>NW_026988473.1:0-5000000 GCF_030222135.1 Aotus nancymaae | reverse complement strand
CCGGAGCTGCTCCAGCTCCCGATGGTCTGCGGGAGCGTGCGGGGCCTCTGGAGGGGTGGTGGTACCCACAGGTGAGTCCCCTCCCGCAGCAGCATCCTCCAGGGCCAGCACACCCAGCCCTGGCCCACTGCTCCCTGTACCTTGGCACCTCCTGCTCAGCTCCACCTTCTCCTGCTCCAGACAGCGGAGCTTCCGCTCCATGGCAGCCCAAGCCTCAGAGCTGCTCTCAGGGCTGTGACTGCAGGGGGACATGGGGCCATGCGTGTTGGCAGAAACCTAACGCCACAGAGTCTCCTCAATCCCCCTGCATCTAATCACTCATTCACCGCAAAACAGCCAGAATAGACCCTGCCTCGGGAGACCCCAGGCTGGTGCCATGGGTGGCAGCCTAGGGCAGCAGCTCCAGGGCACAGGCTCCAGGGTCCCCAGGTCCAGGTTTAAGCCCTTGTCCTGGCCCCTACAAGCTGTGTAACCTTGAACCCAACATGTTTAGCCTCAGTTTCCCCATGGGAAGATGGTGGTAACAAGGCCTCTCCCAAGGGCTATCTAGGGCAGGATGTGGTGACGCCGGCCCAGCTGGCCCCAAGGAGCGGGGGGTTGGACCCATTTCCTTCCACTTCAGAGCACACCGCACCAGGACCTCAGGCTGGCCCCTCGAATGGGAGTAGGTGGAGATCATCCCACTCATTTTTTTTTTTTGAGACAGAGTCTCGCTCTGTCGCCCAAGCTAGAGTGCAGTGGCACGATCTCGGCTCACTGCAACCTCTGTCTCCTGTGTTCAAGCGATTCTCCTGCCTTAGCCTCCTGAGTAGCTGGGATTACAGGCACGTGCCACCACACCTGGTTAATTTTTGTATTTTTAGTAGAGACGGGGTTTCACCATGTTGGCCAGTCTGCCCCTGACCTCAGGTGATCCACCTGCCTCAGCCTCCCAAAGTGCTGGGATTACAGGCGTGAGCCACTGTGCCCTGCCCATCTCGCCCATTTTACAGAGCCACAAAGTGAGGCCCAGGAGCAGTAGGGGACTTTCAAACCCTAGGCCTCTGGCTCCAGGTACAGTGCACCCTTGGCCTTTGTGGAAGGCACCCTGAGAGCCATGTGCTGGTATGGGGCCCAGCGGGACCTGGGTGTGGCTTCACCAGGACCCTGAGGATGAGGGCTAGACCACCTAGCACGGGCAGGCACTAGGGAGCCCTTCTGGCCTCCTTCCCAGGGCCCCAGTGGGCTATGCTCCCAATGCGCTCCAGCCAGGTAACCTGAGCCTCCCATCAGGTGTGTGAGCACTAGCCTCACCTGCCCGAGGTGTAGGTGAAGCCCACAAATGGCAAGTGGTGGCCGGAGAAAGCCCCGTGGGAGGGCGGCGGCAGGGTCCCCTGCAGAGGGAGAGGGAAGGAGAGAGTCAGAGTCCACAGGCCAAGGCCCAAGGCCGAGGAACCCCCTGGGAACAGGACTGACCTCCTCCTGCTCACAGCCTAACCCAAACAGACCCCCGGTGCCCACAAGTCTCCTAGGGGCTGCTGGGAGTTTTCTTCCTTATATGGATTCCAGTTAATAGGATGATGCCTTTGGTCAGAGGGCCTTCCCTTGATGCAACTCAACTCAGTGCAGGGGAGCATGGGGAGGCTGGTGGGACCCATAACTCATGAGCCCTGGAGTCTGAAGGCCTCACTCCCAGCCCACCCCAGGGGACTTTAGAGGAAGGGTCCCCCAAGCTAACAAGGAATAGGGCAGCTCCCCTCCTGCAGCAGCCTTTGCCACTCACTGGATGGTTGAGGGTGTCGTCATCCACGTCAAAGTTGGAGGTGTCCATAGGCCCCCGCAGCTCAGGGATGTAGGGGGCCGTGCTGCTCACCAGCCGCTCCCAGTCCACGCCTTCGAAGAAAGGATGGTTCCGGAAGTCGTCCAGCCCGCCGCGGCCCAGCCGCTCTTCCTGGCGGCACAGTAGCTGGCGAATAAGGTCTTGGGCACTGGCTGGCACGTCAGGCACATCCAGGGGAAACTGCAAGTGGTCCTGGGGGTTGGGGGAGGGGGCAGGCTGGGTCAAGTTTCTAGGAACCCAGCCTCGCCTGCAGGGATTTCCAACCACACAGACTTGGGGGTCCCACTGCCCTCCCTGGAAGCCCAGAGCCTGGTGTCCAGACCTCGTGGTTCATGATCTTGCCGTAGGTTTCCACCAGGGACTCGGCATAGAAGGGTGTCACCCCGAAGAGCAGCTCATAGGCGCAGACTCCCAGCGACCACCAGTCACACTGTGGGCCATAGTGGCCCTTGCCCTCCTCCATGGCCTGCAGGATCTCAGGGGAGATATAGTCTGGCGTCCCCACTGCCACGGATGAATCCACCTGTGGGTGGTGATAGTGGTAAAGCCAGAGGACAGCTTCAGACTTGGCTGGGGCTGCTGGCCCCTCACGATGGCCCTGGCACCCCTACTCCACCAGGCTGGCCTGCTGCTGCCCACCCAGGGCCTGGGCCTTCCCACCTTCCCTGGGGAGCCTGATGTCCCTGCACTAGGCCTGGGGCCTCCCATTCTCCTGAGAGCTCAGCCTGCCTGGTATCCCATGTTCCCACTCTGAGGCACGGTCCTTACCATGCCCTTGGTGTTGAGGCGCAGGCAGGAGCCGAAGTCAGCCAGGCGAATGTGCCCGTTCACATCCAGCAGGACATTGTCCGGCTTGACATCCCTGGGGGGTGGCAGGCAGGGAGAGTGAGGGGCTTGACCTGTGTGTAAGTGGCCATTTAGGCACACGCCCAGGTGCACCTGCATGTTGTGTGCCAGCACCAGCCCACACTTACATTCCTGTGTGCACACGTGAGCAATGTGTGTGCGGGTATGTGGTCCCACAGGCCAGAAGGAGGAAGATGGCTAGATTGGAGAAAGGATGTGTGGGGCAACCCCTGGAGGTGGCTGAGTGTGCTGTGGGGGATGCAGGAGTCAGACTTCCCAAGTGCTGACCATGGCTTGACCACCCGTGAGCTGAGTCACCTTGAGCCAGATGTTGACCTGTGCTAAGCTCTGACCCCCTCAACTGTAGGCTGGGGACAGTAGCAGCCCCTGCCACAGAGGGCTCTTTGGAATGATTCCAAGGAAGCATGTGGATGAGGCACCCAGCGAAGCGTCCGGCACGTGATAAGTGCTCAGCCAACATCAGCTGTCCCCAGCGCAGTTGGCAGGGGCTGGGCAGGGCAGCGGGGCTGGGGACTCACCTGTGGACATAGCCCAGCTGGTGCAGTGAGTGGATAGCTAGCACCATCTCGGCCAGATAGAACTGGGCCAGCTCGGGCGGCAGACGGTCCTCAAAGCGGCTCAGCAGCGTCAGGAGGTCCCCACCGGCATAGTAGTCCATCACAAGGTACTGCGGGTGGCGGACAAGAGTCAGACCTTGGGGAAGGGTGCACCCGGCCACTTTGCCATGGTCCCGCAGGGCTCTGGGAAGGCAGGGCTGCATCTCCCAGCAGCTCTGGGCTGGCCAGTTCCCAACCAGGGTTCAGGCAGGAGGCGACAAGCCCAGGAGCTGGTGGGAAGTGGGAGTCTCTTGGTTCCAGGAATGGTCTCTCTTTGGGCCCAGTGCCCCTGGCCCCAGCCCCAAGTGGCTGTCCCCCTCCAGGCCCGCCAAGTATCCTCACCAGATACTCCTCGTCTTGGAAGGCATAGTGCAGAGTGGTCACCCAACGGCTGTCTCCCTTTACGAGCACATCCCGTTCCTCCCGGAAACAGGCCGTCTGCAGCAGGTGTGTGGAAGTAAGGGATGGGCTGGGATCAGAGGCGAGGAGACCCTCTTGCCAGCTCAGGGGATGGAGAAAGACTCTGTGAGTCTGGGAGCTCAGATCGAGGTCATAGCTCTGCTGTCCCCTGGCTGGCTATGACAACCCAAGCCCATGCTCTATGGCTCAGCCTCAGCATGACCATGTGGAAAACGAGAATGACTCCGGTTGCTTTAGGCCTGTAATCCCAGCACTTTGGGAGGCCAAGGTTGGCAGATCACTTGAGATCAGGAGTTGGAGACCAGCCTGGCCAACAGGGTGAAACCCCGTCTCTACTAAAAATCGCAAAAACTGAGCTGGGCATCATGGCACATGCCTGTAATCCCAGCTACTAGGGAGGCTGAGGCATGAGAATCCCATGAACCCGGGAGGTGGAGGCTGCAGTGAGCGGAGACTGTACCACTGTACTCCAGCCTAAGCAACAGAGTGAGACTCCGTCTAAAAAAAAAGGGTTTATTGCAGGCTGGGAGTGGTGTTTCACACCCGTAATCCCAGCACTTTGGGAGGCCGAGGCAGAATGATCACCTGAGGTCAGGAGTTACAGACCAGCCTGTCCAATATGGCAAAACCTCATCTTTACTAAAAATACAAAAATTAGCTGGGTGTGGTGACAGGCGCCTGTAATCCCAGCTACTCAGGAGGCTGAGGCAGGAGAATCACTTGAACTGGAAGGCAGAGGTTGCAGTGAGCCAAGATAGCACCACTGCACTCCAACCTAGTTGACAGAGCGAAACTCCATCTCCATCTCAAAAAAAAAAAAATTGGCTGGACACGGTGGCTCATGCTTGTAATCCCAGCACTTTGGAAAGCTGAGGTGGGTGGATCACAAGGTCAGGAGTTCAAGACCAGCCTGGCCAACTTAATGAAACCCCACGTCTACTATAAATACAAAAATTAGCTAGGTGTGGTGGTACGTCCCTGTAATCCCAGCTACTCAGGGGACTGAAGCAGGAAAATTGTTTGAACCTGGGAGGCGGACATTGTAGTGAGCTGAGATGACACCACTGCACTCCAGCCTGGGTGACAGAGTGAGACTCCCTCTCAAAAAAAATAAAAATAAAAATATAAAAAAATTAAAAAACTTAAAAAAGGGTTTATTGTAAGAAAGACAGCAGATGAGTGGCTGCTGAGTGTGGCATCCTTTGTCTGGTCTGCAGCCTTGCTTGCCCCCCCATGCCCCATAGGCCCTGGCAGCAAACACCTCCCCCACACCCATTTGTAGGGTGCCCAAGGGTCCCCCTGACCCCACACTGACCTCAGCCCTCTTCAGCATCTCCCACTTGTGCAGCATTTTCATGGCAAAAACCTGCCCAGTGTCCCTCTGCCTCACCACGGCAACCTACGGGCACAGGGAGGAGTGGGGTGAGCCCGGCCTGGTGTGAACACCTCCTCCCCACCTACCCCGGGCCCTCTGCTCACCTCCCCAAAGGCTCCTCGTCCGATCACCTTCAAGATCTCAAAGTCATCTCTCTGCAGACGCAGTTCTTTCACCTTTGCTACGAAGGGACTGGCTGAGGGGACACAGGGCGGGACTCAGAGTGCGTGCAGGGCGGGCCCCAGTCCCCCTCACCTTGGGCAAGCCAGGAGCTGCCACTCCTGTGAGCCCTGCAGGGATGACCTCTCCAGGGACAGCCTCAGGCCAAAGGGTTGGCAGAAGCTGGTCCTCCTTAGGCCATGATCAGGAAGAGTGGAAGGTCAAAGGCTGGGCTCAGCTGACTGCCTGGTCCCCCTACCTCCCTGGACCCCCAGCCCCAGATTCTAGGCAGCCTCCATCCCAGGGGCTGATGGGACCTGCAGTTCTGCCCAGCCTGGGGTCTGACTCTGCTTGGCCAGGTCACCCTGGGGACCATGGGGATACCACTCCTACCCTCAGCTCACAGTTCTTGGCCCCCTCACAGGGCCAGGCCAGGGCCTGTCTTGGGAAACTGGACAGGTGACATTCCTTATCCCCAGAGAGGCTTCTCTGCCATTCAGGAGCTATGGGCCTGTGTCCGGGGACCCTGTAGGCACAGAGGTACCTGGCTGGAGGGTCAGACCTGCAGCCCCTAGGGCAGGGAGGACAGGCTCTATGCTCCCCACGTGGGGCCCCTCGGTTGGAGGCATGGATGCCAGTTGGCCAAGGTGCACACGAGACTCACAAACAGGACCAAGACGGCTTTCTGGTGCCAGCACTGGCCCCTGAAGGAGTGAGTGCACAGGCTGCCTCCAGGCCTGACTGGCCCTCTCCCTCTGAGTTCTGCCTCCCTGTCCAGTCGAGGCCTTTGCCTAGCCAAGAACGTCCTCTTTCCTCAAATCCCAGATACCTCCAGGTGGGGCAACTCCAGCCACTCCCAGGCCCTTCCCAGGCCTGGAGTAGCCACAGGTTTTCGGAGAGAATTGGGTCTTAGGGAGGCAGGAGTGATCAGTCAGGATGGGGGGCAGCTGTGGTCTGGCGCCCTGCCTCAGTTTCCCCCTGCCAGGAGGTAAACTCCCTGCCAGCTGGGCGGGTCTGCGGGTGGGACAGAGAGCTGCTCCACAGGTTTATCAGGCAGAAGCCCGCAGCGGGGGTGGGGTGGAAGCCTCATTACAGAAATTCATTGTCTCTTTCCCAGGTCTGTGTGTGGAGCTGGGGAGGAGCAGCCCTGGGCCTCCCAGGGGGAGCTGAAGCCAGCGCCACGGGGACCCACCCAAAGCCCAGGCCCACAGGCAGGAGGATCCAGGCCCTTGGACAGGCTGCCCAATCCTCTTGCCTCCCACAGGGCATGGGGGCTCTGGGCAGAGGCAAGTTGTGGCAGGAGAGGAATGAGTCACGGCCCTTTGAGTTACCTCGGGAGATGTCAACAGCCAGCCCCCATACCGGGGTCCCAGGCAGAGGTGCCAGAGGCAGTCAGGGAGGAGCACCCATGTGTGTGCAAACACACACACGTGTGTGGGTGTCATGGGGGTGACAACAGCACAGGCACACACGCATAGCACGAAGGTGTCCCAGGGAGACAGGCACAGAGGCAGGGGCCTTCCGATTGCCTCGCCCTGGATGGAAGGGTTGGGGCTAGGGGACACCTCCCTGGCACATCTGGGTGGAAGCCTCTCCCCTCCATCCCCGGACTGGCACATCTGGGTGGAAGCCTCTCCCCTCCACCCTCGGACTGGCACATCTGGGTGTAAGCCTCTCCCCTCCACCCCCGGACTGGCACATCTGGGTGGAAGCCTCTCCCCTCCACCTCTGGACTGGCACATCTGGGTGGAAGCCTCTCCCCTCCACCCCCGGACTCGTGCCTGCCCAGAGCTCAGGAGCGCCAGGAACGCTAGTTGCCCACTGGGCAAACACCTGCCTCACCCCGCCCTGGCCAGGCCCCTGTGCCTTTTCCCTATGGCCCGGCAGGGTGTGACCAGGGAACCCTCCAGCTGGCGCCAGTGCCCACAGTGGGTTCAGGGTCACCCCGGGCCAGCCACTCCCAATGACTCAGATGAGTCTACCAGGAAAGGTACAGACCCACCTCCAGCCAGGCACCCCTCCCCGAGTGTGACCAGCAGCCTGCACAAGTCAAGGGGTAGAGGTCGGTTCCTGAGTCCAGGCTGCAGTGGTCTTGTAGGCAGGGAGCTAGGGGTGTGTGTTGCCAGGGGGCGGGGAGATGTCTGCAAGTGTGCGATACCTACAGATCCAGTGTGGTCGGGGTGGTCTGGAGGGTTCCCTGGATCTCCCCGTGAGCTGTGTGTCTCAGTGCATCCGAGAGGAATGAGAGAGAACCCGTGTTTCAGTGGGCAACATGCATGAGGGTGTGTGTGTGCCCCGCGCCAGGTGTGGCCTGTGAGCAAGGAATTTTGGACAGGACTCTAGTTGGTGCAATGGGTACATGAGTCTGGGGCAGATACCAGGTACACGATACTGTGTTTGTGCCCGTGTCAGGGTCTGTGAGTGGGAAGGAGCGTGTGTGAGAACTGAAGTGAGGGTGAGGTGTGCAGGAGAGTGAGAGCGCCGCGGGGGTCCGGTGATAAGCCTCAGGGCCACTGCAGGGAGTCTGCGAGGGAAGCCCGTGGGGGTGCGGGTCCCTGCGGGGGAGTCTGCGAGTACCGGGGTCTCGGCGCGAGGTCCCTAGGCCCGCCCCCGCTCCTTGCCGCCCTGCCACTCACCCCAGCTCAGGAACTGCGCCACGCTGCGCTCCCGCCGCAGGGGGCCGCTGCTGAGCTCGTGGTGTAGCGCCAGTAGCAGATCTAGGAGGCCGTCGAGCCCCGAGCCGCCGCCAGCCTCGCCCAGCGCCAGCCGCTCCAGCGCGCGCAGCCGCCGCTCCATGGCTGCGGCGGGAGCCTCGCTCCCCTGCTAGAGTCCGGCCGCCCGCATGCCCGTCCGTCGGGCCGTCCGTCCGCCAGACCGTCTGCGGCTCTGTCCGCGCGTCCTCCCCCCGCTCTCCCGCCCTCCCCGCTGTCACCTTCCTCCGCCGCCGCCTGCGCGCCCTCACCTGGGCGCCGCGCCCCGCCCCCCGACGGACGGGCAGGTGCGCGTCGGCCAATGGGAGCCTCGGCTCGAGGTGAAGGTGGGGACGGAGGCGCGCGGGGCGGGCCCAACTCCGGGCCAGGAAGTGAGGGGGCGGACCGCGGGGAGCAACTGACTTCTGTGCGGGGCGCTGGTACTGTCTCGCAGGGTCGGAAAGACCTCCCTGGTCCCCGCGCGGCCCCAGACCCAGCCGTACCTGGGCCCTGACCCGGGAGGCGCGAGGCACTGCAACTTCCCTTGCCCCCTGGGCCGCAGCCGCCTCGGCCTTGGCTAAAGGAGAGGGGCTAGGGACGCCCGCGGCCCCGGAGCCGGATGGGAATTGTAGTTCGCTCTCTCCCAGGTTTGCCCAAGCTTGGCACCCATCGCCCACCCTCACCCCAAAAAATGTTTCTGATCTCACTTTGATTTTATCATCAGAGCTGACGTGGGAGACAGGAAGGTGGGGCAGGGATGGTCACGCCCATTTGGCAGATGGGCTCACTGAGGCTCTGGAAGAAGGAAGGGGAATTGAGGGGCTGAGGACAAGGTGGCTTCTAAGGTAGACCCTGGAGTGGAGGTGGAGCTGGGCTGGTACCAACACCGCAGACATTTTAAGCCTCGGTAGGAGCAGGGCCTGAAGTCCGACCTGGAACGTGAAGGACAAGGGGAGGTCTGAGATGGGCTGGAGGAGGTTGGGGAGGGGAGGGGCTGGTTCTGACCAGTGATATTTCCGATTTCTGTCCAGCTGTGTCCAGCCGGGATGGACCAGGCGCCATGAGGAGAGATTAAAGTGGGGGACATATCGGTGGCTTCAGACAACAGTTTTTTTTTTTTTTTTTTTTTTTTTTAGACAGGGTCTCTCTGTCACCCAGGCTGGAATGAAATGGCTCAATGGCTCAATCATAGCTCACTGCAGCCTTGACCTCTTAGGCTCCTGCCTCAGCCTCCTGAGTAGCTGGGATTATAGGCATATGTCACCATACCCAGCTAATCTTTTACTTTACTTTTTGGAGAGACAGGGTCTTGTTATGTTGACCAGGCTGGTCTCGAATTCCTGGGCTCAAGCGATCCTCCCACCTTGGCCTCCCAGAGTTCTGGGATTACAGATGTGGGCAACTACACCCGGCCTGGACAACATTTTCTTCCTTTCTTTCTTTTCTGAGACAGGGTCTCCCTCTGTCCCCTAGGCTGGAGTGCAGTCGTGCAATCACGGCTCATCACAGCTTCAACCTCCTGGGCTGAAGTGATCATCCCAGCCTTCCAAGTAGCTGGGACTACAGGCCCACACCACCAGGCCAGGCTAATTTTTTTTTTTTTTTGAGTTGGACTCTCCCTCTGTTGCCCAGGCCAGAGTGCAGTGGCATGATCTCAGCTCAGTGCAAACTAAGCCTCCCAAATTCAAATGATTCTTCTGCCTCAGCCTCCCAAATAGCTGGTATTCCAGGCATGTGTCACCACACCCAGCTAACTTTTGTATTTTTAGTAGAGATGGGGTTTTGCTCTGTTCGCCAGGCTGGTCTCAAACTCCTAACCTCAGGTGGTTCTTCTGCTTCGGCTTCTCAAAGTTCTGGGATTACAGACATGAGCCACCACGCCTGGCCATGTTTGTATTTTTTGTAGAGTTGGGGTTTCACCATGTTGCCTAGGCTAATCACAAACTCCTGGACTCAAGCGATCTGCTCGCCTCAGCCTCCCAAAGTGTTGGGATTACAGGCTTGAGGCACTGGCCAACACATGATTTCATTAAAAGACCTGTTTAGGGCTTTGCCTCTCCTCTCGTCCTGGGATCTTCCTGAGATGGGGGCAGGATCAGGTTGATGGAGGGGTGTTCCATGAATGTTGTAGCAAACAAGGTGTTTCTCCCCACAAAGGGTCTCCCATGTGATTATTTATTTATTTATTTAATTTTATTTATTTATTTTAAAGAGACAGGATTGCACTATGTTGTCACGTTGGCCAGGCTGGTCTCGAACTCCTAACCTCAGGTGATCCTTCTGCCTGGGCTTCTCAAAGTGCTGGGATTACAGGTGTTAGCTGTCATGCCTAGTCTTTTTTTTGAGACAGATTTTTGCTGTGTCACCCAGGCTAGAGTGCAATGCTGTAATCTCCGCTCATTGCAGCCACAACATACTGGGATCAAGTGATCCTCCCACCTCAGCCTCCCGAGTAGCTGGGACTGCAGGCCCATACCATGACGCCTGATTAATTTTCAATTTTAATTTTTTTTTTTTTAGAGCCAGGGTCTCACTGTGTTGTCCGGCTGGTCTCAGACTGGCCCTGCCTCCGATATCATCTCCCTAGAGGCCCACCCTGTAGCTACACAGGGCTCATGGGCTGAGAAATGTTTGGGGAAACAAGGTTGGGGTGTGTTACCTAAATCAGCCAGGCTGGGATGGGGATCCCTTCCATTGCCTCTGGTCTCCTGGAAGGGAGGGATCAGGAGTTCAGATCCCTCTCACCTGAGGGATTCCTGGCTCTCATGGGGGCGGGGCAGGGGTGGAGCCCACAGGAGATAGGAAGGGGCCTGCTCACTGAGGCCACACGGGGGCGCCAGAGACCAGAGGAGGGGTAGGGGCTCCAAACAGCATCAGGTTCCCATTTGGGGAACTGGGGATAGGGAAGGGCTCCTGGGTGGGAAGATGGGCCTCCCCTCTGCTGCCCCTTGTGGACAACCCTGGTGAGGCCTCTGGACCCAGCCTCACTCCCTGTGTGACCTCAGGCAAGTCCCTTAACTTCTATGGTAAGTTCTCAGAAAGGTCCATCTGCGGCCATCACTCCATCCCCACTCAGTATAGCTGAGTGGACACTGCGTGCCAGGGCTGAGGCCAGGGCTGCTGGGGGCAGAGCTGGGACTGGCATTCGGCATCCCCCGCCTCTCACACGTGATTCTTTCTGGTCCTTTATTAGTTTTTCTCACATCTCTCTTGCAAGCCTCAATTTCCTTGTCTGTAAAAGGGGGTTGGGTCAGGGCACAGTGACTCTTGCCTGTAATCCCAGCACTTTGGGAGGCCGAGGTGGGAGGATCACTTGAGCCCAGGAGTTCAAGATCAGCCGGGGCCACATAATGAGATGTCATCTCTACAAATAAACTTCAAAATTAGCTGAGTGTGGTGGTGCAAGCCTGTAGTCCCAGCTACTCGGGAGGCCAAGGTGGGCTGATCACTTGAGCAATTCAAGAGCAGCCTGGTCAACATGGCAAAATCCTGTCTCTACTAAAAATATAAAAATTAGCTAGGAATGGTGGCATGCACCTGCAGTCCCAGCTACTCTGGAGGCTGAGACAGGAGAATCACTTGAACCTGCGAGATGGAGGTTGCAGTGAGCCGAGATTGTGCCACTACATTCCAGCCTAGGCGACAGAGTGAGACCATGTCTTTCAAAATAAGTAAATAAAAATAAAGGGGGAGGGTTGGGCCCCCCACTCACAGGAAGTCTGTAAAGTCTCAGTCTCTTTCTGAGCTTATTCCAGCCTCAGCAAGCAGCCAGGCCTCCAGCCTTGATAGTCCAAAGCAGCCCCGGAGCTTGGTGCCATGTTGTCCCAGCAGATCTGTTTTCCGATCCCATGGGGCCAGACCACTAAGGCCCCAGCAGCCTCGACCCGCTCCCCACAGAGCCCTGAGCACGTCACAGCCCGAGGCCCAGCTCACAGGGTGCTCCGGGTATGGGTGAGTCTTGGCAGGAGGAGACACCCCCGAGAGCCTCAATCCCAGCCTGTCGGAGCAGTCGGGCTGCTCTCCTTCTTCCCCAGGTACCTTCATTCAAATGCCTCCAAGCGCTACTAATCCCCACGTGCAGGAGGGTCCTGCCACACCTGCGGCCTCCCACCCACCCCACAACCCTCTTTGGTGCAGAGGGACATTACTAGCTCTCTCACCCATCCCTGGGGGAAGGAGTCATGCTGATGACACCTTGCCAGTGTATGGGACCTCTTGGTATCTCAAAGTGACTTTAGATCTATTATCTTCACAAGGGCCATGGCAGGAGAGAGTTATTAGACTCCTTTACAGATTAATGCATGGAAGCCAGGGAGGGAGGTGGTGCCAGCCTCGAGCTCCTTCCTTGAGTCCAGACCTGCCCTGTAGAGGGCAGGTGTGTGAGGGCAGGGAGAGGCCCTGAGAATCCAGCACGAGGAAGTGGCAGGGAACCCCATGTCTGCCCCCACCAGGCATAGCCCTCTGGTGCTGGGAGCCCAGACACAAGGCAGGCTGCCGGGGTGTGTGGCATCTTGGCCACATCAGAGGGTTGCTAAGCCCAGGGCTGGAGCACCCTCTTCCCTAAGGCCCCGAGAATCAGCTCCAGGGAGAGGCCTAGGATGAGAGTCTCCAGCCCTGGGCTCGGGAAGCAGCTCCACCAGATGGTTTGTCAGGTCTGGCGGGAATGGCGGTCACCCCCTGCCCTTGGCCACTCCAGAAACGTGCACGTGGCACAGTGCCTCACTCCCACCCAGGAGGTCGGGACAGGAGAGGCTGACTGTGGGTCATGCAGCCCTGCCTGCCGCTGACCAGGCGTGGGGCCGTGGGAAAATCTCTTCCTCTCTCTCTGGATGCTGTCTTTTTGTGTATAAGGGAGAGCTGCACCTGTTCAGCTGTGAGGGACAAATGAGCGTCCCAGAATGGCCACCAATGGCCATCCCAACCTTGCTCTGAAGGAGGAGCTGGGAGCTCCCTAAGCCCACCCTCCAGCCTCAGGTGCATGGCTCTGATCTGAAGGTGCATCTGTTGAGATGGCTTCGGAGAGTGGCTGATGCAGATGCTGGGGATGTGGACTCCCCAGTTCCCCACCTAGTCCTGGCAGCCCCCTCCCCTGCCCCATCTGCCCGGCACCAGGGGAGTGTCCTATGAAAAGTCCAAAGCTTCAAATAGGTGGACATATGGTGGTTTCATCATCCTGGTTTTCCTTCCAAAAACCTTCCCTGCACTGCTCCAACAAGCCGCAGGGGCTCCCACGCTCTGTGGCTGCTGCAGCCCCATGTGGTTTTACAATTATCAATCCCTCTGGGTGCACAGGAAGCCAGGCCCAAGCCCCCTTGGCCACCACCCCTCTGCCTACAGGCTCCACTGAGTCTGTGAGCTGCTTCAGGGAAGGGTGGGTCCTGCCTGTTTTGTTCTGGTTGTTGGGTGAGGTGCCCTGCTCCCTGCACCCCACCCAACTAACCTCCCTGGGGTGCTTGGCAAAGAAAGCCACTTAAGGTGGGTGTCCTCAACTTTGCCTCCCCGGCCACGTCTGTTCCTGGATTTAGGGCTTGAGGACAGAGCTGGCTAGAGTGGCAGAGCTGGGATCTGAACTCAGGGCTGTCTGCCCAAGGCTGCCCTCCACGCGCTGCTGGACCTGGTGCGCTTTGAACACAGGAACAAGAGTGGTGGCCAGGTGTCCTCACCTCCTAACCCTCACCACCCTGCTGGCCCTGGCCGGGCAACTCCTATGACTAGCCCATTTGATTTTTATTTTTTATTTTATTTATTTATTTTTGAGACGGAATCTCACTCTGTCACACAGGCTGGAGTGCAATGGTGCTATCTTGGCTCACTGCAACCTCTGCCTCCTGGGTTAAAGCGATTCCCGTGCCTTGGTCTTCCCAGTAGCTGAGATTTTAGGCAAGAGCCACCATGCCCGGCTAATTTTTGTATTTTTAGTAGAGATGGGCTTTCACCATATTAACCAGGTTGGTATCAAACTCCTGACCTTAAGTGATCCACTTACCTTGGCCTATCCTTTCTCTCTTTTTTTTTTTTTCCACGGCTAAGAATCGTATCGCCTCAGCCTCTCAAAGTGCTGGGATTATAGGCGTGAGCCACCGCGCTGGCCATTGTTTTTTTACTAGGCTATTCTTCTAGAACACCCATTTGAGATAAGAACAGGGCACTGGTTGGATTTGCAGTTAACTTGTTTTCTAAGAAGAATAAATGTTTTACATTTTTTTTTTTTTGAGATGGAGTTTTGCTCTTGTTACCCAGGCTGGAGTGCAATGGCGCGATCTCGGCTCATCGCAACCTCCACCTCCTGGGTTCAGGCAATTCTCCTGCCTCAGCCTCCTGAGTAGCTGGGATTACAGGCACGCGCCACCATGCCCAGCTAATTTTTTGTATTTTTAGTAGAGACGGGGTTTCACCTTGTTGACCAGGATGGTCTCGATATCTTGACCTCATGATCCACCCGCCTCGGCCTCCCAAAGTGCTGGGATTACAGGCGTGAGCCACTGCGCCCGGCACCTTTTTTTTTTTTTTAAATAGAGTCAGTGTCTCACTGTGTCGCCCAGGCTGGAGTGCAGTAGTGCCATCATAGCTCACTGCAGCCTCAAACTCCCAGGCTCAAGTGATCCTCCCACCTCAGACTCTCTAGTAGCTGGGACTACCTACAGGCACCCATCACCACTCTTGGCTAATTTTTTTTTATTTTGGTAGAGATGGGCATCTGTCTATGCTGCGCAGGCTGGTCTCAAACTGGCTTCAAGCGACGCCCCCACCCCCACCTCCGCCAACCTTGGTCTCCCAAAGTGCTGGGATTACAGGTGTGAGCCAAACCCAGCCAGAAGTATTTACTGTGAATGAGATCTTACAAGGAACTGCAACATAAAACAGCTGTGCATGGCCAGAGGCAGTGGGTGGGTCCTGGGCTGTGAAGTGCTTCATGGGTGGGACCCAGGACAGGTTGCCCCAAAGGCTCCCAGGGGTCTGGGAGCTGGGTGGCAGTGCTCCTCCTTTGCCCCAGGCCAGCCTCCGAAGAGGGAGCATCTCCCCCAGGATCCTGGCCAGCTAGGGAGCTGGGGAGGAGGCGAGGACCGGGGCTAGCCCTCCGGGTGATCACATCCTCTGACCCTTCCTGAACCCCCATCGCAGCCCCAAAATGACCCCCAACTGGTAGAACCCAGACCAGGGCCATGAACTCTCGGGCAGACACCTGTTCTCAGCCCCTCTTTCAAGCCTCAGCTCAGCAGGCACTTCCTGGGGCAGCCCCAGGGGGCTCACAGCCCGGTCACCCCAAAGAGCCCTGCAGGTGGAGTGCTCAGGGAAGGAGGGCGGGAGGCCAGCAGCCCTTTTCACTTCCTCCGAGTCCAGGGGCACGCTAAGTTCTAGGCCTTCTCGAATGTACTCACAGCTTGAACAAAAATGCTCCACCTCTCTTGGGTGACCCCTGCCCCAAGCTTTCAGGACCCCAGGCTGGAGTGACAGCATTGAACTTTTTTTTTGAGATGGAGTCTCGCTCTGTTGCCCAGGCTGAAGTGTAGTGGCGCGATCTCAGCTCACTGCAACCTCCGCCTCTCCGGTTTTAGCATTTTCCTGCCTCAGCATCTCGAGTAGCTGGGAACTACAGGTGCATCCCACCATGCCCGACTAATATTTTTTTTTTTTTTTTTTTTTTGGTATTTTTAGTAGAAATGGGGTTTCACCATGTTAGCCAGGCTGGTCTCCATCTCCTGACCTTGTGATCTGATCTGCCCGCCTCGGCCTCCCAAAGTGCTGGGATTATAGGCGTGAGCCACCGTGCCAGCCAGCATTTAACCTTTCATGTATGTGTCTCAGCCCTGGGAACAGCTGCGGTCTAAGGGTGGGGTTGGGGCATCTACCACTCACTTTTCCTTTCAGCGTGTGCTTCGGATTAGTAACCCCGTGGAAAGCACGCTGGAGTTGGACGGCCTGGCTTGAATCCACTTCCACCACCTTTGTTAGTCTAGCCGTCCTCAGTCTCGGACTGTCCCGCCGTGAAATGGGGGAACGTGAACTTCCTCAGATCTCGAGGGCACAGCTCCAGCTGGCACAGGGTGGCAGCTGAGTGGCACAGGGAGGGCCAGCCAGCCCTGCAGCAATTGAAGCGTCGCACCTCCAGTACTGGCCAGAGGACCAGACGCCACCACACCAGCTGGGCTCAGAGCAAACTGGGCCCCTGAGACCCTCAGGCACTTGTTTCTGTCCTGCTTCTGCTAGAGGGGCTGGAGCTGCCTCTATCCATGGACTTCAAGTCTGCACCCTTTCATGGAGGGTCACTCATGAGTCACCCTTCCCTCTGCTGATATAAACAATCCCCCTATCTGGGTCTGACAGGCCCCACCCTTAGTTGCGTTTTTGTCATGGGCTATCTGCTGTCTCCAGAGGCCCAGCATCCCTGTGTTTAAACCACCCTTGGGGCTAGCATGGAGCCAGGCTGGCTCCAGAACCCAGAAACCCTTGTTTATTTGATGCCACCCAGCGCCAAGGGCCCCTCGGGTGCCCACTCATCTGTCTGTGGCTGAGGGGTGCCAGCCTAGGCCTCAGATATCAACATCCTCCCAACTGCTTTCCCCCCTCCCCACCCCAAGTGAACTCCTGCTCAGCTCCCACCTCACACAGGGAAGGGAGCATCAACCCCCAGGACCCCTTCTCCCTACAGGCCTGGCCCTCGTAGTAGGAGGGGGCAGACTGGGCAGAGCTGGTGGCCTTGCCCTGGCAGCCTTGCTGTCTCCGTCCCTGCTGGCATCACCCTTGACAGCACCAGGGGGAGGACCACCCAGGGCTGCTGCCCCTGAAAAGACAAGGAAGCACCCACAGCTTCGGCACAGTTCACTTTTTAATGCACGAAGAAAGTCTTCACTTTCCTTCCCACAGGTGTGAACAAGCCACTGCGAATTCAACAGCGACTTCCCAGTGAGGACAGTGCTGTGTCCATCCTCACCTAATACTGTGTGGAGTGACGGGCCAGGGAGAACAAGGTCAGTTCCTGCAGACTCCGAGCAGCGCTGGGGGGAGACTCCCTGAGACCCCCAAGGGAGAGCCTGGTGGGACACCCAGCTGTGCAGGACCTGGTGCTCCACCAGCCTCTGTGCCACCACCACCCGGACAGCCGCTGGCCTGCGAGTGTGTCTGGCCCTGGAAGCTGGGCCCGATGGCCCCAGGCAGAGGGGGAGGCGGACTGAACTGGCCCAGGCCGCTGGGCCACAAGGCTCAGGTTTCTTATTGCTCAGCCTGGGGCCAGGGGCGTTCTAAGGACATCCAAGTCAGCCGCCCTCCTTTGCTAAACAGAGGAGGAAGGTAGGTAGGAAATGAAGGGGATTACAGGAGGAGGGGCTGGGTTTCCCCTGGTCCCGCTGTCTGAACACAAAGAGCCTGGCCAGAACCACAGGCTTCCTCTTACCAGCACCAAGCTGTCATGAGGCCCCTCCACCCACCACCAACCTCCCACCTCCTGCTGCAGAGGGCGCCTCCGAAAGCTGCAGTTAAGTGAGAGGGTGGGGCAGGAGCTGGGATGACCACCCTTCTTCAGCCAGGAAATGCAACTCTGGGGTCCAAGAAGGGGATGCTCCCCAAGTACCCACATCTAATGCCCCCTGGGTGGGGCTGCCCCTTGGCTGGAGGGTGGGAAGGGGAGACAAAAATCACAGCTTTAGAACAATGGTTTGGGAAATTCGGTCAAGTATGAAAGGTGTCACTTTACAGAACAGAAACTAGCTTATGTATTTTTCTGGAAGACGTTCTCCTACTCCCCTGAAACCCCCAAGAAAGACCAAGGTGGCTGGGTCCCGCTGCCATGACTGCTGAGCAGGGTGGCGCGTCGGAGCCGGTGGGGCTCGGGAGGAAGGGCAGGGCCTGAGCTCGGGGAGCCTGGGCTGGGGAGGGGAAGGCACAGAACCCACTTCGCCTGAGAGCACGGGGGAGGCAGGGCCGGGTGAGGAAGGAAGCCACGGCCCGTGAAGCAACCTCAGCTCAGAAGCAAATGGAGGGCGCCTGGTGTTCCTGTCCAAGAAGCCCCAGCCCAGCAGCTGCCAAAAGGCGACCCGGCTCCCCTGTGGTCACAGTCGCTGCACACACTGTCCAGCCAGAGCTGGAGCAGAGCATAGGCCGGGGGCAGAGGCTGTGCACATGGGGCTGTCGCACAGAGGAGGCGGCGACGAGGAATGCTGCCCTAACGTTATATATTAAAATATCCATAGTTCATGTGCACAAAATTCCATCATCTCACCCCGTCTCCCCCACCAGGCCCAGGAACAGCCTTAAAAGAAAGATGGTGGTTTTCCTTTTCTAGAGGCGAGGAAACATCCGCTCAGTCTTTATGGACCTCGAGAAATGGTGAGCCTTCCCCTCTCCCTCCCGCCTCTGCCTCCTGGCCGGTCATGGAGATGGCAGGGGCAGTGTGGGCGCTGTCACTCGTGCCTGCGTTTGGAGGGTGGCACCAGGTGCGGGGGCAGGTCGGCGGGCAGCTCGTGGCCCTCCAGCTTGACCTTGATGAGGTGGTTGGCCAGCGCGAACTCCTCGTCGTCCAGCAGCCCGTCCCTGTCCACGTCGGCCAGCTTCCAGATCTTCCCCAGCACGGTGTTGGGCAGCTTGGACTTCACCATCTCCTTCTTGGCGTTGGCGCCCGTGATCTTGCCGTTGACGGGGGACAGCGTGTAGAAGATCTCGTCATAGGTGGGCTTGTCTTTGCCCACCACCCACTCTACGTCATCAATGCCCTCGCCGGCCCCCTCGCCGTAGCCGTGCCCGAAGGGCCCGTTCATGGTGCCGTCAAAGGCGCCGCCCTTGACCACCTGGGAAGGCATCAGGGACTCCTCCTGCCGCACCATCACCATCAGCCGTGCGATGTCGTTGGCCAGCATGTCGTCCACCGTATCCAGCAGCTTGGGCTTCAGGGCCTGGAACTTGCTGAAGTCCTGGGTCTGCAGGAGTTCCTGTGGGTGGGGAAGGAAGCACAAGGGCTGGGAAGGGTGGCCCCTCCCAGACTCCAGGCCAAGTGGTTCCAGCGAGGGCTCTACAAGCAGAAAGTGCTGCTCCCCAACACTAGCCGGGGTGACTCAGTGAACCCCTCTGGGCCTTGGCTCCCTAACCTGTACACAGGAGGCAACTCCAGCTCTTTCCTGGCACGGCTGTGGCAAGGATTAATGGACAGGGCACCAGAGCGCCTGGCACGGCCCTGCCCTCCCCCCACCATGCGGGGTGAGTCACCACATTCCCCTCTGTGGTGTCACAGCCTGGGTCAGCTCTGAGTTGGGTGGGGTGCTGGTGATTAACCCAGCTGCTTCCGTTCGGGGAGGCCCTTCCCCATGGAGATGGGATTCCCTCCAAATCCAGTGCCCCAGGCCTTCCTCCTGCCCTGATGGCTGCCAGCCCACATGGGGCCTTGGGACAGCTGTACCTGCATCTTGCGGAGGCTCGGGAAGTCACCGGGGGAGATCTGGTGCTCGCGCTCAATCTTCTGGTAGATCTCTCCCAGGTTGTTCACCAGCTCTTTCTTTTTGCTCTCTTTCCCAAAGACATTGGGCATCTCCTTCTTGAGGGAGCTGATGATGTAGGCGTGAACCTGTGAGGATGGGGGCAGGCATCAGGCGCTTTCTTGGCACATGCCCAGGCTGCCCCCAAGACCAGGGCCTCCAAGGACACTACAAGGTGCTCGCTCAGGAACAGGGAAGGGGAAGGGATGGGTCAAGCTGAAGGTCGCTGCCACTGGCCTAGGAGCCGACAGTCTGGCAGAGGCACAGCTGCTCATTGCCGCAGGGCAGAGGGCGGGACAGGAAAAGCCACTTCCAACAGAAGACAACAGCCTTGGCCTTGCACAGATCACCGTGATGCCCCAGGAATAGTAGAACCAAGTTTGTCAACCCAAAGAAGGCCGTTTTTGTGCCCCACTGGGCATGTTGCATACCCTCCATTCAACCATCACTGCAGCCCTGCAGGGTGCGATTCTCCCAACCCTGGCCCTCCGAACGGCTGGGAAAGGCTGCCTGGGGCACTTGGCTCCCATATGGAGGAGTTGGGATTGGAACCCAGGGCTGCTGAAGGTGGCCCACAGCCCACGTTCCTTCTGTTTCTCTGCAAGCCCCCTTTCCCGCAGCTGCCTCCTCCCACACAGCAGAGCGGGGAGCAGGCTTCCTGCAGGGCCGACCAGCCTGCACGTGCAAATCCCAGCTGGCTGTGGGTGGAGCCCACTGAACTCCAATGGGCCTGAGCCTGCTCTATTCCATCATCACAGCTCCGATGACGAAGGGTTTGAAAAATCCCATAAAGACTTCTCCTGGCGGTTGCCAGCTTTATCCAAGCTTCAATACCTTGCTTAGACATGTGCCAGTTCAGGGCAGCACCCCCTTCATTTCCTGGGAGTGAGCTGGGAACCTGGCAGCCCTCGAGAGCAGCCCAGCCCTCAGATCCCTTGGCTTTGCCAAGTCGCCTCCAGCCACGGAGGGCCGTGGCCAGCCAGCCTCGCTGCCCTTCTCCCCGGCTCCAGCCTGTCCACCTCCCCACTCAGCCTCAGCCTTCTGCCCTGGCCGGGGGCCTGGCCGAGAACTGCCCAAGGGAAGCAGCCCCGCACCATGTGGGTCTGGATCTAGGGTCTCCCAGGGACACGGTGGCAGACAGGTCCCAGGCCAGTGGGAGTCACCAGGAAAAGGAAGCGGCAGGTGTGAGGGAACACTGGAGGCCACAGGGTTTTCCAGGTGCGATGACTCAGCGTGCCTGGGCCCAGCAGTCACACACTGTCTCATGGACGACCACGCAGGGGCCCACGCCTGCCCCTTGTCCTGTCTGTCCTCGAAGGTGGCTGAGCAGGGGAGCTCTCTCTGCCCTGCAAGGAGAGGGGCTCTGCTAGGGCCACACCCCTCAGCTCAGGACATCCTTTGTCCTTTGAGGCCGGGGTCACTCACCTGGGTTTTCCCATGGGTTCCTCTCTCAGAGCTGGCTCCACTCACAGGGAGGCTCCAGAAGGGAAATATCTAGAAAAATATCCAGCCGGCCGGGCGTGGTGGCTCATGCCTGTAATCCCAGCACTTTGGGAGGCTGAGGCGGGCAGATCACCTGAAGTCAGGAGTTTGAGACCAGCCTGACCAACGTGGTAAAACCCCATCTCTACTAAAATATAAAAATTAGCTGGGCGTGGTGGCGCACGCCTGTAGCTACTCGGGTGGCTGAGGCACGAGAATGGCTTGGGCCCGGAGGCGGAGGTTATAGTGAGCCGAGATCGCACCACTGCACTCCAGCCTGGGCAACAGAGTGAGACTCCATCTCCAAAGAATAAAAATAAGAAAAGCACACAGCCCTGTGTCTTCCAGAGCAGGCATCTGACCCGTGCCTGCCCATGCACGCAGCTCACGGGTCTCAGGCCAGAATTCGGACTTCTCATCTGCAGGGTGAGGTGGGGCACACCCAGGGTACTTGGGGCACAAGGGGAGGACAGTGGTGGCAAAGGATGAAGGGTTAGCTCTCGCCGCTCAGGCCAGGCAGCACCCACATGCCCTCTGACTGGCCTCGAGATAATGTGGGCACGAGGGCAGCTGTGCTCCATGCCTGCGGAGTCTCCATGCCTCTGAGCAGGCAGGGGCATGGGCTCCCCAGGAGGTGCCCACCCTCAGTCCTCAGTTACACTCTGGAGATCAGTGGACTGTGACCCTGGCCATAGGCATGGCTGCCACTGAAGCCTTAATGCCCACACAACATCTGCCCTGGTACTCCCTGCATGCCACAAGGTGGGGGCAAGCACCCTGCTCTCTGTGCTGTCTCACCCAAGAACCCGGGGCTATCACCAAAGGGCCTTGCTTGGCAGGCAGGATAGCTCCCCAGCCACGCTCTGGCCTGGCCTGGAGATAGAAGCTATAGCAAGGGCCTTTAAAAAAAATTTTTTTTTAATTAAATAGAGCAGAGTCTCACTAGGTATCACCAGCTCAGGCTGGCCTCGAACTCCTGGCCTGAAGGGATCTTCCTGCTTTGGCCTCTTAAAGTGCTGGGATTACAGGTGTGAGCCACCATGCCTGGCCAGAGCCTATTTTTTTCTTTTCTTTTTTTTTTTTTAAGATGGAGTTTTGCTCTTGTTACCCAGGCTGGATTGCAATGGCACAATCTTGGCTTACTGCAACCTCCACCTCCCAGGTTCAAGCGATTCTCCTGCCTCAGCCTCCCAAGTAGCTGGAATTACGGGCATGTGCCACCATGCCCGGCTAATTTTTGTATTTTTTTAAATAGAGATGGGGTTTCTCCATGTTGGTCAGGCTGGTTGCGAACTCCCGACCTCAGGTGATCTGCCTGCCTTGGCCTCCCAAAGTGTTGGGATTACAGGCGTAAACCACTGTGCCCGGCTGCCTATTTCTTTTTTTGAGACAAAGTCTTGCTCTGCCGCCCAGGCTGAAGTGCAATGGCACAATCTCGGCTCACTGCAACCTCTGCCTCCTAGGTTCAAGCGATTCTCCTGTCTCAGCCTCCTGAGTAGCTGGGATTATAGGCACACACCACCATACCCAGCTAATTTTTGTATATATATTTTTTTTTTAGTAGAGATGGGGTTTTGCCGTGTTGGCCAGGCTGGTCTCAAACTCCTAACCTCAGGTGATCTGCCCATCCACTTCAGCCTCTCAAAGTGCTGGGATTACAGGTATGAGACACCGTGCCTGGCTGGAGCCTATTTCTTAAACAACTGAGCTTTGTGCTAAGAGTCCAAAAGAACAGCTGGGTGCCCTGCTAAGATACGAGTGTGGACTTGGTCATTTCTCAGCTTTTCAGACAGTCTGTGTCAAGCAATCCTGTCCACGGGTCAACCCCAACCACGGCCGAGACTGTCACTCATGGTGACTCATCCCAGCCCACGACAAGGTGCTATCCAAAGTCAGACACCCTAAGGGTATGCACTCTGTCACTCTGTGTTGGGAGGGTCTGCTGGTGGCATTAACCTTCGTTTCCTAGACCCAGCCACACTGGCTCTTACTCAAGTACTTGGTCAGCCACTGAGATTCCAAACCCTTTGGCCACTCAGAGGCTGCTGCTAAATGCCACCAGGCCTGGGCTGCCAGGAGGGGTAAGGATGGTCTGCGAGGCCTGCTGGACTGACGCCGCCTCAGCGTGACCCTGGCTTCAGTGCCCAGCGCTCCCCGGGCTATAGGCTGGCACCCCGTCGCCTCAAGAGCTGCTTCCTGTCGCAGCTTAAGCCTCAGCTCCTGCAGGGCCTTCCCCAGCTCCTCTATCCCGCTGGGACAGCCCCCAGCACCGGCTCCTGCAGCAGCCTGAGCTCACTCCAAGAAGACACAAATACCTGATGCGCATTTTTTGTTCACGTACGCTGATGAGTGAACAGGGGCGGTGGATGGGAGACACCATGTCCCCGGTGTCCAGCACCATGCTGAGTGTACTTCAGGCGCAATAAACCCCAGACGGGTGGGTAATCCCAGCACTTTGGGAGGCTGAGGTGGGCAGATCACCTGAGGTCAGGAGTTTGAGACCAGCCTGGCCAACATGGTGAAACCCCATCTCTAATAAAAATACAAAAATTAGCCGGGTGTGGTGGTGGGTGCCTGTGACCCCTGCTGAGGCAGGAGAATTGCTTGAACCTGGGAGTCGGAGGTGCCATGAGCCAAGATAGGGCCACTGCACTCCAGCCTGGGTGATAGATCGAGACTTCGTCTCAAAAACAAAAAACCCCAGAGGGAAGCCAACGAGCCTCAGAGCTCTATTCCCCAACACCCAATTTCTGAGGCTGCCTCCTTTGCTTCTGCGGTAACTTCCTGTGTGCTGTTTCTGTGTTGTAAGCATAGTCAAACCCTTCTTGGCATAGTTAGGGTATAAACCACAAACAGAACAAGTTAAGGAGGCTGGGTGGAGAATCTTAGTTAAAAGCAGGCTGCACTCGGGTGCTGACCAAGGACTGGTTTCTGCAGACAGAAACTGCGAAGTGCAGGTCTGCCTGAGCAGCGAGCTGGGATGGGTCTTGGGCAGTCCTGGGGCCCTCAGTGCCAGTCTCAGAGCCCCACGGCCCTGCCTGGCAGTAGGCTGCTCCCCTCACCCAGGACCTACCTTGGCCAGCCGCGCCCGCTTGATCAGGTCATTGAGCTTCCTGAGGGCGGCATTTCGGGGCAGAGACTGGATGTCCTTGAAGAGGTCCTGCTCCTCGGCCTCAAAGAGCTTGCGGTTGTCAGGGATGAGGAGCGGGTGGGACCAGAAGGAGCCGATGTACACCCTGACCACCTCGGGGGTGTTGATGATCTTGCCCAGGGACCACATGAGGGCCCCGTACACCCGCATCAGCTGCTGTGTCTCGATCTGGTCTGCCTTGTTCAGAACCACACGGATCTTGTCTTCGTGGTTCTTCAGAGCCTTGATCACTTCCGAGAACTCATCGGAGATGTCCAGCTTGTGGGCATCGAAGAGCAGGATGATGCGGTCCACCCGCTCGGCGAACCACTCCAGGACAGCTGCGAAGTCATAGCCTGAGGGGAGAGAAGGGAGAGCTCAGAGGCGCCAAGGGACCCGCTGCTCTGACGGTTCTCGTCTCTAACCTGGCCTGGTATTTCTCAGTCTGAGATCGTTTTTGAAATTTCTAGAAGGGGCCGGCACGGTGGCTCACGCCTATAATCCCAGTACTTTGGGAGGCCGAGGTGGGCAGATCATGATGTCAAGAGATGGAGACCATGCTGGCCAACATAGTGAAACCCTGTCTCTACTAAAAATACAAAAATTAGCCGAGCGTGGTGGTGCATGCCTGTAGTACCCAGCTACTTGGAGGCTGAGGCAGGAGAATTGCTTGAACCCAGAGACAGAGGTTGCAGTGAGCCAAGATCGCACCATTGCACTCCAGCCTGGGCAACACAGTGAGACTCCATCTCAAAAAAAAAAAAAAAAAGATTCCTAGAAGGCATTCATCTAGACAGCACAGAGCACAGCACCCTGAGGGCAAGATCATAGGATCATCTTCCCTGTTCCTGCCCCGACCACAACACTCGCCGACCCATGTAGCACCTGCCATAAACAGGTGCTAATGCAAAAGTTGTCCCACAGTCCAAGCTCTAAGGTGGGTCGGACAAGGGCAAGAGTGAGAAGGAGACCCAGCACTGTGCTCAGCACAGCACGGAGGGTAGAACACAGACTCCAGTGTTGCCACGTGCCAGCTGTGTGCCCTGGGATGGTAGTGACAAGAGGCGCCTGCAACAGGAACTGCTGCTGCTCCTCGTTCAGTGTTGATGTGCCAGGCTTCCCACTTTGCGGGGATCTCACTTATTTTCTGCAACAACGGTTGGCAAACTACAGCTCAGGGATCAAACCTGGCCCACCACCTGTTTATATAAATAAAGTTTTATTGAAACACAGCCATGCTCATTTGTATTATCCATGGCTTCTTTTGTCTAACACAGCAGAGTTCAGTCATTGTGACAGAAGCTATAAGGTCTGCAAAGCTGGAAGTATTAACTATCTGACCTTACAGAAAAAGTTTGCTGACCTCTGCTCTACAAGAAAAGCAGCCCAGGAAGTGCTACAAACCACTTCCCCTTCCTGGGTCTTAAATACTTCTCCAAAAAAGTGGTTGGACTGGATAGACTCCAGCTTTAAGCTTTAGTCTTTTTTTGTTTTTAATTTTATATTCATTTTTTTAGAGACAGGGTTTTGCTCTGTCACTGGGGCTGAAGCGCAGTGGCACAATCTTGGCTCATTGCAACCTTGAACTCCTGGGCCCAAGCCATCCCCCACCTTAGAGTCCTGAGTAGCTGGGACTACAGGCATGTGCCACCATGTCTGGCTAATTTTTAAATTTTTATTTTGTAGAGGTGGGGGTCTCATTAAGTTGTCTACGCTGGACTCCTGGGCTCAAGAGATCCTCCCACCTCAGCCTCCCAAAATGCTGGGATGACAGACCTGAGCCAGCATGCCTGGATCCTAAACTCTATTCTATATTGCTTCCTACCACCTGTTATGGCCCAGTGAAGGCCCATCAATTAAAGTGAACTCTGTCGCCTGTGGCAGACTGCTCATTGGAATTCCATCTAAAGGAGGAACTAGACATAACTATCTAGTTTCAGCTGGATTCGTGGCCTCGCAGCTTGAGACTGCATTTCCCAGCCTCCCTTGCAGCAGAAAAGAACAAGAAAAGGTGCATGAGCCCTTTGTTGTCTTCTCCCTCCTGAGGACCGGGACGCAGATGTGATGGGAGGAGCTGGAGCAAGCACCTCGTGTTCAGAGATGAAAGCTGCATGTTCAGAATGGTCTTGGATTGTTGTTTTTCACATAGACTATCAGATATCTGACTTAAGCCAATGAGTTTTGGGTCTCTGTAACAGCAGTTTAATTTGAATCCTGTTTGACAACCAGGCCTCTTCAAAAATATTTCCACTTCAGCCTGGGCAACATGGTGAAATCCCATCTCTACAAAGGTGGTGCAGGCCTGTAGTCCCAGCTACTTGGGAGGCTGAGGCAGGAGGATAACCTGCACCCAGGAGGTCGAGGCTGCAATGAGCTGTGATCATGCCACTGCACTCCAGCCTGGGCAACAGCATGAGACCACCTCAAAAACAAAACAAAACAGCCAGGCGCAGTGGCGCACACCTGTAATCCCAGCATTTTGGGAGACTGAGGCGGGTGGGTCATGAGGTCAGGAGTTCAAGACACAGCGTGGCCAAGACAGTGAAACCCCATCTCTACTAAAAATACAAAAAATTAGCTGGGCATGGTGGCACACCCCTGTAGTCCCAGCTACTAGGGAGGCTGAGGCAGGAGAACTGTTTGAACCCGGGAGGCGGAGGTTGTAGTGAGCCAAGACTGCGCCACTGAGCTCTAGCCTGGCGACAGAGCAAGACTCCTTCTCAAAAAACAAAACGAAACAAAAAATCCACACCTCTTCCTCTGCCCCTAGAGTAAAACTTCTCTGTCCCTCATGGTCTAGAAAGAGTAAGCAGTGACAGGCAGGCCGTGTTGAAACAAAGGCCTGGAGTCCTACAGAGGGGCCATGTCCTCTCTGGCTGATTCTGGGTCAGCCTCCGTGTCCCTGGCTCAGTGGCTCAGTCTTCCCACATGGCCCAGGTCACCCAAATGTAGGCCAGCCCTCTTCAGAAGCACCAAGTACTTCCCAGAGAGCAGTCAGGCTCCAGAAATGAGCTGGAGAAGCCACTCCTGCACGGGACAGTCAGGATCGCCCAGCTCAGACCCAAACCCCTTCTCACCCCCACAGCCTGCCCCCAGCATCCCTGTGAAAAACACTCACCACCCTCTCACCAAAATGGGGATGGAGACAGGCGCTCTCTAGACTGAGAATAACAGAAAAGCAGCAGCGAGGCGGGAGCTCCAGGGACAAAGTATCAGGGAAAAGCGGCAGCTGGGCATGGTCACCCACAGTGATGGGAGGCCAGCCCTGCCGTCCCCAGTGGGAACCTGCTGCTGACTATTCCACTGCATGGGGCCCCCCTGGTGGTATCCACTGCTCCCACCCTGCGAAGCCCTCCAGGGGGAAGGCAGGTCCACAGCCCTGGCTCCCGGAGAGGCTGCCTCCACGCACAAGCGCGCCAAGATAAACAGCACCACGCAGTGTGCAGGGTTGAGCTTACTCATGGGATAAACACTCCCACTGCTGGCCCCACGCCCAAGCGTGCTTGGCGCCATCTGTAAGCCCAAAGCCACAGGGCGCGGAGCCCCTCCCCACACCTGGCATTCCCAGAGGGAACTCGGGCCACTAAATAAGATGGCTCTGCACTCCACTCCCACCCCCTGCCACCGACTCTGTGGCCTGAAGTTCTTTTCTTAACTTCTCAGTTACTTTCTTCATCTGTGAAATTTAAATACCAATTCCTCGGCCTGGCACTGCAGGGAGGAGGGCGTGTGGGAGCACTGGGCCCCCAGCCCAGGACCCGGCAGGGAGGGCCTCCCAGTCGGCAGGCTGAGGCAGGGGAAGCCAGGGCTCTGTGGAAACAAGGGGCCAGTGGCCTGGGACCCATCACCAGCCAGACTTTCATCCTTGAGCAAAGTCACCAGAACGTACGGAAAATCTGAAATCCATGGCTTCAGCCACACTGCCGGGGCAGCCTCTCCATAGATGATGTGTGACCACTCCCCACCCCAGCCTAGTAGGAAATCGGGTGCTTGAGGGCCAAGCTTCTTAACAGGGAGGGCTGCAGGGAGCTGGGGTCCTGGCTGCCAGCCTGGGCAGGGAGGCCCGCTCAGCCTTCCAGAGGCTAGGGTGGATGGTCGGAGATAGCAGAGCTGCCAGGTTCCCTGTGCCCAGAAAGTGTGGGAGGGCATCATGCCAGGGCACCTCATGCTACCACAGGCTCCTGCTTCCAAAGTACAAGGCCCTGGGAGCCTGGACTCCCTGCAGCTGGCTCCAAGCTCCACAGGAGGGGATCCCTGGGGGGTGAAGTCTCAGCAGAAAACCAGAAAGAGAGGTCAAGGGCAAAGTGAGGGAAGCAGGGGCAGGGAGAGGCTGCCTCTGTCCCCAGGGCCACCAGGCCACACTGGCTGAGCCTGCAGGGCCTCCCTGGGGCCCGCAGCCCACAGCCTTTTATGGCCAGCTCTGGGAACGCAGGTCAGTGCTGAAAAGAAGATGACTCAAGGGCTGAGGCTCCTCGCTCGGCACAAGGGGGGCCCAGCTTCTCCCCTCCTCAAACTGTTTGTCCTCAGCCCACCACAAGCTGAAACTAGAATTCACACAGCTGGGGAGGCGGTGATGCCAAAACCAAGTTCTTGGGAACAGGGGCGCCCTGATGGGCTGTGCTCGGCTGTGTTAGCTTTGGCCTCGGAGTCAGGACGGTGCCTGGGGAGCTGAGGTCACCCTCCCAAACTCCACCCAGCAAGGCCCCACTCCCACCTCCCCCTGGATGGCTGGGGGACCCTGGGGAAAGAGAGAAAAAGAAGGAAGAGTGAGCACTCTAAAACTCCCTGCCCCCCACCACTCCCTGTCCAGGAGCCCCGCCCCACCTGCCCCGAAACCCATCGTCTCAAGTTGGAGTCAACAGAGCTAAGCCCGTTTTTTTGCAGGTGAATAAAATTTCCTGTTTATTATAGAAAATACTCTTCCTGTGAGGGGAACACAGTTGACTGGCCAGCTACACCCACAGGTGACAAAAAGGGCCACAGCACTTGGGCCTGGGCCACACAGGCATGTGATCACGTGGCTACAAGCCCCACCAGGCCCACCTGCGCTCCTTAGTCCACCAGGCCCCCACTGCCCTTAAAGGCACTTGACTCGGCCTTAAAGACACCGGGTTTCAAGAAGTGCCAAAGGCTACGCGGCACAGCGGTAGCTCAAGCCACTCTCGATCAGAGCTGGGCGGCCGGTGATAAGTACAGAACAGGGCCTGCGAGCACCCCGGCACTGGACAAGGCAAAGAGCCTTCAGGCTTCAGAACACACCAAGGCCAGCTGGGAGTCCGACATCACCTAATGCAGCAGCAATTCCCAACAGCAACAGCAAAAGCAGGAGGTTGTGTGTGCTGGGCGAGAGAGAACGACGTCCCCTCTAAGGTAGGGGCCTGCTGTTAGCTTGACTGGCTCAGGCCCCAATGGGAGTCACAGAACTGACACCTAGCAAAAGGACACAGAAAACATGGCCCAAGCGGGTGGGCTGGAGAGGAAGGCCCACCTGCAAAGGGAGTGTTCAGTGAGTGAAAGCCAGAGCACCTCTGAAGGGACCATGAGCCACGGGGAAGCTCTGGCTCAGAAAATCCTGGGACCTGGAAGACATGACGCTAAGTGACAAAATAAGCCTGTCACCTTTTCCAAATAAGACACACACACAGCCAACAAGCATATGAAAAAATAACATCACTAATCATTAGAGAAATGCAAACCAAACCACAATGAGACACCATCTCATACCAGTCAGAATGGCTATTATTAAAAAGTCTAAAAATAACAGATGCTGGTGAGGTTGTAGAGAAAGGGAACATTTACATGCTCCTGGTGGGAATGTAAGCCAGTTCAGCCTCCGTGGAAAGCAGCTTGGAAATTTCTGAAAGAACTTAAAGCAGAACTACCATTCGACCCAGCAATTGCATTACTGGGCACATACCCTAAAGAATATCAATCATTCTACCATAAGGACACAAGCACACATACGTTGATCACGGCACTATTCATGATAGCAAAGACTGAATCCACCTAAATACTCATCTACAGTAGACTGGATAAAGATAACGTGGCACAGGCCGGGACGGTGGCTCACGCTTGTAATCCCAGCACTTAGGGAGGCTGAGGTGGGGAGATCACGAGATCAGGAGATCAAGACCATCGCGGCTATCATAGTGAAACCCCGTCTGTACTAAAAAATACAAAAACAATTAGCCGGGTGTGGTGGCGTGCACCTGTAGCCCCATCTACTCGGGAGACTAAGGCAGGAGAATCGCTTGAACCCGGGAGGCACAGATTACGGTGAGCCAAGATCACACCACTGCACTCCAGCCTGGGTGACAGAGCAAGATTCTGTCTCAAAAGAAGAAGAAGAGGAAAACGTGGTACATATACAACGTAGAATACTATGCAGCCACAAAAAGGAACCAGATCGTGTCCTTTGCAGCAAGTTGGACAGAGCTGGAGGCCATTATCCTCAGCAAACTAACACTGGAACAGAAAACCAAACACTGCATGTTCTCACTTACTGTGCGCGCTAAACATCAAGTACACATAGAAACAAAGAGAACCACAGACACCAGGGCCTACTTGAGGATGTGGACAGAAAAACCGCCTATCAGGCTGGGCACAGTGGCTCACACTTGTAATTGCAGCACTTTTGGAGGCTGAGGCAGGAGGACCGTTTGAGCCCAGCCTGGGCAACATAACAAGATCCCCCTCTCTACAAAAATTTAAAAATTAGCTGGGTGTGATGGCATGCATCTGTATTCCCAGCTACTTGGGAGGCTGAGGTAAGAGGATTGTTTGGGCCAGGGAGGTTGAGGCTACAGTGAGCTGTGACTGTGCCACTGCACTCCAAGCCTGGGTGACAGAACGAGACCCTGTCTCCAAAAAGAAAACAAAAACGACCTATCCGATACTATGCTTGTTACCTGGGTGACGAAATAATCTGTATGCCAAACCTCACAACACTCCATTTACCCGAATAACAAACCTGTACCTAGATCCCCGAACCGAAAACCAAAGTTTCTTTAAAACATCCTGTCACTAAAGGACAGATAACGGCACCGTAGGATTCCACTTACAGGAGATACCAGGATAATCAAGTGCACAGAAAAGGAACATAGAAGGGGGAGTGCAGGGCTGCGGGGCACAGGGAGTGGGGAGGGGGCTGGTGTTAAACAGGAAGAGTTTCCATTTGGGAAATGAAGAGTCTGGAGCTAGGTGGTGGTGACAGCTAAACAATGAAAAACGTGCCAAATGCTACTGAACTGCACACCTAAAAAGAGTTAAAATGGGCCGGGCAGGATGGTTCACACCTGTAATCCCAGCACTTTGGGAGGCCAACATGGGCGGATTACCTGAGGTCAGGAGTTCAAGATCAGCCTGGCCAACATGGTGAAACCCCATCTCTACTAAAAATACAAAAATTAGCCAGGCGTGGTGCTGTGCACCTACAATTCCAGCTACTTGGGAGGCTGAGGCAGGAGAATCACTTGAACCCAGGAGGCGGAGGTTGCAGTGAGCCGAGATCATGCCATTGCACTCCAGCCTGGGCTATAGAGTGAAACTCCATCTCCAAGAAAAAAAAAAGGTTAAAATGGTAAATATTGTATGTTAGGTGTATTTTGTCACAGTTTTTAAAAAACGAAAACGAAAAGTCCTGGGGTGTGGGATGAAAGAACAGAGTGGCTCTCGGCAACCAGGCTGAGCCAAGTGTGGTGCCTCATGACAGGTGCCTCTCATGGCGACCTGGGTCCCGCCGGGCCTCCTCTGGGGCGTCCCTCTCCAGGCACTGGCCTTACAGGACATGCTTTCCTGACTACAGCCCAACCACGCTTCCCGCCCCAGCACAGAAGGGGAAGAGGGAGGTTCTCCGGCCTCCACGCCCTACTCCAGCAGCCTCCAAAACACAGGTAGTTCCAGTCGCTGGGGGAAAAGCTGCTTTATACATTCCAAAGTTTTCTAGAACACGAAACAATAGAGGGTTTGTCTCCAATCGACTTTTGTTTCCTGTCATTCAAGCTGCGTAGGCTTCAGTATTTCTCACCCTAGCTCTCCATCACACAGGATTCCAACACGTGCTGGGGGGCCCAGGAAAACAATATAGAGATCCAGGAACAAAGGGGAATCTGGACCTGAGGGCCCGTTGCTGGGCTTCTTCAGGCTGACGCGCCTCTGGAAGGGTTTTTCAGCGGAGCGCAGAGGCACCCCCATTCCTCAGCATTTACCTGAGAGCAGCACACGTCCACACAAAGCACAAACTTGACTCAAAACTGCCCCGAGGCGGAACAACCCAAGCGCCCCCTACAGGTTACGGATGATAGCGGATGGTACCTCCCCGCGATGTTAAAGGGTGGGCCACAGGCGTTCTCAAAACACCCAGATGCAGCTCAGAAGCAGCCTGCTAGGTGAAGGCAGAAGCGAGAGGTTTCATCCTGTGTGATTCCATTTAGGTGACGTTCCGGAAGAGGTAAATGTTAGAGACAAAGGTCAGTGGGCTGCCTAGGACCAGGAGAGACTACGAGGGGCACGGGAACTTTCGGGTGATGAGAATACTCTATCGTGGCGGTGGCAGCCCAGGAATGCTTTGTAGAGCAGGACACATGAGGAGGGTGGGCTTTGCTACACACAATGTAGACCTCAGCACATCAGAGGAGCTCTGGAATCAGGCCCACATTTCCATCCTGAACCTTCTACTCAACAACCAGCTGCACGACCCAGCAGGCCTCTGGCCTCTCGGAGCCTCAGTTCCCAGCTTCAGTCTGTACCGTGAAAACAGCAGGTTTCCAGCTCAGAGGGCCGAGGGAGGATGGAGTGAGCCTGGCACGCTGTGAGCAGGAGTAAATGTTTGTTCTTATTTACTCGCAGGATTTGTATTTTGGGCTTAAGAAGCTCAGATTCTGATGGGTGTGTAGGCAAGGACTTCAAAGGCATGAGGAATGCCTCATTCCCCAAATATAAACGGAATGTTTGCAGGCGCTTGGCCAGCTGCTCCCCAGCCCGCCGCCAGCACGCAGCCTGAGAAACAGGTGTCGAGCGCGGGTAGCGCCTGGTACACCTCCTCCTCGGCAGAGCCTGTGCGCCCCCAGCAGAGGCTGCGGCCAAAAGCTGTCCTGGCATCCTGGCCTGCTGGGCCACAGAGGGAGGGCACAGCCAGGTGGGGTGAGCAGAGGACTTCCAGAGGCCTGGAGCTGGGAGCAAAGGAGGGCCTGGAACCAAATGGGAAACCCCAGTTGAGTCAGCACTGTCCTGAGGATATTCCCCAGGATGTTACTCAGATCAAAGTCTGGGAAGCCCTGGGTTTTTCCGTCTCTTTACTAGCAACCAGCTGACACTTAAACACTTAATTTGTCCCAGGTGCTAGGGCAAGAGCTTAACGTGTAAATTCTGGTAATCCACAATAACCCGAAAGGCTGTGGTGCTTCCTGATGGATGGATGCAGCTCCAGGGGCCACAACTCCCTAGAGCCACACAGCTCCTCAAGTACTGATGTGGGATTTGAACCTTCTGATCTACCTGTGCTATGGACACTGAATCCAAGAGGGACACAGCACCTGGCCTGGCTCATGGCCTTGGACCGCCCCTGGAAGCATTCGATGGTCTGCAGAGCACCCTGGTGAAACCCTGCCGTGGGGGGCTGCTGCCAGTGGCATCTTCATCTTGGGAGGTGTCGGCAGGAAGTGGGGGCTGCCCACAGCGCAGGCCCACCTCTGGGCCAGAGGGCTCAGGCCACACAGGTGGGAGTGCGGGCAGGGAGGTCCCATCCAACCACTAAGGATCAGAACAGCTCCCAGGCTTAGAGGGAGCCTGCAGACCCCCAGGGCAAGTGAGAGCCCAGGGCACCAGGTTCCCTGGATAGCCTGAAGGGTCATTTGTGGCTGGAGACAGGGAACAGGGAAAGGGAAGACGATACCAGACCTCAGGTCCATTTCAGGACTGCAGTCTAACCTTGGGCAGGAGAGGAGCAGAGGGTGGTCTCTGTGCATCTCAGGAGGCCCAAAAGAGGCAAAGATCTGTCAGACCCGAGTTCTCGGCACTCCTTCACCCACAGCCTTCATGCCAAGGCCCCGTTCTCAGCCCTGCTGCGGTAGGAGCACAAACCCTGCCTGGGTTCAAATCCTAGTGCTGACACTTGCTGGCCTGGCTGTCATCTTAGGCCAATTACTTAACTTTCCTAAGCCTCTGCTTCCTCCTCTGAAAGGCAGGCACTTCCTCCTAGATGCAGCTGCTGTGATAACTCAGTGGAACTCACTGACGTGGCAGTGGCCAGCAGAAAGTCAGACACAAAGCTGGCCAGGCTTCTGATCTGCTACTGCAAGTTAAAACAACACTCCCCTGCTGATACAGCTTCCACGGGGAGACTGAGGCACAAAAACTCCCAGTTAGCTCACAGTTGCCTAGTGACCACGGCGGGGAACGAACTGGCTGGGCTGCCCACAGAGGCCCCGCTGGGGATGACTCGGCACCCAGGCCCTGCCAGGACCATGCAGTTGGTAGGCAGCCCGTGAAGCCAAGGGCACTAGCCCTGCCGTGCCCAGCTGCCCTTTGGAACACCCTTATCAGTCACACAGGCAGCACTCAAGAATAAATGCAGCCCCACGGGCCACCTCTCTCTGCTGACATAGGACAATATTTTCTTTAAAGTCACTCAGCTTAGCACACAGGCAAAGGCAGCCCAAGAGACCCCAACCCAGTCCACTTCTCCTCACTGAGGCAATCCTCAGGGGTCCCTGACAGAGCGCAGCTGCCTCCTGACCACTTTGGGCCTGCACCAGCCCACCTTATCTTTCTAGACTGTGTTTCCTGCACAGACTAGGACCATGGGGAAAGGGGAAAAAAAGTCAGGAGGGGTCAGGCAGGGCCAGACATGGTGGGAAATGGAAGTAAATGCAATTAGCAACCCCAATGTCCATCCACGGCCTCCACAAGGACGTGTTTCCAGGGAACGGGCTGGCAGGCCAGGGGAGGCGTGTCACGCTGGGGCCCACATGCTCTGCTGGTCCTATCTTTCTGAGAGGGAAACACCTGCTTTCCATGCCACAGGCAAAGGCAGTAGTAGGCGGCCCTGTCGGGAACGCACTGCTCCGCTCTGACTTCCTCTGCTGGACAGGCCAGATGGGCCTTTCCATGACTGATGGGCGGGGCCTCCAGGAAAGAGAAATCCACTCCTCCTGTGTCTACCTAGGGGTCTCATCCTAGAGTTTATACCCGGCACCTCCAAGAGGTACCCAGTGATGGTCTTTCTCTTGACAATAAAACACCAACATCAAACCCTAACCAGGTAACTTTTGGTAAAATACATCTAAACCAAGGCCTCTAGGGCTATGGAGGGAAAGAAATGGTCTAGTAAAATCGGTTTGATCTTTAGCAGGAAACCTCTCTTCCCATCAGAGGGGCGTGCTTCTCTTTCAGCTCCTGGCTCCTTCCTACGGGTAGAGATGACCTTCTGTGGATACAGGGGAGCCTGGCCTCTCAGGGACACAGACGAGCCACACTTTGCACCTGGAGGGGACAGGGAAGTCACACAGGCAGAGCATGACGGCACACTGACAGCAGCCTCGTGTCCTGCTGGCTGCTCCTCTACCTGTCGTCTGCATAGGCAACTCCAGGCTGGGGACCACGCGGCAATGCGCGTGTCCATCCCTTGCCCCCAATCAAAATGTCATGTTGCGTCTGAGATCGACTGATATGGAGGGTACACTTTGGTGCTTGTCCCAGAGACAGCCAGTGTAGACACCTGTGCCTGCCTCTTTCCTACCAGGGAAAGGAAGCAGAGGGATTAGAAGGTGGGGAGGGAGTATCTCAGAGGGCAGGGCCAAAGCAAGCAACACAAGACATACAACCATAGCCAAGCATGGTGGCCTGCACCTGTGGGCCCAGCTATTGGGAGACTACGGTGGAAGGATCGCTTGAGCCCAGGAGTTCAAGGCTGCAATGAGCTAGGATCACACCACTGTATTCCTGCCTGAGTGAGACCCTGTCTCTAAAAAATAGTAATTTTTTCAGCCAGGCACGGTGGCTCACGTCTCTAATCCCGGCACTATGGGAGGCCCACTGCAACCTCCGCCTCCCGGTTTCAAGTGATTCTCCTGTCTCCTGAGTAGCTGGGACTACAGGCACATGCCACCATGCCTGGCTAATTTTTGTGTTTTTAGTAGAGACGGGGTTTTACCATGTTGGCCAAGCTGGTCTTGAACTCCTGACCTCATGATCCACTTGCCTCGGCCTCCCAAAGTGCTGGGATTACAGGCATGAGCCACCACACCTGGCCTCTTCTTTTTTATGAGACAACAGAGGCCACAAAAACCTTGAACCCTTCCTGTCAAACACCTTAACTCCAGTGCTGAAGGCCACACTGAGCAGTGGCACTCTGGCCGGATAAGCGTCTTCTTGTGTGCCACTGTTCTTTACCCCGGGATGTGTACATAGCAGCTGGCCTGCTGGGGCTTCAGCCTCTATCTGATGGCTGGATTGGAGGAGTCCCTAGGTATGCTAATGAAAAGATAACAGATAGAGTTATCTCAGAGTCCTTCCAGAATACCCCAGTCCTGGAGGGAGACTCGGAACAAACTCCCTTAGTGGTTCTTTGAGGCAGAGGTTGCAGTGAGCCAAGATCACGCCACTGCACTCCAACCTGGGCAACACAGCAAACTCCATCTCCAAAAAAAAAAAAAAAAAAAAAATTAAAGAGTAACTTACTCAGCCAGGTGTGGTGACTCACACCTGCAACCCCAGCACTTTGGGAGGCTGAGGCTGGCGGATCACCTGAGGTCAGGAGTTTGAGACCAGCCTGGCCAACATGGTGAAACCCCATCTCTACTAAAAATACAAAAGTTAGCTAGGTGTGGTGGTAGGCGCCTGTAATCCCAGCTTCTCCGGAGGCTAAGGTGGGAGGATCGCTTGAATCTGGGAGCAGGAGGTTGTAGTGAACCAAGATCGCGCCATTGCACTCCAACCTGGGAGACAGACAGAGACTCTGTATCAAAAAAAAAAAAAAAAAAATAGAGTAACTTATTCAGATTTTCTGACCTTGCTTTGGCAAATGACAGGGTTTTTGCTTATCACGCATTTTCTTAAAACTAGGTTGGGGCCGGGCGCGGTGGCTCAAGCCTGTAATCCCAGCACTTTGGGAGGCCGAGGCGGGTGGATCACGAGGTCAAGAGATCGAGACCATCCTGGTCAACATGGTGAAACCCCGTCTCTACTAATACAAAAAATTAGCTGGGCATGGTGGTGCATGCCTGTAATCCCAGCTACTCAGGAGGCTGAGGCAGGAGAATTGCCTGAACCCAGGAGGCGGAGGTTGCGGTGAGCCGAGATCGCGCCATTGCACTCTAGCCTGGGTAACAAGAGCGAAACTCCGCCTCAAAAAAAAAAAAAAAAAAAAAAAAAAAAAAAAAAAAACTATGTTGGAACAATAACAGCAGTAAGAAATAAAAATATTAGCGCTTGCTTTTTCTTTTTAGAAGTGGTCTCTGAATCTACTCCCTTGAACTCCCAGGAGCGTCACTATCACCAGAGGTGGGAGAATCTAAAAGCTTAACTGGCAGCTCTGAAAGCGGATAAGGACCTGTGATTTCAGTATGTTCTGATGCAGCCCCACATGGACAAGGCCTGCAAGCCTGGAAGGAAAGAGAAGCAAGGCTTCTCAGCTCCAAGAACAGAGTCCCGACGCCCTCAGAGTCCCAGGAGAGAGAAACGTGCACTCCAAATCCTAGCTGCCAGCTTTGACTACAAGGCTCCCCCACCACAGGCCAGGCCAGAGGGACAGGGACCCGGGAAGGATCTGCAAGTTAATCATCAACAAAGTTGCTCCCTTGTCCTCAACCCCTCTTTGGGTTCGATCTGATTTCATTTTCACATTTGGAGCTGTGGACTCCGCTCCTCACCTTCCAGGTACTAGCCTACCTTCAAGTTCCTCCCAGAAAGCATCAGGCTCCAAAGTACCCCACCCTTCTGCGAAAAAGGGGCAGTGACAGATAGAGGACCCAGTTCAGGCTCGTCCGGAACCAGATCTTCAAAAGAGCTTGGCAGAATCCAGGCAGGAGCTGACACAATTGGAATGGGCATGGCGCACTACTGCACAGTATGAAGGCCAGGGAGGCTGCTGACTGTCAGCCTCTAAGCAAATGTAAGCAAATTTCCACCAGCCCCTAAATGTTTCATGAATTTCTGCCCGCTTCTCCTTTTACCTGGCTCTCTGTCAGTCTGGCTGGACTCAAAAGGAATTTATATGGCTTTGAGAGGCAAAGCTTTTCAACACAGACTACGGATAATAAGCTGCAGGGACCAGGAGCTGGTTCAGAGTCAGCTGCTTCCTGCACCCTCACAGGATGGCCCGAGGCCCATTCTGATCCTGTTGTTTCCAGCATGCCCCAGGGGCTCAAAAGCATGACAGCCACACAAGATTGGCTGTGGTCTCACCTCCTTGCTTGAGCCGAGGAGGAAAGCAGCTCCTGCCCTCAGTGCACAGAGCACTGTGGAGATGGGAGGCTGAAGTAAAATGGGTTCTCCCTCGGACACATTTTTTTTTAGAAAGCCTGAGGCTGGAAGAAATCTCAAGGGCAGCATCTGAATCAGGATGCAGACCTCAGAGAGAAGGAGGTCTGACAGCACCAGCGCGGTGAGTCGCGGTCAGAGTATTTACCTCTGCTGATGCGCTGCTTCTCTCCGGACAGGATCCCGGGGGTGTCGATGATGCTGATGCTGTCCAGGACGGGGTTGGGCAGCTGGGCGCACATGAACCTACATGAGAGCAAGAGCCAGAAGAGAGGCGTCACGACGCAGTCCTCGAGGCTCCAGACATAACAAAGGGCTCTCTGTGCCCCTTCCCTCCGTCTCTGGCATCCTTTCCAGAAGCGGGGAACTGACAGGTGGTTTTCCATCTTAGTTTCCCGGGGTGGGCGGCAAATTGTACAGACTTTCTCAACTGGGAATGCAACCAGCAGGCTCAAACTGACCCACATCAGCACTTCCTCACATTCGCTTTTCCCCTAGAGTTTGAGAGGTCAACTTTCAAGCTGCTGACTTGTTAGTGAAAACTGCGCCAGCCTAGGTCACCATTCAATTCATAGGGGAAACAGAAGGTGACATTGGGACCTTGAAATCCCATGTTAGAATTTTCCACCACTGGGCTAAATTTCCACCCTGAAAGAGAGCCGGCCCCTTCCTACTGCTGCTAGGGCCAGCCCTGCCCTTTCAATCAGCCACTTGGGTGAGGGAATTGAAACTGATGGCCGGCAAAAGCTGGGGACCACACAGGCTGATAGACAGTGGGACGGAGAGGCACAGACACGCCATTCTCTGAAAGTCAGAGCAGGCTGGGGAAGAACAAAGCCATGGAGAGGCTGGCAACTCCCGGGCCAGGGTTCAGCTACATACGCTGGAGTTTCACACTAAGCTTAGAATAGCCCAGAAAGGCAAGGGGCAGTCTCAATTGAGAGCAGGGATCCTTCACTGGACACAGAAAAGGTTCCTTTAAAAACTTCTCTGAAAGGCCAGGCACAGTGGCTCATGCCTGTAATCCTAGTACTTTGGGAGGCCGAGGTGAGTGGATCATTTGAAGCCAGGAGTTCAAGACCAGCCTGGCCAACATGGTGAAACCCCATCTCTACCAAAAATAGAAAAATTAGCTGAGTGTGGTGACACGTACCTGTAATCCCAGCTACTCAGGAGGCTGAGGCAAAGAATTGCTTGAAGCCAGGAGGTGGAGGTTGCAGTGAGCTAACATTGTGTGCCACTGCACTCCAGCCTGGGCAACAGAGCGAGATTCTGTCTCAAAAAACAAACAAAAAACTTCTCTGAAAAAGGTAGTGAGAGCAAAGAAAAGACTGACCCATTATCTGTAGGACACAAACTTGAAGCTGCCTTTCCAACAGAGAGGAGGAATCTGAGCTGAACAGCTTCTCCCTTTGGTCCCAACCCCCAGCAACCAGGGGCCCACAGGCAGAGGGCAGCTGGCCAGGGCGAGGGGTGCTGCCTGCAAGGCAATGGAGCAAGACCAGCTGACCCTCAGGGCGAGCGAAGCGTGGGCCTTACTCTCGCCAGTGCCAGCAGCAATGCATGCAGGCCAGGACTGGCAGGAGCTGCTGGAGAGATGATGACAGAATAGAAGGATGGGAAGCAGAATTGGCTCTGGGAAGTCACATACATAAAAATGCCTCATAAATGAGCCCAGAAAGCGAGTTAATATCTATAGGACCCAGAAACCACTTGCTCTGCAGAGCCCGTGGTGTATGGCTGAAAACAAGAAAGGGAGCAAGCGCAAAGACACCTCCGATTCCATCTCCCCAAGGACACACAGGTTTCATCTCACACAAGTGGCAGTCCCAGTTACGCAATGAGTTTTCACAAGACACTCTTAGGACACCCTGACTGCACTCTGCCTTGGTCTGCTCCAGCTGATTTTATTCTTAGAGCAGCCACATAGGGGAAAAAGGCCGGAAAGTCAAATTCATAACTCAATGAGTCTCTTTAAGGCTCAGCTGGGAGAGGCTGTATCAGCCAGAGAAAAGCCCCCTTTGTTGCACCCTTCTTGCCAGGCGTCCTCCCCACACTTCACATCCTGACACAGCTCAGGGCCCCAGCTCGGGCTGATAGGGCCCTTTCTGGAGGACCATCAGCGATCAGGGATCCTCTGGAGATGAGGTGACAGCAAGAAGGAAATAAAAGTGTGCTACCTCTCAGATCCTGTGGCACCAATGTCACCAAAGCACCGGGCTTGGACCAAGCAATCCTGAATTGCTCTTTTTGGGGTAGCAGCAGCAGCAGGCAATGACTGGCTATGCAAAAGCCAGACAGTCAGTGCTGCTTAACCTAATGGGTGACTTCCACAAACCAGTTGGACCCTCTGAGCCTCGGTTTCCTGAGCCAGTGAGGTGGGGGCTGCCAAGATGATGTCTAAGATCCTTCCAGCTCTGAAACTTTAGGCTTCCAAATTCAGAAAACTGGTCCTGTGCAATGTTTCTCCTTTCAAAAAAGGTCTGCCCTTGCAAGGAAAGCGAAGTGCTTGGGACAGCAGAGGCAGCAGGGAAAGGGACCCTTCCCATGGCTTCCCAAAGTTTTACATGGAAGCAGAGACCTAACACTTGGACTTTCCGGCACAGCAGCCAAACTTTCCACAGGGTCGAAGGGCTCCCATCAGCTAATGGTTTCAGCTAGTCACTTATCTACCTAGCAATCCTGAAACAAGGAGGTAAGGCTGGGGCAAGAGGACCCTGCCTCTTCAGGACCCTTAGCCCAAAGAGCTGCACTCAACCTGGGCCTGATACACAAACGCCAACAGCCATAGTACAGGAGGGCAGGCAAGTGGCAACAGACCACAGTGAAGGTCAGCTCTGTGCATGGAGCAGGCCTGGCCACCGGCTTGGCTCTAGGGCAATCTGCCCTGCACGGCTGGACGGTGTCTGGAAAGGAATGTGATCGCACAGGGCGGGGACTTGGAAGGCAAGATTCAAAGATTCCTTCGGAGGCTCTTTCCCGGTGCAGACTGCAGACTCTGAAAGGCATGAGGAGTCATAGAATGTGGGGTGGCAGGGAGGGCAGGGTTTGGGAAGTATTTTGGTATGTCGCCTGGGGGTGGGGACCAGGATGCCTCGAGTTCCTTTGGAGAAAAGTGAGCCTGGGCATTGCACTCCTTAGACGGGAGGCCACTGTTTCATTCACAGCACTGAGAGAGGCAGAGGGTTGGGGATCACTCTCATCACACGCAGAGGCCACTTAACCGGGAAAGAGAGGTCCAAGTGGGTGAAAGCAGCTCAGATTCTGTCCCTCAGTCCACAGAAGGGCTCAGGGCTAGAATCTCATCGCAGGCCCCCACGCCACCACCTCCTCCTGCTTCCCGAAACCCTTCAAGGCAGCACTGACCGCTCGAGAACTGCCTTTGGGAGACGTGTTCAAACCTCAACTGTCCCCTCCACGGGGCTGTCCCAAAGTCAGCAAGCCACAGCAGATTCTCCTCCTCCCTCCTACACAAAACCACAGTCCCAGGGGAGGCAGAGCAGAGCCACACCGCACCAGCGAAGGGAATGGGTAAAAGTTTCATTGTCTTTTGGTATGACACTTAAGAAGACAAGGAGGGAAGGGTTGATGTGCCTGAACCAAGTGCATCCAGTCTGCGGGAAGGAGGTGAAGACCAAGAAAGGAAGGGCAGGAATGGTTCAGTCCTGGTTCTGAGGGGAGTGGGACTGGGATGTGCGGGAGGGCTTTGTGGTTAACCTGGAAGATTCTGGGGAGGACAGAAGCTGGGGGAGCCGGCAACGCCCACTCCTAAACCCCAGGTGGGTTTTTTCTGAGAAGCGGCAGGGTCCCTGGGCCAGGGAGTGGTCACTGACTGTCTCACTGGGGCCTCGTAGACAAAGAACGGCGGGGGTGACAGCGACGGGAGGGTCCGGCTCCGAGTGCGGGCTGGCCCCGGCCGCGCCCCACCCCCCTGGAGTGATGGGTGGGTACCTGTTGAGGAAAGCGTTGCCGAAGGCGTTGAGCTTGCGGAAGGGGCGCCGCGGGTCCACCACGAGCGCGTTACCCGGCACCACGCCCTCAGTGGGGCCGTGCATGACGGCGATGAAGGAGTCGGTGGTGGGCTCGGGCCCGATGCGCATCCCCGGGAAGTCCTGCTCGATCAGGTGCCGGATAAAGGTGGTCTTGCCAGTGCTGTACTGGCCCACCAGGAGCACCATGGGCTTGTTGTCGAAGTCAGCGTCCTCCAGCGCGGGCGAGTGGAACTCGTGGAAGCGGTAGTGCTCCTCCAGGGGCAGCAGCTTCTGCGCGTACAGCTGCCGCAGCCCCTCGGCCACCGTCTGGAAAAGCTCCGGCTCCTTCTTGCGGCGGGCATCCTTGCTGACCCAGCTGAACATGCTGCCGGACACGGGGCTGGCTGCTGCAGGGCAGAGCGGCGGCTGAGAGCGGGGAGAGGGCGCGGAGCCAAGGCGGGGCCGGCCGGGACAGGGGGCGGGGAGCGACCCACACTGGGCATGCGCACAGCCGCCGAGGCGCCCTCTGCCGAGTGGAGCGCGCCCCTTGCGGAGCGGCCTTTATAGGGTCGGTCCCTAAGTGGCCAAGCGAGCCGCCGCGGCGGGGGCGGGGCGGAATTGGGAGAGGTAGGGAGGAGCCCCTCCGGCCCCGCCCCTCAGCCTCGTGCCACGTCCTCCCCTCCCCTGCCTTCCATTGGTTTATTCTGAATCTCGCGAGACCGTGGTTCGGGTGCCGTGGCAACTGCACCTGTTTCGCCCCGCCCCCCGTGGGGAGGCTCGTTGGGGCGCTGTGGTTGGGAAGGCCGGGAGCGGACGGCGTCCAGTGCGAGAAGGTCCCGGCCTGTGCACCTTCCGGCACCGTGGACACCCACACACCGAGTCAGGCATTCCAGTTCCCTGACTACCGCCCGCCGTTCCCCACGTGCCGTTCTCCTCCCGCTGACTCAGAATCCCCCGAAGCATCGCAGCACCCCCGGGCCGCGGCACCACCTCCCCTCAGCCCCGCTTCCCAAACACACACTGTCTTTGTCCCCTCATCTTTTATCTGCTTTGGGAGAGGGAGAGACAGGATAGAGGTAGCAGAGCAAGCTGAGGGAGTAGAGAATCCCGGGCGGGGTGGCGACACAGGAAAGAAAAATGAGCAGGGAGAAGCGGGCACACGGGCAAACTGACTGGCAGCGTGAGGCCTGACCTCCCCTCAGGCCGACGGGGTGGGAGTGGGAGAGGGACACAAACTGGGGAGGACATGCGTGACTCTGGACGCGCGCGGGAGAAGAGAAGGCTTCACTACAGAGGTGACAGCTGGGGCAAAGCAGGAGGACATAAGGAGGAAGTTGAGGCCCTCTGACCACTTGCATTTAGGGAAGTGAAATCGGAAATTCCCTATGTGGGGAAGAGGGGGAGTTTGGGGGCAGCAATGAAATCTTGTGGGAACTTAGGGGGAAATTTAAAAACCCAAATACTTCCGCTTTCCTCTCGGGGTCACCACCATTTGCCATCTTTTACTGGACCTGTGCCCTACCTCCCCTTACCAGTTCCTGGCTGTTCCGTGGGGCTCACTCCCCTGCCATCCTCCCCGGCCACACACAGACCCTTTCAGCTGGCCAGACTGGTGAGAATCTTCAGTGGGTGATGTCAGAGCTTTGGGGACTGATTGTTATGTAACTGTAGGTAACCAGTATCAAGACTCCAAGGCCGGGGAGCAGGACCCTGAGGGCTCTTGAAGAGATCTGAATTGAACCTGCAACCTTGAAAGCCTCTGGTCCAACTTTCTGGCTTCTGGGAGATGTGGAAGCCTGGAGAGCTAGGGGCCTATATCAGGGAATAACTCGGGCTGGTGGCTAAGAGGAAGAGGCAGGAACTCAAATCTGAGAACGGGTTATTTCAGGGGAGCTGAGTCGGATGGAATCTAGAGAGGACATGATGGGAGGTTTGTTCACCCACTTCTTGTAAGATCCCTTCCCAGGGAATAGATAATGCTGGTTCCCTTGCCCTCCCCTCTCCCAAACCATTGGAGAGCAGATAAGTAACCCCAGCCCTGCCTGCACAAAAGCACAAAAGCTACTGAGGCTGCGTGCCAACTGGTGACGAGGCGTCTCCGGCAGGCCCGGTCCACACTTCCTGGGTCAGCCTTAGAAGCCAGAGGGTTTGCCTCCTACTCAGCACTATTAGGGATCCACCCCGGAGATGCAGTTTCTGGACTGATCTCGGGAAGGGCCTAGGGCCGAGGATCCTGAATGAAGTAGTTGTTCAGTGGTCTGAATGAAGCTGCTCCAAAGTGGCACGCCAGCAGCATCACATTGACGCACGGTTTTCACATCTCCCCAGAGCCCTGTGTGCTGGGAAAACCCAGCCCCAGAAGACTGAAAACAACAAAATGTTCCCTGGTTATTTATAAACGAATCCTAGACCCTGTTATTCTGTATGGCCACTTGACTGTCTCCAAAGAGCTTAAAGGACTGAAAGAAGGGATCGCCACCCTGGTGAGGCTCAAGTGGCCTGGAATTAGTTCCCCCAATTTCATGGAGTTTTCATGCAGCTTCCAGGCAGCTTCCTTATCTTGTCATGCCCCAGACTGAAAATGTCGCAATATTTTTTTCTTCTGTGTTTTGTGAGTACGGCAGTTTGTTTGGTGGGAAAGTTTCCTAAAATGTGAATGAACCATTTCACATGTGGTTTCTCTGCTGTTTCACTTTCTGCCTGTCTGCCTGAGTCCAGGGCAGATTGATGGAGGATTCAAGTATTTTCCTTTTATCTCAGAAATGGTGTCACCCCCACGCCCAGTGTTTTATTCTTCAGTTCATAAAAAATTCAATTCCCTTCAAACCCAGGGCCTTCAGGTATCCCTGGGTCTCCTCAGAAACTGCCCTGATCCAGCAGAAAGGAGCCCTGCCTATTCTCTAAGTGGTCTGCTTGGTACTGTCATGGCCTGGTCTAGGGAAGTATTTACAAGGCCCCTAGAGACAACTTTAAAAAAAAAAAGGCCGGGTGCAGTAGCTCATGCCTGTAATCCCAGCACTTTGGAAGGCTGAGGCAGGCGGATCACCTGAGATCAAGACCACCCTGGCCAATATGGGAAAACTTCGTCTCTACTAAAATTACAAAAATTAGCCAGGTGTGGTGGCACGTGCCTGTAATCCCAGCTACTCAGGAGGCTGAGGCAGGAGAATCGCTTGAACCCAGGAGGTGGAAGTTGCAGTGAGCCGAGATCGCACCACTGCACTCTAGCCTGGGTGGCAGAGCGAGACTCCATCTTAATAAAAAAAGGTGCCTTTTCCACTTGTGGCGCCGCACATTGAGGTGCTCTTATCTGTGCTCTTGGCCTTGCCATCCAAGAGCCAGGTGCAGCCGGGGAAGTCCACTGCAAACGTGGCCTTGGCCTCATCAAGGTGAATGGGTGACCTCTGGAGATGATAGAGCCTTGCGATGCATTTGAAGCTGCTGGAACTAGTTCTGCCTCTGGGCAAGGAGCAATTTGCTGACATGGACACCCATGTTTGTGTGAAGGGTGCTGTCATGTGGCCCAGATTTTTGCCCTCCGGTAGTCCATTTCCAAAGCCCTAGTGGCCTATTACTGGAAATAAATGGATGAGGCTTCCAAAAGGATGAAAGGCATCCTCATCTAGCATGACCGGACCCTGCCAGTAGCTGACCCCCATTGCTGCAAATCTGGACACGCTGGAGGCCCTGGTGCCTGTGCTTGGTACCAGAAAGCCTACTGATAAGCCCATCACAAGGACCAGGATTCACCTGTATAATAAACTGTGTTTGAGAGTTTTTTGTTTTTGAGACAGTCTCACTCTGTCACCCAAGCTGGAGTGCAATGGTACGATCTCTGCTCACTGTAACCTTCACCTCCTGGGTTCAAGCGATTCTCTTGCCTCAGCCTCCCAAGAAGCTGGGATTACAGGCACCCGCCACCATGCCCAGTTCATTCTTTTGTATTTTTAGTAGAGACAGGGTTTCACCGTGTTGGTCAGGCAGGTCTCAAACTCCTGACCTCAAGTGATCCACCCACCTCAGCCTCCCAAACTGCTGGGATTACAGGCGTGAGCCACCGCGCCCAGCTGATATTTTTTGTTTTTTTAAGGAGTTTTTCTCCAAATATGGAAGAATAGGACTGGGAAAAACCAAAACACATAGGTTTCTCCCCGGGATGAGGAGTGGTTCATTCTTTCCACTGAGAGAGTTTGCATATCAGCACAGATTGTTGTTCTCTCAGTCATAGGATTTGGGCAACAAATCAGTTTTGCCAACACAAGGTAAGGAACTGAGGAGCGCTGTTGTTTTGAATGCTGGGTCTCCCACACTGGCAAGAAGAGCATCCTGTCCACACCCTGAGGCCTCTCTCTGGCAGCAGCTGTGGCCCTTGGGTGATGGCTCTGGGGAGATTGCTGGGCCCCAGAGGCTTCTGTGGGCAGCTGGCAGCTGGGACATGGCCCAACTTGGAGGTGTCCGTGTCAGGATCTTAGCTGCTTTCAAATCCCAGTGAGAAAGAGCCTGAGGCCCGGGATGTCCAGTGACTGCTCAAAGTAGCCCAGGTTGAATGAGAATCTGGGCCTTCGGAATCTTAACACTGCGCTCTTGTCGCACTCTAGCCATTTGAAGTTGCAAGGTCGGGCAGGTGGAAAAGCAGAGAAAGAGGGTTTCAAGAGCCTCTTCCCCAGATGCAGGCTGAAGTGAATCTCTGTCCTGAAGCTCACCAGCCCTCCCTAGCCCCTTTGCTGCTCTGCAGCCTGGGAGATAGGCTTGCACATTTATCAGGATGATGTACACATATAACTGCACAGTGCTTTGCAAAGCTGAGACTTACAAGTCTCTGAGCACTTTGAGTAAAAGTTATAGTTCACCTGCCAGGCTTCTGCATGTGTGTCTCAGTCCCTGTGGCTTCTGGCTGTCTTTTCAGGGCTGCTGAGGCCGGGGCTGCCGCTGAGTGCAGGCTGCAGGGTTTACCCTAAACTTATCGGAGGGCCCAGGCCTTTGCCTGACTCCACAGGAAACAGCCTATTATTTGGCATATGAGCAATCCCCTTCTGTGGTGACAACATTAGGGGTCCCTTATAGGGTGCTGGGGTCCCCCTTACCCTACACTAATGAAATGGCGAGTGTAACCCTGTTGTCCCCCAGCCTCGGCAGCCTGAGAGTACAAGTGAGGTGCATGGTCTTAGCCTCCTTGTGTGAGTGCAGGCTGCTGCCAGGCACACGGCCCCTCTGCATTTCCAGGGGGCTCTGGAGTGTGTCTTGTGTGTTCAGGAACAAACATGCCCCAGTTCTGCTCCAGCTGCCTCTCCCTTGCCTTGGCCTCACCCTGCAGTCCCCCTGCGGCCCTCAGCCTCACTATGGGCTCAAAGGCTAGGGGCTGGAGGGTAATTCTGTCCCCAACCATGTGTCACACTCAGCCACCAAGGCACAGAGCCCAGCCCATCTTCAACAAGGCCAGAAGCTCCTCTGGGCTCTGGCCCAGCCCCTCACTCCCACACCTTAGGAGGAGCCAGACATCATGCCCAAGGCCACCCTCCTGTCCCCTGTGCTGGGCTAACCCCTTCCTCCTCCATCCCCCCAAATCAAAGTCTCTGTGTAGGTCGCTTGGGGTGGTACATGGCGGTCACCTGGCCCACCTGTCTGCGACAGCCAGTCTCCGGCCCCGCCCTGTGGCCCAGCCAGCACATTCCTCTGAACTGCACTCCTTCACTCTGCCATTAAGTACAGAACATAGTGATGCTCCATCTGCCAGGAGACTGAGGCCAGAGCCCTCACCTGAGGCCCAGGCTCCATGCTGGCTCCTAGAGGCACATGTTGGGGCATCCCCGAGGGCAGGAATATAGTGGAACCCTCTCAGAGGTGGAGCCAGGCCTCTGTCTCCTGCTCACCCAATCTGGCCCCTGCCCCTTGGTTCCATGTCCTGCCCCAGAAACACTTCTCTTGCCCTTTGGTCATCATTAAGACATCAGTAAGACATCGGTCACCACCCGCGGAAGTCTGGCCGGCAGACCCTGACTCAGCGGATGAACGGATGCACTCTCATACCATTACAGTGATGCAAGTGGGCTAGGGATGGCTGTTGGCTGCTTTCAGAGGGCGAAATGCAACCAATCAACCCAGACTCCTCTGTCCATCACACATTTATTCCCTCAAGATTTTACAACAGAGCTTCTAAGTTAACACACTTGTGGATAATTAACATGGTTAAAAGAGTGGTTAACGAATGATAAAAGCTTTAGGTTCCGGGCCCAGAGTAAATACTATTAGCAGGTAATTCCCCTTTCATCTTCCCGGGAGAGGGCCGTCCAGCACAAAGTTTACATGAGTAAACAGAGTAGAGACAAAGGGATGTGGGGTAAACAGACTTAATTGGGAAAGCCTTGTCCTTATCTTCTCCCTAATTTAATGGACCAGGCGGCTGCCTTCGGCCTGCCCCAGTAAAACCTTTCGGCCTCCCAAAAGGTTTGAGACTCATCTATAACTTTTCCTAAAAGTTAATATCTTTACTATTTTGCCAGCCCCGCAGAGTGAACAGCGACAAAGCAGTATTTCACGTCGTCTGCAAGATCCCGCACCCCTGTTGTACGTGCCCAGTGTAACTCTGGGAGTGCAGAGCTGATGGACTTACTTCATGACAGGTGGAGTGAGATGGTGCAGTCCACTGTCCAGAGGGAGATAATCCCAGTGCCCCCCCACCCCCACTCACAAGAGCCCTCTGAAAGCAGAGCTGGCTGGGCAGTGGCTTACACCTGTGATCCCAGCACTTTAGGAGACCGAGGGTGTGGATCAGTGGAGCCCAGGAGCTCAAGACTAGCCTGGGCAACATGGCAAAACCCTGTCACTACCAAAAATACAAAATATTAGCTGAGCATGGTGGCATGCACCTGTAGTCCCAGCTACTTGGGAGGCTGAGGTGGGAGGATCACCTGAGCCAGGGAGGTTGAGGCTGCAGTGAGCCATGATGGTGCTACTGCACTGCCTGGGGGACACCATGTGAGAAGGAATGTGAGTGACCTCTAGGAGCTGAGAGGAGTCCCAGCAGCCCCCCAGCAGGGAAGCGGGGACCTCAGTCTTACAGATGCAAGGAACCAGATTCTGCGAACAAGAATGAGCTTGGAGGTAGATTCCTTCCCCTGCCTCTATGTGAGAGCGCAGCCTGGCTGCCACCTTCCTTCAGCATCTAACAGTCTGAGCACAGAACTCAGTCACGCTGGGCCCAGACTTCTGACCTGCAGAAGCAGGAGCTCATCAATAGGGGTGGTTCTAAACCATGAATCTTGTGGCAATTTGTTGTATAGTAATAGAAGGCAGCTACTGCAATAGATTCGCCTTTTTGTTGATCCACTAGTCCCTTCAGAGGCAACATCTGGCAGCCATTAGCCATGGGACCGGAGAAGAAAATGGAAGGACCTGGAAGTGACCATGGAGTGCCAATCACTGGGAAAGATTTCAGAAGGGAATACAGCGCCACCTGGCTACACACACACCCACCACAGTGGTTCTCAACTGGGTGTGATTTTGCTCCCCAGAGGGCATTCTTGGTATCACTACTTTGGGCATTGCTGCTGGCCCCTACTAGGCAGAGGACAGGGCTGCTGCTGACCATCCTATGACGCACAGGACAGTCCCACAGCAGAGAATTACCCTGCTGGAAATGCCAATAGGGCAGAAGCTGAGACATCCTGATGTGCACACACGCACACACGCACACACGCAGGCACTCACGTCGCTGGCTACTGTTGAGAAGCAATGTAGCATAAAGGCCAAGTGTATGGGCTTTGGAGCAGAGTGTTCAGGATCAAATCCCGCACACAGTATGATCTTTAGCAAGGCACTCAAGAGCTAACAAAAGCACCTCCCTCCTAGGATGATAGGAGTTTCTGTGCGCAGAGTGCATAGAGCAAGTGAGTCAGCTTACTCGAGAATTACAGGAAATGTCTATGGGGCCATCTCTGCATCGTAGGAACTGGGGCAATTTTATTTACTTTTCTATATTGTCCAAATGTATATAATGGACGTACTTGACTTGTTTAATTGGGGGGAAACGGGGAGAAAAGGGCAAGGGATATTCTACAAAACAGCTGATCTAGACTCTTCAAAAACACCAAGGTCTTGAAAAACGAAGAAGGGCTGAGGATGGTTCTTGGTTAGAGAAGACTGAGGAGGCCGGGCACGGTGGCTCACACCTATAATCCCAGCACTTTGGGAGGCCAAGGTGGGCTGATCACCTGAGGTTGGGAGTTCAAGACCAACCTGACCAACATGGAGAAACCCTGTCTCTACTAAAAATACAAAATTAGCTGGACATGGTGGCTGGCGCCTGTAATCCCAGCAACCAGGGAGGCTGAGGCAGGAGAATCGCTTGAACCCGGGAGGCAGAGGTTGTGGTGAGCTGACATCACGCCATTGCCCTCCATCCTGGGCAACAAGAGCAAAACTTTGTCTCAAAAAAAAGAAGACTGAGGAGACCCGACACCAGATGTGAAGCGTGGTCCCAGCAAATTGGGACAATCAGGGACACTTGAAAGTGGACTGTACAGTAAATAATAGCATTGCATCACTATCACCAGACCTGAATTTGGTAACTGCATTGTGGTTGTGTAAGAAATGTCAGTTTCCTTAGGAGATACATGTTGAAATATTTAAGGGTAAAAGGACTTACGTAACTTACTCTCCAATGGTTCAGAAAATGTGTGTGTGTGTGTGTGTGTGTGTGTGTGTGTGTGGTGAGAGAGAGAGAGAAAGGGAGTAAACATATTGCAAAGTGTTAACTGTCCATGAATCAAAATAAAGGGTATATGGATGTTGTTTGTACTTTTCTTTTCTTTCTTTTTTTTTTTTGAGACAGAGTCTCACTCTGTCGCCAGGTGCCAGGCTGGAATGCAGTGGCACAATCTCGGCTCACTGCAACCTCTCCCTCTCGGGTTCAAGCAATTCTCCTGCCTCAGCCTCCCAAGTAGCTGGAACTACAGGCGCGCACCACCACGCCCAGCTAATTTTTGTATTTTAAGTAGAGACAGGGTTTCACCATGTTGGCCAGGATGGTCTTGATCTCTTGACCTCGTGATCCGCCCACCTCGGCCTCCCAAAGTGCTGGGATTACAGGCTTGAGCCACCACGCCCGGCCTGTTTGTACTTTTCTTGCAACTTTTCTGAAGCTGTCATCATTGTCAAAAAGAGAAATGAAAACGTGGCTGGCCGACGTGGCTCATGCCTATAATCCCAACACGTTGGGAGGCCAAAGCAGGCGGATCCCCTGAGATCTGGAGTTTGAGACCAGTCTGGCCAACATGGTGAAACCCCGTCTCTACAAAAATATAAAAATTAGCCAGGCATGGTGGCGGGTGCCTGTTAATCCCAGCTACTCGGGAGGCTGAGGCAGGAGAATTGATTGAACCCGGGAGGCGGAGGTTGCAGTGAGCTGAGATCGTACCACTGCACTCCAGCCTGGGAGACAGAGAGAGACTCCATCTCAAAAAAAAGAAAAACAAAAAACAAAAGGCCTGTACCCAGCTATCCTTCCTTAGGTACCACATGGCCTGGTCCAGTGTTAGGCCCGTGCTACAGAAGCACTCTTCAGTAGAATCTGTGCATTATAGTACGCATAATAACCCCAACAGTGCTCAGTGCTCATAATAACCCCAAGTGTACTCTTCACTATCCAGCGGTGAACAAGAGTGAAGACGCTTCGGCTCCAGCAACTGCATGAGACTCAGCTGGACACGGCAGCGTGAGTCCCTTTGCGTTAATAACAACAAATCCAGACAAAATGCACACAGACTGTTTGGGGCAGTGTACAGGGTAGTAAATCCCAGAGAAAGGCGAGGAAGTGATTACCGTAAAACTCAGAACTGTGCTGACCTGCAGGAGACCTGGAAGGGCACATTTGGGGGCTCTGCAGGTTGTTAATGAGGACTCATTGTAAATTCTGTGAATATACATTATATACTATGAATATATATTATACAGTGATTTTTTGTTTGTTTTTGAGACGGAGTCCTGCTCTTGTTGCCCCAAGGCTGGAGTGCAATGGCGTAATCTCGGCTCATCGCAACCTCCCCCTCCCCCTCCCGGGTTCAAGCGAGTCTCCTGCCTCAGTCTTCCCAGTAGCTGGGATTACAGGCATGCGCCACTAGGCCTGGCTAATTTTTTTTGTAGTTTTAGAGACGGGGTTTCACTGTGTTGGCCAGGCTGATCTCGAACTCCTGACCTAGTGATCTGCCCGCCTTGGCCTTCCAAAGTGCTGGGATTACAAGCGTGAGCCACGGCGCCCGGTTTACAGTGATGTTTTATGCACACCACAGCGGTAAGAGTCCCACTAGGGCCACTTTAGGGGAGGCAGTGCGTGCCTGGGACCCACAACTGTGTGTAGGACGCTAGCACCCGGGCTTTGCCCTCTGCCCAGGACAGTGTCCCGGCCTGGCGCGGTTCTAGACGGCCCGGGGAAGGCGGACCCCAGGGGCTGCTCCGCAGGGCCTTGGGAGAAGCGCGGTGGGGAGGGTTGGCCCCGCCCAGCTTGGGAGGGTGCCCGGGGCGCCCCCTGGTGGTGGCCACTAGGAGTAAGCCTTGCAGAAGAACAAGCTGTCCCGCCCGCCCCATGCCTCGATCCCCTTTCTGCATCTTTGCCCTTGGCATTCCTTCCTTTTCCAGGGCTCACGTCCTGTTTCTCGGCTTCACCTCAGCAAACGCCGACCTCACACTCGCCTCTCCCAGGGAGGCTTTCCTCCTCCCCGCCTGGGCCCTCTTTCTCTGAGGCTGGCTTTCAGTCAATCTGCACAACCTCTCGGGGCCTCTGTCAGCGTCGCGGTTCACACGCGCGTGATGTGGACGGTGGGACGAAGACGATGCTACTGAGGCCTCCCGCGGCCAGCTCTGTGCTGACGCCCCACTGTGTCTACGCTCCCTCCCTAAACAACTTGGCTCAGACATATGGCCAGTCCTTCTGCATGCATTTATTAAGCGCCTCCTTGACGTCTCTGAGGCTGCAGGAAAAAAGTCAGTGGCAGCCACTCCTGGGGGCTCTCAGGCTGGTGGGGGAAATAGCTCGATGTAGGTGATGGGGCGTGATGGAGGCGCTAACATCGCAGCCACAGAGCGTCCGGGAGCCAGTGAGTGAGGTAATGGGGGGGTGCCCAGGCAGGTGTCCCAGACGGAGTGACCCTTGGGCAGGTCTTGAGGAGTTCTGAGAGGGGCTGGAGGTAAGACTCAGGCCAGGGCCTTCTGGGAAAAGGACACAGGGCAGAGGGGTCCAGGAGCCAGGTGGAGGGTGCTGGGTCTGTCCTGCTCCTGCGTTGGAACATGGTCTGCAGTAGCCCTCACAGGCCTTCGTGGGATCACAGTGCTCTGCAGAGGCAGCTGCAGGAGGACCCCAGGACAGGGTGGCTGCTGCCTGCAAACCCCTTTCACCCTAAGCCAGTGCTCTGGGTCTGAGGCCTGACAGCCCCAAGGGGGTTAGAGTCCAGGGCTCACCATCCAGCCCATGTATCCTGTATACCTACTCTGCTGGCGAGTTGGGGAAGCAGGCCAGGGAGGATGAGTAAGTCGTGGACCTTGCCCTCAAGGAGTCTAAGACCAGCACAGGATTAGATAAGCACGCTGGGCTCCTTAACTGCAGGGAATGAGATAAGGGTGGCAAGAGAGGCCCACAAAGCCGGTGTGGGCAGAGAGGGGAGCAGCCTGCAGTCATGGGACAGCCTGCAGGGAGGGGTTGCTGAACTGGGCCGCAGCAGGGGCTGATGGGAGCCCCGGGATTCAGAGCAGCCAGGATGGGGTGCGGGGGGAGGGGGGCAGACAGAGCTGCCCGTGGGAAGGGACGAGAGACAGTGTCTTAGGGGCCAGATGTTGGTTGCATAAGGTCCCCAGAAGGAGAAGGTCCAACTTGCTCTATGACTTCAACAAATTCGCACCCTCTCTGAGCCTGGTCCTCCCCTCCCAAACAGGTTCACGATGGCTGCCAGGAGAACTAGGTCCTGCATGTGCTTGCCTGGCAGACAGAAAGGGCTCATCAGCCAACGCCTGTTATTAAGCAATTTGAAATTTATTCCTAGGTCTGTTTCCCGTTTTACAAATTTTATTTTTTAGTACTGGAAACCTTTTTTCTTCAAATGAAAAATTCTGACAAGGCACAGTGGCTCACGTCGGTAATCCCAGCAGTTTAGGGGGATGAGACAGGAGGACGGTTTGAGGTTAGGAATTTGAGACTAGCCTGGGGAATATGGTGAAACCCCGTCTCTACAAAAAATACAAAAATTAACCAAGCATGGTGACACATGTCTGTAGTTTCACCTACTTGGGAGGCCGAGATGGGAGGATTGTGTGAACCCTAAGAGGTAGAGGCTGCAGTGAGCTGTGATTGTACCACTGCACTCCAGCCACTCCAGCCTGGGTGACAGAACGATCAAGACTGTCTCAAAAAAAAAAAAAAGGAAAATTTCCCCAGAGCCCCTTTGTATAAGAAACAGGTGGAGCTGGGCGTGATGGCTCACGCCTCTAATCCCAGCACTCTGGGAGGCCGAGATGGGCAGATCATCTGAGGTCCGGAGTTCGAGACCAGCCTGGCCAACATGGTGAAACCCCGTCTCTACTAAAAATATAAAAATTAGCTGGGCATGGTGGTCCACGCCTGTAATCCCAGCTATTTGGGAGGCTGAGGCAGGAGAATCACTTGAACCCGGAAGGTGGAGATTGCAGTGAGCCGAGATCGTGCCTTTGCACTCCAGCCTGGGCAACAGAGCGGGACTCCATCTCAAAGGAAAAAAAGAAAAAAAAGCAGCAGCAGGTGGGAATGAGGTTGTTGGTGTAGGAGGTGGGGCAGGGGTGGGGTCAGCTGTCCTGTCCTGGGTTGGCTGCTCCCCCTCTACCAGCAGTGGGGCTCCTGGGTCCTCTTAGGAATCCCAGGGGCTGGAGAAGTTGCTCCACCAACCACAGGGCTGTACTCCAGGAAGATGAGGCTGGCAGGGAGGGGAGAGGGGGAAGCAGTTGGGGGGGCTGGTTCAGGGCCCCTGTCCTAGGTGGGGGGGCTCCAGCACAAACACTGGGCCCAGAGCACTCAGCCCCGACCTTGGCCACACTGCATGTCGCTGAGTGCTTCCTCAGGTTGCAAGATAGAGGCTCAGTATTAGTTCAGCAAACATTTATTGAGCATGTGCCTGGCCTGGGAACTGAGGTCACAGATGGCGCGAGGACCGAGACACAAGCAGAACCAGCTCCAGGGCTCTGGGGGGCAGCATAGTGTGGGGGGCCCAGGTGGGTACTTAGAAGCTTCAAGACGGCCTTCTGGAGGCAGCAAATGCTTGGGTGGAGCTTGAAAGAGTTAGTAAGAGCAAGCCTGACAAATAAGCTAGGAAGAGTGTCACCGCCTGAGGGAACGGCACGGGCAAAGCGTAGAGCCAGGGAGGGAACGGCACGGGCGAAGCGTAGAGCCACGGAGGAAACGGCACTGGCAAAGCGTAGAGTCACTACAGGGGAGGCAGTGCAGGGTGGGAACTAAAGCTGTTCGGGCGCATCCCGGGGAATGAGACAGAGGGAGGTGGGACCATGAGTGCTGCAGTGGGGTCGCAGGGTCTCTCTGACCTCCGGATACCCCCAGCCCCCCCCGACCCCTGCAGGTCCTGGCGGCTGGCATTGAGGCGAACATACCTGTGACCTATGGAATTGGCAGCCAGAGGGGAGACGAGAGCACTGGCTGTCAATTCATAGGTCAGAGCCTTGTGCACTCGGTCTCGACAGCCCGCTGACAGCCCCCCACCCCCTGCCACCATCTGGCCTGGGAGCGTCGCCACCGCAGTTCGGGCTGGTCTGCTGGGCGGCGCTTGCCTCTCCTTCGTGAGTACCAGCCCTCGCCCCAGATAACAGCAGCCCCACTGGAATCAGTGGGCACTTCCACATGGAGTTGCTGTTACAGGGGGTGGGAGCCAACTGGAGGCCGGGCCCTGCCTGGCATCCGCCTTGGGTAGGGCTGTGGAGAATGTCCCACGCCCACTCCCCTGGGTGCACAGTCCTCATGCCCCCAGGTCCATGGTCTTTTCTCTGAGGCTTCTTATCATCCGGGGCCCACACCTGGCATCCCATGTGCTGTCAGCACTCCTTCCTGGGCGAAGTCCAGGCTCAACCCCAAATCGGCCTCATAAAGCCGGGAGCGGCTCCGATTTACGGTTCCCGGGCAGCCTTTGCCCGCTCTGATGCCCCCACGCCCTCTGTCCCCAAGTTCTTTTGTTTCCTTGTTTCTTTCCCAACCACAGCTGGACTTAAGTTTCAGGTTTGGCCACTGTTGCCTCTGCCCTTTGCCCTTTGCCCACCCTCCCTGCTGCAGCCGTGGGCCAGAGGGATAGCAAGGGACAGCTGGCACTTGTCAGTCTCCAGGGACCTCCCAGTATCCAGTTTCATGAGGATGGCCCTGTATGGGAAGCTGAAGATGAGACTGAGAACAGAAAAAGCGTGGGGGCTGTGGCGGGGGGGGGGGGGGGATACAGAAAGAGAGAGAGTGAGGCGGAGGGGCTGAGAGAGGAAGAGAAGACTGAGGTCACATACGGCGGGCACACCTGGAATCCCAGCACTTTGGGAGGCCAAGGAAGGAGGATCTCTTGAGCCCAGGAGTGCAAGACCAGCTCAAGCAACACATTGAGACCCCAATCTCTACAAAAAATAAAAAATTAGCCCAGTGTGGTGATGCATGCCTGTAGTCCCAGCTACTCAAGAGGCTGAGGCAGGAGGATCACTTGAGCCTGGGAGGTCAAGGCTGCACTGAGCTGTGATTGTGCCATTGCACTCCAGCCTGGGCAACAGAGCAAGACCCTGTCTGAAAAATTAAGAGGAGCAAGGAGAGAACTAGAAAGGAACAGAGAAAACAAACAGGGACAGTGGACGACAAGGTGTGGGCGGGGGGGCGACAGGGAACTGGAAAAGATGTGGATACACAAACCTGCCGCAGAACGTGAGAGCAGGCTGTGAGCAGCAGCCCACCTGGAAGGACGCTCAGGACTCAGCGGCTGTGAAGACAGCAGGGGCCTGGGAGCTGGGTGACCTTGAGCAAGTAGCTTAACCTCTCTGAACCACTGACCGTATGTCAATCAGGACTTGAGGTCACCCTGCACGCTGGCCTGGACTGGGGGGAAGCATCTGCCCTGGGACCCTTGGGTCTGTCTCCACTGTGGGGAGAGGAAGCAGCTGCTGGCTTGGGTCCCCAAGCAAGCCCAGAACTCTGGGAGGCAGAGCTTCCTTCTGCAAAGCATGTTCTCGTCCCTCCCAGACAGGTTCCCGTGACCGGTGCCAGTCCTGCAGAGACTCAGCAGGCGTTTTGGGAGACTCCAAAGTTTCTGGAGAGAAAGGGGAGCTTTTAGAGTAGACTTGGGCCCTGCCCTCCTTTGCCGGTGGTGGATACAGGTCCAGAGAGGCAGAGGGGGCCGCCCAAGGTCACAGAGCAGGGCCTCAGGGCCTGTGCTGCTCCAACACCTCCCCGAAGTAGTATCCTCCCTCTCGGGATGTAGTCGGAGTGGGATGGGGGATCACTGGGCTGGAATCCTTCTGCCTGGGGGGACAGGCCTGCAAAGGAAGACACCATAGCTGGTGGCTGGCCCTTCACTCAGCCTGGCTGCCCTTCCCACAGCGGCCTGGGTGAGACCAGCCTCCTGCGGTGTGGGCTAAGTGCCCTGTCCTGGCAGAGGCAGTGCCCGATCCGGAATCCTGGCTCCACAGAACGGGGAAGCTCTGAGTGCTGATGCTAAGGCCCCCTCATCCCACAGTGGAAACCAAGGCACAGAGAGGAAGGGGCTCGTCCTGGCCACCCCATGGCTGTCCAGGTCCCTTTCTTCCTCAGGATTGGCCACCCTTTGGTGAGGTGCGTGGGCTCAGGAGCCTCCTAGGACAGGGGGTGCGGCAGGGTTACTTCACTCAGGAAGCCTCTTACCTGGGTGCTGAGCTGGCCCTCAGGGCACAAGGAGGAAGTGGGGACGCCCTGGGCCCAGGGCCTTTTGAGCCGTTGACCCAACCCATAGCGGTGGTTAATGATTATCCCATCCCCGTCAATACTGATCACAAGTGCGGTTCGAAGGGCAGGAAGCCCTGGACTGTGCCCGGGCAGGGCGGGGCGGGTCCAGGAAGCATCAGGCTGGGCCCCATCTGCCTCTTGGGTGCCATTAGCACCCAGTCGTCCACAGCCCTGTCTCCTTCAGGGCCTTGCCCTCCTGATCTCTTGCCAGCCTGCTGCCCCAGGTCTCCATGGGCAGCCAGGACCCCAGGGTCCCTCGGGACAAAGCTTCTACTCTGTTCCCAGCGCCCAGATCTCTACTCAGGAGGGGCCGCAGAGGGGGGCTGGGGGACCTTTGCTAACCCCAGAGGCCTACAGAACTTAGCGAGGTGAGGGTCCCCTGATTCCCAACCCGAGCCTCGTTTCCCCATGGACCTGCCCAACCTCCCTGCAGCGCTCCTGGGAAGCAGGGCAAGGAGGAGCATGATGGGAGCAGCTCCTTTTTTTGCTCACAAGAAACACGATGTGTGGGGGCAATGGCCACTCCCTGGTCCCACGTAAAGCTCTGAGCATTGGGGGCTGGGATTCTGGCTGCAGCACTGCTCCAGCACCCCTCCCCCTCCAAGTGCTGGAGCTGGGACCCGGGAGAAAAGTGGGAGCTGAGGGGCCAAGGCCTGGACCACCCCAAAAGCCTCCACTAGGGATGGTGGCAGCAATCTCTAAAAGGCCCCAGGCTCAGCCTCCCAGGAGTGGTCTCAAGTGACAGCCAGGCAGGGTCGGCTGGGCAGGAAGCACCAGGAAGGACTAAAGCTCAGGGAACCAGGGTTTTGCCTCAGGTCCCATAGTCAGGGCTGGAGCCTGCCTTGTGTCCCCACAGCCCTCTCCTTTGCTCTGGTCCTGGGGTCAGGCTGGACCCTGGGGTCTTACAGGGACACGGCCAATGTGGTCTGGGCAGGTGGGCTCCAAGGACCATCCCTCCCTCCCTGGCAGCCCCACATAGCTCCTGCCACGTCAGGAGTGGGGCTGGGGTGGCAGCCCCCTGGGAGGGGCAAGGCAAAGCCCAGAGCCAGGGGGAGGTGTGCAGGGCTGGGTGCCTCTGGGTCCCCCTGTGCCCTGACCTGCTGGGCAAGGCTGGGAGGCGTGGCGACCCCTGGTGGTGACATGGGAGGTGCTGGGTGCAGAGGTGGGATCTGGGGCGGAACCAAGGTCAAGGCTGAGACCAGGGCTCACAGGGACAGGATCTCAGAGGGGGGCTGCAGTGGGCACAGTTTATTCCACTTCATGCAGACACTGACCCACGCGCTCACGGACCTTAAAAATAATACATTGAACCACACGGATGTCTTCCTCTCTCCTCCCCACAGACGCAGAAAAACATTTGGCTGAGTAGGGTCGGGATCTGAGGGTCCAAAAGCCTCCGTCCTGGGACAAGGCAGCGGTGTGGGCCCAGGTGGGAGGGAGGGGTAGTGTCCTTTCTCCCCGGAGGAAAAGTGCAGAGCCAGGGCCAAGGCCCAAAGGCAGGGAGGCCCCCCTCTCACAGCAGATTGGCAGTGGGCAGGCGGGAAGGCGTCCTTCACAGTGGCCATGCCCTGAAGGGCCGGGCCGGACCCATGTGCTGCAGCTCTTGGGAGGCTCAGGAGCATGGTGGGCAGCACCCTCTGGGTGCCGGGCGCCCTAGGCTCAGTCCTGGGCACTGTCCGAGCGCCACTTGAGAGCGTGGTCCTTGTGGGCATCGGGGACGATCTGGTTGCGCATGCCCCCGAGCAGGCTGGACGTGGCCTCTGTGGCCAGGATGAGCGGCTTCACCACGGTAGGGGGCAGCTGGCGGATCACGCCCCCCACGGCGCCCGTTAGCCCCTTCTGTTCATGACCCCGTGATGCCACATCACATATGGTCTGAGCTGTGTCCAGGATGCCCTGTGGAGACCAGAGGTCAGGGCAGGGTCTGTGTAAGGAGAGGGGTGTGGGGGATGGGGCGGGGGGGCCTGGTCACCTCTCGCACTGTGTCGTAGGCCTTGGCCACGCCCTCCCGCAGGTCAGCAGGTTGCTGGCCCTTACGCAGCCTTCGTGCAGAGCGCTTGTCCTGCAGGGAGCGGGAGACGGGGGCTGCTGGCGACAGGATGTCATACACGGTCTCGGCTGTGGCCTGGGGGACATGGGAGCACTGGATGATGACAGCTGGCCAGGGCACACATGTTGGCCCCAAGCCCCCCTAGGCAGTGTGAGACCCCACCTGCCCTCAGCCTCCCCGCCTGTCACTGTGTTGCCCCCGGGGGTCCTGCTCAGCCTCTCGCTCCCCACTCCTCCCACTCCTCCTCTCCTTCCTAGGCACCTGCCACTCTGCTCAGGGAATTCCAGGAACGTGGGACTCCTCAGCGGACTTTTCTAAAGTCTTCTCAACCCAAACCTCTCTTCCTGCTGACCGCCACGTCCAGCAGGCACCACACCGCCGCCACAGTTGCGGCTCACCTGAGACTGACCGCTCCTTGTCTGGGCCCCCGGATGCCCCTGCCGGACGGTCAGGGAGCCCATCCTTCCTTCTGTCTGCCAGATCCTCTGCCTGGTAGCTCACCTGGTGTCACTGTTTTCCACCCAGCTAAACACTCCTGGGGGTTCCCAGGTGCCCACGCATCCCTCCCGCCTCCCCTCGAGCCCTGCCCTCTGCTCTGCTGGGGTCTGAGCCTGCAGGTTCCAGAATGCACCATGCACGTGCACTCACCCCTTAGCCTACTAGGACCATCGACCCCCTACAGAATTCATCTGACAACTGTCCACGAGACTGGCTCCCCGGCTTCCCTGGGGTCCCTCCGGCCTAGGGAAGTCCACGGCCTCAGTGAACCAGGGCAGCCTCTGGGCCTCAGATGCTTCCCCTGAAATGTCCTCCACCCTCTTTACAAGACATGCCATGAGCAGGAAACACAGTGGGCTCCAGAGGCCTGGGGGGGCGCCCCGATCCTGCACGGGAGACCCTGTGGGTCTTGGGAGACCTGGCTTGGAGGTCCCACCAGGCAAGTCACTTAGCCTCTCCGGGGCTGTTTCTCTATAAAGTAGGGCTGTCAGACCCAGACTGCCCACTCTCAGAAGAGCTTTGAGGATAGAACCAGGCAGCTGTGGAGCAGAGGGCTCCAGCTGCTCTGCCCTGCACAGCCCGGACGGAGGGCACCCGCTCACCTGGATAGCCTGTACCAACCGGTTGCTGAGTTCCAGGGCGGCAGAGGCCGTGGATGAGCCAAAGGAGGCGGCCCCTCGCTGCAGCCCCCGCATGAGGCGGCCATCCTTCCTGTACTGCTCAATGGGCAGCCACAGCAGGTCCCGGAACCCTTGGACTAGGGGGAAGGAGCAGTCATAGACTCCTGAGGCTGCCCCGCCCCCACCTCCTCTTCTTATTCCCAAAGGCAGTTTCTAGGCTGCCCAAGGGTAAAAGCAGTTTTGAGGGCTTCCAAACCCAGACACTCACAGAGCTGGACAACTGAGTGCATGGGGCCCACGCCTCCCAGCAGGCCGGGCAGCTGGTTCTTGCGGATGTCCTGCAGCCACTCGTTGAGGGCATAGCCCAGCACCTTGTCCACACCCAGGAGCCTGGCAGGGCAGGGAGGTGAGGAGGTGGGAAGTGGGGCAGAGCCACACATGGAGGGATCATGGGGCCAAGAGGACTGAGTACCCCTGTGGCAAGTACTGTGGGCACGTCTACTCTCCCCACGGTTCCCACCCAGTCATGTGCACAGGGACTGTGTCTTTTTTCTTGGAGATGGAGTCTTGCTCTGTTGTCCAGGCTGGAGTGCAGTGGCTCAATCTTGGCTCACTGCAACCTCTACCTCCTGGGTTCAACCAATTCTTCTACCTCAACCTCCTGAGTAGCTGAGATTACAGGCATGTGCCACCACGCCTGGCAAATTTTTGTATTTTTAGTAGAGATGGGATTTTACCATGTTGGTCAGGCTGGTCTCAAACTCCTGACCTTGTTTTGTGATCCACCTGCCTTGGCCTCCCAAAGTGCTAGGATTACAGGCATCAGCCACCACCCCTGGCTGACTGCATCCTTTTTACAGAGAAGAAACTAAGGCCCTGAGAAGGGTAATGACTTGGCCAAGGCCACACGCCCAGTCAGGACCAGAACAGAGGGAAGATCAGGGACCCTGGAGAGAGGCTGGGGTGCTGGGGACTCACCCGTGCCTGCAACAGAGCCGCTTTAGTTTCAGCTCGGAGCAGTTGAGCTGGGCCAGGCCGATGAGGAGCCCAGCGAAAGTGCCCTGGGAGAGGGAGGAGTCTGGGTTTACCCGATGGGACTTTGGGAGCCAGCTAGCCCATGGGAGCCACCCTGGCCGCTGATGGTGCCTAATGCAAGACCTGACTCCCAGAGGGACTTGGCCACAGCTGACCCCACATGGCCACCCCATCCAACGGCCCCACTTACCACCTGGTCCATCGTGACGTGCTTGCCATGGTAATCCAGCCAGATGGGCACCTCAGACGTGAAGCGGAACTCTCTGGGTGGGGGAGCAGAAACAGGGGTTTCTTTGCTCACTCGCCCGGCCCCCAGCAATCTGGCCCAGGGCCCCCTACCCACAGTCCAGCAGCCTACCTGAAGTAGATGGGCTGCTGGTCAGCAGGGGAAGGGCTATGTCCACCACCTGGGGCTTCCTGTGAGCTGGAGGCCTCTACGTCCTCAGCCTGTCCTTCCGGGGGGCTGCCGGGCTGGGTTTGAGTCTCAGGGCAAGCTAAGGAGGGAAGGTCATAGACTGCAGATGGGGCCAGGGATGACTGGGAACCTAGGCTGCCCTGGGAGGCAGGAGGCCCGGACACTCCCCTCCCTGGCCCAGCCTCTCACCCTCAGCGGACGTCTCCCCTGGGACCATGGGGTTGATGCCAGCCACCAGGCTAGTGAAGAAGTCCTTGAGGAAGAAGAGGGCATCCTGCAGGGGAGAGTTCCAGGCACAGATCAGAGGCCTGGGGACAGTGGGGTCACCCTGGAATCCACCCTCACTTGGACCACTCACCTGGTCCACGTTGAGCCGCAGGGGCATCAGCGAGACACGGAGACAGCACTCAGGCCCACCCAGGTTGGTGGTGGGGGCCACGTGCAGAGCTTTGATGGTGAGCTGGGAGCAGAGGGTGAGCTATGGATGCCTGCTGGGTGTCTGGGGCAGCAGCTCACCCAGCTGTTCCCTGACAGCTCACCCAGCCACCCTGCCTCTGAACACGCTGTTCCCTTCGCTAACACAGCCCCTAGCTCTGCCCTCCTCCCAGGCTCATAAACAACCTGCATGTACGTGTATGAATCCATGCCATGTGTGAAGATGTGTCCCCGACATCCCCTGCCCTGCCCCAGGGTGGACAGCGCAGGCTGCTCGTACCATGTTAGAGTGGGCACGCCGCGGCATCCGCTCACTCGTGTGCAGGTACAGGAACTTGTTGATCTGGGAGGAGGCAAGCCGGTCTCGGACCTCAAGCTCCTGCACGATGAACACCTGGCGGGACAGCGGCCGCTCCTCCAGCGCCTGGCCGGGGGCCGCGGGGCCTGTGGCTGACTCTGCCGGGTATACCTCGTGCTGGAAGCTTACCTGTGGGGTGGACAGAGGGCTGGTTGGGTAAACAGGGCTTCAAGAGGGAGGGAAAGACTGGCCCAGACCCCTTCTCTATTCTACGCCCAGCAGGGACCTGCCTCCCTCCAGACCTGCCCCTGACCTTGCTTCCCGTGCCAGCTGCACTGGTTTCTGCCCCTCAAGAAGTCCAGGCCTGTGTTGTCTTCAGGCCTTTGCCCTCGAGGCCCCTCTCCATGGAGAGCCTTCCTTCCCCCTCTCCGCATAGCCACCAGCTCACCATCAGGTCTCAGAGGCTCCTGGCACCGCCCCCCGACCCAACACTCATCTCACAGCTCAGCCCACCACTTCCAGCAGCCTGAGGGGCCTTCTGTCCTTTGCCTCCAATGGCTGCTTGGGAAGCTCAGCACCGGCCTGGCTCACTCCCAGCAAGTGGGACCCCGCCCCTGGGCAATTTCCCAGCCCCAACCCCGAAGCCTCTGCACCACTCTCTGTATCTCACACACACACTTGATCCACAGCCAGACCTATGGTCGGACCCCATCCAGGCTCTCCTGAACCTGCCCATGCTCACCAGCCCTCTCTGACTGCTGCCAAGCCCTGCCCCACAGATGCCCCTCCTCAAAACCCCGAGCCGGGGGTTGTCTCTAGTAAGATCCAAAATAAACATTTTGGGTTGCTGGTTAAGCGCAGGCTCTGCTGCTCCTGGAAACGCCAGGATGCTTCCAGCTTTTGCTTTTGCTTCCAGCTTGCAGCGTTCTTTTTTTTTTGAAACAGAGTCTTACTCTGTTGCTCAGGCTGGAGTGCAGTAGGGTGATCTTGGCTCACTGAACAATCTCTGTCTCTTGGGCTCAAGCGATTCTCCGGCCTCAGCCTCCCGAGTAGCTGGGACTACAGGCACATGCCACTCTACCTGGTCAATTTTTTTTTTTTTAGAAATAGGGTTTTGTCATGTTGCCCAGCTGGTCTCAAACTCCTGAGCTCAGGTGATCTGCCCACTTCAGTATCCCAAAGCGCTGGGATTACAGGCATAAGTCACCATGCCTGGCCTCAATTTGTAGCTTTCATGCTGTCCTCTCTGCCTGAAAACTCTTCCCAGCTCACATTCCCACTTGTTCAGGTCCTTGTTCAAATGGTGCCTTCGCAAAAGGACTTTTCAGACCCTCCCCGGCACACCTGTCTCCACCCCTGCTGACTCTTCTGAGCACTCTTCACCATCAGACACACTGGATCTATCTTGGTTCCTGCCTGGCTTCATCCACTACAAAGGGAGGCAGGGGTTTTCCTCCGCGTTAGTCACTGCACATGTGACATCGAGAACAAGGCCCACTGTTCTAGGACACACACGTGCAGCAGGCGCTCGCACCCCACGCTCACCTTGCTGAGCTGGATCTCCATGAGGACATGGTGCTGCCGCCCGCTGCCCCCCTGCATTCGCCATGAGTTCTGGGGCCGGTTGGGGCCAGAGCAGCGGGAAGGGGAGCCCCTGGGGCCCGAGAGGCCAGCTCTTGCCCTGGGAAGAGAGACGGGGCCAAGCTGACTCAGAGGAACCCGCTTCCCCCTCCTGTCCTCAGCAGGCCTTTTAGCCTGGGACAAGAGACCCCCGCTAGCCCCAGTCCTGGGAGGCAGGCAGGACAAGGAAGGATGGGGCTTAAGATCTCCAGCTGCTGAAAGTCAAGAGTTGGACCAGCCTGAGCCCCAACCTTCACCAGCTGCCACCTGTCCCCGATCCTCCTCACCTGTGGCCAGGGTGGGGGCCAAAGTCTCGGCCCCCGTAGAGGTGCCAGACGAGGGAGACCTCACGTAGCACCACACGAGTGCTGGGCACTGGGAAGTGGGCAGGTGCCCGCAGCAGGTCCGTGCTGCCGATTGGCCGTGAGAAGTAACCGTCCCGCACAACGATGGGGCCGGGATGCAGCTGGGTCACCACAGGCTCGCCGTCTCGAGGCTGCAGGGACACCAAGTGGAGACGTGGCACAGACATTGGCCCCAGCCCAGCTGCTCCCAGCCCCAGCTCCTGTTTCTCCCCCGGCCTCACTTGTTTACTTCTTTTTCTTTTTTGAGACAGAGTCTCACTCTGTCACCAGGCTGGAGCGCAGTGGTATGATCTCGGCTCACTGCAACCTCTACCTCCTGGGTTCAGGCGATCCTCCCGCCTCAGCCTCCTGAGTAGCTGAGATTACAGGCATGTGCTACCACACCCGACTAATTTTTGTATTTTTAGTAGAGACAGGGTTTTACCATGTTGGTCAGGCTGGTCTTGAACTCCTGACCTTGTGATCCGCCTGCCTCGGCCTTCCAATGTGTTGGGATTACAGGTGTGAGCCACTCTGCCCAGCCCACTTCTTTTTTTTTTTTTTTTTTTTTTTAAGAGAGGATCACGCACAGTCACCCAGGCTGGAGTACAGTGGCACAATCGCGGTTCACTCCAACCTCTGGCTCCCAGGCTCAAGAGATCCTCCCATCTCAGCCTCCTGAGTAGCTGGGACTGCAGGCATGTGCCACCCCATCTAGCTAATTTTTTTTTAATTTTATTTTTTTAGAGACAGGGTCACACTATGTGGCTCAGGCTGATCTCTAATTCCTGGACTCAAGCAATTCTCCCACCTTGGCCTCCCAAATTGCTGGGATTACAGGGGTGACCCACCATGCCTGGCCTCCTCCCAGTTTTTATGAAAGATGACACTCTGGGGTTGCTATCCCCTGAGTCTAGGCCTGAGTGGTCTGTCCAAGAGGGGCCTGAGAGTCCCCTGCTCCTGCCGGCCCTGCCTCCTCAGACTTTGGTGAGTTCAGATATTCCCACTGGCCCTTGCAGCCACACAGTTCTCTGCCCCTCTTGCTAACTGTCCTCTCCTCTTCCCCCATCCCTTGAATGTCCCAGTCCCTCTGCCCAGAACACCAGGCCTCCTCTTCCTCTGGAAATCTACTCACTCTAGCCTGCTTCTCTCCAGGTAACCACCCCTGAGTGTCCTGGCCCCCATCCCCAAATACACTGCCTGAAGGACAGCAAACTGGTCCACCCCTCCCACCGCGCACCGGGATGCCCAGGCCGGGAGCATCAAGGATGCAGAACTCATCACTGTCCAGGGTGTCTCCATCACCCTCCTCTTCCCTTTCATCTTCATTCTCCTCTGAGCATGACCCTAAACTGCCAGCAGGGCCCCCGGCAGGTGGTGAAGGGGGTGGGGCCCCACTCCGTTCGCCTGGGAATAGGTAGACGGAGACGGGTGAGGCCTGAGGGAGGGGGCCACCTGTGGGAGAAAGGCAGGTTTGGAGAGGCGCCCACAGTGGCTGCCTGACTGTGTCTGCTGTCCCCACAGCACCCCCACTCCACCTGAAGGCTGGGCCAGCTCCCGCAGGCTGCGCTCAGTGTCCAGGAGGGCGTCGGCCAGGTCGCGCTGGTTGATGAGGGCCGTCTCCACCGGGGGGCATGAGGGCAGGGAGGCAGGGCTCTCTGAGAGCTGGGCCAGGTAGGGGAGGAGCAATGAGCCAGAGAGGATGAGGGCGACCCCCAGGGCTCCCCCAACCCCAGGCCCAAGGGCCATGGCAGGGGAAGGGCCTGGCCGAGCTCTGGTAGCCTGTGTGGCCAGGCCTCACCTGTACCTTCTGGCCGGCGATCTCCGTGGGGCTGGGGGGCCGGGGTGGGGGGTGCAGGTCGCCCGCGCTCATTACGTACTGGAGCAGGTTGACCAGCAGGGCACAGGAGTCGGCACAGCTGTGCACGTGCACCACGTTGTTGGAGCAGCGCAGCTCGAACAGCGGCTGGCTCTGCGGGCAGGGCGGGGCGGGCAGCTACGTGAGCACAGGGCCCACTGCCTGCCAGCCCCATCTGCTCCCTGGGAAGGTACCACAGTTCTGACCCCGCCACAGCAGAACAGGGCTGGGTCTTTCCTAGAGTGGGCAACCTGCCCAGTAACTCCACTGAAAAGATGAGCAAACTGAGGCCAGAAGGCGAAAGGGGCTTGGCCCAGGGCCATCCAAGGAAGCATGAGTGTGCCCACCCACCCTACCCCACTCCCCAGGAAGGGTTCTGCGTGACCAGCGAGGCAGGACCGGTTATCTTACAGAAGAGAAACCTGAAGATCCACAAAGACAGCTGACTCCCAAGGCCTTGCCCAGTGCCCTGGCTGCAGTGCCCTCTGGTGGCAGGGCTGAAACCCATTCATTCATTCAGCGAGCATCAAGGGACCCCCCCCCCCACCACGGTGGGCCTGGACCTTTGCAGGAGGGGCGCTAACTACAGCCTGGGAAGGGCAGTGTGAACTGTGTCTGGAGGCTGGGCGTGGGGGGAGTAGCGACCCCTGAAGACTCCCTTGGCCCCCGCACCTGCTGTGTCTCCAGGACGCTGGGTGACAGCCTCACTCACCAGTTTGCCCTCAGTGCTCCCTTTCCAGGTTTTAATCACAAGTTCCAAGAGGTCAACATCCAAGACACAGACATAATCTGCAGCAAAGGCAAGAGAAAAGGTCATGTGGCCCCCTTCCACCTGGCCCCGGCCCCAGCACCTGGGAAGGATCCAGTTGATCCAGGTGTAGCCCCCGCTGTGCAGGCTACTCATGGGAGCTAAGGACCCGGCCAGCAGCTTCGGGGAGACACCTGGCTGCTCTGGGTGTGGCCGGGGCGGTGGTCCCTCAGAGGGGAGGGAGCCCAGTCCCGGCCCTGCCCACCTCGCCGCAGGTCCAGGGTCTCCACCTCACACTTGTCGGACAGGTACAAGGCGGAGTCATCGAGGATGAACCTGGGGGGGAACAGGGCTGAGAAGGGCCCGGGCACTGCTGCAGGCGGCAGCTCCATGGGAGCCGAGCAGAGGGGTCCCAAGCCCACAGGAAGTGGTATGGACGGGCCCCTCCAGCCTTGGCATTCCTGCCTGCACAATGGGGAGAAGGCCCAGACGGCAGGCAGCAGAGGCAGGCAGCACCTGCAGCTCTCAGAGTGCCTGCAGTTCCGACGCCTCGATGGGGCCTCGTGACAGTCCCAGGAAGGGGTGTCCATTCCCCCCTCTATGGCATTTGTGGTTCTTTTAAAATAAGTCCTTAGTTTTGGCTCGGCATGGTGGCTCATGCCTGTAATCCCAGCACTTTGGGAGGCCGAGGCAGTCAGATCACTTGAGGTCAGGAGTTGGAGACAAGCCTGGCCAACAAGGTGAAACCCCATCTCTACTAAAAATATAAAAATTAGCTGGGCATAGTGGCGGGCGCTTGTAATCCCAGCTACTTGGGAGGCTGGGGTGGGAGAATTGCTTTTGCAGGGAGCCGAGATCACGCCACTGCACTCCAGCCTGGGCGACAGGTGAGACTCTGTCTCCCTATTTTAAGGGTAACATGAAGCAAAGTCCTTTAAGATATTTTAGAATAATAAAGAAAATGAAAATCATTCGTCATCCCTAATCCCTAATTCTGAGAAATCCACCATATGCATCTCCTTCCAAACTTTCTCTGCAGCTACAGGCAGAGACATATATAAACACCCATTCGTGAACTGATTTTAAAATGTACATAGTCCTGTATCCAATGTTATTTGAGTAAACACTGTACTGAGGCATCATCTTATTTTTCAAGTGATTCCTCAGCTTCGCTTTCATGGCTGTGTGGCTTCCCACCTGCTAGGTGGGCCATGCTTATTCACTCGGTTGTGATTTCACTAGCACGTTTTGACTGCTTAAACTTATATTACATATGCATTCAATTTCACCTCTCTTATTCTCACATCCTAGGACAACCCCCAGAAGTGAGATTACCGGTCAGAGAGCACAAATGTTTATCAGGTTCTGATTAAGAGGGTCCAGCTGCCCTCCAGGAAGGCGGGAAAAATCCACATTCCCGAGAATGGGAGCATCATCTGAGTGCACAGGAGACTGAGAGCGGCCGGAGAGCACGCGGTGGGCGGGCAGCTTCAGCTGGGTGGGGTGGGGTGGCCTGGTGCAGGGTGGCTGCATACCTGAGCAGGAAGGTGGACGTGTCCATGACGATATTGCTAGAGAGGGTGAAGGTCTCCGCAGTGAGGAGGACGCGCACAGGGAGGTAGAGTGGCCTGGGGGTGACACTCGGGCTGGGGCAGGCTCCCTACACCTGAGAGCCCATCCCTATCCCCAGCCCCTGGCCCACTCAGCCCGGTACCTATAGTCCACAGCACAGGAGAACAGGTGTGTGTGCAGGATGGTGATGACCGTCGGGGGGAGGTAGCCCAGGATGGGGTCATCCAGCACATCTAGGAACTCCAACAACTTCCGAGGCCAGGGCAGAGGAGGCAGTGAGAATCAGGTGGCCTCTTCCCTCCTCTAACCCCTCCCTGTCCTGGTCCCTGCCTGGCACCTTACCTTCTGCCCACCAGCTGCATGCCACACCCCTTGCCCAGAGGCTCCGGCCAAGGTCAGCTGTGGCCCAACCCATGCTCCTCCCACCGGCCTCCTCCCACCTAGAGACCTGCTTGCCCTAAACAGAAGCCCAGAGTCACTGGGTCATGTGACTTCCCAGGCCATGTATGCTCACCTGGGAATGCCAGCTCTGCTCGGACAGGGCCATGTAGTGGCGCAGGGTGGCTTTGTGCAACCGAAGTGTCACCAGGAACTCCTAAGGGTGGGGTACAGTCAGGGCAGTGGGGAGCCCAACCCCACCATGCACCGGGCCCCCACCACACACCAGGCCCCACCGTGCACCGGGACCACAGTCCAGGCCAGAGGCAGGTGGCTGGCAGGCAAGCCTGTACCTTCACATTCTTGTGGGGGTCCAGGTGGATGCGCACAGCAGTAGACAGCATGTGGGTGCCCCGGCCCTGGCCCTTGCGGCCCGAGGCTCCCCGCTCAGTCACCCCTTCCTCCGATGGGTAGATGGTCGGGGCCAGCTGAGCCGGGGGAGTGAAACTGGGCAGGTCCAGGTGACTGGGCAGCGGGTAGTCATCCACGGCCGCTGGGGAGGGGTCTCATGAGCCCCCTGCCAAGCCAACTGCCTACCCACTCCACCGAGGGCCCACATCCATCCTGGAAGCCCTCCACCCCCGACCCTGGCCCCTGGCGGTGACCTGCCCCCAGGCCTCACACCTTGGTGGTAGAGTGTTGCCTTTTCAGCTTCCAGGCAGAAGTAGCCGAGTCCTGGCTGGCCGCGGTACTGGGAGACGCTGAAGAGGGTGCCGTGCTCCACGTCCAGCACCAGCTCCCCATGCGCAGCCTCCAGCCGCCTCCCACCCTCATCCTGCAGAAGGAGCACACGGCCTGGCTTCCCCAGCTGCACTCAGCAGCCCTCATGCTCTCAGGGGATTGGTGGCTTCTGGAGCCCTGGTCTAAGGGGGTCAGCTCTAGCTCCCACAATGGACACCGCTGGAGGCACTGGATGGCACTTGCCTCTTCTGCCAGGGGAAAAATAATCTCTGCTGGGTCTGCCCCTTCTGCCTCCTTGGTGAGGGATGGTGCCCCATGCCATTACCACCCCTAGCATGGTGCTTTGCATACAGCAGGGGCTCAGAAGGAGCTGATGGGCTGTGATAGGATGGGCAGGCTGGTATGTGCGGGCTGGCGCTGCCCACTTAGGCCTCCTGCTCTCCAAATTCCTGACCTGGAGCTATTTGTGCTGGTCTTGCTCTGCTGCCAATGGGAGCTCTGAGGTTTGGGGCCCATCTGCCCAGGGCTACACTCACCTTGGTCTCACAGAGGGCTGTGACCCGCCCCTTCAGCACTGTCACCACTGTTGAGAAGGTGCTCTGCAAGTGAAGACTTGGGGCCTCAGGGGCAGGGGGCTGTGGGCCGCCTGATGCCCCCACCGAGAAGAAGTGGGCATCCTCGTCATCCGAGTCCGAGTCTGGGGTGAGATCAAAGCAGCCGGGTCAAAAGGAGACCTGGGCGGGCTGGCCTGGCCCTGCCAAGACCTGGGCTCCTCCCTCCAACCCAGCCTGAGCACCTCTCATACCCAGCCTGAAGGCTGATTTGCACATCTTAAAGTTGTCATGCCAGAAGCCTGAGGGGCCGGGGAAGCCAGAGGGCTGGGCAGCGGGGTCGGGGGTGGGCAGCAGGTCCGCGGGCTCCCACATGAGCAGGTCATTGTTGATCCTGAGATGAGTTGGGGGACAGCAGGTAAGAGAGGCTGGGCCCACCCCGTGCCTAGCCCCAACCCGAGGGCCTCGCATCTCCACCTGTTGTAGATGCTCTCGTAGACTTCCTTGCTGGGCAGAAAGATGTGGGCACTGGGCAGGATCACTTCCAAGCTGCAGCGGGACAGTGCCAGGGTCCGGCTCTGGAACGTTCTCATCTCCTCAGGGTCTCCAGGGATCACCATCTTAACAGGGTAAGGCAGAAAAAGCAGGAAGGTCATCTTAGAGACGCTGGCTGAGGCCTGTCTCTCGTCTCAGTCCTGCCCTCCTATCATTCATTCATGCATTCATTCATAGGAAGTCCTTCTCTGCTGGGGATGCGTGATGGCCATATGGACACAGCACTGATGGCACACCTGTCCTGTTACAAAGGGCTTTATGTATGCTAACTCCTTTAATCTTCACAACAGGCCTATGCCACAGGTCATGGTTAGGCTGGGCGCGATGGCTCACCCCTGTAATCCCAGCACTTTGGGAGGGGGAGGTGGGTGGATCACTTGATGTCAGGAGTTTGAGACCAGCATGGCCAACATGGTGAAACACTGTCTCTACTAAAAATACAAAAATAGGCTAGGCAGGATGGCTCACGCCTGTAATTCCAACCCTTTGGGAGGTTGAGGCAGGTGGATCACTTGAGTTCAGGAGTTCGAGGCCAGCTTGGCCTACATGGTGAAACCATCTCTACTAAAAATATAAAAATTAGCCGGGTGTGGTGGCGGGTGCCTGTAATCCCAGCTACTCGGGAGGCTGAGGCAGGAGAATCACTTAAGCCTGGGAGGCGGAGGTCATGGTGCTCATTTTCCAGGGGAGGAAGCTCATCTATAGGTAACTCCCCAAGATGACACAGCCGCCAAGTGGCAGAGCCTGGCCCTTAACTGCCTTTCCAAGCGGACAGTGCTGATCAACTGTCCAGTGGGACCTGATCTTTCTGATGGAGGACCCATGCTCCTCAGGGGCCTACCCTCTCCAGTACCCCTTCAGAAAGACTCCCTTATTGGCTGGAAAGAATGAAGAGCCAAAATCCTCACTGGTGTTGGGTCAGCCAACGCCCACCCCAGGTGGTTGTCCTGCCCTGGCCCACAGCCACATAGGTGGCTCCCATGGCAGAAACCTAGGCAGTGGGCGGGAGGGGGTCCTGGGAAGAGGTGGGGCCAGGCCTCACCTCCTCTGTCTCGTACATAGTCCTCTTAGAGGAGAAGGGCGAGGGCTCAGGTTCCTGCAGCTCACATGGACTCTCCGCCGACAGCTCCAGCTCCTCTCCCTTCTCCGGGGCCACCTCCCACTGTGTGCTGCTGGACTGGGGGTTCACGGTCACCACTACCCTGTCAGAGCACAGGCCTGTCACTGGCCTGCAGGGCCCCGGGGAACCAGTTCCAAACTGGCCTCCTGCCACCCCCAGCAGCAGAACCCTTCTCTCCTGGGCCCTGTCCAGAGCCCCCACTTACTGGGGCAGAAAGTACTTGCGCCCACTGCTCTTGGGGTCTGGGGCTTTGGAGACACGTAGGCAGGGAACAGGTGGCTTCTCCCCATCTTCATAGATACCTGGAGAGGGACAGGGAAGTGGGGGTCATCACTGCTGCCTTTTCCTGTTTCTTCCCCAACCCCCAGGTCAGGATAGAGCTAGGCTCCCCCCACTCCACACAAACCTGGGGTCGGCAGAGAAAGCCGGAGACAAAGGGTCCACCCCACTTGTTGGCCAGGAGGCCAGGGACAGGCAGTGCTGGGACCTCAAGAACTAGTAAAGGCCTGGGCCAGTGTCTGCTCGGGTGTGAATGGGCCCCTCCCATACCCCCAAGCTCACTTCTCCCAGAAGCCCAGGCCTCTGGCCCCAGGTTCTGTCACTCAGGGGGCTCTTACCATGTAGGTCGGAGCAGGTGAGTTCCAGGCGTGTGGGGACTGGGGGACCAGGCCCACTGCTAAGCTCTGACCGGAACTGGGGCTCACTCAGCTCCAGCCGAAGCTGCTCAGCCCGCACAGCCTGGCCCGCCCAGGGGTCCCTCTCGGGCCGCAGGTCGGCAATGGGGAAGCGCAGCCGCAGTGTGGCCCGGGGTGCAGAGAGCTGAAGCACCGTCTGCTGCTCTGTCGCCGGCAGGGGCTCCGTCTGCAGGAGGGTCGGGGGTCAAAGCTGCCGCCAGAGCCCCTCCCACTGTGGTCAAGAGCTGAAAGACCCAGGCCCTCACCCAACTCCAGCCCAGCCCTGGCGGGCTCCCTCACCAGCAGGCTGGCTGGCGGCTCGGCAGGTACAGTGGCCAGGCACAGCAGGGCAGCCAGCCGGTCCAGGGCCCCCAGTTCCACATCCGCCTGGAAGGTGGCCAGGTCCAGGGCCAGTTCTGAGTGGCAATGGCAGGCAACTGAGCGCCGGGGTCGGCTCTGAGGAAGAGGGCGTTCGGGTCAGTGAGGGCTGAGTGGCACGGCGGGGATGGGAAGGCTTTCTCTGGTGGTGGGAGGAGAACTGGAGCGGGGGACGGGAGGGCACTAAGGAGACCGGCTCCACCTTTGCCTGATGTAGGCAATGTGCTTATTTCGTAAAAGCCACCTGACACGTGCCACTCTTAGCCAGAGGCCCAGTGGGGGTTGCCATGTTGTGACAAGGAAAGGGCACGACCAGGGTTAAGGGACTGGCATGGGAAGGCCAGGCAGGTACTCGAGGGCCTGGCATGGTAAGTAAGGTGTGGAGCACAGGGGAAGGCGGACAGGGCTGGGGAGCAGGGGAGGCCCTGGCAGAGGCCAGGGTGGGGTCAACACGGCCTGGAGCGGGTGGGTTACCTTAGGCACACGGCGCAGGGTCTGTGTGTGGCGTAGATGGGCGCAAGGTCGAGCTGAGGCCTGGGAGCCCAGGGTACTGGGAAAGCTCAGGATCTGGGATGGGACCCGGGAGGCACACAGGGTCAGGCCTGGCTGTACAGCCACCCACACCTCCAGACCCCACCTCTGCCTCTGGCCTCACCTCTGTGTACTCAGGCTCTGAGGCGCCCCTGGGCCACAGACACTCCAGTACCTCAAGCTGCCCAAAGTGCGCTTCTGTGCTCGTTGTCCTCCGGCCCCGGGCGCCGGTCCGCAGCTCCCAGGACAGCTGCACGGCTGTGCCCGTTAGCCTGCGGGGAAGAGGACAGGTGTCGGAAGGTGCACTCGGAGGGCTCTGACAGTCTCTCCTCCGGCCCTGGCCTCGGGCTTGTACCGAACATGGCTACAGGGACAAGCCTTCTGGAAGCGTGGTCGAAGGTGGTGGAAGTCTCGGGAGCCGAAAGGCCCATCCTTGGTGGCATCAAACTCGGTGAAAAAGTGCGTGGCGAGGTCAGGTGGTCCAGAAGACGGGGCAGACGTCTGAAGCAAGGTCAGGGTCACACCCCCCAAAGTCATCTTCAGCAGCGAGTCAGGGCGCATGGTGTCCAGGAGGGGAGTGGAGGCCATCTTGCCTGAGGAGACAGAGGCTTCACCAGGGAGTCCCGAAGATCCTGAGCACCCCAGGTGGAGCGATGGTTTGCCACCAGGCTGGGGGTTGGGAAGACAAGTCTGCCCCGTGATGTGGCTCTGGCAGAAGGCTTGGTGAGGCAGGGGTGACACCAGTACCTCTGGTAGGCCAGGCCCTCTGTCCAGGCTCAACTGAACCCTCCCCAGGGTGCTGGAAGGATGGGATGTGATAAAGCACCCGGCCCAACACCCACCCACAATAAGCTCTCAATAAACACGAACCCAAATACACAGCCCGACAAAGGCCAATCTCACCATCCTCTTCCTATGGAAGAGGAAGCTGAGTCTCAGAGTGTTTAAGTGCTTGACTAAGACCAATGACTGATAAACCTAGGCTCCGTCCACTCCATCGCCAGCTCCCACCTCGTTTGGTCCCCAGGGAACCAAGTCACAGATGGTAGATGTCCAGGCATTGCTAGGGGTTTCCTGTGTGCCTCTGACATCCCACTAAGGCCTCTTCCAGTCTTTCCTGCCCCTGGAGTACCCCCAGGGTGCTCCAACTCACCAGCTGGGTGGGCCTGGGCAGACAGCCGGCGAGAGGCCATGTCGCTGTGCACAGAAGAAGCCAGGTCTATATCGGAGAGGGAGAGCTCCGAGAGGCCTGAGGCCACACTGCTCGTGAGGCCAGCCATGGAGAAGAAGAGGTCTGTGGGTGGAGTGAGGAGTGTTAGGGACAGCCAGCCCCAGCACCCAGGCTCCTGCACCCACACCAGCCACCCCTCCAACCACAGTCTGACCCCACACCCACCAGTGCTATCCAGGTTGAGAATGGGGTTGGTAAGGGGGTCTGGGCTGAGGGGCTCAGCCACCACCCCTGCCTGCAGCTGCTGGTTCAGGTCCTGCTCAATTAGCCACAGGTCTTCGGCACCTAGGGGGCGGCTCTTGTTCAGCTTGTCAGCCAGGCCCTCGCGGTCTGCAGAGGAGGATAACTTCAGTCCGGGCTGGCTGGCCCTCCCAGCCACCCTACCCCCATGCTACCCAGAGGCCTCACCTGTAAGGCTCACGGCACTGAGCAGTTCCTGAAGTTGCTGGAGCTGCCTCGGGGTCAGGAGCAGGTGCAGGGAGCCCAGCTGTCCCACCACCTCCAACTGGGGGAATAGGGGACAGCCATGGAGCCTAAGTCCACCACCCAGGTCCTTTAAGAGCTGCCACCCATCTGCCCTCACCCTGGGAAAGCAGCATGCTGGCTGCCAGACTAAACTGTTACCAACTAGCTGTATGAACCCGGCCACAACTTGACCTCTCAGCTTCTGTTTCTTTAGATGCCAAGAAGGTAGCAATTCCCCCAGTTGACATCCCCACTCTGGTCTGCGGATTATCAGCCTTGCTGTGGAGGAGGAGTCTTGAGATGGGGTATTCACCCCCCTCCCCAGGAGCCTGGGGACCCACCTTAGGGCCGGGGAAGGCCTCGTTTTGCTTCAGCTTCACCATCAGCTCCATGTACCCTGAGCAGCTGCCGATCTGCAAGGGGTGCTCTGGAGCCTCTTCCTGGGAGGCGGGAGGAAACAGGAGAGTAAGTTGAGAAAATGGAGTCAAAGATGCTCAGGAAGGATGGGGCGGGGTCAGAGGGCTCAAGCGATAGGATAAAGGTGCTGTGGGAATCAGAGCCTGCCCACCTGTGCGGGGAGCTCCTCGTAGTGCAGGTGCACCCCTGCCAGCTGCAGCAGCTTGTGCAGAAAGGCCGGTGGCTGATGCACGTCCACCGGCGGCGCCTGGCTTGGGTCCCGCACCGCCTCGTCACAGTATTCCAGTCTGGGGAGTGCAGGGTCAGCCTGTGCCCTGGCCACCCCAGGCCCGGAGCCCCTCTCTCCACACAGTGCTCTGTTCTAGGGGCATGGGGTCAGGGAGCCTGACCTGCAGAGCTGCCCCATCCTACCCAGGCCGTCCTGAACCACCATGTCCAGCTCAGAGGCTCAGGGCAGCCCTTGCTCCTCAGACCCTCAGCATCTAACTTGGTTCTTGAGGCCTCAGTAACTCTGGGCCTACAGCTCCTGACCTCTGGACACCAGTCTGGGCTCACCACACAGCCACCTTCCCAGCCCTACCACCACCCAGGCCCACCCAGACCCACCCTGCCTCTTCCCAGCAACCCAGGCTGCGGGGAGGGGCCATCCAACAGCTCCTAACCCCCCTCTTCACACCAGCCCGCCCCAGACCGGCCTGCCCTTACCTCTGCACACGGACCTCCACGGCCACACCACGCTCCCCATCACCCGCAGAGTGCTCCACCCGCACAACAGTGTCCAGGAAGGTCACTTTGATCCTCCGCAGCACTGAGGAGTCCGGGAGGGGTCTTGGGTCAGGTGGACCAGCAAAGGGGAGGCAGAATTTCCCATCTGGGCAGCAGGGTGGCCATGCCACTGTCTGGAGCCCCCGTCCTGTGTGCCACGGAGTGGGGGACAGGGCGGCCAGGGGGGGCCTGCTCACCAGTCTCAATGGTCTGGGCAAACATCTCCAGCCCCTCCAGGGGCTGTGGTGGCTCAGAGGGCTCTGGCAGCCCGTCCCGCAGACACTCCTGGGCCAGCTGCATGCTTGTGGTCATGCATGAGGCCCAGCTCTGTGAGTCGGCAGCCCCTGGCGCTGTAGGGAGGAACAGGGTCTCAAGGCAGGCAGGCTCAGTCAGCTTCTGGACGCCCTGGCCCACTCTCCCCACTTGCCTGCCCCTAGCCTCGCCCTGTCCTCACCTGGACCCCGGCGGGGCTGCAAGGTGAGCTGGAGGCCGGACACACGCACTGTGCAGTGGTCGGTGAGCAGAGCAGCCCAGGGCACAGCCACCTCGATGGAGCCCACGAAGCCTTCCACCAGCTCCAGCGGCGATTCCATGGACTCCAACACCTCGTTCACAGACTGGGAGCAGACAAGGGACACAACCAGCTCAGGGAAACCCCAGATCCCACAGGCTGGCACAGCCTTACCTGGCCATCGTGCCTTGGAGAGCACCCTTGGCTTGCCCCGTCCTTCCACAGGCCATCTACAAGGTCCCACCTGTGCTCATGCTGTCCCCTGCTACAGGCCAACCCTTCTACCCATCACCCAAAGGTGCCTAATCCTTCAAGACAGAACAAATGTTTCCCTTCCACTTAATGCAAAATAATATTTACTGAACACTTTCTACGTGCTGACACCGAGGCTAGATGGGTAAATAAAACGTCTTTATTCCCCAGCCAAGCTAAGCTCCAGCTGGGGGGACTCAGAGGTGAGGACGAAACTCAGAGGTGAGCAGGAGGTGGTGGGCGGGGTTGTGGGGGAGATGCCTAACCCAGTCTGGGCGGTCTGAGGAGGGGAGAGCTGAAGAATAAAAGGGAGCGGGGTAGGCACTGGTAGAAGGTAGTGTGTTGCAGGCACAGGACAACGTGGGTACAGGCCTGGCAGAGTCCGGAACACCCATGTTCACCCTGGGTGAGCAGAGTTCAAAGGGAGAGTGTCCTGGAAAGGGGGTTGACCTGATGCCAGATAGGACACCCACAACCCCAAACACCTAGTGTAGCTGTACCTCTCTGTGACGCACAAGGCTGAGCCCCTGCTAAGATATCCACGCTGGAGTTGAACCCCTGCTAACCTGGAAACTCCTGGGGGGCTGCAGCCCACCCGCCTCCCCCGTGGCCCCAGGTGCCACTCAGAAAGGGCCTCAGTAAACTGGTTGGATCCAAGAATAAAAAAGCACATGGCAGAGCAGATGGAGTCCAAATTCCTCACCCAGAAACCACAGCTGGGGAAACTGAGGCCTAGAGACAGGACTAATTGAGTCACCCAGTATACTGTGGGGACTCAGACTGGGATCTGGTTACCAAGACAGCACCTGCATTCAGCCAGGGTCGGTGGCTCACGCCTGTAATCCCAGCACTTTGGGAGGCAGAGGCCAGTGGATCACATGAGGTCAGGAGTTCGAGACCAGCCTGGCCAACATGGTGAAACCCTGTCTCTCTTAAAAATGCAAAAAATTAGCCGGGTGCAGTGGCACACGCCTGTAATTGAGGCAGGAGAATTGCTTGAACCTGGGAGGCAGAGGCTGCAGTGAGCAGAGATCGCGTCATTGCACTCCAGCCCGAAAGAAAGAAAGAAAAATAAAGAAAATAAAGTATCTGCATTCCACCAGGGCCCTAGAGAAGCTAATTCAGTCCCCAACAAGATGGCAGGGAACAGGAGTAGGGGCATTTTCTGGAGCTGAAAGTAGAAAGGACAGCCTAGGGCTGGGTATGGTGGTTCATGCCTGTAATATCAGCACTTCTGAGGCAGGAGGATTACTTCAGGAGTTCAAGAATTAGCCTGGGCAACATAGTGAGATCCTGTCTCTAAAAATAAAATTAAAAAGGGGCAGCCAAGAGGTCTGGGCTGTCTTTCAGGGAGCCTTAGAGGCTAAAGTCAGAGGTCAGAGAGGGCCTCTTGGGTGGAATTCACAGACAAGGCTACTGGGAGGTGCCCCCAATTCAGGGCCCAGGGTTATCCTACCCCACACTTGCTCACCAGGACCTGGCCTACTTCCAAAGCCTAGCTCTTCTACCAGAAGAGCTAGGTCTTTTGTAGCAGACCCCTGGGTCCAGCCACAAAACTGAGTGAGAAGTCCCTGCCTCTATGCCCACCCCTGCTGCTCTGGACCTGGTAGATTGACCAGGATGTGCCTCTAATTGGTGGCTCCTTCAAAACTCCCCTAGTCAGCTGAGTTGTGAGTCAGGGCTCCTTACTGTTCCCAGCCTCAAGTCTCTGACCCAGACCTTACTCCTCCTGGCCTCCCTGGCATCTACCTCTGCCTCCTCCGGGTTTGAGGCCTGATCTCCCCACCTTTCCTCGAGGGCACCCTCCAGACACTGACCTCCCAAGGTCCTCCCTAGACACCCACTTGGCCCATCCCACTCTCCCAAAAGCAGGAAGTAGGCAGAGTCCGCAGGCACATGAGATGTTGATCAACACTGGTGCTGACGCGATTGTTGACATACACATCCAGTGGTTTGTTGATCCCTCCTATGAGCCCAGGACCGTGGGTCAAGAGGTCAGGGCACATTTTCCACAGGTGTCCTCGCCAGGCTCCAGACCCCTACCAGCTTCCCTGACCAGCTGCACAGGCCCAAGTCTGTCACTGCCCTGGCCCGGCTCAGTTCCTACGCTCCCTCCCAAGCCCTTCCTCAGCCCCTCAGAGCTACTCTCCATAACTCAGCTCCCAAACTTGACGGGCTTGTCTTGCATTCTCCGGACAGGTGACCTCGCCCTCTCCAGCCTCGGTTTCTCCTCCCATGGAGACAGAAGCCCCTTCCCGCTCAGTTTCTGGCTCTGGTAAGGAACTGAAGCGGCCAGCCCGGATACCTCTGACCAGCCTGAAGAGGGCCAGATTCCCCTGGCCTCTCTACGCCCGGTGCCTGATCCCTGAGCCCGACCCTTTCGCAGGGAGCCTCAGGTCGCTGCGCTCCCGCCCTCCGCACCTTCCTGGACTCGGGCCTGGCTCCTCACCCAGATTTCCAGGTGGATGTCCCGCAGGGCAACGCTGCCCTTGTACAGATCGAGGCTGAGCTGGTCCAGGCTGAGTTGCTCTTGGAAGAAGTGACCTAAGTAGTGGTGCAGCAAGTAGCGGCAAACCCGCTCTTTCACACAGTTTGACCATGGCCACAGCCATCGTGACATCTCGGAGACCGCCGGGCCCGGGCCGCCTCCGCTTGCCGCCCGCCGGCGATCCCCGTCCGGCTGCGCCGTTCACTAGAGCCCCCGGCTCGCCCCGCCGCTTCTCTCGGCGCCAGGCCGCGCCCCCGGACGCCCAGCCACGCCCCCGACGCTCACTGTCATTGGCTATTGCAAAGGGTGAGGCCTACTGATTGGCTGCGCGGGGCGGAGCCTTTGGGCGCAAAAAAGGGACTGGGCTTTCTGCACGATATAGTGCCCTCAATCATGATTTACGCTTGCGTAAAGTACTGTGTGGGAGGACCTTTAACCTTCCGTCTACAGGCTACGGGAAGGCTGTTGCTCCAGGTGCCGGCCCCGCAAAGGAATGCGCATGTGCTGATTGGTCCAACCGCTTTAAGTGGTTAGGGAGGATTTAAAGGGACACTGTCCCATCAAACTTCGTAGAAGCCTTCCCCAGAGGAATAAAGTCAGTGCGCGATCTTAAGCGCGCATCTGTGGCAACAATTAAGTGAGTAAATATTTGCATTTTGCAAAACCCTTTACCATCCTTTATCTCATTGATGCCTTTTAATAGTCCTCCAAGGTAGGGATTATTGCCACCGCTTTACAGGTAAGAAAACAGGTTTAGACAGAGAGACGCTGCCTCAAAACCAAACAAAAATAAATAAATAAACAAAGGTTCTGAGTGCATCACCAAGGAAGGTCTTTTTTCCCTCCTCACCTGGGAATGTTCAGCGGGATATTAACTGACCCTCCCTTCTCTCTGCTGTCGATCAGGCCTTAGGCCCCTCTCTGGAATAATAATAGCTTTCATATCTCTAGTCCTAAAATCACATAATGGATTTCACCTCCTTTAAGCAGGGGGCATTTTTTTTTGGACAGCCTGTGAGCGAAGTATGGTTTTCATGTTTTTTAGATAGTTGGGGGAAAAAAAAGTCAAAAGAAGGATGAACATTTCATGGCATGTGAAAATCATATGAAATTCACATTTCAGTGTTTATAAATAACGTTTTGGTGTCACACAGCCATGCTCATTTCCTTCAGTTCTGTCTAGGGCTGCTTTCTTGCTACAAGAGCAGAATTCCGTACTTGAGACAGAGGCCTGCAAAACCTAAAATATTTATTTTCTGGCCCTTTACAGAAAAAGTTTGCCAACCACTGCTCTATAGGGGGCAGCCATACAAAACCTCTTACATCATGGGCGACTTCAGGGACAGCCATAGGTAATTATGTTTCTTTTCTTTTCTTTTTTTGAGATGGAGTCTCACTCTAACCCAGGCTGGAGTGCAGTGGCACAATCTTGACTCATTGCAACCTCTGTCTCCCGGGTTGAAATGATTCTCCTGCCTTAGCCTCCCCGAGTAGCTAGGATTACAGGCGTATGCCACCACACCCAGCTAATTTTTGTATTTTTAGTAGAGACAGGGTTTCACCATGTTGGCCAGGCTTGTCTTGAATTCCTGACCTCAGGTGATCCGCCCGCCTTGGCCTCCCAAAGTGCTGGGATTACAGGCATGAGCCACCATGCCCGGCCTGTTTCTATTTTGTTTTTATTTACTTATTTTGGGACGGAGTCTTGCTCTGTTGCCCAAGCTGGAGTGCAGTGGCACATTCTTGGCTCACTGCAACCTCTGCCTCCTGGGTTCAGGGATTCTCGAGTAGCTGGGATTACAGGTGTGCGCCACCACCCCTGGGCTAGTTTTTGTATTTTTAGTAGAGATGGGGTTTTGCCGGGTTGGCCAGGCTGGTCTCCGACTCCTGACCTCAGGTGATCTGCCCACCTCGCCCTGTCAAGGTGCTGGGATTATGGGTGTGAACCACCCACCCTGCTATGTTTCTATTTTAATCTTACTTAGGAGCTAGACTTTTACATTCTAATGTCAAAACTCAGCCTGAAGCAAGGGCAGCCACCCTGGCCCAAGGGGCAGGAAGCTATATTCCAGTCCCCGCCTTGGGTGGTTTCTTCTCCTCTTGCCACCCTCAGTTTTGTCCTCTGTAACTGGGGTTGGGTTAGTAGGTGGAGACAGCTCATTACCTGGAAGGAATAGGCTTCAGGAGAATTTGAAAACATTGGGAAGGCTCCATTCAGGGAGGCAGGCTGATAGGACAGCCGTTCAGAAAGTGCTTGTTGGAAGGAATTGAGAGATCTGCCTTCCCTCCATGCCTTGATTATCCAAGGCCAGGGGCAGTGCTGTGCTCACCAACGGATTATTAAATTAATAATAGTAGACCGGGTTGGGTGGCTCACTCCCGTAACCCCAGCACTTTGGGAGGCTGAGGCAGAAGAATCGCTTAAGCCCAGGAGTTTGAGACCAGCCTGGGCAACATAGCTAAACCCCTGTGTCTACTAAAAAAAAAAATGTTTAAAAAGATTAGCAGGGGCCGGGCGTGGTGGCTCATGCCTGTAATCCCAGCACTTTGGGAGGCTGAGGCGGGTGGATCACGAGGTCAAGAGATCGAGACCATCCTGGTCAACATGGTGAAACTCCGTCTCTACTAAAAATACAAAAAATTAGCTGGGCATGGTGGTGCGTGCCTGTAATCCCAGCTACTCAGGAGGCTGAGGCAGGAGAATTGCCTGAACCCAGGAGGCGGAGGTTGCGGTGAGCCGAGATCGTGCCATTGCACTCCAGCCTGGGTAACAAGAGTGAAACTCCGTCTCAAAAAAAAAAAAAAAAAAAGAAAGATTAGCTGGGCCTGGTGGTACATGTCTGTGGTCATTTGAGCCCAGGAGTTTGAAGTTGCAGTGAAGCTATGAATGCACCACTGCACTGCGACCTGGGTGACAGAGCTTGTCTCAAAAAAAAAGAAAAAGGAATTAATAGTAAATATAATTGCCACCATGAATTAAGCCTGTGTGATGTCCTAGGCCCTGGCTGTTACTTTACGTGTATGATCTCATCTGCTCTGCTGTTCACCATATGCTCAAGAAGGAGGTTCTATTAATATCCCCATTCTTAAGGGAGAGGAGACCAAGGCTACGTGCCTAAGTGCTGTGGAGCGAATGAATGAAAAAGCATTAAGATTCAGAAATCATAAAAAGGGGCCGGGCGTGGTGGCTCACGCCTGTAATCCCAGCACTTTGGGAGGCTGGGACGGGTGGATCCCGAGGTCTAGAGATTGAGACCATCCTGGCCAACACGGTGAAACCTTGTCTCTACTAAAAATACAAAAATTAGCTGGGTGTGGTGGCACATGCCTGTAATCCGAGCTACTGAGGAAGCTGAGGCAGGAGAATTGCTTGAACCCAGGAGGCAGAGGTTGCAGTAAGCTGAGATCGCACCACTACACCCCAGCCTAGGCAACAGAGCAAGACTCCATCTCCATAAAAAAAGAAAAGAGAGGCCGGGAGCGGTGGTTTTTGCCTGTAATCCCAGCATTTTGGGAGGCCGAGGCAGGCAGATCGCTTGAGGTCAGGAGCTCGAGACCAGCCTGGCCAACATGATGAAACCCTTTCTCTACCAAAATATACAAAATTTAGCCGGGCATAGTGGTGCATGCCTGTAATCCCAGCTACTGGGGAGGCTGAGGTGGCCAGAGTCACTTGATCCCAGGAGGCGGACGGAGGTTGCAGTGAGCCGAGATTGTGCCACTGCACTCCAGCCTGGGTGACAGAGTGAGACTCCATCTCAAAAACGAAAAAGAAAAAACACCCACTTCTCCTCCTTCCATAGGTGGTGGCTATAGAAGGGAATATTCTATTGGTCCAAGAAAAGTTGTCCTTTCTAGGCCCATGAGGCTACTCTGGGAATCTGCTCTCCTCCAGTGAGGGAGACCCCGGGGTCAGGCTGCACTCACATCTGTCTCTTGTAACTTAACTGGTTGGCACATCCGTCTCTTAGAAGTTGGTACCTGCAGGTCCATTCCTGAGCCGCAATGCCCAGTGCCGTGTGTGTGCCATGCAGAAGATTAGACAGGACTGAGAGGACGCAAAGATACTTCCCCAGACAAGCTCCGCAGAAAACCAACTCCAGAGACAGTCATTCCCCAACCTAGCCTCAGAGTAGATGCTTAAGGAGTGAGCAAAAAATCCTGGCACAGTAAAGGGGATGATATTCTCTTGGGAGGAAAGGTGGTGTTGGGAGCCCCATGGGCATTCTGCCACGAGATCCCAAGCCCCACTTAAAGTCCAGCAGTTTTATATACATATGTGAATTTTTTTTTTTTTTGAAACAGTATCTCACTCTTGCCCAGGCTGGAGTGCAGGGGCGTGATCATGGTTCACTGCAACCTCTGCCTCCCGGGCTCAAGCAATCCTCCCACCTCAGCCTCCCCAAGTAGCTGGGATTATAGGCTCATGCCACCATGCCCAGCTAATTTTTCTATTTTTGTAGAGATGGAGTTTCACCATGTTGCCCAGGCTGGTCTTGAACTCCTGGGTTCAAGCAATCTGCCTGCCTCTACCTCCCAAATTACAGGTGTGAGCTCCTGCACCTGGCCTAGGTCCAGCAGCTCTAACAAATACACTGGCCCTGGACACTGCATTCAGGGGCTTCTTCTACTGAACAACTGGATTCCAGTCAACTCAAGAGGTCAGGATTCCTCCCCATAGAGAGAAAACGGGGAGGGCCAGGCTTTGCCCAGGGCTGAGCTCCCTAATCTAAGGTGGGGGATCTTTCTTTCCAAAGGCGGTGACGATAGAAGGGGATATTCTCTTGGTCCAAGAAAAGTGGGATCTTTCTCTCACTTTAGATTACATGAAACCTCATCAGGCAAACAGTGTGCTCTAGGCCCCAGGGGCCCTGAGGAGCCTCTCCCTACCCCCAGGGATGGGCCACCCTCTGAGGTGAAGAAAGGATCACGGAGGTGGCCTGGGGGCTGTGACTTTTGACTTGGTCCTGGGTGGAGGGCTTGGGTTTTATCAGAGGGAAGGGCTTTCACGCAGGAAGAGAGGCCATCCCTTAAGGCTGGGTGGAGCTGGAGGGAGGCAATCCCAGGAACATGGCAGGGAACTGGGTGTCAAGGCCAGAGGAGCTCCTCCAGGTAGCCCCAGGCAGCCAGGAGAACAGGGGGATCTGGACATACCTGAAAAAATAAACTTCATCTATAAAAACACGAAACTTCATCTATAAATACGATACTGTTGGCCGGGCGTGGTGGCTCACACCTGTAATCCCAGCATTTTGGGAGGCCGAGGCGGGCAATCACAAGGTCAGGAGGTGGAGACAATCCTGGCTAACACGATGAAACTGGTCTCCACTAAAAATACAAAACATTAGCCAGGCGTGGTGGCACATGCCTGTAGTCCCATCTACTCCGGAGGCTGAGGCAGGAGAATGGCTTGAACCCGGGAGGCGGAGGTTGCTGTGAGCCAAGATTATGTCACTGCACTCCAGCCTGGGTGACAGCAAGAGAGTCTGTCTCAAAAAAAAAAAAAAAAAAAATACCGTTGAATTGTGCTACTAAAATGGGTGACTTTTTTCGTTATGTTTTGAACATATATCTGTAGTTGCATATAACAGAATCTAGTGCATTTTGTTTAACTTGTGGTAAAAGCCACACATGGTGGCTCACACCTGTAGTCCCAGCACTTTGAGAGGTCAAGATGGGAGGATCGCCTGAGCCCATGAGTTAGAGACCAGCCTGGGCAACATGGTGAAACCCTGTCTCTACAAAACATACAAAAAATTAGCCAAGAGTTCTGGTATGCGCCTGTGGTCCCAGTTACTCGGGACTGGGGCTGAGGTGGGAGGATTGCTTGAGTCTGGGAGGCAGAGGTTGCAGTGAACCATGATTGAGCCCCTGCAAAAACAAACAAAAACACTGGCTGCGGCGGCTCACGCCTATAATCCCAGCATTTAGGAGACCAAGGCGAACAAATTGCTTGAGCTCAGGAGTTTGAGACCAGCCTGGGCAACATGGTAAAACCCTGTCTCTATCAAAAACACAAAAATCAGCCTGGCATAATGGCGCACGTTTGTGGGTCCAGCTACTTGGGAGGCTCAGGCAGGAGGATTGCTTGGGCCCAGGAGGTGGGGGTTGCAGCAGTGAGCTGAGATGGTGCCACTGCACTTCAGCCTGGGTGACAGAGACTCCGTCTCAAAAAAAAAAAAAAATTTTCAACCTCGCAGCCCCCAAGTGACACTGTGCGTATTTTGAGACCCAGTTCAAATGCCAGCACTTCAGAAGTCTTCTTCTTCCTTCCAGAAGTCTTATGCCTCTCCTCTCCTCTTCAGTCCCCCAGTTCTCAAATGGAGCACCTCTGTTTTTGGTTTTTGTTTTTTTGCTTTTGAGACAGGGTCGCTGTCACTCAGGCTGGAGTGTGACAGCACAATCATGGCTTACTGCAGCCGCTAACTCCTGGGGTCATGTGATCTTCCCACCTCGGCTTCTCAAAGTATTGAGATTGCAGGTGTAAGCTATTACACCTGGCCTTAGCACTTCCTTTATATAAAACACCAGTCCTGTGTGGTCAGTGTCGCCTTGAGACAAGGGCACTGGTACCCAAGGGGCTTGTGGAGGTGGGCTGCAGCCAGCTGGGAGGTGGAGGCCTGGCCCCTGGTCCCAACTTTTGATGACACGCTGTGTGACTCTGGGCAAGGCTCTTCTCCTCTCTTGGCCTCCGGGTCCTTGCCTGGCTGCAGAGGCTCTGTGTTAAAACATGCGCTCTGAATGAAGAGACCTCCCCCAAACAGGCTTTGTATGAGCAACAAGGCTGTTTATTCACCCAGGTGTGGGCAGGCTGAGTCCAAAAAGAGAGTCAGTGGAGGGTAGTGGGATAGGAGTTGGTTTTATAGGTTTGGGGTAGGCAGCGGAAAGTTGCAGAAGTTACAGTTCAGGGCGGCTTTTCAGACAAGCTGGGAGGGGGTGTCATAGGGTCTGGAGTCAGGAGGTTGACCAAGGTCGGTTACAAAGTCCAGTTGCCTTATCAGTTGAGGTGGGAATAAGGAACAATAGAAGAATGTCTCAAAGTTCATTAGGCGCCACAGGGGTTGTCATTCCTTCTCCTTTTGTGGTTTTCCAGTTACTTCAGACTTTCTAGTTCCAGGAGGCCATCCAGAGGTGTATGTGCCGGTCACGGGGGTCGCCACAGCTCGACCTGGGGTATGGCCTATGGTGCAGCCAGTTCAAAGAACTTTGCACTGTGGGCCTGTCCTCCCTCAGCTTGTTCAGGGATGCAGAAGAGGTGGGCAAGGAGGGAGATCATGGATTCCCACTGGACAGACAAGGACACCAAAGGCTGGATAGGCAAGGCTTGCCGGAGGTTCCTGAGCAAGCAGAGCACTTGCTGGGTCTTTGGTGCTGGAGTCCTGGCCCCCAGCCTGGTGAACCGCAGCCCTCGGTGCAGGCCTCTGCCTTCTGTTGCTTTGGTAGGTGGGCACCTTTTGGGCACCCAGGCTTCCTCTGCAACCGGGAGGATGGCTGGGCGGTTCCCCTGGAGCACCAAGTGGTCACCAAGGCCCAAAGAAGGATGAGGCAGACTCTGAAAAGGGTCCTAGCCCCCTCCCTGACCTCCTTATCCAGTCCCATCACCCTTTTCTGCTGCTCACCAAGGACCAGTTGCTCATTCAGGCAACACTTCAGTGTGATTTCTCAGCAGTGCAGGGGGATGGAGTTCAGGGCTATAAAGAGTGTTGGGGCCCAGGGTCCTAGAAAGCGGGCCCAGGACTGCAGGCTGGGAACTTTTGGTCAGCATGCCAAACTCCTGGACTCCCACCTGTGCCTTGCATCCCAGCAGCAGAATTTTGAGCAAGAGATACTGTCCCAGCCAGCACATCGCAGGGCCCGGGGGGTCTGAAAGGTCCATCCGGGAAGGGCAGGCTGCCTGGGGTGAGGTGGCAGCTCCAAGAGAGAACCTCCTCCTCTTGTGCTTTGCCACTCCAGGACTGGCCCTTTAAACCCGAGACCATGATGTCACCACAGACAGCAAGGGACGGGAGGGGGACTGCAGGCCTGAGGATGGACTGCATTTCCCAGCAGCCTCTGGTGAACCACGCCCCTCCCGGCAAGCACTGACTCAGCCCAGACTTTTAACTAGTCCAGTGCTGGTTTCCAAGGGGTTTTTAAGTATCTGGTAGTTCTGGGGTTCCTATAGGGATGGCCTAGGGCACAGATGGCCCAGGCCGAATCTGTGGGCCTGGCATAGCACGCTGGGACTTCTTCCCGTCACTGTGTTGGCATCACCCCACTTTCCTGGTGCAAACTCCTAAGCCCTCCTCTTTCCCTCTGCAGCCTCCCTTCCAGAATCCAGGCTTCCAGCCCCCAGCTGGACCCCATCCCACTTTGCTCTCGGGCTTCAAAAGCTTCGGCCTTCGCCCCCCGAGTCTGCCCTCAAGGGTGTCCCCTTTGATCTGGCCGCTCACTTTAAACGGTGCGGGGACTACATCTCCCAGCGGCCCCGGGGCCTTCCTGACGCAGCCCCCCCTTTCAGCCCGCGGGGAGGTGCGGGCCGGGCGGGGGGAGGTGACTTGATGTCATCCTGAGCAGCTGGGCGGCGGGTGCCGGTGCGCACGGAACCAAGCCGGGGCTCCCGCTGCGCTGCACCGCGCTGGGTAGGAGTCCCAGGACTTCAGCGGAGATCCGCGCGCTGCGAGGGCCGGTGCAGAGCCCGCCGAGCGCCCGGTCCCGGCCCGGGGCTGAGTTGGGGGCATGCTCCAGGCCCCCCAGAGCTCAGGAGAGAACCCAGGAGCGCCGCCGCCCAGCCCTAGCTCCCCGAGCGGAACCGCTGCGAAGGAGCCCTGAACGGCCGTCGCCCTCCCCACGGGCAGCCCCCGGGGGTTGGCGACCGAAGTCTGGGTTTCTGAGAAGTGAGTGTCCCCCACCCCATGTGGTTTGGGGAACCAGGAAAGAGGCGCTGAGGTGGGGGAGGGTGCCGGGTTCTAGGAGCGGGGTGGCATGGGGACGGGGCCTCCAGTCTTGGGGTTGTCCCAAGTGGCCGGGGTTAGTGGAGCAGTGATGCGTTCCATTCTGCAAGGGGCAGGGATCGGGGCTCCATTCTGAGTCCCGGCTGGCTTGGGGGATAGGCCCTGTTCTGGGAGGGGTTGTTTTGGAGGCTTTCTATCTGAAAGACGGGAGGGACATGTGCAGGGTGCGAGGGGGCTGCACCCCTATTTTAGGGTCTGGGCAAGGATAGGAGGGAAAAGACTTGGACGCTCCGCGAAGCCTCCGGGCTCTCCTGAGGAACTGACGGGTTTTTCTGTCTCTTTCTTGCTGACCTGACTGCCTGACTTCGTTTTCAAAAGAGCCAGGGTGGGAACCCTAACTGGACTCTTCCGGACCCCCAGGAAGGACCTGAGGCCTGAGCCATCCTCCTTTCTGCTCTGCCTGCCCCGAAGGACTGGGCAGTTGCCAGAGGCCCTGGGGGGGGGGGCCCAGGACTGTGGTTGTGCCCCCCCCCACGCCCCGACAGGATGGGACCAAGTTAGTCTGTGCAGTCTCACCCAGCACCTCCCAGGCCCAGAGAGAACCCCCAGGGCTCTGAAAGCTTGACCTGCCGCCTGACTGCTATGGAGACAAAGCTGCCCCCTGCAAGCACCCCCACCAGCCCATCCTCCCCTGGGCTGTCACCGGTGCCCCCACCCGACAAGGTGGACGGCTTCTCCCGCCGTTCCCTCCGCAGAGCCCGGCCCCGCCGCTCGCACAGCTCCTCTCAGTTCCGCTATCAGAGCAACCAGCAGGAGCTCACACCGCTGCCCCTGCTTAAAGGTGAGCTGGCTGCTGGCCACCGGGGGAACTGAGCCCCCGAGGGGACCAACAGGGCCATGGGGTGGGGTGTGAAGCAGCCGGCAGCTGCCAAGAGAGGGAATTTGGATGGCTCCTCCAGGCTAGGGACTCCGCTGTCAGAACTGACCCCAGCCCTCCAGCCCTCTCTGCTGCTGACGCATGGCCTGACTGGCCTGTCATCCTTGGAGGTGGGACATCTGAAGGTGGCACCACCCTAGGGGCAGACCAGGGCCAAGGGTGGGGCCCACAGCCTGAGTTCCGGGGGGCCACTATCAGCCCAGCCAGCTGCCAGAGTCCTGGAGCAGGAGCTTGGCAGGGTTCCCTGGGATCACCATGTAGCTCCCCTCCCCAGCCCTGGGCCATAGGGCCAGACTGGCCAAGCCTGAGGGCACCGTAGAGATCCTTGGCCCTGAACCCCTCCCCGCTTCTGGCCCTTAGAACAGGGTGCCACCCAAGAGGGAGGCAGCGGCTATTTGGGGCACCTGTAGAAAGCCCCTGCATCCAGGGTTGTGATCTTGCTTTAAAATCAGGCCACCGTACTCTCTAAGCCTGGATTAGGGGGAAGAAAAGCAACCCTCAACCCCCAGGAATGAAGGAAGGGACAGTTGTTTGCTGTCTGCAAGGAGCAGGAGATGGCACAAGAGCATGGAGCCTGGGGATGGCAGGGGCTGCCCTGGAGATTAGGAGGGTCTGCCCCACCCAGAGCTGGGGCAGCTGGGGCAGCTGGAGCCCAGGCTCAGGACGCCCTCACCTCCTCAGATGTGCCGGCCTCTGAGCTGCACGAGCTGCTGAGCCGGAAGTTGGCCCAGTGTGGGGTGATGTTTGACTTCTTGGACTGCGTGGCTGACCTCAAGGGGAAGGAGGTGAAGCGAGCAGCCCTCAACGAGCTGGTGGAGTGTGTGGGGAGCACCCGGGGTGTCCTCATCGAGCCCGTCTACCCAGACATCATCCGCATGGTGAGCACCTGCTACCCAGGCTCCCAGGGCTGGCCGAGAGGGTGTGCGAGCCCGGTGACCTGTCCACAGGACCCCTGCGTGGAGAATAACCCTGCACTCATTGGCTTGACCTCCAGTCCATGTCTTCCTTCCCCTCCACCCGCTGCTGCCTGACACCCACTGAATGCCTCTGGGCCTGCCCCACCTCCACACCTTTGCTTATGCTTGCCGGAGGCCTGGAGTGCCCTGCCCATACCCCTTACCATCCATAGCTCAGGTGCCGCCTCTCAGAGAAGCCGCTTTCGATGCCTAAGCTGGAAATCTCCCTTTCCCTGCCCAGAATGCCCGTAGACCTCAAAGCTTTTGACCTTGTTCTCCTCACTGGATTGTACCTGCCTAGAAGGCAGAGATGTGTCTCATTCACCCTTGGGTTCCCAGCCCCTGGCCCAGGGCTTGCACGAACTAGGCATTCAGGTGATGATTGCCCAAGGAATGAACTGCTTGCTGGGGAAGGTGCTGAAACCAACCCATTAGAAGTTTGAATGAGGGCCTGGAGCAGCAGCTCACACCTGTAATCCCAGCACTTTGGGCCAAGGTGGGAAGATCACTTGAGGCAAGGGGTTGGAGACCAGCCTGACAGTGAGACCTCATCACTACAAAATTTAAAAATTTGCTGGGCATGGTGGTGAGCTACTGTAGTCCAGCTACTCAGAAGGGCTGAAGTGAGAGGATCGCTTGAGCCTGGGGGGTTTAGGTAGCAGTGAGTCAAGATTGCGCCACTGCACTCCAGCTTGGGCAACAGAGTGAGACCCTGTCTTGAGGAAAAAAAAAAAAACTTTGAATGAGGGACTCCCTGGCTTCTGCCTTCAAGGGCTCTTCCTTAATGAACCCCACTCTATCACTCAGATCTCAGTGAATATCTTCCGGACTCTGCCGCCCAGTGAGAACCCTGAATTTGACCCTGAAGAGGATGAGCCCAACCTCGAGCCTTCGTGGCCCCACCTGCAGGTCTGAAGGGTCGGGGAAAGCAGAGATCGAGGTTTCGGCAGAGAGCCAAGGCATGGGGAGAGGGCCTCCTTAGCCCCTAGACTGTTGGATGAGGACCATAGGGTGGAGTGAGTGGGTGAGGCTGTTACTGAACTCACCTTTTTGTCTGTCCCCCTCCCCCAGCTGGTATATGAGTTTTTCCTGCGTTTCTTGGAGAGCCCCGACTTCCAGCCCTCCGTGGCCAAGAGATATGTGGACCAAAAGTTTGTCCTGATGGTGAAGTGGGGAGCCCAGGCTGGGTGGTACCACAAGGCAGGGGCAGGCTCTCTGAGGGGCCAGGGATAGGATGGAAGCAACCTGGGGTGGACCTCTCCCCTGACCTTGACTCTGGGTCCCACAGCTGCTGGAGCTATTTGATAGCGAGGACCCCCGGGAGCGTGAGTACCTCAAGACCATCCTGCACCGGGTCTATGGCAAGTTCCTGGGTCTCCGGGCCTACATCCGGAAACAGTGCAACCACATCTTCCTCCGGTGAGTGGCTGCTGCCTGCCCAGCAGAGACCTGCCATTGCACTCCAGCCTGGGCAATAGAGGGAGACTGTGTCTCAAAACACAAAACAAACAAACAAAAAAAAAACAAGACTGCGGCAAAGACTCCTGGGCTGCAGGGGCTCTCGTGGAACTTTGGTTTTCCAAGCCCTTTCTCAGTTACGTATTACATAATACTGATTATACAAAGCCTGTGAAGTCAGCAAGAATGGCCATTTATTTCCATTTTATAGATGAGGAAGTAGAGCCAAGAGAGGTGAAGCGGTTTGCAGGGACTGCGTCAGTCCAGGGGCCTGGGAGCTAACTCTTTTGACCTTATCATGCCAGGCCATAAGGACTCAAAGAGAGATTCTTTCTGCAAACATGCACTGAGCACCAGCACCCACTGGGCATCAAGGTTCATGTGGCCTGGTAGTTAAGACCATGGCTCCTGAGGTATATGGCCTACATTTGAGTTTGGTTCCAATGTTTGGTGAACTTGGGCAAATTACTTAAGCTTTTACCTAGTTTGCTCGTCTTTAAAATGGGGATGCTGACTGGGTGCAGTGGCTTACACCTGTAATCCCAGCACTTTTGGGAGTCTGAGGTGGGCATATCACTTGAGATCAGGAGTTCAAGACCAGCCTGGCCAACATGGTGAAACCCCATCTCTACGAAATACAAAAATTAGCTGGACATGGTGGCATGCACCTGTAATCCCAGCTACTCGGGAGGCTGAGGCAGGAGAATCACTTGAGCCCAGGAGGCGGAAGTTGCAGTAAGCCAAAATGGTGCCACTGCACTCCTGCCTGGGTGACAGAGCGAGATTCCATCTCAAAAAATAAAATAGGATAGGATAGAATAGAATAGGGATGCTGCTTGTACTAACTCAGGTACCATCATCAAGGTGGCTTGGGGCTTTGCCTCCAAAGCACTTAGCATAGCTCCTGGACTGAGGCCGGGGCCCTGAAACATCGGCTGTTATTGTTATTAGCTACAAAATGGGTGAGCCATGATCCCTGTCCTCCTGCACCTTGAAGTCCATCAGATTGCCTGCCTGTTAACATTGGGGTTGTTTCATTTAACCTCTGAGTCTTGGTTTCTTCATCCATGTGATGGATTTCATAAGCCCCATCTTCCTGGATAATGTTGAGACTTGCATGGTACAGAGTAAATGCGCTAAGTGTTTGTCATTTTCTTGGTTGACTGGCAAGAGAGCCTTGAGCTTGGGACTCAGTGGCAGAGGTGGCTGGACTGAGAAGGGCATTTCAATGGGGGTTGTGGATCTCAGTGGGGCCTGGTTTGGGATGTTGAGAAGGGAGTGCAGCCTCTGGGTTGGGAGAGTTGGATGAGCGTACCATGTGGGTGAGGGTGGGTAGGCAGGATGCCTAGGGGGGCACTGGGCCTACCCTGCTTGCTCTGAGCCCGCCTGGGTTCTTCTCTTGCAGGTTCATCTATGAATTCGAGCACTTCAATGGTGTGGCTGAGCTGCTGGAGATCCTAGGAAGGTGATTCTCCCTGGACCTCAGCTGGAGCTCAAGATTATGGAAGGAGGGACTGGGGTCAGGTCACCTGAGCCCCCTTCCTCTCTTCTGCCTCCTCCTCAGCATCATCAATGGCTTTGCGCTGCCCCTGAAGACGGAGCACAAGCAGTTCCTGGTTCGCGTCCTGATCCCCCTGCATTCTGTCAAGTCACTGTCTGTCTTTCACGCCCAGGTGAGGCCCAGGCCTGGCCCCGCTGCAGTGGAGCTCTGGAGAGTCAGTGACTCCTGGAGGTCAGATCCTCCAGGGAGCCCATCTCACCTTCGTCTTTAGAATTCTGTTCCATCAGCCTTAGAGAATTCCCACTGGCCCTTTAAGGCTAACCTCAGATATCAGCTCTGTGAAGCCAGGCTTTTCTTTTTTTTCTTTTTTTTTTTTGAAGCCAGGCTTTTCTTCTCTCCCCTCCCTAGGCAGAATTAAATTCCTCTCCTTCTATATTCCCAAAGATTTGGATACACAAATCTATTATGGGAGATTTTGATACACAAATCTTTTTAATTTTTTTTTTTTTTGAGACGGAGTTTCGCTCTTCTCGGCTCACCGCAACCTCCGCCTCCTGGGTTCAAACAGTTCTCCTGCCTCAGTCTCCCGAGTAGCTGGGACTACAGGCCTGCGCCACCATGCCCAGCTAATTTTTTGTATTTTTTAGTAGAGACGGGGTTTCACCTTGTTGACCAGGATGGTCTCGATCTCTTGACCTCGTGATCCGCCTGCCTCAGCCTCCCAAAGTGCTGGGATTATAGGCGTGAGCCACCGCGCCCGGCCTTCTTTTTAAAATTTTTTTGAGATAGAACCCCACTCTGTTGCCTAGGCTGGAGAGCAGTGGTATGAACATGGCTCACTGAAACCTCTACCTCCTGGACTCAAGCAGTCCTTCCTCCTCAGCCTCCTGAGTAGCTGGGACCACAGACGTATGCCACCAGGCCTGGCTTTTTTTTTTTTTTTTTTTTTTTTTTTTTGTAGAGACAGAGTCTTGCTATGTTACCTAGGCTGGTCACTCCCGGACTCAAGTGATTCTGCTGCCTCAGTCTCCCAAAGTGCTTGGATTACAGGCGTGAACCTCCACACTAGCCATATTACAGAACCTTTTGCAAAATTTGTAAAGATGAGTTTGTTGACTGTCCCTTCCATGAGATTGTAGTTGTATTCCCAGCACCCTGCATGTGATGCCTGGTACATAGGCAGGTGATAAATGCTTGGTGAATAAGAAAGTGACAGGCAGCTGGGCATGGTGGCTCACGCCTGTAATCCCAGCACTTTGAGAAGTCAAAACGGGCGGATCACGAGGTCAGGAGATCGAGGCCATCCTGGTCAACATGGTGAAACCCCATCTCTACTAAAATACAAAAAATTAGCCGGGCTTGGTGGCGTGCGCCTGTAGTCCCAGCTACTCGGGAGGCTGAGGCAGGGGAATTGCTTAAACCCAGGAGGCAAAGTTTGCAGTGAGCAGAGATTGTGCCACTACACATCAGTCTGGGCGATGGAGTGAGACTCTGTCTCAAAAAAACAAAACAAAACAAGAAAGTGACAGGCTGTGGGTGAAGTGTCTGGCATTCTGCCCTGGGCAGCAAGTCCTTGGCATCTGGTACCTTCCTGACCTATCTTCCGTCTCTCCACCTCTCACCTCTTGCAGCTGGCATACTGTGTGGTACAGTTCCTGGAGAAGGACGCCACTCTAACCGAGCACGTGAGTACCTCTGGGGGCTAAGGCAGCCTCTCACCCCTGCAGGCATGACTCCTTTCTGTCTCAACTCCCACAGGTGATCCGGGGACTGCTCAAATACTGGCCAAAAACCTGCACCCAGAAGGAGGTATGAAGAAGGGCTTTGATGCCCACCACAGGGAGGCTGGGGGGCTCAGCCTCTAGAAGGCAGTCAGGGTGTGTATGTGTCGGGGGAGATGTGAGCCGCTGCCCCTCTGTCCCTACTCCCTTCCCCACCTCACCCAGGTGATGTTTCTGGGGGAGATGGAAGAAATTCTTGATGTCATCGAGCCGTCCCAGTTTGTGAAGATCCAGGAGCCCCTTTTTAAGCAGGTGGCTCGCTGTGTTTCCAGCCCCCATTTCCAGGTATGAAGCAGGACAGGCGGGGATGGGAGCAGGGTTGGCCTGGAAAGGTTGGGTAGTTGACCTGATGCAGCTCCCTTTGCCCTCAGTTTCTCCTCCAATCCCGGGTCTGGTAATGGGGATATGCTGGACTTAGGGTCAGGAGACCTAGGCTGAAGCCTCGGCTCTGCTTTCCACTGGCTGAGGGGCATTGAGGAAATCGCTGCGCCACTCTGATTCTGATTAAGTTTCCTCAGCTGTAAAATGGGCCAACCATCTCTTCACAGGGTGGTGATGAGGATGGAAGAGATTGTGAGTGTAAACACGTTTGGTAAACTGAAGTGTGCTCCAGAACGGGATGGAGGGCTGTTATTACTTTCCCCTTTCTCTAGTGGCCTTAGATTTCATTAGACTCGCTTTGGGCTGCAGCCAGGCTTCCCTGCATCATCCCAGCTAGCTCTAACTCACGTTCTGCTGCAGGCATGTGCAGACTTCCTCCCGTTCTCATGGGCCATAATCCAGTGGAAGTCAAGTCTTCCTCACAGTGATTCTGGCACTTCAGTTCATTAAACACCTAAACATCTAGTATCTCATTTGATTCTTCTAACAGCCTGTGGAGATAGGTATTATTAGCCCCATTTTACAGATGAGAAAACTGAGGCTGGAAGGTTAAATGCCTCTCCCAAGGTAACATGGCGTAGTGGAGCCTGTAGTGGTTAGGATTCACCCCGCAGCATTGGATTCTGTATCTAGTGATCTTATCCCTTCAACAAGTTGCTTCCTGGGGCTCAGATGAGCCCTGAGGGTGGGATGTGTGGTCAGGGGACCTGGGCGTTGAGGTAGTGATGGACACCAGACCTTGCATACAGAGACGCCACTGCCAGTCACTCACTCTGCCATCTTGTCTGCCCCAGGTTGCAGAGCGGGCTCTGTATTTCTGGAACAATGAGTATATCCTAAGCCTCATTGAGGACAACTGCCACACTGTGCTGCCTGCTGTGTTTGGGACCCTCTACCAAGTCTCCAAGGAGCACTGGAACCAGTGAGTGCCAGGCCTTGACCTAACTCACAGAAATTAGGACCAGGGCCAGCCAGTCCAGACCCTGGGGTTACTCCAAGCTGGAGAGCATCAGAGAAGGCATCAAAAGATGGCCCCAGGGTGGTGAAAAGGACAGGGAAGTGGGCAGTGCTTGTGTTCAGTGTGGAATGCTATATGCGAAGGGCAGGGAAAGGGGGAGGTGGGCAAACGGAAGCTGTTTCATCTCCTTGTCCCTCCTTAACCCTGCCAAGAACCATTGTATCGCTGATCTACAATGTGCTCAAGACCTTCATGGAGATGAATGGGAAGCTGTTTGATGAGCTCACAGCCTCCTACAAGCTGGAAAAGCAGCAGTGAGTGTTGGGGGCTGGGTGTGGGGGAAGGGAGAACAACAGGGAGGAATGAGACCCCCCATGGCTGGAGGGAACCCGAGGACCACCCCAAACCCTATCTGATGAGATGCCACAAGTCTGCAAGTCTCTCCATGCTCCTGCCATCCTGTGCCTGACTGCCTGCCCCTGTATCTTCCCATCATTCTTCGAGTAGCTCGGACTTGTTCTGACTCTCTGTAGCTTCCCACTCTTCAGCCAGAACCACTCAGGCCCCACCCATCATCTTCTCTGTGACCGCAGGCTGGCATCAGTCTCTCCTCTGCTCTCTTCCCTCAGCAGAGGGTTTTTATGGAGTCACAGAACAAAAATCGTTCCATGCTTTCCCTTTGCCTGTGGGGTGGTAGTGAGGGAGTCTGGACTGTGGGGGGGCCCAGGAAGGAGAGCTGCCTCACTTTCTCTCCCCAGGGAGCAGCAGAAGGCCCAGGAGCGTCAGGAGTTATGGCAAGGTTTGGAGGAGCTGCGGCTACGCCGGCTACAGGGGACTCAGGGGGCCAAGGAGGCTCCCTTCCAGCGGCTTACACCCCAGGTGGCCACCAGTGGGGGTCAGAGCTAGACAGCACCTCAGAAGAGGAGAAGCTAAACCCAGAGCTGTCAGTCCCTCTATCCCTTCTCCTGTCCAGAGGCCCAGAGAGAAACACACCTACCCCTGGCCTTGCCAGAGTGGCTTCTGAGGACTCCCTGCCCGGCCCAGCTTTCACTGGGGGGAGACGAGGAGAGGCGATGGTGGTCTTGGCAACAGAATGCTCAGCCCCTCGTGGCAGGACTTGACAAGGGCAAGCTTGACCAGGAAGCTGCCATCAGGGATCTTTCCCTGCCCCACAAAGCTGGGCTCCGGGCTGCAGGCAGGCTCCCACCCTCTGCTCCTGGCCTTGGGCAAGGGCACTCAGCGCCTCGCCTGCCCCTGCCTTGGCCAGCACGAGGTCTTTCCTCGTCCCTATGGGGTCCATGGTCTATTTATTCTCGCCCAGCTCACCCTCTACAAAGACACTGTCCTGGGGGCACACTCCTCCCCTCCCTTGCTGTGTACTTCCTTGTCCCCTTTTTATTTATTGGGCAGGGGGAGGGTGAGGGCACAGGCAAGAAGAGATTCACAGTGTCCTGGGGTAAGGGGGGGTCACAGTAATCATGGTCTACCCTCTTTCCCTGGCTGGGGGTAGACTTAATAAAGAGAGAAACTCAAGAACTGCTTGCTTTATTTAGGGGTAAGGGAAAAGAGGGAAGTAAAATGATGAAAGATTAGTTTAGCAGAGCCAGAGAGAGGCGGGGAAGAAGCAGAAACTCCCCTCTTCTCAGGAGGTGACAGTCACAAAATCTTACAAGGGTCAGAGCTGGAACAACCCCCTGTTACTTAAAAAAATTCCATAGCAAGTAACCAGCAGGGTTGGAGTTCCTTCCAGTTTTTGAATCTGATACCCAGGTTTTCCCCACCAGAATGGCAAGCCCTGTGCCCCAGGGGAGGAAGGAGGGGAAAGGATGGGCTAGTAGCGTGAGAGGCGACACATGTCACACTGGCAGGCCCGGGCGGTGAAGATCTCGAGCTCCTCCCTCTGGCTCCCCACACACTGCAGCTGCACTTTCACCTGCAGGAGGGGAGTCCGCGCTGCAGGCCCCTTTCTCAGGGCCTCCATCTCCCGCGTCTTCCTCCCACCCCAAAGTCCACTCACCAGGCTCGGGCCCTCCTTACCTTCTTCAGGCCACTGATGGTGCAGCACTGAGACACAGAGGTGATATTGTGTCGGTAGCCACTGGCCACCAGCACAGAGTACCGAGAAGGGAAGGCGCTGGACTCACAGTGGCCCACACAGGCCTGTGCCACATGGGAGCCCTGGCAGGTGCCTTGGCGGTCACTTCGCACTGTCACATTGAAGGCTAGAGGGAGACAAGCAGTAGACGGCGCCTCTGCGAAGGTTCGCCTCGCCCCAGCTCCTGTTGCCTGTGCCTCAGCATGGGGCCCTCTAGGGTGCTGCCTGCCCCACCGTCCAGTCTATCAGCTCTTTGCTCCCACCCAGAACCTCCACTCCTCCTAGCCCTCTGGTCCCAGAGGTACTCACGGTGCAAGTGGCAGCCTGGGATGGCTGCCTCTTGGCCCCAGCCTTCAGTGACTGCCAGGACCAGCAGACAGAGGACCAGGGTTTGGGGGGACGCCATGAGCATCTGAAACAGTGGGGAGATGTTTCTACATGGGTGCGGAGGTGGGATGGTGAGTTCTTTAAATACTGCATTCCAGGTGAGTGAGCCAGGGCTGGCTGGTCTGACAGGTGAGGTGTGCCTGAGTGGTGCTGCCTTTTCCTTACATCTACCTGTGTGTGTGTGTGTGTGTGTGTGTGTACGGGTGTGAGTGTGAGCAGGTGTCTCTGGATAGGACCTGTGTCAGCCCACTGTGCAATGATTCTCCCTTCCCTGGAATTTCCTTCACCATCTGGAGCACAAACATCTTCCTCCCTCCATCTGCCCCATCTTGGCCTGCAGGGCCCTCGTCCACATTCCCAAGCCCTCCCCAGAGCTCCTCTTGCCTCTGCGAGCTCACCACTTCCGAGGCCCAGGAACAGAGCGGCTTGCCGTTTTCCTGTGCCTCCCGCTGGTCTCCAGACTGGTGCTGGCTCTCCAGGCTTTTATTTGCCAGCGTTTTGGAGCCACGCCCTCTTGGAGATCAGTTTTCAGGCCAGCCTCCCCTGCCTGAAGCCTCAGAGCGATCCCACCTGGGGCATCTTGCTGTTTGAGGTGTGGTCCTTGGAGAGTAGCTCCTGCTGTTTTCCGCTTCCTTCTGTCCAAAAAGCCACCCACAGTCTGGGCCTGGACAAGTCAGATGTGTAGAGAAACCCAGGAGCTGGTGGACTGTGCAGCATGTGTGCAACTGATGACAGAGGGGTCAAGACTCTCGGCTGAGATGTGGGCACCTGGGTTATCTTTGCTGTGTGACCTTGCACAGAACACTTCCCTGTTCAGGGCCTAAAATCATCCCTAACTTTATTGTCATTTATTACTATTATTTTGAGAGAGTCTGGCTTTGTCACCCAGGCTGGAGTGTGTGGCGTTATCACAGCTCACTACAACCTCTGCCTCTCAGCCTCCCAGGCTCAAGCCATCCTCCCACCTTAGCCTTCTGAGTAGCTGGGACCACAGGCGCACCACTGTGACCAGCTAACCTTTGTATTTTTTTGTAGAGACGGGGTTTCGCCATGTTGCCTAGGATGGTCTTGAACTGCTAAGCTCAAGTGATCTGCCTGCCTAGGCCTCCCAAAGTGCTGGGATTACAGGCATGAGCCACTGTGCCTGGCCACACCCCTAACTTTAAAACCACTAAACTCAGCCTTGCTTGCCTTTTTCTAACTGCAAAGGAAAGAGACTGGGGAACTCCTTCTTAGGAACCCTAACTCCTTCTTAGGGACAAGGAAAATTATACCAGTGGGTATCTCCTGAGATGTGCTTGGTGGCAGAGCCAGGGGGTTGAGGGTTGCTGTCTGTTTCAGAGCTGCATGGTCACGGTGTCAGGTGGATGATTCGCATCCTATGCTACGGAGTTATGTTCTGAGCTGGAGTGCCCCTCTAGCCCTGGAATAACAGGGACCTGACTCCTGAAAGGGCCTGAAGTCATCAACCCCAGCAAAGCTGATTGATTTGTCCAGCTCTGGTTTTATAGATGAGGCAACTAAGGCTCAAAGAAGGAAAGTCACTAAAAGTCACCCAGCTAGTTAATGTCAGGGCTGATTTCGAACCCGAATCTGCTGTCCATCCATGGTGCTAAACTTGGAGCAAGAATGTGGCAAGTTGGAAAAAGACCCCTAGGCAGCAGTGGCTAGAGGGGTTGGGGCAGGGTAAAGAGCCGAAGGAAGCCTGTGGTGGGTGATTCTGGGCAGCCCCCTTCAAGGTCACTGCCTCACTGTCCAGCTCAGAAAGAGCAGGACCAGTCACACAGACTGCCAGAGGTAGAAGTAGAAGGCATTTTGTAACTCGCCAAATCTTACCCCCTCATTTTCTGGATGACAAAATCAGAGCTCAGAGGAAAACAACTTCCCAAAGCTTCACCATAAGCTAGTCAGAGTCAGGGTGGGCACTCACAGCTCCAGATTTGGAGCTGTGCTTCTTAGCAGCTTTGTAAAGCAGGCCGTCTTTGGGAATAGTAAAGGCTATAAACATAATTTGAGAGGAATTAGTGTTACCAATGTCACTAATCCTTAAATCCCCACACTCTACGGTTTCCCCATCAGCCCCCATCCCCTCAAGTCCTGGGTCCTGGTTTGACGGGTCCTCCCTAGCAGTCCAGCCCCTACTCTCTCACTCATGAGGGGCACCCTGCGCGTGTGACAGATGATCACCTCTGTTTAAAGCATTTGGGTGACAAGGCTCATTACCTTACAAGGTAGCCCATTCTAATATTGGACATCTCTAACTGGTAAAAAGTGACTTCTTTGTTGTGAGCTCAAACGAGTTTCCCTACATTCCCATAGATCATTTTGGTTCTCCACGGCCACACAAGGCTCTAGTGTCTGTTTCAGATCAGCCCTTTAGTTAAAGGCAGCTCAGGTGCCCAGGCCTTCTCTAGAGGTGCCAACCTGGACTGACTTCCAGTTAATCTGATAAACGAATCTGCATTACTGTCAAACAGCTAGAGGGATAGAGAAGTGGGAAACATTTTGTCTATGGAGAGGCTATCATTTGGGGCCAAACTGGAACTGAGGAAGAGGTCTCTTGGGTGAGCAGGGCTCAGGACAGTGAGTCTTGAAAGACCCTATTCCCTAACCCCTGGCACAGACTGACATACCCAAAGTGATCCTGTGAACAGTAACCAGGTAGACCTAGGGAAGTTTCACACATTTTCTCTGTATCTTGAGGGAAGAATTTGTTCTCTCTTACTCTGTTCCACTAAATTCAATCAATAACTCTTCATAAATAATTTATTGTCATTAGGATTCTAAGTGCTGAAGACAAAAGGCCTAAACTGGCCCTCAGGACATGAACATTTTAGAAAGTTCCATTCTTTTCTTAATGTTTTAAATTGGGAAACAAATTCTATTATAAAGGGGCAAAGGACAGGATAAACCCACAGAGGACTTAGTATGGGGACCTAATTCCCTACGACTGAAATGTCATAAGAAAAGGATAGAGTTGGAGGAAGAATGGCTCGGGAAGAGTCACTGCAAGAGATGATCCTCTTTCCAGCGCTGCATTTGGAAGGCTCAAGAGTGGCTGCTCTTCCTGAAGAAATATCGAATCGGGAAGAGAGAGCTGCAGGAATGAGAGCAGAGTAGGCTGAGACTCTATGAGGTCTCCTTCCCTTCTCCCCATTTCCCATTAGTGCTTCACTAGCTAGGGCATTTTTGCTCTGGGGAACCATTGAATGGAAATTCAAGACTGGAATAGCATTTGAAAAGGTACTCAAATTAGATTACACTCAGGAGGGGGAAATAAAGAAAGAGAATTGCAATGGGATGGCTGAGAGAGAGAAAGAGAGAGAGACATTTGTAACTATCCTCTGCGAACACAACCTAGATTCAGAGGGGAGAATGGAAATGTTTTGGTAACCAAATCTTCTGAATGGCTCAATAAAATAAGAATAGATTTTGTTCAAGTTAATGTTTTTTGTTTGCTTGTTTTGAGACCAGTCTCGCTTTGTCGCCCAGGATGGAGTGCAGTGGCACGATCTTGACTCACTGCAACCTCTGCCTCTCAGGTTCAAGCAATTCTCCTGCCTCAGCACCCCCTACTATCTGGGATTAGAGGCACATGCCACCACACCTGGCTAATTTTTTCTTTTTTGTTTTTGAGACAGAGTCTCGCCCTGTTGCCCAGGCTGGAGTATAACAGCACGATCTCAGCTTACTGCAACCTCCACCTCCTGGGTTCAAGTGATTCTCCTGCCTCAGCCTCCTGAGTAGCTGGGATTACAGGTGTGTGCCACCATGCCCAGCTAGTTTTTTTGTTTTTGTATCTTTAGTAGAGACCGGGTTTCAGCATATTGGCCACATTGGTCTCGAACTCCAGACCTCATGATCCGCCCACCTGGGCCTCCCAAAGTGCTGAGATTACAGGCGTGAACCACCACACCCGGCCAATGCCAGGCTAATTTTTGTATTTTTAGCAGAGATGAGGTTTCACCATGTTGGCTAGGCTGGTCTTGAACTTCTGATCTCAGGTGATGCACCTGCCTCAACCTCCCAAAGTGCTGGGATTACAAGCGTGAGCCACCGCCCCCGGTCCAAGTTAATGTTTATGGAGCTAGGCTTTATGCTAGACACATCAGGGTAGAGGTGAGTTGTGTAAAAAGGTAAGACACAGTCTTTATTAAATGCACAATTAGTCTCAGCTCCAAATCTCCTGAAACTGATAAGCAACTTCAGCAAAGTCTCAGGATACAAAATCAATGTGCAAAAATCACAATCATTCCTGTACACCAATAACAGACTTAAAGAGAGCCAAATCAAGAACGAACTGCCATTCACAATTGCTACAAAGAGAATAAAATGCCTAGGAATACAACTAACAAAGAATGTAAAGGACCTCTTAAAGGAGAACTACAAACCACTGCTCAACAAAATAAGAGAGGACACAAACAGATGGAGAAACATTCCACGCTCACGGTTAGGAAGAATCAGTATCGTGAAAATGGCCATACTGCCCAAAGTAATTTACAGATTCAACACTATCCCCATCAAGCTACCAATGACCTTCTTCACAGAACTGGAAAAAACCACCTTAAACTTCATATGGAACCAAAGGAGAGCCCGCATAGCCAAGTCAATTCTAACCAAAAAGAACAAAGCTGGAGGCATCACACTACCTGACTTCAAACTATACTACAAGGCTACGGTAATCAAATCAGCATGGTACTGGTACCAAAACAGAGATATAGACCACTGAAACAGAGATACAGACCAATGGAACAGAACAGAGGCCTTGGAGGCAACGCCACACATCTACAACCATCTGATCTTTGACAAACCTCACAAAAACAAACAATGGGGAAAGGATTCCCTGTTTAATAAATGGTGTTGGGAAAACTGGCTAGCCACATGCAGAAAGCAGAAACTGGACCCTTCCTGACACCTTACACTAAAATTAACTCCAGATGGATTAAAGACTTAAACATGAGACCTAACACCATAAAAACCCTAGAAGAAAACCTAGGCAAAACCATTCAGGACATAGGCATAGGCAAGGACGACTAAAATACCAAAAGCATTGGCAACAAAAGCCAAAATAGACAAATGGTACCTAATCAAACTCCACAGCTTCTGCACAGCAAAAGAAACAGTCATTAGAGTGAATCGGCAACCAATAGAACAGGAAAAAATTTTTGCAATCTACCCATGTGACAAAGGGCTAATATCCAGAATCTACAAAGAACTAAAACAGATTTATAAGAAAAAACAAACAAGTCCATTCAAAAGTGAGCAAAGGATATGAACAGACAATTTACAAAAGAAGACATATATGAAGCCAACAAACATATGAAAAAAATGCTCATCATCACTGGTCATTAGAGAAATGCAAATCAAAACTACATTGAGATACCATCTCACATTAGTTAGAACGGCGATCATTAAAAAATCTGGAGACAACAGATGCTGGAGAGGATGTGGAGAAATAGGAACACTTTTACACTGTTGGTGGAAGTGTAAATTAGTTCAACCATTGTGGAAGACAGTGTGGCGATTCCTCAAGGACCTAGAAATAGAAATTCCATTTGACCCAGCAATCCCATTACTGGGTATATATCCAAAGGATTATAATTCGTTCTATTATAAGGACACATGCACACAAATGTTCACTGTGGCACTGTTTACAATAGCAAAGACTTGGAACCAACCCAAATGCCCACTGATGATAGACTGGACAGGGAAAATGTAGCACATATACACCATGGAATACTATGCAGCCATAAAAAACGGTGAGTTCGTGTCCTCTGTAGGGACATGGATGAACCTGGAAACCATCATTCTCAGCAAACTGACACAAGAATAGAAAATCAAACACCACATGTTCTCACTCATAGGTGGGTGTTGAATAATAAGAACACATGGACACAGGGAGGGGAGCATCATACACTGGGGTCTGTGGGGGGGAATAGGGGAGGGACAGCGTGGGGTGGGGAGTTGGAGAGGAAAACATGGGGAGAAATACCAGATATAGGTGATGGGGAAGAAGGCAGCAAACCACACTGCCATGTGTGTACCTATGCAACAATCTTACATGTTCTTCACATGTACCCCAAAACCTAAAATGCAATTTAAAAAATAATAATAAATTTTAAAAAAATAAATGCACAATTAGGGTTTTTGTTCCCAATCTCATTTCCATCATCTATCCTAGACATAATTGAGAAGCCTCTGTAAGTAATCTGCTTTCTTTTCTATTCTAATTTCCCTGAAAGACTCAATGAGCTGCTCTGAGCTGGATCTCCAGAGTCTGATGGCTGGACAGAAGCTGTCTTACCTTAGAAACTCAATGAAGCTGCTGCCTCCTTGCTCCTTAGGTGGAGATGAGTTGTGCTGCAGCGGTGGGACAGTTGGCCCTGGCAGGCTGTGTCCCCACTCAGAATCTGTAAGGAAAACAATCAGGCAGGAACAAGATGTTTGTCCATAGGTTGTTTTCATGTGAGTAGAAGGCAGAATACCCAGTATGAGCCAGAGGCAACCTCATACCAAGAGTTCTTTAAAGCCAGGTAAATTGTTTGTTCTGACCTTCCCAATTTCATCTCATTTCAGTAAGATGCTATTCTGACCTTAGAGTGTTTTCAGTCAGGCTCTGGGGATATTTACCCAGCTCAAGTTCCAGCCATGCACTCCGGCTGGTATATCTTCACAGAGAATGACAAGTTGTTGAAGGACTCACTTGCTTACATCCCTGTTTCTGTAATAACGGCAATCCACATTGAATCCTCATGCTGGGTAAAAGATCGTCAAGTAGAGAGGGCAAAAGCTTGATATGCATTCCCAACCCTTGCAAAGCATCCATCTGTAACTTCAATATTTTTTTTTTTGTAGAGACGGGGTTTCACCATGTTAGCCAGGATGGTCTCGATCTCCTGACCTCGTGATCTGCCCCCTTGGCCTCCCAAAGTGCTGGGATTACAGGCATGAGCCAGTGTGCCCAGCCTCTGCAACTTCAGTATTAACACTAATGCTCCGAAGGGAAGAGATCATTCTCTAACAGCAGAAAAGGAAAACACAACCCTCCTTTCTTTTTCGAGACAGAGTCTTGCTCTGTCGCCCAGGCTGGAGTGCAGTGGTGCTATCTTGGTTCACTGCAACCTCCACCCCACCACCCCCCATCCCCCGGGTTCAAGCGATTCTTTTGCCTCAGCCTCCTGAGTAGCTGGGATTACAGGTGTAAGCCACCATGTCCAGCTAATTTTTTTTTTTTTTTTTTTGTATTTTTAGTAGAAATGGGGTTTTGGCATATTGGCCAGGCTGGTCTCGAACTCCTGGACTCAAGTGATCCACCTGCCTTGGCCTCCCAAAGTGCTGGAATTACAGGTGTGAGCTACCACGCCCAGCCCCCTCCCAACTTTTCTATAAAGTTTATCCCCTCACTCGGAAATGTTTTGAAATGATGAACACAACTTCACTATCAGAAGCAGAGGAAGGGCATGCATTGCCTCCCTTCACTCCTTTTGGGAGCTGAGGGGCTTCTATTACTCTAGGACAGGCCCCCAGACGAGAGGATGGCTAACAGGTACCTCCACAGGAGCAAGGCACATTACCTACTGAGTGTGCCCAGACTCAGTGCTTTGCTGCTCTACTCATCAGAGAACTATGAGGAAAAGGGTGATTATTAAAGGAGAATAAATGGAAATTTCCCAGAACCTACTTTGTTTCTGGACATCAGAGATATCAGAGGCCAGAGTCTCCTGCAATCCTTGTTGGGTTTTTCTTTCCCTGTTCTGATAGAAAGAAGACCAAGAAAAGTCTTAAACTTTACTCCTATACTGCATGGCAATCTAAATGCTATTTGCTGGAGAACTGATTTCACATCAGCACTGGGGCCTGGCTTCTGGCTGCCTAGACAGTTTCTACATTTCTTTCCACAGGACTGTCCTTTTTTCATTTCAACATCCTAACCACTGTCCCAATAAAACAATAAGATTTAAGAGCCAAGAATAAATCAAGCTGGGTTTAACTTATCATTCTATATTACTGAGTGCCTACTATGATTAAGGACAGAACACTGAGGTTTCAGAAATTATGAGGACCTTAAATTTACCTTGAGAAATGTATAATCTATGGGGCAAAATAGACATAAACTTAGTCAATTTTAAAACAGCGTGATGACCAGGCATGGTGGCTCACACCTGTAATCCCAGCACTTTGAGAGGCCCAGGTGGGTGGATCACCTGAGGTCAGCAGTTCGAGACCATCCTGGCCAACATGATGAACTCTGTCTCTACTAAAAATACCAAAAAATCAGCCAGGTGTGGTGGTGGGCACCTGTATTCTCAGCTACTTGGGAGGCTGAGGCAGGAGAATCACTTGAACCCAGGAGGTGGAGGTTGCAGTGAGCCAAGGTTGTGCCATTGCACTCCAGTCTGGGCAACAGAGGGAGACTCAGGTTTTTTTTTTTTTTTTTTTTTTTTTAGACGGAGTCTTGCTCTGTCGCCAGGCTGGAGCACAGTGGCGCAATCTTGGCTTACTGTAACCTTCGGCTCCCAGGTTCAGGCGATTCTTCCGCCTCAGCCTCCTGAGTAGCTGGGACTACAGGCACGTGCCATCATGCCTGTCTAATTTTTGTATTTTTAGTAGAGACGGGGTTTCACCATGTTGGCCAGGATGGTCTCAATCTCTTGACCTCGTGATCCATCTGCCTCGGCCTCCCAAAGTGTTGGGATTACAGGCGTAAGCCACTGCGCCCAGCCGACTCTGTCTTAAAAAAAAAAAAGTGTGATAAGACCAGGTGGCGTTAGGAGCAGGTGGCATTAGTCAAGGAAGGCTTCACAGGAGAAGTGATATTTGAATGGAGCCTTGATGGATGAGTGGGATTTTGTCATAACAGGGGTGAGGAGATGGTCAGTCACAGCAAGGCATTCCATACAGGGACATGATGTATGAGGGCACAGTGCCATTAAATAAATAGGATCAGCATGGCTAGAGCCAGGCATGGTGAAAACATGACTGTGGCATTAGCAGCCAGCACAATACAACACAATCTTATTATTTCTGCATGTGCTGCTGCTTTATAGAAATTTCTTTGTACGCTGAAGGCTGGGCGCGGTGGCTCACACCTGTAATCCCAGCACTTCGGGAGGTCAAGGTGGGAGGATCGCTTGAGCCCAGAAGTTCGAGACCAGCCTGGGCAACACAGTGAGATCTCGTCTCTATACAGAAAAACAAAAACAAACTAACAAAGAAATTTCTTTGTACTCTGAAGAGGACATTTTATAACCTGACTCCAGGCTCACATTTTTCCAGTAAACACCTTGATAGTCAGAAATATGGTTCTATTTTCTTTGGGAATCTCTGCCACTGGCTACTCCTCTCTTTACCCAGTCAGAACCTAGGGGCTTTACCCATCCAGCAGTGATGGAGCTCCTCGAGCTGTTTTGCTGGTGAAGAGTTCTTTTTTTTTTTTACTTTTGGGTATGCAGTTTACTGAATTTTTTTCTCATTTAAAAAAAATTTATTTCAATAGGTTTTTAGGGAGCAGGTGTTTGGTTACATGAATAAGTTTTTTTAGTGGTGATTTCTGAGATTTTGGTGCACTCATCACCCAAGCAGTGTATACTATACCCAATGTGTAATCTTTTATGCCTCACCCCTTCCCACCCTTTCCTCCCAGTCCCCAAAGTCCATTGTATCATTCTTTTTTTTTTTTTTTTTGAGATGGAGTTTCACTCTTGTTGCCCGGGCTGGAGTGCAATGGCGAGATCTTGGCTCACCACAAGCTCTGCCTCCCAGGTTCAAGCAAGTCTCCTGCCTCAGCTTCCTAAGTAGCTGGGATTACAGGCATGCACCACCACACCCGGCTAATTTTTGTATTTTTAGTAGAGATGGGGTTTCACCATGTTGGTCAGGCTGGTCTCAAACTCCTGACCTCATGATCCACCTACCTTGGCCAAAGTGCTGGGATTACAGGTGTGAGCCACCACGCCCGGCCCAGTCCGTTGTATCATTCTTAAGCCTTGCATCCTCATAGCTTAGCTCCCACGGTGAAGAGTTCTAGAGCAAAGGGCTGCAGACTGTAAAGGTAGGTGCTGGGAGGCAGAGGCATGGCAAGTCTCTAGACAAGCTAGGACTAGGCCGGGCGTGGTGGCTCACATCTGTAATTCCAGCACTTTGGGAGGCCAAGGTGGGCAGATCACAAGGTCAGGAGTTTGAGACCAGCCTGACTAACATGGAGAAACCCCATCTCTACTAAAAATACAAAATTAGCTGGGCATGGTGGCACATGCTTGTAATCCCAGAGTCTGAGGCAGGAGAATTGCTTGAACCTGGGAGGCGGAGGTTGCGGTGAGCCAACATCGTGCCATTGCTCTCCAGCCTGGGCAACAAGAGTGAAACTCCGTCTCAAAAAAAAAAAAAAAAGTAAAAGAAAAAGAAAAAAGAACAGCTAGGACTTGCCCCCATCCTAAGAATAAGCTTCAGGTTAGAATGGCAGATATCTCTGAACTGAGCCTATTCACAAACTGCTCAAATCCCAGACCACATGGGCAGCCACCTAAGTCATATTCCTATAAAAGCAACAGGGAACTCTGGGGAGGAAGGAGACCATTCTTACCTTTTCTGGAGAGAGTGGAGATGGAATTTAGAAGGCCAAGCTCTGGTTTCTGCCTTGAGAGATTCTTATAAATTTAACGAAACTATGGTTTGGGGCTTTAATCCTGCTGCATACAGTGGTCCTAGTGAAAGCATCTATTAAAGTTGATAGGAGGAACAAGAGGGCAAAGGCCCTGGGACAGAGGTACAGCCTACCTCTGAACCAGGGAAGAGTCCCCTCACAAGACAGTGTAGCTTTTTTGTACTCTCCCAAAATCTTGAGAGATGTCTTCTCAAGAAAAAGTCGTAAGAGAGGAAAAGCATTATAGCTGGAACTCAGACTGAAGGTACCTCTGGGACCTCCATCGAATATAATACTCTGAAAACCTGATGCAAGACTGTCCTCTGTATGTTCAGGGCCAGATCTGTTTAGAAGTGCAGTTCAAGCAGATACAGGAAAACAACCACAACAACAAAACACTACGTGAAGTTAGTCTGTTTCACTTCTGGGCCATTCATCTGCTCCCTCCCAATTTTTATCCTTCCAAAGTCTGGATCTTTTGATCTGGGACCTGAAGTAACAAAGGCAAGGGGGTTCTGCTCTTCCTTCCCATTCTCCGCAAAACACTTCTTACAAAACAGAGATACGTGTTGTATTCTTCTAAGCTTTCCCTACACAGGCTCCCAATGTGTTCAGACACGCACATGCACAGTGACTGTGATCCTGTAACCCTTAACTCCATGTAAAGGGGGCAGAACATATTAAGCAATGGACCATAGGAGCAAATTCAATTTTTCCAGCTCAAGTGACTTACACTGAGAGTCACTGTGATCACTTTAATCTAGGAGAAATCATCTTCCTGGGAACAGGGTCCACGATGGTGAATGTCTTTGGGCTTTGAGTCAAAATCAATAAACATGTTCCTTTTACTAGAGTTTTTTTCTAAAGCCAGAATCAGGTTGAAAAGGTAATTATGTTGAGTAAGAAGCTGTGGGTACTGTTCTTGAGAGAGATGATGTGTCAAACTAAGAATAGGAAGGTATGAAGGGTAGAGAGCGAGGAAAATGTTCCTTTAATAGTAATTATCTTGGTTGTATAAAGCGTCTTTGTTCTCCAGAGCTTCATGTACTCCTCATGTACTTTCTCATTTCTTTTTTCTTACCACCCTAAAGGATGGGAGGTATAGAAGGGGTTGACTATCTGCCCAAAATCACTCAGTGGGCCTGCTGGCCACAGCACAACTGGGGCCCTGGACTCTGCCCCTGTCACAGAGGCAGAGGTGTAAATCCCTAAGGATACACTCCTCTCCCAACTAAATTACAAGCTCCTAGAAAAAGAAATCAGGGTTTACATATGTTTGTGTGTGCCTGAGCACCTAACACAATGCCTTCTGAGCAGGAGACAGAACAATCCTTTAAAAATGAAAATAACTTCATTTTTCTACTTAAAAATATTTTAGAGAATTCCTGTGATCTTGAAGGTAGTCTCAAGGCTTTTCAAGATCCAGTCCATTCCGACTTCTTCAGTAACATTTCTTAGCACTGTACTGTAAGCTACACTGGGAATCCTTCCCTCCCGGCCACTTTATGTTCTCTTTGTATCCTGTGCTTCCTTCTGACCCTGCACATGGCACATCTGTCAGTAATTGTCTGCCTAGCCATACACTGTTGGTGTTTTTAGGGCTGTTGCCAAGTATCCCTGACACTCGGCACATTTAGACACTCAATGAAAATTTGTTGACTGCATCCTGAGCAACATGGCAAAATCCCATCTCTACAAAAAATAAAAAAATTAGCTGGGTGTGGTGACACACACCATTAGTCCCAACTTCTCCAGAGGCTGAAATGAGAGGATCGCTTGAGTCTGAGAGGTAGAGGTTGCAGTGAGCTGAGATCGCACCACTGCACTCCAGCCTGGGCAACAGACCATGACTCTATCTCAAAAAAAAAAGGGCCAGGCACAGTGGCTTATGCTTATAACCCCAGTACTTTGGGAGGCCAAGGCAGCTGGATCACAAGGTCAGGAGATAGAGACCATCCTGGCTAAGACGGTGAAACCCTGCCTCTAGAAAAAATACAAAAATTAGCTGGGCCTGGTGGCGCACACCTGTAGTCCCAGCTACTCAGGAGGCTGAAGCAGGAGAATTGCTTGAACCTGGGAGGCAAAGGTTGAGGTTGTGATGAGCTCAGGTCATGCCACTGCACTCCAGCCTGGAGACAGAGCGAGACAGAAAAAGAAAAGAAGGAAGGAAGGAAAGAAAAAGAGAGAAGAAAAGGGAGAAAGAAGAAATAAAGAAGGAGAAAGAAAGAGAGGAAGGAAGAGAAAGAGGGAGGGAAGGAGGAGAAAGAAAAAGAAAGAAAGGGAAGAAAGGGAAGGAAGGAAGGAGAGAGAGAGAAGGAAGGAAGGAAAAGAAAAAGAAAATCTGTTGAATGAATGCATATGTAAAAGTTTGCTCCATAACAGATCATGGTATGGGTCCTGGGAAGGTGAAGAAAGTGAGTTGTGTTTGGATACTTAGGGTCAGAGCTACTATAGAGACATAGAGAAAAAAGGAAGGATCTTTAAGGCATGGATACCAGCTAACAGCTATTTAAAACGGGGAGAAAAAAAAAAAAGGTCACTATTTTAGAGACTACATAGAAAAGAAGTCCTGAAATGGAGGTGGGGTAGCAGATATATGAATATCTAAATGGGAAACAGACCCCATAAATGAAATCTAATCCCATCAGGGGCCAACCTTTCACTGCTCTAGAAGTTTTCTCTTACCAGTTATCAGTGCTGATACATGTCTAGCTCATTTGTTAAAACTAGATGTTCCTAGACTCAGACTCCAGTGTAGATGAAGGCAAAAAGTTTTCTAAAGGGAAAATTCTATACTGGATCCCACCTCAGTTCTATACAGACATATTTTCTTACTTCAACTGCTGAGTACAAGCAGCTTTTTAAGCTGAGAAGAGGGGACTTTTTCTTTTTTTTAGATGGGGTCTCACTCTGTTGTCCATGCTGGAGTGCTGTGGCACAATCTTGGCTCACTGCAACCTCCGCCTCCCGGGTTCAAGCGATTCTCCTGTCTCAGCCTCCCGAGTAGCTGGGATTACAGGCATGCACCACCATGCCCAGCTAATTTTTTTATTTTTAGTAGAGACAGGGTCTCACCAGCGTGGCCAGTCTGGTCTCGAACTCCTAACTTCAGGTGATCCGCTCCACTTAACCTTCCAAAGTGCTGGGATTACAGGCGTGAGCCACCATGCCCGGCAAAGAGAGAACTTTTTAACAAAAAGATTCATTGATGCATGTATTATGCAGCCACTTTGGGATGGGTTGTGGCAAGGGCATAATAGTTGAATGTTATTCTGCAGACAGTGAAACCCAAGAATGAGTTCAGTCAATTCAATCTGCACGAAAAACCAAGATGTGCTGGTAACTAGAATCCTGACTTGTAACAGAACAGGAACAGCTAACAGCCTCTAAGTCTCCATTTTCGTACTTACTCTCCTGGTTTCCACAGGGGGTTTCTTTTTGCTGGGGCCTTGACTGGAAGGCCCTATATTGACTCTGAGGTGGGGGAGAAATATGCAGGAAATGTTACTGGCAGAGGCAATATCACTACATTCAAGCAAATGTGGCCCAAATGAATATTTCAGCATGTTGGCTATTTTTATACCACTCCTGGCTGGCAGAATAAATTGGGCGGCCAAATTTTCTTTGGGTGCTGCTTTAATTCGCAGCGGAATCCCAGTTTGAGACCCTTAGGGATCTGGGGTTTGAGAAAGTGAAAATGTGACTGACAGCAGGTATCAGATTTTGAAATACTTGATTGTGCATCAAAACCCAGAGAAAGGGAAAATCTGAGACCTCATTTCCATAGAAAATTCAGTCGAATGGAACAGAGCAAAGCTTCATACCTTCAAGTGCCCTCACATTCCACCTGGCTTGGAAGGGAGCTCCCTACTTCTTTACCTCCATGTACATCTGGAGGGCATTGGGTCAGCTTCCTAGTGGTCTCCCTTACTTTTCCTGTTAGGCATCCACAGAGTTCCAGGAAAAGGGTAGCTATTCTCTGTGGGCCTAGGGTGGAAGTATCTTGGCTAGGGAACAAATCACACCTTGGATTATTCCAGCAGCATTCTCATTAGCTTTCTAGCATGCTAATAAGAATGACTGAACTGTCTTACTGACTCATTTTGTCCCCGATAGAGAATTGAAAGAACATAAGTAGCCTCCACAACAACAACATTCCCCTTAAGATCACAGCACCCCATCCCATGACTGATACAGACCTTCTTGCAAACATTTACATTTTAGTCTGGACTGCCTATTTTTTTTTTTTTTTTTTTAGATGGGGTTTCACCATGATGGCCAGGCTGGTCTTGAACTCCTGACCTCAGGTGATCCACCCATCTCGGCCTCCCAAAGTGCTAGGATTACAGGCGTGAGCCACCGCGCCCGGCGTGGACTGCCTCTTAAGGTTCCAAAAGCTAACTGCTCACTGGGTAAAATAGAATTATATTTTATTTGTTCTTACTCTTTCGAGTTTCCCTATGTTTTTGTATAATATTCTGAGACTTCATAAGTCTTATGCCTTCTGATGATATTAACATAGTAAGTATTATGGAATGTCCTGAATTCAGTTAAATCGGATTGTATTTCCTCTCAGCCTTCATCTTGATGAACAGAAAAATCATACTTTGCTGACAAAGGTACTGTGTTCAAATCATATTATAAATATTAACTTGCTCCTTTTCCTCAGTCCAGCCACTGGAATATGCAGATACTGATGAAGTCCTAAAAAATACAGTGACTTACTGAAGGACAGGATCAACCAATAGTGATAGCTGGTAAAGCCTAACTAGGATGCAGGCATGAGCATCTCTCCCCACACCACTGACCTGTCCAGCCCTAGCCTGCTGGGGGAGCTGGGCTCATCCACGTGTTTTCGTTTCATCACAGCTCCTACCGCTTTCTTCTCAGCTGGGACCTTCAGAGAGGAAGCAGATGCCTGTGACTCCTCCTTTTCCAGAGCTGTTCACAGTTCATGAAGGCATAGTGAAAAGAGCTCCCCATCCTTAAACTGCCAAAGGCAACTTTTAACACCAGCTTTGCAAGTAAGAATAGACATTCTGTTACAGACATGGTCTCAGAAATCTAGCCAAGGGGGAAAATACGGTCTTATATTTACAGTTCTGATTGGACCTGGGCAGCAACTGAGAGGCAAAGTAAGAGGAAGAGACAAGTGGAGGACTTTTTGGACAACAGAAGGTGATGAAGGCAATTTTCATTTTGTACAGAAAAGGCAAACTTACCAACCCAAGAGGACTGTCACTTAGTGGTTTCCCTACAATAGGAAATGTGAGTGTCTTAATAGATTAGACTTTTTAAAAAAAATTTGGAGACGAGGTCTCTCTCTGTCGCCCAGGCTGAATTATAGGCATGAGCCACCGCACCCTGCCAAGACTCTGTTTTACCGGGATTTCTGGCTACTATTTATTTATTGGAACTGACCCTAGGCAAAGCCTTCTCATGTGCCCTTCTCCCTTCTACTTGGTAGCATTTCCCCTAAAAATAGTGTCTTCAAACTCTCTTACTCCTGTTTCAGAATGATTATAATCTACAAGCTAGAAAGGGTTTAAAAAGGGGATGATCCTTACTACAAAAGAAAAAAAAGCAGAACTTCAGCTATCTGTAACAAATGAAAAAGAGAGATATTTTGAGGCAAGGCCTTTGCACCACTTTTCTGTTTTTTTGAGATGGAAAACCTGTTGCCCAGGTGGAAGTGCAGTGGTACAATCTTGGCTCACCATAACCTCTACTTTCCAGGTTCAAGGGATTCTCCTGCCTCAGCCTCCTGAGTAGCTGGCATTACAGGCCTGCGCCACCATGCCAGGCTACATTTTATATTTTTAGCAGAGATGGGGTTTTGCCATATTGGCCGGCCTGGTCTCGAACTCCTGGCCTCAAGTGATCTTCCTGCCTTGGCCTCCCAAAGTGCTGGGATTATAGGCATGAGCCACCATGCCCAGCCTCCATCTCTTTTCAAATCAAAAGGGTAATATTTACTTGTCCCTCAATCAGCAAGAATAGCCATAACACTCAGAGAATAAAAATTGGGGGTGGGCACAGTGGCCCATGCCTGTAATCCCAGTGTTTTGGGAGGCTGAGGCAGGAGGATCACTTGAGCCCAGGAGTTTGCGACCAGCCTGGGCAATAAAGTGAGACCCCTGTCTCCACTTTAAAAAAAAAAAAATTAGCCGGGCATGGTCGTACACACCTATAGTACTACCTACTTGGGAAGCTGAGGCAGGAGGGTCACTTGAGCCCAGGAGTTAGAGGTTACAGTGAGCTATGATCACACTACTGTACTCCAGTCTGCTGACAGAGTGAGATCCTGTCTAAATAAAAATAAAATTGGGAGATACCTTTAAGACACCTCTAAAGTAAAAATCATGGAATTCTCTCTAATGGAAGCGTTTATATAATAGTACTTTCATTGATTAAGTCAGACTTTTTGTACTTTTCATCTACTAGTATTTATATATTTAACCCTAATCACAACTCAATGATATAGGTACTAGTATTATTCTTCACCATTTCACAAGGGAGGCACAGAAAGATTAAGTAACTTATCTAATTTCACATAGCTATTAAGTGGCAGGGCCACCAGTATTTGAACCGGTTAATCTGGTCTGGAGTACATGATCCTGACCTGTGCACTGTGTGGCTGGAGCCCAATCCAGTAGCCCATTTCACCATATCCAGCTGGCACTGCTAAACCATTTTCTTCTCTGCTATCCACATCATTCCACTTACCAGGTGACAGGTTTTCATGGAACCATTTCATCTCCACATATAGAGTAAAAACAAATGGGTAGGGGATCAAGATAATTTCCCCATGTTTGAATTTCAAGTGGGAAACTCTCTCCCATTTGCTTTTATCTGGGAAATGCTGCTAAGGAGCGAGGAAAGATGGCAGTATGCATCCCTAAGTACTATTTTAGGGATGAGACTCTCTCTCCTTTCCCTGACCTACTTTCCAAACCGCCTATGGTTTTGCTACTTCCATTTGAGTCTACAATGTTCCACCCAGAAAAGAAAGGATAGGCCAGGCACAGTGGCTCATGCCTGTAATCCTACCAGCACTTTGGGAGGCAGAGCTGAGTGGATCACCTGAGGTCAGGAGTTCGAGACTAGCCTGGCCAACATTGTAAAACCCCGCCTCTACTAACAATACAAAAATTAGCTGGGCGTGGTGGTACGCTCCTGTAATCCCAGCTACTCAGGAGGCTGAGGAGGTTGCAGTGAGCCGAGATCGCACCATTGTACTCCAGCCTGGGCAACAGAGCAAGACTCCATCTCAAAAAAAAAAAAGGATACAGGGAAATACAACGAAGTGTTCTGTAGCAAAGGGCTGAAGATTGTCCAAGTTTCCCAAGACCGCACGGATAGAATCCTGAAAAACATATTTGAAATGACTTTAACACTGTTGAGCCTCAGCCGATCTTTGTTTATATTTATCACTGCTAGTCACATACCCTACATACTATCAAAACTGAACTATCTGCTGCTCCTTTAACATGTGTTCTGATTCTCCATTTCTTTTTCTTTTTTTTTTTTTGAGAGTCTTGCTTTGTGGCCCAGGATGAAGTGCAGTTGCGTGATCTCTGCTCACTGCAACCTCCACCTCCTGGGCTCAAGTGATCCTCCCACCTCAGCTTCCCCAGTAGCTGGGACTACAGGCATGTGCCACCACACCTGTCTAATTTTTGTATTTTTTGTAGAGATGGGGTTTCACCATGTTGCCCAGGCTCGTCTTGAACTCCTGGGCTCAAGTGCTTTGCCCTCCTCAGTCTCCCAAAGTTCTGGGATTACAGGCGTGAGCCACTGCACCCAGCCTGCTTCTCCATTTCTATGCTTTTGCATAGAAAGGGAATTTCTCTTCCTGAAATGCTCTTTCCTCCCATCAGCACATGTCCAAATCCGACCTATCCTTTAAGGCATAGTTCAAAAGCCATCTCATCCAGAAAGCTTTCCCTGATTTACCAAGTTGTAATTAGTTGTTAGTATCAAACTTCACTGTAGTTAGCCTGGAGTCTTTACTACATTCCATATACAAATGTTTTCTATTCCTTACTGGGAGATCTACCTGAAGTAGAATATACACCTGATTTATCTTAATATCCCTTCTATGGTATCTACCATCATGAATAATGCATAGCAAGTCCTCATCAAATGTATATTGAATAAATGAATAATACTGGTATTTACTGATATATAGTATTTTGCTTTTGTTTAAGTCAAACTCTTTTTTCTACTCACTTTAAATTGATTAATCCCTAATTAAGCTGTGCTCATTAGTCTATACTAATTAATATGGCATCATAAAGACTACAAAATTTCTATGGGAAAAGAGTCTGAATTTCAGTCCCAGCCTTGTCATTTCACCCTAAGCTTCACTGTTATCATGTTTGGGTTCAAAGAAGATAGAAACTGGCCAGTGCAGTGGCTCATGCCTGTAATCTCAGTACTCTGTGGGGGGCCAAGGCAGGTGGATTGCTGAAGCCCAGGAGTGAGACCAACCTGGGCAACGTGGTAAAATCCCATCTCTACAAAATACACAAAAATTAGTTGGGTGTGGTGGTACATGCCAGTAATACCAGCTACTCAGGAGGTTGAGGTGGGAGGATCACCTGAACCTAGGAGATTGGGGCTGTAGTGAGCTATGACTGCACCACTGCACTCTAGCCTAGGCGACAGAGTGAGACATGCCAGTTAGAATGGTGATCGTTAAAAAATCTGGAGACAACAGATGCTGGAGAGGATGTGGAGAAATAGGAACACTCTTACACAGTTGGTGATAGTGTAAATTAGTTCAACCATTGTGGAAAACAGTGTGGCGATTTCTCAAGGATCTATAAATAGAAATTCCATTTGACCCAGCAATCCCATTACTGAGTATATACCCAAATAACTATAAATCTTTCTACTATAAAGACACATGTACACGTATGTTCATTGCAGCCCTGTGTACAATAGCAAAGAACTGGAACCAACCCAAATGCCCATCAATGATAGACTGGACAAAGAAAATGTGGTACATATACACCACAGAATACTACGCAATCATAAAAAATGATGAGTTCATGTCCTTTGTAGGGACTTGGATGAATCTGGAAACCATCATTCTCAGCAAATTGACACAAGAACAGAAAGCCAAACACCACATGTTCTCACTCATAGATGGGTGTTGAACAATGAGAACATGTGGACTCAGGGAAAGGAGCATCACACACTGGGGACAGTTGGGGGTGGGTAGGGGAGACACATTGTGGGTGGGGAGGGTGGGGAAGGATAACACGGGGAGAAATACCAGATATAGTATGCACCTAAAGTAAAATAAATAAATTTAAAAAAAAAGAAATTGTATCTTGTTTATCTCTGTATTCTCCATAGTAGCATAGTATCTAGCTTATAATTATAATGGCTAATATTTATTGAGTAATTACTATGAGAAGTATTACTGTTTTGTTTTGTTTTGTTTTTGTTTTTGTTTTTGTTTTTGTTTTTTGAGATGGAGTTTCATTCTTGTTGCCAAGGCTGGAGTCTGGAGTGCAATGACGTGATCTCTGCTCACTGCAACCTCTGCCTCCTGGGTCCAAGCGATTTTCCTGCCTCAATCTCCCAAGTAGCTGGGATTACAGGTGCCCACCACCACACCTGGCTAATTTTTGTATTTTTAGTAGAGACAGGGTTTCACTTTGTTGGCCAGGCTGGTCAGAAACTCCTGACCTCAGGTGATCCACCCGCCTCGGCCTCCCAAAGTGCTGGGATTACAGGCATTAGCCACTGAGCCTGGCTGTGTTACTGTTTTCATACATATTAATTCATTTAACTCTCACAAAAACGCTGTGAGATAGACAATTCTATTATTCCCATTTTACAGATGAGGAAACAGACAAAGAGAGGTGAAAAAATGTATTCTAGGTTACATAGCTAGAAATAGCTGGGCCAAGATCTGAACCAAGGCAGTGGGGTTCCAGACTCCTACTCTTAACCGGTAGGCTAGCCTGCTTCTCAGTAAATGTTTTCTTTTCTTTTCTTTTCTTTTTTTTGAGATGGAGTCTCGCTCTGTCGCCCAGGCTGGAGCGCAGTGGCGTGATCTTGGCTTACTGCAACCTCCACCTCCCAGGTTCTAACAATTCTCCTGCCTCAGCTTCCTGAGTAGCTGGGACTACAGGTACATGCCACCAAGCCCAGCTAATTTTTGTATTTTTAGTAGAGACGGGGTTTCACTACGTTGGCCAGGCTGGTCTTAAACTCCTGACCTCAGGTAATACACCTGCCTCAGCCTTCCAAAGTGATGGGATTACAGGCATGAGCCACAGCACCCGACCTCAGTAAATGTTCTCTAAATGAAGAAAAGAGAATAACATCTGCCCCCAGACTAGTGAGCATAAGAGAAAGATGCATATGCATATCAAATGTACCTTGGAAGTTTAAATATGAAATATATTGAATAAATACGCTCAAGCTACTAATTATTGAGCTACTGTGTGGCAGGCATTGCAGACATCTATTTCTAATGCTCAATCTTTAAACAGGCCTTCTTTATTAAGCTCATTTGACAGGTAAGGAAACAGACTCAGAGAGGGTAGGTAATTTGCTCAAAGTCACACTGTGAATGGCAGAACACTGCCCATAGTAATTACTCAATAAATATTAGCTATTATAATTATAAGCTAGACATATCCTACTACAGAGAATTCAAATCTAGGTTTGACTGACTCCAAAGTCTGTGTTCCCTCCTCTCTGCTATGCTTCCTTGAGCTTTTCACTGCCCAGGTTAACAGAAGCAAAGTGAAATAAAGTCTGCTCTGATCTTAATTAAAATAGGTATAACATTTTCTTGGTCCTATATTAAAATAACTTATTTATAATGACATCCTTGAGGGTCCTGCAAGATCCTAATGTATCTTTTAACACTTAGCCAAAGAGGTACCTTCTTAAGGGTATGACTCAGTTTTGGTTTCACAGAGTTTTGTGTTTAAGTGTATTTAATTGCTTTGAAATGTGGAGGCATATGTCTTATTAAGAAATCACAATAGTCATAAATCACTGAATTGTGAAGTCAGAAAAGTAAAAGCTAGTTTAAACCTCTCATTTTCCAAATGAGGCAATTAAGATCCAAATTGATACATGATTTTCCAAGGGCCATGCAGCTAATTGGTGGCTACACCAGGACTGGAATCCAGGGCCAACCCCCACAACACTAACTCCTTGTACATTGCTTTCACCAATTTGTAAAGCTGACCGCCTGCTCAGTCTTCTTTCCTAAACCTAAAGCTAGAGGAATTGGGTAGAAAGGAATGAAAATGAAGTCAGAATAAGGCAATTGCAAATGTTTCCAATTAAAATGAAGACACAGCAGCCTTGTCTGTGTATTTACAGTCAAGTTTCCTGAACGTCAAGTACCAGGCAGTGGTTGGGATGGTAAGGTTTCCCAGAGCCCTGGAAGGAGGCAGTCCTCCAGAAGCTTTCTGTATGCCAGCTGCCACAAGAGAGCTGCCCAAGGCTGGGAACTCTGGTAGAAACAAAAAGCTCTAAGCCTCAAAGGTGCTGACACTTCAACTAGGAAAACTGAGAAAGAATAAAAGCTTTACATTTCCCTGGAAAAACAGTAAAGTTTCTTTGCAAAGATGTGGCAGGGAGAAGCCAAGTTATCAAGTGGAGGTTGTAACTCAGTTTATAGGAAATAATTAAAACCTGAATGTGGATGTATCCTTAGCTTAAAGAATAACTTTTCCAGAAGTTGTATGCTTCTTTCCCTACCTCCAGCTCCCGGATGATGACTGCCTTATCTTCTATCTCTTCTCCTCTAGAAGGTAAACAGACAAGAGACAAGTAAGACATGATCCAGGAAAGCTTGGGAGAGAGTAGACTCTACTAGGGCAAAAATAACACTTCCACTGAGCTAAAGAAACATAAGTAAAAATTTTGTATGCTGCCCCAATGCTCATGAGGAAGAAGTGATCACCTACGTGGTATGGTCTGAACATTGGTACAGGCTGTACCAAAATGACTTCTTAGTTAACCTGCTAAGACCTGAAATTCCCACTGTGAAAGTTAATCATTTGTTAGAGCAGTTGTACTTTTAAGTGTGCTTTGGGGACCCTTAAGGGTTTTGAAGACCCCTCCGTTTTTTTTTTTTTGTTTTTTGAGACGGAGTCTCACTCTGTTGCCAGGCTGGAATGCACTGGCGTAATCTCAGTTCACTGCAACCTCCACCTCTCAGGTTCAAGCGATCTTCCTGCCTCAGCCTCCCAAGTAGCTGGGACTACAGACATGCACTACCATGACCAGCTAATTTTTTGTATTTTTAGTAGAGATGGGGTTTCATCATGTTGGCCAGGATGGTCTCGATCTCTTAACCTCGTGATCTGCCTGCCTCAGCCTCCCAGAGTGCTAGGATTACAGGCATGAGCCACCATGCCTAGCCTGAAGACCCTTTCAATGGGTCTGCCAGGGTAAAATTATTTTCATAATAATACTAAGATACAATTTGCCTTTCTCACTATGTTAATATGTGTAACCATGATTGCAAAAGCAATGGTGGGCAAAATTGCTAGCGCCTTAGCACAAATCTAGCCAGTTGCACTAGGCTGTACTATCAGTCAAAGCAATCTTTTTATTTTTCCTTTGGTGCCGTGACTCGGATACGAAAGTCAAAGTAATCTTTACTGCTGCATAAGAAAAAAAAATCCTGTTTCACTGAATATCCTTGAGGAAGCAGTAGAAAAAAAAAAAGAAAAGCAATCATTTTATAAAATCTCAAATCTTTGACTACATATTTTTTAAATGTTATATGAGAAAACACAAAGTATGCATAAAGCAGTTCTGCTGCATACCAAAATATGATGGTTATTTTAGGGAAACTCATGTGTGACTGTTCAAGCTGCAAACTGAACTGTCTCTGCTTTTCTTCATGGAATATTTTACTTGAATGATTAACTAACAGACAAACTATGGTTGTTATTCATACTTGGGAGTTTGATAGACATTTTCTTAAAAATGAATAAAATAAGCATGTCAAATAAAGGAAAACAACTGACAATACTTGTTGTCACCAATAAATTTTGGCCTTTCAAGTGAAAATTTAAATTTTGGAAAATTTCTGTCCACCATTGTGAGTTTGACAGTTTCTAAATACTTCAACACTTTTAAGATTGTGGTGATATTAACAAATATTTTTTGATACTGTATAATGAAATGTGTCAATATTTGGAGGATCTGCATAAGTTAGTGAACCAAAATATTCCAAATGACCAATGAAACACATAATGTTACAAAATCATCCTAGGTCAGGCAGGCTCGGTGGCTCACGCTATAATCCCAGCACATTGGGAAGCTGAGGAGGGCGGATCACCTGAGGTTGGGAGTTGGAGACCCATATGACCAACATGGAGAAACCCCATCTCTACTAATGATAAAAAAATTAGCCGGGCATGGTGGCACATGCCTGGATTCCCAGCTACTTAGGAGGCTGAGGCAAGAGAATCGCTTGAACCCGGGAGGCAGAGGTTGCAGTGAGCTGAGATCGCGCCATTGCAGTCTAGCCTGGACAACAAGAGCAAAACTCTGTATCAAATAAATAAATAAATAAAGTAAAATAAAAATAAAAACATAAAAAATTAGCCAGGCTTGGTGGCGGGTGCCTGAAATCCCAGCTACTTGGGAGGCCAAGGCAGGAGACTCACATGAACCTGGGAGGCGGAGGTTGCAGTAAGCCAAGATCACACCATTGCACTCCAGCCTGGACGACAAGCTTGAAACACCATCTTAAAAAAACAAAACACCAAAACCTAAAATGCAAAAAAAAAAAAAAAAAAAAAAAAAAAAATCCTCCTAGGTCAAACATTCAAAGAACAACAAAGACCAATATATTTTAATGTAACAGACTTCAAAAAGTTCATGACACAATTTCAAATTCCACATTTTGCAACTAATCTTAAAAAAAATTACCAATTAAAAAAAAACCCAAACTATGACTTGTCCAGTTTTGTCATAGGGTCAAAGAATATCCACAATGATCTAAGAGGGATATAGTCCTACCTTTCCAAATTCCAAATACAAATAAGCTAATTTATTTTTTATTTTTATTTTTTGAGATGGAATTTTGCTTTTGTTGCCCAGGCTGGAGTACAATGGCACAATCTTGGCTCACTACAACCTCTGCCTCCCAGGTTCAAGCGATTCTCCTGCCTCAGCCTACCGAGTAGCTGGGATTACAGGTGCCTGCCACCACACCTGGCTAATTTTTGTATTTTTAGTAGTGGCAGGTTTTCACCATGTTGGCCAGGCTGGTCTTGAACTCCTGACTTCAGGTGATCTGTCTGACTCGACCTCCCAAAGTGCTGGTATTACAGATGTGAGCCACTGTGACCGGCCAAGTGTTTTTTTTTTTTTTTTAATTGAGTGTTTTTATCCTGAAAGGGTGAGGTACTGGATTTGATCAAATGTGGTGCACAGGTAAGATCTTGGCTCACTGCAACCTCCGCCTCCCAGGTTCAAGCGATTCTCCTGCCTTAGCCTCCTGAATAGCTGGGACTACAGGCTCATGCCAACATGCCTGGCTATTTTTTTATAATTTTAGTATAGATGGGGTTTTGTCATGTTGGGGAGGCTAGTCTGGATCTCCTGACTTCAAGTGATCCACCCACCTCAGCCTCTCTAAGTGCTGGGATTACAGGTCTGATGGGTTTTTACATGCTGAAACCACCCTGGCACCCCTAGGGTAAATTCCAGGACTGTAAATAATGCCAATCTTCTCAATTTTTAAATATAATTTTATTTTTATTTATTTATTTATTGTTGAGATGGAGTCTTGCTCTGTCGCAAGGCTAGAGTGCAGTGGCACAATCTCGGCTCACTGCAACCTCCACCTCCCGGGTTCAAGCGATACTTCTGCCTCACCCTCCCGAGTAGCTGAGACCACAGGCGCATGCCACCACACCTGGCTAATTTTTTTGTATTTTTAGTAGAGACAGGGTTTTACCATGTTGGCCAGGATGGTTTCAATCTCTTGACCTCGTGATCCGCCCACCTTGGCCTCCCAAAGTGCTGGGATTACAGGCGTAAGCCACCACGCCCAGCCGACATAATTTTATTTTACTTATTTATTTATTATTGAATGGAATCTAACTCTGTCAGCCAGGCTGGAGTGCAGTGGCACGATCTCAGCTCACTGCAACCTCTACCTCCTGGGTTCAAGCGATTCTCGTGCCTCAGCCTTCTGAGTAGCTGGGATTACAGGCACATGCCACCACGCCCAGCTAATTTTTTTTGTATTTTCAGTAGAGACAGGGTTTTGCCATGTTGGCCAGGCTGGTCTTGAACTCCTGACCTCAGGTGATCAGTCTGCCTCGGCCTAAAGTGCTGAGATTACAGGAATAAACCATCACACCTGGCTCACTAAATATAACTTTAATAATATTATATTTCTTGCATATATTATTCTTAAATTAATAAACACACTGTTTTACTTTTTTGCTTTAATTTTTATGACAAATATTGACAGATATAATCAAAAGCTCTTTGGGGTCCTTAATAATTTTAAGGAATGCAAGTTGGGTACAGGTGGCTCATGCCTGGAATCCCAACACTTCGGAAGGCTGAGGAGGGAAGATCCCTTGGGCCCAGGAGTTTGAGACCAGCCTGAGCAAAATAGTGAGACTTCATTGCTTGAGGCCAGAGGTTTGAGACTAGCCTGGACAACACAGTGAGATCCAGTTCTCTTAAAAAAAAAAAGATATGTTGTCCCTAGTTTAGAGACTCATATGAATAATATATATATATATAGAATATAAAATTCCTGGGAAAGACATCCTGCAATATGCTACTTTACCACTCTCCTGAACTCACCTGGGTGAAGGTAGAAAAGGAGTGACCTGTGGGAATGCACTAGCACTAACTAATGTTTACATAAACTACCCTCCTACCTTTGAAATTACCTGATACTGTTCCCGTATCTGATTTTGAATTTATACACATTGGATCCTGCGTGAAGAAATCTCGTCTCTGGAAATGGGTAGGTAAAGGGTTTTAAACTCATTGCTCCCAAATGATGGCCTAAATAAAATAGAAATATTAGAGAATTACTAAAAAGCTAAAGATTGTTCCTTATTTACAGAAAAGGGAATTTGCCCAATCTGTAACATCGCTTCATGAGTAAAATGTCCACACTCAACACTACTGCTTATGTAGCAGGATCAACGCTGCTATTCATCACTTGGACCATTCTCCTACCTGCATGGGGAAAAAGACCAAAATAGAAGTTTTGTCATTTATGATCTTGTGCAAATAGTTTCTCTTCCATAACACTAATGATATGAATATCTGCCCTGATGACTCACAGGGTCTTTAATAGAATTAAATGTTTCTCCCAAGTATATTTCCCTCTCCCTCCCCCTCCCCCTCATCCTCCCCCTTTCTCCCTCTCCCTCTCCCTCTCCCTCTCTCTCTCTCTCTCTCTCTCTCAGAAATGGAGTTTTGCTCTTGCTGCCCAGGCTGGAGTGTAGTGGTACAATCTCAGCTCACCACTGGGTTCAAGTGATTCTCCTGCCTCAGTCTCCTAAGTAGCTGGGATTCCAGGCATGTGCCACCATGCCTGGCCAATTTTGTATTTTTAGTAGAGATGGGGTTTCTCCATGTTGGTCAGGCTGGTCTCAAACTCCCAACCTCAGGTGAACCACCTGCCTCAGCCTCCCAAAAGTTCTGGGATTCCAGATATGAACCACTGCACCAGACCTCCAAGTATCTCTTGAATCTGTTCTCTCCTCCCCACTTTCACTGGAATCTCAGTGGATACAGAGAGAGCTCAAGTTAAATAATGACACGATCCAAAGGATACACCAATTAGGAGGATGTTTGCTATCAATTTTAGATGAAATTAAGATGTCACTACAACTCCCTGCCACAACCAATGTAGCAAATGAGGTTGTACGTTAATGTTTTTGAGTGGTACCAAGGAATGGCTTATTTTCTAGATCTATCAATTACTCTTCCTCTCCACCATTTGTGAGGCTTCCCTGTGTCCCAAGACTGCGTACTATACCCCTAGCACTTACTGTTTTATTTCTCCTGTTCTAGAATCTCTGTCCACTTAAGTCCCTCTCTGTGAGGAGTTAAGGAACAAGGGGAGATGGAAGAAATAAAAATATATAATTAGAGAAGGTCCAGAGTTCCTAAGGATCAAAACTAGCAACATACAACAGTACCAGTATACAAATATACAAGGTATTGCTTTCAGAGGCAGCTAAGATGGAGTGGACAGAACAGGCCCAAAATAAGGAGAATCTGAGTTTGAATCTCAGTCCAATGTTCCTAATTTCTCTGAAACTTGGTTTTCTTACTTACACAATAACAATACTCTATATCAACTTTTGCCATGCCCTATTCTAATCCTCACTAGAAGCCTATAAGTCTAAATTTGATAGGTGAGGAAACTGAGGCACTGAGGGATGAAGTAAACTGCCCATAGCTATAAATGTTGGAATGTGAATTTAAACTAAGGCAATACAGATCTAGACTTGATATTCTTAACCACTCTGCCAATCTGCTTCCTGGGGTTATAAGGAGGAAAAAAACATAATAAACATAAATCATTTTTTAAAGTAGTAAAATATCATATACACATAAAAAACTATTTTCATTATGCTTTTCTCCATATTATTCTGATGCCATTTCTACTCAGCAGGGAAAACACTTCCATGGTAGAAGCTCTTCTATTGTAGAGTCACAAGTTCTACGTGCCCAAAGAATAGAATTTCCCACAATTTCCAAAGTTCAAGTCTGGGGCTGCCAGTAAAGAGATACTCCAGTGTCTGATCTTGGCTGCTTGGGATTAGAATGACAGGAGATTGGAGCCAGAGCCCATGAGACTATTTAGACTAGAATTGCAGTCAAAAATGAAAAGAAATAGTTGTGCCAATTGCACAGTCCCCAGAGGGGAAGTACCGATCATATCCTGAGAAAAACTTACTGATGCCCCATGCTGAAGGCATGGCAGGAACCCAGGCTAGTTTTGATGTTTTAGTGCCAGATGACTCTTCTCAGTAGGCAGGGAGCCCACCTGGTGAGACTTACATTGCTGCCACAGAAATTTAACCCTTAATTCTTCCAAGGATTCTTTTTTTGTTTTTGTTTTTTTGAAACAGGGTCTCATTCTGTCACCCAGGCTGGAGTGCAGTGGCGTGATCTTGGCTCACTGCAACCTCTGCCTCCCAGGTTTAAGTCATACTCCTGTCTCAGCTTCCTGAGTAGCAGGGACTACAGATGCATGCCACCATGCCCAGCTAATTTTTGTATTTTTAGTAGAGATGGGGCTTCACCATGTTGGTCAGGCTTGTCTTGAACTCCTGACCTCAGGCAATCTGCCCGCCTCAGCCTCCCAAAGTGCTGGGATTACAGGCATGAGCCACTGTGCCTAGATTTTTTTTTTTTTTAAGAGACAGGGTCTTGCTCTGCCATCCAAGCTAGAATACAGTGGTGTAATCATAGCTCACTGCAGCCTCAAAATCCTAGGCTCAAGAGATCCTCCCATTTCAGCCTCCTGAGTAGCTAGGACTACAGGTGTGTACCACCATGCCTAGCTGATTTTTAAAATTTTTGGAAACAGGGTCTCACTATGTTGCCCAGGGTGGTCTTGAACTCCTGGCCTCAAGTGATCCTCCTGCCTCGGCCTCCCAAAGTGCTGGATTACAGGCATGAGCCACTACCATCTAGCCAGGGGATTCCACTAGGATGCAATAACTTGCCTTCCGCTCCACCCCCAACAGAGGGATGGGGCATCAGAGCAAAGGAAATGAAAGACATTTGTTGGAAATGACAGTCCAAAGAGGAAATTTCATGTGCTGTATCACAGCTGGTTGTCTGAAAGAAGAAAAAACAACCCTCTTCTAGCTAGGGCCTGTTCCTGTTAATTGCTGGCTGCCTCCTTCAGAAACAAACACCATACACTAATTACCTCATTTGAAAATAAAGATTAGACGACTGCATATCCCAAACAACCACGTAGGAGTAGTGTTTCAAATATTTCACAGGGTTATTTTCCAACATTGAGCATTGTGGCCATGGTGATACTATGTCCCAGTAACTATTATTAAGTTGACGAGATCTTGCATATAAAGGCTCAGACTCTCCACACATTTTTATGTGATCACAAAACATGGTTTTAAAACAAAGGAAGAAAAGTTACAGGCAGTATGGGATAGTGCAAAAGACTAAGATTTGGAATTGGAGGACCTAGGCTTAAGTCCTGCTTCTGCCTCTATTAGTCATTAGTCCCTGAGCAAGTCACTTAACCTCTTCATTTCCTAGTTTCTCCATCTACAAATGGGGATTCCAATGGCCCCTGGAGTGTGTGGATTAAATGAGATAATGCTGTAAGTAGCCACTTTGTAAATTCTAGAGTATTATATAAACGTTAGCCATTATGATATATTTGAAGAGTTTCTCCCTAATGCTTCACTAGAAAAGCAAATTCAAAGCCTGTCGTGGTGGCTCATGCTTGTAATCCCAGCACTTTGGGAGGCCAAAGTGGGTGGATCACCTGAGGTCATGAGTTTGAGACCAGTTTGGCCAAAATGGTGAAACCTCATCTCTACTAAAAATATAAAAATTAGCCGGGTGTGGTGGCAGGCACCTGTAATCCCAGCTACTTGGGAGACTGAGGCATGAAAATCGCTTGAATGTGGTAGGTGGAGGTTGCAGTGAGCCAAGATGGCGCCACTGCACTTGAGGGATAGAATGAGACTCCATCTCAAAAAAAAAAAAAAAAAAAAGCAAATTCAAGAGAGCAAAACTTTCTAGGAAATCAATTCTTAAAAGAGAGCACACGTGCAAAACTAGCTTTAATTTCAATGCAAAATTGAACAAATTCCAACCAAGAACTTTTCCTTGAAAATACCCAAGAAATGACAGGTGCAGTGGCTCACGCCTGTAATCCCAGCACTTTAGGAGGCTGAGGGTGGATCACAAGTTCAGGAGATTGAGACCATCCTGGCTAATATGGTGAAACCCCATCTCTACCAAAAATACAAAACATTAGCTGGGCATAGTGGCACGTGCTTGTAATCCCAGCTACTCCAGAGGCTGAGGCAAGAGAATTGCTTGAACTCAGGAGGCGAAAGTTGCAGTGAGGAGAGATCATGCCATTGCATTCCAGCCTGGACAACAAGAGCAAAACTCTGTCTCAAAATAAAAGAAAGAAAAAAAGAAAAAGAAACAACTAAGGGCTGTAGATGAAGTGGGGAGCAGTTAAGAAGTTGTTCCTTGCCTGCACAGAGCTTATAAATAATTTTAAATGTGATGCCTGCTACAATAAAAGATAGGAGACATGTAACCTAGAACCCAGGTTCTAGGTTAGGTTTCCCCATAACATGTCAGGGAATCCCACTCTAAGTAAGTGACTTATTTATTTATTTATTTATTTATTTATTTGAGACAGAGTCTTACTCTATCACCCAGGCTGGAGTAGAGTGGCGTGATCTCAGCTCACTGCAACCTCTGCCTGCCGGGTTCAAGTGATTCTCCTGCCTCAGCCTCCTGAGTAGCTGGAATTACAGGCATGCGCCACCATGCCCAGCTAATTTTTGTATTTTTAGTAGAGACAGGGTTTCACCATGTTGGTCAGGCTGGTCTCAAACTCCCGACCTCATGCTCTGCCCGCCTCGGCCTCCCAAAGTGCTGGGATTACAGTTGTGAGCCACTGCGCTCAGCATTAAGTGACTAATTTCTAAAGGAAGAATATTAGCTAGTGAGGCACAAATGAAGAGTGGATGCGGGGTCTGGGGTTGGTAGAGGAAATAGCAGGTACAAGAGTACTCAGTTGAGAAAAAGCATGGCGCTTTCAAAAGACAAAAGTACAGAAACCCAAATACAGTGGGAAAGAAAGACAGTTTTACAAGGTGAGGCTATACAGATAAGTGAGTCAGTCAGCACATATCAGAGACCCATCAGTGCATCAGGCACTGTTCTGGGCACTAATATAAGTAACAAGAGAGACATGATTCCTTGTCTTTATGGGCTTACATTTCAGGAGGTGTGGAGAGCAACATTAAACATATAAATAAATAAATATAAATTGAGGTACTCTAAGTAGTGTGAAGAAAATAATATATGGTTTTAATTTAGGATGACTAGAAGGCTGCTTTAGTTAGTATGGCCAGTGATGGCCTTTCAGAAGAGATCACAACTGAGTTGAGGCCTTCATGGAAAGGAGCAATGATCATGGGGAAAAGCATTCCAAGCAGAAAAATCAGCAAGCACAGATGCCTTTGATGAGCAGTTTAATGGACAGAAAGGTCAATGTGGCTAGAACATTGAGAATGAAGACAGAGAAGGAAGATGAAGATGGAGTGTCAGGCAGGGACCAGATCATGTAAGGCTTGTAGGCCATTGTAAAAAGTTCAGATTTTATGCCAAGTATTTTATAAGGGGAAGATAAATTATTTGATGTATGCTTTATAAACATCTAAATATCTATTTTTATTTATTTTTGAGACAGGATTTCTCTCTGGCACGCAGGCTGGAGTATAGTGGCACAATCACAGCTCAGTGCAGCCTTAACATCCCAGGCTCAAGCAATCCTCCAACTCAGCCTCCCAAGTAGCTGAGACTATAGGTACTCGCCACCATACCGGCTAATTTTTGCAGAGGTGGGGTTTCACCATGTTGCCCAGGCTGGTCTCGAACTCCTGAGTTCAAGCAATCTGCCCACCTCAGCCTCCCTAAGTGCTGGAATTACAAGCGTGAGCCACCATGCTTGGTCCAAAATATCTAAATATCTGGTGCCTGAAAGGAAGATGAACTGTAAGGGGACAGGAGCAGAAGCAGGGAGACCAGTTAAGAAGCTTTCTGTAGTCATCCAGGAGAAAGATGCTGCTGATTTGGACTTGGGATTTTAGAAATAAGTAAATAGCTGGAGTTGAGATATATTTTAGACTAATGAACTAGATGTGGGAATCAAGGAAGGCCCTCAGGTTTTTTGCCTTTGTAATTAGGTAGACAATGGTACATACTCTACTGAGATCAGGAATAATTCTAGGGAAAGAGATTTGGGGTGGGAGGGAGCAGAGGAAATTAGTAGTTCTGTTTTAAGTCTAAGAGGCCTATGAGACATCCAAGTGGATATACTGAGGAGGCAATCTCCTAGTGTGTAAGGGACAGAAATCAAGACGGAAATATACATTTGAGTCACCAGTGTTTAGATGGTGTGTGAAACTACTGGAATAGATGAGATCATCTAGGGAGAAATTGTAGAGAAGGGATGAGGGCCTTTCTTATAAACCATGTTACGGATTGTGGAATCTACCATAAGAGCAATCAGAAGGCACTGAAGAGTATAATAAAAAAATGACATGACCAGATGGCCGTGACTTAAAAAAAAAAAAAAAAAAAAAATACCCCGCCTGGCTGCAATGTGGGCAACAACCCGGAACAAGAACAGATGAAAAACCAGCTAGGAGCCTTCTCTGGCTCAAGGCAGAAGCTGACAGTAGCCTGGTCTACTGTGATAAAAGTGAAGATGAAGAGAAGTGGACTGATTTGGAAGATGCCTAGTAATGACTCGGTGACTTGATGGGGTGAGAGAACAATGACTCCAGGTTGCTCTGGCAACTAACTGAAGAGGTAAAAGCACCACTTCCCAAAAACAGGAGCCTTGGAAAGTAAATTTTTGAGGGCAAGACGTTGAGTCTATATCTGGACACGCTCAAGTTTGAGATGCCAATGAAATATTCAAAGAGAGATTCTAGATAGACTGCTGGAAACTGTGGCTTCCTACCTGCAGATGAACTCATAAAGGACCTAGAGTTCAAAAAAGGAAAAGATGTTCAGCAAAGTATACCTGCTGGCATCTTTCTGTCCATGTGCCCAGATGCCAAAATTCAATCAAGGCTCTGGGAAGCTGCACAGAAATCTCAGTTCCATGACTCATATTTACTTGCAAGGTGCAATCAGGCATTTGAAAGCCAGAAACTCATTCAAATCAAGACATGATGTGACAGGAAATGTTTCAATGGAAGAAATCTTGTTTTCATGGCAACTGCTAGCCCGGGTTGGAGGGTGGGTATAGACCAGAAGGAACACTTTAGTTCCTGGAGAAAGTGTGTGGTAAGAAGGCGGGGTGTGGCCAGGCACGGTGGCTCATGCCTGTAATCCCTGCACTTTGGAAGGCTGAGGTGGGCAGTTCACCTGGGCTCAGAAGTTTGAGACCAGCCTGCCCAACATGGTGAAACTGTCTCTACTAAAAACACAAAAATTAGCCGGGCGTGGTGGCGGGTGCCTGTAATCTCAGCACTTTGGGAGGCAGAGGCAGGTAGATCACTTGATGTCAGGAGTTCAAGACCAGCCTGGCCAACATGGTGAAACCCTATCTCTACCAAAAACACAAAAATTAGCCGAGCGTGGCGGTGCATGCCTGCAAGCCCAGCTATTCGGGAGGCTGAGGCAGGAGAATCTCTTGAACCCAGGAGGCTGAGGTGGTAGTGAGCCGAGATCGCGCCACTGCACTCCACCCTGGATGACAGAGCTAGACTCCCTCTCAAAAAAAAAAAAAGGTCGGGGTTAGGGGCGCTGGGTGTGGAGTGGGGAAAGAGCAGTCCCTGGAGTCGGCAGATGACAGGGCTCCCGGACTCTCTGTGCCTGGTCACTCGCTCGAAGCAGGGGGCACAGGCCTGGGGGCCCCGTCTCATCCTCGCACCATCTCGGCCTGCAACCTGCGCGCCAGTCCCATGGCCTCCACGTGGGAGCCCTGCAGTGGCACGGCCTGGACGCTGGGCGAACCTGCTAGGTGTCCCGGGAGTCCGGCGCTAAGAAAGGGACCTCAGCGGGGAGGAGGGCCGCACTTCGGCTGCGGAGGGTGGGGCCTGGGCCGGAAACTTCCCTCAGAAATAAACAGAAACGCAAAGACAACATCCAGAGGACCCCGGGCCGTTGTGTGCCGTTACCTCAGCCCCAGGTGGCTCCCAGGCTCGGCCAGGCTGTGTCTCACACACTGATTAGGGGTCCTTGGAGGCCTCAGAAAAGTGGCCCCGGCCAGAATACCCACTAAGAAGTGCTCTCTGAAAAGGGAGGGCACCGACCTCGAACGAAGTCCGCTTGAGGTACTGACTCGCCCGCTAGTCCGCGACCTCAGAGCTCTTGTCGCGCGCCCGCCATACCTTCTGCGCACGCGCAACTGCGCTTCCCGCCGCCCCTTCGGGCGCCGCTCCGAGGCCTGGCCGCGGTCTGCGCATGCGCATTTCGTTCTTGCTGCCAGACGGACACGCGCGGCCCCACCCGCAGGACGCCCGGGCGCCTTCAGGTCCCTCCCAGACTGACCAGCCCTTCGCGCCTGCTACGTGCCTGGCGTGCTCTGATCGGGAACTAGCCACTGCGGAGCCCTTACTGTGTGCCAGGCGTTATGCAGGGCACCTTCCTGTATTCCTCGGCGACATGCTCTGCAGCAGACATTAATGTCCCAGTTTTAGGATCGCTTGAGCTCAGGAGGCCGAGGCTGTCGTGAGTCGAGATCACGCCACTGCACTCCAGCCTGGGCGACCGAGGGAGACCCTGTTTTACGCACGTGCGCGCGCGCACGCACACACACACACACACACACACGCCCACTTTTTTTCCTTAAATTTTATTTTTAAAAATAGAGACAGGGGCCGGGCGCGGTGGCTCACGCCTGTAATCCCAGCACTTTGGGAGGCCGTGGCTGGCGGATCACCTGAGGTGAGGAGTTCAGGACCAGCCTGGCCAACATGGTAAACCCCGTCTGTATTTTGTTAAAACAAAAAATTAGCCTGGTGTGGTGGCACATGCCTGTAGCCTCTGCTACTCGGGAGGCTGAGGCACGAGAATCGCTTGAACTCGGGAGGTGAAGGTTGCAGTGAGCCAAGATGGTGCCATTGCACTCCAGCTTGGGCGGGCAGATCACAAGGGCAGGAGTTCAAGACCAGCCTGGTCAACATGGTGAAACCCTGTCTCTACTAAAAATATAAAAATTAGCTGGGCATGGCAGCATGCACCTGTAATCCCAGCTACTCAGGAGCCTGGGGCAGGAGAATTGCTTGAATCGGGATGAGGAGGCAGAGGTTGCAGTGAGCCAAGATCCAGAGAGACTCCATCTCAAAAAAAAAAAAAAAAGAAGAAGAAGAAAAAAGAAGCTACGAAGCAGTTTTCCAGAGTGGCTGTACCATTCTGCACTCTTGACAGCAGAGTGTGAGAGTTGCTCTGCATCCTTGCCAGCACTTGAAATTTCCAGTTAAAAAATTTTTGCCATCCTAATAGATGTGTAATGGTATCTAGTTACAGATTTAATTTGTATTTCCCTAACGATTAATAATGTTGAACACCTTTTTATGAGCCCTTGGGATTCCTGAGAATTAATAAACCTATACCGTAACTCAGAAACAATTTACAGTGCTAAAGAGACTTGTATGGATTTAAACTTAGCCTGGCATACTGGAACATTTCAGCAGCAGTGCTTGCAGATGACAACTGAATTCAAAGCACATATACCAGATCTGTCAAGCCAGCCAGCACATGGCAAAAGCCTGGCAACAAAAAACAGCATGCTGTGAGTGTGTGTGTGTGTCTCCAAGAAGTTCAGTGTTACTTAAATGTAAGAAACAGGTTTCAAGGCGCAGTGGCTCATGCCTGTAATTCTGGCACTTTGGAAAGCCGAGGCAGCCGGATCACCTGAGGTCAGGAGTTCGAAAACAGCCTGGCCAACATAGTAAAACCCTGTCTCTACTGAAAAAAAAAAAAAATAGCTGGGCATGGTGACGTGCACCTGTAATTCCAGCTACTTGGGAGGCTGAGGCAGGAGAATTGCTTGAAATTGGGAGGTGAAAAAAAAAAATTGGGAGATGAAGGTTGCAGTGAGCCGAGATCGTGCCATTGCACTCCAGCCTGGGCAAAAAGAGTGAAACTGTAAAAAGAAAAGAAAAGAAAAAAAGAAAAAGAAATAGGAGTGGAGTGGCAGGAGATGGGGTTGAGGAGGGACACGGGCTGGACCACGAAGAAGCTTGTGCTGAGGTACTTGAGTTTATCCCCACAGTAATAAGACACTTTTAAAAGTTGGATTTTGGTTTTAGAAAAATGTTCCTGAGGCCAGGCTCAATGGTTCACACCTGTAATCCCAACACTTTGGGAGGCTGAGACAGGAGGATCTCTTGAGATCAGGAGTTCAAGACTAGCTTGGGCAACATAGACTCAATCTCTAAAAAAAAAAAAAAAAATAGAAAAATTAGCCAGGCATGGAAGTGAACACCTGTATTCCCAGCTACTTGGGAGGCTGAGGGGGAGGATTGCTTGAGCCCAGGAGGTCAAGGCTGCAGTGAGCTGTGATCATGCCACGGCAGTCTGGCCTGGGGGACAGAGCAAGCTCCCCCTGCCAAAAAAAAGTTCCTGGAACCCTTCCCTGGCTTCTTCATTTTCATTTTCTGCCTATTTATTCTTATCCTTCAAGGCCCAACCCAAGTGCCACCTCCTCTGAGAAGTCCTCTGTAACCCCCCTAGCCAGAAGATCACCTACTTGTTTTTTACCTTTCTTTGTGTTTACCGGCCAGTCTGCCTGGAAGGTGGGAACTGTAATTTACCCCACTTTGGGCTTCTTATATGATTTGACAAGGGATCTAGCATGTAGAAGGTGCTAATCAATGTTTGATGAATGTCAATGAATTTTCAAATAAGAAAGTTTACTGAGCAATCTAGCTCTGGAGTCCTGTCAGGTTATACCAGTATTAGTTCTCAAACTTGAGCATGCATCAGAACCACCTAGAGGGCTTGTAGATTGCTGGATTGAACTCCCAAATTTCTGATTCAATAGATCTTGGGGTCTGAGAATTTGCCTTTTGAACAAGTAAGTTTCCAGGCGCTGCTGCTGGCAGAAGTTACCACACTCAGATAAACTTTGGATGAAACACTCCCTACATGTGACTGTGGGTACAGTTCAGGTGCTTCTCAGAACCAAGCCCTGGGCTGGACACTGTCAAGGGATCATCATTCCTGTGCTTTATCACAACCATCTGACCACCTGACCCTTCAGGGGATGTCCTTGGTCTTGACTACTGTCCCACCCCTTTGACCTGGAGGCAGGATCACTTTATCCTCTCCTGGTCCTTTGTTTTTATTTTTATTTATTTATTTTTTTGAGATGGAGTCTCGCTCTGTTGCCAGGCTAGAGTGCAGTGGTTTGATCTCGGCTCACTGCAACCTCTGCCTCCTGGGTTCAAGCAATTCTCCTGCCTGAGCCTCCTGAGTAGCTGGGACTATAGGCACACACTACCACACCCAGCTATTTTTTGTATTTTTAGTAGAGATGGGGTTTCACTGTGTTGGCCAGGCTGGTCTTGAACTCTTGACCTCAGAAGATCTGCCTGCCTAGCCCTCCCAAAGTGCTGGGATTACAGGCGTGAGTCACTGCACACGGGCTATTTTATTATTATTATTATTATTATTATTGAGACAGTCTCACTATCGCCCAGGCTGGAGTGCAGTGGTGCGATCTTGGCTCACTACAACCTCCGCCTCCTGGGTTCAAGCGATTCTCCTGCCTCAGCCTCCTGAGTAGCTGGGATTACAGGTGCACGCCACCACACCTGGCTAATTTTTGTATTTTTAGTAGCGATGGGGTTTCACCATGCGAGCCAGGCTGATCTTGAACTCCTGACCTCAGGTGATCCACCTGCCTTGGCCTCCCAAAATGCTGGGATTACAGGTGTGAGCCACTGCACCCAGTCCTCTTGTGGTCCCTTTCTCCCAGGGACTCCCAGAAAGGCTTCTCAGAGGGATGCTGGTCACATGGTCACATTCTACAACTGGCTTTTCTCCCTCTAAGCAATTCAGTCTGGGAGCCCCACAGGACAAAATAAATCCTGCCCTAGGAAGAAGCCTAGCACGTACAGAGGAAGAATGGAGTGCTGGGAATAGGGTCCCATTAACTGCCAGCCCCTGCAGCTCTTCAGGAAATGCTCCACAGACCCATGATCTCCCCAAGAGGGGCAGAACCAGGTCTTGTCTCCTTAGAGAGCAGCTGCTGCTTCCTGGGCCTGTACAGCTTCCTAGCCTCCAAGACAGAGGGAAGGAGCCACTGAATAAACAGCTCCATTTCCTGCAGCACCTGGGGCTCCCCAACCCCCACCACCTCCCTTTGGGCTTTCCAGGTCAATTACCTACCAGGCAACGGGCCTCAGCTCAGCAAACCTGGCCAGCCAGAGACTGGCCTGACAGGGCCACCGGGAGTTGAAATGACCTGACTCAGAGAGGCAACCCTGGGGATGGGGGCCCGGGGTCTGCCCCCACCCCTAGGGTAGTGTAATTCAGTCATCAGTTCACTATTCCCTCTCTGTGTGTTGGGTGTCTGGCTCATAGTAAGACTGTGAAACCTGGTGACCATACAGATATAAGCCTTGTGGAGCTTGGGGAGGTGAGGGGGTGGGATAGGTTTGCTCAAAGAGGCCTCCAAATCCTTCCAGGCTCAGCCCAGACCTTGGAGGCCTTTGTGTAGTTTTAGTAACAGGAGCCTAATTCCTGTGGGTGGTGGCTGTCACAGGACAGAAGCAGAGGACCCCCGGAAGGAAGGGAAACTTCCAAAAAGGAGGTGAACCACTAACCCAGAGTCCCCTCCCTAACTGCAGAGATCCCTTCAGAAGAGCTCTCTTTGGCAAGTTTCGGTGTTTGAATCTAACTCAAATACTGAGTTACCAGAGGCTCAAGTATTCCTAAGAATCATCCATGGAAACTGTTCTAGACTCTGGGTCCAGGCCCACCCCAGGGAGTCAGATTCGGGAGTCTTGGCATGATTGAGAGATCTCTCCTAGGTTATTTTTATCCTGACTGGAGTCTCTTCCCTGTCCGCCCCCTCGCCAGATAAACTGAAGCCAAGACACAGGGAGTAAAGCTTGAAAGGGCCTGGGCACGCTGTCGGATGTAGTGGAGGCAGGACTGGCCTCTCTGGGGAGATTTCAGCATTCTCTGCTTAGAAAAATGAGGCTGTAGACCTTTTAAGATGGCATGCATTTCTTCAGGAACACACACACAGACACTTACAGTCCCCAAGGAATAGTCTCTCTCCTGCAGGATGGGAATATCCACAGAAGGCACTGAACCACTAATGCAGGAGAAAAGGTCTCAGATTCCTTCTTGCCTCAGGTGCCCCGTATCAGATCTGAGAATTTTCCTTCAACCTTCCCTGAGCACAGACTCTGATCTGTCCATGGTTCTGATTTTTAATGGCGTTCACTTGGGGGCAAGTCATGGGTTCTTTCATTCGTTCAGAGTAGCTAACACTTGCTGAACACTTACTGTGTGCCAGGGACTGCAAGCTACTCCTTACATGCAACCCCTTTTTACCAAAGTAACCAGACATAATAGAAAAAAACACAGATCATAAATGTATAGCTCAGTGAATTTTCTTTTTTTCTTTTTTTTGAGACAGAGTCTCGCTCTGTCACCCAGGCTAATCTTGAACTCTTGGGCTCAAATGATCCTCTCAGCTGGCTTCCCAAAGTGTTGGAATTACAAGTGAGAGCCACCATGCCTGGCTGAACATATGCTTTTCTATTATACCTATTGTATTAGTTCATTTTCACGCTGCTGATAAAGACATACTTGAAACTGGGAAGAAAAAGAGGTTTAATTGGACTTACAGTTCCACATGGCTGGGAAGGCCTTAGAATCATGGCAGGAGGTGAAAGATACCTCTTACATGGCCATGGCAAGAGAAAAATGAGGAAGAAGCAAAAGCAGAAACCCCGATAAACCCATCAGATCTCGTGACACTTACTATCACAAGAATAGCACAGGAAAGACCAGTCCCCATGACTCAATTACCTTTCCCTGGGTCCTTCCCACAACACATGGGAATTCTGGGAGATACAATTCAAGTTGAGATTTGGGTGGGGACACAGCCAAACCGTATCATCTATTTACAGTATACATTCATATATATGTGTATATATATATACACACACATATACGTGGGGTGGACTTTAGGTGGGTACATACAGTCTACCCCACATATATATGTGTGTATATGTATATACATATATATACATCTCCATTTTCCAGATGAGAAAGCTGTCTTGAAGTTGAATGAGGAAATAGAGCTGGGTCTTGAACCTAATCCTATATGGTCCTGGAGCCTAAGCTGTCTAGCTGTCTAGCCACTGTGCTCCACTGCCTAAAAGCATAGGCTTTTTTTTGAGACAGAGTTTTGTTGCCTAGGCTGGAGTAAAATGGTGTGATCTTGGCTCACGGCAACCTCCACCTCCCAGGTTCAAGCAATTTTCCTGCCTCAGCCTCCAAGTAGTTGGGATTATAGGCATGCACCACCACGCCCGGCTAATTTTGTATTTTTAGTAGAGAGAGGGAGTTTCTCCATGTTGGTCAGGCTGGTCTCAAACTCCTGACCTCAGGTGATCTGCCCACCTAGGCCTCCCAAAGTTCTGGGATTACAGGCATGAGCCACGATGCCCGGCCAGCATAGTCTTTTTAAAAATATTCATTGGCCAGACAGGTGGCTCATGCCTGTAACCCCAGCACTTTGGGAGGGTGAGACGGGAGAATCATTTGAGGCCAGGAGTTTGAGACCAGCCTGGTCAACCTAGCGAGACCCCATTTCTAACAAAAATTTAAAAAAATTAAACAAAGTATTCATTATGTGTCGGCCAGGTGTGGTGGCTCATGCCTGAAAATCCAGCACCTTGGGAGGCCAAAGTGGGAGAATCACTTGAGCCTGGGAAGTCAAGGCTGCAGTGAGCTGTGTTTGTGCCATTGCACTCCAGCCTGGGCCACCCTGTCTCAGAAAAAAAAAAAAAAAAGATCATCGTCATCATCATGTGCCACACTGGCTGCTGGCACTGAGGAGATAAGAGGATAGCAAGACACAGTCACACAAAAAGGAAGATGATAGAAAAGCACAGGTAGGGTATGGTGAGGAAAGCAGGGCACTTTTATCTTGGAAGATTACAGGAGGCTTCGTGGAGGAAGGAGCATTTGGAAAGGAAGGATGGGGGCAGATTCTGAGAATGCAGGAGTGATAAGGGAAAGACTTTCAGGCTGAGAGCTCTAGGGCACAAGCAGACACAGGCTGCAAAGGCCCTCAGAGGTCATCTTGCCCATCCCTCATTGTCCACCAACCTACCGATGGCTTCCAAATTTATTTATCCAGTCCTGACCTTTCCCATTCTCTAGACAATTTTCTTTAAACCAGTTGGATGTCAAATAGGTATCTCAAATTTAACATGGCCAAGACAGGGTTCCTGATCCCCGCCCCCAAACCCCAAACTTCTCTTCTAGTCTTCCTTGGTCATTGGCACTACCAACCACAAATTGCTCATATCCCAAATCTCAGCGTCATCCTTCCTTCCTCCCTTTCACCACACTCAATCCATGAGAATATCCCATCAGCTCGACCTGTAAAGCACACCCTGAATCTGACCACTTCTTTTTTTTAATTTTTAACTTTTGTGAATACACAGTAGGTGTGCATGAGATGTTTTGATACAAGCATGCAATGCATAATAATCACATCATGGAGAATGAGGTAGCCACCCCTCGAGCATTTATTCTTGGTGTTACAAATAATACACTTACACTCTTTTAGTTATTTTCAAATGTACAATTAAATTATTATTGACTATAGTCACCCTATTATGCTATCAAATAGTAGGTCTTATTCATTCTTTCTATTTTGGTTTTGTATCTCTTAATCATCCCCACCTCCCCCTGCCCACCCCCAATCCCCTTCCCAGCCTCTGGTAATCATCCTTCTACTCTCCATCTCCATTATCTCAATTACTTTGAGTTTTAGATCCCACAAATAAGTGAAAACATGTGATGTTTGTCTTTCCGTGCCTGGTTTATTTCACTTAACATAATGGTCTTCAGTTCCATCCATGTTGCAAATGACAGAATCTCATTCCTTTTATAGCGGAATAGTACTCCATTGTGTATATGTACCACATTTTCTTTATTCATTCCTCTGTTGACAGACTCTTAGATTGTTTCTGCATCTTGGCTATTGTGAACAGTGCTGCAACAAACATGGGAGTGCAGATATTTCTTCGATATACTGATTTCCTTTCTTTTGGATCTATACCCGGCAGTGGGAGTGCTGGATCATATGGTAGCTTTATTTTTAGTTTTTTGGGTAACCTCCAAACTGTTCTCCATAGTGGTTATACTAATTTATATTCCCACCAACAGTCTTCAAAGGTTCCCTTTCTTCTACATCCTCACCAGCATTTGTTATTGCCTGTCTTTTGGATATAAGCCCTTTGAACTGGGGTGAAATGATATCTCATTGTAGTTTTCATTAGCATGACTCTGATGATTAATGATGTTAGCACCTTTTCATACACTTATTTGCCATTTGTATACCTTCTTTTGAGAAATGTCTACTTGGCTCTTTTGCCTCCCCCTACTTTTTTTTTTTTTGAGGTGAAGTCTCACTCTGTTGCCCAGGCTGGAGTGCAGTGGCACGATCTGAGCTCACTGCAACCTCCACCTCCTGGGTTCCCGAAATTCTCTTGCCTCAGCCTCCCAAGTAGCTGGGATTACAGGCACCTGCCACCACATCCGGCTAATTTTTGTATTTTTAGTAGAGACAGGGTTTCACCATGTTGGCCAGGCTGCTCTTGAATTCCTGACCTCAAGTGATCCGCCTGCCTCGGCCTCCCAAAGTGCTGGGATTACAGGTGTGAGACACTGTGCCCGGCCTTTTTGTCCATTTTAAAATCAGATTATTAGGTGTTTTCAAGAAAATAGAAAATTTTTTTAAAAGGAGAGCCTTAGATTGTTTTCTATAGAGTTGTTTGAGCTCCTTATATATTCTGGTTATTAATCCCTTGTCAGATGGGCTGACCTCTTCTTGCCACCTCCCCACTTCCACTCTGACTCCTGAACATTCTGATCTTTTTTAAATGTCAGGTTCCCTGATTATGGAAAAAAGGCAACACCCTTGCAGGGGTTCATATGATCTGGCCCCTGGCTAATTCACTGCCTCCTTCAAGATCTTGCTCAAATGTGCTTCTTTTTTTTTTTTTTTTTTTTTTAATAAGATGGAGTCTCACTCTGTCACCCAGGGTGGAGTACAGTGGTTTGATCTCTGCTCACTGCAACCTCCACCTTCTGGGTTCCAGAGATCCTTGTGCCTCAGTTTCCCAAATAGCTGGGACTACAGGCTTGTACCACCATGCCCTGCTAATTTTCTTTCTTTTTTTCTGAGATGGAGTCTTGCTCTGTTGCCCAGGCTGGAGTGCAGTGGCATGATCTCAGCTCACTGTAACCTCTGCCTCCCAGATTCAAGCGATTATCTTGCCTCAGCCTCCCAAGTAGCTGTGTTTACAGGCATGTGTCACCATGCTGGGATAATTTTTTTGTATTTTGAGTAGAGACAGGGTTTTACCATGTTGACCAGGTCTTGAACTCCTGACCTCTGTTGATCTGCCCACCTCCGCCTCCCAAAGTGCTGGGATTACAGGCATGAGCCACTGTGCCTGGCCTTCCTTTCTTTTCTCTTCATTTTATTTATTTATTTATTTTTGAGACAGGGTCTCACTTTGTCACCTAATGTGCAGGGGCATTATCATGGCTCACTGCAGCCTTGACTTCCTGGGCTCAAATAATTCTCCCACCTCAGTGTCTCGAATAGCTAGGGCTACAGGTGCGTGCCACCATGCCTGGCTAATTTTTTGAATTTTTAGTAGAGTCAAGATCTTCCTTTGTTGCTCAGGCTAGTTTCAAACTCATGGGATCAAGCAACCCTTCCACCTTGGCCTCCCAAAGTGCTGGGATTATAGGTGTGCACCACCGAGCTCAGCTGGCCTCCTCCTTTCTATTCCTCCAACACGTTCAGCTTTTCCCAGACCCAGCGGTTTTGCACATGCTCTCTGCCTGGGATATTCTTTCCCTAGATCTTTGCATGGCTGACTCCCTATTGCCATTCAGATCTCAGCCTGAATGACACCTCCTTAGAGATCCTTCCCTTGAATTCTCTCTCTCTCTTTTTTTTTTTTTTTTTTTGAGGCAGGATCTCACTCTGTCCCCCAGACTGGAGTGCAATGGCTCAATCATGGCTCACTGCAGAGCCTCGACTTCCCTGGCTCAAGCAATCCACCCACCTCAGCCACCCAAGTAGCTGGAACTACAGGTGTGCGCCATCATACCCAGCTAATTTTAGTATTTTTTTTAGAGATGGGGCCTCACTATGTTGCCCATATTGGTCTGGAACTCCTAGGCTCAAGTAATCCTCCCTTCTCAGCCTCCAAAAATGCTGAGATACAGGCGTGAGCCACTGTACTTGACCCCTTTCCCTGAATTCTCTGGAAAAGCAGCACTCAAGCCAGGTACAGTGACTCACACCTGTAATCTCAGCACTTTGGGAGGCTGGGATGGGCAGATCACAAAGTCAGGAGATCGAAACCATCCTGGCCAACATGTTGAAACCCCACCTCTACTGAAAATACAAAAATTAGCTGGGCATGGTGACGCGTGCCTGTAATGCCAGCTACTTTGGAGGCAAAGACAGGAGAATCACTTGAACCAGGGAGTTGGAGGTTGCAGTGAGCTGAGATCACGCCACTGCACTCCAACCTGGGAATAGAGGCAACAGAGTAAGACTCAGTCTCAAAAAAAAGCAGCATTCTCACCCAGTCATTGTCAAACTTTCTCTGTTTTACTTTCTTTATAGATTATAACATTCTTGGAATTATCTTACTTATTTGTGATTTATTATCTGTCTCTCTTGATTTTATTATTAGTACCTTAAGAGCAGGGATTGGCACATAGCAGGCACTTAATATGTATTAACTGACTGACAATGTGACTGAACGGATTACAGAATGACTCAATGAAAGAAAGGCAAGAGAGAAAGAAAGATTTCTCAAGGCCACTTTGCTGCTGCTGGTGCTTTCATGACCCTGGCTTCTGCATCTGTTTCACTTTTTTACTTACCAGAGAGGTTCCTTCTATCCTAAGCCTCAGTTTCTCAACCTCAACCATTGTTTCCCCTATTCCAGCTGATGCAACTGAAAAGACTCTGTGAGGCCCTTCTGTGGATGATGGAGTTCTCTGGTCCCACTCAGTGAGAGCACAAAGGAAGTTTCCAACTCTCTCATCCAGAACTCAGTAGATCTCTGCTCACTGCTGGGGACGTTGCCACTCTTGTAAAGGAATGCAGAGTGTTTCCTTCTGAAATACCCTTTCCAAAGAAAGCCAATGACCAGTGCTGGTGATGAAGGGAATGAGAAGAGAGCCAGAGAAGGCTCTGGTTCTTACCCAGTGTGGTAGGCAGCTTCCAGGACAGCCCCCAGGAGTCCACTGCCTGGTTTTCATGCCCTTGTGTAATCCTCTCTCCTTGCATGTGGCTGAACCTAGTGACTTGCCTCTAGTGAATAGAATATGGTAAATGAGTCTGGGCATGGTGTGAGTCACACCTGTAATCCCAGCACTTTGGGAGGCCAAGGCAGGCAGACCACCTGAGGTCAGGCGTTTGAGACCAGCCTGGACAACGAAATCCCGTCTCTACTAAAAATACAGAATTTAGCTGGGTGTGGTGTGCCTGTAATCCCAGCTTCTTGGGAGACTGAGGCAGGAGAATTGCTTGAACCTGAGAGGTAGATGTTGCAGTGAGCCAAGATCACGCCATTGCACTCCAACCTGGGCAACAAGAGTGAAACTCCATCTCAAAAAAATAAAAAAGACTCTGGGATGAATGCTATCAGCCCAGACCCTGGGATGGTATGTGTTTGTTATTTAAGACATAAGGGGGTAGGGTGTGGTGGCTCACGCCTGTAATCCCAGAGCTTTGAGAGGCGAAGGCGGGTGAATCACCTGAGGTCAGGAGTTCAAGACCAGCCTGGCCAACATGACAAAATCCTGTCTCTATTAAAAATGCAAAAATTAGCCGGGGGTGACGGTAGGCACCTGTATCCCAGCTACTCAGGACGCTGAGGCAGGAGAATTGCTTGAACCTGGGAGGCGGAGATTGCAGTGAGCCAAGATTGTGCTACTGCACTCCAGCCTGGGCAACAGAGTGAGACTCTGTCTCACACACACACAAAAAAAAAGACACTAAGTTTGGGAGTAGTTTATTATGCAGCAACAGATCATGAATGCACCCAGATATATATTTCTAGGACATTTTCGGCCTTGCAGGAGGTTTATCCTACAGTGGTAGCTATGTTTACACATTTAGGGACTCACAGAAATTAGCACCTATCCCTCCTCAGAAATCTACATTTCCTCCCACTCTTTTTTCTGTTTATGATTTTAAACAAATGTAATGTCAAACTATAGTGACAGTTAAATATTCTGTTTTTCTACTTAATATGTTGCATCTTCTGACCTTATTAAACAGTCTTCAAAGCATTCTTTTATTTTACTTATTTATTTTTTGAGACAGAGTCTTACTCTGTCACCCAGGCTGGAGTGCAGTGGCTCGATCTCAGCTCACAGCAACCTCTGCCACCCAGGCTCAAGCGATTCTCCTGCTTCAGCCTCCTGAGTAGCTGGGATTATAGGCACGTGACACCATGCCCAGCTAATTTTTGTATTTTTAGAAGAGACGGGGTTTCACTATGTTGCCCAGGCTAGTCTTGAACTCCTGACCTCAAGTGATCTACACGCCTCAGCCTCCCAAAGTGCTGAGATTAGAGGCGTGAGCCACTGTGCCTGGCCCAAAGCATTCTTTTTTTTTTTTTCACTGCAATCTCTGCTTCCCAGGTTCAAGCAATTCTCCTGCCCCAGTCTCCTGAGTAGCTGTAGCTGGGATTACAGGCTCACCACACCATGCCTGGCTAATTTTTGTATTTTTAGTAGAGGCAGGGTTTCACCATGTTGACCAGGCTGGTCTCGACTTCTGACCTTGTGACCTACCTGCCTCGGCCTCCCAAAGTGCTGGAATTACAGGTGTGAGCCACCATGCCCAGCCAAGCATTCTTTATTCAGCTCTTCAGTAGTCCATCATGTGAGCATATCAGCATTAATTGAATCACTTCCATCTATTTGTTTGAGGGTGGGGTAGAGTTTTACCTTCTTGGGTCATATCTGTTAGCATGTGCTGCCCCTGCAGTCCTGGCCTGCAAGGACAGTCCAGGAAGGTTGAAGGCTGGGTTGCCTGTGGCTAAGAGATCCTGATTATTGAATCAAGTCTATACAGTTTCATAGCTTTGTGACCTTGGACTTATTACTTACCACCTCTAGGCCTCAGTTTCTCTTTCTCTCTTTTTCTTACAGCTCTAGCTCAAAGAAAATTTCCTCTTCTTAGGGATGAGAAGCATACGTCACAGGGTTACTAGAGGCATCATTGAGTTAATCCACCTAAAACAGCACAGAGCCTGCTGTACTTTAGGGTATACAGACACAACGCAACGTGGTATCCTCATCACCCACCGAGTCCTCATGCTCAGAGCATGTTGACTCCTGTCCCAGACTCCAGCCCACCTCCAATCAATAGCATCTTGGCTTCCCTCCCACCAGTTTGCTCTCCCTGAATCGGCTGGTGACCGTGAATGCTGCCATCCACAGCCCTGTGACTTCCCTTTGCTGTGTGAACCTGGCACAATGGTTACTTGCGTGTGCCCTCTTGGCTGGGCCACAGTGCTCACATATGTGATTAAACATTATTCTTAATGTTTCTGTGAATGTGTTTTGGAATGATATCAACATTGAAATTGGTGGGCTTTCAATAAAGCATGTTGCCCTCCATAATGTAGGTGGGCCTCAGCCAATCAACTGAAGACCTGAATAGAACAAAAAAATTGACCTTCTCCAAGCCAGAGTAAGTTGTGCAGCTGGTGGCCTGTGGACCCGAAATGCAACAGCAGCACTTTCCTGGGGCTCCAGCCTGACAGTTCACCCTGAAGAATTTGGACTTGCCAACCTCCATAATTACATGAGTCCATTTCTTTTTCTTTTTTTTTTTTTTTTGAGATGGAGTTTCACTCTTGTTGCCCAGGCTGGAGTGCAATGGTGCAGTCTCGGCTCACTGCAACATCCACCTCCCGGGTTCAAGGGATTCTCCTGCCTCAGTCTCCCTAGTAGCTGGGATAACTGGTCGATGCCACAATGCCCAGCTAATTTTTGTATTTTCAGTAAAGACGGAGTTTTACCATGTTGGTCAGGCTGGTTTTGAACTCCTGACCTCATGTGATCCACCAGCCTCAGCCTCCCAAAGTGCTGGGATTATAGGCATGAGCTACCATGCCCAGCCTAGCCAATTTCTTAAAATAAATCTCTCTCAGTGGGATGTGGTGGCTTACGCCTGTAATCCCAGCACTTTGGGAGGCCGAGGCGGGCAGATCACCTGAGGTCAGGAGTTTGAGACCAGCCTAACATGGCGAATTGCTGTCTCTACTAAAAATACAAAAATTACCGGCATGGTAGCAGGCACCTCTAATCCCAGCTACTCAGGAAGCTGAGGCAGGAGAATCACTTGAATCCAGGAGGCGGAGGTTGCAGTGAGCCGAGATTGCACCATTGCATTCCAGTCTGGACAACAAGAGCGAAACTCCGTCTCAAAACCAAAAAGTTAATAAATCTCTGTCTCTCTCTACACACACACACACACACACACACACACACACACACACACACAGACACACACACACACATATCCTCTTGGTTCTATTTCTCTAGAGAATACTGACTAATACACTTGGGCAAGTCCATCTCATCTCTGAGCCTCGGTTTCCTCATCTGTAGTATGGGAGGGAGATTAATCAGGTGGTTCATGAGGGGTTGCCCATCTCTATTATTCTCTCTTCTTTCAAAGACTCTATGGATTACAACCAGAGCTTGAAGCAACTAGGCAAAGCAGAAAAGATTGCAAAACACTTTATTTGCCATCACGTATGTGCCAAGACTTGTGCTCAGCATCCAGGAATGTGTTAAATACTAACATAGTGTTTCATTTACGTGTGTGTGAAACCTGGGTGAAAAGCCAGGGTTTCTCTCCCCAACCCCCCTTAGAGTGCTTATCCTGGAGTCAGAGTACAAAACCCCCTCTTGAAGCAGACACCATCACTGAGCCCCCTCCTAGTCCTGGGCCCTGCTCTTCCTGCCATCAGTCCAGGCCAAAGAGCAGTGAGGAAACTGCTTAGGAGGGGTCTGAGGGCAATAGGGGCCTGGGGGCCACACAGGAGTGGGTGCTACCAGGAAACGTGTAACCGCCCTGCTGTCAGGTGTAAGTCCATCACTGCTTGAAAATAACCTTGCACAGGGTCCTTCCTCACTCTTCCCTCTTGCTTTTTGTTTATGAGATGAATGGCTCTTCCGCTGTGGCTTTAGGGGCAGTGGGGAGGCAGGGAGCTATTTGGGAACAGCCTGGAGAGCTGACCCTACAGAATCTTCCAGAAGCCTTGGTGTGACTATGGGTACCCAGGCTGTAGAAATCCCAGATGGGCCTGTTCTAGGCCTCTCCCCAGCTCCAGCCCACAGGTTCAGCCTCTTTGTTTTCTGAATCAGAGTTTCGCTCTTGCCCAGGCTGGAGTGCGGTGGCGCTATCTCAGCTCACTGCAACCTCCACCTCCCAGGTTCAAGCGATTCTCCTGCTTCAGCCTCCCTAGTAGCTGGGATTACAGGCATTCACCACCACGCCTGGCTAATTTTATATTTTTAGTAGAGACAGGGTCTCTCCATGTTGGTTAGGCTGGTTGTAAACTCTCGACCTCAGGTGATCCACCCGTATCAGCCTCCCAAAGTGCTGGGATTACAGGCATGAGCCACTGCCCCTGGCCAGGTTCAGCTTCTTGGCACTGAAAACACTACTAGGGGAAGGGGAAGCAAAAGTCCACTTCGGAGCTTCTGCTTGGCCTCTGCCCACTCTGGACCTGCCCCAGCTGGGTCAGGGTTGTTGGGACTGCAGGGCTCTGGCCCTGGGATCACGAAGCAGCAGGGAGAGCCCTTTCCTGCTCCCAGCACGCAAACCTTCTCACATCAGCCCTCAGTTTCCAGGATTTCAGCCCCTAGTCTGCCTGGGCCACGAGAGGAGGAGGAGGAGCAGAGGGTAGTGCTTCAGGCCTAGGAAAGATTTCGTGACCTTGGATTTGTCATTTGGCTTCCTTGAGGCTGTGTTTCCTCATCTGAAAAAGTGGAGTGATAATCGCAGTTTTTCAGGTCAACTGTAAGGTTGAAACAAGACATTGATGGTGACAGGGCCTGTCACAGTGGGAGGCATCAGTGATGGCTTCCTTTTCCACTGTGAAATCCTGGACCAGCTGGTCAGTCAAGCAGGGCAGCCCTGAGTAGCAAGGGAGGAGATGCCTATGTGTTAAGGCTGCTTCCTGAGCCCAAAGAAGGGGCCAACCCAGCTCCAAGGACCAGGTTAGAAGTGGACTTGAGCAGAGGAGAGCAGAGGATAGGCCAGGAGAGGGTGAGAGCTGGGATCGACACCCAGCCCTTGCCAAGCGGCCGCTGAGAGAGCAGGTTTGTGTTCTCTGCTCTGCAAACACTCAAGCCCCAGGGCAGAGGAAGGGTTGTCGTGAGAGGACCCCAGCTTCCCTTTGGCGGGGTGCTCCAGCTCGAGGGGCTGTGGAGGGGCAGTTTGGGCTGTGAGGCTGGGCTGGAGGGCACTGAGCTTAGAGGAAGACCCCAGCAGGCTGAAGCCAGTGTGTGAAGAAAACAGGAAAGGGCTAGGGGACAGCTGGACAGGAGGTTTGGGAACCACAGTGGGGCTAAGGGACAGTGAGGGCAGAGGGGACTGGAGGAGGCCGGGTGAATCATGAGAGAGTGGCTGAGCTGGGGAGCAGGAGTCCGGGCTCTGGAACAGCTCCCTCTGCTCCGGGCAGCCATGTTGTCCCTGTGGGCTGGGGCCCAGGAGCCCCTCAGCCTGGTCCCAGCAGCCCGGGAGCCCTGGAGCTGAGCAGGAGGAACAATCCATGGGGCACAGGCGCTCATGCACGTGCAGGGTCTGGCTCCACCACGCCAGCTCGGCCTGCAGGGCCTGGATCTCCTTCCGCAGGGTGAGGTTGTCTTTCTCCAGAAACTCGTGCTGCTGCAGAGAAGTAGATGGGCGAGGAGGGGAACTCAGCCAGTGTCAGGGGCCCTGTAAGAGCCTTGGCCTCTTTCCAGGGTCCTCAACTTCAGGAGAAAGATGCCAAGTGCCTGGCCAGCCCTTCATAACCATCTACCAAGTATCCCCCATCCCACCCCGAGGGGGCTCAGAGCTGCCTGCTCTCATCCCATCACTGGTACCCTGAGCTGGTGCCATTTCTCACCTGGGATCTCCATGGGCTGCCAACCCATGTGCCCCCCAAACCACCCATTCTCTTGCCCACAGGAGTCATTTGGCAACCACGTCATTAATTGCAGGTTAAAGCCCTTTAGAGGCTCCCATCAAATTCCCTGTTGTAGGATTCCAGGCCTGCGTGGTGGCCGCAGCTCAGACTTCTGGTCTTCTCTCTCCCGCCTTCTTTCTTGCTCCCCTCCCTTCCTGACCGTCACATGAACTCTGCTTCCCTGCCACATTTCCTGTTTCCTCTGCCTGGACACCCTTCCACCTCCCTCCCCCCTGCAAATCCCAACAGGGCCTTCCCGTGGCAACTTGGTGTCATACTGTCCTGGACTGCTTACTAACACTGCCAGGCCTTTAGAGGGCCCAGAACTCGCTCCTACGAGCACTGTGGGAAGATTCAGGGGCTTGTTTTACAGGTTGACAGCACGAGTGTGTTCGATTCTGCATCCCTGAATCAGTATTTATTAAGTTCTATTCTGCTGAACGCCAGTTCTGAGAACCTCTGAGACACTATCAATATGCAGTTCTAAATAACCATTTATGATGACAGTAATGATAAAAATGCAGAAAGAATTTTATGTCTACATCTCATAGGGCTGAATAAATTGAACGACTTCCTTCAGTCCCCCCCACCCCCTTTTCTGGACACTTTGAAAGAAGAAGTTCCAAGGGTGTTTTGCTTAGAAATGTGGTTTTGGCCCTGGACTCAAAGTTCTAACAGGCCTGAAAGCCACCAGCGGCCCCACTCCCAGACTCTGTCTCTGCAGGTGGAATGATGAACATTTCTAAACTGTATCATTACGTCACCCTTCGCCTAAATTCTCCAAAGGCTTCAACTCCCTTCCAGGAGCTGAGCCACTCACTCATTCATTTATTCATTTGTTTGCCACCTTCAGGAGAATCAAACATCACCACTCAAGGGGTGACAATTGCAATTTCGTTCCTTCCCTCTTCCCTTTTTTCCCAACAGGATTTAACACCGTCTGACATCCTGACCACTGCAGGGATCCTTTGTTTGTTGGTCTGGCTTCCCCAGGAGAATAGGAGCCCTGTGGGTGGGGCTAGGGTGGGTTTTTGTCTATGTGTCCACAGCTCTATCTCCAGTGCTTAGAACAGTGCCTGGCACACGGGAGACACTCAACAGGCGTTTCCGGAAGGAAAGAATAAATGAACGCATGGGTCTCCTAGGCACCATTCTGAGCACCAGTCCTCACTCTCACCAAGTCTACAGGGTGCTGCTCCCCACGCCTGTGCCAGAACTGTGTCATTTGTCCCCAGAGTGTTTTCTTACCTTCATCCTCTGGGGAAACTCTCATTCATCCTTAAAGATCAGCTCATACTTCATCTTTTTTTTTTTTTTTTTTTGAGACAGAGTCTCTGTCACCCAGGCTGAAGTGCAGTGACACAATCTCAGCTCACTGCAACCTCCACCTCCCAGATTCAAGCAATTCTCATGCCCCAGCTACTGGGATTGGCTAATAAGCCACCATGTGCCTGTAATCCCACTACTGGCACTGGCTAATTAGCTACCACATGCTTATAATCCCAGCTACTGGGATTGGCTAATTAGCTATCATGTGTGGGTAATTTTTATATATTTAGTAGAGATGGGATTTTACCATGTTGGCCAGGCTGGTCTTCAACTCCTGGCCTCAAGTGATCCACCCACCTCAGCCTCCCAAAGTGCTGGGATTACAGGTGTCAGCCACCAAGCCTGGCTCATCGCCTCTTCAGACCACCCAATATGCCACTACCTATGTGCTATAGACTCTATTGTGTTTCCTCCAAAATTTATATGTTGAAGCCATAACCCCCTGTGTGATTACAATTAGAGACAAGGCTCTTAGAAAGTAATTTAGATTAATAAGGTCCTAGGATAGAGGATAGGGTTCTAATCTGATAGGATTGGTGGCTTTATTAGAAGATGAAGGGAGGCTGGGAGCGGTGGCTGAAGCCTGTAATCCCAGCACTTTGGCAGGCTGAGGTAGGTGGATCAATTGAGTCCAGGAGTTCAAGACCAGCCTGGGCTACATGGAGGAACTCTGTCTCCACAAAAAATACAAAACTTAGCCAAGTGTGGTGGTGCATGCTTATAGTCCTAGCTACTCAGGAGACTGATGTGAGAGGATTGCTTGAACCTGGGAAGCTGAGGTTGCAGTGAGTCAAGATCATGGACTGCACTCCAGCCTGGACAACAGAGCAAGACCCTCTCAAAAAAAAAAAAAAAAACGAGGAAGGGGCCAGCCATGGTGGCTTGTGCCTGTAATCCTAGCACTTTGGGAGGTGGAGGTGGAAGGATTGCTTGAGCCCAGGAGTTTAAGACCAGCCTGGGCAACATAGCTAGACTCCCATCTGTATTAAAAAATAAAAATAAAAGAAATAAAATAAAATAAATAATAAGTAAATAAACAATAAATGAATAAAAAAATTAAAAAGGAGAGGGCTGGGTGTGGCGGCTCATGCCTGTAATCACAGCACTTTGGAAGGCCAAGGTGGGCAGATCACTTTGAGGCCAGGAGTTCAAGACCAGTCTGGCCAACATCGTGAAACCCCGTCTCTACTAAAAATACAACAATTAGCCAGGCCTAGTGGTACATGCCTGTGATCCCAGTTACTCAGGAAGCTGAAGTAAGAGAATCACTTGAATCCCGGAGGCAGAGGTTGCAGTGAGCTGAGATAGGGCCATTGCACTTCAGCCTGGGTGACAGCGTAAGACTCTGTCTCAATTAAAAAAAAAAAAAAGGTGGGAGCAGTGGCTCACGCCTATAATCCCAGCAGTTTGGGAAGCCGAGATGGGTGGACAACCTGAGGTTGGGAGTTTGAAACCAGCCTGACCAACATGGAAAAACCCCGTCTCTACTAAAAATACAATAATTAGCTGGGCATGGTGGCATATGCCTGTAATCCCAGTTACTCGGGAGGCTGAAGCAGGAGAATCGCTTAAACCCAGGAGGTAGAGGTTGTGGTGAGCCGAGATTGTGCCATTGCACTCCAGCCTGGGAAACAAGAGCAAAACTCTGTCAAAAACAAAACAACAACAACAACAACAACAACAAAAAAAACACCAAAAAGGAGGGAAGGGAAAGAGATCATTCTGTCCTCTCCTGTGCACTGAGACCACGAGCACGCAGAGAGAAGGCAGCCGCTTACGCGTCAGGAAGAGCACCCTCACCTCAACTGAACTGGCTGGCGCCTTGACCTTGGACTTCCCAGCCTCCAGAACTGGGAGAAATAAATGTCTGTTTTTAAGCCACCATCTATGGTATTTTCAGATGAGCATGAAGCTCAGTAAAGGAAGTAACTTGCAACTGGGACTGGAAGCCCCACCCATCTAGACCCTGAACCAGAGTTCTCACAGTATGATCTTGGTCACCTCCTGAACTCTGACCCCAAGGTGATTAATCACAGATCACCATGCAGGTCCCTGGGCCCCACTTGGCCTTACGAGGTGGGACCTGGCAGAGGAGGAATAATCCACTTTTTTTTTTCTATAGACAGGGTCTCGATCTGTTGCCCAGGTTGGATGCAGTGGTGCAATCATGGCTCACTGCAGCCTTGAACTCCTGGGCTCAAGCACTCCTCCTGCCTCAGTTTCCTGAGTAGTTGGGACTACAGGTGTGCACCACCACGCCCAGCTATTTTTTACTTTTTGTAGAGACAGAGTCTCGCTGTCTTGCCCAGACTTGTCTTGAACTCCTGGGCTCAAGCAATTCTCCTGCCTCGATTTCCTGAGTAGCTGGGACTACAGGTGTGCACCACCACGTCCAGCTATTTTTTACTTTTTGTAGAGACAGAGTCTCGCTGTCTTGCCCAGACTTGTCTTCAACTCCTGGGCTCAAGCAATCCTCCAGCCTCAGTCTCGCAAAGTGCTAGGATTACAGGCGTGAGCCACTATGCCCAGCCTAGAATCTGCATTTTAATCAGTGCCTCAGCTGGCCATTGTGTTGGTGTCTCCCAATTTGCCTCCACTTCCTGTCTTCCTTCCCCTAGACTGTGGGCACCTTGGGGCAAGGCTGGGCTGAGGATAACCCTTTGTGTCCCTGGATCCTGGTGTGTACCTAGCACATGGTTTGTACTCAACACCCAGACATTTCCAAATCTCAGCCACAGGACCCTTTCCTCATCCCAAACTCAGGTGACCTAGAAAAATACAGGAGTTTCGGGGAGATCTGCTAGCAGGTGGGGTGAAGAGGTGGCTGGGCCAGTAAGTGGAGACAGAGACAAGGAAAGGGGTTGTCCCCACCTGGTGCAGGGCATCTGCCTTGTCTGTGTGCTTCTGCCGGCTTCGCTGTGCCGCTGCCCGGTTCTTCTGCTTCTTCTTCAGCTGCCTTTGATGCTCCTCAAAGTCCTGAGGGGCACGAGGCAGAGGACTTAGGGGGCCCGGACAGGCCTGGTGCCGTCCATCCTGGCCTGCCGTTTATAAAGCCAAGGGTTTCCCTTTGAGTCGAGTTCCTGAGGGTCTTTGTTCTCCCAGAAGCTCACTTGGCACCCACAATCCCCACAGCAGGCACTGTACACCCTGTTGCCAGGCCAGCCTCACCCCTGTGTCCTGCTCACAGCTCACATTGGGGGCGAGAGGGAAAGCAGGGAGGATGGGAAGCCTGAGATTCAAACTCAGACAGAGCTGACTTCAAACCCCACATTCTCTCTCTTTTCTTTTCTTTTTTTTTTTTTTTTGAGACAGAGTCTCACTTTGTTGCCCAGGCTGGAGTGCAGTGGTGTGATCTTGGCTCACTGCAACCTCTGCCTCTCAGGTTCAAGCGATTCTCTTGCCTCAGCCTTCTGAGTAGCTGGGACTACAGGCATGTGCCACCAAGCCCAGCTGTTTTTTGTATTTTTAGTAGAGATGGGTTTTCACGATGTTGGCCATGATGGTCTCTCCATCTCCTGACCTCGTGATCCACCTGCCTCAGCCTTCCAAAGTGCTGGGGTTACAGGTGTGAGCCCCGCGCCCAGCTTATTTTCTTTTCTTTTCTTTTATTTAGACAGAATCTCTCTCTGTTGCCCAGGCTGGAGTGTGGTGGCACAATCTCAGCTCACTGTAACCTTCGCCTCCTGGGTTCAAGCAATTCTCTTGCCTCAGCCTCTCGAGTAGCTGAAACTACAGACGTGCCCTGCCACACCCAACTAATTTTTGTATTTTTAGTAGAGATGGGTTTTCACCATGTTGGCCAGGATGGTCTCGAACTCCTGGCCTTATGTGATCCACCCATCTTGGCCTCCCAAGGGGCTAGGATTACAGGCGTGAGCCACCATGCCCAGCAGGCCTGAGTTATTTGGAGAAGGAAGGAAAGGCTCCTGTAAGGGTAGTCGGGGGAACAGGTACATTAGGAGAGGGCAAGTACATAGAGGCCAAGTCCTAAACCAGAGGCTGGACACACAACGTGAGAGCTGGAAATGCCTCATTTTCAATCCCCTAGGGAGGAAAGTGAGACCCAGAGAAGGGCATGCAGAGCCCTCTGTCACACAGCTCAGAGTATAGAGCTGGGACTAGGCACTCCCGCCTGCAGCCCTCACTGCCTGGCACTGGGGATCCTTGGGTTGCTCCCCCATCTCCAATCCCCTGTACTCACTGTCCCGGTCAGCAGCTCGTTGCCCCCACAGAGGTGCATGGCTTAGATGGGGGAGCAGAGGCGTCCCTCAGCAGCTGTGACTTCCCAGTGCCCTCTGGAGGCCTGAGGAAGCGACACCCCTTTAAATCCCCAGTGACCATTCCGCCCGCCCCCAGAGAACCAAGTTTCAGTTTCTCCTAAAGCCACCAGCTGCCCAGAATCCCTGGCTTAGGGCTGCTCACGTGGCTAGAATTTCCTAATATGAACTGGCCTTCCGGTTGGGCCCCTTCTCTGGAAAGAGGACAGTGGAGTGTGGAGAGGATGGAAAACCAAAGGCCAGGTATGGGGAGGGTGTTCCAGGGAAGAAAGGACAGGCAGCCAGGGACTGAGCTGAGAGGAGAAGCCAGTGGGGACTGAGGGCTCCTGTGAGGTAAGAGAGAGCCTCTGGGCTCTGGAATTTGGGGAACTCCAGATCACAGCCCACACTGGAGCTGTCCAGCTTTCGGAAAGTGACTCTCCTTCTCTGAGCCTTAATTTTCTCATCTGTAAGGGTATGAGCTGGAGGATGGTACAACTACACACTCCCAGGCTCACGGCAGGAACTAAGCCAGATAATACAACCACCCCAAAACCTTCTGAGACCACTCCTGAAGCATATCTGCAAAAACAAGCAATGCCTTAGATAGAACAGATGGATACATGACTGTTTTCATACAACAGACCGAGTGGCAGTGGAAAGACTGATGTCAGTGGTTAGGAGCCCGGCTTCCAAGCTACGTGACTTGGGTTCATAATTTCATCTGTGTTTCTGTTTCCAGATCTGTAAAGTGGGGATAAAAACAATTTTGTTAGGCTGGGTGCAGTGGTTTATGCCTGTAATCCAAGTACTCTGGGAGGCCAAGGCAGGAGGATCACTTGAGCTCAGGAGTTTGAGACCAGCCTGGGCAACATAGCAAGACCTTATCTCTAATAAAAATACAAAAAATTAGCGGAGCATGGTGGCACACACCTGTATTCCCAGTTACTCAGGAGGCTGAGATGGGAGGATCACTCTAGCGTAGGAGTTGAAGTCTACAGTGAGCTGTGATCTTGCTACTGCACTCCAGCCTGGGCAATAGAGCAAGACCTTGTTTCAAAAAAAATAATTAATTAAAATTTTAAAAATAAAAATAAAGCAAGGCCCGAAGTCCCAGGCGTATCTGCACGGTTGTTGTATCTCTAAGAGAGACCACACTAGGATGGGGCCTCTGGGAGCCAGAGGGGCCAGTAGCTCTTGGGGTATTGTAAACAGGGGCCAGTAATGTCCAAGAACAGCATGCGTGCAGTATGTAGGGTCCTGCGGTCTAGTGACTACAGAATTTTGGGTTGTACCTGAGACCTGAGGGCTCATGGCCGATGAGGTGGGATCACGAGAATGGCAAACACTACAGATGTGATCTTCTGATAGGTGATGGTGGCTGAATGTTGTTTTAAAGAGTTCATGGACGCCTCTGAGCTTAGTAAAAAAGAGTACTGCAATTGATTAGCAATATCTGCCAAACCACGACCGATTAGTGATGTCTGTTATGAGCAGAGGTGTGGAAAGCGGCAGTCCGCTGTTATCCCTAGAACCAGGCATAAAACAAGTCTGGGTTTCAGAGTCAGAAGACGTGACTCTGAGTCCTGGACCTCCACTCACCCAGTTTATCACCTGGAGCCTCAGTGTTTCGGCGATCACAAAGAAATGATATCTGTTTGACAGTTGTTTTGACGATGGGAAGGAATGAGATGAGAAGAAAGTTCTTGGGATACTGTAAAGTGCTATGTGGCAAGGATTCCCCCTCCTGAGATTTGCGGTGTCATATTCTGGATTCTTGTATTACTAATGCAGGCTCCTGATTTAAAATGCCTGGGTGGGCATGACAGCTGGGCCTTGCCCTCCTTGCCTCTGAGGGGACTGGGGGCAGAGGCTGAAGTGGGATGCCCCATGCAGTGAGGCCATCCCTGTTTCTCTGAATTATTGTTTCCCAGAAACCAGGAAGGCTGGGGCATCTTGCCTGAGACAGGCACCTAAGGAGCTCATTAACCCAGCCCATGAGCTCCCCTGGGAGGATCTGCAGGAGCCCTGTGCATGATGGGACTAAGAAGAAACACCTGTGTGTGTGTGTGTGTGTGTGTGTGCACGAGAGTGTGTGTGTGCATGTATGTGTGTGTGTGGAGGGGCTAGGGTCCCCCCCTGCCCTGGACCCTCAGTCTTTCCCCTCTAGATCCTGGCTTCCAGCAGAGGTGACACAGCCGGTACAGCTTTTTCCAGAACACCACAGTCCTGGGAGAAGACCAAAGAAGGCAGCGTTTATGGCTCCCCGAGGAGGTGGCTGGGAGAGGGAGTGGCAGGGGCAGGGAGCGGGAGCGGGTAATGTTTAACCAGGAATGGCTGTAGGAGACTCTTTCCAGAGGTGGACGCCCTCCCTGGCTGGTGGGACCATCCAGTCTGACTCCCCGCTTAGACGGTGTCTCAGTCAGCTCAGGCTGTTATAATGCAATACCAGAAACTGGGTGGCTTCATGACAGGCTTTTATTTCTCGAAGTTCTGAGGGCTGAGAGTCCAAGGGCACAGTGCTGGCAGGTTTGGCTCCTGGCAAGGCCTCTCCCTGGCTGGAAGATGGTGGCACTCTTGCCGTGTTCTCACATGATCTCTCTGCCTTCTTATAAGGACACTCATCCCATTGTAGGGTCCCACCCTCACGACATCATCTAAACCTAATGACTTCCTGAAGGCCCCCCTCCAAATACTATCTCATTGAGAATTGGCACTTCAGTGTGTGAGTTCTCAGGGGATACAAACTTTCAGTCCATAAAAGAGGGTGAGGAAACTAATGCCCAGACGGGCAGGTCACCCCACAGGAGGGGCAGAGCTGGGGGGTGAACACAACCTCTCTCTTTCCAGGCCTTAGTCCTGCTCCATACCCTGCTTGGAAGGACCTGGTCCATTAGTAAAGAGCCAGCAGCCCCAGTGGGTGGAGGCTTGGAGGCCTCCCAAATACCATAGCTACCAAGTGAGCTCCTGTGTGGCAGAACAGGTTCTTTGAATTATCCCCAGTGCCTCAGACACTGCCTTCACATAATAGATGCCCAATTAATGAATTAAAGTCCAGCAGGCAACTTGCCACCTAGGAACCCCACAACTTTCCTGAGAAAAGATGCTTTTTGCTCATTCCCATAGGACCTGCCCTGGGTTCCTGGTGGGCTCTCCCCAGCCAACCTCATCATTTTACCAGTGAGGAAACTGAGGTAGCCAGGCGAGGTGGCTCACACCTGTAATCCCAGCTTTTTGGGGGGCTGAGGCGGGTGGATCACCTGAGGTCAGGAGTTCAAGACCAGCCTGACCAATATGGTAAAACCCCGTCTTTAAATATAAAAAAAAAAAGGAAACTGAGGTATAGGAAAGGGAAAGTCACATCACTGTTTTGGGAGAAGGCAGGATACACTGATTTCCTGTCCCAATTCTTATTTATTTATTTTTTTTAGATGGAGTCTTGCTCTGTTGCCGGGCTGGAGTACAGTGGCAAGATCTCGGCTCACTGCAACTTCTGCCTCCTGGGTTCAAGCAATTCTTCTGCCTCAGCTTCCCGAGTAGCTGGGACTACAGGTGCACACCACCACACCCAGCTAATTTTTGTATTTTTTTTTAGTAGAGACAGAGTTTCACCATGTTGGCCAGGCTGGTCTTGAACTTCTGACCTCAAGTGATCTGCCCGCTTGGGTCTCCCAAAGTACTAGGATTACAGGTATGAGTGAGCCACTGTGCCCAGCCCCTACCCTGTCCCAGTGCTTTCCCACATCTGCTGGGGTTGGGCAGATGCTCAGATCTCCAGCTGCTGAAGGATGAGGACCCTTCACTCTAGGTCCTTCCAGCACGTGCATCCCTCATATTAGGGATTAGGCCATATTAGGCCTGGCCTCCTCAGGGTACCTCCAGGGGGCTACAGATGAAAGCAGAAAAAGCGGCCAGTAAGTTGCTGGCAGGGCTGACTGGCTGCTGACTTGCCATCCACACCTGAATGGGAGCCAAGCCTCAGCCAGGAGGATTTTACAACCCAGGGTGTGTGGGACACATCTATTGGGGAAGGGACTTCCTGTCATAGAACTTCCTCTGGGGAGGGCACTTTCTGCCAGGGAGGTCAGGGAAGGCTTTCCAGAGCAGGGGCTCTTTTGAAGGGACACTGAAGGACGGGCAGGCCCTATCCCAAGGCCTGGAACTTGTTCTTGGCAAGTTACTTCACTAACCTCTTTCTGCCTCATCTGTAAAATGGGGATTCTGTTTTATGGTGGTTGTCTTTATGGCAAAGAGAAATGTAAAATTTTTTAAAATGGGGATAATAGGCCAGGCACTGTGGCTCACGCCTGTAATCCCAGCACTTTGGGAGGCCGAGGTGGGCGGATCACCTGAGGTCATGAGTTTGAGACCAGCCTGACCAACATGAAGAAATCCTGTCTCTACTAAAAATACAAAAAAATTAACAGGGTGTGGTGGCATGCCTGTAATCCCAGCCATTCGGGAGGCTGAGGCAGGAGAATTGCTTGAACCCGGGAGGCAGAAGTTGCGGTGAGCTGATATTGTGCCATTGCACTCCAGCCTCGGCAACAAGAGTGAAACTTTATCTCAAAATAATAATAATAATAAATAAATAATAAAACGGGGATAATAGAAGGATTTAAGTAATGTATGTAAAGGGCTTATAACAGCGCACAGCTCATAGTTAAGTCACATAAACATCTGTTAAACTTAACGAAGGCACTTGATACATATCTGATTAATTTTTATTCACGTAACAACAGGCTTGTATTTTGTTTTATCTTTATTTATTTATTTAGAAGAAGTCTGCTCTGTCACCCAAGCTGGAATACAGTGGCATGACCTCAGCTCACTGCAACCTCCACCTCCTGGGTTCAAGCGATTCTCCTGCCTCAGCCTCCTGAGTCTCTGGGACTACAGGCACCTGCCACCACACCCAGCAAACATTTTTGTATTTTTAGTAGAAATAGGGTTTCACCACGTTGGCCAGGCTGATCTCAAACTCCTGACCTCAAGTGATCCACCTACCTTGGCCTCCCAAAGTGCTAGGATTACAGGGGTGAGCCATCGTGCCTGGCCTTTTTTTTTTTTGAGACAGAGTCTTGCTCTTGTCACCCAGGCTGGAGTGCAGTGGCATGATCTTGGTTCACTGCAACCTCCGCCTCCCAGGTTCAAGCAATTCTCTTGCCTCAGCCTCACAAGTAGCTGGGATTACAGGTACCCACCACCACACCTGGCTAATTTTTGTATTTGAGTACAGATGGGATTTCACTATGTTGGCCAGGCTGGTCTCAAATTCCTGACCTCAGGTGATCTCCCCACCTCGGCCTCTGAAAGTGCTCAAATTACAGGTGTGAGCCACCGTGCCCGGCCTGAAATATCTTTTAAATGAAAAAGCAAGTAATGGACAGGACCCATTTTTGTCTTAAATAATGATGAGGTCGGGCACAGTGGCTCATGCTTGTAATCCCAGCACTTTGGGATTCTAGCACAAAAAATTGGCCAGGCACAGTCACATGTGCCTATAGTCCCAGCTACTCAGGAGGCTGAGGCAGGAGAATGGCTTGAACCCGGGGGTGGTGGGTGGCAGCGGAGGTTGCAGTGAGCTGAGATTGCACCATTGCACTCCAGCCTGTATGAGACAGAATGAGGCTGTCTCAAAAGAAAAAAAAAGGCAAGTTATGATTGTGTTCTTGTGTGAGAAGCAGCACTTATACCTGGTGTAAATTGCTGCAAATTTCTCATGCTTACAAAGGAGTCTCAATAAGAGGGAAATTGTGTTCTCTGGATTCTTAGCTTTCTGTTTAACCCGTCACTGTCATTCGTTGCGCTTTGAATGGACGTGTCTTATTTTGCTGCACTGGTGCAGCAAGTGAAGTATTCTTTTTTGTTCTCCCAGACGTAGTCTCACTCTGTGGCCCAGGCTGGAGCACAGTGGCGCGATATCATCTCACTTCAATCTCTGTCTCCCTGGTTCAAGCAATTCTACTGCCTCAGCCTCCTGAGTAGCTGAGATTATAGGAGTGCACCACCATGCCCAGCTAATTTTTATATTTTTAGTAGAGACAAGATTTCATCATGTTGGTCAGGCTGGTCTCAAACTCCTGACCTCGTGATCCACCCGCCTTGGCCTCCCAAGGGGCTGGCATTACAGCTGTGAGCCACCACACCCGGCCACAAGTGGAGTATTCTCCATGTAGCTGCTCATGAAACCTTCACCGGTAGGTCGCAGATATCTGTGAGAGAAGTCTCTCTCCCTTATTAGATCATCTAAGTTAAGTTACTAGCAAGTCTAGAGTGCACCAGCGTCAGACATGGTGCCCAAACAATGTCACCGGGAGTCAGACTCTTACCCTATCTGCTGTCCTCCGGGCTGGCTACATTCTCAGGCAGAGCTGGCTCATGGGAGTAGGACGCCACCAGAAACACCAGCTTAGCGGCTCCCCAGAGGAGCACATCCCCAGCCCTTGCCACTTCCCCAGTAGTTCCAACAAAAGTCCCAGGCCTGGCCTTCTTTGGTCTGGCTTGGGTCATGTGCCTATTCCTGACATCAATCACTGTGAACAGGTGAGATGAGGCAGGGCCAGCGTCCCAAGCCCATCCCGGAGCCCAGGGTTTCGGTTAGCCCCATCTAAACCATAAGGACTCGGGGTAAGGAAGCGGCAGTTTTCCAAGGCATTGGGGCGCTGTTGGCAGAAGAAGGGTGGGTAGATGCTGGGCTAATGCCACGGCCTCAGCTCAGCTTGCGATATGAGGAAGCTGCTGTTCAGCAGCACGTCCCCGGCCCTGGTCACCTCCCCAGGTGGATGGACTCCCATCCCCCATGTCTCTGATACCAAGCTGAGCAATCTCCCTCCTTCACCTCACACCTGCCCAAGAGGTGAAGGAAGATCTCCACAGTCAGAGACCCGTGGACAGGAGAGCAAGGGCTTGCTAAAGGATGACTCCAGATGTACTGAATGCTGGGCATAGACAGGGGAAGCCACATCATGGGGACTCCCCAGGGTGTGGGGAGAGAAGAACAGACTTTAATTTCAGCAGAGTACATTGTGCATAGCACATTTCAGTGCTCATTAAGATGGCGTCTGGGCCAGGCACGGTGGCTCATGCCTGTAATCTCAAAACTTTGGGAGGCTGAGGTTGGCAAATCAAGAGTTCAAGACCAGCCTGGACAACCTGGCGAAACCCCATCTCCACTACAAATATAAAAGTTAGCTGGGCATGGTGGCACATGCCTGTAGTCCCAGCTACTAGAGAGGCTGAGGCAGGAGAGTTGCTTGAACCTGGGAGGCAGAAGTTGCAGTGAGCCGAGATTGCACCACTGCACTCCAGCCTGGTGACAGAGCGAGACTCTGTCTCAACAACAACAACAACAAAAATAGGCCAGGTGCGGTGGCTCACGCCTGTAATCCCAGCACTTTGGGAGGCTGAGGTGGGCTGATCATGAGGTCAGGAGATTGAGACGATCCTGGCCAATATGGTGAAACCCCGTCTCTACTAAGATACAAAAAACTAGTCGGGCATAGTGGTGCATGCCTGTAATCCCAGCAATTCAGGAGAATCGATTGAACTCAGGAGACGGAGGTTGCAGTGAGCCGAGATTGCGCCACTGCACTCCAGCCTGGCAACAGAGCAAGACTCTGTCTCAAGAAAAATAATAATAATAAAATAAATAAAAATTTAGAAAGATGGAGTCTGCAAATAGCCAGGCCTCCCAGGAACTAAGTGACTTCACTGGGCTCTACGGGGCTCTTCACTGCCCAGTCCTCAGTGCACCTTCCCATGCTCACTCCCCTCCCCAACCCCCAGTCCTGCTGGGCCCTTTGCCTCCAATGCCTTGTGCTTCTGAGTCTCTGCCATTCCTTTAATATACTTACACATCTTTCTGGGAAGCTATCTGGAACTTTTGGAAATGGACAGGCAGTATAAATTATAAACAGCTGAGCTATGATGAGTCCGAGAGCATCCCAGGGCTTTGTGGGAAATGACAGTTGTGACCATGGCTCCTGGATTTTCCTAGGTAGTCCAAGCCCCGGAAAGACCCGGGCTCAAATCCTCGCTCTGTCCTGCTACTGTGTGAGCTTGGACAAGGCCCTTGGTTGCTCTGGGTTCTCACTGTCCTTGTCTGTAAAATGGTGACAATTCCCTCGCTTTGCCAGAGCTGCCATGAGGACTGAAACAAGGTATGGAAAGTGGTCACCAGTGAGCTCCGAAAGGACAAGTCCCTCTTTCTTGTCCCAGTTATCCCTAGAGATGGGAGGGCCTCATGTGGAGGCTGTTGCCAGGGAGTGGCCAGCGAGGCTCACAGAGCCAGGGCCTGGAGGGCTGGCTGGGGTTCAGTGGGGTGGAGAATGAGGCCCAACCCAGGCTGGCCAGCGACTCGAAATGCAACAGACCAGACAGTGCTTGACAATGACTTCTCAGGGTCCTTCTTGCTGTGCTGGAGGCTGGGGCCCACCTGAGCCTCTTTGGAGGCCTTTTTCTTTTTTTCTTTTTTTTCTTAGCACCAACCATGTGCAGAAGGGAGGCTTTTTTCTAAACATGGGACTAGCAATGAACCAAGGCTGGTGCTGCAGACAGAGACCTAGGTGCCTTCCCCAGCACTGCCATCTGCCTTCCACCCTGGGTTTCAGTCTTCCCTTCCCAGCACCCATGGGGAGGGGGTAACTATGAGATGTCTTTTTCTTTTTTTTTTTTTTGAGACCAAGTCTCTCTGTTTCCCAGGCTGGAGTGCCAGGAGGTGATCTCAGCTCACTGCAACCTCTGCCTCCCAAGTTCAAGCGATTCTCCTGCCGCAGCCTCCCGAGTAGCTGGGATTGCAGGTACCCACCACCACGCCCAGCTAGTTTTTGTATTTTTAGTAGAGATGGGGTTTCGCCGTGTTGGCCAGGGTGATCTTGAACTCCTGACCTCAGGTGATCTGCCTGCCTCAGCCTCCCAAAGTGCTGGGATTACAGGCATAAGCCACCATGCCCCGCTGAGACACCCTTTTTGATTCGGGCCCTGTGTGGGAGTTGGAATCTGTGGGGATCTCAGAAAGTGGGAGCTGGATCTGCCTTGGTTTGGGGGCTGAGAAACCTGATGGTGAGAACACGGCTGGTGAAGCCCCACTGCTTCCTGTCTGTGTGAGTAGCTAGAAAGCAATTCAGAAACCTTCTGCCCGTTTCTATCACTTGGCAAGTATTTCCTGAGCATCTCCCATGTGGCAGGCCCTGCTCTAGGTGCTGGGAGACATCTGTTTGTTTGTTTGTTTGTTTGTTTGTTTGTTTGTTTTTGAGACAGACTCTTGCTCTGTCACCCAGGCTGGAGTGCCGTGGGGTGATCTTGGCTCTCTGCAACCTCCGCCTCCCCGGTTCAAGCGATTCTCTGCCTCAGCCTCCCAAGTAGCTGGGATTACAGGAGTACCACCATGCCTGGCTAATTTTTGTACTTTTTAGTAGAGATGGGGTTTCACCATCTTGGCCAAGCTGGTCTTGAACCCCTGACCTTGTGATCCACCTGCCTCAGTCTCCCAAAGTGCTGGGATTACAGGTGTGAGCCACTGCACCCAGCCAACATCTGTTTTTAAAGAAAGATCCAATTACTGCCCTTGTGGCATTTCTGTTCTAGGGAGGAGCAGGGAGACAGTAATTGTGTTAAGTGAATGATATAGTCTGGTGGGAGTCCACAGGTAGTTGTGGGAAATGTGGGGTGGGGAATTTCACATGTAAGTAGTGGGGTCAGACTAAAAGCCTCATTGAAACCTTTAAGCCAAAAAAAAAAATTTTTTTTTTTCAGACAGAGTCTGGCTTTGTCGCCAGGCGCCAGGCTGGAGTGCGTCGCCAGGCGCCAGGCTGGAGTGCAGTGGCATAACCTCAGCTCACTGCAACCTCCGCCTCCCGGGTTCAAGCAATTCTCCTGCCTAGTCTCCCAAGTAGCTGGGACTACAAGCGTGTGTCACCACACCCAGCTAATTTTTGTATTTTTTAGCAGAGATGGGGTTTCACCATGTTGGCCAGGATGGTCTCGATCTCTTGACCTCGTGATCCACCTGCTTCAGCCTCCCAAAGTGCTGGTATTAGAGGTGTGAGCCACCAGGCCCGGCCCAAAAAAATTTTTTGACCTTGGACATCTGAGGAAATAATTGAAGAGGAGAGAGCCGTGATAGTGAGGTACTGGCTGGGGTCGGGGGCAGAGTGGTGTAGTGGACTCCTGGGACTGGCAGGGTCAGGGGAGCAAGAGATTGGCGTGGAGGCCATGGGGTCATTCGTGCAGTTCATAGGCCACTGAGAACCTTGGGCTTTTCCTCTGAAAGATACAGAGAGCGCCAGAGGGCTCTGAGCAGAGGAGAACGTGATCTGATGCACAGGTTAAAAGGTCCCTGGTGGGGCGTGGTGGCTCACACCTGTAATTCCAGCACTTTGGAGGCCGAGGCAGGAGGATCACTTGAGGTCAGGAGTTTGAGACCAGCCTGGCCAACATGATGAAATACAAAACTAAAAATACGAAACTTAGCTGGACGTGGTGGCACATGCTTGGGAGGCTGAGGCAGGAGGATCTCTTGCACTCAGGAGGTGCGATCTACCTTCTGAGTTCAAGTGATTACACCGCTGAGCTGAGATTGCACCACTGAGTAAGACTCCATCTCAAAAATAAATAAATAGGCTGGGTGCGGTGGCTTATGCCTGTAATCCCAGTACTTTGGGAGGCAGAGGCGGGCAGATCACCAGAGGTCAGGAGTTCGAGACCAGCCTGGCCAACATGGCGAAACCCTGTCTCTACTAAAGATACCAAAATTAGCTGGGCGTGGTAGTGGATGCCTGTAACCCCAGCTACTCAGGAGGCTGAGGCAGGAGAATCTCTTGAACCCAGAAGGCAGAGGTTGCAGTGAGTCGAGATCGTGCCACTGCACTCCAGCCTGGGCGACAGAGTGAGACTCCGTCTCAAAATAATAATAATAATAAAATAAATAAATAAAAAATAAAAGGATTGACAGGGCACAGTGGCTCACGCCTATGATCTCAGCACTTTGTGAGGCCGAGGCAGGTGAATCACCTGAGGTCAGGAGTTCAAGACCAGCCTGGTCAACATGTTGAAACCCCGTCTCTACTAAAAATACAAAAATTAGCCAAACTGTGGCTCATGCCTGTAATCCCAGCTACTTGGGAGGCTGTGGCATGAGAATCACTTGAACTTGGGAGGCAGAGGTTGCAGTGAGCTGAGATCATGCCACTGCACTCCAGTCTGGGTAACAGAGTGAGACTCGGTCTCAGTAAATAAATAAATAACAAATAAATAAACCCTGTGCCTTGGAGCAGGGGAGCAGGGAAGCTGGTCAGGGGACTGCTGCAGCGATCCAGGTGAGTGGGGGGTCTGTTACCCAGGGAGAAGAGGGGTACCTGCCTCTCAGGTTCCGGAGTGAGGGCACAGCAGGGCTGGGGCAGCCAGGGGTGCAGCAGCTGCTCCTGCGTTCATTCCTATGGAGGCAGGAAGCATCCAGCACAGCCTTGCTTTCGAGGGGCCACAGGCAACAGGTGAGGTGGACGGGGATGTGGCTGTAGCAAGAGCTCAGCTTTTCAAGTCCTTTCTACCTCCTAAGGTTCTGGAAGGGCTTGCAGATGTCACGTGCCCTTGGGTGGTGAGTAACACCTGCTTTTGTCATCTGGAATTTGGAGAGGATGCCTCTGCTGCCTCCCACATAGGCAGCTGGGCTAAGACCTGTAATGAAGATGCTTGAACACTCTGACTTGTCTTTTGAGGCATGCAGCAGTGGCCTGCAGGATGTACACACCCACTGAATCATCAGCGACCAGCATTGGTCACCCAGATGCTTTGGAAATGTAAAACCTACAGAGGCTGAGCGCGGCAGTTCATGCCTGTAATCCCAGCACCTTTGAAGGCTGAGGTGGGTGAATCACTTGAGCCCAGGAATTCAAGACCAGCCTGGCCAGCATGGTGAAACCCTGTGTCTACTAAAAATACAAAAATTAGCCAGGCGTGGTGGTGTGCACCTGTAATTCCAGATTCCAGCTACTTGGGAGGCTGAGGCAGGAGAATCACTTGAACCCGGGAGGCGGAGGTTGCACCAGAATGCGTGCAAGAGCTGAGATGGCGCTACTGCAGTCCTACCTGGGTGACAGAGCAAGACTCTGTCTAAAAAAATATATATATATATGGCTGGACACAGTGGCTCACGCCTGCAATCCCAGTACTTTGGGAGGCCAAAGCCAGGGGATCACCTGAGGTCAGGAGTTCGAGACCAGCCTGACCAACATGGAGAAACCCTGTCTCTACCAAAAATACAAAAATTAGCCGGTCATGATGACACATTCCTGTAATCCCAGCTACCTGAAAGGATGAGGCAGAAGACTCGCTTGAACCCGGGAGGTGGAGGTTGCACCAGATCGCATGCAAGAGCCAAGATGGCGCCACTACACTCCAGCCTGAGCAACCAAAGTGAAACTCTGTCTCAAAAAAAAACCCTACAGGAAGATGAGCGGTGGGAGGGCAGAACTATGGTCTGTATGCGGTTGCCGTTTCTGTGCTTCCAGTTCTTTGTTTACTAATTAGCAGGACAAACCTACACTTGGGTAAGCTGCCTCCACCTGCTGGTCGGCGCCTCTGTCACAGGCATGTGGTCCAAAAAATAAGACGGGCATCACAGATTGTCTTATCAGAGAGGGAAAACAGGTTTTCTGTCTTCTCATTAAAACTGTGACTTTATTATAAACAATCTAATATAAACGATGTAGTTTAAAAGAATTAAACAGGCCAGACGCGGTGGCTCACACCTGTAATCCCAACACTTTGGGAGGCCAAGGTGGGCAGATTGCTTGAGCCCAGAACTTTGAGGGCAACAAGGTGACCCCTACCCTGGGCTCCAGGATGGGCTTGAGGCCCTGGCCTTGCCAATCTCATCTGTTCACAGTGATTGATGTCAGGAATAGGCACATGACCCAAGCCAGACCAAAGAAGGCCAGGCCTGGGACTTTTGTTGGAACTACTGGGAAAGTGGCAAGGGCTGGGGTTGTGCCCCCCTGGGGAGCCGCTAAACTGGTGTTTCTGGTGGCGTCCTACTCCCATGAGCCAGCCCTGCCTGAGAATGTAGCCAGCCCGGAGGACAGCAGATAGGGTAAGAGTCTGACTCCCGGTGACATTGTTTGGGCACCATGTCTGACACTGGTGCACTCTAGACTTGGAAGCGATTTAACTTAGATCATCTAATAAGGGAAAGAGACTCCTCTGACACAGATATCTGCTACCTCCTCGTGAAGCTGTCATGAGCAGCTGCATGGAAAATACTTCACTTGCTGCAACACTGCAGAAAAAGAAGGCAAGTCCACAGAGGGCAACAAATGAGTGAAGAGTTAAACAGAGAAAACTCAGAAACCAGAGAACGCAATTTCCCATAACTTATTAAGACTCCTTTATAAGCATAAGAAATTTGGAGCAATTTACACCAGATATAAGTGCTGCTTCTCACACATGAACACAATCATAACTTGCCCCCCGCCCCTTTTTTTTTCTTTTGAGACAGTCTCATTCTGTTTCATACAGGCTGGAGTGCAGTGGTGCAATCTCGGCTCACTGCAACCTATGCTGCCACCCACCACCCCCGGGTTCAAGTGATTCTTGTGCCTCAGCCTCCCAAGTAGCTGGGACTACAGGTGCACATAACCACAACTGGCCAATTTTTTTTTTTTTTTTTTTGGGACAGAGTCTCACTCTGTTGCCAGGCTGAAGTGCAATGGCATGATCTCGACTCACTGAAACCTCCGCCTCTCGAGTTCAAGCAATTCTCCTGCCTCAGCCTCCCAAGTAGCTGGGAGTACAGCTGGGCTAATTTTTGTATTTTTAGTAGAGACTGGGTTTCAGCATGTTGGACAGGCTGGTCTCGAACTCCTGACCTCGTGATCCACCTGCCTCAACCTCCCAAAGTGCTGAGATTACAGGTGTGAGACACCCCACTCAGCCCTAATTTTTGTATTTTTAGTAGAGATGGGGTTTCACCATGTTGGCCAGAATGGTCTCGATCCCTTGAGCTCATGATCCCAAAATGCTGTGATTACAGGTGTGAGCCATCCTGCCCGGCCCAATCTTTTATATTTTTAGTAGAGATGAGGTTTTGCCATGTTGGCCAGGCTGATCTTGAACTCTTGGCCTCAAGTCATCCACCCAGCTCAGCTTCCCAAAGTGTTGGGATTACAGGCATGAGCCGCCATACCTGGCCTCATCATTATTTAAGAAAAAAATTAAAAAATAGCTGGGCATGGTGGCATGTGCCTGTGGTCCCAGCTACTTGGGAGGCTGAGGTGGGAGGATCAGGTGAGCCTGGGAGGGGGAGGCTGCAGTGAGCTGTGATCATGCTACTGTACTTCAGCCTGGATGACAGAACAAGACCCTGTCTCAAAAAAAAAAAAAAAAAAAAAAAGAATTATATAGAGTTTGGTTATTTTTCTTATTGCTATAAGGGTAATATGTGAAATATCATGAAATTTACATTTTAAAATTAAAACTATAATGCCAAATTTTCAGGCTCGGCACGATGAGTCACAACTGTAATCCCAGCACTTTGGGAGTTCGAGATGGGAGGATTGCTTGAGGCCCAGAGTGCGAGACCAGTCTGGGCAACATGGCAAAACCCAGTCTCTACAAAAAATAAAAATTAGCTGCATGTGGTGGCACATACCTTTAGTCCCAGCTACTTGGGACGCTGAGGTGGAAGGATCACCTGAGCCCAAGGAGATCAAGGCTGCCATGAGCCATGACTGTACCAATCACTGCACTTCAGCCTGGGGGACAGAGTGAGACCCCATCTCAAAAATAATAATAATAATAATGATGCCAAATTTTCCTTTCCAGATGTTGGGTAAACATGCCTTGTTAAAAGGCTCTAGATCTCTATCCTCAAGTTACAAGCCACTTAGCCCTAAGAAGTTTTCCCTTCAAAAGCAGGTTTCACAGATGTCACGATTTGGGTATTTTAATTTCATGATTCTTTCTTGTGAAAAAAAAAAAATACATATATATTCATATTCACGGTTATATATAACTACAACTCTATACATCTTCTTTCCTAGTTTTATTCCTAAGGTATTTCTCAAAGATTTTATTTAAGAGCTCTCTTCTGTTCCTCTGCTTGAAAGTGGAAAAAAAAGAAAAGAAAAAAAGCCGGGTGTGGTGGCTCACACTTCTAATGCTAGCACTTTGGGAGCCTGAGGTGGGTGGATCACTTGAGGTCAGGAGTTTGAGACCAGCCTGACCAACACAGTGAAACCCCGTCTCTATTAAAAATACAAAATTAGCCAGGTGTAGTGGCATACACCTGTAATCCCAGCTACTTGGGAGGCTGAGGCAGGAGAATCACTTGAAGCTGGGAGGCTGAGGTTGCAGGAGGCTGAGGCAGGAGAATCGCTTGAAGCTGGGAGGCTGAGGTTGCAGTGAGTTGAGTTTGCGCCATTGCACTCCAGCCTGGGCAACAAGAGTGGAAACTTTGTCTCAAAAACAAGGGGGAAAAAAAGAGCTCTCTTTTCTCATTTCCATGAGGCAAATGAAAACATAGCTTTTAATGAGTCCCGTTACTTGTCTTTAAATGCCTCTCCACCCAATTTCTAGCTACAGTGAGTTCTTCAAAAGTTAAACACAGGCCAAGTGGGGTGGCTCATGCCTGTAATCCCAGCACTTTGGAAAGCTGAGGTGAGAGGATCGATCACCTAAGTACAGGAGTTTGAGACCAGCCTGGGCAACAGGGCAAGACATTCGTCTCCACACAAAATTTAAAAAATTAGCCGGGCTTGATGGCATGCACCTGTAGTCCCAGCTGCTCAGGAGACTGAAGTGGGAAGACTGCTTGAGGCTGCAGTGAGCCATGACTGTGCCATTGCACATCAGCCTGGGTGACAGAGACCCTGTCTCTAAAAAATTTTTTAAAAGTTAAACATAGTTACTTTCTGAACTCCCCCTTTTTCACAGAGCTTGGATTTTCTTTCTTTCTTTCTTTTTTTTTTTAATTGCTATTCACTGAAATTCTACTACATGGCCCCTAGGGAGTTATGACTGCATGGACAGGCATGACTTTAAGCTAGACATTTGAACAAGTTCTTTCAGTGCTAGTGGTAGGAAATAAAATAAAACAATCCAGCCGGGCGTGGTGGCTCATGCCTGTAATCCCAGCACTTTGGGAGGCCGAGGCAGGTGGATCACCTAAGGTCGGGAGTTCGAGACCAGCCTGACCAACATGGAGAAACCCCATCTCTACTAGAAATACAAAATTAGCCAGGTGTGGTGACACATGCTGGTAATCCCAGCTACTCAGGAGACTGAGGCAGGAGAATCACTTGAACCTAGGAGGCGGAGGTTGCAGTGAGCCAAGATTGTGCCAATGTACTCCAGCCTGGGCAACAAAAGTGAAACTCTGCCTCAAAAAGAAAAAAAAAAAAAAAAATCCAAGGCTGGGTGCAGTAGCTCACGCCTGTAATCCCAGCACTTTGGGAGGCTGAGGAAGGTGGATCTCTTGAAGTCAGGAGTTCGAGACTAGCCTGGCCAACATGGTGAAACCCCGTCTTTACTAAAAATACAAAAATTAGCCAGGATGGTGGCTGGGTGTCTGTAATTCCAGCTACTCAGGAGGCTGAGGCAGGAGAATCGCTTGAACCTGGGAGGCAGAGGTTGCAGTGAGCCAGGATTGTGCTACTGCACTCCAGTCTGGGCGACAGAGCCAGACTCTGTCTAAAAAAAAAAAATCTAGAAACACCCAAGGTAGTAATTTTATGTTCCCCCAAACTTACTGCCCAGTTAACAGCTGCATTACAGTGATTTTCAAACTTTTGTGACTGTGACTCACAGTGAGAAGTACACATAGCTGTATAAATATCTGAAAGAAATGTTTTGCCAAACACTACGTACCTTTACTGCATGGGTAAAGGTAGTAATGTTTTCTGTTCTGCTCATTCTGTTTCATTTTTGTTAATGCTACTAGGTTGAACCATATGAAACACGTCTGTGTAGTGAGAACTCAAACATGGGCAATTTCATATGGTTCAACCTATTCGTGACACTAATTTTACAACCCACTTCCTTAATGGAACGCATCCCATAGACTGAAAAATGTTGCTAAGTGGGCATGTTTCCAGTTAATGTTTTTTTTAATTATTTTTTTTTTGAGATGGAGTCTTGCTCTGTCGCCCAGGATGGAGTGCAATGGCACGATCTCGATTCACTGCAACCTCTGCCTCCCAGGTTCAAGTGATTCTCCTGACTCAGCCTCCCGAGCAACTGGGATTACAGGCCCCTACCACCACACCCAGCTAATTTTTGTATTTTTAGTAGAAACGGGGTTTCACCATGTTGGCCAGGCTGGTCTCGATTTCTTGACCTCATGACCCACACACCTTGGCCTCCCAAAGTGCTAGGATTAGAGGTGTGAGCCACAGCGCCTGGCCCACTGTTTTCTGTTTCTTTGAGACAGGATCTAACTGTCGTGGAAGCTGGAGTGCAGTGGCATGATCACGGCTCACAGTAGCCTCATCCTCCTGGGATCCCACCTCAGCTTCCCAGGTAGCTGGGACTACAGATGTGCACCACCACACCTGGCTAATTTTTTTTTTTTTCTTCTGAGACAGACTCTGTCACCCAGGCTGGAGTGCAGTGGCACAGTCTTTCTGGAACCTTCGCCTCCTGGGTTCAAGTGAGCACATCTGGCTAATTTTTGTAGAGTCTCCCTATGTTGGCCAGGTTGGTCTTGAACTTCTGGGCTCAAGCAATCCACCCACCTTGGCCTCCCAAAGTGCTGGGATTACAGGCATGAGCCACTGTGCCTGGCCCACTTCCTTGTTTTAAGGGCTTCATGGAATCCACATGCACCTAACCCGGTTTAGATAACCTGCCCTCACTGGAGGCACTTAAATTTTTTCCAATTTCTTGCTGTTCCAAACCATGCCACAGTGAACTTCCTTGTCATAAACGTTCTTGTGCAATGCCAGAGTTTCTATGGTGCAGGCTCCTCAAAGCAGGATGGCAGACTCCTACCATCTAGGCACTTACCATTGATCTTAATTGTGTTTAAAAGCCTCTGGGTAAGGGCTATGCTCAGTTTCTTCCTTTGTGTGTGTCTGATGGAGAGTAAATGGTGCCGACTGAAGGGTCCCACTCAGGCACCCTATCTGTCCAGCCCTCCTCTGACCACAAGCCCCTTTCTGCAAGATGGGAAGCTCTAGTTTCTTCCAGACCTCTCTCTCTCTCTTTTTTTTTTTTTTTTTTTGAGACAGAGTTTCACTCTTATTGCCCAGACTGCAGTGCAGTGGCGCTATCTCAGCTCACCACAACCTCCACCTTCCGGATTCAAGAGATTCTCCTGCCTCAGCCTCCCGAGTAGCTGGGATTACAGGCATGCGCCACCACACCCGGCTAATTTTGTATTTTAGTAGAGATCAGGTTTCTTCATGTTGGTCAGGCTGGTCTCAAACTCCCGACCTCAGGTGATTAGCCCGCCTCAGCTTCCCAAAGTGCTGGGATTACAGGCAAGTGAGCCACCGCACCCAGCCCCCTCCAGGCCTCTCTAGGCAAACTTCATGGAGGCGTGAAGACAGTAAGCTTTACCACTGACCAGACCTGAGTTTGAATGTCACCCATGCTCCTTAAACTCTCTGGATTCCATTATCATAGCTACAAAAAGAATACAACCCTCTCAGGGTTGCAGGGAGGATGAAGCTGAACACGTGGAGTGCGTTGCAAACAGTTACACAGAAGTTAGCCATTGTCTTCAGCTGGTGCTGACAGCTCTTTCCCAAGCATGAGAGGCTCCTCCGTGCTGCCTATTCACATTTACCCTGCTGGGACCCAAATTAAGACAATAAGGTTCTCCTGAGTTTACAATCGGCTTGGTCCCAGGCCTCAGTTTCCTCAAGTTGGACTTCTTTTTTTCTTCTTTTTTTATTTGTTATTTTTCACCAAGTAAACGTTGGACGTCTTGAGCGCCAAGGTAAAGAAGGAAACTCTTGGACAAAGCCATTCATTTAACAACAAATATTTATTGAGCACCTACTACGTGCCAGCCACTGTCCTAAGCATCATCTGGGCCTCAGTTCTCCCATCCGCAAAAGTAGGAATTGTACTTTTCAACTGGGAACCGCTGGGCCTCTGGGGACCGGCAGCTTTTGGGGCCGACTACGATTCCTTCGTTGGAACCCAGGGGCGCCCCGCACGTTTCCGAAAGGCCTCCAGGGGGCACTGCCGCCCTGAATCGAGAGCCACTGGAGCTGGGTATGGGGAGGCCCAACTTTCTGCTCTGCCATTGGCCGACTGAGGATGATGCCGATGGCCCAGATTAGCAGGATGTGGACCGTGTTTCTGGGAACTGGGGCCTACACTGGCCACAAGATGAGTCCGTCCGTCCCTGGGGCCCTGCGTTCTGACTCTTGGGTCAGACGCAGCCAAGATACAACTTCAAGGTTTCCGCTCCGGCCGAGTGCCCGGGTCCGGCGGGGGAAAGGGTGACGGTGTCGCCCTCGCTCCCCCAGCCTCAGCCCTCGGGAGGCGCAGCCTCAGGGCGGGCGGCCACGCTGAAGCCCCCTGCGCCGCTAGAGGGATTCTCGCAGCAGCGGCGCGGGCCGGCCTTGCGGTCACGTGCGGCGTGGGCGGGACCAAACCAGCGGCCAGCCAATCGGCTGTGCCGTTGCCGGGCGTGATAGCCAATAGGGGCCGGGAGCGGGGTCCCGGGACTGGGAAGAAACGGTGGCCGGGAGGGGGCTCCGGGGACCATGGGGCTCCTGGCCATTCTGAAGAAGATGAAGCAGAAAGAGCGGGAGGTGCGACTGCTCATGCTGTATCCTCCCCAGCGCCGGAGCCACGGGGGGTAGCGGGGCCCCGCCGGGCGGGCGGTGCCGGGCGCCCCCTGCCGGGAGCGGAACACGGCGGCCGGCGCTTCCCAACTGCCCCTGGCGTCACCACGCGGGCCCCACCAATCGCCCCAGAGGGCCAGGGGGAACCGCACCCCCAGCCTGGAGCTGGGGCCAGCTCAGAGGGCCGCTGAAATGTGCCTACAGGCGCAGTGGCGGGACCGGGCGGCCCGAGTGTCAGGGGTGGTGGGACCCGGAGGTGACTCGGACGCCACCACCCAGCGGCCTGGCCCGAGCGTGGGGCCGCTGCCCTCCCAGCTCTGATCTCCTCCCCGCGGCCCGAGGGTTTCAGGCCCCGGCTCCGTCCTCGAGCTCCTAATTCCGGGGGCGTGCGGGGTGGCGGGTGTGGGCTCCATGGATCCTTTCCAGCGTGGATCCAACAGTCCGTCTCTTTGTCTTTGCTGCTACGCGGGCCGTGGATGTCCCTGCGGCTGAGGATGTGTGGACCCGAATGTCCCGTGCGCCTTCTGAGTCCAGTTAGGCGCCTGCACCTGTTCCCCCCTGTTCTGTGCCAGGCCCCGCAGGGGGAGAAAAGACGCTTACATGCACATCTAACTTAATAATCACTTCATGACTGTTTTATTTTTTGAGACAGGGTCTTGCTCTGTTGCCCTGGCCAGAGTGCAGTCAAGGCTCACTGCAGCCTTAAGCTTCTAGGCTCAAGTGATCCTCACGCCTCAGCCTCCCAAAACCCTGGGATTATAGGCATGAGCTACGGAGTCCGGCCCATGTCTGTTTCATTTTAATTTTTTTGAGACGGAGTTTCGCCTTGTTCCCCAGGCTGGAGTGCAATGGTGCAATCTCGGCTCACTGCAAAACAAAAAAATCTTGCCTTCATGGAAATTCTGTAATGCAAGGGGGTAGAAATGACAACACAGGAAGTAAGTAGAATATGTGATACGGGTTGGGTGCAGTGGCGCACACCGGTAACTCCAGCACTCTGGAAGGCTGAGGTGGGAGGAACGATTGAGCTCAGGAGTTTATCAGCCTGGGCAACATAGTGAGACCCTGCCTCTATTTATACACATATACTTCTCCATATATACTGCATATATATGGGCCATGCTTTGGACCATGCTTCTGGGGAACAGGGCCTTATCCTGCTACAGGATGAACTCCCAGTACGTATATATGTATATATGTATGGAGAAGAATGCAATTTACGGTGGTCGTAGAAAACCACTCTATGATGGCTGGACGCGGTGGCTCACACCCGTAATCCCAGTACTTTGGGAGGTCGAGGCTGGAGGTCGAGGCTGGTCGAGGAATTCCAGACCAGCCTGGCCAACATGGTGAAATCCCATCTCTACTAAAAATACAAAAATCAGCTGGGTGTAGTGGCGTGCGTCTTTAATCCCAGCTACCTAGGAGGCTGAAGCAGGAGAATCACTAGAACCTGAGAGGCAGAGATTGTAGTGAGCCAAGATCACACCACAGCACTCCAGCCTGGGCTTCAAGAGCAAAACCCTGTCTCAAAAAAAAAAAAAAAAAAAAAAAAAATTGAAACTCTCTTAAAAATTGAGTACATGAGGGAGGTGAGGGTTGAACCATGCAGCAATCTGGGGTTGGGGGGCACTTTAAAGCAAAGGCCCTGGGAGGACTAACGCATGTTCGGAGAAATGGCCAGGCAGGCAGTGTGTCCTAGGAGAGCTGGCTGGAAACCTAGGGCCTTTTGGTTCTTGGTTTTCCCTTTTGATGAGAAGTGCAGAGGAGACAAGGAATCAGACCAGTTAGGCCACTGCAGTGATGCAGGCGAGATAGGATGGTGGCTTGGACCAGGATGGAAGTAGTGAGGTCATGGAAGTTTCTGGCCTGAACAATTAGAAGGGCGAGGAGCCATTTGCTGCTGAGCTGGAGAAGACTGGGGGAGGAGCAGGTTCAGAGGGGAGATGGGAGCCCTGTATGTGCCATGTGAGATGCCTCTGGACAGCCCAGAAGTGTCAGGCAGACAGCTGGATGTAGGCACTGATGTCGTGTGTGGGAGGTACACATTTGGGTGTTGTGAGGATAGAGATGGTGTTGGAAGCTGTGATCCTGGATGCGGTCACCTAGGGATGAGCCTTGCCCCGAGAAGAGAACCCAGTTATACCAGGATAAAGTCAGAGAGGTGAGGAGGACAACCAGGGTGGGGGTATGTCCGGGTGCTGAGGACAGCACTTGTGCTGGGGAGGAGGGTGAGCCCCTCCGATAGATGCTGAGTGGGAAGTGGATGACTGAGGGCTGCTCTGGCACTGGAGGGCCGGAGGGAGGTCTTTGGGGACTGACCTTGGTAAGAGCAGTTTTGGGCACAGCAGAAGCAAAAGCCTGATGGGAGTGTGTTCTAGAAAGAGCAAAAAGGCAGAAACGGGTGAACACAAACAACTATTCTGAGATTTCCTGTAACAAGGAAAGATATAAATGAATAAATAGATGGGGCAGAGAGATCAAGGGCTTTGTTTGCTCTTTTTAAGGTAGGAAGAACAGAAAGCTCATCAGCCAGTGGGAATGATCAAGAGGGGAAGGAAACATGGATGATGGCTTGAGGGCAGGGGCTTAGCAGCAGCCAGGTTCCAGGGGCTAAGGCTGGGCCTCAGGGAAAGTCCCCTCCTCACCCCTCTCCTGGGCCTGGGTCACTCGCCTCAGCTTTGATGAGCAGGGAGAGGTGGCCGAGTCCAGGACCTGCCCACCCCACCAAGTTTCAGTGTTGGGAGGACAGAGGAGGGTGATTCTCTCCCACAGGGAAGCACACCCATTAATTTGCACTCTGCAGTAGCAGGTCTGGAATATTCCAGAAACAGATGAGGGAGGCTGCCTCCAGATATTTGTTCTTCCCTTAGTTCTTCAAAAAGCTTGCTCCTTGTATTTCGGGTCTCAGCTCCAGACACCTCAGAGAGGGCTTTCCTGGCACCCAAGCTGAAAGCGCCTCCTCCGACGGCCCTCTCGGAAAGCCTCTCTGTTGTGTTGATGGCGCTAGCCAGGATCTGGCAGGGCCTTCTTTTCTCATGTGTTTGTTCTCTGTCGACTGTCTTCCCACTAGAGTGTAAGCTTCCTAAGGGCAGGGCTTTGTCCTGCAGCACCCAGAAGAAGGTCTGGCACATAGTAGGTGTTCAAAAAACTAAGGAGCTTTTGGTCAGTAGAGATGATATTTGTATCTTGATACTTTCACATTTATCATGGGCCAGTTATGGCCAGGCCTGTGCTCAACTCAGTTTGAACCGTGGTGGGAAATGGTGAGTCCCCTAAGAGGGGCTCTGTGACTATGTCGCCACCCAGCAGAGCACAGGGACTTCTCCTTAACCTGCTGCGCCCAGTGGCCTGGACAATGCTGGGAAGACAACCATCCTGAAGAAGTTCAACGGGGAGGACATTGACACCATCTCCCCGACACTGGGTTTCAACATCAAGACCCTGGAGCACCGAGGGTGAGCAGGGTCCCCGTGGGTGAGCCAGCCCAGAGCAGGGCAGGGAAGGTGGGAGAGGGGCCCAGCTGACCCTCCTGCCGCCTGCTCCTTGCCCAGATTCAAGCTGAACATCTGGGATGTGGGCGGCCAGAAGTCCCTGCGGTCCTACTGGCGGAACTACTTTGAGAGCACCGACGGCCTCATCTGGGTGGTGGACAGCGCGGACCGCCAGCGCATGCAGGACTGCCAGCGGGAGCTCCAGAGCCTGCTGCTGGAGGAGGTGGGCACTTCTACCCTTTGTGCACACATGTGGACCTGTGGCCGCCTTCTCGGCAGATGCCCGGAGGAGTCCATGGTCCCAGAGGGAAACCTAGAGGCAGGATCTATTCCTTCACTGGGCCCCCACCATGGGAGGCCCACGGCGCCAGAGGAAGGACATGTGCTGTGGACTGAAACTGAGTTAATGTCCCTGTGGTGTGACTGTGTCACTACCCTGAGCATCAGTTTCTGTGCCTTGAAATGGCGATGATGACATCCACCTCACTGGGCTTTAGGGAGGATGACCCAAGGCCAGCATGAAGCTTTGAGAGGCCATCAAGCCTGGCTCAGGAGTCTGACTCTTCACTATGTGACCTCAGCCAGGTGTGGTGGCATGTACCTGTAGTCTTAGCTACTCCAGAGGCTCAGACAGGAGGATCAGTTGAGCCTGGGAGGTCGAGGGTGCAGTGAGCTGTGATCATGCCACTGCACTCCAGCCTCCTGGGCGATAGAGTGAAACCCTGTCTCAAAATAAATAAATAAATAAAAATAAAAGAAGGAAAACTTGCAAAGACAGTACAGAGGTTCCCCATATACCCGTTACCTTGCTTCCCCATCTCACCTAACCGTGGTCAGTCCAAACTAAAAAATCACCATTGGGGAATTACTCGTATCGTAATTACAGATTTTACTGAATTTCATCAGTTTTTCCACTAACGTACTTTTTGCTTTCCAGTGTTTGATTCAGGCTACAACATTGCATTTAGTTGAAAATGAGGACCCTTGTGAGAGTGAAGGGGTCATTAATGATTCTGAGGCAGAGGGGATTGTCCTGGGCACACCACACACTCCTCCTGTGGGACTGGAGCAGGTCAGACGAGATCAGGGCCATCGAATGCTGGTCAAGGCAGGTCCAGGCCCAAGGGTTAGACCCGCCCACCCACATCCCAGTCACAGACACATATGTGGAAAAAACTAGAATCAGAATTGGACAGTAGGCCTGTCGGGACTGAAAATGGTTAAAGGGTGAACTCAGAAGAGAGAGAGGTCACTTCCAGCAGACCTCCATGGGCCTCTGGGATGCTCACATTCTCTGTGCATGTCTGGTCGTCAGATTGGAGCAGTCTAGAACCACAGAGAGCTCAGGGATCATCTTACCCAACACCCCTCCTGTTTATGGAAGAGGAAGCTGGAGCATGGGGGACAGTGGTGTCCCTTGGTGGTGGTTGGCGGTAACCAGAACCCTGGCCCAGGGCTGCCTCTGCCCACATGGGCCAGCCTTGATGACTGTGTCCACCACCTCACTCCTCCTGGGCCTCTCCCACCACCACGGGCCTTACCTTGATCTTCCAGGTCAGTCCTTCACCCCAGATGCTCTGCACCATTAGAGGAGGCGTCAGTCTGTCCTCGAGTCCCCACCTCACCCCTCTGTCTTGTCTTCCCCAGCGCCTGGCCGGAGCAACCCTCCTCATCTTTGCCAACAAGCAGGACCTGCCTGGAGCACTGTCCTCTAACGCCATCCGCGAGGTGAGTCCAGGCCCTGGGACAGGCTCACTGAGGGAAAGGGGCACACATTTCTTTATTTTAAAAGCTTTTACTAAAAATAAAAAAAGTTTAAAAAGAATAATAAAAGCATTTATTAGCTCCCACTAGGTGGCAGGACCTATGCAGGGCACTGGGGAGCCAGTGATTAATAAGGCATGGGGTAGCCACAGCCTGGGGAACGCAGAGCTGCACATGTGTTGTCACGGGGTAACAGTAGCCAGCACACAGTGAGTGCTTTTGGTATGCTCTGCTCCTCGTATGGATTAACTCATTTCATTCTCACAGCAACCTCATAAAGTGAGGACTATTATTTTACAGATGATGAAGCAGGCTCAGAGAGGTTAGGTAACTTGTCCCAGGTCACATAGCCACTAAATAGACAAGCCTGTCTGAACTTTGGGTTCCTCCTTGGTGAAATGTCTGACACAATCCCTGGCTCATGAGGGCTTGAGGGGAATGAGAGAGAGGACGTGTGGGGCTCCTAGCATGATGCCTGGATCCTGGTGGCCGCTCAGGAGCCCATGTTGCATTTACATCACTAAGGGACAGCACTGGCGTGGTGCTGGACAGAGAGCCCAGGTGCCCCTGGGGGCTGACAAACTCTCCCAGGGGCCAGCGGGGCTTCTTGGATGGGATGACGTAGAGCAAGGCCTTGAGGGAGGTGCGGAGCTCCCTGGGCTGGGGAGGGAAGGGGCTGAGGGCAGGCGGGGGCTACAGTCACTGGCCATCACCACCAGCGCCTTCGTCCTCCAGGCCCTGGAGCTGGACTCCATCCGCAGCCACCACTGGTGCATCCAGGGCTGCAGCGCCGTCACCGGGGAGAACCTGCTGCAGGGCATCGACTGGCTCCTGGATGACATTTCCAGCCGCATCTTCACAGCTGAATGAGCCACTCCAGATGCCCCCCACCTAGCAGTCTAGGTCTCCCAGCCCTCACCAAACACTCTCCACGGGGACGGGAGTCAGCCGGCCAGACTAACACTCCCCTCCTCCACCCCAACCTGCTGCTGCTACTGCTGCCCGCTGCTGCTCTGTGGCGGGAGGGCTGTGCCCTGGCTGTCTCCCTCGCTCCTGACCTGGCCTTTGGCTGCCATACCAAGAAGAGAGGGCTAGGCGGGCAGAAGCTGCCTCTGCTGCTACCGAGGCTGTGGGCCTCATCCTTCGCTCAGCTGTGAAATAAACCACTCCTTGTCCTGATTCCTGGCTATTTGTTGATTCAACAGCGTTAGAGACCACCTGGGACCCACAGTCCAGCAGGGGACAGAAAGGAACAGATCATTGGAACTGATGGTGAACTATGGCTACATCAAAGCGATGCAGAAAAAGTTACAGAAGCATGAGACACGGTGCAGCTAACTCCCATCTAGAGGAGCCCAGGCAGGCTTCCCAGAGGATGTTACATTAAAGCTGGGAGTAAAGCCTGAGTAGTTTTCCAGGTAGAGGAAGGGGAAGACAGTTCACCAGGGGAACTCCAGCCCTCATAGATATGAATTAGAAAAAGAGACACGGCTCCAGACCAGGGCTCCAGCTTTTTGCATGGAATGTGGGCTGAAATTCAGCTCCCAATTCGCAGTGGCAGCCAGGTGATCCTCCCACCTTGGCCTCCCGAAGTGCTGGGATTACGGGCATGAGCCACCATGCCCGGCCTGGGTTTCCTTAAGAGTGGAAAAAGGGAAGTTAATGTTGAGTGGACAAGCTTAGAACATGAACAAACTGCCCTTCACTGTACAAAATTAGAAGCCCCTGCCCTGTCCTCCTTACAAGACAGACCTGGTATTAGAAAAAGGACTCAGGCTCTCAAACCTGGACTCTGGCCAAACCCTGGCTCTGCCACTCTCTGGTTGATGCTGAGCAACTTGCCTAGCCTCTCTGTGCCTCAGTTTTCCTCCTAGTGTTGGAACGAGGACCAAACAGGTTGGTGTCTCTTTTTTGAGATGGACTCTCACTCCGTCACCCAGGCTGGAGTGCAGTGGCACGATCTCGGCTTACTGCAACCTCTACTTCCCAGGTTCAAGCGATTCTCCTGCCTCAGCCTCCCAAGTAGCTGGGACTACAGGTGCGTTCCACTATACCCAGGTAATTATTGTATTTTTTTTTTTTTTGAGACAGAGTTTCGCTCTTGTTACCCAGGCTGGAGTGCAATGGCACGATCTCGGCTCACCGCAACATCCGCCTCCTGGGTTCAGGCAATTCTCCTGCCTCAGCCTCCTGAGTAGCTGGGATTACAGGCACGCGCCACCATGCCCAGCTAATTTTTTGTATTTTTAGTAGAGACGGAGTTTCACCATGTTGACCAGGCTATTCTCAAAACTCCTGACCTCAGGTGATCTGTCCGCCTCAGCCTCCTAAAGTGCTGGGATTACAGGCATGAGCCACCACGCTTGGCCCGGTTGGTGTCTTGTATGCCATAAGCACTGTGTAAGTGTCAGCTATAATTGTCATTATTTGAACCAGTAGGCCTGTAAGCAAATTCAACTAATGTGAAGTCAGTCACCCACTGACACAAGTGTCACCCCAGTGTTGATGTCCTCCCAAGGGCCCTGAGGAGACAATGCTCTTCTTGAAAAGGTGAATTAGGCCAGGCTTGGTGGCTCACGCCTATAATCCCAGCACTTTGGGAGGCCAAAGTGGGCAAATCACCTGAGGTCAGGAGTTCAAGACCAGCCTGACCAACATGGTAGAACCCTGTCTCTACTAAAAATACAAAAATTAGCCAGACATAGTGTGTGCCTGAAATCCCAGCTACCCACTGGAGTGCAATGAGCTGAGATCACGCCACTGCACTCCAGCCTGGACAGCAGAGTGAGATTCTGTGTGAAAAAAGAAAGAAAAGGTGAATTATTCATAGTTATAGACAAATATGAAAATAACAAGGTGATAATTCATCACAGAGGTCTCCACCACATGGTCAAGCATTCCCTGGGTGAGCTCGGGTAGCAGCCCCTGAGGGAGTGTGGTGGGCAGCCCAGTGTGGGGCCCCTGCAGCCTCTCCCGCTTCACAGCTGCCTTATTTTTTTTTAATTTTTTAATTTTTTATTTTCCCATCACCCTGTTACTGAATTTTTTTTTTTTTTTTTTTTTTTTTGAGATAGAGTTTTGCTCTTGTTGCCCAGGCTGGAGTGTGATGGTGTGATCTCAGCTCACTGCATCCTCTGCCTCCCGGGTTCAAACGATTGCTCCTACCTCAGCCTCCCAAGTAGCTGGGATTATAGGCATGTGCCACCATGCCTAATTTTGTATTTTAGTAGAGATGGGGTTTCTCCATGTTGGTCAGGCTGGTCTCGAACTCCTGACCTCAGGTGATCTGCCCGCCTTGGCCTCCCAAAGTCCTGGGATTGTAGGCGTGAGCCACCGCGCCTGGCCTCTACTGCCGCCTTCTGTTTGCTCCTCCTGGTGAGGGAACTGGTGGGGTGGGAGATCTGGAGAAGGCCAGGGGCTAAATTGCTCTAGATGAAAAAGGGCTTGGAGGGAACAGGGAGAAAGAAGGGGAAAGGGAAGAATGTGGGAGATGCTGCCCCAGAGAGGGAGGGAAGATGGGTGAGAAGGAAACTGAAGCAACAGCCCTGCTGAGGGAACTTTGGAGAGGGGAGTGATGTCTGAAGGGGTCTTCAGAGGAGTCCTGGTGTGTGTTGCACGAGGGGACATCCCCTATTCCCGGCCTCCTCCTGAACACCTGCTAGATGAGCCACCCAATTCAGAGCCACCAGCATCTGATCTGGAGTCTGCTTTTTTTTTTTTTTTTTTTTTTGAGACAGCATCTCACTGTGTTGCCCAGGCTGTAGTGCACTGGCATGATCATAGCTCCCTGCCACCTTGAACTCAGTGACTCCATAGCTCACTGTAACCTCAAACTCCCGGATTCAAGCCATCCTCCTGCCTCAGCCTCTGGAATAACTGGGTGTACAGACCCATGCCACCATGGCCAGCTAATTTTTTTATTTTATTTTATTTTTTTTGAGAGAGAGAGTTTCGCTCTTGTCACCCAGGCTGGAGTTACAATGGCACAATCTCAGCTCACTGCAACCTCTGTCTCCCGGGTTCAAGGGATTCTCCTGCCCCATCCTCCCAAGTACCTAGGATTACAGGCACCCACCACCACATCTGGCTGATTTTTATATTTTTAGTAGAGACAGGGTTTCACCATGTTGCCCAGGGTGGTCTTGAACTCCTGACCTCAAGTGATCCACCTGCCTCGACCTCCCAAAGTGCTGAGATTACAGGGGGCCACCGTGCCTGGCCCCTACCTAATTTTTACATTTTTTGTGGAGTCAGGGTCTCACTATGTTGCCCAGGCTGGTCTCGAACTCCTGGCCTCAAGTAATCCTCTCACCTTGGCCTCCCAAAGTGCTGGGATTACAGGCATGAGCCCCATGCCATGCTTTGCTTCTTTCTGAAGACCAAGGCACCTTGCCTGTACATCTGAGTTCCGGAACAAGAGTGGCTATTCACAGTGGTTCCTCTGCACAAAGCACTGTGTATCATATTTAAGCCTCCCACCTTCATGCTGCACTTCAACAGATTTTCGCTTCAATTCTAACGCTTACTGGAGCAAAGGTGACCACCATGCCGGGTTTGAGAACACCAGTCTCCACGTGGCCCACAGGGACCGTACCAATACCACCAATTCTGTGGATGTCCTGGAGGGGCAGAACCAGAGCTTCTGGGCAGCATAGTTCCACAGCATTGCCATCTTCACAGGTAACTTTCCATCCCTTGAGCCAAGGCCTGTGAGCTCTTGGCTCTCACCTGTCACCATTCCAACCAGATATTGGCACAAATACTACTATGTCAGGGTTGTAGACAATTTGCTAATGTACGTCCTGATTTCCTTAATGATTTCCCCCATCTCTCCTCTTTAGGGTGGCTCAGTGGGATCCATTTTGTTAACACCAACAATGTAAGCCAGAAGGGTATGCTCACGCGTCTGCCCATTCTTGGAAATACCAGCTTCAAATTCACCAACACCAGCAGCAACAATTAGGGCAGCATAATCAGCCTGAGATGTGCCTGTAATCAGTTCTTTGATAAAGTCTCTGCATCCTGGGGCATTGATGATGGTCACATAGTACTTGCTGGTCTCAATTGCCGGCAGGGAGGTGTCCGTGGTGATACCACTCTCACGTTCAGCTTTCAGTTTACCCAAGACCCGGGTATGCTTGAGGGAGCCCTTTCCCATCTCAGCAGCCTCCTCAAAATTTTCATGAGTTCTTTTGTGGATCCCACCACGTTTGTAGATCAGATGGCTGGTAGTGGTGGACTTGCCCAAATCAGATGACAATGTTGAACTGAGTCTTTTCCCCCTGCTTCGCTTTTCTTGAGATGGAGTCTTGCTCTGTTGCCCAGGCTGGAGTGCAGTGGCCCGATCACAGCTCACTGCAGTCCCAACCTCCTGGGCTCAAGCCATCCACCCAGCTCAGCCTCCGGAGTAGCTGGAATTACAGGTGTGCACCACCACACCCAGCTAATTTTTGTTTTTTGTTTTTTGTTTTTTGTTTTGAGACGGAGTTTCGCTCTTGTTACCCAGGCTGGAGTGCAATGGCACGATCTCGGCTCACCGCAACCTCCGCCTCCTGGGTTCAGGCAATTCTCCCGCCTCAGCCTCCTGAGTAGCTAGGATTACAGGCACGCGCCACCATGCCCAGCTAATTTTTTGTATTTTCAGTAGAGACGGGGTTTCACCATGTTGACCAGGATGGTCTCGATCTCTTGACCTCGTGATCCACCTTCCTCCACTGCCCAAAGTGGGATTACAGGCATGAGCCACCACGCCCCGAGCCCCATTTTGGCTTTGATTTAACGGTGATTTTCATGACATCTGTGTTCTGGCAGCAAACCCACTGCAAAAAAGCTCCACTGCCCTAGGTAGATTATATTATAAACATTTCCATTCTACAGATAAGAAACTGAGGCTGCGTAGTTAGGGGAAAGTCCTACAGCTAATAAGAGTCGTGACTCAGAGCCCATGACACCATCCTGCTTCTCCAGCGTTCTTTGCTTCCTCTACTTTCCAGAAGATATGAATTGTGGAATCCTGTGGAGGGAGACAGGGAAATAATTTGACGTTGTCTTGCACATACTCGACACAATAAGCATCGGGTGGATGAGGCCGGGCGCGGTGGCTCACGCCTATAATCCCAGCACTTTGGGAGGCCGAGGCGGGTGGATCACGAGGTCAAGAGATCGAGACCATCCTGGTCAACAAGGTGAAACCCCGTCTCTACTAAAAAAATACAAAAATTAGCTGGGCATGGTGGCGCACGCCTGTAGCCCCAGCTACTCGGGAGGCTGAGGCAGGAGAATTGCTTGAACCCAGGAGGTGGAGGTTGCGGTGAGCCAAGATCGCGCCATTGCACTCCAGCCTGGGTAACAAGAGCGAAACTCCGTCTTAAAAAAAAAAAAAAAGAACAGAAATGAGACAAGTAATCACAACCTCCCCAACCGATCTTTCCAATTACCTAGGTTTACGCTTCACCACAGAGAGGGAACTTTTTAGACGCTCCCTTAGCCGAACGCCAGCGACCAGAACAGCGCTGTCACTTGCGATCAAATCCCTGCGCCGAAGGAAGAAGGGCGCAGGCCCGGGAGAAGCGGTGGCGGGTGGAGGCCGGGCTGGAGGGGTGGGGACGGCGAGGAGGTGGAGGCCGGTGCTCCGCTCCGCTTAGCTCCAGCTCGGTTTCATGTCCCGCCAGGCGAAGGATGACTTCCTGCGGCACTACACAGTGTCGGACCCCAGGACGCACCCTAAAGGCTACACCGAGTACAAAGTAACCGCGCAGGTGAGGTGGGGCCCAGCACTTCCTTTACCCTTTTAACCAGAGGAGCGCCGAGTTTTACCTTAAGGAAAAGCGCTGCAGCCTCTGCTCCCTATTTAGACGCCAGAAATGGGTTTCCCCTTTAAGGGGAGGTTGCGGTACGAGATTTGGTTTGCTGCTTTAACCATTAGGGGGCGGGGCCCTAGATGGGTGCTGTCTTTTTTAAAAGGGCGTGGACGGCCGTTCCCAGGTAGGCAAGGCGAGTGTGCCCACGCTCGGTGTGTAGGGTCTAGGCATCAAGCTGTGAATTCCTCTAAATTAACATGAAAACTCTGGTTTAACCCAAATATTAGTTAGTACGCCAATCTCGTAGAGTAAGTTTTGTTTATCGGTTTGTTTGATCTTACATAAAATCCCTTTAACGAGTTTAACCATTTTTAATTTTTCAAAAAATAATACTGGTCAATGGTTGAAGAAAATTCATGCAGTTCAGACTGATTAAGGAGCAAGTCGCCATATCAAGGTCACAGCAGGAAGTCAATAGGCTAGAGTTGATATGTGAAGCAATAGCAACATCGTAAGTACATTTTATAGAGACATGGAGGAAACCATGAAAATAATTAAAAGTAAAACAATAAAACAGGACACCTGTAGAATGATATACAAGAATTGGTAACAAGGAAGTTCCCCAGGAAGAGGAACTAGGTCACTGGGGACAGGAGTTAGGAGAAGACTTTTTACTGTAATTTTTTTGTACTTTTAGAATTTTCAACTAGCCGACTTTTGACCTTTTTTTTTTTTTTTTTTTTTTTTTTTTGAGATGCACCCCAGGCTGGGGTGCAGTGGCGCGATCTCAGCTTACTGCAACTTCTGCTTCCCAGGTTCAAGCGATTCTCCTGCCTCAGCCTCCCAAGTAGCTGGGACAGGCGCATGCCACCACAGCTAATTTTTCGTATTTTTAGTAGAGACGGGTTTTCACCGTGGTTAGCCAGGATGGTCTCGATCTCCTGACCCCATGCTCTGCCTGCCTTGGCGTCCCAAAGTGCTGGGATTATAGGCGTGAGCCACCGTGCCTGGCCAACTAGGCGACTATTAAGCTGGTATATTAGTTAACTATAAAAGCTAAGCAAGCACATAAGGACACTTTCAAAGTGATCTAAGTGCAGAATCTTAGCTATTTATGCTTTCCCCAAATCTTTTGTCTTTTCTATGCCTAAATAAATGCAAATAAGGCCAGGCTCAGTGGCTCACACCTGTAAATCCCAGCACTTTGGGAGGCTGAGGCAGATGGATCGTTTGAGCTCAGGAGTTTGAGACAAACCTGGGCAACATAGCGAGACCCTGACTCAATATTTAAAAAAACAACACACACACACACAAAACTTAAAAAAAAATTTTTTTAATGCAAATAAAAAGATTGTCCCTGGGAAGACAGACCGGAGGTGGGATTGGTGTGGGAACTTTTTCTTTTTTCCTTTCCTTTCCTTTTCTTTTTTGAGACAGAGTCTCGCTCTGTCACAGAGGCTGGAGTGCAGTGGCACAATCTCAGCTCACTGCAACTTCTGCCTCCTGGGTTCAGCCTCAGCCTCAGCCTCAGCCTCCTGAGCAGCTGAGACTACAGGCGCATGCCACCATGTCTGGTTAATTTTTTTTTATTTTTAGTGTAGACAGGATTTCACCATGTTAGCCAGGCTGGTCTCAAACTTCTGACCTCAAGTGATCTGCCTGCCTTGGCCTCCCAGAGTGCTAGGATTATAGGTGTGAGCCATCGTGCCTGGCTGGAACTGTAACCTTTTCTTGTAAGTCTTCCCAGTGGCTTTTTTGTGTCATTGCTTGCTTTGTTTTGTTCTTGAGATAGTCTCACTCTGTTGCCTGGGCTGGAGTGAAGTGGCTTGATCTCAGCTCACTGCAAACCTCTGCCTCCCGGGTTCAGATTCTCCCACCCTTAACCTCCCAAGTAGCTGGGACTACAGGCACATGCCATTATGCCTAGCAACTTTTCATACTTTTTGGCAGAGACAGCGTTTCACCATGTTAGCCAGGCTGATCTGGAACTCCTGACCTCAAGTGATCCACCCACCTTGGCCTCCCAAAGTTCTGGGATTACAGGTGTGAACCATTGCACCTGGCCACTTTTTTCCCCTTTTTTTTTTTTTGAGACGGAGTCTCTCTCTGCTGCCCAGGCTGGAGTGCAATGGCGTGATCTCAGCTCACTGCAACCTCTGCCTCCCAGGTTCCAGTGATTCTCCTGCCTGAGCCTCCCAAGTAGCTGGGAGTATAGGTGCATGCCACCACGCCCTGCTAATTTTTATATTTTTAGTAGAGACAGGGTTTCAGCATGTTGGTCAGGCTGGTCTCCAACTCCTGACCTCAGGTGATCTGCCTGCCTCAGCCTCCCAAAGTGCTAGGATTATGGGCATGAGCCACCTCGCCTGGCCGTGTTTTACTTTCTTTACTCAATATTATGTTTTTGGAATTTATCCATGCTGTTGCATATTTCAGTAGTTTGGGGATTTTAGGGGGTTTTGTTTGTTTGTTTTGAGACAGGGTCTTACTCTGTCACCCCGGCTGGAGGGCAGTGGTGTGATCTTGCAGTGTCCACCTTCCTGGCTCAAGCCATCCTCCTTCCTTATCCTCCCCAGTAGCTGGGACCACAGGTGTGAGCCACCAAGCCCAGCTGATTTTTGTATTTTTTTTGCAGAGATGGGGTTTTGCCATGCTGTCCAGGCTGGAGAAGTTTGTTCTTTGTTATTGATGTGTAGTAGCCCATTGTATGAATTTATCACTGTTTCTTCATTTATTCTCCTGTTGGACATTTGGGTTGTCTTGAAAAAAATTTTAAGTCATAAAGTTGTACGAACATTCATATACAAATTTTTTTATGGATTTATACACTAATTTCTCCTTGGTATATACCTAGGAATGGAATTGGTGGATCATAGGAAAGGTGTATGTATATATAGCTTTACTAGAAATTGCAGTCACCTCTGGAATCTTCAAAGAGAAAAAAGAAATTGGCAACAGTTTCCCAGAGTGACTGTACCATTTTATACTTCCATTCTCAGCAGCACTTGCTGTCATCAGTATCTTTCCTGTTCATTTCAGCCATTTTTGCTGGGTTGTGTGGTGTCTAACCGGAGTGTTAATTTGTATTTCTCTGATGACTAAAATGATCTTGAGCATATTTTCAGAGTCTTCTTGGCCATTTAAACATTTTCTTTTGTGGGAGGTGCCGGTTCAAGTATTTTGGCCTTTTTTTTTTTTTTTGAGATGGAGTCTTGCTCTGTCACCCAGGTTGGAGTGCAGTGGCGTGATTTTGGCTCACTGCAACCTCCACCTCCTGAGTTCAAGCTGATTCTTCTGCTTCTGCCTCCCAAGTAGCTGGGATTACAGCTGGGATTACAGCCACAACACGTGGCTGATTTTTGTATTTTTAGTAGAGATGGGGTTTCACCCTGTTGGCCATGCTGGTCTCAAACTCCTGATCTCAGATGATCCTGCCCGCCTTGGCCTCCCAAAGTGCTGGGATTACAGGTGTGAGCCACTGTGTCCAGCTGCATTTTGCCCATTTTTAAAAGTCATTTGTCTTAAAATTGATCTGTAGGAGAGCTTGATCAGTTCTGGATATGAGTCCTTTATCAGGTGTATATTCGTATATGTTGTTTTTATTTTCTTTCATTTTATTTTTTTGAGATAAGTCTTGCTCTACTGCCCAGGCTAGAGTGTGGTGGCGTGATCACAGCTCCCAGCAGCCTCAACTTCCTGGGCTCCAGCCATCCTCCTCCCACCTCAGTCTTCTGAATAGCTGGGACACAGGCTCATGCCACCACACCCAGCTAATTTTTTTTTTTTTGAGACAGAGTCTTGCTCTGTTGCCCAGGCTGGCATGCAGTGGCATGATCTTGGCTCACTGCAACCTCTGCCTCCCAGGTTCAAGCAATTCTCCTGCCTCAGCCTCCTGAGTAGAGTAGCTGGGACTAGAGGCATGCGCCACCACACTTGGCTAATTTATATTTTTAGTAGAGAGTGGGTTTCACCATGTTGGCCGGGCTGATCTTGAACTCTTGACCTCAAGTGATTCGCCCACCCTCAGCCTCCCAAAGTGCTGGATTACAGGCATGAGCCACCACACCCAGCCATTTTTGAATTTTTTGGTAGACACAGGGTTTCGCCATGTGGCCCAGGCTAGTCTCAAACTCCTGAGCTCAAGCAATTCACCCACCTCAGCCTTTCAAAGTGCTGAGATTACAGGTGTGAGCCACCACACCTGGCTACTCAATTTTTTTTTTTTTTTTTTTTTTTTTTTAGACAGAGTCTTGCTCTGTCACCCAGGCTGGAATGCAATGGTGCAGTCGTGGCTCACTGCAACCTCAGCCTCCCGAGTTCAATCGATTCTCCTGCTTCAGCCTCCCAAGTAGCTGTGACTACAGGTGTCTACCACCATGCCCAGCTAATTTTTTTTATTTTTAATAGAGATGGGGTTTCACTATAATAGCCAGGATGGTCTCAATCTCCTGACCTCGTGATCCGCCTGCCTCGGTCTCCCAAAGTGTCGGGATTACAGGCGTGAGCCACCTCGCCCAGCACTCAGTGATTTTTAAGTAGTTTCTTTTACCAGAATATTTTAGGCAGTTCTCTGTTGTCATAAGCCAAGGCCAGGGTTTGAGTCCCAGCTGTCCTTCTTACTTGGTATGTGACCTTGTATGGCCACCCCTCTCAGAACCTCCATTTCCTCATCTTTTAAGTGGGCATGTTAATTATGTCTGCCTCAGTGGGGTCTAGGATAAGGAATAGGAGATGTTTTTATTTATTTAGTGTGTGAAAGACAGCGTCTCACTGTCTCCAGGCTGGAGTGCGGTGGTGTGATCTCAGCTCACTGCAATCTCTGCCTCCCATGCTCAAGTGATCCTCCCACCTCAGCCTTCCAAGTAGCTGGGACTACAGGTGTGTCACGCCACCACACCCAGCTAACTTTTTGTATTTTTTGCAGAGACTGGGTATCACTATGTTGCCCAGGCTGGTCTCAAACTCTTGGACTCAAGTGATCTGCCCACCTGGGCCCCCTAAAGTGTTGGTATTACAGGCATGAGCCACTGTGCCCAGCATAGGAGATGTTATTAAACCATCAAATACCCTAAACCATAGGACATTATTTTAAAATTATTATGAACATAACATGATGAAAACTGAATCCTGTTTTCACCTCAAACCCATCCGCCTTTCCAGGGGACTTTAGCTCCAGCGATGGTTCCTTCTGTGTCCAGGGTGCTGAAGCACAGGACTTTCTCCCTTAAGGAAGGGTGTTCCTGAGGCAGAACCTCCCTTCTTTGGAGATTTGGGGTTATTTGGTTTCAGAAGGAGATGCAGGGACTTGGCCTGTTCAAGGAACTGGGGTAAAAATTGGGCTGATGGCCATGCGCAGTGGCTCACGCCTGTAATCCCAGCACTTTGGGAGGCCAAGGTAGGTGGATCACTTGAGGTCAGGAGTTGGAGACCAGTCTGGCCAACAATGTGAAACCTGTCTTTACTAAAGATACAAAAAATTAGCCGGGTGTTATGGTGCGTGCCTATAATCCCAGCTACTCGGGAGGCTGAAGCAGGAGAATGGCTTGAACTGGGGAGGTGGAGGTTTCAGTGAACCAAGATCATGCCATTGCACTCCAGCCTACAGGGCAAGGCTCTGTCTCAAAACAAAATATTGTTGGGCTGAGGTTGGAGTAGTCCAAATGGGCCTTCAGGGTTCCTCCTGTTTGACAGATGGAGAAACTGAGGTGCATAGTGGAAAAATTGCTGAGGTTACACTCAAAGGCTTAAAGCCAGGGTGCCTTGATGCCAGATCCCAGTGGCCAAAGGACACTGCCCCTTGCGGGGGACTAGGAGGCGTCTGGGCATGACAGGGTGAGAAGGTATCAGTTGGTGGTCTCTGGTCTCAACTGGCTCTTGCCTTTCTTTCTCAGTTCATCTCAAAGAAGGACCCAGAGGATGTCAAAGAGGTGAGGCTCCTGGGAGGAAGAGGGAAGTTGCAGATCTGGAAACTGACAAGGAGCAGTTGGTAACTCTGTTTGAACACCGGCCCTCCTTCCTCCCCGGCCCTGGGCAAAGCAGTGCTGCATCCTGATCCTCACACCCCCTGGGGGCAGACTGGGCATGGAGGTGGCTGCCTCCCACCATTGCCAGTCCCAGGCAAGTCTTGTGTCCCTCGTAGGTGGTCGTCTGGAAGCGGTACAGCGACTTCCGCAAGCTGCATGGAGACCTGGCCTACACCCACCGCAACCTCTTCCGCCGCCTGGAGGAGTTCCCTGCTTTTCCCCGGGCCCAGGTGTTTGGTGAGTGTTAGATCCGGGCACTCAGGCCGAAGATAGAGGGAGCATTGGGCAAAGGGGACATCTGCCAGTGGGGGCTGGATAGAGAGGGACTGAATCTCTGGGCAGATACACGTTTGGAAGGGCCTTTAGGGATGACCTTATTTGACAGATGAGGAAACTGAGGCTCAGAGCAGCCTAACCCTGTATATTGCGCTTTTTTCTTTTTTTTTTTTTTTTTGAGACGGAGTCTCACTGTATCGTCCAGGCTGGAGTGCAATGGCATGATCTCGGCTCCCCGCAACCTCCGCCTCCCGGGTTCAAGCAATTCCCCTGTCTCAGCCTCCCAAGTAGCTGGGACTACAGGTGCGTGCCACCACACCCAGCTAATTTTTTAAGTAGAGACGGGGTTTTACCATGTTGGTCAGGCTGGTCTCGAACCCCTGACCTTGTGATCCACCCGCCTCAGCCTCCCAAAGTGCTGGGGTATTGAGCCTTTTAACATTCCTGTCGGGCCAGGTGCAGTGGCTCATGCCTGTAATCCCAGGGTTTTGGGAGGCCAAGGCGGGTGGCTCACCTGAGGTCAGTAGTTCGAGACCAGTCTGACCAACATGGTGAAACCCTATTTCTACCAAAAGTACAAAAAATTAGCCAGGCGTGGTGGCACATGCCTGTAATCCCAGCTACTCGGGAGCCTGAGGGAGGAGACTCACTTGAACCCAGGAGGCGGAGGTTGCAGTGAGCCAAGATCGCGCCACTGCACTCCAGCCTGGGCAACAAAAGTGAAACTCTGTCTCAAAAAAAAAAAAATTCCTGTCTTTATTAGCTCCATTTTCTTTTTCTTTTTTATTATTGTTGACAGCCTCACTTTGTTGCCCAGGCTGGAGTACAGTGGCACTATCTTGGCTCACTGCAATTTCCACCTTCCAGGTTCAAGCGATTCTCCCGCCTCAGCCTCCCAAGTAGCTGGGATTACAGGCATGCACCACCCCACCTGGCTAATTTTTGTATTTTTAGTAGAGACAGGGTTTCACCATGTTGGCAGGCTGGTCTCGAATGCCTGACCTCAAGTGATCTCCTGCCTTGGCCTCTCAAAGTTCTAGGATTACAGGTGTGAACCACTGCACCCAGCCTATTAGCTCCATTTACAAGGTAAGGGAGCTGAGGCTCAGTGAGGTGAAGGGTCTTGGCCTGTAGGTGGCAGAACCAGGATTCCTTGCCACAGCTGCACAGCTGGGATTTCCTGTAGACCTGTGCCTTCCAAAACAGTAGCCATGAGCCCTGTGTGGCTGAGGAGCACTTGGGATGAGAGTAGCTGGGACTATTGGCGCACGCCACCATGCCCAGCTAATTTTTATATTTTTAGTAGAGACAGGGTTTCACCATGTTGGCCATGCTGGTCTTGAACTCCTGACCTCAAGTGATCTACTTGCCTCGGCCTCCCAAAGTGCTGGGATTACAGGCATGAGCCACCGTGCCTGGCCGAGATGTTCTTTTGAAGCAAGGAGAAGGATCGCTGCTGTCAGGCCAGTGGGGAGTGCCGCAGACTGGCCACACAGTAACTGGACCAGAGTTAGCCTGCTCTATTTAATACTTAGGACAGAGCAATGAAACTGTGGCTCAAACCTGTAATCTCAGCACTTTGGGAGGCCAAGGCAGGTGAATCAGTTGAGCTCAGAAGTTCAAGACCAGCCTGGGAAACATGGCAAAACCCCATCTCTACAAAAAATACAAAAGTTAGCCAGGCATGGAGGTGTGCGCCTATAGTCCCAGCTACTTGGGAGGCTGAGGTGGAAAGGCAGGTTGATCCCAGGAGGCAGAGGTTGCAGTGAGCTGAGATCACTGTACACCCACCAGCCTGGGTAACAGAGCCAGGCCCTGTCTCAAAAAATAAACAGGGAGGCTACTTGCTGTGTGACCTTGGGCAAGTCACTTTACCTCTCTGAGCCTTACTTTTCTCCTCATTAGATCAAAGCCATCAGAAATGCTTTTGTTTCTTGTTAACTACCTAGGTCTCCCTGTATAGAATATGATATTCACAAGGGCAGAGACTTGTGTCTCCCCTGTACACCTGAGCCTAGCATATAGTAGGTGCTCAGTAAACATCTGGCAAATGAATGAATAGGGAGACTGATCCCTCCTGGAAGCCCCTACCTCACCCCAGGAGGAGCCGGGGAAGACTGCTGGGAAGATGGGTAGGAGGGCAGTGAGTTGCTAAGAGCATCTCTGGCAGGACCAGGAAAAGTGGCTTTGGGGCAGAAGCCTCTGTGAGTCACCACCACTCTCCCCTCTTCCTTGTCGTGGGGGCTGTAGGCCGGTTTGAAGCCTCAGTGATTGAGGAGCGGCGAAAGGGGGCAGAGGACCTGCTTCGCTTCACGGTGCACATACCTGCGCTCAACAACAGCCCCCAGCTCAAGGAGTTTTTCCGGGTATGTGCACCCGGTCCTTCCATCTTCCCAGAACCTGGGCCACGTACGTGCCACCGGATTGCACCCCATGACTCCCCATGGCTGGTCTTTCTGTCCTGCAGGGTGGGGAGGTGACCCGACCCTCAGAAGCGTCCAGGGACCTGCACATCCTGCCACCCCCTCTGATCCCCACCCCACCCCCTGATGACCCCCGGCTGCCCCAGCCGCTCCCTGCAGAAAGGAGGGGCTTCGAGGAATTGGAGGTGCCAGGTACATCGGGGTGGGAGGAGGGAACCAGGGCTGGAGGGTGCAGAGTGGGGAGGGAGCCCACACTCCCTCCTCAGCGATCTTAGTGAGAAATGTGTGTGTGTCCCGGGTCTGTCGCTTGCTGGCTGAGGAACTTTGGGCAGGTCCTTTTCCTTCTCTGAACTACAGTTTGGTAATCTGTAAAATGGGCGCAAACTCTAATAATAGGCTTGTCTATGCCCGTGGTTGCTGCAAGGGTTTAGGGAGAGAGTAATTCCATTTTGAAAGCTGAGAAATAAATGCAGGTATTCATGTCCCCAATTATCTCTTCCTCAGCGGACCCCCCACCATCCAGCCCTGCCCAGGAGGCCCTGGATCTCCTCTTTAACTGTGGGAGCACCGAGGAGGCGTCCGGTTCCCCTGCCCGAGGCCCCCTCACTGAGGCTGAGCTTGCACTCTTCGACCCCTTCTCCAAGGAAGGTAATGAGCTGGGACAGCCGGGAAGGAGCCAGGGCAGGATATCCTTGGGACAGGGAGGAAGGCAGAGCCTCACTAGCCTGCTCAGTGCCTGCGCAGATCTGAGAAAGATACCCCCTCCACAATGCTGCCCTTTGGGCCAATAGCAGCTTCATTGAGAATTAGAAGCCCCGTGCCAGGGCTCATGCGTGGTGTGCTGGATGCCCCTGTGCAGCGAGTAGCCACGAGGAAGGAAAAGACGCACTTCCCACGTTGGGGCCGTCTCACTGAGAAGGCTTTAGAAAGAGCCAGGTCACACTGCCCTGGGACATTTTAGTTCCTTCCGTGAAAGCTCATGGTGGGAGTTCAGGGTCTGGCTGCAGATCTTGAAGGCAAGAGGCCTGCTGGTCAATGGGGATGAGGTCTGAGCTCAAAGAGCAGCCACAAAGGGAAACCCCTCTGGGGGCCTGGAGCCACTGGCATTTGGGGACGCCAGAGATAGAAGGGCCCCCCGATGGAGGTCAGGGTCCTGGGCACCTTCTTGCTCTGAGATCCTGGGACTTGACAGTCCCAAGTTCCGAGACACTGGAGTTTTTCATTCTAAGATTTGGCAAGGCCTGGCACAGTTACTTAAACCTGTAATCTCAACACTTTGGGAGGCTGGGGCAGGAAGATCATGTAAGCCCAGGAATTCAAGACCAGCCTGGGCAATATAGTGAGACCCCATGTCTGTTATTCTTTTTTTTTGAGACGGAATCTCACTCTGTCACCCAGCCTGGAGCTCAGTGATGCAATCTCTGCTCACTGCAACCTCTCGGGTTCAAGCCATTCTTCTGCCTCAGCCTCCCGAGTAGCTAGGACTACAGGCACACGCCACGGTGCCTGACTAATTTTTGTATTTTTAGTAGAGAAGAGGTTTCACCATGTGGTGAGGCTGGTCTTGAACTCCTGACCTCAAGTGATCTGCCCATCTCAGCCTCCTTAAGTGCTGGAATTATGGGCGTGAGCCACAGCACCTGGCCTGTTATTCTTAGAATTAAAAACTTAAATAAGGCCAGGCATGGTGGCTCACACCTGTAACTCCAGCACTTTGGGAAGCCAAGACAGGCAGATCATGAGGTCAAGAGATTGAGACCATCCTGGCCAACATGGTGAAACCTGTCTCTACTAAAAATACAAAAATTATCTGGACGTGCTGGCGCGCGCACCTGTAGTCCCGGCTACTTGGGAGGCTGAGGCAGGAGAATCGTTTGAATCTGGGAGGTGGAAGTTGCAGTGAGCCGAGATTGCGCCACTGCACTCCAGCCTGGTGACAGAGCAAGACTCTGTCTCAGAAAGATAAATAAATACAAAAATTAAAATTAAAAACTTACATAAGGCCAGGCATGGTGGCGCGCACCTGTAGTCCAGCTACTCGGGAGGCTGAGACAGGAGAATCGCTTGAACCCGGGAGGTGAGGCTGTTGCAGTGAGCCGAGATCATGCCATTGCACTCCAGCCTGGGCAGCAGAGCAAGACTCCATCTCAAAAAGAAACCAACAAAGCAAAACCTATTTTAAAAATAGAAGGAAAAGAAAAAATTTGCCAAGTTTATGATGTCACTGCTGGCATGGTGTGGAGTGGCTGGTCCCACTCAGGGATAATCATGGGAGAGTTTCCATTTTGATCTGAGCGGTTTTAAGCCTGTTTTGTTGGTGTCCCTTCTTCACCCTTTGGTGACCTCCTGGGCAGACAAACCCATGGCTTTCTGGTCAGTTTAAGGCATGTGAGCTCTCTCCCTCAGGCAAGAAAAAGTCTAGTCCTGGCGGGGCGCAGCGGTTCATGCCTATAATCCCAGCACTTAGGGAGTCCGAGTTGGGTGGATCATGAGGTCAAGAGTGAAACCCCATCACTACTAAAAATACAAAAAATTAGTCGGACGTGGTGGCGCATGCCTGTAGTCCCAGCTACTCGGGAGGCTGAGGCAGGAGAATCACTTGAACCCAGGAGGCGGAGGTTGCAGTGAGCCGAGATCGCACCACAGCACTCCAACCTGGGCGACAGAGTGAGACTCCATCTCAGAAAAAAAAAAAAAAGTCTAATCCTGTCTGAATTAGGACCGCCGTCTCCCGGTCTCAGCCTCCCCACTCCGCCTGGCTCAAGCCTGACCAGTGACCTGCGGCTGTGAGGAATCTCCTTTCACTTTTTTTTTTTTTTGAGACAGAGTTTTGTTCTTGTTGCCCAGGCTGGCATGCAGTGGCACGATCACTCACAGTAACCTCCGCCTCCTGGGTTCAAGCGATTCTTCTGCCTCAGCCTCCTAAGTAGCGGGGATTACAGGCATGCGCCACCATGCCCAGCTAATTTTGTAGTTTTAGTAGAGACAAAGTTTCTCCATGTTGGTTAGGCTGGTCTCCAACTCCCAACCTCAGGTGATCCACCCACCTCGGCCACCCAGGGTGTTGGGATTACAGGCATGAGCCACTGTGCCTAGCCTTTTTTTTTTTTTTTTTTTTTGAGATCGAGTCTTGCTCTGGATTGCCCAGGCTGGAGTGCAGTGGCACAATGTCACCTCACTCCAACCTCCGCCTGCTGGATTCAAGCAATTCTCCTGCCTCAGCCTCCCGAGTAGCTGAAACTATAGACGAGTGCCACCTGGCTGATTTTTGTATTTCTAGTAGAGATAGGGTCTTGCCATGTTGGTCAGGCTGGTCTCGAACTCCTGACCTCAAGTGATCTAGCTGCCTCAGCCTCCCAGAGTGCTGAGATTACAGGCGTGAGCCATGGCGCCTGGCTCTTTACTTTTCCAGTTCTGCTTCCCAGAGTGCTGAGATTATGGGCGTGAGCCATGGCGCCTGGCTCTTTACTTTTCCTGTTCTGCTTCCTCCCTTCCCTGCTCCTGACTCTCCAGTGTTTGGGAGTGGGACAAAGGAATGAGAGGGAAAGGCAGCGTTGGTGTCCCGGGGCTGTTGTGCCTGGCCTCTGGGTGGCAGGCATCCAAGTGCTCTGCCCTTCTGCCAGCTGAGGCCCTGCTGGACAGGAGCTTTACTATTTTCTCTCTCTCTTTTTTTTTTTTGGAGACAGAGTTTGCTCTGTTGTCACCAGGCTAGAGAACAGTGGTGCGATCACAGGTCATTGCGATCTCTACCTCCTAGGCTCAAGTGATCTCCCACCTCAGCCTCCTGAATAGCTGGGACAGAACCACAGGCATTCACCATCATGCCCAGCTAAGTTTTTTAATTTTTGTAGAGATGAGAGGTCACTGTGTTGCCCAGGCTGGTCTCAAACTCCTGGGTTCAAGTAGTCCTCCCACCTCAATCTCCCAAAGTGCTGGATTATAGGCATGAGCCACTGTGTCCAGCCAGGATCTTTTCAAGACCCTTCACAGACAGCTCCTGTAAGACAGTCACTCAGCATATGGGAGGTTTCAGTGAGCTGAGATCATGCCATTGCACTCCAGCCTGGGCAACAAGAATGAAGCTCTGTCTGAAAAAAAAAAAAAAAAAAAAAGGGAAGATAAGGCTGTTTTTACAAAAGCACGTGAACCCTATCAATCAAATAGATCATAGCTAGTTTTTGATCCACAGGCGACTTCTGGATTGCTCTGGCATTGGTCCCCTCCACTGGGGACATGCTGATATCCTGATGGACAAGAGACGTCCGGGAATTGGGCAGAGGGCCTTGGGAAAGGAAGGGCTCGTCTAGTCTGAGTCCTCTCTGATTGCAGAAGGTGCAACCCCCAGCCCCACCCATGTGGCTGAGCTGGCAACTATGGAGGTGGAGTCGGGAAGGCTGGACCAGGAACCCTGGGAACCAGGAGGGCAGGAAGAGGAAGAGGACGGGGAAGAAGGGCCCACCCCTGCCTATCTAAGCCAGGCCACAGAGCTCATCACCCAGGCCCTGCGTGATGAGAAGGCAGGCGCCTACGCTGCCGCGCTCCAGGGCTACCGAGATGGTGTACACGTCTTACTCCAGGGAGTGCCCAGTGAGTAGGGACTGAGGGTGGAGGGTCAGGCCTGGGTCCCAGATGGGGCAGTGAAGAAGGGAGCAAAAAACAAGCACTTCAAGAATCAGGAGCTCTTGCTCCTCACTGACCAGCTGTGTAACCTTGGGCAGATTTTTGTTTCTGTTTCTTTTTTTAACCTCTTGTGCCCTCAGGTTTCTTATTTGTGGAATGGGGAGAATGGACGCTGGGCCCCCGGGAGGAGGGAAAAGCACATGGTGATGCTCTGTGAATTGTAAAGGACCAGACTAGGGGTTCCGACTAGACCAGTGGTGCCCAGGTGCCTCAGCTGAGCAGTCTCTCCACAGGTGACCCATTGCCTGCCCGCCAGGAAGGTGTGAAGAGGAAGGCAGCCGAGTACCTGAAGCGGGCAGAGGAGATTCTGCGCCTGCACCTGTCCCAGCTCCCACCCTGATGGGGAGTGGGTCCTTCCCTGGGACTCTCGCTCCAGCACTGCCAGCCCCTTGTCCTCTCCCCAGGGCCTGGCCCTACCTCCTGGTCTTATAACCCCAGGGGCCATTTCTGAAGGTAACTGGACCACGAATTAGAAAAATAATGAATCTCAGCTCCCTAACTACACCTACCACCTTGGAATCAAGGACTCACACTTCGGACCCTGTCTTTTTTTTTTTTTTTTTTTTTGAGATGGAGTCTCACTCTGTCACCCAGGCTGGAGTGCAGTGATGTGATCACAGCTCACTGCAACCTTTGCCTCCCAGGTTCAAGCGATTCTCCTGTCTCAGCCTCCCCAGTAGCTGGGATTGTAGGCACTCACCACCACGCCCAGCTAATATTTTGTATTTTTAGTAGAGACGGGATTTCACCATGTTGGCCAGGCTGCTCTGGAACTCCTGACCTCAAATGATCCGCCTGCCTCAGCCTCCCAAAGTGCTGAGGTTACAGGCATGAGTCACCGTGCCTGGCCCCTGCCTGTCTGTCTTGATGTGTGAGCAGCAGCTATGGTCATTAAACCATTAGCTTACCCCTCTAGAACGGGTCTGCAAACTCCCACCTGCAGACGGATCCGGCCCACCTCCTTTTTAATGTAAGGCCTGTGAGTTACAGTGGTTTTTACATTTTTTTTAATTAAAAAAATCTAATACTCTGTGACAGGTGAAAATTATATGAGTCTATAAATAAAACTTGTTGGAAAACAAATAGGCTGATTCATTAGTATTGTGATGGCTGCGTTCGCGCTACACTGGCAGCTGAACAGTTGCAGAGTTGAGTCTTTGCCGCCTGCAAATCCCAAAACGTGGCCCTTTGCAGAAAGCATTTGCTGATCCCTGAGCTATAAAATAGGGAGTATAGTCTCCAGGGAAACAGAAAATGACAAGCCGATGGAGCCGTTTTATTGGGTGGAAGGGACGAAGGAGAGGAACCCAAAGCGGGGGTACCTGTCTCGGAGGCCCCAAAGCCGAATACGGATTGCTCAGCTGGCTGGAGCCCTGCAGGACTGGGGGGCGTGGCCTCAGTCCCGCCCCGCCTCGCCTCACCACAAAGCGATTGGTTGCGGCAGGGATTACACCGGTGTATCATGGGAGCGGTCCGGACTACCCTCTAAAACCAAGGGGCGCGCGCAAAGCTGAACTTGGCGCTTGATGGGGACTTTTTGCCGCGCGGGAACCACAGGGGCGTTGCAGGACTACAGCGCAGTGCATCTGGGGAGGCCGATTCGACGGGACCGGGTGAGAGGACGGAGGTGGGCAGGGGCGGACGGCAGTGGCCCGACGGGCGACCAGGAGGCCGGAGATCATGGCGGGCAGGCGGACCCAGCCAGGTTCAGCCTCGCCTCGTCACGCCCCATAGCCAGCCGGCCTCGCGTGCCCTTCCGCGGCACAGCCGTCCCCGGGATGCTGAGCCCCCACCGTCTCCTTGCAGCCCCCTCATGCCCGGCTGCGAGCTGCCCGTGGGCACCTGCCCGGACATGTGCCCGGCCGCCGAGCGCGCCCAGCGCGAAAGGGAGCGCCGCCTGCACCGCTTGGAGGTGGCGCCGGGGTGGCTCCAGGACCCGCCGCGCGCCGACCCGCCGCGCGCCGACCCGCAGCGCACGGTGAAGGAGTACAGCCGACCAGCCGCCGGCAAGCCCCGGCCCCCGCCCAGCCAGTTGCGTCCGCCCTCTGTGCTGCTGGCCACCGTGCGCTACCTGGCCAGTGAGGTGGCGGAGAGCGCAGACGCCGCCCGCGCAGAGGTGGCCAGCTTCGTGGCAGACCGCTTGCGAGCCGTGCGCCTGGACCTGGCCCTGCAGGGCGCGGGCGACGCCGAGGCAGCAGTGGTGCTCGAGGCGGCGCTGGCCACGCTGCTGGCCGTGGTGGCGCGGCTCGGGCCCGACGCGGCGCGGGGACCCGCGGACCCGGTGCTGCTGCAGGCCCAGGTGCAGGAGGGCTTCGGCTCGCTGCGGCGCTGCTACGCTCGGGGCGCCGGACCGCACCCCCGCCAGCCCGCCTTCCAGGGCCTCTTTCTGCTCTATAACCTGGGTGAGTCGGGGTCTCGGCAGCTGGGCAGAGCGTGGGGACAGGAGCCCTCCATGACAGTGGAGGTAGGGAAAGGAAGGATTAGCTTTAACATCTCACCATTAGCTCCCTCCCAGGACAGCACAAGATCCACCCAGCCCCGACGTGGGACCTCGGGCCCGTCTCTGAGTCTTAGTTGCCTCAGGAATAAAAGTGGAGGGGGCGAGGATAGAACGAGAGAATTGGCCTAAATCGTGATCGTGATTTTTAACCTTTTTTTTTTTTGAGACGAATTGTTGCTCTGTCATCCAGGCTGGAGTGCAGTGGCATGATCTTGGCTCACTGCAACCTCCACCTCCTGGGTTCAGGCGACTCTCCTGCCTCAGCCTCCCGAGGAGCTGGGACTACAGGTGCGCACCATCGCGCCTGGCTAATTTTTGTATTTTTAGTAGAGACGGGGTTTCACCATGTTGGCCAGGTTGGTCTCAAACTCCTGACCTCAAATGATCCACTCACCTCTGTCTCCCAAAATTCTGGATTACAAGCATGAGCCACCACACCCGCCTGTTGGTGTTTTTTGAGACGGGGTCTCACTTTGTTGCCCAGGCTGGCTTGATTATAGTTTACTGCAGCCTAAACCTCCTGGGCTCAAGGGATCCTCCTCCCTCGTCGCCTTCCGAGCAGCTGGCACCACAGATGTGCACAACCTGGCTAACTTAAAAAAATTTTTTTGTAGAGATGGGGTCTCGCTTGTTGCCACTCGAGTTCCTGGGCTCAAGTGATCCTCCTGCCCCACCTTCCCAAGTATCTGGGTGCCTGCCATCATGCCCAGTTAACGGTTTATCTTTGTTCACATTGCTTCTGTGAAGACATAGTAATTATCCCTGGTCTAGTGGGGGAAGAAACCGAAGCCCAGGGTGGTGAGGTGACTTGCCTCTTGACACAGCACTGGTTAACAGTAGTAGAGGTAGGACCATGATTTTCTTTTAATTTTTTAAAATTTATTTTTATATAGAGATTGGGGTCTTGCCATGTTAACTAGGATGATCTCAAACTCCTGGGCTAAACTGATCCTACCACCTTGGTCCCCCAAAGTGCTAGGATTACAGGCATGAGCCACTGTGCCCAGCCCTCTAATAAGCTCTGTTCTGGCTGGGCCCTCTCTACTAAAAATGCAGAAATTATCTGGGCATGTGGCACATGCCTGTAATCCCAGCTACTTGGGAGGCTGATGCAGGAGAATCAGTTGAACCTGGGAGGTGGTGGAGGTTGCAGTGACCCACTATACTTCAGCCCGGGTGACAGAGCAAGTTGTCTCAAAAAAAAAAAAAAAAAAAAGACTGTTCTATACAGTTGTAACAAAATGCTGTTGACTTCACAACCTACTAATTGTTCAGAAGCCCCAGTTTACAAAAGTGGCCCAAGGTTCCAGTGCCTGAGACTCTTCTGGAAGGGAAGTAGGAGCATAGTCTCCTGAAGTGGCCTTCCCAGGTGGTCAGGGGAAGGTGAGGCAGAATTGGCTTCCAAAACTGTGGGTGCAGGGAAGCCAGGGTAGTGGGAAATCCAAGTCAGAAAATTTGGATTGGGGTCACCACTCTCAGACGAGTCATTAAATTATCTGGGCCAGCTTCCCAAAGCCTTATACCCTGCCTACTTCAGTGTTGTAAGTAAGGATCCAGACTGCAGGAGGTCCAGAGCCTGAGGCAACTCGTTCAAATATGGGTCAGGGAAGGAGCCAATGGCTGAACCATAGAGGGAAGAGGGAAGGTGGGCTAGGCCTGGAGAAGGGGCGTGGTTGAGGAGATGGGTGGGTGGGAGGTCCGGAGCTGAGCTTGGGCCAGAGGAGATGGGCGTGGCAAGGAAGAATGAGGAGTTGGGAGAGGAGATGGTCCTGATCCTGTAAGGACCTGGCATCCTCATTCTGGCTTCTCCCCCTCACAGGCTCAGTGGAGGCCCTGCACGAGGTTCTACAGCTGCCTGCTGCCCTGCGTACCTGCCCGCCCCTCCGCAAGGCCTTGGCAGTAGATGCTGCCTTCCGAGAGGGCAATGCTGCCCGCCTGTTCCGCCTACTCCAGACCCTGCCCTACCTGCCAAGTTGTGCTGTGCAGTGCCATGTGGGCCATGCACGCCGGGAAGCCCTGGCCCGCCTCGCTCGTGCCTTTAGCACCCCCAAGGGCCAGACCTTGCCTCTGGGCTTTATGGTCAACCTGCTGGCCCTGGATGGACTCAAGGAAGCACAGGACCTGTGCCAGTCCCACGGCCTGCCCTTGGACGGAGAGGAGAGAGTTGTGTTCCTGAGGGGTTGCTACGTGGAAGAAGGGCTACCACCTGCTGGTACATGCAAGGTGTTAGTGGAGAGCAAACTTCGAGGACGCACCCTGGAGGAGGTGGTCATGGCAGAGGAGGAAGATGAGGGCATGGACAGACCTGGATCCCTACCTGAGGAGGGAACATGAGCCTCCCAGAGCCCCGGACTGGGTCAGAGCACTTAGGTTTCTTTTTCCATGGTTCCCAGATAATAAAAGGAACTTGTTTTGTTGGTACCAGTCACTAGACTTGATTTATTTGGGGAGCTGTTGTAGGGAGTTAGGACACCCAGCATGCAGGGAGAGGAACGCAGACTAGGCAAGGCCCAAGGCACCCTGTGCCTCAGTTTCTCCACTGGTCCTTGGCCTTGGTGATCTGAGTTGGCATGCATCCCATCTTCACGCATCCGCCAGGAAGAGCAGTTGGTGGTTTTGCCATTCCCACCATCCCTGTCCCCTCTGCCCACCCTCTGCCACCTGTGCCAGGGTAAGGGTGAGTTGCATCAGGGCTTGCCACTCCCCTCAGGGACCCCAAGCTGTTGTCTGAGAGGCTTGAGAGGGCCCTGTGGTTGTGCCCTCCCCTTGCACCAAGGAAGACAAGGACATACAGGAAAGCAGGCAGGAAAGGGTGGGGGTAAAGGGAGGGCTAAAGAAAGAGGGCTGGGGTCAGAGGTCAGCCACAGGCCTCAGGGTGGCTGCTGCACCCTCCAGGGCCATCACCACAATGCTGATCTGTCTCTGCACCTCAGCCCAAGCTTCAGATCCAGGGGCTGTGTCCCTGGCCCTGGAGCAGGCATTGGATAGGCCTGGGAATGTGGCTACGGAGCCTGTGCGAGGTGCCCAGAGCACATGGCTGGCGGGAGAAATGAGACAGGATCAGGGTCAGGAAAGAGCAGCCTGGGTCTGGAACTGGCTCAGCTCCTGTACGCAGCTAGGCAGAAAAGCATCTCCCTCCATTTGTCTCTGAAAGCCAGGGGGCTCTTACAGCAGTGGCAGTGGAGAAGGAAATGTGGGTTCTAGTCCCAGCTCCCAGAGGGACCGTCAAGCAACTTTCCTCCCCTCCCTGAGCCTCACATTCCCAACTTCTTCAGGGGCTGGGTTGTGCTGTAAAGGGCAGAGAAGCTGCCCACCTCCTCTCTCAGGTCCGGGGCCTTACCCGGCCCCACCTAGAGGCACCTCCCAGGACTTGGGAACAGACTCACCTGTAGTAGCGTTCCTCTGGGAAGGCTCGAGGGTTCAGGAAGGTCCGTTCCAAGAGCATCAGCTGGTCATTGAGCATCCGGACCTGCAGGGGGCTGGTAGAGGCAGGACCTGCCGGTCACCCTGGAGCCAGCAGCCCAGCTACCAGCCTGGTATCCTTCCCTGGATGCTGCCCTCCCAGACCCTGCCTGCTGCCCTTGCTCACTCAGGGCTGCCCTTCTGCAGTGTTGATATGCGTTCGCCCAAGGCTGCAGCTTCTGCATCAAACTTCTCCACTGCAGTCACCAGAGGCCCTGTGAGAAACAAGCAGTGGCTTAGTCCTGGGGGTGCAGGGCTCCCCATGCCTCAGCGTCAGGGGCTGTGCATACCCAGGCTGATGCCGTGCTGCTCCAGCAGGGCCCCAAGGTCCTGCTGGGCTGCCTGCAGGAAGCTGCGGAGTGTCTCACTGTAGTCACTGACGTTGAGGGGCAGGAAGAAGCTGTCACTGAGCCGGAGAATCACACTCCCTGCTGTCTGGGCCACAGCCTGATGGCTGCTGAAGCCTGCAGCAAGGGTCACAAGGCCAGGGCTCGGTCTTCAGCCTCTCTTGTCCTGGTCTCAGGATGCCCCTTGACCCCTCCTCACCTGGGTCCAAAAACTTGTCCACATAGTCAAAGGTGTCAAAGGCTGTGTGATAGGTGGGGTAGATCCTGGCTGACGTCTTGCTCTGGGGGAACAAGGCCCAGAGGTGAGAGGCTTGGGATGGGAAATGAGAGAAGGTATACCTCCAGGGATCTACAAAATGTGGGCATTATCTCCATTGGATCCTGGTCATGTATGTGAGGTGGGTTCTAGAATTTCCACAGAAAAGGAAACTGAAGCTCAGAGAGGTTAACCTGCCTGACATCACACAGCTAATCAGTGACAGAGCTGGATCTGGTGCCAGTTTCCAGTTTCACAGGAAGGAGAAGAAACTGGGGCTTTGGAGTCAGATAAAGAGATTGAAATCCCATCTCCACTACTGAGAATCACTGTGGCTGTGGAGTGGAGAACGTACTTTTTGGAGCATGAAATGGAGATTCCAGCTGGTCACTCTGCACCTCTTGTCTTGTTTTACCTTTACCCCAATGCTCACACCAATGGTATGGGTCATCCCTGCTTCATACTCTGAGTTAATCAATGCTGAGATTAACTTTTTCCCCTTACATTTTAAGATCTCTAGAACAGGATACTTCTTACAGGCAATGTCATCCTACAACTGGTTGGAAGTGGTGTTTTTTTTTTTCCTAAATATTGCATAGCATAATGGCACATCTTATAATCAGTAGTATCTTACATTTGATAAAATAACATAGATGAGCATAAAGAGATGTTTGAAAAGGTTACAAAACTTGGCAGAGGCCGGTTGGTGAGTCTCATGCCTGTAATCCCAGCACTTTGGGAGGCTGAGGTGGGAGGATGGCTTGAGCCCAGGAGTTCAAAACCAGCCTGGCAACAAAGCAAGACTCCATCTATATGTGTGTGTGTGTGTGTGTGTGTGTGTGTGTGTGTGTGTAAGAAACGTGGCAGAAGTAGCAATGAGTAAAGGAGAAGGGTTCAGTCTATACCAGAACAGCCCCAGGAAGAGGAGGTGGTGCGTGCAGCAAGGTACCGGGGCAGGGGCAGAGGGGTTCCTGCTCACCCGGTCATAGGTGTAGGCGAGGTCCATGGAGGAGATGCCCAGGAAGTGAACGAAAGGTGCATAGTCGCTGCCAGCACCCAGAGAACCCAGGCTGCGGGAAGGAAGGGGACCGGGATAAAGAGCGCTGGGCCGGACCGCCGAGCCCCGGGCCCTCTTCCGAACCTGGGCTTACCTGGGGACCAGGCCGTACACCGGGCTGCTGCGGTTGAAGTACCGGATCCAGTTGTCGTAGATGCTCAGTTCGCCAGGGCCTGGTGAGCGGATCTGGCAGGAAGGAGAATTTAGTCTCGGTGCAGGGCCCTCCCTAGCCCTAACAACAAGGGGTGTCCTCCGCCGGTCTCCAGCCCACCCACGGTCCAGTCCTTACGAGGCTCGCCCCAGCCTCAGTCCAGCCTCAGCAGATCTAGAGTACCACTCCTAGCCCCGCCCACCCACGAGGCCCCGCCCACCACACACGGCCCGCCCACCGCACTGCCCCGCCGCGTCTAGTTCAGCCCCGCTGGGCCCGCCCACTTCCACCTCTTTGGTTGCAGAGAAGACGACACTCTGAACAGGGGGCGTCCCCTGCACCCTGAGGGTAGCGTTGGCTGTGGGAGGAGAGGAGAAAGACTGTTTGGGCCCGAGCCCCTTCATTTACCCACCCCGTCGTCAGGCCGTCCCCTCACCTTTCCCACCCCGCCACCCCCATACCAAACACCGAGATGTCCACGTTGATGTAGGCCACCGTGCGCTCCTGCAGCTTGTTGAAGAACTCCTGCGGGTGCGAGGGGCGACGTCAGCACCGCGCCGTGCTGCCCTGGGAGCCCCTTTAAATCCCCTACAGGGTAGGGCCACTCACTTCTGTGAACTCCGTGGAGCCAATGAGCCCAAACTCCTCAGCCCCCCAGCTCGCAAACACGATTGATCTGCGGGGACGCCAGGTGCCTGGGAAGCGGGGATAGAGGATTGGAAAACGGAAAACCTGGGATGCCTTAGGAGAAAGGCTGAGGACGTGGGGATGACGGAAGAGCTGGAAAAGGCAGGGCAACTAGTGACAGGAGGTCTTGGCACCCTGCAGCCAGGCCTTCCAGGAGGCTCCCGCACCAAACACTGACCCCAACTCCAAGCTCCCCAAAGGGTCAGGTGGTCCCTTTGCCAGAATGTCCGCCGCCCCTCTCTCTGTGGGCATGCTCCGGGAAGACTTCCGACCCTCCACCCTCAACCCCCGCCTCCAGGCCAAACTCCACAGCCTCCTTCACTTGGTGATAACACATGAACGTTTCCTCACAGGCCTTATCCACGTTGAACCAATTCTTACAACAATGCCTTGAGGGAGAAAATATTATTATTTCTATTTCACAGTTGAAGAAACTGAGACAGAGAAGCTAAATGACTTTCCCAGGGTCACACAGCTAGTAGGCAGCAGAGCTAGTTTCAAATCCAGATATTTGGCTCCACACTGTGCTACAGCGGGCATAGGGACTAGAGGTAGAAGCCAGGCTGCAGGGTGCTCCACTCCCAGGTTCAGGCAGCAGAATCGCTTGAGCCTGGGAGGCAAAGGTTGCAGGGAGTCGAGATCGTGCCACTGCATCCAGCCTGGATGAAAGAGTCTTACTCTGTGGCCCAGGCTGGAGTGCAGTGGTGCGATCTCGGCTCACTGCAACCTCAACTTCCTGGGGTCCAATGATCCTCTCACCTCAACCTTCCAAGTAGCTGGGACCACAGGCACACACCACCATGCCTGGCTTATTATGTATTTTTGGTAGAGATGGGGTTTCTCCATGTTGCCCAGCCAGTCCTGAACTCCTGAGCTAAAGTAATACACCCACCTTAGCCTCCCAAAGTGCTGGGATTATAAGCATGAGCCACTGCAACCAGCAAATGAAGAATTTTTCAGTGTGATGTGATTACATGCTTCCAATAAAAAATGTTTACACTTTTTTCTGCCAAAAATATATAATCTAAATCAAATGAGACAAACCCAAATTGAGGGGTATTTGACATAATAATAGCAGGATAATAATAAAAGGATCATGAAAGAGTAATGAACAGCTACACAATTATTATAGATTAAAGGAAACTAGTGACCAGATCACTAGTGTGATCCTGGATTGGAGCGTGATCACGGCTCACTGCAGCCTCAACCTCCCAGGCTCAAGCGTTCCTCCCACACAGCCTCTGAAGTATCTGGGACCACAGGCACATGTCACCATGCCCAGTTATTTTTTTATGTTTTTTTTTTATTTTTTTTTTTTTGAGACGGAGTTTCACTCTTGTTACCCAGGCTAGAGTGCAATGGCGCGATCTGGGCTCACCGCAACCTCCGCCTCCTGGGTTCAGGCAATTCTCCTACCTCAGCCTCCTGAGTAGCTGGGATTACAGGCATGTGCCACCATGCCCGGCTAATTTTTTGTATTTTTAGTAGAGACGGGGTTTCACCATGTTGACCAGGATGGTCTCGATCTCTTGACCTCGTGATCCACCCGCCTCGGCCTCCCAAAGTGCTGGGATTACAGGCGTGAGCCACCGCGCCCGGCCTATGTTTATTTTTTGTACAGACAAGTTCTCACTATGTTGCCCAGGTTGGTCTCAAACTCCTGGCTCAAGTAGTCTGCCCACCTCAGCCTCCCAAAGTGCTGGGATAACAGGCATGAACCACTGTGGCCAGGCTTCAAGTCTCTTTTCTTTCTTTCTTTCTTTTTTTTTTTAAGAAAAAAAAAGAAAAAAGAAGAAGAAGAAAAAGGAAGAGAAAGAGGGAGAGAGAATGGGAGTATTGCTTTATTGCCCAGGCTAGAATGCAGTCTAAAAATGGGAATTGAAAACCTCTTTTATGCCAATAATTCTGCTTAACAATGGAGACAGGAAGGAATAAGGGAAGAAAATAACAAATAAGCAGCCAACCAATATTTCATTTAAACCTATGAAATGCTATGCGATTACTGAGGAGTGATTTACTCCCAATTATGTAGTCACTTTTGGAATAGGTGTGATATGATACTGATAAGAATGTGTGTTTTGTGTATTTGAAGTGGAGAGTTCTATAAATGTTGATTAAGTTTACTTGTTCCTGGTCTAAGTTCAAGTCCTGGATATCCTTGTTAATTTTCTGTCTCGTTGATCAGTCTAATATTGACAATGTGATGTTACAGTCTCCCACTATTATTGTGTGGGAGGCTAAGTCTCTTTATAAGTCACTAAGAACTTGTCTTATGTATCTGGGTGCTCCTGTATTGGGTGCATGTATATTTAGAATCGTTAGCTCTTCTTGTTGCATTGATCCTTTTACCATTATGTAATGTCCTTCTTTGCCTCTTTTGATCTTTGTTGCTTAAAAGTCTATTTTATCAGAGGTGAGAATTGCAACTCCTGCTTTTTATTTATTTATTTTTGCTCTCCGTTTGGTTGGTAAATCTTCCTCCGTCCCTTTGTTTTGAGTCTCTGTGTGTCGTTGCATGTGAGATGGGTCTGGATACAGCATAGCGACGGGTTTTGGCTTTTTATCCAGTTAATAATATATGTGAGCTTAATACTGCCATTTGATGCTAGCTGGGTGTTTTGCCCATTAGTTGATGTAAGTTCTTCATTATGTTAATGCTGTTTACTTTTTGATATATTTTTGGAATATTTTCGGAAAAGCTGATACTGGTTGTTCCTTTATATGTGTAGTGCTTCTTTCAGAAGCTCTTGTAAAGCAGGTCTGGTGATGGTGAAATCTCTAAGTACTTGCTTGTTCGCAAAAGATTTTATTTTTCCTTCGCTTGTGAAGCTTAGTTTGGCTGGAAATGAAATTCTGGGTTGAAAGTTCTTTAAGGATGTTGAATATTGGTCCCCACTCTTTTCTGGCTTGTAGGGTTTCTGCTGAGAGATCTGCTGTAAGTCTGATAGGCTTCCCTTTGTAGGTAACCTGACCTTTCTCTCTGGCTGCTCTTAGTATTTTCTCCTTCATTTCAACCCTAATGAATCTGACGATTATGTGCCTTGGGGTTGGTCTTCTTGAGGAATATCTTTGTGGTGTTCTTTGTATTACCTGGAGTTGAATATTGTCCTGCCTTACTAGGTTGGGAAAGTTTTCCTGAATAATCTCCTGAAGAGTATTTTCCAACTTGGATTCATTCTTTCGTCACATTCAGGTACACCTATCAAATGTAGATTAGGTCTTTTCACATAGTCCCATATTTCTTGGAGACTTTGCTCATTCCTTTTTATCCTTTTTTCTCTAATCTTGACTTCTCGTTTTGTTTCATTAAGTTGGTCTTTGACCTCTGATATCCTTTCTTCTGCTTGATCAATTCGACTGTTAAAACTTGTGCATACTTTGCAAAGTTCTCGTGTTGTGTTTTTCAGCTCCATTAATTCACTTATATTCCTCTCTAAATTGTCTATTCTTGTTAGGATTTCATCAAACCTTTTTTCAAAGTTCTTAGTTTCTTTGCATTGGGTTAGAACAAGTTCTTTTAATTCACAGAAGTTTCTTATCATCCACCTTCTGAAGCCTACTTCCATTAATGGAACACACTCGTTCTCCATCAGGCCTTGTTCCGTTGCTGATGAGGAACTGTGATCCCCTGTAGAGGGAGAGGCATTCTGATTTTGGGTATTCTCAGTCTTTTTACGCTGGTTTCTTCCCATCATTGTAAATTTATCCACCTGTCGTCTTTGTGATTACCGACTTTCAAATTAGGTCTCTGAGTGGACGTCCAACTTGTTGATTCCCAGTGCTGAAATCTGAGCAATCCACTGCGCCGGCCAAAACAGCGGTGTTAAGATTGATGGTGCTTTTCTGCCCGGGAATCTCTAGCTCCCTTGAATAGGTGCTTCCCGAAGCTCCAAACAACATCGGCCAAAAGGGGACCCAGTCCCGCTCACTCTGCACCAAGAACTGCCGCGCCGAGGTGCTGGCAAAACCGCCACGCCGGCCACAAGAGTCGTGCTGGCAACCCGTGGGTCTCCTCCGCTGGGAATCTCCTGGTCCGTGAGCAATAAAAATTCGTCTGAAAGTGTGGCGTCCTCTCATCCTCTGCACTTTCACTGAGAGCTACAATCCCGAGCTGCTAGTGATCAGCCATCTTGGATCTCTCTCCCCAAGTCTCTTTTCTGAACTGTGACTTCAATATCATACAAGGAGGGGGATGGAGCTTGACAGGAGTGGAGTGTTCCTGTGCAATTACAGTTGAGTGGGGATCAGTTCAGATGCCACACTTACATATAATCAGTTATATGTAAGGGAAGATGAAGAAGTTCTGGAGCTGATGGCAGTGATGGCTGCAACTTCAGAAATGTACTTAATGCCACTGAGTCAAATACTTACAAATGTAAAACTGGTGAATTGTGTTATGTATATTTTACCACGAGTTTTTGAAGCTAAAGAAAGAGGGCCTGGCATGGGAACTCACGCCTGTGGATCATTGAGTCCTGGAGTTCAAGACCAGCCTAGGCAACATAGCAAGACCCTCACCTCTATAAAAATAAATAAATAACTAAAACTAAAACAGAAACAAGAAATCAACATGGGAAGACCCGAATTCCCGTCTTCCTTAAGGCTGGTGTCATGCATTTCTGCCCCTAGAGCCCTCAGGCGTGGCAGAGAGAGCACTGCAGGGTGAGGGAGAGGAGGTGGAACAGAAAGGTGACCTCTAGGGGCAAGAGTCCCTGGGCCGGGGGGGGCCGCCTCACCCCTCTTCAGCAGGGTCCCCAGGACTCGGGAGAGCTCCAGGAGGACGGCGGTGCCGCTGCTGGGGTCCACAGCCCCGTGCACCCAGCTGTCCCGGTGGTTCCCATACAGCACATATCGATCTGGCCAGAGGAAGAAAGGCAGAGAACCAGAGAAGAGGGAGAGGTGGGCAGGGCAGCTGGGGTGGGGGTGGTGAGGGCAGGGCTGGATGAGGATGCAGTGGCAGCGGCACCCAGAGCAGAGCAGGGGCCTGGGGTGCGGGGGCAACAGGAGGGCTCACCAGGCTCCACAGCCCCGCGGATGATACCCAGGACGTTGGAGGAGTTCCGCAGCTCCAGACGGTTGTGGACACTCACATTCACCTGACTGGGGAGGGTGAAGGGTGTGAGAAGACTCTTGGCCTTGCCGACTGCCCCCCACCCAGTGCAGGAGACAACGCGGCCCAGAGCTGGAAAGCAACTTCGAGGTCATTGGGCCAGAGGTCCCAAGAGAGGCAGCAGGGCTGAAGCCCGCTCTCCTGCTCACTCACTGGATAGGTGCTTATTGGGTACCTAGCCCCTGACTGGGCTCCAGGCAATGACCACCACAGATGTGTACCTGGTGCTTGTGGGGCCTCCCTCTCCCGGGGGGGCGAGACACACCACAAGGACCAGAAGAGCTGAGTGAAGGGGACTGGGAGGAGAGGGCACCTGGAGGCCAGGGGCTGCTGCAGGGAGGGAGGGTGGTACAGGTCGGGAGTGGCAGAGGCCCTGATTTGGGAAGGAGCTTGGCATCTTCAAGAGAGGGAGTCATGGGGTGCAGATGTCAAGATGAGGTGGGAGGGGCAGGGGAATCCCCGCAGGACACAGCTGCAGCTGTTTCACAAACTTCCCCAAAGACAAGACAGGTATTTTGGAGTCATGAGAGGGTCTGGGAGAGAGAAGAAAGGGGAAGGTCCGGCTTTGAAGTGGAAAGAGGGAATGCAATCATGAGGGAAAGGGAGAGGTGAGTTGGGGGAGAGGGCGGCTGAGGGAGAAGGGGTCTGCGCCTCACCTGTCTGCTGGGAAGTCTCCGTCAGGCCGGAAGCCCGGACCCAACCTGTAGCCGCAGCCCAGTGCTCCCTGCCAGGTGGCTGGGGCCAAAGTTCCGTTGAGGTTGCTGGGAAGGAGGAAGAGGCCCTTCAGGGTAAATGTGGGTGTGGGGCTTGAAGTTTGGAGGTCACTGCGTGCTGGGCAGGACACCCCAGGGCACAGACTCACCAGAGCAGATCTCTTGCATCCTGGAAGCCAATGGGCTGTGTAGGAATTGGGGGAAATCCGGAGACATTGGCAAGGTCCAGGCGGAAGGAAGAGGGAATGGCTGGAAGGTAGGGAGTCAGAGGGTCCCCAAAATACTCGTAGTAGGAGCCTCGCTCCACTCCTGATGGGGGCAGGTACCAGGAGTTGGGAAAGGTTTCGCTGGGTGAACTCAGCCCGTCGTTGATGTCGGCGGGGTCTGTGTACACCAGTACCCCGGCCACCCCATGCTTGGCAGCGTTCACAGCCTGCAGCGGGCAGAGAAGGTTGTGTGTAAGGGAGGGACAGGGACCGGGTGTGTTCCGTTCCTCTTCCTCCCTCCTCCACTGTGGAAGCCAGGATAGATGGATCTTCCCACCGTCAAGGTGATGTTTGCACAAGTCATTTATGGCAGTGCTGCTTGCAACGGCAAAGGCCCGTTCGGCACAGCCAGGCCAGTGCCTATCAGTGGAGTCTGGTTGAATATCAGGGACATCCTACAGTGGAATACCATGAAATTGGGTAAAATAACACAGTTGTGGGCCGGGTGCGGTGGCTCACACCTGTAATCCCAGCACTTTGGGAGGCTGAGGCAGAGGGATAGGTCAGAAGTTTGAGACCACACTGGGCAAGATGGTGAAATCCCATCTCTACTAAAATTACAAAAATTAGCTGGGTGTGGTGGCAGATGCCTGTAAGACCAGCTACTCAGGAGGCTGAAGCAGGAGAATCACTTGAGCTGGGGAGGCAGAGGTTGCAATGAGCCAAGATTGGGCCACTGCACTCCAGCCTGAGCAACAGAGCCAGACTCTGTCTCAAAAAAAATAAAATAAAATAACACAGTTGTGTACTCATGTCCACAACAGTGCTATTCTCAATGGCCAAAAGGAAGAAACAGCCCAAGTGTCCATCAACAGATGAATGGCTAAACCAAATGTGGGAAATGTGGGCTGTAACATACAACAGAGGCGGGGCACGGTGGCTCATGCCTGTAATCCCAGCACTTTGGGAGGCCAAGGCAGGCAGATCACCTGAGGTCAAGACCAGCCTGGCCAACATGGTGAAACCTTGTCTCTACTAAAAGTACAAAAATTAGCCAGGTGTGCTGGCACACACCTATAGTCCCAGCTACTTAGGGGACTAAGGCATGAGAGTCACCTGAACCCAGGAAGTGGAGGTTGCAATGAGCTGAGATCGTGCCATTACACTCCAGCCTGGGCAACAAAGCAAGATTCTGTCTTGAAAAAAAACCAAAAAAACAAAAAACAATGGAATATTATTATTCAGCCTAAAAAGAAATAAAGTTCTGATACATCAATGAGCCTTGAAGATGTTATATTAAGTGAAATAAGCCAGACACAAAAAGACAAGTAGCTTATACTTTCACTTATACAAGGTACCTAGAACAGGCAAATTCATAGAGACAGAAAGTAGAATTGAGGTTAAAGAAAACAGAGTAGGGCTGGGGCAGGGACATGAGGAGTCATTGTTAAATAAAGTTTCTGTTTGAAATGATGATAAAGGTCTGGAAATGGATAGTGGTGATGGTTCATTAACATTCTGTGGATTTCTACACTACTTGTTCCCCTTTCTTTTCTTCCTTTCTTTCTCTCTGCCTCCCTTCTTTCTTTCTCTTTTCCCAGCTCTTATTATGGACACATTTTTTTAAATTGTGGTAAAATACACATAACATGAACTTAGCATGTGGAGTGTGCAGGTCAGTGGCACTGAGTACATTCATATTGTGCAGCCATCACCACTACTCACTGCTAGAACTCTTTACGTCGACAAATCCGAAACTCTGTCCCATTAAATATTAACTTTCCCTTCCCCTCTCTCATTCTACGCTTTTTATATCAAATTTTTTTTAAGTTTTTTAAACCAGGGACATGTAATACCTAGTCAGAATTTTTTTTTTTTTTTTTTTTTTTTGCCAGGCAGGATGGCTCACGCCTGTAATCCCAGCACTTTGGGAGGCTAAGGCTGGCAGATCACCTGAGGTCGGGAATTCAAGACCAGCCTGACCAACATGGAGAAATCCCGTCTCTATTAAAAATACAAAATTAGCTGGGTGTGGTGGCAGATGCCTATAATCCCAGCTACTCGAGAAGCTGAGACAGGAGAATCGCTTGAACTTGGGGGGTGTTCAAATTTTTTGAGACCGAGTTTCACTCTTTTTCACCCAGGCTGGAGTACAGTTGCGTGATCTCACCTGACTACCGTCTCCGCCTCCCGGGTTCAAGCAGTTCATCTGCCTGAGCCTCCCGAGTAGCTGGGATTACAGGAGGCATGTGCCACCACGCCCCGCTAATTTTGTATTTTTAGTAGAGGTGGGGATTCACCATGTTGGCCGGGCTGGTCTCAAACTCCTGACCTCAGGTGATTCGCCCGCCTTGGCTTCCCAAAATGCTGGGATTACAGGCGTGAGCCACTGCACCCAGCCCCTAGTCCAAATTTTTGATGGAAAAGAAATGGCAGGAAGAGGGCCAACAGGAAGGATTTCAGTTGAATATTCAGAACCACTTCACAGGAGGACTTAGACTCTGGAATACCAAACCTGAAAACTATACTCAACCCCTTTGTTTCCTAAGGCTTAGAGAGGGTCAGGGAAGCATCCAGGGCCACACTGCCCATTGGTAGGACAACCCGAAAACAGCTCGCCTTTCCTGCCCCAGCCCGGGGCTTGGTTCCCCGCTCAGCACTGCCCCTTCTCCTTCCCCTTCTCGGCACTTTCTTCAGTCCACTCTCTGGCCCCTTCCTGGCCCAGGCCTCCTGTACTGGGGGACTGCCACTCACCTTGGCCACACGCCCTACACCCCCATAGCGAGTCAGGGCGATGGTGCCTTCGAGTTTGATGCCCTGAGTCTGTAGCTCCTTAAAGTCTTCTTCCGAGCCCTGGTTGGCATAGACGAGGAGGCCCTAGTCCCAGGAGCGGGTGATCCTTAGAGCTGGGCCCAGCGAAGGGCGGGGCGGGGAAGGGGGCTGGAAAGCTGGGTGGCAGGAGGAAGCATTTGGATTCTGTTCCCCCACCTCGCCCAGAGCTTATAAACTCCCCAAGGACAGTCACCCCTGGTTTCCTCCATGTCTGGGTGCCCTGTTAACAGGCCTGGCCTTGAGCAGAGCCACTAGTGTTTGTTGAATGACTGATGGAGGAAAGGAGCAGTGATGAAGTGTGCAGGTGAGTAAATTTGGGAGGGGGCGCTTTGCCCCAGTGAGGCATGTTCCCTGGGTCAGGGTGGGAGAAGCCTGGGTGGAACCAAGGGAGCTGGGCAGGGGCAGTAGGGGGGTTCTGGGCCTACCTGTGGGGCTCCAGGGGGAGCATAGGCGGCATAGGGTTGTACCACATCTGACCCCCCTTGCTCCCCGGTCAGGTTCTCCTCGGTCTGGCGGCAGGAGTAGATGATGTCCCCAGTGGGGCCCACTATTGGGGGGTGGGTGGCAGTGTCATGGCTGGCCCAGCAGCTCCCCAACTGGGAACCCTCTGGGACATTCCCAAGGCTGGGCAGGACCTCACCAACATGTACAAGGTTAGGCTGCTCCTGGCTGGGGAAGGACAGCAGCACCTCGTACTTGGAGGCCTCGGCCGAGTCCAGGCCCGACTCTGGGTCCCTCCAGCGCTGCAGTAGCAGCTGCACCAGGTCTTCATCCCGAGGGCTGGTGGCAAGGTGCGGCTCCCTGGAGAGTTCTCTGCAGGGTGGACAGAGGGAGGGGCAAGGCTAGCATCAGGGAGGGGGCCTCTGGCAAAAGGAGGAGCAGACACCCCCACCTCTCACCTGAGGTCCTCCCGGATCCTGCTGGCATTCAGCTGCCCCATGACGGTCTCCAGGATCTGCAGGTCCAGGTCCTGGGGGGCTGAGACGCTGGGGGCTGGGGACCCTGTAACTGGGGGCCCTGGGGCTGGTGAGCTGGCTTCCTTGGGGATGGCAAAGTGGCCCAGGATGATCCCCAGCCCCAAGAAGGCAGCAGCCCCCAGCCCCAGCCCCAGCACCTTTGTCCACTGCATCCTGCGGACTCTCGGCCACTGGGGTGGGCCTGGTCTATAGGTAATTCTCTATAGAGGGGGTGTTGGGTCTGGTTAACCATTACCCCATGGGTGGCACTGCCCTTTGGCCCCCAGCTGGCAGGGAGAGTGAGGAACATCCCACAGTGAGAGCCAGGAGCCATCTGCCTCCACCACATTCTGCATCGTTTACCTGGAATGGCCCTCCAAGGGCAGCGAGGCCACCCAGGGGCACTGAGGCCCAGAGGGAAGGGTCTCACCCACGGTATCCCAGTAAAACAGAGGCCAAGCCAGGACTGACTAGAACTCAGAGCTCCTGCATTCACAGCGGGGCCGTGTCCACTGCCCACCCTCACTGCCTCTGCCTCCCTCCAAGGCAGCTGATCTGCAGAACACCCAGCCCTGCCTGCCTGAGCAGATTTTGAGTTGAGACCTCCTCCTTGCTGGACGTAAGCTGTGTGACCTTGGGCGATTCACTCAGCCTCTCTATGTCTGTTTTCTCAGCTGCATGCTGGGGATAATAAAACCTGCTTTACAACCCTGTGGCGCCATTTTCATTCAACAAGATGGTATCTGTAGACATAGCTGGAGCAGTGGCTGGCATGTAGCGGGAGCTCATTCATTTTAGCTACTTGTCCCTCATCTGACCCCCTAAGACATAAGGCCTAGAGCCAAAGGAAGAAGAAGGACCCAGAAGAATTCTCTGCATCTATCCTGAAAGGGCCCAGCTATGTGAGGAGTGGGAGTCCTGGGAAGGGAAGCTGTCCCAGAGGACGCAGCCAGGGAAGCCCATGCCTCCTTAGCAAGGTGACTCCTCTTCTATTCCCTGGCCCTGCCTGGACTCCGTCATCCACTCTTCTATTTGTCCATCCACCCATCCCTCCATTCACCTATTCATTCCTTCCCTATACACTCAAGCACTGTTTATTCATTCTGCGCTATGCTAGAGCTATGCAAAGTCCAGCAGGCGAGGCAGACAGACTCCAGGTTCAGCCATGTGGCGAGTGCCCTGTAGAGGGAGGACCACCATGCTCCCAGTGAGAGAGTGAGAAATTCTGTCTAGGAGGGAACATTTGAGGGGGTCCTCCAAGGCTGAGAAGGTATTCCAGCATGTGCAAGGGCAGAGAGGGCAATGAGACCCCAAGTACGCAATACACATATTGAGCCTCTTCCAGATCTCACAGAGAGCCAGGCAGGGCTGGGAGGGTCCCTAGGGCTTGAGATGGGACTTCTCCCACCCTCTCATGGCCTGTCCTGCCTTGACTCTGCCTGGCCAGGTTGCAGCCCATGGATGAGCTCAAAGATGCCTGCAGAGCTTGGGGGCTGGGCCAGGGCAAAGTGTGTGTGTGTGTGTGTGTGTGTGTGTGTGTGTGATTTCACAGCCCCATCTCAGAGCAGCCTCCTTCCTGCTCACAACCCCATTTTGCTGGCACCACCATCTCTTGTGCTGCTGGTCAGGAGGGCCAGCATGGGAGGACTGGGGTGGCTGGGAGGGGGTGTCGTGTGATCAGTGACTTCTGGGAGGTGCACCAGGAAGCCACAGTTCTTGGCAAGGTGATTATCAACGCCCAGAATATGACCTTGGATCTTATCAGAAGCCCATCAGTGCAGGGAGCATAAACCTTCCTTATGAGGACACAGGACAGTCACCACCAGGTGGAAAGTGGGACGCCAAGGTCAGCTGATAAGTTGAAGGAATGAGGCAGCAACCCCATGGTCCTTCCCCAACCACTCCTGGAAGGAGTTAACCCCTCAATCATGTGACGACACTAACAGGATGCCTGGACAAGAGTGTGTGACATCTAAGTGGATGACACCTGTGAGTGTGGTTTGTGTCAGAGAGTGTGCAAACAGCAGTGTGTGTGACACCCAAGAGATCCACTCAGGCTGTTGGAATCCATGGTGTCTACATGGCTGTAGGCACCAGACATTAACTTGGTTAATTTTCTTCCTCCATCTTTGCTGGATGGGTGGTATGGTCCCTCCCAGAATATTCTGGATTGTGGGAGTTGCTAGAAATCACTTAAGGTAGTTAGGGCATGTGACCACCTTTCATTTTCCCACCTTATTCCCCCAGTGGCTCTGGCTCCAAGGGGTCTTTAATCCTCCAGGACCAGCAATGCACTGCTGCTGGCTCCCCCGCACTCTCCACCTGCCCCACACACTCACCTTGGTTCCACCCTCCTTCGCCTCCCACATGTACTCACCTTGCCCAGTTAGAGCCCTGGAAGCCCTCTCAACCCCCGATCCTCTCTGCTTTGCTCACATCCACTGGGAAAACCCCATCCTGGTTACATCTGACTCACTCTCTGCCTCCTCTGTACCTGCACTCTTGCCCCTGGATGTCCTTGCAGAGCCACGTGGCCTCCCAGACGTCATGTTGTGAGGACACTCAAGAAACACTATGGACAGGCCTCACGGTGAGGCACTGAAGCCTCCTGCCAACACTCAGCACTAACTTTCTAGCCCTGTGAATAAGCCACCATGGAAATGGGTCCTCCAACACCAGCCAAGCCTTCAGAATACGGCAGCTCCTGCTGGAATCTTGACTGCAGCCTCACAACACACCCTAAGCCAGTACCACCGAACCAAGCCACTTGGAAATTCCTAACCTGTGGACACTGTGTGAGATAATACATGTTTATGGTTTTAGGCTGCTAGGTTTTTGAGTAATTTGTAACACAGCAAAATAGAGAACCAATACAAATGACCAAATGTAAACCAGAAAGCCACAGGTATATGTCTCCCATGTGAACCTCTCCCCCGAACTCTTGTATTTCCAGCTGCCCAATTTACATTCACACTTGGGTGATCAAAAGGCATTTCAGACTTAGCATACGCAAAACTTAGTTCCCAATCTTCTTCCTCACACCTCCTCCTCCCACAGGCTACACTTTTTTTTTTTTGAGACAGAATCTTGCTCCATCGCCAGGCGCCAGGCTGTAGTGCAGTGGCATGATCTTGGCTCACTGCAACCTCCGCCTCTTGGGTTCAAGCAATTCTCCTGCCTCAGCCTCCTTAGTAGCTGGGATTACAGGCGCGTGCCACCACACCCAGCTAATTTTTGTATTTTTAGTAGAGACGGGGTTTCACCATGTTGGCCAGGATGGCCTCCATCTCTTGACCTCGTGATCCGCCCGCCTCAGCCTCCCAAAGTGCTGGGATTACAGGTGTGAGCCACTGCGCCCGGCCTTTTTTTTTGAGACAGAGTTTCACTCTTGTCACCCAGACTGGAGTGCAATGGTGTGATCTTGGCTCACAGCAACCTCCGCCTCCTGGATTCAAGTGATTTTCCTGCCTCAGCCTCCTGAGTAGCTGGGATTACAGGCATTTGCCACTACGCCCAGCTAATTTTTTTTTTTTTTGGAGACCGAGTCTCGCTCTGTTACCCAGGCTGGAGTGCAGTGGTGGCATCTTGGTGCACTGAAACCTCCGCCCCTGGATTCAAATGATTCTCATGCCTCAGCCTCCCAAATAGCTGAGATTATAGGCCCACGCCACCACACCTGGCTACTTTTTGTATTATTAATAGAGACCAGGTTTCGCTATGTTGGCCATGCTGGTCTCGAACTCCTGACCTCAGGTGATCCACCCACCTTAGCCTCCCAAAGTGCTGGGATTACAGGTGTGAGCCACCATGCCCAGCCCAGGTTATAGGATTTAAAAAATAAATGCCCTATAGAATATTAACCACTTTTGTATGTAATTTAGCAATCTTCTATCAAGATTCCTTCCCTTTCCATTTAATGTGATTCAAAAGAAAAAAAAACTAAAGACAAAAAAGAGGAAAATAAAAAATAATAATAAAAAAGGAAATAAAAAGATTCTTTTCTTCCCCTTGACTATGTATGTGTCGGTTTTTTGTGTTCTTTTTTGTAGCCCCATTGGTGGAGAGGGGTTGGGGGCTCCCAGGAGGCCGGGGGCCAGAGGGCTCCTGGGTGGGGGGGTGAAACTCAAAATTGATATGTATCTCTAGGCCTAAGGGCTGTAGGATTCCGGCCCTTGAGGAGTCACCACCACCTCTCTCTTCCCCACAACCCCATGACTTACGAAGGGGAAGGGGCTTTTCCAAGGTAACCAGATGCGTAGTGGCTCTTCCCCCATCCCTCCCCCACCCCCACCCCAGTATCCTTCTGCACTTTGGAGTTAGAACAAGGTGCCTGGATCCTCTGGGGAGCGGCTGTGGCCCCTTTCCAGCCCCGCCCCAGTGCTTATGGAGGGCAGGGAACATCGCCCTTGAGCTCTCATCTCAAGGCTGACAAAAACCAGCCCTGGAACCTTCTGTGAGGGGCGGCGGGGAGGGCCGGGTCCTGTTGGGGAGTGGGTAGATCCAGGATGGGTGAACTGAGGGAGTGGAAGTAATGTCAGAGGGTGGCTGAAGGGCTGAGCTCAGTGCGGACTTGGTGACCTCCTTCTCCCCATCTGAGGCCCAGGGCCCACAGACAGGTGGTGGGGCTGAAGCTCAGCTTCCAAGTTTATTGCCGGGATCTAGGGAGGAGCTGGCTGATGGAGGGGCCTCCTGAAGAGGTGTCCGACCTCTGGCCTGGGGTCCAGCCAGGCCTGACCCTGGTCTCTGTGGTCGTGGGGCAGGTCAGGCAGCATGAAGAGATCTGCCTTCTCAGGGTTTGGGTCACTGCAGGCAGAGACAGCTCGAGTGAGCAGCCTGGGGCAGCCGCCTCCTCCCTCCCTGCCCCACGGCTGCCCACACACTTGAGCAGAGCCACCTTCAGCAGGGCCTGGGTTTCCTCCCGCAGGGCCTTCACTTCATCCTGAATGGCCTGGGCCTCCTCCTGGATCACCTGGACTCCCTCCTTCAGGCTCTGATACAACAAGGTGGGCTGGACAAAGGGTTGCAGGGCCCGAGGTGGGTGGCTGGCCTGCAGGACAACCTGAGACCCCTCTAGCAGAGCTGGGCTGGGAGGCAGGGAGGGGGCAAGACAAAGAAACGGGGTCCTGGCTCAGGGGCTCACCAGGTTTTGCAGCTTCTCCCCCAGGGCCAGGTTGTGTGCTTGAGTAGCTTTCAGCGACTCCCGAAGCCTAGGGTTGAGAAAGAGACCCCTTCCACCTCAGCCCCTAGGCTCTTGTTCCAGGCAGCACTCCCCCACCTCCTGCATCAGCCACCTGGTCCTATAGCCACCTGGGACCAGCGTCACCAGTCTTCCTGTCCCAGCAGGTGGGACGGGAATTGTTCTCTCTGCAGGGATCCAGACAGGGTAGCAGGGGATCCAGACAGAGACTAATTATGCTTTTTGTCTTCCTTTGCAAGAGCAGGGCAGGCTGCTTCTCTGGCTGGGTTAGAAACCCTCAGAGGCTCCCCTTGGAAGGGTGGGTGGTATAGGACTAGTTGCCCCTTTGGGCTGTAGACAGGGTTGAAACAGGATTCTCTGTGGCTCCAGGTCAGTGACAGGGTCAGCACTGGAACCAGCCCTGCCTATGTGCTCCAAGTCAGCTGTGTATGAATGGGAGAGCTGGTCACTGAGGTCCATGGCCTGGAAGCCTCTGCCATGCCCCACCCCCACCCAGCACCTCTGCTGACAGGTGGGGCTCTGACCCCGGCATTACCCCAGAGGGGTGAGCGGCCATGGGATTGTGCAGACCCCAGCTCCAGACCCTGACATTCAGGGAACAAGCTACTCCCCAACACTGAACCATTCAAGTTCTTGGACAATTAAAGGTGGGGGTTCCTGAATACTTACTCACCAAGCACGTGGGCCCTTACCTGAAAGCCAGGCCTTGCCTCAGCTGGGGGAAGCCCTGTCACCCTACCTGCCCCCACTTGCCCGACCAACTCACCTCATGCAGTCATTCTGCAAATGCCTGATCTCCTTTGTGGTCTGCTGGGGGCCCCAGTCTTCCTGATCTAGGAACGAGTACTCCTGGATCTCTGAGTCCCTGGAGCAAGTGGGCAGTGAAGGTCAGGCCAGAGGCTCTAGGGGATGGCGGAGGTGGGTGGGCAGTGTGGGGGTGCCCAGCCGAAGGCCCAGGCCCCATCAGGCCTCTCTGGGCTTCCTCTCTGCACAGCCCAAGGCTGAGTCCTGGCCCAAGTTTGAATGTTTCTGGGTGTGGGGTTGGGAGAAGCACCATCCACTCCCCCCGTTTTTCACATGCCTGCATGTGCCTGCACACGCACACACACACACACACACGTACTCTCTCTCATGCAGCCTTACGATTCAGGGTCTTGGGGCTCAGTAGGCTCAGACGTGTTCAGGAGTGTAAACGGGAACGTGATGGTAGGTTCCAGTTGTTCTGAGGAAGATGGCTTTGCAGAGAAGGTGACAAGGTGATGGAGAGGGACGAGGCTGCTCACCCAAGAGCCTGGGTCCTCCCATGCCCCCATCCTTGCCATCTCCCTGCTTTTCAGGGGCCCTGTCATCTGTATCCCCCACCCTGTAGAGAAAGTGTGATAGGAATGTGAATGGGAGCTGTCCAGGAGGCCCTCCACTGCTGAACTCCCCTCCACCCGTTCCTCAGCCCTGAGCCCAGGAGCCAGGCCTGGACACTGACAGCTGGAGGCTGGGTGTGACAACGAGGGGTTCAGGCCTCCATTCGGACACAGGAAGAATTTCTCCAGCTCTCCTGCCTCCCCTGGCCGCTGCCTTGGGAGGCCCTGGGGCTTCCTGTCACCTCCGTGTTCCGTTCCTTGGAAGCCTGAGGGTCCTTGGGTTCCTGCTTCTCAACGGGCTGCACCACTGGCTTCTTGACAAGCTTGGAGTAGGCTCTTTGTCCGCCCCTAAGAGACTGAGGGAAACAGAAGCCCACATCCACCATACCCCCAAACCCTTTCTGGACTGGTCTGGTTTTTGTGGGGCAGCTTCCAGCCTGGGGAGTGTCTACCACCAGCTCCGTCCAACAAGCCAGACCCCCTCAAAGTGAAAGTTGCCAGATTTAGCAAATACAATACAGGCTGCCCAGTGAAATCTGAATTTCAGCTGAAAATGGATACTTTATCATTATCTGTCTCACACAATGTTTGGGATATACTTACACTAACAAACAATTCACTGTTCATTTGAAATTCAAATTTAACTAAGTGTCCTGTATTTTATTTGGCAATTCTACCAAACTACATGCTAAAAATATTTTGAGGCTGAGTGCAGTGGCTCACGCCTGCAATCCCAGCACTTTTGGAGGCCAAGGCAGGAGGAAGGATTGCTTGAGCCCAGGAGTTAGAGACCAGCCTGGGCAACATAGCAAGACCCCATTTCTACAAAAAATTTAAACATTGGTTGGGCATGGTGGCATGTGCCTGTAGTCTCAGCTACTTGGGAGGCTGAGGTGGGAGGATCACTTGAGCCTGGGAAGTCAAGGCTACACTCAGCTGTGTTTGTACCACTGCACTCTAGTCTGGGCTTCAGAGCAAGACTCTCAGGAACAAAAAAAAAAAGGGCTGAAGTTAATAGAATTGTTGCCATTTTTCACGCTGGTATTTTTCAGAATCCTGTGCATCTTCTGGCCAAGTAACCACAGACATGGTTCTTCACACTGAGCCCCCCTGCGCCTCTAGATCCCCACGGACTTGTGGCATGGGCTTGTGGCTGTGTTATATTGTACCTTTCGAGGCAGCCTAAAATTACACAATTCCTGACCACATGATATAAACTGACACTCTGCAGAAGGCCCTATAACCCCAGACAGTCCTTGAGTCCAGCGTAGTATGGTTGCTGGAGAGTAGGCAGCTCTGTCACCAGGGGAACCTGGCTGCGGAACGATCGAGAGTCATGCCTCTGAGAAACTCACTTTGCAAACTAGGCTTAAAGAAACAACTCCAGATAAAAGTAACTCACACGGACGACCACAATAGCTGATGTGCACCATGAAGAAAAACTGGAAGTGGACTAAAAGCCCCAGATATAAGAAATGGTAAGGAAAGAAAGACTTATTCACATGCCAGGATACATTCACTCACGCGCTTACAGGCACATTGCCTATGGCATAGGCCGTGGGAACATATAGAAGGACGCAACCTGGTTCTGCCCAGGAGAAGTTCCTGGAGGATGGGGGAGGCTCAGGTTTGCAGATGACCACAGTACATGGGGATGAGCCACAGAGAGGTCTGTACAGAGAGGCTGCAAGAGGAGGGAGTCATGCCCTCTGCTTTGGAGCTCCAGAAAGACTGCATGGAGGATATGCTGCCTGGTCTCAAACAAGGATGCAGGGGAATCCAGAAGAGGGAACAGTGTAAGCAAGAGCTGTGGGGTCCTGCGAAGGGCCCACAGCAGGGCCTGGGCTGTAGCCCTCTGGGGATGAGGAGGTATGGGGATCTTTGTGTATCTGTCTATGTGGGCTGTTCGGCCACAGTTCAGAGGGTGGGTGGAAGGAGGGAGACACTGAGGGGGGATTGCCAAGGGTCTTGGAAGTGAAGAAGTTGGTGGCTGCATGTGACAAGTGTCTAAACTGTGTTAATCCTGGAGAAGGTGTGCATGAGACCCTGACACACCACAAAAGCAGATCTCACTATAGAATGAGCCGGGTACCACTGTACCCACGTAGGGTTGCCAAATAAAACACAGAATGCCAGGTTAAACTGGAATCTCAGATAATGAATTTTTTTGAGACTTTATTATGTATTTACTTTTGAGACAGGGTTTCACTCTGTCGCCCAGGCTGGAGTGCAGTGGCACCCTCATAGCTCACTGCAGCCTTGACTTCCCAGACTCAGGTGATTCTCCCACCTCAGTCCCCGAGTAGCTATAACTGTAGACCCGCCACCACACCCAGCTAATTTGTGTATTTTTTGTAGAGGCAGGTTTTCACACGATGTTGCCCAAACTGGTCTCGAACTCCTGGGATCAAGCAGTCCTCCTGCTTTGGCCTCCCAAAGTGCTGGGATTACAGGCATACGCCACTACACCCAGCCAAGTTGAGAATTTCTTTTTTTCAATTTTTTTCCATTTTTTATTTTAATTAATTAATTTTTTTTTTTTGAGACGGAGTTTCGCTCTTGTTACCCAGGCTGGAGTGCAGTGGCGCGATCTCGGCTCACCGCAACCTCCGCCTCCTGGGTTCAGGCAATTCTCCTGCCTCAGCCTCCTGAGTAGCTGGGATTACAGGCACGCGCCACCGTGCCCAGCTAATTTTTTGTATTTTTAGTAGAGACGGGGTTTCACCATGTTGACCAGGATGGTCTCGATCTCTTGACCTCGTGATCCACCCACCTCGGCCTCCCAAAGTGCTGGGATTACAGGCGTGAGCCACTGCGCCCGGCCTCAATTTTTTATTTTTAATGTCCCCACCCGAATTTCATCTTGAAGAGAATTTCTTATCTGAAAGGCCTATCTAGAAGTGTTTTGGATTTCAGATTTCTTAGGATTTTGGAATATTAGCATTATACCAGTTAAGCATCCCTAATCTGAAAATCCAGAATCCAAAATACTACAGTGACTGTCACGGCAGTGCTCAGTTTGGGATTTTGGATTTTCAGATTAGGGATATTCAACCCACATATGCATATCCCATATGTAGCATGGGACATCCTTGTCCTAGAAAACTATGTTATTTCTCTGATTTGGGGCATGCTTATTCTTTTTTTTGAGACAAGTCTTGCTTTGTCACCCAGGCTGGAGCACAGTAGTGCTGATCTTGGCTCACTACAACCTCCGCCTCCTAGATTCAAGCAATTCTCCTGCCTCAGCCTCCTGAGTAGTTCAGATTACAGGTGTGTGCCACCATGTCTGGTTAATTTTTTGTATTTTTAGTAGAGACGGATTTTCACTGTGTTAGCCAGGATAGTCTCGATCTCCTGATCTCATGATCCACCTACCTTGGCCTCCCAAAGTGCTGGGACTACAGGTGTGAGCCACTATGCCTGGCAGGGACACACTTATTTATTTATTTATTGAGACAGACTCTCACTGTCATCCAGGCTGGAGTGCAGTGGCTCGATCGAGGCTCACTGCTACCTCTGCCTCAGCCTTCTGAGTAGCTGGGATTATAGGTGCCCACCACCATGTCCGGCTAATTTTTTGTATTTACAGGGTTTCACCATCTTGGCCAGGCTGGTCTTGAACTCCTGACCTCCTGATCCACGCACCTTAGCCTCCCAAAGTGCTGGGATTACAGGTGTGAGCCACCGCACCCAGCCAGGGACACGCTTATTCTGAAAAAATTGTGTTGTTTTTCCAAGATTCAGGCTTAACTGGGCATCCTGTATTTTTTGGCTAAATCTAGCAACTCTTAACACCATGCCCACATGTTAGTGCCCATCAGAGGACACTGGGAAGCATGAAAAGCTCCATGGTTACCAGTTGGTATGTGAGGATGAGCAGATAGACAGACAGACAGGACTGGGGTCCCCTCAGGGTCCCACCAGCCAAGCACAGACAAGTGCTTATTCAGACGTGGACAGAAGATAGCTTAGGACACAGATTTGAGTCCTGCTCTGCCGCTCATAGATGGGGCACTGCAGGAACTCAGGCTCAGCTTCCTACTCTGTGAAATGGGAATTCAACTCCACAAATACTGATTGAGCCCTAACTTTGTTCAAGGTCCTTCCCTGAATGTTGAGAAGGTACAAAAATGAATCTCCTCCTTTAAGGGGTTAATCACAGGGCTGCGTAAAATGCTACTAGCAATTTGTGACCAGGAATCTGCTAGCTGCTTTGCATGTGACCATCAACCTGGAAAACAACCCCCAACCAACTCTGTTAGAGGGATGGAATTGGCCCCACTTTTCAGAAGAGAAAACCATGGCTGGAGAAGAGTCACAGCTGGGGGTGTACTGATCCTCAAGCAGGTGGCTGTCAGAGAGCCCGCCAAGCTGTCAGCCACACTGTGGAGGGGAAGGCAGCCTGGTCTACGCTCATGTGTTGGGAGAACCACCAGGCCTGAGCCAAGGCCTCATCTGAAGGGGTGGTGGGCCACTGGGCTGAGGACCCAGGTGAGGAGGCAGGGGTCCATAGGCTGTGTGGGGAAGTGCCCTGTGGAGAGGGAGGGTGACGTCCACTCTCCAAGAAATGGGGACAGTTGTGAGCCATGGGGCTGGCTTCAGTCCTCACATGCATGCTGGTGGGACCAGAATTTGTACCTGTGTGGGAGGTCATGCCTCAGGCAGGCTGCCAGGCACCATTGCTTGACTCCACCTGTGCCCCTCCAACCGGGCACTCAGAGGCTCTCTGAAGCCTCTGTCCCCAGCTCCCACTGGAGGGGCACAACTGCGCAGGCTGATGGGAAACCACCACAGGCACTTACTTCATGACATGCCTGGACACTGGGGGGACAGAGACAAATATGACCCTGTCTCCAGCCTGAGGGAGCTCACAGCTACTGTGTGAACACATGTGCGGAGCAGACAGAACGGAGTTTGGAGGTGCTATGATGGAGGTCTGTGTGGGCTTCTGGGACTTAAAAATGGAGGGAATGGTCAGTTCTACTTGAAAATTGTTCATTGAGCACTGACCATGCACTAAGTACTTTACTTGTAGTATCTTCTTTTTTTTAAGACAGAGTTTTGCTCTTTCACCCAAACTGGAGTGTGGCGTCATGATCTTGGCTCACTGCTACCTCCACCCGCCCCTGCCCCTACCCCAGGTTCAACCAATTCTCCTGCCTCAGCCTCCCAAGTAGCTGGTATTACAGGCACCTGCCACCATGCCCAGCTCATTTTTGTATTTTTAGTAGAGATGGGGTTTTGCCATGTTGGCCAGACTGGTCTTGAACCCCTGACCTCAGGTGATCCACCCACCTCAGCATCCCACAGTGCTGGGATTACAGGTGTGAGTCATCACATCCGGCAGCTATCTCATTCTCTTTTTTTTTTTTTTTTTTTAAGAGACGGAGTCTCGCTATGTTGCCCAGGCTGGAGTGCAGTGGTTATTCACAGTCACGATCCCACTACTGATCAGCACGGGAGTTTTGACCTGCTCTGTTTCCGACCTGGGCCAGTTCACCCCTCCTTAGGCAACCTGGTGGTCCCAGGAGGTCACCATATTGATGCCGAACTTAGTGCAGACACCTGATAGGCATAGCACACTACAGCCCAGAACTCCTGGGCTCAAGCGATCCTCCCACCTCAGCCTTCCCGAGTAGCTGGGACTACAGGCATGTGCCACCTTGCCCAGCTATCTCATTCATTTTTAAACACTATGGCATAGGTATTATTATTGTCCCCATTTTACAGATAAGGAAACAGGCACAGCAGAGGCTAATGATTATCACTTGTCTAGGGTCATACAGCTAGAAACTGGCAGAGCTAGGCTTCGAACCCAGTTGGATTCCAGAACCTGTGCTCTTTGCTTCCACTGTGGTGGGGCAGGTGGGGAGGAAAGGCTCAGCAGGGGTGACATGTGAGCCAGACTTAACGACGTGGGGCTCCCCAAGTGACCCTGGAGTGGGGAAAGACACAAGAGGCAGAGAGCAGTCTAAGTGAAGGTTCACAGGCAGGGACCTCCAAGCAGCTAGTGGCCTTCGATGGGTCTGTGGGCTGAAGCCTGGACATCAACCTCGGCCTGGAGTTTTCATGAGCCCTGCTAAGGCATCAGGGGCCCCCTAGACCAGCCAGCATTCTGGGGTGCAAACAGGAAACAATGCTGGCTGATTTGAGTGAAAAGGAGTTTATTGGCAGGATGCTGAGGAGTCACAGAACTCATGGGAAGAAGAGACTTCGAAGGGCAGGCACTGTGGGGTGCTGACTGCCAGAACCAGGACGTGGGGAGGGCCTGCAGACAAGCAAACTCGCATTCCTCACACCAGACACTGCTGGACAGGTGGTGCCTTCATTCCTCTTCACACCCGTCACTCCAGGTGGAGAATCTGATCAGCTTAGGTCCTGGTTGCCAGGATCAGGAAGAGCAAGCATCTGATATTCACTCCCACAGGGGGCTGAGGTCCTGCAGACAGCCCATGCCTGGAGGCTGAGATGCTGCTGGGCAGCCAGACACCAGCGACCATCCATTACACCGCTGCACGGAGCATGGGAAGTCAACGAAGATTTCTGTTTTATTGTGGTATTTTTATCTGTTTTACCTTTTTTTTTTTCTTTTTTGCTATCCATATTCTAATGGCATTTTTTCTTTTTGAGATGAAGTCTTGCCCTGTCGAGAGGCTGGAGTGCAGTGGTGCGACCTCAGCTCACTTGCAACTTCCATCTCCTGGATTCAAGCAATTCTCCTGCCTTAGCCTCCCAAGTAGCTGGGATTATAGGTGCGTACCACCATGCCCAGCTAATTTTTGTATTTTTAGTAGAGACAGGGTTTCACCATGTTGGCCGGGATGGTCTCAATCTCTTGACCTCATGATCCGCCCGCCTCGGCCTCCCAAAGTGCTGGGATTACAGATGTGAGAATGTACCATTTTAACAATTTTAAGTGTACAGTTCAGTGGCATTAAGTACGTATATATCGTTATGCAACCGTCACCACCAGCTCCAGAACTATTTCATCTTCCTCAACTGAAACTCTGCACCCATTCAACATGAACTCTCTATTCACCGCTCTCCCTAGCCCCTGCAAACCACCATTCTCCGTTTGTTTGTGTCAGACTCTGTGAGTTTGACTATTTTAGGTACCTCATATAAATGGAATCATACATGGTTTCTTCTGTTGTGACTGGCTCATTTCACATAGCATAATGTCTTCAGGTTCATCCATGTGTAGCATGTGTCAGAATTTCCTTTTTTTTAGAGACAGAGTCTCATCCTGTTGCCCAGACTGGAGTACAGTGGCGCAATCTTGGCTCACTGCAACCTCCACCTCCCAGGTTCAAGCAATTCTCCCATCTCAGCCTCCCGAGTAGCTGGGACTACAGGCACATGCCACCATGTCCAGCTAATTTTTTGTATTTTAGTAGAGACAGGGTTTCACCACGTTGCCCAGGCTGGTCTCGAACTCCTGAGCTCAGGCAATCCACCCACCTCAGCCTCCCGAAATGCTAGGATTACAGGTGTGAGCCACCACACCCAGCAAGTGCCAGGATTACAGGCATGAGCCATTGTGCCTGGCCATAATTTCCTTCTTTTTAAGGCTGAATGATATTCCACTGTATGGATAGGTCACACTTTAATCATTTAGCTGCTGGTAGGCATTTGTGTTGTTTCCGGGTTTTTGGTTATTGTTGAATAATGCTGCTAGGAACATGGGTGTACAAATCTATTCCAATCACTGCTTTCAACTTTCTCTGGTCTTACACTCAGATGTGGAATTGTATTAAAAGGTTTTAAAGGCTGGGCATGGTGGTAAGCACCTGTAATCTTAGCTACTTGGACAGCTGAGGTGGGAGGATGGCTTAAGCCTGGGAGGTGGAGGTTGCAGTGAGCCCAGATCACGCTATTGCAGTGCAGCCTGGGTGACGGAGCCAGACTGTCTCAAAAAAAAAGGGGGAGTTTTAAGGAGGGGAAAAATAGGCCAGGTGCACCAGCCATGGTGGCTCAGGCCTGTAATCCCAGCACTTTGGGAGGCTGAGGTGGGTGGATCACCTGAGGTCAGGAGTTCAAGACCAGCCTGGCCAACATGACGAAACCCCGTCTCTACTAAAAATACAAAAATTAGCCAGGTGTGGTGGCGGGCGCCTGTAATCCCAGCTACTTGGGAGGCTGAGGCTGGAGAATCGCTTGAACCCAGGAGGCGAAGGTTGCAGTGAGCTTAGATTTTGCTACTGCACTCCAGCCTGGGTGACAAGATTGAAATTCCATCTCAAAAATAAAAATAAAAAATTGAGGGGAGAAATAGGATCAGTGTGTCTTAGGAAATGTGTTCTAGCTGCAGTGTGGACAGTGTGGAGACAAGCAGTTAAAGGGAAGGAGACCCACAGGAGGTCAGTGCAATTGTAGTGGCTGTGGGGTGGGGGGATGTTGAGGAGGATGAGGCTGGCCGGATAGGGTGCAGGAAGGAGCTGCAGTTGGTCCCCGGTTCAAGTAAACAGCAACTTGAACGTTCCTTCAAGCTTAAAAGGAGGGAGTAATGGTAGTAGCTAACAACAGATGCTGGTCAAGACTTTTGTCTTTTTTGTCTTTTGAGACAGGGTCTTTACTCTGTCGCCCAGACTGGAGTGTAATGGCATTATCATGGCTCACTGCAGCCCTGACCTCCTGGTCTCAGGTGATCCTCCCACCCCAGCCTCCTGAGTAGCTAGGACTACAGACATGCACCAGTTAATTTTTTACATTTTTTGTAGAGCCAGGGTCTCCCTGTGTTGCCCAGGCTGGTCTCAAACTCCTGAGCTCAAGGATCCTCCTGCCTCAACCAAAGTGCTAGGATTACAGGTGTGAGCCACTGTGCCCAGCCTGGTTGTCAATTTTTAACAACAAAGCAAATAAAAGCCATTTAGGACTTGGGAAAAAAAGAGGAACAAGGTTTTAGAGACAAGATAATTGGATCAAAAGCCAAAGTGGAAAGGCTAGCCTTGAAGAGGGGACCCATCTCCTCTGGGTAGGGGAAGGAGGTCAAAGTGGATTAAGTCTGGGGAGAACTTAATGGCCTTGATTTGTTTGGATGACTAGGAGGCAAGTTCGAGTGTGGAGGATGGGATGGAAGGGAGGCTGCTCTATGCCCTCTGCCTGTAGGTTCCTAGCCTTACCTAAGGCCAAGTGGGAGAAGTTTCAGGCATCAGCATCACTGACCAGCTCCCCATGGGTCCCGCAGCACTGCTGCTACACAACGTCCAGTCTGGACCACGGATGAGCAACTCGGGCTCCTTCAAAGGAGCCTGAAAGGGAAGGAAGGGCTGGACTTGGGAAGGTGCTTCCTTCCCAGGCATCTCCCTTGGGCACTGGGGGAGCTCTTAGCACCCTCTCCCCAGACCCAACTTTCTTCCTCTTGGAAGAGGAGCGGATGGGGGACTGGACAGAAATAAGACATGGGGCAGGACAGTGATCTACCATGGGGCCAATGGGGGGAAGTGGGGCTGGGAGCCCCTGGACAAAAGGACAACCCTGGTGATGCCGCCCAAAGGAGGCCTGACCTTACCCTCAGCTCTGCCTTTGACCCATTGAAATAAACACAGTCCATGAACAGGCAGAAACTTTTATTTTATTTTTAGACAGAGTCTTGCTGTGTCACCCAGGCTGGAGTGCAGTGGTGCAATCTCAGCTCATTGCAACCTCTGCCTCTCCAGTTCAAGCGATTCTCCTACCTCAGCCTCCCAAGTAGCTGGGACTACAGGCGCCCGCCACCATGCCCAGCTATTTGTTTTTGTATTTTTAGACACAAGGTTTCACTATGTTGGCCAGGGCTGGTCTTGAACTCCTGACCTTGGGATCCACCTGCCTCAGCCTCCCAAAGTGCTGGGATTACAGGTGTGGGTTTCTGACCGCACCCGGCCAGAAACCCTTTAATCACAGTTTTTTCCAACTCTAAAACAAAACCCCATTTCCCCCTTAAACTCAGTTCCTCAGGAACAGAGAAGTTTGCAATGATGATCTCAACTCCACATCATCTAGTGACCCCAATTTTGTAGGACTAAGACATTTCCCAAGAGTTCTGCCCCATCAGCCAGTGAGGACGAGAGTTCTTCAGTACAGCTCAGCTCAAGGACACCTAGGCTTGCTTGTAGGTCTGACAAAGCACGGAGCGTTGAACAGATGGCCTGGGACTTGCAGGCCTGGCAGAAGGTTTCATTGAGGCCCGCCTAGCCTATGCCATTTCATCCAAGTACCCTGACCCGGCGCTCATCTTCCCTGGCATTCTCTGTTATCCACCAGCTCTTCTGTACACCTCAGCTTCTACTTCCATGAACTTGTAAACATAAAAGGTCCAACATCCTGAAATGCAGCAGGAGAGTGGGGGGCAGGGCAGCCTCCAAAACCACACCTTCTACCAGTATTGAAAGAAGAGAAAGCAGGGAAATTGTCCAGAGATCATGAGATGCATCCCAGGCAGTATTCTCACGTGAGAGGGTAGAGAGGTCAAAAACAAGCTGCTGTAAACCCCTGCCACTGTCTGGCGCGCTAGGAAAGCTTCTGAGGATTTTACAAGCATAGTCGCACAATGCTAGTAGGGCTAGGACTCTTCAACTTTTTCTTCTAGGGCCAAGTAGACTCTGTGTAACTTATTTTGTAAGAAATGGGTGTGGGTGACAGGCGGGGCCGCCTTCCACCCCTGCAGCAGAGTGGTAAGACTCCAGCCTGGGCCCTGTGCAGCGGACCAGCCCAGAGGCTGTGAACCACGGAAACTCACCGCACCTGGTGGCCATACGCCAAAATGCACACTTTGCTCCAGGCAGCCAGCGCCCTATCAACCTGACAGTTACCAAACATCTCAACAGCAGACCAGAACTAGAAAACACAGCTTCTGGTAGTAAACACTTATGGTCTGAGACCCAAATAAGGCCCCCCAAGTCCTTCAAAACCCAGACTCTACAGGCTCAATGTCCAGCTTCTTCCTCCAAGACAGAACTGCTCTCTCAGCCCACGAATTCTCTCTGGGACTATCTACAAAATCGAAGAGGAAACCCACAGAATCCAAAACCTCTTCACATAGCTGGGCTCAGGAAGAAAGTCACCAACTGAAGGCAACTCAGGAGGGAGAAGCCAAGGCTGGCAGAGCCCCTGGGCCTGTTTCTAAGCAGCCACCCTTCCCAACAAGAGCAGAGGTGCCCTTCACCATAACCCCCAGTCCTTTAACTTCTGGCTGGGCCAGTCATTCTCCTCCCCAGTCTGCGGCCCACCTGGAAACTGGCTGTGCTACTTTAGGGAGATAGGAAGGACATGATGACAAGAGACAGGACACTAGCAAGTGGCTGGGCCAGGCGGCCCCATTTCCTGAAACCAAGATGACTGCCACTGCTGCCCAAGCCCTCAAAGGTGGACAGGCCTCATACGCGGCACCAGCACACACACAAGTAACAAGACCAGGAGAGGGGACCCTAAGTGTCCTCTCCACAGGGAGGTTGCTATGTACAGGGACAGGAGGGAGAATTTGGCCAGGTGCACCCCCACTGCATCTCATTCAACCAGGAGATCAAACTGCTCAGCAGCTTCAAACTCGGCATTCATGGCCGCAGCCCACTCATCCAGCTCCGTTTTCTGAAGGAAGAGAATGGGGAGCAGGTGAGTGAGAAGGGAACATGGTAGCTGGAGCATCTCACCCACACCCTGCAGGTGCTGCTTATCCCCCAAAAGAGCCAGAGCCCCAGCCCTGCACGGCTCCCAGAGCATACGGCAGAGAAAAACCCCGCCTCTCACTCACCAGTATCTCTGGCATCTTCTTCTTCTTCTTTCGTTTCTGTTTCTCGGGTGGTGGAGAGATTCCAGGGAGAGTCATGTCTGGGGCCCAAGGCTTTGCACCAACCCTGGGGACCTCGGTGAATTTTGAGCACACCACTGGTGAGACTCTGGACAAATCTTCTGCCCCCAGCAGCCCATCGAAGCCAAAGCAGGACCGGCGGCCTGGGGTGGAGGTGGAGGCAGAGCCCAGGGTCTCCAGCCGGCTGTAGGAACGCCTGACTTTTTTAAACATTTCCAGGTCTCTGGCATCCAGCTCTCTCTCCTTGGAGCTGGACTCAGCCTCAGGGTTGAGCACGGGAGAGGTGTTGGGAGTGGCAGAAACACTGTATGTCTTGGAAAGGTCCTCCTTAGTCAGCTCCCTGCAAGGGGGCTTGTTTTCCTTCTCCAAGAAAAAGGCAATCTGCACCAGGACAAAAGAGATGCCCCCGGTACTTAGCTGCACTGCTTACTTCCAGAAAAGCCCAAGAAGTTCAGGGTGGAAACAAACACCCACAGGACACATACTTTTTTAAGAAACAAATCAGACCCTGAAAGAGATGTGGGGAGAAGAAAACACCCCACCATTGCTTCCGTGGAGTCTGCGTTTGTGACCCAAGTGGACTTGCCCTCACTGGCTGGTGTGTTACTAAAATGTGCCCAGCATCCAGCCTCCCCTCTGACCAACTCAAACCCTCATTAGGCGTCTTCTAGACCAGGTCAGCAATCTTTTCTGTTTTGTTTTTGGATACAGGGTCTCAACTCTGTTGCCCAGGCTGGAGTACAATGGCACGATCATGGCTCACTGCAGCCTCAGCCTCCAGGGCTCAAGCAATCCTTCTACCTCAACCTCTGAGTAGCCGGGACTACGGGCATGTGCCACTCTGTCTGGCTAATTTTTTGTCAGTTTCTTTGTAGAGAAGGGGGTCTCGTTATGTTGCCCAGGTTGGTCCCAGCAACCTTCTGATTGCTCTCCCTGCTTTTGCCCTTTCCTGCTATGGTCCATCTGCCACACAGCTAAGGAGGATTGTCCTAAAACGTCCACTCAGTCCATAAGTACTTATCAGTCACCTGTCCTGTGCCAGGTACTGGGAATACATCAGGGAATAAAACAGAGGAAACCCCTACCCTACTCTAAGGGAAAAACTGTTAAGAAAATTCAGTATTATGTTAGCAGTATCAACCACTACAGGAAAACATAGGAGTGCTTGGGGTTGGTTAGAACTGTAAAGAGATAAAGGTCAATATAAGCCTCATTGAGGTGATATTCGAGCTACAGATTGAAGGAGGTGTGGGAGTGACTCATGGCCAAGTGTTCTAGGCAGTGGGAACAGAAGGTGCAAAAACCCTGAGGCCACGGCATACTAGTCAAGGTCAAAGAACAAGGAGGCCAGCGTGACTGAAGTGAAGGAAAGAGGACAGAAACTGAAGATGAAGCTCAAGAGGTAATGGGTGGCCAGACGTGGTGGCTCACGCCAGTAATCCCAGCACGTTGGGAGGCTGAGGTGGGTGGATCGCCTGAGGTCAGGAGTTTGAGACCAGTCTAGCCAACATGGTGAAACTTTGTCTCTACTAAAAATACAAAAATTAGCTGGGCGTAGTGCCGTGTGCCTGTAGTCCCAGCTACATGGGAGGCTGAATCATGAGAATTGCTTGAACCCATGAGGCAGAGGCTGCAGTGAGCCAAGATTGCACCATTGCACTCCAGCCTAGGTGACAGAGTAGGACTTCAACTCAGAACCCTGCCCCACCTCCAAACACACACACACACACACACACAAAACCAGGGAAGCTGAACAAATTGGTAGTCACTACTAACTACTACTTCCTCATCCTCTATAGCCAAGCAGTCACTCAGGTCCTGGCAGCTTTACCCTGTTCAATGTCCCTTGAATCTCAAATCAACCAACAAGAACGAGTGGCTAGTAGGGGAAGCAGAGTCCCTACCCTTCAGGTGCCTATGTTCTTAGAGTGAAGAGAAAGACATCAAACATGCAAGAAAATACACTGTAAGAAGCGATAAGGACAGGCACAGTGGCTCATGTCTGTATAACCAATACTTTAGGAGGCCAAGGTGGGAGGATCACCTGAGTCCAGAAGTTCAAGACCAGCTTGGGCAACATAGTGAACCCTCATCGCTACAAAAAAAAATTAGAGAAAACATCAAAAAATTAGCCAGGCATGGTGGTGTATGACTGTAGTCCCAGCTACTTGAGAGACTGAGGAGGGAAGATCTGCAGTGAGCCAAAATCTTGCCACTGTGCTCCAGTCTGGGTGGCAGAGCAAGACCCTGTCTTTAGAACTGATAAGGTCTAAGAGAATTACATAGAGAAATGTGATAGCAATAGGGAAAGGATAGTCAGGGAAGGCTCTGGGGGGCGGTTCCCTCTGAACCCAGTACTGTGTATTAGCCTGCCTTTAGCTCACACCCTTACCTTCACACATCAGGATTTCTGAACTTCACATCATTCCACTGGTCTTGGAGCCCCAGGGTAGCCCTTCTCCAAACCAATCTCTCCACAACTCCCAGAGGGATCTTTCTTAAAACACTCAAACTTGACTCAGTCTGTACCTTACCCGGAACTCTCCAAAGGCTGCCCACAGATCCAGGAATGAAGCCCAATCCCTGAGTGTGGCTTTTGTGCCTCATCAGGATCTGCTCTGCTGTAGGGTGCTCCCTCCCCTGCTGAGGTCTGCTGCAGACACTAAACAAATTGCTAGTCCCCAAACCTTGTGATTTTTCTTTAAATTTCCAGTCTCTGCAAACATGGCTTCCTTGGCCTGGAACACCCCTGTTTTTGTTGTTTTTTTTTTTTCAGTCACCCAGGCTGGAGTGCAGGGGCACGATCTTGGCTCACTGCAAACTCCACCTCCTGGGTTCAAGTAATTCTTCTGCCTCAGCCTCCTGAGTGGCTGGGACTACAGGCGTGCGCCACCATGCCTGGCCAGGCTGGTCTCCAACTCCTAACCTCGTGATCCACCTGCCTCGACCTCCGAAAGTGGCGCTGGGATTACAGGCGTAAGCTACCGCGCGTGGATTTTTTTTTTTTTTTTTTTTTTCCAAAGACAGAGTCTTGTTCTTGTCGCCCAGGCTGGACTACAATGGCACAATTATGGTTCACTGCAACCGCTGCCTCCTGGATTCAAGTGATTCTCCTGCCTCGGCCTCCTGAGTAGCTACATTACATGTGCCCACCACCACGCCCAGCTAGTATTTGTATTTTTAGTAGAAACGAGGTTTCACCATGTTGGCCAGGCTGGTCTTGAACTCCTGACCTCAAGTGATCCACCTGCCTCGGCCTCCCGAAGTGTTGGGATTACAGGCGTGAGCCACTGCACCTGGCCCAGATTTTCTATTAATGAAACATCCTTTGATAATAACTTCTGCTAAAGCTGTAAAAATATCATACACGTGACTTATTTTAGACCACCCATAAATGAAAACTGATGACAAAATGGGTTAGAAAGACAGTACTTGCAGTTAAGACACAGCTCAGCTTTTAAAAGAAGTTCCAGAAAAATGGTAAAAATACACAAGGCATAAAAAGTTAAGTGTATTAAGTCTTCAGGGAGTAATCAAGACTGGCAATGCATGCAAGTGCCCAAAAGCAAACTTATTGCAGTACTGCAAAACAGCTCCCTGGGCAGATGTGAGCAGCCAATGTGTACTGTCCAGCTCTAGAGTGACCCTGATTTTACTTAACTAAGTAGATGAAAATGAACTCACCCTAGGGCTCCTGCGAGGCGAGTGAACAGCTGGGACCTGCAGGTGACAATACCAATTGATCACATAGCTGGTTTTGCCCACCTACCAACCCACAACATCCCATCTTAGCTTTTACCTCTACAGCATGGGCCACGATCTTCTTCAAGACGATGGGCTTTCTGATTGCAGCCGCACTGGGTGTCTGAAGAAGAAGGATGAAGATGAGCTCTACATTAGGTGACGGGCCACAAGGGGAGGAAGTGAGAAACCTGGGGCTCACCTTCGGCCAGATTTCAGGGGGGATGCTCGGGAGATCAGAACCTGATTTCCGTTGGGACCTCCGCACAGACTTAATAGGAGATGGGGCCCTTGGCCCTGGAAAGAGAAAAAAGTTACGAGGTAAAGGAGGACTCTAGGTCTTAGAGTCCAGAGAACAGATTCTAGAGAAAGCGAGGATTCCCAAACAAGCCCTTTTAAGGGCACCTCCTCCGGCGGCGGCAGCAGCGGGAGGGAAGGGCCATCTTTCACAGGACCGCGTCGCCCAAACGGCTCGACCTCATGTCTCCCGCGCGCCCTCAGCTCACCGGAGCGCTGAGCGGCCCCTCCGGACCGCGTTCGCCTCCCAGACATAACTATGCTCCGTATCGAGCTCCTCCAGCGCCGCCGCCCCGGGAGCGCGCCAACCAGGAAGGCCACTCGCTGCAAGGAACTTTCGAATTACCCGCCCTGCGGGGAAGGAAGCGGAAGTGACGTAGAGCGAGAGGTCCGCAGCGCTCTGATTCCCCCCCAGTCTTTTCCACCCGTCTTCCCGTCTAGCGTCATGGAGGCGTGGCCCGGGGGCGCGATGGCGTCATCAGCGCGCGCCGCACCCGGAAGAGACGTGGCAGCGGAGGGGTAATCGGGGCGGCCAAGGCTGAAGGGAGCGGAGCAGGAGCCTCGGGGAGCGTGGCCCCTGCCCCACCGCTCCTCGAACCATCGCTAGCGCCCTTCGAAACTGGTGCAGCGGCCGATCAGTAAACACAGAGACTGGGGTCTGTAGAGAAGGGGCGGGGCTTGGGGGGGTGGGGCTCAGGAGGTGCCTTGGGGGCGGGGCCGGTGGTATCGGGGAGTCGCTCATGGAGGGACCTGGCCGGGGGCGGAAACCAGAAGGATTGAGGGGTCGCCGTAGGCGGGATTTATGCTGGGAATGTTTCCCCGCCTAAGGAAGGGCAATGAGCAGGAATCTGGGGTCGGGGCGAATATGAGAGGTGTTGGGGAGTTAAGTGGAGACTGGGCTGGTAAGAGCGTAGTGGCGGCCACCAGAACCTGGCTTCCTACCAACTCCCTTTCCCAGGATCGATCATGGGGCTTTGTAAGTGCCCCAAGAGAAAGGTGACGAACCTATTCTGCTTCGAACATCGGGTCAACGTCTGCGAACACTGCCTGGTAGCCAATCACGCCAAGGTGGGGCCTTCGGGGAGCGGTTGACAGGGCACTGGGTGGGCAGGCGGTATTGGCTTCCTCCAAATCCATGAGGGGCCCCGCAATAGAATGTAAGCCCCACGAGGGCAAGGACTTGGTTTATTTTGTTCACTGATATATCCCCCGGCCCCAAGAGAGAGTCTGGCACACAGTATGTGCTCAATAAATGTTTATTGGTTGAACAAATGAAAGGATGAGTCTCCTCTGTGGCTAGAGAAAAAGAGACTGTTGGACCTTAGGGTGATAGGCCGAGCAGCACCAGCACCAGTTGTGACATCTCTCTCCCACTCCAGTGCATCGTCCAGTCCTACCTGCAGTGGCTCCAAGATAGCGACTACAACCCCAATTGCCGCCTGTGCAACATACCCCTGGCCAGCCGGGAGACGACCCGCCTTGTCTGCTATGGTGAGGCCTTGGCACCTTGGGGGGATCAGGCCAGCCTCAGGGGCCAGCTTGGTGACTGGTTTCCAGGCCCTTCTCAAGCAGCAGGACAGTGATTCCCCCAAGTCTCAGAGCCCAGATTCTAGTCCTGTTAAAGTTCCTTACCTGCTCTGTAAGTTCAGGCAAGTTATTCTTCCTTTCTAGGCCTCACTGTCTTTCCTAAAAAGTAAAGCTCCTAGTTCCTCTTTCCTAAAAATTAAAACACTGCCAATCTGGAGGGTTGAGCGAGAGCCAGTCAAGCTTATGGGTATGGTGGTGGCTGTGACTATTAGCTAGCCAGACCGGCATGTAGCTTTCAAGGTTTCAGATATTTAGGATCCAACACTGATTCCAGGGCTAAACAGAGAGGAAGTGAGTTTCCCACATTAAAGTTAGCTAAAAGAAGTCAGCAGACATATGTGTCATGACTTTGACGTGAATCTGGGGTAAGAGCCTTAGCTCCAGTTTTTGTTTTTGTTTTTTTGAGACAGAGTTGCACTCTTGTTGTCCAGGCTGGAGTGCAGTGGCATGATCTGGGCTCACTGCAACCTCTGCCTCCCAGGTTCAAGTGATTCTCTTGCCTCAGCCTCTTGAGTAGCTGGGATTACAGGCATACGTCACCAAGCCCAGCTAATTTTGTGTTTTTAGTAGAGACGGAGTTTCTCCTTGTTGGTCAGGTGGTCTCGAATTCCCAACCTCAGGTGATCCACCCGCCTCAGCCTCCCAAAGTGCTGGGATTATAGTCAGGAGCCACCGCGCCTGGCAGCTCATTTTTGAAGGAGCACATGCAGAGACAGCTCCATAGGTGTTTCTCCTTGTGAGTGCGTGTGTGTGCTTGTAGGCATTTAGTGAACATGGTGTGTTTAAATGAGTGTTAGTGTGTTGATTAGTACTTGGGGGTGAGTGAATGGGTAAATGTACGTATGTGAACATATGAATACAGGTATGTTGTATGAGTGCAAGAGAATGCATGGTTGAGGGTGCCTGAGTGTGAGCAAACCTGTGAGTGTACGGATGTTTATGTGTGAGAGCTATGGTGCCATAGTCTAGATAATAGGGAATGCTACTTGTGTTTGAATATGTGCTTATAAGCACATGTACATTTGTGCACATGGATAGGTACATATATATGTGTGCCTGTGTGTATATCGAGGAACTTTTTTGAAACTGTTCATTATTAGCCATTAGCCCAAAGAGTATGATGAGTGCAGGCCCAGAGAGGACTCACTTCAATGGGAGGTGGCATTTTCTTGCCACCCAACCTCACCCCTGTGAACTGGACAGCTTGGTAGCAGCTGCCTGGACTTAGATGGTGGCAGCCAAGAAGACTGACGTTTTAGGGAACACTGATGAAACGGACCTTTAGGGGAGGAGGAGGGGGAGGAGAAGGCTCTGGTACACATATACATGTCCGTATGTCCCTACAGTGGTCTGGGGTCTGATGCTAGGCTAGGAGCCCTAAGCGCCCTCTTCCTCATGTCTCTTCTCCCCTGTCTCATGGGCCCTAAGATCTCTTTCACTGGGCCTGCCTCAATGAACGTGCTGCCCAGCTACCCCGAAACACGGCACCTGCCGGCTACCAGTGCCCCAGCTGCAATGGCCCCATCTTTCCCCCAAGCAACCTGGCTGGCCCCGTGGCCTCCACACTGAGAGAGAAGCTGGCCACAGTCAACTGGGCCCGGGCAGGACTGGGCCTCCCTCTGGTGAGAGTCCCTCTGACCATCCATCTGCCCTGGGCCCCACCTGAGCTAGATGGGTGGGTGGGGACAGTACTAGGCAGCCTGGTGACCCAGATTCCTTCCTCCAGATCGATGAGGTGGTGAGCCCAGAGCCTGAGCCCCTCAACACCTCCAACTTCTCTGACTGGTCCAGCTTTAATGGTAAGTGGTGGCTTCCACCAGCTGTTTGAGCTTTAGCCTCCTTGCTCTGCTGACGGCTCTCTTGGTCCGCAGTCAAATGCTCTACCCCTCAGCTCTACCCGCTTCTGCTGACAGCTCTCTTCCCACCCACAGCCAGCAGTACCCCTGGACCAGAGGAGGTAGACGGCGCCTCTGCTGCCCCAGCCTTCTACAGCCAGGCCCCCCGTCCCCCGGCTTCCCCAGGCCGGCCCGAGCAGCACGCAGTGATCCACATGGGCAATCCTGAGCCCTCAACTCACGGTGAGCCTGGGAGTTATCCAGGCCACAGAAGGATAAAAAAGGGGTAGCGGTTTGTGTGGGGGGAGCTTGAGGATCCAGAGACCCACCTGGAGGAACCCTTCCTCAATCCAGGCACTGCCATTACCTCCTCACAATTCTGAGATGCTCTGTCAGACTGAGGAAGGCAGGTGATCCCCCCAGCCCTCCCCAAAGTGGCCAGTTTTCCTGAATCTATTGATGCTAGTGGCTCTACCCTATAGCCCCAAGGAAGGTGTATGACACACGGGATGATGACCGGACACCAGGCCTCCACGGAGACTGTGACGATGACAAGTACCGACGCCGGCCTGCCTTGGGTTGGCTGGCCCAGCTGCTAAGGTACAGAGGGTCAGGCAGGGCAGAGTGCCGGGAAGGGGCAGAGAGGGAGTAGGAGCCAGAGGCCTTGGGAGGGACAGTTTCATGGCAAAAGGGGCTTGTTCTGGAAAGGAACAGTACCTGGTGCCGTGCAGAGAGGCCTTGGCTGCGCAGCAAAAGCTGTGGTTTGTTTCTCTCTGGGGCTGTCTCTGTGCCTCCCACACAGGAGGTTTGGACTCAGGTTCTTTGAGGCTCCTCCCCGATCTGACACCCACTAGTCTTTGTAACTCTGCCCGATGCCTGACACATTCTGGTTTGCCGAACACAGCCCTGTGCCTCCGCTGGTCTGAGCTGCACAATAGCGCCCTATGGTGGCAGGTACAGGAGTGATCATCCCTGAGACACAGACGAGGAGGCGGAGGCTCAGGAATGGGTGGTGACCAGGGCTTCCCTCCCTGCCGTGGGGGCCGCTGGGGGCTGGGGCCTGACCTGATTTTCCCCTCATCCCCCCAGGAGCCGGGCCGGGTCTCGGAAGCGGCCGCTGACCCTGCTCCAGCGGGCGGGGCTGCTGCTGCTCTTGGGGCTGCTGGGCTTCCTGGCCCTCCTTGCCCTCATGTCTCGTCTAGGCCGGGCCGCAGCTGACAGCGATCCCAACCTGGACCCGCTCATGAACCCTCACATCCGTGTGGGCCCCTCCTGAGCCCCCTTGCTTGTGGCTAGGCCAGCCTAGGACTTGGTTCCTGTGGAGGAGAGGTGGGGTGGCGGGGAGGCTGGGGGCACCTCTTCACTGCTCCTCTCCCTCAAGCCTAAGACACTAAGACCCCAGCCCAAAGCTGAGTCCACCAGAGTGGCTGCAGGCCAGGCCTGCAGCCCCGTGAGTCAAGCATTTGTCTTGACTTGCTTTCCCCTGGGTCTCCAGCCTCCCACCCCTCACCCTGTGAAGGAGTTGGCAGGTGGCAATAAACGGCAACTTTATTAAAACACCCGAGGCAGCCTTTTCCTTCCCCTCCTCAGCCCTGTTCCAACTCCCCAGGCCTCAGTGGTTCTCCTCCCGGTACTCAATGGCCAGAAACTCCAAGGACAGGCGGCTGAAGAACATTGCTCCGTTGAGGACTGGGTGGAGGACAGAGCTCGCATCAGCCCCAGTACCCTTCCCTGCCTACTCCATGCTACATCTCAGGGTTCCAAAGCTCCCGGCTCCCCCTTCCACCCTCCTGCTGTTGCCACTCACTCAGGATGGTCATGGCAGAGCAGCAGGTACACTTGTTTTTTGTCATCTCAGCGTAGAGTGACCCCGTGGCAGCCCAGCAGATGCTGATCACCTGGGAGAACTGTAGGCCCATCCAGTGGGAGAGTGGCCCCGACACAACAGTGGGGTTTCCATCAGCCCCTCGGGCCTCCCGCAGCCAGCCCTTGAGTCCCTGCCCTGAGCTTACCATCAGGACGACCGTGTAGTGGAAGCTCATGCGGTCATAGTGGTGGGTGACGCAGAAGTTATGCATGTCGCTGATGAAAACGCCCAGGTGTAGGAAGAAGAGCATCAGTGCAGCCGTGGTGAGCACCATGCCTTTTGGGAAGAAGAATGTGGCGATGCGGTCCTGCAGCCGCATCTTGCCCATAGTGTACACGCAAGTCAGACTTGAGAGCTGGAGCAAGCAGGCCCTGCCCAGGAAAAGCAGCAGCGCCTTTGATTCTAGAGTGTCTGGCCTGGAGTAGCAGTGGGATTCTAGAACCAGAAGGACAGCAGAGGGGACAAGATTCTAGAACACAGGCTGATTTCAGCCAATGCAGGACTGCTTCACGGGTGGTAGGGGGTGCTTTGAATTGTGAGACCAGTGGGGGCCCATGGTGATGGCGAAAGGGCAGCAACCCTAGTTGTCCTGTCCTCACGCTAGACACTTTTGTGCACATCTCAATTTTCCCATGATGGAGGCAGTGTGAGCGCAGTCTACAGATGAAGAACGGGGGCTCAGGAAAGTTGAGGGGCGGCTGGGCATGATGGCTCACGCCTGTAATCCCAGCACTTTGGGAGGCCAAGGTGGGTGGATCACCTGAAGTCAGGAGTTTGAGACCAACCTGGCCAACATGGTGAAACCCTGTCTCTACTATAAATACAAAAAAAAAAAAAAAAATTACCCAGGCATGGCAGCAGGTGCCAGTAATTCCAGCTACTTGGGAAGCTGAGGCAGGAGAATTGCTTGAACCTGGGAGGCAGAAGTTGCAGTGAGCTGAGATTGTGCCACTGCACGCCAGCCTGGGCAACAGAGTGAGACTGTGTCTCAAAAAAAAAAAAAGTTGAGGGGCATGGTATAGAGCCATGGAAGTCTTAAGCAAATGAGAGATTAGGACCCAGCTGCATAGCTGGAAGGCATTCACAGGTAAGGGGAGGCCTGGGCTGGATCCCAAGTTCCAAGTATTTTCTCGACTCTCTGGTGGAGAGGAATTACGAGAAGGGAAGGGTCAACAGATTCTTCAGAGCTGTTCTGGGACCTTCCCCATGCCCTCCCCAGGTGTGCCCCCAGAGGGCACCTGGCTTTTCCATTCTCTTCCCCAGATGTTCTTACAGGACCCGATGCTGAGCAGCTTTCCTCTCTGCCACCTACAGGTGCTTGGAGCACTTTCACCTCCATCAGTCCAAGAATCCCATGTGACAGCTGGAGCTGGCGGGATAAATCCTATTTGATGCTTGAGTCTGAGGCGGAGGGAGGGATGGGCTTCCTCAAGCTGTCATAGCCAGTGAGGGACGGAGTCAGTACTGAAAGGAAGATCCGATACTACCTTAGGCTGTGCCGAGTGAGCACGGTCAGATGCAAGAAAAAATGTCCTCCATGCACGTAAGAGATGAGAACTAGGCTGGGCATGGTAGCTCACGCCTGCAACCCGAGCACTTTCAGAGGCCCAGGTGGGAGGATTGATTTGGGCCAGGAGTTCAAGACCAGCTTCGGAGACAGCAAGACCCCATCTCTTAAAAAAAAAAAAAAATGCTGAGTGCGGTGGTGTGTGCTTGTAGTCCCTAACTCCTAATTTTAAAAAAATTATACATGTAATGTATTAATATGGGCCAGGTGCGGTGGCTCATGTCTGTAATCCCAGCACTTTGGGAGGCTGAGGCAGGTGGATCATCTGAGGTCAGGAGTTCAACACCATCCTGACCAACATGTTAGGCTGGGTGAGGTGGCTCACACCTGTAATCTCAGCACTTTGGGATTCCGAGATGGTGGATCACCTGAGGTTAGGAGTTCAAGACTTGCCTGACCAACATCTCTACTAAAAATACAAAATTAGCCTGGCATGGTGGCACATGTCTGTAATCTCAGCTATTCGGGAGGCTGAGGCAGGAGAATCGCTTGAACCTGGGAGGCGGAGGTTGGGGTGAGCCGAGATCTCACCATTGTACCCCAGCCTGGGTAACAAGAGTGAAACTCTTGTCTTCAGAAAAAAAAAAAGTATATATATATATATCTGAATATGTTCTTATAAAATGTGTGCATAATACACAAGCATACAGAGGAAAATGTAACAGTCTTTCTGCTGCATCCCCACCACTGAGGTAACCCCTTCACCAGTTTGGTGCGTTGGCATCTTTTAAGATGTAATGGTAATGGTAACTTCATAAATCTAGATGTACATATATGTAGGGTCCAGCCCTACTGGGTCCTGTTAGCCCCTCTCTACTGGTGTGGAAACGAGAAACTGTGGAAATAAAAGATACAAGACACCAAGAAAGAGAAAAAAGTTTGGGCCCAGGGGTCCACTGCCAGCCAAAGCACAGAGTCCGGCAGTGGCCTCGAGTGCTTGGACGCTCTGACTTTTATTCAGTACAAAGCAGGGAGCAGGGTAGGTAAGGCCAGGCATTGGTGGTCAGTGATAGGGTCAAGTAAATCACGTGTCTTGGAGATAGGGGCCCAGGACTTTCAAGTAGCTGAGGCGAGGAGAAAACTTAATGTGTCAGCACTTTTTCCATACTTGTCAGGAAATAACATGGACATTAAGATTTATGTTACTATTACTGATTGTTTTTTTTTTTTCTTTTTTTTAAGATGGGGTTTAACCGTGATGGCCAGGCTGGTCTTGAACTCCTGACCTCAGGTGATCCACCCGCCTTGGCCTCCCAAAGTGCTAGGATTACAGGCGTGAGCCACCATGCCCGGCCTCTCTCTACAAAAAAATTTTTAAAAATGAAATTTGCTGGGTGTGGTGGCCAGTGCCTGTAGTCCCAGCTACTTGGGAGGCTGAGGAGGGAGGATCACTTGATCCTAGGAATTCCAGCCCTGCTTGCACCATTACAGTCCAGTGTGGGGGCATAGTGAGACCTTGTCTCAAAAAAAAAGATCTTTAACTCATCAGTGAGGGGATTCCCATTTGATAAGGTGGTGATGCACATGAGGAGCGGAGCCGGACAGGACAGGCATTTAAAGAGGAATGTTAGGCCGGGCACAGTGGTTCATGCCTGTAATGCCAGCACTTTGGGAGGCCAAGGTGGGTGGATCACCTGAGGTCAGGAGTTCAAGACCAGCCTGGCCAACATAGTGAAACCCCATCTCTACTAAAAATACAAAAAACTAGCCGGACATGGTGGTGTGCACCTGTAATCCCAGCTACTTGGGAGGCTGAGGCAGGAGAATCGCTTGAACCTGGGAGGCAGAGGTTGTAGTGAGCTGAGATCATGCCATTGTACTCCAGCCTGGGTGAATAGCAAGTCTGAAAATAAATAAATAAATAAAATAAAGAGGAATGTTTAGCACATGATTAGTAGGTTAGATGCAAAATACACTGGATGTCTTACATGACAAAAATTATACCCTTTGAGGTTACTTTCTCTACTGGATATACATGTTTTTCATCTCTCCGGGACTATATCTCCTTGTAATTTCAGAGTCTATTTACCTTACTAGTAAGTAGCAAAGTCAAACAACTGTGTATTCCTGTGGGTAAATAATCCTTGGGCGGGCTTCTGAAACAGTGACCCAGTGTGACATTGAAAGGACACACTACACTCTTGGATTTCCAATTTTTGGATGATTTTTCTTAACATTATTCTCCAAGTTTTTTTTTTTGTTTTTTTTTTTGGAGACAGAGTTTCACTCTTGTCACCCAGGCTGGAGTGCAGTGGTGCGATCTTTGCTCACTGCAACCTCCACCTCTTGGATTCAAGTGATTCTCCTGCCTCAGCCTCCCGAGTAGCTGGGATTACAGGCGACTGCCACCACGCTTGGCTAATTTTTGTATTTTTAGTAGAGATAGGGTTTCATCATGTTAGCCAGGCTGGTCTCGAACTCCTGACCTCAGGTGGTCTGCCCGCCTTGGCCTCCCAAAGTGCTGGGATTACAGGCGTGAGCCACCATGCCCAGCTTCAACTCTGCTCTTATAGAGCAAAAGCATATAGGTCATACATTAAAAATGGGTGTGACTGTGTTTTAATAAAACTTATGGACAATGGAATATGAATTGCATTTGATTTTCAGGTGTCATGAAATGTTATTTTTTAAAAAAACTATTTACGAATGAGAAAACCATTCTATCTCACAAGCCATATGAAAACAGGTGGTGAGCTGTTTGGCCTGCAGGAGCCCTGGCAAAGAACAAGTAAACCAGTGAGTTTTTCCATTCCAACCTTCCTCCAACAGCCTATCATAAGTAATGTTTCAAGGGCTACTTTGATACTTGAGAAAGTCTTTTTCTCCTTTTCCTCCATTCCAACTCTATGTCCTAATCTGAAGTCCAGATCGTTCCCTGTCCTCATGAGCTCCTCACCTTTGTGCACAGCTGCACTTTTATCCAAGTCAGAACCCTGGAGAGAAGATCAGTAGGCTGAGGTGGGAGGATCCCTTGAGCCCAGGAGGTAGAGGCTGCAGTGAGCCAAAGATAGGACCACTGCACTCCAGCCTGGTGACAGAGCAAGACCTTGTCTCAGGAAAAAAAAAAAAAAAAAAAGGCCAGGTGTCTCATGCCCGTAATCCCAGCACTTTGGGAGGCCGAGGCAGATAGATTGAAAGGTTAGGAGTTGGAGACCAGCCTGGCCAATATGGTGAAACCCTGTCTCTACTAAAAATACAAAAATTAGCTGGGTGTGGTGGCAGGCACCTATAGTCCTAGCTACTCAGGAGGCTGAGGCAGGCTTGAACCCGGGAGGCGGAAGTTGCAAGGAGCCAAGATCATGCCACTGTACTCCAGCCTGGGCAACAAGAGCAAGACTCTGTCTCAAAAAAAAAAAAAAAAAAGGAAGAGAACCTTGAGAGTTATCCTTCACATTTCCACCCAACCCCTCACTCAGCACATTCCATTAGTCACTTAAACTCTGCTGAGTCCTTTTTTTTAGATAATAGAGAGGGGGTGGTCTCACTATGTTGTCCAGGCTGGTACTGACCTCCTGGTCGCAAGTGATTCTCCCACCTCCGCCTTCCAAAGTGATTGGAAGGGGATTGCAGGAGTGAGCCACTGTGCCCGGCCCTAGGGGTTCTTAAATGTGAGTGTGCATCAGAACTACTTGGGAACTTTCTAAAAAGAAGCTAGTTCTGAGAGAAGCCCAGAGGTTTTTGTTGGTTTGTTTTTTTCTTGCTCTGTCACCCAGGCTGGAGGGCAGTGGCACGGTCATGGTTCAAGCGATTCCCCCACCTCAGCCTCCGAGTAGCTGGGACCACAGGCGTGGGCCATCATCCCAGCTAATTTTTGTAATTTTTTTTTTTCCTTTTTTGGCAGGGGGATGGACTCTCGCTCTTGTTGTCCAGGCTGGAGTGCAATGGCACAATCTTGGCTTACCACAACCTCCGCCTCCCAGGTTCAAGGGATTCTCCTGCCTCTCAGCCTTCCAAGTAGCAGGCATGCCCCACCACGCCCAGCTAATTTAATTTGTATTTTTAGTAGAGACGGGGTTTCTTCATGTTGATCAGGCTGGTCTTGAACTCCCGACCAGGTGACCCACCCTCCTCGGCCTCCCAAAGTGCTGGATTACAGGCGTGAGCCAACGCGCCCAGCCATTTTTGTATATATATTTTTTATACAGATGGAATTTCGGTATTTTGCCCAGGCTGGTCTCAAATTCCTGGGCTTATGCGACCCACCAGCCTCGGCCCTCCCAAGTGCTGGGATTACAGGAGTGTTTGGTGCAGCCCAGCCCAGAGATTTATAACGCGCCACAGATAGTCCTGAAGGCAATTATGATGCAGGTCAGAGGACCAGGCCTTAAGAAGCACTGCGCGGCCAGGCGTGGTGGCTCACGTCTGTAATCCCAGCACTTTGGGAGGTCGAGGTGAGCGGATCATGAGGTCAGGAGTTTAAGATCAGCCTGACCAATTTTGTGAAACTCCGTCTCTACTAAAACTACAAAAATTAACCAGGTGCAGTGGTGCATGCCTGTAGGCCCAGCTACTCAGGAGGCTGAGGCAGAAGAATCGCTTCAACCCGGGAGGTAGAGGTTGCAGTGAGCCAAGACTGCACCACTGCACTCCAGCCTGGGCAACAGAGCAAGACTTCGTTGCAATAATAATAATAATAATAATAATAATAGGCGCGGTGCAGTGGCTTACGCCTGTAATCCCAGCACTTTGGGAGGCAGAGGCGGGCGGATCACCTGAGGTCAGGAGTTCGAGACCAGCCTGGCCAACATGATGAAACCCCGTCTCTAAAAAAAATAAAAATTAAAAATTAAAAAAATAAAATAAAATAATAAAAGAAGCACTGCGCTAGAGGCACGGTACGGGATAGTGTACATGCATTTAATCCTCGCAGCCCCGCTGTGAAGTATGTACCCCAATTTTAGGAATGGGATAAACTGAGCCACTGCCCAGGTATCGAGACAGTGGCAAGATCCCAGGAACATTCTACTCTGGCCTCACGTCCCGCATCCGTTCATTGCACCTGGGCACATATTCCGTGGGCCGCTTGCCTGCGGGGGTGCAGGTTGGGGAGCCACTACCCGTCTCCCTTCTGGGAAAGCAGCAACTCGAGGCAGTTGCACAAAATGCTTCCACCCATCAGGGCTCTTCCGGAACCTTTTCACTTGAGGAAGACAGGTGCAGTGGAACTCTTGTCTCGAATGACTCAGGGCTGCTGGGGGACGTTTCACCTGAAGGACTGCCTCGTTTCAACAACAACTTTATGGATCCCGGAAGTGCCTCCTCCCCGCCCCCTTCCCAGCCTCACGCTCGTGGGCTGCAGTAAGAGCGATGGCGGCGGCAGCTACGGCCGGGTCTAGCCCAGGGTCTGGACCTGGGGACTCCCCAGAAGGGCCCGAGGCTGAAGCTCCGGAACGTCGGCGGAAGGCGCATGGGATGCTGAAGCTTTACTACGGCCTCTCGGAAGGGGAGGCGGCGGGACACCCCGCGGGTCCCGACCCTCTGGACCCGACTGATCTGAACGGGGCGCATTTCGACCCGGAAGTTTACCTGGACAAGGTGTGTGTGCGGGTGGTAGGAGGGGTGAGGCCAGGGGGGAAGGGAACCAGGCCCCTGATATATTGCACCCCCAGATCACGCCTCCGACTTTTTGTGAGGTTGAGAGAAACAGGGGTTCCTAAGAGGACGAGCCTCGGCCAAGGAGGACTAGCAGTTCAGGCGTCTGAGGGAATGTGAGCAGGATTGGACTGGCCTAAGGTGATGCCGCATCTGAGGTCTCCTGGGCTGATGTGATAGGCCTGGGATTGGGGGCGTGGTCCAGGCGTTGACAGGCGCGGGGCTGGGCTTAGGCCGAGCCCCAGGATTTCAAATGCTGGCAAACACCAAACAGGGTCGAACCTAGTAACCCCTGAGTTAGGCCACTTAGGGCCCGGTGCTTGGGATTCCTGAGCCAGCAGTGGTTGGAGGGGGTGTGGATCAGAGATTTCTTGCACTGAAGGCCTATCAGCTGCAGGCAGGGCTGGGGGCATGAATGCCTACTGACTCAAACACTAACCACCCAACTTCTCCAGCTGCGTAGAGAGTGCCCTCTGGCCCAACTGATGGACAGTGAGACGGACATGGTGCGGCAGATCCGGGCTCTAGACAGCGACATGCAGACCCTGGTCTATGAGAACTACAACAAGTTCATCTCAGCCACAGGTGATCCCCACAGGGACACACCCTCCAAAGTCTCACAGCCCCCATTCTGTGAGACTTCCCACCTGTGTTGGGAAAATCAGCAAGGGATTTAGAGGGAGGAGACTCAGATTCCAGTCTTGCCCTGACATTATTCCATTCTCACCTTCTTCCTTTTGAGCCTTCGTGGTCAGACTACTATAGAGATAATAGCTGCTCTCAGAAGGTTGTCTTAAGTACCAAAGGAGAGAAAAGACAAAAGGAGATTATTTATTTATTTTTGAGATGGAGTCTCACAGTGTCGCCCCGGCTGGAATGCAATTGTGCAATCTCAGCTCACTGCAACCTCCGACTCCCAGGTTCAAGCGATTCTCCTGCCTCAGCCTCCCGAGTAGCTGGGACTACAGGCATGCACCACCTTGCCCAGCTAATATTTTTGTATTTTTAGTAGAGAGAGGGTTTCACTATGTTGGCCAGGCTGGTCTTGAACTCCTGACCTCATGATCTGCTCACTTCAGCCTCCCTAAGTGCTGGGATTACAGGCGTGAGCCACTGTGCCTGGCCTATTTATTTATTGTTTAAGAGACAGTATCTTGTTTCGTCTCCCAGGCTGGAGGGCAGTACATGATCATGGCTTACTGCAGCCTCAACATCCCAGGCTCATGTGATCCTTCTGGATCCTCCCAAGGCACTAGGATTACAGGTGTGAATCCCTGGCCCAGCCCAAAATGAAATGTATTTATCTGAAGCACTTGAAAGACCAGGCATGCGGCTCATGGCTGTTAATTCCAGCACTTTGGGAGACTGAAATAGGAGGATCACTTGAGCCTAAGAGTTTAAGACTGACCTGGGCAACATAGTGGGACCCCACCTCTACAAAAAAATAAAAACAAAAATTAGCCAGACCTGGCGGCATATGCCTGTAGGCCCAGCTACTCAGAGACTAAGGAGGGAGGATCACATGAGCCTGGGAGGTTGAGGCTGCAGTGAGCTGTGATTGTACCACTTCATTCCAGCCTGGGCAACAGAGCAAGACCCTGTCTCCAAAAAAAGCATCTATCTGAAGAAGAATCCCTGACACCAAGGAACGCTCATTAAGGTTTAGTTTCTCTTATTATTGATAGCTTTCTTCTCTGCTCCAGAGAAGAAAGAAGGTGGTCTTGTCCCTCCCTTCCTTTCTCTCTCCCTTCTTTCCCTCCTTAACTAAGCAAAGAGAGAAGATGTATGATACTAAGGGACACAAAGATCATGTAGAGGCTTTTTTTTTCTTCTGTCCTATTTATTCTCTAGCACCAGACAGCGTTCTGCTATTTTCCACACTGGCTTCTGTGCTGTTTTGAGGAGATAGATGTACTGCTCAGACTTCTGTAGTAATTTTGCGCCCATGTGTACTAAGTCCAGGAGGCAAATCAAAGGGTTTACCTGCAGTCTGTGGAATGTTCTGGGAACATCTGTGGGTTGCATTCTGATGTCTGTTACTCTCCTCGTGTCGCAGTGGTGGGTGTAGTAACCTATACTCATTGTTCTTTTATCTGATTTGAAGCAGATTCCATGAGTAGGCACCTTCCTATTTGTTAATACCAGCATCAAAATGGCAAGAAATTATAGCTTCTGTGCTGGGATATTTCTCACAGGAATTTTGTAAGATTATGTTTTCCATTTGTTGGAATGTGTATAATGTTTTGAGACTTAGCTCTTTTGTAAGAAAAAGAGAAAATTATGAAGTGATTGGGAGTCAGGGGTTCTAAATCTAGGAATACTAGCCAGGCGCAGTGGCTCACACCTGTAATCTTAGCACTTTGGGAGGCTGAGACAGGCAGATCACCTGAGGTCACTAGGGAGGGACTGTGGAGTGAGAAGAGCAGAGGTCTGAGCACTGCACGCTGGGGCATCCCAACTGAGGATCAGGAAGAGGCCTGAGGATGGGGCATCCGGACACTGAGGGTCAGGAAGAGGCCTGAGGACCCAGCATCCTGAAACTGAGGGTAAGGAAGAGGTCTGAGCGCTGCACCCTGGGACATCCCAACATTGAGGGTCAGGAAGAGGTCTGAGGACAGGGCATCCCGACACTGAGGGTCAGGAAGAGGTCTAAGGATGTGGCATCCTGACATTCAGGGTCAGGAAGAGGTCTGAGGATGGGGCATTCCAGCATTCAGAAGCCATAGAGATAAGGAAGATCCCACAAAAGGAACAAACATTTAGGAAAGTGCGAGGATAACCAGGAGCATTGATGTCTTAGAAGCTTAAGTGAGGGGCTGGGCATGGTGGTTCTCACTTGTGATCCCAGCCCTTGGGGAGGCTGAGGCAGGTGGATCACTTGAGGCCAAGAGTTCAAGACCAGCCTGGCCAACATGATGAAACCCTGAATCTACTAAAAATAGAAAAATTACCTGGGCAAGGTAGAGCATGCCTGTAGCCCCAACTACTCAGGAGGCTGAGGCAGGAGAATCACCTGAACCCAGGAGGTGGAGGTTGCAGTTAGCCGAGATCGCGCCACTGCACTCCAGCCTGGGTGACAGAGCGGACTCAAAAAAAGAAGAAGCTAAGTGAGGAAGGCGTTCCAGGACGTGGAATTGATAGACTTGGGCGAGACACTTAGCAAAGTAATGTAGCATAGAGTGTGTGTTGATTGGGCAAGAGAGAGAAAAAATGAGAAAGGAACAAGGTCCTCAGGAAGGAGACGGGGTGGAGCAGGGCAGGGAGGGAGGCATTGGCCTTAGCCAAGGGCCAGAAGCTCATCTAGGGCAGCAGGAGGGGAAGCAGGATGTGAGCAGAGCCAGGAAGGCAGTAGATGTGCACTTTACCTAGAAACCTTCCAGAACGTGTTAGGGATTTGGCCTTTATCCACAGAGAGCCAAGACAAATGAGTGATGCACTCAGATTTCTGGTTCGAAAAGATTCCTCCAGCTGCACTGGAAGGAATGGATTGGGCTGAGCACAGTGGCTCATGCCTGTAATCCCTGCACTTTGGAAGGCTGAGGTGGGAGGATCACTTGAGCCCGAGAGTTTGAGACCAGCCTGGGCAACATAGTGAGACCTGATCTCCAGAAAAAAAAAAATAGCTGAGTATGGTGGTGTGCACTTGTTAAATTAAAACCAGCTACTTGGGGAGGCTAAGGTGGGTGGATCACATGAGCCCAGGAATTGGAAATTGCAGTGAGCTATAATCTCACCATGGCAGCCTAGTCCGGGTGACAGAGCAAGACCTAGTCTCAAAAAAAAAAAAAAGGCCGGGCGCAGTGGCTCATGCCTGTAATCCCAGCACTTTGGGAGGCTGAGACAGGTGGATCACCTGAGGTCAGGAGTTTGAGACCAGCCTGGCCAACATGGTGAAACACCATCTCTACTAAAAATACAGCAAATTAGCTGGGTGTGATGGCGGACACCTGTAATACCAGCTACTTGGGAGACTGAGGCAGGAGAATCACTTGAACCTGGGAGGCAGAGGTTGCAGTAAGCCAAGATTACTGCAAGCCAAGATCACTGGAGTGCCATTGCACTCCAGCCTGGGCAACAAGAACAAAACTCCGTCTAAAAAATAAATAAATAAATAAGGAATAGGTTGGAGAGGAGGCATGAGTGAGGCCATCATATCAGTAGTCAGGCCAGAGATTCTGGGATCTGACACCAAGATGGTAATGGTGAAAATGGACAGTGATGGGCAGACTGGGGTATCGACAGCCCTGGTATTGAGGAGCTCTGGGTGTAAAGAATGACCTCTGCTTAAGATTTCAGTTTAAGCACCGAATCATGGATATAGCAGCAAACAAGACAACATTAGGTTGTCACAGAACATACATTCTAGAGAAAGACAGTTAATGAACAGACTGATGAAACAACCTATACGGAGGCCCTGGGAAAGCTCTCCAGTGCAGGAAGAACAGGAATGTGGGGAATGAAGCAAGCAGGGCTAGACTGTAAACCAGGGGTTGTCAAACTTTTTTCTGAAAAGGACCCAAAAGTATTTTAGGCTTTGTGGACTATCTGGTCTCTTGCAGCTACTTGACTCTGTCTCTGTAGCCTGAAAGCATCATAGACAGTATGCAAATGAATGAACATGGCTATATTCCAGTAAGAAAATTTTATTTACAAACATGGGCAGTGAGGGTCTGGAGTGACATCAGCAAAAATGCTGGAATAAATACATTAAATATTTTTATCCTCCAAAAAAGCAATGAAAAAAATTAGGCTGGGTGCAGTGGTTCACACTCGTAATCCCAACACTTTAGGAGGCTGAGATGAGTGTATCACAAGAGGTCAGGAGTTTGAGACCACCCTGGCCAAAATGGCGAAATCCTGTCTCTACTAAAAATATAAAAAAGGACCGGGTGGATCACCTGAGGTCAGGACTTTGAGACCAGCCTGGCCAGCAAGGTGAAACCCCATCTCTACTGAAAATATAAAAATTAGCTGGGTGTGGTTGTGTGCACCTGTAGTCCCAGCTACTCAGGGAGGCTGAGGCAGGAGAATCACTTCAACCTGGGAGGCGGAGGTTGCAGTGAGCCGAGATGGAGCCACTGAATTCTAGTCTGGGCGACCGAGCAAGACTCCATCGCAAAAAACCAAAACGATAGCTAGGTGTGGTGGCAGGTACGTATAATCCCAGCTACTCGGGAAACTGAGCCAGGAGAGAATCGCTTGAACCCTGGAGGTGGAGTTTGCAGTGAGCTGAGATCACGCCGCTGCACTCCAGCCTGGGTGACAGAGCAGGACTCCTTATCAAAAAAAAAAAAAAAAAAGCAATGAAAATTCTAACCAGAATAGTCAGAAACAACTTTACTCTGGAAATTAACCAAGGTTTGCATCAAGCAATCCAGGGAATATTGAAAAACGGCTGAATCTTGGTAAGAATAGTGAACCCTGTGGTGTTTAACTCGCCCTAGCCCCACTACTTGCTCTCCAACTCAGCTGTAGCCTTAAAAAATAACACCTCAGGCTGGCCGCTTTCAGTGGCTCAAGCCTGTAATCTCAGCACTTTGGGCGGCTGGGGCTGGCAGAACATGAGGTTAAGAGATCGAGACTATCTTGGCCAACATGGTGGAAACCTATCTCTACTAAAAATACAAAAATTAGCCAGGTGTGGTGGCACGTGCCTGTAGTACCAGCTACTCGGGAAGCTGAGATAGGAGAATCGCTTGAACTTGGGAGGCGGAGGTTGCAGTGAGCGGAGATCACGCCACTGCACTCCAGCCTTGCGACAGAGCGAGACTCCATCTCAAAAAAAAAAAAAAAAAAAAAAAACCCAAAAATAACCAGGCCGGGCTCAGTGGCTTACGCCTGTAATCCCAGCACCTTGGGAGGCTGAGGCGGGTGGATCACGAGTTCAGGAGTTCAAGACCAGCCTGCCCAAGATGGTGAAACCCCTTCTCCACTAAACATACAAAAAAAAAATTAGCCAGGCCTGGTGGCAGGGTTTTATTTTGTTTCGTGTTTGAGACAGAGTCTCGCTCTGTCGCCCCGGCTGGAATGCAGTGGTGTGATCTCAGCTTATTGCAACATTCCTCTCCTGAGTTCAAATGATTCTTCTGCCTAAAGCTCCAGAGTAGCTGGGATTATAGGCACTCACCACCACGTCCAGCTAATTTTTTGCATTTTTAGTAGAGACAGAGTTTCATCACGCTGGCCAGGCTAGTCTTGAACTCCTGATCTCGTGATCCGCCCACCTTGGCCTCCCAAATTGCTGGGATTACAGGCATGAGCCACTGCACCTGGCCTACTAGGGATATTTTTTTGGAGACGGAGTCTTGCTCTGTTGCCCAGGCTGGAGTGCAGTGGCATGATCTCGGCTCACTGCAACTTCCTTCTCCTGGGTTCCAGTGATTCTCCTGCTTCAGCCTCCCAAGTAGCTGGGCTTACAGGCATGTGCCACCATAGCCAGCTAATTGTTGTACTTTTTACTAGAGATAGGGTTTCACCATATTGGCCAGGCTGGCTACCAGGACTTTTTCATTGTCAAAATAATTATAGGCCAATGTTGCGACTGCCCGAGTTGGTGGGTGATAGTTGGTACAGACGTAGACTAACCAAAAGTGCCTTAATGAAAAGCTGAGAAATGGATATCCACAGCGGCTTTGACAAGCTCTGACGTATTCCCGGGAATCTCGAAGGCCACAGGCATTTGTAGGGCTGTATGTTGGTTCGGGAAAGACCTGAGAATGCCCGGTGCTCTCATGCCTGGCTCATCTCTAGGCTCTGCACAAGCAGGAATTGAAGGCTAAGGCCAAGTTAGAAACTGTCTGGCTGAGTGTTTAAGGTGTGCCAACACGAACACACAGAGCCCCTCAGCAAAGACAGAGATTTATTGGATCCAGGCATTTAATTTTTTAATTAATTTTAATTAATTAATTTTATTTATTTATTTTTTTGAGACAAAGTTTCCCTCTTGTCACCAGGCTGGAGTGCGATATTCTCAGCTCACTGCAACATCCGCCTCTCAGGTTCAAGCGGTTCTCCTGCCTTAGTCTCCCAAGAAACTAGGACCACAGGAACCTGCTACCAGGCCCAGCCGAGTTTTGTATTTTTAGTAGAGACAGGATTTCACCATGTTTGACCAGGCTGGTCTTGAACTCCTGATCTCAAATGATCTGCCCACCTTGGCCTCCCAAAGTGCTGGGATTACGGGTGTGAGCCCCTGCACTTGGCCTCTACAAAAAAATTCTTTAAAAATTAGCTGGTGTGGTGGCATGCACCTGTGGTCCTAGCGGCCTAGGAGGCTGAGGTGGGAGGATTCCTTGCTGGAGCCTGGGAGGTTAGATTGCACTGAACTATGATCATGCCACTGCACTCCAGCCTGGGTGACAGAGCAAGACCCTGTCTCCAAAAAAAAAGAAAAACAAAACCCACTCAATATAATGCCCCATAGTAATAAGATAAATAGTAATAAGGAAAAAGGGCAAAACACGTGATCAACTCAATAGATACAGAAAAGAAAAATCCCATAAAATCCAACAACCTTTCATGGTGAAACACTAATAAATCAGGACTAAAAGGGAGCTTTTCTCAAGGGAGGGATAGGAAGAGATGTGTTAAAGGATCCAGAATTACAGCCAGATAGGAGGAATTCATTCTAGTGTTCTGTATCACTGTAGGATGACTATAGTTAACAATAAAATATAGTTTCAAATAGCTAGAAGGAGAATGTTGAATGTTCCCAATACAAATAATGTTTGAGATGATGGATATGCTAATTACCATGATCTGGTCACTATATCTTATATACATGAAAACATCACTATGTACCCCATAGATAAGTATGGTTATTATTTGTCAATTAAAATAAAAATGTGGCTGGCTGGGTGCGGTGGCTTATGCCTGTAACACCTGTAATCCCAGCATTTTGAGAGGCTGAGGCAGGGGGATCACCTGAGGTCAGGAATTTGAGACCAGCCTGGCCAACATGGTGAAACCCCATCTCTACTAAAAATAGAAAAAGTTGCAGCCAGGCTTGGTGGCTCACACCTGTAATCTCAGCACTTTGGAAAGCCGAGGCGGGCAGATCGTGAGGTCAGGAGTTTGAGACCAGCCTGGCCAACATGGTGCAACCCCGTCTCTACTAAAAATACAAAAATTAGCTGGGTGTGGTGGTGTGCACCTGTAATCCCAGCTACTTGGGAGGCTGAGGCAGGAGAATTGCTTGAACCCGGGAGGTGGAGGTGTGGTGAGCCAAGATCGTGCTGCTGCACTCCAGCTTGGCAACAGAGTGAGACTCCATCTCAAAACAAAACAAAACAAAACAAAACAAAAACAAAAATTAGCCAGGTGTAGTGGTGCACACCTCTAGTATCAGCTACTCGGGAGGCTGAGAAAGGAGAATAATTTGAACCCGGGAGGCGGAGGTTGCAGTGAGCCACAGCACTGCACTCTAGCCTGGGTGAGACAGAGAGAGACTCTGTCTCCAAAATAAATAAATACAAATAAAATAAATAGAGCCGGGCGCGGTGGCTCACGCCTGTAACCCCAGCACTTTGGGAGGCCAAGGCAGGCGGATCACGAGGTCAAGAGATTGAGACCATCTTGGCCAACATGGTAAAACCCCGCCTCTACTAAAAATACAAAAAAATTAGCTGGGTGTGGTGGCACCCGCCTGTAGTCCCAGCTACTAGGGAGGCTGAGGCAGCAGAATTGCTTGAGCCCAGGAGGCGGAGGCTGCAGTGAGCTGAGGTCACGCCACTGCACTCCAGCCTGGCGCCTGGTGATGGAGTGAGACTGTCTCAAAATAAAATAAAATAAATAAAAATTGGCTGGACGTGGTGGTTCATGCCTATAATCCCAGCACTCTGGGAAGCTGAGGTGGGTGGATCACCTGAGATCAGGAGTTCAAGACCAGCCTGGCCAACATGGTGAAACCCTGTCTCTACTAAAAATACAAAAATTAGCCAGGTGTGGTGGCATACACCTGTAATCTCAGCTACTCAGGAGGCAGAAGCAGGAGAATTGCTCCAACCCAGGAAGCAGAGGTTGCAGTGAGCCAAGATCGCACCACTGTACTCCAGCCTGGGTGACAGAGTGAGACTCTGTCTCAAAAAAAAAAGAAGAAGAAAAAAAACTTAAAAAAAAATAAAAATTTAAGAAAAGAAGGGGAATTTCCTTAACCAGCGAATGATGAAAAACCCCTAGGTAACATCATACTTAATAGTGAAAGGCTGAAAACTTTCCTGCTAAGAATCAGACAAAGATATCTGCCCTTACCATTTCTATTTGACTTTGTGCTAAAGGTATTAGAGCCTGGGCAATAAAAGGCATCCAGATTAGAAAGGATGAAGTAAAACCATCTCTGTCTGCAGATGACATAATCTCTGTCTCAAAAAAAAAAAAAAAAAAAAGAAATTAAGAAAGCAGTTCCATTTATAGTAATATCAAGAATAAAATATTTAGGAATATATTTAATAAAAGAAGTAAAGGTATTTTCAGTATTTTGTATATTGAAAACCATAAAACATTGTTGAAAGGAATTAAAGGAGACCTAAATAAATGAAGACATTCCATGTTCATTGATCAGAGAACTTTTTATTTATTATTTTTATTATTTTTTTATTTTTTTGAGACAGTCTCGCTCTGTCACCCAGGCTGGAGTGCAGTGGCGTGATCTCGGCTCACTGCAACCTCAGCCTCCTGGGTTCAGGCAATTCTGCCTCAGCCTTCTGAGTAGCTGGAATTACAGGCACCCGCCACCACACCCAGCTAATTTTTTTTGTTATTTTTAGTAGAGACAGGGTTTCACCATCTTGGCCATGCTGGTCTTGAACTCCTGACCTCGTGATCCACCTGCCTCAACCCCCCAAAGTGCTGGGATTACACGTGTGAGCCACTGTGCTTGGCCAAGTACTTTTTAAATTACTATTTAAGATGGCAGTACTTCCCAAATTGATTCAATGTCTTTCCTATCACTTTTCCAACTGACTTTTTTTTTTTTTTGCAGAAATTGACAAACAGCATAAAATTGTATGAGGGATTGCAGGAGATGCAGAACTGCCCAAATAACTTTGCAAAAGAAGGACAAAGTTGGAAGACTCGCACTTCCAAGTTTTTTTTTTTGGAGACGGAGTTTGGTCTCACTTTGTGGCCCAGGCTAGAGTGCAGTGGCATGATCACAGCTCACTGTAGTCTTGGCCTCCCAGGTTCAAGTGATCCTCCCACCTCAGCCTCCTGAATAGCTGGGACCACAGGTGTGTGCCACCACAACTGACTAATTTTTTAGAAGTTTTTTGGGCTGAGTGTGGTGGCTCACTCCTGTAATCCCAGCACTTTGGGACACTGAGTGCCAGGTCCCACCCACAGACCCTGACTGAGTAACAGATGAAAGAAATACACTGACACGATATTTTGCCTGTCAGCATGACTAAGGGTCTCTGCTTCCAGAATTAGCAGCCACCCTGATAAGCCAGTAGCCTTTGCATTTATTTAGTACAGATTAAATGAGAAAGGTTCTAAGTAAACACCATTAGAGGGTAATTAACATTTCTAACCCCCAGTAGAGAGCAGTCATGCACCCACGGAAGATCAAAAATCAGTCTTAAGACCACGTGACTGCTTATGCATGGCTAAGAAAAAAAAAAAAAACGAGAGAGAAGACCACATGAGTAAACAAGTTATTTAGATAAACTCCTTTTCATTCCTTTGTATCTACTCCTAGCTATTAGCTCAAGGTAAGGGGGTTAGGCTGCCTTCAGCCATAACCTCTTTCCCAAGGCTTTTGCAAAACTTTCCGGCCTTCTAAGGTTTACATCTTTCTATAATGTTTCCACCACCCTGACTGATCTACAGCTGAGGTGGGCAGATTACTTGAGGTTAGGAATTTGAGACCAGCCTGGCCAACATGGTGAAATCCTACACAGAAATTAGCTGGGTGTGGTGGCGCACACCTGTAATTCCAGCTACTTGGGAGGCTGAGGCACAAGAATCCCTTGAACCCGGGAGGCAGAGTTTGCAGTGAGCCAAGATTGCACCCTTGTACTCCAGCCTGGGTAATTGAGTGAGACGCTGTTTCAAAAAAAAAAAAGAAAAGAAAAAGAAATTTGTAGAGACAGGGTCTCATTATCTTGCCCAGGTTGGTCTTGAACTCCTGAGCTAAAGTGAACCTCCTGCTTTGGCTTCCCAAAGTGCTGGGATTACAGGTGTGAGCCAGTGCACCCAGCCACACTTCCAAGCTTTAAAACTTAGTGTAAATCTACAATAACTAAGGTGGTGTAATATGGCATAGGATAGATATCCAGATCAATTTAATAGAATTGAGAGTCCAGAACCAACCTGTGTATCTGTAGTCAACTGATTTTTTTTTTCCCTGCAAGCTTATCCTTAAGGTCAACTGATTTTTAATAAGGATGCCAAGGTCATTGAATGCAGAAAATAATCCTTTCAACACATGATGCAGTGCTGGGACAACTGGATATCCATAGGCAAAAGAATGAAGTTGAAGGCAGGGCACAGTGCCTCATGCTTGTAATCCCAGTGCTTTGGGAGGCCAAGGTGAGAGGATCACTTGAGCTCAGGAGTTCAAGGCCAGCCTGGGCAACATAGTGAATTCTCAGTCTCTACAAACAATTTTTTAAAAAGTTAGGCAGGTGTGGTGACACACGCCTGTAGTCTCAGCTACTTGAGTGGCTGAGGCAGGAGGATTGCTTGAACTCAAGAGGTTAAGGGTGCAGTGAGCTATGATTGTACCACTGCATTACAGCCTGCGTGACAGAGCAAACCCTGGTCTCAAGCAAACAAACAAACCACAAAAACAAGAAAAAACAAGAGTGAAGTTGGATCCCTATCTCACATCACATACAAAAATTAATTCAAGATGAATCATAGACCTACACATAAGAGCTAAAATTGGCCGGGTGCAGTAGCTCACGCCTGTAATCCCAGCACTTTGGGAGGCTGAGGCGGGCAGACCACAAGGTCAGTGTTCGAGACCAGCCTGGCCAATATGGTGAAACCCCATCTCTACTAAAAACACAAAAATTAGCAGGGTGTGGTGGGCAGGCACCTGTAGTCCCAACTACATGGGAGACTGAGGCAGGAGAATCACTTGAACTTGGGAGGCGGATGTGGCAGTGAGCTGAGATCATGCCACTGCACTCCAGCCTGGGCAACAGAGCAAGACTGTCTCAAAAAAAAAAAAAAGAAAAAGAAAAAGAGCTAAAATTATAAATCTCTTAGAAGAAAACAGATACAGATTTTTATGACCTTTTATGACCTTAACCTTGGATTATGCAGTTTCTTAGTGATAGCACTCAAAGTACAAATAACCAAAGAGAAAAATAGATATATTGGACTTCATCAAAATCCAAATCCTGTGCTTTAAGGACCCTATCAAGAAAGTAAAAGGGGCCAGGCATGGTGGTTCACGCCTGTTATCCCAGCACTTTGGGAGGCTGAGGCAGGCGGATCACAAAGTTAGGAGATGGAAACCATCCTGGCCAATGTGGTGAAACCCTGTCTCGGCCAAAAATACAAAAATTAGCCACGCATGGTGGCATGCACCTGTAGTCCCAGCTACTTGGGAAGCTGCGGTGGGAAGATCACTTAAGCCCAGGAGGCTGATGCTGCAGTGAACTGAGATCATGCCACTGCACTCCAGCCTGGGTGGCAGAGCGAGACCCTGTTTCAAAAAAAAATGACAGCCCATGGACTGGGGGAATATATTTGCAAATTATATATCTAATAACGATCTAGTGTTCAGAATATATAAAGAACATTTTTTTGCTCAAGGCTAAAAAGACAAATAACCCTAATTTAAAATGGGCAAAGGATTTGAGTAGACACTTCTCCAGAGAAAACATACAAGTGGCCAATAAGCACATAAAAAGACGCTTAACATCATTAGGTCTTAGGGAAATGCAAATCCAAACCACAAAATGCTGTACCCAGCGTGGAAGACAGTTTGATCGTTCTTCAAAACCACACACAAGGTTACCATATGATCTGGCAATTTTACTCCTAGAAATATACCAAAGAGAATTGAAAACGTATGTTCACACAAAAACATGTACACAAATGTTCATAGCAGTATTTTTTTTTTTTTTTTTTTGAGAGAGAGTCTAGCTCTGGTACCCAGGCTAAGAGTGCAGTGATGCCATCTTGGCTCACTATAACCTCCACTTGCCCAGTTCAAGCCATTCTCCTGCCTTAGCCTGGTGTGGCTTACAGGTGTGAGCCACCTCGCCTGGACAATAGCAACACTTTTTTATAGTAGCCACAAGGTGGAAGCAATCCAAATGGCCATCAATTGATGAGTGAATAAAAACAAATATCCACACAGTATAACATGCTGACACAGGCGACCACATAGATAAACCTTGGAAACATGCTAAGTAAATCATATGCCTATGATTCCATTTCTGTTAAATGTATTCTGTAGAATAGACAAATCCTTAGAGACAGAAAATAGATTAATGGTTGCCAGGTTCTAGGAGTGGGGGAATAAGGAATGACTGCTGAGGGTTACAGAATTTCTTTAGGGGATGATGAAATGTTCTGGAATTACATAGTGACATTGTACAACCTTGTGAATATGTTAAACATATTAAAAACCACTGAATTTTATGGTATGTCAGTTATATCCCAATTAAAAAGAAAAACGAGGATTGACCCAGCTTTGGCCCGCAGGCTGTAGTTTGCCAAGCGCTCACCTACACATCAGATTTCATTGTATAATAATGCATTTACTTGTGTCAAAATTAGAAAGATCTCAAACGTTGTACAGGGAAAAGCCTCTTCTAATTCTTTTCTCCTGCCAAGGACAAAGCAGTCTTTGACAGTACAGTTCACTGAAAATTAACAGAGGCGGGACGTGGTGGCTCATGCCTCAAATCCCAACACTTTTGGAGGCAGAGGCGGGCAGATTGCTTGAACTCAGGAGTTCAAGACCATCCTGGCCAACAGGCGAAACCTGTCTCTACAAAAAATACAAAAATTGGCTGGGTGTGGTGTCATGCCCCTGTAGTCCCAGCTGCTTAGGAAGCTGAGGTGGAAGGTTTGTTCCTGGGAGGCAGAGGTTGCAGTGAGCCAAGATTGTGCTACTGCACTCCAGCCTGGGTGATAGACCCAGATCCTATCTCAAAGAAATAAAAAACATTAACAGATATACAGAAAAGTGCACATAAGTAGACAGCTCCATGAATTTCACAAAGGGAATGCAGTCACATAGCATCCAGGTTGGGAAACAGCATAACCAGCAAAGCCCCCGAGCCTCCTACCAGTTACCACCCAGTCCCCTCCCCGGGTAGCCAGCATCCTAGCATCCAGGTGGTTTTCACTCTCCCTGGTTGCAAACTGCTTAACAAGCTTTTTGTTTGTTTGTTTTTGTTTTTTTGTTTTTTTTTTTGAGACAGTCTTGCTCTGTCACCTAGGCTAGAGTGCAGTGGCGCAATCTCGGCTCGCTGCAGACTCCACCTCCAGGGTTCAAGTGATTCTCCTGTCTCAGCCTCCCAAGTACCTGGGATTACAGGCGCCTGCCAGCACACCCAGCTAATTTTTGTGTTTTTAGTAGAGACAGGTTTCACTATGTTGGCCAGGCTGGTGACCTCAGGTGATCCCCCTGCCTTGGCCTTCCAGAGTGCTGGGATTACAGGCATGAGCCACCGTGCCTGGCCTGCTTTCCTTAAAAGCTTGAAATGGAAAGATAAATGGTGCAGTCTTTACGACTGAATGGTATGGATGCTTTTCACTGTTGTTTTGGAGATGGTCTGATTTTTATCTCCAGTTTAATGGCTCCAGGGCTATGCAGGCCGCAACAGCGACAGGACACAACAGTGCTAGGTGTTCTTTCACTCTATTTTTGTAACAACTTAGTGCTTGGAGTTTACCTTTAGAAGTTGGCTTCAAGCTTCCTTCTTGAGGTAGCACCTAAGTGTCATGGGCTCAGACATCCACTACCAAAGGAGTCTGCTCTTTGGATGGTAGGTTTTGGCAGACCTGGAAGGAGCTTGTCACACGGCCTGTAAGCAGAACCAAGAATTCACTGGGCGAAGACGAAACGCCTCATCAACTGCCAAGCCTCTGTCTCCCAGTAGATCATGACCCAGGATCCCTTTGCGAACCTCAGCCTCTGCCCTGCTTTTACTGTTTTCACTGCATAGCACTGCCTTTGCTACATCCATTAATTTACCATCTATGAATTGGCAAGAAAAATCATTTTCCTCACAGGTATAGTGGCTCATACCTGTAATCCCAGCACTTTGGAGTGCTGAAGTGGGAGCATTGCTTGAGCCCAGGAGTTTGAGACCAGCCTGGGCAACATAGAGAGACCCCATCTCTACAAAAAAATTTAACAAAAATAAAAAAAGTAGCCGGGTATGATGGTGCATGTGTGTAGTCCTGGCTACTTCAGAGGCCAAGGCGGGAGGATCGCTTGAGCCCCAGAGTTCAAGGCTGTATAGTAAGCTGTGTTTGCGCCATTGCATTCCAGCCTGGGTGACAGAGCAAGACCCTGTCTCAAGCAAACGAACCAACCAAAATAAATTACAATTTTCCCAACAAAATATAGGCAGTGGGCCCAATGGTCCCAAAAGTAAGATGGATGTTGTTTTTATTTATTTATTTATTTATTTATTTTTTAAGACGGGGTTTCATCATGTTGGTCAGGCTGGTCTTGAACTCCCTACCTCAGGTTATCCGCCCGCCTTGGCCTCCAAAGTGCTTGGATTACAGGTGTGAGCCACCGCGCCCGGCCAAAATGGATGTTTTATATCATGTGATTTTATTCTTTAGTAGCCTTCCTCTCTATGAAATCATCTCTAAGAGGGTTAAATGATCTTTTCTCATGGACTGTGTTGCTAAAGTGAAAAGTTCATTTTGCTGATACACGATCTCCCTTTCCATGTAACTTTTAAAAACCCTTAGTAGCTCTACAGACGTTAGCCCTGTAGGTTCTTTGTCTCGGGCAGTTCTTTCTCTTGGATTTTCTCTAGTATTTTTTTCCTGCATTTTTTGTGTCTGTTTCTTGTCAAATTGACATCAGTGCTTTTCTCCTTACCCTTCCAGCGATCTCCCCAAGTGGGGTAGAGTCCCACAGTTCAGGGAATGTTCTCGAAGCAACACTGGGGCTCTACCCCACTTGGGGAGATCGCTGGAAGGGTAAGGAGAAAAGCACTGATGTCAATTTGACAAGAAACAGACACAAAAAATGCAGGAAAAAAATACTAGAGAAAATCCAAGAGAAAGAACTGCCCGAGACAAAGAACCTACAGACCAGGTGTGGGTGTGTGAAAGCTCACAAGTGACTGCAGTTAGATATTTCAATATTCTTTTTTTTTTTTTTTTTTTTGAGGCAGAGTTTCATTCTTGTTGCCCAGGCTGGAGCGCAATGGCATGATCTTGGCTCACTGCAACCTTCGCCTCCCGGGTTCAAGCACTTACAGGCGCCCACCACACCCAGCTAATTTTTTATATTTTTAGTAGAGACGAGGTTTTGCCATATTGGCCACGCTGGCAGTTAATGAGGCATTTCATCTCGAACTCCTGACCTCAGCTGATCCAGCCGCCTTGGCCTTCCAAAGTGCTGGGATTACAGGCCTGAGCTACCACGCCCGGCCCCAGATTCTTCTTTATAAATACTGATCAGTTTGCATAACCACCAGCAAAGAAGAGAATACTTCTTTCAGTCTTTGACAATCTGAAAAGTAAAAAGTGTTATTTTAAATTGTTTATAGTAATATTTATGGGTTTTTTTTTTTTAGGGCTATTTATTCAATTATTATTATTATTTGAGACAGAATGTGGCACTGTCACCCAGGCTGGAGTGCAGTGGCACAATCTTGGCTCACTGCAACCTCTGCCTCCTGGGTTCAAGCAATTGTCCTGCCTCAGCCTCCCCAGTAGCTAGGATTACAGGGACCTGCCACCACACCCAGCTAATTTTTGTATTTTTAGTAGAGATGGGGTTTCACCGTGTTTGCTAGGCTGGTCTCAAACTCCTGACCTCAAGTGATCTGCCTGCCTCAGCCTCTCAAAGTGCTGGGATTACAGGCATGAGCCACTGCGCCCAGCCTATTTATTAGATTATATCATCTGCAAATAGTGATACTTTCTCTCCTTTACGATTTGTCTATCTCCATAATACATCTGGCAAGTCTAGCTGAGTTGGCTAATGCCCCAGAACAATGTAGATAACACTGGCAATCAAGGTTGTCCTTGCCATGTTTTGACTTTAAATGAAGTGCTTCTAGCACTGCCTCAGTCAACATGATACTGAGTTTTGGAGGTTAGGGAAATATTTAGCTGCTCATATGTTATTGAGAGTTTTTAAAAAAATCAATAATAGATGTTGAAATATCTCTTTCATCTATTAACATGGCAAACTATTATTTTTTATTTTTTGTGTGTGTGTGTTTCTCTGCCTGTTTGATCAGGTCTTTATTCAAAAGAAACTGTCTAAAATGATTTGACCTTTATGGAATAATCAAATTTAAGAGTTTATGCAGCAGGCTTCTTTTCCTCTGTAGTGGGTTTCTTTTCTGCTGTCTTCTTTTCAAGGGCTGGTTTCTTGGTAGCTGCTGCCTTTTTTCCTCCTGGAGGCTTCTTCTGCTTCTTAACACCAGCAGCCTTCTTTCCTTTCTTACCTACTGCAGGCTTCTTGCCTGCAACCTCCTTCTCATCTGATTTGGCTTCTAGTGCTGCTGCTGCCACGGCCGCCTTATCCACCCGGAGCTTGTGATTCCGGAGCGTGGCGTTTGCGTATGGGTTTAGCTTCAACATGATTCTCAGGTTTTTCAGTGGGTTGTTCTTTAGGACTCTGCGATGACTCTTCCTGCGTGGTGCTTGAAGGGCTCTTTGGATCTCTGGGCTTTTCAAGATTCTGCTGAGATCTGTATTGATCATCTTGTGCATGGGGAGATTGTAGTTACTCTTGAGGGAAGCGGCTTTACGCCGAGTGCCATACAATTCATCTAACTTCCGGAAAGCGCTTTTGGTCCAAATGCAGAAACGTCCCACACGCCCACCAGGAGCAAGCTTCAAAATGTTCAGTTTGCTTACATTAGGCAGAGTAATTCCAGGGATGTTTCTGAAGGCCTTGATGATACCATTATCCTCATTGTAGATGATGCAGGGGCCTCTGCGCTGGATACGGCGACGGTTTCTCATTTTGCCCTTGCCAGCTCTCATTCACTGAGAGGCATAGACCTTTTTGATATCATTCCAGGCTTTAAGTTTCTTCAGAAGCAAAACAGCCTCCTTGGTCTTCTTGTAGCCTTCAACTTTATCTTCGACTACCAAAGGAAGTTCAGGAACTTCCTCAATACGATGACCTTTAGACATGACCAGTGCTGGTAAGGCTGAGGCAGCCAGGGCAGAACAGATGGCATATCGTTTTTGGGTTGTGTTCACTCTACGATGCCAACGGCGCCAGGTTTTGGTTGGTGCAAACATTCGGCCTCCACGACACATATTTCCAAAGCCACCCTGGCCAGAACAACGTGTCCCACCACCTCGAACTCTGGGAATTTGAGCCACAGCTCTGCCAGTACCCTAAGACCCAGCACTAGTCTGATGACCTGCTAATTCACTGACTACATAGGGCTGTCTGTTGTTTTTGCGCAAGTTTGTGTGAACGAAGTTCACAATATCCGGTCGAATAGGAGCCTTGAATACAGCAGGGAAAGTGACATTTTTGCCAGATGACTCCCCCTTTTTGGAGTACACCAATATCAGTGGGCGAGCACACGCCATGGCGAGAGAGAGGAGACAGCCACGCTCCTCTCGGCCCGGCAGCTGCCACAGGAAAAGCCATGGCAAACTATTATTAAGAGATCCTCTAATTTTGAGTCATCCTGACATTCATGAAACAAAAACCATTTGTTATTTATCAATTATTCTTTTAATATGCTGCTGGATTTTGTTTGCTTATTTGTGCATTTCCATTTGTTCCATTTCCATTTCCATCTTTACATCTTCATTTGTAAAAAATATGAATGTGTATTTCTGAAGTATTTCTGTTATTTATTTTTTGAGATGTTTTATTTATTTATTTATTTATTTTTCTCCTTTCCTCCTGAGATGGAGTTTTGCTCTTGTTGCCCAGGCTGGAGTGCAGGGGCACGATCTTGGCTTACTGCAACCTCCGCCTCCCAAGTTCAAGTGATTCTCCTGCCTCAGCCTCCCAAGTGGCTGGGATTGTCGGCATGCTCCACCATGCCTGACTAATTTTTTGTATTTTTAGTAGACGGGGTTTCTCAATGTTGGTCAGGCTGGTCTCGAACTCCCAACCTCATGTGATCGGCCCACCTCAGCCTCCCAAATTGCGGGGATTACAGGCATGAGCCACTGCGCCCAGCCTTCTGTTATGTTTTCATAACAGTGTTACGTTTGTTCCACCACATTTGTGTGAGAGCTATTCTCATTTCTCTGCTGGGACAGTGTTTATACAGAGAATTGGAAGGACCTGACCTTCGAGCTGTGGCAACACCCTTGGACATCTGGGCCAGGAACCTCTGTGTGGAGGGGAAGAGAGAGGAGGGTCTTTCTTTCACAATATTCTCTATTTTTTCTGTTGTGTTTTCTTGTTTTCTACAATCCATTTTGGTAAATCCTATTTTTGTAGCCAATTATCCATTCTAGCCATAGAATTTACCAAGCCGTTACCAGTTTAGTGTTTTCTTGCTATTTTACCTATGCTGCAATTGCAGTTTTGATTTCCTTTCCTGACCTCATAATTGGTTAAGAATGAGGTTTTTCGGCCGGTTCCCCCATGCTGTTCTCGTGATACTGAGTTCTCGCGAGCTCTGATGGTTTTCTAAGGGGCTCTTCTCCCTTCGCTCGGCACTTCTCCTTCCTTCTGCCTTGTGAAGAAGATACCTTGCTTCTCTTTCACCTTCTGCCATGATTGTAAGTTTCCTGAGGCCTCCCCAGCCATGCTGAACTGTGAGTCAATTAAACCTCTTTCCTTTATAAGTTACCCAGTCTCGGGCAGTTCTTCATGGCAGTATGGACCCAGACTACTATATGTTTGCTTTTATTTTCTCCCAAGTCCAGCTTGAACCTGGGAGGTAGAGGTTGCACTGAGTTGAGATCGTGCTACTGCACTCCAGTCTGGGTGACAGAGGGAGACCCTGTCTCAAAAAAAAAAAAAAAAAAAAGAGTTGTTTTTCTTTGTAAACTACCATATGGAAAGGTTTGGGTATATTTTATGGCGTTGTTTGGGAAAAACGCAAACTGTGTGCTTTCTACTCACATCACCACAATCATGACCACAAAAGAGTTCTGAGACCAAATACATTGGGTTTCTTCCTTACACACCAAGCAGCAGACACCTGCTGGGTGTCCTCTGATAAAATTCCAATGCTATTTTTGTTTTAACCGAGTCTCACTCCATCGCCTAGGCTAGAGTGCAGTGGCATGATCTCAGCTCACTGCAACCTCCTCCTCCTGAGTTTTGTTTTGGAGGCGTTACATGTGGGCTTTTTGTGCACTGTCCCCATCAAGGTGTTAAGTAGGTCATTAGGCAGTGCTCTAGTCAGAACAGGAGGCAGAAGTGTCTCAGTCACCACAGCTGCAGGATTGGATGAGACCTCTCTGGAGAGGGAGAGCAGAAGACATAAACTGTGCACAGAAGTCTGTTTGCTTTGCAGATTTATAGGGAGTTGCTGTTCGCTTTTATTTTCCCCATGAAGCACATGTATGAAGCCGGGTCCCAGTTGAGAGTCAGCATGTATTGGAGGTTTGGTTGTTTTTTGTTTGTTCTTGAGACAGAGCCTCACTCTGTTATCCAGGCTGGAGTACAGCTGGACAATCTCAGCTCACTGCAAGCTCCGCCTCCTGGGTTCAAGTGATTCTCCTGCCTCAGCCACCCGAATAGCTGGGATTACAGGTATGCTATGATGCCTGGCTAATTTTTGTATGAGATAGGGTTTCACCATGTTGGCCAGGCTAGTCTCAAACTCCTGACCTCAAGTGATCCACCTGCCTCAGCCTCCCCAAAGTGTTGGGACTACAGGTGTAAGCCATTGAGCCTGGCCTTGTATTGGAGTTTTGGGGACTGAGAAGAAAATGTTACCTTGGACAATGGGAAAGCAGACCCACTAGAAGGTTTGGAAGGATGGCTAGGCAATGTGGAGTGCTATTTTGGGACTTGAGGTCATAAAATTTAAAGGGAGGCCAGTTGGGATGATTGGTTCAGATGCCAGGGGGAACTGGCTCATGGGGCTTAACCTGCACTAGGGTTTTGTCTGACAAATAATGGAGGGGGTTGGGGCAAGAGAGGCAAGGGGGCTTGCAAACGGTGATGATGCTGATGGAGAACCGCAAATTCTGAGAGCAGTGAGGGTAAAGGAAGTGCGGCCAGGAGGGGTGTTGTAAACAGGGACCAAGTGCTGGGGTCAGTGCATCCAGACTTCCTGCAGAGGCCAACGGATTATCAGGGCAGACAGGGTGAGTGGCCCAAATTACAGAAGGCAGTGAGATTTGAGGCTGAGATTTTAGAGGTGGCAGTTGTTGGAGATGGCAAGGAGAGGGTGGACCAGATAAAGGCAGACACTAGAATAGGTGGAATTGAGGCAGTCAGTGAACAGTCGAGAACGTTCGAAGGCTCATTCATGTGGGTCTGCACAAGGAGGTGACAGGAGGGGGACAAGAGGAAGCAGTGACCGGGAACTGAGAGGAGTGGCAGAGGACAGTAGAGACAGCAAAGAGGAGGTCTGTAGCTTGATGGCATGGTCTTTGGAGAAGCTGGGGTTTTGAAGAGGAGGTCTAGACATGATCTAGAAGCACGAAGGGACGGGGCTCCCAGGCACCTCCCTAGGCAGGTTTCTCTCAGGACCGAAGGGAAAGGGCCCTTCAGAGAAAGCCCACGTTCCAGAAAGCATGTGGAAGGCTTTGGGAGGTCTGGAAAGGAGATGAGGGTGAACAGCAATGTATTGCTTAGTGCGCTGGGCACACAGATGTGCCTGGGAGCCAGCAATCTGTGCCTTGGCTGTTGGTGGTCTGACGGACAATTGAGGCACAGTGGCGGCAGCTGGCTAAGCACCTTCGGCCTGCTTCGGCTCTGGACTTCGTAGGGCCGGCACTGTGGCTCTTCGGGCCGGCTCCCCTAGGCACCAGGGCTAGGGGCTCACAGGGCGTAGGTAGGTGATGCCTGCTTTGGGAACATAAACCCCCTCTTCCTCGCCCCCATTTGCTCTGTGCGCAGCCCTTTCTCTCGAATCATCCATGTACCCCTGGAGCAGCCTGGGGCGTCTGTGAAGGAGTGTGTGAGAGTGGGCTGAGGTTGCGCCGGCCCCGCAGTCACCCGCTCTCCCCTCTCCTCGGCCCCTGCCCTCCTAGACACCATCCGGAAGATGAAGAACGATTTCCGGAAGATGGAGGATGAAATGGATCGGCTGGCCACCAACATGGCAGTGATCACGGACTTCAGCGCGCGCATTAGCGCCACGCTCCAGGACCGCCACGAGCGTATCACCAAGCTGGCAGGTGGGTGCTGCCAGCTGGGGCCTGCAGTGGGCCTCCCCTGGAGCTCCGGGGCTCACACCACCCTCCGTCCCCCAGGAGTCCATGCGCTGCTGCGGAAGCTGCAGTTCCTCTTCGAGCTGCCCTCGCGCCTCACCAAGTGTGTGGAACTGGGCGCCTACGGGCAGGCAGTGCGCTACCAGGGCCGTGCGCAGGCCGTACTGCAGCAGTACCAGCACCTGCCCTCATTCCGCGCCATCCAGGACGATTGCCAGGTCATCACGGCCCGTCTGGCCCAGCAGCTGCGGCAGCGCTTCAGGTGTGGCCCGTCTGCCCTGACTCCAGCGCTCCTGCCGGCCCAAGCCCACCTATACCCCACCCCTGGGCCCTCCTGGAGCTGTCGCCCTGCTCCTGCCCCATCCACCAGCAGCCCCGGCCCTGCCCTTCACTACCCTCTCCTTCGTGTAGGGAAGGCGGCTCAGGTGCCCCAGAGCAGGCGGAGTGCGTGGAGCTGCTGCTGGCCCTGGGCGAACCTGCGGAGGAGCTGTGTGAGGAGTTCCTGGCGCACGCCCGCGGCCGGCTGGAGGAGGAGTTGAGAAGCCTGGAGGCCGAGCTGGGGCCCTCCCCTCCGGCTCCCGACGTGTTAGAGTTCACCGATCACGGAGGCAGTGGCTTCGTGGGTGGCCTCTGCCAGGTGGCGGCGGCCTACCAGGAGCTGTTTGCGGCCCAGGGCCCAGCAGGAGCTGAGAAGCTGGCAACCTTCGCCCGGGAGCTGGGCAGCCGCTATTTTGCGCTGGTGGAGCGGCGGCTGGCGCAGGAGCAGGGTGGTGGTGACAACTCGCTGCTGGTGCGGGCGCTGGATCGCTTCCACCGGCGCCTGCGGGCTCCTGGGGCCCTGCTGGCCGCTGCCGGGCTCGCAGACGCTGCCACAGAGATCGTGGAAAGAGTGGCCCGCGAGCGCCTGGGTCACCACCTGCAGGGTCTCCGGGCGGCCTTCCTGGGCTGCCTGACTGACGTCCGCCAGGCACTGGCAGCACCTCGCGTGGCTGGAAAGGAGGGCCCTGGCCTGGCTGAGTTGCTGGCCAATGTGGCCAGCTCCATCCTGAGCCACATTAAGGCCTCTCTGGCAGCAGTGCACCTTTTCACCGCCAAAGAGGTGTCCTTCTCCAACAAGCCCTACTTCCGGGTACGGCCTCCTCTTGGGTATTCCTTGTTCAGTCTGCTGGTTGACCCTTCAATACCCTTTATAACAGTGCTTGGGGAACTGGGGACAAGTTACCAGGGTAGATGCAGTCCCTGCCCCAGGCACTCTGGGTGTGGTTTCAGGTTCTTGTGCACAGTCTGGGGAGTGGGGAAGGCATGGGTAGTGTGCAGCTGGGCTAAGAATAGGGGTGCAGTGGGGTACCCAGTGTTGGCTCTCCCTGCCCCCACTCAGGGAAGCTGCTCCAGGGTACTTAGAATGCAGGATGATGTTGTCCCTTGCAGAGGGGGCTGGGGCACTTAGAGCCCCAGCAGAGGGTCATTAACAGCCCTACCTAGAAGAGGGGACCTGCGTGGATCTGGGCACCTTCTCCTTGCAGGGTGAGTTCTGCAGTCAGGGTGTCCGTGAGGGCCTCATTGTGGGCTTCATCCGCTCTATGTGTCAGACGGCTCAGAGCTTCTGCGACAGCCCTGGGGAGAAGGGGGGTGCCACACCACCTGCCCTGCTCCTGCTGCTCTCCCGCCTCTGCCTGGACTATGAGACAGCCACCATCTCCTACGTCCTCACTCTCACTGATGAACAGTTTCTGGTGCAGGTGAAGCACTAGCTCCTACAGGGATGGTGGTTCTGGGAATGCAAGTGGCTGGACGGTGCCCTCATGGCCAGACCCCAGACCAACTGCTGTGTGTACCCCAGCCTCCATGTTGTCTGTGCCTAGCTCCTGGTTGGCAGTGGCCCCCGTACCCACTCCCTCTGTCCTCTGCCTCCTTGGCTCAGGATCAGTCCCCGGTGACGCCCGTGAGCACACTGTGTGCAGAGGCCAGGGAGACAGCGCGGCGGCTGCTGACCCACTACGTGAAGGTGCAGGGCCTGGTCATATCGCAGATGCTGCGCAAGAGCGTGGAGACGCGGGACTGGCTCAGCACCCTGGAGCCCCGGAACGTGCGTGCCGTCATGAAGCGGGTGGTGGAGGATACCACTGCCATCGACGTGCAGGTGCTGCCCAGGCTGGTCCAGGGAGCCCTGACGCAGGCTGGGGGTGCTGTCCCTTCATGAGGGGCTGGGGCAGCAGAGGATCACTAGTGGCTCCTGCCTGGAGGAGAGGACCTGTTGTGTATCTGGGCTTCTCCTCACGGGGCGAGTTCTGTAGCCAGGGCGTCTGTGAGGGAACTCCGGGGAAACAAATCTCCAAGGATGAAGACGAAAGGGGCTGGGCAGTGCCTGTGTCCACGGTCATGTTCCTCCTCAGCATTGGGTGGTGGCATCTTCGCTCCCATTTTGCCTGTGGGTAAGCAGAGGCTCAGGGTTACCTAGAAAGTCAGGGCAGGGTTGGTGCTGAAGATTAGGCATCAGACCAACTCTTGTGTCCTGCCTTTGCCCCACTCCACTGCTTCTATAAATAGCGACCATGTGCTCGGACCTCCTTGCATTCCTTTTTTTTTTTTTTAATCATGTAGTCCTCAACAACAGGTGTTGCAGTACCTCTTTTTACCACCAGGTGGGGCTCCTGTACGAAGAGGGTGTTCGCAAGGCCCAGAGCAGCGACTCCAGCAAGAGGACCTTCTCCGTGTACAGCAGCTCTCGGCAGCAGGGCCGCTACGCCCCCAGCTATACCCCCAGGTCTGGCTGGTCAGGGGAGCCCCAGGGGAAATGGACAAAAGCGGGCGAAGGTGCAGGACAGGCTCTGATTCGTTGTCTCCCCCAATCCAGTGCCCCGATGGACACCAACCTCTTGAGCAATATCCAGAAGCTGTTCTCTGAACGTATTGATGTGTTCAGCCCTGTGGAGTTCAACAAGGTCCGTGACTCAGACTTCCAAGGAGCCTGGGGAGGGTTGGCTGGAGCAGCCCCACACCTGCCCAAGGAGCCCCAGGACTCTGTGACCAACTGGGGGTGACTCTGACCCTCCAGTCTCTGTCTCTAGGACTGTTTTTAGGTAGTCCAGAGTACCCTGTCCCCGAATTCCACGGCCCCTGCCCCAAACTTGGTGTATGCCCAGCCTGAGTCTCGGTACTGACTTGGGATGACTCTTTGCCCTTGTCCTTGTCCCCACAGTAGTCCTGGGTCCTCCCCAAGGTTTCCTATTCACCCATGGTCCTTGGCCCCCAACTCTCCAAGGTCAGGGATGCCTTTGATTGCTGGGCCCTACACCCATGGTCCCTGGCCCCCCACTCTCCAAGCTCAGGGATGCCTCTGGTTGCTGGGCCCTACCTGTCCCCTGCCCTCCAGATGACGGCGCTAACATTGTATCCGTCCCCTTATCTGGCCCCGGGGACTTTCTGCCTCATCCCAGCTACTGGCACCGTATGTCTCCATGGCCCCTGCTCAGAACTTGGGTGCCCCTCGCCAACACCTGCCGTCCCCAAGCTGAATCCCTGTGTCCCTGCCTGCAGGTGTCGGTGTTGACGGGCATCATCAAGATCAGCCTGAAGACGCTGCTGGAGTGTGTGCGGCTGCGCACCTTTGGGCGCTTCGGGCTGCAGCAGGTGCAAGTGGACTGCCACTTTCTGCAGCTCTACCTGTGGCGTTTTGTGGCTGACGAAGAACTCGTGCACCTGCTCCTAGACGAAGTGGTGGCCTCGGCTGCCCTGCGCTGCCCAGACCCTGTGCCTATGGAGCCCAGTGTGGTCGAGGTCATCTGCGAGCGCGGCTAGGAACAGCCGCTGCCATGCACAGGCCTTCCCCGGCGCCCCAGGGCCCGGGTGGTCTTTCACCGCTGGCAGGTGTCAGGACCCGCTTAATAAATAAACCTGTGTGGCTGCCTCCTCTCGCTTGCTGGGCGGGCCTTTCCGGGGGCGGGGTTTTGAAGCTGAGGCTTCTGAGGCGCCCGCGTCGGTTCCGCCCCCGAGTGCCGATTGGCTGGTGTTCTGGGCCCAGGATGGGCAGGGGGCGGGTCCACTTAAAAACTCTGGGACAGGAGCGGTCCTTGTCTGCACTCAGGGTTCTGGCAGGTGCAGCCGCCTCGGGGCCGGATCCTCGGCGCGGCCGAGCCCGTCTCCTGGGAAATGGGGCGGGCTGTGTTTCCTTGACCGACTATCGTGAGCGCCCCCTCTCCAGCGGAGCGGAGACCATGGCCCCCCCTCAGGGCCCCCGGGCCCCACTGGAATTCGGTGGCCCCATGGGTAATGGGGCAGAGAGAGGGGACCTGGGGCAAAGGCTGAGCGAAGGAGAGCTGGAGGGGATGAACTAAGAGCGGGGGTGGGATCTGAGGATGGAAGGCCTGTGGGTGTCGGAGGCAGAGGGAGCCGGGGGTTTGCAGCGAAGAGTGTCTGGAGAACGAGAGCTGAGGAGGGGCCGGTTCTGGGGGCTGCAGGGCGGGGATTTATGCGATCTACTGGGAGCAGAAGGAGGGTCTTCGAGGTGGGCAGGGGACCAAGATGGAAGCCTGGGAAGGGAACCGGGAGGCAGCGGGGAGCCTGGGGGTCGAGGGCTGAGAACGGGATGCGGAGGCCGGCGCTGGGTATGTCTGGGAGACCCCGCAGAGACGTCAGGGCGCCTGTGGGAGCTAGCGGGGGGCTGGGGACGGACGCTGGACGTGATGGTCCTTCCCGCAGGCGCCGCGGCGCTGATGCTGCTGCTGCCCGCCACCGTGTTCCACCTGCTCCTGGCGGCCCGCTCGGGCCCCGCGCGCCTCCTGGGCCCACCCGCGTCCCTGCCAGGGCTCGGGGCGCTGTGGAGCCCACGGGCGCTGCTGCTGTGGCTCGTCTGGCTCGGCCTGCAGGCGGCGCTCTACCTACTGCCGGCGCGCAAGGTGCGGGCCCCGCTCGCGGACGCGCGGGGGAGGGAAGCGGAGGGGCTGGGCAAGGGAGAGGACGCCCCGGGCCTTATCAGAGCCTCCTTGGACCTGCAGGTGGCTAAGGGGCTGGAACTGAAGGACAAGAGTCGCCTGCGCTATCCCATTAACGGTGCCTGGGGAACGGGCCCTCGCGCTGGAATTGAGCGGCCGGGGGTGGAGCTCCAGGCCTAGCGGGGAGGTCCACGGAGATTGGCCCCCCACCCCAGGCCCGTTTGTGTGCCTCTGTTACCTCCAGGACAGACCCGGGGACTCTCCCTAAGCCCCTCCACCCCATTTACAGCTACTCTGCGCCTAGCAGTGGCTGGGGTGATCCTCTGAAGGCCAGGGTGGCAGCCTGATGCTTGGTGCAGGGTCTGTGGCCCCCCTGAGTTTTGGGCTCTGTGTGTGTTTGCGGGGTGGGGATGTGGAGGTGCGCAGCCCCCGGGCTCACTGTGCGCTGTGGTTCAGGCTTCCAGGCCCTGGTGCTGACCGCCCTGTTGGTGGGGCTGGGGATGTCAGCGGGGCTGCCTCTGGGGGCGCTCCCGGAAATGCTCCTGCCCTTGGCGTTTGTCGCCACCCTCACCGCTTTCATCTTCAGCCTCTTTCTCTACTTGAAGGCGCTGGTAGCCCCAGTCTCGGCCCTGGCACCTGGGGGGAACTCAGGTGAGAGGGGTGCTAGGGGGTGGAGATGGAGGCAGATGGGGGCGTCTGCCTGTACCTTCACTCTCTAATATTCTCTAGGCAATCCGATTTACGACTTTTTTCTGGGACGGGAGCTCAACCCTCGTATCTGTTCCTTCGACTTCAAATATTTCTGTGAACTGCGGCCTGGCCTCATCGGCTGGGTATGCTGGACTTGACTGAGCTGGCCTCAGGCCGGGGGAGGGTTAGGGTGGGTGAGCAGTGCTTGGGCAGGGCAGGGCCAAAACTGTGCAGATGCGAATCATTAATCATACATATTTCACAAACATTTGTTAAATCCACCTGTGCCCTAGGCCCTGCTCTAGGTACTGGGAGACAAAAATAGAGGCAAGAAAAACATCTTTGTCAAAGAGAGCCTACATTTTAGTGGGAAAGATAGACAAAAAATAAGTAAAATATATATAGCATGTGAGGGATGACATTAGGAGAGCATGTGCAATTCTCAACAGCAGTCAAGCAAAGAATCTACTTCCAGGGAGTGATGGCGTGCTGCTTGATGGTCAAGGCAGTGCAGAACCTGAACTTGATCGCTGGGTTTAGCAACCTACCCGTCACTGGTGGCCTTGATAACATTCCAACTGTGTGCTCTGGTTATAGTCACCCATGCTGGACTGTGGCCAAGATTACCCAAAGGGACTCTTGGGCAAGGCCTCTCCTGTCACCCTGGAAATTCTCTTACCTGAAACAAGAGTGCCAAGTGCCCACCTTGGAGCTGGGCCCTGGCCTGACCACAGGCACATCTGACGCCCTTTCCTCATCTGTGAAATGGGATAACATTTAAGCTTTCTCCTAAGATTACTGGAAGATTAGAAGAGGTAACCTTCATGACAGAACAGAGCTCAGTGTAAAATGCAGGCGCCCAGCACAGGCTTGCTCCGGCTAGCCAGCACTGAGCATGTACCACGTGCCAGGCACACTCTGGAGTGCTTCAAACACAATGATGCCATTGAGTCATGACAGGCCCATGATTATCCCCATTTTTCACACAGGGGTACGGAAAGTAGGCTGTGGAGAGGGTAAGCAACCTGCCCAAGTGGTGATGCTGAGATTCCAAACCAGGTCTGTTTGAGCTCTGGAGCCTGAGCCCCCAACTGCTCCCTGGGCTGCTCCCCGAAAGAGCTCAGGACAGACAAGGCAAGAAGAAGCAGGCTGCAAGCATCTCCTGGTCCACAGTCTCTGTCCTGGGTCCAGGGCCTGGATCCACTCAACAAAGGGCTGGAGTGTAACTGTGACAGCTGAGAAGGGCAGAGGCTGGCCACTGCTTTACCCAGGGTTGCCACCTCTGTGGAGATGATTGCCCTGTTCCCTCTCCCCCAGGTCCTCATCAACCTGGCCCTGTTGGTGAAGGAGGCAGAGCTTCGAGGCAGTCCCTCACTGGCCATGTGGCTGGTCAATGGCTTCCAGTTACTCTATGTGGGTGATGCCCTCTGGCACGAGGTGAGGCTGGACTGGACAAGGGAGGGTGTGTAAGGGCCACATGGGGACTAAGCCAGCATGTTTGGGTCCTATCTACCCTGCAGGAGGCTGTCCTTACCACCATGGACATCACACATGATGGGTTTGGCTTCATGCTGGCATTTGGGGACATAGCTTGGGTACCCTTCACCTACAGCCTGCAGGCCCAGTTTCTGCTGCACCACCCACAGCCCCTGGGGTTGCCCATGGCCGCTATCATCTGCCTCATCAATGGTCAGTCAGGAAGGGGCAGCAGGCTGGGCCCATCTGTCCCCTCTCCCGTTCATTCATGTGCTGTTTAGGCAGCACCACCACAGAGATGCTAACCCCCAGGTCCTCTCTAAAGCCAGGGGCGGGGTCCTGGGTGTCCAGGCAGAGTCTGGGCTACAGACGGGTTGGGAAGATGGTCAGGGAAGGCAGGAGGCTGCAACCCTTGACCCTGACCACCAGCTCACACTCTCTCACCAGCTATTGGTTACTACATCTTCCGTGGGGCGAATTCCCAGAAAAACACTTTCCGAAAGAATCCTTCTGACCCCAGAGTGGCTGGTGAGCTGGGTCTCTAGGGTGACATGGGTGAGGTGGGGCAGCTGGGCTTCCTGGGAACTCCCTACCCTGCTGTCTTTCCCCAGGGCTTGAGACCATCTCTACAGCCACAGGGCGGCAGCTGCTGGTGTCTGGGTGGTGGGGTATGGTCCGCCACCCCAACTACCTTGGAGACCTCATCATGGCTCTGGCTTGGTCCTTACCCTGCGGTGAGTGGCCCACATGGATATGGGCAGGGACATGTGAGGGAAGAGGCGGCTGAGTGACCACAGGATGCCTAGTTTGGGTATACGTTGGTGAGAGAGCACTGGGGATGGACCCAGTGTGTGGCTGGGGCACACCTCTGTGCCAACCTAGTACCATTTGCCTTGCTGCAGACCCCGGAGCTTTCACTGCTGAGCCCTGATGCCCACATGAGCCATTAGGGGTGGAAACGTTTGTGAACCGAGGGGTGGGGGTAGGGGGCTGGCAGGGTGGTCACAGAGCCTCCCTCCCTGCAGGGGTGTCACACCTGCTGCCCTACTTCTACGTCCTTTACTTCACCGCGCTGCTAGTGCACCGTGAGGCCCGGGATGAGCGGCAGTGCCTGCAGAAGTACGGTCTGGCCTGGCAGGAATACTGCCGACGTGTGCCTTACCGCATCATGCCCTACATCTACTGAAGCGGCTCCACCACCCCAGGTGGGGGCCTGTGCCCACTCATCCACCAGCACACCCAGGACCAGGAGCCTGGGCACACTCGGGACTCAGGGGCTTGCACCCCACCCAGCCCTGAGGATGAACAGCCTCAGAGAAGAGGTGGTTCAGAGCAAGGAAAAAATGAAACAAGTGACCAAAATCGGAGCTGCTCTTCCTCCTTTGGATAAACACTGGGAACCCTTGGTGCACTTCTCTGCCATTCTGGGGCTAGGGTGTTTAGGACTGGCTGGGTCAGCACTGATCAGGGAGAAGCTGAGCAATGGCTGGTGGGCCCAGTGGGTCAACAGCTGTCCCTCAGAAACAGGTACTGTCAACAGGGCTGACCAGTCACAGCTTTATTAATGACAAGGGTCCCCAGTTCAGCCAGGAAGCTCCTCGATGAGAGTCCTTGGGGCAGGTGGCACGGAGCCTCCCCAAAGCCGCTCCAGCTCCCCAGTGAGGGCAGCCACCTCCTGCGCTGCCACAGCATGGGCTTGGTGAGCCCTGGCGCAGTCTAGAGCCAGCGGTGTGAGGGCTGCCTCATTTTCGTTGGTCCAGGCCAGGAGGAACTGGCACTTCTTCCGGGCCCGGTAAAGGTGATCTCGCTCTTCTCTAGCCACAGCCTGTTTCCGGGCACGGCCCAGGGTCTGCGCCAGGTGTCCCAGTGCTGCCAGCGTGTAGCCTTTCTGGTTGGCCAGGCCCTCTCCCAGCAGGATGCGGGCGACCTCGTGCATAGCCCCTCGTGTGCCCAGGGGCCCAGGCGGGTGCTCGCCCGCTTCCAGAACGTGGGCTGCGGCCTGCAGGGCTTCTTCTGCAGAGGCGAAGACTTGCTGGGCACCCAGGGCTCCGGAAACGCCGAGCAGTGTGGCACAGAAATCAGAGAGCAGTGCGTCGTCACCGCCGTGATACAGGGCAAGAGTGTGCGCGTAGGAGAACAGCACGTTGGGCAGCTGGAAGCGCACGAGCGGCGAGACTGGGCCGCGGCTCAGGCTGACGAGCGCGGGGATGCGGGTGGGCACGGCGGGCATAACGGCCCCCGGGGCATGTCCAAGAACCCGCTCGGCGGCCACAGGCTCCGCGGCGGAGGCAACTTTCACGGATTCCCGCGAGGTCCTGGTAGGGGCGGGCTCCAACCCCGCGGCATCACTGCCCGGGGCATCATCCAGCTCCTCTAGGAGCGGCGGTATGGATTCGCTGTTCCACCACCACGGCCGCCATGGAGGCAGCAGCCGCCCGGCCTCACCGCGGCTCAGCAGCCGCTCGAAGGCTGCTTTTTCGGCCGGTGCCAGCCGCTCCCAGAGTCCCGAGAGGCCGCCGGGCGCCGCGGCGGGCCTGAGGCCTGCTTCCCCGGGCTCGTCCTCGGTTTCGCGTTGCTGACGCAGCCGGCGTAGGGCGCTCGCCAGGCGGCTGGGCGAGGCGCTGCGGCCGCGGAGCTCTCCCAGCACCTGGTCACGGTAGAAGTTTTCTGCGCAGATGCCATGCGTCCGGTAGCAGCGCAGCGAGCAGTACGGCGCATTACAGCGAGGGCAGGTGTAACGCGCGGGTTGGCCCTCCCCCGCCGGGCAGAAGTCACAGGGCCCGGCCGGCTCCATAGAATCTGGTGCCACGACCTACCTGCAAATGGAAGCCGGCGGTAGTTCGAAACTTCCGGGACTTCTCTGATTACTTCCGGTTCACCGCGGGGCCGACGGCGCGCTTTGGTTTCTCAAAGCTCCCAAGGATTCTCGGCAATTTCCGCCCACGCCCGGAAGCCGAACCCCACCCCTTTCCCAAGCAGGGCGAGGGCGGGCCCAGAAACCGGGAGTCAGGTACGAGCCCCGCCCTGTACGATGACGCAAGGAGCGGAAAAATAGGTCTGACCAGCGGTCCGCCGGTGCCACGTTGCCCCCTAGTGGTCACACCAAAACGTAGTCCGATAGTCTAAACAGAAAACCCTCTTTTTAGGACTATAATGAGCTATGGCAGAAATCCATTTGCGAAGCACCTACCGTGGGCCACTAATTGTGTGAAGCCTACGGGAGGTGATGCATCCCTGCGCTGGAGAAGCAGCCATTCCACTTGGGGACACAAATAAAAGGGCAGTTGGAGCCGGGCGCGGTGGCTCAGGCCTGTAATACCAGCACTTTGGGAGGCCGAGGCAGGCAGTTCACCCGAGGTCAGGAGTTTGAGACCAGTCTGACCAACATGAAGAAACCCTGTCTTTACTAAAAATACAAATATTAGCTGGGCGTGGGGGGCGGGTGCCTGTAGTCCCAGCTACTCAGGAGACAGGGGAATAACTTGAACCCAGGAGGCTGAGGTTGCAGTGAGCCAAGACCGTGCCACTGCACTCCAGCCTGGGAGCCTGGGCCAGAGAGAGAAACTCCACTTAAAAAAAAAAAAAGAAGGCAGTTGGGGCCTCCTAGCCTACATAGCCTGGGTGTGTTTGCCCTGTTCGGCAGAAAACGGTATTTAAGAAATATCTGAGCTCCTATTTTTTTCCTCCAAACCGCCTTTTCATTAAATACTACTATTCATCCATCTTTATTAATGCAGGCCCCATTCTAGGTGCCAAGAACACAACACAGATCAAAGGGAGTGGGGCGGCGGGGGGGGGGGGGGGTCCCTGTCCTAATAGAGCTGTCTTGTGGTGGAGTGGGGTTGTGACAAACCAAACTGTGACCACGTTCTTTGCATTCCCACTACTACTGGTGGTCTAAGCTTCCTGCCCCTTCACCTGGATGACATTAAGTGTTTTTCCTTTCTTGCCAGCCCTCCAGAAAAACCTGCCAGAGAAATCAGATCATATCCATCTCTTACTCAAAACCCTTCTGTGACCCTCTATTGCACTTGAACTCAAACCCAAACTCCTCTCCACGGCTAACAAGGTGTTGCAGGATCTGCTACCCATCCCTAGACATCACCTCTTCCCCAGTTTTCATACAGTCCTTTTGGCTTGAAATATTCCCCTACCTGATCACTTGATTGGTTCATCTCAGGTCTCACACATGTCATTTAAACAGGCCCTCTAGGCTGGGCACAATGGCTGATGCCCATAATCTCAACACTTTGGGAAGCCAAGGTGAGGGGGTTCAACACCCAGTTCAAGACCAGCCTAGGCAACATAGCAAAACGCTGTCTCTACAAAATGTACAAACAATTAGCCAGGTGTGGTGGTGCATACCTGTAGTCCTCAGCTACTTGGGAGGCTGAGGTGGGAGGATCACCTGAGCCCAGGAGTTGGAGGCTGCAGTAAGCCATGACTGTGTCACTGCACTCCAGCCTGGATGACAGTGAGACCTTGTCTCAAAAAAAACAAAAACAAAAAGAGGCCCTGGGATGCTATTGTATCTGTCCATATCCTCCCCCTTTCTAAACTGCTAGAAGGCAGAAGTCATGTCTTTAACACCATGGAGACAAAAATAGCCAATATTCACAAACTTACTGTAAGCCAGATGTTAATCTACATCCTTTATTTAATCCTCACAGCAGCTATGGAGATGATGGCAGAGATTAAATTAGTAGTTAGTTCAAAGGCCAGCCACCCAGTAAATGGAGCAGGAAAAAAAGAAGGTCCAAACTCAGGCAGTCAAAAGTCCACAGCCCAAGGGCTTTACCCTGTGGGATGCTATTTTCTAAGATCTGGCAGGTCCAGAAACTTTAGCCAAATGAGGGAGTAGGGTACGGAAGTGCTGGGAGACTCAGGTGCCAGAAGGGAACCTTGAATCAGCCCCAGAGGTACTCCACTTTTGGGAACAATGAAACACCACGATACCCAATCACAGATGTGATTAGGTTAGCAAAGGCCAGCCAGCCAGATATCCCATCACAGATGTGATTAGGTTAGCAAAGGCCAGCCAGCCAGCCAGATATCCGATCACAGATGTGATGAGGTTAGCAAGACCAGCCAGATTCCTGCCCTGGACTCTAAGGCCACAGCTGCTCCCAAGTTCGGGGAACGGCCAGATTCATCTTCTATACAAACCTCTTCCCCCACCCCTCTCTTCCATTGCTGCCTCCATAACAAACCTCTCGCAATTATTCCTGCTACCTTCTCTGTTTAGAAGATGAAAAAGAATAACTTGGGAGGACTGATCAAGTTACTTAGGATCGGGAATAACCCTGATTCTATATCTGAAGCGCCAGGATCTGTGGCTATTGCTTCTTCACAGGAAACTTTTCTGTGAAGGAATGTTAGTTTACCATTTCGTCCCATTATCGAGGGCCTCTGCCTTACTGTTCTTCTAGGGGAAATACCACCAATCCGAGAAGCCACACCTCTCCCTGATGCCTTGCAAATAAAGATGAAACAATGCAATGACTGAACTAAGTGGCTTTTTTTATTAGAGAAAGCCGGAATTACAAAGGACTTAAGAGTTGGCATTGGGGCCCTTCTTCTTGCCAAAGGTGGGCACAACGTTGACAAAGCGCCGGTTGTACTGCATCCGCCTCTTAGCCCGGCCTGTCTTCTTCTTCTTCTTCTCCTGTTTAGCCACCTGGAAAAGGGAGGGCCCTGGTTCCTGTATACCTTGCCTAGCATCCCTTCCTCAGGCTCATCTCCAGGGAGAAGGCAAACCGGCTAAGAGCCCAGCGTCTCGGATTAGCTCTGACAGGAAAAGACGAAGTCCAAACAACACCACCACTAATACTCTCTCACTCACCTTAGGAGTCTGACCTCTCACTTTCCCAGCACGGGCCAGGGAACCATGGACTTTACCTGTAGTGGGAAAGGAAGGCAGCGGCAGGTTAAGAGCAAGAAGGTGCCACCCAGCAGAACCCCTCTTTCCTCAATTCAAGCTTTAAAGAGAAGCTGGGCCCAACAGGTAATGAGAACAAAGTTGCAAATATTTGATCTTGAAATCTGAAGTTTCATTTAAGGATTTTCCAGCTCCTAACTTTATAGAGCACTTTGGGGGCTCTGGTCTGACCTAATTTTAGTGAGGAAGCTTATAGCCAAACAAGGATCCTGTATGTGACTGAAATACTTCACTCTGGCTCAGTCTCGCATGGATGTCTGTGTTCAATTTGAGGCACGTAAACAGGAAGAATCACTGTGAACTGAGGATACAGGGAAGAACTCTATATTACCATAGGTGTGACGACACTCAGCTACCAGGACCATGCCCCCACACCCATAGATGCGCACAGGTAGTTCAAAAAACATTCCTCTCTCACTCACCTCCGAGCATTCGGCCTGCTACTTCCAAGGTGGTCAGGGCCTCCACCCCGCACTGGCCCAGGGTGGCCTCATCCTCCAGGGGCGTGCCTGCCAGGAGTACGACTTGATCTTCCGGGGCAATGCCCTCCAGTGAGGCTACATGAGCCTACAGGGAAAGATAAGGCTCGTAAGAGTTCCCTCGGTCCCCGAAGGTGAAGAGCACAAGAAAATGGAATCCAGGGCGCACCAAACAGCCCTACCTTAATCTGGGCCACCGTTTCCTGGCCGGTCACCTCGAGGGTGTGTAACTCCTGGGCGCGGACGAAGAGCTGCATGTTGGCGACTGAGTAAAGAAAGACGGCTTGTAAGAGAAGCGAAGAAATGCTCTGGGATAAAGGAGGTTTGGGAATGGAAAGCTGCCCAGAAACGATCGCGACGGGATGGAGGTGGTCGCGGAGACTCACGTGGGGAAGGCCAGGCCTGCCAAGAAGTTCGGATAGGAACTGGAGCAGAACCGCAAGGCAGGTCCCGTTCTTCAGTTTACCCCGCTCCCTCTGACACGGCAGCCAACTTGCTACTAAGCCCTTCGGATCCAGCCAAGGCCCTAATCTTACCTGAACCGCGGTGTCAGCTGCCGCTACCGTGAAGATGGAGTCGAGAAAGAGGAAGGAGCGAGGACGCGCACGTACAGATCACCGGTTGCGCGTTGCGTCACTGCTGAGCGACCGCGGGGGGCCCTGGTATTTGTACCGCCCAAGGTGGCACTAGCTCCGCCCCTTTACACTGGCGCAGGCGTTTTTCCGTCCCAGGCAGCGCGCGCAGGAGGGGGCGGGATCAGACAGTTGCGCGCGCAGACGGCTGGCGTAGCGGGTCAAGATGGCAGCTACCAAGTTTGGGGCTTTGCTGCAGGGATGGAGAACCGGCGTCCCTCGGAGCTACGGCCTACGGCTGTTGGTGAGAGCGCTGAGCCTGGAGCTGAGGGCATCGCGTGTCTGAGGCTCATTGTTAATCATTGTAACTCTGAAAACTAAGGCATTCCTACTTGGGGCCTTAGTTTTGCCGTTTACGATCCGGAGAACTTGTCTCGAGTGTAGATATAGGAACGAGAAGGAAAGTGGCAGAGACTCGAGTGCTCTTTGGGAGCAGTGTGTAGGTTAGATTCTGGCTGCAGGACATCCCAGGTTAGTCAGGACTGAGAGGAGCTGCACATCGACTCTAGTAGCTGCCCAAGTTTTCGAAAACGAAATCACAGAGCAGGCGCTGGCACCAGACCATTGGCGACGCTTTTGGGAGCGCAGAGCTGCTGATATTCAGCTACTTCATCCTATTTCCCTGCTCTTGTAACCCCAAGCCTGTCCGAACTTAGGGGTATCTGTCCAAGAAGGATCTTTATGCTGGAGGATGGGAAGGCAGACTCCGGGCTGTGACCTTAAGTAGAGAGTTTACAATTATTTGTTAGTGTAGGCCTTTCCTGGCTGTAAAAATGGTGTAATAAAATACCTAATCAGGCACGTTATTAATTCGAATTAAGTGAAGGCCAGTGCCCGTAAAGCACTTAACACAGTGCCTGGCAATATGAGTGTGCGTGGGGAATTATGATTGCCTTAAAAATTAAGGCAATCATTAAATTAAACACCACTATATCCAATCACAGATGTGATTATGTCAGCAAGGCCAGCCAGGCAATCATGGAGGTACAAACAAGGCCACCCTGCCAATGTAATAATAATATTTATTTCTAAAACTGAGGCAGAAAGTTAAGCCTCAAGTTTCTGAAGGCTTGATTGGCTTTTCAGAAGCGTACACATACTCTTGAATCCCACAAATCCTAAGACAGGCAGACCGTTCAGAGTACCTGAGCTTCCTTTCCATCCCATCTGTACCCTTCACCATGGAAAACTAAAGACCAGTGCTATCGTATGTCAACCTAAATAACAGACTGTAAAAGAAAATGATATTTATTTGGGAATGGGTGTAGACTATGTGCTTATCAGGGAGGTAAAAGAAGACAAAGGTTTTTAAAGGAAACATGGGCTGGGCATGGTTTCTCTCACACCTGTAATCCCAGCACTTTGGGAGGCCAAGGTATGCAGATCACCTGAGGTCAGGAGTTGGAGACCAGTCTGGCCAACATGGCAAAACCCCATCTCTAATAAAAATACACAAATTAGCTGGGTGTGGTGGCAGGCACCTGTAATCCAGCTACTCCAGAGGCTGAAGCAGGACAATCGCTTGAATCCAGGAGCAGGGTTGCAGTGAGCCGAGATCACACCACTGCACTCCAGTCTGAGTGACAGAGTGAGACTCCATCTCAAATAAATAATAATAATAAAAATAAATCAATCAAAGGAAAGCAAAAATGAGTGTTGTATAATTGTTTTGAAAAAAAAAAAAATGTTTTGAGATAGTTATCTTTGGCTACCAGGATGAATAACAAGGGTAGTGCCAGTTCAAGATTGGACAGGCAGTTGTTGGATAGATGTCCTTGCAGACTTTTTTTTTTTTTTTTTTTGAGACAGAGTCTCACTCTCTTGCCCAGGCTGGAGTGCAGTGGTGCAGTCTCAGCTCACTGCAACCTCCACCTCCTGGGTTCAAGCGATTCTCCTGCCTCAGCCTCCCTAGTAGCTGGGATTACAGACATGCGCTACCACACCTGACTAATTTTTGTATTTTTAGTAGAGATGGGATTTGGCTATGTTGGCCATGCTGGTCTCGGAAGTCCTGACCTCAGGTGATTTGCCTGCCTCTGCCTCCCAAAGTGCTGGGATTACAAGTGTGAGCCACCTTGCCCGGCAGAAATATTTTTTTTGTGTAAGGTTGTGGTGGCCTTTGTGCAAGGCTGTAGTTTTTACAGTCTTTTGTGATAGTTCTTTTTAAGTATTTGTGCACAAGAACTCTCTTCATGGCCCTCCCTAGCTCTGTTTGTTGGGTTTTTAACCCAAGTGACTCTATTTTGATTTTGATAACTTTCACACAGATCACCTAGCCTTTTATTTCTGCCATTCTCTCTACCTGTAATGTTTCCATTCTCTACTTACTGAAGTTATGCCATCCTATGTTGGGAAGGCTAATGGAGAAATGGGTTTTTTGTTTTACTTCAGAGCCAGACCCAGGGTCCTCCGGATTACCCCAGCTTTGTGGAGTCTGTGGATGAATACCACTTTGTGGAGCGCCTTTTACCAGCTACCAGGATCCCAGTTCCCCCAAAGCATGAATGTTACCCTACACCTAGTGGTTGGCAGCCTCCCAGAGGTGAGCTGGGTGGTTAGGGATGGTTTGAAGGCTTCACGGAGCATCATCCTCTCCAGAGGTTGGCCTCCCCCGTGAGGTTCCAGATCTCCAGTGGGTTCAGAACTTGTTTTGATATCCCTCTGTGTTAAATCTCTCCCATGCCCAAGGAAGAGCCCAGGAGTGGAGCCCTCTGTTTCACTGGTACTCATCCATCCACACTACTGGGACTGAGTCTTTCCTATATGGGAGAAAGTTTTCTCTCAACAGAGAGAAAACCCAAGAGCTTGGACCTTCTTTCCCCCTAGCAGACTGTGTATTGTAATTAAGAACACAGTTTGGAGTCAGGCAGTTCTGGGTTTGAATTTGGCTTTATTTACTGTTGGTGTTATCTTAAATTAGTCACTTAGTTTGACCCAACCTGTTTTAGCAAAATGGAGATAATCTGCTCAGTTCACAGAGCTCTCAGTGCAGAGCCCAGCATATGGTAGGTAAATCCTATGCTGTAGTGCTTGTAAATCCCAATCTCTTTGTTCCAGAGATTGATTTCACCCTCCCTGACCCAGTGGAGAAGGGCAAGGGTTGGCCCAGAGGGGGACCCAAAGATCTGGGGAGGCATGTCCCTGACTTCATTTTTTCTTGAGCACCTACTTAGTGCCAGGCCTTGTGTTGGGCCTTGGGGTACCAGGGTGAACAATTTGGTCTCCAAGCTGAAGGAAAGAGGAGACCCCCTGACCTGAAGTCTGGTGGTGGCTTGGTCCAGCTGGGTGTACTGTCTGCAGACTGAGGGAAAGGGCCTTGGCTGAGGTGGGATGGTGCCTAGGAAGAGTTGATTTAACAATGTCTTTCCTGGCCGGGCACAGTGGCTCATGCCAGGTAATCCCCACACTTTGGGAAGCCAAAGTGGGTGTATCACAAGGTTAGGAGTTCGAGACCAGCCTGTGTAACACGGTGAAACCCTACCTCTACTAAAATATAAAAAATTAGCTGGGTGTGGTGGAGGATGTCTGTAATCCCAGCTACTTGGGAGGCTAGGGCGAGAGAATTACTTGAACCTGGGAGGCAGAGGTTGCAGTGAGCCGAGATTGTGCCACTGCACTCCAACCTGGTTGAAAGAGCAAGACTCGTCTCCAAAAAAAAAAAAAAAAGTCTTTCCCTGTTGCAGACCCCCCACCCAACCTGCCCTACTTTGTACGACGCTCTCGGATGCACAATATCCCTGTCTACAAGGACATCACGCATGGCAACCGCGAGATGACTGTGATCCGGAAGGTGGAAGGGGACATCTGGGTAAGTGGGTGGGTGGGGCTGGGGCTGGGCCTGACCCTTTCAGGGCTGAAGGGACTGAAGGAGTCCTTTCAAGGTAAGGGACTCTTGGCCTACCTGATTTGCTATCTTCCCCCAGGCCCTGCAGAAAGATGTGGAAGATTTTCTGAGCCCACTGCTGGGGAAGACACCCATCACCCAGGTCAATGAGGTGACAGGTACCCTGCGGATCAAAGGCTACTTTGACCAAGAGCTTAAAGCCTGGCTTTTGGAGAAAGGGTTCTGAGGCCCAGCTGAACAGCCTGCATGACAGCATCCCCTCCAGATTGAGCCTAGGGGGCCGAGGGAGGTGGACATTGGAGCCCCTGGCACTGCAGATACAGAAACTAGGGCTAAAGGACTTTGGGGTGAGGCCTTGCTTGCATAAAGGAGAAAACTTGACCCTATGTACATGCTGGGGGAAGAGTGCCTAATGCCGGAGACCAAATAGGAATAAACCAGGCTTGTGGTGGGCATCAGCAGCTGTCTCTCCTATCTTGGCCTGTTTTTGTTTGTTTTTTTTTTTTGAGACAGAGTCTCACTCTGTCGTCCAGGGTGGAGTGCAGTGGCGCAATCTTGGCTTGCTGCAACTTCCACCTCCTGCTTCAAGCGATTCTCTTGCCTCAGCCTCCTGAGTAGCTGGGATTACAGATGCCTGCCACCACACCCTGTTAGTTTTTCTTTCTTTTTTTTTTTTTTTTTTGAGATGGAGTCACTCTGTCGCCCAGGCTGGAGTGCAATGGTGCAATCTTGGCACGCTGCAACCTCCGCCTCCCAGGTTCAAGCGATTCTCCTGCCTCAGCCTCCCAAGCATCAGGGATTTGTACCACCACGCCCCGCTAATTTTTTTCTTTTAGTAGAGACGGGGTTTCACCACGTTGACCAGGCTGGTCTTGAACTCCTAACCTCAGGCAGTCTGACTGCCTCAGCCTCCCAAAGTGCTGGGATTACAGGCAGGAGCCACCACACTCGCCTAGTTTTTCTAATAGAGATGGGGTTTAACCATGTTGGCCAGGCTGGTCTCGATCTCTTTACCTCAAGTAATCTGCCCACCTCGGCCACCCAAAGTGCTGGAATTATGTGAGCCACTGCACCCGGCTTACCTTGGCCTGTTCTTTCCTTTCCTTGGGACTCCTTGGGCTCAGCAATTCAAATTGTAGTTGTTTTCTGGTGGAAGCAGTAGCCCAACCCAGCTTAGGGGAAGGTAGAACAGGGCAGAACCACTGGGTACTTTGCTTTCTCCAGAGATCACTGTTGCAAATATCCCCAGGCCCTTGCTGCAGGCCAGATCTTGCTTGGTGCAGGCTGTGGGGAACACAGATGACTCAGGCATGGGTCTTGGAGATCTTGTTCCAAGTGCAGTGCTGACACTGGGGCAGAGTGCCCACATTAGCCCTGGGCTCTTTCTGAGAGATAGGTGGTCCATTCTTTCTTGGTCACTGTTCCATTGCAGACTAGACTTGCTGGCCTGACCACAAGGAGTGCCTGGGAACTCCTCGTAGCCAGCCTAGGGCCATCCACCTCAGCCTGCTGACCTGGAATCAAGGCTAGAGAGGGGTTTGCAGGCAGGAAGATGCTGACCTTTCACTCTACCATTGCATCCCAACCCCAGCCAACTAGTCTTTGTACATGCCCTATACTTGGAGTCACAGGGGCCAAAGACCTGAGACCTCACCCTACCCCCAAACTGCCTAAGACAGCTTTCAGTTCCTGGCTCCCCAACTTGGTCTCTGCCCTGAGGCAGGGCACTGAACTCTGGGCCGCTTCTCCATGTGTAAAATGAGCACATCTTCCTAATCTGTTAATGGTCAATGGTATCCCCAAGGATAGTTTTGGCTTCCATAGAAACCCTCGAGCCTGAAGATTCCAGGCCATTCTCAAGTGTACAGCCAGAGCAGGGAGCCCAACGCTGATTTCTTTCTGTGACACAGCCTCACCAATTGTTAATGCAAGTTTTTTATTTGGCTGTATATACAATTTAAGCTATTAAAATTTGTACAATATTTACAAATTAAATAATCATCTGAAACTGTCTCCAGCAACTCTTGTAACACAAAACCATGGGGAAAAGACAGGGGCAGGCAAGTCCTAGCTCCTGTGGTCCCTCCTTGGCACTGAGCCTTTTCTAAACTGGAAAGACCAGGAGTCTGGCACTCCTGCTCCTCCTTCCTGGGCGGGTTTAAGCATTCAACTTCAAAAGACAAATTTTAAGCCAAAAGACCCTAGTAAGGAAGTAATTCCAATTCTAAACTCAAGAAATTCTGCTAGTTGAGAAGTGGCCTTCCTTGGACGCTGGGGTTGCAGTGGTCAGGAGCAGGCACACTGGCCCTTGCCTGGAGTGTGGCTGGGCAGTGGCTGCTGGGTGAGACAGGTCAGTCTCACCTAAGAAGCTGCAGGGGAAAGAGGCCTGGGGGGAGGGGAGGGGCAGGGTCCCTCAGTGCTGCCCGCCTGCCCCCCCACTCCCAGGCATTCCTTTCCCTGAGTTGTGTGGTTGCCAGTAAGACGCAGAAATGCCATAGGGCATAGGGGGCACAGCCACCACCACAAAGGGCTTCTGGGGAGATCAGGATAAGAAAAGGAAATGGGTACCAGTCTTGGGGGCAGGCCAGAGAACAAGTTCCTAGCTTACCTCTAGCCCCTCTGGAGTCCCCACTTGGGAATGGGAGCTAATACTGTTCGGCACTGCAGTGTGACTCCGCACGCACAAGTAGGACTCGGAGGGGCTGCCCCTCCTCCCAGAAAGGGGTGGGGAAGAAGAGGGCTTCTCAGAGGCTGAATCACCTGCCTTCATGGCCCCAGCAGAACACAGGGCTGAAGAGTTGGAGAGGAAGGCTGGCTGGAACTGACCCAAGATCCCCATGACTGGCTGGGACTATGAGAGCTGGAGTCAACTGGGAACTCCAGCCTCTTTCCACTTGGCCTAGGGGATGCTGCTGCCTTTTTCTTAGAGCTGGGGTACTACTCCCTGGTGCAGACAGAGAGGGAGCTGGCACTTGGTGGCAGGACGTGTTCCAGCGAGGGCTGCTCAAAAGAGCCAGGACTAGGGCAGTGTCAGTGGGCAACAGGAGACTCCAGCTTCTGCAGGCGGCGCCGGCGGAGCTCGGCTGCATCAGGCTCTCCATCCTCAGGCATCTCCTCTGTGCCCACTGACTCAGGAGCTGGGGATGATAGACTAGAAGTGGAACCTAGAGAAGTTCCCTCCTCCCCGCCACCCCCAGAGGCCAATCACGCCTACCTGGAGGCCTTTCCGTTTCAGGGGCTGGTGGGGAGGCTCCTGGGGTTGGGGTCGTGGCCTCTGAGTCAGGGATGCTGGTGGAGGCAGCAGCAACTGTAGTGGCAGTCTCCTCAGTACGGTTGACTGAAGTGGCAGGCCGGGGGGGCCTGGGAAAAGAAGGGATGAGAGGCGGGCCTGGCCTTGACATCCTAGGTTGGGCAGATTCTCCTGCCCTTGGTAAGCCTTGCAGAACAGAGTATAGAAATGATGTGCCCCTGTGGCCCCAGTGCCTGGCAAACACAAGTGAACATGCTGAATGAACTCACATAGGGTGACTTGACTCAAGGACCAAATGATTCTATCCCTGAGACTGCAAGATGCTTGCAGGTAGGGACTGGTGACCTGTTCACTCTTACCCTGCAGTCTCCACCCTGGGGAGTCAGGCACTTTATAGGGGACCCACCGAATACATCACAGTGCCCAAGCCTTGGACCCAAGTTCCCCTCTAAGCCTGTGCTGTCACTGCTGGATGCCAGGCATTATGTACATGTGACTTTAAGAGACAGGGTCTCAGCTGTTACCAAAGCTGGAATTTAGTGGCACAATCAGCTCACTGCAGCCTGAAACTCCTGAGCTCAAGCAATCCTCCTGGCTCAGCCTCCCAAAGTGCTGAGATTACAGGTGTAAACTACCACATCGGCAGTATACATCACTTATGAACAGGAATTAAGACCCCGTTATTCAAATAATGTGAGAGGTCAAAAGCAAGTGAGTGATGGGACGAGCGCTTGAACCTGGGATGGCTCCAAGTGACTTTCTATTATTCGCTCCCTCAGTTTGAGGGCAGCAGTTGCCAATCCAAGTGTTACCATATCTCAGGAGAATATTGTGATAAATTAAAGCACTACAAATTCTGAATAATTTGACTTTAGAAAAATAAAAAGGAGTAAACTCCAAGGTCAGCTCTCAAATAAACATCACTCCCACTGAGATCCAGACATGCTTTCTGGAGTGGGAAGACAGACAGGCACCAGGAGTTACCAAGAACTTCTGGAGAACCTGGGAGGGCCTGTAGATGGGTAGCCTGAACCAGCAGGTGTCAAAGGCCAAGAACCACTGCTGGGGACCTCTTAGCAGCTCCACTCCCACCAAACCCACTCTGCTTCCCCTGTGCAGACACACCCCAAGGAGGCCAGCACAGTGAGGTACTGGTTGATCTGCAGCATGGCGGCGTCCAGCAGTGTGTGGATGTTACGCAGGCTCTGCAGCCGGGCCTCCAAGTGCTGCCGCTCATGGCCCTCCAGAGCTCGCAGCTCCTCTGGGGTCAGCCCAGCAAAGCCCGCAGGGGGCACAGGCATTGGAGGGAAGGCTGGAGAGAGAGAGAGGGGTTCAGTCTGGGCTGCTTCTGGGGCCAGATACCAACCTCACCCCCAAGAAGAACCCAGAGAGTGGCTCAACTTACCAAAGGGTGGAGGCAGGGGCATGCCCATCCAGGGAGGAGGGAAGGGGAAGCCAGGGGCAGGGCCAGCCTCTGAAGCAGAGCTAGAGCCCGAGCTGGATGGTGTAGCAGAAGCGGCAGCAGCACTGGTGCCAGCAGCTGTGGTTGTGGCTGCTCCACTGGGCCGAGAAAGGGCTGCTGAAGAGCAGGAACAAGTTATCAGTGAGTGTTCCATCCCTGCCACCCCCTGGCTGTCACAGTACCCAAAGGCTCACCTGCACTGGTGGATGGAGGGGCCACAGCCTCTCCTGAGCTGGGGGGAGGTGGGACAGGTGGAAAGGGGCCCATGGGGGGCCACAGTGGGAACATGCCTGGAGGAAAAGGAGGCAGGAGGCCCTGAGGGACTGCAAAGAAAAAGACAGAGGTGAGAAAAGGACCAAATGGACACAAACCAACTCCCAGGCAGGGGCCCTGGCTACTGGGAGCTCTGTCCTCTGTTCCCAAGGTCCTGAGCTCAGCACTGGTCACACACTGACTGCAAGCATCTATTTCTCATCTTTTCACCCCTCCGTAGTCCAGACTGAGACACTGGAGGACAGGGACTCTCCAATTTCCCAGCATCTTCCATACTCATCCCAGGGCAAGTACCCAGTGGTGTGCTGGATGGCCAGACAAGAGGATACTCACAGTTGGGGGGCTGAGGCAAGAGTGGTGGGGGATGGGGGGCAGGGGGTGGCCCCTGATCCGCAGGCTCTGGGGGCGGTGGTGACTGGGCTGGCAGCGATGCCCGAAGGACATCCATACGGCAGGTGGGGCAAGTCTGCTGCCGCTGGAACCAGGAGCGCAGGCAGCTGGGGGTCAAGGCCAGGCAGAGGTCAGCAGGTCCCTAGGGGCCTGCCTTCTGGGGCCTGTGCCCTGCTGTGCAGGCTCCCCAGGGCCCCTCCCACCTGGTGTGGAAAATGTGGTTGCAGGGCAGTCTCTTGGCACCAGTCACCATCTCTTCTCGGCAGATGATGCAGACATTGTCCATTGCCTGGAGTTCCTCTGGGGTGGCATCTGGATACCTGGTTAGGACGGCAGGGAATGTGTCAGGTCCAGCGCTGGAAGCAGAGGGACCCAGGACAGAGCTTGGGACAGCAGCCATGACAAGCCTACTTACAGTGTGTTCATGTTGCGGATGGCCCGGCGAGACATAATGGCATCTGTCACAGCTTTCTTGAACTGTCTGAAAGGACAGCCAGTGAAAGCAGGGAAAGGGAAGGGATTGCATCAGGAGGATCGGGGGACAGGGCTAGGCTTACCTCATGGCGAGGTACATGGGCCGGATGGCAAAGAGTGGGAAGGTGTGCACCTTGATCATGATGGTCATGAAGGCCATGTACAGCAGAACCTTGATGAAGCCTGTGGGGAGGGGATGCAGAGAGCAGCAGGTCACAGGGCCTGGAGGCAGAGTGCAGGGTGCTGATCCAGATCAGGAGAGGCCCAGGCTCCTCTCACCTGTAAACAGCTCCGTGTAGAGCATGTACACAGCCTTGTTGTCCCAGGGGTTCTCACTCTGGAGGTCCACGGAGTGCAGCACATACTTGATGAAGATGGTGAGCACCATCGTCATCAGGATGGCATACTGGAGAGAGAGGGGGGTGAGGGGGATAAAACACACGGCTCCCCCGGGCCTCTGCAGCAGGCGCAGTGGTATAATCACAGGCTCAGGATACACCCGGGGTCGTCCTAGCTCCTCCACTCGCTAGCTGTGCCTTTTGGCAACTCAATGAACCTCAGTTTACTTGTCTATAAAATGACAGAATTAACTATTCCTTTATAACAATACTGTCTTGCTAAGAGATACAGGTCAGGAGCTCAGCACAGGGCCTGGTGTGAAATTCACACTCAACAAATATGAGCTGTTATCACTGAACACATTCTCCCTCTGCCAGGGATATGCCTCCAATTGTCCATCAAGCTAATCTTCTCCTGTCCATTACCAGCTAGCTCTGGCACGAGCCTCCAGGAACCCTCCCCTGAACCCCAGTTTGGGGCTCCTCCTTGGCCCTAGCCTTTGTGCTCTTCCCCAATCACCTAGAAGTGAGTGTGTGGAGGGCAGGAGCCATATCTGATCACTGCCCCTTGGTGGCCGGCACAGGTTGGCCACATAGCAGATGCTGAGGAAGGGTCTGTTGGGCTATGCAAGGCACATGTGGGGTCACCTCGAGCTTGTCCTCTCAACCTCCCAACCCAGTCTTACCTCAAAGCCAAACACCAGCTGCACAGAAGCCCCACGGGTCAGGATGCTGTGATAGGCATGGCTGACAAAGAGGAAGTCCAGGATACCCAGGAGGAACATAAGAGCTGTGGGGACCCCCATAAATGGGGGGTAGGTGGGATCAGCCCAGGGCCCAATAGCTATTTAATGCTCTAGGACAGCCCCACCCTCAAGCCCTTCATGGCCCCAGGAACCTAGTCAGGTGGGCACACACCACTGAACCTGGCCCTCTGGGAACTCCCTGGGGGAGGGGGAGTCGTTGGAGCTGCCCAGGCTGCAGGTGAGGAGGCAAAGAGCTGAGGGCCCAGGCAGTTGAGAAGCCCTGGAGTGGAACAGGACAGAGACTATGCAAATTAACTTCCTAAATTATCTTTCCTGTACAGCTGTGAGCTAAGGGGGCAGCCTGTGCTCTGGAGTACAGGTCCATGGTTCACGTTCCAATCCTTCCCTCCCCTCCCCTGAATCTCACTCACAGACAATGCGGCAGTGAAAGAGCCAGGAGATGTTGGGGCTGCGTTCCATCTGAGGCAGAGCACAGAGGGGGCCTGTCAGGAAGCCTGGGGCTCACCCCAGATCCCCAACCCAGCCCTCCCTGCTCCTTAAGCCTGCTCTCTGGCCACTCCCTGGCTTCCACCTGCTCCAGAAAACCCCCTGACTCGACTCACAAAGTCCACACGGTCCTCAGCCAGCCAGTGGAAACATTTGAGGAAGAGAAGGAGAGTGAAGAGTGCAACAAAGCGGGGGCTGAAGTCATCCCGAAAAACGGTGAAGGCCAAACAAGTCTCTGTGACAGCGTACCAGGAACGTTCCAGGAGGTGCTGGAGGCCAGGCAGGGAATAACGTGGATCCCAAACATTCTCTCCCAGCACCCTGCCCTCATCTTTGGGGCCACCGCCATCTTACCTCCATCTCTGCTGCCCTCAGCTGCCCAAAGAACACCTTGCCCATCACCTTGCCCAGGAGGAAGACAAGGACAAAGGCCTGGATGTACAGGACCTAGGAGTGGGGAGAGGCTGTGGTTTGAGGTCACTTTTCATTTTCTTCTGCCTGGGACTCATCATTCAGGATCCTCCATATTGTCATCACAGTTTATTCAAACTTAGGCAGCTGGTGGCTACTTCCCTACTTATGTGATCTCTAGCCCCGCCCCTGGCCCAGGAAGACTCCTCCCTCCCTGAGCCCTGAACTCACAGCCATGCTGGGGCTGGACTTGGTCAGGTACACCACAGTGGGGTAGAACTGGTGTTTGAGGTAGTAGGCGTGAGCCACCACGGCCCCAGTCAGCGCCAGGCTGGCCGCCATCATCACTGCCGTGCGGAACATTGCCCTGGCCCGGAGACCTGCATGGGGCAAGAAAACTTATGTGATGCTTATGCTGTGCAAAACAGCGCGGTGCCTGGTACAGCCTCAACAGGAGAAAGGGGGGAAATCACATTTCTCTCTCGAAATCATCAAACCAAGAATAGCTTACGCTCCCCCATTTTACAAATGAGACTCGAAGGGGTTAAGTGATCACACTGACGCAAGGCCTGGAACCTGGGTCAGTCTTGTTTCAAATCTAGGGCTCTTTCCACGCTGCCTGCCAAGCCGCCTCCTCTAGGGAGGCGATGAGGAAAAGCTGCAGTGTTGGAGGAGGGGGAGCTGCACTGCTGACCCTCCAGTGAAGGAGCTGGCATGGAAGTCAACAGCAGAAATCTGCTCCAGGGGCAGGAACGCGAGGCCAGGGCTGAGAGCAGCCAAGGCACAGGGGGATGCAGACCGGGTAGGCGACAGCGCCGGTGACAGCTGTGTTAGATTGGGCAGTTCGGACGCACGACCAGTGGGAGTGGGCGGGGAACGTCAGCCTGGAACCCTGGGGTCCCCCGACCCCCGGAGTGGCGTCAACTCAGGGCACCACAGGAACGGCCGGCCGGCAGAGAGCAGCGGCGGGACGGGAGGAACCGGGTCGCCCTCGCGGCCTCGCATCTGTGAGCACCAGGAGTTGCGAGCGTCGCAGGCAGGGTCCAGACTTGAGCAGAGCGGCCGCACCGGCATCTGAGGTCTCCCGCCAGCTGACAGGCCGAAAGCGCGCGGCAGGGCTGAGGGGCGCGCCGACCCCAGAGACCTCAAGGGGAAGGTTCGGGTCCCGACCCTGACCACAACTCGGGCCTGACTTCGCCCCACTCACCAGGAACCCAGGGCCGCGAGCCCGCTCAATCCGCGCGACTGCGGCGGCCGCTCCGGTTAACAACACTCCCCACCCCCTGCGAACCGGAACTTCGAGGGTCAGACACCTCACTTCCGGCTGCGCGGGGCGCGGCGTGGGTCGTACCAAGTGGGTCCTGCTCTGGCTCGCACTGCGCCCTACGTGGGACCATGGCAGTGGTTACCACCGTATCTGGGGCTCGTGTCTACGGGAAATGGCTGGGCAAGATATGCGAGAGTTGGTCAGAAGGTAATAGGGCAACAGGGAAGACTTGGGCCCCCCTATTATTTATTAGTCACAGATGGTACGGCCCCTGCTCTGAGTGGCCTCCTCCAAGTGGGGGACTCGGCACCGCGAGCGGCTGGGAGGTGGAGCCGTGTGCGGGCTGTACCACCTGGAGGGGGGAGTAGGTCAGGGAGACTGTACAGGCCTAAGGGGAATGAAATGTTTAAGAGCCTCAATTTAGGGAGAGTCACAACAGTTTGACAAATAGGGTGCTCTCTGAGAGAACTGGATGCGGAAGACAAAAATTTGTCTTCTCCATGATCACCCCCCAAAGTGTGTGGGAGTGAGTTGGGTCCCGTGGCTGCCGCTGATTGGTTGCGATAAAGTTACGCGGACCAATAAGAAAAAGAAAGTACCTTTGCTGGCCTGTAGAAAGGGGAAAGCAGGTGAGTGGTTGTTAGGGGTGGACCGCTGTGTTGCTTAGGCCCGGGTCCCACCCTAGTTGGCTGAGAGTAGGGAAAACGCGGTCCGTGGGCGGGTGATCCCTGGCTGGCCTCCGGGGATATTTGCCGCACCAGGACAGGGAGGGGCAGCCAGGTGTACCCGGGACAGGGAGATTAATTTCTGCAAATCTTGGGGTGGAAGTGTTCTGTTTGTGCAAAGGAATTGACTGCAGCGAAGCAGGTCTGCCCCCATCTCAGTGTGTGGTTTTGCTATCCGTGTATTGTTCAGCTCTGAGCCATAAGCAAGACCCCCACTGGTCCTGGGCTGCGCTGTATTTTCGTTCGTGTCTGGGTCGCAGCCAACTAAGCCCGCTGATTAACAACATGGAGCTAATGCATCCGCTTTGTTCCTTGCGTTTTCCTCCGTCATCTCATTTATTTATTTATTTATTTATTTATTTATTTAATTTATTTTTTTGAGACGGAGTTTCGCTCTTGTTACCCAGGCTGGAGTGCAATGGCGCGATCTCGACTCACCGCAACCTCCACCTCCTGGGTTCAGGCAATTCTCCTGCCTCAGCCTCCTGAGTAGCTGGGATTACAGGCACGCGCCACCATGCCCAGCTAATTTTTGTATTAGTAGAGACGGGGTTTCACCATGTTGACCAGGATGGTCTCGATCTCTTGACCTCGTGATCCACCCGCCTCGGCCTATTTATTTATTTTTAAAGTGGGGTTTCTCCATGATGGCCAGGCTGGTCTTGAACTCCTGACCTCAGGTGATCCACCCACCTTGGCCTCCCAAAGTGCTAGGATTACAGGCGTGAGCCACCGCGCCCGGCCTAGAATAACATTTATATTGATTTTGCAATATAGGTACTAAGGCAATTCAATGGTGAAAGATGATTTTTCTTTTCCTTTTGTTTTTTTTTTTTTTTTGAGGCTGAGTCTTGCTCTGTCACCCAGGCTGGAATAGGATCTCGGCTCACTGAAACCTCTGCCTCCCAGGTTCAAGCAATTCTCCTGCCTCAGTCTCCTGAGTAGCTAGGATTACTGGCATGTGTGGCCATGCCTAGCTAATATTTGCATTTTTAGTAGAGACAGAGTTTCATCATGTTGGCCAGGCTGGTCTCGAATGCCTGTCCTGGTGATCTGCCTGCCTCGGCCTCCCAAAGTGCTGGGATTACAGGCGTGACCCACTGGGCCCGGCCAAAAGATGATTTTCGTCAGAAGTGGTGAAATAATTGTATATCCATATGAAAACATAAAACCTACTTCCCTACCTTGTATCATATACAACACTTAACTTGAAATGCACCATAGGTCTAAATATGAAACCTAAAACTATAATATCTCTAGAAGAAAACAAAACATCAAGTTAATATAAAAAGTTGCAGGTGATAAAGAAAAAAAGAAAAAAAAATTATTGGTGTTGCTGGGTTAGGCAAGAATTTCTTAAATAGGATGCAAATAGTATAAACTATCAAAGAAACAAATTGATAAATTGGATTTAATCCAAACTAAACACTTTAGCTGTTCATATGACAGTTAAAGGGAGAAAAATTGGTAGAAAATATTTGCAAACCGTGTATCTGACAAAGGACTCATGTTGTGAATACATAAAGTGTTCTTATAACTTAATAATAAGAAAATGAGGCTGGGCGTGGTGGCTCACGCCTGTAATCCCAGCACTTTCAGAGGGTGAGGTGGGCGGTTCCCCTGAGGTCAGGAGTTCTAGACCAGCCTGGCCAACATAGTGAAACCCCGTCTCTACTAAAAATACAAAAATTAATTGGGCATGGGAGTGGGTGCTTGTAGTCCCAGCTACTCAGGAGGCTGAGGCAGGAGAATTGCTTGAACCCGGGAGCCGGAGGTTGTGGTGAGCTGAGATCGCGCCATTGCATTCCAACAATTGACTGGGCAGCAAGAGTGAGACTCCATCTTAAAAAAAAGAAAAGAAAAGAAAAGAAAAAGAAAGGCTAATACAAAATGGGCCAACATTTTGAGCAGACATTTTATCAAAGAAGATATTCAGATGGAAATAATCCCATAAAAAGATGTTCAACACCATTAAGTATTAGATAAATTAGTTGAAAGCAATGCAATACTATTACTACTAGAATATGTCATACAAAGTGGTGGTGATGATGTGGAACACCTAGAACTCTCTTAGATTGCTGGTGGGAATACAAAATGGTATAGCTATGTTGGAAAAAAGTTTGGTAGTGTGCTATAGCTGGCCTGGAGTCAGAACCTGAGCAACGCCATTTTATATGACAAAGATGAATCTCCAAAAATGAGTTGTAATAACTGCCCCATTCTCTTTGCAATAACTGCTGACTTGGTTTCTGTAAATAAGACTGCTAGTCTGCTCCGGATAATGTCCACCAGGTGAAGTTGTTTACCTTTCTCATCAGTAACTGATAGAATTGCCGGCCTTTGCTTATCGGAATGCGCAGCCCAAGCTAATCTCATCTTGGCCCCTGTGAACTAAGATCTGTAATTTCCACCGGTACCCAAACCATATGTAAACTAACGTTTATCTTGACTTTTGTCGGTACCCAATATGTAAACTAATGTTTGTCTTGACTTTTGTCGGTACCCAAACTAATGTTTGTCTTGACTTTTGTGAATCATTTATGTAGCAATTTAAGTGACAATAAGCCCCTGAGCCCTCGGAATGTCCGGAGGCCCCCACCCCCGTCCCTGCCCAGGAGATGATTTACAGAACCCACCAGCCCTCGGAATGTCTGGGGCCCGCTGATCCCCCTCCCCGCTCCTCAACCCCACTCCCAAGGTGGTCTTTCGGGTATAAAAGGCCTTGACACTCTCCCCTCAGGGCCGCGGGTTAGAGAGACGTGAGTCCTCCGCGGTCGCCGGCAATAAAGACCCTGCAATTTGGCATACTTTTGTCTTGGTGAATTATTTTAATCTCGCATCCCAACACTACAGTAGTTTCTTACAAAGTGAAACATACATTTACCATATGACCCAGCAATTCCATTCTTAAGTTACCCAAGATACATGCAAATGTATGTTCATACAACTAGTGATAGAGAGCATATCAAGTAGTTGCCAGGGACAGGGGCTGGGGGAGGGGATGGATTGCTCTATGGCACAAGCAAACTTTTTGGATAGTGGAAGCATTCTATATCATGATAGTGATCGTAATTACTTGACTTATATGCGTTTGTTAACGCACCAAATTGTGTAAGTGGCTAATCTTATTGTATGCTAAAACTGGCAAATACTATTGTATTACCATACAATTATACTTCAGTTAAGTTAACATAAAAGTTGTTGAAAGCAAACATACATTTTAACCTAGATTGCCCCCTTTCAGGAGTCTATCTTAAGAGCTTGTACGTGACCCCAAAAATGTTAAATCCAAGGATGATTACTACAGCATTGTTTGAAATAGTAAAACGAAACAACAGGACCACATGTCCGTTAGGGAGAGAATGGTTAGGTCGGTCTTTTAAATTTTTATTTATTTGTTTGTTTGTTTATTGTATTTTTTGTAGAGACAGAGTCTTGCCATGTTGCCCAGGCTGGTCTCCAACTCCTGAGCTCAAGCAATCCTCCCAGACTGGGCAACATAGTGAGACCCCCTTCTCTACAAAAAATAAATTATCCAGGTGTGGTGGCGGGTAGCTGTAGTTGGGACTACTAAGTAGCTGGGCTACTTAGGAGGCTGAGGTGGGAGGATTGCTCAAGCCCAGGAGTTTGAGGCTGTGGTGAGCTATGATCCTAAGATCATGCCACTGCACTCTACCTAGAGTAACAGAGAGAGACCCTATCTCTAAAAAAAAAGAAAGAGAAAAGAAAATGGTTAATAAGCACAAAAAATATATTAAACATACTGGTCATTATGGAGATACAAATCAAAACTATAGAGAGATGATTTCACACCCACTAAGATAATTGTGATTTTAAAAAAAGACCAACAATAACAAGTGTTGGCAAGATGTGGAGAAATTGGCACCCTTACGTATTTCCTGTGGGAACGTGAAATAGTGTAAATGCTTTGGAAAACAGTTTGACAGTTCCTCAATAAATTAAACATAAAGTTACCATATGCCCCAGAATTCTACTTCTAGGTATATGTCCAAGAGAACTGAAAACATCTGGTCATACAAACACTTGTACAAGAATGTTTGTATCGGCATTCTTCATAATAGCCAAAAAGTACAAACAACCCAAATGTCCATGAATAGCTAAACAAAATGTATATATCCACACAGTGGAGTATTATTTAGCCATAAACAGAAATGAAGTACTGCTTCATGCTGCAACATTGATGAATCATGAAAAAAATGTGCTCAGTAAAAAAAGCTTTCTTATCATTGCACTTATGTTACATGTCCAGAATAGACAAGTCCACACAGACAGAAGTAGTTAGTGACCAAGGGTTGGTGGCATGGGGAATGGGGCCTGACTGCTAATTCGTATGGGGTTTATTTGTTGGGTGATAAAAATGTTCTTGAAGAGATAGTGGCTATGGTGGCACAAGTTTTGAAGTATGGTAAAACCCACCAAATATTTTGAGACAGGGTCTTGCTCTGTTGCAAAAGCTGGAGTGCAGTGGCGCGATCATGGCTCACTGCAGCCTGGAACTCCTGGGCTTAAGTAATCCTGCCACCTCAGCCTCCCAAGTGGCTGAGACTACAGGCACATGCCACCACACCTTGCTAATTTGTTTTTATTTTTAGTAGAGACAGGGTCTCACTCTGTTGCCCAGGCTGGTCTTGAACTCCTGACCTCAGGTGATCTGCCCACCTCAGCCTCCCAAAATGCTGGGATTACAGATGTGAGCCACACCTGGCTGATTGTACACTTTAAAATAGTGAATTGTGGTATGTTAATTACATTAATAAAAAAGGTAAGGTAACAACAAAGACAAAATAGAAATTAAGAAAATAGGCCGGGCGCAGTGGCTCACGCCTGTAATCCCAACACTTTGGGAGGCCGAGGCAGGTGGATCACGAGGTCAAGAGATCAAGACCATCCTGGTCAACATGGTGAAACCCTGTCTCTACTAAAATACAAAAAATTAGCTGGGCATGGTGGCACGTGCCTGTAATCCCAGCTACTCAGGAGGCTGAGGCAGGAGAATTGCCTGAACCCAGGAGGCGGAGGCTGCAGTGAGCCGAGATCGCGCCATTGCACTCCAGCCTGGGTAACAAGAGCGAAACTCCATCTCAAAAAAAAAAAAAGAAAGAAAATAATAGACGCTGGGTATAGTGGGTCATGCCTGTAATCCCAGCACTTTGGGAGGGTGAGGTGGGCAAATCATGAGGTCAGGAGTTTGAGACCAGCCTGGCCAACATGATGAAACCCTGTCTCTACTAAAAATACAAAAATTAGCCGGGTATAGTGATGTACATCTGTAATACCAGCTACTCGGGAGGCTGAGGCATGAGACTCGCTTGAGGTGGATGTTGCAGTGAGCCAAGATTGCACCACTGCACTCCAGCCTGGCCAGAGAGTGAGACCATCACACACACACACACACACACACACACACACACACACACAAAGTATTTTAAATATCAAATTGATAAGTATTAGATTGATAAGTATTTTAAAGACGAGTCAATAGTTAACTATCTCATCCCTCCTGCTCATATACAAACAACACAAGACTTTATGATGTCTGGGGGTTAAAAAGCTCAGTAATGTAAGAATGACAATTATCTCCCAAATAAATGTTAAATTTCAACCCAAACCCAAGGGGTTTTTTATGAAACATAAGTGTTCATTTAAAAATGTATATAACTGGGTACAGTGGCTCATGCCTGTAATCCTAGCACTTTGGAAGGCAAAGGCAGGAGGACTGTTTGAGTCCAGGAGTTTGAGACCAGCCTGGGGCAACATAGCAAGACCCCCATCTCTCCAGGCGTGGTAGCACTTGACTGCAGTTCCAGCTACTTGGGAGGCTGAGGTGGGAGGATCACTTGAGCCCAGGAGATTGAGGCTGGGAAGAGCTGTGATCATGTCACTGCACTCTAGCCTGGGTGACAGACTGAGACCCTATCTCTAAAAAAATAAATAAATAAATACAAAGGCAGCAACAATTTCATGTCACTGAGAGCCATGTGGCAGGATAACTCTGAAGCTTCATGAAGACCCACTACTGGCATTCTGGAAGACAAACAGCCTTCAAATGGGATGGGAATTGCCTGCCTATGGGCACATGTGGCTCATTGTGGAGATGTGTTTGACCTGCACGCTATTTGCAATTTTTATAAATTAGTTTCCAATCTTACACGTGTAAGATTTCCTATCTTACACATAAGAAGTAAGGATTTCTGGCTTCTCCAGGAAACCTGGCTACCTGGCCCCACAGGGCTCATCTTCCTGAGTTAGAGCCATTTGGATGGGGCCAGGGCTCTCCAGACCCCCATGACCCAGGTCCCTCTGCCATTACCTGTTCAGGCTCTGGCACATTGGCTTTGTTACCTGCTTGAGCAGGGGTTGAAATGGAGACACTCTTGGTGCTCCTTGAATAGAAAATATCCACTCCTGACGGGAGGGGTCATAAAAAGAAAAAAAAAAGGAAATATCCACTCCTTAATTCAGCGAGATATGAGCCGCAGGGGTGTTGCAAACCAGCCCTACCCCGTTCGTGGGTGCCCTTAGTCCCGGCGGTGATGAAGGATTGAGAAAAGGAAATAAAGATAGAGACACAAGAGTAGAATTTACAGCATGGGTCCCGGGGACCAATGCCAAGTGTGGGAACCACATTGGCCTGGAGCTCTGCGCTCCAAACACTTTTATTATGTGCACAATCTCATTGATCTTATGGGCGTGAAAGGGAGGGTAAAAGTGTAGGTAAAATAGCCGGGTGGAGAGCACTTGAGATCCTTCTAAGACATGCTAAACTAGTACTCTGAGTTTACCTCCGATTGTTATCAGGGTGCAGCTGCATCAGAAGTGTAGCGGATGAGGAGCCATCCGGTCTGACCATACTCAATGCATCAGGGGGCTTTTATCTCCCCAGCACTGAGGACATAGAGCAATTAAAATCACTGCATATTCTGAGAACCTAGGCAGAGCCTGAGGTGTTCCGTGATCTCTGCCCTGCAAGGCTTTTCTCCTCCTTGCCGGCTCCCATCTGCAAAGACCTTCCCAGATCTTGTGAGCAGAGGTCGCCTCCCTTCTCAGAGATCTTTGCATAAGCCCTCTTTACGAGGCCCTCACACTGTCTCCATGTTGAGAAGGTATTCGGAGGACCAGAGGAGTACTCTCTGCTCTGCAACCACCCCAAGGTGTCCCCTGGTGTTTCTGCGCTCTCAGATGGTCTTTACCTTAGGCCTCTTGCTGTTCGATTTCTAACTAACTGCACCAATAATGTAGTTTAGTTTGGCGTATAACCTTCAGTGTACTGTGAGCCAAGCAAGCTTATAATTATTTAGCTAGAATTAACATAGGTCTCCCCTGGCCATCTTGACCCACACAGGGGCACACACACCCAGGAATCTCTTTCACCATTCATTTAACACATATTTATTACATTCTGTTTGTTTCAAGATTGAGCCCATGCTGAAGACAGAGAAGAGACAGAGATAGACAGAGACAAGACCACATGACCCTTCATTTCCAAACGTTCACAGTCTAGAAGGGGAGACAGCTTGAGACTATAATCAGGTGTGATGGATATGGTGGCAGAATTGCACATAGGGCACACATGTGCCTGGGGAGAGCATGCTGCTGAAGAGTGAAGGGGGATGCCATAGAGGCAATCCCAGGATACCTGAGAGGGGTTATCCCTTGGTAAATTAAATAAGCAGGAGGCCCTTAGCCTGAGGCTGCTTCCATGCCACGTGTTCCTGCCTAACGCATTGCAACCTAGCTTAGTATGTAAACAAACTGAAACCTAATCTAGGAGTATTAACAAGCATGAAAATTTCAGCCAATTACAAGCAGTCAGGTTTCAGCTAATCATAGGCAGCCAACCTGTTATACCATGTCCAAATTAGGCAGATACCCAGATGTAGCTAATCAGGTGATTTCTCTATTTTGCTTCTGGGTTTATCCTATAAAATCTCACTGCTCACACTGATGAGTAGCGCTCTCTGAAAGTTTTCTGGTTCTGAGTGCTGCCTGGTTCATGAACAGTTCTTTGCTCAAATAAACTGTGCTAAATTTAATTTGTCTAAAGTTTTTCTTTTTCTTTTTCTTCTTTCTTTCTTTTTTTGAGACAGTGTCTCCCTCTATCACCCAGGCTGCTGGAGTGTAGTGGCATGATCACAGCTCACTGCAGCCTCAAACTCCTGGGCTCAAGTGATCTTTCCACCCTAGCCCTGCAGGGTACCTGGGACTACAGGCATATGCCACCATGCCTGGCTAATTTTTATATTCTTTGTAGATATGGGGTTTTGCCATGTTGCCCAGGCTGGTCTCAAACTCCTTGGCTCATGCAATCTGCCTGCCTTGGCCTTCCAAAGTGTTGAGATTACAGGTATGAGCTGCTGCATTCAGCTTAAAGTTTTTCTTTCAACATTTTTGACAACAACATCTGGATTCTCACATTCTTCCTCCAGGAAAGAGAAAATGAAGAACTATTCTCTCTCTTCCTTGGTGGAACACTCCAGGTACTCCCAGCCTGGAAGCCCAGACCCTCCAACTTTCCCTGAATGACCCCCCGACCCAGAAGTGTGCTTTGAGTGTGGGGCTGACCACACATGAGGTCAGTTTGTCTGTTGGTTTGTCTAGACTGACTTTGGAATTCCCTTGGCCTCTGATCTCATTCCTTCAATTAACATTTACTGAGGGCCTACTGTGTTCAGGCCCCAGGCCAGGTTTTGAGGAGGACATTGTGGGGAACAAAATGCAACCCCTGACCTCATGGAGGTTTTGGTGTCATGGTGGAGAGAGGCATAAGCTAATTGCAGGGTATTTGACTATCTGCTGAATGAACGAATTCGTGGAAGAATGAATGAGTAAAAGCTACGTTGTCCAAATTCCTGTCCTGTCAGAATTGATGTCGACATTCTTTTTTTTTTTGACATGGTCACTTACTTTAATAACAGTACATATACCATGTTATCACCATGGAATGTAAATTCAGGCTAGACAAGAGGATTTCACAGGTGTAATAACATTCTCTAGTTTATAAAAGTTTGGGTATACTGTTTGGCCAAACCAGCTTGCCTGTAAGTCATTAATCAGTTCCCTTATAGGTAATTTGTTCAGTTTAGTGTTTATAATTCTTATGAAAATATAAGCAATGCACACATTTAAAAAGTGTTCATTTACCTTTGCATGTGTGCTAAATACATATTTCTATTTCAAGATGACATTTAAAATTTTTCAAATATTATAGCAGCAAAAATATAATTCTGCAATTACAAAAGAACTAAACTAGAATCTATAAATTATTCTTTTTTTTTTTATTATTTTATAAAGATAGGGTTTCACCATATTGATCAGGCTGGTCTCAAACTCCTAACCTCAGGTGATGCACCCACCTCAGCCTCCCAAAGTACTGGGATTACAGGCGTGAGCCACCGCGCCCGGCCATAAATTATTCTTATGTTTGCAATTGTAATTCTTTAATAAATACCACTGCTATGCAACTCTATTGTAAGCTTTCTAGATTTGGTTTAAACACACACACACATATATATTTTTTCAGTTGTGGGAAGATTTACAAATTATGTTCCATGCACTTTTTGGACAGAGTTCTAAAAGAGCCAGCCCATCCACAAGACAGGCAGAAAAAAGTTAAATTAACTAGGGTAAATAGGACTTTAAAAAAAATTTTTTTTGTGACAGTGTTCACAAGAATAAGTAACAACTTATAAAAAAAAGATAAAAGTAAAAATTTTTTTTTTGTGGGACAGAGTCTCACTCTGTCACCAGACTGGAGTGCAGTGGCGTGATCTGGGCTTACTGCAACCTCCACTTCCCGGGTTCAAGCAATTCTCCTGCCTCAGCCTCCTAAGTAGCTGGGACTACAGGTGTGCACTACCATGTCCAGCTAATTTTTGTATTTTTAGTAGAGACAGGGTTTCACCATGTTGGCCAGGATGGTCTCGATCTCTTGACCTTGTGATCCACACTACTTGGCTAGGTTTATAGGCAGGAGCCACTGGGCCCAGCCAGGACTCTTATATAAACATCCAAAACATGAGATTCTGCAGCAAACTGGGAGTACTTCAGGGTTTGCCTGTTATCTTCTTTAGAACTAAGTTCATCTTAACAGTTTAAGAAGGTGGACATTTCAACACCATCAAGTTCATTTATTTAGGTGACATGTTTCTTTTATGCTAACTTGATTTCCTTGAATGACCTAGCTAGTAAACTAGTCACCAGTAATTTAGTCACTGGGCAAATCAAGCTGCAAGAAAGGAAGCCAATATTCAAAATGCTGTGTTACCATCTAAACCCACTCAAATAGTTTGTTTTCCACAAGAATACCTAGCTTTAATAATGAGATGTTTAACTGAAGTGAGCTCCCCCAGCAAGACCAAGACAGCATCTCCTCTTCTAAGGCTTAGGTTTTGACAGAATTCCCGACACATGGAATAGCCCATACCAATGGTCACTGCTCTTGCAACAAAGCCTTGGGCTGCCACACACATGTGGATCATGAAGGGACATTTTAGTGCTCTTCAGTCTGTATAATCCATATGCAACAATTGCTGCAAAACCTGCCATTCCAATGGGAACAAATGGTGCCTCTTTAGCTTTTCAAGTAAGTTTGGATCCCTGATCTTCAACATATGAAGAAAGGGAAACATCTATGTCTGTTGACATAGTGATTGCTTGAAAAATCTCCCTAGAGCAAGAAAACCTCTCACACCTGATGTCAACATTCTTTTAATTAACATTTAACATGTTTTTATTGAGCACCAAGTATGTGACACATTTAGAGCAAGGTTTTTTTTTTGAGATGAAGTCTCACTCTGTTGCCCACTGGAGTGCAGCAGCATGATCTTGGCTCACTGCAACCTCAGCCTCCTGGGTTCAAGCGATTCTCTTGCTTCAGCCTCCCGAGTAGCTGAAACTATAGGCACACGCCACCATGCCAGGCTAATTTTTGTATTTTTGGTAGAGACGGGGATTTCACTATGTTGGCCAGGCTGGTCTTGAACTCCTGACCTCATGATCAGCCCACCTTGGCCTCCCAAAGTGCTGGGATTACAGGTGTGAGCCACTGCACCTGGCATAGAGCGAGGTTTTTATAGGGCATACAACAAAATACCCTGTCCTTCCCTGCCCAAGTTTATACCATCTGAGGAACAGAGGATGGAAATAAAAATGTTTCTTTTGTAACCAATAGAGTTGTTGGGAAAATACCACTTGAAGTCCCTGTACCCTTCCCTGAGTTGGACAGACTTATCCACTCTGCTCCCAAAGGTTTCTCCTCCTTTCCATGTAGGGTAGGCAAGCCCCCAAACTGGGGGTTAGCGAGGGAGGGTTCTTGGTGTTGTCCAGGAAGGAATTCAAGGGTGAGCCAGTGCTGTTAGACAGCAACTTTTTTTTTTTTTTTTTTTTTTTTTGAGATGGAGTCTTGCTCTGTCACCCAGGCTGGAGTGCAGTGGCATGATCTCTGCTCACTGCAACCTCCACCTCCTGGGTTCAAGCGATTCTTCCACCTCAGCCTCCTGAGTAGCTGGGATCACAGGTGCGTGCCACCATGCCCGGCTAATTTTTGTATTTTTAGTAGAGACAGGGTTTCACCATGTTGGCCAGGATGGTCTCAATCTCTTGACCTCGTGATCTGCCCACCTCGGTCTCCCAAAGTGCTGGGATTACAGGTGTGAGCCACCGTGCCCGGCCCGACAGCAACTTTTATTGAAGTGGTAGTGCAAAGCAGCAGCAGATGCACCTCCTTGCAGACCAGGGCTACCCTGAGTAGCAGCCCAGAGGCAGTTCTGCAGTCATATTTATACCCACTTGTTATTATATGCAAATTAAGGAGCAGATTATGCAGACATTTCTAGAAATAGGGTGGTAACTTCTGAGTCATTAGGTCATTAACATGGAAAGGGACAGTAATTTCCAGGTGTTGCCGTGGCAATGGTAAACTGACATGGCACACGGGTGGGTGTGTCTTATGGAAAGCTGCCTCCACCTACATCTGTGTTTTAGCAAGTTCTCAATTTGGTCTGGTGTCCCAGCCCCACCTCCAGAATTGAGAGCTGCCTCTGACCTCACTTTGGGTCCTATACCTAGTTTCTCCTAACAACTTCACCAAGAAAAGTATCTTCTCTACTTCTTGGAAGGTGTGAGTGAGAGAAAGTGGGACAAGGCCACTTTTCTGCAGTGTCAGTTACTCCAGAAAAGGCCCACCATGCAGAAACAAGATATAATGAGAAAGAATTCTTAGATCGTGTCAATCAAACCCAAATAGTCAATTATCCAACTGATCAGTCAACTTCTCAATCTAAGCAGCATAAAATTGTACTCCTAGTTAGGTTTGTGGATTATAAATGCTCATAAATTCCTATCCCTTCCCTCATAAAAAGATGGGGTTTACTTCTCCACCCCCTTAGTTCTGGATTTGGCCTATGACCTGCTTTGAACCAATAGAATATGGTGGAAATGATGCTGTGCCAATTCTGGGCTTACCCTTTAAGACAGAACTAGGAGCTTCTGTTTTCTTCTCTTGGAATTCAGCTACCATGCTGTGAGGAAGCCCAACCAGTCCCGTGGGGAGGCCCATGTGGAAGAGAATCAAATCTCCATTCTCAGCCTTTTGGGTAAGATCAAGTGTAGTATCTGTATATGTTCTTATCAGTTTAATATCTGATATGTCCTCTATTTGAGGACACAATATTAAATGGATTTTTGGAACTAAGAGATAGAGCTTGCCTCACCTACTCCACACATCCACCTAGCATTGCAGTACCTCCAGGAACAGTGTACCCCTGAAGGGAGATAAAGTTTAAAAATGAAAAAAATAGGGAGTAAAAATCTCTAGCCAATTGGCTAGGGGAATGTAAATAAATAAATAAATAAATAGCTCTAGCCAGTATCACCTTGACAGCTGCCATTGGAGTGCACCATCTTCGAAGGGTCGTCCAGCTCCAAGGATGGAGGTAGAGGCATGAGAAGAGCTGTTCCCACAAGGCCTTGCCCAAATTGCAAAATGGTAAGAAAATAAATGATTGTTTTTGTCATAAACCTCTAGGTTTGAGAGTGGCTTGTTTCAAAGACCTAATCTAATTTGACTCCCTGTTCTCGGCCCTAGGTCCAGGGCCTGCTACAGAATAAGAACTCAGGGAATGTTGAAGAAGTGAATCAACAAATGATTGGGCTGAGTGGGGTGGCTCACACCTCTAATCTCAGCACTTTGGGAGGCCAAGGCAGATCACCTGAGGTCAGGAGTTCGAGAACAGCCTGACCAACATAGTGAAACCCCATCTCTACTAAAAATACAAAAATCAGCCGAGTTTGGTGACACATACCTGTAATCCCAGCTACTCTGGAGGCTGAGGCAGAATCGCTTGAACCCAGGAGGTGGAGGTTGCAGTGAGCCGAGATTGCACCACTGCACTCCAGCCTGGGCAACAGAGTTGAGACTCAGTCTCAAAAAAAAAAAAAAGATAGGCTGAGTGGATGATGGATGGTTGAATGGTTGGATAAGTGAATTGTGTTGGGCCTGACAGATCTAGGGTGATAAGCTCTGGATCAGGGACTCAGAGTCTAGCAGCTTCAAGGATGAGAAGCCATCTCTGCTGGAATTGTTATACATAATTTTCTGGGAAGAGCCCCTGCTCATCTACTTGGAGTGGCACATCACAGGCAGTGCATACTCAGCTGCTCAAGTGGGACACTGACTGCAATCCTGGAATCTGGAAAGCTCCACAGTGCAGTGGGCCCAGCCTCACTATCCCTGCTGGAGCCACGCCAGCCCGAGTGCCTGAGGGCTGCTACGTGTCTTCCCTGACTCCACTTGGTTCCAAATATAAGTCTCACATGATTGAAATGTTGAAGGAAGCCGGGCACAGTGGCTCACGCCTGCAATCCCAGCACTTTGGGAAGCTGAGGGGACAGATCACCTGAGGTTGGGAGTTTGAGACCAGCCTGACCAACTTGGAGAAACCCTTCTCTACTAAAAATACAAAATTAGCTGGGCGCAGTGGCACATGCCTGTAATTCCAGCTACTCAGGAGGCTGAGGCAGGAGAATTGCTTGAACCTGGGAGGTGGAAGTTGTGGAGAGCAAAACTCTGTCTCAATTTAAAAAAAAGGAGAACTCATGCTTTCTTTCTTTTTTTTTTTTTTTTTAACTGTTCCAGCCTTTGTGGTCCAGGCAGTCAGCTGGGAGGAGGCTGGGACAGTTGCTCAGTGACCAGCATGGGCTTGCTAATCTTTTTTTTTTATTATTTAAATTTTTTTAACTAATCTATATATTCTGCTTATGTAAGGGCTTGCTAATCTGACAAGGACCTTTCTACGGGGGCATTTGGATTTCTGCATGATCTGCTTCCAGCCTGCCCCCTGACCCCGACAAATCCTCATTGTAAGGCCGGTTGCCTCGCCAGGAGCTCGAACGCACATCCCCCCGGCTTTTGTCCGAAAGCTCGACATGCTCGGGCATGTTCCCTTCTCCCTTCTCGCACAGCCTGGCTTTCCCTTAAAGAACCCAGTATGCAAGCAGGGTCTTGTGATTCTAGCCAATAGCAGCCGAGTCTTTCTAGCCAATAGTAGCCAAGTCTTTCTATCCAATAGCAGCCGAGTAATTCTAACCAATAGCAGCCAAGTCCTGTAAAACAAAGACTTGTAACCTTATCCAATAGTAGTCCTGCTCTCCCACAACCAATCGAGCTCCTTCACTCCCTATAAAACCCCATGTCTGAGAGGAGTCCGTGCGACTTCTCCAGCCCCTCCTGTCGCACTGCAGAACCTCGCCCGGGAGCCTGAATAAACCCCTCACTCATCATGCATTTTTTTTTTTTTTTTTTTTTTTTTTTTTAGACAGAGTCTCATGCTTGTTGACCAGGCTGGAGTGCAATGATGTGATCTCGGCTCACTGCAACCTCCACCTCCCGGGTTCAAGTGATTCTCCCACCTCAGCCTCCTGAGTAGCTGGGATTACAGACACCCACCACCATGCCCAATTAATTTTTGTATTTTTAGTAGAGACAGGGTTTCACTATGTTGGCCAGGCTGGTCTCGAACTCCTAACCTCAGGTGATCCACCACCTTGGCCTCCCAAAGTGCTGGGATTACAGACATGAGCCACCACACCCGGCCTCATCAATCACTTCTGTGTCTGTGACATCCTTCAGGGCAGGACTGAGAATAATAAAAATAACTACTACTAACATGCTGCAATAGTTTGAATAATTCACACAGCCCACATGTTGGCCAGTTACAGTGTTAACCTTCATGTCAATCCTATGAGTCAGGCACTGTTATTATATCTGTTTCATAGATGAAGAAACTGAGGCTCAGAGAGATTAAGTAACTTGCCTGAGGTTTGCATAGCTAATAGGGAAAGACAAAGTCAAGATTGAAAACCCAAGCCCGGTGCAGTGGCTCACGCCTATAATCCCAGCACTTTGAGAGGCCGAGGCAGGTGGATCACCTGAGGTCAGGAGTTTGAGACCAGCCTGGCCAACATGGTAAAGCCCTGTCTCTACTAAAAACACAGAAATTAGCTGGGCATTGGGGTGGGTGCCTGTAATCCCAGCAACTCCGGAGGCTGAAGCAGGAGAATTGCTTGAACCCAGGAGGCAGAGGTTGCAGTGAGCCAAGATCACACCACTGCACTCCAGCTTGGGTGACAGAGCAAGATTCTGTCTCAAAAAAAAAAAAAAAAAAGATTTAAGCCCAGACAGGGTGGCCTCATGGCCCTGCTCTCACCCCCGATGTTTGTAATAGGTCCATTTTCAATCCCCATGGCAACTACCCATTTTATTAATGAGAAAACAGATGTTCTTGAGGTTGCAGAAAGAAAGAAAAATAAAACAGATGTTGAGGGCCAAGCGTGGTGGCTCACGCCTGTAATCCCAGCACTTTGGGAGGCCGAGGCGGGTGGATCACGAGGTCAAGAGATCGAGACCATCCTGGTCAACATGGTGAAACCCCATCTCTACTAAAAATACAAAAAATTAGCTGGGCATGGTGGCGCGTGCCTGTAATCCCAGCTACTCAGGAGGCTGAGGCAGGAGAATTGCCTGAACCCAGGAGGCGGAGGTTGCGGTGAGTCGAGATCGCGCCATTGCACTCCAGCCTGGGTAACAAGAGCGAAACTCCGTTTCAAAAAAAAAAAAAGAAAAAGAAAAACAGATGTTGGGAGAGGCTAAGAAAGTCAGCCAGAGTCACTCTGCTGGAGTGTGGCCGGGAGGCACTGTGTCTACTTCCCTGCCACTGCATGGTGCCTCCAGTGAAGCAGCACCTGGGGACTGAGTCATTCCCAACAGTTTCTGTGCAAAGCCAGGGACAGCCACCTCAGGCCCATTGGCAGGCTACCACCCTAGGCAGTTGTCTCGAGTCTGGGTGTCCTCAGAGGGCAGAGCAGGGACAGGAAGCTGATGTCTCTTCCCTCTGCAGGGAGTGGGCAGCCAGGCAGTGAGGCCACATCAGGACTCAACTCAGGCTGGCCTGGGCATCTGAGAAAGCAAAGGAGAATAGAGGGACAGGCTGGGGACATCCAAGGGCAGCACAGATCACCCAAATCTAGTACAAAGAAAGGGGATGGGGCATTAAGGTGCAGTTTGGGCAATCAGCTGGCACCTGGGCAATGGGCACAGAGTTACCTTATGTGCCAGGTGCAGGGCTGGGTGCTGGGATTCCGGGGTGAGCAAAAAGGCACCTGCCCTCACGAGACTGTTGCCCAATGCAGGATATCCAGGGCACACACCTTTTCTTCTACCGCTCACACTTGCTCCTCCTGCCTCCTCATTTTCCCTTCCAGCTAGAATGGGTGGAGTTTCTCTCTTCTCATTCATTCGCTCGATTATTCACCCAAGTATTTATCCAGTGCTCACCTTGAACCAGGTCTTGTTCTAAGTGTAGTGAATGTATTAGCAAATGAAAGAGACAAAAGTCCTTTCCCTTATAAAGCTTACGGAATATTAAAGACAAAAAATAAACCAGGAAGCACATAGAGAAGTGATGACTTTGAGAAATCAAGAAGGGAGAGCAGGCAAGCAGACGAGGAGGACCCAGAAGCTTTGAAAGGAAGGGAGAAGTTGGGCGTGGTGGCTCATATCTGTAATTCTAGCACTTTGGGAGGCTGAGGCAGGAGGATCACTTGAGCCCAGGAGTTAAAGACCAGCCTGGGCAACATAGTGAGACCCCGTCTGTATAAAAAAAAAATGAAAGGAGGAGAAAGATTGCTCTTCCATTCTAGTAGGAGAGGAGGCAGAGAAAGAGTGTACAAGTGCAGATTCAGGTAAGATTGAAGAGAAAAAAAAGGGAAGGAGGCTGAATGCAGAGGCTCACACCTGTAATTCCAGCATTTTGGGAGGCTGAGGTGGGTGGATTGCTTGAGCCCAGGAGTTCGAGACCAGCCTGGGCAAATGGCAAAACGCTGTCTCTATAAAAAATTAGCTGGGCATGGTGGCATGTACCTGTGGTCCAAGTTATTCAGGAGGTTGAGGTGGGAGGATGTCTTGAGCACAGGAGGCAGAGGTTGCAGTGAGCAGAGATCAAGGCACTGCATTAAACAGCCTCGGTAACAGTGAAACCCTGTCTCAAAGCAAAAAAAGAAAAAGAAAAAGGGAAAGAAAGCATGTTGAAGGTTTGCAGAGAGAGAATAGGGTGTGATTAGTTGCTTAGAAAGTGGAATTGTGATTCTGAATGATATTTTTGTAAGGAAAAAAGTGGAAATGCGAAGTTTCTAGATATCTGCAGTGTGATTGCCAGGGAACGCCTGAGGAGTTTTGTGCCTGAGTTGAAAGTGAGACAGTCCTCTGTTTATCTGATTTCTTCTTCTTCCAGTACAAGCACCAAGTAGGTGGATGGATGGGGTCAACCAGGGCTTGAGTCTCGCAGGAGAGGTGGTTTTAGGAATGTCCATGCATTCTAGATACTCCTCCTTTGAAGACATGGAGCCTACTTCCCCTCCCCATGAATGTAAACTGGACTTAGTGACTCACTTCTAAAAAATAGGATCAATGAAAGTGATGGGGAGAGGCTTCGGAGACCTGGCACAAACACATTTTGGCTTCCTGCCTGCACTGTCTCTTGGATCTCTTGCTTTGGGGGAAGACAGCTGCCGTGTTATGAGACACTCAGCAGCCCTGTGGACAGGTCCACCTGGTAAGGAGCTGAGCCTCCCAACCAACAGCCTGTAAGTGAGCCTCCTGCGAAGGCGATCCTCCAGCCCCACACAAGCCCTCAGAAGATGGTAGCCCTGGCCAGCATCTTGACTGCAAACCTCATGAGAGACTGTGAGGTAGAACCTCCAAGTTAATGCTCCCAAATTCTTAATCTACAGAAACTGTGAGATAAGGGGGGCCGGGTACAGCAGCTCATGCCTGTAATCCCAGCACTTTGGGAGGCTGAGGAGGGTGGATCACCTGAGGTGAGGAGTTCGAGACCAGCCTGGCCAACATGGTGAAACCTCATCTCTACTAAAAATATAAAAATTAGCTAGGCATAGTGGTGGGCACCTCTATTCCCAATTACTCAGGAGGCTGAGGCAGGAGAATCACTTGAACATGGGAAACAGAGGTTGCAGTGAGCTGAGATTGCGCGATTGCACTCCAGCCTGGGTGACAAGAGTGAAACTCTGTCCCCCCCCAAAAAAAAAGAAGAAGAAAAGAAACTGTGAGATAATAACTTTTTTTTCTTCTTTTTTTTTTAAGATGGGGTTTTACCATGTTGGTCAGGCTGGTCTTGAACTCCTGACCTTTGATGATCCACCCACCTCGGCCTCCCAAAGTGCTAGGATTACGTAAAGATGTGAACCACTGTGCCCGGCCGAGATAATAACTTAATAAATTGTTTTCTTCATTTAAACCACAACGTGTGGGGTGATTTTTATTTATTTAGTGCAAAGCTGACACATTCCAGATAAGACTCCCAAACTCTAGCTGCTGTCTCAACAACTGGCCCCAAAGACTTTCTGCCCAGTCACTGCCTCTCCTGGTGCTTCTTGCCACAAGTCCCTACTACATGGTGTGATATGGACTTGTGGGGTCTGGTTCACTGCACATGGCAAGATGTACTCTCTGCAATCATTGAGATTGTTCAGTTCTCTCCTCTAGTCTGTGGGTAAATCAGATTAATCAATTTTCTCATCTCTAATCTTGTATTTTTAGAACAAATCCAGCTTGGGCACAGTTCCCTTCATGTATATTACCAGATTCATTTTGCTAATAATTTGCTTAGGATTTTTCCATCTGTGTTTATGAGTCCGCAATATTTCTTTCTCATGCAGTCTCCATTAGGTTTTCATATCAAGTACAGTACCCTTATGACATGTGGAGGAAAGGTCCCTCTGTTTTTCAATACTCTGGAAGAATTTATACAAGATAGAATTTGTTTTCTCATTGTTTGGTTAATCTTCCGGTGGAGCCATATAGACCTGGAGTTTTCTTTGTGGTACGACTTTGCCTACTTATTCAATTTATTATATATATATGTGCTGCCGAAGCGAGCACTACTTATTCAATTTATTTAATGTTACAGGACTAATCGGGATTTCTATTTCTCCTTGTTTTAGTTTTGGTACATTATATTTTTCTATAAGGTCTTGTTCATTTTTATATACATCTAAATATAAAAGGGGTCTTCAAAAAGGTCATGGAAAATGCATCTTATGAGAAAACAATGCATAAATTTCAAAATTTTTTGGTACCCAAATAATAAGTTGTTATAGCATGTCTGGGGCTGGGTGTGGTGGCTCACACCTGTAATCCCAGCACTTTGAGAGGCCAAGGACGAAGCATCACTTAATCCCAGGAGTTCAAGATTAGCCTGGGCAACAAAGTGAGACCCTGTCTCTATTACAAATTAATTTTCTAAAAAATGTCTGGGTTGGGTACAGTGGCTCACGCCTGTAATCCCAGCACTTTGGGAGACCAAGGTGGGTGGATCACCTGAAGTCAGGAGTTTGAGACTACTGGCCAACATGGTGAAACCCTGTCTCTACTAAAAATACATAAATTAGCTGGGAGTGGTGGCTCAAGCCTGTAATCCCAGCTACTCAGGAGGTTGAGGCAGGAGAATCGCTTGAATCTGGAAGGTGGAGGTTGCAGTGAGCGGAGATCCTGCTACTGCACTCCACCCTGAGCAACAGAGTGAGACTCTGTCTCAAAAAACCAATTTTTTAAAATGTCTGAACAGGATTTAGTTTGCACCACTAAGAAGGATAAGACATCAGTTTTAAAATAGTCCCTATCAAACGAACATGAATTCTGCTAAAATTGAAGCAAGAACAAACATTAAATTTATGGTGAAGCATGGATGGAAGGATGAAGAGATCACTAATGCTTTATGAAAAGTTTATGGAGACAATGCTCCAAAGAAATAATCAATTTACAAATAGATGACTTGTTTTAAGAAGAAATAAGATGATGTTGAAGATGAAGCCTGCAGCAGCAGGTTGATCACAACAATTAGTGAGGAAATAATCTTATTGGTGCCCTCATTGAAGAGGACCAATGATTAACAGCAGAAATGATAGCCAACACTAAGCCATCTTAATTAGTTCAGCATATAGAATTCTGACTGAAAATTTAAGTGAAGCAAAAGTTCCACTCGATGAATGCCAAACGATTGTATCCAAGTCAGCTGCAGACAAGTGCAGAGCTTTCAGTGGAATTTTTAAACAAGTGGGATCAAGATCTTGCATCATTTCTTTGAAGAACTGTAATAAATGAAACATGGCTTTAGCAGTACGACCCTGAAGACAAGGCACAATCAAAGCAATGGCTACTGAGAGGTGGAAGTGGCCCAGTCAAATTAAAAGCAGACCAGTCAAGAGCAAAGGTGATAGCATCAGTTTATAGGGATGCTCAAAACATTCTGTTTGTTGACTTTCTGGGCAGCCAAAGAATGACAGCATCTGCTTATTATGAGAGTGTTTGGTTTAGCACCAAGGATCAGAATAAAAAAAGAGAAAAAAATCTTTTTTTAAAAAAAAAAGAAGAGAGAGTGTTTGGAGTAGCCAAAGATTTTGCAGAAAAACACCCAAGAAAGCTTCACCAGAGCCCTTTTCCACAGTCACAAAGCCCCTGATCATTCCTCTCACCAAATAAGGGTAATTTTGTGAGAGTTTCAATAGGAAATCATTGGGCATCTGCCGTATAGTCCTCATTTGGCTTCTTCTGACTTAATTTTGTTTCTTAATTTTTTTTTTTTTTTGAGACAAAGTTTTCCTCTTTTGCCAGGCTGGAGTGCAGTGGTGCAATCTCAGTTCACTGCAATCTTGGCTCACTGCAACCTCCGCCTCCTGGATTCAAGCAATTCTCCTGCCTCAGCCTCCCAAGTAGCTGGGACGTGCCAAGTATGGGCATGTGCCACCATGCCCAGCTAATTTTTGTATTTTTACTAGAGATGGGGTTTCACCATGTTGGCCAGGATGGTCTTGATCTTTTGACCTCGTGATCTGCCCACCTCGGCTTCACAAAGTGCTGGGATTACAGGCATGAGCCACTGCACCCGGCCTTGTTTCTTAATCTTAAAAAATCTTTAAAAGGCACCCATTTTTCTTTTCCTTTTTTTTTTCTGAGATGGAGTCTCACTCTGTTGCCCATGCTGGAGTGCAGTGGAACAATCTTGGCTCACTGCAACCTCTGCCTCCCCAGTTCAAGCGATTCTCCTGCCTCCGCCTCCTGAATATCTGGGACTACAGGTGCGCACCACCATACCCAGCTAATTTTTTGTATTTTTAGTAGAGATGGGGTTTGACCATGTTGGCCAGGCTGGTCTTGAACTCCTAACCTCAAGTAATCCTCCTGCCTTGGCCTCCCAAAGTGCTGGGATTACAGGCGTGAGCCACTGTGCCCAGCCAAGGGCACCCATTTTTCTTTAGTTAATATAAAAAAAATTGCATTGACCTGGTTAAATTCCCAGGACCCTCATTTATAAAGAGGTGGACCCAATGATACCATTGCTTACAAAAGTGTCTTAAACTTGTTGGAGGTTGAGAATCAAATTTTATATATTTTTATTTTTATCTTTTAATTCTATTTTTCTACAAACTTTTTGAATATACAGGTTGAGTATCCCTCATCTGAAATGCTTGGGACCAGATATGTTTGAGACTTTTTTTTTGAATACTTGCATATATAATGAGATTTCTTGGGAATGCACTCAAGTCTAAACACATAATTCATTTATGTTTCGTATACACCTTATGCACATAGTCTGAAAGTAATTATATGTGTCATGTCAGTACCTAAAAAGTTTCGATTTTGGAGCAGTTTAGATTTTAGATTTTCATATTAGGGTGGTCGACTTGTATTAAATTAATACAGGCATAAGGCTGGGCTCAGTGGCTCACACCTGTAATCCCAGCACTTTGGGAGGCTGAGGCAGGCAGATCACGAAGTCAAGAGATTGAGACCATCCCGGCCAACATAGTAAAACTCTGTCTCTACTAAAAATATAAAAATTAACTGGGCATGGTGGTGCACGCCTGTAGTCCCAGCTACTGGGGAGGCTGAGGGAGGATAATCGCTTGCACCTGGGAGTTGGAGGTTACAGTGAGCCGAGATTGTGCCACTGCACTCCAGCCACGGCAACAGAGACAGATTCTGTCTCAAAAAGAAAAAAAGGCAAGATGGTGCCCCACTCAATGGCAGCAGCCTCAGTTTCAGGCCACACAGTCTTCTCCACAGTGAGTGTTGCCTTCTTGCCTCATGACAAGAAGCTGGCTTTTCCCAGAGGAAGTAACAGGTTTCTTAGAGAATGTAAGGAAGCTGCGAAGTTTTTTATGACCTAGCCTCAGAAACCACACTGCAGCGCTTCCCCCACATCCTATTGGTCCACAGGTCAACCCTGTGTAATTGCATGAGTACCACGTTCATTCAGGGACCACCTTGGAGGCTGGCTGCCACAGGCATCATGTCTCCTTGCTCTCTTCCACTCTGGGACAATTTCTCAGGTTTCTTTATTTCTGAGACAGGGTCTCATTTTGTCACCCTGCCTGGAGTGCAGTGGCCTGATCACAGCTCACTGCAGCCTCAACCTCCCTGATCTCAGGTGATCCTCCTACCTCAGCCTCCCAAGTAACTGGGACTATAGGCACGTGCTGCCACACTTGGCTAATTTTTGTATTTTTTGTAGAGATGGGATTTTGCCATGTTGCCCAGGCTGGTCTCAAACTCCTGGGTTCAAGCCATCTGCCCGCTTCGCCGTCCCAAAATGCTGGGATTAGAGGTGTGAGCCCCTGCACCCGGCCTCTGGTTTCTTCTTCTTTCATGAATTTGACACTTTTGAAGAGTACTGGCCAATTATTTTGTGGAACATCCCTCAATTAGTTTGTGTTTATCGGATGTTTGTAATGTTTAGTCTGAAGTTATTGATTTCAGCAAGAATACTAGAGCAGCGAATTGTGCCCTTCTCAGGGCATCATAGTTCATGGCACATGATGTTGCTATGCCTTATAATCCTGGTGATGCTAACTTTGAGCATGTGGTGACTGCCAGGCTTCTCCCCTTTGTCTTAGTCTGTTTCTCCTACTATAACAAAACACCCAAGACTGGGTCATTTATAAACAATAGAAACTGATTTGTTACAGTTCTGGAGGCTGGAAGTCCACCATTAAGGTGCTGGCATGTTTGGTTTCTGGCTGCTGTCTGCTTCCAAGATGGTGCCTTGTTACTGTGTCCTCCAAAGGAGACAAACCCTGTGTCCTCACATGCCAGAAGAACAGAAGGGCAAAAAAGAGCAGAACAGTGCATGGCGCCTTTTTTTGTTATTTATTATTATTATTATTTTTGCGCACAAGCTGGGGTCCCAAAAGCCTCTTTTATAAGAGGTTTATCCCATTAGCTGTGCATGGTGGCACATGCCTGTGGTCGCAGCTACTCGGGAGGCTGAGATGGGAGGATCTCTTGAGCCTGGGAGGTGGAGGTTGCAGTGAGTCGAGATCACTCCACAGCATTCCAGCCTGAGCGAGACAGCAAGACCCTGTCTCAAAAAAAAAAAAAAAAAAGCCCCATATCTTGGTACCATCACGTTGGCAATTAGTTTCAACATGAATTTTGGAGGGGGCACAAACGTGGTTTGAATGTTTATTCAAACCACAGCACCCTTTGTGATCAGTAAACACGCTGTGAGATGCACGTTGAGTGTATGCAAATATCTTCTCTCGCTTCATACTTTCACCCACTAATTTTAGCATCCGCCAATGAACGATTTATGCCTGCAACAATTATTACTGTGGTGTCTGTCTAATGGTGGTTTTCTATTTCCATTGCTTCTCCTACATTTATTTATTGGAATTCTACTGTACAGAGGAGTTGTTTCTTCTCTCCAGTTATTTACGTATGTCAGTATAAACTCACGGATAGCTATTTTATTCTATGGGTAATAATTTATTGCTATCATTATTTATTTTATTGCTCAAATTGTCCGATTTGGCCCTTGGGAGCTCCTTCAAGTGGACTTTTGTGTCCTTTTGAAGTGTCCCCAGGACTTTTTGAGTACTTCTTTACTTTCTGTCACTACGTGATGTTCCAGACTCATCTTGTATTATCTCTGCCCCATCCCTGAAATGAACCATTTTTCCAAAGAGTCTAGTCCTTTTATTACAGAATGGATTTTTTTTTTTAAACTGAATCTTGCTCTGTTGTCCAGGCTGAAGTGCAGTGGTGCAATCTCTCAATCTCAGCTCACTGCAACCTCTGCCTCCCAGGTTCAAGCAATTCTTGTGCCTCAGCCTCCCCAGTAGCTAGGATTACAGGTGCATGCCACCACGCCTGGCTAACTTTTGTATTTTTAGTAGAGACAGGGTTTTGCCATGTTGGCCAGCCAGGTCTCAAACTCCTGACCTCAAGTGATCCTCCTGCCTTGGCCTCCCAAAGTGTTGGGATTACAGACAGGAGCCACCTTGTCCAGCCAGAATGGAAATTAAGCACCAAGATCTGAGTATTGATTGTGCTCATTGCTACTGGGGTGTCAGTGCCTCTAAGTCTTCTCAGTGGGTAGTACAGGAAATACATGTATACATATGTGCACATCTGTTCATTTCCATATTTATCCATCTGTATATATATATATAAAACCATTTCAGCCAGGCATGGTGGCACACACCTGTAATTCCAGCACTTTGGGAAGCTGACACAGGTGGATCACCTGAGGTTAGGAGTTCGAGACCAGCCTGACCAACATCGTGAAACCCCGTCTCTACTAAAAATACAAAAATTATCTGGGCATGGTGGTGCGCAACTGTAGTCCCAGCTACTTGGGAGGCTGAGGCAGGAGAATCACTTAAACCTGGGAGGCGGAGATTGCAGTGAGCTGAGATCATGCCACTGCATTCCAGCCTGGTGACAGAGCAAGACTGTCTCAGAAACAAACAAACAAAAAACCATTTCAATCCAGCACCACAGGGTTCATTCTCACTCTTCCTTATTTATAACTCCTGCTTCTGATATTCAGAAAGCTGATCTCTTTATTGTCAGTTTGCTGCTTTCTTGCTCGATACAACTATACATATTAAATAGTTCCAGATTTTCTAACCCATACCACTCTGAAAAACAAATGTAGTGGAGTACAATATGTGTGTCCAGCTCTTTTTGTCTTTCATCTTACAATATGTAGTTAAAATATTATTTTGTACAATTATTTATTTTAGTTATTTTCTTCCCTACCCTCTTCAATATGGTTATGTTACTTTTTTTTTTTCCCTTACAGATAGGGTTCCACTATGTTGTCCAGGTTGGTCTTGAACTCCTGGCCTCAAGCAATCCTTCTGCCTTGGCCTCCCAAAGTGCTAGGAGGTGTGAGCCATTGCACCCATCCTGTTACTTTTTTTTTTTTTTTTGAGACAGAGTCTTGCTCTGTCACCCAGGCTGGAATGCAGTGGCTTGATCTTGACTCACTGCAACCTCCACCTCCTGGGTTCAAGAGATTCTCCTGTCTCAGCCTCCCAAGTAGCTGAGTTTACAGATGCATGCCACCACATTCAGCTAATTTTTGTATTTTTAGTAGACGGGGTTTTGCCATGTTGGCCAGGCTGGTCTTGAGCCAGACTGGCTCCTCTCCCCAGGCCAGTCATTCCAATGTCTCTGCAGGACTCTGAACCTTTCAGCAGAGAGGGTAGCTCCTTGCTGCTGGTTGGTCATCTCTACAGCTCTCAGTGGAGAGGGTACTACTCTCTGCAGCTGGTCGACCTGTAGTCTCTCTATCTCCCTGTCTGCTTCGCCCTCTGGCTGTCCTCTGCCCTGCTCGACAGAGCCCAGGGCTTTTATGAACCTCAGAGTGGAGGAAGTGTGTGCCAATTGGTCCATAGGTGGTCATGGGCGGCCCAGAGAAGGCACCACAAGTCCTCCCTCTGGTCTGCAGGAGGACTGGCAGCCCGGTCCTTAGCCTTTAGCCCCTCCCTGGCCTGAAGGAAGGCCCTTACCGGGCCACTACCTTCTGCCCAGGAATCTGTCTGCCTCCTGATGCCATTCATGGCCCTGGGCTTGGCCCCTACCCGACTCCGAGACTGAAGCAGGCATCTGAGAGGAGAGAAGCCAGGCAGCAGGAGCAGATGCCCCCGAGCTAGGGGGTAGGGGGCCTTCTCAACTCTCAAGGGTGCAGGCTGCAGAGATGCTGGATCCTATACCTGGGAGGGTGGTGGCAGCTGCACCCAGGGAGCTCCTGCCCTGTCTGCTCAGAAGGGGTGGGGTTCCTGCTTGTCCCTGGCTCCTGCCTGCTCTGTGGGGTCACTGCCATCAACGTGACTGTGGGCAGGTGTGGGGATCATTCCCATGTGAGACCCCTTGTAAGCTGGGTCTCACCATATGGTGAGCTTGAGCCCGGACACAGGCCTCGTTGGAGGAAGTCGAGCTATGGGAAAGCAGGAATTAAAAGAAGGATTGACTTCAAAGAAAACTTTACTAGACGATTATAGGATGATTTGCGGTCATGGAAGACATTGTGTTCACTGTTTGTTCCTGAAAACAAACATATTTTATTACTTTGTTTTTTACTTATGGTAGAAACTCATTGTAAGGGTAGAGAAATGTGTAGAAACTCATTGTAAAGGTAGAAACTCATTGTAAGGGTAGATAAATGTGTTTACTGCCTAGCTTGTGACTCCTGTAAATCGTTAACTTAGATAGACATCTGTCCCCTTACCAAGATAATGAAAAGACACCTGACCCATCTAATATGTACCCAATTGTGTATCTAACTTTTCCATTATCCATATCTGATGTAAGTCAGCTTGTTATTTTACTTTAAGATTCTTTGTTCCCCTTTCATCTCCTGAAACAACATTTTGGCTGACGTAAGTCATCAAGTATATAACTAGAACCCTATGCACAATAAAGCCGCTGCTTAGGCATTGCCTATCCAGCCCTCCAGACCCCGTCTGTCTTTCTTTTCTTCTCTTCTGCGCACTCCCCCATCCAGGTTGGGATCCTCTTGCTGGCCAAGAGTCCCCGGCAGACGTGCCATTCCCGACAGGCAGGCCTTAGTTCCTCCCCACGTGGGCCTGTACGTGGGACTGCCCACATCATGATTTTCTTCAGAATAAATGATCCAAGGCAGGGAAAGCAAGAAAGGGTCCAAGATAGAAACCTCAGTATTTTTTTTTATTTTATTTTGTATTTTTATTTTTTAATAGAGACGGGGTTTCACCATGTTGACCAGGATGGTCTCGATCTCTTGACCTCATGATCCACCTGCCTCGGCCTCCCAAAGTGCTGGGATTACAGGCATGAGCCACCACGCCCGGCCCTTTTTTTTATTTTAAAAGAAAAAATTTTAAAGATGGGGTTTCACCATATTGGTCAAGCTGGTCTTGAACTCCTGACCTCAGGTGATCTGCCCGCCTCAGCCTCCCAAAGTGCTAGGATTACAGGCGTGAGCCACCGCGTCTGGCTAAACCTCAGTATTTTTAAACCCTGGTATCAGAAGTGACGTATTATCACTTCTGCCATGTTCTGTTGGTCCAACCCTGGTTCAGTGTGGGAGTGGATGCCACAAGGGCGTGAATAGCAGGAAGATGGGATTGCTGGAGGTCACCTCGGAGGATGACTCTCAAATTTTTCCTCCTAGTTCTTTTGTTTGTTGCTTTTTTTTTTTCTTTTTCTTTTTCTTTTTTTTTTAAAGATGGGGTTTCACCATCTTGGTCAGGCTGGTCTTGAACTCTCGACCTCAGGTGATCCGCCCACCTTGGCCTCCAAAGTGCTTGGATTACAGGCGTGAGCCACCACGCCGGGTGGTTGTCTGTTGCTTTGTCGTTATTGCTGTTCCCAGTATTTTCCTGCTATTGTTGCAGGTTTGTTCTTCAATGTGAACTTTACCATAGTTGGTTGCGAAAGTAATTACAGTTTCAGATGTGAATTTTAAATTATTACAATTAGGCTCATCTTTATTCATCAAAATAGGTATCATTATAATCAACATATTTTTGCCAACAAGAAATAAGCCTTTTGATTCCTGTAGCATGAAAATCCATGCTTCAGGATTCGTGGAACGCTTGGAAAGCATCTTCTGCATCCTACTGATTGTGAAAGTGATTTCCCTGTCGCCCAGGCTGGAGTGCTGCAGCATGATCTCAGCTCACTGCAACCTCTGCCTCCCGGGTTCAAGTGATTCTCCTGCCTCAGCCTCCGGTGTAGCTGGGAATACAGGCATGCACCACCATGCCCGGCTAATTTTTGTGTTTTTAGTAGAGATGGGGTTTCACCATATTGGCCAGGCTGGTCTCCTAACCTCAAGTGATCCACCTTCCTTGGCCTCTCAAAGTGCTGTGATTACAGGCATGAGCCACCGTACCCGGCTAAAATGTACATTTTAGATAATACATTGTAGAAACTCTGGATGCCAGTCCTCTCTTAGGAGTCAATGTTGTTACTGTTTGGTTGGCCGTTTCTTTTTTGGTTTAGTGACTTTGCTGAATTAACTTTGTGAAGTGTATTTTTCTTGCAGTGTGTAGCCTACAATGTCTGTTCTCTGATTTTTATTTTTCTTTTAAAAAAATCTAGCAGCTGGGCCCGGTAGTTCATGCTTGTAATCCTAGCGCTTTGGGGGTTGAGGCAGGAGGATAGCTTGAGCCCAGGACTTCAAGCTAGCAGCGAGCTATAATCATATCATTGCGCTCCAGCCTGGGTGACATAGCAAGACCCTGTCTCAAAAAAAAAAAAAAAAAAAAAAAACCTTTTATCTTGGCTCCCTAGGGGTCACCCCTGGTCAGCATAAACCACTTATCGTCAAAGTTTGTGCTTAAATTCCAAGTTTTGCTCGCTCGCTCTCTCTCTTTTTTTTGAGACAGAGTTTCGCCCTTGTTGCCCAGAGTACAATGGCACAATCTCAGTTCACCACAACCTCCACCTCCCGGGTTCAAGCGATTCTCCTGCCTCAGCCTCCCAAGTAGCTGGGATTACAGTCATGTGCCACCACGCCCGGCTAATGTTTGTATTTTTAGTAGAGACTGGGTTTCTCCATGTTGGTCAGGCTGGTCTTGAACTCCTGACCTCAGGTGATCTGTCTGCCTTGACCTCCCAAAGTGCTGGGATTATAGTCATGAGCCCCAAGTTTTTCTCTTTACTGATAGATACGTGTGTGGCTGCAGACTGGCTACTGCACTTCAATGAGTTTATGTTTTTGCCCATGTTTAGTCAGGGAATATGCTTCCCCAATTGCTGTATGTGCCTTTAGGATAATTTACAGATTTGGAATAATTGGGTTCTTATAATAAATTTTTCTAATTAAATGGTTGTTTTGTTGGGGAATGGGTCTGCTGAGCTCCTTACCCCACCATTCTGGAAATTGTTTTTTTTGTTGTTTTTTTTTCACTTACTGTCATGTGATACTATGGAAATAGGTATTAATTTTTGTTTGAGATGAAGTCTCACTCTGTTGCCAGGCTGGAGTGCAATGGTGTGATCTTGGCTCACTGCAACCTCCACCTCCCAGGTTCAAATGATTCTCCTGCCTCAGTCTCATGAGTATCTGGGATACAGGCACGTACCACAACATCTGGCTAATTTTTTGTATTTTAGTAGAAACAGGGTTTCACCATGTTGGTCAGGATGGTCTCAGTCTCCTGACCTTGTGATCTGCCCACCTTGGCCTCCCAAAGTGCTGGGATTACAGGTGTGAGCCACTGCGCTGGGCCTAAAAAAATTTTTTTTCTTTTTTCTTTTTTTTTTTTTTATAGAGACAGGGTTTCACCATGTTGGCCAGACTGGTCTCGAAGTTCTGACCTCAGGTGATTCGCCCGCCTTGGCCTCCCAAAGTGCTGGGATTACAGCTGTGAGCCACCGCGCCCAGCCTAAAAATGTTTTTAATGTCTTGTTCCTATGGCTCCCTCCTCTTTGTCATATATTTGTTATATTTGTCTTTCTCGTTTTTTTTTTTTCTGAAACAAGGTAACTAGTGGTTTGTCTTTTCTTTTTCTTTTTTTTTTTCAGACAGAGTCTTGCTCTGTTGCCCAGGCTGGAGTGCAGTGGCCCGAACATGTCTCACTACAACCTCTGCCTTCCAGGCTCAAGCAATCCACCATGCCCAGCTAGGGTTTCTGGGGTGTGTGTGTGTGTTTTGTTTTAGAGAGACAGGGTCTCTCTATGTTGCCCAGGCTGGTCTTGAACTTCTGGGCTCGAGCAATCCTCCCACCCTGGCATCTTAAAGTGCTGCGATTGCAGGTATGAGCCACCATGCCAGGCTGTGTTTGTCTTTGTTAATAATGTCTCATTTTATTACACTGTGCTCAGAGAATATTGTTTGTATATTTCTACTTTTTTGAATGTGCTGATGATTTCTTTGTGACCTAAGATATGATCAGTTTTTGGGGAATATTTTGTTTCTTTGGAAACATGGTTGTTTTTTTCCAGGGGAATTTTCCTTAGTTGGTGTGTGTTCAATTTTGTTACCAGATTTTAAAAAAAATCAGCTCCGTACGGATCTGTTCCTCTTCTTCCTGTTTGTTTTTGTGGTATTGGGTGGTTTACAAGATTCCCGGCTCAATAGCGCACTGTTACATCAATATAGCAAAGTTCAGATGCTTCAGAGGATTTTTATTTGTTTGCTTCGGTGTGGGGTGGGTAGGGTTTTGTGTTCTCTGATTGCTTGGATCTCTTGTCTTGTAGCACCCTCAATTTCTCTCTTCTGCATTTTACCACTTCACTTCCTCAATTGCCTAAGGAGCTTCTAGCCCGTTTTAGCCTTTTTTTTTTACCCCTCCCTCGGAATCAATGGGCTTTAACGACCTCCCCTTCCTATGGCACACACTTGTAAGCCCCTTCCCTCAGGTCTGATCTCTGACTTCCCAGGACGTCTTCTTAGTATTTTCAGATTTTAGAATGTCCCAGTCATTCTGATGGTGACTCTCGACCAACCCCAGCCCGGCCACTCCTGTCTCCCCTCCTTCCCCAGCTTTTTTTGGCCCAAAGCCTCGAGGCTGGGAGAGGCGGCAGCGCACAAAGGGGTGTAAGGATTTGGTCGCTTTCTTTTTATTTACAGTTATCTTGAAGTTTGGACCTTCTCTGCTTTCAAGTCATGCTGACGCTGTGGTTTTGGCAGCGTTTTATTTTTCCCTTCTTGTTGCCTGGAGCTGTGTGGGGAGCAAAGGCCGGGATGGGGACCCCGGCAACCCCTTGGGTCTCAGGACCCGGAAGTCCCCCTGACTCTCTTGTGACTTTTTAAGATGCAGCTCAGTTCCTCAGCGTTAGGGCCTTTTTTATTTGTGCGTTTGAAATCATAAATTCCTCTCTAAGAATTACTAGCTGTGTTCTCCAACTTTGACACACAATATTTTCTTTTTTTTTTTTTTTTAAGACGGAATCTCGCTCTGTCGCCCAGGCTGGAGTGCAGTGGCCCAGTCTCAGCTCACTGCAACCTCCTCCACCCAGGTTCCAGCGATTCTCCTGCCTCAGCCTCCCGAGTAGCTGGGATTACAGGCACCCACCACCATGCCCGGCTAATTTTTATATTTTCAGTAGAGACGGGATTTCACCATGCTGAACAGATAATATTTTCCTTATGATTTCAATTTGTTGTCTAACTCTTTTTTTCTTCACCCAGAAATTACGTAAAACAAGATTTTGTAATTTCAAAATCCATAGGATTTTTTTCTACTTATCCTTTTTTGTTTCCAGTGTTATTTATTTATTTATTTATTTGAGACAGGGTTTTGCTCTGTCACTCAGGCTGGAGTGCAGTGGTGTGATTTTGGCTTATTGCAGCCTCAATGTCCTGGGCCCAAGTGATCCTCCCACCTCAGCCTCCCAAGTAGCTGGGACTATAGACACGAGCCCATCACCCCCAGCTAATTTTTGTATTTTTTGTAGAAACGGGGTTTCTCTTGGCCCAGGCGGGTCTGGAACTCCTTGCTTCAAGTGATCAGGCCCCCTCGGACTCTCAAAGTGCTTGGATTACAGGCTTGAGCCACCACACCACCCAATCTGTGTTTTTTGACCACAACACAATTAAGTTAAACGTTGCTAGCCCAGTGCAGCAATGTGTTGAAATGTGTTGAGTTACTGTTATACCCTACCATTTGATTAATTTTTTTTTGAGACAGAAACTTGGACTGTCACCCGGGCTGGAGTGCAGTGGCAAGATCTCAGCTCACTGCAACCTCCCCTTCCTGGATTCACATGATTCTCCTGGCTCAGCCTCCTGAGTAGCTGGGATTACAGGTGCGTGCCACCACAACCGGCTAATTTTTTGTATTTTTAGTAGAGACGGGGTCTTACTATGTTGGCCAGACTGGCCGCAAACTCCTGACCTCGTGATCTGCCTGCTTCAGCCTCCCAAAGTGCTGGGATTACAGGCATGAGGCACCGAGTCCAACTGCATTTGATTAATTTTTAGGAAGATTTCTGTGAATGCTTTTCAGTCTTTGTTGGGGGCAGTGCTGCCTTATTGTCCACTAGGTCAAATTTGTTCATCATATTCTTCATATCTTTTATTGCTTTGCTATGTTTTTGCCTTGCATGTGCCATCAGAGCTACAATAATGATTACAATTTGTCTGTTTTTCTGTGTGGTTCTGTTGATTTTACACACACACACACACACACACACAAAGTTTATTGCTTATTGACTTATATATATATATTTTTTTCTTCACCTGGATTCTGGCTAGGTAATTATATACATATTTTTTCTTCCTTCCTTCCTTCTCTCCCTCCCTCCCTTCTTTCTTCTCCTTCCTTTTTATTTTTCTTTTCTTTCCTCTTTCCTTTATTTTCCCTCCTCTCCCTTCCCCTCCTCTTTTTTCTGACAGGGTCTCCCTATGTTGCCCAGGCCAGCATTACAGGTACATGCCACCACATCTGGCTATATATTTTTAAGATTACTGTGTAACCACTCTTTTTCTCTCCAGTTATTCTTTTTGCTCAAAGTTTTGTGTGTGTGTGGTGGTTTTTTTTTGTTTTTTTTTTTTGATACAGGGTCTCACTCTGTCACCCAGGCTGGAGTGCAGTGGTGTGATCTCGACTCACTGCAACCTCTACCTCCCAGGCTCAAGCAATTCTCCTGCCTCAGCCTCCCGAGTAGCTGAGATTACAGGCATTCACCACTACCACCCGCTAACGTTTTACATTTTTAGTAGAGGTGGGTTTTCACCATGTTGGCCAAGCTGGTCTTAAGCTTTTGACATCAAATGATCCACCTGCCGCAGCCTCCCAAAGTGCTGGGATTACAGGCATGAACCACCGTGCCTGGCCTAAAGTTGTTTTTTTTTTTTTGTTTTTTTTGTTTTTTTTTTTTTCCGAGACGGAGTTTCGCTCTTGTTACCCAGGCTGGAGTACAATGGCGCGATCTCGGCTCACCGCAACCTCCGCCTCCTGGGTTCAGGCAATTCTCCTATCTCAGCCTCCTGAGTAGCTGGGATTACAGGCACGCGCCACCATGCCCAGCTAATTTTTTGTATTTTTAGTAGAGACGGGGTTTCACCATGTTGACCAGGATGGTCTCGATCTCTTGACCTCGTGATCCACCCGCTTTGGCCTCCCAAAGTGCTGGGATTACAGGCGTGAGCCACCGCGCCCGGCTAAAGTTGTTTTAATGTTAGTGTAGTTATCCCAGCTTTCTTTTAGTAATTGCATTTTTTTCTATCTTTCTATTTTTAAAGTTTTAATATTCTTATTTATTTATGTTTTAGAGACAGGGTCTTGCTGTATCACCCAGACTGGGCAGAGTGGGATGATTATAGCTCATTGCAGCCTTGAACTCCTGGGCTCAAGTGATCCTCCCACCTCAGCCTCTTGAGTAGCGAGGACTGCAGGCACGCCACCACGCCAGACTAGATTATTTTGTGTAGAGACGGAGCCTTGCTGTATTGCCCAGATTGGTCTCCAACTCCTGGACTGAAATGATCCTCCTGTCTTGGCCTCCAAAGGTGCTGAGATTATAGGCGTGAGCTATTGGCCCTAGCCATATGTATATTATTTGAGCTGGCAGTGTGTTATGATGTTTTATGGGCATCCTTTTTTTTGAGATGCAGTCTCGCTCTGTCGCCAGGTTGGAGTGCAGTGGTGCGATCTCGGCTTACTGCAACATCCACCTTCCAGGTTCAAGCAATTCTCCTGCCTCAGTCTCCCAAGTAGCTGGGACTACAGGTGCACACCACCATGCCCAGCTAATTTTTTTGTATTTTTTAGTAGAGATGGGGTTTCACCATGTTGGCCAGGATGGTTTCAATCTCTTGACCTCGTGATCTGCCCACCTCAGCCTCCCAAAGTGCTGGGATTACAGGCATGAGCCACCCCGCCCGGCCGTTGGTATCCTTTTATATCCTTTTATGTGTATCATTTATAGCATGCAATGTTAATATATGATTTTATAAATTATGTATTTACATTAATATAAATTTCATAAATAGTATATTAGTTAGCATAGTATAAATTTTGCTCTGATAATTGTAGCAGGCAGAATAATGGACTCCCAAAGATGGCTACATTCCACTTCCCAGACCTGGGACTATGTTGTCTCACATGGCAAAAAGACTGCAGATGTGGTTCAGTTAAGGATCTTTTTTGAGACAGATTCTTGCTGTCACCCAGGCTGGAGCACAGTGGCATGATCTCAGCTCACGGCAACCTCTGCCTCCCAGGTTCAAGTGATTCTCCTGCCTCAGCCTCCCAAGTAGCTGGGATTACAGGCATGCACCACCATGCCCCATTAATTTTTGTATTTTTGGTAGAGGAGGGTTTCGCCATGTTAGCCAGGCTGGTCTCAAAGTCCTGACCTCAGATGATCTGCCCACCTTGGCCTCCCACAGTGCTGGGATTATAGGCGTGAGCCACCGCGCCTGGCTGCTTCATGTCTTCTATATCCCAGAGCCCTCTCTTGCCAGGGTTCTGGGATGCAGAAGACATAGAGCAGAGTCAAAGTCAAACTGTGGGCCAGGCGCTGTGGCTTATGCCTGTGACCCCAGCACTTTGGGAGGCTGAGGTGGACAGATCACTTGAGGTCAGGAGTTCGAGATCAGCCTGGCCAATATGGAGAAACCCTGTCTCTACTAAAAATATAAAAATTAGCCGGGTATGGTGGCGCTTGCCTATAATTCCAGCTACTAGGGAGGCTGAGGTGGGAGGATTGCTTGAACCCGGGAGGTAGAGGTTGCAATGAGCTGAGATTGCTCCAGCCTGGGTGACAGCCTGGGTGACAGAGCGAGACTCTGTCTCAAAAACAAAACAAAACGAAAATTAGCAAGGCGTGGTGGCACATGCCTGTAATCCCAGCACTTTGGGAGGCCCAGGCAGGTGGATTACCTGAGGTCAGGAGTTTGAGACTAGCCTGGCCAACATGGTGAAACCCCATCTCTACTAAAAATAGAAAGACTACCCAGACATGGTGGTGGGTGCTTGTAAGCTCAGCTACTCAGGAGGCTAAGGCAGAATTGCTGGAACCTGGGAGGCAGAGATTGCAGTCAGCTGAGATCGCACCACTGCACTCAAGCTCAGCGACTCCATCTCAAAAAAAAATTAGCCAGGCATGGTGGCACACACCTGTAGTCCCAGCTGGGAGGCTGAGGCAGGAGACTTGCTTGAATGTGGGAGGCCGAGGTTGCAGTGAGCTGAGATTGCGCCACTGCATTCCAGCCTGGGCAACAGAGCAAGACTCTGTCTCAAAAAAAAAAAAAAAATTAAAAAAAGTTATCGTCCCTAGTGTGGGATATCAGTGTCAGATCTCCAAGGCTGGCACTTAAGGAAATGAGCCTGGATGCCCTCCCAAGGCTAGAGTGACTCGCCCACTCCCAGACTCCTTTTGGCTACCCCTTCCTGACCTCGAACCTTATTTATTGCAGGGAGAGGAGAAAGGTTGAAACCACAGCTGGTCGAGGGGATTCATTCAGTTTCATGGGAGACCTTCTCTGTGCAGGCTGTGTCCAGGAACAGCCATGGACCACGCAGCCAGGCCACCTGGCATGTGCACCCAGCCGCCAGGCTGGAGCTCTACTCCACTTACCAGCGGAGTGGCTGGCAGGAAGGTACTCAGCCTCTCAGTGAGCAACCCAAACTCTGCATGTTATTTGTTTGTTCGTTGATAAAATGAGGCATCTTATTATTCTCATCAACTTCATGGGCTCACTGTGAGGAACACGTGAGCTGATTCCATCACAGCCTCCTCAGTAGGAGTTTCGGGAGCTGGCTATGGAGGCTGCCCGGTTCACTGCTTCCTTTCTAGGGGAGGCCATCTTCAAATGCGTGCACACACACAAACGGTGGCCTGATGCAGACCAGCTGGTCTAGAAAGGCCTTGCTGGCCTCAGGGAGCCTGGGAGGTGGCCAGGGTGAGACCATGAAACACAGACAGACCAGAGACCCAGAGAGCCAGAGACATACAGACACCAGAGGCAACAAGAAACGGAAAGACTCAGAGGCCCATGGAGACCCAGGCAGCCTGTCGCTTCTCGGCCTTTTGGCAAAGATCAAGTGGGAGACCCAGGCAGCTTGTTCTGTGTTACCAGGGGAAAATAAAATAAAAAACGAAAGAAAAGAGAGACTCAGGGAGGCCAAGAGATTCAGAGACACCCATAGAGAGCCAGAGACCCTGCCCCAGCAAGGCACAATCAGTGAATCAAAACTCACCCACTGGGCCCTCGCAGCCCAGGCCTCATTTCTCGGCTCAGCACCTTGGCGCTGCATTTGTCAAGAGGGTAACGGGGATCCTAGCTCCCTGCCGTTCCTATGGTGTCTCAGGCCCTCGGGTCCAGCTGGCCTGCCTTCACCCCTCTTGTAGCTGATGAAGCTTTGGAGAGGCTTTCACCCCGGGGAGCCGCAGCTGGGTGCCGACTGGGTTCACAGGCAGGGAGGCAGGCGGTGTAGGCCAAACCACGCCCCCCAGGAAGGCCCTGATTGGTGGACGGGCTGCGTTGGGCGGGCAGCCCTCAGGGTATATAAGTGCACTCTTTGGGCGGCTGGGGTTTTATGCTGTGGGCAATTCCTGAGGTCGGGTAAGGCTCTCTGCAGGAGGAGGCTGGGCTGCTTCTGCTTGTGGGCGTCTACATGAAGAGACCCAAATTGGCCCTGGGGTGGTCGACGGCACTTTCTCCTCAGCCCCGTGGTTGGCATCTCTTTTCTCGGGGATGAGGGTGGGTTTAGGACAGGAGCATGAAATGTTTGAAGTGGCCCCAGCTCAGCTTGCTCTAAATCCAGGTATTTCTCTAATTTCGTTCCTCCCTGTGGACCTCAGTTTCCCCTCGGTGTAAGGGATCAGTGGCCCTTTCAGTTCTGCTTTGGTGAGGGGTCGGGGGTGGTTGTGAGTTGGGGCCTGAAGAAGCAGTTAAACTCTTGTTTTTTGTTTTTTGTTTCTTTGCCAGGCGCAGTGGCTCATGCCTGTAATCCCAGCACTTTGGGAGGTCGAGGCGCGCGGATCGCCTGAGGTCAGGAGTGCGAGACCAGCCTGGCCAACACGGTGAAACCCCGTCTCTTCCAAAAATAAAAAAAAATTAGCCGGGCATGGTGGCAAGGCTGTAATCCCAGCTACTCTGGAGGCTGAGGGTGGAGAATGGGTTGAACTGGGGAGGAGGAGGTCGCAGTGAGCCAAGGTTGTGCCACTGCACTTCAGCCTGGGCTACAGAGAGAGACTGTCTCAACACACAAACAAACAGACAAAACCTCTTTGGGTTTTGGAGGCCAAGGGCTTCACTTTTAACTGGCTGTGAGGCCTCAGCCTTCAGTTTCCTCGTTTGAAAATGGGTCTGTGTTGAACGTACCTCCTTACCAGGATGAAGGAAGATAAGGCCCTTAAGCACAGCTCCAGGCACTTAGGAGCCCTCAGCAGTGCTTTTGCTGCTGTTACTCTGCCTGTCCTGGGGTGCCAGGAGGAGTGTGGGAGTGCTGCGCCTACAACAACTCTTTGCTGCTTTTCTGGCCTCCCCACTCCTGTTGCAACCTGGCTGCCTTATGTTCTGAGCCCCCAAGTCTCCGCACCCACCCCTCCACCGTCCTGGCCCTTGTCACCACCCTTTTGATTTGTGGGAGTCACAGGGGTGCATGGTAAATCCTGAGCCTCCTTTCTCTACAGGTCACCCTGCCCCATCTCCATCTCCTATGAGATGAATGACTCCCAAGACCCCACCACTTTCCCTGTAGTTACCACCCAGGTAGAGCTGGGGGGCTGCAGCCGGCAAGGTGGGGGCAATGGTTTCCTCCGTTTTCGCCAGCATGAAGAGCTCCAGGCCTTCCTCAACCTTCTGGGTGAGTTTGTGGGGCTAGCATGGGAGGGTTGTGAGGCCAAGTGTGAAAGCAGACGTGAAGTATGGGGTCTCATCTGCCTGTACAGCCATCTGAGGCCTCTGCCCTCTCCCTCTCAGGTGACCCAGCTTAGGCAGGTTGAGGGGGGAGTCCTCTCAGAAACTGGGTTCAGGGCCAGGTGCCATGACTCATACCTGTAATCCCAACACTTTGAGAGGCTGAGATGGGAGGATCAGTTGAGGCCAGGAGATTAAGACCAGCCTGATCAACATAGTGAGACCCCCATCTCTATTTATATTAAGAAAGAAAGAGACAGAGAAAGAAAGAGAGACAGACAGAGGAAAAAAAAGAGAAAGAAAAAGAGAGAGAAAAGAAAGAAGGCAGGCGCAGTGGCTCACACCTGTAATCCCAACACTCTGGGAGGCTGAGGTGAGTGGATCACCTGAGGTTGGAAGTTCAAGACCAGCCTGACCAACATGGAGAGACCCTGTCTCTACTAAAACTATAAAATTAGCCAGATGTGGTGGCACATGCCTGTAATCCCAGCTACTTGGGAGGCTAAGGCAGGAGAATTGCTTGAACCAGGGAGGTGGAGGTTGCAATGAGCCAAGATCGTGCCGTTGCACTCCAGCCTGGGCAACAAGAGCAAAACTCCGTCTCAAAAAAAAAAAAAAAAAAGAGGGTTGAGGGGTGGCTTGAGCTTTGAAGCTTCTGATGCCACTCTTCTCCATGGAAGCCGTGGTAACCTGTGTCCCGTCTTCTCTTCTCTACCTTCAGAGGACAGTTTTGTCCAGGAATTCCTCTCCAAAGACCCCTGCTTCCAGATTTCAGATAAGGTGAGGGAGCGCAGTGGGGCTGGAGGCTGGGGGGTCTCCTGAGGGTCAGGTTGAGTTGGTGGGAATTGAATGCTGCTACTTTATTGAGTGCCCTGGTCAGGTAGGGAGAGCTGCTCACCTTTCACCCTTACCCCCTCATCTTTGCACACCCCTCCCCACTATTTTCCTGACTTTCTTTCCCTGCAGCAAAACCTCCTTGGATACAAATGAACCCGGGTGCAAGCCCCTCCACCTCAGAGGATAACTAATCCCCCGCCCCCCATCTGTCTCTGCAGTATCTCCTGGCCATGGTGCTGGTCTACTTCCAGCGCGCCCACCTGAAGCTCAGCGAGTACACCCACAGCAGCCTGTTCTTGGCCCTGTGAGTGGTGGGGACAGGCAGTGGAGGCATTTGCTGGAGTTGTTGGATGGGGCAGGGCGATGCTGTGGCCTCTGCTTCTTGACCCCGTGCTTCTGCGGCTAGGTACCTTGCAAATGACATGGAGGAGGACCTGGAGGGGCCCAAATGTGAGATTTTTCCATGGGCCCTGGGAAGAGATTGGTGTTTACGAGTGGGGAAGTTCCTACAGCAGAGGGATAAGCTGTGGGCACGGATGGGTTTCCGGGCTGTCGTGAGCCGCCAGTGCTGTGAGGAGGTGAGGCTGGGGGGCAGCCTGGGGTGTGGGAAAGGCTGGGGTTCCCACCCCACTTACTGTCCGCTCTGTTCCTCCCAGGTCATGGCAAAGGAGCCATTCCACTGGGCTTGGACTCGGGACCGGCGCCCCCACCATGGAGGGGTTCAGAGGGTCTGTCCACAGGTCCCCTTCTGCCTTCCACGGGGCCCTGGCCTCTCACCACCCCACTGCTCCCCCTGTGGCTTGCCCCAGCACCGCAGCTGCCACCCACTTAAGCCTGTGTCATTCAAGTGCTCTTCTCTGACCTCGGAGTGTCATCGCCTTCCCTCCCAAAATTCTCTCTCAGCATTCAAAAACACCTGGGGCGGGGAATTTCTCCTCGTCTTACCCCCCCAGATGCAACTGGAACCTGACACCTACTGCCTCCGCAGTGAGTACAGGATGGGGCAGGACAGGAGCTTCGATCTGGGGTGGGAGCTTGGGAGGCAGGAGGGAGGACCAACAGGATGAGGAGGGGCCATGGGCCTGGGATCGCCGCGCTGCTGGCCCTCCTGTGTGAGCTTGGCAGGTTTCCTCTCTGAGCCTCACTCTCTCCTCTCCCCAGTTTTCCCAAAGCTTCTGCCACACCCTGGGCACTGAAGCTCTGTAGGGTGAAGAATGGCACGCCTGCTGGCCCACTGACCCACACACCATCAACCGTGCTCCCACCCCTGCCCCTTCCTCCCAGCCTGCAGCTTTACCCACGCTGGTCCTGGTCCCCTCTAATAAATTCATGTCCACAAGACACCACCTGTGCTTAGGTCCTGGCCTGATTCCTTGACCTAGGGTTGGGGTGGGGAGGGGGAGTCTACCAGGGTTACAACATGTGAGCACAGGCTGTGTCACAGCTTGGCCCCTTCCTTTTTGCTTTTTTTAGAAGTGTGTAGTGACACAGCTTGGCCCCTTCCTATTGGTGGCCAGTTATCCTGAGCCTCAGTTTTTCCTCTCTGTAATATCCATGCCTATGGATAATGAGATCTACACAGTGTCGATGGGATTAAATGATACGAGGTATCGGCAGCCCTTAGAGGACCAGGGAGCTGGGTGTGGTGGCTCACGCCTGTAATCCTAGCACTTTGGGAGGCTGAGGCAGGTGGATCATTTGAGGTCAGGAGTTCAAAACTAGCCTGGCCAACATGGCGAAACCCTGTCTCTACTAAAGATACCAAAATTAGCCAGGCATGGTGGCACACGCCTGTAATCCCAGCTACTTGGAGGCCGAGGTGGGAGAATGGCTTGAACCAGGGAGGCAGAGGTTGCAATGAGTCAAGACTGTGCCACTGCACTCCAGCCTGGATGACAGGGTAAGACTCTGTCTCAAAAAAAAGGAAAAAAAAAAAAAAGAGAGAGAGGGCCAGGAACCTATTGGGAAACAAAAGTTGAATGGAAAACAGCTCTTTATTCAGTCTAGAAATGCCTTCAGGGCCAGGTTTACTTAGGAATCAGACTTGATCCCTTCCCTGAGCTGCAATCAAATATAATATTGTAATTATAATACAACCCCCTCCCCTTAAGAGACATGAGAACTCAAAAAGGTTAGTTTCTTTTTTCTTTTCTTTTTTTTTTTTTTGGAGACGGAGTCTCACTCTGTCGCCAGGTGCCAGGCTGGAGTGCAATGGCACAATCTCGGCTCACTGCAACCTCTACCTCCCCGGTTCAAGCAATTCTCCTGCCTCAGCCTCCCGAGTAGCTGGGACTACAGGCATGTGCCACCACACCCAGCTAATTTTTTTGTATTTTTAGTAGAGATGGGGTTTCACCATGTTGGCCAGGATGGTCTCGATCTTTTGACCTCGGGATCTGCCCGCCTCGGACTCCCAAAGTGCTGGGATTACAGGCTTGAGCCAAGGGGTTAATTTCTTAATGGAGGAGGGAGGAAGGCTTCCCAGAGGAGGTGGCAATTGGACTGGACCTGGAAATTCATGGAAAGACCATCTAAAGCAGTGATTAAGACTTGGTCTTTGGAACCAGATTTTTAAAGTTCAAATTCCCTTTATTCAGTCTAGAATAAAGGCATTTCTAGACTGAATAAAGGTCCCTCTGTGACTTTGGCATGTTATTTAATCTCCCTGTGCCTTCATTGACTCATCTGTAAAATGCATGATGATGAGATTTGAATGGGTTGATCCCACAGAAGGGTTTGGAACAACGTCTGGCATGAACAAGTGTGAACCCTTGGTGTTCCAGTGGAGGAACTGCCTAGAGAAAGGCTGGTGAGGAGGGTGTTTAGTGGGTGAAGATGGAGAGGGCTGGCAGAGTATGGATAGAGTTAAGAAAGCCTGGAGACTGACGACATTAGCCAAGACGAGGACTGAAAAGTATTTTTAATTTGTTCTTCCAATAGATAATATATTCACACATACATTTTAAACCACCCTCCTACCCCTGACTTCAGCTGCCTGATTGTCTGCCCTGGAATCAATGAAAGCAATAGTTTCTCCTGTCCTTTCAGAGAAAGAATCTAAACTTATAGAACCCCATGTGGTATAATAAAAATTTTTAAAAATATGTAGATGGCTGGTTGCAGTGGCTCACACCTGTAATCCCAGCACTTTGGAAGGCTGAGGTGGGAGGATCACTGGAGCCCAGGAGTTTGAGACCAGCCTGGCCAACATAATGAGACCTCATCTCAACAAAAAAGAATTTAAAAATTAGCTGAGTGTGTTGGTGCATGCCTGTAGTCCCAGCTACTTGGGAGGCTGGGGTGGGAGGATCACTTGAGTCCAGGAGTTGGAGGCTACAGTGAGCTATGATTACACCTGGGCACTCCAGCATGGGTGACAGAGCGAGAGTCTGTCTCAAGACACACATACATATATTTGGTTCCTGACAGAGCTCCTGAAACCCATGTAATTTTCTAAGTGATAGAAGTGTCTTTTCTTGACAGCAACCCCCACACCTCCATTAATCCTAACAAGACCACACCTGAGTTTATGCTAATGAGGTGACAAGATGCAGGCTGGGAGACTAAAGATTGGGTTAAAAAAACAGGTGGATGTGCCAGGAGAGTGGAGAGGGCATAGAAGCTCTGTGCACCATGCCCCCAATACCTTGCCCTGTGCAACTCTTCCAGCTGGCTGTTTCGGAATTGTTTCCTTTGTATTAAACAGGTAATAGCCTAGGAACTGAGGCACTTTTCTAGGGTCTGTAGTTGTCTACTGCATTATCAAACCTAAGGAGGGGTTCGGGGAACCTCTGAATTTGTAGTTTGCCAGAGAAGTGTCAGTTGCCTGGGCACCCCATTTGTGGCTGGTATTTGAAGTGGGGTTAGCCTTGGGGTACTGAAGCCTTAACCTTTGGGGTCTGTGCTAATGCCAGGAGTTAGTGTCAGAATGGAACTGAATTGTTCAACACCCCATTGGCATTGGAAAATTGGTGTGGAAAATGTATTTCATGAGAAAAATACATCACACCAGATATGTATATTTTTATTAAATGCCAGAACTCCCTGCATCTTGTGGTGCACTTATGAATGTATTTTGAAGAAGATTCTTTTTTTTTTTTTTTTTTTTTTGAGATGGAGTCTTGCTCTACCACCCAGGATGGAATGCAATGGCAAAATCTTAGCTCACTGCAACTTCCACCTCCCTGGCCCAAGCAATTCTCCAGCCTCAGCCTCCCGAGGAGCTTGGATTACAGGCTTTCACCACTATGCCCAACTCATTTTTGTATTTTTAGTAGAGACAGGTTTTCGCCATGTTGGCCGGGCTGGTCTCAAACTGACCTCAGGTGATCTGCCTGCCTCAGCCTCCCAAAGTGCTGGGATTACAGGTGTGAGCCACCTGCCCTGCTAATTTTTGTAGTCTCTGTAGAGAGAGAGTTTTGCCATGTTGCCCTGGCTGGTCTTGAACTCCTGAGGTCAAGGGATCCCCGCGCCTTGGCCTCCCGAAGAGCTGGGATTATAGGCATGAGGCACCGCGCCCGACCTTGTGTTGCTGTTTAAGTATGTAAAGTTGTTTCTAGGCTTCTGGTAATCCTGTGATGTGTGACTTTGTAAGGATACCATTATTCAAATGTGAGATGGTTTCTAAAGAATGAATTCCTAGAAGAATTGCTGAGCCGAAGGGCCCCGTCAAAGTTGTCATTTTGGCGATTTTGGCCAAATGTCCTTTGGTAGAGGCTATGCCCATTCGCCAGCTTCCCTGCTCACACTGCACAGCAAGGTCTGTGTTCCAGAACACAGGCCCACCAGTGAGGGGCCAGATTTTTTAACTTTGCCAAACTGCTACGTGGGAGTCTCTTGGTGAAATTTTAATTCATATTTGCTTTTCACTGAGCTCAACATCTTGTCATATGATTAAGAGATATTTGTCTTCTTTTATTTGTGAACTTTTTTTCTTTGAGATAGAGTCTTGCTCTGTCATTCAGGCTGGAGTACAGTGGCGCAATCACAGCTCACTGCAGCCTCGACCTCTGGTATACCTGGGACTTCAAGCCACCATGCTCAGCTAATTTTTTGTATTTTTGGTACAGACGGAGTTTCGCCATGTTGCCCAGGCTGGTCTCCACCTCCTGGGCTTAAGTGATCTACCCACTTCAGCTGCCCAAAGTGCTGGGATTTACTTTTATTCTTAGAGACAGAGGGAAGTAGCACAATCATAGCGCAGTGCAGCCTCCAACTCCTGGGCTCAAGCCATCCTCCCACCTCAGCCTCCAGGGTAGCTGGGATGACAGGCTTACACCACCACACCCAACTAATTTTCATTATGTTGCCCAGGCTAGTCTCAAACTCCTAGCCTCAAGCAATCCTCCTACCTAGGCCTCCCAAAGTGCTAGGATTATAGGCATGAGCTGCCATGCCCAGACCAGGATTTTTTTCTATATATGGAGAAAAATACTCCTTTAAGCTGTTAATTGTAAATATTCTCTTCAGTCCATCATTTTGAAACAATATGGATTTTTAATGTAGTAAAAAATGCAATTTTATGACTTTGGGTTTTGTGTCATAGTTAAAAAGACTGTTTCCACACTGAGATGATACAAAAAGTTCCTCCTTTAGCTCCTGGCTGAATTTTTTTTTTTTAAGAGTCTCACTCTATAGCCCAGGCTGGAATGCAGTGGTGTGATCTCAGCTCACTACAACCTCTGCCTCTTGGGTTCAAGTGATTCTTGTGCCTCGGCCTCCCAAGTAGTTGGGATTACTGGTGCGCATAACCGTGCCCAGCTGATTTTTGTATTTTTGGTAGAGACGGGGTTTCACAATGTGGACCAGGCTGGTCTTGAACACCTGATATCAAGTGATCTACCTTGGCCTCCCAAAGTGCTGGGATTACAGGCATGAACCACCACGACCAGCTGGCTCCTGGCTGTATTTTTGTTTTCGTTTTTGTACATTTAGATATTGAGCGCTGATAGTTATTTGTTATTGTTTTTTAGAGATGGAGTCTTGCTTTGTTGCCCAGGCTAGAGTGCAGTGGTACACTCATAGCTCACTGAAGCATCAAACCCCTAGGCTCAAGAGGTCCGCCCGCCTCAGGCTCCCAAAATGCTGAGATTACAGGTGTGAGGTACCACACTAGACCTTGAGTTTTTATTTTTTAATTTCTTTTTAAATTTTTATTTATTATTATTATTTTTGAGACAGAGTCTCACTCTTTCACCCAGGCTGGAGTGCAATGGCGCGATCTCGGCTCACCGCAACCTCCGCCTCCTGGGTTCAGGCAATTCTCCTGCCTCAGCCTCCTGAGTAGCTGGGATTACAGGCACGCGCCACCATGCCCAGCTAATTTTTTGTATTAGTAGAGACGGGGTTTCACCATGTTGACCAGGATGGTCTTGATCTCTTGACCTCGTGATCCACCCACCTCGGCCTCCCAAAGTGCTGGGATTACAGGCTTGAGCCACTGCACCCGGCCAGATTTGTCATGTTTTAATATCTGGTAGGATTAATCTCTACTCATTATGTCTTTTATTTTCAGAAGTTTCCTACTTGTTTAATTTGCCATATGACCTTTAAATCAGCTTTTCTAGTCCCTCCTGACCTCCCTGCAGAAAACTCTTAAAATTTTTTTTTTTTGAGATGGAGTTTCGCTCTTGTTACCCAGGCTGGAGTGCAATGGCGCAATCTCGGCTCACTGCAACCTCCGTCTCCTGGGTTCAAGCAATTCTCCTGCTTCAGCCTCCTGAGTAGCTGGGATTACAGGCGCACACCACCACACCTGGCTAATTTTTTGTATTTTTAGTAGAGATGAGGTTTCACTATGTTGACCAGACTGGTCTTGAACTTGTGAGCCACCGTGCCTGGCCTGTATGTGGCTTTTTAATACTGGCTTCTTTAACTTAGCAATATGTGTTTAAGGTTATGTTATGTCTTTTCATACCTTGATGGCTGATTTTGTATCACTAAATTTTAAAGAAATTGCCAAACTGTCTTCCAAGGTGGTGGTGATCATTTTACCCTCTCAGTGTATGAAAGCTACGGTTCTTCCATATTCTTGACAACACGACAACACTTGGTATGGTCCATCTTTTCAATTTTAGCCATTCCAGTAGGTGTTCTTCTAAAAGCAGTCCTTCCAGTGGCTTTAATTCCATTTCCCTAAGAGTAATGTGCTCAGTGTTTTTTTATGTGCTTCTTTGCTATCCAGAGATCTTTTTGGATAAAGCATCTGTTCAAATTTTTTTTTTTTTTTTGAGATGGAGTTTCACTCTTGTTGCCCAGGCTGGAGTGCAGTGGTGCAATCTCGGCTCATCACAACTTCCACCTCCTGAGTTCAAGTGATTCTCCTGCCTCAGCCTTGTAAGTAGCTAGGATTACAGGCATGTGGGACCACACCTGTATACTTTTTTATATTTTTAGTAGGGATTGGTTGGTGGGGGGGGTCTCACCATGTTGGCCAGGCTGGTCTCGATCTCCTGACCTCAAGTGATCCACCTGCCTCGGCCTCCCAAAGTACTGGGATTATAGGCATAAGCCACCATGCCCCGCCTTGTCCATTTTTTGACAGACATGGGGGCCCACGCCCATAATCCCAGCTACTTTGGGAGGCCAAGGCAGGTGGATCACCTGAGGTCAGGAGTTTGAGACCAGCCTGGTCAACATGGTGAGACCCATTCCCCATCCCTACTAAAAATACAAAAAAATAGCCAGGCTGGTTGCACATGCCTGTAATCCCAGCTACTTCAGAGGCTGAGGCAGGAGAATCGCTTGAACCTGGGAGACAAAAGTCGCGGTCAGCCGAGATCACGCCACTACACTCCAGCCTGGGTGACTAGAGCAAGATTCCATCTCAAAAAAAAAAAAAAAAAAAAGTTTTGTCCATTTTTATTAAATTTTTATTCACTTGTAAAAGTTCTTTATACAAGTCCTATATCAGATAGAATTTTTACCATTATTTGTCCTAATCTATGGCTTATCTTTTTGTTTTTAATAGTTCTAGTGCATTTTAAAGAACAAAAGTGTTTTATTTTGAAAGTTCAATTTATTGATTTCCTCTATCATTTACACTTTTTGTGTCATGTTTAAGAAATCTTGCCAGGTGCCATGGCTCACACCTGTAATCCCAGTGCTTTTGGAGGCTCAAGCAGGAGGATTGCTTGAGCCCAGGAGTTCATGACCAGCCTGAGTAACACAGCAGGACCTCATTTCTACAAAAAATTAGAAAATTAGCTGGGTGTCCTGGAGCGTGACTGTAGTCTCAGCTACTCAGGAGGCTGAGGTGAAAGGATCTCTTGAACCCAGGAGTTTAAGGTTACAGTGAGCTGTGATCAGGCCACTGCACTCCTGTCTGGTAAATGAAGCAAGACCCTGCCTTTAGAAAATAAAGAAAAAAGACTCACGCCTATAATCCCAGCACTTTGGGAGGCCGAGATGGGTGGATCACGAGGTCAAGAGATCGAGACCATCCTGGTCAACATGGTGAAACCCCATCTCTACTAAAAATACAAAAATTAGCTGGGCATGGTGGCGCACACCTGTAGTCCCAGCTACTCGGGAGGCTGAGGCAGGAGAATTGTTTGAACCCAGGAGACGGAGGTTGCAGTGAGTCGAGACTGCGCCATTGCACTCCAGCCTGGGTAACAAGAGAGAAACTCCGTCTCAAATAAATAAATAAATAAATAAGAAAGAAATCTTTTCTAAACCCAATATTGTTAAGATTGTCTCCATTTTTTAAAAAAATGTTTTATGGCTTGGTCATTTATATTTAGGTGTGTAATCCAGTTTAGGTTACATTTTGATGGTGCATCCTAAATAGTTATCAAATCCATCTACTTCTGCCTGCCACCTCCCTAGTTTGAGCCACCGTCTCTGTTCCTGGACACCTGCCTTCTCTGTCCCTGGACACCTGCACAGAAAGCCTAGGAGCTGGTTCCACCCTCACTCACCAGGTTAGGGAGTTCAGGCAAGTCACACCCTCTCAGGCCTCAGTTTTCCTCTTTTGTTAACTGGGGGTGAAAATGGAGTTAGATTAGATCAGTGGCTCTTAACCTTTGACGGGTCATGGGCCCTAGAATCCTGGGAACGCTATGCAGTTTCCTCAGCAAAAGGCTTGTGTCCACAACTCGCAAGCCTGCAGCAGCTGCTGGGCTGGGGCTCCCAGACCAGCGAAAAGCCCTAACCTGAGGGTTCTCTGCAGTCTCCCCACCCTCACTCCCGGCCTCCGCGCAGAACCCTGGCCCCGCAAGTTCTTGCAGGCTCTTTGGGAACTGCGGTTGGATGGGGACGGGGGCTGCCGTCCTACTCACAGCCTCTGCCGCCCTCTCCTGGGTAAGGTGACACATGGGCGCTTGCAGGTGGGTGGGCTGAGAGCTTGGGGGAGAGGGCAGGGACGTCCACCTCTCGAAGTTCCCAGGTTCAAGAAACCCCCGAACGCTGGAGAAAGATGGGCTCTCACAATCGGTCATCCCCATCCCATAGGCTGTACGTATGCGGACAACCGGGCGGAGCGGGGCCGGGACTTACCCAAGGTCACGCGGCGAGCCCGGTCCCCTCGCGTTTCACCCGGGGACCGCCGAGCCGGGGCTCTGCAATGGGCTGGGGGCGGGGAGAGGCGCGGCCCCGCGGGGTGGGGTTGCCGTTTGCGGAGTGTCCGGCAGGGGTCTGCTCGCCGCCAGCCCGGCCCCTCCTTGGAGCAGTTTCCGCAGCCCGAGGTAATCTCGGCCTTGCGCCGGGGCTGGCTGGGAGCAGCGGGAACAGCTGCGGCCGCGCGGAGCGAGGGGCGCCGGGGACGGTGCGGGGGACGGGGCGGGCCCGGGGCTGCCGGAGGCGGCGCCGCCGTCTGATCGCCGGGGAATGCCCGCCGGGGCGCGCGTGGGGTGCGGCAGCCCGGCTCTGCAACTCGAGCTGCTGCCCCTGGTTAAAAATACCCCCTGCCCGGCCCTTCCCCTCCCCCTCCCCCTCCCGCGTTGCCCTTCCGTCCGCGCCCTAGCCCCACCCGCGCTGGCCCCTCCCCGGGGACCGCGCTGCCTTTTACTAATTTGTCCTCTCGCGGAATTGGCCCCCGGCCTGCGGAGGGAGGGGCGGGGAGACACCGTAAGAGATAGTCAGGGACGGTGCGGGAGAGATAAGGGGGAGCCGAGAGGAAGCGGGGTAGGAACCCCGGGAGGAGAAGGAGGAGGAGAAGGAGAGAGGGAGGGCGGAGGGCGGAGGGGCAGCGGGAGGAGGGCGGGGAGGAGCGCTCTTCCTGGTTGGGCCCTGCCCTGAGCTGCCACCGGGAAGCCAGCCCTAGGGATAGCAGCGACCCCCAAACACTACTCCTCCAGGTAAGAAGCTGGGTGCCGAGCCGGGATTCCTTGACCCCGGCCACTGCTCCCGGGCTGAAGGGCTGCCCCAGCTCGGCCCCTTCTCGGGGCCCTCTGCGTGCCTGGGGCAGGGGCGGGGGCTGGCGGAGCAGCACAGTTCAGGCGCCAGTCCCAGCCTGGCTCACCGCTGTCCCCAGGGGCTGGGCTGGGTCCCACCAGCTCTGATAATGGAGCCTGCTGCGAGGGCCTGAAGAGGGGGACCCCAACTGTCTGGGGTTTTCAGCCCACGGCAAGGGTCCGGTGCACAAGGAGCGTGGCTAGTTTGGGGAGGGGGTTGCAGGCCCGTGAACAGGATCAAAGAGGCCTTCCCTGCCATGTCCCACCTGCCCAGTTCCTGTGCTGTCTGGAGGCTCCACCCTGCCCCACCTGACCTGCTGGCTCACCACAGAGCTGCAAGCCCCTGACAATGGGATCCGGGAAAGGAGAGGTGGTGGCCGGCTCGCCTGGGAACTGGGAAACCCCTTTCATGGATTTACTGGGAGCACCGGGAGGTGGCTGAGAACCCTGCGTCTGTGAGGGGAGCAGTGAGACAGGAAACCCCAGGTTTGGGGATGGATAAGCAGGGGCAGGACAGCCGCGCTTGCAGGCAGGAGCCCAGGTTCTAGTCTTGGGAAGGCCTGGGTTCTGAGCAGGCCCATCTCTCCCGCAGGATGGCGGAGGAGATCATCACTCCCGTGTACTGCACCGGGGTGTCAGCCCAAGTGCAGAAGCAGCGGGCCAAGGAGCTGGGCCTGGGCCGCCATGAGAATGCCATCAAGTACCTGGGCCAGGATTATGAGCAGCTGCGGGCACGATGCCTGCAGAGTGGGACCCTCTTCCGTGATGAGGCCTTCCCTCCCGTGCCCCAGAGCCTGGGTTTCAAGGAGCTAGGTCCCAATTCCTCCAAGACCTATGGCATCAAGTGGAAGCGGCCCATGGTGAGAGGGGCCATCCGGGGTGGGACTCGGCTGAGCCCAGATCCTGGATGAGGAGTAGGAGTGACACTCCATGTCCCTGGTGGGGAATGGGGTCTGGGGTGGCCGGGTGCCAGTTTCTGGGAGGGGCTGGGCCAGGGACAGGACTCTGGGTCTCTCGTAGGAGCTGCTGTCAAACCCCCAGTTCATCGTGGATGGAGCCACCCGCACAGACATCTGCCAGGGAGCACTGGGTAAGCCCCCAGGGGGGTGGGGTCCCAGGTGTTTTTTCCACAGTAGTTCCCCATTCCCGCTCCTTCAGGCTCTGCCCCAACTCCTCCCTCCTGCAAGCCCAGGCAGGCTCTGGCTATCAGTGCTGGGCTGGTTTGCCTAGATTCCTGGGTCTTTTCTGCAAGCTTAGGGGAGTTAAATGGCACTCTGGCCAAGGAAGCCCAGATTCTCCCCAGCATGAGCACCCAATTCCCCCTCCGAGGCAGGTGGGTAGAGCAGGCTGATATGCGTTCCTCCTGCCCCAGGGGACTGCTGGCTCCTGGCGGCCATCGCCTCCCTCACTCTCAACGACAACCTCCTGCACCGAGTGGTTCCGCATGGCCAGAGCTTCCAGGATGGCTATGCCGGCATCTTCCATTTCCAGGTGAGCGCCCACCTGGGGAGGAGGGGCAGCAGGCACCAGGGGAGATGTGGACGGGAGTTAGGGCCACACCCTGTGGGGCCAGCCCTCCCTCCAGCAGGTATTTGACCTCTCAGTGCCATCTGGGGTCTGTCATGTGTGAAGTGACTGGGCTGGGCAGGTATTTGGGCTGGCAGTTTTCCTAGGTGATTGTATGTATCAGGTGGAAAGTGCTTGAAAGAACAGAAAAACTTTTGTGTTACATTCTGTGGGACAAATTTCGCTCCTCCCCGGGGCCGGTCTCAGTTGCCCCATCCGAGAAAGGAGTGCTCACTGGAGAAAACATCAGCATGTGTGGCCTTCTGCACCTGTCAAGCCTCCCATCCCCCCATCCCCCAATCCTCCCACACTTTGGCAAGGTCTGGCTGAGCTCAGCAGAAAAGAAAGACTTGGAATTAAGTCTATGGAAACCAGCTTTTCCTGATGGTGTGCTCAGGGCCCATTTTTCAAGTCACACCAATCAATTCTCAATGAGCTGCCATCGGGAGGGACATGCCCAGCAACCCCTGATGAGACCCTCAGGCCTTGGAGTCCCCAGCCCTGCCCGAAGGAGTCCTGGGTGTCCCCTCCTTCTGCCTGGTTAGAGAGCCCCTTATCCTATTCTGTCCTTGCCTGATGTGCGGGTGGAGGTGGCCCTCAGAACCCAAGGTGCAGAACCCACGGTGCGGATCCACTTTGGCCCAGTGCCAAACCCACCTGCTGTGGTCTGTGGTCTGCTGGGGTGCAGCCTCGCTCCCCTCCCTGCCCTCTTCCCTCGCTCCTCCAGTTCGCTCCTCCCTAGTCTCTGATTGGCCAGTTCTGTACCTGCCACCCACACTCTTTGCAACCTGGGCTGTTACCTGGGCTCCCGGCTGCCTCCTCTCCTCCCCTGTTGTCCTGTCCCTGACCCCTCAGATAGTACCTGAAGTCCTTGGTTGCTTCTGACCCCAGATGCCTTGGGCCCTGCCCCTGCCCTAGGAAACCTGCCCCTTGTGGCATCTCTGAAACAAAGCCTGTGATTGTGAGAACCAGTCCTGCTCACCTTGTGGCTGTAGGGTCTGGATGTCACATTTTCACTCCTCATCCAATGACATGGGTGTCCCCAACCCCCTAGAATAGGGAGGGAAGAGCTAGGAGGCCATGGCCTAAAAGGGAGATAGTTCCAGAAAGCCCAGGCCCGAGAGCTTTCCCACCCTGTTTGTTCAGTGACTCACTAAAGGCTTTGCTTGTGTGCTCTTGTTTAAGTCTTCTGTGAAGAAGGTGCTGCTGCTCCTTTTTATGGATAGGGAAACTGAGGCTCAGAGGTGATAACTTTCCCGGGATCATGTATCTTGTATATCTTGAGCATACATGTACATATCAGGTATATACATCTCTAATCTATATATGGTATGCATGTATTAGTATATATCAGATATGTGTATATCTAGTATGTACTATACAGGCAAAGGAAAGCATCCCTTAGCCCTCTGAAGGTTCACTGAAAAATCAACTCACAAAAGGAGGTTAGTAGGAGAAATGGCATACAAATTGACTAGCCTGCAGCTTGGGGTTGGGAACCACAGAGTGATCACCCCAGCCCAGCAATGGGTACAAAGCTTATACCATCCTGAGGCTACAGGAAGAATGGAGGCTCGAGCACAGCCAAAACCAGGTTCTGGTGGTAAATCAGATTATAGTGGCAAGACTGGCTACGGAAGCGGGAGAAAAGGGGGCCTGGATAGCAAAGGCGGTCTTGTCATGTAGATGAAACTCATAGGTGGCAACCCTCAAGAGAATAGACGGTAATTGTTTCTTTCAGACCTTTAAAGGGTGTCAGGCTCTCAGTCTGACAAGGGAAGGCCTTAGAGAAAGCCTGGCTACCTCAGATTTTCTCTACAGATAGAAATCTCTCCCACAAAATACAGTGTTACAGGGCTGTTTCTGTTTGCAGACCCTCTGAACAGCTATCTAGTGAAATATTTTTATTTCCTTCAGTACCTAGATCTATATGTATCTAGTATATATGTAGCATACATGTATCAGTGTATATTTAATATATCCATGTATAGTATATGTTAAATTCACATGTATTTAGTATATATCAAGCATACATGTATATAGTATATCTGATCTAGTACATATGCATCTAGTATGTATCTAGTATACCTGACCTAGTGCCCATGCATCTGTGTCTAGTATATGTGATTTAGTACACATGCATCTAGTATGTATCTAGTATACCTGACCTAGTGCCCATGCATCTGTGTCTAGTATATGTGATTTAGTATACATGCATCTAGTGTATATCTAGTATACCTGGTCTAGTTAACATGCATCTAGTATGTATCTGCTATACCTGATCTAGTATACATCTAGTATGTATCTAATATGTGTGATTTAATCTACATGTATCTAGTAAGTATCTGTACACATGATCTAGAATCCTTCATCTAGTAAGCTAGAGGTAAGAATGGAGCTCAGATCTGGGAGATTCCAAAGCGGGTACTCACTGTGCCCTTCCCCCACAGCTATGGCAATTTGGGGAGTGGGTGGATGTGGTCGTGGATGACTTGCTGCCTATCAAGGACGGGAAGCTGGTGTTTGTGCACTCTGCTGAAGGCAATGAGTTCTGGAGCGCCCTGCTCGAGAAGGCCTATGCGAAGTGAGTAGGGGCCGAGGGGACAGCTCCAGCCTCCAGGGGGTGGGGGCTCCTGACTGTCTTCCCAGAGGGTCCTGCTTGGCGCCAGATCGCTGACCTAGAGCTGCCCACAGGGTAAATGGCAGCTACGAGGCCCTATCAGGGGGCAGCACCTCGGAGGGCTTTGAGGACTTCACAGGCGGGGTCACCGAGTGGTATGAGTTGCGCAAGGCTCCCAGCGACCTCTACCAGATCATCCTCAAGGCGCTGGAGCGGGGCTCCCTGCTGGGCTGCTCCATAGACGTGAGTGCGGCCAGCCTGATGCTTTGGTACCCTGGAACCCTGGTATCCTGACCTGTCACATTTTCCAAACGTCCCCACCCAGGCTCTGCTCCAGACCCCTGTCCTGCCCCTAAGCTCCATCTCTGGATGCAGAGCCAGTCTCATCCGTCACTTCCACCTCCATGCCTGGTGTCGTTCCTGTCCTCACCTCCCCACTCCTCCCCCAAAACTTCACACCTCAGCTCTTTCCTGGGCTTGCTTTTCCGACCCTTTCTCCTGCTGTTTCCCTCACTGGTGTCATCTCGATCCATGCCATCCCCTGTCCAGTTCACCAGCCTCAGATTTCATCTCCTGGTCTCAGTTCCCACCCATTCCTGGCCTCAGTCCCACACTCACTCCAGTCCCACCTTCCTGCTCCTCTGTTCCCACTCTCTACTCCACTCCCCAATCCTTGATGCCAGACTTGACCCCAACATCACTGCCATCCACAGCTCTAACCCCAGCTCCCGTTCCCCATCCCTAACCAACTCTCCTGTCCTCACGTCCTTCTCTGTGAGGCCCACTGAGGGCCATGTAGCTCTGGTGGGCCGTGCACGGCTGTGTGTGTGTGCATGCATGTTTGCACAGGTTCTGGTCAGCCTTGGCCAGTAGCAGTGTCAGTGGGGTGCCTGGGCACCCCCATCCCAGATGCTCCAAAAGAGCAGCATCTATATGTGGGGGTGTCTATAGGTGTGGGTGATGAACTAGGTGGGATTGGGGTCCCTGCTTGCTGCTCCCAGCAACTATTGTATGTGCAGGTGGGAACATAAGGCCCTGAGTGCTGGGGGCTCACGTGGCAGGGCTGGGGGACCTAGCCACTGACCACAATGCGTGTGTCTTTCTGCAGATCTCCAGCGTTCTAGACATGGAGGCCGTCACCTTCAAGAAGTTGGTGAAGGGCCACGCCTACTCTGTGACCGGGGCCAAGCAGGTACTGCCCTGGGTGGGGCCTTCCCTGCAGGGTGGCTTTTGCCCCCGTCCTGTCCTTGCCTCTCTGGCACCTGACCAGGGCTATGGAAGGTGCTGGCTCCTCCTTTCCCCTCCTCCAGCACCTTATCTCTCAGGGACAGCCATCTGAGATGCCTATCATGTCCTGCCCTGACTGACTGTGGTTCCTGTGCACAGCTGCCTGCCTGGGCTGTGAATTCCAGCACAGGCTTCATCTGGGTGCTGAGCAGGGCTTGGAGAGGATGAGGGTATGGGAGGTGGAGTGTTAAAGTGCGTGCATGGGCCAGGTACAGTAACTCACACCTGATAATCTCAATACTTTGGGAGGCTAAGGCAGGTAGATCACCTGAGGTCAGGAGTTCGAGACTAGCCTGGCCAACATGGTGAAACTCTGAAGTTTTTGTACTGAAAATACAAAAATTAGCTGGCCGTTGTAATGGGCACCTGTAATCCCAGCTACTCAGGAGGCTGAGGCAGGAGAATCACTTGAACCCGGGAGGTGGAGGTTGCAGTGAGCCGAGATTGCACTAATGCACTCCAGCAAGTAGTAAGACTGTCTCAAAAAAAAAAAAAAAAAGTGTGTGCCGGAAGCTAGCACTGATGGGAGCTCTGGGAAATAGGTGAACTACCGAGGCCAGATGGTGAACCTGATCCGGATGCGGAACCCCTGGGGCGAGGTGGAGTGGACAGGAGCCTGGAGCGACAGGTGAGGGGCAGTGCGCACTGTCTGGGGTGCCTTGGGGAAGCTGTTAGGTGCCCCGACATTTCTGCTCTGGGCTCTACCAGGCCAGGCTGGACTCAGGATTGAGCAGAAGGGCCCATCTTCATGCAACTGGGTCTGGGGGACTGGCCTGACAAAGCTCAGGCTGTGCGGTCCCCTGTGCCCAGCCACTGGGTGTGCACAGGGCATCTGACTGGCCCTGATGAGACAAACCCCTAAACCAGAACCTTGGGGCTTGACCTTGAGGAGGCCACCTGGGCTGGGCAGAGGGAAGACAGGCCAGGGTGGACAGGCCCCAGGGACAGAGGCCAGGCAGGTCAGTGCCCACCAGCCCTGGCAGAGCCCTGCTCCTCACAGCTCCTCAGAGTGGAACAACGTGGACCCATATGAACGGGAGCAGCTCCGGGTCAAGATGGAGGATGGGGAGTTCTGGTGAGCGCTCGCCTCCCCTCTGCCCCGCCTCTCCTCCCCTCTGCCCCGCCTCTCCACCCCACACCTCCAGTTCTGTGCCCTGCCGCCGCTGCGCCTCACCCGTGCACCTCCACCCTCAGGATGTCATTCCGAGACTTCATGCGCGAGTTCACCCGCCTGGAGATCTGCAACCTCACGCCCGACGCCCTCAAGAGCCGGACCATCCGCAAGTGGAACACCACGCTCTATGAAGGCACCTGGCGGCGGGGGAGCACCGCGGGGGGCTGCCGGAACTACCCAGGTGACCCGAGCCCGCGGACGTGCAGGCTGCACAGGCGGGCTCTGGGGCTTCCTGCTTCCTACCTTAGGGGCTCCAAAAATCATGTCATCTCACTGAGCCTCCGTATCCTCACTTGAAAGATATAGGCTGATCTCTTGAATTTGTTTGGAGGGTAAAATATTAAATGTCCTGGTAAATTCTAAAGAGGCATTACCGTCCTGGGGCCCGAGCCCAGGCTGCTAATGAGGGGAGAAGACCTGTTGCCATCCAGCCACCTGCCTGTCACTCCTTTCCTGGGCCCTTCCCTCCTGCCTCCTGCCGTCTCTTTTTTTTTTTTTTTTTTTTGTGTGTGTGTGTGAGACAGAGTCTCTGTTACCCAGGCTGGAGTGCAGTGGCATGACCTCAGCTCACTCCAATCTCCACCTCCTGGATTCAAGTGATTCTCCTGCCTAAGCCTCCCAAGTAACTGGGATTACAGGCACCCACCACCACACCTAGCTAATTTTTTTTTTTTTTTTTTATGGAGTCTTGCACTCTCTCCAGGCTGGAGTGCAATAGTGCGATCTCAGCTCACTACAACCTCCGCCTCCTGGTTCAAGCGATTCTCCTGCCTCAGCCTCCTGAGTAGCTGTGACTACAGGCACATGCCACCACGCCTAGCTAATTTTTGTATTTTTAGTAGAGACAAGGTTTCACCATGTTGGTGAGGATGGTCTCGATCCCCTGACCTTGTGACCCACCTGCCTCTACCTCCCAAAGTGCTGGGATTACAGGTGTGAATCACTGTGCCCTGCCAATTTTTGTATTTCTAGTAGAACTGGGGTTTCTCCATGTTGGCCAGGCTGGTCTCGAACTCCTGATCTCAGGTGATCCACCTGCCTTGGCTTCCCAAAGTGCTGGGATTACAGCTGTAAGCCACTGCACCAGTCCCCTCCTGCCTTCTCCTGCCATCTTTCCCTGGGCTTCTAGATCCATGTGGCCAACTTGGGCCACAGCCTGGCCTCTCAGTTCCTTGTCACTCTCACCTGCAGCATGCTTTTCCTCTACCTTAGCTTGGGCCCCACCACGAGGGCACCAGAGCTGCCTTGCCTTGCAAACGCCTGCTCTCTGGTCTCCACCTTCGACTCATTCCACTCCCTTCGTCTTCAACTGTTGGCCTGATGGCCCGAGCCAGTCTGTCAAACCCACTGCTTGGGTACCACCTGCCTCTCCCATCTTGCCTTCTCTCTTTACCTAGGTTAGAGCTATCATTTTAATCTTGTTTCTATAAATGCTTCCAGTCTCCTGGCCTCTCTCTCCCATCACCTGGCACAGAAACCATCCTAGTGGAACTCAGCTCTCCACTGGCTTGGGAGCCATGAATGTGGCAGGAGAGAAATCACATAACCAATGCCATATATTCCCATAAACTCATAGCCACAAACCTCAGTTGATTTGAGCTTTTTTTTTTTTTAATTTTTGAAAATTTTTCATCTAAGCTTCCTGACATCAGTTGAGCATTTTAAATGATTCCCAGCAATTCCACTACTGGTTAGTAAGGTTTCCACTCTCACTTGACCTCTCCCCACTGTCACTCTCATCTTTCGGCCTGGCTTCGCACTTCATTGAAAAGAAAGACTTCGTCCTGCAGGACACCTCGTGTTCCCGCCTCCACATCCCCCCGTCTTCTGCACCTGTGCCTGTGTCCTCGACAGTGGCAGAACTGTCCCCGCTCATGGGGAGTCCACCCCTGCTCCAGATCCCATCCTCCCTGACCTCTGAAAGCATTTGCCCCTTTATCTGTCACCTCTCTCTCCAGCATCATTACAGAGAATCCTCTGTCTTAAAATGAAGCAACCCTCTCGACCCCACTTCCCTGTTCATTTCTCCTCCCTCCTTCAAAGCACGATTTCTTGGGAATTACCATACTCTCTATTTCCTTTCTCACTTCTGCTTGATTGCTCAACCCTTCCCGGTCCAGCTTCATCCCTACCATGCTGCTAAAACCGCCCTTTCGAAGGTCACCTATAACTTTGGCCTTGCCAGATCCGCTGCCGCTCTGTTCTCCTGGGCTGTTCTCAGCGCTGCTCCCTGCCCTCTGTTTTGAAGCATGCTTCTCCCTTGTAGGGATCCCATTTCAGTCTTTCCCCAAATAGATAACCACTGTTCCCTGTACCATTTTGTTATAAGTAAAATTTTGATGCTGCAAAATAAATAGCACTCAAAGATAAATCCTTTCAGCAAGGCAGTTTACATCTACAGAAGGGTGCCATGCACAGACGGAGGAATGGCAGCCGCACGCATGGACAAGGCAGGAAGGGGTACTTATGCCTGATGGGGTCATCCCTACTGCTGTGTCATTCCCCTGTTGGCTAGGGTTAGACCTCACGAGCTAGGCTAATCCCGATTGGCTATTTTAAAGAGAGCAGGGGTCCGAGCTGGAGTGGCAGGGTGGGTGGTTTGGCAGGAAGGACGGTTATGGGCGGGTTAGAGCAGGCAGCCAGGGGTGACCTAGGTCAAAGAAGGTAACTGGAGCAGGTGACCAGGATGAGTCAGGATGGAACCGGGGACTGGGGGAACAGATGTGAACTACTGATTAGAACCAGTGGAGAAGGTTGTTTACTGGAACTACAAGGAAGTTAAACTTTAAAATAGAGAAAGAATAAGAGAGCTGAACATACCGACATACTGATTCTTTGAGGAGAAACTTGGGGTTCACTGTAGCAATTTATTGAGAAATACGTCACCTCCTCACTCCCCAGCAGCACTAGTGGCTTCGTGTAGTCCCCAAGTATGTGTCGGTCTGTTTCTGAACTCAGCATTCTGTCCCTTGGTCTGTCCCTCTGCCAATAACACATTGAATTCATTACTATAGATGTATAAGTTCTGCTGTTGGACAGGATGAATTCCTTCTTCAAGAGTCTCTTAGCTGTTCTGTTTTTTTTTTTTATTTTTTTAATTTGAGACGGAGTCTCGCTCTTGACCAGGCTAGAGTGCAGTGACGCGATCTCAGTTCACTGCAACCTCCACCTCCTGGGTTCAAGCGATTCTTCTGCCTCAGCCTCCCGAGTAACTAGGATTACAGGCACATGCCACCATACCCAGCTAATGCTTGTATTTTTTTTTTTTTTTTTTTGAGACGGAGTCTAGTTCTGTTACCCAGGCTGGAGTACAGTGGTGTGATCTCGGCTCACTGCAAACTCCGCCTCCCAGGTTCAAGTGATTCTCTTGCCTCAGCCTACTGAGTAGCTGGGATTACAGGTGTCTGCCACCACGCCTAACTAATTTTTATATTTTTAGTGGAGACTAGCTTTCACTGTGTTGGCCAGACTGGTCTTGACCTCCTGACCTTGTGATCTGCCCGCCTTAGCCTCCCAAAGTGCAAGGATTACAAGCAGGAGCCACCGCACCTGGCCTAATATTTGTATTTTTAGTAGAGATGGGGTATCACCATGTTGGCCAGGCTGGTCTCGAACTCGTGACCTCAAGTGATCTACCCGCCTTGGCCTCCCAAAGTGCTGGGATTACAGGTGTGAGCCACCACACCTGTCTTAGCTCTTCTTGACCTTTGTTTTTCCAAATGAATTTTAGAATCAGTTTACCAAGTCCTATGAAAAACCATTTTGAGGTTTTAATTTGGAATTGCATGAAATCTATGGAACAATTTGGGGAGAATTGACATTTTTATAATTTTAAGTCTCAACCAAGAATGTGGTATATCTGTTTATTTTGATCTTTAATTATTTCAATAGAATGTTGTATTTTTCATCATAAAGAATTTATACATCTCTTGAGATTTAATGCTAGGCACATTATAATTTTGTTGCTATTATAAATAGTATGTTCTTTAAAATTACTTCTCCCAAGTGAATCTCATTGCTGATACAATAACATGTATTTGACCTTTTATTTATTTATTATTTTATTATTTTTTTTTGAGACGGAGTCTTTCTATGTCACCAGGCTTCAGTGCAGTGGTGTGATCCCGGCTCACTGCAACTTCCGCCTCTCAGTCCAAGTGATTCTCTTGCCTCAGCCTCCCAAGTAGCTGGGACTACACGTGTGCACCACCACACCCAGCTAATATTTTTTTTGTATTTTTAGCAGGAACGGGGTTTCACCATTTTAACCTGAATGGTCTCAATCTCTTGACCTCGTGATCCGCCTGCCTTGGCCTTCCAAAGTGCTAGGATTACAGGTGTGGGCCACCGCCCCCAGCCTCATTTGACCTTTTAAATGTATTTTTTATATCCAGCAAAATTTTAAAAACTGTAATTAATCTTACTGAATTATCTGTATGTATTTTTTCGTATAATTTTGACTCACTGCAACCTCCGCTTCCCTGGTTCAAGTGATACTCCTGCCTTAGCCTCCCAAGTAGCTGAGATTACAGGTGTGCACCACCATACCTGGCTAATTTTTGTATTTTTAGTAGAGACAAGGTTTTACCATGTTGGCCAGGGTGGTCTTGAACTCCTGACCTCAGGTGATCTGCCTGCCTTAGGCCTCGCACAGTGCTGGGATTATAGTCGTGAGCCACTGCACCCAGCCCTTTTTGGTTTTCTAATTAAGAATATAGCATCTGCAAATAATGACAAATTGTTTCTTCTTTTCTATTTCTTACAGCTTTTGTTAGTTTCTCTTGTCTAATACTGCTGCCTAGAACTGTAGAGCTTCCTGCTCTTGTTCCTCTCTTTTTTTTTATTTTTATTTTTAGGAGCAACCCTATTAACTAAGCCCCACTCTTAAAGGGGAAGTTTTCACCACCAAGTATCTTTTTAATCGTGGTTTTTTTGTGGATACCTTTTGTCAGACTAATGAAGTTTCATACTGTTAAACACTTTTAATTGTCTATATTATGATGATAATGTGCTTTTTTTCTTTTTATTTATTAAAATGGTCCTAGGAGTTTGAGGACAGCTTGGGCAACACAGTGAGGCCTCACTTCTACAAAACATTTATAAAAATTTAGCCTGGTATGGTGGCACACGCCTGTAGTCCCAACTACTCAGGAGGCTGAGGAGGGAGGATCTCTTGAGCCAGGGAGGTGGAGGCTGCAGTGAGTCATGTTTGCGCCACTGCAATCCAGCCTGGGCAACAGAACGTGACCCCGTTTAAAAAAAAAATAAAATGGAAAATTGCATTTCTTGCTTTCCTAATGTTAAATCAACTTTACATTCTTGAGATAAAAGCAACACGGTCATGAGTGAGATCTGCCTGTGATTTTCCTTTCTCGTACTGACCACACTGGTTTCAGTGCTATGTTCATCCTGTACGGTGAGTTGAGAAGTATCCCCTCTTTTTCTGTTTCCTAGAAGAGTTTACATAAGATGGGAGTGATGTGTTACTTGAATGGTTGGTAGAACTTGTCTGTAAAGCTGTCATGCTTGCTTTTTTCTTTGTATGAAGATTAATGATATTCAATATTGAAAGTTAAAGGTTATAGAATTGTTCAGATTTTCTGTTTCTTGAGCTGATTTTGATGAGTTGTATTTTCTTTTGTTTTTTTTTTTTCTTTTTTAAGAGAGACAGGGTGTTTTTAGAGACAGGTTCCTCACTGCAGCCTCGAACTCCTGAGCTCGAATCCTGCCTCAGCCTCCTGAGTAGCTGGGACTACACAGGTGTGAGCCATCATGCCCAGCTAATTTTTTATTTTTATAGAGATGGGAGTCTCACTATGTTGCCCAGGCTTATCTTGAATCCCTGGGCTCAAGTGATCCTCCCACCTTTGCCCCCCAAAGTGCTGAGGTTAAGGGCATGAGCCACTGTGCCCCGCCCTGAGTTATATTTTCTAATAATTGATTCTTTGCATCTATTTTTAAAGTTATTAGCCCAAAGTTATCCTTAATATACTCTTATGTCTCATGTGTAATAATGTCCCCTTTTTATGCATGGCATTGCTCATTTCACTGTCTCTTTTGTTTTTATCAATCCTGCAAGAAGTTTGTCAATATTTACAAAGAAATGACTTTTGACTTTGTTGGTCCTTGGTGCTTTGTATAGTATTTCTTTTTCTTTTATTATTTTTACTTACTTACTTATTTAGAGATGGGGGCTTGTTCTCTTGCCCAGGCTGGAGTGCAGTGGCACGATCCTAGATCTCTGATTCTAGGTCACTGCAGTCTCAAATTTCTGGGCTCAGGCGATCCTCCCACTTCAACCTCCCAAGTAGTTGGGATTATATGTGTGTTCCACTGTGCCTGGCAGTATTTTTTTCCTATATCATTAATCTTTACTGTTTATTATCTCATTCCTTCCACTTTCTTTGGATTGATTTTTTTTTTTTTGAGACAGAGTCTCACTCTGTCACCCAGGTTGGAGTGGTGCGATCCTGGCTCACTGGAACTCCCGTCTCCTGGGTTTAAGTGATTCTCCTGCCACAGACTCCCGAGTAACTGGGATTACAGGCATGTGCCACCACACCTGGCTAATTTTTTTTTTTATCGTAATTTTCGTAGAGATGGGGTTTCACCATATTGGCCAGGCTGGTCTCAAACTCCTGACCTCAAGTGATCTGCCTGCCTTGGCCTCCCAAAGGGGTTATAGGCTTGAGCCACTGTGATGGGCCTGGATTGATTTTCAGACTTTATTTTATGACTTCTTAAATTAGATGCTTATTTCATTAATTTAGAGTTTTATAATTTAAGCAACTAAAGTGATAAATTTCCTTTTAAGTACATCCTTGAGTTACACAATATTGATACATAGTGTTTTTGACAATTGTGATATAATTCACACACCCGAAAATTTGTACTTCTAATGTGTGAAATTTAGTGGCTTTTAGTGTCTCACAGTGTTGTGTAAGTATTACTATTATCCAGAGCTTTTTCTTCACCCCCCACCCCGAAAATCCTGTGATCACTGGCAATCACTCTATTTTTTTCTCCCCATCAACCGTGAATCTACTTTTTGTCTCTATAAATTTACCTATTCCGGACTTTTTTGCTTTAGCATAATGTTTTCAACGTTCATTTATGGTGTAGAAGTACTTCATCTCATTTTTATGGCAGATTAATCTTTCATGCTATGGCTGTCACATTTTGCTTATTCATTCGTCAGCTGATGGGGTGTTATTTCCAGTTTTTGGCTGTGTGAAGAATGTCCCTGTGAACATTCGTGTGCATGTGTTTGAGCATATGTTTTCAGTTCTGTGGGGCCTGTAACTAGGAGTGAAATTGTTGGGCGATAGGGTAATTCCATGTTTAATTTTTTGAGGAACTGCCAATCGTTTTCCAAAGCAGCAGCACCATGTTATGCCCCCACCAGCACAGTGTGAGGGTTCCGGTTTCTCTACATCCTCTTCAACACTTGTTACTGCTCCTCGTGTTGATTATAGCCATCCTAGTGGGTGTGAAGTGGTGTCATTGAAGTTTTTGGGTTTTCTTTTTTTTGAGATGGGGTCTTGCTCTAGTGCCCAGGCTGGAGTGCAGTGATGTGATCTCGGCTCACTGCAACCTCTGCCTCCCAGGTTCAAGTGATTCTCCTGCCTCAGTCTCCCTCAGTCCCTAGCTGGGACTACAGGTATACACTGCCACACCCAGCTAATTTTTGTATTTTCAGTAGAAACGGGGTTTCACCATGTTGACCAGGCTGGTCTTGAACTCCCAATCTCAGGTGACCCACCCTCCTTGGCCTCCCAAAGTGCTGGGATTACAGGCGTGAGCCACCGCGCCTGGCTCTAGATGATTTAACGGATCTTTTCAAATCTGTTCATGTTTGCTCAAATTTTCAAACTTTTCATTTATTCCTTTAAATATAGTAAGCATAGTCTTATACTCTGTGTCTGATAAGGTCAATATCTGAAGTCTTAGTGGTCAGGTTTTGTTCATTGCGGCTGCTGCTCCTGCTCAGTTACCATGTCTTGTTTCCTTGTGAGATCTCTGCCTTGTTTGGCCTAGAAGTTCACCTGTGAGAGAGATCTTTGAGTCCTCAGATACGGTAAAATTGCTCCGTGGTGTTTCTGCTAGTCACCTGGAATGCTACCAATCCAGAACACCTTTTTCGTTCTTACTTATTTATTTATTTATTTAGAGACACAGTCTTTCTCTGGCTGGAGTGCAATGGCACAATCTCAGCTCACTTCAGCCTCGACCTCTCAGGCTCAAGCAATCCTTCCACCTCATCCTCCTCAGTAGCTGGGACTATAGGCATGCATCACCACACCCCGCTAATTTTTGTATTTTTGTAGAGAGGCGGTTTTACCACCTTGCCCAGGCTGGTTTTGAGCTCCTGTCTTCATGCCATCTGCATGCTTTGGCCTCCCAAAGTGCTGGGATTACAGGCATGAGTTACCACATCCAACCTTGTTCTTTTTTTGAGACAGGATCTGACTCTGTCACCTATGCTGGAGTGCAGTGGTGCAATCATAGCTCACTGCAGCCTCAACCTTTTGGGCTTAAATGATCCTCCCAAGTAGCTGTGACTATGATATAGACACGCCCCACATGCCCAGCTAATTTCTTAAATTTTTTGTAGAGATGAAGTCTTGCTGTGTTGCCTAGGCTGGTGTTGAACTCCTGGGCTCGAGTGATCCTCCCACCTCAGCCTCCTGATTTACCTGGGTCTGCAGATCCATGCCACCATGCCTGGCTCATTTTTTTTTTTTAACGTTTGTAGTGTTGGCGTTTTCCCTTTGTTGTCCAGGCTGGTCTCGAACTTCTGTGCTCAATCAGTCCTCCCACCTCGGTCTCCCAAAGCACTGGGATTATAGTCCATCAGCCACTGTACCTGGTGCAGAACACTTTTAAAACTAAATTATCTTCTTAAGTTTTCACAACCAGTGTGAATTAAAACTGAAAGGTCGTGTGAAGGCTGGTGTGAGGTTATTTTTTCCTTCCCCCTAGGGAGGTTTAATTTTCTTAATTTTTTTTTTTTTTTTTTTGAGACATGGTCTTGCTCTGTTGCCCAGGCTGGAGTGCAGTGGCGTGATCTTGGCTCACTGCAACCTCCACCTCCCAGGTTCAAGGGATTCTCCTGCCTCATCCTCCCAAGTAAGTGGAACCAGGTGCCCACCACCATGCCCGGCTAATTTTTGTAGTTTTTCAGTAGAGACTGGGTTTCACCATGTTGGCCAGGCTAGTCTCAAACTCCTGACCTCAAGTGATCGACCCGCCTCGGCCTCCCACAGTGCTGGGATTACAGGCATGAGCTACTGCGCCTGGCTGAATTTTCTTTGATACTTAATTGCTGACATTCCTGATGGGGCTTCCAGTTTAATTGCAGGAACCTCCTATTGGATTCTCTACCTCAGGTAGATCTTGGACTTGATCATCTGCTTCTATTCCTGGGGGTCAGGGGTCTACAGAAGCCCTTTGCCATTATTTACCTTGCAGGACTCCTACTTTCTATTTTTTAAAAACATCTTTATTAGGCTGGGCGCGGTTGCTCACACCTGTAATCTCAGCACTTTGGGAGGCCGAGGCAGGCAGATCACCTGAGGTCAGGAATTCAAGACCAGCCTGGCCAACATGGTGAAACCCCGTCTCTACAAAAAAAAAAAAAAAAAAAAAAAAAATTAGCCAGGCGTGGTGGCGTGCACCCGTAGTCCCAGCTACTCGGGAGGCTGAGGCAGGAAAATTGCTTGAACCCAGGAGGCAGAGGCTGCAGTGAGCTGAGATCGCGCCATTGCACTCCAGCCTGGGGGACAAGAGTGAGACTTGGTATCAAAAAACAAAACAAAACAAAACTTTATTGATATTTAATTCACATACCATACAAGTCACCTATTTAAAGTTACAATTTAAATATACTATTTAAAGTATATCACAGAGTTGTGCAGCCATCACCATATCAATTTTACATTTTATTATCCCAAAAGCAAATGAGGTGCTCCTTAGCCATCATGCCGCAGCCCTCCCGGCAGCCCTGATCACCACAAATCTACTTCTTATCTTATCGCTATGGATTTGCCTATTTGGGATATTTCCTGTGAACAGAATCATATAATCCAGGGTTCTCTGTGTCTGACTTTTTCCACTTAGCATAATGTTTTCAAGGATCCTCCATGTTGCAGCATGGATCAGTATGTGGTTCCTCTTTGTTGCCAAATAGTATCTCACTGTTTGGCTCTATAATTTGTGTATTCACTCTTCAGTGCTGGATAATTGGGTTGTTTCATCCACTCAGCTGTTATAAATGATGCAGCCATCAACATGCTTTTCCCCCCTCCCTGTGGAGATGGAATTTTGATCTGTTGCCAGTCTGGAGTGCAGTGGCGCGATCTCGGCTCACTGCAACCTCCACCTCCCGGGTTCAAGCGATTCTCCTGCCTCAGCCTCCTGAGTAGCTGGGACTACAGGCATGGGCCACCATACCCAGCTAATTTTTGTATTTTTAGTAGAGATGGGATTTCACCATATTGACCGGGCTGGTCTCAAAACTCCTGATCTCAGGTGATTTATTTGTTTGTTTGTTTTTGATAGGGAGTCTCGCTCTGTCGCTCAGGCTGGAGTACTGTGGTGCCATCTCAGCTCACTGCAACCTCCACCTCCCGGGTTCAAGCGATTCTCCTGCCTCAGCCTCCTGAGTAGCTGGGACTACAGGCATGGGCCACCACACCCAGCTAATTTTTGTATTTTTAGTAGAGATGGGCTTTCACCATATTGACCAGGCTGGTCTCAAAACTCCTGATCTCAGGTGATCCACCTGCCTCAGCCTTCCGAAGTGCTGGGATTACAGGTGTGAGCCACTGTGCCGGCCACAGTCTTAAGAACAAGTCTTTGCATGGACACATGTTTTCATTTCTCTTGGGTATAGACCTACGAGTGGAATTTCTGGGTCATATGAAGCTCTGTATTTAACCTTCTGAGAAACTGCCAGAATGTTCTTCAAAGCAGCTGCAGCATTTTACATTCCACTAGCATCGTGTGAGGTTCTGATTCTTCCACAGCTTCACCGAAATTGTTATTATCTTTATTTTTATTATTATTATTGTCAATGGAGGGCAGGGGGTGTGTGGCTTATTAGTGCCTCTGAAAAGTTTTGCAGTTTACCTTTCTGTCCAGCACTGGGTTGTTTTGGTCAAGAGGGTTCTTTAGGCAGCAAAATCACCCAACTGCCAGAAGTGCAAGCCCCTTGCTGGCTGGCTGTGGCCTCCTGTCGGACCCCTGCTTTTTCTCTTGCCCTCTTCTAAGTCGTTATCCACATGGCACTCGAGTCATCTTTGATTCCTAATGCAGTCACATCCCTCTCTGCTGCAAGCTGTGGGAGGGTCCTTTCTCTGCTTCAGTCCATACGCCCCAGCTCCTGGCCACTCCTGCAAGCTCTGCGGTCTCCCTGATCCTCGTGCTCCCTGAAGCCTCTGTAGGTGCTCCCTGTCCGCAGATGGGTGAGGCCCTTCCCCACCTCTGCTCTGGGATGTCCTCCGCCTGGCTTCTGCTTCCCGGCAGCTTCCTAGGTCAGCCCCTTCGGGACTCAGTGCACAGGCCTCCTACTCTGACCTACTCCTGCTTGCTTTTCGTTGCAGTTGCTCTGCTCGCTAACCTAACGGACGTGCTCAGACTTAAGCCTTCACTTTCGGAATGCAGGTCGTGAGGGCATGGACCGAGCCTGTCCCAGCCTGCCCATCACCCTGTACACTCTGGGAGCTCAGTAATATTTGTTGAATGAATGAATGTGCACGGGGGGGGGGCGTGCTGGGGAGGCTTGGGGGCCACGTCGCTCTGCCCACCTCTGATCCCCGCCTCCCCACCTGCCCGCAGCCACCTTCTGGGTGAACCCTCAGTTCAAGATCCGGCTAGATGAGGTGGATGACCCGGATGACTACGGGGACCGCGAGTCAGGCTGCAGCTTCGTTCTTGCCCTGATGCAGAAGCACCGCCGCCGCGAGCGCCGCTATGGCCGCGACATGGAGACCATTGGCTTCGCAGTCTATGAGGTGAGCAGGGTGAATGCCTGGTGGATCTCACTGAGCAGGCAGAGGACCTGGCGCCCTCCCTCGCCACCCGCAGCGCAGGGGGGCTTCCGCCAGGGGGCGCCGGAGGCCATGCCTTCCCCCCAGATTCCACCTCCCACCCCCACTCTCCACCCCTCCCCCTATCCTGATGGCTGGAAGGTCTCACCCTCCAGGAGGCACCTGCTGAGGCCCTCTGGCTGACAGGGAGCGAAAAGAGAGGAAGGGAGTTGACTCAGGGAAGGGAGATTCTGGGATTCACCCCACGCTTAGAGGGAGGCCTGCTGCTCTTGGAGGAGGGAGCTGGCTCAGCTGACGCCTGGGAGTACTGACTCCCTGTCTTGGAGGCTGTGAGCAGAAGCTGGCAGGGGCAGCATAGGGGATAGGGAGGGCCTGCAGGCCAAGGCGAGGCTGTGCCAGTTGCTCTGTGATTAGAATTCCTTGCTCTTGCCTTGTATCTGCCCTGTTTCACACACTGCCTTCAAGACAGGGACAGAAACTTCTGGGCCTCCCTGGCTGCAGTCTCGGCTCACACCCAGACCCCCTGGCAGCAGCCCGCAGTGGCCCTTTCCTGTCCCTGGGCTTCAGAACGTTGCAGTTGCCTGGCCTGGAGCCTCTGACTCAGCGAGTCGTAGGGCGGGCATCCCAGACCAAGAGGACCCTGCCTGGGCCCTCCCTCCTGGGGTGCTGCTCTGGTGCAGGGACAGATCTGGGTCCCCAGGGCCCTGCCTTCTGCCTCCTCATCCCATCAGTCCCACCTAAGCACTCAGGACCTCTGCGTAGCATACATCGTGACCCCACCCCGGGACAAACACACTCTCTGACTTCCCCTGTCTCTCTATTTCAGGTCCCTCCAGAGGTACGTGTGGCACCTGAGCCACCTGCAGTCACACACCCCTGATGGTGCCAGAGGGGAGCAGCCCAGTGGCAAACCCACCCTGGCCTGGAGAGCTAAGAAGTCATCTTGTTTCACTGCTTGAAAAATGCTGCTTCCCACCTGTTCCGTGGGCAGAGCAAACATTGCTCTCCTGAGGGTCACACAGGAAGTCAGTGAGGGAGCTGGATTTGAACCCTGGTCTTCAGAGTCCCTGTCTGACATGTACACACGAGGCTCTTCCTGCCTTTCGGTCTACACCGAGTAAGGGAAGTCTAGCAATGTTAGGGGCAGGGCATTAGACAGGCTGAGAGTTTTGCCCCCTTGAGCAGTTGCTTAAGCTCCGAGCCTCAGTGTTTGTGTCTGTAAAATGGGCATAACAGCAGAACAGCAAATGAGGTGCTGAGTGCCCTGCAGTGCCCAGTCCAGGGAAAGCTCCCAGTGATAATAATGACAGTGCTATTGAAGCACATGCCTTATCTGGAATCTCGTGCTACTCTCCTCTACCCTCTGCAATGAGTAGTGTTATTACATTTTACAGATGAGGAAACTGAGGCTAAATGTCTTGTTAGGGTCATGCAGGCTGTGAGTGAGCCATGCCCCAGCTCTCCAGCCCCTTGGCCAGGACAAGGAGTCTGGGTCTGGGGGTGGCCCCTGAGGGTGGGCTCAGTGGGCAGCTACAGCCCTGCTCCCTCCTCCCTCCCTCCAGCTGGTGGGCCAGCCGGCCGTGCACTTGAAGCGTGACTTCTTCCTGGCCAATGCATCTCGGGCGCGCTCAGAGCAGTTTATCAACCTTCGAGAGGTCAGCACCCGCTTCCGCCTGCCACCCGGGGAGTACGTGGTGGTGCCCTCCACCTTCGAGCCCAACAAGGAGGGCGACTTTGTGCTGCGCTTCTTCTCGGAGAAGAGTGCTGGGACTGCGTGAGTGTCATGGACTGGCCCCCGCCACCCTCCCCTCTCCCAGCCTCTCCCTTCAGACCTTCTGCTGTCCCCTGACCCGCTCCTTTCCTCCCCACTCTCTGCAGGGAGCTGGACGATCAGATCCAGGCCAATCTCCCCGACGAGGTATGTGGTCCCACCCCATCAGGCCCCGTCCTCCTTTCCTCCTCACCCCTGGGTGTGTGATGAGGACCCGGGTTTCCTGTCCCCTGAGTTCCTGCTAGCAGGGAAGATCCCCTCCTGGCAGGAGCCATAGGAGTAATGCTAATCCCTCATCGGCCCAGCACTTTACAGTTTGCAGAGGACCTGTGATACTAACGGCACAGCCCCCGAGCGCTCACCCTGTGGCGTGTCCGTGCTGAGCACTTTACCTGTGTCACCTCATTTCCTCCCCACATCAACCCTGTCTGGGTCTTGTGCCTCCTCTGAATGGGAAATTCAGGTTCACAGAGGTTAGGGAACCGCCTGAAGCCATGTAGTAGGGATCCAAACTCTTGAGACTGAGTCTCGCTCTGTCGCCCAGGCTGGAGTGCAATGGCATGATCTCAGCTCCCTGCAACCTCTGCCTCCGAGGTTCAACCGATTCTCCTGCCTCAGCCTCCTGAGTAGCTGGGATTACAGACATGCCCCACCACACCTGGCTAATTTTTTTTTGAGACAGAGTCTTGCTCTTTCACCCAGGCTGGAGTGCAATGGTGTGATCTTGGCTCACTGCAACCTCCGCCTCCCAGGTTCAAGCGATTATCCTGCCTCAGCCTCCTGAGTAGCTGGGATTATAGGCTTGTGCCACCATGCCCAGCTAATTTTTTGTTTTTTTTTTTTTTTTTTAGTAGAGATGGGGTTTTGCCATGTTGGTCAGTCTGGTCTCGAACTCCTGACCTCGTGATCCACCCACCTTGGGTAAATTTTGTATTTTTAGTAGAGAAAGGATTTCACCATGTTGGTCAGGCTGGTCTCGGACTCCTAACCTCAGGTGATCCACCCACCTTGGCCTCCCAAAGTGCTGGGATTACAGGTGTGAGCCACTGTACCTGGCCCAAACTCTTGCCTTTTAATCACTGAGCTGGATAGTATCTGTCTGAGCTCAACAGCGCCCACTTCATTTAGGTCACATCAGCCCTGGGCATGGGGCAGGGCAGGGCAGGTACAGGATTCCCCTTTCACAGATTAGAAAAGTGAGACTCAAACCAGGCGCAGTGGCTCATGCCTGTAATCCTAGCACTTTGGGAGGCTGAGGTGGACAGATCACCTGAGGTCAGGAGTTCGACACCAGCCTGGCCAACATGGCAAAACTCCATCTCTACTAAAAATACAAAAATTAGCTGGGCATGGTGGCGGGCACCTGTAATCCTAGCTACTTTGGCGGCTAAGGCAGTGAGGTTGAACCCAGGAGGCGGAGGTTGCAGTGAGCTGAGATCATGCCAGTGCACTCCAGCCTGGGTGACAGAGTGAGACTCCATCTCAAAAAAAAAAAGAAGAAAAGTGAGGCTCAGAGGAGTGAAGCGACTTGTAGCAGATATGTGGTCTCAGTCCTCCCTCCAGCTGCCTCTGCAGGGGCAGAGCCGGGGTCTCTCTTGCCTGCCTTCTCCCCCAGCTGTCTCTGCAGGGGCAGAGCCGGGGCCTCTCTTACCTGCCTTCTCCCCCAGCTGCCTCTGCAGGGGCAGAGCCGGGGTCTCTCTTACCTGCCTTCTCCCCCAGCTGCCTCTGCAGGGGCAGAGCCGGGGCCTCTCTTACCTGCCTTCTCCCCTTCTTGGTCCAGCAAGTGCTCTCAGAAGAGGAGATTGATGAGAACTTCAAGGCCCTCTTCAGGCAGCTGGCAGGGGAGGTAGGTTGGGGCATGGTGGGTGGGGAGGGGCCTGTGAGGGGCAGCCCTCCCCCGGGGCAGGTGCCATCCGCTGTCTCTCCCCAGGACATGGAGATCAGCGTGAAGGAGCTGCGGACAATCCTCAACAGGATCATCAGCAAACGTGAGTCCCCTCGGGGCCGCCCCACCTCCCCACATCAGAATCCAGGCTCATGCCCTGGTCTGCATGAGTCGGGGAACCCTCCAGTTTTTCTGAGTGCAGCTCCCTACCATTTCCATCCCATGCTCCTCCTTCTGACCTGCTGTCCTGAGAGTCCCTGTGCTCGGGCGCTGTGCCTTCGTGGGATTAGAAGCACAGCCTGGCCGGGCACAGTGGCTCATGCCTGTAGTCCTAACACTTTGGGAGGCCAAGGCGGGTATATCGCTTCAGCCCAGGAGTCCAAGACCAGCCTGGATGACATGGAGAGACCCTGTCTCTACCAAAAAGTACAAATATTAGCCAGGTGTAGTGGCGTGCACCTGGCGTCCCAGCTCCCCAGGAGGCTGAGTTGGGAGGATGACTTGAGCCCAGGGAGGTTGAGGCTGCAGTGAGCTGTGATCACATCCATGCACTCCAGGCTGGGCAGCAGAGCAAGACCCTGTCTCAAAAAAAAAAAGCAGCAGCAGCACCTTAGTGCCAAGAAAAAGTCTCCCCTTAGCCTCCTGGGCCAGGTCTTGTGGCTTGGGGAACATCACATGACTGGCTTCACTCCCTGCATACAACTGCCAGCAACCACTCCCTCCCCTCCCCGCCCCTCCAGCCCGGAGCTGCCCATGGGCTTTGCTGCCACTGACCTCCCTCCATATGGTTTCCTTAAGCAGAGCCTCTCCTCCTCTCCTCTGCTAGTGAGGCCCTGCTTATCCTCCATAACCTGCAGCAAGCCCCGACGCGCCCCACCCCGCCCCACCCCATCCCACCCCGCCCCATCTTTCTACCCAATTTCCTGCTGTTCTGTTTCACGCTGGTTTCTTTATACTTTGGACTAATTGTGGCTGTTGGGACTTTGGCTCGATTGCTAAAATACTTTCCCTGTACTTCCTGATGATAATAATCCTGCCCACTTCCTCTGCCAGATACTGCACCTACTGGGCAGGATTTGTGCCTCCCTGACAACCCCCCACCCAGTGCTCCCAGCAGGGGCAGGGGCAGGAAGTTCGCTAGGTTGAGATGTTGGAATTGGTTTTTCTTGTAGACAAAGACCTGCGGACCAAGGGCTTCAGCCTGGAGTCGTGCCGCAGCATGGTGAACCTCATGGATGTATCCTTGCGTTCGCTTTTGTCTCCTGAGTGGGGTTTTGGGTGGAGGAATCAGTGCTGGGAGAACTGTCCCAGGACGGTGCAGAGAATGGGACGGAGCCATGTGGAGTGTGGACACACAGTGCCCCGTGTTTCCCTGGACGTCTTCCTGTTGGTTGGGAGGGAGAAACTGAGGCACAGGCCCGCGTCACGTGAACGGTGGAGCAAGACCTGGGTCCCCACTGACTCTAAGGCTGGCGCTGTTTCTGACCCCTCCCCTGCCCACTCCACTGCACCCCAGCCCAGAGAACGAGGCAAGCCTGGCTGTGGGCTAACTGCACAAGGCTTTTGCTCCCTCTCCCCACCCTACCCCGAGGCCGCTGGCCAGCTCCACGGCCATCTCCCCTCTGCACAGTTGCCCACTCTCCCATGCCTGGTCTAAGTGGTGGAATTTCCTTCTTAACGGCCACCTAGCGTGATGGCAACGGGAAGCTGGGCCTGGTGGAGTTCAACATCCTGTGGAACCGAATCCGGAATTACCTGGTAGGTTGTCCCCACTCACCTGTTTCGGCAGGTGGGGGCCAGGCAGGCAGGAGGGGCCTGGTGACTTGGCCTGGCACTCACCCTCTGCACCCCACCCCAGTCCATCTTCCGGAAGTTTGACCTGGACAAATCGGGCAGCATGAGCGCCTACGAGATGCGGATGGCCATCGAGTCAGCAGGTGAGACCCCAAGGCCGATGGCACGTGTGGGGCCCGGGACAGGTAGCCCCACTGCTCCCGTGCCCCAGGCCCTTGTCCCTGGAGTGCTGGTGGCGACGTGGTTAACAGCCATCTTTTCCTTTTCCCCGTGGTTACTGAGCTAAGTGCATTACTGGGTTTCCTTCCTTTCTTCCTGTCTGCAGCCTAACGAGGCTAGGGTCTTTCACCAGCTCCATTGTGCACGTGAAAATAGAGAGGCTGTGAGAAGGAAAGTGACTGACCTCAGGCCTCGCAGCCAGAAGTGGGCAGAGCCAGGCTGCAGCGCCTCCAGTGAGGGAGGTGCAGGGCTCACCCCGCCAGCCCGCTTAAGCACAAGGCCAGGGTATTCAGGACAAACTAAGCTGGACCCCTGAGCCCTCACTGGCCAGCTCCTGATTCCCTGGCATGACCCAGGCCCTGAGAATGGCACTCACTTGCCCAGCCCCTCACAGCTACTGGCCCTGCCCAGGAGGCCTTCATGCCCCTTCCCCTGGAGAAGAAAAGGCCCTAAGCACCCTGCCTAGCCCCAGCCCCCTCCTGGGTACCCAACCCCTTCCCCATCCTGTTGGGCAGGGGCTGCGCCTCCCTGACCTTCACTCACTCTCCCGGACCAGGCTTCAAGCTCAACAAGAAGCTTTACGAGCTCATCATCACCCGCTACTCAGAGCCTGACCTGGCGGTCGACTTTGACAACTTCGTGTGCTGCCTGGTGCGGCTGGAGACCATGTTCCGTGAGTGTCCCCGGCCACCTCCCACCCTCCAGCTCCATCCCAAACACGTCAGCCAGGAGCTGGTGGGAATGACAGATGGCTGAATTAGCAGAGACAGGCCAGTGCAGTGGGCGTGTGCCAGAGAGGCCTAGGTCTGGGGTTGAGGAGCCCTGGTTGAGGGCCAGGAGAGTGGGGGAGGTAAGGGAGTTGACGGGGCTTCTCAGCAGCAGGAAGAACTGCTTCCCAGCTTCAAGGGGTGTCAGCTTGGGGTACTGTGGGGAGGTAGAGAGGGACCAGGCAGGAAGGGGGCCAGGCCTGGCCCTGCATGAATGTCCCACTGAGTTCTCAGCCCTGTATCACCTTTTCTTGAACACACAGGATTTTTCAAAACTCTGGACACAGATCTGGATGGAGTCGTGACCTTTGACTTGTTTAAGGTGGGAATCTCCCTGGGCCCATGGTGGGGGAAGAGTTCCAGGTGATTGAGTTTTTTCATCTGACCAATGTTCTCCTGTCCTTTCCTGGAAGCGAGCCTGGGCCTCAGAGCCAACCCTAAAGGCTGGGCCACCTGAGTCCTGAAAGGCTGGGGTCGGGGTGCCTGGTTCTGGGAGAGGAGCAGGACGGGGGCCCAGGCCCTTGGGGGCCTCTGTGGGAGCAGCAGTCTGGTTTCCTAGGGGTGGAGGAGGTAAGAAGGTAGCCCCTCCATGAGGTCCCTGAGGTGGCTCCTGAGCCGTGGAGTGGGGGTTGGGCCTGGGGTTTAGGTGGGGAGGAAGCCAAGCGGCTGTTCCGGCTGCCCCCGGCTGACCTGCCTGCTCTCCCGCAGTGGTTGCAGCTGACCATGTTTGCATGAGGCAGGGGCTCGGTCCCCTTTGCCCTGCTCCTGTCCCTCCTCATCTGCCAAGCCACGCCTCCTGCCACGCCACACCAGGCCACGCCAGCTGCAAGTGCCTTCCTTGGAGCAGAGAGGCAGCCTCGTCCTCCTGTCCCCTCTCCTCTCAGCCGCCGTCGTTCGTCTGCTCTGGGCAGAGCTGGGTGGCCCCTGCCTGCACCCACTATGGGCTTGGGATGGACTCGGGCCCTCCATTGCCAGGCCAGGAAGGCAGCTTTCGCTTGTTCCTGTCTCAGAACAGCCCCAGGTTTTCTCTGCATCCTGATGTGTCCCCGCTCCTCACTCAGTGCCACTGACCTTGCCTCGCCTGCAGACTATAAATTATAACCACTAGCTCCACAGTCTGCAGTCCAGGCATGAGGAGCCGCCTCCCGGCTCGGGGAGTCCCCAGGGCTGGGAACGCCTGTGCCTTCCTGAGCAGAAGCCAACGCCCCCTCTGCCCTTCTCTGGCCCTGCTGCCAACCAGGAGCTGTCCAGCCTGTGGGCGGTCGGCCTTCCCTCCTTTGCTCCTTTTTATATTGGTGATTTTAAAGGGGACTCTTCAGAGTCTAGTGTACTGGTTTTGGGGGTGCCAGAGGCACTAGGCCTGGGGAGGGAGGTCCTGTGTTCCATACAGAGGAACCCCAAATAATAAAGGAAAAGGCCCCACATCTGACTGTGAAGTGTTTCTCCCCACCCTGCTGCCTGGAAGACACCTACGGGCCCTAGCCCATGGGGCAGCTCATGGCCTCAGCTCACCCTTCCCCTCCAACCCCTCCGTCTCCTTCCTCTTGACCCTGGAGGCTTGAACCCCTGCTGGAGTACTGCGGATCTGGGCGAGTACTAGGTCCCAACCTCCCAGGGCCAACCCTGGCACAGAATACCCTGGCCCTGGGAGGTTGGGCCCTAGCTGCAGGGACAGGGCCACACAGCTGAGGTCCCACGTGGCCCTGCTGATCCTACATGCCCTCCTCCACCCAGGAGGCCTGACCCTACCTTTCCTGCACACCTGCCCAGTGAGGTGAGGCTCTGAATGAAACCCAAACCTCGACTTAGCACACACCCGGCCCCCCAGGGAGCTCCCCAGAGCACAGAGCCTCTTTCAGGTCCTTCTGGGGGGAGCCCCTGTGACCCAGACACCTGCACTTATATAAGCCCTCCAGGCCCCTCTGGGATCCGGAATTTTCTTACCAGAGATAAGAGTGGTTTGGGGGAATGAAAGGGGGGTGGGGCAAAACTGAAATGCAGAGCAGAGGCTGAGGTGGCGGAGGTGGGTGGGCTGCTGTCTGCTGCTGTGGGCCCCTAGCGTTGGGGCAGATGGAGGTGGAGGCCCCTGCGTGCCCCACGGGGCAGGCTGCTGTCTTGAGCCAGCATTTTGCCCTTGTTAACTCCTCACTGGGAGTCCAGGTCCTGTTGGGCCCAGCGTCTTCAGCAGTGAGGGCAGTGGCTCAGCTCTTCCTGGAGCCTGGGCTGGTGTGTGAGGGGCTGGGGGGCAGGGAGGCTGTGCAGGGCCCGGCCATCTTGCTCAAACCCTTACTTGCTCTCTGGATTGGGTTTTACTTGATGAGGGGATGGGAACACCATGGTCTGGATGGCCTGGGGCCCTAACCTCTCAAAAACTCAGAGTCCCTGAGGTGGGGGCGGGCAGGGTGGGGCTTCCTCCTGACTGCTCAATTTGGGCATTTTGTTTTTATTTATTTATTATTTATTTTTGAGTTGGAGTTTCCTTCTTGTCACCCAGGCTGGAGTGCCGTGGTGCGGTTTCGGCTCACTGCAACCTCTGCCTCCCGGGTTTAAGCAAGTCTGCCTCAGCCTCCCAAGTAGCTGAGATTACAGATGCCTGCCACCGCACCTGGCTAACTTTTATATTTTTAGTAGAGACAGCGTTTCATCATGTTGGCCAGGCTGGTTTCGAACTGCTGACCTCAGGTGATCCGCTCACCACAGCCTCCCAAAGTGCTGGGATTACAGGCATGGCATGAGCCACCGCGCCCAGCCTATCTGGGTATTTTAAAAGGGCTTTTTCCCAAGTGTCACCTGTGCGGCCAAGTTCCTGCCTTCTCGGGATGCAGGGAAGTGTAAGCAGCTGTAATCACTGCACCACATTATTCTGAACTCTCGGCACTAAAGTTTCCAGCTGCAATTTGGAGCCTAGTGACCCTAGGGACTGTGTTCCATGTGCCAAGGCTGAAATCAGGGCTCCCAAACATGCCTCAGTGTCCTCTGGAGGAAAGGGAAGGTGACGGTGCTGGGGTCCTGCTGGTAAGGGCAGCGGGCAGGGCGGCTGGGCCTGCAGATCTGGGTGATGGGCTGGGACTTGGCCCTCTGGGTGAGAGATGGAGAGACTTGGAAAAAGGGCATGGGGGAGGGGAGCCCTGCAGATGTGGGGACACCTGAACCCTCCTATGGGGTGTAACCCGAGCCCTCGGACACAGGGTGCACAGGATGTCTGCAGTCCTCACCCCTGGCCTGTCCCTCCGCCTCCCAGCGCCCCTCCCCGGCCTCTTTACATAAAGCCTGGCAGGCTGGGCCCCAGGTCAGGCCCATGGTCATGGCCTTCACAGACCTGCTGGACGCCCTGGGCGGCGTGGGCCGCTTCCAGCTCCTCCACACAGCCCTGCTGCTGCTGCCCTGCAGCCTGCTGGCCTGCCATAACTTCCTGCAGAACTTCACGGCCGCTGTGCCCCCCCATCACTGCCGGGGCCCCACCAACCACACTGAGGCCACCAATGACTCGGGGAACTGGCTGAGGGCCACAGTACCCCTGGACCAGCTTGGGGTCCCGGAGCCATGCCGGCGCTTCATGAAACCTCAGTGGGCCCTGCTGAGCCCCAACTCCTCTCTCCCGGGAGCAGCCACAGAGGGCTGCAAGGACGGCTGGGTCTATAACCGCAGTGTTTTCCCGTCCACCATCGTGATGGAGGTCAGAGGGGGCTGGGTGCATGGGGGTGCTGCTGCTGAGGCCCAGTCTGAAGCTCCCATGTCTTCCCTGCAGTGGGATCTGGTGTGTGAGGCCCGCACTCTCCGAGACCTGGCTCAGTCCGTCTACATGGCCGGGGTGCTGGTGGGGGCTGCCGTGTTTGGCAGCCTGGCAGACAGGTGAGCCTGTGGGGATAAGGGCCCCAGCCACCCACTGCAGGGAGGAAAGCCCAGGCCTCTGCATTCATTTTTCTTTGTGAAAGTTGATTCGTGCATTTTAAACAGATAATACATATAGTACATTCTCGTGGTTCCAGATCCCAAAAGGCACAGAAGAGCCTGCCGGGCGCATCCCTTTCCTGCAGTAATTCCCAGAGGGCAGCCTGGTTTCTATGTCTCTTACTATGCAGTCAAGAAAGTGGGTGTATATGCTCCATCCCCCCATTTTTCTTTTCTGTTTTGTATTTTTATCTCTTTATATCCCCCCATGTTTTGCTTTGAGATGAGGTCTCAGTATGTTGCCCAGGTTGGTCTCACACTTCTAGGCTCAAGCAGTTCTCCCTCTGTCTCCCAAGTAGCTGGGGTTACAGGCCTGGCCGTCCTTTTTTATGCAAATGCTGGCATCCACCGCACATCATCCTGCACCCAGCTTTTTCTTCACTTTGGAGCCTCTTATTCTTCACAAAGAGCGGTCCCAGCCCTCCTAGTGTCCACACTACATCCCACTGTATGAATGAGCCAGAACGAACCCTAACTTGCTCCCCCTTATTTTTTAGAGATGGGGGTCTTGCTCTGTCACCCAGGCTGGAGTGCAGTGGTACGAACATAGCCCACTGCAGCCTCGACTTTCTGGGATCCAACGATCCTCCCGCTTCAGCCTCCCAAGTAGCTGGGATTACAGGCACGCACCACCACATCCAGCTGATTTAAAAATAATTTTTTTTAGTAGAGATGGGATCTCACTATGTTGCCCAGGCTTGTCTCAAACTCCTGGGTTCAAGCAATCCTCCTGCCTCTACCTCCTAAAGTGCTGGGATTACAGGTGTGAGCACTGCAGTGGCCTAACTGACCCCTCTTGATGGATGGGGACATGCGGCCAGCACCTGGCTCTGAAGTTGGCTCCCACGCCTCCCTCTCTGCGCCCCTTTCCCCTGCCCCCTCTTTGCTCTCTCCCTGCTCCCTTCTCCTCTGCCCTTCTTTTCTCAGTGTGGGTTTGGGGAGCCTCTCGGACTGTACCCCACACTCTGGAGTGTAGATGGCTCCCTGTGCCACACGCCTCAGGCCCTCATCACACTGTCATGACACATCTGGTCTTTCTATATGTGAGCTTGTGTCTAATCCAGAGCGTCTCATTTGTCACCAGCCCTCAACTCAGGCCTGTCACTTATAGGTGATTAATGATCAAGGAACACTGCGTCACAATGAATGAGTACATGAAAGAATGCATAAATGAATGAGTGAGTGAATGAATGAATGGGCCATGGGGTGTGTGGAGGAGAAAAGCCTCCCCCTTCCTTGGCCTGCTGCCCTCCTGGCCAAGCTGAGGCTGTGCGCTCTGGCCCTGGACCCTCATTGCAAATAGGGCGGTACCAAGGCCGGAATGGGATAACCCTGCCACCTCGGCCTTGGGCTCCTCTGTGGCATGGCAACCCTCTACTCCACGTAAAGACTCAACCCTGGCTTCTGCTCCCACACCAGGACAGGTCAAGGGCTCACCTGCTGTGAGTTCTGGTTTGAGGCCTCTCTCCAGCCAGAACAGTGCTCAGGTGACCTCTCCCTACCTGCCACACTCATCTCTGGGGCTTTGCAGAATCCCTGCCTTTCCTCAAGCCTGGAATAAATCTCTTCACCAGCTTCCTTCTACGCTATGCCCCTCCCTCTGTGACCCACAAAGCCTGGGTCCCAGCGGTTTCAAGTTTCTGTTTTGGAGGGGTGGCTTTCACGGGGCACCCCATCTTCCCCTCAACTGCCTGGATAACCCCCTGCTCAGGTGGGAGGGGCAGGCATGGGCTGCCGATTTGCTCCTTGGCGGATGCTGCTGTTCCTCCAAAAACCCTAACGTCTGTGCTCACTCTCTGGGCTCAGGCTGGGCCGCAAGGCGCCCCTGGTCTGGTCCTACCTGCAGCTGGCAGCTTCGGGGGCCGCCACAGCGTATTTCAGCTCCTTCAGTGCCTACTGCGTCTTCCGGTTCCTGATGGGCATGACCTTTTCTGGCATCATCCTCAACTCCCTCTCCCTGGGTGAGTCCAGCCGAGGAGAGGCCGGGAAGGGCTGGGGCTCCTGAAAGAGCGGGGGGGGCAGGGGGGTGGCAGTGTCCAGGGTCATGGACATTTTTCTCATGTTGTTTTGCTGGGATTCTCATCCAGTAACCTCAGCTCAAAGCCTCCCAGCAGAGTTCTGGACTTGGGAGACCGGGGCTCCGGGTAGGGGTCCTGATAGCTGTGGGTGTGGAGTCCTGGACTGCCTTTCCCAGGTCCAGGCTTCAGAGTATTCATCTGTAAACTGAGAGGGTTAGGTTTGTGAATTAGCCAACATTAACCACTTACTAAGCACCTATTGTCTGCCAAGCTTAGTGTGGGGACACAGAGGCCACCAGGACACAGGAGGTGAGTGAGCCATCATGATCCCCAGGGCTGCAGTCAGCTCTGAAATTGTGTGACTCTAAAAAGGCTGGCGATTCCTCAGCTTCATGGTGGAGACCTGGCTCCTGGATGCCAGCCTGGAGTGTTGTGCCCCCAAGTGATAAGTGACAGGCTCAGTCCTCCCTCTAGGCTGGTTCTGAGCAGCCCCTGGGTGGTCCTAGGAGAAAGCATTGCAGGACAGTAGGAAGTCCACTTGGATACAGGCCTGCCACCTACCTGTGCCTCACTTTAACTACTTAGCTGGCTCCTGGGGACACCACCGGGCATGGAAACTGCTGCCACCGTCAGCTGTCCAAAGATAGGATGGATCTGTTATATCAGGGGTCAGGGAGAAATCTTGGACCTGGAGAACCAGGATGCACCAGGCCAGCACACCTGACCTCCCTCCCTCTCCCAGCACACAACGGGATCTTAGCCAATCCCAGCCTACACAGCTCACTCTGAGGCATGGCTTGAGACAGATGTCCGAGGTCCACCTCATGCTGGAATGGGCTCTAACACCTACACAGACACACACACACACACACCCACACACACACACCCATCAGAGACTGCCCAGCCTGTAAAGATGACTTTGTAGAGATTCCATCTAGTGCCCTGGAGCTCCCACCGTGGGCCACGCCCTGCCTCGGGTCACACCGCACACATGTAGTGACCCTCCCCCACATATATATGTGCCTCCCCTCCCGTTTGTTCCTGTACGCACTGTTCTGTATTTCATTCTTTCACTTAACCAAGTTGTCACTGCTCCACTGCCTGATAGAGGGCCTCCTAGCGGCAGGAGAGGCTCTATATGTTTCGGTGAACACAGCGAAGCCCTGCTCCTTGGAACCCATGTTCCAGCGAGGGGAGATATCACCACCACACGTCACAAATCCCATAGCATGTTTGAAGACAGTAAGGGCTACAGAGCAAAACCGAAGCCTGGAAAGGGGGTAAGAATGGCCGGGTTGGCCGGGGTGCCGTGTCTCATGCCTATAATCCCAGCACTTTGGGAGGCTGGAGCAGGCAGATCACCTGAGATCAAGAGTTCAAGACCAGCCTGGCCAACATGGTGAAACCCCGTGTCTACTACAAATCAACAAACTAGCTGGATGTGGTGGCAGGCGCTTGTAATCTCAGATACTCAGGAGGCTGAGGCAGGAGAATCACTTGAACCTGGGAGGCGGAGGTTGCAGTGAGCCAAGATCCCACCACTGCACTCCAGCCTGGGTGACAGAATGAGTGAGATTGTCTCAAGAAAACAAAACAACAACAAAAACAAAAAGAATGGGCGGGTTGGAGGGGAGGGGTCTGCAATTTTAATTAGTGCGGTCTGGGAAAGCTGGCACTGAAAAGGGGTCATTTTGAGCAAAACTGGAAGCAGTTGAGGGAGTGAGCCCTGCAGGTTTCTGGGGTGGAACATTCCAGGCAGAGGGAACCGCCAGGCAGAGGCCCTGCAGGGGAAAGTGTGCCCAGGGTGAAGAGCAAGGAGGGCCCTGCGGCTGAAGCGGAGTTGGGAGGCGGGCGACAGATGAGGTCGGAGAGGGCAGGTTCTGCAGGACCCTGTGGCCAGCGTTCTAGGACTGTGGCTTTGCCTCTGAATGAGACAAGAGCCACTGGAGGATTTTGACCAGGGAGAGACCCGATCTGATTTAGGATTTGAGATCTGAGTAGATCTCTCTGGCTGCCACGTGACACCAGGACAGAAGCAGGGAGGCCGGTTAAGGGGCTACTGCTGTCATCGAGCAAGAGACCAGGCTGAACCCGGCCATGGTGGCAGCAGCAGCGGGAGTGAACTCAGATTCTGGCTAAATTCAGAAGGGTTTGCTGAAGGACTGGACGCACAGGCTTCCTGCCCACTGGGAGGAACTGTCCTCATTAACGTGTTAGGGCTGCCTCGTAAGGGTGTGTCATCATTGCTTAACCAGTCCCCTATGAATGGACATCTTCATTTTTCCAGGTTTTGCTGTTTACAAAAATTAGCAAAAAATTGCATCTTTGCCCATTTTCCTTTTGGCTTGTTGGCTCTTTCCCTATTGATTTGTGAAAACTCTTTCAGTATTAGGGAAGTTAGTCTTTTTTCTCTTTTTTTCTTTTCGAGACAGAATCTAGCTCTGTCACCCAGGCTGGAGTGTAGTGGTGCCATTTCAGCTCACTGCAACCTTCGCCTCTCGGGTTCAAGCAATTCTTGTGCCTCAGCCACCTAAGTAGTTGGGATTACAGGCTCACGCCACCATGCCTGGCTAATTTTAGTATTTTTAGCAGAGACGGGGTTTCACCATGTTGGTCAGGCTGGTCTCAAACTCCTGAGCTCAGGTGATCCACCCTCCTCAGTCTCCCAAAGTGCTGAGATTATAGGTGTGAGCTACCTCGCCCAGACTGAAATTAGTCCTTTATCTGTTAGTTAGGCTACAACTATTTTTTAACTTTTTTTGTTGACGTTATGCCTTGGCTTATGGTGTTTTGTTTGTTTTATTCCAGGGCAGATATTTTTTTATTTTTACAACTCCAAGTTTGTCAACCTTCCCTTTTATTGCTCCTGGGTTTTGTGACATTCTTGGAAAAGCCTTTCCCTGCCCTAAGATTGTAAAATAATCTATTGTGACTTCTTCTGGCATTCTTGTAGTTTTATTGTTTATTGAGTTCTTTGATCCACTTAGAATCTTTTTTTTTTTTTTGAGACGGAGTTTCACTCTTGTTACCCAGGCTGGAGTGCAATGGCGCGATCTCAGCTCACCGCAACCTCCGCCTCCTGGGTTCAGGCAATTCTCTTGCCTCAGCCTCCTGAGTAGCTGGGATTACAGGCACGCGCCATCATGCCCAGCTAATTTTTTGTATTTTTAGTAGAGACGGGGTTTCACCATGTTGACCAGGATGGTCTCGATCTCTTGACCTCGTGATCCACCCGCCTCGGGCTCCCAAAGTGCTGGGATTACAGGCGTGAGCCACCGCGCCCGGCGATCCACTTAGAATTTACCTGGAGTGCAGTAAGGACACCTTCGCCTGCATCTCAGCGGGTCTCTGGAATGAGTTTAAGCTGTCAGAATAATGATAAGGGGGGTGTGGTGAATCAAACAACCACGTGGTTAGCCAAACCCCACTGCATGTGACTGTTTTCTCCTCAGTTGTGGAGTGGATGCCCACCCGGGGCCGGACTGTGGCGGGCATCTTGCTGGGGTACTCCTTCACCCTGGGCCAGCTCATCCTGGCTGGGGTCGCGTACCTGATTCGCCCCTGGAGGTGCCTGCAGTTTGCTGTCTCGGCTCCTTTCCTGATCTTTTTCCTCTATTCTTGGTATGTCCTGAACAGAGTGGGGTGACCCTATAAGAGGTTGGGGTGTACAGTGACCAGGGCTTGCTGGACCTAACGAGGGACATGAAGGATGGCGGGTGTCCATGGAGGCTGCAAGCTCTCAAGTCCTCACGAATGGCACTGGGACACTCTGGTAACATCCCTTGCATTCGTGTGGGGCTCTGGAACATCCCAAGGGCTTTTGCCTTCATCAACTCCTTTGCATCCTTCAACACTTTATAAGTACTTAGAGTACTTAGAGTACTTATAAAGTTATAAGAATAGAACTATAGGCATTTATAAGAGGGTAATGAGGCACAGCCCAGAGAGGGCCCATTACTTGCTCAAGGCCACACAGCTAGGGTCAGAACCAGATTCAAAACCAGGTCTGGGACAGGTAGGGTGGCTCACACCTGTAATCCCAGCACTTTGGGAGGCCAAGATGGGCAGATCCCTTGAGGTCAGGAGTTCCAGACCAGCCTGGCCAATATGGTGAAACCCTGTCTCTACTAAAAATACAAAAAAAAAAAAAAAAAATTAACCAGGGTAGTGATGGGCGCCTGTAATCCCAGCTACTTGGGAGGCCGAGGCAGGAGAATCACTTGAATTCGGGGGTGGAAGATGCAGTGAGCCGAGATTGTGCCACTGTACACCAGCCTGGGTGACAGAGCAAGACACAGTCTCAAAAACAAACAAACCAACCCACGGGTCTGTTGAAGTCCTAAGTCCTCTGTAATCTTTTTTTTTTTTTTTTTTTTTTGATGGAGTCTCCCTCTGTTGCCCAGGCTGGAGTGAGGTGGCACAATCTCAGCTTACTGCAACCTCCACCTCCCAGGTTCAAGAAATTCTCTTGTCTCAGCCTCCTGAGTAGCTGGGATTATAGGCACACACTACCACGCCTGGCTAGTTTTTTTTTTTTTTTTTGTCTTTTTAGTAGAGATGGGGTTTCACTATGTTGGCCAGGCTGGTCTTGAACTCCTGACCTCAGGTGATTCACCCGCCTCAGCATCCCAAAGTACTGGAATTACAGGCATGGGCCACCGCACCTGGCCAAGTCCTCTGCAGTGTTTAAATACTGTCCAGCGAGTCTTCATATGATGTGCTGCAAAAAAAGGGAAGCTGGCAAGCCCCCCAGACTTCCTGATGCTGCAAACAGGAGGGAGGACAGTTCACCTTTTTTGGGGTCTGAAAGAAGGTGGACAAGGGGCTATGGGTTTGGGGAACAGAATGAGCCCTACCCAGCCCCAGATTCTTCTTCTTCCTCCTCTCGATCCCAGGTGGCTTCCAGAGTCATCCCGCTGGCTCCTCCTGCACGGCAAGTCCCAGTTAGCTGTCCAGAACCTGCGGAAAGTGGCTGCAATGAACGGGAGGAAGGAGGAAGGGGAAAGGCTGACCAAGGAGGTAAGCGGGCTCGGAGGAAGGAAGGGCGGGAACAGTCTCCAACCTGTTACACTAGGATTAAGCAACTTCCCCGGGCTCATGTGCCATCCAGGCGTAGATGCTGGGAATAAACAGGACAGGCAGAGTTCTGTGTGTGAAATTTGTTGTTTAGGTGTGGCATGATTGTGTGATTTGGGATAAATAATTTAACTACTTTGCTCACTAGTCTATCCATCTTTGCAATGGGGAAATAACCTCATTACCCTTGACAGCCAGTTGAAATTTTAATAAACTAAAATTATTAAAATGGCAACCACAAAGTAAAATTATTGGGGAATCAATAACAAAAGTACCATTATAAATACCACTTATTATAAGACAGTTACCATTCATTATCAATAAGCACCGTTTCTCAAGCCCCACACCAGGTACGAGGCTAAGAGTTTTATGTACATAATCTCATTTCATGTCTCATTTTTGCCAATGAGGAAACTGAAGTGTGGACAGATCTGGTAACTTGCCTGGAAACACACAGCAGGATGTGGCAGAACCTCTTAGAACCCCCGCTTTTATCTGACCCAATCTCCGAGCCTATACCAGGAATGGGGTGGAGGGGCCCTCCAGAACCGCAGAACTTCAGGAGTGCTGGGGCTCATGCTGGAGCTTCCCAACACTCTGGAAACAGCCCCTCAAGTGCCATCAGTCCTTGGATGTAAGGAAGACTAGGGCCAGCCACCTCACCAAAGACCTCAACCCCACCTCTCCTCCACACAGATGAGGGGGTTCCAGCAGGGATGTGGGGTCCCAGCTCCCTCGCTTCCCTTGAACAGACTCTCCTTGCCCAGGTGGTGAGCTCCTACATCCAGAGAGAGTTTGCGAGTGTCCACACCTCCAACTCGATCTTGGACCTCTTCCGAACCCCGGCCATCCGTAAGGTCACGTGCTGTCTCATGGTGATCTGGTAGGTGACGGGCTCATGCCCAAATCTTTCACCCGAGGCAGGGGTGTGCTCTCTGCTCCCACCGAAAAACTGTTCTGAAATACTCTTAATGCAATGAGCAGGTGAGCCTTGTGAACGCAATCTCTTCCCACATCCCTTTTCCAGCACTCGCCCTCTGCTGGATACTGAGATGTGGTGACAGATGAGACAACGTGCTGACCAAGGAACCCCACTTCTGGGCAGTGGGTCTCACCTGGGTGGGAGGACTATCGGAATCACCAAGGCAGCTATTCCAGAATGTACCTTGTCCTATCCTGATGTGCCCTTGGGGCTGGCTTCCAGTGGATTCTGGGAAGTGTCCCACTCTGGAAAAAACACTTCTGGCTCCAGAAGGGGATAGACAGGAAAATTGTGATTTCCATACAGTGAGACAAGCATCCTAACAGCATTTCTGCTAGTTGGGGCTGCTGAGGGCTTCAGGTAGGAGATAGCATTTAAACTGGTTTTAAAAGATGGTTAATCAAGGTTGCAAGGTGGGCAGGAAGGAATTCCTAACAGGTTCACAGACATGAAGATGTGAAATGGGCAAAAATACAAAGGCAGCCCACGTGCAACAGCACCACCAACCGGAAGCTGACACATCCTAAGGGGAGGGGCTGATAAAAAGCAACCGTGTTGATTTCATTATACTGGATTTCCTGCACATTTAAATAATTGGTATTGATACTTATGAAGCTGGGAGTGCAGGCAATGAATTACTATTCGTTTTCTTTTTCTTTCTTTTTTTTTCTCCATTACCTGAAGCATCTGAATCTCATCTCTTTCTTTCCTTCCTTCCCTTCCTTCCTTCTTTTCTTTCTCTCTCTCTCTTTTTTTTTTTTTTTTTTTGATGGAGTCTCACTCTGTCACCAGGCTGGAGTGCAGTGGCACCATCTTGGCTCACTGCAACCTCTGCCTCCTAGGTTCAAGCTATTCTCCCGCCTCAGCCTCCCGAGTAGCTAGGACTCCAGGCGGGCGCCACCACACCCAGCTAATTTTTGTAATTTTAGTAGAGACAGGGTACTGTTTTCTGTAGCAGACTGGGCAGTCCCTTTTAGTAGGTATCAGCTGGACTCTGAGGCCAGACTACCCATGTGACCTGAGCAAGTCAGGGAGCCCAGCCTCCTGGGGTCTCTCCTATGTCTGTAAGGTCCTTGTGAGGATCCAGAGTTAAGACATGAGGCCAGCCCCGGTGACTCACGTGTGTAATCCCCATGGGAGGCAGAGGCAGAGGATCGTTTGAGCCCAGGAGTTCCAGACCAGCCTGAGCGACACAGGGAGATCCCCTACCAGCCAGGCATGGCCACCTGTGGTTCCAGCTACTTGGGACGCTGAGGTGTGAGGATCGCTTGAGCTTAGGAGTTTGAGGCTGCTCTGTGATCGCACCACTGCACTCCAGCCTGGGTGACAGAGGCAGACCCCGTCTCAAAAAAACGAAACAAAGTTAAGACACATAAAGCACTTGAAACGCAGGTTGTCCCCTGGGAAGCTCTGGGGTCAAGAGTCTTTCCTCTGGTTTGGATTTGGGGCTGTGACCCCTGTGTACTGGGAAGATGGGAAGGCCCCGACTGTGAGGGCTGTGAGGGCTTCTGCCCTGACCGCGTGGTCGGCAGCGCAGTTCTGGCTCTGGCGAGCGAGAGAGCTCCCGTCTCCCTGCGGTAGCCCGGCCGGCCTAGGCTGCCTTTGTCCACCTTCCTCTTTCTGCGAGGGAGAAACAGATCCTGAGTTCAAAATTCCAGAGCCGAAAGTCCTCTCTTGGATCCTTCTGGAAAAAGAAACCAAAGGCCCGTTTTTGTTGAGAAAGTGACTCGGCAGCCATCCAGAGCTCCCTGCCTGCAGGTGGGGCGATTCTCCCGTGGAGCCGACACGACCTGAGCCGCTCAAAGCTCCCCCGGGCACCGCAGGTTCGGCTTGCACACGCCGGGACTTACCAACCGCGCCCGGAAAATCGGGGCCGTTTCCAAATGTTTCGCTTCGCTGACATCTGGGAGCCGCGCCAGGCTCGCGCCTGGGATCAATTGCACAGTCCTGGCTTTGGGGAGCGGGAGGCGGCCAGCGTGCCCGCTCCCAACCCCTTCCTTGCCAGTGTGACTGGGATGAGGTGGGGATGGGGAGTCCTGGGGTTCGAAAAAGGATGGGGGAAGAGGAAGAGTAAGTGTTAGGAGCTGGTGAACTTTCACAAACTTCCACCAAACCCTATTGAAACTGCCTTCAATTAACTGGGATTTGTTTCTTTACTGGTTGATTGATTTGGTTGGGACAAGGTCTTGCCCTGGCACCCAGGCTGGAGTGCAGTGGCACAATCATAGCTCACTGCAGCCTGACCTCCCAGGCTCAAACGATCGTCCCACCCCAGCCTCTGTAGCAGCTAGGACTACAGGTGCCTGCCACCAAGCCCAGGCTATTTTTTAAAAATAGAGATGGGGTGGGGTCTTGCAATGTCCCCCAGGTTGGTCTAGAACTCCTGGACTGAAGCAGTTCTTCGCCTCAGTCTCCCAAAGTGCTGGAATAACAGGCCTGAGCCACCTTGTGGTTTTTTTGTAAATTCTGAAAGCATGCATACTCGTTGTTAAAAAGTTGTGTTTTGTTTTGTTTTTTCCCAAACATTCCAGAAACAGGCAGTGTAGTGCATCGGTTAGGAAGCAGGACTCTGGAACTTGGGTTTGAATCTCAGCTCTGCCACTTACTGGCTTTGTGATCCTGGGCAAGTTACTTAACCTCTCTGTGCCTGAGTTTCCCCATCTGTAACATGGGTATCATAATAGCACCTACCACATCAGGTTGTTGTGAAAAGTAGTCTGTAAAGCAGGTAGAACAGTACCTGAATGCAAGTTGTTTTCTGTTATCAGATACACGAGTGAATACTCCTCTCAACCTACTCTTCCTCCCATCTCTGTCAGGCATGAGTGTGTATTCTGGCAGATCTTAGGACATACATGACACCCAAATACTTACACATACACACATACATATTCTTATAGAAACAGATTTAATAGGGACTGGGCGTGGTGGCTCATGCCTGTAATCCCAGCACTTTGGGAGGCTGAGGTGGGGGGATCACCTGAGTCAGGAGTTTGAGACCAGCCTGTCCAACATGGTGAAACCCTGTCTTTACTGAAAATGTAAAAATTATTCAGGTGTGGTGGCACATGCCTGTAATCCCAGCTACGCAGGAGACTGAGGCAGAAGAACCACTTGAACCCAGGAAGCGGAGGTTGTAGTGAGCAGAGATTGCACCATGCACTCCAGCCTGAGCAAAAACAATGAGACTCCAGCTCAAAAAATATATATATATACATACACATAAATATATATTTTTTTCTGGATAAAATTTTTTTTCTGGATATTGGTCTTCACAAATATATTCTACTGTTAGCTTACCTTCATAAAATGTTGGAATAAACGTATATTTATTCTTCTATAAATGTATAATCATAGAAAAATTGCAAAATTAGTACAGAGAGTTCCTGTGTTCACTTCACCCAGTTCCCCTCATATTATCATCTTAAATTACCATAGTACATTTGTCAAAAGTAATAATTTAAGGTTGGTAATTTACTATTAACTAAACTAGAGATTTATTTGGATTTTACCAGTTAGTATATCCCATTGCATTTAGTCATATCATGTCTTCTTGGTCTCCTTTGATCTGTGACAGTTTCTTAGTCTTTCTTTATTTTTCATGATCTTGAGAGTTTTGAAAAGTATTGGTCAGGTATTTTGTAGAATGTCACTCAATTTGGATTTTTTTTTTTTTTTTTTTTTTTTGCCCAGGCTGGAGTGCAATGGCGTGATCTTGGTTCACTGCAACCTCCGTGTCCTGGGTTCAAGTGATTCTCCCACCTCAGCCTCCTAAGTAGCTGGGATTACAGACATGTGCCACCATGCCCCACTAATTTTGTATTTTTAGTAGAGACAGGGTTTCACCATGTTAGTCAGGCTGGTTTTGAACTCCTGACCTCAGGTGATCCATCAGCCTCAGCCTCCCAAAGTTCTGGGTTTACAGATGTGAGCCACTGCACCCAGCCTCAGTTTGGATTTGTCTGATGGTTTTCTCATGATTAGACTGGGATTGTGGATCTGGGAAAGGAGAACCGTGGAGGTGATATGACCTTCTCATCATATCATATCATATGCGGGCATATGTGATGTCAGCGTGGCTGATGTTAAAGTTGATCCCTTGGTGAAGGTAGTGTCTACCAGGTGTCTCCACTGTAAAGTTAATTATGTTTTCTTTCCATATTCTTGTTTTTACTTTTAAATTTTAATCTGTTTATTTATTTTGAGACCAGGTTGTGACACTGGCTAATTTTTGTACTTTTGGTAGAAATGGGTTTGCATCATGTTGCCAAGGCTGGTCTTGAACTCCTGGACTGAAATGATCCACTCACCTCAGCCTCTCAAAGTCCTGGGATTACAGGGATTACAGTTGCAAGCCACCGTGTGCAGCCTCTTTCCATATTCTATTATTGTTATTATCTGAGATAGAGTCTTGCTCTGTCACCAGGTTGGAGTGCAGTGGCATGATCTCGGCTCGCTGCAACCTATACCTCCCGGGTTCAAGCAATTCCCCTGCCAAGTAGCTGGGACTACAGGTGCGCGCCACCACATCCGGCTACTTTTTGTATTTTAGTAGAGATGGGGTTTCACCATGTTGGCCAGGATGGTCTCAATCTCCTGATCTCATGATCCGCTTGCCTCGCCTCCCAAAGTGCTTCGATTACAGGCATGAGCCACCGCACACGGCCATATTCTGTTATTTTAAAGTGAGTCCAGTCTGCACTCAGGAGAGGGAAAGTAAGCTTCATCTCCTGAAGGAGTGGAGTATTGACACATATTGTTCGGAGTTCTTCTTTTAGAAAGACTTATTTATAAATCATTTATTTATCGAGACTCACGTATACTCATGTAGTTTATACTTTGGGTTATAATTCAATGACGTTTTCCCTTTATTTAGTAGATACGACATCTTGACCTTATTTCCCAAGTTGCTCCAGCTTTGGCCATTGGGAGTCTTCTGCTTTGGCTCCGGTGTCCTTTGGCCTTCCTCCATCTTCTTGTCTTTTTATTTTTTAGCATTGTCTTAATTGCGGCACTGAGGTGGACTGCAGAGAAAAGCAAACACGCTCCAGAATCCACGCACTGGACCCAGGACTGGGTGGTGGAAAGGGATTCAGAGGGAGGGGTCTGAGCTCTAACGCCAAAGACAGAGACTTAGGAGACCTGGAAGGGGTGTTTATGGAAAGTCAGGGAATTTTACCTTGCCGAGGAGAGGAGTCCTCTGTCATCCACCCTTGTGTCCCCTCCCCTGGGGTCAGAACAGTGACTCACGGGGTGAGCAAGGACCGTTCCACTGCTTCTCCCAGGTTCTCCAACTCCGTGGCTTACTACGGCCTGGCCATGGACCTGCAGAAGTTTGGGCTCAGCCTATACCTGGTGCAGGCCCTGTTTGCAATCATCGACATCCCGGCCATGCTGGTGGCCACCGCCACCATGATTTACGTGGGCCGCCGGGCCACAGTAGCCTCCTTCCTCATCCTAGCCGGGCTCATGGTGATCGCCAACATGTTTGTGCCAGAAGGTGAGCCACCCACTTCTGCTCTTGCTGCCCACTAAAAACTGCGAGCCTCTGGGGTCTGGTAGACAACAAATTTCACATGGCAACAAGGCCGAGGGGTATTTCTCTGGATCTGAAAAGAAAGCAACCGTTAGGCCGGGCGCGGTGCCTCACGCCTGTAATCTCAGCACTTTGGGAGGCTAAGGTGGGTGGATCACATAAGGTGAGGAGTTCAAGGCCAGCCTGGCCAACATGGTGAACCCCAGTCTCTACTAAAAATACAAAGAAATTAGCCAGACATGGTGGCACACGCCTGTAATCCCAGGTACTCAGGAGGCTGAGGCAGTAGAATCACTTAAACCTGGGAGACGGAGGTTGCAGTGAGCCAAGATCGTGCCACTGCACTCCAGCCTGGGTGACAGAGTGAGACTCTGTCTCAAAAAAACAAAAACAGGCCAGGCGCGGTGGCTCACGTGTGTAATCCCAGCACTTTGGGAGGCTGAGGTGGGCGAATCACAAAGTCAGGAGTTCAAGACCAACCTGCCCAACATGGTGAAACCCCATCTCTACTAAAAATACAAAAATATTAGCTGGGCATGGGGGTGGGTACCTTAATCCCAGCTACTCGGGAGGCTGAGGCAGAAGAATTGCTTGAACTCAGGAGGCAGAGGTTGCAGTGAGCCGAGATTGAGCCACCACACTCCAGCCTGGGCGACAGTGCGAGACTCCATCTCAAAAAAAAAAAAAACAGAAAGTGACTGTTGATTACTAGAGTTTGTATTAAGCACTTAGTGCCCAGTGGCAGTTAGTGGTGGAGGCCTTGAGCCTTGGCTCTCAGAGCTTCTACCGTGTGGTCAGGGAGGTTAGACAGGCGCATCTAAGAAGCTGGAGAGCACAGGGCTGGCTCAGTGTGGCCGGTGGAGTGTGCGGGTCCCCGGAGTCTGAGCAGGCAGCGTGTCCAGGGGTTGAGAAGTTAGAGTTCGAACTTCAGCTGGACTCGCCCTGGAACAGTGGTTTGCCAACCTGGCTAGAATGACCTTCACCTGGAGAGCCTTGAAGACTCCCTGTGCCCAGGTGCTCCTGGCCAGGGGACTGGGAATCTCAAGGAGTGGAACTCAACCCTCAGTATTTTACGAACTGTCCAGTGAGTCCAGCAAGACACCAGGGTTGAACAGCAGCGACATAGAGCATGTGCTCGACCTTGTGCCCTTGGCGACTGTCGCCTTGGCCTTGGCAGGCTGTCCAGCTTCTCTGTGCTTCGGTTCTTCACCTGTAAAATGGATGAATGTTATTATTGGTATCTTGACCTATTTTCTTCCAACCTTTTCTCCTATTTATAGATTTGTATTTAGCATAGTTGAGATCATGTTTTGTTTATACATATAAACATGTAAAGAGGATTATATATGTATATGTGTGCATGTGTACATATATATAATATACCCTCATTTCAACATGTATATGTTGAAACGTACACATGCTTTTCTATGTTAGCACAAATGTTTCATGGACCTTATTTATTTATTTATTTATTTTTGAGAAGTCTCACTCTGTTGCCCAGGCTGGAGTGCTGTGGTGCTCACTGCAACCTCTGCCTCCCAGGTTCAAGTGACTCTCCTGCCTTAGCCTTCGAGTAGCTGGGATTAGAGGTGTGCACCACCACGCCTGGCTAATTTTTGTATTTTTAGTAGAGACGTGGTTTCACCATGTTGGTCAGGCTGGTCTCAAACTCCTGACTTCAAGTGATCTCCCCACCTCGGCCTCCCAAAGTGCTGAGATTACAGGCTTGAGCCACTGCACTCGGCCTCATGGACCTGATCTTTTATTATTATATAATAGTTTCCTTCCTTCCTGCCTGCCTGCATTCCTTCCTTCCTTCTCTTCTCCCTCCATCCCGCCCTGCCCCACCTTGCCCTGCCCCACTTAGCCTCTCTTCTTTTTTGAGACAGAGTCTCACTCTGTGGCCCAGGCTGGAGTGCAGTGGCACAATCGTGGCTCACAACCTCCTAAGCTGAAGCAATCCTCCCACCTTAGCCTCCAGCTGGGACTACAGGTGCATTCCACCACACCTGGCTAATTTTTTGTATTTTTGTGTAGAGACAGGGTTTTGCCATGTTGCCTAGGCTGGTCTCAAACTCCTGGGCTCAAGCAATCTGCTTGCCTTGATCTCCCAAAGTGCTGGGGTTATAGATGTGAGCCACTGCACCCAGCCTAGATAATATTTCATCTAGATTGATGTTTCTCAACTCTGGCTTCATAATCCAATCTCCTGGGGACCTTTAAAAAATACCCAAATTTGAGCCTATCCCCAATAGGTCTTGCTAGAGTGGATATTGAGTAAGACCCAGGTGTGAGTGTTTCATAAAATCTCCCCACCTGATTCCAGTTTGCGGTCATGGCTGCCACCCAGCCAGAGAAGGCACCATCATTTTCTTGACCACTGTCCTAATGTTGGACGTTTGAATAGGGGTTTTGCTATTTATAAACAACAGCAGGAGAAGCATATTAAAAATGAGGGCAACGGGCCAGGCATGGTAGCTCATGCCTGTAATCCCAGTACTTTGGGAAGCCGAGGTGGGTGGATCATCTGAGGTCAGGGGTTCGAGACCAGCCTGGCCAAATCCTGTCTCTACTAAAAATCCAAAAATCAGCCGGTCGTGGTGGTGCGCACCTGTAATCCCAACTACTCAGGAGGCTGAGGCAGGAGAATCACTTGAAACTGGGAGGCGGAGATTGCAGTGAGCCAAGATCATGACACTGCACTCCAGCCTGGGCAACAGAGTGAGACTCTGTCTCAAAAAAAAAGAAAAGAAAAGAAAATGAGGACAATGGCAAACATTTAACGAGCACTTTGCACCCACGGCATCAGCTTACACCAACCCCATAGAGCAGGTACTATTTTCCTCATTTTACAGATGAGGACACAGCAGTGCAGAGGGGGTAAGAAACAGTGACCGAGGTCAGCCAGCGGGGTGAGAGCTGCGATTTGAATCCAGGCCTGACTTTTTTTTTTTTTTTTGAGATGGAGTCTCACTCTGTCTCCCAGACTGGAGTGCGGTGGTGTGATATCGGCTCACTGCAACCTCCGCCTCCTGGGTTCAAGCAATTCTCCTGCCTCAGCCTCCTGAGTAGCTGGGATTACAGGCACATATCAACATGCTTGGCTAATTTTTTGTATTTTTAGTAGAGAGAGAGTTTCACCATGTTAGCCAGGATGTTCTCAATCTCCTGGCCTCATGATCCGCCCACCTTGGCCTCCCAAAGTGCTGGGATTACAGACGTGAGCCATTGTGCCTGGCCGAACCCAGGCCTGACTCTAAAGCACCTACCTACCCAGCAGGACTTGGTGACAGATGCAAATAAGGGAGCAAGGAGGAGAAGTCAGAGAAGGGCAGTTGGGGGACTTCTGGATCTCAGGGAACAGTTGGGAAGGGGAGGTGGTGAAAATCCTGGTTCTCCTCTGGGTTCTGCCTCTTTCCCCGGCCTCATCCCCTCCTGAGCCTCCACCCTCTCCACTGCACCCTGGGCCTCCCCCTCCTCCCCTCCCACCTCAGCTCCACCCTGCTCCCCTGTCTAGGCCTGCAGAACCTGCGCACGGCTCAGGCAGCGCTGGGCAAAGGCTGCCTGGCCAGCTCCTTCATCTGCGTGTACCTGTTTACGGGCGAGCTGTACCCCACGGAAATCAGGTGGGTGCACAGGGGGAGACACTGCAGGGTGAGACCTGCTGGGCTCACTGAGGCAGGACCCCTGGTCCCTCCTGCCCTGCCCCCTGACACTCAGGGCATGGCCCTCCCAGGCCCTGGGGAGTGCAGGTCACTGCGCTGACCCATCCACATCTCCCACAGGCAGATGGGGATGGGCTTCACCTCGGCCCATGCCCGCCTCGGGGGCCTGGCAGCGCCCCTGGTTACCACACTTGGGGAGTTCAGTGCCATCCTGCCACCCGTGTGCTTCGGGGCCACCACAGTCCTGGCTGGGCTGGCTGTCTGCTTCCTGACCGAGACCCGCAACGCGCCCCTGATGGAGACCATCACGGCGATGGAGAGGAGGTGAGGGGCCTCCAGAGCCAACAGGCCGAGAGTTCCAGGAAATAACTGGGGGGCAGGTGGGGTGTTCTCCCCACTCCTGCGCATCTGAAACGTCCTGGCTGGACGCACCAGAGCTGTGAGATGCCTCCGCACCTCCATCTACACTGGCTTAGCTTTCCACAAGACAGACCTGATCACGAAGGTTAAAAAGAATAAACTGTGAGCCCGGAAACTCATGGTTGGAAGTGAGGCCTGGCAGAGAAGTGGGGAGAGGAGATCGGGGGAAACTGAAGCGGACAGGCCCCTGTGGTTGCTGTGCAGGCTTCAGATTTGGTTCTGGGCTTCCTCGCAAGCGACACTTTCCTTAGCATTTAGCACTAGGAGAGGTTTCTCTTCTCTTCTTGACCTCTTCTTTTTTAAAGATCATCTTGGCTTCAAATGTGGGTCTCATTAGAAAGGTCGCTAAGGTGACAGCAACGCCCAGACAATGTTTCTAAAACAAACACAAGAGGGCATTAGATCTGGCTGCTGCTTGCAGCATTTCTCAGCAACAGTGGGCTCAGGGAAGACCCTTAGTTTCGGGGAATGGTGACAGGGACAGTAGCAGGGCCCATCTGTCACCCTTTCTGAAGGTCAGTTTGATCCCAAAGGTGGACCCATCTGTACCCAGTGGCCTGTATGGGTGCTGTGTTTGCAATCCTGAAATAAGCCCCATAGGCTGGGTGCGGTGGCTCACGCCTGTAATCCCAGCACTTTGGGAGGCCAAGGGGGGCAGATCACCTGAAGTCGCAAGTTTGAGACCAGCCTGACTAACATGGAGAAACCCCATTTCTACTAAAAATGCAAAAAATTAACTGGGTATGATGGTGCATGCCTGTAATCCCGGCTACTTGGGAGGCTGAGGTAGGAAAATTGCTTGAACCTGGGAGGCGGAGGTGATGATGAGCCAAGATCATGTCACTGCACTCCAGCCTGGGCAACAAGAGCGAAACTCCATCTTAAAAAAAGAAAGAACCCCCAAGACATCCCATCTCTAACCTGGGCCATGGACCAAGGCTGCACTGCAAGGGCCATCAAGGATATATTCTTTGGCAAGTCCTATCATTTCTGCCTCCAGAATAGACTTGAATCTGTCCTCTCTCCAGCCCTGTGTCCATGGCCCTACATCAAGCCACCATTGTCGCTTGTCTGGACAACTGTGAGAGCCCCATATCCTCCCCTGTCCCTATCCACTTTATTCCCTGAAGGCCAAGCAGTGTGGCAGGCTGGTGACGTGAACAGGATCCTGTCCCTGCCAGATCACGAGGATAAAATCTGAAGTCTGACAAGGTCCTCGTGATCTGGCCCCTGCTCAGCTCACCCCCACGGCCTGGCTACTGCCTGGGCTGCACTCTCTGTCTAGAATGCTCTTCCGTTTGCTCTTTGCCTGTGTGACCCCTACTTATCCCACGGATCTAGATGCAGGTGTCCCAGATGTTAGGCAAATACTTGTCAATAACCCATTCCCATTCCAGAGCCTGGTTTGCAGGTTCTTTGAGATGTTGCCTCAAGTACATGAAAAAACAAGTGGAGAAATGTCCAAATGTCCCCCCTACTATTTTTTTTTTTTTGAGACGGAGTTTCGCTCTTGTTACCCAGGCTGGAGTGCAATGGCGCGATCTTGGCTCACAGCAACCTCCGCCTCCTGGGTTCAAGCAGTTCTCCTGCCTCAGCCTCCCAAGTAGCTGGGACTACAGGCACGCGCCACCATGCCCAGCTAATTTTTGTATTTTTAGTAGAGACAGGGTTTCACCTTGTTGACCAGGATGGTCTTGATCTCTTGACCTCATGATCTGCCCACCTCGGCCTCCCAAAGTGCTGGGATTACAGGCGTGAGCCACCGTGCCCGGCCCCCCCTACTATTACAGAGAGAACAGTCGAGGTGATTCTGGCCTGGGCATTTAAAAATCAAATTTTGCTTACCCTGGCTTTAGAAAAATCTCAGTAACGCCAAATGAAATTCTAGTTTAGGTAATGCAGCTTCCTTTGACTATGCCAGGAGCAATTTAATATAAAAATTATTGTATGTTGGCCAGGCACAGTGGCTCAGGCCTGTATTCCCAGCACTTTGGGAGGCTGAGGCAGGAGGATCGCTTGAGGCCAGAAGTTTGAGACCAGCTTGGACAATATCGAGCAAGACTCCGACTCTACAAAAAATAAAAAGTGTGTAGTTAAGACTATAGGTGTGGTGTCACATACCTGTAGTCTTAGCTACTTGGGAGGCTGAGGCAGGAGGATAGATTAAGCCCAGGAGTTTGAGGTTACAATGAGCTGTGACCAATGCCACCACACTCCAGCCTGGGTGACAGAGTAAGAATGTATCTTGAAAAAAAAGAAAATTGGCCAGGTACGGTGGCTTACACCTGTAATCCCAGCACTTTGGGAGGCCAAGGCAGGCAGATCACGAGGTCAGGAGATCAAGACCAACCTGGCCAACATGGTGAAATCCTGTCTGTGCTAAAAATGCAAAAATGGGTGGTGGCGCATGCCTATAGTCCCAGCTACTCAGAAGGCTGAGGCAGGAGAATGCTTGAACCCAGGAGGCAGAGATTGTGGTAAGTCGAGATCAAGCCACTGTACTCCAGCCTGGGGGACAGAAGGAGACTCCGTCTCAAAAAAAAAATTATTGTTACTGGATATGAACAATTCAGTGTTGAAGACCATTTGCTGAAAATGATTTTAATTTCTGGAGTAGCTGCTAATGAGCAATTGTTTCTCACGATGATCTTCTGATTGGGCCTGATCCAGCTGGTCCTATTAGGAGTCCATTCCTCCCCAGGGGCGAGAGTGAGCTTGCGCAAGCTGAAAAATGAATTGGTTCCAGATGTGGGACATTCTCTTGAGATCAAGAAATGTTGCAAAGTAGTCTCATAGTTTGTATGGCTTTTATCATTTATTTTAAAATTGTGTGTGTGTGTGTGTGTGTGTGTGTGTGTGTGTGTGTGTATACACACATATGCAATTTGGAACTATCTCAAATTTACAGAAGTGCTACTGCAAGACAAATAACCTTCTTCTCTGAACCATTTGAAAGTTGTTGATAACGATTCCAAATGCTTTGATGTGTATTTCCTCCAAACAAGTATATTCTCCTGCATGACCACAATTGCAACATCTAAATCATAACATTAGTACTGATACATGACGACCATTTAATCCTCAGCCCTCATTCAAGTTTTGCAATCCCCCCCGACGATGTCCTATAACGTTGGAGGATTTGTTTCTGAGTCACGTATAGCATTGAGTTGTCACATGGCTAAAGGCTTGACTGTGTCCTCAGGTGTCCTTTGACCTTCATGACTCCAAGTCAACAAAGTTCTATCTTTGGAAGGACTAACAAGACTCCACAAAATACACTTAGATAAGGCCCTCATAAGACAAAGGACAAAATACAGCAGGAGGAAGAAAATACAGGGAAGCATTGGGAGGCCTGGGGCACCCAGGGTACCTCCCAGGGTCCTCGTTTAGGCCCAGGATGCATTTTGTTTCTGTATCACAAGCCATCAAGATGAACATGAAGTATCTCAATCTCAGGAAAGCCAAGGCACATGTTAGCTGAGGGCATTTTTTCTATCCCATTGGACACAGCCAAAACCAGCCTGTATCACCAGGTAAAACAGGTGCAGATCGTAAATCCATACATTTTTAGTAAACAATGCAGACTAGTTGACAGAGGGGACCTCCAGGGGAGTGTTGGGCTTTAACGGCACATGAATTGCTAGCCAGCACAGCTCATCCTTGTCTTAGCCAGCACAGAGTGTCATGGCGCCAGGCGTCTTTGGAGATGAGCACAAAGCGAACACAGACCAACAGTGATCTCGACAGCTTTGAAGATTGCAGACTAGTTCTTGATACGTTTCCCCTTGGTTTGGGTTTGCTGATTATATCGGTTGTAGCTTATGGATCTCTGGCAGGAGCATCCCAGAAACGATGCTGTGTCCTTCTCATTTCATCCTAACAGATAATACACGATTTGGATATTTTTTTAATGGAGTCTTGCTCTTGTCGCCCAGGCTGGAGTGCAGTGGCGCGATCTCAGCTCACTGCAACTTCCATCTCCCAGGTTCAAGCAATTCTCATGCCTCAGCCTCTCATGTAGCTGGGACTACAACCACCTGTCACCACGCCTGGCTAATTTTTATATTTTTAGTAGAGGCAAGGTTTCACCACATTGGCCGGGCTGGTCTCGAGCTCCTGACGTCAGGTAATCTGACTGCCTTAACCTCCCAGAGTGCTGGGATTACAGGCATGAGCCACTGTACCCAGCCCACAGTTTGGATTTGTTCCATAAGTGGGGATGCCTTCTTTATTCCCTGGATTCAGAAGGTATCTGCCAGACTTATCCACAGTAAAGTTAATCTTTTCCTCTTTGTAATTATTAAGTATTTTGTGGGAGTGTTCTTTCTTTTGTGTTTTTCTTTTTGGGATGGGGTCTTGCTCTATCCCCCAGGCTGCAGTGCAGAGGCACAATCATAATCCGCTGCAGCCTTGAACTCCTGAGTTCAGGAGATCCTCCCACTTCAGCCTCCTCAGTAGCTGAGACTGCCAGCTCCTACCATTACACCTGACCAATTTTTTTAGTTTTTTGTAGAGATGGGGGTCTTGCTTTATTTCCCAGGCTGGTCTTGAACTCCTGGCCTCAAAGAATCCCCTATTTCAGGCTTCCAAAGTGCCAGGGCTACAGGTGTGAGCCCGTGCCTGGCCTTGGGGATGTACTTTGAAACCATGTACATATTCCATTTCTCATCAAACCTTCAATTTCTTATTTCTTTATATCATTATTGATTCATAAATTCTCAGTTTATTCAATGATTATACCCCGTTTTGATGCTCAATTTGCCCTAGGTTTAGTCAGTGGGAATCTTCTGGCTTCTGTGTCCTTTAAAATTATTTAAGCACAGCCTTGCTTTCTAGCACGAGATGTTCTGAGCTCATCCTGCCAGCAGTTCTAGAGGAGCATTCCTCTGAGTGTCGTTCATTGCAGTGGAGAGTGGTATTTAGAAGCCAAGATCTGGGTGCAAGATGGTTATTGTTTTTGGAGTCTCTCAGTGGACAGAGGTATGGAATATGTGTGTCTACATGCAGAAACACACACCTTTATATCTTTAGATCTGTGGATCATACTGAAAACCACGGGTTCACACCAACACCTCCATCTCCGCCCAACACCACAGGGTTCATCCCAGTTTCTCTCTTTTCCTATTTGTTAATTTCCTTATCTGATAACAAAAAATCTGCCTCCCCTCATTCTTACTATATTTAGTTATTGGATCAATTCCCCTGTATGTAAACCGCCCCCCACTGCTGCAGCCATCACTCTGCCTGCACAAGGCTCAGTCTCTGGAGTCGCCTCCGCATCTCGCCCTCCCCTGCCTGGGCATCCTTTCCACTGCTCTGGGGCCCCACCACCCCAGGCTGGGCCAACTACGTGCAGATGCGCTCCTTACTGCACCCCAGCTCTGATACCTGTGCTTGGCTACACCCTCACACATGGACACCCCCTCACCTGCTCGATCTCTGCGTCCCTGTACAGGACACCTCCCTGTGCAGACACCCTGCTTACCCCACTTGGGCTCCGACACCCAGGCCTTGGCACCCCTCAACATGGACACCTACCTTGCTCTGCCCCATGCAATGGCTTTGGGATTTAACTGTTCAGGAACAGAAGGGAAGAAAAGCTTTCCATATATATATATAATTTTTTTTTGAAACAGAGTCTCTCTCTGTTGCCCAGAGAGACTCTGTTTCAAAATATATATATTTATGGAATATATTTCCATATATACATATATATGGAAAGCTTTTCTTCTGCACTCTGGAGTGCAGTGGCATGATCTCGGCTTGCTGCAACCTCCACCTCCTGGGTTCAAGCCTGGCCAACACAGTGAAACACCTTTTCTACTAAAAATACAAAAATTAGCCAGGCATGGAGGAAGCATGTGCCTATAATCCCAGCTACTCAGGAGGCTGAAGCATGAGAATCGCTTGAACCTGGGAGTTGGAGGTTGCAGTGAGCCGAGATCAGGCCACTGCACTTCAGAGCGAGACTCCATATCAAAAAAAAAAGAAAAGAAACTTAAACTTACAGTTTATTGAAGAGGAAACAGGCATGGTGCTTATTTAGCAACTAGAACACACAAATAAGCTGACGTCTTAAAGAAGCAAAGCCCTGCCCTTGGGTAGACACCAGCAGGAGCACATCCAGATGCAGCTGTGCCCCGAGGAAGAGAGTGACCAGTGACCAGGAAGCCTTTGCAAAATTCTGGAGGCCGAGGATTTTACCTGGTGTTTGATGTAGGCATTTTGAAATTTAATTCCTTTATTCCACTATTAGTCATTGAATTCCTACTATACTGCAGACACAGTGCTAAGTGCGGGTGTGGAATGAATAACACAGATGTGATCTCTGCCGTCTTGGAGCTTATAGAGTAGAGGAGACACATGGAGAAAAACACGCACAGATAAGTGTGGAATTAGGAGAGATGTGGGTGGTTGGGGATGCCTCTGGACTTAAGCCTAAACTTAAAGGAGGAGGAGGAAGAAGGGTTAGGCAGGCTGAGAAGGGGAGAAGGACATCCTGGCGGGAGGAAACAGCCTATGAAGCCCTCTGAGGTCCCAGAGAGCTGGGAGGAGCTGAGTGCCAGCCAGACATGGACTTGCAAGATGAGGCTGGAGAGGGGCCAGTGGCAGCCTTAGAGGCCAGGGTGAGAATCTACACTTAATTCTTTTTTGAGGGGACGGAATCTCACTCTGTCCCCCAGGCTGGAGTGCAGTGGCACGATCTCGGCTCACCACAGCCTCCGCCTCCCCAGTTCAAGTGATTCTCTTGCCTCAGCCTCCCAAGTAGCTGGGATTACAGGCCTGTGCCATCACACCTGTACAGGTATGAGCCACCACACCAGCCAAGAATTTACACTTGAATTCTAAGTCAGTGGAGAACCCACTGCAGGGCTGAGAGAAAGGGATTAATATGGTCTGACTTGGTTTTAAAAGCTCTGTCTCCTTAGCCTCATTCAACCTGAGCCTAAGTGGAGTCTCAGCTTAGGGTTCTAGGCATTTGAGGCAGTTGTTCTAAAACAGTATTTCTGAACCTTTTCTGATTATCAGCCCCAAAACCTTTTTAGACATTTTTTCTCTAATCACACTCCACAACCTCAACAAAATTTTAATACCAAAGATATATGTATCTGTTCATGTACTGGAATCTTTTGTAAGGCCAAAAATCATATCTGAGAATTTTTATTTTGCCCTCCAAGAAACAGTATTTGCCCTTTTGGGACAATATCACTCTCAAAAAGAGTGGTGGCTCATGCCTGTAATCCCAGAACTTTGGGAGGCCAAGGTGGGCAGATCACCTGAGGTCAGTAGTTTGAGACCAGCCTGGCCAATGTGGTGAAATCCCATTTCTACTAAAAATACAAAAAGTAGCCGGGCGTGGTGGTATGCGCCTGTAATCCCAGCTACTTGGGAGGCTGAGGCACGAGAATCACTTGAACCCAAGAGGCAGAGGTTGCTGTGAGTTAAAATCATGCCCCTGCACTTCAGCCTGGATGACAGAGCGAGACTCCCCTCTAAACAACAATGAAAGAATGCATGCCCTGAAATTATATATTCCAGCAGCCATGAGGACTCCTTGCAGTTAAGATTTTTAGAGCTACCAAGAAACTTGTCATCAGATACACATTTAGTGTGTCCTCATGTGACACCCAAGAAGTCACACGAGGACACAGTAAGGCTTCTGGTCCACAGACTTCTTTAGTAACTTGGCCAGGGTTCCATTGATGGTTCCTATCCAACTGAACACCCAACAGAAACAACTCGACTAGTTTTAGTTTGGTGGGTGTATTAGGACGTTCTTGCGTTGCTTTAAAGAAACACTTGAGACTGGGTAATTTATCTTTTTCTTTTTTTTTTCTTTCATATGCAAGCCTACCTGAATGATTTTTTTTTTCTTTCAAGACTGGGTAATTTAGAAGAGAAGAGGTTTAATTGGTTCTTCAGGCTATACAGGAAGCATGGTGTCATCTGCTTCTGGGGAGGCCTCAGAGAGCTTTTACTTGTGGCCAAAGGTGAAGCAGGGGCTGGGCGCAGTGGCTCACACCTGTAATCCCGGCACTTTGGGAGGCCGAGGTGGGAGGATCGCTTGAGCCCAGGAGTTCCAACCTGCAGTGAGCTATGATTGCACCACTGCACTTCAGCCTGGGTGACAGAGCGAGACCCTGTCTCTAAATTAAAAAAAAAAAAAAAAAAAAGGCTGGACGTGGTGGCTCACGCCTGTAATCCAAGCACTTTGGAGGCCAAGGCGGGCGGATCACCTGAGGTCGGGAGTTCAAGACCAGCCTGACCAACATGGTGAAACCCCGTCTATTAAAAAAAAAAGAAAGAAAAAAAAAAAAAAAGGAGTTTAACAAGACAGTTTTGCAGCGCCCCCCCCCACCCCCCACTCAGTTCTAGAAGCTGGGGAAGGAGCTAGGGAAACTCGGAAGCTTCTCGAAGCCTATCATGGCAGGAAGACCCAGAGGGGAAGCAGCCTCACCCGTGGAAATTTCCAAGGCCCCAGGCGGTAACTGTTGGTGGCATGTTCCCCCTGGCACACAACACTCAAAACCAATAAGCTAAAAATATTAAAAAGATAAATAAAAAAATTAAAAAAACTAATAAAAAACAAAAAATAAAATAAAAAAACAAAAATAAAATAAAATTAAAAAAACCCAATAAGCTGAATGTGTCCAAGAGACAGAAATCAAAAAGATGAAATGGCTTCCCAGGCAGAAAAAGAGAGATGTAGGGAGGGATGTAGGCAGTAGAATGGCCAGAAGGCAGCCTGGGCGGCATGGCAAAACCCCAACTCTACAAACAATGCAAACAGCTGGATGTGGTGACTGTGTGCCTGGGAGGCTGAGGTGGGAGGATCACAGGAGCCCGGGAGGTTGAAGCTGCAGTGAGCCAAGATGGTGCCACTGCATTCCAGCCCGGGTGACAGAGGGAGACCCTGTCTAAAAAAAAGAAGAAGAAGAAGAAAGGCGTTTGACATGTTAAGAAATAATCACAAAAAGTAAAATTAAAACAAAAAAATTTTTTTTAATTAAGCCTAGGCTGGGTGCAATGGCTCATGCCTGTAATCCCAGCACTTTGGGAGGCTGAGGCTGGTGGATCACTTGAGGTTAGGAGTTTGAGACCAGCCTGGCCAACATGGCGAAACCCGTCTCTACTAAAAATACAAAAATTAGCTGGGCATAGTGGTGGGTGCCTGTAATCCAGCTACTTAGGAGGCTGAGGCAGGAGAATGGCTTAAACCCAGGAGGTGAAGGTTGCAGTGAGCTGAGATTGCGCCATTATACTCCAGACTGGGCAACAGAGCAAGACTCCATCTCAGAAAAATAAAAATTAAAAAAGATTAAGCCAATTGACTAAAATATTATAAATAGAAGAGTTAAAAAGCAAGGATAGAAACACTGATGAAACAGTATGAACACTGAGAAAAATCCAAAAACGGAACCAGGTAAAAGTAGATGGGAGAAATGGCAAGATATGAAATGATTAAAATAAGAGAATAACAAAAACTAAGATAATTCAGTGGGAAAACACTTATCAGTGTCCACAATACAAAGATAAAAATAAATGAATTAGAACATAAACCATTTAAAAGCATAGAGGATTCTTTTTTAAGGCAATAGGCCAGGCATGGTGGCTCACACCTGTAATCCCAGCACTTTGAGAGGCCCAGGTGGGAGGTCGCTTGAGCCCAGAGTTCAAGAGCAGTCTGGGCAACATTGCCAGACCCCCATTTCTACCAAAAAAAAAAAAAAGGCAAAATTGGATCTGGTCAAAAGTAAGAAAGCTAGTGGGGTAGACTCGGGTTATTTGGGATTGAGGGGGCCTCAAAGTCCAGGCGAGTCCCCCACCCTCAACCTCCCCTAACTCCTTGAAGGGCCAACCAGGGCAGGGCAGGAGTGGCTCAGAGCCCCCACCTTTGTCCCTCCCTGCCTCCTGCGGTGGGAGAAGGAGGGTGTCAGTAGTCCCAGTCCCCGGGGGTGTCTGCTGGCCCCAGTTTTCCAGCCAGGTGAACTCGGGCACGTGTCCAGCCTCTGGGTCCTCATCTGTAAGACTCTGTTGGATCCCTCGACCCTGCAGCTCTTCTAAGTGTTTCCAGCCAGGCCAGCTTCTGCCAGCTGCGAGATGGGGCAAGGAGGGAGCTGGAGGGTGCCCACCGGGGTGCCCAAGAGAATCCGGAGGAGGGGCCGCTGCAGTGTCCACCTCCTTTTTGGCTTCAGGAGAGTGGAGCTGCACCCTATGCATATGGCACCACCCTCCCCTGACATGCACGCCGCCTGCCCCTCACCACTGCCTGCTGCCTTTTCATTTCTACAGGGTCAAAGAAGGCTCTTCCAAGAAACATGCCGAAGAGAAGAGTGAAGAAATGTCTCTTCAGCAGCTGAGAGCATCTCCCCTCAAAGAAACCATCTAAGCTTCCTGGAACCTGGTGCTTGCTAGTAGCACCTGAGCCATGTGCAGATGGCCCCCTGGGGGTTTCTCCCGGGAGCCCCTGGGGACACGGGTGCTGAGCTGGAGGAAAGGTCGCTGAAAACATCCTGGCTCCCATAGAGAGCCACCCACAAGCCAGGGCTGCTTGGAGCGAAACCCCACCAGCAACAGCCAATCTGCATTACAAATGCATAGAAAGCCAGGAGAAGCCAGTCCCAGGGACCAAAGGAGAAACTGGTTTCCTTCCCCATCCCCAGCCTGCCCCTTAAAATGTCTCTGTATTAGTTCATTCTGGCACTGCTATAAAGAACTACCTGAGACTGGGTAATTTACGAGGAAAAGAGGTTTAATTGACTCACAGTTCTGCAGACTGTACAGGAAGCATGGCTGGAGGCCTCAGGAAACTTACAATCACGGCAGAAGGCAAAGTGGAAGCAGGCATGTCTTCCCATGGCTGGCAAGAGAGAGAAAGTGAAGGGGAAGGTGCTGAAGCAGGTAAAGAGTTTTGTTAAGTTCGGCAGCCCCAGAGCCAGGGCAGACATGAGTTTTTTTTAACTGTGAGAAGGCCCCCTGCTGCTCCGAGCTTTACTTAAACGGCTCTTTATTTCCCCATTTTGTGGCTTTATACAGGGTTTAGCCAGAACTGCTAAGTTAGGAATCCACAGCCTGCAGAATTCCACCGCCCCCAAGAATTTTTGTACCTGCTTCTGATTCTTAGGCACCCGCAGGTTACTGATAACCTGCTTTCTTTTTATTTTTAGGCTTTGCTGCCCCGCTGGATAGTAAATCCCAGAGAGCGCACCTGTTGTTGGCAAATCTGGGCCTTTTTTTTAGAGACCTAGTATTTACAGGTCTCCAAGTATTTGAGCAACAAGTTAGTTTCCCGGGCACATATGGCTGCTACCAGGTGTTCCAGCAAAAGGTCGTTCATGTACTGAAGCAGCACACAACCTAGGGCCTTGGTGGGGAACCTTTGGAGGTCCCGGAACAATGCCTCTCCGAAGATAGTTGGGGAGTTTTTGAACCCCTGTGGACGCCGAGTCCAGGTGTACTGTGTTGTTACGCCTGACTGCGGATCTTCCCACTGGAAGGCAAACAGTTTTGGCTTTTAGGGGCTAACCAGATACTGAAGAAAGCATTCTTTAAGTTTAAGCAAGTGAACAGCTGGCCTCAGCTGGCAACAGTTTTAGCAACGTATAGGGATTGGGCGCCGTGGGGTGCAAGGTTACAGTTGCCTGGTTGACCTAGTGCGGATTCTGCACTGGTTTATAGTTCTTGGTCTCCAGCTTGGGGACAGGCAGGAGAGGCGTGTTCCAAGGAGACTGGCAAGGAACGATAGTACCATAAGCTTTTAGGCATCTGAGATGGACCTGGGTGCCCTTAAGAGCTTCCCTTGGTACTGGGCACTGCCTCTGTTTAACTGGTAGTGCCCTGGCTTTACTTTGATAACCACTGGGCTTGGCTTACTGCCAACCCTGGGGGGTTGTCTTTTATTTAGACCCATGGCCATTGCTTGGTTAGCGCAGGGGTTAATTTTTGTCCTGGCTTTGTTAGGAAGAGTCTCCACTCCTCCTTCCTTGGGACTGTGAGAGCCATGATAATTTCTGCATGAGGCAGTTTGAGCTGCGGGGAGCCCTTATTAGTAAATGTAATAGTAGCTTTTATTTGCTTAGCAAGTCTCCCCAAAAGGGGTAGGGGACATTCCAGCATCTACAAGAACTCATGTATAATTTTGTGGCCTTCTACCGAACAGGTCCGTGGTAGGCAAAAAGCCTGCTTTTTTGAACTTTAGTGGCCCCAGTTATATTTATTGTCTTAGTGGACAAAGGAGCTACAGGTCGGGTTATCACCGAATGCTTTTTTATTATTATTATTAGCTTTTCCATTTTACCGCTAGACTGTTTGCCCTAAGCTGTTGAGCCTGGCAACCTCCGCGCACAGCTGCGCTGCCAGCTCTCCCTTGTTTTTAGGGTTAGCAGTTTACCTTTTTTTATTCCTGAATTTTTTTTCCATTTTTGTTTTTGCCACTAGCGCTGCTGCACCTTGGCCCCGTAACCACTGCTGGGCAGGGGGTGGGTGGAGCGCTTAAAACTAACCGTAACCGGGAGTTTATGTTCGGAAATTGGTTGGGGTGTCCTGGCTTGCCTGTAACCTTGTGCCACACTTTGGAGACAAGGGACCTGCTCAGGCTCCCTTCTGTGGGCCAATTTGCGTTAAATGCTGGCCAGGCTACTTTACACAGAGTTCTAGGTTTCTCTGGCATTATGGTGGCACCATCATCTCCACTAAATTTCTTTTTGAAACTTTTTTAGCATAGTTTTCAACGGAGTGGGTTTACTCTGCGTTTTACCCATCTCCCTCTGTTAGGATAAGAACGGCACTCCCACAGGGTAGGGGGCTGCTCACTGACTTTACCTGATGTAAGAACTCGGGACTTTGCACTCCACCCTCAGTCTCCCACCCTCTACAGTGCAATACTTTTTTTGTGCACTTTTACACACTTTTACTTTTTTCCCTTCAGCCAAGTTAGAAACAGAAACAAGTTTAAGGTGCCAAGACTGGCTTACAAAGCAACGAAATTAAAACCAAAGTGTCCCTGTAATCCTAGCACTTTGGGAGGCCGAGGTGGGTGACTGACCTGAGGTCAGGAGTTCAAGACCAGCCTGGCCATCATGGTGAAACCCCATCTTTAAAAACAAAACAAAACAAAACAAAACAAAAAAAACCAAAGTGCCAAGATTGACACACACACACAAGAACAAAATTAAAACCAAGGTGCCTACATCGGCACACCGTGGTTGATTAGGCCATGCTTCTACCCAGTGGGGTGGTTAAGTGAAGCTTTCCAGAATTAACCCTACCGAGTTTTTGATGTTTGGACTCTAAGCGTGCCGGTTCCTTCTCGGTGTTCAGCCCAAGCTTGTGCCGGATGCCTGCAGGCCTGCCTGGCCATGCTGTTGGGGAAGGATCCACTGGGGCCAATGCCTACCTGGGAGCGCTCTCAGGATCCTGTCGCTCAAGTGGGCTGGAGTCCCCTGCGGGGATGCCCCACAGGGGCAGGGCAAAGCTGCCTGGGAGGCTGTGCTGACCATCCGCCAACTGAAACTCATTTCCTGGTCAGGGAACCAAAATGAAGCAGGAACAGCAAGAAACAAACCTCTTGAACATCGAACTGAGGAAGGAAGTGGCTTTTTATTTGGCCAGGAGCTGCCGGGGCGGGGGGCTACAGCCTTATTCACGGAGCTCCCCGAGAAGCAGCTTCTTTCCCCTTTTATAGGCTTACAACGCTAAAGGGGAAACTGAGGTAAAACTATGTTATTGTTCATTGGCTGGACATTCAACCTTACCATTTTTTGGCTTTATTAATTTGCTAGTTCATATGCAGCACAAGCAGGAACAGGCAGGGGAGGGGGTTTACAGACACAAGACAAAGGCAGTAAATTATTAGTTGGCAAAGGTGTTTTCAGAAGGGAGACTGCATTGTGCAAATGTGGGAGTGTAACCCAGTGCCAGGCTCCAGCTGGTAAAAATAATATTCATGCTGGGTGCGGTGGCTCACGCCTGTAATCCCAGCACTTTGGGAGGCCGAGGCGGGTGGATCACAAAGTCAATAGATTGAGACCATCCTGGTCAACATGGTGAAACCCCATCTCTACTAAAAATACAAAAAATTAGCTGGGCATGGTAGCACGTGCCTGTAATCCCAGCTGCTCAGGAGGCTGAGGCAGGAGAATTGCCTGAACCCAGGAGGCGGAGGTTGCAGTGAGCCGAGATCGTGCCATTGCACTCCAGCCTGGGTAACAAAAGAGTGAAACTCCGTCTCAAAAAATAATAATAATAATATTCTTTTGCAACTTTTTTAAGGCTTACAAATAGCAAAGACGCTGGGAACCAAAAATAAATTATTTTCCCAGCTCTTTGGTATTTTCTTTCTTTCTTTTTTTTTTTTTTTTACCTGCCTTCCCATCCAAAGGGGAGGAGGAGGTAAAGGCCAAAAAGTAGGAAAAGGGGAGGGGGTCTCCCTCTCAGTGCCACACACTTTACAACAAACAGATCTCATGAGAACTCATCATGAGACAGCACTAGGAGGATGGTGCTAAACCATTAGAAGCCACCCCCGCTATCCAATCACCTCCCACTAGGTCCCGCCTCCAACATGGGGATTACAATTCCACACGAGATTTGGGTGGGGACACAGAGTCAGCCCATATCACTGTTTATTCTTGTTCCACCTGAGAATGCTCTGTCTTTGCAGGGTTAGGGTTATATCTCTGCCAAAGGGCTGTCCCTGGAATAGCCCCACTTGCCCTTGAGAAACTTAGAGAACTCATTCTATTCCACTCACCTGGAAAGAGTAAATGCTCTTCTGCCTTACAGGATTAAAGCTGTTTCCCCGTGTGTGTGTGTGTGTGTGTGTGTGTGTGTGTCTTGTGTGTCTTACCTCTCTGACAGGGAAATGTCCCCATAGCAGGCATTCTTGCCTACCTCTGTAGCTCCACCAGCCTCTCATAGGCCTTGCGGAAACTGCATGTTAAATAAATAGTTGATGAAGAAACGATGAAAACAGATTTCCACAATGGATGGAGACCTTTGTGTATTGTTTGGATTCCTAGCAATACCACTTTGCAGAACTGAGATATGGTTCATTTCCCCAAAAGTCTTCTCCATGCTTGGCTATTTTTTTTAAAATTTCATAGCAACAGGGTTGTTGGAAACAGATGCTCAGTGCTGCAAAGAAAAATCAGCACTGAGACAAAGATCTCCCAACAAGGCAATTTTACTTTCTGCAGAAAGGGTGCTCCCATTAGCCATCTTGCCCCAAGAGTACAACTAACAAAGGAAAAGCAGACATATTTATCCCTTATGCATTTGGGGTGGTCCTTACTCCTGTGTCTGATCTCTGTTGATGGGAGCCAGACCTCACAATCTAAACTAACACCTGATTGACTAACAACTTAAAACTTTTCTAAACAGGTAAAAGCAATGGAGAACAGAAGGAAAAGAGGAATTCCAAATAGGGAAGGGACAGGAAGTCGCTTGTGAAAGGACTTAGAAAAGTAATAACATAAATATCTTGGTTGAAGTACAAGGAAGGATGTACTATGCGCCTGTGAGCGTGTCTAAAAGCTGCACAGGATAGGGCTTAACAAAGAGCTCTTAGCAAAAAGCAAGAAGGCTTTGAAGAAAGTCTTTAAAACAAACTATTATTTCTAACACTTATGATTTATTCTTTAACGAGAAAGGAAACTTTGAAGAGAAACTTTTCTACTTCCTCCAGGGTCTTTCTTTGTTGCCCTGGCTGGCTTTAAACTCTTGGCCTGAAGCAATCCTCTGGCCTCAGCTTCCCAAAGTGCTGGGATTACAGACAGGAGAAGGCCTCCCAAAGTGCTGGGATTACAGGCATGAGCACAGCATCCTGCTGACCTCAGATCTGTCTCCAGCCCAGGTGCTAGACACGTATCCCTGACCTTAACCTTCACTGGAATTCATTTTAGATTTATAGGGGATCCGAATCTTGGCTTATTGGGTGGTCTTGGTCAAATTTTCTTGTCTGATCCCTTCTTCCTGGAGTTACCAGATAATCAAACAAGATCAATTCTCAGCCCCTCACAGCCCAAAGAAAGGCACAATACAGGGAAGAAACGAGACTATCACAGCTCGGGCAGGAACCATGGCAGCTTGCCATTTTGCCAAGATTAGTCTTCCAACAGCTTGGAGCTTGGAGCAGAGGTGGAATGCAACTTCCCCAAGGACTTGTCCCAGGGCCCTATTATTGATGCGCTGAATCCTGAGTTCCTCTGGGGATTTAAACTCTCTTGTTGAACTTGTCAGGGAACACCTGTGTGTGATCTGCTAGGTGAGCTTTTCCATTTGAGTTGTTCTCCACCGACAGCCCTCAGCAAATCAGTGAATTCAATAGGCAGAGTGCTGCTGTGCCTGGCCACGCTTTGAGATTCACCCCGGGGTCACCTCTTCCAGGCAGCTCTCACTGACCACCCCTGCCTACCTCTGTGCGCCACCCCTCCCCCCACCTCCCACCACCCTGTGCCCTCTGTACAGCCTTCTTATTGCACCTTCCAGGGTGTTGCTATGGGTCCATTTACATGCTGATCTCTCCAGTGGCTCCTCAAAGACAAAGTTAAATCACCTTTTCTTGACCTGGCCTGCACATAGTAGGTGCTCAGTTCATGTTGCTGGAGTGAATGACTTTTTTTTTTTTTTGAGACGGAGTCTCACTCTGTCACCCAGACTGGAGTGCAATGTCATGATCTCAACTCATTGCAAATTCTGCATCCTGGGTTCAAGTGATTCTCCTGTCTCAGCCTCCTGAGTAGCTGAGATTACAGGCACTCACCACCACGCCCAGCTAATTTTTGTACTTTTAGTAGAGACAGGGTTTCACCATGTTGGCCAGGCTGGTCTTGAACTCCTAACCTCAGGTGATCCACCTGCCTTGGCCTCCCAAAGTGCTGGGATTACAGGTGTGAGCCATGGTGCCTGGCCATGAATAACTGTTATTTTATTTATTTGTTTTTGAGACAGGGTCTCACTGCGTCACCCAAGGTGGAGTGCAGTGGTGAGATCTCGGCTCACTGCAGCCTCAACTTCCCTGGCTCAAGCAATTATCCCGCTTCAGCCTCCTAAGTAGCTAGGACCACAGGTGTCCACCACCATGCCTGGCTAATTTTTAAAGTTTTTGTAGAGTCAGGGTCTTGCTCTTTTGTCCAGGCTGGTCTCAAACTCCTGGACTCAACTAATCTTTTGCTTTGGCCTCCCAAAGTGCTGGGATTACAGGCATGAGCCACCACACCCAGCCTTTATTTTTATTTTTGAAGAAAATTTAGAATAGTGGTTCTCAATCTTGCAATCACCTGTGAGCTTTAAAAAAAAAAAAAATACCGGCCGGGCGTGGTGGCTTATGCCTGTAATCCCAGCACTTTGGGAGGCCGAGGCGGGTGGATCACGAGGTCAAGAGATCGAGACCATCCTGGTCAACATGGTGAAACCCCGTCTCTACTAAAAATACAAAAAAATTAGCTAGGCACAGTGGCGCATGCCTGTAATCCCAGCTACTCAGGAGGCTGAGGCAGGAGAATTGCCTGAACCCAGGAGGCGGAGGTTGCGGTGAGCCGAGATCGCGCCATAGCACTCCAGCCTGGGTAACAAGAGCGAAACTCCGTCTCAAAAAAAAAAAAAAAAAAAAAAAAAAAAAACCAGTGCTGGAGCCCACTCCTCAGGATTCTGATGTCATTAATTGGGGTTGGAGCCAAGGATGAGAACCACTGGCCTAGAAATAATTTTGCTAACTGGCAAGATAAGTACAAATTTAATCCAGCAGATAAGGTTAATTATAACAAGACTGTGACCTCATAGTTAATAAGTTACTTACCATGAGGTTAGTAACCTAACTTGATTTCCCAGGACAAAGACAGTACATACTTTTTTTTTTTTTTTTTTTTTTTTTTGAGATGGAGTTTCGCCCTTGTTACCCAGGCTGGAGTGCAATGGCGCGATCTCGGCTCACCGCAACCTCCGCCTCCTGGGTTCAGGCAATTCTCTTGCCTCAGCCTCCTGAGTAGCTGGGATTACAGGCACACACCACTATGCCCAGCTAATTTTTTGTATTTTTAGTAGAGACGGGGTTTCACCATGTTGACCAGGATGGTCTCGATTTCTTGACCTCGTGATCCACCCGCCTCGGCCTCCCAAAGTGCTGGGATTACAGGCGTGAGCCACCGCGCCTGGCCTAGACAGTACATACTTTTAAATGAACAAACTAGATTTTCTGATTTTCTTTTCTTTCTTTTTTTTTTTCTTTCTTTCTTTCTTTCTTTTTTTTTTTTTTTTTTTGAGATAGATAGGGTTTCGCAATTGTTGCCCACACTGGAGTGCAATGGCGCAATCTCGGGTCACTGCAACCTCTGCCTCCGGGGTTCAAGCGATTCTCCTGCCTCAGCCTCCTGAGTAGCTGGGATTACAGGCAGGAGCCACCATGCCTGGCTAATTTTGTATTTTTAGTAGAGACGGGGTTTCTCCATGTTGGTCAGGCTGGTCTCGAACTGCCGACCTCAAGTGATCTGCCCGCCTCGGCCTCCCAAAGTGCTGGGATTACAGGCGTGAGCCACCGCGCCTGGCCACAAACTAGATTTTCTTAAAGAAATATTCTGACCGATAGCGGCGGCCGCGGGCCCTAGGGCGGGGGCCATGGCCAGGGCCAGGGCCGCGACCTGCACGGGGATCGCACCGGCTCCCACTCGCGGTCCCCGCTGTTGCCTGGGGCCCGCCGCGGCGCCGCGCCGGAGCACAGGGAGGCCCCAGAGTGCCCGAGTCTGGAGGACACAGAGCCGTCGGATTCCGATGACGAGATGATAGACCCGGCCAGCCTGGAGGCGGAGGCCGACCAAGGCCCGTGCCGCCAGATCCGCCATCAGTACCGGGCGCTCATCAACTCCTTCCAACAAAACCGGGAGGACATACCAAATGCCGGCAACAGATTAACAGAGGTCCTTGAAGAGGCCACACTCTGTTTAATGAAGCGTCCCGAGCAAGAGGTCCTTGAAGAGGCCACACTCTGTTTAATGAAGCGTCCCGAGCGAGAGAACAGTCCTGGATGCCCACTTTCTTATTTTGGCTTCAGATCTGGGCAAAGAGAAAGCGAAGCAGCTGCGCTCGGACCTGAGCTCGTTTGAAATGTTAAGATATGTTGAAGCTCTACTGACACATATGGGTGTAAATCCGCTAGAAGCTGAAGAACTCATCCATGATGAAAATAGTTCTGATGTGGAATTCATAGTCTATGACTCCTGGAAAATAGCAGGCAAAACAGCAGAAAACACTTTTAATAAAACCCATACATTCCACTTTCTATTGGGTTCAATATATGGAGAGTTCCCTGCGCCAAAGCCACGAATTGAACGTCCAGGAAAAGTTCCTATGAACTGAGAGGGTAATGCCCGCCCAGTTAAGCAGAATGGAAGGTGGAGGCGAGCAAATTGCTTGAGCCCAGGAGTTCAAGACCAGCCTAGGAAACACGGAGAAACCCTGTCTCTACTAAAAATACAAAAGTTAGCCAGGTGTGGTGGCACATACCTGTAATCCCAGCTACTTGGGAGGCTGAGGTGGGAGGATCACCTGAGTCCAGGAAGGCTGAGACTGCAGTGAGCTGTGAGGCTGGGTGACAGAGCAAGACCTGGTCTTAAAAAATAAGTAAATAAATAGGCTGGCGCAGTGGCTCACACCTGTAATTCCAGCACTTTGGGAGGCCATGGCAGGCGGATCACCTGAGGTCAGGAGTTCGAGACCAGCCTGGCTAACATGGTGAAACTCTTCTCTACTAAAACTACAAAAATTAGCTGGGGATGGTGGCGTGCACTTATAGTTACAGCTACTTGGGAGGCTGAGGCAGCACAATCGCTTGAACCCAAGAGGCAGAGGTTGCAGTAAGCCAAGATCGTGCCTCTGCACTCCAGCCTGGGTGACAGAACAAGATTGTGTCTCAAAATAAATAATAAAAAATAAGAAAGAAATTTCCCAGGCCGGGCGCGGTGGCTCACGCCTATAATCCCAGCACTTTGGGAGGCCGAGACGGGTGGATCACGAGGTCAGGAGATCGAGACCATCCTGGTCAACATGGTGAAACCCTGTCTCTACTAAAAATACAAAAATTAGCTGGGCATGGTGGCGCACGCCTGTAGTCCCAGCTACTCGGGAGGCTGAGGCAGGAGAATTGCTTGAACCCAGGAGGCGGAGGTTGCGGTGAGCCAAGATCGCGCCATTGCACTCCAGCCTGGGTAACGAGCGAAACTCCGTCTCAAAAAAAAAAGAAAAGAAATTTCCCAACAGTTACTGGCTCCACCAGGAAGGAACAGCCTGCACTTAACACAATGGAACAAGATTCACTTTCTGGGCTGGTTTGATTCCTTTTGTTTCATTCTGTTATTTTAGGATGGTTTTGTATGTGGACTGATTGTTCTAAATGCACCAACATGGGTGACCATGGACAAGGACATTGCCCTGGACTTCTTGGAGTCAGCCGAGGCGGGGAATGAGTGGTGGCCAGCACCTCTTGCCTCACGATTTGCTTAATGACATATTTTGCTGACTGGGCTCTGGCTGGGACCCTGGCTGTAGGCCTGGTCAGCCTGCTGGCAGTCACAGTCATGGCCACACTCATGTTCTCTAAAGAAAATAAAATTGTTTTGGGACCAGGCACAGTGGCTCACGCCTGTAATCCCAACAGTCTGGGAGGCTGAGTTGGGCAGATCGCTTGAGCTCAGGTGAGGCCAGCCTAGGCAACATGGTGAAACCCTGTCTCTAATTTAAAAAAACAAAAAAATGATTCTGAGGCCAGGCAGTGGCTCATGCTTATAATCCCAGTGGTTTGGGAGGTGGAGGCGGGTGGATCACTTGAGTCCAGGAGTTTGAGACTAGCCTGAGCAACATGGTGAAATCCTCCCTATTTCTACAAAAAAATACACAAATTTTAAAATAATTGTTTAATTATGGTGGTGTTGGGCGCAGTGGTTCCTGCCTGTAATCTCAGCACTTTGGGAAGCCAAGGTGGGCAGATCACCTGAAGTCAGCACCTCAAGACCAGCCTGGCCAACGTGGTGAAACCCCATCTCTATTAAAAAAAAACAATTAGCTGGGCATGGTGGCACACACCTGTAATCCCATCTACTCGAGAGGCTGAGGCATGAGAATCACTTGAACCCAGGAGGCAGAAGTGGCAGTGAACTGAGATCATGCCGCTGCATTCCAGCCTAGGCAACAGAGAAAGACCCTGTTTCCAAAAAAAAAAAAAAAAAAAATTATAATGGTGGCATGGGTCTGTAGTCCCAGCTCTTGGGAGGCTGAAGCAGGGGGATTGCTTGAGCCTGAAGGCAGAGACTGCAGTGAGCCAAGATCACACCACTGCACTCCAGCCTGGGTAACAGAGTAAGACCTTGACTAAAAAAAAAAAAAAGTTTTGGTCTAAGTCCCTATCAGTGCAAATAACTGGAGTAGCTCATGGGGCAGCTATACCCCTGAGGGTCCTTAGCTGGATACGTGAAAGGCCAGAGATCAAAGGACTTAGACCAAGTGGCAAAGGGTGCAGCTGAGCTCATCTGAGTCTTGGCAGGGCGCCCTGCGATCATCCAGAGGGTGAGAGGCTGTAGAAGCTGCTATGAGGCCACCTCCCATTGGCCTCCCATCGCCCCCTGGAGGCTGCCATGAGACGCTTCTGCATCACCTCCAGCTTCTGTGAGATCTGAGGCCCTCCTCTGAATAGAGCTGTAGAAGATAAAATTCCTCAGCTGCATCTGGGACAGGCTTCTCCGCTACTGGGCATCCCACAATCTTGCGGTCACAAGCCCCTTCAGGGTCTTTCAGGGTCGTGCTTTTCGGTGTAGGGGACAAGGACCACAGGGGCTGGCACCTTAGGCTCGTCCTCCTTTTCACTGTCTATGTAAAGAATAAATCCTAAATCTACAAGTGGCTCACTGTGCCTTTACAGGTGAAATCAGTCAGGACTTGGCCTCTGCCTGGCCTTGTTGGAGGTGAGCTTGACAGTGGCCTATTGCTCCACCTCTCATCTTTACCAAGGCTGAATCAGAGAATCTGGAGATAGAATTTTTGGCTGTCACACAGGTCTAATAAAGCCCCTGAGCTTGGGAGAGATAACTGATTTATGGAACCTCAATAAATATGGGTGGCTGGCTTTGAAATTAAGACTCAGGGATTATACCTGGAAGGCTTCCATTTAAATGGGTCACATGAAAGGTTTAGTCCCTGAAGGAATATATACATATTTTTTTGAAATGGAGTTTTGTTCTTGTCGCCCAGACTGGAGTGCAATGGTGTGATCTCAGCTCACTGCAACCTCCGTCTCTTGGGTTCAAGTAATTCTCCTGCCTCTGACTCCTGAGTAGCTGGGATTACAGACACCTGCCACCACACCCAGCTAATTTTTGTATTTTTAGTAGAGACGGGGTTTCAACATGTTGGCTAGGCTAGTCTTGAACTCCTGACCTCAGGTGATCCACCCTCCTTGGCCTCCCAAAGTGCTGGGATTGCAGGCATGAGCCACTGCACCCGATCAGAGTATTTATATATTGAGGACAGCTTATTTCCTGATGGAAAGCCAACAAGATGTAAGTTACCAGTGTGCTGGACAAATACCCAGAAGGTCTTTCCAACAACCCAGTAGAAGAATGAGGCCAGGGAGTGGATTTCTTTGACCACGAGGGCATGTGTGGAGAAGCCTCTGTGACCAGTAGCAGTGAGACAGGATGGGGTTCTTGTTGGTGCTCCAGAGCCGCGGCACAGGGAACTTCCAGATCCTCCAGACTGCACTCACGCTGCTCCCTGCATGCCTGCTCACCCACCACAACCTCCTGCAGAACCTCACAGCCATAACCCCAGAGCATCACTGCCGGCCAGGGACAACTGGACCAACGGGTCTCCTGTCCGAGCTATGTGAGGGATAGGGACCTACTGGGGGTCTTCATTCTGCTGAGCAAGGACCAGAAGGCTGAGCAATGCCTGAGGGTCTCTGAGCCCCAGTGGCAGATCTTAAACCACAGAAGCTCCTCCTCTCTGGGCCTGGGCAGTGAGGCCTGGCTGGACGTGTGGATGTATGACTGGAGCACCATGGCCTCCTCCATCATCACTGTGCAGAGGCAAAGCTACAGCGGAGTGCTGAACCTTCAAATGACTTTTTAACTTTCTTTTAATCAGGATATAACCTTTTACGTTAAATGTAAATTTAAGTGTACAGCTAGATAACTTTTATATTTTGTTTTGCCTATGTTTGAATTCCACATAAACAAAACCATGTAGAATGTATTCTTTAGGCTGGGCAGGGTGGCTGGGTGACAGAGTGAGACTATATCTCAGAAAAAAAGAATGTATTCGTTTTCTTTGAGATGGATTTTGCTCTTGCTGCCCAAGCTGGAGTGCGATGGCATGATCTTAGCTCACCGCAACCTACACCTCCCAGGTTCAAGCAATTCTCCTGACTCAGCCTCCTGAGTAGCTGAGACTACAGGCGCACGCCACAGCGCCTGACTAATTTTTGTATCGTTAGTAGAGACGGGGTTTCACCATGTTAGCCAGGATAGTCTTGATCTTCTGACCTTGTAATCTGTCCGCCTCAGCCTCCCAAAGTGCTGGGATTACAGGCGTGAGCCACCGCACCCAGCCTCAAATTTTAATTTTTAACATTTTTTGTAAAGATGGGGTCTCATTATATTGCCCAGGCTGGTCTCGAACTCCTGGGCTCAAGTGATCCTCCCACCTCAGCCAAATACATCCTGGGCCAGGTGCAGTGGCTGCCGAGATTACAGGTGAAAGCCACCATACCTGGCCCAGGATGTATTCGTTAGTGTCCTGGGGTTTTGTTAATTCATCGTAGGTTTTTAGGAGTCATCCATGTTGAATGTATCAGGAGGTCTTTTTTTTTTTTTTTAGTATTATAAAGAATTCCATTGCCTGAATATATCATAGTCTAGTTGTCTTTTCTATCATTGAAGGACATGTGCACTGTTTCCAATTTGGAGCTATTCTGACTATCACAGTCATGAACATTCTGGCACGTCTTTTGGTGGACACAGGCATTTGTTTCTGCTGGGTGTATGCCTGGCATGGAATTGCTGGATCACTGGGTGTCCCTAGAACAGTTTTTTAAAAGGGTTGCATCAACTTACAAACGTATGAGATGTTCAGCAATCTTCCATTGCTCCACATCCTCCCCTAAACTTGGTCCAAGTGATTTCATTTTGCCTTCACTTAGCTACTTACAAAACAGTAAATTAAAAAAAAAAAATCAACATTTTATCCATTTTCTTGCTACTCCAAATTTCTCATTCGCCTAAATAAAATGAGAATAGGGCCAGGCACGGTGGCTCATGCCTGTAATCCCCGCACTTTGGGAGGCCGAGGTGGGCGGATCATAAGGTCAAGAGATGGAGACCATCCTGGCCAACATGGTGTAACCCCATCTCTACTAAAAATACAAAAAAATTAGCCAGGTTTGGTGGCATGCGCCTGTGGTCCCAGCTACTCGGGAGGCTGAGGCGGAAGAATTGCTTGAACCCAGGAGGCGGAGGTTGCAGTGAGCCGAGATTGCACCACTGCACTCCAGCCTAGTGACACAGCAAGACTCCGTCTCAAAAAATAATAATAATAATAAAAACAAAATGAGAATAAAAAGAGGAAAAGGCCAGGCGCAGTGGCTCACGTCTATAATCCCAGTACTATGGGAGGCTGAGGCAGGTGGATCACCTAACGTCAGGAGTTCGAGACCAGCCTGGCCAAAATGGTGAAACCCCGTCTCTACTTAAAAAAAGAAATTAGCCAGGTGCAGAGGCGGGCGCCTGCAATCCCAGCTACTTGGGAGGCTGAGGCAGGAGAACCACTTCAACCCGGGAGGTAGAAGTTGCAGAGAGTGAAGAAGAAGAAGAAGAGTTGGAGGAAGAGAAGGAGGAGGAAGAATTATTGAAAGATTTCAAGCAAATTGGGTCTAGATTTGTGTGGATCATCCATTCAGGTTAGAGGTCTCCTAAGGCGAGGGACTGGACTGTGTGCTTTACAAAATGTCTGGGATAATGTGCTAATTTTATCATCCTAACATTATTATAAAGGTTTGTGCCATTTAAAATAAATAGGCTGACTGGGCGTGGTGGCTCACATCTGTAATCCCAGCACTTTGGGAGGCCGAAGCAGGTGGATCACTTGAGGTCAGGAGTTCGAGACCAGCCTGGCCAACATAGTGAAACCCCATCTCTACTAAAAATACAAAACTTAGCCCAGTGTGGTGGTGCATGCCTTTAGTCCCAGCTACTAGGGAGACTGAGGCAGGAGAATCACTTGAACCCAGGAGGCGGAGGTTACAGTGAGCTGAGATGGTGCCACTGCACTCCAGCCTGGGTGACAGAGTGAGACTCCTTCTAAAAAAAATTAATAAAATAAAATGGCTGGTGTTCATGACAGCAGGACCACTGGACCCCACAGCTATGGATACACCCACATAGTGAGGCATGGCAGCTGTCGGCTGACACCTCCTTCTCTTCTCCTCCAGTGGGACCTGGTGTTCGAATACAAGTCACTGAAGTCCATATACGTGGTCAGACGGGTGGTGGAAGCCACTGCCTTTGGCATCTGCTGTGACAGGTAAGGAAAGGAGGACCAAGCAGGCCCGGAAGTGTCTGACCGGGCTGTTGCTCACACTATCCTCACACTGTCCCCAGAGACTCAGGATCCTCCCTAAGAAGAGCCCCATTCCCTTCTTCCTTCAACACAGGGTAGAGCGCTCACCCCATCCTTCTGGAGTCCTGGGCCCCCCGCATTTCTAGGATGCTGTCCACTAGGCATGCATCTGTCACAGCTGAAGTGATGGTACCTCCCCTTTTTGTTCTAAAATGAACTTAAGTCACTAATACCAAATTATTTTCTGCTTGCTGCAGAGTTCTGGGTCACGTGGCAGAATGCCTTTTGTTATGCGGAAGGTGCCGAAGCCCCACGTGCAGTCACTTTTCTGCTGACCTGCGTGATTTCACCAGCAGTGTTGCCTCCACAGTTTGCTTCCTGAGGAAGGGGGAGATACTGCGGTTTGGTTATTGTGAGTGGCCAACTTAATAGAGCACCTATAATGGGAGTCCTCGTAGGTTCCCATTTTACCTGTAAGGAAATGAGGTTTTGCACCACCGGTCTTAGAGAAAGCTGCTTCCAACATGGACATTGGACCAATGTCCTTGGAAGTAATGATGGTGTTGGAAATAGATGCTTGGTGCTGCAGAGAAAAATTAGCACGGAGGCAAGGGATTTTTTAGTAATGCAATTTTTACTTCCTGGACTGCAGGAAGGGTACTCTCACTAGCCATCAGGCCACAAGAGTACAATGAACAAAAGAAAATACACGAATTTACCCCTTACGCATTTGGGGTCGTCCTTACTGCTGTGTCTGGTCTCCGTTGGCTGGAGCCAGACCTCACAGTCAAAACTAAAACCTGATTGGCTAACAACTTAAAACTTTTCTAAACAGGTAAAAGCAATGGAGAGCTGGGACATGCCTGTGAGCACGTCCGGCACAGATATCTTAGTTAAAGTACAAGGACATAGAATGTACTACGTGCCTGCAAGCATGGCAGTCTGACAGCTACATAGGATAGGGCTTAACAAAGCTATTAGCACACTTACTCTTTAACAAGAAAGGAAACTTTAAAAAAGAGCTTTTTACTTCCCGCAGATGATTTTCTGTGAGGAGGAAGCTCTGTGCCTGACGCTGCATCTGTGTGTGGGAGACCCCATGAGTGCCAAGGCAAGAGTCAGAAGCCTCAGCCTATTTCCACATAAATAATGAAGAAGAAAATAACTAGAAACATAACCATAGTAGTTATTCATATGTGATCTTAGTTATTTGTATGTGATCTTAGTTATTCATAAGTGATCTTAGTTATTCATAGGTGATCTTAGTTCTTTTACTAATGCCTCTCAGGTCGCAAAGTGTGAACCCGGGGTGACATTGCCAAGGGAATGACCCTAAGGCAAGATGCTTTAAGCCCTCTGTCACACCCATGTAAGGGCTGCTAGAGGGTACCTTGGCTATGTGCTAGGGCCAGCGCTGGGAAAGTGCCCGCTGTTTAGCAAGCTGCGGAAAGAGATGTCAGAGATGTCTCCTTCCCAGAGGAGTGAGGAGAAAACTCCGCTCCTCCAAGCTCTTGTGGTAGGCCTGACAGCTGTCAGGGAGGCCCGCAGACATCCAGGGGCTTAATTGTCTCTATGTGGTGCTGTGCTTCAGCGGTCACGTTCCATGTCCACTCTCACGTTCCGCTTCTGCACCTGGTTCCTTTTTTTTAAGAAGAGATAATCAGTAAAAGTAATATAAATCTTAATGCCTTTGTTCTTTCTTGACAAGTGTGGAAAAAGTGCTGACGCATTACGCTCCTTACCTCATCTCAGCTACCTGAAAGTCTTGTCCCCTACCTAAATGACACGTGATGTATTTGACCCTATCACTGACCACCAATGCCACGCCCTGCCTGCCCTGCCCCCAGCTTTGTACTCAATAAAAGTCAGAGTGTGCGGACACTCGGGGCCACTCTCGGACTCCGCTCTTTTGTGGGCAGTGGACCCCTGGACCAAACTCTCTTTTCTCGACCTCTGTGTCTTGCGTCTTTATTTTCAGTTTCTCGTCTCCACACCAGCAGAGAAGGGCTCACAGGACCCCACAAGGCTGGATCCTACAGCATCTGGATGGCTAATCCTGGTAACAGCTGAAACAGCGGGAGCTGCCAGGGCCCGTGTCTCAGGAGGCCAGTGCTGGGCTCTACCTCCTCGGTTTTGTCAGCCCCTCAAATGAGTCACCCTGGCATGCTAGAGAGAAGATTTAAGTGGACATCAGAAGAGCTGGGCTCTGGCTCCTCTGTTGCTAACCTTCCATGAAACCTTAAAAAATTAACTTAGCCTCCTTGGATCTTTTCTGGAAGATTGAGGGGCTCCCTCAGCTATCCCAGCTGCCCCAGTCCCCCATAGCTGGGTCTCAGGGACACTCGGCCTCCTCCAAACCACTGTGCTGGGGGCAGGAAAAGCCAGCCAATCAAAGGTCTTGCTCATCAGAATAGAGGCCAAGGAAACGGCCCTGGACTCTGTGCTCACCCCTACCCTGCCCAGAGTTAAAGGAGGGGACCAACTCATTTCTACAGGAGCCTCGGTAGCTAGGAGGGGGTGCCCACGTGGTCATCACTGTCCCCTACCGGGGACATCTATACTTTGGAAACAGGCAGAGGGGAGCAGTGCCAGGCAAAAGCCCTATGCAGATGCTAGGGACACTTTGCAGCCAGAGAGCGACCCCTGGCCCAAAGAGGAGGCAGAAGGCTGGGAGAGCCCTGGCAGCATCTGGCCCTGGGTTCAGTCCCCAGGCCCAGCACAGCCAATCCATCTCGGTTGCAGGTGTGGCCGCAGGACATCTCCGCGTGGAGCGGCACTGCTAGTGGTTCCCACAGGCCCCGAGGGCACCTCCACACCAACATTCGCAGCCCAGTCCATGCTCTGCTTCCTCAGCAGGTTGACGCTCGCCAGGACCATCCTCGCTAGCCTCTTCCTCAGTGAGTACCCCAGGGCGGCTGTGGTTCCAGCCCTAACTCCTCATTAACCAGCTGTGTGACCTGGGGCATGTTGCTTAACCTTTCTGGGCCTCAGTTTCTCCATCGGTAAAATGGAGGTGATTATGATAGTACCTTCCTTATCTCATATCTATTTATAGAATAACGCTTGGCACACATGGAGACTTGAAGAAATCTTTGCTCTTTTAAGGTAGTGGGTTGAGGGCCCTAGGCTCAAATTCCCAGCTCCATCACTTACCTGTTACTTTTTTTTGAGATGGAGTCTCGCTGTGTCACCCAGGCTGGAGTGCAGTGGTGTGATCTCAGCTCACTGCAACCTCTGCCTCCCAGGTTCAAGTGATTTTCCTTCTTCAGCCTCCCAAATAGCTGGGATTACAGGCGCGCACCATCACGCCCGGCTGATTTTTGTATTTTTAGTACAGATGGGGTTTCACCGTGTTGACTAGGCTGGTGTCTAACTCCTGACTTCAAATGATCCTCCCACCTTGGCCTCCAAAAGTGCTGGGATTACAGGCGTGAGCCACCATGCCTCAGTCTCCTGCGTGTGAAGCACAGACGCTACTGCATGGAGTTGTTATGCGGATGAAATGAGAGAACGGAAGTTGCTTGGAACAAACTGTCCACCATGGCACTGATGCAGGGAAAAGACCAATGTAGGTGTCAGAAGCCCACCCATGAGCCCCATTTGTCAGGGGAAAAGCCAGCTGAGACACCGCCTGGGAGACTACATCACTGACGACCAGGCTGACCTCTCTCTCTGGGTCTGTGGAGCTGATTTCCAGCAATGGTAGGTTTGTCATCCCCAGCCAGGGAGTGGACTCCAACCGAGAGGCGGATGCTGGTGAATGCCTACAGCATGGACGTGATCCCCTGGGGCAGGGGGTCCTCTCCGGCCTGGCCCACCTCCTCTGGCAGTGGCGCTGGCTGTGAACACAGTGTCTGTCTCCTACGTGATTATTCTGTACACCTGGTGCATCAGCTCCCAGGTCCATATTTCATAATGGAGACTGCCCCCGCCCGACTTCCTTTGTGGGCAGTATTTGCTGAGCTCGGAGCTTACTTTGTTTTAACTGAAGTGTGGGAGGCTGACCTCCTGCTGGCTCTAACTATTCCACATCAGAGAAGCACCTGAGGGAGCTTTGGCTGGGCCCACTGGGATTCCGCCTCAAGCAAAGCAGGAACCCATGAAATATTCGGTGTCTTCATTTGATTTTTTTTTTCTCTGTATCACCTTTGGTGAAAAGCCCTAGGCCATTTAGGGTTCTGCGTGGGCCAGATCCACCTTCAAAGGCTGCACATGAGGTGTTTGATGTGTGTCCCTAGATATAACTATGGAGCTCCGCAAGCCAACACCAAATTCAGTCTTGAATGATTGACAGCCAACTGTGAGGTCTCTGATAAGCCCCAGGCTCACTTGGCTTTAGGGAATGCCCCTTGGGGATCGGACCAGATGTTTGTGGTCACTCACTTAACCAATGAGAACAGGCTCACCATACAAGTCCAGAACCACAAGGAAAGCAAATAGGAAGTCTCATAAAAATGATGATGAAGATCCATAGTTAATGCCATGGAGAGATGGTCGGAGCGTCCATTAGGTGAGAAATGTAGGTGACAGAGCGTGTACAACATGATGATAGTTTTGCCTAAACAAACACACGCCTGCGTCTGTACCTTGCTTCGTGCTTAGAAGGAAAACAGCAGAGACAACCAGCAGCCCCGTGAGAGCAGTTGCTCTCACTGCAGTGAAATTCTCCCCACCAACCCCTGTTTTCCTTATTTGGATTTTCCAGTGAGTCCCTCTGTAGACAGCTAGTCCAGCACCTGTCCCCCAGCACCTGCTGTGCACCCTGGGTGGAGAGGTCCCCTGGCACCTCCAGCTGCTCAGGGTCAAAAAAGGCAGGGAGCTCTGCCCCGTGTGAACATGCCTGCAGCTCCCTGCCCCTCTCACTATCAGGGGACTGCCAGAACCAGCGTGCTGGCTTATCACTCACGACAATCATAACATGGCTGTGAAGAAGCTGCAGGCTGTGGCAAGATTAAATGGCAGAAAGGAGCAAGGGGAAAAACCCACTCCAGAGGTAGGCACAAAGGGAACCCAGATGCTACTTCACTCTTCCTCCCGTTATTAAGACCTCCGTGAGGGCCTCAGTTGGGCTACCAAAGGTGAAAAAGAGGCAAGCTTCTTTTAAAAAAAAAAAATTTGCTTATTTCTGAGACAGAGTCTGGCTTTGTCACCCAGGCTAGAGTGCCGTGGCATGATTTTCATTCACTGCAACCTCTACCCCCCAGGTTCAAGCCATCCTCCCATTTCAGCCTCCCAAGTAGCTGAGACTACAAGTGCATGCCACCACACCCAGGTAATTTTTGTGTTTTTCATAGAGACAGGGTTTTGCCATGTTGCCCAGGCTGATCTTGAACTCCTGAGCTCAAGTGATCTGCCCGCCTCAGCCTCCTACAGTGCTGGGATTACAGACATAAGTCACATGCCCAGACTTAAGAGGTAAGTTTCAATATGCAAATGGAGTAACTAGAACCATCAGATAATCAGAGGACCCGTGGGAAATGGATCCTGATGTACTGTTTCTCAGAAACTACTGCAGAATGCATTCCACCAAAAGAAAGGTATAAACCAGGCCAGGTGCAGTGGCTCATGCCTGTAATCCTAGCACTTTGGGAAGTGGAGGCAGGTGGATCACTTGAGCTCAGGAGTTCAAGACCAGCCTGGGCAACGTGGTGAAACCCCATCTCTACTAAAAATACAAAAATCAGCCAGGCGTGGTGGCATGCACCTGTAATCCCAGCTACTCAGGAGGCTGAGGCAAGAGAATCACTTGAACCCAGGAGGCAGAGGTTGCAGTGAGCTGAGACTGTGCCACTGCACTCCACCTTGGGTGACAGAGACTTCATCTCAAAAAAAAAAAAGTTGTCATGAAGTGGGACTTAAAAAAAAAGAGTTGTAAACCAGAAGATCCAAAATAGGAGGAAGGCAAAGGGGGAAATAAAAGAGTCATGCAACAAATCTAGAGAAAAAAGAGTTCATATTGGGGGCCATCCACTAAGAATAAAACAGACCGATAGATTGTTGTACTTGATCTTATTAACAGTTTTATGATTCTATCAGAGAACTCAGGGGTAAATTCATGACAGGCACTTAAAAAACTAAGTATATAAACAAGCAAATAAACAAAAAAGGCAACTATTAACTCCAGGAAAAACAAAAAGTGAGAACAAGAGAGGAAATGTAACTGGAGTGCGGTACATAGCAGACAGGATTTATGTCGGGAGAACGGGGAAGGGAACGTACAGGTCGGAGGCGGGAGAGTAAGAGGGCTAAAGCCTCACTCTTCTTCAAAAAGAACAATCGAAAGTTGGAAAATTAAGCCACAGCAGCAGGATATTTTATTTAGAAAGATGGAAACAAATTCAAGAAGAAACACCTGGAAGAGTCGAGGGTAGTTGCAGTTGGGGAGTGAGACTTGAGAATGGTAATGGAGAGGAGAAGGCAGGGACCTTTCTAACCGTGAACATGAAGAAGGAATACGGCTGAATGGCTAAAATCCTAGACTGTGGGCCAGCCGCCTGGGTTTGACTCCTAGCTCATCACTCATAGCTCTCTGATTTGGGGCAAGTTATTTAACCTTCTGAGCCTTAGTTTCCTCATCTGTAAAATGGGGACAGTAATAGAATTACTGAGGATTAAATAAGTTAGTTAACACCAAGTACTTACACCCCACCCCCACCCTGGCACATGCTGAATAAATGGTGGCTGGTTTTGGTTATTACTTTTTACTTTTATTATTTATTTATTTATTTATTTAAGACGGAGTCCCTCTTGTTGCCCAGGCTGGAGTGCAAAGGTGCGATCTCAGCTGAAAAGGCCAGGTGCGGTGGCTCATGCCTGTAATCCCAGCACTGTGGGAGGCTGAGGCAGGCAGATCACCTGAGGTCAGGAGTTTGAGATGGCCTGGCCAACGTGGTGAAACCCCATCTCCACTAAAAATACAAAAATTAGCCGGGCATGGTGGCACACGCCTGTAATCCCAGCTACTTGGGAGGCTGAGGCGGGAGAATCACTTGAACCCAGGAGGCGGAGGTTGCAGTGAGCCGAAATTGCGACATTGCTCCAGCCTGGGCAACAAGAGCAAAACTCCACTCAAAAAATTAAAAAGGAGACCACAAACCCAAAATTTGAAGTCCTCTAACTTTATTTGGAGGTATGTGAGAGAATCAGCCAATCCAGGAGAAATCAGGTAACTTCACGGTGTTGTGAAGGAGAAGGACTGAGGGCCAAGGCCCTTCCTTTCGGCTTCCCTGGCTCTGGTCTCCTCCTACCAGGTGGTGAGTTCCCACATGCAGGAGGACTCGGCCACGGTGAAGGAGTCCCCATTCCTCCCGGATCTCTTCCGCACCCCAGGACTCTGCAGGACAACCTGCTGCATTGCGCTGGGATGGTAAGTGGGGCCCCAAAGAGTAACCCTGTGTCACTCGCCTGACAGCTGCTCCTGAGGTGTCCTTCCCCAGTGTCCCATCAGCCCAAGAAAGAGATGCCAGCAACGGATTGAGGCTAGGTAATCCGAGAAGATGAGAAACTGGCAAAGTCTGGAACCTGAGAGGGTTTGGTTACAGAACGAAATCACGTCCCATCTGTGGCCCCAAAGGCTGAACAGAGACTCTTTCCACTGGAAGGAAATCACTGGCACCTCTTCTCTTCCAGGATCTCTGCGGGCTTTTCCTTCTATGGGGTGGCATTGGATCTGCAGAAATTGAACTTCAGCATCTACTGAATACAAGTGCTGTTTACATCCATCGATTTGACTGTGAAGCTGCTGGTGGCCCTGAGTGTGGTCTATCTTGACCGCTGAGTCACGGTCGGCTCCCTGCCACTGCTGGCTGGCTGCGTGATTATTGCCGACATTTTTCTCCCTGAAGATGAGGATTTCTTCTGGGTCTCATGATGCACAACAGGGTCAGGTTTGATGGTTCCGGGAACAGACTGCAGAGCCAGAAGATCCTGATTTCAAGTTGTTCCTAATTGTGACCTTGGACAAGTTTACCCACTCGGCCTCAACTTGCCCTCACTGCTGCTGGGAAGAACAAGCAAGATGCTTTTATTAAGTGTTTATTATTTGCCAGGCACTGCACTAGCACTTGGCATGCTTAACTCATTACTCAAGGACCCCGTAAGGTACCTTCGAAACTGAAGCAAAGAGAGGTTAGTGACTTGTCCAGGGGCACACAGTTTGTGTTATCATTTGTTAAAACAGGCCAGGCACAGTGGCTCATGCCTGTAATCCCAGCACTTTGGAAGGCTGAGATGGGAAGATTGCTTGAGGCCAGAAGTTTGAGACCAGCCTGGGCAACATAACAAGACCTCGTCTCTTAAAAAAAAAAAAAAAAAAAAATTAAAAATTAGCTGGGCATGGTGGCACACGCCTGTAGTCCCAGCTACTTGGGAGGCTAAAGCAGAAGGATTGCTTGAGTCCAGGAGATCAAGGCTGCAGTGAGCTACGATCACACCATTGCATTCCAGCCTGGGCAAGAGAGCAATCCCTAACTCTAAAAAACATAAAATTGAGCAGAAATTTCTTATGTTACAGAAGGTAAAAAAAAGAAAAGAAAAAACATACAAATTAAAAAAATGTTTTTAACTGTGATGTCTTCATGGTGGTTTTGTTATATTGATCTCTGTAGTCTTCTTATATGTTAGAAATCATTGTTCTGCAGTTTTCTTTTTTTTTTTTGACAGAGTCTCGCTCTGTCGCCCAGGCTGGAGTGCCATAATGCAATCTCTACTTACTGCAACCTCCCCCTCCCAGGTTCAAGCCATTCTTGTGCCTCCGCCTCCCGAGTAGCTGGGATTACAGGTGTGCACCACTGTGGTTGGCCAGAAACAGTTGTTTTTAAGTAACAAAATATCATATGTAAAAATACTTATCCCAGTGCCTCGCTCATGGTGAACATTCAGTATATTTTAGTTGTCGTTGCACAGGTAAGTTTGCAAAGATATAAATTTAGCCTTATGAGATCTAGTAGGAAAGGGATATGAACTTGGGATGGTTGAAGGAATGCTGCAGGTGGGAGGCACAGAAAAGACTGTCGTGCCTGTCATTTACCGATGAGGACACTGAGTCCGTGAAACGGCTGCCTCCTTGACGGCCCAGGACGAGACTACGTTCAGTGTCCTGTTCTCCTTCCCTCCCTCTCTCCTTATTTCCTCTCCTAGAAATGTTGATGTTTTGGCTTTCAGTTATTCACAGCTATGTCTTGAGTACCCACCTACCCTGGGCTAGGGACAGGGACTCAGCAGAGGCACAGACTGGGCTGTGGCTCAAGGAGCAGAGGGGCCTTCAGGGAGACACGGTCACCGGCCACATGGGTGTGTTCATTGCAGTTGTGATCAGTGCTCCACAGGAGACATCCAAGGAGACACTGTAGGTAAGCTCAGCGCCATGGAGGGGGTCAGGGAAAGCCTTTCTGTGAAAGTAGCTTTTGAGCTGAAATCTAAAGAAGAATAAGTAGGTGAGGCTGCAGGCCAGTGACTGAAATCCCAGCACTTTGGGAGGCCAAGGTAGGCAGATCACTTGAGGTCAGGAGTTAGAGACCAGCCTGGCCAACATAGTGAAACCCCATCTCTACCAAAAATACAGAAATTAGCTGGGCATGGTGGCGCGTGCCCATAATCCCAGTTACTCAGGAGGCAGAGACAGGAGAATCACTTGAACACGGGAGGCAGAGGTTGCAGTGAGCTGAGATCACGGCACTGCATTCCAGCCTGGGCGACAGAGCAAGACTCCGTCTCAAAAACAAAACAAAACAAAAAAACAAGAAATAAGTAGGTGAGGCCAGGCATGGTGGCTCACACCTGTAATCCCAGTACTTTGGGAGGCCGAGGTGGGAGGATCACCTGAGCCCAGGAGTTTGAGACCAGCCTGGGCAACATAGTGAGACCCCCACCCCTACAAAAAATTTAAAAATTAGCTGGGCATAATGGCATGCCCCTGTAGTCCCAGCTACTTAGGAGGCTGGGGCAGAAGGACTGCTTGAGCCTGAGAGGTCAAGGCTTTGGTGAGCTGTGATCGCATGCACCACTGCATTCCAGCCTCGGCAACAGAGTAAGTGCAAAGGACCTGAGGCAGGGAGGCACCTGACACATTGAGGCATCCAAACAGGAGGTCAGCGCTGATACCGAATTAACTCCCTGCTATCCGCCTCCCACCTGCTTCCTCCTCGCAGACATGAAGACCATTCAGATGACGTTCAGCTTATTTGGGAAAGGGAGGCTGGCTGGCTCTTCAGCTTTCTTTACCTCTACACCATGGAGCTCTTCCCCACTGAAGTCAGGTGAGAAGACAGATAGAGCTCTAGGACCTAGAGGGCAGCCTCCATCCCTCAGAGCTTCGAGCTGGGCATCTGGGGAAACCAGCCTCCATTAGGAGAGGGCTTTATGGTGTCCCATCTCAAAGGAGCAGATGCACGGAGCTATTTTATTACGATTTTGATCATCACACAGCTGTGCATTCCCAGTTCTTATGGCAGGCTCTCTCTGCAGGTGGATTTGGGATGAGGGTTGAGATTTGCAGCACTCGCCTGGGCTCCTGCCTTGTGCCCCTGGTCTACACCCTCAGCAGCCACAGCCCAGTGCTACAGCCCTTAGAGTCTGGCCTGGCTCCCATCCTGGCAGCCACCGCAGGCTCTTTGCTGGTGAAGACCAATAATCTGCCATTGCTGGACACCACCCAGAAGACAGAGCAGAAGGGGGACCCTGCCCACCCCATCTCTCCAGCAATTTGGAAAGCCCATGTGGCCTGTGGGGGATAGGGCAGTGGGGTCATTTATTTCTTCCTTGGCAGGGGCAGGGGCCAGTGGAGAATCCCTGGCCCATGTTGGGACCCCAGGGCAGTCCCCACTGTTCCTGACCTGCCATCTGTAAATAAAAACAGCTTCCAGTTCACTAAACTTTGTAAACTGCCTGGGAGTCTGACAAAGCACCTGGAGGTAAATCATGCAGGAGCGTGGACCGTCCTGCCAGATTCTCCCCTCACTGAACGCTTGGTCACAGTGGACATGGAAGGAACCCATCGCATGGCCAAATTCCCTACAGATCACAGTCATGAGCAAGCTAGGTCAAAAGGCTGCCTGTTATTCGAGATGAATTTCAGCCATGATTGGTAAAAATACTAACAAGTTCATCTGAACTTCTTCTAACAAGTCGTAGTCTTTTTGCTGGTAGAGAGTCTCGTCTCAATGTTGAGGGCTGCTGACTGCTCAGAGTGGTGGTTGCTAAAGGTTGGGATACCTGTGGCCATTTCTTTTCTTTTCTTTTTGAGACAGAGTCTTGCTCTGTCGCCCAGGCTGGAATACAGTGGCGTGATCTCAGCTCACTGCAATCTCCGCCTGAAGGGTTCAAGTGATTCTCCTGCCTTAGCCTCCTGAGTAGCTGGGATTACGGGCACGCGCCACCATGCCCGGCTAATTTTTGTATTTTTAGTAGAGATAGGGGCTTCACCATGTTGGTCAGGCTGGTCTCAAATTCCTGACCTTGTGATCTGTCCACCTCAGCCTCCCAAAGTGCTGGGATTACAGGCGTGAGCCACCACGCCCAGCCTTTTTTCTTTTTTTTGAGAAGGTATCTCCCTCTGTCCTTCAGATAAGTGCAGTGGTGCAATCAGCTCATTTACTGTAACTTCCAGCTCTTGGGTTCAAGTGATCCTCTCGCCTCAGCCTGCCAAAGTGCTGGATTACAGGTGTAAGCCATGCCTCCAGGCCAATCTATCATCTTCACAGATAAGACGGAAATAGCCTGCTATCATCAGAATACAATTAAAACAATGAAGTTTGCCACATAAATTGACTCTTTCATGAAAGATTTCTCTGTAGCATGCAATGCTGTTTGATTGCATTTTATCCACAGAATAACTTATTTCAAAATTGGAGTCACTCCTCTCAAACCTTACCATTGCTTTATCAACTATGTTTATGTCATATTCTAAATCCCGTGTTATCTCAACAGTGTTCTCAGCACCTTCATTAGGAGTAGATTCCATCTCAAGAAGCCACTTTCTTTGCTCATCCATAAGAAACAACGGCTCATCTGTTCAAGTTTTCTCATGAGATTGTAGCAATTCAGTCACATCTTTAGACTCCGCCTCTTATTCTAGTTATCTTGCTATTTCCACCACGTCTGCAGTTCCTTCCTCCGCTGCAGTCATCCATGAGAGTTAAAATCGACTTCTTCCAAACTCCTGTTCATGTTGATATTTTGAAAAGTTCTTAATGGCACCTAGAATGGTGAATCCTTTCCAGGCTTTCAGTTTACTTTGCCTAGATCCATCAGAGGAATCACTTTCCATGGCAGCTATAGCCTTATAAAAGCTTTGTAGTTTTTTTTTTTTAATTTATTTTTTGAGACGAAGTCTCACTCTGTTGCCCAAGCTGGAGTGCCGTGGCTCAATCTAGGCCCACTGCAACCTCCACCTCCTGAGTTCAAGCAAATCTCCTGCCTTAGCCTCCCGAGAATCTGGGACTATACGCACACGCCACCATGCCCGACTAATTTTTGTATTCTTAGTAGAGATGGGGTTTCACCATGTTGGCCGGGCTGGTCTTGAACTTTTGACCTTGTGATCCACCCACCTCGGCCTCCCAAAGTGCTGGAATTACAGACATGAGCCACCGCACCTGGCCCCCCTTTTTTTTTTTTTTTTTTTGAGACAAGAGTCTCGCTCTGTCGCCCAGGCTGGAGTGCAGTGGCACAATCTCAGCTCACTGCAACCTCTGTCTCTCAGGTTTAGGAGAGTCTCCTGCTTCAGCCTCCCAAGTAGATGGGATTACAGGCGCCCACCACCAAACCTGGATAACTTTTGTACGTTTAGTAGAGACGGGGTTGCACCGTGTTGGTCAGGCTGGCTTCGAACTCCTGACCTCAAGTGATCCGCCCACCTCGGCCACCCAAAGTGCTGGGTTTAAAGGGGTGAGCCACCATGCCGGGCCACCACATGTATTTCTTAAATAATAACACTTAAAAGTTGAAAGTCTTCCTTCATCCATGGGCTGCAGAATGGATGCCGTGTTTGAGGCGTGAGAACAACATTCATCCCTTGCACATCTCCACCAGGCTCTTGGCTGACCAGGTGCATTGTCAATGAGCAGTGATGTTTGAAAGCAATCTTTTTTTTTTTTTTTTCCTGAGCCGCAGGCGTCAACAGTGGGGCCAGGCGCAGTGGCTCTCACCTGTAATCCTAGCACTTTCAGAGGCCGAGGTGGGAGGATCGGCTTGGTTCTAGCTCTAGATTTAGTCTCTACTGTCCAACTAGGTTGTCACTGCCACATGTAGCTATAGAAAATTTTTAAACTAGTTAAAATTACACGAATTTTTTTTTTGAGATGGAGTCTCGCTCTGTCACCAAGTTGGAATGCCGTGGTGTGATCTCGGCTCACTGCAGCCTCTGACTCACTGGTTCAAGCGAGTCTCCTGCCTCAGCCTACTGAGTAGCTGGGATTACAGGCACGCGCCACCAGGCCCAGCTAATTTTTGTATTTTTAGCAGAGATGAGTTTCACCATATTGGCCAGGCCGGTCTCGATCTCCTGACCTTGTGATCCGCCTACCTTGGCCTCCCAAAGTGCTGGAGTTACAGGCATGAGCCACTGTGCCCAGCCAAAGTTACATGAAATTTAAAATGTAATACCTCAGCTTCCATTCTAAGTGCTCAGTAGCCACGTGGGGCTGGCAGCTACCGAATCCAGCAGCAGAGATCCAGAACATATCCATCATCGCCCTCCTCCTGCTGCTTCTGCTCCAGCGTTGGTGTCCCACTGACGAAGCGCCACTGGCACAAAGACTCCCTCGTTTGCAAGAGGAGCCCTTCTCCTAATGAGTCCTAAACGCTTTTATCAAATAAGGTAATGCATGCTGTTATGGGTGATTTCCTACCATTCTAGACGGAAGTTCTGTGCAAGAGAGGATGAGTATGCAGAATCACAGAAGAAGGAAAAAGTTTCAATAATGCTTTCATCGTTACCTCCTTAGGGCTGCCTTTCTGGGTTCCCAGGACGACTTCTCTCTTAGCACTCACTCACGGGCAACCCAAGGTCAGTTGTCAGATAATCCTAGCCCATACCCAGCTCGCTCAGGAGAGGGCACCCAGCCAGGGCTGTTGCTAGCATACTCCTCCCCTCATGGCTGTCTGCAGGTCTCAGAAGGGTATGGTGAGGATTATAATACAGCCCCACTGAGCAGAAATGGAGCAGCTGAGAAGCAGAGGCCCAAAGAAGGGCAGCTCACCAGAGTGGTCCCAACCCGCTGCTGGCTTCAAGCAAAGGGACCCTCTGGCATTAGCTGGGAACAACTATGAACACAGCCAGCTTCGTGGGCGTGCAGCCTGTACAATTGCATAGAGCCTGAGTTCAGAAGAGTCCCACATTTGCCTCATGTTCTGCTTGAACTCCTGATCTTAAGTGAGCCACCTGCCTCGGCCTCTCAAAGTACAGGGATTACAGGCGTGAGCCACCGCACCCAGCCGAAAAGGTAACTCTTATACACTGTCGGGGAACTGTAAATTAGTACAACCTCTATGCAAGACAATACAACAATTTCTCAAAGAACTAAAAATAGAACTAACATGCACTCCAGCAATACCACTACCTAGTGTCTACCCAAAGGAAAAGCAATCATTACATCAAAAAGGTACCTGCACCGGTGCATTTCCCACGGCACTATTCACAAAGCAAAGATATTGAATCAACCTAAGCACCCATCAACAGATAATTGGATAAAGAGAATGTGGGACATATACACTGTGGAATACTATTGGGTCATAAAAAAGAATGAAATCATGTCTTTTGCCCCTATATGGATGGAACTGGAGGCCATTAAGTAAAACAAGTCAGACACAGAAAGACAAATACTGCACATTCTCACTTCTAAGAGGGAGCTACATAATATGTACACATGGGTGCAGAGTGTGGAATGGTAGACAACTGCAGCTCCGAAGGGTGAGAGGGTGGGGGTAGACGATCAGAGATGACCGCATGGGTACAATGTGTGTTATTTATGTGACGGATACCCTGAAAGCCCTGACTTCACCACTACACAATCTATGCATGTAACAAAATGACATTTGCACCCCATAAATTTATACATATTAAATAAATAAACATTATTTAAAAATCCTGGAGAAACTCAGACCAGACCCGGAAGACCATGCTACATTGCTGCCACCTGGTGGCAATATACCTGCATAGAGCAGTGCCTCCCCAGATTCCCAAATCCCCTGCTTCTGGAGAGCATCAAAAATAAATGAAAGATGTACTTACACTACTGAACTGAACACTTACAAATGGTTAAGATGATACATGTTATGTGCTTTAACCACAATTAAAACGCATAGATGGCCGGGTGAGGTAGCTCACGCCTGTAATCTCAGCATTTTGGGAGGCCAAGGCGGGTGAATCACTTGAGGTCAGGGGTTCAAAACCAGCCTAGTCAACATAGCAAAACCCCATCTCTACTAAAAATACAAAATTAGCCGGGCATGGTGGCACATGCCTGAAATCTCAGCTACTTGGGAGGCTGAGACAGGAGACTCTCTTGAACCTGAGAGGTGGAGGTTACAGTGAGCTAAGATCCCACCACTGCACTCCAGCCTGGGCAACAAGAGGGAAACTCCGTCTCAAAAAAAAAAAAAAGCATAGATAAAAGTGTGAAATAAATAAAAAGTATAAAATAGGTCTGGCATAGTGGCTCACGCCTGTAATCCCAAAACTTTGGGAGGCTGAGGCAGGTGGATTGCTTGAGCCCAGGAGCTCAAGACCAGCCTGGGCAACATACTGAAACCCCATCCCTACAACTGCAACAAAAACAACCAACCAAACAAAAAACACTGTAAAACCCCATCTCAAAAAAAAAAAAAAAAAAAAAAATTAGCTAGGTCGTGGTGGTGTGTACCTGTAGTCCCAGCTACTCGAGAGGCTATGGTGGGAGGATTGAGTGAGCCCCGGTAGGTCAAGGCTGCAGTGAGTCGTGATCAAGCCACTGCACTCCATGTTCCATCTGATTTCCACTCTGTGCTCACTCCGGCTGGGCTACAGAATACATGTGGCCAACACACCCTGTGTGTCCTAACAACAATGTACCATTGGACCCTGGCATTAACCTCTTCTAACATTTCACACTAACTAACGTGAGGTCCATGAGGTCCCCATTTGCAATCAGAGTCCAGGAAGGTCAGCCACAGGAGCTGTTTGTAAATTTCACTCCATTGTTGCCTGAGAGCTTACCACGATAGTTTCTGTTAACCTACCCAGATTTAGTGAAAAGGAACTGGTCCACAGTTTACTTTCTGTGACTTACCAGCTTTGTGACCTCCAGCAAATCACCTCTCTGAGTTTATGGAATCTCCATCATTCAAATGGGATTTACAGATAAAATCCCACCATATATACCACATTTTGTTTATCCATCCATCAGTTGATAGATATTTGGGTTAGTTCTACTCCTTGGTCATGATAAATCGTTCTGCTGTTAATATTCTTGTAGAAGTATTTGTGTATACATACACTTTTTTTTTTTTGAGAGTTTTGCCCTGTTGCCTGGGCTGGAGTGCAGTGGCACAATCTTGGCTCACTGCAACCCCTGCCTCTCAGGCTCAAGCAATTCTTGTGCCTCAGCTTCCTGAGTAACTGGGATTACAGACTGTTTTCCACTGCCACTGTACCATTTTGCATTTCTACCAGCAAGTTTAAAGTCTCCAATTTCTCTACATTCCAAGTCTCTGTTGCTCGGGCTGGAGTGCAATGGCGCGATCTTGGCTCACTGCAACCTCCGCCTCCCGCCTCCCGGGTTCACGCGATTCTCCTACCTCAGCCTCTCAACTAGCTGTGACTACAGGTGCGCACTACCACATCTGGCTAATTTTTTGTATTTTCAGTAGAGATGAGTTTCACTATGTTGGGTAGACTGGTCTCGAACTCCTAACCTTGTGATCTGCCCACCTCAGCCTCCCAAAGTGCTGGGATTACAGGCGTGAGCCACCATGCCCAACCTATTGTCATCTTTTTTATTATAACCATCCTTGTGGGTACGGATATGATTACATTTCCCTAATGACTAATGAAGTTGAGCATCTTTTTGTGTGCTTATTGCCTATTTGCATATCTTCATTGGAGAAATATCTGTTTTAGTATTTTGCCCATTTTTTCATTGGATTATTTGTCTTTTTATTGTTGAGTTGTAACAATTCTTTATATACTCCGTATACTAGACAATTCTCAAATAGATGATTTGCAAATATTTTCTCCTATTCCGTGGATTGTCTTTTCACTTTCTTAATAGTGATCTTTGATGCACAAAAGTTTTTAATACATTATCTTTTAAAATAAAGTAAATGTTTATTATGATTAAAGTGACACTTTTTAAAAATACATTTTATTGCATTTTAGGTTTTGGGGAACATGTGAAGAACATGCAAGATTGTTGCATAGGTACCTACATGGCAATATGGTTTGCTGCCTTCCTCCCCATCACCTATATCTGGCATTTCTCCCCATGTTATCCCTCCCCAACTCCCCACCCCTCGCCGTCCCTCCCCTAGTTCCCCCACCACAGACCCCAGTGTGTGATGCTTACCTGTGTCCATGTGTTCTCATTGTTCAACACCCGCCTATGAGTGAGAACATGCGATGTTTGATTTTCTGTTCTTGTGAGTGACACATTTTCTTACACCAATCAGCTAAAGGAGAAAATCATTCCTTTGTGGTGTTGGGTACAATTCAGCAGTCATTCCTAATAAACTCTCTAAGTAAAACAGAACTAGATGAAAACAACAAAACCCTGATTATACTTTTTTTTTTTTTTTGGCTGTAAGTTTATTCAATGCAAAATAACCTTCTCCAATTTTACTGAGGTGGCTGACCACGTCCACGACCAAATCCGTCTCTAAACTGGAATTCAGTTGCTGACGCAGCCCCAGCCTCGGCTTTCTTGTCGGCACTCGGTGGCACAGCACTCCTGTAGGTATCTCTGTTGGCTTCCCCTCTTGTGAGTCTTGCAGATCGCTCACCTTCCAGACCTTTAGGCCGAGGCCTGCCTGTCTCTGGACGGCTGGGGCATAGGGTGGCAGGCACAATCTCTGGGGGCAGATGAAGGTAATCATCTGGATTACTTGATACTAGATACCCTCATTGGTAAGGTACCAGTAGAAACGTCTCCAGGGAAACCGTTCCTTCACGTAGCCTCGGGACTTGAGAGACTGCATGGCCTCCGTGACATGAAGATTGGGCATGTTCGTGTCTGCCAGCTCTGGGTGCTTAGGCATGTGGACATTCTTCTTGGCCACCATGACTCCCTCCTTAAAAAGGAGCTCATAAATGGCAATCCAGTTCTTCTTAGGCATCAACATCTAAGTGGCTGTAGGGTCCGGGGCTGAGGCTGGAAAAGACTTTTTTTAGACAGTTTTACTCTGTTGCCCAGAGTGGAGTGCAGTGGTATGATCTCAGCTCACTGCAACCTCCGCCACCTGGGTTCAAGCAATTCTTCTGCCTCAGCCTCCTGAGTGGCTGAGACTACAGGCACCCATCACCATACCTGGCTAATTTTTTTTTTTTTTTTAGTAGAGACGGGGTTTCGCCATGTTGGTCAGGCTGGTCTTGAATTCCCAACCTCAGATAATCCGCTCACCTTGGCCTCCCAAAGTGCTGGGATTACAGGTGTGAGCCACCACGCCCAGCCTGATTACACATTTTTTTTTGAGATGGAGTTTTCACTCTTGTTGCCCAGGCTGGAGTCTAATGGCATGATCTCAACTCACTGCAACCTCCATTTCCTGGGTTCAAGTGATTCTCCTGCCTCAGCCTCCCAGGTAGCTGGGATTACAGGCGCCTGCCACCATGCTCAGCTAATTTTTGTATTTTTAGTAGAGACAGGGTTTCACCATATTGGCAAGGCTGGTCTTGAACTCCTGGCCTCGTGATCCGCCCGCCTTGGCCTCCCAAAGTGCTGGGATTACAGGCATGAGCCATCACGCCCAGCCTCAACTCTTTCCTAACAAAATTTGTATATTGATGGGGTAGCAATGTGTTCCCTCAAGAATATTACAATATAACTTATAAACTTACATTTCCCAGCCTCCTTCAAAGATATGGCTATGTGGCTAAAGTCTAAGGAAAAGTGGTTGGGAAGGACTTCTAGAAAGACTCCTCTTCAAAAAAGGATAGACAATGGTTTGCGCAAGTCTTTTTTTTCTTTTTTCTATTTTTGTTTCATTTCTCTTTTCACTCTCTTTTCTAGTTTATTTTTAAAAATTTTATTTGCCCTTTCTTCTTCCTACTTTCTGCTAGCTGGAATGGAATGTGAACCTGATGGTTGGAATTCCAGAAGCCATCTTGGACTAGGAGGTGACCTTAAGGTTGAAGATTAATTGGAGGACAGTGGAGCAGAAAGATGGAGGTCTGATGAACTTGAAGTCACCATTTTAGCCCTGGGTTACCTATCTCTGAAATTATTTCATCTGACGGAGCAATAAACTTGTTTTGTCCCAGCTACAATTGTTTTAGGACTTGGCTACGTCACAGATCTAAAACCCACTTGATTTACTCCTGCAATCAAAATATTATATTGACATAGAAAAGACAACAAATAAATCAGTGGAATAAAATAGAAAATCCAGAAACAAATTCAACTGTTTCTGGGGACCTGAGACATGAAAGATTACAGTTCAAGTCAGTTGGAGAAAAATGTTTTATTTACTAAATATAACTGCTGACATGCTGGCTGTTTGTCAGGAATAAAACAAAGTTAAATCCTTCAAATAAGATTAGTTCTAAGTGGATTAGGGATCTAAAGGCAAAATGTAAAGTAATTAAATTAAATAAACAGGGCCGGGCGCGGTGGCTCATGCCTGTAATCCCAGCACTTTGGGAGGTCGAGGCGGGTGGATCAGGAGGTCAAGAGATCAGACCATCCTGGTCAACATGGTGAAACCCTGTCTCTACTAAAAATACAAAAAATTAGCTGGGCATGGTGGCGCGTGCCTGTAATCCCAGCTACTCGGGAGGCTGAGGCAGGAGAATTGCCTGAACCCAGGAGGCGGAGGTTGCGGTGAGCCGAGATCGCATCATTGCACTCCAGCCTGGGTAACAAGAGCGAAACTCCGCCTCAAAAAAAAAAAAAAAAATTAAATAAACAAAAATTGGAGAATATTTGCATAAGCTTAGGTTGAGGAGACCTTATTAGGCAAAGCAGGAAACCTAAAACCCATAAAGGAAAAGAATTGTACAATGTTGTGTGGTAGATAAAAACCACAAAGTTAAAAGCTAGGCTGGGAAAAATACATATGTAACACATTTGCTATCCAGCAGTTATTGTCGATGGTGAGAAACTGCAAACATTTTCCGTAAAGAACCAGATAGTAAATATTTGAGGCGTTAAGGGTGTGAACCCTGAAAGAACCAATCCTTCATGATGGATCCTCTGTGCAAATATGAATCCCTTGAGGTGGGTTCCTAAAATTGCTTTTTGATTTTTGAGACAGGATATTGCTCTGTCGCCCAGGCTGGGGTGCAGAGAGGTGATTTTGACTGACTGAAGCCTCGACCTCCTGAACTCAAGCGATCCTCCTGCCTCGGCCCCGGACTAGCTGGGATCACAGGCATCTGCCACCGCGGCCGGCTAATTTTTTGTAGAGAAGGGGTTTCGCTATGTTGCCCAGGCTGATTTTGAACTCCTGGGCTCAAGTGATCCGCCCGCCTCGGCCTCCCAAAGTGCTGAGATTACAGGCGTGAGCCAACGCGCCCGGTCTGGGATGGATATTTTTAAGGCTCCTGATACATATTGCTAAACTCTTTTCTAGAAACGCTCTACCAGCCTACCATCCCACTAGCAGAGTATGACGCCTACGGTTGAGATTTTTGGCTCAAAGAATTATGATGTATTTCAAGGGGAGAACCCTCTTCTTATCTTAAACTCTCTTTTAGTGACCTACCTTTACTCCCAAGCCTCCCTGGGGAAATCCCAATAACCCATTGGGAATCTCTACCTGGAAATCCCAGAAGCACTCAAACTTAACGTGTCCAAAACTAAATTATTTCTGTCACCTTCCCACCTCATATCCCCTCCAAATGCTCGATTCAGAAAACATACCCAGCAGTGTGGCTGGCACCACGGTGATAATCACGATAATAACCATGGCAACCAGATTCCCTACTGAAGCCATTCATTTCGGATGAACCACGGACACAACAGGCAGGGATAACAAGGGGAACGGAGAAGGGGGTACAGTACGTTTGACAGTCGAAGGCACGCGCACGACAGCGCCAGCGCACAACGGAACAAGGAAAAAGAGTGACGAACATAAGCCACTGAGCTTCACGGAGCAGCCAATACCCAGAAAACAGGTATCTGCTATTAGCACGCAGACTCAGTTTCCTTACAGGTAACCCCGGGTCTTCGCGGGTCACACCAGTCCTTCTCGCCCAGCGAGAGAGAACTGCGCAGCCGCCGGCGGGCAGGCCGCTAGGCGCGTGCGTAGAGTCGCCCACACGCCCGCTAGTGCGCAAGCGCCCTGGGCCGCGCGTGCGTGCGTGGGGTCCGGGGGGCGGGGGGGATGAGCCCCGGAAAGCAAGGGAAACGGGTGGGGTTGGAGCAGGGTCTCGCGCATGCGTGCGCTGCACGAACCATTTGGCGGGTTTTTCCTGGCCACTCTTGTTCTGTTACCGTCACAGAGAAGCTCTGGGGTAGCTTTTAGGAAGCGGGACGTTCTCCCCAGGAAAGCGTCCTCTTGAGATTTCTGCTCCCTCCATTCAGGGCGTTTGGGGGCCACCCCTTCATTATTTAAAAAAAAGTATTTCTCTGTGACCAACGGCCAGGGCCTTCTGACAGTGTGAGGTCTTGCTTGGGCTAGTTGATCACCTCCTGTCACGGTCCACGGAGGATGGAAGGATAAGAAGCCGAGGCGCTCGTCGCTCGCCACGCCCGCGGGTTTCTTGGGCGCAGGTCAGAGCTGGGTGGGCCCTCTTCCCCGGCCCCCGGCTTGGGCGACCATGTCCGTGTCGCCCAAGCAGCTGGCGGAGGAGCTGCAGATCTTCGGCCTAGACTGCGAGGAGGCTCTGATTGAGAAATGTGAGTCCCGCGCCCCTCCCGCGCCCCAGCGGAACTCCACGCTCTCGCCCGAGTTCCTCGGCGCGCAAAACCGAAAGGGTAGCGCTTCCAGTTTCCACCTTCCCTTCAGCTGAGTTCTCGGTGGCTGTGAGATGAAGAATCAAACTGAGTTTTGAGATTTAGGATGTTGGGACTTTGAAATGCCCACTGGGTACCAATTGAATGCCAAATGAAAAATAAGAATATGCCTCACGGTTTTAAACCAACTCGAAGTTCCCGAAAGGCGGAATTGGGATGTGCTAGATCGAAACGAGGCTCGGGTGGCACCTGAGTTTGGAAATTGTTGACACCCTGGTAAAGAAGCAAGAGTTGTGGGGGTTTTGATATGTAGCTTTTTATTCTTGGCTCCTCCCTTTCCAGCCTACACCTTAAACCTCTGCTGATCCATCAGTCCTCTCATCAGAGCTGGTGGTGGTATGTGCAAATATGAATCCCTTGAGGTGGGTCCTAAAATTGAATTTGAGCTTTGGAAGGAGCTTTAGGGAGCTTGTTGGCTCCCTCTGTTTACAGATGGAGAAACAGACAAGGAAAGCGAATTGCCTGAGCTGTCTATGAAGCCAGGTGTCCTGCCGCAGAGTCCAGTGCTCCATTATAGGAGTCCATCGTGTTGGTCACGCTGTAGAGCAGAGTAAGGAGTTATTTGAAGCAAAGCTTGGGAGATGTGGAAGTTCTAGAATCGGTATGAATGTGCGCCTGCCAACCTTAAACTCAACACTTTGAACTTCTTATGTATGAAAAGAGAATGCAAACATGTTTATTTATGGTGAGAAATTCATTTCAGAAACCAGAATACTTCAAGTCTTCATGCCCAGTGCCTTCTCTTTTTTTTTTTTTTTTTTTTTGAGACAGAGTCTTGCTTTATCTCCCAGGCTGGAGTGCAGTGGCGCGATCTCAGCTCACTGCAGCCTCTACCTCTGGGGTTCAAGCAACTTTCCTGCCTCAGCCTCCCAAGTAGCCAGGATTACAGGCACCTGACATGAGGCCCGGCTAATATATATATATAATTTTTTTTTTTTGGGTAGAGACGGGGTTTCACCATGTTGGCCAAGGCTGGTCTTGAATTCCTGACCTCAAGTGATCCAACCACTTCAGCCTCCCAAAGTGCTGAGATTACAGGCATGAGCCACTGTGCCCGGCCCTTCACTTTTTAAAAGTAAGCTTAAGTGGAAAACCTATTATAGTCAGAAATTTACATGGTAAGCATTAAATCAACACAAGAGTAATTAGTTATGTGAACCAAATTTGTAAAGGCTTCAGGCCAAGATCCCAGTTTCTTCCATCTCACGTAGGGCTGAACTGGCGTGGCTTTGGAATTGTGGACTTTGGATCATCAGTAGCCTCAATGGCACCTTAATGTTTCCTGACAGTCAACCTTATTTCCCCAGTCTCTCTTTTTTTTTAATTTTTGAGATGGAGTCTGGCTCTGTTGCCAAGCTGGAGTGTAGTCAGTGGCATGATTTCAGCTCACTGCAATCTCTGCCTCCTGGGTTTAAAGATTCCTTTGCCTCAGTCTCCTGGGTAGCTGGCACTACAGGCGTGCAGCACCACACCTGGCTAATTTTTTGTATTTTTAGTAGAGACAGGGTTTCACCATGTTGGCCAGGATGATCTTGATCTCCTGACCTCATGATCCGCCCGCCTCAGCCTCCCAAAGTGCTGGGATTACAAGTGTAAGCCACCGAGCCTGGCCGTTTTTTTGTTTTTGTTTTTGTTTTTTTGGTTTTTTTTTTTTTTTTGAGATGTAGTCTCCCTCTGTCACCCAGGCTAGAGTGCAATGGTGTCATCTTGACTCACTACAGCCTCTACCTCCCAGGTTCCAGTGATTCTCTTGCCACAGCCTCCCAGGTAGCTAGGATTACAGGTCCACATCATCACACTCAGCTCCTTTTTGTATTTTCAGTAGAGATGGTGTTTCACCATGTTGGCCAGACTGGTCTTGAACTCCTGACCTCAGGTGATCCATCCACCCTGGCCTACCAAAGTGCTGGGATTACAGGCATGAGTCACCATGCCCAGCCCCTTGTCTCTTCACTCTGAGTCTTCCAGGTTACTATTTTCCACCTTCTCCTCTTTTAACATCCTTCTGTCCCACCTTCACTCTCAGCTGACAAACTTCTATTTTTTGCTGAAAAAAACATAAAAGCATTAGGAAACTTCTATCAGCCACCACCATTACATCTCACTGACCCATATCTGTGGCATATACCTAGCCTGCTTTCCTATTACAATGAATAAACTCTCCATATTCCTAGCAAAATCCAGGCCCTCCACTTGAGCCCTAAACCCCATTCCTTCTCACCTAATTAAGGACATCACTGGTAATTCTACTCTCTTACATATTTTCTATTTTTCTCTCTACAATATTTTTTTCCTTCTAGCATAGAAATGTGCTTTCAATCCTTTCTTTAAAATACTCTGTTGACCCTACTTCCCACTCCAGTTCTCTCCTTCCCAATTACAGCAGACCTCAAAAGGGTCTTGACATCTTTTTTTTTTTTTTTACTTTAAGTTCTGGGGTACATGTGCAGAACATGCAGGTTTGTTACATAGGTATACACGTGCCATGGTGGTTTGCTGCACCTATTAACCTGTCATCTATATTAAGTATTTCTCCTAATGCTATCCCTCCCTTAGCCCCCCACTCCCTGCCATCCCTCCCCTATCCCCCCACCCCCTGACAGGCCCAGGTGTGTGATGTTCCCTTCCTTGTGTCCATGTGTTTTCATTGTTCAACGCCCACTTATGAGTGAGAACATGCAGTGTTTGGTTTTCTGTTCTTGTGTCAGTTTGCTGAGAATGATGGTTTCCATTTTCATCCATGTCCCTGCAAAAGACATGAACTCATCCTTTTTTATGGCTGTATAGTATTCTATGGTGTATATGTTCCATATTTTCTTTATCCAGTCTATCATTGATGGGCATTTGGGTTGGTTCCAAGTCTTTGCTATTGTGAACAGTGCCGCAATAAACATAGGTGTGTATGTATCTTTTAATAGGATGATTTGTAATTTTTTGGGTATATACCCAGTAATGGGATTGCTGGGTCAAATGGTATTTCTAGATCTAGATCCTTGAGGAATCGCCACACTGTCTTCCACAATGGTTGAACTAATTTACACTCCCACCAACAGTGTAAAAGTGTTCCTATTTCTCTACATCCTCTTCAGCATCTGTTGTCTCCTAATTTTTTAATGATCGCCGTTCTAACTGGCGTGAGATGGTATCTCAATGTGGTTTTGATTTGCATTTCTCTAATGATCAGTGATGATGAGCTTCTTTTCATATGTTTGTTGGCTGCATAAATGTCTTATTTTGAGAAGTGTCTGTTCATATACTTCACTCAAAAATATGGAACGCTTCACAAGTTTGCATGTCATCCTTGCAGAGGGGCCATGCTAATCTTCTCTGTATTGTTCCAGTTTTAGTATATGTACTGCAGAAGCGAGCACAGGTCTTGCCATCTTTAAATGTTTCCTCCTTAAATCCATTTCATTAAGTTCTTTTGTTGCTGCCACTTCTCTACTCCAGGTTACCAGTGACCTTCACCTTGCTAAAAACTGGTGATGAATTCTCAGTCCTCATTTTGAATTAGCAGCGGCACTTGACTGTTTGTCATTTTTTCTCTTTTTAAACACATTTTTCTCTTACCATCTTAGACACTACTAGTTTTTCATTTTCTTTTTTTCTGAGACAGGGTCTTGCTCTGTTGCCCAGGCTGGAGTGTAATGGCCAAATCACAGCTCACTACAGCCTCAACCTCCTTGGCTCAAGCAATCTTTCCACCTCAGCTCCCAAGTAGTTGGAACTAAAGGCACGTGCCACCAAGCCAAGCTAATTTTTGTATTTTTTGTAGAAACAGGGTTTCATCATGTTGCCCAAGCTGATCTCGAATTCCTGGGCTCAAACAATCTGCCCACAAAGTGCTGGGATTACAGGCGTGAGCCACTGCACCCGGCTTACTCCTAGTTTTTCTTCAGCCACTTCTCAGGCTTTGCAGATTCATCCTCAGAGGCCCTAAGGCACCCCAAGACTCAAGTCTGGGATCTTTTCTCCCTTCTAGATATGCTTACTCCCTTGGTGATCTCACCTGGGGTCTCATAGCTTTATATCCCATGTATTTACTGATGGTTCCCAAATTTATATCTTAGCCTGGACCTCTTGCCTGAACTGCAGGCTGGTCTTTTCAACAGCCTACTGTCTCCAATTGTATATCTAAATGGCATCTCAAACTCTGCATGTCTAAAACTAAGCTCTTGGTATCTCCTCTCTCTCCCCAGAATAGTTCCTCCTGCTCTTTTCCCCATCTCAGATAATAGGGACCCCACTCTTCCTATTGTACAGGCTAAAAATATCAGCATCATCCTTGACTTCTTTTTCTCACACCTTACATTCAATTAGCAAATCCCACTGGCTTTACTTTCGTATTGTAAAGTCCTATCCAGAGTTCAACCACTTCTCGCCATCTCCACTGCCACCATCTTGGTCCAAGCCACCGTCATCTCTCACCTGGGCTTTACCATGATTCTCTTAATTGGTCTCCCTGATTTTGCCCTCGTCCCCTTCTGTCTCCCCCCAGTAGTAAGCTTTGTGAGGACAAGGATGCTTCTGTCTTGTTTCTCATTGTCCAAAACAATGCCTGGCACTAATAGATTCTGCATAAACATTGATTGTGTAAACAGGATTAGGATTATTTATGCTTTTTGAGGTGAAAGCTGCGATAAATTAACCGAGTTTTTACTTGTCCAATTTTCCTTCCTACAGTGGTAGAGCTTTGTGTTCAGTATGGACAGAATGAGGAAGGAATGGTAAGCGAGCTTATAGCCTTCTGCACCAGCACACGTAAAGATGGCCTTACTTCAGAGATCCTGAACTCTTTTGAGCATGAGGTAAGAACAAAATGAAAGCAAACTAATAACGTGATTCTCCATTTCTGCTCTACAGGGGAGGAATTGTGATATGTTGAGAAGACTATGGGATTTTGAGTCAGACATGGATTCCAGGCCCACTATGAGCTTGGACCAACTACTTAGTGTCCCTGAGCCTCAGTTTCCTCTTCTGTCATTGGGTCTAATAATCTGTATTTTTATGATTGTTAAAAGAATTAAATGAGAATGGGCCGGGCACAGTGGCTCACACCTGTAATCCCAGCACTTTGGGAGGCTGAGGCGAGTGGATCACCTGAGTAAGGAGTTCAAGGCCAGCCTGGCCAACATGGCGGAACTATGTTGACTAAAAATACAAAAAATTAGCCAGTCATGGTGGCACACACCTGTTGTCGCAGCTACTCGGGAGGCTGAGGCAGGAGAATCACTTGAACCCAAGAGGCAGAGGTGGCAGTAAGCTGAAATTACACCACTGCACTCCAGCCTGGATGACAGAGCAAGACTCCGTCTCAAGAAAAAAAATAATAAAAGAATTAAATGAGAATGGACATAAAGCACTTAAAACTATGGCCAGCAGGTAATAAGTCTTCACCAAATAATTGGTACTATTAAGATTGTTATGTGTTACAGTCATGGGATATCTTTTAGTCTGTATATATCTTAATTCTTTGAGGAATGTTATATCTTTGATTATATTTTGAAGACCTTTTATTATCTCAAGGCTTTGGAAAATGCCTCCGCTATTATTTGACTATGAAGTAATGTATTCACTATCTTTTCTTTTTCAGTTTCTGAGCAAAAGATTGTCCAAAGCCCGGCACAGTGCCTGCAAGGACAGTGGCCATGCGGGAGCTAGAGACATTGTTTCCATTCAAGAGCTGTATCCTTTCTGCTGAAGGTCTTTGCATCAAGCTACATGTTGTATTTTATAATTTGTCTATAGCTGGGCGCAGTGGCTCACGCCTGTAATCCCAGCACTTTGGGAGGCCAAGGCGGGTGGATCACGAGGTCAAGAGATCGAGACCATCCTGGTCAACATGGTGAAACCCCGTCTCTACTAAAAATACAAAAAATTAGCTGGGCATGGTGGCGCGTGCCTGTAATCCCAGCTACTCAGGAGGCTAAGGCAGGAGAATTGCCTGAACCCAGGAGGCGGAGGTTGCGGTGAGCCGAGATCGCGCCATTGCACTCCAGCCTGGGTAAAAAGAGAGAAACTCCATCTCAAAAAAAAATAATAATAATAATAATAATTTGTCTGTAGTTGCATGTGTAATTTAAAAACAAATAATAAGGCCAGGCATGGCGGCTGATGCCTGTAATCCCAGCACTTTGTGAGGCTGAGGCAAGCAGATCACTTGAGCCCAGGAATTCATGACCAGCCTGGGCAACACAGTGAAACCCCATCTCTACCAAAAGTACAAATTTTTTTTCTTTTGAGACGGAGTTTCGCTCGTTTTGCCTAGGCCTGAGTACAGTGGCGCAACCTCGACTCACTGCCCCCTCCACCTTTCAACTTGAAGTGATTCTCTTGCCTCAGCCTCTAGAGTAGCTGAGATTACAGGTTCGTGCCATCACGCCCAGCTAATTTTGACTTTTTTTTTTTTTTTTTTTTTTTTTTAGTACAGACAGGGTTTCACCATGTTGGACAGGCTGGTCTCAAACTCCTGACCTCAGGTGATCTGCCCGCCTCAGCCTCCCAAAGTGCTGGGATTACAGGCATGAGCCACCGTGCCCGGCCAAAGTACAAATTAAAAAAAAAAATTAGTTGGGCATGGTGATACATGCCTGTAGACCCAGCTACTTGGGAGGCTGAGGTGGGAGAATTGCTTGAACCCAGGAGGTGGAAGTTGCAGTGAGTCAAGATCTCACCACTGCACTTTAGCCTAGGTGACAGAGGAAACCCCATCTCAAAAAATAATAATATTAACAATAATTGTAAAAATTACCTAATATTGAGATTTCTTATAACAATCAACCCTTGCCTTATATGAAGGTTTATTATTGTTTTTCTTAACCATTGTTCTTAGAATTGAAGTGGAAGAAGAGGAGGAAATCCTCTTGAACTCGTATACCACACCCTCAAAGGTAAGTAAACAGTGTTTTACAAGTAGCATTTTAAAATAGGTTATCACAACATTTGAAGATCTGAGGGAAAAAAAATCAACCACTCTCATGCATTTCCTATTATATTTCCTCTTATATAGCTTCCTTTCTGATCATACGTCTAAATGTTTTACATAATGGCAGTACTTATAAACATATAGCTATCCTGCTTTTCTCAGCACAACATGAAACGTTTCTATAACTGTAATTACTCCATAATTTCCCTTTTTAAGTAGTTGCATAGTTTTATACTATGATTGAATAATTCAGTTGTGTGTTAGATCCTAGTGTGAAAGGTCAAGTAAGGTAGTGAAAAAGCATTGCCTTCAAAGTCTGAGTCAGAAGCCCTAGGTGGCCTTAAGTGAGTTGTTTTATCTCTGAGCCACTATTTCCTTATCCATAATATCAGGATTTATTCATCAGTTATCCAGCAATAACTATGTACTGCACTAGACCCTGGGTAAACAATGGGGAATGAAACAGACATGGATGGGCTCTGCCCTCAGGAAGCTGACAGCCATTGCACAATATTCCCCAGCTTGGAGGGCTTGAAGAGGAAGTGAATAGTTAAAGCACCAGGCCCTATGCAGTATATTCAGTAATAGTAATTATTCTTTATACTAACTAAATAAATTTCTAGAAATTCATGAACATGGAGTGAGCCTTAATTATTCAAAGTAAATTACATTATAAGAAAGAAGGTAAGGGCTGGGTGCAGTGGCTCATGCCTGTAATCCCAGCACTCTGGGAGACCAAGGCAGAAGGATTTTGAGCCCAGGAGTTCCAGACCACACTGGGTGACACAGTGAGACCTCATCTCTATAAAAATAATTTTGTTTTTTTAAAGTTGGGTATGGTGGTGTACACCTGTAAGTCCCAGCTACTTGGGAAGCTGAGGTGACAAGATCACTTGAGCCCAAGAGGTTGAAGCTTCCATAAGCAGAGATCATGCTACTGCTCTACAAGCCTGGGTGACAAAATGAGACGCTGTCTCAAGAAGAAAGAAGGCAAATAGTTTAGATATGCCTGTGGAGAGCAAGAAAGCCAAAAATATGCCTTATGAAGTTGCTAACACAAAACCAGGTACATATAATACTAAAATAAATAATTAGGTGTTTGTTAGAGTTTCTTCAGATTGGAAAGACTATAATTCATTTGATTTTCCCTATAAAGTAGTTGTCTGAGTCCATATCCCAGTGAAGGACACCTCCATTCTTCCATTGGTTCAGGCCAAGAGCCTTGGAAACCTCCTTGAATCCTTTTTCTCTCACACCCCACATCCAACTTATTCCTGTCATTCCTCTCCAGGATCTCGCCACCTCTTACCACTTCCACAGCCACCACAAGGTCTACTGCTACCACCAGGTTCACAGCATCATTGCCTCCTTCTGAATGATTGGGACAGCCTCCTAACTAGCCCTTGGCTTCTTTCTTTCATGTCTACCTCTAACTGACTCTACCCAGAAGCCAGAGTGCTCCTTTCCAGTGAAAGGTCAGGTTTTCTTGCTCACATTTCTCCCACTGACTTTCCATCTTTACTCCTAATACCCAAAGTTTGAACCAGCGTGTGTGAAGTTCTGCAGGAGCTGGCCCCCTCCTCCCTCTGTCCTCTTTCCAGACTTCCCCTTGCTCTCTGCTTCTGCCATGCCAAATGTATGTCCACTTCCTATGTCTCCTTGTCAGAGGGAACAAGCCTGCCTAAAAGAACAAATCCCCTCTTCTATTTTATTTTCTTCCTTTATTTTTATCCATAGGACTTATTACCACCAAACATGTATATACTTACTTTTTTTTTTTTTTTTTGAGATGGAGTCTTGCTCTTTCACCCAGGCTGGAGTGCAGTGGCACGATCTCGGCTCACTGCAACCTCTGCCTCCTGAGTTCAAGTGATTCCTGCCTCAGCCTCCTGAGTAGCTGGGATTACTGGCACATGCCACCATGCCTGGTTAATTTTTGTATTTTTAGTAGAGACGGGGTTTCACCGTGTTGGTCAGGCTGGTCTCGATCTCTTGACCTCATGATCCGCCTGTCTCAGCCTCCCAAAGTGCTGGGATAATAGGCATGAGCCACCGCACTCGGCCTATACTTGCTTTTTTGTTTTAGTCTGTCTTCCCTCCATTAGAATGGAATCTCCTTGAGAATGGAGACTTTGTTTTTACTTGCTGCTGTTTTCCCAGCACCCTGGCACGTTAATAGTTGTTGAAAGACCTCTGAATAAGGGAGTGTGGTTGGCTCTCTAGGTAGGATCTGAATTGCAATACCAGCAGGACCGCCACAGTTTTATCGGGTTGACAGCTTCACAGATCCAGAATTTTATCTAATTTGTCTATGTATTCAGAATTGATCATATTCTTAGAGTCTGACTCATGGTAACCCAGCTCTCAGTAGACTGATGCATAAGCCAGGTGCAAAAGTAGATACCCTTCCAATGACTGAAATCCCATATTTAGGATACCCCATTCTTGCTATGGAAATACTTGGGAGACTAAATTGTGAATCAAAATGTGTTACTGTGAGGCTGGGTGCAGTGGCTCATACCTGTAATCTCAGCATTTTGGGAGGCCGAGGCGGGTAGATCTCTTGAGGTCAGGAATTCAAGACCAGCCTGGCCAACATGGTGAGACCCCGTCTCTACTCAAAATAAAAAATTAGCTGAGCATGGTGGTAGGCGCCTATAATCCCAGCTACTCAAGAGTCTAAGCCAGGAGAACCACTTGAACTCTGGAGGCGGAGGTTGCAGTGAGCCAAGATCACAACACTGCCAGACTCCATCTCAAAAAAAAATAAAAAAAGTTTGTGACTGTGAATTCCACACTAAATGAGTTGGATTGAAAAGTTGAGCAAACAATATGTGTCTAGAGATATGTAAAATGCTTAGAACAATACCCATCACATGGAAATTGTTCAGTCACTGTTAGGCCATGCATCAATGGCAGCATGATAAAATAGTCAAAGTGTGAAATGTTAGCCTTTCCACGCAAACAGTGCCAGGCTGAGGTTGCTTGACCTTTGTCAGGTCTTGGGAACAGGTGTCCCTCTGCTATAGAAGTAAATATGATATGTCAGTGATTTTAGCTTATCACTATTAAGCCTTTCACCTGTGCAGTTGACAACTGTTCTTTTGCCTCCGTGTTCACCATAAATCTGCTTATGATTTGGCTGCCATGTGCCCTAACGGGAGAGAATGTGTTAGCATGAGGACTTGGCGTTCCCATACGCTTGGCAGTTATATTTCTAGTAAATTAATAAACTATCATCCTTGGTTATAATTTGATTTTCTCTGTGGATATGAGAATGCGCTTACCCTCAGATATAAGAATAAGGTACCATTGGTGACTACATTTCTCACTAGAAATTATGAAACCTGCCAGGCCTGGTAGCTCATGCCTGCAATCCCAGCACTTTGAGAGGCCAAGATGGGCGGATCACCTGAGGTCAGGAGTTTGAGACCAGCCTGGCCAACATGGTGAAACCCCGTCTCCATTAAAAATATAAAAATATTAGCCAGTTGTGGCGGCAGATGCCTGTAATCCCAGCTACTCAGGAGGCTGAGGCAGGAGAATTGCTTGAACCTGAGAGGCAGAGGTTGCAGTGAGCCGAGATCGTGCCACTGCACTCCAGCCTGGGCGATAAGAGTGAAACTCTGTCTCAAAAAAAAAAAAAAAAAAAAAAAAGTAGATGAAACCATCTGGGTACAGTGGCTCACGCCTGGAATCCTAGCACTTTGGGAGGCTGTGAAGCGGGTGGATCATCTGAGATCAGGAGTTTGAGACCGGTCTGGCCAACATAGTAAAACCCTGTCTCTACTAAAAATATAAAAATTAGCTGGGTGTGGTGGCACATGCCTGTAATACCAGCTACTTGGGAGGCTGAGGCAGGAGAATCCCTTGAACCAGGGAGACGGAGGTTGCAGTGAATCGAGATCATGCCACTGTACTCCAGCCTGGGTGACAGAACAAGACTCCATCTCAAAAAAAGAAAAGAATAAACCAGCATTAAGTGTTAATAATGAATCTTAGGAGCTTGGTTAAAGGGAGCGCATCCCTAAGAACCGGAACTGGAGTTGGTGAACACTATTAGTTTTTACCACTGAGGTTAGGACTAGAACACCAAACTATGCCTTGTTTACCAGAGTGCCATCACCTTGCCATGTCCTGTGAGACAGACTGTCATTCTCTCAAAATAACATCCCTGCCCCACAGCATTGGCCCTAGAGTACCGTAGCCCACTGTATATTAGGAGAATATTTTTGGGAGATAGTTTGAGGAAATGTATTAAAATTATAAAATCTTTTTTTATTATAATAAAAAAAAGACTAAATGTCACTATGTTGCTGAGGCTGGTCTTGCCTCAGCCTCCCAAAATGCTAGGATTACAGGCATGAGCCACCATGTCTGCCCAAAATCATAAAATCTTTTTCTATCCTTTGACCTAGTAATTCTCCCTAGGGAAACAAAAAAAAAATGTCTTCTGAAGAAATAATTCAACATAATGGGAAAAGCTGTATGCATGAAAATGTGCATTTTAGCATTATTTTATTTTTTAAATTTAAAATCTTAATTTGCCAAATCACTTTTCACCTGAGAATCAGCATTACTTATCATCACTGAAAATTGCAGGCAACCCATAATCCAGCAATAGAGAAGTAATTATGTAAATCATTGTAGGTCAATTTAATCAAATAACATAACTACTTAAAAGGATAAAGATCTGTAATCCCAGCACTTTAGGAGGGCAGGTGGGTCACCTGAGGTCAGGAGTTTGGGACCAGTCTAACCAACATGGCAAAACCCCATCTCTACTAGAAATACAAAATTAGCATGCCCTATAGTCCCAGCTACTCAGGAGACTGAGGCAGGAGAATTGCTTAAACCCTGGAGGCAGAAGTTGAAGTGAGCCAAGATTGCGCATTGCACTCCAGCCTGGGCAACAGGAACGAAACTCCAAATCAAAAAAAAAAAAAAAAAAGGATAAAGATTGTGCCAGGTGCGGCGGTGGCGCATGTGTGTAATCTCAGCATTTTGGGAGGCCAAGGTGAGTGGATCACTTGAGGTTAGGAGTTCGAGACCAGCCTGGTCAAATTGGTGAAACCCCATCTCTACTAAAAATATAAAAAATTATCCGGATGTGGTGGCGGGCACCTGTAATCCCAGCTACTTGGGAGGCTGAGGCAGCAGAATCACTTGAACCTGGGAGGGAGGCTGAGGCGGCAGAATCACTTGAACCCAGGAGGCTGAGGTTGTAGTGAGCTGAGATCTTGCCACTGTGCTAAAAATGTAATTATTTGAGAAAATGTTCATAATTAATACTGAGTGAAAAAGTCAGTACATAAAACTTAGGTTTATATTTAACTAAGATTATGACTATAATTTTTATATTTGTAATTTTAATATACAAATTATAAGCCACCACGCCTAGCTTTTGTTTTTCTCCCCAGATGTGAGGTCTCACTTGCCCACTCTGGTCTCTAACTCCTGGGCTGAGGCAGTCCTCCCACCTTGACCTCCCAGAGTGCTGGGATTACAGGCATGAACCACTACTCCTGGCGTAGAAAGATATTAAAATACTATTAAGGAATATTCAAAACTAGTTATTATATCAGGGTAGTAGAATAAGGGATTTGTTTTTTAATTCGTTTTCCATTGCAGCTACCTAATGATGGTTTTGAATCTGTTCCCTGGTGCTTTGTCCTGTAGTCGCCACCAGTTGACCACTTGGCAGTATAACTTCTTAAACTCGCAGCCAGGAGGAGCCCTAGGGCAGGGAAAGCTGCAGATGAGTTGGCTTCCTGGCTGCTATCCAGGCAAGGATTTTGTGTTTTCTCTAGTACAGTCAGTTATCTTAGACTTTAGGGAGCAATAGGTCTCTGGACTATAGGTTTTATCCTCCATTCTGGGCTTATCTTTGGATTCTTGTTGATGAGTCACAAAAAAAAAGGAGTGACCATCAATGAGGCGTTTGCTAGTTCTTCAAGTATGAGCTCAGCCTTGTTATCTGGTTGGAGTCATTTCCTTTGAAAATGTGTGATAGAGTTTGCCAAAGTAAGTAGTAATGTGGTCTCATTCCTGCTCAGGAAAATATGTCCCTGTAGATCAAATCTATGCATTGCAAAACTCAGATCTGTTTGAAAACAAAGAGAGGTGGGGACAGAAAGTGACTCCTGGCAGTACAGATTACCTGCCTGGTGGTCCTTTTTGGCAATTTTTCATAATTGCCTTCAAAATAGGGACAGTGTCCTGAACGTTGGTCACAGTTGCTGAAGATTTCTTTTGAGATTGTGCTTGATGGTGACCTCCTGGGATCAGGGGACTACCAGGTTGCCTAAGGAGGGGTGAACCAGCCCAGGTCAGAAATGGAGCAGGTCAAAACTCCTGTGCTGATCAGTAGTGGGATCGTGCCTGTGAATAGCCACTGCACTCCAGCCTGGGCAACACAGTGAGACCCCATCTCTTAAAAAAAAAAAAAAAAAGAGAGAGAGAGTTAATGCTTGGATGATGGAGCCTGAAGAAGAGAACCCACCCAGTCCTATTTTGTGCCTTCATTTGGACATGCTCTCTCTTTTCTTCAAAGGAACTATACACTGAATTAGTATTGAGTCTAGTATGACTGAGATTTTGTTTTCCTTTTTTTTCCCTAGGGTTCTCAGAAGCGAGCTATCTCCACCCCAGAAACCCCCCTAACAAAAAGGAGTGTGTCAACTCGTAGCCCCCATCAGCTCCTCTCACCATCAAGTTTCTCTCCAAGGTATGGATCATAATTAATTCAAGTGCCATAAAGCAGGCCCCCTCCCCTTTCTCTGGCTATCTGATGAAGGCTAACAGCAAAGTTACTTATTAACTGTAGGTGGGCGTGTACGTCTGCAGTGAATTGACTGGAAAGCCTACTGCTGTCTGCCTTCCTTGCTTTCCCTTTTCTCTATGGAAAATTACTGTTTCTTACGGTAATTAAGGAAACTCACTTTCCACCTACTTTTCTATGGCTCATTTCCTAGATCAGGAACTGATATCTTCTATTGAAAACAACCTGTCTATTCAGAAATCTAAGAGTCTTAACAGGTCTTGTCAGAAGAGGCAAGTAGCTTTCCACCTGCTTCTGTTAGTTTGTGTTTTGTTGGGTTTCTTTTTCTTTCTTTTCATCTAAAGTGTTTATTTTTTTAAAAGAAAAGCACATATCTTTGTTCATGATGTTTCGCAACCTGTTATTGTTTCTTACTCAGGTTACAACTAGTTTCTGAGAGTTTTCTTGTCACTGTGAATCTGCACTGACTTAATTGGTATTTTGTCCCTCTGCCACCATTGCACATAAATCCACAAAGATCATATGTAATTTTTTGAAATCCGTAAATGACACATATTAGAGAATTCCAAAGGCAAGAGCTCTGCTGAGTAGATGGGTTTTTAGGAGCTTCCACATCAAGATGAGGCTCAGGAGCAGTAGTATTAACCCTTTGGGGAAGCACCAACTGCCAGGAGTCACTACCTCTACTTGGATCACTTCTAGATGAACCAGAGCTTAAAATTTTTCAGCTCTATCACTTTTTTTTTTTTTTGAGACGGAGTCTCACTCTGTCACCGAGGCTGGAGTGCAGTGGCACCATCTTGGCTCACTGCAACCTCTACCTCTTAGTTCAAGCGATTCTCCTGCCTCAGCTTCCCAAGTAGCTGGGACTACAGGTATGTGCCACCACACCTGGCTAATTTTTGTATTTTTAGTACAGACAGGGTTTCACCATGTTGGCCAGGCTGATCTCGCACTCCTGACCTCAGGAGATCCACCTGCCTTGGCTTCCCAAAGTCCTAGGATGACAAGCGTGAGCCACAGTGCCTAGCCTTTTCAGCTCTATAACTTTAGAAAGGTGGTGATAGAAGCTCTGCAGTCATTCAAGGTGAGTGGTCATTGGATTGTTTTTTCTTTCTTTCTTTCTTTTTTTTAAAAGACAGAGTGTCACTCTGTCACCAGGCTGGAGTGCAGTGGTACGACCTCAGCTCACTGCAACCTCAGACTCCCTGGTTCATGTGATTCTTCTGCCTCAGCCTCCTGAGTAGCTAGGATTACAGGCATGCGCCACCATGCCCAGCTAATTTTTGTATTTTTAGTAGAGATGGGGTTTCACCATGTTGGCCAGGATGGTCTCAATCTCCTGACCTCATGATCCACCCGTCTCAGCCTCTCAAAGTGCTGGGATTATAGGCATGAGCTACCACACCCGGCATTTTTTTTTTTTTTTTTTTTTTTTTTTTTTAAGATAGGCTTTCACTCTGTTGCCCAAGGTGGATGCAGTGGCACGATCATAGCTCACTGTAGCCTTGGCCTTCCAGGCTCAGGTGATCCTCCTGTATCAGCCTCCTGAGTAGCTGGGACTACAGACGTATGCTACCAAGCCCAGCTAATTTTTGTAGAGATGGGGTTTCACTATGTTGTCCAAGCTGGTCTTGAACTCCTGGCCTCAAGCAATCTACCCACCTCAGCCTCCCAAAATACTGGGATTACAGGCATAAGCTACCACGCCTGGCAGTATTTGGATTTTGAAGGACAATTTTACTTTAGGGTGGTCTACTGCTGCTTTGGGGAGTTCTCAGACTTTTTGGAAGAAAGCTTTCTAGACTTAACAAGAGCGTCTTTGTAACCTGGTATATAGGGATGGTTCTTATAGACATGCCAGCACCATTTCAGGAGTTATATTCTCCAAATGTAAATACAATCCTCTGAAACCTGTCGAACTGTTTACAGCTGGCCTCATGTGAGCATCTTGTTGCATTAAAGGGCCTGCTATAATGGGTGGCTTGTGGAGCTTCCCAGGAAAGAGCTTGGAGAAGTTGGCAAAATGCTGCCTAGTCATTTTTTAATGCACACTAATAAAGCTGACAGCAGAAACTGGTTTTGTAATTTACAAAAGTAACTTCTAAATTATTCAGGTAGAGGTGGCACTGGAGATTGAGATAATTAATTGAGCTCATTTTCTGTAGCCTCTCTGTGGAAAGAAAGAATGATGGCATTAATTGCAGCGGTGCCCCACATAAAACTGGTTCCTGCAGAGTTTCAGTGCATTAAACAAAGCCTGTTTTAAAGAGACCTCTCTGTATGATGTGTTTAAAACCAGAGGGTTAGAAGACCTTGCTGTCATCTAAGCATATCAGCAATATCCATGTGTTCTTGAGAGGTGTAATTTACTGTCAGGGAGTGGAAATGTGAGAACTTGGCAGTTGAGCCTGGAAAAATGGGAACATTTGCACATCAGCAGACTGTTAATTCATTAATTCTCTACCTCCGTAGACACTAGGGAAAGCTGATTAATTTTAACTTCATTTTATTGTTTCTACCTTGAACTATATTGTGAGTTTTTATATATGCTCAACAAGTTTGGCTTATCCACAGTTCCAGGCTCAGATGATGTTCTAATAAACACTAAAAATTCGTAAGAAGAAAAAAATGGTATTTGAAGTTTGCCTTTTAATCAATTCAGAGTTTGGAGATTTTTTTTGCCTTGCTTGGTTTTAATCCCAAGATAACGACAACCTTTTAAAATACGTTTCTGTCTCTAAGCTTCTCTAAAAATGTTTGGTATTCCTCAGCCTGGTATTCCTCAACCCTTCATTCCTGAAATTCCTTAAAGGTCTGGGTATGTCCAACCTCGTTAAACTGATTCAATGTATAAATTATGAGGCTACATTCCTTTTCTCCAGTCCCCATTTCCAAAAGAACCTCATTTGATTCCTCTCTCCCTTTAGATATGAACACAGTAAATGTCAATCTGTTTTTGCTTCCAATTAGTGCTACTCCCTCCCAGAAATATAACTCAAGAAGTAACCGAGGAGAAGTGGTTACCTCCTTTGGCTCAGCACAGGGAGTGTCTTGGTCTGGGAGAGGAAGAGCTGGAAACATCAACCTGAAGGTCTTGGGGTGTCCAGAGGCACTAACTGGGAGCTACAAATCCATGTTTCAGAAGCTCTCAGACATCCGAGAAGGTGATTGTTTTTCCTTTTGAAATTCTGGTGGATATAAAACCACCTGGAAGGGTTTAGAGTAACAAAGTTTCAGCAAGACTGGTAGAACAAGTTCCAAGGTTGTCTTTGAATATATGAGTTGGTAGATGTCCTCATGGAAGTCCTAGTAATGGAGGGACACTGGCGATACTATCAGTAATTGTCCCAATTCACTTCACTTTGCTTAAAAAGCACATGACCATTCCCAGCAGCAAAAACTTGAATAATGTAAAGGAATTCAACTTAAAGATAGTCATGCCTTCTTCCTTAGAAGCCTTCTTCAGGTTGGCCTTGACTTGCCTAAAACCTCAGTGAGGACCTGAGTAAAGGGCAGACTTGGGGATGAGGCGGGGTTCATGCTGATTCCCTGGGATTGTGCTGTGGGGTCTCCGGTGGCCAGATGGAAGGCCAGATTCAGCAACCAAATATCAGGAAATTGGCAAGGGTTTTAGAAGGTTTAAACTGGCCAGATGTCCCAGGCACCCTTCCTGCTTCTGTAAAACGACTAACTTTAATATTTTACAATGTGCTGTATTTTCTCTTCTTGGCAAGTGAAATGTCTTAAACATAATACTTTTTTTCCACTTCTGGGATTGCAGTTCTGACCTATAAGATAGAAGAACTTGGCAGCGAACTCAAGGAACATTACAAGATTGAGGCTTTCACTCCTTTGCTAGCCCCAGCACAGGTAAGAGTTGTTCCAGTAGTTCTTACTAATTAATATTACATTTTAAAATTGATGACCAAGAGGCACCCTTGTTGCTTCCTTTTTCACTTCTTGCCTGTGTTCTAGTTTGAACATCTATCTTGGTTGAATTTGGGAAAATGGGCCCTTCTGAAGAAAGATTTGTAAGTGCTGTCTGGTTTTGTGACAGAGCGTTATTTTCTTCCCACCTGGATTAGAGTCTTGCACATAAGCAGAGATTGAAGACCTTGTTTCCCTTGGTGGTGAGACAGGTAGCTCCCTGGGGATTTCCCACAAATAGAAGCATTCAAATATTGAGATAAAAGGACAGCAGCGAGGGTGGGGTTTTCAGAGTCTTGTTCTCTAGCCAATGACTCACAGTCTCTCCCCTGGTTTTTTAGTCTCTTGTTATAGACAAACTGCTGCCAGTCGTATCTTTATATCATAGTTTAATCTGGTGTATATACCAGTGCTTTCTCTCTAGAACATTTTCTAATCTAAGGGGAAATGTGTTCTAGAAGTTTCTTTAAAGTACCTTTGTCAATGTTTACATTGAAAGAATGACCAATTGGGGAAGTGATGCAGAACTGTGTCATAGAAGGAAGTTTTGGAGGACTTGCAAGGAAGTAATTGAGGGAAGGCAGGGATGTATAATCACATGGGAAAGATGAGACTTCCTCTTTTCTCCCAAGAGTGGGAACAGAACAGAGGAAGCCATGGGGAGAGAGATTTTAGCTCAGTTTAATAAAGAACTTCTTGTTAAGAGGTTGTATGGTATGTGGCTAAATATATGGCTCTGGAGCCAAATTTCTGGTCTCAAACCCAAGCTTCACCCACCTTGACTAAATCATCTAGCCTCTCTGTTGCTTGTTTTCCTCATCTGTAAAATGGGTACAATAATATCCACTTGATGGTTGTTGTGAGGATTAAATGAGTTAATACATATAAAATGCATAAGAATACATTTTAGAAGAGTGCATGGTATTTAGTAAGCTCAAGAAATGTTAAAAAAAAAAAAAAAAGAAGAAATGTTAGCTATTATTAAGTAGTTATAGCTGTCCAAAGACAGTGGGCTGCTCTGGGGTGGTGAGGATGGGGTGGGGTGGTCATCCAGAGGCAAGTTCCCCTACATTAGAGATGCTCACACTTAGGCAGCCTCCTAGGAGGGCTCAAGTGCTGGGTGGGTGGGTGGACAAGATGCCCTTTCAGAGTTTTTCCACCCTGAGAGTCAGTGATGACGCTGTAGTCACCTCAGGGTCAAAGAATGCCCTGCCAAAAAAAATGTATTTGTTGTTTGCAGTTTGTTTTGCTATTCACCCTGTTGACATCAGATTTTGAGCTCCTGCTCCAAAGACCGTCATTCTTATACTGTGACCTTCCTTTGGTAGGAGCCTGTCACCCTGCTGGGCCAGATTGGCTGTGATAGCAACGGGAAGCTGAACAATAAGTCAGTGATTCTCGAGGGAGACCGGGAACATTCCTCAGGTGCTCAAATTCCAGTGGATTTATCTGAACTTAAGGAATATTCTCTGTTTCCCGGACAGGTGAGATTGGAGGAGTTCCACCAGGATACAGGCGCACTCTTTATGCCTGTAGTGTACATGCTGTGCCATGCGCAGCTGCTCCTCAGTTCCTGTCTCTGCTGCCATGGTGTGTGGCTGGAGCATGTGCCCTGGAGCAGACACCATTGTTGGGATTCCCATTTCCCCCATGCTCTCACCGAGGCTCTGGGACCAGACTGCCCGGCCTCAAATCCCAACTCTATTCCATGAGGTGCGTGGCTGTGGGCAAGGTACTTAACCATCTAAGCCACAGCATCTTCATTCACGTAATGGAAATAATCATTCTTACCTCATAGGATTGTGGTGAATATTAGATCACTAATATAGAGCATAATTATTATTGCTAATGCAACGCCTTTAATTTGTATTCTAGAAAAATGCCCCAAGTTTACAATTACAAAATGAGAGTAGTTGGACAATGCTTTTAATTGCCTCAAAATAATATATTCCAGACTCCATTGATGTCTACTGCTTAGCAATCCTGTTTCTTGTCTTTCAGGTTGTAATTATGGAAGGAATCAACACCACTGGTAGGAAACTTGTTGCCACCAAACTGTATGAGGTACACAGCGGTACCCCCACTTGCCTCTTGATTTGCTTCAGGCAAAGTATGAAGCTGTCTGTTCTAGAAACTGGTCCTTTTTAGGAGCCCATTTATTTGTTAGTCAGTTCTCCATCTATACGTGGGAGCCTACCCCTAGGCCAGGGGTCAGGAAACTCTTTCTGTAAAGGGCCAGCAGTATCTCTTTTAGACTTTGTAACGGTATGGTCTCTATCACAATGACTCAACTCTGCCTTTGTCTACAAAAGCAGCCCTAGAGGACTCTTAAACAGATGACCATGGCTGTGTTCCAATAAAACTTGATTTAAATAGTGGACTGCAGCCAGATTTGGCTCAGGCATAAGCTTACCTATCCCTGCTCTAGGCAACAATCCTCCAGAGATTTTCATAGAATGCCAGGAAAAGTAGCAAGACACTCTTCTCTCCCATCCTTGCCTAGAAGTACACTGATACTTCAGGCACCTGTTTTGCTCCCACTTATTGCTGGGTGTTTTATGACAGTTGAGTAGTGACCTCCCATTACCTGGGTTTCTTTCTCCTCTGAGCAGTATTGAAAAATGGCAGGTCCCATCAGATCCAAGGAGCAAGGCAGAGGCACATCCTTCTGCTGCCCTCTGGCTCCTCCCCACTGTCCTCCCATCACACACTTGCACCACCCCAACCCGGTGCCCTCCCCTTTCCTTACCAAGGCTATGCCCGGTGCAAGACCTTACTTGAGCTTTTCCCCTGTTTTTAGGGTGTGCCACTTCCATTTTATCAGCCCACTGAAGAAGATGAAGGTGAGTTTTAGTTCAAATATTCTTTTCCCAACAATGAGGGTGATGGACATGAGTCCAGGAGTACAATTTCCCAAGCGGAAGAAAGCTGCTGAAGAGCGATGTGACCAATTGGTGAGGGCACCCCATCAGTGAGTTCGTAGGCTTTTTGTCGCAAGACCCCTGGTCTGAGCCCAGTGAGCATTGGTCATCCTGTTGCCTGAGTTCTGCCTACATGAAGCATGTTGTTTAAAGACTAATGTTTAACGAATATTTTTGAAGATTGTCTTGGAAAGGAAAAAGATGTACGATTTCAAAAAGAATTTTTTTACATGCAGTGTGGGCTGGACATGGTGGCTCACACCTGTATTCCCAACACTTTGGGAGGCCAAGGTGGGAGGATCACCTGAGCCCAGGAGTTGGAGACTAGCCTGGGCAACACAGGGAGACCCTGTCTCTACTAAAAAAAATTTTTTTTTCTTTCTTTTTTTTTTTTTTTAAAAGGAAGAAAGAAAGAAAAAAAAAGAATGAAGAAGAGGAAGAAAAAGGAAGAGAAAAAGAGAGAGAGAGAATGGGAGTATTGCTTTCTTGCCCAGGCTAGAATGCAGTTTAGTAATTGGTATTGAAAACCTCTTTTATACCAATAATTATACTTAATGATGTAGACAGGAAGGAATAAGGGAAGAAAATAACAAACAAGCAGCCAACCAATATTTCATTTAAACCTATGAAATGCTATGCAATTACTGAGGAATGATTTACTTCCAATTATGTAGTCACTTTTGGAATAGGTGTGAGGTGGTAATGTATGTTTTGTGTATTTGAAGTGGAGAGTTCTATAGATGTTTATTAAGTTTATTTGTTCCAGGTCTGAGTTCAAGTCCTGGATGTCCTTGTTAATTTTCTGTCTCGTTGATCTATAGAATCGTTAGCTCTTCTTGTTACATTGATCCTTTTGCCATTATGTAATGTCCTTCTTTGCCTCTTTTGCTCTTTATTGCTTTAAAGTCTACTTTATCAGAGGCGAAAATTGCATCTCCTACTTTTTATTTGTTTGTTTATTTTTACTCTCTGTTTGGTTGGTAAATCTTCCTCCATCCCTTTGTTTTGAGTCTTTGTGTATCGTTGCATGTGAAATGGGTCGGGATGCAGCATACCGATGGGTTTTAGCTTTTTATCCAATTTGAATATATATGAGTTTAATACTGCCATTTGATGCTAGCTGGATGTTTTGCCCATTAGTTGGTGTAAATTTTTCATTGTGTTGATGCTCTTTGCTTTTTGATATATTTTTGGAAAGGCTGATATTGGTTGTTCCTTTATATGTATAGTGCTTCTTTCAGAAGCTCTTGTAAAGCAGGCCTGGTGGTGGTGAAGTCTCTAAGTACTTGTTTGTTCACAAAAGATTTAATTTTTCCTTCGATTGTAAAGCTTAGTTTGGCTGGATATGAAATTCTGGGTTGAAAGTTCTTTTCCTTAAGGATGTTAAATATTGGTCCCCACTCTTTTCTAGCTTGTAGGGTTTCTGCTGAGAGATCTGCTGTAAGTCTGATAGGTTTCCCTTTGTGGGTAACCTGACCTTTCTCTCTGGCTGCCCTTAGTATTTTCTCCTTCATTTCAACCCTAATAAATCTGGCAATTATGTGCCTTGGGGTTGGTCTTCTTGAAGAATATCTTTGTGGTGTTCTCTGTATTACCTGGAGTTGAATATTACCCTGCCTTTAGGTTGGGAAAGTTTTCCTGAATGATATCCTGAAGAGTATTTTCCAACTTGGATTCATTCTCTTCGTCACATTCAGGTACACCTATCAAACGTAAATTAGGTCTTTTCACATAGTCCCATATTTCCTGGAGACTTTTCTCATTCCTTTTTTATCCTTTTTTCTCCAATCTTGTCTTCTTGTTTCATTTCAGTAAGCTGTTCCTCGACATCTGATATCCTTTCTTCTGCTTGATCAATTCGACTGTTTAAACTTGTGCATACTTCGCGAAGTTCTCGTGTTGTGTTTTTTAGCTCCATCAATTCACTTATAGTCCTCTCTAAGTTGTCCATTCTCGTTAGCATTTCGTCAAACCTTTTTTCAAGGTTCTTAGTGTCTTTGCATTGGGTTAGAACAAGTTCTTTTAATTCACAGAAGTTTCTTATCACCCACCTTTTGAAACCTGCTTCTGATAATGGAACACACTCATTCTCCATTAAGCCTTGTTCCGTTGCTGATGAGGAACTGCGATCCCCTGTAGAGGGAGAGGCATTCTGATTTTGAGTATTCTCTGCCTTTTTAGGCTGGTTCCTTCCCTTCATTATATATTTATCCGTCTGTTGTCTTTGTAATTACTGACTTTCTAAGTAGGTCTCTGAGCAGACGCCCAACTTGTTTCCTAGCACTGAAATCTGAGCAATCCACTGCACCAGCCAAAACAGCGGTGTTAAGATTGATGGTGCTTTTCTGCCCGGGAATCTCCGGACTCTGCACCAAGAACTGCCGCACTGAGGCGCCAGCAAAACCACCGCGCCGGCCACAAAAGTCGCCCTGGCGACCCGTGGGGCTCCTCCGCTGGGAATCTCTTAGGACGTGAGCAACAAAAATTCGTCTGAAAGTGTGGCATCCTCTCGTTCTCTGTGCTTTCACTGGGAGCTACGAGCCCAAGCTGCTAGTGATCAGCCATCTTGGATCTCTCTCCTTTTCTGTTTTTGAGACGGAGTTTCACTCTTGTTACCCAGGCTGGAGTGCAATGGCACGATCTCGGCTCACCGCAACCTCCGCCTCCTGGGTTCAAGCAATTCTCCTGCCTTAGCCTCCCGAGTAGCTGGGACTACAGGCATGCGCCACCATGCCCAGCTAATTTTTGTATTTTTAGTAGAGACGGGGTTTCACCATGTTGACCAGGATGGTCTCGATCTCTTGACCTCATGATCCACCCACCTCTGCCTCCCAAAGTGCTGGGATTATAGGCGTAAGCCACTGTGCCCGGCCTTCTACTAAAAATTAAAAAAAATTAGCTGGGCGGTGGTGCATGCCTGTAGTCCTAGCTAATCAGATCAACTTCAGGTAATGAAATCAACCTGGCTGAGATACCAGGAGCCTAAGTTATATAACCAGGGAAGCTTTTGGAAGCAGTTTAACAGGTTGTTAATGAACTTCTTTTGTACAAGAACTTAAAGGAGGCACTCACAGAGATACAGAATAAGACATGGCCCTCACTCTCCAAGCACTCATTGCTGACACTGGGGCTTACATCTCCTGTAGGCTTCTCAGAGCCAAACTTAACCTTGTCCCCTACCCCACCACCACGTGAAACCTACTCTTCCCCTTGAAGGCTCTGTCTCAGTTCATGTATTATTGCTATGGTAGACTGAATTGTAGCCCCAGGAATCCCTGGAACCAGTGAATATTTTACCTTATGTGGTAAAGGAAACTTTTTGGCCGTGTGATTAAGTTAAGGCTGTTGAGATGGGGGAATTAGCCTGAATTGTCAGGTGGGCCCACTATAATCACAAAGGTCCTTATAAGAGGAATGGCAAGAGAATCAGAGTCAGAGCTTAGAAATGTTAAGCTGCTGTGATTTGAGGAAGCCTAAAGAAAAATTTTATTTGCCGGGCGTGGTGGCTTATGCCTGTAATCCCAGCACTTCGGGAGGCTGAGGTGGACGAATCACTTGAGGTCAGGGGTTCGAGACCAGCCTGGCCAACATGGTGAAACCCCATCTTAAAAAAAAATTTTTTTTTTAAAGAAAAATTTTATTTAAAAATAAAAGAGAGAAATGGTAGGCTTCTGGCTTTGCCGATGAAGATGGCGCCATGAACCAGGGAATGGAGGTGGCCTCTGGAAGCTGGAAAAGGCAAGGAAATAGATTCCTCCCTAGAACCTCCAGACAGAAGGAACTCAGCCCTGCCCACACCTTCATTTTAGGATTTTTGACCTCTGGAACTGTAAGATAATAAATTAATGGGCTTTTTTTTTTTTAAATGAGACAGAGTCTTGCTGGAGTACAGTGGCATGATCACAGCTCACTGCAGCCTCAACCTCCCAGGCTCAAGCAATCCTCCCACTTCAGCCTCCCAAGTAGCTGAGACTATAGGCCCAGGAGGTGCACACTACCATGCCCAGCTAATTTTTGTATTTTTTGTAGAAACAGGGTTTCACCATGTTGCCCATGCTGGTCTTGACCTCCTGAGCTCAAGAGATCCTTCCACCTTAGCCTCTCATAGTGCCAGAATTACAGGCTTTGAGCCACCACACCTGGCCAAAATTGTGTTGTTTTAAGGCACTAAGTTTGTGATAACTTGTTATAGCAACAACAAGAAACTAAACAACAGCAATTAAGAAGCCAGGGATCTTTGGATTTTGTTGTCGTAAGCTACAGATACTGACTCAGACTAATAAGAAAGCATGAATTTATTAGGGGAGATCCAGATAGCTCACAGACTGGACAAGTGGCTAGAAACCCAGGCTTGGAACCGGGATGAGAACCCAAGAACTCTAGCATCCAGGTAGCAGGAATTCCCCTGCTGTCTCATCTGGGCCCCTCGGCTGGAATAGTAGCTCCAACCTTTTTTCTCTCCTTGGATAGTTCACCTCAAGATTGCAGACCCTGGGAGGAGAGTATGAATGGCCTAAACTGGGTCATGTGCCTGCCCTTGGCTAGAGGAAGACAGAGCACCCAATTTACAGCCCTATGTGGACTGCCTTGTGGAGAGGAGGGCTGATTCTCCAAAAGGAAAGCAGCTGCTGTTAGACAAAGGGCAAAGCGTGATAGGTGGCCCCTGTACCCCGTCACCCTGGAGTCTCCTGTTCCAGGCCTTTGACCCCAGCAAGTCTCTCTGAGCTCTTCAGTACCATCCATTCTCCAGCCACACTGGACCACCAGACATTTCCTAACACTGACCACACCCAGGTCTCAATGCTGTTCTGTACCCTGCCTTGCCCTTGATCCCCAAAAATTCTCAAAAGTGTAAGCAAATCCTACCTTGTACATTCTTTCTGACTGCCACTTTCCTGGAATCTTTCATGTGCACTGCTCGTAAAGTGCCGACTGCGTGTTCCAGGTATTGGCGTACCTGTCTGTCTCTGCCTCTACCACCTCATGGAGTGTTCTTGGAGGATGGACATGAGGTCTTCCTCACCTTGGGTCCCCAGAGTTGCACACATAAAGGACTCAATGAGTTGAATCCTGTGGCATTTTCCCCTAATTGTCCTTTCTCCTCCCACCATTCTAATGCCAATCCTCTTCTAATCAAGACCCACAATCCTCTGTCTTAGACTTTGAGCAAACCATGGTGCTGGTTGCCTGTGGGCCATACACCACATCTGACAGCATCACATATGACCCCCTCCTCGATCTGATTGCCGTCATCAACCACGACCGGCCAGATGTCTGCATCCTGGTAAGACGCACCAGTGGGAAAGCTGAGGAGATGGCCTTGGAAAATGGTTTTAATGCAGCTCTAAATTTTTAGGAAGCATGTCAGTTCCTCCTCCTCTTAGAAAATATCTTTTCATTCATTATGTCTTTGGAGAGGTATACATGATCTATAGGCCTTCACTAAATTAAAAAACCCAACTTTGGCTGGACGCAGTGGCTTATGCCTGTAATCCTAGCACTTTGGGAAGCTGAGGTGGGTGGATCACTTGAGGGCAGGAGTTCTAAATCAGCTTGGCCAACATAGTGAAACCCTGTCTCTACTAAAAATACAGAAAAATTAGCCGGGTATGGTGGCAGGCACCTGTACTCCTGGCTACTCGGTAGGCTGAGGCAAGAGAATCGCTTGAACCTGGGAGGTGGAGGTTGCAGTGAGCCAAGATTGCACTACTGCCCTCCAGCCTGGGCAACAGAGCAAGACTCCATCCCAAAAAATAATAATAATAATAAAAAATAAAAGTTCAACTTTTTTTTTTACCACCCTTCATTGATTTTACAGTATTCTTACCTCTTTCTCATTACTCCAACTTCTGAACTAATCTCTTTTTAAAGCTGAAAATACTGTTAGTATGGTGGTCAATTTTCCTTGCTAGGTTTAGAAAGTCAGAAAAAAGTCCAGTGTGCAGAGCAAGACTCTGTCGCCTAGACTGGAGTGCAATGATGCAATCTCAGCTCACTGCAGCCTCCACCTCTTGGGCTCAAGTGATCCTACCCTATCCTCCCTGCCTCAGTCTTCCCAATAGCTTGGACTACAGGCACATGCCACCACGCCTAATTTTTGTATTTTTTGTAGAGACAGGGTTTCACCATATTGCCCAGGCTGGTCTTGAACTCCTGGGCTCAGCCTCCCAAAGTGCTAGAATTACATGCGTGAGCCACTGCATGATTACAGCCGTGAACCCAATGTTATAGGGGACAACAGTGCTGGTTATGGGGCCCTGGGAGCCTCCCTCCATCTGGGGCACACATGCTTCTGCCTGTGAAATTGGCTTGGTGCCCCCGCCAGCCCATTTGCTAGCTGTCCCCAGGCTCTACAGGCAGCCTTGGAGGGATACATGGGCCCTGGGCAGAGAACTGTCAGAAGAGGTGAGCTGAAGTCATTCACAGACACATGTGATTCTGATTTGTTCTTTTGATGTCTTTGTTTCTCCCCTTGCAGTTTGGCCCTTTCCTGGATGCTAAGCATGAACAAGTGGAGGTGAGTGACTCAGGCTGGGGCGGGAAGGGCTCCTGGGTACTTGCATTCAATCAGGCTCTCACTTTTCATTTTTTAGTGTTTATCCCACTTTATCCCACATCTGTAACAAACACATTAATTCCTGTGGCTAATCAGAAAATCATTTTAGCAGGGCACTTTATTAATAAAGATCTTGAATCCAAGTGCTTTCTTTCACTGGAATATAAGGCTGTCTGGAAGCTAGGGAAGGGACATATAAATATATTAGTACCGATGTTCCTTTGTTTGTGATGCCTGGTGCTAAGGCACAAGAGCACTAGCACAAATGCAGGTGCTGAGTCACAGGCTGCCCTATGAAAGTACCTATCCTGGCCAATACCCCAAGCTTATAACTCATATCTTGCTATCCTTTGCATAAAACACGAATGGGCCTTGCTGGGACATCTCCATGGCTGAGGTCTGGAACCTCTGATCCTTTGTCTCATGATATTTTACCTTCCATGGAAAATATTTCAAAGCACTCTTCCTTTTAGTCTCTCTCAGACTGCATTCAAGAGGATTAATTCCCACATCTCCTCTCCTGCCTTTGACCAAACTTAGCTCCTTAAGACAAAGACCACATCTTTTTCTTTGCATCTCCTTCAGCTTGTAGCACAACAGCTGGCATCTGTGGGTCACCTAACAATGTTAAACAAGTGAATAAACACCAAACATCTGCCTTCTAAATCTATCTCCTTTCCTTTCTTGCAGAACTGTCTACTGACAAGTCCATTTGAAGACGTTTTCAAGCAGTGTCTACGAACAATTATTGAAGGCACAAGAAGGTCAGAATTCAAAATACTGGACAGAACCTTAAGCTTCCTAGGTTTATCCAGAGCTTCCCATTAAGAAACTGAAACTGGGCCAGGCGCGGTGGCTCACGCCTGTAATCCCAGCACTTTGGGAGGCTGAGGTGGGTGGATCACAAGGTCAAGAGATCGAGACCATCCTGGTCAACATGGTGAAACCCCGTCTCTACTAAAAATACAACAAATTAACTGGGCATGGTAGCGCGTGCCTGTAATCCCAGCTACTCAGGAGGCTGAGGCAGGAGAATTGCCTGAACCCAGGAGGTGGAAGTTGTGGTGAGCCGAGATTGCGCCATTGCACTCCAGCCTGGGTAACAAAACTCCGTCTCAAAAAAAAGAAAAAAAAAAAAAAGAAACTGAAACTGTTTAAAAGTCGTGGCAGGGCCAGGTGCAGTGGCTCATGCCTGTAATCTCAGCACTTTGGGAGGCCGAGGTGGGCGCATCACCTGAGGTTAGGAGTTCAAGACCAACCTGGCCAACTTGGTGAAATCCTGTCTCTGCTAAAAGTACAAAATTAGCCAGGCGTGGTGGTGGGCACCTGTAATCTCAGCTACTTGGGAGTCTGAGGCAGAAGAATCACTTGAACCCAGGAGGCAGAGGTTGCAGTGAGCCAAGATTGTACCATTGCACTCCAGCTTAGGCAAAAAGCAACACTCTGTCTCAAAAAAAAAAGCTGGGCACAGTGGCTCACACTTGTAGTCCCAGCACTTTGGGAGGCTGAGGCAGGCGGATCTCCTGAGGTCAGGAGTTCAAGACCAGCCTGACCAACATGTGAAACCCCATCCCTACTAAAAATACAAAATTGGCCAGGCATAGTGGTACATCTCTGTAATCTCAGCTACTTGGGAGGCTCAGGCAGGAGAGTCACTTGAACCCAGGAGGCGGAGGTTGCAGCGAGCCGAGATTACGCCATTGCACTACAGCCTGGCAACAAGAGTGAAACTCTGTCTCAAAAAAAAAAAAAAGATCACGGTAGTTCCTATTCTTTTCTTCTTTTTGAACTACTGAGATCAGATAGAACCCTTGAACTTGAAGTGCAGACACCAAGTTAAGAGGCATTTTTGTAAAACACAAAGATAAACATACTTGAAAGGACAAGATCTCACTCTTCCATTGCTCTTTTTCTTCTATACTTCGTTCCTTTTCTCACTCCCTCTTGTATAAACTAATATTCCACGGGAATCTTCCCAGGATGGTTTTGAGAAGTGTTTGGTGACTTACACAGTGAAATCCTGTGAGACCCAAAACATCTGGTTGTGTAAGCGATTGTTTTGGGTGAGCCCAAGTTCCTCCCAAGTCAGTGCTTCCCCAGGGTACGTGGGACACCACCAGTGGCTAGAGCCGGTGGTGGCAGAAACTCTCAGTGAGGGTGGGGCCTTGAATCCTTGCCATAGACCAAACGGAAGAAACTGTGAGAAGTCACAGCAGTGAAGCGAGAGCTGTGCAGTTCCCATCTGAGAGGAAAGTCACTGTTCTGGGAAGAGGCTGAAGCTGGGAGTGGAAAGTTACTCAGAAACCTGACATCCTCCATTCCTGTCCCTTTTCCCCAGTGCCAGGTTTGAAAGAAGTTGGTATAGGTGGTAGGTCTCCTCACAAGATCTATGTGCCTGTAGCTGAGCTAATAAAATACAAATGTTCCCGAGGCTAAGCTTTTAAAAACAAGTCTATCACAAAGGTGTTTTTTTAAAACAAGATGTCTAATCTTCCACCTTGTAGCTGTGAGAACTTATCCCAGAGTCGCTAAGTCGTAAGACTACCTTCTTGTACCAGCAGCATGGGCCAGGATGGCAGGTGTCACAGCTGGAATAAAGAGCACCCCCCAATTCACCCCAGAATCAGAGACTTGGGTTGTGCTGGTGACAACAATGGCTGGTTCTGCCCCTTCCTCCCTCCCTCCCTCCCTCCCTCCAATGAAGGTGACATAAGTGCCTTCCCTCTTCTTCCCCAGATGTGTGTGATCCTGATCAAGTTCATCAAGGCTGGAGAGTGCTTAGAACTCCTCAGGAGATAAGCCCCCAAAACACATGAGCAAGGCTGTGTTCTCCTTTTGTCAGCCCTTGGGAACAGGGAGGGACCGTGTCGCAGTGCCCTAACTCTGGCTGGGTGCTTTCAGTTTTAGGTTGGGTTCTGTTTTTGGTTCCTTACCCCATGTGGTATTGACAGCAGTGATAGAAAGCATAGATGAGGCATTGTTCCACTGGGGGTGAGAGCCCAGCACCACCAGGCACTTTCATCTACGGCCAGTGTGTGCCACGGGGCAGGGGGAGCTGCCCCACCCTTCTAGAAACAGTATATAAATGGTCCTTGGGCAGAGAATTTCTTTTTATTCCTGAGAGGTCAGAAATGCAGAGCATTAAGCTGATTCATCATTAGTAAAAGTCAGAGCCAGGCAGGGTGCTGTGGCTCATGCCTGTAATACCAGCACTTTGGGAGGCTGAGACAGGCAGATCACTTGAGGTCATGAGTTCAAGACCAGCCTGGCTAACATGGCAAAACCCCTCTCTACTAAAAATACAAAAATTAGCCAGACTTGTTGGTGGGTGCCTGTAGTCCCAGCTACTCACGAGTCTGAGGCAGAAGAATCACTTGAACTGGGGAGGCAGAGGTTGCAGTGAGCCAAGATTGCATCACTGCACTCCAGCCTGGGTGACAGAGCAAGACTGCATCTCAAAAAAAAAAAAAAAAAAAAAAGCCAGAGCCAGTGAGAAAGCACCTCAGAGGAAGCAAGCAGAGCCTGCAGTTCTCATCCTGTTTGCGGGAGCAGCTGGAGGACCCTCCCACCATGACGTATGAGGTTGTGCAATGCTGAGCATAGTTGGGATTTTTTTCTGATCCCTCCTTCTATAGCCAGTTTCTAACCATGAGCAGGAAGGCTGTTTCCTCATTAACTATTCCTCTTCCAAAGCCTACACTGAAATAGGGCAGTTTTGTCCCTGGACAGCAGCCAGCTGCACCTCAGCCCTTTGTGTTCATCACAGACGTCAAGCCCTTGAGATCTGGAGCACAGATTGTCCCATTCAAGTTACCCCGTGGCCTGTTTACCAGACCCTGACACCCAAATGGTGAACTGGAGCATCATAGTGAGCTTCTCAGTGTCAAAGGGACTATAATGAATATGCAAACACCTTTGGTCTCAGAAGTCTGATTTTCTGTTATAGAAGGCTCAGTTCATACTCTGAGAGGACACCACAAACAGTGATAAGGGTGACAGCTGTCACCAGCACCTTTATCACATGTGAAAATGTACGTACATCTGGGAAGTCTACACATTTTAAGCAAGAGAAGGAGATGGAAATGAGAGTTATTGGTGGATTTTAAACATGCCCGCAAAGTAACACTTTATACCTATTTGATTTATAAAGACCCCTCTGCCAAGGTCAGCTAAGGGAACCAAGGAAACAGGGCTTTTTTTCTCTTTTGTGTGACTGGGAAAAATAAATAGTTAAAACTTTTTTCTTTATTTGTATGTTGTAACCCTAGAGATTCTCCTGCCTCTATCAAAAGAAACATCTGCTGTCATCTGTGCTTTTACTGTTGCTGTTAAATATTTCTTTCATTTTCGCAAGGCAGCCCTCTGAGAAATAGAAAATCAGGGCATTACTTCCATGTGTGAGAGGGGAGGGGTGCGATGGCTTAGGGAGAGGCCACTTGGGCTTTGCCACATCCCGCTAGAAATGTCCGTATCTTGGTTGTCCAGTGATTGTGGTCCAGTGTTCAGTCAGCCAGAAGGTTTCAGCTGGATCTTCTAAATACAAAGGCAGGCCAGGCACGGTGGCTTACGCCTGTAATCCCAACACTTTGGGAAGCCAAGATGGGTGGATCACTTGAGGCCAAGAGTTCGAGACCAACTTGGCCAACATGGTGAAACCCCGTCTCTACTAAAAATACAAAAATTAGCTGGATATAGTGGTGTGCACCTGTAGTTACAGCTACTCGGGAGGCTGAGACACGAGAATTGCTTGAACCCAGGAGATGTAGGTTGCAGTGAGCCCAGATTGCACCACTGCACTCCAGCCTGGGTGACAGAGTAAGACTCTGTCTCAAAAAAAAAAAAAATACAAAGGCAGTCTCAAGGTCTTTTTAGCATGCCTGCCTTCTCCCTAAGAAAGATGCCCCAGCTCTGCGCACTCTACCAGGGTGTGGCAGGGAGACTGTTTAATGCCTGCAAGGTACACCTGCTTAGAAGGTGTAATGAGTCTGAGCTGTGGTTTAAACTCTGGCTCTGAGGCTGTGATTCTCTATTCACATCCTTGTCTTTCTAGATTTTCTAGATCTCAATTTCTTCTCCCCTTTTTCTGCCAAACAATAGTCTCCATCCTCTCAGTAGAGAGCCACAGAGAACAACAAGAAAGTGTCCCAGGCCATCTGAGCCTCATCCAGATGGATGGGTGTGAATTAGGACAAATTGTCCTTCACTCCCAGGGTCCCATGGGAAACAACATCTCTGTTCACAACAGAGTGTAATTCTGAACTGCCTCCCTGGGAGTGGGCTCTTTGCCTCCAGCCCTGATGCCTTCCGCCTGGTGCCCAGCTGTTCTAACTCAACTCCACTCGCTTTTCTCCTTCTGTTTGTTCTTTTGACAAACTAGCTCCGGCTCCCACCTTGTCTTCGTCCCATCATTGAGAGATGTGCACCATGAGCCTGTGTACCCCCAGCCACCTTTCAGCTTCTCCGATCTGTCTCGAGAGGACAAAAAGGTAGCAGTACCCACTCCTTGACCAGCAGGCCGCCAGAATCCAGCATGCCTTCGCCACCAGCCCTGGCCCTGAAGGGGAGGGTGGAGAGGCCTCTTTAAGGCACGCCTACAGCCTGAATCTTAAACTCCTTTTTTTAAACAGGCAAACGTGTTTATAAGTTTGCTGTATGTTAGTTTGGTACCCCTTTCCGTGGTCCCCCCAGCCCTCAGACAACCCCCACTTTCATGGGAAGATGTTTCTAGCTTTGGTATACAAATGTTTGTTTCAACCCGTTCTCATTTTAGCAAGTACACTTTGTGTCGGAGCCCTGCAGCCTCTCCATAAACGGAGTGATCTTCGGCTTGACGTCCACGGATCTGCTGTTCCACCTGGGGGCCGAGGAGATCAGTAGGTAAGAAGCGTGTTCCAGCCCCAAGCAGGACAACTGGCTCCCTGGTCCCGGCCCTTTCTGCAGCCAAGAAAATCAAGGGGCTTCTTGACGGTCTTGACCAGAGAGTCCTGAAGGCAGTAAGTTGTGTCAGACTCTGGCTGTCTGAGTTTCTCTCTACCCAAGGGGAGGGCTTGGATGCATTAGTTTCTGTTACCACCTCTCTAAACTGCATTTGAGACCCCAAAGAGCCATGTCCTTTCTGTCTTTGCACTTAAAGGCATCGAAATTCATCTGCATTTTCTTTTCTGCTCCCCTTTTATTTATTTCCCAAATTTGTGACCTTCTCTGAAGGGTTTTCTTCGTTTCCAGCACAATATCCAGCTCTGCAGAGAATCAGGCCCTGCCAAATTTGTTGAGTTGAAGTTGGGTAGCTCCGTTCTGCCATCATCCTTGATGGGAAGGGGCATGTGAAGAGAATCACATGTTCAGCGAGATGGGTGTGGCTGCTTGGCTGAGGTTTGAGATTCGGGTCAGCCTGGCTACCCGCCTGCCTCGTGGTGGTGCCAACTTTGCACCCTCTTGCCCAGTAAGGTGCTGGCTAATGGCCTTCCTCGATCTTGATTATGAGGGATTCCTGTGCTTTCATTTCTCAACCCACTGTCCTGCGTCCCTTCTCATGTGGGAACAGACCCAGCTCTTTGACGGTGGGTCCCTAAACTTCCCCAGAGGCAGCCTTTTGTCACTGGGCCTTGGCCATTTAGCTTCTCTGGTTTATTAAATCCTCCCGTCCTCCCTGAAGAGAAATGGGCTGAAAAACAGCATTCTTTGTTCACACTTTCCTTTCTTTCCCAGTTCTTCTGGAACTTCAGATAGATTCAGCCGAATACTCAAGCACATCCTGACCCAGAGGAGGTGAGCTTGCCACTGGGACCCCCGACTATGGAGACAGTGCCTTGGGGTCATGGCACTATGACAGGCATGATTGTGAGAGCCTTCACTTTACCCTGTGATGACAAGCCTGCATTCTGCACCCGCACCACACACACACACAGAAAAAGTCACCTGTGGACACCAGCAGTGCGGAAGCCAGTACCTAGGGGGACTCTGTCTGAGAAGGGGCCGCTTGGTCAACTGTTGCTGACCGTTTCTCTCTGTCTCTGTAGCTACTACCCGCTCTATCCGCCCCAAGAAGACATGGCCATTGACTACGAGACATTCTATGTCTATGCACAGCTGCCTGTCACTCCAGATATCTTCATCATCCCGTCAGAGCTGAGGTACTTTGTGAAGGTAGGTTTGAACTCTGCTTTTTCCCAGAAACATAGAACCCAGCCTTTGAGTTTCCCTTCTAGACGACCTGGTGCTCACCCCTCATGGGTCTGATGATGGGGATGGGGCCTCTAGCAACCTGCCCTGGGGCCTTGTTTCTTTGGGGAAGGTGGTGGGACCAGAAAACAAACAACTCCGTCAGTAAAACACTTTAGTAAACCTGAAAACTGGGAGTGTCCCCTGCTCCCTCCTCCCTCCCCAAGAGAACAGGAGCCCAGGTAACTAGGAAGGTCCACAAATGAGGACTTTGACCAGGCCACATCCAGGTGACCTGGGGAAGATTCCGTATATATACTTGCCTGTCCTCTGCCCCCAGATTCTGAAATGACCTCCAGGTCGGCTCAGCTGGGAATACCTTGAAGAAGCTATTGGGTCATTCTGATCTCTGCCACCCGTAAACCCTGCCTGCCTTAGATTTAGGTCTCATCCAGGGAATCCCAGACCAGTCTCCCTCTTGCCAAATGAGAGCCAGTTCAACCTCAAGCGGTTTAAAAAAAACTTTTTCACATGGGAAAGTAGTAAACAGCTAGATCAGGTTTGTCTCCAAGTTTGGGAGCTGATTGTCATTCTGCCAAGTCACCTCATTCTTCTGTTTGAAAGACTTAAAAGGAATTCAGAGTTTTCTAGCAACAAGTTAACATGTGACTGAGGCCGGGCGCAGTGGTTCACACCTGTAATCCCAGCACTTTGGGAGGCTGAGGCTGGTGAATCACCTGAGGTCAGGAGTTCAAGACCAGCCTGGCCAATATGGTGAAACCCCATCTCTACTAAAAATCTAAAAATTATTCCTGGCTATGAACTTCCAGCTATGAGCTTTTTAAATTATTATTAAAAAATAAATAAATAAATACAAAAATTAGCCAGGTGTGGTGGGGTGTGCCTGTAATCCCAGCTACACGGGAGGCTGAAGCAGGAGAATCTCTAGAACCCAGGAGGCAGAGGCTACAGTGAGCCAAGATCGTGCCACTGCACTCCAGCCTGGGCAACAGAGTGAGACTCCATCTCAAAAAAAAAAAGAGTGACTGAAAATATGTCTGGTTGTTTTCCTGCCTTCATTTCCATTTTCTAAAACCCTCTTTGGGGTCCAGCCATCTGATGTCACTTTTTCACATTGGCCCCCAGTTAGTTGAGGCTTTCCAAACCCGTCTCCTCTTCTCTCCTCCCCAGGACGTCCTTGGCTGTGTCTGTGTGAACCCCGGGCGCCTCACCAAAGGGCAGGTGGGAGGCACCTTCGCCCGACTCTACATCAGGAGGCTGGTGGCAGACGGGGCAAAGAGGCAGAGTCCTTGTGTTGCTGCGCAGGTCGTTAGGATCTGAGCCTTCTGTCTTCTACTGTTCTCTGCTGTGTGGGCTCTTACAGTCTTAGCCAAGAGCCAAGACATAGCCCTGTGACAAGGTGAACAGTTGGGTGGTAAAGGAGAGAGGAGCCAGCCAGGAAGGGGCAGCTGTGGGGACCAGGCCCAGCAGGGAGGGCTCGCGCAGCCTGGCCTGCCTGTGAGTTGAGCCTCTCCTGGAAGGAAGCTCTTACTTCTCAGTGCATGTTCGATGTCCAGAAGTAAGCCAGCCGCGGATACCATCCGCTCAGAAAAGGCGAGAAGGCTTAGTGATTTTCTACATGAATCAACACAGAAACAACTTTTGGAGAAATAAAAATAAATTCTGAGTGTGACTTCTGAGTTTGATCTTTCTTCTACTTTCTTTTTCCTGGTAGTAGACAAAGAATGTTGCCTATTTGACCTACGTCCAGAGAAAGCAGAGTGTTGGTCACACTGGGTTTCTGTCTAGCCCCAGGCCTGTCCAGTGGGTAACTCAGCCCCACCCCTCATCCCCACAAGGCCCCAGCGACCTCTCTACTGCAGAGGTGCCCTGGGTGGGCCCTGGAACCGGGCTGCAGCACAAGCAGCTGGCTGCCTGCCTGGCCCTCCCTGCGTGGTTCCTCACATGCACGCTGTGGTCCCAGCTTGACCTCTCCATCTGGAGGGGGCAGCCTTGCTGGGCTGTTCCCAAGCTGGAGTCCTGGTGGCAGCTGCTTTGCCAAGTCGCGCAGTAGCCAAGGCTTGCCTGCAGCCCAGAACACTCAGACAGGTCAGGCCTTCCAGGGTTCACAGCACACCCCATTCCCCTGTGTCCTGGCATCTGGGGAAAGGCTGTCACTGGCCAGATGGAGTGGCTTCCTGCCCTAAGCTAGCAGGCTGACCTGCCTCACATGCCAGAGCCAAGACTGCAAACCCCAGCTGTCAGGGCAGGGAAGTGGGCAAGGGGGCAGCAAGCTGCTGGTGGCTGTGCCTTGACTCAGAAATAAATACGTGACCTAACAGCGGCCAACTGTTGCTTCCCACCTCTCTCTGATGGTGACATAAAATCGAGCCCCAGATCTGGCCAGGGTACAGTAAAAGGTCTCCCTTTAAACAAGGAGCAGCTGTTTTATTTCATTGGTTTTTATAGGCACCTCCTCTGAGGCCAAGAATTAGAAACAAGTGGCAGTGTGGGGAGTGGGTTTTTCCCTCCTCCCCCAGCTTCTTCACGCATGAAGCAGCCAGCTGTGTTCCACGATGGGCACCATGACTTGTCAGCCTCCGGATGTGGCATTTGGGGAGCCCAGGCAACGGTCGCCTGGATACCAGTCATGTGACTGTTGGAAATGATCCGGGAGGGCCGGGAGGGCCAGAGCAGGCATTTAAGAGTCAGACAAAGAGAGCAGGATGTGAATCCAGAGCAGACAGGTCTGGCAGGCATGCCTCTGCCACCAGATGGTTCCTTTTTGCTCTTGTCAGGAAGGTGCCAAGCAACTGCTGGCTGACCGTCTCTAGACCCCACATCAGCTGTGTCACCAGTTTCCCCAAGCGTCTGTCGTCCCCGGGCGATCTCAAGCAGGCTCTGGGGGCGTGTCAGTGATGGAGGGTAGAGGATGCCCAAGAGGTTGGGCCCGTCTGCCTCACAGCCCCCTTTGTTGGCCTCCCCCAATCTGGTCATAGCTCCTGCCCTTGAGACACCAAGTAGACAGCCCTGAAAAACAGTCCCAAGCTCTGGCCAGGGTTTGCTTCCCACACCCATGCCCCACCCTGCCCCGCCTCTGCCCTGGCAGAAGGAGCCACCCTCCCTTCCCCTCCTTGTGGCTTCCTTTTAGGGTTCTAGTCTTTGAGCAGGAGAGCTGCCGAACAGAAGCCACTCCTAGCTGCTGTGCCTGGGAACCCAAGTGGATGCTAAGAACAAAGCGAGGGAATTAGGGCCTCAAGGGGCACCCGAGGGTGGGGGCTGGCAGGGCCATAGTGCAGATCCTCCATCCAGCTCTGCCATCTGCAGCCACTGGGGCTTGGTGTTTCCTTTCCTTTGATCTCAGAGTGACCTGCCCAGCTCAGCCCAGCCCTGCTGCTTCCCTACTGCTGGGAGTAGCCATCTGGGCTGATTTCTCACCCCACCCAACCCAGCCCAACAGAGTCTCACTCTGTCGCCCAGCCTGGAGTGTAGTGGTGCAATCTTGGTTCACAGCAACCTCCGACTCCTGGATTCAAGCAACTCTCCTGCCTCAGCCTCCAGAGTACCTGGGATTACAGGCACCCGCCACAAGGCCTGGCTAATTTTTGAATTTTTAGTAGAGACAGGTTTTCACCATGTTGGCCAGGCTGGTCTCAAACTCCTGACCTCAAGTGATCCACCTGCCTCTATCTCCTAGAGTGCTGGGATTATAGGCGTGAGGCACCATGCCTGGCCATAAACATCATAATTTTTGAAGTGGATGATTTAGCTGAGCGCAGTGGCTCACACCTGTAATCCTAGCACTTTGGGAGGTCGAGGTGGGTGTATCACCTGAGGTCAGGAGTTCGAGACCAGCCTGGCCAGCATGGTGAAACCCCGTGTCTTCTAAAAATTCAAAAATTAGCCGGGTGTGGAAGTGCATGCCTGTAATCCCAGCTACTCGGAAGGCTGAGGAAGGAGAATCACTTGAACCCAGGAGGTGGAAGATGCAGCGAGCCAAGATCACACCACTGCACTCCAGCCTGCATGACAGGAGCGCGACTCCATCTCAAAAAATACATGATTCATTGGTTTTTAGTATGTTCACAGTGTTGTGCAAACCTCGCCACTATCTAATTCCAGAGTATTTTCATCATCCCAAAAGAAACCCTGCACCTATTAGCAGTCTCTTACCATCTCTTCTGCACCCCATTCCCTGGCAATGACTCATCTAATTTCTTTTCTATAGATTTGCCTATTTGGGGCATTTTGTATAAATAGAATCATAAAATACATGCTCTTTTTTTTTTTTTTTTTTGAAATGCTCACTGCAACCTCCACCTCCCAGATTCAAGCAATTCTCCTTCCTTAGCCTCCTGAGTAACAGATTACAGGTGCCCACCAACACACCCAGCTGATTTTTGAATTTTTAGTAGAGACGGTGTTTTGCCATGTTGGCGAGGCTGGTCTCGAACTCCTGACCTCAGGTGATCCACCTGTCTCAGCCTCCCAAAGTATTGGGATTACAGGTGTGAGCCGCCACCGTGCCTGGCCCATGCTCTTTTCTGTCAGGTTTTTTGTTGTTGTTGTTTTATTTTGTTTGTTTGTTTTTTTTGTTTTTTTTTGTTTTTGAGACAGTCTTGCTCTGTCTCCCAGGCTGGAGTGCAGTGGCACAATCTGTGCTCACTGCAACCTCCACCTACCAGGTTCAAGCGATTCTCCTGCCTCAGCCTCCAGAGTAGCTGGGATTACAGGCGCCCACCACCATGCCAGCTAATTTTTGTATTTTTAGTAAAGATGGGGTTTCACCATGTTGCCCAGGCTGGTCTCGTACTGCTGACCTCAAGTGATCCGCCCACCTTGGCCTCCCAGCGTGTTGAGATTACAGGCGTGAGCCACCATGCCCGGCCTGTCAGGTTTGTTTCACTTAGCATGATGTTCTCAAGCAAGTTTTGTCCCTGCAGCAGCATGTATCATTCCTTTTTATGGCTAAGAGCCCACTGTATGGCTATATGGTATTTTGTTTATGCGTCCGTTGTTGGGTTTTTCCACTTGTTGAATAGTGGACACTTGTGTACAAGTTTTTGTGTGAACACCTGTTTTCAGTTCTCTTAGGTATGTTCCTAGGAATGGAGAGGGGCTTTAGATTTATGAAGGAAGAGAATGCAGAGAGAGGGAGGGAGGAGGGACAGAGGGCGTGAGAAGGGTAAAAAAAAAGAGGGAAGGACAGAGGGAAAGAGGAGAGGGAGGCAGTGATGGGCCTGGAACAGTTCTTCAGAGACAGATTGTGAAGCCTTGCAAAGGCGTTTGGACCTGATTCTGTCTGCCCCAGAGAATCTTGGAAGGGTCTGCCTCCTACTCCCTGTGCCTCAACCTGGCCACCCAACAAAGACCAACTTAAGAGGAGTCCCAGGTGCAGCCCCAGTAGCTTGGAGCATGTAGCAAAGGGGTGGTTTGAGGGGAGAAGTGCTCAGGGGAGGGGCCTGGGTCTGTTGAGGCAGGTTGGGATGAAGAGGGCCACTGGAATACCAGAAGCAGCACATGGACATCGGAGGGGTAGATGTGGGAGTCACTGCAGTCAAAAGCCACAGAATGGCGGGGCACAGTGGCTCACGCCTGTAATCTCAGCACTTTGGGAGGCGGAGGCGGGCGGATCACAAGGTCAGGAGATCAAGACCATCCTGGCCAACATGGTGAAACCATGTCTCTATTAAAAACACAAAAAATTAGCCAGGCATGGTGGTGCGCACCTGTAGTCTCAGCTACTTGGGGGGCTGAGGCAGGGGAATTGTTTGAACCCAGGAGACAGAGGTTGCAGTGAGCCAAGATCATGCTACTACACTCCAGCCTGGGTGAGAGAGTAAGGCTCCGTCTCAAAAAAAAAAAAACCACAGAACTGGGAGGTGCTGCGAGGGTGGCCGAGAGAGGGATGGGCAAGATCCGCACCATGGAGAGGACTTTGGCCAGCCTTTGCACTTAGCATCACGAATCAACAGGGCAAAGGGTAGGACTTGCCTGGGGGCAGGGGAGGGAAGAGGGGTGGCGGCAGAGAGGTACCGGGGATTTCTGGCTAGAGAGATCAGAGGACACCCATGGTTGTTCATGATGGGACGCTCAGCTGCATTCAGGCATTTGGGCCCCTCTGTCACCACCCTTGGTCATTCTGGGTCTTCAGTCCCCGAGTGGCCACGCCTACTGCCGCTCCCTTGGGTCAGCCCTGGAAATGCCCAGGGGCCTAGGGGCTGGCCTGCCCTGGGACCCAGCTGGACCTTGGCCAGCTCTGAATTCCCCCATCCTGCCCCTCCTTCCTGGGGCTCCTGGCTCCTCCCCACCCAGAGCCTGCCTCACAGCTGGGAGGTCTCAGGGGCAGCTGCTGCCCATGACCCTGCTGACCCTGGCCCCTGCACACTGCTCTCTGAGATCCCAGGCTTCTGCCCAGCGGCCAGTAGGGCCCAGCCAAGCCCCATCTTCTCTGCTCACTCCCATCACTTCCAGATCTTCCCAGGGATGAAACATTTTAGGCTGAGAATTTTCACGCTGAGTCAGCAGGCCCCACTTGAGGAGTGAGAAAAGCTGCTGGGTGGAGGCACCCCTAGCCCGCTCCTGCCACAGAGGAAGTACCTTCCAGGGGTGGTAGGGGGAGCACTGGGTGAGGGGTACACCTGCCTCCATCAGGCAGGCTGGGCCCTGTTCAACAGGGCATCGACCCTGCCCTCCCACCACCTGCCTCCCACCACAGAGCAGGGCACAGGGGTGACACAGCGGGAGAACGGAGAAGGCACAGTCACTCCTGATTCCCGGCAGCTTCTACCCTTGAAGGTCCACTTTCCCCCCGAGGACTCGAAGCCCTTTCAAACTGTCTGCCCCTTAGAATGTTCTAGTAACAGTAGTTGCCTCTGGGGACGGGTGTCCAAGGGCTAGAGGTCAGGAGCAGGAGGGCTCGGGAATGATTTGTCATGTCCACACTCATATCCCATTTAAATTTTTAAAAAATTTTTTCGGAGACAGGGTCTCACTGTCACGCAGTCTAAGTGCAGTGGCGCGATCACAGCTTACTGCGGCCTCAACCTCCCAGGCTCAAGAGGTCCTCTCGCATCAGCCTCCTGGGTAACTGGGACCACAGGTGTGTACCACCACGTCCAACCAATTTTTGAGTTTTTGGTAGAGGCAGGGTTTTGCCATGTTGCCCAGGCTGGTCTCGAACTCCCAGGCTCGAGCAATCCTCCTGCCTCAGGCTCCCAAATTGCTGGGACTACAGGCACGAACCGCCACACCCAGCTGTGTTTGAAATTTTTTACTGTGTGTCTGGATTATGTTAAAAGAAGGTGGGGTGGGCACAGTGGCTCATCCCTGTAATCCCAGCATTTTGGGAGGCTGAGGCAGGAGGATTGCTCAAACCCAGGCAGTGGAGATTGCAGTGAGCTGAGATTGTGCCACTGCATTCCAGCCTGGGCAGCAGAGCAAGACTGTCTCAAAAAAAAGAAGGGGTGAGGTTTGGGGAATAGACATATACAAATGATTCTATGTAGATCCAGCTTTCTGTATGCACTGCACACCTCACAGCTGTTGTAGCATCCACCTCCCTGGGAGGCAGGCTCTCAGAATTCCTGCTCCCTGAGGGCAGGGACTGTCGTGTTCACTGTGGTCTCACTGGTCCCTAGACAGTACTTGGCACAGAATAGGCCCACAAAGAAACTCCTGCAGATGCAGTGCCTTCCCATGACACGCCTCCTCTCCACCTTCCAGAAGCAGGTAGCTTGGAGAGAAGGGAGATGGAAGGCCCACCCACGGGACAGCACAACACCGGCTGAGGGCAGTGCAGGTGGGGGACTCTTCTCGGCAGCAGGATTCGGAGATGACCGAGCGAGCAGAATCTCTGCTGCCACCCAGAGCTGCCACTCCAGCACAGAAACCTGTAAACGGTGGACACTGCCGAGCATCGGATGGAGCCAAATGTGTCAGATGGAGAAAACCAGAGCAGGCCAAGGGCAGAGGCGCCTGGAGTTGTGGTGGTTTTGCCATCCCTGGCATCCTACCTTCCACCTATCCATCCTTCTGTCCATCCACCCACCCATCCATCATCCATCCATCCATCCATTTACCTAACCATCCATCCATCCATCCATGCATCCATCCATCCATCCACCCATCTATCCATCCATCCACCCATCCATCCACCCATCCATCCATCCATCCACCCATCCATCCACCCAGCCACCCATCCATCTATCCATTCACCTAACTATCCATCCTTCCATCCATCCATCCATCTACCCACCCATGCATCAATCAACTTAACCATCCATCCTTCCATCCATCCATCCATCCATCCTTCCATCCTTCCATCCATCCATCCATCCATCCACCTATCTATCCATTCATCCACCCATCCATCCATCCACCCACCCATCCATCATCCATCCATCCATCCATTTACCTAACCATCCATCCATCCATCCATGCATCCATCCATCCATGCATCCATCCATCCACCTATCTATCCATTCATCCACCCATCCATCCATCCACCCACCCATCCATCATCCATCCATCCATCCATTTACCTAACCATCCATCCATCCACCCATCTATCCATCCATCCACCCATCCATCCACCCATCCATCCATCCATCCACCCATCCATCCATCCACCCAGCCACCCATCCATCTATCCATCCACCTAACTATCCATCCTTCCATCCATCCATCTACCCACCCATGCATCAATCAACTTAACCATCCATCCTTCCATCCTTCCATCCATCCATCCTTCCATCCTTCCATCCATCCATCCATGCATCCATCCATCCACCTATCTATCCATCCATCCACCCATCCATCCATCCATCCACCCATCCATCCATCCACCCATCCATCCATCCATCCACCCATCCATCCATCCACCCATCCATCCATCCATCCATGCATCCATCCATCCACCCATCCATCCATCCACCCAGCCACCCATCCATCTATCCATCCACCTAACTATCCATCCTTCCATCCATCCATCCATCTACCCACCCATGCATCAATCAACTTAACCATCCATCCTTCCATCCTTCCATCCATCCATCCATGCATCCATCCATCCACCTATCTATCCATCCATCCACCCATCCATCCATCCATCCACCCATCCATCCATCCATCCACCCATCCATCCATCCACCCATCCATCCATCCATCCATGCATCCATCCATCCACCCATCCATCCACCCATCCATCCATCCACCCAGCCACCCATCCATCTATCCATCCACCTAACTATCCATCCTTCCATCCATCCATCCATCTACCCACCCATGCATCAATCAACTTAACCATACATCCTTCCATCCTTCCATCCATCCATCCATGCATCCATCCATCCATACATCCATTTACCTAACCATCCATCCATCCATCCATCCATCCATGCATCCATCCATCCACCTATCTATCCATTCATGCATCCACCCAGCCACCCATCCACCCATCTATCCAGCCACCTAACTATCCATCCTTCCATCCTTCCATCCATCCATCCACTTATCCACCCACCCGTCCATCCATCCATCCAACTTAACCATTCATCCTTTCATCCACCCAACCATCCACCATCCAACCACCCACCTATGCATCCACTCATCCATATTCACTGAGTACCTACCACATGGCACACAGTCTAGGGGACTGGCTGTGGTCCAGTGGGAGATGGACATGAACCAAATGACAATGGCATGGAGAGGCCCATGGTCCAGAGTTTCCAGGGTATCACAAGGGGACCTGACATCAACGGGGGTCCAGAAAGCTTCCCTGAGGGGAGACATCACAGCTGAGAGCCACAGGAGGTATGGGGGTAGCCAGGTGAGGTGGAGGGAGATGGTGGGGGGCCCACAGAGGAGTGTGTGCAGGGACCTAGTCCTGGAGGCTGGGCACGGCTGGCAGCTGACAGGCACTTGTTCAGGGCAGCAGGAGCGGCGAGCTGGCTGGAGGCTGAAGAGGCCAGCAGGGGCCCTGCTGCAGGTTTGTGGCCATGGCAGCGCATTAACCGGGCACATGGCAATCAGAGTGGCGTTTCTGTCTATCACCATGTGGGGTGGAGACTAGGCAGGCAGCACATCATCCTGGCCCCCAAAACCCTTGGGGGCTCCATTGTTCCCCCACCCCAACCCTGTCACCCAAGTTATAAGCCTGGACAGGGCCTGATTCCCCCTTCTTCCTCCATGGCCTCATCACCAAATCTCAGCCTTTCAACCTCATTATCTCCATCACCAGCTCTCACACCCCTCCTCAGGGCCAAGTTCTCTCTCCCTCCTATACTAACTGTCCCCAGAGGTGGCCTCTGCCTTTAGTCTGGCCTCCCTCCAGGTCCCCCTCTACAAAGCTGCCTGGCACCACCTCCCTAAGCGAAATCTGCAGTCCATTCACCAAAAAGAAACACATGTGGCTCTTTTTTTTTTGAGACAGAGTCTCATACTGTCGCCTGAGCTGGAGTGCAATGGCACTATCTCAGCTCACTGCAACCTCTGCCTCCTGGGATCAACCAATTCTCCTGCCTCAGCCTCCCAAGTAGCTGGGATTACAAGTGCCTGCATTTTTTGTATTTTTAGCAGAGACAGGGTTTCACCATGTCGTCCAGGCTGATCTTGAACTCCTGACCTCGTGATCTGCCTGCCTCGATCTCCCAGAGTGCTGGGATTACAGGCGTGAGCCACGGCACCTGGCCTACATGTGGTTCTTAAGCAAATGAAAAGGTGACCAACCTCACACATCATAAAAGAAATGCAAACTCAAATTATACCAAAATTCCTTTGTTTTGTTTAGTTTTTACCTTTCTGACTGACGCAAATCAAAATAGGTGGAAACCAGGGGCTGGTGAGGCTGAGGAGAAACGGCCCTGTCAACCGTGTGGGTCCCTGGTACCTGGCACAGCCTCCAAGAAGGACAAGCCGACAGAGCTCACAAAATGACCACTGCACGCCGGGCATGGTGGTGCGTGCCTGTAGTCCCAGCCACACAGGAGGCCAAGGCGGGAAGATGGCTTAAACCCAGGAGGTCGAGGCTGCAGAGAGCTATGATGACACCATTGTACACTGTAATCCAGCCCGGGTGACAGAGCAAGACCCTGCCTCTAAAATAACAATAATAAGAGATCACTGCACGCATCTTTTGCCCCCCAGTCCTTCAGGTCCCTTCTGGGAATGTATTCTGCAGCGGCACCCACGTGTGTGTAAGGGCTTTTGTACAGATGACTCGCCACAACACTGCCTGTCTTGGGAAAGGCTGGAACAACTGAAGGTCCCTCGGCTGAGAAGTGCATCTGTAAATTACCACACACCCTCGTGCTGGAATGCTGTGCAGCTGTCAAAGTAAGGATGTAGAGTGGTATCCGAAACATAACGCTAACCGGAAAAAGCAAGGTGCCAAACAGCCACTGAACAGCAAAGGCTCGATGAAAGGTGGCTTCCCACAGTCCCCACCCTCTGCCAGCTCCCACCAGGGCCTGCAGTACTTTGGGGTTCTACTTGTCTAAATATTGCCATTTGTGTAAAAAAATGTGAGGGGCTTTGCTCATACATGCAAGAATATCCCTGAAGTGTTTATAAGAAACTGATAACACCAGTTGGCTTTGGGGAACCGAGAACTGTGTCTGAACGACAGAGATAAGGAGAATTCTTGCCTCTTAGAACTTCTGAATTTTTTCTTTTTTTGAGACGACGTTTCACTCTGTCACCCAGGCTAGAGTGCAGTGGTGCGATCTCAGCTCACCACAACCTCTGCTTCCCAGGTTCAAGTGATTCTCCTGCCTCAGCCTCCCGAATAGCTGGGATTATAAGTGCTTGCTACCATGCCTGGCTAATTTTTGTATTTTTAGGAGAGATGGGGTTTCACCATGTTGGCCAGGCTGGTCTCCAACTCCCAACCTCAGGTGATCCACCCACCTCGGCCTTCCAAACTGTTGGGATTACAAGCTTAAGCCACCACGTCTGGTCAACTTCTGAATTTTGAATCACAGGAAAACATTACCTCAGCCAAGTGGGTTGGCTCACCCTTGCAATCCCAGCACTTTGGGAGGCTGAGGCAGATGGATCGCTTGACTGAGCCCAGGAGTTCAAGACCAACCTGGGCAGCATGGTGAAACACCATCTCTACAAAAAATACAAAAATTAGCTGGGCGTGGTGACATGTGCCTGTGGTCACAGCTACTCACGAGGATTGCTTGTGCCCAGGAGGTTGAGGCTGCAGCGAGCCATGATCATGCCACTGTACTCCAGCAACAGAACAAGACTCGAACTCAAAAAAAGAGAGAAAGAAGGAGAAAAAAAAGGATTACCTAATCAAAAAGTAACTTCAATGAAAGAAAATGCAGCCCTGGTGGTGTAGACCCTCGTTGCCTTTCCCACTGCATTCGGTAACTCTCCTGAGCGATCACCTGCCTTTAGCTATTCTGCTATGGGCCCTTCCTTCACAGTGGCAGGTGACAAAAACCCAACCCTAACTGTACTAAGCAAAAACTGGAAGGAATGGAAATAGAATGGAAACTGCTTCAGGCATGGCTGGATCCAGGAGCACAAGCAGTATCATTGAGATTCAGTCTCTTGGTGCTGTTTTCCTCTGTGTTGGCTTTATTCATAGGTAGGTTCTCCCCTTAGGGTGGCAGAGCTGGCCAGCAGCAGCTCTGGGGTGGCATCTTGGCATTTGTGACCCTAACAGTCCCAGCAAGTTCCCGGGCTCATGCCCTTTGATATCATATGCCTGAGCCATTCCCATGACTCAGATTGGCTAGACACAGGACTCAAACCCGCTTCTAGAGCTTGGGGTGGGGAGTCAGTCACACTAGAGACTGGAAAACTGAGGGACAGTCACCAGAGTAAGAGAGATGGATGCTGGGCAGGGAAAACAGTGTTTACCCACTACCCTCGTGGCCTGTCCCCTCTCCTACGTAGCAGACAGATCTCAGGGCTGTCCTCTTTGGTTCTTCGTTCAATCCCAGTCATTGGCTGAGCCTCCTCCGTGCTGGCCTGCGAGGGATAGAGGGCAGAATCGGTTATTTGTTCCTCACGCAGGTTATCTGTTCCCTGAGGGCTGGGCCCAGCCCTGGCCACCTGTGTCTTCTCTAGTCCAGCACAGCCCTAGGCACAGGGGAGACACAAGCCTGGGTTTTCAGTGAGTAATGACAAAACACCCAGGAGGCACGGGAAGTGCTGAAGACGGCCTCTGCTGACTCCACAATTTACTCCCCACGACAAAATGACAGCCTTGGGCCTGGGATGCTCCCAGAGGGATCTGGGAGGAAGTGCTGGGGCTGGGCCCTGCTAGGACAAGGCTGTCACCACTCTGGAAACCCCCAAAGTCCTCAGCCCGAGGCCAAAATCCAGATGCAGAGGAAAGTCCCCGAAGCAAGGCCCTGCCACCCAATTCCCAAGGAGGGAGTCCCAGGCAGAGGCAGCAGCTGGGGTAACTCCGAGGGTGACCTCTCATCTGGAATCCCAGCCTCCAGTGGGTCACAGTTCCCTGAAGAGGGGTGAAGAGCCAGGAGGGCAGGGCTGGAGCTGGGAGGAGTCCAGGGGAGGAAGGAAGCAAGAAACAATCAAGGAAAAATCCAACCCAGGTCTGGGGTTGGCTCAGGCCACGGGGCCCTGCAGGCTGGGCTCAGGCTGGGACGCTGAAAGCTTCCTGAGTGCGGCTGAGCACCTTCTCAGCTACCTGCCACCCTGCAGCCCAGTAGAGGGACCTGGGCCACCTCTAAAGACCCCTGTCTCTTCTTAGTGCCTCCCCTAAATGCACCCCCAAGAGAATCGCCACCCTTCCCTGTGACTCTGCTCCCAGAACCCAAGTCCCCATCATCTCACCTGCTCCCAGGGTCCTGGGTTCCAGGTTGTGCGGCCATGGAGAGCTGGCTTCAGCCTTGCCCACCTGGTGTAGGAGGGAGCTTCCCTGCTGGTCCCTCCAATCTGGCCAGTGGGAAGGGGCTTCCAACTCCACCCTCCAAGTCCCATGGGGGTGCTGTGGCCGCTGATGATGGCAATTTCCAGGAAGGAGAGGCTGGGAGGGGAAGGAAGGGCTGAGTCAGTCCCTGTGTAGTGATCACAGTGGGGGAGGCGGCTGTGGGGTCAGTGGGGGAGCCTATTGGGTCCATCTCAGGACCAGGGAGGCTCTAGGCTGAGGAGACAGACAGAAGTCAAATACCCCACTCTGGGTGTTTCTCCATCGTGGCCTGCTCTGCCCTTCCCAAAGGCCCTTTTTTGGGGGGAGTCAGGGCGGTGGTTGTCTTTTTTTTTTTTTTTTTCTGAGATGGAATCTCTCTCTCTGTTGCCCAGGCTGGAGTGCAGAGGCGCGATATCGGCTCACTGCAACCTCCACCTCCTGGGTTCAGGTGACTCTCCTGCCTCAGCCTCCCTAAGTAGCTGGGACTACAAGCACATGCCACTTCACCCAGCTAATTTCTATATTTTCAGTAGAGATGGGGTTTCACCGTGTTGGTCAGGATGGTCTCAATATCTTGACCTTATGATCTGCCCACCTTGGCCTCCCAAAGTGCTGGGATTACAGGCGTGAGCCACCGCGCCCGGCCTGTTTTCTGTTTTTTGTTTTTGAGACAGTCTTATTCTGTCACCCAGGCTAGAATGCAGCGGCGTGATCTCAATCACTGCAACCTCTGCCTCCCGGGCTCAAGCAATTCTCCTGCCACAGCCTCCCAAGTAGCTGGGATTACAGGCGTGTGCCATCATACCCGGCTAATTTTGTATTTTTAGTAGAGACAGGGTTTCACCGTGTTGGCCAGGCTGGTCTTGAACTCCTGACCTCAGTTGATCCACCCACCTCAGCCTCCCAAAGTGCTGGGATTACAGGCGTGAGCCACCAAGCCTGCCCCCAAATGCCCTTTTGGGTCCTGCCCTTGAGTTACCAGGCTGTCCAGGAGCCCTTCTGTCCAGGTCAATCTGGGCCCTGGCATCAGACCCTGGAGTCTAGGCTGGGGGGTGCAGGCCACTCTTCCCAGTGGCCCAGGCTATCCCAGCCTCCCTGCCCACACCAAGACCTCTACTTACAGCCTGAGAACTTGTGCAACAAAGCCAATTTTAGTAAATGAAATCCTGTTCTATACATGGCCTTATGAATGGCAGGGCTCCCACACAATGCCAGGGTGTACACAATGATCCTGTCCATTCAGGAGAAGCTCCCCAGGGATTCCCTGGGCCCCAGCCAAGTGATAGCCACATCTGTGAATGGGGAGAAGGAAGCGCCCTTTGTGAGTACTTGCACAGCACAGAACCTGGGGCCAGGCACCGATCACTCCTGCATTGTGGACGTGGTCAGGCCTCCTGCTCTGAATGATGGCAGGAGTGGATTGAGCATTGAGGGGACTGGCACTGGGCGGAACGTGTCACATCCAGGTGGGTTGAAAACAGTCCCCAGAGCGCAGAGAGCATTTCTAGTCCTGGTTGGAAGGCTGAGGGAGGAAAGGGGGAGCTTGGACCAGGTTTGGGGGCTCTGCTGCTCTCTGCCTCTACCCGAGGGACCCCTAATCACCCCAGAACTTCTTCAAAGAGCTCTGGGGTGGGTCCCCAGCTGTGTGTGGCCTTGGCTGAGTGGCTTTGTCTCTCCATCTTCCTTCTCTGTAACTCTGTTTTGTCCCCACCTCTGAATGGAGCATCTGACCCTTCCCTGACCCCTACCCCCCAATGGGGGACTCTCAGCAGATGGGCAGGGGATGGGGGCTTGGCCTAAGCCTCATTTCTGCAGGCTCACGTGGCTTCATCATTATAGCCATTTTGATCATGTGGCACAGCCAGCTGGCCAGTCCCCAGAGCTCTTGTTCTAATGTTTCCGTGAAATCATGCCACCTGAGGGGCTGTGTGTTCCCAGGAACAAAACACGTGAGTGTCCATCCCTTATCTGGTTTGGGACTGGCATGACTTGATGCTGCTACCCCATGTTACAGGCAAGGAGGCTCCAAAAGGGAAAGTCATTTGCCTGTGGCCACAGAGCAAAGCAGCAGCAGAGACAGCTCAGAACCTGACTGATGGCTCAGAGTGCAGTGCTCGGGCACTGAGCTGCCCCTGCTCTCTGAGACCTGTGTCCTGGGGATGCGCAGGAATGATGACTGTGGGTTAGAAGCCTGAGAGGAGAGGGAGGGACTAGAGCCCACATGCCTTGCCTCTTCTAGGCCCAGCAAATCACTGTCCGTGCCCTGAGCTTTAGTTTCCACCTGTAAAATGGGGATCATGATTCAGGTTCTGGCCATATCACTAGGCAACCCCAGGAGGATGTAATGAGTTCAGGAACAAGAAGCAATGGGTAAAGGGCACAGGACAGCCTGGCAAACGCCGATGGCAAGAACGAGGAGAGGCACATCCTTTACCCACCCCCACCACAGCTTGGCTCAGGGCCATCATCCCCACCTCAGTGATCCAGGCCCAGCCAGTCCTGGCAGAATCCACCTGACCAAGACTCGCTGCAGAGTTGAGGGTAGTCTCAAGATTAAAACCTGAACTTGCCGGGATTCATTTTCTATCGCTGCTAGAACAAACTATCACAGAGTAGGCATCTTAAAACAATAGAAATTTGGCCAGGAGCAGTGGCTCATGCCTGTAATCCCAGCACTTTGGGAGGCCGAGGTGGGCGGATCACTTGAGGTCAGGGATTCAAGACCAGCCTAGCCAACATGGTGAAACCCCGTTTATAGTAAAAATACAAAAACTAGCCAGGTGTGGTGGCATGCACCTGTAATCCCAGCTACCCAGGAGGCTGAGGCAGGAAAATCGCTGGAACCCAGGAGGCAAAGGCTGCAGTGAGCTCAGATCGAACCACAGCACTCCAGCCAGAGTGACAGAATAAGACTCTGTCTCAAAAAAAAAAAAAAAAGGTCAACATGAGTCTCACTGGGCTGAGATCAAGGTGAGGAGGTGAGGGCAGCCTCTAGGGTAGAACTTTCCTTGTCTTTTCCAGCTTCTGAAGGAGTTCCTTGGTTTGGGGCCTCTGCCTCCATCTTCAAAGGCAGCAGCACAGCATTTGTCTGGCCCTTCCGTCACACGTCTCTTTGTCTGTCTTCTGCTGCTACTTTTTTTTTTTTTTGAGACAGAGTCTCACTCTGTCGCCAAGGCTGAAGTGCGATGACACGATCTCAGCTCACTGTAACCTCCGTCTACCAGGTTCAAGGGATTCTCCTGTCTCAGCCTCCCGAGTAGCTGGGACTATATGGATGCACCACTACACCCAGCTACTTTTTGTGTGTTTTTAGTAGAGACAGGGTTTCACCATATTGGTCAGGCTGGTCTTGAACTCCTGACCTTGTGATTCACCCGCCTTAATCTCCCAAAGTGCTGGAATTACAGGCATGAGCCATGTTGCCAAGCCTACTTTTTTTTTTTTTTTTTGAGATGGAGTCTTCCTCTGTTGCCCAGGCTAGAGTGGAGTTCAGTGGCACGATCTCAGCTCACTGAAACCTCCAGTTCCTGGGTTCAAGCGATTCTCCCTGCCTGAGCCTCCCAAGTAGCTGGGATTACAAGTGCCTGCCACCACACCCAGCTAATTTTTTGTATTTTTTGTAGAGACCGGCTTTCACCATGTTGGCTAGGCTGGTCTTGAACTCCTGACCTCAAGTGTTCCACCCACCTCGACCTCCCAAGGTGCTGGGATTACAGGCATAAGATGCTGTGCCTGGCCTCCCGCTTCTACTTTTAAGAACCCTTGTTATTACACAGGCCCACCCAGTACCTCAGTATAAACTCTCTATTTTAAAGTCAGCTGATTTGCAACCATAATTTCATTGGTAATTTTCATTCCCCTTTCTGATGTAACAAAACATATTCACAGATTCCACAGGTTCGGATGCGGGCTTTTTTTTTTTTTTTTTAAGATGGGGTTTTGCTCTATTGGCCAGCCTGGAGTGCAGTGGTAATCTCAGCTCACTGCAGCCCTAACCTCCCAGGCCCAAGCCATTCTCCCACCTAAGCCTCCAGGGTACCTGGGACTACAGGCTAGAGTCACTGTGTCTGGCTAATTTATTTTTTGTAGAAACAGGGTCTCATTATGTTGCCCAGGCTGGTGTCAAACTCTTGGACTCAAGTGATCCTCCCACCTCGGCCTCCCAAAGTGCTGGAATTATAGGCATGAGCCATAGCACCAGGCCAGATGTGAACATATTTAGCGGGGCTGGTATTCTGCCTTCCACGATCCCCTTCTTCCCATCCGTTTCTCCCAGCTTGTCTGGCATCTTCCCCCACCCCCAGCATCCTGCCTTCCTCCTGGAGGTCTTCCTGGCCCTGCTTCCGTAAAAGCCCTTCCCACACTGATGGCATGGAAACCAGCCATTCTGGTCGCACTGAGCTGGCATAGCTGTCATCCTCTAGAAAGTGAGGTCTGTCCACTCCGTCACTACCCACCCCTTCCTCTGTCTCACTCTTCTCAGCACTTACCTGCCTGGAAGAGTATCATGGTGTACCTGGGAACTTGGATTTCCCCAATTTCCCTTCACTGGGCTGCAGGTCCCAATCCAGAAGCTGAATCCCCAGGGACAAGAACGGCGCTGGGCCCTTGGTAGATAGTCAACAAATCTCTCTTGAATCACTGAGCGGTGATTCAAAATTTCCTTCAGTCTGTCTCCAGCACCCTGTGCGGTGCCTGCCCTTCAAAAAATGTTTCTAGTCCTGTAGGAATGACTGGCCGACTGACTGACTGACTGAATGAATGAATGAATGAGGAACTAGTCTGAGTATGGGCCCCACCTTCGATCTGGAAGCCTGACAGCAAGCACGGGGGTCCAGGCCACGCTACCTCTGCCCTCCCATACTCTCTTTTCTAGTGGAAGGTAATAAACTCAATTCGCTTGTAAGTTTGTAGCATTCTAACGTAGGCGCTTCCAAGGCCTCATTCATTCCCTTGGAAGTCACTGAATATACTAGTGCCGGCGCCTCCCCGACCCAGCCCCGCCGGGAGGGATCCCGTCCAAAGTCGCTCTGAGATTTCTGAAGAATTCGGTCTTCCGGCAGCCTCTCCCCCGGCCCTTCTAGAACCGAGGGTTTTAGTTCCCACGGGCACAGCTGGAGTCCCTGGAAGCCACCCTGCGCCACCAGGCCGGCAGCGGCCCGCGCGCGGCCGCAGGACCCCGGCGCGGCACCTCCCACACCCGGAGCCCCGGGCGGTGCCTGGAGAGGGGCGGTGCCGGGCCGGGGCGGGGCCTGGCGGGCGCGGCCCCGGGATTGGCTCCGCGGCCGGGGCGGGGCTGAGGGGGTCCGCGGTGCGAGCTGTAAGTTCACCACCCGGTCGGGTGCCGAGCCGCGCTGTCCAGCTCTTGAGCCCTTGCCGCCCGCCGGTCCGCCGTCTGCGCGCCTCACGGTGAGTGCGGGCTGGGATTTCCGAAGCTCCGCGGGGGCCCCCGGAGAAGACCATCTCTGCGGCGCCCCGACCCAGCTCGCGCCCTGGCCCCGAGTTTCACCTCACGCAGGTCCTTTCGCGGGCGCCTAGGGCTTCGTGGGGTTTCCCGCCGGCCTCTGGGTGCCCGCAGCTTCGCCCGGACAGTGAGGGGCCGCGCATCCCGACCCCGAATTCCCCGTTCTGCCCTCCATTCTGTGCCTAGGCCCCCGCCCCCATTCCGGGACCCGGGGTGCCCAGCCGCCCAGCGTCCCCACCAGGGCTGGGGACCGTATTTTTAGCCGATGGTGAAGTGTCCTCCTATCTTTAGCTGCGGTCTTGAGTGTCCTGAAACGGATCCGGTCTGGGCTGGGCTGCGCCCGGGTAGGGGCGGGGAGGGGTCGGCGCCGGAACCCGAGCCAGGGATAAGGAGCCGGACCGTGGGAGGGGCGGGGGCCCGCACGCCCGAGCTCTGGCCCTGCGCCGAGCGGACACTCGGACATCGCCCAGGCCGGAAAGCACGGGGGAGGCTCCTCCCAGTGGAGACTAGGGCAGGGTCCCTAATTACCCCTTTTTTCCTTGATTGTGGGACCAGTAACCCCGAAGCAAAAAGATCTCGCAGACAATCCACATCTGGTACTCAAACGGGCAGCTCCTTGGGGAGCGCCTGCCTGGAGCCCGAGGGGAGGGTCGCTGGAGACCCCGATGAGCTCTTGGAGTCCTCCGGGGCACGGGGCTATCGAGGGAGCACGCGCGCCACCTGGCGGTCGCGGAGCCGAGAGCCTCTCCGCACGGGGACCCCGGAGACCCCAGGGGTCTCTGCACCCGCGAGGTCTGGGAGGACGGGAGGAGTCGGATGCCTGGGGCCAGGAGCCGTTCGTTTTTGATATTGTTCAAAGCCCTGGCCCCGGAGAACTGAAGTGCTTGAGGAGGGCAGGTTGCGTAGATATTTGCTCAATGAAGGGTGGAGCGGACAGTGGCACCCTGAACTCCGCTATTGTATACATTGGCGCTAACACTTGTAATATTGCTGTGGGGTCTGCAGTAGCCCTCTAGCGGTGGCTTCATTGTCAGCCCGTTTTATAGATGGGAAAGGTGAGACCCAGAGAAGAGAGGCATCTTGCCCAAGGTTACAGAGGAAGTCCCAGGTGGAGCTGGATTTAAGAACAGTCTCCTGATTTGGGGGAGGAAGGGGTGTGAGGTGGCCTAATATTCCCCATGACAGGAGGAGCCCTGCCTGCTGGAAGTCATTTTCTCACAGGGAGACCCAGGGCTCCTGTCCAGGGCAATCCCAGAGAGCTAGGATGCTCCCATCTGCTCCTCCATTGCTGCAGGGAGCGCCCCTCCCAGCCCCGCCCAGTCCTATCCTGATGGAGAGCTCATTCTCTTATCTCTGGACACAAGAAAATTGGGCAGAGGGGGCAGCCAAAGGTCAGGATGTAGATGGAGGAGGTCTAGGGACCCACTGTTCCCAGCCTAGCTGTGAGCCTGTTTCCCTCCCGCTCCCCAACCATATTATGTAGGTAGGCGTGGCCCACCGCATGGGAGCCACATGGACCAGGCTGGGTACCCACTCTTCCACTTCCTAGCTGGATGACCTCAAAATTTCCCTTAACATCTCTGAGGACCACCTTCGACCTCTGTCAAGGGCAGTAAGGACCCCACCATTCCGTGGCTGGGAGCATTAAAATGGGAAACTGTGTGTGGCAGGCTGGATCCTAGGGTCTTGCGGCTGCCAAATCTGAATTCTTGGGGCGTGAGGGTTATAATTCCCAGCTCTCCCCTGGGCCACTAATGCTGGCCACACCCTCGGTTCTCCCCACATCTGGAATTGGGCGGGTACATCTGGCTCTGAGTGAGACAGCTGTCAGGGACGCCCAGTCTGTTGTGGAAACACTCGGGATGTCTTGGCGATCCCGTGTGCTCGGGTTGGGGGTGCGGGAAGGGCCCAGCCCAGGCTCTCGGCACATCCCACCAGTCAGCCCCACTCTCCGTGAGTGAAAAGGAAGACAAGCCCCCCAGGACTTCTCTCCTGACAAGCGACAAATTGCCTGTTTGTCAGCATGGCCCCCAGGCCTGGCAAGGTTGACACAGGATGAATGTGTGACGGGATTCCAAGACCTCAGGGTGCCCATGCCTCCCCAGCCTCCCCCCAGCTCCTCGAAAACTGCGCTGGATTTCCAGCAGTGGAGAGTCATTCCTTTGTTTCCTGTTAAGCTCCAGGTGCTCTGGGAGGGGCAAGATGTCCGGTCTCTGGCTCAGAACCACTGACCCGGGTGTCCGGTCCTGGGGTGGGGTTTCCTGAGCAAGCGCCTCAGCGGGTGGGGGGGGGGGGGCGTTGGGCACTGCTTCTCATGCATCCTCCTTCCTTTTTCCTGCTCCCTCCTCCCAGCCGCCTCACCCCCACCTTCATCATCCTGCCCAGAATGAAAACTGAGGCAGAGAATTGGCAAGAGCCACCTTTGGCGAGTCCCTGGCCGGGCCTGGGGAGCAGATAGTACAGGAGGGTGGGCTCATCTGGCTTGAATTCCCACCCTGCCCTTACTCACTGGGTGACCTTGGACGAGTTTCTCTCTTTGCCTTTTATGCTGAGTCTACATCTGGGCTCATGTGTACTGGACCAATCAGGCCCCGCATGCATCCCCCACCCTCAAGCGGAGGGAGTGCTGGCTTCATTTCTTTTCTCTCCTAAATCAGTATGACACCCCTTCATAGCTATTTATTTTTTCACATTAAAAATAGCTTTTTTTCTGACTACATAAATAATATGTGCATATAAATAATACATTGCTTATTAGAATTCATAGAGGTCTGAACAAGAAAGGAAAAGTAGGGCCGGGCGCGGTGGCTCGCGCCTGCAATCCCAGCACTTTGGGAGGTCAAGGCGGACGGATCATGAGGTCAGGAGCTTGAGACCAGCCAGGCCAACATGGAGAAACCCTGTCTCTACTAAAAATACAAAAATCAGCCAGCATGGCAGTGTATGCCTGTAATCCCAGCTACTCAGGAGGCTGAAACGGGAGAATCACTTGAACCCAGGGGGTGGAGGTTGCAGTGAGCCGAGATCGTGCCACTGCACTCCATCCTGGGCGACAGAGTAAACTCCGTCTCAAATAAAAAAAAGAAAAAGAAAGAAAGAAAGAAAGGAAAAGTCAACCTGAAATTCTATCACTTTGAGATAATCACTGTTAACATTTGGATGACCATCTTTTCATATTTATATATAGTACACACATTTATCACATCATAGTAATGGGACCCAAATATTATAGGTTATTTTTATTGATGACTCCTTTCCTCCCATATCACTGACCCCACACCCCATCCCTGCTATGTACCCTAGTCAAGGTAGCCCATATGACAACCTAGGACTGGCCTTCTAGATTTTTCTCTGTTTTTTTTTTGTTGTTGTTGTTTGTTTTCTTTTTTTGAGACGGAATCTCACTCTGTTGCCCGGACTGGAGTGCAGTGGTGTGATCTCAGCTCACTGCAACCTCTGCCTCCTGGGTTCAAGTGATTCTTCTGCCTCAGCCTCCAGAGTAGCTAGGATTACAGACATGTGCCACCACACCTGGCTGATTTTTATATTTTTAGTAGAGACGGGTCTCACCATATTAGCCAGGCTGGTCTCGAACTCCTGATCTCAGGTGATCTGCCCGCCTCAGCCTCCCAATGTGCTGGGATTACAGACGGGAGCCACTGTGCCCAGCCTCTGTTTTTACATAGGATAGAATTCTACACAAACCTGTACACATGCAGGTACATAACACACATATGTGGTGGAGAGGGGAGGCAGGTTGTCAATGCTTTTAATCAATGACATATCTATATGACGTTTTTGCATTTTGGTCCTCTCTCTCTGCAATGCCTTGCGGGAATCCTCCAGAATTTTTCACCCCTAGGTTCACCTCAGGTTCAATTTTGACCCCTCTAATTTTTATTTTTTATCTATTTATTTAAATTTTTTTTGAGACAGAGTTTCTATCTTGTTGCCCAGGCCGGAGTGCAGTGGCACAATCTCGGCTCACTGCAACCTCCACCTCCCGGGTTCAAGCTATTCTCCTGCCTCAGCCTCCCAAGTAGCTGGGATTACAGGCATGCACCACCACACTCAGCTAATTTTGTATTTTTAGTAGAGATGGGGTTTCACCATGTTGGTCAGGCTGGTCTCAAACTCCCGACCTCAGGTGATCCACCTACCTCGGCCTCCCAGAGTGCTGGGATTACAGGCGTGAGGCACCACTCCTGGCGACACCGCTAATTTTTAAATGGGGTTGATAATTGGTGGTTGTGTTGATTAATTGAGATGTATCTGCAAAAAGAGTGCAGAAAAATGCCAGGTACAGAGAGCAGAGCCCCCCTCACCTCAAAAATATACGTACTCCCCAGTCCGCCTTCTCTTGAGGTGCTAGGGCAGGGAGGAGAGCCAGAAACTATCCTAGACTCAGCCCCTGCCCATAAGGAACTCTTAACAGGGAGAGGAGAAAGGGGACCTTGCCTCCAGGTGGGACATAATTGGGCCAAATGGGAAGTGCCAGCCATGCAGCAGCCCTGGCCAAACGCCCTCTGCACTCCAGGCCCCCGCCAGGCCTGAGTGGGAGAGACAGTGGTCACAAACCTCTGTGTCCTTGGCCAAGTCGGGAGTCAAGGCCATTTGGGAGGCCCCCCACAATCTGGCACTTACGTCGTGGGGCACAGGTGATGTGCAATGGAGGTGGAGCGTATGGCGTGAGTGTGTGGACAAGGATGATGAGACCTACCTTGCCGGGGACCCAGGGCAAGAGACTAGAGCAGGACTCTCTGTGTGACTTTGGACCTGTCATTCGGGTTCCCGGGCCTCAGTTTCCCACCTGTAACGGGAGGGGCTTGGCCCTGGTGGTTAGTCTCTAAGATGCAGCGGGTCTTAGAATGAAGACATGCTTCTCCCAGCACAACTCCCTGCAAGGGGACTGCCCCACCCCCTCGGGCTCCCATGGCTACCACAAAAGGCCCAGAAACAAGACAGATGCTTCTAGGTAGGCAAGGTGGCTCACACCTGTGATCCAGCACTTTGGGAGGCCGAGGCAGGGGGATCACTTGAGGTCAGGTGTTCAAGACCAGCCTGGCCAACATAGTGAAACCCGGTCTATACTAAAAATGCACAAATTAGTTGGGGGCCGTGGCAGGCACCTGTAATCCTAGCACTTTGAGAGGCTGAGGCAGGCGGATCACCTGAGGTGGAGAGTTCAAGACTAGCCTGACCAACATGGTGAAAGAGGCAGGTGGATCATGAGGTCAGACATTCAAGACCAGCCTGGCCAAGATGATGAAACCCCATCTCTACTAAAATTGCAAAAATTAGCCAGGCACAGTGGCAGGAGCCTGTAATCCCAGGTACTCAGGAGGCTGGGGCTGGAGAATCGCTTGAACCCAAGGGTTGGAGGTTGCAGTGAGCTGAGATCACGCCATTGCATTCCTGCCTGGATGACAGAGTGAGATTCCATCTCAACAATTAAAAAGACGGTTGCATCTGACTTTGGTCCTGCTGTTTCTGACAGGTGTGCACCCTTTGTGTTTCAGCTCCTCAACCCCAGACCGGGGACAGCAACTCGGTGACAAGACCAAAGTGCTTTGCCGCCTGCACAGTTCCTACCTCTCCGCCTTCAGTTTTTCAGAGGAGTTTTCAGCCCTCTGGGAAGAACCTGCTTTTTGTTATCTCAGCCCTCTGATTTCATTGATCTCTAATCTTTTTTAATTCCTTGGGTCAACTTCAGTCGTGCCCCACACTGTAGCCTGGAGCCCTTTGGTGAGTTCTGGGGGCATCTGCAAACCACGCCCTAGAACGAGTGTTTCCTCTGGCTGAGGGTTTGAGAGGAGGCGTGGTCTCCACAGGTGGCCGTCACCTGACAGCCAGGCCTGAGTGGTGAGGTCGCCATGTCTACCAAGGTGCCCATCTATCTGAAGCGCGGCAGTCGCAAGGGCAAGAAGGAGAAGCTTCGGGACCTGCTGTCCTCGGACATGATCAGCCCGCCACTGGGGGACTTCCGCCACACCATTCACATTGGCAGCGGCGGCGGCGGCGACATGTTTGGTGACATCTCCTTCCTGCAGGGCAAATTCCACCTGCTGCCAGGGACCGTGGTGGAAGGGCCTGAGGAAGACGGCACCTTTGATCTCCCCTTCCAGTTCACCCGCACCGCCACCGTGTGTGGGCGGGAGCTCCCAGACGGCCCGTCTCCTCTGCTCAAGAACGCCATCTCCCTCCCGGTCATTGGTGGACCCCAGGCTCTCACCCTGCCCACAGCCCAGGCTCCACCCAAGCCCCCTCGCCTGCATCTGGAGACCCCTCAGCCTTCCCCACCGGAGGCAGGGAACGTGGACATCTGGAGGATTCCAGAGGCTGGCTCCCCCCACAGCGGGCTGACCCCAGAGTCAGGGGCTGAGGAGCCCTTCCTGTCCCATGCCAGCTCCCTACTGTCCCTGCACGTGGACCTGGGCCCTTCCATCCTGGACGATGTCCTGCAGATCATGGATCAGGACCTGGACAGCATGCAGATCCCCACATAGGACCCGAAGCAGACCAGACTGGGCACCCAGGTGGGGGTGTCACCGGGAGGCGGGGTGTAGACACGGCCCGGGAGGCAGAGTCAGGGTCCCAAGGTCCCACCTGTGTGGTCGCTGGCCAGTGATTCTACTTCTGAGCCATGTTTTCTGTTCTCCCTCCCTCTCCAAATGGGCAGGGCGTGCCTCATAGCTTTCCTCTAACAACCACATGGACACGTGCTGAAGTCAGCCCAGGGCGCCCTGAACGTCTTGGGGCACCTGACCCCACCCCAATGCTCCTTCTTCCCTCAGGTCCCTCGAATGAAAGCTCTGCTGAAACGGACCCCCCTTTTCACCTCCCTTCTGCCTCAGCCCTGTTGGATGCCCTGACTGGGGGACAGGAAGAGGCAGGGTACAGCTGGTCACAGAGCTTGGGCACTGGGCAGGCTGTTCTGGGCCTTTGGCTTTGCATCCTAGACAGGGAGTGTCATGTCAGGGACCAGATGCATCCTGCCTCATCCCCAGCTCCATCCCTTCCCCACGTGACCGGGGATTCTGGCTGCAATAAAACATGCTGCTGCTGGTGGCTGAGCTCCCTGTCCCCTTGCCCCAGGTTTCATCCCAGAGGCAGGCAGTCTCCCAGAGCTGTGGGCTCGCCTGGGGAAGAACCCAGCCCCAGAGGGTTTTGTGGAGGGCAGGCCCTGCCCTCAGGAAGGTCGTACCTGACACTGAGCCTGTCGTGGGAATGCAACAGGAGCAAAGCAAGTGTTGCTGTGAAAATTCCAATGTTGATTCAAATGTTTGGCAAGAGGTGGCCGAGTACTCGGGTAGGCTCAGCACTGTGCCAAGCCTGGGGCCAATCCCTGCCCAGTCAACTGGGGCCTGGTGGGGGAGACCCAAGAATAAAAGAATAACCACAAAGTGTGCAAGGGACCAACAGCTTCTCCAGCTTCGGAGCACCGAGGGAGCATGCGGGAGGGATGGCTTGGAGCTGGAAGGGTCTGGCAGTGCTGCTTCAAGGCTCATCCCATCCACGGCTGTTTACTGAGCACCTCCAGTACACAAGGCGTGGCTCCAGGTGCTGGGGATACAAGCAGATGTCATCCCTGCCCTCTTGGAGTTTAAATTCTAGTTGTAAGGGGGATTTTAAATTTCTAAACAAGTAACAGATGATTTCCAGCAGTGGTAAACGCTACAGAGAAAACGGCATGATCAGGAATGCCTAGGCAGGGAGTGCAGGTGGTGTCAGGGCACCTTAGCGTGATCAGATGTGATTCTGAGCCAAGTTGGAGCTACCAGGCAGATAACTTATATGTAACCACAGGCACTGAGGCACCAGAGTGAAGACCGCAGTCACCACATAGCATAAGAGCGTGAACCTCCGAGTGCCACCTAGCCTGAGACTCAGGTTTTCCATCTCCAAGATGGAGCCACTGATAGCTACCTTGCAGGGTTATTAGCAAAAATTAGGGATAACATTTACTACTTGCCACAGGGAAAGTTTTTTGTTTTTCTTTTTTTTTGAAAGACAGAGCCTCACTCTGTTGCCTAGGCTGGAGTGCAATGGCGCAATCTCGGCTTACTGCAACCTTCGCCCTCCAGGTTCAAGTGACTCTCTTGACTCAGCCTCCCAAGTAGTTAGGATTACAGGTGCGTGCCACCACGCCTAGCTAATTTTTGTATTTTTAGTAGACACGGGGTTTCTCTTTGTTGGCCAGGCTGGTTTTGAACTCCTGACCTCAGGTGATCCACCCACCTTGGCTTCCCAAAGTGCTGGTATTACAGGCATGAGCCGCTGCACCCAGCCAGGAAAGGTATTGCAAATGGTTGCAATGTGTGATGAAGGAAGGAACCAAAGCTCAGGAAGGGCATGACTGTGAAGCTGGAGCACAGGCTGGCATCAGCGGGCAAGAGTTTTGCTTGCCAGGCTGATGCTGAGGCAATGGGGCGCTGCTGAAGGACACAAGAGCAGGAGAGACAGGTGGTCAGATCTAGACCTGAGGAAGGACGCCACCCAGGCCAGGTGGGGGATGGAGGCGGCCATGGCAGGCATGAGCAGGAGGACTGGACCCAGGCGAGGATGGTGGGGACAGAGAGGAAGGTGGAGCCTGGGCAGTTCCCTTCTACCCTCAGCCAGTTCTTTTCCACCTGTATGACCTGGAATCCCAGACACCCACCACTCCCCCAGCCTTTCACAAACATTACACACTGGGTATGTGTATGTGTATGCATTTTTTCTCATTTCTGGACACTTTATTTATTCATTTTGAGATGGAGTCTCACTCTGTCACCCAGGCTGGAGTGCAATGGCACCATCTCGGCTCACGGCAACCTCTGTCTCCTGGGTTCAAGCGATTCTCCCACCTTAGCCTCTCGAGTAGCTGGGATTACAGGTGCCTTCCACCATGCCTGGCTAATTTTTGTAGGCTAATTTTTGTATTTTTAGTAGAGACAGGGTTTCACCATGTTGGCCAGGCTGGTCTCGAACTCCTGACATCAGGTGATCTGCCCACCTTGGCTTCCCAAAGTGCTGGGATTACGGATGTGAGCCATGGTGTCCGGCCTTATTTTTTATTTTTTTATTTTTTGTAGAGATGAGGTTTTGCTATATTGCCCTGGCTGGTCTCAAACTCCTGGGCTCAAGTGATCCTCCTGACTCAGCCTCCCAAGATGCTGGAATTACAGGTATGAGCCACTGCACTCAGCCCACATTTTTTTATTGTGGATATATATGTATATATAAAACATAAAATTTACCATTTTAAGTATACATTTCAGTGGTGTTAACTACATTAATGTTATTTTGCAACAGTCACCACCATCCATCTCCAGAATGGTTTGCATCTTCCCAAACTGAAGCTGTCTCTGTTAAACATTAAACTCCCACTCTCCCCGCCCCCTAGTCCCTGCGACCACCATGCTACTTTCTATTTCTATAAATTTGACTACTCTAAGTACCTCACTGCTTAGCATCATGTCCCCAGAGTTCATCTATGTTGTAGCATATGTCCCAGTGGCCTTCCTTTTTAAGGCTGAATAATATTCCATTGTGTATATGGATATACTATACTTTGTGTATCCATTGATTCACGTTGTTTCTGCCTTTTAGCTATGGTGAATAGTGCTGCTATAAACATGGGTGTGCAAATATCTGCTCAAGCCCTTGCTTTCCATTCCTTTGGGTGTACCCAGAAGTGGAATGGCTAAATCACATTTTTACTTTTTTGAGGAACTGCCATATTGTTTTCCATTGCGTCTATACCAATTTACATTCTCACCAAACTTTTTCTTTCTTTCTTTATTTTGAGACAGAGTTTCGCTCTTGTTGCCCAGACTAAGTGCAATGGTGCAATCTCAGCTCACTGCAACCTCTCCCTCCTAGGTTAAAACGATTCTCCTGCCTCAGCCTCCCCAGTAACTGGAATTACAGGCGCTCGCCACCATGCCCGGCTAATTTTTTGTATTTTTAGTAGAGACAGGGTTTCACCATGTTGCCCAGGCTGGTCTCGAACTCCTGACCTCAGGTGATCCGCCCACCTCGGCCTCCACAGTGCTGTGATTACAGGCGTGTGCCACTGGACCAACCAACTTTTTGTTTTTCACCCAAATGTTTTGCCATAATATAGAGACTGGAGATTTGACATACTATCTGGAATGGGATTTGAACCCATGCCTGTGGAACCCCACAGCCTGTACTTGACTGCAACTCTCTGTCCCTGCAGGGGTTCAGCTTCAGGCCCTGGTAACGTTTGTGAAGGCAGAGGGTCAGGGAACTGAAGGGCCAGCACCTTCTTACCTGCAGGGCCCCTCAGTGCTTCGGTAGCTTATCTCCTGCTCTCCGGGGAGGGGCAGACAAGCAAAAAGGACACCTTCCTTAGAGCTTCACTCAGTGGGAGGCAGCACCTCACCCTGGTCCTGAGCTGAGGCCAGAGTAGCCATGGAAGGAGGACATTCTTGTCCTGGGTCCCCAGTGCTCTCAACTCACCCTGCATAAGGCACCAGCCAAAGGGCCTGGGAAACCACCCGGGCCTGGGCTGCCCTGTTGGGGTGGAGAAAGGGAACTAGGTAGCCCAACTGAAGCACTGGATGAACAACTCAGGATACCGCCGTAAAATAAGATAGCTGGCCCAGTGCAGTGTCTCATACCTGTAATCCCAGCACTTTGGGAGGTCAAGGTGGATGGATCACCTGAGGTCAGAAGTTGGAGACCAGCCTGGCAAACATGGTGAAACCCCATCTCAACTAAAAACACAAAAATTAGTCAGGTGTGGTGGTCTGCGCCTGTAATCTCAGATGGGAGACTGAGGCAGGAGAATCGTTTAAACCCGAGAGGTGGAGGCTGCAGTGAGCTGTGATCCCACTATCGCATTCCAGCCTGGGTGAGAAGAGCGAGACCCCGTCTCAAAAACAAAAAACAAAAAAAAACAAGCTATCCAAGGTAAAGAGAAGGACCTTTCCATTTCGGCTTATCTAGACACCACGTCCCACAAACACCACCTACAAAGGAATTGCCCAAAATAGAGAAATAGTTGGACAATCAACAAAATGACAAATGTCCCTGCAGCACACTGTCTTAGATGCCTAACTGTCATCTATATTCTATTCTGTGCCTTCAAAAAACAGCAACAGCAATATATCTGGCCTAGCTAGTATAACGAATCTACCCCTCTTTCATCAAGAATACATTCACTTTCTCCAAAGGGAGACAACTGAAAGTCTTGTTAATTGTCATATCCACTCCCAAGTCCAGGGGTTCTGGATGGTGTCCATTCCTCCCTCAATTCCCTTATCAGCCATCTCAACATTCTGCAGCCTATGAACTGTATTGTAAATTACCACCAATGCACCCTATATACAGGAGCAGAGGAAATGAAAGAAGAATGAAGGATTAAAATCTACTAAAGGCCAGGCGCAGTGGCTCACGCCTTTAATCCCAGCACTTTGGGAGGCCAAGGCAGGTGGATCACCTGAGGTCAGAAGTTTGAGACCAGCTTGGCCAACATGGGAAAACCCTGTCCCCACTAATAATACAAAAATTAGCCAGGCATGATGGCATGTGCCTGTAATTCCAGCTACTCGGGAGGCTGAGGCAGAAGCTCTTGAATCTGGGAGGCAGAGGTTGCAGTGAGCTGAGATTGTGCCATTGCCCTCCAGCCTGGGTAAAAGAGCAAAACTCCATCTCAAAAAAAAAAAATCTATTAAAAATATACTGACTGGCTGGCCAAGCTTTGTGGCTCACGCCTGTAATCCCAACACTTTGGGATGCAGTGGGGGGAGATCACCTGAGGTCAGGAGTTGGAGACCAGCCTAATGAACATGGAGAAACCCCATCTCTACTAAAAATACAAAAATTACCCTGGCGTGCTGGCATGGTGACGCACGATTGTACTCCCAGCTACTCAGGAGGCTGATGCAGGAGAATCACTGAAACCCCAGAGGCGGAGGTTGCAGTGAGCCGAGATCACACCACTGCACTCCAGCCTGGGCTAGTCTTGAACTGCACTCCAACCCAGGCTGGTCTCGAACCCCTGGGCTCAAGCAACTCTCCCACCTCACCCTCTCAAGTCACTGGGATTAAAGACATGAGGCACTGCACTCAGCTTCTTGTATAGCTTTCTTGTGCATATATCCAGGAGTGGACTTCGTGGGGTCATAGAGTATGTGCATGTTCAGCTTTGGTGATAGTATATAGGTATTTTTCAAAATGGAGTCTGGCTGTTGCCCAGGCTGGAGTGCATTGCCGTGGCTCCAGCGGCTCACTGTAGCCTCAACCTCCTGGGCTCAAGTGATCCTCCCACCTCAGCCTCCCTAGTAGCTGGGATTACAGGTGTGCACTACCATGACAAGCTAATTTGTTTTCTTTTTTTTAGATGGAGTTTTGCTCTTGTTGCCCAGGCTGGAGTGCAGTGGCATGATCTCGGCTCACTGCAACCTCCGCCTCCCGGGTTCAAGCGATTCTCCTGCCTCAGCCTCCCAAGTAGCTCGGATTACAGGCCTGTGCCACCCCATGTTAAGAAACATTAAGTTGACCCTGCCCCCATGGCTCCTTTGTGGAGGATACCTTTTAGTTTGTACTTAGTGGTGGCGGGTAACAGCTGCCTACTTGGTATAGTCTGGAGTTACGTGTATATGTAGAACACCTGTGCATTAGTAAGAATCACCTGTCAAAGAGTGAATAACTACGTGGATGAATCTCTGCTCAGGGCCTTCAGTCCTGGAGAGCTGCAAGCCCCGCAGGCTCTCAGGCTGTTGGTCCCCAGGAGAGATCCAATCTGTTGGCTATCCGGGTGTCTGCCTCTCTGAATACCTTCAGCCCGCCTGGGTGGGAGTCCCCCAACTGAACTAGTTCTCGGGAACCATGCCCAGCTAATTTTTGTATTTTTAGTAGAGACGAGGTTTCACTACGTTGGCCAGGGTGGTGTCGAACTCCTGACCTCAAGTGATCCACCTGCCTTGGCCTACCAAAGTGTTGGGATTACAGGCATGAGCCACCATGCCTGGTCGCCCAGCTAATTTTTTTAAAAAAATTTTAGGTCGGGCGCAGTGGCTCATGCCTACAATCCCAGCACTATGGGAGGCTCAGGCGGGCAGATCACCTGAGGTCAGGAGTTCGAGACCAGCCTGGACAACATGGTGAAACCCCGTCTCTACTAAAAATACAAAAATTAGCCAGGCATGGTGGCACAGGCCTGTAATCCCAGCTACTCAGGAAGCTGAGGCAGGAGAATCGCTTGAACCCGGGAGGCAGAGTTTGCAGTGAGCCAAGATCACACCACTGCACTTCAGCCCGGGCAACAGAGCAAGACTGTGTCTCAGAAAAAAAATACACTACCATCTTCTCTGAGTTTTTCTTCCAAGCTGCTAACACCTATTCTGCATGTTTTGATACTGGTACAGGGTTAGGAATGACAAAAACTCTCATCTGCTAACTATGATTTTAAGACACAGCAATGGTAAGATGTGTCCTGCTTCTGAAATATTAAAATGAAGGGGGGGATTTATGTGTATCTTGGAATTGGTGAAATAAGGTATATTGGAAAGATGACAAGTACCAAAGACCAAGCCCTGAGGATTCTGACAGAGGCTGAGCAGAGGAAGAGACTGGAAGGAAGTGCCAGTGGGGTAGGACAACCAGGAGGGAGCGGCGTCTCAAAGATCTGCAGAAGAGTTTGAAAAGCAGAATGGTCAACAGTGTCATGGGGTTGATAGGCCCATGAGGACAGAGAATACATCTCTAACTCTGCTGAAAGGGAGGTCATGGTGACAGGAGCTGTTTCAAGTGAACGGGTGGGAACAAATTGGGTGGAAGGAGGACTTGGAAACAAGGCAGGGAGTCCTATTTGCTTTGAAAGAGTGAAAAGAGGTGATAGTTGAAGGTCGACTCGTGCTGGGGTTATTGTTTGTTTATTTTATTTATTTTTTTTGACACAAGTTTCGCTTTGTCGCCCAGGCTGGAGTGCAGTGGTGCGATTACGGCTCACTCAGCTTCTACCCTCCTGTGCTCAAACGATCCGGTCACCTCAGCATCTTGAGTAGCTGGGGCCACAGGCGCATGCCACCACACCCGGGTAATTTTTTAATTTTTAGTAGAGACGAGGACTCCCTAAGTTGCCCAGGCTGGTCTCAAACTCCTGAGCTCAAAGCAATCCTTCGGCCTCCGCCTCCGAAAGTGCTGGGAGCCACTGAGACTGGCCTCAGCTATTTTTTTTTTTTTTTTTAAAGGCGGGGTCTCTCTGTGTATCCCAGGCAGGAGTGCAATGGTGCAATCTCAGTTCACTGCAACCTCCGCCTTCCCGGGTTCAAAGGATTCTCCCCGCTCAGCCTCCCAAGTAGCTGGGATTACAGGCACCTGACATCATGCCCAGCTAATTTTTCTATTTTTAGTAGAGGCAGGGTTTCACCATGTTGGCCAGGCTGGTCTCGAACTCCTGAGCTCAACTGATCCACCCGCCTTGGCCTCCCAAAGTGCTGGGATTACAAGCGTAAGCCACCTCGCCCTACCCCAGCTCTTCTGGATAGAAGAGGCGGGCCTCCAACCGGAGCTCCGGGTCGCATGCCAGTCTCCCGTTGCGCCTGCGCGTCGGGCTCCCGTGCGGTTTCACGCGTTTTCTCCCCGGCCCCTGCGGACAGGCGTAAAGCTTTCTTCAGTGCTCGCTCTCGTGCGCGCGCCCGGGCGGCGCCTGCGCAGAGGGCGAGGAACCTGGTGCACCCGTGTGGTCCCGGCGCCTGCGCGCTGCGGACTCTGGGGCCTCCCGGCCCGAGGGAGAGGAGCAGGGAAGATGGCGGCTGTGGTGGAGAATGTAGTGAAGCTGTGAGTGGTCGTTTCTTTCTCTCCTAGGGCGGCAGGTTTTGTAAAGGGCCTGAGAGTAGGGGGCCGTGCGGGAAGAGAGGAGGCGGAGAGAGGGACATGCCCGGCAAGGCCATGTTGCGACTCCTGGTGGGGAGGGCAGCAGGAGACTCTGGAGAAGACGTTGCGCTTCTTTGGAAACTTGTGGAGGCCCTGATGGGGGCACACTGGAGCCTCGACGGGCGGCCTCCCTGCGGGGCTGTGTAGCCTGAGCGTTCCTCGGGGCTGACGGTTTCTAGAGCATGGCGCCCTGCCTGTGCGCGAGACTCACCGTCCCGGTGCTCTCCCCAGACGCCTCAGTCCGGAGGAGCGGGACTGAGGCCCGGGCGGCCCCTGGCGAGTCCGCCGCCCAAACCGCCCCGTCCCGTCCGCTGCAGCAACAGGGTCGGCGGCCCCAGTGGGGTGCACTGCGGGGCTGGCTGTTTTAGTTCCAAGCAGCCCCGTGACGTTTGGGAGGATCTTGGGTGGCAGGTACCTAAGACTGCAAATATTCTTGGGAAGAATTTATCGAGGAGCGGATACAAGAAGGGAAGGAACTTCAGGGGAGCGGGCCTTGGCGCCGTCCAGTAGCAGCCATCAAAAACCTGCAGCTGGACCGAAGTCGTTCAGGACAACTTAGTAGCCTAAAGGGACATCCAAATGGGTATTCTTCCTATTACACGATACCATTGTGCTAGTCAGATATCAAGCAGAGTTAAAGTTAGTATTTGTTGGGGCCATGGACACTGTCCTATGAACTGCTTCCTGTAAGTTAAAGATGCTTTGGGACTTGATTTATTCCTACAGAAGAATCAGAACGAGTTTTAGACTGGGTTAATGCCCCTTGGGCGAATAGAGCTTCTTTTAATGGGTATGTTGGGCTTGGTGGAAGGGTGGGAAAATTGAGGATGTCTAGAAGTCCAGTCGGGGTGTTGGATTTTGACTGAATGACAAAGTAAAGGTTCGCTAGCTGTTCTAAGGGACTCAGAGCTTCTCATCTGTCTTTATCGTGGGCTGAGCCCCACTCTTCCTAAGAGCCCTTTTAAAGAGTAAGCTGATTCTCCCTCATGCCCTGAAGCCTTTTCTTTGAGAATGCTTTCCCACTTCCATTAAGCTAAGTGCCTTTCCTCCTCTAGTGTGTGTGTGTCTGTGTGTGTGTGTGTATTTTAATTTAACTTGGTTTCTGATCTATCCTGCTGTCTCTTTCAGCCACCCTCCTCCCAACACTATTGTCTTTCTCTCTGATCTGCCCACTCCAGTTGCCCAGCTCTCTCTTGAGGCTGACATTTTTCTCAATTTAGAAATGACACTGTTTGTATACCGTTTATCCAGTTATCCTTCCTGACTGAGATGTTCTTTGTTTCCCTGCGTCTTTGTTGACTTCCCTCATCCCATTGTAAGGGGATGTTTTACACGGGTTTCTCCAAAAATAAAAAGGAAGATTCCCCTTGTACTGAAGGAATATCAGACTTGCCTAGGTTTTGAGAGTTAAACGTAGTGAGGCTTTTTGTATTGGAAGACTTTCCTCAGGGAAATAGGGTTGCCAGTGCTTTCAAGTTGTGTCATAAGTGAGGGGTTCCCATTTAAACAGCATGACTTCTTATTTCTCTTGGAAAAACTATAGAGATTGTTATGATCACCAGCCACTAATTCCTGAATGCCAGTAATGAGAAACCAACTTTCTCCTTCTCGTTTCTAGCTATACAGTACCTCAGACCACAATTAATACGTACTCCCGCAGAATTATCCCTTTAAGAAGGGGCTTCCATTCTTCCAGTTCATTCGGAAAGAGATGCTTTTCTGGCACTTCTCTTGATTATAGTGTGCCTAGTCTTCTGACAGTTGATATTATACATTGAGGTTGGGACCACTGGCTCATATTTTCTTTTTCTTTTTTTTTAGACAGAGTCTTGCTGTTGTCAGCCTAGGCTGGAGTGCAGTGGCACCATCTCAGCTCACTGCAACCTCGGCCTCCCAGGTTCCAGCAATTCTCCTGCCTCAGCCTCCTGAGTAGCTGAGAGACAACCCACCACCACATCCAGCGGGTTTCAACATGTTGGCCAGTCTGGTCTCAAACTCCTGACCTCAGAGGTGATCCACCTGTCTCAGCCTCATAAAATGTTGGGATTACAGGCATGAGCCACCGCACCCAGCCACTCATCTTTCTGACTTGCAACTTGTCCTGGGAGAAGAATTTTATTTGTAAATTTCTGTCCCTTCCAAATGTGATGTCAGAAATGAAAATCTTGGCTGAGCAAGGTGGCTCACGCCTGTTATCCCAACACTTGGGGAGGCCAAAGCGGGTGGATCGCTTGAGGTCAGGAGTTCAAGACCAGCCTGGCCAACACGGTGAAACCCCATCTTTCCTAAAAATATAAAAATTAGCCTGGTGTGCTGGCATACACCTGTAGTCCCAGCTACTCAGGAGGCTGAGGCATATGAATTGTCTGAACCCAGGAGGCAGAGGTTTCAGTGAGCTGATACCACACCACTGCCCTCCAGCCTGAGTGACACCTTAAGACTCTGTCTTTAAAAAAAGAGACTGGGCACAGTGGCTCACAGCTGTAATCCCAGCACGTTGGGAGGCCGAGGCAGGCAAATCACAAGGTCAGTTGTTCGAGGCCAGCCTGGCCAGTGTGGTGAAACCCAGTCTCTACTAAAAATACAAAAATTAGGCATGGTGGTGCACGCCTGTAGTCCCAGTTACTCGGGAGGCTGAGGCAGAAGAATTGCGTGAACCCAGGAGGTTGAGGTTGCAGTGAGCTGAGATCGTGCCACTGCACTCCAGCCTGGGCAACAGAGCAAGACTCCGTCTCGAGAAAAAAAAAAAAGTCTTTAAGGGTTCTTACTAGGAAAGTAAAATAATAGTATAGCTGTAGCTGCTGATTGGTTTTGAAACTTTCTATAGACAAGATCTAGAGGCTGGCATGGTGGCTCACGCCTGTAATCCCAGCACTTAGGGAGGCCAAGGCGGGCAGATCATGAGGTCAGGAGTTTGAGACCAGCTTGGCCAACATGGTGAAACCCCATCTCCACTAAAAATGCAAAAATTAGCTGGGCATGCTGGCGTGTGTCTATGATCTCAGCTACTCAGGAGCCTGCAGCAGGAGGATCATTGGAACCTGGAAGGCGGAGGTTGCAGTGAGCTATCGTGCCACTGCACTCCAGCCTGGGCAATAGACTAAGACTCCGTCTTAAAAAAAAAAGATCTAGAGAACAATGCTAATTTAGCTTGACATTTCTTGGTACGAGAGCCTTAAGTTTTTGTTGTTGTTGTTGTTGTTGTTTTTCTTTTGTTTTAAGAGATAGAGCCTCCTTCTGTCCCCCAGGCTGAAGTGCAATGGTGTAACCTTGGTTTACTGCACCCTCAACTTCCTAGGCTCAAATCATTCCCCTACCTCATTTCCCCCAGGGACTTCGTAGGACCACAGGTGTGCACCACTGTGCCTAGCTGATTTTTTTATTTTTTAACGTTTTGTAGAGATGAGATCTCACTATATTGCCTAGGGTGGTCTCTAACTCTTGAGCTCAAGAGATCCACCTGCCTTGTCCTCTCAAAGTGCTAGAATTATAGGCATGAGCCACTGTGCCCAGCCTCCCTTAAGTTCTTAAGAGCTCACTCTCATTCTGTCTTGTTCTCTCTTCATCAGATTCTCCCCACACATACGCTTCAGTGTTTCATTCCCAGCCCTTTACCCCCAAGACTGTTTGCCTTACCTTCTGAAATCCCACAAAGCTCACAAGAGCTTTGACAGAACATCTCTCATCCATTCCCCTAAAACTGTTTCCAGCCTCCTTGCTCTGACTTTGCAGCCCTCACCACCCTGGCCCTTTCTTCCGTTTGACTTCCAGTGTCAGTATTAATTTCCATCAGCAGAAACAAAGGAGCTGCCTTAGCTTTGTTTATCCAATTTTATTCTGTGTGGTGAAGACGTGGCCGCCTCCTAAAGACAAGCCCACAGAGGCTGCCTTCTCCATTCTGCTCTCTAGCATAAGATTCGTGCCTACCTCAGATTACAGTTATTACAGCTCATTGAATCATGCCAGGCTATATTTGAGATATTGCCATCTCTGCATGTGATATGTGTCTTTTTTACTTGCTGGGCACATGCTAAACTATGCAGTGGTCTGTTGTCTGCTCACTGAAGGCCCCCATCACATTCCAGAGCAGAGGTTGTTGGTGTTGCCTGAGTTACGGACATAAATCCCAGAGACTGAATCTGTTCAATGTCTCATACCCAGGCTCTTTCTCGTAAAATCCTAATATGTCAAAGCTCATCTGGTCCAACCTCCTCAATCTATAGAAGAGTAACCAAGGTCCGCCTGGGTTATTTAAATGTCCATGTTCATCTAGTGACGTGCAGGCAAGCCAGGTCTACTCTCAAGTCAAGTCTGACTGTATCTCAGACATCTTCATGAGTATTGTGGATACGATGAGAAAGAAATCAGTTCTGCCCTCGGTTTAAGATTGATTGACGCCAGGTAATGTGACGCACACCTCTCTTCCTGGACACTTGGGAGGCTAAAGCAGGAGGATCACTGTCCAGGAGTTTGTGCCCAGCTTGAGCAACATAGTGAGACCTTGTCTGTTTAAAAAAAAAGGATTGATCGAATATAAGTGTGAATCGTTAGAGTTAGTTTAACCTCCATTACCAAAGTGCTTGTTAAACCCTGCAGTATGAGAACAGGATAGCTTCTATATACATGCTTCATAGAACCAGATAACTCCTGGCACTGTTCAGTTTTCCAGTTTTCCACTTAAAGGTGTTTACCCTTGATTCAGATTTCAAATTGAGTCTCTTGAGACCAAGAAGATTCTTTCCTATATAATTTGATTTTGTGAGAGTGGGGAAGAACCCTAAGATGGACCTTAGAGCAAACAAGTTTCTTATCAGTAATGGTGCTCAGTAAGAGCGTCAAGAAACTTCAGGTACTTGTAGACATCTTCCATGAATATAAAATTAATTAGTTGGTTAAAAACCTATTTTAAAATTCAAGAGATATCAAAAGGCATGTGGAAGGAAGTGGCCTAGTCACCCAGTTTTTCTCCCTGCAGACCTGTAGTTTCTTTTCCATTTTGTTACATAAATGAAGCTTTCTCTGACACTTCTCAGCAATGTACCTTGTTTTGTTTTTTTTCCCTAGTTAACTTGAGATTGTCCAATATCCGTATGTGAAGAGCTTCCTTTGTTTCTTATGGCCAAATAGAATTTCATTGTATGGATTTTCCATACTTTACTAAATACATTTTAATAAGTCCCCTAGACCTTGATGAACTCTTTCCTTCTGGAACAGACCCTGAAGCAAGGATGTGGGTGCATGTAGTTTATTTGGGATGTGATTCTAGGAAGGAGGGAGGAGGGATTAGGAGGGACTATCATCTGCTTCTGTGTCCAAGGAGGGACTGTCCTCTGCTTCTCAGCATCGTAAGGGTTAAGAGAAATAACAACCAGCACAGGGCTGGGCTTGCGAGACACATGGAGTGAACATTAGTTCCTCCCCCCTCTTTGGGGGGTTAGACTTAAGTCTGATTAGACATATGATGAAATCGTGTTCCTGATGGTAATTTGCTTGAAAAGTAATTCCTCATGATGGCCTAGAAAAGGAGCTTGGTGTCCCATGAGACAGAAGTGGAGGCAAATAGAATGGAAGAGACAGCCTCCCAGTCCCTTGAGCCTTCTAGAGAAGCAGATGGTAGTGGAGAGGAATAGTTCAGCACCCCATGCCCCCACTCCAACACACACACCTGGTTTCTGTCTTCCCTGCAGCCTTGGGGAGCAGTACTACAAAGATGCCATGGAGCAGTGCCACAATTACAATGCCCGCCTCTGTGCTGAGCGCAGCGTGCGCCTGCCTTTCTTGGACTCACAGACTGGAGTAGCCCAGAGCAATTGTTACATCTGGATGGAAAAGCGACACCGGGGTCCAGGTGAGGGTCCAGACTTGGGAGAAGGGGACTCAGGAGCATAAGGAGGAAGAAGCCTCCTCATCTTAGGTGATGAGACAGGTGATAGGGTTTTCCCTATTGCCTTCTGCCTTTGGATGAATATGGTCTTCTTGTGATTAGAAACCCAGGGAGGATGAAGCAGATAGGTTGATACCAGCATCTTTGTTTTCTGCCCTGCTGAGGCCATTGTGTGTCTGGAGAACTATGTGTTAGCCAAGGCTTCTAAACTTATATGTCTCTTTTTCTTTTCCACAGACTGTTCCACCTAACCCCCTAGGCCCTCAGTGTCAGAATTCCTCCCTTGCTCTAGAACTCAAAGCGGGGCCTACTTATTTAGAGTATTTGGTATTATTTTCTAATACTGGGTTAGGGCCTGACTTCTGTCTTTCTTCCTGCCACAGGATTGGCCTCTGGACAGCTGTACTCCTACCCTGCCCGGCGCTGGCGGAAAAAGCGGCGAGCCCACCCCCCTGAGGATCCACGACTTTCCTTCCCATCTATTAAGCCAGGTAAGGCACATACTTCCTGAGCGGAGGTGTGGCCTGCTGCATGGTGAGAGCCTGCTAATCACCGTGATATACCAGGCCCAGTGCTAGATATTAACTATACTCAAATAAATATGATTATGATTCTTTCCTTTAAGGAGCTTAGTCTAGTAGGGGAGACAGATAAACAGGTACGTTATGGTGCCAGTTGAACTAGGGTGTCTTCATTCCTGGGCATCCAGAGAACAGAAGACAGTGACTTACCTTTGGTAAGCCCCAAAATTATGTGGACTCAGAGCAGTCTGCTTTCAGCCCTTCTGAGCCTTGCTTCATCCTGACCTTGCTTGCAGACACAGACCAGACCCTGAAGAAGGAGGGGCTGATCTCTCAGGATGGCAGTAGTTTAGAGGCTCTGTTGCGCACTGACCCCCTGGAGAAGCGAGGTGCCCCAGATCCCCGAGTTGATGATGACAGCCTGGGCGAGTTTCCTGTGACCAACAGTCGAGCACGAAAGGTACAAGATTATCCCTGTGGCTCAGGGAGCTTTGATGGAAATGAGCCTCCTCTTCACTGGGGGCCACCCAGTTTCTAGAACCAAAACAGAAGCTGTGGTCCAGGAAGCAGGCCCCTGCAGTTCTGTTCTTACTTCCATCCCTGATTATTGTCAATACTGACTGACTTCTCCATTGCCATTTAGACTTTTCTGCTCCTTCTAAGTATAGACTCTCACTCATTCATCCACTTTTATCACAGAAGGTTATTATTATATGTATATATAATTTTCATTTAAAAAATTAAAATAGGCCAGGTGCAGTGGCTCATGCCTGTAATCCCAGCATTTTGGGAGGCCAATGTAGGAGGATTGCTTGAGCCTAGGAGTTCAAGACCAGCGTGGCAACAAAATGAGACCCCATCTCTACAAAAAATAATTTTTAAAAATTAGCCGGGCATAGTGGCTTGCTGTTGTCCCAGCTACTAGGGAAGCTGAGGTGGGAGAGTCGCTTGAGCCTGGGAGTTCAAGACTGCAGTGAGCTGTGATCTTGCCACAGCACTCCAGCCTGGACAACAAAAAAATTAAAACTGGGAGGTGCAATAGTAGTCAGTGAAATCCCATATACTCTCTTTTTTTTTTTTTTTGAAACAGTTTCACCTTTGTTGCCCAGGCTGGAGTGCCATGGTGCAATCTTGGCTCACTGCAACCTCCACCTCCCGGGTCCTCCTGCCTCAGCCTCCCAACTAGCTGGGATTACAGGCATGCACCACCACACCCAGCTAATTTTGTATTTTTAGTAGAGTTGAGGTTTCTCCATGTTGGTCAGGCTGGTCTCCAACTCCTGACCTCAGGTGATCGCCTGCTTCTGCCTCCCAAAGTGCTGGGATTGTAGGCGTAAGCCCTGTGCCCGGCTGAAATCCTATGTACTCCTTACCTAGATTTATCAGTTTAACATTTTGCCACATTTACCTTATCTAACTTTGCTAAACCATTTGAGAGGAAGATGCATATATCAAAAACTTTCAGTCTAGGCAACATAGCAAGACCTTGTCTCTGGGCACGGTGGTACACACCTGCAGTCCCAGCTACTCGGGAGGCCAAGGTGGAAGGATTGCTTGAGCCCAGTAGATTGAGGCTGCAGCTCTGATCACGCTACTTCACTCCAGCCTGGGTAACAGAGGGAGGCCCTGTCTAGGGGAGCGTCAGGAACAAACTTTTATCCCTGAATACTTTACTCTTTTTTTTTTTTTGAGACAGAGTCTTGTTCTGTCACCAGGATGGAGTGCAGTGGCACGATCTCAGCTCACTGCATCTCCACCTCCTGGGTTCAAGCGATTCGCCTGCCTCAGCGTTCCAAGAAGCTGGGACTATAGGCACTTACCACCACACCTGGCTAATTTTTTGTATTTTAGTAGAGATAGGGTTTTACCAGGTTGGCCAGGATGGTCTCGATCTCCTGACCTCTTAATCCGCCTGACCTCTTGGTCCGCCCGCCTCAGCCTCCCCAAGTGCTGGGATTACAGGCATGAGCCACCACGCCGGCCCCTACTTTACTCTTCTGTCACAAAAGTTTGTGTCACAAAGTTTTTTGGTCTCTGAGGTTACACAGCAAAGCAGACTTGGTCTCTGCCAACAGAGAAGATAAGACTATATATAAAAATAAGAGCTATAAAGATGCTAGCACTGGGCAAAATGCTTATTCATGCCCTTTCTCCTTTAGTCTGTACAACCTTGTGGAGTAGATCCTGTGTTCCCCATTTCACAGACAGGCTGAAAACAAAGCAGTTTAAAAACTTTCCATAAGGTCACACAAATAAGCAACAACACTTTCATTTAAACTAGGACGTGAGTGTCAGAACAGAACCACCAATAATGTGCTCCCAGGGTGGCCAGTCAGAGGCAGGAGAAGGTGTGGCTACTTGGGGTATCAGGGCAAACTTTATGGAAGCATGCTATTTGATTTGGCCATGTGGCATGGTGGGGAAAGCATTTCATGCTAAGGAAACAAGGTGAAACACAGGGGAAGGAAATCCCAAAGTATGGAAGGGAGCAGGAGGAGAACTGTAGGGTGCCTATAGGGCAGTGGTGAGGAATGAGGCTGGTATGGGTGGGACCAGGTCATGGGAGGTTCTGGGCGGCCTTGGCCAATCTCATCATAGGGGAGCTTTTGGATGCACGTATTTCTACCCATGCTAACCCTCCTGTCCACTCAGCGGATCCTAGAACCAGATGACTTCCTGGATGACCTCGATGATGAAGACTATGAAGAAGATACTCCCAAGCGTCGGGGAAAGGGGAAATCCAAGGTGAGGGGCCAGCGTGTTGCCTGCATCTCGGGACGGGGTGGCCTGGGGAATTCCTTGTTTTATTTCAAGTGAGATTAGTAGCCACTTCCAGAAGAGTCTTAACTCCTTAGGCCCAGCTGCCACAGTACGGGTGTCTCTTTGCTCTTCTTGGCAGGGTAAGGGTGTGGGCAGTGCCCGTAAGAAGCTGGATGCTTCCATCCTGGAGGATCGGGATAAGCCCTATGCCTGTGACAGTGAGTGCCTCACAAGTGGGTGGGGTAAACTTTGCCTTGGCCCTAGCTCCTGCTCAGGATATGAGAGGAGGGAGGGTTGTGTTTTTGCCTAGAGTATTAAAACAAGCCTGGGTTCTTGTCCTGCCTGCTGACTGGTTCCTTCTGAGACCCCTGGGAGGCCTGGGTCCCTGCTATATGACGGGTGGGACCTGCATGCTCTGGGAAAGATTTCTGCCATCCTCTGGGGTGGGGTTGCTTGTGGGGGCCACAGCAGGCAGGGTTGGTCTCTCAGCAGACAGCCTGCAGGCCTCCTGGCCTCAGTTAAGCCAGGGCCCCAGGGGTCTGACACTGAGTTTTTCAACGTCTGTTCTCTTTTTCTTTCTCTCTGGCTTGCCCCACTTCTGTCCCTCCACCCTGGGAGCACCATCGCCGCTGGGGTTTCTCTCTCGTTTGTTCTGCTTTCCTGCTGCTGCTGCTCCTGTCTCAAGTGTATCAAGGCCTTCTTCTCATGACTTTTCTTTCTGTCTTTCAGATAGTTTCAAACAAAAGCATACCTCGAAAGCGCCCCAGAGAGGTAGCTCTCTCAACTTTTCAGACTTTTGGTTTTCCTATCCCTTTTTCCCTCTTCCCTTGTTCCTCTTGCCTTTCTCATTTCCTGGGATGCTAGCTTTAAAATCTCTGGAATGGCGTGGGGCTAGGAGCAGTGGAACTTCTGCTGTGCTCCACTCCTCAAAGTCCTGGAAGCTGCCTTTACCATTGCTTGTCTCCCACAAACCTGCTCCTAGAGCTGGTCAGCCCAGTGCATGGGGTGGCTTCAGAAGCATTATCAGGAGTCCATTACAGTCAGATCCTTCCGCTACCTCCCCAAATCAGGCACCTAGTGGTCAGCTCATGTTCCCCACTGCCCCACCACCTCCTCTTGCCATCCTCTCTCCCCATTCCTTTCCTTCTGGCCCCCTTGCCCTTCTTGGTATCACTTCTCAAGATGACAGAATGCCTCGTGGGGATCTGCTTTCCTTGCTGGTTGGAGGTCCTGGACCTGGCACTTATGTGGGAGTGTGTTTGAATTTCTTTGGGGACCAGCTGCCCAACTGGCTTCAATGATAAGAAATCCCCAAGAAACCCCTGCTTGTTTACCCACATTCAGTAGAGATGGGCTCCATGGTCTGTGTGGGGTAGCATGAGCCTCCCACATTTACTGAGGAGTAGAAAAGTTTGGAGTCTTACCCACTTTGCTCCCTTCCTGCCATGCCAAAGACCTGTAGGAATATCCTTTCCCTTCCTGACTCGGAGCACCCTAGACTGTTACTGTATCCCAGAGCAACTAACTGGTGATGGGGCGAGGGCTAAGCCCCCCAAAAGCCAACATGGAAGAGCAGTGGTGGCCATGGGGTTGAAGTTCAGGAGGGAAAAGAGCCCCAGAAGCTAGAGAGCCCTGGAGCCTAATGCTTCTGGCTGAGGGGAAGGGACCATCACTAAGGCCTGTCCCAGAGCAGAGCTGCTAGGGAAGGGATGGTTGCCCTCTGCCTCAGGTGGAGCCCCCACAGCTTGCTGAAGTGGGGATGTAGCACTCTTACATCCTAACACCTTTCTCTGCAATCTTTTCCCTACTCAGTTTGTGGAAAACGTTACAAGAACCGACCAGGCCTCAGTTACCACTATGCCCACTCCCACTTGGCTGAGGAGGAGGGCGAGGACAAGGAAGACTCCCAACCACCCACTCCTGTTTCCCAGAGGTCTGAGGAGCAGAAATGTAAGCTGAGGTGTCAGAAGTGGTGGGCAAGCAGGAGTTGGCCTGGTTATGAAAACCACTCCTTGCATGGGTGTTAAGTGGCTCAGGTACTCCCATGGGCGTCATCAAAACTCTTTCTCTCTGTAGCCAAAAAGGGTCCTGATGGATTGGCCTTGCCCAACAACTACTGTGACTTCTGCCTGGGGGACTCAAAGATTAACAAGAAGACGGGACAACCCGAGGAGCTGGTGTCCTGTTCTGACTGTGGCCGCTCAGGTACCGCCTCCTGGAAAGAGAAGGCTGCTGCTGTGTCCAGTCGCCAAGGGGCTCTTGGCTTGCTGGCCTCTAGTGGCATCATAATCAACCAGCCCACCTCACTTTTCCTGACCAGGAGAAGATGCAGCCACAGGCAGGAGCTCCTTTCTTCCCCCTGCATTTCCGATTGTTGGTCTCAGTCACTTCTCCCACTACAGGGCACCCATCTTGCCTCCAGTTTACCCCCGTGATGATGGCGGCAGTGAAGACATACCGCTGGCAGTGCATCGAGTGCAAATGTTGCAACATCTGCGGCACCTCTGAGAATGACGTGTGTATCCCCACCCGCTCCTCAGCATGGCTCCTTCTGGGCTCTTACTGTGGTTTGCATGGTTCCCTCTAAAGTGAAATTCCTTTTAAAAAGGGAGCAAGAACCCTTCCACATGCCACACGCCACACGCCCCCTCCCCAGCATCTCAGTCAGAACTCTAATTCGTTGCCAGATACATATTGAGTGCCGATTTTATGTCAGACACTGTTCTAGGCACTAAAGATACCATACAAGACAAACAAGGTCCCTGCCTCATGAGATTTACATTCTTAAGGGAACAACAGTAAGCAAGGGTGTGAGATTTGTGTGATGTGCCATGAAAAAGGTGAAACCAGTAATGTGGCAGAGAATAATTAGATAAGTGTTTGTTTTGTTTTGTTTTTTCTTTTTTTTTTTAACTTTGAAAGAATCACTTAGTTTGGCAATAAGTGATTTATTTTGACGGTCAGATACAGCTCTTCTGGGAGGGTGATGCTGGTGTTGAAATTTGGGTGATATTGGCCAAAGAGCCAGTCAAGAAGCTTTGGAGGTAGAACATTCCCGAGAAAGGACCAGCCAGTGCAAAGGCCTTAAGTGGGACAAGCCAGATGTACTGAAAAGGCTGATAGGACATGGAAGGGAGTGGTAGAGGATGAGATGAGAGAGGTAAGCACTGCCAGATCTGTGGGGCCTTAGGTTTTATTCTAAGTACAGCAGGGCACTGTTGAAGGGTTTAATCAGGGGAGTGACATGGCTATTTATGTATTTATTTATTCATTTTGTTGTTCTTGAGACAGAGCCGCGCTCTGTCACCCAGGCTAGAGTGCAGTGGCGTGATCTTGGCTCACTCCACCTCCTGGGTTCAAGCAGTTCTCCTGCCTCAGCCTCCTGTGTATCTGGGATTACAGGCATGTGCCACCACGCCCAGTTAATTTTGTATTTTTAGTAGAGAGGGGGTTTTGCCATGTTGGCCAGACTGGTCTAGAACTCATGACCTCTGGTGATCCACCTGCCTCGGCCACCCAAAGTACTGGGATTACAGGTGTGAACCACCACACCCGGCTGTTTATTCTTTATGTATGTATGTATTTATTTATTTATTTTGAGACAGGGTCTTTCTGTCACTCAGGCTGGAGTGCAGTGGCACTATCATACCTCACTGCAGCCTCCTCCCTTCAGCTCAAGCTATTTTTTGTGTGTTTTTGGTAGAGATAGGGGCTCGCCATGTTGCTGAGCTGATTTCAAACTCCTGAGCTCAAGCACCCCTCCCACCCTGGCCTCTCAAAGTGCTGGGATTACAGGCATGAGCCCACCATGCCTGGCCTTGTCTTTTGTTTGTTTGTTTGTTTTGAGACAATGTTTTATTCTTGTCACCCAGGCTGGAGTGCAATGGCACAATCTCTGCTCACTGCAACCTCCACCTCCCAGGTTCAAGGGATTGTCCTATTGGGATTATAGGCACCCGCCACCACACCTGGCCAATTTTTAGTAGAGATGGGGTTTCACCATGTTGGCCAAGCTGGTCTCGAACTCCTAACCTCAGGTGATCCACCTGCTTCAGTCTCCCACAGTGTTGGGATTATAAGCATGAGCCTCCATGCCTGGCCCTTGTCCTGTATTTTAAAAAGATTGCTTTGGCTGCTGTGTGGAGGGTAGACTGTAGGGACAAGGATGGAGGCTGATGCCTGTAATCTCAACACTTTGAGAGGCCAAGGTGGGAGGATTGCTTGAGCCCAGGAATTCAAGACCAGCCTGAGCAACATAGGGAGACCTTGTCTCCATAAAATATTTAAAAATTACTCAGGTGTGGTGGCACACACGGTAGTCCCAGCTACTTGGGAGGCTGAGGTGGGAGGATCACTTGAACCCAGGAGTTTGAGGCTGCAGTGAGCTATGATCACACCACTGCACTCCAGCCTGGGCAACAAAGCGAGATCTTATCTCAAAAAGAAATAGTAGTCACTGGGCATGGTGTCTCACACCTGTAATCCAAGCACTTGGGGAGGCTGAGGTGGGAGGATTGCTTGAGCCTAGGAATTCAGGACCAGTTTGGGCACATAAGGAGACCTTGTCGCTCCAAAAAAATTTTAAGATTAGCTGGGTACGGTGGTGTGTGCCTGTAGTCCCCGCTACTTGAGAGGCTGAGGTAGGAGGATTACTTGGGCCCAGGAGGTCAAGGCTGCAGTGAGCCGTGATTCTACCACTGCACTCCAGCCTGAATGGCAGCAAGACCTGTCTCAAAAAATGTATACCTATAGAGCTTGGGCTCCAGGAAAAAAAAAAAGTGGAGTCGATTTGATCAATTAGGAGCTCTGAAAGGATCCAGGTGAGAGATGACAGTGACTGGATCTGCGGTGGAGATGGACAGCATGGTTTCCTACATAAGATTACTACATCTGTTTTTACCTGCCACCTACGTCTCGGAAATAGCAGTGTCACAGAAGCCCTCGCATCTCCTATAGTGGCCTAACTGAGGCATATCATTCATTCAGTCCCCATCCTCTTCCCTCTTGCCTACTTTAGGACCAGCTGCTCTTCTGTGATGACTGCGATCGTGGCTACCACATGTACTGTCTCACCCCATCCATGTCTGAGCCCCCTGAAGGTAAGTTGCCCAGATCTTTTACTCAGAACAATTTGGAAAACACTTAAGTTCTATGTTCTTTATGTTTTCAGCTATATATTCTTCCAAATTAGGGAGTAGGGCACCTTGCCTTGGCTCAGTTTAGAATGCCTTCCTAACATTTCAGCTTAAAGGGTTTAGTGTTTGCACATTATCAGTTACCTTTACAACAGAAAATGAGTAGCCCAGCAGAAAGGAGATGCTGAGCTGAGATCAGTCACCCAGAAGGAATGATTTATTTTCTTCCAACCAGTCCAGGAAACTCAATTGGTAGATTATCTGATGTGAAGCTTCTATAATCAACTCTTGAAACTTGATAGATTTGAGTGTTTATTTCCTCTCCCTTCCCCTTCTGGATTGGGAAGGGACTTGATCTTGGAGGCTGAATGGGTCAGGCTGCTTCTCCCATAACTTACTTTATTAATAATGGTCCAAGTTTATGGAAGCTATTCCCTTAAACCAGTGGTGGCACCAAGAATTGGTTGCATCTCCACAAGTCCCCTTCCAGCTGAATTTTTGTGCATAAACAACAACTGTACAGAAATTCAGGAGCTTACTCAGAACACAAACGACCAGGAGCGGTTACTGTGCATGAATGATATGGGCCAGAATTACAGGCAAGAGAAAGTGTTTCATTGTGTGATGTAAGCTGACTTGTAACATATTGGTCAAACTCCTGTCACCCCTCTAGAGAATGAGGCCACTGACAAAGTCTGAGAGTCCTTTAGCAGCTGCAGGGGAGCACTCAGCTTCTATCAGGCCCAGCTTACAAATCTGCTTTCAGGAGAAGTAGCATGTTTATGTTTTGTTGTGTTTTGATTTTTTTAACCATCAAACAGATGATCTGTATTACAGAATGACTTTCCTATTAAAGTTCTGGGGGACATTGAGGTGGTGGAGAGCTGCAGGCCCGAGTGTACTCACTGGAGTGTTAAGGCAGTTGAGGGGCAACCCCTGGAAGTATTACATGTTCTAGGTCAGGGGCAGCAGGCTACAAGCTACAACCTATAGACCACATCCAGCCACAGCCAGCTTAAATAGCTTGCAAGCTAAGAATGGTTTTTACTTTTTTTCTTTTTGTTTTTGAGACAGGGTCTTGCTCTGTTGCCCAGGTTGGAGTGGAGTGGCATGATCTCAGCTCACTGCAGCCTCCACTCCCCTGGGCTCAGGTAATCCAGTAATCCTTCCACCTCAGCCTCCTGAGTACCTGGGACTACAGGTGTTGCCATAGTGCCCAGGCTGGTCTCAAACTCCTGGGCTCAAATGATCCATCCGCCTCAGCCTCCCAAAGTGCTGGGATTACAGGCATGAGCCACAGCACCCAGCCAGTTTTTGCATTTTTAAGGGATTTTTTTTTAGGCTAAGCACAGTGGTTTGATCCTGCTATAGAGATGGGGTATCGAGTGCTGAGAAATTGCAAGCAGGTGGCGATTGTGTGGGACCCATCCTGACCCCATTTTGCTTCTCTGCAGGAAGTTGGAGCTGCCACCTGTGTCTGGACCTGTTGAAGGAGAAAGCTTCCATCTACCAGAACCAGAACTCCTCTTGATGTGGCCACCCCCTGCTCCCCAACATATCTAAGGCTGTTTCTCTCCTCCACTTCATTTTTCATACCCACTTGTTCCTTCTTCCTCTTCTCCTTCACAAGTCCAGAGAACCTTGGGGTGGTTGTGCCAGCCTGCCTTTGGCAGCTGCAAGCTGAGGTGGCAGCTCTGACCACTTCTTGCCCCGGCCCTCAGGGAGAAAGGAGCAACACGCTGCCCCAAGGCGTAGCTATGGGCCTAGTTTCTGCTCTCCGTGAAGTGCATTCACTCTGCTTGCCTTGGGCCCAGGCCCTGGTGATCACAGGGTTCAAACAGTGTCCTCCTAGAAAGAGTGGGAGAGCAGCTCACTTCTCTGTTCTGCCTCCACTCTGGTGTCCAGAGTTTTCCCTTCCCCCAGAGGCGAGCCAGGCCAGGGCCTCTGTCTGAGGCAGCTGGGAGAGAACAGGCTGAGGCCAGGTCCACAAGGAGCTTTCCATGCCCCTGTGCCACTTAGCCTCACCTCTTTCCTCCAGAGTGGCTCTATGCGGCCCTGTCTTCCTGCTACATAGGGTTCTTTGCTAAAGTCAGGATGTTCTCAGTCACCCTCCTGGCTCTGCCCTGTCCCACTTCACCCCACCCTAGGGGGAGTAGCAGCTTCACCTTGTTCTTCCCAGTGCTCTATTGGCTCGCTGTCATGGGTGGTCTCCAGTGACCGAAGCATTGCCCACCCTTAGAATTTCTCATCTTCTGCCTCCCTTCTTACTCCTTTTGGTTTTGTGAGGAGAGGGGAAGGATCAGGGGGCCAGGCCAGCAGCTCGGGGGCCACAGGGAGATAGATAATGTGCCTGTTTTTTAACAAGACAAAGAAGCCTACCTCCAAAATCCCCTTTTTGTTCTTCCTGGACCTGGGCATTCAGCCTCCTGCCCTTAACTGAATTGGGAGCCTCTGCCACCTGCCCCGTGTATCCTGGCTCTCAGCTCATGGGGAAGCCACATAGACATCCCTTTCTTCCCTTGCACGCTCGCTAGCAGCTGGTAAGGTCTTTACACCCTAATTCCTCAAGTTTTCTGCTTAGTGGCACTGACATTAAGTAGTGGGGGGACAGTCCATGCCAGGACACCCTGGAGTAGTCTTCCCCCTTGGCCGCGGGCAGGCCCTAACTCACTGTCGCTTTGGAGTTGAGGTGTCTTTTTTCTTTAATTCCTGTATTCTAAACATTAGTAAAAATAAATGTTTTTACACAGAGCCCTCTGCTGGATGATTTATCTCCTGCCTTGCTCCATTGCATCCTAAGATTTATGGTGATTTTTAAAAACATTCTGAAATACAGCTTTTTTCCCCCAAAATTAAATTTCTTTTGTCGAACTCCAATATTTAAAGAGGATATAAAATTGGTTATTTTGTTAGTTTTAATTTGTTACATAAATTCAAATTTATAACAGTTTTTTGTTATAAAGAACAATGAAGCTGTTTTTGATCAATACAAAATTTGGGTTAAAAACTTTAGCATCCTATTTTTGTGTTTCAGTTGGTTTGCAGAAAATTCTGCTAGACTTGGATACATAGATGAAAAGTGGTGACAGATTTATAATGGTTGACCTTGCAATCTCAGATATTTAAAACGAGACCAGAAGTTTATATACAAGTTTACAAAAGAATTAATAAGCAGACTAATGACATCTCCATGGGAGGAGCAGGGTCTGTGTGCCCTCCGTTGCTTGCAGTGCCTCCAGGCCAGAGCAAGTGCCCCAGGGCCTGAACCGCCTGCAGAGGCAGGGAAGTGGCCAGGCCGAGTGGGGGCCGGCGGGCCCTGTCCCCAGGATGCCAGAGCAGAGCCGGGGAGGGGGCGTCTCTTCCCTCAGAGGGACAGGGGAATCTGGGCTGGGGTCTGGCTTCACTGCGGGAAAGAATGAAGAGTGGAGGGGACAGCTTTCCCAAGGCACGTTGATGTGCATAAAGTGAGTTTCCCTGAAGCCAAAGTGAACATATCGACAGCTGGCATGTTCATATGACATGACATATGGCAGCGTGTATGTCTTCAGTGTGTGTTTTAGAAATCTAACTTTGTTGTTTTTAAAGGAAAGATTTGAATCAAGCAGTTATGGGCCCCCTGAAGTATCCTGTTTTTTTCCTAGAACATTTTGAAAGCCATCGTTGCCTATTGGAAGACGTAGGCCTGCGCTTTTATGTTCAGTACATAAGTAGGGTGCTGTGGGCTGGGGATTGTGTGAGAAGCCCATCCTCATGCTTTTCCACTGAAGTGGTCAGGCGGAGAGGGAGTAAAGCAATGAATGCTCTTTGGCGGCTGAGTAGTCTAAGAGCCAGAGAAGAAATGTGCAAAATAAGAACACTGTAGAAGGCGTAAGTGACAGAATTTGGGAGGGGGTAGCGAGAGGTGGGATTTGGGATGGGACTGGGAGAGTTGGTTGGTGTCCGCAGCCTGTAGGATGGTGTATACGGAAGCCTGTGAGGAAGGCAGAGGATGCAGAGGGCACAGCGAGGCTGGAGAGCAACTGGACTGCAGGTCAAGAGGTCTGCATTTAATTCGGGAATGAAGGTTAGCAGGGAAGGCAACGACGCCTTCCCTGGCGTCGTTTAGGAACTTCAATCTTGTAAAGTACCAAATCTAATAAAAATTAGTGCTTACTCGTCCTAAATCGGAACTGGCCCAGGCAAGGAGTGTTTCCGTGGCCGACAGACTCAAGCCAGCGCTGTCCATGGTAACCAGCTTTTGTGTGGCTTAAAGCTTGCATCCATTTTCTCTTTTCATCGTTTTCCCAAAACAACTCTGTGAGGGCAGTTAGCCCTGCTTGGTAGACGAAGAAGCCGAGGAGTCCTAGGGTCAGGGCCAAGAAGCCTTTGGGACCCAAAGTCAGCTCGGCGGCCCTCACGCCGCCTACAGGGCTCATCGGGCCATCGGGGTCCGCGGCTGCCGTAGGCACCCAGGGAAGTCATGCCGATTCCTGGCTCCGCCTCCCGCCCCTCCGTGCTGGAAGCCCCGCCTCTAGAGGGCTCGATGAACCGCCACTTCCGCAGCATCCAATGAGACTTAGCCGGGGGCGGGACGGGACGCCACTGAGGACCAATCTGCTTGGGCCGGGGCGCGGCTGCGGCGGGTGTGTGCAGATGGCCCGCACGACTTAGCAGCCCGGAGAGAGCCCGGCGCGGGCGGCGCGCACCGGGCCCCGCTGTGCGCGCGCGCCCGCCCGCCCGCCGCGCAACCCCTCTACCCGCTCTGCCCTCGGGGTTGTGGCGCCCATCCCTCCCTTGTTCTGCCGTCGCCGCCTGGACAGGGGCTTGGGAGCCGGGCTGGGGGCAGGGGCGGGAGCCGCGGGACCAGCGCCTGAGGTGGGTGCGGAGCGGGAGGCCGGGCGGGCGGGCGCATGGGGCCTCCCCGCCGACGGACACGGATTCCACTGGGAGTGGCTGGCCAGGGCGCGGAGCCTGGCTGCGGGCCTGCCTGGGTCTGGGCTTTGGGACCCTCCCAGGCCACCACCCTCCCCACAGGGTCACCCCGCCCCTCTGCAGCCTCCTCACGCCTCCCGCCCTTTGTCGCCGGTGCACCTGCGCCCGCGGCCCTGCCCTCCACCTCCTCAGGCCGAACCCTCGCCCGGCTTCCCCCTCAGGACCCGGCACCAAATTAGCCTCGCTCCTTCAGACCCCCTCTGTCCCCTTTGTCGTCTGTACACCTGTCACCTCAACTCTGTGCAACCACCCACCTCCCCGCCCCCAGTGGCGTCATCGGAATCCAGCCCAGGCTGCCTCCCACTCCCTCCCGGGGGCTCCTCCCCCGCAGCCCCGTAGCCCCACACCTGTCCCCTAGGCCCCAGCCCCAGGCCCTCCATGTCCGTGCACCTTTGTTACCTCTGCAGCTGTCCCCTCCACTCTTCATTCTTCTCCCCCAGTGAACCCAGACCCCAGCCCAGATTCCCCTGTCCCTCTGAGGGGAGAGACGCCCCCTCCCCGACTCTGCCTTGGCATCCTGAGGACGGGGCCAGCCGGCCCCCACTCGGCCTGGCCACTTCCCTGCCTTTCGGCGAGTCCAGTCTCCCCTGGTGCCTGCGCACGTCCTTGTCTAATCTCTTCCCTCCTGCGCTCCTCTCCCAGCCCTCTCGGCCTCAGCTTGCTCTACCCGCTCATTCTTTCCTCCCAGCACAGATGCCCGGAGAAGCCATGGAGCTGAGCAGCAAGAAGAAGCTTCACGCCCTGTCCCTGGCCGAGAAGATCCGGGTGCTGGAGCTCCTGGATGAGTCCAAGATGTCCCAGTCGGAGGTGGCCCGGCGCTTCCAGGTCTCCCAGCCCCAGATCTCGCGCATCTGCAAGAATAAGGAGAAGCTGCTGGCGGACTGGTGCAGCGGCACAGCCAACCGCGAGCGCAAGCGCAAGCGGGAGTCCAAGTACAGCGGGATCGACGAGGCTCTGCTCTGCTGGTACCACATCGCCCGGGCCAAGGCCTGGGACGTGACGGGGCCCATGCTGCTTCACAAAGCCAAGGAGCTGGCCGATATCATGGGCCAGGATTTCGTGCCCAGCATCGGCTGGCTGGTTCGATGGAAACGCCGAAACAATGTCGGCTTTGGGGCCCGCCATGTTCTTGCGCCTTCATTCCCCGCTGAGCCTCCTCCCCCGGGGCTCACATCCCAGGCCCAGCTGCCTCTTTCCCTAAAAGACTTCTCTCCAGAGGACGTCTTTGGCTGTGCTGAATTGCCCTTGCGGTATCGGGCAGTGCCCGGCAGCTTGGGTGCATGTGATCAAGTACAGGTGCTGCTGTGTGCTAACAGCAGGGGCACCGAGAAGCGGCGGGTACTGCTGGGTGGGCTCCAGGCTGCCCCGAGATGCTTCTTTGGGGTCCGCAGTGAGACTCTGCCTGCCTCCTACCACCCTGACCTGGGCATCCCCTGGTCAGAGTGGTTGGCACAGTTTGACCGGGACATGGGAGAGCAGGGCCGACAGGTGGCCTTGCTGCTGGCTGCCCGAGTGGTAGAGGAGCTGGCAGGCCTGCCTGGGCTCTACCACGTGAGGCTCTTACCTCTGGCCACCTCTAGCACCACGCCTCCCCTCCCCAGCTCAGTGGTCCGGGCCTTTAAGGCCCATTACCGGCACCGGCTGTTGGGTAAACTGGCTGCCATCCAGAGCGAAAGGGATGGCACCTCGCTGGCTGAGGCCAGGGCGGGCATCACAATGCTGGATGCCCTGCATGTGGCAGCAGCTGCCTGGGCCAAGGTGCCTCCTCAGCTCATTTTCAGCAGCTTCATTCAGGAAGGGCTGGCTCCTGGCAAAACACCCCCGTCCTCGGACAAAGCCTCTGAGATGCCACCAGTCCCCAGCGGGCTGAGTCTAGAGGAGTTTTCCCACTTTGTGGACCTGGAAGGTGAGGAGCCAGGGCCTGGGGTGTGCAAAGAGGAGACAGGCACCGAAGACGAGGAGAGGGATGGAGAGGGCGCCTTCGAGCCCCTGCCCACCAGAGCTGATGCCCTCCGGGCCCTGGGCACGTTGAGGAGGTGGTTTGAGTGCAACAGCACTTCTCCTGAGCTATTTGAAAAATTCTACAACTGTGAGGAGGAGGTGGAGCGGCTTTGCTGCCTGTGAAGGCGCCTTCGCTGCTCGCCAGAGGCGCCCCCCATCCTGTTTCCCATGGAAACGGCCTCTTCAAAAGGCAGATCCGGCTGTCTCTTTCCTGTGGAAATACAACTATCGTAAAGGTGTAGCAGTTGGGATGCCAAGTCTGAGCTTGGAGTGGCAATTGTCCAAGCCCCAAGAAGAGAGCTCTAAAGATGGTACTTCCGGGGTAGGAATCCAGGCTACTTAGTTTCTAAACCCTGCTTCAAAGTTCTAGAGCCTTAGAGAGGGAGTTAGTCTAGAGACTGGGGCTTAGAAAGGTGGAATTTGGGCTTTTTGGACAGGCTGCTTCCTTGAACTCTGTGTTAAAAACAATTCTGCTTCTGGAAATAAAGTTTTTAATCAGAAAAGAAGCCAGGTGTTGTTTTCATGGGAGAAGGGTAAAAACTTTCCATTCAGATTTGGAAAATTAATTGCTGATGGTTGCTGCGGTGCAGCTGTCTGTCCATGGCCAGTAGGGATCCTCTTCCGGATATTCAGCAGCAAGGACTCGCAGGGCGTGGGCACTGCTCGTGGGATACCCTCGTAAGAAGGAAGCTCCAGGACAGACAGCCCAGCTACTGCCCCAGATAAGCTGCAGCTCTGATAGTTTCGCTCTCAGAATGTGTGTGTTTGCGGTAGGGCAGGCTACAGACATGCCAGGGAAACAGAAAGGAGCTGGAATTGGAATGGAATAGTCATTCATTCGTTTTTTTTTTCCCTTTGCTCATTTCACAACATCGCTTCAGCAAGGTCTCCTATGTGAACAAGGTTGCAAAGATGACATCTCTGCTGGGCAGGACCTTGCAGCCAATGACAGTGGGGTGTGATTGAGGGCTGTGATAAAGGCTTGTGCAAAGTGCCTGGCCCCATAGAGCTAGGGAGACTCCAGGGCTTAGAGAGCTTCGAGCTGCAGTTTGAAGGGTGTCCCAGACCGAGGGACAGCATGCTCAGAGTCTGACTGGAGTGAAGGAGCACAGTGTGCTGGGGGCAGGGACAGGCAGTGCCGCCAGAGCATGGCATACTTGCCGAGGTAGGGGCAGAGTACAAGGAGAGGCCTGGAGAGTAGGAAGGCCCTTTACCAACCAAGCATAGGGGTAGGACAACATCAGAGGGTTTTAGGTAGGCAGGAACAAGTCATTCTTGGGGTCTGTGTAGGGTGTGTCAAAGATGTGAAACCTAGAGGCAGAGAGACTCTGTTCCAGGTGAGAAAAGGTGAAGTCTGAGCCAGATCCTGGGAGTGGGATGGAAAGAAAATGGTTTTACTGGCTGGGTGCAGTGGCTCACACCTGTAATCCCAAGGCAGGTGGATTTACCTGAAGTCAGGAGTTCGAGACCAGCCTGGCCAATATGGTGAAACCCCGTCTCTACTAAAAATACAAAAACTAGCTGGGCGTGGTGGTGAGCACCTGTAATCTCAGCTACTCGGGAGGCTGAGGCAGGAGAATCTCTTGAACCCAGGAGATGGAAGTTGCAGTAAGCCAAGATCACGCCACTGCACTCCAGCTGAGGCAGCAGGAGTGAAAACCAGTCTCAAAAAAAAAAGCAAGAAAGAAAGAAAAAGAAAATGGTTTTACCTGAAAAGGATATGGGCTTTGGATGCAGATAGACTCTAGCAGATAAAAATACTGGCTGCAGGCCGAGCACAGTCGCTCATGCCTGTAATCCCAGCACTTTTGGAGGCCAAGGTGGGCAGATCACTTTAGGTCAGGAGTTCAAGAGCAGCCTGGCCAACATGATGAAACCCTGTCACTACTAAAAATACAAAAATTAACCAAGCGTGGTGGCACGCACCTATAATCCCAGCTACTTGGGAGACTGAGGCAGGAGAATCACTTGAACCCGCAAGGCAGAGGTTGCAGTTAGCGGAGATTGAGCCGCTGCACTCCAGCCTGGGTGACAAAGTGAGACTCTGTTTCAAAAATAAAAAAAAATAATAATAAAAATACTGTAATCCCAGCACTTTGGGAGGCCAAGGTGGGCAGATCACCTGAGGTCAGGAGTTTGAGACCAGGCTGGCCAACATAGTGAAACCCTGTCTCTACTAAAAGTACAAAAACTAGACAGGTGTGGCAGTGAGCACCTGTAGACCCAGCTACTCGGGAGGCTAAGGCAGGAGAATGGCTTGAACCTGGAGGCGGAGGTTGCAGTGAGCCAAGATCACGTTACTGCACTCCAGCCTGGGCAACAGAGCGAGAATTCCTCTCGAAAAATAAATAAAATAAAAATACTGGCTCTAGGCCAAAATCCTAAGGGTGGCCTTTTAGGCTCCACCACTGGCAATCAAAGACTTTTGCCTGGCAGGCCTCATGGAGGGAAGCTGCCCTCCCACCCCAGCTTGGTGAATTGCCTGTGCGTTGCAGGTTCCTGGCAAGAGTTGCAATCAAAGACTCCAGGACCCCAGACTGCGATGCTCCTAAGCGCACCTGCATTCCTAGCCGGGCACCTCCATTCAGGGACCCCAGCTGAGGCACTTTCCAACAGCCTCTACCAAGACCTCCTTCCTGGGAGCAATGACAGATCCTTTCTCCGCTTCAACTCAGTACGTCTCATTCCAGCCCTTCTCCCCCGCCTCCCTGCAGCTCACTTCAGGTCAGGTCTGTAAAGAGGCAGGAGCTTTTATCCTTTTTATTCTGAAACTCCTTGACGCTGAGACTGTTCCTGTCTGAGCTTCGTCCTATGCTGTTCTCTAAAATGGCACACTGGGGAGCTGGGGCCTGTCTTTGCCTCTTGCTTGTAGGTCGTAGTGAATGAATAGAAGCTTTTTTGTTACTTTCAGCTTGCTTCTTGTTGTCCTAATTGACCACCTCCACACCTGGTGGCTCAAACTAACAATTCCCTTTCAAACACTTATGAAGCCACCTGCAGGCCTTCCATTTTCTAGGCTGAGATCCCAAATCATTCAGCCGTTCCTCACAGAGTCTATTTTTCCTACCCTGTATTCATATAAATTGTTCTTTTCTGATGCCTTTCCAATTCTGACATATCTCTTTTCTATTATATTTTATTTTATTTATTTTTGAGACGGAGTCTCACTCTGTCACCTAGGCTGGAGGGCAGTGGCATAATCTCGGCCCACTGCAACCCCTGCCTCTCGGGTTCAAGCGATTCTCCTGCCTCAGCCTCCCAGGTAGCTGGGATTACAGGTGTCTGCCACCATGCCTAGCTAATGTTTGTATTTTCAGTAGAGATGGGGTTTCACCACGTTGTTCAGGCTGGTCTCAAACTTCTGACCTAAGGTGACCCTCCTGTCTCGGCCTCCCAAAGTGCTGGGATTACCCAGGCGTGAGCCACTGCGCCCGGTCTATGTATTTATTGTTTGTTTGTTTGTTTTTTGTTTTTGAGATGGAGTCTCTCTCTGTTGCCTAGGCTGTAGTGCAATGGCACGATCTTGGCTCACTGCAACCTCCACCTCTCTGGTTCAAGCGATTCTACTGCCTCAGCCTCCCAAGTAACTGGGATTATAGGTACCTGCCACTAGGCCCAGCTAATTTTTGTATTTTTAGTAGAGATGGGGTTTCATCATGTTGGCCAAGCTGGTCTCGAACTCCTTACCTCAGGTGATCTGCCCGATTTGGCCACTGCGCCCAGCCCATATCTCTTTTTAAATGTTGAAATCAAAATTACACAATCTCTCGGCCGGGTGCATTGGCTCACATCTGTAGTTCCAGCTACTCGGGAGGCTGGGGCAGTAGAATCACTCGAACCCAGGAGGCAGAAGTTGCAGTGAGCCAAGATGATGCCACTGCACTCCAGCCTGAGCAATACAGTGAGACGCCTTCTCAAGAAAAAAAAAAAAAAAAGGCTGGGTGCAGTGTCTCACACCTATAATCCCAGCACTTTAGGAGACTGAAGCAGGCAGATCACGAGGTCAGGAGATCAAAACCATCCTGGCCAACATGGTGAAACCCCGTCTCTACTAAAAATACAAAGCTTAGCCGGTGTGGTGGCACGTGCCTGTAGTCCCAGCTACTCAGGAGGCTGAGGCAGGAGAATCGCTTGAACCCGGGAGGTAGAGGTTGCAGTGAGCTGAGATTGTGCCACTGCACTCCAGACTGGCAACAGAGTGAGACTCAGTCTCAAAAAAAAAAAAAAAAAAAAATACCCAATCTCTCTACAGGTCTTATCAAAGCAACAGAGAGCAGACAGATTAGCTCTCTGTCTCAGGTGTCCCACTCCTATCAGAGTACCAGAATATAACACAACACTTTATTGCTGGCCTTTTTTTGTAAAAAGCTATAATTAATCTCTTCCTTCCTGAATTGCTGTCACATGTCAGACATTTCCCAATTGCAGGTGACCTCATCTGCTCACGCAAGCAGTATTTCCCAAACACTTAGCTTGTGGCTCAGGCCTTGCTCTGGGACCTCAAAGTCAATGGTGAACAAGACAGAGAGGATCTCGTCTCTCAAAGTCTTTACTTTTTAGAAGAGGGAGAAAAAGAACAGACATTAAACCAGTGAGCACAGTAATTTTAGATAGTGAAAGGTGTCAACATGAAAATAAAATAATGATGTTAGAGTGACAGGGTGCATAGTCAGGAAAATGGCCTGTGAGCTACATTGTGAATTATTTCTCTGCAAAGGGAACTGTGGGTACTGATCCAGATGGTTAGAAACAGCTTGACAAGATTAAGAAACAGAAAGCAGGCCGGGCGCGGTGGCTCACGCCTGTAATCCAAGCACTTTGGGAGGCTGAGGCAGGTGGATCACGAGGTCACGAGATCGAGACCATCCTGGTCAACATGGTGAAACCCCATCTCTACTAAAAATACAAAAAATTAGCTGGGCACGGTGGCGCGTGCCTGTCATCCCAGTTACTCAGGAGGCTGAGGCAGGAGAATTACCTGAACCCAGGAGGCGGAGGTTGCGGTGAGCCGAGATTGCGCCATTGCACTCCAGCCTGGGTAACAAGAGCGAAACTCCGTCTCAAAAAAAAAAAAAAAGAAAAAAGAAACAGAAAGCAGTGCCCGGGGCCACAAATGAGGGAGGCCAAGGAGGGAGGAGGGAGGAGAGGTGGACCGTGTTTCACTAGGCAGTGTCTAGATTGCATTCTAAGCAAAATAGGAAGTTTGCTTTTTTTTTTTTTTTTTTTTGCAGGGTGGGGTGGGGCTGTGTGGTTTAGACAAAAAAGGACCCACCAAGATATGTTTTATGTGTGTTTTTGTTTTTGTTTTTGTTTGAGACAGGGTCTCGATGCCCAGGCTGGAGTACGGTGGCACAATCACGGCTCACTGCCACTTCAAATTCCTGGACTCAAGCAATCTTCACGTCTCAGTCTCCTGAGTGCCTGGAACTACAAATATACAAGTGTGCACCACCACACGTGTAAAAGAAAAAAATATTTTTTTTTTGAGATGGAGTCTTGTTCTGTAAGCCAGGCTGGAGTGACAATATTGGCTCACTGCAACCTCCACCTCCCGGGTTCAAGCAATTCTCCTGCTTCAGCCTCCCGAGTAGCTGGGATTACAGGCATGTGCCACCACGCCTGGCTAATTTTTGTATTTTTAGTAGAGATGGGGTTTCACCATGTTGGCCAGGATGGTCTGGAACTATTGACCTCAGGTGATCCACCCACCTCGGCCTCCCAAAGTGCTGGGATTACAAGTGTGAGCCACTGAGCCTGGCCCAGTATTTGTCTTTCTGTACCTGGCTTATTTCATGTTGTATCATGCCCTCCTGGTTCATGTACATTGTCACAAATGGCAGGATTTCTTTCCTTTGGATGTCTGAATAATGTTTTGCTGCATGTAGGATTTCTTCATGCATTTGATCACTGATGGACACTTCGCTTGTTTCCATACCTTGGCTATTGTGAAGAATGCTGCAGTGAGCATGAGAGAGCAGATATTTTTCAAAAGCCTGATTTCAGTTCCTTTAATTGATTTTCATTTCTTATTTTTAGGTTTTTTTTTTTTTTTTGAGACGGAGTTTCACTCTTGTTACCCAGGCTGGAGTGCAATGGCGCAATCTCGGCTCACCGCAACCTCCGCCTCCTGGGTTCAGGCAATTCTCCTGCCTCAGCCTCCTGAGTAGCTGGGATTACAGGCACGCACCACCACGCCCAGCTAATTTTTTGTATTTTTAGTAGAGATGGGGTTTCACCATGTTGACCAGGATGGTCTTGACCTCGTGACCTCGTGATCCACCTGCCTCGGCGTCCCAAAGTGCTTGGATTACAGGCGTGAGCCACCATGCCCGGCTATTTTTAGTTTTTAATAGAGATGAGGTCTCACTATGTTGCCCAGGCTGGTTTCAAACTCCTGAGCTCAAACAATCTTCCTGCCTCAGCCTCCCAAACTGCTAGGATTACAGGGGTGAGTCACCATGCCCAGCTCATTTTATTTTATTTTTAAGACAGGATCTTGCTCTGTCACTTAGGCTGGAGTGCAGTGGCACGATCACAGCTCACTGCAGCCTCAAACTTCTGGGATCCACGGATCCTCCTGCCTCAGCCTCCTGAGTAGTTGGAACCACAGGCACAGGCCACCACGATCAGCTATTTTTTTTTGGAGAGACAAGATCTCACCATGTCACCCAGGCTAGTCTCGAACTCTTGGCTCCAAGCAATCCACCCGCCTTGGCCTCCCAAAGTGCTGGGATTACAGCCATGAGCCACCGCACCTGACCCAGTCCCTTTAAATACATACCCAGAAATGGGATTGCTGGATCATATGGTAGTTCTACGTTGCATATTTTGACGAACCTCCATGCTGTTTTCCATAACAACTGAACCAAGTTACATTCCCACCAAGAGGGTACAAGCGTTCCTTTTTCTTCACACCTTCACCAACACTTGTTATCTTTTCTTTTCTAGACAGATGGAAGGTGGTTCTGATTTGCATTTCTCTGATGATTAGTGATGTTATGCACTTTTTTGTTAACTTGTTGGCTATTTGTATGTCTTCTTTGAAAAATTGTGCAGGTCCTTTGCCCCCTTTTTTTTTTTTTTGAGACAGAGTCTCGCTCTGCCTCCAGGCTGGAGTGCAGTGGCGTGGTCTCCGCTCACTGCAACCTCCACCTCCAGGATTCAAGCAATTCTCCTGCCTCAGCCTCCCGAGTAGCTAGGATTACAGGCGTGCATCACCACGTCCGGCTAATTTTTTGTATTTTTAGTAGAAACGGGGTTTCACCATGTTAGCCAGGCTGGTCTCGAACTCCTGACCTCAGGTGATCCACTGCCTTGGGCTCCCAACGTGCTGGGATTATAGGCATGAGCCACTGCACCTGGCTGCCTATTTTTAAATTGGGTTATTTGGTTTTTGCTAGTGAGTTGTGTAAGGGAATGTTTTATTAGTTGGACTTAATCTCTGGAAAACCCAAAGATCCTGATTTAGGTGTGCCTTGCTTGAAAAATGTGTAGTTTTGGGGCGCGGTGGCTCACGCCTATAATCTCAGCACTTCGGGAGGCCAAGGTGGGTGGATCACCTGAGGTCAGGAGTTCAAGACCAGCCTGACCGACATAGGGAAACCCCGTCTCTACTAAAAAATACAAAAATTAGCCAGGTATGGTGGAACATGCCTATAATCCCAGCTACTTGGGAAGCTGAGGCAGGTGAATTGCTTGAACCTGGGAGACACAGTTTGCAGTGAGCCAAGATTGTGCCACTGCACTCCAGCCTGGGCAACAGAGCAAGACTCCGTCTCACAAAAATATAAAAAAGAATAAAGAGGCCAGGCATGGTTGCTCACATCTGTAATCCCAGCACTTTGGGAGGCCGGGGCAGGTGGATCACAAGTTCAGGTGTTTGAGACCAGCCTGGCCAACATGGTGAAACCCATCTCTACTAAAAACACAAAAAATTAGCCAGGTATGGTGGCACATGCCTGTAGTTCCAGCTACTCGGAAGGCTGAGGCAGGAGAATCGCTTGAACCCGGGAGGCAGAGGTTGCGGTGAGCTGAGATCGTGCCACTGCACTCCAGCCTGGGTAACAAGAGGAAAAAAAAAAAAAAATCCTCCGTCTCAAAAAATAATAATAATAAAAAGGAAAGAAAGAAAAAAGAAAAATGTGTAGTTACTCCCACCAGACACAAGGGGACACTACCGACATGATACATTCGTTTCCTAGAGGCAGGCGCCCCAGACCTGAGGGAGCACAGGGAGCAGGCACGTGGTTCTAAATTCCTGGGTCCAGATCTTATTCCTAAATTTTTTTCACCTCAAAGGAAAGGGGCAGAGTTTGTTTATCAATTTACTTTACTGGTGGGTGGAGGTTTTCTGGCCTACCTTTCACCAAATGGGTAGCCCCTTCCAGGATCCATAGGAATCTACTTAATTTATGAGCCTTGGATTTGGACTCGAGGTCTAATCTGTTCCCCGAGGTTCTTTAATCTCCAAGGTCATGGAGTCATCAGCGTTTGGCCCAGGGGCTGCCCCAGTTCCAACACCCTGATTTACACCCTTCCTTGTTTTGAAGGGGTCTTTGGGAAATTTCCTTACTTTTTGCAAAGTTCGCAAATGGTTTAAAACTGTTCGCAAATGGTTTGTTTGTTTGTTTATTGAGACAGGGTCTCATTCTGTTGCCCAGGCTGGAGTGCAGCAGCAAGACCATGGCTCACTGTAGTCTCGAACTCCTGGCCTTAAGCAATCCTCCTGCCTCAGCTTCCCAAAGTTAAAAATTCTGTTTATTATCACTGATAGAGAATCTAATTGGTCTCCAGTAGGAGGGCACTACATAAATTCTGGAGCACCACCCTGGCACAGGGGAAGTGGGAAGACCAGCTTGCCTTCTTTCATTTATTCATTCACTCATTTGTTCAACAACTATTTATTTATTTACTTATTTTAATAAGTCAGTAAATTTTAATAAGAGACAGTGTCTTGCTCTGTTGTCCAGGCTGGAGTGCAGTGGTGTCATCATGGCTCACTGCAGCCTCAACCTCCAAGGTACAAGCGATCCTCCCATTTCACCCTCCTGAGGAGCTGAGACCACAGGCCCAAGCACACCACCATACCCAGATAATTTGGGGTTTTTTTTTTTTTTTTTTTTGAGACAGAGTCCTTGCTCTATTACCCAGGCTGGAGTACAGTGACACTATCTCAACTCACTGCAATCTCCACCTCCCAAGTTCAAGTGATTCTCCTGCCTCAGCCTCCCAAGTGGCTGGGACTACAGGCATACACCACCACGTCAAGCTAATTTTTGTATTTTCAGTAGAGACAGGGTTTCACTATGTTGGCTGGGCTGGTCTCAAACTCCTGACCTCTGGTGATCTGCCCACCTCAGCCTCCCAAAGTGCTGGGATTACAGGCATGACCCACCACGCCCAGCCATTTTTTTTGTATTTTTGTAGAGATGAGGGTCTCACTATGTTGTCCAGGCTGGTCTCAAACCCCTGGGCTCATCCCAGCTTCCCAAAGTGCTGGGCTCACACGTGTGAGCCACCCCACCCAGCCAACAACTATTTACCGAGCACCTCTGTATCCCAGCTAGAGTTTTGACAAAAGCTAACACAGGGGTCTCTGCTTTCCAGACCTCATAGTTTAGGGAAGAGACAGATACAACTGAAGAGTTACACGAATGACTGGGTGTCATTATAAACTGATAAAGGGGGACACCATGAGGACACGGGCCCGTGGTTCTCAAGGAATTGCTCTCAGCAGCAGCAGCATCCGGGTGACACAGCGAGACCCCATCTCTAACACAGTGGAAGGCAAATCTTGGACCATCCCCAAGCCTGCTGAATTAGAAACTCAAGGGTGGGACCCAGCAATTTGTATTTTCACAAACTCCCCAGGTGATTCCAAACAGGCATAAGTCAAAGGAATGTGAGCAAGGTTTCCCTAAGGAAGTGAAGCTCAACTGAGAGCTGCAGGGTGGGTGGGAGGCACACGGGCAGGCAGAAGGGCACGCGCGGCCGGGCCCAGTGGCGCATGCCTGTAATGTCAGCACTGTGGGAGGCCAAGGCGAGAGGATAGCTTGAGCCCAGGAGTTCAAAACCAGCCTGGGCAACATAATGAGACCCCATTTTTACAAAAAAAAAAAAAATTAAGAATTAGGCTGCATGCAGTGGCTCACACCTGTAATCCCAGCACTTTGGGAGGCCAAGGCAGGCGGATCACCTGAGGTCAGGAGTCCGAGACCAGCCTGGCCAACATGGTGAAACCTGTCTCTACTAAAAATACAAAAAATTAGCCAGGCATGGTGGTGAGTCCCTGTAATCCCAGCTACTCAGGAGGCTGAAGCAGGAGAATCACTCGAACCCAGGATGTGGATTTTACATGAGCCGAGATCACACCACTGCACTCCAGCCTGGGCAACAAGAACGAAACACCGTCTCAATAATAAATAAGTAAATAATAAAAATTAGCTGGGCAAGGTGGCACACACTTGTAATCCAGCTGCTTGAGAGGCAGGAGGATCGCTTGAGCCTGGGAGGTCGAGGCTGTAGTGAGCTGTGCTCATGCCACTGCACTGCAGCCGGGGCAACGAAGCAAGACTGTCTCGAAAGAAGAAGAAGAGAAGAGGGAGAAGAGGAAGAACAGGAAGAAGAAAAGGAGGAGGAGGAAGAGCAGGAAGAGGAGGAGGAGGAAGAGGAAGAGGAAGGAGAAGGGTGTGTGCTAATGTCTTGCGGTGGGAGGGAGCCCACTGTGCTTAAGGAACCAAGAGAAGGTGAACACTTGCAAGCCATGCAGGCTGTGGGAGGGAGCTTGCCCTGGTTCTGCAGAGGAATGGGAAGCCATTGAGGAGCAGGGAGACTTGGGGAGAACCGTACCGCCAAAAGTTAAAGTATATGTTCAGATCTGAGACAGGACCAGGACTGTGCTGTTAGGACTGGTAAAGAGGGAGCGGAGGCCAGACATGGTGGCTCACGCCTGTAACCCCAGCACTTTGAGAGGCTGAGACAGGAGGATCACTTGAGCCCAGGAATTCAAGACCAGCTTGGGCAGCATAGTGAGACCCCATCTTTTTTTTTTCTTTAAGACGGAGTTTCACTCTTATTGCCCAGGCTGGAGTGCAGTGGCGCGATCTCGGCTCACCGCAACCTCTGTGTCCATGTTCAAGTGATCCTCCTGCCTTAGCCTCCGGAGTAGCTGGGATGCCAGGCATGAACCACCATGTCTGGCTAATTTTGTTTTTTGTTTTGTTTTGTTTTTAGTAGAGACGGGGTTTCTCCATGTTGCCCAGGCCAGTCTCAAACTCCTGTCCTCAAGTGATCCTCCCGCCTCAGCCTCCCAAAGGGCTGGGATTATAGGCATGAGCCACTTCGCCCAACATGAGACCCCATCTCTAAAAAAAGGGGGAGGAGTAGAAACCTTTCAAAAGGTTAAGAGGAGTTAGGGACTCCTTTGGCATGGGAAGGAGGAAGAGGGAGAGCTTCTCTCAGGCATTGGCCCGGGGTGGGATCTGAGGGCATGCCTGTTCCCTGGGCAGGCTGACCAGAGACAGCAGCGTGGGCCTGGCACTCAGGAGCCTGAGCAGGCTGAAGACATCAATTAAGTCACATTCGCAGCGTGAACCCCTTTGGCTCAGCTGTTTCCTGAGTCTGGTACAAGTTATTTTAGCCAGAGTCATCTCATGTCGGGTCATTTCCCCCTTTCCCTGCTCATGCGGGGAACGCCACAGGGAGTGTCACTATACACATAAGTTAGTCTCCTGGAATTCCTTCAGATGTGGTCAGTGCTATAAAAAGCAGCATGACGGCTGCACAACAAGAGTCCAATGGGACTTAACATGTTTGATCGAGTTATCAGCTCTTTGCAAGTGACCGTCAGACACCACCCGCTTTGTAACCTCAAAGCAGGTTCACAGACTATCTCCTAGTTCTTAGGGATTTCTTCTGTCTAAAAGAGTTCTCAAAAATAACAGCAACCTCAAATACCATCTGTTAAATCCTTAAGCAATTTCACACGCATCCTATGAGACCCTGCTGATTAAAAACATCCAGATTTTGTTTTGTTTTGTTTGAGACAGAGTCTCACTCTATCCCCCAGGCTAGAGTGCAGTGGCGTGATCTTGGCTCACCACAACCTCTGCCGCCCAGGTTCAAGCTATTCTCAGACTGCCTCGGCCTCCTTAGTAGCTGGGATTACAGGTGTACGCCACCATGCAAGACTAATTTTTGCATTTTTCGTAAAGACAGGGTTTCACCATATTGGCCAGGCTGCTCTCAAACTCCTGACCTCAGGTAAGACACCATACACTTTTCTCAGCCTGGAAGGGCAGCACATTCCCACCATCAGCCGCACCCAGAACACCGATTCTTAAACTTTAGCACGTGTAGAAATCCCTGGGAGAGCTTTTCACAACACAGATTCCGGGGCCCCATCCTCAGAGATTCTGATTTGGCAGGTCAGGGTGGGGCCTAAGATGCTGTATATCTTTTTTAAAATTACTATTATTATTATTACTTGAGACAGAGTCTTGCTCTATCACCCAGGCTGGAGTGCAGTGGCGCAATCAAGACTCACTGCAGCCTCAACCTCCCAGGTTCAAACAATCCACCTCAGTCTCCCAAGTAGCTCTGACTACAGGCACACACCACCACACCTGGCTAATTTTTAAATTTTGATAGATACAAGGTCTCACTATGTTGCCTAGGTTGGTCTTGAACTCTTAGCCTCAAGTGGTCCTCCTGCCTCAGCCTCCCAAAGTGCTGGGATTACAGGTGTGAGCCACTGCACCCAGCCAGATGCTGCATTTCTAATAAGCTTTGCTCCACGTATCACACTTGGATTACCACTGACCTGTAAGTTTGCAACCCCTTACCCACTGAGTTAGTGTGAAGCTTGCTAAACTGTTGCAACAAGGCCAGGTGCCGTGGCTCAAGACTGTAATCCCAGCACTTTGGGAGGCTGAGGTGGGTGGATCGCACGAGGCCAGGAGTTCAAGATCACCCTGGCCAACTGTTGAAACCCTGTCTCTACTAAAAATACAAAAATTAGCCAGGCATGGTGGCATGCACCTGTAATCCCAGCTACATGGGAGGTTGAGGCCGGAATTGCTTGAACCCGGGGAACGGAGGTTGCAGTGAGCTGAGACTGCATCACTGCACTCCAGCCTGGGAGACAGAGTGAGACCCTGTCTCCAAAAAATAAATAGTCGGGCACAGTGGCTCAGGCCTGTAATCCCAGCACTTTGGGAGGCCAAGGCAGGCAGATCACAAGGTCAGGAGACCGAGACCATCCTGGCCAACATGGTGAAACCCCGTCTCTACTAAAAATACAAAAACTAGCTGGGCGTGGTGGCACTCACCTGTAGTCCCAGCTACTTGGGAGGCTGAGGCAGGAGAATTGTTTGAACCCAGGAGGCAGAGGTTGCAGTGAGCTGAGATCGCGCCACTGCACTCCAGCCTGGGTGACGGAGCGAGACTCCATCTCAAAAAATAAGAATAATAAATACATAAATAAATAAATAAATTATAAACCATTGCGACAAGGAGTGCAACAGAACACAACAGCCCAGGGCAGAGGGGCGGGCCGTGCTCCCCAAGGTCACCCAGGTGCCAGGCCAACAGGCACCTCCTGCATCCTCTCAGTGCCTTCCAGGGTGCCCCGGATGCCACCACTTCCAGCCCACAGTGAGGATTTTCCTTTGAAGCAAGTGACAGGCAACACATCCCAGTTGCTGATGTTTCTCCAGTGAGAACCTAACCAGGGTTAGACTCTGCCTGGCTGCAAAGGAGGCTGGGAAATGTAGCCCTGTGCAGCGGCCACACACCCAGCTGCACGCTCTGATGACGGGGGATGCGGAGAAGGATTTGGAGTGGCCTCCAGCCATCTATCTGCAGCATGTGATCCAGTGAAGGAGAGCTCTGATGAGCACGTGACAGAGCACGTCCTGGCAGGTCTAGCCCAATGTGGCGCAGGGGGATTTGAACATAGGTGACTCATGGGAGGCCTCCATGTGCCCCAGTGGAGCGGGGTAGCTAAGTAACTGGACACTGGGGCTGGAAGCTCAGAGGCATTCAAGCAAATCATATGACTTACCCACAGTGTGACCTGGGACAAGTTACATAATGTCTCTGAGCTGAGGCTGCCTCTCTGGCAACTGTGATCATAACACTGTGACTGTTTCTACAGGGAGGCCCCAGTAAATGGCAGGAATTCAGGTCACCATGAGGTACACTCAGGTTGATCTCAGACCAGAGAGGGACATTAGTAGGAACAAATGGCCGGTGACACTCAATTTTGTTGACAGTTAAAAGAACCCTCTCAACCAGGTTTTTGTTTTTGTTTTTGAGACAGAGTCTCACTGTGTCGCCCAGGCTGGAGTGCAGTGGCCCAATCTAGGCTCACTGCATCCTCCACCTCCAGGTTCCAGCGATTCTCCTGCCTCAGCCTCCCGAGTAGCTGGGACTACTGGCACCCACCACTACGCCTGGCTAATTTTTATGTTTTTAGTAGAGACGGGGTTTCACTATGTTGGCCAGGCTGGTCTTGAACTCCTGACCTTGTGATCCACCCACCTCGGCTTCCCAAAGAGCTGGGATTACAGGCGTGAGCCACCACGCCCGGCCTCAGCCAGGTTTTAATTCCCACTGAGCAACTGAGATGGGTAAAGACAACGGTGCTCACACCTGTAACCCCAGCTCTTTGGGAGGTCAGGGTGGGAGGATTCTGAGCTCGGGAGTTCAAAACAGCCTGGGCAACATAGTGAGAGCTCCTCTCTACAAAAAAATAAAAAATTAGCCAGGCACGGTGGTGCACACCTGTAGTCCCAGCTACTTGGAAGACTAGGGTGGGATGATCGCTTGAGCCCAGGAATTCAAGGTACAGTGCGCTATGGTACCACCACTGCACTCCAGCCTAGGCAACAGAGTGAGACTCTGTCTCTTAAAAAAAGAAAAAATAAAGAAAGAAAAAGAAAACAAGCGCCATTGGCTGGGAGTGGGCAAAGCAGACCCCCAGCCTCCAGCACCCTCCACTGCCTGTGACTTGGAGACAGGCCAGAGCAGGCATATGGGGGCTGGGAGGTTCAGCAGAAAGGTATGTGGCAAGACCGAGGAAGCAGGTGTGGCGGCTGGTGTGGGAGAGACGGGTCAGGAGTGCAGCCGCATCATTTAACCAGCATTTATTGAATACGTCTGTTCAAGCACCGGGCTCCGGCTAGAAACCATCCGAAGCGCAATCCCTGACCTCATGGAGCTCACAGTCCAGTGGGGAAGCCGAGAAGCAAATCAATGACTCCGAAGAAGTGCAGGCAAGTGCTGTGATCGTGGCACGTGTGGGCTGGGGTGTCTAGAACCCCAAAGTCAGCCTCAGGTCAGGAAGAGAGTCGAGGAGTGGTCAGGAGGCCGAGCTCAGCCTGGGTCTCGTAGGAGAGCAGGGCCAGCCCGGGGGATGATGGAGTCACCCTGCCAGCCACTGTGCACTGCTGGCCAGGCCCAGGCAATGAGAGCACGGCTCGTTCAGGCTCCAGGAAGCAACTCCAGCCTCGTGGGGAGGGAGGAACCGGGAAGGGGGAAGGGGCTTGGGCTTTTCCTGAAGGTGATGGGAGCCACTGAAGGATTCTTTGGGGAGACATAGGGTTATTCTGGGTTGTGGGGGAGAGAGCTTTGAAAGGCAGGGAGGTGGGAGGCAGCAGGGCCTCTCAGAAGTGGAGTCTCAGAGCTCCTTAAGGGGCAAAGGCACAGGACAGGGGCTGGGATGTCACCAGTACCACTGCCAGCTCACTTGTGCCTCGTGCTCCCTGCTTCACAGATAGGGGAGGCAAAGGAGTCAAGGCCGGCTACGCAGAGCGCTGCCCGGGCCCCCTGGCCTCCAGCGCCCGTGGGCATCTGCCCAGCCCAGATCCAGGCAGGTGGGAGGTGCCTTGATCAGGAAGGGCTGAGCCTCTTGCACTGAATTACAAGCTGTAGGCTTTCAACCTGACCTCCAATCTCAAACTGGCCTCCGGGACACAGGTCTGATGGGGAGCTGCTGGCATTGCCACAGGGCTCATCCCCACCATCGGAGGAGATACTCGTAGCTGAGGAAGGTGACAGCATTGACAGGAAAAGCACGGGCACTGTTGATGGTGAGCCCCCGGAAGAAGACCCCCAGTCCTTCCTGCCGGACACTGCTCACCATGCAGTCCAGCATCCCCCGGTACACTTTGTATCTCAGGCCATCCATCTGCATCCGGGACTTGATCACATCTAAGGGCGTGGCTGCCACCCAGGAGGCGATGCCTGCAAAGCCCCCTGCCACCAGCACTGTGGCTGAGCCTGGAACAGAGGGAGCCCAGAGCAGGGGTCAGAACCAGAACACACCATCCTCCCCAGACCCTAACCTCCTTCCCCAGCCTCCGCCGGACCCTGCCTGCTACCCACACCCCATCCCCCATCCTCTCATGCCACTTTACTTACTGGGATTCTGGCCTTCTGGTGTGTACTGGTGGCAGAGCCCTTCATAGGTGATGAAGTAAATCCCCATCGTGGGGGTGTCCCTCAGTGTCAGGGCCCAGGCTCCTCGGAACAGCCCCCGGGGCCCCTCCTCCTGGAAAATGGAGGCTGCACAGTGCATCGGCCCCTTGTACCGGGGTCGGGGGCTCCCCGGCTGGGCCCTTGGCTCTGTCTGGTTTTGTAGCCGGACTTTGATGAGGTCAAAAGGAGCCAGGCAGTAGGCCTGTTGGGGAGGAAACATGAAGGCCCTGAGTGGGGCTCTGGGGTGGGAACCGGCTCTGTATATTCACAAGGGGAAGGAGGCAGGCAGAGGCGGCATGGTCCAGTCCCGCAGGAACCCTGGCAGCGCCCAGCCTCTCACGTGCATGTGCAACTGGGATGGCCAGGACGTCTACATGTGACAGGGACAGGCCACCTCACTTGGCATCAGGCCCAACCCCTCCTCATGCAACAGTGACCAACTTGCCTGGCCTGCAGCAGGCGCTCAGAACAGTGACAAACTTGCCTGGCCTGCAGCAGGCGCTCAGAACAGTGACGAACTTGCCTGGCCTGCAGCAGGCACTCAGAACAGTGACGAACTTGACTGGCCTGCAGCAGACGCTCAGAACAGTGACCAACTTGACTGGCCTGCAGCAGGCGCTCAGAACAGTGACCAACTTGCCTGGCCTGCAGCAGGCGCTCAGAACAGTGACCAACTTGCCTGGCCTGCAGCAGGCGCTCAGAACAGTGACGAACTTGACTGGCCTGCAGCAGGCGCTCAGAACAGCCTGGATTCTTTTTGCAGAAGCAGGTTGGTTTCTGGCCTCCCTGAAGCCAGCAATGAGCATGCCTGTACTGTGAGCCAGGCTGAGTGAATGATTCAGTCTGTGACTGTGAGACAGCAAAGAACCTACCCCTTCCCAGGGTGAAGAAGGTCCCCTCGAGAGTGTTGTTCTGATGACAGGACCCAGCTCCATCGATTCTCCCTCCTGCACTCACCTCTCAGAGCCCGAGGGGCATGGGGCCAGCCCTTCTTGCCTCTGGAGAGGCAAGACTCCCTCCCATTAGGTCCCACCAAAGAGTGCGTGTGGGAAGGTGGGTGATGGGGGACTTGCCGGGTGCTAGAGCTCTTAGCAGCAGCAGCAGCAGACACCACACAGATTTGCTATGGAACTGGGGCTGGGGTCCAGGTGAGCATCAGTGCTGGGGGGATATAGAGTGAGATGGGGGCGGTTAAGGTTTGGGTCAGAGATGCCACTAGGTCAAGATGGCTTTTAAGTCCAGGTGAGAATTGGGGTCCATGCCAAGGCTAGCCTGTCTCTGAGGGACTTATATGTTTTTGGCTTGTTTGTTTTCTGACAGGTACATGGACTCAGTTCTTCAGCCCTGGAGATGGCTGGCTGCGACGGGGGCTGTCAGTCGCCTCCAGTGGTGTTCCTTAAGGTGTGGCGGGCCAAGTCTTCGCTTATTTACTTTGGCCCTGGCAGGAAGGGACATAGGTTGGGGATCATCCCTTGGGAGATGGGTCCTTGGTGTCATCCTCCTGGGCCTGCTGGCAGCGCTGAGCTCAGGGCTTCGGGAAGTGTTCTGAGCCCTGAGCTCCTGGGGGCCGACACCAGGTGACAGACGCCCCCACAGGAATTGTGGAGTGTCAGATGCCACTTCAGCATTTCAGGAGGTCAGCTTCAGCCAAGGCCAGGGCAATGTCTGTGCCTGTCAGAGGCTGTCAATCCCTGCCTCTTCTTCCCACTCCAAACTAAAACACATTTTTTTTTTTTTGAGACAGAGTTTCGTTCTTGTTGCCCAGGCTGGAGTGCAATGGCACCATCTCGGTTCACCACAACCTCCGCCTCCCGGGTTCAAGCGATTCTCCTGCCTCAGCCTCTCAAGTAGCTGGGATTACAGGCACGCCCCGCCACACCCGGCTGATTTTGTATTTTTAGCAGAGATGGGGTTTCTCCATGTTGGTCAGGCTGGTCTCAAACTCCCGACCTCAGGTGATCTGCCCGCCTCGGCCTCTCAAAGTGCTGGGATTACAGGCATGAGCCACTTCGCCCGGCCTAAAACTCATTTTTGCTCTAAGACTCTGTGAAACTGAAGCCACAGGTTTGACCGTAAACCCAGGCTCCATCGGTGGCCCTCACAGTCCCCAGTTCTGCTTTCCAAGGAGCTGGAGGGGGCAAGGCGACTTAGAAGCGGGGCCTGGCCACTTAGCCGGGGGTCTCAGTTCTCTTCCTTGCATTTGTGGGGTGTGGCTCTCGGGGCTCAGGAAACCTGTAGGTGACACCTAGAACAAGAAGGGGCAGAAGAAAAGCCGGGGCCTCCGGGGTCTCGTTAATCATTAATTCATTTGAAGGAGCAGCCTGACTTTGTCCTTGCTCTCTGCCCCATGAAGTGTGACAGGGGCCCTGGCACAGGCGCCCAGGAGAGGGTGACCCTGGCTTGAGGCTGGGGTGTGAGCAGGTGTTGGGTGCACCCTCTGCCAGTTTATGCTCAGAGGTTCCATTGAGCACCGGTTCCTGCTGGCACTGGCAGGTCCACCCGCCCCTCTAAAGCTGGAAGCCCAAATGATGGCAGTGACTTAATGGTTAATGCCCTGCTGGGCCGGGCCTCAACACCCAGGCACTGCAGGCAAGGGTAGAGCTGGGCGGGGCCGGGGGAGTGTCGGGGCCTCATCAGGACCCGGCTAGAAGAGCTGGGCTCACGGCTCTGTGAGGGGCTGGCAGTTCTCCAGGGTCAAAGGTCTCCTTGGGGAGTGGGCTTCCTGCAGCTCTGAGGCTGGCAGACCCCTCTGGAGGGTAATAAGCCCTGTCAGCTGGAGTGACGGCATAGGCTGCTTCTCCAGGCGCCCTCTTGGCACTGCCCCCCAGCTCTCTCTGCCTTTTGTCCCCTCCATTCCCCACAGCCCTCCTGCCAAGGCCTGCAGCCCGGAAAGCTACAGCCCAGTCCTCATGTTCCCCTCCAGGAGGCCTGTGCCTCCATAGCTGTGGGTCTCCAGAGCGGGGTGGGTGACCATCCCTGTGACTCCTGTGTGCCCACACGCTGCCTTCTCACCTGCAGGAACCCCCCGGTGCAGCCCGCTAGGAAGATGTGCATATAGCTGGGCGGCTGGGCCCGCCGCTCCTGGTGGGAGGTGGCCGTGAGCAGCAGCAGGGCGTTGCTATAGACCCCAAACAGGACAGAGTTGACCACAGCTATGCTGGCAATGGGGAAGCTCATTCCCTTGAAGAAGCCCAGGAGCTGCAGAGAGACACATTGGCACTGGAGTAGGCATCGTGGGGCCTCCCCTTTGTCCTCTCCAGCCCTGGCATGGCAGCCTTTGGCTGGAAACTGCTCCCAAGTCCTGCCACAGGGAGGTGGGGACAGGTGGGGACAGTCTGAGGCTGAGGCTGCACTGTTGAGGTGCCAAGCTACCACCTAGGCCCCCCAAGGGTCCCAGACTTGGTCTTCTCTCCTCCTGGGGCAGAACCCTGCTGGAGAGGAGAGGGCAGTGGTACCAACGGCCCCGGATGCCTCCCCCAAAGGGGAAGGACCCCAAAGGAGTGGGCCACTCACAGACTCATGGCGGTAAATCCTGACCATGCAATCGGCGATGCCCCGGTACGTGGTCTGAGTCTGCAGCCGCACCTGGACGGGGAGGACAGGGCAGGTGGGGTGGCAGGATGGCAGGTGGGCCAGCTTTTCCCTCTGCCCTCTCAAGCGGGATGCCAGCCGGCGGGAGAGCCAGGAAGGGCAAGATTAGCCAGGCCTGACCTCAGGGCACCCGGACGTTTGGGTCAGGTGAACTCTTTCATTCCTCTGGTGCTTCTCCTAAACTCACCTTTACAGTGTCAAAGGGGTGTCCCAGGACCAAGCCCGCAGCTCCTGTGGTGCCAAGAAAGTGCTATGAGTCAGGGCCCTCGTGCCAGGCCCAGGAAGCAAGTCCGTGCCAAGAGGAAAGCGGGGCTCAGGCAGGAGGAAGGAGAGCAGCGCCATCTCAGACACGTGCAGCCACCTTCCTGCCAAGCTCCAGAAACTCCAGCTGCCCCCGACACCCCCTCCACACCAGGCACTGGGCCAGGAGGGCACTGGGACAAGGGAGTGAGACTCCAGGCCTCACCTGAGGACGCATACCCAGAAGGGAAGAGCCAGCCAAAGACACACGTGTCCTCGCTGGAGCCCGTACCCGGGTATCCCACTGCATATGTTACCGGGGGACTCCGGGCAAATCGCCCAGGGTCCTGCCTGCCTGAGAGCTGTACTCCTTTCTTTCTTCAACTCATAATGTTGTCGCTGGGATCCAGAGGAGGCCCTGCTGCCAGCTGGCTGCGAAGAGCTGCAGGGCCGTGATGGGAGTCATGGCTGGGCACCTGCCAGGGAGCTTCCCCCGTCCCTCCACCTGCCCACTCCCACTCCTGCCCTCCACAGCAGAGGCTGGCTCTGGAGCATGGGGGAGGTCGTGCCCCCAGGAGACAGGTTCAGAACACCCCTCTCTTTCTTAAGAGGAATGCCACCCAGAAGCTGGGCTGGGACCATGCACAACAGGCCTCGGGGCCCGGGACTGCGGCCCACAGCCAGGTGGAGCAGAGGCCCAGATGGAACTCAGGACAGCAGGTGAGGTCAAAGGTGAACTTCCTTTGTGAGCCCTACAGGGTGGGCCTGGAGAGAAGGGTGAGAGGCATAGGGTGCTCACCTGGCTCTCCTGCCCTCTGCAGGTGTCACGCAGTGCAGCCGAGGAGGGAGAGGCAGGCACCCTCCCACCTGCGCCTTCCTCACTTCTCCCCATTGGCCACTCCCTGGAGGACTGGGGACAGCCGGCTCTGGGGTGCTCCAGGGAACCCAGACTTTTTTTTTTTTGAGACAGGGTCTTGCTCTGTCACCCAGACTGGAGTGCAGCGGCGTGATCATGGCTTATTGCAGCTTCAACCTCTAGGGCCCAAGTGATCCTCCTACCTCAGCCTCTGGAGTAGTTGGGACCACAGGCATGTGCCACCAAGCCTGGCTAATTTTTTTCTTATTTCTTATAGAGACAGGGTCTCTGTATGTTGCCCAGGCTGATCTCAAACTCCTGGCCCCAAGTGATCCTCCTGCCTCAGCCTCCCAAAGTGCTGGGATTACAGGTGTGAATCACCATGGCCTGTCCCCTTTGTGTGTGTGTTTGTGTGTGTGTGTGTGTGTGTGTGTGTGTGTGTGTGTGTGTCAGGGTCTCACTCTGGCTGGAGTGCAGTGGTATGGTCATAGCTCACTGCAGCCTTGAATTCCTGAGCTCAAGCAATTCTCCTGAGTAGCTGGAACTACAGGTGTGTGTCACCACACCCAGCTAATTTATTTATTTTCTGTACAGACGGAGCCTCTCTATGTTGCCCAGACTGGTCTCAAACTCCTGGGCTCTAGTGATCCTCCCTCCATGCTGGAACTCAGAATTTGGTTTCAGCTTCTCCTATGTCACCCCTCTTCCCCAGGGAGTGACCTACCATTGGGTGCAATGTGACAGAAGGAAGAAAAATGTCTCACCAGAGATCCAGCCAGCCACAAACTCCTCCACGGGCATTGTCTGGGCTTGCAGGAACTGGCGGCTCCAGCAGAGGAGACAGAGTTGAACTCCCCCTACTCCCTCCCTGGCCCACACTGATAACCTCCCACTAATGTTTAACCCTGGTGGGAGGGTGAAAAGTGGCCTGGTGCCCGGACCTTGGGCAACTGGCAGAGGGGAGCGAGCCAGCTCTGGTGACCCTGGCCACCTGGAGGAGTCATGCAGAGTACAGTCTAACGGGCCAGGCATGCTGGGACCATGGGGGCCCTGATCCCCCAGCCCAGCCAATGATCCTGGCTCTGGGGATGGCAACTGGGTCCCTGCCCCATGGTCAGGCCCCTCCAGGGCTGCCTTAGCAAGAAGCAAAACCCCTGCCTGCCCAGTCAGCCCAGCCCCATTCCCATCCATCTCCACGGAGGTGCATGGCCACCCCCACCCCACAGAGAGAGGCCGGGTGCGGAGGGAGGGAGCGTGGCCACCAGGGTGTAGGCCCGGCTGGCAGGCTGCGTGGCAGGGTGGGGAGGAGCCACTCCCAGGAGTGAGTGACTCACCAGGCCCAGCTGTTCTCTCCAGGGTTGTTTACGACTCCCCTGTGTGAGTCAGAAACACAGCCTCCCCCGGCCTCTTCCTTCCCAGGGGAAAGATGGGGGTTTTGCTTATTTAAAGTGCGTGTTGCTCTGCAATGGCCCCGTTCTGCTCATAGTCAAAACCAAAATCGCTTTGAGGCTCTGTGAGCCGCGGGTGCCGCCCCTTCTCCTCTGACCTCACATCCTGCCACCCACCCTCTTCTCTCTCTGCTGCAGCCGCCCGAGCCTCCAGACTCTTCTTCAATCAGCCTTCTGCCTCCAGGCCTGTGGACTGGCTCCTCCCTCTTCCTGGACACTCTTGCCCTCACACCCCTTCAGCTGGTGTTCAAATGTCACAACCTTGGTGAGGTCTGCTTGGCCTCTCCAGCCAGAGGCACTGCTGGCTCTTCCTCTCTATCCATCACACTTATCACCCCAGCACGTGATGGGAGGAACTTGTCTGTCTGGGCAGGGATCTCTGGGTGTTTTGTTCACAGTGGGTGGCACAGGGTGGGCTCTCAGTAAATCATGAGTGATTGAATGAACGGAAATGTCAGCAAGCAGCATCAGCGGCAGCCCTGGGGCTCCAGTTCCCTCTTCCCATCACCAAAGGGCCCTGGAGAACGGAAAGGCCCAGTGACACCTGCAAGCTCCCCTCCAGATCTCCCTGCAGCTCCTAGTCTCCTGTGGGAGATGGCCCAGGCCCAGTCCTGCTCATCCTTCTCCTCTCACTGTGGCCCAAGGCAGGACCCAGCCACCCCTGCTGCTTCGTCTTGGGCGGATGGGTTCTGGAGACAGGACCTCATCTCCCACCTCCTGCCTCTAGAGCTGCCTGGGGTTCCTTGGGCCACCCCCCAAAGATCATCCTAAAAGACTATCCCCAAAGACTGGCCTTTCATGGTGGTTTGGGCTGCAGTCCTGGTTCTGCTTCCTGTTCCTGAAACTGCCTTTGCAAAAACTATAAGTGATACAGCCGGGCGAGGTGGCTCGCGCCTGTAATCCCAGCACTTTGGGAGGCTGAGGCGAGCAGATTACCTGAGGTCAGGAGTTCGAGACCAGCCTGACCAACATAGTGAAACCCCGTCTCTACCAAAAATACAAAAATTAACCAGCCGTGGTGGTGGGTGCCTGTAGTCCCAGCTACTTGGGAGGCTGAGGCAGAAGAATCACTTGAACCCAGGAGGCGGAGGTGGCAGTGAGTCAAGATCGCACCACTGCACCCAGCCTGGGCAACAGAGTGAGAATCTCTCAGGAAAAAAACAAACAAACAAACAAAAAACTATAACTGATACAATATTTACGGTGAAAGAGATCTGACCTAACTGACACCATCTTGCTTCTAACCTCCAAGCTGTCCTTGTTCGCTCCCGGCCATAGGCTGAACTAACTGAGAGGAACTGTTTAGAGTTTGCTTGGAAACAAAGATAATAACAGCCCTTTCCCAAAACCAATTCTGTTCCTGCCTGGGGACTAGACTGCCTTTGTAGGACTAACATTAGCCACAAGATTAGAAATTATGGTTTAGGAGTCATGCACCGGAGACCACAGGATTCTGAACCTCCCCCAATTGCTCCTAGGGATAACATCACTGTTGTAAAACCTAAGATCAGTTCTTGAGATATTTTGCAGACCCTGCACTGGATGGATCAGCTGGCACCACTAAGATCCATAAACTGGCTCATCTGGTCTTGTGGCCTCCACCCATGACCTGAGTCAGCACAGGAGGACAGCTTCAACTCCCTGTGATTTCACCCAAGACCCAACCAGTCAGCACTCCCAACTCACTGGCCCCCTACTCACTAAATTATCCTTAACAACCCCGATCCTGGAATTCTCAGGGAGACTGATTTGAGTAATAATAAAACTTCTGTCTCTCCTACAGCCAGCTCTGCATGAATTAAACTCTCCTTGCTGCAATTCCCTTGTCTTGAGAAATTGGCTCTGTCTAGGCAAAGGGTAAGGTGAACCCAATGGGCAGTTATATTATCTCCCTAAGTGAAGTCAAGAAACCCCTTCTGTGGGCCTTGGGGTCTATTATTGTTTGCCAAAGTAGGACAGCAGTCGGGCTAATTAGAGCAGTCTCGGCTCTAAAGGCTGGAGGCCTCCTCCTCCTTCACTTCAGAATGGGCCTCATTCTCTTTTCCAATCTCACCGTTTCACCCCAGTTCAAGAAAGACCCCTGTTTCCACTTCCCTAGGGCCTTTCTGTAGGGAAGCCCACCCACACATAGCATCATCTTGTCAATCTCGAGATCACAACCTCCAATATGTTTTTTTATTTTTTTAACGAATGAGAGGTTCTTATGTTGCCCAGGTTGACCTCGAATGCGTAGCCTCGCCTCTTCAAGTGCCAGGACAACTGGCCTGAGCCACTGCGGCTCCCTTCCAATATGTTCTTACTGCCTGACACACCTGCCCTGTATCTGTCATCCTGGGGTTCAAGGCCTCCCCCAGGGTGCCACCCACCTGCTGTGCTCTGATACAGCAAGGGTCTTTCCTGGGGTCCTAACCATGCTCATGTAGCTCCCACTACCTGGAATGCCTTTCCTTCCCCACCATCCTCCCGGACTCTCTCCCAGTGCCCCTCCTCGGCTAGCCCCACGTTCTAGCCCCCTCACCAACACCACACAGACTGCCAGGCATCAGTCTTATTTAATATTTCCAGTCCTGTTTCCTCGTTAATGAAACAGAGATATGATACTGACTTCTTAGTGAGTTATAAGGATTCAAGCACTTTAAAAAGTGGCTGGCACGTAAATGGCAACTGCTAATACTTATTTCCATTCTGAGGACGCATGAGAATGACACGGGAAAGGGCATGGCCCAGTGCCCCACACACAGCAGGGGAGCAGGGACTGAGGACCCTCCTTTTCCTGCATGTAGCATTTCATAGTTCTTTAAAAAAAAAAAAAAAAGACGGGGTTTCACCATGTTGGTCAGGCTGGTCTTGAACTCCCAACCTCAGGTGATCTGCCCACCTTGGCCTCCAAAGTGCTTGGATTACAGGCGTGAGCCACCACGCCTGGCCGGGGCATTTCATAGTTCTTAAAGCAATGCTGTCACCTTCTGTGGTTTTATTTTTCATTATTTTGGAGACTGAGTCTCGCTGTCACCCAGGCTGGAGTACAGTGGCAGGATGGCGCTATCAGAGCTCACCATGATCTCGAACTCCTGGGCTCCAGCCATCCTCCCACCTCAGCCTCCTGAATGGCTGGGACCACAGATGTGTGCCACCACACCCGGCTAATTTTTGGGTTTTTAACAGATGTGGTCTTAGTAAATTGCCCAGAGTGGTCTTGAACTCCTGGCCTCAGGCGATCCTCCAGCCTCAGCCTCCCAAAGTGCTGTGGTTTTAAATGCGCTGTTCTCCTGGGCTTCTTTCTCTCTCCCCTCTTCCTCCACTCCCAATTAAACCATAACAGACACTTCCTGAGGGCAGGGCCATGTCTCGTCTCAGTCTGCATCCCCTGACCTAGCACAGGCCCCACATCCAGTAAGCATTCAAAACAACACTGAACTCCTCTGTTCCCGCTTCACTTCAGCTGGGCTGAGAAGCCATGGACGTACAGTGTGTCCTGGTCTGAGGGTCCCAGGGCTGAGAACCAGGAAGGAGATGCCTGCCCCCACTGGATACCCTTCCTTGCAGCCCACGTCTGAGCTTCCTCAAGTCCTTAGGTCATATCAGCAAGGCAGATGTGATGTCATGGGCTCAGCTGTGGGGCAGTGTGGCTCATAGGGGGGCAGGCAGAGCTGGTTGACATACCGAAGAAGGGTGGGCTGGGCCAGGAGCTGGAGATGCTTTCCAATCACAGGGAACCAGGACAAAGTGAACCCGATGCCCTCTATTCCTGATCACCAAGCCCACTGCTGTCACTTGGGACAACTTCTGGTTCCTCTAGCCACAGAAGGTGCCCCATGGACTTATTTTTCTCCCTGAGTTCCACATCTCAGATGCACACATGTTGCATTATCAGGACGTGTTGGTGGCATGGCCCTGAGGGGAGGTGGTTTCACACCTGCCTCTCTGGGGCCCCAAGTCTCCTCCCAGCCTGGGAACACCTCAAGGTCTCCCAGGCTGTTGTGTAAGATAGCAAGGGCTCCTGTGACTGCTCCCCGGAAAAACAGAGTGTCCTGGCTTTCTGACATAGACGTATATTAATAATCATTTGAGAGTGGGGATAGTCCTTGGGGGTCATAGAGTTCAACCTCCTCATTTTACAGATGAGGAAACTGAGGCCCAGAGCAGGGATTGTCCAGAATGAGTTCGGGCCAGGACCCAGTCTCCTGACCACAGTCAGGAGGGCGCTACAGTACAGGCCGCTGCCAGCGCCGCGTGGATCCCTGGCACGTGCCAGGAAGTGTCCATTTCACAGGTAGGGAACTAGCCTGAAGTCTCACGCGTGGGGCATGCTAACGCCCCTAGCCTGATTTTCTCGAATCTTCGCCAATCCCTCTTACAGGCTAACAGTCGGGGCCTTTGTGAGGGGAAACTCGCCCTGGGTCACTGCGGTGGTAGCGGGGCTGGCTCGTGACGCGGCCACTCTACGGGCGCGACGCGACATGCGAGGCGGGGGTCCGGGCATGCGCGAGGCGGCCCTGGGCTCCCATTGGCTCCCGCGGCCCGGAGGGGCGGGGCCCCACGCGCCGCGCTTCCTCCGTCTGCGGCTTCCGCGTCGCTTTCCCGGCTGGGTCCTTGGCGGTTTCCCGAGTGCGGCCGGTGGCGGGCTTGGATTCAGGGCCGGAGTCCAGGCAGGAACCTGGCCTCTCAGGTGGCAGGCTCTGCGTTTCTGCGAGGTGAGAGCGCGGCGACGTCTGGCCCGGGCCTACGCCCCCGGCTGGGGGTGCGCCTTGCCCTTCCTGGGCATCCCAGTCCACCCCCTTGACCGTCGCAGCCCCCCCGACCAGCGCCAGGGCTACACTCTTGTCTCCTCCAGGCAGCGCTGCTCAACCTTGCAGACCCAGCTCGGGGACCCCTTCCCGTCCTCTATGAGAGCTTGAGGAGACCTCCAACCCCCGTTCCCTCGCTCCCAGTAACTGCTATTTCTCTTTGCCTTTGCAGATGGACGGGACGGAAGGCAGTGCTGGGCAGCCCGGCCCCGCTGAGCGGTCCCACCGAAGCAGCGTGTCCTCCGTGGGAGCCCGAGGTGGGTCCCGCCCCCTCTCCTCTCTTCCACACCCTCCTGGGACCCCAGCCCTGGAGAAGTGGCCCTGGCTTCTTTTTCGTTAAAGATGATTTATGTATCAACTAAGAAATGATAAGGTACATTCAGATGTGGAAAACTCACAGATGTCAGAGGTTCTGTCATTAGTTTACTGGCCAGGTTGGGTCCTCTTGAATCACACTCATTTGTAAAATGGGCTTGTTTATCATAGCCTTGAAATTCAAATGAGATCATGTGAATGAAAAGTGAAGGCTAATGCCGTGGTTCACACCTGTAATCCCAGAACTTTGGGAGGCCAAGGTGGGCAGACCGCATGAGCCCAGGAGTTTGAGACCAGCCTAGGCAACATAGTGACACAAAAAAGAAAAGTGACATGTTCACTTTCTTTGTGTCATTTCTTTCTCCCAAACAGCCTTTTGAAAACAAGGATCATGATCTTCATTTGCTAGGGAGGAAATTGGGCCCTAGGGAGACTAAGTCCCAGACTACGGAAGCTCTCCAAGTGACCACACGTACTGCAGCTTTCTGTGACTCAGTTCTCCTCACCTGAGAAGTGGATCTGGACCTGAGCCTCCTGGAAATGATTTTTTGATCTCTGAGAGTAGCTGCTGGGGCTTAACAGACTTGGGGTCCAAGAAGCACCTTCCCTTCTGTTGATGAGAAACCGCACCCTTCCCTTCCACACACTCTCGGAGGTGTTATTAGCTCTACTTTTACAGATGAGACAACTGACACTTTCTTCTTTCTTTCTTTTTTTTTGAGACAATCTTGCTCTGTTGCTCAGGCTGAAGTGCAGTGGTGCGATCTCGGCTCACTGCAACCTCCACTTCCTGGATTCAAGCAATTCTCCTGCATCAGCCTCCCGAGTAGCTGGGATTACAGGTGCCTGCCACCACACCCAGCTAATTTTTTGTATTTTTAGTAGAGACTGGGTTTCACCATGTTGGTCAGGCTGGTCTCGAACTCCTGACCTCGTGATCCACTCGCCTTGGCCTCCCAAAGTGCTGGGATTACAGGCTTGCCCCCGTGCCCAGCCTGACACTTAAATTGACTTGCTGAAGTTGACCAGCGACCCGGCAAGGATGGGAACCCGAGTATGTTGGCCCCAAAGCTCGGTGTTCCTTCACCATGCCTGCGGTCCCAGGGATGGGGATTTGAATCTGGTTGCTCTTCTAAGTGACTCTGGCTCTGGAGTCCCACAGTTGTCCCAAGAGAACTCTCAGCTATTTGAGTTGTTCTTCCCTAACCTGCTTCAGGCTGACCTGAAAGACCCAATATTGACTCCTGAGGCTTAAAGAGTCCTAAGGAAGCTGAGACTTGGAACCTGCTTTAACCTAGGTGACCTAAGGAATCTTCTGTTCCCATCTTAGCCTGAGCCAGAGAGAGACTTGCCTCAGGACAGCATGGGTTGCCAGCTCTCACTCCTGCCAGCCCGAGACTAACCACAACAGCCTCAGGGTGGGTTCAGCCCCTCTGTGCCGTCGTTTCACACCTGTTCTTGCTCAGGGCAGAAACACAGCTGAATCCTTGGGGCTGCTATGGTGGTGAGGGGCGGGTTGCAATGGCCAGGCTTAATTTGAATCTTGGGGAATTGGGGGTGGCAGGTCTCCTGGCAGGCGTTACTGGGTTTCTGGGTGGTTTGAGGGTCTCAAGCAAGCACTAATAGCATTCATGATAGGGTCTTTGGGGGCTTCTAGGGCTCTGCCTCTGGCATGGACTCTGCTGCAGAAGTATAGCCCTGGTCACCCCCAAGGGGTGTAGGGTGGGGGCTCCAGCCTCAGTGGGTGGTGGAGGGTACCTGGTGGGCCTGGCTGTGCCAGGCAGAGGCCTCAGCTGAGCCTGCCCCTCCATCACAGTGGCTGATGTGCTGGTATACCTGGCGGATGACACGGTGGTGCCCCTGGCTGTGGAGAACCTGCCCTCGCTCAGCGCCCATGAGCTGCACCGCGCCGTCCGTGAGGTCCTGCAGCTCCCAGACATTGCCCTGGATGTCTTCGCACTCTGGCTGGTCTCCCCTCTGCTGGGTAAGGCTTGGCATGCAGAGGCCAGGCTGGAGGGTGGGAAGGGCACTGACCAGTACCAGAGGGAGGGGGTGGCGTTCAGAGCTGCTGGCCACTGCTCATGGGGGATGGTGGGACTTGGGTCTGTCCTAAGCTGTCCACCCATCTGAGCACCTAGAGCCCTGAGAAGGCCCCCGCTCCTGGCCCCGCTCTTGCCCCTGCTGTCTCTCTTTCTGCTTGTGGTGGAGGAATGGCCAAGTCTGCCCCGCCTGGTCATGCTGGAGCTGGGTTGTCAGGGAACAGTACTGCAGGAGGAAGGGGGCCTTGTCTGCTGAGCATAACCTTTGACACAACTTGGGTGGCGTTTGGGAACCATGATTTCACCTTATCCTCAGGCCCAGGCCAGTCTTGCAGATGAGCAAGTTGAGGTTGGGGTGGTGAGACCACTGCGTGGTAGGAGCAAGACAGACCCAGGCCTGAGTGCTTCCTGGCCAGCCTCTTCAAACTGTTCCTGTTCCTTGGAGACAGGGAGGAGAGGGAACACAGCACAGGAAGCAGGCCCCTCTGACCCTGAGACTCTTAGTGAGGGTGGGGAGGGTGGGAAGAGTAGGGACGTGACTTGCCTGGCCGGCCTCGTGACCACCCACATCCTGCCCTTTCAGACTGAGATTGCAAGACGGAGGGACTTGGGGGCGGTGGCTCTCTAGACCCTCAGCCCGGGGTCCCTTGGTGAACAGGGTCTCTAAGTCTGCTGGTTCGCACCGGAGGGGCCGAGGCAGAGGCTGCCCCAGGTTGTTAGTTAGTAAATTGGTGCGGTGGCCGGTGTGTTTTCTTAGCTTACACATTCTCTTCGTTGTAGAGGAATGCAGGCAAGAAGTGGGTAACCGGTCCTATTGAGGAAGTGCATAGGACAGCCTGGGTCAGGCCCAAGGGGCCTCCAGCAGTTACTTCTCCTGAGGCTGCTGGTGGGGGGAGAAGGAGCATTTGGCCACCTCGTCCCCTACCCTCATCCTTCCCTCCACGTCCTCCCCCCTGCCAATGGGAGCTTCCTGCTCAGCTGCTGCTGGGAGGCTCTTGCCCACCCTCTTCCTGCTGCCTTGGCTCCTCGGCCACCTCTCCTTCACCTCCGGGCTGCAGGTCAGGACTGTGGGCCCCTTGGTTTTTGTCTGACTGCTGGGGTGCAGTTCTGCTGCCTTGGCCCCTGCCCTGCCTCTGGAAGCTCCCAGAGCCTGCGGGGCAGCCTGCCGCCTCGCCTCTCGCCTCTCGCACCTCATCCGCCCCCATCCCTCCTCACCACATTCCTGTTCCCCCAGGGCCTGAAGGAGGCTGGAATGAATGTGAATGGGCTGCTTTGTCGCCTGTGCAGGAGGAGGGTGGCAGAAGACCCCAGCACAAAGTCAGCACCCACTCTGTTCCCAGGCTGGATTCAGGGAGGCTGAAAGGCTACTTGAGCTATGACTTGGGCCCCCCAGAACCCTTGGCCTCCCCTACCCCTGATGGGGTGAAGCGGTGACAGATGCCCCTGGGCAGTGAGTGCCCTGCAAGGGCAGGGAGGGGTGACATTTTCTGGAGCTGCCCTTCATGCCGGATGTTTTGGCAGGGCCTGACCTTCTCCATGCCATTGTCACTCTGCATGGAACAGGGCTCCAGGGACCTTCCGTCCCATTTGGATAACAGCCTTTAGGCAGGAAGGCCCCCATCTGGAAGTCTGGGACTGCTGGAGCTCTGAAGACAGAAGTCTTTTGAGCTGCTGGGGCTTGTGGTTAAGGCTGGTCAGGGCTGGGCTGTAGGCAGGAGGACGGGCATCCTTGTCTTCAGGGCATTCTGAGGTCCCATCTAGTCAGTTACTGCGCTAATTCCATAAGGACACACAAAGCCTCTCTCAGGCCAAGTGGCGTTCTAGATGCTGGGAATACAGGAGGGAAGATACTGGTGGTGTCCCCGCCCCAGAGAACTCGCTGTTACAACTTTATTTTATTGATTTATTTTATTTTTAATTTTTTTGAGACAGAGTCTTGCTCTGTTGCCCAGGTTGGAGTGCACTGATGTGATCTTGGCTCACTGCAACCTCTGCCTTGTGGGCTCAAGCAATTCTCCTGCCTCAGCCTCCTGAGTAGCTAGGATTACAAGCAAACCAACCCACACCCTGCTAATTTTTGTATTTTTAGTAGAGACAGAGTTTTATCGTGTTGGCCAGGCTGGTCTCAAACTCCTGACCTTAAGTGATCCACCCACCTCAGCCTCCCAAAGTGCTGGGATTACAGGCATAAGCCACTGCGCCTGGCCACCACTGGAACTTTAGAGCCTAAGGTATCGTGAAGGGAGGTTCAGGAAGCAGAGCTCTGTTCCTGGTTTAGCCACTAACCCCTTGTGGCCTCAGGCAGTCACTGTGCCTTTCTGAGCTTCAGTTTCTCCGCTATGAAGTGGGTGATCTCCATGTCTTCAGCCCTGACATCCTTCGAGTTGACACCCTTCCCAGACAGAGTGTGAGGACTCCATGAGGGGCTCAGTGGCCAAGTGAGGGGAGTTGATGGAGCCCTTTCTGGAGGGAGTGGGGAGACGACTGTTGGGGGTAAATGGTGTTTCCCTACTGGAAGTGGTGGCAGATGGGTGGGGCCAAGGGTCTGGTTGCAAATGAGGGCTGTGGAGCCTCTGGGAAATCTGGACCAGAAATGAGGGGACAAGAAAGGGCTGCAGAGACTGGATGCAGGGGTGAGTGTAAGGGCTGTGGGCAAGGGCGCTCATTTGGAGGCTGTGGCTGCTCTTTTGGTTAAGATCAGGATCCAGGTGGAAGTCCCAGATGGCCCAAAGAGCAGAGACGAGGACCCCTGGCCTCAGGCCAGCAGGAGAGGCGATCAGCCATTAGTGGGGACCTCGGAAGCGTGGAGCAGGGAGACGTGGATCGGGGGGGCTCTCGAGGCTTGTAGCAAGCTCTGGCTTCTGCACCCCAGCGACAGACATCCCATTCATCTCTGGATGAACTTGGAAGTGGCCTCACACCTCTCGAAGGCAGAGACCCAGGTAGCCATTGTTTTTTGTTGTTGTTTTTTGTTTGTTTGTTTTTGAGACGGAGCCTCACTCTGTCGCCCAGGCTGGAGTATGCAGTGGCACAATCTCAGCTCATTCCAACCTCCGCCTCCCGGATTCAAGCAATTCTCTGCCTCAGCCTCCCGAGTAGCTGGAATTACAGGCGTCCCCCACCACACCCGGCTAATTTTTGTATTTTTAGTAGAGATGGGGTTTCACCATGTTGGCCAGGCTGATCTTGAACTCCTGACCTCAGGATCCACCCGCCTTGGCCCCCCAAAGTGCTGGGATTACAGGTGTGAACCACCATGCCCAGCCTGGCCATTGTTTTTTGGTGGGTGCTGGTGTGTGAGCTGAAAGGCTTTGTCCCTCCTGGCCTGAGGCATTGATCCTGGGTCCAGAGCAGTAGTGGTATGGGGCAGCCTGGAGTTTGAGGGGTTGGACTGGGTACACTTGGTCATTCTGCCAACCTCTAGTGAGGTCACTACACCCCAGGGATGCAGCAGTGGACAAGTCCTTAGCCCCTGTGGGTGGCAGCAGCAGAGAGAGTCAGGTGGCGATCAGCCTGTGAAGGCAAGCAGATGTGGTGCCATTAGGGCGGTGGACAATTTTGAGGAGAAGCTGCCTTAGTTAGGGGGTCCAGGGAAGGTGGCCCTGAACTAAGACCTGAGCCAGCCAGCCACGGGACAGATCTGGGACAAAGGAGTCCAGGAAAAGGAGCAGCAAGAGCAGAGGCCCTGGCACAGGCAAGGTGGGGACGTGCAAGAGATTTAAGAAGGCCAGGGTGGCAGGAGCACAGCTGGAGAGGCAGTGAGAGAGGAGATGAGGTGGGAGGGCCGGGCAGGAGCTGGATTGCCTGTGGGCCACAGAGGTGCAGAGCTTGCAGGATGGAAGGTCAGCTGGAGCTCCTTGGAGGTGTCTGGGTAGGGTCTCACGAGGGGGAAGCCCAAGCTCTGCCAGGGGGAAGGCAAGGCAGCCCCTTGGGCCTCTGGGCCCCAGTTGCCAATTTCAGGTGTTGCTTCCTGATGGCACTACAGGTCCCTCTGTGCCCTAGCACCTTCCATTGGCCACAGCCTCCAGCTTCAGCTTGCCCTGGGGCTTCAGTGAACAGTTAGTGGCTGGCTCTGCCTGGAGCCAGACCCCCGTCGCTTGCTGTGTGACTATGGACAAGCAACTTGACCTCTCTGAGGCTCATTTCCTCTATGGGTGAAGTGAGGGGTAGGGTTATTGCAGCAATAAATGTCTCTAGGCCACTCAAAATGTCTCTGGACCCTTGGCACCTGCTCAGTTACTGTTGGTCACAGCTGTCATCATTCTGTTGCTGATGGGCGGTGTGATGGGTGGGTAGGCAGCTGCTGGACTGGTTGGAAGCTACATGGTGGGAGGCCACGTGGTGGGAGGCTGCTGTGTGGTGGGAGGCCTCGGGGTGTGAGGCTGCTGTGTGGTGGGAGGCTGCTGTGTGGTGGGAGTCCGCGTGGTGGGAGGCTGCTGTGTGGTGGGAGTCCGCGTGGTGGGAGGCTGCTGTGTGGTGGGTGGCCGTGTGGTGGGAGGCTACTGCATGGGAGGTTGCTGTGTGGTAGGAGGCTGCGTGGTGGGAGGCCTCAGGGTGGGAGGCCTTGGGGTAGGAAGCCACAGGGTGGGAGGCTACTGCGTGGGAGGCTGCTGCGTGGTGGGAGTCTGCGTGGTGGGAGGCTGCTGTGTGGTGGGAGTCCGCATGGTGGGAGGCTGCTGCGTGGAAGCCGCAGGGTGGGAGGCTGCATGGGCCACTTCCCCTCTCATCCTGCAGAGGTGCAGCTGAAGCCCAAGCACCAGCCCTACAAGCTGGGACGCCAGTGGCCGGAGCTGCTGCTGCGTTTCACCAGCGCCCCGGATGACGACGTGGCCACAGGTCAGTGCTGCTGCCTGTCTGTCCTTGCCTCGGGAACCCCTGAGTCTGCAGCTCTGGCTCCCAGCCCAGCCAGGGCCCTGCAGCAAGAAGCTGCCCTGCTGAGGGGAAGGGCCTGCATCTCCCCCAGCCTCCGTCAGCCGCCCCGGCAGGGGAGGAAGGGGTCCCTGAGAGAAGCCCCATTGAGGGGTGGGCTGGGAGCCGCCGGGGCACGTTGGGATGAGCTGCGCACGCGACCCTCTGCACAGCCCTCGGGTTTTCTCAGCTATGGTGGGTGACGTTGGGGGCTGGGGCCAGGGCCAGTCAGGGGAGAGGAGAGGGCTAAGCAGAATGGGGAGGCCTGGCAGTGACTCAGCCTCTCTCCCCAGATGAGCCTTTCCTGCAGTTCCGAAGGAACGTGTTCTTCCCAAAGCGGCGAGAGCTCCAGGTGAGCCAGGAGCCCAGGTGGCCCCACCAGGCCCGGCCCCTCGCACTCCACTTCCCTGTCCCTAGACCCCTGGACATTCACACCTTGCCCCAGCCCAGCTGAGCGGCTCTCCCTGCCACACCGGCCTGCAGATCCACGACGAAGAGGTCCTGCGGCTGCTCTACGAGGAGGCCAAGGGCAACGTGCTGGCCGCTCGGTACCCGTGCGACATGGAGGACTGCGAGGCACTGGGGGCCCTGGTGTGCCGTGTGCAGCTTGGGCCCTACCAGCCTGGCCAGCCGGCCGCCTGCGTCCTGAGGTGAGGGCCTGTGTGACCTGAGGCGGGGGCACTGGTGGGAGTTTGTCCTCGGAATCCAACTTACAGGCAGTCTTAGGTCTCGCAGGGGACAGGGGGCAGGGTCCTGGAGTCAGGAGGCCTCAGCACCACATGCTTCCTCTGGCCCTAGGCAGTTGCTCCGCCCCTCGGCCTCCTTTTTTTTTTGAGACTGAGTCTCACTCTGATGCCAGGATGGAGTTCAGTGGTACAATCTCGGCTTACTGCAACCTCCACCTTCCCCTCGGCCTCCTTTTCCTTACCAGCCCTGGGCAGGAGCCTCCGGCCGAGGTCAGGGGAGCTGGGCTTTTGGAGTCACAGCTAGGGACCAACCAGACACTGACCCTTTGTCATTAGTAACAGTCCAGTTCCAGATTCCTGGGATGCTCCCCAGGCAGTCGCACGCTGGCTGTCCACCTCCCAGCCCTCTCGAGAAACCAAGCTCTCTGCTGTGTAAATTAGCAGGGCCTTGGGTGGTGAGGATTGAGTCTGCCCTGCCGAAGCCCCGGCCGGTCTCTGGCCTCCATAGAGGATTATCCCAAGGTTTAGAAAGAATTCCAGTGAAGGTGGGCTTGAGCCCAGCCTGACCCTAGCCAGGGCTCTCTGCACCCTAACCCTGCAACATGTGGGTGTCAGGAGAGAGATGTGGAGACGAGGACCCTCCACTGACAGCTAGAGCCTGGCAGGGGCCACCCCCACGTTCACAGTCAAGACTGAGGGCTCCCAGCTGAGCTGGCCCAAGGCTGGTGACTGTGGGGTCCTGGCCCTTGTGCTGGGCATGTCTGTTCTTGCAAGTGACAGCTGAACCAGCTTAAACTGTTGGAATGCAAGGGTACCATGTCACCTCATGTAACAGACAAATCCAGGGTGGTTGATGTGCCCTGGGCCAAGCTCAGTGCAGCGGCTCTGGCCAGGCTCTCAGACCCCCCTCGCTTCCTTCACCAAGCCCTGCGTCCTCTGGGTCAGCTCACTTGTGTGGGCGCTTGCCTTGTGGCCAGGTGGCTGCCACAGTTGTGTGGCAGGAAGGCACAGACTCTCATCCCTTACCTGACCTCAGCCCTCAACTCACTCTGATGGCTGGAACGTGATCCCAGCCCACCCAAGGGAACATGGTCAGCAGCCAGGCCACTGAGCAGCTGCCATCCAACCTTCCCCTGGGTCCCTCATGAGCCTGGATGAGAGTGGGGAAGGCCGGATTTCCACATGACAAGTGGGAGGTGTTGCCAGAAAAAGGGATGTGGGGGGTTAGATGGCATATGCCCACGGCGGCCCCGAGACGGGTGGACAGCCCCAGAGACCCCTCCTCATGGCCCCCTTGGGCCTGCAAGTGTCTTGCCTGGGCCCTTCTGCTCTGGTAGCTCATGGTGTCTGATGCTTCAGAAACCGCAGCAGGGACCCCTCCCCTCTTCAGTAAAAAAGACACTACAGTGAGGCCTGTTCAACACTTACCTCATGCTGGGCGCGGGCTGGTGTCCTTATGCTCGAGGACAGATGTGTGTCCTCGTTTCACACACAGGGAAATGGAGCCTCAGAGGCCTCAAAGACTGAGCACTTAGGCCGGGCCTAGTGGCTCAGGCCTGTAATCCCAGCACTTTGCGGGGCTGAGGGGGCAGATCACTTGAGGTCAGGAGTTCGAGACCAGTCTGGCCAACATGGTGAAACCCTGTCTCTACTAAAAATACAAAAGTAGCTAGGTGTGGTGGCATGCACATGTAATCCCAGCTGTTTGGGAGGCTGAAGCAGGAGAACCCGGGAGGGGGAGGTTGCAGTGAGCCAAGCAGGTACAGGACAGGAGGCGCCTCTCACCGGCTCACTGGCTGCACGGTTGCTCATGGCAGAGGCAGACAGGCTGGCCCCGGAGTCTGCCCTTCAGAGAGGAGCCACTGCACTCCAGCCTGGGCGAGAGAGTGTCTCTGTCTTAAGAAAGGACTGAGCTGTCCGCCCGCAGCTTATCTGAATGGCTGGTCCATTGCCTGAGGCGCGGGACTAGCTGCGGTTATGCCAGCGTCTCTCCTGCTTTGTGGCAGGGGGGAGATGCCCCTTCTTTTGTGAGCCTGTGCTAGTTGTAGGTTGGCGTTTTCACGTTTTTTCTGGCAGAAAAAAGCATTGAGAGCGTTAAGACCCCTGCACCAGTTTGGTTATAAAAGTTCCACTGGTTCAGAAATCCCACCTCTCCTGAGTTGGTGACAGATGTTGCTCTGAAGCTGCCGCTGCAGTCTGATTCCAGGCAAATGGGGGCTTCAGCCTCTCGCCTCTGCTGTGAGCTGCAGATCTGGGCCCGTCTCTGGGCCTCCTTCACTTGCCTGGCTGCCCTGTGTGTCTGTATGCCCTCACAGGTTGGGGTGGGGGGGTCCTCTGGAGTGCTGGGTGCACTGCAGGTGCTCAGCGTGGTGGTTCCTTCCCTTCTGGGGGTGAATAGGGGCCTGGTGACTCCTGCGTCTGTTCCTTTGACTCCTGTGAGTTTCCTGGGTGAGCACATGGTAGCCAACCAGGCAGGAGGCAGGAAGGGTTGGGACACAGGACCAGGCCCTGCAGGGGCCCTTGGTGCAGATGGGCTGCAGTGCAGTGGCTGCCGGCTGAGGCAGGACTTGTGGGAAGTATGGGAAGGTGGGGCCCGGGTTCCTTTTCCTGGCTGGATGTGCAGGCATCTGGAGCTGCAGGATGAGCCTCTGGCTTCAAACGGTGACCTGGATCAGATGGACAGAGGGATAGCCCCAGGTGGGGCCGCAGAGGGAGCCCCATCACCATCCTGGGCCTGCACTTGGAGAGCTTGTCATGTTTTAGGACCGGGAGAGCTCACCTGGGACAGGTGGGGGTGTCACCATCCCCCACTCTGTGGAGGAAGCGGGCTCAAGACAGGAGGCGCCTCTCACTGGCTGTCCAGCTGTTTGTGGCAGAGGTAGACGGGCTGGCCATGGAGTCTGCCCTTCAGAGAGGGGCCAGGAACTGAACCCCCTCTGTCTGGTGCCTGGGTCTCCCCTCCTGGGCTCCTGACCCAGCCTCTGACTTGGAGGTAGCTGTGTGTCCGCTTCCTCCAGGCAACCCTGCTTCCCCCGCCCTCCCCCATGAGCCTGGCCCCTCTGGCTGGGCCACTAGCACCTGTCTCTTTCTTCCTCCACAGGGAGAAGCTGGACTCCTTCCTCCCCGCTCACCTCTGTAAGCGGGGCCAGGGTCTCTTTGCTGCCCTCCGGGGCCGAGGGGCCAGGGCCGGGCCCGGTGAGCAGGGCCTGCTGAACGCCTACCGCCAGGTGCAGGAGACCAGCAGCGACAATGGGTGTGAGGCTACCCTGGGCACCCACTACCGCACCTACCTCCTCAAGTGCCACGAGCTGCCCTTCTACGGGTGAGAGCCACAGCCCTGCGGCGCCCCACCCCCGCAGACTGTCCCTGGGCTTTCTAGCAAAGCTGCCAGTGAGGCCGCCCCTGCCCCCACTGAGCTGTGTCCCCATGAAGTGGTGTCTCGTCACAAGCACCTCAGGCCCCTCCAACTCAAGCTGGGCACCTGCCCTCCTCCACTTCCTCTTGGGGGCTGGGACACTTTGGATGGGTTCTCTCCTCCCTGGCACAGCAGTCACCTGCTTACCGGCCCAGCCAACCTCACCTTCAGCCAGCTGTCTCTGTCACGCAGTTGGCATCTAACAAATAGCTCTGTGCACCTACTGCGCGCACTCTCCCTGGGCACTGGAGGTCCCTCTGGGCCAAAGACACCATGCCCCTGCCTGGTGAAGCTGACATTCTAGTGGAGAGCGACAAGAATACGGAGGTTGAGGAGAGCCTGCTGGTGGGCACGGGCAGCAGCTGGGAGACCAGAGGGTGGGGTGTGGTGTGGGCCCTGTGGTCAGAACAGGTGAGATGGTCAGATGCAGGACATTCTGAGGGCAGTGACGGGATTTGCCAGATGAATGTGCGGTGGACGAAGTGAAGGAGGGGGCAGAGAGGACTTGGCTGAGCACCTGGCAGATGGCGTCACCATCGACTGAGCTGGGCGGTGCTGTGGGTCGGTGAGGGCAAGTTTAGGAATTCTGTTTTTTGTTTTTGTTTCAAGACGGGGTCTCACTCTGTCACCCAGGCTGCAATGCAGTGGCACAGTCGTAACTCACTGCAGGCTCGACCTCCTGGGCTCAAGTAAGCCTCTCAAGTAAGCCTCCTGAGTAGCTGGGACCACAGGCGTGCACCACCATGCCTGACTAATTTTTTTTTTTTTTTTGAGACAGAGTTTCACTCTTATTGACCAGGCTGGAGGGCAGTGGCATGATCTCAGCTCACTGCAACCTCTGCCTCCCAGGTTCAAGCAATTCTCCTGCCTCAGCCTCCCAGGTAGCTGGGACTACAGGCATGCACCACCATTCCTGGCTAATTTTTGTATTTTTAGTAGAGACAGGGTTTCACCATGTTGGCCAGGCTGGTCTCGAACTCCTAACCTCAGGTAATCCGCCTGCGTTGGCCTCCCAAAGTGCTGGGATTACAGGCGTGAGCCACCACACCTGGACACACCTGGCTAATTTTTGTATCTTTTTGTAGAGATGGGGTTTTGCCTGTTGGCCAGGCTGGTCTGGAACTCCTGGGCTCAAGTGACCCTCCCGCCTCGGCCTCCCACAGCACTAGGATTATAGGTGGGAGCCACTATGCCCGGCTGGGAGCTTGCTTTGGACACGTTGATTTTGAGATGCTTGTTAGACGCCCCATGGCGACTTCGAGTGGGCATCTAGTCTCTAGTGCAGTCTGAACTGGAGCTCGTATTTGGTGACTCCTATGCATATGGAAGGCACTTGAAGCCTGGAGAGACGCTGGGAGGCGAGTGTGGGCTGGGTGAGGAGGGCCCCACTGCAGCAGCTCCAAGCACATGTCCCGCTTGTCCTCCTGGCAGCTGGCGATGGACGGGCTCCAGTCTGGTGGGCAAGCGTGAGCACAGCCCTGCTGTAAAATGGCGTCAAGAAACGGGACTTGTAGTGGTTTTGACCCAGGGCGGGGGTGACAGCCCACGTGTGCTAACGGTGATCCAGCAGCCAACAGGCAGCCCTCTCCTGGCTGCTTCGGTTTCCTCCATGAAATCCGACAGCTGGCCATCAGCTGAGCCTGGGGGGCAGAAGTCTTCCAGGGGATGCTGGAGTGGGACAGCCCCAGGAATTCAAGGTGGCCCATGCTGGTCTCCGGCCCTGTCCCGCTGCATAGGGAGAGTGGGTTTAACTTGGGCTCTGGCTCGGTGGGTGGCGAGGGCAAGGGTGAGCCCGAGGGATGAAAGAGGGCGAGGCTGCAGGAGGGACAGGTGGCAGCTCTTCTCAGTTTTGACCCCGGGGGCCACTCCCCTCACCTCCTCATGCTTCCCAGGAGGTCCCTGCTGCTGAAAGGTCACCGTCCCGGACAGTGGTCAGCAGGCTTTCCTGCCACCTCCAGCAGCCCTGGGCCCCAGCCCAAGTGCCAAGCACACAAGACTGACTTTGCCCCACACCTGGGGCCACATGCTTCCCTCCACCTGTAGCACTCGCCCTTCTCTGTGCCATCAGGCCCTTCTCCCTCCAGTCGTGCCACCACCAGCTCAACTGCTGCCTCCCCCACAAAGCCTCCCCTCCACTTCCGTTTCTCCCTTCCCTGTGATGGGTTTCAGTCACCAAACAGCAGAAACTGCACAGCAGAAGCTTCTCAGGGCCCAGGTCGGGGCCTAGAGCAGCCTCCCTAAGCATTGCTGGTGCCAGCTGGAGGCTGACCCCAGTCCCCTCCCCAGGTGTGCCTTCTTCCATGGCGAGGTTGACAAGCCGGCCCCAGGCTTTTTGCACCGGGGTGGGCGCAAGCCAGTTTCTGTGGCCATCAGTCTGGAAGGTGTGCACGTCATCGACAGCAGAGAGAAGGTACTGCCCCAGCTCCTCCGGGGTGGAGAGGATGGGAGGGGTGTCCTGACCCAAGCCTTGCTGGTTTCCCTGGGCCTGTGGGGCCTGTGGGGCCTGGGGGCAAGATGGGTGGACTGTCTGGGAGGGACCTTGCCTCCTCGGACGTTCTTGTAGCCCCTGAGGGTGTTCCTGGGTCCTCTTGCCCAGCATGCTGGGCTGTGGGGTGGCCGGGGCAGGGGAGGCTGCAGCTGGGATTTCCACCCCTGAGTGGAAGGAGGGCAGCAGGGCCCACTGCTCTGCCTGGCTAATAGCTAGAGAATGGCCTGGTGCTCCAGAAGACCCTGCAGTGGGCGGCCCTCTTGGGCTGACCACGCCCTCTTCTCCATGCATTTGGTGGCCAGCCCTGGGTACAGAGCCACATCAGCAGCCAGCCCCATAGGGCAGATTCCCTGGGAGGCAGGGCCCAGCTCAGCCTCAAGCTAGATGCCACCCCCCGACCTCATAGAAGAGACTCCCCTTCCCTCCTCCCGATGTGCCTCCCCAGCTGTCAGGAGCTTGGCCTGCTGGTGGGACTGTCGTGGAAGAGAGGATCTCAGCCTCCCTGGACCGAAGTCCCAGGAGGCTCTGATGAAAGCTGAGGCTCCTCTCCTTAGAGAAACACACGAAAGAATGTACACTTGGCCTTGGAGAGACACACGCCCTAGCCAGGTGTCCCCTCCTGGTGGTGCCTGAGTAGGATGGTGCGGGGAGCAGGCCTCTGCCCAGAGGTCAAGGCTGGCTCTGCGTCTCCTGCTGGCCAGCATGTCCTGCTGGGCCTGCGCTTCCAGGAGCTGTCGTGGGACCACACCTCCCCCGAGGAGGAGGAGCCCATCTTGTGGCTGGAGTTCGATGGGGAAAGCGAGGGCACGCCTGTCAACAAGCTCCTCAAGATCTACTCCAAGCAGGTAGCGTGGGCGGTGCCTGCACACGGGTGGGGAGGCTGCGCCCTGTTGCCCCGGGTCCCAGGCTGGCGGGGAAGGAGGTGAGAAGCTGCCTTGGGCCTGAGGATGAAGGCGGCCTGGGCACAAGGGGTGCCTGCCTCCTGCAGACCTGGAACCGCCCTGGGAGGTCAGGAGGCCTGGTCTCAACGAACAGCTGCCGGTGGCATGGCAGCTGCGGGGGGTCGGGCAGCTGTTTGTTGAGGGCTTGCCCAGCACTTTGAGACCAGCCTTCGTCTTCACCTCCTGTCCCCAAGGCCGGTGCTGTTGTGACCCTGCTCACAGTCACCTGCGGTGGGCGGGAAGCATTGGGCTCCTCCAAGCCTGTGTGTGATTTTCCCCTTCATTCAGCGCGTTTTACTCAGCACCAAGCGCCTCCTCCACCCCAGCCTCCCTCCCCTGCCGCTTCCTCTCCCACTCGGGTCACATCAGAGCCCTCCCTGCCACGGGTCCGTTTCAGGACCGTTGCCACCCCCTCCTGCCTGCACCTTGGGTCTCTGGACCCTTCATCCCCACACGGCTCTGCCTTCCTTTTGGTGCCCCTCCCCACTTCGCCCCTCTTCACAGCCAGGCCCCACCCCTGTGCCACTGCGACCAGCCACTGGAAAGGTGTTTTCAATTTTGATGAAATCCAGTTTATCAATTTTGGCTTTTATGGTTTATGCTTTTTGTTTTCTAAGAAATTTTGCCTATCCCATGACCACAAAGGTTTTCTCATGTTCTCTTGTAGAAGTTGTATAAATTTAAACCTACCAGCCATCCCAAGTCGATATTTTACATCAGGTGTGATATACAGGTCAATGCTCATGTTCCTGTTTACAGATACTCCATTGTTTTGGTGTCATTTGTTGAAAAGACATCGAGCTGGCTGGGCGTGGTGGCTCACGCCTGTAATCCCAGCACTTTGGGAGACCAAGGCAGGCGGATCACGAGGTGAGGAGTTCAAGACCAGCCTGGCCAACATAGTGAAACCCCGTCTCTACTAAAAATACAAAAAATTAGCCAGACGTGGTGGCAGGTGCCTGTAATCCCAGCTACTTGGGAGGCTGAGGCAGGAGAATCACTTGAACCTGGGAGTCGGAGGTTGCAGTGAGCCAAGATCATGCCATTGCACTCCAGCCCGGGCAACAGTGCAAGACTCCATCTCAGAAAAAAGAAAAGGCATTGAATTGGCTGGGCACAGTGGATCATGCCTGTAATCCCAGCACTTTGGGAAGCCAAGGTGGGCAGATCTCTTTAGGCCAGGAATTCAAGACCAGCCTGGCCAACATGGCAAAACCCTGTCTCTACTAAAAATACAAAAAATTGACTGGGTGTGGTGGCACATGTCTGTAATCCCAGCTACTACTTGGGAGACTGAGGCACGAGAATCACTTGAACCCAGGAGGCGGAGATTGTGGTGAGCCAGGATGGCACCACTGCACTCCAGCCTGGGCAACAGAGTGAAACTGTCTCAAAAAAAAAGACATTGAATTGCCCTGATATCTTTGTTGAGAATCAATTGGCTGTGCATGTGTGGGTCTGTTTCTGGATTCTCTCTTCTAAACCATTGACCTGTGTGTGTCTTTGACTAATAATCACCCTATATATTGATTTTTGAACCTTTATAATACGTCTTGCAATCAGGTGTGTGATGTCCAGAACTTGTTCTTTTCAAAATTGTTTCAGCTATTCCAGTCCCTTTGCATTTCCATGGAAGTGTTAGAATCAGATTGATTTCCAACACACTCCCCCACTCCTACCCCCAAAAACAAGGCTGCCTAGGATTTTTATTGAGATTGCATTGATTACTTTGGAGGTAATTGACTGCTTAAGTCTTCCAATCCATTTATTTCTATATCTCCATTTATTGGTCTTTTATTTCTTTCATTAACATTTTAGTTTTCAGCATACAAAGCTTGTGCATCTTTTGTTAAGATTTATCCCTGTTTCTTTTTTTCTTTTGGTGTTACTATAAATGGGACTGTTTTTAATTTCAATTTCCAATTGATATTTCCTTATACAGAAATACAATTGTTTGTTTTTTATGAAACAGAGTCTCGCTCTGTCACACAGGCTGGAGTGTAGTGGTGCAGTCACACCTCACTGCATCTTTGACCTCCTGGGCTCAAATGATTCTCCCGAGCCACAAGAGGACCACCATGCCGGGCTAATTTGATTTCATTTCATTTCAGTTGATGTCATTCATTTTTTGATTTGACAAGGTCTCACTATGTTGCCCATGCTAATCTGGAACTCCTGGGCTCCAGTGATTCTCCCACCTTGGCCTCCCAAAATGCTGGGATTACAGGCATGAGCCCTGTGCCTGCCTGGGACTTTTTTCTTTTGTTTTTTTTTTCTGGAGATAGAGTATCGCTCTGTCACTCAGGCTGGAGTACAATGGCGCGATCTCAGCTTACTGCATCCTCCACCTCCCAGGTTCAAGCAAGTCTCTCGCCTCAGCCTCCACTCAGGAGCTGGGATTAAAGGCGCCTGCAACCACGCCCAGCTAATTTTTGTAGTTCTAGTAGAGTCGGGGTTTCACCATGTTGGCCAGGCTGGTCTAGAACTCCTCACCTCAGGTGATTCACCTGCCTCGGCCTCTCAAAGTGCTGAGATTACAGGCATGAGCCATGGTGCCCGGCCTGGCCTGGGACTTTCTATGTGGACAGTCCTGTGGTCTGTGAGTGGTCTGTGAGCTGGGTCTCACTTTCCAATCCATGTGCCTCTTGCTCGCCTTGCCTGACAGTACTTCTGACCTGCAGCGTAGGATGGATACATGTGAGCAGACACCCCTAACACCCCTGGCCTGAGAGAGAACGTTGTCTTTCACTGAATGAGTGTGATTCAGTTGTGGATTCTTCCGAGATGCGCTTCATCAGGTTGAGGAGGCTCCTTTTTGACCCTGGCTTGCTGAGTTTAATCTCAGACCGATGTTCGGCAGAGCTTCCTCTTTTTTTTTTTTTTTTTTTTTTTTTTTTTTGAGACAGAGTTTCGCTCTTGTTACCCAGGCTGGAGTGCAATGGCGCGATCTCGGCTCACCGCAACCTCCGCCTCCTGGGTTCAAGCAATTCTCCTGCCTCAGCCTCCTGAGTAGCTGGGATTACAGGCTCGCGCCACCATGCCCAGCTAATTTTTTGTATTTTTAATAGAGACGGGGTTTCACCATGTTGGCCAGGATGGTCTCGATCTCTTGACCTCGTGATCCACCCGCCTCGGCCTCCCAAAGTGCTGGGATTACAGGCGTGAGCCACCGTGCCCGGTTTGGTCTCGATCTCTTGACCTCGATCCACCTGCCTCAACCTCCCAAAGTGCTGGGATTACAGGCATGAGCCACCGCGCCCGGCTTAGTCTCGATCTCTTGACCTCGTGATCCACCTGCCTCGGCCTCCCAAAGTGCTGGGATTACAGGTGTGAGCCACCGCGCCCGGCTTGGTCTCGATCTCTTGACCTCGTGATCCACCCGCCTCGGCCTCCCAAAGTGCTGGGATTACAGGCGTGAGCCACCGCGCCCGGCCAGCTTCCTCTTTTGGCTGCGTTTTGACGGCGAGCTCCCTCAGCCTCAGAGGCATCTTGCTGTGCAGGAGTTTTTGTTCTAGGCAACTTAGAGGGCTTCCCTGTTATGGTTGCAGCTTGGGGCTCTCTGTCCCCACCCACTGGCTGCTGTGCCCTCGCCAGCCCACTGCCCTTTGGCTGGTGGCGTCCAGTTGGTGAGCAGAGGAGGGCAGGTGGACTGAGCTTCGGGGGCAGGGAGGGTGGAGAGCCCACCAGGCCTCTGCTCTTCCTTCTGGGGCAGGCAGCAGTGCCTCCCGCTCCCCCAGAGGGGTTGTAGCTGCCCCGTGGAAAGGCAGGAGCCCGGCCACTCTCCACAGGGCCACTCCCAGTGCCTGACCCAGCCCCACGAGTCAGGAGTACAGGTGGGCATTCTTGTCTGAGTGGCCTCAGCTTATCCCAGGCCTGCAGCAGTGCCTGGCACGTGGGAGGCACTCAGGAAATACCTGTGTCCTGACTCAGGGGCGCCACTCTCTTGACACCCTCTGTCTGCGACTCCCTCAGACTCCCTCAGACCCTGAGGGCCCTGTCCTTGGTGCCCAGCTGTACCTGCTGGCACCTGGCCACTGTCAGTGTGCCTCATGCTTCACACCTGTTGAACAGGAGTCACTTTTGAAGAATGTGCTGGCGGGGAGCTGCCTGCCCCTGCCCTAGTGACAGTGACATTGCACCCCTTCCTCCTGGCTGCAGGTTTTCCTCCCAGCGAGCACCACCTCCTTTTTGCCCTGCTTCCTCCCCGTTTGTCCTCTCTGCAGCGCCAGGCTTCCTTCCCCCTGCTCCCCACCTGATTCTGCCCATGGAGTCAGCCTTCCTGGGCTGTGCCTTCTAACTAGTATGTTCTTTCCCACTCGACCTCTCAGACCTAGGGACCCCTCATCCACCAGGACTCACTTTCACAGTCACCCAAGCGGGACACCTCGCCTGTCTCCCCCCTCCCTCCCTCCTGAGTGGTATGTGTCCCCTCGCCTGCCTCCCCCACCAGAGAGCAGAGCTCATTTCAGGCTCAGCAGCAGCCATGGAAGTGGGGCCTGGCCAGGCCTCACACCGGCCCCTCTTCCCCAGGCCGAACTGATGAGCAGCCTCATTGAGTACTGCATCGAACTGAGCCAGGCCGCAGAGCCCGCAGGCCCCCAGGACAGTGCGACTGGCCCGCCCTTGGACCCCAGCTCCTCGCCGGCTCCTGTTCAGCGCCCCAGGCTGCGGAGGCAGGGCAGCGTGGTGTGTAGCCGGATCCAGCATCTCTCCACCATCGACTACGTGGAGGATGGTGAGCTGCCCTTCTGTGCATGTGCACACACAATCACAACCATACACGCACAGGCCAGGGAGTTCCTGAGGGCAGGGCATTGCAGAGCAGCTCCACACCCAGTGTGAGCTGGCCTCCCTCTCAGGACCGGCTCAGAGCAGGGTGAGCCCAGGCCTTGGCTGTAGTGCCCTTTCTGTCCCTTCTCACTGCTGCATCACAGATGCATTCTGCAGCATTGTCCAGAATGTGATCCTGGAAACTACTCACCATCTGTTTATTAAAGTGTTGGGTAGGCTGGGCACACTGGCTCATGCCTGTAATCCCAGCACTTTGGGAGGCTGGGAGGATCACCTGAGGTCAGGAGTTCAAGACCAAGCTGGCCAACATGGTAAAACCTCGTCTCTACTAAAAACACAAAAAAATTAGCCAAGCATGTGGCAGGTGATCCAAGCTACTTGGGAGGCTGAGGCAGAAGAATCGCTTGAACCCAGAGGCAGAGGTTGCAGTGAACCAAGATCGCCTCATTGCACTCCAGCCTGGGAGACGGAGCAAGACTCCATCTCAAAAAAATAAAAAAATAAAATATTGGGTAAATCACTGCTGTGACCACATCCTGGGGCGTTCAGTGCAGCTGGTAAAAATGCAGTACATAGGCCAGGTGCAGTGGCTCACACCTGTAATCCCAGCACTTTGGGAGGCCAAGACAAAGAGGATCGCTTAAGCCAGGAGTTCAAGACCAGCCTGGACAACATAGTGAGACCAGGTCTTTACAAAATATACTTAAAATTAGCTGAATGTGGTGACATTTGCCTGTAGTCTTACCTACTTGGGAGGCTGATAAGGCAGGAGTATCTCTTGAGCCTGGGAGTTGAAGGTTTGCAGTGAGCTACGATTGCACCACTGCACTCCAGCCTGGGTGACAATGATGAGACCCTATTTTAAAAAAGAAATACCCTGGGCCAGGCATGGTGGCTCACGCCTGTAATCCCAGCACTTTGGGAGGCCAAGGCAGGTGAATCACCTGAGGTTAGGAGTTTGAGACCAGCCTGACCAACATGAAGAAACCCCATCTCTACTTAAAATACAAAATTAGCCGGGCATGGTGGGACATGCCTGTAATCCCAGCTACTCAGGAGGCTGAGGCAGGATGAACCCGGGAAGCAGAGGTTTTAGTGAGCAAAGATCGTGCCATTACACTCCAGCCTGGGCAACAAGAGCAAAACTCTGTCTCAAAAAAAAACAAAACAAACAGGGTTTTACACTCTGGTGCCCAGGCTGGAGTGCAGTGGCCTAGTCATGGCTCGCTGCGGCTGCTCTAGCAATCCTCCTTCCACAGTCTCCCGAGTAGGTGGGACTACAGGCATAAGCCACCACTCCCGGCTAATTTTTAAATTTTTTGTAGAGACAGCATCTCACTACGTTGCCAGGTCTTGAACTCCTCAAATAATCCTCCTACCTCGGCCTCCCTAAGTGCTGGGATTACAGATGTGAGCACTGCACCCAGCGAAGGTGCTGATTTTGAAGAGGCTTTCAGAAAGGTTGTGCCTGGGTGTACCCTTCCCAGCAGAGAAGATGGCATCTGCCTCCCATGCCCTTACCCACAATGGGTGTAATCATTCCAAACCAGAGCTGGTGTTTGAACACAGTGAGATTGCAATTTTTTTTGTTTGTTTGTTTTCTTGTTTTGAGACAGAGTTTTGCTCTTGTTGCCCAGGCTGGAGTGCAGTGGCGCGATCTTGGCTCACTGAAACCTCTGCCTACTAGGTTCAAGCGATTCTCCTGCCTGTTGGTCAGGCTGGTCTTGAACTCCTGACCTCAGGTGATCCACCCACCTTGGCCTCCCAAAGTGCTGGGATTACAGGCGTGAGCCACCGCACCCAGCCAAGATTGGAAATTTTTTTTTTTTTTTTTTTTTTTTGATACGGAGTTTCGCTCTTGTTACCCAGGCTGGAGTGCAATGGCGCGATCTCGGCTCACCGCAACCTCCGCCTCCGGGGTTCAGGCAATTCTCCTGCCTCAGCCTCCCGAGTAGCTGGGATTACAGGCATGCGCCACCATGCCCAGCTAATTTTTTGTATTTTTAGTAGAGACGGGGTTTCACCATGTTGACCAGGATGGTCTCGATCTCTTGACCTCATGATCCACCCGCCTCGGCCTCCCAAAGTGCTGGGATTACAGGCGTGAGCCACCGCGCCTGGCCCGATTGGAAATTTTTATGTGCTTGATCATATTTAGATTTCCTTCCTGAATTACTGATGATTTCTTTTGCCAATTTTTCTTCTGTTGCTTGACTTTTTAAAATTAACATTTTGGCCAGGTGTGATGGCCATAATTCCAGCACTTTGGGAGGCTGAGGCAGGCAGAGTGTGCTTGAGTCCAGGAGTCCAAGACCAGCCTGTGCAACATCGCACTTCTCTGGGTGTAACGTAGCAAGACCCCATCTCTATTTAAAAGATTAGCAGGCCATGGAGGTACACACCTGAAGTGCACGCCCACCTAGTTGGAAGGCTGAGATGGGAGGATCACCTGAGCCCAGAAGGTCAAGCCTTCAGTGAGTTATGATCACACAACTGCAGTCCAGCCTGGATGACAGAGTGAGACCCTGTCTCAAATAATAATAATAATAATAATAATAATAATGATGATGATGATGATGATGTCTTGGCCAGGCACAGTGGCTCACACCTGTAGGAATCTCAGTACTTTGAGAGACTGAGGTGGGAGGCTCACTTGACCCTAGGAGTTCAAGACCAACCTGGACAATCAAGCAAAACCTTGTCTTTACTCAACTAAAAAAATTACCCATGGCTCACACCTGTAGTCCCAACCACTGGGATGCTGAGGTGGGAGGATCACTTGGGATTAGGAGGGAAGGCTGCAGTGAGCCATGATTGCAACACTGCACTCCAGCCTAAGCAACAGAGCCTGTCTCAAAAAAAGAACAAAGGCTGGGTGCAGTGGCTCATACCTGTAATCCCAGCACTTTGGGAGGCTGAGGCAGGTGGATCACAAGGTCAGGAGTTTGAGATCAGCCCGGCCAATATGATGAAAATACAAAATTAGCTGGTTGTGGTGGTGCGCACCTGTAGTCCCAGCTACTCCGGAGGCTGAGGCTTGAATCGCTTGAACCCGGGAGGCGGAGGTTGCAGTGAGCCTAGATCACACCATTGCATGCAGCCTGGGCAACTAAGCAAGACTCCGTCTCAAAACAAACAAACAAACAAACAAAAGACCACTAACATGTTACAGCAATATGGTATTTTTGTTTTAATTAGCGACCCAGTAGTGCTATCATTGGCCAAAGTGCCTTCCTTATTCCGATTTCCATAGTTCCCGATGTCCTTCTGTGCCAGGATCCCAGCAAGACCCCACACTGCATTTAGTTGTCATGTCTCCCCAGGCTTCTCTTGGCTATGACAGGACATCCCTTGTTTGTGATGGCCTTAGGTTGGCAGCATTAGGGGCACTGGTCGGGTATACAGCAGCATGCTGAGGGGGGGTGAGGCTCACACGAGGAGCTCACGTGACCAGGCTCCTGAAGGAGCTGTCGGGATGCAGCCAGAACCCGGCTTCCTGGGCCTAGGCCCCCTCACGCGGGGCCGGCCTCTGCTGAGTGTGCCTTCCCATTCCCTCGCAGGCAAGGGGATTAGGCGAGTGAAGCCGAAGCGCACCACGTCCTTCTTCAGCCGGCAGCTGTCCTTGGGCCAGGGGAGCTACACTGTGGTGCAGACTGGTGACAACCTGGAGCAGGGCTGAGGACACTGCGCCGGGCAGGAGGGAGGGCACCTGGGGGCCCTGGCCCGGCACTGTCATTCTGAGGGGCAGGGGCTGGCGCAGCAGTCTCATGGGTCACACACATGGGAGGGCTGCCTTGGCACTCAGGGTCTGCAGATTCCTCAGACCACAGAAAAGTGACTTCTGGCCCCCACTATCTCAGGACCATCCAATCAGACTCCAGCTGCCACTCTTGCCCAGAGACATGCCTTTGTGCCCACTTCAAGTGTCCCCTATTCTGAAGTGTGCAGTGGCAGCTCCAGTGGCAGAGAACCAAGGATTGAGGCTTTGGACCTGAAGGTCCAGTGTGTGCCTTTGGCCCCTTCCCCAGACTTGGGTGACCACATCCCCACCTTCCTCCTGCTGGTTCTCCACACCCCACTGCCAGGCTGGGCTGCCACTCTGAGGAGGGCAGGAGGGGCCTCCCTGGTTGAATCAGGAGTGGAGGGAGCCAGGCAGAACCCTACCTGGGGTCTTGTGCCCCTCACTCTGGTCTCCCTTGCAGGCATAAGACACTGACCGGAAGAAACATGCCTTTTTGATAACGTCTGGTGATGTCACTGCTGGGAGGTGGCTGTCTTGATCTCTTTGGCCCCCAGACCCACACTCACACTCTGTGAAAAACTTCTGAAAATCCCCTGGTGGGCACTCCTGGAGCCCAAGCAGCTCCCCCAGGGGAGTGACCGGACCTGCCCTCTCCTCCCATGTCTGGGTTTAGGTTTTAGTCTGGTCTTTGTTCATCTGCTTTGGTGCCATGAAGTCTGTGAATGCTGGGGCAACTCCAGGAAACGCCCTGGGTAACCTCAGGGCTGCGGCGCTCCTTCCCAGGCGGTGCTGTGGGTTCCTCTGGGGGCTGGTGCATGTGCCGGTGCACGCGCCAGTGCACCTCAGAGGGTCCCAGGGCTGGGAAAGCCCTCCTCTTGGGCTCTGCTCATCTGGGAAAAGGCAGGCCCTGCTTCTGGGAGGGGAAGCTGGGACCAGAGAAGCAAAGCACCCATGTCAAAGCCACCTTTCTAAGCGTCCTCGGTAGCCTTTGGTGATGTCGCTTTGTGTCCCCACACAGGACAGTCTGTTCTCTCTCGAGGACGCTTGGAAAGGTGGCTTTCAAGTGGGTGCTTTGCTTCTCTGGTCCCAGCTTCCCCTCCCAGAAGCAGGGGCTCTGTCTTTTCCCAGATCAGCGGAGCCCCTGAGAGGAGGGCTTTCCCAGTCCTGGGACCCTCCGAGGTGGGTGTGTGGGTCTCACAGGTGCTTCCAGGGACTTCCCACAGGAAGGAGGCAGGCCTGGGGCACCACAGGGCTTTGCTTTGTCTTCCCTTCCCGGTGGAAACCGTGGGAGAGGAAGGTTGGCCTCTACTCCAAGTATCAGAGCCCGTTCACCTCCCCCTCTGTTGGTAGCTTGTGAACGTGCCAGGTGTTTTGGGGTGGGCTTGCCTTCTGGCATCTGGGACTTTGTTAAAATAATAGGCAGAAAGAAGAGGCCTGGGAAGGGACCCCAGGCTTTTGGAATGTCCTGGCCACAGGGTGATGTCAGCTGCCACCTCTCATGTCCCCTCCTGGAGTCGCTCGGCCCCACCGAGCAGCCCGCCCGCCTATTCTGCAGCTCCAGCTCAGGTCGTCTCAGCCCCACTGTTTGGATTCCAGGTGAATTTTTTTTTTTTTTCCCTGAGATGGAGTCTCTCTCTCTCTGTCGCCCAGGATGGAGTGCAGTGGGACAATCTCAGCTCACTGCAACCTCCGCTTCCCGGGTTCAAGCAGTTCTCCTGCCTCAGCTTCCCAGGTAGCTGCGATTACAGGCGCGCACCACCATGGCTGGCTAATTTTTTTGTATTTTTAGTAGAGACGGGGTTTCTCCATGTTGGTCAGGCTGGTCTCAGACTCCTGATCTCGTGATCTGCCCGCCTCGGCCTCCCAAAGTGCTGAGATTACAGGCGTGAGCCACCACACCAGGCCAATTCCAGGTGAATTCTGATCTGGTGGGTGGGCGAGTGTGTGTCTGTCAGTACACAGATGACGTGTTTTCCCTTCAGCCTCTTTCTCGTGTTTTCTGAGCATCCATTGTGCCTGAACATTTTCTGCCTGTCCTTTGAGACAAAGCAGTGTTTTACTCATTCTTTGAATGTTCTCATTCTTTTGTATCATGTGACTTATTAATAAAATCAGTTTCTAACAAACGGGTGGCTCCTGATATGAAGTAATGAGAGTGTGCCTGTGACAGTGCAGGAGTTGATTACAGGCTTTGTATTTGGTTTTCATGAAACGTGCTTCAAGGTGTCCAGCCCTCAGGCCGGCCAGGTTGATGCCCGAGGAGCACCCAAGCTGTCTCATCTTGGAGGCTTGCCGTACTCCCAGGCTCAGGTGGCCCAGGAGGGGCTCAGGTTCCTGTAGGGACCAAGGTGAGTAACTACAGATGCTTATGCCCTCCCCGAGGGCACCTCGTGCTCCAGGCCTGGCAGGAGGCCGTTTGTTTCCCACAGATTCTGCTGTCAACACCTAGCTGGGAGGGAAGGGACAGGAGCAGGCCCACCTGGTGCACTGTGAGCCCTTGAGCCCTACAGCAACCACCCAGGGCCTGCGCCTGTGGCATAAGTGCTGCCGGGGGACTGGGGTTCACACTGAATGTTTCCAGAGATGGGAGGAGCAAACCACCTGTCCTGTGGCAGCTTGGTCCTGGGACCAGGGCCATCTCCCTGGGTGTCCATGACAGTGAGTGGCGCCTTGTCCTCTGTGTGATCTCTTTGGCCAGGCAGCATGATGCCATGACCATGGGCACCTGTGACCTTTCATGGGAATAATAGTGCCCAGGCCAGGCACAGTGGCTCACTCCTGTAATCCCAGCACTTCGGGAGGCCAAGGCCAGAGAAACATGGCGAAACCCCATCTCTTAAAAAAAAAAAAAAAAAAATTAGCCAGGCATGGTGGCACAAGCCTGTCGTCCCCAGCTGCTTGGGAAGCTGAGACTAGGGGATCGCCTGGCCCAGGAGGTGGAGGATACAGTGTGCTGTTTTCATGCCAATGTGCACTCCAGCCGGGGCAACAGAGTAAAACCCTGTCTCCAAAAAAACCCAAAAGAGAAAACTCACCTCATTGGACTGTTGGAAACTTTAGTACCTGGGCAGCTGAGGCCTCAACAGGTGTAGGCCTCTCTACCTGAGAGTTCTGTGCCTGGAAAGCCAGGAGGACACCCTGGGACCACAGGGCTGCCGATGGCACAGACACCGCCATTCATCGGCCTGGAGCCCCTCCCTCTTGCACAAACCCAGTCTGCTCAGGCCACCTGTGTCAGTTGCCTGTCACTGCTATGACACAGGCCTCAGTGGAGAGAATACATGTTAATTATCCCAAGTTCTGTAAGTCAGACATGGGACCCAGGTCTCAGTGGCTTCGTTCCTGGGGCCTTGGGGGAGAACCGCTTTCCAGAACATTTCTTGGCTCCTGGCCCTTTCGTCATCTTCCAAGCCGGTGAAGGCACGTGGAGTCCTCAGGTCACAGTGACCTTTGTCCTCGAATCTTTGATTCTTCTTGAAGGACCCTCAGATTACACTGGGTCACTCGCATGATCCATGATAATATCTCAATGAAAGGAGGGCACCTGGGGGCCCTCAGGAGGTGAGGCCAGGGCCAGCGGCTCACACGTATAATCCCAGCACTTTGGGAGGACGAGGCAGGTGGACCATTTGAGCTCAGGAGTTTGAGATCAGCCTGGCCAACGTGGTGAGACCCCATCTCTACTAAAAATACAAAAATTAGCCAGGTGTGATGATGGGCACCTATAAACCCAGCTACTCAGGAGGCCGAGGCAGGAGAATCACTTGAACCCGGGAGGCAGAGGTTGCAGTGAGCCGAGATTGAGCCATTGCATTCCAGCCTAGGTAACAGAGTGAAACTCCATCTCAAAAAATAAAATAATAAAAATTATTTTTCTTAAAAGAGGGCCTCTAAAAATATGTTTCAGGCCCCACAAGTCCTGGATTGTCCTCTGCCCACCAGACATACTGGCTCAGCTTCTTTCCAGAACACCCTGCAGTCTCCAGCCTCAGGGCTTCTGCCCAAGCAGGTTCCTCTCCCTTTTGAAAATCCAGGCATGCTCAAGGCCAAGGCGGGAGGATTCCCTGAGCCCAGAAGCTCGATACCAGCCTGGTCAACAGAGACCCTATCTCTACAAAAAATAGCCAGGTAGCTGGGCACAGTGGCTCATGCCTACAATCCCAATACTTTGGGAGGCCGAGGCAGGCAGATCACCTAAGGTCAGGAGTTCAAGACCAGCCTGGCCAACGTGGCAAAACCCTGTCTCTACTAAAAATGCAAAAATTAGCTGGATATAATGGCATACACCTGTAATCCCATCTACTCAGGAGGGTGAGGCAGGGGAATCGCTTGAATCCAAGAGCTGGAGGTTGCAGTGAACCAAGATACCATGTCACTGCACTCCAGCCTGGACAACAGAGTGAGACTCAATATCTATCTATCTCTCTCTCTCTCTCTCCCTCTCTCTCTCTCTCCTCTCTCTCTCTCTCTCTCTCTCTCTCTCTTTCTATATATATATATATATATATATAGCCCGGTGTGGTAGCATGCACCTGCAATCCCAGCTACTCAAGAGGCTAAGGTAGGAGGATCACGTGAGCTGTGATCACACCACTGCACTCCAGCCTGGGTGAGAGAGTGAGATCCTGTCTCAAAAAAAAAAAAAAAAAATCAAAAAACAAAAACGCATTCTTCAGTGCCCTTCCCACCTAGGCATCCCAACACCCCATGTTCCCTGCCCCACTCCCCCAGCCTATCTGGCTGGACTGCTATCCCCTGCTGGAACAGACTATTATTACTCTACAGGCCCAGAGTAAGAATGGTCTATTAATCACTGGTTTTTAAGAATATTTATTTTTAGAGAGAGAGAGAGGGTCTCGCTCTGTCGCCCAGGCTGGATTGCAGTGGCGGGATCACAACTCACTGTAACCTCTGCTTCCTGGGCTGAAGAGATCCTCCCAGCTTAGCCTCTCAAGTAGCTGGGACTACAGGCACAAACTACCACACCCAGCTAATTTTTGTATTTTTTGTAGAGACTGTGTCTTGCCATGTTGACAGGCTGGTCTTGTCACCCGAGCTCAGGTGATCCACCCTTCTCAGCCTTCCAAAGCATTAAGATTACAGGCGTGGGCCACCATGCCCGGCCTGTACCTACTTCCTCAGGTTATAAAGGAGATATGATGCCTGCCGCGCCTGGCTGGTACTGGGCTCAGGAGTGGTGGCTTGTTCCCACCCCCAAGGGCACGGTGTTCTGTGCACATCTGCAAATGAGAGGTGGGCGCCTGGACTTCTAGAGTCCAGGGAGGTGGTCATGCCATTGTGAGGCCAGAAGTTAGCTCTCTGACCCCTGGGTTCTTCATCTGGGTGGTGGGGCAGCCACCTGTGTTTCAGGGGGTTGTGGGTGGCAGTGGGTGACACGTGGGAAAGCATCTGCAGCCTGCGATGGCCGCATCTGTGAGTGATCATGTCCGGCTCATTCACTCATCCTTAAGACCCACTGTGACCGGAAGTCACGTGGTTCCTGCCTGTCTTAGTGTCCTAGGGCTGCCATAATGAAGTGCCACAAACTGGGTGGCTTAAAACAATGGAAACTGATTGTCTCGAAGTTCTGGGGGCTAAAGTCCAAAATTCAGGTTTCAGCACGGCTGTGCTCCCTCTGAAACCCATAGGGGAGTCCTTCCTTGCCTGCTGTGGCTTCTGGTGCCTTGCAGGCCATCCAGGCATTCATTGGCTTGCGGCTGCACAGCCAGTCTCTGCCTCTGTGGTCACGTGGCATCTTAGTGTCTGTGTCTTCACATGGCTGCGTTCTTACAATGACACCAGTCAGATTAGACGAGCGGCCCACTCTGCTCCACTATGACCTCATCTTAACTAAGAACACCTTGAGATCCGAGTCCCACATCATGTCACATTAGGACTTCGACACATCCTTTTGGGGGAACACAATTTAACCCTTACTACCACCCTACAGATTATTGTCTTGGACTTCTTTAATGCAGCAAAGGCTGTTTTTTGCAAATCCCAGCTACACTTGGGTTGCACAGAGCAGCAGCAGTGACCCCCCTCTGCCAGCCTGACATACGCTGCCTGGCTCAGCCAGCACCTGGATCCAGAGGCCGGAAGACCAGAAAGAGGTTCTGTCCAGAATACCCCTGGGGACAGTGCAGTGGACGAGGTCTTCACAGTCCCCAGTCCCCAGATGCTCCTTAACTCTTCAGAACTCAGGTAGCAGAGGTGACCAGAGCAGTCAACACATGCAATCCTATTGTCCCTTCTGAGGCTGGGGTTTCCAGATCATTCTCCACTTACAGCAGCAGCTGGAGCATTCCTGGGGGCTTCCCAGCCTGGGGCTAGCTGGACACAGGAGGCTCCGGTCACAACCAAAGCCCAGCAAGAGGCCTGCGCAGACCCACAGCTGAGGCTTCATGTGGCCAGCCCCCAGCCAAGTGGCCATGCGTGGAGAGACCCACAGGAGTCCAGAGGCGCTGCTGGGACTCAGAAAAGACACAACCACCAAGGTGACCCAGGAAGCTGTCATCCTCAGTCTGAAAAAACAAGGGTGCAAGGGACACAGATAGAGCTGGGAAGGAGAGGGCTGGGGTGGATGCGCCAGGGGCCTCCGACACTTGTCAGGAGCAGGAGTTCCAACTGCTCCCTGAACACAGGGCTGCAGGATTAGCAACTGAGTTATGGGGACATCAGCTCAGAGTCCAGGCAGCTTTTCAGATGACACCGGGGATGAGAACATAAAGACCGGAAAATGAGTCACTCTGCACACACACGATGCCCCTAACAGATGTGCAGGCCACACCACCCAACACAAGACAATAGACTGGGAGAGGGAGCCGTGATCAAAGAGGGCTTCCTGGAGGAGGGAGTCTGACAGGCTCAGTAGGATACAGGTAAATGGAGCAAAATGAGAGGGCATGGAATAGAGCAGGGACAGTCAAACAAAGCCTGTGACCTTGAAACTAAGGGACACTGACAGCCCTGACCCGATGGAAGTGCAGCCCTCGAGACAGATTCTCACTGCTCATTCTTCTCCCAGGTGCAGAGAACTTTTGGAGCTACCTGGTATTTTCTTCCTGTCCAAATCCACCCCACATTTCAAACAAAGTAGGCAGACTACCAACTTCACCCAGAACGGGGGTGCAGGGCTGGACCTGGGTCTGAGGACTTCAGTTTCTTTTTTTTTTTGAGACAGTCTTACTCTGTCGCCAGGCGCCAGGCTGGAGTGCAGTGGCACAATCTTGGCTCACCGCAACCTCCGCCTCCTGGGTTCAAGCAGTTCGCCTGCCTCAGCCTCCCGAGTAGCTGGGACTACAGGCGCATGCCACCACACCCAGCTAATTTTTGTATTTTTAGTACAGACGGGGTTTCACCACATTGGCCAGGATGGTCTCGATCTCTTGACCTCGTGATCCGCCCGCCTCAGCCTCCCAAAGTGCTGGGATTACAGGCTTGAGCCACTGAGCCCGGACTTTTTTTTTTTTTTCAGGGGGTGAAGGGGGAGGCAGAGAGGGATGAGAGGGGAGGCAGCGGGTGTGTGTCAAGGACTTCAGTTTTAAGCAGCAAGTCCAGTGCCGGGCCGGCTCCCGTCTGCAGGTTGCTAATCCGTCTGAAGCCAGCAGAGGGCAGCTGAGCCCGCCCTTTCCTCCTGCCCGGCTGCAGGGACAGAGACCACCACCGCCGGCCCAGGCAACCTGGAACCAGGGTCGTGCCCCACGACAGAATCTGGGGGGCTTTGGGTCTGGCGCTGTACGCTCACTCCTCTCAGAGTGAGTGCCCTGGCTCCTGACTTCCCTGACCACCTTCCTGCCACTGGGCCCCTGAGGCGAGTCCCCAACCTCCAAAAACATGGGGTAAGGAGTTTGTTTCCCTGGTGGTGGGCGGGGGGCGGGCTTCCTCAGTTCGGTGATGGGTCCTGAGTTTTCCAAAGATCAGAATCCCTGTCCTGGAAACAGATTCTACTTCAGATGTGTGTTTTTCTGTGAAATCACAACTTAGTAAAAATATTTTAGCTGGGGCTATTTGGAGACATCTAAGAGGGGAGTGAGCACACCCTGGCACTAGAAGCCTCCCTCCTGAGGCAGGTGACTGTCCAGCCTCTGCCCCTGAGCCCTTCCTCCTTCCCAGCTGTCCTGAGCCCTCCTCCAGCGCCTCCTGTCCCTGCCACACACTGAGTCCTCCTGCTACTTTTAACTATTTGACATAATTTGCAAAAGAAAGAATAATGACAGTCCCAGTTCTTCCCAAGGACTTGTTTGTCCCGTGCCCATCTGACCTTGGCGCTTTGTGGTGGGGGCAGCAGTGACCCTGACGTTCTCCCAGCCAGTGGGAGCACAGGCCTGCCATACAGCAACGTCAAGGTCAGCAGCCTCCCGGGGGGGTCTACTCCTGGCAGAAGCCCTGGCACCACAGCCAACTTGCTCACAGAGGGCGTTCAGTAAGACCAATGGGGGTTGGGGCAGGAAAGGCTCCTTCAGAGATTCAAGGAGAGTCACAACTGGTGCTCTGGTAGAGCCACCCGGACAAGCAGGGCGAAGGCCGTTCCTGTCGGCATGAAGAAGGAAATAACAGCAATAATAATAAAACAAAAGCTTATCATTTGTAGTTGCTACAGAATAAAGTAGATTTTGCTGTGTCATGTGCTGTAAGACCTCCCCAGCTCTGTTTAGGGCAAAATATGAAACTGCCTTCCTGTAAACCATTAACCCTTATCTATCCCTTCCACATTCCCCCCCTGCCCCACCCCGCACCGAGACAGAGTTTCGCTCTTGTCGCCCAGGCTGGAGTGCAATGGTGTGATCTCAGCTCACCGCAACCTCCACCTCCTGGGTTCAAGCGATTCTCCTGCCTCAGCCTCCCAAGTAGCTGGGACTACAGGCATGCCTGGCCAATTTTTTGTATTTTTAATAGAAATGGTTTCACCATGTTAGCCAGGATGATCTCCATCTCCTGACCCGGTGATCCGTCCGCCTCGGCCTCCCAAAGTGCTGGGATTATAGGCGTGAGCCACCACGCCCGGCCATCCCCACATTCTTAACAAAGTTCTCAGGCATCTAAAAATTCCTGTTTTTCTTGCTAACCAGCTGCAAGGTCACAGAGCAGATAGAAACTACAAAATGTGTTTCTCAAAATGTTACTTTTCAAATGTAAAGTACAAGACAAGACATATCGCAAGTTGATTAACTCTTCTTTATTCTGGTTTCTGTACCTACTGCATCAGCCTAGATGCATAAAAAGTACCCCATTTTCTTTGTCCTTTGCTCAAAATTAGGAAACAATTCTGCTGAGCCTGTGATCACGTTAAATAAAATCCTCCTGCAATGCCTTCGGTCTCTCCAGATCTCTAACTTCCCGCTACAGGCAGGGACCAAGAGGAAGCGGGGTACTGTGGCTGCGGGGGCTGCTGGCGGCCCTGGAGAAGACAGCAGGCTTTGCAAACCTAGGGGTGGAGATGTTGGGATGTCAGCCCCTGGGCCCCCTGCTCAGAGGAGCTGGTGCCAGGATTCCCAGTGGGTGGGCTTGGGGAGGAGGCCGGAAAGATTGGTACAGGGGAAAGTGTGGGGCCTAGGAAAGCTGGGTCTGCTTATTTGGCTAAGAGGGGTGTGGGGAGGGTCGGAGGAGATCTAGGGGCTACCGGAGGTGCAGGGCAGCCCGGGGAGGCAGGGCTGTGGGGCCCAGCCACGCATTCCACAGGCCTTCCCTCTACAGGAACAGAAGTGAGGACACGAACTCAGCATGCAGGGAGGGAACAGGAAGGTCTGGTGAGAGCTGCGACAGTCAGGATGGGGCTACAGAAGACAGGGGTGGCAGTGAGCTAGTGAAGGCGCAGGAGGAGACAAGGAGGGCAGGGTGTTCTGGGGTGCCAGCTCGGACAAGGCTCCAAGGAGTGGGTGGTGCTCAGGAGGACTGGGCACCCAGGGCCTGGGGTAAGGGGGAGATGCCCAGGTGCTCTAGCATGGCAAGGAACGGGGTAGTCCCAGGAGATCCAGATGCAGGGGCTGACACTGGCAAAGTTCTTTCCTGGAAAGCACAGCCCGAGGCCGGAAGCTTGGCCCTGGGCAGAGGAAGCCCCCCTTGGATCTGCCTCGGCGGTGGTGAGGAAAGGGCACCCACAGACCCCACATGCCTGAGATGATGGGGGTCACATGCAAGAGTGAGAAGCCTCTGAGGGTCCCTCCCCTGCCTGTCTTCCTGGTGGCTTGCTTTCCAGCAGGCTGTGGGCCAGTCCACATTAGGTCAAATTGTTAAAAACAGCCAGAGGCCTCAGTATGTGTGGGGGATGGGAGGTTCAAGGGGGGCCCAGGACAGCTGGGAAGGAGGAAGGGCCATGGGGCCGGGGCTGGGACAGTCGGCTCCTGTGGGTGCAACAGCCCAGGGCATGCTCACTCCCCTCTGCTTCATAAATCAGGGCCGAGGGAGCCTGCCTCCCTCTGACGCCCTCTCCCTCAAATCCCTCTGCCAACGTGTGGCTGAGAGTGCACCCCAGTTCCCTTGCCCCCTCCAGGCAGTCCCACTCCACCGACAGCAGCTGCTGCCCTGCCCTCTCCTGTCTCCTGACCTGGGCACCCACAGAGCTGGGCCTGTCATCACATTTGTGGGGCCAAAGCTGAGCTGGAAACGCCCTTCCTCAGTCAGCCCACAAATATTTATCCAGAGCTTACAGCGCTCAGTGACCTTTACAAAACAGCAACTACAGTCATGTGCCAGGGCACAGTGATCCTGGGCAAAACAGATGGAAACCCCTCCCTCCAGGAGATCATCAAGTTAGGGGCGCTTTACAGCGTGGTCAGGCTGGCTGAGTGGTCACCTTGGGGCAGTGGACTGGGCAGCAAGTGGGTGAAGAGTGTTCCAGGCAAAACCACATGTCCAAAACTACACTGTGAGAATCAAGAGATGTTAGGGTCAAGAAGGGCCTCAAAATGAAGAAGCAAGGCTGGGGGCGGTGGAGGGGCTGCCCAGGTCACATGAGAGGTGGGGGCAGAACAGGCTGGAGCCTCGCAGGAAGAAGCCGCTTAGAGTCGGGAGTGGGGCACAGCTTGTTTCCTGCTTTGGCTGTGAGGCGTGAAAGGCGGGCGGGCTCCCGGCCAGCATGCAGTGACTGTGCAGTTTCCAGACCCAGGCCCTGAGCTGAGGGGCCTCAGGGCTGAGAGCGAAAGGGCCTAGGTCTGGGATCTCCGGTGAGTGGGGAGCCCAAAATTACTCTGGAGGCCACAGCTCCAGAACCGGACCGTGGAGGATGGAGGGCAGACGCCCAGCACATTCTCAAGTGGGAGTAGCAAGGCTGTCATTGCCCTGCCTTGGTGTAAGCCTGAAGCACCACCCTTTCTCACCCAGCTCTTGCTCTCCCTTTTCCAGGGGCTCCTGTGGGAAATCCCAGGTCCTTCCTGGGACTGGTCTATGTTTGGAAACCACAGTGCTGACCTGACTTTAGAACAAGATTGGGGGGACCAGGCACCCAGAAGACCAGTGACCCTGATCGGCGATAGCCGTAAGGGCGGGCTTGGAGACAGGGGCTGGTCCCGGTGGCTACCCCTGCAATCCCAGCACTTTGGGAAGTCAAGGCAGGCAGATCACTTGAGGCCAGGAGTTTGAGACCAGCCTGGCCAACATGGTGAAACCCCATCTCTACTAAAAAAAAAAAAAAAAAAAAAAAAAAAAAAAAAAAAAGCCGGACACAGTGGCTCACATCTGTAATCTCAGCACTTTGGGAGGCTGAGGTGGGCGGATCACAAGGTCAAGAGATCAAAACCGTACTGGCCAACATGGTGAAACCCTGTCTCTACTAAAAATATGAAAATCGGCCGGGCGCGGTGGCTCACGCCTGTAATCCCAGCACTTTGGGAGGCCGAGGCGGGTGGATCACGAGGTCAAGAGATCGAGACCATCCTGGTCAACATGGTGAAACCCCGTCTCTACTAATACAAAAAAAAAAATTAGCTGGGCATGGTGGCGCGTGCCTGTAGTCCCAGCTACTCAGGAGGCTGAGGCAGGAGAATTGCCTGAATCCAGGAGGCGGAGGTTGTGGTGAGCCGAGATCGCACCATTGCACTCCTGTCTGGTGACAGAGAGAGACTCCATCTCAAAAAAAGAAAAAAAAAATACAATTAGCCGGGTGTGGTGGTGTAGCCTGTAGTCCCAGCTACTTGGGAGGGACTGAACCCCAGAGGCTAAGGTTGCAGTGAGCCGAGATCACACCACTGCACTCCAGCCTGAGCAAGAGTGAGACGCTATCAAAAAAAAAGAAAAGAAAGAAAGGGCTTGGAAACAGGGTCCTGACCCCAGAATTCAGATGTTGCCAAAGCAGCCCCCTCCGGTTCCTCAGTGTCTGCCCTGGAAGAAGCCGTGGCTGGCCACCCACCCGGGCAGGGCAGGCCCTTCACCACTCAGCCCCACCAGGAATCCAAGGGCCTCTGCTTACTGCTGTTTTCTGGAACTTGTTTTGATCCACAGAAATCTGCTGACACACCCACCTCCACGCTCTCGCCCTCCAGCAGGACAGAGGTATTTTTAGACGTATTTTTAGAGGAAGAGAGCAGAACCCAGGCCCAATGTGAACCCTCCTTATTGTGGGCACAGCTTTGGCCCCTTAAGGCAGGACAGAGATACCCGTGTGGTTGTCTGCCCTCAGCTCATCTCGCCTTAAATACATTCCTCTCCTGAGGAAAACAAGCTCTGTGGAACCTGGCGGCCAGCAGAGCTTCTACATAAGGAGCCTCGGAAACAAAGTCCTTTTGTCCTTGAAAACCCAGGGTGGCAGGGGCAGCTCCAGACACAAGGGCACAAAGGAGCCTTGCTTCCCTTTGTGACGAGGAAGCCTATGCTTTACAGACTCCTATGCTTTGTATGTCGATGATTCTCCATGCTTAAAAAATATATATTTAATTTAACTTAATTAATTTATTTTTGAGACAGAGTCTTGCTCTTTTCGCCCAGGCTGGAGTGCAATGGCTCGATCTCGGATCACCGCAACCTCCACCTCCCGCGTTCAAGCAATCCTCTGCCTCAGCCTCCTGAGTAGCTGGGATTATCACCATGCCCAGCTAATTTTTATACTTTACAGTAGAGACAGGGTTTCGACAGGTTGGCCAGACTGGTCTCAAGCTCCTGACCTCAGGTGATCCCCCCTCCCCTCAGCCTCCCAAAGTGCTGGGATTACAGGCGTGAGCCACCGTCAGGCCCTATATATAAATATATATATATATATTTTTTAGAAGGGGTCTCACTCTATTGGCCAGCCTGGAGTACAGTGGCACAATCATCAGCTCACTGCAGCCTCAAACTCTTAGGCTCAAAAGATCCTGATGCCTCAGTCTCCCCAGTAGCTGGGACTACAGGCAGGCATGTGTACCTGGCTTTTTTTTTTTTCTTTTCCATTTTTTGTAGAGACAGGGTCTTGCTGTGTTTACCAGGCTGGTCCTGAACTCTTGGCCTCTAGGCAATCCTTGCACCTTGACCTTCAAAAGTGATTGGATCCTACTTTTTTGAAAAATAAAATCAACCACAGTTTGCTTCTGGGATTTGGGAATGATGTGTGTGAATTAAGAGGGATTTTGAGACCAGAAATTAAAAAAAGCAAATTAAGACATAAACTCCGCAGGAACAGTGGGGAAGACCCACCTCTCAGTTGCCTGGTGAGATAAAGAAGGGGCTGGGTGACTCCATGGCCCAGTACTGTAAAGCAGCAGGGAAGGGTCACTCCATAGGCTTCATGAGTTGCCCCACTTTCTAGAACATTCTGACAATTCCCTCTTCCCACACGGTTCTTTCAAGCCAAATCACCCCACCCCACCCCACCCCACCCCTGGAGATGTGGTCAGGACGAGGCTGATGAGGCAGATCCTAGAGAAGGCCGCACCGGCAGAATCTTCTGCTGGCGGAGATCGGGCTGAGCAGCCTCCAGGGAGCAAGCCTGGGCTTGCCACATCACCACCTTCCGTACTGAAGGTCGGATGACACAGTCACCAGTTTTCCGAGAAGCACAGGGAGGGGTGCATGTCGGGCCCAGCCCTGCCTGCTGATGCCACCTCACCGACGCAGGCGAAATGTCTCCCTGTTGCCAAGGGGACCTGTTTTTATTTTGTTTTGTTTTGCTTGGGGTGCGGGTGTTAACCAGGGAGAGGTTCCTGGCAGGAGTTCCCGTCAGATGCCATTTTCTGTTCTGGTTAATAGGACCGGGGTCCTTTTTCTACCCTCTACCGCAAGGGCCAGGGATTCCTCATCACCCTGTACCCTCCAGCAAGGGCCGTGCCCGCTACGCGGTCTAAAGTCCTCTCCAGACACTCGGGCCCTGCCCGCCTTGGTGGAGGGCTCAGTTCACCAGGTTTGCTTCCAGAAGAGGCAGGCTGGGGCCTGCTTACAAATGCAGCAACAATAAATAAATAAATAATAAAAATAAATCCTCTTTCTCCCCGCCCCCACCCAAATGTAAAATGAGCCCACAGCCTGTCTGTCGTTGATGACAGATACTGCTTTCCGCACAAAATCTTGATTTTACATTATTTTGGAACGGCCTTTTCCCACTTAATCCATCCGGAACACACTTCTTGAACGTTCTACCCCGGCAGGGATGTGCGTTCTCAGGAACCAAGTCCCCTCGCCAGGCCCCTGGGAACAGTCACAACAACGACGCCTGCCCCCGAAGCGCCCAGGCGGCTGCCCGGGGCTCATGTTGTCACCCACTGGCTCCCGGACGCTATCAGTCAGCAGCAGGGCTTCCTGACCAGAAAAACCGCCTGTACACGTGTGGGGCGTTCTGCGACCCCTCGCCGGGCCGCGAGAGCCTTCTGGGCCGCCCCGCCCCCACTCCGCACTGGGGCGCTGACGTCACCGGCCAAGCCCGACACTTACCCGCCGCCCAAGAGTCACGCGCACAGCCCGGGGGGACGCGCCCTCTGCAGAGATCCCTCCGCCACCACCTGGAATTTTCCAGACGTCCTGCCGGTCCTTCTTTCGAGCCTCGGCGGGGCGGGGGTGACCTGAGGCGACGCTGGCGGCTCCCGTCGCCCACTCAGGAGCTCCCCCCTCCCCCCATCTCACTCCAGCCCCTCTCTCGGGAACGCGCGCTCCCTGCCCGACCCGACAACACCTCGGGAGAAAAGGCGTTTTCCTCTTGGCGTCCACCTCCCAAATGTCACCTTGAGTGCTGTCCTCAATCCCAAGAAACACTGCTAAGGAGAAGCGGGGATAAACTGGTGTCCTTGCGCGGGGGGAAGCTCCTGGGAGACCGTGCAATGCCCGGGTCGTCTCCCCGGGCAGGGTCGGAGAGGGACTTTTTTTCCGGCGGCCGCGGAGGAATCGTTCCGTTGAGCAGTGACCCCGGTGATGTGGCAGAGGGCCATAAAAGCAAAAGTTGTGGCCGGTCCAGTAGGAGTCAGCGACAGGGAGTGATGCGCGACTGGGTGTAGTTGTGGGGGAGGAAGTGGCCAGTTCAGGGCCTCAGAGGAGAGTTGGGGAATGATGACTGAGTTAGATGAGACTGGGGGTCTGTGGGTGCGAGGAGAAGGAAAGTTGGCAAGGAGACGGAGACTAGGTCTGGGGGGACCACAGTGCGGCAGGCTGCGTGGAAAATACCCGCAGGAGACCACAGGGAGGGCCACGCTCCAGGCCAGGCTGTCCCTACTGCCTGCTGGAGGAGGAACTTGACCTCTGAGAAGGCGCCGCTCTTGCATGGCTGAGCAAGCCTCAGTGCTCTCGTCTGTGTGGGAGGAAGGCAGGGAGAGAGGCCAGGAGGAATGAGCCGCTGTGGCCCTGGAAATGATCAGGAAGGCGGGCAGTGGATGCAGGGCTGCAGGAGGGCCGGGAGGGCCGAGCTTCAACTTGTCTGTGCCAGCAGCCCTTTTATTTTTCCAGACCAAAGGCTGTGAACCCGCCTGGGGATGAGGCCTGGTCTTGTGGAACTCAACTTAGCTCGCCGGGGCTGACCACTCTGGCCCAGGGTGGTATGTAATTTTGGCTCAGCCTGGGACAGGGCCCAGGCTGGGCCCAGACTGGTGGAGCGTCCAGGTCTGGATGCGAAGCCAGGCCCCTGGGCGGAGGTGAGGGGTGGTCCGAGGAGTGATGCGGTGCCAAGGCGCCATCCTCACCAGTACTGGCATGTTTGACAGGCGGGACTGCGAGGCACGCTGCTCGGGTGTTGGGGGCAACATTGACCAACGCTTTATTTTCCAGGTGGCAGTGCTCCTTTTGGACTTCTCTCTAGGTTTGGCGCTAAACTCTTCTGTGAGCTCACTCCACCCCTCCTTCTCCTCCCTTTAACTTATCCATTCACTTAAAACATTGCCTGGTCGTCTGGTAAGCCTGGGATAGTAGCTGAGTGGCTGTTGGAGTCGGTATTGTTGGTGGAGGAAGAAAGGCCTTCCCGCTGAGGTGGGGTGGGGCGGATTGATGTTGCTTGCCTGCAGAGAGGGTGGGGAGTGAATGTGCCCCCTTGGGTGGGCCCGCAGCGATCCAGCTGAAAGTTACAAAAATGCCTCATGGACCGCGGTTTGTTACTATAGTGTTCCTCATGGCGAGCAGATGGAACCGGGAGACATGGAGCCCCTGGCCATTGTGAGTCCTAGCAGTGCAGGAGGGGAGACCCTGGAGGAGAGAGCCCGCCTCAATTGATGCCTGCAGATTGAATTTCCAGAGGCTTAGGAGGAGGAAGTTCTCCAATGTCATGTTTCCAGGCCTTGCTCAGGAAGCCCTGTATTCAGGAGGCTACCATTTAAGGTTTTCAGATGAGCTTGTGGGGGGGCAATCTTAAAAGTCCACAGCAGATGTATCCGGTTTGAGGTGCCATCGGCTTTGAATAAATGCTTGTTCGGGAGCCATGAATGCCAGCAGGCACCCCTCCTTTCCTGGGGTAAAGGTTTTCAGATGCTGCATCTTCTAAATTGAGCCTCCAGTCGTACTAGTTCTGTGCTTGGAACCTTGCTTCAAGAAGATTCCTAAGCTGTAGAACATTTTAACGTTGATGCCACAACGCAGATTGATGCCTTATAGATGGAGCTTGCAGAAGGAGCCCCGTGACCTCGCCTACCCACCTGTTTGCCTGCCTGCCTATGCATTGCTCGGAGAAGTTCTTAGCCTGATGAAATAACTTGGGGTGTTGGAAAGCTGTTTAATTTTAAATGCCTTAGACGGGGGATATATTAGAGGAAGCAGATTGTCAGATGAAGGGTGTCATTGTGTGGTGCTAAACTCTGGGAGGGTACAAGTTGGTCATTCTGAAATCTGTGTGTGGGAAATGGCAGGTCTAGTTTGGGCATTGTGATTGCATTGCAGGTTACTAAGAGAAGGGAATGGTGGGTATGCCGGAAGTGCCCTTTCGATCTTGTCTCGTTTTTTTAAACTTGAATTTTGTTAGATTTCATAATACTTTTTTGGCATTCTAATAAGAGGACCCTGAGGTGGGAGTTGTGGGGGATGGGCAGAGGAGAACAGCTTGGCACTGGTCACGTGGGAGTTGCAGTGTGGGGGTGGGGGTATGCAGCTTGTCATTGGTACTGGGAGGGATGGGGTGAAGAAGGGGAGAGGGTTGGTTAGGTATCTAGTGTGGGTGCTGGGGGTAGTAGGAAATGCAGGTTTAAGGGAACTCTGGGGCTCTGGTGCATTTAGTGCAATGGGTGAGCCAAGAAAATACTAATTAATAATAGTACGTTGTTAATGTTGGTTAAATTGTTGCTTGGAAGTGAAAAGTTGCTTAGCAACTTTCCAAAGTGCTTAGAACTTTAAATGCAAAAAAAACCAAAACAAAATTGTTTTGCTTTGCTGCAAGGTGAGGAAGACTGAAAAAGTGTAACTGAAAATAGATGATGACACAGAGTCACCAGTTTTCCGAGAACCACAGTGAGGGGTGTGTGATGCCATCTCACAGGCAGGGTAAACGTCTTTACCAGCTTCCTCCTGGTGGCCAAGGCAGCCTGTTTTAGAGGGTGGTTTTGTTTGGGGTGTGGGTGTTTTCAAGTGAATCAGTCACTTGTCAGACTTGCGTACTCAGCATCTTTCGCTGCCTCTTGCCAGCTTCATAGGTGGTCTATCTGAAGCTGTGAAGATGTGATTTTTCACAGGAGCTGGAAGTCTTAGAAATTGTAAATGCCTACATTGTGGGCTTTTAACGTATTTAAGGGACGACTTAAGACGAGTTGAGATAGGCTCCTCTGGATTTGTAACTCATTTGTCACAGCTTGCGATTGAAAATTATGAGCACAGTGAAAGCGCAGTGAATTTCAAGGGATTTCGTATGTAAATCGTGCCTTGGAAACACATAATTGTCTTTTCTGTGTTTGGTAAATATAATCATGGCAAAATTTTTGCTTACCTAGTATCTTCGAATCTAGTCTTTGTAACAAGAACCAAATAACCTTTTGTGACCACTGTAAAGTTACTATAATATTTGGTAGCAGACAGAATCCATGTACCTTTGCTAAGGTTAAAATTAATAATTTATTGTATTTTTAGTTTGAATGTTTGTGCTTTTTACATGATCCAAGACTAGAGGGGAAACTAAACTGTCACCTAACGGTTTGGAAAACAAGAGCTAAAAGGGGAAGGGGATGAGGATTGTGGGGAGGGAGTGTGTGAAGTGCCTTTACTACATGTGTGATCTGAAAACTCCGCTTGTTTCTGAGCTGCATCCAAATTGATAAAGTAATACCAATGGCTTGTTACCGTGTCCCTCTTCCCTTTAAATTTCACTTAAAATTTTTTAAATCATGGATATTTTTATCCTTGGGATCTGTCTTCTGGGTTCCGTTTTTTTCAGTTTTTAAAAATATGTTGACATGAAAAAAAAAAAAAAATATGTTGACATGGTAGTTCAGTTCTTAACCAGTGGCTTGGGCATGATACAATTACTGTCGTTGGAATTTAGAGTGTTATCAGTCATGCATGTATGGGGAAATATTTTCGGGCATGCTGTTGCGAAATTGAAACTGTAGAAGTGGGTGGTTAAAAGTACTGGTATGTTGCTCTGTATGGTAAGAACTAATCCTGTTGCATCATGTACGTAATTGCTAATCACTTTTCTTCCCCTTTACAGCACAAATAAACGTTCAAGTTCTAAACTCATTAGAATTGTTGTATTGCTATGTTATATTTCTCGACCCCTATCACATTGCCTTCATAATGAGGTTGGATGTATTTTCATGTTGTAGATTTAGGTCTAGATTTGCTAGCTTCAAGTAAGGCCATATAGGATAGCATGGTAACCACAAATAGAACTGGTATTATCCCAGGTGGTCTGCAGACTGCTGGGTGGGTGGGGAGGCATCTGCTCTCTGTTGGGACTTGGTAATCATTTGTTTGAAATGTGATGAACCACTCAAGCCAATGAAGGCGAGTGTGTAGGTGGGGAGTGCTTTGCCATAATATTTTAAAACATTACTTGGTTAGAGTTCTAAGTGGTACTTATTTTTGTTTGGTTAGGGGAAAGTCTGAATAAAATAGAATGGATATATAATACGTGTATTACATAGTTTGAGTCTTTGGAAGGCTGGAATGTATCTGGGATTTGGGTCTAAGTATATGCATAATTCTTATCTCACTAAAGAATGCGGCTTGTTTTTTCCTTTTGGTGAGTGACTGAGACGTCTGGGCTTCCTTGTGTGTGTGCTATACTAAGAAAGGCTGTGTAAAGGCATGAGCAGAAGCACATGGACGGCTTGCCAAACTGCCTGTGTTCTGGGTGGGACTGTTCTGTCCTTGCACTTATACTGCTGTTCTGTATTACCTCTTGTGGTATAAGCTTTTGCCTCACAGGAGACAAACTTTGGGCTTAGAATGGAAGCCACTGCCAGGTCTAGATTTGCTAGCTCCAAGTAATTAAGGCCATATAGGAGAGCATGGTAACCACAAATAGCACTGGTATTATCCCACGTGGTCTGCAGACTGTTGGGTGGGTGGGGAGGAATCTGTTCTCTGTTGGGACTTGGTAATCATTTGTTTGAAATGTGCTGAGAAAGAAGGTGCTTGATTCAAAGGGAGCCGCAAGGGAGGCTTGTTCTACTCAACCTGGGCCTGTTGGCCTAAGAAGGGGAGATGAGGGCTGAACTGGGACTAGCCAGGGGACCAGCATAAATGGTGGGGGATCATGACCTGAAGGGTTCTTTTCTTACCATGAGCTGCGGGACTGGTTGCCGTCTTTACAGCTGTGTCTTATTTGCCTGTGCTGTTGTATCTTGGTGACCCCTCCATGTGTACACTACTGGCAAACGGCTGAGCACTGGGAAGAGGAAGTCACTGAGCTGCCCACCCAGCAAACCTGTCTGTGCTCGTGTCACCACCAAGATAGGGCTCTGCTGTGTACAGGCTCCAGGGCCCTATTCCTGCTTGCCACTCATTTCCCTGGGTGCTCCAGAAATAATCCAGGCCTCCTTTCCTGTCTTACCCCTTTGCTTTGCTTTTTACCCCAGCACCTCTATAACCACCTTTTCTTCTTTTCAGAACCCTTGTTTCTTCTCTTGTTTTTTATGATTATTACAAAACTCTTGCTTCCACCCTGGAAAGTAACTGCTATAGATGCCTCTGTGTAAATGGTGCTATCTCCAGCAACCGTGGCATGCTGAAGAAGAATTGACTCATGGGGTATAAATGTTGGGGATTGGAAGTGGGTACGAAATGGCACTGGTTGATAATAGGAGCAGAGAGGTGAGGCCAACTGCTGAAGGCTCAGCTCGCCACCATCCTTGCCTCCTCCCCAATCCAGGGGCTGGGTCACAGTCTTTGCCTTCAGTTATCCTCATATCAGTTGAGATGGACAGGAGGTGTTGATGGCAGTGCCAGCAATTATCACTAATCAGTATGCATCCTCATGCATGGATCTGAATTCAGACTTTTTGTGAATTTCCAGAGGTGTGGGTAATATCATGGAATTCAGTGAGTGGGCATGGCTGAGCTTTGCAAAATAAAAGTTATGTGGTATAAGAAAAGCAAAAGTTGAACTTCTTTTAAAAAGGAAAGTACCCTGAGAGCCAGTATTGGTTGAGGTTCCTCAGTATGCCAGGGTTGGTGACACAGAACTGCAGGAACAGCCTGTGTTACAAAAAGGAGATTGATTCAGCTGCCTTGGTGCATCTTATTGCCTGTGACTGTTAAGGGATTCCAAGGACCCTTAATGCCAGGCTAACCTCTCTCTGTGCAGTGAGGTCTCGGGAGGAAGTGTTATCCTCTGCCTTTGTGTGGTACTCACGGTGCAGTGCTGGTATGAAATGAAGACATGCCCAAATAGGCTTACAGATATTTATGATATGTTTTCAATGTTCTTATCTAACAAAAATATACTGATACTATTTGGAAATGGTAACAGGAAGATAGCAAAAGAAGAACTAAACTTACGAAAAGATGAGCAGGTACATGTTCCAAGGCAGGTGGCTGTGACCTTCCTCTGAGTGAGGGCATCCCCTCCAGCCCCTGCCAGCCTGCTGGTTAGCACAGACTGCCACCACCCTCCTGGACCCACAGCCATGCACTGCCTTTCCTCTCTTTTCTTTTAAATAATTCTTCATTGAGTTCTAATATATAAAAGAAAAGTTTACTGTAAATTTTGCAAATAAGGAAATTTTTTTCAAAGTCCTCAGTAATCTTATCATGAGCAATTGTTATGGGCATGTTTGCTTTTGGAGGATTTCTTTTACATGCATGGGATAAGTGCATTTTTATACAAAAATGAGATGATGCCATAAATTCTGTTTTGTGACTACTTAATATATAGTGAACACCTTTTTAAATGATAACAGAATGTTCCCTCGAGTGGCTATATCAGTGTAAACAATCTCATTTCAATGGACATGTAGGGTATTTTCTAGGTTTTTTTTTTTCACGTCTCTTGTCTCTTTGGGAATGTATGAATACATTTCGAGAAGGAAATGACTCAGTGAAACTCTGGCTAAACTGCCCACCAGGGAGGGATTGTTCAATTAGTGTTCTCACTAGTGAGGCAAACCTGACGCCTTCCGCTCTTCCTCAGAACCTGTTTTGTCACATTAAAAACCTTTGCTCTTCCAATGGATCCAGTCTGCTTCCCCTGTGGGTGTGAGCATTGCTTTGTCTGCTGGGGACTGAACATCTCTACTGTATGTTGATTGGCCATTTGTTGCGGCCATTTGTACTTCCTAATTAGGCATTTTTCTTTTTTTGTTTGTTTGTTTGTTTTGTTTTTTAAGACGGGGTTTCACCATGTTGATAAGGCTGGTCTTGAACTCCCAACCTCAGGTGATCTGCCGGCCTTGGCCTCCAAAGTGCTTGGATTACAGGCGTGAGCCACTACGCCCGGCCGTGTAATTAGGCATTTTTCTAATGGTTGTTTTGTAAAAACTATTTACATATTAAGGATATTAATAAATCCTTTTGTTATATTTGATGCAATATTTGTTTTCCAGTTTATAGATTGCCTTTTAATTTTGTGTTTCAGATTGATAAAAGTTACATGATTTTCCAAGGTTAGTTTATTACTGTGGTTTCTGAACTTGTTATATGTAGATCTTTTCCACCCCAAGAGTACATAAATATTAATCCATACTTTCTTGTGAAACTTGCATGGTTTCATTTTTTACATTTAAACCTTATTCCACCTGGAGTGTGTTGTGGATTCTGTGTGTGTGTGTGTGTGTGTGTGTGTGTGTGTGTGTGTGTGTGTAGAGGGGCATGGTGCTCTCAGAGCCCACCTCCTATGGCCAGAGAACCCTGTCCTGGGAGGGTTGTCACAGTGAGAGGGTTCACTGCAGAAGACCGCGGGGCCAGGCTGGTGTTTCCTGAATGGGCCCCTGGTTGTTGCTGGTCCCTGACTCTCTGTTTCCCCATCTGAGTAGGTTTGGACCTAATAGGCACTGGAGCTGGTTCTAATCCTACTTGGCAACTTTATGACTGGGAGCAAGTTACTTAACCTGCCGGAGACTGTGAAATGTGGGTAAATGAATGTAGATGTTTGGCAGCAGCTACTCCTTGTTGAGCTCTTAAAGTGAACTCTCCTGCCTCTGCCCTCCTTCTCCACCTTCCCTAAGGCCCAGGTCTAGCCACTTTCTCCTGGGCCCCTCTCCCTGTTCTGTGGCTGGCTGGCTGCCCGCCTGGCACTGGACCTTTCATGCAATGGGAATCAGAGTGTATATCCTGGTCTGGTCTGTTTCTACACTTAATTTTGTTTCCACTAATATTTCCCTGTACCGACATAGTTCACAAACACATTTGAAGAGGCTTTTTCTCAGGATTCTTAACCTTCCCAAAGGAATTCCCATGATGGGTTCCCAGAAGTCTATGAATGCTCTGAAATTGTGTGTATTTTTCTGTGGAAAGCATAACTTTCATCTGCTTGTCCATGACCTCAAAAAAGATCATGAATGGAATGATTGCATGATTTTATGCTAATGTGCTTATACTACAGGATATTTAGCCCATCTCTTTAGTTGTTAAACTGTTTTGGCTATTTAAATTGTGCAGCTGCGAGCATCTCTGTAAATTTAGTGTACATGTGTATCTCCTGGCGTGGCACTGCCTGGGCAGTGAGGACTTACGGGTTTATAACTCTCTTCACAGAGTCAGATGACTCCAGAAAGCTACACTTCCTGTTGTGAGTATATTACATCCATTTCCCTACAAAGCTACTAACATCAGATTTTTACAATTTTATTTATTTGTTGCTACTTGTAAAAATTTTTGTGGTGAAATACATATAATGGAAGTTTACTATCTTAATCATTTTTAAGTATACATTTAGTAGTGGTAAGTATGTTTCCACTGTTGTACAGCCAATCTCCAGAACTTTTTCATCTTGCGAAACTGAAACTCCATACCCATTAAATAACCTTAAACATTGCATTTCCTCCAACAAAACTGAAACTCTGTACCTATTAAATAATATGAAATAATCCATTCCCTCCAGCCCCAGCAACCACCATTCTTTCTACTTTCTGTTTCTGTGAGTTTGACTATTCTATGCACTTCATATCAGAGAAATCATGAAGTATTTGTCTGTGACTGGCTTATTTCACTTAGCACAGTGTCCTCCAGATGCGTCTATGTTGTAACACGTGTCAGAATTTCCTTCCTTTTTAAAAGAGCTGAATAATATTCTATTTTATATCTTATTTTGTTTATCCATTCACCCATTAGTGGACGGGTTGCTTTCAGCTTTTGTGAACAGTAGTGTTACGTACAGATATCTTTATTATTGTATTTACAAGTATGATGCTGTAATGTACACACATCTTTTTAAGATCCTATCTTCAGTTCTTTTGGGTATGTAGCCAGAAGTGGTATTTCTATTTTTAATTTTTTTGAGGAACCACTGTATGTTTTCCATAGCAACTCCCCTATTTTACACTCTCACCAATAGTGCACAGGGGTTCCAAGTTTCCCACATCCTCTGCAATGGTTGTTATTTTCAGCTTTTTTTTTATATCGAGGCCATCCTGTGGGTGTGAGGTAATATTTCATTGTTGTTTCGATTTGCATTTCCCTAATGATTAGTGATACTAAACATCTTTTCATATGCTTATTGGTCATTTGTATGTCTTCTTTAGAAAAATGTCTATTCAAGTACTTTGACTATTTTAAAAATTGGGTTATTAGGGTTATTGTTGTTGACTTGTAGGAGTTTCTATATTCCGGATATTAACCCCCATCAGATACATGATTTGCAAATATGTTCTCTTATTCCATGAGGTTGCCTTTTCACTTTGTTGATGGTGTTCTTTGATGTACAGAAGTTTTAAAATTTGAAATAGTCTAATTTCTGTCTTTTTACTTCTGTTGTCTGTGCTTTTGGTGTCATATCCAAGAAATCCTTGCCAAATCCAACGTTATAAGGTATTTTAGTTGTTTTAGTCTGTATATTTCTGTACTCATCTCTTTAACCACTCATCCGTTAATGGGCACATAGGTTGGTTCCATATCTTTGCAATTCTGAATTATCTGTGATCAGGTGTCTTTTTGGTATGACTTATTCTCCTTTGAGTAGATACCCAGTAGTGGAATTGCTGGATTGAATGGTTTTTATAGTTTTCTGTTTTACCACAATTTTCATCTGCATTTTTCCTCTTTGACCACTGAGCATGTGAAATTCTCATACTGACCTTTATATGATCATGAACTCTTAGTATCATTGGGAAAGCCACATTTGCCGCTTATGATTGTCAACCTTATCCTCCATTTTTCCTGTTATTGTTGATACAAAAAGCATCTATTATACCAGGACTTCAAAAATCAGTCTGATAAGCCTTTGATAAGTCTAATAATAATAACTGATAAGTCCGTTGAATTTGCTGCTTATTACTTTTTCTTTAGTAGCTAAACATGTATGTACTCCTGTGGTTACAATAAACACTCCTCTACATTTAAATTAATGGTTTACATTGATGAAGTTGAAATAGCAAAATTTTAATTACTAAATACTGTCTTTGTTTTTCTGCCCTAGGTCTGTCAATATTAACTTCTTATAATTTTCTTTTTTTCTGTTTGTGTGTGTGTGTGTGTGTGTGTGTGTGTGTGTGTGTGTGTATTAATTTCAATGGCTTTTGAGGTACAAGTGGCTTTTGGTCATATAGATGAATTCTATAGTAGTGAAGTCTGAGATTTTACTGCACCGGTCACCTGAGTAGTGTACATTGTACCCAATATGTGGGTTTTTATCCCTCGCCCCCCACTTACCTGCCTTACTTTGAGTCTCTAGTGTCCATTATGTCACTCTGTATACCTTTTTGTACCCATAAGTTAGCTCTCATTTATAAGTGAGAACATGCAGTATTTGGTTTTCCATTCCTAAGTTACTTCACTCAGTATAATAGCCCCGCGCTCCATCCAAACTACTGCAAAAAAAAAAAAAAAAAAACCATTATTTTGTTCTTTTTTATAGCTAGATCATATTCCATGGTGTAGATATACCACATTTTATTTATCTACTCACTGATTGATGGGTTGGTTCCTTATCTTTGCAGTTGTGAATTGTGCTGCCATCAAGTGTCTTTGGTATAATGACTTCTTTTCCTTTGGGTTGATACTCAGAAATGGGATTGCTAGATCAAATGGTTCTTATAATTTTCTGTCTGGATCTATTTCTGGAAATTGTAGGCTCTAGTTTTTATTGTTGTTAATAAAATGCAGTGGAATTTAATGATCATCACTTTTCATTATGCTTTAAAATCTAGTAAATGAAAGGTAGAATACTCCTCTAAGGCAAGAATATTCTCTCTCTTTATTGGAACTCAAATACACAGAACTGGGTAAATCTTTTGGTTCAGAATATAACATGGCTCTCTTTCATTTGCTTTCCTTGATGGTTTTTTAATAATGTGGTAAGCATTTCCAAATCTCCTTTCCAATATAAAAACTAGGACAATACAGACAGTAACCCCTTCCACTTATGTGGTCCCATCCCACCCGCCTTCCCCTGCCATCCCTGCCACCCCCTAGGCCATGGTAATAATCACCCTGAATCCTGGGTTTATCTCCCACTTACTTTCTTTTCATATAACTTTGTAAAAGAATCTGATCTAAATGTGTTTTTCAACTTATATATTTATATTTTAGTTGTTCTTAGCTTATAGAAAAGTTATTATTTTGGATGTAATCTTATGGAACATTCTCATTTAATATGGTAAGATTTATCCCTTGCCCATGGGGTATTTCATTTAGTTTATTTACTGGATAGAGCCCATCATGTGACTGTACCTCAGTTAGTTCATCAATTTTCCCATCCATGGTGACTGGGTTGCTTCTCTTACTCCTGTCACTGTCGTTGTAGAAGTGATATGTGGGTGTTTTCTCATTACACAGAGTTGAAAGGTGACTGACGAGGTTGGCACTACCAATCCCCAACACTCCAGAGGTAACCAGTGTTACCAGTTTGCTGGGTTTCCTGCTAGACTTACATTTGTATCTTACAAAGATGTTGCATTGTGTTTCTTTTCTATAGAAGTGGGAAAATACTATTGTACCCTGTACATTATTGATTACTTTTTTCATTTAATAGTAGGGAGATGCCTGGGAGTGCACACAGAACTTCCTCACTGTTTTCAACTGCTGTGCAGTATGTCTGTGAGTTATTTAGCCATTCTGCCATTAATGGAAATTTACAGTATTTCTAATCTTTTGATATTACAAACAATACTGTGTGATGATCGTCATACACAACCCCTTGTGCACAATGCATGAGTGTTTCTCAGAGTAGGTACCAAGAAGCGAAATTGCTGGGTCATAGGATGTGGGTCTGACGTTTTCCTCCATTCTGCCCTGTTGCCCTCCGGAGTAGGTGTCCAGCTTTGCACACCTGAGTATGAGAGTATATGTTGTTCATATCCTCTACGTCGCTCTATATATGAAACTTAAATTTCTGCTAATTGCTTTCTTTGATCTATCATGTATGCAGTGACCCACTAAAACTTCAATTGGTACGATAGATTCTAGTCATCGCTGTGTGAATTTAGCATTCATGGGATTAATGCTAATAAGGCCCCCCAGGGTCCAAGACATATAATCATGTATAATTTTGTCAAGGTATAATTTTTTAACTTGCTCTTGCCATGTGACTGCTGGGGATGCCCAACCCAGTGCTCTGCACCGGGTCACACTGTGACTTTGTCGTCTGCTTATCCCTGCATTGAAGCACTGTCCTGAGGGGACCAAAATCATGCGGATTTAGGTAAGTCCATGGCTAATGTTACTATATTATGTGTTCTTATAATGGTTGGGGCTGTGGAGTGTATGAATTTATAAATCACTAGTCTTGTAATTAAAACTCAAACACTATAGAAAAAGGCCATATAGAAGATAAAAATCTCTCTGTAATTCCCAACCCCCAAGATAACTACTGACGACAACTTCATTTATATTCCTTCAGACATTTTCTGGCTGTGGATATCCTAAAATTTATCCTATTATGCTCTGCCCTAAAATGGAATCATACAATATGTGCTATTATTTTTATGGCTCTATAACATATAATATTGTGCATGTTGGTGTGATTGTTTTAACCATTTTTCTAGTGATGGTTTTGAGGTTATTTGCAGAGTTTTCGAGCCATCGCAAAGAGTGCTGCAGGGATCTCTTTTGCATTCCTCTGGGTGCAGAGCTGAGGCACTCAGAGGCAGTGCCCAGAGGAGGCAGCATCTGTAGGTGTCTTCACCTGCTGTGGCTCTTGGCACACCTGGTCAGTGACACTGTTTTGTGAGATGGGTTGAAAGCATCTGCTGCCAAAATCCATAATGCTGGTGCTCTCCTCAGGTGCCGTGGAATTCACGTAAAACTGCTTAGTGTCCATCCAGTATAACGTGGTGCCCGGCTAAGCACAAAACAGTAATGGGTCCTGCAGGTCCCAGAGTCTAATTCCTGGTATTCCTTCCCCTAAGCAGGTTCAATAAACAACAACAACAAAAACAACCAAACTATTCTAGGAACGCAGCTGTGACATTTGTGAAAAAGCAGTGTTTAATGGTCTCTTATTCATTTGTCTGTTTAGTTTGTTGAAATGTTACCTGGCATCCTGGTCTGGGAAGGAGTGCTGTCTGTACCTGCCCTCCGCTGGGCACAGCGTGGCTGCTTCAGTGGCTAAGTTCATGTTCTCTGTCCTCTAAGGGGCCGCCACATGCCAGGAGCTCAGATGTGAGCCCAGCCCTGGCTCTTACTCACCTCATAGGGTCACTGGTAGGGGCACAGGGAGCTGAACATTGTGCACAGCGAGCCACCACTGGCTCAGCATCTGCCCCACTGGACTTACTACTTCTAGAAGTCAATACCTGAGTTCCTCTGGCCTCAGCTACTAGAGTGACTGGTGCACTGTCCCTCTTACTCTTCCATCAGTGGGACAACTGTGTGACCCACCATCTGTATGTCAGAGCAAGGCCCTGCCTCATTCTCTGCTCCTGTGCTCACCCCAAAGGCAAATGCTCTGCTGGTTTCCTTCCATTTCATTTCACCTATTAATAGATGTGTGAAAACTGTTCAAAGCAATACATACCTGCACAACTTCAAACCCTGTGAGTGATTCAGTGGCGTCTTTCTCCAACCCCCAGCCTCCCTTCCCACAGAGGCAGCTGTTGTGGCCAGTTGCTGCAGTTTCTTTCTGGAGAATCTGTGTATGTATAAAGCTGTACAGGTTTGAGTATACCACATAGCCTGTCTTGCACTTCGGACTGTTGAGTTACTGGTACATCTGAGAGCACTGCATGTCTGCATTCACGTCCGCCTCGGTCTTTTCACCATCTGTGTGGTAGCCGTGTTTGAATTACCCATTCCCTTTTGGGGCACCATTAAGTTGTTTGAGTAATTTTTACTGTCGATAAGGCTATACCGCATATCCGTGTACATGTGTTTTTATGTACATGGGCAAGTGTATCTGCGAGGGAAAAGTTTCCTCAGGAGGAATTCTGGGCACAGCACGTGGAAATTTCCGAATACGATGGACACCCCCAGCTTCCACCGTAGGGAGCTTGGTCCCATTGACATTTCCCCACACCTTCACCTGGGTTATGCTCTTAAACTTGGTTATTTGTCAATGTGAGAAGTGGAAAATAGTATTTAATTGTAGTTTTGATTTGTATTTCTATTGGGTTATATATTTACTGATACATATTAAGGAAATTAACCCTTTGTAAATACATTCCTGTTTTTCACTGATCTTTAAGTTTTATTGTAATATTTCGCTCTTCAGTTCATATATTTATACACACACACACACACACACACACACTAATTTTGTTTTATGGTTCCTGGATTTTATGAGTAGTTCAAAGAGGCTAATCCAGCTGAAGCTTTTTTTCTTTCTTTTTTTTTTTTTTTTGGTTAAACCCCATGTTTTCTCCTCTCTTTTTATTTTTACTTTGGAGGGCTCTATCTGGACTTAATTTTAGTGTAACGAGTGACAGGGTTAGTTAGCCTGTTGCCCTTACACCGTTTTCTGGCTAACACAGCTGTTAACTATTGATCTGTTCATTCACGTGCCAGTTCCTAATGGTTTTACATAGTGTCATCTGTACTTTAAAAAAGCGAAAGGAAAGCGCTACCTCATTATTCTACTTTTCCAGAATTCTCCAGGCTGCATGTTTACCTTAACCTCCCCCGTGACGTCTTCATGCCGTTGTCTTCTTACGAAAGAATAAGGTGCGTCTTTCCATCTACTCGCGTCTGTTTAATTTGACTTTGCGTTACAAAGAAGCTGGTCTGGGTCTGTCTACCTTGGCATCTAGGTGTCCTCACTGCCCCCAGCGGACCCCACCCCCATCACGTAGTACTTTTATTTATATTTTGCTCTGCCTAATGGTCATTAGTTACTGTCACACTGATAGTGTCCAGTTCAATGGTCTTTGCAGTTGAGATGATCCTATACACAGAGTCCTGTTAAAAATGCCAGTAAGTTCATACCAACCCAGCCTGCACCCAAGGTCACGTTCAGGAGTTGGGCTGGGAGGGGTTGCTTTCCGAGCCTCTGCCACTTTGTGGCTGGCTCTTCTCACTGGGAAGTTCTGTGTATCTGGAATGTCTGAGTGGAGTCCTGTTCCAGTGGCCAGCACCTGACCCCTGTGCCCAACCCCTGAACGGCATTTTCCTGCTGTCCACAGCCTGCTGGAACCTTTCACAAAAGGTACTGCATGCTTTCCTGCCTTACAAGGGATTATAGAGACCAGAACTTGCCATTTCTTCGGAGTCTCAAGGCCACCATCGTGAACACATTGTCCTGTCTGCTGCACGGGGGTTTTTTGGAGGCTGCTGAGCCAGACCTGGTTGTTCCCGCCTTAACTGACCATCTTCAGCAGCACTGCCGTTCTGCTTAGGAACCAACTGCGGCTTCCCCAGGGTCAGTCCACTCCTCTTTCACTAGGCTTCTTGTTCTACGATAGAGCTGGAACCAAGGTGCCTGGAGCAAGATGGTAAAGACTACTTCTGCTACTTTCCTATTTCACAAATAAGGCAGAGGCCGCCTGCCTCCACTCCAGAAAGATGTGTATGGGCTTTAAATATATATATATATTTAAATGAAACACTGTTCTGTTTTCTGATGAGAATTTTTTCTGACTTTCTGTTGAAATAGGGTGGGGTGAGTTTCTGTTTCCTAAGACACTGTTGTGCACACATCTGATCATTTCCTTAACAGCAGTTTCTTAGCAGTGAAATGATCGGCCCAGAGGCTGTGAGCAGTTTGACTCCTGTTGCCAAGTGCCCTCCTTGCAGGCAGGCAGAGCCCATGCTCCCAGCAGAAGGTCCCCATAGCCTGGCCTGTCACCATCTTTGTTTTTATCTTTGCTGATTTGAAGGCAAGAAATGGTATCTCAGTATTTTAATTTGCACTTTTGGACTCTGTGAGGTTGAATGAATACTTGTTGTGTGTTAGTTGATCTGTGCATCTGCTTTGGGCCTCGCCTGCATTTTCACTGCTTTGTGAAAACTGTTGAGGACATTTACCCTTACATATTACAAAACATCGTTCATGTTTGTAGTTTGCCTTTTAAGTGTTCGATCTTGGTGATGGTTTTAAATTTTGTAACCAAATCTATCCATTTTTATTATTATGGTTTCATAGTTTGGTGTTACACAATATTTTCCTCTGGTTCCTTTATGGTTTTGTTTTTGACATTAAACTCTAATCCATCTACAAATTACCTTGGTTTAGAGCATGAGGTGTATAAATCCAATTTAGTTGTTTCAAATGGTGACCTGATTTTCCCAACACCATATACTGAATCATTCTACTTTCTCTATTGATTCGAATGCCACTTGATAATTATAAACTAAATAATTTAATAGTCCAGGTGCGGTGGCTCACTCCTGTAATCCCAGCACTTTGGGAGGCCAAGGTGGGTGGATTACCTAAGGTCAGGAGTTCGAGACCAGCCTGGCCAACATGGTGAAACACCATCTCTACTAAAAATACAAAAATTAGCTGGGGTGTGGTGGTGGGCACCTGTAATCCCAGCTACTATGGAGGCTGAGACAGGAGAATCGCTTGAACTGGGAAGTGAAGGTTGCAGTGAGCTGAGATTGCACCATTGCACTCCAGCCTGGGCAGCAAGAGTGAAACTCCATCTCATAAATAAATAAATAAATACTTCTAGCATGGTGGTACATGCCTGTAATCCCAGCTATTCCGGAGGCTGAGGCAGGAGAATTGCTTGAACCCAGGAGGCAAAGCTTGCAGTGAGATCGCACCACTGCACTCCAGTCTGGGAGACAGAGGGAGACTCCATCTCAAATAAATAAATAAAAGTAAATAATTTAATAGGCGTCTTTTTATGGACTTTCTGGTCTGTTCTACTAGATCTGTCTTTCCTTGTGCCAACCCAATGTTTTAATTATTTTAGCTTTCTACTGACTGATTTTAATATATGGTAATAGAGGTTCATGTCCTTCTTTGTAATAGTGTTTGAATTTGTATTGGAATTTCATGACATTTATAACCATATTATGCTACCGAGACTTCCCACTGAGGACCTGAGCTCTCTATTCATTTAGGGTAGGATAATTTTCATATTTCTTGGGAGTATTGAACTTCTCTTTATGTAGGTTATACATGTTTATGACATTTATCATTCAAAATTTAATATTCTATATTACAGTTGGATATGTTTTTCTGTTAAAATTTCTGATTACGGTAATATATAGTAAGACTTTTAAATAGATATGCTTTGTTTCATAAACAAATATGCTGAACTTCACTACTGGGGTCAGTTGGGAGGCAACATAATGTCTTGGCTAAAAGCGCAGGCTTTCAAGTCAGGCAGCCGGGCTGTGGTCCTGTACCCACCATGTGTTTACTTAGTTACTTTCTGCCTGTTTCCCCCTCTGTAAGAAGTAGGATGAGAGTTAATGAAATAATGCAAGCATTGTGCTAGTCACTCTTGACAGGGAGTGAGCCCTAGTCCCTTGGGTATACCAAGTGAAAAACAGTCACCTTTGATGATTATATTATTCCATTTTCTATGCTTCTCTCTTTCTGACGTGTTCATACTGCAAGACTGTCAAGCCATGAGCGCGGTGGTCTTGTTCCTTCCTGACCTACCATAGTAGTGGGATCCATGAGCAAATGGAGGAAGAGGGCCATGCCGGACGCTGGGCACTGCACATAAGCCCCCTGGCAGCCTTTTTCATGTCGCCCAAAGGGGTAATTGTCCTGCTGGCGGTCTGTAAGATGGGTTAGGGTGACTTGTTAATAGACATTGTAAATCTTAATATTTATGTATGTATTCTTTTACTACCAGTTTTCCATTTGTGATGGTAATATTGTTTCTTCTAAAAATAAATTTATTTTTGCTTCTAAATATTGAGATAAAATTCATGCTTTTGAAGTGTACTATTGAGTGGCTTTTAGTATATTTGCTATATACTATATACGGTTGTGCAACTGTCGTTACTATCCATTTCCAGAACTTTTTCGTCATCCCAAACAGAAGCTCTGTACTCATAAAAAATAACGCCCTACATGTCTCTTCCCCTAGTCTTTGGTAACCTCTGTTATACTGGTAAACTTTGTGGTGTTTTCTGTCTGCGAACCTGCCTATTCTAGGGGCCTCATATAAATGTAATCATACAGTATTTGTCTTTTTGGGTCTGTCTTATTTCACTTAGCATGTTTCAGGGTTCATTCATGTTGTAGCATGTAACTACTGCATTCTTTTTCTGGCTGAATAATATTCCACTGTACGGATAGACTCCATTTTGCTTATTCACACATCCTTTGGACATTTGGATTATTTCTGGGTTTTGGCTACTATGAACAATGCTGCTATAAACAGTTGTGTACAAGTTTGTGTGTGAACATGTTTTTAGTTCTCTTAGTATATACCTAGGAGTAGAATTACTGTGTCATATGGTAACTCTGTATTTTTGAGGAACTGCCAAACTATTTTTCCATGTCGATTCACCATTTTACATCCCCCCCAGGAAGTAAGAGTGTTCCAAATTTTACGCGTTCTTGCCAATGCTAGTTATTATCTGACTTTTTGGTGATCATTCTAATGAGTGTGAAGTAGCCTCTGATGTCATTTGGATTTGCATTTCTCTGATGAGTGATGATATCAAGCACCTTTGCTGGTGTGGTTGGCCATGTGTATGTTCCCTGGAGAAGTGTCTGTGCTGAGCCTCGGCCCACATTTTTTTTTTTTTTTTTTAAGACAGAGCTTCGCTCTTGTTGCCCAGGCTGGAGTGCAATGGCATGATCTCAGCTCACTGCAACTTCCGCCTCTCCGGTTCAAGCAATTCTCCTGCCTCTCAGTCTCCCGAGTAGCTGGGATTACAGGCTTGTGCCACCACACCCAGCTAATTTTTGTATTTTTAGTAGAGACAGAGTTTCTCCATGTTGGTCAAGCTGGTCTCAAACTCCCAACCTCAGGTGATCCGCCCGCCTCAGCCTCCTAAAGTGCTGGGATTACAGGCTTGAGCCACTGTGCCTGGCCAGCCCACTTTTTAATTAGACATTTGTCTCGTTATTACTGAATTGTAAGAGTTCTTTATATATTCTGGACTCTAGACCTTTCTCAGATATATGGTTTGCAAATATTTTCTCCCGTTCTGTGGGTTGTGTTTTCACTTTATCGGAAAAAATGACTGGTTATATTCAGTCAGATATGGCAAAAAGTCTCAAGGTGTTATGTGAATGATTAAGGTATCGGGGTGTCCCCTGTGAGACTACATGTGTTTAGAGGCAGAGGAAAAGGTGCAGTTCAGTTCTTAAACGTGGAATGGATGTAACTCCAGTGTGTCCCTTTGTGTGTAATGCCAGCAGACGCCCCTGCGAGATGTGCTGGATCATGGGAAAGGGTTTCCATTTGTTACTAGATTGTTTGGAACTTTTAATTTATGGTAGGTATGGTGGCTCATGCCTGTAATCCCAGCACTGTGGGAGGCTGAGGCAGGAGGATCACTTGAGGCCAAGAGTTCAAGATCAGCCTGGGCAACATAGCGATTCTCTATCTCTCAAAAAAGAAGTGTTAAAATTTGAAATAATAATAGATACTGTATTTATTCAGATGTCTTTTCTCATCTTTTGAGATGAGTATCAAGTTGTTTTCCTTTTGTCATCTGATGATGAACTTAATTTTTCCATTTGTACTAATGGAATATTAAGTCCCTCTGTGATTTCTGAACCAAGCTATTCCTAGGCCTGAGTTTTATTTTGTTGACACAGAATAAATTAGAAAGCTAAGTGTGGTGGCATGTGCCTGTAGTCCTAGTTACTGAGGTAAGAGGATTGCTTGAGTCCAGGAGTTCAAGGCTGCAGCAAGCTTTGATTGCACCACTGCACTCCAGCCTGGTCAACAGTCTAAAACCCTGTCTCAAAAAAAAAAAAAAAAAAAAAAAACTAAGGCAATGATAGTCCCTGGCAAATGCTGGGAAGGAGGCAGCAGTGGTCAGGGAAGGTAGCCCTGAAGCAGGACTTTTAAAACAGAGCAGATTGGGAGGCCCAGGCAGGCAGATCACAAGGTCAGGACTTCAAGACCAGCCTGGCCAACATTGTGAAACCCCATCTTTACTAATAATACAAAAAAATTATCTGGTCGTGGTGGTGTGCGCCTATAGTCTCAGCTACTCGGGAGGCTGAGGCAGGAGAATCACTTGAACCCGGGAGGTGGAGGTTGCAGTGAGATTGGGCCACTATACTCCAGTCTGGGTGACAGAGCGAGACTCCATCTCAAAAAAAAAAAAGAAAGAAAGAAAGAAAAGAAAAGACCTCATCTTATTTCCTATATGTTTGTGGTTTCAGTCCTGATGTATAATTTGGCCCTAGTTAGAATGGTTGTCTGGGGAAGTGGCCTATGCAATCTCTGCTGTTCTGGATGTATGGCTCCCTTTCTTCATTGATTAAGGTTATGATTCTTTTTATAAATGTTCCATGGCAGTGGGAAGGGATTCTCTGTCACATCACATCTGGATCAGTTCCTCCCAATTTTGTTGGTCAAATCCAGATCTGCCATATCCTGTGCAATGACAAGTGAGTTGCATTCTCACCATCACTCCTGGGGCCTCTCCACTTCCCCTGAGCTGGCTCAGCGGTCTGCTCCGTGTGTTTTGATGCAGGGTGATCCACTAGTATTCCCAGCGCTAATGCCCCCTTCTGTGGCCTGCTTGCTGCTCGGACTTCACCATGTCTGGTGTTGACAGTGCAGACCCGAAGCTATCCGTGCATGGGCACACACACTCCTCTGTCTTCTTGTTTGCACTGGACTGAAGTATCTTTAGGGGTTATCTTCAGCTGCTGAATTTGGAATGATTTTTATATCTTCTCTGCTTTCTGCTCATGTCCATGTGTTTATTTTATATTGTTGTGATTGGTATTTATTATGTGGAGACACAATTACTTGTGCTGAAATCATCCACCTGTTCTGCCTGAGGTCTTCTGGGACTTTCCAGGGTGAGAGGTTGTCACTGCTACCTGGGCCATGTGGACCCACACCAGCATTTTGTGGTTACGAATTGTACAGTCACAAATGTCTTTGGGCAAATCCCCTTCTATTCCTGAAGGCAGCTTTTGGTTTGCAACCCCACTGGCCAGCGGGAAGGGCCAGTCACTGGGTGCTCCTCACTGCCCTGTGCCCAGATGGTTCTAGGGCTGCTGTTTCCCCTTGGCCCTGTCAACACCACTGTTTTTACTTCTGCTCACTGGCTGAGTGCAGTGGTTCCTGGAGCCTGTGCCACGTTTCCCCATGTAGCTCACCCTTCCCGCAGCATGCACCCAAGGGTCCTGTTGCTAACATGCTGAATTAATTCTTTGCTCATCTTACAGAGTGGGTTTTGACTGCCCCCATTTCTGAGGCCTTGTAGGCCAGAGCTTTGTTGCCTCATCGGCAGGTTGGGACTTAGATGGCCGTGACCGTTTCCTCTCTGCTGCTGCAGTAAGTAAGTGCCTGCACCATGTGTTTAGGGGCTGAATTTGAAGCGGGGCTGTGAGGGGAGATGGACGTGTGAGGAGGGATGGGCATGCGTGAAGGGGGGAAGGGGCTGAAGGCAGTTGGCCCAGCAGTCCCCCACCCTTTTTGAGAGGTCTGAGGCCTGCAGGCCTGGCTCAGTCCCCAGACTCTGTGTGTGTGTGTGTGTGTGTGTGTGTGTGTGTGTGTGTGTGAATGTGAAGTGGGGGAGACTGTGTGTGTAAGTGGGGGAGACTGTGTGTGTGTGACGTGGGGGACACCTTTGTGTGTGTGTATGTGTGTGTGTGTAGTGGGGGAGCTCTTGTGTGTGTGTGTGTGAAGTGGGGGAGACCTTTGTGTATGTGTGTGTGTGAGAGAGAAGTGGGGGAGAAGTGGAGGGCTGACTCTGCTCGGATTCATCAGGATGAGTACAAGGCACCCTGCTCTCAGCCTGGCCTGACCTCCTGTGTGTCCTGAGCAGGCTACAGCCCTCTCTGAGCCCCTGCTTCTCATCTGGACCCTGCTGGGGAGGGCTTCTGAGCTCCTTGGTGCTGGCATCAGCGGCTCCAGGAGCCCTCCCTCCATGGCAGCCAGGACAGGACTCTCAGACGAGGACAGAGAGCTCATGGGGGGCTCCCATGGACCCGCCATGGGGCCAGGGGAGGCAGAGCCTGGGCCAGGAGCATTGGTGCTGTGGCGCGGATATTGAGGGTGGCCTGACTGCGGCTGAGGGTCCAGGTGGGCTTCGTGTACCTCTCGGTCCTGGGGCCCTGGCGACTTGGACCCGTCCTCTCCAGAACTTGGACTCCAGGTTAGAGTCAGTGACAGGAGAGAGGCCGGTAGGCACTGCGCTTCCAACTTCATTTCCAGCCACGACAGTTCCCAGGAAGGAACCCACAGCTGACCATGGCCGAAAGATCAGAGGACGGAAGGCGAGGCAGGCGGGTGTCTGCGTGACCTCAGGTGCTCGGGGCCCAGCAGACCCAGAGAACCATTTGCACTAGGCCAGGGTGCCAGAAGTGTCCCCAGGTCTTAGATTTCCTGTTCTGATGAAAAGACTTTTGCCTTTAATTATAAAAGTGATCTGCATAGAGTCAAAAATTCAAGCTATGGGTATAAAATGAAAGTAAAATTCCTGTCCCCTCACCTATCCTGCACTGCTACACAGAGATGTCCTCTCAAGTTTCCTAGACTTTTTCTGAAAATGTCTATACTCACAGAGATGCTTGTGACTGCATACACTGTCCCAGAACCTGCAGGACTGTGCCTCGTGTTCGGTTTGCTGATCTGACTTGATGCTCCTCAGTCAGGATACACATGTGGCACACTGGGATGTGGCACACGTGGCTGTGCCACTGGGGGACACTGTCCCAGGCGGCGGTGCCTTTGCAAGGGGAGTGAGGAAGGCAGGAGGTGGGCCTGGGAGGGAGGGAGGCGCGGAGCCGCCGCAGGTGTTTCTTTTACTGAGTGTGCCCATGGCCACACTCAGGTTTTGCTTTTCACCTTTTGATCTGTGAAACAGTGAGCAGGAAAAAGCAAAAGGCGCTGGTGGTGGCACGTCCAGCACTGCTGGGCCAGGGTTCGAGTCCCTGCAGTGTCGCTGCTTCTTTCTGGCTCCCTGCTCCAGGCCTCTCCTCCCACCCCAGCAGGGATGTCTTGTCTCCTAGAGGGTGGCATTGGGTGGAGCACCCAGGCCTCTCCCAGAAGCCCTCCTGCCCCACTATCCCCTCCCTCATCTCCTGGGGCCCTGGGAATACAGCAGGGGACCGGGGGCCACAGGCAGCTGATAATTTAGCCCCTAAGCCACTCCTGTGGGAGGAGGAGTGGGACACCATGCACAGGGGCTCTGTACCCAAGGCTGTGGGGCCTACCTGGAGGAGCCCCGCCCCTCAGGCACACTCCCCACTGTCCTCTTCCTTCCAGGGCTCCCAGGATCAACTCACCACCTCCCTCCTCTCCACATCTGAGGACCAGGGTGGCTCTTCCAGGGAGGGCTGTGGGGATGGGGTCTAAGGGGAGAGGCCAGAAATCCTGAGGCCTGGGCTGGAGATGGGGGGAGGGAAGATAGGGCCAAATGAACAAGCCCTTGTGCAGGAAGGCAAAAGGCTGGGACCACAAGGGGCTGGGTGGGACAGGGGAGTCAGCCTGCGCTTCAGGTGCCTGGACCCCAGGGATCCGCCGGCTCAGCACCAGCAGAGGCAGCAGCTTCCATCCTGAGCAGGCGGTTTCCTCCTCCCTCAGTCTCTGCCCCGTCTCATCCCCAAGAGAGAGGCCAGGGGCTCACAGTCAGTTTCTCCAGCTGATGCTGTCTGCAGCTTGGAACAGCCTGCCTGGCCCCAAGGCTCCCCAGGGAGACCCTGCCAGTCACTATAATAATCTCCTTTAACAAGTTGGGCCCCATAAGGAACAGCCCGAAGCAGGAGAGAGGTGTGCAGAGCTGGCCTTGGGAGGGCGGCCATATCTCCTGACCCCGCAGAGCCCACTCAGAACACCACGCCCCAGTGGGTCTTCCCAGCCCAAACTCAAGTCACAGGATGGCATGGATCCTTTAGGGAGAGCTGGGCTCCCGTGGGGTGGAGGGAGCCCCAGACCTCAGCAAGGCTGCAGGAATGCAGTGTGCAGGGCCAGGGAGGGGAGCCAGGAAACAGAGGGGCAGGAGGCCAGTCCGCTTTGCTGGAGAGGACCCTTCATGAGGAGCCCTGGCTTGGGCCTCCTGGTCAAGGGTGGGGCCAGTTTGCAGCAATCTGCAGCCCCTTAGCCCCTGGCAAATTCTGGTGCCAGAAAATCCCCTCTGGAGCTGGTGTCCCTCTCACTGAAGGGGTGAGAGGAGATAGCGTGAAGCTGAGGTCGTGGCAGGCCATGCCTGGCTAGTGAGGCCAAGCCTCCCCTGCAGCTGCGAGGGCAGGTGGGAGGAGCTGCAGGAGCTGCTGTCCTTGGATGTGATCGACCTGCCACTGGGGACCAACTGGCTTAGACTCACGTAGGAGCCAAGGCACAGAGCCCAGGACCGAAGACAGACAGGAGCCACCCCACGGCCAAAGAGCATAGACCTCTGAGTGCCACCTAGCCTGTGTGAGACTCCATATCTCTATCTAAAATGGAGTTCGAGGGCCGGGCGCGGTGGCTCACGCCTGTAATCCCAGCACTTTGGGAGGCTGAGGCGGGTGGATCACGAGGTCAAGAGATCGAGACCATCCTGGTCAACACGATGAAACTCCGTCTCCACTGAAAATACAAAAAATTAGCTGGGCACAGTGACGCATGCCCGTAATCCCAGCTACTCAGGAGGCTGAGGCAGGAGAATTGCCTGAACCCAGGAGGCGGAGGTTGCGGTGAGGTGAGATTTTTTTTTTAAATTATATAACTTGCTCAAAGTCATACTGATGACAAACTATGGAGCAGGGATTTAAACAGTCTGGCTCCAAAGTCTGAACTATTACAATATTTAAAAGTCGTCGGCTGGGCACAGTGGCTCATGCCTGTAATCCCAGCACTTTGGGAGGCCGAGGTGAGCAGATCACTTGAGGTCAGGAGTTTGAGACCAGCCTGGCCAACATGGGGAAACCCCGTCTCTACTGAAAATACAAAAATTAGCCAGGTGTGGTGGCGTGCACCTGTAATTCCAGCTACTTGGGAGGCTGAGGCAGGAGAATGACATGAACTCAGGAGGTGGAGGTTGCAGTGAGCTGAGATCGTGCCATTGCATTCCAGCCTGGGCCACAGAGTGAGACTCCATCTCAAAAAAAAAAAAAAGTCTGTCTTGGCCAGGTGCAGTGGCTCATGCTTGCAATCCTGGCACTTTGGGAGGCCAAGAGAGTGGATCGCTCGAGTTCAGGAGTTGGAGACCAGCCTGGGCAACATGGCAAAAACCCATCTCTACAAAAAAAATACACTCACGCACACAATAGCCAGGAGTGGTGGTGCATGCCTATAGTCCCAGGTACTTGGGAGGTTGAGGTGAAAGGATCGCTTGAGCTCAGGAGGCAGAGGTTGCAGTGAGCTGAGATAGTGCCACTGCACTCCAGGCTGGGTAAAAAAGCCTCTCTGGGGCCAGGCAAGGTGGCTCACACCTGTAATCCCAGCAATTTGGGAGGCTGAGGTGGGCAGATCACAAGGTCAGTAGTTTGAGACCAGCCTGGCCAACATGGTGAAACCCCATCTCTACTAAAGATACAAAAATTAGCAGGGCATGGTGGCACGAGCCTGTAATCTCAGCTACTCAGGAGGCTGAGGCAGGAAAACTGCTGGAACCCGGGAGGCAGAGATTGCAGAGAGCCAAGATCTCACCACTGCACTACAGACTGGGCGACAGAGCAAGGCTCTGTCTTGGGGAGGAAAAAAAAAACATCTCTGGGACAGTGTTTTCCCAGCTTTCCCGTTTTGGCTTTCTACAGACACACTCATCACTGTGTTAGGTGACAGTCCATACATTTCTCGAAATCTTGTAAATCAGTATTTTTACCCAGCATTACAGAATTGAGGTTAGGCTCAGAGAGGGTAAATTCTGATTTGGGCTTCAGACCTAGATTTTTTCCTACAATATATGATGTAACTATTTTGCCTGAAGAATCTTCTAGCATTTCTCTTTCGAATGAGACAACCCAGGGCTAGATTAGCTCTGAGAGTTGCAACGGAAGAGGGGCTGCAAGGTGGGGTGGACTGGGGATAGGCGGTTCTGGAACCCACTGTGCTCAGATTGTAACCCTGGGCCTCCCCAACAGGCCCAGCATGAGCCGAACTGAACGTAGCTGGGGCCACTTGGTACCTCCCGCTCCCTGTTTGCAACCTCTACACTCGGGCCACAGTTGGAGCCCCACCACAGGGTCTCTGGGCGACCCCTCGCCACCTGTCTTGCTTGGCACTCCAATCCTGTATATGTTTAAGCAAAGAGGTCCAGAGAGCAGCCGCTCTCAACATCTACCGCATCCCAGCCTCTGGCCGGAAGCCCACTCTCCAGCTCCGCGGGACCGACTGGAACACGCTGAGGGTCGTCCTGAGCGCCCCCTCGGAGAACCCCAGGGCTTTCAGGATGGCGCCTGCGCAAGTGGGCAGTGAGCTGAGATTGCGCCACTGCACTCCAGCCTGGGTGACAGAGTGAGACTCCATCTCAAAAAAAAAAATTTTTTTTTAATAATTAAAGATTTCTATTTTTCTTTCTTTCTTTCTTTCTTTTTTTTTTTTTTTGAGACGGAGTTTTGCTGTTTTTACCCAGACTGGAGTGCAATGGCACGATCTCCGCTCACCGCAACCTCCGCCTCCTGGGTTCAAGCAATTCTGCCTCAGCCTCCCGAGTAGCTGGGACTACAGGCGCGCACCACCATGCCCAGCTAATTTTTGTATTTTTACTAGAGACGGGGTTTCACCTTGTTGACCAGGATGGTCTCGATCTCTTGACCTCGTGATCCACCCGCCTCGGCCTCCCAAAGTGCTGGGATTATAGGCGTGAGCCACCGCACCCGGCTTTTTTTTTTTTTTTTTTTTTAATTTTTTAACCAGAATATAAGAGCTTTGGTACATGGGGACAGTGTTTGGGAATCAGATCCAAGGAGAGAAAGATGATAGCTTCATATATCAGATTAAAGTGGAGCTGTCCTTTGTAAGAAATGACATCTTTGGTGGGCCAGCCCTTCCTTGAGAAGATTTCTATTTTTCAACGTGTAATTTTTTTTTTAACTTTGAAACATCCAGTATCATAAATTTTATGTTTTATGTGCTTTCACTGTGGTTCAATAAGGTAAGTTTGAGTGTTTTGGGATATTTTTCTGACATTTGATTTTGCATATACCTGGCCTGCTGTACTTGCTTTTAAATCTACTTGCCCACCCAACTTTGAGATTTCTGCCTAATGGAGTCAGTTACTGTAGGATATGGGATAGGTTCCCTGTTCCCACAACACAGGATGCTTCTGTGATCAAATGATTCGGGGGTTGGGGTTCCCCACACACCAAGCAGGCAATCACGTCTTCAGCAGACACCAACTATGTGTGCTGTAATTCAGTTCCATTCTTCTGCTATCTGCCTGGAAGAGCCCACAGGTTGAGAGCTTATCACACAAGACTACCCCACACCTCAAACAGAAACCAGTCAAAAGGGTGGCATCCAGAATTTCTGACCAACTGCTCTAAATTGAGGTTCCCATGACCCCCAACCTAAGTTCGATGAATTTGCTAGAATGGCTCAGATAACTCAGGGAAACCTTTACTTAGGTTTACACATGCACAGTCAGATGGAAGAGATGCACAGGTAAGGCCTATGTGAAGGACGCAGAGCCTCCCTGCCATCTCTGGATGTGCCATCCTCCAAGAACCTCCACATACTCAGCTATCCAGAAGCTCCCGGAACTCAGATCTTTTGGTTTTTGTTTTCTTTCTTTCCTTTTTTTTTTTTTTTTGAGATGGAGTTTCACTCTTGTCGCCCAGGCTGAAGTGCAGTGGCATGATCTCAGCTCACTGCAACTTCCGCCTCCCAAGTTCAAGCGATTTTCCTGCCTCAGCCTCCCGGGTAGCTGGGATTACAAGCGTGCACCACCACGCCCGGCTAATTTTTGTATTTTTAGTAGAGACAGGGTTTCACCACGTTGGCCAGGCTGGTCTCAAACTCCTGACCTCAAGTGATCTGCCCACCCCGGCCTCCCAAAGTGCTAGGATTACAGGTGTGAGCCACCGCGCCCAGCCTTGTTTCCTTTTCTGAGACAGAGTCTCACTGTGTTGCCCAGGCTAGAGTGTAGTGGCATGATCATAGCTGCTACAGTTCCTAGGCTTAAGCAATCTTGCTGCCTCGGTTTCCAAAAGTGCTGGGATTACAGGCATGGGCCATCACACCTGGTCCCTTTTGGGGTTTTATGGAAGCCTTATTATGTAGGCATGATTGATTAAATCACTGGCCATTGGTTTATCAACCCAACCTTCTGCCACTCTCCCTTTTCTCCTCCCCAAAAGTGGGGGTGAGTGGTATTGAAAGTTTCAACTCACAAATCACTTGGTTGGTTCTCCTGGCAACCAGCCCCTATCCTAAGGCTAAACAGGGACTCCCAGCCACCAGTCATCTCATTAGCACACAAAAGACACACATCACTTCAGAGAGTCCAAGGATTTTAGGAGCTGTCAGGAAACCAGAAAAACCGCATATATGTTTGTCAGTATCACGGTTACCATAATTAACTTTTTATGTTTTTCTGCTAGTCTCAAGCTAGGAAAAAACTTGCTGCCTCAAGCAAAATGTGCCTGAGCTCCAGAATTTCTGTTGATCCTTTTGCTGGGTTGTGCCTGCCAGTTATCAATCTATTACCTCTAGCTCTAAATTCATCTTTCATTGCCCACTCTCCAAAAAATGGATCTGGGCCTTATTCAGCAAGGTTTGAATAGAGTCCTGCAATGGGGCGTCTCTTCCTTGAGAGCCTCAGTCCTGGCAGCTTCTCCTTATACCTGCTATTTCGGTATACTTTAGTTTCTTTACTTTTATTATTATTATTTTTATTATTATTATTTGTGTGTGTGTGTGTGTGTGTGTGTGTGTGTGTGTGAAACAGACTCTCGCTCTGTTGTCCAGGCTGGAGTGCAGTGGCACGATCTCGGCTCACTGCAACCTCCACCTCCTGGGCTCAAGAGATTCTTCTGCCTCAGCCTCTCAAGTAGCTGGGATTACATGCATCCACCACCATGCCGAACTAATTTTTCTATTTTCAGTTGAGATGGGGTTTCACCATGTTGGCCAGGCTGGTCTGGAACTTCTGACCTCAGGTGATCTGCCCGCTGCAGCCTCCCAAAGTGCTGGGTTGACAGGCGTGAGCCACCGTGTCTGGTTCTTTACTTCTTACTAGCCAATTACTCTTTACTGCAATGACCTATAGTAGTTAATTTTTATACTAAATCTTCCCTGTTTAAATTATTCTGTGGTTTTTCTTTGCTGATTGGACCCTGACTGATAATGGTCCTGTTTTTTATCGTCTTAGGATTCCCTCAAAAATAGATTTGGATTTGGGGCAACAAAGAAGACACATGTTCACATTCATAGGACTTTGCCTTCCCTGGGTCAGCAAGGCACCTAACAGAGAGCAGGTGTCCCTGGCCCCCATAACAGGCACGGAGGCTGTTACTATGTTAATTCCAGTTGGTCTTAACTGATCATCATTGTGCCTCAATTTTTAGTTAATAATAGCAGGGAAAAAAATGAGCCAATTTAACAAATCCTGAGGGCAAGCCACTTCTGTCACTTGTTCATTCCGTGACCTTGACCTGGTCATCTTGCCCTCTGAATTTTGCCTTCATCCATAAAATGAGGCTAGGATTACATGTATTATCTATTGCTGCATAAAAACTACCTCGAAATGTCGTAGCTTAAACCAACAAATATTTATTATCTCTCTGGTTTCTGCAAGTCAAGAATCCGGGAATGGTTTAGCTGTGGGCTTTCAGCTCAGGGTCTCTTAAGAGATTGCAGTCATTTGAAAGCTTTGAGTTCACTTTTACACAGCAATAGTAACTTACACATGTGGTTGTAGCCTCATCACTAGGGCTAGAGGATCCACATGCAAAAGGGCTCACTCACAAGGCTGTTGGCAAAAGGCCTCAGTTCCTGGCAACATGGGAGCTGATTTTCCCTGGAACAAGTGATCAGAGAGAGAGAGAACACACTCACAGGCACCATATCTTTATAACCTAATCTTGGGGGCAATGCACCATCGCTTCTCTCATATTGGATTGGTCACTGTATTAACTATGTCTTTGGTTTTCTTTATTCTGATGCTTTGACATCTGGAGCCTTGCTGACCCCACTGAAGGGGCCACCTCTCCCAAGGTTAGCCAGTTCTTCAAGATAGAGAACAACTCGCCTGAGAGTATGCCTTTCAAATGCAAACCAGCCGATCCAGAGCATACACCCTCCACCATCTTCTTTATCAGGCTTTCCCACTTCAGGCTGTCCATCACTTCTCTGATCACCCCAGGGCCTGGTACCAGACTAGAAGGACAACCCCTATGCCCCAGAGCCTGAAATTGGTCAATCCTGAAACTGGCCAGTCCTGCAACTGCTTATCCTGTCCTGCCTACCCCTTCCCTCAGAAACCACAAGGAAGGCTCTTGCACAGCTCCCGCCTTCCCCTCTGCCTCTTGACCAACACCCCCCCTACCATGGTGTGCATGGTGGAAAATGCAACAAGCTCTTCAGTGATCGTCATCTCCTGATCTGTTGGCCTTACTGGCCCTCAAATTTTCTTTTTTTTCCTCCATCTGTTGCCCAGGTTGGAATGCAGTGGCATGATCTCGGCTCACTGCAACCTCTGCTTCTCGGGTTCAAGGGACTCTCCTGCTTTAGCCTCCCAAGTAGCTGGGACTACAGAGGCACGCCACCATGCCTGGCTAATTTTTTTTTTTTTTTTGTATTTTTAGTAGAAACTGGGTTTCACCATGTTAGCCAGGATGGTCTTGATCTCCTGACCTCGTGATCTGCCCAATTCAGCCTCCCAAAGTGCTGGGATTACAGGTGTGAGCCACCACATCCAGCCAGCCCTCAAATTTTCTATTCATGCATTATTTATTTATTTGCTTTGAGACAGGGTCTCCCTCTGCCACCTAGGCTGGAGTGCAGTGGTACCATCTCGGCTCACTGAAACCTCCACCTCCCAGGTTCAAGCAATTCTCCCACCTCAGCCTCCGGGGTAGCTGGGATTACAGGCGTGCACCACCACGCCCAAATAATTTTTGTGTTTTTAGTAGAAATGGGGTTTTGCCACATTGGTGTTGGCCAGGCTGGTCTTAAACTCCTGACCTCAAGCAATCCTCCCACTTCAGCCTCCCAAAGTGTTGGGATTACAGGCGCGAGCTGCCAAGCCACAGTGCCTGGCATATTCATGCATTATATTTTAGAACCATCACGCAGAATGAACTCTGATACAACGTGGGAGAGGACTACACAAGGATGGCAATACCAGAAGGTAGGGAATCGATGGAGCTAGAAACTACCCACCATACCACCTATTCCCATGAGAAAAATAAAACAGGATAAATATATGTAAAAGCCCCTCCTAGTACAGTGATCCAAACACTCAGTTAAAAGGCCGGGTGCAGTGGCTCACACCTGTAATCCCAGCACTTTGGGAGGCCAAGGTGGGCAGATCATCTGGGGTCAGGAGTTCGAGACCTGCCTGACCAACTTGCTGAAACCCTGTCTATACTAAAAATACAAAAATTATTGGGTGTGGTGGTGGGTGCCTGTAATCCCAGCTACTCAGAGGCTAAAGCATGAGAATCACTTGAATGTGGGAAACGGAGGTTGCAGTGAGCTGAAACCATGCCACTGCACTCCAGCCTGGGCAATAGAGCGAGACCCATCTTGGAAAAAAGAAAGAAAGAAAGAAAGAAAAAGAAGAAAAAAAAGAAAAAGATGCAGATAAGTAGAATTTAGAGCGAAATTTATAGCACAAAATGCTCCCTTTAAGAAAAGAAGATGCCAGGCATGGTGGCTCACACCTGTAATGCCAGCACTTTGGGAGGCCAAGGGGGGTTGGATCATCTGAGGTCGGGAGTTCGAGACCAGACTGACCAACATGGAGAAACCCTGTCTCTACTAAAAATACAAAATTAGCAGGGCGTGATGGCACGTGCCTGTAATCCCAGCTACTCAGGAGGCTGAGGCAGGAGAATCAATTGAACCTAGGAGGCAGAAGTTGCAGTGAGCCAAGATCACACCATTGCACTCCAACCTAGGCAGCAAGAACAAAAACTCTGTCTCAAAAAAAAAAAAAAAGAAAAGAAAAGGAAAGAAGCCTGGCGCAGTGGCTCACGCCTGTAATCCCAACACTTTGAGAGGCCAAATTGGGCTGATCACTTGAGGTCAGGAGTTCGAGACCAGCCTGGCCAACATGGTGAGACCCCCGTCTCTACTAAAAAAAAAAAATATATAGCGGGGCAGGGTGGCATGCACCTGTAATTTTAGCTTGGGAGGCTGAGGTGGGAGAATTGCTTGAACCTGGGAGGCGGAGGTTGCAATGAGCTGGGATAGAGCCACTGTACTCCAGCCTGGGCAACAGAGAGACTTTGTCTCAAAAAAAAAAAAAAAAAAAAAAGCCCGGGTGCAGTGGCTTACGCCTGTAATCCCAGCACTCTGGGAGACCGAGGCGGGCAGCTCACAAGGTCAAGAGATTGAGACCACTCCGGCCAACATGGTGAAATCCCGTCTCTACTAAAATACAAAAATTAGTTGGGCATGATGGTGCACTCCTGTAATCATAGCTACTCAGGAGGCTGAGGCAGGAGAATCATTTGCACCCGGGAGGCAGAGGTTTCAGTGAGCCAAGATTGCGCCATTGCACTCCAGCTTGGCGACAGAGTCTCAAAAAAAGAAAGAAAGAAAGAAAGAAAAAGTAAAGAAATCAAATTGATGCCATTAGCTTCTACTTTAAAAAACTAATTAAAAATATAAAGTAAATATCTACAAATAACATCATACTGAATGCTGAAAAATGTTCCTCTCTGGATCAGTAATAGACAATGATGTCTGCTCTTACCACTTCTAATCAACATTTTACTAGAGGTTCTAGCTAACTAGTACAGTAAGGCAAGAAAAAGAAGTAGGCTGGGCGCGGTGGCTCACGCCTGTAATCCTAGCACTTCGGGAGGCTGAGGTGGGTGGATCACCTGAGGTCAAGAGTTCAAGACCAGCCTGGCCATCATGGTGAAACCCCATCTTTAAAAAAAAAAGAAAGAAAAAGAAGTAAAAGGCATCAAGATGGAAAAGGATGAAGTAAAACTCGAATCAATTTTTTTTTTTGAGATGGTGTCTCGCTCTGTCACCAGGCTGGAGTGCAGTGGCACAATCTCGGCTCACTGCAAACTCCACCTCCCAGTTCAAGTGATTCTTCCACCTCAGCCTCCCGAGTAGCTGGGACTACAAGCGTGCACCACCATGCCCGGCTAATTTTTGTATTTTTAGTAGAGACAGGGTTTCACCATGTTGGCCAGGATGGTCTTGATCTATTAACCTTGTGATCCGCCAGCCTCAGCCTCCCAAAGTGCTGGGATTACAGGCGTGAGCCATTGCACCTGGCCTGAAACTTTTTTAAATATGTACATATGCAGGAAATCTTAATTCCAGGACTGCTTTCACTTCCTTGCCGCAGGACCTGGAGCCAGGGCTGGCTATCTCAGGGCCTCTGGCTCCCCCTGGCAGAAACAATGTGCTGCCAGCCTGGACTTGGAGAGGCTGGACTTGGAGAGGGATGAAGGTCCTGCCTCACTTTCAGCCCTCCCTACAGGGCCCCAGCTTGCACCTCACGAACCAGCTCCATAGGGGGCAGTGTGCACCCCTAGAAGGACTCCCAGGGTCTGGTACTTGTGACTCAGGAGAGACCCTTCCCCGCAGATCATTCATCTGCCACTTTAAGAGATGGGAGAGAGACGAAGGAGGCCCATCTGCCTTCCCTGCCAGCTCCTGCTCACTGCTGGTGGCTGCCTCCCGAGTTCTGGGACCCCTCTCTGGACAGTGGGAAGAGTGCCAGGCACAGAGCATGTCTGCCACACAGCAGTGGCCACTGGTGCACCGAGCACACTCCCAGCTCCAGGACTATGGGAAGACCTTTTTGGGGTATGGACATTCCCTCCCTGTCGCAAAGAGGAGCTCTTCCATGGCCCCCACCTGAGGGGCACAGGAAGTCCACGGCCTGGATCCCTCCTGTTTCCTGGGGCTGGCTCAGGGCTTCTAGCCTGGACTTTATTAAGGCTTGGGCCAGATGCTGGCCCTGGGGGCCTCTCAGCTCAGCCCCACGTGCCCCTCTGTGGACTCTCAGTCTCACCTTTGTCAGGGTTCTGCCATTTAGAAATGATCAGCCCACCCCAAGACCACGTCCCCCCTGGAACGTCCTGTCCAACTTATTCACCAGCTCATCCTTCCGGGCCTAATTAAGGCCCCACCCTGTCTCTGAAGCCACCCATGACGCAGGTTCTCAAGGCACCGGGTACCTCAGCTGCAGCGTCTTTCACAGTCCATGATGCGTCACAGCTATTTATAGGTGTGCTTAACTCCCTGTGAGGAAGCACTTCAACTTAACGCCTAAACACAAGTTCCAGAAATATACCTATAAAGATAAAGACAGAGAAAAGGTCTGGAAAAATACACAGTGTTGTTTCGTCAGGCGGAGTCCGTGTGTGTGTGTGTGTGTGTGTGTGTGCACGCACTTTCACTTTTTGCCTCATCACATTGTTTATAAAATTTATCAATATTACAAAGTTGTAAACAAGGTTATTTAAAAACAACAAATTAGCTGGGCGAGGTGGCTCATGCCTGTAATCCAAGCATTTTGGGAGGCCAAAGCAGTTGGATCCCTTTTCTTTTTTTTTTTCCTTTGAGACAGAGCCTTGCTGTCTCCCAGGCTGGCGTGCAGTGGTGTGATCTCAGCTCATACTTGGGTATTATTAACAAATAATAATAAACAAGTCACAGGATGGAGCCAGGAAGCCTGAGGCAGGTGAACCTATGAGGCAAATGTCACGTGCAATAAAGTATAATTGCCTCTGGCAGCTGAGACCAATTGGACATCGTGGTGAGACAGTCTCCAAATGTATCACAGGACATAATTTCCAAAGTCATAAACATGACTGTCTTTAACACGTGTACCAAAGGTTACTTTAGGTGTTAAGGAACTACCATCACGGGAAATGCTAGTTCAAAGGGAACTGGAGAGACTGAAATATTCAGAGGCACTGAAAAAACAGTGCTGGAATAAGATTGCTGAATTACATACAAAGTAGCTACTGCCCTGCAGGGTAATAAGCCCATTATCTTTCAAGGTGTAGAGGTAGAAAATTAAAAAAGAAAAAAAAAATAAGCCCATTATCTTGGGTCTTTTCTACCTGTGTACAGAAGCTACCTATGTCTTATCAATCTACTCAACACATTTCCTGGCCTCGTCAATGGTAAGTCAGAGCATGCTATGCCTAGAGAATCCCAAAAGTCATCCTATGGCCACCTCTTGGGACTGGTCATCATTTTGCCTTTTCAAATGTTTGATATTTTTTTCTTAATAGAGGAATATTATTTAACCCTTTATTAGAAGCTCATCTGCTGCCCCCAGTAACTCTCAGCAACCTGAACCTTGCCCAAGTTACTGGTCAGACCTGGGCCGATAGTGGACTGACCGCACCTGGTGGCAGCATTTTGAGCTCTGAGGAGATATCCTGGGCTCTTGTCTTGAGGCCTAAACTGGGCCTGAAAGAGCAGGAACAAATCAGCTCTCTCCCTAAGCTCAGGGAGTCCACAGTGGGACCCCCACACCCAGTCTAAGGAGACCGCCGGGCAGAGCTGAGATTTTTTTTCTGAGACAGAGTCTTGCTCTGTTCCTCAGGTTGGAGTGCAGGGGTGCAATCTCAGCTCACTGCAACCTCCACCTCCTGGGTTCAAGCAATTCTCCTGCCTCAGCCTCCTGAGTAACTAGGATTACAGGTGTGCACCACCACGCCGGCTAATTTTTGTATTTTTAGTTGAGATGGGGTTTCACCTTGTTGGCCAAGCTGGTCTTGAACTACTGACCTCGTGATCCACCCGCCTCAGCCTCCCAAAGTGCTGAGATTACAGGCATGAGCCACCTCGCCTGGCCAGAGCTGAGATCTTAAAGACAAAATGGAGTTCACTCCGTTTTTGGGGAAGGAGCTCTGGGGTGAGCGAGGAACATCAGGAGAAGCTGGAGCAGAGAGGGGCAACCAAGTCCTAAAGGGCCTGCTATAACCCAAGAGAGGCCTGCCTTTATTCAGCAAGGCCAGGGTGGGGTGGGAGCAAAGGTTGGTTTATGAAAAGCTTCCTATGGCTACTCCAGGCGTGAGCCACCGCGCCTGGCAACCCTGTGTTTTAAAAACAAATCCTGAAAAGTCACAACATTTCCTAAAATGGAGCCAAGGGTGGGCGCAGAGCCTATAATCCCAGCACTTTTGGAGGCCGAGGCGGGCAGATCACCTGAGGTGGGAGTTCAAGACCAGCCTGACCAACATGGAGAAGCTCCGTCTCTACTAAAAATACAAAATTAGCCAGGCATGTTATCCCAGCTACTCAGGAGGCTGAGGCAGGAGAATCGCTTGAACCGGGGAGGCAGAGTTGCAGTGAGCCAAGATCACGTCACTGCACTCCAGCCTGGGCAACAGAGCAAGCCTCCATCTCAAATAAATAAATAAATAAACAAATAAATAAATGAAATTAAAAAGCCACAAAACTTCCTGGACGCAGACATTGTAGGGGTTCAAAGAAGGAAATGGGGAGTACAGCGGGAGCAGTGTTCGGAAAGACCCAGGCCTGGGCAGGTGGCCGCCCTAGATGCTGAAGGGAGAAGTAGAACAAAATCAGGAGGAATTGGACCCCATGTGAGGAAGCAGGAGATGAAGGTCCAGAAGGGAGCATCGTGCTGACAAAGCCGGGGTGGCAGCCTCGCCCCATCCCACTCCGTGTGGGTCCCCACGGTCGGGTCGGCGCAGCTACAGGGTCCTCCCACCACCCTCGCGGCCCTGCGCCCGCCCAGATCCCGTTTCCCCGCCTTTGGAACGCAGACCACAACACCCGCGCAGGAACTACTGAAGGATCAAGTTAGGCCAACTCGGCTGGAAAGCGGTTCCCAAATCCCAAGGCCAACCCAGGCCCGCGGTTCCCTCGCTCAGGGCTGCAGCCGCCTACAGTGGCCCTCGCCGAGGGGTCCCCAGCCCCGTGCACGAGGCCTCCTCCCCCACCCTCTCCGACAGAGTCCCACCCTGGGGACACGGAGGGGAGAGGGGACCTGGCTTGGAGGAAGGCGACCCGGCGCGGGGAGCAGCGGGGGAGCAGCGGGGGACTCCCAGCGGCCCCTGCGCGGGTACCCACCGCCGTCACGTGACACGCCGCGCGCTGAGTCACCGGGAAGCATCTGGCTGCGGCCACGCCTGGCCAATCTGCCGGGCCTTCTGGCCCGGGACGGGTTAGTAGCTGGTCCTGCTTCTCCCTCCCCAGGATCTCTACTCTGGCCTTAGGAACTGGTGAGCCCAAGGGGTTCCAGGACGGGAAGGGGAGTTTGAGACCAGCCTGAACAACCTGGCGAAACCCTGTCTCTATTAAAAATAAAAATACAACTCTCCGCTCCTTCAAACCAAAATAAATACATAAAATAAAAAATAACACACACGGCCGGGCGCGGTGGCTCAAGCCTGTAATCCCAGCACTTAGGGAGGTCGAGGCGGGTGGATCACGAGGTCAAGAGATCGAGACCATCCTGGTCAACATGGTGAAACCCCGTCTCTACTAAAAATACAAAAAATTAGCTGGGCATGGTGGCGCATGCCTGTAATCCCAGCTACTCAGGAGGCTGAGGCAGGAGAATTGCCTGAACCCAGGAGGCGGAGGTTGCGGTGAGCCGAGATCGCGCCATTGCACTCCAGTCTGGGTAACAAGAGCGTAACTCCGTCTCAAAAAAAAAAAAAAAAATTTAAACAAAATAAATAAATAAAAATAAATAACACACACACACTACGCACCCCATCCCACGTACCACACAGGGCCAGCAGCCCTCCCTGTCACCGACTCCGTTCCCCTCGCCAGTGCCCTCCCCTCCCCCGTCCCCTTCGGTCCCCTTTTGTACACGTGCCTTTCCTGCCGGCTCCCACCCGGCCGCTAAGGCGTCTCTGCGCCTCCGCACTGGCTATTCCCTTTCTCAGGCCGCCATTTCTAGCACACCGTCTTCTCCCTGGTGAACGCCTGGGCCTTCCGGGCCCAGCTCGGGTGCAGTCCTTTCTGAAACGCCTTCTCTCAGCTCCACGATCGGCCCTGCTTCCCTTTTGGCCTCCGCAAGGCCAGGGACCACTGTGCGAAGCCCTGACTCTTTCTTCTAGGGTTGGAGTCCCAGAGCAGCGCAGGGCTGAAGCGGCAGGTCTTCGGGCAGGTCCCTTGGCTTCCGTGGGAGTTGGCTGTCAAAGGGCTGCGGAGAGAAACCCGTCCTGGGGGCAGGGGTCCAGGGCTCTGCCTGGCCCTCGATGGGGGCTGCTGGGCAAGGGGTCACTGTCAGCATGGTCGGCTCGCAGGCAGTAAGAAGAATTTAGGGAGGGCAGTGTAGGTTTGAAAAGCAAAGTTTCATTACACAGAACACTACCAAGGCAGACACGGTGACTCACGCCTGTGATCCCAGCACTTTGGGAGGCTGAGGCTGGCGGATCACTTGGGGCCAGGAGTTCAAGACCAGCTTGGCCAACATGGTGAAACTCTGTCTCTACTAAAAATACAAAAAATTAGCCGGGCATGGCGATGGGTGCCCGTAGTCCCAGCTACTTGGGAGGCTGAGGCAGAAGAATCGCTTGAATCCTGGAGGCTGAGGTTGCAATGAGCCAAGATCCGGCCATTGCACTCCAGCCTGGAAAACAGAACGAGGCGAGACTCGTCTCAAAAAACAAAAAAGGAGATAAAGCAAAAAAAAAAAAAAAACCACTACAGAAGAGTGCAGAGGGCGCCTCAGCTAGAGGACTGAGCGCACCCTGGTGGATTTTATTTAGGAGCATTTATGGGCCCTAAAGATGGAGCTTAAGGATAACTTGGACCACGATTGCCACGTAGGTGATGATGAATGATAACATTTGTAGACGCTTTGGTGCCTTAATGTCAGTCAGCAAGGGTTGCACAGCGAGTTTTGACAGGTATGCATTTGGGGAGATGTATAGAAACTCTGATTACTTGGAAATTTTGTTGGACTGGAGCTAGGAACCAAATGCTTTAGGGAAGTCTCATTACTTCTGAATTCCTCAGATAAGGAGTTTTGCCTCTGCAGGGTCTGCTCGATGGCCGCCAGGTGACCTTTGCTCTCCTCAGGGGCTGGCGCAGGGTCCAGAGCTGGAAGGAGGATGGGCGGAGTCGTTTCCTCCTTCTCTCCCCGCAGCCGCAGGGGCTCCGGCTATGGGGGCGGGCTGATCTCCCTCGAGGGTGTCGCGGAGGGGGTGACGTCCAGCTCGTACTGCGGCCTGCAGTCGCGCCTCGCCTCGCTTCCCAGAGCCTGAGCCTGCCAAGGGCGCTGGCAGCTGCGTCAGCCCCGTCAGCCCTGGCTACCCCCGCGCCAGGCGTCCAGAGCTGGGATGGGTGCCGGGGAGGCTAAGCCCGGGGCTTTTCAGGGCTGGTCCTGCGGCCAGCACCGGTGGACTAGGTCTGCAGCTACTGAGGGGCAGAGGGGTCTGAGGTTCCAAGTTCACCCCGACTCAGCGAATATGTATCGCTTTGTTTGGATGTGATTCCCTTTCCAGATAATTGTAGGTTACCCTCACACTGCCCTGGCATGGAAGGGATTTAGGCCTTCCTAGGCCCTCACTCCTCCCCAAGGTGAGAGTCCAGACCCCGAGCCATTTAACAGCTCCTGGGCTTCTCACACTTAGAGGGAGCCCACTATCTACTACTACTAAACACGTTTTGAAGTTGACACCCCCTTACGCCTGGCTCATTCATGCATTCAACAGACGTTTACCGAGCACCGAGTGTGTTGGAGACTGGCCACTGGTTTACATAATGAACTGTGACAAAACAAAGCCCCAGACCTCTTGGGTGATGTTCTCAGGCTTTTTGAGTTGTGAATCACTTCCGCCTGGAAGCCCTCCTAGCTATGCTACCCTGGGTTAAGCCCCACTTCTGTGCTCTAGTAGCGCCTCGGGACTAAATGTCCACGTCCATGAGCCATCTCGCCCAGCCCCTTTAACTCTTTTTTTTTGAGACAGAGTCTCGCTCTGTCGCCCAGTCTGGAGCACAGTGGCACAATCTTGGCTCACTGCAACCTCCGCCTCCCAGGTTCAAGTAATTCTCCTGCCTCAGCCTCCCACGTAGCTGGGATTACAGATGCACACCACCAGGCCCAGTTAATTTTGTATTTTTAGTAGGACAGGGTTTCACCATGTTGATCAGGCTGGTCTCAAACTCCTGACCTCGTGATCTACCTGCCTTGGCCTCCCAAAGTGCTGGGATTACAGGCATGAGCCACCACACCTGGCCTTAATTCTTTATATCAATCATTTATACAAAGGACTGGAGTCAGCTTGTCAACATACAATGAGATTCTGTCGGTGGCCGTGAGATTGGCACGTCTGCCAGGGGTCTCTTGACCAGCAAGAGGGTCCCAATACCTGGAAGAGAGAGTGCGCGGAACAAAAGAATGACAGAAAGAATGAGGTCTGGAGGACTGAAATAGGCAATGCCCAAGTCAGCAGTTTATTCTCCTGCACAAGAGTTTATATATGTTGTTACATACAGCAACTGACATAAGTCCCATTGTGAAGGTATTCATCAAAGGCGAACAAAAAGTTACAAAGTACTCAGAAAAAGGGGTAGCATGTGGGATTATCTAAACGTCACCGAACACAAAACAAACAAAAGATTCTTATCCTATAAAGATTCTTATCCTCTTATCAATAACTACAGTTACAGTAAGTAACATCAAGGCAAGAGATAATTTGAGGGGTAGCAATTTTCTAGTAACATGTGAGCGATCACAGGATTTAGTGAATGCAGGTAAACAAGTCATAAAACCAGCCCAGAACGGGAACTTCAAGGGAGACAATAGTCTCGTAAATGACCACACTTGGCGTTACCTCAGTCATGCCATTAGATCAGTGAACCAAGAATAGGCTTCTGCAAACTCAGGCCTCTATCACTTCCTTCTTTTTCCTTAGCTCGACTGCCCCCAGCCAGGGTGAAACATGTCTGGGCACTAACTCCGTGATGGCAGAGACAGGGAGGGGTCTCTACGCTGGCGGAGTGATTCCCATAAGATTCAGATAGAGAGGTAAAAATCAAGCAGAGATCGCCGGGCACAGTGACTCACGCCTGTAATCCCAGTACTTTAGGAGGCCCAGGTGGGAGGATCATGCGGTCAGTAGTTCAAGACCAGCCTGACGAAAATGGTGGAACCCCATCTCTACTAAAAATACAAAAAAAAAAAAAATAGCCAGGTATGGTTGTACGCACCTGTAATCCCAGCTACTAGGGAGGCCAGGGCAGGAGAATTGCTTGAAACTAGGAAGCGGAGGTTGCAGTGAGCTGAGATTGTGCCACTGCACTCCAGCCTGGGCAATAGAGTGAGATTTTGTCTCAAAAAAAAAAAAAAAAAAAAAAATCAGGCTGGGCACAGTGGCTCACACCTGTTATCCCAGCACTTTGGGAGGCCGAGGCAGGCAGATGAGGAGGTCAGGAGATCGTGACCATCCTTGGCTAACACAGTGAAACCCTGTCTGTACTAAAATACAAAAAGTTAGCTGGATGTGGTGGTGTGTGCCTGTAATCCCAGCTACTCAGGAGGTTGAGGCAGGTGAATCTCCTGAGCCCATGAGGCGAACGTTGCAGTAAGCCAAGATATCACCATTGCACTCCAGCCTGGACGACAGAGCAAGACTCCCTCTCAACAACAAAAAAAAAAAAAAAAAAAAAAAAATCAAGCAGAGAAAATTCAGGGCTAAAAGATAAGACCAAGGAAAAAGGCCAGAGTCCTGGCCAGGCGTGCTGACTCATGCCTGTAATCCCAGAACTTTGGGAGGCTGAGGCAGGTGGATCACAATGTCAGGAGTTCTAGATCAGCCTGGGCAACACAGTGAAACCTCATCTCTACTAAAAATAAAAAAATTAGCCAGGCGTGGTGATGGGTGCCTGTAATCTCAGCTACTCAGGAGGCTAAGGCAGGAAAATTGCTTGAACCCAGGAGGCGGAGGTTGCAGTGAGCCGAGTTATTGCCACTGAGCTCCAGCCTGGGCAACAGAGTGAGACTCTGTCTCCAAAAAAAAGGGCCAGAGTCCTGACTGCTAAAATTGTGCCTCAGTTATTGCTTTCAGCTGAAGAAAAAGGAAGAGGAACTTCAGTAGTTGCATGCTTCTTCTCACCTCTAGGGAAAAAGCATCCCACTTCCTCAGGGAAAGGAAGCTTTTTGCTGGCAGCTAATATATAAGGAATTTCTCATGTAGGTCTCCATATAGGGATGTGGTGGCTGCTGAGAACAGACTGCAGCTTTCCTAACTAAGGGCACTGTTCACTGAGCATCTAAATCAGCAGCATCAGCAGAGACAGTGGGATGGCAGGGAATGACTCGGCTGGGGCAGCTCTGCGAGGCCACAGAAGGAGCTGTGTGGGGGTTCTGGGCAGACCCAGGGATGGGGGCTAGAACCAGAGGAATGGATGGACTGAATTCCCATCAGAGAAATGTGGCTCCTGGCTTTCTGGCTTACATGGTTAATAATTGTATATATTTTTTAACCTAATGACTTCAACACCATCTATAAAATATTATTGTTTTAAAAAAAAAAGGCTGGGTGCAGTGGCTCATGCCTGTAATCTCAGCCCTTTGGGAGGCCTAGGCAGGCGAATTATAAGGTCAGGAGATCAAGACTATCCTAGCCAACATAGTGAAATCCTGTCTCTACTAAAAATACAAAAATTAGCCGGGCATGGTGGCACATGCCTGTAATCCCAGCTACTTGGGAGGCTGAGGCAGGAGAATTGCTTGAACCCAGGAAGCAGAGGTTGCAGTGAGCCGAGATGGTGCCATTGGGCTTCAGCCAGGGCAATGTGAGTTTCTGAAACTCTGTCTCAAGAAAAAAAAAAGCAGCTTGGGCAACATTGTGAAACCCCATTTCTACGCAAAATACAAAAAAAAAAAAAAAAAAAGCCAGGTGTGGTGGTGGCATGTGCCTGCAGTCCCAGCTATTTGAAAGGCCGTGTTAGGTGGGAGGATCACTTGACCCTGGAAGGCTGAGGCTGCAGGAGCTGTGATTGTGCTACTACACTCCAGTCTGGGTGATAGACCAAGACCCTGTCTCAAAAAAAAAAAAAAAAACCCAGGTTGGAACATGCCTCTAGGTCTAATAACTTGTTTACAGGAAATGCAGAGGGAACAGAAGACTATGTCTCAACACACCACATCACAGGGCTATGATGGGCAAAATCCAGAACGTGGAAAATTCCAAGGGCAAACCACCTAGATTTATCAGCAAATAAATTTCAGGGAGAAAAACGGTGGAGAGAGGAAACTTACAGAGTACACTGGAGTCTTCAGAGACATAGAAATCCAAGGAAATGCTGGTCATGGTGGCTCACGCCTGTAATCCAAGCACTTTGGAGGCCAAGGCGGGCGGATCACCTGAGGTCAGGAGTTCAAAACCGGCCTGACCAATATGGTGAAACCCTGTCTTAAAAAAAAAAGAAATCCAAGGAAATGCGTGGATTCTTTTTAGAGCCTGTTGAACAAACCAACTCTCAAAAAATATTGAGACAAACTGTGTATTTGAAAATTAATACTTAAAAAAAGGCCGGGCGCGGTGGCTCAAGCCTGTAATCCCAGCACTTTGGGAGGCCGAGGCGGGTGGATCACGAGGTCAAGAGATCGAGACCATCCTGGTCAACATGGTGAAACCCCGTCTCTACTAAAAAAAATACAAAAAAATTAGCTGGGCATGGTGGCGCGTGCCTGTAATCCCAGTTACTCAGGAGGCTGAGGCAGGAGAATTGCCTGAACCCAGGAGGCGGAGGTTGCGGTGAGCCGAGATCGCGCCATTGCACTCCAGCCTGGGTAACGAGCGAAACTCCGTCTCAACAAAATAAAAAAAAAAAAAAAAGGTCTTTTTTTTTTTTTTTTGAGACAGAGTCTTGCCCTATCGCCCAGGCTGGAGAGCAGTGACATGGTCTCGGCTCACTGCAACCTCCGCCTCCTGGGTTCAAGCAATTCTCCTGCCTCAGCCTCCTGAGTAGCTGGAACTACAGGCACGAGCCACCATGCCTGGCTAATTTTTTTATTTTTAGTAGAGACGGGGTTTCACCATATTGGCCAAACTGGTCTTGAACTACTGACCTCGTGATCCACCCGCCTCAGCCTCCCAAAGTGCTGGGATTATAGACGTGAGGTACCGAGCCCACCTTTTTTTGTTTTTTCAGGTGATCCTTGAATCAGAATAGGTTCAGAGAAGCTCTCTGGTTAATTTTTTTAGGTGTGAAAATGCCAATAGGGTTTCGATTTTATACAAAATGTTTTACAAACTGAAAAATTAAGAAAAATAGTTATGTCTGGGGTTTGTTTCAAAATAATCCAGGTAATGGGGATTATAAAGAAAGAAGAAACACTTTCTCCCACCCTCTTATTTCCTGGGCCTTGCAAATTAGACCGACAAAAAACAGACTAAGAGGAAAAAGGCATACATTTTATTCGATGTTAAGTTTTTTTTTTTTTTGAGACGGAGTCTCGCTCTGTCAACAGGCTGGAGGGCAGTGGCGCCATCTCGGTTCACTAAGACTTTCTGTCTTCATGGCCATAAACATCCCCGGAAGATATTTATGGCAGTCCTCATTTCTAGGAGTTTGTGCTGCTTGTAGTCAGATAAGGAAAGCTCCAGAAAGGCTTCTTTTTTTTTTTTTTTTGAGACAGAGTTTCACTCTTGTTGCCCAGGCTGTAGTGCAATGGCATAATCTCAGTTCACTGCAACCTCCACTTCCCAGTTTCCAGCAATTCTCCTGCTTCAGCCTCCCGAGTAGCTGCGATTACAGGCATGTGCCACAACGCCTGGATGATTTTGTATTTTTAGTACAGACAGAGTTTCTCCTTGTTGGTCAGGCTGGTCTCAAACTCCCAACCTCAGGTGATCTGCCCGCCTCGCCTCCCAAAGTGCTAGGATTACAGGTGTGAGCCACTACGCCCGGCCTTCTTTTTTTTTGAGAGGAAGTCTCCCTCTGTCACCCAGGGTGGAGTGCAGTGGCTCAACCTCTGCTCGCTGCAAACTCTGCCTCCCAGGTTCAAGTGATTCTTCTGCCCCAGCCTCCCAAGTAGCTGGGACTACAGGCGCACCCCACCATGCCTGACTAATTTTTGTATTTTTAGTAGAGACGGGGTTTCACCATATTGGCCAGGCTGTTCTCGAACTCCTAACCTTGTGATCCACTCTCCTCAGCCTCCCAAAGTGCTGGGGTTACAGGCATGAGCCACTGGGCCAGGTCTTCTTTTGAGTTTCTGATTAGCGTTTCACTGATGGGAATTCAGTCCGTCCATTCCTCTGGTTCTAGCCCCCATCCCTGGGTCTGCCCAGAACCCCCACACAGCTCCTTCTGTGGCCTCGCAGAGCTGCCCCAGCTGAGTCATTCCCTGCCATCCCACTGTCTCTGCTGATGCTGCTGATTTGGATGCTCAGTGAACAGTGCCCTTAGTTAGGAAAGCTGCAGTCTGTTCTCAGCAGCCACCACATCCCTATATGGAGACCTACATGAGAAATTCCTTATATATTAGCTGCCAGCAAAAAGCTTCCTTTCCCTGAGGAAGTGGGATGCTTTTTCCCTAGAGGTGAGAAGAAGCATGCAACTACTGAAGTTCCTCTTCCTTTTTCTTCAGCTGAAAGCAATAACTGAGGCACAATTTTAGCAGTCAGGACTCTGGCCCTTTTTTTTGGAGACAGAGTCTCACTCTGTTGCCCAGGCTGGAGCTCAGTGGCAATAACTCGGCTCACTGCAACCTCCACCTCTTGGGTTCAAGTGATTCTCCTGTTGGAGCTGGGTATTAATAACATGGGGACTCATTAAACTCTTCTTTTCGGGCCGGGCGCAGTGGCTCACGCCTGTGATCCCAGCACTTTGGGAGGCTGAGGCGGGTGGATCACGAGGTCAAGAGATCAAGACCATCCTGGTCAACATGGTGAAACCCCGTCTCTACTAAAAATACAAAAAATTAGCTGGGCGTGGTGACGCGTGCCTGTAATCACAGCTACTCAGGAGGCTGAGGCAGGAGAATTGCCTGAACCCAGGAGGCGGAGGTTGCAGTGAGCTGAGATCGTGCCATTGCACTCCAGCCTGGGTAACAAGAGCGAAACGCCGTCAAAAAACAAACAAACAAACAAACAAACAAAAAAAAAACCCTCTTCTTTTCACTTTTTTATGTTTGAAATTTTCCATAATAAAACATTTTTAAGAATTGGATATATTGACAAACAGTGAGCCAACTTTTCCCAAATAAGAAACTTATAGGCCATGCATGGTGGTACACTCCTGTAATCCCAGCACTTTGAGAGGCCAAGGCAGGTGGATCACCTAAGGTCAGGAGTTCGAGACTAGCCTGACCACTCCAGCCTGGGCTACAACAGTGAAATTCTGTCTCAAAAAAAAAAAAAAAGAAAGAAAGAAAGAAAGAAAATTATAGGTCTGGGACGGTGGCTCACACCTGTAATCCTAGCACTTTGGGAGCCTGAGGCAGGTCAATCACAAGATCAGGAAATTGAGACCATTCTGGGTAACATGATGAAAGCTGGTCTCCACTAAAAATACAAAAATTAGCTGGGTGTGGTGGCACGAGACTGTAGTCTCAGCTACTCAGGAGGCTGAGGCAAGAGAATCACTCGAACCCAGGAGATGGAGGTTGCAGTGAGCCAAGATCAAGCCACTGCACTCCATCCTGGCAACAGAGCAAGACTCAATCTCAAAAAAAAAAAAAGAAAGAAAAAGAAAATTAAAACAAAATAACCCCCAGGACAGGCACAGTGGCTCAAGCCTGTAATCTCAGCCTTTGGGAGGCTGAAGCAGGTGGATCACAAGGTAAATATGATGAAACCCTGTCTATACTAAAAATACAAAAATTAGCTGGACATGGTGGCTCATGCCTGTAATCCCAGCTACTCAGAAGGCTGAGGCAGGAGCATCGCTTGAACAAGGGAATCAGAGGTTGCAGTTGTTATAAGCAAAATTTCAACACCACAAAGAAATAGCACTTGAAGATAAGTCCTCTCAGCAAGGCAGTTTACTTCTATACAAGGGTGTGGCATTCAGCTGGAACAATGGCAGCTGCATGCTTGGACAAGGAGGGAAGGGGTACTTATGCCTGACGGGGGTTGTCTCTACTGCTGTATCATCCCCTTATTGACTAGGGTTAGACTGCACAAGCTAGACTAATCCCGACTGGCTATTTTAAAAAGAGCAGGGGTCCGAGCTGGAGTGGCTGGTTGGGTGTTTTGGCAGGAAGGTCCAGTGGGTCAGAGCAGGTAGCCAGGGGTGATCAGGTGACCGGGATGAGTCAGGATGGAGGGAAGGGAGGTATAGCAGATGTGAACTACTGATTAGAACTGATGGAGAAGGTTGTTTACTGGGAACTACAAGGAAGTTAAATTTTAAAATAGAGAATTAAAGAATAAGAGAGCTGAACATACTGACATACTGATTCTTTGAAGAGAAACTTGGGGTTCACTGTAACACAGTCAGCCAAGATCGCACCATTGTACTCCAGCCTGGCAACAGATCGAGACTCCATCTCAAAAAAACCAAAACAAAACAAAACTACCCTGCACTGTCACTACCATTTTATAAGAGAAAAAGTCTTTATACCATCAAAGATACAAGAAGGGCTTGTGAACCCAAAATATCTGAGACAGGCCTCAACCAATTTAGAAAGTTTATTTTGCCATGGTTAAGGACACACCCATGACACAGCCTCAGGAGGTCCAGATGACACGTGCCCAAGGTGGTCGGGAAACAGCTTGGTTTTACACACTTTAGGGAAACGTGAGACATCGATCAGTATGTTTAAGATGGTGCATTGGTTTGGTCCAGAAAGGTGGGACAACTTGAGATGGCGACAGGGCTTCCAGGTCATAGGTTGATAAGAGACAAACAGTTGCATTCTTTTGAGTTTTTCTTTTTCTTTCTTTCTTTCTTTTTTTTTGAGAAAGAGTCTTGTTCTGTCACCCAGGCTGAAGTGCAGTGCTGTGATTGATCTTGGCTTACTGCAACCTCCACCGCCTGGGTTCAAGCGATTCTCCTGCCTCAGCCTCCTGAGTAGCTGGGATTACAGGCACCTGCCACCATGCCCGGTTAGTTTTTTGTAATTTTAGTAGAGACGGGGTTCCACCATTTTAGCCAGGATGGTCTGGATCTCCTGACTTCGTGACCCACCCACCTTAGCCTCCCAATGTGCTGGAATTACAGGCATGAGCCATCTGGCCAGGACTTCTTTTGTGTTTCTGATTAGCCTTTCACTCAATATGCAATTTACATTTGAGAGATAGGCAGAGGAATAGTCACTTGTGCCTTAGTCTGGCCTAGTGAAATAAGAGAGCAGGGGAAGCAATCAGATATGCATCAGTCTCTGTGAGATGACTTTGAATTCTGTCTGTCCTTTGTCCACAAGAAATTTCCTTGGGGGCAAATTGTGAGGGCCCTATGTAGCTTTCTTATCTTTGTAGCTATCTTATTGAGGGATAAAATGGGACCGAGGTTTGCTTGACATAGTTTCCAGCTTGACTTTTCCCTTGGCTTAGTGATTTTGGAATTCCAAGATTTATTTTCTTTTCACAGGCTTAATCTCTGAATAAAGAACCCTCTTAAAATGGGATGTAGTTAGTTTTCTGGAAAAGTCACAGCAGACACTCCCACAAACTGGTTCTGGTTCACAGGCCCTAGCTTCAAACAACTCTTCCCAAACCTTGTTTGTTTCAAACGTTGAGATCAAAGCTAGCGGGTGGCCTGTAAGGCTGTGTTTGTTCTCTCTGTGACTCGGGCAAGCTGGCGCTTGTCTTCTCTGGGCTGGTTTCTCTCAAAGACTGAGAGTGTTCAGCGTAGAAAGGCCTCAGAGATCCAGGTTAACCTCTTATTTTTACAGACGAGAAAACTGAGGCCAAGAGAGGAAGAGCGACTTGCTGGAAGTAACGGGGTATCACTCAACGGCACAGCCTAGGGTAGAACCCAGGGTTGCTGGTGCCTCGTCCAGGGTTTGCTCCACTCCACGTTTTACCTGCTATGAACTGACCCATGTTGTTTCCATCATCATTCCAGTCGGTACCTAGAAAGACAGCTGTGTGGACTAGCTGCTGGATCATCAGGCTTTAAGTCTTGACCTTGCTACTTAGTGGCTGTGCAACCTTGGGAAAGTTTACTTAACTTCTCTGGGCCTCCATTTCCTCATCTGTAAAATGGGTAGGTGCTGTAATCATGACAGCTGTCTTCTGTGAAAAGTGAGCGAATGCATGTGCCCGCAGTGCCTGCCACGTAGAAAGTACTTGACAAGTTCCACAGATTTATTGTGGAAAGCAGGCCGGCCTTTAACTTAGGGTTGTGGAATAGGGCTGGAAAGGGCCTCTTTTTTTTTGAGATGGAATTTTGTTCTCTTTGCCCAGGCTGGAGTGCAATGCCACAATCTCAGCTCACTGCAACTTCCGCCGCCCGGGTTCAAGTGATTCTCTTGCCTCAGTCTCCCGAGTAGCTGGGATTACAGGCATGTGCCACCACATCCGGCTAATTTTGTATTTTTAGTAGAGATGGGGTTTCTCCATGTTGGTCAGGCTGGTCTCTAACTCCCGACCTCAGGTGATCCACCCGCCTCAGCCTCCCAAAGTGCTGCTATTACAGGTGTGAGCCACTGAGCACAGCCAGGGGCCTCTTTATTTTGAGACGGAGTCTCGCTCTGTTGTCCAGGCTGGAGTGCAGTGGCATGATCTCGGCTCACTGCAACCTCTGCCTCCCGGGTTCAAGTGATTCCCCTGCCTCAGCCTCCCGAGTAGCTGGGACTATAGGCGCGAAGCACCACACCCAGCTAATTTTTGTATTTTTAGTAGGGATGGGGTTTCGCCATGTTGGTCAGGTTGGTCTCAAACTCCTGACTACTTGGCCACCGTGCCTGGCCCCAGGGCCTCTTGAGATAACTAGAGAGGGTCCTTTCACAGAAGGAGAAGACAAGTCCCTGGGGGCCTGCATGACCTGCTGAAGGTCCCCAGGGGCTTTTGGTGACAGAACAGGAATCAAACTCCAAAGGGGCCCTCTGTCCTGGGGCTCTGGGCTTGTTGAACAAGTCAGCTGCCCCCATCCTCCACTTTACAGAGCCATTAGCCCTAGGGAGTATCAGTGTTGGTCAAGTAATGGCCCTTGGAAGTGCACAGACCTTTACAGTTTACTGGGTGCTTTTGCAAAGTTGGAGCCTTACTCCAGCCTAGAAGGTAGTGAGTGCTGGAATGAATATCCCATTTCACAGAAAGAAACTAAGGCCCCCAGGGGTGGGTTGGAAACCAAAGCCATGGGTAGAGGCACAGGAATTCCCTGACTACTCAGGAAAATGAGGGAGTTCACCTTCAAAAGAAGAGTTAGGTCAATGTAAAATGGCTGACACCTTCTTCCACCTTCGGAAAAGTACTTCGACTACAGAGTCAACTACTAACTTCCAAGGAGGTCAGGAAGGAAAGCAGTTGCTATGGTAACATCTTTGGCAGCTATTTTCGTCCTTCTCTGGTTCAGAACAGCTTCCAGCACGTTCCTGTGGGAGGGGCGGGGGAGAAACGGAAAGGCTAGCTCTAGCCCAGCAACTGCCCTCCGCCAATCTCCCACCAGCTTTTGATGGCAAGAGGAAGGTGGCGGCCAATGAGGAGGCCTGGAGCTTGCATCATCCTCCCCGACCAGGGTGGAATAACCAGGAGGCAGGCACACGTGACTGTTTCCATGGTGACCTCCCTTAGCAACCCTGACTGGTCCTGTTTATGAGCCTGGAAAATTCCATCCACCCTCTGTCCTGATTTTTTTTTACCTACTCTGCCTCCGCCTGCTCCCATGCAGGGATGAAGTCACTGCCAGCATTTAACCCTTTCCTCACCTGGGCCTGGCTCCAGTCAGATCGGGGGTCTGGGAGGGCTGCAGGCATCTCTCAGTTCCCAATGGTTGCAGCCGATCCAGTAACCCATAGCTGTTACCTGCTGCACCTAACCCTGCCTGGGCTGAGTACCGAAAGGGGGAGGGAAGGTAGCCACATCTCTCGAGCCAGGTGCTGTCCAAAGCTCCTGACAACCCCACACGCCTGAGAAGGGATCACCACAAACAGGAACCAGGCTCAGACTGAGCCTGTGGACCCTGCCGTGGGGCGCCTTCTCTCCACAAAGCCCTCTGTCATGCTGCTGGTGTTGCAGGACACCCAAAGCGCAGGGGACGGGTGCAAGGAGGGAGACTTCTGCGGTCTGCAAGGGAGCTGAAGGAAGGCCCCGAGTAGGTGGACATTTAGGCTGAGTGGAGGAACAGGGAGGCAGCAGGACCTGCTGGCTCCAGGACCCCCAAGTTTCTAGGCTAGAGCTGAGGCTGGTGGGTGCAGCCAGCCAGGCTCCAGGGAAGGCTGCTCCAGGCAAGGCTGAATCCTTAGGGCTCAGCCTTTAGAACTGGCCAAGTTGGAATTCCGGCTGCGGGCAGAGAGGGAGGGCAAACCACAAACACTTCAGCCTGATCTGGCTGGGGAATCCACAGGGACCACCAGCTGGGACTGGAATGAGCCTTTCAGACCCCCAGCACCAGCCCAAGGCCGCATGGGACTGACAGTACGGAGGGACATGGCCTAAGCCATGTGCAGAGCCATCCTGAGCTGAGGCAGAACTATAAGAAGACACGAACTCTGTTATCGAGACAGGTGACAATGACAAACAACAATAAAAGCCACACACTATAGGTTAGGATAACAATAGCCGAGTTGGGTTTGGACAATGAGAAGAAAATAAATAATAAAAATAAAAAAATAAAAACAACAGCTGAATCACTAAGTGAAGAGCACAGTCCCAGGCATGCTGGTGACGTCACTGGGCAGGGACAGCCACAGGAGTCTGCAGCATGGACTGACGTTCAGTGGGGAAGGAAAGGGGTCTTGACCTGGCTCCTGAAGTTGGGGGGCTTCCATCGCCGGGAGTGTGGGAGCAATGGAGGGAGGTCAGTGCAAGAAGGGAAAGTAGGGATCTGTGGCCACAAACAGCGGGGGCGGGGTGGGGCAGGAACAGAGGAGGCTGGACTGAGGTTTATGGCCCTGGCTCCGGATGGGGCAGTAGGTGACAAAGAGCCCAGAGAGAGAAACAGTGACCCTTTGTGCGCTGGGCCCTGTCTCTGTTGACATGTTGCTGCAGCTTTGCTTGAGCAGAAGAGTCATGGAAATTTCCACCCAGGTTCCTTTCCCAGCACTCAGTCCCCAGTTCCCCATTCTTCTAGGCCCTGCTGGGCTGAGTACTGCTTGTGGAGGCTGCAGGCTTGAAAAGGCCGAGGACAGTCTCCAGGTCACAGGGACAGCCACAGAAGGCCGGTGGAGTGGACACTGTGCTGCCCTGAAATGCCAGAGCCGTCCCCGTGCCTGACAGGTCCCAGATGCCCCAGGGTCCCTGCTCCTGGGAGGGCAAAGGGGAAGACTGACAGCTTCCTCCATCACTGCAGAACTCAGATCAGCTCCTCACGGGTGTGCCTCTCCTATAGTAAGGGCAGCAGGGATGGAACAACCCCAGGGGCACCTGAATATTGTGGGTTCAGCACTTCTGTTCCCCAGAAATGATCTGGGTCCACTGTTTTGTCAGGGAGACTATTTTATATATCTATCTCTAGAAGCTTCCAAGGGGAAGAACTGACTTCAAGGGGAAAGAAGAGGCCAGGTATGGTGGCTCACACCTGTAATCCCAGTGCTTTGGGAGGCCAAGGCAGGTGGATCACGAGGTCAGGAGTTCGAGACCAGCCTGGCCAACATGGTGAAACCCTGTCTCTACTAATATACAAAAAATTAGCCAGGTGTGGTAGCAGGCACCTGTAATCCCAGCTACTCCGGAGACTAAGGCAGAATTGCTTGGACCTGGGAGGTGAAGCTTGCAGTGAACCGAGAAGTCATCCACAGCACTCTAGCCTGGCCAACAGAGTGAGTCTCCAACTCAAAAAAATAAATAAATTTAAAACCAAATTTAAAACTTTTTTTTAATTTTAAAAAAAGGGGGGAAAGAAGAGCTGGAAGGCCTTGGCAGCTCTTTCCCCTTGCCTGACCTTCCTTTCCCTACTCTGGGCTCCACGCTCCACCCCAGCTCCTGTTAGACTCACCCGGAACAGCAGCGGCAGCTGGGAATGCAAAATGATGTCCCTATGATGTCCCCACCCTTTGTGAGGAAGGGTTTCACCATGTTGGCCAGGCCGGTCTCAAATGCCTGACCTCAGGTGATCCACCCACCTTGACCTCCCAAAATGCTGGGATTATAAGCATGAGCTACCACGCCCAGCCTGGTTTCTGGAATTTTCTAGCCAGAATACAGTCTCCTGTGGGCTTTGTTGCTGTTCTAGCACTTCCTGTACTAATCTGTTCCCTCATGGCTAGGCGGAATGCAGCCTGACCCCTTGGATAAGCGTCCAGGAGAAAGCCCAGAGTGTGTGCAGCCGGGGTGTGAGTGTCCCTACAGCTAACTCAGGGAGATGTCTGGGCCCCAGAGACCATCTGCCCACATCTCTACAAAGTGCTATGGGAATATAACTTTTCTGAGTCTTAGATTCTTCAATTGTAATATGAGGGGGCTACTTAGAATTACGGATTTTCAGGATTGGAAGAAAAATCTCAAGTTTTCTTGACCAGCTCCTTTGCAATGCAGGGATACTGCAGAACCCTAGGAAAGTCACCCAGCTTCTGCAAGATAGATGCAGGAACAGGAACTTGCTCCATAGAAAGCTTTAAGGCACATTCCACTCAAACACTGAGCTGCTCTGACCCACTGTTACCAGTGCAGAAGGTCCTGGCATTCCCAGGGCTTCTGTTTTAATCTGTCATTGTTGAGAAACACACCTCAGGCAAAGTGCCTAAAACCTTGTGGCTGCTGAACACACCTGTGTGTGTGTGTGTGTGAGCATTCTCATGAAGCAGGTTTAATCAGCCTCATGCTGGGTGTGCCAGGCCAACACAAACATCCGCCAGGGACCTGAAGCGTGACTGAACAGATCAAGGACACAAGAACATGGCTGTGACTCTCTGGGAGCCTCATTGTTCCTTCAGGCCACTTGGGAAGGTTCGCTCAGCAGCAGGCATCTCCCACAGTGACTCATCATGCAAGGACAGCAAGGGCTGAGCCGGGCTTACTACCCTGCACTGGGCCAGAGGTGGGTAGGAGGCGGGGGTGGGGGGAGGGGCAAATGCTCCCGAGCTGCATGGCAGGTGGCCTTCGGGTTTTTTTTTCTCCCCTGCCTCTGTGGATCGCAGTCTGTTCAGAACTTCTGAAAGCAGTTCCCAGCTTCCCACGCAGTACAGCTAGCTCAGTGCCATTCCTCTCCATCCTGATAGGGAGTCACATTTATGTCAAATCTAAATCTGTTCTGTTCCTGTGGAATGTTCTGTTCCTGTGGGAGCTTTTCAGTATTCTGGGTGTGTGTGTGTGTTGTAAATTCCAAAAAAGATACCATTCCTATGTATTCATTGAGTCATTACTCAGTAGACACACATGGAGCTTCTACTGTGTGCCAGGCTCTGGTGATACAGCAAGAGACAGCTCTCTGCCTCAGTTTCCTCATCTGTCTAAGGGGAGAGCAGCACCACCTCCCCCACTCACAGGGGCGTTGTGAGTACAGCGCTCATACATGCTACAGAAAATAAAGATGCACATGGAGTGGATGGACCGTCCTGCAGACACAGCAGGGACGATGGAGGCCCCCAAGAAGGCATGGGGACTCTGTTCTGTTGGAGGAGAGGAGGGCAATTAGGAAGTCTCCATCCAAGATGAACTGGGCTCAAAAGGAGGGGCCGGTGGGAGGGCAGGCAGCCTGGGGAAGGAAGTCTAGAAACCAGAGCCTAGGATGAAGCCAAGGAGGGGCTTGCAGAGTTTTTAAGCTGGGGAGGAAGGGCTAAATAGCTCCTCTGGACGGCCCCGTTGTGCCCTTCAATGTCAAGCTGTCCTCCCACAGCCCACAGTGCTATAGCTGGGCTGCCACAGCCAGGCCTTCCGGAAGGATCCACCAACAGGGTGCAGGGCCCACGGCCAAGTACATTATGCAGCAAATACTAAGGAAGGAACTAGGAGCCTGGAACTCTCAGGCTGGCGGGGTGGGGAGTTGCTCTCTTAAGACACTTTCTATTAAGAACAACAAAGAAAAAAAAAACACTTTCTCCTTTATTCCCTCCGCAAAAGAGGATTCTATCTAACATGGCATCCTTTCTAGAAATAGAGGTGGGTACATTTAGACGATGCTTTCTTGTCTTAGGAAGAGAGAATCTGTTTCCCTCATCCTTCTGCCCTGGTGATTTCATGGCTGTGACGGAAGAGGCCCCAGCTGCCTCTTCCGCATATCATTTTGGGAAGGTCAATGACACAGCCACTTCTCATTTCTACAGCTCATTCTTGCTAGAATTGCCCTCAGCTCTCTGCAAAGTGATAGGCGTGTGTGCTGGGTCTCAAGGGGTGATTTTACATGTTCTTCAGGATAAACTATTAGCTGTCCAAAATCCCCTAGAAGACAATGCTCTGTCTTCTTTATCATGGAGCTCTGAACTGTGTCATCTCTGTGGGTTTTTTCCTGCTGTGGGGGTGGTCACAGTAAGAGACGGAGCCTAAGTTTGTGCAGCAGCTACAGAAGGTCACATTGTTCCAGAAATCGGCTCTGGAAGGTGGGCAGCCATGGGAGGGGTATTGGGAACTGCAAATTCCTAAAATTTTTAGGAAACAAGAAAGTTTGGGCTGGGTGTGGTGGCTCACGCCTGTAATCCCAGCACTTTGGGAGGCAGAGGCAGGCAGATGTCAGGAGTTCCAGACCAGCCTGGCCAACATGGTGAAACCCCATCTCTACTAAAAATACAAAACTAGCCGGGCGTGGTGACAGGTGCTTGCAATCTCAGCTACTTGGGAGATTGAGGCAGGAGAATTGCCTGAACCCAGGAGGCAGAGATTGCAGTGAGCCAAGATCCTGTCACTGCACTCCAGCAAAACAATCTCAAGTTGTTTTCTTGGGACTGTCTTTGCCCTTAATTTCTGACCTGCATTTCTTTTCTTTTTTTTTTTTTTTTTTTGAGAGGGAGTCTTGCTCTGTTGCCCAGGCTGGAGTGCAATGGTACAATCTCGGCTCACTGCAACCTCCGCCTCCCGAGTTCAAGTGATCTTCCTGCCTCAGCCTCCTCTGAGTAGCTGGGATTGCAGGTGTGGACCATCACGCCCAGCTAATTTTTTTGTATTTTTAGTAGAGACAGGGTTTCACCAGGTTGGCCTTGAACTCTTGACCCCAAGTGATCCACCCACCTTGGCCTCCCAAAATGCTGGGATTACAGATGTGAGCCACAGTGCCTAGCTTCTGACCTACATTTCTAGAGAGCTCTGGAAATGCAGAATTAAAGAAAAAATTACAGGATTAGATAAAAGGAAGCCTGGGAGGAATCCAGGTGCCATGAAGACTCAGCCACTCTGGCCTCCGGCCTCCAGGGCCATAGATGAAGGGCCTCTCAGAAGCTTGTCTCTTGACTAAGCCTGACTGGGCTTGCCAATCAGGGAAGGGGTGGAGTGGATTCTGGTATTCTCTGGAAGTTTCTGGCCTGGTGTGAGTCAGGAGAATGAAGGTAGAGCCTTGCTGACTGTATGCTTGGAGGCTGGATGTTAGCATTTTTGCCCTTTTAGTCCTTTTCAGCACCCGGCTGGCCTTCTCCAAGGTACAGCCAGGAGGCCTAAAATCTTTCGTGTCCTCTCCTCACCGCTTTGGTTATTGTATTTTATAGAATCAGCATCACGGCTTCTTTCATCTAATCCTCTCACTTTACATATCTCAATTGCCACTGAGAAGTTATTTGGGTTGGTGCCGGAGATCACAGGGCTGTTTGTCAGTGGAGTAATTGCCAGAAACCAGAATCAAGGGCCTCCTATTTTTAGCCTGGGCTTTTTTGAGGGGAGCATGAAATGACTGGCTAAAACGGATGTGCCCTCTTATATTTGTGTCCTTAGGCCCAAATGAAGTCTAGTTTTGAGACTAAAGTGGAAGGGAACAGACACAATATTAAAGGACCAGTGGAGGGGACAGCTTCCATTGGACATTTAGAAGTTAGGAGCACGGATCCAGGCCAGAGAAAAGGTGCCCTGAAAAAATTCAGTGTTATGTTAAAGGGATCCTTAGTTCCAAGAGTGGAGAGAAGGTCACATAATCAAATGTATGTCTCCTCCTTTAGTCTCCTCACTAAAGTACATGGCAATTTTAGGCTTTTATTATTTCATTTTTTAGAGATAGTTTTTTGCCGTGTTGCCCAGGCTGGTCTTAAACTCCTGAACTCAAGCTATCTGCCCACCTTGGCCTCCTAAAGTGTTAAGATTACAGGTGGTGAGCCACTGCGCCTGGCCCGGCTGTATTATTTAAAGAAATCATCTAGGCCAGGCGCGGTGGCTCATGCCTGTAACCCCAGCACTTTGGGAAGCTGAGGCGGGCAGATCACGAGGTCAAGAGATCGATGATCGATACCATTCTGGCCAACATGGTGAAATCCCGTCTCTACTAAAATAAAAAAAATTAGCCGGGAGTGGTGGCGCACACCTGTAATCCCAGCTACTCGGGTGGCTGAGGCAGGGGAACTGCTTGAACTGAGAAGGGGAGGTTGCAGTGAGCCAAGATCACACCACTGCCCTCCAGCCTGGGCAACAGAGCAAGACTCTGTCTCAAAAAAAAAAAAATCTTCTAGAAGAGATTCACAAGACAAAGAGGAAGAAAAATAATTAGAATTTTTTTTTTCTGAGACAGAGTCTCACTCTGTCGCCCAGGCCAGAGTGCAATGGCATGATTTCAGCTCACTGCAGCCTCTGCCTCCCAGGTTCAAGCGATTCTCCTGCCTCACTCTCAAGTAACTGAGATTACAAGCATGCGCCACCATGCCCAGGTAATTTTTAAAATATATATAATTTTTTCAATACAATATAACAACTGTTTACATTGTATTACGTATTACAAGCAACCTAGAGATGACTTAAGTGATATGGGAGGGCCGGGCGTGGTGGCTCACGCCTGTAATCCAAGCACTTTGGAGGCCAAGGCGGGCGGATCACCTGAGGTTGGGAGTTCAAGACCAGCCTGACCAACATGGTGAAACCCGAAATAAAAGGCCGGGCGCGGTAGTTCACGCCTATAATTCCAGCACTTTGGGAGGCCGAGGCGGGTGGATCACGAGGTCAAGAGATCGAGAACATCCTGGTCAACAAGGTGAAACCCCGTCTCTACTAAAAATACAAAAATTAGCTGGGCATGGTGGTGCGTGCCTGTAATCCCAGCTACTCGGGAGGCTGAGGCAGGAGAATTGCCTGAACCCAGGAGGCGGAGGTTGTGGTGAGCCGAGATCATGCCATTGCACTCCAGTCTGGGTAACAACAGCGAAACTCCGCCTCAAAAAAAAAAAAGAAAGAAAGAAAGAAAGAAAAAATAAAAATAAAAAAAATAAAGTGATATGGGAGGATGTGTATGTGTGTAGGTCACATAAGGAAGTTGAGCATTTTCAGATTTTGGTATCCAAGAGAGGTCCTAGAACCAATGCCCCATGGATACCAAGGGACGACTGGACAGCCATTATAACAGTATAAGAAACATTCTGTAATCTATAAAGGTAATGGAATTAATGTAGTGACAACTGACAATAGTTGAAAGCACTTTAGGGCTCTAAACGTTCATCTCACTAGCTCCAGAGTAAGGGAGAGAGCAGAGATGCAGACCAGGTCCTACGGTCTCCCCCAGATCCAGAAAAACCGCAGCTGGGGAGACTGACAGAAGTGCTGGAGAGGGAGGGAGGCAGCAGGACGTGGACGATATGGGATTCAAGAACATTTTCTGCTATTAATTAGCTGTGTCTGATATCAGGCAAATCACAAAGTCTCCAGGCCCCCAAATCCCCATTTGCAAAACGAGGTGACCTGGCTCAGTTTTCCTCCATCCAGTGATAAAATTCTACTAAAAAATTTCCAACCCCAGAGCACACATCCGGACTGTGCCTGAAGGGATCCGGCTGCGTCTCAGTAATATTCCACTCTTACAGGCTTAAAAAAAAAAGATATAGAGAAAACAAGACGGTTTCACCAGCATCAGTTGAAAAGAGCTGCTTCAATGGGCACTGCTCTATTGGGGGGAGGTGTGGAGAAGGGGAGTTGGCCCAGAAAACGGGGCCCTCATTTGCTGGGGCCCCAGGGAAGCTCCCCCACACCTACACAGCCTGCATCATTTACAGGAGCCAAAGGGGTTTTTAAAAATCAACTTTGGGCCAGGCATAGTGGCTCATGCCTGTAATTCCAGCACTTTGGGAGGCTAAGGTGGGTGGATCACTTGAGGACAGGAGTTCGAGATTAGCCTGGCCAATATGGTGAAACCCTGTCTCTATTAAAAATACAAAAATTAGCTGGGCGTGGTGGCACATGCCTGTAATCCCAGGTGCTCTGGAGGCTGAGGCAGGAGAATTCCATGAACCCAGGAGGTGGAGGTTGCAGTGAGCCGAGATCGTGCTACTGCACTCCAGCCTGGGTGAAAAAGCAAGACTCCATCTCAAAAAAAGAAAAATCAACTTTTTAGAGTTGCTGTATCATTGTGTAGTTGCCATCCTAACCGATATAGTGTCACTAATCTCTCCCCTTGGCGTTGACTGCCTAAAACCAAGCCATGAGAGGGTGGGTGCCACCACCTCGTCCTTGGCTCCAAGCTTTGTGTGCCCCGGAGAGCTCCATTTTAGGTCATTGCTTCTGTTTTTTTTTCTAAAAAAATTAGGCTGCTGCTAGGTCAGCCTGAGACCATTTCCGCCCCGAGAATTCTAGACTAATAAGACCTGGTGACATAGAAACAACGAAGATAAGTTACAGTAACGACATAGCCCTTGATAGCTACATGAAGGTCGTGTTCTGATCTTTAATTAATGGACGACATCGAGCCTATGTGGAGGAAATGACAAAGAACAGGAGAGAGGTGGGAAAGGAAGACCTAGACTGAAAAAAGAACTTGGGCAGCAGCACCCCGAAAGGAAGACCAACCCGCAAGTGCGATGACAGCACAGAGAGGCGACCCAGAAGCCCCCACTTCAGCTGCCACGCCACCCCCCCCCCCCGCCATTCCCCGAAGCAGGCACAGGCGATGGGGCGGGGCGCGCGTGCGCAGTCACGCGCTGCACCAACCGCCACAGCTCCGGGAAGCCGGCCAGGACCGGCTGGAGCCGGTTAGAACCGGTGGCACCCGCCCACGAGCCAGCGCCTCACAAAGGGAGGGCGGCTCACGGCCCCCGCGTATCCCTGCGCGGCGCAGCGCTCGCGAGCCGCCCCTCCCCCGGCTTTGTCCCTCCCGCAGCCCCGCCGGTTGCCCAGGCGCTGCCCCGCCCCCGCTCTCTTCTTCCCGGCCTGCGGCCCGCCGCTCGATGCTTCTGGAAAGAACTGGGGCCCCGTACTGGCCTCTCACCTGCTTTCTCAGGCGCCGCGCCATTTTAGCGCCGCGGAAGCCTGGCGCCGGGAAGTCTCAGCCAGCCAGAAGGCAGGTCCCCTTTGCCGCTTACCGGAGCCCAGGTTTCCCTGAGTCCTTGGGACGCCGCGGCGAGTTGTGCTGTTACATCAGCTGTCCCTTTAGGTTGGTCACTCCACGTGGTGGTATTGAGACAAAAACCATTCAAACCGTGCTGTTTGGTCTTGGAATTTGGAGAAAAGCTTTTATTTTTCTTCCTGCTCCGGTTCAGGAAGTCAACCTCAGACCTAACCAGACATAATACACAATCTGCAACACAAAAACTGCTGGAAAAGCAGACCCAGAGCAGTGTAAACACTCCAGGGTGTGTCCCTGACTGGCTGCCCAAGGCCCTGTGTCTTCGGAGACTAAGCCATTCGCTTGTCGGGCTGCTTTAAAAGGCCACTTGATCTTGCTTTCCGTGGCGATTTGCCTTGTGAGCACTTTCTGGAGAGCTTGGAAGCTGCAAAACGGCTCCCGTTTGCAAGGAGCAAACGGGCGCATCTCAGGCTTGATAGGAAAATGTCCCGGCGAGCCGTGGGGTGCTGGCGGCCACCCGGGGCCGCAGATGAGAATGAGCCCCGGGCAGCCCGTGGACCCCGGGGCGGAGGCTGGGGGCGGCTCTGTGGTGTGGGGTCGGGACGTTTTCCAAAATTGACTTTTCACGTTTCTAAGACTTCTCAAGCGGACAGCCCGTGCTGCTCGGATTTCTCGCATAAAAGGGCAAGCAAAACGTGTGGCTGGCTCTGGAGCAAGTCGCAGGACTGCAGGCAGTTAGGGGGAGAAAGCCCGCCATTTTGCCACTTCTCTACTGTCTCTGAAAGACTAGGGTTCGGTTGCGTAAAGCCAATCCCTGAGCTATCCACCTTAACCTTCCTTCAAGGGGTAGTAAACTATACTTACTGTCCCTCAAGAAAACACAGAAAGTATTTTAAGAGGTATTAAAAACGTTCCGGGGGTTTGTGAGGTGTTTTGATGACCCGTTTAAAATGTGATTCCCACGTTTCTTTTGTCTAAAGTTTTCAGCTCAAATCTTGCCACAGGCTAGCAATTTAGATATTTCTGAGTGCGCAGTTTGCACCCAAGCTGTTAAGAAAAATCTAGAAAAGTTTTGTAGAACCATTATCTATTTTTAACCCTGCCTAAGAACTATTTTTTTGCCTCCCTCTCAAAGACGGCGGAAGGTGATTGGATTCCGGTGATGTGAGCTGTCCTCCGTCTATAAATACGCCTCGCCGAAGCTCTGCAGCAGGCGTTGAGGCAGCCAGCGCAGGGGCAGGACGAGGCAGGCGCAGCTTGAGGAAACTACAGATAAGTTTTTCTCTAAAATAAGATAGGCATTAATAAAACTGCTTAAATATAAATAGCCAGTAGCTTACTAAGATAGTTGCTCAGCATTAAGTTCGTAATTTGATTTTAATAGTTTAAAAAGTTTTTGATCGTCTGCGCGCTTAAGAGAAAAAAAGTTAAAAAGATTGTAAGAGAAAATAGGAAGATGTAAAAGCGTGAGGAAGGAAGAGAAGAAAAAAAGGTTTCTGAAACATGAGGGAGGTTGAGATGAAGCTGCTTCATGGAGCAGAAAATGTATTTAAAAGAAAATTGAGACGGACTAGAGTCCTGAATTCATACTTTAATTAGAAGGGCAATGCTTTTAGATTATTAAAATGAAGGTGACTTAAACAGACCTTAAACGTTATTTAAAAAATCGTAGGTGTCTGAAATAGTTTGAAGGCGATCATATAAAAAGAGATTAAACCAAAGGTGATTAAAAGACCTTGAAATCCATGACGCATGAAGAATTGCGTCATTTAAAGCCTAGTTAATTTTAACGCGTTTAGTAAACGCAGACGAAGATAGGAAAGATTTAATTGGGAGTGGTAGGAGGAAAACAGTTTGGAGAAGATTAGAAGTTTGAAGTGGAAAACTGGAAGACAGAAGTACAGGAAGGCGAAGAAAAGAATAGAGAAGATAGGGAAATTAGAAGATAAAAATGCACCTTTTAGAAGACAAAAGATAAATCTGAGAAGTAGGAAGCAGAAGAAAAAAATTAAGCTAGGAAACAAGAAAAAAGAAGCTAGAAAACAAGCAACTAAGGGCAAAATGTGCAAACTTAGAAGAAAACGAAGATAGAAACAAGCTAGAAAATGTCAAGAGTTTCAGATAGAAAATGAAAAGCTAAGACAAGTATTGGCCAAGCATAGAAGATAGAAAAATTGGATAAAATAGCACTGAAAAAATGAAATTATTGATAACCAATTTATTTTAAAAGCCCATCAATTTAATTTCTGATGGTGCAGAAGTTAGAAGGTAAAGCTTCAGAAGATGAGGGTCTTTACGTTATGTAGACCAGAACCAATTTAGAAGAATATTTGAAGCTAGAAGGGAAGTCGGTTAAAATTCGCATCAAAAAGCTGCTGAAAGGAATGGAGTAATTTTAAAAACTAAGGCAGAAGCCTTTTGGAAGAGTTAGAAGAATTTGGAAGGCCTTAAAATAACGGTAGCTTAGCTTGAAAAATTTAAAGGACTTTTGTAACGGAAGTAATTCAAGATCAAGAGTAATTACCAACTTAATGTTTTTGCATTGGACTTTGAGCTAACATGATTTTTAAAATCTTGAGGACTAGCGTTAATTAACAGCTGACCCAGGTGCTACGCGGAAGTGGATTCAGTGAATCTAGGAAGACAGCAGCAGACAGGATTCCAGGAGCCAGTGTTTGGTGAAGCTAGGACTGAGGAGCAAGCAGCAGTTCGTGGTGAAGATAGGAAAAGAGTCCAGGAACCAGTGCGATTTGGTGAAGGAAGCTAGGAAGAAGGAAGGAGCGCTAACGATTTGGTGGTGAAGCTAGGAAAGAGGATTCCAGGAAGGAGCGAGTGCGGTTTGGTGATGAAGCTAGCAGGCGGCTTGGCTTGGCAACCACACGGAGGAGGCGAGCAGGCGTTGTGCATAGATAGAGGATCCTAGACCAGCATGCCAGTATGCCAAGGCTACAGGGAAAGCGAGTGGTTGGTAAAAATCCGTGAGGTCGGCAATATGTTGTTTTTCTGGAACTTGAGTATGGTAATCTTTTATTTACTTTCTAATGTAATGGGGGAGTTTCGTACTGAGGTGTAAAGGGATTTATATGGGGATGTAGGCCGATTTCCGGGTGTTGTAGGTTTCTCTTTTTCAGGCTTATGCTCATGAATCTTGTCTGAAGCTTTTGAGGGCAGACTGCCAAGTCCTGGAGGAATAGTAGATGGCAAGTTTGTTTTTGTTTTTTTGTTTTTTTTACCAATTTGAGGAAAACCTAATGAATTTGATAGAGCCAAAATTGACACAAAATTTCAGCAAATCTGTAAGCAGTTTGTATGTTTAGTTGGGGTAATGCAGTAGTTCAATTTTGTGAATAGATGACTTGTTTTTACTTTCTCACCCTGAGTTAGTTTTCTAAATGTGGAGTTCGAATGTGTAACCGATGGGGGGAATTTTGATTGTTTTTTGTGGGGGTGGGGGGCAAAATATGTTTTGAGTTCTTTTCCCCTTAGGTCTGTCTAGAATCCTAAATGCAAATGACTCAAGGTGTAACAGAAAACAAGAAAATCCAGTATCAGGATAATCAGAACACCACAGGTTTACAGTTTGTAGAAACTAGAGCAGTTCTCACTTTAAGGTCTGTGGAGGAGCTGTCCATTGGAGAAATGGCTGGTAGTTACTCTTTTTTCCCCCCTCCCCCCTTAATCAGACTTTTAAAGTGCTTAACCCCTTAAACTTGTTATTTTTACTTGAAATATTTTGGGCTGGTCTTAACAGGGAAGAGAGAGGGTGGGGGAGAAAATGTTTTTTTCTAAGATTTTCCACAGATGCTATAGTACTATTGACAAACTGGGTTAGAGAAGGAGTGTACGGCTGTGCTGTTGGCACGAACACCTTCAGGGACTGGAGCTGCTTTTATCCCTGGAAGAGTATTCCCAGTTGAAGCTGAAAAGTACAGCACAGTGCAGCTTTGGTTCATATTCAGTCATCTCAGGAGAACTTCAGAAGAGCTTGAGTAGGCCAAATGTTGAAGTTAAGTTTTCAAATAATGTGACTTCTTAAAAGTTTTATTAAAGGGGAGGGGCAAATACTGGCAATTAGTTGGCAGTGGCCTGTTATGGTTGGGATGGGGGGGGAGGGTTTAGGTAATTGTTTAGTTTATGATTGCAGATAAAGTCATACCAGAGAACTTAAAAGTCTTAGGATGGAAAAGGTAAAGAAATCTCAACTTCCAAGTTGGCAAGTAACTCCCGTTCCTTTAGTTTTTATTTGCCCCAGTTTTTTAATTGGGAAGCTGGGAGAAGTTAAATATGAGCCACTGGGTGTACCAGTGCATTAATTTGGGCAAGGAGAGTGTCGTAATTTGATACCATGTCTATTTTCCCTCAAAGTATAGAGCTTGGGGAAGGAAAGTATTGGACTGGGGGTTGGTCTGGCCCACTGGGCTGACATTAACTATTATGGGAAATGCAAAAGTTGTTTGGATATGGTAGTGTGTGGTTCTCTTTTGGAATTTTTTTCAGGTGATTTAATATAACTTAAAACTACTATAGAAACTTCAGAGCAAAGGAAGTGGCTTAATGATCCTGAAGGGATTTCTTCTGATGGTAGCTTTTGTATTATCAAGTAAGATTCTGTTTTCAGTTGTGTGTAAGCAAGTTTTTCTTAGCATAGGAGAAATATTTTTCCATTGTTCAACTGCAAAACAAGATGTTAAGGTATGCTTCAAAAATTGTGTAAATTATGTATTTTAAATGTATCTGTTTGTAAGTCATAACCGATTAAGAATTGTGGTAGTGCAGCTTGAATGTCTCTTAGAGGGTGGGCTTTTGTTGATGAGGGAGGGGAAACTTTTTTTTCTGTAGCCTTTTTTCAGATAACATCTTCTGAGTCATAACCAGCCTGGCAGTATGATGGCCTAGATGCAGAGAGAACAGCTCCTTGGTGAATGATAAGTAAAGGCAGAAAAGATTGTATGTCATACCTCCATTGGGAAATAAGCGTAACCCTGAGATTCTTACTACTGATGAAAACATTATCTGCATATGCCAAAAAAAAAAAAAAAAAAAATTAAGCAAATGAAAGCTACCAATTTAAAGTTACGGAATCTACCATTTTAAAGTTAATTGCTTGTCAAGCTATAACTACAAAAATAATGAATTGATGAGAAATACAATGAAGATCCAATGTCCATCTCAAAATACTGCTTTTACAAAAGCAGAATAAAAAAAGTGAAATGAAATGAAAATGGTTATACTACATTAATCCTGGAATAAAAGAAGCCGAAATGAGATGAGTTGGGATCAAGTGGATTGAGGAGGCTGTGCTGTGTGCCAATCTTTCGTTTGCCTCAGACAGGTATCTCTTCATTATCAGAAGAGTTGCTTCATTTCATCTGGGAGCAGAAAACAGCAGGCAGCTGTTAACAGATAAGTTTAACTTGCATCTGCAATATTGCATGTTAGGGATAAGTGCTTATTTTTAAAAGAACTGTGGAGTTCTTAAGTATCAACCATGGCACTTTTTCCTGACCCCTTCCCTAGGGGATTTCAGGATTATGAGAAATTTTCCCATCTAGCCTCTTTAAAATTGTAGGACTTGTTCCTGTGGGCATCTGTGATGGGATAGTACACCTCACTCAGAGGCATTTGCATCTTTGAATAATTCCTTAAAAGCCTCTAAAGTGATTAGTGCCTTAATGCAAGACTAAGGAAATTTGTTTAGCATTGAATCTCTGAAGACTATGAAAGGAATAGTATGATGGGCTGTTAGAATCAGATGTAAATCTTGCTAAAATTTACATGTTGTGTTGTGATGTATATTGTGGAGAAAACCATTAAATCAATCAAAATAATAAACTATTTTTATTAGAGAATGTATACTTTTAGAAAGCTGTCTCCTTATTTAAATAAAATACTGTTTGTAGTTTAGTGTTGGGGCAATCCTGGGGGGATTCTTCTCTAATCTTTCAGAAACTTTGTCTGCGAACACTCTTTAATGGACAAGATCAGGATTTGAGCGGAAGAACGAATGTAACTTAAGGCAGGAAAGAAATTTTATTCTTCATAAAGTGATGAGCATATAATAATTCCAGGCACATGGCAATAGAGGCCCTCTAAATAAGGAATAAATAACCTCTTAGACAGGTGGGAGATTATGATCAGAGTAAAAGGTAATTACACATTTTATTTCCAGAAAGTCAGAGGTCTATAAATTGTCAGTAAACTAGAGTAATGAAGTACTTTTTCACATTTCCAAAGTTTGCATGTTAACTTTAAATGCTTACAATCTTAAGAGTATTAGGCAATGTTTTACACTGTTGGCCTTTTATAGGCATTGGGGGGGCCTGTGGGTTTTTAAAGAATTTTCCTTTGCAGAGGCATTTCATCCTTCATGAAGCTGTTCAGGATTTTGACTTGCATATGAGTGCTTGGCTCTTCCTTCTGTTCTAGTGAGTGTGTGAGACCTTGCAGTGAGTTTATCAGCATACTCAAAATTTTTTCCTGGAATTTGGAGGGATGGGAGGAGGGGGTGGGGCTTACTTGTTTTAGCTTTTTTTTTTTACAGACTTCACAGAGAATGCAGTTGTCTTGACTTCAGGTCTGTCTGTTCTGTTGGCAAGTAATAATGCAGTACTGTTCTGATCCTGCTGCTATTAGAATGCATTGTGAAACGACTGGAGTATGATTAAAAGTTGTGTTCCCCAATGCTTGGAGTAGTGATTGTTGAAGGAAAAAAATCCAGCTGAGTGATAAAGGCTGAGTGTTGAGGAAATTTCTGCAGTTTTAAGCAGTCGTGTTTGTGACTGAAGCTAAGTACATTTTGCTGTGCATTTTTAGGTAAAATGCTTTTCCTTCATTTCTGGTGGTGGGGGGGCACTGAAGCCTTTAGTCTTTTCCAGATGCAACCTTAAAATCAGTGACAAGAAACAAATTCCAAACAAGCAACAATCTTCAAGAAATTTAACTGGCAAGTGGAAATGTATAACAGTTCAGTGATCTTAGTGCATTGTTTTTGTGTGGGTTTCTCTCTCCCCTCCCTTGGTCTTAATTCTTACATGCAGGAACATTCAGAACAGCAGACATACGTATGAGAAGGGCCAGAGAAGCCAGACCCAGTAAGAAAAAAATAGCCTATTTACTTTAAACAAACCAAACATTCCATTTTAAATGTGGGGATTGGGAACCACTAGTTCTTTCAGATGGTATTCTTCAGACTTTAGAAGGAGCTTCCAGTTGAATTCACCAGTGGACAAAATGAGGACAACAGGTGAACAAGCTTTTTCTGTATTTACATTCAAAGTCAGATCAGTTATGGGACAATAATACAGTATTGAATAGATTTCAGCTTTATGCTGGAGTAATTGGCATGTGAGCAAGCTATGTTGGCGTGGGGGTGGAGGGGTGAGGTGGGCGCTAAGCCTTTTTTTAAGATTTTTCAGGTACCCCTCACTAAAGGCACCGAAGGCTTAAAGTAGGACAACCATGGAGCCTTCCTGTGGCAAGAGAGACAACAAAGCGCTATTATCCTAAGGTCAAGAAAAATGGTGTCAGCCTCACCTGATTTTCATTAGTAACAAGGATTTGCCTCAACTCTCTTTCTGGAGTGAAGCATCCAAAGGAATGCTTGAAGTACCCTGGGCTTCTCTTAACATTTAAGCAAGCTGTTTTTATAGCAGCTCTTAATAAAGCCCAAATCTCAAGCGGTGCTTGAAGGGGAGGGAAAGGGGGAAAGCGGGCAACCAGTTTTCCCTAGCTTTTCCAGAAGCCTGTTAAAAGCAAGGTCTCCCCACAAGCAACTTCTCTGCCACATCACCACCCTGTGCCTTTGGCCTAGCACAGACCCTTCACCCCTCACCTCGATGCAGCCGGTAGCTTTGGATCCTTGTGGGCATGATTCATAATCTGTTTCAAGGTAACAATGGTGCCAAGGTCTCCGGTGGGTTGTACTATACTAGAAAAGGCCATTAATTTGCCTGCAAATTGTTAACAGATATTAAGACCACTGCTAAGTAGTTACATATATGACACCCAGTGACTAAAACCAACTTAAACCAGTAAGTGGAGAAATAACATGTTGAAGAGCTGTGATGTTGGGTGGGAACGTGTAACTTGTAGACTGAAGGATAGGCATTTTAGTGGCTGAGAGGACTGCTGGGTGGGAATGCAAAAATTCTCTGCTAAGACTTTTTCAGGTGAACATAACAGACTTGGCCAAGCTAGCATCTTAGCGGAAGCAGATCTCCAATGCTCTTCAGTAGGGTCATGAAGGTTTTTCTTTTCCTGAGAAAACAACAAGTTTTGTTTTCTCAGGTTTTGCTTTTTGGCCTTTATCTAGCTTTTTTAAAAAAAAAGCAAAAGATGCTGGTAGTTGGCACTCCTGGTTTCCAGGACGGGGTTCAAATCCCTGCGGCATCTTTGCTTGACTACTGATCTGTCTTCTGGACTTGATATGTATTTCTCCTTATCTCTGCAGGTCCTAGTTCTTGGAGTTTTGGGGAGGTGGGAGGTAACGGCATAGTATCTTTTAACTATATACATCCTTGATGTGTAATTTTTCAGGAGCTTGACTTGATTGTATATTTGTATTTACAAAAGAACCTAATGTAATGCCCTTGTCTTTTTTAGATAATACCATGCAGCTGGTACTTTGAGAAGCCCTACTGCTGAAAACTTAACATTTTTTTTTGTATTTATCTTACCTTTTTTTTTTTGTTTTGAGATGGAGTCTTACTCTGTCGCCTAGGCTGGAGTGCAGTGGCTCCATGTTGGCTCACTGCGACCTCCACTCCCCCAGGTTGAAGTGATTCTCCTGTCCCAGCCCCCTGAGTAGCTGGGATTATAGGTGCCTGCCACCTCGCCTATAAGCTCCTTTTTGGTTTTTTTTGTTTGTTTTTAGTAGAGATGGAATTTCACCATCTAGGCCAGGCTGGTCTTGAATTCCTGACCTTGTGATCCATCCAACTCGGCCTCCCAAAGTGCTGGGGTTACAGGCGTGAGCCACTGCACCCAGTCAATTTAACAGTTTTATGTAATAAAAATGGAGAAGCTCTAAATCGTTGTTCTTTTGTGTATAAACAAATCTATGAGTAAGTGGGAAAAAACTGATGGTTTGTGGGCTTGTTCCTATTAAATCTTTAGATTTACAAACACACAGCTCCCTTAATTACAGCATAATCTTAAAGTAGGGTAGGGACTGGAGGGGGGAATTTGTGGGAGGGCAGCGGGTGAGTGGCCTACTAAAAAGCCCAGTAGCCCCACAGAAAAATGGGAACTTGAGCCTCCTTTCCATTATTCAGCAACTGGCTGTGAGCTGGACTGGGTGGAGAGAAAAGGGGTGGTGTGTGTGTGTGTGATTGGGAAGATCCCTGTAAGTGTTTTTGAGATGGGAGTGTCACTTTGTAGCTCATACTGGAGTGCAGTGACACAATCTCAGCAAACCAACCTCCACCTCCGGGATCCAAGTGATTCTCCTGCCTCAGCCTCCCAAGTAGCTGGGACTATGGGAACGCACTACCATGCCTGGCTCATTTTTGTATTTTTAGTAGAGACATGGTTTCACCATGTTGGCCAGGCTGGTCTCAAACTCCTGACCTCATGTGATTCACCCACCTGGGCCTCCCAAAATGCTGGGATTACAGGTGTGAGCCACCAAGGCCGGCTGATCTTTGTAAGTTTTTAAGCCAATTAAGCCGCTCTGGTTCCCCCTTACAGTCCCAAGTTGCTGGGTTACTGAGGATCACATTTTCCTTTTACCAGTTGTTACTTTTGTCCCATTGAATGTGCTGTAAGGTTAGTAGTAGCATCTGGCTGTTGGGAGGACTGGACAGGATCTCAGGTGAAACCACCTCCCTGGCCCTCCTTACCCTTAAAATGCCCCTGACATGTCAGACCTAGGAGAGGGACTTCCTGCTTGGGGAATCTGTGATTGGCCACACCCTCAATGGAGGGGCCTCAGTAAACCCAGACCTAGGAGAGAGAGGGAGCCATATGTGAAGAACCTTCCATCCTGGGGAACCTGTGATTGGCCACACCCTCAGCCAGTGGTGGGGCCTCAGAAGCAGAGCTGCCTTTATCTTACTGGCATTACATTTTGCAAATGGGGAGGTAGACTCTGGGTCTTTTTGCCAAGGCAGCAGAGCTGGGGTTTGAATCCTAGTCATTCAACCCTTAAACCTCTATGTTGCTGTTTCTTCAGTGTGTAGAATATTCTCATAGGTGAAGCAATGGCCCAGCAGGTCAGCAGCAGACCAAACCCCAACTTACCCAGCCTATGTGGGCCTTGGCCACGGGGGCTTTCTCTTCCCTTGAAGTGATCTAATGGGGGAGGGGCTATCTCTTTCCGCTGGTTGTTAAAGAAGCTGAGTTAGATGCTCTCCTAAGTTGACTTAAGTGTCTATTCTGAATTGATGCCCAGTCAGTTTCATATAGAGAAAGGTCGTTTTTCCAAAGCAGGAGGTTCTGTGGAGGCACAAAGACTTCACTGGAAAGGAAACGAGTAAGAGTAGGAGCCGGGGATTCGACAGGGCCTGCATGATTCCTGGTAATGAGGAAGTTGTCTAGGACTGAAAATGTAAAGGTCAGACGCTGATCACAGCAACAAGAAAAGGCAGAAAAGTAGGCCAGAAGTCATTCCACCCTCTGAGCACAAAAAGGGAATGGAGAGCATAAATTTCCCTAAAGGTCCTGTCCAAGTCAAAGGGACTGCTGTTTTTTTGGAGACAAAGTCTCACTCTGTCCCCAGGCTAGAGTGCAGTGGCACAATCATGGCTCACTGCAACCTCCGTCTCCCGGGTTCAAGCAATTCTCCTGCCTCAGCCTCCCGAGTAGCTGGGACTACAAGAGCGCACCATCATGCCCAGCTAATTTTTTGTATTTTTCTTAAGTAGAGACAGGATTTCACCATGTTGGCCAGAATGGTCTCGATCCCTTGACCTAGTGATCTGCCCGCCTTGACCTCCCAAAGGCTGGGATTATAGGTGTGCACCACTGCACCCAGCCAGTTTTGGACTTTTTAATTTTTCTTTATATTTTATTTTTTAGAGACAGAGTCTCGCTCTGTTGCTCAAGCTGGAGTGCAGTGGGGTGACCTCAGCTCACTACAACCTCCACCTCCCAGGTTCAAGAGATTCTCCTGCCTCAGCCTTCTGAGCAGCTGGGACTACAGGCCCACACCACAATGCCCAGCTAATTTTTGTGTTATTTAGCCAGGCATGGTGGCACGCACCTGCTGGTTCAGCTACTTGGGAGGCCAAGGTGGGAGGATCGCTTGAGCCTAGGAGGCAGAGGCTGCAGTGAGCTGAGATCCTGTCACTACAGTTCAGCCTGAGCAACGACGACGGAGACCCTGTCTCAGAACAAAACAAAACACCAGTGTGGGGTGCGGTGGGTCCCAAGTTGGAAGTCTGAGGTGGGAGGATCCCTGGAGTCCAGGAGTTCCAGACCAGCCTGGGCAACAGAGCAAGACCCAATCTCTTTTCTTTTCTTTTTCTTTTTTCTTTTTTTTTTTGTTTGAGACAGAGTCTTGCTCTGTTGCCCAGGCTGGAGTGCAGTGGTGTGATCTCAGCTTATCGCGGCCTCCGCTTTCTAGGTTCAAGCAATGCTTCAGCCTCCCAAATAGCTGGGATTACAGGCGCCAGCCACCACACTCAGCTAATTTTTGTGTATTTTTGATCCTGCTATCATGGCCAGGTTGGTCTCAAACTCTTGGCCTCAAGTGATCCACCCTCTGTAGCCTTCCAAAGTGCTGGGATTACAGGCGTGAGCCACCATGCCTGGCCACTATTAATTTTTATTTAATTTTAATTTTTTTTTGAGACAAGAGTCTTGGTCAGCTAATTTTTGTATTTTTAGTAGAGACAGGGTTTCGCCATGTTGGCCAGGCTGGTTTTGAACTCCTGACCTCTGGTGATCCACCCGCCTCGGCCTCCCAAAGTGCTGGGATTACAGGTGTGAGCCACCACACCTGGCCTAATTTTTGAATTTTTTGTAGAGATGGGGTCTTGCCATATTGCCCAGTCTGGTCTCAAACTCCTCAGCTCAAGCGATCCTCCTGCCTCGGCCTCCCAAAATGCTGGGATTACAGACTGGCGCCACCCACTGCACCTGGCCCGGGCGGAGTTCTGACTTTAGGAAATAGATGAAATTACCAGAGAGAGCACTTAGGGGAAGGAGACAGTGTGGGGAAGAGACCTGGGAGGATCCTCATGGGTTGTTGATTTGGAAGACCAGAATCCTGGCTCTGATACAGCGGTCTTCTCTACACCTCTATTTTCCTATCTGCAATTGGGGACAGTGCTCTCTGTCTGCCGACTGTGACAAGGAAGCGTAGCCACAGTAGACCCCCTGGAAGCAACTAGAAATGACTTGGCTTTTTCTGCCATCTAGTGAATAAATGGGGCATTGCATGCCTTATCTTGGGAATACATTGTAACACTTCGAACACACTGGTTCAACAAGCATTTTTATTGCTGAATAATACTCTCTTGTGTGGATATACCATGAAATTATTTTTAAAAATAGTGGCTGGGCATGGTGGCTCATGCCTGTAATCCCAGAACTTTGGGAGGCTGAGGCAGGTGTATCACCTGAGATTAGCAGTTCGATACCAGCTTGGTCAATATGGCAAAACCCCGTCTCTACTAAAAATACAAAAATTTAACAAACCTGCATGTTCAGCATATGTATCCCAGAACTTAAAGTAGAATTAAAAAAAAAAATTAAGCTGGGCGCAGTGGCTCACGCCTATAATCCCAGCACTTTGGGAGGCTGAGGTGGGCGGATCACCTGAGGTCAGGAGTTTGAGAACAGCCTGACCAATATGGTGAAACCTCGTCTTAAAAAAAAGAAAAAAATTAGAGGCTGGGCGCAGTGGCTCATGCCTGTAATCCCAGCACTTTGGGAGGCAGAGATGGGCGGATCACGAGGTCAGGAGTTGAGACCGGCTTGACCAACATGGTGAAACCCCGTCTCTACTAAAAGTACAAAATTAGCCGGGGCGTGGTGGTGCATGTCTGTAATCCCAGCTACTCAGGAGGCTGAAGCAGGAGAATAGCCTGAACCAGGGAGGCACTGAGAGTGGACAGAGGCACAAGAAAGGAGTCTTGGACTCTGTGGTAGCTCCAAGTCTTGTGGTAGGGCAGGTGGAGAAACAACTATTTACCTTCAAACTTAAGCTCTAATCCTGGCTCCTGCACACACTGGCTATGCGCACTTGGGCCACTTAACCCCTTTAAGGAATGGGGTGTGTACGTACACCACTGATTATATCATGGTATATACATATAATTACATATTATGTATATGATATCAATATATATATTGCTCCTCCAGTACACGCTTCACAAGAGATGCTCTGATATATTATGACATCATATATTAATATCATATATATACATACATGTTTATCTCACTGATTACTAGCTTAATTAAAGGCTCTGAGAGTTGTTTTTTTGAGACAAAGTCTCACTCTGTCACCCAGGCTGGAGTGCAAGTGGCACGATAGCTCACTGCAACTGCTGCCTCCCAGGTTCAAGCAATTCTCCTGCCTCAGGTTCCAGAGTAGCTTTCTCCTCCCCAACGTAAAGCCCACTCCTCCCGCAAGGCCCAGCTCAGGATCCCCTCCCTGACTGTCCTTCGCCTGGCTGGGCTGCCTGAGCCTTGCCCACCTCTGGAATGCTCTCTGAGCATCCTGGAGTCCTGCCTGCTGGTTTCCGGTCTCATCCTTGCCTTGACAACGCTGCCCGTGTGGCCTGAGGCCAGGCCCTAGTTTACTCAGCTGAATAACAAGGAAAATAGCCTCCTGAGCAGACCTGTGCATACATGCGTGTGGGTGCCTGTGTGTGTGGAAGGCCCACGCAGCCCCAGGTGTGGCTGCACACTTACCCATCACCGCACTCTCTCACCCAGTTACGCCAGGTCTGCATGCCACTCCTTTTTCCATATAATGGCTCTCTCTTTCTCTCTCTCTTTTTCTTGACAGAGTCTAGCTCTATTGCCCAGCCTTACAGGCACACATCACCACACCCTACTAAGTTTTCATATTTTTTTGTAGAGACAGGGTCTTGCCATGTTGCTCAGGCTGGTCTCAGGCTCTTGGGCTCAAGTGACCCACCCACCTGTCTCCCAAAGTGAAAGTGCTGGCATTACAGCTGCGAGCCACCATGCCCCACCCTCTTTTTTTTTTTTCTGACAGGGTCTGGTCTCGCTGTGTTGTCCAGGCTGGAATGCAGTGGTGTGATCACAGCTCACTGCACCCTTGACCTCACAGGCTCAAGTAACCTCCCACCTCAGCCTCCTGAGTAGCCGCCACCACGCCTGGCTAATGTTTGTTTTTGTAGAGATGGGGTCTCACTATGTTGGCCAGGCTAGTCTCAAACTCCTGGACACAAATGCTTCTCCTGCCTCACCCTCCCAAAGTTCTGGGATTACAGGCATAAGCTATCACACCCAGCTGACTTCTTTTTCTCACCAAGAAATACACTAAATAAATTTACTATTAGATATGATTTTTTTTTTTTTTTGAGATGGAGTCTCGCTCTATCACCCAGACTGGAGTGCAATGGCGCGATTTTGGCTCATTGCAACCTCCAACTCCCGGGTTGAAGCAATTCTCCTGCCTCAGCCCCCCGAGTAGCTGGGACTACAGGTGCATGCCACCATGCCCAGCTAATTTTTGTATTTTTGGTAGAGACTGGGTCTGGCCATGTTGACCAGGCTAGTTCAAACTCCTGACCTCAAGTGATCTGCCCACCTCGGCCTCCCAAAGTGCTGGGATTACAGGCATGAACCACCGAGGCTGGACCGATGCCTTTATGTTTTGAGAATATTTATTTTGTTTTGGCTTGTTTGAGACAGTCTGGCCCTGTTGCCCCCAGGCTGGAGTGCAGTGGCGCGATCTTGGGTCACTGCAACCTCAGCCTCCTGATTCTCCTGCCTCAGCCTCCTGAGTAGCTGGGATTACAGGCGCCCACCACCACACACAGCTAATTTTTGTAGAGGCAGGGTTTTACCATATTGACCAGGCTGGTCTCGACCTCCTGACCTCATGTAATCTGCCTGCTTTGGCCTCCCAAAGTGCTGGGATTACCGGTGTGAGCCACTGCACCCGGCCTGTTTTGTTTTGTTTTGAGACAGGGTCTGGAATGGCTTGCTCTGTTGCCCAGGCTGGAATACCGTAATCATAGCTCACCATCCTTGAACTCCTGGACTCAAGCAATCCACCGGCTTCGGCCTCCCAAGGAATTGGGACTTTAGGCATGCACCATCACACCTAGCTAATTTTTAATTTTTTTGTAGAGAGAGGATCTCACTGTATTGCCCAGGCTGGTCTCGAACTCCTGGGCTCAAGCCATCCTCCTGCCTTGGCCCTCTGAAGTGCTAGGATTATAGGCATAAGCCACTGCACCTGGCCTGTACTTCTTTTCTTAGATTTATTCCTAGTGATTTATTCTTTGTGTTATTAAAAATGGAGCCAGGCGTGGTGACTCATGCCTGTAATCCCAGCACTTTGGGAGGCCGAGGAGGGCAGATCATGTGAGATCAGGAGTTCAAGACCAACCAACATGGCGAAACCCCATCTCTACTAAAAAAAAAAAAAAAAAAATTAGCCAGGCAGGGTGGCATGTGCCTCTATATGGGAGAAAGTTGCCCAGGTGCCATGGCAAGAGACTGAAGGCACAATCTGTCCCGGCATAATAAATAACTGATTACTTAGTGATAGCAATAATTTCAAACATATTTACTGATTACTTAGTTATAGCAATGATATATTTACTGATTACTTAGCTATAGAAATGACACCAAATGGATATTAGAGTCAATCACATAATCAACTATATAATCAATCTTACTACATCATTATTCTCTATTAATCTTTGCTTTAGTGTAGGAACATTCTAGTCTTATAGACATAATCGGGTGAAATATAATTAGGAACTGAAGGGACGTTGTGAGAAGTGATCAGGAGGCGAGAGTGAATGCCTCGTGGTAGCGCCAGCGCCTGAGAAGGTGCCCTTACTTAGCAGGCAGGCCTTGCGGTAAAGCCAGTGCGGAGGGGAGCCGTTACTTAGCACTCTGTGAGGGGGAGTTTCCGTCTCACTGAGGGCTTCAGAGAAAACTCTGCTCTGCCGGCTCTTGAGGATGATCTGACACTAGCCAGGCCGGCCCACAGACATCCAGGGGTTTAAACACCCCTCCGTGGTGCCGCGCTCCGATGGTCACCATCCTTGTCCACCTTCATGTTCCACTTTCCCACCTGATGCTCCCTTGTAAATTCTTAGAAGCTCTGAGAAGAATAGAGAAATCCTAAAAAGTGTTTGATCTCTCTGATAAGTGCATAGAAAGATACTGACGTATGTCCCTTCCCTCCTTGCAGCGGCTACTTGAGAGGGAGGGGCCCTCTGTACTGTACCCACGTGACCCTCTGTACTATACCCATGTGGCCCCCTGAACTGTACCCACGTAGCCCCACATATTGTAAAAACGTAATTTGCTGGACTCTTACCAATCGTGTCAAATGAGTTATTCTCCAGCTCTGCCCCCCGACTGTAACAATAAATGTCAGCACGTCCAGGCATTCAGGGCCACTGCTGGACTCCGCCCCTTGATAGCAGTGGTCCCCTGGCCCAGCTGAATTCTTCTCTTAACTCTGCGTTTTGTGTCTTTCTTTTCTATGCTCTACCATCTCAGCACACAAAAGAACACCCACTAGATCCTGAGGGGCTAGACCCAGCACCTCTAATCCCAGGTACTTGGGAAAAGCTGAGGCAGGAGAATCGCTTGAATCTGGGAGGTGAAGGTTGCAGTGAGTCGAGATCATGCCACTGCACTCCAGTCTGGGCAACAGAGTGAGACTTCATCTCAGAAAAAAAAAATGCAGGAATGGCTTTCTTAGTTTCATGTTTCAGATTGTTCACTGCTACAGTGAATAGAAATACGATTGATTGGCTGGGCACAGTGGCTCACGCCTCCAATCCCAGCACTTTGGGAGGCTGAGGCGGGCAGATCACGAGGTCAGGAGTTCAAGACCAGCCTGACAAACATCGTCAAATCCCATTTCTACAAAAAATGCAAAAATTAGCTGGGTGTGGTGGTGCATGTCTGTGGTCCCAGCTACTTGGGAGGCTGAGACAGGAGAATTGCTTGAACCCAGGAGGCGGAGGTTGCAGTGAGCCAAGATCGTGCCACTGCACTCCAGCCTGGGTGACAGAGCGAGATTTTTGTTTTGTTTTGTTTTAGCCCCAAACACTGTCCTTTTGTTGTTGTTGTTGTTGTTGAGACTCTGTCCAAAAAGAAAAAAGAACAAAAACAAAAATTAGCCAGGTGTGGTGGCGTGTGACCGTAACCGTAATGCCAGGTACTCGGGAGGCTGAAACAGGAGAATGGCTTGTGCCACCACACCAAGCTAATTTTTTTCACAGAGACAGAGTCTTGCTATGTTGTCCAGGCTTGCCTCAAACTCCTGGCCTCAAGCAAGCTAACCACTTCAGTCTCCCAAGTGCTGGGATTATAGGTGTGAGCCACTGCATCAGCTAGAATTATTTTCCTATGCTGCTGGATTCAGTTTCTTAGCATTTTGTTGAAGATTTTGGTGTCCATATCCACAAGCTTTTTGCTCTGTAGTTTCTTGTGATGTCTTTGTCTGGTTTTGTTATCAGGGTAATATTAATACTGGCCTAATAGAATGAGTTGGGAAGTAGCCCCTCCTCCTCTTCCATTTTTTGGAAGTGTTTGTGAAGAATTGGTATTAATTCTTTAAATGTTTGGTAGAAGTTAGTAGTGAAGAAGTTACTAGTCATCTGGGCCTGGACTTTTCTTTGTAAGTAGGTTTTCAATTTTTTTTGAGACAGAGTCTCACTCTGTCGCCCAGGCTGGAGTGCAGTGGTGAGATTTCGGCTCATTGCAACCTCTACCTCCCAGGTTGAAGCTATTCTCTTGCCTCAGTCTCCCAAGCAGCTGGGACTACGGGTGCACACCACCACATCGGCTATTTTTTTTTTTTTTTTTTGTATTTTTAGTAGAGACAGTTTCACCATATTCGCCAGACTAGTCTCAAACTCCTGACCTCATGTGATCCGCCCACTTCAGCCTCCCAAAGTGCTGTGATTACGGGTGTGAGCCACCGCGCCTGGCCCATCTCCACAGGTTCTGAGAGGTAGGACATGGACATCAATGAGGGGCCAGTATTCTGCCTACCACCAGAACCCTGAGCAGTTATTTTTAAGGCATATTTGCTAAAAACAAGACAAGACAAAACAAAAAAAAACCCAACCAACTAAATGAACAAGCAGAAATCAAAACAAACAAAATACATGAAACCATTTTTTTGAAAAACAGTAATCAGAAGTCAAAGTAACTATAATATTGGAGTTATTATTCTTTATTTTATTTTGTGTTTTTTGTTTTTAATTTTTTTTTTTTTTTAAGTAGAGATGAGGTTTCCCTGTGTTGCCCAGGCTGGTCTTGAACTCCTGAGCTCCAGCAATTGTCCCGCCTTGGCATCCTGAAGTGCTGGAATTACAGGCATGAGCCACCTTGCCTGGCCTGAAGTTATTTATTAATTTTTTGAGATGGAGTCTCACTCTGTTGCCCAGGTGGGAGTGCAGTGGCTCGATCTCAGCTCCTTGCAACCTCTGCCTCCTTGGTTCAAGCAATTCCCTCCCAAGTAGAGTACCTGGGACTACAGCACCTGGCTAACTTTTGTATTTTTAGTAGAGATGGGGTTTCACCATGTTGGCCATGCTCATCTCGAACTCCTGACCTCAAGTGATCTGCCCACCTCAGCCTCCCAAAATGCTGTGATTACAGGTGTGAGCCACCATGCCCCCCGGCTGCCTGAAGTTATTCTTATATGCTTTTGCAGATATTAGAACATTTTTTTTTTTAAATTCTCAACATTTAGATCTAGGACAGAGCACAATTTAAATACTTTCTAAAGTTAAATCTGGTTAACTGTTACAGAATATTCAGCATTGTTTAACAGCAGCTTTTCTGTTTCATGCCCGAAATCTCACAATACAAAGTAGAAAGACCACCAAGGTTTTTCCTATGGTAAGCCATCAACAAAGAAAGTGTGGGCCATTAGCAAGTAGCTCTTGGTATCTTACAGTGGGGCTGAGAGCAACACATACTTTTCCTTGAAGAATCTGGATCCCTGTTAGTTAAGCTTAAAGTTCCTACTTTAGGAGTGGGGAGTGGGATCCGAGCCCCTGGGGCGATGTAGAGGGGGCTGGTGTGTAGGGCTGTTGGGACCCACAGGGTCGTGGGGTGTCTATGCTGTGCTGAGGTGCAGGATCCAAGAAGTAAAGAGACAGGACACTGAAGAACTGGTGAAGAGCATCTGGACTCAGGAGGCCATACCACCTGTAAGCAGAGATCGGCAAGAGCCTCGAATGCCCAGAAGCGTCCGTATTTATTAGGTACAAGCAGGGGGCAGGGTTGTAAGTGAGGTCATCATCTATAGGCTTAGTAATAGGGCATACATAATCACGTGAGTCACAAACGAGGGGGCCACCCCATTATGTCACCTGGCAGAGAAGTGGGCCGTGCGCAGTAGGGGGCCATGCCGTGTGCAGTAGTAGAGGGGCATGTACAGAAAAGGGGTCCACCCCCATTAGGTCACTGAGGCAAGGAGGTGGGCTGTGTGCAACAGGTGTCATGCGCAACACTTCTTATCTGGGGGCTGGAGACTTCAAAGGATTTCTAAGAGAAGGATACTGTAAAGCAATGCAGTGGGAGCTGACAGACTTGTGCTCTTCTCTTAAGATATTTATGGGAGGATGATTTGAGCTAGCACAGAAGCGAGAAGAGACTGACGGGGTGTACAGCCGCCGTGACTGGTCACACCAGAGGGATTCTTCTCCCTCGGTTACTTCTGGGATCTCAGGCCTGAGGCCTACTTTCCACAGGAGCTGCACGCAAGGTGTTACAACTCCTTTATCGGGAGGAGAGACACTTGCTCCAAGCCTGCCATACAGTGTACGCCCTTTCAGGCAGGGACGCCACCGCCTGGATCTTTGGTTCTCGTCCTGGTCTGGCTGTTTTCCCATGTACTGCTTCTGTTCTGTGACTGCTCTAGGCATTCCTCCTACTACAAACTACTATATGGTTATGTGGAAGGATTCTATAAATCAGCACTAAATGTGTCGGTACAGCTCCGACTGCAATACCTATATGATTATATAGAAAGATTATATAGAACTAAGTATTAAGTATGATTACATAAGCTAGATATATATAAGCAGTAAGTTATACTTCAGGCACTAACTCTATAAACTAATATATGATTATATATAAAGGATTATATAAAGGAAATAGCTGAGTAATATTATAAACTAAGATATTCTTCAGGCACTCATTGTGCCTGGGGTCTGGACAGTTCTCCTTCCTCGGTGCCCATGGGGGTGTTACCCACACGGTGGTCTCCGCTGCGGTTTTCTCCCGGTACCCAGCAGAAACCGTGGCGGTACAGGGTGTGGTGGGGCCAACCCATGATCCCCTGGGACCCTCAGCTCTGCACAAGGGGCCCGCGCTTGCCAAGGCCGAGGGGCAGGGGTGAACGTGGACCTCGTGGGTCTGTGGCCCGGATAGGAATTTAAACCATCTCTCAGATGCGTACAGTAGAACTCAAGAAGACAGACTACCAAGGGTCATCTAGATCGTGATTGGTTCACTAACAATATCAGGACAAAGTTAGAGGTCACTACTCAAGCATAAGCCCAGTTTTCATACGACCGCTATGAAGATGCTGATATAAAGGCTTAGGCTGAGGACGCTGTGGAATGGGCTGCAAAGGACCCATGCGGCTTCCTTACCGCTGTTATTTGGGCCCTTCCTCCACTGTTCCTAGTAAGTGCTGTACTGTCTTGGAAATTGGCCAAAATGATTGAGGCCAGGGAGAAAGAGCAAGGGAAGAAACAAAAATGCCAAGAAAACATTGCAAAAGCTAAATGACCAAAAAGGGATTGAAGGACTGAACGGGCTCTGCAACCAGAGAAAATCATTCGGAAAATTATGCAGCTTTGGAAGAACCCACTGAAGTTTCTTCCTTGGATTTCTTGACAGTATTACATAGTAAAGGCAACTGACCAAATGGAAGAATCATGTTAGTTCTGACCTCAATACTGTAGTGACTTTTAGGCTCGGGTGTAGAAGGTTAGAGGTTTCTATTGACAGTTATTGTAAATTAGCATTTATTATGGGACAAATTCCTTATAACCAACTTAGTCATTTGCCGCTTAGCAGTTTATGTACCGAAAGGAAAACATCCTGTGGGGAAAAAATGAGCTTAGATTATGAACTCAATTCAAATGAACTCCATTTAAAATGAAGTCCTGTTTTGGACAAAGGAAATTAAGAATGTAAAAGTCAGAACTGTCCTGTCTGAGGTGGAAAGTGTGCTTTGGCTTAAAAGAGATACAGTATATTAATTACATCTTTTATTATTATTGCTTTTTTCTTAGAATTATTTCTGGCTTTCTCAAAACAAAATAATATTAATCAATGAGTACTTCTACTTGCTGCATTTTTCTTATTTTAGCCTTTGAGACAGCTGGTAATTACCAAGACATTTTGCATTTTTTAAAACGTAATTTTATAAAGAATTATATCTAGAGGAGAGATCCAAGATGGCTGATGATTAGCAGCTCGGGCACGTACCTCCCAGTGAAAGCGCAAAGAACGAGAGGACGCCACACTTTCAGACGAATATTTGTTGCTCACGGACCACGAGATTCCCAGTGGAGGAGCCCCACGGGTCGCCAGGGCGACTCTTGTGGCCGGCGTGGTGGTTTTGCTGGTGCCTTAGCACGCCAGTTCTTGGTGCAGAGTCCGGAGATTCCCAGGCAGAAAAGCACCATCAATCTTAACACCACTGTTTTGGCCGGCTCAGTGGATTGCTCAGATCTCGGCGCAGGGAATCAACAAGTTGGACGTCAGAGACCCAGTTAGAAAGCCGGTAATTATAAAGACGACAGACGGACAAATATATAATGAAGGGAAGAAACCAGCGTAAAAAGGTAGAGAATACTCAAAATTAGAATGCCTCTCCCTCTACAGGGGATCGCAATTCCTCATCAGTAACGGAACAAGGCTTAATAGATTACACGTGTGTTCCAATAACAGAAGCAGGTTTCCAAACGTGGGTGATAAGAAACTTCTGTGAATTAAAAGAACTTGTTCTAACCCAATGCAAAGAAACTAAGAACCTTGAAAAAAGGTTTGACGAACTGTTAACGAGAATGGACAATTTAGAGAAGAATATAAGTGAATTGATGGAGCTGAAAAACACAACACGAGAACTTCGCGAAGCATGCAAAAGTTTAAACAGTCGAATTGATCAAGCAGAAGGAAGGATATCAGAAGTCGAGGACCAGCTCAGTGAAATGAAACGAGAAGACAAGAATGCAGAAAAAAGGATGAAAAGGAATGAGCAAAGTCTCCAGGAAATATGGGACTATGTGAAAAGACCTAATTTACGTTTGATAGGTGTACCTGAATGTGATGAAGAGAATGAATCCAAGTTGGAAAATACTCTTCAGGATATCATTCAGGAAAATTTTCCCAACCTGGCAAGGCAGGGTAATATTCAACTCCAGGTAATACAGAGAACACCACAAAGATATTCTTCAAGAAGACCAACCCCAAGGCACATAATCGCCAGATTTATTAGGGTTGAAATGAAGGAGAAAATACTAAGGGCAGCCAGAGAGAAAGGTCAGGTTACCCATAAAGGGAAACCTATCAGACTTACAGCAGATCTCTCAGCAGAAACCCTACAAGCCAGAAAAGAGTGGGGACCAATATTTAACATCCTTAAAGAAAAGAACTTTCAACCCAGAATTTCCTATCCAGCCAAACTAAACTTTATGAGCGAAGGAAAAATTAAATCTTTTGCGAACAAACAAGTACTTAGAGAGTTCACCACCACCAGGCCTGCTTTACAAGAGCTTCTGAAAGAAACACTATACATATAAAGGAACAACCAATATCAGTCTTTCCAAAAATATATCAAAAAGCAAAGAACTTTAACACAATAAAAAATTTACATCAACTAATGGGCAAAACAGCCAGCTAGCATCAAACGCCGGTATTAAACCTATATATATTTTAATTGGATAAAAAGCCAAAACCCATCGGTATGCTGCATCCGGGCCCATCTTACATGCAACAATACACAAAGACTCAGAGAGAAGGAGGAAGATTTACCAATCAAACAGAGAGTAAAAATAAACTAATAAACAAAAAGCAGGAGATGCAATTCTCGCCTCTGATAAAGTAGACTTTAAAGCAACAAAGATCAAAAGAGGCGAGGAATGACATTACATAATGGCAAAAGGATCAATGTAACAAGAAGAGCTAACGATTCTATAGATCAACGAGATAGAAAATTAACAAGGATATTCAGAACTTGAACTCAGACCCGGAACAAGTAAACTTAATAAACATTTATAGAACTCTCCACTTCAAATACACAAAACATACATTACCACCTCACACCTATTCCAAAGGTGACTATATAATTGGAAGTAAATCACTCCTCAGTAATCGCATAGCATTTCATAGGTTTAAATTAAATATTGGTTGGCTGTTTGTTTGTTATCTTCTTCCCTTATTCCTTCCTGACTACATCATTAAGTATAATTATCAGTATAAAAGAGCTTTTCAATACCCATTACTAAATTGCATTCTAGCCTGGGCAAGAAAGCAATACTCCCATTCTCTCTCCCTCTTTCTTTTCCTTCTCCCTCCTCCCCATTCTCTCTCTCTCTTTCTCTTCCTTTTTCCTCCTTCCTATTTTTCAAAAAAAAAAAAAAAAAAAAATTAGTCAAGTAGTCTGACTAGTATATGCAAAGGCAAAGAGTTGTGAGGAAACTTGGAGGAATCCAGTTTATAAAAGTGATCAACATTGTTGAAAGCAAAGAAAATGTGACTGTCCTAAAGTCATTAACCAATAAAATCCACACCTTATGATTTGGAGTTGAGATATTCAAAACAAACTTTAAGAAAAGAATGGCTCCTGTACCTGTAACCAGATGAAGAGTAGGAATGTAGATCAAGAAATACTCATAGGATATTCCCACAGGATGAGTAAGGCAGTAGTAGTAACAGGCCAGTGTCCATCCACGCCTTGTCTCTCAGCATGGTGAGGGGAGGAGGCTGTCAAGCAAATGCAAGTACCCTGTCCACCTCAAAGATGTATCCTAGTAGTTCACGTGGATGAAGTTGGCTATCTGAGCTTGAAGTATAAAGCATATGAGAATTATATACTTATTTCTCCTCCTCTGATACTGCACTTAAAAAAGGATGATGTGTTTCTATGGTCTATCTAGTTCAATTGAGAGTTGTAGAGCTCATTGTAACTTAGTAAATTTGCATTCTGGCTTCATAAATCAGGTCATTGTGAGTGTGGGCAGGAATAGCATTGAGATCAGATTTCTGGACCTGCAAGGATGTAGACCAAACTATGCCCTCCTTAGGCACCTGACTGGGTAGAGAGCTGGTCTTTCTTTAAATACATTCTCACTTCATCAGCATACCCTACTTGCTTTTCCAAGCATGCTGGCAAAGAGCATACACTATGGAGCCAAGACTACTTGGATTTAAATCTAAGTTGTATAAAATTGGGCAGGTTACTTAATCCTCTTTGCCTCAGTTTGTAAGCCACTTTGTGCCTTGTGTGTAAAATGGTAATTACAGTAGTATAGGCCTCATAGGGTTGTTCCAAAGATTGAATAAGTTCATAACATCTGTAAAGAGCTAATATACTACCTGATTCCTTCATTATTATTATTTTTCTATCCACACTGCCTACAGTGGAAATTCTGGTAACTGCAAATAATTCAGTTCGCTTATAAAGTAACAAATAGGGAAAGTAGGTGACAAAAGATGAGAGGCCACATGATGGAGGGCCCAAAACTCGGACTTAGATTCTAAGAGAAATTAGGACCATCGAAAGATGATACACTAAGAATTAATAATAACTGTACCCCTAGAAAGGTCAATGTTGTAGCAGGTGGAGGATGATTTAGAAGGGGTGAAAAATCAGAGGCAGGGAAACCAATTAGATGATTGTAGCAAAAAAAAAAAAAAAAAAAAAAAAAGAATTATATCTACTATGTAAAATACCACCTACTGGATAGAACAGTTTTTTTTTTTTTTTTTTTTTTTTTTTTTGAGACGGAGTTTCACTCTTGTTACCCAGGCTAGAGTGCAATGGCACGATCTCGGCTCACCGCAACCTCCGCCTCCTGGGTTCAAGTGATTCTTCTGCCTCAGCCTCCTGAGTAGCTGGGATTACAGGCACCCACCACCACACTTAGCTAGCTTTTTGTATTTTTGTATTTTTAGTAGAGACTGGGTTTCACTATGTTGGCCAGGCTGGTCTCGAACTTCTGGCCTCAAGTGATCTGCCCACCTTGGCCTCCCAAAGTGCTTGGATTACAAGTGTTAGCCACCACGCCTGGCCTGTATTATTATTATTATTATTTTTTTTTTTTGAGACGGAGTTTCGCTCTTGTTACCCAGGCTGGAGGGCAATGGTGCGATCTCGGCTCACTGCAACCTCCGCCTCCTGGGTTCAGGCAATTCTCCTGCCTCAGCCTCCTGAGTAGCTGGGATTACAGGCACGCGCCACCATGCCCAGCTAATTTTTTGTATTAGTAGAGACGGGGTTGCACCATGTTGACCAGGATGGTCTCGATCTCTTGACCTCGTGATCCACCCGCCTCGGTCTCCCAAAGTGCTGGGATTACAGGCGTGAGCCACCGCGCCCGGCCTATTATTATTATTATTATTATTATTTTGAGGTAGTCTCACTCTGTCACCCAGGCTGGAGTGTTAATGGCACGATCTCAGCTCACTATAACCTCCGCCTCCCGGGTTCAATCGATTGCCTCAGTCTCCCGAGTAGCTGGGATTAGAGGTATGCACCACCACGTCCTGCTAATTTTGTATTTTTAGTAAAGATGGGGTTTAACCATGTTGGCCAGACTGCTCTCAAACTCCTGACCTCAAGTGATCCACCTGCCTCAGCCTCCCAAAGTGCTGGGATTACACGCATGAGTCACTGTGCTCAGCTCTATTTGAGCTGTATTAAACTGCCAACGTTTCACTGTTTTGACCTAAAATGATAGCAGTTTCATATGTTTAACCTAATAATAGAGCAAGGAGAGCTCCCCGTAATCCTCATGTCCTGGAGGGAAACACCAGCATTTGGTGTTTTCCCCAGCACCCTAGGGAATGGTTTTCCAGCAAGGTCCATGGCGCCAGCGCAGCACTTCAGCAACTGCCCTGCCATGCAATGAACCTTCCCTCTCCAGGATCTGGATCTCAGACCTGGGTGCGAGCAGGGGGCTCTTCCTCTGTCTCAGCCCTAGGGGTGGGGCTGCCCCTTCTAGCAGCTATTTCTGTACTCCTTAGAGTTCACTCTACTTCTTGCTAGCCAATCCCTCGTCACACCAATCCCCTGTTGTAGTTAATAATTCTTTCCCCCACGATTTACTTATTTATTTATTTTTTCTGAGACAGAGTCTTGCTTTGTCACCCAGGCTGGAGTGCAGTGGCACAATCTAGGCTCACTGCAACCTCTACCTCCCAGGTTCAAGCAATTCTCCTGCCTCAGCCTCCCGAGTAGCTGGGAGTACATGCATATGGCACCATGCCTGGCTAGTTTTGTATTTTTAGTAGAGACAGGGTTTCTCCATGTTGGTCAGGCTGGTCTTAAACTCCTGACCTCAGGTGATCTGCCCGCTCGGCCTCCCAGAGTGCTGGGATTACAGGCATGAGCCACCGCACCTGGCCATATTATTATTTCTATAATGCCAACTCAAACCAGATTTTCCATTTTTCCATGATTACAAACAGCCCCATGATTTACATATGAGCCAGCATCTATTGAACACTTATTATGTGCCATACACTGTCTGAAGTAATTCCACATATTAACTCATGAATCCTCTCAACATGCCAATTGTATTAGTTACCTACTGCTGCTGTAACAAATTATCACAAGGTTCGTGGTTTAAAACAACACATATTTGCCAGGGGTGGTGGCTCATGCCTATAATCCCAGCACTTTGGGAGGCTGAGGTGGGCAGATCACCTGAGGTCAGGAGTTTGAGACCACCCTGACCAACATGGAGAAACCCCATCTCTACTAAAAATACAAAATTAACAGGGCATAGACTGGGTGCAGTGGCTCACACCTGTAATCCTAGCACTTTGGGAGGCCGAGGTAGGTGGATCACCTGAGGTCAGGAGTTTAAGACCAGCCTGGCCATCATGGTGAAACCCCATCTTAAAAAAAAAAAAAAATTAGGAGGGTGTGGTGGCACATACCTCTAATCCCAGCTACTCAGGTGGCTGAGGCAGGAGAATCACTTGAACCCGGGAGGCGGAGGTTGCGGTGAGCCGAGATCGCGCCATTGCACTCCGGCCTGGGCAACAAGAGTGAAACTCCATCTCAATAAATAAATAAATAAATACACATTTATTATCTCACAGTTCTGGAGATCAGAAGGGTAAAATGAAGGTGTCGGCAGGGCTGTGGTCCTTCTGAGAGCTCTAGGAGAGAATCTATTCTGCACCTTTTCTGGCTTCTAGAGGTACCTGCATTCCTTGGCTCATGGCCCATCCTCACCTTCCTCCAACCTCCTGCTCTCATTATTACATCTCCTGTCCGCAGCGATGGTCCTGCCTCCCTCTCGTAGGGACCCCGTGACTATACCAGGTCCATTCGAAGAATAATCCAGAACCATCTCCCCATCTCAAGATCCTTAACTTCGTCATGTCTGCAGTCTCTTTTATTATGTAAGGTGACAGGTTCCAGCGATTACGAGGTAGATATCTTTGGTGGGGGCATTTTTCTGCCTCCCATGCCTGTGGAGTAGGTACTATTACTCTACCCATTTTATGCTTGGGAAAACTGAGGCACAAAGGGAATAAGTAACTTGTCTGAGGCTATCTAGCTCATAAGTAGCAGAGCTGGGATATGGATCCAGGCAGTCTGGTTTCACAATCTGGCTCTAATGATTATACTACCTGGCATAAATCTTTGCATACTTGAATGAGGGTTTTATAGGATAAATTTCTAGAAGTAGAATTACTGGGACAAAGGAGAGGCATTTACACGTGTTTTTTTTTTAAGTTGTGGAGACCGGGTCTTGCTATGTGACCCAGTCTGGCCTTAAACTCCTGGGCTCAAGTGATCCTCCTGCTTTGGCCTCCCAAAGTGCTGGGATTACAGGCGTGGGCCACTGAGTTCAGTGCAGAGTTACTTTTTTTTCTTTTTGAGATGGAGTCTCGCTCTGTTGCCCAGGCTGGAATGTAGTGGCGCGATCTCAGCTCACCATAACCTCTGCCTCCCGGGTTCAAGCAATTCTCTGCCTCAGCCTCCCAAGTAGCTGGGGTTACAGGCACCTGCCACCACACCTGGCTAATTTTTGTATTTTTAGTAGAGATGGGGTTTTACTATCTTGGCCAGGATGGTCTTGAACTCATGATCTCGTGATCCACACACCTCAGCCTCCTAAAGTGCTGGGATTACAGTTGGGATTACGGTGTGCACCGCGCCTGGCCTATACTTACTTTCTTCTCCCTCTTCTTCTTTTTTGAGTCAGGGGCTCACTCCATCACCCAGGCTGGAGTGCAGTGACATATCATGGTTCACTGCAGCCTCGACTTCCTGGGTCCAAGTGATCCTCCCCTTGAGTAGCTGGGCCCACAGGAATGTACCACCACGACTAGCTAATTTCTGCATTTTTTTATAGAGACAAGGTCTTGCTATGTGCCCAGGCTAGTCTTGAACTCCTGGGTGCAAGCGAGCCTCCCACCTCAGCCTCCAAAAGTGCTGGGATTACAGGCATGAGCCCCTGTGCCTGGCCTGTAGTTACTTTTATTATCTTCACTTTTACAGATGGGAAAAGGAGGCAAAGTGATTTTCCCCAAATCCCAGAAATAGGATGCAAACCAAGGTGACTGCCTCCAAATTCTGCCCACATGACATCCTACTGCAGCTCCTCTGGAGCAGCTGGGCTCCTGGTGGCCTGGAGGACCCCATGGATGCCTGTCCTAGGACACCCACAGGTGATAGTGGAGCTTGCAGGGCAGCTGGAACTCGTCCTGGCTGGTGAGGCAGGCAGCAAGCAGCACAGTGTTCAGGCCCTGCCACTTCCTACGGTGTCAGGTTTCACAGCCTGTTTCCTCATCTGTAAAGTGGAAACAACATGGTCCCCGTCATAGGGCAGTGATGAGGGTTGTATTATCCCCATTTGACAGGTGATGAAATAGATGCTCCTGTGAGCTTGGGGCAAGCGCAAGGGGAGAACTTCAGAACAGGATGCTGCCCCCATGCTAAGATGGCAGCCTTCGGGTCCATTAACAGAGAATCTGAGGGCAGCTCCCTTTGCTGGCTCTTCATCGCCAGATGTCCTGTTACAGACCTGCAGTAGCACTGGCGCCTGCCTCCCTGCTGTTCCTCGGTTCCTTGAGAACTCCTAGATCAGCCCCTAGCCCAGTGGCCCTGCCTTTCTGCACCGTTTCCTCTCCGGGCAAGGCCCTATGCCCTACACAGCCCTGACATCTGGTAGGTGCTAAGGGAATGTGCTACTAACAAAATGCCACCATGAGCATTAACCCTATGTTTGTAGACCCCTCGCCTCCAACTGTGACTACTATCCCAAAGCATCACCTGCCAGCCTCCCCCTCTCCACCATTCAACCCTCACAGACACACAGCTCAGGCTGTGGCTCATGTCTGTAATACAGTAACATTCTAGACTCCATATTCTGGCATTAAAGACCTCTGCTTGCTTTAAACATTTCAGGAAAAAAAAAAAAAGACCTCTGCTTGCTCCCTCCAGCGACAGGACACGCTCCATCCTCAACATTGCTTATTCCACATTCACAATCATTCACAATGTTGTCACTGGCTTCCTTTTTTCTTTTCTTTCTTTCTTTCTTTCTTTTTTTTTTTTTTTGAGATAGAGTCTTGCTCTGTTGCCCAGGCTCAAGTGAAGTGGCACAGTCTTGGCTTATTGCAATCTCTGCCCCACGGGTTCAAGTGATTCTCCTGCCTCAGCCTCCCGAGTAGCTGGGATTATAGGTGTCCACCACCACGCCCGGCTAATTTTTTTTGAGAAGGAGTCACGCTTTGTCTTCCACGACGAAATACAATGGCACAGTCTTGGTTCACTGCAACACCCACCTTCTGGGTTCAAGCAATTCTCCTGGCTCAGCCTCCTGAGTAGCTGGGATTACAGGTACCCGCCACTAGGCCCAGCTAATTTTGTATTTTTAGTAGAGACAGGGGTTTCACCATGTTGGTCAGGCTGGTCTGGAACTCCTGACCTTAGGTGATCCACCCGCCTTGGCCTCCCAAAGTGCTGGGATTACAGGCGTGAACCACCTCGTTCAGCCCTCACCCCGGTTTATAGATGGGGGACCTGAGTCTTCCAAAGAGAACTGTGTGAGTCCTCACAGCCAGTGAGGGACTCAACTATGATTCAAACCCAGCTCTGTCTCATTGTGGCATCTCTGCTCTTATCTCCCAAAGGCATCCCAACCAGACTTTTCATAACTGGTCCCAGAATCTCACCAGTGTTCCATAGGGTATGGTTGAGGGACTATCCCCAAGCCTGGGACCTGAGAGCCTACCTGCAGAGGAGCCACCGCCTGTTCAGCCCCTCCTACACAGCCCAGGGGCTGGATCTCCACAGTATGATGGGCTGATTGAGCTACCACAACTCCATGGCTGACCACACAGGCACTGAGAAGCCTGGAGGAGATGTGGGTTTCTTCTGGACTTACCCAGCTATTCCTCCACCCCTCCTTTCCTGGGGTCACTTCCTCTTCCCTTCTCAGTCTCTCCTTCCTCCCTTCCCTGGGTGCCCGCCCCTGCCCCCGGGGTTCTGGACTTCCCTAGAACTTTGGCTTCACTCTCTGGCCCTCACCTACGCTGTTTCTCAGGGGCGTCTCCTCCTGGTTGTCTCCTGGTCACTCCACCAGCACCGACTCCTCCCGGGAGCCTGGAGGCGCCCACTTGATGGTGAGAGAGAGTGCCTGGCGTGGGGCTAGTCTCCCTTCCTGGGTCTCTTTCTCACTCCTCATTGCACCCCCTCATGCCTGTCACTACGTCTCCGCCTTTTTGCCTCGGTATCCTCATCCGTTTGTCCCTTTTTAAGCTCTCATCCTTAGAATACGCTAGAAGGCAGGCTCTATTACTCCGCCCCTTTAGATATAAGGACTCACAGGCTTAGAGAGTTTTAGGTGACTTATCCGGCGGCAGAGTGTTGGTCTTAGTACCACTCGCCGACCCGGCTGACCCTGCCCGTCTCCTCGCCCCTCCCTCGTCCCTGTCCCCACTTCCGTCCCTCGCCCCGCCCCTCCCTTGATCCGGCACCACCCCGTTCCCGCCCCAACTCAGGTCCTATCCCGCCCCGACGCAGGCCCCGCCCCGCTCCGGGCCCCGCCCCCGCTCGACGCAAGCCCCGCTCCCTTCCCGGCCCGCCCCGGCTCGGGCGGCCGGAGGACCCGGAGCGGAGGCGCCCGAGCCTGCTGCGGCGGCGGCGGCGGCGGGAACGATGTGGTTCTTTGCACGGGACCCCGTCCGGGACTTCCCGTTCGAGCTCATCCCGGAGCTCCCCGAGGGCGGCCCGCCCGGGCCTTGGGCCCTGCACCGCGGCCGCAAGAAGGTGAGTGCGGCCGAGCTCCGCAGGCCGCTGGCGACCTGGGCCTTGCTTAGTCCGCACCACTGGCCCCGTCGCGTCGCGCCCGGCCTTACATGGCGGCGGAGTCTCGGGGCAACGGGCCGGGGAGGGGGCGGGCAGTGCCTACGTGGCGGGCAGAGGGACCGAGGGACGGGCAGGCGGAGGGGCCAGGGTCACGTGGGCGCGGCGAAGTGCCTAAGGCTGACCTGGGAGATACCTGGCTGCCGGCCCTTGTCTTCCGGCCACACAACAGCTCTGGGACCATCTCAGGCCCCGCTGTCCTCTCCCAGGCCACAGGCAGCCCGGTGTCCATCTTCGTGTATGATGTGAAGCCTGGCGCCGAAGAGCAGACCCAGGTGGCCAAAGCTGCCTTCAAGCGCCTCAAAACTCTACGGCACCCCAACATCCTGGCTTATATAGATGGGCTGGAGGTACCCGCTGCCCTACCTGCCCGTCTCTGTCCCTCACTATCTCCTGGTTACCCACGCCTGTCTCCCTCCTTCCCTGTTTCCACCCTATGTGCCTCAGCACCCCCAGATTTGGTTTCCTCTTCCCTATCTCACCCCACATCAAGTCCCTTATCTCCCCTTCCTCTCTGCTCCTCTGCCCCTGATAAACCTGTGTCCCCTTCCCCAGACAGAAAAATGCCTCCACGTTGTGACAGAGGCTGTGACCCCACTGGGAATGTACCTCAAGGCGAGAGTGGAGGCTGGTGGCCTGAAGGAGCTGGAGATCTCCTGGGGGCTACACCAGATAGTGGTAAGGTGGGGGCAGTGGTGATGAGAGCAGGGATGGGGGGTTGCAGGTGCTGGGGCGTGATGGCTCCTTCTGCCCCCAGAAAGCCCTCAGCTTCCTGGTCAACGACTGCAGCCTCATCCACAACAATGTCTGCATGGCCGCCGTGTTCGTGGACCGAGCTGGCGAGTGGAAGCTTGGGGGCCTGGACTACATGTATTCAGCGCAGGGCATCGGTGGGGGACCTCCCCGCAAGGGGATCCCTGAGCTTGAGCAGTATGACCCCCCGGAGTTGGCTGACAGCAGTGACAGAGTGGTCAGAGAGAAGTGGTGGGTGACTGGGGGCAGCGTGCCCCAACCTGCCCTGTCCCGGAGGCCCCTGCAGCCTCAGGACCCCTAGACTAGTTGGCATTCCCCTGTTCCCTGCTGCCTGGCTGGGGAGGGAATCAGTGTCCCAGGAGTGATGGCCATTCCTCTGTGCCCAGGGTCCTCAGCATGGTAGGGCAGGATAGACGCAGGCTTCGGGGTTGGGCTATTCCAAACTTGAAAGCTGTGTGACCTGGGCAGATGTGCCTAGTTCTCTGAGCCTTGGTTTTTTTAATCTGTTAAGTAGGCTGATAAAACCTGCCTCTTGGGACTGATGGCTCAGCTGAGGGACATAGCTGGGCCCTGCCATGCGGTGGGTGCCTGGTGCCCAAGGCAGGTTGGAGGCCTGTGCAGGTGTTTGGTGGGGCCCTAAGAGCTTTGGGTCACTGCCACAGGTCAGCAGACATGTGGCGCTTGGGCTGTCTCATCTGGGAAGTCTTCAACGGTCCCCTACCTCGGGCAGCAGCCCTACGCAATCCTGGGAAGGTAAGTTTCTTGCCCCTGGCTGTTTGCCCTGCCTCAGCCCCTCTGCAAGCTGGCTACCCCTGCCCTGATACTGACCTCTCCCCTGCAGATCCCCAAATCGCTGGTGCCCCATTACTGTGAGCTGGTGGGAGCGAACCCCAAGGTGCGTCCAAACCCGGCCCGCTTCCTGCAGAACTGCCGGGCACCTGGTGGCTTCATGAGCAACCGCTTTGTAGAGACAAACCTCTTCCTGGAGGAGATTCAGGTGAGCCCCCAGCCCACCCTGGGCTTTGACCCTACCTTCTTCATTCTGCCCTCTACCCTGCTTTTCAGGGTCTTTCATAGTTGACCCTCAGGAGACAAGCATGGACTGTGGAGTTAGGCCAATCTGGGTTCAAACCCTGGCTCCCACGCGTACTCGCCGTGTGACTTCCCTTGGCTGAAGTTCAGTCAGTAATAATACAGGTTGAGTATCCCTAACCTGAAAATGCACAGTCTGAAGTACTCCAAAACTGGTAACTTTTTGAACACCAACATTACAATTCAAGGAAATGCCCATTGGAGCATTTTGCATTTCAGATTTTTGGATTAGAGATGTCGAATTGGTATAATGCACATATTCCAAAATCTGAAAACATCTGAAATATGAAACGCTTCTGGTCCCAAACATTTTGAACAAGGGAGACTCAAACTGTACCTACTTCAGAGGCGCCCAGTGAGGAGCCAGAGTTGAAGGTGCGTGGTGCAGTGTTCGGCGCCTGCTCTGGTTACTCCAGTAACTCCATGTGCACATTCTGGCTCTGGTCCTCTGGGGTGTAACGCCCTGTGCTGGCTCTGGCAGGGGGGTGGGCAGCATGGTGGGGAGGAAGGTGAGGCAAACCTAGATTCCTGCCCTCGAGGATCTAGCAAAAAGTAAACAGACCAGGTCCCCACCCTTGGGAACTCTTGTTGGGTGAGAGACAGAAAACATGAATATCATAAATAAACCAGGCACAGTAGCTCATGCCTGTAATCCCGGCACTTTGGGAGGCCGAGGCGGGTGGATCACCTGAGACCAGGAATTCGAGACCAGCCTGGACAATGTAGTAAAACCCCGCCTCTACAAAAAATACAAAATTAGCCAGGTGTGGTGGTGTATGCCTGTAATCCCAGCTATTTGGGAGGCTGAGGCACAAGAATTGCTTGAACCCAGGAGGTAGAGGTTGCAGTGAGCTGAGATCGTGCCATTGCACTCCAGCCTGGGCAACAAGAGCAAAACTCTGTCTCAAAAAAAAGAAAATCATAAATAAGAAAACCAGTGCACCGGAGTGGGGTGTCCCGGGATGGACTCTCTGAAGTGTGACATTTGAGCTGGGACCCGAAGGATGTGATGGTAGGAGCCAGAGGGATGGTACCTGGAGGAAGAGTTCCAGGCAGAGGCGACAGCACACGGAAGGATGCTGAGGAGGGAACCCTCTGCTGTGCCTCTGAACCCGGTTTCCACGTGTGTATAGTGAGGGGCATCCGGGTGTGCTGGCACACAGGGTTGCTGTAGGGAGGAGGGAGGGAGACTCTGCTCTGTGCGCTGCCTGGACCCAGCTGTGCATGAGGAAACAGCGGGTGCTGAGAATCAGAATCAGGAGCAGGAGAGGACAGTGGGAGACATGCCACAGACCCTGACCCAGCAGAGGCCATGGAATCTTGACTTGCATGCTGCGGGGCAGGGAGGGCCTTTGGAAGATGGGAACCTGAACTGCATCTTGAAGGAGAAGCTGCTGGAAACGCTGAGCCCTGTTGCCTCCTGGGCAGTGTCAGGGCAGCAGGAACTTTGTTACGTGGAGTTCTCATATGGCTGGCTCTGCCAAGCTGCCCTTCTCCTTAAAATGTGCCCCATAGGAAATGGGCTGTTTCTGGAGCCTCCAGGAGAACATGGGAGGGCAGTGCCTAGGGGCCCCTCTTCCCACTATTGGGTGCAGTGGTGGAGAGAGCCCAGCTGCAACTCTCTTGATTTGTGACCTTGGATGTGATTTAGCCTCTCTCTGGGCCTTGGCCCCACTGTACCCTATGATCAGAGCACCAAGCCTGCCTCTCGCGCTGATCTGAGCTGCTTAATGGCCATCTAGGTCCTCCTTGTCCCAAGCCAGAGGTCACCTCTCCCGGGCCAAGCCATGGCTCTGGGGGTGGGGTCCAGCAGAGAGCACAGGGACTTTGGAACACGACACCGGGTCATGATCCCTGCCTGGCCGCTCTTGGCTGCTGACCTTGACCCTCCATCTCCCACTTTGTGAATGCGGGGAGTGACAGCATCTTTGGAACGGTGCAGCATGGGAGAGGTGCCAAATCACTGGATCAAACCTTCCTCTGACCGCTTCGTAGCTATGTGACTGGACAAGCTCCTTGCCCTCTCTGTGCCTCAGCTTCCTTGTTGGTAAAATATGGATTACATTAGCACCTACCTCATAAAGTTGTGGAGAGGACTGAGACAATAATCTGTGTAAGGTTTTAGCACAGCCAGATGTGGTGGCTCACACCTGTAATCTCAGCACTTTGGGAGGCTGAGGTGGGCGGATCACCTGAGGTCAGGAGTTCAAGACCAGCCTGGCCAACATGGTGAAACCCTGTCTTTTTTTTTTGGAGACGGAGTTTCGCTCTTGTTACCCAGGCTGGAGTGCAATGGCCCGATCTTGGCTCACCGCAGCCTCCGCCTCCTGGGTTCAGGCAATTCTCCTGCCTCAGCCTCCTGAGTAGCTGGGATTACAGGCATGCGCCACCATGCCCAGCTAATTTTTTGTATTTTTAGTAGAGACAGGGTTTCACCATGTTGACCAGGATGGTCTCGATCTCTTGACCTCGTGATCTACCCGCCTCGGCCTCCCAAAGTGCTGAGATTACAGGCGTGAGCCACCGCGCCCGGCCGATACCCTGTCTTAAAAAAAAAAAAAAAGAAAGAAAAAGAATTAAAAAAGGTTTTAGCATATAATCTGTGCTCAGGAAATATGAGTTGGGGGTACTGTGGCCTCAAAGTGGGGTTAGGAGGACTAAAGGAGACAGCTGAGCTTGCAGCCTGGTCCATTTTGGCTCAGTGGGAGGACAAGGTCTGGGGGTAAAGTCCACCTCATCCCTGCCGTCCACGGCCTACCAGGAACTTCATGCCCACCCCAGCCAGGGCAGGGGAACCAAGTCAGCCCCTTTACCTCTTTGATCTTCAGTGTCCTCCTCTGTGCTCACTCCCTGGGTGGCGAGCACTAGAGGCAACGCTGATAAAGGGCCTGATGCCCTAGTGATGCCCCTAGTGATGCCCTAGTGTTGCCCCTAGTGATGCCCTAGTGATGCCCCTAGTGGCTGCTCTCCCAGCAACAGGTCAGGTGGCAGCTATGACGGCGACAGTCCATAACCGACTGAGTGTCTTCTGTGTGCCAGGCCTGTGCTGCAGCTTTTATGTGCATTTTCTGGTTGACGCCTCCGAACAATCCTGTAGATAGTAGAGCTGTTATCCCATTTTACATGGCAGGTAAGCGGGACAGTTGGGCTTTGAACCCAGGCAGCCAGGCTCCAGAGCCCATGAGCATCACTTCTCCTTCAGGCTGCCAGTGGCTCTTGTCCTCACCTGTGGCTGGGTTTGGGCTGTGACCAGGCTGATCTCCCTGGGTCCTGTCCTCACTCCCCCAGATCAAAGAGCCAGCCGAGAAGCAGAAGTTCTTCCAGGAGCTGAGCAAGAGCCTGGACGCGTTCCCTGAGGATTTCTGTCGGCACAAGGTGCTGCCCCAGCTGTTGACCGCCTTTGAGTTCGGCAATGCTGGGGCCGTTGTCCTCACGCCCCTCTTCAAGGTGAGTGGAGCTGTGGGGCCCAGAGAGCTGCTGAGTGCACAGGAACTGCCAAAGAGAAGGCCCTGAACTGGGGCAGCCTGGTTAGGGCAGAACCAAAGCCATATGAGCAGGAGAAGGCCCTGGGCTGGGGCAGCCTGGTTAGGGCAGACCCAAAGCCAAATGAACAGGAGAAGGCCCTGGGCTGGGGCAGCCTGGTTAGGACAGAACCAAAGCCATATGAGCAGGAGAAGGCCCTGGGCTGGGGCAGCCTGGTTAGGACAGAACCAAAGCCATATGAGCAGGAGAAGGCCCTGGGCTGGGGCAGCCTGGTTAGGACAGAACCAAAGCCATATGAGCAGGAGAAGGCCCTGGGCTGGGGCAGCCTGGTTAGGGCAGACCCAAAGCCAAATGAACAGGAGCTTCCTGCCAGCATCTATAAACAGGCACCTGACCAGCTCCTCCCTGGGGAGGAGAGACTCTGTGCCTCTAAAATCTTTTTTCCACAAACCCCTGGCTTCACAACCCTCAGCCCTTTCTCCATTTCCCCCGGTCTGACCTGTGCACCTTGGTTCCCAGGGCCCAGGGGGATTACCTGCCCACCACCCCACTTGGCCATCCTCCCTCCTAACCGCTCAGCACTCAGCTTACCTGGCTTCAGGGAGCTGGATCCTCCACCCCTTCCTCAGACTCTAGCCCGCCCTTTCACGGGCACCTGCCATTCCCTGCTCTGCTCGCCTTGGGGAGAACCCTTTCCCCTGAAGAACTTGCCAGGAGCAGAGAAGACAACAAGGAAATCCTGTATAGCTGGGAACCCCCAGAAACTGCAGGCGGGATGTCTGCACATGGCATAGAGGTGCCTGTTTGTCGGGAGGGGCACACAGTTTTCACCAGCCTCCTGAAAGAGGCCTTGGACCAGGTTAAGGGCAGGGCTGAGATGGAATATGGGTAGAGGGGCTCCTGAGGAAACGCCTGTCCCCCACTCCGCCATCACTTCATTCCCACTCTGGGATATTGGCCCCCAGAATTTAAATGAGCCTAGCAAAGTCAGCCCATTCCTGTGAGTGGCTGAACCCCTCTTCCTGTTCTTTCAGGTGGGCAAGTTCCTGAGCGCTGAGGAGTATCAGCACAAGATCATTCCTGTGGTGGTCAAGATGTTCTCATCCACTGACCGGGCCATGCGCATCCGCCTCCTGCAGCAGGTGGGGCCTCCACCAGCCTCTACGCTGGTCCACCCCTGCCAGACCCCACCCTGGCTGCTGGGGAGGCACCTGCCCTGGCTGCACAGGGACCCCAGAAACCCCACCCCTGAACATACACACAAGTGAGGGACCCACTGAGGACAGGCTCTCAGGAAGTTGGCCACATACAGGGCTCATTGGAAGTTTTGGGAATGCTCAGCCTGCCCAAGCTGCAGCGCTCTCATGCCCCCTCCTCTCCTGGCTCAGTCACTCTCGCCCTCTGGAGTGGGGATACAGTCTCTCTCCTGCCAACCTGGGGGCAGCTGGGAGCATCAGACAGGATGGATTGGATCTAGGAAGTACCAGCGGCTCCCAGGTGCCATTCCCTCTGTGACCACCAATCATGCTACTTCTCTTCATGGCACAATGGGCAGGCAGGGAGGAGTAGGGCAGGGGTGATACCCTCTTTTATAGAGGAGGCTCAGGCCAGGTGTGGTGGCTCATGCCTCTAATTCCAGCACTTTGGGAGGCTGAGGCAGGAGGATCACCTGTGGTCAGGAGTTCAAGATCGGCCTGGCTAACATGGCGAAACCCCAACTCTACTAAAAATACAAAATTAGCCAGGTGTGGTGTCAGGTGCCTGTCATCCCAGCTACTTGGGGGGCTGAGATAGAAGAATCACTTGAACCCGGGAGGCAGAGTTTGCAATGAGCACACCACTGCACTCCAGCCTGGGTGACAGAGCAAGACTCTGTCTCAAAAAAAAAAAAAAATAGAAGATGCTCTGAGAGGGTGGCCAGATGAGCCAGATTATGAGCCAGGCCTTCCTGGCACCCTCCTAGCCTCTCCTCACCTCACTCCTCCACCTGGGCCTGAGGCAAAACACCTGGGCGGGGTCTCAGGAGGCTGACATGGCTGCCCAGTGCCTGCTGGCTGGAAAAGCTAAGCCACGAGTGGTTCCGTGGCTGTGGGGGTAGAGTGGGAGGGGCTGACCGCGTTGACACATCCCAACCCGGGCCACAGATGGAGCAGTTCATCCAGTACCTTGACGAGCCAACGGTCAACACCCAGATCTTCCCCCACGTCGTACATGGCTTCCTGGACACCAACCCTGCCATCCGGGAGCAGACGGTCAAGGTGGGTGTGGAATTCAAATGAGCCCAGCAAAGTCAGCCCATTCCTGTGAGTGGCTGAACCCCTCTTCCTGCTCTTTCAGAGTGGCTACCCCTGGTTTTCCAAGGCTTGGAGGGGCTCACCCTAGACACAGAGGCCTTGGCTTCCACCCATGGGTCTGAGCAGGCACTGTCCTTGCTGTGTGGGTCCAGGCCGTGGGTGCAGCTCGGCAGCTGGCAGGGGAGCAGGTCCTCATTCAGCAGACAGGGAGCACCTGCCTGTGCCTGGCCCAGGCCCTATCCATGCTGGGAGGCGGCGCATGAGGTGGCCGAGCACCCTGCACTCATGGAGCTTCCTTTCAAGGGCACAGAGAGTGGACTTGCCAGACGATAAACAGAATTGGAAAATATGTATTATTGGCTGGGTGCAGTGGCTCATGCCTGTAATCCCTGCACTTTGGGAGGCCAAGGTGAGTGGATCACTGAGGTCCGGAGTTCGAGACCAATCTGACCCACGTGGCAAAACCCTGTCTCTCCTAAAAATTACAAAACTAGCTGGGTATGGTGGCACATGCCTGTAATCCCAGGTTCCTGGGAGGCTGAGGCAGGAGAATCAATTGAACCCAGGAGGTGGAGGTTTCAGTGAGCCGAGATCACACCATTGCACTCCAGCCTGGGCAATAAGAGTGAAACTCTGTCTCAAAAGAAAAAAAGAAAACATGTATTGTTAGAAAGTGATAGAAAGTGTGGGGAGAAGAGTTTGTGGTTTTAAAAACAGTAGTCAGGGGCTGGGTGCGGTGGCTCACACCTGTGATCCCAGCACTTTGGGAGGCTGAGGTGGGAGTATCGCTTGAGCCCCAGAGTTTGAGACCAGCCTGGTCATCATAGACAAACTCCGTAGCTACAAAAAAATAACCAAAGTTAGCCAGGTATCGTGGGGCACGCCTGTAGTCTTAGCTACTTGGGAGGCTGAGGTGGGCAGATCGCTTAAGCCCAGGAGGTTGAGGCTGCAGTACGCTGTGATCGTGCCACTGCACTCCAGCCTGGGCAACAGAGTGAGACCTTGTCTCAAAATTTAAGAAATTATTTTATGCCAGGCATGGTGGCTCAGTAATCCCAGCACTTAGGGAGGCCAAGGTGGGTGGATTACCTGAGGTTAGGAGTTCAAGACTAGCCTGGCCAACATGGTGAAACCCCATCTCTACTAAAAATACAAAAAGTTGGGCTGGGCAAGGTGGCTCACACCTGTAATCCCAGCACTTTGGGAGGCCGAGGCGGGCAGATCACGAGGTCAGGAGATTGACACCATTCTGGCTAACACAGTGAAACCCCATCTCTACTAAAAATATAAAAAATTAGCTGGACGTGGTGGCACACGCCTGTAATCACAGCTACTTGGGAGGCTGAGGCAGGAGAATTGCTTGAACCTGGGAAGTGGAGGTTGCAGTGAGCTGAGATCGTGCCATTGTACTCCAGCCAGGCGACAGAGCGAGACTCCGTCTCAAAAAAAAAAATACGAAAAGTTAACCAGGCATGGTGGTGTATACCTGTAATCCCAGAGGCTGAGGCAGGAGAATTGTTTGAACCTGGGAGGCAGGGGTTGCAGTGAGCCAAGATTGCCCCACTGCACTTCAGCCTGAGCAACGAGAGTGAAACTCTGTCTCAAAAAAAAAAAAGAAAACAGTGGTCAGGGAAGACCTGGGTGAGGAGGTGTCATCTAAAGAAAGGATGCAAGAGACTGACCTGCAAGGAGACCTGGAGGAAAGTATTCCTTGCAGGAGGAACGGCATGTGCAAAGGCCCTGAGCTGGAATGTGGCTGGAGTGGAGAAGTGGCTGCAAGAGGTTTAGCATGGCTAAAGGGGAGTAGTTGTAGGAGGTGGGGTCAGAGGGGTAATGGAGGGTTAGGGCCACGGCCTTGTAGGGTGAGGAGGGCACTTGGTACATTCCCTGGGAGTGAGACAGGAGCCACTGGGAGGTTGAGTGGAGCAGTGACATTGTCTGACTTGTTTTAAAAGGATTGCTGGGTTGCTGTGTAGAGAATTGACTGGTCAGGGCAAGGGTGGATGCTGGGACACTGTTAAGGGCTTTGCAGTGGCCCAGGTGATAGATGACAGTGGCTGGCAGTAGGTGGTGAGAAGGGGCCACATGCTGAAGGTGGAACTGCCAGTGTTTGCTGATGGGTAAATATGGACTTGAGGGGCCGGGCACGGTGGCTCATGCCTGTAATCCCAACGCTTTGGGAGGCTGAGGTGCGTGGATCACCTGAGGTCAGGAGTTCAAGACCAGCCTGACCAACATGGTGAAACCCTGTCTCTACTAAAAATACAAAAATTAGCCGGGTGTGGTGATGCATGCCAGTAATCCCAGCTACTTGGGAGGCTGAGGCAGAAGAATTGCGTGAACCCGGGAGGCGGAGGTTGCAGTAAACGGAGATTGTGCCATTGCACTTCAGCCAGGGCAAAAGAGTGAGACACTGTCTCAAAAAAAAAAAAAAAAGATATGGAGATGAGGGTGGCTCTGAGGCTTGTGGCCTGAGCAATTGGAAGGTTAAGAGTTGCTGTTTACTGAGAAGATGATGCAAGCAGGTTGGGTCATCTTGGCTTTTTCTGTTAGGCCTCTGGATGGAAATGTTGAGTTGGTTGTTGGTTACTCATGTGTGAAGTTTAGGGAAGTCTGGGCTAGGGGTACACGCCTGGGAGTTGTCAGCTCACAAGAAGGCATTTAAAGCCATGAGATGGCTGAGATCACCTAGGGCAAGAGTGTTAGATATAAAAGAACCCTCAAGATTGGCCCCGAGTGTGTGAACATTAGAATCTCAGCAAAAGGAACAGCCAGCTAGGTCAGAGGAGAACCAGGAGGGGCTGGTGTCCTGGAAGACCAGAGACCAAAGTTTCAAGGAGGAAAAACTAGGGGTGTCAGAACAGCTGAGGGTCAGGTTTGGTGCGATGGAGAACTGGCCGTTGAAGTTAGCACCATGGAGGGCATCAGTGACCTCACCCCGAGCCAGTTGGGCGGAGTGTGGGGCTGTTTTTGTGAGCCTAGGTGGAGTGCCATCAGAGCAGAGGAAATGGGAGACAGGAGTACAGATGGACTTGGGAGACTTTTCTGTAAAGGGGGACAGAAATGGGGTCCCTTTCCTCAGCATGCTGGACAGGGCCAGGCCCAGGCTGGGAGGTGGCTCTGCAGGCTTTGACGGGTGTGCTCTGCGCTGAGGGCTGCCAGGAGGCTGTTTGTACACAAGGCCCTTTGCCTGCCACAGCCCACAGTTTCCACTCTCCTTTCTGCCCCGTAGTCCATGCTGCTCCTGGCCCCAAAGCTGAGCGAAACCAACCTCAATGTGGAGCTGATGAAGCACTTTGCACGGCTGCAGGCCAAGGATGAACAGGGCCCCATCCGCTGCAACACCACGGTCTGCCTGGGCAAAATTGGCTCCTACCTCAGTGCCACTGTGAGTGTCCTGTACAACTGCTGAAGCCTGGTCCCTGTCACAGGACCACGGCTTCTTCCAAGGCCAGGAGTCCTGCGTGTGTGGGCCCTCATCCTCCCAGATACCTAGGCCCTGGGCACTGTTGGCCCCATATCTGGGTTCCCAGAGGTGGAGTGAGTTGGGCCAGGTCACACAGCCAGGAGGGGGTGGATCTGGAATCTGAATCCAGGCCCACTTGGCCCCACGGCCTGTGTGGGTCCCTTCTGCCAGGGTTTGTAAGCTCAGCTGCTTGCCATGCCCAGACAGGTAACAGAAATGAATGGTCAGCTGGGCAGGGAGGAAGGGAGCCTGTGTCCCAGCCCTGGGGGCAGCTGCTGTTGTGGTCTCATGCCCTGAGGCAGCAGTGGCAGGTGGCAGCAGTGGGAGCCCAGTGATTTGGGAAGAGAAGCCCAGGTCCAGAGTTTTCCGTAAGCTTTCCCCATTTAAGTGATTCATTCACATTTTTCCGGCTCTGGGGGCCTATGGGTGGCCCTGTTCTGGGAAGTAAGGGCTGGTGGTTCTGGGCCCCAACATTGACCCCACACTCAGGAGCCCTCTTTCCTTCCTGCCCCGTCGCAGACCAGACACAGGGTCCTTACCTCAGCCTTCAGCCGAGCCACTAAGGACCCGTTTGCACCATCCCGGGTTGCGGGTGTCCTGGGCTTTGCTGCCACCCACAACCTCTACTCAATGAATGACTGTGCCCACAAGATCCTGCCTGTGCTCTGCGGCCTCACTGTAGATCCTGAGAAATCCGTTCGGGACCAGGTGAGGCACAGCCGGCCCTGGGCTGGGGCTGTGGGGGATGTCAGGCCCTAGCTGGCCTGGCAGGCTCTTGGGAACCCCAGAGGCCCCAGCTCTGCCCCTTGTTACCCCACAGGCCTTCAAGGCCATTCGGAGCTTCCTATCCAAACTGGAGTCTGTGTCAGAGGACCCAACCCAGCTGGAGGAAGTGGGTGAGTGGCTGACACTCAATGTTCCCTCTTTCTGTGCCATGTCTTTGTGACCTGTTTGTGTCCCACCCCCACTGGAGTTTCTGAAAGGCCCTAGCAAGCAGACTGGACATGGCCCCCCCTTCACAGATGGGAGAACTCAGGCCTGGAGAAGGGAGGGGCAGCTACAGGGCACTGTCAGTTCCTGCCATCCTGTCATCCCATGGGTGCCTGAGGTGCCCATACCCACCTCTCTCTCATGCCACTGCCCAGAGAAGGACGTCCATGCAGCCTCCAGCCCTGGCATGGGAGGAGCCGCAGCCAGCTGGGCAGGCTGGGCCGTGACTGGGGTCTCTTCACTCACCTCCAAGCTGATCCGTGCGCACCCCACCACTGCCCCCTCAGAGACCAACGTTCCCCAAAGGCCCACGCCTGAAGGTGAGCATTCTGGCCTGGCTGCATCAGCAGCTGAGAGGGCTGGGAGCTCAGGCACCCGCGAACTGTTTTGTCTGACCCCTGGAGATGGTGAGGGGGACATAGGGACTGGGGTAGGCTCTAGGCACCTTGTGGGCTTCCTTGGTGCTCCTTTCCCCCAGTAGCCCCCTTCCCCCAGCAGCCTCTGCCCTGTCCTAAGACCCCTCTGAAAGCTCAGTGAGCCACTGCTCCGCAGGAGTTCCTGCCCCAGCTCCTACCTCTGTTCCTGCCACCCCTACAACCTCAAGCCACTGGGAGACGCAGGAGGAGGACAAGGACACAGCAGAGGACAGCAGTGCTGCTGACAGATGGGATGATGAAGACTGGGGCAGCCTGGAGGTGTGTGTGGCTGAGGGAGCCTCCCCAGGGGACCCCAGCTCAAATCCACAGCCTGCCGTCCAGGGAGCTTCCATGGGGCCTGGTTGGAGCGGGCCTGGCCTCATCTGCACAGCATCCCTGGCATGTAGGCCTCATGGAGGGGCTGCTGTAGGCCAGAGCCAGCAGCAGGGCTCCAGTCAACCCCAGCAGCCCCAGGGAACAGGCCGGGCAGATGGCACTTGGGACATTCCCTGGACTTCCTCACTCTCCTCCACACCATGTCCCTCCCCCCTCTCCTCCAGTGCCCACGCAGCCCTGGGGGTCAGCAAGGAGAGGCCACTCCTGGGTCTAGAACCAGACCAATTCTGCTTGGGGGATGGGCTTAGGATGGGCTGAGGGAGGAGTGGGCTGCCTTCGGGGGAATGGGGCAGAGCTGGGGGCCCAGTTTCCCCATCTGGCTGACAGCAGCAGATTCTGGCCCTCAAGGCTGTTGGAAGGAGCATCTAGATCTCATTCCTTAGCCTCAAAGAGGGGTAAGGGAGGCCGGGCATGGTGGTTCATACCTGTAATCCCAGCACTTTGGGAGGCCAAGGCGGATGGATCATGAGGTCAGGAGTTTGAGATCAGCCTGGCCAATATGATGAAACCCCATCTCTACTAAAAATATAAAAATTAGCCAGGCATGGTGGTGCATGCCTGTAGTCCCAGCTTCGCAGGAGGCTGAAACAGGAGAATCGCTTGAACCCAGGAGGCAGAGATTGCAGTGAGCCAAGATCACGCCACTGCACTCCAGCCTGGGCGACAGAGCTAGACTCTGTCTCAAAAAAAGAGGGGTAAGGGCAGGCCGGGGTCAGCTCGTCCACTTAATAGATGGGAAACAGAGCCTGAGAAGCAAATGAGGAGGAAGGTAAAAGACAGTGGTGGGGCCCGTGGCTGGGACGGTGCTGGGGCCAGCTCATTTGCCCTTTAGCATGGGATGGGATTCAGTGGTCTCTTCCCACACTGCAGCAGGAGGCCGAGTCTGTGCTGGCCCAGCAGGACGACTGGAACACTGGGGGCCAAGTGAGCCGTGCTAGTCAGGTGAGCTGGGGCAGGCGTGTGTGTGTGTGTGTGGGGGGCCCTTTCCTCACCGAGCCCAGGGCTACTTCCCCCTCCCACTCTTCTACAGGTCAGCAACTCCCACCACAAATCCTCCAAATCCCCAGAGTCCGACTGGAGCAGCTGGGAAGCCAAGGGCTCCTGGGAACAGGGCTGGCAGGAGCCAAGCTCCCAGGAGCCACCTCCCGAGGGTACGAGGCTGGCCAGCGAGTATAACTGGGGTGGCTCAGAGTCCAGTGACAAGGGTGACCCCTTTGCTACCCTGTCTGCACGTACCAGCACCCAGGTACCCAGCATGGGTCTGGCGGGAGGGTAGAGATGGTGGACCTCAGCCATAAGTCGGCCCCACTGCAGCCCACACTTCTCTTTACAGCCCAGGCCGGACTCGTGGGGTGAAGACAACTGGGAGGGCCTCGACATTGAGAGCCGTAAGTGCTTCCCCTGGGTGGGCTGAAGACTAGGGCTCCCTGACTAGCCTGCCCCTACAGGCCCCCGGCAGATGCTGGCTGAAGAGCTGAGACCCGGCTTCCCCTTCCTGACTCCAGGACAGGCGAAGGCTGAGCTGGCCCGGAAGAAGCGTGAGGAGCGGCGGCGGGAGATGGAGGCCAAACGCGCCGAGAAGAAGGCGGCCAAGGGCCCCATGAAGCTGGGAGCCCGGAAGCTGGACTGAACCGTGGCAGTGGCGCTTCCCAGCTGCGGAGATCCCACTCCACGGATGTATTTATTGTACAAACCATGTGAGCCCGGCCGGCCAGGCCAGGCCCTCACCTGTACATAATCAGAGCCACATTAAATTCTATTTCACACCCACTGTGCCCGGCTCAGTCTAGCCCCTGGGAGGCGGCCGGGGTCTGGCACCGCCCTGCACAGTCTGCGCCCACGTCAGACGTGAACATCAATTTGCTTCGAAAGCTAAGTAAAGAGGCACGATCTGATTTATCAGTTTCTAGGAGACGCCCTCTGGGAGGAAGGCGGGCAGCGCCCGCCAGAGACCTTACAACCGCCTGCCAACCGGGCGGGCCAGTAGGGGCGCCTCCGGTCCCAAGGCGCAGGGAGGGGTCTGTGGGCCCCGAAGGTCCCTGGATCCAAGCCCCGAGTCGGGGCAGGAGTGAGAGGCCGAGCTCGCGGAGACTCGCCAGTGATCACAGAGGTCTGGCTGAGGGCGGCGTCAGCGGCGGCGCTGGGGAACGCAGGCCCCGTGCGGGCGGCTGCGCGCGAAGCCGGCTTTGCAAACGCAGCGGAAGGAGCCGCTAGTGTTCACGCAGCGCTCGCTCTTGCACAGAAGCCCGCGCTGGTTCAGCTCTCGGCACTCGTCGATGTCTGCAGGTGGGGGCGACAGGTGCAGCTCCGCTGAGCCTCCAGGCGGCCCCTTGCCACCGGCCCCGCCCCTGCCCCACCCTCGATCCCCGCTCACCCACGCAGCGGGCACGGGAGGCGTCGAGCTGGAAGCCGCCAGGACACTCGCACACTGCGCCACCTGGCCGCGGCATGCAGCGGCCGCTGACGCAGCGACACTCGTCTGAATCTTCCTCTGAACTGTCCTCATCTGCGTGGCCCGGGACAATACGGACTTCAACACTGACCCCCGGTCAATGGCTACCAACCCCGCCACCACCCCCCATGGCAGCACCTACCTCTCGGGGGCTTCCCCAGCAGCAGGGGGCTTGTGTCCCAGAAGGAATTGCTCTCGCTCTGCGATGTCGGGCACTGGGACCCTGAGAGGGGCGGGGCTGGTCAGCAACCTCTGGGTCCCCAGGCCCTGGCCCCCATCCTCGCTCCCAACCAATTCCTCCCCGACCGCCTTACCGGTGCCGCGCGGTGGGCACGGGCGGCACTGAGCGCCCCAGCCGCGGCCCTGGCGGCAGCAGCAGTCGTCGAAGGTGAGGGCAGGCCCGGCCAGGGGCCCCGCGCACATGCCGTCCTCTCCGCGCTGGCTCCAGCACACGTCACGCCGCTCTGGGGCGCGCTCTGTGGACAGCACCTGGCATCAGGGAGCAGCCGGAGGCAGGGACCAACCCCCTCCGCTCCGCCCCGCCCCACCCGCGAGGGGGGCCGCAGCCCTGGGGCTCCACAAGAAGGACAGGGCCCCGGGGTTGGCCCAAGTTGACCCTCGCCCTCACCGGCCGGGCTCTCGGGGAGCTGGCAGTCGCGGCCGGAGGGCCCGGGCACCCAGGGCAGGCGACACTCGCAGCGGTAGGAGCCCGGCAGGTTGACGCAGCGGCCAGGGCGGCAGGCTGCCGGGTCCTGGCACTCGTCGACGTCTACGAACAGTGAGGGGGTGGGCGGGGCCGTCACAGTTCGGTCCGGGCCCCGCCCCTCCTACTTCCCCGCTCCTGGGCCCGGGCCTCACCCATCTCCTCCGGGCTCAGGCACTGGCGCTGCGCGGGGCTGTACTCAGCTGGGGGTGTGCAGGCGCAGCGGTAGCCGCCGCGCGTGTTCTCACACACTCCGTTCCGGCAGTTGGACTCGTCCAGGCACTCGTCCACGTCTGCGGGGAGGAAAAGCGTGGGTGGCAGGGGCAGGCCCCGGGTGGGCGCGGTGGCGCGTGTCTCCCCGCTGCTTGCCCACGGCCCTCCGTCGGGGAGCTGAGCTCACCCACGCATTCCAGCAGGTTCCCGTCGTAGTAGAAGCCCTGCTTGCAGTAGCACTCGTAGCCAGGCTGCGTGTTCACGCACTTGCCCTCCTTGCAGATCTCGGCCCCGAACAACATGCACTCATCGATGTCTGCGGGGTGACAAACCACGGCTGCTCCATCTCCGACGGGTGAGGGGCGGGGCCTACCGGAGGGGCGGGGCCGGCGAGGAAGGTGCGGGCGGGGCTTACCCGGCAAAGGCAGCTGACCCACCAGCCCGGCAAGGGATCCGGACGAGCCTAAGCCCGGGTGAGTGGGCGTGGGGCGGGGGGAGCCGCGGGGCGCTTACCGCGGTGGGCTGGGATGCCGTAGTTGATGATGTTGTTGTCCTGGGTGTAGCCCTTTCCGTCTGGGCAGAGGCTGTGGAACTCGGCTGCGGTGGCAGGGTGGCCGTGGGGAGGGAAGGGGCAGGGCTGAGCGTGCGTGTGGGCTTAGGGCCGCAGCCCGCCGCCTATTTCCTAACTGCCAGGGGGCGCTATTTCCCACATTTGGCTTCCAGATGAACAAACTGAAGATCTGGGAAGGGACCTTTCCGGCTCCTGACCTGAGCTGTAGACTGGGCAGGGGTAGATTTCACAGTGGTCGCCCCAGCCGGCGCCCAGCGAGCAGCAGCACTCCTGCTGGGTGACGTTGGTGGCCAATACGCTGTCGCAGAACACTGTGTCATCGAAGTTCAGGTAGCACTCCTTCTTGTGGTGGGGCTGCTCCACCTCTGAGGGGCGCAGGGCAGCTCAGGGGAGAGCACAGACCGCCTTGGCCCTGTCCACCCTGCCCACCCATCACAGCTTTCTCCTCCCACCTTCCCTGGCTCCCCTGAGCCACCTCCTGAGAGCTGGCTCCGTTGTCAGTGGGGTGTTCTGGGCTCTTCATGGTCTGGCCCCACTAGACTCCCCCAGCCAAAAGGGATTTCTTCTGGTTCCCCAAATTCAGGAGGGTGGGGCCAGGACACGTCTGAACCCCAGCTGCAGCTCAGGGGAGTTGTCCATTCCGACGGGGAGCTGGGAGGACACTCACCCTCACAACTGTGCTGGTCCTGGGTGGGGGTGAAGCCCTCATCGCAGACACACACATAGGAGCCCTGCAGGTTCTTGCAAGCCCCATGGGGAAGGCACAGGCCCGGGTCTTGGCTGCACTCATCTATGTCTGGGGGGCAAGAGTAGCTTAGATGGAAACCCAGCCCCTCTTTCCCTGGGGCTGTACCTCAAGGGCCTCACACAAGTTCAGAACCTGAATTTCCACTTTGGTTTCAAAGTGTGTACAGCAGGAAGTCTGCTGTGTCAGTGTGTGTGCATGTTGCATGTGCACATTCGCTGCTGTCCTTCCTAACATCTTCGGTGGCTCCCACTACCTTTACAAGACCTAAAGGTATTGGAAGCCCAAAGGGAAAGGCCTCAAACGCCACTCACTCAGCTTGGCATTTGATGCCTTTCGAACTGGGCTTCCAATACCTTTAGGTCTCATCACACCTTACTCTAGACCACCCTCCACTCCCCAACTCTGTGCTCAGGGCACCCTCCCCTCCTCTGTAAACACAACTAGCTCCTTCCAGATCTCTGTGTTTTGCAATTACTGCTCTTTGGTCCTGGAATGACTTCCTGTGCCTTGCCTTTCCCATGCCTAGGGAACTCCTAGTTATGCCTCAAGTCCAGTTCAACATTCACCTCCCCATTGAAATTAATCATTAGTCCATGGTCAACATGGTGAAACCCCGTCTCTACTAAAAATACAAAAATTAGCCGAGCATGGTGGTGTGCGCCTGTAGTCCCAACTACTCGGGAGGCTAAGGCAGGAGAATTGCTTGAACCCAGGAGGCGGAGGTTGCGGTGAGCCGAGATCACGCCATTGCACTCCAGCCTGGGTGACAAGAGCAAAACTCCGTCTCAAAAAAAAAAAAAAAAAAAAAAAAATCATTAGTCCAGACCTTTCTTGGCACCAAGGACCCTGAACTGTCAGAATCAGTTTACATGTCGGCCTCCCCTAGCTGGGAGCCGTGGGTCATTGCTGATTACCTAGTACAAAGCACAGATCCTGGAAAATAGTAGGTACTCAATAAACTTTTTTTTGAGATGGAGTCTCGCTCTGTCACCCAGACTGGAGTGCAGTGGTGCAATCTCAGCTCACTGCAACCTCCACCTCCAGGGTTCAAGCGATTCTCCTGCCTCAACTTCCCAAGTAGCTGGGACTACAGATGTGTGCCACCATGCCCGGCTAATTTTTGTATTCTTAGTAGAGATGGGGTTTCACCATATTGGCCGGGCTGGTCTCGAACTCCTGACCTCATCATGATCTGCCCGCCTTGGCCTCTCAAAGTGCTGGGATTACAAGCATGAGCACCACACCCGGGCTGAGCCACCACGCCTGGCCTAAACTTTTGTTGGATGAATGCATGTATAGGTGAGTTGATGGGTAAGACTAATACATTAATATCTGTAAAGAGCTTAACAGAGTGTCTGGCACATCATAAGCCCCACAATAGCACTAACTGTCATGTTTACTGTGATCATTGTTATTCTAGGTGAAAGAGTGGAAAGCTGAGTGAGTGGGTGGGTGGGTGGATGGATGGATGGATGAATGGATAGGAAGAGAAAGGCTATAGTGTGTCTAGGGAATTACTGCTCCCTGCCGCACCCCTCAGGAACCCTCAGCCAGTCCCCCATACCTTGGCACTTCCTGCCACCCACCAGCCGATGCCCCTGGGGGCAAAGACATCTGTAGGAGCCATTGGTATTGATGCAGTCACCCCCAATGCAGGCCGCAGGGAAGTCACACTCATCAATATCTGTAGGGGAGGGAAGGAGTGGAAAATCTCAAGGGCTGATCACCACCCCACCGAGCCTAAGGCTGCCAAAGCTTTCCCCCAGAGCCCTGGGTCAGTCCCACACCCCCATGCCCCAAATCTGGATAGGGACTGGACCTGGGCAGTGGGGGTCCTGGGGTAGGGAGGGACAGGTCAGCACCCCAGCTCTAAGGTGCCTCACCCTCGCAGCGGCTCCGGTCCCTGGACAGATGGTAGCCAGACAGGCACTGACACTGGAAAGATCCTGGTGTGTTTGTGCAGATGCCATTGTCACACACGTCCCCAGCCTCACACTCGTCCACATCTGCAGGGCACAGACGGTGTCAGAGGGCCAGGCTGGGTGGTCTTGCGTTTCTACTACTCTTTTCTCACTTCTACCCATGGCCTGGAGCACCAGAGCTCCAGCACTCAGAAGCACGGGCCTCACCCTGCTTCTGGGTGGCACATCCTGGGCCAGGTCTGTTGCTGAAGAGCCTCCCCCACCATCTCTTCCTCCTCCAGCTGCTTTCAGGGCTGGTCCCACCCTTCCCTTACCTGCCACGGCTCCCTTCTTCCTCAGTGGATAAACTCCCTATCATTGTCCTTCCCACTTTCTTCTGCTCATGTAGGAAAATAACTTGACCCTCCCCGGAACACACTTTCCTGAGGCCTCTCTGGTGGAGCTGGTTGTCCACACCCCAGACCCCACCAAGCCATAACTCTGCCTCTGAGGTACCACCGGCCTCCTGCAGCCTCTGCCCTCCTATGGCTGTCAGCACCCACCTTCCTTGTTCCTCCCGCTCTGTTTTCCTTTCCATTCTGGGAGTTTCCAACATCCCCTCAGACAATCAGGCCAGCCTCTGACCTCACATTCCTGGATCCCTCAGCTTCTGTGACCTTCCCCCTACTCTCAGAATTCCCAGGGGTTTCATCACTCAGATCTGCCCCACCCCAGGGCCCTCAGAGGCTGCCTTTTTTCCACTATTCTCAAGTCCTCACCTCCACCTTCTCTCTCAGGGCCTGGTGGCCTCCCTCTCAGTCCTCCAAGCTTGCCTGATACCCCCAGACTCTGACAGTTCCCAGCAGGACCCCAGGGCTCATCATCCGTAGGACTCCAGTCCTTGATCCATAAACACCTCTCCTTCCTCCTCACTGGTCTGGCAAAGCCCAGCCTCCAGTCAGAGCTGTGGCCTGTGGATCCTGGGTGCAGAGTGGGCCTGGAGCAGCCACCAACCTGAGCATGCTAGGCCATAGCCACATGCTTCAGACTCAGTCCAGCAGAGCCCCATGTGGCTGGCACCTCCCTCTAACTCCTCTCAAGCCTTGACTTCTATAAAGCTCCTAGGCAGCCCCATGTCCTGGGGCACTTCTGAACTGCCACTGTTCTGGAGTCCCCTACTCAACCCATGCCCTTCCCTGTATGTTGAAAGGATTAAGGGTAATCGCCCTTAACCCACTGAACATCATTATCTACATCCATTCCCCTCTTGCTCCTGTTACACCAAGAGATGTCCCTTCCCCTGTCCACAGCCAGTTGCCCACTGGCTCTTCTCCCTCCTCTCCTGACCCCTGAGCCCGTGTCTCCTGGCATCACCTCCTCAGCCTATACGAAAGCCCTGCTTAGAAAGAGCAAGAGTCCCCAGGTCTTCCTCTTCCTTGCTTGCTGCCCACATATCCTGGCCTCAGTCCCCATCATGTCACAGAAGCCACCCTGCCAAGGCCACCAGGGACCTTCTTGCCAAGGAAGGCATCACCAGAATATCCACATAGGATTAGGGGGCAGACCCCTAAGTCTTGTCCTAAGACTCGTCTCACCAGTTCTTATTTTACAAGAACCCCTCTACTGCACTTGGCTCATCCTCCTCCTTCCCTGGAAATATATCCTCCCGAGCTTTGCAGATGGTACCCCTCCGGCGCCCCCACCATCCCTCCTCCACCATCTCCTCCAACACCTTCCCCAGCCTGCCCTTGAACTGTCAGTGTCCACAAGGCTCTGCCAAATGCTCCGCTTACCCAACCCACCTTGGGTTGGCTAAGCAGGCCCACCCAAGACGCCACAGCTCCCCAGGTCCATGGTCCGTCATTCCATGTGGGTATGCTGGCATCTCCTGCTGAGAGGCTCACAGAGACGACCCACTCAATTTGTCCAGTGTGGACCTCAGCATTTTCCATCCCAAATATGCCCACTCCTGAGGACCCATTCCCAGTAAGCAGCACCACCCACCCACTCACCCAAACTGGAAACGGGGAAGGTTCATTACCCCCACCCCCTTCACATGACATCCAGTTAAAAAACCCAGGGGGTCTCGTATTTCTCCACTATCATCGTCTCATGGCCATCCTGAGGCCACCACTCATCCCGCCCACCACTATCTCCACCCTAAGTCTCTCCAACAGACCTCCAGCCACTCTCCACGCTCAGCAGCAGGGGATGTTCTAAGACAAATGGCAAATCATGTCACTCTTGCCCTTAAAATGCTTCAGGTGCCCTCTAACACCTGTGCAAAGCACAACCTCCCAGGTAGGAATTAGGGGGCACTCTAGGGGGTGGGAACCTACCCCTCCCCAGCTGGCCTCAGCCCCCATCCCCTGGTAATTCCTTACAGTTCCTGCTCACCCCGCCCTGTCTCACCTTTGATCCACCAGTGCCAGCCCCTGTGCCTGGCGTGCTGTTCCTCTCCTCCTCCTTTGCTGCTTGCCTAATTCCTAGCGATTCTTTTTTTTTTTTTTTTTTGAGACAGAGTTTCGCTCTTGTTACCCAGGCTGGAGTGCAATGGCCCGATCTCGGCTCACCGCAACCTCCGCCTCCTGGGTTCAGGCAATTCTTCCTGCCTCAGCCTCCCCAGTAACTGGAATTACAGGCGCTCGCCACCATGCCCAGCTAATTTTTTGTATTTTTAGTAGAGACGGGGTTTCACCATGTTGACCAGGATGGTCTCGATCTCTTGACCTTGTGATCCACCCGCCTCGGCCTCCCAAAGTGCTGGGATTACAGGCGTGAGCCACCGCGCCCGGCCCTCCTAGTGATTCTTTAAGACGACCCAGGCCTCCTTCCTCCCATTCCGCTGTGTCCCCAGGAAGCAGCCCAGCTCCATCCAGGCCCAGCACCGCACGCTAGTCTGTGTCTTTCCTTCTCTAGTTTTCTCTGAGTCGCAGCCCCCAGCCCCGCCTCTTAGTATATAATAAATGAGTGCAGGGGAACTACTATCGCCTCCCCCCATTCTTTGATATGTTTTTTTTCCTTCAAATTTAAGTAACATGCTTTGCAAATGCAGCTTCAAGCTCTGCCCCCTAAGACTCTTCCTACGTGGAAATTCTAGTGGTAGCTTCTTTGGCATGGTTCGTTGAGAAAATGAGTGACCAGAGTCACCTGGGGATGAATGAGCCACCTTCCACCCACCATTTACAGACAGACTGACACGCTCCCCCGTTTCAGCGTGTGGGGGGCGGCAGAGGCCCGGGGCAGGGTTGCTGGCGCTCACCCACGCAACTGTGGCCGTCAAGTGCGGGCGCGTAGCCCTGGGCACAGGTGCAACGGAAGGAGCCTGGCAGATTCTCGCACCAGCCAGGCGAGCAGGGGCTGCCCTCAGCGCACTCGTTCACGTCTGCGGCGGAAAGAGCTAACCTCGGACTCTGCCCCGCCAGAAGGCGGACCAGGCACCGCGCGGGTGTATGGGTCTCCATGGGTCTCCTTCTGCCGGGGACGCAGGGTTGAGGGGGCAGCCTCTACTCCCGGGAGGCCCCGCCCACAGATGCCAATCACCACCGCTGGCCCCGCCCTGCCCCAAGCGGAGCCAGATGGGGGAACACCGGATCCCGTGTTCCCCCGGACCCCGGACCCCGCCCTCACCACGACAGGCCCCGCCCCCTTGGCTGCGGTAGCCAGGCTGACAGGCGATGCACTTGAAGCTCCCGGGCTTGTTCTCGCATTTGCCATCCGGGCAGGAGCTCGGGTCCCGGCACTCGTCGATGTCTGCGCCAGAGGGAGAAGGAAGAGGACTCATCTGGGGACAACGTGGGTGGGCTGGCTCCCAGAGTCCACAGCAGTGCCTTCCTCCCACACAGATTAACGAGACTACCAGATCCCCAACCTCTGAGAGCCCTGGAGCCAAGCAGAGACAAGAATGCAGAACTGGCCGGGTGCGGTGGCTCACGCCTGTAATCCCAGCACTTTGGGAGACCAAGGTGGGCGGATCACCTGAGGTTAGGAGTTTGAGACCAGCCTGACCAACATGGTGAAACCCCGTCTCTACTAAAAATACAAAATTAGCCGGGCGTGGTGGTGCATGCCAGTAATCTCAGCTACTTGGGAGGCTGAGGCAGGAGAATCGCTTCAACCCGGGAAGCAGAGGTTGTGGTGAGACGGGATCACGCCACTGCAGCCTGGGCAACAAGAGTAAAACTCCATCTCAAAAAAAAAAAAAGGAAGAAAAGAAAAGAAAGAATGAAAATGCAGGCTGAGCGCGGTGGTTCATGCCTGTAATCCCAGCACTTTGGGAGGCCGAGGCGGGTGGAGCACCTGAGGTCGGGAGTTTGAGACCAGCCTGACCAACATGAAGAAAACCCGGCTCTACTAAAAGTACAAAAATTAGCCGGGCGTGGTGGCACATGCCTGTAATCCCAACTACTCGGGAGGCTGAGGCAGAAGAATTGCTTGAACCCGGGAGGCGGAGGTTGCAGTCAGTGAGCCGAGATCTGCACTCCAGCTTGGGCGACAGAGCAAGACTCTGTCTCAAAAAAAAAAAAAGATGCAGGCTCCCTAGCCCCACTCCAGGTGGAGCGACAGCTAAGGAGCCCCCCATTTGGTCTGGATGGGGTCCCCTCACCTTCACACACAGGAGGCCGGGAGGCTTTGAGCCGGTAGCCGGAGTAGCAGTTGCACTTGTAGTGACCCGGAAAATTGATGCAGAATCCGCCGTCGCCGCATAGGTGGGGCTTGGCACACTCGTTCAGGTCTGTTGGGGAGGAAGGGACCACAAAGGGGGTGTAGGAGGTGGGGAAGGGATTACAGGGCTGGCCGTCCGGGGGGAGAGCCCTTCAGACCCAGGGCCGCCCCCGCCCGGGCAGTGCTCACCCACACAGGAGCGCCCCCCGGCGCCCACGTGCAGGCGGTAGCCGCGGTTGCAGTGGCAATTGTAGGAGCCGCCGGTGTTCATGCAGATGCCCCTCCCGGGGCCACAGGGCTCTGCCTCGCACTCGTTCACATCTGAGAAGAACAGGAAGGCCGAGAAAAGTCAAAAGAAGCATCGCTATCTAGGGTTGCCTTCCCTCCACTACCCATCTGCACCCTCTGCCCTGCGCTCACCCACGCAGTAGCGGTGCTGCGGATGTGACCGGTAGCCAGGATTGCAGTGGCAGGAGTAGTCTGGGGGGCCCGGGACGCACTCTCCATGGCCACAGATGTTCTGGTTCAGTCGGCACTCATCAGTCTCTGCGGGCATGGCCAGGTCAGGGGCGGAGCAGGGAGTGCTCCCCTTCTGTCATATCCCCAGGGTGTACCTCAACACCCCAGTCACACCATGACCTTGAGTTCCTGTAAACCCATCCTCCAACTCCAGGATGTCCTATTTCTCTATTCCAGATAACCCCAGTATCAGGATCCCAGAGAGCTCCAAACCAGGACTCCGGGTTCCTGACATCCCCGTCACCTCACACCCAGGCCCCTGATTCTTCCATTCTTGGCTCACTCCAAGCCCCTGACCCCAGTCACCTCAACCAAACCAAACCACTTCCCCTCAGGGCTCCTCAGTCGTCCCAGTACCCCCACCCAAGGGACTAAAACCCCTTTCTCTCTAGTCACCTCAATATCTTAAACTCTATACCCTCAGTCACACCAATGTCCTCTAGCCCAGTGACTCCAAAAACCCTTGCCCCAGGGACCTGACCCCCTCATTCCAGAAGGGTTATTACCCCCTCCCAGGGCTAGCAAGAGGTGGTTTCCTGGGAATCCTAACTTGTGCCAAAGCTGTGCACAGGCAGTCAGATGCAGGAAACCCTCCACCCTCTTTGTCACCAAGCCCAGGACTCCCTGCCTACCCCTCCATCCTTTGGATCCCCACTGCTCACCAGCTCCATCTCCCACACCCCTTCCCCTCACGCCTGCCATGCAGCCTGGGCCATGACACTGAACTCTTCTCTGCCCCAAACCCATCTGGCAAGTGGGCTTTGCAGGCTCTTCTCCCTGCCTGGAGTACCTCTCCTTAGGCTTCCTTAACAGCTTCTCCTTTGAGGGACCTTGTCCACATTCCCAAAGCCCCCAAGAGCAGCCATCTCTCAACTGAGCCCTCACCCCAGGAGCTCAGGGAGGCTCAGGGTTTCAGTTGGGCTGACAGTTCCCTTGTGGCTTTGAAGCCCACACTGGCATGGGCTTGAATGTGGCTCAGCTGTGTGACCTGGGGCAGGTTACTATACCTCTCTGAGGCTCAGCTTTCTCATCTGGAAATGAGGCTAACAATGCTCACTTAGCAGAGTATGAGAAGGTTAAATGGTATTTAGAATGTAAAACTCTTCAGATGGTACCTGGCACAGAGGGACTGCTCAGTCTGAGTTAGCAATTATGACGCTCAAAATCCTGCAGGCACTGCCCATAGCCTCTGGCATCAAACTCAAGCCTCCTGACAAGGCTCCAGGCACTGGACTTCCCCTGGTTCAGAGACACGGGTCTGTGTGTGGTTTCTCCCTCCTCCACCAGTGTTTCACGCTTCCATGCCTTTGCCCAACTTGACTTCCTTTGTGATCTCCTTTTCCCCAACCTGAATGCCCCGCTCTTCCTCACTTCTCTGGTGTTGCTAACCATCTTTCAAACTCTGCTCAGAAAGCCTTCTCTCATTGCCACCCTGCTTATCACAACTCCCAGAATTCCTTCCTTCTGCTCTATTTTTTCATAGTATTTACAAGACATAGGAGATTCTGCTTATTGATCGGCTTGTTGCCTGTCTGCTCTGCAAAGACAGGAAATTTTTGTCTGTTTTTGTTCATGCAGTATCCCCAGCACCTCAACAGTGCCTGGCACATAGCAGGTGCTCAAGAAATATTTGGGTTCCTTTCTTTTCTTTTTTTGTTTTTGAGATGGAGTCTCACTCTGTTGCCTAGGCTGGAGTGCAGTGGCATGATCTCAGCTCACTGCAACCTCTGCCACCTGGGCTCAAGTGATTCAGTTCCCCCCCCCCAACCCAATAGCTAGGATTACAGGTACCTGCCACTGTGCCCGGCTAATTCTTGTTTTTAGTAGAGATGGGGTTTCACCATCTTGGCCAGGCTGGTCTTGAACTCCTGACCTCATGATCTACCTGCCTTGGCCTCCCAAAGTACTAGGATTACAGGCATGAGCCACTGTGGCCAGCCTGTTTTGTTTTCTTTTTCTTTTTTTTTTGAAACAGGGTCTCACCCTGTCACCTAGGCTGGAGTGCAGTGGCACGATCATGGCTCACTGCAGCCTTGACCTCCTGGGCTCAAGTGATCCTCCAGCCTTGGCCTCCCAAAGTGCCAGGATTACAGGTGTGAGTCATCATGGCCGGCTTTTGTTTTTTTTTTTTGGCCTGGGGAGTTTTCCTGTGAAAACTGGGAAACCTGCTAGACAAATTCTAAAAGACCTGTAACACTAATAAGTATTTGTTGAATGAATGAACTCCCTCAGAATGAGCTGACCCCCATGCTACTTGGATCGTTTAGAACAGGGTGGGATCTCTGCTGCTCACCAGGTTTCCCCAGTGCTGAGCCCGGGATAGCTAGCCTGTTATCGCTAGGGAATGCCTGGAGGCGGGAAGGGAGGAGAGAAAATTAAACTGAGGGCGTGGCCTACGCAGGGCGTGGTTTCGCTGGGCGGGCCTTACCTGTGACCTGAGTGGGAGCGATCTCCACCGCGCTGCGGGAAGGAGGCAAGTCGGGCAGAAACCAGCGCATGGTCGGGGGTGAGGGGCGGGAGATCAGCTCTGCGGGCGGCAGTGCACTCTGGTCAGAGAGGACGGTGACTGAAGCCTCCCTTCCCACTTCAGCCTTGGCTGCGCCCCACACCCCAGCCTGATGGTCCCCGAGTACTCAAGCTGTGAACTGCCCGCCCACCCAGTGATTTAGCCAATGAGGACTCATCCCTACTGTGACCAGCTCACCGGGGTAGGGCCGGGCAGGAGACGTGGTGGCAGTTGTGTGGCTCTGCTGCACTGACCGCTCCTCACTCACCGGCTGCGGGTGACAGCAGCATGAGCTCTCCTGTCCCTCGCCTGCCCGCCCCTCCCATCTGGGTTCTCATACTCACTGAGTCTGTGGTCACCCCTAAAACGGAAGAAGATGGGCCATGAAGTGTTGGGGTGGGAGAAGGGAGTCAGATCTGGGATCAGCAGCTGAGTATTTGTAGTTAGGGTCTCTGGGAGTTCAACAATCATGTCTCCAGGTCAAGGGTCAGGGGTTAGATTCTGGGGTTAGGGTGTGTGTTTGCATAGTCACATGATCACGTTGATAGGCCTTAGGTTACAGATTGGGCTGTAGGAGGTTTAGGAGGTTATATAGCTCAGGGTCAAATCTCTGGGTCAAGGGTCAGAGGATCAGGTGGGAGGTCAGTGGTTGGGTCAGGGATAAGGAATTGGGGGTTAGACTGTGAGGTCAGATCTGTGGATCAGGGGTCAAGGGGTCAGGAATCAGAAGGGGCCAGGCTAGACCTCTCTCCTCTTCTGTGTTCTCAGGTGGTGGAGCCTGGCTGGGGCTCTCCGGAAGCTGCTGGGGCTTGGGTGGCCCGTCAGGGTGCAGGAAAAGGGAAAAGTCACTTTCGCCCTGAATGGTGAGTGTCTGGTGGGAGGTGAGGATATGGTATCCCTTTCCTGCTGGGCAGATCTCCTTGAACGCAGCTGCAGTCAAGACACAAAAGTGAGCATTTCCTGGATAGGTGCGTGAACCTATGAACCCCTGGCCCTGTGCACCTGACTCACCAGTGCCATCTGCCGGGCAGCGCTGACATCGCGCACCCCAGGCCTTGCCAACGCTGCAGCAGCAGAGCTGGCGGGTGAGGCGGGTGGTCAGTGGGTGCTGGCACTGGTGCTCAGGGCTCACCAGGCGGAAACACAGGCTCTTCTCCTCTGGTTTGTCTGCTGCAGGGGGCAGTGGGAGGCATGGGCATCTGAACCTGCACATTGCCCATGTCCATCTGCCCAGCTGCTGCAGACCTTGTCTCTCTGGCCCAAACAACTCCTGATCCCTGTGTGGTCTCTGACCCCATATGACCCTGAACTAATGTGATCCGAAACTTACGTGACCACTGACCCCACTGACTCCCGATTCTAGCTATCCTGGACTTCGCCACTCCTACTCCTTAAGTCTATGATCTGCATGAGCCTGACTCCATGTAATCCCTGACCCCATGTGACTGCTAATGGCAGCTCTCAAGTGACCCTGGACCCCGATGATCCCTGATCCTATTGGCTCTGGGCCTTGTTCCTCCTGCAGTCAACTCTTAACCCCACTCTGATCTCTTGTGACCTCCGATCCTTGCTCCCATCCATGCCTTGTAGCCTCCCAGGAAGCTGAGCCCCGGTCTCACCAATGCACTGCGTGCGGGAGGGGCCTAAACTATGTCCAGGTGGGCAGACACAGCGATAGGAGCCAGGGTTGTTGAGGCAGTCACCATGGCGACACATGCCGGGCATTGCACACTCGTTGATGTCTGTGGTAAGTGGAAGTTTGGCCTTTCTGGTCTGAGGCAGTGGAGTGACAGCAGGCTGCTCCAAGAACCTCAGGGTCCTGCCCCAGCCCCGCCTCCTCTCTTGCCCACTTTGGGACACCCGCTACCCCAGTGATGGCTGGCCTGCCCCTCCAGTCCGCAGAATCTCCTGGCCAGCCATACCCTGGCAGTGGGTGCTGTTGAGCCTCTTGTAGCCCTGGGGGCAGTCAGTGCCCACCTCCCCACGTAAAGGCCCTGGCTTCTGCACTCCTGTGTCTGCAGAGAGAGAACAGCTTGGCAGGGGAGGGCGAGGAGGGAACTGAGGGTCAGAGAGGATGTAGAAAAGAATCCAGTGGGCTGGGGACTCCACTGCTAGGACGGGTGGGGAGGGGCCCCCAGGTGGGGAACGTTCATTGAGCCCAAGCACTCACACTGCAGCTGGGGGCACTTGTGGCACTTGCTCTGGCCCCAGGCAGTGCCGATGCTCCCGCAGCAGTCTTCCTGCTTGGTGAGGCCAGGGAGGGGGTTGCTGCCACACTAGGGGGAGGAGGGGGAGATGGGGTCACAGAGCGCCCCGCCTCCGCGCCGCTTGTGGAGGTTGGGCCTTTTCCTCTTCCTCCGCCCCTCAGTTTTCTGCTATCGGGTGAGCTGGGGCAGAGCAACTCTGAGAGAAGGAAAGGCCGGTCGATCGCAACTGTGGATTCACTCACGGGCTGCTTGGGGAGAGTGTCCTGGAAGCAGCGTCCCAGGGGCTTCTGGGTGGGCGGCCGGGGGTGCAAGGGCTTGGGGTGCGGCAGCAGGTGCTGGGAGGTGGCCGCGCCCTCGGCATTCCGGCCCTCGATGCGGTGCACCTGGACCGAGGCCTCGGGCGGGTGATGGACGCGCACGTTCACCACAGGGGGCGGGGCCTGCACTGGGGGCGGGCGCGGTGGCCTCAGGGCTGCCCGCACCGCGCCGCGGGTCACCGCGCTGAGCTGCTCCGGGGCAGACCCCGCCCAGCCCTTGCCACCCTAGTGCCCGCCCACCGCGACCTCCCTGGGTTTGCCTGTCCCCTGGTACCTTCTGCTGAGATCTGTCCCGGGCCTAGGGGCACCAGGAAGGCTGCGTGCTGGGCAGGGGGCCCCTCCCCCGGCCCAGGAGGGTCTGCGATCACCTGGACGGCATAGATGGCATGCTTGCTAGCCACAGACTCGCCCTCTGGAGCCAGGGGCGGCAGCACCCCTGTGGACAGGGCCCCCGCCCGGCCCAGGCCAGGGCCTGAGCCGCCAGTACTCCCGCCAGCTCCTCCAGCGGGCACCTGGCAGAAGCGCCCGGTGAAGTCCGGGGGACACAGGCACTGGTTTCGCGAGGAGCACTGGCCGCCGTTCATGCAGGGCAGAGGGCAGACCACTGGGGAGAAGAGGCGGGTCAGGGCAGGCGGCCCCCAGGCCCTCACCCACATCCTGTCTCTTCCCCCTCCTCCCTACTTCCTTGCCACCCACTGGCTCTGTCCTCCCGGGAAGCCAGGTTTAGAGATACATCCTATACATGAAAACTGCCCTCTCTAGTTCCCCAGCGTCCTTACACCCATGTTGGGTTCTGGAGTCTCAAGTCCAGGATTTAAATCCTAGCTAGGCCATGTGCCAGCTGTGTGACCCTGAGCAACTCACATCCCCTCCCTGTGCCCCAGCATCCTCATCTGCAGAGCTGTGTGTTAGATGAGGTAAGACCTGTACAAATGCTTACCCTGGGGCCTGGTACACAAAGGTGCTTAATAAGTGGTAGCAAATAATTATGGTGATCTGGATTTCCCCTCGGGCCTTCCCAAGGTATTGGCTCAGTCCCTGGGGCCTCCTCGTCTCCCCTAAACCCTCCCCTCCTTCAGGCCTCAGCCCTCTCCACCTGCTCCCTCCTCACCATTCCGGGGCCCCCACTTCACCACTGCCAAAGGTGTCCACATCTCAAGACACAGCCACAGCCCCCAGCCTGTCCATGGTTCTGTTGGGCCCCTCCACCCAGGGCACACTGTCAGAAGTCAGCATCCTGCCTCCCAACCTCCTCTTCACTTGGCCACCAGGCATCCACAGCTGAGCCCCCACGGCTCCATCCCTCCTGCTCTCACCTGCCCAGCTACAGCCTCTAATGTCCCATGAACCTGCCTCCCCTCCCCCCCAGGGCCACTGCTCCTGCCCTGGCCTGGCCTGGCCAGCTGCCCAGACCCCTCCTTGGCTTCCAGCCTCTCTCCTGCTGATCCACAATCTCCGAGTCCCAGAGAAATTTGCCTAAGACAGAGCTCCCTCCAGGGCTTAGAACCTTTTCAGCCCAAGCCCCTCTGCTCCCTCCACGTGCACCGCACACCCCAAGACTCACCTCCCTCTTGCAAATGTGCCTGCCTCCTGCCTCCTGGCCTCATTCATGCCCTTCCCTCCATCGCTGGGCTCCACATTCCCCCTCTCTGCATATGCAGATCTCATCCTTCCCAGCTCAGTGTCTCCACCAGGAGGGAGCCTTTCCTCCTATCCCGCCCACCTGAGCTCCCTCTCCTGCCTTCCCATCCCCTGGCCAGCTCCGCCTAGCACACGCTTGGCTATGTTCTTGTCTGCCTCCTTATAGAGGGTACTCTGGAAGGCAGGGCCAGGTTGGCCTCAGATATTGGATCTACAGGGGTTTTGGGGAATGAATGGAGTGACTAAGGGAGAGGATGAGACCTCTGTCTGTTTCTGTCCCATACTTTCTGCATGTGCTACTACCAGCCTTGGGGCTCTGACTCATGCCAAAGCTCTAGCCTCTCTCCTGCCCACCCCATGGCTGCCCTTACTTCCCATGGGCAGGAGGGCAGGAGGGCAGGAGGGCAGGAGGGCGGGGGGGACACGCTGCTCTCCTGGATGCCTGCAGGGCCTCACAGGGACAGAAAGCCCACATCCATGGCCCTCAGAGTCGGGCCAAGCCCATCATTCCAGTCCGGCCCATCATCCTGCCTGGCCTTTTGGGGCCAGGCCTCACATAGCAAAGAGGTGTGTCCTGGGCTGGGGGAGGTAGAATTCTCTTTTTCCGGTCTCCCAGTGAGTCACTTCTAGCGGTGAGAGTGACCTCCCAATGACACCCGCCCACTGTGGCCTGGGCACTGAGCCTGGGGGATGTGGACAGCACAGATGGAGACAGCAGCTTAGGCAGGATGGCCAGGGAGCCTGGGAGACGGACACATGTACACTCACTCCTACTGCCCTCTTGTCACAGACACAGACTCATCCTGACACCAACACAGGTTCACATAAACATTTCCATAAACTTGGCTGGGCGCGGTGGCTCATGCCTGTAATCTCAGCACTTTTGGAGGCTGAGGCAGGTGGATCACTTGAGATCAGGAGTTTGAGACCATCCTGACCAACATGGTGAAACTCCATCTCTACTAAATACAAAAAAATTAGCCTGGCATGGTGGCGCATGCCTGTAATCCCAGCTACTCAGGAAGCTGAGGTAGGAGAATCGCTTGAACAAGGGAGCTGGAGGTTGCAGTGAGTCAGGATTGTGACACTGTACTCCAGTCTGGGCAACAAGGGTGAAACTCCATCAAAAAAAAAAAAAAAAATTCCCATACACTCTCTAACAGCAACTAGAGACACACACCCAAGACAACACAAAGATGGGTACTTCACAGTGTGCCACACCATGCCCACGGCATGACCCCAGACACAGGGGCAACACACACACAGATATATGCATGCACACTCCATCTCATGACAAATGTGAACCACATGAGTGGGGTTCCTTAGCTCTGTGAGTGGGGAGTGAATATAGGAATGTGTAAGAAGGGCTGTTTTGCTGGTGCCATCCTGGGCCTGGCCTAATTACCCTGTCCAGGAGGGTAATTACTGCTGGGACACCTCCTGGAGCTTGGCCCATGGGGCCTTGAAGGAGGATGACTGAGCCCCAGGCCTGACCCTTTGAAGAGAGATGCTGGGGAGGGGGTGGGCTCCAGGCTGAACTGGGGAGGTGGTAGGGGGTTGGGGTGGGGGCTGGCCCGGCGGGGGGGAGGCCTGAGGACCTCTGAGGCAGGATGTTGGGAGCTTATGGGAAAGCATTGGAAAAGCAGAGGCTGAGAACCCCGAACCAGCCCCTACCTTCAGGCCTGCACCCTACTTTTAGGCCTCAACATCCTCCCTTCTCAGACCTTGCCAGTAACGAGCTCCCACCCCCAGTCCTGACCTAAGCTCCTCCTCCCAGGGAATGCAGGTGTCTACCCTGGCCAGCCTCACTTTAGACATTTTGTAAAGACTTTTCCTGTTTCTTCCAGCAAGTCTGTTTCTTGGGGGAATATTTATCCCTTCTCTGAGGCTTCCTATCTTCGGCTCACATTCCTCAAAAACCCCGTGTGCTCCTGCTCAGAACTCAGCACCTCCTGGGAAGCCTGTGTCATCCAGGACCCCTGAATTTCCCCACCCCTGAGGCCCCAACCCTAACGCAAAGCCTCACAGTCCAGGCCTCCATGCAGTCCTCCAACTCTGGCCCCCAGAGTTCCAGCCTCCCAAGTCCCCTGAGACCCCTGGGCCCCCAGACCCCTGCCCTTTATACCCTCAGCCCTCACTCTCTTAAGGCCAAGACCCCACTAGCTCTCCCACCAGGCCTGGTGCCTGTCCTTCCCCTGCCCGCAGCCGTGCCCCCGGCCCTCACCCACGCGGAAGCCGGAGCCCGTGAGCGTGTCTGTGCTGTGGCCGTTCTCTCCGATGAGCGTCATGTTGGAGCCCTGCTGACAACTGTCCCGACACTGGCCCTTGAGACAGGTCCGCTTGCAGATCACCGGCGCAAAGACCACCTTGAAGCGCTCGCGGGCCAGCGCCCCGCCCCCGCCTGCGCCCCGCTCGCCGGCCGGCCCCCCCTCGGCCCCGCCGCCCAGGCCCAGCAGCGGCAGCAGCAGCAGCGCCAGCAGCCCCGCCGCCCCCGCCCCGCGCATCTCAGGGGCCAGGCCGCCAGCAGCCCCTCGGGGCCTGGGCATCCGGGGCCGCAGGACCGGACCCCGGGGGGGCGCGCCCGGACGGGGCGAGGGGCCCGCGCCCGAGGTGGGTAGAGGGCCGGGAGCCCCGGGAGAGGATGGGGGGCAGCGAGGGAGGGCAGCGGAGGAAGCAGGCGGGAGGGGACCGCGGGGCCCGGCGGGAGGCGCGGAGATGGAGACTGGACCGCGGGGAGCGCAGAAACTTCCCGGCCCCGGGACGAAGCCCAGCCCAGGCCCCGAACTCAGGCAGGAGCGAGGAGGCCGGAGCAAGTTGAGGCGGAGAGGAGGAGCGAGGGAGAGGAAGGCCGGGCGGCCGGCCCGCTCCGCACCTCCCCCTGGCCGGGCTCCTTTCCCGCGGCCGCCAGGAGGCAGGGAGCGCGCGGGGAGGGCGCAGGGAGAAGTGAGCAGTTGTTTTCCCTGGCTGGAGCGCAGCGCGGCGCGGCGGCGGCGAGGGGGGCTGGGACGCTGGCCCTGGGCCAGGCACACAGTTTTTTTTCTGTTTAAAGCGTCGTCGCTGCCGCCTGGAGGAGCGAGGGTGTGCAGGCGGGCCGAAGCGGGGGGTGGGGGACGGTTCCCACCCCAGATGCCCGCCCCGGCCGGAACCCGCCGCCGCGCTGGGCCCTTTCCAGAGGGCCCTCACCTGGGACCGTCGGGCCGGCCGCGGATTCCTCCGGGCGGGGCGGGGAGGCCTGCGTAGAGCGTAGAGCGAGACACGGAGGCTTGGAGAGAGGTGGCCCTGCAGGGTCACACTGACGATGGAGGCCGGGTGTGGCGGGAGCCCAGACCTTCCAGCTCTTTCCCAGCCTCCCTTGCACACGTGGGAGTCCCACGGCCCCGAAGTCACTTCTCATTAGTGCTGGTCCATTCCCCTCTGAGGAACGGTCTCAAGGTGGGGGCAGCCTTTGACCAGGGCTCACAGAAGCCCCAGAAGGAAGTCTGTGGGGTCCAGAAGAGGAGCAGAACGAACAAAGCTAGAACCCAGCATCCCTGCCGGCCCCTCGGAATGCTTCCTGGTGCCCACCCTGCCACCTCCCCCCTTTCCCTTCGTCTGGCCGTGCTGGCGGGGCTGGCTCTGGGCCTCAGACACTCTGGAATCGCCAAGGTCTGAGCTCAGGGCCTGGCCCCCTTCCCAGGCTGTAACAGCCGGGAGAAGGGGGGCGCTACTCCAGGGCCCAGAGGCTGGAGAGGGGCAGGGGCTGGCAGTGGCTGGGAGTGGTTGCTTAAGTTTGGCCATGGCTGGAGAGGAGCCAGGCTTGTCCACTGGTCTGAAAGGAAAGGCTGCAGCGTCTGGGGGCCCAGGCCTTACTGTGGGGCCTGCCAGGAGACCCCAGGGTTGTCCCCGATTCACAGAACTCAGCAGGATGTGGGGACGGCTAGGGTGCATCCAGGAAGAGTGATGCCAAGTCAGGGCGGCACCGGACCCTCTCCCGGACAGCATCCAGGGCAGCGGTCTAACTGGGGAGAGGAGGCTCAGAGACCCACTCAGCCACACCTGTCCAAGGAACTCAGTTTTTACTTTGAGCGTGAGTTGATGTGGGTAGCTTTAGGCGGACCTTTAGTAAGTACAGCCAGGCGGTGCAGGGATGGGAGGGGCAGTCACATGTCCCCAGGGGTCTCTGCTGCAGGAATCTAGGAATGGGTGTGAGGGGCAAGCAGCCCCCTCTTCTCGGGGCCCTGGTCGACACTGAGGCAGGGAATAATGCTAAATGCTGACCATCTGCCAGGCACAGGGCTGAGCATTGAATATTCAGTTTTTCCTCACACTCATTTGAACCTGTCCCGAGACCCTGCCTAGAGCTGGCTGTGGCTCACAGTTGAGCATAGCACAGTCAAACACTCCAGGGTTGGATTCTTACTGTCTCTAAGCCTCAATTTCCTTGCTTGTGAGATGGGGATCTATGCACTCAACATCTGTGTTCAACTACTGATAATAAAAAATTAAAAAATAAGCTTGGCGAGGTAGCTCACACCTGTAATCCCAGCACTTTGAGAGACAGAGGCAGGCAGATCACGAGGTCCAGAGATCGAGACCATCCTGGCCAAAATGGTGAAACCCCGTCTTTACTAATAATAAAAAAATTAGCCAGGCTTGGTGGTGCGCGCCTGTAGTCCCAGCTGCTCGGAAGGCTGAGGCAGGAGAATAGCTTGAACCCAGGAGGCAGAGGTTGCAGTGAGCTGAGATCATGACTCTGCACTCCAGACTGGTGACAGAGCAAGACTCCGTCTCAAAAGAAAAAAAAATAGTAAAAAAATCACTCAACAAGGCCGGGCACGGTGGCTCACGCCTGTAATCCCAGCACTTTGGGAGGCCGAGGCGGGTGGATCACGAGGTCAAGAGATCGAGACCATCCTGGTCAACATGGTGAAACTCCGTCTCTACTAAAAATACAAAAAATTAGCTGGGCATGGTGGCGCATGCCTGTAGTCCCAGCTACTCAGGAGGCTGAGGCAGGAGAATTGCCTGAACCCAGGAGGCGGAGGTTGCGGTGAGCCAAGATTGCGCCATTGCACTCCAGCCTGGGTAACAAGAGTGAAACTCCATCTCAAAAAAAAAAAAAAAAAATCACTTAACAAACAGACTCCACCACGTCCTAAGCTCTTGCCTATACACAGAACCAGTCCTGCCCTCCTGGAGCTGCTGGACTGGGGGAGCTAGAAATGTGCCAAGTCAGTTTCACACAGAACGGTGGCTGCAACAGAGGCTGATACTGTGACAGGGAAGAGCAGGGAGTCAGGACAGGAGAGGGCTGGGACCTGGGGGACAAAGGGACTCTTCCATTGGAAGCTGGAAGATGAGTAGGAGTGAGTGGCACCTGTGGGCATCTGACCTCAGGAGAAGCTGCAGGGGGAGGCTATCCAGATAACTGAGGGAAGGCCAGTGGGACAACAGGGTGTTGGGGAGAGGGAGAGCTGAAGGTGCTGGTTTTGGTGGGAGGGGCCAGCCACGGTGAGGAATTTGCTGTTATTTTCATTGCAGTGGGACTGTGTCAGGGCGCCCTGCCTTCATCCCAGGAGAGCAGATCTCACTTGGCCCCAGGGAGATGTATTTGGGAGGTGAGATGTAAAGACTGGGTGAAGTGGGGGTGCTGGGGAGGTGGGTGGCATGAATGGCCCCCACTTCCTGGCCTGATCCCTGGATGGGCGAGGAAGAGGGGAGGCAGAGGAGCTGGAAACACAGGGCAAGGTCCACAGCTCCATTCCAGCCCTGCTGAGTTTGACATGCTCGTGAGTCATCCAAGTGGAGGCTCCTGAACTCGGGAGTCTGCAGCTCAGACAGGACGTCTGATCTGGAGACAGAGGCTTGGGGTTATACAGGGGGCATCTATGACAGCGGGAAAGGGTGGGCTTACTATGGAGAGAAGAGGGCCCAGGGTGCCCCAGGGAGGTCACCATTCCCAGGTCAGGCAGAGGACATGGAGTCAGGCAGGGAGAGGTGGTGGACTCAGGCCAAAGACCAGAAAGAGCAGCTGGAGGGAGCAGAGAGGGAAACCAGGAGTGTGGTGGGGAAGAGCCAGGAGGAGGGTGTGGCCCTGGGTGTCTAAAGCTGCTGCCAGTAGGATGGGGAGATGACAGCCCTTCTTCAGGGTCTGCGGAGGGGACTCAGTGACAGGGAGCCATGAAAGAGTCCAGTCCAGTAGTGATGCCTGACTCAAATGATACCCAGCCAAATTCCTTCAGCTCTCAGGGCCTCTGCAGGAAATAGTTGAAACCACTGGGGCTAGTGACTGAGGGACATCACTCCAGTGCACACTGCTCCAGTGGCATAACCAGGGAGGGCTGCCCACGAGCTGTGGCCTACAGTGGAGACTCGCAGCCCCTGGCCCCCTGCAGCCTGCAGGGAGGGTGCTGGGGTAACAAATATCACCCTAATCTCCTCCTGGCCATGACTCTCCAGCTGGGCCTCTTGTGGGCTGAGGGGCCTGGGGGTGCAGCAGGTGGAGCTTAGCTTCCTGGCAAAGCAGGGAGGTCAGGAATGCAGACATGCAGACGGGGTCTGCAGGGCAAACTGACAAAGCCCAACACACGTGGTCTCTTTGGCCAGAACACCTTTTCTAGCCTCATCACCACATGTGGCACCTCATTTGCCTTAGTATCTGCCAGCACACTTTTTCTTTGTTTTGGAGACAGGGTCTCATTCCATGCCAGGGCAGTGGATGATCTTGGCTCACTGCAGCCTCAACATCCCATACTCAAGGGATCCTCCCACCTAAACCCACCCCCTCACCCCCACTTCAGTAGCTGGAACCGTAGGTGCACAACCATGCTTGGCTAATTTCAGGGTTTTTGGTTTTTTGGGTTTTTTTGGAGACAGGCTCTTTCTCTGCTGGAAAGTGGTGGCTCAATCTCAGCTCCACTCTGTAATCTCCACCTCCCAGGTTCAAGCGATTCTCAAACCTCAGGGTCCTCTTCCTCCTGGTGTTAGAGTCACCTTTCAAAATCTAATTCTGGCCAGGTGCAGTGGCTCACACCTGTAATCCCAACACTTTGGGAGGTCGAGGAGGGTGGATCACAAGGTCAAGAGATCAAGACCATCCTGGCCAACATGGTAAAACCCTGTCTCTACTAAAAATAAAATAATTAGCTGGGTGTGGTGGTATGTGCCTGTAGTCCCAGCTACTCAGGAGGCTGAGGCAGGAGAATCGCTTGAACCCAGGAGGCAGAGGTTGCAGTGAGGCGAGATCGCACCATTGCACTCCTGCCTGGCAACAGAGCAAGACTCCATCTCAAAAAAAAAAAAAACCCTAATTCCACCATTACTCTCCAGTGGTTTCCTTTGCTCACCTGAGCCTGCCAGGTCCACGGTGCCTCAGAGAGGCTGAGCTTGTTCCTCTGTCTGGGGATGCTCTTCTGCCAACTTCATGGTCCTCATGTCAGGGTTCCTGCAGATGCTTTTCTCTAAACAGCCATCCCTTGGCCGGGTGTGGTGGCTCATGCCTGTAATCCCAGCACATTGGGAGGCCTAGATGGGTGGATCAGCTGACGTCAGGAGTTCGAGACCAGCCTGGCCAAACCCCATCTCTACTAAAAATACAAAAATTAGCTGGGAGAGGTGGCTCACACCTGTAATCCCAGCACTTTGGGAGGCTGAGGTGGGCGGATCACCTGAGGTCAGGAGTTCGAGACCAGTATGGTGAAACCCCATCTTTAAAAAAAAAAAGAAAGAAAATTCTTCAAATTCTCTATGCCTCAGTCCCCACCTCATCTGCCTTTTTTTAAGAGACAGTCTCTCTATATTGCTCGGGCTGGAGTCAAACTCTTGGCTTCAACTGATCCTCCCCATTCAGCCTCCTGAGTAGCTGAGATTAGAGGCACGTCACCGTGCACCTGGCTTTTGTCATTTTTAAATAGGGAATGAGGCCAGGCTCATGCCTGTAATCCCAGCACTTTTGGGAGGCTGAGGCGAGCAGATTGCTTGAGGCCAGGAGTTCAAGACCAGCCTAAACAAGGTGAAAACCAGTCTCTGATAAAAATACAAAAAATTAGCTGGGTGTGGTGGTGCATGCCTGTATTCCAGCTACTCAGGAGGCTGAGGCACAAGAGTGGCTTGAACCCGGGAGGCAGATGCTGCAGTGAGTTGAGATCGCCCATTGCACTCCAACCTGGGCGACAATGTGGGATTCTGTCTCAAAAAATAAAATAAACAGGGAAGGCTGGGCTTGGTGGCTCAGGCCTGTAATCCCAGCACTTTGGGAGGCCAAGGTGGTGGATCACGTGAGGTCAGGAGTTCGAGGCCAGCCTGGCCAACATGGTGAAACTCTGTCTCTACCAAAAATACAAAAATTAGCTGGCATCCCAACACTTTGGGAGGCCAAGGCAGATGAATCATGAGGTCAGGAGTTCAAGACCAGTCTGGTCAAGATGGTGAAACCCCATCTCTATTAAAACTGCAAAAATTAGCCAGGTATGGTAGCAGGCGGCTGTAATGCCAGCTACTCGGAAGCCTGAGGCAGGAGAATTGCTTGAACCCAAGTGGCAGAGATTGCAGTGGGCCGAGATCGCACGCCACTGCACTCCAGCCTGAGCAACAGAGTGAGACTCCATCTCAAAAAAAAAAAATTAGCTGGGTGTGGTGGTGCATGCTGTAATCCCAGCTACTGAGGAGGCAAAGGTTGCAGTGAGCTGATATTGTGCCACTGCACTCCAGCCTGGGCAACACAGCAAGAATGTCTCAAAGGCCTGGTGTGGTGGCTCATGCCTGTAATCCAAGCACTTTGGAGGCCAAGGCGGGCAGATCACCTGAGGTCGGGAGTTCAAGACCAGCCTGACCAACATGGTGAAACCCCGTCTTTTATTTATTTTTTTTAAAAAAAGCTTTTTAAAAAAAAAAGACTGTCTCAAAAATAAAAATAAAATTAAACAGGGAATCAGTGGGCTGATATTTATGAGGCCCTTAGCAGATGCCTGCCACATAGTAAGCACTCAGATATGTGAGACCTTTTCATCATTGTCTGGATTTTTGAGCCAAGATGGGTGGTGTGGCAGGAGATGGGCTGCTGGTGGGGAGGAGGAGAGCCACCGTGCCATGAGGGCTGACTGTGTGTCAGGTGCTGTGCTGCCTCTCTGAGTTCTGAATGTCTTTGGGAAGCTTCTAGGCTCTGAAGAAATGACTCTTAGGGATCAGGTGGGTGGACAAAAGGGAAGGGGGCTGCTCATCAGTTTTTTTTTTTTTTTGAGACGGAGTTTTGCTCTTGTTACCCAGGCTGGAGTGTAATGGCGCGATCTCGGCTCACCGCAACCTCCGCCTCCTGCGTTCAGGCAATTCTCCTGCCTCAGCCTCCTGAGCAGCTGGGATTACAGGCACACGCCACCATGCCCAGCTAATTTTTTGTATTTTTAGTAGAGACAGGGTTTCACCATGTTGACCAGGATGGTATCGATCTCTTGACCTTGTGATCCACCCGCCTCGGCCTCCCAAAGTGCTGGGATTACAGGCGTGAGCCACCGCGCCCAGCCCAGTTTTGTTTTTAAGACGGAGTCTCACTCTGTTGCCTGGTTGGAGTGCAGTGGTGCAATCTCAGTCCACTGCAACCTCCACCTCCTGGGTTCAAGCGTTCTCGTGCCTCAGCCTCCTGAGTAGCTGGAATTACAGGCAGCCACCACCACGCCCAGCTAATTTTTGTATTTTTAGTAGAGACTGGGGTTCACCATGTTGGTCAGGCTGGTCTTGAACTCCTGGCCTCAGGTGATCTGCCTGCCTCGGCCCTCCAAAGCGTGGGATTACACCTGTAGGTGTGAAGCACTGCTCCCAGCCTCACTCCTCAGTTGTTTTTTTTTTTTTTTTTTTTTTTTTTTGAGATGGAGTCTCACTTTATTGCCAGGCTGGAGTGCAGTGGCGCGATCCCAGCTCACTGCAACTTCCATTTTCTGGTTTCAAGCAATTCTCCTGCCTCAGCCTCCCAAGTAGCTGGGACTACAGACACGTACCACCACACCTGGCTATTTTTTTTTTGTATTTTTGGTAGAGATGGGGTTTTACCATGTTGGCCAGGATGGTCTCCCAAACTGCTTTGATTACAGGAGTGAGCCACTGCGCCCGGCCCACTCATGTTTTAAAGATGAGGGATAGAAGTGATGGCAGCCTGGAGGGGACAATGCTGCCCTAAACCATCTGTCTCCAAAGACTCTTTACTGAAAGTGGCTGTTATTAAATCCCTCTAATGTGCCACTTACTGTAGGCAGTAAAATTATGGACACTGTTGGGATTAGAAATGAAATGAACCTATATTCATGCTTGATAAATCAGGGAGCTCTTCTGTCCTGCCACTCTTCCCCACCTTTTGAGCACAGGCTCAAGAGGTACACTGGCCGCCAGCAGGCTCCCAGCCCTGTCACTCTGAACTGGGTGACTGTGGATACATCTCTTATTGCTCCAGGCCTCAGCCTCCTCATCTGCAAATCAGGAATGATGATAAGACCTAACTGCCAGTGTTGTCCTAAGGAGTAAGTGAGATACTTCACAAAGAGCTCTTAACACAGTGCCTGGCCCAAAGAAAACAAACACACACAAAGTTGAGTGTGATTATTTTTACTGCTGTATCATCTGGCCACTTCCTGTTTCATAGAAATGTCAAGGTGATTCACACTGCAATGAAAACCAAAAAACAGAATAGCTGACCCCTTTTCAGTGCCTGTGAGTGTTAAAACACAAATGACGTAAGTTATGTTTTTCAGAGGCACAGCAATGTGGCATAGGCCACTTGTTGCCATCCACCAAATGAGCCAGCCCAGGGGGAGCTGTAATTGAGCTGTGTGACTGAGCTCCTGTGGTGTGCTCTATCACCCAAGAAAGAGCCTAATTACAGCCATGTCATCAGTGCCACAAGGAGGGAGGGACAAATGTTGGACTGGATCACATGAAGGTGTGATTTTTTTTCTCTTCTTTTTAGACACGGTCTCGCTCTGTCGCCCAGGCTGGAGTGCAGTGGCAGGATCTCTTGCAACCTCTGCCTCCCAGGTTCAAGCAATTCTCCTGTCTCAGCCTCTCGAGTAGCTGGAACTACAGGCTCGCACCACCATGCCTGGCTAATTTTTGTATTTTTAGTAGAGACAGGGGTTTCACCAATTTGGCCAGGCTAGTCTTGAACTCCTGACCTCAAGTAATCTGCCCATCTCAGCTTCCCAAAGTGCTGGGATTACAGGCGTGAGCTACCAAGGCTGGCTGAAGGTATGGTACATTCTATCAGCGAGGGAAGGGTCTGAGAGAGCCCAAGCCTACTGCTCCGCAGACACTGGCCTGTTCACTGTGACTGCTGTGAATAGGCTTTACCATCAACACTTGTGAGCACCTTCCATGTCAAGGACTGTGAAGCATCTGAGATTTTACCCAACTTGCAAGCTAACAAAGTAGCCCATCAGGTTCATGGATGCTGGGAGAATACATGAGAGTCCTTCACAGAGACTTTATCACTATGCAGCAAACAGCATGAGCACCAGCATATTTCCATCAGTTCCTGTTGACCCTAAGTCCCATGGGGGTGATGCTGATAGGCTCAGGTAGATGTGGACACACAGAGTGAATTGCATTGTGGGAGAGGACCCTGAGCTTAGGAAACTCAAAGCCAGTAAGCATGCCTGTCCTCTGCTCTGAAGGGAGACACTATCTCCATCTTCCATGGCTATTCCCTAGATAAACATCTTTGTAGCTGGGTGCAGTGGCTCATGCCTGTAATCCTAGCACTTTGGGAGGCTGAGGCAGGCAAATCATCTGAAGTTGGGAGCTTGAGACCAGCCTGGGCACCATGGTGAAACCCTGTCTCTACTAAAAATACAAAAAAAACAAAATTAGCCAGGTGTGGCAGTGCACGCCTGCAATCCCAGCTACTTGGGAGGGTGAGGCACGAGAATCACTTGAACCTGGAAGGTGGAGGTTGCAGTGAGCTGAGATTGCGCCACTGCACACCAGCCAGATTAGGGTGATATTTGTTCCCCCAGTGCCCTCCCTGCAGGCTGCAGGGGGCCAGGGGCTGCGAGTCTCCACTGTAGGCCACAGCTCGTGGGCAGCCCTCCCTGGTTATGCCACTGGAGCAGTGTGCACTGGAGTGATGTCCCTCAGTCACTAGCCCCAGTGGTTTCAACTATTTCCTGCGGAGGCCCTGAGAGCTGAAGGAATTTGGCTGGGTATCATTTGAGTCAGGCATCACTACTGGACTGGACTCTTTCATGGCTCCCTGTCACTGAGTCCCCTCCGCAGACCCTGAAGAAGGGCTGTCATCTCCCCATCCTACTGGCAGCAGCTTTAGACACCCAGGGCCACACCCTCCTCCTGGCTCTTCCCCACCACACTCCTGGTTTCCCTCTCTGCTCCCTCCAGCTGCTCTTTCTGGTCTTTGGCCTGAGTCCACCACCTCTCCCTGCCTGACTCCATGTCCTCTGCCTGACCTGGGAATGGTGACCTCCCTGGGGCACCCTGGGCCCTCTTCTCTCCATAGTAAGCCCACCCTTTCCCGCTGTCATAGATGCCCCCTGTATAACCCCAAGCCTCTGTCTCCAGGTCAGACGTCCTGTCTGAGCTGCAGACTCCCGAGTTCAGGAGCCTCCACTTGGATGACTCACGAGCATGTCAAACTCAGCAGGGCTGGAATGGAGCTGTGGACCTTGCCCTGTGTTTCCAGCTCCTCTGCCTCCCCTCTTCCTCGCCCATCCAGGGATCAGGCCAGGAAGTGGGGGCCATTCATGCCACCCACCTCCCCAGCACCCCCACTTCACCCAGTCTTTACATCTCACCTCCCAAATACATCTCCCTGGGGCCAAGTGAGATCTGCTCTCCTGGGATGAAGGCAGGGCGCCCTGACACAGTCCCACTGCAATGAACATATGGGGGATAATACCCCATACAAGGGTGTCATGAGGAGTAAATTGAAGAGATTAGGAGGACTCATCTAAGGGTCTTTGTAGGTGCCAGGCAGCATAGACAGTTGAGTGGACATCGGCCATGATGGTAACATAGTTGGTGCACTGAAGAATTCAGAGTAGGGCTGGGATCTGGAGATGGTAATAACCTGGGGGTCTGTGCATGCAGGCTGGAGTCCAAGAGATGGTTCAGAGACAGTTCCTCTAGTCAGCCTAAGGCTCGGTGCTGTGGCTCACCGCTGTAATCCCAGCACTTCTGGAGGCTGAGGTGGGAGAATCGCTTGAGTCTAGGAGTTGGAGACCAGCCTGGGCAACATGGCAAAACCCTATCACTACAAAAAAATACAAACAAAACAAAACAAACAAAAAAAACGGTGGCTAGTCCGCCAGATAGAAACGACTTGGGGTACAGGCTCTAAGGTACGCAGCTGCCCAGGAGGTTGGCTGGTAGATGGAGATGTGAACGGGGCACAGGGCTCTCTAGGTGAGCAGGAGGCAGCAAAAATGACAGTTCCAGGGGGTCTACGTGGGAGGAAGATGGGGCCAGGAGGAGGGCACTTCAGGTCAGATTGAGGGAGCATGTGCCATCCCGAGGAGACTGCTGATGTAATTATGAAAGCCCACGTCCTAGCTTCTTTAACACTGCCCTGGTGTACAGCCTCGAGCCCCTGCAGACTGCACATGTGAGGACCCCTGCCTGCCCTGTCTGGCTTCTCTGAACCTAATAAAGGAGAGGATGCATATGGAAAAAGAACACAGAAGAGAGAGAGAAAAAAAAGCACCAAGGTCCATGTTCAGAGAGCCCTGGTAATTTTAATTCGCAACTCACCCAAGAGCCTAACGGTCGCAAGTGTATGTAAGAAGCCCCCACCCGACCCTGCCCAGCACGCAGCACCCAAGGGAGGCTGGAACCGGAATGCGCGTGCCCAGTACAGCGCTATTCAGTCCGCAGGCTTTTTGAGGGTTTCAACTTCAAAGAAAGGTCGGCTTTGGGGCGGACTTTGCTTCAGTCCCAGGCCTCGGGAGGCAGCGAGGAGACAGACTGGGACACCGAGCATGCACAAGGGGAGGGGTCTTGAGATAGGCGGAAAGCGAGAATGCTCCCCTCCGGGCCCGGTTTGCCAGGCGAAGTGAGAAGCACTGAGGCCTGAGGAAGCTCTACGCGCGCGCAAAGGGCCGCTCGCGGTGATTACTGGGGTGGCGATGGTTGTGAGGACGCTGCTACCCAGCCTGTGCCGAAAGGGAAACCCCAGGGGAGGCGGCGGCCAGCGGGGATCTGTGGTCCCCTTCATTTACGACGGACAGAAAGGGCGACCCCTCAAAGCCACTTCCAGATCTTGCGACCGGAGCAGAGTTACCACAGAGACGCCCGTCCCGAGGCCCCGCGGGTCGGAAGTTTCAGTCCCCTGGATTCTGGCTGACGACGCGTCCCCAAGGAATGTTCTCCGCAGCAGTCGACACGCCCCACTCCGGACACAGCAAGGTCTGAGGACCACGCTGAGGCGTCATTTCCGTCGGGATCCGCGGCTGCTATGGAAAGGGCGGAGCCGCAGCGGAGGGCGCTCCGCTTAGACGTCATTTCCGGTGAGCCCAGCGGCAGGCCCGGCAACATGGCCCTGAACGGCGCTGGTGAGGACTTGGGCGGCAGGGGCTTGTGGCTCCGGGTACGGGAGGCAGCCCCCTGCGGCAAGACCCCAGTTTTTGTGCCTCTCTTCCCCAGAAGTCGACGACTTCTCCTGGGAACCCCCAACTGAGGCGGAGACGAAGGTGCTGCAGGCGCGACGGGAGCGACAAGATCGCATCTCCCGGCTCATGGGCGACTATCTGCTGCGCGGTTACCGCATGCTGGGCGAGACGTGCGCAGACTGCGGGGTGAGGCGAGACCCGGGAGAGTGACAGGGGATGGGGCCGCGGGCCAGGCCATTCAGCCCTTCCTCGGCCCTCCCCTCTGGACTTCATCGCCGCGTCTAATTCCGGCCCCATGTGCCTTTTGGTCCATAGACGATCCTCCTCCAAGACAAACAGCGGAAAGTCTACTGCGTTGCTTGTCAAGAGCTCGACTCAGACGTGGATAAAGATAATCCCGGTGAGGGTAAAAAATAATCCGGGAGAGGTGCGGGGTGTGTGATTGGCCTAGAAGCGTGATGAGTGGTGATAGAGGCCCGAGAACAGTAGGCCTGGGAGGTGACAGGGGATTCTCTGGGTGGGGCAGAGGTAAAATGTTTTCTCCTTTAGGCTCTAAAGAGGACCATTCACTCAGTAAAAGCAGCAAGCACCTTCCGTGTGCCAGCCACTGCGCGAGAGTCTGAGCTCAGTCAGACCCAGTACTGATGAAGAGTTGAAGCTAGGGCATAAATGTGATACATAGTAGAAAGTGGATAAGTTGCCTTATAGAGGGACAGGGAAAACACCTCAAGCACAGAAAGAGCAGAGCAGAAAAGGAGATGGCTCAGGGCTGAGGTGGGCCAGGCATCCTGACCATTCTACTCACTTTCTCCTCTTTTTAGCTCTGAATGCCCAGGCTGCCCTCTCCCAAGCTCGGGAGCACCAGCTGGCCTCAGTCTCAGAGCTCCCGTTGGGCTCTCGACCTGCGCCCCAGCCCCCAGTACCTCGTCCGGAGCACTGTGAGGGAGCTGCAGCAGGGCTCAAGGCAGCCCAGGGACCACCCCCTCCTGCTGTGCCTCCAAATGCAGATGTCATGGCCTGCACACAGACAGCCCTCTTGCAGAAGCTGACCTGGGCCTCTGCTGAACTGGGCGCTAGCACCTCCCTGGAGACTAGCATCCAGCTGTGTGGCCTTATCCGGGCGTGTGCGGAGGCCCTGCGCAGCCTGCAGCAGCTGCAGCACTGAGAATAGCCCCTGAGAAAAACCCTCTAGAAAAACAGCTGTTGCTCTGTGTGGTTTGTTCTTTTCCTGGTTCTGAGTGTGCATGCCAGCCCCAGCTCCACTCACTGTTTTCAACTTTTGGCCTCTCACCTCTCCACTGTCTGCTCTCCTTGACGCCCTGAGATCAGTTGAGCTTGTTTCTGCTCAGTTTCCCCAGTCAGGATGAGGGATTAACCAGAGGACTATGTGACGCCCCTTTTCTCAGGAAGAGGACATAGCCTCTTCAAAGGTAGGAGCCAGAGGGCTGGACCCTACCCTTGTCTCTGGCAGCACCTCTGCAACCTCTTCTGCCATCCGGTGCCCATTCCCCACCTGGAAGTGAGATTTTGAGTTCCAATCCTCTTGATAGATTCCTCTCCTTCCCCTGAGCATTCTGACCCTATCAGCCTATCCCAGCCATGCCCACCCCAGGTACTCAGACACCGACCGACAGGAGTTTGTGGTGACCCCAGCGTCAGGGGGCACGTTAGGCACCAAGTGTGGACTTGCCAGTCTCCTGACTTCACTGTTAGATCATTTTCCTTGGGAGGGTAATGGGCAGAACTCGGTGGGCGGGGGGGGGGGCCGGGAGCGGGGCGTGACAGGGAGAAGAGACAGGAAAAAGAACCGCGAAGGAACCTCGCCTGCGCCTTTTGGCCTTTCCCCCGCTCCGCCTCCCTTTTCCATCTTCCCTTGGGTGGGTGCCCCGCTCTGCCTTTCCTCAGCTTTGCGCGACGTGGTCCCACAGCTGTTGCCTTTTTAAGAGAGGCCCGGCCCATGCGGAGGGGGTGGGGCAGAGGCGGAGTCTGAGGAGCTTGGGAAGGAACAAAGCGCGGCCTGCGGGCGTCGGCTGGGCTCCGGCGGGGCCTGCGGGCGGCGGCCCGGGCAGAGCGTTGAAAGGAAGAAGGTGGCATCGCCGACCCGGCCATGAACGGGCTGCCCTCGGCCGAGCCGTCAAGCGGCGCGGGCTGCGCCCTGGCCGGGCTCCCACCGTTACCGCGCGGCCTCAGCGGCCTCCTTAACGCGAGCGGGGGCTCGTGGCGGGAGCTGGAGCGCATCTACAGCCAGCGCAGCCGCATCCACGACGAGCTGAGCCGCGCCGCCCGCGCCCCGGACGGGCCCCGCCACGCCGCCGGCGCCGCCAACGCGGGACCCGCAGCCGGCCCTCGTCGTCCTGTCAACCTCGACTCGGCACTTGCCGCGCTGCGTAAGGAGATGGTGAGTGGGTGGGCGCCGGACCAGCGGGGCGAGGGGCTGCCCCGGAGCGCAGGAACCCAGACAGGCTGCCTGGATCTCAGAGAACTTGCAGACACCGGTTGGGTTCCAAGGGTTATGGAACGATAATTAGTGATAGTTACCAATTATGACAATAGTTACCCTATATTTTCAGACGTTTTGCTGATGTTACTTCATTTCATCCTGCTAAATGCATGATAACACCATTTTTTTAGGTGAGGGTCAGGACTTGCCTAAAGTTGCACAGCTTGCAGGTGGTGCCTGATGTCCACAAAAACTTTGTTGAGGAAGGTGCTGGGAAGATGGGCCCACGATTCCAGGGGATGGGGCTGGGCTGGGGTGGCCTGGACCCCAACTCCAGCCCACCCTCAGTTGTCTGCAGGTGGGGCTGCGGCAGTTGGACATGTCCCTGTTGTGCCAGCTGTGGGGCCTGTACGAATCAATCCAGGACTACAAACACCTGTGCCAAGACCTGAGCTTCTGCCAGGACCTGTCATCATCCCTCCATTCAGACAGCTCCTACCCACCTGATGCGGGCCTGTCTGACGACGATGAGCCTCCTGATGCCAGCCTGCCCCCTGACCCACCACCCCTCACTGTGCCCCAGACGCACAATGCCCGTGACCAGTGGCTGCAGGATGCCTTTCACATCAGCCTCTGAAGAGCTGGGGGGCAGGTGGGCATGCACCCATGCAAAAGGCTCAGAAACTCCCTCGGCAAGCCCTCAGACTGCAGAGCGTGCGCCTCCCCACACAGCCTCACCTCACAGGAGGGCCAGGCATGTATCCCTCAGAGGCGAAACTGCCAAACCCCTTCTCCTGTCTTGGGTTGGCTGTCACTGGGGCGGGCACCTAAAGTACAGCCTCTGCCCATGGCACTGGGCCTCCACTTCGTCTACATATGTGCACCCCCAGCTTGGCCAACCCTCAGCCTTGCGGTGGGGCCCAAAGCATCTCCCCCTCTCCTTGGCGTCTCTGGGGTTGGGATGAGTGCCTGGCTCCCATCTCTTCACCTTTTGTTGCTATCGGCAGCTGCTGGCTCAGGGGCATCCCACCTCCGGGCTCCGGGTTCCTCTGTCCTGGAAGGGCTCCAGGACCCGTCCCTACACCCACCCACGGCCAGAAGGGTCAAGGCCCCATGCTGGATATTTAAATTTAGGGGCCGGCCTTCTGGGATCGTTGATAAATAAATACTCTCAGCGTCACTGTGTTCTGCCTGGCTGGCTCTGGGGCGGGAAGACCGCGGTGTTTTTGGCAGGTGCGGCCCCGCGCTCTGCCGGCAGGTGGCGCTCGAGACCCCCGAGTGAAGGCCTTGCCGTCCTGCCCGGGCGGGGCTGGAGGCGCTCCCGGCTGGCTGAGCCTGGCTCCGCCGCTGAGTGACTGCGGTCTAGTCACTTCCCCTCTTGCCGGGGCCTTGGAGTGCCCCGCCCCGCCCCCTCCTGGTTCGCTTCGGACTTTCCCTGTCGGCAGGGAAGGAGAAGGAGCCGCCCACCTTGAGGAGGGAAACTTTCCACCCCGCGCGGGGCGGGGTTGGGGCGGCGCAGGAAATGGGTGGCTGGAGTCGGCGGAGCAAGGGGCCCCGGGGGCGGGGGGAGGGGGCGGGGAGGCGCCTTCTGGGATTGCCTGGAAGCTCAGGCCCTGCAGATGGGAGGGAGGGGCGGCGGCACAGGCAGAGGGGAGTGAAGTCGCGGCACCCCGGGCCTCCCCGGAGGCCAAGACATGAGACTCCGCGGCGGTGGGGGGTGATTGGGGGCCCAGGCACCCTTATTCCCCGCTCAGTTTATGAAGACCGCCGGCTCTCCCCACAGCACTAGCGGCCTTTATAGTTGTCTGTAAAAGGTTTTTATTAGGAAATCGGGGACCCACACCGCTGAGACTGGGAACCAAACTTAGGTGTCAGGCCCACCGGAAAAAGCCTGCACGTTCGGAGACGGTGGGTACTCAGCCCCCCGCGCGTGCACACTGCACCCCACAACCTCCTGAAAAGAGGTGAAGCCGCACACCGAGGCGTGCGGACGAGCAGTGCATCCCCGCGCCCTGCTGCAAGACTCTTGCCTCCTGGAGACGCAGCCCAGCTGTCAGTCCCGGCCCTCAGACATCCCTTTAAACCGAGTAGCAGTCGCGCATCGGGCTCCTGTCCATCCACACCTTGCAGAGCAGCGAGGAGGCAGCAAACTGACCTGTTGCCCCAGGACAGCTGACACCTGCTGAGGCTCATTACCAAGCCGGGTGGGTGGGTAGGCGATAAGGGCTCTAATCTAGGGGTTCACAGAGCCGCTAACGCCCCAGGCAGGCTTTCTGGGGGGAGAGAGTAAACATACGCACAAAACCGACAGGTTTTCCCATCCATGATAGCGCATCCCTTTTAACGAGGCATGGCAAAATCAGCCAGCTCCCTGCTAAATGCTTTCTGAGGTTTCATCCTCTCAGTGATTCCGTAAAAGGCCGGTCTATAATTATCCCCATTTAACAGACGTTGAAACTGAGGCTCAGAGTGTTAGCGCTTTGCCCATGGTCACACACTTCGTTGGAGGTCAGTTGTGAATCTCCAGCTGCTCGTTGGGATTATCTTCCCACTTGACAACAGAGTCAGGTTCTGAGATTGCGGGAGGGGTACCCCCCCCATACACAGGTATGGCCACCGAGGTTAGTCCTGACTCTAAACCTTTCTGCTCTGGTTAAGACGTGGGTGGCTGCACCCTGGAGTTGAGGAGAGCTGGTCCTCGTCCAGATTCACAGTATGACTCTGAGCAAGTCCCTTCCCCTTTCTGGGTCTCAGTTTTCCTAGACAGTGAAATGGGGCCAGCAGTACATACCTCCCAGGGCTGAGGGCAGGAGGGGAGGCGGCCCAGGCAGCTTTCTCTAGGGTGGCACCAAGTTGCGGTTTGCCCTCTCTCCTGGCCCAAGCGTCCCTCACCCGGCCAGCGGGGTCCACGCAGCCTCTGCGCGCAGCAAGCCAGCGTTGCGGTCAGGCGACACCCCCTCCACGCCCCCGCTCCCGCTCCCGCTCACACTCCCCTGGTCACGACACGAGGCCCCGGAAGCCGGGTCGCCCCGCCCCCACGCTCCTGCCCCGGCCCCCGCCCCGCGCCGGAGCCCCGCCCGCCTTCCGACGGGGGGTGCGGCTCCAGGAAACGGCGCGCTCGCAGCTCTGCGCTCCGCCACCAGCCACCCGACGCGCCCCAAACGACCCCGCCGACTCAGCCAGACCACCCGACGGGCCCCAGCGGCGGCAGCGGAGAGCGCGATCCCGGGTTGGAGCCTGGGACACCTCTGGACGGACGGGGCGGGCAGCACAGACAGGCCATGGGGACCCGGGCCGGGCCAGCGGAGGCGGGCCAGCGGGAGTCCCGGGCCTGAGAAGTGGGCAGCGGGGCAGCAGTGGCCATGACCTCGGTGTGGAAGCGCCTGCAGCGCGTGGGCAAGCGGGCAGCCAAGTTCCAGTTCGTGGCCTGTTACCACGAGCTGGTGTTGGAATGCACCAAGAAATGGTGAGTGGCAGGAGGAGGGGGTGGGGGGCTTCCCCCTCACTGGCTGGGACCCCATCCGGCCTTTGAGCCTGAGAGGACTCTGCCCCCAAGCCCAGTGACCAAATGGGCCCCCACCTCAGCTTGGGCCCTGGTTCCGTTCCCAGACTTGGAGATTCAGAAGCCCTTGTAACTTGTGAGACCCCTGGAGTTGGGGGTATGGGCAGCCTTCCCTGCGTGGGGGTCAGGACTTTCAGGCCTGAGGGTCCATCTGTGTCCACTCCCTCCTCCGCTGTGGTCAGGGCTGGGGGAGGGAGGCCGCATGTCTTCTGCCAGAAAGGTGGTTCAGGGTGGCATGGAAAAGGGAGCACGTTTTGAGGTCTGCAGGTGGCCAGGGCTGGGACAGAAACCTCCCTGACCTTAGTCCACCCCACAACAGAGATGTTGCCCCTCCTCCCCTGCCATCTTGAGCCAGAAGAACCCCTCCAACTCCCGCCTCTTCAGCCAGAATGTTGGGAGGCTGGAAACATCTCCACAATGTCCTTAAAAGGGGAAACTGAGTGCTGGGAGGAATGAAGAGGGACGCGGGGGGCGGCTTAAAGGGGCCTGAGGACCTAGGAGTTGTGGGTCCAGGAGGAGAGGGTTGCAGAGGGCACAGTGGCTAGGTGAGAGGCGATCCACTTGAGGGTGCAGGCCCCAGCCCGGACTGCCAACAGACTCAGGGGCATCTCATTCACATGCCCCCATCCACAGCTGCCCAGGCCCCTGCGTCACACCCTAAATATATGTGCTCGCTGGTGTCAGCTTCCCTTGGCTGGATTAGGGCACAGCTGTGGGGGCCTCACCCGCCAGGCGGGGCTAAATTTAGGCTCCCCAGGGGAAGGGCTCGGGCAGGAAGGGACCATGGGGTCCGGGGGAGGGGAGTGAGCAGGAGGCTGGGGTCCCTTGGGCAGCTGCCATATCCCTGGCCTTGCCTACACTGGGCCTGCTAGAGGGCCGTTCGCTCCATTCAGCAGAGCGCCAGAGAGCTTAGGGGCTGGCACTTGAACTCTGGCCTCTGGCTCCTGCTCCAGCATCCTGAGGGAGGCCAGGGAAATGCTGGGCATGGCAGGCTGAGGGTGCCGGCAGTGTCAACGCAGCTGAGTCACAGGCGGCTGTGGGTAGGGCCTCCTGGGCTGCTTAGCCTGGAACCCAGGCCAGGAAGCTGCCCCTGCCCAGGTCGCAGCTTCCCAGGAGGGTGTTCCCGGCCTGAGTCAGGCTGCCCAGCCAAGCCCCGCCTTCCCTAGGCACCCTCGTCCGCTTCCCCTTTCTGGGAAGGCCCCTTAGTTACCCTTGCTCTGCCATTGCCGGCAGTTTGGGCTTGGGGAAGGGAACTTGGCTCTGGGCTGGAGGGCTCTAGGCTCAGCGGTATAACCTTATTTGGCTTCAAACCTCTCTGGGCCTCAGCATCCTCAGGGTTAACAGAAAGCCAGTTATCCTGGCTTGGCTCCCAGAGGAGCAGTGAGCTGGGCAAACCCGAGCATCTGGCATGGGGCTGGGTACAGGCAAGGCAAGCTCGTGTGCTGCCCTCGGCCCGCTTGTTCCTCAAGCATCACCTCTCCTGGGCAGCAGTTGAACATCTAACCCAAAGGGGCTCTCTGCCCCCAGGCCCACTGTGAGAGTCCACTCAGTGTCTGGGAATGGGCCCCATGCAGCTGTCCCTCTCCTCTTGCTTTGCCTCTGCCTCTTTTCTGTGTCTGCCCTGGCATATACTGTTCAGCTTAGATGTCACCCCCTGGAAGTTTTCCCTGATTGCCCCGCAGGCTCCATTGTCATCATCTTGCTGCAAAGCCGATCCTCCTTGGGACCCCTGGGCCCAGCAAAGGGCTGGACATGGTGGGTGAGGGATGACGGTGTTGGTTAATGGCAAGCTGACCCTCTGCTGCCTCTCTGGCCTCAACCCCAACTCTCTGACCTCATCCTCCAGCCTCAGACCCTTGGACTTGCCATTCCCTCCTTCTCCAGATCCTCACAGCCCATCCCCCGTCACTCATGTATCTGCTGACACCCAACCTCAAGGAGCCCCCCAAGGGGTTCCCTCACATCACCCTGAAGTTTGCTTGTTAATGTATTTTCCTTCTTGACTAGTAGTCTGCCGCCACCTCCATTGTCCTCCCTGGAAAGGTCTTGCTTCTCCTTTGCCCTGCTCTGTCCCCAAAACTGGGCTGGGTTTATGGTGGGCACTCCACAAACATCTGTGCACGAATGGATTTCTTTTAACCCTGTCTTTGTCTCTTTCTGTGTCGGAGTCTGCGTGTGTCTGGCGTCTCTTGCCGCGTCCTTGTATTTCTGTGTCTCGGTCTCTGTGTGTGCCTGTCCCTGCCTCTCTTGCTGTCTGTCCTCATAGTCAGTGCCTGCCCACACTGTCTGGGCCTTTGCCCTTCTGCTGTGGCCCCACCCAGCCTCAGCAGCTCCACCCTGCACCCTGTGGCCCCAGATAAGGGGCTGCCCAGGCCCTCTCCTGGAGGGAGGGGGAGGTGGGCAGAAGGAAGACCCTGAGGGAGCTGGGGGAGGAGGAGGAAGAGGAGATGGGGAGGTGGGTGAGCCTGACTAAGCAGTCCACTCCCTTCCTCCTCCCACTCCCCCAGGCAGCCGGATAAGCTAGTGGTGGTATGGACCCGGCGGAACCGACGCATCTGCTCCAAGGTGGGGAAGGATGGCAACTGGGGGTCCAGATTAGGGATGTGGGCCAACGGGAGGCTGAGGGCGGCTGATGGGGGAGTGGAGTCAGTTTGAAGTTCAGATCAGAATCCACAGAGGGGAGAGGAAGATGGTGTCAAGCTTGGTGATGGGGTTGGGGGTGAGAGGAAAGAGTTAAGATGGGGTGAGGACTTAGATTGCCCTTTGTAGGCCCACAGCTGGCAGCCGGGCATCCAGAACCCATACCGGGGCACCGTGGTGTGGATGGTACCTGAGAATGTGGACGTCTCCGTGACCCTCTACAGGGTGAGTCTCTAGCCCTCCAGCGTGGGTGGTAGTGGGCAGGCAGTCACCAGGGTCTCCTGGTAAGTTGTTCATCCAGATAGAAGAGGATGTGGGGGGAGAGGCCAAGAATTGGGGGGACCTGCTCAGCATGACTGGCCCAGGAGGCCTCCTTGCAGAAGGCAGCATTTACCCAACACATGTAGCATGAGAGGCAGCTGGGACCAGAACCTGGGCATTCCAGGAGGAGGTAGCAGCATGTGTAAAAGCTACCACCTCGTGCCTGTAATCCCAGCCACTTGGGAGGCTGAGGCACGATAATCACTTGAACCTGGGAGGCTGAGGTTGCAGTGAGCCAAGCACCACTGCACTTCAGCTTGGGTGACAGAGCAAGACTCCATCTCAAAAAAAAAAAAAAAAAAGACGCCCCCAAGCACCTCCTGAGCCAGCGCAGGCTCTGCTCCCTGTGCTGCCGCCCCAGCAGCCCCGTTCTCACCAGCACCCTTCTTCCCAGGACCCCCACGTGGACCAGTATGAGGCCAAAGAGTGGACATTTATTATTGAAAATGTGAGTGTCTGGAGTGGGCTCGGGTCTGGAATCTTGGGGACCCTGGGACAGCACGATGCCCCTTTCCCTTGTCTCCCTTCTGGCCCACAGGAGTCTAAGGGGCAGCGGAAGGTGCTGGCCACAGCTGAAGTGGACCTGGCCCGCCATGCAGGGCCCGTGCCTGCCCAGGTCCCGCTGAGGCTGCGGCTGAAGCCCAAGTCGGTGAAGGTGGTGCAGGCCGAGCTTAGCCTCACTCTCTCAGGGGTGCTGCTGCGGGAGGGCCGTGCCACGTGAGTGCCCACCTGCCCTCCTTGACCCTGGCCTGTGACCTTTGACCCCCACCCTCACCTATGACCTCTGCCCCCTAGGGATGATGACATGCAGAGTCTCGCAAGCCTCATGAGTGTGAAGCCTAGTGATGTGGGCAACTTGGATGACTTTGCTGAGAGTGATGAAGACGAAGCTCATGGCCCAGGAGCTCCTGAGGCCCGGGCTCGAGTCCCCCAGCCAGGTGGGCTCACAGCCTGCTGTGGATCAGGACTGCCAAGACCTGGGGAGGGAGGGTTACCCGGACCACCAGCCACTTGTTGCGCCCGCCCTGTGATGGGAACTAGTTACTGCTCAGGCAGTCCCAGCCAGCCCAGCAGCCTTGATTGTCTCAACCTGGCTGCCGGTCCCACGGTGGCCTCGGTCTCCAGCTGAGTCCTGGAGGATGGGTTCCCATTGCCTCCCTGGGCTCCTGGGTCATCTCCTCATCCCCACGTGGTGTTTGCCAGGCCCGTACCTGACCCAGGACAGTGGGTCAGAAGCCCGGCTCCTGATCGCTCACCACTAGCCCTCCTGGGCCGGCAGGGGCTTCGTCATCCCTCCCCGCTGCTTGTCCAGGCTTTTTCTCTGTCTGCTGTTGTGGTTCTCTCTCTCTTTCTCTCCACATCTGTGGGCCTGTCTCTTCTCTCAGGCTGGGGCGGTGCCCTGAGGCCAGGGCGTTTCCCAGGTAGGCCCTGCACTCTAGTTGGGGGGAGGGGGTCAGGCCTGCAGGGCCCTGCCCTCGGCTAATTCTGCCCTTCTCCCCCCTCCTACCATCCCCAGATCCCTCTCGAGAGCTGAAGACGCTTTGTGAGGAGGAGGAGGAAGGCCGAGGACGACCCCGGCAGGCAGGTGAGGACCAGGCTGGGGCTGGGGGTGGGGACTGGACCCCAGGTCACCAGGGCCAGGCCTCAGCGTCCCCCACTTCCTCTTCAGTTGCCAGCCCTTCTAGTGCTGAGGACACCAGCTCAGCCCCTGTGAGTGCTCCTGCACCCCCAGCTAGAGCCTCCCGAGGCCAGGGGTCAGAACGAGCTACTGAAGCCGGGGGCCAGGTGGGCCCTGAGGCCCCAAGGCCCCCGGAAACCTCAGCAGAGATGAGGTAAGCTTTGGAACCAGTCCCACCCCCCATTGCCCCCTGATAGGAGCTGCATCCCTCACCCGCTACCAACCTGCCTCTCCAGGGCCCCAACAGTCTGAAGGGTGGGGGATGGTGCTGAGAACTGGGGGCATGTGAGCCCCTCAACATCCCCTTCTGCTCTCTTCTCAGGTCTTCAATGCAGCCAGGCCAGGACACGGCCCCCACCCCAGCCCCTCGGCTCCGGAAAGGCTCTGATGCCCTCTGGCCCTCAGTCCCCCAAGGGGAGGATGAGGTCCCCAAAGCCTCAGGGGCTCCCCCAGCAGGATTGGGCTCTGCCAGGGAGACCCAGGCCCAGGCATGCCCTCAGGAAGGGACAGAAGCCCGTGGAGCTAGGCTGGGCCCAGGCATTGAGGAGAAAGGCTCTGGAGAGCTTTTCGAAGGGCAGAGACTCAAGGCTGAAGAGATGGGTACTGGGGATAGGCCAGAGGCCAGTGGTGTGGACAGTGAGCCCGGGGCAGGAGGCAGAGAGGTCAACACTAAGAGGGCAGGAGTCAGAGCTGGGGAGGCTACAGAGAGTTCAGCAGTTTGTCAAGGGGATGCTGAGCAGAGGTTAAAGGTGGGACATGTGGACACTAAGGGACCAGAGGTGACAGGGGCGATGCCTGAGGCAAGATGCAGGGGGACCCCTGAAGCTCCTCCAAGGGGCTCTCAGGAGAGGGTGGGAGTCAGGACCAGGGATGAGGCTCCCTCAGGCCTGAGCCCACCCCTAGTGGAGCCTGCAGGGCACTCTGGGCATCTTGGTGACCTCCAGGGGGCCAGGGTTGCTGCAGGCCAGGAGAGAGAGGGTGCAGAAGTGAGGGGCGGAGCCGCTGGTATTGAGGGGACAGGCCTGGAGCAGGGCTCCTCTGTCGAAGCAACAAGCACTGGGCCACAGGTGAGCAGCTGGCAGGGGGTCCTGTTATCAGCTACCCAGGGGGTGATATCCAGGGGTCTGGGGGCCTGGGAGGCAGAAGCTGGGGGTTCAGGAGTCCTGGAAACAGAGACTGAGGTGGTAGGGTTGGAGGTGCTGGGAACCCAGGAGAAAGAAGTCAGGGGGTCCGGGTTCCGAGAGACGAGGACACCCCAGATATCCAGGGGTCTGGGGGCCTGGGAGGCAGAAGCTGGGGGTTCAGGAGTCCTCGAAACAGAGACTGAGGTGGTAGGGTTGGAGGTGCTGGGAACCCAGGAGAAAGAAGTCGGGGGGTCCGGGTTCCGAGAGACGAGGACACTAGAGATTGAGATACTGGGGGCCTTGGAGACAGAAGCAGCAAGATCAAGGGTCCTGGAGTTGGAGGTTGCGGGGACAGCACAGTGTGAGGGACTGGAGACCCAGGTGGCAGTCACAGAGGCCCCAGGGACAGAGACTGGGGTGGCAGAATCTGAGGTATTGGGGACCCAGAAAACAGAGGCTGGGGGTTCAGGAGTTGTGGGGACAAGAACTAGGACAGCAGAGACTGGGGTATTGGGGACCCACGAGATATCTGGGGATTCAGGGACACTGAGGCTGGAAGGTAAGATAGCAGAATCTGAGATGCCAGGGGCCCAGGAGACAGAGACGGAAGATTCTAGGGTACCAGAGACAGAGGCTGAGGGGACAGAGGCTAAAACATTAGGGACCCAGGAGATAACAGTTAGGAGTTCAGGGGTCCCAGAGACAGAAGCTGAGATAGCAGAGTCTGAGATATTGTTGGCCCACAAGATAGAGATGGGGATTTTGGGGGTCCCGGGGATAGAGACTGGGGCAGCAGAAGCTGTGATATTGGGGACCCAAGAGATACCATCTGGGGATTCAGGGGTCCCAGGGCCAGAAGCTGATATAACAGGGATCCAGGCTACAGAGGTGGGGGGTTCAGAAGCTCCAGGAGTAGAGACTGGGACAGCAGAAGCTGTGAAATTGGGGACCCAAGAGATAGCATCTAGGGGTTCAGGGGTCCCAGGGTTACAATTTGAGGTAGCTGGGGCCCAGAAGACAGAGGCGGAGGCGTCAGAGATCTCTGGGCCAGAATCTGAGGTAGCTGGGGCCCAGGAGACAGAGGTGGGGGCGTCAGGGATCTCAGGGTCAGAATCTGAGGTAGGTGGAACCCAGGAGACAGAGGTGGGGGCGTCAGGGATCTCAGGGTCAGAATCTGAGGTAGGTGGGGCCCAGGAGACAGAGGTGGGGGCGTCAGGGATCTCAGGGTCAGAATCTGAGGTAGGTGGAACCCAGGAGACAGAGGTGGGGGCGTCAGGGATCTCAGGGTCAGAATCTGAGGTAGGTGGGGCCCAGGAGACAGAGGTGGGGGCGTCAGGGATCTCAGGGTCAGAATCTGAGGTAGGTGGAACCCAGGAGACACAGGTGGGGGTGTCAGGGATCTCAGGGTCAGAATCTGAGGTAGGTGGAACCCAGGAGACAGAGGTGGGGGCGTCAGGGATCTCAGGGTCAGAATCTGAGGTAGGTGGAACCCAGGAGACAGAGGTGGGGGCGTCAGGGATCTCAGGGTCAGAATCTGAGGTAGGTGGAACCCAGGAGACAGAGGTGGGGGCATCAGGGATCTCAGGGTCAGAATCTGAGGTAGGTGGAACCCAGGAGACAGAGGTAGGGGCATCAGGGATCTCAGGGTCAGAATCTGAGGTAGGTGGGGCCCAGGAGACAGAGGTGGAGGGTTCAGGTATCTCAGGGCCAGAGGCTGGAATGGCAGAGGCCGGAGTACTGATGACCCAACAGACAGAAATTATAGTTCCAGACGCTCAGAAGGAAGAGGTTCAGACTTCAGGGGGCCAGGAAGCAGAGACTGGAGTTGGGAGTGCTCTCAACTTTGGGGCCTTAAAGACCCCAGTCACTCAGCCAAGAGTTGTAGGATCCCAGGAAACAAAAGCAGAGATTTCAGGACTACAAGGGTCAGAGACTGAAGTTCTGAGAGTCCAGGAGGCAGAGGCTGGGATTTGGGGGATGTCAGAGGCCAAATCTGGGGCTTGGGGGGCCCAGGAGGCAGAGATGAAGGTTTTAGAGCCTCCGGAGAACAAATCTGGTATTTTTGAGGCCCAGGAAGCGGAGGCTGGGGTCGTAGGAAACCAGAAGGGGAAAGAAGCTGAGGGAAGCCTCGCAGAGGCCAGCCTGACTGAAGCACAGGTGGCCAGTGGGGCAGGGGCTGGGGTGCCCAGGGCCTCTTCCCCAGAGAAGGCTGAAGAGGACAGGAGGCTGCCGGGCAGCCAGGTAGGGATGGGGGCCGCCGAGGGCCCAGTCTGCTGCTTCCCACTAACCTGGGGCTGAGCGAACGGCGGCTCTGCATGGACCCACCTGGTGGGCTGGGATCGGGTGGGGTGGGGGACTCGGCTTGAAGGAGCCCCCTCATCCCCTCCTCTCTCAGGATGCCCTGGCTCTCCTACCCCATCTTCCCTGGGCCGCATGGAGCTGGATACCTCTAAGCTGATTTTCTGGGCTGACCTTGAGGTGTGGCTGCTGGTGACCTCTGATCTTGTCTGGGGGCCACTGACCTTTTAGGTGACCTTGGCAGATAACCCTGGATCTGGAAACCCTTTTGCCTGACCCCAAGGCTTTGGCCAGTGTCCCTGGTGACCTGTGCAAGCTCAGAGATGGGGCTGTTTTGTGCCAGGCATGAGCCTCCCCAAGGGGCAGAGGGCACAGGTCCCATTTATACATTCCCTAAGCCCCCCACTGTGTCCCCAGGCGCCACCTACCCTGGTCAGCTCCAGCCAGTCCCTGCTGGAGTGGTGCCAGGAAGTGACCACTGGCTATCGTGGGGTCCGCATCACGAACTTCACCACATCCTGGCGAAACGGATTGGCCTTCTGTGCCATCCTGCACCGATTCTACCCAGACAAGATGTGAGCTGCCAGAGGGGTGGGAACGAATGGGGAAGCCATCAGGGAGGGCAGCGTGGACTCAGCCTCTGACCAATGCTCTCTCTGCAGTGACTATGCCTCCCTAGACCCACTCAACATCAAGCAGAACAACAAGCAGGTGAGATGGGGTGGGGGGCCTGCCTGGAGGGAAGGAAGGTCTAGAGAGCCAGGCTTTCAGTCTCAGATTTGGAGAAGGTGGGCTGTGGCTTCTAGAAGTTTTGCCATTTTTTACCTTTTTGGTCATTAAATTGTTTGCTTTCCTTAGTTTCGTTTGTTTTAAAGCGTTTTATCTCCCTTAGAAGATGGTTTTTCCAAAATCACCCTTTGGTAACGGGGTGGATGGCGTGCAGTTGCTAAGCAACGCGAGGGCGGGCCCTGTTGCTGGATTTCCCTCGCTAGGAGGGGGCGGTGTTGCTCGGCGAAGTCCGGCAAGCCAGTGCCTGGGACCTCCTCCGTGGGGTGGAACCGCAGTGTTGCCGGGTGCCGCAGGCCACCGCCGCAGCTGACTCCGAGCGCACCCTTTCCCCAGGCCTTCGATGGCTTCGCGGCCCTGGGCGTGTCGCGGCTGCTGGAGCCCGCGGACATGGTGCTGCTGTCGGTGCCCGACAAGCTGATCGTCATGACGTACCTGTGCCAGATCCGCGCCTTCTGCACTGGGCAGGAGCTGCAGCTGGTGCAGCTGGAGGGCGGCGGCGGCGCCGGCACGTACCGCGTGGGCAGCGCCCAGCCCAGCTCGCCCGAAGATCTGGACGCCGGAGGCCTGGCGCAGCGGCTGCGCGAGCACGGGGTCGAGGCGCCCCAGGAGCCCAAGGAGGCCGCGGACCACGCGGACGGGGCGGCCCCGGGGGCGGCCTCCAGGAACGCGGATGCGGGCCGCGCCTCCAAGGACGGTGGGGCCGAGGCCGCCCGAGACACGCGACCCACGGAGGTCCCGGCAGAGGGGTTGGTGAACGGGGCGGGGGCGCCGGGAGGCGGCGGCGTGAGGCTGCGACGGTCCTCGGTCAATGGGGAGGCCGGGCCGGTGCCCCCGCCCCGCGCGCACGGCTCCTTCTCCCACGTGCGCGACGCAGACCTGCTCAAGAAGAGGCGCTCGCGGCTGCGGAACAGCAGCTCCTTCTCGGTGGACGATCCGGACGGGGGAGCCGCGGGAGCTGTGGCTGCGGTGAGTGTCTGGGCTCCTCCTGTCCTCCCCCGCCATAATGCGGGGCCCTAAGAAGCCGGGCAGAGAATGGGCGGGTCCCCAAGGTCAGAGCTGGGGTGGGGGTGATGGTTTCAGAGCCTGGGGGTGCTCGGCTCGACCCGGGAGGGGCTTTCTGATCAGAGGGACCCTAGTGCTGTGGACGAGTCCTCTGGTGTGGTGGTGAGCTCCCAGTTAGGGGATGCACTGGAGCCAAGACCCGCCAGGCAGGGTCCTGGGCTGTGCCATCAGCCTGGAATAAGTGCTGGAGTTTTTAGTGCTTGGCACTTGGTATGGGGAACCACAGGCTGCGGTAGGAGGTTCCCGGAGGATCCATGTTCCTGGCACTCACCTCAGTGCTTGGTGGGCTGGAAGGTGGGTTTGGGCACTTCTTTCCCTGCAGGTGTCTCATTGTTAACCAGCAGCCACCTTGCCCCATAAGCTGAGTACACACTGTCTGTACTCAAGGGGGACTCTCCAGGATTCAGGCGTGCTTTTTTTTTTTTTTTTTTTGAGATGGAGTCTTGCCCTGTCACCCAGGCTGGAGTGCAATGGCATGATCTCTGCTCACTACAGCTTCCGCCTTCCAGGTTCAAGTGATTCTCCTGCCTCAGCTTCCAAAGTAGCTGGAATTACAGGCAACCACCACTGCACCAGGCTAATTTTTGTATTTATAGTGGAGACGGGGTTTCACCATCTCGGCCAGGCTGGTCTTGAACTCCTGACCTCGTGATCCACCCATTGGGCATGCATCTTTAACCCCAGATGCTGGAGACCAGTCTCCTCTTTTCCTTTTTTTTTTTTTTTGAGACGGAGTTTCGCTCTTGTTACCCAGGCTGGAGTGCAATGGCACTATCTCGGCTCACCGCAACCTCTGCCTCCTGGGTTCAGGCAATTCTCCTGCTTCAGCCTCCTGAATAGCTGGGATTACAGGCACGCACCACTGTGCCCAGCTAATTTTTTGTATTTTTAGTAGAGATGGGGTTTCACCATGTTGACCAGGATGGTCTCGATCTCTTGACCTCGTGATCCACCCGCCTCGGCCTCCCAAAGTGCTGGGATTATAGGCGTGAGCCACCGCACCTGGCCCTCCTTTTTCTTATAATGGAGGGTTGGAGATGGGAGATCCTGAGGGCCCGTGTCCCTGCTGTCGCAGGTAATCTCCCAGAGTGTCATATCACTCTGCTGAAGGGGACATGGTCCCAGAAAGAGCAGGAATTTGCTCAGGGACCCACAGCAGCCAGATTCTAGGACACAGACTTTCCAGCTGGGGTCCCACCACTGCCCCATCCTGCCTGCCTACCAAGGGACAGCTCTGCCAGGCTGCTGCAAACCTTCAGCTGTCCAGGAAAGACCCCTGCATTTGAAGGAAAGGAGGGAATTAATTGGGCAAGCCTTTCTGGAAGAAGCCACCATTTGAGCTAGGTTGATAAGATGGCCAGGTTTTTCCCAGGTGAAAAATGAGGTGGGTTCTCAAATGGTGGGACCTGCATTATCAAAAATGTGGCAGCAGGAAAGTTGAGGTCTCATTTAGGGAACTGCCAGCCATCTCCCAGAAGCTCCAGAAGCGGTGATGAGGCCAGACCGAGAGCAGGAGTCCTGGGTGTAGGGTCAGAGGCACAGCATTGAGCCTGTGAGTGAGAGACAGCGGGCACAGGTGACACCCACCTGTAGATGTGATGTGCAGGACTCAGGAGGACGAGGACAGCTTTGGCCCTCATTAATGTGTGTCAGTGGCTCTTTAAATCTTTTTTTATTTATTATTTATTTATTTATTTATTTTTTGAGACAGAGTCTTGCTCCATCACCAGGCGCCAGGCTGGAGTACAGTGGCGCAATCTCGGCTCACTGCAACCTCCGCCTCCCAGGTTCAAGCAATTCTCCTGCCTCAGCCTCCCGAGTAGCTGGGACTACAGATGCGCGCCACCACGCCCAGCTAATTTTTATATTTTAGTAGAGACGGGGTTTCACTATGTTGGCCAGGATGGTCTCGATCTCTTGACCTCGTGATCCGCCCGCCTCAGCCTCCCAAAGTGCTGGGATTACAGGCGTGAGCCACCGCACCCGGCCAGCTCTTTAAATTTTAAAGGGGAGGTGCCAACCTACGCCCCTCTGGGCCCAAGTTCCAGCATCTTGTCTTTCCAAGTCAGGCCCTCCCCTATCTTGTCTCACAGGAGATATCTGACCCATGGGGCAGGAGGGGACTCCTCATTGGCCACCCCCATCCCTCATGCCCATTGTGTGTACTGGGAGGTGGTCGGGCTTGGCCCTGTTCTTGGGAGCTCCCCCTGGGCTTCCTGGATGAGGGACCAGGCATGAGAATATTGAAAGAGGAATTTGAGGCCAGGCACAGTAGCTCACGCCTGTAATCCCAGCACTTTGGGAGGCTGAGGCGGGCGGATCACCTGAAGTCAAGACCAGCCTGACCAACATGGAGAAACCCCGTCTCTACTAAAAATACAAAATTAGCCGGGCATGGTGGCGCATGCCTGTAATCCTCAGCTACTCGGGAGGCTGAGGCAGGAGAAGCACTTGAACCTGGGAGGCGGAGGTTGCATTGAGCCGAGACCGCGCCATTGCATTCCAGCCTGGGCGACAGAGTGAGACTCTGTCTCAAAAAACAAACACACACACACACACACACACACACAAAGGGGAATTTGAGTTAGACATGAGGAAACACTGGAATTCCCACGAAGTCTGGCATGAGGAGGCTCCACTGCCGCTGAGGCTGGATTTCTCCACTCTGCTGCCTCTGCCTGTCCCATCAGCTCAGTACTCTCTATGTGCCTGGCCTGCCCATGGGCTCTTTACAGTGTGTATGAAAGCCTTTTGCAAGGTGGCATTGAGGCCCCCTGAAGGTTGCTGTCAGAAAAGGGGAGCTCTGTGTTCCTTAGATTCCTCTCTCGAAGCCCTGCAGCTCCCAAGTCACACAGGGCCAGGCTTTCCCCCATTTCACATACCAGGACACAAACAAAGGCCCCATGGGTGTGACGGGCCTGAGGCACACAGCAAGTTGGTGGCCAAGCTTGGGAACAAACTTTTGGGTTAGACAACCCTGGGCCCTAGACCAGACCCCTTAGGAGCATCGTCTCTGCCCCTCAGTTTCCTCATCTGTGAAGTGGGAGGGTCATGTCCCTGCCTCACAGGGATGTTGGGAGGATTTAGTGAGTGAATGTGCACAGAGTGCCTAGTACAGAAGCACTTGGTAGATATTTGCTGTTATTAGTCAGTGTGGCCTGAGTGTATTTTCTGGGCCTGGCCCTGATAACGGGGAGAGAAACCAGCAGCTGTGATGAGGTGAGTGGGGGTTGGAGCTGTGATGGGAGGCCATGGGAGGAGCATCTACCGAGGCTGCGGATCAGAGGAGGTTTGGGGTTATGGAAGTCAGGGAGGGAGGCGGGAAGAGTGTGGGGGCCCCGGCAGGGGGGCCTCTGGAGGAGGCAGGGCTGGGCTGGGTCTTGGAGGTTGTGTTGGTATTGGGTAGCCCAAGATAGAGGCTGAGTCCAGGCTGAGAAAGCTATTTTGGGAACTGAAAATCGGTCATTGTGGCCAGGGGGCGGTGTCTAGGCGTGGCTCAGGGTGGTAGGAGCTTTGAGGCTGGAGCCACCAACAGGGTTTGACATGAGGGGGTGGCAGGGCTGAGGAGAGGTGTGAAAAAGGCCACCGGGTTTCAGCTTGAGTCAGCAGGCAGGCCGTGCTGGTGGCTGGTGGGGAAACCACCACTGCCCCAGACCAGGGAGGATGGCCCCTGAGCCAGGGATGTCCAGGGTCACCTCTCAGAGAGGTACAGGTTGGGGTGGACACGGGGGGCTCAGCCACTGTCCCTGCCCTGTGACCCAGACACAGGTCAGATGACCCAGACATGGTGGAGGGGGGGCAGGGCAGGAGCAGTTAAGAGGCCAGGCCATCAGCTGAGCTGAAAGTTGGGGACACCCTGGGCTGACAGTACCCGCAAGTCACTAGAGGCGGGCAAGCACATGGGGTCGGCCCTGCCCTTCCAGGCTAAAATTCAGAGATCCAGCCAGCCTGGCTTGTTGTGCAAGCATGCAGCAGCTGCTCCTTGGTGTGGGAACTGAAAAGGCAGCAGGGCACCCCCTTTTGGCCTGGAGGTGGAGGTGCTGGCCCAGGAGGGTCCAGGTCTGGGGACCCCTGAGGAGGGAAGGGGAGGGAGTCTGGTTGGGGCCTCTGCAGGAGGCAGGCTGGGCTGGGTCACGTGAATGGGGCCATATTAGGTCAGTGCAGTGTCTGCCCTGGCCAGAATGGAGAAGCCAGCACTAGGTGACAGAAGTCAGAGGTGGCCTGAGGGAGCTCAGTAGAGGAGGAGTTGAGGCTGGGAGCGGAGACTTATGCCTATAATCCCAGCACTTTGGGAGGCCAAGGCGGGTGGATCACCTGAGGTCAGGAGTTCGAGACCAGCCTGGCCAACATGGTGAAACCCTGTTTGTACTAAAAATACAAAGATTAGCTGGGCGTGGTGGTTGGTGCCCATAATCCCAGCTACTTGGGAGGGTGAGGCAGGAGAATCCCCTGAACCTGGGAGGTGGAGGTTTCAGTGAGCCATGATCACACCACTGCACTCCAGGCAGGGCAAGACTCCGTCTCAGAGAAAGAGAGTGGGGAGGAGATACCAGGGCTGGGCCCTTCACAGGCTCTTACCCTTCAAGGCCAGAGTTCAGCCCAGCCCCAGCAGGGGAACTGGGAGGCTCAGAGCCTGGGAATAGTTGGGTCCAGGCCCATAGGGCCAGGAAGGATGAAGGCCATGACCTTTGCTTGAGGAGGCATTTTCCCTGGAAGGAGGTGGGACCGGGGGTTCTGTCCATGCAGGACTAGAGGAGGGCAGGAGTGGGCAGGGGTCGTGGTCAGGGACCCCTCCTCCCCTCTGTGTGAGTGGCCCTGGCTGGCCCCAGGCCCAGGCTGGCGGGAAACCCCTCCCAGCCCTCACTGGCTCCTTATTCCACAGGAAGGCCAGGCCCCTGACCCCAGCCCTGCCCTGGGCCCACCCACAGCTGCAGCCTCTCAACAGCCCCCTGGTGAGTGGCAGGAGTCATGACCATCTCAGTTCAGGCTGCTCACAAAGCCAGGACTGGGGACTTCCTGGGGGTGGCTGGGTGGTGGTTAGGGGGTGCCTTATCATCATCTCTGTCTGCAGGTAGGAGTCCCCCCTCGGAGGAGCCACCCCCAAGCCCAGGGGAGGAGGCTGGGCTGGTAAGGAGAGCTAAATGGGAGGAGCTAATGGGTGGGCACCTCCTAGGCAGGGCCTGGGCTGAGTCCACCCTGTTCTCTGCCCCTTTTCCAACCTCAGCAACGGTTCCAGGACACAAGTCAGTATGTGTGTGCAGAGCTGCAGGCCCTGGAGCAGGAGCAGAGGCAGATAGATGGGCGGGCAGCTGAGGTGGAGACGCAGCTGAGGAGCCTCATGGAGTCAGGTGGGGCAGGCATCTGGGTGGGGGGTCCCCTCCCCAACACGTGCCACTAGGTCTGCCCAGCCCTGCAGCTGTTCCTGACCTTGGGAGGAGCTGGGAGGAGGCACAGCTGGCGTCAGCATTCCCATTTTACAGCCAGGCATGCTGAGGCCTAGAAGTGGCTTCCTGGAGGCACACAGTTCTTCTGGGATGTCACAAAAGCAAACCCCCTCCCCCAACCCCAGCTGCCCTGCTCTGACACTGGGGGCAGGGGGCAGGCCTGGTGACTGTCCCTGCCCAATTCAGGTGCCAACAAGCTGCAGGAGGAGGTGCTGATCCAGGAGTGGTTCACCCTGGTCAACAAGAAGAACGCTCTCATCCGGAGGCAGGACCAGCTGCAGCTGCTGTGAGTGTGGCCCAGGGCTAGGAGAGCAGAGGGACTCTCAGCTATTTTGGTTAGGGCTGTTCACTGCTTTCTTCTTTCTACAGAGATCTTTTTGACAAATTATTCCTCCTCCATCTTATTGTTTTTATCCTGTCCAATTTGCTGTTTAAAGTATAAAACTGGCCGGGCGTAGTGGCTCACGCCTGTAATTCAAGCACTTTGGAGGCCAAGGCTGGCGGATCACCTGAGGTCGGGAGTTCAAGACCAGCCTGACCAACACGGTGAAACCCCGTCTTTAAAATTTTTTATTTTATTTTTATTTTTTTTAAGATGGGGTTTCACCGTGTTGGTCAGGCTGGTCTTGAACTCCCGACCTCAGGTGATCCGCCCACCTTGGCCTCCAAAGTGCTTGGATTACAGGCGTGAGCCACCACGCCCGGCCCATCCTCGTCTTTAAAAAAAATAAATAAACAAAATAAAGTATAAAACTAGGCTGGCTGTGGTGGCTCATGCCTGTAATTCCAGCACTTTCAGACATATCACCTGAGGTCAGAAGTTTGAGACCAGCCTAATACAATGAAACCCTATCTCTACTAAAAATACAAAAATTAGCTTGGCATGTTGGCACGTGCCTGTAATCCCAGCTACTTGGGAGGCTGAGATAGGAGAATCGCTTGAACCCAGGAGGCGGAGGTTGCAGTGAGCCAAGATTGTGCCATTGCACTCCAGCCTGGGCAACCAGCGTGAAACTTCGTCTCAAAAAAAAAAAGTAAAACTGGCCAGGCACAATGGCTCACGCCTGTAATCCCAACACTTTGGGAGGTTGAGGCAAGCGGGTCACCTGAGGTTAGGAGTTCAAGACCAGCCTGGCCAACATGGTGAAACTTTGTTTCTACCAAAAATACAAAAATTAGCCAGGTGTCGTGGCACGTGCCTGTAATCCCAGCAACTTGGAAGGCTGAGGCAGGAGAATCACTTAAACCTGGGAGGCAGAGGTTACAGTGAGCTGAGATCAGGGCATTGCACTCCAGCCTGGGCGACAAAGTGAGACTCTGTCTAAAAATACAAAAATTAAAAAAAATATTGTAAAACTCTTAAATTATAACTATTTTTACTAATAAGAAAACCAGGCTGGGCACAGTGGCTCATACCTGTAATCCCAGCACTTTGGGAGGCCAAAGGCAGATCACCTGAGGTCAGGAGATCGAGACCATCTTGGCCAACATGGTGAAACTCCGTCACTACTAAAAATACAAAAAAAATAGCTGGGCATGATGGTGCATGCCTGTAGTCCCACCTACTCGGGAGGCTGAGGCAGGAGAATTGCTTGAACCCAGGAGGGGAAGATTGCAGTGAGCCAAGATCGTGCCACTGCACTACAGCCTGGGTGACAGTGCGAGACTCTGTCTCAAAAAAGAAAAGAAAAGAAAAGAAAGAAAACTAAGGCCCAGAACAAAATGAGGCCCAGGAAGGTGAAGGCCGAATTCCCATGTGAGGCTGTTTCTTTACAGTAAGGAAAACAAGCCCAGAGGGGTGTGATCTTGTTCCCGGTGGGGTCAGAAGCCACTCTGCGACATTGCCTTATCCTGCCAGGCGGAGGTGGCTTTGGCTCCCTTTTCAGTTTGTGATCCTTTTTCAGAATAACTGGAGCCCAATACTTCCTATTTATGAATACTGTTCATCCAAATAATCCCTCGGGGATCCTTCTGGGGTGCGTGTGGGGCAACATAAACACCAGCAATTGGAGAAAACAGTTCGAAGAAAAGAGAGAATGTGGTCTGGGGACTGGAGGATAGCTCTGTGGTCAGCCCTGCCCTCTGTGGGAACTGCTGGGGAGGTGAGATGGGGCCAGAGCCCTGGGCACTCCCTCCCTGCGCCCCTTTTCCTGACCTGCTTACCCGCCACCTTCCAGCATCGAGGAGCAGGACTTGGAGCGCAAGTTCGAGCTGCTGAGCCGCGAGCTGCGGGCCATGCTGGCCATCGAAGGTGGGACCTGAGCCCAGGGGGCGGGAGGCAGGACATAGCCAGGGTAGAGGCGGCACAGCGCCAGGCCCGCGCCTCCTGACGCTTAGCCGCTTCGGCCCTCAGACTGGCAGAAAACGTCTGCGCAGCAGCACCGAGAGCAGCTCCTGCTGGAGGAGCTGGTGTCGCTGGTGAACCAGCGCGACGAGCTGGTCCGGGACCTGGACCACAAGGAGCGGATGTGAGTGGCGCTGGGAGTTGGGAGGGTCCAGGGCGCGCTCCCGCAGAGGGCTGGATGTGGACCCCGCCCAACGCCGCGCTGACTCCAACCCGTTCCCCGTAGCGCCTTGGAGGAGGACGAGCGCCTGGAGCGCGGCCTGGAGCAGCGGCGCCGCAAGCTGAGCCGGCAGCTGAGCCGGCGGGAACGCTGCGTGCTGAGCTGAGGCCGCCGGCCCGGGAGGCCCGTAGCTTCTGGAGCCCCCGGCGCCCGCCGCCGCCCCGGGCCTGCGCCCGGGAGGACCCGGCCGCCCCGGATGCTGTGCGTGTCCGCTAGGGGCCGCTGGCGCCCTTCCCGGGACAGGGCAGGGCGGATCGCCGGCCCGCGGCTGGGCGGCCGTTGTATTTATTTGTCGCCGAGTGTGTGTGCACGCTCGCGGCGGGTGCGGGCACCTCCCCGATGGCACGGCCGGGCCAGCGGCCCTGGGGAGAGGGATGCCTGGGGGCTGCCGCCCTGCGCCGGCTCGCCCTCCTGTTCTCCAGAGCAGTAAAGTTGGACTAGGCTACTCCAGCGTCGGCCTTTTCTCCGCTCCACCTGGGCACTCAAAGGGCGGAGGAGGGTGGGCCGAGGCTGAGGCGGCTCTGCCATCCTAAGCGGGACGATGCGGCTTCGGGGTTCCCAGCGCCAGCGGAGACTAGACGCCGGCCTTCCTGGGATGGTGGCCGGTGGCTCTGTCCCATTCGAAAGACTTGAAAAGAGCCGAAGTCGTTGCTCATTTTATGATTAGCACATTTCCCGAGGCTTCCCGCTCACCCTGCTGGCCCCATCTCCAGATTCTTCCCCGGCCACTCCTGGCTGTTTCCTCCTCCCGGCCGCCACCGCCACCATACTGGAGCTGAACTCGGTCACCTGACGCTTCAGCAAGCAGGGACCTGTTCTGAAGCTGAGGCCGCGGGCGGCAGGGTGCTCAGAGCCAGTTCATCCTGCCCTAGGATGCCACCTTGGTCTGCAGCAGTCACAGGGCCACAGGGCCTGAAGAACTTCTCCACAGCACGGACCTGTGGCAGCCTGGAGAAGGCTTCAACGGCCAGCAGCATGGCCAAGAGTCCTAGAAGCAAGTAACCTGGGGAGGAGAAGGTGCTGGGGCAGCACCCGGGTGCTGGTGATGCTCCCCACCCACCTCCAGGCACGGTGACCTGCCCTGGCAGCTGGTGCCACTCACCCCCCAACACACACTGCCACCAGAGCTCCTCAGCTACCCCTCCCGTACGTGCCCTGGAGTGGGGTCCCTCCACCTCCAAGGCCCAGTCCCCCAGTGGTTCATGGGAATCCTAGTCCCTGCTCCTCTTCCCACTTCCCCCACACACTCTTAGGCGGCTGACTTACCAAGAAGTGCAAGCTGGCCCACGTGGTAAATCACGGGGTGCAGGCTGTGGCTGTGGCTGGGCAGGAAGTCCCCCAGGCCAATGGTGCTGAGCGAGCTGAAGCAGAAGTAGATGGCCCCCAGCAGGCTGCTGTCACCCTGAAGGCCCCACAGCACCAGTGCTGGCAGCAGCACAAAGCTGCTGGCCACCAGCAGGCCCAGGGCAACTGCCTGCAGCAGGGCAGCCCTGGCTGGCGACAGCTGCCAGTGGACCGCTACCCAGGCACCTGGGCAGCTGAGCACAGGCAGCAGGCAGTGGCTTAGGGTGGCCACTAGAGCTAGGGAGGCTGGCAGCCCCAGGGCTGCATAGACCACACAGAAGGCCCTTCCGCTTGCCGATAGTGGGGCCATGTGGCCATAACCTGGAGAAGAGAGTCAGTGGACTGTCAGAGCTCTGAGTGTGATGTCTGCTGGGGTCCCTGCCTACCCCAATACCACCTTCCACAGAAGGCTGCCCTCTAGTGGCCTTGAACTGGCCAGGCCCAGGTTATATCCAGCTCTGCTCCTCCTTCACCAGGGGATCCTGGGCCAGTCCCCTACCCTCTCTGGGCCACTCTTCTCTTTTCTGGAAAATAAAAGGATGAGGCCAGGTGTGGTGGCTCACGCTTGTAATCCCAGCACTTTGGGAAGCCAACTTTGGGAGGCTGAGGCGGGTGGATCACGAGGTCAGGAGTTCGAGACCAGCCTGGCCAACACAGTGAAACCCCATCTCTACTAAAAATACAAAAAAAAAAAAAAAATTAGCCAGGGTGGTAGCACGCTCTTGTAGTCCCAGATAGGAGGCTGAGGCGGGAGAACTGCTTGAACCTGGGGCTTGGAGGTTGCAGGGAGCTGAGACCATGCCATTACACTCCAGCTAGGGCGACAGAGCAAGACTCCATCACACACACACACACACACAAAAGACTTAGTTTGTATGAACAATTTTGGAGGATTAAAAAAAAAAAGATGAAAGAAGACAGTTCCCCAGGCCTTTTGCAGCTGGGACAGTTCGGAGAACTGGGCTGCCTTTAACAGATATTCCTGATTCCACAGCTGGTGGAGTATCATCCACTCTTTCCCCAAATGTGTGTCACATCCTGTGTGCTAGGCTTTGTGCTGGGATCTGAGTCTGCCCAGGCCCTGCCCTCCAGTGGAGGAGTCAGGCAGGAAAATAATGAAGGGCTGCAAAGATGCGGCGTGGGGAGAGAGGGCATGTGCCAGGTAGAGAGGGGCGGGAGTGCAGGGCGTTCAGGGAGAACAGGATCAGCCAGTCCAGAGCTGCAAACGCACAGGCCCACCAGAGCCAGATGGGAGACAAACAGGAATGGTGGGGACTGGGGTGCACTGAAGAGTGTGAGCTGTACCCAAAGGGCAGGCCCCATTCTGCTCCGGTCAGTACGTTACCTTGCAGGGATTCTGGCTCAGTGTGAGTAAGTTTCCTGATTTTCCGAAAGAAGCTGGAAATATGGGCTGGGCACAGTGGCTCACACCTGTAACCCCAGCACTTTGGGAGGGGGAGGTGGACAGATCACTTGATGTCAAGAGTTTGAGACCAGTGGGGCCAACGTGGCAAAACCCCGTCTCTACTAAAAATACAAAAATTAGCTGGGTGTGGTGGTGCACACCTGTAGTCCCAGCTACTCAGGAGGCTGAGGTAGGAGAATTGCTAGAACCTGGGAGGCGGAAGTTGCAGTGAGTCGAGATTGCACCACTGCACTCCAGCCTGGGTGACAGTGAGATTCCCGTCTCAAAAAAAAAAAAAAAAAAAAGTTGGGAATACAAATATAGAAATTCCAATTCAAAAAATACTGAGATGCTTTGTGGGATAAAAAATACAAAAACCCAGGGCTGTGGGTCCCGCTGCAGTTTTTCCCTGGGCCTGTGCCCACACTGTTTCTCTGCAGGACTCCCTTGTCCCCGTCTCTGCACCCTCCTGCTTGGGAACCATGTCATGCCGACTTCCTCCCCTGTCTTCCCTCACTCCTCTTCCACCCAAGGCCTTGGGCCTGATCTGTGCTTCCCAGGTTCCTTCTGTTTGCTTCCCTTCAAGAATCCATCCCACTGTATTGTGTCCCCTGCCTTGCCTCAGGCTGTGGTGTCTGGGCACCTCTCCTGGGTCTCAGAGGGTGCCTGGGGTGGGGCTGGGGAGGCCACACCCTTCCTGGCAGCTGAAGTGGAGGTACCAGTTGGGGTGTGTTGGTGGGGAGCCCCGGTGGGGAGCCCCAGTGGTGATGTCGGGCCTGCCAGGGCCTGGGCTCCATCTGGCTCTTTGGGGCTGAAGGGCTGCACCCCAGGGTCCCCAGGGAGCCATGGCCTCGAGAGCCCCTCCCCCTGGGCTTCCTGGCTTTCTTACCTGTGGTGGAGAGGATGCTGGCAGTGAAGAGCAGGGCTGAGGGCAGGTCCCAGTTGCTGGCCTCTGAGCTGTTGCCCAGGCTGGAGACCCCATGGGCCTGGGTGGCCAGGGCAGTGCCCAGCAGCTCTTCCAGTGCTCCGGGTGGCAGGCAGGCTCCATACTTGGCCTGGAAAGCAGCCAGCTCTGCCCTGAGCTCAGCCTGGAGCCTACGTGCTGGAGGCTCCTCCAGGGCCTGGAACACCATGGCCCCAAGCCCTAGGGCCAGCAAGTGGCCCACAATCAGGACCCCGTATCGGGCCCAAGGCCTTAGACCCCCCATGGCGGGCCGCTGGGGTGCTGTGGGAGCTGGCGCCTCCACCTCAGGCACCTGGGAGGGGCTGGGCAGGGCGGGGCCAGGAGGAGTTGCTGTGTGGGTGGCTGGGACCTGGCTGGGGTGTGAACGGGAGGGAGGTGAGCTGCATCACCCCTCCCAGGTTCTGGGGGCAAGACATTTGCCCATTTCACAGCAGCTGGGACGGTGGGGACGGGTGGAGGAAGGTGGCTGCAGTGAGGGGAGGAGGTGGAGGAAGCTGAAGCCTAGAGAATGCCTTACACTTATTCAAGGTGGTGCTCAGACACCCAGACCGCAGTCATTCAATCATTCAGCAAGTGCTTAGGTCCTAGGACTCCAGGGAAGACAGGCACAGGTCCTTTCCCTCCTGGTATTTACACAGGAAACCTCTCAGCAAAGAAACGTGACAAGCTCGTATTGTCATGAGTCCCATGCAGGAACGCCCTGGGTGATGGGAGAGCTCTGGGGGAGGGGTTTATCTCACTGGGAAGGCTTTGCTGAGGAGGTGACATTTCAGCTGGGGAGTAAGAGGCCAGTGAAGGTAGGAAGGAGCTTGGGGTGTGAGAGGGACAGAGGGCTGGCTATGGCGGGGCACAGTGCAGGGTGAAGGGGGGATAAGGACACGGGCCCTTGAGGACAAGCATTGTCCAGGGAGACCTACACCAGCTACTACAGGTGTCCTGGATGGAGCCATTTTGGCCTGGGCGGTGGGAGGGGAATGGTGGCAGCTGGGAAGGATTGGGTGGGGGCAGGGGTGGGAGGCAGGGAGAGGAATCCAGGGTGCCCAGAGCACTGCGGCAGGCAACACCCTTGAGCCCCATTGTCAGTCCTTCCCGAGAATCTTTATGCCTGCCCTCCTGACATTACCTGCCCCTGAACTGCAGACAGAGTTCTGGGGCAGGGGAAGGGGGAACCTGGTTCCAACTCCTCTAACCTCAGAAGGGCTGAGGACAGAGGCCGAGGGAGGGACCTTGCCCTAGGGTACAGTATGGGAGTGCCAGAGCAGTCACTATGCTGGGAGGTGGGTGGACCTTAATACTTTTTTCTTCTGAGATGATGTCTTGCTCTGTTGCCCAGGCTGGAGTGCAGTGGTGCAATTTTGGCTCACTGCAACCTCCGCCTTCTAGTTTCAAGCAATTCTCCTGCCTCAAACTCCAGAGTAGCTGGGACTTAAGGCATGCACCACCATGCCTGGCTAATTTTTGTATTTTTAGTAGAGACAAGGTTTCACCATGTTGCTCAGGTTGGTCTCGAACTCCTGACCTCAGGTGATCCATCGGCCTCGGCCTCCCAAAGTGCTGGGATTACAGGCGTGAGCCACCACACCTGGCCAATAAGAGCCTTGAATGACTGACCAAGACTGGTGGATTTGGTCCCAGGAGAGGGATGCAAGTGCAACGCATGCAACTGCAACGCATGCAACTGCACATTGTTGGGGCATCAGGAGTCCAGGGTTGCATGATAGGTTGGATCTCCTGCTTACCTCCAAGAAAGGTGACAGGCTACATGTGGGGAGACAGCTTTTAAGTTTATTTGGCTTCTGGCTTCATTGGATCCCAAGGCTAAGACCTTTACCCTGGCTGGGGCAGCAGGAAGGCGCCCAGAGAGCCCCGGCCCCAGATGACCCCCAGGGCAGGAGGTCCAGGCTCTAAGCCCTAGGGCAGGGGCCAGTAGCAGGACTTGGTCAAAAGTGCTGGTGACAGCTGAGGCCGGCCCCTCTCCCCTGCACCTCTCCTCCTCCCTGCATCACCCCTGGGGGCAATTCCCTGAGACAGGCTCTGGTCCTCCCAACCAGCTGGGTACAGTGTTGGGCCCCAGCAGGGCAGGTGAGCTGGGGCGATCCACGGGTTGCAGGTGTGGGGGTACAGGCCCCCCATCCAGTGTGAAGGCTTCCTGTGCAGTGTAGTGTTCCTGACCCCCAAAGGGGGCGTGGGGTCCCTGGGGAAACTGAAGCAGCTGCAGAGGCTGGCCCAGCTCCCGTTCCAGTGTATACTGACTCCTCTAAGGCAGCTGGAGCTTGGGGGAGTGGCCTGGCCCACTCAAGGCCCTGCCTCCGGCACCCAAGGGGCCTGGGCACCCATGTCTTTGGTCTGTGCCCTGCAGTCCTGGGGCCCCCCCCGGAAGGGGTTGGCAGGTGGGGAGTCCCAGAAGGGGTCTGAGTCCGGGAACAAGGTCCAGGGTGCCCGGCGGGGTGCAGGCTGTGGTGAAGGCAGTGGAGAAGGCCGTGGCCCAGCTGACACAAAGCTCCAGGGATCTATGCGGCTTCGAAGGGGTGAGGGCCGAGGTCGGCTGATGAGGCCCAGGGGTGGTGAACGTGGGGTGCCTGGGGTGCCAGGAGCAGAGCGTGATGTCCCCGGTGGGGGTGAGACAATGCCTCCTGTGAGGATATAGGAGGGGCACAGGGTCAGGCAGCCACCAACTCCTGAGGTCCCCAAGACACACTGCCCTGCTCTGGGCCTCAGTTTCCCCATCTGCACAGTGAGCGACTTGACTCAACTTCCATGGCCCTTCCTGTTCTGCGGTGCCTGTTTTTCTGTAGTGGTTAGGAGTGAGGCCTCTGTAGCAGGCTGGCCTGGATGTGGATCCCAGCCCTGCCACTTCCCAGCTGTGGGAGCTGTGGGTTCCTTCATCTCTGTGCCATAAATTTCCTCATCTAAAAGTGGGCATCTGGCTGGGTGCGGTGGCTCATGCCTATAATCCCAGCACTTTGGGAGGCTGAGGTGGGCAGATCAGGTCAGGGATTTGAGACCAGCCTGGCCAAGATAGTGAAACCCCGTCTATACTAAAAATACAAAAAATTAGCTGGGTGTGGTGGTGGGCACCTGTAATCCCAGCAACTTGGAAGCCTGAGGCAGGAGAATTGCTTGAACCCAGGAGGTAGAGGTTGCAGTGAGCCAAGATCACACCACTGCACTCCAGGCCTGGTGGCAGTTTGAAACACTGTCTCTAAAAAAAAAAAAAAGGGATGGGAGCATCTAAGAGCACTTAGTTCACTGGTTGTTATGACTAAATGAGACCGTCTCCGGAAAACCTTGCAAACAGTACCTGGCACAAGCAAGGAACCAGAAGTTTGCTACTATTATGACTATATATGTACTTTCTATTGGTTTTTTCTGAGACGGAGTCTCGCCCTGTCGCCAGGCTGGAGTGCAGTGGCACGATCTCGGCTCACTGCAACCTCTACCTCCTGGGTTCAAGCAATTCTCCTGTCTCAGTCTCCCGAATAGCTGGGACTACAGGCATGTGCCACCATGCCCAGCCAATTTTATATTTTTAGTAGAGACGGGGTTTCACCATGTTGGCCAGGATGAGACCATCCTGATCTCTTGACCTCGTGATGTGCTGCCTCTGCCTCCCAAAATGCTGGATTACAGGCGTAAGCCACCGCACCCAGCACTTTTTTTTTAGACAGTCTTTCTCTGTCACCCAAGCTGGAGTACAGTGGCACGATCCTGGCTCACTGCAACCTCTGCCTCCTGGGTTCAAGCAATTCTCTGATTTTAGCCTCTCAAGTAGCTGGGATTAAAGATGCCCGCCACCACGCCCGGCTAATTTCTGTATTTTTAGTAGAGATAGGGTTTCACCATCTTGGCCAGGCTGAGTCTTGAACTCCTGACCTCGTGATCCACCCACCTCGGCTTCCCAAAGTGCTGGGATTACAGGCATGAGCCACTGCGCCTGGCTGTTTTGTACTTTTAATGGAGACGGGGTTCACCATGTTGGCCAGGCTGATCTTGAACTCTTGACTTCAAGTGATCCACCTGCCTCGGCCTTCCTAAGCACTGAGATTACAGGCGTGAGCCACTGCGCCCGGCCTAAAATACATACATACATACATATATATATATATATATATTTTTTTTTTTTGACAGAGTCTCACTTTCACCAGGCTGGAGGAGAGTGGTGGGATCTTGGCTCACTGCAACCTCTGCCTCCTGGGTTCAAGCAATTATCCTGCCTCAGCCTCCCGAGTAGCTGGGATTACAGGCAAATGCCACCATGCCCAGCTAATTTTTGTATATTTAGTAGAGACAGGGTTTCACCATGATGGCCAGGATGGTCTTGATCTCTTAACCTTGTGATCCACCTGCCTTGGCCTCAAAAAGTGCTGGGATTATAGGCATGAGCCACCGTGCCCGCCCAATATATATATATCTATTTTTTGAAACAGGGTCTGGCTCTGTTGCCCAGGCTGGAGTGCAGTGTCATGATCACGGCTCACTGCAGCCTCAACCTTTCAAGGCTCAGGTGATCCTCCTGAAGTGCTGGGATCACAGGTGTACACCACTGCCTGGCCTTGATTATTTCTGTTATTTCACAGCAGGCATCGCCCATCCCCACCTCCCTGGACCATCTGATGGCTGAATTTAGAACTCTGCTCCCTACAAGCGTCCTCAGTACCCAAGCGCCTGGTTCAGAGTCCAGCAGATGACTGTGGTCTGGGCCTTACCTTCTTGCATGTCCCCACCAGCCACTCCTCCCTTCCTGGGGACTCCCATCTCCCATCCAAGTAGCAAGCAGGCCTCAGGCCACTCACCTCGGGGCTCCTCTTCGCGTCGGGGGCTCTTGGCTGACCGCTGGCCCACAGGGACACCCAGGTCCAGAAGAAGGGGTGCAGGAGCAGGCGGGGTATTGGGTGTCTTGGGCAAGAAGCGGATGAGTGAGGAAGGGGGTGACCCTGGTGGGCAGGGCACGGGTGCTGGCGTTGGGGGTGTTGTTGGAGGCTCCCCTCGCTCACGGCCAGGGCCTCCTGGTGGCTGTAGGTCTCGGCCAAGGCCCAGCGAGGCAAGCAGGGCAGTGCCACGCAGCAGAGCACGCTGGATCAGCTTGGGCGTCCCAGAACTGCTACCGCGCTCTGCGGAGCCGGGCCTCTTAGGCTCCTCGGGCTCCGGGCTTGGCCTCGGGGGGTTACCTGTGGGCGGAGGCAGCACAGATGAGGATGTGGCCAGTGCAGCTTCTGGGTGAGGGCCCAGGACCTCTTCGTGGTCTTGGAACAAGGACTACCAGCATCTTCCCTGGTCCCACAGGTCTCACAGCCTCCCTGTCACACACACCCACATTCTGGCCTTCCACAAGATGGGAACTGGCAGGGGAGGGCCGTGCGAGCAGAGGAAGTGGCAGTAAAGCCCAGTGGCAGCCAGCGGCCCCAGATCCCAAAGATGGATGGGCAGTCCCAGTGGAGGCAGGCTGGAGCCAGGTCCAGGTGGACCTCAGTGGCCAGGGGCAACCTCCAGGCCCAGGGGACTGGGACCAGTGCCCTGTACCCACCCACTTCTTGGCTTGGCAACCCTGCCCCTTCTGCCCACCCACCCTCACTCCAGCTGTAGCTTCTAGGGTGCACATGGTCAACTCCAGGGTACACGACAGCCCTCAGGGGCACAAATCCCTGTCCCTATTCTGGAAAGGAGGAAAATGAGGTTCAGAGGGGTCAGTAACTTGCCCAAGGTCACCGCTAATTTACAAAGTATGTATTTGTGCCAGGCCTGAGCTGAATGACATCGGGACATTATGTTGTCTGATCCTCACACCCCAGTGGTTCCAGGCTGAGAGAGGTTGAAGGCTTGTGTGAGGCTGAACAGCCAGTGAGAGGTAGAGCCAGCTTTACCCCAGGCAAGGGCAGTAAAGCCTTTGCTCTCCACCATTTCCCAACCAGACTCTGCCCTAGATTTCAAGACATGAGTGTCTCACCTTCCAGTCTAGGGTTGGCCTGACTCCATTCTAGATCACCTGGGCACGGTTGGGAAGCCCATTAAGAAGGCAGGCAGCCTCCAGGATGGCCTCCCACAAGCCCTGATTTTGTCAGATCCCACCTTGGCTCTCCACTGCCACTAGAAGAAAGTCTGGCCTCCTTGGCTCATCTTCTGAAGCCCTCCCTGGCCTTGTCCCTCTGCCTTTCCCCCAATGCCTGGAGCACAACAGTGGGCTGGGTGTTGGAAGGAAAATTACAAGGCTGGGAGAAGTGAGCTCTACCATGAACCAGGACTCGGCTCACAGTCCCTTTTGTCAGTCCCAAGGCTTACTTAGACTCTCTGCTTTTTTGTTTTTGAGACAGAGTCTCCCTCTGTCGCCCAGGCTAGATAGAGTGCAGTGGCGTGACCTCAGCTCACTGCAACCTCTGCCTCTCAGGTTCAAGCAATTCTCCTGCCTCAGCTTCCTGAGCAGCTGGGGCTACAGGCTCACGCCACCACGCCTGGCTAATTTTTTGTATTGTTAGTAGAGACGGGGTTTCACCATCTTAGCCAGGATGGTCTCGATCTCCCAAACTTGTGATCCACCCGCCTCACCTTTCCAACGTGCTGGGATTACAGGCGTGAGCTACTGCACCCAGCCAACTCTCTGCCTCTTATCTCACCCCACTCCCACCCCTGGCCACTGCCAATGAAGGGCCAAGGGAATCCTTCTAAAATACAAACCTGCTGAAGACAGGTCTCTGCTTAAAAACTACCTATCACTTCCAGCTTCATTCACTCATTCATTCAATAAACATCTACTGACCCATGTGCCCTGGCCCCTGCCCGAAGCCCCAGTCCTGAGACTCCTTGGCTCTCAACTCTCCTCAAGAGTTCAGCCAGGTTTCCTTTCCCTTGGGCCTGGTGAGCCGCATGCCTGGCACACACTGTATGCTCTGGCTGGCTGACCTTGCCCACTTCAGCTTTCAGTGACTTTTTTTTTTTTTTGAGACGGAGTCTCACTCTGCCGCCCAGTCTGGAGTGCAGTGGCGCAATCCTGGCTCACTGCAAACTCCACCTCCCGGGTTCAAGTGATTCCCCTGCCTCAGCCTGTCAAGTAGCTGGGATTACTGGCACCTGCCACCACACCTGGCTAATTTTGTATTTTTAGTGGAGACGGGGTTTCACCATCTTGGCCTGGCTGGTCTCCATCTCCTGACCTCAGGTGATCTGCCCGCTTTGGCCTCCCAAAGTGCTGGGATTACAGGCATGAGCCACCATGCCTGGCCTCAGTGACCTCTCATGCATTATCCAAGACCCACTGGGATGTCACTTCTTCTGTGAAGCCTTCCTAGAATCTTCCCAAACCTGTAGTTATTGCTCATGTTATGCCTCATAGGAGCTACTGGACTTGTTTATGAGTTGGCCTCCTTCATCGAATGAGGTCAGGGCAGTGTTTCTCTTTAACACATCTGATGCTTGGCTCTTAAAATGCAAATCCTTGTTTGATGAAGAATCCATTTTTATAATTATTGCACCAATCACATGAGGTTTCATTATCACCCTCATTTCACAGTTGAAGAACTGATCATTTACAGTGAGTTTAAATGGAAGAGGGGGAAAGTAAGAGATGCTGGGAGCGGTGGCTCATACCGGTAATCCCAGCACTTTGGGAGGCCAAGGCGGGCAGATCACTTGAAGTCAAGAGAGTTCAAGACTAGCCTGGCCAACATGGTGAAACCCCGTCTCTACTAAAAATACAAAAATTAGGCTGGGCACGGTGGTTCCTGCTTATAATCCCAGCACTTTGGGAAACTGAGGCAGGTGGGTCACTTGAGGTCAGTAGTTCAGGACCAGCCTGGCCAACATGGTGAAACCCGGTCTTTACTAAAAATACAAAAATTAGCCAGGCATTCTGACGCATGCCTGTAATCCCAGCTACTTGGGAGGCTAAGGCAGGAGAATTACCTGAACCCGGGAGGTAGAGGGTGCAGCGAGCCGAACTGCGTCACTGCACTCCAGCCTGGGTGACAGAATGACACTTTGCCTCAAAAAAAAAAAAAAAAACTAGCTGGGCATGGTGGCACACACCTGTAATCCTAGCTACTGGGGAGGCTGAGGCAGGAGAATCGCTTGAACCTGGGAGGTGGAGGCTGAAGTGAGCCGAGATCACACCATTGCACTCCAGCCTGGGCGACAGAACAAGACTCTATCTCAAAAAAAAAAAAATTAATTTTAAAAAGCAAGAGAAGGCCAGTGGTGGTGTGTACCTGTAGTCCCAGCTACTCAGGAAGCTGAGGTTGGAGGACTACTTGAGACAGGGAGGTGGAGTTTGCAATGAGCCATGATCATGCCATTGTACTCCACCCTGGGTATGAGACCCTGTCTTTAAAAAACTAAAATGAACTGGGCGTGGTGGCTCATGCCTGTAATTCCAGCACTTTGGGAGGCCGACGCAGGCAGATCATGAGGTCAAGAGATGGAGACGATCTTAACATGGTGAAACCCCGTCTCTACTAAAAATACAAAAGTTAGCTGGGCATGGTGGTGCGTGCCTGTAGTCCTAGCTACTCAGGAGGCTGAGGCAGAGAATCGCTTGCACCTGGGAGGTGGAGGCTGCAGTAAGCCAAGATTGCGCCACTGCACTCCACTCTGGGAGACAGAACAAGACTCTGTCTCAATAAAAAAGAAAAATAAATAAATAAAAAATAAAAGGGAGAAATGAGACAAAGGGAAGAGAAAAGATAGCGTCTAGCAGACAAAATGAGAGTGAACAGAGGTTCCTGCCGTCAATGGCCTGAGAAACTGAGGTTCTGAAGGGCAAGTGACTTGTTCAAGGTAATCCAGCTAGAATTTGAATTTGCCTCTAAGCTTCCTGGCAGCAAGAGTTAGCAACCTGGTTGTTTAGGAGAAAGCAGCATGACTCTCATTGACCCAAAGACAGACGCGAAACTCCTTCTGTGGGGCAGTTTCTGATGAGGAGAGACCACGCAGAGGACGTGGCCATGTAGTTACTGGCTCCAAGGCAACAAGCTTCACAGGGCAGCTGCTGTCAGTGTAGCTGAGTGCACCCTGCCCATGTGCCCCTCCTTGCAACCAGCTCTTCAGGGGCCAGAAAAGCCCACTGGGACAGGGTGTTGGGGGAGGGTATTGTGGCTCTCCAGTGGTGTGGCTTATGCCTGGGACCATCTCAGAGGGTCTGGGACCTCTGTGAGGCCCCATTCTTTGATTCTTAGCTGGGTTTCTGTGGGTGGCTGTGAGGTCAATGTCATGGTGTACTCTCATGGACCCAGATGGTGCGTTGAGTGTGAGACTGGGCTAGGGGAACCAGGTGCTCAGCCAGCCACTGAGCTGGGGCAGCTCACAATCCTTTCAGGTAAAGGGGCAAGCGGCAATCCATTTCTTCATCAGCCAGGAAGGGCACTGGTGCTGAGGCTGACACACCTATCGAAAACAGTAACTACCATGGTTTCCAGTGCTTTCACGAAACCTCAGACGGGTGGCCTTCTGGCCGCACATCTGCAATTTCATATTGTGGAAGCATTCGTTGTATCCCTGGGGGCTGCGGCTCTCTCTGTTTGCTGTGGCTGAATGGAGAAAGAAGGCATACACAGATTTCATGGAAGTTATGATGCCATGAAATATTTCAAGGAGATGAGGAAGGCTGGTATCTCTCAGAATGCAAAATGATTTTTGAATATAAAGAATTTCTTTGGGTTAAATTACTTAGAAGTTTGTCACTGATGTGAACTATTCATGAATATATGGGCTAAGAAACAGTTTTTCTTGATAAATAATTAACAAATACTTTAGCTGGGCATGGTGGCTCATGCTTGTAATCCCAGCACTTTGGGAGGCTGAGGCGGGCGGATCACCTGAGGTCAGGAGTTCGAGACCAGCCAGCCTGGCCAACATGGTGAAACCCCATCTCTACTAAAAATACAACATTTAGCTGGGCGTGGTGGCGTGCACCTGTAGTCCCAGCTACTCGGGAGGCTGAGGCACGACAACAGCTTGAACGCAGGCAATAGAGATTGCAGTGAGCTGAGATCACACCACTGCACTCCAGCCTGGGTGATAGTGAGACTCCGTCTCAAAAAAAAAAAAAAAAAACTTTGGAGAAAAAGCAAACCATGAGGCAAGCTTGAAAACAATGGGGTCCAGGCCCCTTGTGCCCCTGCTTCTGGGAGCTCAGGGCCAGAGGCTTCTGTGGAACAGTCAGGGGCTGCTTCAACCTACACACCTGGGTTGACAGGACCTGGAGCTCTCCTTTGGCCCATCTGGCCTGGTACATTTTAGAGGAAGTAAATTCAAGAAGCCTCCTTGGCCTTCCAGTTCTCAGTTCGGTCCCTGTAGGACAGCTGCCTAGGGCAGTGCAACTGCTGGAGCAGCAAATGGCAGGGTGGGTGGGGGCCCAGGGCCCTGTTCAAATCTCTGCCCTGCTGGGTGCCTTACATCAAACCACTTAATCACTCTGTGCCTCAGTTTCCTCCGTTGTAAAATGAGACCAATAATACTACTCCCCTCACAGAACTGCTTGGCATATAGGAGAGATCCAACAAAGGTTAGCTGTTTTTCTGACTATCGAATGTAGCTCAGGGAGTGGTGGAGGTGATGGGCTGGGTGGGATGGGAGGAGTGAGTTTAAACAGTTTGCTGAACAGGACTCTTCTGAGAGCAGCCAAGCGGGTCCTACATTCTGGCTATGAGAAGCAGGTGTGGGGGCTCTGAGGATGGTCCCTAGGTTGGCACAGGGACCCACAGGCAAGGGAGGCTGTAACTTTCTGGCCTCAGTCAGACATGGACAGTGTTGAGCTAAGCTGTCCTCCCAGTGATGCTGGAGTCCTGCTCTCTGCCTAACCCTCTGGCTCCCTAAGCAGTCTGTACATGAGAAGCCCCTTCTTCAAGTGAAAGCTTCCGAGCTCACTATGAGCATAGGAGCTGAAGTCTCTCTGGGTTCAACTCCTCAGCTGGGGGTTTGAGGTAGGTTACTTCACCTCTCAGAGACTCAGTTTTCTTATCTGTAAAATGGGGTAACAGTAGCCCCTCCCCATCAATGCTTGGAGGGAATGTCTGGCACACAGTAGGGCGGTTATCATCACAGAGAAGAGAAAGGCCCTGAGCTATGCTAGATGTGGTGAGAATGGGCCCTGGATCCTGACTAATCGGCCTTCTATTCTCTTCTTCACCTACAGGCTCCCAGAAGGGACTCGGAGAAGCAGTGTGGCGGACACTTGTCTGGCTCCACCCCACACAGGCTGATCAGGCTGATTCCTTCCCCTCTCTGGGCCTTGGGTACCCAATGCCAGGTGGGCTTCCTGTCTTTCTTTTCTCCCTGGAGCCTGTTAAAGGCACAGGGGCTGCCACAGGGCCCGGGAAGAGCCTTCTTGCAGGTTAGGTCTGAATAAGAGGACGAGACTCTGGGCCTGAGCCGAGGCCTGGGCTGTATGCAGCTTGACTGTGGGCAGGTAGGTCAGACCTGGGTTCTAGGATCAGCTCTGTCCTGTCTCAGCCTCGGTTTCCTAGTCTCTAGAATGAGAGCAACCAGGGCAGGACTCCTGCTCTGCCTGCTAGCCTCTCATGGCCTCCCCAAGGTGCCCACGGAAGGAGCTCAGCCAGATCCTGCCAGAGGAGGAAGGCCACTCACCATTGAGTGCTGGGGGTGTGGAAGGAGATCCTAAGGGGGATGAGTCATCTGAATCCAGGTACCATGTGGCTTCGTCCATGCGGGACCTTCTCCTGGTGATGGGAGGGCAAGGAGGGGTGCTTTAAGAATTTCAAGACTTGGGGGAAGCAGATGATGCTGAGGCTGGGGGGCATTCAGGTACTCACCTCCCATTCTGGGCTTCCCCAGGCTTGGGGGAACTGGGACCCCAAGCCCAGCATACTCGCCGCTCTCCATTGCTTGAGTCCTCCAGACGTCGTGGAGACTGGCGGCCCCATGCCTGGCCTGGCTCTGCAGGCTCCACTACAGGGGAAATGGATGGAATTGGAAATGATCCTTATCCTCCCTCCATCATGACAGTCAGCTTCAGAGTATGGGGAGCAGTCTGGGCCCTGTACCATTCCCAGGATGAGTTTTGAGTGAGATAGATGGGTTTGGGTCTTGGGGCGGACAGTGGGCTGTGGCATCTCATCTAGCCCTTCAGCTGACATTTGCTACTCAATAGTTAGGACACTGCCTGGGTTTGAATTCTGGTTCTTCCACTTACTAGCTGTGTAGCAAGTTACTTTTTACTCCATCCATAAAACCTAGCTAACAATAAAAATACCTCATCCATAAAACTTAGATAATAAAAATGACTATCTAATAGAATTACTGCAAGAAATCAATATTAGCAAAGCATTTAGGAAAATGAGTAGTACATAGTGTCATACAATTGTTTGACTAAAAAAAAATTAGTAAAATTAATGCAGCTTGTGGAGTTCAGAGCTAACAGTCTAGACCTAGGGCAGGGAGCCTGAGGCGGGGAGGAAGAGGAGGTAGTGAGTGGGATCCACCTCCCAGGGCAAGGTTTGATAGAGGATAAGGGGCTCAGGGGCGAAGAGGGGGATGAAAGGTGAGGTTTCTTACACTGGATGGCCCGGAACCGGGGGAAGGTGGGCGAATCCCCAGCCCCGACCTCGAAGACGTTTCTCCTCCGGTCAAGGCCGGGTGAGGCCTGCACGGTGATGCGGTGCTTGAAGTCTGGGGTTTGGGTGGGGGGGGAGCAGGGTGCAGGTTTGTGATCTGCAGGGGCCCAAGGCCGGCTCCCGGGCCACACAGGGAGCAGCAGGGTGGCTGTGACAGTGGCCAGCCTCACTGCCTTCTTGGGCCCCGCGTTCTGTATCAGGAAAGCTGGGCTTCACCTCCGGAAGCGCCTCCACGTCGGAAAGGCCCGAGAGCCGGCCTGCCCCGCCCCCTAGACCTTCCCAGAACTTTCGTGAACCCCACCCCTTCCCGGCCGCAGCCACTCCCAGACCGACATGCAAATGCTTCCGCCAGAACCCGCCCACAGGCAGAAAAAACACTCCTGGTTCCACCCCTTCCAGCCTTCATCTCACGGGCCCACCCACAACGCCCTAAACCAATCCCAGCGCGGGCAGCACCCAGGCCTGGCTCCACCCCCCGCTATCGCAGCCACTGGCGAGGGACGCCCAGGGGCTCGCCCCTCACCGAGTGGCATGCTGATGCGCTCGCCGCCGTCGCGCGCCCGGAGCTTGCTGCGCTTGAAGGTGCCGCGGCGGCGGCGCACGTGCGGCCGCTCGCGGTCCACCTGCTGCAGCAGCAGCGTCAGCTCGCGCTCGAACACCTCTAGCTCCCACTGCGCCAGCAGGTACTCGCGCCGCCGCAGCTGCTCCGCTTGTGACCGCTGCTCGCGCGCGGCTCGCGTCAGCTCCTCCTCGCGGCTCAGTAGTTCCTGCGCCCGAGACAGCGAAGGCGGGGAGGTCAGCCTGGCACCGATCCCGGCAGCGCCCGCCCCCACTCTGCCCCAGGGAGACCGGGGAGATGCTCCTTCCAAAGCTGGGTCCCCTGACTCCTCCCACCTTTTCCTTTGCTCGCAGCTCGTCGAAGAGACCTTGGATCTCGCGTTTCCAACCTTCTTGCATGGAGTGGAAGGAGTCCCGCGGCATTTCCCGCAGGACCTGTGCCTCCAGCGCCTCCAGCTGCTGCAGGATGGAGGCGAAGTCGGGCCTGCGGTGAGGGTCCTGCGCCCAGCAGTCTAGGGGCACGGCGTGCAGCGGGGACAGAATAAAAAGGGGTCTGTGGGTGGATGCGTCCTGGGCTAGGGAGCTCTGCCCCTCACCTGCCCTCCCCGTCCTCTTACCGGCCATAAGCTGTGCGAAGGGCTCGGGGCAGGTGGATGGGATGGGCAGTGTGAGCTTGTTAACAGCTACGCCATAGGCCACAGCGAGGCAGTCAATGCCGCGGTAGGGCACCTCTCCGGTCAGCAGCTCCCACAGCAGCACCCCAAAGCTGTCGGCGAGACAACAGGTCTGTGTTCTCTCTTCTCTCCCAGCCCCTACCCCCTTACTGCCACTTCACCCAAAAGCAACTAGGAGCTAAGTGGTTTGGGTCCCTGTCCTTGTCCCAGCCCTAGACTTAGGCAGCCACCTCTGCCCTCTGAAGCCCCGTAGCAGACCCCGTCCAGCCCCACCAGGGGCCACACCTCCAGACATCGCTGCCCTTTGAGAAGGTGGAGGCCTTGATAACCTCAGGAGCCATCCAGGCATAGGTGCCCGCAGCACTCATTTGTGTGGTTTTGTGCCACTCTCGGGCCAGGCCAAAGTCGGTGATCTTCAGGGTCTTGTGCTCCATGTCGTCACCCTCAATGGGCTGCAGCAGCAAAACTAGGGAAGAGGAGGGGCCAGACTGTGGATGCTCCAGGATCAGGTGATGGGGATAAGGGAAGAGCTGGGAGCAAACTCATCTGACAGACATCCTGGCTGGGTCCTGGGGGTACAGAGGTGACTTGGTCTAGATCTTGAGGGCCTGCTTGAGGCCAGACATTTCTCCTGCTTTTTTTTTTTCTGAGGTGGAGTTTTGTTCTTGTTGACCAGGCTGGAGTGCAATGGCGTGATCTTGGCTCATCGCAACCTCCACCTCTGGGGTTCAAGCGATTCTCCTGCTTCAGCCTCCCAAGTAGCTGGGATTACAGGCATGTGCCACCACACCTGGCTAATCTCATATTTTTAGTAGATGTGGGGTTTCTCCATGTTGGTCAGGCTAGTCTCCAACTCCGACCTCAGGTGATCTGCCTGGCTTGGACTCCCAAAGTGCTGGGATTACCTGTGTGAGCCACCGCGCCTGGCTGAGGCCACACTGCCCTAGCATTCAAAACCATTTATGAGCTAGACAATATTTTTCACATTTCACAGGTGAGGAAACCAAGCAGGGAAATGACTTGGCCAAGGTCATACAACCAATCAGCAGAGATTCCAACCTGGTCTGTGTGGCTCTGAAGCCAGTGTTCTAGCTTTTCCCTAATACTACACTGAAGCAAAACTGGCAAGGCGGCAGCTGTCTGCACTTATGGCTTTGATTTCAGAGAGATCTGTGAGTGTCCTCTCATTTGTTGAGGTAGGAGTGTGAATCAGAACCCCCTTGGAGTGGGGAGCAAGAGGGAAGCTCTTGCTGAGAAAGGAAGCCCAGAAGGTACCACAGGCCCCTGGTGCCCACATCACACTGTGGCGAGTGTAGCCACTCCCAGTGCCAAGACTCCAAAAGATACCTACCGATGTGGCTAGAAGGGAAGAGAAGGGTGGGGTCCAAGAAACTTATGGTTCTTGGCCATAGAGGAGGAGCTTGGGGTCAATGTAGGCATGAATGGTCAGACTTGGTAGCGGCTTATGGCTTTAGCCCAAATGGGGCCACCGTACTTGATATAAGGAGGAGAAGCAGCAAGTTGTAAGTCTCTCACCAGGACAGAAATGGCTGAAGTGAGAGAAATTTTCGAGGAATAGAAAGAAGACAAAGTCCTAGTGTCATGAAGGGTCTGAAGGGCCCCTCGACTTTTCTGGTTACAGCCAACTGCACTGTGGAAGAGAAGTGATATCAAGTCAACCACGTTTCTGGACCCGTGTCAGGGCACACCTCTCAGCTCTCCTGCCCAGTGTGACACAGCTGTCATGGGGGCAGCATAGGATACAGGGGGTGGGGCAGATGGGAAGGGCACCTAATACAGCCTGATGAGTCAGAGAAGACTTCCCAGAGGAGGTGGCAGAACCAGGGTGCTCATTTTTCAGGACTGAAACCCACAACCCCTGATCCTGCTGTTGGCCAGGCCACCTGGGCCTTGAGGAGGCATCTGGCACTGCTGCCAGCCTTCCCTGCCGCCCCACTGTCCTCAGCCCCCACAGCCCCTGGCTACTTGGCTCTGTTTCTGTAATGGCCTCCCCACCTTCAGCCATTCACGCTGGTGCTTCTCAGAGCATAGCCTCTTCTCAACCTCTGCCCACTACCCCTGGCTGACTCAGCCTCTTTCAGGTGCCAACTTCCCCTCCCCACTGGCATCTTTCACATTTGCAACTCCAGGCCAGACAGAAATTGGTTCAGCTGCCCCTCAGCAGCTCTACCTGACGTCAAGGTGCCCTCCATGATGACGTTTACTATTTCAGCATGCTCAGTAGATTTTCCTGCAATTTCTCCTAATCCAGAAAATGGTCTCAAAATCCACCCGCTCCTCTGAGCCAGACCCTGGAGTGGAGTCCTGAACAGTTCATCAAGCTAAAGATGACAACAAAACCATCCTCAGACGGCTGTAGTGAGCATGAAACAAGACCACATTTTTAAAGCTTTTGCGCTGGGCGAGGTGGCTCATGCCTGTAATCCCAGCATTTTGGGAGGCCGAGGTGGGTGGATCACAAGGTCAGGAGATCAAGACCATCCTGGCCAACATGACGAAACCCCGTCTCTACTAAAAATATAAAAATTAGCCAGGCGTGGTGGCAGGTGCCTGTAGTCCCAGCTACTGGGGAGGCTGAGGTAGGAGAACTGCTTGAACCTGAGAGGTGGAAGTTGCAGTGAGCCAAGATTGCGCCACTGCACTCCAGCCTGGCAACAGAGCGAGAAACCGTCTCAAAAAAAAAAAAAAAAAAAAAGCTTTTGCATGGGGGCTGCCACCTGGCAGAAGTGTCCTAAACTAAAGGCCAGTTGTCCTAAAGCACTTGCTCGTATCTCCACCCACCTCTCCATCCTCTGTCACTCCTCACTGCCAGCTTAACAACAGCTTCCAGTCTGGCTGCTGGAGGCTGGGGACCTGACCATTTAGCAAGCCCCCACGACAAGCTCATTCCAAAGGGGAAATGCAGCAGGCTGGAGCTGTGGGTGGAATGGAAATGGACACCTCCCCTGGTGCCAGGGCCCACCTCCCCCTTTGAAGACCAACCCTTGCTGCTTCCTGGCCTGGTCTCTGGCCACTGTGGCACCCCAGACTGGCAAAGCGCTGTTTCAATGTCTCAGGCTGGGTGGACACTCTCTACCTTTTTCAGGTGGGGAATCTGAGGCCCAGGGAGGGGCAGCAACTCACCCAAAGTTTCAGGACTTCTTTGTACTTGTGACCTTTCTGTTACCTCCCCACTCCCGGCTCTGCCACCTGCTAAGCCTCATCCTCTGCTTTCTCTCCAAGCTGCCTCCCTGTGCTCTCAATTTGTCCCAACTCAAGCTGCTGTTCCAGTGTCTGATGCAGACCTCGGGCATGGGAGGTCAGGGGTAACCCAGAGGAGAATGGGCTAGAGATCCCGAAGCTAGGGCAAGCCTCTCAGTACCCCTTTAGGGCTCCCTGGCCTCTGACAGGGACCTGGCCACCAGCCCCGTCCCTGGGCTGGCCTCTGTGGGGCTCGAGAGTGGCCTGGGCAGCTCACACCTCTTCCGCTTCCCTCCCCTCGTCCCTACTTCTCCTTTCTGGGAGGCCTGGGCCAGGTCTCCCACTTGGGAGGGGGAGTCCTTTTGGCCAGAACTGGGGGAGGTCAGGCCCGGGCCGGGCTGGCTGGTCAGTCCTGTGACTCGTGGGCCTGGAGAATTCCCCCTCCTCTCCCCATCAGGCTTCCTCACAAGGCCCCCATTGTCCAGGAAAATCATGCCATTGTTTCCTGCCTGTGCCCCCCCAGCCCAGGGACTCCCCCTACCCCAATCCTGCCAACAGCAACTTGGGCCTAGGACTGGGGTCTCGGAGGTTAAATGCCAGGCTCAGGGAGGCTGAGGGCACCTTGCCTGCCCTTCACCACCACCTCTCAGACTCAGAGAGGGAAGCAGGGAGCTAGAGGGGAGTGGGGGAGCAGTTCCAGGCTCCTTCCTCCCACGAGCCCTCCACCCCCAGCCCTTTCCTCCCCTGCAGGCAGCTGGGCTAGGGAGGGAGCAGGCGCTGGAGCAGGGGCAGGAAGCCGGCTCAGGGGCAGCAGGAAACGCAGGAAGCAGTAGGGAGGGTGGGGAACAGGGGCCTGGGCTATTGTTCCATTTTTTCTGGAAAGAAAACTGCGGAAAAACAGAAGATGGGAGTCCCCTCCCCCTGCGCCTTCAGGGAATCCCCCTCAGGCGGGGGCAGAGAGTGGGGGTCCCTAGATAGCTACAGCCCAGGGTTGAGGCTGAGAGGTGGGAACTGTACCCCACTAGGGATGAGAAGAGTGGGTGGGGTGGCTGGGAGGCCTCCCCCGGCTCCTCCAGCCCTGGCAAGAACTTGGATATCTGGGGCTCAGCACTCTGTTCCTCACAAGCCCCTTGTCCGTGGTCAGTCCAGGCCAGGAGGCTCAAAATAGCCATGGTGACCCCCTCTAAGAACCTCTCATGCTTTTCCAGTGACCCCACTGAGCCTGGCCCCTCCTGCATTACCTACTGCTGCTCTCCATCCTGCACCCTGGGCTCTAGGAGGCCCCTGCCCCTGGTCCCCGCTGTGTGCTGGGTCCTGCTTCCATGCCTCCACTCTCTAAATGCTGCGTGCACCAGGAAGCCCTCTGAAGCTGTCACCCGCTTCTCTTGGGCCATGATGGCAGTGTGGGGGGGGCTTGAAATGATGGGAGATGGAATCTCCCTTAGCCCAGCACTCCCACAGCAAGCACTGATTTCAGGCTAGGCCCTCTTGCCAGTCCAACCCTCAAATGTTCTTCTCCACGGCTGAGGACCCACTGCGGGTCGGGCTTGCCCAGGCTGTTGAGCTGTTTCATTCTCCCTTTTGAGAGAGTCTGAAATTGAGGCTCTGAGTTGAAGTAACCCCAGCCAGAGGTCATGCAGCCAGTGAGGGCTAGGCCAGAATTCCAGCCCTGGCCTTGGCCTTGACTGCCAAGGAGGGCTTCCCCCTCTGAGATACCGGTTCTGGAGGAGCTGCCCACCATGACGGAGGGGACGACAGAGCACCAACTCCACAAATACGAATTTAGGGGAGAAGATGAGGAGCGCCAGCTTCCAGAGGACTTCCTTGAGGTGGGAGCCACAGTTGCGCAGGATGCTTAGGGCCCACCTGAGAGATCCCAATAACTTGTTCGAACCGCAGCTACAGGCTGCGGTCAAGGACTTCTGAAGCTGGGGCAGGAGGACTCAGCTGGGTGCCTGGGACTCTGTTTTGGAGCTAGCTTGAGCCCAGGAGCGCCCCTGGTCAGCTGAGACCCCCTAGGGTGGGAGCTCCTGCCTGCAGTAGACCCTAAGCTAGGCTCAGCAGAAGGTTGGGAGCAGGTGTGTGCCAGGGCCATGCCACCCCCCAGCCACACCCCCAGAAACTCACTGTTGTTGGACTTGAGGTCTCGGTGGATGACGGGCACCAGGGCCTCACAGTGCAGGTAGTGCATCCCACGGGCAATCTGCACAGCCCAGTTGACCAGCACATGTGGAGGCACGCGCCGCCCGGCTAGAGCTCGGCTGAGGGGCCCACCGGCGGCATACTCCATCACCAGGCACAGGTTGGGCTCCTCCAGGCACACAGCCTTGAGGGCAATGATGTTGGGGTGTGCCAGCATGGCAAAGAGCCGGGCCTCCTGGCGAACGCTCTCAGCTGTCACACTGATGTCCTCATCAGGGTCCTGGCGAGCTGCCTTCACAGCCACCAGCTCTCCTCGCCAGCTGCCACGGTAGACCTTGCCGAAGCCTCCAATACCGATCACCTCCTCCAGCCGCAGCTCCTGGAAGCTGGCCACCTCACAGGGGGGCGGGCCACCGCCCCGAGACACATAGTTGGATGGAAAGATGCCCACCTGGCCCCCCACTTGGCCCGCCCACCAGCCCTCGTCTCCTGAGATGGCTGCGTCCCGAGACAGCACCTCCACTCGGTCACCCTTCCTCAGGGCCAGCTCATCCTGCCCACTGGGCTCGTAGTCGAACAGGGCTGTCCACACCGGGTTGGCATAAGCTGCTGCCTTTGGAGACCCCTCAGGCCTGCCTCCTCCGCCACCCCCGCCACCCCCGCTGCCGCTGCCGTTCCATGACCCTAGAGGGCTCTTGAGGAAGAGGTTCTTCAAGGGCTCCATGGCCCGAAGCCGGCGTCGGGATGCGTGGAGGACCTTCTCTGGGTGCCTGTGGTCCCCACCCCCGCTGGCTGCCGAGGCCCTAGTCCCGAAACCTGGGCATCCGGGCCCTGGCCCTCAGCCCCAGACCCACGCCTCTCTGGGGAGCCAGGAGTGTCTCCTCCCGGCCCCCCGCATCTCGGGCTTCTGGAGGAGGGCACCCAGGGCAGTGTGGTCAGGCCGGGGGAGTGTGGCCCCGAGGCCTCTGGCGCCTCACCATGGCTGGCTTGGAAGGGCCCGGGCTTCCCTCGGTTCTGGAGCAGTCCTGGGAGCCTGGCTCCGACCCTCGCCAAGCGTAAGGTGGGGCCTCCAGGGGCAGCGTCTCAATTCTGGTTGGGTCTTTTCGCGCAGGGGCTGGAGGGAGCGTCCCCAGCTGTGCCGAGACTACCTCTTCCTGGCCCCGGCTCCTTTGGCCCCGACGGCTCCGACCCCGTTCCCTTCTTCCTCCTCCCTTTGTACTTTGGCCCCGGGGGGCGGGAGGCAGAGGTGGAGGGTGGAGTTTGACTTTTTTCCGCTCTTCTCCGTCCTGCAGGAAACAGCATCAGATGACGCGGGCAGCTTGCACCGCTCCCCTCCCGGAGGCTCCAGGCGGGAAGTTCCCCGGTAGGCGGGCCAGGAGAGGCAGAGGAGGGAAAGGGCTGCACCAGATTCTCCATCACAGCAGGCTTTGAGATCTAGAAAGAAGGCCCCCCGCTCAACCTCCCCCCCGCCACCCGCCGCGAGCTGCAGTGCTCTGCTGCGTAGGGTGGAGGGTGGTCTCTGCCCTCTGCATCCGCATCGGCGTCAGCAAAACGGGGTTATAGAACCACACTTGGGAGTGGGGTGAACCCGATTCTGGTCTTGGATACGAAGTTGTGGGACTGGGCGATCCATCGACTTTGAGCCTCACTCTTTTCTTTCTTTCTTTCTTTCTTTTTGAGACGTAGTTTCGCTCTGCCTCCCAGGCTGGAGTGCAGTGGCACAGTCTAGGCCCCCTGCAGCCTCCGCTTCCCAGGTTCAAGTGATTTTCCTGCTTCAGCCTCCCGAGTAGCTGGGACTACAGGCGCCCCCCACAAGCCCGGCTAATATTTGTATTTTTAGTAGAGACGGGGTTTCGCCATGTTGGCCAGGCTGGTCTCAAACCCCTGACCTCGTGATCCGTCCGCCTTGGGCTCCCAAAGCGCTGGGATTACAGGCGTGAGCCACCGCTCCCAGCCATTCTTTTCATATATGATATGAGGACAAGAAGCTCTGCCTCGCAGAGCTAGTGGGATGGGGTGGGGAAGACTGGAGGACAGACGGAACTGGCTGCACCTCAAGCTCTTGGAGTGGGTTGTCTAAGGCTCTCCTCTTCTCACCTGGGAAACAATCCGCTTCTTCATGTCCCTTCCCCATTGGCGAAAACCTGAGACTTGTTCAGAACTTGGCCTAGGATTGGATTCAGAATAGCTGAGTCGCTCTCACAACCGCTAGATAGGGCTGCCCCAATTGCTTTGAGCCTGTCACTTTAAGAAAGACGACGCTATCCTATTTCGACTATTGCTGCCTGTTCCGGAAGGTTGTTCTCTACTCCCTAGGTCTGAGCTGTGACCCGGAAGTGGACGCTGCTGGGAGAGAGAAAACTCATGACGTAATATGAGGTCCAGCATTAAAAGGGGCGGACCGAGAGGGGCGTGCTTCAGGAGTGCACAACTCTCGCTGCAACTAGGGAAGTCCACGCCTCCACCTCTTCCCCGCCTCCTATAACTCATTGGGAGAGCTGTGCGCCAATTACTTTGCCATTGCCCAATGGCTACTCAACTGTCCCTTTGGTTCCGCCCAGTCGTCGCCCCTAGGTTGGCAGAACCTAAGTCTGCGCATGCGCCAAAGCATTTACGCACTTGCTCTAGTCCCGGACTCTGCGCAGGCCCAAAGGGCATCCCTCGCATCTCACAGCGCCGCCACCTATCTGCGTCTGCGCATTCATGCCGTCAAGTTTTCCTTTTCCGGGTCCCAATTGGAACCGTCGGGCGCATGCGCTACTGCAGGTTAGCTGCTCGCGGATCCTTCTTCCGGCCTCCTCCTTGGGCCGGCACCGGCAGAAGCCGGGCGAGCGCGGAGCCCCAAGCGAGTGACCTGCGACCCCGGAAGTGGACCCCAGATCCCGGGGTTCTCCCCGGTCCGGAGCCTAGGGAGTCGTTGCCTGCACCCCGGGAGCACCCACCCCACGCCCACCTCTGGATGCCGCCGACGGGTGCCCGGCCCGTGCCCCGCTCCTGCCTGCCGGCTCGGCCCCGCGGAGCAGTTCTGGGCCAGGGGTGGGGACCCGGACCCCGCCTCTAATGCGGCCCCACCCCCGCGCCCGGACCTCGCACCGCTGACTGTCCCGGCCGGCCCCGCCCCCTGCCCGCTCCGTCGCGCGGCCGAGCCCCTCTCCCCCGCTGGGGGAGGCCATGGCGTGAGCGTGAGGCCGGGCCCCGGGGCCCTCGGGCGCCAGGCGGGGCATGGGCCGGGGGCCGCCCCCATGAGGGTCCCGGGAGGGGGGCGCGCGCAGAAGCGGCGGGGCCATGGGGTCGCAAGTGTTGCAGATCCTGCGCCAGGGGGTGTGGGCCTCTCTCACCGGCGGTTGGTTCTTCGACCCGCACCAGAGCACCTTCTCCAACTGCTTCCACCTCTATGTCTGGATCTTCCTGCTCATCTTTCCCTTCTTGCTGTACATGGTGAGACGCCACGGCCACCTGTAACTCCAGCCGGGAGAGGGAGGGCAGCCTGGCAGGGATTCGGGCCGTGCCCTGGGCTCTGGGATGTGGGGAGAAAGGAATCATTGCAGAGTTTGGGTCTGTGTGGAAGAGACCAAAGTCTTCCTTTCTTGTATCCAGTGACCTTGAGCCCCACATTTAACCTTATCCAGCTAAACAGAAGACAGAGCCCCTTGCCGAGGTCTGTGTACTTGTTGTGTGGAGGGGTGATGAAGTCTTCTTGTGAGTCTGTGAATCCCAACCATGACTGGTGGTAGATCCTGTGGGGGCAAGGCTTTGTGGAAAGGGATCTGGCTTTTATCTTCAGGTCCTGCCTCCCAGCTTGATGGTGGCCGGTGTGTACTGCCTCGTGGTGGCTGTCATCTTTGCTACCATCAAGACCATCAACTATCGGCTGCATGCCATGTTTGACCAGGGCGAGATTGTGGAGAAGCGAAGCACTACCATGGGGGAGCTGGAGGAAGAGCCTGCCCAGGGCGACAGCAATCCTCCCAGGTGGGTGGGATAGGGGTTGTGCTGGGGATTGAGGATTTTTGTTGCCTGGGCCTGAGCATTGCAGGGTGGAGTAGGCGCTTAGAGAACATTGGCTCTCTGAGTGAATGTGAGCACTTGTCCTGTATTAGCCCTGGAATTGTAAAGTCACTTCTGAAGAGGAAGCAGTGACAAAGATGGGAAAAAGTAACATGTGCAGAGAGGAGGCTAGCCCAAAGCTGCTGCTCTTTTTCACCGCCAGGGACCCCGGAGTGGAGATGACGGTGTTTCGGAAAGTCAGTTCCACACCCCCAGTGCGCTGCAGTTCCCAGCATTCTGTGTTTGGTTTCAACCAGGTCTCGGTGAGTGGGACCGGACCTTAGCTTGTCCTGCTGCTCCTCTGTGAGCCAGTTCCTGCTGTGGGTACGTCCTGAGCCTACTTCTTGCCTTGTTTGCTCCTTCACGCTTCTCTCTGTCTACTCAGGAGCTGCTTCCCCGAATGGAGGACTCTGGGCCCCTAAGAGGTAGGTGGCTGGTCTTCAGGGTTGGGGCACGATGCTGTGGAATGGGGGCTGGAGCTGGCATGCTGTGCCGGGGGTCCTGCTGACGCCTCTGGGGCCATGGTTGCAGACATCAAGGAGCTGGTGCGGGAGCAGGGCAGCAACAATGTGATCGTGACCTCCGCCGACCGAGAGATGCTAAAGCTCAGCTCCCAGGAGAAACTGAGTACGTGGGCCTGATGGGGCCCGGGCTTGTGGGGTAGAACAGCTGTTTCATCATTGAGTCCCCTAAATTCTGGTTCCATCCTGGGTTTCCTCTGTACTTGTCTATGGGACCTCCCCAGCGTGCTGCTCTGGCCTGGCTCTCAGGGAAAGTACAAGGCATAAGATCCTCCTTAACCACCAGTTTCTTTTGCAGAAAATTCTTTTCTCATTTTCTGTCTCCTTTTCTTCTGGCAGTTGGAGACCTTCCCCAGACGCCTCCAGGGGCTGTCCCGGACCCCTCTCTTCCCAGTACAGACTCTTCAGAGCCTTCTCCCCTGGCTGGAGATGGAGCGCCCTGGAGTGGGAGCAGCATGGCTGACACTCCCATGAGCCCCCTGCTGAAGGGGAGCCTCAGCCAGGAGCTGAGCAAGAGCTTCCTGACCCTGACCCGGCCTGACCGGGCCCTGGTGAGGACCAGCAGTAGACGGGAACAACGCAGGGGGGCAGGCGGCTACCAGCCCCTTGACCGGCGGGGCTCAGGGGAGCCCACGCCCCAGAAAGCCGGCTCCTCAGACTCCTGCTTCAGTGGCACTGACAGGGAGACGCTGAGCAGCTTCAAGAGTGAGAAGACCAACTCCACCCATCTGGACAGCCCCCCAGGGGGGCAAGCCCCTGAGGGCAGCGACACAGACCCACCCTCTGAGGCTGAGCTGCCTGCCTCACCAGATGCTGGGGTCCCGTCAGACGACACGCTGCGTTCCTTTGACACTGTCATTGGAGCAGGGACGCCACCGGGCCCGGCTGAGCCGCTCCTGGTTGTGCGGCCCAAGGACTTGGCCCTGCTGCGGCCTAGCAAACGGCAGCCACCCCTTCGAAGACACTCTCCACCTGGCCGTGCCCCTCGACGGCCCTTGCTTGAAGGTGTGGGCTTCTTTGAGGATGAAGATACGAGTGAGGGCAGTGAACTGAGCCCGGCCTCTAGTCTCCGGTCGCAGCGCCGCTACAGTACTGACAGCTCCTCTTCTACTTCCTGCTATTCCCCTGAGAGCTCCCGGGGTGCAGCAGGGGGGCCCCGGAAGCGGAGGGCCCCCCATGGGGCTGAGGAGGGGACTGCCGTGCCCCCCAAGCGGCCATATGGGACCCAGCGGACGCCTAGTACCGCCAGCGCCAAAACACATGCCCGAGTGCTGAGCATGGATGGGGCCGGGGGTGATGTCCTGAGGCCACCCCTGGCTGGCTCCAAGGCCGAGTTGGAGGCTCAGGTTGGGGTAGAGCAGGCTGCTGGTGAGCCTGCTGTGCTGCCTGCCGAGGCCCGAAGGGGACCTGCTGCCAACCAGCCTGGCTGGCGAGGGGAGCTGCAGGAGGAAGGTGCCGTGGGGGGAGGTGAGTGCGGCTCTAGAGGCAGGGGCTGGGGGAGGTGAACTATGAGTTTGGGTTTGGGCAAAGAGCAGGTAAGAGTGGACCTGGTCAGCATCAGCTCAGCCTCTGTTGCAGGCAACAGATGGACGTGGGCCCGGTGATGAGTGACATTGTTTTCCAAACCTCTTAGACACGAGGGGCTGCGCCGCCTGGCTCGACATCCTGTAGTTAACACCTGAGTCTGTCCTCCAAGGACTCATCATCCACGTTCATTCTCCTACTACCAGTGGGGTGGGGCAGGACAGATCAGTGTCATCCTTGTTTGCAAGTGAGGAAACTGAGGCATGTGGCTGTGTGACCTGACTGGGCCCCAGAGCCAGCATGTGGTTGTACTAGGCCTTTAGCTCCCTGCGGGAACACCGTCTGGAGCCTTCCTCCCCCAGCCCTGTCTGAGCATCTGTCACTTATGCTTGGGGCCTCTCTCTGGGCAGCGGCTGAGGAGACTGGCAGGAGGGACCGCTCAAGCAGTGTGAGGCGGACCCAGGCCATTCGGAGACGCCACAATGCGGGCAGCAACCCCACCCCTCCAGCCTCCGTCATGGGCTCGCCGCCCAGGTGAGCACCCTACTGGCTGGGCCAAGGGGCACTGGGGTGGTGGGGGGGGCTTAGGCTCTAACTGGAGCTGACCTGGGGCTGGCCCTCTCCAGCAGCCTGCAGGAGGCTCAGCGGGGCCGGGCTGCCTCCCACTCCCGGGCGCTGACGCTACCCTCTGCGCTGCATTTCGCCTCTTCACTGTTGCTCACCCGGGCCGGTGCCAATGTGCACGAGGCCTGCACCTTTGATGACACCTCTGAGGGTGCTGTGCACTATTTCTACGATGAGAGTGGTGAGTCTTCTCTAAGCTCAGCGGCCTGGTGTCTCCCCGCCCTCCTCCAACAGCCTGAGTCCTCCCAGCAGTGGTGCTCGCTTGTCCCTCTGGCCGGTACACTGCCCCCGCTGCCAGACGTCATCCTTGCAGCCTCTCTGAGGCACAGTGTCTCTGCTGTCTCTCTGCTAATGAGGAAATAGAGGCTCAGTCTGTGTTAGAGGGGAGATCTCAACCCGGGGAAGTGACTGCAGTACCTGGGCTCTTGACCTGTAGGCCCTTTCCTGTCCAGAGGTGGGGCTGCCCTCTCAGGGTGCACAGCACAGGGCTCCACCTTATTTGATGGGTCTGGTGCCCACGTGAGCCGGGCCTTGGTACTCCCGTCCCAGCCATGTTGCCTCATCTCTCACAAATTACCCCAGGTGTGCGGCGCTCCTACACCTTTGGCTTGGCTGGAGGTGGCTACGAGAACCCTGTGGGGCAACAAGGGGAGCAGGCAGCCAACGGAGCCTGGTGAGTCCCCAAGCCCAGCCTCCTGGGCCATTATCCTGGTGGCCTGCATCTCTGGGCAGTTCCCTGAGCCTGGAGTTTTCTCTCTTCCTGCTGGGCTTGGGCAGGGACAGCTCAGACTTGAAGGAGGAGGATGGGGAGCAGCAAAGGACAGAATTCCTGGGGTCTCTGGCTCTGTGACACCCCAGGCAGGAAGTTTGTAGGAAGCCCAGGGCTGGCTGGCAGGAGGAAGGTGAGGGAGCACAGTCTCAACACTTGGGCCAAGGCCTGGGAGGGAGGCACTTCTGTCACCTGCCTCCTCCTGACCCCACCACTTCTGTCCCTTGGGCCCCGGTTGGTCTTGGCACAGACAGCCCCACCTTCCTGGCCTTTGGCTCCACCCCACCCAGTCCCAATCCTTGCCCATGGTCGCATCCTGAATGACTGCCATTCCTACAGGGACCGCCACTCGCATTCCTCCAGCTTCCACTCAGCTGATGTCCCTGAGGCCACAGGTGGTCTGAACCTGCTGCAGCCTAGGCCTGTGGTTCTACAGGGCATGCAGGTGCGCCGGGTGCCCCTGGAGATCCCAGAGGTGAGGAGCAGCTGGGGAAGGGCCATGCCAGTGGGGCGTGATGAGGTGGGCAGATCACTGAGCCTGGCCTGTATAGAGAGCTTGCCCAGGCACCCCAGGAGGGACAGGCTGTGCTGAGTGAGGGCTCCAGGGGCCCTACTGTGTATGTCCTGACATTTGATGGCTGGCAGAGGCTCTGGATCTGAATGGCTGGAGAAGTCATTTATTAGCTTATTCTACAAATACCTCTGGAATATATTCCTAACTCTGGAGGGGCCCACAGTTAACGGGGGCGATAGGTGTTAACAATGATACTTGCAAAAGCGGCAGTGTTCTGCTGGCAAACGGGGGCCACGTGATGACGGTGCTGCCCTGTGGACACTGTGCACGGGTGGTTGCTGGAGTGCTCTGTTAATGCTTTCTGTCTCAGTGCAGTCGTTAACAGTGTCCTCTGTCACTCTTAAGAACATCCCAATCTGATAGTCAATTTATGTCATTAATTTGTTAACACCAGAAGCACTAAGAATTTACGAAACATCATTTCAGAATGTTCATTTCATAAACATTGAATTATGTTTATGAACATTATGAATTATGAACATGTTTATGAATGTTCATTCACAAATATGTTCATTTTCATAAAACATCATTTAAGGAATGTTCATAAAAGGGTCCCCAGTGCCTGACCCCCAAGGCCACAGATAGGCTGAGTAGCCCCCAGAAGCTCCCACCTGTCTCCTTCTGGTTTATTCCTCCTAACCATGTGGGGTGGAAGCACGGCCAGCAGCCGTCTCCAGAGGGAAGGGCTGTGCGCCCCAGGCTCTCCATTTTATCCTCAGAACCCAGCACAGGGCCGGGCCATAGCTGGGGCCCCGCAAGTGTTTGCTGAGTGAAGCATACAAGAAGTGAGAGAGGTCAAGTAATGTGCCGAGGGCCTCAGAGCTGGCGTTGGCACCCAGGCCTGTCCTCAAGGCTGAGTTGAGCCCTATGTGTACTCTCTGATGGGGAAATCAGAGTGACAGTGAATGGCTCTGTCTGGGAGGAGCGTAGCATTTGTGCCAAAGGTCAAGTAGATTTCCCTGAGCCTCAGAAGAGGTGGGAGAGTCTGCCTTACTGGGGAAGACAGGTGTGGGAGCTGGTGACTCTAGACAGCCATTGGGCCATGTCTTGGGAACCTGGATAGAGGAGGAGTCCCTTGGGATGAAGGGTTCGGGTGAGATCCGGGGCAGCTAGAAGAGTCTTTCTGTGTTTATGGAAATGGTCAACCAGGCTGGTGTGCTGAAGGGGGGTAACAGTAGACCGTGTGGGGGGTTGCGGGGCTGACGGCCGCGGCTGTGGGGACTGCAGTTTGACCTGCTGGACCAGGACTCCCTGCACGAATCCCAGGAGCAGACGCTGATGGAAGAAGCGCCACCCCGGGCCCAGCATAGCTACAAGTACTGGCTTCTCCCTGGCCGATGGACCTCTGTGCGCTATGAGCGGCTCGCCCTGCTGGCTCTGCTGGACCGGTGAGTGTCCCGCAGCCTTGGCCCCCAATTCTTGGAAAGCCCCTGGACCGTGGCTCCCCAGACTCTGTACCTGTGGAGGCAGTCATGGCAGCAGAGGCTGACTGCGGGGAGCTGAGGGCTTGGTGTTGGTGGGAGTCTGCAGTGGTGGTTTCTTAGGTTCATTTCGGGTATAAGAGGGTGGCCAGGTGGGTGGTCTATCCGAAAGTCCTGAAAAAACCTCATGTCCTATTCGCTTTCTTTATTAGCTTCTGTTGATTTGAAAATGAGTGCTGTAACCTAGAAAGGCTCACAGACCAGTTATCTCACCTTTCCCATTTCTCAGAGGGGACACCGAGTCCCAGAAAATCTGATAGAGAAGTCAGATGACTTTGGTTGTCTGTTGTAGAGAACCGGGGCCTAGAGCCCATGTGGCTTGTTGTCCTTCTGGGTTTCTCTAGACACGGTGACTGGGTGCTGGTCCCATGTGCATAGCGTGGCATGCCTGAGGTAGCGTGCATGATGTAGCCACATGCAGTTAACTCAGCCTCAGCTGGGGATGGGAGAATCATGGGAGTGATGGCACCCTGAGCCTCAGTGTCCAGGGCCAGCAAAAGTTGGGAAGGAGGGAACAGTGGAATGGCCTCTGGAGCAGGTGTTTGCATCTTCAGAGGACAAGGGTCTGGCATGGGCGGGGTCCCTAGATGGGCCTTTGGGGCTAGATCCATCTCCCCCACTGCCCCACTGGAAGGTGAGGCAGGACGGGCATGCCCTGACTCGGCTGTCCCTGCAGGACGCGGGGGGTGCTGGAGAACGTCTTCGGCGTGGGCCTGAGCAGCCTTGTGGCCTTCCTGGGCTACCTGCTGCTGCTCAAGGGCTTCTTCACTGACATCTGGGTCTTCCAGTTCTGCCTGGTCATCGCCTCCTGCCAGTACTCCCTGTTGAAGGTCAGGCCGGCTCCCTGTGTTTGCTCCCCTCCCAGCTTGTCCCCAAGATTGCCCTTCCACAACTCCAGTTTTGAGGGGTATAAGCTGAAAGGTAGATATTTTGCCTAAGGTTCCCTAGAGCCGGCCAGCTCTCTTACAAGCAAGAAAACTGAGGCTCAGGATGGTTTGGGGTTCTGACCTGGTCACTCATAACTGCCCAGTGGTGGAGCTGAACGGGTCTGGGGCCTCTGACCATCCCATGGGCACCGGCTCTAGTTGCCAACGTAGCCCTGTCTCTTCCAGAGTGTCCAGCCTGATGCGGCGTCCCCCATGCATGTGAGTACCCATGGAGCAGTGCCTCTGGCCAAGAGGCCACGGGAGGGGCTGAGACCAGGTGGGGAGGAGGGTGGGGCATGGAGGGCTGGAGCTCCCTCACCACCCCCATCACCCCTACCCAGCCAGGCTCTCCAGCTTGGACCCAGGGCCAGGCCTGGGGCCTGTGAGTGTGTGCATGTGCCAGAGGCGTGGCCAGTGGGGGAGGCCCAGCTCCTCATGGGCTGACCCCTCAGGGCCACAACTGGGTGATCGCGTACAGCCGGCCCGTCTACTTCTGCATCTGTTGTCTGCTCATCTGGCTGCTGGACGCCCTGGGCTCCACTCAGCTCTTCCCACCTGTCTCCCTCTACGGCCTCACGCTCTTCTCCGCCTCCTTCTTCTTCTGTGCCCGAGATGTGGCCACTGGTGAGGCTGGGCAGGGCTGCGGGGGCCCAGGAGCGTGAGTCCCGATGATGGGCTGCGGGAGGCCAGCAGGCTGACTGGGCCTTCATGTTCCTTCCCTGCCAGTGTTCACCTTGTGCTTCCCCTTCGTCTTCCTCCTGGGCCTCCTGCCCCAGGTCAACACCTGCCTCATGTACCTGCTGGAGCAAATAGATATGCATGGCTTCGGGGGCACAGGTAGGACGCCTGCAGGTGGCTCAGGTGGGGCCCTCAGATTGGGTCTGCAGCTCCACCCTTCTGGAACCTTCCCCTGTATCTGTACTGCAGATTCAAGGGTCCCCTGCCCCTCCCCTTCCCATCTTTCCCCTCTTGTCCCCTCCCCTCCCCCTCCCCCCCTTCCCCTCCTTTTCTTTGCTCTTCCCTCTGCTTCTCTCCCCTCCTGCCCTCCCTGGTAAGTGGTTTAAATGTGAGAATCCTGGAAGCTCTGAAGGCCACTTGGGGCTAGGGGCAGCAGAGGACAATGGACTAAGGGTGCTGTCCTAGGGAGGCTAGCCTCGGAATTGAGGGGCAGCCGGGCCGGGGGTAAGGTGGGGTGCCCGCAGGTAAGAGCTGGGCTGTACTCCTCCCCACCACGCAGCTGCCACCAGCCCGCTCACTGCAGTCTTCAGCCTCTTCCGCAGCCTGCTGGCCGCTGCCCTGCTCTACGGCTTCTGCCTTGGGGCCATCAAGGTAGGGTGGCCTGCAGGGTGGGGGCATGCTGCCATGTGTGGGGATGGTTGGGGTGGGGCTGCGAACTGGGCTCCGCAGTGGCTTCTCACACGGGCAACCCGGGCCCCGTGCTTACCTCACCTCACCTGACCAGCATGGATTCTTTCCCCAGACTCCATGGCCAGAGCAGCACGTCCCTGTCCTCTTCTCGGTCTTCTGTGGCCTCCTGGTGGCGCTGTCCTACCACCTGAGCCGGCAGAGCAGTGACCCCACCGTGCTCTGGTGGGTGCCCGCACGCGCCTGTGCTCGCCCTGGTGTGTGTGCTCTGGGTGTGTGTTTGTGTCTGCATGGTAGGGGTTTGTGGTCTGCATGTGCCCATGACTGACTGGGGCCGGGGTGAGGGAGGGACGTCCTCCTCCTGACTTTTCCTCACCCCCCAGGTCTCTGATCCGGAGCAAGCTCTTCTCTGAGCTAGAGGAGCGCAGCCTGGAGACAGCCCGGGCCGATCCCCCAGACCCCCTGCCGGACAAGATGCGCCAGTCGGTGGTAGGGGCCAGGAGTTGTGGTTCTGTGGGGAGGCGGTGGCGGGTCCTGCAGGGTGGGGGTCCCGGGAGAGGTGCGTCCAGCCCGGGCTGCTGGGCAGCTGAGTGTCTCTCCTGGCTCTGCAGCGTGAGGTCCTGCACTCCGACCTGGTGATGTGTGTGGTGATTGCCGTGCTCACCTTCGCCATCAGCGCCAGCACTGTCTTCATTGCCCTGAAGGTTTGTGTGGCATGGGCTGCCACCTCTCGCTGTCTTGGTGGGAGCCTGTTCCATCTGAGGGCCCTGGGCAGCCCCTCCCCGGCCTGTGCCAGGTGGCCCTCTGTGGCCCCTTGGCCTGCTCCTATCAGCTGAGCCTTCGACCTCTCCCTCCTGTAGTCGGTGCTAGGTTTCGTGTTGTATGCGCTGGCTGGGGCCGTGGGCTTCTTCACACATTACCTGCTGCCACAACTCCGCAAACAGCTGCCCTGGTTCTGCCTGTCACAGCCTGTGCTGAAGCCGCTGGAGTACAGCCAGTACGAAGTGCGTGGTGAGTGCCTGCCCCTGATGGCCAGGCCTGGGCGGTGGTTCGGGCTGCAGCCTGGCTGGTGGGAGCTGTGGTCCTCTTGGCTCAGGAGTGCCAGCAGGGGGCACCCGCTGCCCACACTACCCTTTCTGCACTCTCCCTGCCCTCTGTGTCCCCACTGCCCGGCTTTGCTCTCTGCCCACTCTTCTCCCTGTGCCCTACTGTGCCCTTACCTTGCCTGCGTTGCCCTAGTCCTGCCTTCCTTGCCGTCTGTGAGGAGATGGAAGAATCAGAACCCCAGGGCCCTGAAGGGATCTCTTGTCCAGAAGTAAACACTGGTCACCAGTGGACCAGATCTGCCTGGAGCATATTTTCACTGAGCTGCGTTAATGTTTTTTAAAAAATGCTGGAGTCTGTATTTTAGTGTCTCAATTTGTGATACGAGGATCCATTATTCTTGTTTTCTTTTTTGTTTTTTGCAATCTCTCCCTCCTGGGTTCAAGCAATTTTCCTACCTTAGCCTCCCAAGTAGCTGGGACTATAGGTGCCTGCCACCATGTCCAGCTAATTTTTGTATTTTTAATAAAGACGGGGTTTCACACGTTGGCCAGGATGGTCTCCATCTCTTGACCCCATGATCTGCCCACCTTGCCCTCCCAAAGTGCTGGGATTACAGGCATGAGCCACCGTGCCCGGCTGTTACTTGTTTTTCTTAGAACAACAGAAGATTTTGCCAACCTGAGCCGAGGGGTGCCCATTAGAAGGGCCCAGCATGCAGGCCCACTGTGTACTCGAGCCCTAGCTAGCCTGCTGTACGTGGGCATTTGTGATTTCCTCATTGGCCTTGTTTTCACAGACAGCAAAACAGGGCAGAGCACCCACCATAGAGCAAGCCTCAATGTGCTAAGTGGCATGTTGAGCCCTTGCCCTGCCGGGGTTCGTTGCTCTCATTTGAGCTGCTACAGATCAGCCCCTCCCTCCTAGAGTCTCTGAGGACTCAGGACAGTGCAGCCTGTGGTTTGCCCTCCTAGGGAAGGACTTCCTTAGGGAAGGTGGGCGTGTGCAAGCCAGGTGCTGGCCAACAGTCCTGGCCTCTCCACAGGTGCCGCCCAGGTGATGTGGTTTGAGAAGCTGTACGCTGGCCTGCAGTGCGTAGAGAAGTACCTCATCTACCCCGCCGTGGTGCTCAACGCCCTCACGGTGGACGCCCACACGGTCGTCAGCCACCCGGACAAGTACTGCCTCTAGTGAGGACCACCCCTCCCTTGATGGTCCCGTCATCCACGTTCCCTTTTGATCCACGGGGAAACTACAGCCCGGAGAGGGAATGAGTCATGTTTAAGGTTGCTCAGCAAGCTAAAGCAGGACCCCAGCTCCTGACACGACGTCCCATGAAGTGGTTGCCTCTTTGAAAGCAAATGTGTTCCCCCCACACCCCCTAGAAGAGCAGAGACTAAGAGTCACAGGCCCGAAAGAGCAGGGGCCGGCCTAGTAGAGCAGAGGCCTGGGGTTGCCCTCAGGCCAGGGCAGGGGAGGGATGGGACACCTGGACCTACTGCCCCCGTCCCCCACCGAGCACCCAATGCCTGCCCCTCACCTACAGCTGCCGGGCCTTACTGATGACTGTGGCTGGGCTGAAGCTACTGCGCTCGGCCTTCTGCTGCCCACCCCAGCAGTACCTGACGCTGGCCTTCACTGTCCTGCTCTTCCACTTCGACTACCCGCGCCTCTCCCAGGGCTTTCTGCTTGACTACTTCCTCATGTCCCTGCTTTGCAGCAAGGTGAGGACACCAGGCTGCCCAATGGGAGCTGAGCCGACTTCTGCCTGGATGGGAAGAGAATTTCCTGAGGCCCTGTGGCCACCACTCTGTATCAGCCCCATGGGCCTTTGCAGCAGTTTCTCAAGGAAGGGGTTACTTCTACACCCTACAGAGAGGAGACTGAGGCTGAAGGAGGTAGAGGGACTTGCCTCAGTCTTCCAGAGAATTGGTGGTCAGCCAGGATTTGAACCTAGGCCTGTCTGACCCCACAGCCACCTCCTCCGAAATGGTTGGGGTAGTCAGGACCTGGACTTGTCCTGGAGGCAAACCTCTGAGTTCCGTGCCCCTTTGCCACCCTGGATCCAGAGCAGTCAGAGCTGAGTTTCGGAAGCCCCTAGGGCCTGAGCTGTATAGGTGTATAGGTGCTCTGCCAAGCTGTGGCATTGCCAGGGCTTTGGGGGTCACTTTGAACTAAGGACCATTCTCCTGCACTCTACTGGAGGCCTGCGGTGGTGCCTGGAACCCCAGGCAGGCCTGAGGCTTTTTCTCCCTCACTTGGACATTCTGTTCTTGCTTTCTGGCCTGGCCAAGGATGTCGGGTGTCCACATTGCATACCCTCTGAGGGCAGAGCCTGTGACTGTCCCTGACTTTCAGTACCATAGTCCAGCTCCAGCCTCACTAGTGACCTAGTGGTGTGACCCAAGGAAGTCATTTATTGTCTCTATCTTCTCTGAACCTCAACTTTCCCAACGGTGAAATGGGGCCAGCAATAGGAATAAGAAGCTCCCAGGGTGGTAGTGTGAACTAAATGGCTACTGCTCCTTTAGAGCTCCGGCAGGGGTTGCTAATGATATCAGGAGCCTTGAGCCGTGTCCAAAGCACAAGGGCTGGCAGTGATCTTAAGCTTGGCCCCAGTGGGCCATGATCCAAGCCTCTGAATGGGGGCCTGGCATCCGGGGGCTTCCGTGAGTGACCGTGCATGCCTTCTTCCTCTCCCTGCCGGCCCTGCCAGCTGTGGGACCTGCTGTACAAGCTGCGTTTCGTGCTGACCTACATCGCGCCCTGGCAGATCACCTGGGGCTCGGCTTTCCACGCCTTTGCCCAGCCCTTTGCTGTGCCCCGTATCCGGCCTGTGTTTGGGTGGGGGTGGGCAGGGAGGGCTGTGGCATGGTGCGGTGGAGGTGGTGGGGGGTCAGGAGGTCCTGCCGCCTGCCGTGTCCTTGACTGTGGCTCAGACTCAGCCATGCTCTTCGTCCAGGCCCTGCTCTCGGGGCTCTTCTCCACGCCGCTCAACCCACTGCTGGGCAGTGCCGTCTTCATCATGTCCTATGCTCGGCCCCTCAAGTTCTGGGAACGTGACTACAAGTGAGTCTCACAGGAGGCAGGAGCATGCTCAGCAGGGCAGGAAGGGAGGGGTCTGGAGCCCAAGCTGGAGGCCATCCACAGAGGGGCTGCAGCAGGTGTGGGAGGGTGTGGGTGCAGTGGAGGCACTTGAGGCAGCGGATCCGATGAGGGCAGGGCCTGCACCAGGCCAAGGTCTCAGGCTCCCAGTGTGGGGGCAGTGGGGCCCAGGGGTGAACCCAGCCTCCCCGCTTCCTGGCCATGTGTCCTGTGCAAGTCCCTTCATGTCCCTGAGCCTCAGTGTCCTCATCTGCCTGTGTAACGGGGCCATCATGGATGGTATTGGCCTTGGGGCATGGGGAGAGCATGAGCAGGGAGCACCCTTTCTTTGACTTCTTGGCCATCCACCTTGTTCTCTCTCTGAACAGCACTAAACGCGTGGATCATTCCAACACCCGCCTGGTCACACAGCTGGACCGGAACCCTGGTGTGTACCCGGCCATCCGAGGGGCTTTAGAGCAGGGCCTCCCTGGGGCGGGAGACAAGTTAGCTAACTTGTCATTTTGTCCATTTGCCTGTCTGTCCTGGGTCCTAGGCGCTGATGACAATAACCTCAACTCCATCTTCTATGAGCACTTGACGCGTTCTCTGCAGCACACGCTTTGTGGAGACCTGGCGCTGGGCCGCTGGGGCAACTATGGCCCTGGCGACTGCTTCGTCCTGGCCTCCGACTACCTCAACGCCCTGGTACACCTCATCGAGGTTGGCAATGGCCTTGTCACCTTCCAGCTGCGTGGCCTTGAGTTCCGGGGTGAGCCTCAGGACTAGGCTCGGGTGGGCAGGTGCGGCTTGGGCCTGACACAGGTGCTGCGTTCGATGGCAAGTCCAAGCAAGGTCCAGTCCAGCTCTGGGCCTTGGGCAAGGCACTCCTCCTCCCAGGGCCTGCGTTTCCCAGTCTGAGCAATGAGGTGGCAGGGTCTCTTGGCCAAACCTGCACCTACCCTGCCTTTAGGTCCCAGTGACTCTACGGTTGCTGCAGTGAGGGCCTGGGCCTGGAGGTCTGGGTTCTCAACGCCAGCTCCCCCAGCCTGCTCTGTGGTTTTAGGCTTGGTCCACAGGTTGGGTGCCGTGAGTGAGCCAGCCCCTTCTCTCAGGAAGACGTGTGTGTTGGATGCCCCAAGAGTGCAGAGGGGCCCGACCCTGTGTCCCCGTCCCCTCCCGCCCTGCCCTTTGATGCTGGGAGTTGGGAGGAGAAAGGCAGGCGCTCCCTTATGAATCCTTTCATCCGATAAGGTTGACTCCCCAGCACCTCGGGGGTGGATGACAGCAGGTCTCTAATGCCATCTTGGTCACTTTCCCAGGACAGGGCAGGTTAGGGATTATTCTGGCTGCCCCTGACTGCACACTCCTCTCCCGCAGGCACTTACTGCCAGCAGCGCGAGGTGGAGGCCATCACAGAGGGTGTGGAGGAGGACGAGGGCTGTTGCTGCTGCGAGCCCGGCCACCTGCCTCGGGTCCTGTCCTTCAATGCTGCCTTTGGGCAGCGCTGGCTGGCCTGGGAGGTGACAGCCAGCAAGTACGTGCTGGAGGGCTACAGCATTAGTGACAACAACGCTGCCTCCATGCTGCAGGTTTTCGACCTCCGCAAGATCCTCATCACCTACTACGTGAAGGTACGGTGGGCAGGCGTGGCTGGGCAGCACAGCCCGAGGGTGAGCGCTCGCTGCAGGAGGCCCCATTACCCGCTTCTGGGTTGTCGGGAGCCTGTTTTGGCCGAGGGAAGCCGAGGCCTCAGTTTAAGTGTCCCCCAAGATACCACTGCCAGACCTCAGGTAGCAGGGGCCTCTGTGCCCATGTGGTTCTGATGATAGGTGCCCAGGGCAAGGAAGGCTTGCCTTGGGCAGTGCGTATGGGACAGGTGGGCAGTTGTGGAAGCCAGTCTTTGAAACCACCAGTCCCCTGCCCCGGCTCACTCAGCACCGAGCAGTGGCGAAACTAACTGTGGTTGTGTTAATATCTCACGGGAGCGGCTTCCCAAGCAGTAGTGTTTACCGTGGGCGGGCCCTGTGCTGGGCATCTCTTCTGAGCTGGGTAGAGTCTCCCACCCTTTGAGAGGGGCCCTGCTATCTTATAGATGTGGAAGTTGGCTTGCAAAGGTTCTAGAATCTGAAGAAAGTGGCCAAACCAGGCTTTGAACCCAGGCTGGCCCTCTGAGCCACAGAGCTTTCCTGCCTCAACCTGAGCCAGGCCTGGGGATCTTGAGACTTCTTGGAGGTGGTGGGGGTTGGTGAGGCAACGTGGGGTGCATAAGGAGCCCTGGGATGGGGGTTCTGATCAGCCTAGAATGTCTCCTCCCTTGTGTGCCTCAGCTTATCCCTTGAGAAGTGGGGGTTATTGCAGTTCTGTGAGATGGCAGAAATGTTGAGGCTTGGCTGGGCATGGTGGCTCACATCTATAATCCCAGCACTTTGGAAGGCCAAGGCGGGTGGATCTCCTGAGGTCAGGAGTTTGAGACCAGCCTGGCCAATGTGGTGAAACCCCATCTCTACTAAAAAATAAAAAAAAATTAGCTGGCCTTGGTGGTGGGCACCTGTAGTCCCAGCTACTCTGGAGTCTGAGGCAGGAGAATCGCTTGAACCCAGAAGGCAGAGGTTGCAATGAGCCGAGATCATGCTGCTGTACTTGAGCCTGGGCGACAGAATGAGACTCTGTTTCGGGGGAAAAAAAAGAAATTTTGAGGCTTTGTGGTGGTGCCCAGAATAAGGTCCTTAGAGTGGGGTGAGTTGCTGAGCACAGTCCAAACTCCCACATGCCTTCTCAGGGTCTGCCCCAGAGCTCCCTGTGTTGGGCCGTGGGGGTGGCCTGTTGGGGCCCAGGTGAGCCTGCCACCGAGGCCCTCTCTGGCGTAGTCTCATGCAGCCCTGGCTGTCCTTTTGCCTCCAAAGGAAATGCTGTCCATGCCACACTCAGAAGAGCTGTCATTTTTTTTGTCATTCCTTCTGCCTTCCTAGCCACTCCTAGGCAAGGATTTGTGAGACCATCTCCCTTTTATCAAGAAGGAGGCTGAGTCTAGAGAGGGACATTCCCAGCCCCAGGTCACCCAGTGGTCATGGCCCGCTCGACCTTCTGGTCCCGTCTTGCCCAGGTCACCCTGCTGGTCTGTCAGGCCAGAGCCGGCAGGTTGAGATGTGCCCTGCCAAGTCTCTTGTCCCATGGGGAAGCCAACTTGCCACATCTAAGGCTCCCTTAAAGGCTGGGCAGAATTTGGGTCTGGTGAAGATGCCTGGAGGACCTGGGGAGGCTCCTCTGAGGATGTGGACTGAGAGTGAAGCTTGGAAGGACAAGTCAGGGCGGCTGTGGGTGGGGCTGGGGGGAGGCGGGTATGCCGGGGAGCCTGGTGCATCTAGGGCAGTGTCCCTGCAGGGATAGGTCCTTTGCAGGTCTTTGGCCAGACAGGGCGGAACCCCTCCCGTGAGCTTTGCCCTTCCCATGGAGTTGCTGGGCTCTCAGACTGGCTCATGCAGCTGGGAAAGACCACGAGAGCAGGGAAAGGCACCGTGGTGAGGCTGCATGGAATCCGGGCAGTGCTTCCCGGGAAGCACCTTGGGCAGAGCCCAGCTCGCAGTGAGTGCTCACAGGCAGAGCCGTGTCAGAGAAAATGATGGCGCTGGTGAAGGTTAACCAAGCACCTGATATGTGCCAGGCCAGCTCCTCCCCCTGTCCCTGAAGGTTTCACTTTTCCTTTCTTTCTTTTTTTTTTTTTTTGAGACAAGGTCTCATTCTGTCATCCCCGCCGGAAGGCAGTGGTGCCATCTGGGTTCACTGCTATGTCTGCCTCCTGGGTTCAAGCAATCCTCCCATCTCAGCCTCCCAGGTAGCTGGGACTACAGGTGCACACCACCACGCCTGGCTAATTTTTGTATTTTTTGTAGAGATGAGGTTTCGCCATATTGCCCAGGCTGGTCTTGAACTCTTCGGTTCAAGTGATCCTCCCATCTCAGCCTCCTGAAGTGCTGAGATTATAGGTGTGAGCCACCGTGCCTAGCCGAAGCTTTGCTTTTCTGAGTCTTTTTAGCAGCACTGGTGGTGCCTGGATTATAGAGGCGAGCTATGGGCAAGAAGTCAGTCCCCCGGGTCTGTCCTGGCCAAGGGCCTGTCCCATTTGCTCCATCTTGGGGTGGCATGTGGAACCCCTGTGACCTCACTGGCTGCCCTGCCAGCCTTAACCAGCCTGTGCATCCTGGCCATGCCAGCTACCTGCCTTCCAAAGCTCCTGTATGTTTGTCCAAACAGATGCTTAAAACCAACAGGGCCTCTTAACAAGAGGTCCAGGAGCCCCCAGCTTTGGGTACCAGATGTGCCTGTGGCTTCTTTCTGAGGAGAGGCCTGATGACTGTCATGCTTCAGCTGCCTAAAGGGACCTGTGACCCAGGCGCTCTGAGGCAGACCCACTATTCAGCCTGCCCTTCTGGCCCTGAGATCTGGATCCCATAATGTCATGATGGAGAAGATACAGGGTTCAGATTGCAGTTCAGTCTGTGCCGCCCCCCACTGCCCCCACCCCCGGCCCATGTGCCGTCTGGATGCTGCTGTGCTCCAGGTTCTGTTTGTGCAGGAACACCAGCTCCTGCTGCTGCCCAGCCCACAGGCTGCACAGGCACTGAAGGTTCACCCGAGGACCACACCCCAGGGTCAGGGTGCTGGCCCGAGGCAGGTGAGGGACAGAGTTCAGGGCAGGTGGGACTAGCCCTAACTTGATGACTTGGAAGCTGAGGTGGTGCTTGTTGAGCATGATGATCTTGTATTCTTCTGGGGCTGCCATCTGCCTGAGCCTCAGTTTTCTATATAAATGGGGCATATCCTAGGGCAGAGGCAGGCCGATGCTGCCTGAGTGCTGGCCTCGGCCTGGGACTTCCCGCTCTGTTAGTGGTTACTTCCTGGCGGCTTTGTCGCTCCTCCTTCCTGGCCTAGGGGAAGGAGTCAACTTGCCTGGGTGCTCTTGAGAACTGAGACGGCTGCTGTAGGAGCAGGGCGCTCCAGAAAGTAGACATAGCTCAGTCTGGGGGAGGAGCCTGTGAGCCTCGATGCTGTCTCCTCCAGTAGGCAGGGTGGGGACACCGGCCTGATGCCTGCCACTCCTCTCCTAGAGCATCATCTACTACGTGAGCCGCTCACCAAAGCTGGAGGCGTGGCTCAGCCATGAGGGTATCTCGGCAGCCCTGCGGCCTGTGCGCGCACCTGGCTATGCCGACTCAGATCCCACCTTCTCACTGAGCGTGGACGAGGACTATGACCTTCGCCTGTCTGGCCTCTCGCTGCCCTCCTTCTGCGCAGTGCACCTCGAGTGGATCCAGTACTGCGCCTCCCGGCGCAGCCAGGTCAGGCTCCGCTACCCGTGGCTGACACCTGGGGCCGTGGGACCTGGGCTTCCCCACTCCCCTGCTCCCCGTTTGGTTTCCTCTCACCCTGAGCCTCCCTTGGCCTGCACCCCAGCCCCCACCCCAAGTTCCCTGTCCCAGGTCTGAGTTGGGATGGGGGTCTTTATGCCACAGCCTGTGGAGCAGGACTGGAACTCCCCGCTGGTCACGCTGTGTTTTGGCCTGTGTGTGCTGGGCCGCCGGGCCCTAGGGACGGCGTCTCACAGCATGTCTGCAAGGTGAGTGCTCGGGGGTCGTGCTGGGGCTGTGCTTCAGGGGCTGTGCTGGGTCGTGCTGGGGCTGTGCTGGGGTCGTGCTGGGGCTGTGAGGCCTCTGACCTCAGCTGTATCCCTCCTGATCTCTTTTCTACCTCTCCCACCCCCAGCACGACCTCTTCCCCACCCCACCTCTTCTACCCGGAGCTCTGTGGTCTCTGGCCGCAGAGGCCACAAAAACTACGGTGGTCCTTCCTGTTGGGATAGTTCTTCTCCCATGGGCAGGGCACTTCTCGGTCACAACCTTGCCTGCTCCTCAATGCTCTGTGACAGACATGGGCAGAGATTGGCCTCTTTGTCAGGATGGGGAAACTGAGGCCCAGCGTGAGGAAAGGCCTCTGCTTGGATCACTCTGAAGCCTTACCCCTGGGTCCTTCACGCCCCTTTCTCTCCCCTCCCTGATCTTCCTCCCGCTTAGCCTGGAGCCTTTCCTCTACGGCCTACACGCCCTATTCAAGGGGGACTTTCGCATCACCTCCCCACGTGACGAGTGGGTCTTTGCTGACATGGACCTGCTTCACCGCGTTGTGGCACCTGGGGTTCGCATGGCCCTCAAGCTTCACCAGGTCAGGGAGAGGTGTGCCCAGCAGCATGATCGGGTGGTGGATGAAGCCTTTCTCCAGGGCAGGGCCACTGACCCCAGTCCCCCCATTTCCCCACCAGGACCACTTCACGTCCCCAGATGAATATGAGGAGCCGGCAGCCCTATATGATGCCATTGCAGCCAACGAGGAACGGCTGGTCATCTCGCATGAGGGTGACCCGGCCTGGCGCAGCGCCATCCTCAGCAACACGCCCTCCTTGCTGGCGCTGCGCCATGTCCTGGACGATGCCTCGGATGAGTACAAGATCATCATGCTCAACCGGCGTCACCTCAGCTTCCGAGTTATCAAGGTGGGGCTAGCCCTACCTGCCCTGATCCCTGCCCCCAACCCGCCTTGGGCTGGCCCCCTGACCCTGGCATGTGGCCCTCAGGTGAACCGGGAGTGCGTGCGTGGCCTGTGGGCTGGGCAGCAGCAGGAGCTGGTGTTCCTGCGCAACCGAAACCCTGAGCGTGGCAGCATCCAGAACGCCAAGCAGGCGCTTCGGAACATGATCAACTCCTCCTGCGACCAGCCGCTGGGCTACCCCATCTATGTGTCACCTCTCACCACCTCACTGGCTGGCAGCCACCCCCAGCTACGGGCGCTGTGGGGTGGCCCCATCAGCCTGGGTGCCATTGCCCGCTGGCTCCTGCGAAGCTGGGAGAGGTGAGGCCCCAGGAAGGGGTAACGTGGCATGGGAGGAAGCCGAGGTGCAGCACTTGCCTCCTGGGTCTCAGAGGGAGGATGTGCCGGAGCCAGGGCTGGCATCCCAGGAGATGACCCCCTTCCAGAGCTGACCTGCCCCTCCTAGATGTCATCTTACCCCCAGAGCTGACAGTGGCCTTTAGCCGTTAAACACTGTTGACAGCGCCACCCTCAAAAGACCCTCCAAAGTAGGTGGCAGCCTCTTCGAGGGGAGGATCCTGGGGCTCAGAGGTGTTAATGATTTGTCCTGGGGCTGAGGACTCGTGTCGTGAGGGCTCTGACCTCAGCTGTGTCCCTCCTGATCTCTTTTCTACCTCTTCCACCCCTAGGCTTCACAAGGGCTGTGGCGCTGGCTGCAATAGTGGCGGGAATGTGGATGACTCAGACTGTAGTGGGGGCGGTGGCCTGACCTCCCTCAGCAATAACCCCCCTGTTGCACACCCCACGCCTGAGAACACAGCAGGTGAGGGGCGAGGCTGGGCTGAACCCATGGGTGAAGAGTATTGCCCAGCTGAGGTCTCTGCTGTCTTATCTGTCTCCTACAGGCAATGGTGACCAACCCCTCCCACCGGGCCCTGGCTGGGGGCCTCGGCCCTCCCTGAGTGGCTCTGGTGATGGGCGCCCCCCTCCTCTGCTGCAGTGGCCTCCCCCTCGGCTCCCTGGACCCCCCCCTGCATCGCCTACCCCCACAGAGGGTCCCCGGACCTCACGGCCCCCTGGTCCTGGTCTCCTCGGTTCTGAGGGTCCTAGTGGGAAGTGGAGCCTGGGGGGCCGGAAGGGCCTGGGAGGATCTGATGGGGAGCCAGCCTCAGGGAGCCCCAAAGGAGGTACCCCCAAATCTCAGGTAAGGCGCCTGTGGGAGGGCTGGGTCCCAGAAGGCTCAGGCCTGCTCGCCTGCCAACCTCTCTCCCCTCCCCCAGGCGCCTCTAGACCTCAGCCTCAGCCTCAGCCTCAGCCTCAGCCCAGATGTCAGCACTGAGGCCTCGCCCCCCAGAGTTGCCCAGGACATTCCTTGCTTGGACAGCAGTGCCCCTGAGAGTGGCACACCTACAGGCGCCCCAGGCGACTGGCCTGCCCATGCCGAGGAGCGGGAAAGCCCGGCAGCACAGCCCCTGCTGGAACACCAGTACTGAGCCACCTGGCGCCCACTGGACCTCCTGTTAGGACTCAGTAGTGGACCTGCTCTGCTGCCTCTGGCCCTCTCTGCTGGACCACAGAATTGAGTGGATTTGACCTCCACGTCTGAACCCTGACCTCTGGCTGCCTTGGCCAGAGAACCAAAACTGAATGACCCATACCTCTGACCTTGACCCCTGATCTCTCTCATCCCCAGTCCGGGGCCTGGGCTCCCCAGATGGAGGCAGGCAGCCTCCCAGCCAGGCCCTAAGAGCCAAACCATGGGCTGGTCCCACTTGGAGCCCGTGGCCAGTACCACCTCAGCCCCTGGGCCTGAACTGCCTGCAGGAGTGGGCCCCCTTGGCCTGGACCTGGGGCCTGAAGTGTGGGAAGGGTGGTTTCTTGGTTTCTTTCCTTTATTATTATTTTTTTTGGTCTTTTTTTTTTTTTTTTTTTTTTTGTGCTTCGGAGACATCAGAATTAATAACACTATTTTTGATTTTGGTTGGCAGTTTTTTTTTCTACCTGGGAATGGATACAGGATAGAACAGGCGGCTAAGTTGGGGTGGACAAACACACAGGGTGAAGGATGTGATTAGAGATCAAGGGCAGACCAAGGCGGGGTCCAGGTAGAGCCGAGTCCTCTTCCCCTCAGGCCTGCTCCCTTTTCAAGCCTTTATCTGAAGGTTATTGTCTGGTATTTCCCACCCCCATATGGTCAAAGACTTCCAGGTCTGGTGGCTCCTACATTTAACCAGGCTTGTCCTTGGCCAAAGCCTTTCCCTGGAACTCAGTTGCTCCAAGGCGTAGAGATGACACCTGTCTAAGGTGTTTTCAGAATAAATGAGAGCGCGCTAGTGGAGCAGTTGCCCAGGGCCCAGTGCTTAGCAAGTGCTCCGTGAAATAGTGGCCGTCTCTGGGCACCTGCTCTATGCTGTCCGGGAGCTGGACGCTAGGTGGCCGGCGCCAACTCTTCCCGGGTGGTCTGGAAGGCAGGTACAGTTTTCTCAGCCGAGGAAACAGCCTGAAGAGTCAGTACGGTGCGGAGCTGACCGCTGCCAGGCCTGGAGTTCCCCGCCCACTGCGCTTCCCGCCGCAGACAGCTCCTGGCTGGCCCCTCCCCTTGGCGGCCCCGCCCCCCGCGCGGCCCCACCTCCAGGCGGAGCCGGCGCCGGGAGCGGTAGCGGGAGAGCGGCAGCGGGACCCCAGCGCGGGCGGCGGCGGCTGGGCGGGAGCCCCCGAGGTACTGGCGGGAGCTGGGGACGGGAGGCACTGCTGTCGGGCTGGACAGGGAGAGGTGGCCTAGAGGTGGGCCCGGGTGATGTGTGTGGGAGGGGGGGTCCTCGCCACGTTCGTTGCCGGCACCCTCCCAACTTCCCTACGGGCTCCAACTCAGTCCCGAGTCAATGTATTCAGTCCTCTGTCTCTGAGCAGCCGTTCCTACTCCCTCTGTGTGATGGCTTAGTCTGGCCAGCAAGCTGGTGAGTGGAGGCTGCGACTCGTGACTCCTCGTGGCAGTGCTGTGACCCCCTCCCCCTCAACACTGCAAGTGTGTGCGGGGCTCCCCCTTATTCTGGGGCTCCTCTTCTCCCTAGGCGGACTCCACCCCAGTCCCTGGCCTGGCCTGGTAGGAAACATCTGTCGCGCCCCCTTGGCAGCAGAAATGGGGTCATGACCTCCAGATGTGCTGGGAAGTGGCCAACTCCTCCTCCTGGGGCAGGCAGGCCTTCCGGATCTGTGGGGGCGGGGCCGGCCCTTTCCCCCCACCCCTAGTGACACAGGCCCGGAGGAATGTCCTGGCCTCAATGGACCCTGTGTGAAGCTTCAGGGTGGGGGGCAGAGCCCAAGAACACCCCTCAAGGCAGTGCCAGACCTGGCACTGGGCCACACAGCAAGAGGCAGCCCACAGGCTGGGTGCACACATGCACAGAACTCACTTCCAAGCGTGTAGAGCTCAGCCCACACGAAGTGGGGCTTGCACAGATCCCCTCCCTCATGCGCTCCTACCCCTCACACACCATAGCTCAGGCCTGAGCCTGCATGTGCCCAGAGGTTGGCTCATGGAGCCAGGGGCCACACCTGCCACATACACATAGTGACACACACCTCGCTTTTCTCAATCTCCCAGCAAACTTGGGAGGGGACAGAAATAGTTAACCCTGGTTTTTTTTTTTTTTTTTTTTTTTTTGAGACAGAGTCTCGCTCTGAACCCAGGCTGGGGTTCAGTGGTGTGATCTCGGCTCACTGCAACCTCCGCCTCCTAGGTTTAACCGATTCTCCTGCCTCAGCCTTCTGAGTACCTGGGACTACAGGCGTGCACCACCACGCCCAGCTAATTTTTATATTTTTGGTAGAGACAGGGTTTCACCATGTTGGCCAGTCTGGTCTCCAACTCCTGACCTCAGGTGATTCCCCCGCCTCAGCCTCCCAAAGTGCTGGGATAACAGGCGTGAGCCATTGCACCTGGCCACTTAATCCCATTTTAGAGATGAGAAAACAGAGGCTCAGGTCAGCATGGGAGTTTATTCAGGAGAAATCAAGGTAAAAGTCACCTGGGCTGGGGAGCTGACCCTTGCTTGGTTCTGGAGGCCCCAGGCGAGGGGTTTATGGAGTTCCTCCTCCACCTGCTCTGGCCCAGCCCTGCATGATGTCACTGGATCCTGCATGAAGACCCACCATTAGATGCCTGTACCCCCAGTAGAGGGTCCCCCGCTCCCTGTCCTCACTGCCTACTCCATCCAGGGCTGGCCTAGGCGTCGCTTCCCTCAAGTTCTCACACCACCTTTTGCACCTGCCTCTGGCGTCACATTTCCGCACTTAGCAGGTCCCTGGGGCTTTGGGTGTCTCAATCTTGCATCCTGTGAGACCTTAAACCTCAGCCCAACACCCACCCCTCAACACCTACGCACAAAGACAGCAGTGGGCAGGTGCAGCTCTGGTTAGGCCCTGGAGATGGACAGGCCCAGGCTCAAACCTTAGTTCTGACATGGAATTGCTTCAGGCAAGAGTATCTCCTCTGGACCTCATTTGACCATCTGTCACATGGGGTTGAAACCTCTTTGTCTGCATCAGTGAGATCAGGTAGGCAGAGGTTCCTATGGGTCCCAGTTCCAGCAGAGGAGCCCTGTCATTGTGACTCCTTTTGCCCCCAGGCCTGGGCACAACAGCCTGCAAGAAGGTGAGCTGGCCTGTCCTTCAGGCCTGGGTGACTTGGGCCCATGACAGCTGGTGTGACCCCGGCACCTTCCTCAGGATGTGGGGCCCGGCAGAGGGCTGGGCCCAGAGTTGGGGCTACTTCCTGTGCTGAAGGAAGTCCTCTTGCCATTCCTGCTGCCCTGCCGATGCCCCCTGGGAACCCATGTGTCCTTGTGATATTGAGGCCTTGAGGGCCAGGGCACTGAGAGAGATCAGACCTCTCTGGGTGATCCGCTCTCCAGGGACCCTGAAGGAAGTGGGAGGGGCAGGGAGGAAGGTCTCTGGGGACAGGACGTCCTCCCTTTGTTAAGTGGGCAGGACCCAGACACCAGTGGCCCCTGAATTTCCCTTCCCAGCCGATACAAGTTGTCTGTCCAGTTGGGCTAGGTCCTGATGGGACCCTTATTCTGGGCCCAGGCCAAAGCCAAGGTGTGTGGGTGGGAAATGGGGGACCCTGGCATTCCCAGGGCTGCTTAGGCTCCAGGACCCTCAGGGCCAAGACCCAACAGCATAGCCTCTAGCCCTGCCCAGCTAAGCTGGGGAGGGGGCTGGAAACCTCAGCCCCAGGCAGACAAGGAAGTGGCCTGGAAAGCGGAAGCAGCTTTGATGGTCTCGGAGGGGGCCGGAAGCCAAAACGGGTGGTAGAGGACCAGGCTGGGGGCCTGGGTTCCTGTTTTCTCCCCCGGCCCCTCTGAGCAGCCCCCTCCTCCTTCAGGGCAGGAACTGCTGCCGCAACCTCGGCCTGCCGGCTGGGCACCAAACACCCGTGCCTGCCAATGCGGCCCAGCCCCCGGAGAGTCAGGCCCACAAAGCATGCCCATGTGGGCCGGCGGTGTGGGGAGCCCTCGGCGGGGAATGGCCCCTGCGTCCACGGATGACCTCTTTGCACGCAAGCTGCGCCAGCCAGCACGGCCCCCGCTGACACCTCACACCTTTGAGCACAGGCCAGTCCGGGGCCCCCTCCTGCGCAGCGGCAGCGATGCAGGCGAGGCCAAGCCCCCCACGCCTGCCAGCCCCCGTGCCCGTGCCCACAGCCACGAAGAGGCCAGCCGCCCTGCTGCCACTTCCATCCGGCTCTTCACTGACCCGCTGGCACTGCTGGGGCTGCCAGCGGAGGAACCAGAGCCTGCCTTCCCGCCAGTGCTTGAGCCTCGATGGTTTGCCCACTATGACGTGCAAAGCCTGCTCTTTGATTGGGCTCCTAGGTCTCAGGGAACAGGGAGCCACTCAGAGGCCAGCTCTGGGACCCTGGCTTCAGCCGAGGACCAGGCTGCCAGCTCGGACCTGCTGCTTGGGGCACCTGGCTTTGTGTGTGAGCTCGGGGGTGAGGGTGAGCTAGGCCTGGGTGGACCAGCATCCCCACCTGTGCCCCCTGCACTGCCCAATGCGGCTGTCTCCATCCTGGAGGAGCCACAGAACCGAACCTCGGCCTACAGCCTGGAGCACGCAGACCTGGGTGCTGGCTACTACCGCAAATACTTCTATGGCAAAGGTGAGAAAAGGCAGTTCCAGGGAGGGGAGAAGGGGGGCTGAAGAAGAGATCCCTGTCACCGGCAGTGCACACAGTAGAGCTCCTGGACTGTCCATCTTCTGTAAAGTCCCTGGCCCTAGGAGGGCTCAAGAGCTGAGCTAGGTCCTCCTGGACCCACTTTCAACCACCTTCTTTTTGTTTTTGAGACGGAGTTTCGCTCTTGTTACCCAGGCTGGAGTGCAATGGCGTGATCTCGGCTCACCGCAACCTCTGCCTCCTGGGTTCAAGCAATTCTCCTGCCTCAGCCTCCCGAGTAGCTGGGACTACAGGCGTGCGCCACCATGCCCAGCTAATTTTTTTGTATTTTTTAGTAGAGAGGGGGTTTCACCATGTTGACCAGGATGGTCTCGATCTCTTGACCTCGTGATCCACCCGCCTCGGCCTCCCAAAGTGCTGGGATTATAGGCATGAGCCACCGCGCCCGGCCCAAATGAAGTTTCCTTTTTTTTTTTTTCTTTTTTTTAGACGGGGTTTCACCGTGTTGGTCAGGCTGGTCTTGAACTCCCGACCTCAGGTGATCCGCCCGCCTTGGCCTCCAAAGTGCTTGGATTACAGGCGTGAGCCACCACGCCCGGCCTCCAACCACCTTCTTAAGGCCAACCCTTGGCCCCTCACCCCCAGCCAGGGCTGGTCCCTCTGCTTCCATCTGGTTCATCTTCCATCTAGTTGAACCTGCCGGGCTGCGGAGAGATTTCCTATGGGCATTTCTGTGGGGTGAAAACTCAGGCCTCAAAGCCCTGCATCCGTGAACCTTGTTCTCACCAGAGCTGCAGAGAGGGCTCCAGGACTCGGAAGGGAGAATGGGGGCGTGGTGGGCGGGCCCAAGGCAGGATTTAGGCCTAGGAGTTGGCCGCGTGGGTCTGGGTCTGGGTCTGGGTCCGCCTTTGGGTCAGGGTTGAGATCTAGGTGTTGAGCTCGGGGATACAGAGGGGCAGGGCTTAGTCTAGGGTCAGCATTTGGTGGTGCGCTGGAGCCTAGGGTGGGGCTCTTGTTGCGCCTGGTTGAGGGGGGCGGGGCTGCTAGGGGGCGGGACCAATCGTTCCCGGTGCGGTCCCATAGAACACCAGAACTTCTTCGGGATGGACGAGTCGCTGGGCCCGGTGGCAGTGAGCCTGCGGCGGGAGGAAAAGGAGGGCAGCGGAGGGGGCACCCTGCACAGCTACCGCGTCATCGTGCGGACCACGCAGGTGGGCCGGGATCGCGGGATGAGGACGTGGGTTGCCTACCCAACACCCTGTATGCATTCTGAGTGCCCTTACACCCCTTCCTCAGCTCCGGACCCTCCGTGGCACCATCTCGGAGGACGCGCTGCCGCCAGGGCCCCCACGAGGTCTGTCCCCGAGGAAACTTCTGGAGCACGTGGCGCCGCGGTTGAGCCCCAGCTGCCTGCGCCTGGGCTCAGCTTCACCCAAGGTACCACGGACGCTGCTTACACTGGATGAGCAAGTGGTGAGTGGCTGGCTGCGGAGCCCCCAGCCTTACAGCTGGCCCTAGTCTGAACCCAGCCTGCCCAGCTCCGAACTCCCTAGCCCTGACCCTGATCCTGGGCTGGGTGGTGACCCCAGGAGAGCTGACTTTTTAGAGAGAAGGCATTAGAGGTCATATGGAGCCTTGCTTCTCAAAGTGAGCTCTGCAGACCAACAGCATCCACGTTATCTAGAAATGCAGATTCTGGGGCCCCACCCCAGACCATCTGAATCAGAGTCTGCATTAATTTATTTATTTTGAGATGGAGTCTCGCTCTGTTGCCCAGGCAGGAGTGCAATGGTGCAATCTCAGCTCACTGCAACCTCCGCCTCCTGGGTTCAAGTGATTCTCCTGCCTCACCTTCCTGAGTAGCTGGGACTACAGGTGCACACCACATGTCTGGCTAATTTTTGTATTTATAGTAGAGACAGGGTTTCACCACGTCGGCCAGGCTGGTCTCTAACTCCTGACCTCAGGTGATCCCCCCACCTTGGTTTCCCAAAGTGCTGGGATAACAGGAGTGAGTCACTGCATTTGGCCCAGAGTCTGCATTTTAAAAAGATCTTTACAGTCTTAGACGCCCTGGTCTGAGTTACCCCACTGGTCCTGCAGTTCCTGCAATCATTCCTGGCCTATTTCCCCCACAGCCCCTGCTGGGTTTCCTCTCACATGTGCTCACAGCTTCCAGGAGCGGCTCCTTCCATCTTCCACTCCGCTGCTGAAAGCTGCCCACTGGCTGAGTCTCCTCCTCTGTGTCATTCAATCCATCAGTCATTCAACAAACAATTCTTACATCTTCTTGGTGCCAGGCCCCAGACTGAATGCTGGGGATAGGTCTAGACTAGGTGCTTTGCTTGAGTAGCTCCCAGCTGGGTGGGGGAAAGAGACCCACAGAGAATTGCAGAAATACAGGACCAGGATAACACCAAAAGGGGAATGTTGAGGGCTCTATGGGACACAAGGATAATGCTGACAGCCCTTCCTTGGCCAGGGTTTTCCAGCATGGAGAACACAAAAGGGCCGAAACCTGGATAAGCAGGTGTTTTCGGTCCGAAGAAATAATTTGTGGAAAGGCTTGGAGAATGAGAGCATGGCACATTAGGCAGTCAGTTCAGCATGGCTGGGATTGGGATTGTGGGGAGGGGCTGGGGAGAAGCTTGGCATTTGTTCCTGTGGGCACTGGGGAGCCATGGAGGGATCCAGTGCATATCTGAGAGGGGCAGCCCTCTGGCTGCAGCATGGGGACTAGACTGGATGGGGTGGGAGGCAGACAGAAGGCTGTTGCACTTGCCCAGGCTAGACATAGTGGTAATGATAGTGGAGGTGAAGAGGAGGTGACAGTCCAGGAGGAAGTGGGTGGCCATTCAGCTGTCTGGAAGGTGCTCCAGCTTCTTGACCCCTAGGAGTGGTGCTTTAAGGAGGAGGAGTAGGGTGGGGGAGTCACAGCAAGGTGAGACATCGGGCAGCTGGAGGAAAGGGCCTGGGGTTTGGTAGGCTGGTCTGAGTGGGAGGCAGAGATGGGGGTATCATCCCTGCTGCAGCCAGGGAGGGGGAGGAGCATAGGTGGAGAAGAGGCCCAGGCAGAAGAGGGAGGGGTCCCTGGGGCCTTAGGCAAGGTGAGTTTCCAGTTATCCCCAGTGCCAACTATGGCCAAGAGGGTGCCAGGATGAGGCCACATCTGCGGGCCATATGGGGAGTGGCGGGTGCAGGGGGTTGGGTGGAATGAAATTGAAGTGGGGACTGTGAGTGCAGACAAGTTTAGTTGTGGAAAAGGGAGGTGACAGCTGGAGGGGAGCCTGTGCTGTTTGGAGGGGCTCAGAGCACCTTAAGCTGGGCACAGTTATCTAGTTATCTGCAGAGGGAAGAGCCAGGAGCAGAGGATAAAGAAACAGGAGCATGGGGGGCAGAGGTGGTGCCTGGCTCAAGGTCTGCAGGGGCTGGGGTGGGGTTGCCTTGGACTCGGGGGTGGAGAGGACAGTCCAGCTTGAGATAAGGAGGATGGCAATGTGTATGTTTATCGGAAGGGTCCTTTCTGTGAATCACCTTCTCTACTGCCACATGGGAACCAGCCCCTCCCATCCCTTCCTGCCTGTGCCCTCCCAAGCACTAGGAGCACAACAGACTATACCCACCTGACAGGCAAGGACACAAGTGGCTCAGAGAGGGCTGGTGTTCAGGGCCACACATCAAGGCAGCCCAGCCCCCAGGCCAGCATCGCATCTATTCCCCACGACCTGGTGGGGTGGGACTGCAGGGGACTGAGGCCTATACCTTCTGCCTCCCACCCCCAGCTCAGCTTCCAGCGCAAGGTGGGCATCCTCTACTGCCGGGCAGGCCAGGGCTCGGAGGAGGAGATGTACAACAACCAGGAGGCGGGACCGGCCTTCATGCAGTTCCTTACCTTGCTGGGCAACGTGGTGCGGCTCAAAGGCTTTGAGAATTATCGGGCCCAGCTGGACACCAAAAGTGAGGCCCAGGGGTACGAGGGGTGGGAGCAGATCTGTGCTGAAGGGGTGAGCGCCAATTGCCTTGTCACTCCTTTGCCCGTACAATCCTGGGCTGGGGGCTGGAGACGTCTTTGGGTGAGCTGAGAATCTTGAGTCGGGGCTGTGAGGGCCAAGCTATGGGCTGAGAGGAGGGGCTGGGACTGTCCCTCAAAGCCTGAGTACCCTACTGCCTGAGCTGGTGCTAAAGTGGTTTGGGGGTACTACCCCGCCACCAAACACATTCCAGCAGCTCAGTCTTGTGGAAGAGAGGCGCCCCTGCCTCCCTGGTGGAAGGAGCCCCAGGGACCCTGGGAGGTGTACCAAGCACCCCCTGCCTGCCTTTGACTCTCCCAGCATGCCACACATGCTTGGGCCTGGAGCAACACCTGGTTCTCCTAGGACACCTGACCCTGGCCTCTCTCAAAGACTACTTCTCATTTCTATCTTTATTCTATTTCTTTCTGTCTTTCTTTTTTCTTTTTAGACGAGTTTCGCTCTGTTGCCCAGGCTGGAATGCAATGAGGCGATCTCGGCTCACTGCAACCTCTGCCTCCCAGGTTTGAGCGATTCTCTTGCCTCAGCCTCCCGAGTAGCAGGGATTACAGGCACGTGTCACCATGCCCAGCTTATTTTTGTATTTTTAGTAGAGACAGGGTTTCCTCATGTTGGCCAGGCTAGTCTTGAACTCCTGACCTCAGGTGATCCCCCTGCCTCGGCCTCCCAAAGTGCAGGGATTACAGGTGAGAGCCACTGCACCTGGCCAATTCTATTTCTTTTTCTTTTCTTTTCTTTTTTTTTATTCTGAGACCAAGTCTCACCCTGTTGCCCAGGCTGCTGGAGTGCTGGTGACATCTCGGCTCACTGCAACCTCTGCCTCCCAGGTTCAAGCGACTCTCCTGCCTCAGCTTCCTGAATAGTTGGGATTACAGATGCCTGCTACTACACCTGGCTAATTTTCTTGTATTTTTAGTAGAGACGGGGTTTCATCATGTTAGTCAGACTGGTCTCGAACTCCTGACCTCAGGTGATCCGCCTGCCTTGGCCTCCCAAAGTGCTGGGATTACAGGCATGAGCCACCGCCCCCAGGCTGTCTTCATTCTATTTCAACTCTCCCATCCTCACCCCCATTCACTCTGGCATGGGGCTGGAGCCTGTGGAGGGAAGGTAGGAGGGACACTCTGGGCTGAGGCACCTGAATCTCATGGCCAGGGCATTGGCTGGTGGCATGAGTGGTTGTCCACCTGCTGTTTGGGGCACAGAGGTTCCTGTGTGCAGACAGGGATGGCGGGTTCAAGGAACTCAGATTTCCCTTGTTTTCTCCCTCTGTGTCCCCAACTCCCTGGCCACAGCGGATTCCACAGGCACGCACTCCCTCTACACCACGTACCAGGACCACGAGATCATGTTCCACGTGTCCACAATGCTGCCTTACACCCCTAATAACCAGCAGCAGGTGTGAGAGGGACCGGTGTAGGGGTGGGGCTTCCGGGAACCCTGGAGGGCCCTGCATGGTCGGTGACATGGAGCTTTGGCTGGACCTCTTTTGACCCCAACAACCCACCCCTCTGGTGGCCCCTTCCCAAAGACAAACACCCGAGGTCTTCACCAGGGGCAGTGGGGAGCCATTGGTTTCTCAGCTTTGTTCTGCCTGAATAAGGAAGGTTTGGGGGACAGAAGGCCCTCACGACGCCCTACTGTCCAACCCCCAGCTCCTGCGGAAGCGCCACATCGGCAACGACATTGTGACCATCGTGTTCCAGGAGCCTGGCAGCAAGCCCTTCTGCCCCACCACCATCCGCTCACACTTCCAACACGTGTTCCTAGTGGTGCGGGCACACGCACCCTGCACCCCCCACACCTCCTACAGGTGGGCACCCAGGTGGTCCCAGGTCTCCTGTGGACATACTGTCCTGCTGCCCCTCACTACTGCCTCCTTCCCCACAGGGTGGCCGTGAGCCGCACCCAGGACACCCCTGCCTTTGGACCAGCTCTGCCCGCTGGCGGAGGCCCCTTTGTGGCCAACGCCGACTTCCGGGCCTTCCTGCTGGCCAAGGCTCTGAATGGCGAACAGGCAGCCGGCCACGCGCGCCAGTTCCACGCCATGGCCACGCGCACCCGCCAGCAGTACCTGCAGGACCTGGCCACCAACGAGGTGACCACTACGTCGTTGGACTCGGCTTCACGCTTCGGCCTGCCCTCCCTGGGTGGGAGGCGCCGGGCGGCCCCTCGGGCCCCGGGCGCGGAGCTGCAGGCAGCGGGCTCACTGGTGTGGGGCGTGCGCGCGGCGCCCGGGGCGCGCGTCGCCGCCGGGGCTCAGGCGGGCGGCCCCGAAGGCGCCGAGGTGCCCTGCCTGCTGGGCATCTCGGCCGAGGCTCTGGTGCTGGTGGCGCCGCGCGACGGCCGCGTAGTGTTCAACTGCGCCTGTCGCGACGTGCTGGCCTGGACCTTCTCCGAGCAGCAGCTGGACCTGTACCATGGCCGCGGGGAGGCGATCACGCTGCGCTTCGACGGGTCCCCCGGCCAAGCCGTGGGCGAGGTGGCGGCGCGCCTGCAGGTGAGCCTGAGCGGGAGACTGCGGCCCCTGCGCGCGCCGGGGCAGAGCCTGCTTTGGATCCCCCTCCCGCCGCGGAAGGGAAAGTCCAGGAGGGCAGAGCCAGCCCCGGGGCTTGGCAATGCCAGGGCTGGTGCCCTCGGGTATGCGACTTCTGGTCCTCATCCTTCGGGCAGTGCCACGCGCGGCCCTCGGAGGCTGTGGAACGTTCGGGGCGGCCTGGGACGCAGCCTAGGGGGCGGGCGCTGGGGCAGCCCCACCTCCAGGCAGCCCCGTCCACTCGCCCCGCCCCGCCCGCAGCTGGTGAGCCGTGGCTGCGAGACCCGCGAGCTGGCGCTGCCCCGCGAAGGTCAAGGCCGCTTGGGCTTCGAGGTGGACGCGGAGGGCTTCGTCACGCATGTGGAGCGCTTCACGTTCGCGGAGACGGCGGGGCTGCGGCCCGGGGCGCGCCTGCTGCGGGTGTGCGGCCAGACACTGCCCAGCCTCCGGCCAGAGGCCGCTGTCCAGCTACTGCGCTCGGCGCCCAAGGTCTGCGTCACCGTCCTGCCCCCCGACGAGAGCGGCCGGCCCCGCAGGTCAGGGTTCCCGGGATGCGGGAAGGTGGGAGGGCAGACAGCTAGCTGGCCACCGCGCAGTCTGTGCGTCCCGGGTCGCCGTCAGCAGTTTCAGGAACCCCATGTGGATGCCTTTCTTCTGGAAAGACTCTCCCGTCTCTTAGCCCGCCTGAACCCTCTTTCTTTTCTTTTCTTTTTTTTTTTGAGACGAAGTTTCACTCTTGTTGCCCAGGCTGGAGTGCAATGGCGTGATCTCGGCTCACTGCAATCTCTGCCTTCCTGATTCTCCTGCCTCAGCCTCCCGAGTAGCTGGGATTACAGGCACGCACCACCACTCCTGGCTAATTTTTTGTATTTTTAGTAGAGAAGGGGTTTCACCACGTTGGCCAGGCTGGTCTCAAATCCTAACTTCAGGTGATCCCAAAGTGCTGGGATTACAAGTGTGAGCGCTGCCTGAACCTCTTTCTTCATATATAGAATGGGACCAGTTAAGCGCGTTGCTCCCACTGCTCATAAGATCAAATAGCAACCCCTACTAGCTTTTTTTTGTGTGTTAACACCCACCCACCCCTGCACCACACACATACACAGTTTTTTTTTGTTTTTGTTTTGAGACAGAGTCTCACTTTCATCCAGGCCGGAGTGGAGTGGTGTGATCTCGGCTCACTGCAACCTCTACCTCCCAGGTTCAAGCAATTCCCCTGCCTCAGCCTCCCAAGTAGCTGAGATTACAGGTGTGTGCCACCACGCCCAGCTAAATTTTTTTACATTTTTAGTAGAGATGGGGTTTCACCATATTGGCCAGGCTGGTCTTGAACTCCTCACTTCAGGCGATCCACCTGCCTTGGCCTCCCAAAGTGTTGGGATTACAAGCGTGAGCCACTGCGACCAGCCACATACACAGTATTGATAACTTACTGTGCTAAGCCAGAGGTAGGCAAACATTTTCTGTAAATGGCCATATAATAAATATTTTAGCCTTTCTGGACCATCTGGTCTCTGCCGCAGCTACTTTGTCGTTGTAGGTAAACTAAAACTTTACAGACACTGAAATTTGGTTTTATATGATTTTCAATTATCATAAAATATTCTTTTTTTTTTTTCACTAGTTAAAAATGTAAAATCCAGGCCGGGCACGGTGGCTCATGCCTGTAATCCCAGCACTTTGGTAGGATGAGGTGGGTGGATCATGAGGTCAGGAGTTTGCGACCAGCCTGACAAAGATGGTGAAACCCTGTCTCTACTAAAAATACAAAAATTAGCTGGGCGTGGTGGCCCACTCCTGTAATCCCAGTTACTCAGGAGGCTAAGACAGGAGAATTGCTAGAACCTGGGAGGTAGATGTTGCAGTGAGTGAGCCAAGATTGTGCCACTGCACTCCAGCCTGGGCAACAGAGCAAGACTCTGTCTCAAAAAAAAGGAAAATCTGGGCTAGGTGCAGTGGCTCACGCCTATAATCTCAGCATTTTGGGAGGCCAAGGCAGGTGGATCACCTGAGGTCAGGAGTTCGAGACCAGCTTGGCCAACATGGTGAAACCCCATCTCTACTAAAAATATAAAAATCAGCTGGGCATGATGGTGGGCACCTGTAATCCCAGCTACTCAGGAGGCTAAGGCAGGAGAATTGCTTGAAACTGTGAGGCACAGGAGATTGCAGTGAGCTGAGATTGCTCTGTTGCACTCCACCCTGGGCGACGAGTGAAACTCCATCTCAAAAAAAGTAAAATCCACACTTAGCTTGAAGTACAGAAACAGACACATCTGCTTTAGAAAAGAAAAGGAAAAGGCACGGGCTGGATTTGGCTCCATACAGTAGTTTTGGGATTTAAGCAGTTTACATATGTTATTATTTACATCCTCAACAGCACACTGTGAGGTTTGTACTATTATCCCCATTTCACAGACAGAGAAATTGATGTTCAGAGTGATTTACTTGGGATATACAAGGGCAGCACTAGAATTTGAAACATGATCTGGAAAAATGGCCAGTGACCAGGCATTTTTCACTGTTGTCAGGAAGCTGGGGAGCTCTCCTGCTCTTGGAAGTGAGCCTGGCAGGGGCTTGGGGTGGGGCTGGTGATGCAGGATGCTGGAGAAGTCCTGCCTGACCCTGCCCCTCCCCCCCAGGAGTTTTTCGGAGCTGTACACGCTGTCTCTGCAGGAGCCCAGCCGGCGGGGGGCCCCAGAGCCTGTGCAGGATGAGGCCGAGGGGGTGACCCTGCTACCCACCACAAGGCAGCTGCTGCACCTGTGCCTACAAGATGGCGGCAGCCCTCCAGGGCCTGGGGATCTGGCAGAAGAGAGGACTGAGTTCCTGCACAGCCAGAACTCGCTGTCACCACGCAGGTGCACGCTCTTGGCCTTCCCTTTCCTCCAGACCTCTGTGAAAGCGGCTTCCCTTTCTGAGCCACCCCCGCTCTCCCCAGCTCCCTGTCAGATGAGGCCCCAGTCCTGCCCAACACCACCCCGGACCTCCTCCTGGCCACCACGGCCAAGCCATCAGTACCCAGCACTGACAGTGAGACACCCCTGACCCAGGTGAGCAGAAACCAGGCTCTGGAACCCAACGGCACAGTGGTGACAGTGGGTGTCACTGAATCTATATTCACTTCCTTCGAACAGGACGGGCCAGGCAGTCCCAGTGGCTCTGAGGACAAGGGGAACCCAACTCCAGAGCTGAGGGCCTCCTTTCTGCCACGTACCTTGTCTCTGCGGAATTCCATTAGCAGAAGTGAGTCTGGAGTCAGGAGGGCATGGGAGGAGGCAGGGGGTGCTCCCTGGCTCCCCCAGCTCAGCCTGCTCCTCGTGCCCACAGTCATGTCAGAGGCGGGCAGTGAGACCCTGGAGGATGAGTGGCAGTCCATCTCGGAGATCGCCTCCACTTGCAACACCATCCTAGAGTCGCTGTCCCGAGAGGGTGAGGCCACCAGGTGCTGCAGTAAGCCTGGGTGGTACTCTCTCCCTGTTTTTGACCTGCCCACCCAATCCCTCTATCCCCACAGGACAGCCCATCCCAGAGAGCGGAGACCCTAAGGGAACTCCAAAGTCTGATGCTGAGTAAGCTCCTCAACCCCCAACAGCTGCTTTACCTCCCCACGTGACCCCCTTCACATCTGTCTGCTGGGGTGGAGCTCTGTCCCATGTCCCAGGCTCTGTGGCCTCATTAGGTGGGGCTGGGTGTCAGCCCGTGCGCTGCTCCCTGCCTTGGCCCTGCTGAGTCTTGACCCCCATGTCCTCAGGCCAGAGCCCGGGAGCCTCTCAGAGAAGGTCTCTCACTTGGAGTCCATGCTCAGGAAGCTGCAGGAGGACCTGCAGAAGGTGAGGGGTGGGCTGGGCTTGGAGGGCGTTACAGGGCTGTCCTCAGAAAGGGGCTGGCAGCTCTGACTCCTGTCTCCCCGGCCACCCCAGGAGAAGGCAGACAGGGCAGCCCTGGAGGAGGAGGTGCGGAGCCTGAGACACAGCAACCGGCGGCTGCAGGCGGAGTCTGAGAGCGCAGCCACGCGCCTGCTTCTGGCCTCCAAGCAGCTGGGCTCACCCACTGCTGACCTGGCCTGAGCCCTGGGGGCCGCTGCTGCTTGGCTGTGGACAAGCTTGGAACCACCTGGGCCCCTCAGCGCACCTGGGTCACACTGGGCCCTCCTCAGGAACTCTCCCTGCGCAGAGGCGCATCTTAGCACTGCCCCACCTTCCCTAGCCCCTTATTTGGTGGCAGAAGTGGCCCCCACCCCATCCCTGTTTGTAAATATTCTGTGGAGAAAAGAAGACTTTAGGGAGTAAAGAAGCCGCTGTTGTCTGTGTCTGTGCATGTGTCCAAGACAGGGCAGGGCAAGGGATTATGCCTCCAGAGGCCCCAGCCAGACTCCCCAGATAGTCACTATAGGCCCAGGAAGCCATCTCAAAGACAGGCTGGCACTCACTGACGGGGTCCTTTAGGCCCCAGCCACACTCCCCAGACAGTCAGCACAGGCCCGGGACCCTGGCTCAGAGACGGGCTGGCACTCACTGACGGGGTCCCTTAGACCCCAATCAGACTCCCCAGACAGGACAGGCACGGGACCCCGGCTCAGAGGCGGGCTGGCACTCACTGAGGGGTCCCTTAGGCCCCAGTCAGACTCCCCAGACAGGACAGGCCCGGGAACCCGGCTCAGAGATGGGCTGGCACTCACTGAAGGGTCCCTTAGGCCCCAGTCAGACTCCCCAGACAGGACAGGCACGGGACCCTGGCTCAGAGGCGGGCTGGCACTCACTGAGGGGGTCGCTTAGGCCCCAGTCAGACTCCCCAGACAGGACAGGCCTGGGAACGCAGCTCAGAGGCAGGCTGGCGCTCACTGAGGGGGTCTCTTAGGCCAGGCCACCACTTGACTTCTCTTCCATAACGTTTATTTGGTTCTGTAGGGAAGCAGGTGGCCACACCCTATATCTACCCTGGCCATGCGTCACCGGGCCCTGCGCCTCAGTGCAGGCCTCTCTCTCCTCTCTGAAGCCACTGAGCCCCCAGGCCTTGTCCTCTCTCCACTCACCTGGCCACTTCTCGCAGGGCCCAATTCCAGTTGCCTGAGGGGCGTTTCCATGTCTTGGAGGAAATGGGCCTTGACCCACTTCTCTCCTCACCAGCCCATGGCCCTCTCTGTTCCTCACCAGGCCAGGCCTTTCCCATAAGTGGTATCATCAAGTCCAAACTTGGACTTTATCTAAATCCTTTGTTTTCTGGACCTGAGGCCCAGACAGGGCAGACTTACCCAGCATCTCATGCCTATTCCACTTCCTTCCCTAGGCTGGCTGAAGCTCCATGCTGAGACCTAGGCCCTGGGTCTGTTAACTTAGGTGCTGGCAGAATGAGCTAGGTGCTGAGAAACAGAGCATCTGGGGATCAGGACGACTTCATGGAGGAGGTAATATGAGGCTGAGTTTTGAAGGCTGAATAGGAGTTCACCAGGCAGAGATGTCAAAGGTATCCTGATAGGACCAGTCTGGCTGGGACCTGTTGGACTAGAGCCAAGGCGCACACAGGAACCCAGGGTCAAAGAAGCTGGGTCAGAAAGGTCTGTGAAGGTACACTAGATATCCTGGATTAGCAGTTCCCAAGACTGCCACTGCCAGTTTTTCCTGGTTGTGGACTAGTGTGGAAGGCTCTGGTCACTGAGAGTGTGTGCAGAAAACTCGGATCTGGGCTGGGCGAGGTGGCTCACACCTGTTAGCTCAGCACTTTGGGAGGCTGAAGTGGCAGATCGCCTGAGGTCAGGAGTTCAAGACCAGCCTGGCCAACATGGATAAACCCTGTCTCTACTAAAAATACAAAATTAGCCGGGCATGGTGGTGCATGCCTATAGTCCCAGCTACTCTGGAGGCTAAGGCAGCAGAATTGCTTGAACCCAGGAGGCAGTTGCAGTGAGCCGAGATTGCACCATTGCACTCCAGCCTGGGCAACAAGAGCCTGAACTCTAACAAAAAAAAAAAAGGAAGAAAACTCAGATCTCATCATGTGGTTGATAGATGTTTGAAGGGAGGTTGATGGGGTGAGATCTGGATGTCAGAGCTCTTCAGCTACAGGGAGCAGTCCAGTGGGAGGTGTAGCAGTGACTTAAACTTGGTGATGACAGTGGTGACAGTGGGGAGAAGTAGGCAGACTTTCCAGGACCTCGTGGAAAGACTGGATGCGAGTTACTAAGGGAAGAGGTGGCATCTACAGAAGTGGCCAGGTTTCTGGCTGGAGCCCCTGGAAGGTGGCAGGGCCAGGGCTGACACACGGAGGGAAAAGGAGAGGCAGGCTGGGGATGGCTGAGGTCATTTGGAACAGGGTGAGTTTGAGGAACCCGAGAATGTCAGAGTAGAGATGTCCAGGGGCTGCTGCACAGTGGGGAGAGATCTGGGCTGGATGTGAGGACTCAGAGCTGGGGAAGGAGTGAGAGAAGGACCAGGAGAGGTCTTCCGTGGGTCACAGGAGGTCACCGCGGGACCGAGAAAGTCAAAATGAGGGAGGCAGGGCCTGGGCTCCCTGGTTTCCCTCTGGGCCTCCGGTCGGGGCCTTCCAGTCGGTCAGTACCCTGCGCAGCTCAGCCGCCAGCTTCTTCAGGGTTAGGAGCCTTCTCACCCCGCCCTCTCCCTCCCCGGCCCCGCCCGCTCCCCCCCCGGCCCCGCCCGCTCCCTCCCCGGCCCCGCCTCCCAGGAGCTCCTCAGCGGCTTCGCCTGGGTCCTGACCCGGCCACTGCGAGCCTGGGGTCCGCCCCCTCGCGTGGGAGTTCCGGCGAGGCCCGCCCCCGCTCCAGGCCCCGCCCCTGGCCACCCACGGAGCCGGAGCCCTGGGGAAGGCTCCAATTCCTCGACGCGGTCCGCCTGTCGTCCCGCAGGCACCGCCCGTTGGAGCCTGCACCCAGGGCCTCTTGTGTTCCCAGGAGACTCGCTGACTTTTGGGACGCAGCCCGCTGAGATAACCCCCTATCCTCTGCCATCGCCCTCCCGCGACGGTGCGAAGCCCAGAGCAATACGCCATCTGCCTCGGTGGGAATTTCCCCCTGCCACTGGACCCGGCCTCCGGTCGCTGAGGGCTCCTTGTGCGCATGCGCACAAGGGAAGGCGGCCCAAGCCGGCCAGCGCTTTTGGCTGCTGCGCGTGCGCTGGGCCAAAGCGGAAGTTTGTCCAGCTGAACCCTTGTGGGCTGCGGCTGGACCTTTGTTTTGGCTTCCTGAGGCTGTGGATTGAAGATTTCATCGTTCCTCCCAGAACATAGTATGAAAGCATCGGTGGGGCAGGGTGGATCTTTACCTAGCACCACACATTCCCCAAGAGAAGCACACACCCTCTGGGCCACCCAAGGAATTAATTCCAAATTTCCTGGCCCCATCAAATCTTTCCAACATCATTGTTACCTCTGACGCTGGCTAGTTCCTCTGCGAGATCCACTCCCATCATCTAAGACCTGAAGCTAATGAAGCCTCTTTGAAGACTCCTGAAACTGTTCCATCCTCACAGCCAGCGGGCCCTACTGGGCTCTCAATGTGCTAGGACTCCTGCCTTAGCTGCCTGTTTTCATCCACCGGACGGTAACTCGGGGTTTCCAAGGGCATTCTCAGACTGCCAGAGGACAATGCACACATTCACCCAGTTCTCTACCACCAGCGTCCAGCCTGATGTGACTAGCAAAGTGTATGCTCAGTGTTTGTTGAAAAAAAAAAGCAAATCTCTAGCTAGCTTGGCAACAGATTTATTAGTTCAGAGTAGAAAGAGCAAGAGTCCACGTGCTTTGATTCTTCGGTAAAAACTATACCTCCTGACTGGAGAGCTGCCAGCCTGCTCGCCCTCATTCTCTTAACAACTTGCCCTACTATTAAGGCACTTAAGAAGAGGGGGAGCAGGGAAGTCCCAGACCCAACCCCCTCTGGATCCTAGAGAGAGCAATCGCTGTTCCATTGGTTTCCTTCAGCCACGACTGAGCACGGAAAGAGCTGGCAGAGACCCCTATAGGGCAGGAAGGCCAGCCCTTCAAATGCTGGTGTTAGGCACAGGGACAATGCCACTGTCATAGAGGGACTGGAAACTGGGTCGTTATTTTGATCATGATGTAATGAATCCGTGATGGAAAACGCTTGATAATAAGGCTTTGTGGGCTCAAGGGCCTTAGCTCCAGCCTACTCCTCTCTCTAGCAGAGTACTAGAAGCTAGAGGATGGGGGTGGGGGACCCCAGAGTTCCCTACAGAGAAGGGAGCTGACCATTAGGACAGGGAAGAGTTTGAGTTCCCCCAGCTCCCCACTTTCCAGAGAAGTTAATGCTTCTGCTTAAGCACCTCCAAAGAGAGAGAGAGATACAGATATTGCCAATAAAAAGATAAAATGTGCCTCCCCTACCTCCAAGGAAGACATCACTAAAGTTGGGGGCAGTTGGAGCATACCCCACCAGAATCCGTAAGTGCTTTGGGAGGGCTTCAATCCCCTGCAACCCAGTGCTCTGGGAAGGGCGGGTGTCACCCCCTTACGAGCTGATCTGACTCAGCAGGGCTGAGAAGTCCATGTCCGCAATGGAGGAGAAGTCTTCATCTCCTGAAAGGAGGCCGTTAGGGAGCCCCGGGGCCCCAAGTGGAGCAGGAGCTGGGTCAGGGGGCCTCTGGGCCCCTGTCACTAGGCGAGTTATAGCCTCAGGGTACTCCATCAGCATGGGCTCAGTTGTGTGTGTGGCCACAGGTAGGCTCTGGTTCATCAGCTGCTGAAACTCCGAGTTGTCAACGGATGCCAGGTCTGTGAACACAGCTGGGTCTGTGCTGTTGCCAAGCAAGGCCCCCAGGTCTTCATCATCAAACTGCAGCTGCAGCAGGGCCTCTGACAGTGTTCCTTCCCCAGCCTGCGTGGGCTTGGGGGCAGGTGGGGCCATAGTCTGCGGAGGGGCTGGGGCCTGGGCCAGAGCTGATACCATGGGTGGGGCAGGGGCAGGGGCTGGAGCCTGAGGCAGGACTTGGGGAGGGGCTGGGGCCAAGGCTGAGGCCTGGCTTATCTGCTCAGAAGGAAACACCATGGTGGGAAACTCATCATAGTTGATGGTGCTCAGGGATGACGTAAAGGGATAGGGCTGAGGGGCTGGAGGAGAGAGAGAGAGGCAAGGGTCAGAGAAAGCCCCAGAGATCCAACCCGTCCTCTATACTGTAGCCCCTCTAGGTGCTTAGGCTCAATCTCTCTAGGGAGTCACTGCCAACACCCTACCTCCTTCCTCTTACCCAATCTGACCCCGCCTGTAGGGTCCAGTTCTAGCCACACCTCCATCCTGGAGTCCTCCCTGACTATTCAAGCCCATGAAGCTCTCCCAGCCTTTTAGAGGAAGGGACACTTTGAGAGATAAGCTGGTCTCCTCAGTTTACAGCTGAAAAACTAAGTCTCAAGAGACAGCAAGTCCATGGAGCACCAAGTGAGTAGCGGCTTTAAGTGGACAGTTTATCAGTCTTTTCTGAGCCCCACACCAGCATATACATCTTGCTAATTTAGAGGTGATTTTTCCCACTAACTCAACTGAGAGATGAGAGCAGAGATTCTGCATTTTTAACTTCTGAATCCCAAGATATCCAATATAGGATTTAAGTGGCACCGTGGTTCCCAGGCTTTACTGTGCATTAACATCCCAGGAAGTTGCTGGTTCCTGCACCATCCTCCCAAAGCCTCTGATTCAGGAGGTCTGTAATGGGGCCCAGGAATCTGCATCTCCACTGCTTCTCAGGTGACTCTGACAGAAGTCACCAGACCCCACCCCCTGGGAAACAGAGGCCCAAAGGAGAGCTGGCTTCAGACATCTGCTGCTCAGGTCAGTTCCTCTGCTCATCTCCCTTCCAGAAGACATTTCAGCCATGGGCTGAACAGAGCTGAACCTGTCACTCCAGTGGGACAAAAGGAAATCCTTACCTGGCTTGGGGATGGAAGCTGAGCTGCGCGAAGGCACAGCAATGCGCCGGGGTGGAGGCCGGGGGTCAGTGGGTCCTGTAGGGCAAGGGCTGGGTCAGTTCTCAGCCCTGGGGTGTCCCCTCCCTGCCCCCTGCCTTCCTCTCTGGCCTTCCCGGTCCCCTCTCACCGCTGAAAGGACTCTTCTTCATGATACTCTTGAAGGTCTCATATGTCCTTTTGCGTTTCTCCTCAATCCGGTGGCGATCATCTGGGAAAGTAAGGGGGAGAAAGGGGCGTACTCACTTCAGGTGGGCCCCCAGTGCTCTAAAAGGCCCCCGAGGAAGGCAAGGAGCCGGGCTTTCCCAAGACCCGTTCTCCCAACCTTCTCTGACAGTGAGAAGGGATGTGTAACACTCAGCAGTTCTGAGAATCCCACAGCTTTTGGAAAAGGCCTCTGTTGGCTGAATCTGCCCCTCTAAGGCCACATGGTGAGGCCAAGTACTGAGGCCATGCTCTGGGGAAAGAGGAGCCCTGGGGGGGTACCAGCTTCCAGCTCACGCCTTCCTGCATTTCTCATGTCATGCTTACTGCCAGCCTCCAGCCAGGCCTGGTGACAATTTCTTGGCATTCTGAGGCAGTTGAGGCACAACATATGACTTATGACTTCAGCAGAGATTCTTATTCTTATCTCTTATGGTTTGATAACTTAGTTGGAGCTTTCTGAACTGTTTTTTTTCTCTTTTTTTTTGAGATGGAGTCTCGCTCTATTGCCCAGGCTGGACTGCAGTGGCACAATCTTGGCCCACTGCAACCTACGCCTCCCAGGTTTAAGCAGTTCTCTGGCTCAGCCTCCTGTGTAACTGGGATTATAGGTGCGTGCCACCGTGCCCGGCTAATTTTTGTATTTTTAGTAGAGATGGAGTTTCACCATCTTGGCCAGGCTGATCTTGAACTCCTGACCTCATGATCCACCCTTCTTGGCCTCCCAAAGTGCTGGCCACCATGCCTGGCCTCAGAACTGTTTTTCTAAGTACCATGGTACTTAAGTAGCGCCAAAGCACCTCAATTCCATTAATTCAAAGACAACTTCATCATCCCTCAAAAACTGGGTTCTTTCTCCTATATTCCCTGACCATCCATCTGCCCTGTCACCAAAGCTAGAAACCTTGGAATGACTATCTTCTTTTCTCACTCCCCACCACTAACTTGACACATATTTATCAAGCACCTACTATGTGCCAGCCTCCCTTCTAGACACTGGGGATGTGGCCATGAGTAAGCACACAAGGTATCTGCTCCCAAAAGGTTGGCATCCTAGTGAAAGAGTGATAGGGACATAACCATGTATACAAACCAGAAAATCTCAAGTGATGGTGCTCCAGGGACGACACGGTGATATAACAATACCAGAGTGAGGTGAGGACAGTCTAATTTAGAGGTGGTCAGGGAAGGACTGGTGTGAGCCACTGCATGAAAACCTTGGGTCAGGGCTGGGCGCAGTGGTTCACACCAGTAATCCCAGCACTTTGGGAGACTGAGGCGGGCAGATCCCCTTAGTTTAGGAGTTTGAGACCAGCCTGACCAACATGGAGAAACCCATCTCTACTAAAAATACAAAATTAGCCAGGCGTGGTGGTGCATGCCTGTAGTCCCAGCCACTTGGAGGCTGAGGCAGGAGAATTACTTGAACACTGGAGGTGGAGGTTGCGGTGAGCCGAGATCACGCCACCGCACTCCAGCCTGGGCAACAAGAGCTAAACTCCATCTCAAAAACCAGAAAACCAGCAACAGAAAACCTTGGGTCAGGCATTCTAAGCAGAGGCAACAGCTAGACATAGGTCCTGAGGTGAGACTGAGTTTGGGCCATAAGATGCAAAACAGGCTGGGTACAGTGGCTGATGCCTGTAATCCCAGCACTTTGGGAGGCCGAGGTGGGCAGATCACCTGAGGTCAGGAGTTTGAGACCAGCCTGCACAACATGGTGAAACCCTGTCTCTACTAAAAATACAAAATCTAGCCAGGCGTGGTGGCGCACGCCTGTAATTCCAGCTACTTGGGAGCTGAGGCAGGACGATCGCTTGAACCTGGGAAGCAGAGGCTGCAGTGAGCTGGGTTGGTGCCATTTCACTCCAGCCTGGGGTGACAAGAGTGAATCTCTGTCTCAAAAAAAAGGTATGACACAAAACAGCTACAGAGTAACTGACGGCAGTGGTGGAAATGTGATCTTGGTTCACGAGACATCTTCTCTTCCTGGACTACAGTTGACATCTTCCAGAATGGCCTCCCTGCTTTGAGTCTCTCCATCTCTGATCCTCTACAAGTGGCCTCCTGAGTCAACTTCCAAATCTGCTCCTGTCACCTCTCTGCTTAGAAACCTTCGATGGCTCCCCACTGCCTTCAGGTTGAAACCCTGGATGAGGCCTTCGGCTTAACCAGGCCCGCTTCTCTCTGGGCCTGCTACTGCTCAACATCAGCTCAAATCACAAAGATGCCCCTGAACAGGCTGTGCAGTTGCCAACACCCCTTCCCTTCCAGGTGCTGGGTCACCTGCCTGGAGAATGCACTTCTGCGTCTTTCTGCAGCTTCAATGCCACCTCCTCCACGCAGCGGTCTCCAGCTCCCCGGAGGCCACCGTGCTCCCATGGCTCTCTGCGCATACCTCCATTTCACATGTCATTCTGTGACTTATGGATCTGTTTTGCACATTTGTCTTCCTCAACTGACTAAGATTCTGAAGGGCAGGGAGTATGTCTTATTCATTTTTTGTATTCACAATACCTGGCACAGGCCCTGGTACCAAGTGGGTACTCAAACCTCGACCAAAATGTAGCTGGGCTGTATGGCGGTGACAAGACAATCAGTGTGGTAAAAGGACCCTTGAAGCCAGATGGCCTGGGTCCCAACGCTGACTCTGCTACTCACTAGCCACGTGAAGCCAGGCAAGTTGGACACCATCTCCTACCTCAAAAGGCTCATGAGATTAAAATCAGGTAATCCTGGAATAGGGGAAGATGTGTAGTACTAGCTCAATGTCTGAGTAACGTTATTATTAAATGAGGCAAGAAATGTCTTCCGATTACCATATAAATCCCAAGCTCTGACTCCGGCTTCCGGCTCTCAACTACAACCCCAGACATGCAGTCTTGGCCTCTCTCATGGGACACAGCCCAGCTGCCCTGCTGCTGCCACCCCAGCTGTGTACCTGTATCTGGCAGGTACTGGAATTCCATGGGCTCGCTGAGCTCCCGGTCGGAAGGCCGCCGCAGCTGCATGAACACACGCACGGGAGCCTGCAGGCTGGGGTCTGCGTAGGGAGGGGTCCGGAACACAATGGCCACTTGGCGGTGCACATCAGCTTGCGAAAAGGAGCCTCTGGCCTCCCAGCCCGGCCCCGTGAAATACACCTCAATGTCCTCTGCAGGAGATGGGGTGGCAGTGTGGTCAGTATGTCATGCCCTCTAGAGTCCCCCCTCAACTTCTGATGCTTGTCTCCTGAGATACATTGCCCCGAGGCCCACCTGAGGCCCCCAGGCACAGGAGGAAGTATCCAAAGTCAGTTTCCTGACACTCCCCATCTCTGCTCAGCTTCACCCCTTGCTTCCAAGAGCCCACCCTGCCTCCTGATGTATACCTTTCTGCACCTTGTCACACAGCAGGAAGATCTCATCCCCACCGAGGCAGCTGCCAGAGTTTCGGTTCACTCGGCAGATCTTGAGCTCAGCAGTGTTAGGAGCACCTGAGGCAGCGGGAACAAGGAAGGCCGACCTGAGCCACTTGAAGTCCCTGGGGTGGCCTGCAGGAGATGCAACTTCTCTGCCCAGCCCAGAGTCAAGGTTGCCCAGAACTTGCCTCCTACATTTTTGCAGCCAGTCAGACCTTCTTACTGGCTCCGCACCCCAACCGATTCAGCCAGTATTTGCCTACTGTGTGCTCAACACTGATCTAAGCAAGGAGAATCCAACCACATACAAAACCTAACCTCTCTGCTCTCCCAGAGCTTATAGTCCAGTGGGCGCCAATCTGCTCACACACTTTCTCTCCCTGACCCAAGTAATCTTTAAGGCCAGTCCATACTCACCTTGGCAATGAGCCCTTCCCTCCTGACCCCCAGTTTATCCTGGTTTCCCATCCTTGGGGCTCCAGAACTGTTTTATTTCCATTCATCCTGCTGGTTACTTAATTAAAGACTGCAGCTGATCAGTCAGCCCAGTTCATCGTGGGCTTCCATCACTGAATCATCATTCTCAAACACTATCTTATTCCTGGGAGTTCATTTCCTAGAGTCATTATTGCAGTTGTAGGCACACCACCTTCTCATCACATGATACTGAAAATATCCATTTCCCATCAGACTCACTCCAGGCTGGAGCTATACCTGAAGGACAGCTCTGGGTCTTCTTTGCCCTCTCTCCCCAGCCAACAAAGAGCTGGGCACAGAAAAGAGGATGGATATGCAAGATGATTGAATGAAGCCAAAGCGCCTCTTGCAGGCCACACTCAACCCAACCCCATTCCTCCTTATCCAGGCCCACCCCTCTCCCCTTCCTGTGGCTCCCTGGCCACTCACGGTTGTCAAAGATGGGATGAGAGAGGACAGGCGGCAGGCGGAGGGGCCTGCCTGATGGATCCCGCACTGTCACCTGGAAGCAGAGCCGCACAGCGTTCAGGTCATAGTCCCCACGCTGCTCTTCTATGGGAACTGCCAGGAAAACAGGTGATCAGGAGAGCAAGGGAAGGGGGGTTATAGGTGCTATCAGTGGGGACAGGGAGCTGTGCGCTGGGAGGGCTGTTGGTGCGTGTGTGAAACACAAGTCCTAGAGAAGGCAGAACCCAGCACTGCCTCCACTGTGACCCTGAATGTCATGTCCTCTCCTGGGCCTCAGTTTCCCAATGGTAAAGTGGGAGAGTACTGAAAGGGCAGCAAGATTCCATCTTTATTGTGTCTTGGCCAATGAGGGAGAGATGCAGGAAAGGCGGGCTAGGGACAGTGACAGAGGGTACGGGTGCGGCAGACAGGTTCGCCCTTACCTTGGAAGGGGTTGTTGTTGGTCTGGATGCGCTGATTGATAGCCTGCTCCAGATCTCGCTTCTTCACACACTGGATTCCCAGGTTCTGGAAACTGAACACCCCCACTCATCTGTCTCTTGCAGAGCTGGGACCATCCTGCCTTGCCCAGCCTGCTCCTTCCTCCCCTGCCCACCCCCAGATCATCGCTCCATACCTAACCCCCTCCAGTGGCTTCCGACTATGCTGCAATGAACCCTGTCCCTCCCCTCTGCTGACAAGCACCTCTGCGCCCCCGCCCCTGCCAGCCTCCCTGCGGGCTGCCTGCTTACAACCACAGGGGCTTCCTTTCCCTTCTCTAACACAGGACACTCATTCCCACTTCAAAGTCTTTGCACTTGTTCGGTCTGCTTGGAATGTTCTTTCTCCTACATCTCTCCTCCTTCTCACCATTCAAGTCATAGCTGAGGGAGGCCTTCCCTGACCTCCCAATCTAAAGTCATCACACGAGATCCCCTCACTCCCCGACCCCAGGTTATCCTTTCATCCTATGACCTTGTTTTATTTTCAGCACTGAAATTTTTACTCTGACAGTACCTTGTTTACTTATCTGTGTATTTATTTATATTTTATTTATTTATGTATATTTAGATGGAGTCTCACTCTGTTGGAGTGCAATGGCTCGATCTTGGCTCACTGCAACCTCTGCCTCTCAGGTTCAAGCCGGTCTCCTGCCTCAGCTTCCCAAGTAGCTGGGATTACAGGTGTGCACCACCACACCCGGCTAAGTTTTTGTATTTAGTAGAGCCAGGGTTTCACCATGTTGGTCAGGCTGGTCTCGAACTCCTGATCTCAGATGATCCGCCGGCCTCAACCTCCCAAAGTGCTGGGATTACAGGCGTGAGCCACCGTCTCTGGCTATTTACTTGGGTGTCGCTCTGTCACTCAGACTTCAGTGCTGTGGCGTGATCACAGCTTGCTGCAGCAATGACCTCCTTGGCTCAGATGATCCTCCCACCTCAGCCTCCCAAGTAGCTGGGACTATAGGAACATGACACTATACCTGGCTAATTTATTTTTTGTAGAGATAAGGTCTCATTATGTTGCTTTAGCTAGCTAGTCTCGAACTCCTAAGCTCAAGAAATCTTCCTGCCTTGATCTCCCAAAGTGCTAGGATTATAGGCATGAGCCACTATGCCTGGCCTGTATATTTTTTTTACAGCCTGTCTCTGTCAACTGTAATGTCAACTCCAGGGGAGAGTACTGGTTCAATGGTTTTCTTTCTCAAACAAGAGACGTGACTCTGAGGGACTTGTCCTTCCAGCTTCAGTGGTCAGGGATTCAGAAGTGATTAGGGACCCATCCCTATCCCCTAGAGCTCCTATCTGCTAGAGTAGAGGTACAAATGATAATTTCAAAACAAAGGGAGTTTACTTGCAGAACTGAGTCAGAGCAAGGAGTGAGGAATTCTGTCCTGTGTCCAGAAAGGAGTAACATTGTAGTGTCTACTTCACAGCCCACCTCCTGTCCCCTCAGGCTGGGCCTCCTAGACTGCAGGGAGCTCACCTGTGGATGCAGCGGTCCGGGCAGAGCTCAGCCTCATAGAAGCCATCCCGGCAGTCTTTTCCTACAAGCTCATGGGGGTGAGGCCGGTGAGGAGGGTCCTTGGTGACCAGGGAGATGCGTACTGTCCCTGGCCCTGTGTAGCCATTGATCTGTCCAAAGTACAGAGAAGCCCAGACGTCCAAACCTGACTCCCAAACACAGAGGGCTGGGGTTCACAGTCCCTACCCCGCACTCCCCAGCGCAGTGCTGACCTTGATGGTGGGGTGCGTCTTGGTGGTATCTGTACTCCTCTCGCCTGGGATGCTGCCTGCGGAGCGCCCCTCGCACTTGTAGCGGAAGCGCATGCCCCGCTGCTTGGGCTGCTCGATGATCTCCACATAGGGGCCAGAGGCCTGGGCTGGCTCTGCCAGGGGACACCGCAGACCCATTAGGCGGCTGCCCCCGCTGCCCTACCCCAGCCAGGGAGCACCTCCCCGACCACCGCGGGGGACACTTACCTGCCGGGAAGATGAGGGGGAACAGTTCTGAAAGGGGAGGGAGATCAGGGTCAGCACACACCCACTGCCCATCCTCACCAGGGGGAATCTGCTCCCCACAGAGAAGAGAAGCCAGGCTCCCTCCCAGGGGAACGGAGTCAGGACCTGTTCCCTAGAACCGGCGGTGAAACTAAAGGGTGGGGGGAAGGAACCAGAAACACCTGCTTCTTGAGAGAAAACAGGGTAAGGAATCCTTCCTCTCCCGAGGGCAACTGAATCAGGGCCTGTTGTACTTTCAGAAGGAAAACTGGGGGAGGGCACGCCCCACCTCCGTCCAGAAAGGAAACTGAATCAGATGCGTTCTTCCCTAACAGGGAAACGAAGCCAGAGCTGCCCCCATGGACAGTGTGGGGGGTGGAAACTGAGTCAAGGCTCCCTCGGCTCCCCCACCCAGGGAGGATACTGAGTTAAGGCCCTCCCCTCCACCCAGAGGGGAAACTGAGTCAGACCCCTCCCCGCTTGCCCCGCCCCGCGCCACCATCCAGCAGGCAGGCCGCTCCCTGCGCAGCGCCCATCGGCGCAGGAAGGGGCGGAAAGCGGCGCGGGGGCTCCCGCCACAGCCCCGGCGGCCCCGGCGCGGCCACCCCGCGGGGTCAGAGGGCGACCTCACCGTCCATGGCCGGGGTCCCGGGGGCGGGGCCGGGGTCGCAGCTGGGCCCGCGGCGGACGCTACAGCCTAGCCATTCGCCAGAGGCGGAAATGCGCCGCGCGCGCCCGCCGTCGCGTCACTGCCAGGAATCCGGCCGCGCCTGCGCGCTGCACCGCCGCGGCCCGGCGCAGGGGCCGAGAGCAAGTGCGCGCCGCGCGGAGGACGAAGAGGCCGCGCGCACAGCCGCCGCCGGGGGCCGGGGCCAAGTGCGCGCCTCGCCGTAGACGAAGAAGCTGGCGCGGCCGGCGGCTCGGCTAGTTCCCGAGTCCCGGCCCCACCTGGAAGGCGTGTCCGTCGATTACTCACTTTATTTTTAGGGGATTTCGGGGCCCCCTCCCGCCAATCGGCGGAGTTTGGTGATGTCACTCTGGGCCGGGTCTAGAGCTAAGCCAGGGCTGCTGGGCTGCGGCCACCTGCCCAGCTCAGGGAAAGGCCAGGCCTGGCCTTCTGCGCCCGCAAAGGCCGGGTGGTTGAACTCTACGCGGGTTTCCTCATCGCTAAAGGCGCCTTTCGGTGGTGACTGTCTCAGAAGCACGTTAAAATGTCCTAGCCACCCCAATCTAGATGCGGCTTTGGGGAAGGGGAGCGGCCGGGCCTCCTCGCCTGACAGTGTATCGACTAGCTCTGCAGAGCCTGCAGCCCGGATGGGACGACCGAGACCCTCCCGCTGGCGAGCTGGCCGAGGGCTCGCCCCTCTCACGCTAAAGCGCCAGCTTAAGATGCAGCCGAACTGCTGGCCCTCAGCGACTGTGGGAGCAGGAGGAGCTCGGGGGTAAACCCCGGAGCCTCGTCTCCGCAGCCTGGCGCTTGTCTCGGAAGGTCCGGGACCCCCAGGGGACACTTGAATCGGCAGAGTCAAGACGCCCCCACCCACGCCTGCGTTTGCCCTGGACCTCCAGCTAGGGCTGACCACTAATTCTGTCATGTGGCCCCCACAGTGCGGGTATCGCCCCCAAGACCAAGCCGCGTCCGTGTGGGGGCTGGGGCTGACGCACCCCCACCCCATGCCTCCTCCCCGACGGAGGATGCTCCACTGCAGGGGGCGGAGTCTTCTCCAGATGGAGAAAGACTTTATTTTTTCTCTGAATTCGTCTTAAATTAGGAAATCATGTGGGAATTGGAAAAGATTGGAAATTCTGACTTGTTTCCCAGGCTCTGAAGAAACAGGAAGAGAAAAGTGAAAATAGAGTTAGCACCCCGCCCACTCATTTCAGTTTCTCCAGTGGCTGGCCCTGATTAGAAAAGTGTTTACTTTTGTTAGGGGGCGGGGGAGGCAGACTTCAGGTGGCAGAATGGATTAATCAAAATCTTTGGTTAATGCCATAAAATTATCATTGAATCTTGCATGGATCCTCTTCTTAAAATTCATGTATATTTGTAACTTTTAAATTAATGCTTTAAACACCCGGGTACCCACTGCAAAACTCAAGGGGCCACCACCATCCAGAATTCTGTATTGTATTGTTTTTTTTTTTTTTTTTTGAGACAGAGTCTAGCTCTGTCACCCAGGCTGGAGTGCAGTGGCACGATCTCGGCTCACTGCAGCCTCGACCTCCTAGGCTCAAGCAATCCTCCCACTTCAGCCTCCTGCATAGCTGGGACTACAGGAGCACACCACCACCACACCTGGCTAAGTTTTTGAATTTTTTGTAGAGACGTGGTTTCACCTTGTTGTCCAGGCTGGTCTTGAGCTCCTGAGCTCAACTATTCTCCCACCTTGGCCTCGTAAAGTGCTGAGCCATCGTCTGGGCCAGAATTCTGTATTTTACTTATTTATTTATTATAACCAGAGATAGGTCTTGCTGTGTTGCCCAGGCTGGTCTCAAACTCCTGGGCTCAAGCGATCCTTCCACCTCAGCCTCCCAAAGTGCTGGGATTACAGGCATAAGCCACCACGCCTGGCCCAGAATTCTTTTTTTTTTTTTGAGACGGAGTTTCGCTCTTGTTACCCAGGCTGGAGTGCAATGGCGCGATCTCGGCTCACCGCAACCTCCGCCTCCTGGTTTCAGGCAATTCTCCTGCCTCAACCTCCTAAGTAGCTGGAATTACAGGCACGTGCCACCAAGCCCAGCTAATTTTTTGTATTTTTAGTAGAGACGGGGTTTCACCATGTTGACCAGGATGGTCTCGATCTCTTGACCTCGTGATCCACCCGCCTTGGCCTCCCAAAGTGCTGGGATTACAGGCATAAGCCACCACGCCCGGCCAGAATTCTGTATTTTAAAGAAAAAACGTTACTCATCTCTGCATGCCTACACAATATATCTTTTAGTTTTCCTTAGTTTTGAAGTTTTATGAGGAGAGCATCATATTATTTGTTATCCTTTGTTACTTGCTTTTTTCACTCAACATATTACTATGATTCATCCATTTCATAGTTAATTCACTTTTTTTTTTTTTTTTTTTTTTGAGGCAGGGTCTCACTCTGTCCCCATGCTGGAGTGCTGTGGCATGACTCATTGCTCACTGCAGCCTCAAACTCCCAAGCTCAAGCAATTCTCCCACCTTAGCCTTTCAAGTAGCTAGGACTAACAGCATGCACTACCACACTCAGCTAATTATTATTATTTTTAAAATTTTTAGTAGATGCAAGTTCTTGCTATGTTGCCCAGGCTGAACCTCAGAGCTCAGGCGATCTTCCTATGTCAGCCCCCAAAGTGTCAGGACTAGAGGCAATAACCATCAAACCCAGCTGAATTTTTAACAATCTTAATGAATGCATGGATTTAAATATATTAGCTGTGTTTTAATCAATTATAGTTGTTCTTTTTTGCTAAGGAGTCGGAGTCTCACTGTCGCCAGGCTGGAGTGCAGTGGCGGGATCCCGGCTCACTGCAACTTCTGCCTCCCGGATTCAAGCAATTCTCTTGCCTCAGCCTCGCGAGTAGCTGGGACTACAGGCGTACGCCACCACACCCAGCTAACTTTTGTATTTTTAGTAGAAACAGGTTTACACCACGTTGGCCAGGATGGTCTCGATCTCTCTCTCTCTTTTTTTTTTTTAAGAGACGGGGTCTCGCTATGTTGCCCAGGCTGGAGTGCAGTGGCTATTCACAGGCGTGATCCCACTACTGATCAGCACGGGAGTTTTGACCTGCTCCGTTTCTGACCTGGGCCGGCTCACCCCTCCTTAGGCAACCTGGTGGCCCCCGCTCCTGGGAGGTAACCATATTGATGCCGAACTTAGTGCGGACACCCGATCAGCATAGCGCACTACAGCCCAGAACTCCTGGGCTCAAGCGATCCTCCCACCTCAGCCTCCCGAGTAGCTGGGACTACAGGCACGCGCCACTGCGCCCGGAGGTCTCGATCTCTTGACCTCATGATCTGCCTGCCGCAGCCTCCCACAGTGCTGGGATTACAGGCTTGAGCCACTGCACCCAGCCAATTATAGTTATTCTTATTGAAATTCAAATTATTCATCTTTGGTCAGAGAGAAGTTCGTTGTTCTTCAGTCCTTTTGACACAATTCCAATATATGAGTCTTGGTGGCTCATGCCTGTAATCTCAGCACTTTGGAAGGTTGAATGAGAAAGATTGAGGCCAGGAGTTTAAGACCAGCCTGGTCAACATGGTGAGATACCTATGTTTATTTAAAAAAAAGCAATTCCAGTAGCCTGTGATAGCTTCCTTGCTGTCTGGTATGAAAAGATGTTTCTTTTCTTTTTTCTTTTTTTTTTTTTTTTGAGACCAAGTTTCACTCTTGTTGCCCAGGCTGCAGTGCCATGGTGTGATTTTGGTTCACTGCAACCTCCGCCTCCCAGGTTCAAGTGATTCTCCTGCCTCAGCCTCCTAAGTAACCTCTGCCTCCCAGGTTCAAGTGATTCTCCTGCCTCAGCCTCCTAAGTATCTGGGATTACAGGGGTGTGCCACCACGCCCAGCTAATTTTTGTATTTTTAGTAGAGACGGGATTTTGCCATGTTGGCCAGGCTGGTCTTGAACTCCTGACCTTGTGATCCACCCACCTCGGCCTCCCAAAGTGCTGGGATTACAGGTGTGAGCCACCACGCCTGGTAGGTAATTTTTTATTTTTTAGTAGAAATGAGGTCTCACTATGTTGCCCTGGCTGGTCTTGGACTCCTGGGCTCTAGCACTCCTCTTGCCTCAGCCTCCCAAAGTATTGGAGTTACAGGTATGATCCACTGTGCCTAGCCTAGTTCGTAATTTTTAAAAAATATGAAATGCATCAGGAGTTCATATTGATGTTTCCTATTGAAATTTAGAATTGCAGATTTTTAAAAAATTTATTTATTTATTTATTTTTGAGACAGAGTCTCACTCTGTCACCAGGCACCAGGCTGGAGTGCAGTGGCACAATCTCGGCAACCTCCACTCAGCCTCCTGAGTAGCTGAGACTACAGGCACATGCCACCACACCCAGCTAATTTTTGTATTTTTTAGTAGAGATGGGGTTTCACCATGTTGGCCAGGATGGTCTCGATCTTTTGACCTCGTGATCCACCTGCCTTGGCCTCCCAAAATGCTGGGATTACAGGTGTGAGCCACGGCACCCAGCCTATTATGATTTTTGAGACGGCGTCTTGCTCTGTTTCCCAGGCTGGAGTGCAGTGGCATGATCTTGGCTCACTGCAACCTCTGCCTCCTGGGTTTAAGCAGTTATCTGCCTCAGCCTCCTGAGTAGGTGGGATTACAGGTGCTCACCACTGCGCCTGGCTAATTTTTGTATTTTTAGTAGAGACGGGGCTTCACCATATTAGCCAGGCTGGTCTTGAACTCCTGACCTCGTCATCCACCTGCCTCAGCCTCCAAAAATGTTGAGATTACAGGCGTGAGCCACTGCATCTGGCTAGAATTACAGGGCTTTAAATTAACCTCAGTCACTTTACATATTTTTCCCATGTCAAAAATCTTGATTCTCTTTTGAGGAGATAGAAAACTCCACTCTTAAATTAAGTTCAAATGGAGTCTCAAGGGACTCAAATGGCCAAAACAATCTTAAAAAAGAGGAACAAAGGTGGAGGAGTGACACTTCCTGATTTCAAACTTGCTACAAAGCTATAGTAATCAAAACAGTGTGATACTAGCATAAAGACAGACATATAACCCACAGTACAGAATAGAGAGCCCATAAAAATAAAACTTTTCCATATAAGGCTGAATGATTTTCAACAGTGCCAAAACCATTCCATCGGGGAAAGGACAATATTTTCAACAAATGGTTTTGGGAAAACTGGGTATCCACATGCAAAAGAATGATGTTGACCATTACCTAGCACCATGTACAAAAGTTAACTCAAAATGGATCAAATGGCTGAACCTAGTGACTCAAGTCAGTAATCCCCACACTTTGGGAAGCCAAGGCAGGAAGATCACTGGAGCCCAGGAGTTTGAAACCAGCCTGGTCAACATAGCGAGATCCTATCTCTACAAAAGCAAAAAAGAAAAATAAGAAAAAGAAAAAAATTAGCTGGGCATGGTGGTGCATGCTTGTAGTCCCAGCTCCTCAGGAGGCCAAGGCAGAGGATTGCATGAGCCCAGGAGTTCAAGTTCATGGCAGGGAGCCACGGTCATGCCACTGTATTTCAGCCAGAGCATCATTGTGACCTTGTCCCACCCCTCCCCCCAAAAAGAGAACTGGAAAGGGACCAAATACCTAAATGTAGGACCTAAAACTATAAAACTCAGAAGAAAACATACGGTATAATATTCATGACATTGAATTTGGCCGTTTTTTCTTGGATACAACATAAAAGCACAGGCCACAAAAGAAAGACGTAGATAAATTAGACATAAAATGTAAAAGCTTTTGTACACCAAATACAATATACTGAAGTAAAAAATCAACCCATGGAATTGTAGGAAATATTTGCAAATTATGTATTTCGTAAGGATTCATATCCAGAACATATAAAGAACTAATAATAACAAAAAAACTGAACAATTTAAAAATGGGCAAAAGAATTGAAGACATTTCTCCAGAGATGATATACGAACGGCCAATAACACATGAAAAGGTGCTCAACATCATTAGCTTTCAGGAAAATGCAAATAGAAACCACAAAGAGATACCACTTCGCACCCATTAGGATGGCTGTTATCAGAAATACAAGGTAACAGGTGTTGGCGAAGACGTGGAGAAATTGGCACTCTTGTGCATTGCTGGTGGGAACGTAAAAATGGTGCAGTTAGTATGGAAAACAGTATGGCGGTTCCTCAAAAGAATTAAACAAGAATTAACATAGGATTCAGAAATTTCATAGTACTCAAAACTATTGAGAGCAGGAACTTAAATCGATGTCTGTACACCAGTGTTCATAGCAGCATTATTTGCAATAGCCAAAAGGTAGAAACAACCCAAATGTCCACTGATGCGTGACCAGTGTGATAGGTAACTTCATGTGTCAACTTGACCAGCCTAAGATTATTTGTGGGTGTGTCTGTGATGTGTTTCTGGAAGAGATTAGTATTTGAATCAGACTGAGTAAAAAGATCCACCCTATCCAACGTAGCTGGTCATCATTGAATCCACTGAGGGTGCAAATAGAACAAAAAGATGGAGAAAAGGTGAATTATCTCCTTTCTGGAGGTGTGACATCCATCTTCTCAGACATCAGAGCTCCTGGAGGTCTTCACACTCCGAGACATTACACCGTTGACTCGCCTGGTCCTCAGGTCTTTGGACTTGGACTGAATTATACCACTGGCTTTCTAGGTCATCCAGCTTGCAGATGGCAAATTGTGGGACTTCTCAGCCTCCATAACCTTGTCAACCAATTCCCATAATAAATCGCCTCTTTCACATCTATATCTATTTGGTTTTGTTCCGGAGATCCTGCAATGCAAATAGACTAACAAAATGTGGGCCAGGCACGGTGGCTCACACCTGTAATCCCAGCGCTTTGGGAGGCTGAGGCGGGAGGGTCACTTGAGGCCGGGAGTTCGAGACCAGCCTGGCCAACATGGTGAAACCCCTCGAAACCCTGTCTCTACTAAAAAAAAATCATAATAATACAAAATAAGCTGGGCGTGGTGGTGCGCACCTGTAATCCCAGCTACTTGGGAGGCTGAGGCAGGAGAATCGCTTGAACCTGGGAGACAGAGGTTGCAGTGAGCTGAGATCGTGCCACTGCACTCTAGCCTGGGTGACAGAGTGACACTCTGTCTCAAAAACAACAACAACAACAACAACAAAAAACCCCAAAATGTGGTATATACATGTAACGGAATATTATTCACCCATCACAAGGAAGGAAATTCTGATACATGCTACAATGAGGCTCCTTGAAGACAACATGCTAAGTGAAATACTCCAGACACAAAAGGACAAATGTTGTATGATTCTACTTCTGTGAGATACCTATAATAGTCAAATTCATAGAGACAAGAAGTAGAAAACCGGTTACCAGAGGCTGGAGAGAAGGGGAAATGGGGTGTTATTGCTTAACAGATGCAGAGTTTATGTTGGGAATGATTAAAAGATTCTGGAGCTGGATAGAGGTGACTGATGGCTGCACACAGTGTGAATGCACTAAATGCCTTTCAGCAGCACACTTATAAACGGGTGACATGGTAGATTTTGTGTTATATATATTTTACCACAATTAAAAAAATCTCAATTCTCTCTCTCTCTTTTTTTTTTTTAAGAAATGGTTTCTTGCTATGTTGCCCAGGCTGGTCTTGAACTCCTGGGCTCTGGGCTCAAGCAATCCTCCCACCTCAGCCTCCCGAAGTGCTGGGATTACAGGTATGAGCCACTGCACCCAACCTCAGTTCTCAATGACACCCCCCATTACTCATTTGCTTCATCTCACACCGTATACAGAACAGTTTCAGAATCATGATACCAACTCTACCTACATAATCGGATTTGTTTTTCTTTTTCTTTTTTTATTTCTCGTAAAATGTATGACTCAACATACTATGATTTCTGAAAATATATTTTGTAGTTCTTGTCCTTAGGTTATAGCCCAGTAGGGATGATAGTCGGATAACTTTGTTTTAAATCTTTTTGAAGTTAATCTTCATAAAGTTATGCCAGCAAGTTGATACATAGTTTTAGTTTCCATTTTTAGGAACTGCTTTTCAAAGTTTTATTTTTCTTCATAAAATTTTTCCTCATATGATGTGAAATATTACATAGTTCCAAAGTCAAATCTATATAACAAGATTAAAAGAAGTCTGTTTCTATCCTTGTCGTCTCCAGCCTACTATCTCCCTCCCCTTATAGGTAACCAATTTCTTTTTTTTCTTTTTGAGCCGAAGTCTCACTCTGTTGCCCAGGCTGGAGTGCAGTGGCGCAATCTCAGCTCACTGCAACCTTCACCTCCTGGGTTCAAGTGATTCTCCTGCCTCAGCCTCCTGAGTAGCTGGGATTGCAGGTGTGTGCCAACTGTGCTCCGCTAATTTTTGTATTTTTTGGTAGAGACAGGGTTTCACTGTGTTGAAGACCTCCTTTAGGCTGGTCTTGAACTCCTGGCCTTGTGATCCACCTGTCTGGGCCTCTCAAAGTGCTGGGATTACAGGCGTGAGCCACCGTTCCTGGCCTTTTTTCTTTTTTTTGAGAAGGATCTTGCTCTGTTGCCCAGACTGGGGCAACAGTGCAATCATAGCTCACTGTAGCCCTGAACTTCTGGGCTCAAGGGATCATCACACCTCAGTCTTTGGAGTAGACTGAGGAGACTGAGGCCTGAGACTACAGGGACACACTACAACATCCCACTAATGAAAAAAAAATAGTAGAGACGAGGTCTTGCTATGTTGCCAAGGCTGGTTTCAGACTTCTGGGCTCAAGCAATCCTTCCACCTCGGCCTCCCAAAGAGCTGAGACTACAGGTGTGAGCTACCACACTCGGACTGATAACCACTTTTTCTATTTCTTCTTCTCTCCTTCTTCTTCTTCCTCTTCCTCTTCCCCTTCTTCTCTTTCTTTTTCTCCTTCGTTCTTCTTCTTGTTTTAGATGGAGTCTCACTCTGCGGCCCAGGCTGGAGTGCAGATCTCAGCTCACAGCAACCTCCACCTCTGGGCTCAAGTGATCCTCCTGCCTCAGCCTCCTGAGTAGCTGGGATTACAGGCATGTGTCACCATGTCTGGCTAATTTTTTTTGTATTTTTAGTAGAGGCAGGGTTTCACCATTTGGCCAGGCTGTTCTTGAACTCATGACCTCAGGTGATCCACCTGCTTCGGCCTCCCAAAGTGCTGGGATTACAGGCGTGAGCCACTGCACCCAGCTTCTTTTTTCTTTTTTAAAAATATATTTTATATCCAGGGTTTGTTAGATAAATTGTAGTGTGAGGATGTCTTTTGATGAACAGAAATTTTGAATTTTAATATAGTAAAATTAATAAATGTTAAATGAATTTTTGTGTGTCTTCTATAAGAATTCTCTAATCAAGACCAGAAAGACTGATCTTTTACAGAGAAGATTAGCATGGCCCCTGTGCAAGGATGACACGCAAATTCGTGAAGCGTTCCATATTTTTTAAACATTTTTTTAAATTTTCATTAAAGTATATAAAAATAAAAAAAAAGACTGATCTTGATTGAATCTCCTAGACTTAAGCAATCCTCCTGCCTTGGCCTCCCAAAGTGCTAGGATTATAGGTGTGAGCCACCACACCCAGCCAATTTCTTTAATATACATGAATATTTAGTATTTATAGGATTATTTCATTTTTCTTGAGGCAATGGAATATTTCTATTCCAGCTGCTATAACAAAATACCTTAGATTAGGTAGTTAATAAACAACAAATTTATTGCTTGCTTTCTAGAGGCTGGGAAGTCCAAGTCAAGGTGCCAGCAGGTTCAGTGTCTGGTGAGGGCTTGTTCTCTGCTTCAAATATGGTGCCTTCTTTTTTTTTTGAAAATGGAGTCTTGCTGTGTCGTCCAGGCTGAAGTGCAGTGGCATGATCTCCACTCACTGCAACTTCTGCCTCCCGGGTTCGAGCAACTCTCCCTGCCTCAGCCTCCCAAGTAGCTGGGATTACAGGCACCCGCCACCACGCCCAGCTAATTTTTGTATTTTTTAGTAGAGATAGGGTTTTGCCGTGTTGGCCAGGCTGGTCCTGAACTCCTGACCTCAGCTGATCCGCCCCCCCACCACCGCCACCTCGGCCTCCCAAAGTGCTGGGATTACAGGTATGAGCCACTGTGGCTGGCCAATATGGTGGCTTCTTACTGTGTCTTAACAAGGCAGAAGGGGCAAAAGTCTCTTCTATTAATATAAGGGCACTAATCGCACTCTCCTGACCTAATAGCCTTCCACTTCTGATTACCATCACCTTGGGGTTTAGGTTTCAGCATAGCACTAGGTTTTCAAATTTATTGGTGTTCAGGACAGTTCTCATTTGTTTTTAGTATCTTCGGCTGGGCATGGTGGCTCACACCTGTAACTGCAGTACTTTGAGAGGCCGAGGTGGGAGGATCACTCGAGGCCAGGAGTTGGAGACCAGCCTGGGCAACATAGTGGAGCCAGCTCTATAAAAACAATTGAGAATAATTAGCTGGGTGTGATGGTACACACCTGTGGTCCCAGCTACTCAGGAGGCTGAACTGGGACAATCACTTGGGTCCAGGAGGTCGAGGCTGCAGTGAGCTATGATTGTGCAACTCCGAGCCTAGGTGACAGAGTAAGACCTTGCTTCAAAAAAATTAAAAAAAATCTGGACCGGGTGCAGTAGCTTACACCTGTAATCCCAGCACTTTGGGAGGCCAAGGTGGGGGATCACGAGGTCAGGAGTTCAAGACCAGCCTGGCCCACATGGTGAAACCCCATCTCTTAAAAAAAATACAAAAATTAGCTGGGTGTAGGGTGCGTGCCTGTAGTTCCAGCTACTTGGGAGGCTGAGGCAGGAGTATTGCTTGAAGCCAGGAAGAGGAAGTTGCAGTGAGCAGAGATTGCACACTGCACTCCAGCCTGGGTGACAGAGTTAGACTCAGTCTCAAAAAAAAAAAAAAAATCTGGCTGGACCTAGTGGCTCACACCTGTAATCCCAGCATTTTGAGAGGTCAAGGACATCAGATCACCTGAGGTCAGGAGTTCAAGACCAACCTGGCCAACATGGTGAAACCTCGTATCTACCAAAAATACAAAAGTTAGCCAGGTGAAGTGGCAGGCACCTGTAATCCCAGATACTTGGGAGGCTGAGGAACGAGAATCACTTGAACCTGGGAGGTGGAGGCTGCAGTGAGCCGAGATCGCGCCACTGCACTCCAGCCTGGGCGACAGCGAGATTTCATCACACACACACACACACACACACACACACACACACACACCACACCCCAAAAACAACAAAAAATCTGCTATATCTACGGTTACATTTCCCTTGTCATTCGTTAGGGTATTGTATTTTCTCTTTTTATTGTCAGAGATTTACAGTGGCTCATGCCTATAATCCCAGCACATTGGGAGGCCGAGGCAAAAGGGCCTTTAAAAAACAGTTTGGCTTTGAGAAAAGAAATGTTATCTGAAACGTGAGTCCTTTCAAATGCTCAGGCCCATAGCAGGTGCCTCATACCTGCAATGCCAATGCTTTGGGAGGCTTAGGTGAGAGGATCACTTGAAACCAGGAGTTCAAGACCAGCCTGGGCAACATAGTGACTTCCACCTCTAGAAAAAAAAAATTTTTTTTTCAGGACAAAGTCTCACTCTGTCACCCAGGCTAGAGTACAGCGGCTCCATCTCAGCTCACTGCAACCTCTGCCTCCCGGGTTCAAGCAATTCTTATGCTTCAGCCTCCAGAGTAGCTGGGATTACAGGCTCCTGCCATTATGCCTGGCAAATTTTTGTATTTTTAGTAGAGACGGGGTTTTGCCATGTTGGCCAGGCTGATCTCAAACTCCTGACCTCAAGTGATCCACCCACCTCGGCCTTCCAAAGTGTTGGGATTATAGGTGTAAGCCACCATGCCCAGCCTCCGGTTGACAGTTTTTATTTACCACTCACGATCTACATAGACTTGTAGCTAAATTTTGCAGTTTCACTTTTGTTTTAATTAATAAATTAGACATTGGCTAGGTGCAGTGGCTCACACCATTTGTTTTTTTTTTTTTTTGAGATGGAGTTTCACTCTTGTTGCCCAGGCTGGAGTGCAATGGTGCAATCTCTGCTCACTGCAACCTCTGCCTCCCAGGTTTAACCGACTCTCCTGCCTCAGCTTCCCGAGTAGTTGGGATTACAGGTGCCCGCCATCAAGCCCAGCTAATTTTTTGTACTTTTAGTAGAGATGGGTTTTCAGCATGTTGGCCAGGGTGGTCTCAAACTCCTGACCTCAGGTGGTCCACCTGCCTTGGCCTCCCAAAGTGCTGGGATTACAGACGTGAGCCACTGTGCCTGGCTGTGGCTCACACCTATAATCCCAAAACTTTGGGAGGCCGAGGCGGGAGAATCACTGGAGCTCAGGAGTTCAAGGCCAGCATGGGCAACATAATGAGATCCCTATCTCTACGAAAAAAGAAAAAAAATTAAAAATTAGCTGGGCATGGTGGCGCATACCTGTAGTCCTGGCTGCTCAGGAGGCTGAGGTGGGAGGATTGCTTGAGTTTGAGAGGTCGTGGTTGCAATGAGCCATGATCATGCTACTGCACTCCAGCCTGGGTGAAACAGAGCAAGAACATGTCTCCATTCGTAAATAAATATTATTGTTATTGCTTTAAATTAACTTTGTTTATTTGGATTTAACTATGTTTGCCACGTTTTTAGTTCATCATTCCTTTTTACAACCTGAACTGTCTTCTAGGATAATTTTCCTTCCTTTTGAAACACTTTCCTTAGAAGGTCCTTGAGCAGCTTTCCTGCTATGAAACAAAGTTTTTTTTTTTTTTTTCAAAGTTTTTTATCCTCTCCAAATAGATTTATTCCACACTCATTTGTTTGTTTGTTTCCTTGGTTTTGGTTTTTTTTTGAGATGGAGTCTCACTCTTGTCGCCCAGGCTGGAGTGCAATAACACGATCTCGGCTCACTGCAACCTCTGCCTTCCGGGTTCAAGTGATTCTCCTGCCTCAGCCTCCAGAATATCTGGGATTACAGGCGCCTGCCACTACGCCCAGCTAATTTTTTTGTATTTTTAATAGAAACAGGGTTTCACCATGTTGGCCAGGCTGGTCTTGAACTCCTGACCTTGTGATTCACCCACCTTGGCCTCCCATAGTGCTAGGATTAAAGGCATGACTCATTGTGCCTGGCCCATCCACTGTCATTCTTGAAAGATAATTTTGATAAGTACACAATTCTAGATGGTTATTTTCTGTCAGTACTTTACAGACATACTTCCCTTGTCTTCCTTTGCTGTGTTGAGAAGTTTGCTGTTATTCTGTTATTTATTGGAAACCTGTCCTTTTTTTCCGGTTGATTTTAAGATATCCTGTTTGTCTTTAGTATTCTAGAGTTCTACTAGAATTTGCCTAGGTATGGATTTCTTTCTATTTAACTTTCTTAGATGAATTATGTTCCCTGGATTGATGTTTTTCATCAGCTCTGAAAAATTTACATCCAATATCTCTTAATATAGTTCTCCATGACTTCCATTTTTTTTTCTGGGACTTATTAATATAATGACGAGATAGACCATAGGAAAAACATATTTGCAACACATCTGTCTGAGAAAGTACTTGTATCCAGAATATACAAAGAACTTTGGCAAGTAACATTGGCATATTAAAAAAAAAAAAAGGGCCGGGCGCAGTGGCTCACGCCTGTAATCCCAGCACTTTGGGAGGCCAAGGCGGGTGGATCACGAGGTCAAGAGATCGAGACCATCCTGGTCAACGTGGTGAAACCCCGTCTCTACTAAAAATACAAAAAATCATCTGGACACAGTGGCGCGTGCCTGTAATCCCAGCTACTCAGGAGGCGGAGGCAGGAGAATTGCCTGAACCCAGGAGGCGGAGGTTGCGGTGAGCCGAGATCGCGCCATTGCCCTCCAGCCTGGGTAACAAGAGCGAAACTCCATCTCAAAAAAAAAAAAAAAAAAAAGAAAAAAGAAAAAAAAAGAAAAAGAAAACGAATGTCCAGCTTCAGGAGAGTGAAATCAGAGGACTGTGCTTAAAGGCTCGTGAGATCTTTCTCAGTCAGCCCATCCTACTAGAACTTGAAGCACCACTCAAAATATGTGGTGACATCCATGGGCAATATGATTTGCTGCGACTTTTTGAGTACGGTGGTTTCCCGCCAGAAAGCAACTATCTGTTTCTTGGGGACTATGTGGACAGGGGAAAGCAGTCATTGGAGACAATCTGCCTCTTACTGGCCTACAAAATCAAATATCCTGAGAATTTTTTTCTTCTCAGAGGGAACCATGAATGTGCCAGCATCAACAGAATTTATGGATTTTATGATGAATATAAAAGAAGATACAACATTAAACTATGGAAAACTTTCACAGACTGTTTTAACTGTTTACCAATAGCAGCCATCGTGGATGAGAAGATACTCTGCTGTCACGGAGGTTTATCACCCGATCTTCAATCTATGGAGCAGATTTGGCGAATTATGCGACCAACTGATGTACCAGATCAAGGTCTTCTTTGTGATCTTTTGTGGTCTGACCCCGATAAAGAGGTCTTAGGCCGGGGTGAAAATGACAGAGGAGTGTCCTTCACATTTGGTGCAGAAGTGGTTGCAAAATTTCTCCATAAGCATGATTTGGATCTTATATGTAGAGCCCATCAGGTGGTTGAAGATGGATATGAATTTTTTGCAGAGAGGCAGTTGGTCACTCTGTTTTCTGCACCCAATTATTGTGGAGAGTTTGACAATGCGGGTGCCATGATGAGTGTGGATGAAACACTAACGTGTTCTTTTCAGATTTTAAAGCCTGCAGAGAAAAAGAAGCCAAATGCCACGAGACCTGTAACACCTCCAAGGGGTATGATCACAAAACAAGCAAAGAAATAGATGTCATTTTGACACTGCCTAGCTGGGACTTGTAACATAGAGTATATAACCGTCAATTTTAAGACTGTAATGTGTACTGGTCAGCTTGCTAAGATAGATCTGTGTTTGTGGGGGCCCTTCCTTCCGTTTTTGATTTAGTGAATGGCATTTGCTGGTTATAACAGCAAATGAAAGACTTCACTCCAAAAAGTGTTTTGTTTTTTAATTCTCTATTCCTTTTGCAAACAATCTTAATGATGGTGTTAAAGCTGCACACCCCAGGACAGTTTATCCTTTCTAAGGGGTAAGTGTACAATTGATCTTTTTTAAATTCAGTACAACCCATAATCATGTAAATGCTCATTTTCTTTAGGACATAAAGAGAGCCCTAGGGTGCTCTGAATCTGTACATGTTCTTGTCATAAAATGCATACTGTTGATACGAACCACTGTGAACATTTTTTATTTGAGAATTTTATTTCAAAGGGACTGCTTTTTCCTCTCATTGTCTTGTTATGTACAAACTAGTTTTTATAGCTATCAACATTAGGAGTAACTTTCAACCTTGCCAGCATCACTGGTATGATGTATATTTAATTAAAGCACACCTTTCCCCTACCGTATACTTAAAATGATGATTAAAGCCATTCTTTTAAATATTTGTGACTCTTTCCTAAAGCCAAAGTTTCTGTTGAATTATGTATTGACACACCCCTAAGTACAAGGTGGTATGGTTGTGTACACATGCTGCCTTCTTGGGGATTCAAAAACACATTTTTGATTTTGAATTGCAATTAGTGATATAGTGCTGTTTAAGCTACTAATGATTAAAGGTAATAACATTTTGTACAATTTCCATATAGTCTATTCATTAAGTAATCTTTTTACAGTTACATCAGGCCTGAACCCATCCATTCAGAAAGCTTCAAATTATAGAAACAATACTGTTCTATATGAGTGACCGATTATGCTTTCTTTGGCCTACATTCTTTATTCTGCAGTGAAGTTAAGGCTTATAAGTTAAAACAAAGGATCTAACCAGTTTATACAGAACTCACAGTATCTATCTATGACTTTTTTAAACCAAGATCTGTTAAAAAATAAATCTGTTTCAACAGATGACCGTGTACAATACCATGTGGTGAAAATGAATTCAGACTTATTAAATGATGAACTTGTTAAAAAAAAAAAAAAAAAGAAAAGAAAATTGTATAGGCCAGGCACGGTGGTTCACGCATGTAATTCCAGCACTTAGGGAGGCTGAGGCAGGTGGATCATCTTAGATCAGGAGTTTGAGACCAGCCTGGCCAACTTGGAGAAACCTGGTCTCTACTAAAAAATAATAATAATAATAATAATAATAATACAAAAAAATTAGTTGGGCGTTGTGGTGGTCGCCTGTAATCCCAGCTACTCAGGAGGCTGAGGCAAAGAGAATCACTTGGGAGTCAGAGGTTGCAGTGAGCCTAGATCACACCATTGCACTCCAGCCTGGGCAACAGAGCAGGATTCTGTCTCAAAAAACAAAAAGGCCAGGTGTGGTAGCTCACGCCTGTGATTCCAGCACTTTAGAAGGCCGAGGTGGGAGGATCACGAGGTCAAGAAATTGAGACCATCCTGGCCAAAAATGGTGAAATCCTGTCTCTACTAAAAAAAATTAGCTGGGTGTGGTGGCGCACACCTGTAGTCCCAGCTGCTTGGGAGGTTGAGGCAGGAGAATCACTTGAACCCAAGAGGCGGAGGTTTTGCAGTGAGCCAAGATCTTGCCACTGCACTCCAGCTTGGGTGACAGAGCGAGACTCTGTCTCCAAAATAAATAAATAAATAGTCAATAAACATATGAAAAGATATTCATCAATTGTCATCAAGGAACTGCAAATTAAAATATAACAGAATAATAGAAAACACACATAGGCGGACGCGGTGGCTCACGCCTGTAATCCTAACAGTTTGGGAGGCCAAGGCTGGTGGACCACTTGAAGTCAAGAGTTCGAGACCAGCCTGGGCAATATGGTGAAATCCTGTCTCTGCTAAACATTCAAAAATTAGCCAGGTGTGGTGGTGGGTTCCTGTAATCTCAGTTACTCAGGAGGCTGAGGCAGGAGAATCGCTTGAACCTGGAAGGTGGAGATTGCAGTGAGCAGAGATTGCACCATTGGGTGACACAGCTAGACTTTGTTTCAAATAAATAAATAATACACAAGTAATAGAATAAAAAAGACTAAACACCAAATGATGAAGAGGATGTGGTGTGACTGGAACTCTTGCTGTTGAGAGCATAAAATGCCACAAACACTTTGGAGAATGTCAAGCCCAATAAAGTTAAGTCTACATTTGCCCACGGCTCAGCAATTTTACTTTTTTTTTGCAAACAAGAGTCTCGCTGTTGCCCAGGCTGGAGTGCAGTGGCGCAATCTCGGCTCACTGCAACCTTGGCCTCCCATGTTTAAGCAATTCTTGTGCCTCAGCCTCGCCAGTAGCTGGGACCACAGGTGCTTGCCACCATGCCCAGCAAATTTTTTTGTATTTTTAATAGAGATGGGGTTTCACCATATTGGCCAGGCTGGTCTTGAACTCCTGACCTTGTGATCCATCTGCCTTGGCCTCCCAAAGTGCTGGCATTACAGATGTGAGCCACCTCACCTGGTCCTCTTAATTGCTTTTTAACAAGATTTACAAGGAAACCCAATGGGGGAAAGTTTAACCTTTTTGAGAAATGGTGCTGGAACAATAGGGAAAAATAATGAAACTTAGTCCTTGCCTTATGCCATGTACAGTAAGTTGTTTCTTGTTTCTGCTGATATTCACACTCACGGTAGTTTACCTTCATGTGTTTGGTGGTGGTTTGTGAGGTCAAATAACAGTTCTGTGGGTTCACCTTGGGAAAGTTTCCTTCCACGGGGAGCTTGTTTCTGTTTCCGCTCCATCTTCTGCCGTTAGGACTGGTAGGGTGAGAAGGTATGGGAGCACCAAATCCATTTTGGAACTAAGTCGGCCTCTCCTGTGAGTTTAGCTCCAAATGAGAGTCTCAAAGTCAGCATTTCATTATTGTTCTTGTTCTGCGAATTTACGAACATTTGCTAATTTAAAAAAAAAAAAAATATATATATATATATATTTTTTTTTTAAAGAGACAGAATTTCATCGTATTGGTCAGGCTGGTCTCGAACTCCAAACCTCAAGTGATCTGCCCGCCTCGGCCTCCCAAAGTGCTGGGATTACAGACGTGAGCCACTGCGCCTGGCCCAACATTTGCTAATTAAAAAAAAAAAATTTTAAGATGGAGTCTCGCTCTGTCACCCAGGCTGGAGTGCAGTGGCATGATCTCGGCTCACTGCAACCTCCACCTCCTGGGTTCAAGTGATTCTCCTGCCTCAGCCTCCTGAGTAGCTGGGATTACAGGCACGTGCCACCATGGCTGGTTAATTTTTATGTTTTTAGTAGATACGAGGTTTCACCATGTTGGCCAGACTGGTCTTGAACTCCTGACCTCAGGTGATCCGCCCACCTCAGCCTCCCAAAGTGCTAGGATTAGAGGTGTGAGCCACCATGCCCAGCCCATTTGCTAAATTTTTTAACATGGGTGAGCCAGGCACAGTGGCTGACACCTGTAATCCTGTGACTGAAACAGTTTCAGTTGCTCATGCTTGTACTCTCCAATTAATAAGAGTGAGGGCTGGTATAAAGAAAATGACTTTCTTTTTTTTTGAGATGGAGTCTCACTCTGTCACCCAGGCTGGAGTGCAATGGCATGGTCTCGGATCACAGCAACGTCCGCCTCCTGGGTTCAAGCAGTTATCCCGATTCAGCCTCCCGAATAGCTGGGACTACAGGTGTGTGTCACCACACCTGGCTAATTTTTGTATTTTTTTTTTTAAGACGGGGTTTCACTATGTTGATCAGGCTGGTTTTGAACTCCTGACCTCAGGTGATCTACCCGCCTTGGCCTCCAAAGTGCTTGGATTACAGGCGTGAGCCACCACACCTGGCTAATTTTTGTATTTTTAGTAGAGATGGGGTTTCATTATGTTGACCAGGCTGGTCTTGAACTCCTGACCTCATGATCTGCCCGTCTCGGCCTTGCAAAGTGCTGGGATTACAAGCGTGAGCCACCGCACCTGGACCAAAAGTGACTTTTTATTTCAAAGCTAGCTAAGGGAAGAGGTACAGGCTTCCTGCCTTAAGGGTAACATTTTGCCTTCAGAGCAGAAAGCTGGTGATTTTAAAGGCGGGGGGTGGGGGGATGGCATGCTGGCATGAAAGGCACACAGGGGAGGAAGCAAACTAGTGGGGGTTCATGTACTCACTTCAGTGCCTTATCTACCAGGTGGTCAAGCTGGTGACTGCTAGTGCCTTTGTGGGTAGGACTAGGTTGTAAAAGTGGCCAAAAACTCGCCGAGTGGGAAAGATGTTTGTAGCGGGCATACTTCGGGATGTAGATGGACTTGCTGTAAGGTAGGTGCTTGAGGCAACGTCCTGGTGGGGAAGAGTTTCACAGCGGGCACGCTTCGGTTGTAAACTGACTATTACCTGTTGAGGCAGTCCCCTGGTGGGAGGGAGTTCTCTGCCCTGGAGCTTCTAAGCACATAGTTACATTAACTTGCCCTGTAAGGAATGTGTGGTAATGGGGACGTGAAAGGTTAAAATTGCATTTTTTCTTTCTTTTTTTTTGAGACAGAGTTTCACTTTTGTTGCCCAGGCTGCAGTGCAGTGGTGCGATCTTGGCTCACCGCAACCTCCACCTCTTAGGTTCAAGCGATTCTCCTGCCTTGGCCTTCCGAGTAGCTGGGATTACAGGCACATGCCACAATGCCCAGGTAATTGTTTGTACTTTTAGTAGAAACAGGGTTTCACCGTGTTAGCCAGGCTGAACTCCTGACCTCAGGTGATCTGCCCACTTCGGCCTCCCGAAGTGCTAGGTTTAGAGGTATGAGCCACCACTCCTAGTTAGAATTGCATTTATAAAGGGCTACAAAGGAAGTGGGGTATGGGGGAAACAGAGAAAACAGAAAATAAGAGAAAATAATAAAAAATATAATAGTGGCTGGGCGCGGTGGCTCACGCCTGTAATCCCAGCACTTGGGGAGGCAGAGGCGGGTGGATCACCTGAGGTCGGGAGTTTGAGACCAGCCTGACCAATATGGAGAAACCCTGTCTCTACTAAAAAATACAAAATTAGCCGGGTGTGGTGGTGCATGCCTGCAATCCCAGCTACTCAGAAGGCTGAGGCAGGAGAATCACTTCAACTTGGGAGGCGGAGGTTGTGGTGAGCTGAGATCGCACCATTGCACTCCAGTCTGGGTGACAAAAGCGAAACTAGTCTCAAAACAAACAAACAAAAAACATAAAATAGAATTGTGTTCTCTTTTTCTTGGAAAAATGGGGGTACTTGCTTACAATTCCCCACAGTCCAGTTTCGTTCCATTTCTTTGGGATTTGGACACCATGTTCATTCTGGCTACTTCCTGCTGAAAGGGGTTGTAGGTCATTGGGTGTGAAAAAGGAACAGATTTATTTGAAGTTGGAAATCTTCACAAGTGCCCAGACTTGCAGATGATGTTTGCTGGAACATTATGGCGCGAGGTCTGGAAGTTCTCTGGGAAAGCCTGCCATGCATTCTCACACAGAGGCTACAACAGCAGTAAAATCCACGCTGGAGAAGTGGACCTATTTTTGCAACTAGGTCTACAGTAATAAGTAGCTTCCATCACTGACTGTCCTGACCCGAGCCAGGATACCATCCATGGATCTAGCGACAGTGTAGGGGCAGACATAGCTTTGACGTGCTGCTGCATATCTTGCAGGGCTATCAGAAGCATTTTGCAAAGTATCTGGGATGTAAACACAGCAGTTAGTCTTAATTATAGTGCACGTTCCCTACTGTTGATCATAACCAGATATGATGGCATTTGGCTAAATATGTATTTAACGGGTTACAGGAAGAGCTATGAACACTCATGAAGGTGATCGTAAGTCGGGTCTAGTTCTTGAGAATGGATCAGTTTGGTTAAACAGTTGCATCCCATCCAGGAGGTGGCATTGCAGATGGGCTAGGCATTTGCATGTGATGAAAGCAAACAGATTTTTAATAAGAGGCATTTCTATGGAAATAGAAGCAAAACAAAGGTTAATGCTGGCCACAAATTTATCCAGACGTTAGACTCAAAGCATCTTTAATTACAGAGGAGGAAGGCGGTGGCAGTCTGACATGTTGTAATCACCTGTATTACGAGGAATAACGTAGTAGTAATTTCACTGAGTTCAAATCAGAACAGTGGAGGAATAATTTGAAGGTATTAATTTAAGAACCCATAGCCTGGAAAGAATTCAAGATTTAATTCAAGTTGTGAAAAATTATAAAATTTCAAAGACAACAGACAAGACTAGAATCTAATAATAGGTTTTATGTATATATATAATATATATATATATATATGTATTTTTTTTTTTTTTTGAAATGGAGTCTAGCTCTGTCGCCAGGCTGGAATGCAGTGATGTGATCTCGGCTCACTGCAACCTCTGCCTCCCAGGTTCAAGTGATTCTCCTGCCTCAGCCTCCTAAGTAGCTGGGATTATAGGCATGCACCGCCATGTCCAGCTAATTTTTGTAGTTTTTGTGGAGACGGGGTTTCACCGTGTTGGCCAGGATGGTCTCGATCTCCTGACCTCGTGATCCACCTGCCTCAGCCTCCCAAAGTGCTGGGATTACAGGTGTGAGCCACTGCGCCCAGCCAGTTTTTTATTTTTATTTTTATTTTTGGGGGGACAGAGTATTGCTCTGTTGCTCAGGCTGGAGGGCAGTGACACAATCTCGGCTCACTGCAGCCTCTCCTTCCCAGGTTCAAGTGATTCTCATACCTCAGCCTCCCGAGTAGCTGAGATTACAAGTGTGCACCACCACACCCAGCAAATTTTTTGTATTTTTAGTAGAGATGGGGTTTTGTCATGTTGGCCAGGCTGACCTCGACCTTCTGGCCTCAAGTGATCTGCCTGCCTTAACCTCCCAAAGTGCTGGGATTACAGGTGAGAGCCACTGTCTGGCCTGTAGTGTTTTTTCTGAAACATATTTTTTATCTCTCTGATCCCAATTTTACTAAAGACAAATCATAGTAGGACAAATTTATTTGCAAAATAAGTTTTAATCTTATTATTCTTTACTAAGTATTTTAACTTCAGACCTTTTATTTGATGGAGAGACACATAGAATGTTCACCCATATTGTCAACTTAGGCCAGGTCTAAAAGTCCTTCAAAGTGTGGAAATAAAATATTGCCTCCTTCCACAAGAGAAGGAATTACCCCTACCCCTTCAACCAGGAGGCTTAGTCTTACTAAAACGCGGAAAGAAGGAACCCTTGAGGATCGATTACAACCAAAATGGAAGGGTCCCTATCAGCTGTTGCTGAGTATCCCCACTGCCGCTAAACTTCAAGAAATCACTCAGGCCAGCTGCGGTGGCTCAGGCTTGTAATCCCAGCACTTTGGGAGGCTGAGGTGGGCAGATTATGAGATCAAAAGATCAAGACCATCTTGGCCAACATGGTGAAACCCCATCTTTATTAAAAATACAAAAATTAGCTGGGCATGGTGGTGAGTGCCTGTAAATCCAGCTACTCAGGAGGCTGAGGCAGGAAAATTGCGTGAACCTGGGAGGTAGAGGTTGCAGTGAGCCGAGATCTCGCTACTGCACTCCAGCCTTGCTACAGAGCGAGACTCTGTCTCAAAAAAAAAAAAAAGGGAAGAACTCACTGGGTACATCTATTCAGGATTAAACCTGTTTTTCTTTCCTTCCCTCCTTTCTTCCTTCCTTCCATCTTTCTTTCTTTCTTTTTTATTTTTGAGATGGAATCTCGCGTTGTTGCCCAGGCTGGAGTGCAGTGTCTCGCTGCAAGCTTCGCCTCCTAGGTTCCAGCGATTCTTCTGCCTCAGCCTCCCAAATAGCTGGGATTACAGGCATGCACCAACACACCTGGCTAGTTTTTGTATTTTTAGTAGAGATGGGGTTTCACCATGTTGGCCAGGCTGGTCTCCAACTCCTGACATCAAATGATCTGCCTACCTCGGCCTCCCAAAGTGCTGAGATTACAGGCATAAGCCAGTGTGCCCAGCCTAAACCTGTTTCTTATGAGTTGCAGGCACAGAAGGACACTATGACCTATATCTGGGAACCTCTGCTACCTATTTAAAAGAGTCAACACTCAGCTGGGTGCTGTTGCTCATGCCTGTAATCCCAGCACTTTGGGAGTCTGAGGCATGCAGATCATCTAAGGTAAGGGGTTCAAGACCAGCCTGGCCAACATGGTGAAACCCCATCTCTACTAAAAAAATACAAAAATTAGCTGGGTGTGGTGGTGAGCACCTGTAATCCCAGCTACTCAGGAGGCTTTTTCAGGAGAATTGCTTGAACCCAGGAGGCAGAGGCTGCAGTGAGCTGAGATCATGCCACTACACTCCAGCCTGGGTGACAGAGTGAGACTCTGTTTCAAAAAAACAAAAAAAGAATCAACACTCAGCCAGAAATGGTAACGTGATGCTGTGGGTGGGAATAGGAACATTCATTTTCTCTTCTTCCTGACTGTAGTACTTCTTTTCTATTGCTTTTGCCAACTGCCTCCTCCTAGGAAAAACCTATTTTGTCTTCATTGAGTATAGACAGATGCCACTCTAAGGCCCAACCAGACACCGTGCCAGCACTATTAATCCTATTTGCTCTCCCCAGTATCCTGAATGACTTTGGCTGGGAACAAAATTCTATAGTAAATATTTCAAAAATTACAGCATCAATGAATCATCTTCACCGTTGATGGATTTGTCATCAATCTCCCCAGGATAGAGTGTGGTACCTTCTGTCCCATCCAGAAAATCTCACGATCATCTCCCCAGGCCTCCTAACTAAGCATAGCAATCCTGAGGTACACAGACCCCCACTGGTTAGGTGGAGCTCTCCCCCACTTAACAGAGGCCGCCTGAATCCCCCTACCGCTATTGCCTGGACCTGGGAAGTTGGGCATCTCTGTCTCCAGTGCACTAATGATTCTACGTTTCGCACTCACTGTTGTGTTAATGACATAAAAGCAGAAGTTTCCCTGCAATGCTCTGACCCAGCTGTAGCTGCCAAGTTCCCAAGGCCTCAGCGAGATAAATGGGATTCCACTTGGAAGTGAGGAAACCGTATATGGTGCCTTCTCCCAGATGAGAACACACAGAGAAAAAGCAACTGCCTCGTCTAGAAGGGGAGTACTTCCTCTTCTGGAAAACAGAGATTGTTTGGCCACTCCTATCGCAGCAGGGGAAAAATATCTCTACAGACCCACTGGGCAGCAAAGGATTGACATCACACCGCATAGGGCCTCTGCTTGTGACCCAGCTGGGCTCATTTGCATGTGTCAATGACTGGGAAGAAGTCAACCCTGTAACCACTCCTGATTCCCCAGGGAGCCACCTGTTCTTTTTGGAGTAACTTTCTCTTGTATAGCAAAAACTTGGAAGAGAGATGACTGTATGTTGGCTACCCCTGCCCCTCCGGGGGTCACAGTCTATAATGCCATAGACCCAGGCACACCAGAAGTAAATGAGCAATAGGATTAATTCTGGTGGGAATTGCGGTGGCAATGAGACGAGTGGCACCCTAAGGCAGCTTTGCCTACCATGAGTCAACCCTAAAGAACTTGGCTCAAATCCTAGAATCCCTAGTCACCGACACAGGTCAGGCATTAAAGGGAATTTGAGAGTCCCTACACTCTTTGGAAATGTAGTTCTTGATAATAGACTAGCATTGGATTATTTACTAGCTTGATGAGGTGGAGTCTGTACAGTTATGAATAAAACCCGTTGCACACATATTACCAACTCTGGACAGGTTGAGGTTAATATTCAAAAGATCTATGAGCTGACCGAGTGTGATGACTCATGCCTGTAATCCCAGCACTTTGGGAGGCTGAGGCGGGTGGATCATGAGGTCAGTAGTTCAAGACCAGCCTGGTCAACATGGTAAAACCCCGTCTCTACTAAAGATACAAAAAATCAGCCAGGTGCGGTGGTGGCGCGTGCCTGTAATCCCAGCTACTCAGGAGGCTGAGGCAGGAGAATCGTTTGAACCCAGGAGGTGGAGGTTACAGTGAGCCGAGATCACACCATTGCACTCCAGCCTGGGCAAAAAGAGCGAAACTTTGTCTAAAAAAAAAAATTGTATCATACTAGAAAAGTGCACTTTGGGTATCTAACGGAAGCACAGCCATGCACCTTTCTGTCTGCCAACCAGTTTGTTTTCTTTGCATGTGGTCCGTCTGATTCACTGGGCTCTGGGAACCAGCCCCTTCTGGCCCATCTCCGGCCCTGTAACAATAGCCAATGTTTACTGAGTCTAGGCTGCGTGCCAGATGTGGAGCTAAATATGTAATAGGCTATTGTTTAGGGCTGGGTGCAGTGGGCACGACTGTAATCCCGGCACTTTGGAAGTCGCAGCAGTAGGATTGCTTCAGGTCAGGAGTTTGACACCAGTGGGACAACAAACCGAGACCCTGTTTATTCAAAAACAAACAAAACCAGAAATGAGCAGGGCATGGTGGTACACACCTGTGGTCCCAGCTACTTGGGAGGCTGAGGCGGGAGGATTGCTTGCGCCCAGGAGTTTGAGGTTGTAGCGAGCCACTGCACTCCAGCTTGGGTTACAGAGAAAGACCCAGACTCAAGAAAAAAAGGTTATTATTTGAATCTAATGCTTACAGCCAGCCTTTGAGGTCATACCATTAGTATCTTCACATTGTAGATGAGGAAACGTGCCCAAATCACAAAGATTAATGGAGGACCCAGGATTTAAACCTAGATCTGTCTGACTGCCATCTCTCTCTCTCTTTTTTTTTTTTACATTAAAAAAAAATGGACATGGGGGGATGGCTGTGTTGCCCAGTCTGATCCTGAACTCCTGGGCTCAAGCGATCTTCCCACCTCAGCCTCCCGGGTAGCTGGGATTACAGGCCCACACCACCACGCCTGGCTAAGTTTTGTATTTTTTGTAGAGAAGGGGTTTCACCATGTTGCCCAGGCTGGTCCTGAACTCCTGGGCTCAAGCGATCCTCCCACCTTGGCCTCCCAAAGTGTTGGAATTACAAGTGTGAGCCACTACTCTTGGCTGAGAGCTGCCATCTCAACTGCCATTACCTACCACAATGGGACCCAGTTCTGGACACAGTGGCTGCAAGGACCCTCAGGGGCCCTTCAAGCTCTGCTTTGAAGCAAGTCATTCTCCACAGTGTCATTCCGGGTCCACCCCTGGTCCCAGCATGGTCAGCTCAGGTGACAGGATGCTCCCAGCAGCTCTGGCTGGTCAAGGCCCTTTCTGATGCAGGGTCAAATGCATCCGCCTTTGGCTTTCACGGGATGGTCAGCCTTCTGTCCACTGGGGCTGTAGAGAAGACACGTGGCTGCTTCCCACCCTAGGGAATCCCCTCAGAGCTTGGCTCATTCACTCAGCAGATATTTACTGTGTGTTCACTATATGCCCAGGATAGAGGAGTGGACAAGAAGAAGTCGCGAGGCCTGGTGGAGTTGACATTTTATTTATTTATTTATTTTGAGATGGAATTTTGCTCTTGTTGCCCAGGCTGGAGTGCAATGGCATGATCTTGGCTCACAGCAACCTCTACCTCCTGGGTTCAAGCGATTCTCCTGCCTCAGCCTCCCGAGTAGCTGGGATTACAGGCATGTGCCACCACACCTGGCCAATTTTGTATTTTTAGTAGAGACAGGGTTTCTCCATGTTGATCAGGCTGGTCTTGAACTCCCAACCTCAGATGATCCACCTGCTTTGACCTACCAAAGTGCTGGGATTACAGGCATGAGCCACCATGCCCGATAGGAATTGACATTTTAAAGAGACAGAAAGCAAGTCCCATGTTGGCAGAGGTATGCCCCACCCCGTTGATCCAGAGCCTCTCTGGATTATTCCCGCTTTCTAGATCAAAGCCATTGGAAATGTGGTTCCAGATAAGATAGCCACATGAAGAACCGGGCCATGGGGCTGGCTGGGATGACCCCACATAAAAAGCCTTGGCTGGTCCCAGGGTTTCGGAGAGGCCATATGTCCAGGGCAGTCCTAGAGCTTAATCTGGCCAAATTCCAGTAAAAAGGAAAAAAAATTCCTGCTTCCCCATCACCAAACACTGAATAAGCAGATGGCAAGAGAGGTTCAATCCACTGTCCTGCCCCCAGCCCCCTCCCAAACTCCAGTGCGCCCTCCCACCAAACTGTCTGCTGCCTCCTCCGGCCAGTGCCCATTGATGGGCATTTCTGACCAAACTCCCATTCTGCCTTCTCCAGCCTGAAATCTGGCTTACCTGTTCTCATGACGTCTTCCTCCCCGCTCTCAGATCCTCTCCTTATCTTGGGCCTCTTTTACCTCCAAAGTCTCTCTCCAGTCCTGCCAGGGTCCAAAATCGAGCATCTGCACTGTTCCAGACTTCCGCCCTCCCTGACTCCCCTCAACCTGATTCTGACAGGCACTTGGACAGGAGAACATGTCGTGAGATCGTATCACAGGTCACACACACACACATACACACACACACAGGTCACACACACACACAGGACACACACACAGTTCACACACACACAGAGGACACACACAGAGGACACACACACACACAGGTCACACACCCACACACAGGACACACACACAGAGGACACACCCACACACACAGGTCACACACCCACACACAGGACACACACACAGAGGACACACACACACAGGTCACACACACACACAGGACACACACAGGTCACACACACACACAGGACACACACACACAGGTCACACACACAGGACACACACACACAGGACACACACACACACACACACACTTCCTGTTGTCCTGTGACCCTCCCGCTCCAGTCCCTGACTCATGACACAGAAGAACAAAATAACTCACAGTGCTGGTTTCAGTGTCATAAACAATAGATATGGGCCGGGTGAGGTGGCTCACATCTGTAATCCCAGCACTTTGGGAGGCCAAGGCAGGTGGATAATGATGTCAGGAGTTCAAGACTAGCCTGGCCAACATGCTGAAACCCCGTCTCTACTAAAAATACAAAAAATTAGCTGGGTGTGGTGGTGGGCACCTGGAGTCCCAGTTACTCAGGAGGCTGAGGCAAGAGAATCGCTTGAAACCGGGAGGCAGAGGTTGCAGTGAGCAGAGGTCGCACCACTGCACTCCAGCCTGGGTGACAGAGCAAGACGCTGTCTCAGAAAAAAAAAAAAAAAAAACAACCAGGACCAAACAAAAACTCCCCCAAGCCCAAAAGATGTGGAAGAATAAATGCTCAGATCCTGAGCCAGTCACCTTACCACTGCCCACCAAAGTGATTATGAAGGATGAGAAGAGGGGAAGAGAGGAACAGCAGAGATTGTAGAAAGGAGAAGAGGCATTGGGGTGTCCCCAGGAAGAGCCCTTGTCCCAGCCCCCACGCCCTGACCCTGGCTGAGGAGTGAAAATGAAAAGAGATCCCCAGAGAGATTGGATTGCTGGGAGTCCAGCGTGTAGCACCGTGCTTCTGGGCTGGAGCCCAGGTCAAGGGTGTCCTGAGGGATGAGGGCCAGTGGGTGCCTCGGAGTTTATCTGAGGGGCTTCCACAGAGCCACTGGGCACCGGGCGGGATTTACCGCAGGAGGGGGGCTCCCCAGGCAACAAGAATGATGAGATCACGTAGACCTGAGTGGTTCTGTCCTCAGAGCGGGAAATGCCAGGACACAATAGAGGAGAGCAAGCAGACATTCCCAGGTGCCAGCAGGGACCGGATGCCCTCCCCAAGAATAAAAATACGGTGTCATCCAGCCTTGGTGACCTGCTCACAACATGACCCTTCGTGTGAATGAATCCTATTTAAATTTCAAAACAGACTTGTAAGAGACTATTGCTATTCCCACTTTACAGATGAGTGAACTGAGGCATGGAGAAGTAAAGAAACCCACTTAAGATCACACAACTCTGAGTCGACAAGGCAGATAATTTCACTTGTTTTTGGAAAACCACTTTTATTATATTTGATGCAATAAATGCATCTGTGTATAGTACAGTGAACACTTTTTCCCCATAAGTTTAGCCAAGTGGTATTTGTATTTTTATTTCAACAAGTTTTGACAAATGTGTATATCCATGTCTGCATCACCACAATCAAGATATAGAAGCTTTTCGGCCGGGCACCGTGGCTCACGCCTGTAATCCCAACACTTCGGGAGGTGAGACAGGAGAATCGCTTGAACTCAGGAGTTTGAGACTAGCCCGGCCAATACAGTGAGACCCCGTCTCTACTAAAAATATAAAAATTAGTCGGGCACGGTGGTGCATGCCTGTAGTCTCAGCTACTCAGGAGGCTGAGGTGGGAGGATCACCTGAGCCCGGGAGGTGGAGGCGGCTGCAGTGAGCTGTGATAGTGCCATTGCACTTCAGCCTGGGCGTTGAAGTGAGACCCTGTCTCAAAAAAAAAAAAAAAAAAAAAAAGACAAAGAAAAGAAAAAGAAAGATATAGAACATTTAAATCTCACTCAGAACTGTCCTTTGTACTCCTTTCCAATCAAGCCCCACACCCACCCCATAACCCAGGCAACCACAGATTGATTTCCTTCCTTCCTCCTTCCTTCCTTCCTTCCTTCCCTCCCTCCCTCCCTCTCTCCCTCCTTCCTTCCTTCTTCCCTTCTTCCCTCCCTCCTCCTTGCCCTTCTTTCTTCCTTTCACTCTCTCTCTCCTTCCTTCTTTCTTTTTTGCTCTTCACCAGCCTCTACATTGACCTATGATCTGCTTTCTGACACTATGAATTTGTTTTTCCTAGAATTTCATAAAAATTGAATTGCACGATATGTATATTATTTTGTGCCTGACTTTGTACATCATCTATTGTGAAGTTTGTATTCAAATTTTTTGTTTGTTTTGTGATTGAGTTTTTTTTTTTTTTTTTTTTTAAAGAGAGAGAGAGAATAGGAAGGAGGAAAAAGGAAGAGAAAGAGAGAGAGAGAATGGGGAGGAGGGAGAAGGAAAAAAAAGAGGGAGAGAGAATGGGAGTATTGCTTTCTTGCCCAGGCTAGAATGCAACTTAGTAATGGGTATTGAAAAGCTCTTTTATACCAATAATTATACTTAATGATGTAGACAGGAAGGAATAAGGGAAGAAGATAACAAACAAACAGCCAACCAATATTTAATTTAAACCTATGAAATGCTATGCGATTACTGAGGAGTGATTTACTTCCAATTATATAGTCACCTTTGGAATAGGTGTGAGGTGGTAATGTATGTTTTGTGTATTTGAAGTGGAGAGTTCTATAAATGTTTATTAAGTTTACTTGTTCCGGGTCTGAGTTCAAGTTCTGAATATCCTTGTTAATTTTCTATCTCGTTGATCTATAGAATCGTTAGCTCTTCTTGTTACATTGATCCTTTTGCCATTATGTAATGTCATTCCTCGCCTCTTTTGATCTTTGTTGCTTTAAAGTCTACTTTATCAGAGGCGAGAATTGCATCTCCTGCTTTTTGTTTATTAGTTTATTTTTACTCTCTGTTTGATTGGTAAATCTTCCTCCTTCTCTCTGAGTCTTTGTGTATTGTTGCATGTAAGATGGGCCCGGATGCAGCATACCGATGGGTTTTGGCTTTTTATCCAATTAAAATATATATAGGTTTAATACCGGCGTTTGATGCTAGCTGGCTGTTTTGCCCATTAGTTGACGGACAAATATATAATGAAGGGAAGAAACCAGCGTAAAAAGGTAGAGAATACTCAAAATCAGAATGCCTCTCCCTCTACAGGGGATTGCAATTCCTCATCAGTAACGGAACAAGGCTTAATAGATTACACGTGTGTTCCAATAACAGAAGCAGGTTTCAAAACGTGGGTGATAAGAAACTTCTGTGAATTAAAAGAACTTGTTCTAACCCAATGCAAAGAAACTAAGAACCTTGAAAAAAGGTTTGACGAACTGTTAACGAGAATGGACAATTTAGAGAAGAACATAAGTGAATTGATGGAGCTGAAAAACACAACACGAGAACTTCGCGAAGCATGCACAAGTTTAAACAGTCGAATTGATCAAGCAGAAGAAAGGATATCAGAAGTCGAGGACCAGCTCAGTGAAATGAAACGAGAAGACAAGAATGCAGAAAAAAGGATGAAAAGGAATGAGCAAAGTCTCCAGGAAATATGGGACTATGTGAAAAGACCTAATTTACGTTTGATAGGTGTACCTGAATGTGATGAAGAGAATAAATCCAAGTTGGAAAATACTCTTCAGGATATCATTCAGGAAAATTTTCCCAACCTGGCAAGGCAGGGTAATATTCAACTCCAGGTAATACAGAGAACACCACAAAGATATTCTTCAAGAAGACCAACCCCAAGGCACATAATCGCCAGATTTATTAGGGTTGAAATGAAGGAGAAAATACTAAGGGCAGCCAGAGAGAAAGGTCAGGTTACCCATAAAGGGAAACCTATCAGACTTACAGCAGATCTCTCAGCAGAAACCCTAAAAGCCAGAAAAGAGTGGGGACCAATATTTAACATCCTTAAAGAAAAGAACTTTCAACCCAGAATTTCCTATCCAGCCAAACTAAACTTTATGAGCGAAGGAAAAATTAAATCTTTTGCGAACAAACAAGTACTTAGAGAGTTCACCACCACCAGGCCTGCTTTACAAGAGCTTCTGAAAGAAGCACTATACATATAAAGGAACAACCAATATCAGCCTTTCCAAAAATATGTGATTGAGTTTTTAGAGCTCTTTTTTTCTTTTCTTTTTTTTTTTTCCGAGATGAAGTCTCACTCTGTCACCCAGGCTGGAGTGCAATGGTGCGATCTTGGCTCACTGCAACCTCCGCTTTCTGGGTTCAAGCAATTCTCCTGCCTCAGCCTCCCAAGTAGCTGGGATTACAGGTATGCATCACCACACCTGACTAATTTTTGCATTCTTAGTAGAGACAGGGTTTCACCATGTTGGCCAGGATGGTCTTGATCTCTTGACCTCATGCCTCCCAAAGTGCTGGGATTACAGGCATGAGCCACACCACCCGGCCTAGAGCTCTTTATATAATACATTCTAGATATAAGTCTTTTGACTTTGACTTTTCAGTATATGTATTGCAAATAGTTTCTTCCAGTCTGTGGCTTGTTTTTTCATTATACTAATGATGTATTTCTGTAAAGCAGATTTTTATTTATTTCATAAATGTTTTCCTTTTTCTTTCTTTTCTTTCTTTCTTTTTTTTTTTTTTTTTGAGGAGTCTCATGCTGTCACCCAGGCTGGAGTGCAGTGGTGCGATCTTGGCTCACTGCAACCTCCGCCTACTTGGTTCAAGCAATCCTCCCACCTCAGCCTCCCAAGTAGTGGGATTATAGGTGCACACCACCATCCTGGGTGATTTTTAGTAGGGTCTTAACCAAAATACCCTGAAACAGAGTGGGATATATATCTTTTTTTTTTTTAGTTATTTAAAAAATCTTGTTCTAATTCACTGGCTTAACTGTATAATTTTTTTCTGCCTTTTTTTCATAGCACAGTAAATGGATAACAATATTTGCAAGTCACGCCAAGTTAAAGAATATGGTCAACTTAATACGTTTTTCTAGAAACTTTCTTGGATCTTTCAAAAACTGGCAAATGCTTTTCTTGCATAAAGCCAAATCTGACTTAGAAAATGACACATGTATTCTTTTTTTTTTTCTTTTTTGAGACGGAGTTTCACTCTTGTTGCCCAGGCTGGAGTGTAATGAATGGTGGGATCCCGGCTTACTGCAACATTCACCTCCTGGGTTCAAGTGATTCTCCTGCCTCAGCCTCCCAAGTAGCTGGGATTACAGGTGCCCGACACCACAGCCAGCTAATTTTTTGTATTTTTAGTAGAGATGGGGTTTCACCATGTTGGCCGGGCTGTTCTCAAACTCCTGACTTCAGGTGATCCCCCCCACCTCGGCCTCCCAAAGTTCTGGGATTACGGGCGTGAGCCACCGCGCCTGGCCATGACACACGTACTCTTAAGTCTTTTCCCATTTCTGTCAGTTATTTCCTGCAACGGACACGGGTTTAACTTTAGGGTTGTATGGGGCACCATTCTTGGTGGTACTGGTTGGGCTTACCTTCTCAGGCAGCAGGAAGCAGAGGCTAGGGCTAGTTGGATAAGAGGGAGTGGTGTCTAGTGACCCTGGGGTGGAATCCTGCATTAGAGAACTGGCTGGATCCCCCTCATAACTAGGGGGCTGAGAAGGCTCCAAGGAGGGTGTAGGCCGTCTCAGGGGAGCAGCTAGGAGGAGATCCCTTAGGCACAGCTTCTGGTGCCTGTTCTGGTGCCTGGAAGTGACATGAGCCAGTAAAGGACCATAAAGCCTGTATATAAAGGACCTCCTCCAATTCTCTCTCTCTCTCTTTTTTTTTTTTTACAGAATAACCCTAATTGTAAAATAGTATTATAGTGAATCATATTTAAGCCAAATTTCTCCTTTTTAATTAGTATTAGATCCAAATGATGTTGCAATGGAAAGTCAGGGTATTTTTAGGCAGAATTTGCATGTGCACTAATAGCTCAAAGACACCCTAGTGGCGAGTCCTCCAGGATGCCTGTCATTGTCTCCATGACTAACAAGGGTTTATACCGGACACAGAAGTTTTTCTAAGTCCAGCAACAGGGAAGCAAATGGGCTCTTGCTATATTTTGCTTTTAGATTTTTACCTCCTGCAGAGACGGCATAAGCACAGGTAGCAAGGCGCCGTGAACGTGGACTCAGTGTTTGCCAGTGAATGGAATATGAGTATGGAGGTATTTTTGTTAAACGAAGTGTAGAAGGAAAAGTGTAAATAAAGTGACAATAGCAAAAGAAAACGTTGTTACAAGCATGGTGAGGTGGCTCATGCCTGTAATCCTAGAACTTTGGGAGGTCGAGGTGGGCGGATCACTCAAAGTCAAGAGTTCGAGACCAGCCTGGCCACATGGTGAAACCCCCTCTCTACTAAAAGTACAAAAATTAGCCAGGAGGGATGGTGTGTGCCTGTAGTCCCAGCTACTCAGAAGGCTGAGGTAGAAGAATGGCTTGAACTGGGCAGGTTGAGGTTGCAGTGAGCTGAGATTGCATTATTGCACCCCAGGCCCAGGCAACAGAGTGAGACGCCATCTCAAAACAAAAAAAAATTGTGTGAGCCACCGCGCCCGGCCAAGACAGTGGCCCTCAAAATGAACCTTTGGGCTAATGTTACACCTCTGCATGTTAGAAGCTCTGCAGCTTTGATTGCTGTAGCGCTGATCACCTGCTGTCTCTTGCTGATCACCATCTTGACATTCCTTGCTGCCTCGTCCATTGCTACCTCTTGCCATCTCTGTGCTGTCTCACTGTCTTGCCAGTTGCTCTCATCACTTCTCTCCAATTGCTGTCTATTGCTGTCTTGCTGTCCCGTCCCACCATCCTGCTAATCGCTGACCACTAAATGCCAATTGCCTCCTCTCTACTGTCTTGCAACCTGTCTGCCAATTGCCAATTGCTGCCATCTCTGCTGTCTTTGTGATCTTCATGGTCACCAGATGATGCAGAACAGCTGAGCCCCAAATTTGGGGCTCAGCTTGAGAGGGTTCTTCGCTTCACACAGGAAGGAATTCAAGGGCAAGCCAGTGGTATTAGACAGCAGTTTTTTAATTGAATGGATTGCTCTTTGTGAAGCAGAGATAACTCATAGGCAGTGCACCTATAATAGGCAAGCTACGGGCTCTTGGCAACTGTATTCATATTTGCTTATACCCATTTTAAATTATATGCAATGAAAGGGTGGGTTAATGCAAATTGATGGATGGGTTATTTAGAACTTTTTAGGAAAGGGGTGGTGACTTCTGGGTCATTGGTGTGGAAAGGTGTGGTAGCTTTTGGGTCATTGCCTTAGCATTTGTAAACTGTCATGACGCTGGTGGGAGTGTCTTATGCTAGGGAGCAATGAGGGCAGCTAGGGATTGCTTTTGTCACCATCTGCTGGTTCTTTCCAAAAGTCCTCCAGGTCTCCTGTCTCAATTTTAACACTATTAATTCTCTGATCTCATGTGTATGAGATGTCTTTCCATTTGTTTGTGTTCTCTTCAATTTCCTTGTAGTTTTCATTGTAAAGACAGTTCACCTTCTTGGTTAGATTAATTCCTATTGGGCTTCTTCATTTCTTTCTGAGCTAGCTCATTATTGGTATGTAGAAATGCTATTGATTTTTGTATGTTGGTTTTGTATCCTGCAACTTTACTGAATTTATTGTTAATTCTAGGAGTTTTTTGGTGGAGTCTTTAGGTTTTCCTAAATATATGATCATATCATCAGCAAGGAGGCATAGTTTGCCTTTTTCTTTTTCAATGTGGATGCCTCTCATTTCTTTTTCTTTCCTGATTGCTCTGGCTAGGATTTCTGTCCCTGTATTGAATAGGGGTGATGAAAGTGGGCATCCTTGTCTTATTCTACATGTCAGGGAAAAAGCTTTCAGCTTTTCCCCATTCAGTATGATGTTAGCTGTGGGTTTGTCATGTCAATAAATTGTTTTGAAGTAAATTTCTTCTATTCCTAGTTTGTTTAGAGGTTTTATCATGTGGATAATTTTATAGATTCAAACTATAAATTGATGTGGAATTTTATTAAATGCAATTTGATAATTGTTTCAATTGAGATAATCATATGGTTTTTGTCCGTGTCTTCTGGGCACAAGTGATCCTCTTGCTTCAGCCTCTCGATTAGCTAGAACTACAGGCACACGGCACCACACACAGCTAATATTTTATTTTATTTTTGTAGAGATGGGGTCTTGCTACATGGCCCAGGCCATTCTCAAATTCCTGGCGTCAAGTTATACTCCTGTCTCAGCCTCCCAAAGTGCTGGGATTACAGGTGTGAACCACTGAATTTCTGTATACCATTTAGAATCAGCTTGTCAATTTCTACCAATCCAGTCTGCTGAGATTTTGATTGGTATTGTTTGAATTTATAGAATTGAATCTCATTCTCACAATGAGAAAGGCTTCTTAGAAGCAGTGCATATTTTAATCAAATGTCTAGAATATGTCATTATTAACTGTTGCCATGGAGCAATGTGATATAATCTGAAAAGTTGCTAAAATTAAACCCTTAATTCCAAAAAATGAAAGATAAACTTTGGTGAGAATGTGAAGAAATTAGGGCCCTAGTGCCTTGCTGGTGGGCGTGTAAAAAGGTACAGCCACCGTGGAAAACAGTCTCACAATTCTTCAAAAATTTAAACACAGAACTACCCTATGATCAAGCAATTCCAATTCTAGATATACATCCAAAAGAACTGAAGGTCAGGACTTGAACAGATATTTGTACCCCAATGTTGATAGCAACATTATTTACAATAGTGAAAATGTGGAAACAGTTCAAATGTCTATCCACAGATGAAGGAAGAAACAAAATCCAGTTGGCCAGGCGCGATGGCTCAAGCCTGTAATCCCAGCACTTTGGGAGGCCGAGGCAGGCGGATCACTTGAGGTTGGGAATTTGAGATCTGCCTGACAAACATGAAGAAACCCCGTCTCTACTAAAAATACAATATTAGCCGGGTGTGGTGGTGCATGCCTATAATCCCAGCTACTCGGGAGGCTGAGGCAGGAGAATAGCTTGAACCTGGGAGGCGGAGGTTGCAGTGAGCCCGAGATTGCGCCCTCGCACTCCAGCCTGGGCAACAAGAGTGAAACTTCGTCTCAAAAAAGAAAAGAAAAGAAAAACAAAATCCGGTCTATACATACAATAGAATATTGTGTGGTAATCTGAAGGAATGAAATTTTGGCATACGCTATGGCATGGATCCATCTATGTCACATTATGCCGAGTGACATAAGCCAGACACAGAAGGACACATATTGTGTGATTTTACTTATATGAGGTACCTAGAAGAGGCAAATTCACAGAAACAAAAAGTTGAATAGAGATTACCTGGGGCTGAGGTTAGGGGAATGGGAAATTTGGCTTAATGGATACAGAATCTATGTTGGGGACAATGAAAAAATTCCAGAGATGGATAATGCTGATAGTTACATGACATTGTAGATGTCCTTAATGGCAGTGAATTGCACACTTAAAAATGGTTTAAAATCAGCCAGACAGGCCGGGTGCGGTGGCTCAAGCCTGTCTGAAAGAAATTTCTCCTTTCAGTTCTGTCAGTTTTTGCTTCATGCATTTTGAATTATTGAATTCGTGCTGTTATGACTTTGATGTTTTCTTTTTTTTCTATTACTTTTTTTTTTTTAAAAGATGGGGTTTCACCATATTGGTCAGGCTGGTCTCGAACTCCTGACCTCAGGTGATCTGCCCACCTCAGCCTCCCAAAGTGCTGGGATTACAGGCGTGAGCCACCACACCCAGTGATGTTTTCTTAATGAAATAACTCCTTCATAATGATAAAATGTCTTTTTTTTTTTTTGAGACAGAGTTTTGCTCTTGTTGCCGAGGCTGAAGCGCAATGATTCGATCTCGGCTCACCGCAATCTCCACCTCCCAGGTTCAAGCGATTACTCCTGCCTCAGCCTCCGGAGTAGCTGGGATTACAGGCATGTGCCACCACACCCAGCTAAATTTTTTTGGTATTTTTTAGTAGAAACAGGTTTCTCCTTGTTGGCCAGGCTGCTCTTGAACTCCTACCTCAGGTGATCCACCCACCTCAGCCTCCCAAAGTGCTGAGATTACAGGTGTGAGCCACCGCGCCCAGTCTAAAATGTCTTTTTTAATTCTCAGTAATATTTCCAGTTTCTAATATGGTGCTCACCAACCAAGTCAAATGACTGATGTATCTCCAGATCATCCCATCCTTACCCTCCATCTCCAACTTGGATGGGAGGCTATATCTCAAAAGTTCCTGAGATTATGTTTCCTATGCCCCTAGGCATGGTGGATCTCAAATCAGAGATTAAATTGAGTTATGGAGAAAATTAAGAAATAAAATAAAGAAAATAAAGGTTCTCTGCTTTGTTGTGTTGTGACTACTGGCTGGAGGGTGGGTGCTCTTTAATGTCACAGACAGATGCCACTCCGTTCTTCCCATGTTCCCTGCATGCCAGCCTGTTCCACAGTGTCTTATTCTTTCTTGACTTCCTTTTTTCTGAGACGGAGTCTTGCTCTGTCGCCCAGGCTGGAGTGCAGTGGCGCGATCTTGGCTCACTGCAACCTCCGCCTCCCGGGTTCAAGCGATTCTCCTGCGTCAGCCTCCTAAGTAGCTGGGACTACAGGCATGTGCCACCACGCCCGATTAATTTTTTGTTATTTTAGTAGACATGGGGTTTCACCATGTTAGCCAGGATGGTCTCAATCTCCTGACCTCGTGATCCACCTCGGCCTCCCAAAGGGCTGGGATTACAGGCGTGAGCCACCAAAACAGGCGCCCCCCCTTTTTTTTTTTTTTGAGGCAGTTCTCACTCTATCACCCAGGCTGGAGTGCAGTGACACGATCTCAGCTCACTGCCTCCCAGGTTCAAGTGATTCTCTTGCCTTTACCTCCTGAGTAGCTGGGACTACAGGCATGCACCATCATGCCTAGCTATTTTTGTATTTTTAGTAGAGATGGGGTTTCACCATGTTGGCCAGGCTGATCTTGAATTCCTGATCTCAAGTAATCCACCTGCCTCAGCCTCCCACAGTACTGGGATTACAAGTGTGAGCCACCACGCCCGGCCACATGTGGAATTTGAATTCAGCAGGAAAGGGTGAAATGATGTAACGAGAGGTGCTGCAGTCAGCTCACTCCCCGTCTGGATGAAAATGCACCTGGGCCTGTCTCTTACGCTAGTCTGCAAAACAAATTCCAGAAGAGATTTATTAAACGTAAAAAAAAAAAGCTCCATAATATGAATCTTTTAGAAAATGTCAAATATGAGAAGACCTTCTCAACCAAGACTGGAAACCCAGAAGTTATGAAATGTGACTATTTAAATGTGTGCACACCAAAAGATGCTGGAGAGAAAGTACAGGGACAAAGGAGAAACTCAGAAAAAATGTTTGCACAGCTGAAGACAACAGCAGCTCAATATCACCCCATAAAAGGGATTTTTGCAAATCAAGAAGTGGACAACACAATAGAAAAGTGGGCTAAACATACAGAGGAGGAATTCATGTCACAGAAGTTCCAGTGGCCAACAGCAAAAGAAAAGGCACTGCTTAATCTGGCTAAAAGGTTGGGAAATGCAAAGTAAGTTATGCTCCTATACCCATCGGCTTGGCGAGAATTAAAAAGGCTCTGGGGGCCGGGCGTGGTAGCTCGTGCCTGTAATCTCAGCACTTTGGGAGGCCGAAGCAGGAGCATTGCTCAAGCCGGTAGTTGGGGTACATGTTCTCAGGACCTCTTGAGAGAGAGAAAGACATATATGAAACTGGCCCATGCAATAATGAAGGCTGAGGCTGGGAAGTCCCACAGTCTGTTGTCTGTAAGCTGGAGATGCAGGAAAGCTGGTGTAAGTTCCAGTCTGAGGTTAGGAGACTGGTGTCCTAGCTCCGGCAGTTAGAGAGAGAAATGCTCTCTTCCTTCACCTTTTTGTGCTATTCAGCCTCTGACTATGATACTCACCGGCACTGGGGAAGGTCCTCTGCTTTCCTCAATCTATCCATTCAAATGCTGATATCATCTGAAAATACCCCATAGACACACCCAGGAATAATGTTTCCTCAATTATCTGGACACCCCATAACCCAGTTGACACTTAAAATTAAACATCACAGACCATATATGCACTTACGGAAAAATATATATGAGATATATCTAAAAACATTTTAAATGTCAAAGTCTGCCCTCCCTCAGAGGAGTTTCACCCCACAGATGAGGGAGTTTACCCTCCAATTCCCATCAGGCATTGTCTGGGAGTTGCTTCAGGAGGTGTTAACCCCTCACACTCCTGGCCTTCTGGATGCATAGGCTGGACACACTCCTGTGGTCAGAGGAAGCCCCAAACAGAGTTGCAGGTATATGTGTGAGACACCTTGATCATATGCAGATGAAAGTAGAAGGGAGGCAGGGGTTGGGGGACAGCACAGGTAGCTCTAGCGACATGTTGCATTTTTGCAACAATGGGCATAAGAAGACTATTTGAAAAATGTTAAGCACAGTATTTGTGGTTAAGAAGACCTGTTGACTTTTGGATGCCCATCATGTGCCAAGCACCATGCCCAATCTGCACGTGCGTCATTTCTCAGCATGACCATGATTGTCCCCATGATAAAGCAACCAGTGTGTCTCCATTAATTCTGCACATAAACTCTTCTGAAAGTGGTAAAATAGAGTTGGGGTCCTCTGTGCTGGTGACATTTAGAATGGAAGACAAGTGCTATCTTGAAGGAGATGACTCAGTCTGAGAAGGGGCTAGTTTTCTCAAGCAAACACTTTTGGAACACCCTTCCAGCCAAAACTCTTGAGTTAACGTAGAAGAGTGGGTCCTGGCTTCCTCTTTGCTAGTCACTTTGCATGTGGCTGGCAGGGATGGTGACATTGTTGGGAGTGTATGAGGCTTTATAATGGCTGTGTATAATCAGATAAAAGAAATATTTTTAAACCATAAATTTTGGGTGAAATTAAAATTCTGAAAAGCCTACATGAGCCCTCTATCTTCAGGATGGTTCTAGAGAGAGCATAAGTCAGATTTTCCTTATGCCTCAGAAGACCACTTGACGAGTCAAAGTGTGTTCATTAGGACAGACAGAGCAAGAATCAACAATGCTCAATCAGACATGTTGCATTTTTGCAACAAGGGGCATAAGAAGGATATTTGAAAACACTTAAGCACACTATTTGTGGTTAAGAAGACCTGATCACAACAACAAAAGTCTGCTCTTGTAAACTAGAATGAGAAACCCCACATTCATTTTTAGGATGAAACACAGCACTTAGATGGCCTGTCGCGGTGGCCCACGTCTGTAATCCCAGCACTTTGGGAGGCCAAGGTGGGTGGATCACTTGAGGCCAGGAGTTCAAGACCAGCCTGGCCAACATGGTGAAACCCCATCTGTACTAAAAATACAAAAAAATTAGCGGGCATGGTGGCACGGGTCTGTAGTCCCAGCTACTTAGGAGGCTGAGGCATAAGGATTGCTTGAACCCGGGAGGTGGAGGTTGCAGTGAGCTGAAATTGTGCCACTGCACTCCAGCTTGGGCGACAGAGTGAGACTTTGTCTCCAAAACAAAAACAAAACAAAACAAAAAACCCTATGGCACTTACAGGCTGTCTCCTGCCTGCCAGTCACTGTTGTGGCCACTCAGACAGCTCCCCCAGCTTCTTTGCCGAGGTGAAGTTTGTCCTTCCGGGTCTCTGCTGGCTCTGGTCACACACTTGGAGCAGATTGAACACTGGCTTGGAAGGAAGGTAGGGTCTGTGTTGGAATGGTGTCTCAGCCCCATTGCTTGGTTCACCTGTCAAATGGGCAGAGCACCTAATGCCATTCGCAGGGTGGCATGAGGATGGAAACACTCAGTTCCATTCGTCCAGCACATGTTCACTAAGAGTCTCCTTTGTGCAGGCACTGGATGGTGCTGCTGCAATTGGATAACGACGCAGCCCCACAAGTAGGGGGGACAGACTTGTCGCTCGATACTCACTTCGCCAGTCACAATCAGCTGGGGCTGTGAGGTCTGGAGGCTTCCTGGAGGAAGAGGCATTTAAGCCAAGAAGGTGTTGGCCAGGGAAGAGTGCCCAGGCAGGAAGGGCAGTGAGAGGCCAGAGAGTGGCACGAGGGACAAGGGAATGAGTCATGCACAAGGGCATGGGTGGCATCTGCCTGTGCCAGTCTCCAGCCTCCATGGGACTCTGTTTCTGTCTCTCTCTCGCCTCTGTCCTCCCCCATCCCCATGATGATCCTGCCTCAGGTCACTTGTCATCTTTTGCAGTGGACACCCAACTGCCTCCCAGCAGTTTTTCCACCCTTCCCCAGCTGTCACACCCACACTGTTTGGATGGGACTGACCCACCCCAGCTGCAGGGGTGGGCCCTGGTTTGCCTAAAGCAGTGGCCTTCCATCTTCCTGGCCAGAGGGACTGGCTTAGGCAGAGGCAGAGGCACATGCCCTAAAATGATTCAATCTGGCTAGGCACCATGGCTTCATGCCTGTAATCCCACCACTTCGGGAGGCCAAGGTGGGAGGATCACCTGAGGTCAGAAGTTCGAGGCCAACCTGGCCAACATGGTGAAACCCTGTCTCTACTAAAAATACAAAAACTAGCTGGGCATGGTGATGGGCACCTGTAATCCCAGCTACTTAGGAGGCCGAGGCAGGAGAATCACTTGAATGGGAGGCAGAGGTTGCCATGATCTGAGATGGCACCGTTGCACTCCAGCTTGGGCGACAACAGTGAAACTCCATCTCAAAAAAAAAAAAAAAAGAAAAAGGGTTCAATCCAAGGGATCCAAGGGCTGCCCAGAACTTTCTTTCAACAGCTGGGAAGAGAGTTTCCTCCGAGGAAGGAGGACACAGGCAGGTCTTGCAGCTATGGGCCGCCATCTGTCAAGCATAAGAGCAGTCAACCCCGAGGAGATTGCAATGAAAAGACAGAAACTGTGTTGGCGGTGACACTGTTGAGTCCCCAGGCGAAGCCATCTCTGAAGCCCTGCGTGCCTGGGTCAAGGCCTCCCCAGTGAAGGCAGCTTGAGTGGGTGCTGTGACTTGCAGTGGTGGTCCCAGAGTGGGGCCACACTGGCAGGATCACACTGTTCCATGATTCAGACCCGCCACGATCCAAAGAGATCGTTATTTTGCTTTGTTGTGTTTAATTGCTCATGGCTTCCCCTAAAGCAGGGCCTCATCTGTTTTTACACACGTTGCCCCTTCAAGGTATTGCACACAGTTGGTGCTCAATTAATGTTGTTTAATGGCAGATGCCCTGTTAACCTGGCTGTTTCTTTTTTCCTCCTTTTTTTTTTTTATCCCTTTGTCTGGCCCCACTGCCTGGAATGTCCCCAGCCCCTTCACCTCATCCTCTAAGCTCTGAGACCTCTTCCTGGGCCCCAGCCTGGGCTTCCTTCCCATCACGTTAGACTCCCTGCAGTAACTGTCAGCGTGCATCTCTGGCCCCCTGATGAGACCATGTGCCTCATCTGTTTGAAGATCTCTCACTGAATGCCTGCTATAGGTTAGGCACCATGCCAGCAGCTGGGAAAATAGCAATAGCCACAATAATGTAAATGCTGCATTAGCGGATCTTACGTTCTAGTGAGCAAAGGATAGTAAATAAGTGGGTAATTTTGTATTTTCAGTAGAGACCAGGTTTCTCCATGTTGGTCAGGCCGGTCTCAATTCCCGACCTCAAGTTATCATCTGCCTGACTCAGCCAAAAGTTTATAATAGTTTATTTGCTTGGTTAGCTAAAATATGGATTAAAAGATGGCCCACTGTGAGTGAGCTGAAAATACCTGATCTCCCTTGGTTTAATGTAGAGGAAGGGATGCAAAGGCTTAGGGAGATTGAGATGGTGGAATGGATTAGTCATTTTAGACCTTCTCATCCAAGCTGGGAGGGTCCAGAAGACGTACACTTACCCTACACCTTGCCAAGTAGATTTGTGAGGACAGGTCATGCATCTTTGAAGAGCCCAATAATTGCTCTTCTCCGAATGTCAGATCTAACAGTGGGAATCACAGTCACTCAACTAAAACATTTAAATACAATGGGAATAATGGGATCTTGAAGTGGCAGGGGCCAAGTGGCAGGACTCAACTGTCAAAGGCAAGGTGGGTGGAGTTACTGCAATGGATAGCTGCGGCAAAGCGGCAATCAGAATAGTCTGACTCGTGTAGAGCTCTGGCATTGGCTAATTAATCATGGTGTTCCTAGAAGTTAAATTGATAGGAAGCCTCCTGCATTCCTACTTAATTTATACAAGCAGAAAACTTCTAGGTTGAGTAGACAAAAGACTAATTTGAATTATAAAATAGAGAATCAGAGCCCTTCCATTTCCAGACTTGAGCCAATTTACAGACCCAAAACCCCTTGAATGAAGGGAAGGCCGGGTCCCCGTGAGGAGGGATTCCACTACATTACTGACAATTTATGCAGTGAATCTTTCTCCCATCCTTCCCCAAGGAGACCTCTGGCCTTTTACCAGGGCAACTGTGCAGCTCAGTGTACACTGGCTCTGAGCTGACGTTGATTCCAGGGGACCCAAAATGTCATGTGATTCCCCAGTTAAAGTAGGGGCTTATGGAGGTCAGGTAATTAATGGAATTTTAGCTCAGGTCTGACTTACAGCGGGTCCAGTGGGTCCCCAGACTGATCCTGCGGTCACTTCCTCAGTGCTAGAATGCATAATTGGCATAGACATACTTAGCAGCTGACAGAAACCCCACATTGGTTCCCTGACTGGTAGAGTGAGGGCTATTTTTCTGGGAAAGGCCAAATGAAAGCCATTAGGGCAGACTCTACCTAGAAAAATAGTAAATCAAAAACAATATCACATCCCTGGAGGGACTGCAGAGATTAGTGCCACCATGAAGGACTTGAAAGACGCAGGAGTAGTGATTCCCATCACATCCCCGTTCAACTCTCCAATTTGGTCTGTGCAGAAGTCAGATGGTTCTGCATGACATGCAGGCACCACCCGAAAGTGGACAGCTGCAGCACTACAGCCCCTTTCTAGGACATCCCTGAAGGACAGTGGTGAAGGGAAGTCTTCCCAGTGGGCAGCACTTTGAGCAGTGCACCTGGTTGTGAACTTTGAATGGAAGGAGAAATGGCCAGATGTGGGATTATACACTAATTCATGGGCTGCAGCCAATGGTTTGGCTGGATGGTCACGGACTTGAAAGAAGCGTGATTGGAAAATTGGTGACAAAGAAACTTGAGGTATGGAGATGGACTTCTCTGAGCGGTCAAAAACTGAAACCATTTGTATCCCATGTGAGTGCTCGCCAACAGGCGACCTCAGCAGAGGAGGAGTTTAATAATCAAGTGGATAGGATGACCCGTTCTATGGACACCATTCAGCCTCTTTCCCCAGCACCCTTGTCACCGCCCAATGAGCCCATGAAAAAAGTGGCCATGGTGGCAGGGATGGAGGTTATGCATGGGCTCAGCAACATGGACTTCCACTCACCAAGGCTTACCTGGCTATGGCTACTGCTGAGTGCCCAATTTGCCAGCAGCAGAGACCAACACTGAGCCCTTGATAGGGCACCATTCCTCAGGTGATCAGCCAGCTACCTGGTGGCAGGTTGATTTTATTTGACTTCTTCCATCATGGAAAGGGCGGAGGTTTGTCCTCACTGGAATAGACACTTACTCTGGATACGGGTTTGCCTATCATGCATGGAATGCTTCTGCCAAGACTACCATGTGTGGACTCACAGAATGCCTTATCCACTGTCATGGTATTCCACACAGCATTGCCTCCAACCAAGGCACTCAGTGTACCGCTAAAGAAGTGGGGCAGTGGGCTCATGCTCATGGAATTCACTGGTCGTACCATATTCCCCCGTGTCCTGAAGCAGCTGAATTGATAGAATGGTGGAATGACCTTTTGAAGTCACAATTACAATGCCAACTAGGTGACAGTACTTTGCAGGCCTGGGGCAAAGTTCTCCAGAAGGCCGTGTGTGCTCTAAATCAGCGTCCAATATATGGTACTGTTTCTCCCATAGCCAGGATTCATGGGTCCAGGAATCAAGGGATGGAAGTGGAAGTGGCATCACTCACCATCACCTCCGGTGATCCACTAGCAAAGTTTTGGCTTCCTCTTCCCAAAACATTAAGTCTTGCTGGCCTAGAGGTCTTAGTTCCAGAGAGAGGAATGCTGCCACCAGGATTCCGTTAAACTGGAAGTTAAGATTGCCACCTGGGCACTTTGGGATCCTCCTACTTTAAGTCAACAGGCTAAGAAGGGAGTTTCAGTGTTGGCTGGGGTGACTGATCCAGCCTATCAAGATGAAATCAGTCTAATACCCCACAACAGAGGTAAGGAAGAGTATGCATGGAATACAGGAGATCCATTAGGGCATCTCTTAGTATTGCCATGCCCTGTGACTAAGGTCAGTGGGAAATACAACAGCCCCATCTGGGCAGGACTACAAATGGCCCAGACCCCTCAGGAATGAAGGTCTGGGTCACTCCACCAGGGAAAAAAAATGACGGCTGAGGTGCTTGCTGAAGGCAAAGAGAATACAGAATGGGTAGCAGAAGAAGGTAGTCATCAATACCAGCTACAGCTGGGCAGGGTGGCTCACACCTGTAATCCCAGCACTTTCGGAGGTCAAGATGGGTGGATTGCCTGAGATCAGGAGTTCAAGAGCAGCCTGGCCAAAATGTCCCCATCTCTACTAAAAATACAAAAATTAGCCGGGCACAGTGGTGCGCCCTGTAATCTCAGCTATTCGAGAGGCTGAGCCATGAGAATCACTTAAACCTGGGAGTGGGAGGTTATAGTGAGCCAAGATATGCCACTGCACTCCAGCCTGGGCAAGAGAGCGAGATGTCGTCTCAAAAAAAAAAGAGGAAAATAAAGAAAATATCTTTATTTCCTTTATCTCTATCTTGTGACATAAGATTTATTGACTTCATATCAGCATTTAAGTACTGTTCACTTTATTTAATTGTATTTGGGTTGGGGATTGATGTGTTTCTGGTTGTACGAAGGATAGTTGCATTACGTTAGGCTTAATTATGACCTTATTACTGTCTTTATTTGAAGATTATGTATGATCTCAGGAGATGTGTATGGGTTGAAAAGGGGTGGACTTGTGATAGTTAATACTGAATAACAACTTGATTGGATTGCAGGTTACAAACTATTGATCCTGGGTGTGTCTGTGAGGGTGTGGCCAAAGAAGATTAACATTTGAGTCAGTGGGCTGGGGAAGGCAGATCCACCCTTAATCTGGTGGGAACGATCTCATCAGCTGCCAGCGAATATAAAGCAGGCAGAAAAATGTGAAAAGAACAGACGGGCCTAGCCTCCCAGCCTGCATCTTCTGTGCTGGATGCTTCCTGCCCTCGAACACTGGACTCCAAGTTCTTCAGTTTTGGGACTTGGCCTGGCTCTCTTTGCTCCTCAGCTTGCAGACAGCCTATTGTGGGACCTTGTGATCCCTTAAGTTAACACTTAATAAACTCCCCTTTATCTATCTATCTATCTATCTATCTACCTACCTACCTACCTACCTATCCATTCATCCTATTAATTCTGTTCCTCTAGAGAACCCTAATACATCCACTTACATCTTCAATGCAAATCATGCTGGGTTGACTACGTGGAAAATTGTATGTATAAGTATGCTCTTTGTGGCACTGTTTGTAATAGAGGAATACTGGAAATAATTTGAATATTCAACAAACAACAGGATGGGTTATGGCAGCTAAGGTGTATCTAAACAACAAAACACTACTTAATCATTAAACTAGTGCTAGAGAATGTTTAGTGACAAGTCGGTGTGCATACTGAGAACCAAATTACCAATTTTTGTGTTAAACAGAAAGCACACAATTTTAAAGCAAGAGTTGGCAAACACTTTAGACAACAAAGATTTTAGGCTTTGTGGGCTGTGTGTCTCAGGCACAAGTGTTCAGTTTTAATGTGAAAGGAGTCATAGATCTATGTAAATGAACAAACGTGGCTATGTTCCAATAAAATGTTATTCATCAACACCGAAATTTAAATTTCATACATAATTTTCATGTCATGAAATATTCTTCTTTTGATATTTTTCCCACTTAAAAATGTAAAAATCGGCTGGGTGCAGTGGCTCATGCCTGTAACCCCAGCACTTTGGGAGGTCAAGGCGGGCGGATCACCTGAGGTCGGGAGTTTGACACTAGCCTAGGCAACATGGTGAAACCCCGTCTCTCTTAATACAAAAATTAGCTGAGCGTGGTGGCGGCACTGACCTGTAATCCTAACTACTTGGGAGGCAGAGGCAGGAGAATCACTTGAACCCGGGAGGCGGAGGTTGTGGTGAGCCAAGATTGTGCCATTGCACTCCAGCCTGGACGATAAGAGCAAAACTCTGTCTCAAAAGAAAAAGTAAAAACCATTATTAGTCAACAAGCTATAAGAAAACAAGTAGAAGCCCGGCTTTGACCCACAGGCCACTGTTCGCCCACCCTTGGTCTACAAGACGCTGAGCCCAAATGTTCACCACATACACTTCTCTCGAACGACAGGAGGTTACATTTTCCCTCCCTTCTTGTGGTGTTTTTCTGGGACATTTCTCCCTATGTATCTGCATGGCTCACTCCTTTGCCCTTTTAAACCTTTGCTCAAATAATATATTTTCAGTCATGCCTGCCTCAGCACTGTATTTAAAATTGTGACCTGCCTGTCCATCTTCTTTACCTATTTTTAAATATTTTCTTTACCTTGTTCAGTTATTTTGTTTTCCTTAACACTTATCACTCTTTAATTGAATACTTTATTTTAAAAATATTTGTTGCCCCGCTGGCTGCTCTGAAAAGCCATCTTTGCATTGTTCCTCGTCCGACTCCTCGCTCGCAGCAGCCGCCTCCGCCGCGCGCCTCCTCCTTTGCCGTCGCGGACTCCGGCAGCTTTGTTGCCAAAGTCCTTGAACTCTCGCTCTCTTTTTAATCCCCCGCATCGGATCACCGGCGTGCCCCACCATGTCAGCGGTAGACACCAGCTCCAAAATCACCACCAAGGACTTGAAGGAGAAGAAGGAAGTTGTGGAAGAGGCGGAAAATGGAAGAGATGCCCCTGCTAACGGGAATGCGAATGAGGAAAATGGGGAGCAGGAGGCTGACAATGAGGTAGATGAAGAAGAGGAAGAGGTGGGGAGGAAGAGGAGGAGGAGGAAGAAGGTGATGGTGAGGAGGAGGATGGAGATGAGGAAGCTGAGTCTGCTACGGGCAGGCGGGCAGCTGAAGATGATGAGGATGATGATGTCGACACCAAGCAGCAGAAGACGACGAGGATGATTAGCAAAAAAGGAAAAGTTAAACTAAAAAAAAACAAACAAAAAAATAAGGCCGCCGTGACCTATTCACCCTCCGCTTCCCGTCTCAGAATCTAAACGTGGTCACCTTCGAGTAGAGAGGCCGGCCCGCCCGCCCACCGCGGGCAGTGCCACCCGCAGATGACACGACGCGCTCTCCACTACCCATCCCAAACCATGAGAATTTGCAACAGGGGAGGAAAAAAGAACCAAAACTTCCAAGGCCCTGCTTTTTTTCTTAAAAGTACTTTAAAAAGGAAATTTGTTTGTATTTTTTATTTACATTTTATATTTTTGTATGCATTGTTAGGGTCAGCCATTTTGAATGATCTCGGATGACCAAACCAGCCTTCGGAGCGTTCTCTGTCCTACTTCTGACTTTACTTGTGGTGTGACCATGTTCATTATAATCTCAAAGGAGAAAAAAAAACCTTGTAAAAAAAGCGAAAATGACAACAGAAAAACAATCGTATTCCGAGCATTCCAGTACCTTTGTTGTGTATGTACTTAGCTGTAGTATAAGTAGTTGGTTTGTATGAGATGGTTAAAAGGACAGAGATTAAAAGGTTTCCTTTTTTTCCTTTTTTGTCTATGAAGTTGCTGTTTATTTTTTTTGGCCTGTTTGATGTATATGTGAAACAATGTTGTCCAACAATAAACAGGAATTTTATTTTGCAGAGTTGTTCTAACAAAAAAATATATATATATTTGTTGGGTCGGGTGTGGTGGCTCACGCCTGTAATCCCAGCACTTTGGGAGGCCGAGGTGGGCAGATCACAAGGTCAGGAGATCAAGACCATCCTGGCCAACACGGTGAAACCGTCTCTACTAAATATGCAAAAATTAGCTGGGCATGGTGGCGAACGCCTGTAATCCAGCTATTTGGGAGGCTGAGGCAGGAGAATCGCTTGAACCTGGGAGGCAGAGGTTGCAGTGAGCCACGATCGTGCCACTGCACTCCAGCCTGGGCAACAGAGAGACTCCGTCTCAAAACAATAAATAAATAAATAATAAAAATATTTGTTGATTACTATCTATATCTGTCCTCTTCTCTCCCAAACCTGGAGAATGCAAGCTCCATGAGGGCAGAGGTCTTTATTTGAGACAGGCTCTGTCTCTGTCACCCAGGCTGGAGTGCAGTGGCACGATCTTGGCTCACTGCAGCCTGAAACTCCTGGGCTCAAGCAGTCCTCCCTCCTCTGCCTCCCGAGTAGCTGGGAACACAGGTGAGGGCCACCGCTACACCTGGTTAACTGAAAGTTTGTCTTGCTCTGTTGCCGAGGCTGGTCTGTAACTCCTGGGGTCAAGCAATCCTCCCGCCTCTGCTCCAAAGTGTTGGGATCACAGGCATGAGCCACTGCACCAGGCCAGAAGTCTTTATTTTGTTCACTGATGTATTCCAGGCTCTAGAATAGTGTCTGACACACGGTTTGCGTCCCTAAACATTTTTTGAATGTATGATGAGTATCACACATACTATCTTTATAATTATAAACCTAATACACAAAACAACAGCCGGGGGCTGTGGTCCTAGCACTTTGGGAGGCTGAGGTGGGCAGACTGCTTCAGCTCAGGAGTTTGAGACCAGCCTGGGCAGGATCTTTTTCTTTTTTTTTGAGAAAGGGTCTCGCTCTGTCAGCCAGACTGGAGTGCAATGGCAGGATCTTGGCTCACAACCTCCGCCTCCTGGGTTCAAGTGATTCTCTTGCCTCAGCCTCCTGAGTAGCTGGGATACCAGGAGGACACCACCATGTCCAGCTAACTTTCATATTTTTCGTAGAGATGGGGTTTTACCTGTTGGCCAGGCTGGTCTTGAACTCCTGACCTCAAGTAATCTGCCTGCCTTGGCCTCTCAAAGTGCTAGTGTCAGAGGTATGTGAACCAGAGCAACTCTATCTTGAATACGAGCTAGGTAAAATGAGGCCAAGACCTACTGGGCTGCATTCCCAGAGGTTAAGGCATTCTAACTCACAGGTTAAGACAGAAGGTCAGTACCAGGTACAGGTCATAAAGACCTTGCTGATAAAACAGGTTGCAGTAAGGAAGCCGACTAAAACCTACCAAAACCAAGATGGCCACTAGAGTGATCTTTGGTCGTCCTCACTGCTGCACTCCCACCAGTGTGCCATGAGAGTTACCAGGGACATGGCAACGTTAGGAAGTTACCATATATAGTCTGAAAAGGGGAAACATGAGTTATCCACCCTTACTTAGCACACCATCAAGAAATAACCGTAAGAATGGGCAACCAGCAGCCCTCAGGGCTGCTCTATGGAGTAGCCATTCATTATTCCTCTACTTCCTTTTTTTTTTTTTTTTTTTTTTTAAGATGGAGACTTACTTTGTCACCCAGGCTAGAGTGCAGTGGCTTGATCTCGGCTCACTGCAACCTCTACATCCCGGGTTCAAGCGATTCTCCTGCCTCAGCCTCCCAAGTAGCTGGGACTACAGACACCTGCCACCACGCCTGGCTAATTTTTGTATTTTTAGTAGAGACAGGGTTTCACCATATTGGCCAGGCTGGTCTCAAACTCTTGACCTTGCGATCTGCCCACCTCGGCCTTCCAAAGCGCTGAGATTACAGGTGTGAGCCACCCCTCCCGGCCTCCTTTACTTTCTTAACAAACTTGCTTTTACTTTACTCTATGGACTAGCCCTGAATTCTTTACTGCATGAGATCCAAGAACCCTTTCTTGGGGTCTGGATTGGATCCCTTTCCTGTAACACTGGGATTATAGGTGTGAGCCACCATGTCCAGCCACCTTTGAGGCAGGAAAATAGGGTCTGGAGGCAGGGAACATATATAAGGCCGATTCATACTTCAGCTATGACAGGAAATATCCTCTCCATAGGGCGTACACCCTAAATGACTTTGTAACTTTACTTCATCCTCTTCATTTACATACGGTGCATCCGAAGTAACCAATGGAATTCTCCAGAGGGTATTTAAACTTCAAAAAAATTCTGTAACTGGGCCCTTGAGCCCCTATGCTGGGATGGCTCCCACACTGGAGTGTACTTTCATCTTCAATGAATCCGTTCATTCCTTCCTTGCTTTGTTTGTGCATTTTGTCCAATTCTTTAAAATGCCAAGAAACTGGACATTTTCCACCGGTGACACCTTGACCGTTTTGAGGATTATTCATTGACCTTTTGTAGAATGTTTCTCAATTGGGATGTGTCTGATGTTTTTCTCATGGTTAGACTGGAGGTAGCTGGGATTACAGGTGTGAGCCACCATGAACAGCCTGGCCTCGAAACCCTTTTTACACAAACATTTTTAAAAATTAGCCAGGCTTGGTGGTGCGCATCTATAGTGCCAGCTACTCCGGAGCCTGAGGAACCTGAGGCAAGAAGATTGCTTGATCCCAGGAGGCGGAGGCTGCAGTGAACCGAGATCGTGCCTGGCGCGCTGCACTCCAGCCTGGGCCACAAAGCGAGACTCGGTCTCAGAGAAAGAGAGAAAAAAAAGCCTAATACGGCCAGGCACGGTGGCTCACGCCTGCAATCCCAGAATTTTGGGAGGCTAAGGCGGGCAGATCACGAGGTCAAAGGATTGAGAATATCTTGGCCAACATGGAGAAACCACGTCTCTACTAAAAATACAAAAATTAGTTGGGCGTGGTGGCCCGCGCCTTTTGTCCCAACTACAGGGGAGGCTGAGGCAGGAAAATCGCTTGAACCCAGGAGGCAGAGGTTGCAGTGAGCCGAGATCGCGCCACTGCTGCAGAGCGAGACTCCGTCTCAAAAAAACAAAAAGCGTAGTATACAAAATAAACCTAGGAATCTTCCCTGAATCCTCCTGCCTACGGAATGAAGTCCACAGACTTGGAAGAGCGTTGAAGCCCCTCTAAAGCCACTCCCTTCCTCCAGCCTCTCGACCTCTAGCTCAGCACTAGCAGTTCACTCCCGGCGACGCCTCCCGCCGCCGCCTCCCGCCGCCACGAGGAGACGCCCCAGCACTGCCGTCTGTCAAAGCCCAACAGTATTGCCACATGACCCGCTCCGCATCCACGTGACCAGCGTCGCACCCGGTGGGCGTCAGGTGACGGGCTCAGTAGTTCTCCAATCGCTGTGCACGTTGTGGGGTTTCCACTTAGGGCTCGGTCTGAGGCTTGTAACACCACATTCTCCCCCAAGCCACAGGGGTAGTCTTGCCGCTGGCAGCTGGGTGGCGGTGTCTCTCAAAGGTCCTCTATAGGGTCTTTGTGAGGCCCAAGCCTACAGCGCGCTCAGTTCCGGAAGTGACGTCTCCCAGAGGGGCCGGAAGTGGCAGTGGAGGGAGGGAAGATGGCGGAGGTGGTGAGTCCGGTGCCCGGGGCGGGGCGGAGGGAGCCAGGGGAGGTGGGTAGAGCCCGAGGCCCCCCAGTAGCCGACCCTGGCGCCGCGCTGTCTCCCCAGGGGGAGATAATCGAGGGCTGCCGCCTACCCGTGCTGCGGCGGAATCAGGACAACGAAGATGAGTGGCGTGAGTGACGTCGGGGGGCGGGGCTAAGGAACCTGAGGGCGAGGGGCGGGAGGGAGTCAACTGAACCCCCGGGATGGGGAGGGGCCTCTGGAATTATGGGGCGGGCGGGGCTCAGACACTCCGATGAAGGGGCGTGGCTCTTAGCTGCTCTGAGAGGTACAGGGCGGGGTCTGGAAAGGGGTGGCACTTGTGACTGAAGGAGGCTTGGATGAGACCTTCCAAGTGCTGCAGCTTAGGGATCCGGCCTGGGGGTGGAGTTCAGGTCGTGGAAGGGTGGAGTCTCATGGCCTGGCCCGTCTAAGGCCCCTGCCTATGCTATTCCCATAGCACTGGCCGAGATCCTGAGCGTGAAGGACATCAGTGGCCGGAAGCTCTTCTACGTCCATTACATTGATTGTGAGTTCTGAGCCTAAGGTGGGGCAGCAGGGTTGGGTTGGGGGGCAGTCTTTGGCATTCCTTCCTGAGCCATCCCCACTGCTACAGTCAACAAACGTCTGGATGAATGGGTGACGCACGAGCGGCTGGACCTAAAGAAGATCCAGTTCCCCAAGAAAGAGGCCAAGACCCCCACCAAGAACGGACTTCCTGGGTCCCGTCCCGGCTCTCCAGAGAGAGAGGTGGTGAGTAGGTCCCCCACTTCACCTCTTCTCTCCTGCCTCCTATTTCTCTTATCTGTTGGCATTTAGGGGCTCCTGGATGGGCAGGAGGTGGCATCCTCTTACCCTGACTTCAGCTTGCAAAAGATGGGGGCCAAATTGCATATGTAGCTCTCAGAGTCCAGTAGTTAGTCCTGTGTCCTTCAGAAGGCAGAGGGTGGGGTTTGATAATTTTGAGCTGAGGGGCCCCTCTTCCCCTTCCCCATCCCACTGCCATCCCCGCCCCAGAGGAAGACCCTGGACCTATCTCTACAGCCGGCCTCGGCCCAGGCCAGCGGGAAGACCTTGCCAATCCCGGTCCAGATCACACTCCGCTTCAACCTGCCCAAGGAGCGGGAGGCCATTCCCGGTGGCGAGCCTGACCAGCCGCTCTCCTCCAGCTCCTGCCTGCAGCCCAACCACCGCTCAACGGTACCCTCAGCAATTCCAGGGACCTTGCTTTCTTCTCAGGTCCCACCTTCTCTACCTTCTGACCCACCTTTGTTGGTTTCTCTCTGCAGAAACGGAAGGTGGAGGTGGTTTCACCAGCAACTCCAGTGCCCAGCGAGACAGCCCCAGCTTCAGTTTTTCCCCAGGTGAGTTCCCCAAACCATTTCTTGTTCATTTCCTCTCTTCTATCCTCTGGTGGCCCTTTTCAGGCTCATCTCACAGTCATCCCTTCTTTTCCTGCTATCTCATCTGCAGAATGGAGCAGCACGTAGAGCAGTGGCAGCCCAGCCAGGACGGAAGCGAAAATCAAATTGTCTGGGCACTGATGAGGTGGGTCTGGGGAGCAGCAGAAGGGAGCTGCGTGAAAAGGAAGGGAGGCAGGCAGGGTGGAGAGATATTTAGTAATGAGTTTAAAAATGAAGGGTGGTGGGCATGGGCAGGGCTAGTGTTGGTAGGATTAGAAGCCAGGCAGAACATGGTTCAAATGAATCATTGGGGCTGGGCACCATGGTGCACACCTGTAATCCCGCACTTTGGGAGGCCAAGGCAGGTGGATCACCTGAGGTCAGGAGTTTGAGACCAGCCTGGCCAACATGGCAAAACCTCATCTCTACTAAAAATGAAAAAATTGGTTGGGCACAGTGGCTCACACCTGTAATCCCAACTCTTTGAGAGGCCAAGGTGGGTGGATCATGAGGTCAAGAGATTGAGACCATCCTGGCCAACATGATGGTGAAACATGGTGAAACCCCATCTCTACTAAAAATAAAAAATTAGCTGGGCCTGGCAGCACACGCCTGTAATCCCAGCTACTTGGGAGGCTGAGGCAGGAGAAATGCTTGAACCCAGGAGGTGGAGGGTGCAGTGAGCTGAGATCACACCACTGGCACTCCAGCCTGGGAAAAAAGTGAGACTTTGTCTCAAAAAAAAAAAAAAATTAGCCAGACATAGTGGCAGGCACCTGTAATCCCAGCTACTCCAGAGGCTGAGGCAGGAGAATCGCTTGAACCCCAGAGGTGAAGGTTGCAGCAAGCCAAGATTGCGCCACCGCACCCCATCCTGGGTGACAGAGTGAGACTCCATCTCCAAAATGGTCATTGGGTGATGTTTTCCACATCATCAGTCCCTTAGGGTTTCAGGTTTTATGTCTGGAAATTGGGGATCATGGTACCTCCCCTACAGGGTTGCTGTTAGGCTTGAAGGAAACCTGTTGAAGGGTTGTGAGCTGTGGTGTCCTGCCGAGCTGTCTCTTCTAACCTGGTGTCTTCCACTCGCCCCGGGCAGGACTCCCAGGACAGCTCAGATGGAATACCATCGGCACCACGCATGACTGGCAGCCTGGTGTCTGACCGGAGCCACGACGACATCGTCACCCGGATGAAGAACATTGAGTGTATTGAGCTGGGCCGGCACCGCCTCAAGCCGTGGTACTTCTCCCCGTACCCACAGGAGCTCACCACATTGCCTGTCCTCTACCTGTGCGAGTTCTGCCTCAAGTACGGCCGTAGCCTCAAGTGTCTTCAGCGTCACTTGGTATGAGGGGTCCAGGGAGGCTGCCTTCCCAGCACCCTCCACCTTGCCCTCGTCCCTGATCCTCCTCTCTTCCCCAGACCAAGTGTGACCTACGACATCCTCCAGGCAATGAGATTTACCGCAAAGGCACCATCTCCTTCTTTGAGATTGATGGACGTAAGAACAAGGTTAGTGCCTGAGAGGCAGTGGGGCTGTGGGGTAAGTCAAATGACAGTTTCTTCTTGCTCAGGAAAACTGACCAGTCGAGCCAACAGATGGGTTCAGCCCATTTTTATTGAGTTCCTGCTGTCTGGCGGGTGCTGGTAGCCAGGAATGAGACAGTCTCTGTTCTCTGACAGCTTACAGTCCATGGGGAGACAGACATACCAACAACCGCTTAGATTCCAGTGTCGTATCATGAAACAGAGAGTAGGTTAGCAGGACCCAAAGGAGGTGGTCAGCAGAGCTTCACAGAGGTTAACTTTGAGCCTTGACATGGATGACAAAGTGGCTGAGGGAATTTCTTGCAGTGGCATTCTGAGGAGTAGGCATGGATGCACAGAGATGGTCTTTGTGAAAGGCAAAGATCATTCTGGCTGAGAGGCAGAGAAGGGAGGATGAGGGAAGGCTCTTACAAGGGACAGAGTTCACGTGATGGATGCTGCGTTAACCACCATTCTGTAATTATTAATGTGGATGTGGGCATCCAAGTGGCAGTACCCAGCAGCAGGTGGTTAAAAAGCAATTTCTGGCTGGGCACAGTGACTCACACCTGTAACCCCAGCACTTTGGGAGGCCGAGGTGGGCCAATCACTTGAGCCCAGAATTTCAAGACCAGCCTGGGCAACATGGAGAAACCCCATCTCTGCTAAAAATTAAAAAAAAAATTGGCTGGGTGCAGTGGTTCACTCTGGAATCCCAGCACTTTGGGAGGACAAGGTGGGTGGATCACAAAGTCAGGAGATTAAGACCATCCTGGCCAACATGGTGAAACCCTGTCTCTACTAAAAATACAAAATTAGCTTGGTGGCATGTGCCTGTAATCCTAGCTACTCGGGAGGCTGAAGCAGGAGAATCACTTGAACCAGGGAGTCAGAGTTTGCAGTGAGCCAAGAATGCACCACTGCACTCCAGTCTGGTGACAGAGCAAGACTCTGTCTCAAAAATAAATAAATAATAAAAGAGCCGAGTGTGATGGTGCACATCGTAGTTCCAGGCACTCAGGAGGCTGAGTTGGGAGAATCACCTGAGCCTGGAAAGTCAAGGCTGCAGTGAGCCATGATTGCACCACTGCACTCTAGCCTGGGTGACAGGAGTGAGACCCTGTCTCAAAAAAAAAAAAAAAAAAAACCAACAACAACACACTGTCTGAAATGCAGAAGTTGTATGCAGAAATAAAGCAGCATGATTCATAATTTTGCTGGGGTAACCCCTAAGGCAGTTATTTTGTTAAATTCCAGAATTCTTTAACTGTCGTAGAATTGAAGATCAGTTCCCAGGAGGTGTGACTATGGATGTAGAATGTTAGGTTTTTTTAGCAGCTAGACTCCCAAGATTGTCAGATAGGGAGAGCTTCTCTCTGAAGCTGTGGTCGGAGTCTGACTTTGGACACATTAGTTTGTTGACTGCTGTCCAACACTTTGGGAGGCCAAGGCGAGCAGTTCATGAGGTCAAGAGATCGACACCATCTTGACCAACATGGTGAAACCCCGTCTCTACTAAAAATACAAAAATTAGCCAGGCACGATGGCGGGTGCCTGTAGTCCCAGCTACACTGGAGGCCGAGGCAGGAGAACCGCTTGAACAACCAGGAGTGAGCTGAGATCACACCACTGCCCTCCAGCGTGGGTGACAGAGCGAGACTCCTGTCTCAAACAAACAAACAAAAACAAAAATGTTAGGGGGCAGTGGGGTCTCGGGGCCAGGCTTAGATGGAGGTGTGCGGAGCAAGGCAGGGAAAATTGTCCAACTCAGCAGAGAGGCACTCAGACACCATCACACCTCTGGTGCACAGCCTTTTCAACACTGAGGAGCAGCCCTGCCTAAGCTGCGGGCTGGTGGAATGGGTCAGGCCCTGCCAGGGAGGAACACTCATCACCTGTCGGCCTGGGGCACAGCACAAACGGTGAAGCTTCTGGTCGACCCTGAACCACTGGCCAGGCTCAAGGTGGGGTACCCAGAGTGGTGACAAATCTTTTCTCTTGCAGAGTTATTCCCAGAACCTGTGTCTTTTGGCCAAATGTTTCCTTGACCATAAGACATTGTACTATGACACAGACCCTTTCCTCTTCTACGTCATGACGGAGTATGACTGCAAGGGCTTCCACATTGTGGGCTACTTCTCCAAGGTTAGTGCCCACCCAGGCTGTCCCTGTGCCCTGTCCTGAGCCAGGTCCATTCCCTCACACTCACCTGTCTCCCTTTTCCAGGAGAAGGAGTCAACAGAAGACTACAATGTGGCCTGCATCCTAACGCTGCCTCCCTACCAGCGCCGGGGCTACGGCAAGCTGCTGATCGAGTTCAGTGAGTATGTGTGCTGGGCCAGGGGGTAGTGCGCCCGTCATCCGTGCCTCACAGGCAGATGTGCCAGGCTGCTGTGATTCCCAGCCCTGGCTGTGCAGCCCAGTCTCTAGGGGAGCCAGCCAGGAATAACGGTGGCACTCTACTGGGGTTCTCTCCATTCGGGCTGACTGCCCTGCTCACCTGGGGTAGGTTCTCAGCCCCAGTTTGCTCCTTGGCCAAAGTTCTAAGTGCCACTCAACTGACTTACATGCTCCTGTCTGGGGCCATGGGCAGGTTAGTGAGCCGCTGGTGCTCATGTATCTGGTAACGTGTGCCATGATACAGGTCCTTGGGCAAGGACCAGTGGTTAATGTCCCCAGTTTTCCCCTGAGCCTGGCAGGCAGGTGTACAAAATGCTGTTAACAAATAGATGTAAGCATGGATTGCTCCTTGTGTTCAGTGAGGTCAATCTCTTAAAGCCAGAGGGATTCTGACCTTCATCACACATGGGCTCTTCAGCGTCCTCCCCAACCCTGAGGCCCCCTTCTCCTTCCTAGCCTCTTACTCTCCATCACCCCTCATTCTGTCTACCTCACCACAAACCAAACCCTTGGAATAACCAAGCTCTGACCTGGGTGATAGAAGTCCTAGCTGTTTGCCTGGTGAAGACACAGAGGCTTTACTTGATCAAGGTTATGGTCCATTTGAGGAATTTTATTGGTAAATGATGCCCAGATGGGGTCACATCCTCAGGAACTTCTCAGCCTGGTAGCATGAGTAGATGCTTGAAGAAACTCAGTCTAAGTCCATCTTGGAGCTCAGACCGCAATGGAGATGGAATGTGGGTGGGATCACCAAGGGGCTAAGGTCCACTATGAGGCTGGTTATAGCTGAGGGTGAGGAAGGGCTTCTAGTAGTAACAAACATTCCAGGTCCCTGACTGGGGAGAATGAAGACCCTGCCAAAGAGATGTGAAGCCACTTGAAGCCACTCAGGGCTTTGCAGGGTCTGAGGATCTCATTGGGTACTGCTTCCCAGTGCTCAGCTGTCTGCACGAGTCAGAGGGAGCGAGCCACTGTCGGGGTCAGTTACACTGGTTCTCAGGAATGGTCTCCCTGTCTTAGGAAGCACCTTGGTGCACCTTCTCTCCTTGCATCCTCACAACCACCCAGTCAGGCCACTCAGGTCTTAGAGCAGCTCACACTTCCAAGATCTCAGGTAGAAGGACTGATTTGACAGATTTCAAGCCTCCTCAGGCCTGGATCAGAGACGGGAATCAGTCCCTACTTCCTTCCTCTCATGCCCAGACACCAAGCCTGGGATGGCAAAGGAAAATTGGAGGCACTTTCTTCCCATGAGCCATTTTCTCTGCATCCTCTGCCCATAAGCCTTCACTGGCTTTTGGTCTCCTTTGTGGTTGACTGCAGCTGTCCCTCTCAGTGCCCTCACACCCTCCACTGTGCTCAGCACACTGGGGAAGAGTGAATACATGATCATTTGCCAAGTGGCAGGGCCACTATGGGAACTAGGCAGCCTGCCTTGGTGACCTGTGTTTTCAAATGTTGCTTATGTTCATCTGTGACCTCTTACCCTCTCCTGCTCCATTGCTTTAGGCTATGAACTCTCCAAAGTGGAAGGGAAAACAGGGACCCCTGAGAAGCCCCTTTCAGACCTTGGCCTGCTATCCTATCGAAGTTACTGGTCCCAAACCATCCTGGAGATCCTGATGGGGCTGAAGTCAGAGAGCGGGGAGAGGCCACAGATCACCATCAAGTGAGCCTGGCCCCGCCTACCCGGGGATGCATGGCATGGTCTGTCTGTTCCCGGGCTTTCTCACTCTCCTGGGGCTCCTGGGGACAGATGAAGGTTCTCAGGGGACCTGACCTTTGCCCTCCCACAGTGAGATCAGTGAAATCACCAGCATCAAGAAGGAGGATGTCATCTCCACTCTGCAGTACCTCAACCTCATCAACTACTACAAGGTAGGGAGGAAGGCAGGGGGAGACAGGAATGCAGAGTGCAGGCCCCTGTGGGCTGACCACTTGCTGGTCCGTCTCCTCTGCCCAGGGCCAGTACATCCTCACACTATCGGAGGACATCGTGGACGGGCATGAGCGGGCCATGCTCAAGCGGCTCCTGCGCATTGACTCCAAGTGTCTGCACTTCACTCCCAAGGACTGGAGCAAGAGGGGAAAGTGGTGACCAGGCACTGCCCACTGCAGTGGCAAGACCGCAGCAGGACGAGGGCTGATAGCCTGCCCCGCCCCCACGGCAACTCCCACAAAGCACTCTAAGGGAGATGGGGCTGAGGACAGCTCCAAAAGGAGGGGACAGGCCTAGCAGGGGTCCACTGGTGCCCAGCACCAAGGCGAGTTCAGGGCTCAGGCCAACTCCAAGGTCAGCTGGTTACAGGCCCAGGCCTGCTCTGAACCAGGGACCAGAGGGAGCCAGGCAGCTGTGTACAGTGAGATGGGGGGTGGGGGAGCTCTGTACAGAGGGCTGGTATTGTAAAAATTTCTTTTGTAAAGTAGAAATTGGGGGTGGGGTGGGTGCTGGCTGCAAAAGATTCTGGCCTTTCTTACCCCCATTGCCCCTGGCAATAAATTGTTTCTTTATGCCAGAGCCCTGCAAGGTTCTTGTGGGAAAGGGGCCCGTGCTGGCTTAGGGCCTCCAAGGCGTGCAGACTCAGGTGCTGTGAAGAGCTCCTTTATTGGGGTGATGAAATCAGTGGCTCCAAAGTGAAGAACTGGTTTACTGCTGCTGTGAAGGAAGGGATCGCGGCTTTTAATTTCAAGCTCCGGTTCTCAGTCCTCGGGCACCTGTGCGTGAATCTGCAACAGGAGTCGCCTCTGCTGTTGGGCTTGTAAAACAGGGCAGCAGGCTGACCCCCACACCCGGGGAACCACCCAGCTGTTCAGAATAACCCCTTCAGGATATGCGGGAAGCCGCGCTTCCCACGCACTACCCAGTAGAATCCTCCAGGCTCCGTCTGCCCTACTGTGCTCCTCAGCCCGTGTTCCAAAACTCTACCCAGGGCAAGATCCAGAAAGGGGGCTCCTTGTGTACTCACCGCTGCTGCGAGGCTGGGCCAAGTTAAGGCCCCACGCACTTTGGCATCCGGGCCAGGGATGGTCTCCAGGCCCCACAGGGTGAAGCGGCTGAAGCTGGCAGTGGCTCCGATGAAGCGGTCCTGGGGAAGGGGCCGGCTCAGCATCGGGAATGCAGCTCCTGCCCGCACCCCCTTCCTACCCTATCCCTTTGCTCACGAAGTCCCGCTCCAGCGGCTCCTCTTCTTGGTCGTAAGTCCCGGAATCCCGCGAGGGATCCGGTTTCCCCATCAACCCCTCCTCTTCCGTTACCATCACGTATCCCACGACGCCGGGCGGCACCGCCACCTCCTCGCCCCGCAGACTGCGGCCCCGAAACGAGACTTCGAGTCCTGGAACAGGAGGCGCAGGGCCTCAGTCAGGGACCCATGCTGGGCCCTGCGGGGCGAGCCCAGGGCTGCCCTCCCGCCGCCTCCGGGTGGTCCTCGACCCCCAAAAGCCCAGACGATGAAGAGCTTGCGGGCCGGCGCGGGGGCTGCCGGGAGCCGTAGTCCGGCCGCAGGGCTCACCCTCAGGGCCCTGGCAGATGGCGGGCGTGAAGAAGCGCCCCACCGGGGCGGGCCCGTCCATCGCGACCTCGCAGGGCAGCAGGTGCAGTGTGGCGGGGGCGGCGTCGCGCAGCGTGGCGGGGCGCAAGTGGACGCGGTGCCTCTCGATTGCTACCTCGTCGCCGCTCTCCATCCTCGCTCCAAGGCGACGCTGGTGCTCTTGGGCTGAGGCCGAAGCTGGCGCGGAAAGCGCGCAGGGCCTCTTGGGAAGCCGCCGCGGAGCCTCACGGGAAGTGTAGTTCCTCCTGCTCCCAACGCTTTGCCTGCAAGCCCTGCTTCCCTGGGTCCAAGTCCCAGGGTTTTCTCTTTTCTTTTCTTTTTTCCTTTCCTTTCCTTTCCTCTTCTCTCTCTTCTCTTTTCCCCCTCCCTTCTCCTCTCCTCCCCTCTCTTCCCCTCCTCTCCCCTTCCTCTACCCTGTTTTTTTTTTTTTTTTTGGACACAGTCTCGATCTGTCTCCCAGGCTGGAATGCAGTGGTGCAATCTCGGCTCACTGCAATCTCTGCCTCCTGGGTTCAGTGGATTCTCTTGCCTCAGCCTCCTAAGCAACTGGGATTACAGGCACGCACCACACCAGGCCCTGCTAAATTTCGTATTTTTAGTAGAGACGGGGTTTCATCATGTTGGCCAGGCTGGTCTCGAACTCCTGACCTCAGGTGATCCGCCAGCCTCAGCCTCCCAAAGTGCTGGGATTACAGGCGTGGACCTCCGCGCCCAGCTGGATATTTTTCTTTTTTTGTTTTTAATGACACATCATTGTAAAAATCTGAAACGATTCTGAAATGTACTCTTTTTATATTGGTTGGTAGGTATTTATTTTTAGTTTACTAAGAACATCAATCCTTTTCTTTTTTTTTATTTATTATTATTATTATTATTTTTTTGAGACGGAGTTTCGCTCTTGTTACCCAGGCTGGAGTGCAATGGCGCAATCTCGGCTCACCGCAACCTCCGCCTCCTGGGTTCAGGCAATTCTCCTGCCTCAGCCTCCTGAGTAGCTGGGATTACAGGCACGCGCCACCATGCCCAGCTAATTTTTTGTATTTTTTTAGTAGAGACGGGGTTTCACCATGTTGACCAGGATGGTCTCGATCTCTTGACCTCGTGATCCACCCGCCCCGGCCTCCCAAAGTGCTGGGATTACAGGCTTGAGCCACCGCGCCCGGCCCTTCAACCCTTTTCTTAAATGCACTGAAAATGTTTTATCCGTGGTCTGTCTGTGTAAAGGTGATTTTTGCTGGACAAAGACTTATTTTTGTTGTTGTTGTTTGTCTGGTTTTTTAGACAAGGTCTCACTCTGTCACCCAGGCTGGAGTGCAGTGGTTTGATTGGCTCACTGCAGCTTCGACCTCCTAGGCTTAATTCATCCTCCCACCTCAGCCTCCTGTATAGCTGGAACCACAGGCCTGTGCCACCGCGCAGCTAATTTTTGTATTTTTGGTAGAAGCAGAGTTTTGCCATGTTGCCCAGGCTGGTCTTGAACTCCTGGACTCAAGTGATTTGCCCACCTTGGCCTCCCAAATCATGCTGGAATTACAGGTGTGAGCCACTGTGCCCAGCACAAAGACTTACTTTTTTGTAGTCAAATTTATCAACATTTTTCATGTCTTTTAGATTTCACAATTCCTCTCTCTTTGGTTTCTCAACTCTTCTCTAATGTTTATTTGTTCAGATACCCAACCTTAGATGTATTTTTCAAGTTCTCACATAAACTTACACAAAACTGGAAATTTAGATTTAAATTGCATTTAATTTATACATCCCTGGACATCTGGGAGCTGGCCTTGGTATTCTGTTGAACATAAACAATTTCAGAGAACATCAGCATTGCACAAGGTCACTCTGTGACCGCGAGGAGCAAGACAGAAACAGAACCACTCTATCATCACATCTGAATGCTGGCAGAGGTGAACACTGTCCAAACCACAAAAGGCACAAAACATCCCTGTTTCTCTCATAAGGAAGTGACTGTTGTTTCCTTACCAAGTACAGCATTAGCCTCCATCTAATCTCTCCTTCTGGGTGAGATTTGTTGATAGTCCGTCATAGACATACCCCCATTTCTGACAACATCCAAGCCAGAGAGAACCCTGGCTTCCCTAAACCCTGACTGAAATCACTGAACATGGCCAGTGATTTATCTTCCTTTTAAGTCCTTGAATCCTTTTAATCCTTAAGTCCTCTTAAATCCTCCTCCTAAGTCCTTTCTAGCACCCTCTTACTGAAATGCCCAGAGTGCAAAAGTAATAAACCCAGTTTGTTCAACTGAAGATGTATTCTTGGTGGTCTATGGCCAGAGTGGCAGATTAGTTTAGAAAAAGGCTCACTTTAGTTTTCTATCAATAATAGAATACATAATTCAGTTTTTTCACATCTCCTTGTATATCTGTATAGTTTGTTCATATAGAATAGATATTAATAGTTATTGTAAAGTTTATTTCTTCCTAGGTTATATTGATATTTGTTTCTATTAAAAACTGAGGGGCTGGGCATGATGTTTCACATCTGCAATTCCAGTGCTTTAGGAGGCCAAGAGGGAGGAGGATTGTTTGAGGCCAGGAGTTTGAGACCACCCCAGGAAACAGCAAGACCAGCCTGGCCAACATGGTGAAACCTTGTCTCTACTAAAAAATACAAAAATTCGGCCGGGCGCAGTGGCTCACGCCTGTAATCCCAGCACTTTGGGAGGCCGAGGCGGGTGGATCACAAGGTCAAGAGATCGAGACCATCCTGGTCAACATGGTGAAACCCCGTCTCTACTAAAAAATACAAAAAATTAGCTGGGCACGGTGGCGCGTGCCTGTAATCCCAGCTATTCAGGAGGCTGAGGCAGGAGAATTGCCTGAACCCAGGAGGCGGAGGTTGCGGTGAGCCGAGATCATGCCATTGCACTCCAGCCTGGGTAACAAGAGCGAAACTTCGTCTGAAAAAAAAAAAAAAAATTAGCTGGGTGTGGTGGCGCATGCCTGTAATCACAGCTACTTGGAAGGCTGAGATAAGAGAATCTCTTGAACCCAGGAGGTGGAGGTTGCAGTGAGCCAAGATTGCACCTTTGCACTCTAGCCGGAGGCCACAAGAGCGAAACTCTGTCAAAAACAAACAAACAAAAACCATTTTTTTAATTTTTAATTTTTTTCTTTTGACACAGAGTCTCGCTCTGTCACCCAGGCTGGAGTGCAGTGGTGTGATCTGGGCTCACTGCAGCCTTGACTCCCAAGCTTAAGCAATCCTCCCACCTCAGCCTCCCAAGTAGCTGGGACTACAGGTGCATGCCACTGTGCTCGGCTAATTAATTTCTGCATCTTTTGTAAAGACTGGATTTCGATCTATTGCCCAGGCTGGTCTCAAACTCCTGGGCTCAAGCGATCTGACTGCCTCAGCCTGCCAAAGTGTTGGGATTACAAGCATGAACCACTGCACCCAGCAGCTTTTTTTCTTTTTTTTTGAGACAGGTCTTGCTCTGTCACCAGGCTGGAGTACAGTGGCATGATCATGGCTCAGTGCAGCTTCAGCCTCCCAGGCTCAAGTGACCCTCCTACCACAGCCCAGCTAATTTTTAAACTTTTTGTAGAGATGGGGTCTCAGGTTGCCCAGGTTAATGTTGAGCTCCTGGGCTCAAGCAATCCTCTCACCTCAGATCAAAAACAATTTTTTTTTTTTGAGATGGAGTTTCACTCTTGTTGCCCAGGCCGGAGGGCAATGGCGCCATCTTGGCTCACTGCAACCTCTGCCACCTGGGTTCAAGTGATTCTCCTGCCTCAGCCTCCCGAGTAGCTGGGATTACAGGCACATGCCACCACGGCCAGCTAATTTTTTATTTATTTTTTGTATTTTTAGTAGAGACAGGGTTTCTCCATGTTGGTCAGGCTGGTCTTGAACTCCTGACCTCAGGTGATCCACCTGCCTCAGCCTCCCAAAGTGCTGAGATTATAGGTGTGAGCCACCATGCCCGGCCCAGATCATATTTTAAAATTAAGAAATGTACCTTGTTTTTAAGACATAATGAATGCTGTTGCCCACTTAATATAGTACAGTGTAAATACAACTTTTGTATGCACTGGGAAACCAAAGAATTTGTGTGATTAATATCACAATATTAGTTTTATTGTGGTTGTCTGGAACTAAATCCCGATTTCTCCAAGGTCTGCCTGTATACTACACGGTACTGTGGGTCTCTTGTAATAGAATATTCCCAATTCCTACTGTTCATGATGCCCTTGATATTCACTTCACTTGTTCATATGCTATCGTCATCCAATTCATTGTTGCTATTTTAAATTTTTTTCTCTTTTCTTTTTAGTTGACACATAACACTTGTACATATTTGTGGAATTAGAGTGAAATTTCAGTGTGTATGCAATGTGTAATGATCAAATCAGGCTGATTAGCATATTCATCACCTTGGACATATATCCTTTCTTTGTGTTGTCAACATTCAGAATCCTCTCTTCTAGTTTTTGAAAATATACACTAAATTATTGTTCTTGTTTTTTTATTTTTTATTTTTTTTCTTTATTATGGACGGTGTCTCACCTCGAGGTGGACCGCCCACTGCTCCCAAGATCCAACTACCAGCTTTTTACACTAAATTATTGTTAATCATATCCACCCTACAGTGATAAATAGTGCTAGACTTTACTCCTCCCAGCTAACTGTAACTTTGTATTTATTGGCTTCTTCTCCCTTCCCCTACCTTTCCCAGCCTCTAATTATCCCAATTCTACTCTCTACTTTAATGAGCTCAGATTTTTTTAGCTCTCAGATATGAGTGAGAACATGTGATATTTATATTTCTGTACCTGACTTATTTCAGTGATCATCATGTCCTCCCGGCTTCACCATGTTGTGGCAAATGACAGGATTGCCTTCTTTTCATGGCTAAATGCTATTCCACAGTCTACATGTTCCACATTTTCTTTACCCATTCATCTGCTGATGGACATTTGGGTTGATTTCATCTCTTGGTTATTGTAAATAGAGCTTCAATAAACATGGGGGTGCAGGTATGTTTTATATATCTATAAAATACATATTGTTCATTATATATTACATAACTATATAATTATAGTTATGTAATATGCCTATTATATATTATGTTATATATATTATATATTATAATGTATAATATATATTTTGTATGATATGTAAATATATAATAAATGCAGATAAATATATATAACATATATATTATAAACTATGATTTATGTGTATAATTTATATGGAAATTTTATTGTATATCATATATTATACATAATTTATATAGGATATACAATGTATTATATAATATAATTTATGTATAATATACAATATATTATAATGTATAACACAATATGTAATATAGAATAGATAATAGATAAAACAAATATATACTCTATAGTTTTTGAGACAGGTTCTTGCTCTGTCAGCCAGGCTGGATGCAGTGGTGTGATCATGGCTTCCTGCAGCCTTGACCTCCTGAGTTCAAGTGATCCTCCTGCCTCAGCTAGGACTACAGGTGCACATCACTGCACCTGTTTAATCTTTAAACTTATCTTCAATATATTGATGTCAGTTTCTTTGGATAATATCCAGTGGTGGGATTGCTGGATCAGATCATAGTACAACTTTTAGTTTTGTTTTCGAGGAACTTCTATACAGTTTTTCATAGTGGCTGTACTAATTTACATTTCCACCAACAGCGTATGAGTTCCCCTTTGTCTACATTATTACCAGCATTTGATACTTTTTGCCTTTTTGATGATAGCCATTCTGACGGAGGTGAGATGGTATCTCATTGTGGTTTCAATTTGCATTTTCCTGATACTTAGTGATGTTGAATTTTTTTTAATATACTTTTTGGCCATGTGTATATCTTCTTTTAAGAAATGTCTGTTCAGATCATTTGCCACTTTTTAAATCGGATTGTTTGGTTTATTTTGCTGTTGAGTTGTTCGAGTTCTTTGTATATTCTCAATATCAGTTCCTTTTTGGATGAATTTGGAAATATTTTCTCCCATTCTACAAGTTGTTTCTTCACTTTGTTGATTGTTTCTTTTGCTGTGCAGAAGTTCTTTAATTTGATATAGTCCCATTTATCTACTTTTGTTTTTGTTTACTGTGCTTTTCTTTCTTTTTTTATGCGACAGAGCAGATTCTCGCTCTGTTACCTGGGCTGGAGTGCAGTGGTGTAATCTTGGCTGGCTACAACCTCTGCCTCCTGGGTTCAAGTGATTCTCCCACCTCAGCCTCCTGAGTAGCTGGGATCACAGGTGCATGCCACCATGCCCAGCTAAGTTTTGTATTTTTAGTAGAGAGAGAGTCTTGCCATGTTGGCCAGGCTGGCTTCAAACTCCTGACCTCATGTGATCCACTCGCCTTGGCCTCCCAAAGTGTTGAAATTACAGGTATGAGCCACTGTCCCCAGCCACTTTGTAGTATATTTTGAAGTCAGCAGCCAGGCATAGTGACTTACACCTGTAATCCCAGAATTTTGAGAGATCAAGGTGGAAGGATCACTTGAAGCCAGGAGTTCACGACCACCCTTGGCAGCAAAGCAAAACCCCATCTCCATGAAAAGAAAAAACTATCTGGGCATGGTGTGCTATTAGTTCCAGCTACTTGGGAGGCTGAGGTGGGAGGATTGCTTGAGTCCAGGAGTTTGAGGCTGCAATAAGCCATAATCATGCCAATGCACTTCAGCCTGGGTGACAGAGTGAGACCCAATCTTAAAATAATAATAATAATAATAATAATGAAGCAGGATTTTTTCCTGACCCTTTTGCAGGTGGGAACTGGAGTGCATGGGTGCTAGAACTAGCTGGCTGCTTCAGTGCCAGCAAGGGCAGACTCCACTCACTCAGTTCTGCTGCATTCCACCCCTCACGGGAGGGGAGTGCAGGTGAGTGGGTGCAGGAGCCAGGGCAAGTGCTTTTGAGTGCCGGCAGGAGCAACACTTCATGCGGGCTCTGCAGCAGTATCTAGGGGCGGTGCCTGAGAACCCTGAAGCCCCAGAAGGAGTGTTACAGTGCCCTTTAGAGCTTTGCTGTTCACAGACAGCTTAAGTATTAACAGCTCAATGGAAGGTCATTGTGACAGCCTTTCTCACCCACATTCTCAGTGCCTGAGTTCTTGTCCACTGTCCAGGAGGGATGAGGTAGCATAAACAAATTGGAGATGGTAAATGCAGGGGATTTTGTTGCTGACAAAAGTGGCTCTCAGCGGGAAGGGGAGCTGAAAAGGGATGGAGCAGGAAGGTTAATCTTCCCCTGGAGTCTGTCTGTGCCCGGCTGGTCTCCTCTCTGAAACTACACCATCGAGCTGTCCCTCTGAAGTCAAGCTACTTCTCTCCAATGTCCAACTGTAGTCTCTGATGTTGCCACCTGAGTCTGGGGTTTTTATGGGCACAGAAAGGGGGGTGGGAAGGCCATGGCTGTTTTTGGAAAAGGCAACATTTGAGCGGGAAAATAGGGATGTATTTTCTCACTTTGGGCTATGGTATTAGGCTTTTTGGCTTGAGGGTGGGGCCCTTACTGGGGACCCGCTGTTGTCTTCTCAGAATTTCCATGTCTCCTGTCCCTATCAATAATAGAATCAGATAGTGCGTTGCCTCCAGCTTTGTTTCTTTTGCTCATGGTTGCTTTGGCTATTGGGGGTCTTTTGTGGTTCCATATGAAGTTTAAGTTTGTTTTTCTATTTCTGTGAAGACTATAATTGGTATTTTGATAGGGATTATATTGAATCTGTAGATTGCTTTGGATAGTATGGTCATTTTCACAATATTAATTCTTCCAATCCATGAACATAGGATGTCTTTCCATTTGGTGTGTGTGTGTGTGCCCTCTTAAGTTTCTTTCATCACTGTGTTTGTGCTTGCATGGCTTCTGATGAAAAGTCTGATGTAATTCTTATACTTTTTCTTCTGTAAGTAAGGCATTTTCTCCCTGTGGTTTCTGTGAAGAATTTCTCTTTGTCTGGTTTTCTGATGTTTGAATATTAATGTGCCTAGACATAGATTTTTAAATTTTTCTAATTTAAATTTTTAAATTTTTTCCAATTAAAAACATTGTGTTAAAATGCACATAACAATTTAGCACCAGGACACAACAACGGTCAGAACCAAGGAAAAAAGTCACAATAGCTGATAAAAAGGTTGAAGGAGAGAACCATCATCTCAGGCCTTTTTTTTTTTTTTAAACGGAAGTCTGCTTTTCTATCCTATATTCTCCCAATCAGGCCTTTGTAAAGGGAGAAAGAGCTGAAAGCAGTGAGACACAACAAAAGTTGAACCTCTGAGACATGAATCTAAGACATTTTAAAAGAAACCAGCTAGAGCATTAAAAGCAAAATTTCCAATAATTTGACATATCAACACCTTAAGAAAACCTGTTTCCAATATATAGACCATTCTCTAGAAAGTCTGGGGTTTTCCTTCAGTCATAGTCAGCTTAATCATACACAAAATTCTCCTTCACAAACCCCATCATGGCCCACACAGACCATCTGCAACATGCTTGGACTTTCTAACTTGTCTTATACTACCCCTTCCTTAAATAACTAATCATTTTACTATAGGATAAGAATTTACTACACAAAAGCCCTCCTCATATAAAATCACTCTTTCTTTGTATCCTTCCTTGCAAACAAAAATACATCTATCCATAACATTCTTCATATCTCTTTTCTTTCCTTTTTTCTTTTCTTTTTTTTTTAAGACAGAGCCTCACTTTGTCACCCAGCCTGGAGTGCAGTGGTGCAGTCTCAGCTCACTGCAACTTCCATCTCTCAGGTGCAAGTGATTCTCCTGCTTCAGCCTCCTGAGTAGCTGGGACCACAGGCATGCACCACCATGCCAGGCTAATTTTTGTATTTTTAGTAGAGATGGGGTTTTACCATATTGGCAAGGCTGGTCCTAAACTCCTGACCTCTTGATCTGCCCGCCTCAGCCTCCCAAAGTGCCAGGACTATAGGCGTGAGCTACTGTGCCCGGCCTCATATCTCTCTTTTCTACTTACTGGTTCCTTCATATTTTGAACCTCCCTTTTAATAACTTCCAAATTAGATAAAAATTATTCTTTTTCCCAATAAAGAGCACACTTTATTTGGCACATTTTATATAAATCTAGAGAGCACGAAATTCTGAACTGCCCTTCAGACATTGGCATTCTATAGATAAGAACCATTTTACAACTTTAAGATTTTCAACTATACAAAAGCTCACTGTTTTAAAGCCATCCTAACCATTCTAAAAGCTACAAACGTCAGAGGTTTATCTAGGTAAAAATCTTAAAGTTAAATTTTAGAAGACATAAAATTCCCTTCAAAATAATTAGTCTTATTTTTTAATTTATGAGTTCTCTTTTATTTGTAAGCCAATTTGATAGCATGCTAAATACAGCACACATCACACAAATGAAGTGACCTACGCAAGACAGTTGGATCCAATTACTTATAAAATTGTCCCCTGTCTACCTCAACAAATTTTGTTTGCCCAGATATGTAGGGAAGACAGGAAAAGGCAGGAAAGGGGATCCTGCAGCATCAAATAAGGAAGGGAGGAGGTAAACCATGTTGCTCTGGTGGCTCAGAGTCCTTGAGCCACCAAAGAAAAATGTTTGGGTGGCCACTTGTCTGCCACTGCAAAAAGCTGTCTGTTGGGTCATGGGTCCAGGAGACTGAGTAATTTTACTTGAGCAAGGTGGCTCATTGGGACATATGGAAGAAGGTTAGTTCTAAGATTGATGGGGAGCTTTTTCCCTCATTTGTTGGGAATGGTTAGGACATTCTCATTATAAATGGTCCTTTTGCTTATGGTAGGCACACTGATTCTGGACCAGGAGCCAGTGAGTTGCCGATCTTGTGACACTTTCTCTGGATTGGTAATTGCAAGGTGGCAGGGGGCTTAAAGTAACAGTTAATGATTGCACTTTTTGGCTATTTCTTTTCTGAGACAGAGTCTCACTTTAGTTGCCCAGGCTAGAGTTGCAGTGGCATGATCTCAGCTTACTGCAGCCTCCTGGGCTCAGGTGGTTCTCCCCACCTCAGCCTCCTGAATAGCTGGGACCACAGGCACATACTACCGTGCAGAACTAATGTTTCATATTTTTAGTAGAGACAGAGTTTCGTCATGTTGCTCAGGCTGGAGCTGTTTCTTTTGTCTTTTTTTTTTTTTTTTCAACTCTTTTGCCCCATCCCCATTATTGTAAATTTTAAAGGTCAAGTTTACATATTGGCTCATAGACGTTTGAGGTTCCATTGCTACTTTTTGTAACTTCCTCCTAATTTGAGGGGCAAGTTGAGTAATAAAAGGCATACCCAGGAAAGTCTGCCCTACTGGGGAGTCTGGGTCTGCATTAGTATATTTCCTGAGTGCCTCAACAAAACAACCCTGAAACAGAGTAGGTTTTTCATCTTTTCCCTGAGTTACTTTTCTAACTTTGCCGTAATTGGCTGGCTTAGCTACGCACTTTTTTGTCCACCATTTTTTCCCATGGCACAGCAAGGAGACAACAATACTTGCAAGTCACGGCAAGTTAAATTAAAAAATGTTGTTATTTAACAAATTCTTCCATAAAATTTTCTAGATTCTCTGAAAACTGGCCATATTTTTTTGCATAAAGCCAAATCTGACATAGAAGATGACACGTGTATTCTAAGTATTACCCCATTTCCATCAGCTACCTCCTACAATGGACACACGTTTTATTTTAGAGGTTGATATGGGGCCCCACTATTGGTGGTACTGGTTAGGCTTACTACCTTGGGAAGTGAGGAGTATAGACTGGGGCTAGCTGGCTAAGGGTGGCTGATGACCTTGGGGTGGACTCCCTCAGAACTGGGGTACTGAGGAGACTCCAGGAAAGATGTAGGCTTTCAGGGGGAGCAGCTAGGAGGGGAGCCCTTAGGCATGGCTTCCTGGTTTCTGGAAGTAACATGAGCCATAAAAGGGCCATTAAAGCCTGTACATAAGAGACCTCCTCCCATTTTCCTTCTTTTCTACAGAATAAACCCAATTGTAAAATAGCATTGCAATATATGGAACCAAATCTATACATTAGGCCAAATCTCTTGGTTTTCTAATTTGTTTTAGACCCAAGTGGTGCTGCAATTATAAATGAGTCTCTCTTTCTTTAAGTTGAATTTCTACTTGCTCCAACAGCCTAAAAGACACCCTAGTGGTGAGTATTGTGGGATGCTCATCATTGTCTCCATGTCCAACAAGAATTTATACTGGACATAGAGGTCTTTCTTTTTAATTTTAATTTAATTTTTTTTTAGATGGAGTTTCGCTCTTGTTCTGGAGTGCAATGGCATGATCTTGGCTCATTGCAACCTCTGTTTCCTGGGTTCAAGCAATTTTCCTGCCTCAGCCTCTTGAGAAGCTGGGATTACAGGCATACACCATCATGCCCAGCTATTTTGTATTTTTTTCTTACTAGAGACAGTGTTTCACCATGTTGGTCAGGCTGGTCTCGAACTCCTGACCTCAAGTGATCCACCCATCTCAGCCTCCCAAAGTGCTGGGATTGCAGGCGTGAGCCAGAAGTTTTTCTAAGTCTAGTGAGAGGGAAAGCCAGTGGGCTCTCATTACTTTTCCCTTTTAGATTCTCACTTCCTGCAGAAGTGTAAGCAAGGCATTATGAAAGTGGACTAGGCGTTTGCCAGTGCATGAAGTATGACAAGCAACATGTAGAAGGAAAGAAAAGTGTGAATGAAGTGACCATAGGAAAAGAAAATGCTCTTACAGAAGATGGTAACTTTAAGGCAGAAAAAAGAAAAGTCAAGACCAAGATTCTCCTAGGGTGGGCCTCTATCTCACCATCCTGAGAGGGAGTGCCAATGCCAAAAACCCTTGGAGTGTCCAGGGGGCAGCCACAGTGAACCCCAAAGGCCTGGTTGGGGCCACAGAACAACGTGACTCTGGTGTTCCAGGGTCAGCACAACAGGGGACCTCTCAAAGACAAGTGTTTTGCTTTAAACAAGTGCCCAAATACAGTCTATCAGGGAACAAAGCAACAACTACAAATGAAACACACATTTCGGAGCAAAAATTAAAGTAAAATAAAAGGCTGGGCATGGTGGCTCATGCCTGTCGCCTTTGCAGTTTGGGAGGCTGAAGCATGTGGGTTGCTTGAGCTCAGCCCAGCCCAGCCTTCGGCTAGTCCTACAGCTCTGCAGCTGTTATTGCTGTAGCACCAATCCCCATCTCCCTTACTCCCATTCATTGCTGCCTTGCTGCTTCTCATTGCCTCTGTCTGCTCGCTGCCTCTCCTGTCTCACTGTCTTGCCAACTGCTGTCTAGCTGAGTGCCATTTCTCACTGTCTCTCATTGTTTCACCCCTCTGCCAATCACTGGTCACCAGTCTCACTGTCAGTCACTGTCTCTCACTATCTGTCCACTGACTGCTGCCATCTCTGCTGTTACATCACTTCTCTGCTGATCACTCATCACCACTGTCTCACTGCCACTTCACCAATCACCAATAGCTGCCATCTCTGCTGTCTTTGTCGTCTTTGTGGTCACCATATGATACAGAACAGGTGAGCCCCAAAATTGGGGCTTAGCTTGGGAGAGTTCTTGGCTTCACCCAGGGAAGAATTCAAGGGTGAGCCAGTGGTGTTAAACAATAGCAACTTTTGGGCCGGGCGCGGTGGCTCAAGCCTGTAATCCCAGCACTTTGGGAGGCCGAGGCGGGTGGATCACGAGGTCAAGAGATCGAGACCATCCTGGTCAACATTGTGAAACCCCGTCTCTACTAATACAAAAAAATTAGCTGGGCATGGTGGCGCGTGCCTGTAATCCCAGCTACTCAGGAGGCTGAGGCAGGAGAATTGCCTGAACCCAGGAGGCAGAGGTTGCGGTGAGCCGAGATCGCGCCATTGCACTCCAGCCTGGGTAACAAGAGTGAAACTCCGTCTCAAAAAAAAAAAAAAAAAAAAAAAAAGATAGCAATTTTTACTGAATGGTGCTGCTCCTTGCAGAGTGGGGCTGACTCATTGGCAGTGCACCCAGAGTGAGAAATGTGTGGGCTCTTGGCAATTGTGTTTATATTCACTTAAACACATTTTCAATTATATTCAAATTAAGGAGTAAGTCAATGCAAATTGAGGGGCTGGTTATTCAGCACTTTCTAGGAAAGGGGAAGTCTAACTTCTGAGTTGTTGCCATGGAATTTGTAAATGTCACGGTACTTGTGGGAGAGTCTTATGAGGGCAGCCAGGGATCACTTTCCTTGCTAGCTGCTGGTTCCTGCCAGTTTCCTCACTTTGTTCTGTCTAGATCAGGTCCTGTTTTGGTCAGCAGTGTTGTGATCAGAAAACAAGTCCTGCTGGTCTCCTACCTCAGAAAGAGCATACAATTGGCTAATTTGAATAATCTGGTAGGTGTGGGGGCATACGGGCTGTTCCTCGTTGTCTAGTACCTGGCCTGATTTGATTCAGGGCAGGAGAAATACTGGTTTGGTGTGTGAGGGTTAGATAAGAAAGTAGTTCAGAGTATGGGCTCTGGATCACAGGAAAGATGGAAACAACTTTAGCCATTAGTTTGGCGCTTAGGTTAATGGATGCTAAATAGACAAATACAGAATCTAAGTAAACACAGTGCAGTGCTCTGAACCAATGACCTACACGTGATGTTTTCTCTCTTTTGGTCATAATACAACAGTCTAGGAACCAAGGGTTAGAGGTGGGAGTGGCTTCTCTTACTTACATACAATGACCATCTGTCTTCATCTGTTTGGGCTGCTAAAACAAAACACCATATACTGGGTGGTTTATAAACAACAGAAGTTTATTTCTCACAGTTCCGAAGCCTGGGGAGTTCAAGATCAAGGCACTATCAGGTTCGGCATCTGGGGAGGACCATTTCTGGGTTCACAGATAGCATCTTCTTGCTGCATCCTCACATGGTGGAAGGGGCAAGGCAGCTCTCCAGGCCCTTTTTAATAAAGGCACTGATCTCATTCATGACAGTTCCATCCTCATGAATAATCATCTCCCCCCAATCCCTATCTCCTAGTTCCATCACATTGTGGGTTGGGATTTCAACCTATGAATTTTAGGGAGACAAACATTTAGACCATAGCACCATCTCATTACTTTTTTCATATCTTATTGGACATAGTTTTAGACTTACAGAGAACTTGCAAAAGTAGTACAAAGAGTTCTTAAATACTCCTCACTTGGCTTCTCCTAATGGCAGAGGCGGCCCATCTGGAGCCACAGCTGTGACGATGCAGGCTGCAGCATGGGAGTTGTAGCAAAGGAGGTGCAGTGGAGGACGCACAGCAAGGCTGTGAGCCCCAGGGAGCCAGCTCCCGTTGGGGAATACGCAAAATCCTTGCCCCCTACCGAGTTGGTGGGGCAGGAGCCGGAGCCCCTGGTGCAGCTGCAGTCACTCAGCCGCAGCTCCAGACCCCAGCTTCCCTGTGCTTTTGGGGGCCCAGGAAGCCTCTTGCCCTCAAAGGCTTGAAAGTATCTGCTCCCACTCCCTGGCCTCTCCTTGCTCCTGGCACCCACTCTGGGGTGGAGCAAAGTTGTGGCCGAGCCTGGGCACTGACACGCCAGCCTCCTGCTGCCTCGGCTGCCTCCAGACTTTGGGCACTGATAAGCATGGGAGGGAGGCCAAGGCCAGCTGGGTTCAGGCCTGCAGGTGCCCCTCAGCAAGAACATCCTGGGCACTGTGGACAGCATGTTGATGGTGGCAGGAGGCAGACTGGCTCCTGGGTGGAAAGGGGCAGGTCCAGTGAAACCCTACCTTCAAGTCAGGGACCACCTGAAGCCTGGGGACTGGGCTGCCAGTTCTGGGTGGAGTCTGAAGTCAGAAGTGAAAATTTATGGTGTTTTTTTTCCAGGCCTGCCCATGGCCATCCATGGACCAATCAGCACGACTTCCTCCCTTCTGAGCCCATAAACACCCAGGACTCAGCCAGTCTCCAACAGACTTCAGGACTGCCAGAGGGAAGGAGCTACACGCTTTGGGTCTCCTGGAGTCTTCAGGGTGACCTGCCTGCAGAAAGGAGCTAGCTACTAGGGGTCTTCTCTCTGCTGAGAGCTGGACATTTGTGGAGACAACCTGGCTGTAGAAAGGAGCTACTCACTTTGGGTCTCCTGAGAGCTGTTCTGTTGCTCAATGAAGCTCCTCTCCATTTTGCTCATCCTCCAGTTGTCCATGTGCTTTATTCTTCCTGGTCACAGGACAAGAACTCAGGACCTGCCAAATGGCAGGACTGAAAGAGTGTAACACAAACAGGACTAAAACACACCTCCACCACACACACCCCTTGCCATGTTGTGAGAGATGGCTCACCGCAACCTCTGCCTCCTGGGTTCAGGCAATTCTCCTGCCTCAGCCTCCCGAGTAGCTGGGATTACAGCACGCGCCACCATGCCCAGCTAATTTTTTGTATTTTTTTAGTAGAGACGGGGTTTCACCATGTTGACCAGGATGGTCTCGATCTCTTGACCTCGTGATCCACCCGCCTTGGCCTCCCAAAGTGCTGGGATTACAGGCGTGAGCCACCGCGCCCAGCCCCTAGCATAGTATTTTTAAGGTTCAACCATGATGCTGCATGTATCAGTATTTCGTTCCTTTTCATGAGTGAATAATATGACATTGTATGGCTAAACGACATGTTGTTTCTCCATTTACCCATTGGTGTATATTGGTTTATGCTGTGGTTTGAATATTTGTGTCCCCTCCAAACTTCATGTTGAAACTTAATCCGCAGTGCAGTAGTATTGAGAGGGAGGATCTTTGGGAGCTGATTAGGCCACGAGTGACCACTGAGGACACTACAATAATGTGCTGTTTCGGAAGCAGAGACTGAACCTTCCCAGACACCAAACCTGCTGGAGACCTGATCGTGGACGTCCCAGCTTCCAGAACTGTGAGAAATGATATTTTATTGTTTATAAATCACCTGGTCTGTAGTATTTTGTTACAGCAGCACAAGTGGAATAAAACGGGTTGTTTCCACCACACCCGGCTAATTTTTGTATTTTTAGTAGAGACGGGGCTTCACCATGTTGGCCAGGCTGGTCTGGAACTCCTGACCTCAGGTGATCCACCTGCCTTGCCCTCCCAAAGTGCTGGGATTACGGGTGTGAACCACCACCCCTGGCGTGACGATCCATTTTGAGTTAATTTTGTATAAGCTGTGAAACCTAGGCTACACTTCATTGTTTACCTGTGACTGTCCAGTTGCTTCAGCACCATTTCTTGAAAAGACTGATCCTCCACCTGCTTTTGGGCCTTTGTCAAAAACCAGTTGAATATATTTATTTAGGTCTTTTTCTGGGTTCTTTATTCTGTTCCATTGATCTGTGTGTCTCTCTCCACCAGTACCATAATGTTTTCATTAGTATGTGCCACCATGCCCACATAATTTTTAAATTTTTTGTATAGACGGGATTTGGCTTTGTTGCCTGAGCTGATCTCAACCTCTTGGCCTCAAGTGATCCTCCCATCTCAGCCTCCCGAAGTGCTGGGATTACAGGTGTCAGCCACTGCATCTGACCTCTTTTTTTTTAAGCAGTCAGAAATTTGGTGAATATATTTTGTTTTAATATCTGACAGAGCTAGTCTTCATCACAGTTATTCCTTTTTTGGTATTTTTCTGGCTATTCTTGCAGGTTTTTCTATGTAAACGTTAGTTATCAATTTATGTAATGCATGTAAAAGCTTGCTGGCATTTTTATTGGGATTGCATTAAATCTATAAAGTAACTGAAGGAAAGCCAACATCTCTATAATGTTGAGTTGTCCTACCTGTTTATGTAAGTCTATCTTTGTGACTTTCGGGAGTATTTTAAAATTTCCTCATATAAGTTTTGCACATTTCCTGATACTTTTATTTCTAAGTATTCAATCTTCTTCAGTACTATTTAAACGAGTTTTATCATTATGCGCTCTAATTATTGTGTTTGTATGAAAGCTATGGCTTGTTTTCTGTTAGCTTTATATGCTATTACTTTACTGGACTTAGTTAATTTTATTCTTGATTTGAGTTTTTCCAGCATTGTTGGCAAATAGAGATAATTTTACTTCCTCTTTACCAATCTTTGCTTTGAATTGATTTATCATGCTGAATTGCAACGGCTAATACCTCTAGACAATGTTGAAAGTAGCAAAGATGGTGAGCACCTTTGCCTTGTTCCTGATCTAAGTGAAAAATGCTTTTAGTATTTATCTTTTAAGTAAGATGCTGGCTAAAGCTGTGATGTTTGGATATAATAAGAAATACATACTTGGTTTCTGTCCCATTTTCTAGCATAGAGCTTCTGATCCTTTGGAATCTCCTGAGTTATAGGAGCATCTATTTTCCCCTAAAATCTATTTATTAGGAAGAATGACTTTTCATGATTCTAGTAGCAAATCACCCTACAGAAGTATCAGACAGAATTCTCGGCCTTCATATATTGTCTCAATGTTATAAGAAGTTGACTTCCAAATCAACATAGTCAACTGAAAAATATCCTTTGTTGATACCTTTCAGAGTCCAAGACATGATTTTCTGACTTTTAAATCTTTTATTTTCCACTTAGTGGCAGAAAGGAATCTCTATTATGGAAAACTAATCTGAAAATTAACAGTTACATAGTGGCTACAGAAAAATTTTCTATAACCATGTTAAATGTGATTCTCTGTTCGTTGCCTAATTCTCACCAAATAGAGCAAGTAATTAAGGTTTCATAAACACCTTTTAGAATAGGCAATATTACATCAGAGGAGAATGGTCATGTTATTTAAAGTTGGTTCACCACTCTGCACCTCATTCTTATGTAGAAACTTAACTGACCACCAACCCAAATATTTAACATTTAAATATCTGTGCATTCATTTTTATACTTCTTGAAAGTACTTCTAGGAGTACAAACATGAACTGCTAACAAGTTCCTCTTGGTGGTTCCTGGACGGGGCCTGGTCACCAGAAAGGTCAAGCCATAATGAGAAGCTTGGACCTTTCAGTCCCAACCGCCATCCTCCTGGAAGGGGAGAGAGGTTGGCGATTGAGTTAATAATCAACCATGCCTGGGTGATGAAGCCTCCGTGAAAATCCTTGAACTACAGAGTTTGGAGAGCTACTGGGCTGCTAAACAATGAAGGTGCCTGAACGGTGGCACATCCCAGAGAGGGCACGGAAACTCAGCAGCTCTTCCCACGTGCCCTGCCCTGTGCATCAATTTCGTCTGTATCCTGTGTAATATTCTTTAGAATAAATGGGTAAACGTAAGTAAAGTTTCCCTGAGTTCTGTGAGCTGCCCTAGAAGTGATCAAACCCTAGGATGGGGTTGTGGGAGCCCCTGTTTATAGCTCACTGGACAGAAGCACATGTCACAGCCTGGGGCTTGTGATTGGCCTCTGAAGTGTGGGCAGTCTTGTGGGACTGAGCCCTTACCCTGTGGGTTCTGACTCTAACTCCAGGTAGATGATGATGATGTCAGAATTGAATTAAATTATAAGACACCCTGTTAGTGTCCACTAGAGAATTGTTTGGTGTGTGGGTTTGATCACCCACACATTTTGGTGATTAGAAGCATTCTGTGTTGAGTGTGAATGTAGAAGGAAAAACAGCCCAGTGTTTTCTAATTCATACAAAGGCTAAAGTGCTATATGTGGGAAGCCTTTGCTTTGCCCAGTTCTGTATGCACATTTTTCAGTTACTACATTTTAGTTAAATAACTCCAGTCCCCTCCACCAACATGGTTCAAACTTCATTTACCATGGCATTTTAACTGGGAGTAATTGTGTAAGGTGCAAATGTTGCTGCTGGCTCTTTAGTCCAAAAAACATGACATAAATAACAGATGGGCGTCGTGATTAGGACACCACTGCTTTCGAAGTCTGGTGGTGATTGCTTGGCCAGTGCCAGTCTGTTACTCAGTTCATGCAGATGTCAGTCAGGTGTATATTTGGGTTGCCTCCTTGTTGCTCAGCGATAAACAGATATAACATTTTACAAAATTGAATAATTGGTCCAGGTGCAGTGGCTCACACCTGTAAACCCAGCACTTTGGGAGGCCGAGGCAGGTGAATCACTTGAGGTCAGGAGTTCAAGACCAGCCTGGCCAACATGGTGAAACCCCATCTCTACTAAAAATACAAAAGTTAGTCAGGCATGGTGGCAGGCACCTGTAATTCCAGCTACTACTCAGAGGCTGAGGTAGGAGAATCACTTGAACCTGGGAGGTAGAGGTTGCAGTGAGCCGAGATCGCACCACTACACTCCAGCCTGGGCAACACAGTGAGACTCTGTCTCAGAGAAAAAAAAAAATGGATGGATGATTGGAAGGGGGAATAGCTAACAAATATAAAAGTACAGCAAAAAAAAAAAAAAAAGACAATGGATAAGACTGGAAATTGTACACAAAGCTGTGGTATGAACTATATTGAAAGTCTGATGAATATCATAATATGGTTTGGATGTTTGTCCTTTCCAATTCTCATGTTGAAATGTGACCCCCCCAATGTTGGAGGTGGGGCTTAGTGGGAGGCGTTAGTCATGGGAGTGGATCCCTCAGGAATGGCTTGGTGCCTTCTTTGTGGTCATGAGTGGTAGTAAGTTCACATGAGATCTAGTTATCTAAAAGAGTGTGGCAGCTCCCCCTACCTCTTTCTTGCTCCCTCTCTTGCCATGTGATACACCGCTCCCCCTTTGCTTTCTGCCATGATTGTAAGCTTCCTGAGGTCTCACCAGAAGCAGGTGCTAATGCCATGCTTCTTGTACAGACCGCAGAGCTGTGACCCAAATAAACCTCTTTTCTTTATAAATTGCGTAGTCTCCAGTGTTCCTTTAGAGCAACACAAAATAAAACAAATGAGATAAAGTTGCTTCAACATATTTTTATTTTATTTTATTTTATTTTTTTTCTTTGTTACCCAGGCTGGTCTCCAACTCCTGAGCTCAAGTGATCCTCCCACCTCAGCCTCCCAAAGTGCTGGGATTACAAGCATGAACCGCCACACCCAGGTTGCTTCAACATCTTTTAGTTTAAATTGCACTGTAAATAGAAGTTGTTTGTGGTTAAAATGGAATGTTTACTTCTATGTTGGACTGAAGACTGTAATTTGTTAACAATCCCCATCGGTTTGGCCAGCATTCAGGCTGACGCATTGAAGTTAATTGCCACATTGACAGAAAACAGTAATTTCAAGAAGACTGAAGAAAAAACTTTTACTAACAGTAAAGGGTGGTTTGTTTCATCATTTCAGAAGTTGGCATGCATTGATTAATATGAAACTATCAAGTACAGATGAGGATGTTGCTGTGAAATCTGCCCCCAGATGTCAAGATTTATTTATTTATTTATTTTAGTCAGGGTCTCGTTCTGTTGCCCAGGCTGTACTGCAGTGGCACAGTCATGGCTCACTGCAGCCTCCAACTCCTGAGCTCAAGCAAACCTCCTGCCTCAGCCTCCCAAGTAGCTGAGATGATAGGCATATGCCATCACACCCAGCTAGGTTTTAAAACCTTTTAAGAGATGGGGTCTTGCTATATTGCCCAGGCTGGTCTTGAACTCCTGCGATCCTCCCACCTTGGCCTCCCAGAGTGTTGAGACTATAGGCATAGGCCACTGCACCCGGCTGATTTTATTTTTTTAACTAACCACTATACTAACAAGGATCAAGGACAATTAGTAAGGCAGCCAGTGGTCACAAAAAGGATAAAGATGTCCTAGAAGAAATGCCACTGGCAAAAAGTTTAAAAGAACTTGGAGCTATTTCACAACATTGGAAGTACAAAGGATAAGATGTTGAAAACTTAGAAAGGAGTATGACAATTTTCCAAGGCATGGAAAACATGTTCTTTTTTTTTTCTTTTTTTTTTTGAGATGGAGTCTCACTCTTGTTGCCCAGGCTGGAGTGCAATGCACTCGGCTCACTGCAACCTCTGCCTTCCGGGTTCAAGCAATTCTCCTGCCTCTGCCTCCCAAGTAGCTGGGATTATAGGCACCCACCACCACACCCAGCTAATTTTTGTATTTTTAGTAGAGATGGGTTTCACCATGTTGGCCAGGCTGGTCTTGAACTCCTGACCTCTGCCCACCTTGGCCTCCCAAAGTGCTGGGATTACAGGTGTGAGCTACTGTGCCTGGCCAGCGTGCTCTTTCTATATCCTAAGTTAAACGACAAGAGGAAAACAAGCACTATTCACACTACTCTTGAAACGACTTTAAAAAAGTAATAAATCACTTGTTTCTAATGTTTTAAATTATAGTGTACTTAAATAGGTATGTGTTTTTCTATTTTTTCATTTCTGTATACATTTATAACTGACAATAAGAGAGCTTTTAAATTTTTAATAGAAATTTGTAATGGTCATGCAATAATCATAATTTCCCCCATTGATTATTAATATAATTTTACATGACTTCAGTGTGCATGGTCATTTTTATGGTCCTGCTCTGTTCTGCAAAGTGAATTTTGTTGAATATTTTTTAAGAATCTGTGGAGATAATTGCTTTTTCCCTTACATCTTCACTATGGTATAATACGATATTGTAGCATTGAACCAACTTCATATTCCTGGAATAAATTTCACTTTTCTTAGTGTGGTATTATATCCTGTTTGCTACTATTTTATTTAATATTTCTTTGAGATGGAGTCTTGCTGTGTTGCCCAGGCTGGAGAGAAGTGGTGTGATCTTGGCTCACTGCAACCTCTGCCTCCCGAGTTCAAGCGATTCTTCTGTCTCAGCCTCCTGAGTTGCTGGAATTACAGGTGCATGCCACCATGCCCAGCTAATTTTTGTATTTTTAGTAGAGACGGGGTTTCACCATGTTGGCCAGGGTGGTCTCGAACTCCTGATCTCAGGCGATCTGCCTGCCTCAGCCTCCCAGAGCTGGGAATATAGTTGTGAGCCACCACGCCTGGACTTTTATTTAGTATTTTTATGTTAACATACATCATTAACATTGGTCTGTATGGAGTTTTTGATAGTTTTTTAAATCAGGTTTAGGTATCAAGAATATACTTGCTTCACAAAATGAACTAGAAAGTTTTCCTTCATTTTTTATATTCTGAAAAATTCATAGCACATAGGGACTTTGAAGACTTGGTAGAGATTCCCTGTGAAACCATCTGGGTCTTGTGCTTTTTTTGTGGAATAGATCCTTACTAAATAACTTTCATCATTTCTTGTATGGGAAGAAATCTGTTTCTGTTTAAGTTCTTAAAGTTTTAAAAGCTTTTAACTCCAATGGGAGCAACTTTGGTCATCTGTATTTCCCTGAGAAGTTATCCATTTCATCTAGGTTTTCATTTATTTGCATACAGTCTGCACAGTAGTCTCTTAATAATTTTTTTAAGTTTCTGTTTCCAGATTTTCTCCTCTTTGTCTTTCTTATTTCGTATATTTGTGCATTTGTGTTTTCTCTTTTTTTTTTTTTGAGATGGAGTCTTGCTCTGTCACCCAGGCTAGAGTACAGTGGCACAATCTTGGCTCACTGCAACTGCTGCCTCCTGGGTTCAAGTGATTCTCCTTTCTCAGCCTCCTGAGTAGCTGGGATTACAAGCATAAGCTACCAGGCCTGGCTAATTTTCTTTCTTTTTTGTAGAGATGGGGTTTTGCCATGTTGGCCAGGCTAGTCTTGAACTTCTGACCTCAGGTGATCCGCCTTCCTTGGCCTCCCAAAACGCTGGGATTACAGGAGTGAGCCGCCCCATGCGGCCTCTCCTCTTAATCAAGTTAACTAGTTGTTTGCCTATTTCAGGGGCCAGCAAACCTTTTCTATAGATGGCAAATATTTTATGCTTAACTCTGCCATTGTAGTACAAAAGCAGCCATAGAAACAGTATGTGAATGTGTTCCAATAAAACTTTATAAAACTTGTGGCAGGCTTGATTTGGCCTGCAAGCCATAGTTTGCCAAAGCCTAGTGTATTTCCTTAATTTTCTTCAAGAAACCAAGACTTTGATTTATTAATTAGGTCTACTTTTTTCTATTTTCTACTTCATTAATTTCTGTTTTTATCATGATTATTTCCTTCTTTGTGTCTTCTTTGGGTTTACTTTGTTATTCTTTTTCTAATTTTTTTGAGTTGGGAATTTAAATCATTTTCAGCCTCTCATTTTTGCTGATAAAAGGGTTAGGGCTGTGAATTTTCTTCTGATTCTTGATTAAAATATATCCCATAAGATTCTGTATTGTTTGCATTACCACTATTTTTTTAATTCTGTAATTTTAGTCTGTATTTTCTTTTCCCTCGAGAATTATTTAATAGGCCAGGCATGGTGGCTCAGGCCTGTAATCCCAGTGCTTTGGGAGGTCAATGCAGGAGGATCACTTGAGCCCAGGAGTTCAAGACCAACCTGGGTAACATAGTGAGATCCTGTCTCTACAAAAAAATTTAAAAAATAAATAGCTGGGTGTGGTAGCACACATCTATAGTCCCAGATACTCAGGAGGCTGAGGTGAGAGGATCACTTGTGCTGAGGAAGTTGAGGCTACAGTGAGCCATGATCACACCACTGCACTCCAGCCTGGTTGACAGAATGAGAGCTCGTCTCAAAAAAAAAAGTTATATAATAGTTATAATACAAGGTGTTTAAATTTCCTAATGGTTCTTCACTTGGATCTGTGTGGGGGTCGGGGGAGAATTCCTGATGGAAGGGCCTTTCAAGTTTTGTTTGTTAATAATTTTTAGTTTTATTGCATTATAATCAGAAGATATTATAAAATCTATAATTTTATGAGTTTATTGATGTTTTCCTTATGACCTAATCCAAGTTTTATAAATATTCTGTGAGCGCTTGAGAAGAAAGTATGTTCCCTATTGGCATAGAATCCAATGTATATCCATGAGGTCTACTGCATTTATTATGTTAAATCTTGTAGCTCCTTACTCATTTTTTGTCCTCTTGCTCTGTCTCATGTGTTTCTGTCTATATTTCTTTGCATCTCCTGTGGTATTTAATCCCTTAAAATTGGTTGCTATACTACTTGGTGCATAAATATTCATAAGTGTTACAGCTTTGTGGAGAATTATGGCTTTTGTATTAAAACATACCTTTTGTCATGTTTAATGCTTTGTGGCTAGAATTCGACTTCGCCTGATGCTGAGATCACTACCTCTGCTTTTTAATTGTTTCCATTTGCCTTGATACCTTTGTCCATCCCTTTAGTTTTAACCTTTCTGATCATGTTGCTGTGGGTGTTTCTCTTGTATATAGCATACGTATAGTTAGGTCTTGCTCTCTGAGCCAAATTCGAAACCTTTTTCTTTCTTTTTTTTTTTTTTTTTTGAGACAGAGTTTCGCTCTCGTTACCCAGGCTGGAGTGCAATGGCGCGATCTCGGCTCACCGCAACCTCTGCCTCCTGGGTTCAGGCAATTCTCCTGCCTCAGCCTCCTGAGTAGCTGGGATTACAGGCACACGCCACCATACCCAGCTAATTTTTTGTATTTTTAATAGAGATGGGGTTTCACCATGTTGACCAGGATGGTCTCGATCTCTTGACCTCGTGATCCACCCGCCTTGGCCTCCCAAAGTGCTGGGATTACAGGCATGAGCCACCACGCCCGGCCACCTTTTTCTTTAAATAGTTGAGTCAAGCTCCTTTACATGTGTCAGTATAATTGGTCCATACTCTGTCATAATATTACATAATTATGTTTATTTTATATTTGTTATTTATTTCTCTATGAGTTATTTTCTTTGCTCTTTATAAATTGGTATTTAGTAAGGCTTTTATTTTTGCTCTAGGGTCTACCTTTGTACTTACATCTTTAAAAATCTCTATCTGGATTATCCATTTAAACTTAAAAAATATTTTTTTCACCTTTGTTTTTTAAATTTTTTTAACTTTTTTTTTGAGACAGAGCTTCCTTTTGTCACCCAGGCTGGAGTGCAGTGGCATGATCTTGGCTCACTGCAACCTCTGCCTCTCAAACTCAAGTGATTCTCCTGCCTCAGCCTCCCAAGTAGCTGAGATTACAGGCATGCGCCACCACACTTGGCTATTTTTTGTATTTTTAGTAGAGATGGGGTTTCACCATGTTGGTTAGGCTGGTCTTGAACTCCTGGGCTTAAGTGATCCACTGGCCTTGGCCTCCCAAACTGCTGAGATTATAGGAGTGAGCCACTGTGCCTGGCCTGGATTATCCATCTTTATTGATAACTTTTTCTCTTGTTTTCAAGATGGGGTTGCTCTATCATCCAGGCTGGAGTGTAGTGGTGTAGTCATAGCTCACTGCAGCTTCCAACTCCTGGGCTTAAGTGATCCTCCTGACTCAGCCTCCTGAGTAGCTGGACTACTGGCACATACCACCACACCTAGCTAATTTAAAAAAAAATTTTTTTGGCCAAGTGTAGTGGCTGATGCCTGTAATCCCAGCACTTTGGAAGGCAGAGGTGGGCAGATCACAAGGTCAGGAGTTCGAGACCAGCCTGACCAATATGGTGAAACCCCCTTTACCAAAAATATAAAAATTAGCCGGGCATGTTGGCAGGCACCTGTAGTCCCAGCTACTCAGGAGGCTGAGGCAGGAGAATTGCTTGAACCCGGGAGGTGGAGGTTGCAGTGAGCCAAGATCAAGCCACTGCACTCCAGCCTGGGTGACAAAGCAAGACTCCATCTACAAAAAAAAAAAAAAAAAGGAACAGTTTTCCCTGGCATCCAAGAGGATGTTTTTCCAGCAATTTCCACTGGCACGACTTCTCTGCTGCCCTGTGAGCCACAGGCATACCCTGTTCCGCAGATCTGGATCTGGGGATCTCAGACCTGGGGGTAGGAAGGGGGCTCTTCCTTGGGTGCTCCATCAAAGTCCTAGGGCTGAAGGCTGCTCCCTATATCTATTATTTCTGTGTTCTTTAGCATTCTTGTCACCTCTTGCTAGCTAATCTCGTGTTACTTCCATCCCTTATTATAGTTAATATTTCTTTAAACTTCTCTATTCAAATTACTGTCTGGTTCTCTCCTGATTGGACTATTGCTGATACTATGGGCAATAGGTGAGAGTTAAAGGTACCAGGAAAAATTGGCCAGGCATGGTAGTGGCTCACACCTGTAATCCCAGCACTTTGGGAGGCTGAGACAGGAGGATTACTTGAGGCTGGGAGTTCAAGACCAGCCTGGGTAACATAGCAAGATCCCCCGTATCTACAAAGAAAAACAATTTTTTTTGAGGTGGAGTCTTGCTCTGTCACCCCGACTGGAGTGCAGTGGCGTGACCTCAGCTCATTTCCCATGTTTTTAGTTGCAGTATTTCTACTTTTTCACTGTATATAACATTTCTACATATTTGCCCTCATATCCACCTATGTTTTAGTCTTAGAGACTCTCTCTCTATATATATGTATGTGTATATATGTGTGTGTATACATGTCTACATATATTATATATACACACTACACACACACACACACACACACATACACACACACATATAATTTTTTTTTTTTAAGACTGAGTCTTGCTCTATCGCCCAGGCTGGAGTGCAGTGGCACAATTTCGGCTCATTGCAACCTCTGCCTCCTGGGTTCAAGTGATTCTCCTGCCTCAGCCTCCCAAGTAGCTGGGATTATAGGTGCCCACCACACCTGGCTAATTTTGGTATCTTTAGTAGAGATGGGGTTTCACCATGTTAGGCAGGCTGGTCTCAAACTCCTGACCTCAAGTGATCTGCCCACCTCGGCCTCCCAAAGTGCTGAGATTAGAGGCATGAGTCAGTGTACCTGGCCTTTTTTTTTTTCCTTTTGAGACAAGGTCTCACTCTGTCACCCAGGCTGGAGGGCAGTGGTGTGATCATGGCTCACTGCAACCTTGAACTCCCAGCCTCAAGCTGTCATCCTCCTGCCTCAGCCTCCTGAGCAGTTAAGACTACAGTTATGCACCACCACATTTGGCTATTTTATTTTTATTTTTTTGTGGAGACAGGATCTCACTATGTTGCCCAGGCTGTTCTCAAATTCCTGGCCTCAAGCAATCTTCCTGCCTTGGCCTCCCAAAGTGCTGGAATTACAGGTGTGAGCCACCATGCTCAGCCTATATATATTATTTATAATTGTTCTCTTTGGTGTGGATGAAACACATCTCTATCAGACTGACTCATGTGTGCAGAATTCCATAGGTACTCATTGAAAAACAGAAAATTGTTTCCTAAAATTGTGATACTTGAAGGACAGTTTGTCTGAATATAAAATCCTGGCTCACACTTGTAAAGGTGTAATGTCTAAAACCTGCTGCTCCATCGCTGTCTTGCTTTGTATGCTAGTTTAAAAAGTCTACTGTCATTCTAATTATTTTGCCTTTGTAAGTTATTTGATCTTTTTGCCTGGAGACCTTGAGGGTTTTTTTTTTTTTTTTTTAAAGAGTCTTTTAGGCTGGGCATGGTGGCTCACACCTGTAATCCCAGCACTTTGGGAGGTCAAGGGAGGTGGATTACCTGAGATCAAGAGTTCCAGACCAGCCTGGCCAACATGGCAAAACCTCATTTCTACCAAAAATACAAAAATTAGCTGGGTATGGTGGCAGGTGCCTGTAATCCCAGCTACTCAAGACACTGAGGCAGGAGAATCACTTGAAGCCAGGAGGTGGAGGTTGCAGTGAGCCGAGACCATGCCACTGCACTCCAGCCTGGGTGACAGAAACAAATAAATAAAATAAATTTAAAAATAAATAAAATTAAAGGGTCTTTGTAATGAGGGTTTTACTAGGATATATCTCAAAGCTGATCACATGGAGTGAATTTTCCCACACTCCCAGTGGGCTCTTCCAACGTGCAGATTTTTTGCTCCTGAACAGTTTTCTTATACTGTTAAATATTAGTTCTGGTTTAGTTGTTTAGTTTTTCTTCAGGGACTCCAATAATATACATGTGATTCCTTCTTTGACTATCTTCTGTTTCCATTACTTTCTCTGGACCCAACCTACTTATTTATCTCATTTTCATTCTCTTGATTGGCCTTCTGTGTTCCTTCAATGCCCCTTATTAAATTTTTATTCTCCCTTGGGCATCCTGTGATTTAATCTTTACTTCTAGATAATTTTGTCTGTTTGTTGCCTTTCTTTCCCAAGTTCAACCAAATCTCTTTCATTTCTTCCTCCATTTTGTCTATTTCTGTTCTTTGTTTTGAAATTTCCCACCAAAGTGGCTTTGCATGTCTTCAAATACTTGTTTTGAGTATATTTGGTTTTGTTTAGAGTGGTGTACTACAGCTCTCTTTTTCTTCATGGCTGTTGTTTCAGAGGTTTGTGTGAATTCTCCTTGGTTCATATGTGATGGAATTCATTTTCTGATATTTTGCAATAACTTTGTACGTATGAACCTATCTTTTTATTATTCACTTTCGTGGTATTGGGTGTTTTACACGATCCCTAGATAATGCGCCCTCTTCTGGCAACATTGTAAAGTCCAGATGCTTTAGTGAATTTGTTTTGCAGGGGTGGGAGTGGGGGTTGCGGATTTTTTTTTTTTTTTTTTTTTGAGACAGAGTCTCACTCTGTCTCCCAGGCTAGAGTGTAGTGACACAATGTCAGCTCACTGCAACCTCCACCTCCTGGGTTCAAGCGATTCTTCTGCCTTAGCCTCCCGAGTAGCTGGGACTACAGGCATGGGCCACCATGCCTGGCTAATTTTTGTACTTTCAGTAGAGATGGGGTTTCACCATGTAGGCCAGGCTGGTCTCGAACTCCTGACCTCAGGTGATCCACCTGCCTCGGCCCCACAAAGTGCTGGGATTACAGGTGTGAACCACCATGCCTGGCTTCATGTGTACTTTTAAATCCCCCACCTATCGTCCCAGCTTCGACACTACTGCAGACACGTTTTTACATTTTCAGGCTCAAAGTGTACTTAGTCTTTTTGGTGAGGTCTTAGCTCAAGCTTAAGCCCCATTACAACCTCCTCCTCTCCTTTGCCCCAGTTTCCTCAGCTAGTCTTGTCCCGACACAAAGCCTGTAGCAGGTGAGGTTGGAATGGGCATGTGGGAGGGAGACATCCTAAGCTGTCATTTGTTTTTCCTTTCTTCCTTCCTTCCTTTCCTTTTTCTTTCTTTCTCTTTCTTTCTTTCTTTTTGAGACAAGGTCTCTGACACCTAGGCCAAAGGGCAGTAGTGTGATCAAGGCTCACTACAGCCCAGACCTCCTGGGCTCGAATGATCCTCCCATCTCAAACTCCCAAGTAGCTAGACCACCACCATGCCACCACACCCAGCTGATTTTTGTATTTCTTGTAAAGACAGGTTTTCACCATGTCACCCAGGCTAGTTTCGAACTCTGGGCTCAAGGAATCTGTCCACCTCAGCCTCCCAAAGTGCTGGGATTACAGACATGAGCCACCACACCCAGCTGTGTAATTTCTATGTTATTTGTTTTTCTTGTTCTTTTTAAGTTTGAGCATTCTTGTCTCCACGTTATCCTGAGGGCTTGCTGTTGCATAATTTTATCTTTTCTTCTCATTACATATTGTTTCTCTAGGTGACACTGGGGACTTCTGCTGCTACCATTATTCTCCTACCTGAAAGCCTCTGACAAAATATTGCCTTCCCATTCCTTCTAAGGTTTAGAGGCCTCAGTGTCCAAGGGAGAGTGCTGCCAGGAATGGACACTGCATGGTTTTTTTGAACTGGAGGTAAAGGCTGCCCCCTCATCATCATTTTGCCTGGGGACCAACAGCTCTAAGAGGAAGACTGATCCTGACTGTCCACAGAGAGGCTGTTGCTGCCACACAACAGAGACAATGAGTCCGTTGTACCCAGGGGATCCCCGAGACATCGCTGAGGATTGCTGGGTTCAGTGATAGTGTTAATGAAAGCCTCAAGTGACCCAATACAAGCAGAATTACCAAGGACTCAGACCCTTCAGGAATGAAGTTTGGGTCACTTCATTAAGGTCAGTAAAAGAACCGTAGAATGGGTATGGAAGAAAGAAGTTGTAAATATCAATCCAGGGTTAACAGATAAAATACAGGATGCTCAGTGATAAAAGGAAAACTTTAGTCCAGGTAAGTTTAACAGAGTTTAACTGAGCAAATAACAATTCAAGAATCAGGCAGCCTCTCATGCCAGAGTGGGCTCAGAGACTCCAGTGCAGCCACGTGGTGGAAGATTTATGGACAGAGAAAGGAAAATGAAGTATAGAAAACAGAAGTGAGATCTAGAAACCAGCCAGATGGTGTTTGCCTTATCTGAACATAGTTTGAACAGTTGGCCACCTTTGATTAGCCAGAACTCAGTGATTGGCACAAGCACTGGCTACATTCTGTTTACAAGTCCATTTAGGTTACAGTTCACTATGTACAGAGAAACCTTTAGGCCAAACTTAAAATATGTAAGGAGGCAGCTTTAGGCTCAATATGATTTAACACTGGTTATAGCCCAGGCACAGTGGCTCACGCCTGTAATCCCAGCACCTTAGGAGGCCGAGGTGGGAGGATCACTTGAGTCCAGGAGTTCAAGGTTGCAGTGAGCTATGATCGCACCACTACACTCCAGCCTCGGAAAGGGAGAGACCCACTGGGAATCGTGCCTCCAGCCAAGACCAGAGACAGGCACTTCAAAGGAGGAGGGGTTAGGGTAGAAGCTTAATGCTCAATGGACTGATGAAACACACACATTCAATAGCTTACATGAGGAGCTATGAATATTCATGAAGGTGGTTCTGACACATGCATATTGAACAAACATGCATGTAACATACAACCCATGCTCACTTTGGGGTGGAGACTTAATATTTAAATGTATTACAATTAGGCCCTCTATGGCAAAAGCTCTTTCCATGCAAATGCACAAGCTCTGCAAACCAGCCAGAACCAGTCCATGGTGGGTGGTCATCAGGAAAAAGTTACTGAAATCAGTCTCTCGTCCAACTAAAGCTGTAGTTATGGCTGGTGGAACACTGGCTGGAGGTCAGTTAGTCAGCATCTGGTGAAGCTGAAAGTGTTTTTAATATTGCTTATCTCAAAAACAGTGCTTGGGCTGGGCGAGGTGGCTCACACCTGTAATCCCAACACTTTGGGAGGCTGAGGCATCCAGATCACCTGAGGTCAGGAGTTCAAACCAGCCTGGCCAACATGGTGAAACCCTGTCTCTATAAAAAATACAAAAATTAGCCGGGCATGGTAGTACATGCCTATAATCACAGCTACTCAGGAGGCTGAGGCAGGAAAATCACTTGAACCCAGGAGGCAGAGGTTGCAGTGAGCCAAGATTGTGCCACTGCACTCCAGCCTGGGTGACAGAGTGAGACTCTGTCTCAAAAAAACAAAACAAAAAAACAGTGCTTTTTTAGCTTGTTAGCTGCTACAGAAAAAAACATTGTGCAATTAGAACATAGTTTATTCATAAGTAGGGGGCAGGGGAGCCAGAGCATGGAGTGGGGGCGCTGTCTGACTTAACCCTTGCCTGGCATGGCCTTAGGTCCTGTTTACCATTTGGTGTCTTACTGCCACACAGTCTGTTCTGTCCATCTCATGATTCCTATTTTGTTCTTTCATGCGGTCGGTTGTGTCTAAACCATAAAGGGATAGGGTATAACAAGTTGCATCTGACCGCTCAGCCTGTCAAGGCCAGGAACTTTTTCTAGGGTCCCCTTGGCCATGAGGGGGTGTCTACTCAGTTGGTGAGGGTTCAGGATTTTTAGTTTACATAACTAATTTGATAATCCAGCACATTTGTTACAGCGTTATCAAAGTGAGATTATGACTCAACTATTTAGCACCTCCATCTCAACAGGTACTTCCCCAACTGTCATGGCAGAGGGAGAGAGGGCTGGAAAACTGAGCATTGGCAATGACATATTTTGCCCCAAAACTGACCCCCTTCACATTTCGTTAGCCAGAGCTGGACTTGTAGCCAGACCTGCCTTGGAAGAGTCAAGGAAGGGCACGTGAACATCAGCAGTGTCCACACAGGGGGACAAAGTGACCCATGTGACTTCGGTTCCCTTTTTAGGAAGAATTTTTGGTTGTACTTGGACAGTTACAGGCGTGCCGCTAGAGATCTTCAGGAAGCTGAGGTGATGAGCAGCAGTGTGTGATGCTGAGGACACAGAGGGGTGGGTCTAGGAGCTCTCTCAGGAGGGCTCACTCAGTACCATCCTGCCTCTTGGTGCCTCCCTAGGAGCGCTGAGAAGATGCAAAACCAAAAGCTTTTACTCCATTAGCCAAGCCACGAACATACATGCCCTCCGATTCAGCAATTTTGCCCCTAGCATGTATCCCAGAGAAAGTGTTACATAGGTCCACAGGGGACATCTAAGAACGGCCACTGCACCACAGTTCTGGTTGGCAGGGGAGCTGAAGGTCATCTGGTGTCCAACACTGGAGGAGTGGATGGATAAAATGGGATGGATGCACAGGTGGGCAGAGAGATGGGCGAAAGGATGGCCAGTCCTCACATGGACCAGTTACCTTACTGTTAGGCTAAGGATTAGCATCTGCAGGCAAAAAGATTCCCTTGCCACTGGGGTTCTGTGGAAGAGAGAAATGGAGTCCACTAATGAGATGTCCTTTGAAGGATGCGGACAGAGGAAACAGGGCCAGGGTCATTTGCCCTGTGGGTCCAGCCTTGGAGATGTTCAGTCCTTCTGCAGCAGCATCAGGCTTCTGGCTTTGTGGGTGTCTGGCAGTCCCACCCCACGTGCCAGGGCCCAAGCCCAGCTTCCTGGGTGCTGAGAAGGGGTGGATGGCAGGCAGGACAGTATGTTCTGATCTCAGCTCCAATGGGAGCCTCCTGGAGGTGGCTTCTCCAGCCTTCCCCTGGACTTTTAAGTACCCTGATTCCCTCAAATCTCTTTCTGCCGAAAACAGCTGGAGAAATTTCTGTTTCCTGAAACTGACCCCTTCTTGATTTGGAAATCACTTGCTGAGGTGACAAAGCAAGTTACTGCCACATATCAAGTTTGAGACAGGCCCCCTGACTTGACCTAGAACACTCCCACTGTCCCAGGCCTGGTTCCCATTTTTTTTTTTTTTTTTTTTGAGACAGAATCTCACTGTCACCCAGGATGGAGTGAAGTGGTGCGATCTCGTCTCACTGCAACTTCCACCTCCTGAGTTCAAGCAATTCCCCTGCCTCAGCCTCCCGAGTAGCTGGGATGACAGGCACATGCCACCACACTCGGATAATTTTTGTATTTTTAGTAGAGACAGGGTTTTGCCATGTTGGCCAGGCTGATCTCGAACTCCTGGCCTCAGGTGATCCAGCCACCTCAGCCTCTCAAAGTGCTGGGATTATAGGCGTGAGCCACCACACCCAGCCCAGGCCCGTCTTTCTTCTGGCCTGCCCCAATCAGGCGGATCAGGAGGGGTAAAGCTGGCCCATGGGGATCCTGTGGCTGGGAGCCCAAGAGGCAGGGGCAGCAGAAGAGGGCAGAGAGGGTTGGGACCTCTGTGGCCCTGGCTGAGGTCTGCTCTGATGGCGTGATAATGGAAACCTGCTACCAGATGACAAAACAATTACCAACCAGCTGGGTGACCTTAGGAAAATCACTCAACCGCTCTGACCTACAGATTTCCTCATCTGCGGGGCCCTGCAGATCTGTTGCAAGGATGAAATGAGGCAACACACGGGCCTGGCAGCAGAGCTGGCCCCCACACAGCTGAATCCTGTGTTTGGATGTTTGGGGGAAAAAACACAAAAACTAGAGGAACTAGTTCTTCTTACCTGGGAGGATTCCTAAGCACAAATTAGGTTTCTTAGGGGCTGAGATTAGAAAAAGTTTAGTCTTAACCCCGATCATGTGGCTCCCTCTCTCAGCCCTCGAACCTTATTAGCATGCCCTTCCCAGAGCGGGCTCCAACTGGCAGAGCTTGGGAAGCTCTCTCCCTGGAGAAACTACCTGGCCGCCACAGCCTTTCTGTTTCTGGCTTAGGCCCACTGTCCTGCCCGGCCTGAGCTCCCTGGGGTAGGGACCCTGCAAACCTTGGGGGTTGAGAAGTGCTGGCTTGGCGGGGTGTGGTGGCTCTCACACCAGTAATCTCAACACTTTGGTGAGGCTGAGGCAAGAGCCTAAGCCCAGGTGTTGGAGACCAGCCTGGGAAACAGGGAGATCCTGTCTGTGCAAAAAATACAGTGATGGCTCACACCTGTAGACCCAGCTACTCAAGAGGCAGAGATGGGAGGATCACCTAAGCCTGGGAGGCAGAGGCTGCAATGAGCCCCGATTGCACCACTGCACTCCAGAGCACCAGAAGGAGATCCTGTCTTTAGCCCCCCACCAAAAGAAAAGAAGAAAGAAAAGTACTGTTTCACACGCTCTAGCTCCACCCCCTGCCTAAATCACTGCACGGCCTTGGGCAAGGCCAGACCCTCTCTGGGAAGCAGAAAGATTTTTCCCCTGCCTCCTGGGCAGGGACCCTGGAGAGCGCCAGTATGTCTGGCTGAGACAGAACTATGTAACTCTGCAGTCCTGGGTTCTGTCTGGGGGCCTTCCTGGGGCCTATGACCCTGCTACAGTTTGAATGCTCGTCCCCTCCCACACTCATGTTGAAACGTAATTGCCACTGTAACAGTGTAAGACTTAGGACCCTTAAGAGGTGATCAGGCCACGAGGGCTCTGCCCTCCTGCATGGGCTCAGGCTATTATCTTGGGAGTGGGTTCACTCTCTCCCCTCACTCCTGCCATTCTGTCCTCTATCATGGGATGATGCTGAAGGGTCCTCGCTGGGCTCTGGGCCCTCAACCGTGGACTTCCCAGCCTCCAGAGCTGTGGGCCAATACATTTCTGTTTATTATAACTTACCCAGTCTCAGGTATCTTACTAAAGCAGCAAAAACAGACTAAGACCCTCACCCCCATGAGCCTGCTCCCAACCAGGGCCCAGAAGAAAACAAGCCAGCGAGGGCACTGGGTAATGCAGGGTTTTGGGGAAAAGAGCCACAGGAGTGTGCCCTGGCCTCCACAAGGGCCACAGTCCTACCCCACCTGGCCTCCCGGGGCTCAGACAGCAGCTGCCAGCCCGCGGAGGTAGTCGCCCACCAGGGGCAGCACGGCCCAGTCATCAGTCCGCAGGGCCACAGGCACTCCGTCTGCTAGGGCCGCCTCCAACCGCAGCAGCAGCTTTGAGTCCGGGGGCAGGTGGATCGCTACATAGTAGCTGGTAGGGGGCTGGGCCATCACGACGAAAGGCTCCAGGTGGCGAGACACCAAGCCCTCCAGGCCCTGTGGCCCAAGTGGACACCACACACGACTCTCAGCACCCTCTGGCAGGCAGGAATCCCAGAGCTCCTCAAAGAAGCCCAGACCAGTCCCCTCTGGAGGCTGGGGGAAAGGCAGAAAGAGGTCAGCAAAGTTCACAAACAGGGGTGGCAAATGGACATGGCACGTGAGACCGGTGGATGTAGTGTAAAGGGCGTGGACATCCAGCTGTGCTGGGGCTGGGCGTCGGGGCTGCAGGGGCAGGAGCAGAGGGCGGGCAGGGCGGCCAGGACACAGGCAGGGCACATGGACAGCCTCTAGGGGTGCATATAGCTGTCCTTCCACGTGGAAGCGCAGCTCCAGAGAGTAGATGGGCTCCAGCGCCTCTGGCAGGAGCTGCAGCACTGGGAGTGGGCCCTTGACCACGTGGGACCCCATGCTCAGCCGTATCAGGGCCGGGGCCTCCTGCACCATCAGTGCTGCCACAAAACCCTGGTTCTCGGCCACCAGTGAAGAGGCCAGTGCAGGTGTGGCAAGGGAGGGGCCCAGGGCCACCCCCAACTTGGGTCCTGCCAGGTGTGCCAGGAGGATGTAGTAGAGTCGGGCGTGGTCACGCCCATCAGGGTCCTCCAGCTGCCTGGCCAGTACCTGCAGCAAGTCGACCAGGCCACCCCCCACTCCTGCCCGCAGCAGTGCCCGGCAGACCTGCAGCAGGCCCTGCTGTAGGTCCCAGCTCGTGCAGTGGGCAGCCACAGCCCGAAGAAAGTTGAGGGTAGCACTCTGGGCATCTCCATCTGCCACCCTTGCCAGCATTTGCAGGTGCCAGCAAAGAGCTTCATCCCTGCCAGGCCTGGACACTACCTCCTGCCGCAACACCACCTTCAGGGGCTCCCTCAACTCAGGGTCCACCTGATCCAAGAGGTCCACAAAGTGGGGAGCCAGCATGGGCCGGGCTCGGTACAGCTGGGCCAGTCCGTGGATCAAGGGGGTCAGCACCGTAGGTTGCCCAGCCAGGCAGCGGGCAACCAGGTATGAGGCCTGGAAGCAGAGAGTGGCCAAGGCCCGGGGGCCCCCTTCCAGGGCTGCCCTCTGCCACAAGCCGGCCAGCAGCTCTTCCAGGTAGTGCCCTGGGCTTGGAAGCTGGCCTTTCTCCTCCTCTTCTTCGTCTTCGGCACAGAGCAGGCACAACAAATGCAGGCGGGCCAGGAGGGCCATCGGCTCATGCAGCAGACTGGGCAGGAGACCACGGCATAGCTGGGGCCCTAGCAGCAGCGGGGCGGCCTCCTCACCTTCGGGGCCCAGCGGACAGTTCTCAGGGAAGCTCAGGAGGCAGTGCAGGTAAAAGAGATGGGTGGACGGAGGCAGAGCAGGGTGCTGGGCGGCCAAAGTGAGCCGGCGGAGCAGCAGCGTTTCATCCTGGGCTGTGAACAGGGCCTCACCGAAGGCTGCCTTGAGCGCAAGCACCGCATGCAGCAGTGCCAGCTGTGCTGTGCCTAGCAGCCGTACCAGCTGCGGCTTGAAGAGTGCTGGTGGCTGTCCCTGCAGACCCCGCAGGGCCCAGCCCAGCAGCCACAGGAGCTGGGCCTGGGCCACAGGAGTGAGTAGATAGGAGGTGTCCAGAAGCTGGGCCACCGCAGCCCGCAGCTCCCGCGCCTCCTCAGGGCTGTGCTCTCGTGCTGTAAGGCTACGCGCCCCCTCTCCCGCCTCAGCTGCCGGCCAGCTGGGTGCCTGGGGCTGAAGGCGTCCATCGCCCTCCTCCACTAGTGTCCAATCCCAGGGACCACCCCCAGTTGGGGAAACTCTAGCCGTGAGCAGTGCCCCCAGGCCAGCCCCAGCCCGGGACTGGAGCACCAGGGTGTTTCGCAAAGCAAGGGACAGCAGCAGGCTGAGCGGCTGGACGGGACCCTCCTGCCCCAGCAGGCCCCGCAGCAGCCCCAGGGAGCCCCCAAGCAGCCCGGGCTTGCAGCTCTCTAGCTCTCGCAGGCACTCGCAGGCGGTGGCCTGCAAGGGACGCTGTTCCGAGGCTGGGACAAAGCCTCGCCCCAGATCGCTGCCCGCGGCCAGGCCGAGAAGTAGGGGCAGAAGCCGGCAGGAGGCGCCCGAGGTGGGGCCTAGCGCACCGCCCACCGCCAGGGCTGTGGTGGCCGCCAGCAGCAGGGGCCGGCGGAGAGCTGAGGGCCGCGGGGGTAGGAGCACCAGGGTGTCCAACAGGGAGGTGGCGGCCACCTCGGCCGCAGAGGCGTCGGGCCACAGCTGGGCTGGGTACTCCAAGCTCAGGGCCAGCAGGGAAACCTGGATGGGGGATTAGGAGGGAATCACGAAGATGAGGTTCCGGACGCGGCGGGCTGGGGTGACCCTGCGGGCCGGGGCACGGGACACGTGGGGGCCTACCTTGGTCTGTTCGCTCAGCTTCTCACTCCTCAGGTCGCTCAGCAGGTCGCGACCCAAATCCTCCGCCTCAGGACCTGCCATGAAGGCGGACGGGCTGGCCCGGAAGGCCCCCAGGCGCTGGGCCCAGACGTCCCGGCTTAGGGGCCCCATGGTGAGGCGCGCGGGTCCCTGCGCGGGGGAGAGGGAGCCTCAGGCCGCGGCTGCCAGGAGCGCGGGGCCCGCCGCCGACTCCAAGGGGCTGCGGTCACCCCTGGCCGCTGCGCAGATGCCGGCGGGACCCGCGCCCTGCTCCCACGGTGAAACCAGGACTCTCCCGGCCGACGCCGGGGCTTGGCACCTGGGCCCCCGCGGGACAGGAGCGGGGAGGGGGCGGGGGCGGGTGCGTGCCGAGAGCTCGTTAGGCCGCCGCCCTCTCGCCCGCGGTTCGCACCGAAACCACAGCGCCGCCCGGGCCCCCGGCGCCCGCGGTAACGGGCCGCGCTCGCCGCCTGACTCAGCCGCCGCGGGCGCTCAGGCCGGCCGGCTCCTTCCGGGCTGGCTGCGCGGGGCGGGGCGCGGGGGCGGCCGGGGCTGGGCGGGGCGGGGCGGGGCGTAACGGGGCCGCCGCCTCCCGCAGGTGCCTACTCGCCGGTTTCGTGGGGGCTAACTGTCCTGCCGCGCAGGCCCCCTTCCCAGAAACCGCCGCAGGCCCGAGCAGGAAAGGCGGAGGGGAGTGAGTCGGGGCGGCGGAGCGGGGTGAGCCTGGGCCCCCGATCCCGGATCCCGCGGCGCGGGGCTGCGATTCCGCGGTCCTCGGCGGACAGCGGCCCGGCCCCACCAGCGCCCGCCAACCCGCGCAGGGCGGCAGCCAGCGCGCCCCCCGCCGGCGCCGGGGCGCACCGCACCCTGCGCCGGACGCGCGGCCCCGGGGGGCGTGGGTGCGGGTCCTGGGGCTCCCGGAGTGGCCGCTGGGGGTTAGCAAGGTGTGGTCGCAGGGCGCCCGCAGGAAGGGCGCCCCAGCTGAACCGGTCGGGCGGGCGCCGCAGGGCTTGGCTTCGCTTCCCTGACGCCTGCCCAGGCCCCCCACCCGCTCGGCTTGGGGGCGAGGAGCCGGCGCCGCGGTCGCGGCCCTCCGGGAGCTGCTGACCTTTGTTTGCTCGAGGCCGCGCTGGCGGCCCGCAGGGGTCGTGACGGCGAGGGCGAGGCAGGGCCCTAAGTCGAAAACAACGGGATCCATACTCGGGAAGTGCGGGCTGTCAGGGCCTGGCCCGTCACGGGGCTCGAGGCACGCCTAGTGATGGGGAAAACAAGGCCCGCGAGGAGGGCGGCCTTGCCAACCGAGACTTGGGGCCAATTAGGGCTGGAACCCAGCACTCTTGACTTCAGTGGTCTGGATTCTGGCTGTTGGCGGTGTTCGGGGGGTCTGGGCCGCGGTCTCTCTCAGGCCAGAGGCCCAGGTTGCAGGTGCCCCACAGACCACCGGTTTCCAGGGCACAGAACGCCGGCGCCCAAACCCCACCACCCACCTCTGACTCTAATTAGCCGCTTTGAAGATGAAACAGGCCTGAGCCCCCATGCAAGGCACTGCCAACTGGTCTCTCCCTACCCCATCCTGCTCCAGATGGGAGGTGGTGGAAAGTTGAGGGGTGAAGAGTGCCAAAAAGGAGGCTGTCTGGGTGCCCTTGGGGATGGAGAGATAGGGACCCACCCAGAGGGACAGGTCCAGCCAGAAGGCCCCGTCCTGGCTCCTCTAGGCCCTGGCTCCACAGTTGACTCACAGGCGGCAGTCCCAAACCACTTCCCTCTAGGTGCCTCAGTTTCCCCATCTATAAAATGAGAGTGATAACTCCACCCAAGAGGCTGTGGGGTGAGGCAGCCTGGCTAATTAAACCCAAGATGAAAGAGGGCAGGATGAGAGCAGCCCTGGGGAGGGGAGGCGACCTGCAGCAGGAGCCAGTCTGGTTTCCCTGTCTGAGCCCAGAGGGTGCTGGTAACTGCACATCCCCGGCCCTCCCCACCCTCACGGAGTGGTTATTAAACCCCTCGCAGAGTTGAGGAGACAGGCTTCCAAGGGTCAGGAGGCCCGGGTCTGGCTCTGGCTCTGGCCCCCGGCTCAGCCTCTGACAGCGTGGCCTCTGCCACCTCCTGCCTGAGTCTTGGCTCCTTGGGGCTGAGGGAGGAAACCCACCTATGGTCTCCAATACTACAACGGACGAATCCACATAGACTCACTGAGGCTCACAGCAACCCCAAGTACCAAGGGTGGGTACCAGTCCCAGATGAGAAAAGGGAAGCCCACGGAGGCACAGTCACTCAGTCACAGAGCCCCTCAGAGTGGAGCCTGGACTTCCACAAACAGCCCCTTGCTTCATCTGACCTGGTCCTCCCCCCACACCAGGTACCCTCAGCCCTCTTGGGTGTCCAGGTCCCTGGGTGGGCCTTGTTCTCACCTGTCTGCTTCCCTATGGGCGGGTGGTGCTGGCTCTGTCCCTGGCAAAGCCAGGCATGGCGCTGAGCTCAGCCCATCATCAGACTCACGCAGGACAGCAACATCCCAGCCGAGGGCCCAGGTGTGGGCCACTGCCAGATGCTGAGCTGGGAATTCCCCGCTTCATGCCCTCCCTCATTTCCTCTCTTCCTGCTGAGTTTCAGCCCTCCCCATGCAGCCCAGTTGTGGGCAGACACTAGACACGAGGTTTGGAAAAAGGAAAGTCAATTTCCCAAGGGGTCCTGAGCCTCAGTTTTCTCATCTGTAAAATGGAGCTACAACAAACACACCCTCACAGCACTGGGTGATGAGGATACAGGAAGGCTTAGGGAAGATCGAGTCAATAGGCAAACCCATGGAGATAGAGCAGACAGTGGGTGCCGGGCCGGGGGGAGGGGAGACGGAGTGACAGCTAATGAGTAGAGGGTGTTCTTTGGTGTGATGAAAATGTTCTGGGATTTAGTGGTGATGGTTGTACAGCTCTGTGAGGTTACTAAAAACCACTGAATTGTGTACTTTATGAAAGGGTCAATTTGATGGTATATGAATTATATCTAAATAAAGCTATTTAAAATGGTGTTTAAAAAGGGGACTCACCCCAGACCAGCAGAGGCACAAAAAGCAAAAATAAAATATAAAGGCTCACTGTGGCTCACGCCTGTTAATCCCATCACTTTGGCAGGCAGAGGTGGGCATATAACAAGGTCAGGGGTTCGAGACCAGCCTGGAGAATATGGTGAAACCCCATCTCTACTAAAAAATACAAAAATTAGCCAGCCGTGATGGCACAAGCCTGTAGTTCCAGCTACTCGGGAGGCTGAGGCAGGAGAATTGCTTGAACCCAGGAGGCAGAGGTTGCAGTGAGCAGAGATCCTACCACTGCACTCCAGCCTTGACACCAGAGTGAGACTCCATCTCAAAAATTGAAATGAAAACAAAAATAAAATAAAAAGGGGTCCCTCAAGTTCAGAACTTGCACTGGTGGGGAACAAGGACAGAACCAAAACGCCATGGAGTGAAAGTTGTGGCAAAGAAAACAGAATAGGGTAGTGGGACAGGGGTGGTGGGGACAAAGATTTAGCTGGGGTGAACAGAGAGCCCCTCACAAGAGGGGACAGTTGGTTGAAACCTGAATGAAGAGAGGTAGCCAGTAATCCAGTAGGGAAAAGTGTTCCAGGCAGAAGGCACAGAGGGAGGAGGGGCCCGAGCTGGGAACAGGCCAGGACCTGTTCAGGGGACGCAGGAGCCAGCAGTGTGGCTGGCACACAGGGACCCAGCTGGGAGCTGGGAGGTCAGCGGTGGCCACAGCATGCCAGGCCTCAGGCTCTCATTCCAGCTGCAGTGAAGTCATTGGAGGATGTGAGCCGAGGGGAGGCCTGGCCTGGGTTTTAACAGCACCTCGGGTGTCGTGGCCGACCTGCCTCTCCAACCTCGGCTCCCCTACTCTCCCTTCCCCTCACTGCCCAGCCAAGTTGCATTTGGGTTTGTGGCACACACCCTCGGCTCACTCCTGCTCTGGGGCCTTGGCATCAGCAGTTCCTTCTGCTGGTCATGCACTTCCCCGCTCTTCACAGCTGGCTCCTCCCTCTCATCAGGCCTCAGCACCCCCAATCGCCACTATCACGCTCTCCCGTCAAATGCTCTGCGTGCATCTTATGCTTATGCTTCCATGCTTTCCTATTTCTTTGTCTGCCTTGCTTTGTAGAATCTCAGTGCCTGGCACACATCAGGTGCTCAGGAATTGTTGACTGAATTAAGGAATGAATGAACAACATCTAGCTGGCACTGTGCTAGGTGCTGTGGTGATCAGAGCAGAAGGCGCCAGGCTTCATGGGGTTCACAGTCAGCTCCGCCTTTCCCCACCATCACATACATCGTCTGTCTCCAGAGCTGCCCGTGAAGGCAGCCACACCACACACCACAGCCTGTGGGTCAAACCACGAAGGTGTTTTGTTTGACTCATTCCATGTTTTCAGATTTTTTGGTGAGCTGGGTGTGCTGTCAAACATGTGTAGTCCCAGCTACTCGGGAGGCTGAGGCAGGAGGATGACTTGAGCTGGTTAATTCCAGATTGCACCATTGCGCTCCAGCTCAGGCGAGCTAGTGAGACCTCAACTCTTAAAATTATTTAAAAAAAAAAAAAATGAGCTAACATTTAAAAAATTAGATTTCATTTACAAATCTGGACTTCTAGCTTCTCTTGGAAAATGGAAAGCTGTGGCCATGTGGGGTTTGTGTACTTGAGTGGCAGGATTGTGACTGCCTTTTAGATAGGCACATTCTCCCCAGTTCCTCCCACTCTGTTCCCTCCCTGACAGTCAGGGTCTGTTGTCTTTTATCACTGAATTTGTAGTATTGACTTCCCATATCTATGTCTCTACCAAAAGTTGGACTGTGCAAGGTGAATGGGTCACAGGAGTCAAGAAAATAGGATATTCATTCATTCAACAAACATTTATTGATCACCCACTTTGTGCCAGGCACAGCTGGAGATGCTGGGCTATAGCAGTGAATGGCATGGACAACACTGCCTCCCACCTGGGGCCCCATTCCACACCCTGTAACTCACTGTGCAGGGAGTTTCCCTGGGCGGCTTCACTTTACTTATCCAGTGTCCTGGCCTTCTGGACACTGGAGTTGCTCCCCTGATGTCGAAGACTGCCCCTTGGGTCTAGGGACATCTGTGAAGACGTCTCATAGTATCCACTGAGCACCCACTGTGTCCGGCCCATTGGGGCTTGGCACAACAAAACTTCTCAGTATTTGTTGAATGAATGAACTAAATGCACCTCTCTCCTAGACAGACTGTGTTTAAGGTTGTTTCTCCTGGATTCACCTCAAAAGATAGGCACATACCAGGTGTTCGCTTAATGTCAGTTGAACTAGGTCTGGCTGGGATCAGAGTGAAGGTCACAGCCCTTGGAAAGGCAGGGAAAGAAGCAAACACGAACGCCCCATCCCTGCCCTTAAGTAGGTCAGCTAGTGAAGGAAGCCCAGCCACCGCCAAAGTGTCAGGATGACAGTATGGGCTTAAGGGAGGCCTCCGAGGAGCGGTGGCATCCCTCCTCGTGGGCCTGGGGCCTGAGCCATGATGAGTGGCTGGGGGCGGGGGTCCCAGGCTGAACCTCAGCCCAGGGCGGGCCATGAGGGGGAAGCTCTCTGCAGTGGCCGCAGCAAGGCAAAGGCTGAGGTCTGAGGTCCCGGCCCTCCGCACTCCACCAGCCTGGCTGCACCTGAAATCCACCTATTTGGGACAAGAAGGAGAGTTTTTGAGGGTGCATAAGCCCCAGTGGCCAAGATGCGGGGATCTGTCGGGCTCTCGACGCCCTCTGCGAAGCTTGCCCCGGCAGAAGGCGGGATCTCCGCCGGGTACTCGGCAGCGCGGCCCGTGCCTCCCCACACACCGGCCGGCGCGCTCCTGCGGCCCTGCGTGCCTTCTCGCACGAAGCCGGTGCCCAGCAAACACCTCCCCGGCTGAGCCACGAGTTGCTCAGCCGGGCCTTTGGGATCCCGCGCCGCCTGGGCCCAGGCCCGGTTCAACAAGTGCGAACCGGGCCGCCAGTTCCCGCCCGGCGGCTTCGCGCCTCCCCAGGAGCCTCGGGCGCGCCGGGTTGGGCAGGCCCCAGTTGGACGAGTTTCGTGTCATCACCCGTGGAGCGTGCCAGCGCCGGTGCAAATAACGTTGCCCCCTCCCTCCTTGCTCCGCTCCCTCCGAAACTCCTGTTTGCAAACGCCAGCACGCCCGGTTGGGAGGTCCCGCCGGGGCCGGGCCGGCTGCGCAGCTGGGGGCTGAGTGCCAGGCGCCCGCCCCCTGCCCCGCCCGGCCGCCCCGCCCGGGCCGCGAGGCCACCTCACCCGCAGCGGAATGGAAACCGGTTCGACAGGTAACAAATAGGTGGGTTGTCACCGTTATTTCCCAACGCATGCGCCGTCGCTCCCCGGGCCACTCAAAGCTAATTAGATCAGATCACCACCCCCCGTCACCCCCCCCGCCCCAGCCACCAACACACAGCGCCGCGAGCCAATAAAGCGTGAACCCGTCCGTCCGGCTCGCACTTTAAGACTTCCAGAGCGGCCGCGGGGACGCCAGTCGAGCGGGGAGACGCTTACCCGCCGCTTCCCCCGCCGCGCGGTGCACCTGGCCGCAAGGGACCTGGTTCACAGGGAGGACGACCACACTCCGCGTTGTTGGAACCGGCGCGCGCGGTCCGCGCTCAGACCATCCTGGAACGTGGGGGCGCCTTAGCGACTCCTTCCCTGCTGTGCCCCATTCCCGGCGACCCAGCCCGGCCCTGCAAAGGTGGGACGGCTCCCGGCTTCAGTTACGGAAGCGGCCGGTGCCCAGCGACAAGAGTTCGAAAATGCCCCGTGCGTTCCTGGTGAAGAAGCCGTGCGTCTCCACGTGCAAGAGGAACTGGAGCGAGCTCCCCGACGAGGAGCGCGGCGAGATCTACGTGCCAGGTGAGGCTCCAGCCGCCCTCCGGCCCGGGCGCCTGCGGCGGCGTCGAGGCTGCGGGCGGGCGGGCGCAGGTACGCGGAGCCGGGTGGCAGCGCGGTGTGGGCGCCGGAGCTGAATGCGGCCGCGGCCCAGGCCGGGTGGACCCGCGCCTCCCGTCCCGGGGGGCAGGGGCGGGGGCGGGGCCGGCGGAAGAGCGCCGGTGGGGGCGGGGGCTGCGCGGTGGACTGGGAGCCGTTCCTCCGGTCGAGGGGCTTGGGACATTCTCTCCCCACCCCCTGAGCCGCGGCGCAGAGGAGGCAGCGGGGTGTGTCACCGCCCAGGCGACCCTCCGCTCCGACGTCGTAAATCCAGAAAACCAGGACTTTTCAAGAGGCGGGAGCAGGGCACTGGAGCGATGCCACTTTGGGGGGCGGGGATCGAGCTGGAGTTTCGGCCGAGATTTGTGCTACAAGACTCAGAGCTCAAGCGGCTCCCACAGGTTCTTCCTCCTCCCCCACAACACTGGTGGCCGGGTTGGAGTGAGGGTCAGGCCAGTGGAAGGCGTGGGCCCTCATGTTCTCGTGGGGCTCCGGCTCCTTGGTCCCGCGCAGTGCGCCGAGACGCCCGCTGCGCCCCGCTTGCCCTTAAGGCAGAGGTGGATCGGGTCTCACCTCTGCTAGAAACGCACTTCCTTCACCTTGCGGAGGACACAATTACGTGGAAAGCAGCTGAAGGGAGCCCACCCCACAGTGGGGGACCAGGCTGGGGCAAGCTGGTGCACCCAGTTATTTTTGGCAGACGCCTCGACAGCGTCGACTGTGAATGAGTAACCCGAGTTGCTTCTTCCTCCAGCGGCATCTTCCTCTGCACGCCCCAAGAACACTCTTGCCCCTTCTGTCCTGCCCCCACCCCCAACAAAGTCTTTGGTCTGGAGAAACCCAGCTTCCTTCCGAACGACCCCTCCCCAGGCCTTGGGGGCTGGGCGGGGACACTCTGAACGCCCGGCCCAGCCCCTCCGAGGGGGGAGGGGGAGAGGGTAATTAACCAACTGACTTTGACCCTTGATCTGCAGACTCCCTGGCACCGCCTCAGGCCTTGTAGGAAAGTGGGGAAATGAGGGCAGCAGTGAGGGGCCCTGTGAGGGCTTTTGCTCAGTTTCCCTCCTGAATAAGCTGTTGGAGAGAGTGAGTGTTGTGGTGAGGTCTTTGTGGCCTGACCTGCCAGGATCCAGTGGCCTGTGGCCCTGGCAGGATGTTTCACAGCTGATCTCAAAGGGACCCTTCTTCCACAGTTCCTTAAAACAAGGGAATGTGCCAGAAGTCCCTGATGACCCCAGTGGGGAAACTAAGGTAAAAAGGGAAGTGAGTGACCTCCTCATCTGAGGCAGATGAGGGTGTGGGCTCAAGATTCTGTTTATAGCTTCTTGCTTGGCCACGCTCCCTGGTGAGCTGGCTGGTTCTCTACCTGGGGGTGGATCGAGGGGCGCAGAGGGCCAGAGCCCTCTCCTGCCTCTGCCCTCCGCCCTCACCTGTGTTTGACTTGCTGCTTACCTGCTCCTTTGGATCTGATAAACTGAACTTGGACTGTGGTAAAGGTGAGCTGAGCCTTGAGCCAGATTCAGTGTGCTGTTATTTTTAGTTTTATTTCACATCCCAATCAGTAACAGATCATGTGTTGACTTTTACAAAGGACAAAGAAATTCTCATAGAAATCACTGACTTCTTTGTGTCGTGGCAATTTTCTCTGCCACAGTTCTGGTGGCCACAGTGGAAGTGGCAGGGGAGACTGAGGCCCCAGGGGCTGTCCCGTCAGGTGTAGGGGAGGGCCTCTGGGTGGTCCAGGCCACCTGCTGCCACCATCCAGGTGAGGGAGACCTGCCGGCTCTCTCTGTAGGCTCATCCAGGATGGGTGGCAGGGGTCTAATCTCAAGGGTGAAGGGAGAAGGAGAATTTGCCCTCCTCCCTCTGGCAAGGGGAGAATCCGTGGGGTCAAGGGTAGAAGATAGAGAACTTAATTTTACCTCTGAAAGCCATGTGGCCCACTGGAGAGTTTTCCCACAGTTTTTGGCAATTCGAAGGGAATGTCCTTAGCCCATGCTCGGGTGCCTCCGATGGCTGGAGAGTGGGGGTGCATTTTGTGCTGGTCTGTCCCCTGGCTAGGCCATTCCATCACCAGCCAACCATGACCCCAGAGTCAACTGGGCACGTTTCCGTTCACCTCGTAGACTCCTGGCACGTTGTGACCAGCTAAGCGTTGACCCCATTTCCAGCGGAGGGCCCGGGAACATGGGAGTGTTTGAGTTCTGACCTTCCTGCCAGGTTCCTCTGAGACCTTCAAGGCCTCCCAGAGACCCCCTGGAAGGGGAAAGTTTTACTGGCCAGAGACGCTGGGCCCTAGCCCGGCAGCACGGACTCCAGAGACCCAGTTTGACAATCACGTCAGCCTCTCTCCCACAGGCAGAATTCTAGAGCTTCTCACTCCCAGGGCTGAATCTCTCCCCTGGGAAGAGGTGAAGATGGCTCCCTGCACCCTGGAGACTTGAAAGGATTACTGGCTAGGAAGCCACCGTGAGGCTCCCCCGCCCCCACCCTCTCGCCTTCCTTTGTTATGTCAATATTGACTTGGAGTGACAGGGAGTAATGCTGGTTCCTTGAGGATAAACCCAGGCACCTGTACCCAGGAGTTAACTTCTACCTCCTGGACTGACCAGGGAAGGGCTCCAGGAACAGGGTTGAGCCCCTGCCCCTGCTGAGTGAAAGCTCCAGGCCAGGAAGGCATCTGACAGACCCGAGGCTGGAAGCTGGAGCCAAGGAGCGTCCCAGGGCCTCTTCCAGGCCTCCCACCACCACTTCCCAGCCTCCCCTCTGTCAATGGGCTGACCAGGGTCTGCTCTGCTGCTCGCCCGGTAGACACTTGAGCTCAGGGAGGCTGGCAGGCTGAGCAGTGGGACGCTGGAGCTTCCTTCAAGGAATGCGGCCTAGCCTAGCTCTACTACTAGGTAACGTGGGCACTTGGGCGGGTCTCTTTTCAGCTGGTCAGGAAGGCTGAGAGTCAGCTTTGGGTCCCAAGGATGCGACAGGGGAGAGGATGGGGAGAACTCAGGCCTCTGATGCTTACCCTACTCATTCCTCGGCCGTGTTTGGCAGCGAAGAAGATGTTTGCTGTGCTCACCAGGGAATGGGGCTGGGAGAGTGGACAGCAGACAGTGGACAGAGGCAGAAGAGCATCGTGGGCCTGGGCAGACAGCTAAATGGGACTCCTACCTGTCCCTGGGGTGCTGTCACCCAGGCTTCGAGGCTATCCGTGCTGAGCTTGGGTGTCCCCAGGCAGAAACCTGGCAGACCATTTGTCCCAGAAAGAACAGGTGAGGGGGCGGGTCCTTTAGCTGCAGGGAGGATGGTGAGGGAAGCTGGCGTGGTCGAAGTCGGGGCTCCTTTGTGTTATCGGCCATTTCCACAAGTCCTGGATGGAGTCCCACAGGGGTGCCAGGCCTGTGCCCGGCTGGGTGGGGGCTGCAACAGGAAGTGCTGCCCCACTGTTCTGGGCAGGCACCCTGGCGCGAGGGCTGAGGCACAGTTTTAACTTCTTTGTGGACACCCAGTGAAAAGTGGTTCGAAAAGAGGGGAACTATCCTGACTGAGGGAACTTCTGGCAGTTCACAGAGAGTAAACGAAAAGTCGAGAGACTGGCCCATGTTTCGCGGCCTGCCGGCCTCCGGCTGGTGCTGGGTCCTTTTGGACGATTGCTAACAGACCTACAAGGACTAGAGGAGGTGGGCATGGGGGATACCAGCCCTTCCTGATAAGGGTGTAAGGCTGCTGAGAACCAGCTGCACTGTGCTGACATGCTGGGCTCCCGCCTCACACTCAGAACTGGGCTGACCCCCATGCTCCGGGCAGCACCCATGCGGTCAGCGGGGCGCAAGAGGGGGGTCATCCTTGCATCTGCTTCACTTGCTGTCCCCAGACAGCCAGGGACAGGCCTCATGCCCAGCCCTCTTCTGAGGCCTTGGATGGGGGGACCTGGCACTCTGCTCAACATCTGGGCCAGCAGGTTTCAATCCAAGAGATAGGGGACTTGCTGAGGCTAAGGCAGGAGACAGGCCTCGATGGGCAGCTGCCCTGGACATGGCCCCTCGGTGTCTGTTCCTCTTCTCTGAGCTTGGCCCTCAACATTGTCCAGGTAGAGGCAAGTTGGGCCAGCGGGAGGGAACCCATAAGCCCCCAGGCAGTAGGAAGAGGGCCGAGCTAGTCTGGCCTTGCCACACTCCATAGCTGTGGGCGGGTGATGAGTGGTCACAGCGCCACCGCCTTGCCGGAAACATCTAATTAGGGACAGAGAGCATCACAAGCAGGGCCCAACCAGTTCTGCTTCCTGCCTCCTGCCACTCAGCGACACTCAGTGCCAGGTGGCACGCCAGCACACACTCCCTGTTCGTGTGGCCACAACAGGGACATGCTCACGGGGGTGGCAGGGAGACAGGTTTGGCGGAGTGGGTGGGATGAGGCAAACGTCCCCACCCTGGCAGCGGGTGGCCGCCCAGCCAGCCTCCTCTGCCCCTCGCTCAGGGTGGAGGTGCCCAGAGAGCCAAAGCAGGCAGGCCCACTCCCTGTCCTGGGTCCCCAGCACCAGCTCTGCCAGGTTTGTGTGGAACCGCAGAGGCGGGCAAAGGACACAGGTCTCCTCCCAAATGCGTGGATCTCAGGACTCTAACCATGAGCCTCCCCTCTCGTGGAGCAAGGCAGCCCAGAGCAGCCACCATTGTGGGCTGAGCCCGTCCCTCACCTGCTGTCTCCTGCCCCGCTGTGGTGCAGCTGGGGGGCCTCGCTCACACCATCCAGTACTGACAGGCAGAGGAGGGTAGAGGTTCCTGTTCGTCTCCACCTGGATTGAGAAATGGAAACTGTCATCCAGCTTTGAATTCTCAGCCAAGGTCTCCAATAGCTGGTAAGCTGGCATCAGAAGCTCACCACCCGACCCTGCCCACTCCCAGCCCTGTGGGCACAGACAGCTCCTGGTGCAGGGGAACAGGCCAGGATGGACAACCAGACCTCAACGACTCGAGACTGACACTCAGGCTCAGAGAGAGGTGCGATCCCAGCCCAGAGGCCAGGCCGGGGCCAGGCGCTGGTGAATCAACCCCAGGAATGAGGTGGCTCATTAAAGGTCCCCGGACAGACGGACGCCAGGGCCTGCAGGACGGGTTCTGGGCGTCGGCAGGCGCATTCTTCTCCTCTCAGACCTTTGTTGTGTTTTGAGGGGGCGAGAGCTGGGGCCTCTCCTGAAACTTCAGCACTATCAAACGCACCCTTGCTCCTCGATCACATTCCTCTGCTTCCCCCACGTCCCTTCCTCCTGGGAGAAGAGGTGAGGGCGGCAGCCCTCCTGCCCAGCCCTCGCCAGTTCTCTGCCTCACTGGCTGCGGAACGGCGGGGTGCTCATGCTTCTGTAATCCCGCATCAGCCTCCCTCCGAGGCTCACTCATCCTTTCGGTCCTACCCCCTCTTGATTCTTCCTTCTGAAACTTGGAGGATATCTTAGCTTACAGGCTTCAAGTACTGAGCTCAGGCTCTTTGGAAGAAAAATACTAAGTTGAAAAATTTGCCCCAGCTCTGTTGGCTTTGAGACTTGTCTCTCTGTGTCCCTCGAGAGCGCCGTCTTTCTGGTCCTCTCTAGTCAGGACTGGGCTGAGGGTCTGAAGCCAAGCCTCCTACCTGGCCCGTTCGGCATGAGGTGTCTGCCACGGGTGTGGCTGCATCCAAGGGCTGCCAGGTATCGGTGCTGCCGCTGCTGAGGGCGCCCGGCCCGACATGCCCCGGCGAGCGGTCCTGCCGAGGGGGAGGGTTGCGTAAGCCTGGGCAGGCCGCCGAGACTGTTAGGCTGCATCCACCTGCTGCTCCCTGACCTCCTCCCTGTTCCACCCACCTGGCCTGTTTCCCTGCAGAGCTGGGACCAGCTGGGAGTGGGGAGCCTGGCACCCTGGGCTGCAACAGCAGGGACCGGCCTGCTGGGTGGTGGGAGGCAGGGCTAGGACCACCCAAACCCCCAAGGCCACAACCAAATTTGCCAGAGGAGAGGTCTGGAGTGGCCCAGACCACCAGGGACCCTTCTGGGGTGAGGATGAGGCTCCAAGAGCTGTCCCTGGGCACAAGGCCTCCACTGGTGCCCTTTGTCCCTGCAGGAGAGTGGAATTCAGAGGGACCGGCCCAGGTGGGGCAGGCAGACAACTCCGGAGGGATAATTGGCAGGGCAGTTTGGTCCTCCCAGTTCCGCTAAGACACAAATTACTCAGCGGGCAGTGGCGCTTGGCTGGCATCACCTGCAATTACCTTAATAGGGCGGGAGGGCGGTACAGCAGTGGTGGTCGGGGCAGCCCCGCTCTGCCGCGTGCCTGCGATGGGAGGGACAGACTCTTCAGGTTCCAGCTGTCTCACAGCTAGGGAAGCTTCCAGAAACCCCCCTGAATCCTCCTTCTACCAAGGCCCTCACCTCTCTGTTCTCTCCCCAGTCAGCCTGGGCTTCTGCCCACCACAGCCGTACCGGGAGCCAGAACCCTCCGTGGCCGAACCCCCTTCCTGCCCCCTGGCTTTGAACATGAGCCTTCGAGACTCCAGCTACAGCGTGGCCCCTGGGCCCTGTGTGGTGGCCCAGCTGCCCTCTGAAGACATGGGCCACTTGACAGACCCCCAGAGCAGAGACCATGGCTTCCTGCGCACCAAGATGAAGGTAACGCGGCTCACACTGTCTCCAAGGGCCAGGGGCATGTGTGTAGACCTGAGTCCAGCTCAGGAGATGTGACACAAATGAGACGTAGGCAGAGACTGACCTAGGACCTGGGCCAAGGTCTGCAGAGGACTGAACTGAGCGGGAGCACAGATGGTGGCGGCGAGGAGGGATGTGGGGCTGGAGTTCTTTGCGGTGTGTGCCCGTGGGCTGTTCAGTTTCATTTCTGGCCCCAAGAGGCAAGGGGAGCTACAGGAAGAGCCAGCTCTTCCACAGAAGTCCTGAGCTAAGCAGGGACACCGGGCCCAGCTCCTCTCTGCCTCCTGGCCTCCTGTCGTGCCGCATCGAGAGTGAGGTCTGGAGTCGGGCACAGTGGTTGACTCTTCCCTGAGGCACTTGCCTGGTGATCACCTTGCCCAGGTCTGCTGTCTCCAGCCCCTGTTAGTGTCCAGGCCAGGGCCTGGCTGAGCAGCCTCCGGCATTCAGCAGCACACAGCCGTGAGGAGTGTGCCAGGCAGCAGGGATGCCCCTGCTTCCAGGGAGAGCACAGGCAGCTAGGTCTGCATTCCTGAAAGCTCCAGGATCTGGGAGGATCAGCCTCCTGTTGGAAGATGACCCTGACCTAGCAGAAGAGTCCCCCTCACAGTGTTCTCCTTGTGCCAAAAGACTGGGGAGAACTGGCAGCGGGGCGGGACTGCCTCTCCCATCCTCGGAGGCCAGGCATGTGTTGTAACTGGAGGGGAATAGCCAAGACCTATGCTGGGTGGTTGGCGGGAGCCAGCCGGGGCTCTCCTGAGGCTCATGGTACCCTTGGGCCCTTCCCCACTCCTTGGACCCTGTGGGTAGGGAGGGCATGGAGAGAGAATAGAGGGGATGGAACAGCAGATGAGCCAGAGGAGTGAGTGCCTGGGACCTCAGGAGGAGTCTCCAGTGACATAGCCACCCACAGAACACAAGCAGAATCTGGAACGCCAGCAGAGCGGCAGCCTGGAAACCACGCCACCCTGTGCCGGCTGCCACTGTCGGGCTGGTGCGGTTCCTCTCAGCAGCTCTCCAAGGTGGCCGGCAGCATCTGGGGATTCCTTCAAATAATCCAAGGCATGGGGGCAGTAGGAAGGCAGAGGTGAAACAAGGCTGGTCCCGCGTGACGGGACACAGGGCTTGTGGCTTTTGTCTCTCCACATTTGTATAAATGTGGGGTTTTCTGCAATTAAAAAGAAATCAATAGAGTTTATAGGCAGATGGGTCCTCAGGGTGGTAAAGGCCTGGCTCGAGTAGAACCAGGCAGCTGGGCTGGCAGTGGGCGGACTCCAGGCTCACAGAGCTGCTCGGCCTGGGGACCCTGCCACAGAGGCCGTGGCCTGGGCATTTTTCCCTGTGCTAAGGGGGCGAACAAGAATGAATGTGCAGAAGCTACAGAGGGGCAGATGTGGCCTCAGCTAAGGGAGCACTTTCTAACAGGCAGAGTTGCGTGACGATTAAACGGTCTTAGGGAGTGAAGTTGCATCTCTAGGGACGGTGAAGGAGGCTTGGTGACAACCTTGAAAGGGGACTTCAGAACCCAACTGGAGGCTGGGCCAGCGGCCCAGAGCTTCCTTCCAGCCCACACTGCCGATCTCTGGGCAGACAGCACAGAGCTGTGGCCTCTGGGAGGTGGGTGCCACCCTCCTCAGGGACGCTGAGGGCTGGCATCTACATCTTCCCAATCTGCCGGCCTGTGGCCCCAACTTCTGGATGTCCATCAGCAATGCCATCCTCACCCACAGGTGACCCTTGGGGACAGTCCCAGTGGAGACCTGTTCACTTGCCACATCTGCCAGAAGGCATTCACCTACCAGCGCATGCTGAACCGCCACATGAAGTGTCACAACGACGTCAAGAGGCACCTCTGCACATACTGCGGGAAGGGCTTCAACGACACCTTCGACCTCAAGAGACACGTCCGAACTCACACTGGTAAGCGGAAGCCATGGCTGGGAGGAGCATGCTGGAACCCCTCCTCTCCCTTGGTGACGGGCAGCCTGGGAGCTCAGGTCTGAAGTCCTCCTGAGCTCATCAGTTAGAAGTTTTGATTTGAGAGTCACTCGGGAAATTGGCGTTGGACAGGCCTCCGTCCCTCCCTTGGCCCTAGAGGCAGGGGGCCTGTCCTTTCTGTGTCTGGAAGCAGCCAACAGGCTCCAAAGTCCCTGCCAGGTCTCTGATGCTGGCCCCTGTCCTCCCCACAGGCGTGCGGCCCTACAAGTGCAGCCTGTGTGACAAGGCCTTCACACAGCGCTGCTCTCTGGAGTCGCACCTCAAGAAGATCCATGGTGTGCAGCAGAAGTACGCGTACAAAGAGCGGCGGGCCAAGCTGTACGTGTGTGAGGAGTGCGGCTGCACGTCCGAGAGCCAGGAGGGCCACGTCCTGCACCTGAAGGAGCACCACCCTGACAGCCCGCTGCTGCGCAAGACCTCCAAGAAGGTGGCCGTGGCCCTGCAGAACACTGTCACTTCCCTGCTGCAGGGCAGCCCCCACCTGTGAGTGGCCCGAGCTCCCAGGGTGCTCGCAGAGGCCCCGAGAGGGTCCAGGGTCGCCTCCCAGTTGCCTGGCCAGCCCACCCTCCTGCGGCCTCTTGCCCAAACACCAGTGATCAGGACTGGAGCCCCCCATACCTTGGTCTCACCCCTGGGCACATGTGCTCACTCAGGCCCAGCAATGATCTCTGTTCATTTTTGCATTTTTGACTTTTGGGCCGAGGCTGCTCTGAGCCTGGGAAGATGTGCGTATGTCTAGAGAAGGGAAGAGGCCAAGGCTGGCTTCGATTAGAAGCAGCCGCCCAGAGGGACAGGCACTGTGTGCCTGGCAGCAGGACTTCCCACCCAGAGGTGTGAGCTGGGCTCCCACTGCCCCGCCTCTCCGCACAGGGCAGGGGCTGCAGGCCCCCTGAGGACAGCAGAGCCAAAAGCACTGGCAAAGGGCACCCCTGCAAACACCTGCAGTGGGGGCTGGCCGCGGCCCTACACCTGGCAGGGCTTGTAAAGCTCAGGGTTCTGGAGGGCACTGTCCTTCCGGCAAGGAGAGGCACACATGTGCCCAGCCATGTGTTGTGTGTGCACTGCCTTTCCACATATCACCTCATTTCTAAGAAATAAACTGCAAGGTGCCAAGAAGGTTTATTTCCTTTTTTTTTTTAAGATGACAAATGTACAGATGTTAATATATTTTTGGTGCCAATGGCAATGTTTTTAAGAGTGGGATGGAGCTGGCTTTTCTCCATTCCCATGCGCTTCTATTTATCCTGGACATTTCAAACCTCCTCTGTGCCTTGGTTCCGGGGGGCGGCTGCCCCAACCCACCCCCATTCTTTATACGTCTTGAGACAATCACTGGAAGACCTTCCTCCAGCCTCGCCGTGGATGGCTGCTCCTGCAGAGAGCACATGGCATCTTCTGCTCTTCCCTCCCGGCTCTGCCCTGCACATCCTGTCAAGGCAAGCCCCAGTGCCCTGGGGAGCTGGCCTGAGGCTGAGGGTGTGTCTCTCTGGGGCTTTAGGGGGAAGGCAGGGGGGACAAATGACGATGCCCATCCACTACCTGAAGCGCTAGGACCAGGCTGGAAGGTCGGCCCTTTTCTTGGTTGAGTCAAAAGCCCTAGCACAGTGGCAAAAAATGGAATAGAATGATGACCAGCACCTCAGAAACTTCCAGAGGGAGGAGAGGATTCGATGGCTACCAAATTTTATCTGTTGCCTTTTTTCTGACTTTTTCATCTGGCCAGGCTGGGGTTTCGAGTGCCTCGGAGAGAGCCATCCTAGCTGGCTGGCTCCCTCCATGCAGCTGGGAAAGGGGTTGTGGGTGTAAAGGGGTGTGTGTCTGTGGACCAAAGGGAGACGGGCAGGGGTCGGAGCCTGCCAGAGGCAAATGCAAAGAGGTCCCCAGAACACAGCCGGCCGAGCAGCCCCCTAAAGCCAAACCCCACCCGAAGCAGAACCACTTCAGCCTCCTCTGCCCAAAATGGTTAGAGTCTGCACCTCCCCGCTCAGGCTCAGGCCCAGCTGACCTAAGAGGAAGGAGCCTTCCTGGACTGCCCTCTGAAATGTGTATAGACAGATTCTGAAAGCTCTTGTTTCACTTGCCTTCAGCGTGTCTGGGGAGCTGCTGTGTTCCGAGTTACACAGCACACAGTAATATCTGCAAGCTCTGTTTTGGTTTACGTTTCTGTATCCCTGGGTTGACTGCCAATCCGAGGCCGTCGTGAGGCTCTGTGTTGTCTGTTTTATTTTATAACCTTCTCCTCAGCTATTACAATTTGAGAACTAATGTCTTGTGTGTTTCCGATGTTTTTGTCTCATGGGCCCCTTTCTCCCCCACACAGAGAAGTCATCGAAACAATCAACACATTCTTATCCAAACCCTTCCCCCTTATGGTCACCAGGGGGCCCTGGTCAAGACCAGAGCCTGGCCCGGATGGCTCAAGTGGCCTGCCAAGGGCCTCGGACAGTCAGTGCCCGCCGAGCCCTGGTTCAGCATGCTCTGCTCTTGGTGGCGGCGGCCTGGCCCCACTGGGCTCCGTCCGTCTGCCTCATACTACCCTGCGTTCTGACTGGTGGCCTCTACCAAGCCGAGACCGCCAGGCTTTATGCAGTCACACGGGGATCCAGTCTTGGCCTCCCGGGACCCTGCCAGGGTTAGACCACAGGAGGAGCTATAGTCCCCAAAACAGGGCACAAAGCTCACGTCACTTCCGGTCAGACATGCAGGGATGGCCACACCTGTGTCCATGCACCGAGGGACGGCCACACTTGTATCCAGGCACCTAGGGACAGCCACACCTGTGTCCATGCACCGAGGGACGGCCACACTTGTATCCAGGCACCTAGGGACGGCCACACCTGTGTCCATGCACCTAGTGACGTCCACACTTGTATCTAGGCACCTAGGGACAGCCACACTCTGTGTCCATGCACCGAGGGATGGCCACACTTGTATCCAGGCACCTAGGGACAGCCACACTCTGTGTCCATGCACCGAGGGACGGCCACACTTGTATCCAGGCACCTAGGGACAGCCACACTCTGTGTCCATGCACCGAGGGATGGCCACACTTGTATCCAGGCACCTATGTGTCCATGCACCGAGGGACGGCCACACTTGTATCCAGGCACCTAGGGACAGCCACACTCTGTGTCCATGCACCGAGGGATGGCCACACTTGTATCCAGGCACCTAGGGACGGCCACACTTGTATCCAGGCACCTAGGGACGGCCACACTCTGTGTCCATGCACCTAGTGACAGCCACACTTGTATCTAGGTACCTAGGGACAGCCACACTCTGTGTCCATGCACTGAGGGACGGCCACACTTGTATCCAGGCACCTAGGGATGGCCACACTTGTATCCAGGCACCTAGGGACGGCCACACTCTGTGTCCATGCACCTGGTGACAGCCACACTTGTATCTAGGTACCTAGGGACAGCCACACTCTGTGTCCATGCACCGAGGGACGGCCACACTTGTATCCAGGCACCTAGGGATGGCCACACCTGTGTTCATGCACCTAGTGACGGCCACACTTGTATCTAGGCACCTAGGGACAGCCACACCCTGTGTCCATGCACCGAGGGACGGCCACACTTGTATCTAGGCACCTAGGGACAGTCACACCCTGTGTCCATGCACCGAGGGACAGCCACACTTGTATCCAGGCACCTAGGGACAGCCACACTCTGTGTCCATGCACCGAGGGACGGCCACACTTGTATCCAGGCACCTAGGGACGGCCACACCTGTGTTCCTGCACCGAGGGACGGCCACACCTGTGTTCCTGCACCGAGGGACGGCCACACTTGTATCCAGGCACCTAGGGACGGCCACACCTGTGTCCATGCACCTAGTGATGGCCACACTTGTATCTAGGCACCTAGGGACAGCCACACTCTGTGTCCATGCACCTAGTGACGGCCACACTTGTATCCAGGCACCTAGGGACGGCCACACCTGTGTCCATGCACCTAGTGACGTCCACACTTGTATCCAGGCACCTAGGGACAGCCACACTCTGTGTCCATGCACCTAGTGACGGCCACACTTGTATCTAGGCACCTAGGGACAGCCACACCCTGTGTCCATGCACCGAGGGACGGCCACACTTGTATCCAGGCACCTAGGGACATCCACACCTGTGTTCCTGCACCTAGTGACGTCCACACTTGTATCCAGGCACCTAGAGACAGCCACACCTGTGTCCATGCACCGAGGGACGGCCACACCTGTGTCCATGCACCTAGTGACGGCCACACTTGTATCCAGGCACCTAGGGACAGCCACACCTGTGTCCATGCACCGATGGACGGTCACACTCGTATCCAGGCACCTAGGGATGGCTACACTCTGTGTCCACACACCTAGGGATGGCTACACTCTGTGTCCACACACCTAGGGATGGCTACACTCTGTGTCCACACACCTAGGGATGGCTACACTCTGTGTCCACACACCTAGGGATGGCTACACTCTGTGTCCACACACCTAGGGATGGCTACACTCTGTGTCCACACATCTAGGGCCGGCACTTGTGCAGCCCTTGTTCTGTGCCAGGCACGCTCGGAAGTGTGTTAGGTGTATTGGCTCACTTGGCTCAACTTGCTTCTGAGGCAGCTGCTGTGACCAGCTCCACCCCAGCAGAGAGAATCCAGGTAGCTGGCACAGCATCTCATGACTTACCAGCAGTGGAGCTGGGATGCCGCCCGCCCGGCCTGGCCCAGGGTCTGCTCAGTAACTGCTCACACTATGGATGGAGAAAGCAGGAGGGGCCTTAGGGTTGCTCTGGGAGACTGATCTCTCTGAGGCCCTGGTCCCTGGGTCCCAACTCAGGGCTCTTCCAACACAGCCTGGCCAGATGGATGAGACAGCTACAGGCCGGGGACTTTGGTCTTGCTCCGGGAGGCCTGAGAAGGGTTGGTACTGGGCACTGTGAGGTGAGGGAAGACATCCTTTCCCAAGGCTCCCGGTAGCAAGCCCAGAGGACTAGTAAGGACCCCAACCCTCCTTCTGTCTCTAAACAGCTGGGCGTGAAGGATTTCTCTTATCTAGAGAGGCCTCTCCGTGAAAGGCCAGCCAAATCCCATTTCCTATCCCAAGACGTGCAGCCCCACTGTTGGGAACCCAGGGGACTGCTCACCACCTGAACCTCGGGAGGCAGGACGCGCCTCCGGGAAGCAAGGGTGGGGTAGGGGTGGCAGGGGCTCCCTCCCCTGCCTCAGATGAGCTCAGGTGGGTGCCGTGCCCTGTGCCGTCCAGAAGATCTCTCTTCCCTAGCAGGGTGGGGCCAGACAGTCACATTTCAAGGCCCAGAATATTCTCCAGGCTCTGTAAGATGGCGGCTGTGAGGGAAACACACAGCCGTGCAGGGCCTCTGCTGACTGGGAAAGAGAGAGGAGACTGATTAACCCAGAACAAGTGGCATGGCCAAACTACAAACACCATGGAACCCAGAAAGCAGTCTTCTGCATCAGAAAGAACAAAGGCTTCTTGGAAGAGGTGGGGCTGGAAGAACAGGAGGATGTGAGCAGAACAGAGGACCGAGGTGTTTCAGGGAAGGGAGGTGGGCTCAGACCTGGGGCAGGGAGTGAGGCCAGGAGGAGGGCGGAGGGCTCCCTGCTTCCGCTAACAGCCGACGCCTCTTCCTTCAGTCACACCACAGGCATTTTTTGAGTCCTGCCTAGGTGCCAGCAAGAACCGGTAACTAAACAAGATTCAGAGACACAGGAGAGTTGGGGGAACTTGCCAGAAGGCCTTATCAAGGATGACTGGAGAGTCCTATTTTTATACCTAAAAACAAAGCAACCATGTGCAGGGTGAGAACTTTACAATAACAGTAAGTGCCACTAAAATTTATATTCTATCTTGGAATTAAAAAAAAAAAAATTTTTTTTGAGTCGGAGTCTCTCTCTGTCACCAGACTGGAGTGTAGTGGCAGGATCTCAACTCACTGCAACCTCCACCTCCCGGGTTCAAGTGATTCAGCCACCTGAGTACAGGCGCACACCACTACGCCCGGCTAATTTTTGTATTTTTAGTAGAGACAGGGTTTCATCATGTTGGCCAGGCTGGTCTTGAACTCCTGACCTCAGGTAATCCACCCATCTTAACCTCCCAAAGTGCTGGGATTACAGGTGTGAGCCACTGCATCCGGCTCCAATTTTTTTATAGTGAATATGTATTATTTTTGCAATCAAAACAAAAGTTATGAGACAATTTAGATGTTTTCAGTGACCTGAAGTTCAACAGGTCAACAGGAAAATGGGGCGGTCCCTTCCCCTGCCACCCAGAAAAGAGCTAATGAGGGCTGAGAGTGGTGGCTCACAGCTGCAATCCCAAAACTCTGGGAGGCTGAGGAAGGAGAATTGCTTGAACCCTGGAGACGGAGGTTGCAGTGGGCCAAGACTGAGCCACTCCACTCCAGCCAGGGTGACAGAGCAAGACTCTGTCTAAGCAAAAAAAAAAAAACTAGCTGGGCATGGTTGCATGTGCCTAGTCCCAGCTACTCCCCAGGCTGAGGTGGGAAAATTGCTTGAGCCTTGGGAGGTCAAGTCTGCAGTAAGCTGTGATCTCACCACTGCACTCCAGCCTGGGTGACAAAGTGAGACCCTATCTCCCAGAATAAAAAAAAGAGCTCATGTGATTTGGGGCAATATCAGAAGTGTAGCATCAACAGCCAAGGCTGCCCCCCTCTGCTTGGCCAGGCACCCGTCAGTGGAGCTGGGGAAGAGCAGGGCCTCAAATCAGAGGCCTGGTCTGAGCCTCGCCCTCTGTCACTGTCTGCGTGACCCCAGGAGAGCGATCACCTGTTTCCTCGTCTATAAAATGTGGTGGGTTCCAAAATTCAAAAGTTCCTCTCTGCTCCAAAGACTCTATAAAAACTACTTTTTTTTTTTTAGAGTCTTGCTCTGTTTACCCAGGCTGGAGTGCAGTGGTGCGATCTCAGCTCACTGCAACCTCTGCCTCCTGGGTTCAAGTGATTCTCCTGCCTCAGCCTCCTGAATAGCTGGGATTACAGGCCCCTGTCACCATGCCCGGCTAATTTTTGTATTTTTAGTAGAGACGGTGTTTCACCACGTTGGCCAGGTGGATCCTGACCTTGTGATCCACCCGTCTTGGCCTCCCAAAATGCTGGGATTACAGGCGTAAGCCACCGAGCCTGGCTCCATAAAAACTCTTGAAGACACTTGCTGGCAAACTGGCAGAAGTGAGGAGGCTAAAGACTGGGGAATTGCCCTGGAGGAGGGGCCAAGGGCCAGGCCTGCTCCTGGAAAACCTGGAGAACGTGGGCTGGGAGGCGAAGAGAGCAGTGCAGGCAGCTGGAGATTCTTCCAAGCGCCCCAAGCCCCAGCTGCTGGGAAGGGCTACAGGGCTGCTGGCCTGGCTGGAGGTCGTTTGCTGAGACTCACTCGAGGGACCCAATTCTGGTGCTGCTCATGGGACACAGCCACAAAATCCTCTAAGGCCAAAGCACACTGGCTGTGACTTCCAGGCCTGCTCGTCAGATCCCAGATGGCAGAGCCAGGGAGAAAATGCTGGTGAGCTGAGGGATGAAAAAGACAGCCGAGCAGACAGCGAGACCTGAGGCGAGGTCGCTCCCTGCACTGAACCTGGACCTGCAGTGGGCAGGGGCTGCCTCTGACCCTCTCACTGTCCCCTGGGTCCACTCCCTTGGGCGATGGCAGCCACCTGACCCAGGATGTCCCACCCTCTTCACAGCCAAAGTCACTCTCTCTTCCTCAGCCCCTCAGGCCAGCTCCCTCCCCCAGCTCTGGAGTCTGTTTGGCTCCTGCTCTCCTGCCCCCCACCCGCAGCTCCGGGGCTGGCTCTTTCAGTCTCGACAACCAGTTCACTGCCCTCCTCCCCCACTCCAGTTCTCCGCTTCAGAGGTGGCGTGGGAGCGGTGGGGGCTCAGGCACCTCGTCCCTGCGGGGCCCACGCTGGGGAAAGTAGAGTCAGGTGTGGGGATCAGGGTCTTGGGCAAGGATGCTCCCTTGTGAGTGAGGTCTTCCAGGTTCTGTTTCCTGATTGTAGCAGCTGGGTGTCAGTGCCTGATTTCCTCCATTCCTCACTTTCTGTCTCTCTAAGAAATGGTTCCATATGATCCTACTTTGATCAATCTTTTAAAACAGAATAAAACACCAACAAAACAGGTCATGTAAAATGTGTTCAGAGGCCGGGCGTGGTGGCTAACGCCTGTAATCCCAGCACTTTTGGAGGTGGAGGTGGGAGGATCACCTGAGGTCAGGAGTTTGAGACCAGCCTGGCCAACATGGTGAAAGCTCATCTCTACTAAAAATACAAAAATTAGCCGGGTGTGGTGGCGCGTGCCTGTAATCCCAGCTACTCGGGAGGCTGAGGCAGAGAACTGCTTGAACCCAGAAGATGGAGGTTGCAGTGAGCCAAGATCGCACCACTGCACTCCAGCCTGGGTGACAGAGTGAGACTCCGTCCCAAGAGTGCTTGAGGCAAGATTTGGCTTTAAGGGCAGAAGTGAATAGTCCTGTAATCACAGCTAATCACGGCTTGGGCTGCCTGAGCTCCTACTACGCATCAGGCCGAAGCCTCTGACATCACCTCTAGTCCCCAGAACAACCTTAGGAGGTAGCTATTATTGTTGTTATTTTTAGACAAAAAAACTGAGGCTCAGGGAGATTAACCGTCTTGCTCAAGGTCACACGGTGAGTAAGTGGCGAGGCTGGGCTCTGGCCTGACGCCTGCTAGACTCTAGAGTTGGGGTTCTTGTCACTCGAGTCCTCAGTGCTTATGACACAAGAGATCCTTCCCATTCAGTTCTTCATTCCATCTCTGGACATTCAGTCTCTACGCCCGCTCTGTACCAGGTTTTGAGGATGCAAAGATGCCTAAGATGAGCTCCATCCAGAAGGTCACCTTTGAGTTGGGTAAACAAACATGGCCCAGTCCAGGCAGCGGAAGAGGAGGGTGAGAAGTCAAGATTGGAGTGGGCCCGGCTGCCCCAGGGTGCAGAGACTCCACCACCATGGACTCCACCCTCCAGCAGAAATTGCTTAAGCTCCCGAATATCAACCCATGTCAGAGGAGTTGAGAAAAGACAAAGGGGGAGAAATATACAGGTGGGCACCAGGTGGGCACCTACCTGCCATCCGTCTGGCATATTGCACATGGCATCTCATTTACTCTTCCAGCAACCCCTAGAGGCTGGCACTGTTACTGTCACTTTATAGACAAGGACGGTCAAACGTAAAGAGGTTAAGAAACAGCCATGGTCAGCCCACGTTCCCTGCAGAGCAGAGCGTCCCATTCCGAGCCTGGGCTCCTCTAAAGCATGACACTGTCTTCCCAATAATGTGTGAAGGTAGAAGGAAAAATGGTGGGGACAGCCCGAAGCCCAACTGCAGAGAACTAAGCCCAAGATCCGGAGGGAGACCACAGGTGCCCGGGGCTGGCCCCACCACACCACTGCCAGGTGTGTTTGCTCCTGCGAATGTCACAGCCGCAGCTGTCTCTGAAATGTCCCAAACCTGGAGGAAGGGCGGGACAGAAGGGCAGGAAGGAAGATGCTGGGGGATCTGGAGGGAGCGAGGACATTCCAAACCCACGGGATCTCTGGAAGGAACTCCCGACACCCACCCCCGACATGCCCTGACCTCCTCCTACAGTTTCCATTTTCCAAAGTAATGATCTTGGCGGGTAAGAAACTCATCCTGCCCTTACTGCCTCGGCCTTGGCGGGGCCAGTCCAGCCGGTTCCCTCCACCTCTCCCGCTTGAGGACTCCAGGCAGGTAACAGGCCCGGGCACCTCCCTCCCCACGCACAGCGGACTGACGGAGGAGACCAGGAGGACTGGAAGGACTTGCATCGCATCCCTGTTACCAGCAGCACAAATAAGAAGCCACCAGTGGTAATAACAGGGCAAGGACGCTCTCACCAGCACTCAGGCCTTGCTAGAGCTGGGGCCCCGGTGGACTGGGGCTCCCTGTGTGCCGGCCAGACTGGTGCCTCCTTGCCCACCCCCACCAGCATGCTCTCCTCTGACTCAAAGGCCCCCTAGGCATTTGCTCCCCTCCACTGCCTTCCTGGGAGCTCGAAGTGGTGTTCCTGCCAGGGTTCTCTGAAGCCTTGTGTAGGAATCTCTGCGGGGTGACCACAGCCCTCAGGCTGCAGCCCTATAAGAGAGGTGGTGGGTGCTGGAGTCAGGGCAGAGGGGCTGAGAGCTGCCCTGGTTGAGTTAGGTGCCCAGGTTGGGAGGAAGCATTTCCTAAGGAGGCCAGGAGTCCTCTAAGAAGTTTGATTTGTTTGGGGTTTGAAATTTCAGCCTTAATATAAAGAGTTCTTACATCTCTGTAAGACAAATAAAATGAGGCCAGGTGTGGTGGCTCATTCCTGTAATCCCAGCACTTTGGGAGGCCAAGATGGGCAGATCCCTTGAGGCCAGGAGTTGGAGACCAGCGTGACCAACATGGCGAAACCCTGTCTCTACTAAAAATACACAGAAAAAATTAGCCAGGCCTGGTGGTGCACACCTCTAATGCCAGCTACTCTTGAGGCTGAGGCATGAGAATTGCTTGAACCTGAGAGGTGCATGTTGCAGTTAGCCAAGATCACACCACTGCACTCCAACCTGGACAGCAGAGCAAGACTCCGTCTCAGAAGGAAGGAAGGAAGGAAAGAAAGAGAAAGAGGAAGGAAGGAAGGAAAGAAGGAAGGAAAAAATAAAAATAAAATGTTCACCATGGGAAATGCAAACAGTATAGATTAACTTCATAAAAGAGCTTCAAATAATAATTATATGAAAAAATTCAACTTCATTCATAATCCAAGGAATAAAAATGAAAATTAGATATTTTTTACCCATAAACAAGTCTATCAAGGCCTGGTGCGGTGGCTCATGCTTGTAATCCTAGCACTTTGGGAGGCTGAGGGGGCCAGTTTTGCTTGAGGCCAAGAGTTCAAGACCAACCTGGCCAACATGGTGAGACCCCCATTGCTTAAAAAATAAAAGAAAAAAAGTCTATCATAAAACTAGTTACAATATTGAAAAAGTAGAAACAATCTAAATATTTATCCTGAGTACATAAAAATTATAATGAGGGCGGGGAGTGGTGGCTCACACCTGTAATCCCAGCACTTTGGGAGGCCGAGGCAGGCGGATGACGAGGTCAGGAGATCGAGACCATCCTGGCCAACATGGTGAAACCCCTGTCTCCACTAAACTACAAAAAATTAGCCGGGTGTGGTGGTGCACGCCTGTAGTCCCAGCTACTTGGGAAGCTGAAGCAGGAGAATCGCTTGAAGCCGGGAGAAGGAGGTTACAGTGAGCCGAGATTGCACCACTGCACTCCAGGCTGGCAACAGAATGAGACTCCGTCTCAAAAAAACAGAAAAAGAAAAAAAATTATAATAAAATAAGCCGCATGGAATCCCAGCACTCTGGGAGGCCAAGGCAGGTAGATCACTTGAGGTCAGGAGGTCAAGAAACAGCCTGGCCAACATGGTGAAACCATGTCTCTACCAAAAAAAAAAAAAAAAAAAAAAAAATTAGCCAGGCATGGTGCTGTACTCCTCTAGTCCCAGCTACTTGGGAAACTGAGGCACAAGAATTGCTTGAACCTGGGAGACAGAGATTGCAGTGAGCTGAGATCACACCACTGCACCCTCTCCTGAGCAACAGAGTGAGACTCTGTCTCAAAAAATATATATATTCTAATGAAACATACGTATCTATTAAATATGATGGTATAAAAATATTTCAGGAAAATGCTTACAATATATTAAGTTTAAAAGCAGGTTCCAAAACAGTATTATGGGGTAGGCACACTTGTTGTTTTTGTAAACGTAAGTCAGTCCACATGTCTGTAGGAAGAATGCTTACCATAGCCGGGCACGGTGGCTCACGCCTGTAATCCCAGCACGTTGGGAGGACGAGGCGGGCAGATCACGAGGTCAGGAGATCAAGACCATCCTGGCCAACATGGTGAAACCCCATCTCTAAAAAAATTTTTTTAAATGAATTTTAAAAATGCTTACAATATATTAAGTTTAAAAGCAGGTTCCAAACTGGGCGTAGGGGCTCATGCCTGTAATCCCAGAACTTTGGGAGGCCAATCACGAGATCAGGAGTTTGAGACCAGCCTGGCCAAGATGGTGAAACTCCATTTCTATTAAAAATACAAAAATTAGCTGGGTGCAGTGGTGGGCACCTGTAATCCCAGCTATTCTGGAGGTGGAGGCAGGAGAATCGCTTGAACCCAGGAAGTGGAGGTTGCAGTGGGCCAAGATCGTGCCACTGCACTCTAGCCTGGGCGACAGAGTGAGACTCTGTCTCAAAAAACTAACTAAATAAATATAAATAAATAAATAAAAGCAGCTTCCAAAATAGTGTTATGGGGTAGGCACACTTGTCGTTTTTATGAACATGAGTCAGTCCACATGTCTGCAGTGAAAGTCATGGAAGGGTAAACACTATAGTGTTTATAATCTTAAATTCTTGCTCAATGGTGAAATTGTGATCTTTATTTTCTTTGGTTTTTCTGTATTTTGTACCGTTTTCTTCAATGTTCCCATATTGCTTTTGTAATGAAAATAAATCTTTAGTGATTTGAAAGAGTTCTTCAGGAATGCAATGTTGGAATGATTCGCAGTACAAGGATGTTCTTTGAAAAGTGAAAATTCCTGCTAATTTAGGCCGGGTGTGGTGGTGGCTCACACCTGTAATCCCAACATTTGGGGAGGCTGAGGCAGGCGGATCACGTGTAAGGAGTTTGAGACAAGCTTGGCGAAACCCCATCTCTACTAAAAATACAAAAAAATTAGCAGGGCATGGTGGCGGGTGCCTGTAATCCCAGCTACGTGGGAGGCTGAGGCAAGAGAATCACTTGAACCTGGGAGGCAGAGGTTGCCGTGAGTCAAGATTGCGCCACCGCCCTCCCTCCAGCCTGGGCAACGGAGTGAGACAATGTCTCAGAAAAACAAAACAAAACAAAAATTCTTGCCCATTTGATGGCTACAGAAATGGGCTGGGATGGCAATGGGTGGGAGGAAGGCCGAGGAGGTAAACTGCTCCAGATCCAGGAATTCTGACTTCGATATTATCATGAAATCTAAAGGGGGGTCAGCAACACTGTGTAGAAAGCACAGAGAATGTGGAGTCCCCGGACACTGAGTTCAAATCCTACGGCTGCTTTGAGGAAGCTGCCTTAGCTTTCTGAGACTCGCTGTCTATAAAGTGGAAGTAACAGCAATGTAGGATGACGGCGAAGATTAGATAAGATAATGAGTTGCTTTGTGAGGCAGAGAGTGCTAAACAAATGCTGGATGCAGCAAACAGTAACATCCACGTCTAGTTTAGCTTCGGCCAGAAGGGCAGCAGCTGCTGCAGCTGAATTTGCCCTGACTGCTGAGAACACTGAGCTCTTTGCAGGTGAGAGACAATTTTCCCATAGCGTTCAGTCAAACTCTTGGATTTTCCAGTCCACAGTAACCTAGAATATAAAAATAAACTAGCTGGGCACGGTGGCTCGTGCCTGTAATTCCAGCAGCTCGGGAGGCTGAGGCAGGAGGATCACATGAGCTCAGGAGTTTGAGACTAACATTGTGAGATTCTCTTTCTGCAAAAAATTTAAAAATTAGCCAGATGCAGTGGCAGGTGCCTGTAGTCCCAGCTGCTTGGGAGGCTGAGGTGGGAGGGTCTTCTGAGCCTAGAGTTTGAGGTAATAGTGAGCTATGATGACACCACTGCATTCCAGCCTGTGTGAACAGAATGACACTCTGTCCCAGAAAAAAAAAAAAATTAATTAGAAATAAAAATAAAAATATTCTGAGTTAAGAGGAAGGTGTCTGGCAGCCTGCTGACTGCCCTTGAGGAGTGAATGTGCGGCCCCTGATGAGAACCCCTGGTGTGCTGTGTGCTGAGCACTGGGAAGGAGAGAAAACGGCACAAAATGCAGACACCTGTGACTTCCTTCACCTACACCTGTTTACTGATGTTTTGGCAAAATGCTTGGGGGCTGAGTTGGGTGGACAAGGATGCCACAGCTTGTCATCTGAGGAGCCTGGGAGAGGCTGGGTGGCGGTTCCGGTTAGATGAGTCCCCACCCTGCACAAGATAGATGGGCAGCCTCGTGAATCATGAGCCCCTCGTGTTCATAACCGATTAGCTAGGTTGTGGCAGCGCCACTCTTGACTCTCCCACAGTGTGGCCCCAGATATCCTCAGAGGGCACCATGCTCTTCAGTCCACCCAGATGAAATAGGTTTACAAATCCAGTGACAAGTTGAGTACTGACTGTGTTTGGAGGCTCGTTCTTGACTGTACCACTCCAAGTCTTCAAATGAAAGACAATGTTCGGGCCGGGCACAGTGGCTCACGCCTGTAATCCCAGCACTTTGGGAGGCCGAGGTGGGCGGATCACCTGAGGTTCGGAGTTTGAGACCAGCCTGACCAATATGATGAAACCCTGTCTCTAAAAGAAAAAAAAAGAAAGACAATGTTTGCCCTTTTTTTCTTCCTTTCTGCTCCTTCTAGGATACCTCTCACCACATTTTCTGTTTTGCCTCCTTTTCTTTCAAGGGCTCATTTTAATTGCTCTTGCTCTCCTTGTTCCTCGGTTTCCCTCTCCTTCCCCTCATGTCCTCCTCTCTCTGCCTCTGGATCTAGCATCTTCCTCTGTGCTCTTCATGTCACAGGCACCTGCCACCAGGAGCCACTGATGCCAGGCTGTCCTGAGCTAACACACAGGGAGAACCGTGTGATGAGGGGGCGCAGATGGCAAGGCAGTCACTGGCCAGCAAGATGGGGGCTGTCCTTGCCAGCCGGGCCACCCAGGCTGTGGCTCCTGAGCTTCGTGGTCCTCCCTCATCACTCACACCCTCTCTGAATTCTCCCGCAAGCCTTTTACAATCTTTTCAAACAGCTTTTCTCTCCATACTCCTGCCAGCCCGCCTCCCCTGTCCTCCCTCCGCAGCTGCTGGTGTGGACATGCCCTAGACTGAAAGTGCTGCTCCAAGCGTGGTTTTGCCTGGTGAATAGAGAGGCAGGGGGTGCCTCTGTGTCCAGAGGTGGGAGAGGCCATCTAGGACTGGCCTGGCACTTGGGTTCAGCCAGCTCGGCTGCCCCCCGTCCATCCCAGACTGTTCGGTTGATCCCCGCTATCAAGCGGAGCGTCAGGACAGGAGCTTTTCTGTCTCCTTCCTGTCTCAGAACCCCACCCACTATGTTTTTTCTAATCTGAATTTCATTTCGAAATCTCCAGCCCAAGGGGTTTCCCAACACCTCCCAGTTTTGAATCAACCTGCTGATGCCAGCACTCCCAGATGAGGAATAGAGATGTGAGGTGGGACCTGGCCTGGCACTGTGCCCCGGAGACACTCCTGTGCCCGCAACAGTCATTGACAGGTGGCATCTGGGCAAACAAACCTAGTCCCCTCCTTAGCTTCCATGAAGGAGATAAACAAGTGGGTATAAGCTGAGGACAAGGCTGGGAGTGGAAGTTTAAGAACAAGGACTGGCCAGATGGCAACACCAAGGCGGCCACGCTCCTCCCCCAGAGACGCAGCTGCAGGTCCAGCCTGCATCAGGTGGTCCTCTCTGGCAGCCACAGAATCCTCTGCCCCCACAGTGTCCTGGTGGAAGCCATGCCCAGTCTCTCTCGGGCCACCCCACAGCAATATGCGTTTTAGTTCCTACCTATGGCTTCGTGGGGCAGACTTCTGGCAGCAGGGGTCCAGACCCAGCAGCAGGGTCTGGCGCAAACACAGAGAATTGAGCCGGTCTTCCGCTTTGTCACACTGCGGCCTCGGGGTACGGTCATTCTACAAATGGGGCTGCAGGGCAGCAACAGGGACAGAATGGCGGCCTGGGTCTGTGCGCCACATTCCAGCCACAAAACGTCCCACCAAATGGGCAGAGTGGCATGCGGCACCGAGCCACCTCTGGAGGGGTCGACACTCTCTCACTGAGGTGACCACCACTGCAGACTGGAACTGAGCCTCTCTCTCTGCTCCTCTGATTTGAGGAGAGGGAACGCCTGATACCACAGCAGGCACTTGCTCTTGGCACTTGGTGTCACTCTTGCTTCATCTTGGCTCAGCTTAAAGCCTTCGACTGACTGGTGGTGATCACCACAGAAGAGAACTCTCCTTCCCCCTCCCCGCCACACACACACACACACACTCACACCCACATACACGCATGTACACATGCACCTACATGTGCATGCACACGCACACATGTGCACAAACGCACCCACATGCATGCACACACATAAGCACACATGCACTCATACACATGCACACGCACATGCACACACATGCACATGCACACCCACATGCACACACATGCACACACCCACACGGACTCACACATGCACATCCACACTCACATACACACACATGCACACGCACATACACACACTCACACATGCACTCACACATGCACACACACTCACACATGCACACTCTCACACATGCATACACACCCACATGCACACTCACATACACACACACACACATACCCGCCAGGGCAGGAGCCTATCTCTCCAGGAGGCAGGGCACGTGTCCAGGCAGAAGGATGAGAGCCGCGTTGTGGCACAGGAGGCCCCCATGGCGGATGGTGGGGAGGAAGGGCCATGTGGACAGGCAGGGGTAGGGTTGGGAGGGGTCCTCATCTTCTTGAGCAGGGCCCGGGAACCAAGTCTTCCGGACTTGTTCATCGTTGACTTCGCCAACATAGTCTTAAAACTCGAAATTACTCAGAGGATAACCTAACACATAGACATGCACACATAAACAGTGAGCATCCACTGGCATCAAATTGGCAAATCGTGGCAGAAACACAGAGGGGTCCATTCCAGGCGTGAGGCTGGCTCTCCCTCTTCAATGTGTTGGCTACCAAGCCTTTGTCAATCGCCAGTGCAGCAGTTCACAGACTTTTTTCTGCTAAGAATGGCTTCTGGGCACCCAGAAAATGTGACGTGCTCTTTCAGTGGGTATAATTACTTGGCATAATAGAACATGTCCTCCTCTCAGGCTTCAGCGCTGCTGCTGCAGCTTCCCAGCCCCTCTCAGCCTCAGTCCGGTCACCTTTTCTCACTCAGACAACAACAAAGTGATGAATCCCATTGGACTTTGGGGGTCCTCTAGAGTCACCTGCAAACTCCACTCCTCCCTCCCAACGTTGTCTCTAGAAGATTTCTTTGTCCTCAAGGCTCTCCTTTTGGTGAAGGACCCTAATGGGGACACAGTGCCTTCTCCGGGACACACAGCCATAATATTATTCTCATAAGAAATCCAACTCCTTGGTCAGGTGTGGTGGCTCACACCTGTAATCCCAGCACTTTGGGAGGCTGAGGCGAATGGATCACTTGAGGTCAGGAGTTTGAGACCAGCATGGCCAATATGGTGAAACCCTATCTCTACTAAAAATACAAAAATCAGCTTGGTGTGGTGGTGCACACCTGTAATCTCAGCTATTTGGGAGGAGGCTGAGGCAGGAGAATCACTTGAACCCAAAAGTTGGAGGTTGCAGTGGGCCGAGATCGTGCCACTGCCCTCCAGCCTGGGCAAGAGAGTGAGACTCTGTCTCAAAAAAAAAAAAAGAAAGAAAGAAAAGAAATCCAACTCCTCTGCTACCCATGAGGGAAAGTAGCTCAGGATGAAAGAGAAGTTTGACAGTCCCTAAATATCACAGGCTTAAGAAGAGCCATTACCCAAGAAGTCGGTGTGGAAAGGGCTGCCTGCCCCAGCCACAGCTGTCCTCTACCCACACTCTACCCGACATCAGCTGAAAAAGCCCAGTGATATCTGGGTTACAGGGCTTGAGGCTGCCTTGATTCCTGGTTGTCTAACAGCTGGGCCATCCTGGGCAAGAGCTCCCCCGGGAGGTGTGGGGGAGATTCCCTGTGCCCTGTCATTCTGACATCTCCCTGCACAAGGGAGCGGGTGGACCATGTCCTTGCCACCTCATCTTTGAAAACATCTCGTAAAAGCGCATCAGAGAAAACAGTCCTTTCGTCCCACCTATCATTAGTTTCCAGAGCAGGGGCTGAAGTAGGCAGCCTCCCTGAGAGTTTGCAGGATGAGGCAACACAGGCGTCTGAACTACCATTTAGCCTATTTCTGGAGATAAGCCCGTTGATGTCAAAGTCAGGAATGACCAACTCCAGCCAACAGCGCCCTGTAGGACTGGGTCTGTGGCATCTCCTTTCTCCCGGCCACCATCCTCAGGGCAGGAGACAGAAACCCTAGACCATGGGGGTTTGGGAACTGACCTAGGTAAACAATAACAAGTTGGGCTGCGCTCTCCTTGAGGTAGTTCAAAGTACTTTATCACCACGGCCTCACTGATCTCACCAGCATCCAAGGAAGGAAGGAAAGAGAAAAGGCAGAAGCCTTCTCTTTTTTTTTTTCTTTTTTGTGAGATGGAGTTTCACTCTTGTTGCCCAGGCTGGAGTGCAGTGGCGTGATCTCAGCTCACTGCAACCTCCGCCTCCCGGGCTCAAGGGATTCTCCTGCCTCAGCCTCCGGAGTAGCTGGGACTACAGGCGCACACCACCACGCCCAGCTAATTTTTGTATTTTTAGTAGAGACATGGTTTCACTATGTTGGCCAGAATGGTCTTGATCTCTTGACCTCATGATCCACCCACCTCAGCCTCCCAAAGTGCTGGGATTACATGCGTGGGCCACCACGCCCTGAGCCTTCTCATTTCATAAAACGAAAGTGAATGGGGGCTGGGCGTGGTGGTTCACACCTGTAATCTCAGCACTTTGGGAGGCCGAGGTGGGTGGATCATCTGATGTCAGGCGTTCAAGACCAGCCTGACCAATATGGCGAAATCCTCTCTCTGCTAAAAATACAAAAAATTATTCGGGCATGGTGACAGGTGCCTGTAATCCCAGCTACTCAGGAGGCTGAGACAGAATCGCTTGAACTCAGGAGGCAGAGGTTGCGGTGAGCCAAGATCGCACCACTGCACTCTAGCCTGGGCAACAGAGCAAAACTCCATCTCAAAAACAAAAGTGAATGCGGAGTGGAAGCTTTTAGGTGAACCAGCCTCTGTTCACCCATGGTCAGTGAAGAAGAACAAGGCCGGCAAATACACACAATAGCACTAATGGGGGTGGTGCATACAATTGAACTCCAAAGCCCTGACTCTGGCCCATGGCCAGAGAAAATAAAAAAGATTCCTGATCTGGGGAGAGGGGTCTTCAGCTGAGAGTTTGACAGTTCAGACTGATATCAAAACACGGGCTGAATTTCACCCCTCTGTGCTGGAAAGGGTATCAAACCGCAAACTCCCCCTGCCCTGACTTCACCAAACTTTGTAAATAACAGAGACGCGCACTTGAGTAATTAGAAGAAAAAGCTGTCAGCTAAGTGGCTTGAGAAGGCTTAGGTGTGGCTGGCAGCATTCTGTGTATTTTCTCTACAGCCAAATGTGTAAACGGTCAGAAATGCTAGTTTAATGAGCTTATAAATTTGGAGTGACTCTTTACATCTGACAGTGAGGTCTGGGGTTCAGCTATTTCACCTTTGAAATCAAAGAGGCTGTGATGGAGTATTCATCTCTGACCAATTCTTCCAGAATGTTCCACAGGTTTTTTCCTCACACTTTATGATCCTACCTATTTGACCCAAACAATTCGCCCTCCAGTGTTTTGTGGAGGGGATAACAACTCTGGGTTCTGACACCTTATCTCTCTCCTTCCTCCTTGGTCTGCCCTGGGCTACCAACTGCCTCCTAAACTCGAGCTTCCCTCACCAATGTGCCTGAGATGGATATTTGTCCTGGTTAACTTCCACAAATTCACAAGGTTCTCTAACGCTCGAGTTCAAAGCACTTGCATCTCTGGGTAATCATTGTTTGCTATGACGCTGTTTCGCTTTTTCTATCTACAATTCTTCTAAACGTTGATTTCATTGACCTTAAAAGATACTGTGCATATTGTGCGCCACTTGGCACTCAGTTCGTGTAAACAGTGTCTTGCTGACAGGGTAAGTCTAGCGCAAGAAACAACCCCGTCAGCAGCACTGTCCCACATACTACAGATCCATGATGGCCTCAGGGGCTCCCCACGAGGCACAATGGGTGATGTCATTCTTCTGGGGCTTGGCTAGGCCACAGCTGGATCTAGAGGCGCTCTCTCTTCTCAGTCCGTTTATTAGAACTAATATTTGCAATGCCGCTTCAACATTTCCCTCTATTTCTGATTCATGCCAGCCTGGAGCCTTAGACAGACAGAACAAGCCTGCAGCTGAACACACTGTTACCACTTTTTTTTTCCGGAACCCTAGGAAAACGTTGTTAATAACCAGGGCTATGCATGACCTTGCCGTCCCACATCATGGAACTGTTTATTAAACAGACGGATGGACTACCTTATAATTAGGTCAACAACATATACTCTGATTCAAGCCCTTAGCTCCATTCCTTTTCTAAGATTAGGGAATTTCTCAACGACCAACAATGCAGAAATGGCCCCCCTCACGTCCCGAGGGAGATTGCTCAGCCTATGGCCACCCCGTGAAGATCCCATGACTTCTGGCATCTGCCCCAATAACCTGAGCCTCTTATCTCAGAGCTATGGTTTGTCAGACCCTGTTGTTCGCATTCGCTTTCCTGTGCCTGCGAGGATGGAACCCGGACAAAGCGGAAGTCCTGACCTGGCGTATGCTGGCTGGATGGGTAAACACCCTCAGATAAGGAAGCCTTGGGAAAACCATCGTGACGTCCTAAGAAGAATGCAAGGTGTAAAAGTTCCGATCCCACCCTCCCACCCCTAAACCAGTTGAGACACAGACCTGCCCTTCCCCAGGTTGACTTGGCCCAACTAGATAGCATCTGCAATCTGCACTCACTCCCTCCCAAGTGAATCAGTGCCCGACCAACCGGTTACCTCCCCAGGCTCCCTGGAGACAACTCCAAGTACAGCCTAGGGGGTGCCGGCTTCTTTTGAGGAGCCTGGCATCCTCGAGCGTGCCGCTCCAGTCCCCTACTTTGGGCAGATGCCTGGGGAGGATTCAGGAAAGAGGTGTTCTGCCATGGACCAGTGCAGGTCCAAAGTCTGGAGAAGCGCCCAGGAGCGAGAAGAACCGAGAGATGAAAGGAGATGCCTGAGGTGCCGCGGCCCAGGTCTCAGCCGGGCTAGAGACCTCGTGACCAAACAACACTGCGTTCTTAGCCGTGATGGAACTCCCAGATTAGCTCGGCTTTCTTCCTTTTGTTTTGTTTTGTTGTATTCATCTCTGTAGCATCTGTTTTCCTCTGGGCATGTGACACTTCCACTTTTTCTCTTCTTTGGTCCTCTTCCAGAGGTTCTGATTCTGTGCTGTACCAGGTCAGGAGGGATGGATTGTTCTTATACACATGGGTATGTTGGATGAATGTGCTGATCTGACCCTCACTGAGAGTTCTAAACAGGGAATCATAGCAGTTGAAAGACACGGCCCCTGCCTCTTGAGCTTCTGTTGGACTCAACAGGCTGACGGGGCACACCCAGCTTTATGCATCTGCCCTCGGGAGAGCTGCACAGGCTCTGATTTTTCTCAATGGAAGTTTCATCTCTTACTGACCCACCGGGTAATTGGACTGATTACCCAAGACTGATCTCTTGGCCAGGCGCGGTGGCTCACGTCTGTAATCCTAGCACTTTGGGAGGCTGAGGCAGACGGACCATGAGGTCAGGAGATGGAGACTATCCTGGCCAACATGATGAAACCCCGTCTCTACTAAAAATACAAAAATTAGCTGGCTGTGGTGGCGTGCGCCTGTAATCCCAGCTACTCGGGAGGCTGAGGCAGGAGAATGGCTTGAACCTGGGAGGCGGAGGTTGCAGTGAGCCGAGATCGTGCCACTGCACTCCAGCCTGGTGAGAGAGAAAGACTGTCTCAAAAAATGGATCTCTGCTGGTAACAGCTGGTTAATTAGTCTCTGGTTTTCTGTCTTCCTACTCAAATGCCCAAGAAGAGCTCCTCTGTATTTAAATATGCCCAAGCATGAATCTCTGGTCAAGTGAAGACTATTTCTAGAAAATGAGTAAGTCTTCTCAAATTCATCTTCCTCAGCTAGGACTGGCATAAATCAGTTTTTCTTTAATTGGTCTCCATTGCGTATCCCATTTTCTTCTCATCTTTTTTTTAATTGCCAAACAAGAAGTATGCCACCCGAGCCACAAAACGGTAGACAACCAATTTCCGTCCTGCTACAACAAAAATTCTCTAAGGTTCTACAAATACAAGCAATTATTACCAAAGGACTTGTGCTGTAAGGGAAGAAGAGGAACTGGAAATATTCCGGCTAGCACCAGGACTTCTCGGGACCCCAGCTCTGCCTGGCTGCCTGGGTCTGGTCATTCCCAAGGAGATAATGTCTACGGCAGCTGACAGGTCTCTCTGGTGACCACGTTTTCAGAACTGGGAATTGGTGGCTGTCTGATGCGTAGTCTGACAAAGGGCCAGTGTGTCTCTGTCCCAGAAATTGAGATTGTCCCAGAAATCTGAGGCTACCTGGTTGCTCGCAGGACAGCTCTGAGAAGACATCATTCAGCTGATTAAAGCAGATGTTCAAACTTTCCTCCAAACCCACCTATTTATTCACAGTTTGCATTCCCCCAACCCCCATCAGTCTCTTTTTTTTTTTTTTTTTTGAGACAGAGTCTTGCTCTGTCACCAGGTGCCAGGCTGGAGTGCAGTGGCACGATCTCGGCTCACTGCAACCTCCGCCTCCCGGTTTCAAGCAGTTCTCCTGCCTCAACCTCCCAGGTAGCTGGGACTACAGGGGCACGCTACCACGCTCAGCTAATTTTTTTTTGTATTTTTAGTAGAGACGGGGTTTCACCATGTTGGCCAGGATGGTCTCAATCTCTTGACCTCATGATCCACCCGCCTTGGCCTCCCAAAGTGCTGGGATTACAAGCCTGAGCCACCGCACCCGGCCTCAGTCTCCTTTTTTTAAAAAAAGAGATATGCTAGGCCAGGCATGGTGGCTCAGGCCTGTTATTCCAGCACTTTGGGAGGCTGTGGCAGGAGGATCACTTGAGACCAGGAGTTTGAGGCCAGCCTGGGCAATATAGCAAGACCCTGTCTCTACAAAAAATAAAAGAATGAGCCAGTGATGCATGCCTGTGGTCCCAGCTAGCTACTCAGGAGGCTGAGAAGGGAGGATCGCTTGAGCCCACGAGGTTGAGGCTGCAGTGAGCTGTGATTGTGCCACTGGACTCCAGCCTGGGCAACAGAGCCAGACCCTGTCTCAAAAACAGAAAGAAAAGAGAGAGATGCTAGTAGTAAAGGAACGCAACAGCCTGCACATTCCCCGAAGGCTGGTATTTATGGCCCTGTATCTAGCTGGCTCTTTCCAGATTCAAAAGTAACTATCCCAAAAGAAGGCTTTATGGTTAAAATTAAACCATAGTCCAAAAGCTATTAGAACTGGACTTTGAACAAATGCCAAAGAGGACAGTTCTGGACATCCTGACAGAAAAAGAAAGAGACCCACCAGAAGGAAGAAATCTAAAACAAACAATAAAAAATTAAGTAAAATGTTGAAACCTGTTCAACCACCCTACTTCAGTTAGAACGCACTTTTTAACCACATTAGGAAAGCGAAACTCGCCGTGGGTGGGGTGGAAGCGCTGCCAGGTCATCCTGTCTAAAGAAACTCGGGTCGCGCCTACCTGAGGGACGTGCGGGCGCGGCTCGGCCCCCACGCGGCGCCCCGACACCCAGCCGGCCTCCCGGCTCCCGCAGGCACCGCGCCCGCCCCGGCGAGCACCAGAGCATCACCCCGGTGACGTGGGTCACCTGCCCTGATGCGTTATTCCGCCGCTTGATGAAGAAACCAGCATCTAAGAATACACAGAGGCGCACATTAGCGTGCACGAAAATGCCCCAGGGAGCTGAGAGCTGGCGAGGTCACGAGTGCCGGGCTCCGGGCGGGGGCTGAGGGCAGGGCGGCGAGGCCGGGCCGGGGGCAGGAGCGGCGATCCGAGGCCGGCTTAGCGGCGCCCCCTCCTGGAAGGCCGGGAGCGCCTCGCGCGCGATTGCCGGATGGTCCCGCGCGCGCGTCGCTGTCCTTCCAGCCGGGCGCGCTGCTGCCCCCTGTCGGACAAACGCTTTGACCGTTGACTAAAGCAAGTATCAGACGTCAGCCCCGCTAGGTGGCAAGCACGCCCAGCCATGCCTCAGTTTCCACATCTCTCAAATGGGAACGACGGCAACACTATCTGCCTTTGCACCCCTCAGAGGGTGACCAGGAGCAAATGAAGGAAGCTTCGCTGTTTCTCCCTGGGCAGGCCTCCTGCTTAGGCCCTAGCAAAATCCAGGTCATCTCCCTGAGGTCATGCTTCTCCCCCGTGTCTGAACTAGGAGCACAGTTATAAAAATCACAGTCATGTTGTTCTAAGAGTGGCATCTCTCTTCTAGTAGCTTCGATAACTCCACAAATGTATTTAACGTGATTTTCTTTTTCTTTTTTTTTTTTAAGATAGGGTTTCACCATGATAGCCAGGCTGGTTTTGAACTCCTGACCTCAGGTGATCCACCCACCTCATCTCTCAAAGTGCTAGGATTACAGGCGTGAGCCACCGCGCCCAGCTAACATGATTTTCAAATAATTTTTTCTTTTTTTTTTGAGACAGAGTCCTGCTGTGTCCCAGGCTGGAGTGCAGTGGCGTGATCTCGGCTCACTGCAATATCCTCCTCTCAGGTTCAAGCGATTCTCTTGCTTCAGCTTCCTGAGTAGCTGGGATTACAGGAGCGCACCACCATGCCTGGCTAATGTTTGTATTTTTAGTAGAGACAGGGTTTCACCATGTTGGTCAGGCTGGTCTCGAACTCCTGCCCTTGTGATCCACCTGCCTCAGCCTCTCAAAGTGCTGGGATTACAGGCATGAGCCACCGCGCCCAGCCCACATTGTTTCTTATAAGCATGTATCATAATTTAAATTGGTTTTCTGGCAATTATCCATTCACTGTCGAAATCCTTCACCACACTGTGAGTCCTGTGGATGCAGGGACCTCCCTGTCACTGTCACTGTTGTGTTTCCAGAATCTGCCTAGCATAGTGCCTCTCACACAGTAGGTGCTTGATACATCGCTGTTGAACACACATGGGTAAAGCCTATAAGTTGGTGGAGGTTAGCCAGAAACAGAAAGGACAAAGTCAGATATGAGAGAAAATCCTATTTCCAGAGTGGTAACTCAAGTTCATATTAAGAATGAGGCCAAAGGCCAGGCGCGGTCGCTCATGCCTGTAATCCTAGCACTTTGGGAGGCTTAGATAGGTGGATCACTTAAGGTCAGGAGTTTGAGACCAGTAGGGCCAACATAGTAAAACCCTGTCTCTACTAAAAATAGAAAAAAATAGCAGGGCGTGGTGGTGGGCACCCGTAATCCCAACTACTGAGGAGGCTGAGGCATGAGAATCTCTTCACCCTGGGAGGCAGAGGTTGCAGTGAGCCGAGATTGCACCACTGCACTCCTGTCTGGTGACAGAGTGAGACATTGTGTCAAAATTTTTTTTAAAGGCCAGGCACAGTGACTCATGCCTGTAATACCAGCACTGGGGAGGCCAAGGTAGGAGGATCACTTGAGCCAAGGACTTCAAGACCAGCCTGGGCAACAAGGTGAAACTGCATCTCTGCAAAAAGTAAAAAAATTAGCCAGGCATGGTGGCACATGTCTATAGTCTCAGCTACTTGGGAGGCTGAGGTGGAAAGACTGCTAGAGCCTGGGAGGTGGAAGCTACAGTGAACCATGATCACACCACTGCACTCCAGCCTGGGTGACAGAGCAGGACCCTGCTTCTAAATAATAAAAATAATAAATAAAATACAATAAAAATGAAAGGGCAGGCTCAGCGGTGAGTGCCTATATCCCAGCTACTCAGGAGACTGAGGTTGGGGGATCACTTGAGTCCAGGTTTCGAATCCAGCTTGGGCAATATAGGGAGACACCATCTCTATTTTAAAAAGAAAAAGGAGGCCAGGCACGGTGGATTATACTTGTAATTCCCAGCACTCTGGGAGGCCAAGGAGGGCAGATCACGAGGTCAAGAGCTCAGAACTATCCTGGTCAAACACAGTGAAAGCTTGTCTCTACTAAAAATACAAAAATTAGCCGGGCGTGGTGGTGGGCACCTGTAATCCCAGCTACTCAGGAGGCTGAGGCAGAAGAATCGCTTGAGCCTGGGAGGCAGAGGTTGCAGTGAGCCGAGATCGTGCCACTGCACTCCAGCCTGGGCGACAGAGTGACTCCATTTCAAAAAAGTAAAAAAGAGGCCGGGCGTGGTGGCTCAAGCCTGTAATCCCAGCACTTTGGGAGGCCGAGGCGGGTGGATCACGAGGTCAAGAGATCGAGACCATCCTGGTCAACATGGTGAAACCCCGTCTCTACTAAAAATACAAAAAATTAGCTGGGCATGGTGGCGCGTGCCTGTAATCCCAGCTACTCAGGAGGCTGAGGCAGGAGAATTGCCTGAACCCAGGAGGCGGAGGTTGCGGTGAGCCGCGATAGCGCCATTGCACTCCAGCCTGAGCCTGGGTAACAAGAGCGAAACTCCGTCTCAAAAAACAAAAAGTAAAAAAGAAATAAAAGGCAGGGATGATGAAAAAGGTTTTTAAACAGAAAGAGGGGGTGGTTGCACAACACTGTGACTGCACCAAATGCCACTGAACTGTACGCTTTAAAATGATTAATTATATGTTATATGCATTTCACCTCAATAAAAAAAATGAAAGGGCAGAATTGTAATATAATCATTATGATCCTTCCTGATTTAGACACTACAAATACTTGATGAAGTCAACATAAAGAGAGTAACTTTTGTACAATGTTCTACGGTTGACATAAACGTTTTCATATAAAGGATTTCATTTGTCCCTCCCAACAAGCCCATTAACTTGCAGACGAGGAAAACAGGATTGCAGATCAGTGGCACACTCCCACTAGGGGGCTCTGCTCTTGCGGCTCCCCGCTATGAAAGGACTTCCTCCAAACCACCGCTTCCCCCTCGCCTCCTGCTGGGCTCTGCTTCAAGAGTCACCAGAAGGGCCTTCCTCAAAGAGCAACCCTCTTCCCTGCTGTCATTCTCTCTCCCTTACCCTGCTTGAGTTTTTCTTTAAAATTCTTAGGACATACTATACATTGACATGATTTCTTTGTGTCCCCTTCCACGATAATGTAAGCACCAAGAGAACACAGGTATTTGTCATTTTGTTCTCTGTTACAATCCTGACATCCGGAATGGTATTTGACAAACAATAGGTGCTTAATAAATATTGTTACATGAATGAATTTGTTACATGAATGAGTAACTTTACCATGAACTTGGCCAGATCTTTGGAGGAGCCAAGGCCTTTTAGGTCACACCACAAAAGTAATGTGATGGAGATAAAATAGCAGTTGTGAGAGGCCTGTGACGAAGTGCTACCCAGTTCACCCGTCATGTGCTGCATGTGCTCCCCGTATCCCCCAGGGCAGGCACCTGTCTGCCGTATCCCTAGCTCCCAGCACGGTGCTACACGCCTAGGATTAGGCACTGGTCTGCATCAGTAGAAATAATGGATTCTGAGCAACACACAAATGAGAACAGAACTGGCCACAATGCACAGCTTGGTCCCACCCTAGTTGGGGACATGGCAGGGAAGGAGGAGTCTCTGAGGACCAGAGGAAGGAGGAAGGAGGACAGGCAGGGCAGGGGTCAGAGTCCAGGGAGCAGCAGAGCATGGCCTTGTGAGCCCCACATGATCTGTGCAGAAATGGCTCCCGAGACCAAGCTGATCTGCAACGCGAACCTTGCAGGATCACTTCTTGTTCCCAGGGGAGAACCTGCAGGGCTAGCCTCTCGCGAGTGGGGTCAACGTGGCCTGACAGGATGGATGACCCCTGTGCTACAGACAGTGAGCCTCTGAGAGGCGGTAGCCACTCCATAATACTGTCCAGTGGCCTCTGATAAATTCCTGCCAGCAGTGGCCGCCTTCCTCCAGTTCCTCAGCCAGGCAGCCAGGTGTGATGGAAAGTTGTCAGGTATAACTCAAAGAACATAGATTAAGAGTCAACTCCTGCAGCTTTGCCGGCAGCTCTGCTTCCTGCACCTGTTTGAACGTGTATCTCTACGGGCAGTATACAGATTGCAACAAAAAACTCACACAGGCATGAAACGTGGTCATTTGTCCAACCTGAGCATGGGCACAGGGAACTATTGTTATACTTTAAATGGAACAAAATATTTAATACAGACAAATACCTGTTTGCCAGTGTGGGACTCACACTTGAACATAACGGTACAGAAACATGTTTTCACCCTTTAATAAATCATAAAAGTTTATTAAAATATTCTTTTTTGGGGTGGACTGAGTTTCACTCTTGTTGCCCAGGCTGGAGTGTAGTGGCACGATCTCGGTTCACTGCAACCTCTGCCTCCCGGATTCAAGTGATTTTCCTGCCTCAGCCTCCCGAGTAGCTGGAATTACAGGTGCCTGCCACCAAGCCTAGCTAATTTTTGTATTTTTAGTAGAGACGGGGTTTCACCATGTTGGCTAGGCTGGTCTTGGAACAATGTTCTGAAACTGAAATTTTCTTTCTTTTCTTTTTTTTCTTTTTTAGACATAGTCTTGCTCTGTCACCCAGGCTGGAGTGTAATGGCACAATCTTGGCTCACTGCAACCTCCACCTCCCTGGCTCAAGTGATCCTCCCACATCAGCTTCCCAAATAGTTGGGCCTATAGGCATGTGCCACCACGACACGCTAAATTTTGTATATTTTGTAGAGACGGGGTTTCGCCATGTTGACCAGGCCGGTCTCAAATTCCTGGACTCGAGCAATCTGCCCACCTCAGTGTCCTAAAGTGCTGGGATTACAGCTGTGAGCCACTAAACCCAGACTCTGAAACTGAATTTCTATAGAAAATTCCAAGCTTTGTAACGTGTGGTCCACGCCCCCGTAAACAAACATGCACAGGTACACATGCGTGCGCGCGTGCACACACACACACACACACACACAATCTTCCCCCAAAGCTTCCTTATCATATGTCCAAAGTACACAGCTCAAAATTCAAGCAAATTATTCATTACAAAACAAATTTAAAAAAAATCACAACATGATTTGCATATTGGCAATAGGCCGTTACTTGCCATTTGCCATGGTATGATTTGTATTTTGCTTTAATTTATGCTGGATTCAGGAACTATGGCCATTTGCCTTTTTCCTGCACTACCTGTGCAGAACCCTCCTCCCTGTGGGCATTCAAGCATGGGTGGGCATTTAGTCTTTCTCAATTCCCACAGCATATTTTTTATCTTACATTGCCTAAAATTCAGAAAAGGTATTTAGCCATCAGTGGAGGCCTGGGCTTGGCATGCATTAAATGAACAAATACAGCCTGGCGTCAAAGCCAAGCTGAGCAGCACACCTCGTGCCGGAACAGCAGAGAGGTGGGCTGGGCGCGGCGGCTCATGCCTATAATCCCAGCACTTTGGGAGGCTGAGGCAGGCAGATCACGAGGTCAGGAGTTCAAGACCAGCCTGGCCAAGATGGTAAAACCCCGTCTCTACTAAAAATACAAAAATTAGCCGGGCGTGGTGGTGGTCACCTGTAATCCCAGCTACTTGGGAGGCTGAAGCAAGACAATTGCTTGACCCAGGAGGCCGAGGTTGCAGTGAGCCAAGATCACGACACTGCGATCCAGCCTAGGCAACAGAGCAAGACTCTGTCTCAAAAAAAAGAACAGCAGAGGGGCAGACCCAGATGCCTGCAGAGGTGGCAGGAGACCCCACATAGACCAGTGGGGCCTGGCCAACTGGGGGTACAAGCCCCAGCTGAAGGAAACACAGAGAGGCAGCTCCAGTTCCCAAATGGACCCAGTGTGGCCAGATCTTCTCATTTTCCAAGAAAAGCCAGAAACACACTTTTTAATGTGAATCTCTGCACTTTGAAAAGGTACCAATTAATTCTAAACATGGTCTTAAAATAGTCTATGGGGTAAACACAACACGTCTATAGGGGACGTGGCATTGCAGCCACCTGGGAGCTCTCCGAAGCAGAACATGGCTGCAGCAGGCTCCTGGCCCAAATCGGCCATTCCTTAACTGCTACCTAGGGCGGTGGCTTCACCTCCCAATAACGTGGCACTGAAGACCTGGTCAGCTGGTGGAGCTACCACATAGGTCCAAATCCTCCTCACTCCACCACTTACCACCAACACATACTAGCTATGTCACTTTGATTGCCCACTTTGACGGGCTTCCATGCCACCCATAAAATGTGGATAGTAATACAATCCTGCTCATAGCACGGTTGTGGGATTAAGTGAGATAACGCAGAGTAAGCATTTCATGTTAGCTGCTGCTATCCGTGCGCCTGGTGCCTCCTTCCTTACCAGCCATTCACATTCATCAGCCAATTCTGTTAAACAGGACTTTTCATATGCTCTCAAGTCTTGTTTTTATTTCTTCTCTCTGCTGTAATTCATAACTTCATCCTATCTACACTGAACAAATTGTGTGTGTGTGTGTGTGTGTGTATGTGTGTGTGTTTGAGACAGGATCTTGCTCTGTCGCCCAGGCTGGAGTGCAGTGGTATGATCAAGGCTCACTACAGCCTCAACCTCCCAGGCTAGAGTGATCCTCCCACCTCAGCCTCCTGGGTAGCCAGAACTACTGGCACGTGCCACCATGCCCAGCTAATTTTATTTTTTGTAGAGATGGGGTTGGTCTGGAACTCCTGGACTCAAGCAATCCTCTTGGCCCGGCCTCTCAAAGTCTTGGGATTTCAGGCTTGAGCTACCACTCCAGGCCTGAACTACTCATCATAACAATCTAGTAATCATATCTCTGCTTTACCAAAGCGTGCCTGCACACCATGCCTGGGTGACTCCATCTCTGCTTTGGACTTTATGTGAAGCATGGATCTGATGGCATCATCTTCCCTGTCACCTACAGAAAAAGAGTCGCAATTCCTTAACCCTGCCTTTGAGGTTCCCTCCCCAGTCTGGCCCTAGGCTCATATCCTACCAGTTTCATTAACATTCTCTCTGCTCTGGGCTGAGCGTGGTGGCTCACACCTGTAATCCCAGCACTTTGGGAGGCCGAGGCGGGTGGATCACCTGATATCAGGAGATTAAGACGAGCCTGGCCAACATGGTGAAACCCCATCTCTACTAAAAATACAAAAATTAGCCAGGTGTCATGGCACATGCCTGTAATCCCAGCTACTTGGGAGGCTGAGGTGGGAGAACTGCTTGAACCCGGGAGGTAGAGGTCGCAATAAGCTGAGATTGTGCCACTGCATTCCAGCCTGGGTGACAGAGCGAGACTTTGTCTCAAAAAAAAAAAAAAAAAAAGCCAAGGCCAACAGCCTGGTTTTACACACTTTTTGCATTCCCGGAGGGTACATGGTAAGTGCACACTGCTTGCTGAATGAATTAATGGGACCAACTAAGAGTGCATTTTAACCAAAAGTTAATGTTGCTTTTTTTTTGAGATAGAGTCTTGTTCTGTCACCCAGGCTGGAGTGCAGTGGCATGATCTCTGCTCTGCTCACTGCAACCTTGCCTCCCAGGCTCAATCGATTCTCCTGCCTCAGCCTCCCAAGTAGCTGGGACTACAGGCATACACCACCACACCTGGCTAATTTTTGTATGTTTAGTAGAGATGGGGTTTCACCATGTTGGCCAGGCTAGTCTCAAACACCTGACCTCCAGTGATCCTCCTGCCTTGGCCTCCCGAAGTGCTGAGATTACAGGCGTGAGCCACAGCACCCAGCCAAAAGTTAAGATTACTTTAACAAATGCTATTGCCAGAAAGAAGGCTGGGACTATGCAAAGAACAAAATAATAAAAATATATAAAATTGGCCAGGCTTGAGCCCAGGAGTTTGAAACCAACTTGGGCAACATAGCAAGACACTCTCTCCATTTAAAATATATGTAAATATATCTATACACACACACGTATTATATACATATATATTTAACATACATATATTTATATACATAGATAAATGTATACTGTATATATTAAATATACATACATGTATGTGTGTATATTTAAATAATACACATATGTATATAAAATCACTCTGGAGCCCTGGAATGTGTACGTTTGGTTAATTTTAGTAGAAAAGGGTATTGCCTATGCAAAACTCTAGCTACCTAGATAACTGAAAATATCTGCACTTACGAGGCAGTTGGCATTTGTCACGGTATCTTGGTCTTCATTTTTCTTTCTGTGGCCCTGGTAAAATGCATCTAGATCCCAGGAGAAAATGCAATCCAGCCAAAGAACGAATGTAATTGTTTGGTTCATCATTTGTATACTGTGTGGTGCAATTTTCACACAGCCAAAAACTGCCCCAAGTATGACCTCATGCCTGTGTGGGCCTCTGTTAAGAGAGGCGATTCTCCAGCACCCAGAGAGTTTCCAGAGGAGGCTAGGAGTGATAATCTCGGGATGGCAGAGATCTAGGAAAGAAAATAAACATCATTTTTTTGACATTTATATTCATTTCTTTTCTTTTTTGAGACAGAGTCTCACTCTGTCACTCACCACTCAGGCTGGAGTGCAGTGGCGCTATCTTGGTTCACTGCAACCTCCACCTCCAGGATTCAAGTGATTCTTGTGCTTCACCCTCCCTAGTAGTTGGGATTACAGACACACATCACCACACCTGGCTAATTTTTGTATTTTTAGTAGAGACGAGGTTTCACCACGTTGGCCAGGCTGGTCTCAAATTCTTGACCTCAGGTTATCCACCCACCTCGGCCTCCCAAAGTGCTGGGAGTACAGGCGTGAGCCACCATGCCCAGATAATATTTATATTTTTAAACACTTGCCATTGAAGTGCTCATCCAGCAAGCACGTGCTGAATGAATGGAAGGGTTGTTACACAGCCTCATTCCCTATCCCCATGCAGGATCCCAGGCCTTGCTCTGGCAGGTGAGGAAGCCGAGGTTCAGGGCTTGTCTAGTAAGAACAGAGGAGGCTGTTCAGCAGACAGAGCAGTTTCCAGCTCAGCTCTGGCGTCAGGCTGCCTGGGGTCTGTGCCTGGCTCCGGGAAGAGTTGATAGAGTAATAATTCCTATCTCAAAGAGCTGTTGGACTAAATTATAGAGAATGTGTAAAGTGCTTAGCATGGTGCTGAGTAAATTACTCTGATTATTACAAGAATTCAGCAAATGTTAGCTGTCATCATCTTTTGTCAAGAAGATCCCACTAGGAGGCTTGAGCCATCTATAGTTAATCTTTACAACTCTGCCCACATCCAGTGTCTCCACTTTATTGTCTAACAATGGGATCAGAGTTCCCAGAAAATGGAAGAGCAAGCTCTCAGCTTCTGCCCAATAAAGAAGCAGAAATAGCGGAGTCAGGGAGAAGCAAACAGGTCTCATACAGAGAATGCCTGGTTGTGCAACTGGCTCAGCATAAAAATAGATCTGGACTCTCAATGGTCACGCAGGAAGGAAGAAAACAAAAGCACACGTCTTCATGCTGCTGAGGGAAATTCTATACCTAGTGAAACCTCAAGAACAAGTATGGAACAAAGACAGTTTCAGGCTTTTGAGGCTTCAAAAAATGTGACATATTCTAAGAAACAGGGTAAATCATTACAGCAATTTCTCAATAGATGTTAAATAATACTGAGACTGATAAAGTCACTGAATATGACGGGTTGATTCATTCTGCAAACACATGCTGAGTGCTACTACACGCGGGTTAGACACTGGACTAGAGAGGGCAACCAGACAGACACATATTGCTGCCAGTATAAGCTCACTTACATCCTAGTGGGGAGAGATAAATGTAAACAGCTACAGTAGGAAAGCTCTGAGTCAGACGGTGATGAATGTGATGAAGAAAGGGCCTCTAGCCTCAACTTCCAGTTGAAGAACTACAGGAACTACAACAGTTAGAAGAACGAACTAAATGACACCATCAGGACACAACCAGATAAATCCAGCATGTGAAATGTCAGTAAGAAAACTAACCCGGATGAGTACGGTGGCTCACGCCTATAATCTCAGCACTTTGGGAAGTTGAGGCAGGTGGATCATTTGAGGTCAGGAGTTCAAGACCAGCCTGGCCAACATGGTGAAACCCTGTCTCTACCAAAAATACAAAAATTAGCCACAGGCCTATAATCCCAGCTACTTGGGTGGCTGAGGCAGGAGAATCACTGGAACCTGGGAGGCAGAGGTTTCAGTAAGCCGAGATCACACCACTGCACTTCAGCCTGGGCAATAGAGCAAGACTCAGTCTCAAAACAAACAAACAAACAAACAAACAAAAACCCTGTAATAGAAACGCATACTTGGCCAGGCTCCACAATCCTCTCCCTGCACCCTGCTGCTGTAACCTCTATAGCAGGGGCCATGCAGATATCCACTAGACAGATTGGAGAATTCTCTGGAGAAACCAGACAGTCCCTTCAATGAGATCTAGAGATTCTGATATTGGATGTACCCAGTAAAAAATCCTGCTTGCTCCAGTCACCACAGAGTGAAGCCCATAAATAAACAAGCCCCATCCATGCACATTTTGCTTCCAATGGCCTCTGCTTAATGCCTCATTCTTAAATATGAACAGCCGAAGATCAAACATTTGAGGAAAACTTCCAACAATATACACACACACACACACAAAGGAGGGGTGGGGAAAGCAGGGGAGGGAAACTCACGGAAAACAATAAGAAAACTGGAAAAGTCCATGGAGAGCTAAGAGAACAGGCTCATGAAACAGGAACAGAAATACTATATATAAAAAAAGAAGCAATCTATGAACAAGAAAGTTAAAATGTAAAATTTCAACAGAAAGGATAGGAAGATACACTTAATGAAGTTGAAAGTGGATCTCATGAAAATAGAGATGAGATTGGTGGTTACTGGAGGCCAGGAAGGATGGAAGACATGTTAATTAATGAGTAGAAGTGTACGGTTAGATAGAAGAAATGGGACCTAGCATCTATAGATCAGTAGGGTGACTGTAGTTAACAATAATCTACCGTACATTTCAAAATTGCTAGAAGAGAATGATTCAAATATTCCTGGCATAAAGAAAAGATAAATATTTAAGATGATGGATATTCCAATTGCCCTGATTTGATCTTTACACATTATAGGAATGTATCAAAATATTACATGTACCCCCAAAATATGTACATCTATCATATATCAATTGCTTTGAAGTTGATGAAATTGCCCAGAAAGTAGAACACTAAGAGGAAGACAAAAGGAGAAAAAAAGATAACAGCTATAATTCAGGGTCCAAGATCCTCTAGTAAAGCCAGAAAAAATGGGATGAGGATGCAGGTTGAGTTAGGGAGCAGTAGCAAACAGGTAATTTATATAGAGAAGAAAAACACTATCTATAGAATTAAAAGAAAAGAACAAAAAAACTTACAAATAGCAATATTTGGAAGTTAGAAGATAGTAAGGGAATTAGCCAGGCATGGTGGCACATGGCTGTAATCTCAGCTACTTAGGAGGCTGAGGCATGAGAATCACTTGAACCAGGAGGTGGAGGTTGCAGTGAGCCAAGATCATGCCACTGCATTCCAGCATGGGTAATTGAGTGAGACTCTGTCTCAAAAAAATAAAATTTAAAGGAAAAAAGGAAGAAGATAGTGAGGAAATGCCTTCAAAAATCTAAGGGAAAAATATTTCCAGCCTATAATTCTATACCTAGCAAAACTATCAGTCAATTATGAACAAAGAATTGAGATTTTCAGACAGACAGCGTCCCGAAGTTTACCTCCCATAGTTACTTTCTCTAGGAGCTATTAGATGATGCAGTTGACCAAAGTGAGAGAGTAAAACAAGAAACAGGAAGATCTAAGATCCAGGCAGTAGGAGTGCAACACAGAAGAATAAAGAGAGGTAATATTGACAGGCATTCTGCAGGACTCCTTTCCCAAGGGCAAGCCTAGTTTCCCAGGACACAGGTCACAAAACCCCACTGATAAAGCAGAATACAGTAGGCCAGGTGGTGGCTCACGCCTATAATCCCAGCACTTTCGGAGGCCAAGGCAGGCAGATCACTTGAGATCAGGAGTTTGGGACCAGGCTGGCCAACATGGTGAAACTCCATCTCTACTAAAAATACAAAAATTAGCCGGGTGTGGTGGCATGCGCTTGTAATCCCAGCTACTTGGAGGCTGAGGCAGTAGAATTGCCTGAGCCTGGGAGGTGGAGATTGCAGTGAGCCGAGATTGTGCCACTGCACTCCAGCCCAGGTCACAGACCAAGACTGTCCAAAAGGGAGGGGAGGGGAGGGGAGGGGAGGGACGGGGGAGGGAGGGAGGAAGGCAAGGAAGGAAGGAAGGAAGGGAGGGAAGGAGGGAGGGAGGGAGGCAAGGAAGGAAGGAAGGAAGGGATGGAGGGAGGGAGGGAAGGAAGGAAGGGAAGGGAAAAGAAATAGTGAAGGACATACCAATAAACACAATCACCATTATAGCATATGGCTTCTTATGTTTTTTCCTCACTTCTTTCTTATCTCCTCTCCTCCTGCTTTTGTCACTTGGGAGCCCTTCATTCTTCAGGATCCTCTCAGAAATTTTGCCTACTTCAGCCTGCACCTTCTTCCACAACCCTCAAAATCTACCCTTTATCCTGGTGCAATTCTCCTCCATCTCATACACCTCATCATGTGTCAGACTAAATCCTTCTAGCCCATCCTCCATCCTTTTCTCAAACATTTCCCTATGAGTTCCCCAGTTACAGCTTTTCTCCCAATATCCAAGTTTCCTCTGTCAACACGTCACCACGTCTTCTCTTTCTCCTCCATATGTTCCCACTTCTCTCTGAACCACACACTCCTCTGTTTCCTTTGATTCTGGCCTCTGCCTTCAGCCCCCACAGCTCTTCTAATTCACTTCCACTCTCTTTTATTTTAGGCTCAGGCTCTCTCGTTTCCTCTCTCAACTTTACCCCTTCGGTGTCAATAACGTTCTGCCTGGCTCTAATTTCTCCTCTGACTTTCAGTACTTCCCCTGTCTGCCTCTATTTCCTTCTTTGGTGTCAACCCTTCATCTGCCTCATTCATCGGTACCTTCACCTATAACATCTTTCTTTTCCATAGAAACAGATTCGTCAGTAATGTCTCTCACTTCATGCAAGACGCCCCCTCAACTCCCACTCCTTCCTCAGTCCCTTGCAGTTCATCACTCCCTTTGACACTTTCAAAAGGAATTTCCATCTCATCATCAGTAAATGCCATCACTCTTTCATCACCAGTAACTTCTATCACTTTTTCAATGTTCTCATTTATGCTCCCCATTCTTGAACCCTTCAACTTCTCCCCACTGGTCCCCAACTTCTCCTCACTAGATCTCAGGTTCTCCGCACTTGACCCCAGCTTCTCTCCACTCAACCTCAGCTTCTCTCTGCTTGATCCCAGCTCCTCTCCACTGGTTCCCAGCTTCTCTCCACTTGATCTCAGGTTCTCTCCACCCGATCTAAGGTTCTCTCCACTCGATCTCAGCTTCTCTCCACTCGATCTCAGCTTCTCTCCACTCAATCTCAGCTACTCTCCACTCGATCTCAGCTACTCTCCACTCGATCTCAGCTTCTCTCCACTCGATCTCAGCTTCTCTCCACTCGATCTCAGCTTCTCTCCACTCGATCTCAGCTTTCTGCCACTGGACCTCAGGTTCACTCCACTGGACTCCCACTTCTCTTCCCTGGACACCAGCTTCTCACTACTAGACTTCAGCTTCTCTACACTTGATCTCTTTTTGTCCACACTTGGCCTCAGCTCCTTCTCATTCTGCCCCAGTTTATAGCCTCTGGATCTCAAGTCCTCTCCACTGGTCCCTACCTTCTCCCCAGCAGACCTTGACCTCTCTTCAAACCCAGACCCCCTCATAGGCCCTGCTGTCATCCCTGCACTCTTAGATTTAGCACTTATTTTGTGTTTGACCTCTTGCTTTCCCCAAATCTCCCTTGGGCTGTCTTTCCCCAAATCTACTGAAGCTTGTGATGCACTTGCTCTACGGTGCAGCAGCTTCACAGCCATCCTTTCCTGACTCGGACCTGATTTCTCTTTCAAGACCTCCTTTTCCACATCTTCCAGTCTCCAGTACTCAGACTCCAGCTTCGGCTTTTGAGTGTTTCTACTCAGAAGCTCCACTCTCTTCCCAATCACCATGAGGCCATTCCAAGGTCCCCAGGTTTTCTCTCGCAGCATCGGCGCCCCCTCGTAGCCCTGCTCCAGTGGCGACCGCCCGTGGAACCGGCCTTGCCAGGGGCGCCCTGGCCCCGGGCCTTGGGGAGCCCCCTAGTCCTCTTGGGCTGCTTACCCCGTCGCTCCCTCCCGCCCAAGGGCGTAAAACTTAACAGAATCCCCTTCTCCACAGACATAGTCCCCTGCCCTCGCCCCTGGTCCACCACCCACATCCCCACCCCCGCTCCCCATTCCCCGTCCCCACCCTGCCACCCTCACCCCCTTCCCCTTCCCCTTCCCCTTCCCCTCCCCCTTCCCCTTCCCCGTCCCCGTCCCCGTCCCCTTCCCCACCGCTTGGGGGTAGCCAAACTGGGCGAGTGCGCAAGCGCAGGCCGCACGTGGCGGTAGGAAGCAGGGGCCTGGTACAGCGGCACGAGGTTGGGGTGTTAGTCCGCCGGAGACAGGAGGGAGACGCGGCACTTGGCCTCTGCGACCCTAGAGCTGTCTTGACCCCAGCTCCCACACTGTCGCCTATCACTGGCCTACTCTCCATGCCGCGTGCCCCTTAAAAGCTGAGGCCTGGGCCAGGAACCGCAGACATTCCAGCCAATGGCGTCACGCACGGTAGCCCCGGTATCCAATCGAAAGGCGCGGCTGAGGGAAACGGGTGGGAACCGCCCCCGACTCTAGGCGACTCCCTGGCCGGGCGGGGGAGAGCGTCTCCGTCAGCTGCGAGCATCCGAGCTCGGTCGATTCTTCGGGCGAGTTACGGGGTCGACCTGCAGGAGCACGCGGGCAGTGGCCGGACGCTGAAGCCGTGTGTGCTGCAGCCCAGGAGAGCGATGGAGGTGCATCCGGAGGCTGGGAAGGAGGGCAAGGTAGAGAAAGGATAAAGACCCCAGCCAGCCTCCCCTCACTACGTGAGAGTCCGTGATGCCCAATCATGCGGTGGTGTGTGCGCGCTCGTCTGTGTGTCTGTGGTCCGCCTGTGTCTGTGTTTCTGTGTGTGTATGGTCTGCATGTGTGTGTGTGTGTCCGTGTGTCTGTATATGACTGTGTGTCTGTGTGTGTATGTCTCTGTGTGTCTGTGTGTCTCAGTGTGTATCTGTATCCGTGTGTGTATCTGCGTGTCTTTGTGTGTGTCTGCATGTGTCTGTGTGTGTGCATGTGTGCGTCTGTGTGTGTGTGCGCGCGTCTGTGAGCGTGCATCTGTGTCTCTGTGCGTCTGTGCATGTCGTGTGTCTCTGTGTCTATGGTCTGCATGTGTCTGTGTGTGTGTGTGCACATGAGAGTCTCTGTGTCTGTGTGTACGTGTGTGTGTCTGTGTGTCTGTATCTGTGTATGGTCTGCATGTCTTTGTGTCTGTGTCTATGTTTGTGTGTGTGTGTCTGTGTGTCTCTCTGTGTGTGTCTGTGTGTGATGGTCTGCATGTGTCTTTATCTGTGTGGGTATGTGTATGTCTGTGTGTCTGCATGTGTCTGCGTCTGTCTCTGTGTGTCTGTGTGTACATGTCTCTGTGTGTGTCTATGTATCTGTGTCTGTATGTCTGTGTGCATGTGTGTGTCTGTGTCCCTGTATATGATCTGTGTATGTCTTTGTGTGTGTCTATTTGTCTGTGTATCTGTGTGTTTCTATGTGTCTGTGTGTGCATGTGTCTGTGTGTGTTTCTATGTGTGTCTGTGTGTGTGGATGTCTGTGTTTGTCTCGTGTCTGGATGTATGTGTGCCCATGTGTCTCTGTGTGTATGTGTGTGTCTGCACAAGTAAGAGAAGGGAGACTTGAACAAGGGGGTGGGAAGCTTCTGTGGCACCTGCGTGGGGATTGATGAGGATGCCAAGGGAGGCAGGGTTTTGCCTTTGTCCTGACAGATGGAAAGGGACCCATCACTGTCACTCTTACCCTCCTCAGAACCAACTCACACTGGTTTGATGGGGGTGGGGGGGGTGAATGGGGGAGGAGGGCTGGATGTTAGGGATTGAGCAGAGGCTGGCGTCCTCTTCTTTCCCAAGGTGAGGGAATCCTGTTCAGCACTAATGGCTTGACTTGTGTTCTGAGTTCATATAATCATAAGACCATTTCTTCCTTTGGACTTCACTCAGCAAGGAGTTGTCGAGCATCCACGTTGTGCCAAGGATGGTTACAGCATGGAGAGGTGCCCCCTTTTGGGAGTTGGAGGCATATGTCTAGTGGGCTGTGGCTGAGAATGAGTATGAAGCAGCTGTGGTCCATCTTTGAGGCCCCAGCCCCCTCAAGCAGCTACCAAGCAGTGTAGGTCAGAGGAGAGATACTAAGGCAGCAAGGAGGAGGCTGGGACTAGGGGACCCGCTGCGCCACTGAGCCAGACTGTATGTGTTTGGGGTCTGGGGCAAGTGGGAGAGCCTGCCTTGGTAGTGTCAGAGAAGCCAAGAAATGAGGAGTGGGGTTCAAGTGGTTTGGAGGAACAAGAGGGACTGAGAGACACAAAGCTGGAACAGAATATGTCTGCTTCAATGTTTATCTGTGTTCATCTTCATGGTTAAAGTAGTTAACATATATAAAATGCTTAGGACATATATATGAAATGGTTAGAGCAGTGCCTAGCATATTGTAAAGGCCAACATAAGAGTTAACTATTATATTATTATTATTATTATTGTATTATTATTGCTGTATGTTCTGAGGGTGTGTTGAGCTATTGAACAGATGGATGCACTGCCCAGCCTTTGCAGGAGCCATAATCTCTGAAAGTTCACTACCAATACTTATCCTCTAGGTTCAGATTGCCTTCTCTAAGATCCTTCTTTAAATATAGAGGCATAAAAGAATATATAAGTAAAAATGCAATAGAGAAGAAAATGAAATAATATAAAATACTGGCCAGGTGCAGTGGCTGAAGCCTGTAATCGCAGCACTCTAGGAGGCCAAAGCAGGCGGATCACTTGAGGTCAAAAGTTCGAGACCAGCCTGGTCAGCATGGTGAAACCCCATCTCTACTAAAAATACAAAAAATTAGCCAGGCATGGTGGCACGCACCTATAATCCCAGTTACTTGGAAGGCTGAGGCAGGAGAATTGCTTGAACCCAGGAGGCGGAGGTTGCGGTGAGCCGAGATCGCGCCATTGCACTCCAGCCTGGGTAACAAGAGCAAAACTCCGTCTCAAAAAAAAAAACTCAGGAGGCAAAGGTTGTAGTGAGCCGAGATCACACCATTGAACTCCAGCCTGGGCAACAGAGCAAAACTCTGTCTCAAAAATAAATAAATAAACCCAAAGGATTATAAATAGTTCTACTATAAAGACACATGCACACATATGTTTATTGCAGCACTATTTACAATAGCATAGACTTGGAACCAACCCACATGCCTATCAAATGATAGACTGGATAATGTGGTACATATACACCATGGAATGTAGTCATAAAAAAATGAGATTATGTCCTTTGCAGGGATGTGGATGAAGCTGGAAGCCATCATTCTCAGCAAACTAACACAGGAACAGAAAACCAAACACCACATGTTCTTACTCAAAAAAAGCAAGATGACAAGTTGGTAGCCTGCTACATCAGTAATTACAATAATTATGAATGGACTAAATACTCCAATTTAAAAAAACATTGTCAGATTGTATTTTGGAAAAAAAACAAACAACTAGAGTCTGTTAAAAGAGACATATTTTAAATATAAGGACACAGAAAGGTTGACATAAATGGGTGGGAGCTGAGCATAGTGATGCCCACCTGTGGTCCCACCTATGTGGGAGGCTAAGGTGGGAGGATTGCTTCAGCTCAGGATTGTTTGAGGCTACAATGAGCAATGAGCTGTGATTGTGTCACTGCATTCCAACCCAGGAGACAGAGTAAGACCTTGTCTTATAAAAAAAAACAAAAAAGGCCAAGTGCAGTGGCTCACGCCTGTAATCCTAGCACTTTGGGAGGCTGAGGTGGGTGGATCACCTGAGGTCAGGAGTACAAGACCAGCCTGGCCATCATGGTGAAACCCCATCGTTATAAAAAAAAAAAAAAAATCAGCTGGTTCTATTTCACGAAAAAGAGGGTTGGGCACAGTGGTTTATGCCTGTAATCCCAGCACTTTGGGAGGTCAAGGTGGGCAGATCACTTGAGGTTAGGAATTTGAGACCAGCCTGGCCAACATAGTGAAACCCCATCTCTACTGAAAATACAAGAATTAGCTGGGCATGGTGGCACACGCCTGTAATCCCCACTACTCAGGAGGCTGAGGCAGGAGAATAGCTTGACCCCAGGAGGTGGAGGTTGCAGTGAGCTGAGATCATGTCACTGCACTCCATCCTGAGTGACAGGGCAAGACTTTGTCTCAAAAAAAAAAAAAGTATATCAGAAATAAAGAGGGATGGCCAGGTGCAGTGGCTCACACCTGTAATTCCAGCACTTTGGGAGGCCAAGTTGAGTAGTTCACCTGAGGTCAGGAGTTTGAGACCAGCCTGGCCAATGTGGTGAAACCCCGTCTCTACTAAAAATACAAAAATTAGTAGTGGCGGACACCTATAATCCCAGCTACTTGGGAGGCTGAGGCAGGAGAATCTCTTGAACCCAGGAGGCGGAGGTTGCAGTGAGCCAAGATCACGCCATTGCACTCCAGCCTGGATGATGAGAGCGAAACTATCTCAAAAAAAGAAAAAGAAAAGAAAAGAAAAAGAAATAAAGAGGGACATTTTATAATGATGAAAGAGTTGATTACACAGAAAGATAAAACAATCCTAAATGTATATGCACCTAATAATATAGCATCAAAGTAAAAGATGACAGAACGAAAAGAAATAATAGGCAAGCCTACAATTAATAGTAAAGAAATTATGTTTTTTTTTTTTTTTTTTTTTTTTTTTTTTTAGAAAAGGGGTCTTTTTATGTTGGCCAAGCTGGTCTCCAACTCCTAAGCTCAAGTGATCCTCCCACCTCAGCCTCCCAAAGTGTTAGAATTACAGATATGAGTCACCATGCCCAGCTCAGTAAGAAATTTTAACACAACTCTCAACAACTGTTAGAACAAGCAGACAAAAATATCAGTAAGGATTTAGAAGATTTAACTAACATGATTAATCAACTTGATCTAATTGACTTATGTAGAGCTCTATACTCAACAACTACAGAAAGTACATTTTTTAAAATGCACATGAAACATTTACCAAAATTAATGATATATTCAGCTATAATGCAAGTATCAATAAAATTTAAAAGACTGAAATCATATAGAGCATATTCTCTGCTCCAGAATTAACAAGGAATCAAAACAAAAACATAACTAGATTCTAAAATATTGGAAATTAAGCAACATGCTTCTAGATAACTCATAGGTCAAAGAAGAAATTATAATGAAAAATAGAAAATATTTTTAAATTGATGATTATAAAAATATGACATACCAAAACTCATAAGATACACACAGTGTCCAGAGGGAGATTTATACTACAACATGCATATTTTAGAAAAGAAGAAAGCCTTGAGTATATGACACTAAAGAGAATAAGTTATTATTATTTTTTGAGACAAAGTCTCAGTCTGTTGCCCAGGCTGGGGTGCAGTGGCACAATCTCAGCTCAGTGCAACCTCTGCCTCCCAGGTTCAAGCAATTCTCCTGCTTCAACCTCCCCAGTAGCTGGGACTATAGATGCATGCCATCACAACCAGGTATTTTTTTTTTGTATTTTTAGTAGAGACAGGGTTTTACCATGTTGACCAGGCTTGTCTCAAACTCCTGACTTCAGATGATCCACCTACCTCAGCCTCACAAAGTGCTGGGATTACAGGTATGAGCCACCATGGCTGGTTGGAAAATAAGTAACTTAAAAAAATTCTTTTGGGCTGGGCATGGTGGCTCACGCCTGTAATCCCAGCACTTTGGGAAGCTGAGGCGGTTGTATCAGGAGGTCAGGAGTTCCAGACCAGCCTGATCAACATGGAGAAGCCCCATCTCTACTAAAAATACAAAAATTAGCCCGGTGTGATGCTACACACCGGTAATCCCAGCTACTCAGGAGGCTGAGGCAAGAGAATTGCTTGAACCCGGGAGGCAGAGGTTGCAGTGAGCCGAGAGTGTGCCATTACACTCCAGCCTGGGCAAAAGAGCAAGACTGTCTCAAAAAAAAAAAAAAAGTTAGGAAAAGAAGAGCAAGTTAAACCCTAAGAAAATAGAAGGATAAGAGGATAAGCACAGAAATCAATAAAGGCTGGTTGCAGTGTCTCACACCTGTAATCCCAGCCCTTTGCGAGGCCCAGGTGAAAAGGGGAGGATCACTTTGAGCTCAGGAGTTTCAGACCAGCCAGGGCAACATAGTGAGACCTCCGCTCTACTAAGCAAACAAACAAACAAAACTCAATAAATAGAAAATAAACATACAAATAGAGAAAATCAATAAATCGATAATGCCAAAAGTGGTTTTTTAAAAAATATTAATAAAATTAATAAACTAGCAAGACTGACAAATGAGAGATTGAGAGAGCAGGAGAGAGATGGAGAGGAAGAAGAATACTAATTACCATTATCAGGAATGATAAAGGGGACATCACTAGAAATACTACAGACAAAAAAAGACAATGAGTAGATATGAACAAGTTTTTGCCAAACTCTAGGTAATTTAGATGAAATGGACAAATTTATTGAAAAAGGCAACTTACCAAACCTGAAACAAGAATAGAAAATCTAGGTAGTCCTATATATATTATAGGAATTGAATCTGTAATTTAAAACATTTCCAGAAATCTCTTTCTAGCACAAATAAAATCACATGAAAATTCTTCAAAACATTACAGGAGAAATAATATCATTTTTATATAAATTATTCCAAAAAACAGAAATAGAAGGCACAGTTTCTGTCTTATTTTAGGAGGAGAGCATAACCTTGATACAAATATCTGTCAAGGGGAGATACAGTGGTGGTGAGGATTGCACAACAATGTGAATGGACTTAATCCCACTGAACTGTATGCTTAAGAATGGTTAAAATGAGGCCAGGCACAGGGGCTTAGGCCTGTAATCCCAGCATTTTGGGAGGCTGAGGCAGGTGGATCACCTGAGGTCAAGAGTTCAAGACTAGCCTGGCCAACATGGTGAAACCCTGTCTCTATTAAAAATACAAAAATTAGGCTGGGTGCGGGGGCTCATGCCTGTAATCCAAGCACGTTGGGAGGCCGAGGTGGGCGGATCATGAGGTCAGGAAATTGAGACCATCCTGGCCAATCTGGCGAAACCCCGTCTCTACTAAAATATAAAAAATTAGCTGGTTGTGATGTTGCGTGCCTGTAGTCCCAGCTACTTGGGAGGCTGAGGCAGGGGAATCACTTGAACCCGCGAGGCGGAGATTGCAGTGAGCTGAGATCTCGCCACTGTACTCTAGCCTGGCAACAGAGCAAGACTCCATCTCAAAAACAAACAAACAAACAAATTAGCTGGGCATGGTGGCAGGTGCCTGTAATCCCAGATACTCTAGAGGCTGAGGCATGAGAATCACTTGAACCCATGAGGCAGAGGTTGCAGTGAGCCAAGACTCCACCACTGCACTCCAGCTTGGGCAACAGAGCAAGGCACCGTCTCAAAAAAAATGGTTAAAATGGTAAAATTTATATTATGTATATTTTATCACAATAAAAAATTGTTAGGAACATTATAAGAAAGGAAAAATTCATGTTACTATCTCTCATGAACATAATGAACATAGATGCAAAAATCATAAAATATTATCAAGTTGCAGCTGGGGGCCAGTCATGGTGGCTTATGATTATAATCCTAGCACTTTGGGAGGACGAAGCGGGAGGATTGCTTGAACCTAGGAGTTCAAGGCCACCCTGGGCAACATAGAGAGACCCCCATCTCTACAGAAAAATTAAAAATTAGCCAGGCATGGTGGCACATGCCTGTAGTCCCAGCTCCTTGGAAGGCTGAGGCGGGAGGATCACTTGAGCTCGGCAGATTGAGGCTGCAGTGAGCTGTAATCATAACACTGCACTCCAGCCTGGGCAACAGAGTGAGACCCTGTCTCAAAAATTTAAAAAAGAAGGGTGAGGCTGCCCATGGTGCTCATGCTTATACTGCCAGCACTTTGGAAGACTGAGGCAGGAAGATTGCTTGAGCCCAGGAGTTGAGCTGACAGTGAACCATGATCACACCACTGCACTCCAGCCTGGATGACACAGCAAGACACTGTCTCAAAAAAAAATATATATCAAGTTGAATAAGCAATATAGAAAAGGATAATACTTCATGAACAAGGCCTTCTTCCAGGAACGCAAGGTGGTTTAACATTTGCAAATCAATCAGTAAAATTCAGCACATAAACAGGTAACAAGAACATTCATATGATTATCTCAATCAAGGGAAAAACAATTGATAAAAATCAACACTCTCCTCAAATTAGACATAGCAGGGAGTTCCATTAAGCTTCATTAAGATATCCTTGATTTAAAAAATATCTAAAAAAACTTTGGGGTTAAGTTTTGAATGAAGTCCCTCTGAGATCAGGAACATGTCATCGTATCATCACTTCTACATTGTCCTAGAGGTCCTGGCAAGTGTAATAGGGCAGTAAAAAGAAATAAAGGTAGAAGGTTTAGAAAGGAAGAACTAAAACTGTAATTATTTTAGATTATAGGACTGTATATGTAGGAAATCCAAGAGAACAGGAAGGTGGCACAGGCCTGTAATCCCTGAACGCCGGCAGGCCTAGGTTAGGAGATCTCTTGAGGCCAGGAGTTCGAGACTAACCTGGGCAACATAGTGAGACCCTATCTCTACAAAAAAATGCAAAAATTAGCCGGGCATGGTGGCAGATGCCTGTAGTCCCAGCTACTCAGGAGCCTGAAGTGGAAGGATCCCTTGAGCCTGGGACTTCAAGGCTGCCAAGAGCCAAGATGGCACCACCACACTCCATCCTGGATGACAGAGCAAGACCCTGTCTCAAAAAAAAAAAAAAAAATCTACAAACAATTAAATTTATAAGTGAATTCATTGATTATGTGACTAGAATTAAAAAAAGTGAATTCAGCAAGATATTTTAATAATTTATTAAAATTAAAAAGTAAGGCCGGGCGCGGTGGCTCACGCCTGTAATCCCAGCACTTTGGGAGGCCGAGGCGGGTGGATCACAAGGTCAGGAGATCAAGACCATCCTGGTCAACATGGTGAAACCCCGTCTCTACTAAAAATATAAAAAATTAGCTGGGCATGGTGGCGCATGCCTGTAATCCCAGCTACTCAGGAGGCTGAGGCAGGAGAATTGCCTGAAACCGAGAGGCGGAGGTTGAAGTGAGCCGAGATCGCGCCTTTGCACTCCAGCCTGGGTAACAAGAGCGAAACTCCGTCTCAAAAAAAAAAAAAAAAAAAGTAAATTTGCCTGGACACATGGTAAATATATAAAAATCTATTATGTTTCTTTCTTTCATTCATTCTTTTTCTTTTCTTTTCTTTTCTTTTTTGAGACAGAGTCTTGCTCTGTCGCCAGATGCCAGGCTGGAGTGCAGTAGCACAATCTTGGCTCACTGCAACCTCCACCTCCCGGGTTCAAGCAATTCTCCTGGCTCAGCCTCCCGAGTAGCTGGGACCACAGGCGTGCACCACCACGGTCAGCTAATTTTTGTATTTTTTAGTAGAGACGGGTTTCACCATGGTCTTGATCTCTTGACCTCGTGATCTGCCCACTTGGGTCTCCCAAAGTGCTGGGATTACAGGTGTGAGCCACCGAGCCCAGACTCTTTTTTTTTTTTTTTTTAGATGGAGTTTTGCTCTTGTCGCCCAGGCTGGAGTGCAATAAAGCGATCTCAGCCCACTGCAACCTCCACCTCACCAGTACAAGCGATTTTCCCACCTCAGCTTCCCAAGTACCTGGGATTACAAATGCCCACCACCATGCCCAGGTAATTTTTGTATTTTTAGTAGAGATGGGGTTTCAACATGTTGACCAGGCTGGTCTTGAACTCCTGACCTCAGGTGATCCGCCAGCCTTGGCCTTCCAAAATGCTGGAATTACAGGCATGATTGGCTTTTTTTTTTTTTTTTTTTTTTTGAGACTGGGTCCTGCTCTATCATCCAGTCTGGAGTGCAGTGGTGTGATCATGGCTTACTGCAGCCTCGACCTCCTGGGCTCCAGTGATCTTCCTACCTCAGCCTCCCAAGTAGCTAGGACTACAGGCAGCTGCCACCACACCTGGCTAACTTTTGTATTTTTTTTGTAGACACAGGGTTTCGCCACGTTGCCCAAGTTGGCCTCAAACGCCTGGGCTCAAGTGATTCTCCTGCCTGAGCCTTCCAAAGTGCTGGGTTTACAGGCATGAGCCACCATGCCCAGCCTATTGTGTTTCTATATACAATTATAAGATGAAACTTTAAAAAGTATTTAAAAAGCAAAGAAAGGCCAGGCGCAGTGGCTCATGCCTGTAATCCCAGCATTTTGGGAGGTAGAGGAGGGGATCACCTGAGATCTGGAGTTTGAGACCAGCCTGCCCAACATGGTGAAACCTGGTCTCTACTAGGAATACAAAAATTAGCCAGGTGTGTTGGTGGCGGAGGAGAGGTGGGTGCCTGTAATCCCAGCTGCTTGGGAGGCTGAGGCAGGAGAATCACTTGAACCGGGGAGGCAAAGGATTCAGTGAGCCAAGACCGAGCCATTGCACTCTGACCTGGGCAACAAGAGCAAGACTCTATCTAAAAATAAAAAATAAAAATGAAAAGCAAAGAAAAAAGAGAATCATCAAATACCTAGGAATAAATATCATAGAAGACATGCAAGACCTTTACACAGAAAACTACAAAACATCAAAGAAGATCTAAATAATTGGAAAAATATTATTTGTTTTTAGATTGGAAGATTAAAAATTATAAATTATAAAATTATAAAGAGATCAATTCTTCCCAGATTGATCTATATATTTGATATAATCACAATAAAAATCCTAGTACATTTTTCAGGCAAAGAAATTAACAAGCAGAATATCTGTAGAAACGTAAATGACCTATAATAGCCAAAATTATTTTGAAAAAAAGTTTAAAGTTGGAGGCTTTGCACTATCTGATTTCAACTCTCACCTGTCAAGTTACAATAATGAAGACAGTGAGATATTATTATAAGGATAAACATTTAGACCAATGGAACACAGTAGAGAGTCCAAAATTTGTCACTCTTAATAGGTCAATTGATACGTGTACACCAAAGCAATTAAATAGCAAAAAAAAAAAAAGTCTTTATAACAAATAGTGCTGAAGTAGCAGGCCACATGGCATAATGAATCACAACCCATGCCTCACACTGCATATACAAAGTGAATTGAAAATGGCCAGGCATGGTGGCTCATGCCTATAATCCCAGCACTTTGGGAGGCTGAGGCAGGTGGATCATTTGAGGTCAGGAGTTTGAGACCAGCCTGGCCAACATGGTAAAATCCCATCTCTACTAAAAATACAAAAATTAGCCAGGTGTGTGACACACGCCTATAGTCCCAGCTACTTGGGAGGCTGAGGCAGGAGAATCGCTTGAACCCAGGAGGTAGAGGCTGCAGTGAGCCGAGATCCTGCCACTGCACTCCAGCCTGGGTGACAAAGCAAGACTCTTATTTCAAAAAATTAAAATTAAAAAAATGAATTGAAAGGCCAGGCACGGTGGCTCATGCCTGTAATTCCAGCACTTTGGGAGGCCAAGGTGGGCAGATCATGAGGTCAGGCGATCGAGACCAGCCTGGCCAACATGGTGAAACCCCATCTCTACTAAAAATACAAAAATTAGCTGGGCGTGGTGGCAGCTGCCTGTAATCCCAGCTATTTAGGAGGCTGAGGCAGGAGAATCGCTTGAACCTGGGAGGTGGAGGTTGCTGTGAGCCATGCCATTACACTCCAGCCTGGACAACCTGAGCAAAACTCCATCTCAAAAGAAAAAAAAAAATGAATTGAAATAGATCATAGCTGGACAGGGTGGTTCACGCCTCCAATCCCAGCACTTTGGGAGGCCAAGGTGGGGGGATCACTTGAGGTCAGGAGTTTGAGACCAGCCTGGCCAACACAGTGAAACCTTGTCTCTACTAAAAATACAAAAATTAGCCAAGCATTGTGGTAGGTGTCTGTAATCCCAACTACTCAGGAGGCTGAGGCAGGATAATCACTTGAACCTGGTAGGCAGAGTTTGCAGTGAGCCAAGATCGTGCCACTGTACTCCAACCTGGGCAACAGAGCAATACTCTGTCTCAAAAAAAAAAAAAAAAAAGAAAAAGAAAATGGATCATAGACACAAGAGCTAAAACTATAATGCTTCTAGAAAAATAAATAGAATATCTTCATGACCTTGGGGTAGGCAAAGTTTTCTTCAACAGGACACAAAAAGCCTTAACCATAGAAGAAAAGACTGTTAGGCTGGGTGCGGTGGTTCAGCCTGACCAACATGGAGAAACCCCATCTCTACTAAAAATTCAAGTTAGCTGGGTGTAGTGTCGCATGCCTGTAGTCCCAGCAACTCGGAGGCTGAGGCAGGAGAATCACTTGAACCTGGGAGGCGGAGATTGTGGTGAGCCGAGATCGTGCCATTGCACTCCAGCCTGGGCAACAAGAGTGAAACGCCATCTCAAAAAAAAAAAAAAAAAAACTGTTATGTTGAGCTTGTAACATTTAACATTTGAACCATTAAGAGAGTCAAAAGGCCAACTATATACTAGGAAAAGATGTTGACAACACATATAATCAACAAAGGGTTTATCTCCAGGAACAGAGTTCCTACAAATTACTGAGAAACAGATAATCTGATCTTTCAAAGAGGTGGAAGGAAAGAACCAGAGACCTGAACAGGCACTTCACAAAAGAAGATATGCAGATGGCTGATAAATGCAGAAAATGCCGCTCAGCATCATTCCTCACCAGGTAGCATCAGTGACACTCCCCAGGCCTCAACTAACAGGGCAAAAGTAAAAAAGACTAACAACTCTGAGCTGTCACAGTGGTTTGTGCCCAGATTCATCTATATATTCAACGCAATCACAATCAAAATCCCAGTACATTTTTTTTTTCTTTTTTTTGAGACAGTTTCGCTCTTGTTACCCAGGCTGGAGTGCAATGGCACGATCTCGGCTCACCGCAACCTCCGCCTCCTGGGTTCAAGCAATTCTCCTGCCTTAGCCTCCCAAGTAGCTGGGACTACAGGCATGCACCACCATGCCCAGCTAATTTTTGTATTTTTAGTAGAGACGGGGTTTCACCGTGTTGACCAGGATGGTCTCGATCTCTTGACCTCGTGATCCACCCGCCTCGGCCTCCCAAAGTGCTGGGATTATAGGCGTGAGCCACCGCGCCCGGCCCCAGTACATTTTTTAGGGGTAGAAATTAATAAGCAGAATATGTGCAGAAATGCAAATGATGTATAATAGCCAAAATTATTTTGGAAAAAAAGAGTAAAGGTGGAGCCCTTACACTATCGGATTTCAAGTCTCACCTGTCAGGTTACAGTAATCAGGACAGTGAGATATTATCATAAGGACAAAAATATCGACCAATGGAACAGAGTAGAGAGTCCAAAGTTTATCATACTTAATAGGTCAATTGATATGTGTACACAAAAGCAACTCTCAGCTACTCCAGAGGATTGCCTGAGCCCAGTTCAAGGCCCGCCTGGACAACATTAGTGGGACTCTTGTTTCTTTAAAAACAAAAAAGAGGACAGGCACGGTGGCTCACGCCTATAATCCCAGCACTTTGGGAGTCCAAGACGGGTGGATCACGAGGTCAAGAGATTGAGACCATCCTGGCCAACATGGTGAAACCCTGTCTCTACCAAAATATTCAAAAATTAGCTGGGCGTGGTGGCGCGCACCTGTAGTCCCAGTTATTTGGGAAGCTGAGGCAGGAGAATTGCTTGAACTTGGGAGATGGAGGTTGCAGTGAGCCGAGATCTCGCCACTGCACTCCAGCCTAGCACCTGGTGACAAAGTGAGACTCTGTCTCAAAAAAAAAAAGAAAGAAAAAGATTAAAATGACTAACAATTCTTAAGTGTTGGCAAGGATGTAGTACAACTGGAACTTTCCTGCACAGTGCTGCTGGGAGTGTAAATTGGTTTAGTCACCTTAGAAAATTGTTTGGCAGTATTTACTAAAGCGTTTTAAACATACAATATGCCTTCCCTGTGACCAAGCAATTCTCATACCCAACAGAAATGGGGACTTAGGTCAAAAGTCCTCGAAAGATGGCTGGGTGCGGTAGATCACAAACCTGTGATCCTAACACTTTGAGAGGCCGAGGTAGGTGGATCACTTGAGATCCAGAGTTCAAGAGCAGCCTGGACAACGAAGAGAAACCCTATCTTTAGTAAATTACAAAAATTAGCCGGGCATGGTGGTGGACACCTGTAATCCCAGCTACTCAGAGGGCTGAGGCAGGAGAATGGCTTGAACCTGAGAGGCAGAGGTCGCCGTGAGCAAGATCATGTCACTGCATTCTAGCCTGGGTGACACAGCAAGACTCTGTCTCAAAAAAAAAAAGGGCCTCAAAAAACGTCTGCAAGAATTTTCATGGAAGCCAGACACAGTGGTGCACACCTGTAATCCATCTATTTGGGAGGCTAAAGTGGAAGGATGGCTTGAGGCCAGGAGTTCAAACCAGCCTGGGCAGCATAGCAAGAACACCCCCCTGCTTAAAAAAAGGAAAAAAAAGGAAAAATTTTAAAAAGATTGTTCATGGCAGCTTTATTCATAATAGCCAAAAACTTGAAATAATCCAAATGACCATCAACTGTAGAGTGGATACATACATTGTGATATAATCATATAATGAAATAAGACACAGGAATGAAAACAACTACTTCTCTCAACAACATAGAGAGAGCTCTCTAAAGAATGGGGGCACAAAAGAATACATAACGCATAATTGCATTTCTGAGAAGTTTGAGAATAGGCCAGAATGGGCTGGGCTCAGTGGCTCATGCCTGTAATCCCAGCACCTTGGGAGGCCAAGGCGGGCACATCACCTGAGGTCAGGAGTTCAAAACCAGCCTGGCCAACATGGTGAAAGCCCCGTCTCTACTAAAATAAAAAATTATCGGGGTGTGGTGGTGGGCGCCTATAATCCCAGTTACTTGCCAGAAGGCTGAAGCAGGAGAATCCCATTAGCCTGGGGGGGTAGTGGTTGCAGTGAGCTGAGATCACGTGACTGCACTCCAGCCTGGGCGACAGAGTGAGACTTCGTCTCAAAAAAAAAAAGAATAGGCCAGAATAATATATGGTGATAGAAGTCAGAATGGTGGTCGGTTCTGGGGTGGGGGATAATTGTTGTTGTTGTTGTTTTTTTTTTTGAGACACTTTCTCACTCTGTCACCTAGGCTGGAGGCTGGAGTGCAGTGGCGAGATCCTGGCTCACTGCAGCCTCAACCTCCCAAGCTCAATCTTCCCACCTCAGCCCCCCAAGTAGCTGGAACCACAAGCATGTGACCATACTCAGCTAATTTTTTTTTTTTTTTTGAGACGGAGTCTTGCTCTGTAGCCCAGGCTGGAGCGCAGTGGCACGATCTTGGCTCACTGCATCCTCCGCCTCCCACATTCAGGCAATTCTCCTGCCTCAGCGTCCCACGTAGCTGGGACTACAGGCGCCCACCATGCCCGGCTAATTTTTTTTTTTTCTTTCTTTTTTTAGTAGAGACGGGGTTTCACCATGTTAGCCAGGATGGTCTCAATCTCCTGACCTTGTGATCTGCCCGCCTCGGCCTCCCAAAGTGCTGGGATTACAGGTGTGAGCCACCACGACTGGTCAATTGTTGGGGTTTTTTTGTGTGGAGGCAGACGTTGGAGGGTGTCTCACCATGTTGCCCAAACTGGTCTTAAACTCCTGGGCTCAAGCGATTCTCCTGCCCTGGCCTCCCAAAGTGCTGGATTACAGCACTTAAAAAAAATTTTTTTTTTTTTTTTTTAAAGACGGAGTTTCACCATGTTGGTCAGGCTGGTCTTAAACTCCCGACCTCAGGTGATCCACCCACTTTGGCCTCCAAAGTGCTTGAATTACAAGCGTGAGCCACCATGCCTGGCCAAAAAAATTTTTTTTAATTATCTATGCATGGTGGTACATGCCTGTGGTCCTTGCTACTAGGAAGGCTGAGTCAGGAGGATTGCCTGAGCCCAGGATATGAAGCCTGCAGTGAGCTGCGGTGGCACCACCACACTCCAGCCTGGGTGACAGAGCAAGACCCTGTCTCCAAATAAATAAAGAAAATATATATAATGATCTGAGTTGGGTGATGGTTACCTAGCTGTATATATATCTACAAATTAATTGGTGCTTTACACTTAAAATTTGTGCACTTTCCTGTAACTTATGCCTCAATTTAAAAAAAAACGGGGGGCGGGGACTGGGTGTGGTGGCTCACGCCTGTAATCCCAGTACTTTGGAAGGCCGAGGCAGGCGGGTCACTTGAGCCCACAAGTTCAAGACCAGCCTGGCCAACACAGCAGAATCCCAACTCTACTAAAAGTACAAAAACCAGCCAGGAGTAGTGGTATGTGCCTGTAATCCCAACTACTTAGGAGGCTGAGGCAGGAAAATCGCTTGAACTCAGGAGGCAGAGTTTGCAGTGAGCCGAGATCATGACACTGCGCTCTAGCCTGGGTGACAGAGCGAGACTCTACCTAAAAAAAAAAAAAGGCGAGAAACACTGTAGAGATAACTCTGTGAACAGTGACCAGCGACCTCAGGGTCAATTCCTTTATGCTGGACAGCCAGGAGGAGGGGAGAGATGCAGGCATCTCCATGCAGGGAGGAGACATCACTAGACCAGCTGCAGATGGGCCACCATCAGGCAGGGGCCTACCTGTTTCTGGACCCACATACCATCAAGCCCCATCTCAGGGACCATCTCCAAAGTGTGCCAAAACCAGAGAGAGGAGAGAGTGAGGAGGCCTCCAGATTGAGAGGTGGGACAGGTGCCTTTTGTATACTGGTGAGCAATGCTGAAAGACAGAGTGATTCCTAAACCTCTTCCCTTCCCCCTAATATCACTTGCCACAATGATGTGGACACAGTAGGTATTCAATAAATGCATTTTGCTTCCAGCCCTTTGGAAGGCCAAGGTGGGAGGATTGTTTGAGCCCAGGAGTTGGAGACCAGCCTGGGCAACATATTAAGACCCTGTCTCTAAAAAAAAAAATAGCTGGGCATGGTGGTACATGTCTGTAGTCCCAGCTACTCGGGAAGCTGAGGCAGGATGATCGCTTGAGCCCAGGAGTTCGAGGCTGCAGTGAGTTATGATGGCACCACTGCATTACAGCCTGAGTGACAGAGCAAGACCGTCTCAAAAAAAAAATAAATAAATACATGTTGAATAGCTCAATGCAAGAAGCAGCTAGTAGCTCAGTGTCTCGTGGACCTTTTTACTTGGAGAAATACACATGCTTTGCATGTAAGCCATTGCTTCTTGGCACCAAAAGTAGTAAATGGAATGGTTTTGGCAACCCTAGCAGAAGAGGTGGGAACATCTCATCCAACTCACCTGAAGCCTTGGTTAAGGAATGCCTGAGGAAGCCAGCTGGGGAAGGGGTGGGCAAGTAACTGAGAAAGGGCATGGGGTTGGGAATTAAGAAACTGAGTTTCGCCCAGCGCGGTGGCTCACACCTGTAATCCCAGCACTTTGGGAGGCTCAGGCAGGTGGATCACCTGAGGTCAGGAGTTTGAGATCGGCCTAACTAACATGGTGAAACCCCGTCTCTATTAAAAATACAAAAATTAGCCGGGTGTGGTGGTGCACGCCTGTGGTCCCAGCTACTCGGGAGGCTGAGGCAGGAGAATTGCTTGAACCCAGGAGGCGGAGGTTGCAGTGAGCTGAGATCGCGCCACTGCACTCCAGCCTGGGCCACAGAGCAAGACTCCATCTAAAAAAAACAAACAACAAAACAAAACAAAAAACTGGGTTTCAATCTGGTACTGTTGCTTTGCAGCTGCATAACCTTAGACAAATTACCTCTCTGGTGGTCTCAGCTTCAACATCTGTAAAATGGGAAGCATTCTGCCTGCCTCCAAGGATGGGAGGGTTAAAATGTTTTGGCAGTTCCCAAACTCAGGTCAGTGCCTTATCACGACCCCTCTCTGGTGACCTGGGGCATTGTGGAAGCAGTGCTGCTGAAAAGCATTCTGTAGGTGGACCAGGCCTGCAGGGCAAGGAAGGGCACAGGGGCCACGCTCAGCCAGGCCAGAGACCTCCTTTCCTCCACAGCCTTCCTGCGCATTGGTGGAACTGCAGGGAGACAGCTCCTTACAGGTGGAGATCTCTGATGCAGTGAGTGAGCGGGACAAGGTGAAATTCACTGTTCAAACCAAGGTGAGGCAGTGCGGGCCGCAAGGAAAGCTGCTGGTGGCTGCCTGCAGGAGGCCTCCCCCAGGGGTGGTAGGCACGTGCCAACACAGCCTGTGGGGGTTCCTCCACCTGGCACTTGCCCTCAGTCCCTTCTAGAAAGTGAGCATCTTGGCTAGGCTCTGGGTGTCTCTGCCTGAGGCCCTGAGTCCTAATCATCCCCATCCACCATTCTGAATGAAATCATGGACACCTGAGCTCTAACTGGGTCCTCCCTGGAAAGTGGGATGAGGGGAACCCAAAAGTAGGTGCCCAGGAGACTTGTTGAGGCAGGGCTTGGGGCAGAGAGAGGGACCTCAGACAGCCTTTCTGCTTCCAGAGCTGCCTCCCTCACTTTGCCCAGACTGAGTTCTCAGTCGTGCGGCAGCACGAGGAGTTCATCTGGCTGCATGACGCCTACGTGGAGAACGAGGAGTACGCCGGCCTCATCGTGAGGAGGGGCCGGGCAGGGGCTGGGAGGGACAGGCAGAGCATTGGGTGAGGACCAAAGGCTGTGACGGCCGCCTCGGCAGTGAGAGGCCTCCCAGCTCCGTCCCTCCTTTGAGCAGATCCCCCCAGCCCCTCCAAGGCCAGACTTTGAGGCTTCGAGAGAAAAGCTGCAGAAACTGGGTGAGGGGGACAGCTCTGTCACTCGGGAAGAGTTTGCCAAGATGAAGCAGGAGCTGGAAGCGTGAGTGCCACCTCTTTTCCCTGCTATGCCCAGAGCCCAGCTGTCTTCCTCAGCTATTCCCCCAGTGAATGTTTAGCAACCCTGACCTCTGACCCCAGAAAGGGGGCAGGCAGGATGATGGGAGCTGAGCAGGGCCTGTGAGCTGCTGCTGCTCTCGCAGGGAGTACCTGGCCATCTTTAAGAAGACAGTTGCGATGCACGAAGTCTTTCTGCAGCGCCTGGCGGCCCACCCCACCCTGCGCCGAGACCACAACTTCTTTGTCTTTTTGGAATATGGACAGGATGTGAGCTGGGCTGAATCCCTAAAATCACCCCTGGGGCAGGAGTCTAGCTTGGGTCGGGAGGCCCCCAGGGTTGGCAGGGCTGGACAAGCGGCCCAAGTGGGCCCAAGCGGGCCCAAACCTGTGTCTCAGCTCCGTGAGTGGCTTGTGACATGGGCTGGGAGGCAAGAACGCCCACCCCACCATCACACCCTCCCTGTGTGCCTCAGCTGAGTGTCCGGGGGAAGAATAGGAAGGAGCTCCTGGGAGGGTTTCTGAGGAATATCGTGAAGTCCGCGGATGAAGCCCTCATCACTGGCGTGTCAGGGCTCAAGGTAACCCTCAGGGCTCCTCTCTAGATTCAACCCAGTGCCTCAAGTCCACAGCACAGACTGAGGCCCAGGCTGGCTGTGGGAGGGAAGCCAGTGGTAGGGCCTGGCCTGGATTGGAAAGAGATTTCGCCAACCCTGGGTGCTTATGCTGCCAAGCTCCTTGGTGACCCAGTGTAAATGGGCTCCTACCTGGCTCCCTTAGGAGGTGGATGACTTCTTTGAGCATGAGAGGACCTTCCTGTTGGAGTATCACACCCGTATCCGAGATGCCTGCCTGCGGGCCGACCGCGTCATGCGCTCCCACAAGTGTACGCAGGGCCCAAGGGGTCCTGGATCCCCCTGCCCCTCTCCCCAGCGGTTCAACTCCTTGGGGGAGAGAAGAGCGCAGGGCATGCCACAAGCACCAGGGCTTGACATGCAGATGTAGGGGCTCTGATGGGGGTTGTTCCCCAACAGGCCTGGCAGACGATTATATCCCTATCTCAGCTGCACTGAGCAGTCTGGGATCACAGGAAGTCAACCAGCTAAGGACGTGAGGACTCCTCCCACCTCTACCCTCTCCCTAAGCCTGTAATACCATGTCTTCCCATGAGGGGTCACTCTGTAGATGTCTACTGTCAGCTCTAGGTGGGAGGTGTAGGCTCTCTTGTTGGGGGAGGGTGCTGGGAGGGAAAGGGGAGAGGGAGATTCCTGAGAAGCTGAGGCAGAGAGGCTTTGAGCTCTGTCTCAGCCCCCTACCCTAACTCCTCCCCACTGTTTCCTAGGAGCTTCCTCAAATTGGCAGAGCTCTTTGAACGGCTGAGGGTAAGTACTGCCTTCTCTTTTCTGGTGAGCTTTGGAGGGAAAATGAGCCCTGGCAGAGGAAGAGCTCCAGGATCATCTTGGGATGTTCAGTGATAACTTGGGCCCACTGGCAAGTTGGGCTCACACTCCACACTAGTTTAATAAGAGGTGGGGTGAAGATGAGAATCCAGCCTCGTGTGTGTGTGTGCACACATGTGCACACACACGTGGCAGGGGACGGGTGGGAGGCACAGGGAGTGTCCAAACCTCTGGCAGGCTGCACCCAGCTGCCAGCACACTGCCCGGGTACATGCTTTCCCCCCTCTTCCCCAAGAAAGTCACTGGAGTGTCTCCATCTTCCTAAAATGTCTGTTAGACGGCATTTCTTCCTGCTCAAGGCCCTTCAGGGACCCTGCCTCTTCTGGAAGTTCCCCAAGCCCCAAAGCCCAAAGTCCCGAGCTTCCATTTTCAGCCTATTGTGCTCCAGCCTCTGCCTCCATTCCCTGCTTTGCCCAAGTGCCCTCTTTGAACCCAGGTTTAATCCAGGTTATACCCAGGCTTGCACAGCTGCCAAGCCCTCAGCTCCCTCTGTCTGGCTTTTACTTAGTGCCCAAGATCCAGACTAGATGCCTTTTCCTCTGTGAAGCCTTCCCTGGCCTGCTCCCCTGAACACCAGGTCTGACCTGGAGCAGTTACCTAAGGCTTCTTTGCTGGATATTTAGATGAAGATGCGCCTCCCACCCTTTAGCTGCCCCTCTGACAAGCTCCCTTCCCAGTGCCCACATTTCTGATGCAGAAGCTGGAGGGCCGGGTGGCTTCCGACGAGGACCTGAAGCTGTCAGACATGCTGAGGTATTACATGCGTGACTCACAGGCAGCCAAGGTGAGAGGAAGCCCCAGAGCGGTGCTCAGGCCTGGAGACCAGGACAGGGCAGCAATGACCCTGTGCCTGTGGTCCTAGGACCTGCTATACCGGCGGCTGCGGGCACTGGCTGACTATGAGAATGCCAACAAGGCGCTGGACAAGGCACGCACCAGGAACCGGGAGGTTCGGCCCGCCGAGAGCCACCAGCAGCTGTGCTGTCAACGCTTCGAGCGCCTCTCCGACTCTGCCAAGCAAGGTGAGCCCGCAGCCCCCAGCCCAGAGCCACCTGTCCTGCCCTGCCCAGGGCCCCATGCCTCTTCCCCTCCTCTCCAGAGCTCATGGACTTCAAGTCCCGCCGGGTCTCCTCTTTTCGAAAGAATCTCATTGAGCTGGCAGAGCTGGAGCTCAAACATGCCAAGGTGAGCCCTCCCACCTCACAGGCCCTTGTGACGCCTCCCACCTCCAACCTCCCTCCCCCAACAGGCACGAGGGTATGCGTGCATGTGTGTATGCATGAGTGTGTGCGTACGCACAGGGTGAGAGGAGGGGCCGTCCATGAGTAGCCCCAGCTAAGGCTCAGGACCCTTACCTTCTTGGTAAGAAGCCCCAGTTAACCGCACCTGTTATTGCAGAGAGCAGAGGCGTGGGGAGCAAGGGGGCATCTAATGTGCAGAAAGAATGGCACTCTGACTCAGGGAGCAGGGGACTTCAAGGACCTGTTTCTCCTCTGCAGGCCAGCACCCTGATTCTCCGGAACACCCTTGTTGCCCTCAAGGGGGAGCCTTAGAGCAGCCAGACCTCTGCCAGACCTTGCTCTGGGATCTCTAGTATAAACGGGGTATCCCAGACCCCTCTCCAGCAAGATGTCTCCTTCCCTAGCACAGCACCACTAGCCACATTGTCACTGTGCCCCACATCCTCCCAGGGAAAGCCCGAACCTTCTACCCCCACCACCACCAAAGGTGCCAGGCCCTGCAAGAAACAGGGCAGCATGGGCATCATAATTGGCCACAGGTCAGCAGAGCCCCAGGGACCCTGACATCCCCCCACCACCAGGCTGAAGGACAGCCTCTACCCTCACCCGTGGCCTTGAAGGAATCATAGCTCACTTGATCCCAGCCTGTTCTTCACAAATAAAAACCCTGGTTTTGCAGCAAGGGGGCCTGTTGTCCTTACTTCCCACAGCTCAAGGGTCCACCAGGCGCACCCTCTGCCAAGGCAGTATGAAGATCAGATCCTGGGGACACCACAGAGGGCACCCCTGCAGCATCCTCAGCCCTCTCTCCAGTGGCAGCAGGCTCCCTGTGGGAAGGCAATACACCCAGAAGTCTTCCAGGTTTGCCCCCACCCCATAAACCCTAGCACCAAGATCAATCCCAAGTTCTCCACACCTGTTTCCTAACCAGAAAAGGGACCTAGCCCTTCCTCCCAGAACCACTCATGAGCTCCCAGGAGTTAAGGAGCCAGCTCTGTCAGGATGTGGCCTCTCCTCTCAGTTCAGGTGACTAGGGCAGAGGTATAGACCCCACGTTAGCACCCCAAATTCACCTCGTCCCAGGGCCAGACTTCTTGGATGTCTTTGCCTGCTGGGTAGGTGAAAGCCCAAAGTACAAGCTGGAAAACAGCCCATGGCAATGCTGGCAAAAGGCACCGGCAACACCCTTTTGGTTAAACATAGGGAGGCGGTGTGTAAGACACCTGGGTCTGAAGTCCTGGGCTCCACCTGGGTGGCCTCACCCTCAACGGACTCTAGCCACATCTACAGGTCAAAAGCTCAACTTGGCCTCTTACTCACAGCAGCCACTGGACCTGACCCTCATAAATTTGAGTCAGCCATCCAGGGAAGACAGACCTAACCGAACCTTACAGATACCTGTGACGTGCCTATCAGCCCACACCCAGGCAGGGACAGAACAGAGTATCAGATGGGCCTCACTGCCCAACTAGGCAAAGCTACAGAGCAGCCAATTCAGGCATTAAGTCACTTCTGCTGGAGAACCCCTGTAGCCAGCAGCAGACACACCCACTCTTTCAACAGCCAGTCTGGTGTCAATCACAGCACCAACAGAAATAATGGTGAACATGGGAAGAGCGTCTCAGCCAGTCACAAGCCGGATAAGGGTGTGTCGGGGCTGGCTGGGCATGGGGTACAGAGAACAGAGATAGTACCACTTTCCCAGTGCACCCCCACTCCCTAAGGTCTCCTGGGCCCCAACCTTGAAACACACATCTCATTAATGAGTCTTTTTATTGTCTTTTTTTTTAATCGAAGGTCCCTTAGTGGTCCTGCTTCCATGAGTAGCAGTGACCAGGGGAAAAGGGAGAGGAACCAGCCGGCACAGGGAGGGGTCATCTCCACAACATTCCATTTATACACAGAACTAAACAGACAAGCACAGAGTCACTATTGCGGTTAGAAGTTGGCAGCATGGGAAGGGGGAGGAACAAGTGGGGATTGGGGATGTTGTTAAAAAAAATACAGGCTCCCCCCACAACTAGGAGGCCTGAGGGAACTTGGTCTGCTTCAACCCAAGAGGAATCAGAAGATCAAAAGCAGTTTGGGAAGGCCAGAACCGTCAGGGATGGAGGGAGGAGGAAAATCCAGGGGGTGGGGGGTCTGTTTGGCAACTGGGGTGAAGGGATTGCCCTCCCCCTGCTGGGATCCCCCCAGCCCCTCCGGTCTGGCAGGAAGGGGGCAGCCTGCAACCCCCAAGGGCAGGTGTGGGGCTGCCAGATGCTCCAGGCAGGGGGCCAGAAGGAGCTCACAAAGGCTTGCCCTCCAGGGAGATGACGGCACTGCCCCCCAGCTTCTCTGCCAGGGTGCAGCGGTCCTTGACCTCCTCGTAGCAGTTTGCTTGCAATTCATGCTTGATCCCTGTAGGGAAGAAGGGGGTGCATCTGTGAGCAGGAAGCACTGGGGTGGGGGCAGTTTCTGTGGTTGGGAATGAGCCAATCAAAGCAGATGGAAGGAACAAGCAGCGGCAAAGACAAGGTGGTGGACCCCCTCTGAGTGCCATTCACCCTACCCTGCAGCCAAGGCCAGAGCAGAAGGGCACTCAGTACCAATGCTGGCCCTTACCCGTCAGCTTCTTCTTGATGGCGTCCTTGGAGCTGGCATAGATCATTTTGCTCTTAAGGGGCGCAGACTCAGGAGCCCTGAACAGAAAGATGCATGAGGCAACTCATGGCAACAGCAAAGCCACAGATGACTTTGAGAAACCCTTGGGCTGGCAGTGCGGAGTCTTTTGTTACAACCCCTACCCCAAACCCACACCTCTGGAGCCAGAGATGAGAAAGGGGGAAGGTGATAGAAAGAAGTGCCAGGATGAAGAAGAGCTCACCAGAAGATAAACACCAGGTCCTCCTTCTTGCTCTCCTTGGTCTCGTAGGTTGCATCATAAAGGGCGTAGCGGCAGTCCTTATCTGGCAGCATCTTGACAAAGGTGGCGTAGGGGTCATCGACAGTTTGGCCCACATCGCCCACCAGGATCTCCTTGCCTTCCTCCAGGATGATGTTTTTCTTGTCCTCACTCAGGCAGAAGAGCACAGCCTTCTTGCGCTTCTTCACCTCCTCTGGCGTTGAAGACTTGCGCACCTTCATGTCATTGAACACCTTGATGACTCCATCAGAGACAGCCACACCAGAGGCCTAGGAGACATGCCACATATCCCTCCTCAAAAAAAGGATTCTGGGGAATTGCCCCTTGATTTCTCAGTTCTCAGTCCGCGCCCGGCACTAGTGCCCTTCCCAAGGCAAGTCACTGGTGTTCCCAACCCAGGTCACTGTCAAAGAACCAGATGGGACACAATCCCAGAACGGCAGCCATGGCTTCTGATCACCTAGTTCAACCACCCCTACCCTTATTTTACAGGAAATGGAAAACTCGTGAAAAGCAGAGCCTTGACCGAGATGTGGACCCAGAATTAAAAGATCCACTGGCTACTCACAGTATTTGCTCTCAGCCTTTAGATAAAAATGGTGACCTCGAACTTCACAGATAGGAGGACCCAAATACCCGAAGCAAGACTCCTCTTCAGAAAGAGCCGAGACCCCACAATGCTAGATGGGACCCAACGACACTGAACAGTTGCAACAAATCCACCAGAACTGCTTAATGCAGTTATTACAGTTATTACACAAACGACGCCTGTTCCCTGCTAGGGTCTTTCCCAACCAAAACAAGAATCACAACCCCCACTAAAGACCCTGCCCGACAACTTCTTTCTTCTGGGAATGGGCCCCAGAAGTCGCTGGTAGAAATTGACATGCCAAACTCAAGTGCCTAGAGGCCTCGAGAGCTCTTTAAACTCCTACTCTGCACCGTGCTTCGCGGTGCCCGAGACAGGAGACGGAGGGACTGACCACGGTAAATCTGCTCCCCCAAACTCCCCGGAACTGCAGAGGAAACCAGCCACGTGACCCAGCCGCTTCCGGAGTGGGCGGGGAAAAGAGATTGGCTAGGCTCGGCCCCCTCCCCAGTAGAGAAACGTGTACCCTAAAGGCAGCAGCACCTCCAGGTCCCTAACCCTGTGGAATCGCCTTAACCAACCAGCGTATCAGACCCATCTGCGGCAGGCAGGAGCCTGGGCAAGCTACACAACCTTCGGTTTTCTCAGCCCTCTGGCCGTATGCAGGGGGCGGGATGGTTTCCGGGCGGTGCCCGCCTGGGTCACTTCCCTAAACTCGGCTCCACCCTCAGGCCCATCCGGGAAGGCCCCGCTCGCCCAGCGCTTCAACATCGGCGGCCGGGCCTGAGAGTGCGCGCACGCGCCGGCGAACAGCGCCGTTCCAGCCCTCGCACGATGCACGGGTGAGAACGCAGCTCGATGGGGTGCGCTCCAAAGCCGGCCACGGTCTCTGCGATGCCCCCTCCAAGCCTTGCGATGCAAGGCCCTAATCGCAGGCACCCATACCCCAACCAGGACTCTGTTGTCCCAGCATCCCCCCCCGCCGCGACAGCGCTCGCCCCTCCCCGGCGCAGGCATCTCTGCCACCTGCTCCCGAGACGGACCCGGCTGCCGAGGGAGGGTGACGCGGAGACAGGAACAGCCTTGGGTGGGGCGCGCGCGCCGAGACCTCTCGCGCGCTTTTCCCTCGCCGCCCCCGGGCAGGGTTTGGACGCCGCGTGCTCCAGTCGAGAGCGCGCCCTTAAGAAACAACGCACGACGCCAGCCGTTCCGCGAGGGGCGCGCCCGCGACCCAGACCCCTCCCCCCCGCGGCCGCTGTCCGTCCGCGCGGGCGCACCAGCGGGTGGGGGAAGGGAGAGGAGCCCGGGGAGCGCGAGAGCGACGTCCAGGCCGGCCCTCCCCGGCGCCCCCAGGCGCGCACGCGCATTCCGGTACCGCCCGCCCCTCCGTGCGAGACCCTCATCCCGCCCCAGGCGCTGGGGGAGGGGGTGCGGACATTGCTCCCCCGTCGCCTCCCGCGCGCAGGCGACCGACCCGCAGCCGCCTCCCTCGGGCGCCGTGGCCTGCCGCTTACCATGTTTCCGGAAGCGAAAAAGAGAGAGCACGGAAAGCCGCAGAAGAAGAGAGCGCTGCAGCTGCTGCCGGGACCCGACTGAACGCGGCCTCTCCCGGCCCCTTCCGTTTAGTAGGAGCCGCACAATGAGGGGCGGGGCGGGCTTCCGGCGCTCCCTCCGCGGGCCGACGGGAAATGGAGTCCGAGGGCCCTGCGCCGCCGCCGCGCTCGCTGGGTAACGGAGTCTTCCCGCCGGCCGGCCCCGCGCCGCAGTGCATGCGGGGAAATGTAGGCCGGGGCCGCAGCGCGCAGCGCGAGCCCATTTGTCCAGCTTAACAGGAACTGCTTTGAGTCCTGCGAGGCGGCGCTCAGTAAAAATGACCCTAAAACGATCCCGGATTAAGCGGCTTTTTATCCCGCAGCAACACGGCTTTCTTAAGACCCATCTGATATTATCTGGATTCCTTGGTCTAAAATTTTTTAGTAAGGTTAGGGTTTTGCTTTTCTGAATTGAAGCAACTATTGATTAGTCTGGAGTCCCGTCCTAAAGCAAAGAAAATCACAAGTATGAAGACATTGTCAGGCCGACAAACACTAGTACTCTGCATGTGCAAAGCCACTCTCGTCTTCTGAAAAAAGGCCACGTGCAACGTCCGTAAAATAAAAGTAGGAGAAAAAGGCACAGGGGAAAGGCTACAGGGAAATCTCTGAGAGCTTTGTTCTTGTTTAAAGATGTTTGGCAAAGTCATGAGGCGATAAAGGGTAAAGACGAGGAATTGTACATTTAATTCAAGGCCTCTTTACGTGCCTTTTATGTGCCAGTGAAAAGGAACAGATATTAAACCAGACTTGAACGCAGCTCTCGAGTTTATAGCCAGGCATATGGCTCTTCTAACACCTGTAAAAACTGAGACAAGTTTTGTGGTGGTATATTCCTTAAAAAAAGAAACGAGCGGGGGACTGCGGGATGATTTCGTTGTCCTAGAACAGTGACCACAGCCTCACGCTCAGGAAGAGAAGACTGGGTCGCAAACAAGTCAGAGTCAAACCCAGAAATGGATCTGGGGGCCTTAATCCCATAAACGGAATTAAGGTTGTAAACGGAGAGCGATGCTTGGAAGTGGGGTACCTTGCAGAGCATGCCGGGGGTTGTAGTCGAGGACGTTCCACAGCACCGCCCCCCACCCCAGGCTCCCAGCACTCCAGGTGAAGACTGCAGCTTGACCCCTGCCTCCCGCGAGCGCCCCTGCCTAAGGACGAGGCTAGCGCCACCTTTTTCGAGTCTTAGAGTTTCCAAGAGCAACGAGGAGGGGCACGGGGCTTCGCAGTTACCCTGGAGACGCGCTCCTGCCCGCCCCTAGCCGCGAGATGCCCTAGATGTCCTTATTAGGACAAGAGACTCGAGGGGGGCGGGGCCAGCCCGACAGCCGGCTTCAGGCTCCTTATAAGGCCGAGGCGGGAGGGAGGCGGGAGCTGGAGCCGGCTGGCGGAGTCCGGAGGGGCGGGCCTGGAGCGCTGGCGCCCACCTCTCTCTTCCTCGCAGGCTCGAGACCTGCGTCTCGCTACTTCCGGCATAACAGCTAGAGGCCGGGTGTTGCTTCAAACCCTGGCGAGTTGCCTGTATCCAACTCAGCTATACGTGTCCTTCAGCATTGTCAGGTTGAAACCTTTTGTAGGGTTTCCATTTGCAACCTCCCCGAGGGTCTCCCACATCCGATTAGCCACAAAAACGACTAAGTGTTCTCCCGTCTACCTGTGTTTGGGCATCTTAACCCGCGGCCTGCTTCCCCCGCCCCCGAACCCAACCACGTGCCCACCTCAGGTCTCCCCAACTGCCTAGGTGCCCAAGCACCTCTTAATTTACAGTTCTCCTTCCACTAGGCCTCTGGCCCCGGACCCCCCAGGTCCTATTTTGGGCCTTCTCGGCACGTCCCCGATTTTCTCCCTACCACACACTCTTTGTCCTGTATCCCGGGGATGAGGGCCACCATTTCCTCCAGGGGTGCTGCAGCTCCTCCTGCCTTACCTTTGTGGCCTCATCCCCGGCGCCCGTTTCTGGGTGTCCCTCCCACCAGTATGTTTGCACCCGTTTGTTTCCCAGCCCCCGCCTCTTCTGGACTCTTCCTCAAGCCCAGTCTCCATCTTCAGCCTCCTCCTCAACTTGAGGCTGAAACTGACAATCTTAGAGACCTTAGAGCGGCCAAGTTCAGGTTGGGCCGTTAAGCACCGCCCAGCCAGTCCTCCCCCGTCACAGGGGGCGCTGTCCGTCTTCCTCTAACCTACACAAAGATGACCCCGCTCTCGAATCTGAGGTGACTGGAAGGAGCAGGTCCAGGTTCCGGGGGCTGGGGTGGGGCGCGTCCCAAAGGCTGGTCCTGGCCGGAGCGGGGACGAGGTGGAATATTGTTAGAGACAGCGCCGCGCACCAACCACTTAGAGCAGCGCAGGGGCGGGAGGGCAAGTTATCTCGTTAGTGCCCCTTGCGTAAGGGGGCCCGTGATCTCAGCGGTCCTGCCCTTAGCTTCCCTCTTCTGCTGCCCCGCCCCGGACCAGGTGTTCGAATCCCGACTCCAGAACTGGCGGCGTCTTAGTCCCGCCGGAGGACCCGCCCTCGGGCTCATGGCGGCGCCAGTCCGCCTGGGTCGGAAGCGCCCGCTGCCTGCCTGTCCCAACCCGCTCTTCGTTCGCTGGCTGACCGAGTGGCGGGACGAGGCGACCCGCAGCGGGCGCCGCACGCGCTTCGTGTTTCAGAAGGTGGGTCCTTGCGCGGCCCGATGGGAACAGCTGCTGGCCAGGTCAGGCCTGCCCTGACCAGGTACCCTACCCCTGCCCTGTCAGGCGCTGCGCTCCCTCCGGCGGTACCCACTGCCTCTGCGCAGCGGGAAGGAAGCTAAGATTCTGCAGCACTTCGGAGACGGGCTCTGCCGGATGCTGGACGAGCGGCTGCAGCGGCACCAAACATCGGGCGGTGAGCGCCTCGGAAAGGGGTCGGTGATCCCCTGCCTCCCCCAGGTGCAGCCTCCGTACTCACCTGGGATCCCTTGGCTTCAAGCTCCCCACTCCTGTCCAAGTTGCTGTTCGGCCTCGGGCTAGTGGCTGGAGCTCCCTGAGCCACCCTCACCGGTCTCATGTACCATCTGAGCAGGTCGCATCCCAGACCCTGGCAGCTGCCGGATTCCATGGAGTGGGGAGTTGACTCTCTTCTGCTCCCGCAGGTGACCATGCTCCAGGCTCACCATCTGGACAGAACAGTCCAGCACCGCAGGGGCGACCTGCAGAAGTCCAGGACTCTTCCATGCCAGTGAGGAAGGGGCAAGGGGAGTAGAAGGCAAAGTGGGAGAGCGGGAGTATGAGGCTTGGGGGATTTGGCAAACCTGAGTCCAAATCTCACTAGCGATGCCTGGCCTTGGGCAAATGACTTATTCTCTTTTCGACTTAGTATTTTTTTTTTTTCTTTTTTTTGAGACGGAGTTTCGCTCTTGTTACCCAGGCTGGAGTGCAATGCCGCAATCTCGGCTCACCGCAACCTCCGTCTCCTGGGTTCAAGCAATTCTCCTGCCTCAGCCTCCCGAGTAGCTGGGACTACAGGCGTGCGCCACCATGCCCAGCTAATTTTTGTATTTTTAGTAGAGACGGGGTTTCACCATGTTGACCAGGATGGTCTCTATCTCTTGACCTCGTGATCCACCCATCTCGGCCTCCCAAAGTGCTGGGATTATAGGCGTGAGCCACCGCGCCCGGCCTCGACTTAGTATTTTAACCTGTGAATGGGAATATTGGTTACAGCCAATGAGAGAATTCCATGATCAAGCTACTTAGGGAGCGAGGCTCAGTTAGTTACAGGGTCATCGTCATTCACTCCTGTCTTGCCCCGAGTCATAGACCTGAAGCCAGGCTGGGCAGACACCCCCACCGGCTGCCCCAAACTGCCTGCTGTCTCATCCCAGATTTGCAGGGGGTCATCGCATCACCTGGCCCATTTTACAGAGAAGGAAACTGAGACTCAACTGTGACTTGCCCAGTGCCACGAAGCCTGTGAAACCTCAGCCCTGCCAGGGACTTACTGGAAGATGACTGGCTGGCTTTCATGTTCAGAGCTCCTCTGTTCCTTTCAGGTTCCTGCCCGGCCCAAAGTGGGAGGCTCTGGCAGCTACTGGCCAGCTCGGCACTCAGGAGCCCGAGTGATACTGCTGCTGCTCTACCAGGAGCACCTGGTGAGCACCAAGCTACACTGGGAGATGGAACCAAGGCAGTGGAGTGGGAGGTTCCCAGAGATGCCTGGCCAGGACAAGACAGGCAAAGATTCTCCCAGCCACCTGAGCAGGATGAGGAGGGGCCCTGGCACTGAGCCTACCCTGTCTCTTCTACCATGGTTTCAGAATCCTAACGGCCACCAGTTCTTAACCAAGGAGGAGCTGCTGAAGAGGTGTGCTCAGAAGGCCCCCAGGGTGAGCACAGGGGTCAGGGAGGACAGGCCCAAGCGGCTCTGGAGCCCACCAAAGACTGCCCTTTCTTGCAATGGGCACATGTGTGGCCCATGGCTGGGGACACAGGGAACATGGACTCGTGGTGGCAACAGGTGCTCTCTGAAGGTCTCTTTTCCGATCCACAGGTAGCCCCTGGGAGTGCTCGACCCTGGCCAGCCCTCCGCTCCCTCCTCCACAGGAACCTGGTCCTCAGGACACACCAGCCAGCCAGGTGGGGCCAACTGCAGGAGATACAGGGGGCAGGGATGGGAGAGCATGCATGACCTTCTTAATGGGGGCTTAGAATCACCCAACAACTCCCAGAGCTGATACTGTTGAGGCTGGGGGACGTGGACCTTCCCTCAGGAGCTCCCACTGTTGGAGTACCTGGAGGGAAGAGTCCAACCCTGCAACAGGGGGAGTGGGAGGGCACCTTTTCAGAGGAGATAGCATTTGACACATTTCAGGATTTGGCAGGTAGAGATGCAGGATAAGTATTCTGAGGAAGAGGAAACAGCATTAGCGAAGACAGGAGAAAGGAAATTGTCTGCGACTGACTTATTGCAGACCTGAGAATGGCACTGAGCAGGTCCAAGGAACTGCTCTAAGAGCCAGGAAGACTGGGAGGAGCAGGAGCCACTGGGGTCATTTGTGCAGGGCGCCAAGGGGGCAGTGAGGCTAGCCCAGCTGGGGGCAGGCAGGAGAGCCTGCCAGGAATGAATGAAAAAGGGAGAGCTATGTTTGTCCCCTCTGCTTCCCAGGTACTCATTGACCCCAGAGGGCCTGGAGCTGGCCCAGAAGTTGGCTGAATCAGAAGGCCTGAGCTTGCTGAATGTGGGCATCAGGCCCGAGGAGCCCCCTGGGGAGGAGATAGCAGTGCCAGGAGCAGCTTCAGCAGAGCTGTGAGGAGGAGGGGGGAAGAGGGGAAAACGGGGAGAAGGGGATGGGAAATGAGGCCAAAAGCCTGCAGCTGAGCTGTGGCTGCCCCTACTGTGGGTGGGTGGTGGGTGTTGGGTGGTGTGGGTACAGGGCAACTGCCCTGGCATGAGGGAATCTGGCCTCACACACCACCCCCACTTAGTGCCAGTGAAGCGGGGGTCCAGCAGCCGCCACTGGAGCTGAGGCCTGGAGAGTACAGGGTACTATTGTGTGTGGACATCGGCGAGACCCGGGGGTGAGTGAGGTGGGGAGAAACAGAGACTATCGGAGGAAGCTGGGGTGTAGGCACCGCCCTGCCCTGCCCTGATCTAGGCTTCCTTCCTTGCCACTCCAGGGCGGGGCACAGGCCAGAGCTGCTCCGAGAGCTACAGCGGCTGCACGTGACCCACACAGTGCGCAAGCTGCATGTTGGGGATTTTGTGTGGGTGGCACAGGAGACCAATCCTAGAGATCCAGGTGAAGGGCCAGGGACAGGCTGGCGCCAGGGGCAGGGCCTGGTGGGTGGGGCATGGCAAGCTAATGGGACCCTTCCTGGCTCCTCAGCAGCAAGCCCTGGGGAGTTGGTGCTGGACCACATTGTGGAGCGCAAGCGGCTGGATGACCTGTGCAGCAGCATCATTGACGGCCGCTTCCGGGAGCAGAAGGTAACTTCGCTGGCTTTGCCAGGCTCTCTGCCTGCTCTGGGACCCCCTTTTCAGGCCAGAGCAATCCAGGAGCACTTCTGGCAGCCTCCTTGAGGCAGAGCCCTTTGGACTCCCGCCATACCCACCCTGTGGCTGTTCCAGGATTAGACCCCCACAGGGCCATCCAGGCGCACAGTAGGAAGGCAGGGTACCTGCATTCTTGGGCTGAGCTCAGGAGCAGATGAAAGATCCCTTGGGTACCCAGTTCCTCCGTTTTGGATAAACAAGGCTCAAATCTCCAGGACTGGAAATACAGACGCTGTACCTTGGTACTTGCTGCTGGGCGGACCCCATAGTTACAGAGGCCATGTATAGGCCCAGGGCAGGCTTGAAGGATGGGCAGCATTCAGAGATGGAGGAAGGGCTTTCTAGGCAAGAGTGTCAGTATAGCAAAGCCACAGAGGCCCTTCTGAGGCAGGGGGAGAGGCTAGGGAGCGTGCAGAGGCTAACTGCTGGGACCAGGGTCACAGCACCATTTTGAGTGTGACATGATGGATGCCCAGGCACATGGGCATCCAGCCGGACCCTCCCTGCCTACTCTGTCCACTTCCCCAGTTCCGGCTGAAGCGCTGCGGCCTGGAGCGCCGGGTATACCTGGTGGAAGAGCATGGCTCAGTCCACAACCTCAGCCTTCCTGAGAGCACGCTGCTGCAGGCTGTCACCAACACTCAGGTGAGCTGGGAGGGCAGAGCCAGGCAGGCAGGGGCCCCTGTGGTCTGTGGTTCGTGGTCTGGGCCAGGAGCCACCTTCCCTCTCTTGGGTCTTCTTTCCCAGGTCATTGATGGCTTTTTTGTGAAGCGCACAGCAGACATTAAGGAGTCAGCCGCCTACCTGGCCCTCTTGACACGGGGCTTGCAGAGACTCTACCAGGTGAGCAGGGCCCACAAGGAATTCGCCTTGCCTGTGCATCCCCAAGAGAAGCAAGGTGGGTGAGATCCCCATTTCTCAGGCTGACCCCCTGAGGCCGAGTACTGGGCAGGAGCTGGCTGGAGTTGTCCCTTCGAGCTCCAGCCTGGCCTCAGTTCCTTCTTCCCTCAGGGCCACACCCTACGCAGCCGCCCCTGGGGAACCCCTGGGAACCCTGAATCAGGGGCCATGCCCTCTCCAAACCCTCTCTGCTCACTCCTCACCTTCAGTGACTTCAACGCAGGAGCCATCAAGAACAAGGTACTGCCTCTTCCCTGCTTCCCTGACAGGGCCCGGCCCAGATCACCCCTGATCCAGCCCTTCCCCAAACCCAGGCCCAGTCGGTGCGAGAAGTGTTTGCCCGGCAGCTGATGCAGGTGCGCGGAGTGAGTGGGGAGAAGGCAGCAGCCCTGGTAGATCGATACAGCACCCCTGCCAGGTAGGCCCCCGAGGGTCCTTAGGCGTCCTCAGCCCCTGCCCTCCATGCATGGAATTCACCTTAATCCATGCCTTGTGTGGGCTGTGCAGACCCAGAGATGGACAGATCTGGCTGAAGTCCAGGGTGCTCGTGGAGGTCAAATGGGGAGGAAGCCAGCAGGCCCACACAGCGTCGCAGGCAGTGGAGGCCACAGGAGGGAGGGAGACATCCCACCTGGTGGAGCAGAGGCTTCCTGGTGAAGGGGGCTGAGCCATTAAGGGGAGTAGGGTAACAGTTTGGAGCCCTTGCTGGTTTTGCATCAGAGTTCCCACAGGGAAGGAGGATAGACAGGCTGGTGTGGGGCCTTGTGTGGCGGGCTCAGGAAGTAGGGCAGTGGCCCGAATCCTCTATCCCATGCTGACCCCTCTGCCTGGCTCCTCATGGTACTGGCCTGGTGTGGGCCACTGTCAGCCTCAGAAACTCAAACCCCTGCCCCCCAGCCTCCTGGCCGCCTATGATGCTTGTGCAACCCCCAGGGAACAAGAGACACTACTGAGCACCATTAAGTGTGGGCGTCTGCAGAGGTGAGGACAAGAGGCACAACCTGGAGGGAGTCGGGGGGCCGGGGCTGCCCTAGGCCCAGGGCGTGACCCTCACTGCCTCTCTTCCTGCAGGAATCTGGGGCCTGCTCTGAGCAGGACTTTGTCCCAGCTCTACTGCAGCTACAGCCCCCTGACCTGAGCTTATGCCACGAAGCAGCCCCCAGCTCCCATCTGTCCCCCAACCCAGGCTAATCAGCCTTTCAGCCAGCATCGTTTGGGGTAAAATTAGAATCTAAGTGTTTGTAGCCATATGTATTATATAGGAGATGCCTGGCCCTGGGGGCCTTGTGAAATATGCAGGACCCAGAGATACCATCTGGTCCAGTGGTTTTTAACCAAGCTGCTTAGGGCCTGGGATTCCCTTGTCAGGGAGATGGAGTCAGTGGGGCATTGCAGCTTTGGATCGACTTTATATCATCAGTTGCTCCTTATCAAATAAAGCTTCCTTAGAAGTGCAGAGGGAAAATAAAATAAATGAAACTTACTGGGAAAATAAAAATAATAAAAATAAAACTTCCTAAAAGAAAAGCTCAAAAACCACTAACAGTCCAGTTGCCTCATTTTATAGAAAACCAGGCCCAGGGAACCACTAGGACTTATCAAAATGTACAGCTTGAGACAGAGTTAGGACTGGAACCCAGGGCCTCCTGACGCTATCCAGAGTGGAGTTTCTTAGGACCCCTGCAAAGCAGCCAAGTCCAGATCTCTGGGCCAGGGCCTGGAGTCTGCCCTCCTCGTTACCTCCTCTGCTCTCAGGGTGACTGAAGCCTGTGGTATGGAGCTCCCAGCTCCTGTCAATGGGGCCCCCTGGGCCTGAGCACACAGAGACCCCCACTTAGGTGGACTTGGCTTGCCCCCCACAGGTCCCAGCCTGCCCCAGCCTGAGGCTTGCTGCAGTGTGACCCTCCCACCTCAGCCACCAGGACTCCTTCTTTCTCCCTTTATTGCCTTTCTCATTCTGCCCCTCACAACAGGCTCCTCAGCTAGGGGAGCTGCGGGAGGGTGGCTCCCTCCTGCTCCTCAGAAGGTGTAGGCCCCCACGAAGACGGTGAGTCTCAGTACAGAGCTGGCCCGGTAGCTCATGAGGGAGTTCATGGTGACCATCTCCAGGTCCAACACATACTCCCGGGGGCCTGTCACCGGCCGGGCGAGGACCAGCATGGCGCTGACGTTGTTGATTTGCTGCAGGGCAGTGGGTGGGGGGACATATTTATTGTGTCAGCCTGTGTGCTAGGCCTCTGCCCCAGTGTCACCTCCCTGCCCCATGGCGGTGAGGTGGAGAGACAGCCCTGGCCAGGCTGTGACCCCAGGCTCTCGTCCGGGCTCTCATCTGGCTCCTTGACACCCTTGACATCTCTGCTCCCGTCTCCACTCCCTGACTTAGAAATCTCCCACTGGGGCTCTTCCCACCCTTTCCAGCTCAGTCTGTCTAACCCAGGCTAACTGATGATTCAAGGCCACATGTTGCTCTTGGGAGTGGTGGGACCTTTGGTGACCCAAAGTGAGCAGACTCCCTTCAGAGCGTTCAATTTCTTTTTTTTCTTTTTCTTTTTTTTTTTTTGAGATGAAGTCTCCCTCTTGTCCCCCAGGCTGGAGTGCAATGGTGCGATCTCAGCTCACTGCAACCTCCGCCTCCCGGGTTCCAGCGATTCTCCTGCCTCAGCCTCCCAAGTAGCTGGGATTACAGGCACATGCCACCATGCCCGGCTAATTTTTGTATTTTTAGTAGAGGTGGGGTTTCACCTTGTTGGCCAGGCTGGTCTCAAACTTCTGACCTCAGGTGATCCACCCACCTCGGCCTCCCAAAGTGCTGGGATAACAGGCTTGAGCCACTGTGCCCAGAGCATTAATGGCCCAGAGCATTCAATTTCAAAAAGAAAGAAGCGCTGGTACCAGACAAACTCCTGCTGAGACCCAAGCAAGCCGCTGCCACTCACTGTGACCCACTCCTGGCCCCTCCCACCTTAACAGCTCCACCAGCAAGGAGTGGACTTTCTGACCCCGGGCCCCTGCACACACCGTTCCCTTGGTTTGTGGGTGAAGAAATTGAGATCAGATATGGGAAACCAGTACTGGGATTCAAACCCTGGGGTCCGAGTGCTTCGTTAGAATTGCATTTAACAATCTCTCCGTACCACGTGAATTTAGAATACCCTGTCTTCCTTCAGAAACCCCAACTCCCAGGGGCGGGCTTTGAGAGGAGAGGCGGGGCATAGCCTGGCCCAGTACCCCCTTAAGGCTTCCTGGAGTGCATGTCAGTTGAGGGTTGCAGAAGCCTTACCCTAATGTAGAAGTCCCCCTGCGAATTCCCGGCACGGATCTGAAAGGCATTGTAGGCACCAGGGTAGACGGAAGTCGCCTGGATCTGGAACACGTCGGCAGGCACGCTCCGCTCTGAGGTGATGGTCATGTAGCGGTGCACGATGGACGAAGGTTGCTCTCGACACAGAGGGTTGGAGGCTGGGCAGAGGCAGCGGCTAGAGACCCCGAGGTGGGGGACACAAATGAGGTCCCTGCCTGTCCCCCCCCAACCACCACCACCAATTTCACCTACCCTACAAAGGGAAGGAATCCCAAAAGGATCCTCCCACCCCTGTGACTGGTTGTCATGGAGGACTACAATTCCCATCAGCCCTCAAGGGCACTCACTGGCCCAAATAGATGCCAGTCAGCCCCAAAGCCCCCTGGGAGACATAGTTTCTGTGGGAGCCAAGCATTGAAATGACTCACTTGTCAGAGACCTGGACATAGGGCTCCACGCAGCGGTTGGTGTCCACGCAGCGGTAGCCCCCATGGAAGTTGACACAGGTTTGGGCCTCAGAGCACTGGTGTGCACCTGACTCACACTCGTCAATGTCTGTGCCAGGGGAGAGGGGCTGGAATCCAGGGCGTCAGGCTGCCAGCTCCTGACACCATCCTGCCCATCCCACCTGGGTAACCTGTACCTTGGCAGAGGCGTGTGGCCAGCAGCTGGTAGCCCTGTGGGCAGTGGCAGGAGAAGCGGCCTGGCTCATTGACGCAGCGGTACTGGCAGAGGTAGCTGGAGTAGCTACACTCATCAATATCTGAGGAAGCATGGGGATGGGGACCCCAGGTCAAGGGCAGTCCTCACCATTCAGTCCCACAGACACTTCCTAAGAGGGCCCAGCCCCATGTTAGGCTGAATGCAGAAAGACAGGGGGATGAGACAAGTCCTGCAAGGCTCAGCAGGAAGATGGAGGGTTCAGAGAAAGCTCTGCCTGGGCTGCCCCAGCTCACAGACCTCTCTCTGCCCAGGACTGGAAGAAAGCACTAAATAAAAGCACTGGGAATCTAGAGGCTTGGGTGTGAATCCTACCAGCTGATTTGGGGGAATCTCACTTTCCCAATCAGTAAAATGGGTGGATTAGACTAGATGAGTCTTGTGGGCCAGGCTTGTACTGTAACCTGCCCAAGTCCTGCAGCCCACAATCAGCCCGAGCACCCAGTGATCACCTCCAGCCAACTGTGAGCTGCACGGGCAGACCATATCCCTTCTCTTGTTCCCCTCATGCTGCCACGTAGAAATGAGGCCTCATTCCGCAGCAAAGCATAACGTAGGAGGTACATGCCAGTTCACGGGGTGAGAGAAGTCTGGGATGGAGCCCTGGCCCCATCTCATCCTGGGTGTATGAACTTTGCCAGGTCATTAACTTCTCTTAGCTGAATAGTGAAAGTCACCATTTACCCAGGATTTTGTGCTTATTTTTATGTAATCCTCTCAACAAATGTGGAGGGAGATATTAATGTCCTCATTTTGTAGAGGAAGGAAAAAACCATACCTCCTAGGATTCTTGAGAGGAAGGAGGCCAAGTATGTCAGGGAATACACCGAGAGGGGAGGGTCTCATTAAGTGGCAGTTCATTCACTTTCAAGCACTGCAGCTTGAGACTTGCTGGAGCCCCTCTATCACACTGTCTCATCTAACCCTCAAGACACCCCATTTTATAGAAGAAGAACAGGCTCAGAGAAGAGTGACTTGTCCTACTGCAAAATTCAAATGCAGGTGAGCCTGACATGTGGGAAGAGTGGTGCCCACATCCTTTCTCCCCAGTAGGCTTCAGTAGGGACCTCACTGCCTCTCCCTGTGCCTTCCCCACCAGCCTGGGAGTGCTCCACAGCCGGCAGGGTGGAGTACCCAGGAGGCAGCTGGATGCACAGTGGCTCGACTCGGAGGCCTCAGATGGAGACTGTGTGGCAGGAGGCACAGCATAGGTAGGGCCTGGGGACCCACAGAGGAGCACACAGCAGGGGTACAGCCCTCACCGCTGCAGGAGAAGCCGTCCCGGTGCAGCTCATAGCCCTGGTGGCAGCGACACAGGAAGGTCCCGTAGGAGTTGAAGCAGCGCTGCTCACATGGGGCCCCCATGTCACACTCGTTCACATCTGGGGGTGCCAGGAGAAACAGGTGTGAAAGCCGAGGAGCGGCCCAGAGCCCCCACTCTACCTGGGCTGGTCAGGAAGGGGGCACCCCCATCTCACACCTCCCTGCGCAGGACCCAGGAGCCTGGCCCGGCCCCACCTCACCCACACAGGAGCGGTTGTTAGGCCCCAGCTGGAAGCCCGGCTCGCACTGGCAGCGGAAGGAGCCAGGCAGGTTCACACAGCGGTGCTGGCAGTAGCGGTAGCGGCACTCGTCTATGTCTGGGATAGAGGCAGAAAGAGGGCAGAGAGCAGGTGGGCCCAAGCCAGCCGGGACTCAAGGCTTCACCACCCATGATCCTGCCTGTGGCCGGGGAGCTGAATTGGGCAGGGTCAGCCAGGACACCTCCCAAACACACCCCCATACAATCCTCTGTGTCTGATGACAGGAGGGTAGAGGTGACAGGGGTGGGGGTGAAGCCTGGGTTGAATGGGGGTCAGGTGCTAGGGCAAGGGCCAGACCAGGGGCACAGAGCCGGGACTAGAGAAGCCGCTCCCTGGACTCACCCACACACTCGGGCCCGATCTTGCGGTAACCATCAGGGCAGGTGCACTGATAGGAGCCAGGCAAGTTATGGCAGTCCTGGCTGGGGCGACAGTCGTGCAGGGCCTGCGCACACTCATCCACATCTGTGAGAGACACCACTCAGCCCCTGCCTGGGATCCTGCACACCACCCAGTGTGACAGATAAATCCCACACTTGGATTCAGTCCTCTCAGCAGCACACGTAAGAGTTCAGTACCCGTGAGCCAACAGCAAAGGCACCCCTAACCTCCAACACCGCATGTTGGGGGTTGCATAGGGGTAAGGTCCTGTCCACACACCCCCAGCAAGACCGATTCCTGCACCCTCCTTCCTCCAAGGCCTGAGGCTCCCAGGGGACAGACACAGGAAGGCAGAGTTCCTGCAGTGTCTCTACAGCAACTGAGAGGAGAGGCCCGGAGCTGGCTGGAACAGTGGCACATGAGCTGGGGGCACCTGTGGCAGGTCCCAAACAACCTGAGTGTCTGGATGAGGGTGTGGACATCACTAGTGGCCCTTTTGAGCCGGGAAGGAACATGAGGTCTGAGTTTAAGAAGCTTCATGAGAGGACTGGAAGCCAGGCGCCAGAGCAGGCCCCACTCACCCACACAGCTCTCCTGATCGTCAGGCCCATAGCCTGGTGGGCAGGGGTTGGGGTGTTGAGCGGGAGGCACTGGTGGCGGGGGTCCCTCGCCGTGTAGGTCATTGATGACGGCAGCGGAGCGGGGCAGGCACAAGTAGCCCCCGTAGTGGTTGATGCACTTCATTTCCCCCTTGCAGGCCTCAGGGATGGTCAGACACTCGTTGACATCTGCAGAGAGGGGCCTGCTGGGCACAGCCCGTCTCCTGGGCTGGCCCTGGAGGGAGTGGAGGCAGGAGCCCAGCTTGGCCTTCTCTGAGATGTTGAGATGCGTGGCCCCAGCAAAGCCTTCCCACTCTACTCAGCAAGCTGAGGCTGCCTGCCCAGGACCCCTCCCCAGGGTCGGCCAGGGCTGGAGTGGGGCGGCAGTTCCCACTGTTGCCCTCATTTTTGGCCTGCAAGTGGGTCTCTATCCCTCCCCACAGCCCTGGCCCTAGCTCAGCCCAAGAGGGGGACCTCCTTACCCACCCCTGGGGACACTGCCCTCCCAGGTTGTGATGAGAAAAGAGCTGGGACAGGAGAGTAGTTCAGAGAAGGCGTACAGGATCCAGCTCCTCTGAGGGATGGGGCAAGGTTTCCTGGGTTTCTGGGAGAGGGCGAGGCCACCCCTAGCTGAACTGGCCTCCAGAGAACCAGAGCTGGCCTCAGTGCAGCAGAGCTGGGCACAGGACCCGCTGCAGCTCTTGGAGGTGGGGCTGTCCCTTGGAAAGCAGCTATCAATCCCTTTCCCCGTTCCTGGGGGTGTTTGGTCCCCCAGGCACACACACCCCGGCAGTGCTGGCTGTCTGGGTCCCACTCATAGCCATCTGTGCATTCCTGGAAGGGAATCAGAAGTGGCCAGTGGTCACCCCAGATCTCCAACTGGCCAGCCAAGACTAGGGCCTGAGCCTGGCCACCCTCCACCCGCTCCAACAATGGCCCCCAGCCCTCCACCAGCCACGGAGGGAGACTCTTCCCCGACAGTAGACACCCCGGGGTCCCGGTCTCTTCCTCCCTGCCTATCCCGTCCCAGGCCACTGGCCTCCACTGTCCCCACCGTGTAGCTGTCGGGCTCTTCGGAATCCTGAGGAGACGCTGGCCCGGAGAGCAGCAGCAGCAGCGCCCAGAGCAGTAGAGACCCCGGGAGGCAGGAGGCGCAGGGGAGCATCCTGGGGCTGCGAGGTGGTGGACACGGGTCAGGGGCCTCTGCCGCGGCACCCCCACTCCCTATACCGGGAGCCCGAGCCCAGCCCCCGCCGTGGCCCGCTCAGGACCGTGGTTGGGCCCCGGGGCCTCCAAGGGCTGGGGGCCGACTCCTCTCGCAGCCCCAGGTCCCCGGCCCGGGTCTCAGGCCCACTCACCCCAGCCACCCCACCCCCGCCCTGTGCCCCTGCGGAGAAGGCCGAGGAACGCTGGTTTCTGGACGCTACGCTGCCGCGGACTCGGCCGAAACTCCGGCCCGCGCCCTCCCCCACAGACGGCCACGGCCACTCACTTGGGCCCGCGACGCCCCCGCGGCCCAAGGCTCTGGCGGCTCGGTTGGCTCCGGCAATGCCTGCGGGCAGACGGACGGGCGGACGGCACAGCTCCCTGGACGCGCGGCCCCAGGAAGCGCCCCCCGCCCGCCCGCCTGCCGCGGCGCGGCCCACCCCGGCGCCTCCGCCCGCCCTTCGGCGGATTCCTGAGCCCGCGCCAGGGGGAGGGACCCCGACCCCCAGCTTCTCCGCCCCCGGCCAGCCACAGGCCCCCACCCGGTCCCCCGCGGCGCCGCCCGGAGCCTCCTCCCAGAGCCAGTCCAGGGTCCCCCAGCGCTCGACCTTGATGCCAGGACCCCAGACTCACCCGGGGTCCCCCAGACGCTCACCAAAAATGTCATCCTGCGCACCTAGATCCTACCTAATCTGCACCCCCAGAATTCCATCCTGTGCACCCACACCGTAATGTTGGAGCCCTCAGATTCACATTCTGCGCCTCCTGAGATCGCCCTTGGTACCCAGAGCCCACCTAACCAGTCCTCTAGACAGACCCTCAATCTACTCCCTGCAGAATTTTATTCTCTGCCCCAGACCGTCATTCTAAAATATCTTAAAACTTCATCCAGCGTCCGCAGACCCTTGCCCAGGAACGAGAGGCTCCCAGGAGAGAAACTGTCCTTCTCGCTCCCTCCTGCCCTCCATCCCGGGGACCATCTTCACTCCGGTGGTCCGTTCACTGCGCACTGCCTTCCCCACACCCTCCACCCACAAAGCTACAAGTTTTGGGGCGGGGGCGCCAGTTCCCTTTTGGCACAAAATGAATGGAAGCCCCTGAGAAGGAGGGCAGGGCTGATGTCGGACGTGCAGGATGCCAAGGTCGGGTGTCCACGCACCTCCCCAACCTCCTCCCACCCGCGTCCCCCGCCCGGTTTCCGCCTCCGCCCCAAGTGGGGGCGTGTCCCAGGGGCGGAGTCTGGGCGGGGCTGGCTCCCAGGAAGGGGCGTGGTCACTGTTTGCCCACGTCTCTGGGCGGGGCCAGGCAGGAAGGCACTGCGTGTCCGGGGGATCCCCCGCCTGGGTACTTGCTCCTCCTTTGCCCTTCCCATCCACGCTAATCCCCGCAGTTGCCCTCAACGTGATCCCGGGAAGGGAACCTGCCCAGGAGGGAACTTGCTGGTGGGTGCCGAGGTGAGCGCCTGGGGTTCAGGTGAACTGCGCAGTGCCCCCTCCTCGCCACTCTGCCACCATCATCCTTCCCAGCCGCTGGGCCCAGGGGGTTAAATAATAGCTCTTTAAGGGACCGGGCGCAGTGGCTCACGCCTGTAATCCCAGCACTTTGGGAGGCCGAGACAGGTGGATCACTTGAGGTCAAGAGTTCGAGACCAGTCTGAACAACATGGTGAAACCCGGTCTCTACTAAAAATACAAAAATTAGCCAGGGGTCGTGGCGCCTGTAGTCGCAACTACTCAGGAGCCAGGAGAATCGCTTGAACCCGGGAGATGGAGGTTGCGGTGAGCCCAGATCACACCACTGCACTCCAGCCTGGGTGACAGTGTGAGACTCCAGCTTTAAAAATAATAAGGCAGGGCAAAGTGTCTCACGACTGTAATTCCAGCACTTTGGGAGGCCGAGGGTGGCGAATCACCTGATGTCGGGAGTTTGAGACCAGCCCATGGAGAAATCCTGTCTCTACTAAAAATACAAAATTAGCCAGGTGTGGTGGCGCGCTCCTGTAATCCCAGCTACTCAGTAGGCTGGGGCAGGAGAATCACTTGAACCTGGGAGGCGGAGGTTGCAGTGAGCCAAGATTGCTCCACTGCACTCTAGCCTGGGCAACAAGAGCAAAACTCCGTCTCAAAATACTATTACTACTACTACTAATATTAATAGCTCTTTAAAATGAGAAAGACAGACAATAACAAATGTTAACAAACATATGGAGAAATGGAGCTCTCATGCACCGTTGGTGGGAAAGTAAGATAGTGCAGTGGCTTTGGAAAAGGGTCTGGCAGTTCCTCAAAATGTTATCACATGACCCGGCAATCTCATTCCTCAGTATACATACCTAGGATAATTAAACAGATATGTACAGCCGGGCGCGGTGGTTCACGCCTGTAATCCCAGCACTTTGGGAGGCTGAGGCAGGCGGATCACCTGAGGTCGGGAGTTCGAGAGCAGCCTGACCAACATGGTGAAACCCTGTCTCTTAAAAAAAAAAAAAAGGTATGTACACACACACAAATCTGTACATGTTTATAGCAGCACTGTATATAAGAGCCAAATGCAGAAACAATCCAAAGTCTGTCAACTGAAGAATAACAAGATGCAGGACATCCAAAGAGTGGAACATTATTCAGCCATAAAAAGGAATGGAGTACAGACGCATGCCGCAATATAGGTGAATTCTTGAAAATATTATGTGAAGTGAAAGAAGCCAGATACAAAAAGCCACACATTCCATTTATATGAAATAACCAGAATAGGCAAACCCAGAAAGACAGAAAGTGGATTAATGGTTGCCAGAGGAAGGTGGGAAATGGGGAGTGACTGCTAATGGTTCTGAGATTTCTTTTGAGATAATGAAAATGTTCTAAAATTAGATAGTAGTGATGGTCACACAACTGTGCAAATATACTAAAACTCACTGAATTGTATACTTCCAAAAGGTGAATTTTATAGTATGTAAATAATACCACAAGAGGCCGGGCACCGTGGCTCACGCCCGTAATCCCAGCACTTTAGGAGGCCAAGGTGGGTAGATCACCTGAGGTCAGGAATTTGAGATCAGCCTGCCCAACATGGCGAAAACCCATATCTACTAAAAACACAAAAATGAGCTGGGTGTGGTGGTGAACGCCTGTAGTCTCAGCTACTCAGGAGTCTGAGGCAGGAGAATCAGTTGAACCTGAGAGGTGGAGGTTGCAGTAAGCAGAGATTGTGGCCCTACACTCCAGCCTGGATGACAGAGCAAGTCCCTGTCTCAAAAAAAAAACAAACAAAAAAACCCACAAGGCAGGAAAGGAGTGCTGCTACCACCCCATTTCACAGGCAAGGAGGCTGAGAGACTTGTCCCAGGTGCAGCCAGAGTAGTAAGGATGGACCTGCACTCAAGTCAAGTCTCACAGGCTTCGTGACCCTCTGGGCTCTTTGCCCCGTATTAGAGCGTTAAGAACCCACCCTGCGAACACCTACTCTGTGCTAGCCACAGTGGTGCGTGCTCCACCGAGTATCATTCCACTCAAGCCTCAGCCTGAGAATTGTCATTGCCAATTAGAGATGAAGAGCTGAGGCCCAGGGGGGATGACGTAATGCACAGCTACCACACACCTGGACCCGAAACTCCATCTTTGCACCATCCGGCCCGAGTCAGCTGCCTCCTCAGGATTCCTCCCCTAGCCTCTGCAACCCCGGTGACATTCCGTACCCATGGCCCAGCCCTTACTGAGTGCCAGCCGGGATCTGCAGGGTAGGCAGGTGAATGAACAAATGAGTGAGCAGGTGGACGAAGTTCACTGATTCACTCAACAAACGTTTACTGAGTGGCCACTGTGAACCAGGTGCTGTGCTAGGCACCAGGGACACAGCACTGACCCAAACCAAACCCAAACCTCCTGGCTTCGGGGAGCTCTCGATCACGGGAAGGAAGGAAAGGATCAAGGAGGAAGGCTGCTGAGTCCCACACCTACAGTCCTTTCTCCCCTTGGCCTCCCACCATCCTCTTCCACCACAAGAGGCCCACACTGGGACCTCCGTCTCTGAGGGCTGACATGGAGCCTTAACCATCAGCCACACACAGGACAAGACTGACTGGGGCCCATAACTGGGCTCTGGAACCACAGGGCCAGGAACCACTCTGTGGATGGTCTGTCCACAGCCTTTCAATAAAGGCAGCACCACGTTTTTCAAATAGAGAGGCCCCTTGGCTTATTCTGCGGGCAGGGTGACAAAGTGGAGCCTTATGACTCTAGGAGGAATCCTAATAAATAAACGAGGTAGTGAGCACATGAGTGAATAAATCCCAGGATCAAAGTTGTCCTCTGTCTCCCACCCCATGGAATCCTAGAAAGCCAGCTTCTCACACCCTTCTCTTGGTCACCAGTTCTCAGCTTGGAGGCCTATAGGGGAGGTCCCTAGCCCAAGGACCCACTTAGAACAAAGGCAGCAGGAATGAGTGTCAATGCCGCTGCCCAGCCCTTGACCTCAAGTCAGGTTTTGACCTCCCTCTGTCTGTGATGCTTACCCTGTTATCTTTCTGGCTCCTCAGCCCCCTCATCCGCATCCCTAGACCATGCGAGGGATGAGGAACGGGAGGCACTAGCTGCCACTTGCTGCTCCTGAACTCTGCAATTTCCTGGGTTTTTTTGTTTTGTTTTTATTTTTGTTTTTGTTTTTAAGATGGAGTTTTGCTCTTGTCGTCCAGGCTGGAGTGCAGTGGGGCAATCTCGGCTCACTGCAACCTCAGCCTCCTGGGTTCAAGTGATTCTCCTGCCTCAGCCTCCCGAGTAACTGGGATTACAGGGACCTGCCACCATGCCCAGCTGATTTTTTTTTTTTTTTTTTGTATTTTTAATAGAGATGGGGAGTTCACCATGTTGGCCAGGCTGGTCTTGAACTTCTGAACTCTGGTGATCCACCTGCCTCGGCCTCCCGAAATGCTGGGATTACAGACGTGACCCACTGTGACTGGTCTGGTTTTGTTTTTTCGACACAGGGTCTTGGACCCAGGCTAGAGTGCAGTGGCATGATCATAGCTCACTGCAGCCTTAATCTTCCAGGCTCAAGCAATCCCACTGGCCTCATCCTCCCCGGTAGCTGGGACTACAGGAGTGCACCACCAGGCTTGGCTAATTTTTTTTATTTTCAGTAGAGACGGGGCCTTGCTCTGTTGCCCAGGTTGATCTCCAACTCCTGCACTCAAATGATTCTCCTACCTCGGTCTCCCAAAGTGATGGGATTACAGGTGTGAGCCACTGTGCCTGGCCTGCTTTCCTGTTTAAAACTCATGATGATCAATTGTTCAGTCAACAAACACCTAGTGAGCCTGCCTCATGCCTAGCCCTGTACTGGGCACTGAGGACACAAGTGAACCAGACACTTCTGGTGTGGCTCGAGGCAGATGCCCAATGGGCACAGGTGCAGCTGGGCTCAAGGGGCTACAAAGCTTCTACCAGAGGTTGGGGAAGCAGGGAAGGCTTCTTGAAAGAGACAGCCCTGGGCTGGGAGTGGTGGCTCATGCCTGTAATCCAAGCACTTTGGAGGCCAAGGCGGGCTGATAACTTGAGGTCAGGAGTTCAAGACTAGCCTGACCAACATGGTGAAACCCCGTCTTGAAAAGGAAAAAAAAAAAAAGAAGAAGAAAGAGACAGCCCTTGACCTGACTGAGCTTTATAGGATGAGTAACAGTGGTTCCATTTGTCAGGTTCATGGCTCGCACCTGTTATCCCAGAACTTTGGGAGGGCGAGGTGGGTGGATTACCTGAGGTCAGGAGTTCGAGACCAGCCTGACCAACATGGTGAAACCCTGTCTTTACTGTAAATACCAAAGTTAGCCGGGCATGGTGGTGCACCCCTGTAGTCCCAGCTACTTGGGAGGCTGAGGCAGAATTGCTTGCAACCAGGAGGCAGAGGTTTCAGTGAGCCAAGATCACACCATTGCACTCCAGCCTGGGCGAAAGCAAAACTTCATCTCAGAAAAAAAAAAAAAAAAAGAGTGGTTCTGTAGTGGCTCCCTCCATCCCCACCCGATCATCAGGGGCCCGTGGCTCCTGCTGCCCCCTGGGATCCCCACTGATGTCACTGCCACTTAGCATCTATCTCACCTTCGTCTCCTTAAGGACAGATCCATCTCTGTAGCCGTAGAATTGCCCAGAACAGGGTGGGCCTAGAGCCTGTGCTGAATAAAGAAAAAGGAATGGACTGGGTGTGGTGGCTCACACCTGTAATCCCAGCATTTTGGGAGGCTGAGGTGGGTGGATCACGAGATCTGGAGATTGAGACCAGTCTGGCCAACATGGTGAAAACCCGTCTCTACTAAAAATACGAAAATTAGCCAGGTGTGGTGGCATGGGCCTGTAGTGCCAGCTACTCAGACAGGAGGCTGAGGCAGGAGAATCACTTGAACCCCAGAGGTGGAGGTTATAGTGAGCCGAGATTGTGCCACTGCACTCTAGCCTGGGTGACAGACAGAGGAAGACACTGTCTAAAAAAAAAAAAAAAACAATAAAACAAAACAAAAGAAAAGAATAAGAAAAAAGTAAAAGGAGTGGGGTGGGGAGCAGAGAGGCAGAGGACTGAAAGCCCGAAGGCCTGAGCAACCCATGCGCTCCAGGGGTCTGCCCACCCCCAGCCTGGCTTACCTCTCGTGGTTTCTCCAGCCCCGCCCTCACACCCTCTACCTTCATCTGCACGGCTTCCTGCCTCCACAGCACTTCAGACTGCACTGCCATGGCTCTGACTGCCCATCCCTCCTGCCTCCTGGCCCTGCTGGTGGCAGGCCTAGCCCAAGGCATCAGAGGCTCCCTTACTGCCCAGGTAAGTGCTCCCAAACCCTTACCTCTGCCAGTCCCACACCTGGTGTCACCCCTTCAGAAACAGCTGGCCTGTCATTCCCATTTTTCAGAGGGAGTCACTGAGGCTGGAGAGGGGGCTGATGTGCCCAAGGGCACATGGGAAGACAGAGAAAGCTAACTGGCTCCCCCTTGCACAGGTGGATGCTAAGGTGGGGTCCCCGAAATGATTCCTCTGCCCACTGCCCCTCTTCACCTTTGGCTCCTTGCCAGGACCTAGGTCCCCAGCCGTTGGAGCTGAAAGAGGCCTTCAAGTTTTTCCAGATCCAGTTCAACCGGAGTTACTTGACCCCAGAAGGTATCACAGGCCACGTACATCTCCAACCCCCACCTCCCAGGTTCAAGCGGGTCTCCTTCAGCCTCCGAGTAGCCCCGCTACTTTGTCATTTTTAGTGGAGACAGGGTTTCACCATGTTGGCCAGGCTGCTCTCGAACTCCTGACCTCAGGTGATCCGCCTGCCTCAGCCTCCCAAAGTGCTGGGATTACAGGCGTCAGCCACCGTGCCCATCCATCTCACTTTTTAATAGATGAAGAAATCGAAGCTCAAGGTGGAGAACAGGCATGGCCAAGGCCACTCAGCAGGACAGGGCAGGGCTGGGGGTGTACTCCCTGCTTTCCCAAGGGCATGAGTGGGTCCAGGATCATTCTTTGCTATGGATCTGGAGGGCAGTGGCAGGTGGTGGGGTCCTGCCCTAGTCCTGTGTGGTCCCCTGGCTCCACAGTCACTTCCCTGTGATTCTAGGCAGTGAGCAGGGGACCACCCCCTAGTCATGCACTCACTCAGCAAACACCCAAGGACACCCATTTTGTCCCCTAGTTGGGGACTTCTTCTCTATCCCATGATATAACCCCTGCCTCTGCCCTCTCGCTGTGCTGATCTCTCACAGGGGGCTGGTCTGTGTGTGCCTTTTAGCCCACGCTGCCTGTGCCCTGTCGTCTCCTACCCCCACCACGTTTCAGCTCTCCTCCTGTGGTCGGAGGTGTAAAGGAGGTAAAGGAGGTGGCCTGGCAGGAAGCTGGTCTCCAACCACAACCTCTTTCCTTGAGTCGCCGCCACCAGACCCCTTGCCTGGCTGCCCACCTAGGGTGACCAGAGATGGTCCTCTTGCTGCCTCTGGGGAAAACCTAACCCTAGGTGGGCTGGGTAACCACTTCCTTGGCCTGGGTGTCTGCAGTGGGGCCTTGTGGGGGCTACAGGAAAGGAGCCAGTGCTCAATTGGGTGGGTGTAGGTGGAAGGGTGCCCAGCCAGCGGCTACTTCCTGCCCCTGAGGGCCAGGGAGCCAGCCTAGGACAACTCCCTCTTGGTCCAGAGCACGCTCGCCGCCTGGATATCTTTGCTCACAACCTGGCCCAGGCTCAGCGGCTGCAGGAGGAGGACTTGGGCACAGCTGAGTTTGGGGTGACTCCATTCAGTGACCTCACAGGTACCATCAACCCTCCTGGCCCGTAGGTGGTGGGTGGGGAAAGGACTTTGGCAGCTGGACCGAGCGGACCTTCAACTTTCACTTCCCAGGGAAGGAAATTCATTTCCCTGACTACTGAGGGCTTAGGTGCAGGCATCAAATCACCCAGCGCAGGGGCAGAATCTCTGCAGCCCTGTGTTCCAACCCAGGCCAGCCCTGCCCTGGGGCCAGGGTAGCAGCTGCAGGGAAGCACCCAGCAGGGAGCCCAGCCCCTCTAGGCTCAGCACCCCTGCCTTTTTTGCCTTTTTTTTGAAGACAGGGTCTTTCTCTGTCTGTCGCCCAGGCTGGAGGGCAACAGTGCAATCTCAGCTCACTTAGTCTCCACCTCCTAGACTCACACGATTCTCCCCACCTCTTAGCCTTCTAAGTAGCTGGGACTACAAGCCTGCACAACCACAGCCAGCTAATATTTGTATTTTTTGTGGAGATGGGGTCTCGGACTCCTGACCTCAAGTGATCCGCCCACCTTGGCCTCCCAAAGTGCTGGGATTACAGGCGTGAGCCACCATGGCTGGCCCATCCTTGCCTTTTTGCCCCTTAGGGTATTATGGGACAAAAATGGCCAAGGGCTGGAGTGGGAGTGCGAGAACAGGAAGAAGCAGTCAAAACAGAGACCTCAGTGGCCCTGTCTGTTCCCCAGAGGAGGAGTTTGGCCAGCTCTATGGGCATCGGAGGGCAGCTGGAGGGGTCCCTGGCATGGGCAGAGTGGTAGGGTCTGAAGAGCCAGAGGAGTCAGTGCCTCACACCTGTGACTGGCGGAAGGTAGCCGGCGCCATCTCATCCATCAAGAACCAGGTATCTGCCCCTGGTTCTCACCCAGCTCACTCCAATTCGGCTTAGTGGTGGGAAGGAGGGGGACGTGGCCCGAACACCTAGCCCCGCCCTACCCTCTCGCCCTCCAGGGAAACTGCCAATGCTGCTGGGCCATGGCAGCAGCAGGCAACATCGAGGCACTGTGGGGCATCAATTTCTTGGAGTTCGTGAACGTCTCTGTACAGGGTAGGGCTGGGAGAGGGCTCGTGTGTGATAGAGGAGGGAGGCCTAGGGGCCTGGTCACCCACACTGTCCCTTCTTACACCAGAGCTGCTGGACTGTGGCCGCTGTGGGGATGGCTGCCATGGAGGCTACGTCTGGGAAGCGTTCTTAACTGTCCTCAACAACAGTGAGTGCACCACCCCTGCCACTCTGGACATCTGCCTGGGGAAGGGGTGGGCAGGATCGGATCCCCCTCCTTGTCTTGCTTATCTGCAGGCGGCGTGGCCAGTGAAAGGGACTACCCATTCCAGGCCAACTTCAGACCCCACAGGTGCCACGCCAAGACGTACAACAAGGTGGCTTGGATCATGGACTTCATCTTTCTGCCGGACAACGAGCAGAGTGCGGGCAGGGCGGAGACACGGGTGGATGGGAGGGACAGACACCAGTGCAGAGGCAGACATGCTGGGCTACCAGGCTACAGATAGAGACAAGATGGGGTGGACGGAGCAAAGGAGTGAGAGAGAGACCCACGTGCCCATGTGGCAAGGGTCTGATGATGCTCCCATCCTCAGGAATTGCCCAGTACCTGGCCACTTACGGCCCCATCACGGTGACCATCAACGCGAAATACCTGAAGGTAGGATGGGGAAGCTGATGGGAGAGGGGCATACAGGGGACTTGGTCCCACACTCAGCACCTTGGCCCCTACCCCCTGCAGCTATACCAGAAAGGTGTGATCAAGGCCAGGCCCACCACCTGTGACCCCCAGTTTGTGGACCACAGTGTCCTGCTGGTGGGTTTTGGCAGCGACAAGTCAGAGGGGATGGGGGCAGAGACAGTCTCATCCCAGTCTCGGCATCCACGCTCCACCCCATACTGGATCCTGAAGAACTCCTGGGGGGCCCAATGGGGAGAGGAGGTGAGTGTGATCTATTGGTGGAGGCGGGGCGCAGAACAGGGCTCTTCCCACCTGCCCACCCCCATGCCTCCTAACCTCCTAGGGCTATTTCCGGCTGCACCGAGGGAGCAATACGTGTGGCATCACCAAGTACCCAGTCACTGCCCGCGTGCAAAAACCGGATGTGAAGCCCCAATTCCCTTGCCCTCCCTAAACCCACCTGGCCTCTCAGCTCTGTCTTGTTAGGCCAACTGCCTCCTTGCCAGCCCCATGCCCAGGTTTTTGCCCATCCTCCCAATCTTCTCAATACGTCCTGAATAAACCAAGACAAGACCTCTGGCTTGTGAGTAGACTCTTCTAGTGGATGGGTCGAGCATAGACTCCATTCCCTGATAAATGTCCCAGTTCCCAAGAGGCTGCTGTGCATGTCCATCCTTGTACACGGACACCAGGTGCTCAGACACAGACACAGGCACATCTGCATGCCCCCCACCTGCTCCCCAGAGCAAAGACCAGTCTCCAAACTCAGGGCAACTTTATTGTCAGTGTGGGTGGGGTGGTGGGAGGGGTCTCAGTCATGATAGAGGCGCAGGAGGCATCCACGGAGGGTACCCATGTAGCGGTCCCAGAGGGTCTGGTGTCTGTAAGAACAGGAACAGTAACAGCTGAGTTTTCCCAATATTCACCATGGCGGGAGGCCCTGCCCTGAACAATTTCTACACCTTCATTCAATTTGCCCTCAGAAAATGCTTGTTCTTCCCATGATGAACCCCAGTTCACTGAGGAAGCTGAGGCATGGCGAGGTTAAGAAACCTGCCCCAAATCACACAGCTTTTTTTTTGTTTGTTTTTGAGATGGCATCTTGCTCTCTTGCCCAGGCTGGAGTGCAATGGTGTTATCTCGGCTCACTGTAACCTCCACCTCCCGGGTTTAAGCAATTCTCCTGCCTCAGCCTCCTGAGTAGCTGGAATTACAGGTGCCAGATGGGGTTTCACCATGTTGGTCAGGCTGGTCTCAAACTCCTGACCTCATGATCTGCCCGTCTCGGCCTCCCAAAGTGCTGGAATTACAGGCATGAGCCATCGCGCCCAGCAATCACACAGCTTCTAAGATGGGGAGCCAGAGCTTTGGTCCAGAGACTTCCCCCCACCCCTAGGGCAGCAGAATGGGGAACCCTGAGTCTGTAGGAGGCAAGTCCCTGGAGGTGGCTGGCTTGGGCAAGGCCAAGCTGGACAGGAGGCTAGGGTTGCTCACCGGAAGCCATCGAGGGAGTGGACAGACGCTGAATACTGATTTAGGAAGAACCGCACGTCGCTGAGTGGCCAGTGGTCGGAGCGGCAGGGTTCCACAAACTGTGGTCCCAAGGGAATACTTAGCACTGGTACAGGCCGGGGACAAGCCAGGTTGGGGGTCAGAGGGCATGACAGCTCACCTTCTCCACAAGGTCCACAAACAAGTCTCTGACATCCTTATTGTGGGTCAGCTTGGCGGCCACATTCACCAGCCCCCGGGATAGGTTCTGTGGGGCAGGGATCCTGGGAGTTCTGCTTTCTGCCCCAGAAGTTGGGAGCTGAGCACAGAAGCTGGGGGAGGAGCAGGTCCCTCCCCAGATCCATCCACCTCCCTCCATCAACCAAGTCCCCACTGTTTGTGAGCTGCTCCCCTCAGCGGCCGCCAGAGGGAGCAGTACCGCCACCTGCTGGCCAATCCCCTGCAGGGGCAGAGCTGCCTGGTAGGGGTGGTGATCTGGAGGCTGAAGATGCCAAGGGATAGAGGCTAGATGGGACCACAGACCTTGAAGTTGGCTTCCATCTCAGAGAAGACGCCCAGCTTTCCCCGGAGAGCAGTGCACACTAGGCTGCCGAGAGACAGGGTCAGGCCTACAGCCACTTGGGCCCCTACTGCAGGCCCTGCCCCAAGGACCCCCTACAAGGTCACCTCTTGTGCAGGTCCAGAAGGTCCTTGTCAGCCACCAGCACCTTGAGCTCCTTCAAGTCCTGGAGAAATTCCTTGTCTAAGTCCATGTCCATGTCATCCATCTGCGAGTCTGTGAGGCCAGGAAGGGAGTTGGGGTAGGTAATAAAAACCCCTCCCTCGATAGCCTCAGCCTTTCCTCACCAACCACCCCAGGGGGCAGAAGAGGAAATGGAGTGGCAGAGAGTGGGGAGTGACATGCCCTGGGCCACAGAGAGGCAATGGGACCTCTGTCTGCAGACAAGGTATGTGCAGGGAAAACATCCCATGAGCCAGGGGAGCCTGGTTGGGGGCTGTGAACACCAGCGGATGCCGGGAACTGGGGGCCTGTGGGAGAAACTATTGGTGGGGAACCAGGTCCTGAGGATGGGGAGGCGTCCAGGCACCTGGGACAGTGGGGGCCTCACCGACGGCTCCAAGGGTCCAGTTTTGGATCATGAGCTCAGCGCAGAAGGCAAAGTCGCCGAAGCTCAGATACTGCAGTTTTTTCTTCCCTGTCTCAAAGCGGTTGTTAGCAAAGAAGACAATGGCTGCATAGTCCCTGCACGGAAGAGAGGACAGTCCTCTCAGGGCTTGAAATTCCTTCTTATGAAGCAGCTCCCACCTGCAACCTCAGCTGGGTGTCGGAGTTCTGGTCTCTCTCTGCCTTAAGTCACTGTGTGATGTGTCTCAAGTCACCTCTCTATGCCCCTCCTCATCTATGCAAAGAGAAGTTTCCAGCCCAAGTTTTCTAATGGCAGCGTGAGACCATAAGGGTAACAGTTACCATTTACTGAGCACTCCCTAAGTGTGGCACCTCTCAACAGCCCAATTGGAAATTGCTGGACTATGCTTTGAATCCAGGTCAGTCTGGTCCAAAGATCAGACCAAGCTAGGTGCGGTGGCTCACGCCTGTAATCCCAGCACTTTGGGAGGCAAAGGCAGGTGGCTCACTTGAGGTCAGGAGTTCACGAGCAGCCTGGCCAACATGGTGAAACCCTGTCTCTACTAAAAATATAAAAATTAGCCAGGTGTGGTGGCACATGCCTGTAATCCCAGCTACTTAGGAGACTGGAGCAGGAAAACTGCTTGAACTGGGAGGTGGAGGTTGCAGTGAGCTAAGGTTGCACCATTGCACTCCAGTTTTACAAGAGTAAAACTCTATCTTAAAAAAAAGTAGAGGCCAAAAGTGAGATAATTATCCCCCCAGCATACTGAGGAGGTCAGAAGGGTTGGGGCAGGGAAACTGGACCAGCCTCAGGGCCCAGGGAAGTGGTGTGCAGGATGGGGAGGTGGCAGCTCCTCACCTGGCCAACCGGTCAGAGAGGAGGAAGTGCTGCTGAATATTGTCCACCAGGGAGCCCCGCATTTCCTCTACCACCTTGAAGACTCGCTTAAAGTTGTCAAACTGCAGGGCAGTTAGGGTAGGAGAGAGGATGAGTCAGAGTGCCCACCGTGTCGCTCACCCAATAAACCGCTTTTTGAACATCCCTCCCTTACCCACCCACGTATCCGTTCAGCAGAGACTGATTTAGCATTTGTCATTCCTTCAACCAACTATTAGTTATTAGTACTTGTTATCAACTCAAATGCTTATCATCTCCTGCTGTATCTTGCCCTGGATAAATGTTTACTCAATCTTGTCTCTAAATCCAACCCCATTTTAGCACCATGCTTTCTAGATCTTTAGGAGTTTGAATTGGAAGAGACTTTCCTGGCTAAGCCCCAGGAACTAAAAAATAAGCAAATGCTTATTTTTAAATTCCTATACACAGGAAGCTCACAGGAGTTACAAAAGAAAGGCATCAAAGGCCCAGAAGGGTTACTTCTTGCTGGTATTCCAAAAAGGCTGTGGAGAAGGTGGCATCTCACCTCCAGTCTTGGATTTCAAAGGGTAGATACTGCCATGAACAGTACCCTCCAGGTAGAAGCAATATGAGTAAAGGAAAGCCTGGGGCTGGAGAAATGTAAGCTTAGAAAGGTCTGCAGGGATGAGATCACAGGACAGTCCATAGGTTAAGGCCAAGGAGTGTAGCTGCCATGCAGGAGGCAGTGGGAGCCAATGGAAGTTTATAAGCCGGGGTCTGATAAACTTTCAGGTCAGATCTGGGCTTCTGAAAGATCACTCTGGCCATAGAGTACAGGATAGCTTAGAAGGGGCCAAAGGGAGCTGGGCACAGTGGCTCACACCTGTAATCCCAGCAGCACTTTGGGAGGCCAAGGCGGGTAATCACTTGAGGCCAGGAGTTCAAGATAAGCCTGGCCAACATGGTGAAACTCTGTGTCTACTAGCAATACAAAAATTAGCCAGGTGTGGTGGCAGGAGCCTATAATCTCAGCGACTGCAAAGGCTGAGGCATGAGAATCGCTTGAACTGGGGGCGGGGGAGGAGACTGGAGGTTGCAGTGAGCCGAGATTGTGCCACTGCACTCCAGCCTGGGCGACAGAGCAAGACACTGTCTCAAAACAAAAAGAAGGGGGAAAAAGGGAAAGGAGGAGAAGACCAGGTATGAAGCTGCTGCCACAATCAGAGGCTGGAGTTGCAGCAGTGGCCAAAGGGAGGGAGTGACGTGCAGATGGGATGCCGGGCCCGCGTGGGTGCAGTGCCCACCTGTCTCCGGCAGCTCTTGAGGGTGATGCCTGTTTTGGTGCTGATATCATCCAGGTCTTTCTTGGTGCCTTTGGACAGCTTCTTGCCCAGCACCTCCCGAACGAAGGCCTCGTCAAAGGCATAGTACCTTATGGAGTCAGAGAACACCACTAACCCTCCATAAAAGAGAGGAAAGGGGGCCTGGCAGGGCCTGGGTCTGACCCCTTCTGCTCTCAACTTTCTGATGGCTGGGTAAGTCTCATCCCTCCCTGGGCCTGTTTCAGCATGCAAAATACATGTCAGACTGGTTGACGTCCCCCCCATCCCACAGGGTGAGCACCTCTCGATGAGTAGCGCCTGCCGGGAGGGTGGGATCTGGAAGATGAGCTGGTGCAGTAGCTTGGGCGGTGCGTGCAGCAGCCGCTCCAGCATGTGGAAGGTGCGGTAGTGGTCCATAGTGTCGCTCTGCAGCACCGCTGCCGTGGCGCCCGTCTGCTCCAGGATTCCCGAGCGCACCCGCAGGGCCACCGCGTCGGTCACTGGAAAGTGGGGGCTTGCATCAGGCCCCGCCCCGCCGACGCCAGGGGCCCTTCAGGGATTCCATCCCCGATCATTATAAAACCCTTTATTCCCAGGCGGCTGCCCAGTTCCCTAAAGGATGCCCAAGTCCAAGCCCCGCCCTGTCTCCAATTCAAAACAACCGCTCCGCGTACGGGCTCCCCCACATGCTCCTCACGGACCCGAGTAACCATCTAGCCAGAGGCGATACACGTCCTCGTCGATAAGGGTCGTGTTCCCCACAAAGATGTCCAGCTCGCTAGTCATGGCCACGCCCGGGGCCGCAGCGCCCCGAGCAGGACAGAGTACTGCTGGGGCCTGGCGCGCCGCCTCCGGCCCACTTCCGGGAGCGCTGAGATTCCGCTCCCGGCACCCGGACCCAGCATAGGATCACTTCCGGGACACAGCCAGTGAGCGCGGGGACGCGGAGGGAGCGGTGAGGGAAGAGAGGGGGAGGCCTGCGCGGAGGAGCAGCGCCTCCTCCCGCCGGGAGGGGGAGTCCTGGGCTCCTGCGGGTTGTCGCCCCCAAGCCGTCTGCCGGAGCGCGAAGGGAGTGCCTCTTCATCGTCTCCACGGTCCCCGCAACTTCTCCCCTCACTTCCTCCTGGCTTTTCTCCCACCTCCTCTGCCCTTTTTGGGACCTCCTAAGTTTGACCTGTATCCTAAAATTAGGGGTTTCACAAGGCTCTATCCTAAATCTCTTCTCCGCAAAAGGGGTGTATGGCCCGACTTCCTCGGGCTCTTGCTGGAGACCCTTCTGTCCATCCTGTGCATGAGCACCTCTCCTGGGCTTGGGGCACCTGCTCCGACCTTGGTTTTAACCACACCCGCACCCCCAGGAGCTACTGACGTCTTTAATTCTGCCCCCCGGAGTTCTTCCTGGAAGTCCACATCCGGAGGGGCCGCCCATCGGCCAAGTCTGTCCACACTCTCTTCCCGTAAGCCCCTCAAAAGCTCAACATATTCTAGCCAGACCTCTCTCGCTGTCCCCATCTGTTTCTTTCCTGCATCCCTATCTCAGTGACAAGCCTAACATCCACCAGTTTTCATACGAGAAACCTGGGCGTTCTCCCAGACTCCTCTCTCTCCACATTCAGTTCGGCTGATTTGCCTCCTGAATATTTCTAGTATTTGTTTGTCCTCTCCACCGCCACTGACGCTGCCCCAGCCGTCTTTCTGCTTAGCTCTAATCTCCCTGCCTGTGTCCCCTCCCCGCAGGATCCGGCCCACACAGAGCAGCCCAATCTTTTTAAATGCATATTTTCAAATGTTACTCCCTTAACATCCTTACTGGCCTTTGGAAACGCTCCAACCTAGTACTGAAAGTTCTTAAGAATCTGGCTTTTGCGTACCCTTGAAGCCTCACTTTCTCAGCATTTTCTCCACACATCTGCTTTTCAAAAATCATCAAGCTATCCTCATTGTTCCTAAAGCAGCTAGGCTCTTTCAGGCACCGGTGTCTTTCACCATGCTGTTCTCTCTCCCTGAAATAGCTCTTTCCTTGGCAAAGTCCTGCGCATCTACCAGAGCCTCTTGGATAGAATCTCTTTTGAGAATCCACTTAAGGACCCTCAAACCATACTCCCCATCCCCCATTTGTTTCTTGCTTAACACAGCTTGTCTCCCCAGAAAGACTGCGATCTCCTTGAGGACGGAATCAGTATTTTGGTTAAATTTATTTTTGCATGGGGCTTGCACATAAAAAACGTTTATTGAGCAAACGAATCCTGTATGTTCCTCCCCCAAGGCAGGAAACGCTCCCTGGAAGGGAGAGTAGTCTAATGGTGAGCTAGGACGTTTGGACTCAGGGTTCCGAGGAACCGGGAGCGATCCTCAGTGAGCCAAGACTTCGGAATTTGACCAAAGGTAATGAGGGACTGGAGACCGGTCCATCTGACTTCCGTCGGGGATGGGCGGGAGTCAGGGGCAGACGCCTGCATGTTGGTTCTCACAAGAGCCGAGAGGCCTAGGCTCGAGCTTAGGGCTATCCGCAACTTGGAGGTTCGAAGCGCCCAGTTTCGGCTTCAGCCCAATTGCAGAGGGTGATGACGCGGGGGTTCCTTGGCATCGAGAGTCAGTAACACCCGGAGTGGGTGGGGAAGGGACCCTCTGAGCTCAGGCCCCGCCCCTTTCCGGGGGCGTTTCACCGGATTGGTTGTCCTTCCATAACGTCATGCGGCTCCGCCCCGGCGCGCGCGCCCCGCCGCGTGCCCAGCCCAGGTAGCTGCAGCAGCCTACGCTGCCTCGGCCACTGCCTGCCGCGCGAGGAGCCGGAGCCGGAGCCCAAGCCTGAGCGACGCCGGGCCCGACTTGGGGCTCTTGGGCCGCGGCGGCGGGCGGGCGGGCGATGCTCCAACTGCCTGACCAGCCATGGAGGCCGAGGCAAGCGGCCTGGAGGAGCTGACGGACGAGGAGATGGCGGCCCTAGGCAAGGAAGAGCTGGTGCGGCGCCTGCGGCGGGAGGAGGCGGCGCGCCTGGCGGCACTGGTGCAGCGCGGCCGCCTCATGCAGGAGGTGAATCGGCAGCTGCAGGGCCACCTGGGCGAGATCCGCGAGCTCAAGCAGCTCAACCGGCGCTTGCAGGCAGAAAACCGTGAGCTGCGCGACCTCTGCTGCTTCCTGGACTCGGAGCGCCAGCGCGGGCGGCGCGCCGCGCGCCAGTGGCAGCTCTTCGGGACCCAAGCATCCCGGGCCGTGCGCGAGGACCTGGGCGGCTGCTGGCAGAAGCTGGCCGAGCTGGAGGGCCGCCAGGAGGAGCTGCTGCGGGAGAACCTGGCGCTTAAGGAGCTCTGCCTGGCGTTGGGCGAGGAGTGGGGCCCCCGCGGCGGCCCTGGAGGCGCGGGGGGCTCAGGCGCCGGGCCAGCACCCGAGCTTGCCCTGCCCCCGTGTGGGCCCCGCGACCTAGGCGATGGAAGCTCCAGCACCGGCAGCGTGGGCAGTCCGGATCAGTTGCCGCTGGCCTGTTCCCCCGATGACTGAAGGCGCTGCTTCCTCCACGCCGACGCCCGACCGGATTGCTCCCCGAGCCCTGGGACTGCTGTGAACCTCGGGACCTGGACGCCGTCCTGGCTGCGCAGGAGGGGCCACTGGCATGGACTAAGAAATCCTGACACCGAGGAGGGCCCCTCGCTCTTGCAGGCAGGGCAGCAGGGGGACTGAAGGCTGGAGCGGAGGGACTTGCTGGGGGTTGGATTGGGGTAATAAACCGGGACGGAAGCGGAGCCCTTGGCCTGGGCAGCGTCTGTTTGGTATTCGCCGGGGTTGGGGCGAGGGTGGGGCACTGAAACAGGGTACCATTCCCATCCAGAGGGACTGCAGAACTAATGATCCCCTCATTACCTCGAGCCAGTGGTAAAAGACTTCCCCGATCGGGTGCTGGGACCCGCCATAATCCGGCCCCGAAGTGGCTCCAGCTCCCTTCCCGGCTCCTTCCTGTCCAAGACAATGGGACAGGAAGCAGGTGCTGGGGGCCTAGAACCACTCGGCTGCCTCCTCTGAGGCTGGAAGGGGCATAACAGCGCCCCCCGCCACGCCGCAGGAACAGGCAGCAGCACTATGGGCCCCGACGGGGAGAGGGACAAGCCTCTTCGCTTTTACCTCAGAGGACTCTCTCCTCTCAGTCCTGGAGATGGGGGCGAGCCAATGTAGCCCCACTTGTCAGATAAGACAAAGTCCAAAAATATCAAAGAATTTGTCCAAGGTCATGCAGTGAGTCTGTAGAGCTACGGCTGGGACCTAGGGCTCCAGATACTCTCCCGTTAGCCTCTGGGTCCAGTGAGGCACCCAAGCCACAGCTTCCAGCCTTTTATTCCATTTTGGTAGATTTGTATAAAAATACTCTCTTTAGGAAAATAAATAGCAGCTGCCCTCGCTGTGGAGGCTTGGATTCCCTGGAGCTAAAGGCTTCTCAGAGCTGAGATCTGCAGATCAGCTCATCACCGAAGCCTTGGGCGCCTCCTGAGCTGTGTGGTTCAGGAGGGGCCAGCAGAATGCCCTGGTCCAATCACCTGCTGCTGCTGGCAGTGGGGCTGGTGAGTTAGTGTTCTAGGTGGGTAAAATGGCACCTTCTGTCGGGGGTAGGATTGGGTGGATCACAGGAAGAGAGAGGGTGACGGAAAATGTGGCAGTGGTCTGGAGGGGTTAGGGCTCCAGAGGACCTCTAAGGATCTACAAAGTCTCTGGGCTGCCGGGATTCCTCTGGCACAAATGGGAAATACTTTGTCTCTGATTTAGTGCAAATTGTGCTCGAGAGGCCAGCTCTAGAGAAACAGTGGGCAAGTTGGCTCTACTGTGAAGCACAATATGGTCAGTCTCATTAGAGGGATGGAGAAGAAGCTGCTGGAGTTGGGTGTGGGATGCCGTCCAGGCCAGCTGGACTGGTGGGGGAAGGGGAGGAGACAATGGTGCTTCACAAAGCAAGGAGGGTTGGGGAGCCAAGGGGGTCAGAGGATGGGTCTCCGCTGCTGCTGCTACTCTTGCGATGAGCTGAGGCACAGGGCTCAGGAGTGCTGGGGTAGGTGAAGACCAGGCTGGGAGTAAAAGGAGTTAGGGAGGGTGTAGTCATGAGTGTGGGGGTGTGCAGTGCCTCAGGTTCAAGCACAGGCCCTGGGGAAAGGGAGATACAAGGTACAGGGCGGCAGGATGCTGGCGGGCTGCTGGTGCGCCTGGTACTGCCTGTGTCCCCCTCCTTGTCTCCTTCAGGGATTTTGCAGATGGGTCGGTGGGCTTCCAGCACCAGCTCCAGGCGCTCCTTCTGCTTCTGCAGCTCCTCAATCTCTCGCTGCAGCCCGGATTTCTCATCTTCCAGTTTATCAGTCTCCTGTAGATCAGGAGAGGAGTCAGGAAGGTGAGGGCTGAATACCTCAGAGCCTCAGATGTTTGAACTCAGGGTTCTGAGGAGCTAGGGTTGGCAGTGGGGGTGGGAGGTGATGGAGAGTCTCTAACAAGTCTGTACTGCAACTCCCATGAGCGCCTGGGAGAAAATGGGCACGACTCCCATCAGGCCCAGGCATTTTAGGAGATTGCTGGCACCAGGCGGTGGCTCAGGCCTGTAATCCCAGAACTTTGGGAGGCCAAGGTGGGCGGATCACTTGAGGCCAGTTCAAGACTAGCCTGGCCAACATGGCAAAATGCTGTCTCTACTGAAAATACAAAAAATAGCCGAGTGGGGCAGTGGGTGCCTGTAGTCCCAGGTACTCAGAAGGCTGAAGCAGGAGAAGTGCTTGAGCCTGAGAGGCAAATGTCACAGTGAGCCGAGATCACACCACTGCACTCCAGCCTGGGCAACAGAGCCAGACTGTCTCAAAAAATAAAAGGAGATTGCTGGCTGAGCTTCAGCTCTGCTCTGCTACAAGTGAGACCTGCTGCAGTCAATTTGTTTTTTCTTTTTTTTGAGATGGAGCCTCACTCTGTCACCCAGACTGGAGTGCAATCGCATGGTCTTGGCTCACTGCAACCTCCCCCTCCCTGGTTCAAGCAGTTCTTCTGCCTCAGCCTCCCAGTATCTGGCACTACAGGCACATGCCACCACACTCGGCTAATTTTTGTACTTTTAGTAGAGACAGGGTTTCACGATGTTGGCCAGGCTAGTCTCGCACTCCTGACCTCATGATCCGCCCACCTCGGTCTCCCAAAGTGCTGGGATTACAGGCATGAACCACTGCAACCTCTGCCTCCTGGGTTCAAGTGATTCTCCTGCCTCAGCCTCTGCCATCACGCCTGGCTAATTTTTTTTTTTTTTTTTTTTTTTTTTTTGGTAGAGATGGGGTTTCATCATGTTGTTCAAGCTGGTCTTGAACTCCTGACCTCAGGCTATCCACCCACCACGGGCTCCCAAAATGCTGGGATTACAGGGGTGAGCCACTGTGCCCAGCCCAACTGCAGCCAATTTTTAATTGATTTTTCCTCATCCTTTCCCCAGAGGGACTGCCCCTCGGACAAGGAGCAAGGATGGTGGGGAGGGGGCTACATATACTGGAGCTCTGGGGCCTCCAGGGAGACGGGTCCCTCTGAGCTTGGTGGGCCAGGGCCTGTGCTCACCGCCTGCAGGAAGTCGGTCAGTTCCTTCCTCCGGTTCCTGCACTTGGCTGCAGCCAACTTGTTCCTCTCGCGCCTTACTCGGCGGCGCTCCTCTTCCTCTGGACTGATCTGGGGGTGAGACCAGCAGTGAGGAGGACCCTGGGTGACTGGCTGCCCGGAACTCACCCCTCACAGTGGCCCAGTGGCAGGACCCTGGCAGAGGTCATGGCAACACAGGGGCCCCCTCCGCCTGTGATTTAGGGATCACTGCACCCAACCAGTTCCCTGCACTGAGGCACTGTCTTCTTGGATTGGTCAAATTTCCTCCTCACACTTAGCCTTAGTGCGCATTCCTCTCCCATAATGTCCTCCCCCTCCATAAACCATAACCCTCCTCATCTCCAAGGACTCAACTAAGATGCTCCTGCCTCCAGGAAGCCCTCTTATTCCCCAGCCAGAAGTGACCTTTCCTCCTCAAACCCCTCTTTGCAGCACCCTCATCCTTCTGCATCTCTGGACAACCAAGTCTCCTCTTACCCCATGAGTTGTAAGCACTAGGAGGGGCTAATGAGTGTTGCTGATTAAGTTGCAATTTGTTGGAAACCTACTATGTGCCAGCTAAGTACTTTACATAGATTCTTGTTTTTTCACTGAGAATATGCAGAACAGAAACTTTTTTTTTTGAGTCTTGCTTTGTTGCCCAGGCTGGAGTGCAGTGGCGTGACCTCGGCTCACTGGAACCTCTACCTCCTGGGTTCAAGCAATTCTCCTGCTTGCCTTAGCTTCCTGAGTAGCTGGGACTACAAATGTGCACCATGATTGTGGCTAATTTTTGAATTTTTGGTAGACACTGGGTTTCACCAGGTTGGCCAGGCTGGTCTCGAACTCCTGGCCTCAAGTGATCCACCAGCCTCAGCCTCCTAAAGTGCTGGAGTTACAGACACGAGCCACTGCACCCAGCCTTTTATTTTATTTTTTTTTTGAGACAGTCTCACGTTCTCCCAGGCTGGAGTACAGTGGCCTGATCTCAGCTCACTGCAACTTCCACCTACTGAATTCAACTGATTCTCGTGCTTCAGTCTCCCAAGTAGTTGGGACTGCAGGCATGTACCACCACATGTGGCTAAGTTTTGTATTTTTAGTGGAGACAGGGTTTCACCATATTGGCCAGGCTGGTCTCGAACTCCTGACCTCAGGTGATCCACCTGCCTTGGCCTCCCAAAGTGCTGGGATTACAGGCATGAGCCACTATGCTCGGCATTTTTTTCTTTTGTAGTGACGGGTCTTACTGTGTTGCCCAGGCTGGTCTGGAACTCCTGGGCTCAAGGGATCCTTCTGCCTCGGCCTCCCAGAATACTTGGATTACTGGTGGGAGCCACCATACCCAACCTTTTTTTTTTTTCTTTAACATAGATTCTTTTTTTTTAGAGACGGGGTTTCACCTTGTTGGTCAGGGTGGTTTTGAACTCCTGACCTCAGGTGATCCACTCACCTCGGCCTCCCAAAGTGTTGAGACTACAGGCATGAGCCACCATGCCTGGCCTTAACATAGATTCGTAACCCGACTTTCCATGAAAAACTGAAGCCCAGGGAGGATAACTTGCTCCTGGTTCCAGACCAGAACTTAGAACCCACTCACTCTATTCCACACTGAGTGACAAGCCAGATGAGGCAGACCATTTCGCCAAAAGGATCCAACTCACATCTCACAGACCTACTTGGGAGAACCCAGGATCAAAAGGTCACCCTCAGGACCAGGCTGAAAGAAGGACGTACAGGAAGGGTTACCCCTGGCCCGCTTCTGTGGTTCACACTACGGTCCCTTCTTACCACAAAGGTCAGACATTCTGTTCTGGGAAAGCTGTCCTTGGCTGATCTCTCATCTTTCCCAGGGCTCTAACCTCTCTCCCATCCTCTACCCAGCCTGCAGAGCAAGCTTTGTAACCACATCCCCTGGAGTCTCCTACACCAAAATGCCCCAGGAAGGTGAAAGACAAGCCACTCCTTTAAAGACTCTATCTCTTACTTATTTTGGTAAGGGCCTTGGGGAGCCAAGAGTTCTGTTACCTCTGCTTCGAGTCTTCTGTTAGCTCCCAGTGAGACTGAGTGGCTTGGTGATTTATTTTGGTTTTTTGGTAGAGACAGGGTCGCTCTATGTTGCCCAGCCTAGTCTTGAGCTCCTGGCCTCAAGCAATCCTCCTGCCTAGGTCTCTCAAAGTGCTGGGATTACAGGCATAAGCTACCGCGCCCAGCCCTGGCTTGGTGGTTTGTATCTGACTTCAGAGTTGGATAGACCTGGGGCCAAGACCGGTCCTATGTCATTACTCACTGTATGCCTTCATTTCCTTGGTGGAAGATGGGGAAAACCAGGTACATTCCCCAGAGGGATTTTGTGAGGATTAAATGAGACAGGGAAACTGAGACTAAGGGAGTAGCTGAAGGGAACCCTCTTATTCCTGTTCTCTTCCAGGCAACATAAGTGCCCCCTCTATGCATGTCAGCAGGTAGACACCCCCTCACCGTTCCATGTGCACATCTTACATGTTCTCACCTCCACCTCCATCCTTGATCCTGCCATCCCCTCTACCTGGAATGTCCTTTCCTTCATCTCTGCCTCTGCCAGTCCTACCCATCCTTCTAAACTCATATGCCACCTTTTCCAGGAAGCTTTCCCTAATCCAGAAGTGACTGATTTTACCCTCTGGGCCTCCGCTTGGGGCTCCGATCACTTTCAGCCTTGGGCAGTAGTCACCTGCAGCCTACCCTCCCCCCTCCTAAACCTGTACTCTTCTTTCCAGCAAGAGCTTCTCCACATCCTAGCACTCCCAGGAGCAGTTGGAACCACTGCAATGCCTCTGTGCCTTACCTGTTCACAAGGCCTTCGACGTAACCCTGGAGGCGGCCCCAGGGCCCGGATGACTCCTGGCCGGGGTTGTGGGGGGCTGTACTGAGGGTAGGTCAGAGGCCTGGGGTAACTGCTGGGCCCCAGGAAATGAGGCTGCACCATCCACTGCAGCTCCTGACTGCCACTCATGGTGTTGACGCTTGGCACGAGGTGGAACTTCTATGGGATAAGAAATGGAAGGCCACAGATGAGGTTCATGTGGATTGAGGGGCTCCCACTGGGCAGAGGCTACACCGCTGTCTACCTTCAATGTACTGGCTAGCTCTGGGAACAGAAAGAGCACAGCTTGGCAGTCAGAGTCTGACATGGTGGCAAATCCCTGCTCATAAGCTGTATGACTTTGGGCAGGTCACATAACCTCTCTGTGCCTCCATTTCCCCATCAGAGCTAACATCTATAAAGTATGAACTGCCAGGAACTGTCCTAACCACTGTACAAATACTCACTCACATAATTGGCATGATAGTGTCTTCATTTTTTTTTTTTAGAGTCTCACTCTGTTGCCCAGGCTGGAGTGCAGTGGCACAATCTCAGCTCACTGCAACCTCTGCCTCCCAGGTTCAAGCCATTCGCCTGCCCCAGCCTCTCAAGTAGCTAGTATTATAGGCATGCACCACCATGCCCAGTTAATTTTTGTATTTTTAGTAGAGACAGGATTTCACCATGTTTGCCAGGTTGGTCTTGAACTCCTGACCTCAGGTGATCCACCTGCCTCGGCCTCCCAAAGTGCTGGGATTACAGGTGTGAGCCACCACGCCTGGCATAGTATCTTCATTTTCAGATGGGAGAACAGCTGTCCACAGATACAGAGCCAGTGAGTAGGAAATGGGATTTGAGCCCAGCAGCTGGGCTCTTACCCACTCCTGCACTCATCCGCATGAAGAGGATAATTACAGCTCCCAACTCAGGGGAAGGCTGTGAGAATCAGATGTGAGAATATGTGTGACAGGCCGGGCATGGTGGCTCATGCCTGTAATCCCAGCACTATGGGAGGCCGAGGTGGGTGGATCACGAGGTCAAGAGATCGAGACTATCCTGGTCAACATGGTGAAACCCCATCTCTACTAAAAATACAAAAAAAAATAGCTGGGCATGGTGGCGCTTGCCTGTAGTTCCAGCTACTTGGGAGGCTGAGGCAGGAGAATTGCTTGAACCCAGGAGGCGGAGGTTGCGGTGAGCCGAGATTGCGCCATTGCATTCCAGCTTGGGTAACAAGAGCGAAACTCCGTCTCAAAAAAAAAAAAAAAAAAAAGAGAATATGTGTGACAGTCTGGTAAGTGGCAGGTGCCCAGTGCAGAGGGGCTGAGGCAGGAAAAATTCACTGCTCTGGGTTCAGGCTATCCCAATTTTTTTTTTCTTGAGACAGGGTCTCATTCACTCTGTCGCCCAGACTGGAGTGTAGTGAGCTGCAGTCTCAAGCAATCCTCCCACCTCAGCCTCCCAAATAGCTGGGACTAACAGTGTTCACCACCACATTTGGCTAATTTTTTTGTTTTTTTTTTTTGAGACAGAGTCTTGCTGTGTCACCCAGGTCGGAGTGCAGTGGCACAATCTCGGCTCACTGGAACCTCCACCTCCGGGGAACAAGCATTTCTCCTGCCTCAGCCTCCCAAGTAGCTGGGACTACAGGTGCCCATCACCACACCTGGTTAGTTTTTGTATTTTTAGTAGAGACAGGGTTTCACCATGTTAGCCAGGCTGATCTTGAACTCCTGGCCTCAGGTCATCTGCCTGCCTTGGCCTCCCAAAGTGCTGGGATTGCAGGTGTGAGCAATCGTGCCCAGCCTCACTAACTTCTTAAAATTTTTTGTAGAGACAGGGTCTCACTAGGTTGCCCAGGTGGTCTCAAGCTCCTGAGCTGAAGCAATCTTCCCACCTCAGCCTCCCAAAGTGGAGATGATAGGCATTCTGGCATGAGAGGCCGTCTCAATTCTAATCTCAGCTCTCAGCCACTTACTGGCTGTGTGACCACGGGCAAGTTACTTAACCTTCATGTACCTCAGTTTCCTCATTTTTAATAGTGTTACAGATGAGGATTACAGGATTTCATTGATGCTAAGAAGTACCCTTTAATAGGTGTGAAATCATAGCTTAATTGGCAATTTAAAAAATTTTAGTGGGCTAGGCATTGTGGCTCACACCCAGCACTTTGGGACACTGAGGTAGAAGGATCACTTGAGCTCAGGAGTTCCAGGTCACACTAGCCAACACAGTGAGACTTTATTTCTACAAAAAAATTAAAAAACTTAGTTGTGTGTAGTGGTGCGTGCCTGTGGCCAGGTTGCCTCCCAGCTAGGATCCCAGTAGGATCAGTTGAGCCCAGGAGGTTGAGGCTGCAATCAGCTGTGATTGTGCCTCTGCACTACAGCATGGGCAACAGAGAGGGAGTCCCTGTTAAAAAAAGAAAAAAAGAAAAAAGAAAAGTAAAAGAAAGAAAGAAAATTAGTGGCATAAAGTATTGGGGTCTTAAATCCATGAGGTCTTCGATTCTGTGAAACACGGCAAGTGATGTGGCAAGCAGCCAGCACGACGTCCCTGCGACCGTTCTATTAGCCAGCTATCTGAGGAGTGGGTTGGGATGGGACTCAGTGTTCTGGGAGAAGTGGGTTCGAGCTCTGCTGCTGGGCCCTGGGTGTGGGCGCCCGGTCGTCCGGGAAGCGCCCCACAAGCCCAGGCAAGTCCCGACAGCGGTAGCCCGAGCCCAAGCGCTGCGGGCCCGGCGGCCCAGTGACCCCAGTTCCGGGTCCGAGGCACTGCCGGCGGCATCTCCCGCTCCCGAGGTTGTCCGGGCCCGGGCCAGGAAGGGAGGGGCACCCCGGGTGACTCAGCCGCCGTGACTCGGCCGCCGTGACTCGGCGGAACGGACGCCCCTGTCGACACGTGCTCGCAGCCCCTCGATAGGAAACGGGCACCTGCAGCCTCCCGAGTACCCCCGGTGGTAGCGGACGCCGTTTTTCGGGGGCGAGAGTGGGTCGCGGGAGTCGCCCGCAGCCTGACCCCGCGCAAGTCCCGGAACCTCGCGGTCTCTATTAGCCGCATTCGGCAAAGGGGTCGAGGGCTGGTCTCCGGGGACCTGGGAGGTTCCACTGCCCCGGCCCGCTTAGGCTCCCCTGGCCCAGAAACGACAGGGACTTGGCGACGGAGAGGCGAAGGACAGACAGGAGGACGGACACGCGGACGGTCGCAGACGGGGCTGAGACTCCCACCCTGGCCCCGCTGCTCTCCCGACGGATCCCGCCTCCCTCCTGTGTGGGGACGTCTCCGCCCGGGCCCAGACTCCAGAGCCCAGGAATTCAGCGCGAGGCGGAGAGACCCTCAGACCCGTCGGGGCCGGGCCAACCCAAGTGCCCACGCCCCTTCCGAGGCAGAGGGGACGCAGGAGTCAGAGGCGGGCAGGAGGCGAGAAAGCGGGCGCGGAGACGGAGGGACGGACGCGCGCGCAGAGGGAGAAGGGGGAGGCTGGGAGAAGGGAGGCTCGCGGATCTCAGTGCCGCCGGCTGCGCGGTGGGGGAAACTGGCCCGGGACGGCGAAGGGGCAGGATCCTTGCCCCGGCCCCCAGCCCGGCCTAGACTCCTGTTCGCAGCTCCGGTCCCGGAGCGTGCGGGAGCTGACCCCGGCCTCCCACGCGCCGTCCTCCCGGGGACCCCAGGCGTCTGGCCCCACTCACCTGCTGGGCCGCCTGCCCTGCGGCCGGGGGCTGCGCCGGGGCGCCGTATCCGCTGCCGTTCCCGGAGCTCGGGCCGGGTTCCCCGAAGTCTCGGAACATGCCCGGGGCTGGTGGCTCCGTGGGGTCCGCGACTGCTGGGTTCTGACTCACCCGCGCTGTGCGGAGTCTTTTCTTTTTATGAATGAAAAGTTCTAGGGCTGAACCACTGCGACCGCGGGGGGTGGGGGCGTTGCAGCGGCGCGGTCACCTCCAGGCTCCACCCCTGAGACGCGCCGCCGAGGCCCGTCGGTCTCAAACTTGGCGACGCCTCCCATAGCCCTGCGGCCGCTTTTTCACAGGGTTGGGGACCGGCTCCGCGACCCCGACGGCGGCTGCGGGCCCGCCCCCCTGACGTAGCTGCCCATACATGGTGCAACTTCCTCGCCGCGCCCAGGTGGAGCCCCGGGTTCCCCCGCGGACTGACGCACCTGCCCTAGCCCGCGCCCCGCCCCAGCCCTCTCGCGGTCTGGGTTGGCCTCCGTTTCTGCTCCCACAAAATAGCACGAAATAATCACGTCTCCAGGAGCCACGCCAACCGCCACCCAAAGCATCGTGGAGATCTTTCCATTGGCCTTGTTTTAAGACTTCGAGTATATGAAAAGTGAATAAATGATAAACCAGGGTTACAAAAATGGTGACATATTTTATTTTACTTTATATTTTTGAGACAGGGTCTCTGTCACCCAGGCTGGAGTGCAGTGGTGCGATCTCCGCGCACTGCAGCTTCAACTTCCTGAGCTCAAGGGATCCTCCTGCCTCAGCGCCCTTTCCAAGTCAGTGTGACTACAGGCGCTCGCCACCATGCCCGGCTAATTTTTGTGTTTTTGTAGAGATGGGGTCTCTCAGTGTTGCCCAGGCTGGGTGGTGTATTTTTAATGTTTATGATAAGGTAATGCTTTGAACTAACCACACGTATAATGCAATATAATTGTATCACTCAGGATAATTTCAGGAGCTATGACAACTTTAATTCAGGACACTACAGGTGTCCCGAGGTCTGATAAACGCCATCTTCTTTACCGTCAGTGCCTTTCGGAGACTGTGTGGCCACCAGTTTCGTCTGGAGAGTATGTCAAAGGTGAGTGTGAATGTGAGGCCATGGCCAAATGTGCTTGGGAGGCAGGCACCATCCTCATCCCTGTTTTACAAGTGGGGAAACTGAGGCTGGGAGATGCTGAAATGAATTGTTCAAGGTCACTAAGTGAGTAGCTGACACAGGTTGCTAAATCACAGTAGTGGGAGCTCCAAGCCCAGGCTCAGCCAAGCCCTCGCAGCTTCACAGAAGCCTTGTCGCATGTGCAGAACGTCCGTGCTGAGCACCATCCAAAGCTGCTTCTCTGATTTCTTCCATCTAACAGATGAGGAAACCGGCCCAGATGGAGTACTGAGCTGCCAGTTTTCACACGACTACAGAAAGGGGGCTGGGGCCGGGTATGGTGGCTCATGCCTATAATCCTAACACTTTGGGAGGCCAAGGCGGGAGGACCATTTGAGACTCCATGTCTACCAAAAATTTAAAACTTTTCCAGACATGGTGGTGTGACTGCCTGTGGTCCCAACTATTCTAGAGGCCGAGGTGAGAGGATGGCTTGAGCCAGGGAGTTTGAGGCTGCAGTGAGCTGTGACTGTGCCACTTCACTCCAGACTAGGGGACAGAGCAAGACTTAAAGTAAATAAATCCAAAGGGCTGGGCTTTCCTGCTTCTCCATGGTCCTTCCATTTCATCAGCTCTAGCTCTGCCCTCTGGGCTACCTTCCTTGGGAACACAGGCCAGCAGTCCGTGGGTGCACTCAGGACTTTGAGCCAGGAAGGCCAGCTTGGGGCTGGGGTTCTAGTCCCAGAGCTACCATTTTCTGTGTGTGTGACACAGGGCAGGTCACCTTCCCTCACTTGGGTCTCCCTGCTGATCTCATGGAGCTGTTGTGGGATCAAATGAGATCACACATGTGAAAGTGCTTCGTAAGCTGTAAAGGGTTGTGCACTCAGAAAGTGGTTAGCAGTCTGGTGCATCTCCGTCGCCTTTGCTCTACCCAGTGTTCTTGTCATCCTCTTGTCGTCATCATCTGTGTGTGTGTGTGTGTGTGTGTGTGAGAGAGAGAGAGAGAGAGAGAGAGGAGAGTGTTTTTGAGGCAGTGTGACCCATGGACAGAACATACATGCTGGGGTCGGACAGCTCTGGGGTCCGGGTTTGAATGTGGTTAGGCTGCTCAGCAGTTGTGTGACCTAGATGAGGCACATAATCTCTTAGAGCCTCTGTTTCTTCATCTGTGAAATGGAGACGTAATGTAACTATCTCAGGATTGTTGGAAGACAGAAATCATGTTACATGCTTACCACAGCACAGAGTAAGAATTACCCTAGCTAGTTTTGGAATAAAAAGTCAGGGGCCAGGCACGGTGGCTCACGCCTGTAATCCCAGCACTTTGGGAGGTGGATCACGAGGTCAGGAGTTTGAGACCAGCCTGGCCAACATGGCGAAACCCCGTCTCTACTAAAAATTAGCACCTGTAGTCCCAACTGCTCAGGAGGCTGAGGCAGGAGAATCTCTTGAACCCGGGAGGCAGAGGTTGCAGTGAGCTGAGATCGTGCCACTGCACTACAGCCTGGGTGACAGAGTGAGACTCCATCTCAAAAAAAAAAAAAAAAAGAGACCAGCGCAGTGGCTCATGCCTGTAATTCCAGCACTTTAGGAGGCTGAGGCTGTAGCTGGGATTATAGGCATGTGCCACCACACAACCTCCGCCTCCTGGAATCGCTAGAATCCAGGAGGCAGAGGTTGTAGTGAACCAAGGTCATGCCATTGCACTCCAGCCTGGCCAACAAGAGCGAAACTCTGTCTCAAAATAAATAAATAAATAAAATAATTTGATAAATTGTAGTGAAAATGAATTCACATGTTAATAAAAAGTCCCAGGGGTGGGAGTCTTTGGGACTGACCACATGTGAAGGCACTCATACAGGACATATGCACACACATGTGCCCGTGCGCGCGCGCGTGCACACACACACACACACACACACACACACACACACTGATGTCCCAACTCCTCGGCAGAGCCCAGGCTGGACAGGTCAAGGGTGACACAGGTAGCCAGGGGAGGGGTGACACAGGTCAGCCTTGACTGCGTTCACTTGCCTGCTCCAGAAATATCACCCTGCACCTTAAGCAGTGGATGCTGGAGTCACTGGGGCAGCTCAGGGAACAGGGGCTCAGGTCTGGGTGTGTGTGTGATTACATGACTTTGAAAGTCTCTTCCTGCTCTAACCGTCGCTGGAGCCACAAGGAGGTCCTTTCAGAGGGAGCACATTCCAACCTCCTCAGTCACTAACCCCCGCCTTGTGGCCGTAGAAACGTTCCTGGCCTCTGACCTCACCATCTTCCACCCAGTGGAGGCCAAGAGAGAACCCCAGGGAGCCAGAGCCATCGCTGGAAGTTTGGGGGCAGGGAGGCCTGAGAGACCCTGCCACCATGCCTCGGTGGCCCTGTAAGACTGGCTCAGTCTCTTCCCCTTTCTGAGCCCCAGAGAATCCCCACCTTTTGGGACTGCAGTGAAGGAAAGGAGGCTTGACATCCCATGGGTTCTCAGTGTGGCCAGGGCATTGGAGGTGATATTTACGTTTATCCATTTCTATTCACTTTTTAATTGAAGTTTATGTTGTTTTTGTTTGTTTGTTTTGAGATAGGGTCTCACTCTGATGCCCAGGCTGGAGAGCAGTGGCAGGATCGCAACCCACTGCAGCCTCAATCTTCTGGGCTCAAGCGATCCTTCCTCCTCATTCTCCCGAGTAGCTGGGGCTACTGACGCGTGCCACCATGCCCAGCTAATTTTTTTAGGCTCAGGCAATCTGCCTGCCTCAGTCTCACCAAGTGCTGGGATTACAGGCATGAGCCACCACTCCTGGCCTTTGAAGTTTATGTTTTTACTTGAGATTACATTTATGTAACAAACAATTAACTACTTTAAAGTGTACACTTCAGTGGCATTTATTACATTCACAATGTTGTACAACCACCACCTTTCTTTAGTTTCAAAACTTCATGACTCCAGAAAAACGCCCCATACCTATGAAGCAATCACTCCCTATTTCCCCCTTCCCTCATCCCCTGGTATCCACTAATTTCTTTCCTGTCTCTATGGATTTGCCCATTCTGGGCATTTCAAGTAAATGGACTCATACATTATGTGGTCTTTTGTGTCTGACCTCTTTATTTAGCATAATATTTTCTCTCTGTCTTTTTTTTTCATTATTATTTTTTGAGATGGAGTCTCGCTCTGTCACCCAGACTGGAGTGCAGTGGCACAATCTCGGTTCATTGCAACCTCTGCCTCCTGGGTTTCAAGTGATCCTCCTGCCCCAGCCCCCTGAGTAGCTGGAATTACAGGTACCTGCCACCACATCTGGCTAATTTGTGTATTTTTAGTAGAGATGGGGTTTCACCAGGTTGGCCAGTCTGGTCTCAAACTCCTGACCTCAGGTGATCTTCCCGCCTCAGCTTCCTAAACTGTTGGGATTACAGGTGTGAGCCACTGCACCCGGCCAGCATAACATATGAAGGCTCATTCATGGTATAGTCTGTATCGGTACTTTGCTCATTTTTTTGGCTGAGTATATATAACTGTTTATTCATAAGTTCCTGGACATGGGATATTTGCGCTATTTGGCTATTATGAATAATGCTGTTATGGACATTTCTTTACAAGTTATTATGTGGATATGTTTTCCTTTCTTTTTTTTTTTTTGTTGTTTGTTTGTTTCTTTTTTGAGATGGAGTCTCACTCTGTTGCCCAGACTGGAGTGCGGTGGCACGATCTTGGCTCATTGCAACCTCCGCCTCCTGGGTTCAAGCGATTCTCCTGCCTTGGCCTCCCAAGTAGCTGGGATTACAGGTGGGTACCACCATGTCTGGCTAATTTTTGTATTTTTAGTAGAGATAGGGTTTCACCATATTGGTCAGGTTGGTCTTGAACTCCTGACCTCGTGATCCATCGGCCTCAGCCTCCCAAAGTGCTGGGATTACAGGCATGAGCCACCACACCTGGCATGTTTACCTTTACCTAAGAGTGGAATTGCTTCTGAGGAACTGCCAGACTGTTTTACAAAGTGACTATGCCATTTTACATTTCCACCAGCAATATGTGAAGGATCTAATTGCTCCAAATCTTTGCCCACCCTTGTTATTTTCCGTTTGCCTATTTATTTATTTATTTATTTATTTATTTTTGTAGAGACAGGGTTTCACCATGTTGACCAGGTTGGTCTTGAACTCCTGACCTCAAGTGATCCACCTGCCTCAGCTTCCCAAAGTGCTAGGATTACAGGTGTGAGCCACCGTGCCTGGCCTATTTTCCGTTTTTTATATTAAAGGCATCCTAGAGGTTATGCAGTGGTATCTCATTGTATTTTGATTTGATTTGCATGTCCTTAATGACCAATGAACATCTTTTCCTGTGTTGTTGCTTTCATCTGTATATTTTTAGACGGATATCTATTCAAGCCTTTACCATCCCCCCTTTTTTCATGTAGAAATGGGGTGTCAACATATTGCCCAGGTTGGTCTCAAATTCCTGGCCTCAAGTACTTCTGCCTTTATCTCCCTTCACGCTGAAATTACAGGCGTGAGACACTGCTCCCAGCCATTGCCCATTCTTTTTTTTTTTTTTTTTTTGATATGGAGTCTCATTCTGTCACTCAGGCTGGAGTGCAATGGCATGATCTTGGCTCACTGCAGCCTCCACCTCCTGAGTTCAAGTGATTCTCCTACCTCAGCTTCCCAAGTAGCTGGAATTACAGGCATGTGCCACCACGCCTGGCTGATTTTTATATTTTTAGTAGAGATGGGAGTTTCACCATGTTGGCCAGGCTGGTCTCGAACTCCTGACCTCAGGTAATCCACCTGCCTCAGCCTCCCAAAGTACTGGGATTATAGGCGTGAGCCATCGCACCTGGGCCTGAAAATTGTTCTTTGATGCACAAAAGCTTTACCATTTTTTCTTAAGTTCAGTGTGTCTTTTTCTTGTTGTTGCTCATGCTTTGGGTGTCTAATGTAAGAAGCCATTGCCAGCCTTTTAGTCCTTGCGCACAGGGAACAAGGTCGTGAGAAAAAGGTCTTGGTGAGGTGCCACCATTTCTTCCATCCTCGGTCTCTGTGCCTTTCGCAGAGCTTCCAGCAGCGCTATGTTGGGCCAGAGCATCCGGAGATTCACAGCCTCTTCGGTCTGTAGGTGCCCCTACAAGGAGGGTCGTGGGAAGAATTTGCCATTTTCAGTGGAAAACAAGCGGAGGTCACTAGCCATGATGTGCTTGTACTTTGGGTCTGGATTTGCTGCACCCTTCTTTATAGTAAGACGCCAACTGCTTAAAAAATAAGGCTGTTTCAGTTCATCCATTTAACAGATATGAAGAGCATTTTAAGAGGTGCAGTCTCTAGGCCGGGCGTGGTGGCTCACCCCTGTAATCCAAGCACTTTGGAGGCCAAGATGGGCGAATCACCTGAGGTTGGGAGTTCAAGACCAGCCTGACCAACATGGTGAAACCCCGTCTTTAAAAAAAAAAAAAAATAGGTGCAGTCTCTGGAAAATGCATCAAACTTGAACTCATACAGCATACTAGATATGTGTGTAGGTAAACTTATGACATGAAAAAAAACAGACTCCATGGCCAAATTCAAGGTCATAAAGATTTACTCCTATGATTTCTTCTAAGAGTTTTTATAGTTTTAGCTCTTAGATCTAAATCGTTTAAATTGAAGTTAAGATTTAAACATACAGTGAAGCACACACATCAGTATGTTCTGCTTAATGACTTTAAAAGAATTTATTATTTGTTATGATTTTTAAGACAAGGTCTTGCTCTATCTCCCAGGCTGGAGCGCAGTGGTGCAATCATAGCTCACTGCAACCTTGAACTCTTGGGTTCAAGCTCTCCTCCCACCTCGGCCTCCCGAGTAGCTGGGACTACAGGTCTGCCACCCATAAATAAATTACTTATTTATTTATTTTAGTAGAGAGGAAGCTGTTGCCCAAGCTAATCTCAAACTCCTGAGCTCAAGTGATCCTCCCACCTCAGCCTCTCAAAGTATTGGGATTACAAGTATGAGCCACCAGCTGGGCACGGTGGCTCACGCCTATAATCCCAGCACTTTGGGAGGCCGAGGCAGGCGGATCACGAGGTCAAGAGATCGAGACCATCCTGGTCAACATGGTGAAACCCCGTCTCTACAAAAAATAAAAATAAATAAATAAATAAAAAACAAGTATGAGCCCCCATGTTCAGCCTCAATGACTTTTTACATATATATAAACCCATGTGACTACCACCTTATCATGATGATGTTTTCAGCAACTGAGAAGGCTCCTTGTGACTCCTCCCAGTCATACCCCCACCCATAGGTAGCCACTATTCTGACTTCTGTCATCATAGATTAGTTTGGGTTGTTCTTGAACTTTGTATACATGGAACCATATGGTGTGTACTCTTTTGGGTCTGGCTTCTTTTACTCAACATGTCTGTGGGATTCTTCTGCATTACGGAGTGACCTGGTAGCTTGGTCTTTTCTGTTGCTGCATCCCACTGCACAAATCTCCCACAATCGGTCTCTCCATTCTCCATTCCCCTGCTGATGACATCGGGGGTGGGGGGCGCCTTCCAGTTTTGGACTTTTATGAATAAAGCTGCCGTGAATATTCTCGATACATCCTTTTGGGAGCCAGTTACGTTCATTTCTCTTGGCTATATGCCCAGGTGGGGAGGAATTATTGGGTCATATGGTTGGTGTCCATTTAGCTTCAATTGATTCTCTCCACCAGTGCTCCAACATGGCTGTACGATTTTACATCCCACCCACACTGTTCAATGGGTAAGAGTTCCAGTTGCTCCACATCTGGAGATGACTTTTTTTTTTTAGACAGAGTCTCACTCTGTCATCCAGGCTGGAGTGTGCAGTGGCGCAATCTCGGCTCACTACAACCTCCGCCCCCCAGTTCAAGCGATTCTCCTGCCTCAGCCACTCAAGGAGCTGAGACTATAGGCACCTGCCACCACCGCTGTCTAAATTTTGTATTTTTGTAGAGATGGGGTTTCACCATGTTGGCCAGGCTGGTCTCGAACTCCTGACCTCAGATGATCTACCCACCCTGGCCTCACAAAGTGCTGGGATTATAGGCATGAGCCACCGTTCCCAGACTGGAGATGACATTTTAATCCACTTCTACACACATTTATTTTCCTTGGTCCTGGCCCCATTCTTTCTCCCCTGAAGCCCTCCACAGCTTCCAGCTCAGCACTTCCCACCCACCAGCCTTAGGGATTATTTTAATCATGAAGAATTTTAAGAGTTCAAGACCAGCCTGGCCAACATAGCCAGCATTTCACCTTCAGACTTGGACCTGCCCCAGCTATGGCACCTTTGGCATTGCTACGCAGGAAGGCTTAAAGCCTGGGAAGGGGTGGGCTGAGGGTGCTTGGCGTACCCCATGTTCTTTTAGATTACATGCTGCTTGGGAGGTTTGAAGGGCTAAGAGGATAGTAGTTCTGGCTCATTGAACTCTGTTGAACCATTCCAAGTAATGTATTTAATCCTCCCAGCAACTCTGTGAGATAGATGGTATAATAATACTGTTTCTTTTTTTTTTTTGAGTCGGAGTTTTGCTCTTGTTGCCCAGGCTGGAGTGCAATGGTGTGATCTCTGCTCACAGCAACCTCCGCCTCCCAGGTTCAAGTGATTCTTCTGCCTCAGCCTCCTGAGTAGCTGGAATTACAGGCATGCATCACCATGCCTAGCTAATTTTGTATTTTTAGTAGGGAGGGGGTTTCTCCATGTTGGTCAGACTGGTCTCCAACTCCTGACCTCAGGTGATCCACCCACCTCAGCCTCCCAAAGTGCTGGGATTACAGGCTTGAGCCACCATGCTTGGCCAATAATACTTATTTTACAGATCAGGAAATGGAAGCACAGAGAAATTAAGCAACTTGCTGACAGCCACACAGTGAGGAGGAAAGTGTGTGGAATCAAGACCCTCACAAACCCGGCGGGGCTTGGCCGAATGCACAGGTTGTTTCTTTGTAGGCACCTGTTCACTCTCTGCACCAGGCTGCCAGATCAAGCCCCTCACCTTTGCACAGACGGTTTCCTCTGCCGAGGGACCTCCCTGGTCCCCTCACCTGGCTGACTGTCTCTTATCCTGCAGCTTTCTGTTTCCCCACTTCCTCAGCAAGGTCCGCCATGAGCCCCAGCCCAGGTGAAATCCCTTATGCAATACAGTCCCTAGTACAATGCAGGACAGTAACTTTTTACTTTTTTTTTGAGATGGAGTCTCACTCTGTCGCCCAGGCTGGAGTGTGGTGGTGCAATCTCGGCTCACTGCAACCTCCACCTCCCAGGTTCAAGTGATTCTCCTGCCTCAGCCTCCTGAGTAGCTGGGATTATAGGTGCAGGCCACCACAGCTGGCTGATTTGTTTTTAATATTTTTAGTAGAGACAGGGTTTCACCATGTTGGTCAGGCTGGTCTCGAACTCCTGATCTTGTGATCCACCCACCTCGGTCTCCCAAAGTGCTGGGATTACAGGTGTGAGCCACCACACCCGGCTGAGGATATTACCTTTTATTCTCCCCGCTTGGAATAATGTTTGAAGGTATTGCATTTTGGAGATGGATATGCATGTATCTATATGTATATATCTATCTGCATCTACCAAGTTGATGGCCATAAAAAGGGGATGTGGAGAAGAAATTATTTATTTATTATTAGTTTTTAAGACAGAGTCTTGCTCTATCACCCAGCCTAGAGTGCAGTGGCACGATCTCGGCTTACTACAACCTCCTCCTCCTGGGTTCAAGCAGTTCTCCTGCCTCAGCCTCCTGAGTAGCTGGCGCTGCAGGCACCTGCCACCACACTCGGCTATTTTTTTGTGTTATAATAGACACAGGGTTTCACCACGTTGCCCAGGGTGGTTTTGAGCTCCTGAGCTCAGGCAATCGGCCTAACTTGGCCTCCCAAACTGCTAGGATTATAGGCGTGAGCTACCACACCTGGCCTGGAGAAGAAATTATTTTTAAACATTGTTTTTAAAAGTTTTTTATGTAGCGTTACATTAAAAACATAATTGCATTTCTTTTTTGACTAGTTAATGCATTAAGATATTTTAAAATCCAAAGGTTACAAAAGGGGTAGCATGAGAAGCCTCCCCTCTACTGTAACCAGTTTCTTGTGTATTTGTTTTACCCAGTGGGTAGCTTATATACATCCTGTTTCCTTTCTTGCTTTTTGGTTTTTTTTTTTTTTTTTTTTGCTTTTTTGTTTTCTTATTATCTTGGAAGATCTTTCACTGAGCATATGTAGATCTGCCTTGATTAAAAGAAAAATCTGACAATCCATGAAAAAAAGAAAAAAAATTGTTTCCTATGATCTGTGAAAAAAAGAAAAAAGAAAAATCTGGCTGAGCACTGTGGCACAAGCCTATAATCCCAGCACTTTGAGAGGCTGAGGCAAGAGGATCACTTGAGCCCAGGCATTGGAAGCTGCAGTGAGCTGTGATCAGGCCACTGCATTCCAGCCTGGGCAGCAGAGTGAGACCCTGTCTCACAAAAACAAAAACAAAAGCTCCCTTGTTGAGGTGTATCTTACATTCAGTAAAATGCACGCTTTGTTAATGTGCCAGTCGTGTATACACCTGTGTAGCCACGTTCCAATCCAGATACAGAACATTTCCATCCCCCTAGAAAGTTCTGTCCCTTTGCGGTCGATTCCCCCACCCCAGGAGATCACTTAACTCATTTCTGTTGTCATCAATTAGTTTTGTCTCTTGCAGAATTTCACGTCAATGGAATCGTTCAGCACATGCCCTTTCATGCCTGGCTTCTATCTCCCATTGCACAGATGTGCCACCGTTTCTTTATCCATTCTTCTGAATTAACCAAACTAAAAGTTGAATGGAGCCAGATGTAGGGGAGGTAGGGACGATTAAAGACTTGGTCCCAGGCCAGGGACAGTGGCTCACGCCTGTAATTCCATCACTGGGAGGCTGAGGTGGGTGGATCACCTGAGGTCAGGAGTTCAAGACCAGCCTGCCCAACATGGTGAAACACTGTCTCTACGAAAAATCCAAATGTTATCTGGGTGTGGTGTTGGGCGCCTGTAATCCCAGCTACTGAGGAGGCTGAGGCACGAGAATTGCTTGAACCCAGGAGGTGGAGGTTTCAGTGAGCCAAGATCACGCACTCCAGGCTTCGTGACAGAGTGAGACTCTGACATAAAAAACCAACAAACAACAAAAAAAAAAACACTTGGTCCTCCTGGCCCTGCAAGGTACTTGCAGCCCAAAGAAGTGGTCAGACACTCAGAATAGTCCTGGTGCTAAGGAGACAGTGCTGGGGGTAGCCAGAGAGTGCCAGGACCATTACTGGAGCCCCAGGAAGGAAGAGTTCTTTCCAACTGTGGTGGTGGTGGGTGGGAGAAGCCTTCCTGGCAGAGGAGGATTTGGGGAAGACATTCATAAAAAGTGGGGCTCCCTTTCCCTCACCAGCCACCTCTCCAGCCCGGGTCTGTGGGGCGAAGTCGAAGCCATAGTCTGGCCTGGATGGGTCTCTAGTAGTTCGTTAAGTGACTTCGTTTTGTGACTTCGGGTCAGTCTTTTTCCTTCTGGGAGCCTCAGTTTCCCCTTCTTGCAGATCAGTGGTTTACGTACTGTGGACCCTGAAACTAGAGGTTTCCATGGAGATGGCAGGGGCTGGGATGGGGTTTTGGGCCCCTCATCCTTGCTTCAGTGAGCGCCGCTCAGCAGGCAGTAGCGGCTCTGGTGGTGGATGGGTGGGGTTTAAATTTCAGTTCAGCCACTTCCTGGCTGGGCAAGCTAGGCAATTCCCTAACTTCTCAATGCCTCAGTTTCCTCACTTGTAAAGAGGATATTGGCCAGGCACGGTGGCTTACGCCTGTAATCCAAACACTTTGGGAGGTGGATCACCTGAGGTTGGGAGTTCGAGACCAGTCTGACCAACACGGAGAAACTCCATCTCTACTAAAAATACAAAATTAGCCGGGCGTGGTGACGCATGCCTGTAATCCCACCTACTCAGGAGGCTGAGGCAGGAGAATCGCTTGAACCTGGAAGGCGGAGGTTGCAGTGAGCTGAGATCGTGCCATTGCACTCTAGCCTGGGCAACAAGAGCAAAACTCTATCTCAAAGAAGAAAAAAGGTAATAATCGGACCTGCTTTTCAGGGTTGTTGGGGAGTGCTGAGCCATGGCAAGGACAGTGCTGAGCGTGGATAAATGTTAGTGAGAATTTTCTTGCTGTTTCATTTTGGGCTTTATGGGCAATTTCCTCTGAAGGGAGAAGTCAGGGGCTCTGCTGTCAGTGCCCAGGAGGGATCTGCCTGTCAGCCTGGCCCCTGAAGTTTCTTTTTTTCTTTTTTTTTTTTCTTTTTGAGACGGAGTTTCACTCTTGTTACCCAGGCTGGAGTGCAATGGCGCGATCTCGGCTCACCGCAACCTCCGCCTCCTGGGTTCAGGCAATTCTCCTGCCTCAGCCTCCTGAGCAGTTGGGATCACAGGCACGCGCCACCATGCCCAGCTAATTTTTGTATTTTTAGTAGAGACGAGGTTTCACCATGTTGACCAGGATGGTCTCGATCTCTTGACCTCGTGATCCACCCTCCTCGGCCTCCCAAAGTGCTGGGATTACAGGCGTGAGCCACCATGCCCAGCCCCCCTGAAGTTTCTTGGAGTGGCTCCTGCTTCCTGCAGACCCAGGCTCAGACAAGTTGGAGCCTGTCACCCAGTTCTCAGGTTCCCCCTAACTCCTCAGACCTGGGACATACCCTGACCCCAGTACTCCATGTGTGCCAGCCACTACTCTAGGCCAGGAGTGGGATGAAACGCTCATCCTGGATGAAAGGCTGGCAGGCCTGGGCTGGGCCAATAAACTGCCCCACCCATCCTGGGAGGACCTCTGGGCAGCGGTGTAAACTGAGTCATGGGGGGTGAGGGGGTGAGTCACTCAGCCTAGGAGTGGGAGCCAAATGGGGCAGAGCTCGCCTGTGTGGGGTCCCTGGCCCCATCTCAAACAGCTGCAACACTCAGCCCAACTCCAACACCCACCAGGCCCCTGGCCCACGACAGATGGGAGCGGGGCCAGACCAGGTTCCCAGAGGGCAGGAGCCCAGAGGCTGGACTCCCAGTGCGCACGAATGTGTCTGTGTGTGAGTTTGTGTCATGTGTTGTGAGGGGCGGGTGGCAGACAGGAAAGGGAGGCTCTGACTCGGGAGGAAAGGATGGATTAGGGTTTGGAACAGAGTCAAAGCCCTAGAGAGATTTTGGCGGGAATGCTTCACCGCCCTCTCCTGGCCTCTGAGGGTTGGGCTGATTTTCCTGCCAGCTTTCTCCCTTTAGGGAGGGAGGAAGAGGAGCTGGGGCCTGGTGGGTGACCTGCCTGTCCCCTAGGGTCTCCAGAGGGCAGAGTCAGACGGTGGAGAGAAGATCCCCAGAAACCAATTTGGACTTCACCCCAGAAAGGCCTTTACCCTCAGGGGCCAGAGCTGCCCGGGGACCAGGGACTACCTCCCTGCGACACAGGCGCGTGCAAGGACTCCGGGGAGTCATGGAGGCCCCAGAGCACTTCTAGCCTTGACCCCAGCCAAGTTGCCGAGTTACTTAACTCTGCCTCGGTGGTCTGTGAGGACCACGATGAGTTAACGCATCTAAACTGCTTAGGGTGTGTCTGGCAGCGCAGAGTAGGTCTATATACATGTTTGCTTTTTTTTCTTTTTCCAGACAGGTTTGCCAGGCTGGAGTGCAATAGCTGGATCACAGCTCACTGAAGCCTTGACCTCCCAGGCTCAAGCAACCTTCCTCTCTTAGCCTCCTGAGTGGCTGGGAGCATAGGAATGCACCACCATGCCTGGCTTTTTCTTTTTATATTATGGTAGAGATGGGGGTCTCACTGTGTTGCCCAGGCTGGTCTTGAACTCCTGGGCTCAAGTAATCCTCTTGCCTTGGCCTCCCAAATTGCTGGGATTATAAATATGACTCACTGTGCCCAGCCCGTGTTTCCTTTTACTATTTGAGCTTGTTTTCTTATCTATAAAATGGGTGAGAAAGGATGCCTGAGGTGGCCCTTGTCCAGCTTTCTCTCTGGTCCCAGTCTCTGGTTTTATTCCCTGGGAAGTTGCCCCCTAAGCCTTGTCACCCTGCCTGACTCTGTCTCCCTGGGTTTTTTCCCCAGTAAGCAAAGAAAGATGGGGTTGGTGGGCTTCTCAGCTGTGTGTCCTCAGGTTTACCCCTGGGTGCCTGGGGGATGTGTGTCACAGGAGCAGGGAGTTTCCCTCCTCAGATGAATCAGCTGTGTGACCCGATCCTCATCCCTGCCAGAGCCCTTCCCAGCAGGCGGGAGTGGGGCGCAGCTGCCCCACTGGGAAAATCCCCCAAATCCTGCCAAAGCTCTTGCTGAAGCGTTCTCCTGAGTCAGCTGTTTCAGTCCTCTTTGAGTCTGCCCGAGTTCCAGCCGGAGTTAGGAGTCGGGCGGATTCTGTCCTTCCCTGGACAGACCCTCTGGAGCCTCCTCCCTGGGGTCTGGGGGTTTGCAGCATGTGGGAATGGGAGGAAAAGGAGTTGGCGGGGGGCCTCAGTCACCCTTCCCCTGGTTTTATAAAAGGAGCAGAGCTCAGGGCTTGTCCAAGTTTGCCCAGCGCCCCCTGGGCCGAAGGCACTTCCCTGCTCCAATGTAGGAAGGGGCCAGCCAAACAAGGCAGAACCCGCTGCCAGCCCGAGGGGGCGGGTTTTGGGGGGCCATTGACCTGGCAGGGGAGCAGTGCTCACTGTAGACCTGGAGACCCTTCCTGCCCAGTGTGCTTGGTCATTGCACTTTCTAGGCCTCAGTTTCATCATCAGTAAAAAAGGACTTTTGGCCACGCGCGGCGGCTCATGCCTGTAATCCCAGCACTTTGGGAACTTTGGGAGGCCGAGGCAGGCAGATCACCTGAGGTCAGGCCTTCAAGACCAGCCTGGCCAACATGGAGAAACTCCATCTCTACTCAAAATACAAAAAACTAGCTGGGCATGGTGGCACATGCCTGTAATCCCAGCTACTCGGGAGGCTGAGGCAGGAGAATGGCTTGAACCCGGGAGGAAGAGGTTGTGTGCCACTGCACTCCAGCCTGGGCAACAAAAGCGAAACTCTGTTTCAAAAAAAAAAAAAAAAAAAAAAAAAAACAGGACTTTTGGCTGGGAACGGTGGCTCACGCCTGTAATCCCAGCACTTTGGGAAGCCGAGGCGAGCAGATCAGCTGAGGTCAGGCATTCGAGACCAATGTGGTAAAATCCCATCACTCCTGAAAATACAAAAAAAATTAATGGGGCATGATGGCATGTACCTGTGGTCCCAGCTACTCAGGAGGCTGAGGCAGAATTGCTTGAACCCAGGAGGAGGTTGCGGTGAGCTGAGATCATGCCACTGCACTTCAGCCTCAGCCTTGGTGACAGGGTGAAACTCTGTCTCAAAAAAAGAAAAAAAAAGGGACTCAGTTTTGGCCCAGCTTCTCTCCCAGGTGGCTCTGAGGACCCAACCTCCCGTGTGCTTTAGAAACCAGACTCTGAGTCCTTGCATGGCTCATCTATGTTTGCAGCCTCACCCCAGGAGCACTTCGATAAAGTGGGGGTTCACCAGTGCATCAGGAGCCCTGGAGGTGGGTGACCTGGGTTTGAATCTTGGCTTTGCCACTCACTTGCTTTGGAACCTCGAGCCAATTATTGAACTTGTCTGGACCTCAGTGTCCTCTTCTGTAAAACAGCAATAATGATAGAGCCAAGTGAAACTTAGATGAAATCATGTAGGTAAACGCTTAGCACCGTGCCTGGCTCTTGTTATGAATAGAATGAGGAAACGGAGGCCCAAAGAGAGAGTGGTTTTAATTCACTCACTCATTTATTCAAGAATGTTCACTGGGTGCAGTGGCTCACGCCTGTAATCCCAGCACTTTGGGAGGCCGAGGCAGGTGGATCACGAGGTCAAGAGATCAAGACCACCCTGGTCAACATGGTGAAACCCCGTCTCTACTAAAAATACAAAAAATTAGCTGGGCATGGTGGCACGTGCCTGTAATCCCAGCTACTCAGGAGGCTGAGGCAGGAGAATTGCCTGAACCCAGGAGGCGGAGGTTGCGGTGAGCCGAGATCGCGCCATTGCACTCCAGCCTGGGTAACGAGCGAAACTCCGTCTCAAAAAAAAAAAAAAAAAGTTTACTTGGCATCTGCACTAGGCTGGGCCCTATGCCGGGGAGGATGAAGCATAGCCACTGTTCTGAAGGGACCTGACATGCAGATGAGAGAAGCAGGCGGGCAGGAGTTGTGGGAGCCTCGGGGACACTCCTGGGACAGGTAGGGTGAGGAAGTTTGCAGGAGGATCCTGGAGAATTACACCTGAGCCGGTGGGTCTGCGACATGGAACCAGGAAGGGAAGTGGGCGAGGGTAAGCCAAGCAGAGGCTATGGCACGAGCAAAGGCGTGAAAGTGAGAAAGGCCAGCGTGTGTGCAAGAAAGTCACACGCAGCTTAACGTTCTTGGACAAGGAGTGTGAAGCAGGGAGTGGAAATTGGATGAGGCAGAAGGGTCTGGCAGGGGCTGAACCTGAGTCACCAAGTACTTCATTCATTCGTGTAATAATTTATGGAGTCGTTGTTCTGGCCAAGCACTGTGCTAGGCTCTGGGGACAGGGCTGAGATCTAGACACTGTTCCTGCCTTCACAGAGCACAGTATGGGCATGGGCCTTAGGGGCCAGCAGGAGACGGACATCAATCAAGCCATTACACAAGTCACCACACACTCCTGCCACCAGGGCTGCAAGGCAGGTGTTCAAGCAGAAGGAACAGCCTGAGGCCCAGGGCTGCTCACCAGGTGGTGAAGGAAGTGCCAGACGGCTCCGGCGGGGTGAGCATGGGCAGAAAGGGGTGCCCGAGGGCAGCGGGGGCAGTCGATGGGCACCAGGTCATGTCCAGTGCAGGAGAGTGAACTCTATCCTGCAGGCTGCAGGGAGCCACAGAAGGGCTTTCGACAGAAGGACATGGCTACTCTGCAGGAGGGATCTGTTGACCTGGCTGTCGAGAATGGAGGGGGACAAGGGGAGAGTGGAGGTGGCTTGTGAGATGGTGGGTTGTGGGCTGGGGCAGGGCACGGGGATGGAGAGGGGCTGTGTGTGTGACACGATCAGCTACAGAAGAAGCCAGAGCTGTTGACCCCACTTGGGCATCTCTGCTGGATCCATGAGGTGCCTCGGCCCACTTTGGTCGAGTGCAAGGCACTGGTGGTCTGAGGGAGGCAGAGCACGAGGCTCCAACTCGGAGACCACCCAGCTCTGGGGACTTCCAAGGCTGGGCAGAGGGGGACTCAGACCTGGGTAAGCTCAGGGTGGGGAGGAAGCTGGAGAGAGCACTGAGCCAGCATCTCATGACTCAGCCACTTCCACCCAGTCAGCCCGGTGGCATCTCCGCTCCCCTGCTCTAAATTCCAATTCGGTGAGACTGCTGGAGGCTGAGTCAGCCCCGGCATGGCACGAGAGCTGTGTCCCAAGGGGCTCCCTGCCAGACACCCTGGCCCCCAACCAAGACCAGGACCAGACACAGGGCTGGAGAGGTGGAGGGGTGCAGGAGCCAGGCTCCGACAGCAAGTCCCAGCAGAGCAGGGCAGGCTAGTGAGATCACGTGGGTGAAAGCTGCTTCGTGCACTGTGAAAAGCTCACTGTGAGTTTTCCTTGGTGAGCGCAGGGACCTCACTGCCTGAGAAAGGGACTGGGATGCAAGCCTCACTCTGCCCACCTCATCATATGACACTGAGAACACTCCTTTCCCCTCTTGGCTTCAATTTCCTTGACCACGCAATGGGGCCAACGTCTCCTAAAGACGTTCTGAGAAATAATACATATGAAAGTGCTTTGCAAACTGTCCAGTGGGCCCTATAACAGTCAGGGTGGTAGGGAAGGAGCAATGGCAGGGCTTCCAAAGAGACCACTCAGGGTTGTGCAGGTTGTTCACTGCACAAGGATGTCCAGCCTAGGGTGTGGAAATCCAGCCCATCCTCTGCTCCCAAACCACATACCCCAGCCTAGGACTGCTCGGACTTACAGGGTTCCTTTCTCTAATATGCACATGTGCACCCTGAGGGCTAGCAGTGGCCCCTTAGACGTTCCTGGAGGAGTCAACCCCTGGAATTATGGGAAATCACTGAGAAATTGATTTGGGATGGAGGAGAAGTGGCGCTGCTTTTGCAGAGGTTCTAATGGCAGGGCCCAGCCTCAGCAGTGAGGCACATCTTATAGCTAGGGGCAGCTATGAGGACCTGGCTGGGTAAAAGGGGTAGTCTCTCCTGGCCCTGCCTCTCTCTAGCAACCAAAGCAGGTAACCACCAAGACAGTATTTTAAAAAACACTCAAGACACAGACCCAAGATGGGTTTTATTGAAATGCCAGGAGCAGGCACATGTCAAAGTAGGCAAGGAAGGCGGGACAGTGGTGGTGCAGGCTATGTGAGTTGGCAGGGATGGGCAGGTCTCATGTCCATGGCCCTGGCATTCCCTCTGCCAGGGGATGAGTAGGCACAACTACCCTCCCCCTAAAATGGCATGCTCAGGCCAGCGGGGCCCCTACCTTCTTGACCATGAAGACTCCAAGGACGGGGCTGGAAGCACTAAGTTTTCTCCCTTGTGAGGAGGAAGGAGAGAAGGGGAGATGCAGGAAGAAGGGGAGGTATACCGGGGATGAGCGTGGCCAAGGGAGGCTCTCCTAGGTGTCTGCACCCAAACCCTGGTCCTGGGCAGTGGAGAGGAGCAGCATTAAAAAGGGAGGCTGAGGGTTCGTCCCTCGGGAACCGGAGTGCCCCAGCCTGTGGGGGCTTGAGCCAGCCCTGAGCAGAGGGCAGAAGTTCAAGCAGACTGAAGATGCAGGTCGTTCCCAAGTGACCTAGTCCCCAGAGCTGGAGGGTTGGCCTTCATGGGACAAGGAGGAAGACAGGAGGATCCATCCCCAGCATGGAGGAGGCAGAGGGCAGTCTCCCCAGTTTGGCCCCTCTAGGTCAGTTCCACGTTGTTGGCACGGTCAAGCACTCGGGAGCCACGGGCACCACCCCCAAGCTGGAAACGGCTCTCATAGAGAGTGGGGCAGAGATGCCAGCGGTTGGCCCGGTAGATGCCCAGGTAGGTGTAGACGTCAGGCTTGTAGGTGAGCAGGCACTTAATGCCTGCTGCACGGATGGCTGAATCTGCCTCCAGTACACCCAATCGGTCCGTGAAGTCGTCCGTGTAAACACAGATGACCTGGCGCCCACCCTCCTTGGCCCGTGGGCTCACCTTGGCCACCTGAAGCCGGCCTTCAACCACGGCCCGGGCAATGCCAGCCCAGGCGTGGTCCAGCTTGAAGCCTGGTGCCAGATGCATCAGCCACTTGCCCGAGAGCACATGGTGGGTGATGGCCAGCTGTCGCAGGGTACCTGGAGTGATGGGCCGCCCGCTGGTCTGCAGAGCTTCCCAGGCTGCCTGCAGGCCCTGCACGTCCCCGGAGTTGGGGCTGTAGCCGTGCCCATACACTGCAATCCAGCCCACAGGCTCTGAGTTGGGTGAACCGGGGTCCCCATAGCGGGTAACTTGGGATGGTGGGTACTTGACCAGCCAGGCATCCAGCTCGGTGGCGGGCGTTGTTCGGGCATCAAACACTAGCCAGGGGTCCATGTCAGCTGCCATGGCCTCTGCAGCCAGGTGCTCAGCGGTGAAGCCATCCTCACGGCCACCTGGAGAGTCCTCCTCTTCTAGCTCCTCACCTGGTTCCATCCTGCTGTGAGGGAACCGAGACAAGGCGGAGTCAGAGACAATAACTACAGGTGCTACGCACGGGATTAAACTGTGGTCTTGGGTAAGAGTCACTGTCGATGCGCCTCAGTTGCCTCATCTTTACAACAGGCTAACAACTGTTCCTGTCCCGTAGATCCGTTGTGAAAATTAGATACCTGAGGAGTGAGCGCTCCAGAAGGGTTGCTACAGTTATTACTATTCTCCTTGACTTACAGGCAAGGAAACTGAGGCTCAGAGAAAAAGGACTTGCCCAAGGTCACACCCGTAGTGTGTGACAGAGCCGAAAGGTGAATCCAGGCGTGGGAGCATCGCCCCAGCTACACCTCCCGGCCCTGCCAAGGTCCCCTTTTCCGGCAGGTATCTGGAGCGCTAGCATTTAATGGAGGGAGACAGAGAAGCGCACGTTCGCGCAGCTCCCGAGGCCGGCTCTGTAGCGCCAGGCCTCCTGGGCAGGCGTCATCGGGCCCACTTAAAGACGACGACACTGAGGTCCAGAGAGGGCACGAGCCGGTCCGAGGCCAATGGGGCGATGCCCGGACTCGAACCTGGGCTTGTTAGAGCCTGCAGGAGCGCGGCTCCGGCCTTGCCGGGCCCGCCGCCATTAGCGCCCACGGCCCGAGCTACGCCCCCGCCCCGGCCCTACCCTGCCCCTCCCGCCGCCCGCAGTCACCTCCGGCCTTCGCTGCGTTCGACGCCGACCCAGCCTCGGGCCCGGCTCCGTTCCTGCCGGGGTTCCGCGCCACCGCCGCCGCGCCCCGCCCCCGCCACGGCCGTCGCTGCCGCCGCCGCCATCTTAGCGCCGCGCCGCCACAGGGCGGGGCCGCTGGCCACAGCGCCGCACCGCGGGGCGGGGCCGCCAGGGGAAGGGGCGGGGCCTGCTGGGAGCTGCTGCTCGGGGGGCGGGGCCATCGCGGGAACCCGGGGAGGGCCGGGCCGCGGGGGGCGGAGCCAACGTTCGCTCTTCTGGCCTTGCGGGCGGGCGGGAGCGGCGGTCCAGACCCGGGACGGACGCGCACCGTCCGGGAGGCTCCAAGGAGAGGGCACTAGGGCCCGGCGAGCGGCATCTTACCGGCGGCGCTAGGACCCCGCGGGAAGCAGCGGGGGCGGAGCGGGCGGCACCAGGACCCGGGGGAACCGCGGCGGGCGGGCGGCGAGCAGGCCCGGGAGCCGGGAGTCTGCGGGTGGCGGCGCTGGACCCGACGCGGAGAGAGAGGTCCCGAGATGCCGAGCAAGAAGAAGAAGTACAACGCGCGGTTTCCGCCGGTGAGCACGTGGCAGAGCCCGGCAGGAGTGGGCCCTGCTCCCGGGAGGCTTAGGCCCAGTTCCCGCTGGGGAGGGGGGCGAGCCGCGGTGTTCGGGGGCCTGGACGCCCCGCCCCCTCCGTGCCCTCCCCGCGTCCGCGTCCCCCGCCCCTTTTCTCCGGGGATGCCCCTTCCTCCCCCAGCATCCCCTTCGGGGACGGAGGCGACCGGGTCTGAACTCTGCTCCCCCACCTGCAGGCGCGGATCAAGAAGATCATGCAGACGGACGAAGAGATTGGGAAGGTGGCGGCGGCAGTGCCTGTCATCATCTGTATCCTGCCGGGGTCTGGCCGGGTCGAGGGGCGTGGGGGAGGGAGGCAGCAGGTCGCCCTCTCCCGCCCCCGCGTTCTCCTTGACGCCCCTCAGCCCGGGCGCTCGAGCTCTTCCTAGAGTCGTTGTTGAAGAAGGCCTGCCAGGTGACCCAGTCCCGAAACGCCAAGACCATGACCACATCCCATCTGTGAGCGGCGGGGCTGGCGCGGGGAGTTCACGCGCGGAGGGAGGCAGAGCCTGGATAGCGAGGGAGGTGGGCGGCGGCCGGGACACCAGCGAGGCCTCAGACTGGTGGAGGAGGGGCTGGGCGTCCCGGCAGAGGGAGCTACCCGAGCAAAGGAGGGCAGACCCGGGGGTGGTGATGGGGCCTCGGCTCCAGTCTGACATCCGGGGCCCCTTGCTGTCACTTGCTGAGGGTCTGGGTGTCTGGGCCCCTCTTGAGTGCCAGCCACTCCCCACCTCTTCCAGGAAGCAGTGCATCGAGCTGGAGCAGCAGTTTGACTTCTTGAAAGACTTGGTGGCATCTGTGCCTGACATGCAGGGAGACGGGGAGGACAACCACATGGATGGGGAAAAGGGCCCCCGCAGGTGCGGCCAGGGCCTAGCCTAGGGAAGGCCAAGGCCACAGGGCTTGGAGGTGGCTGGGGGGTGGCCGAGGAGTAGGGAGATCTCTGGGCAGATGGACTGTACCTTCCCAAAGGGGCCGGAAGCCAGGCAGTGGCAGCCGAAAGAACGGTGGGATGGGAACAAAAAGCAAGGACAAGAAGCTGTCCGGGACAGACTCGGAGCAGGAGGTGAGTGAGGCCCCAACCCTTCTGCCTGCCCTTGGTGATGGGACCGGCAGCCTCGCCTCAGACTGAACCAGCTGAAGGCCAGCTCTTGTCCTTTTCTGTGACCTCTTTGTACCCCAGTTTCTTTGTAAATTGGGGCTATGAGGTCTTCTGCTGTCTCTGCCACTCCTGGTGATGGGCTCATGCCTTTTCTTGTCAACTCTGACCTCTGCGGTGCTCACAGGATGAATCTGAGGACACAGATACTGATGGAGAAGAGGAGACATCGCAACCCCCACCCCAGGCCAGCCACCCCCCTGCCCACTTTCAGAGGTGAGCAGCCCAGAGGCACGGGAGGGCGCTGGCAGACTCCCCAGAGCCGGCTCACCCCTCCTGCTTTTCCTGGCTCCTTGGTCTTGCTGATTGTGGCAGATTTGGGGGTGGGAAGAGAATAACTGAGGAGGACTTGAAGGCAGGAGACTGTTATTCCGAAAGATCCTGTCCCACTCTGCCAGTGCCCATGGGTGGAGCCTGGGCCTGCCCTACCTGAACTGCCTTGAGCCTTGGTCCCATGCATCTGGAGGGTGGTGGTGGGAGGGAGGATGGGGGAGGGAAGGTCTTGGCAGCTGCCCCTGTGGAGGGCAGGTGGGGCTCAGGCCTGACTCCCCCTTGCCTTCTGCCCTGCAGCCCCCCGACACCCTTCCTGCCCTTCGCCTCTACTCTGCCTTTGCCCCCAGCGCCCCCAGGCCCCTCAGCACCAGACGCAGAGGATGAAGAGGATTACGACTCCTAGCGCCCTCCACCCCCCAGGCAATAGCCCCTTTTAGTTGGTTTTAGTTGCTCTGGGGGGAGGAGGGAAGGTAGAGCTGTTCTTGAATTTATTAAAAAAATTAATAAAAGGGAATCATCAGTGTCTGTCCCAGGCTCTCTGCAGGATGTCATGGTTGCTGTCCCATCCCCCCACCTGCCTTCCCCACATGAAACTGGGAGCTGGGCCTGGGTCAGTGGCAGGTGAAGCGGTAGCAAGGGAGGGAGGTGTCAGCTGGGGAGGCTGGAGGCCCCAGCTCTGCTGAGCAGCACCAGGGCTGCTGACCGACTGAAGGGAGGTGAGAGAACTTGCAGGTGCGGGCACTCGGGGGACATTGCTGACCCCTGGCAGGCTGCCGCCCTGCCCTGAGCAGCCTCTTGTCTCTGATGGAGACTGTTCTGCCCACTGTGGGCTGCTGTGAAGGGATAAGTGGGACAGGAAACAGGAACAGGTCTTGGATACTGTAGAGTCCTGCGCCCGGTGCAGTGAAGGGCATATGGGAAGGAGCAGACATACTGAGATTGTGCAGGGCCTTGAAGGTGGTTTTTGCACAGGGCAGTTTCACAGTCTGGTCATCCAGATATATTTCAGAGCGGACCCAGGAGCTGCACTGCCCGTAATGCAGAGGTACTGGGTGAGGCTGGAGTGGGCGCAGGTGGCCTATGTGGGGCCTCCTGGGGCCCGGGGGTACATTCAGTTTTAAAGTTCTACTGGCATGGTGGCACATGCCTGTGATCCCAGCTATTCGGGAGGCTGGGCCCAGAGTTCAAGGCAGCAGTGAGCCATGACTGCACCACTGCACTCCAGGCTGGGCAACAGAGCATTACCCCATCTCAAAAAAAAATGTATATATGTATAATCTATTTCTTAACAAACTCACTGGCTTTCTTGTGGGCACTGGTGGCAGCAGGGAACCAACAGAAGTCTGGGTGAAGGTAATGGCAGCTGGAGCAGGGTGAGGTAGGGGCACAGTGAGCGGTGGGCAGGCTTGGGTCTGTGCTGGCCTCAGCCTTGAGCGTGGAGATGGCTGACTGGACGTGGAGGTTGAGGGGATTGTTAAGGGTGACCCCCGGGTTTCTTTCTGCAGTGGTTTTGGTGGGTAGGGGCTCCTTCCCTGCTGGGGGACACAGGGAGAAGAACAGGGTTCGGCCTGAAGATCACAGTCTGGCTGTGATGGATCAGGGGTGCCTGTGAGGCCGCTGAGGGGAGGTACCTAGTAGATGCGTGAACATAGCGAGACAAAGATGCATGCGAGCCTCAAAAGCAGGTGACCTCGCTAAGCATGGGGTGCTGGAGCAGGCCACCCAAGGAGACGAGGGTGGCCAGAATCCGGGCCACCCAGGATCCACGGTGGTGCCTACCCAGGTGCGTGTGGAAGCAGGGAGAGGTCAATTATCAGACGCCGTGGACAGGAGGTGGTGCCTGCGAGCTGCCCCTCAGCTTTCCTGGAGCTTCCGCCAGTGCTGCTTGGGCCTTGGTAGTGGTTGGAGGGGGCAAGGGGAGACCCTGAGGCGTGTGAAAGCAGTACTTAGAGATTCCAGCCAGAGACCGCTCAGAGTAAGGGGCACGGGAGTGGGGGGCGGTTTGTTTATTTATATATATACATTTGCATTATATGTTACATATATATAAATTTCCCATACTATATGGATGTATGGGGGTGGTTTTTAGATGGCAGGAATGCAAGCCTTTAGAGAGAGTGGCTGCAGGGACAGGATGGGAGAGAATTGATAGGGTGAGGTAGGGGAACCTCAGGCCAGCCCCAACCTGCCAAGGGACAGGCAGTGAGTGGGTTTTGGGGAGAGGATTGAGGTAACATTTTTTTTTTTAATTTGAGATGGAGTCGCCCTTTCATCCAGGCTGGAGTGCAGTGGTGTGATCTTGGTTCACTGCAGCTTCCACTTCCCAGGTTCAAGAGATTCTCCTGTCTCAGCCTCCCAAGTAGCTGGGATTACAGGCACCCTCCACCACTCCTGCCTAATTTTTGTATTTTTACTAGAGACAGGGTTTAGCCATGTTGGCCAGGTTGGTCTCAAACTCCTGACCTCAAGTGATCCGCCTGACCTGGCCTCCCAAAGTGTTGGGATTACAGGCGTGAGCCACCTTGCCCAGCCAGAGGTAACACTTTTTTAATTTAAATTTGTTTGTTTTGTTTTGTTTTGGAGCCAGGGCCTCTCTTTGTTGCCAAGACTAGCATGATCATGGCTCACTGCAGCCTTCTGGGCTCAAGGAATCCTCTCACCTCATCCTCCAGAGTAGCTGGGACTATAGGCGTGTATTGTTTGTGTGTGTGTGCGTGTGTATAGAGATGAGGTCTCATTATGTTGCTCTGACTGGTCTCGAACTCCTGGTCTCAAGTGATCCTCCCACCTTGGCCTTCCAGCATGCCAGGCTTACAGGCGTGAGCCACTGCACCTGGCTGGTCTTTGCAGTTTTTTGTTTGTTTGTTTGTTTGTTTGTTTTTAGAGTCTCACTCCGTCACCAGGCGTCAGGCTGGAGTGTAGTGGCGCGACCTCGGCTCACTGCACCTTCCGCCTCCCAGGTTCAAGCAATTCTCCTGCCTCAGCCTCCCGAGTAGCTGGGACTACAGGCGCGTGCCACCACACTTAGCTAATTTTTTTGTATTTTTAGTAGAGACGAGGTTTCACCATGTTGGCCAGGATGGTCTCGATCTCTTGACCTCGTGATTCGCCCGCCTCGGCCTCCCAAAGTGCTGGGATTACAGGCCTGAGCCACCATGCAGGGGAGATACCATGATCATGCAGTTTTTAATCTTCCCAGGTGTTTGATTTCTCTGTGAAGCAGGGGGCAGGTCTCCTTCCCTGAGTGACGGGCCCAAAGAAGGAGAAGATGGGTTGAAACAGCCAAGGCTGATGAGAGGGTCAAGGATTTGAGGCATGGAGAGCGGACAGCCCTGGGGAGCTGGAGACTGGGGCATCTGCGGGCCTTGCCTGCCTCTTGGCGTCCGCTTTGGTCACAGTGCCTTTGGTTTCCTTTCCGGAACCACCTCTTCTCTGCTGGAACCTGTGCTTTGGGCAGCTGAGCCCCCTCCCTGGGGTGAGGGGTGTGAGTGGCGCACCAGCCTAGCCCCTCTCAGGGCCACCCACACTCCGCCACTGATTGGTGCAGAGGTGGGGTCCTGGGCCCCAGAACTTCAGGTGGGACCATCGGGAAAGAGTTTTGACAAGATCGCTGGTGAGATGACAGCGGCCACACTGGGGCAGCGGAGCTGGCGGAATGTGTGTGGGCCGGGAGCTGGTGGAAGCCGCTTATTACCCCAAGGGCCCATCCCGCCTGAGAACAAAGCCAGCACGGGGAGCAGAGCCAAGGGGTCCAGAGACAAGAGCTTTCTGATGCCATGTGGGCACTTGGGGCTGAGCTGGCCTGAGGCCTGTGCACCTTGGACTTCTTAGTCACATGAGCCAATAAACATTTCCCTCCTCTAAGCCAGTTTGCTTTCTGTCTTGTCACTGAAAAAGCTCTGGTTGACATAGGGCCTGTGGACAGGAGGTGGATCCCACTGACCCAGGGGCAGCTTTCTCTCAAAACAGATGGGGGCAGACCCAGGGAAGGTAGACCCTTGGGGTCACCAGAAGGAGGTTGTGCCAATCGTGTGTAAGGAATAGGAGAGGGAAAAACCCCTGGGACCCTATTGCCAGGTCCATCCAAGAGGTGAGGGTCAGAACAGGGAGGGTTCAAGGTGACACCTGGAAAGGCGAGGAGGCTGGGGTGCAGGGGGCACCTCTCACTGCATAGGGGTGAAAGGCCCAAGGAGGCCGAGGTGGGCGGGAGGAGCTGCTTGGAACAGCTGGCCTGCACCTCTGTATTCTTGGCCTGCTCGTTCGGCCTTGAGGCAGAGTGCTTAAGACTGGAATCTCTGGAGCCAGGCCCAGGGTTCAAATCCTGGCTCTTCCATTTACTAATCTCAGACAAATTCTCCAACTTCTCTGTGCATCAGTTTTCTCATCTGTAAAATCGGGCTAGTTGTTACTTATGCTAGTTATATGTACTATGTATTTTCTCTTTTTTAAATACATATGCTATATATTTAATAGTCACTCCTCCGTGTCCTGGGTGATTGGTTCCAGGACCCCCATGGATACCAAAATCCATGGAAGCCCAAGGCCCGAAGTTGGCTCTGCAGAACCTGCCAATAGGCAAAGCCAACCTTTCATATCCACAGGTTTTACATCCTGTGAATATTGTATTTTTCGTCTCCAGTTGGTTGAATCCACAGATGTGGGACCCACGGGTGTGGAGGGCCAACTGTACTGTATATACCTGTATGAGGGCAAAGCTTGCTGATGTCATAAAGCCCAGACATATAGGTTCAAATGCAGTGGGAGTTTGTATCTTGCCTATAGGAGGGTCATAATGGGATTTATCTGATCAGTGGGCAGCACTTCTCTAAGAGGGATTGCAGGGATGTGGCTCTGTTGGTGCCATCTTCCTCAGCCCATGACTTCCAAGGTTGTTGTGGAAGCGAGAGCTCAGAGCTCATGGAGGTTTTAATGGCCAGGATGGGAAGTGGCCCAGCGCCTCTGCTCACCTGCCACTGCTAGGAGTTTCTGCTGACCTCACAGGCCACGGGCAGGGCTTGGCCTAGCCTGTGCCAAGTGTTAGGATGCAGCCTCCTGAGACAGAGAGCGGGGGCTCAGGGGAGATGGTGTTCCTGACTGGGCGACGTGGCCCCTGGGTACCTCCTAGGAGTGGAGAAAGATGGCTTCTGCCCAGTGGATGCCACTGGACACCGGGAAGAGACCTCCTATCAGTGCTCTGTCTGCAGAGCTCTGCTGGGGAACCGATGATTTTCTCTGTCTTTTTTCTAGCTGTGGGAAGCCTTCAGCCGAGTCCGTCTGAATGTCTTAGTCTGATCTCAGCTGTGCCCAGGGTGTAGGTGTGACCAGCATGTGAAACGGGGAGCAGCTTCTGAGGCCAGCATGGCAGCCAATGACAGTGATACTCCCTGCCGGGTGGAGAGCCACTCTCTGTAGCCCACCACAGGGTTCCATCAGCAGATGTTTCCTGAGCACCCAGCATCATTACTCAGCAGGGAAATGAGGTAACAGTCACCCACCAAAAGTCTGACATTAAGAGTCTGACATCCCTGGCCAGGAGCAGCGGCTTATGCCTGTAATCCCAGCACTTTGGGAGGCCGACGTGGGCAGATTACCTGAGGCCTGGAGTTGGAGACAAGCCTGGCAAACAGAGTGAAACCCCATCTTTACTAAAAATATAAAAATTTAGCTGGGCGTGGTGGCAGGTGCCTGTATATCCCAGCTACTTGGGAGGCTGAGGCAGGAGAATCACTTGAACCCAGGAGGAGGAGGCTGCAGTGAGCTAAGATCACACCATTGCACTCCAGCCTGGGCAACAGGAACTAAACTCTGTCTCAAAAAAAAAAAAAAAAGGCTGGGCGTGGCGGCTCACGCCTGTAATCCCAGAACTTTGGGAGGCCAAGGCGGGCAGATCACCTGAGGTCAGGAGTTCAAGACCAGCCTGACCAATATGGTGAAACCCCATCTCTACTAAAACCACAGAAATTAGCAGGGCATGGCAACACATGCCTGTAATCCCAGCTACTCAGAAGGCTGAGGCAGCAGAATTGCTTGAACCTGGGAGGCAGAGGTTGCAGTGAGCTGAGATTGTGCCACTGCACTCCAGCCTGGGTGACAGAGTGAGACTCTGTCTCAAAAAAAAAAAAAAAAGAGTCTGACATCCCCAAATACTGGAGAGGAAGTGGCTACACAGCACTTACACATGGCTGGCAGAAGTGTCAGTAGGTACAACCACCTTGGAAAACCGTTCAGCAGTTTCTTACCAACACTCACACTTCCCCTATGACCCAGCAATTCCACTCCTAGGTAGCTACCCAAGAGAGATGGGGGCATAGGGCCACCGGAAGACATGTACAAGGCTGTAGCCCCAAACTGGAAACAGCTCGATGCCCGTCAACAAGAGCATGAATACATAAGTGGTGGAATATTGTATGGTAGAACAGCAGTCAAAGGAACCGCTGTCACAGGCAACACTGTGGGAAGATCTTGTAGACCTTATGTGGAGCAAAAGAAGCCAAACAAAAAAGTGCATGGACGAGGCCGGGCGCGGTGGCTCACGCCTGTAACGCCAGCAATTTGGGAGGCCGAGGCGGCCAGATCACAAGGTCAAGAGATGGAGACCATCCTGGCCAACGTGGTGAAACCCTGTCTCTACTAAAAATACGAAAATTAGCTGGACGTGGTGGTGCATGTGAGCTGTTCGGGAGGCTGAGGCAGGAGAATCACTTGAACCTGGGACGTAGAGGTGCGATAAGCTGAGATCGTGCCACTCCACGCCTAGTGACAGAGCGAGACTCCGTCTCAAAAAAAAAACATGAACCAGGTGCAGTGGCTCACACTTGTAGTCCCAGAACTTTTGGAAGCCAGGGTGGGCGGATCACTTGAGCTCAGGAGTTCAAGACCAGCTTAGGTAACATAGTGAGACCCCATCTCTACAGAAAAATACTGAAATCAGCTGGGCATAGTGGTACCTGCCTATAATCCCAGCTACTCAGGAGGCTGAGGTGGGAGGATGGCTTGAACCCAGGAGGTAGAGGCTGCAGTGAGCTGAGATTGCTCCACTGCACTCCAGCCTGGGTGAAAAACAGACCTGACCTCAAAAATTAATTACGTAAAATAAAAAAGTACACACTGATATAATTCGCTTAAGCCAAGTTCAGGAACAGTTAAAACTCATCAATGGTGACAGAAGTCAGTACATACATAAAGGGTGGGGATTGGCTGGGGGTGGGGTACAGGGAGCCTTCTGGAAGTGTTTTTTAACTTGAACTGGGTTACATATAAAACTATTAAGCTGTACACCTAAGACTAGTGCATTTCTTTGGTATCTTCATAAAAGTTTTACTTGGCTGAGTGCAGTGGCTCACTCCTGTAATCCCAGCACTTTGGGAGACCGAGGCAGGTGGATCACCTGACGTCAGGAGTTCAAGGCCAGCCTGACCAACGTGGAGAAACCCTGTCTCTACTAAAAATACAAAATTAGTCAGTGTGGTGGCACACGCCTGTGATCCCAGCTACTTGGGAAGCTGAGGCAGGAGAATCGCCTGAACCCAGGAGGCAGAGGTTTCGGTGAGCGGAGATCGTGCCATTGCACTCCAGCCTGGGCAATAAGAGTGAAACTCTGTCTCAAAAAAAAAAAGTTTTACTTTTTCTATCAAGACCCTATTGCATGCCAGACACTGTTCTAGGTAGTGGTGATTAAGTGAACAAAATGTTCTTGGAGTTTATTTCTGAAGGGGTGAGACAGACAATAAAGATGAATCATGCCAGGCACGGTGGCTCACGCCTGTAATCCCAGCACTTTGGGAGACTGAGGCAGGTGGATCACCTGAGATCAGGAGTTCGAGACCAGCCTGGCCAACATGATGAAACCTCTTCTCTACTACAAATACAAAAAATTAGCCAAGTGTGGTGGTGCATGCCTGTAATCCCAGCTACTCGGGAGGCTGAGGCAGGAGAATCGCTTGAACCTGGGAGGCGGAGGTTGCAGTGAGCCAAGACTGTGCCATTGTACTCCAGCCTGGGTGACAAGAGTGAAACTGTCTCAAAAAAGAGGAAAAAAAAGATGAATTGCATGTCAGATGGTGATCCATGCTCTGGGGAAAATAAAGCATAACGGGAGGAGCAGGCAGTCCAGGGTGAGAAGGGGTCAGCATTCTTTTTTGCTTATTTTTGAGATGGAGTCCCACACTGTCACTCGGGCTGGAGCGCAGTGGCAGAATCTAGGCTTGCTGCAACCTCCACCTCCCAGTTTCAAGCGATTCTCCTGCCTCAGCCTCCTGAGTAGCTGAGATTACAAGTGCACATGACCATGCCCAGTTAATTTTTTGTATTTTTAGTAGAGATGGGATTTCACCACGTTGGCCAAACTGGTCTCGAACTCCTGACCTCATGATTCGCTCGCCTCAGCCTCCCAAACTGCTGGAATTACAGGCGTGAGCCACCGTGCCCAGCCTGGGGAGCCAGCATTCTTTTTTTGTTCCAGGATAGAGTCTTGCTCTGTGACCCAGGCTGGAGAGCAATGGCGCGATCTTGGCTCACTGCAACCTCCGCCTCCCGGGTTCAAGTGATTCTCCTGCCTCAGCCGCTTGAGTAGCTGGGATTACAGGTGCCCGAAACCACACCCAGCTAACTTTTTGTATTTTTAGTAGAGACAGGGTTTCATTATGTTGGCCAGACTGATCTCGAATTCCTTACCTCATGATTCGCCCGCCTTGGCCTCCCAAAGTACTGGGATTACAGTCGTGAGCCACCGTGCCTGGCCTGGGGGGCCAGCGTTCTTTACTGGGTTCGGGGAAGACTCTGGTGACAGTGAGCATGGAGTGAGTGGGGCTCCCAGCCCTCTGTGGGGAGAGGGCTCCGGGAGGAGGGAATAACAAGGGCAAAGGCTGGGAGGATTAGATTTTATCTGTCAGGTTTCCCCGTGGTCTCCTCTGCTCCCACTGCCTCAGCCACCACCCAGGGCCTGACTCAGAGGCCACCAGCCCTGGACTCAGTCCACCTTAGCTGAGGGGTGTCCTCGTGGCACTGGCAGCCGCTCGGGCCCAAGAAGCTCGGTGCAAGGGGCAAAGGTGGAGGCGTGGGGTGCCTATCACATCCCTGCCCTGGGTGCTGCTGGACCTGGGGCCCCAGAGGCCAGGGAAAGAGGCAGTGGGGGAAGGAGAGTTGAATGACTGAGTGACCCTGCCTGTCCTCTCCTAGCCTGGTCCCTGGCCTGGTCGGAGAGCTGACGTGCTGTTGGCTTCGCCTTCCCTGCATCCCAGTCCTATTCCTGCTGCCTGCGCCATGACACCCCCTTGTCTAACACATGCCCTTCCAATCTGCTTTCCAGGCACTTCCATATATGTTCATAGCAGCAGGCACCATTTATTGGGTGCTTACTGTATGCTTACTGTATACAGTAAGCCTGTTGGATCTGTTGCCTTCCCCTTTTCCTCTCTGGGCTTTGCCCTCCACAGCCATGAAATAGGGCCACGGATGCCTCCTCCGTGGTTAATGGGGGGCAGGAGGCATTGCAGCAGTGTGTTGCTCTGTGTGAGGCCACTGTCAGTTCCCCTGCACCCCCGAGCCCTCCTCTAGGAGAGATGTCCTCATACCTCCACCTTATGGATGAGGAGACTGAGGCTCTAGAAGTGAGGTGGTGGCCCAGAGGTGGGCAGGGGCTTCATCCAGGCATGTGTGTGGTCCAGGGCATGGAGAGGTGGAGTTAATAGCTTACTCCCGAGTACACACCTGAGGGCCATCCGTTTCTCACGTGCAGGGACACTTAGCTCCAGGACACGGATGAGACCAAGTTCCCACTCTGCTAGCCTATGGGCCCTGAGACGGGACTGGCACCCATGATCTGGGCGATCTACCAGGGGCCTGGCCCCTCCTCCCGTTTTTGGTGCAGGGCCTTTGATGAGAGTGGGCCTGGACTTTCCTGGGGGCTCCTTGTAGCCAGGGAGTGACAGGGCTGCGTGACTGCCACCTCCCATCATCAGAGTGAACTATCTCTAATCTGAAATACGATTTTTTTCTATGTGTGTGTTCAAATGTCATTTAAAAAAATGGAATAAAGGGCTGGGTGTGGTGGCTCCCGCCTGTAATCCCAGCACTTTGGGAGGCTGAGGCAGGCAGATCACTGGGTCAGGAAGTTGAGACCAGCCTGGCCAACATAGTGAAACCCCGTCTCTACTAAAAAAAAAAAAAATTAGCCAGGTGTGGTGGCTCATGCCTGTAGTCCCAGCTACTTGGGAGGCTGGGGCAGTATAATCACTTGAACCCGGGAGGTGGAGGTTGCAGTGAGCCAAGACTGCACCACTGTACTCTTCAGCCTGGGAGACAGAGACTTTGTCTCAAAAAAAAAAAAGTATATATTCATATATATATATACACACACACATATAAACACACATATACATGTACACACATATAAATATATATTTGTGTATAGAGACATATACATATATGTTTGTATCTATATGGGGTTTCACTATGTTGGCCAGGCTGGTCTCGACCTCCTAACCTTGTGATCTACCTGTCTCAGCCTCCCAGAGTGCTGGGATTACTGGCATGAGCGACTACACCCAGCTATACATATATATATTTTTAGAGATGGGGTCTCACTTTGTTGCCCAGGCTGGTCTCAAACTCCTGACCTCAAGTGATCCACCTGCCTCAGCTTCTCAAAGTGCTGGGATTACAAGCATGAGCCACCCCACCTGGCCTCTAACTGTTTTCTTATCTGCAGAATGGGATCATAATAGCACCTCCTTTAGGGACATGTGATGGTTTCATGAGATCTGATACATAAGTTGCTCAGCACAGTGCCTGGATACCGTAAGCACCCAATAAATGGGGCCTGCTGTTATGGACCTTTATGGAAATAAGTGCCTGGAAAGCATTTTGGAAGGGCATGTGTTAGACAAGGAGGCGGCGTGGCTCAGAGCTGCAGGAATAGGACCGGGATGCAGGGAAGGGGAAAGTCCATTGAAAAGAGAAGCTTTAGGCCAGCAGCAGTGGCTCATGCCTGTAATCTCAGCACTTTGGATGGCCAAGGAGGGCGGATCACCTGAGGTCAGGAGTTCGAGACCAGCCTGACCAACATAGAGACACCCTGTCTCTACTAAAAATACAAAATTAGCTGGGTGTGGTGGCACATGCCTGTAATCCCAACTACTCAGGAGGCTGAGGCAGGAGAATTGTTTGAACCTGGGAGGCGGAGGTTGTGGTGAGCCAAGATCGCGCCATTGCATTCCAGCCTGGGCAACAAGAGTGAAACTCTATCTCAAAAAAAAAAGAAGCTTTTCAGGGCCCTGCGGCTGCGTGGAGTATCCCAAACTAAGGCACATGTCTGCTTGATTCTATGCACCCTGTGTTCAAAAACAGAAAAGATATTGCCAGATTGAGAATGGGCCCGACCTCATGGGACAGCATCACACAGGGCAGGGTAAATGTGGCCCTGCAGGCTGCAGGGGATCATACATTTTCTTCATTCAGTCACTCAACAGACATTTGCTGAACACCGACTCTGTGCCAGACCCTGTTCTGGTCTTGGGGAAGGTGAACTCAGAGAAAACACACAAAGCCCCTGCTCCTGAGTTCAGTGCAGTTGGGGGAAGGAGCAGCAGGTCGATGGTAAACAAATAGGCACACACGCCTCACCAGGGATACCAAGGAGAGGGGACACCGAGGAGGCCAGGATGCTGAAACTGCAGCAAGCGAGCGGGTAGGCAGGGCCTTGCTTCCTCTGGGGTGGTGGCTGCTCTGTTTCCAGCCACAGAAGGCTCTTCCACCCCAGCCTGGCGCCCAGAGTCAGTTTCACTTTCCCCTTACCCGTTTTCTTAGAGTTCAGTTTCTGCTTTGTGGAAAGCCCCCCTCTGCCTTTGTCTGGAGTTGCAGATTAGCCCAGTGGTTCTCAACCTTGGCTACACCTTAGACCCTGGGGAGCTTTGTTTGTTTGTTTGTTTGTTTTTTGGAGACAGGTTCTCATTCTGTCTCCCAGTCTGGAGTGCAGTGGCATGATCCTGGCTCACTGCAACCTCTCCCTCCCAGATTCAAGTGATTCTCCTCCCTGAGCCTCCCCAGTAGCTGGGATTACAGGCACCGCCACCATGCCTGGCTAATTTTTTGTATTTGCAGTAGAGACAAGGTTTCACCACCTTGACCAGGCTAGTCTCGAATTTCTGACCTCAAGTGATCCACCCGCCTCAGCCTCCCAAAATGCTGGGATTACAGACGTGAGCCACCACGCCCAGCCAACCCTGAGGAGCTTTAAAATACCCGTATCTGGACCCGTCTTCAGTTAGATCAGAAGCCCTGAAGATGAGCCTTCCCAAACTCTGGTCTCATCTTAACTCGGTGAGATCAATGGTCCCCTCCAAGAGCTGCGGTAGGTGAATCTCCTCTAGGCAGGTGGCAGGACCTAGACAGTGTCAGGGCTCCCCTCCTTAATTTCCCGTGTCTTAGGGACCGCAGCCCTGTGCTGCCTGTTGTCTAATATCGGTAAACAGTTGTCGCCTGTGCTTTGCCCAGTTTCTTAGCTGTTTGTGGAAAAACAGCAATTTCAGTCCACCTTACTTCTTCAAGACCAGTACCCAGAGTCCCTCCCCATCCTTTGAACTCCCCAGATCTTTCACCTGTCCCCTCTCCAAGTTCCTTTCCGTGCTCTGGCTGGGATTATAACTGTGTGTGCAGATTTCGCCTCCACTTCTGGAAAGTGCCCCTCTCAGGGGCACAGAGCCTGTCATATTCACATCTGTGTCTCCAGTATGTCTTACAGGGCCTGCTACATGGTAGGTATGTGGTGGGCATGTTTTTGTGCATGGGTCTGCCCTGCCCTTCTTCCTTCAGGCCGCCCCAAACATATCCGTATCCCTAGAGAACTGATGCCCACCCCACTCTAACCAGGTGGCGCCTCCAGGACTGCTGGTCAAGATACCCTCCCCACAGCCATTGGTTCGGGGTGGCCGTGAAGCTCAAGACAGTACATGTGGCCAGGCGTGGTGGCTCAGGCCTGTAATCCCAGCATTTTGGGAGGCTGAGCCAGGCAGATCACCTGAGGTCAGGAGTCCAAGACCAACCTGGCCAACATGGCCAAACCCCATCTCTACTAAAAATACAAAAATTAGCCGAGATCATGCCAGCTTGGGCGACAGAGTGAGACTCCATCTCAAAAAAAAAAAAAAAAATAGATAACATATGTCAGAGTCCTTCCCTGTTTTTATTTTTATTTTTTTAGCCTGGCTATGTGGGAAGAGTCCTCTCTATACTCTGGTGGCAAAGGTCCAAGGACTGCAAGATGGTGCTGCTGCCTGCAGCCAGCATTTCCATGGGAGAAAATGAAGCCAACAGAGAGAGAGAAATGAAGATGAAATGAGATACACACACACACACACACACACACACACACACACACACGCAGACAAAGGGACTTAAATCCCTCGATCCAGACAAAATTGACATCAGGAACGCCTCTGCTCTTGTTATGATTTGGTAAAATAAGCCAATGATTTCTTGCTGTGGCTTAAATATTTGTCTCCTCCAAATATCCCCAATGTGTCAGTATTGAGAGGTGGGGCCCGTAAGAGGTGACTGGGTCAAGAGGGGAGCTCTCATGAATGGGCGAATCCATCCTGGATGACTGGGCTAATGGGTTGATGGATGAATGGGTTATCATAGGAGTGGGACTGGTGGCTTTAGAAGAAGAGAGATCAGAAGCAGCATGCTCAGCCCCCTTGCCACATCCTGCCCTGTGCCACCTCGGGACTCTCAGAGAGTCCCCACTGGCAAGAAGGCTCTCAGATGTAACCCCCCAACCTTGCACTTCTCAGTCTCCACAACTGTAAGAAAGAAACTTTTTCAAAAAATAAATTACCCAGTTCTAGGTTTTCTGTCGTAAGCAACAGAAAATGGACGAAGACATTTATTTTTATCTGTATTGTTTTGGCCAATTGCATGCCAGAGAGACCTGCCTACTGCAAGACACCACTGTGTACTTGCTGCATGAATGAAATACCAGTGATTAATTTGCATGCCGCATTCCCAGTGCACCTGAGGTGGCTTCCAACAAGAACAAGGAAGATAAAATTTAAAAATCAGAAATGGAGATTCCAGAATGTGGGTGGGTGCAGTGGAATACACCCGTGCTACCAGTGGTGAATTTCCAGTTACTCTGGAGGCCGAGGAGGGTTGCGGTGAGCCAAGACCGTGCCATTGCACTTGAGCTCAGGAATGTGAGTCCAGCCTGGGCAACACAGCAAGATCTTGTCTCTAAAAATAAAAAATTGTAGGCCACATGGCATGGCTCATACCTGTAATCCCAGCACTTTGGGAGGCCAAGGCAGGAGGATCACCTGAGGCCAGGAGTTTGAGACCAGCCTAGGTAACATAGTGAGAGCCTGTCTCTAAAAAAATAATCTACAAAAATTTTAGCCAGGCATGCTGACTCATGCCTGTAATCCCAGCACTTTGGGAGGCTGAGGCAGGAAGATCACCTGAGGTTGGGAATTTGAGACCAGCCTGATCAACATGGAGAAATCCCGTCTCTACCAAAAATACAAAATTAGCTGGGCGTGGTGGTGCATGCCTGTAGTCCCAGCTACTTGGAAGGTTGAGGCAGGAGAATCCCTTGAACCCAGGAGGCAGAGATTTTGGTGAGCCGAGATTGTGCCATTGCACTCCAGGCTGGGCAACAAGAGTAAAACTCCATCTCAAATAATAATAATAAAATAAAATAATAAAATTAAAAATGTAAAAATATAGTTAAGAAGAAAAAATGAAGATCAGAAACAATAGCATAAATATATAAATATGCAGCCCATAAAGGCCTGCAAAAGTACTTTATTAATTAAATATCAAATTTAGCTCTGAGCCTTCTGGCAGCCAAAGCAAAAAGTGTTTTTTTCTTTTTTCCCAGAGAAAACTTCTTCAGTGGAAAGAAATTTTTTCCTAGACTTTAGCTCCAAAGGAACAGTTTCAGATGGGGCCCACCGTGTGATGTGGTAAAGGCCAGCCTCAGCCACATTCCCACAGTCGAGGCCTGTAATAATCCTCCCACAATGAGTCCTTGGAGAATGGGTCCGCTGGTTCAGTTGTTCTCATTTGGGCTCGCCTTGACCTCTCAGTGGCTCTTGTCATAGTTGGTCACTTTCCTCCTATTTGAAACACTTTGTTCACTTGGATGGGGGTCCTCGCTCTTGGCAATCTCCTTTCCCACTGTGGGCTCTGCTCTTCCCTCCATGGCCACATCTCCCTGACCTCTCTTGACCTCTGAAAGGTGGCAGGCCCAGGCTCAGACTCCTCCCTTGCCCTTCCCTTCCATTCCCTCCCCTCCCCTGCCCTCCCCTTCCCTTCCCTCCCCTCCCCTGCCCTCCACTCCCCCCCTCCCCTCCCCTTCCCTCTCCTCCCCTCCCCTCCACTCCCCCTCCACTCCCCCTCCCTCCCCTCCCCTTCCCTCCCCTCTCCTGCCCTCCCCTTCCCTTCCCTCCCCTCCCCTTCCCTCCACTCCCCCTCCCTCCCCTCCCCTGCCCTCCACTCCCTTGCCTCCCAGTCTTCTTCCTGGATGGCAGGCCACTGTTACCCCAGGCCCTCCAGTCTAATTTCTAGTCACAGCCAGAGGAAATGCAGCCATTAAATTTTATACCATTTCCTCACTGTCCTGTGATCACCTAAAGTTACTAAACAAATCTCTATTAAAAAGTGCCCAGTTGTGTGTAGTAACCAAATCCCAGAACTTGATTTAGAATGAAATAGTCTTGGGCAGGGCGTGGTGGTACACACCTGCAGTCCCAGCTGCTCGTGAGGCTGAGGCTGCAGGGACCTGAGATGGCACCACTGCACTCCAGCCTGGGCAACAGAGCAAGACCCTGTCTCAAAAAAAAAAAGGAATGAAGTATTTTCCACTTCTGGCCACTGCAGCCCCCACTGATAAGGAGTGGGGGAAGTCAGCTCTTCACCTCTCCCTGGCCCCACTCCCAGGCTTGAAAAGACCCTGGGGTACAGGGAGGAAAGGAGGGCAGTGGGTGCAGAGAGTGTGTGCTGGATTGGCAGTGGTGTAAGATGGCATCTCACTCCCTAGACGGCAGCTGTCTAAAGCTGGCTCCTGCCCTCCGAGGGGTTTGATGGGCTCCTGGAGTCTCCCTTCTGCACTGCCCCCTTGACTGAAACTCCTGGGAAATGGGCAGGGGTTCTCTGTTGGTAGCTCTGGCTTTCTTTCAAGTGGCATGCACTAACCCACTCTGTTGCATACCCTGTGCCAGAGAATACAAGCCCGCTGGGCCAGACCCCTTTTTCCATTCCCGCTGGCCCGTGCCCACCACAGTTCACCCCCTTTCTGGAGGCCTGACCTACCGATACCCACTGGGCCACCATGACTGCAGTGAGCCCACCACAAGCTCTCTGGGGGGCTTCCTTGAAGCGCTTCTCACCCGATTTGGGGTTAGAAGGCAGCTCCCCAGTTCCACCCCCTGCAGACTCAGTGCCATAGCAGCTGTTTCCAAATCAAATCACTGCAAACTGCCCCTTTCAAATCCACCCTTGATCGCTTTATACTCTTGAGGTGGATGAGGGGCTTCAACAGTGGCAATGTGGGTTTCTGCTTTCTTTAAAATTTTGCATTTTGGCCAGGAGCAAGCAATTCACCATGGCATTTCATGTCTATTCCACTCTGGAGCCTCAGTTGAATATTCTTTCATGCTGTTTATCATGCTTAGGACAAACCCAAAATTCCTTCCTACCAGGCCCCATGTGATCTGACTCTTGAGTCCCCTGTGGAGGTGTATATATATATATATACTTTTTTTTTTTTGGAGACAGAGTTTCACTCTTGTTGCCCAGTCTGGAGTGCAATGGTGTGATCTTGGCTCACCGCAACCTCCACCTCCCAGGTTCAAGTGATTCTCCTGCCTCAGCCTCCTGAGTAGCTGGGATTACAGTATGTGCCACCACGCCTGGCTTATTTTTGTATTTTTAGTAGAGACAGGGTTTCTCCATGTTAGTCAGGCTGGTCTCAAACTCCTAACCTCAGGTGATCTGCCCGCCTTGGCCTCCCAAAGTGCTGGGATTACAGGCGTTGGCCACTGCATCCAGCCTATTTATTTATATTTTTGAGACAGAGTCTCACTCTGTCACCCAGGCTGGAGTGCAGTGGCACAATCTCAGCTCACTGCAACCTCTGCCTCCCAGTTTCAAGCAATTCTCCTGCCTCAGCCTTCCAAGTAGCTGGGATTACAGGTGCCTGCCACCATGTCTGCATACATTTTTTGTATTTTTAGTAGAGATGGAGTTTCACCATATTGGCCAGGCTGGTCTCGAACCCCTCACCTCAGGTGATCCCCCACCTGCCCTTCCCGGCCTGCCAAAGTGCTGGGATTACAGGCGTGAGCCACCATGCCCGGCCTAACCTCAGCACTTTGGGAGGCTAAGGCAGAAGGATCCTTTAAGGACAGGAGTATAAGATCAGCCTGGGAAACATAACGAGACTCTGTCTCTTGAAAAAAAAAAACTAAACTAAAACTAAAATAGGCCAAATGCAGTGGCTCACACCTGTAATCTCAGCACTTCAGGAGGCCAAGGCGGGCCTATCACCTGAGGCCAGGAGTTCGAGACCAGTCTGGCCAACATGGTGAAACCCCGTCTCTACTAAAAAATACAAAAAAATGACCCATGTGTGGTGGCACACACCTGTAATCGCAGCTACTTGGGAGGATGAGGTACAAGAATCACTTGAACCCGGGAGGTGGAGGTTGCAGTGAATCGAGATCACACTACTGCACTCTAGGCTGGGCAACAGCAAGACTTTGTCTCACAAAAAAAAAAAAAAAAAAAAAAAAAAACCTAAAAGAAAAAGAAAATTGTAATCTGAGACTCCAGTGTGAAAGAGCCCATTGGAAATGTTTTTATAGGGCAGTTCTACCAGGCTTTCAGGGAACAGATGGTCCTTATCTCATACCAGTTGTTACAGAAGACAGAAAGAGAGAAGGCTGCCCAATTTTTTATGACCACCCCCCGCCGACCAAACGAGATAAGGACATTATCAGAAAAGGAAAGTCTGTACAGAGCATTGTATTATGGACACAGATGTTAAGCGTAAACTAATATAATAGAACATAGGAAAATACCCCACCTAGGGGTAGGAAAATAACTTCTTAAGACTCCCAAAATACAAAGCTCTATTCAAAACATTCATGAATCTAACTCCATCAAAATTAAAGATTTTTTGACTAGCCTTAAAAAAAATTGAGGATTTCTGGTCAGGTACAGTGGCTCATGCCTGTAATCCCAGCACTTTGGGAGGCCAAGGCGGGAGGATCACTTGAGGCCAGGAGTTCAAGAGCAGCCTGGCCAACATGGTGAAATCCCATCTCTACTACTTAAGTTAGCCAGGTGTGGTGGCACATGCTTGTAATCCTAGCTACTCAGGAGGCTGCAGCAGGAGAATTGCTTGAACCCAGGAGGCAGAGGTTTCAGTGAGCCGAGATTGCACCACTGTACTCCAGCAGGGGTGAAAAAAAAGGATTTCTGTTACATAAGAGCCCTCAGAGACAATGTTGACAGGTGACTGTGATCTAGCAAATAAATCCTTCAGCCGGGCGTGGTGGCTCACGCCTGTAATCCCAGCACTTTGGGAGGCCAAGGTGGGTGGATCATTTCAGGTCAGGAGTTCCAGACCAGCCTGGCCAACATGACGAAACCCCATTTCTGCTAAAAATACAAAAAATTAGCCGAGCATGGGTCATGTGCCCGTAATACCAGCTACTCTGGGGGTTGAGGCGGTAGAATCACTGGAACCCGGGAGGTAGAGGTTGCAGTGAGCTGAGATCGCACCACTGCACTCCAGCCCGGGAAACAGAACAAGATTCCGTCTTAAAAAAACAAACAAACAAAAAATTATGAGATATCATTCTGTGGCCACAGGGTTAGTCAAAATTCATAAGTTGAATAATGCCAACATTTGGTGAGAATGTGGGCAGACAGAAATTCTTGGTCCTCTGTAGGTACATAAACTGGCACAGCCCTTTTCTCAAGCAATCTGAAGTTGGGTGTATGTTTATGCCAAGACCTTACACTCTTAGTCCTTGATAAGTAGGCCAGAGAGATTCTCACGCAGGTGGACAAAGAGGCGTGTGCAGGGGTGTTGTGTCCCATGTGAGAACAGGAGTTGGGAGCCGCTTTGGCATCCGTCATCAGAAGGATGGATTAAGTAAAGGATACATAGGAAACTGCGGACACTATGCAACAGTCAGGATCGACAAGGCTTTTAAAACACAGCGTTTAAAAACACAGTGCTGGTTGGGTGCAGTGCCTCACACCTGTAGTCCCAGCACTGTGGGAGGCCGACGTGGGTAAATAGGTCAGGAGTTCAAACTAGCCTGGCCAACATGGCGAAACCTGGTCTCTACTAAAAAATATACAAAAATTAGCCAAGTATGGTGGCACACACCTGTAGTCCCAGCTGCTTGGGAGGCTGAAGCAGGAGAATTGCTTGAGCCCAGGAGGCAGAGGTTGCAGTGAGCCGAGATTGCCCCACTGCACTCCAGCCTGGGCAAAAGAGCGAGACTCTGTTTCAAAAAGCAAAACAAAACAAAAAACCACAGTGCTAGCAGGGGAGGGTGGCGTGTGCTCATAATCCAGATACTCGGGAGGCTGGAACGGTAGGATCTCTTGACCTCAGGAGTTTGAGGCCAGCATGGGCAATATGAGACCTTGTCTCTCAAAACAAAACACATGGTGCTTCATGCCTATAATTTCAGCATTTTTTTGAGACAGAGTATTGCTGTGTCACCCAGGGTGGAGTGCAGTGGCACGATCTCAGCTCACTGCAACCTCTGCCTCCCGGGTTCAAGCAATTCTCTTGCCTCAGCCTCCTGAGGAGCTGGGATTACAGGCGAGCACTACTACACCCGGCTGATTTTTGCATTTTTAGTAGATACAGGGTTTCATCATGTTGGCCAGGCTGGTTTTGAACTCCTGACCTTAAGTGATCCACCTGCCTCGGCCTCCCAAAGTACTAGGATTGCAGGTTTGGAGCCACCGTGCTCAGCCCAGACTAGACATTTCAATTTCTGAGGCTGTTCTTAGTGATCAAAGGACTTTTTATCACCTAAGATGACTTGAGGAGTCATAATGACTGCTCATGTTTTATCCAGGCCTGGGAACGGCTTGGCCCAAGGGGGAGTGGGTGGGTGGAGAAGGATGCAGCTGTCTCTGACCGAATGCTGGGTCCCCTTTGCTCAGGGTGTCAGTGCCACGTTTGTTTGTGTTCACAGGGGAAAAACACGGGCCAAATACACACCCAAGAGTTAACAGTAGTTCTACTGCACATATTTAAATTTTTGACAACATACATCTATAACTTCTATTATCTGAAGAATCAATAAAGATATGTTTTCTATCTGTACATTTATTTATTTATTATTTTATTTTATTTTTTGAGACAGAGTCTCCTTCCGTTGCCCAGGCTGGAGTGCAGTGGTGCAATCTCAGCTCACTGCAGCCTCCACCTCCTGGGTTCAAGCACTTCTCCCACCTCAGCTTCCTGAGTAGCTGAGACTACAGGCACACATCATCATGCCTGGTTCATTTTTTGTATTTTTAGTAGAGACAGGGTTTCCCCATGTTGCTCAGGCTGGTCTCAAACTCCTGGGCTCAAGCCATCCTCCTGGCTTGGACTCCCAAAGTGCTGGGATTACAGGCGTGAGCCACTAAATGCTGGGATTACAGGCGTGAGCCACTAAGTGCTGGGATTACAGGCGTGAGCCACTAAGTGCTGGGATTACAGGTGTGAGCCACTAAGTGCTGGGATTACAGGTGTGAGCCACTAAGTGCTGGGATTACAGGTGTGAGCCACTAAGTGCTGGGATTACAGGTGTGAGCCACTAAGTGCTGGGATTACAGGTGTGAGCCACTATACAGGCTCCCATTGCAGGTTTTAAGTAGAATCTTTAAAAATAGCTCAGGCTGCTGGGTTGGAAATTGACCATGAAGAAGCAGAAAGTCTATGTAGGAGACAACTGATGTTGAGAATGGTCCAAATGGGTGCTGGTGGGTGTTCAGATTCTGAACACACTTTGAAATCAGGAACAACTGCTGGATAGGACATAGCATGTCAGAGAAAGAGAAGAGCCTAGGTTTTTGGCTGGAGAAACAGGAAGGATAGCATAATCACTAGGCCTAGATGGAGGGGGCTGTGGGGAGGGTCAGGGGGTCAGTTTCAGATTTGTTAAATGTGAACTGCCTGTTAGACACCTAGTGGAGTGGGCCATTGGAGTTTGGGGGACAGGACTCACCTTCTATGTTTGAGGGAGAGGACTGGACTACAGATAAAAGTGGGGTTCATTGGCTGATAGATTTTATTTAAAACATGAGCCTGTCATGCCTGTAATCCCAGCACTTTGGGAGTCTGAAGTGGGAAAATCTCTCAAGTCCAGGGGTTTGAGACCAGCCTGGGCAACTTGGCAAAACCTCATCTCTACAAAAAATACAAAAAATTAACCAAGCATGGTGGTGCATGCTTTTAGTTCCAGCTACTTAGGAGGCTGAGGTAGGAGGAGCCCAGGAGGTTGAGACTGCAGTGAGCCATGATCATGCCACTGCACTCCAGTCTAGGCAACAGAGTGAAACCCTGTCTCAAAAAACAAAACAAAATGAAACAAAAACCCAAAACTCAAAACACAGAACCATGAGCCTAGTGAGTCCGGTAGGAGAGTAGATGTGGACAAAGAAGAGAGAAGGTGCAACTGTCCCTCTCCTGGAAGGGGAGGAGGAACTGGCAGAGGAGCTGGCCAGTGATCTTGGCCTGTGATCTTGGCAGGTGCAGGCTCACAGGGTGGTGGAGGTGACAGCCTGCCTGGAGTGGGTTCAAAAAAGAAGGCAAGGGGGAAATTAACCTTGTCCAGTGAAAACTCTTTCAGGAGGTTTTGCTGCAAAGGGAACAGAGAAATGAGACAGTATTGAAGAAGAGGAAGTGAGTTGAGAGAGAAGCAACAGTACGTTTATGCTGATGGAAATGCTCCCAGAGAGAGACGGGGAGGACAGCTGGAGGCCTGTCACTGAGCAGGCAATGAATGAATGCGTGCCAAGTGTGATAAATGAAGCAGAGTAAGGGGTGGGGCCTCTTAGGAACTTAGGAAATCTGGGCAGGGAGGGCTTCTTTGGCAAGTGTCATTTTAGCAGAAACCTGGAGGTCCTGAGAGAGTGAGCCATGTGGATTCTGGGGAGAGAGGCTTTCAGGAAGAAGAAACAGCCAGTGCAAAGGCCCTGAGGTGGGACTGGCTGATGTACTGAAGAGACAGTGTGGTTGGATCAGAGCAAGAAGGGGTCATGGTGGCACTTGCAGGTAGACATCTGTGCAACGTGTGAGACCTAGTGGGCCAGTAAGGACTTTGACTTTTAGCCAGTGAGAGCCAGGGCCCATGAGCAGGTTGTGAACACAGATGTGATGGACTCCATTCTTTTTTTGTGATGGATTCTGTTCTTTTTTTTTTTTAGTTAAGGTCTTGCTCTGTCACCCAAGCTGAAGTGCAGTCATGAAAATATCAACCTGAGAAATCCAGACCTGCCCTCTGCCAAGGAAGAAAGTGGCCCAGGCTTCTAGACTGTCCAGGAAATCAGCTGGGTTGAGGTCTGGAGGGGGCTCCATTTCTGAAAGTGGAGCTGCCTACACCTGTGCCTTCCACCGGGCTCCAGGTGTGGGAGAAGGATGGCAGCCCCCAGAAAGAACAGAGTTTGCATATTTTGGATGGCAAAAGAGCTTCACCTGGAGCAGCACTACGTAGGATATTTACACTGGACGTGCTCACTGTGAGGTGCTACTGGGATGGAGCCTGAGAGCAGAAGAGGGGCCACAGGGCCACAGGCAGGTCTGAGAAAAATTCTGCCTCTAGGGCAACTTCCAGGATAACCTACTGCACTGCGGGCGCATCATTGATGAATTAATAACAGCAATGTGGCCGGATGCAGTGGCTCATGTCTGTAATCCCAGCACTTTCGGAGGCCAAGGTGGGTGGATCACCTGAAGTCAGGAGTTCAAGACGAGCCTGGCCAACATAATGAAAATCCATCTCTACAAAAATTCAAAAAATTAGCCAAGTATGGTGCCACACACCTGTAATCCCAGTTATTCAGGAGGCTGAGGTGGGAGAATTGCTTGAACCCCAGGAAGCAGAGGTTGCAGTGAGCCGAGATTGCATCACCGCACTCCAGCCTGGGAGACAGAGTGAGATTCCATCTCAAAAAAATGACGATAATAATAGCAACATTAACATAGCAGTTCCCGTGAGTCATGAGGATGTTCTGTTTGTATCTGCATAGTGATTTAATCCTTACTACTACCCTGGGGGTAGATACGATTATAACCAGCCCCCACTTCCCATGAGAAAACAGGCACTGAGAGGGCACAGGATTTGCACCCAAGCGCTTCCTCTGCGCTCTTAGCCACTATGCTCTGCTGCCTCAAAAGAATGGTCAGTTAGTGTTAGTAATAATAACATTTACCCATTGCATTGTTTGGGGTTGCATGTAGTCCTTGCACAAACCTATGAGCTAGGGCCATGATTCCAGTTTTGCAGAGTGGGGAATCCGTCACAGAGCTAGTGAGAGGCCACACCAGGCCTCCGGTCCAGCTGGTCCATCTCTAGGGCCTCAGCTCAGCACCGTGTCCTCGTACTGCAGGCCTCAGTGGTCAGCACCAGGCGTCCCATGGGGACTTAAGATTCCGAGGCTTTTCAGCACTGCTTAGAAGTTTGGGGTAAGATCTTTTAATCCTTTTAAAATTTTATTTTATTTTTGAGATGGAGTCTCACTCATCCAGGCTGGAGCACAATGGTGCAGTCTCAGCTCACTGCAACCTCCACCTCCTGGGTTTAAGTGATTCTCGTGCCTCAGCCTCCCAGTAGCTGGGATTACAGGCACCTGCCACTATGCCCAGCTAATTTTTGTATTTTTAGTAGAGACGGGGTTTCACCATGTTGCCCAGGCTGGTCTTGAACTCCTGACCTCAGGTGATCCTCTGCCTCAGCCTCCCAACGTGCTGGGATTACAGGCATGAGCCACCGTGCCCAGCCTCGGGTGAGATTTAAATGTTGTAACTCCTTCCAGAACCTCATGGCCTATGAAGATGCCCTGTCTCCTGGACACAACATTCAACTTCCTGACTGGGGCTGGGAGTGCGAGGATTTGTTTATTTTTTCTTGAAACAGAGTCTTACTCTGTTGCCCTGGCTGGAGTGCAGTGGCACGATCTGGGCTTGCTGCAGCCTCTGCCTCCTGGGTTCAAGCGATTCTCGTGCCTCAGCCTTCCAAGTAGCTGGAGTTACAGGCCCGAGCCACTGGGCCTGGCTAATTTGTTTTGCATTTTTGGCAAAGATGGTATTTTGCCATTTTGGCCAGGCTGGTCTTGAACTCCTGGCCTCAGGTGATCCACCCACCTCAACCCCCCAAAGTGCTGGGATTACAGGTCTCAGTCACCGCACCCAGCCTGGGAGTGCGAGGATTTAAATAAAATCTTGTGAAAGTCCAGTTTGGCTCCTTCGGGGCCTCGGCTGGGCCTGGGGGGCAGTGCAGGAGACAGGCTGATGGAGAGGGCCTGCCTCAGGCACCGCCTGGGCATCTTCACGGGTGTGAGGACCCTGCGAGATGGCCGAGTCCGGAGGTCCCCTGTACAGACAGATGGGGAAACACAGGTGAAGTGGGGACAGGGACTTACATCAGGTCACACGGGGAGCCGGTGGCTGAGGCAGGAGCAGAGGCAGGACCTGGCCCTGGGTCTCTGCGCTGAACCATTCCTGGGCATCCTGCTGAATTTGCCCCCAGAAGGAAATGGGCCTCACATACCCCTCCTAGCATGCTTTTGTCCAGACCCCTTGGGACTGTCTGAGGACTGGTTGCCATAGAGATGGCCTGTTGGGCAGTTCCACAGTGGGGGTGGGGGATGGGGCAGGATGGGGAGGACACCGGTATGCTAAGTACCTACCAACAGTTGGTTAGGGCCCCGTTGGCCCGACCAGGGCAGGACACGCGGTTTTAGGCTCTGGGGAGCAGCTCTAGGCTGCTCAAGCTGCTGTTGACCATCTCTCGGGACATGCAGGTGAGGGAGGCCCAGTGGGGGCATTTCCAGGTGAGCCGCCTTGGATCAGGGAGGCCTGGGCTGGGGAGGCTCTTGAGAAGCCGTGATACCTGAGCTGAGGTCCAGGTGAAAGGGAGCAGGAGCGGGACAGGGACCACAGGGAGCCCTAAAGGCTTTGGGGGAAGCTGAGGGATGACGCCCAGGGGTGACTCCCAGGGATGATGGGGCAATTTAGGGAACACTGTGGGAGGAGCAGGGTTTCATGAAAGATGAAGACCACCTTAATGAAGACCACCTTGGTTTCCGCCTTGGCTGTAGCAGGTCCAGGGCCCAATGGGACATTTGGGAGTGCAGTCCAGGGCCCAGAGGTGATCTAGTGCAAAGGTGATGAATCTGGGCTCCACCACTTTCCAGCTGTGTGATCTCAGTTACTCAGCCTCTCTGAGCCTCAGCTTTCTCCTCCACATGAGGGGGGTGATCTCCTCCACATGATGGGGCCTCCTAGGGTCCTTGGGAAGGTAATGTGTGGTCATGCATGAAAGTCCTGAGCACATAGTAGGTGCTCAGGAGATGGCAGCTGCTGCTATTTTAATATGCAGAATGGAGGTGTTCAGTAGAGTTTTTTTGTTTTGTTTTGTTTTTTTGAGATGGAGTTTTGCCCTTGTAGCCCAGGCTGGAGTGCAATGGCACAATCTCAGCTCACTGCAGCCTCTGCCTCCCAGGTTCAAGCAATTCTCCTGCCTCAACCTCCCAAGTAGCTGGGATTACAGGCACAGGCCACCACATCTGGCTATTTTTCTTTTTTTTGTATTTTTAGTAGAGATGAGGTTTCACCATGTTGGCCAGGCTGGTCTCGAACTCCTGGCCTCAGATGATCTGCCCACCTCGGCCTTTCAAAGTGCTGGGATTACAGGCATGAGCACCGCGCTCGGCCGTGTTCCATTGGTTTTAATGGTAATGAGGGCCCAGAGGGGCCCAGTCAGGCCCAGCCAGGTGCACAGAAGAGGAGGGCACCCAGGCAAGGTGCAACACAGTCCGGGAGGCTGCTCCGAGCTGGCCTCCCCTACTGTCTGTGCCCAGGGCCGCCTGGGGAGTGGTGACGGTGTGCCAAATCAGGACCTGCAGCAGAGGTCTCCGAGCTCAAGGCAGACAGCAAAGAAGGACCGCAAGCCCAGGGGTCAGAGCAAGAAAGGACAGGGCTCTGAAGAGGCTGAGTTGTAAGGAGCAGTGGGATGGGTCAGGTGGGTGCTGGGGGTCAGGCCCCTCTGGGGGCTGGTGCGGAACCTGACCCCCTCCCTCTCCTCCTTCAGTCTCTTCACCCCTCCTGCTCGGAAGCCCTCCTTCCCCTTCCAGTGGGCCTGGGAGAGCATTGCCACAGATGTCCGGGCTGTGCTTCAGCCAAGCTCCCCAGCCTCTAGCCACCAAGCCCTGCCCCTGCCCTCCTCACTCTCCCAGCGCCAGTTCAGGCGCAAGTCCACGGGCAGCCTCCCAGAGACCCTTGGCTGCTGCCAGAAGACAGAGGCACAAAACCTAAAGGTGAGACAGCGGCTGAGAGCCTGGGGTGGTGTCTCCATCCTTCCTGGCAAAGGAGGGCAAGGACCAGAGCCCCGCTGTGAGTGTGGCCTCCAGCTGCCTGGGAGGAGGCCAGGATCAGGATCAGTGTCCAACGAGCAGGTCCAGCTGCCAGGCCCGGGTGCTGAGAAGGCCAAGAGGGGTCTGAGTTCTGCAGAGCTGCCCCGGCGCCCCAGGAGGGGGTCGATCTCAGAGGAGGAGCAATTCTCAGAAGCCCCAGAAGAGGCTGAGGAGGGGGAGCACAGGGCTACCTGCAGAAGGAGGGCTGCTTCTCAGAAAAAGGGGCAGATTTCTGGACAGGAGACCTCGGATGAGGGGCAACAGGGCCAGAGCCAGGGGAGCACCCCCAGCTTCAACAACCTCTGAAGGCCGCGGAGGAGGAAGACAAGGGCCAAGGAGCTGCAGGAGCCATGGGACCTGGAGAAGCTGTACAGGCAGCTCCAGAGAGACCTGGATTGTGGTGAGCACGCGGCTCAGAGCCTGGGTTCCCCGAAGCAACACCACCGGGAGAGCACTCAGGGAGGTAGGAGCTCAGGCAGGCTAGGCTGTGCTCTGGGTGCTGAGGGGATTGCCTGGCGGGCTGGGAGAAAGAGGGCAGTCCTTGACTTGATCTCACTGTGGACAGGTCCCCAAAAGCAGCCCTGGAAGGCTTTGAGAGATGCCTTCCAGGTCTCCAAACGGAGTGGAAAGGCCTATGCCTTGGGAGGCGATGAAACCTTCCTGTCTGCCAAACTGCCTAACCGCACCTTCCACAAACGACAGGAAGCCACCAGGTAAGAAGGTAGAGAAGGGAGTGGGAGGCAAGGGTGAGAAGTAGAGATGGAGCCAGTTCTCCAAGAGATGCTGAGGCATTTGAACTCTCATTCATTTCTTTGTTTATCCATTCACCAACCTTTTGGATCCTCCATCCATTCATCCACCCACCCATCCATCCATCCATCCATCCACCCATCCAACCACCCATCCACCCATCCATCCATCTATCCAAACATCATCCATCCAAACATCATCCATCCAAACATCCATCCATCCAAACATCCATCCATCCATCCACCCACCCACTCATCCATCCATCCATCCATCCACACATCCATCCACCCATTCATCCATCCATCCACCCACCCACCCATCCATCCATCCACCCAGCCACTCATCCATCCATCCATCCACATATCCATCCACCCAGCCACTCATCCATCCATCCATCCACATATCCATCCACCCATCCATCCACACATCCATCCACCCATCCATCCATCCATCCACCTACCCATCCACCCACCCATCCATCCATCCACCCACCCATCCACCCATCCAACCATCCATCCATCCATCCAAACATCATCTATCCAAACATCATCTATCCAAACATCATCCATCCAAACATCCATCCATCCACACATCCATCCACGCATCCATCCATCCATCCATCCAACCACCCACCCACCCACCCATCCATCCATCCATCCATCCATCCAGTTACTGATAACATCCATTCAACCATTTATCCATCTCTCTGAATACCTGGCCAATTATTTATTGACACAGCCACTTTTATTACCCATCTTTTCTTCTGTCCATCCACTAATCCATTAACTAAGTGATTAATGCAACATTTATTATCTACTCATGGGCCCTTAGGATATAACTATTACAAGACTCGGAGCTAGCTGGGCATGGTGACACGTGCTTGTAGTCCCAGCTACTCAGGAGGCTGAGGTAGGAGGATCTCTTGAGCTCAGGAGATTGAGACTGCAGTGAGCTATGATCCTGCCGCTGCACTCGGCATGGGCAACAGAGTGAGACACTGCTTCTAAAAAAGAAGTTAAGGGGCCAGGCACAGTGGTTCATATCTATAATCCCAGCACTTTGGGAGGCTGAGGTGTGTGGATTGCCTGAGTTCAGGAGTTCGAGACCAGCCTGGGCAACTAAAAATATAAAAAATTAGCCAGATGTGGTGGTGTGTGCCTGTAGTCCCATCTACTCAGGAGGCTGAGGCAGGAGAATTGCTTGAACCCGGGAGGTGGAGGCTGCAGTGAGTCATGATCACACCACTGCATTCCAGTCTGGGCAACAGAGCAAGACTCTGTTTCTAAAGCAAAGGAGACAGTGGGAGCTGAAGGGGAGACTATTGGCAACACTGGGATGAGGGACCATGAGGCCCTCAACCAGGAGGTCCTGTGGATGGAGGGAGGAGATCCATTTAAGAGACATTTAGAGACTGGTTCAGCAGGCCTTGGTGACTGGTGACAGGTGGGATGTGAGAGCAGGGGAGAGTTCATTCAGTATTCTTTTTTTTTTTTTTTTTGAGACAGAGTCTCACTCTGTTGCCAGGCTGGAGTGCAGTGGCTCACTGCAACCTCCACCTCCCAGATTCAAGCAATTCTCCTGCCTCAGCCTCCTGAGTAGCTGGGACTACAGGCGCGCACCACCATGCCCAGCTAATTTTTGTATTTTTAGTAGCAATGGGGTTTTACCATGTTGGCCAGGATAGTCTCGATCTCTTGACCTCGTGATCTGCCCACCTCAGCCTCCCAAACTGCTGGGATTACAGGCATGAGCCACTGTGCCCAGCTCATTGAGCATTCTTATAGCACCTCACAATTTTTTTTTTTTTTTTTGGAAACAGAGTCTCTCTGTGTCACCCAGGCTGAAGTGCAGTGGTGTGATCTTGGCTCACTGTAACCTCTGACTTCCAGGTTCAAGCGATTCTCCTGCTTCAGCCTCCCAAGTAGTTGGGACTACAGGCTCCTGCCACCATGCCTGGATAAGTTTTGAATTTTTAGTAAAGGCGGGGTTTCACTATGTTGGCCAGGCAGGTCTTGAACTCCTGACCTCATGATCTGCCTGCCTCAGCCTCCCAAAGTGCTGGGATTACAGGAGTGAGGCACCATGCCTGGCCATAATTCCTTTTTTAAAAAATTTATTTTATTTAATTGATAAAAATTGTATTCATGAACAACATGAGGTTTAGAAATATATATATATTATGGAATATCTAAATCAAACTAATTAACATATGCATTACCTCACTTTTTGAGACGGAATCTTGCTCTGTCCCCAGGCTGGAGTACAGTGGTATGATCTCGGCTCACTGCAACCTCTGCCTCCCGGGTTCAAACAATTCCTTCTCAGCCTCCCGAGTAGCTGGGATTACAGATATACACCACTGCGTCCAGCTAATTTTTTTCTATTTTTTAGTAGAGATGGGGTTTCACCATGTTGGCCAGACTAGTCTTGAACTCCAGATGTCAAATGATCCACCTGCCTCAGCCTCCCAAAATGCTGGGATTACAGGCATGAGCCACCATGCCCAGCCTTTGCCCATTTTTTAATTGAGTTATTTGCTTTCTTGTTACTGAGTTGAGTTCACATGCTTTGGAATATTAACTCCTTTTCTGATGTATGGCTTACAAATATTTTCTCCTGTTCTGTATGTCATCTCTGTTGACTGTTGCTGTTGCTGTGCAGAAGGTTTTTGGTTTGATGCAACCTCATTTGTCTATTTTTGCTTTTGTTGCCTGTGCTTTCTGGGTCATATCCAAAAAACCAAAGCCCAGACCAGTGTCACTAAGCCTCTTTTTCTTTTTTTTTTCGTGGCAGAGTCTCAATCTGTCTCCCAGACTGGAGTACAGTGGCTCAATCATGGCTCACAGCAGCCTTGACCTCCTGGGTTCAGGTGATTCTCTCACCTTAACCTCCTGAGTAGCTAGGACTACAGATGTGGGCCACCACACCTGGCTAATTTTTTGTATGTTTAGTTCAGAAGGGGTTTCATCATGTTGTTCAAGGTGGTCTCAAACTTCTGGGCTCAAGCGATCCACCTGCCTCAGCCTCCCAAAGTGCTGGGATTACAGGTGTGAGCCACTATGCCTGGCCTTTTTTTTTGGTTCGAGATTGCTTTGACTGTTTGAGGCCTTTTGTGGTTCTATATTAAAATTGTTTTTTCTATTTCTGAGAAAAATGTCATTGGAATTTTAATAGGATTGCACTGAATCTGTAAATTGCTTTGGATAATATGGACATTTTAATAATATTAACTCTTCCAAAACACCTTTCTTTCTTTTTTCTTTTTTTTTTTTTGAGATAGAGTTTTGCTCTTGTCATTCAGGCTGGAGTGTAATGGCATGGTCTCAGCTAACCACAACCTCTGCTTCCTGGGTTCAATTCTCCTGCCTCAGCCTCCCAAGTAGCTGGGATTATAGGCCTGTGCCACCACGCCTGCTAATTTTTGCATTTTTAGTAGAAACTAGGTTTCACCGTGTTGACCCGGCTGGTCTCGAACTCCTGACCTCAGGTGATCCGCGTGCTTCCGCCTCCCAAAGTGCTGGGATTACAGGCATGAGCCACTATGCCTGGCCTGGAAGCAGGAGAGTTCTAGAAAGAGTAGGGAAAGGCCTTGACCTGGGCCTGAGGGTTGAGCCTCTGTGGCAGCCTCGGTCATGGACTTCCATGACAAACCCTATTCCCAGAACACTGGCTCTGGACCCCGCAGTCCCTTTCCACAGGCTCCCATGTTGCCCTATTCAGCCCCTGGCCCTCCGTGAGGCTTCTGCTTCCCATAAACCTCTCATCCCCTTCCCTTCCCTCTCTCACCCAAGGAGCCTGCTGCAGGCCTGGGAGCAGCAGCGGCAGGAGGAGCGCCAGCAGGCCGAGCTGCGGCAGGCCCGCACACAGCACGTACAGCGGCAGGTGGCCCGCTGCCTGGCGGCCTATGCGCCTAGAGGGAGCGGGGGGCCCGGGACGGCCCAGCGCAAGCTGGAGGAGCTGAGGTAGAAAGCCCGGGCTTTGGGGGACCTGGTGGGGAGAGGGCAGGGAGGCCGTGCCAGGTCTCAGTCTACAGGACCGAGGGGCACCAGCCCTCGCCTTCCCCAGGGCTGGCCAGGCCACTTCGCCGTGTTTACAGATAAGGATACTGAGGCATGGGAGAAGGGGCCCGCCAAAGGCCACCAGTTAATATTATGACAATCTCTGCTGCTGTCGAATGCTCAAGGTTAAAATATTCTACATCTATGATCATACTTTCAAATCTCCATTTCCTGATTTCTAATGCCAGACATACTTGTTATAAAATTTCACAGAAATATTGACTGGAGAAGGTGAACAGCCCTGTGACCCCTCTCTGGGAGACAACCATTGTTCACAGTTGGCTGAAGAGTCATGTTTTATTCTCTTCCTATATTGTGAACATTTTCCTAAGAAGCAAATTTGTGGGTAAACCTTTTTTGGACTCCTAACAGGCCCGTGAAGCAGGCGGCACTGCTGCCGGTGGGCCGGGTCAGGTTCTTCCCTTGGCTGCACAAAGGAATTTGAGAGCAAGTCCAAAGGAAGGATAGGCAAAGAAGGTTATTGCAAAGCAAAGGCTACCCTGACCAACATGGTGAAACCTCATCTCTACTAAAAATACAAAAATTAGCTGGGCATGGCGGTGCATGCCTGTAATCCGAGCTATTCGGTAGGCGGAGGCAGGAGAATCACTTGAACCCAGGTGGAGGTTACAGAGAGCCAAGATTGCGCCACTACACTCCAGCCTGGGCGATAGAGCAAAAACTCCATCTCAAAAAAAAAAGAAAAAAGAAAAAAGAAAAAAAAAGGCTCACAGGAGGCTGAGGCAGGCAGATCACCTGAGGTCAGGCGTTCAAGACCAGCCTGACCGTCATGGAGAAACCTTGTCTCTATTAAAAATACAAAAAAAAAAAAAAAAAATCACCAGGTGTGGTGGCGCATGCGTGTAATCCCAGCTACTTGGGAGGCTAAGGCAGGAGAATTGCTTGAACCCAGGAGCAGAAGTTGCGGTGAGTGCCATTGCACTCTAGCCTGGGCAACAAGAGCGAAACTCCATCTCAAAACAAAAAAAACAAACAAAAAAACCAAACCCACCCTGAGGACTGCTCATAAGGAAAGACAGCAGCTTGTGCCTTAAAAGGAATTCCTTTCATAGGAGTTGTTCATACATATTCACAAAATACTGGTGAGGTCAGGTATGCAGAGGTGGACCTGTGATTGGCGCATGCGCTCAGTATCTGCATGCGTTGACGCACATCACATGTATCATTAGCATATAAAATCTCCACCTAGGGGTGTGTTTTTTACTATTAAAATGAGGAAAATGTTGCTATAAGCTAAACCTTGAGCCTAGCTGTGTATGCGGGACCCCGAGAAATCCTTAGCTCCCTCCAAGGAAGGAATTTGTAGCTAATAGCTTCCAGGGCTTTTGCTGATTGACTGGAGATTGGGGAAGCTACATTATGAATAAGGGGCTTTTGTTTTCTTTCCTGGGCTGTTCTAGGTATCAGGGAACTTGTAGCCATCTGGTATCCCCCAGAACTGCTATCCTGAAAAAGAGTTAGGTGCTCAGCCGGGCACAGTGGCTCATGCCTGTAATCCCAGCACCTGGGGAGACTGGGGCTGCTGGATTACCTGAGGTCAGGAGAGACCAGCCTGGCCAACATGGCAAAACTCCACTCTACTAAAAAAATACAAAAATTAAAAATTAGCCAGGCGTGGTGGTACACACCTGTAGTCCCAGCTACTTGGGAGGCTGAGGCAGGAAAATCGCTGAACCTGGGAGGCGGAGGTTGCAGTGAGCTGAGATCATGCCATTGCACTCCAGCCTGGGTGACAGAGCAAGACTCCATCTCAAAATAAATAAATAAAAATAGTTAGGTGCTAATGCACAAGCGCACAAGTGATGCAGAGCTACTGTGAAAGGAGCCCTGGGGCTTCACACAAGGGGACAAGTCAGTATGGCCTGCTCACCTTACTGTCCTTCCTCATATCTCCACCTTCATAACCCCGCCGGTGAGGAAACTGAGGTTCAGAGAGCTTAAAGAATTTGCTGAAGGTCACGGGTGGGTAGCAGAACTGAGTTCCAGCCGCCTTGCCTGCCTGAGTGCTCAAATTCTCCCTTTAGATGAAAGATACCAGGACCTTCCCACAAGAGCTCAACCTAGTCAAACAGGTAACAGGAATAAATGTGACCAAAACTAGTGCCATTGATTTGAGCACCTCCTGGGTGCAGTGAGCGCAGGGCATCTTTTTCTGCACCGTCTCCTCTGGTTCATGGAAAGTAGGGTGAGGATCCACAGAGGTTTCAGCGGGGTTCTGATCATCTACTCTTTGAGGTTCAATCTTAGTCACGCCAATTTTACAGATTTGGAAAGAGAGGCTCTGAGAGGTCAAGTGTGTTTTAGGGGACTGCTTGGGCCACTCCCTTCTTCTTCCCAATCTCACTCTGTCACCCAGGCTGGAGTGCAGTGGCGTGATCTCAGTTCACTGAAACCTCTGTCTCCTGGGCTCAAGCAATTCTCCTGCCTCAGCCTTCCAGGTGTGGTGTGCACCACCACACCTGGCTAGTTTTCTGTATTTTTGGTAGAGACAGGGTTTCACCATATTGCCCAGGCTGTCTCGAACTCCTGACCTCAAGTGATCCACCTGCCTCAGTCCCACAAATTTCTGGGATTACAGGCGTGAGCCACTGCGCCTGGCCAAATGTTTTGTTTTGATAGCAAGGCAGGAAGTGTAAGGTTCAGAACTCCAAGTGGCAGGTGCGGCAAAAGAGTGATTCAACCTCACTCCTTTCACTTTCTATTTGAGACTGTTAAGGCATAAGTTGATGTCTCCCACGTGGTCTCTCAGCCCTTACAGCCTGTGAACTTCACTGTCTGACCGGAACAGGAGACTCTGTCCTACCTAGGAAGGACGGGCACAAAAGAGGTTGTCCTGTGGCAGGGAGGATGTGTCTTCCTTCCATTCTGAGATGATGGACGGGGCTGATACCCACAGGCACTACTTCCCTTTCTGCTCAGGACTCCTGTCATTTTTAACAGATACAGCATAAAGTGGCTGGGCGCAATGGCCTGTAATCCCAGCACTTGGAGAGGCCAAGGCAGGCGGATCACCTGAGGTCAAGACCAGCCTGACCAACATGCAGAAACCCTGTCTCTACTAAAAATATAAAATTAGCCAGACATGGTGGCACATGCCTGTAATCCTAGCTACTTGGAAGGCTGAGGCAGGAGAATCGCTTGAACCTGGGAGGCAGAGGTTGCGGTGAGCCGAGATCGTGCCATTGCACTCCAGCCTGGGCAACAAGAGCAAAACTCCGTCTCAAAAAAAAAAAAGAAAGAAAGAAAGAAAAAGAAATAGCATAAAGTATCCAGCAGGAAAAGTGCACATGATATCACAAAAAGATAGAGACTGCCAGCTCATTTTCCACCTCCCCTTGTAACTGCGGTGAATTCCTTCCCAAATGGTGAAAACTCTTTTCATGGCAACTTATGTTCCTGGCCAAGGGTTTTCAAGTCCATGTCTTTTTCTCAGTGGAGGATGCTTCCTTCCCTGCCACAGGGCCAAGGGCGCATGACCTAGCAAGTGGCGTTTTTCCACGGGGCCAGCACACTCGCTGAGGTCCCGGCACAGGTCCTGAGGTCTTGTCTGCTTCTCCCCTCCCCTCCAGTCCACGGGTGCTGCCTCCACACCTCAAGGTCTCTTTTATGTGCTTCACAGAAGGATGTCTGGTCCCATTTGGGGTACAGCCTGAAGGACCCTCTTGCTGACAGGGTGCTCTTTTCATGAGGGAGAGTGACACTCGAGTTTGTCAAGCAGACACATTCTGAGAAGTGCACAAACTGGGTTTTGGGTTTTGAGACAGGGTCTCGCTCTGCTGCCCAGGCTGGAGTGCAGTGGCACAATCTCAGCTCACTGTAGCCTAGACCTCCCAGGCTCAAGGGATCCTTCCACCTCAGCCTCCCAGCTAGCCGGGACTACAGGTGCATACCATTACACCTGGCTAATTTTTGCATTATTTGTAGAAACAGGATTTCACCATTGTTGTCCAGCCTGGTCTCAATCTCTTGGGCTCAAGGATCCGCCCTCTTTGGCCTTCCAAAGTGCTCGGATTACAGGTGCTAGCCACCACACCCGGCCAAACTGGGTTTTTGTAAGTGAAAACTGTGCTTCCCCAATGGAACCCTGATCTCTCTGGGATGTGTCTTTTACATTTGCAACACTATTTTTTTTTTTTTTTTAGTTTCTCTGTCCCATTTTCCAAGCTGTCTGCTTATAAGAACCACAGAGAATGCCTCCCTGCTATAGCACAGTGAAATAAACTGAGCCCAAAGCCCAGAGAGAGGCCTTGCCCAAAGTCACACAACTAGCAACCACAGCTTCCCCTCAAAGGGAAGAGGACAGGGACAGGGAGGCTATGGAAGCAGGTGTCTGGAAGCTCAGAAGCCAGCACTGGCCCCTTTCCCACGGGGTGGCACAGAAGGATGGGAGGCCCTGGCTGCACAGGGCTCAGCCCCTCACTTCCCAGCTTCACACCTTTGGACAAACCCCTCAACCCTCCTGAGCCATCAGTAAATTGGTGAATAATGTCCACACTGGCTGACCTCACAAGGAATCCAGGGCCAGAATGGGCATGAAATCGCTTTGTAAAGGTGAGGATGAGGACATGAATATTAAGTCCTTAGTAAAGATGAGCAGGCTCAAGAGTGGGGATGAACAGTTGTGTCCATGGTTAGCTGCCCAAAAGCCTGTCTCCCCTGCAGGCATCAGCAGCGACAGCGCTTCGCTGAGTAGCAGGCAGAGCTGCAGGGCATCCAGCACAGGGTGCAGGCCCGGCCCTTCCTGTTCCAGCAGGCCATGCAGGTGAGGCTGGCACTTGAGCAAGCACACAGCTGCCCACTGCAAAGAGCTGGCTGAGTGGGTAGGGAAGCAGCATGGGCGTAGGTCCCTGCAGATAGGATCCCAGGGCTGGGGAATCTCTGGGACCCACTTAGTAACCAGAGCCCCAGCTTGCCCTCGGCAGCCCTGGTGCAGAGCAGGAAGCCCTTTTCTCTCTCCTCAGGCCAATGCCCGTCTCACTGTCACTTGGCGCTTCTCCCAGGTGCTGTCAGCACTGGGGCTAGATGAGGAGCAGCTGCTGGCTGAGGCAGGAAAGGGGGACACAGTGGGCACCCCCAGAAAACCCAGGTGAGTCCCCTGGCAGGTCAAGAACTGGCTCTGCCATGCTGCTGTGGGATGGGGCGCCCACACGAGCACTCTGGGCTCTGGAGGGCCTCCCCTAGGCCCTGTCCTCCATGTCACCCAAGGAAGTCTAGGCCAGGGTTGTCATTCCTACTTCTCAATGAGGAAATTAAGGACCTGATGGGCAGGGCCTTGCTTAAGGACACAGGAACGAACAAGCAGCAGAGTCAGTCTGGGAATCTGCAACCATCTGAGCTGCCGCACACCAAGTCCTCATTACAGGCTGGCACCACCACACTGGTTACTCCTTGGATACCTCCCTTATGCCTTAGAATAACCTGGTACAGAGCAGGGACTATGAAGCCCACTTGACAATCAGGAAAGTGAGACTTGAGAAGGGAGAGTCACTTGCCCAGGATCACACAGCAAGCCAGTATAGGAGCAGGGTTTGAAGCCACATTGTCAGTGGTTTCCTGAGGCATGGGGGTGGCAGCGGAAGAGCCAGGGGCCTCTATCTGTGTCTTGAAGGAGCCACAGGCCAATGGGGGTGAGAATGGAGCACTCTCCTCAGAGCCCCCCAAGGAAAGAACCTACCGGCAGCCAGCCTGACAGGCACCACACCCCCAGCCTGGACCCGGAGTGCAGTGCCTGAGATAAAAATTAAAGGCTTTATGGCAAACACAGCGTGGGATTTCTGGTGGTAGTGGTGGTGGTGGTGGTGGTGGAGGCTCCAGGTTGGAAGTGAGAGGTGGCAGCTGGGTGGGCAGCAGGCTTAGCTCTGTCCCCACATCCCCCCCAGGAGCTCTGGCTCTTTTGGTTCCCCCCACCCAGCACACACAGCCCCTTCTCTCCTCCTGAGGAGTGGGGACATCTCAAAGAGCAAGAACTGTGACTTCTCCACCCCATTCTCAATGTATATGCTGGGTCCTAGAAATTCAAGCATGAATAAGATGGAACGACTCCCGCCTCTGAGGACGCCCAGTGAGTGGGAGAGGGGGTGGACCCTCAGAGGGGTGCATACAACATACCCTAACACAGGCTGACTTGTGCCACACAGGGAGCCACAGACTGAGCAACCATTCGGTGGGGGGAGGGGTTTCAGGAGGGAATGTGTGCATTGGGCTTTTTAAGTTCCAGTAGTTTTAAGTTAGGGATCCTCTCCTCAAGAAAAAAAAATCATACACACAGATGTGCCATATTTTGCATTCAATTTCAGGGGTTCCACAGACACACTGACGCGCATGTGGAGCTCCTTAACAGTTCACAGGTTTAAAAAATCCAATCCAGGGCCGGGCAGAGTGGCACACGCCTGTAATCTCAGCACTTTGGGAGGCCAAGGCGGGTGGATCGCTTGAGCTCAGGACCAGCCTGGACAACATAGTGAGACCCCCGCCCCTATATCTACAAAAAAATACACAAATTAGAGAGGCGAGGTAGCGTGTGCTTGTAGTCCCAGCTACTGGGAAGGCTGAGGTGGGAGGATCACTTGAGCCCGGGAGGTCGAGGCTGCCGTGCACTGTGATCGCGCCACTGCACTCCAGCCTGAGGAACAGAGTGAGATCCTATCTCAAGAGAAAAACAACCCAGGGGACGTGGGAAGGCAGCGTTCCCTGAGGATCCGGGTTACAGGGAGTCGGAAGCTGGGCTATGTAATTGAGGTTCTCGGGAAAACAACGCCCATTGGAGCCACGACCCCAGGAGTCCAGGAAGCGAGCGCCCATTGTAGGAGGGAGGTGTCCACGGGAAGACCATGAGGTAGTGAACACCCCGTTGCCGGGGAAGTACAAGCGCAGGGAGGCCAAGGAGGAACTTCCAGCCTCGAAGACACTGGCTTAAGGTGTCTGAACACATTTGATGGTGTTCAGTAAAGTTATTTGCTGTTTGTGAGGTGGGTGAAGCAGGTCTAAATCCTTCCAGTTTTGGGATCCCATCTCCGGGGTTAATTCGGCGTCCCTTGAGGAGCGCATGCGCAACGGGACCACCGGCTCAGCGAACCCACCTGACACAAGACCGCGTGCATGCGCAGTGGAGCTCTGATCCCAGCCTTCCCATGAGCCTCTGGGGCAGGCGCCAAGGCGAGCGGCGGAAGCAGCCGCTCTTAGTTTCCCGCAACACGACAGCGGCTGCCGAGCGACCCGGAAGTGTTCCCATTTTGCGTTGTCTGGGCTCGGCGGCGGCCGGGCTCGGGGTGGACGTGCCACTATGGGGTCGTCCAAGAAGCACCGCGGAGAGAAAGAGGCAGCCGGGACGACGGCGGCGGCCGGCACTGGGGGCGCCACCGAGCAGCCGCCGCGGCACCGGGAGCACAAAAAACACAAGCACCGGAGTAGCGGCAGTGGCGGTAGCGGCGGCGAACGACGGAAGCGGAGCCGGGAACGTGGAGGCGAGCGCGGGAGCGGGCGGCGCGGGGCCGAAGCTGAGGCCCGGAGCAGCACGCACGGGCGGGAGCGCAGCCAGGCAGAGCCCTCAGAGCGGCGCGTGAAGCGGGAGAAGCGCGATGACGGCTATGAGGCCGGTGAGGAGGCGGGGTCTGCGGAGGGGGCGGGGCGGTCAGGGGTCCCGGAGCGGGCGGGTCTGGGTGTGCACGCAGTGTCTGCGTAGTTCTCCAGGCCGGGAAACCTCCAGGCTGTCTACGTCAACTCTTATTAAATAGTCTTTCTACGGCATCTCTCGAGCCCAAGAGTTATAGACTGCAGTGAGCTGCGATCGTGCCAGATGCACTCCAGTCTGGTCAAGAAAGCGAGACTCTGTCTCCAAAAAAAAGTATTTTCTATGGTTGTTTAGGATTAGAGATTGACTTTCTCCACATACCTCCTTGAGGACAGAGGGCTTCTGTTTTCCTCAGTTGTCTGGTACAATTACAGATCCTTAATAAATGTGTTGAATGAATGAATGAAGTAGTATCAGCGTATGCAGAGGCAAGAGAAACTTGGTATTGGACAAATCATGTAGGGCTCATGGTAGCGAAATGAGGGAGTAAGATAAAGATAGGGATGTGAACGCAAAGGACCGTGTATTGTAGGCTCCGTTAAGAAATATAGATTGTCTTGAGGGTGGTAGGGAGCCATGGATGTGAGTTGAGGAGTGAGTTGCTCAGTTCCATATTTTGTAAACATCGCTGGATTGAAAACTTAGTCAAAGGTAGTCAGGATTGGAGACCAGGAAATCAGGAGGGCTTATAGACCACGTGAGGGCTGATGGTAGCCTTCACCAAGGCAGCAGCAGTGGGATGGAGAGAAGTGGACAGATTGGAGAGGTGTTTTGGAGGAGGAATGAACAGAACTCAGCACTTGTATGAGGCTGGGAAGGAAAAGGCATTGAGAATGACTCCTTGAATTTTGGCTTGAGCAGCCAGATGGGTTGTGGGTGTCGTCTCTACTGAAACTGAGGAGTAGAGAAGAGAAGCAGATTTGGAGGAGGATGGATAATTCACTTTTGGGGTTGTCGAGGTTGATGTGCATGTGAAAAGCCGGAGTTTGGACTGGATAAAGCCATTGGGAGTCAGTATCTGAGTGGCCAGTGAAGCTTGTAGGGCTGAAGGCCCACAGGGTCGTGGGGTGAGCCTTATGCTGTGCTGAGGCACAGGATCCGAGGAATAAAGAGACAGGACACAGAAGTACAGGGAAAACGCAGCTGGGCTCGAGGGGCCACGCCCCTAAGAGCGGAGTCAGGTGAGGCCCCGAATGTCCAGAAGCGTGAGTATTTATTGTGTATAGGTTAGGGGGCAGGGCAGTGAGTGAAATCATCTTTAAGGATAGTGATGGGGTCGTGAGCAATAAAACATGGGGTCCACCCGCATTAGGTCACCTAGGCCAGGAGGTGGACAGTGTGCAAGGGGCCCGTTCCCATGAAGGCAAGGGCCGTGTGCAGTAAGGGGTCCACACGCATTAGGTCACCGAGGCTGGGAGGTGGACAGTGTGCAGCAAGGAGTCCATTCCCATTAGGCAAGGGCCTTGTGCAGTAAGGGGTCCACCCCCATTAGGTCACTGAGGCATGGAGGTGGGCCATGTGCAGTGAAGAGGGTGCAGTGTGCAATACCTCTATCTATGGGCAAGCTACTAAGAAGATTTATAGGAGGATGCTTTAAGTCATATAGCAGTGACAGAGCTGTCAGGATCTATGCCACCTGCTGGCAGCTTCCAATGAGTTCTATAGGGGAATGCTTTTCGAGCAGCACAGTAACAGCTGATAAAGTTCACCATCACCAAGGTGTGATTGCTGGTCTGAGGGGAGCCTTCCACAAGAACTGGAGCAAGGTCCTACAACTCCTTTATCAGGAGGAGTGGCTCTTACCCCAAGCCTGCCATACAGCGGGTATCTTTACAATACTGAACGCTGCCACCTAGGCCATGGATTCTTGTCCTGGTATAACTGTTTTTCCCTTAAATCATGCTGTGCACTGTGTCTGCTCTAGGCATTCCTCCGATTATAAGCTGCTTATTCCTGATTCATGCTCTGTACTGTATCTACTCTAGGCATTCCTCTAATTATAAACTTAGACATAGTTTTATATATATATATGGAAATAACTGAGTGGTAAGACATTCTTTAGGCACTCATTCCATGAACTAATGTGTGATCATATAGAGAGGATTGTATAAAGGGAGATAACTGAGTAGTAACACTATAAACAGATACTCTCCAAGCCCTAATTCTATAAACTAATATACTATTATATAAAGGATTATACAAAAGGAAATCACTGAGTAGTAACACTATAAACTGAGATATTCTCCAGGTCTTAATTGTGCCAGGATTCTGCTTAGCTCTCCTTCCTCGGTGCCTATATGGGGGGTTACCCACAAGGCTCCCAAAATAATGTGATATGAGAAGCCGGGGTCAGGAATAGAACCTGAGAAATGCTCTTATTTTAGTAGTAGGTAGAGAAAGATGTTACAAAAAAAAAGAGATAGGAACCAAAAAGGCAGGAAAACCTTTGTGTCATGGGATCTTTGGAAAGAGGGTATTGTTAGAAGGAGGGAGTGATCAACAGTCCCACACACTACGGGAGATCAAGCAAAACCAGAACCGAAAAGAGCCCATTAGATTTAGAAATGAGGAGGCTGGTGACCTTGGAGAGTGCCTGGAGAGATTGGGATCCAGGGCCCAGGTGGAGAGAGGAGGCTTTGAGATAAAGGAAAAGGTAAGATGCAGGATAGACATGCAGGAAAGGAAGAGCTCATGGTGGCAGCTGGTTGAAGGAGTTCATCTGAGGGTGTTCAGTAAGTTATTTGCTGTTTGTGAGGTGAGTGGAGCAGGTCTGTAGTGCTTATTTATCCGTGTCCTCAGCGTCCAGCACAGAGCAGGAACCAATAAGTGTTTCTTGACTCTTTGAGTCCCACAAAGGACAAGGTCATGCAGCAGCCACATTTCCTGTCCTGTTGGGAGAAACATACACAGAAATGACTTGATTGTGAATTCAGGGGAGAGCAGTTAATTCTGATCAGTCATTGAACAGGACTTCATGAAAAAGGTGGTGTTTCATTTTTGCATTTGGATAGGATTTTGCCGATGAGAACAAGGCCAGAGAGTACAGTTTAGGTTGAAGACACAGAATATATAAAAGTGGAGAGGTCCAGGCGCAGTGGCTCACACCTGGTACAATCCAAACACTTTGGGTGGCCCAGGTGGAGGATCACTCTAGCCCAGGAGTTTGAGACCAGCCTGGTCAACATAGTGAGACCCCATCTCTAAAAACAAAATAAACAAAATTAGCCAATTTTGGTGGCAGGCACCTGTAGTTCCAGCTACTCAGGAGGCTGAAGCAGGAGGATTGCTTGAGCCCGGGAGGTCAAGGCTGCACTGAGCCAAGATCATGCCACTGCACTCCAGCTTGGGCAACAAAGTGAGACCTTGTCTCAAAAAAAAAAAGAAAAAAAAGGAGAGGGCAGAGTGGGGGCTGCAGCAGTTTGGATCTCTTGGGTTAGGAAAGGAAGGTGTGCAGAAGAGGCAGGAGTCTGAGGCTAGACTTGGGCAGAGGAGCTGCTGGGGAGCTTGGGTGGAAGAAGCTGCTGTTTTCTGGTGTTTCAGCAGGCCCAGGTGCTGGTGAGGGGCCCTCATCTCTGATCCTGCAGCTGGAGCCAACGATGCTGGCTTCTTGGCCCTATGTTCAGCTCCTGAGCCATGCTTCTTCTTATTCCAGCTGCCAGCTCCAAAACTAGCTCAGGCGATGCCTCCTCACTCAGCATTGAGGAGACCAAGTGAGTACTGTCTCCCTTGTTTCTACTTTGTGTTTCTAAGAGAGGTGGCTCTGGGGCCAGCACTGGGGTGGCTTTCTCACACGAAAGTATGCTAATTGGAGTTGGAAAGGTCCTATAAATCATCTTAGCCAAGGTTTGAGTTATAGAAGAAAAAACTAAAACCTCAGAGGAAGGTAGCATTCACTGGTTAGACGCGGGCCAGGCTGGCGCCCATGTTTCCTGCTTTGGAGGCCAGGGCCCTTCCAGTGTCCTAGGCTGTGGGTCAGACCATGTGTTTGGGACCCATGGGACCACTCACTCCCACCCTATTTGGCCTCCTGTCTGTCTAGAAATGCACATGATGCCCTGTGTCTTTGATAGCCCCTAACACTTGTGTCTCTTGTTCTCAGTAAACTCCGGGCAAAGTTGGGGCTGAAACCGTTGGAGGTCAATGCCGTCAAAAAGGGTGAGTATAGGGCTAAGGTTGGGGTTTGGGTGGGGAAAGAGGCCATCTGAAGGGCTCTTTGAAGAAGGAGAGGTTAGAGGCAGATTCAGCACCATTTAGTGGTCTTACTCATGCATATTTGCCGGGAGGTATGAGGTCCTTCCTTGCTGTTATAATGGCGATCTGGGACTCTGCTTGGTCTCTGAGTTGGAGCCGTGGCCATTGCGTACTCACTGTGGCTGTGCGGTGTTGTTAGATGGACTGAAAGATGTGCACACTTGCTGTAGACTGGGCTGGGGAGAGGTGGGTTTGTTGTTTTTCTTCAAAGCACAATTCGATGGGCTTTGGAAGGCACAGAGGGTCCTATCGTGCTGCATGGGTTGGCCAGGAGTGTGGGGATGAAGTGGGAGCAGGGAGGTGAAGGATTCTTCCTTCCTGTCCTGACCCCTTCTGGCCCCCTGAGCTGGAAGGGGGCAGGGTGAGTGGCTCCCTCCTCTCCCCACCAGCCATGGGCGGGCATAGCCTCACGTCTGGGCCCCCATTCCAGAGGCGGGCACCAAGGAGGAGCCCGTGACAGCCGATGTCATCAACCCTATGGCCTTGCGACAGCGAGAGGAGCTGCGGGAGAAGCTGGCGGCTGCCAAGGAAAAGCGCCTGCTGAACCAAAAGCTGGGGTGAGGGGTCCTGGCCAGAGCAGGCAAGGGAAGGGCTAGGGAGGCCACCATCCTCGGCTGCCTCTTGGGTGGGGAGCAGGAGCTGGGCTCCTCCAGCATCACTATCTCCCCTCTTCAGGAAGATAAAGACCCTAGGAGAGGATGACCCCTGGCTGGACGACACTGCAGCCTGGATTGAGAGGAGCCGGCAGCTGCAGAAGGAGAAGGACCTGGCAGAGAAGAGGGTGAGCGCCGGACAGCATGAGGTGGTTGCCCAGTGCCTCTGGTGGCCCGACTGGGCACTGAGGCAGGAGCTGACCCCGGAGAAGTGAGATGGGGCTTGGAGAGGGGAAAGGCCACGGCTGCTAGCGTCCACTTTGGATTCTCAGCAGCTTGCCTGTAAGGCCTGCCCTTTTTACACTCTGCTCGGTAGAGCCCTGTGTGTTTTCTGGTGATGCCGAGTGGCCTGAGGTCCTAGGTCACCCCTCCCTGTTTCATAGGCCAAGCTACTGGAGGAGATGGACCAAGAGTTTGGTGTCAGCACTCTGGTGGAGGAGGAGTTTGGGCAGAGGCGGCAGGTGAGGCTACAACAACCGGGGCATGTGGCGCACAGGGGCACTGGCAGCCTTGCTGCTGGGATCCCAGGGTTGGGTGGGTGGAGGAGGTTCCTGACTCGCCGTTTCTTCCCTTAGGACCTGTACAGTGCCCGGGACCTGCAGGGCCTCACCGTGGAGCATGCCATTGATTCCTTCAGAGAAGGGGAGACCATGATCCTCACCCTCAAGGACAAAGGTGACATGAGCTGGGCGCCTGGCGGGGGGGGAGCACAGCCTCCGCTGAGTTGCGGGCAAGTGTGAATGGCCACTGCTCTGTGCTGCCCCCAGGCGTGCTGCAGGAGGAGGAAGATGTGCTGGTGAACGTGAACCTGGTGGATAAGGAGCGGGCAGAGAAAAATGTGGAGCTGCGGAAGAAGAAGCCCGACTACCTGCCCTATGTGGAGGATGAGAGCGTGGATGACCTGGCACAGGCACGTGGCGGGCAGGCTGGACGGCGGGGGATGGGGCGGAGAATGTCGGGCTCTGAGGAGGTGGTGGCTCGGTGGCTTTTCAGGAGCCAGCCTGGGTTCCAACCTGTACCTCTTGCCTTGCAGCAAAAACCTCACTCTATCCTGTCTAAGTACGACGAAGAGCTTGACGGGGAGCGGCTGCACTCCTTCCGCCTGGAGCAGGGTGGCACAGCTGATGGCCTGCGGGAGCGGGAGCTGGAGGAGATCCGGACCAAGCTGCGGCTGCAGGCTCAGTCCCTGAGCACGGTGGGGCCCCGTCTGGCCTCCGAGTACCTCACGCCTGAGGAGATGGTGAGCCCTCTCGCGCCTCGTACTTGGTGTCACAATTCTCCCTCCCTCGCGGCTCGTGCGCTGCCCACAGGCACTCAGAAGAGAGGGCGAGTGTTCATGTTCACAAAGTGCTTGGCCTTGTGGACGAGCAGTAAATGGCATCTGGGGGAGTACCGGGTGTGGACGGATCAGGGCTGCCGAGCCACGTGGGCCTCAGTCTGTGTTCAGGCTTTGCCATGCTGCCAGCCCGTGCCCTGGGTGAGCCATTTAACTGTGAGCTTGGGGCGCCCCATCTGGAGTGGCAGTGACAAGAGCTGCCTCCTGAGGTTGCTGTGAGGATGAGTGACAGCATGGGTGAGGGGGGACTGGAAAGGTGTGTGTGACTCTTGCCTGTGGAGTGACTGTGTAACATGAGGTAGACAGCCAGTGCAGCGGGCGTCTTGCTGAGCGGGTAAGAGCAGGACTTGAGCCAGACTGCCCCAGCTCCCTCACTTAGGAGTGGGCAACCTTGGCAAGGTACTTAACCTCTCTGTGCCCCAGTTTCCCCATCTCATGAGTGGATTGGAGATAGTAACCACCCCACGTGTTGCTCATGTGTGGGAAGCGCTCAGAAGACTGGCTAGCACAGCGGAACACCACAGAGATTCACCCTCGAGGGCTGCGGTGGCCCGCCTCTCCCCACCCCTGCTCTATGCCTCTCCCCGCCCCTGCTCCATGCCTCTCCCCGCCCCTGCTCTATGCCTCTCCTCTCTTCCCCTCAGGTGACCTTTAAAAAGACCAAGCGGAGGGTGAAGAAAATCCGAAAGAAGGAGAAGGAGGTAGTAGTGCGGGCGGATGACTTGCTGCCTCTCGGGGACCAGACTCAGGATGGGGACTTTGGTTCCAGGTGGGCTTGGACACGGTGGTAGGAGGAGAGGGCTGGGCTGGGGTGGCCTGGGGGCTGGTGCTCACCAGAGAGGCCTTCTTCCCTCAGACTGCGGGGCCGGGGTCGCCGCCGAGTGTCCGAGGTGGAGGAGGAGAAGGAGTCCACGCCTCAGCCCCCGCCATCAGACGACACCCGAGTGGAGAACATGGACATCAGTGATGAGGGTGAGGGCCCGTCACGGGCTGGAAGCGGGGCAGGGACGGGGCTGGGGAAGATGGTCTGAGCAGGCATCCCCTGTGTTTCTCCCAGAGGAGAATGGAGCTCCGCCGCCACCGGGGTCCCCACAGGCGCTGGAGGAGGACGAGGCAGAGCTGGAGCTGCAGAAGCAGCTGGAGAAGGGGCGCCGGCTACGACAGCTGCAGCAGCTGCGAGACAGCGGCGAGAAGGTGAGGCTGGGCGCGGGCAGGCCTGGGGCACCCAGTGCATTGGCACTCACCTGTCCTCACGAGTCCATGCCCCTGTGTCGTGGCAAACAGCCACATTCCCGTCTGAAGCCTCTTTTCTGTTTGTTTTTTGGGTGTTTTTTTTTTTTTTTGAGACAGTTTCGCTCTGTCACCCAGACTGAAGTGCACTGGCACGATCTCTGCTCACTGCAACCTCTGCCTCCTGGGTTCAAGTGATTCTCATGCCTCAGTCTCCCGAGTAGCTGAGATTACAGGCGCCCACCACCGAATCTGGCTAATTTTTGTATTTTTAGTAGAGATGGGGTTTCACCAGGCTAGTCTTGAACTCCTGACCTCAGGTGATCTGTCCACCTCAGCCTCCCAAAGTGCTGGGATTATAGGTGTGAGTCACTGCGCCCGACCCTCTTTGCTGTTTAAAGTCATGTTTTGTGCAGGTTTTGAGACGTCTGCAGTGTTTTCACTGCCAGATGCCTGCTTTAGTGGGGGATCCTTTCCTCTCCTTTCTCTTCCTATGTGTGTTTGTTGAATGCCTACTGTCAGTAGTGCATTATTCTTGGGCTCGGAGGGTCATTGCTGAACAGGACAGCCACAGGGCCCGGGGTTCATGGAGCTGGCTTTCTAGAGTGTGTGGGGGAGAGGGGTGGCAGCAGGTGGACAGGCTGGCGTTTAGGCCATAGACCAACCAGAAGGTATCTCAGAAGAATCAACCTTAGAGTGCCTGAGGACCAGGGAGGCTGAAGCAGAGAGTGAGAGGGTGGCGTGAGCTGAGATGGAGGGTCCGGGGGGCCAGCGCAGGGGGCGCCTCGAGCCCGTGGCCATCACCGCCTCACCGGCACAGTGTGCCGGGCACTGCTCTCGTGCTCTGTGTTTGTTCCTATGAGGAAGGTTCTGTCACCTCCATCATTGCCGAGGCCACATTTTTAGCCCTACCCCACACTTTTTACCTAGGAAGAAGCCAAGAAAGGGTATCCAGGAGAGGGAGTAAGGGAGGGAGGCTTCTGATACGACTGGGAGGTAAAGTGGGGACTGTTCGAACGGATTCAGGGCTGGGAGGGTGAGAGTTGAGAAGGTAAGGGCTGCGCCTGGGACGGAGGGCAGGCTTGGTGTTGAAGGGCTGCAGAGGACAGATTTGAGGTTTAAGGGTGTGTGGTCTCTGTCAGGCCCCTTGTGTGCTCTGCTATTGTAGGAAAAACAGCCAAGACAATCTGTGAGTGGACGTGGCTGGTTTCCAGTAACACTTTATTTCTAGGTAGTGGGACATAGTTTGCCCGGCCTGTCTGTAAAAAAGAACAGAGAAGGCCGGGCGAGGTGGCTCACGCCTGTAATCCCAGCACTTTGGGAGGCTGAGGCGGGTGGATCACGAGGTCAAGAGATCGAGACCATCCTGGCCAACATGGTGAAACCCCGTCTCTACTAAAAATACAAAAATTAGCTGGGCATTGTGGCACACGCCTGTAGTCCCAGCTACTTGGGAGGATGAGGCAGGAGAATTGATTGAACCCAGGAGGCGGAGGTTGCAGTGAGCCAAGATCATGCCACTGCACTCCAGCCTGGCGCCTGGCGATGGAGCAAGACTGTCTCAAAAAAAAAAAAACAGAACAGAGAAATAGGGCGATAGACTGACAGGGCTGTGCGTTTTATGACTGAAATGAACATAGGAGTTATTAGCCCCGAGGTTCTTAGCCTGCCTGCACGTTAGACACCTAGGAGGTTGATTTTGTTGTTGTTGTTTTAAGAAACAAGGTCTCGCTCTATTGCTTGGGCTGGAGTGCAGTGGTGTGGTCATAGCTCACTGCAGCCTTGAAATCCCAGGCTCAAGGGATCCTTCTGTCCTAGCCTCCCAAGTAGCTGAGACCACAGGCATACACCACCACACCTGGCAAATTTAAGGAAATTTTTTAGCAATAGGGTCTCCACCTTGTTGCCCAGGCTGGTCTCAGACTCCTGGGCTCAAACAATCCTCTCACCTCTACCTCCCAAAGGGCTGGGGTTACAGGCATGAGCCACCTGGCCTGGCCTAGCCTAGGAAGTTTTTAAAATATATGAGCCACACCCCACACACCATACCAGCAGAAACATGAAAGTGTCTCACAGTGAACACCTGTGTCTTCTAGAGTCAGTAATTATAAACATTGTTAAAGTTTTTCTTTTTTTCCTGAGCCACTGCAAGTTGCAGACCTGGTGACACTGTACCCTTAACTACTTCAGCGGGCATCTCACGAAATAGGGGCCTTCTCCTGCATAGCCACGCTGCCCTAACGAGTCCATAAATGCTGTAAAACAGTAGCTCACATGCCTCCATTTTCCAGTTATCCCCCAAAATGTCTTTAATTTTTTGTTTTAACCAGTATCCAATCAAGTTTCATACCCACAAAGGAGTCTTTTTCTGACTAATGGAGATTCTGGAGTATGTGGGAGAGACAAATTAATGATGGAAGAGGAAAAGGAGATTTTTGCAGGCATTGGTGGGGCCTAGAGTACAAGTGGAGGGTGGCCTTGAGCGAAGCCAGGTCGTGTCATTTATTTCAGGAGGGAAGGTGGGGAGGTTACAGCAGCTACAACCAAGGTGACCTTGGTTGGGGGAAGTCAAAGCAGCCCATGTCCGATTGTTCTGGTGTTTTCCAGTGAAGAGGTGGCAGGGGTGGCAGTTCAAGGAGACATGAGATGCTGTTTTGGAGAGTGGAGGGCAGGTACACCATGGAAGAGGAACAGACCTGCTGGGCGGTGTGGGCTGCTCAGCCGTTCCCCGTGGCCTTGGATGTGACGGGTTTTCTGTCCAGCTGCTCCATGCAGTCAGCTGAAGAGGAGGATGGTGGGATTAATGAGCTGAGGAGGAGGATGGGATTAATGGGGAGCTGAGGAGAAGGATGGTGGGATTGAGGATTGGGTTTTCTGGAGAGGAGAGGCAAGGCAGTTAAGGTTCTCACAAAGGGGAGGTTCTGTTGATGTCCCCCAACTCTAAACTGGGTAATTGGGGACAGAACAGAGTGATGGGTGTGAGGACTGGCCTGGAGTCATGATGTGGTTGAAGAATTACTGGATTGTGGTTAATACAGTCAGTGAACTAGAAAGAAAGGATGTAGAGAACAGAGAGGATCCTCGGAATTGAGGGGGTTTTTTTGTTTTAGTTTTGAGACAGTGTCTCACTCTCTCCCAGGCTAGGGTGCAGTGGTGCTATCTCGGCTCACTGCAATGTCCACTTCCCAGGTTCAAGTGATTCCTGCCTTAGCCTCCTGAGTAGCTGGGACTACAGGCGCGTGCCACCATGCCCAGCTAATTTTTCTGTATTTTTAGTAGAGATGGGGTTTCGCCATGTGGGCCAGGCTGGTCTCGAACTCCTGACCTCAGGTGATCTGCCCCACCCTCGGTCTTCCAAAGTGCTGGGATTACAGGTATGACCTTCCGTGCTGGCCTGGGTCCCAACCCTGATGACCTCATTTAACCTTAATTACCTCCCTAAAGCTGCTCTGTCCAAATACAGTCATTGGGGGGTTAGGGTTTCTCTGTATGAATTTGGGGGTACACAGTTCCTAGAAAGGACAATATTGTAAAGATGTCGTCTCATCTAATTCACTTCTAGGTTGAATGCAATTCCAGTAAAAATCCCAATGGGGACTTTTATGGAACCTGGCAAACTGATTCTGAAATTGGATAAAGTAGGGTAATTGTGGCAGTGTGGGATTGTGTAAGGACAGACTAATAGGACAGAGAGACCAGACGGGCCCCGAGACAGAATCGCGTCCCAGTGGAAGAGATGCTCATCAGTGCGACGAGTGTGCTTGGGACAGTCAGTTATCTATTTGCAGAATAAATGAAATTGGGTTTGTACGTCACACCTTGCAGGTAGATTAAGAACTTCAAAGTAAAAACCTAACATTTCAGAACCAAATTAAGGAAATTACATTTATGATTTTTTGGTAGAAAAGATTTAAGTTGTTAGCATAGCCAAGGCAGAAGAATTGCTTGAGGCTAGGAGTTTGAGACCAGCCTGGGCAACATAGCAAGACCCCCCCCCCCACCAACCCCATCTCTAAAAAATTGTTTTTAATTAACTGGGCGTGGTGGCATGTGTCTGAAGCCTCAGCTATGCTGGAGGCTAAGGCAGGAGGATTGCTCGGCTGTTGCTGCACCACTGCACTCCAACCTGGGTGATAGAACAGATCATGTCTCAAAAAACAAACACACCAACCAAGAAACCCACACGTTCCGTGGGTGGGTTTCTTCAAGAAACCATGAAAAAAAAAATGAACATGTTGGCCGGGTGTGGTGGCTCACGCCTATAATCACAGCACTTTGGGAGGCCAAGGCAGGTGGATCACAAGGTCAAGAGTTTGAGACCAGACTGGCCAATATGGTGAAACCCCGTCTCCACTAAAAATACAAAAATTAGCTGGGTGTGGTGGCACACGCCTATAATTCCAGCTACTCAGGAGGCTGAGGCAGGAGAATAGCTTGAACCTGGGAGGCGGAGGTTGCAGTGAGCCGAGATCATGCCACTGCTCTCCAGCCTGGGTGACAGAGCAAGACTCTGTCTGAAAAAAAAAAAAACAAAAAAACATGTAACTACATAGAAATTGAGAATGTAAGTTTTTTGTTTTTTTTTTTTGCTTTTTTTTGTTTTTTATAAAAGATATCATGAAGCATATAAAAAGGCAGACCAGAAGGGAAGATATTTGCCCACAAATACAACCAAGAATGGGTTGGTGTCAAGAGTATACAAACAGACAGAGCAGATGAACAACACGGAAAACTAGCTGAAAGATGTAGATAAGACAGGCGGTTCACAGAAGAGAAAGCCTGACTGACTGGGAAGGTACCCGGCAAGCCCAGCTTCAGGAGGGGTCACAGCAAGGTGGCACCTGCCACCCCCAAACAATTCCACAGAAAGGTCCAAGCCTGACAGTAGGGAGTAGGAATAAGGACATGGAGCAGCCAGAATCCTCGGCCACGCTGCTCACCGCCATGGCCATGAGGCTAATCAGACAAGAGAGGGAACGTGCGTGTACCCAGGCCACCCCCACCTCTCACTCCTGAGTGTGCCCCACATGCACCAGGAGACAGTGTCAGTGGCCTGCAGCCACAGTACTTGTTCCAACAGAAAAGAAATAGTCCATCCTCAGTGGGCTGGAGAGCCAGATCAGGGAGCATCCGGCTATGGGCTGATTCCATACTGTAAACTGATGAGCTACAGCCAGTTGCATCAGGGGTACTCTCAGAGGCATAGATTTTTTTACAAAAGAAATCATAGACTCTGAGTCATACAGTGTGGTTCAGGTTATATAACACTTAATATACAACACAATTAACTGTTCTGGGGCAGGTCCTTATGTGGTAAAGCCGTGAAGACAAGCCAGTGAGTCACGACCATGGATGGAGGGAACACTCAGGACTGGGCAGGGTGTTAGTGATGCTGCTCCAGCCCCGGGCAGAGGGATGTGTGTGTATGTTTAGTTACTGTTTTAAAGAGCATATCAGCTGGGCTTGGTGGCTCACACCTGTAATCCCAACACATTGGAAGGCCCAGGCAGGCGGATCACAAGGTCAGGGGTTCGAGACCAGCCTGGGCAACATGGTGAAACCCTGTCTCTACTAAAAATACAAAAATTAGTTGGGTGTGGTAGCACATGCCTGTAATCTCAGCTACTCAGGAGGCTGAGGCAGGAGAATCCCTTCAACCCAAGAGGCAGAGGTTGCAGTGAGCCGAGATCATACCATTGTGCTCCAGCATGGGTGACAGTGAGACTATCTCAAAAAATTAATAAATATCTGGGTCAACAGAACAAAATCTCATATAGAAAAAAGAAAAAAAGAGAAAATAAATAAATAAATAGCATATGATGAGTTAGATATGCCCCCTTTTATGTTTACGATGAAGTTCATTAAAAGATAAATGTTCCTGGATGTCCTGGAATATTTTTTTTTTTCGAGACAGGGTCTTGCTCTGTTGCCCAGGCTGGAGTGCAGTGGCAAGATCACAGCCTACCACAGCCCGACCTCCAGGCTTAAGTGATCCTCCCACCCCAGCCTCCCAAGTAGCTGAGACTGCAGGCGTATACCACCATGCCTGGTTGATGTTTATAGTTTTTGTAGAGATGGGGTTTCACCTTACTGCCCAGGCTGGTCTTGAACTTCTGGGCTCAAGTGATCCTCCAGCCTTGGCTTCCTAAAGTGCTAGGATTACAGATGTGAGCCACCGCAGCTGGCCCCTGGAAGAATTTTTTTTTTTGAGACAGGGTTTCACTCTGTTGCCCACACTTTGAGTGCAGTGCTATGATCTTGGCTCACTGCAGTCTCGGTCTCCCAGACTCAAGCAGTCCTCCCACCTCAGCCTCTCAAGTAGCTGGGACTATAGGCTAATTTTTATATTTTCTGTAGAGATGGGATTTGGGCGTGTTGCCCAGGCTGGTCTCAAACTCCCGAACTCGGACAATCCGCCCGCCTCAGGAGATTTTTTAAAATGGAAGAGGGTGCAGAAGTGGACATGGCAACTCGAGCCTTCACTGAGTTTGCTGTCAGGGCTTCGGGGTTGAGGGAGGAGTTTTTTAAAGAGGGGAGCTGGTGGGCAATTGTGTGTGTGGCCGGGCATCTACAACAGGAGGGAAAGCAGAGGGTGCTGGTGCCCATGTGGGGGTCCTGGATTTAGTGCTGGTAGCACGAGTGGGTTCTCTTAGCATGTCATGGCACTTGCTTTCTTGGTGGAGTGAGAAGCGAGAAGCTGGGCCGTGGGGAGTCGAAAGAGTGGGCCACCTCACCGCCCTGTGGGTTCTAGAAGTGCTGTCTACAGAGTCTTGAAACTGGAGTTTGTTGGGGGAGGGGCGGGTGGCAGGAGGGACCCTGGAGGAAGGTGCTTGAGGCTGAGGTAGTGTGCCAGGGGCTTTGGGGCAGGGTAGGCACAGGCCTGGTCAGGAAGGCCCTGTAGGATGTTGGGTGTTCATTCAAAGGGCAGCCAAACCCATTGACGGGTTGGGAGCAGAAGAGTGACCCCAGTGGAATAGGTGTAAAGTGGAGTCAGGAGGCAGAGATCAGCCAGGGCCCACATGGGCTGTGGGTGTGGCCTGTCTTGCTGCTGCCAGGGAGGACCCTTGGGTTCCTGGGTCTCAATGGCATCACCCCAGAAATTGCTGGGTTTGCCCACAGCTACTCCCTCCCCCAGGTGGTGGAGATTGTGAAGAAGCTGGAGTCTCGACAGCGGGGCTGGGAGGAGGATGAGGATCCTGAGCGAAAGGGGGCCATCGTGTTCAACGCCACGTCTGAGTTCTGCCGCACCTTGGGGGAGATCCCCACCTACGGGCTGGCCGGCAACCGTGAGGAGCAGGAGGAGCTCATGGTGCGTCTGGGGCAGCCCCACCCTAGGCTTCCCTTGGCTGGGCAGGCTGACTGGGGGCTGGGGGCTGGGGCTGACCCTGGTCTTTTGTGCCCCAGGACTTTGAACGGGATGAGGAGCGCTCGGCCAACGGCGGCTCTGAATCTGATGGGGAGGAGAACATTGGCTGGAGCACGGTGAACCTGGACGAGGAGAAGCAGCAGCAGGACGTGAGGGCTGCGCTGTCACTACGGGGGTAGGGGGCGTGGGGCGGGAGGGTGGAGCTGGAGATGAGTGCCCAGGCAAGTTGCTTGGTGTCCTCAGCCTCCTTATCCACAGAATGCGCTCTGCATTCCTCCAAGGGTGATCTGAGTATTACATGAGGAAATTGAATGAAGTTAAATGTTGTGGCTGGTGCCTGGTGGGGGGTAACTGGTGGGTGGGGGTGAGAAGAGGCAGTGTGGCTTGCTAACCACCCCTGCCATGTGCCCCCCAGTTCTCTGCTTCCTCCACCACCATCCTGGACGAGGAGCCGATCGTGAATAGGGGGCTGGCAGCTGCCCTGCTCCTGTGTCAGAACAAAGGTAGGGAGCTCAGGGCAGCTGTGGCTTGGGTGGGCTTGGGCACTTTGGCAGGAAAAAGGCTTGTGGGGGCTTCGGTGCAGCAGGTGCAGGCAGGGCTGCCTCCGTCCCCTCTGCTGCCTCTTTCAGTCCCTATGCTGGAGCCAGCTGCCCGGCCCAGAGCCGCTCCTTCCCCTCCCGCTGGCATCTGTCTCTGCCTTACAAGGCTCCACATCTGCTCCAGGAAGGAGAGGGGAGTTGAAACTGTTACAGCTATAGCACAGAGAAGCCCTGATGTTAGGACCCCAGCTCTGCCATTTCCTTGGCCAGTGGCCCTTGGCAAGGGGCTCATTTCTGCATCTTTGCTTTAGAATAGGCCTGATGGCTTTCCAGAGGCAAGGAGAGAGGTGCCCCCCACAGGGCCCACTCCACCTTCTCAGGAGGCCCTGGAGCGGTGCCTCTCACAGGGTTGGGCAGCCTGGAGTCTCACAAGCCCTCCATCCCTAGGGCTGCTGGAGACCACAGTGCAGAAGGTGGCCCGGGTGAAGGCCCCCAACAAGTCTCTGCCCTCAGCTGTGTACTGCATCGAGGATAAGATGTGAGTGTGCAGGGCCGGGGATCCTGTGCCAGCTTGGGGCTGCAGGAACACGGCAGGCAGCTGCTCCTCACACTAAGGCCACCTCTGTCTCGGGCCAGGGCCATCGATGACAAGTACAGCCGGCGGGAGGAGTACCGAGGCTTCACGCAGGACTTCAAGGAGAAGGACGGCTACAAACCCGATGTTAAAATTGAGTACGTGGATGAGACAGGCCGGAAACTCACACCCAAGGAGGTGAGTAGGGCCCTGTGCGGGCAGAACCCCAGCCTGCCAAAGGGAGGCTGAGCATGGGACTGCAGTGCCCCAGGGGCCTGGTGAAGTGCCACGGATCGGGAGGGGGCGCTCAGGGTTGGGGAGGGCTGTGCCTCAGTTTCTGTCTCTAGTGGGCACAGCAGTCCCTTGGCAGGCCTGGCAGGAGGGTCAGACAGGCACTCGGGACCTCTGCCCTCCTGTCTCTCACCTGAATGAGCCCTTCACCGGCTTTCCTGGCCCGCAGGGCCATTCCATCGTCCTGACCCTTCCAGTGCCCTTGTAGGCTGCCCGACCCTCCTGCCACCCCACTCAGCTGCCCCCATGCTCTCCTGAGTTTGTCCAGCCCCAGCCTCCAGACCTAGCCCCTGCGCGGCAGGTCTCACTCCAGGTTCCCTGTGCCCTGCCCCCATGGCAGCACATCTGTTAGCCAAGCTGGTCTCCTGGACTCTGCTGGGGCCCTGGAGGGTACCAGAGTCTGTGCCCTTTTCCCATCTCCTTCCCACTGCCTCCTAGGCCTGGCACTGGGTGAGGTGAGTCAACACCCGACCCCAGCTGCCCTGTTTCACACCTTGTGGGCACAGGTGGCTCTGGCCCCACCCAGGGCCCTGCAGCTCCCCCTCGTGCCCTGTGTCCCCAGGCCTTCCGGCAGCTGTCCCACCGTTTCCACGGCAAGGGCTCAGGCAAGATGAAGACAGAGCGGCGGATGAAGAAGCTGGACGAGGAGGCGGTGGGTGCCCTTGGGGACGTGGGGGGCCCTGCACCTGCCAGGGCAGGGGTGGCTGGTGTGGGGGGCCTGCTCCAGCCCTTGCTGAGTGTCCATGACCCCACAGCTCCTGAAGAAGATGAGCTCCAGCGACACGCCCTTGGGCACCGTGGCTCTGCTCCAGGAGAAGCAGAAGGCCCAGAAGACCCCCTACATCGTGCTCAGCGGCAGCGGCAAGAGCATGAACGCGTGAGTGGCTCGAGGCTGGTGGGGTGGTCCGGGGTGGCCTGGCCTGCACCTGCCTTAGTAGCCTCACGCCCCTTTCTCTCTGCAGGAACACCATCACTAAGTGACGGCGCCCTCCATCCCCCGCCCCGCCTCAACCTTGGTAGTAAATAAAGCTCCCTCCTTATTTTTTCCTCCCTGGTCGTGGTACAGATTCCAGGGTTAGATCCTTGGTTGGGTGTGGCCCAGAGTCTGGCTCCTGCTAGGTGAGACCTGGCCATCAGATTACACAAAGGAGAGAGCCCTGGTCCTCTACGGCTCCTTCTCCCCGGCTGTCAGTCACGCCTCTGCAGGGCCGACTCTCTTGATGGAAAGTGGAGGCAGTTTTAGAAACTCGTCACCCCGCTCTCTCCTGGCCTCCAGGGCTGCATAAGTCACTGTCCTGTCAGAGAACCCAGGGCGGACTGCCCAGCCTGGTGGGTGGGGATTGGGCTTTGTGCAGGGCACAGGTGCCACCTTCTGTCCTGGCTCTCCTGTGCCGCCATGGTCTGTGTCTAGAGGAGCGAAACTCCCAAGGTTGGGCTGGGAATTTTTGGTGCACATAATATGGGGAGGGCTAAGCCCAGTGCCTCCTGGACTTGACCTGAGCTCTGTGATAGAGCTAGACCGAGCTGCTACGGGACATGTGAGCCTCAAATCCATAGAAAGACAAACAGCTACCTTGGGTACCCAGGACACTGGTGCTCAGCCACATGTACACCCACATATTTCCCAGGTGGCACCCACATTTAAGATTTAAAAAAGGAAACCAAAAAATAAATCGAATAAAACTGAACTTAAAATCAGCTGGGCATGGTGGCTCACACCTGTAATCATAGCACTTTGGGAGGCTGAGGCAGGTGGATCACTTGAGCATAGGAATTTGAGACCAATCTGAGTAGCACGGCAAAACCCTATCTCTACCAAAAATGCAAAGGTTAGCCAGGCATGGTGGCGAGTCCCTGTGGTCCCAGCTACTTGGAGGCTGAGGTGGGAGGGATCGCTGGAGCCCAGGAGGCACAGGCTGCATTGAGCCCTGATTGAGCCACTGCTCTCCAGCCTGGGTGACAGACAGACCCTGTCTCAAAAAAAAAAAAAATTAAAAAATTAAAAATAATCTTGGGGTAAGAAAACTGTAGACAAGGTGCAAAACCCAGTAGCCTGAAAATGCACGGTTGGCATTGATGCCCTTGCTTCTGCGTGGCAGAAGCTGCAGGGCTGAGTTCGGGGTGCCCTTCCTTGAGCTCTTTATCCTTTGTAGTTTGATGTCTGATTCTGATTCTGTTTTCACCTTGGCTGTGTCCTTGGCTTCCTCAGGAAGGGTGATCTGGGGTGTCTAGGCCAGGTCTAGGACTTGGGGCAGTCAGTTTGTTGCTCTCAAAAGCCTAGGAGGAGGCTGGGTGCGATGTCTCATGCCTATAATCCCAGCACTTTTGGAGGCCGAGGTGGGTGGATCACCTGAGGTCTGGAGTTCTAGACCAGCCTGGCCAAAATGGTAAAACCCCATCTCTACTAAAAGTACAAAAAAAGTTAACATGGCGTGGTGGTGTGCACCTTATAATCCTAGCTACTCAGGAACCTGAAGCAGGAGAATTGTTTGAGCCCAGGAGGCTGAGGTTACACTGAGCCGAGATCGTGCCATTTTACTCCAGCCTGGGCAACAGAGCAAAACCCTGTTTCAAAAAAGGTAAAAGAAGCCTAGGAGGTGCTTCCAGAGTTGGGACCAGTCAATCAGGTGTCCCTGGCATGGAGCTCTGGCCCCGGCTCAGTGACCAAGCTCACGCCTTGACGTCTGTGGGAAATGGCCCATTAGGAGGCTGTTGAACTGCTGTCACAGCTGAAAATGACCAAGGCCTGGACTAAAGCCAAGGTGGAGCCAGGGTAGAACAGACCAGCTTCGCCCCAAGGCCTGCTAATTTTCCGGCCCTAGTAACTGGGCAGACTGCGTGATGAACCGGGCACCTCCTCGTTCATGCCGCTGCATCTCTGGCTCTTGGTCCCAGCCCAGAGAGTTGTTCTGTGCCCTGGCATACTCTACCCCACTCCCCAGGCTGTGTCCTGCCTGTGTGCCCAGGGCCGGGAGGGGCTGGGGACTGCCAAATCCCTGGAGGCCTGAGCCCCCGGGGCAGACGGAACCCAAGGAGGCTTCCCAGCGCTGCTGTTTGGTAGCCAGACGACACCATGGTGCTTCCCTGCCCTCAGGTACCTGAGGGGCAGTGAGCCCTCAGTCAGGGCGTCAGGAGCCAGGTGGGTGGCACTCAGGGAGGAGAGGGTGCTTATGTTTGGCCTCTGCATTTCCCTTTACTGTTGCCTGACCTGGGGCAAGTCACCAAGTCTCCATCTCACCTACAAAATGGGGGGCGTGATCTCGCTTCTAGGGCCACCCTACTGCATAGAGGCCCGATCCTTCCACAACAAACAAAATGTACCCAGCATCAGCGAGCGCTGCCCAAGAACCCAGAGAGCAAACCTAGACAGGCTGCCTGGGCCCATGGGGCTTGGGTCCCAAGGGCAAGCAGCCACTGTGCAAGAGTGCAGCTAGGTGTGAAGGATGGGAGCAGGCCCAGCCCCTGCCCTCCCAGTGCCTGTCTCCTCGGGATGCGCCTTCCGGGTGTGGTGATGCCAACCCCAGCCCAGAGCCCAGTGGTCCAGTGCTGCATGGCCTCAGCTCTGAGCAGGGCCAGGACAGGTTCCTCCCCTTGCAGGTCCTGCTCCCTCCTGTGCCCACCCCCTGCCTAGGTCCTCCAGGCTCCTCCAAGCCCCAGCCTGTGTTTCCAAACCTGCCCCACCCAGCCCCAGGCAGGGCCCTGCCTCTTTCTCCGCAATTCAGAGATGCTCTGGAGGGCCCAGGCAGGCCCTGCCAGCACAGGCTCCCTGTGGACCTGGAAAAAGGTGTCCTCTAGGCAGTGGATGCAGGCCTCAGGAGCATGGGCTGGTGGGCAGATTCATGTCCATTCATCCTACAGTGTGGTCCCTGGCGCCCCTCCATGCCAAACCCATGATTGCCCTGGGACCTTGGCTCCCTGTCCTGCCCTCCCCAGCAAGAAGGGCTCAGCCCATGTGTACATTGGGCAGTGGCTGAAAGTGACAAGCAGGCTGAGGACCAGGCTCTACTTGTGTCAGGTCTCTGGGCTTCAGTGCCATGGGTGGGAAGGGCAGACTGGTCCCAGGACAGTGGGGATTCAGCAGTAATTCAGTGGGGAGGAGCAGGATTAATTGGCTGCAGTTCTCAGAGATCCACCAGCAGCCATGTGGATAGTGGAGAGCAGGGCGGGGCCAGGGACCCTGGCAAATGCAGAAAATCTTTTCGCTGAAAAGATTTTCCGAAAGTGTGATACTGTTTAGATCCCATAGGAAAAGTTGCTGGAACAATACAGAGTTTCCCCTTGAACTATTTGACAATCAGTGGATGAGGTGATTGCACACCACCCCAACTAAGTGTGTGTTTCCTACAAACAAGGGCGTTCTCTCACATAACCTAAGCCACCCAGGGCGTTGGGAAAAGGGCCATCCATGCATCACTTCCACCTCATGTTAGACTCCAACTGTCCTAAGGGCCACTTTTTTTCTTATATCATGACCTTATTTATTTACAAGCACCGAATGAGTCCCTGGCCTCTCCCAGGACAGAGCAACCCTATGCAGCCCCAGCCCAGTTAAATACTGCAGTTGGGAGCTAGGGGGCTGGAGGGAGGAATGGAGGGAGATACAGGACTAGGGGCACGTACCCCATTAAATGGTCACATGCGGGCCAGATCCTGTGAGCCTGCAGAGCCACGGCTGTCACACCGGGATGCGGAAGGGAGGGAGCTGAGGCAGGCCCAGGGGTGCCCACGTGTCGTGCCCTGGAACGTGGAAGGGACAGGAATGGCTCTCAGGGAGTATAAAATGGGAAGGACGAGGCTTGAACTGTCTTCTTGTGGGACCCAGTTTTTGAGACTGAACACCTGGTCCACTTTTCCATGAACACGGCATCCTTGAGGATGCGGCTGGCCAGCAGAGGCCCTGCCTACCTCAGCCCGAGCACAGCCCGGCTCCTTCCCACTGTCCCCAGAAAGGACGGCGGCTGCTGGCTCCCAGCTCCCTGTGGGGAATTGCTGTCCCCACCCAGAAGGGGCCAGGCACAGCCTGAGTCCTCGTGGGGCTCAGGAGAAGCTCTGGACAGGGTGGCTGACCTTCAGGCAGGCCCAAAAGAGGGCCCAGCCCAAACACAGCAGGGCCAGCAAGATGACAGACACCAGGCTGCGTGGAGGCCTCCATGTTGCCCTGCGTACTTCCTTGCGCCAAAGCAGGCAGCAGGTATGTCGCTTCCACAGACATCTGCACCGATAGATGACACTTTCCTGCCATGAGGGTGGCACGCGAACTCTGTCCATGAAAGAGTATTCCTGCAGTGCCCACAGATGGCTGTGACACCTACCGGAGGTTCTGGACCCCACAGTGATGATTCTTTTGCAGTAGGGCTGAGGGCAGGTAACCCTCTGGGAAGTCACTTTGCAGATGAGACAGGTATGAGGACTTCAGAGGATTTCTCCCTGCGGTGCATTCTGGATTGGAGCAGCTTTGTTGCAGGCACCAAGTTGACTACAAACTGATGCGTCCTGCCTTCTACCTTGGTGAGCAGTGGGCACTCTTACTACCCAGGCTGGTCAGGGTGAGTAGGGAGCTGGGTGTCCCTCATAGAAAGGGGTATGCCTGGGGTGGGGCAGGTTTACTGGCTTCACTCAGTGGTGCAAAGGGGGTCAGCTCCTCGGCCTAGCCCCACCCCATCCTGCCCCACTAAATCATTGCCGAGGGAAGCCTCTCCATCTGCGGCCACCACTAGTGGGTCACCAGCCTAGTAATGTCCTTTTTATTTATTTATTTTAAGACAAGATCTCGCTGTGTTGCCCAGGCTGGAGTGCAGTGGTACAATCATGGCTAGCTGCAGCCTTGACCTCCTGGCTCAAGTGATCCTCCCACGTCAGTCTCCTGAGTAGCTGGGACCACAGGCGCATGCTATCATGCCTGGCTAATATTTTTGCAAAGATAGGGTCTTGTTATGTTGCCCAGGCTGGTCTTAAATTCCTGGGCTCAAGCAGTTCTCCTGCCTCAGCTTCCCTAAGTGCTGGGATTGCAGTATAAGCCACACCCAGCCAACAATCTGTTTGAGCAAAAGGATTCAGTTCAGGCAATTACACCCACTGCCATTCTGGCTGTGAGCCACCACACCCAACCAGAACTATTTCCAATGATTTAAAAATACAGTATTTTGACCTCACATCCATAGTAGGGTATCTACTAAAAGTTTTTTTTTAAGTCTTAAAAAAATTTAATTAACATAGTAAAATCTTAAACGCATTTAATAGTCTTATGGTTAGTAATAATGATGATGATATTGGCCGGGCATGGTGGCTCATGCATGTAATCACAGCACTTTGGGAGGCCGAGGTGGGAGGATTGCTTGAGGCTAGGAGTTCGAGACCAGTTTGGGCCACATTGCGAGATCCTCATCTCTATAAAAATTTAAAAAATCAGCCAGGCATGGTGGCACGCACCTGCCGTCCCAGCTACTCAGGAGGTGGAGGCAGGAGGAGTTGGGAGACTGCAGCGTCTAGGATCACACGGTCGCACTCCAGGCTGGACGACAGAGCAAGACCCCGTCTCAAAAACAAAACGAAAACCAAAACTGAAGCCGTGTAACGGGTACAATGGGATTCATTATTCCATTCCTTCTACTTTTGAGTATGTTTGAAAATTTCCATTTTAAAACTTTTTTTAAAAAGAGAGAGCAAGAACATGTTGGCTTAGCAACAGAGAAGTACACATATGTTCAGCCAGAAACATGAACGAGAATGTTCTTAACAGCACTATTTATAACAGCCCCAAACTGGAAACAACCCAAATGTCCATTAACAGAAGAATGAATAAATAGCAAATAGCCAGGCATGGTTCTTTGTGCCTGTAATCCCAGCTACTTGGGAAGCTAAGGCAGGAGGAGATCCCTTGAGGCCAGGAGTTCAAGACCAGCCTGGGCAACATAGAGCGACCCATCCCTAAAAATAATCTTTAAATTTAGCTGGTTGTGGTGGCTCATGCCTGTAGCTCTAGTCCCAGTTACCTGGGAGGCTGAGGCAAAGGATTGCTTGAGCCTGGGAATTTGAGGCTACAGCAAACTATCCACACTCCAGCCTCGGTGACAGAGTGAGAACCTGTCTCTAAAAAAGAAAAAAAAATCAATAAAGGGTAAACATTCATATAACCAAATGAATAACACGGATGAACCTCACAGACATGAAATTGTACATTCTATCTGCTTCCATTTAATACAAAAACTGGCAAAGTTATTTTATTCTGTTAGAAGCAGGATAGAAGGCCGGGTGTGGTCACTCATGCCTATAATTCCAACACTTTTGGAGGCCAAGGTGGGAGGATTACTTGAAGCCAGGAGTTCAAGAGCAGTCTGGGCCACAAAACAAGACCCTGTCTCTACAAAAAAAAAATTTTAATTAACTGGGCATGGTGGTGATGTGTGTGCCAATATTCCCAGCTACTCAGGAGACTGAGGCAAAAGGATTGCTTGAGCCCAAGAGGTCGAGGGCTGCAGTGAGCTCTGATCACACCACTGCACTCCAGCCTGGGTAAAGAGAGAGACCCCCATCTCTCTCTTTTTTTTTTTTTTTAAATTCACCTGGGTGCCAGTGAGCTGAGGCTGAAAAGGGTGTCAGACTATTTATTTTTATTTTTTAATTTTAATTTTATTTTATTTTATTTTTGAGACGGAGTTTCGCTCTTGTTACCCAGGCTGGAGTGCAATGGCGTGATCTTGGCTCACCTCAACCTCCGCCTCCTGGATTCAGGCAATTCTCCTGCCTCAGTCTTCTGAGTAGCTGGGATTACAGGCACACGCCACCATGCCCAGCTAATTTTTTGTATTTTTAGTAGAGACGGGGTTTCACCATGTTGACCAGGATGGTCTCGATCTCTTGACCTCGTGATCCACCCACCTCAGCCTCCCAAAGTGCTGGGATTACAGGTGTGAGCCACCGCACCTGGCCTTATTTATTTTTTGAGACAGAGTTTCAGTCTTGTTGCCCAGGCTGGAGTGCAATGGCTCGATCGTGGCTCACTGCAGCCTCTGCCTCTCAAGATCAAGTGATTCTCCACCTCAGCCTCCTGAGTAGCTGGGATTACAGGCATGCGCCACGATGCCTAGCTCATTTTGTATTTTTTAGTAGAGATGAGGTTTCTCTATGTTGGTCAGGCTGGTCTCGAACCCCCGACCTCTGGTGATTCACCTGCCTCGGCCTCCCAAAGTGCTGGGATTACAGGCATGAGCCACAGCACCCAACCTGAGACTCCTTCTCTTAAAAAAAAAAAAGAGTAATGATAGTGTTTCAGGGTAGTAGAGAGTGCAAAGCTTCAAGGGGCTTTGGGGGGGCTGTTTTGTCTCTTGATCTGGGTGCTAGATAAGGGAGTGATCACTTTGTGAGAATATATTGAGCTGTATAATTACTATTTGTGCACTTTCTTGTATACATAATAGTATTCAAGAAAAAACTGATGTTGAGTTCATGTTAAGATATATCAAGCATTGGCCGGGCGCCATGACTCACACCTGTAATAACAGCACTTTGGGAGGCTGATGTGGGTGGATCAACTGAGGTCAGGCGTTTGAGACCAACCTGGCCAATATGGTGAAATTTCATCTATACTAAAAATACAAATATTAGCTGGGCGTGGTGGCACACGCCTGTAGTTCCAGCTACTCAGGAAGGTGAGGCATGAAAATCGCTTGAACCTGGGAGGTGGAGGTTGCAGTGAGCCGAGATCACACCACTGCTCTCCAGCCTGGGTGACTGAGCAAGACTGTGTCATTTAAAAAAAAAGAAAAAAGAAAAAATAAGTCAAGCATCATTTTAAATAATAATATAAAAAATGGCCAGCATGAGGATGAGTGAAAGTTCATAAACTTCCTGTGGCGACTCACATATGGCATAAGGAACTAGCTCTCTGGTTTTGCCTTCTCCTTTCTGTCTTCTCTAAGGTTCCATCATTTCCCAGGCCTTAACTTGCTATCTTCCCACTACGGTGCCTTCTAATAAAGAGCTATCAACTTTCCAAAGCTAAACACAGTGCAAATTTTTGCTGTGGTTATTTTTTGACATATCAAAAAAAGCACCAAGCCTAGATGTTTTTTAAGCTTTAAAAATTTATTGGCCAGCACCATGGCTCATACCTTTAATCCCAGCACTTTGGAGGCCAAGGTGGGTGGATCATCTGAGCTTAGGAGTTCGAGACCAGCCTGGCCAACATGGTGGAACTCTGTCTCTACCAAAAGTACAAAAATTAGCTGAGCATGGTGGCACGTGCCTGTAATCCCAGCTACTCAGGAGGCTGAGGCAGGAGAATCGCTTGATCTTGAGAGGCAGAGGTTGCAGTGAGCCACGATCGCATCAGTGCACTCCAGCCTGGGTGACAAAAGCAAAACTGTCTCAAAAAAGGGAGGGAGGAGGGCCGGGCGCGGTGGCTCATGCCTGTAATCCCAGCTCTTTGGGAGGCCGAGGCGGGTGGATCACGAGGTCAAGAGATCGAGACCATCCTGGTCAACATGGTGAAACCCCGTCTCTACTAAAAATACAAAAAATTAGTTGGGCACGGTGGCACGTGCCTGTAATCCCAGCTACTCAGGAGGCTGAGGCAGGAGAATTGCCTGAACCCAGGAGGCGGAGGTTGCGGCGAGCCGAGATCGCGCCATTGCACTCCAGCCTGGGTAACAAGAGCAAAACTCCGTCTCAAAAAAAAAAAAAAAAAAAAAAGAGGGAGGGAGGGAGGGAGGGAATGTGTGGCCACAGATTGTAAATAGGATCGATAAGACAGACCTCCATTTTCAGAAGCTGAATTATGGCAGACATAAGGTTGCTGGGGGACCCACATCAAAGAAGACACTTGGAGCCTTCGGAGAAGAATTGCAGGAGGCAAAACCCCCAAAGGTGCCTGAAAGCTTCAGCAGTCACTAGAAGGGGAACTCAATACATGTGCTGAGGGGTCCCTGGGGAGAGGACCCCTTCAGAGGCTGCAGTTCTTAGGTCTCACCAGCCTCTCCCTGCTACCCACCTACAAGGTCCTAGGCTCCCTGAATCCTCAGACAGTAACTACAGGGGTACTCATCCTTGTCCAGAGCAGGGTTTCTGGGGGACACAGCCATAGATATCACCGTGAGTCCTCCTCCACCTCAATTTGGGTGCTTCCAAACAGAAAGACCAGGGCAGTTCCCCACCACCCTCCAAGCACTGTACTAATCTAGCCTGCGAATGCTGCTGGGGAGGAAGGCCACTTTTGGTCATGCCTGGGTGAGTTAATCCATCTCTGTGGGTGTGGAACTTCTGTTCGCAGTGGTCTACCAGTGTCCTAACTGCTGTTCGGGCATGTGGACCCTTTGATTGCACTGAGAATGCTGTTCCCTTAAGAGACTGTGTAACTGGGTTAGATGCTTTAGGGTTCTGCAGCCCAAGGCAAGGCGCTGACTTGCTGGGTTTACGTGCTTAGGGTGACCTCTGCTGGTGGCTTCTCTAAATATTGGCTGACTACTCAGCCAGGAACTGCCTGTACCTTCTCACATCAGCACGTAGTTGGAGCCACATTGCTTCCAAGAGGAAAAGAGAGTGCGCTTCTCCTGTAAGAATTATTAGAACAAAGTGATGCCCAATACTATTCAAGAATGAACAACCTGGTCTGGTTAGTAACAAAGGATTCTGTTACTTGGTAACTCCTTGTGATTTAGCAAGGGTTAAATAACAAAGTGGGTATTTTAGCGTCATGAGAATCCATCACAATAACTGAAAGAGTTGCTGCCAGTACTGGCACCAGGTGTACAGCCCCGGGCATTGCTAATTTTTTGGGGGGGGGATGGTGCAGAGTCTTGCTCTTGCCCAGGGCGGACTGCAGTGGTGCCATCTCAGCTCACTGCAACCTCTGCTCTCTGCCTCCCCTTCTGGGTTCAAGCTGTTCTCCTTTCCCAGCCTCCCAAGTAGCTGGGATTACAGAAATGCACCACCATGCCCGGCTAATTTTTGTTTCTTTCTTTTTTTTTTTTTTTTTTTTTAGTAGAGACGGGGTTTTTGTCATGTTGGCCCAGGTGATCTGGCTGCCTCAGCCTCCCAAAGTGCTGGGATTACAGGTGTGAGCCACCGTGCCCAGCCTGCACTGCTAATTCTTAATTCCTCAGTGTCCAGGTGAGGCATGTGGCGTGCCTCCACACCTCCCACAGGGACTTTTTGATTCTCTTGCAAATGTTGCCAGTGGATCAAACACATGCACAGCATGAACAACTGGTGGTGTCCTGACATCTCGTTTCATTAATGATTTTCTGAGAACGGCTCCCACTGAGGAAACTGCCCACACTTCTCTGCATGCTTCTCAGACACAGGACAGTAGAGATGGTTGGGCCTTGAATGAAGACAAAGTCCAGGGTTCTGTGGCCCCAGTCGCTTTCCTAGTGGACAACTGGGCAACTACTGAAGATAAAGCACCAGGCTGAGCACAGCAGCTCACTCCTGTCATCCCAGCTATGTGGGAGGCCAAGGCACGTGGATCACCTGAGGTCAGGAGTTCGAGACCAGCCTGTCCAACATGGTGAAATCCCGTTTCTACTAAACATACCAAAAAATTAGCCGGTGTGGTGGCACACACCTGTAGTTCCAGCTACTTGGGAGGCTGAGGCAGGAGAATTGCTTGAACCCAGAGGTGGAGGCTGCAGTGAGCCAAGATAGTACCATTGCACTACAGCTTGGCCGACAAGAGCAAGACTCCATCTCTAAATAAATAAATACATGTGCACATGGAATTCAGACGATGGTTACCTTGCGTGGGACAGCAGAGAATGGGATGGGAGGGCAGGATGCCAGGTGGAGTATGTTGCTTGGGTTATTGTTAAAGTCCTAGCTTTATTTTGTGGTGGTGAGTTTGAAGCTGCTCACATTATTAAAAATAACCAACTAAATATTTAATTATTCTTGATTTAATTTTTGATTGAAATGGAGTCTCACTGTGTTGCCCAGGTTGGCCTCAGACTCCTTAAGGGCTTAAGCAATCCTTTTCCTTCAGCCTATCAAGAAGCTAGGATTACAGGCATATGCCACCATGCCTGGCTCCAATGTTTAAATATAGGCCAGACACGGTGGCTCATGCTTGTAATCCCAGCACTTTAGGAGGCCAAGGCAGGTGGATCACCTTAGGTCAGGAGTTTGAGACCAGCCTGGTCAACATGCTGAAACCCTGTCTCTACTGAAAATATAAAAACTAGCCAGGCATGATGGTGGGTGCCTGTAATCCCAGCCACTCAGGAGGCTGAGGCCAGAGCATGGCTTGAACCTGGGAGGCAGAGGTTGCAGTGAGCTGAGATCGAACCATTGCATTCCAGCCTGGGCAACAAGAGCAAGACTCTGTCTCAAAACAAACAAATAAAATTTATAGGCCAAAACAGGAAACATAACAAAAATTAGAAAATATTAAAAACTAAGCTATAATTAAAATACTAGATACTTCATATACATCAGAATGCCTACTATGAAAGGAAAACAAAAACAGAAAACAGCAAGTGTTGGCAAGGATGGGGGAAAACTGGAACTATCGGATGGGGAGGAACTGGGACTCTCGATGGTAAGAAACGGAAACCCTCGGATGGGGAGAAACCAGAGCCCTCGACTGGAGAAACCAGAATCCTCGGATGGGGAGAAACCAGAATCCTCGGATGGGGAGAAACCAGAGCCCTCGGATGGGGAGAAAGTAGAACCCTTGGATGGGGAGAAACCGGGACCCTTGTGCACTGTTGGTGGGAATGTAAAACGGTGCAATTGTTATGGAAAACAGAATGGCGATTCCTTAAAAAATTAAAATAGAATATATGAGCCGGCAATTCCACTTCTGGGTATATACCCAAATAAACTGAAAGCAGAGGGTTGCAGAGATATGTGCACACCATGTTCATGGCAGCAGTATCCCAACAGCCAAACGGTGAGGCCACCCAGACAGCTATCCATGGACAAATGGATAAACAGTGTGCTATATATGTGCAATGAATTACTCAGCCTTAAAGTCTGACACATAACAACATGGATGAACCTTGAGGACATTATGCTAAGTGAAATAAGCCAGTCACAAAAAGACAAATACCAAGTGATGCCACTTATCTGAGGTAACTCAGAAACCACAAGGGAGGGGTGCCAAGGTCTCGAGGAGGGGCAAATGAGTTGTTGCTGATGGCATGAAAAGGCAGTTCTGGAGATTGGTTGCACAACATGAATATACTTAACATCACGGAACTGTACACTTACTTACAAAAAGGTTAAAATGATACATGTTATATTATATGTATTTTACCACAGTTTTTTAAAAAAAATACTGGCCTAGTGCAGTGGCTCATGCCTATAATCCCAGCAATTTGGGAGGCAGACGCAGGCAGGTTGTTTGAGCCCAGGAATTTGAAATCAGCCTGGGCAACATGGTGAGACCTTGTCTCTACAAAAAATAAAAAAAATAACCAGGTATGGGGGTGCCTGCCTGTAGTTCTAGCTGCTTGGAGGCTTAGATTGAGACTAGGGAGGTCAAGGCTGCAATGAGCTGTGTTTGCACCACTGCACTCCAGCCTGGCCAACAGAGCAAGACCCTGTCTCAAGAAAAACACTACAAAACAACCACCAGCCAATGAAACCAACACTTACAGTGCTGCATCAAGGGTAATTTTAGCCTTACAAGGTAGGACTAAAAGTTTTCCTTCAAAATATGACTGAAAAACAGAACACCTGAGTAATCTATTGCCACTGACAATCTACTTCAAAACCTACCCACCCAGCCACCCAAGAAAATGCCAGGCATGGTTGGTTTTACAGCAAGTTTTACCAAAAAATTTAGACATGCAAAATTCCCCACAGATTACTTAGTAATGACAAAGGGAAAACAGTACTTTATAGGCTTTATGGGGAAACATCTAGAAGCATCCTTTTTTCTTTTTTTGAGACAGAGTCTCACTCTATTGCCCAGGCTGGAGTGCAATGGCCCAATCTCAGATCACTGCAACCTCCATCTCCCGGGTTCAAGCGATTCTTTTGCCTCAGTCTCCCAAGTAACTGGGATTACAGGTGTGTGCCACCATGCCCGGCTAATTTTTGTATTTTTAGTACAGACGGGGTTCCACCAAGTTGGCCCGGCTGGTCTCCAACTCCTGACCTCAGGTAATCTCCCCACCTCGGCCTCCGAAAGTGCTGGGATTACAGGTGTGAGCTACCACGCCCAGCCCAGAAGCATCCCTTTAATCAGGTGATCGACGTTAGTGGCAGTTGGACATCCTATCATCGTGCCTCCTAATATGAAGAACATACCACTGCTGTTTGTGCTAAAAGTGTTTAACCCAAATCTAGACATGCAAAACAACCACACAAATCCAAGGAGTCATTTTTGTAAGATGACTGTCCTGAACGCATGAAAAAGTCTTATGGAAAAAAAAAAAAGTCTGTTGTATTAATAAATTAAAAGTGGCCAAGGAGATGTAAGAATTAAATGTAAAAACTGGATGGGCACGATGGCTCGCACTGGTAATCCCAGCACTTTGGAAGGCCAAGGCAGGTGGATCACCTGAAGTCAGGAGTTCGAGACAGCCTAGCCAACAGGTGAACTAACCCTAACCCTAACCCTAACCCTGTCTCTACTGAAAGTAAAAGAAAATTGGCCAGGTGCAGTGGCTCACGCCTGTAATCACAACACTTTGGGAGGCCGAAACGGGCAGATCACGAGGTCAGGAGTTTGAGACCAGCCTGGCCAACATAGTGAAACTCCATCTCTACTAAAAATATAAAAAACTAGCTGGGCGTGGTGGTAGCTACCTGTAATCCCAGCTACTCAGAGGGCTGAGGCAGAATTGTTTGAATCCAGGAGGCGGAGGTTGCAGTGAGCCGAGATCGCACCATTACACTCCAGCCCAGGCAACAGTGTGAGACTCTATGTCAAAAAAAAAAAAAAAAAAAATTAGCTAGGCATGGTGGCAGGTGCCTGTAATCCCAGCTACTCGGGAGGTTAAGGCAGCAGAATCCCTTGAACCTGGGAGGCAGAGGTTGCAGCAAGCTGAGATCGCACCACTGCACTCCGGCCTGGGCAAGAATAGGAAAACTCCATCTCAAAAAAACAAAAAAAGTAAAAACTGCATGTGTGTGTACATGTGTAGAGAAATAGAATGTGGCAAAATGTTAAACTGGTGACCCTGCTGAAGGGCAAACAAGCACTTATTTTACAATTCTTTCACCTTTTCTTTAGGTTCGAAAATTCTCTAAATAGTTTGGGGTGAGGGAGGAGGTAAAGCTAAAAAGTAACCAAAAGGGTTAGAAAAAGAACTTCAGGGACCAGCCATGGTGGCTCATACCTGTAATCCCAGCACTTTGGGAGGCCAAGGTGGGCGATCACCTGAGGTCAGGAGTTCGAGACCAGCCTGGCCAACATGGTGAAATACCTTCTCTACTAAAAATATAAAAATTAGCCCGGCATGGTGGTGCACGCCTGTAGTCTCAGATACTCAGGAGGCTGAGACATGAGAATCGCTTGAACCCGGGAGGCAGAGGTTGCAGTGAGCTGAGATGGTGCCACTGCACTCCAGCCTGGGCATCAGAGCAAGATCCTATCTCAAAAATAAATAAACAAATAGAAAATATGAAAATATTTTTCCTTGAAAATGTTCTGACTGAAGAACAGAACACCTGAGTAATCTACTACCACTGACAATCTGGTTCAAAACCTACTCACCCACCCAGCCACAAAAACGCCAGCACAGTTGGTTTTACAGCAAGTTTTACCAAAAATTTTAGAAATGCAAAATTCCAATCTCATACAAACTCTCGTAATGAAAATAAAGGGAAAACACTTTCCAACTTATTTTATGAAGCTGGTATAACCCTGATACAAAACAAAGGGTGGGGGAAGTACAGGAAAGGAAAAGCTTAAACCATTTCACCTATAAACCTGCATGCCAAAGCATTAGAGAACCAAATCCGGCAATATAATAACAAATCCATCATGACTGTCTTCTTCCAGGAATGCAAGGATATTTCAACGTGACAGAATGTCATGATATTCCACCACATTTACAGATTAGAGGAGGAAAACCATGTGGTGAGCTCAGACTGCCATCTGTGCTCCTTGGCACACACAGGGGTGGCTGGGTGGCAAGGGAGGAAAGCGCGCTGGGCCGTATGGGGAAGCCCTGCTGAAAATGACATGGCTGTAGAGGTTAGTCCTGAAGTGATAGAGGTGGAGAGTCTGAAGGGCCAGAAAGTCTCAAGTGTAACTGCCAGAGAAGCCAGTAAGTACTACTAGGAGCCAGTCACATGGACTCATCATGGCATCAGGGACAAGGGGCTCTTACTTCAGATCTCAGCTCACTCTGGGAGATCTATTCATATACGGTTGGATCCCACCTTTAAGTTGGGAGAACAGAGGTGGAATCCAGCTTCAGAGAATGACAAAGGAAAGTAGCGTGCAGAATGCAAGGACCCTACCTCCATCAGGACCCTTAGCTACAGCCCACAGAAGCTGAATGACTGGCAAGAGATGAAGTAGAAACCAAAAGGTTTTAGGGGGAAAAAAAGATGTTACTAGGTAGATCACAGTACTGCTGAGAGCTGGAGAAAAACGTAAGACCAACCTTACAGATACAACGCAAAAAAAAAAAAAAAAAAACACAAAGTGGGGAACAGAGGACTACTTAGAGGAAAATGTATAGCCCTGAATATGTTAGAAAACAAACTGAAATTAGCTAAGCACACATCTCAAGAATTCAGAATGAACAAATAAACCCAAAGAAACGAAAGGAAAAGGCCAGTAAGGAAGACCTCTTGCAAAGCTAAGCCAAATAAAATACACAGAATATAAACATATGTTTGTTGATTTCACCTGCCCTCACCCCGTCCCATTTTTTCTGGTAATAGAACCTCTCTATTCCATGGGAAACACATCATAAGAATCAACTGTAGCTCATCCTGCCCCACCCCAGTCCTCCGCACCCTCCCGCTCTAGCCCTGGCCATAGTGAGTGCTCAAGCACAGCAAGTGACCTCAGCAAGACAGATTGCTCTTCACTGAAATACAGGGATCCTCAAGAAGGGGCTCTGTCTACAAGGACTGTGTATAAACTCGAACATCTGCAGGAGGGACAGAGACTGATCAGCTTCGAGCCGAGATGACAGAGACAAATGAGAGCCTGAGGAATCATGCTGGCACAGGCTCAGCCCTGTGTGAAGCGCGAAACTCAGAGACCTCAGGTCAATGAGCCTTGTTTACTTCTCCTAACTTGAGTTCAATTTTGTCATTTATAAGAAAGTCCCATATGGGTCAGGTATGGTGGCTCACACCTGTAATCCCAGCACTTTGAGAGGCCAGGGCAGGAGCCTCACTTGAGCCCAGGTATTCGAGACCAGCCTGGGCAACATAGGGAGATTCTATCTCTACTAAAAAAAAAACAAAATTACTGGGCGCAGTGGCTCACGCCTGTAATCCCAGCTACTCAGGAGGCTGAGGCGGGAGAGTCACTTGAACCTGGGGGGCAGAGGCTGCAGTGAGACGATACTGCACCACTGCACTCCAGCCTGGGCAACAGAGCGAGACTCGGCCTCAAAAATAAAACAAAAACAAACAAAAAAAGCAAGTTCCAAATAATACAAATATTATGCATGACCTTTTGCACACAAAATGTAAATACATATGAAATATGATCCTAGAATGATACAAATTATCAAAATTGACTCAAAGATAGAAAACTTTAGACAGAACACAACTGAATAAACTAAAAGGTAGTCAAAGATCAATGCCTGAAAAAGGTACCCAGCACAGATGTTTTTGTAAACATTCTATGCCGTTTTTTTAAATTCCTTATTTTCCCTTGAAAGACTCAGACAAATGCCTGTTTTATAAACTATCGAAGCCTGAAGAAAAAGACATCTTCAAACCCATTTGCAAGGCTAGCATAAAGCTAATATCGAAATAGAACAGGAAGATTTTTTTTTTTTTTTTGAGACGGAGTCTCGCTCTGTCACCCAGGCTGGAGTGCAATGGGGGGATCTCAACTCACCGAAACCTCTGCCTCCCAGGATCAAGCGATTCTCCTGTCTCAGCTGCCCAAGTATCTGGGATTATAAGCGCACGCAACCACACCCAGCTAATTTTTGTATTTTTAGTAGAGACAGCGTTTCATCATATTGGTCAGGCTCGTCTTGAACTCCTGACCTCAGGTGATCTGCTCACCTCGGCTTCTCAAAGTGCTGAGATTACAGGCATGACCCATCGCGCCCAGCCAGGAAGGTCATTTTTTTAAAAAAAGAAAGAGGGAGGGGATTGGCCCAAGGAGAGAGAGAAAACTCCTAAGTAAATAAATAATATACTGTAAAACTAAGCAAGGTCTGTATCAGAATGCAAGGTGTGTTTAACGTTAGGAAAGCTATTAATATAACTCAGTATAATAATAAAACAAAATCTGTTGATTTTCTCCATAGATGTCAATATTCATCACTGTTAAACAAAAGGGAAGGAAAAAAAAAAACCCAGTAAGCTAGAACAGAAGGAAACATCTTCAGCCTAATGAAGATCATCTACTGGAAGCCCAGAGCAAGTGCCCTACTTCAGGATGCAACGTGAGAACCATTCCCACTGAGAAAGGGGCAATCAAGGGTGCCATGCAGCATCACGCTGGACGTCCTGGCTTCTGAGATTCACAAGAAATAGACGTGAGTGTAGAAGAGATAAAGCTGCCACTAGTGGGATATGATTTGGTATCTAGAAAGCTACGAGATCAACTAAGAACTCTGAGCATTCGATAAGGTGAGCGACACAAAGATGGACAAGCAGATGGACGCCAGTGACCAGGGAAAGATGATTTCCACAGATCCCTTCTCTACCAGTAATGAGGACTTTCATAAACTCCTAAGACTAAACCAAACTGGAAATAAAGGCCCATTTGAAGATCACACCACCTTACCAAAGAATATACCTCATTTCTAGATAGGAAGATTAAAAACTGTTAATTTTTATACAATATTTATTTTAAAAAATTAAAAATAGGCAGGGGGAATTGGCTCATACCTGCAATCCCAGCACTCTGGAAGGCTGAGGTGGGAGGATTACCTGAGATAAGGAGTTCACGACTAGCCTGACCAACATGGAGAAACCCCATCTCTACCAAAAACACAAAATTAGCTGAGTGTGGTGGCGCATGCCTGTAATCCCAGCTACTTGGGAGGCTGAGGCAGGAGAATTGCTTGAACCCGGGAGGCGGAGGTTGCGGTGAGTCAAGATCATGCCATTGCACTCCAGCCTGGCAACAAGAGCGAAAGTCCACCTCAAAAATAAATAAAACTTAAAAAAATAAAAAAATAAACTTTTAAGATACTACTTCTCGGGCCGGGCGCGGTGGCTCACACCTGCAATCCCAGCACTTTGGGAGGCCGAGGCGGGTGGATCACGAGGTCAAGAGATCGAGACCATCCCGGTCAACATGGTGAAACCCCATCTCTACTAAAAATACAAAAAATTAGCTGGGCACAGTGGTGCATGCCTGTAATTCCAGCTACTCAGGAGGCTGAGGCAGGAGAATTGCCTGAACCCAGGAGGCGGAGGTTGCGGTAAGCCGAGATCGCGCCATTGCACTCCAGCCTGGGTAACAAGAGCGAAACTCCGTCTCAAAAAAAAAAAAAAAAAGATACTACTTCTCAGCTGGGCATAGTGGCTTATACCTGGAATCCCAGCCCTTTGGGAGACCAAGTTGGGAGGATGGCTTGCTCAGGAGTTTGAGATCAGCCTGAGCAACATAAGACTGTCTCTAAAAAAAAAAATTAACAAAAAGTAGCTGGATGTGGTGGTGCACACCTGTGGTCCCAACTACTCAAAAAGCTGAGGTAGAGGGATCGCTTGACCCCAGGAAGTGGAGGCTACAATGAGCCGTGATTGCACCATTGTGCTCCAGCCTGGGCGACAGGAGTGAAACCCTGTCTCAAAAAAATAAATGTTGAAACCCCGTCTCTACTAAAATTACAAAAATTAGCCAGGAATAGTGGCAAGCACCTGTAATTCCAGCTACTTGGGAGACTGAGGCAGGAGAATGGCTTGAACCTGGGAGGCAGAGGTTGCAGTGAGCTGAGACTGCGCCACTGCATGCACTCCAGCCTGGGCAACAAAACAAGACTGTCTCAAAAAAAAAAAAAAAAAAAGGCCGGGCATGGTGGCTCACTCCGAGGCTGAGATGGGCAGATCACAAGGTCAGGAGTTTGAGACCAGCCTGACCAACATGTTGAAACCCTATCTCTACTAAAAATACAAAAAAAAAAATAGCTGGGTGTGGTGGTGCACACCTGTAATCCCAGCTACTCAGGAGGCCAAGACAGGAAAATAGCTTAAACCCGGGAGGCAGAGGTAGCAGTGAGCTGAGATCACGCCACTGCACTCCAGCTTGGGCAACAAGAACAAAACTCCGTCTCAAAAAAAAAAAAAAAAAAAGTAGCACTGGTACACAGATCAATAGGACAGATTAGAAATTCCCAAAAAGATCCATATATATGCAGAAATTTATGTTTTAAAACATTATTTCCAGTGAGCAAAGAATGAACAGTTCAATAAACAGTAGAGACAACTGGCTTTCCCTTTAGGAAACGTTAGCTTGCTACCTCTCAGAAAAAACAAACTTCAGATGAATTAAAGATAGATAAGCACACGTACATATCTTTAACCCATCTTATTTTTTGTATATACATCTACATACATTTTGTACATGTCCATTCATACATACATATATACAAATGTATATATCTTTAAAGCCACACTATAAGAGGAAGTGAATGAGAAACAGATAAATGAACTGGTAGCTGGAGAAGATGTGGGAATCAGCACAAGTTTTTACGATAATTTCAGAAATGGGAGATTCTACAGCACACTCGACACTAACACATCACATTCATAACACATCATATCCAGTAGACAGGACGACCAAAAACAAAAAAAAAAACAAAAAAAACAAGCAAATCAAACACCCAGACAGAACAAAATCCGACAACACAAAAACACAACCAAAGTCTTTAAGAACGCAAAAGAGGCCAGGTGTAGTGGCTCACACCTTTAATCCCAGCATTCTAGGAGGCCAAGGTGGGTGGATCACTTGAGGTCAGGAGTTCAAGACCAGCCTGGCCAATACGGTGAAACTCTGTCTCTACTGAAAATACAAAAATCAGCTGGGCATGGTGGCACGTGCCTGTAATCCCAGCACTTCGGGAGGCTGAGGCAGGAAGATCACTTAAGGTCAGGAGTTCAAGACCAGCCTGGGCAACATGGTGAAACCCTGTCTCTACTAAAAATTAGCCACGCGTGGTGGTGCATGCCTATAGTCCCAGCTACTTGGGAAGCTGAGGCAGCAGAATCACTTGAACTCAGAAGGCGAAGGTTAGCAAGTCGAGATCTCACCACTGCGCTCCAACCTGGGCAATAGAGGGAGATTCTGTCTCAAGAAGCAAAAGGCGGGGGGGCGGGGAGGGGAGGCAAGTAGCAAAAGAGATAGCTCCGAAGCACAAGAGGTAAGGTTTAAGTCCCACTGCTTACAATGGGAAGACAGGCGAGCACATCTGCAGAGTTGTTAAGGGGGTTAGGAAGGCATTCCCTCTGATGGCTGCTATTTTTTTTTTTTAAGACCAGGTTTCACCATGTTGGTCAGGCTGGTCTCGAACTCCTGACCTCGTGATCCGCCCACTTCGACCTCCCAAAGTGCTGAGATTACAGGCGTGAGCCACCACACCCCGACTGACTGCTGTTTCTTAATGAGGCATGGATTGTGGTAACTACCACAAGAAGGGGCAATTGATAAGACAGAAGTTTTAAAACAGATATCCAAAGTAGATCCGCAGGGCAGTGCTTAGTGTCCATCTGAGGTTTGTAATTATAAACTTAAGGTACAACTGGTGGGCAGGCCGCCTTTTTGCCTAATGATGGTGACTTGGGTTTGGGCACAGAGGTGAGTAATTGGGTTTACCCAGGGTTAGGGTTTTACTAGCTGAACAGAATGGAGAGAGACAGGGAGACAGAGGGTAGGGGAGCTGTGTGTAGGATGGGGACCGTGGAATTGATACCACACAAGGAGGGAAGTGAAGGCCAAAGGTTAATCATAAGAATGTCAGGGCTGCTTAGAAGGATGAAGGGTGGAAAAGCAGCCTCCATTTAAAAGGTTATATGACAATCAATGTCCTTAGGGAATGATCAGGTTTCAAATAAAGTCAGGAGATGGGCCGGGCGTGGTGGCTCACGCCTGTAATACCAGCACTTTGGGAGGCCGAGGCGGGCGGATCACAAGGTCAAGAGATCGAGACCATCCTGGCCAACATGGTGAAACCCCGTCTCTACTAAAAATACAAAAATTAGCTGGGTGTGGTGGCACGGCGCCTGTGGTCCCAGCTACTTGGGAGGCTGAGGCAGGAGAACTGCTTGAATCCAGGAGGCAGAGGTTGCAGTGAGCCGAGATTGCGCCACTGCACTCCAGCCTGGTGACAGAGCAAGACTCCGTCTCAAAAAAAAAAAAAAAAAAAAAAAAATCAGGAGATGGATGGACCATTCAAAACAAGGTTAAAGATAGAGAAATTTGCCAGCCAGCTTCTGAAGGTAACAGATGGTTAAGAGTGGGAGAGATGGGGTTGCACATGGGGATGGACACAGTCACTGTGGAGGTGAGCACTCCTGTCCACAGGGTGACTAGAAAGGCAGGGAAAGCAGCAGGAGGCACCATGGGCTTGGGCCTGAGTGTCTCTTAGAGGCAGGTGGGGTTTAGGTCCTAGGGCTGTCATCCCGAATGCTTGAATCAGTATCAACTGCAAGCAGGTAATGAAGGAGGAATGCTCCCAGTTGTTAAACACATGCAGGGAGGCCCAGTGCAGGGCCTGGCACTTTCTAACTGCCCAGTAAGAAAGAACAAACCACCCAGGAAAGACTCCAGCCATTTCCCATTTCCTTCCATTCAGCCCACCCGCCCACAAGGTCTCTACCAGGGAGCAGTTTTTCATTTCACCACCAGTCTCCCTCCTCTGAGAGAGCCACTCAGACACCAAAACAAGTCACCACCCACCAGGGGTTTAATTCTCCTAATCAGAAGATCAGTTCAAAGAGGGGCCCTGCTTTGTCTCCATCCAGGGGTGAAGATCTGCAGAGCACCCTGGGAATGTCCAAGCCCAAAAGAGCCAGGGGCCAGTCCCTGAGCAAGTGGATAAGTGGGTCCTGGGGTCTCAGGCCTCCTCCTCCTCTTCACTCTCCTCCTCACTCTCATGATATTGTCTGCGGTTTGTGTTAACAAACAGGTCAGAATCATCTTCTGAGCTGGACTCCTCTCCTGATAACTGTGGCTCAGCTGGGAGTTCCGGCTGAGTTTGTCTGCACCGGGGAAAGAGAGCAGAGTTAGCCCAGCACCTTCTGGAAAAACCCGATCTATAATCAAGGAGTTCCAAAAAAGGAGGACCATCTGGTCCAGCAGTCAGGGCCCCACAGCACCCTTTAAAGACTAAAACAAGGGACACAGGCAGGGCAAACAGTGGAAAAACGTGGCCAATGAAACACACTAAAGACCGAACCCACTCCTCAAACATGTGCTACAGCCATCTGAGTTAGGAATAATGATTCTACGACCACCAACACTTAATGGACCCATGTCACACACCAGATACTACACTAAGCAATTTTATAAGCCATCCACTCCTTTAATCCTCACGAAGCTCCCATTTTATATATAAGGAAAATAGAGTTTGAAGGAATTAAATAACATGCTTAAAGTCACTCAGCAAAGTCAGGATTTTAAACAAGAGCATCTGACCTTCAAGCCATATTCGTAACTGTGTTATAGCACATATCTATGAGCTCTCAACAGATACCCTATGTAAGGAGGAAAGAAGGCTCTATTTTTCCCTCAAGGCATCAAAGCGTGAACCCCCTATTTTCCATGTACCCCACCCCAAGGCTTGTTCCTCACCTGTTCATGTTACTGTGTTTCTCCGCCACTTCAGAGAATGCCTCAGGCCTATGCCAAGAGATGAGCCAGAGTCAGAGAGGACAGACATTTCTCACAAAAGAGCTGTTTCCAGCTGTCTCTGCCTGGGATGCCATGACCTTCCCTCCCCTAATTCCCAAGCTAGGAAGGCAATGCCTCCAGAAGCCAGAGAACCAATGATCAAGGGGACCACCCTACCAAAGCCCCTGCTTCTGCAGTGAGCGCATGTGGTCCTTGCAGAGCACAAAGGAGATCTCAGCCTTCACCTTTTCTCCCTCTTCAATGGGGTCAACGATGAGAAAGTCCCCTGTAGGTAAGAAGAGAAAAGGGAAAGTCAGGCCTGCTTGCAATAAGAAAAGCCAAAGCTATAGGAAATGGTTCTATCGCCTAGAGAGGGCTGCCTCTCTCACCTCTCTCTTTTTTTTTCTTTTTTGAGACAGGGTTTTGCTCTTTTGTCCAGGCTGGAATGCAATAGCATGATCATAGCTGACTGCAGCCTCTACCTCCCAGGCTCAAGTGATTCTCGGGCCTCAGCCTCCTGGGTAGCTGGGATCACAGACATATGCCCAACTAATTTTTTATTTTTTGTAGAGACAAGGTCTCATTTTGCTGCCCAGGCTGATCTCAAACTCCTGAGCTCAAGCGATCCTCCCACCTCAGCTCTTAAAGTGCTCGGATTACAGGAGTGATCCTCTCACCTCTCTTGATCCAGATGTTCTTGCGGTATTTGGAGGGCATGCTCACAAGGAAGCGCTGCCCTTGGGCCGTCTCCACCTCATGCAGATTGTTCCCTGGCGTCCTGAGTACCTGGTTCAGGAGAGACCAAGAATCAGCCTCGTCAGTCAGATCAAACACCCTCTCAGCCACACGGCACCCTACCCCTGCCCCAGGGGCCCTACAGGGGTTGAGGGGGAGCAGAGCAGCTTGTGCCCAAAGCCACTCACCCGGACAATCTGCTGCCGGTCGGAGGGCACCATGTGCTCCCCCAGCACCTCCTTCACCACATGCTTCCTCTTGGTGGCCTGAGACATGCTGAAGTTGTCCCAGGGTGGTTAGGGATGCAGAGCCTGTCAATTCCTCCTCCTGAGTTCCTTGGACGGCAGGCTCAGAACCCAGGACTGTTCTGAAGATGGGGAGGAGCCTTTTACTGAGGAGTGACACAGTGTCTTGGTTAAGACCATGGGCTCTGAAGTCTTAACTGCCTGGATTGAAATCCTACCTTGGTTTATTTCCTAACTATTCAACTTCTCTAGGTCCCAGAGAAAATAACAGCTAACAGCATTGTTACAGAATGGGACAATATAGTGCATGTTATATAAAAGTAACTCCTATAATCATAACTACTGGTATAATATAAAACTATACACATGCTCCAGAGAAATCGTCCTGGCAACCTCTCTGGAAGGAGTTTGAGATAAACCGTATCTTTCTCAACACGCTTATACACCCCAAGTCTAGCATAGTCACACAACAGAGAAGTTCAGTCTGGCAACACATTACAGCCAGAGACAAATTAGGTGGCCACCGCGATGGTCCAAGCCAGGAACTAGTTAATTAAAGGTGGAGGTGAGCAGGCTTGCCTGCGACATTTACATATTTGACTTTCATATTTAGAAGACGAGGGCCAGTACCCTTGAGCCTGACGGTTTCCGAAGGAAACTCCGATATGTCATATCTAGTTTCCGTCCTCCTTCCTCCTCCCCGTCTATCCCGGAGAAAAGACCCTAGGAAAAAGACTCACACTTAAGTCTCTGGCCCTCGGCTCCCAGGAGCGCCGCCGGAGCAACTCCGCTGTCCAGGCCGGACGCTGAGAGAGAATCATCCACGACTCACTTGAAGGCTGAGCCAAGAAAACACAGTAAAAGGAACTTGCCGGCGACCGCGACGGTAGCGTGAGCTTGAAATCAGGTCTCCAATGTTTTCAGTTCCCACCAGTCCCACTGCTAGGAGGGTGACGTGAGTCTGAGTCGGATCGCTCCGAAAACTGTACTTCCGGCGCTGTCTCGGAAGCCTCCCGGTCACCCGTCCCCTCCCTTGTCCGTTTTTCCAACTCTTCCCCACGCCAGGTTGGTCAAGCCTAAGTCGTCGAGTTCCGGGTCCGGGCAGCAGAGAAAGAAAATCCTTTCTCTGGAGCCCTCTCTCTCTCGAACTGCTTGAGTAGCGAGACCTTACATGGCAGCAGGGCTTCCCGCGAAGGACCGGAAAGGAGGGCCTACCACAGAGACTGTCGAGGTCCGGGCGCGCCTCAACTCTATAGCCCTAACTGGCTAGAAGTGCCCAACGTGGAGAGGGGGGTGGGGGGTTTTAAAAGGCGGCTCCTGAGGCAACCCGGAAGCGGAAGTGGAAGAAAGTTCTAGTGGCTTGAGGTATCGGCGGGAGCGGCCGGGTGGCGGGAGGAACCGTTACGGGAACCGAAGCTGTCGGTGAGCGCCAGCCGCAGAACAGGGCCCTGGCTAGAGGCCAGAGGGGTTGCGGGGAGAATGGGATGAGCGGGGCCGCAGACGCTTGGGTGGGCCCTTGGGGAGAGCTTAGCCGCGCTGCGGGGAGGGGGCGGGGCGCGGCGCGGCGCGTGGGAGCCGGCCCGCGAGAGGGGGCGGGCCGCAGCGCCACGCGATGGGGGCGGAGCTGGGGCGCGGCTTGAACCCCGCGGGCGCGGGGCGAGTGTGCGGAGCGCTCGATTTGCGCTTCGCTCTGTGGGTAGAGAGACCTTTTGGTTAGCTTTCCATGCCAAGTGGCCGGTCCAGGCAGGGTCAGTGCCTTCTTGGCTCAGCCAAGGTCACAGAGGGAGTGACAGCTTCCGGGCAGCTCTGGCTACTGACTCTGGGATTCTTTCCACTTACCCGTTTGCGCCACCTGTTAGGCAGGATCGTTTTTCCTCTGGGGCAAGATCAAAATCCAGGTCCTGCAGGAAGAAACTTCTCTTCAGAATAATAGGGAAGTCTCCTTGGACCTCAGTTTTCTCCTTTTTTGATGAGGGATATCGAGCAAGCCACCATAACGCCTGGCTTAGCTTCCTCTTACTATGAGATTGCTAGTGGGCCCTTAGGAGTTCCAGGTCTTCAGCCCTAACCTGCCTTTTTTTGGGATTTCTAGATTAAGGCTGATCAAGATGACAACCTCCCAAAAGCACCGAGACTTCGTGGCAGAGCCCATGGGGGAAAAGCCAGTGGGGAGCCTGGCCGGGATTGGTGAAGTCCTGGGCAAGAAGCTGGAGGAAAGGGGCTTTGACAAGGTGTGGGGTGGCAGCGTTTACCTGGCACAGGCTGGGGGTGGGAGGGAAGTGAGTCCATCTGCTGTGGGGTGGACGGTGGGGTATAATCTGAAGAGACTGCCAGAGCCTGGGCACCTGGTAGAGAGGAGATGGGGGCAAAAACCGCCCTGCTTCCTGGGCTCGTGTGCTCTAAATGGCACAGGAATGGCCGACTTGCTCTCATCCCTCACTGAACACTGAGCAGTACGCCCCTTCCTTTTCTCTGTCTCTCAGGCCTATGTTGTCCTTGGCCAGTTTTTGGTGCTAAAGAAAGATGAAGACCTCTTCCGGGAATGGCTGAAGGACACTTGTGGCGCCAACGCCAAGCAGTCCCGGGACTGCTTTGGATGCCTTCGAGAGTGGTGCGACGCCTTCTTGTGATGCTCTCTGGGAAGCTCTCAATCCCCAGCCCTCATCCAGAGTTTGAAGCCGAGCAGGACTCCTCCCCTGTCCGCTACAAAGGAAAAGATTGCTGTTGTCTACCCACCTCCGACGTACTCCAGGGTCTTTGGGAGTTTCTCCCCTAACCATTTCAACTTTTTTGGATTCTCGCTCTTGCATGCCTCCCTCTTCCTTTTTCCCTTGCCAGTTCCCTGGTGACAGTTACTGGCTTTCCTGAATGGATTCCTGGCCCTATCCCTCACCCCCACCCTCACTTGTTTGATACCGTTTGGCTCCTTTTTTGGCAGAACAGTCACTGTCGTTGTAAAGTTTTTTAGATCAATAAAGTCAGTGGCTTTCATGACTGGGCTTTGTGCATTGAAAAGCAAGTGGGCTGGGAGTTCCTCTCCTCCAGGGACTGACCACGTCTCCCTCACTCCTTATCAGTACAGACCGAAACCGGCAGTTTCCCTTCCACTCCCAGACAGGCACCCTAGCCATGTAGGCCTCAGGCACGTGACTTGGAGTGTCTCAATCCCCAAGTGATGTGGGAGAGAGTGTGGGTGGATCTTTTCCTGGGAGCCAGATGGACTGTGCTCCAGATGTCACTTAAGTCAACAGCTGGGCTAGGCAGCACCTGGTGGAAGAGTCAGTGGGAGTCAGAGGTACCAGACAGACGGTGGGCCGGATGTGGGTGCGAGTTCACCTACCAGTCATCATATCTGCTCTCCTGGCCTCTGGCAAGGGTAGGCAGGGGGCTTGCCATCTTCCCTGATCTCTTAGGGAGGGGAAAGAGCACAGGCATCACAGCTGGAAGTGTGTGAAGGGAGTACACCTCAGTACATTTTAGTCCTTTCTATTTGTTTACTTTTTAAATTAATAGAGACAGGACCCTGTTGTATTGCCTAGGCTGGCCTTAAGCAATCCTTAAGCCTCCCAAAGCTCTGACCGTAGATGTGAGCCACTCTACCTGGCCAGCCCTATTATTTCTTGAGCACTTAGTATGAACCAGACTTGAAGTTAAAATCTTTGCAAATATTTTTTTCTTTTACAATAATAAATCATTACATTCTCTTTTACAGGTGAGGAAATTGAGACTCAGAGAGGCTAATTTGCCCATGGACTTGCTATTGGGAAGTAAACAGACTGGAACTCAAACTAGCTTGGAAACCCATCGACCTGGCCATGTGTTCCTTGGTCATGTGGCTTATCCTCTCTGACCCTCAGTTTCCCCAGTTGGAAAATGAGGTGGTTGTAGGGAAAGGATATTTGCAGCAGTATAAACAACAAAGGACTATTTCCAAAGCACATACAGAACTGTAATCAAGAAAAAGGTGGACTGGCCGGGTGCAGTGGCTCACACCTGTAATCCAGCACTTTTGGAGGCCAAGGCAAGTGGATCACCTGAGGTCAGAAGTGTGAGACCAGCCTGACTGACATGGTGAAACCCCATCTCTACTAAAAATACAAAAATTAGTCAGTGTGGTGGTGGACACCTGTAGTCCCAGCTACTCAGGAGGCTGAGAGAGGAGTATCACTTGAACTCAGGAGGCAGAGTTTGCAGTCAGCCAAGATCACGCCATTGCACTCCAGCCTGGGCGACAAGAGTGAAACTCCGTCTCAAAAAAAAAAGAGACAGACACAACAGAAAAATGAGTAAAGACCTAACACAGTCTCAGAAGAAGGTTCCCTCCCAGTAAACAAGCACAGGAAAGGTGCTCCATGTTGCTGGTAATAAGATGTCGCATGCCATTAGCACCCACCTGACTGGCAAACACTTAAGTTGGACAATACCAAGTATTGATGAGATAATGAAGAAACAGGAACTGATACCCAGCTGGTGGGAGTATAAATTGGTCTAAACAATTTGGGCAGACAGTTGGGTGTTATTTAGTAAAACCGACACACCCTGTGACCAAGCAGTTCCGCTCTCAGGACTGTGCCTTGAAGAAATCCCCGAACACCTGCGCTGGGACCTAGATGAATTCACGGCTGTATTGTTGGGAGCAACACTAGTGCTGTCAGTACTCGAGTAAATGGGCATTCATGCCTAAGGACACTGCACGGAGGTGAAAATGAACAAATGATAGCTGTGTACAACACATGAATCTCAACAGCAAATGAAGCAAATCAGATTCTTAGGAATTCCTACGTAGATCGTAAAACTTGAAAACAAAGGAAATGATTATTGTAAATAGTAAAGGAAAAAAGTCTACAGCAACTATCTTTGGGGGAGGGTATGGAAGGGCTTGAGGGTAGGCTTGGCACTTTCTGACCTGCGGGGTGGTAGTACGGGCATTGACCGAATGTGTGTGTTCTGTGCCCTGTTCTGTGTATTAGTTACATCTCAGAACAATAGGAAGATAAAAGGAAAACCAAAAATAAAGACCTGAACCTGGAACGATTGTGTGATAGGTCAGAAACTAAGTTGTTGTTTGTAGGGATGAGAGTTTCATGCAAGGCTGGGGCTGGGAAGTGCAAGTGGCCCATCCTGAAGGGGACACCAGGTGGCTGCAGTAGGGCCCAGCTTGCGCTTCAGACCGCTTTCTGGGAGGGTGCTGGTCTGAAGCCTGGCTGAGGTGGTCACAAGGGCTCTCTCTGGAGTTTCAGGCTGTTTCTTCACTTTTTCTTTTCTTTTTTTTTTGAGATGGAGTCTTGCTGTCGCCAGGCTGGAATGCAGTGGTGCGATCTCGGCTCACTGCAACCTCCACCCACTGCAACCTCCACCTCCCGGGTTAAAGCCTCCTGGGTAGCTGGGACTACAGGTGCATGCCACCATGCCCAGCTAATTTTATTTATTTTTATTTTTGGTAGACACGGGGTTTCACTGTGTTGGCCAGGATGGTCTCCATCTCTTGACCTCATGATCCACCTGCCTCAGCCCCTAAAAGTGCTGGGATTACAGGTGTGAGACACCGCACCCGGCCCAGACTGTTTCTGATGTCTTCCCGGATAAGTCCCCTCAGCCTTGATCCTTGTGCTGTGATGCTGTCGCAGGCCTGGTATGCTTAGGTGGGGGCTTTGCAGGACCCTTGCCTCGCCACACTTGCCCTGATGCTGCCAGATTGTTGCTGGTGCTCTATGAGGTCATGGAGATCCCCTCCTCCTCCACAGCCCTTCCCCAGGCTCCTGCTCATGCTGGCCTCCTGGCTCTGGCACTGGGACCCTGCTGGAAGCCTGCAGCTCATGCTGTCTGCTTTATTTTCTTGTCCTCTGCCTTCCCTGGCTCACCCACAGGCTTTGCCTCAGAAGCGGGTGGAACCTGCTTTCTCATCTCTCCCTTGGGGCGCAGGCAGTGTGTGTACCAGGTGGCAGACCACGAACCCTTTATCAGGACTCCACATTGCATCCCACACAAGTTCTTGGCTCTGTTCTGGGACAGCAGTAGACAAAGGGCATCTAGAATGTAACTTGTGACAGTGTGGCCTCTCAGATCCAGCCCGACTCAGCCAGCAGGACAAAGGGATCATGGCTTGGAATGCTGGCGCAGAAAGCAGACCTGAGTGGTGAGGGGTAGAAGTCAGGCTGGCTAAGTGTTAGCCCATGGTGACCAATGGGACATGCCTGACCACCGTGGAAAGTATGCAAGTGGGTCCGGAAATAAGCAAATACACAGTGCCCCCAGCCCCACACCTAGCCAGAGCTTGACCCTCCCCAGCCGGTCTAGTCATGCGTGTTCAGAGCCAGCCTAGAACTTGGTGTGAACCTGGCCCATGCACTCCAGGGTCCTGAAGGGCTCCTGCTGCCCCCCGAAAAGAAGTAGGGGCAGGCTACCTGGACTGCCACAAGCCCTGTCCTGCGGCAGCCTGGTGAGCATGGAAGGCCCCCAGTAGGTGCTTGTGACTGTTGATCCCCTTCCAGGACAGCCCTTCCCTGCAGGGACCAAGGCTCTTTCCTGTTACTCCCAACCTTGACTGGTGGCAGCCTTGAAGAGCCAGCCAGGCCCGATTCTGGGCCTTCGCTCCCCATGCGATCTGGAGCAAGTTGCTTCACTGCTCTGAGCTACAGCCTCCTCTGCCAGCTGGTGCAGGGTTGTGAAGATTCAAACAGTGAACCAGTGGTGCTTGGGAGCGCTCCTCCCCAGAGGGGAGCTTTTATCCCTGTTGGATTACAGGTTTCCTTACCGAAAGATCTCCTTTCCAGAACATGGGGCTACAGAGCCCTGGGGGAGGGAAATATCCTCTGTCCAATTGAAGGTTCCAGGAAGAGGGTTCTGGGGCAAGCCACAAGGCCTTGGAGGGCCTGATCCCAGGGGAAGGAGATGTCAAGAGCCTGCCCTGGTTATCACCACCCATCAGGCCAGGGGCAAGAGTGGGGTGCTGTGGACAACCTGGGCTGGGCTGTCTGGGCCACTGCAGAACTGGAGGCTGTGCCCTGTGGCCAGTACATTTGGCCAACCTCAAGCTCATGCTTGGCCCAAGCCTCCTGGAAGCCAGAGTGGTCAAGAGGGATGGAGTCAGTCCCTGGGAAATGCTCAGCGACCTCCCACCTGCAAGAAGCAACCCCCACCCATGCACAGCAGACCTCATACCCCTGTAGAGCAGCCCAGGACTTGTGCACCAGGACCCACCACTAACCTTTTGACCTCCATTTCCTCCTTGTAGGAAGAGGTAATAATCATTGCCTCTGCAGAGCCGCTATGGAAATAAAAGAACATATATTGAATCCCTGGGATAAGGCCTGTCACATAGCAAGTGCTCTTGTAACTGTTAATGCCCTCCCCCATCTTTTCTCACCAAGATACCACTTTTAGCTGTGTGACCTTAGATAAGTGTCCTGACCTCTCTGATTAACTTTTTCACCTGCAAAATGAGAATAATGTGTACTACCTCAGGGTGCTTGTGAGAATTCATCAGTGGGTGAAAAGTGCCTGGAAATTGCTAGGTTGTAGGCAAAAGAGCCCCTGGCATCAGCACAAAGCAGCGGCAGGTAGGGTGAGTGCCCTTGGAGAGTCGCAGACAGGCCGTGGCTAGTTTTTGAGAGTGGTGTCGGAGGTACCTGTGGCCATGGCTAAGCTCCAAGTGATGAGACAGCAGGCCTAGGGGAGCTGCCTCTCTCACCTCGCACCTGTGGTGCGATCCTGGGATTCTTCCTCTGCCCCTCCCAGGCTCTTAGCTCAGAGTCCCGGCCAGGCTTCATCCTCCTCATCAACTCAAGCTCAGCCAGCACTTCCACAAACTGGAGTCCATCCCTTTAAGGTAGACACCTGAGCCCTCCAGGAACTTGTGACAGGTCCTTGGAATCCCAGGAAGATGGCAGAGTTGGTTTTCCACAGCTGAGCTGAGGAAGTGAGAGAGGTAGCAGGCTGGCAGCTGCCCTGGGTAGTGAGTGACTGCTCTGGTGTAGGTCTCGGTGTGTAGGTCTCGGTCCTGGGATTCTGAGGCCCAGAATCAGGAAGGCCCAGAATCAGGATGCCTACATATGACATTCATCACAGTCACAGCTGCCAGCTGCTCTTCAGGTAGTGTGACCTAGCGCCTCTTCCAAGCCCCATTGAAGCCTCTGGAGGCTGTAAGCATTTCAAGATCTTAGTGTCCCGGGACAGTGAGCTCCTACTCACTCCACCCAGCAACATGGAATTACAAGTACAAACTACACTGAACTCTAAAATGCAGACAAAGAATTCCAACAAAGCCTGCCTGTAATCCTAGTGCTTTGGGAAGCTGAGGTGGGAGGATCTCGTGATCTCTTGAGGCCAGGCATTCGAGACCCACCTGGGCACTACAGTGAGACCCCATCTCTACAAAAAAAGTTTAAGAATTAGCCAGGGGTGAAAAAAAAATTAACCAGGCATGGGGGCATGCTCCTGTGGTCCCAGCTACTTGGGAGGCTGAGATGGGAGGATCACTTGAAGCCAGGAAATCAAGGTATAGTGAGCTATGAGTGCACTCCAGCCTGGGTGACACAGCTCTGTCACACACAAAAAATAATAATCATCATCATCAACAAAATCCAAACTTTTCCTGTGTTGAATACTTGAACACTGCTTTTCATCTGTTCCTTTTTTTTTTTTTTTTTTTGAGACAGGGTCTTGCTCTGCCACCCAATCGAAGTGCAGTGGTACCATCACTGCTCACTGCAGTCTCGACCTCCCAGACTCTAGCAATCCTCCCACCTCAGCCTCCTGAGTAGCTGAGACCACAGGTGTGCACCACCATGCACAGCTAATTTACTTTAGATCTTTTGGTAGAGAGGAGGGCTCATTATATTGCCCAGGCTGGTCTCAAACTCCTGGCCTCAAATGATCCTCCCAAAGTCCTGTGATTACAAGTGTGAGCCACTATGCGATTAATACATTACCACTCTGATCTATTAATTAATTAATGGAGTCTTTTTTTTTTTTTTGAGATGGAGTCTCTCTCTGCCACCCAGGCTGGAGTGCAATGGCTTGATCTCAGCTCACTGCAATCTCTGTCTCCCAGATTCAAGCGATTCTCCTGCCTCAGCCTCCTGAGTAACTGGGATTACAGGCACCCACCACCATGCCCAGCTAATTTTTGGTATTTTTAGTAGAGACGGGGTTCCACCATGTTGGCCAAGCTGGTCTTGAACTCCTGACCTCAGGTGATCCACCTGCCTTGGCCTACCAAAGTGCTGGGATTACAGGCGTGAGCCACTGCACTCAACCTATTGGAGTCTTTAAAAACAAAGTTATTTGGGAGGCTGAGGCGGGTGGATCATGAGGTCAAGAGATCGAGACCATCCTGGTCAACATGGTGAAACCCCGTCTCTACTAAAAAATACAAAAATTAGCTGGGCATGGTGGTGCGTGCCTGTAATCTCAGCTTCTCAGGAGGCTGAGGCAGGAGAATTGCCTGAACCCAGGAGGCGGAGGTTGCGGTGAGACGAGATCGCGCCATTGCACTCCAGCCTGGGTAACAAGAGCGAAACTCCGTCTCAAAAAAAAAAAAAAAACAAAGTTATGGGCCCTGTTTTGCTGGTACCTCCAGCACATGCTCACTGTATCTACGGGAGAGCCAGATTTGAAACATCAATATCAGAACAAACTTAGGAGATAAGGTGTCTTTCAGATGAGGACATGGAGGCTCTGTCAGGGAGGTTGAGGGACTTGCCCAGAACCATGCGATCTGACTCTGACATGACTGACACCCCCTCCTTCTGGGCAGTTTGTGTCCTTTGGGCTCAGTCTGGTTTGAGACCACAGATTTGACTTAGACTGCCAGCACACGCAAGCCAGTGTCACCATTTATTTCCTGCCAGTGTCCTTGGGCAAATCCATTTTCCTTCTCTCTAAAGTGGAGACTTTTTTTTTTTTTTTTTGAGATGGAGTCTCGCTCTTGTTACCCAGGCTGGAGTGCAATGGCGCGATCTCGGCTCACCGCAACCTCCGCCTCCTGGGTTCAGGCAATTCTCCTGCCTCAGCCTCCTGAGTAGCTGGGATTACAGGCACGCGCCGCCATGCCCAGCTAATTTTTTGTATTAGTAGAGACGGGGTTTCACCATGTTGACCATGATGGTCTCGATCTCTCGACCGTGATCCACCCGCCTCGGCTTCCCAAAGTGCTGGGATTACAGGCTTGAGCCACCGCGCCCGGCCTAAGTGGAGACTTTTTAAAAAATTTTTTTATCTTTTTGAGACACAGTCTCTCTCTCTCACCCAGGCTGGAGTGCAGTGGCATGATCTCGGTCACTGCAAACTCCACCTCCCAGGTTCAAGCGAGTCTCCTGCCTCAGCCTCCCAAGTAGCTGGGATTACAGGTGTCTGCCACCACATCTGGCTAATTTTCACCATGTTGGCCAGGCTGGTCTTGAACTCCTGACCTCAAATGATCCACCCACCTCAGCCTCCCAGAGTGCTGGGATTACAAGCGTGAGCCACCACGCCCAACCTTCTTTTTTTTGAGTCAGGGTCTAGCTTTGTTGCCCAGGCTGGAGTGCAGTGGTGAGATCACAATTCACTGCAGCCTCAAACTCCTAGGCTCAAGTGGTCCTCCCATCTTGGCCTCTCAAGTGCTGGGATTACAGGCATGGCTAGGCGCATGGCCAGGTGGAAACATGAATCACTCACACTCCAGGCTGGTTGTCAGGCAGCGCTGAGCAGGAATATCTCCTACTCGCCTGCTGTTTATGCAGCACCAGCCCCTTGTAAGCACTTTACCTGCATCAGCTCACTGAATCCTCATAACACCCATCGTACAGAAGAGGAAACTGAGGCAGCGAGTGGTTAAGTGACTTCTCTGAGGTCACACAGCTGGGGAATGATGGCAACAGTAAGAGCCTGTGAAGAGCTGTGGTTGGTAGTTCGTTCTGGACAGCCCTCCAGGGAACCGTCCCTGTATTGGCACTTGTTGGGGACTGTCGCTGTCCTCTCCCTTCCTGGCCAGGTGTGTTCTGGAGGGCAGGGAAGCGTCTTGGCACGCGGGTGCACGCCGCCCCCTCGGCCTCCTGGGCTCCCCGAGCCTCACAGGACCCCGGACGCCCGCGACCTCGAGCCCCGCCCCAGCTCCGGGCCGCGGGGGCGCACCGCGGGCGTCGGGCGGGGCGGCCCAGCGGGTAAAAACGGCGCCGCCCCGGGCTCGGCACTGACGACTCCGACGACGACGACAGCACTGACAGCTATGGTGCGTGCGAGACTCCCGCTGGCGCTGGGCCTGGCCCTGGTAGCGTTCTGCCTCCTGGCGCTACCCCGCGACGCCCGTGCCGGGCCGCAGGGACGCATGGTCGGAGAACTCCGGGACCTGTCGCCCGATGACCCGCAGGTGCAGAAGGCGGCGCAGGCGGCCGTGGCCAGCTACAACATGGGCAGCAACAGCGTCTACTACTTCCGAGACACGCACATCCTCAAGGCGCAGAGCCAGGTGCGGCGGGCCACGGGCGGGGGGCACCGGGCCCAGGCGGGGGAGGCCACAGGCGCTGCCCGAGCGTGCGTCAAAGGGGCCCGAAGGCGCAATCAGGATATTTTCATGCAATATCTAAAAAACTGAATTAATGCCAAAACTCCATGATGGACAACCATCTAAATTTCAAGGAAAGACAGAATCCAACCCTGTATCGCACCACCCGCCTGTCTGGCTGGCCTGGCCCTAGCCTCTGCCCTGATCGGGTGGACTGGGGAGGGGAAGCAGATGGGGACAGTGGGCAGCTCTCCAGGTGGGCCATGTCTGATGACTGCCCAGGCTGCCAGTGGGGCTCAGCCTCCAGGTCTCTCCACCCCGCATCCCCACCAGAACATCCACCCCCCTACCCAGGTCTGAATCATCCCCTCTCCCCTCCCCCAACCTGAGTGCCTGGGGGCAATGGGAGAACATACCAGGAGGTGAGAGGTTGGGATCAAGGGTCAAGACCCCTGACCTGCCCCTACCCTATGTCCTCAGCTGGTGGCCGGCATCAAGTACTTCCTGACGGTGGAGATGGGGAGCACAAACTGCCGCAAGGCCAGGGTCGCTGGAGACCACCTCGACCTCACCACCTGCCCCCTGGCGGCAGGAGCGCAGCAGGAGGTAACAGCGGGGCTCCTCCAGCCCCAGCCCTCCCCAGAGCCTCAGGCCCTCACGTTGTCCAGCCTGAACTGGTTTGGCTGAACACGCAGATACCTAGAGGTCTGGCTGAACCTGTTGGCCTCCTGGATGAGTCAGCCTCTAGGCCAAGATGGGGTGCAGAAAGGAGGCTGGGGCTTCCCTCAGGAATGGGGAAGTTGGCTACCAAGATTTGGAGTCTAGCCCTGGCCATGTAGCTCGACATCCCTTGGGCCAGTAACTGCCCCTCTCTGCCCCGGAGCAACATGGCAGGCAGAGGGCTGGCTGCTGGGAGAAGGTGGATGGAGGCTGGGCTTACCCCTCCTTCTCCCCCATATTCTCTCTACAGAAGCTGCGCTGTGACTTTGAGGTCCTTGTGGTTCCCTGGCAGAACTCCTCTCAGCTCCTAAAGCACAACTGTGTGCAGATGTGATAATTGCCCGAGGGTGAATGCCATTGGGTTCGGGGCCACGGTGGAGGGCACTTCAGGTCCACGGGCCACAGCTGTCACAATAAATGGCCAGTGCCGCTTCTTGCATTGGTTTCTTCTAAGTGCTTTGCTTCTCCCCGCAGCCCCGACTCCTACTTCTGACAGCTCCCAGCTCCCCAGCCCGAGCTGAGAGGTCACCCTGCCCACTGCAGCAGAGCTGCTGCTGTCCCAGTCTAGACAGTGCTGAAGGTGCAGGGCTGAGCCTCCAAATGTGGAGCCCCCTAAACACCCCAGCATCACAGGCATAGAGGAGCAAACCTCAGAGCCACACACACAGCCAGAGACTCCCAATATTCTCAGAGGTAAGGGGTGGGGGCAGACTCACAGAGAAGGGGTGATGCCCTGAACAGGGCCGGCTGCCTGGGAGCACTCAGGAGGAGGAGTCTGTGCTCTGCTCCCACTCAGCCCCAGGAGGGACTCATGGGTGGCATGTGGGGCTTCAGCCAGGCAGTGTCCTCACTCAGGACACTGAGCTTCCAGCCTATAAAGATTCCTCCACCTGCATGTGGCCCAATGATGGCAGCACCCCTGCAGGCCAAGACCATGAGGGCCAGGACAGTGCTTCTCAAGTCCACGCTGTGGGCTCCACACCACAAGGACGCCTCTCATGCCGTGCCCTGGGCAAGACGCCTGGATGGGGCTGGACTGGGAGCCCTAGAGGGTCAGAGCTCGTTACCACCCACAGGAGGGATGAGGGGACAGATTCAACCTAATTCATTTAAAGAAAACAGCATTGCAGGCGGGGTGCGGTGGCTCACGCCTGTAATTCCAGCACTTTGGGAGGCCAAGGCAGGTGGATCACGAGGTCAGGAGTTCAAGACCAGCCTGGCCAAGATAGTGAAACCCCATCTCTAAAAAAAAAAAAAAGAAAAAAGAAAAGAAAACAACATTGTGGCCAGGTGCGGTGACTCACGCCTGTAATCCCACCACTTTGGGAGGCCGAGGCGGGCGGATCACATGAGGTTCGAGACCAGCCTGGCCAACATGGCAAAACCCCGTCTCGACTAAAAATGCAAAAATTATCTGGGTGTGTTGGTGGGCGCCTGTAATCCCAGCTACTCGGGAGGCTGAGGTAGGGGAATCACTTGAACCCGGGAGGCAGAGGTTGCAGTGAGCTGAGATCACGCCACTGCACTCCAGCCTGGGAGACAGAGCAAGACTCCATCTCAAGAAGGAGGAGGAGGAGGAGAAGGAGGAAGAGGAAGAGGGGAGAAAAGAGAAGAAAAACAAAGAAGAAGACATAATTGCAACATTTGCACACTTGAATTTGTAACTACACTTCATGCCCCCAACACATATACACACGTACACACCCGAAGCACAGCACACCAGACATACACACACAGACACTCAGAGCACACACTCATGCTGGCAGATACAACACGCATACCCAGAGAAACACAGCCTAGCAACTCATGAGCACAGAAGCAACACGCCCTAGAGAAACAACCTGGAGATGTACACACAAAACCCAAACACAACCCAAGGCCACACCCAGAGGTGTTCCTCAGATGCACACACCCGCACCTGGGACAGGGGCCTTGGGGGCGCTAGGTGTCGGCACCGTCAGGCCCAGGCAGGCAGCACTGCAGTCCCTTCCCTTCTGACAAGGCCTCACAGCCTGCTTGTGCCTGCCTGGTCCCCTGTCCAAGGCTGGGACCTAATGAGCAGCAGCCCCAGCTCCCAGGCCCTGCCCTCTGCCTTCGGAGGCCATATTGGGGTGGGGATGGGGAAGTGGAAAGTAGGCATTGGCTCCCATCTGGGAGTGGGCAGCTGAGGGTGTGGCATTTGACAGGAGCTGGGGACCCAGGAGATGACATCCAGCTCTGCTGCTGCCCAAGCCTGTCAGATGTGGCAGCTCAGACAGCCCAGGGTGTGCGGGGGTGCCCACTGTTTGGAAGGTCTCCCCTGTGCCACCAAGTAGGGGCTCCCAGCATGGGGCGGGCACAGGGTAGGTGGCAGGAAATGCCTGTTGAATGAATGTGTGAGGTGGTGGGGAGAGGCAAGGCCCGGAGACGCCTGCCAGGTGACCTCTCCGCCCTGGAATCTGTGCCCAAATCCCAGATGGCATTTCCTCTGCACAGTTGATTCCAGGACCCTGGGTTGGGCCAGACCAGGGAGGGGGCATGCTTCTTCTGTCCTGGGGCCCTGGAAGCTCCAGCACTGACTGGCCCAGAGACGGGAGGGTTGGCAAAAACTATTGCCCTTCAGCCCCTACTCCTGACTCCCTCCGACCTGCATCACACCCTGGCTCTGCCTCTGCTAGAGGTGAGATGGCTGCTGTAGATCATGGAAAACCCTCCACCCAAGGAGAGACCCCCGGGCCAGGGCCAGGCTTGAACTTGACTCAGTGCTAGATCTCCAGCACCCAGCACAGGCCAGTGTCCCACTGTCACCCCCAGGCATGGGGACAGGGGCTCTGGACATCCAGCCTAGGCTCAGACTCTAAGTCGGGGAGCTCATCTAAGCCCTAGAGCAGGCGGTGGGGTGCAGTCTTCAACCTCATTCCCTGCTTCCCTCTCCCAGCAGCAGGATCCTCCCCACACCCTTGTCTGCCCCCTTTCCCTGAGGCCAGAAGGACTTGAGCAGCCCCCACTCTACCACCCCTCAGTGCGGCTCTAGAGTCTGACTCTAGGAAGGGCAGGATATGGCAGTGACCTCTGACCTCTGGGCTCCTGTTATCCCCATCCAGTTGGCGCTCTTCTCCAGGAGCTGAGGGTCCTGGCAGAATTGAGTTTCTGGGCTCTGGGCCCCCATTCCTGGAGCCCACTGGTCCCCCAGGCCCTAGCAACCCTCGGCTGTTCCAGCCTATTCTTTTTTCTCCTGACTCTGGGCCAGATGGCCCTTCCTCCCCAAACCAGGGTTACCATGTCCTCGGCCCTCCCGGCATCGCCGGCACCTGAGCCCAGACCACGTTCTACCTCAATCTTCCAGCTGCTGCTAATGCCCTGCTGGGCTGAGCTAGGATGCAGGCCCTGGTGGAGCTGGAGGGGATCCAAAACCAGCCCCTTTCACAAACAACGCTGTCACACACTCAATGCTGGCAGACACACGCAATGCTGGCACACAGATGCAACGGTGGCACACAAACGCAACGCTGGCACACACGCAACGCTGGTGCACACACGCAACGCTGACACACAAACGCAATGCTGGTGCACACACAAAACGCTGGCGCACACACACAACGCTGGCACACAGATGCAACGCTGGCACACACGCAATGCTGGCACACACACGCAACGCTGGCGCACACACGCAATGCTGGCACCCACTCAGGCATGCATGTTCACCAATTCCCTTCCCTGCGCCTAGGCCCAGCCAGTGAGGACATGGAGCCTCTTGGGGTTTAAAAACTCTGTTGGGGCCCCGACTCTGCAGGGCCCAGACAATCATTCTAGCGGATCTGGGGATCTGCCCCAGCGCACCCAGGCAGGCAGACTGCCAGGGCTGAAGTCTGTATCTGGTGTCCTTCTCCTAGGTTCAGTTCCTGAAGTCCTCTTCTCCAACCTGCGGAGGTTGGTGGGGCACCGCTGGGTGAATGAGCCAGCGCAGCCTCTGCCCTCCCAGATCCCCATGGGAATATTACTCAGGGCCACTTCTGGCTACAAGCCCCCAGGTTCCCCTCGCTGGCCCCTTCCTGTTCCTGCCTGGTTCACCTCAAATGTGGTGTCCACAATCTCATCGATGATGGCTGCCTGGGAGCGGAAATTCTGCTGATGCTGCTCCACGCTCGCCACCAGCTGCAGGTAGAGGAACAGGAACTCCTGCTGCCTGTGGGTCGGGGGACGCAGAGGCAGGGGCTGGGCTGACCTGCCGGCTGGGCCTCCTGGGCCCCAGAGTCACCCCGAGGCTCTTCTTGCCTGCCTCCTCCCTGCACAATTTATATGACCGCAGAGCTCGCTTTCCAGGAGGTCTCCTTCTCCACATACAAGAAAGCCCCACGTCTGCCTGTAGCACAGAGGCTTCTGGCTTTGTTTATCCTCCTAACCGCCCATCCCTCCACCCTCCCATTCATCTGTCCCGTACCTCTCCATGCACCCACTCGACCATCCACCCATCCATCCACCCACCTCCTGATCCAGTCACTCACCCATCCAGCTCTCCAGCCACTCACAACTCACCGCCACCTCCATCCACCTGCTCTGTCCTGTAGCCACGCCCCCAAACCCATTGACACCTTCCATACTGTGTAGTCAGTCATCCACCTGTCCATCCACGCACTCGTCCACATACCACATTACACATCTTTGACCCATTCACACCCTCCCGCCATCTTGTCAACCCATTCATCAAAGAACACCGGAAACAATGGGCACTGCAAGGTGCTTCAAGGAGATGCAGATAAACGAGAGACTCTGCCGGCAGAGACGACAGCTGATGACACTCTAAGGCATGAACCTGGGTGCTTAGAGTCCCAGAGGAGGGAAACCTTGCCCAGTGCTGGGGATCTGGAAAGGCTTCTGGAGGCAGTGTCAATGAGCTGAGTTTGAACGATAAGTGAAAGGCTGGGCGCAGTGACTCACACCTGTAATCCCAACACTTTGGGAGGCTGAAGCAAACGGATCATTTGAGGTCAGGAGTTTGAGACCAGCCTGGCCAACATGATGAAACCCCATTTCTACTGAAAAAGTCTCCCCCAAAAAAATAGCCAGGGGTGGTGGCGTATGCCTGTAATTCCAGCTACTCAGGAGGGTGAGGTGGGAGAATTGTTTGAACCCGGGAGGTGGAGGTTACAGTGAGCCTAGATTGTGCTACTGCACTCCAGCCTGGGTGACAGAGTGAGACTACCTCAAAAAAGAAAGAAAGAGGGAGAGAGAGAGGGAGGGAAGGAAGAAAGGAAGGAAGGAAGGAAAGAGGGAAGGAAGGAAAGAAGGAAGGAAGAAAGGAGAGAGAGAGAAGGGAGGGAGGGAAGGAAGGAAAAGAGGGAGGAAGGGAGGGAAAGAAAGAAAGAAAGAAAGAGACTCACGCCTGTAATCCCAGCAGTTTGGGAGGCCAAGGCGGGTGGATCACGAGGTCAAGAGATAGAGACCATCCTGGTCAACATGGTGAAACCCCGTCTCTACTAAAAATACAAAAAATTAACTAGGCATGGTGGCGCGTGCCTGTAATCCCAGCTACTCAGGAGGCTGAGGCAGGAGAATTGCCTGAACCCAGGGGGCGGAGGTTGCGGTGAGCCGAGATCGCGCCATTGCACTCCAGCCTGGGTAACAAGAGCGAAACTCCGTCTCAAAAAAAAAAAAAAAGAAAGAAAGAAAGAGAGAGAGGAAGAAAGAAAGAAAGAAAAAGAGAAAGAAAGAGAAAGAAAGAAAGAGAAAGAAGAGGGTTTGCCAGGCTCGGGCAGGACTCCTGGTGCTCCAAGGCCTGGCTCCCCAGAGATCCTTCTCATGGGGACAGCATGAGTCCCCAGCTGTCCTGGTCTAGCCGGTCACTCAAGTAGACAGGAATGGAGGTTGAGCATCTGGGTTCCAGGCCTTGACCTAAGATGTTCCTCCAATCGCCTCATCATCCCTCCACCCGGCTGAAGTCCACTCATCCTCCGTGGCCCAACACAGGTCTTTAGAGGTGGGGTCCTCATGGGCGGGGGCTGAGTCTGTGTCCTCTTTGGGTCCCCGGAGCCCTCACAGGGACCATCCTGTCAAAGGCTGGGGATGGTTCTGGGGTGAAGGAATGGGTGGAGTCCTTGCTGCTGGGATTACCCAGGTGGCACACACACCTCTGGATGTGCAGGAGCCACTCCAGGTCTCCATGCTGCACCCACAGCCTCAACCACAAGTCTCAGCACTCCATCCCCTTCCAGAGGGGCGGGCCATGCCCCTTCTCCTGCAGCCCTCTGGCCAGGCCTCGCCCTTAGACACTGGCCTCGCTCCCTCCCTGTCTCCTCACTTCTGAGTCATGGTCCCAAACTTCTTCTCGATGAGTCGCTTCAGCATGGTGCCTTCACTCAACACCTCTCTGGGCTCTGGATGTAGAGAAAGAAGGGTGAGGTCAAGAAGATGCCTGGACGTGGAGAGGAGGCAAAGGAACCCCGTGTCGGGAAGATAACGGCTAAAGGCGTGTCTGTCCAGGCTGCTCCGAGAGGCTGCTTTCCCAGGCGCACAGCTCCATGCAGTTCTTGTTTGTGTGCCTGTCTGGCACCCACCCTGCTTCTTTCTGGTAGAAGTACCCCCATTTTCCTGAGGAACCAATCACTCCTACCCCTTTTCAGTCCACATCCTTTGGCTGAGGTTAGCCCCACCCTCCAGCTTCAAAGACAGGTGACTTAGGCCTGGCCAATCAGAACTTTTTTTTTTTTTTTGAGCCGGATTCTTGCTCTGTCTCCCAGGCTGGAATGTAATGGCGCAACCTCGGCTCACCACAACCTCTGCCTCCCAGGTTCAAGTGATTTTCCCACCTCAGCTTCCCAAGTAGCTGTGATTACAGGCACCCGCCACCATACCCAGCTAATTTTTGTATTTTCAGTAGAGATGGGGTTTCACTATGTTGGCCAAGCTGGTCTTGAATGCCTGACCTCAAGTGATCCACCCACCTTGACCTCCCACAGTGCTGGGATTACAGGTGTGAGCCACCTCACCCAGCCTCTTTTTTTAGACAGAATCTCAGTCTGTTGCCCAGGCTGGAGTGCAGTGGCACCATCTCGGCTTACTGCAACCTCTGCCTCCCAGGTTCAAGCGATTTTCCTGCCTCAGCCTCCCGAGTAGCTAGAATCACAGGTGCACACCACTAAGCTGGGCTAATTTTTGTATTTTAGTAGAAGCAGGGTTTCACCATCTTGGCCAGGCTGGACTTGAAGTCCTGACCTCAATCAATCTGCCTGTCTCAGCCTCCCAAAGTGCTAAGATGAAGGCGTGAGCCACCGCACCTGGCTCCAGGTGGGTTTTTTAAGACTGGACAAGCAGGGCTGGGTGCAGTGCTCACACCAGTAATCTCAGCACTTTGAGAGGCCAAGATGGGAAGATCATCTGAGGTCAGGAGTTCAAGTTTGAGACCAGCCTGGCCAACATGGTGAAACCCCATCTCTACTAAAAAATACAAAAATTAGGTGGGTGTGGTGGCAGATGCCTATAGTCCCAGCTACTCAGGAGCTGAGATGGAAGGATTGCTTGAGCCTGGGAGGCAGAGGCTGCGGTGAGCAGAGATCCGCCGCTGCACTTTAGCCTGTGTGACAGAGCAAGACTCCATCTCAAAAAAAAAAAAAAAAAGATTTGACAAGCAGTTTAATTGGCTTTGGGAGGACTGTCCTAGAGTCCTCTGGACTAAAGTCCTCCTGAGTCTCAAATTCTAAAACTCTAAAACTGAGCCTGGGATTCTGTGTCTGACTGTGGAAGGTGGTTGAGGGCCTGGAGAGACTGGCCCCCACTGAGGTCGGGCAGGTGGGGCCAGGGTAGGCCGAGCTGGTACCTGCAGCTTTGAGCTCTGTCAATGAGTCTTCCAGCGGATTCTTTTGGATCCAAGTAGCCTTCTGGGAAGAAGAGGCCTCAGATCTGCCAGGGTCCCAGGCCTGCTCATCCCTGGAGCCCTCTGGCCTCGCTCCTCCAGCTTCCTGATTGGGTCCAACCATCCCACCCCACTCGGTACCTCCTGCTTCACTTTCTCGGGGCTTTTCAGCAGCGCCATCTGGAAGTTATCCACCAGGACAGCAATCAGCAGGCTGGGAGGGGGACAGGAGGGTGCCCTCAGCGAGGAGGCCAGAGGAGAGGGGCACCCTGTACTTCCTGTGGGTTCAGCGTGGCATGATCAGAGTGAGAGGGCTGGGGTAGGGGTCCCAGGGGTGAGGAGGAGGAGGGGGTGGCACCGGGCAGCAGAGCAGGGGCGGGTCCTCACTTGAGGAAGATGAAGTACTGGATGATGATGTAAATCATGAGGATGGGAATGATGTACCAGGCGCCTGGGGGGAGCAGGTCAGAGGGCACAGTCAAGCTGTGCTTGGGCACCAACCAGGATCTGACCCCCACACCCCGACCTGCAGGCATCAGAAGCCCCACTTTGCTGATGGGGTCACTGAGCCCTCAGGGCCAGTCCATCCAGCCAATCCCCTGCCATGCCCGCAGACTGGGGCCTGCCCTACCCTGGGCATGGCTGTCCATGTAGATGAGGGACCAGTCATCCAGCGTGAGCAAGGTGAAGAGGGTGAAGATGGTGGTGAAGATGTTCTGGAAGCGCTTGGGGTCTGATTTGTGGAACAGTGCTCGGAGGACCACGGAGAAGAGGACTGGCTGGTCAGGGCCAAACTCGGCTCTCGGGTCCTATCCCTGCCCCAGCGCCCTGCCCCATCCCCAACCCCCACACCCTTTCCACTGCAGCCCCTCAGGCCCCGCCCCCAGCCCCTGCAGCACCAGGATACAGAGGCAGGTAAACATGAGGATGAGGATGGCTGCGATGGATGGCAAGGACTGGCGCAGGGTCCCTGTCACTTCCTGGACACTGTTCAGGAAGCTGTGGGCAGAAGAGCAGGGACTGAGTCGTCAGGGTGGGGGGGTCTGTGCCCAGCAGCCAGAGCTAGCGCTGAAGGCAGGAGGCCCCTGACTTGGTGATTTGGGTGAGTCCCGGTCCCTCTCTGGAAAAATGAGGGGGCTGATTCCAGTGCATGGCAGGAGGCAGAAGCAGGCTGGGGTCAGCAGCCTCCTGTGCCCCCAACCCTTGAGTAGGTTACAGTGGATTTCTTGGGGGCCCCGACCTGTGTCCCCTCTTCCTTTGGAGCCATGGCCACGGACCTGAACCTCCGCAAGACCCTGATGGCCCTCAGGACCCGAAGGCTCTTGAAGACCTTGATGATCCGGAAGAGGCTTTGGTGGTAGATGGCGAAGGAGTGGGTCAGCATCAGCACGAAGTCCAGCACGGCCATGGCCATGATGAAGAAGTCTGAGGGCACATGGGCACCTGAGCCTGGCAGGATCCTGATGACAGCGCCCCCTTCCCCACCCCTCTCTCGATCTGAGCACCGGCCACCCCAGACTAAACACCAGCAGCCTGGCCCCAGCCCCACCCACCCAGATTGTTCCAGAAGTCGTAGAAGTACGAGAGGCCCAGGGCGATGATCTTGAGCAGGGCTTCCAACACATAGATGCAGAAGAAGATGGAGTCCAAGGCCATGAAGTACCACTCTGCAGGGACACAGGGTGCGCACAGGGCTGTCCCAGCACCCAGAACCCTCTCTCTCCTCAGCACGAGCCTCACACAAGCCCGGATTCCTAGGCTCTCCCCGGTTCTGCCTAAGCAGCTTTGTGACTTAACCACTGCCCTGTGCCTTGGTTTTCTTGTCCTTAAAATGGGGATAACTGTGGTTGGGCACAGTGGCTCATGCCTGTAATCCCAGCACTTTGGGAGGCCGAGGCAGGCAGATCACCTGAGGTCAGGAGTTCGAGATCAGCCTGGCCAACATGGTGAAACTCCGTTTCTACCAAAAATACAAAAATTAGCCGGGTGTGGTGGCTCATGCCTGTAATCCCAGCTACTTGGGAGGCTGAAGCAGGAGAATCTCTTGAACCCAGGAGGCGGAGGTTGCAGTGAACCGAAATCATGCACTGCATTCCAGCCTGGGCAAAAGAGCGAGGCTACGTCTAAAATAAAATAAAATAAAATGGGGATAATTGAAGTCCACTTGTTAGAGTTGTGAGCATTAAATGCATGAACACTAGCAAAGTGCTTAGAATGGAGCCTGAGGTAGCGAGCTGGGCGGCTCCCGGCCTTCACCCTGCTCCATGGCGTCAGAGGGCCCAGCCTTCCCCGGCCTTTCATCCTCTCCCTCCAGGGCCTTCTCCGATGCGTCCCCTCGTGGCTGCGGCGCGAACAGCACCGCCTCCCGCCCAACTGGTCTTCCTGTCTCTGGCCGACCGGCAGACCTCAGCGGGGTCTTTCTGAGCCGCCCTCTAACACCAGGCAATACCATCTACTTCCCAGGGGCGAGGATCAAGTGAGCCGAGTCCTATGAACCGCTCCGCACTGGACCAGGCCCACGGAGGCCCTGGAACAGCACAGTGGCTTCTCCATGGGAACAGGACTCCTTGGCTCTTACCACTCCGGATCTCGACTTCTGCAAAGGTCTGGGCCACCAGCATGATGGTGTTGAGGCAGACGATGAAGGAGATGAAGGTTTCAAAGGCCAGGGATTGGGTCAGCGACCGGATCATTTCCCGGAAGCCCTGAATGAGATGGCTTAACTTTTCCCACAGCCACTGTAAGAGATTAGTAGACTGTCCCTTCTTGTGGGTCCGCTGGATCTGGCCAACTGAAAGGAAAAGGGACAGAAAGTCAAGTGTGTGCATGCGGGGGACACAAGGTCCCAAGCACCCTCCCAGTCTGAGTCAGCATCCATGGTCACTCCCGCCTGCTTGCTGGCCCTCCGCTGGCTAAGCCGCTTCTGTGCTAGTCCTGTGCCTTCTGTGGCAGGACCCAGCCTGTTGGGGATTTGGAGTTGACTTCTGGGTATCCTGAGGGCTCCCACTCCTACGGAAGGTCAGTGTGGGGCCCAGGTCAGGTCTGGAACCTGCGCCAGGCAGCGGGAGTTGGCATGAGGGGCCCAGCAAGGACTCACTTTTGCGTTTCCGAGATTGCCCCTCTTCTTTGCCCCAGCTTTCTGAGTCTTTGGTGGAGATAATCTGGGGATGGAGTTTTCTGGACATCTGGTTGGCATGTGAGTGGACTGCAGTGACGGATGGAATCATGCTGTGGGCGGAGCCCCTTGGGTGTGCCACATGAGAGGGGAAGGCTCCTGCATGAGCACCAGGGCTGAGGGCATCGTGAAACAGGTTCTGGGACTGCTGTGGGACGGAGAGATGGGAAAGGCTCTGGACGTAGTCCCTATACTGGTAGTTGCTGCGGAGGTAACTGGAATGATGTGCGTGGTGGTGGTGGTCTTGGTGCTGGTGGGTCTGGTGGTGGTGGTGCTGTGTGTGGTGGGGGTGCTCATCACGGTGGTGCTCGCCAGGGTGGTGATCAGCTTGGTGGTACTCGCCGTGATAGTCAGGTATATCCACAAAGGAAGGATGGGAAAGGGCCTCTCCGTGATGAGCAGGCCTTCCATGCTGTTGGACTTGGCGATGGTGGGGCCAGCCACGTTGGTGGGCTTGGCGATGGTGGGTCCCGTCAGGTTGGATCCCGCTAATGTAGAAAGCCTCATTTTGGTGGAAGGACTCACTGTAGGCAACAGGTCCATGGGGCAGGTGGGACCCATCACGGTGGGAAGCCTCGCTGCGTTGGTGGGACATGCCAGAGGAATAGCGGGACAAATTCTCACCGAGATAGTGCTGTCTGCCGTGGTGGTGGGACCGCCTGTGGTAGCAGGAGTCACTCTGCTGCTGGGACCCACTGTATTGGGACACGTCAGAAAGCCTCCTGCCATCAAGGTAGTCCTCAGCATAGGGATGCTGGGAGGGGGCGGCGCCTTGAGGGGGAGCCAGGCCGAAGCCTGTGGGGCCATGGGCCCTGCCATGATTCCGCGCCTCGTTGTGGCCGTGAGACTGGGGGATGTGGGAGGAGGAGGCACGGCCATGGAAGTCTTGGAACTCCGGAGGGTGGCGAGATTCATCACGATGATGGGGCACACCGTGATGTGACTTGTGATGGTGGTGAGATCCACCGTGGTCTGGCCTGTGGTATGGGGTTGATGAGTGGGAGTGGAAGAACACATCTGCATTATTGGTGTCCGCCTCATTCTGAGCCTTTTCAGGCCTTAAGTTTTGATCCATGACTGTGCTGGGAACTCTGGAGGGAAGAGCGCTCAAGACCTGGGCCCAACAGGCCCCACCTGGGTTTCCCTTCCTTCCTGAGCCCAGCTCAATGCAGACTGTGGCATTGAGCTTCCAGAAAGGCCTGACTATTCTGGCGGAACCCTCCCCTCTGTGATGTCACCAGCAGGCCAGGGCCTCATTCCCAAATGCCTCTTCCTGGGCTACAGTTCAGAATCAATAATGATTGTGTCCTTCATTGTAAATGAGAAAGCCGAGATCAAGAAAAAGGAAGGCCTGGACCAAGGTGACCCCACAGGTCACTGGCAAAGTTGGACAAAGAAGTCCCTGGGGACACCATGGCTTCATCAGTTGCTTTAGCCCTCTTGTTGGGGGAAAAAAATGGTCCAAGTGGCCTGGCACAGTGGCTCACACCTGTAATCCCATCACTTTGGGAGGCCAAGGCAGGCAGATCATCTGAGGTCGAGAGTTTGAGACCAGCCTGACCAACATGGAGAAACCTCGTCTCTACTAAAAATACAAAATTAGCCGGGCATGGTGACAGGCATCTGTAATCCCAGCTACTCAGGATGGTGAGGCAGGAGAATCACTTGAACCCGGGAGGTGGAGGGTGGGGTGAGCCGAGATCACGACACTGTACTCTAGCCTGGGCAACAAGAGCAAAACTCTGTCTCAAAAAAAAAAAAAAAAAAAGAGAAAATGGTCCAAGTGGTCCAGTCCCCAGTCCATCTAAAAATCAGTTGGCTGTGGGGTGAAGACTGCCTGACCCCACCATAAGTAGGTGTGTGACCTTGGGCTTGTTGCTGAACTTTCCCATGCCTCAGTTTCTTCCTCTGTAAAATAGGAATAATAACGCCTACCCCGCAGGATCAAAAAAGTTGATATGTAAGCCTTATCTTAACTTTGTTTGTTTGTTTTGTTTTGCTTGATACAGAGTCTCGCTCTGTCACTCAAGCTGGAGTGTAGCAGCACAATCTCGGCTCACTGCAATCTCTGCCTCCCAGGTTCAAGTGATCCTCCTGCCTCAGCCTCCCGAGTAGCTGGGATTACAGGCAACCGCCACCACACTCCACCCTGGCTAATTTTTGTATTTTTAGTAGAGATGGGGTTTCACCATGTTGGCCAGGCTGGTCTTGAACTCCTGGCCTTAAATGATCCACCCACCTCGGCCTCCCAAAGTGCTGGGATTACAGTTGTGAGCCACCATACCTGGTCGATTCAGATTAATTGGCATTATTATTCTCTTCTTGATCACTGTGGAATCCCCCCACCCAGGGTTATTACCAAAATAAAACTATCAGCCATTTATTGAGGATTGCTTCATATACATTTTGTTTTCTTTTCTTTTTTCTTTTCTTTTTTTTTTTTTTGAGACAGAGTCTTGCTCTGTCGCCCAGGCTGGAGTGCAATGGCGCAATCTCTTACAATTTTCTTATAAAGAGCAGATCAGGGGCCGGGAGTGGTGGTTCATGCCTGTAAACCCAGCACTTTGGGAGGCCGAGGTGGGCGGATTGCCGGAGCTCAGGGGTTCAAGACTATCCTGGACAACGTGGTAAAACCCTGTCTCTACTAAAATACAAAAAATTAGCCCGACCTGTGGCATGTGCCTGAAGTCCCAGCTACTCGAGAGGCTGAGGCACAAGAATCGCTTGAGCCCAGGAGGCGGAGGTTGCAGTGAGCCAAAATTGCGCCATTGTATTCCAGCCTGGGTGACAGAGTGAGACCTTGTCTCAAAGAAAAAAAAAAGAAAAAAAAGAAAGAAAGAAAAAAAAAAAAAGAAAAACAGGACTGTGTTCATTCAGTTGGGTCTTTCTCATTTTTTAACATGATATTGGGAAGTCTGTTGATAATTTATGAGCACGCATGGCCTGGGGAGGAGGTTAAGGCTGATGATACCATCCTTGCCCTCCTGAATTCCCTTCCCAACCTCCGTTTATGTACCAGCAACTGACTTATGGGAGCAAAGAAAACTGAACTGGTGTGATAGAAAATCAGAGGAAAATTTCCTTCTAAGGAAAGAATTTGTAAGTGCTGTGACTCAGCTGCCTCCCTGCTATTTTGCTGTTGAAGTAAATATGATAAAACATGAATTACGAAGGTTAGTATTATAGTAAATTTCTTTTTCTTTTTTTTTTTTTGATACAGAGTCTTGCTCTGTTGCCCAGGCTGGAGTGCAGTGGCACGATCTCGGCTCACTGCAACCTCCACCTCCCAGGTTGAAGCAATTCTCCTGCCTCAGTCTCCTGAGTAGCTGGGATTACAGGTGCCTACTGCTGTGCCCTGCTAATTTTTGCATTTTAATAGAGACAGGGTTTCACCTTGTTGGCCAGGCTGGTCTCAAACTCCTGATCTCAGGTGATCCTCCCATCTCGGCCTCCTAAAGTGCTGGGATTACAGGCGTGAGCCATCGTGCCCAGCCCAAATAGACTTTTTTTTAGTGGCACATTTACTTGGCTCCAGCAAAATGGAAAAAGAATCTAACTACAATTAGGTTGTAACTTTTTATCGATAACCAACCTTACCAGATTTGTCCATAGACCTGGACCTAGAATTCTCCCCTTTCATTTCATACCCCATTTTTAAAAAGACCCCACATTGGCCTGTTAGACTCATTTGTAAAACACAGAGGCTAATAAGGTCTAAAATAGAAGAGCACACAGATGACTAAACAAGAAACTTGCAAAAAATATGAAATCCTCACAATGAAATTTACTATAGGCTGGGCGTGGTGACTCATGCCTGTAATCCCAGCACTTTGGGAAGCCAAAGTGGGGAGGATCACTTGAGGCTAGGAGTTCAAAGCCAGCCTGGACAACAGAGAAACAGCCAGCCTGTATAAAACTTTTAAAAATTAGTTGGGTGTGGTGGCATGCTGTGGTCCCAGCTACTCCAGAGGCTGAGACAGGAGGATCACTTGAGTCTAGGAGGCTGAGGCTACAGCGAGCCGTGATAACTCCACTGCCTGGGTGACAGAGTGAGACCTTGTCTATTAAAAAAAAAAAAAGTGCCAAGCGCAGTGGCTCACACCTGTAAACACAGCACTTTGGGAGGCCAAGGTGGGTGGATCTCCTGAAGTCAGGAGTTCAAGACCAGCCTGGACAACATGGTGAAATCCTATCTCTACTAAAAATACAAAAATTAGCGAGCTGTGGTGGCGGGCACCTGTAATCCCAGCTACTTTGGCGGCTAAGGCAGGAGAATTGCTTGAACTCAGGAGGCGGAGGTTGCAGTGAGCTGAGATCGCGCCACTGCACTCCAGCCTGGGCAACAAGAGCCAAACTCACTGCTTTCTTCGCAGAGATGCTGGTGTCAGAAACTCTTGGAGATAAAAAGAAATGATGCAGCAAAATGTTTGGCTTTATTCAACAAAGACTAGCTCACTTGAAAGTGTTTTAAAAACTGGCCAGACAGGTGGGGTGCAGTGGCTCATGCCTGTAACCCCAACACTTTGGGAGGCCAAGGCAGGCAGATCATCTGAGGTCAGGAGTTCTAGATCAGTCTGGTCAACATGGTGAAACCTGGTCTCTACTAAAAATACAGAAATTAGTTGGGCGTGGTGGCACATGCCTCTAACCCCAACTACTCAGGAGACCAAGGTGGGAGAATCACTTGAACTCGGGAGGTGGAGGTTGCAGTGAGCCAGCCTGGGTGACAGTGCTGGGATTATAGGCGTGAGCCACCATGCCCAGCAATATATTTCTTTTTAATTTTAAAAACTGAAAAAGGATGGCTGATCACTAGCAGCTCGGGATTGTAGCTCTCAAAGAAAGCACACAGAACGAGAGGATGCCACACTTTCAGACGAATTTTTGTTACCCACGGACCAGAAGATTCCCAGCGGAGGAGCCCCACGGGTCGCCAGGGTGACTCTTGTGGCTGGCACGGTTTTGCCGGCGCCCAGGCGCGGCGGTTCTTGGTGCAAAGTAAACGGGACTGGGTCCCCTTTTGATCGATGTTTGGAGCTCTGGGAAGGCAGAGTTGCCCATTTACCTTATTGAAGAAGGGACTCAAGAGGGAAGTCAGACCGGAGATTCTCGGGCAGAAAAGCACCACTAATCTTAATGCCACTGTTTTGGCCGGTGCAGTGGGTTGCTCAGATTTCGGCGCTGGGAATCAACAAGTTGGACGTCCACGCAGAGACCTAATTTGAAAGTAGGCAATTACAAAGATGACAGGTGGATGAACTTACAATGATGGGAAGAAACCAGCGTAAAAAGGCTGAGAAAACCCAAGATCAGAATGCCTCTCCTTCTACAGGTGATCACAGTTCCTCATCAACAAGAGAACAAGGCCTGATGGAGAAGGAGTGCGTTCCATTAACAGATCTAGGCTTCAGAAAGTGGATAATAAGGAACTTTAATGAGCTAAAAGAACATGTTCTAGCCCAATGTTAAGAAACTAAGAACTTTGAAAAAAGGTTTGACGAAATGCTAACAAGAATTGACAACTTAGAGAGGAATATAAATGAATTAATGGAACTGAAGAACACAATACGAGAACTTCGAGAAGTATGCACAGGTTTTAACAGTCGAATTGATCAAGCAGAAGAAGGATATCAGAGGTCGAAGGCCAACTTAATGAAATGAAATGAGAAGACAAGATTAGAGAAGAAAGAGTAAAAAGGAATGAGCAAGTCTCCAAGAAATATGGGACTATGTGAAAAGACCTAATTTACGATTGATAGGTATACCTGAATGTCATGAAGAGAATGAATCCAAGTTGGAAAATATTCTTCAGGATATTATTCAGGAAAACTTTCCTAATCTAGTAAGGCAGGACAATACTCAACTCCAGCTAATCCAGAGAACACCACAAAGATATTCCTCAAGTAGAGCAACTCCAAGACACATAATCACTAGATTCACTAGGGTTGAAATAAAGGAGAAAATTCTAAGGGCAGCTAGAGAGAAAGGTCACGTTACCCATAAAGAGAAGCCTATCAGACTCACAGCAGACCTCTTACCAGAAACCCTACAAACTAGAAGAGAGTGGGGGTCAATATTCAATATTCTCAAAGAAAAGAATTTTCAACCCAGAATCTCATATCCCGCCAAACTAAGCTTCATAAGTGAAGGAAAAAGAAAATTTTTCGCGAACAAGCAAGCACTCAGAGATTTCATCACCACCAGGCCTGCTTTACAAGAGCTTCTGAAAGAAGCACTACAAACAGAAAGGAACAACCAGTATGTCATCCCAAAAACTTACCAAAATGTAAAGAGTATCTCTTTAATGAAGAATCTACATCAACTAATGGGCAAAATAGCCAGCTAGCATTAAATGACAATATTGAACTCACAAATATTAATATTAATTCTAAATTTAAATGGATTAAATGCCCCAATCAAAGACACAGACAGGTAAATTGAATAAAAAGTCAAAACCCATCGGTACGCTGTATCCAGATCTATTTCACAAGCAACGACATACAAAGACTCAAAACAAAGGGATGGAGGAAGATTCACCAAATGGAGAGAAAAAACAAAACAAAACAGGAGTTGTAACTTTTGTCTCTCACAAAATAGACTTTAAAAGTAACAAAGAAACAAAGAAGGACATTACATAATGGTAAAACGATCAATGCAACAACAGGAGTTAATCATTATAAATATATATACACCCAATACAGGAGCACCCAGATACATAAGACAAGTTCTTAATGACTTATAAAGAGACCTGGACTCTCGCACAATAATAGCGGGAGATTTTGACACCACATTGTTAATATTCGATAGATCAACGACATAGAAAATTAATAGGGACATCTATGATTTGAACTTAGACCTGGAATAAGTAAACTTAGTGAATATTTATAGAATTCTCCACCCCAGGTCCACAGAACATACATTTTTCTCAGTATCATATTATACCTATTTTGAAAGTGACTACATAATTGGAAGTAAATCACTCTTCAGCATTTGCATAGCATTTCACAGACTTAAATGAAATATTGGTTGGCTGTTTGTTATTTTCTTCCCTTATTCCTTCCTGTCTCCGTTGTTAAGCACGATTATCGGCATAAAAGAGGTTTTTAATACCTATTTTTAGATTGCATTCCAGCCTGGGCAATAAAGCAAGAATCCTGTTCTCTCTCCCTCCTTTTTCTTTCTCTCAAAAAAAAAAAACAAAAAAAAAAACTCAAGCACCTAGCATGGTGCATACATAGCATATGCTCTTCAATCAAAGAATGAATAGAACACTATGAACATAATTTCTCATAAAAATAAACTGGAAAAACAAACATGATTGTGCCAGGTATCAACTGCATGACTCTCATCTCCAATTCACCGTTCAATATATGCATTGCCATATGGACACAAATCCTAAAAAAAAAAAAAAAAAAAAAGCCAGTATGGTGGCTCACGCCTGTAATTCTAGAACTTTGGGAGGCCAAGGCGAGTGAATCACTTGAGGCCAGGAGTTCAAGACCAGCCTGACCAACATAGCAAAACCCCATCTGTACTCAAAATACAAAACCAAAAACAAATGTAGCTGGGCATGGTGGCGGGAGCCTGTAGTCACAGCTACTCAGGAGGCTGAGACTTGCGAATTGCTTAAGGTGGAAGTTACAGTGAGCCAAGATTGTGCCACTGCACTTCAGCCTGGATGACAGAGCACGACTCTGTCTTGAAAAAAAAAGAAAATTAAAAAAACAAAAACTAATTAAAAGCGCTGTATAAAAAACATGGACAGACCAGGTACAGTGGCTCATGCCTGTAATCCCAGCACTTTGGGAGGCCAAGGCAGGTGGATCACGAGGTCAGGAGATCGAGACCACCCTGGCCAACATGTTGAAACCCCGTCTCTACTAAAAATACAAAAATTAACTGGGCATGGTGGCACGTGCCTGTAGTCCCAGCTACTTGGGAGGCTGAGGCAGGAAAATTGCTTGAACCAGGGAGTCAGAGGTTGCAGTGAGCCGAGATCACGCCATTGCACTCCAGCCTGGCAACAGTGAGACTGTGTCTCAAAAAACAAACAAACAAACAAACATAGACAAAGCATTCCTTTTTTTTTTTTTTTTTTTTGAGATGGCGTTTCACACTTGTTGCCCAGGCTAGAATGCAATGGCGTGATCTCAGCTCACTGCAGCCTCCGCTTCTCAGGCTCAAGTGATTCTTCTGCCTCAGCCTCCCGAGTAGCTGGGAGTACAGGCGTGCACCACCACGCCCAGACTGAGTACAGCCATTTTCTAGCACACACAGACATTTGGTGGTGAAGCACTCTGTATGGCACCATTGAGAAAGCACAGGTCTGGCTGGGGAAAGAGGCTGACACAATCTACGGCACGAGTCATCCTATTTAACCACCGAGGGCTCCTCCACCGATTGCTCTCTGATGGGCATTTATTTGACGATCTTCCCACCCTGTGACTATTTTGAGAAGCTGTCTGCAGTCCTGTCTCCTAAACCATCAGGCCAGTTGTGCTCTTTCCAAGTGTCTGCAGCTGGCAGGTCTATCAGACACTGCTCATGCGTCCATACAAATCTGTTCCTTAGGCCACCTTTCCTTCCACAGAAAGCACCCACAGAGGTATTGCCCCGAAGTTCCACCCACTGGGACAATTTTCCTTCACCACTGTCTGTAACCTCAAACTCCTGGGCTCAAGTGATCCTCCCGCTTCAGTCTCCCAAGTAGCTGGTACTACAGGTATGCACCATCACACCTGGGTAATTTTTAAACCTTTTTTTTTTTTTTTTTAATGAAGTCCAGGTCTCACTATGTTGACCAGGCTGGACTGAAACTGCTGGGCTCAAGTGATCCTCCCACCTCAGGCTTCCAAAGTGCTGGGATTACAGGCACAGTGACCACGCCTGGCATTTTTTTTTTTTTTTTTTTTGAGACGGAGTTTCGCTCTTGTTACCCAGGCTGGAGTGCAATGGCGCGATCTCGGCTCACCGCAACCTCTGCATCCTGGGTTCAGGCAATTCTCCTGCCTCAGCCTCCTGAGTAGCTGGGATTACAGGCACGCGCCACCATGCCCAGCTAATTTTTTGTATTAGTAGAGACGGGGTTTCACCATGTTGACCAGGATGGTCTCGATCTCTTGACCTCGTGATCCACCCGCCTCGGCCTCCCAAAGTGCTGGGATTACAGGCTTGAGCCACCGCGCCCGGCCTTCGCCTGGCATTTTTGTCTTGTCTTTTCTTTTTTCTTTTCTTTTCCTTTTCTTTTTTTTCTCTTTCTCTTTCTCTCCTTCTCTCTCTTTCTTACTTTCTTTACTTTTCTTTTCTCTCTTTCTTTCTTTTTCTTCCTTGATGGAGTTTTACTCTTGTTGCCCAGGCTGGAGTGCAATGCACAATCTCGGCTCACCACAACCTCTGCCTCCTGGGTTCAATCAATTCTCCTACCTCAGCCTCCCAAGTAGCTGGGATTACAGGCACCAGCCACCATGCCCAGCTAATCTTTATGTTTTTAGTAGAGACGGGGTTTCACTATGTTGGCCAGGCTGGTCTTGAACTGACCTCAGGTGATCCACCCACCTTGGCCTCTGAAAGTGCTGGGATTACAAGTGTGAGCCACCAACCCCAGCCTTTTTTCTTTTTCTTTTTTTTAAAGACTGAGTCTCACTGTGTTGCCCAGGCCAAAATGCGGCACAGTCTTGGCTCGCTGCAACCTCTGCCTCCTGGGTTCAAGTAATTCTCCTGCCTCAGCCTCCTGAGTAGCTGGGATTACAGGCACCTGCCACTACACCCAGCACATTTTTGTATTTTTAGTAGAGACAGGATTTCACCATGTTGGCCAGGCTGGTCTCAAACTCCTGACCTCAAGTGATCCGCCTTGCATTGGCCTCCCAAAGTGCTGGAATTACAGGTATGAGCCACCGTGCCTGGCCCCTCCAGTGTTTTCTTAAGTCCAGGCTAGCGGTCAGCAAACCCCTTCCATGAAGTGGTAAAGTCTTAGGCTTGGGGAGTCATATGATCTTGCAGTTACTCAACCTTGCCAGTGCATAAACAGCCTTAGACAGTAAGTATATGCATGAATGTGGCTGTGCTCCAATAAAACTTTATTTACAAATCACTTGGCAGGCCAGATTTGCTTGTAGTTTGCTCACCCTGGTCTAGACAGTCAACAAATCAATAAAACGGTTGATATATGATGTTTGTTGATTTGTGGTGTAAATACTCCCACCATGGCTGATTTCAGGCTACCATTGTAACATCACCAAGAGCTGTCCTGGAAGAGATAGGCAGTAAATAACACACCACTGGCTGGGTGCGATGGCTCCCGCCTGTAATCCCAGCACTTTGGGAGGCCAACACCAGCAGATCTCTTGAACTCAGGAAGTTTGACACCAGCCTGGATAACATAGTAAGACCCTGTCTATTAAAAAAGAAAAAAAATTAGCCTGACACGGTGGCGCCAGGGGTGCCAGGCTGAGGTGAGAGGAGGATCACCTGAGCCCAGGGAGGTGGAGTCTGGAGTGAGCTGAGATCGTGACACTACTCATCTGAGTAATAGAAGTGAAACCCTGCCTCAAAAAAATAAAAAGTAAATTGTAGTAAACTTATTAGTAAGTGATGAGTTTTGAGTATTTATTCTTTATTATTAATAAAATTTATTTAATTGTAATTGCATACAATTTAGCTTTTTAGGGGGTGGGGCAAAGTCTTGCTCTGTCACCCAGCCTGTGGTAGAGTGGCAGGATCTCGGCTCACTGTAACTTCTGCCTCCTGGGTTCAAGCGATTCTCCTGCCTCGGCCTCCTGAGTAGCTGGGATTACAGGCACACGCCACCACGCCCAGCTAAAGTTTTGTATTTTTAGTAGAGATGGGATTTCACTATGTTGGTCAGGCTAGTCTTAAACACCTGACCTCAAGTGATCCGCCTGCCTGGGCCTCCCAAAATACTGGGATTACAGGCGTAAGCCACTGCGCCCAACCATAATTTAATTTTTAATAATGGTTGTGTTCAACAACTGGCTTACACAGTTCAGCTTTCAAGAGCCAATAAAAGGCTGACCTGGCATACCGCTGTGTTCAGGGAATGGAATGTAATCCAGTGTGGCTGGAATATGAAGGGGCAGGGGGCAACGGGAGATGTAGCTGGAAGGTTTTGGGGGTCAGACTAGGTTGACCCTCGTGGGCCTGGTAAGGAGGGTGGCGTGGGGAGAGGTGGTTTCAAACAGGGGAGTGAAAGGATCAGATTGCTTTAACAAGGATCACTCTGAATGCAAAGTGGGAAGGTGTTTGGTGTGGAAACCTTGAGGCAGACCCACTAGGAGGCCATTGCAGTGGAGACACTGTTGGACTGAGGCAGATGTTGTAGGGAGAGAGGTGTGCGGAGTCAGTTATGCAGGAGTTGGAATCTACAGACGTGGTGACAGGTGGCACTCGGGGAAGGGGGAAGGAGGCATTGGGAGGTACCACGGTTTAGGCTTGAGCATCGGCTTAAGTGGGGGGTACCAGTCATAGAAACTGACAGACTGGAGATGGAGCCAGTTTGGGTAAAAGATCAGATGTTTGATTGTGAGACTAGTGGGTTTGATCAAGCTGGAGGACCCCCAAAGAGGGAGCCCTGGGCTGGAAACAGAATTGGGATACAGGAGCCAGGGTGCTGCCCCTGTGGCCCCAGCTCATGGGTGTCCTCACTCTCAGAGTTCTGCCCTGGCTCTGGGACACCTCTGGGAGTCACATTCCCTCTCTAGGTCTCAGTCTTCCCATTTGTTTTTTGTTTGTTTGTTTGCTTTTTGTTATTGAGATGGGGTCTCACCCTGTTGTCCAGGCTGGAATGCTGTGGTGCGATCTCAGCTCACTGCAACCTCTGCCTCCTGGGTTCAAACAATCCTGCCTCAGCCTCCCTAGTAGCTGGGATTACAGGCTTGTGCCACCATGCCTGGCTAATTTTTGTATTTTTAGTAGAGACAGGGTTATACCATGTTGGCCAGGCTGATCTCAAATTCCTGACTTGAAGTGATCCACCCGCCTTGGCCTCCCAAAGTGCGGGGATTACAGGCGTGAGCCACTGCACCCGGTCTGAGTTTTCCCATGTGTAATGGGGTATGAGAACCTGACTCCTTCGCCCTCTGTTGCCTGGGTGTTGTGGCAATCCCATGAGATCGGGATGAAGGTGGAGGATGGGGTTGGGGAAGGGCAATCCTGTCCTGTCCTTTGCCCACTGGAGGGCACCAGGGGAACTCTTGCTGGAGAGAAGAGGATTGGCTGGCAGGAATCCTCAGATTTCTGTAACCCTGCTGGGCCAGAGGAGCTAATCTAGAGTCTAGGAAGTTGAGAAAGGGGCCCCCCTTCCTCTCCTCCATGCCCTCCTCTGACTGGGACTGTCTAGCCCCTTTCTTCAGGCACCCCTGCCCCACAGTCCCTCTCCATGCCTCTGGCACATTCTGGGAAGCTGCCTGGTTGTGTTGGCGGAGCACCAGCTTCTCTCTCCGTACCCCACCTTACCTTGGGTTCACAAAGCATTTGGGCTCTCTGCCCCTCCCTCCCACTCAAACCCGCTCCCAGGAGGCTTTTATAATGAGGCTGTTTAATAAGGAGGCTGCAGGGACTGCTGGGAGTGTGTATCAGGGGGTCGGGTAATGTATTGTGGTGGCAGGACCTGGGCTTTGGAGCCTGAGCACTCTGATTTCTGTCCTAGCTCAGCTTCTCCCAGCCGTATGAGCCTGGGCACTTCAACTTTTTGTATCTCAGTTTCCTCTTCTACGAGAGGGGATATACCTGGATGTTTAGTGGTATGTGCCTGTAATTCCAGTTACTCGGGAGGCTGAGAAGGGAGGATTGCTTGAGCCTGGGAGTTTGAGGCTGCAGTGAGCCACAATCACACCACTGCCCTCTGAGTAGCTGAGACTTGTCACTTGGGTGCAAGTGAGACCCTGTCTCTAAAATAAAGCAGGAAGAGGAGTGGCAGCTACCTCTCAGGGTGTTGTAAAAATCAAATAAGTTGGCCGGGCATGGTGGCTCATGCCTGTAACCCCAGCACTTTGAGGGGCCAAGACAGGTGGATTGCTTGAGGTCAGGAGTTTGAGACCAGGCTCGTCAACATGGTGAAACCCTGTGTCTTCTAGAAGTATAAAAACTAGGTGGGTGTGGTGGCACAGGCCTATAATCCCAGCTATTTGGGAGGCTTAAGCAGGAAAATCACTTGAACCTGAGCAGCAGAAGTTGCAGTGAGCTAAGATTCTGCCACTGCACTCTGCCCAGGGTGACAGAGCAGAAAAAAAAATCCATCTCAAATAAAATCAATTAAATTAAAATACATAAAGTGCAAAGAAGAGCACCTAGCACAGGGGTCCCCAGCCCCTGAGCCACAGACATTACTGCCTGAGCTCTGCCTCCTGTCAGATCAGCATTAGATTCTCTTAGGAGCATGAACCCTATTGTGAACTGCATGTGCGAGGGATTGAGGTTGTGCACTCCTTATGAAAATCTAATGCCTGATGATCTGAGTTGGAACAGTTTCATCCAAAAACCATCCCCTTTAACCCCTCACACCATGGGCGAATTATCTTCCACAAAGCCAGTTTCTGGTGCCAAAAAGGTTGGGGACCACCGACCTAGCATATAGTAAGTGATATGGTTTGGCTGCATGTCCTCCAACCAGATCTCATGTTGAAATGTGACCGCCAGTGTTGGGGCCTGGTGGGAGATGTTTGGATCGTGGGGTGGAGCCCCCATGAGTGGCTTGGCTCCATCCCCTTGGTGATCAGCGAGTTCTTGCTCGAGTTCACAGTGATCTGGTTGTTTGAAAGTGTGTGGCACCTCCTCTCAGAAGGCAGTGACCTCCACACTGCAGCCTGGATGACAGAGTGAGACTACGTCTTAACAAAAAAAAAAAGAAAAAAGAAAAAAATGACAAGATGTCTATCTCTTAGCTCCCTTCCCTCCCTCCTCCTGCTGCTCCTCAGTCCCCAGATTGAACCCCTGAACAGGGCAGATCAGCCCCCCTCAGATGAGGTCAGCAGCCTTGAGCCAGCTCCTCAATGGAGGTAATGTACAAGGTCTTCATGTCTAGAAGAGTCCCCCTGTCTTCTGCTGTCACCGTGTTAAGAGCTACACCCTTATGGCCAAAACATCCACATGACTGATTCTGTGAATATCATTTTTCCTGTTGGTGGGAAGGTCACAGCTGATGATTAAAGAAACCTGGCACATCCATGCTCTGCTAGAGCCAGAATGGATCTTCTCATGATCATAACTTGTTCCTTTTGGTTCATATCTCCATGCATGGCAGAAACAGTGAAGTCTCTGGTGTGCATCTTCTCAGCAAACCTACCAACCTTCCTTTGGGTATTGATGAAGATGACAGCCTGGATGATGATCAGGGTTCCATACAAGTCACACAGTGGGCCCAGCTTCGACTCCTCTTGTTCTATGCTGATGTAGAATTCAACATCGTTGTTCTAATTAACGTGCCTTCTCCCAGTGACGTTTGCAGCTTTTTTTTTTCCCCCACAAGGTGGGTGGGATGGAGTCTTGCTCTGTCGCCCAGGCTGGGGTGTAGTGGCATGATCTCGACTCTCTGCAATCTCTGCCTCCTGGTTTTAAGTCATTCTCTTGCCCTAGCCTCTTGAGTAGCTGGGACTATAGGCACGCCCAACAACACCCAGAATCAGTCATGTGGACTCTTTCTTCTTGACAAGGATTCTGGCAGGGTCCCTCATGAATTTCTTGGTCACCTCAAGCACATCAGAAGGCATTATAACTGACAGTAAAAGCATCTGAGTGTTGCTGTTGAGCTTTATTTATTATTATTATATTTTTAAATTTTTATTTATTTATTTATTTAGAGATGGAGTCTTGCTCTGTCTCCCAGGCTGGAGTGCAATGGTGCAATCTCAGTTCACTGCAACCTCTGCCTCCTGGGTTCAAGCAATTCTCCCACCTCAGCCCCCAGAGTGGCTGGAATTACAGGTGCCTGCCACCACTTCTGGCTAATTTTTGTATTTTTAGTAGAGACGGGGTTTCACTATGTTGGCCAGGCTGTTGTCAAAATCCTGACCCCAAGTGATCCACCAGCCTTGGCTCCCAAGGTGTTGGAATTACAGGCGTGAGCCACCATGCCCAGCCTATTATTTTTTTTTTAAGAGACAGGATCTCACTCTGTCACACAGACTGGAATGCAGTGGTGTGATAATAGCGCACTGCAGCCTCCAACTCCTGGGTTCAAGTGATCCTCATGCCTCAGCTTCCCAACTAGCTGAGACTACAGGTGCATGCCACCATGCCCAGTTAATTTTTATATTTTTTTGTAGAGGCTGTGGTCTCACTCTGTTGCCCAGGCTGGTCTCCAACTTCTGGGCTCAAGCAATTCTCCATCCTTTGCCTCCCAAAGTGTTGGGATTACAGGTGTGAGTCACTGTGCCTGGCTGAGCTTTTGGAATATGTCATATATCTGGTTCTTGAATCTACAGCTTAACATTTCATCAGCTTCATCCAATGCAAACCTCTTGCTGTATTTGAGAGACAGATATCTCCAGTGAAACACATCAAATATGTGGCCAGGAGTACTACGATGATATGGGGAGCTTCCATTTGCAGCTTCTGCACTTCAGCACGCATGTGGGTGGCCCCAGTGCAGGTGTGACAGGAGGCACACAGGTAATCTCCTTATGCCATGGCCACCTTCTGCATCTACTGAACCAATTCTCAAGTGGGTGCCAGGACCAAGGCCTGGGTGGCCTTAAGATTCAATTCAATCTGCTGCAGAATGGATATGGCAAATGTGGCCATATTCCCAGCCCCAGATTGGCTTGAGCAATCAATCACATCATAACCTTTGATAGAAGGAAGACTGGTTTGAAGCTGGAAGTCAGAGGGCTTCCCAAAACCTTAGGCATAGAAGCCATGGAGGAGGAACTCCAAGAGGTCCCTGTCATCAAAGCTGTCGACAATCTCATTTCAGTTACTCTGGGTGATGCCTTCAGGCTCCATCCCCTCAGGATCATTGGTCTGAATTAGGAATCTGGATTCATACACCTGATCCTCAGAAACTAGCCAATCTGAACTTCCTTTTTTTTTTCTTTCTCTTTTTGAGATGGAGTCTCGCTCTGTCATCCAGGGTGGGGTGGCACCATCTCATCTTACTGCAACCTCCACCTCCCGGCTCAATCAATTCTCCTGCCTCAGCCTCCTGAGTAGCTGGGATTACAGGCGCCAGCCACCGTGCCCAGCTAATATTTGTAGTTTTAGTAGAGACGGCATTTTACCATGTTGGTCAGACTGGTCTGGAACTTCTGACCTCAAGTGATCCACCCACCTCGGCCTACCAAAGTGCTGGGATTGCAGGCATGAGCCACCACATCTGGCCTCTATCTTAACTTCTAAGCATGACATTCAAGGCCTTTCACAATCTGGCACTGGCGTATTTCTCCCCAACCAGACGGTCCAATATCCCTGTCTCCTGGGGCCCAGGCTTTCTCACCCCCAGCACCTCTGCCTGTTGCATGCATTGTTCCCTCTGTCTGGAGCACCTTCTTCCATCCTTGTCTTCATCTGGGACATCTCTTCTCCAGAGAGCCTCTCTTGACCTCAGGCAGGCACTCCTGGCCTCCACTTTGCTCCTTACATACTTTGTGCTTCCTATATTCATGAAAATTCTACATTCATGAAAATCCTACATTCATGAAAACTCCAGGCTGGATTGGGTGCCACAGGTCACACCTGTAATCCCTGCACTTTGGGAAGCCAAGGCAGGAAGATCACTTGAGTCCAGGAGTTTGAGACCAGCCTGAGCAACATACTGAGAACCCTGTCTCTACAAAGAAGTAAAAAATTAGCAGGGTGTGGTGGCATTGACCTATAGTCACAGCTACTCAGAGACTGAGATTGGAGGATCACTCAAATTTGAGGCTGCCGTGAGTGAGCTATGATTATGCCACTGCACTCCAGCCTGGGCAACAGAGTGAGAACCTGTCTCCAGAAAATAAATAAATAAATAAACGAAGGCTGCTCATAGCCCATACCATGGCCTTGGGGAAAGTAGAAAATGTCACTCCTCCTCAAAATGCTTTCTTACATCTGCTGAAAAACTCTTGTAATGATGTGTCAAACTGTAACATCTATAACATGAAAGGTGTCAACCCTAGAGGGGCCCTGATGAAACCAGAAATGATACCTTGGGAGAACCTCTGTGTGCCAGGCAGTGTGCCAGGGGCATCATCTCCGATACTGTTCACAAAGCCCACGCAGGAAACTATTTATTTCACAGTTGAGGAAAGCGAGGCTCAAAGGCTAAGCTCAAAGTATGTAACTGGTAGATGGTAAAGCCCGGGTTTCAACTCCAGAGCCCCAGTGGTTAACCACTAGGCAAGATCATACTGGTCTGGAACTTGAGTCATTTTTGGCCAGGTTTGCTGCCTCCACATCTTCACTAGGCCTTAAAGTGAGCTCCTTAAGGCAGGGACCACGTTTCACTCACTGCCAAAGCTCTGGGACCATTCAGAGTAGGCACAGAGTGGGCATCACCAAGTATTTGTTGGTGGAAGGAGCCTCTCTGCAGGAGTCCTAGGGTCTGGGGTTTAAGGGGCTGAGGGCTGTTCCCCTGGATTGTGGCTGAAGCTGTAGATGTTTCCGCCAGAGTTCCAGAGCCCCTGCTCAGCTTTAGGATTTGTCCTTGTTCCTGAGTTAAACAGAGAGCCCTCTCCTAGTGCCTGATGATTCCATTTGCCCCTGATTCCAGATTTTTCTGAGGCCAGAGTTGTGCTCTCTGCTGAAGTGGGGCAAGGTTTATAAAGGAAGGTCCACCTACCTGAGGGTCAGGGAGGCCAGGAGAGGCCTATCGCAGTGGTTTGGTCGTCTTAAACCTCATGTTGACATTTGATCCCCAATGTTGGCGTTGGGCCCAATGGGAGGTGTTTGGGTCATAGGCGTGGATTCCTCATGAAAAGATTATGCCCTCCCTGAGAGATAAGTGAGTTTTCTCACTCTTAGTTCCAAAAGCTGATTGTTAAAAAGAGCCTGGCACCTTCTCTGACCCCCTTGCTTCCTCTCTCACCTGTGGTCTCTGCATATTTGGGTCCTGAGCGGAAGTAGCATGAGACTCTGGCCAGATACATATACCAATACTGAACTTTCCAGTAATCAGGATTGAATCAAATAAACCTTTTTCTTTACCAGCCTCACTCATTCCTTTATGGCGACACAAAATGAACTAGGACACCCATCAAAGTAGACTTTGCCAGGTGGCTCATGCTGGTAAGCCCAGCACTTTGGGAGGCTGAGGCAGGGGGATCACCTGAGGTCACGAGTTTGAGACCAGCCAGGCCAACATGGTGAAACTTTGTCTTTACTAAAAATACAAAAATTAGCTAGGTGTGGTGGCGGGCGCCTGTAATCCTAGCTACTCAGGAGGCTGAGGCAGGAGAATCGCTTGAACCCGGGAGGTGGAGGCTGCAGTGAGCCAAGATCACACCACTGCACTCCAGACTGGGTGACAGAGTGAGACTCTGTCTCACACACAAAGAAGTAGACTTAAAGGCAGGTCTGAATTTTCCAGACTAACTGAGGGCAAGGTGAAGGATGTTTCTGGGAGAGGTATGACCAGAGGATAGGGCTGGGGGTGCAGATGTAGACAGTGGCAAGCACCTTCTTGCCTGGGGGCCAAAGGACACCTGTTTTTGGATAGATCACTTTGAGTCTAGTACAATTCTTTACTGCTCCTTAATTTTAGAAACTTAATTATGCCTTTGCATGATTCTAATTATTGCCTTTTTCAGAGCTCTTCTGGCAAAAAGTGGGGTGCCATACAATCCCCTTTCAAGTTGAGGGTGTGTCATGCAAACTGCCAACCAATCACTGCAATGTCCATTGTCTAAACAGGTCAGCCGTTGTCTCCGTGAAAAACAGGATAAAGAGATGCTGATGGCAGTGTCTTGGTTCTTCACTTCACATTCTTTTGGGGGAAGGTGCAGGGAGTCAGCCTAGCCTGTGGCATGTGACCTTTTTTATTTGAATGGCACTATAGACAGCACTTAAGAGCACAGACGAGGCCGGGCGCGGTGGCTCAAGCCTGTAATCCCAGCACTTTGGGAGGCCGAGGCGGGTGGATCACGAGGTCAAGAGATCGAGACCGTCCTGGTCAACATGGTGAAACCCCGTCTCTACTAATACAAAAAATTAGCTGGGCATGGTGGCGCGTGCCTGTAATCCCAGCTACTCAGGAGGCTGAGGCAGGAGAATTGCCTGAACCCAGGAGGCGGAGGTTGCGGTGAGCCGTGATCGCGCCATTGCACTCCAGCCTGGGTAACAAGAGCGAAACTCCGCCTCAAATAAAAAAAAAAAAAAAAAAAAAAAAAGAGCACAGACTCTGAAGCCACACTATCTTGGTTCAGATCCTAGTGGCTAGTTTCAGGCTGTGTGACCCTGACTTAATGTCCCCCAAATTTCAGTTCCCTCACCTGGAAAACAGCACCTATCTCCAAAGGTAATACGTCAAGCCCTTTAATGGTGGCGGGCACATCGTAGACCACAACAGCTATTTTTTTATTCCTGGTCCAGATGTGTTGACCTAGCTCTGAAGAACAGGAAAAGTCCTGATTCTCTGCTAGTCTTTTTTTTTTTTTTTCTTTTTTTCGTTACCTCCAGTAATGGCGATAAGCAATTCTCTGCTAGTCTCAAGGGAGATTTCATCTGGAAGTGCTGGCTATCTTGCTGTGTTAAGGCAAATTGCAGAAAGGTATTAGTCTTCATCTGAGTCCGAGTTGTCTTCTTGTGAGGAAAGCAGGCCGTTAGAAGTCAGTGATTCACACGGGGAGGTAAAATTCTGAGTTAGGCAGCTCCTTACCTGAAAATGATCCTCCTTCCGCCCAAGGAGGTGTTGTTTTGCTCTAACCCCTCCAGTCCTTCCTCTTTGCTTACCTTCCTTCCTGCCTTGCTCCTGTTCCAATGTTTCCCCATGAGCGCCATGAAAATAAGGCCCTATCTTCCTGGTTGACCTGTATCCCGGAGTTACAGAGATGATGCTCAGTAAATGTTGCAGAATTTTACGAGAAAGAACGATGCAGAAACTGAGTGGGGCTGAGGTGGCCAGTCTGTGTTGGGGACCCAGTCAGTCAAGCGGTTGAGGAGGGTTGTGGGCCTATGTCGGGTGGCGGGGGACCTTGAGTCCACACCCCGATCCTCATGGCTCCAGCCACAGCTCCTCCTGGGCATCCACTTCATCCTCAAATGTGGGGAATCCGGCTTCTATGGCTGACATACAACTAGCACATTTTAAAGATGTTTTATTAAAAAAAGAAAAACCAATCAAACAAAAATCCCAACCCAAGAACTTCTGGTTCTGGGAGACTGGGAGCAGCTTAGGTCTGTGGTGAGGGTAGAACCTGGAAGACAGCAAAGTACAGGGAGCCTCCAGCCCTGGGAGGAAGAGCAAGAGCAGCCTTTCCCCAGGGCTCAGCTCCTCTCCGTGGGGCCTGGGCTTATCCAATAGGAAAAGACAGGTGGGGAGGAGGCTCAGCCCCCAGGAAAAGGCAGGGTATGTAGTTCTGGACAGTCGTCAGGCCTCTTGTCAAAATCACCAACCAGTTGGGAAAGACAGGGTGGCCCAGCGCTGGATCCAGCCTATCAGCGCCGTGCCCGAAGGCGGGGTTCAGCCCACGATAGGGAGCGAGGCTCAGGGAGCTGCACCCCAAAGTTCAGTGAGGGGCTCAAGTCCCTCGAAAAGCAAGGGCTCTCATGGGGCGGGACATGGAGGCAGCCCCTAGCTGGACTCCTGGGAGGGCAGGGCAGGACCCAGACTCCTGGAAGCCTGCGGAGCTCAGGGACCCTGTGGGCCGCGAGGCAGCACTCGGATGGGCCTAGGCGGGGGATTGTCCAGGACCGGCTCGGGACGGGCCCGCGCACCGCCCCGACGCTTCTGCTTGCGCAGCAGGTAGTTCGAGTACTGGACCTCGGGCATGGCCAGCTTGAGGCAGGCCTCGGTGGCCGGGCCGGCGCCGCCGCCGGGCAGGTCGTAGCCCATGATGTCCACCTTGCGGCTGGGCTGCCACGGCTGCAGCTGCTTGGTGCGGATCTGCGCGGCTGGCCGCAGCACAGGCTCTTCGCCGAAGCAGCGCCGCAGCAGGCGCTGGCGGGCCTCGCGCAGCTCGCGCGCCTCGCGCTCCACGCACGCGCGGCCGGCGCGCGCCACGCGGCGCCAGAAAGTGGCGTTGAAGTGGTCGTAGAGGCCAGCGTCCAGGGCGTTCCAGGCGCGCGCCGCCCGCGCCAACGCCGCGGGGATGGCGGCCAGGCGGGAGCTGGCGGCGCGCGCGTTGAGCTTGGCGTACAGCACGTCGTCCAGGTCCCAAGCCAGCAGCCGCCGCAGCAGCACCAGCGACTCGTCGAAGTACTCGGCGATCATGACGAGCGAGAAGACCTCCTCCACCTGGCGGATGAGGCCCGCCAGGTAGGCGGCGTCATCGCGCGGGCTGCGCTCGTTGTCGCCGCCCAGGTCGTAGGCCAGCGTGTTGTGTGCGAACATGGCGAAGTGCTCACCGGCGCGGTAGTAGGCCTCGGGTGCGCGCAGGAAGGCCTCCAGCGAAGCGTTGGGCACGCGCCGGAAGGCCGGGCAGTACTGGTTGTAGTAGCTGAAGAGCGACTCAAACATGGCGGCCGGCTCGCGCAGGATGGTGATGTAGATGGTGCCGGGAGGCATGAGGCGCTCCAGCTCCGCGCGGTCGAAGCGCAGGTGGCTGGCCAGCACGTGCGGCGGCCGCGTGGCCGGGTGCACGAAGTGCGCCGAGAAGTTGCGCGGGTAGCAGAACTGGTGCTCGCAGCTCGGGTGCGGCAGGGCCACAGTCAGGTTGTGGCGCTCGGCGAAGCGGAACAGGATGTTCTGCACCGTCGTGCCCGCTGTCTTGTGCGTCTTCAGGAAGGCCACGGTCATGTGCTTGGGGCGTGGCGGCAAGTTCCGCAGAGGAGGGCAGCTCAGGGGGAACAGCTTGGGGTACCTGCCGGGCCCATAGGGTGTGCAGAGAGGAGGGTCTGAGGGGGCTGCGGCTTGCCCCTGCCCTTCCCCCAAGGACTGTGGGATGCCCCACAGAGTGGCCCCACCCGGGCTGCAGTCATGGAAAGGTCAGGGGTGGTGCTGGGTAGCCTCTATGATGCCCCCTATGATCCCTGCTGGCTTCCTGGTGTTCACACCCTTGAGTATTCCCCTGCCCTGAGTGAGGCTGGACATATTATTGCATTTAAAGAATAGAAGAGGGCAGAAATGATGGGATGTTACTTCTTAAATTTCATCATAGAAAGACTGTGGCTAGTATCTTGGTGTCTTTCTCTTAATCCCGGATGAGAGGTGCTGGGGGAAGCAAGCTGCTATTAGTGGGCAGCCCTATAGGGAGCTACCACTAAGTGGGAAAAGCCGGCAAGGACCTGAGGCCTGCTGTCTACCAGCCCGCTTGAAGAACTGAAGCCTGTCAAAACCACGTGGAGCTTGGAAGCCGATCCCTTCCAACCAAGCCTTCAGATGAGACTGCATCACCAGCAAACACCTTGGTTGCAACCCCATGAAAGACCTTGGTCCAGAAGTTCCCAGTAAGCCACATCTGGCTTCCTGACCCCCAAGAACAGATGTGTTCAGCTGCTAAGCTTTAAGGTAATTTGTTTATGCAGAAATTAATAAGGGACAAAGGCCCCCGGAGATCTTTGAGGAATCCCACTTTGTAGATGTAGAAACTGAAGGCCAAATGGAGAAAATAACTTACACAAATTCTGGAGACAACTCACATCATCACTAGATCCTTTTGCTCTTTTTCATTTTCACTCACTGGCTCCTCACTTTGTAGATGGTTGGCACTGGGCTCTGCAGCAACCTATTTGTTAGGTTTCTCTTAAGGGGTCTAATGCCTCATTCATTCATTCATCAAATATGTTTTGGGTATCCACTATGTGCCAGGCATTATGCTAGGTTCAAGAAATACAGTAATATACAAAAACAATAATCCCAGCCCTCATGAAGCTTTCATTGCTGTTGCTTCATTCTTAACACATGGGTGTTTGGGATTTCAAACCAGCAAATCATCTGGCAAGGGGGGCTGGACCCATTCACACCATTCTCAGGGGCAGACATTGTAGAAAATGGGGATGTCAAGTCCCCAAGAGGTGCAGGGATTTGTTGGGTTCACACAGTGAGTCAGGAATAGGGTCGGGGTTCCCATGAATCACATGGTATCCTGTATGAGAGTGACTGGCTGCATCACACACATCATGTTTCACTGTATTGATGAGAAAACTGGGTCTCAGAAAAGTGAGGGGACTTGGCCTTGCCCAGCACTAGGGAAGTCGTGAGTTGTTACCATTGGGAAGATGCTTAGCTGCATGCCGTAGGAAGGAGTCGAGCTGGATTCAGATCTCAGCTGACTGTAACTTTGAGCAAGTCACTCAAGCCTTTCATTGAAGACCAGTCCCTGTCCAGGAAGGCTGTGAGGCCATAAAGGGAAAGCACTTTCAGAATAGAGGGAAGGAGCAAAGCGGCAGGTGGAAGAATGGGCAGGGGAGTTCTGGGCCCCCGGGGCCCCGCCCCCTTGCCGAGGCCACGCCCCCTTACCAGCTGAGCTGCGCCCCCTGGTGGATGAGAAGGCTTACGGTGCTGCACCCTAGCACCAGCAGCAGGATTTTCCTGCGGCTCATCATCTTGGTGGCCTGCTGCAGGCGCTGGAGGATGGGTGGCATGGTGGAGTACCAACCCCTGGACCAGCCAGGGCCTCGCTATCCAGGACTCCCTTTACAGGCACTCATGGGGGATCCTGCGGCTCTGGTAGCAGGCCCAGTGTTCCCGAGAAGCCTGGCAGAAGAAGAAGGCAGATGGGTTTGCAGTGGGCAGAGGAGATGGGCTCTGGGCCCCAGCAGCTCTGATGCGAAGAGCTCCAAGAGGTGAGGTGAGCAGAGAGGCCAGGGCAGATCAGATTCCTACCTCCTGTTACCAAGACCCTATCTCCTTAGTGCTCCAGATAACCTAGTCTTGGGTGGAATTACAGGGTCTGGGGTGTTGCCAGCCCTTCAGGCTGTAGCCACTCCCACCCCTCAGCCCTGTTTCTGTCTCTCTGCCTGCTCCTGACTTGTCTTTGTCTCATGGTCGTTTGTACATGTCTCCCAGTGGAGTGACTTCAGCACCAGGGCTTGGCTCAGAACATAGAGATCTCAACTCAGTTTTCCCTCCTCCAGGACTCCTGCCCAATTGCTTTTTTTAACCCAGGGTTGGTCCTGACTCCCCAGAGAAACTGAGCTCCTCAGAAACACTAATCAGGCCTTCACTTCCTTGGAGTGATACGGCTCTGAGTCAATACTGCAGGCTTACTCTATGTACTGTACTATACATACTTAATCCCATTTAGTCCTCACCACAGCACTGACATAGGTATTATTCCCACTGTACAGATGAGGAAACTGAGACTCTAAGAGATTATGTCACTTGTCCATGGCTACACAGCTGGTAACAGTAGAAATGAGATTCATACCTGCTGTTTCTGGCTCCAAAGTCCATGTCCTTAGATACCATATGTGCTATTTCTGTAGAGAACTGATTTCCCCACCTTGCCCTAGACTCTGGCAATTCTGCATGCTTCTGAGTCCTGCATGCTCCTAGCTGGGCTCCTGCGCTGAGGGCCGGAGACTGAGAAATTTATGAGGGAAAGGAAAGTCTTGAAATCCTGGAGCCCTATCTGGATTCCATCCCCAGACACCTGAAACCCAGGTGGCCCCATCAGCTGATTCTGCAGGGAAAGGTGCCCGACCAAAGCAATGGGATGGCAACCTGGGCGGGGGTGCAGGTCGGGTAAGAGGTGGCTCCTGCTTGTTGCCCTCCTGAGAATGAAGGCAAGCTTCCATCCCAAGTGAGCCCAGGAGTGAGAGAAGGGAGGAGGGCTTGGTCTTGCACGAGTCTCCTTTCCCACAGGAATGCCTCAGCTTATGGGCAGCCCAATCCTGGGCAGCTCCGGTGGAAAGTTCAGCAGTGATGCCTGTCCCCAAGCTAGGGTGGGGGGCCTCAGTCTCCAGGTTCAAGTATAGCTGCAGCCCTCACACATATCCTTCTCCATGGAGGAGGGGGAGCCTGGAACCTTATGGGCATGTGCATGTGTGTGGAACTAGGACACCTGGGTCCCAGGAGGGGTGAGGTAATGTGAAAACCCTTTTGATCATCACCTTCTCCGGGGACCTTGGGCTTGGCTTCCAATCTCTTTTCTTGACCCTGCTCCCTTAATCCTGGATTACATTTAAACCTGTTTGGGTGGAAAGATGTCCTGCTTATGCCTCCCATTTTCTCTAGGCCTTAACGCTGCCTCCCTCCACCTGTCTGCAGACAGACTTAATCCGCTGGGAGCCAAGGGTGAAGGGTCTAGCCACAGAGGGTAACCAAGGGCACAGCAGAAGCCGCCTAAGGTCCTCCCTGTGTTTTCAAGGATTGCTGGGGCAGAGAAGGATTGGCCTGGCCTAGCTGGGGCTGCTTGCAGGAGGAAGGGAGAGCCTTGGGCCCTCTGAGGATATATATCTTCTTCCTCTGTCACTCCTGCTGCTTAGAGAACTTGGGGATTAGACAGAAGTGTCCCAAGATGAGAAGGGAAAGCCTATATCCACCTTTGCTAAACTTGCAGAAACCACCCTATTTCTCAGAGGATTCAGGGTCAGCCAAGGAAGTTGAGCCTGGCTATGGGGATCTTTCCCGGGTGCAAAGCTTCAACTGGCCACATAGAGAGAGTGACAGGTGCCTGGTATCCCCCTCCGTCTCACTCCTGGGCCTTTCCCCACTTCCCCACATAGCTGAGCTCTGGGGAGCTAGTCAGGCCCCAGTCTGAGGCCTGCTTAGGGACAGGGGACAGGGCATCTTCAGAGCAGGAATTCCCTAGACACCAGCCCCTGAAGGTGGGCACTGGCTTCTGTATGGCCACTATCAATGACAGGCTGCATCACTTCCCAGTACAGCGTGATCCATTTCCGAGCAACTTAGAGATCTTCAGGTCCTTTCTGAGACAGCTGGGATTATTACCCTGCTACTGGCAGCACCCGTTTTGGCCCCTTCCACCTCCCACTCTGCACCCTTGGTAGTGCTACCCTCCTAGAGCACACAGAACACTTTTCTCCATGACAGACCTTCAGGTATTTGGAAGCAGTAACCCTGTCTCCTCTGGGCGGGCACTTGGCCAGGCTAAACATTCCAGGTCCTGAGAGAGGGTGCTGCTCGGACATTGGAGGAGGCCTGCCTTCCCTTGGCAACTTTACTCCAAGATGCCTGTTTCGGAGATGGGGCCAAGGCAGTGCCTCTCAGGGAGGGGGCCACAGGGCTGGGTTTCCCTCTGATTTTCTGGCTGGTATGTCATGTGTGTCAGTGCTGCTGGAGCCGAGCTTTAGAGCAGTGGCCCTGGCTCCTGCCCTCAGATGCTTCACACGACTCCCCATTCTGCCTGATGTCTTCTCCATGGAGAGAGAAAGGTCTCCCATCTATCCCAGGCAGGTCAGGGCGCCCAGCCTCGTCAGAGTGTCAGTGCTAATTTTAGTCAGAACAATCTACCTCACACTGCTGCCCAGTTTTGCAAATTGCTTGCTTTTCTCCAGGGAACCAAAGAAATAGTATAGCCGACCAGAGCTTTGAAAACGGGCCTGGGTGCCCACCCACTCCTGAAGGAGCCCTTTCTCCCATCTCCTCTGAGCTCTAGAGCTGAAACTGATGCACTCAGAGGAAGGGGTGCCCTGGACTGAACCACTTGGACCTGACTGCTGAATGGCCCAGAGACTCCATCCTGTCCTGACTTGACGGATGGCACAGCCCAGTGACGAGGGACCCTGACCCAGGGCCCTCAAGAGGAAGGGGTAAAGGACTGAGGGGGTCCGCAAATTACTGGCCCAGGAGAGCAAATCTTTCCACCTCCCTTTTCCTTGCCCCCGCTCCCCGCCAGCCTGCACCAGGTCTGTCCCTGGCCCCCCCAGCCTCCTCTTTCTCTTATCCACCCCCACATCATCCTTGCCTCCGAATTCCCTCCATCCTCGTCTCCATTAGTGCCCACCCCCATCACACTTCCCATTTCCTCAATTTCATCCCAACATCCCCCAGGGATCCTGCCAGTAGGATCTGGTTACCATAGGGGATAGGCCAGATTGGCCCGCTCACCCCATCTTCTCCTGCTTTCCTGGGGTAGAGCGCCTCCCTCCTCATGCTCTCCAGGCAATAGGCCCCCAAGACACTGTCCCGCCTGCCTCTCTCGGCCCCCTTCCCGATCTGGTCCACTCCCACTCCTGCAGCCCCAGGCCGGCCACTGCAGTACTCACACTGCGCGCCTGGGCTCTGCCTCCCACCTGGATAGGGGGCGGCCGCCGCTGTCTCTGGCCCCTTGTCTCGAAATCCGCACGGGGTCCGAGGGTGCCCAGGGCCCTGCGCGCCGAGTGCCGGTGGCTCGCCTCGCAGAGCCTGAATGGGATCAGGTGGCGGCGTCCGCTCAGCTCGCTCCTCCCGGTCTGCCCGCCCCACTCCGCCCCCAGTCGCACACCGGAGGAAGGCGAGGGGCGGGGCCAGGCCGCGGGCAAGTAGAGGAGAAGGGAGAGAGGGGAAAGGAAGCGGGAAGAGGGGTGGTCCCCCGGTTGCCCGCTGGCTGCCGTGAACAGTCTCTGGGTGGCATCTTCGGATGCAGTTGTCTTCCTCTGGCAACCTTGCAGAGTTGGACACTAATGTGGCCAGCTCCTTTCTCTCAGACAGGGAAACTGAGGCCGGGAAGATATCTGGATAGTCCTGCATTGCTGGGTATTCCGGGGCCCCGCGGGTAATACCTGGGCTCTGGGTGAGCGAGAGGCAGGTACACTTGCAGGTACTCACATGCTCCCTACCTCCTCTCCTCTGTTCCCCTCCAACAGAGAAGCACTGCTCCAGCCTTGTCTGGTCCCATCTGTGCCCACACACACCCCTTTCCCTTCCAACCTGTCCCCTGCACCCTCTGAGGTAGCTCCCAGCTGCTCACTCACTCTTCCTCACCAAGACTTCAGACCCACTCACTCCTCGCCAGAGCTATAGTGAGGCTGGGACCCCTGCCCAGGCACCTGGCACCAGGCATCAGAGAACCTAAGTTCAATCCTGGTTTTGCTCTTAAATCCCAGAGTCAAGAGGCAACTTGCCGGGCATGGTGGCTCATGCCTGTAATCCTAGCACTTTGGGAGGCCGAAGTGGGCAAATTGCCTGAGTTCAGGAGCTCAAGACCAGCCTGGGCAACACGGTAAATCCCCATCTCTACTGAAATGCAAAAAATTAGCTGGGCATAGCGGCGTGTGCCTATAGTCCCAGTTACTTGGGAGGTTGGGGCAGGGGAGTTGCTTGAGCCTGGGAGGCACAGGTTTGCAATGAACTGAGATCACACCACTGCACTCCAGCCTGGGCTGGAGACTGTCTCCAAAAAAAAAAAAAAAGGCAACTCCCTGAGTCCTGTTGTTTATAGCTCTAAAATGAAAAGCTGTTCTGAGCTAGCAGAGATAATACACACCATGAAGCCTCCATGTGAACTTCTTGGTCCTCAGTTTCCATCACCCACAAGCTGGGCAGCAGCACCTTCCAAAGCCATGCCAGACACGGAGAGCCCCACATTGAGTTCTGTGGCTGGCTTGGACACCTGCTTTCTCTCTTGCTCTGGGCCTGGTAAAGCAAGGATCTTGGAGCGGGGTAGCTACCCAAAGCTGGGACTGGAAGGGGCTGGATACACCCTTCTAGGCTTACATAGGCAATAGGTAATGTTGTGTCAGGGTCCTTGTTACAGTCATAGGGACTCTGAGTCAGAAGGACTGCTGGTGGCCCCTTGGGTATGTCACCTTCTCTGCCCATCAATCTTCCACGCATACAATGTCGGGAGGAAGGGGTCCTTGATACTTTGCCTCCTTCCCGGGGCTATTGTGATAAAATAAGGCTCTGCTATCAGCCTTTAGTTTATCCTGCCTCAGAGACCCCACCCGCTTCCCTAGCACCTACACATGCCTTGGGGCCTTCAGCCTCAGATGACCTGCCCTGGGCTCTCCAGTTACAGGGAGCAAAAGAGCCTTCCTTTGGCCTAGAAAGATTCTGCCTGAGTGGGCTGACAAGCTGGAGGGAAGGGTGCCCTTGTTCTGCCTTCCTTACTGTCCTTTCTCGGTTTGGCTTCCCCTCTGGGAGCGGCAGCAGGAGACTGCCACAGTGACATTAATGGAAAGGGGAAGGGTCAGGCTTTGGGTAAGAGGAAGAAGACTTTCCACCCAGTGCTAGGATGTGAGCCAACCTTTGACCCAGTCCTTTTCCCTTTCTCCCCCAAACCTCACCTTTCCTGGACCTGGTGCCACATTCTTTTTTTCCCTGTTCTCAGCTACTTCTCCACTGGGGGCAGTTGGCAAAATGGAGCTAGAGGAAAGATCTGAAGGGTATGTGTAGTGGGGAAATGAGACCATTCCACTTGAGTCTCCCCCTCCCTTACTCAACACACAATGAACCTGGTCAGTGACAGTGCAGAGCTAGTGGCAGAGGTGGGGAGAGAAACTGAATTGATGGTGTGGGACTGGGAGAGGTGGATGCTAGGCAGGCAAGAATCCCTGCAGTCTCTGCCAATATCCCTAAAGGCCAGGGGGAGTTGGGGTGGGGAGCGGGAGGCAAGGTGGCCCCCAATGCAGGTGCGGTTGAGGGAAAAGGGCCTGAGTTTATTTTCGAGACTATAAAAGACAAATGCTGTCACCAGAAAAATTATTCCTTTTTTCTAGTAATCATTTATTGGGTGCCTCTTGAACGCCAGGCGATGCGAGACTGAAAAAGATCAAGTACCTGCTCATACTTTTGGGTTGGAGGTAGGAAGAAAGGGCAAGAAAGAACAGTGGAGATTCGAATGTATTATGGGAGCTCTAAGAAAGGAAAGGAAAGCGGGAGAAAGCTTAGTGGAGGAGACGACATTTGAGCCGGCCTGGACGGTGGAAAAGGGGGCTTTAGTGTCGCCCTTCCCCCAGGTCGGCAGCTGGAGCTCAGCCCGGGCGGTCCCGCTTCTCTCCCGGCTCGGATTCCCTTTCAGCCCATTCATCCGGGGGTGGGCGGGCAAACAATCAGACACTGTTTTATCCCAGGCATCGGCTCCAGCCTCCCGCTGGGAGCCCGCAACGCGGGGCCGCCGGGGAAATAGGTCTCTCGGGACTCCCTGGGAGCGTAAGCGTCAGGGCCTCTGACAGGGGAACCGGGCCGGAAGGCTTGAGAGCCTGCGCTCCCGCAGGTGAGGCGCAGAAAACACTCCCTCGAGGAAGGGCCAGCCTTCTCCGCAGCCCCGCCCACGGGCCCGCCGCTGGCCTTCGGGCAGTAGCGGGACGCTGGGCCCGCAAAGACCGAGACCTGTGCACTACAACTCCCAGGAGGCCTCGCGACCAGGCCGCCGAGGGGTCGTTGGAGAAAGGCGTCTGCGGCGAATCCCGTGGCCCAGGGAACGGCAGCGGGCGCACAGCCTCCCAACCAGAGAGGACGTGGCGCACGGCGCTGCCGGAAGTTCCGGAAAGTGGGCCCGGTGTCTGGCCCGAGCTTCCGGGTTGGTCGCGCTCGTTCCTGTGGCTAAGATGGCGACCGAGCACCCGGAGCCTCCCAAACCGGAATTGCAGCTGCCGCCGCCGCCGCCACCTCCAGGCCACTATGGCGCCTGGGCTGCCCAGGAGCTTCAGGCCAAGTTGGCAGAGATCGGAGCTCCGATCCAGGGTGAGGAACACAGGAAGTCGAGGGGCCTTTACCGGCCTGCGGAGAAGCGGAGCCTGGTTACCCGGGAGACCTGGGCGCGAGGGGTGGAGGCGGGCCGCTGGGGCCTGACCTGGTCGGGCTGACTTATTGATCGTGTACTTTGCCCCGCAGGTAGTCGCGAGGAGCTGGTGGAGCGGCTGCAGACCTACACCCGCCAGGTGGGTGTTGGCGGCAGGACGTCAGGATAGGCCGAGTGTCTCCAGGAGACTTATACTCCTCACGGCTCGGTCTTCTTTCTTTCTTTATCTCGGCACAGCAAGGGGGAGGCTTGCTCTCTTTGCCTTCTTCTTGCCTTTGCTAGCTTAGTTGTAATTTCTTGTATCTATCTTGGTCCTCTTCAGTGCCCAGCCGGAGCGCTGGTAGACAGGCGCTAGGTACATTTTGTTGAATAAATTGGGCGGGAATGTCGTTTAGTGAAACAGCTAATTTTGCACTGACCTAGAGTCCTTTCTCTTTTGCAGACTGGCATCGTGCTGAATCGGCCCGTTTTGAGAGGGGAAGATGGGGACAAAGCCGCTCCACCTCCCATGTCAGCACAGGTAGGGAGGTTCTTCCATTTTTTAATATTTTATCTGCTGATCCTTTTGTAGTTCATAAGTGTAATGATTGAGTGTTCACGCGCATGTGTGAGATGTGACACTCTTGCACATTAATTACTAGCCTAACCTGAGGAGGAGAAAAAAGAAAAAGATTCCATCTGTTCAGGGTAGCCCTTCCTCTCACCTGCAGTGTACTTGGGATGCAACTAACAGTTTGGGCAGGGAGGTACTGCCGTGGCAGAATTGTGAGCTCTTCAGTTCTCTCTTTGATGCTGTTACTTGCCTCCTTCCCACTGTCTGCTTCTCCAAATTCTACTTGTCATTCAAGATTGAGCTTGTGGCCGGGTGCAGTGGCACATGCCTGTAATCCCACCACTTTGGGATGCCTAGATGGGAGAATCACTTGAGGCCAGGAGTTCAAGACCAGCTTGGGCAATATAGTACGACTCTGTTACTACAAAAAAGTTTTTAAAATTATCTGGGCATGGTGTGACGCGCCTATAAAGTCCCAGCTACTCGCAAAGCTGAGGCTTAAGGATTGCTTGAGCCCTGGAGTTCGAGGCTGCAGTGAGCTATGGTTGCGCCACTGTACTCCATGTACTCCATCCTAGGTGACAGAATGAGACTTCGTTTCTTTAACAAAAAAAAAAAAAAAAAAAGAGGGTGGGGCAGGGGCTGGGAGAGCATCAGGAAAAATAGCTAATGCATGCCAGGCTTAATACCTAGGTGATGGGTTGATAGGTGCAGCAAACCACCCTGGTGCATATTTACCTATGTAGCAAACCTGCACATGTACACCGGAACTTACAATAAAATAAAATTAAATAAAAAAATTGGAAAAAAAAAATCCCAGCACTTTGGGAGGCCGAGGCTTGTGGATCACCTGAGATTGGGAGTTTGAAACCAGCTGACCGACATGGTGAAACCCCGTCTCTACTAAAAATACAAAACAGCTGGATGTGGTGGCATGTCTGTAATCCCAGCTACTTGGGAGGCTGAGGCAGGAGAATTGTTTGAACCCGGGAGGTAGAGGTTGCAGTGAGCGGAGATCTAGCCACTGCACTCCAGCCTAGGTGATAGAGTGAGACTCCATCTCAAAAAAAAAAAAAAAAAAGCTCGAATACAAGGAAGGCTAACTTGTCCCTACCCAGCTGGAAGCAATCACCGTCTTCTTTGCCTGCCTCGGGCACAGTTCCCATTTTCTTTTATGAGACATCGAGGGCTCCCTGATTTGATTTCATACCCTTTGCGTTTAGTATTCACTGGGGTTTGTATTGCTTTGGCACAGTGGTTCCTGTTTATTTAAGTCGTCTCAATTTCCATGTTCCTTCTGATCTAGGATTTGCCTCTTTTTCTCTAAAACAGTGGCTCTGACCTGAGATCTGTTGATCTCTGTGTGTAGGATGAGGAGTCCCTAGATGACCTCAGAGGTGTCCTCGAGTCTCCTGGAATTGTATGCAGAATCTGTGTTCAGGATAGCTTCCTTTGATTGATGCCAAAGAAAGTTAACATTCTCATATCTTCATAGTGCTGTGGAGCATTCTTTCTTAAGAAGTGGGAACTGTGTATCATTTAACTTAGAATCCCAGCTCCTGACTCAAAGTAGATTCCCCCAAATGTTTGCAGAATGAATAAATGCTTCCTAGTTTTATGATCATATTTTCTCCATAGCTCCCTGGAATTCCTATGCCACCACCACCTATGGGACTCCCCCCTCTGCAGCCTCCTCCGCCACCCCCACCACCTCCACCAGGCCTTGGCCTTGGCTTTCCTATGGCCCACCCACCAAATTTGGGGCCCCCGCCTCCTCTCCGTGTGGGTGAGCCGGTGGCACTGTCAGAGGAGGAGCGGCTGAAGCTGGCTCAGCAGCAGGCGGCATTGCTGATGCAGCAGGAGGAGCGTGCCAAGCAGGTAGGGCAGGTGGAAGCCCTGCTCTGGTGGGAGTGGAGCCTTAGAGAAAGTTGGATCCTAGAGCTAAGGTTTCTGGGAAGGTCAGGATTAAAGACTAGAACATGGGCCCTTGACTGAAAGAGGATCTCAAGAAGCAAGAGTTGTGGGAGATTGGCCTGTGGAATATTGGTGCTGGTATGAGCTTGTTTTCTTTTTTAAGCAGGGAGATCATTCGCTGAAGGAACATGAGCTCTTGGAGCAGCAGAAGCGGGTAATACTCCTCCCCTTAACCTTTGACCTCATGGTCCAGTTTGTTGGCAGCCACTTATAGTGCTTAGGGTGTACCATTCAAGTTTTCCCTGGAGGCTATTTTGTCCCCAACTAAGTTCCAGTGTCTTCCAAAGCATTCAGTTTTTCTTAAAGTTCAGGAATTGAACAAACTGTGACCTGGGCCTGTGTTTGTATGGCCTGTGAGCTAAAAATAACTTGTAAATTTTTTAGGAGTTTTAAGAAAACGCAAACCAAAAATATGTAACAGAGTCCATACAGCAGCCCATAAAGCCTAAAGTATTTACCTTCTGACCTGTTACACAAAGCATGTGCTGATCTCTGCTTGCCTTACATGACATCATTCTAGATAGGACACTGGGCAATTGAATTATTTGTATTGGATTTAGACAAAATATGACTATAAGTCTGGGAATGTTATATAAGATGTTTGACCCCAGAGGTGTACTGCATTAGTCGTTACCCAGTGGATTGCTCAGGAATATTAAAAAGTAAGTGTTAAAAGCAACAAGTATGAGCTGGGTGCAGTGGCTCACACCTGGAATCCCAGCACTTTGGGAGGCTGAGGTGGGCGGATTGTTTGAGCTCAGGAGTTTCAGACCAGCCTGGCCAACATGATGAAACTCTGTCTCTATCAGAAATACAAAAGTTAGTCAGATGTGGTAGTGCATACCTGTAGTCCCAGCTACTTGGGAGGCTGAGGTGGGAGGATGGCTTGAGCCTGGGAGGCAGAGGTTGCAGTGAGCTGAGATCATGCCACTACACTCCAGACCCTGTCTCAAAAAAAAAAAAAAAAAAGCAACAAGTCTGGGCCTGTGGATGAACTACTGTCTTTACCCAGATTGTGCTGAATCTTGAGGGGTAGATACAAGAAAAGAGTTCAAAAGTTTCTTCTGTATTATTTAATATTTTGGGGAAGAAAACTCTGAAAAGTAGAAAGCAGTGTTTTGCTCAATATGAAATTCTCTGCTAGGAATCAGAAGTTTCCTGGGGTTTTCCTTGGTGTTATTTCTAGGGATTTCCATTGTGATGAGAGGGCTCCTCCATTTGGATTAGTAGCCTGGAAGTGTCGGGGGTAGAGGGGATGTCAGCACCCAAGTGGTTCGTGATTGTTCTCCTTTGGCCCATTACCCGGCTGAAAGAAGGCATTTGCCAGGGGCTGCCTGCCAAACACGTTTTCAGGCTCTCTCTCTACTCCCACTTCCCTCCCATAGGCAGCTGTGTTACTGGAGCAGGAACGACAGCAGGAGATTGCCAAGTTGGGCACCCCAGTCCCTCGGCCCCCACAAGACATGGGCCAAATTGGCGTGCGCACTCCTCTGGGTCCTCGAGGTGAGACCCTGAAATGGAGGGGAAGGGCAAGGAAGGTGTTTTAAAAATTTTTTTAAAGACTTTTAAAGTATCTGTCACATTTAAAAAGTGCATATAGAGTAAATATACAGTTTAATGATTTTTTACAAACGGAGCACACCCATACAACCAGCACCTGGACCAAGATCCAAAACATTACCAGAATCCCAGAACCTACCCCGCCCTGTGCCCTCCTCCACTGCAGGGTAACCATCACCCTTTTAGCAAGAGAGGTGGTTTTTTACGTGAGTGTTTTGTCTCTTCTGACATTGAATTTCTTTCTCCCTTCTCTCAGTAACTGCTCCAGTGGGCCCAGTGGGCCCTACTCCTACAGTTTTGCCCATGGGAGCTCCTGTTCCCCGGCCTCGTGGTCCCCCACCGCCCCCTGGAGATGAAAACAGAGAGGTGAGACTGATGGTTTCTTCCTAGGGACAGGAGAGTGGTAGTTTAGAAGGGGACTATTTTTAGATTTTTAGAGAAGGGTTCTGTGAGAAGATGAGGGGACTTAAATTCCTGGGGAGCCCTGCTTATTTAAACTATACTTAGGGTATGGCAGAGGGATTGGGGAGACATTACTGAGGCAGAGTCTTGGGGTCCCTCTGAGGGACACTGAACCTCACTGAGCCCAGTTGGTGTTGCCCACTCTCTGCTGTTTACATCACCTGGCCAGCAGCCTTTCTAGTCCAAAAGGTGGAAGTAGGTAGAAAAAGCGCGCTGTGATTCATCTCCTCTGACTGGTTGTCTCTGGCAGATGGATGACCCCTCTGTGGGCCCCAAGATCCCCCAGGCTTTGGAGAAGATCCTGCAGCTGAAGGAGAGCCGCCAGGAAGAGATGAACTCTCAGCAGGGTGAGTGCCGGGTACCCTGAGGCTGCAGCCACAGAACCTGGAGAGGCCGAGGCTGAGTCCTCATTCCTGTGTCCCTTCCCCAAGGAGAGTTTAGAGAGAGTCAGGCTCTTGGTAAAGGCGGGTTACTGTGATGTGTGCAGGGCACTGGTACCGTGAAGACTCATCACCACCTTCTTCCTTACAGAGGAAGAGGAAATGGAAACAGATGCTCGCTCGTCCCTGGGCCAGTCAGCATCAGAGACTGAGGAGGACACAGTGTCCATATCTAAAAAGGAGGTAGGGTTGGAGCTGAGTCTGGAAGAGAAGGCAGGAGATGGGACTTGGGTACGAAAATAGCATGATTTGTAAGTGTTCAGTAAGTAATAGCTTCTATTTTGTGCCAATTTCCACCTAAGCATCTTATAGATATTTTTTATTTGATTGCTTTGAGTTCCAAGTACTATGCATGCCTGCATTTTACAGCTGAAAGAGCTGAGGTTCTGAGAGGCACAGTAATTTACCCAAAGGTACACAGCTTGTGAGTGGCAGAACTTTGGAGTCTGACTCCAAGGCCCCTTCACAACCACTTCATGAGATGGCCTCCTTGGAAAAAGCCTGAGCGTTGAACTGTGGGGGACCCTGGGGGAGGAGTTCATGGGTTGGGGTGCTGCCACTGTGCTTGGATTCTCTGACCCAGCTGGGTTTCCTTCTCTTGACAGAAAAACCGGAAGCGTAGGAACCGAAAGAAGAAGAAAAAGCCCCAGCGGGTACGAGGGGTGTCCTCTGAGAGCTCTGGGGACCGAGAGAAAGACTCAACCCGGTCCCGTGGCTCTGACTCCCCAGCAGCTGATGTCGAGATTGAGTATGTGACTGAAGAACCAGAAATTTATGAGCCCAACTTTATCTTCTTTAAGAGGATCTTTGAAGCTTTTAAGGTACAAGGAGAGTACACTTGGAAGGGGCAATGCCAAACAGGGAAGGGGCTCAGAGGTGGGTGAGAGGCATCTTTTCAGTGCTGGCTTTAGGAACTGGGAAGGGGCTCAGAGGGCAGGGGTTTCACTTTGTCTGCCTCCTCAGCTCACTGATGACGTGAAGAAGGAAAAAGAGAAAGAGCCAGAGAAACTTGACAAACTGGAGAACTCTGCAGCCCCCAAGAAGAAGGGCTTTGAGGAGGAGCACAAGGACAGTGATGACGACAGCAGTGATGATGAGCAGGTCAGGTCTGGCCCTCCTGGCGGAAAGCAGGGACTCTGGGCACAGGTGACTGAGGGGCATCCAGAGAGGGACCATGGTGAACTCTTGAAGAGCTTCAGTGGCTTCAGGTTGGAGTGGGTTGGGCAGTTTCATTCACATCTGAGTCCTGCTCAAAACAGGTGATTGTTCTGTTCTAGGAAAAGAAGCCAGAAGCCCCCAAGCTGTCCAAGAAGAAGTTGCGCCGGATGAACCGCTTCACTGTGGCTGAACTTAAGCAGGTGAGACCTGAGATGATCCTGCAGTCCCTGGAGCCCAGCTGGGAGACAACCTGGGAAGCCAGGGATGTGACAGCTTTGAAGGAAGTGTTGTGGGTGATTTGGGTATGGGTCCTTTGAGGAAAAGGAATGGGAAGAAGAGCTTCAAACCTGAGAAGTTGGGGCTTTCAACACACGCATTCCTGTGTGTTTTCTAGCTGGTGGCTCGGCCTGATGTCGTGGAGATGCACGATGTGACGGCACAGGACCCTAAGCTCTTGGTCCACCTCAAGGCCACTCGGAACTCCGTGCCTGTGCCACGCCACTGGTGTTTTAAGCGCAAGTATCTGCAGGGCAAACGGGGCATTGAGAAGCCTCCCTTCGAGCTGCCAGACTTCATCAAACGCACAGGCATCCAAGAGATGCGAGAGGCCCTGCAGGAGAAGGTGAGGTCCTGGCAGGGCTCACACCTGCCCTCGGCTGTCCCCATCATTCACAGCAGAGTGCTTCAAAATGGGAACCTGGTTTGAAACCCACCTACCACCTACTTGTTACTTGTCTAATTATCCCTTTGTTTTCCTCCTCTGCTTTTCCTCTCCTCTGCCTTCACTTTGCCAGCTCACCTGGTGACTCGTTTCCCAGATGCACTTTGTGGCTATAGATTCATGGTGGTTGTGTAACTTCTTAAATTTTTTTTTTTTAAGACAGAGTCTTGCTCTGTCACCCAGGCTGGAGTATAGGGTGCGATCTCCACTCACTGCAACCTCCACCTCCTGGGTTGAAGCGATTCTCCTGCCTCAGCCTCCCAAGTAGCTGGGACTACAGGTGTGTGCCACCACACCTGGCTAATTTTTTTGTATTTTTAGTAGAGATAGGGTTTCACCGTGTTAGTCAGGATGGTCTTGATCTCCTGACCTCGTGATCCACCAGCCTCAGCCTCCCAAAGTGCTGGATTTACAGGTGTGAACCACTGTGCCCAGCCGTAACTGCTTAATTTTAAAGCTTTTAATTAAATGCTTTGAACTCAGGAGGTACAAAAGAACACGGGGAAGTCTCTGCCTTTCAGAGAACTGATGAGATTCATCTTTGATGAGATGGTTTAATAACTAGTTATTGATATACACAGCTGAGGCTGATACGGTGTAGTCTATTTTGTTCAGTATGGATTATGTTTTGAAGGGTTTGAGCAGGAAGGATCTTGGTGACTTTCAGGGTGAGATAATTGAGGCTTCTCTTGATCTCTTTTGGAGCTTGAAGCTGGATTCTCTACACGAATTTGTTGAGTACTTGTTAAAGCTTGTCTTCCGCCATTCTCCACAGGAAGAACAGAAGACCATGAAGTCAAAAATGCGAGAGAAAGTTCGGCCTAAAATGGGCAAGATTGACATTGACTACCAGAAACTACACGATGCCTTCTTCAAGTGGCAGACCAAGCCAAAGCTGACCATCCATGGGGACCTGTACTATGAGGTTTGGGAGGGGGCTGGGAGAGGCCAGTCTGGGCCTTGGGGTTGAGACTGTCTAGGGCTTTATTTTTTTAGATGGGGTCTCACCCTGTTATCCAGGCTGGAGTGTAGTGGAATGATCTGGGCTCACTGTAACCTCTGCCTCCTGGGCTCAAGCAGTTCTCCCATCTCAGCCACTCAAGTAGCTGGGACCACAGGCACACCATGCCTGGCCAATTTTTTGTATTTTTGGTAGAGACAGAGTTTTGCTATGTTGTCCAGGCTGGTCTAGAACTCCTGAGCTCAAGCGATCTGCCCACCTCAGCCTCCCAAAGTGAACCACTGCACCTGACCCAGGAGGGCTTTTGAAGTGACTACAGTAGTTCCTCAGCCTTAGAATTGCCCACTGACTACCCTCGGATGAGATGGACTTTTAAAATGAAGTCCTCTTTGAAGGAGAGATGCAGACATGGTGACTTCTTTCTCAGAAAGACTTTTTGTATCCTGTCTTTGAAATGATAATAGTTGGTGGTGGTTGGTTTAGGGATGGAGGGGCCAAGGGGCAGATGCTTTTAGGAAACTTTTAACACTGAGGGTGGTACAAAAGTTGGTATTATTTTCTGATCCTTGAAATCATAGTCACCATGATGTCTTGGAATTTATGAGGTAGAAGAATTAAATGCAGATTATCCCGTTGAGTGCCCTTATTTTACAGATGAGAAGGCAGGTCGTAACGTTGGCTGCGTTCTCATAGTGGGTTATTGACAGCACTGGGAGTCTGGGCTTTTCCCCTCCACCCTGGTTTTTATTCCTTCCCCCACTTTGGCCAGGGAAAGAAGTGATGAGAATCAGAGTGGGAGCCAGGTAGCCCTCAGTGGGATTTTCTATCTGATGTGGGTTAGGACTTCTCGCCTTTGTTTTCACATCCTCTTGCCGTTGTGCTCCCACTGAGTGTCTGGGTCTACAATGCAGTATGCTCTGCTTTTCCCTCAGGGGAAGGAGTTCGAGACACGACTAAAGGAGAAGAAGCCAGGAGATCTGTCTGATGAGCTAAGGATTTCCTTGGGGATGCCAGTAGGACCAGTGAGTGTCAGTTAGCAGGCTGGGGAAGCAGCGAAGAGGGTGGGGATTGGGGCAGAAGCCAGAGACAGGGATAGGGTTTGGCAGATGGTATCCTGTTCTCTTTTTCCTGCAGAATGCCCACAAGGTCCCTCCCCCGTGGCTGATTGCCATGCAGCGATATGGACCACCCCCGTCGTATCCCAACCTGAAAATCCCTGGGCTGAACTCGCCCATCCCTGAGGTGAGCATCGTCCTTTTGTTCAGTCTCTGCTGTCTCTGCTTTTGAACTGGAAGGTAATTTTTTTGTTTTCCTTCTCTGACTCCACCAGGTGTCTCTTTTTTATTGATACATCATATTTGTCATATACCATGTGTCTCTATAGAAAAACAAAGAATGGTTTTTGTTTTTTAATAAACTGACATGCTCATCATAAAACAGTCAGAATTAACAAGTACAGAGATGAAGGCAAATCACAATTTTAGTACTAAGAAATAGCCAAATTCACTATTTGGTGAATGTGTTTCCAGCTATGTCTCTGATGACTATAAGAATGAACAGAGAAATAATTTTATCTCAGCCAGATGTGGTGTCTCACACTTGTAATCCTAGCACTTTGGGAGGCTGAAGTGGGAGGATCCCTTGGGGCCAGGAGTTCAAGACTAGCCTGGGGAACATAGTTAAGCCATATCTCTAGTGTTTAAAAAAAAAAGAAGCCTGGTCGTGGTGGCTCACGCCTGTAATCCCAGCACTTTAGGAGGCCAAGGAGGCTGGATCACAAGGTCAGGAGATCAGGAGATCGAGACCATCCTGGCCAATATGGTGAAACCTTGTCTCTACTAAAAATACAAAAAAATTAGCTGGATGTGGTGTCACATGCCTGTTATCTCAGCTACTTGGGAGGCTGAGGCACGAGAATCGCTTGAACCCAGGAGGTTGAGGTTGCAGTCAGCTGAGATTGCGCCACTTCACTCCAGCGTGGTGAGAGAGTAAGACTTCGTCTCAAAAAAAAAAATAATAATAATTTTTTTAACTTCACTTCAATCTGTCTCTCAGAAATAATTTTATCTCAGAAATGTGTGCAGATTTATTCTTATTTTAAAATAAGCATTAAAAAGAAAACAGAAAAGAGTTGTTAAAGTAAAAAAGTAGTATTGTTAAATATTAGATAGAAATTTCTGCCTCTTAAGAGAAATAGATTCTGAACAAGCCAGCTTTCCAAAGTTAGAAATTGAAGTCATTAAGAAACTCAATAAGAAATTGAAGTCATTCATATTTCACACAGATGAGAGGAAAGAAAAAGAAATTGAAGTAATGTTTTCAGCACACATATTTTGGTTTCAGACAGCAAAGGCTCTGCCATGACAGAAGAGGCTATTAACATACTTTCTGCCTCCTGTCTCCTCATCCTGTTGCCTCCAGAGTTTAGTCGTTTATTAATTTTGCTTTCTAATGCTTTATAACATTTAATTTTATTCTGCAATCATAATTTCCATAGTTCTCAAGTATCAGTTCTGTACTTTCGAGTGTGATTTTTCTCTAGGACTTCAGAATTTCTTTGGCAGCTAAGGAATAAACCAATTGTGCTATCTTGCAGAGTTGTTCCTTTGGGTACCATGCTGGTGGCTGGGGCAAACCTCCAGTGGATGAGACTGGGAAACCGCTCTATGGGGACGTATTTGGAACCAATGCTGCTGAATTTCAGGTATGGGCCATGTACTGGTGATCTGGTTTTGCTTAATGTCATGAAGGTTAGAGATTGTTGGTTTATAGCTTCATTATTAGGGAGTTGTGTGTGTTCTGAAATGTCAGTCTGAAAATGGGCATACATTTTCCTGAGATGTTAATGCAAGCTCCTCACTAGAATTTGAGCTCTAGGTAGGTAGGGATTATTGTCTGTGTGTTGACTCTTAACACTCCTTCAGCTTAAAACAGCCTGGCACATAATAGGTACTTAGTAAACATTTGTCTAATGAATAAGTGATCTGTTTCAGACCAAGACTGAGGAAGAGGAGATTGATCGGACCCCTTGGGGGGAACTGGAACCATCTGATGAAGAATCCTCAGAAGAAGAGGAAGAGGAGGAAAGTGATGAAGACAAACCAGATGAGACAGGCTTTATCACCCCCGCAGACAGGTGGGAAAAGCAGAGTGCCTCTTGGAAGTGGCCTATCTTTGGTGGCCTTCTCTTTACTCCAGAGCTTGTTCCTCTCTTCACAGTGGTCTCATCACTCCTGGTGGCTTCTCATCAGTGCCTGCTGGAATGGAGACCCCTGAACTCATTGAGCTGAGGAAGAAGAAGATTGAGGAGGCGATGGATGGGTGAGGGTGCCAGACAGGGCTGAGAGGGGAAGACCTTCACTTTCCTTCGGCTGGCTGACTATTGTTCCTTTTTCCCCCATCCCTTTTTAAACAATTATTGAACCAACTCTGCCAGGCACTACTCCAGGCAATGAGGAGTCAGCAGTTGAGGTAAACTGGTAATTAGAGAACAAGATACTTTCAGATGTGGATAAGGATGTTGAAGCAGAGGAAACTGGGTAGTGGGATGGGGTGGCAGGGAGGCCTTTGGAAAGGCCTCATTGAGGAGCTGGTGCTTGAACTGAGACCTGAATGAACATTAGGAAAACGCCAGCTACCGGATGATCTGGGTCAGAAGTAACAGTAAGTGCAAGAAAGTGCAAAGGCCCTGAGACAGGCATGGGCTCATATTTTGACGCTCCACTTTTAGGTACTTAAGTGTGTAGTGTTGTTAAGTCTTCCTAAATTGACCCTTTTATCATGAAATGACCCTCTCTTTATCCATTCTGGTCTTTGTTCCCTTTTTCCTGTTTTTCTACCTTCTTTTCGATTACTCGAACATTTTTTATGATTCCATTTTATCTCCAGTGTTGGTTTATTAGCTGTGAGTTTTTGCTTTGTTATTTTAGTGGTTGCTCTGGGATTTATTGTAGATCATGTCTTTATCAAGAGATAAAGACCTTCTCTTAATGTTACGCTGCTTCCAGATAGTATTAAGAGCCTTTATAATATACTTCATTTTTCTTCTCCCAATTTTTGTACTATATTGTCATGTAGTTTACTTTTACATATGTTAGCAATCTGATACTATATAATTATTATTTTTGCTTAAATGGTCAATTATCTTTTAGGGAGGTTTAAATAAGAATCACGAATGAAACCATGTAGTTATCATTTTTGTTTCTTTCATTTCTTTGTGTATATTCAGGTTTCTATCTGGTATCATTTTTCCTCTGTCTGAAGGGCTTCCTTTAAATGTTTCTTTTTTTTTTTTTGAGACAGAGTTTCACTCTTGTTACCCAGACTGGAGTGCAATGGCGCGATCTCGGCTCACCGCAACTTCTGCCTCATGGGTTCAGGCAATTCTCCTGCCTCAGCCTCCTGAGTAGCTGGGATTACAGGCACGCGCCACCGTGCCCAGCTAATTTTTTGTATTTTTAGTAGAGACAGGGTTTCACCATGTTGACCAAGATGGTCTCGATATCTCAACCTCGTGATCCACCCGCCTCGGCCTCCCAAAGTGCTGGGATTACAGGTGTGAGCCACCGTGCCTGGCTCCTTTAAATGTTTCTTACATTAGGGGGCATGGTGTCTTAGACCTGTAATCTCAGCACTTTGGGAGAAGGCTGAGGCGGTAGGATTGCTAGAGTCCAGGAGTTTAGCCTGGGCAACATAATGAGACCCCATTTCTGCAAAATATTAAAAAAACATTTCTTGTATTGTGGGTCTGCTGGTTTTTAATTCATTCAGTTTGGGTAGTCTTAAAAATTGTTTATTTGGCCTTCATTTTTTAAAAGATCTTTTCCAGGTATAGAATTCTAGGTTGACAACTTTTTTTCTTTCAATACTTTTTTTTTTCTTTTTTGAGATGGAGGCTTGCTGTGTTGTCCAGGCTGAAGTGCAGTGGTGTGATCTCGGCTCACAGCAACCTCTGCCTTCTGGGTTCAAGTGATTCTCCTGCCTTAGCCTCCTGAGTAGCAGGGATTACATGCACATGCCACCACACCCAGCTAATTTTTATATTTTTAGTAGGGATGGCATTTTGCCATGTTGGCCAGGCTGGTCTTGAGCTCCTGACCTCAAGTGATCTGCCTGCCTCGGCCTCCCAAACTGTTGGGATTATAGGTGAATCAGCCTTCTTTTAGTACTTTTAAGATGTTGCTCCAGTGTCGTCTTTCTTGCATTGTTTCTGGTGAGAAATCTGCTGTCATTCTTACCTTTGTTCCTGTGTATATAATGTGTCATTTTTGTTTGGCTATTTTTAAGATTGTATCGCTAGTTCTAACAATTTGACTACAACGTGCCTTGGTGTAGCTTCTGAATGTTTCTTTGATTGGGGGTTTTTTAATTATCTTAGATCTGGGTTTTTAGTTTTTATTAATTTGGGGAAAATTTTGATCATGATTTCTGCCAATATTTTCTCTGCTCCCTTCTCTTCTTTCCTTTGGGAACTCAAATTATTCCTCTATTAGGTCTCTTGAAGTTGTCCCACTGCTCACTGATGCTCTTAATTTTTAAAGAAATTCTCTCTCTTTGTATTTCATTTTAGAAAATTTCTATTGCTGGCCGGGCGCGGTGGCTCAAGCCTGTAATCCCAGCACTTTGGGAGGCCGAGGCGGGTGGATCACGAGGTCAAGAGATCGAGACCATCCTGGTCAACATGGTGAAACCCCGTCTCTACTAATACAAAAAATTAGCTGGGCACAGTGGCGCGTGCCTGTAATCCCAGCTACTCAGGAGGCTGAGGCAGGAGAATTGCCTGAACCCAGGAAGCGGAGATTGCGGTGAGCCGAGATCGCGCCATTGCGCTCCAGCCTGGGTATCAAGAGCGAAACTCCGTCTCAAAAAAAAAAAAAAAAAAAAAAAAAAAAAAAAAAAAAGAAAATTTCTATTGCTATGTGTTGAAGTTTACTATTTTTTCTTCTGTAATTTCTGATCCAACAGTAACCCCAAACAATGTAATTCTCCTTTCTAGATGTTTGATTTAGGGTTTTTAAAATCTATTCTTTTTCTCTTATTTAACTTTTTGAACATGTGGAATGCAGTTATGATAAAATTTAATTTTATTAATTTAATGTAATTTTAATTTTATTTTGAGATATGGAGTCGTGCCCAGTTGCCAGGCTGGAGTGCAGTGGTGCGATCCCGGCTCACTGCAACCTCCGCCTCCCAGGTTCAAGCAATTCTTGTGCCTCAGCCTCCAGAGTAGCTGGGACTACAGGCATGTGCCACCACACCTGGCTAATTTTTTTGTATTTTTAGTAGAGACAGAGTTTTGCCATGTTGACCAGGCTATTCTTGAACTCCTAACCTCAGGTGATCTGCCTGCCTCATCCTCCCAAAGTGCTGGGATTACAGGCATGAGCCACCACACCTGGCTACAACAACATTTTAATGTATCGTCTGCTAACTCTAACATCTGTGCCAGTTCTGGGTTGATTGCCATTCACTGATTATTTTCTTCATTATGGATTGTATTTTCTGACTCTTTTGCATGTCTGGACATTTTTTCTTTTTCCTTTTTTTTTTTTTGATACAAGTTCTCACTGTGTTGCCCAGGTTGGTCTTGAACTTCTGGGCTCAAGCAGTCCTCCTGCCTCAGCCTCCCAAAGTGCTGGGATTACAGGCATGAGCCACCGGGCATGTCCAGTGCCTGGTAATTTTTTATTGAATGCTAGGCTTTGTGAAATTTACGTTGTTGGGTCCATGGTATTTTTGTATTCCTGTACATTTTCTTCAACCTCATCCAAAAATAGTTATATGGAAATAGTTTGATCTTTTCAGGTCCTGTTTTTGGGGTTCCTGAGGCAGGACTGAAGCAGTCCTCCCCACTGTGAGACACAAGTACCTGTGTACTCTACCCACCATTCTGTGAATCAGGAGGTTTTTCCGTCTGGCTAGTGGGCGTTGCACTATTCCCAGTTCTGAGTGAGCAGCGGGTGCTGTTACGAATCCTTTTGGGTGCTGCTTTCCCTGTCCTTGGTAGGCAGGTGCTGCTTAGTACTCCCCTGCATACTTGAGGACCTTCTGTAGGTCTCTTGAGTTCTCGCTCTGCTCTTTTCTCCAGTATGCTTTCCTGTGAACTCTTACTGCCTTGATCTCCCTGGACTTCCACCTTCATCCTCCCAACTCATGGAGTCCTCTGGGCTGTCCATGAGTCTCCCTTCTTTGTTCTGTGGCCTGGAAACCCTCAGTGCAGCATGCTGGGGCAGTTGAAGGGCTCATCACATTTGTTTCCTGTCTCACAGGACTCACTTATGTTTTGTTGCCCCATGTCTGGTGTCTTGAAAACCATTGTGCCAGGCGCGGGGGCTAACACCTATAATCCCAGCACTTTGGGAGGCCAAGGCGGGCCAATCACCTGGGGTTGGGAGTTCAAGACTAGCCCGACCAACATAGAGAAACCCTGTTTCTACTAAAAATGCAAAAATTAGCCGGGCATGGTGGCACACACTTGTAATCCCAGCTACTTGGGAGGCGGAGGCAGGAGAATCACTTGAACCTGGGAGTCAGAGGTTGTGGTGAGCTAAGATTGCACCATTGCGCTCCATGGGCAACTCTGTCTCAAAAAAAAAAAAAAACAGTTTCATATATTTTGCCCATTTTTTGTTTGTTTCAGGCAGAAGGGCATATCTGATTCTTGTTGCTCCTTGTCAGGAAGCAGAAGTCTCAAACTTTGCATATTCAAAGAAGAAAAAGAAGGGTACTGTGGACAGGGTATAGTGAGGAGGGCTTGGATAAGGGACCAGACTATGAACCCTTTAGGTCATGGTAAGGAGTTTGGATTTTATTCAGATAATGGTCAGAAGCCTCAGAGGCTTTTAAGCAAAGGTCTGGCAAGACCCGACTTCCATTTTAAGGCATTTACTCTGGCTCCTGTGTGGCGAATAGAGTGTCACCTCTTCCAGTGGGAGAGGTAGAGATGAGGGACATGGTCTGGGGTGATAGTGGTAGATTTGCTCTTGTTCTTAGTGTAATTCTTGAAATTGGTGGTGAAACTGGCGGTGGATGGCTCCTGCATCGGAAGGCCTGGAAGTGTGAACTATGTACATTAGAACTCCAGGCATGACATTCTTTGGGTGGGAACTGTTGTAGCCTGCTCTTTTGCCAGCTTTTCTGTACCAAAGTTCTCTTGGAAACTTTCAGCCCTCTCTGACCTTTTGACCCTTCTATGCATGTGGGAGTCCTGGTCTGTGATCCCCTAACTTGGTTCAGGGGGCCCCTTAGCTCTGTCTGTTCCCTGGAGTCAGCACTGTGCCACCCTCCCCGCTACCGAATTCTTTTCTGTCATGGGCCTCCATGAACTGCGGAGGCTGCATCCCTGGGGAGCTCAGAAGCTCTCCAAGGCGCTGAGTGGTGGTGCCACTTGTTTCTTTTGTTTCCGCTCCTGGAGACCCTTTTGTCCCTTCCTTTTTGGGCCTAATCCCATTGTCCTTTGCAGAAGTGAGACACCTCAGCTGTTCACTGTGTTACCAGAGAAGAGAACAGCCACTGTTGGGGGAGCCATGATGGGATCAACCCACATTTATGACATGTCCACGGTGAGTACTTGAAGGACACTGCTTTTGGAGGCTGAGAAAGGCAGCAGAAGCTAGGGCCTCTGTGACTGTCTTTGGAGATGACAAAGCCCTGATTCCCTTTGCAGGTTATGAGCCGGAAGGGCCCAGCTCCTGAGCTGCAAGGTGTGGAAGTGGCCCTGGCGCCTGAAGAGTTGGAGCTGGATCCTATGGCCATGACCCAGAAGTATGAGGAGCATGTGCGCGAGCAGCAGGCTCAAGTGGAGAAGGAGGACTTCAGCGACATGGTGGCTGAGCATGCTGCCAAACAGAAGGTAGGCGCTTCCAGGGGGCTGGGCTGGGTGAGAGCCAGGGACCCTGGCTTGCTGTTTTCCAGTGGCGTGGTGCCCCCTAGTGGTCAGAGTGAGGGTGGCCTCTGCTTGCTGCCCTGCACTTCCTTAGATTTGGAAGTCTTAGAAATCTCCAGTGGGCTGCCCTCTTTAAGGATGATGATGGAGAGGAGCTCAGCCAAGTCTGAGAGGGATCTGGAAGGGAATCCAGATTCAGCACCTTTCCCACAGTCTTCTATGTCTATGTCAGGCTGCCCACCCTTGTTTTGGGGACTCAGGGGTGGCTCAACCTGTTGTAATGTCTCTTTCTCCCATACAGCAAAAGAAACGGAAAGCTCAGCCCCAGGACAGCCGTGGGGGCAGCAAGAAATACAAGGAGTTCAAGTTTTAGGTCCCCTCATGCTGGCCTTCCTTTCGGTCCTCTGTCTGGATGCCTGGGCTTCACACAAGAGCCACCTCTCCCGCAATTCCCAAGGACTTGTCATTTCATGTTCTTATTTTAGACCTGTTTTGTAAATAAAGCTGTTTCCCAAGGAAAGAGATGAATATGTAACACTCCTGATCCTCCCTCATCTCCTTTTAGCCCCTTCTGCAAAAGGACTAAAATAGCCTCTTTCTACAGTCACTGGGCTGCCCCAGTAACCACGAACATGAACTGGGATCAGACGGTGCAGTTGACTTGTGGTGACGCCAACCCCGGGCTGAGATCTGTGTTTCACCACCGCCCTGCTTTGTAGGAAGGCCTGGGGGATGTACCTCTAGGTCTGGTTTGACCTTACTACTTTGTCCTTGGGGAATAAAAATAGCCAGCTTAGCGCCCTAGCACGGCTGAGGAAGTAACAGTGGGCTTGGGAAGTAGGCCACGGCAGGCCTTCCCAACTGACCTTGTGGCTAGAAGTCCAAGTCCTTACCTGTTCGAGCACATAGCTTAAAAGCTAAATTGTCTTGAGTTCGTGTGAGCCCTTGGGTTCAAGCAACAGTAGTCGCTGGGATTTGGGGTTTGTGTGTGGGATGGAGGGACTTGTTTTCTCCAGGTTCGAATCCCCTGGTCCTGGATAGCCTTTCTGACACACTGGAGTAGGCTGGACCACTGGCTCCCTTGGGCATTTGCCAGCCTGTGGGGAGGGGAGTCTGGCGCTGCTGTGGTGCTACTGTTGGTGTAAGTGCACCAGCGAGGCGCTCACTTGCTGGAGGGTTCACGATGGTTTGGGGGGGTGGTGATCCAGATAGGATGTTGCAGCTGTGCTAGGCCTTAGGAGGAATGGAATTTCAGAAATTTGGTAAGCAACAAAGCACTGGCATTCTGTAATGAAGGATTTTGGGGGTAGGGGAGCTGTAGGGAAAGAAGAGGAAGCTTGGCTCCAGATGGGCCCCGGCATAGCTTGAGAATTCACTCGTGCGAAGAACCTTATAGACTCCAGGTTCCTGAGCCCCCGCCTGCTCTCAGGGCGGAAGCTTCCCGGATCACAGGCACCCGCGGTGGCGACGGGCCCCGGGTCTGCGGCGGGCCCCGGGTCTCCGCCGACCGCTGCGTTTGCTGGCGCCTCAGGGCAGGGCCAGGTCGGCAGGCGGAGAGCAAGCTCCCCGGCGTAGGCTCCTCAGACTAGAGGGGCCGAGGCGCGCTCCCGCAGCAACCCCCTCCCTGCCGGGACCGAGTCCCGGAAAAGCCGGGTTTCCGCTGACGGGGCCACAGTCAGCGGGGGCGGGGAAGGGAGGAGCGGGGGCCAACGGGCTGCAGATCTGAGGGCCTGGCGCGCGCACAGACCCCACCTCCCTTCCGCTGGAGCGAGGGGCGCGGGCCGCCGCACGCAGGGCGCGAGCGCGCCCGGCTCGGCCCCTGGGCGCTGGGTGGGGCCGCGCGGGCCGGGATCCCCGCCCCCTCCCGGACACGCCCACCCGTGTCGGCCGCGCGAGCCGCAACAGGCAGCGGCGGACGAGCGCGAGGCCCGCGCGCCCAGAGGCCCCGCGCGTGCGTGCAGCCCGCTGGCGGCTCGCGCTAGGGCAGGCGGGCTGAGGAGGCAGCCGAGCCCCTGCCGCAGCCGCCGCCGCCGCGGGGGAAGCCTGGGAGCCCACTCGGCGTCGCCTCGGTCTCCGTAACCCCCGCACCCCCACCCCTGGCCAATAGACTGGCAGGGCCATGGCGGAACGCGGAGGGGCAGGCGGTGGTCCCGGAGGCGCCGGGGGCAGCAGCAGCCAGCGGGGCTCCGGGGTCGCCCAGTCCCCTCAGCAGCCGCCGCCGCAACAGCAGCAGCAGCAGCCGCCGCAGCAACCGACGCCCCCCAAGCTGGCCCAGGCCACCTCGTCGTCCTCGTCCACTTCGGCGGCGGCTGCCTCCTCCTCGTCCTCGTCCACATCCACCTCCATGGCCGTGGCGGTGGCTTCGGGCTCCGCGCCTCCCGGCGGCCCCGGGCCAGGCCGCACCCCCGCCCCTGTGCAGATGAACCTGTACGCCACCTGGGAGGTGGACCGGAGCTCGTCCAGCTGCGTGCCCAGGTGAGCGCGGGCGGGTGCGGCGGGGCGCCGGGGGAGCGGGGTGTTCGCCGGGGCCCAGCCCTCACCCCCCCAGCGCCCAAGGGGTCTCCGCCCTCCATCCCCCCAACAGTCCCGCAGGCGGGCCTGGCTCCAGTCAGGCCTCCCGGGACTCCTGCCACGGGGACCCGCCCTCTCCTGGCAGCACCACCTTCTGCCTAGGGCCGGGACCACCCTCCCGTCCTCCCCGAGGGACCTTTTGGCCTCGGCCCTGGGCTTTCTCCCGTTGAGCTGACCGAATCCGGCCTTCCTGGCCCGGAGTTCCCCTAGTAAGTTACACTCCTGCCTCGCCGGCGCCGGGGGCTGTACATACATTACATGGATGTGGTATAGATCTGTCTTGATATTATTATTTCCCAATAGACTCAGCATGTGCCAAACTCGATTGTCACCTCTTGCAGGTAAAGCTCATATAGTCACCCTACGGGCCTCTCGTTAGCCTTCGGCACACATGTTCGTTTGAACTTCATGTTACACACGTTCTGTCCCAAGCGCTATGCTCTTAGTTTTGGGGCCCTATTTAATGTGTCCTCAAGTGTATTTTTACTTCCCCTCCCCCACTAAAACTGGTCCCAGACTCTCCCAGCTCTGCAGGGCACTGTGAAATTACTGCCTTGTTCCTAAATTCAATCCATTCTTCTGTCTGTTGGAACCATCTGGGGACTTTCCTTCCATTGGCAAAATAGGCCTGAGTTTGGGGATATTTTCTGTTTCTGTATTGGCAAGGCAGTCTGTCTCCAACTTTGGGGATAGTGTGCTGTGTCTTACAGTTTACCATTTGAATAAGACAGCGTGTGGAGCTGGTTTCATTCAGAAAGGCCAGAGAAGTGCCTGGAGATGTTCTTTTTTGTCACCTTACAGCTGAGTTGATTCTGTTGCCTTGAAGTCTTGGGCCCTCTCCGCACTGTTTGTTAGGCAGGCAGATGTGTAAGTCAGAGTTAGGGAGTGTTGCTGGCCTCCACCCTCAACTGTTTTGCTGTCCCCACTTTTATTCTGGAAAATATTATTTTATATATATCCTAGATAGGAATGATGAGAGTACATCTTACTGTTTCGCTCAGCTTAAGGAACATTAACTTAAGGACCATTATCACTTCTGTTGAAGCTCTCAGGATACCCCTTCCTGATCACCTCCCCTCTTCTCCCTACAAAGGTAAACACTATTTTGAATCGTGTTTATCATTTCTTTTTAGAAAAAAAATAGTTTTACTACATGTATGCATCTCTAAACAATATTTTTTGTAGTTCTGAATGTTCTTGAAGTTTGTATAAATGCTGTCATTCTGTATGTGTTCTGTGACTTGATTGGTTTTTTCTTTTTAAAAAAATCAGCATTAGGTTTGTGAGAATCATCCATGTGGTATGTTAGCTGTAGTTTAAATATTTTCATGATGGGTAGTATTCTGTTGTATAATGAATATACCATAATTCTCTTGATGAATATGTAGGTTGTTTCCTGTTTAACACCCACAGTAATGCATACATTTCCCCACAGGACTCCTAGTGCTCTTGTGCAGAAGTTTCTTTAGGTTGTCTTCATATGGAGGGGTGTGATTGCTGCTCACTCGTGGGGTATAGATCTGGGACTTCACTGGGCAAGGGTAGATTGTTTCCACGTGCTCCTTCCACTGCGTTTCTGCGTCACTTGACAGATTTACACATTGTTTTTTTCTCTGTCCTTTAGGGAAATCAGGAGCCACATTAGTTTAGTTTGCTGTGGCCAGATCCATAGCACAACACCAAGTTCAAGTGAGAGTTGAATGTGTGATGGTGTTCCTTTCGTGATTCTAAGCAGGCCTCTTTCTTTCTATACAGGCCCATCTATCGCTGAAGTATTCTAACCCACCTCTTTCACACATAGAAACACCGTGTCCCTTCCTACATGGGTCCAGCCTTGCCCATTCTTCCTTCACTTCCATGCCTGTGTTTGATGATGTTTGGAGAGCTGCCTTATCCAGCTTGTTAGGTTGAAAAGGTGCGAGCCGACTGGCAAGAAGCTGCAACAGAGGGGCACAGATGAAACCACTGACTGCTGTCGATGTTTGGTTTACCCCTAGGTCTCTTGGTCACTGTAAAGTCCATGTAATAAATTATTAGCCCAAGACATAGCCAGGCATCTTGATCAAATGTATAATTACTATGCTAACTTGCTGTGAAAGGCTTAGGCGGGCTTGTTTTTGCTTTCTGGGAGCCTGGGGTTATGTCACGTTTACTGACCAGCCCTTGAGCTTGTCCACTGTCCTGCTCTGACCTTGTTTTCCACCCATCACCCTTGTACCTCCTCACTCCTTGTGGAACACGTGTGCTCTTTGAGCATGCTGCAGGCTGGAATAACATACTGTGGGAGAAAATGGCCTGCCATTGGTCTTTCCAATTATTAGAGTCATCTGGTTAATTTGAGGTCTCCTAGGTGTCCTTGTTCATGTTGTTTAGAATATATTGGCGACGTGCAGCACTCCGTGGAGGGATTAATATTCTTGTCTCATGTAACTCAAATGGGACACAAATATATGAGATACATGCACTTTAGAAATGTAAACATGATTGTGGATTTAAGGTTAGGTGTGCATAAGAATGTCCTGGGATTTGGTCTCTTAGGGCAGAGATGAGGGACTTGAACAGTACAGCATTAGGAAAGTCCTGCTGCTTTTCTTGATGCCTGTCAAAATATAATTTGCTTTTGAAAAAAATACCATTTCCTGGCCAGGTGTGGTGGCTCACGCCTATAATCCCAGGACTTTGGGAGGCCGAGGCAGGTGGATCACAAGGTCAGGAGTTTGAGACCAGTCTGGCCAATATTGTGAAACCCCCCATTCTACTAAACATACAAAAATTAAGCGAGTGTGGTGGTGGGTGCCTGTAGTCCCAGCTACTTGGGAGGCTGAGGCAGGAGACTTGCCTAAACCTGGGAGGCAGAGGTTGCAGTTAGCTGAGATTGCGCTACAACACTCCAGCAGTGGTGACAGAGCGAGACTCCGTCTCAAAAAAAAAAAAAAAAGGAAAAAATACCATTTTCTGTATTAGATATTTAAATAAAGAGCATTGTAGTTGTTCCTCAGGTAGGTGTCTGCTCTTAACATCTATTAAATTCCCCCAGAATACATAGTACTTTTGAAAAACTTTTATAGATGAATAACTTACTCCACAGCTGGTTTTAAAAGAACGAAATTGGGCCGGGCGCGGTGGCTCATGCCTGTAATTCCAATACTTTGGGAGGCCAAGGCGGGTGGATCACCTAAGGTCAGGAATTCAAGACCAGCCTGACCAACATGGTGAAACCCTGTCTCTACTAAGTACAAAAAGTTAGCTAGGCGTGGTGGTCAGCGCCTGTAGTCCCAGCTACTTGGGAGGCTGAGACAAGAGAATTGCTTGAACCGGGGAGAGGGAGGTTGCAGTGAGCCGAGATTGCACTATTGCCCTCCAGCTTGGGCAAAGAGAGCAAAACTGTCATACGATTGCAATGAGCAATCAGAGCTCACTGCAGTCTCCAACTCCAGCTCAGTGATCCTCCAGCCTCGGCCTCCCAAGTAGCTGGAACTGTAGGCATGTGCCACCACACCTGGCTAATTTTTTTGTAAAGACAGGGTCTCACTACGTTGCCCAGGCTGGTCTTGAACTCCTTGCTTCAAGCTATCCTCCTACCTCAGACTCCCAAAGTGCTGAGATTACAGGTGTGAACCACTGTCGCCGGCCTTTTACCAACATTTTTTTAAAAGACAAAATAATTAATACATGTCCATGATTAGAAATTTGAGCAGTATAGAAAGATGGAAAGCACAAAGCAAAAGGCCCCCAGTCCCTCCATCTTCTCACTTCCCAGAGGTAATCACTATGAATTACAGTTGGCTTTTAAGATGCTGTTATAAGAAGGTAGATCTGCTATAGTACCTTTCTCCTTTATGAAATTCAAGCTTTAGAAGTTAGCATTGTTTTCCCTCCATGCCAAGTAGTACTTCCTCCACTATGGTCCAGTATGGCATGGACTGTGGTGCAGGGTTATAGGGATGAGGTGGCATGCTGCTTGATGTTAAAGGAAGGGTTTTAGAGCCTCATTGTTGATCCCTTCCCTTCAGTCTTTGTATGGTGAGATTTCCCTGATGTTCTTTTCTCTTTTTGTGTTGCTGTAAGTAGGAGAGACAGAAAAAATTATAAAATTTTACAAGCATTCAAAATTTCTTCAGTGGCATGAAAGTTATTATTATTTTTGAGACAGAGTCTTGCTCTGTTGCCCAGGCTGGAGTCAGTGGCGCGATCTCGGCTCACTGCAGTCTCCACCTGCTGGGTTCAAGCAGTTCTCTGCCTCAGTCTCCTGAGTAGCTGGGATTATAGGTGCTTACCACCACACCCAGGTAATTTTTGTATTTTTAGTAGAGACGGGGTTTCACCATCTTGGCCAGGCTGGTCTTGAACTCCTGACCTTGTGATCCTCCCACCTCAGCCTCCCAAAGTGCTGGAATTACAGGTATGAACCACCGTGCCTGGCCAAAAGTGATTATTAAGAGATGAAATGTGCTCTGCTGTATCAGTTGCAAACTATATCCAAAGCCCCTTTGCATACCCTTATGTGCATGTGAACTTAGGGAAGGAGTTCAGCAGTTATCAGTCACGTTTGTCCTTAGGCTACATTTTTTTTTTTTTTTTTTTTTTTTTTGAGATGGAGTCTCCCTCTGTCACTCAGGCTGGAGTGCAGTGGTGTGATTTTGGTTCACTGCAACCTACGCTTCCTGGGTTCAGGTGATTCTCCTGCCTCAGCCTTCCCGAGTAGCTGGGACTACAGGTGTGCGCCACCATGCCCAGCTAATTTTTTTTTGTCTTTTTAGTAGAGACAAGGTTTCGCTCTGTTGGCCAGGCTGGTCTGAACATTTGACCTCAAGTGATCCGCCCGCCTCGGCCTCTCAAAGTGCTGGGATTACAGACGTGAGCCACTGCATCTGGCCAGGCCACATTTTTTTAAAAAGTGGGTGCTGAGGTCAAGTCTTAATGGACAAAAGTGTTGGAGCCAGAGGAGGTGACTATAGCTGAGTCAGCATGACTGGCCTGCAGTAGAAGTGTTACTTTCATGAAAACACTTGGGAGCAGTTGCCCCTTTAACCACAGAAGCACTAGACAAACCAAGATATACTACTCTGTCTTCTTACTATATACTAGGACAAACTCTTCCATACCTCAGTTTACTTTTATTTTGTTTTGTTGTTGTTGTTTTTTGAGACATGGTCTCACTCTGTTACTCAGGTTGGAGCGCAGTGGCACAATCACACCTCATTGCAGCCTAGACCTCCTGAGCTCAAGCATTCCTTCCACCTCACCCTCCCGAGTAGCTGGGTCCATAGGCACATGCCACCATGCCAGGCTGATTTTAAATTTTTTTGTAGAGATGGGATCTTGCTGTGTTGCCCAGGCTGTTCTCGAACTCCTGGGCTCAAGTGATCCTCCTGCCTCAGTCTCCCAAAGTACTGGGATATAGGCGTGAGCCACTGTGCCCGGCCCATGCTTAGTTTTTTCATCCTTATGGGAATACTTTTACTTACCATCCATTCTTAGATGTGGATGAAATAGATATAAAACAGGATCTATAGAAGCAAGGGAGAAAGCACTCCTTAAATTATAGGTATAAAGTAAATGTAATTGATCAAATAAGAGAGACCTGGTGAAATTTCTGTTACTATTCTACCATTAAAAGTCTTAAAAGCATGTTTGTACCTTAGGAGATTTGAATTTCACATTGTGAGTGTTGTAATAGAATATCCTCTCTATCAGGGTAATAGTATCCATCGTCCCTGTGGAAGCTCAGATTCCTTGAGTTAGAAAGATAATGACTTTCACAGAGTCCATTTTACATGTATTGATTTACAGATCTTTTGGACACATTAGCAGTTATGTGATTTCTTTCTAAACTAGTTTTTCAGTTTCTTGGCCAAGCCAGTAAGTTGTCACTGTTGTTGTTGGTGCTGGCATGAGGGCGGTGCAAGTCAGAAAATGTTTGGGCTGTGTCTTTTCACTACCTCACCTCAGGAGACTTGTCCAGTTTGGACCTGGACTTTTTGTTTGTTTGTTTGTTTTTGGTTCTGAGTCTTGCCACCCAGACTGGAGTGCAGTGGCATGATCTCGGCTCGCTGCAACCTCCACCTGCCGGGATTCTTGTGCCTCGGCTTCCTGAGTAGCTGGGACTACAGGCTTGTGCCACCACACCCAGATAATTTTTGTATTTTTAGTAGAGACGTGGTTTTTACCCTGTTGGCCAGGCTGGTTTCGAACTTCTGACCTCAAGTGATCCACCCGCCTTGGCCTCCCAAAGTGCTGGGATTATAGGCGTAAGCCACCACATCTGGACTGGCCTGGATTTGAAGATTTTGCTGTAGACGCCAGCATGCATCTACATGGTGCGTCCGCTGAAATTTGGTGTTGGCCTGGCTTGCACCCGTGTTGTCACATTCCAGAAATTCCATGGGAATCTAGGGTAGCTGTGGGAATGATTTGCCAGTGTTGGTCTTCTTCCAGCGTAGGGTTTGGAGTGATATTCAGGGCTCTTGAGGAAAGTCAGAGTTTGGAGTTAGCCTTAGAACTTCTTTCAGAGGGCCATTGAACAAGCTGGGCAGGCTCTAGGTTGGCGAGCACTGATAGGGTCTTCTCTGTGAGCTTAGATGGAGGAATAACTAGCTTCCAAAGGTTTTAGAGACCAAGATATGCACCAACTCTAGAGTGTTACCCCTTATAGAGGTTCACAGGGCAGTTGACTGGACCTGTTTTCCCCTTTATCTCATTAGAAACCATGGCTTTGGTCACAGCTCAGGAATCATCACTTAGGCAGACCTGTAACCTGCCTCTTGGCCTTGGGAAACTCAGTAGAACAGACAACTACCCAATGAAACACATCTGGAAAACTTATAGAAAATAGTTTGTTAAAGCATTTCAAGGCTGGGCATGATGGCTCACGCCTATCCACTCAGCACTTTGGGAGGCTGAGGCAGAAGGATCACTTGAGTCCAGGAGTTCCAGACCAGCCTGGACAACATGGCAATCCTGTCTCCACAAAAAATAAACAAAATTAGCCAGGTATGGTGGTGTGGACCTGTGGTCCCAGCTACTCAGGAGGCTGAGGTAGGAGGAACGCTTGAGCTCAGGAGGTCCAGGCTTCAGTGAGCCATGATCTCGCCCCTGCACTCAAGCCTGGGTGACAGAGCAAGACCCTGTCTCAAACAAAAAATGGTTGAATGGAGAATGTTCTAAACCATTACTTTCCTTGTGTTGAGGTAGATGGTGAGGCATAGATGATAAAATAGTGTTGATGGCAGGTTTGTTTATTTTTTTGCAGATCTTTTTAGACTGTAAGGTGTTTTGTTTGTTTGTTTGTTTGTTTTTTTGGAAACAGTCTTGCTCTGTTGCCCAGGCTAGAGTGCAGTGGCGAGATCTTGGCTCACTGCAACTTCCACCTCCTGGGTTCAAGCAATTCTCTTGCCTTAGCCTCCTGAGTAGCTGGGACTACAGGTGCACACCACCACACCTGGCTAATTTTTTGTATTTTTTTTTTAGTAGAGATGGGGTTTCACTGTGTTGCCCAGGCTGGTCGTGAACTCCTGAGCTCAGGTAATTCTCCTGCCTCGACCTCCAATGTACGGGATTATAGACGTGTGCCACCGCACCTGGCCAGTTTGTTGTTGTTGTTGTTTGTTTGTTTGTTTTGAGTCAAGAGTTTCGCTCTTGTCACCCAGGCTGGAGTGCAATGGCATGGTCTTGGCTCACTGCAACCTCTGCCTCCCAGGTTCAAGCAGTTCTCCTGCCTCAGCCTCCCAAGTAGCTGGGATTACAGGTGTATACCACCACGCCTGGCTAATTTTGTATTTTTAGTAGAGACCGGGTTTCACCATGTTGGCCAGACTGGTATCGAACTCCTGACCTCAGGTGATTTGCCTGTCTTGGCCTCCCAAAGTGCAGGGATTACGGGCGTGAGCCACCATGCCTGGCCAACTGTAAGGTTTTTAAGGTACAACAAAGGTTAGAATATTTTAGTTTAGTTCTAGCTTTCAACAATTTTTCTGAATCTCAAATATTGTTCTTCCTCTTTTCTCCTTGTGAGTAATGATCTATGTCAACTCCCAGATAAACCTGGGTTGCCTTCATCCTTTCAGCACTTTCAGTACTTTTCGTTTTGTAAATATAGTGGTACCCACAAGTCATTTTGGCAAAAACACTTTTTACAACTGTATGCGTCTTAGAAATTGCACTGTGGGTAATTTGCCGTGTATGTTTTTTAGTGACCTGATGTAAATATAGGTAGATGTGAAAGGAATGACACCTTAAAACTTGTTCCCTACTATACCACCTGTTCCCTTCTTTGTAGTCTCTGTAACTCCTTCAGATAACTCTCAAAACCTTATTGTGAATAGGATTTCCCCCAGCTAACATTTTGGGTATGACTGGCATGTTAATTATCTCTGAGGGATTTTAGACTGGTTATTTTGTTTTTGTTTCTAGGACAGGCTCTTACTCTGTTGCCGAAGCTGGAGTGCAGTGGCATGAACACAGTTTGATCTGTAGCCTAACTCCCTGGGTTCAAGTGATCCTCCCGCCTTAGGCTCCCAAGTACCTGGGACCACAGGCACATGCCAACATGCCCTGCTAACTTTTTAATTTTTTGCAGAGACAAGGTCCCACTATGCTGCCCAGGCTGGTCTCCAACCCCTGGGCTCAAGAGATCCTCCTGCCTCCGCCTCCCATAGTGTTGAGATTACAGGCATAAGCCATTGCAGCCGGGCTAGACTGGTTATTGTGCTTAGATACAGGATGGTGCTTTTTCTTTTCAGTTGTTTTCTTTTCTTTTCTTTTCTTTTTGAGATAGAGTCTTGTTTTGTTGCCCAGGCTGGAGTGCAGTGGCGTGATCTTGGCTTACTGCAAGCTCTGCCTCCCAGGTTCAAGTGATTCTCCTGCCTCCACCTCCCAAGTAGCTGGGATTATAGGTGCATACCACCAAGCTTGACTAATTTTTGTGCTTTTTTTTTTTTTTTTTTTTTTTTTTTTTTAAACTGAGTTTCGCTCTTGTTACCCAGGCTGGAGTGCAGTGGTGTGATCTCAGCTCACCGCAACCTCCACCTCCTGGATTCAGGCAATTCTCCTGCCTCAGCCTCCTGAGTAGCTGGGATTACAGGCACGTGCCACCATGCCCAGCTAATTTTTTGTATTTTTAGTAGAGATGGGGTTTCACCATGTTGACCAGGATGGTCTCGATCTCTGGACCTCGTGATTCACCCGCCTCGGCCTCCCAAAGTGCTGGGATTATAGGCGTGAGCCACCGCGCCCAGCCCCTAATTTTTGTACTTTTAGTAGAGAGTGGATTTCACCATGGTGATCAGGCTGGTCTCGAACTCCTGACCTCCAGCCCACCTCAGCCTCCCAAAGTCCTGGGATTATTGGCATGAGCCACCACACCAGCCTCTTTTCAGTTGTTTTCTGAAACATTGTGTTTGTGTGTGTGTATGTGCACTTCTGTAAATGTTTGTGAGTTTTCTTTTGTTCATCTTGGTAGGTGAGACATTCTTTATAGCAGTTTTTTTTTTTTTTAATAGTTTATTGCTGGGAGAAGGTCTGGGTTAAAAAAAAATGTTTGGGTAAGAAAAATGTTTAGAACACACAAAGGCTAGGGGCATCAGTCATCATTTACTGATCCCTTCTCACTAACCTTTTCCTGCCTCTTATTTACAAACACCTAATGGCTTCGGAGTTTAGGGAGCAGCTTTTCCCTTCTGTTTTTCTGTTTTACGGTACCTCTGAAACACACTGCATTGTAATCCCTCCCAACTTGTGCTACCCTAGTCTTTCCAGAAAGTAACCCCTAGTGGCAGTTTAGAGTGAAATGAAAATCAGAACTTGTCACACCCCCTCTATAATCTTTCAGTTCATTCGTTCAGCAAAAGCTTATAGACCAGCTGATGTGTGCCACAAACAAAATCCTTGATCTCATGAAGGCTGCATTCTAGTGGGTGAAAATAAGAGACACCATCCAATAACTTTCCATCATACTTAGAAAAGATCCCTTTTTCATGCCTCAGGAGATGCTAAACATGTCAGAAGCCCCTTCCCATGTCTTCGACCTCACCTCTGCATTCTCCCCTTGCTGCCAGGTGGTGGGTCACACCCACCTTAGGGCTTTTGCACTTATTCATTGAGCATTTGTAAAGTAACTAACTAAAAGTACAAGATTATTTCTGGTAATGGCGAGCAGTTGTGAAGCAGCTTTATAAACTCCCAGAAGGGGTTGAGCAGGTGAGGACAGCCTTCCAAGGTGGCAGGTCTGCGAAGAGCTGAATAATACCCAGAAGCCAGTCTCAGTAATCCAAGAATCCAGGGAAACAGCATCACAGGTAGAGGAAACAGCAAGAGCAAAAGCACTTGGATCACTGAGACTGGCTTCTGGGTATCATTCAGCTCTTTGCAGACCTGCCACCTTGGAAGGCTGTCCTCACCTGCTCAGCCCCTTCTGGGAGTTTATAAAGCTGCTTCACAACTGCTTGCCATTACCAGAAATAATCTTGTTCCTTTAGTTAGTTACGTTATAGATGCTCAATTAATATATTTGTCAAATCAATGACACTAATTTTCTTATACTGTGTTTATAATGTTTATTGAATGACTATCTGTTATACACAATTCATCTATTCACCAAATATTTACTGAGTATTTCTATGTGCCAAGCACTGATCTAGGCTCTAGAGAAGCAGCAGCAGATAGGCTGACAAAGCCCATTCTCTCCAAAAGTGTACATTCTGGTGGCGTGACAGATGAGAAACAGTTACATCATTATATCTATGATAAATGGTTAGATAGCAAATAGGGTCACAAAGAAAAGTATGGTAGGGAACTGAGCATTGGGGGAAAGGCTGTCCTAGTCAGGGAGGGCCTCTGGTGAGGTGACAGTTGAGCTGATGCTCACTGCAGTGAAGCTGATGACCTGGGCATTTCCTGTGTGCCTCAAAACCTCCAGAGGCAGGTGCTAAGATCCCTTTTCTCAGAGGGGAAAATTGAGGCCCTGTGAGGTGAAGGCATTTTTTTAAGAATACACAGTTTAAAAGTGGGTAGGGCTGGTATTTGTGTCATGACTCACGGTTGCTGGACACCAGAGCTGTTTCTGTGTTTAAACCTGATCCCCTAAACTCTGTCTGGTTCTCATAGTTGACAAATAATATTTAATGTCTTATTCTTTGTCAGTTGGAATTACAGAACGCTGCTCAATTTCCATCATAGACAGTGAGAGGCTATGTGGCATAGTGGCTGTGAGTGTGGGTTCTGGAGCCAGTCAGGTCAGATTTGACTATTTGAGTGACTCTGGACAAGTTTTTAACCTCTATTATGCTTCATTTTTTTTCCATCTGTAAATGGGCATAATAATTGTCCTTGCTGGGTGTGGTGGCTCACATTTATAACCCCAACAATTTGGGAGGCTGAGGTGGAAGGATCGCTTGAGCCAGGAGTTTAAGACCAGCCTGGGCAACATAGGGAGACCCCGTCTGTACAAAAAATAGAAAAAAATTAGCTGGGCTTGGTGGCACATGCCTATGATCCCAGCTACTTTGGAGGCTGAGTCTGGAGGATTGCTTGAGCTCAGGAAGTTGAGAATGCAGTGAGCTGTGTTATGTAAACCACTGCACTCCAGCCCGAGTGACAGAGCGAGACCCTGTCTCAAAAAAAAAAAGTCTCTATCTCACAGGATTATCATCAGAATTAAATCAGGTTAGTACATGTTAATTGTATGTGTGGCAACATAGAAAGCACTTAATATTAGCTATTACCGTTGCTATTTTTCTCGTCAACCTAATTTCTCTGTCTTCTCTGCCCCCTCTCAACCAAAACAAAGTAAACATGCTTTCTTTTTTTTTTAAAATATATATATTTTTTATTGCATTTTAGGTTTGGGGTACATGTGAAGAACATGTAAGATTGTTGCATAGGTACACAGATGGCAGTGTGGTTTGCTGCCTTCCTTCCCATCACCTATATTTGGCATTTCTCCCCATGTTATCCTTCCCCAAGTCCCCACCCCCTGCTCTCCTTCCCCTATTTCCCCCCGACAGACCCTAGCGTGTGATGCTCCTCTCCCTGTGTCCATGTGTTCTCATTGTTCAACACCCGCCTATAAGTGAGAACATGCGGTGTTTGATTTTCTGTTCTTGTGTCAGTTTGCTGAGAATGATGGTTTCCAGGTTCATCCATATCCCTACAAAGGACACGAACTCATTGAGTAAACATACTATCTTTCCAGAATTAGGGTAATACTCAGATTTCCTCAGTGGGACCATCACAAGTTCTTGGGTTCACCTTAGGTACGTATCCTGCCAAACTCCAGACTTATTAGACTACAAAGTCAAAGCAAAATATTTTGGTTCTCTGAAGCAGTGGCTGGGTCAGGATCCTGTTTCTACATCCTGCCAGCTTATATGAACGGAAGAGATGGTGAAGGCTCCGCCTGCAAACCACAGCTTTGTTTTGAGCCAGCTTGACTTGACAGCTTCCCTATTTTACCTGCTGACTTCTTTAGCCCTGGTTTGGCAGCCAGAAGAGCAACTGAACCGGTTTATAGCTTGCCACTTACCACCAATGAAAACTAAGCAACTCCTAGGAAAATGAAGGTTTAACTGAGCAACTCCGAGGAATATGAGGGTTTAACTGAGCAACTCCTAGGAAAATGAGGGTTTAAATGTAGTTGTTTTTTTTTTCTCTTGTCTTTTAAAGTTTTCCTTTTTATGTGTCAAACTGTAGAAGAACTACATTCTGGCCGGGCACAGTGGCTCATGCCTGTAATCTCAGCACTTTGGGAGTCCGAGGCAGGTGGATCACGAGGTCAGGAGTTCAAGACCAGCCTGGCCAAGATGGTGAAACCCATTTTTAGTCTATTGTTTAATAAAATTATGTCCTCAGAGTTTTTAGTCTCTACTAAAAATACAAAAATTAGACGGGCGCGGTGGCAAGCACCTGTAATCCCAGCTACTTGGGAGGCTGAGGCTGGAGACTTGCTTGAACCCAGAAGGCAGAGGATGCAGTGAGCCAAGATCATGCCATTGTACTCCAACCTGCGCAACAGAGTGAGACTTCATCAAAAAAAAAGAAAAACTACATTCTACTTTTACAGGAAGAACATGATAATACATTTGTGGTCTCTTCTGAAACATGTAGATCTTTGGGTGTATGTTCATTTTCAACTTTAATAGGCATCAGGACTTTGTTTTTCCATTTTGATTGGAAATCTACAACTATATTTACTTGTTTCTGGTTCTTTTTAAAGAATATAAAACACAGATTAACATTTCCTTGAATCTGGATCTTAATGATTAATGGCTTCTCATGGTAGATATCAGGGCTTAATGAAGAGTGTAGACTGGTACATGGGGCACAACTGGTTTCTTTCTTTCTTTCTTTTTTTTTTTTTTGAGGCAATCTTACTCTATCCCCCAGCCTGGAGTACAGTGGTGCAGTCATAGTTCACTGCAGCCTTGAACTCGTGGACTAAAGTGATCCTTCGACCTCAGTCTTCTAAATACAGGTGCACCACGTCCGGCTAAATTTTTAATTTTTTGTAGAGATGGGGTTTTGCCATGTTGCCCTGAACTCAAGCAACTTCAGCTTCCCAAAGTGTTGGGATTACAGGCATGAGCCACCATCCTTGGCTGCCTTTTTTTTTTTTAAACCTCATTTGTTATGATAGATAAAATGTTTGTAAAATATTTGAGCATCAGGCTGGCCACTGGGGTTCGCGTCTGTAATCCCAGCACTTTGAGAGGCCAAGGTGGGTGGATTACCTGAGGTCAGGAGTTCGAGACCAGCCTGGCCGACATGGTGAAATCCTTCTTCTACTAAAAATACAAAAAAATTAGCCAGGTGTGGTGGCTGGTGCCTGTAATCCCAGATACTCAGGAGGCTGAGGCAGGAGAATCGCTTGAACCTGGGAGGCAGAGGTTGCAGGGAGCCAAGATTGTGCCACTGCACTCCAGCCTGGGCAACAAGAGCGAAACTTTATCTCAAAAAATGAAATAAAATATTTGAGCATCTATATTCATAAAACATAGATCCTTCACATCTTTGAGGAGTGTCAGTGAAATTCTGAATATGATGGTGTAATATTTGTACTGCAGTCACTGTCATATTAGCCACCTTTTACGTTGTCTTCACCAGCAGGTTTTTATTTGGTGCTTTCAATCACAGGCGATGGAATGGGGCAGTGTAATATGCCTTAAGTCCATTGTTTAATAAAATTATGTCCTCAGAGTTAAAATATGTGGAAAGTAGTTGACAGCATTCTGTCATCTCTCCCATGTACTGTTTTGCTGTGGATGAAAATGAATAAGCAACTCTGGAAACCAAGGTCCTCTGGGAACATAAAAAGTCTTGTGGCTATTAATGGATTTAATTGTATTTCCTCTCTGCCACCAAGATGTGCGATAAATTGTTTATGCCCTTGCTGTTAGTGGGGAGAATTGTTCATTAAATGCATGCAATATCATTATGGTTTTGTTTTTATTACTTGTAGATAGTCTTATCTCTCCTTTTAAAAAAATATAAAAAGAATGGCAGTAATTATTAAACATTGGCCGTTAATCGCTTTGGTTGACTTTTCCCTCTGTGGAGAAAAAGGAAAGTATCATCTCACTGGGGAAGCAAGCTGGACTGGAAATGGGACATAGTTTCCTAAATCTAAGATTTGGCAGAAGTTTGGTTTGGTATGCTTTGGACTTGGGCCAAGTGATATGTTTACTTAGGTTCCAGAAGGGCCTGGTTCTAAGGCAGCCACGCTGATAAATGAATGCCTTGTATCAAGTGTGGAGAGGCTTCATTGTATTTAAATCCACTTAAGAGGACAGTTATAGAAGAATGACTGTTTAGGACTGTGGCTCTATTTTCTTGTCATTTAGGTATTTCTGCCAATTATAATAAATGTGGAGGAAAAAAGTCAGCAAATTGCTATAACTTTCTCTAAAACCATATGCCAGAAATGCTTTAACATTAAAGTTTGATTTCTCACTTGGCTTTACCCCACCATGTGGGTTTGGATAAGTCTTTCTAACTTCCTGCACATACCTCTACTGTTTCCGCATTTAGTCAAAAGATACTTATTAAGCATGCATTACAGACCAGTCACTGCTTGGATACTGAGGAGAGAGCAATGAACAAAACAAACAGAAATTCCAGCTCTTGTGGAGCTTACCTTCTGGGGCCAGGGTGGGCAGCAGGCAGTGACAAGTGAGCGAGCAAATATTAGGGTGTGCTGGACAAGAAAAAAATGGGATAAGTGGGCAGAAGGAGGAGGTCATGGTTTTAAATAAGGTGGTCTAGAGAGACCTCAGAAGGCGAGCCAGCCACATGGAACACACATTTAGGCAGGCTGGGCAGATTTTATGGGATGAGGCCTCCCATTAGAGGGAACAAGAAGTATTGCAGGTTCCAGAGGATCCGGGAGGCCAGTGTGGCTGGAGCCAGGTAAATTAGAGAGAGAGAGTAATAAAGTCAAAGAGGTAAAAGGGGGAAGGTCTCACAGGCCAGATCTGTAGGACTCTGGCTTTGACCTTGAGTGAGATGAGAAGTCATTAGGCTTTTGAGGCAGCAAAGAGGCGTGATGATCACTTCCACCCTAAAAGAACCACTGACCACTGTGTGTGGTCTGTAAAGAAAGGTTGGGGTGGAAGCAGGGAGTCGGGTCAGTGGGGGCTGCTGTGATCATCTAGATGGGAGCTGATGCTGGCTTGGACCAAGGTGGCGGAGGTAGAGATGAGAAAGTGGAGGGAGTCTGAGCATATGTCAAGGCTAAAGAGTTTGCCTATGATTAGATTTGAGGTATGACAGAACAAAAGGATTCAAGGATGACACCAATATTTCATTTAACTTCTTTGTGTCTGTTTTCTGTTTGTTTTGTTTTAAAATAATTATTGTCATCCCTTTATCTTATCGACTTTCTTTGAGAACGAGATCTGTGTAACAGAGCTCTTGAGGGAGTTTTTTTGTTTCCACTTTTGCCATTTATAATTAATTGGAAATAAAATTTCTTGGAAATTTACTGGGTGATGGAAAAATTCATAGGTTGGCACTTGATTGTTTTAAAAACCTGGATGAGTTCTTATGCTTTAGGCCACAGTGATGCTGTGGGAGTGGCTGAGTCTCAATATGCCTAATTTTCTGCTGCTATGTTTGCTTTGTCAGATATCCCCTCTGCAATCCTTTTTTATTTGATGTCTAAAGAGGGAGATTGCAGAAGCCATTAATAACTGTAGCCCCATAGCTTTTGTTGCTAACCCAGCAAAATAGAAGAGTCCAAAACATCATGGTTTTTTCTTTTTTAATATTTTTTTCTTTTTCTAATGTAACTATAAGAGTTTTTTCCTTTTTTAAATGACTGGTTTGCTGTATCAGACAGCCTGTCTGCGCTTCCTAGGAGCTTCTCTGTAAGGAGGAATACTGCTGCAGAATGATCTAATTTGTGTAATCTTGAAGGTGGAGCTATTTTTGAAAGAGAACAGAAAAATAATGGAGCCCTTTGCTCGAGATTGCCAAACTGGATCTTACTGTTTTAAAAGGCAAAGGACTCAGTTAGAGCTTGTAGTTTGAACTCCTGTTTCCCTCTCACTCTGCTCATTATGTCTAGATCAAATTTATGATAGATATACTTTGATAATTACTCTTGAAAATGACAGCTGGGTTTTCATTTGTTTATTTTGTTCATTCTTTTACATTTTAGATAAGTGTATTATTCAACTTGTGATTTTGATGAGGTGAGTGGTATAAAAGAACAGTTACCAAGTTTAGGAATTAGAATTCTCTTTACAGTTCTTACAGTAGAATGATGGTATGTAACTAGTTCTCAACCCTGTCAGACCCTGTGACCACCTTTAATATCCTGAAATAAAATTCCCAGATAAAATCTACTGACATATCTACAAAGTCTTAACTATAATATGAAAAGGGAAAAAAAAGGAATGTTATGGTAATAAAATATGTATTTCTGTGTGTAAATTCTCAGAAGACAAATGTAAATGCTCACAGCACATTGGAAACCAGAGCCATCAGGTTCTTGTGGGTACACATGGCTTTATCTTTGTGAGTATGACACCTATAAATAGAGGCCAGTACAGATGTATCATATTGGTGACTCAGATATGTAGCAATGCCATTGGTGATGTGATTTTCCAAGATGGTGAATAAATCTTCATAAAGTACTACACAAAACAAAGTATAATCTTGTCCTTTTTTATATAATAGTTACATTCCTGGAAAATTTAGTGTATATTTAGTGGTGAAAAAGTGCTTATGATTTCTTTGTAAGATCTCTTTAGGTCTAGGCTGAGATAGTTATAAACTGCTTTTTACTTAAATGATGTGTCTGGCAGGGCCAAAGGAAGATTTGTTATGAACCTCATGAAGCTTAAGTTTCAGGGCCCTGTACATGCACAGGCTACTTCCAGGGCACTATACCTAATTAGAAAAACAGAAGTAAAAACACCTTTTTTTTCCCCCCTTGAGACAGGGCCTCATTCTGTCTCCCAGGTTGGAGCGCAGTAGCGCAATCTCAGCTCATGGCAACCTCCGCCTCCCAGGCTCAAGTGATTCTTGTGCCTCAGCCTCCTGAGTAGCTGGGACTATAGGTGCACACCACCACACCTGGCCAATTTTTAAATTTTTTGGTAGAGATGGGGTTTCACCAAGTTGGCCAGGCTGATCTCAAACTCCTGACCTCAAGTGATCCACCTGTCTCTGCCTCCCAAAGTGCTGAGGTTACAGGCGTGGGCCCGGCCAAAAACACCTTTTGAGCACATGTTTTCAGGGCCTGCTGAGGCTATGTCATGGAAAAAAACAAAAAACCTTTTGTTTGAAATGTCACGTACACTCAGAAAAGGACATATATAATAAGTGCAACTTGATAAATTTTCATAAACTGAACATATGTTACCAGCACTCACATCAAGAAACAACATTACCAACTCCCCAGAGCATTACCATGCCCCCTTCTAATACTACCCTTCCCTCCGCCAACGACAACTTGTTTCCTAACTTCTAACAGCATGCATTAGTTTGGCCTGCTTTTGTACTTAATACAGTGGATGAAGTACAAAAGAACACTTGTTTTTTTTGTTTTGTTTTCTTTTGTTTTGTTTTGAGACAGAGTCTTGCTCTGTCACCCAGGCTGGAGTACAATAGCATGATCTCAGTTCACTGCAACCTCCGCTTCCTGGGTTCAAGCAATTCTCCTGCCTCAGCCTCCAGAGTAGCTGGGATTACGGGCATGCACCACCATGCCCCGCTAATTTTTTATATTTTAGTAGAGGAAGGGTTTCACCATATTGGCCAGGCTGGTCTCGAATGCCTGACCTCAGGTGATCCACCCGCCTCGGTCTCCCACAGTGCTGGGATTACAGGTGTGAGCCACCATGCCCAGCCAAGAACACTTGTATCTAACTTCTGCTGCTCAACATTATGTTTATGTGATGCGACGCAACTACTTGTTGCATGGAGTTGTAGTGAATGCTTTCTTTTTGCTATGTAGTACTGTATTCCATGGTGTGAGTATATTGCAGTTTGTGTAACCAGTCTGCTTTTGATGACCATATGGGAGATTTCCAGTTTGAGTTATGCTGAATAGTGCTACCGTGGGCATTCTTGGACCTGCTTGTTGTAGACTAAAGCACTCATTTCTCTGGAGTATATACCCAGGAGTTGGATTGCTGGCTTGTGGGGTATATGGACAGTATATTCAGCTGAGCAATATATGAAAGTTCCTGTTACTGCGCATCTCCACCAACAATTGTTTTTGTTTATTTTGCCTTTTTCTTTTCTTTTTTTTTTATTCTGCACTTATTGGTAAGATATTTGCACTGTTTTGCCTTTTTCAAGGCAAAGAATTGGGCCGGAGTAAAATGGTTTCGCCTATGGCTTTAATTTGCATTTAACCGACAATGTTGAGCACATTTTCATATATTTTTTGGCCATCTGGGTATCCTCTTTTATGAATTGTCTGTTCAGGTCAGTTGCGCATTTATCTATTTTGGTTGTCTCTCTGTTTCTTAGTTACCTTTAGGAGTTCTTTTTTTTTTTTTTTTTTTTTTTGAGATGGAGGCTCACTCTGTTGCTCAGGCTAGAGTGCAGTGGCGCAATCTTAGCTCATTGCAGCCTCTGCCTCCCAGGTTCAAGCGATTCTCCTTCCTCAGCCTCCTGAGTAGCTGGGATTACAGGCATGCACCACCATGCCTGGGTAATTTTTATATTTTTAGTGGAGATGGGGTTTCACCATGTTGGTCAGGCTTGTCTCGAACTCCTGACGCTGTGATCTACCCGCCTGAACCTCCCAAAGTGCTGGGATTACAGGTGTGAGCCACTGTGCCCAGCAAGGAGTTCTTTGTCTCAAAAATATCCTCTCATACTCTGTGGGTTGCTTTTTTACTCTTTATTTATTTATTTTTATGGCATGATATCATCAACCCGTTCACTCTTTTAATGATGTCTTTTGATGAACAGAAATTATTAATATAGTTCAATTTATCAATGTTTGCCTTTGTTTAGTGCCGTTTATGTTCCGTTTAAGATATCTTTGCCTACTTCAAGGTCATGAAAATGTCCTCTAATGTTTTCTTCTAAAAGTTGTGTTGTGTACCTTCCACATTTAGAGTTCCAGTCCATCTGAAATTGATATTTGTATGTGGTATGAGATGTGGGTTAATACACATTTCCCCTGATATGAGTACTCAACCCTGAACCATTTATTTACAAGGTCATCCTTTTCCCACTGTACTGCATTATCACCTTGATCATAAGTGCCTTGACATTTTACATGTGGTTCTTTTTTTTTTTCTTTTCTTTCTTGGCCTTAAACTGAGGTAAGTTTTGTTTGTTTGTTTTAAAGACGGGGTTTTACCATGTTGGTCAGGCTGATCTTGAACTCCCGACGTCAGGTGATCCGCCCACCTCAGCCTCCCAGAGCTACCACGCCCGGCCTTTACATGTGGTTCTAATTTTAGACTTTCTATTCTGTACCATTGGTCAGTCTGTCCATCCTTGCATCAGTGTCACCCTGTCTCAGTGACTGTATCTTTATAATAGGCCTGTTATGTAGTGTGTATTCCTGCTTTGTGCTTCTTCATAATTGCCTTAAGGCAGTCTTTGCCTTTTGCATTTCCTTCAGAATCAGCTTTTCAGTTTCCTTAAAAGCTTCTCTTGGGGGAGAAATTTTATTCAGGATTGCATTGGATCTATGGATTGATTTGCTGAGAATTGAAATCTTTAAAATTGAATCTTTTAATTCATGGACATATATCCCTTTATTTAGGTTGTGGTTTTGCACATTTTAGCATAGACGTATTCTGCACCTTTCTTTAGATCTATTCCTATATATTTGATATTTTTAAACCTTAAAGCTAATTTTGTCTGCTTTTTCTTATAGAGAACGCTAACTTTTATAAGCTGTAGGTCCTACAAAACCTCATTCTGTCTCTGGGCAGAATGTTTTCACTTACATGAATGTTGAAAATCATGTGGGAAGCTAGTCATTTCTTAATTGTGCAGGACAGACTTCTGTTTACAAGCTTCCTCTTAGCCTCCCAAGTCACTAGAATTACAGGTGTGAACCACCACACCTGGCTAGTTTTTGTATTTTTAGTAGAGACGGGGTTTTACCGTGTTGTCCAGGCTGGTCTTGAACTCCTGAGCTCAAGCAGTCCATCCACCTCAGCCTCCCAAAGTGCTAGGGTTACAGACATGAACTACTGTACCCAGGCTGGTTTTATTTTTTGATAGTCCAAATTTTCCAGTAGCTTTTTTTCTCGTTGTTGTTGTTGTTTTGAGATGGAGTCTTACTCTGTTACCCAGTCTGGAGTATAGTGATGTGATCTCGGCTTACTGCAAACTCTGCCTCAGCCCCCCGAGTAGCTGGGATTACAGGCACATACCACCATGCCTGGCTAAGTTTTGCATTTTTAGTAGAGACAGGGTTTCACCATGTTGGCCAGGCTGGTCTTGAACTCCTGATCTCAAGTGATACACCTACCTTGGCCTCCCAAAATGTTGGTATTACAGGCGTGAGCCACCACGCCTAGCCTCATTGTTGCGTTTATTAATTAATTAATTTATTTATTACTATTATTTTTTGAGACGAAGTTTCACTCTCGTTGCCCAGGCTGGAGTGCAATGGTGCGATCTCGGCTCACCGCAACCTCTGCCTCCTGTGTTCAAGCGATTCTCCTGTCTCAGCCTTTTGTGTAGCCGGGATTACAGGCATGCACCACCCCTGGCTAATTTTGTATTTTTAGTAGAGATGGGGTTTCGGCATCTTGCCCAGGCTGGTCTCAAACTCCTGACCTCAGATGAGCCACCATGCCCGGCTAAGATAGGCATTTTAGTTAGATTATTAGGTTTGTTTTCTTCCTTCCCTCCCTCCCTTCCTTCCTTCTTTCTTTCCTTCTTTCCTTCGTGCATTCGTTCGTTTCGCAATGTCACCAAGGCTGGAGTGGAGTGATGCAAACATGACTCATTACAGCTTTAACTTCCCAGGTTCAATGAGCCACTCGCCTCAGCCTCCCAAAGTGCTGGGATTGCAGGTGTGAGCCACCGTGCCCAGCTAGTAGTTTATTCTTTTTTATTCCCAAATATTTCATTGAAACATAATTTGCATATCCAGTCTCCTGTTGATGAATGTATAGTTTCTTTACAGCTTTTGGCTTTTATGAATAAAGTTGCTATGAACATTTTTCTTTTTATGGACATATATTTTTATTTCTCTTTCTCTTTTCTTTTTAAATGTAGAGACCAGTCTCCCTTTGTTGCCCATGCTGGTTTCAAACTCCTGGCTTCAGGCAGTCCTCTTGCCTCAGCCTCCCAAAGTACTGAGATTACAGGGATGGGCCACCACACCCAGCCCCATTTTCATTTATTTGGGGGTACATATGTAGGAGTGGAATGGTGTGTCTTAGAGTAGGTATATGTTTAACTTTGTAAGAAACTGCCAATTTTTCAAAGCAATTGTATCAGTTTACATTCCCACTAACTAAGGCAGACAGATTCTGAAGTGGCCCCCATGATCCCTGTCTCCTGGTATTTATGGCTGAGTAGTCCTGTGCCCTTGGGTGCAGGTGAGACTTATGATTGGCTCCTCACTAATAGAATATGGCAGAGGTGATAGGACATGTGTGGTCATGTATACCTGATTATTCCGAGTCAAATCGTAATGCGCATTTTGTGAGGAGCCTCTCTCCCTTGCTGGCTTTGGTATTGTGTTGTGAGCTGCCTATGGAGAGGATCCTGTGGCAGGGAGCTCAGAGCAGCCTCAAACCCACAGCCAGCCAGAAACTGTGGACCTCAGTCCAGCAGCCCACAAGGAACTCTTGAGTATTGCCAGTAACCATGTGAGCTTAGAAACAGATACTATCCCACTCAGTCCTCAGATGAGACCTTAGTCCCAGCCAACACCTTGACGGCACCTTATGAAGGACTCAGCTAAGCTGTGCCTGGGCTTTTGACCCATAGAATCTGTGAGATAATAAACATGCATTATTTTAAGCTTCTGCTTAGTTTTTGCCAGTGTTGTTATGCTACAGTAGATAACTAATACTAGCAATAGAGCTCCTGTTGCCCTACATCTCCACTGACATTTAGTGTCTGTCTTTTAAATTTTAGCCATGTTAGTGGGTATGAAATGGAAACCCTGAGGCTTTTATTTGCATTTCCCTAATGACATTGAATACCTGCTAATTGGACATTTGGATATCATCTTTTGTGAAGTATCTGTTCAAGTCTTTTTCCTATTTTAAAAATTGGTAGGCCAGGCTTGGTGGCTCATATCAGTAATCTCAGCACTTGGGAGGCCAAGGTGGGCAGATCGCCTGAGCTCCAGAGTTTGAGACCACCCTGGGCAACATGGTAAAACCTCGTCTCTGCTAAAATGCAAAATACTAGCTGGGCATGGTGGCAGACACCTGTAGTCCCAGCTACTCGGGAGGCTGAGGCATGAGAATCACTTGAGTTCAGGAGGTGGAGGTTGCAGTGAGCCAAGATCACGCCACCACACTCCAGCTTAGGCTACAGAGTGAGACTCTGTCTCAAAAAAATATAAAATAATAATAATAATAGGTTATGTTTGTCTTTTTATAATTTATTTGTAGAAGTTCTTTATATACGACAGGTTAAGTTCTTTATCAGATATGTGTGTGTCTGCATGAATGTATGTTGTATGTTTGTGTGTGTATCTTATATAGTTTCCTTCTAGTCTGATGGGGAGGAACTTGCACATTCCTCTCACCTCATGCAAATTTCCAAACTGTTCACATTTTACTGCATTTATTATGCTATTTCTCTCTCTAAATCAGTTTTTTTCTGGGTCACTTGAGACCACGTTATGCACATACTGCCCTATCACCCTTAAATATTTCAGTGTTTATTTCCCCCTAATTAAGGGCACTCCCAAATAACCACTATATACCCCTTTAAGTCAGGTAATTTGCAGCGATAAAACCCTATTGTCCTATCCATAGACCCCATTCACATTTTGCTACCCCAACTATGTCTCATTTCTGTTTTTGTCCCAGGATCCCAGAGAGGAGTGTGCATCCTCCAGTCTAGGATCATCCCTTTGTCATTCCTGGTCATTCTTGTCCCAATTGTTTCATATTCTGTAGGATGATTGGCAAGGTGGATCTTGTAGTATTTACTTACGACCAAACTTAGGTTATGATTTCTTGACAGAAGTATCACAAAAATGATGCGGTAATAATCTCAGCACATCACGTCAAGGGGCACGTTCTGTTAACCAGCCCTGTTACTGCTGTTGTTGGCCCTGATCACCTGGTCATTTTGGTGTCTGCCAGGTATTTCTGTTTTTCTTACTGTAATGCCATTATGTTTCCTTTCTTTCTTCCTTTTCGTTTTCCGTTCCTTTTTGTTTTCCTTTCCTTTCCTTTTTCCTTTTTTTTTTTTTCCTGAGATGAAGTCTTACTGTAGCTCAAGCTGGAGTGCAGTGGCATGATCTTGGCTCACTGCAACCTCCACCTCTGGGGCTCAAGCAATTCTCCTGCCTCAGCCTCCCAAGTAGCTGAGACTACAGGTGCGCACCACCATGCCTGGCTAATTTTTTTGTATTTTTAGTAGAGACAGGGTTTTGCTATGTTGCCCTGGGTGGTCTTGGACTCCTAAGCTCAGGCGATCTACCCACCTCGGCCTCCCAAAGTGCTGGGATTACAGGCATGAGCTGTCATACCCGGGCTGTTTTTCTTTTCATAACTGATGAGTGTTTTGTGTGGAGACAATTTGGGATTATGCTAACATCCTGTTCCTCCTTGAACTTCAGTCAGTCACCACTATGTAGTTGCCAAATGATGATTTTTTGTTCGTTTGTTTTCATTAATCCTTCTACATTTGTACATTGGCCTTCCATTATAAGGATAAGCTTTCCCCTCTCCTTCCTTCCAGTGTAGATTTATGATTTATATTCTGTTTGCTGGGTTGTAATTTGTTAGCATCATTATTTATTTTTATGCTCAAGTTACTCTGGATCTGTCCAGGGGAGCCCTTTAAGCTGTTTGCCTTTTACATGTCCTTATCCTTCTTTGAACACTACCTAATTTTCTGGAACAAGATGTTCCAGGCTCATCTTATTCCTGCCCTGGCTCTGGAATCAACCCTTTCTCTAAGGAGTCCTGAGCTTTTTGGTGGAGGTGGTATTTAGAAACCAGAGTCTAGAAGTTTATTGTGTTTATTGCTATGAGATCTCAGTGCTTCTAGGTGCTCTCAGCAGACAGAGTCAGGAAATAGAAGTATTTACTATATAAGAATATATAGTACATACTCTCCCACCTTTCCCTTATCACTTTCTATATCTGTTTCTTTTTTAGCGGGGGATTGGAGACAGAGTCTGGCTTTGTCGCCTAGGTTGGAGTGCAGTGGCTCAACATCAGCTCATTGCAACCTCTACCACCTGAGCTCAAGTCATCCTCCCACCTCAGTCTCCCAAGTAGCTGGGACCACAGACATGCACCACCACACCCAGCTAATTTTTGTAGTTTTTATAGAGATGGGATTTTGCCATGTTGCCCAGGGTAGCCTTGAACTCCTGAGCTCAAGTGGTCTACCCACCTCAGCCTCCCAAAATGCTGGGATTACAGGCCTGAGACACCATGCCTGGCCTGTATCTGTTTCTTTTTTTTTTGAGACTGAGTTTCGGTCTTGTTGCCCAGGCTGGAGTCCAGTGGCACGGTCTTGGCTCACTGCAACCTCCGCCTCCCGGGTTCAAATGATTCTCCTGCCTCAGCCTCCCAGGTAGCTAGGATCGCAGGCATCTGCTACTACACCTGGCTAATTTTGTATTTTTAGTAGAGATGGGGTTTCGCCATGTTGGTCAGGCTGGTCTTGAACTCTTGACCTTACGTGATCTGACCGCCTCCCTCTCCCAAAGTGCTGGGATTACAGGCATGAGCCACCGCACCTGGCCTATTTCTTTATAAATCTTAAAAACCATGTATTCAGACTGATATCTTATATTCCAGTGTAACATTTTAGAGTTCTCTCCAGCCTAAGCCCTTTGCATGTTTGTAAGTACCTCTTCCAAGTGTGAGAAAGCTGGCTTTCATTTTCCTCAATATATTATTTGCTCATTGCAACTGGTCTTCCAACTACCCTGACCTTGTCTTCTGTCTGCCATATCTGCATGTGCCCTCCCACCCCCGCCCCAGCATCCTGTGTCCTTGAGCACTAGTAGGTGGAAGCAGGAAAACAAACATGTAAACTTCATAACAATGACTCATAAGACAGTAGAGGTGGAAAGCAAGAAGCCGATTTACTCTGCAAAATCATAAGTAGTATTTGTTCTGTTATCTACTGTTGTGTAAAAAAGCCTCTCCAAAAGTTATCACTTAAAATAAGGGCAGAACTATTTTGCATGAAAACTGTACTTTGGGCAGAGCTCAGCAATAATACTCAATTCTCTCTGCAGCACTCAAGCTAGGTGGGCTGGTTCAAAGTTGGAGGGTCCGGGGGCGGAGGCTAGAATCTTGTGCAGGCTTCCTCACCCACGTGATGTCTGGCGGCTGATGCCAGCTATTAGCTGGGACCTCTGTGAGGACTGTGGCTGGAACACCTGTCGTGGCCTTTCCACGTGGCTGCTTGGCTTCCTCACAGTACAGTGGCTGGGTTCCAAAGGCAGGCATCACACAATCATTCCACACTGAGCCGGTGGAAGCCTCAGTGCCTGGCCTCCCCTAGCCTTTAGAGTCACATGGCCTCATTTCTCCTGCATTCTGCTGGTTAGAAGGAAGTCACCGAAGCCAGCCATATTCAAGGGGAGGGTAATTTGTTTCCACTTTTTCATGAGAAGACTGTCGAAGAATTTATAGATATGTTTTAAGACTGGCACAGAATTTAAAAATATTCTGTTTTCTGGATGAATGGAAGATTCATTTTTACAGTTGCATTTGTCCAATATTTTTAATTCATTTTATTTAAAAGTTTTAAACACTTACATCTACTAGTACATAGATATGCTTGCCCCATTTCCCTTTCTCTTCACTTTCTCTTTTTGCAGAACCCTCTGCTGCCAGCTAACTCATGTATGCATCTGTTCATGCTTTTCTTCATTCTTGTGTAATGCAGAAATGTATATACACATACATACAGTGGGTTGGGAATATTGTTTTTTAAAAATAGAATCACATTAAAACTAATTGTCGCATCTTTTCTGAACACCTTGGCGAAATCTCTATAAATCAAGATATTTTGTTCTAATTTTTTTTTTAGACGCTGCGCATATTCTATTTTCTGATTTGGTTATTTGATCATGAGGGGATAGGATACTGGACTGGGGGAATAGGAATAGACAGGGACAGGCTTCAAAGAAAGGGTAGTCAGGAATGAGAAATAGGAGGAATACTAGGTATTCCTGGGGTCCTCAACCGGATATGTCATTGAAGGAGATGGGAAGTTGGGAAAATGGTGGTGGGGAGGTGTGTTGGTTGGTTTTAGCAGGGAAATGAATATTTTTTTATATGCACTAAAATTACCTACCAGGCAGTTGAATACATAAGAGCAGGGCATGAGTCCAAGGATAGGACTGGAGTTGATAGACAAAGCTATAAAGAGAGATGGTTAATGGAGGGAGAGCTGTGTCTAGCCAAGCATCACATGCTGTTAGTGGTGGGCCCAGACAGTGACTGAAAGGGCTTCATTACAGACCAGGGTCCTGTGTATTTATACTTGATACATTAAGTTCTGATCTTTAAAAAGCTGTCAGTTTTTAAAGGAGAGTTTTTATTTTCATTTTATATGGTGTAGGCCAAAGAAATCTTTTGCTAAATATAACAGTGTGAATTTGCTAGTCTTTCGGAGACATTGAAGGCATTTAAAATTTGAAACCAGAGCTACCTGATGAGAACATCCTTGATCTCTTCTCCAAATCAAACCATCCTAGGTCGTGTGTAATAATTAGCTCAATTGAATGGCTGAAGAAGGATTTCTTTCTCTGCCCCTTTTATATTACAGAGGAGATCTGCAGTACAGCTAGAGAAGGCATGCAGAATGAACAGGACAGACATGTGATTCTGACCCTGATAAGCACTCTGCTTCTGTTGGTTTATTTATTTATTTGCTTTTATTTTTATTTTTATTTTTGAGACTGAGTCTCGTACTGTCACCCAGGCTGTAGTGCAGTGGCACTATCTCAGCTCACTGCAGTCTCCGCCTCCTGGGTTCAAGCAGTTCTCCTGGCTCAGCCTCCCAAGTAGCTGGGACTACAGGCACCCACCACCACGCCTGGCTAATTTTTAAATATTTTTCCCATATGGCTTGATTTCCCTTTTTAATCTTCGATAGATTAGAGATGAAGATTAGTAGATTTAGTAGAGACAGGGTTTTACCATGTTGGCCAGGATGATCTTGATCTCCTGACCTCATGATCTGCCCGCCTCAGCCTCCCAAAGTGCTGGGATTACAGGCGTGAGCCACCACACCCAGGCTGCTTTATTTATTATTATTATTATTTTTTATTTTGAGACAGGTCTCACTCTCTCGCCCAGGCCGGAGTGCAGTGGCATGATCTTGGCTCACTGCAACCTCCGGCTCCCAGGTTCAAGCAATTCTCCTGCCTCAGCCTTGCAAGTAGCTGGGACTACAGGTGGCACACCACCACATGCCTGGCTAATTTTGGCATTTTTAGTAGGGAAGGGGTTTCACCATGTTGGCTAGGCTGGTCTGGAACTCCTGACCTCAAGTGATTCATTTACCTTGGCCTCCCAAAATGCTGGGATTACAGGCCTGAGCCACTATGCCCAACCAAGTTTACCATTATTAAAAATACTGGTGGCTGGCCAGGCATAGTGGCTCATGCCTGTAATCCCAGCACTTTGGGAGGCCAAGGTGGGTGGATCACGTGGTCAGGAGTTCAAGACAAGACTGACCAATATGGTGAAACCCCGTCTCTACTAAAAATACAAAAAAATTAGCCAGGCCTAGTGGCACGCACCTGTAGTTCCAGCTACTCAGGAGGCTGAGGCAGGAGAATCTCTTGAACCGGGAGGTGGAGGTTGCAGTCAGCCAAGACCATGCCACTGCACTCCAGCCTGGGTGACAGAGCGAGACTCTGTCTCAAAAAAAAAAAAAAAAAAAAAATACTGGTGGCCTTGAAATCAGTGTAAAATAATAATGTCATCTTTTTAGAAATAAAAGAATCTTGTTCTCCCCATGCCCCACCAGCTGTAGGAAAATTGAGGGAAATGGTTGTTACTTTCTCCTTGTAGGTTGGATTACCAAAGCTCAGAGTGAGATGACCTGTGAGCTTTATTTATTTTATTTAATTAATTTACTTCTGAGATGGAGTCTCACTCTGTGTCCCAGGCTGGAGTGCAGTGGCACGATCTTGGCTCACTGCAACCTCCACCAACCAGGTTCAAGCCATTCTCCTGCCTCAGCCTCCTGAGTAGCTGGGATTAAAGGCACGAGCCACTATACCCAGCTAATTTTTGTATTTTTGGTAGAGAATGGGTTTCACCATGTTGGCCAGGCTGGTCTGGAACTCCTGACCTCAAGTGATTCATCTGCCTGGGCCTCCCAAAATGCTGGAATATAGGCATGAGCCACCAAGCCTGGCCAACCTGTGAGTTTTGTATAAATGGTACAGTTGAAATGATGAAAGTCCTTAAGATTTAATTTTGATTAGGAGAAGTGAGTGAAAGGTGCTCCTCTCATTGGTTTTCCCTGTAGTCTGTTTGGTCTTTTTTTCAGATAATTTCAACAGAATGTGGGATGTCAATTATATGTAAAGTACACGGAGAAAGCTGCAAAGATGTGTGTGACTCAGGCATGTCCTCAGAGAGCTCCCCATCTTCCTGTGAATGGCTCACTGCAAGACAGAGCAGATTGTAATAAATAACAATTAGAGTTACATGGGATGTATGTAATTCAGGAGAAAAGGGCATTAGTTCCTTTAGAATCTAGAATTTGACCCGGAATTCTTTGTTTGTATTTTTTTTTTTTTTTTTTTTTTTTAGGCAGAGTCTGGAGCTGGAGTGCACTGGTACAATCTCAGCTCACTGCAGCCTTCACTTCTTGGATTCAAGTGTTTCTCCTGCCTTAGCCTCCCCTGTAGCTGGGATTACAGGTGTGCACTATGATGCCTGGCTGATTTTTGTATTTTTGTTTTTTTTCAGTAGAGACAGGGTTTCACCATGTTGGCCAGGCTGGTTTTAAACTCTTGACCTCAAGTGATCCACCCACCTTGGCCTCCCAAAGTGCTGGGATTACAAGTGTGAGCCGCCACACCTGGCTGGAAAATTTTTTAAAGGTACAAAAATAGAGAAAAGTGTATGATGAATCTCTATGTACTCACCACCCAGGTTTATTATCAGCTCAGGGGCAGTGCTATTTCATCTGTGCTCCTGTCCCCTGCCCCCCACCCCACCCCCAGATTATCTTGAAGCAAATCCCAGACATCATCACATTTCTTTTCTAATAATTTCAACATATATCTTCAAAAGATAGGGACACTTTAAAAAATACATAACCACAATACCATTATCTCTTCTAAAATAATTAACAGTAAGTCCTTAATTTGATTTGCAGTCACTTGAGTTGGAATTTACATAGAGAAAATTTTAATAGATAGTGAATGGGAGGAAGGGAATTCAGATAGAGGTAATAACACATGCAAAATCAGGAACTGTGTGTAAGTGAAAGGTAATAAAAGTCTGATTTAAGGCTGTGGCATTGGGTGGAAAGGAAATTACAGATATCAGTCACGCAGAGGTAAACTTAATGGAATTTTCCAGTTGAGGACAACACATGTATCTTCCTTCTATTTCTGGTTAACAGTAGTCATTTTGAACCCTATAGAACAGGACTGACAAACTATGGTTTGTAGCCCAAATCTTGCTCTCAGCCTGTGTTTGTAAATAAAGTTTTACTGGAATATAACCACACCCATTTGTTGATGTACTGTTGTGTATGGCTGCTTTCACCCCACAATAGGCAGTCAAGTAGTTGCAACAGAGACTCTATGACCTGTAAAGCCCAAAATACTTATTCTGGTCCTTTATAGAAAAAGTTTGCCAACCTCTGATCTAGAAGAAACTGGGCCCTGGATTTAGTGCTTGCTCTCAGAGGAGTTGCGTAGAGTGTGTTGATTAGAAACAGCCATGTCTTTGTGATATATAGGGGTATATAGGAGTCAGAAGCAGTGGATTTTGTTTTGCTGTCTTTATCCTTCATTTTATAGCCTGAGAAAGTAAGTCTAAGAATCTCTCTGCCTGTTCGATTATTATTTGATTTTATATTGTGAACATAAGCTCTATGAAGTCAGAGGTTTTTGTCTTTTCTTCACTACTCCATTGGCAGGGCCCAGATCAATGCCAGACACTTAGTAGGCATTCAGTAAATAATTGTTGAATAAGTAAGCAAATATTTTCATCTTTTTGCATCTCTTCTGTATTATATACATTTGGAGTTTCTTGGGGGAACAAGGATGATATATTTGTAGGTGGCAATTATGCTATTATGTAAATCCGTTATAATTTTCCTCCAAAGTTTAGAAAATTGTTTCATTGGTACAATGGAGTATTAAGTAGCAGTTAAAACTAGTAATTATGAAAACTGTAGAAATGAGGAGAAATGTTTATGACAGGTCAAAATCTTATGCACACTGCCTCCCTAAAATATGAATGAATATGGACAAAGACCGGAAGGTAATGTGAAAATGAAATCGTTTTAAGACAGTGGAGTTTTTGGTGGTTTTTCTCTCCGAAGTTTTCTTTAATACTATTGCTTACTCATCTTTTCAGTAATGATTTTAAATATGTATAAACTTCCCATGCCTTCCCTGCACTATATACAGAAATAGAATCCTTAGTGTGGATCACAAATAACACAATAATCAGAAATTAGAAATGGTATTAAATCTCAGCATTGGTAAGGTGAATAGGCATTATGGATAATGTTCCATTTTATCCTGAGATACACAGTTATGGTATACTTTCTGGGAGGAGTATGTCTATAAGCATCCTTGGTGGGAACCTGAATTGGGTTTACAAGCTTACATTTAGATAAAAGCCTTTTTATTTGAGATGAAACCTGTACAGGCATGGTAGAAAGGTGTGACCTGAGTGAGAATGTTTGGGTTTTCTCAAAGCAGCCTTCCTCCCTTCCTCTTATTCTGGCCAGTTTTTCCACAGCGTCATGTAAAGGCAGCATTTTCTAGTGGATGCAAGTCATTTGAAGTAGTTATTTGGTTTTCTTCTCATCTCACTTTTAGCCTGCCTTTAAAAATGTAGCTCAGCCCGGCACTGTGGCTCACCCCTATAATCCCAGCATTTTGGGAGGCTGAGGTGAGAGGAGTGCATCAGTCCGGGAGTTCAAGACCAACCTGGGTAACAGAGGGAGAACCTATGAAAAATAAAAAATAAAAAAACGGCCAGGCGAGGTGGCTCATGCCTGTAATTGCAGCACTTTGGGATGTTGAGGTGGGCAGATAACTTGAGGCCAGGAGTTCCAGACCAGCCTGACCAACATGGTGAAAAGGTGAAACCCCGTCTCTACTAAATAAAATTAGCCAGGCATATTGACATGTGCCTGTAATCCTAGCTACTTGGAAGGCTGAGGCATGGGAATCACTTGAAGGGGGAGTGTGGGGGCGGGGTGGAGGTTGCCTTGAGCTGAGATTGTGGCACTCCACTCCAGCCTGGGCAACAGAATGAGACTCCATCTCAAAAAATAAAAAATAAAATAATTAGGTGTAGTGTGCCTGCCTGTAATCCCAGCTACTGGGTGGAGGTGAAGAGGTAGGCTGAGGTGGGAGGATGGCTTGAGCCCAAGAGGTTGAGGCTGCAGTGAGCCAGGATCATACCACTGCACTGCAACCTGTATGACAAAGTGAGACCCTGTCTCAGAAAAAAAAAAAAAAAAAAGTAGATAAATCTTTTCTTTGTACCTCAGTTTCTCCACATGCAAAATTGTGGTTCTTTATACATCTCCCAAGGTTGTGTGGTGAGTTTGCTGCTAAATAGGTTTTTGTGTTTCTTCTACCAAACTACATTTCCAGGATATCTGCAGTTGGTGTTTAAGCCATTGCCACTGGGCTTCATGGAAGCATTCTTGCCCTGGGCAGGAATTTTGCAGCACAAAACAAAATACAAAATATTTGACCCTTTTAGAAGCTTACTCCTTAAGGGAATACTGCCTCCCAGGTTTAGCAGATAGGAAGATGAAGTACCTGTTCTCATTTTGTTCAAAGTGAAACCTGTACACTGTTCAGTGCTTTATGAGTCTACATGAAATGATTCCCTGTGGACAGCACCCTCCACCAGTTGACCACCTACTACTTCCTCCCTGGTCACTCTCTTGCAGCCACAGAGGCTTCTTTGCTCTTTCCTAAAAATGTCAGTTATGATCTGCCTTGGTCTCTGCACTGCCTCTGCCAGATAGACTCATGGTTCATTTTTACTCCTCCTCAAAGTGTTTGCTCATGTGTCACCATTCCCAATGAGACCTGTCTGTGCTCCCCTCCCCCTACATTATTCCTGCTTCCCTTTCTCCATAGCACTTGTCAGCTGCTAACACACTATATCCTTTTCTTGTATACTATGTTGATTGTTTACTGTCTCCCTGTTTCCAACCAGAATGAAAGCTCCAATAAAGCCATGATTTTTATTGATTTTGTTCACTGTTCTATCTCCAGTGGTTAGATTTAGGTCAACCACATAGTATGTGCTTGGTAAGTATTTGTTGAATGAATGAGATGGCTGGGACAGTGAGTTTCACCTTCTGCTTGGAATTCTTTTACTTATGTGATTGTTACTACTATACCACATTGGCCAGGGATGCTCTGTTCCCCTTTTAATGAGCAAGGACAAAAAAGCATCTCATCTCTTTGTTCTTCCTTAGCATAACTGAGATAGGCTGGAGAGTTTAAGAAAATGTTTTGAGTACTAAGAACAGTAGAGAAACCAGCATAGAGAATGCAACAAGTATTACAGCAGTCTGGCTTAATCGCGTTTCACCCTTGGATCTGCCATATCTAGCTTGCTTTCATATTTTGCAGGCCCCAACCTAATCTAAATTCCAGCTTCATAGGACTAGTCCTGACCTTGCCTTGATGCCCTGCATGTGGCACCATCTCATCATGTGCTACTAAGGAGCTCCCTTTTGTACATCATGACAGCTGCCAACTAGGCCAAGAGAACTCAACAAGGCCCATTTTCTAGTTTGAGTGTTGTGTTAGTCTGCATGGGCCACCATAACAAAATGCCACAGAATGAGTGACTTAAACAACAAACATTTTCTCACAGTTCTGGAGATTGGAAGTCCAAGATCAAGATGCCAGCAGGGGTTGGTTTCTGGTGAGGCCTTTCTTCTTGGCTGCAGTCGGGCACGTTCTAGCTGTGTCTTCACGTGGCCTTTCCTGTGTGTACAGAGAGCATACCTAAGCCCTTGTGACTTCCTTTAATAAGGACACCAGCCCTATCAGATTAGGTTCCCACTCTTCTGACCTCATTTAACCATATTACATCTTTAGGGCACTATCTCCAAATACAGTCACCTTGGGGATTAGGGCTTCAAAATAGGAATTTGGGACCAGGTATAGTGGCTCATACCTGCAATCCCAGAGCTTTGAGAGGCCAGTGTGGGAGGATCACTTGAGGCCAGGAGTTTGAAACCAGCGTGGACATCATAGCAAGACCCCCCATCTCTACAGAATGTTTTTAAAAAATTAGCTGGCAGCCTGGGTAGTAAGATCTCATTTCTACAAAAAAAAAAAAAAAAAAAAAAAATTAGCCAGACAGGGTGGTATGCACCTGTAGTTCAAGCTTCTTGGGAGGCTGAAGGGGGAGGATCACTAGAGCCTGGGTAATTGAGGCTGCAATGAACCATGATTGTGCCAGTGCACTCCAGCCTGGGTGACAGACAGAGGCCTTTTTTCAAAAAGAAAGAGAAGACAGAAAGAAAGAAAAGAGCAAGAAAAGAAGGAAGAGTGAAAGAGAAAAAGAAAGAAAAGAAGAAAAAAAGAAAAGAAAGAAATAATTAGCTGGATGTGGTGATGTGTCTGTAGTCCTAGTTACTGGGGGCTGAGGCAGGAGGATTGCTTGAGCCCAAAAATTCAAGGCTGCAATGAGCTATATTTGTGTCACTGTACTCTAGCCTAGATGACAGAGCAGCAAGACCCTGTCTCTAAAAACAAAACAAAACTAAGAATTTTAGGATGCTACAATTCAGTCCATAACAAGTGTTACCTCTTTGACTGGAACAAATAACCTTATGCTTCAGGTACAATATCTGACACAGATACTATGGCCTTAATTCACTTTTTAAACTAGCACTTATTGAAGACAAAACTATGTGCCAAGTTTTCTGCCGGGGGATAGCCTGTACCCTTTACCAGTAGAGGAGACAGAGCCAATTTCAGAGAAGGGTGTTGAGTACCTGGTGATGGATGGATATGTCAGGAAAAGTTTCATTGAGAAGGTCGCATATGGCCAGGTGTGCTGACTCACGCATGTGATCCCAGCAGTTTGGTGGGTTGAGGTGGATCACTAAAGCCAAAGAGTTCGAGACCAGCATAGGCAACATAGACCCCATCTCTATTTTAACAAAAAAGAAAAGAAAAAGAGAAGGTCACATATGTTCTTTCAGGTCTGTCAAGAAATGTGTGCACACAACAGTATATGAGTCACGTTACCGTCATTATCATCATCACCCACTTTTATAGTTAACAAGAAGGTAGTTCCTTCACAGTCTAACCTAAGCCCTTTTTCTTCGTCTTCACTTGGCTTTAGTTCTTCTGCTACAGTTACTCCAGCCTCTCTCCCCAGTCTTTATCTTCCAAATGTTCTGCTGTGTTGTTTCAACAGCCAATGACTTTTCTGTTTACTGTTGATTATGAAGTGAAAATCGATTTTGATTTTTTTCTGATTTCTTAGTTTGAGTTGAACCTTGAGTTCTCTCTCTTCATCTCCTAGCTTTCTACAAAGGCAATTCCTGGTGTTAAGTGAAAGCTGTTCTGTTAGAGCCTACTGTTTGCCATTAATAAGTGATAAGGGAGGTTGTCAGCCAGCATTAATACTCTGTTTATGAAATTACAACTACTGATGCAGCATTTTGTGAAGTTCTTAAGATATAAACAGGACAAATGATTTGATAAGTTACAGCTCCAGAGAATTCATTACGTAGTATGCCAACATTTCTTTTTCCCTCAACGGGATACACATAACATTAAATTCAGTTTGGCTTGGTTGCCATTTACTTTAAACGGATCTGGTGCCTGTTCTCAGATATGTTTATGAGAGTATAATTGATTTCTCTCAAAGCATTGAGATTGAAGGAGTAGCTATATCTTACCTTATTTTCATTGATGATTCATGGAATTGAAATAATTAAAAAGTACTCATTATGTGCCTTACTGCTTCATGACCCTTTGATAAACTACCAACACTCTTACCAAATGCCTCCTGATTTAAAAAAAAATTTTATTTTTTTAAATACATAAACAGATTCTTACTATGTCACCCAGGCTGGAGTATAGCAGCTTTCACAGGTACGGTTATAGCTCACTGCAGCCTTGCCCTCCTGGGTTCAAGGGATACTCCCGCCCCAGCTTCTTCAGTAGCTGGGACCACAGGTGCCTGCCACTGCGCCTAGCTAAGTGCCTCTTGATGTTAATGGCATGTCTTGTCTTCATAGCATACTCCACAAAAACCTCAAAGCCTGATAGATACTCTTTATGATCCTTCTCTTTTCTGTAGTTTCTTTTTTTTATTTTTATTTTTTGTGACAGGGTCTCACTCTGGTTGCCCAGGCTGGAGTACAGTGATGTGATCTCGGCTCACTACAACCCCTGCCTCTTGGGTTCAAGTGATCCTCCCACCTCAGTCTCCTGAGTACCTGGGACTACATGTGTATGCCACCATGCCCGGCTAATTTTTGTATTTTAGTAGAGACAGGGTTTCGCCATGTTGACCAGGCTGGTCTAGAACTCCTGACCTCAAGTGATCCGCCCACCTTGGCGTCCCAAAGTGCTGGCATTACAGACGTGAGCCTGCCTCATCTAGTCCATCAGCAGGAGCTGTTGATTCTGAACCCTCCCCATCCCTCATGTTTCCCTTGCTCTCCTGTTGTCCACACTGCCCTGTCATACCTGCATCACACAGTAGCCACCAGACTGATCTGTTTCACTGCCTATGCAGTTCTTCTCTACACAGCTGGAGAAGGCTGTGTAGAGAAGAGTGGTCTCTTTGAAATGCAGATCTGATTGTTGCACTCACCTGCTTAATACCCTCCAATAAAACCCAGACTTCTCCTGGCCTACAAGATCCTGTTAGGCTTGGCCTCTGCTGGCTCTCCAGCCTGTCTCTTCCCCGCTTTGCCTGGTTCGCTGCATGCCTGCCACATGGCCTGCCTTCTGCTGCTTGGATAGGAGAGACTCAGTCTCCTTAGGACCTTTACGCTTGCAGTTCTTTGGAATGCTTGGATCTCACAAAGTTATATGGCTGTCCCCTTGGTGTCATTCAGGTCTCACTCAGCTTGGATAGGCCTTTGCTGACTTCCCAGTTAGTCACATGCCTTTAATCACTTTCTTAATATTTTACTTTAAACTTTTTTTTCTATAACATACCTTATCTGACATGATTTTGTTCATGTGTTTTACGGGAGAGGGATTATATCTGTCTCTTTGTGACTGAGTTCTCAGTTTCCGAACAGTTCATGACATCCAGTAGACGCTTCATATATATTTGTTGAATAAGTGACTGCTTTTCCCATTGTGCATGGGCCAGTGCCAGGGGTCGAGTTGTGGTGAACTGAGAGTACATGGGCAATGCTGAATGAGGAAATGAAAGTTATCAAAAGCCTCTGGTGCCTTGCTTATTCATAGCAGATTTGTTCATAATAACAAAAGCTGGAAAGAACCCAAATGCCCATCAACACATGAATGAAAAAGCTGTGGCTATGATTTGGCCATAAAAGGAATGAGTACTGATACATGGTGCAATGTGGATGAATCTTGAAAGTATTATGCTGCATGAAAGGAAGCCGGTACACAGAAGAGCACATACTTAGGATTCCATTTTTATGCAATTTTAGAAAAGACATTTATCTGTAGGAAGAGAAAAGTGGCTAACCAGAGCCCAGGATGGGAGAGGATAGACTGGGATAGAACACAAAGCTTTTAGGGTTATGGAAATGTTCTGTGTTTTAAATATGGTGGTGATTACACAGGTATAAATTTATCAGAACGTAACAAAATGTACAATTAAATCTGTCCACTTTATTGTATATAAACAATTTCTCAAAGTTGAACTGGTGTCGGACATTTAAATGTACTTTGGATTTCTTTTGTTTACCTACCCACTTCTCAGGCAGATTACTTTTTTTTTCCCTTTTTTTTGAGATGGAGTCTTGCTCTGTAGCCAAGGCTGGAGTGCAGTGGCACACTCTAGGCTCACTGCAACCTCCACCTCCCAAGTAGCTGGGATTACAGGCACGTGCCACCACACCTGGGTAATTTTTGTATTTTTAGTAGAGACAGCATTTCAACATGTTGGCCAGGCTGGTCTTGAACCCCTGACCTTGTGATCCCGCTGCCTCAGCCTCCCAAAGTGCTGGGATTACGGGAGTGAGCCACTGTGCCTGGCGACTTTCCTTTTAATTTCAAGGTCTTCAAGCTACCTGCTGACTCATCCTAGACATACTTGCATTCCTGTTTCTGAATCAGTTCCAACATCCTTTGGGTCTCTTGTCCTCAGTCACTAGTTGGCCAAACATCTTTTTTTTTTTTTTGAGATGGAGTCTTGCTCTGTCACCTAGGCTGGAGTGCAGTGGTTATCTTGGCTTACTACAACCTCTGACTCCTGGGTTCAAGCAATTCTCCTGCCTCAGCCTCCTGAGTAGCTGAGATTACAGGCGCTCACCACCATGCCCGGCTAACTTTTGTATTTTTAGTAGACTGGGTTTCACCATACTGGCCAGGCTGGTCTCGAACTCCTGACGTGATCTGCCCACTTCGGCCTCCGAAAGCTCTGGGATTACAGGCGTAAGTCACCATGCCCAGCCGGCAAAAATATCTTTCTAATTGCAGGGTTATTGGTTATCTTCAGATTTGCTATTGAAACTTACTTACCATCAAGTCAAGTTGGGTTTCAGCATCAAAGACTAAGTACCTCCAACAGAAATACGACACTTTTACAACATAACAAGCAAGCAAATAAAAATGTGGCCTGGCACAGTGGCTCACACCTGTAATCCCAGCACTTTGGGAGGCTGAGGTGGGCAGATCACCTGAGGTCGGGAGTTTGAGACCAGCCTGACCAACATGGAGAAACCTCATCTCTACTGAAAATACAAAATTAGCAGTGCGTAGTGACTCGCGCCTGTAGTACTAGCTACTTGGGAGGCGGAGGCAGGAGAATCCCTTGAACCTGGAAGGTGGAGATTGCGGTAAGCTGAGATCGTGCCATTGCACTCCAGCCTGGGCAACAAGAGTGAAACTCGATCTCAAAAAATTTTTTTTGCACCACATGTAGTTTGACAGGAAGACATGAGAAGTGTATATTTTAAACTCTCAGTTCCTTTAGGTATGATGACTTGTGAACTTTGATCAGACTTCCTCTTCAGAAATCGTATTCTTTATGTTTAGGATCCCTCCTGTTCCTGTTAATACAGTAGCTGAACTGAAAGCTGTGTTGAGATGTGGTAAACAGTTGACCATCTCATGATCAAACTCTTGCTCTGACATTAATACACTTTATTTAGTATCAAGCCTAATTTTCATGTCTTATTTTTCCTCCCTTTAGTTCACAGAATCAACCAGTCCTTTATTCCTTTATTAATACTTTATTTTACAAGCAGTATATGATCACAGCCTCATAAAGTACTTAAGCAACACATAGGGTATGATGTGAAAGTGCCACTGAAGCTCTCTTGCATCTCTCCACCTCCCCAGACAAAAATACTATTAAGAATCCAGGGCCAGCCGTGGTGGGTCACGCCTGTAATCCCAGAACTTTGGGAGGCCGAGGCGGGCGGATCACGAGGTCAAGAGATCGAGACCATCCTGGTCAACACGGTGAAACCCCGTCTCTACTAAAAATACAAAAAATTAGCTGGGCATGGTGGCGCGTGCCTGTAATCCCAGCTACTCAGGAGGCTGAGGTAGGAGAATTGCCTGAACCCAGGAGGCGGAGGTTGCGGTGAGCCGAGATCGCGCCATTGCACTCCAGCCTGGGTAACAAGAGCGAAACTCCGTCTCAAAAAAAAAAAAAAGAATCCAGCACACATTCTTCCAGACCTTTTCCTAAGCATTGACATAGGATGTGTGTACAGATACACAGACGTTGTTTACGTAAGCAGAATCACTATGAGTTGTTCAGCTTGTAAGAATTTATCTTGGGGATATTTCTGTTTTTGTACTTGCAGGTCTATCTCATACTTTTTAATGGCTGCTTAGTTTGCCACAGAATGGAGAAAACACATTTTATTTAACTAATCCCACTAAATGGACATTTATTTCTAATTTTCTCTCTAACAGTCAAAAAATAAATTTAGAAAATGCAAATATTTTGTGTTTTTAGGGTCTTTCATTTCTTAGTTATATAATTCTACCTTTTAAAAAAGCTTATTAGAGTGGGAAGTACCTCACTGATACTGTAATGTTAGAATTACACTGCCAGCACTTTGGGAGGCTGAGGCAGGCAGATCACGAGGTCAGGAGATCGAGACCATCCTGGCCAACATGGTGAAACCCCCATCTCTACTAAAAATACAAAAATTAGCTGGGTGTGGTGGCACGCACCTGTAGTCCCAGCTACTGGGGAGGCTGAGGCAGGAGAATTGCTTGAACCCGGGAGGCGGAGGTTGCAGTGAGCCGAGATCGCGCCGCTGCACTCCAGCCTGGCACCTGGCACCTGGCAACAGAACGAGACTCTGTCTCAAAAAAAAAAAAAAAAAAAAAAAAAGACACTGAAAACCTTATTTCAGAAGAAAGAGTTGAAAGTGAGTTAAGTTCTCTGTGACTGTGGGCTTCATTAGCATTGTGTCTCCAGGGCTTTCTCTTTAGGTGTGATTATAAAGCAAAAGTACTGTAAGTGGTTATATAATTTTCTTACGGTTTTTATACCTCATTAGTTCAAAAGAAGCATACATCTCTAAGGATTAGAACTAGAACCCTGGGCCAGGCTTGGTGACTCACACCTGTAATCCCAGCAGTTTAGTAGGCTGAGGTGGGAGGATCCCTTGCACCCAGGAGTTAGAGACCAGCTTGGGCAACATAGGGAGACCTCATCTCTCCAAAAAAATACAAAAATTAGCTGGGCATGATGGCTCATGGCTGTGGCTCCAGCTACTTGGGAGGCTGTGGTGGGAAGATTGCTTGAGCCTGGGAGGTCAAGGCTGCAGTGGGCTGTGATTGTGCCATTGCACTCCAGCCTGGGTAACAGAGTGAGACCCCATCTCAACAACAACTAGAACAGTGACCTTTGGTTGTAACATGAAATCAGCAGTTGGTTATAATGGGTGCTTTAGGTTAATATTTTCCTGTTGAGCTGGAGCCAAGCATTTGTCAAAAATGTTTTTTCTATCTCCCTTTTTCAATTTGAAATCCTGCTAATACACAAATTTCTGTGGAACTTTCTACCAGCCACTACTGGTGACCAGCTGTTGATGGTTTATTAGCACTCAAAATATTTAAAACAAACAAGAAATCTCTCTTCACATCTCCTTGCCCTGTATATGAAGATGCACAAATATGGAAAAGTTTGATGTTTAAGCAGAATTAGTTATATTTCAAGTAGACGGATTTGAATCTTTCAAAAACCCACATGAAATAAATACATTTCTTCAGCTCTGCTTTTCAGCAAATAGTGAGACTGGAGAGCAGGCTGACATTTGTCTTAGCTACCCAAGAAAGACCAAAATTGCCTTCCTGTTAGGTTTTGCTTTCGTGCTTAGTTATGAAACAGCCTGAGACCCTGTTTTCTTTCGTATTGACTGACCTTGGTATTAACCTCACCTTCCCTCCTCCCCTTTCTTTTTTTGGTTTCTGGTTTTCCTTTCCAATTTGTTACAAGTATGCTTAGAGCACAAAGGCATTGCTGTTGATAGAGATTATTATGTTCTCTGGCGGTTTCAGTATTCTTGACTTTAAGCTTTCTTCCTCTTAGACAAATAATATAGGCAGCTGCCATATCCGAGGGTTTAGATTCTTGTTAACCTTTTAATGTATTGTAATTAAGATGAATTTGAAAAGAAAACCATTTCCTCTATTTAAGAATTGCCTTGGCAAGAAGTTGGAAATCCTAGAACCTTGTTGCAGAGGAATGTGTAGCTATTTGTTTTGAATGAGTCTGCTTAGGTCCAGTGAAACCTTCCTGTTGTTAATGTGAAGTCAGGTATCTTCAGTGAGGGAGAGACTGTCCTCTAAGGCAACGCCACTAAAGCTCCAGGGGCAAAGGGCAGAGCGAATAAGCAGGGGCCTGTGTCAATGGATTTTGTTCACTGACCTGAAAGCATGTGACTGCTCATCTCATGTTGCTGCTTTGCCCTTGGTCATTAGGTATTAGGTCTACTGTGGGTCAATGAGACTGTCTACAAAAGGGTTCCAGTGCCCACCAAAAGTTATTTGTAATTATGAAGGATTGCATATTATCTTTCCTAAGATTGTCAGAACCTAGAAGAACTGCCTTTGATTAATGTTAGAAAACAGCTCTTATGAAACATAAAGTTCATTTAATAATACCACAAATACTTATTGAGCACCTATTCTATATCAGGCATTTTCTAGGTTTTTGGAAATAGAGTGGTGAACAAAATAGATGAACATCTCTGCCTTCATAGAACTTAGATTCTAGCTGGGCACAGTGGCTCATGCCTGTAATCTCAGCACTTTGGGAGGTTGAGGCAGGAAGATTACTTGAGCTCAGAAGTTCGGGACCAGCCTGGGCAATAATTTGGTGAAATCCCATCTCTACCAAAAATACAAAATATTAGCATGGGGGTGAGTGTCTGTGGTCCCAGCTATTCATAAGACTGAGGTGAGAGGATCACTTGAGCCTGGAAGGCAGAGGTTATAGTGAGCTGAGATTGCACCACTGCACTCTAGCCTTGGTGACAGAGTGAGACTCCATCTTGGAAAAAAAAAAAACCTAGATTCTAGTTGGGGAGACATATACTAAATAAGATAACACAAATAAAGGGCATTATATAGTATATTCTGTAGGGACAAATGCTGGGCAGAAAAAAAAAATAAACAGGGGAAGAAGACAGGAAGTGTCAGGAGTAGTACTGTGGCTTAATTATTATTATAAATTGTTTCTTTTTGAAAACTATATGTATTATTTTTTGCATTAAAAGCATTGCTCTGAGAAGGGGTCTTCTGACTTCTCCAGACCGCCAAAGGGATCCTGGCATTGAAAAGGTTAAGGAGGCTGGGTGCGGTGGCTCACACCTGTAATCTCAGCACTTAGGGAGGCCGAGGCGAGTGGATCACCTGAGGTCAGGAGTTTGAAGCCAGCCTGGCCAACATGGTAAAATCCTGTCTCTACTAAAAATATAAAAATTAGTCAGGCATGGTGGCAGGTGGCCTGTAATCCCTGAGACTTGGGAGGCTGAGACAGGAGAATTGCTTGAATCCCGGAGGGGCAGGTTGCAGGGAGCAGAGATCATACTCCAACCTGTGCAACAAGAAGGAAACTTTATCTCAAAAAAAAAAAAAGAAAAGAAAAGGAAAGGTTAAGGACCCTGCATTAAAGTTAGAAGACCAGCCCGCAACGTGTGATTAAAAGATGTTGTTTCCTCTTTGATGCTTTATGTGATAATGATGCAGTAGACTTTCCACATACCTCCCTATTATGTCTGGTAATTGTGGCTTTAAATCATTTGAAGCTGTCATTCAGTGTTGAGACTAGTGTTTGTAGGATGTTTTTTCCATTTGTGTTCTGCAGAACCCCAGGGTACACTGAAGCTTTTTTGGCACATGTGGGGTCATTTTAAACTTAAGTTTGGATTATTCTCATCTGTGTTAGCCTAAACAAGTAATCAGATGCCTGGCTTTGAAGGAGGTAGAAGTAAAGAGAATAGACTAAGGGGTTGGTGCATACTTATGGAACATAAACAGCATAGATTGTTAACAGATGCTAGACACAGGTGAACCACTGATTTAACCTGTTTTATGTGTATGTCACTGAGCCACAATCAAGACCTTGAGCTTCTACCTAGTGTCTGTTTAAAGAATTTCCAGCCAGGGGCTGGGTGCTGTGGCTCTCGCCTACAATCACAGTACTTTGGGAGTCTGAGGTGGTAGGATTGCTTGAACCCAGGAGTTCAAGACCAGCCTGAGCAAAATAAGGAGACCTTGTCTCTGCAAAAATGAAAATTCAGCCAGGTGAGGTTGTGTGCGCTGGTAGTCCCAGCTCCTTGGGAGGCTGAGGTGGGAAGATCACTTGAGCCTGGAAAGTCAAGGCTGCAGTGAGCCATGACTGTACCATTGTATTCCTGCCTGAATGATAGAGTGAGTCCTTGTCTCTGAAAAAATAAAAATAAAAAGGATATTTTCAGGCCAGGCACAGTAGCTCACACCTGTAATCCCAGCACTTTGGGAGGCTGAGGTGGGCCAATCACCTGAGCTCAGGAGTTTGAGACCAGCCTGGGCTTGGGCCAACATGGTGAAACCCCATCTCTACGGAAAAAAAAAAAAAATATATATATATATATATATATATTCTGAGCTTATTTTCTCATTATTTCCTTCTTTCCCTTCCCAGATATTTTTTTAGAGCATCTGTGTCAACTAGGAATACAGAGACTAAAAAACAAAAACGTTGCTTGCTTCCCTGATTGGGGAGATACAGATAATTGAATAATCAACTACAACATATTATGTATGGTAAGTGCTAAGATAGAGGCAGGCTCAAGTGTCAGGGAGGCTCAACATAGAAGTGGGAGGCCTAAGCTGAGTGGGAGTTGGGGATAGTCCAAGAAGGCTTCCTGAACCAGTGGCACCAGAATGGATGACGGAGAGGCCCCCTGCTCCCTGCTTGTCCTCTGCTCTCTTCTGACCGGTAGTGTTAATACTTTTTTGGTTTAATGCAGGATCACCAGACTCTGGGGCCCACCACCTGTTTTTGTGTAGCCCATAAGACATACATACCTTTCTAAGTACTACAGCTGAAAAACATCAGAATAATAATAATATTTGTGACATGTGAAAATTATATGAAATTCAAATTTCTGTCTATAAACCTCATTGGAACACAGCCATGCTCATTCGTTTGTGTATGCTCTGTGGCTATTCTCCCTACAGTGGTAGAATTGAACAGTTGCATCAGAGACCTTATGGACTGCAAGGCCTGAAATATTTAGGCCGTTTACAGAGAAAGCTTGCTGACTCCAGTTTTAATGCTTTAACTGCCCTACTGAGAGGCAGGAGGCCGAAAAAATGATGATAGTCAGAAGGAATGCATGAAATCCTGTTATCTTCTGTTAGCTGGTTGCAAGTAGTATGCAGGATATATTTGAGACATCTCTTTTCCTATCTCCTACCAGAGCATAATTCAGGCACATCTCAGTGCACAGGCACGGGCATTTGCCTCATTCTTGTTATGTCCGTTTTGAATTGAATTAGGGGAATATTTTAATCTCTCTCAAAAAGAGGGTATCTGGTATGAGTCAGAATGATTACAGAACATGCTTTCCTGGAGAATAGGAAATAGGGGATCCACTCCTGGTATGCTGTTAGCTGAAGGACATCAGAACTGTCCTGTAACCTCTCTGCAGGTCTCTAAATGGTGGGATTGTTTGGTGAGTACACTAGAACATCTCTAGACACCTTTCAGCTCAGTAGAGACATTGCTGTATGGTGGAAGGAGTGACCTGGGCGTGAATCCTGGTTCTGTCGCTTTCTGCCCAGAAGACCTTGAGCAGCTTATCTAAATGCTGTGTGCCTTTGTTAGCTCATCTGAAAATGTGGCCCTAAGAATGACCTCATAAGAATGGAATGAGATCATGTTCTTAAAACTCTTGGCACTGGTCTGGGTGCTGTGGCTCATGCCTGTAATCCCAGCACTTTGGGAGGCTGAAGTGGGCAAATTACAAGGTCAGGAGTTCGAGACCAACCTTACTAACATGGTGAAACCCCATCTCTACTAAAAATACAAAAATTAGCCAGGCGTGGTGGCACGTGCCTGTAATCCCAGCTACTCAGGAGGCTGAGGCAGGAGAATTGCTTGAACCTGGGAGTTGGAGGTTGCAATGAGCCAAGATCGTGCCATTGCACTCCAGCCTGGGCAATAGAGGGAGACTCTGTCCAAAAAAAAAAACCTCTTGGTACTAATAGGTATTTAATCTACTATAACTGTGAAAACTATGTCTGTGAATGCTTTTTTTATTTTCCAGCTCTGTCTGCTGGAACTCCTTACTTTTATTCTCCTAACTTATCCTTCAGAGCCCAGTTCAGGGGACGTCTTCATGAAGTCCCCCTCGCCCCAGCCCTGTGCTTCCATAGGGCCCATGCACACCTCTCTCTGCTTCCCACTGTGTGCAGGCCCTACCTCCTCATTTTATTATGCTTTACTTTATTGTGCTTCACAGATGCTGCATTTTTTACAGATTGAAGATTTGTGGCAACCCTACATCAAGTAAGTCTGTCGGCACCACTTTTCCAACAGCATGTGCTCGCTTTGTATCTCTGTGTCATAATTTGGTAATTCATACAGTATTTCAAATTTTTTTATTATCATATTGGTTACAGTGATCAGTGATCTTTGATGCTGCTATTGTGATTGCTTGGGGTGCCATGAACCGTATCCATATGAGACGGTAAACTTAATTGATAATGTTGGCGTGTGCTCTGATTCCTCCACCAACCAGCCGTTCCCACATGTTTCTTCCTCTCCTCAGGTCTCCCCTACTTCATGAGATATAATATTGAAATTGGACCAATTAATAACCCTATAATGGCTTTTAAATGTTCAAGTGAAAGGAAGAGTTACATGTGTCTCGCTTTAAATCAAAAGCTAGGAATGATTAAGCTTAGTAAGGAAGGAAGATTGAAAGCCAAGACAAGCCAAAAGCCAGGCCTCTTGCAGCAGTTAACCAAGTTGTGAATGTAAAAGAGAAGTTCCTGAAGGAAATTAAAAGTGCTACTCCAGTGAATGCCGGAATGCTAAGAAAGCAAAACAGCCTTATTGCCGATGTGGAGAAAGTTTGAGTGATCTGAATAGAAGATCAAACTAGCCACGACATTCTCTTAAGCCAAAGCTTTATTCAGTGCAAGATCCTGACTCTCTTCAATTTTATGAAGGCTGAGAAGGCTGCAGTGTTTGAAGAGAAAAAACTTTGAAAAATGCTTTTCAAAGTTTGAAGCTAGCAGAGGTTGGTTCCTGAGTTTTAAGGAAAAAAGCAACATAAAAATGCAAGGTGAAGTAGCAAGTGCTGATGCAGAAGCTGTAGCAAGTTATCCAGAAGATCTAGCTGTGGTAGCTAGATGATGGAATGAAGGTGGCTACACTAAACAACAGATTTTCAATGGAGATGAAACAGTGTTCTATTGGAAAAAGGTCCCATCTAGGACTTTTATAGGTAGAGAGGAGAAGTCAGTGTCTGGCTTCAAAACTTCAAACGACAGGCTGACTCTCTTGTTAGTGGTGAGTGCATCTGGTGACTTTAAGTTGAAGCCAGTGCTCATTGACCGTTCTAAGAATCCTAGAGCCCTTAAAAATTATGCTCAATCTACTCTACCTGTGCTCTATAAATGCAATAAAAAAGCCTGGATGACAGCACGTCTGTTTAGAGCATGATTTACTGAATATTCTAAGCCCACTCTTGAGACCTGCTCAGAAGAAAAGATTCCTTTCAAAATATTACTCCTCATTGACAGGGGAAGGGATGGGAGGTGGGTGAGGGATAAAAGACTACAATTTCGGGGAAGAGAGATCCAAGATGGCTGATCACTAGCAGCTCGGGCTCCTGGTTCCCAGTGAAAGCGCAGAGAACGAGAGGACGCCACACTTTCAGACGAATATTTGTGGCTCACGGACCAGGAGATTCCCAGCAGAGGAGCCCCACGTGTCGCCAGGGCGACTCTTGTGGCCGGCGCGGCGGTTTTGCTGGTGCCTTAGCGCGCCAGTTTTTGGTGCAGAGTCCGGAGATTCCCGGGCAGAAAAGCACCATCAATCTTAACACCGCTATTTTGGCTGGCGCAGTGGACTGCTCAGATTTCGGCGCTGGGAATCAACAAGTTGGACGTCTGCTCAGAGACCTAGTTAGAAAGTCGGTAATTACAAAGACAACAGACGGATAAATATATAACGAAGGGAAGAAATCAGTGTAAAAAGGCAGAGAATACTCAAAATCAGAATGCCTCTCCCTCTACAGGGGATCGCAATTCCTCATCAGTAACGGAACAAGGCTTAATAGATTACAAGTGTGTTCCAATAAAAGAAGCAGGCTTCAAAACGTGGGTGATAAGAAACTTCTGTGAATTAAAAGAACTTGTTCTAACCCAATGCAAAGAAACTAAGAACCTTGAAAAAAGGTTTGACGAAATGTTAACGAGAATGGACAATTAAGAGAGGAATATAAGTGAATTGATGGAGCTGAAAAACACAACACGAGAACTTCGCGAAGCATGCACAAGTTTAAACAGTCGAATTGATCAAGTAGAAGAAAGGACATCAGAAGTCGAGAACCAGCTCAGTGAAATGAAACGAGAAGACAAGATTGGAGAAAAAAGGATGAAAAGGAATGAGCAAAGTCTCCAGGAAATATGGGACTATGTGAAAAGACCTAATTTACGTTTGATAGGTGTACCTGAATGTGATGAAGAGAATGAATCCAAGTTGGAAAATACTCTTCAGGATATCATTCAGGAAAATTTTCCCAACCTGGCAAGGCAGGGTAATATTCAACTCCAGTTAATACAGAGAACACCACAAAGATATTCTTCAAGAAGACCAACCCCAAGGCACATAATTGCCAGATTTATTAGGGTTGAAATGAAGGAGAAAATACTAAGGGCAGCCAGAGAGAAAGGTCAGGTTACCCATAAAGGGAAACCTATCAGACTTACAGTAGATCTCTCAGCAGAAACCCTACAAGCCAGAAAAGAGTGGGGACCAATATTTAACATCCTTAAAGAAAAGAACTTTCAACCCAGAATTTCCTATCCAGCCAAACTAAGCTTTATAATCGAAGGAAAAATTAAATCTTTTGCGAACAAACAAGTACTTAGAGAGTTCACCACCACCAGGCCTGCTTTACAAGAGCTTCTGAAAGAAGCACTATACATATAAAGGAACAACCAATATCAACCTTTCCAAAAATATATCAAAAAGAAAAGAACATTAACACAACGAAAAATTTACACTAACTAATGGGCAAAACAGCCAGCTAGCATCAAATGCTAGTATTAAAGTTATATATATTCTAATCGGATAAAAAGCCAAAACCCATTGCTATGCTGCATCCAGACCCATCTCACATGCAACGATACACAAAGACTCAAAACAAAGAGAAGGAGGAAGATTTATCAACCAATCAGAGAGTAAAAATTAACAAATAAAAAGCAGGAGATGCAATTCTCGCCTCTGATAAAGTAGACTTTAAAGCAACAAAGAGCAAAAGAGGCAAAGAAGGACATTACATAATGGCAAAAGGATCAATGTAACAAGAAGAGCTAACGATTTTATAGATCAACGAGACAGAAAATTAACAAGGACATCCAGGACTTGAACTCAGACCTGGAACAAGTAAACTTAATAAACATTTATAGAACTCTCCACTTCAAATACATAAAACATACATTACCACCTCACACCTATTCCATAAGTGACTACATAATTGGAAGTAAATCACTCCTCAGTAATCGCATAGCATTTCATAGGTTTAAATGAAATATTGGTTGGCTGCTCGTTTGTTATTTTCTTCCCTTATTCCTTCCTGTTTACATCAAGTATAATTATTGGTATAAAAGAGGTTTTCAATACCCATTACTAAACTGCATTCTAGCCTGGGCAAGAAAGCAATACTCCCATTCTCTCTCTCTCTTTCTCTTCCTTTTTCTTCCTCTTCTTTATTCTTTTTCTTTCTTTCAAAAAAATAAATAAATAAATAAATAAATAAAATAAAATCACTACCCAAGAACTTGTCTGTCCTTGAATATGTAGTTTTATGTTTCTTCTCTCTCTCTTTCCTTCCTTCCTTCCTTCCTTCCTTCTTTCTTTCTTTCTTTCTTAAAAAAAAAAAAAAAAGACTACAATTTGGGTACAGTATATACTACTCGGGTGATAGGTACACCAAAATCTCAGAAATCACCACTAAAGACCTTGTTGATGTAACCAAGCATCACCTGTTCCCCAAAAACCTATGGAAATAAAATATTAAAATACTGTATCATGTAATTAATGCATACATCAAATCTTATTGCAATTAAATTTCTATTTTTAGCATGATTTGCTGCAATGAAGTTCTAGTATTTGAAATATTTTGAGCCACTAGCTTGATGTTTAATGGGATTTGATCCCATAGTAAACAAAATATAAACCAAATAAGCCAAAAGGATCTTAGAAGTAATTTTATTTCATCTCTATTTTGAAGATGCTCTGGATGCAGAGTGATTTTCCAGGGTCAGACAGCGAAGTCACGTTACATAATTCAAAGTGTATGAAAATATACATTACTCACAAATTCAAACAGAGTTACCATGGGTGTCTTTTGCTTCTAGTGTTACTCTAACCAGTGTCTAACTATGCCTTTGTAGGTAAAACAAAGTAGAAAACTGGGATACATTAGGTATTCAAGTAACTGAAGATAATTAGTCCTGTTTAAACTATCTAGGCAGGCCCGGCATGGTGGCTCATGCCTGTAATCGCAGCACTTTGGGAGGCCAGGGCGGGCAGATCAGTTGAGGTCAGGAGTTTGAGACTAGCCTGGCCAACATGGTGAAACCTCATCTCTACTAAAAATACAAAAATTAGTCATGCATGGTGTTGCATGCCTGTAATCCTAGGTACTCGGGAGGCTGAGGCAGGAGAATTGCTTGAACCCAAGGAGCAAAGGTTGCAAATGAGCTGAGTTTATACCACTGCACTGCAGCCTGAGTTACAGAGCAAGACTCTGCCTCAAAAAAAATCTGGGCAACTTTCATACTTATTTTTCAGGCATTTGCTTCAGTAGTCCACTTTATGTGTTAGTATTCGACATTACTAGTGGGATTTTGCTCTCGTGCTCTGTTTTCTGATTTTTATCACCAGTGGTTTCATAGTTGTATACAGTAATCTCTGGTTAGAGACAGAGGCAGTGGCCTGCTGGAGAACACACCAGACAGAAAGTCAGAGTTCCTTGTTTGGGGCTTTACTTTGCCCTTGACTTCCAGTAATCAGGGTGTTTCTTTGTTCTGAAACACGCTTGTGTTAGTCACAACCAGGTTCACAACTGGCAGGTAATCCCTAAACGAGTAAATCCCAGTGGAACCAGAAAACTGGGTCTTGTTTTCCTTAATCAGAGCCTGAGTTAGAATCAGTTATTGAACTGGAAAAAAAAAGTGTTAGCCATTAGAAAAAGAATTTAAATTACTGGTCTGTCCATATTTAGAATTTCTTGCAATCATTTCCACTGTATGTAACACTGAAATCCTTTGTGGTTGTCTGCTGCAAAAATGAATCTTTGACCCAGCAACTTTAAATGCTTTTGACACCATTGGGAATTTTGAGAATTCTTAATTTAATCTCCACTTGTCCTGGGTGGGGGCGGAGATGAGGGAGAAGTGGTGTCCTTTTGCATTGGCAGTTATGCTGTCTGTAAGCAGAGGCTTGTGCTTCTGGAACTTATGTTTACCAGGGAATGATTATTAGCATAATAAGTATCGTATTCTAGCTTTGATTTCTGGAGGTGGTAAAGAGCCAGCCAAGCAGAGAGAAGAGTGGGAGGTGACTGGCAGCAAGGGTCTTGTCGCTGCTATTAGTACAACACCGCTGCAGGTGGAGGAGCGTTTCATCAAAGTGGGAAGAAGAGGATGCCTTCTCTGTGGATGACTCTAACTTCCCTGCATGCCTCCTCTTTACAGGCCTGCAGTGAGCTTAGGATGCAAATGACTTTCTTTTCTTTCCCATCCCAAGCCTATCACGGATTCTTTCTCTTTAACTGATTCTTGTTCTCTTAGTAATTATTTAGCTCTCAAGCAGGGACTTGTCCTGACAAGGAGAACAGGAAGATCACTTGACCAGGCCTTCTGGTTCCTATCTACACAATGTCTATAGTCCCTTCTCTCAAAGACTCAGTGTTTAGACTCACATGTCTCCCCGAAGGGAAGGAGGAGTTATTAAAGTAGAATTACACTTAAGTCAACAGGTTTTCTGAACCCCCAGTGAATTTTGAATTCTCAGTGCAACCTTCCCCTGCTTCACTGTTCCTGTTTCTTCTCTGTGCCTCTGTTTTCCGGTTGGGAAAGTGGGAAGGATCCTGGCTGTGGAGGAGAGTGGAGAAGAACCCATGGGCCCAACTGCATCAAGGGCCTTCCCTCAGTAGAGAGCAGAGAACCGCCTGGTCCTCCTCACTCAACATGTGCTGTCTGTGTGCAAGATGCTTATGGGTAATGTTGAAGAGGTGTAGTAAGAAGGCTTCTCTGTGTAATTGGGGACTAGAACATGCACAAAAAGTTGAGTGCATCAGGGTACATTCAGTGTATAACTTAAAGTAAGTGACAGGCATAGGATGGTGGGCAGAACTGTGATGTATTTCAGACAGTGACTCAAGGACTGCTTGTCTCTTTGTAGGAACACCATAGTCCAAAAATGGGGGTTGATATCCTGTGACACTTTTCTAGATTAAATGATCCTAATATTATACAGTAAGTGCTTTTATTTTTAGTTAGTTGAGGAAAAAGGTGGCATTTTTCAAAAAGTGAGACAGAAAAAGGAATATGGGACATTATATGTATCTCCGGGTATGTATGTGTATGCGCTACTACCTATAAAGCAGCCTTGCTGCTGAAGTACATCCCGAGTTACATAAAACGTCTAGATCTTACTACGTATTTATAGGAAATACAAGGGGTAGAGAAACATTGTAAATGGCTTTTTGGGAATAGAATCCGCAAATTCCAAACAGCATTATAGTATAAACAGACCAGTTTTTTCAACAAATAAATCATAAGGGGAAAGGTGAGAAAAAAGCCCCTATAGATAAAAAGAGATTGAAAAGATGAATGAACCAATAGTCATATATAATTGATTCAGACAAAATGAAGAAAATGTCAGGCAGTCTGGGAAATGTGGACACTGATTATTTGACAGTATTTATGGCATTAAGAAATTTATTTTATAAAACAAAATAAAAAAGACAAGAAATTTATTTTATATTGAATATTGACAATAAATAATTAAATTTTAAAAATTTGCTGTTAAGTGTGAAAATTGTGGATACATTTTAAGAGAATATCCTTTAAAGGGACATATACATTAAATAGTTACATATGAAAAGAAATGCTGTCTGTGATATGCTTCAGAATAACCCAGGCAAGGGAGTAGGTGGGATAATCGCTGACACAGGATTGGTTATGCATTAAACACTGTTGAAGCTGGGTGTTAGATAAACTAGCCTCATTCTACTGTTCTAATGTGCATATGTTTGAAAAATTTCCAAATATAGAGTTAATTTTTAAAAAATGTAACAAGTGAATGAGGGCTGGACATGGCAGCTCATGCCTGTAGTCCCAGCACTTTGGGAAGCTGAGGCATGTGGATCACCTGAGCCTCCCCTCAGTAGAGAACCACCTGGTCCTCCTCACTCACCACTTGTTGTCTGTGTGCAGGGCACTCATGGGAGATGCTGAAGAGGTGTAAGAAAACTGCTTCTCTGTGTTTGAGGAGTTCTGTCCTCTTAGGAGTTTGAGATCAGCCTGGCCAACATGGGGAAACCCCGTCTCTACTAAAAATACAAAAATTAGCCAGGCTTAGTATGCACGCCTATAGAGGCTGAGGCAGGAGAATCACTTGAACTTGGGAGGCAGAGGTTGCTGGGAGTCAAGATTGCATCATTGCAATCCAGCATGGGCAACAGAGTGGGACTTATCTCAAAAGAAAAAAAAAATAAGTGAGTGAGATATCTTGACAAAAGGTGGAGTAGTGGTTGCCTGGAGCCAAGGTAAAGGGGCACCGTGGCTGCAGAGGGGTACAAGGGATCTTTTGGGTTGATGGGAATGATCTGTGTCTTGACAGTGATGGTGGTTTCATGGGTACTCATCAAACTTTTAAATGTATGTATTTTATTGTAATTAAATTATACTGTAATAATGTCAGTTTAAAAATTGATTAAAATTAATAAGAAGGGGCCAGGTCTGGTGGCTCACACCTATAATCCCAGCACTTTGGGAGGCCAAGGCAGGCAGATCACCTGAGGTCAGGAGTTTGAAACCAGCCTGACCAACATGGTGAAATCCCATCTCTACCAAAAATACAAAAATTAGCCGGGTGTGGTGGCATGTGCCTGTAGTCCCAGCTACTTGGGAAGTTGAGGCAGGAGAATCACTTGAAACCCAGGAGGTGGAGGTTACAGTGAACTGAGATCATGCCACTGCACTCCAGGCTGGGTGACAGAGCAAGACTCCATCTCCAAAAAAAAAAAACAAAGGTAATAAGATTTTTTTTTAAAGTAGTATTATTATTTTTAAAATAGAGATGGGGCCTAACTGTGTTGCCCAGGCTGGTCTTGAACTCAAGGGCTCAAGCAATCTATCCTCCTCAGCCTCCCAAAGTGTTGGGATAATGGTGTCAGCCACTGAGCTTGGCCAGTAAGAAGGGTTTTTATGTATTATGCACGTAGTGTGGAATCAGTAGTTTCAGAGGTGTGAGGCACCCAGCACTGCCAGGCAATAGGGATTACCCAGCTTGTGCTGCATCTTTAATTTTTCCCTCCACCTCAAGTTAACTTTATCATTCATACTTCTGATTTTGCAGTAGTATCTCTAATTTCTCCTTGTAGCTATAGAGTCAACTTGAATTTTGTGATATTTGTCCATGTGTCTGTCATCCAAAAGGATGTGCATTTTTATGCTACAATAAATGATGTTAGGAGGACATCTACCCATTTATGATGATAATTTTTTAAACATTCAATTGGCTGCATTATAATAGTCAAGACCTACGGGTACACCTGAGGTGAAAACAATTCAGTTGGATTCTAATTTTAATTTATTTTTCCACCCAGTCTACCAACCAACCAACCAACCAACCAGTCAGCCAGTCAGCATTTATTGAATGTATTATTTGGACCATCCACTGGGTTGGGTTTTGGGTTCATGAGGATGAATATGATACAGTCCTGCCCTAAAGGATATAACTTTCAGGGTGAAAAGATAGCTGTGTATATGTATAATTTCAGCAGTACTACAAATACCATGGTCAAAGTGGTGCAAGATACAATATAGTAGGCCACATTTATACATGTTGGCCTCCTCCCTCCCTCCCTCCCCACTAGCTTCTTTCCTTACCTAGTAGGTCAAATGAATCAAATGCCAGGCAGTTTGGAAAGGAGAGTTGAAAAGTAAGGAAACTTCCTTCTGTCCCTATAAATTTGTAACTTTTTCTTTCAAATAAAAATTTGTTATTTTTACAATACCATTATATTGACATTGCAAGGGTCCCTGGTGTTTTTATGTTTTCTGTTATTGTCATTTTGTGTCTCTTCTCCCATTCCCATCCTACTCCCATTAGCATCTTATCTGATGGGTATAATATGTATCCTTGGATATATATGTATCCTTATATGGTGTTTTAAAAATAAATTTATTTAAAAAGTATTACATGATAATTCTCATTCTGATTCTTTCTTCATTTAAAACTATGTTTTTAAGTTCTGTTGTGTTTATATGATGCTTTTAGCCACTGCATTCTATTTTTCTTGCTTTATCTACTGCATTTTATTTATCTGTTCCCCTAGTGACGGACACCTCGTTACCTCGTTTGTTCTCCCTGTACCACAAACAATGCTCTGCCAGTGTGGTGGCTCACACCTGTAACCCCTGTACTTTGGGAGGCTGAGGCAGAAGGATCACTTGAGCCTGGGAGTTTAAGACCAACCTGGGCAATGTGACAAAAACCCCGTCTGTACCAGAAAGTAAAAACTTAGCTGGGCATGGTGGCATGTGCCTGTAGTCCCAGCTACTAGCTACTTGAGTGACTGAGGTGGGAGAATCTCTGGAGCCCAGGAGGTTGAGCTGCAGTGAGCCTTGATTGTGCCACCACTGCACTCCAGCCTGGGCAATAGAGTGAGACTGTCTCAAAAATAAAATAAAACTGAATAAATTAGTAAGAAAATTCTCATATATGTCTTCTTATAAACTTGTATAAGTTTCTCTGGCTAAATACCAACCAGTACAATTGTTGGGTCAGAGAGTATAATCATATTTAATTTCACTAAGTAATGCATGATTGCTTAATTTGTATTTCCACTACTAAGTGCAGTCCTTAGTGTTTGACTTTAAAATTTTTGTGAATTTGGCAGGTTTCACATGTTATTAATATCTTGTTTTAACTCACATTTCTCTGATTACTAATGAGTATGCATAGATTTCTGTATATACTGAGTAGTCTTTGGATTTTCCTTTCATGAATGACCTAGTCATATCATTTTTCCATTTTTCCAGTACAGTTTCTTATATTCTAGCTATTGATCGTAAGGCAGTTATAAGTGTTGCAGATATCTTCTTCTGTCCCTCATCTACCTGCTAACTTTGTTCATGGTTGTCTGTTCAGCAGAAATCCTTTGTTTTAATTTAGACATTTCCTTTGGTTTTTCTGTTTATAAAGATTTGTGCTTTTTGATGTCTTACTTAAGAAATCTTTTCCAGGCCAGGCGTGGTGGCTCATGCCTGTAATCCTAGCACTTTGGGAGGCCAAGATGGAAGGATTGCTTGAGGCCAGGAGTTCGAGACCAGCCTGGGCAACATAGCGAGACTCCATCTCTATTAAAAAAAAAAAAAGAAATTATCCTATATTTTCTTCTAATTAGGTTTATGTGTGTCTAAAATTGACATCTCCAGTTTGTTCTTTTCTCTGATCTCTAAATTTGTGTACTCACTGTCTACTGGATAGCCCCACCTGAATATCTAATAGATATCTCAAACTTAGCATTGCCAAAAACAGATCTCTTTATTTTATCCCTTTCTCACTAAAAAAAGAAATCTGTTCCTCTCCCAGTCTTTATTCATCTAAATACATTTATCCCTCAGTATCTGTGGGGCATTGGTTCCATGAGCAGCCCTCTGCAAGGGATACTGATATAGGTTAGCTTTGTGTCCGCACTCAAATCTCATCTTGAATTGTAATCCCCAGATGTTAAGGGAGGAACCTGGTGGGAAGTGATTGGATTATGGGACTGGTTTCTCCCATGTTGTTCTTGTGATAGTGAGTGAATTCTCACAAGATCTGATGGTTTTATAAATGGTAGTTTTTCCTGTGCTCTCACACACCTCTCCTGACACCATGTGAGAAAGTCCATGCTTGCTTCCCCTTCGCCTTTGCCATGATTGTAAGTTTCCTGAGGCCTCTCTACCTTGTGGAGCTGTGAGTCAATTAAAACCCTTTATAAATTACCAAGTCTCGTGTAGTATCTTTATAGCAGTGTGAAAACAGACTAATGAAGATACCAAAATCCATGGATACTCAACGTTCCTTATATATGACACTGTATTTGCATATAACCTGGACACATCCTCCCCCATACTTTAATCTCTTGTATACTTATATACTTAATACAATGTAAATGCTATGTAATTGTTGTTTATACTGTGTATTATTTAGAGAATAAAGAAGAAAAGAAAAAACATGTTCAGTACAGATACAACAAGCTGGAGTTTTGCTGTCTTGCCCATATATATGCATATTTTTTGAGATGGAGTTTCACTGTCTTGTCCAAGCTGTAGTGCAGTGGTGGGATCTCGGCTCACTGCAACCTCCACCTCCCAGGTTTAAGCGATTTTCATGCCTTAGTCTCCCGTGTAGCTGGGAATACAGGCACGCGCCACCACGCTCAGCTAATTGTGTATTTTTAGTAGAGATAGGGTTTCACCATGTTGGCCAGGCTAGTGTCGAACTCCTGAACTCAAGTGATCTGCCTGCTTTGGCCTCCCAAAATGCTGGGATTACAGAAGTGAGCCATGGCGCCTGGCTTTTTTCCTAAATATTTTTGATCCACGGATATGGAACCTGTGGGTACAGAGGGCTGACTGTAAATGGCACTGCCTTCCACCCTGTTGCTCAAGCCAAAAACCCAGGAGCCATCTTTGCTTTTTTTCATGCTCTGCATGTGCAATCTATCAGCAAGTTCTATACATTCCGACTCCAGAAAATTTCTTGAATCTGTCCCTGACTCTTTATTGCCTCCTGCTGCTACTCTAACCCATATCACCTGTCTTTTGTATGGCCATTATTACTTTGCTTTTCAGGGTTTATTTGTTGCATTTATTCATCTCATCTTTATAGCTAGCTTTGCGAGATAGAGCACTAGGTCTGGCTGGCCATATGCTGCCAGATGGAGGAGCTGAGTTTCTTCCCTATGTTCTGCTCATTGGCTTCACTAGTGGCTGCTGGAGGCATCGCTGTGCACTGATGCTTGGGGCAAAGGATCTTGCCAACCTCCATGCAGGTCATTGGAACAGCTGATAGTGTCCGTGATTTATAAGGTAATGTAGGTCAAGAGATGTCATTGAAAGATTTTTGTCTGCCAGCAGGTCTGAATCTGAAGAACATGCCAAGGCTAGGGTGGCGCTATCGCAGCCTCCGATTCCTGGGTTCAAGCTGTCCTCCAGAGTAGCTAGGACTATAGGCACACACCACTACACCCAGCTGACTTTTCAGTTTTTTTTTATAAGAGATAGGGTCCACATCTGTTGTTCAGGTTGGTCTGGAACTTCTGGCCTCAAGCAATCCTCCTACCTCAGCCTCCAAAAGTGCTGGATTACAGGTGTGAGCCACCACGCCCACTAGACCTTTTTGTTAAATGTACCTTAAAGCAATGCTTTCTTCCTTTTTTCTCTTCACAAATTTAATTATTTATAAACATAGCGAATGGAAAGAAACTGGATTAACAAGCCAGAAGGATACTTGTTCCGGCTAAGTGTGATACTGGGCCAGTCATTGACTTCCTTATTCAGATGCCTGTGATACACATGCCATGTTTATTCTAATTTCTTAAAGGTGTGAGAACCAAGCTTTAACATATGCATAAAATGCCTATTCCTGAGGCATTTATCACATTGTCATTGTTCCAGGTTCCTCTCTGCCCTCCCTGAAATCCCCATTAGCGTAATTCTTCCCCATCCCCATGTCTGAAGTCCACTGTCCCACTGTGTGTTGCTGCCATTGACTCTCCTGAGGCTGGCTGAGTTTCAAAAGCAGCAGACTCAGTGATGAAATTTATTTTTCTTTCTTTCTTTCTTTTTTTTTTTTTGAGATGGAATCTTGCTCTGTCACCCAAGGTGGAGTGCAGTGGTGCAATCTCAGCTCACTACAACCTGTGCCTCCTGGGTTCAGGTGATTCTCGTCCCTTAGCCTCCCTAGTAGCTGGGACTACAGGTGCGTGCCATCATTCCCAGCTAAGTGATGAAATGTCTTCTGATTTCTCTGGCCCTCCCTACTTCTGGAATCCAAATGACACACTACCTATCATTGCCATTTCTGATTTGGATACACAAATATAGGGACAGATGGGTGTGTGTGTTTGTTTTCGATGTATTTTTTTTCTCTGTTAATCTGGCTGTAAAAGCATTTCTAATGGCTTATAGTTTAGTATGTGTTCCCAATTTGGGAGCAGGCTATACACCTGGAAGTCCAGTTAGGTAGGGCTCCCTGTACCCTGGTGCCAGGGAGTTGTTCTGACCGATGGTGCACCCTGATGGCCTGTGTAGAAACTCAGTCATGGCATCATCTTCCTCTTTTTCTCACTGTCTTGGGGGATTCCCTTGACTCCCCAGCATTTGCTCACTTTTATTCTGTCTTGAATCTTAGGTAATTGTACCTGAGATAATCCTTCTTATCTCCTCTTTGGGTTTATTATTTCTTCTCTTATTTATTGCTCTCTAACCTCAAAGATATCTTATTTTGGCTGGGCGCAGTGGCCTACTCCTGTAATCTCAGCACTTTGGGAGACTGAGGCACGTGGATCACCTGAGGTCAGGAATTCGAGACCAGCCTGGCCATTGTGGTAAAACGCCATCTCTACTCAAAAATTAGCAGGGCGTGGTGGTGCAGCTACTTGGGAGGCTAAGGCAGGAGGATGGCTTGAACCCAGGATGTGGAGGTTGCAGTGAGCTGAGATCACATCACTGCATTCCAGCCTGGATGACAGATACAGACTCCATCTAAAAAAAAAATATCGTTTCTTCTTACCACTAATTTTTTAAATTATATTTTGAACTAAAAGTGTTTCCCAGTCATGGCTAAAAAGTACTTAGTGGCGTATCCATATCAAAAAGAATGGAAACCCTCGATTTTGAAGAGAAATTAGAAGCCATGCTAAAGACTCATGGTTGCCAACTTGAGGAGCTCTGAGATAGGTAAGGTGCTCCCTTCAGAATCTTTATGGGTTTTTGTTAGCTCCTCAGCTTTCTCCAACTAAAATTGCTTTGGTTTAAGCTTTAGAACTCAAAGTAAATGAAAGTTCTTTATTTTAACTTTAGTTGATAAATTACTAATATTACAGAGGGAATTTCTGCATGGAAAACATGTCAGTGCTGCTGCCCAGACACACCATGCGTGGGTTCAGCATGCACCATGGCTGCCTGAGACCAGCCTCCTCCCTGCTGTCCTCCTCTCCTCTCCTGTGCTCTTTTTTTTTTTTTTTTTTTTTTTTTGAGACAGAGCCTCAATCTGTCACCCAGGCTGGAGTGCAGTGGGGTGATCTCAGCTCAGGGCAACCTCCACCTCCTGAGTTCAAGCAATTCTCTTGCCTCAACCTCCCAAGTAGCTGGGATTACAGGCACCTGCCACCACACCTGGCTAATTTTTGTATTTTTAGTAGAGACAGGATTTCACCATGTTGGCCAAGCTGATCTTGAACTCCTGACCTCAAGTGATCCACCCACCTTGGCCTCCCAAAGTGCTGGGATTACAGGCGTGAGCCACTGCACCCGGCCTCCTGTGCTCCTCTTAACACGGTTTCAGATTCTGCCCAGGTGCCTTCCAGACTAACTTCTGGAACACTGTCCACCTGTTGGTTGAATTCTTGAACTATTGATTGGTCTGTGATTTTTAGCTCATAATTGGACTGTCATAAATGACATAGAGACGTAAGTACGTCCCACAGGTTATGTGGCTATGCTACTGAGACCTCACACTCAACCCTCCAGTCCTAATTCACTCTCTTTCAAAATTGTGCTTTTGCTTTTAGTGTCTGGGGAGCCCAGGAGAAGAATGTGAAATAGGACTGCCCAATTCCACTACCACACACACACATGACAAAAACCGAAACAAACCAAAATACTCCTGAGTGTAGGAGTTATGATTTAACGAAACCTTCATATCCTCTTCCATCCCCACTCCAGAGAGCACCATACTTAGAATAAAAATCTGGGAGTGATAAGTACCATGGCTTCCAGTCTTTACAGAGCTGTGAGAGCCCATCGTTATTTGATTTATTCTCCTTTTTCCAGAGTGGACATAGTCTTTAAATAGAATTGCATAATTTTAGGGTTTTAAGCACCCTCAATAATCATGCAGTTTAGTTTCCCGTCTCATGCCTTCCAAAAACATCGTACAAGTTGTCCCTCATCTAGCCTTGGCCTGAGGGCTTCCACTGAGCAACAATTCAGCACTTGTTAAAGCAGGCTCATTCCATTGTATGGACTGCCCAAATTATTAGTAAGTTCTGTATGTTCAGCTAAAACTTAACTCATGGGAATTTCCACCATGAGTCCTGATTCAATCATTTGTAGCAATGAATGACTCAGTTTTTTCACTCCCACAAAAGTAGACTTCTGCTATTGGAGGACAGCACCCAGCCTCTGTAGTCCCTCCAGACTCAGTGTTGCCCACATTTCCATTGGCTTTTTGGGCTTTTTTCTTCTTGATTTTTGGGGATTTTTGAAAATAGCCCTGTGTCTTGGATATGAGTCACAAATTGCCCCCCCCCCACTCCCATTTTGTCATTTGTCTTCAAGCTCTGTTTATGCTGGTGTTTATTTTGCAGAATTTTTTCTTTAATGTAACGAAATGTCACCATCTTTTTAAAAATGGCCTCTGGACTTCATTGGTTTGAATTTTATTCATACTTGTAAAGGCCTTGTCCGCTTGAGGCTGTTTAAAAAATACCCATATTTTCTGTTAGTACTTACATGGATTTGTGTGTGTGTGTGTGTGTGTTTGTGTGTGTGTACTTAAATCTTTTATGCATCTAGAATTTATTTTAAGATAAGATGTGAGGTAGGGGTTCAAATTAGTTTTTTTCCAGCTAGCTGCCTAGTTACTCCAACATTATTGAACCATTCATTTTTTTCTGCTGATTTGAAATGCCATTATATTAAATTCATGGCACACTTTTAGATCTATTCCTAGAATGTTTCCATATGTTTTATTGCCAAGAAAACCACCACACACATCTTATACCTTCATTATTGAAATTTTTAACCTAAATGTAAAACTTGTTATGCGCTTACCTCGTTAAGTGTCCAGCCTGGCATCCAGCCGGTCAGGATGGTTTGACTCTGCTCCTTCCTGCCTCATCAGCCTCTTCTTTTGTGCTACCTGCAGGTTAATAAGCATCTCTTATGTCGTTATCCAGGCCATTGACAAGGAGTGACAATAATGTTGGTCATTGTAGGGCTGTTCTTTGCACTCCAGTGGAGAGCCATTACTCACTCTTCCTATTTTAAAAATGCAGCATGATAGGTTAAAAAGTGTGGCTGAGGGCGGTGGCTCACGTCTGTAATCCCAATACTTTGGGAGGCCAAGGCGGGCAGATCACGAGGTCAGGAGCTCAAGACCAGCCTGGCCAATATGGTGAAACCCTGTCTCTACTAAAAATACACCAGGCATGCTGGTGCATGCCTATAGTCCCAGCTACTCGGGAGGCTGAGGCAGAAGAATCCCTTGAACCCGGAAGGCAGAGGTTGCAGTGAGCTGATTGTGCCACTACACTCTAGCCTGGGCGACAAAGCAAGACTCTGTCTCAAAAAAAAGAGCTTAGGGTTTTGGTTTCAGTTGCAGGACTAAATTTGAGCATGCCTTCTATATTCATCGTTTCTCAGACTTTAATGTGAACAGGAATAACCTGAGAATCTTGTTAGAATGTGAATTCCTTTTTGTTTTTTAACTGAGTCTTGCTCTTGTTGCCCAGGCTGGAGTACAATGGCACGGTCTTGGCCCACTGTAACCTCTACCTCCCAGATTAAAGCAATTCTCATGCCTCAGCCTCCCAAGCAGCTGGGTTTATAGGCGCCCACCACCACGCCCAACTAGTTTTTGTATTTTTAGTAGAGACGGGGTTTCACCATGTTGGCCAGGCTGGTCTCGAACTCCTAACCTCTTGCCTATTGTGCATAGTGCTGCAGTAAACATGGGAGTGCAGAGACCTCTTTTATCTACTGATTTCTTTTATTTGGGGAATATACCCAGCAGTGGGATTGCTGGATTGTAAGGTCTCTATTTTTAGTTTTTTTGAGGAACCTCCAAACTCTTCTCCATAGTGGTTGTAAAGTTGCAAATATTGACAGTAGTTACTCAGTGGTGCCAAACTACAGGAGAAGTCCTGCTTGTATTTCAGTTAAGGTTTTTTACTACATAAGAGGGAGAAGGCCTGCTTGTATTTGACAAAACCACCTTTACCCACATACTAAATCCGATAATGTGGTTTTTGCTCAAAATGCAACTCTTATGTAGTAAAAACCTTAATTGAAAGTGCACCATAGCTCAGTGCTTCTCAAACTCTAATGTGGGTAAGAATCTCCTGGGTATCTTGTTAAAATGCAGATTGTGATTTCAGAAGGCCTGGGTTGAGGCCTGAAGTTCTGCATTTCTGACAAGCTCTTAGGGGGTGCTGAAGCTTGAACTCTACAGCTGTAGCTTGCAAACCAAGGAGATTTTTGACTGAGCTCTAGTTCAGAACTTTTTCCTAACACATGAGAGTTTTTTTTTTTTTTTTTTTAAGACAGAGTTTTTGCTCTTGTTATCCAGGCTGGAGTGCAATGGCGCGATCTCGGCTCATCGCAACCTCCGCCTCCTGGGTTCAGGCAATTCTCCTGCCTCAGCCTCCTGAGTAGCTGGGATTACAGACATGAGCCACCGTGCCCAGCTAATTTTTTGTATTTTTAGTAGAGACGGGGTTTCACCATGTTGACTGGGATGGTCTCGATCTCTTGACCTCGTGATCCACCCGCCTCGGCCTCCCAAAGTGCTGGGATTACAGGCGTGAGCCACCGCGCCCGGCCCCCCACATGAGAGTTTTGGTTAGGAATTATTGGAGAAGTTCTTCATGGATTTTATTTCAGCAGACAGGGAAAGATGCTTTATATCTGTGTGACCTGCCTTGTTCACAAAAGCCGGTGATAGAGTCCCAACCACAGACCTCCCAGACTCAGGCATGACTTGTACTCTGCTGTCACAGTGCATGGCTGAGAGAGGGATGCCCATTTGGTGGAACTCTTTGTTTTTCTTTTTTTTTAATGTGTGAATAGGCAAAACATTCACAAGTTCAAAATTCAAACGATATAGAAAGAGATACATGGTTAGTTGCGTCCTCACCTTAATTCCCCATCTGCTCAGTTCCCAAATCCTGCCAAATTAGTACTTTATTAGCTTCTTGTGTGTCTTTCCAACTATTTTTATGTATATACAAGCAAACATAAATATATATAATTATATATAGTGTCTCTCTCTCACCTTAAAACAAATTAATGTTAACATACTATGGACATTGTTCTGCACCTTGATTTTCTTTTTTAATGAAAAAATTAATCTTGGAGATCTTTCCACATGTCCACATGAAGAGCTTTCTTTGTTTTCTTTCAACAGCTTCATAGTATGTTATTGTATCGGTCTACCATAATTTAACTAGAGATTTACTTACTGATGAACTTTAGATTGTTTCGAATTTCTTGCTATTAAAATGCAAAGAATAAATTCACATTCATATATTTTATGTACATTACACATTTTCTTTTATTTAGCAATACGATTCTGTTTAATGAAGTCTTAAAATTTTATGTATCTTGAACTTTTCATGTTTAATGAAATATTATTTTTATGTCTTTAAGTTCTCCTTTGATGAGTTTGGAAGGCATTTTCACCTTTCTGTTATTAACACAGAACAGGTTAAATATATTTGTATGCATTTTTCCTTTTTTTTCCTAGAGACAGGGTCTCACCATGTGGCCCAGGTTAGAGTGCAGTGGTGCAGTCAAAGTTCATTGTAGGCCAGCCACCATTGCTCATTGCTCATGCCTGTAATCCCAGCAGTTTCAGAGGCCTAGGCAGGGATGGATCAGCCGAGGTCAGAAGTTTGAGGCCAGCTTGACCAACATGGTAAAACCCCAGATCGACTAAAAATACAAAAATTAGCAGGGCATGGTGGTAGGTGCCTGCAGTACCAGCCACTCAGGAGACTGAGGCAGGAGGATCACTGGAGCCCAGAAATTTAGGTTACAATGAGCATTTTTTTTTTTTTTTGAGATGGAATCTTGCTCTGTTGTCCAAGCTAGAGTGCAGTAGTGTGATCTTGGCTCACTGCAGCCTCTGCCTCCCGGGTTCAAGTGATTCTCAGCCTCCTAAGTAATGGGACCTATAGGCATGAACCACCACACCTAGTTAATTTTTTTCTGTTTTTTTTTTTTTTTTTTTTTTGTAGAAATGCAGTTTTTGTTTTGTTTTGTTTTTAAAACAGAGTCTTACTTTGTCACCCAGGCTGGAGTGCAGTGGCACAATCTTGGCTCACAGCAACCTCCGCCTCCCGGGTTCAAGCAATTCTCCTGCCTCAGCCTCCCAAGTAGCTGGGATTACAGGTGCCCACCACGATGCCCAGCTAATTTTTCTAATTTTAGTAGAGATAGGGGTTTCACCATGTTGGCCGGGCTGGTCTCAAACTCCTGATCTGAAGTGAAGCAATCTGCCCACCTCGACCTCCCAAAGTCCTGGGATTATAGGCATGAGTCACTACTCCAGGCCAGAGATGCAGTTCTGATGTATTGTCCAGGCTGTGTCCTGGGCTCAACTGATCCTCCTGTCCCACCTCCCAGAGTGCTGGGATTGTAGGTATGAGTCACTATGCCTAGCTGGGCTGCATATATTATATTTTTTCCAAAGCCCAGGTAAAATGTGTTCATCTCTTAAGAATCAGCATTTTGTTTTTTTTTTTTTTTTTTTTTTTTTGGTGAGATGAGGTCTCGCTCTATCACTCAGGCTGGCGTGCAATGCCACAATCTTGGCTCACTGCAGCCTTCACCTGATTCTCACACCTGATTCTCCTGAGTAGCTGGGACCACAGGCACTGCCACCACGCCCAGCTAATTTTTTGTATTTTTTTTTCTTTTTTTTTGAGACGGAGTTTCGCTCTTGTTACCCAGGCTGGAGTGCAATGGCGCGATCTCGGCTCACCGCAACCTCCACCTCCTGGGTTCAGGCAATTCTCCTACCTCAGCCTCCTGAGTAGCTGGGATTACAGGCACGCGCCACCATGCCCAGCTAATTTTTTGTATTTTTAGTAGAGACAGGGTTTTGTCATGGTGCCCAGGCTGGTCTTGAACTCCTGAGCTCAGGCAGTCCTCCCACCTTGACCTCCCAAAGTCCTGGCACTACAGGCATGAAGCACTGCACCTGTGTTATCAGCATTTTATTTTAAAAAAAGAGGAAGGAGATGATTGCTGTCAAAACTTGATAGACCTTTCCATTTAAGCTGAATGGCAGTGGGGCTCCTGAAAAAAAGAGAAGACGGTTCGTGACCAGCCTGGGCAACATAGTGAGACCTTGTCTCTACTAAGAGAAAAAAAGGGAAGAAAGTTCAAACTGTTGCCATTAAACACTGCTTCTCCCAGGAAAGTAGCCCCACAAGCCTTGGGTTTCTCTGAATGATGTCTTGGGTTTTAACACCATCCCCTTACTTGTTAGCCACCTTCATGGAAAAAACCCACAATCCATGAATATTTGTCATCTGGCATACCATTACTGGACAAACAAAATGAATCACAAGCTGGGGCTTAATTAGAAATTCCATTATTTATAGACAGATCAGATTAATCTATCTAGGAAGGACAGTGAAAGAGGCTATTTTTCCTGATGCCGCTTTTTAAACTGCAGTCAGGTGGTGCTGTTAATGAAAATGCCAAAGAAAAAGAGTGATTTCCCTCCCAAGCAGTATTAGATTATAGTGTTGTCAGGAGTCTTGCAATTGAATTCCCTTCTTGTAATCAATTCCACCTTATCAGTTAACTCTACTTGTAATGGACTGTTGGCTTCAAGAGACTTAGTCTGGATTATTTAAAACTTCCTTGCTATAGAGGAGACATCACCTTTGGCATTTCCCCTTCCCAGGTGGAGCATCCCCTGTTGGAGCACTTTGGAGGCTGCAGTGTTGTGAGCTCTGCCCTAGCTAAGAGGGATTCTGGAGCAGGTTCAAAGCTGCAGAGCAAAGGTTCATTTGTCTGCTTGATGCCAGCATGCTGCCTGTTCTCCATAGGCGGGGGCTGAGTCCATGTTAGTGTTGTTACTGCATTTCCCATTCACGTCTGCCTGTCATGTTCTACCACTAACCTCAGGGAAGAAATGAGTGGGAAATTTAGTTTGCCATGATGTTTGCCCTGATTTAATGTATGATACTTAGTTTGGGAAGCCATTTGCTGTTGAAGACCTTCTTTTTTTTTTTTTTCAGACAGAGCCTCACTCTGTCACCCAGGCTGGAGTGCAGTGGCATAATCTCGGCTCACTGCAACCTCTGCCTCCTGGGTTCAAGCGATCCTCGTGTCAGCTTCTCAAGTAGCTGGGTTTATAGGCACACACCACCATGCCTGGCTAATTTTCATATTTTTAGTAGAAACAGGGTTTCGCTATGTTGACCAGGGTGATCTTGAACTCCTGACCTCAAGTGATCCTCCCACCTTAGCCTCCCGAACTGCCAAGATTACAGGTATGAGCCACTGTGCCCAGCCCCTGTCGAAGACTTTTGTGAGACAAAAAAAGCATTTTAAGAAGTTTCATAAGTAATATTGGAATTAATTTAGGGTGGACTGTGTGGAATAAATGCTTTGTCACAAACAATGGTGTCAACTTAGTAACAGTATTGAAAAATGCTTTTAATTTTATGACGTGCATATTCATAGAACTAAGAGTCAGAAGTTCTTGAACCTTGATTCCTCTTTGCCTCTTACTGATAATGGACTGTATTTAGCTTTTTCTTGTGTTGGGTCCTTATCAAAGAATGAGAAGACTAATAGTAATATGTATTTGCTGAATGACAAGAGCTAGCCAAGTGATTTGCAGTTTTAGTAGGGTAAGGTACAGCAGTATGAACCATTTCTATAACAAAAATAAAATGTATCATGTTGACAGAGTGAACAAAGTTTTTCAGAGAAAAGCCTTCTGTGTATATTTGTATACGTAGAGAAGGCTATCAGTGCTGTCCTTTCTTTCATGTGAGAACGAAGGTGAAACTTGCTCCTGGTGCTTAGATAAGACTTGAAGGAAACACAGGTGTTTGTTTGGTTTATTTTTAGACCAGATAGAGTTGTACAGCAGTCTTTTACATTTTGCATGCTCAAGACCTAGAAATGCATGGTATAATAGCTTAAACAACTGGTGTGAAGTATGTTTATTATTCTTTGTTTATTTGTTTTGTGGTGGATCTCGCTCTGTCACTCAGGCTGGAGTGCAGTGGTGCAGTCTCAGCTCATTGCAACCTCCGCCTCCCAGGTTCAAGTGATTCTTCTGCCTCGGCCTCCCAAGTAGCTGGGATTAAAGGCCCACATGCCACGATACCCAGCTAATTTTTTTGTATTTTTAGTAGAGACAAGGTTTCACCATGTTGGCCAGGCTGGTCTCAGATCACCTTAGGTGATCTGCCCACTTCAGCCTCCCAAAGTGCTGGGATTACAGATGTGAGCCATTGTGCCCAGCCTGTTCATTATTCTTGATGATCTCACATTTGACTTACAATGCACTTTCATATCATGTGATGGGGTGATACATTTGAAGATGAAAGAGGGCATTTAAAAGTAGCTGAGGACAGAATCAGGACTTCAGTAGTTAGAGTGAGGAAATCAGAAAGTCTTTCCCCCCAAAACAACAATAATACTGGACAAAATTGTGAAAAGCAACTGTTTAGGGCTCTAGAAATAGAATAAATGCAAGAGCTAAATGGAGAAGCATTTATCCATGAGAAACTGCCAAACTTCAGGTAAGAACAATGGGAGGCTTTGACGTCCTCGCCTACGATGGTAGGGGTTACTCCCATACCCTCCTATCATTGGTGTGATAGTTCTGTCAGGGTGGAACAGGCCATGAAAACTAGCAGCTTGGCTGCCAGAGGGAATGTGCTTGATTTGGAGCGGGTGAAAATCCCCTGTCCGGTGGCATTGACAGTGAAAGTAATGACCCTCACTAGCAAGAGAACAAGGAAAGCCAACACTTCTGGTAGTGAGAGAGCTATCCCAAGTGGGTCAGGCAACAGACTGGCAAACTAGCCAAAAACATAATTAACAGAGATCCTGGAAATGAGACAGTTATAGAGGGGTTTGAAGGGCTGTCCACACATTTCTGGCTGACTTAGAAGCCTCTGCACACATGCAGGTAAGACTTGAGAGATCCCATGGTACCCACTTGTCCCAGGTTGACTGGGAATCTGCATGAATGTGTAGAGGAAATGCAGGAGGGCTAATCTGAAAGTAAAAGTGGGATAGACCTGAAAACAGCTTCAACTTTGTGCTCCCTAACCCTGCACAGATCCATGGGCAGAGGTTGGAAGCCAAGCAGGCTCAAGAGATGTGAACACTACTTTTAACCAATCATTGCCTGATCACTAAACTGTGTGTTAGCAAGTCAGGCTTAAAAATAAAAACAATAATTTGAAAAGAAAATAAACTGGGGGAAAAAAAGAAAAGAACCTGAGTAGAGATATCGAATGACCATGCATCACAGGAGAGACAGATTTTGTAGATTTAGTCAAGGCAGGTTACTAAATAAATAAGCAAAAAACACATGAGAAATTACAATTGAGAGTTGCTACAATATGTTCTCTAAAACATCTAGTTTGTTTCTTTTTTATTGTGATGCAACACGTCTGTAAGGAATGGCTACAAATAAATAACAATAATGGGACAGAAAACCAAGAAAGGGTGTTTCATATTTAGGAAAGATAATCAGTCACTGAGTAAGCCTGGATGTTAGATTTAGTAAACAAAGACCTCAACACTGCTACATTATAGATATGTTCAGGAAATAAAGGAAACTATGTTATGTTTAAATATTTAAAGAAATATATGATGACAGTGACTCAATAAATCTCAATAAAACATAGAAGCTATAAAAAAGAACCAAATGCAAATTCTGGAGTTGAAAAATACAGTAACTAAAATGCAAAATTCACTGCAGGGATTCAACAGCAGATTTGAGACACAGAAGAAAGAATCAGGCCGGGAGCGGTGGCTCATGCCTGTAATCCTAGCACTTTGGGAGGCTGAGGCAGGCGGGTCACAAGGTCAGAAGATCGAGACCCTCCTGGCCAACATGGTGAAACCCCATCTCTACTAAAAATATAAAAATTAGCTGGGTGTGGTAGCACGCATCTGTAATCCCAGCTACTCGGGAGGTGGAGACTGCAGTGAGCCAAGATTTCTTCACTGCACTCCAGCCTGGCAACAGAGTGAGACTTCGTCTCCAAAAAAAAAAAAAATCAGTGAACTTAAAGATAGATCAATAGAAATTGCCAATCTGAAGAATCTGAGAGGAAAAAATGAACAGAGCCTCAGAGATCTGTGGGACAACATAAGGCATACCAGCCCATGTGTCACAGAATTCTACAAAGAAAGGAGAAGAAAGGGCAGAGAAAAAAAATTTTGTGAAGAAGTAATAGCCAGAAACTTCGTACATTTGATGAAAATCATGAATCTATGAAAACTTCAAATTGTATAAATATTGAGGGATCCACATCTAGACATATCTTGGTCAAATTATTCACAGGCAAAGACATAAAGATGCCAGGCATGGTGGCTCACACCTGTAATCCCAGCACTTTGGGAGGCCGAGGTGGCAGATCACTTGAGGTTAGGAGTTCGAGACCAGCCTGGCCAATGCAGTGAAACCCCATCTCTACTAAAAATACAAAAATTAGCTAGGTGTGATGGTGCATGCCTGTAGTCCCAGCTACTCGTGAGACCAAGGCAACAGAATCACTTGAATCCAGGAAGTGGAGGTTGCAGTGAGGTGACATCACACCACTGTACTCCAGCCTGGGCAACTAAGTAAGACCCCGTCTTTAAAAAAAAAAAAAAAAAAAAGAATGTCTTGAAAGCAGCAAGACAAAGGTAACTCCTCAAGTTTTTGATTATAACAGTATGAATGTTTGCTGACTTCTCAGCAGAAACAGTGTAGGGCAGAAGGCAATGGAATGACATATTTGAAGTGCTGAAAGAAGAAAACCAAATCAAAATTTTTATAATGTAGCAAAAGTATTCTTCAAAAATGAAGGTAAAATAAAGACATTCCTAGATAAAGAAAGACTAAGAATTACTTGCTACCAGATCTACCTCAAAGAAGTTTTTGGACTGAGAGGAAAATTCTACTAATGGACAGTAATTCAGATCCACAAAAAGAAAGGAAGAACACCAAAATTGCCAAATGTATGGGTAAATGTAAGATAATGTATAAAAATAGCTGAGGCTCAAAGTAGTAGAGAATATTCTTCTGACAAGAGGAATGTGATAACAATGGAAACTTCGGTCGACTTAAAGGAATAAAGAATGCTAAAAATAGTAAACATGTAGGTAAACATAACAAATTTCTAATGTAATTTTTCTAAGTGGTAATTGACAGTAAAAAGCACAAATGATAACAATGTATTATGGTGTTAAAACATGTAGAAGACAGAGTAGAAGGGTCCTGGAGGCTTGGAAGGGTAGAGGGGAATGGGTAGGAAGTGGGGTTGGCTAATGAGTACAAAAAATAGTTAAAATTAATAAGACCTAGCATTTGCTAGCACAACAGGGTGACTATAGTCAGAAGTAATTATAATATAAAAATAATAAGTATAATTATTGCCTGTAATACAAATGAATGCTTGAGGTGATGGATACCCCATTTACTCTGATGTGATTATTATGCATTGCATGCCTATATCAGGGTATCTCAAATAACTCATAAATATATACACCTTCTATGTACCCACAAAATAAAAAAATAAATTTTTAAAATGTAGAAATGAAATATACGGCCACAATAACAGAAGGCACGAGGAAAAAAAAATACCTGAGACTCTCTTGTAGTTTGTTGAGTGTAATTGGCATAATCCTTTGGAAAGCTAGTTGGGCCGTTAAATATTTACTTTTTAAAAATCAATTATTATTATTTTTTTGGACAGGGTCTCACTCTGTTGCCCAGCGAGAGTGTAGTGGTGTGATCACAGCTCACTGCAGCCTTGAACTCCGGGCTCAAGTGATCCTCTCAGCTCAGCCTTCCAAGTAACTGGGACTATAGGCACACACCATCATGCCTGGCTAATTTTTGTATTTTTTGTAGAGGTGGGTATCTCATGTTGCCCGGGCTGGACTCTCATTCCTGGCTTCAAATGATCCTCTTGCCTCAGCCTCCAAGAGTGCTGGCATTACAGGTGTGAGCAATACGCCCTGGCTTGCCATTAAAAATGTAAATGTTTAATCCTTTTGACTTAGCACTTTCTTCTAAGAACTTATATGATAGAAACACTACAATAATAAATTATTAAAATAAATAAAAAATTATTACTTTGTAATAAATAAAAACTATAAAAAAATCAAATGTCCATTAAAAAGGGAGTGATTAAGTAAGTAGTATATTTATTTTGACTAAATATTATAACCATTAAAAAGAAGGAAGTCAGGGCGGGTGCGGGGGCTCATGCCTGTAATCCCAGCACTATGGGAGGCCAAAGTCCATACATCATTTGAGGTCAGGAGTTCGAGACCAGGCTGGCCAACATGGTGAAACCTCATCTCTACTAAAAATAAAAAAATTAGCTGGGCATGTTGGCACATGCCTGTAATCTCAGCTACTCATGATGCTGAGGCACGAGAATCACTTGAACCCGGCAGGTGGAGGTTTCAGTGAGCCAAGATCATGTCACTGTACTCCAGTCTGGGCAACAGAATGAGGCTCCATCTCAAAACAAAAAAGAATGATGTTACTGTATATGTTTTAACATGGAAAGGTGTCCACTTAACAGTTGCTAAATGTGATGCATTTGGTTTAAAAGAGATTGAGCAGCACAAAAGTATGTACTCAAAGGTGTGTGTGAGCATGTGCACATGCACACACGCCTTTTTATTTTTTTTTTAAATAGAGTTTTGCTCTTGTCACCCATGCTGGAGTGCAATGGCATGATCTTGGCTCACTGCAACCTTTGCCTGCTGGGTTCAAGCGATTCTTCTGCCTCAGCCTCCCAAGTAGCTGGGACTACAGGCTCAATGGTTATTTTTGGGAGAAAGAGCCACCATGCCTAGCTAATTTTTGTATTTTTAGTAGAGACAAGGTTGCACCATGTTGGCCAGGATGGTCTCGATCTCTTGACCTTGTGGTCCGCCCGCCTTGGCCTCCCAAAGTGCTGGGATTACAGGCCTGAGCCACCATGCCTGGCCAAGTAAAGTGTTATTTTTAAAAATCCAAAAAGTAGATTACTTTCTGTTGGATTAGAGGAAATTTCCATTAAGGGAGATTGAGTGAAGTGGTTCATAAACCCTTTTACAGATAACAATTAAAAGATCTGAGTAAAATATAAGAAACAACTGAAAGCATCCAAAAGCTGTCCCTAGAACCTGAAGGAGAGCTGACTCCTGAAACACTATAATAGAAGGAGCAAGAATTGTAAGTTTGTTACTTTTTTGCCAGAAGTTATGCATTATTACCCATGGTGGCTTCAGTAGAAAGAAATGACAGTGGAAAACTGTAGTCTTACAGATGGGAGGTGCCAGAAAAGAGAAGTCAGAGATGGAAGAGAAGCTGGAAAGTTCAGGGGGAATCCTGGAAACAGAAGAGAACTACAGAAAGGGTGAGGCCCCACATCTGAGCGAAAATGCTGCCCAAATTCCTGGTTGACGGTTAAACTCCAGAGGTATAGGTGAGATCCCAAGGAGCCCAGCAAAACAAAAACAAAAATGAAAAACCAGCCAACCAATGAAACAAACAAAGCAAGCAGGCAGAGGCCAGAGAGGAATCTACCCTTAAAACATAGATCTATACTAGATGAGATCTGTGAGTGTCATGCTTTTTAAAATAGTATATCCCTAAATTGTGAGCAGTGCAGCCATGGAAAGCTAAAGCCCTACTGGCTTGGGGTTCAGAGGAAAAACCCTAATAATTGTCCAAGCAGCTGAAAACTTAGGAGGAAATCACAAGAACACAAAAATCACAAAGAGTGTGAGCCCCTAAATCTGAATATGATCAGCCTAAATCCTTAGCTGTCTGCCAAATTACACGGAAGCATGGAAGACGCCAGGGAGCCAGACTAGATGCTGTAAGAGCTGAGCAGATATAGCAGCTGCTGCATACGATAGGAGAGACAGTTGGCGGTTTGAATCCAGGCAAGTTAGCTGCCTACTAGAATATAAAAAAAGAAAGTCCTCAGAAGAACACAGTAGAATCCAGAGTTGCTATAACATCTTATCTGCAATGCCAAGTTTTCGATCTACAATTGCTACACGTGTAAATAAAGCTAAAGTGACTATATTAACATCAAAAGAAATAAATTATAAGACAATGAATATTATCAGAGATAAAGAAGGATACTTTATGATGATGAAAAGGTCAGTATCTTACAGAGATATAAAAATCTTCAATGTGTATGTCCCTGATAACAGAGTTTCAAAATACTGAGGCAGGTGCAGTGACTCACATCAGTAATTCCAGTGCTTTGGGAGTCCAAGGCAAGAGGACTACTCGAGTCCAAGAATTCAAGACCAGCCTGGGCAACATAGTGAGATCCCATCTCTACAAAAGAGTTTTTAAAAATTAGCTGATTGTAGTGGCACACACCTGTAGTCCTAGCTGCTCTAGAGGCTGAGGCAGAAGAATTGCTTGAGCCTGGGAATTCAAGGCTGCAGTGAGCTATGATAGCACCACTGCACTCCAGCCTGGGCAAGAGAGTGAGACCCTGTCTCTAAACTATAAAAATAAAAAGTCTACCAGGACTGGTAAGTGAGCTTAGCAAGATACAGTAGGATCTCACTGCTATAATAGGATACAAGATCATTATACCAAGAAAACCATTTGTGTTTTTGTCAGTATACCAAAAAAACAGATAACTGGAAAAAAAAATTAATATAGTGTTCCACTTGCCATATCATCTAAATACATGAAGTGCTTAGGAATAAATGTAACAAAATGTATGTAAAACATACTGAAAACTACAAAATATTAGTATAAATAGGCTCGTGAGTTGAAAATCTCAGTATCATAAATATATCCATTTTCTACAGATTCATCTGTAGATTCAATACACTCTTAATCAAAATTTTTACTGCATTTTTGTTGTAGAAATTGAAAAGCTGGTTTAAAAATGAAAGAGTGTAAGCCCCTAAATCTGAGTATGATCAGCCTAAATCCTTGGCTGTCTGCCAAATTATACAGGCACATGCCTACTAGAATATAAAAAAAAGTCCCTGGAAGACAGAAGTCCTCTATGGAATGCAGAGTACCTAGAACTGGCAAAGCCAGCAAAAATTGAGGACTGACTTTTACAGCACCACAAGGCTGTGATGCTGGCAAAAGAAGACATATACATAAATGAGAGGATGGAATCCAGAAATAGACCCACACGTATATGAACAATTGATTTGCAGCAAAGGTCCTGAGGCAATTCAATGGGGAAGGGAACATCTTCTCAACAAATGGTACAGCAGCAACGGAGTATCTGTGTGGAAGAAAACAAACATTAGCCCATACCTTATATGCTACCCAGAAAGCTCAAAACGGACCAAAGCCCTAAAAGAGTTAAAACTATAAAGCTTCTGGAAATATTATTGGGGAAAACGTTCATGTGACTTCTGGGTATGAAAAGATTTTCTAAGTAGGATACAAAAAGCACACACCATAAAATAAATGAATGCTAAATTGGACTTTATCAAAATTAAAATGTTTGCTCTTCAGAAAGGAATGAAGAAAATGTACAATATGGGAGAAAATGTTTGTAATTTCTGAGCAGAAAGAAGGAGCTCCAGACAACCATAGCATGGACCCAGCTTAAAAACATGCTTTGTGAGAGAAGCCAGACCCAAAGGTGTACATGCTGTATATTTACATAAAAATCTCAAAGATACAAACCAGTGGATAGTGACGAGAAAATACATGAGTGGTTATTTGGGGCTTAGGTGGAGGGAAAATACAAAGAAGCACAAAGGAACTTTCAGGGGTGATGGAAATGTTCTGCATCTTTTTTGTTTTTTGTTTTTTGAGACGGAGTTTCGCTCTTGTTACCCAGGCTGGAGTGCAATGGTGTGATCTCGGCTCACTGCAACCTCCGTCTCCTGGGTTCAAGCAATTCTCCTGCCTCAGCCTCCCGAGTAGCTGGGACTACAGGCGTGCGCCACCATGCCCAACTAATTTTTGTATTTTTAGTAGAGACGGGGTTTCACCATGTTGACCAGGATGGTCTCGATCTCTTGACCTCGTGATCCACCCGTCTCGGCCTCCCAAAGTGCTGGGATTATAGGCGTGAGCCACCGTGCCCGGACTGTTCTGCATCTTTATTGTGAGGGTGGTTATGCTGTTATGTTGAATGTAAATTTTGTTTATTGTCTGTAAATGATATCCTCCACAAAGTTGTTTCTTCTTCTTTTAAATAATTTTATTTATTTATTTCTTTAGAGACAGAGTCTCACTCTATCCCCCAGGCCAGAATGCAGTGGCGTGATCTTGGCTCACTACTACAACCTCCACCCCCATCCCTGGTTTCAAACGATTCTCCTGCCTCCTGTGTAACTGGCATTACAGACGTGCATCACCATACTTGGCTAATTTTTGTGTTTTTAGTAGTGATGGGGTTTCATCATGTTGGCCAGACTTGTCTCGAACTCCTGGCCTTAAGTGTTCCACCTGTTTTGGCCTCAAAGTGCTGGGATTACAGGCATGAGCCACCGCATCCAGCCTAAAGTTGATTTTTTAAAAAATCTTTCCACGATTTAATAAAGGGAGCTATTTAGTATTCACTCACTAGACGATGATTATACTCTAGGTTGCTTGTTCTCTTTTCCAGAACGACTGTCTTGTTCAGGTATCAGATTCCTCTCTGTGGTGACGTTCTTCTAGGAAGAGTGTTCTGCCCCCAAGTTCTGGTAATTTTGCTTTGTTTGATACTTTTGTCTCCCCTCAATTATGTAGGATGGTGAGTGTTACCAAGTTATGACCAATGACAAATGAACAGATGTCTTTAGGGTCAGGGGGACTTTTAGAAAAGAAATGGGATAGATTATGTTTGCTCCCTCCCCAACCCCACTAAAATAATAGTAAAGGAATTTTCTTTTAACAAGTTACAAATCAGGCCAGGCTTAGTGGCTCATGCCTGTAATCTCAGCACTTTGTGAGGCCAAGGCGGGCAGATCACAAAATCAGGAGATCAAGACCATCCTGACCAACATGGTGAAACCCTGTCTCTACAAAAAAAGAAAGAAAAGTTAGCTGGCTGTGGTGGTGCTCACCTGTAGTCTCAGCTGCTCAGGAGGCTGAGGCAGTAGAATCGCTTGAACCTGGGAGGCAGAGGTTGCAGGGAGGCAGAGGCTGCAGTGAGCCGAGATTGTGCCACTGCACTCCAGCCTAGCAACAGAGCAAGACTCCGTCCCCGCCCACCGCCCAAAAACAAAAGAAAAGAAAAAAGTTACAAATCTGTAAGGATGGAGAGATTGGGAGCAGAGATTGCAATGGGCCAGAATTTTACCTACAAAGTTTTGAAAACTGAAACGTAGGTGCATATATGATGAGTAATTTAGGTTTCAACTTTATCTTCTCTACCAAGTATTTGCAGTAGAGGAAGCTAACAGGAAGCAGTCCTGTTTTCAGCTACATGTGGGCAATGTTCTGGCATAAGTTTTAAGTACCTGTGAATACAGGATGTACTTTGGGGCTGAAAACAGGAAAATGAGTCGAAAGCCTGAATGTGGAAGAGTTAGCACCCCAGATCCCCATTCCCAAAGAATATGTGTGTCAAAGTCTAACTTACGGAAACCCTGTTATAAATGAGGGTGGGAGGCAGGTTTCTTACCCAAAATAGTAGATTAAGCTGAAGTCTGTACATTCAGCCAGATCTTTCCACCTACCTTCCCGTCTTGGCTCCTACTGTCCTGGCTGTCGGGCTTGTTATCACAGACACCATCTCTACCCATTGAAAGACTTACCTCAGAGAAACTGACCCATCCTTGGCTTCTAGAACACTCGTTTATAAGCCCCTCAGCCAGGACATTATAACATTTCTCTCTAGGGAAATTGACTAGCCTATGGAAAAAAACTCAAACATAGTATTTAGAATTGCCCTATCCCATCACATGCTATGAGGTCCCACAGTAACCAAGCGATGCTCGTCCACACAGAATTTCTAGTTAGCTCTTTAGCACCTCTTTTCTTTTTTGAGACGGGGTCTGGCTCTGTTGCCCAGGCTGGAGTGCAGTGCCATGATCATAATCTTGGCTCACTACAGCTTCCTTCCCTTGGGCTCATGTGATCCTGTCACCTCAGCCTCCTAAGTAACTGGGACTACTGATATATGCCATCATGCCTGGCTAATTTTTTTGTATTTTTTTGTAGAGACAAGATTTTGCCATGTTGTGTGCAGACTAGTTTCGAATTCCTGAGCTCAAGTGATCCACTAGCCTTGGCCTCCCAAAGTGCTGGGACTACAGATGTGAGCCAAATTCCTCAAAGAGATAAGATGTTGCATCAAGGAAACAAGAGCAGGATGCCAAGTAAAGGAACTATTCAGGAATGTTCTTGAGAATTGAAAAACCTCACTAAATGAGGATTGCAGTAAAGAGGTTGGAAGATAGGCCAGGCATGATGACAGCTGTAATTCCAGCCCTTTGGGAGCCCAGTGTAGGAGGATCACTTGAGACCAGGAGTTTAAGACCAGCCTGTGCAACACGGCGATACCCTGTCTCTACAAAAATACAAAAAATTAGCTGGGTGTGGTGGGGCACACCCCTAGTCCTAACTATTTGGGTGACTGAGGTGGGAGCATTGCGTGAGTCCAGGAGTTCTAGGCTGCAGTGAGCTATGACCGCACCACCGCACTCCAACCTGGGTGATAGAGAGAGTAAAGCAGTTGGTCAGAGACAGACAGTAAGTGGAAGAAAAAAGAAAATTAAAGAATACCTAGGCGGTCCAACATCCGACTATTGGAGTTCTAGAAAGGTTAAGGACAAGACATTATTTAAAAAGTAACACAAGAGGTTTTCCCTAAATTAAGGTCTCAGATGGATAAGTGTTCACCCAGAGTCCAGAATGAAAAAGACCCTCAAAAAAGTACATTGTCATGAAATTTTATGACACTGATAACAGATTTTAAAGGCATCCAGAGAGAGAAAGGTCACATAAAAATGATCTAAAACAAGTGACATTAGACCATTTAACAATAGCACTGGGATCTAAAAGATAATACGTTAATGCCATCTAAAGTCTGATGGAAAAATTTTCAGTCTGTAATTCTATACTTAGTCAAACTGTCAAATCAAGAGTGAAAATAAAAATGTTTTCAGAAATGTAGGGTCTCAGCCAGGTGTGGTGGCTCATGCCTATAATCTCAGCACTTTGGGAGGCTGAGGCAGGTGGATCACCTGAGGTAAGAAGTTGGAGACTAGCCTGGGCAACATAGTGAAACCCCATCTCTACTAAAAATACAAAAATTAGCCGGGCGTGGTGGTGCATGCCTGGAATCCCAGCTAATCGGGACTCTAAGGCAGGAGAATCACTTGAACCCGGGAGGCGGAGGTTGCAGTGAGCCGAGATCCCCCCACTGCATTCCAGCCTGGGTGACAGAGTGAGATTCTGTCTCAAAAAAAAAAAAGAAAGAAATTCAGGGTCTCAAAATATTTACCTGCTGTCTACCTTTTCTCAGACCATCTGGAGGATGTGATCTTCCAAGACTAGAGAGTAAACTATGGAAGGAAGATGTGGAATCCAGGAAAAGAGATCAACCCAGGAACCCCTTTTCACAAGGGAATACTCAAGGTATTGGTGAGGAAAAGTCCCAGGATGACAAGTATTTATTTGGCCCAGGCCTAGGAGAGATGGGTTGTAGGAGAGAGGTCCCCTAGGAAAAATGAGACTCAGAGACTATATAATGTAATTGTATGAAGAGAAATTTTAGAGTTCTGTTGGAGAATTTAAAAATTAAAAAGTCCGAAAGAAAAAGGTAATCTCCAAAATATATTTAAAGCTATATAAAGGAAGAAATATAGGCATAGCATGCCATGTAACTAAACAGGATAGTATTTACATAGTCATAATCATATAAATACTGAATTTTGTTTGTTTGTTTTGAGATGGAGTCTTGCTCTGTTGCCCAGGCTGGCATGATCTCGGCTCACTGCAACCTCTGCCTCCGAGGTTCAAGTGATTCTCCTGCCTCAGCCTCCCAAGTAGCTGGGATTACAGGCACCCGCCACCATGCCCGGCTAATTTTTGTATTTTTTAGTAGAGATGGGGTTTCACCATGTTGGTGAGGCTTGTCTCGAAATCCTGACCTCTGGTGATCCACCTACCTCAGCCTCCCAAAGTGCTGGTTTTACAGGTGTGAGCCACCACACCCAGCCAATACCAAATATTGATTTAAAAAGATATTACCACACAACTATTGGGAAGATGAAGGAATGGTAGCATGTGTGTTTTTATGGTGTCAGAGAGCCAGATCTTAATTTTAAGTTGGAGGAGTGCAGTAGATAATGTTTAAAATTGAAAAACTTAGATAAAAGCTTTATTTGAATGCTTAAATCTGTCCTTAGATTATTTATTATTTATGTTATTTAGAAATACAAAGGTGAATACCAAAAGAGTTGAAAAGGGTTAATTCCCTCTGGGAAGTGGGCAGGAATTGTAACCATAATAGGTTTGTTGCCCAGTACGGCAGCATCAATAGCCCGAGACACTGAGTGTTCTGATAGTGCTGCTGAACGAGGAGACAAGGTGGAAGGAAGCCTAAAATCCATCTTCCCAGGAGTTCAGGGATAGGGATTTTAAGGGTCTTGGAGTGAGCGGAAGTGTGGAGATTGGTGACCGGCTAACGACTGCAGGGTGAAGTCATGGGACAGGGAGATGAAGAAACTGTGTTCTCATGCTGATTCGTTGTTCTGTGGGGGGGTCTTCAAATTGGTTGGTGTCAGTTGTTCCACTGGAATTCGGGATCTGAAAAACATCTTAATTCTTAAAAGACTTAACGATTCTGACAGGAGAAATTCTATCAGGAGGAACAATGGGATGCAAATGGTCAGTATCTAGTGCTGTGTGACTTCCAGTTACCAGGAAGTGGGCCAAAGTGAAGCCTAATTAGTGCTTATTTATGACTACATTTCTGTCCAGAATTCTTGTTAACCCTGTGAGAATGGCTTCCAGATGAAGGAGGAGACTTTTCTTTGTTGATTAAGCCTTATAGTACAACTGTTTGGTTTTTTAAAAAATGTCTACACACCTGATACGTTGATACAAATACAAATTATGTTTTAAAAGAGACCTAAGGAAGAAAGTCCTTATTTCCTGCCTTTGGATGTTGGTGTGTGGTTGAGGATGTGATGACAGGAGTTACAGCAGCTATTGTATAGCCATGAATAGAGTGAGTCAGCAAACCAAAAGTGATGAAGGGCTTGGCCCTTTCTCTCTATGCACCTGTTTTTAGAATGATGAGTTAGTTCTACAGCTACCTTTAAAATTGATGTATGTTATGGACTTATATTTAATATAATTATTTGCTTTATACTGTATATAGTATTTTCAAATAATACCACTATTATTACTAACAATATGATTACTCAATGCATATGAATATTTCTTTGCAGTTCTTTTGTTCTTAGAATGTATCTCATTTGAAATAAGACTACCATGCTCAGTTTGGACCAACCAGAATCAGCCCCTGAGCTAGAGAGAGGCTCCACCCATGGGACATGACTATACATTTGTTTTTACCTCTTTTATTGCTTTATAAAAGATCAGTTGACTTTCTGTTAGGAAAGATGAAAATTTAGTGTACATGTCTCAGTTTTTGTTCCTCTACCCTCTTATATATGGAAATTATGTTTTTGTTTTCAGTGTTTTAATTGGTAACTTTTGTAACTTTAAATATTTTCATTATACTTTTGTTTCTGGTTCCTTTAATGCCATTATATATAGTTAGTTCTTCTCCTGGCTAAAAGTTGAAAAATAATGAATAGCATGTATTTATCATATATAAATATTGTGACTGTAACCCTACAAATCTAAGTACAGTTGTTCCTCGGTGCCAACTGGAGATTGGATCCAGGAACCCCAGGGATACGAAAATCTCAGATGCTCAAGCCCTATATATAAAATGGCATAATATTTGCATATAACCTATGCACATTCTCCTGTATACTTTAAATCATCTCTAAATTACGTGTAATACCTAATAGTAAGTGCTGTGTAAATAGTTATTACACTTTACTTTTAAATTTGTGTGTGTGTGTGTGTGTTGGGTTTTTTTTTCCCTCAAGATGGAATCTTGCTCTGTCACCCAGGTTAGAGTGAGTGGCACGATCTTGGCTCACTGCAACTTCTGCTTCCTGGGTTTAAGCTATTCTCCTGCCTCAGCCTCCCGAGTAGCTGGGACTACAGGCGCGCACCACCACGCCTGGCTAATTTTTGTATTTTTGTAGAGACAGAGTTTCACCATGTTGGTCAGGCTGGTCTCGTACCCCTGACCTCGTGATCCGCCTGCCTCTGCCTCCCAAAGTGCTGGGATTACAGGTGTGAGCCACCATGCCTGCCCTTGTGTATAGTTTATTTCTTAAGAGACGGGTCTTGCTCTGTCACCCAGGTTGGAGTGTGGTGGCATGGTCATAGCTTACCGCAGTCTCCAACTCCTGGGCTCAAGCAGTCCTCCCACCTTGGCCTCCCAAAGTGCTGGGATTACAAGTGTGAGCCACTGCACCCAGCTTATTTTTTAATTTTTATTTTTTTAAGAGGCAGGGTCTCTGGCTTTTACCCAGGCTGGAGTGTGGTGGTGTGATCATAGTTTACTGCAGCCTCCAATTCATGAGCTCAAGCAATCCTCCAGCCTCAGCCTCCTGAGTAGTTGGGATTATAGGTATGAGCCACCATACCTGGCTTTGTTTTTTTATTGTATTGTATTATACTGTTATTTATTTATTTGTGAATATTTTCAATCCACAGCTAATTGAATATACGGATGTGGAGCTTGTGGGTATAGAGGGCTGACTGTATTTCTAATATTTATACAATATTTTCTTATTTTTTTTATGAAACAGGCTCAGAAGTTAACATTTTCTTCCTTGAAATGAGAATGTTCCTAAGATAAAGATAAAATGGATTTTTTTCATGAATTTCACTAGTTACTTATGTCATATTTTACTTTGACGCACATTTTAATTCTTTCATGAATTTTTAGGTTTTTTGCCCCAGGATTTCTTACTTTTTTTTTTTTCCTTTTAAAACCCAAACCTCACATCCTCTATGATTTCTAATTGCTACTTGCTTTTTTTCTTTCCTGTTGGCATAAATATGCTTTATGATAGCCCCAGGTTTTCTTAAACTTATTTTTTCTACTTATTATATGGAATTCCCCTTCCAGAAATTACTTAGAGTCCTCCTTTCTCCTAATCTGGACTGTTTGTAAGCCTACTATGCAGCTGTCATTAATGGGTTTTCTAGAATGTCCTGTTTCCATACTCTCACCTCTACCTCATTCTGGTGACCACTGTTATGTTAATCCTTCCAGTTACTGTATGCATATACCAGCAAATATAGCTATTTGGTCTCATTTCCCTCCTGCTTTTACATAAATGCCAACATGCTATACACTGTTCTGTATGCTTTTCCAGTTAACATTTTATCTTAGAGATCTTTTCACATCAGTACAGAGAGAGTGTCCTCATTCATCCACTACAGCCTCAATCTCCTGGGCTCAAGGGATCCTCCCACCTCAGCCTCTTGAATAGCTGGGACCACAGGTGCACCCCACCATACCATCTCCCCATTTTTACAGCTGCATAGTTGTCATTGTTGACAGATTTTAGGTTTCCCATTCTACCACTATTACAGACAACCTATGTCTGTAAAATAATTAGAATAGAAATACTGAGTCAAAGAATATGTGCATATGCAAGGTGAGGAGACATTACCAAACTGCCCTCTGTGGGGTGTGGCAGTTATGTTCCCACATGCTGTGTACGAGTGCCTGTTTCCCCACAGCCTGGCCGAAAGATTGTCATAGGTTTTTCAGTTTTGGGGGTCGGGGAGCAGGTGGTATTTGCTGATCTGATAAGTGAAGGATGGCAGCTGTTGAATGTTGATCAGTCCACCCTTATGAGACTGGCATGGATGATTACTCCACTTTCACAGAAACAGTGGAAAAAGTCCAGCTATCTTTACATTTAACAAACTGTAAGGAAACATCAGCAGATTAAGAAATTAGCCACAGGACCTAATTAGAAAAAGATCTGGCAACATGCCCAGCTCATCCAGTGGCAAAGGGAGAAATATTCTGCATTTGTGACACTGTTTAGAAAGGGGTAATTTAAATGCCCTTTAATCTGGGCTAGTATTGTCCAATTAAGTCTGTAGAATGAAAACACTTGGATTTTTTAATACTTAGTGTGGTAAAGCAGATTTATTTTCTTCCCTTAGTATACTTAACATTGAATGGTAAAGGTTATAGTTTAGTTAAATAAGCCACACATTTCCTGTTTTCTTTTAAACCACTGTGCTAGGAGTTGGATTCAAATAAGAGTTGGACATGATGTTTGTCCTTCAACACATTAGTGCAGGGTGACTGTAATTCAGACTGGAGTTTGGTACTGAAGTTTTTTTTATCTAATTTAGACAGCCTAACCTAGTTAACACAGATTGGTGCTAGATCCTGGCTGACACCCACTGGCTGCATGACCTCAGGTAAGCTATTGTGCTTTTCTGCACCTCAGTTTTCTCATCTATAAAATAAAGATTATAATTGATTTGAGGATTAAATTATATACATTACACACAGCAGGATCTGGCTCATAGTGTTGTATGCTTGCCATTATGATATACCCACACAGATTGTGAAATTTTTGTTTAAAAAATATTTTCCTGATTTTCCAGGAGTGGCCAACTTGGAAGTTAAAAAATATGTATTTTCCTGATTAAAAAATTCATGCATGACCTTTATAGAAAATATGGAATATATAGAAAAACTTTATTTTATTTTATTTTATTTTTGAGATGAGGTCCCTTGGCCAGGCTGGAGTATGGTAGCTCTAACACAGCTCACTGCATCCTCAATCTCCTGGGCTCAAGTGATGCTCCCACCTCAGCCTCCAAAGTAGCTAGGACTACAGGCACCATGCCTGGCTAATTTTTTTTTTGGCAGGGGGAATGAGGGTGGGGATGACATCTCACTATGTTGCCCAGGCTGGTCTCCAACTCCTAGGCTCAAGCGATCCTCCTGCCTCCACCTCCCAAAGTGCTAGGATTACAGGTGTGAGCCACTGCACCTGACCAAAAAGCATTTTTTAAAAACTCGCCTGTCACATCACCACTAATAGAACAGTGTTAGCATCTGGGCACATCCGTCAGAGGCAGTCTTGCTTGCATTGTGGTTAAGAACATGGACTCTGAAGCCACCTACCTAGGTTCATATTTGGGTCCCACTATTTAATCTGTGTTCATCTCTCTCAGTTTGCTCATCTGTAAGATGTGGCTAAGTGAGGATAAAGGAGGCTAATATATGTAGAGCATTTAGAATAGGCAAGGCAGAGGTAAGCATCTGTGTGTTGTTGCTGTTATTCTTCTCTGTGTGTGTATGGCTGAGGTTTAAAGAAATTTCATCAGCCTCTGAAATAGAGAAAATATATATATATATATATATATGTAGCACTAATGAGTGGTACAGGCAGGCAAGAAGTGCTACAAGGGATAAACAGACATACACAGTTAGGTAACTTGCATGAACTGGCGGCATTAGGAAAACATTAACCGGGCATGGTGGCATGCACTTGTCCTTTCAGCTACTCAGGAGGCTGAAGGGGTTAGGATTGCCAGAACTCAGGAGTTCAAAGCTGCAGTATGCTGAGATCACACTACTGTACTCCAGCCTGAGGGACAGAGTGAGAATCTGTCTCTAAAACAAAAACACCACCACCAAATAAATAAAAATAAAGAAGGCACTAGAGTGGAGAAAGGAAACTGAAGTAGAGCTAGTTATAACTTCCCCATAGGAGATTATAACTTGAGTAGATAGAATCTTAGTTCTCCCTAGCTAACTGGAAAATAATTTCTTCCTAGGCAATTGGGGAAAAAAAGTGAATAAATCCATGGTTTAAAACTCAAGTAAAAAATAAGAATGTCTATATTGTGGGTAATAAAAAAATGATACTATTACTCTAATTTCATTGGGACAATGAATAAATTCCCACTTGAAATCTCAGCCAGAAAAGTAAGTAGAAATTGAATTGGCCACATTTTTTTTTCCTTTGGAAAAACACTTACTCTGATTTGCAAAACAGATAAATTAGAGAGTGAGCATTCATAGCCTCGAGAGATTCACTATTGACTTCCTGTAAATAATAACTTTTCCACAGTCAAGTTGGATTCCAGGAGGAATGTGATGATTGCCATGAGAGGCAAACACATATTATTTTAGGAGCCCAGCCTGATGGATATTAATTGGTGTAGTGGGTTGAATATTGATCCTCAAAAAGTACCCCTGGTACTTAGGAATGTGACCTTATTTGGATTGAAAGTCTTTGCAGATGAGATAATCTTAGATTGTGGATAGACCCAAAATCCAATGACTGATGTTCTTTCTTCTTTCTCTTTTTTTTTTTTTTTTTTTTTGTTGTTGTTGTTGTTTTGAGACAGTCTCTCTATCGCCCAGGCTGGAGGGCAATGGTGCAGTCTCAGCTCACTGCAACCTCTGCCTCCTAGGTTCAAGTGATTCTCCTACCTCAGCCTCCCCAGTAGCTGGGATTACAGGCACCTGCTACCACACCTGTCTAATTTTTGTATTTTTAGTAGAGACGGGGTTTCTCCATGTTGGTCAAGCTGGTCTCAAACTCCTGACCTTGGGTGATCCACCCGCCTTGGCCTCCCAAAGTGCTGGGATTATAGGCATGAGGCACCATGCCTAGCCTGATGTTCTTGTAAGAGGAAGGAGAGGGAGTTTTAAGACATAGAAACAGAGGGGAAACACAGAGAAGAAAGGCTATGTGAAGACAGAGGCCAAGGTTGGAGTGACAGAGCCAAGAATGCCCGGGATTCCCAGGAACCACTGGAGGCTGGAAGGGGCCAGGGTGGATGCTCTCTTAGAGCCTTACAGGCCGCATAGCCCTGCCTATACCTTAGTTTTGCTCTTCTGGCCTCCAGAGCTACGAGAGAATAAATTACTGTTTTAAACCACCAAGTTTGTGGTAATTTGTTGTGGCAGCTTTAGGAGATGAAAATATGGCACAAATTTAAGTTGTCAGTGGGAAAATTATTTTATGTACATATACAAAAATATATTTTGTAAGACTAGTGCATCTATTATGTGAAACCAAGTAAGCAATGTTAAAATTTTATAGGCAATAAATGTAGGGTGGGAGAAGTCAAAGACACCATTTTAGATATCACCTGATGGGTGTAATAAAATGACCCTTTTTATTTGGAAAATTTGAAGACTCTGAATGTGTATCAAGCCAATTTACAGTATTCATTAAATTTGCCATTGTAGAATAACCAGAAATCTAAAAGTGATACAAGTAAGTCTTATTTCCTAATAATACAAAAAAGTGTATTGCAGTTTCTCCTTAAAAGTAGTTATTGGTGGCCAGGTGTGGTGGCTCATGCTTGTAATTTCAGAACTTTGGGAGGCTGAGGTAGGTGGATCACTTGAGGTCAGGAATTTGATACCAGCCTGGCCAACATGGTGAAACACCATCTCTACCAAACAATACAAAAATTAGCTAAGTATGGTGGTGTGTGCCTGTAGTCTCCGCTACTCAGGGAGGCTAAGGTAAGAGAACTGCTTGAACCAGGGGACAGAGGTTGCAATGAGCTGAGATTGCTCCACTGCACTCCAGCCTGGATGGACAGGCTGTTTTCATATTGCTGCTAACATTTCTGATATAAAGCTAGATGATTATTCGGATCTTAGGTCTAAAATATATACCTTCTGTATTGGGATCCCAACAGTAGACTTATAGATGCTCATTCGTATCCCAGAATTCTTCTTTTCAAGGTGGAAGATCTTCAAATAGGTAGCTATGATGTGATATATATTATTTGAATCGAAGTCTTCTGGTTTCAAACAGCAAGATACTGGTATTTTCTGTCTGTGAAGTCCTTTATCAGGAATGTCTAAGGATTATTTTTGGTTTCTGTATCTGAGTGGAGCTGTTTGTTTCTGAAGCAAAATATAGGTCTTGCCTTGAGGTGAGATAGATAGGGCAATCAGAGGAAGATGGAATTATCTCTGGTCAAATAAACCCCAGCTGGTTATACAATACTTTTAAATATGCCATTTAAAGGTAAAATGGCAAGTTGTTTCAGCCCCTGTGACCTATTTTTAAAAATGTTAATTGTCTTTGTAGATAAAGACATCTTGAATCCAAATTGCAGTTTTCTTGTTCTGTTTAAGCATTGTAAGACTGTGAGAAGTTGAACTTCGCAGGAGGGGAATAAAGGGAGGAGAGAATGCCGGTGAGAAAGAAAAGAGAGTGAAATAACAATTTGGTGTTTCCTGTCCTGGCTCTTCTGTTCACAAAGAGTGGCAGAATCTGGGTGCAGCAATGCCTCCATAATTGGAAAAAAGAGCAAAACTCTTCATATTTAGCCTCTTGGTATTACTGTGCAGCTTTCAAACTCTACAGCGTTAAAGATTTCTTCCATGTGCGTTTTCAGTTCATCACTCAAGTCTTATTACAGAGGAGATACGGATTAACTCCTAATCTATATGATTTCAAAAATAGTATGGTGACCCTGGGGTGATGATATGGTAGGACATAATTGAACCTTTCTGGGCACCTGTGCAGTTGTGTGCTATGTCATTTTTCTTGTATGTAGTTCTAGAGTGACACCAGATCTATTTTTAAAAAAGTGTTTTCATTTGTGAGTATAGTCCCAGCTACCAGGGAGGCTGAGGAAGGAGGATCCTTTGAGCCCAGGAGTTTAAATCCATCCTGGGCAACATAGTGAGACTACTGTCTCTTAAACTTTTTTTTTTTGGTAGAGACAAGATCTCACTATGTTACCAAGGCTGGTCTTGGACTCCTGAGCTCAAGTGATCCTTCTATCCTGGCCTCACAAAGTGCAGGAATTACAGGCGTGAGCCACTGCACCTGACCTACTAAAAAAAAAAAAAAATTTTTTTTTTTAGAAGGCGACTTGCGATTGTCACCTAGGTTGGAGTGCAGTGGCGCAATCTCAGCTCACTGCAACCTCCGCCTGCCAGGTTCAAGCAATTCTTTTGCCTCAGCCTTCTAAGTAGCTGGGATTATAGGCATATGCCACCATGCCCAGCTAATTTTTTGTATTTTTTAGTAGAGATGGGGTTTCATCTTGTTGGCCAGACTGGTCTCAAACTCCTGACCTCAGGTGATCCACCCACCTCGGCCTCCCAAAGTGCCGGGATTATAGGTGTGAGCCACTGTGCCTGGCCAAAATTTTATTAAATAACAGTTTTAAAACATTGTTTATAGTTCGTTGACATTACATTCAGGTCCCCCTTCACCTCTCTTCTCTGTATTCTCAGGTGAAACTTCACTTCTCTCTTAATAGGGAATCCTCAGAACCACAAGAGATATTAGAGGAGACCATGTGGTCCCAACATCTTAACAAACTATGCTAGAAATTGAGTTGGTAGCCTCACTGCTGGTCAGTCTGGAGACCAAGCTGCAGACTCAGGTTCCTTCTGCTGTGCAGCGTGTCTTCTGTTCTAGCTTGAAATCTTGTCCTCTGTCCTCACTTTCATCTGCAGATGATTGTCTTGCTAAGATGGAAAGATTCTATAGTCAAATGCTTTTCCCACTCCATTGAAATGTCTAGTATTGTAGTCACCAATATCCTTCATTCTGCCAGATGCAGTGATGAGTTTTCTGTCCTCAACTTATTCCACTCCTCGGCAGCATCTGACACATCTTCTCAACCACTTTCTTCTCTTAAGTTGTGAAGGCACATCCTTCCAGTTTTCCTCCCTCACCAGCAGCTCCTCAGTCAAAGGCTGAACCTTTCTCCTCTGCCAGACTTCCAACCTTGGAATAGCCAGGGTTCCATTCTTGCCCTATTCTCTTTTCTATCTGAACTCTCCTCTGGAAGATCTCAGCCAGTCCCATTGCCTTAAATACCATCTCTATGCCTTGACTCCTAAATCTGTCTCTCTAGGCTGATCTTTCCCTTGAGCTCAAAACTCATATAGGCAGCTGGCCTAATAGTATTTCAGTTTTCTACTTGGATATTTAAAATGTCTCAAACTTACATGTCCTGACTTTTCTGCCCTATTCACCCCAAAACTTCTCCCAGTCTCCTTTGAGTCATTAAACAGCACCACCACCCATCCACCCTCCACCCTGTTGCTCAAGCCAAAAGCCCAGAAACGTCTTTGAGTTTTTCTATTTGCCCCATGCCCCACATTCACTTCATCATCAGCAAGACCTGTGAGCTGTGTCAGTGTTCTTGAGTTCTACACTTGTATCCAGCTTCACTACTTCAGAACAAATTTCTTCCTGTCTTTCCTGGGCCACATCAAGCCTCCTAACTGGTTTTCCTGTTTCCACTCTCCCCTTTTTTTGTCCATTATTCACCTAGCAGCAGGGTGATCTTGCACTAATCATTTTTTTTTCTTTTTTCTTTTTTTTTTTTTTTTTGAGACGGAGTTTCACTCTTGTTACCCAGGCTGGAGTGCAATGGCACGATCTCGGCTCACTGCAACCTCCGCCTCCTGGGTTCAGGCAATTCTCCTGCCTCAGCCTCCTGAGTAGCTGGGATTACAGGCACGCACCACCATGCCCAGCTAATTTTTTGTATTTTTAGTAGAGACGGGGTTTCACCATGTTGACCAGGATGGTCTCGATCTCTTGACCTTGTGATCCACCCACCTCGGCCTCCCAAAGTGCTGGGATTACAGGCTTGAGCCACCGCGCCTGGCCTTTTAGGTGAATTCTTGTGAAGAACATGTAAGTGGGTTTTGTTTTGTAAATCTAATCTATATCTTTTACCTTAGGAGTTTAATGTATTTCTACATATTGTGGCTATATTAAGATGGCAGAAAAATCACATAGGTGTTTTTTCTGCCATCTTAATTTATGCTTTTCATTTGTTCTTATTTTTGGAGTGGGTCTCTCTGTTTCTGGATGACTCTTTAAACCTCTTTCTTTGTGTGATTTTGAATTGGTTGACAGTGTTTCTCTCATTCCATTTTTCTAAACTATGTGTTTTAAAGATAGGCATTCAATTTTTATTTTCTTAGTGGTTACTCTCAAACTTTGAATGTGAATACTTAAGAGTATAAAGTTAGTCAATTTCCATTCTCCCCTGAATCAGTTAAAGGTCCTAAAAAATGTTTTAATCCAATCAGTTCCTCCCACCATGCTTGCTGTACCATTTACTGTATGTAAATCAGACATTGCCATTCTTGTTTTATAAAAGCAATGCTTGTTTAAATTTCCCTATACTTTTACAGTTTTCTTTGTTCATCATTTCTTTTTCTATCCTTGATCTTCTTTCTGGGACCTTTTCTTATTTTTACAGTATATCCTTATGACATTACATGAAATGAGTGAGCCAGCCTCCAGGGTCTCCCTGATGGCTATGGCTCTCGATGATTCACACTCCCACTGTTATACCTGAGTGAGTTAGAAGGAAAGCACCACACTCTGAGTACCAATTGAGAGTCCTTTATTGCCGGCGACCAAGAGTCAGCTCGTGCTCAAAATCTCTCGGCCCAAAGAAGGGGTTTGATTCCTTTTTATATCTTGCTTGAGAGAGGGGAGTGGGAGCCTAGCTGAAGCAGAATTTGCAGAAGCAGAACAAGCAAGTTAGATAAGGAGGCTGATAACTAGGAGGCAGGAGGTTCCCATGATTGTTGATTACTAAGGAGAGTATACACAAGCGGTTCCCATGATTGCTGGTTACCAAGGCGGGTATTCGGTACTTGCCATACAGTCAATCAAGGGGATATTCACAATAGCAAGTGGTCTTGCCAAGCAGGATATGGTTACAATAGTTATATGCCTCTATAGTTCTAAACACAGCATGACCCAGCACAGTAGCATGACCCAGGTATGCTCTCAAGGGAGAAATGGCAGGAGGGGCGAGGCAGAGATTAAGATGGAGTCTGTCTGGCTGTCAGCAAGATGGAGTCTGTCAGGCTAACACAGGGTAGGTTAGCACACCACACTGAAGAGGGCTGACCTTTGTAACTATTGGAACATTGAAGCAGTGATGGAGCATGATTTCTGAGGCTGGGTCATAAAATACATTGCACCTTTTTGCCTTGCTCTTTCTTGGGCCACTCACTCTGGGATGCCGGCTGCCATGTCATGAGGTTATCAGGCAGTTCTGGGAGGATTCCATGTGAAGAGGCTCCCTGTCATCTGCCAGTACAAACTTCCCAACCTTGCAAGGCAGCCACACGGGAAGCGGATCCTGCAGGCCCATCATGGTGATTATAGCCCCGGCCACCATCCAGATGGCATTCTCACAAGAGACCCAGAGCTAGGACCACCTACCCTAGCTGTTCCTGAGTCTCTGACACACAGAAACTGTGAGATAATAAATGTGTTTAGTGGCCAGGCATGGTGGCTCATGCCTGTAATCCCAGCACTCTGGGAGGCTGAGGCAAGTGGATTACTTGAGGTCAGGAGTTTGAGTCCATCCTGGCCAACATGTTGAAACTCCATCTCTACAAAAATACAAAAATTAGCTTGGGTGTCATGGCAGACACCTATAATCCCAGCTACTTGGGAAGCTGAGGCAAGAGAATCACTTGAACCTGGCAGGCAGAGATTACAGTGAGCCGAGATCACACCACTGCACTCCAGCCTGGCGACAGAGTGAGACTTTGTCTCAAAAAAAAAAAAGTTTTAATTTATTAGTATTGTTACACAGCAGTGATCAATACACACTAGTGAGAGTCTTCTGGTAGTAAACTGTTTTTATCTGAAAACTTTTTTTGTTTTTGTTTTTGTTTTTTGTTTTTTGTTTTTTGGTAGAGACAGGGTCCTGCCTGCTATATTGCTCAGTCTGGTCTTAAACTCCTGGGCTCAAGCAGTCCTCCCACTTAGCCTCCTAAGGTGCTTGCATTACAGGCATAAGCCACACATCCAGCCATCTGAAAATGTCTTTAATTAATGCTCATTCCTAAAATATATTTTATCTATGTGTACAATTCTGTATTGACAATTATTTTCTCTCAGCACATTGAAGACATTTTTCAATTCCCTTCTGAATTCCATTATTGCTGTTAAAAGTCCATTGTCAAATAAAAGAGATGTATCTAGACTATGTGAGAAACCTAACACTCAACAAACAGCTAAGTTTAAAAATGAGCAAAAGATTTGGGGCAGATGCAGTGGTTCACACCTGTAATCCCAGCACTTTGGGAGGCTGAGGTGGGCAGATCACCTGAGGTCAGGAGTTCAGGACTAGCCTAGCCAACACAGTGAAACCCTGTCTCTACTAAAAATACAAAAATTAGCCAGGTGTGGTGGTTTATGCCTGTAATCCCAGCTACTCCGGAGGCTGAGACAGGAGAATCACTTCAACTCGGGAGGCAGAGGTTGCAGTGAGCCGAGATCGTGCCATTGCACTTCAGCCTGAGCAACAGAGCAAGACTCAGTCTCAAAAAATAAAAAAATTAAAAAAAAAAACAGGCAAAAGATTTGAATAGAGATTTTACCAAAGAAGTTACGCCAAATAAACACTTGAAAGGATGCTCAAAATCATTAGTCACTTAGGAAAGGCAAATTACTCATGAGGGAAATGCAAATTAAAACCATATTAAACAAAATAACAAAAAAATCCCAAAAAACCATAAGAAGATACCATTTAACACTTATTAAAATGGCCTTAATCAGAAAGGCAGACAATAATAAACGGTGGCCAGGATGTAGAGAAACAGGAACCCACCACATACATTGCTGGTAGGAATGTAAAATGGTATAGCCGCTTTGGAAAATACTTTGACAGTTTCACAGGAAGTTAAACATAAATTTACTATATGACCCCGAAATTCCACTGGTAAATATACACCCAAGAGAAATGAAAGCTGGGTCCAAAGCATTCAAAGACTTGAATGTTCGTAACATCATTAGTCATTAAAACTAAAAAGTGGAAACTACTCAAGTGCCCACCAACTAGTAAATGGATAAATATTATTCACCAATAAAATGAATAAAATACTGATTCATGCTACAAATGGGTCAGTCTCAAAACACACTAAGGGAAAGAAGCCAGACGTATTGTATGGTCCCTTTTGTATGAAATATCCAGAAAAGACAGACCCATAGAGATGGAGACTTGATAGGCTTCCTGGGAGGGAATGGAAATAGGGATTAACTGTAAATGGGCACAAAGGATTGTATTTTGATGATAAAAATATTCTAGTACTGTATTGGGGTGATGGCTGTACCATCTAACAAATTTATTGAAGATCATTGAATTGTATATTTAAAATAGGTGAATTTTGGCAGGCGCAATGGCTCACACCTGTAATCCCATCACTGGGAGGCCAAGGCAGGTGGATCACCTGAGGTCAGGAGTTCAAGACCAGCGTGACCAATATGGTGAAACCCCATCTCTACTAAAAATACAAAAATGAGCTGGGCGTGGTGGCAGACACCTGTAATCCCAGCTACTCAGGAGGCTGAGGCAGGAGAATCTCTTGAACCCGGGAGGCTGAGGTTGTAGTGAGCCAAGATTGCATCATTGGACTCCAGCCTGGGCAACAGAGCAAAACTTTGCCTCAAAAAAAAAAAAAAAAAGAAAGAAAGAAAGAAAACAGGTGAATATTATAATATATAAATTAAACCAATACAGTTTTTTTTAAAGTCGTCAGTCTGAGTGCTTCTCTTTTTCTCGGGCAGCTTTTAAGTCTCCTTTGTCTTTGGTATTCTACAGATTGACAGTAATGTTTGGTTGTGGATTGATTTTTCTTTACCCTCCCTTCGAATATGTTGGGCTTTCTAAAATCTGAAAGTGGGTGGCTTTGGTAAATTCTGGAAAATTTTTTGCCATTGGACCTTTGAATAACGCCCCTCACCTATTCTGTCTCTTTCTCTTGGAGATTCATTGCATCTAGATTAGATTTCAGCTCTAACTTCTCTGTTTTCTAGGTCTGACTTTTCTTTTACACTTTTATTGTCACTTTGCTACATTTTGTATTAGTTCTGATCTGTCTTCCACTGTACAAACTCTCTATCATTCCCAGTGGCCAGTAGGGGGGACATGGAATATGCCTATGGCTTCCCATACATAGGTCACGGGCTTTCCTCCAGAGCTAGCATTAGTGTCACCTTCTCCAGGACCAAGTGGATTTCCACAAACCTTGTTGGGGAGGGGTGTGAATGGCAATCACGTGTCCTGATCAGTCAAGCTGGAAACCTGAGAGTTGTCTCTGATTTTTTTCTCTCTACTCTTGGCATCCTGTAGGTTGAAATATCACAGGGTTGATTCTACTTTCTAAATGTTTCTCAAATTGAATTTTTTTCTTTTTGATCTCAGTGACCACATTCCAGGTTCAGGAATTCATCGTTTCTCACCTGGACATTTACAGTACATGTGCTGATTTGTTACATGGGAATATTGTATGATGCGGAGGTTTGTAGTACAAAACCCGTCACTCAGGTAGTTAGCATAGTACCCAATAGATAATGTTTAAAACAAACCACCCCACCTAGCTCCACCTCTAGTAGTTTGCAATGTCTGTTGTTCCCATATTTATGTACATTTGTGCTCAGTATTTAACACTCATTTATGTGAGAATATACATTTTAGTTAAAGAGTATATCTGCATTTTAATGTTACTCCCGTCTAAAATCTTTTAATTTCTACGTTCCAGCGTAAGATCCAGATTCTTTAGCATGACATTCATGTTCTTTTATGATCTGAGCCCTGGTTGTCTAACATGTTTTTCTGCTCCTTTATCCATATACACTCTTTTTTTTTTTTTGAGATGGAGTTTCACTCCTGTTGCCTAGGCTGGAGTGTAGTGGCGTGATCTCGACTCGCTGCAACCTCCACTTCCCGGGTTCAAATGATTCTCCTGCCTCAACCTCCTGAGTTGCTGGGTAGGCATGCTCTACACGTCTGGCTAATTTTTGTATTTTTCATAGAGACAGGATTTCACCACGTTGGCCAGGCTGGTCTCAAACTCCTGATCTCAAGTGAACTGCCTGCCTTGGCCTCCCAAAATGCTGGGATTACAGGTGTGAGCCACTGTGCCCGGCCCATATACACTCTTAATTTCCAACCTACTCACCTGCTTTCTTAAAGAACCAGTTCTGGCCTGGCGTGGTGGCTCATGCCTGTAATCCTAACACTTTGGGAGTCCAAGGCAGGCGGATCATGAGGTCCGGAGTTTGAGACCAGCCTGACCAACATGGTGAAACCCTGTCTCTACTAAAAATACAAAAATTATTAGCTGGACATGATGGCAGGTACCTGTAATCCCAGCTACTCCGGAGGCTGAGGCAGAGAATTGCTTGAACCTGGGAGGTGGAGGTTGCAGTGAGTTGAGATCGCACCACTGCACTCCAGCCTGGGCAACAGAGCGAGACTCCGTCTCAAAAAATACATTAATTAATTAATTTTTAAAAAAGAACCAGTTCTGTGGCTTTGAACATGTTGTTCTCTCTGATTGGAGTGGTCTTCCCCCTCCCTGCGAGGTGAGCGCTGACTTATCCTTAGTTTCTGTGAAGCCTCCTCTTACTCCCCACGAGGACATGAGACACTCTTTCTGCATTCCATAGTAACTTGCATATGTCTCAAGTACAGCACTTACAAGTTACACTGTTGTTTGTATGCCCTTCTCACTAGACTGAGGGTGCTGTGAGGTCAGGCATCAGTCTTGATTTATTTAGCTCCATCCCTGTTCCCTCATTGGTCTTTTTCAACAGTGGCTTTCTATCCCAGGGCTACTGGTATTTCTTCTTTGAGTCTGTTTTGACCAGTACAAGGATAGCAAAAAGGAAAAGGAAGATTTCTTAGAAAGGGGAAAGGATCTCCAGGTTTAAAAATACTTTTGGAAATTTTCTGAGAAGAGAAATTTGTATTAATTTTTGAGAGCATATTACTAAACAGCAGCCTCCTCTCCCTAAATTGAAAGTGGTATATCCACTGTACAATTTTTCTGAAGAATGTTTCTAGCCCTTTTCTCACTGGTGTAAGTTCTAATAGAATTGAAGAACCTAATACTTATCTCTGATTGTGGCACCCTTAATCTAAAGCTGTGAAAGGACTTGACTTATTCTCTTTTCTTGTTTTCCTGGAATTGACACTGCTTGGTGAAATGGTTCCATAATTGATCAGGTATCTATATAGAAATTCCGACTCTACTCAGGCTTTCAAGGGTAAAACTAGAAAGTATGATCATCCATTTGTTCAACAGTATATTCATTGAGTGCTTCCTTGTACTAGACACTCTTTTAGGGGCTCAGGTTTCTATGGTGAGCAAAACAAACATTGTCTCTGTCTTCACTGAGTCTAGTTGGGAGACAGACACTAATGGAGGCCGAGGGACACTAACGATGATCAGACAGCTGCTTCAAAAAGACCACTGTAGCTGCAACATAGAGAACAAATCAGAGGGAAGCAAGAGTATATGTAGAATGGTTAAAAGGCTGTTGCAGAAGTCCAGGCAGTAGACTGTGGTGACTTGGACTAGGTTGGTGTTGGTGATAATAAAAATAAATTTGAGAGCTCTTTAGGGAGAAAAATTGGCAACACTTGATAATATTTCGATATGGAAGGTAAGGGAGAGAGAACTGTTATGGGTTACTTATTAGTTACTTGTTTGCGTAATAGAATAGACTGTGAACAGTGGAAAATAATAAGTTTACTGAGGAGCAATATTAAGTTTGGCTGTAGACATGTTAAATTTGAAATGCCATTTATACATCAAAATAGAACTGCCAGGTAAGCAGCTGAATATGCATGACTGGTGCTCACAGGAAATATGCAATTTATAGGACTCTAATTCTTTGGTTAAATTCTCCATCTTTTCATCTCCTTTTTTAAAAATATTTTTTTCTTTTTGGTTTTTTTGGTTTTTTTGTTTGAGAGAGAGACTTGTTCTGTCACCCATGCTGGCCTGCAGGGGCACCATCTCGGCTCACTGCAACCTCTGCCTCCCGGGTTCAAGCAATTCTCCTGCCTCAGTTTCCCAAGTAGTTGGGATCACAGGTACCCACCGCCATGCCTGGCTAATTTTTGTATTTTTAGTGGAGACAGGTTTTCACCATGTTGGTCAAGTTGGGCTTGAACTCCTGACCTTAAGTGATCTACCTGCCTTGGCCTTCCAAAGTGCTGGAATTACAGCATGAGCCACCATGCCTGGCCCCTTTCTGTTTTTTTTTTGTTTTTTTTTTTTTAATAATCATTACTGTTATTAGTTACTTGTTGGCTAACTCTAATATTTGATCATCTTTGGTTTTCTGTTTTTCTTCCTTTTAGTTTTCAGTTATATGGTCCTGTCTTTTGCCATGTCTAGTAATGTCATACGTTATATACAACAAAAATTGTTAGAGCTCCACATGATGATATCTTCCCCCAGACAGGGCTTACTCTTCCCTCTGCTGGGCTGATCATCATAATCCGATTAGAAACTGTGCCAAATGGAGGTTGGGTTTGCAGCTCAGGTAAGACTCAGTCTGCTAGACTTTTATTCTCCCTCACTCTCAAGAGTTTTCAAGTGAGACCCTCATGTGTTCTTGGTGCACCCTCTCCTGATGGATCCCAAAATCTTTGTCTAGCAAAACTGCTTTTCAGAAGATTTTTGCTTAGGTTATCTGCTACCTCATGCACTCTCAGTATTCAGCTAATAATGTCCTCAGAAGGAAACTGGCAGTATGCTTGAAACTGCCCACCCCCGCCCCATTTTGCTGGTATCTTTCCCTTAGCAGTAGCCCTCCAGGGACACAAAGCCTGGATTCTCAGCCTCTTGGCTGTACTTGGAATCTGTAATTTACTGCAAATGTCAGCTTTCTTTTCAAGATTCTCTTGTCTTGGCTTCTCCAGTTCTCGTTCTCATTGCCTGGAAGCTCTCTATTACCTTAAAATAGATAATTTCTGCATTTCAGCTGGACTTCTTTGTTGTTCTTGGCAGGTGTGCTGATTTGCTGCACCTACTCTGTCCTACTATTAAAAGTCCACCTTCTCTTCCTGTAAAGTTTTTGTTTTGTTTTGTTTTTTGAGACAGGTCTTGCTCTGTCACCCAGGCCACAATAATGGTATGATCATAGCTCACTGCAGCCTCGACCTCCTGGGTTCAAGCAGTTCTCCCTCCTCAGCCCTGCAAGTAGCTGGGACCACAGTTCTCACACCACCATGCCCAGCTAATTTTTAAAGTTTTTTTTGTAGATACAGGGTCTCATATTGCTGCCTAGGAGGCTGAGACAGAAGAATTGCTTGAACCCGGGAGGTGGAGGTTGCAGTGAGCCAAGATGGCACCACTGCACTCCAGCCTGGGCGACAGAGTGAGATTCTGTCTCAAAAAAAAAAAAAAAAAAAAAAAAGAGTGGAAACTTTGCATATTTTGTATCCTTTCAACAATTAGTCCATAGTGGATGCTTAAGAAAAATGTAGTGAATTAATGCGTCCAGGTATCTAGGTCCCATTTTTAATATTTAGATCTGCTTCATCTTTTCCAAAGAATTGAACCAATATGATGTCTAGTTGTTATATTAAATAACAAGTGTTTTACTAAGTATTGAGTAGATACATAGGAATATTTAGTATATATATGATGTAAAGAATCATATTTACAACAAACACCCAAGAACCTACCACCCAATTTAAGAAAAATTTGAATCTCACTCTGTCATTCAATCTGGAGTGCAATGGTACGATCATAACTCCCTGCTGCCTCGAACGCCTGGGGTCAAGCAATCCTCTTGCCTTAGCCTCCCAAGTGGCTAAGACTACAGGCACATGCCACCATGCCCAGCTAATTAAAAAACAATTTTTTTTTTAATTTTTTTTATTTTTTTGTAGAAATGGGCTTGCTATGTTAACCAGTTTGGTCTTTAACTCCTGACCTCAAGTGATCCTCCTGCCTCAGCTTCCCAAAGTGCTGGGATTACAGGCATGAGACACTCTGCCTAGCTTGCAATCTACTTTTTAGAAATTTATGTAAGAAAATAAACAGAACAGTACATGTAGGGAACGAGTTAATAAATACTATATTTTAAAATTTGAACACTGATTTTGTGATGTTAAGGTTTTTGGTTTTTTTTTTTCTTTGAGACCGAGTCTCGCTCTGTCACCAGGCTGGAGTGCAGTGATGCGATCTTAGCTCACTGCAACCTCTGCCTCCCAGATTCAAACGATTCTGCTGCCTCAGCCTCCCGAGTAGCTGGGACTACAGACGCCTGCCACCATGCCCGGCTAATTTTTTATTTTTAGTGGAGACGAGGTTTCATCATGTTGCCCAGGGTCGTCTCGAACTCAGGTAATCTGCCTGCCTTGGCCTCCAAAAGTGCTGGGATTACAGATGTGAGCCACCATGCCCAGCCCTTTCAGCCTTTATCCCTTTTATTTCTTACTATTTCAGCCAGCTTTCCAGAGTTTTAGTAAGTAACAAAGATAAGCCTTTCCTTATATTGTTTCTGTCTTCAGAAGGAATGTTCTGGTCTCTCATTGCTAATCCTGATGCTATTTATACACAAATATGTAGAAGTATATATTTATGGGAAGTATATATTTTTAAAATTTATATTAAAGAAATATTTTTCTAGTGCTGGGATTACAGTTGTGAGCCACTGCGCCCCGCCATATTGCACTTTTAAAATTAGTAGAGTATGTTGAATTTTATCAAATGCCTTTTTAGCATCTAATAAAATAATTATGCTTATTTTTTCTTTTGCGCTTATTAATGTGATAATATATTAATAAGTTCCTAATATTTCTTGCCTTAGGAGTCTCCCTTACATGTAATATATTCTTGTTTGATTGGTTCTTGCCCAAATTGGTTTTGGCTGGATCCTGGACGGTTTTTCACTTGTTCTTTTCTTCTTGTTTTCCCCACACACCCTAGACTGTTTCTGTTTGTTTGCTTTTGTTCCTCCCACATACCTGCATTGCCTCAGTCACTGGAACACATAGATTGATGGGATGTCATGAATGCAGAACTGGAATTTAAGTGACTAGGATTCGTCAGATGCTGATGACATGTAAGGTTCTGCTCAGCAAAGTTTAAGGAAAGCACTTTACCTTTTTGAGCACTTCTCATATGCCAGAATCTGTGCTAGGAACTTTTCACATTTGCTAGTTCACACAGAAATTCTATTTTATAGATGAGAAAGCTTACATTTGTCTCTTCTGCAATACCAAAGGAGCTACTTTGGACCTGAGAATTTTTGTATCTGGTTTTAATAAGTCCCAGCCCTACATTTGAGGCCTGTTTTCCAGTCTAGAAAATTATCATCAAGGAGATTGCAGAAAGAGATAGAAAATGACATGTGTGATAAATGAATAAGTTAATGTGAGAAAATGAAATGTATGATAGAAAACATACATTTTACTGGTCTGTGCAAGTAATTGGCATTCAAAGTGCAAAGATAAACATACCCTGAATAACTGAAAATTTTCTTAGAATCTTACGTTCCTCTACTTTATAGAAAGCCACATCCTATGGCTATGGAGTAAAATATCCCTAAGGATGTTCCTTGGGTCTGTTTATTGTTTGGGCTTAAATTTTTTCTCATTCTCTGGTATTCCCCCATTTGAGCAATTTCAGGATGAAACTGCCCCATTCGAACATTTAGGGGAAGAAAATTGAGTTGCTTTGCTTTTTTTTTTTTCTTGAGACAGGTTCTTGCTGTTACCCAGACAGGAGTACAGTTGCATGATCATAGCTCATTGCAGCCTCATCTCCCAGTCTCATGTGATCCTCTCACCTCAGCCTTCTAAATAGCTGGAACTACAGGCGCTTAGGAGCGTGTGCCATCACACTGGGCCAATTTTTTAAAAATGTTTTTATTTTTAGTAGAGACAAGGTCTCACTGTGTGCTTAGGCTGGTTTTGAACTCCTAAGCTCAAGCCATCCTCCTGCCTCAGCCCCCCAAAGCTCTGGGACTATAGGCATGAGGCACCACACCTGGCCTAGTTGCTTTGCTTTTTAAAAATCTGCTTTAATGTTACTGGTTTAAAAATAATGCCTAAAGCTAGATGTGGTGGCTCACACCTGTGATCCCAACACTTCAGAAGGCTGAGGCAAGCAGATCACTTGAGCTGGAGTTTGAGACCAGCCTGGACAACATGGTGAAACCTCATCTCTACTAAAAATAAAAAAATTAGCTGGGTGTGGTGGCATGCACCTGTGGTCCCAGCTACTCGGGAGGCTGAGATGGGAGAATCACTTGAGCCCAGGAGATGGAGGCCACAGTGAGCTGAGATCAACCCACTGCACTCCAGCCTGGGTGACAGAGTGAGACCCTGTCTCAAAAATGAATAGATAAGGCCAGGCATGGTGGCTCATGCCTGTAATCCTAGCACTTTCGGAAGCCGAGGCGGGCGGATCACAAGGTTAGGAGTTCAAGACCAGCCTGGCCAATTTGGTGAAACCCCATCTCTACTAAAAATACAAAAATTAGCCAGGCGTGGTGGCATGTGCCGAGACTGAGGCAGAAGAATTGCTTGAACCCAGGAGGCGGAGGTTGCAGTGAGCCAAGATCGCGCCACTGCATTCCAGCCTGGGTAACAGAGCGAGCCTCCGTCGCAAAAATGAATAAATAAATAAGCAAGCAAATAAATAGATAATGCATTACATTAGTTCAGTGTTTCACAATCAAAATTATGCTATTTCATATTAAATAACAGGTTCAGTATCTACATATATTTGGGTAGCTTGTTCAGCAGTAAGACTGTACTGCTCAGAAATTTACTTGTTGGTGTTATTGTTGTTGAAGCTTGTTGAGACTTCTACAAGTGCCTGTAAAATAGACACAATTTTAGAAATGTTTTTTGTTGTTGTTGTTTTTGAGACAAAGGCTCGCTCTGTCACCCAGGCTGTAGGGCAGTGACACAACCTCAGCTCACTGCAACCTCCACCTACCAGGTTCAAGCAGTTCTTCTGCCTCAACCTCCCTAGTAGCTGGGACTACAGGCATGCACCACCACACCCGGCTAATTTCTTGTATTTTTAGTAGAGATGAGGTTTCACTTTGTTGGCCAGGCTGGTCTCAAACTCCTGTCCTCAGGTGATCTGCCTGGCTTGGCCTCCCAAAGTGCTGGGATTACAGGCATGAGCCACTGTGCCCGGCCAGAATTGTTTTTACTCTCACAGAGGAAAACCTTTTTCATTTTTTTTTTCTATTGGTTTGCTCTTTGTGTGAATAAATGCTGTCAAGGAAAGTGGCAGAGCTTATCCTTCCCATCTTATGATTAAAGAACTCACACAGAGAGGAAAATGCCTTGCTCATATGACACAGCCATTTCTTGGTAGGACAAAGGAATAATCCAGGTCACTTGTCATATTCCTTGCATTTATTTGCTCTGGTCACAAAGGGACCAGTGCAGGATAGGCGAGCACCAAAACTGGGGCTTAGCCCAGGAAGGTTCTTTACTTTGCTCAGGAAAGAATTCAAGAGTGAGCCAGTGGTAGAAGAAAACAGCTTTATTGAGGTCGTAATGTTACAGCTCTGTGACTGCTCTGCAGAGCAGGGATAGACCCTATAGGCAGCCTCAAGAGCAGCCACTCAGTGTCAGTTCTGCAGTCGTATTTATATCCACTTTTAATTACATGCATATTAAGAGGCAAATTATTCAGAATTTTCTGGAAAAGAGGTGGTAACCTCCAGGTTGTTGCAGTGGAAAGGGGTGGTGACATCTGGGTGTTGCTATGGCAATGGTAAACTGACATACACTAGTGGGTGTGTCTTATGGAGTAGTGGTGTTGCCTGTTCTCTGTTACAGCCAGTCTTCAATCTGGTTCAGAGTAAAGTTCTACCTCCTACCTCATGACCATCATTTTGATTCGGGTTCTAACTATTCAGATTTTTATTTCATCCAGATCTTTGTGTCTCCTTTCTTCCCCTTTTATCTGTTCAAAATGTGACCACTTCGCTGTTTATTGATATCTTATTAGAAAGATATTAGCCGGGCGGCAGTGCTGCACACCTATAATACCAGCTACTCAGGAGGCTGAGGCAGAAGAATCTCTTTGTCCTGGGAGGCAGAGGCTGCAGTAAGCCAAGATTGTGCCACTGCACTGGGTGACAGAGTGAGACCCTGACTCAAAAAAAAAAAAAAGAAAGGAGATGGAGGGGGAAATGGAATATGACCATTTCTCTCTTAGTGAGCCCCTCAAGTTTGCATGAGAGTAGGTTTGAAACAGCTGTTTAATGAAAATTGAGAATCATTTGTAGAAATTATTAAAGGCTGTTTCTCCTTTATCTTACATTCACGTATAAACTAGAATTATTTAGAAGATTTCAGAAGATTCTTGTTACTATATTTTGTTCTTTTCTCTACCCAGTTATCAAGTAGACAGCTTTATTCTTTTAGACTTAGTCTAATGAGATCTAAATAATTTCTTGAGAGAATTTGCTTATGCTCAAATACGTCCTCACTGAAGCTTTAGCCCAGTTACTCAGTGATTTCCTTTTATATAATTTAGAACTTAATTATGCACCATCACCTTTCTTGGTTAATTATTTGATAAACTTAAATCCTGTCCTTTCAACTAGGTTATGAATTGCTCAAAAGCAGAGATTATGGCCATTTTTTTCTCTTTTGGCTCCTAGCACAGAGCTAAGTATAGAGAAGATGTACAGTAAAAGGCTGGTAGAGATCTTTCTGGGAGCACTCTATCAGTGGTACTCAGTCCTTCCTGCTGGTGGCAATGGGAGTGTTCTCTGCAAGGGCTCACAAGGACTCCCATGCCTATGAAGTGGAAGAGAAATGGCTCAAGGTGCAGGGAATGAGGAACAGGCGAGGAGCTCTCTTCCTAAGTAGAATAGCTAGTGCCTCACTGCTCTTACTGGAAAGAAATTGATCCCAGAGAGAGGCAAAGACAGGCTAAACCAGTGAACTCATAAAAATGAGAGAAGTAAGGGGTGAGATCAGATCAAGGGACCAAGATTTGGTGTTTTGTTACTGTTTTATTAATGATGGTCTTAACTAGGATTTCCAAATGGAGTTTTAAAAGATGAAAAGAAATGACCTGATAGTAATATATTTTCAGAATGTCTATGTAGAGAAGAAGATTATTTCTGAGCTGAGTAACCTGGGATCCTCTTTTAAAAGTCCTTTGGACTGCTATCATCTTTGTTATATTCTGTTTTATTTTAAAGGCAGACTGTTGACTTAAGAGTTCCAGCACGTTGAGCTGGAACTGACCTTCCAAAGGTGGACTGACTGGAGAACCCCAGCTGTCCATTGTATTTGAAATTCCTTTGAGTAGGGACGCAGCTAGAAGTGTCCTGCCTGATCCCAAGATGAAAAGGGTAGGAGGGGAGTTACAAAGGAGTCTTCAGCCAACTCCTATATCCCCATGCTGGACCATGGAACCTGACTTCCAGCCCACTGTAGCACAGATAGTGAGAGAGCAGAAAGTAGAGATTTGGCTCTCCTAGGGGTCTTGGAGAGAACTTTGTTTCCTTCAGCTTTTGGATATCTTCCCTTCCTTCCATAAGGATGAGACCCAGCATTTCCTGATAGGTCACTATCCTTTAAAATGGACTTCGGGAATTATTTGGCCAACTGGTTCTCTTAAAAGTATTAATATTTGGGGGGTTGTAACTAAAGTCCTAACACCTTGGGAATCTGTTCCTGGTGAACATTACTTAAAGATAGGTAGGTTCACCTGCATATGTAACAGAAAAACCACAAAGTAAGAAGAGGTTTATTTCTTTCTCACTAAAAGTGAAAAACTCAGCTGGGAGCAATGGCTCATACCTGTGATTTCAGCATTTTGGGAGGCCAAAGCAGGAGGATTGCTTGAGCCCAGGAGTTACAGACCAGCCTGGGCAACATAGTGAGACCTCATCGCTACAAAAAAATTTTTTTTTCTAGTTAGCTGGGTGAGGTGGAATGCACCTGTAGTCTCAGCTACTTAGGAGGTTGAGATGGGAGGATTGCTTGAGCCCCAGGAGTTCAAGGCTACAGTGAGCTTTGATCATGCCATTGTACTCCAGTTTGGGTGAGAGAGCAAGACCCTGACTCTTTAAAAAAAAAAAAAATCCACATCTTCCTTACGGTTTACAGAGACCCGCATGGGCAGCAGCCCTACGTAGGCTCCCCTGGCCTTGCTGTTTCTCAGGCGACCAAGTGTACAGTCAGCTTAAGGCCTATGTACTTCCCTTCAACCTAGAACTTCTCAAGGAGGCCCACCCTGCCCACCTAACTGTAGAATTACAGTTCTCCTCACCCCTGCCTGCCTCATGCTCACAATACCTAGCTCTATTTTCACACAATCCGACCTACTACATAATTTACTTAATTATTACATTTATTGCTTATTGACTGTGTCCTTTCACTAGAATGTGAACTCAAGAACAGGACATTTTGTCTGCTTTGTTTACTGATGAATCACAGGTGACCAGAACAGCACGTGCCCCATTGTAAGGCTGACAGATGAGTGACAGAGTAACGTGACAGAGCTGCAGTTCAAACCAGAGTGTATCTGACTCTACAGCCTTCATTCAGGCCTTTTTTTTTTTTTAAATCAGTGTGCAGGTTGCATACAGTGGAGTGCATGGGTTTTGGATATAAGCTCTGTGGGTTTCTGCTGGCGTATAGGCCCATGATGTTGCCATAGGTGTTATTAGTCGGCCAGAGGGCTCCCTCATGTCCCTTCCAGTCAGTGCTTCCACCTGCCTCGGCCACTGTACTGGCCCCCATCACCACGTGTTGGTCTTACCTGTTCTTGAACTTCACATAGATGGGAGGTCTGACTCAGTGTAGTGGTTTTGAATAATTCATGTTGTCACATGTATCAGTTCGATCTTCTTTGTATACATTTTGTTTGTCCATTCTTCTGTTGGTGGGTATGTTGTTTTCAGTATGAGACTATTGTGAATGGAGCTGCTTGGAACATTATTTTTTATTTAATTTTAAAATTGACCGATAATAATTGTACTTATTCATAGGTACATAGAGATTTTTTGATACAAACAATGTATGATGAACAGAGCAGGGGAATTAGCATACCCATCATCTCAGACACTGATTATTTCTTTGTGTTGGGAACATTCACTATCCTCCTCCTGGCTATCTATAATTAATATTATTGTTAACTATAGTCATCTTACCTAACACTAGAGCTTACTCCTTATATCTAGCTGTAATTTTATACCCTTTAAGAAATATCTCCATTTTCTTCCCTTTCCCCTGCTATTCCCAGCCTCTAGTATCCTCAGTTCTACTTTTTACTTCTATGAGATTAACTTTTTTAACTTCCGCATGTGAGTGAGAACATGCAGTGTTTTACTTCTGTTCCCAGCTTGTTTCACTTAACATAATATTCTCAGTTCCATCCATGTTGCTGCAAATGATAGGATCTCACTCTTTTTTATGGCTGAATAGTACTCCATGGCGTATGCACACCACATTTTCTTTATCTCTTCGTCTGTTGTCGGACCCCTAGGTTGATTCCATCTCTTGGCTATTGTGAATAGTGCTGTAGTAAACATGGGGGTGCTGTTGTCTCCCTGATACAGTGATCTCCTTTCCTTTGAACAGATTCCCAGTAGTGGGATTGCTGGATCATGTGGTAGTTCTATTTGTAGTTTTTTGAGGGAACCTCCATGGTGTTCTCCGTAGTGACTACACTATTTACTAGTTACAACAGTGTTGAAGAGTTCGCTTTTCTCTGCATCCTTTCCAGCGTTGGTTATTTTTTGCTTTTTGACAGTAGCCAGCCTGAATGGGGTATATGATACCTCATTGTGGCTTTGATTTGCATTTCCCTGATGATTAGCGATGTTGAGTATTTTTTTTATATGTTCATTGGCCATTTGTGTGTTTTCTTTTGAGAAATGTCTGTTTAGATCATTTGTCGATTTTTTTTCATATATATATATATATATATATATATGTATGTATTATTGCGTTTTAGGTTTTGGGGTACATGTGAAGGACATGCAAGATTGTTGCATAGGTACACACATGGCAGTGTGGTTTGTTGTCTTCCTCCCCATCACCTATATCTGGCATTTCTCCCCATGTTATCCCTCCCCAACTCCCCACCCTCTGCTGTCCCTCCCCTAGCTCCCCACTACAGACCCCAGTGTGTGATGCTCCCCTCCCTGTGTCGATGCGTTCTCATTGTTCAACACCCGCCTATGAGTGAGAACATGCAGTGTTTGATTTTCTGTTCTTGTGTCAGTTTGCTGAGAATGATGGTTTCCAGGTTCATCCATGTCCCTACAAAGGAAACGAACTCTTCATTTTTTTGTGGCTGCATAGTATTCCATGATGTATATGTGCCACATTTTCCCTGTCTAGTCTTTATCATCGATGGGCATTTGGGTTGGTTCCAAGTCTTTGCTATTGTAAACAGTGCCGCAATGAACATTCATGTGCATGTGTCCTTATAATAGACCGATTTATAATCCTTTGGATATATACCCAGTAAAGGGATTGCTGGGTCAAATGGAATTTCTGTTTCTAGGTCCTTGAGGAATCACCACACTGTCTTCCACAATGGTTGAACTAATTTACCCTCCCACCAACATTGTAAAAGTGTTCCTATTTCTCCACATCCTCTCCAGCATCTGTTGTCTCCAGATTTTTTAATGATTGCCATTCTAACCGGCGTGAGATGGTATCTCAATGTAGTTTTGATTTGCATTTCTCTAATGACCAGTGATGATTATCATTTTTTCATATATTTGTTGGCCTCATATATGTCTTCTTTTGAAAAGTGTCTGTTCATATCCTTCACCCACTTTTGAATGGGCTTGTTTGTTTTTTCTTGTAAATCTGTTTTAGTTCTTTGTAGATTCTGGATATTAGCCCTTTGTCAGATGGGTAGGTTGCAAAAAATTTTTCCCATTCTGTTGGTTGCCGATTCACTCTAATGACTGTTTCTTTTGCTGTGCAGAAGCTCTGGAGTTTAATTAGGTCTCATTTGTCTATTTTGACTTTTGTTGCCAATGCTTTTGGTGTTTTAGTGATGAAATCCTTGCCTATGCCTATGTCCTGAATGGTTTTGCCTAGGTTTTCTTCTAGGGTTTTTATGGTGTTAGGTCTTATGTTTAAGTCTTTAATCCATCTGGGGTTGATTTTAGTGTAAGGTGTCAGGAAGGGGTCCAGTTTCTGCTTTCTGCACATGGCTAGTCAGTTTTCCCAACACTAGTTATTAAACAGGGAATCCTTTCCCCATTGCTTGTTTTTGTGAGGTTTGTCAAAGATCAGATGGTTGTAGATGTGTGGCATTGCCTCCAAGGCCTCTGTTCTGTTCCATTGGTCTGTATCTCTGTTTTGGTACCAGTACCATACTGTTTTGATTACTGTAGCCTTGTAGTATAGTTTGAAGTCAGGTAGTGTGATGCCTCCAGCTTTGTTCTTTTTGCTTAGAATGGACTTGGCTATGCAGGCTATCTTTTGGTTCCATATGAAGTTTAAGGTGTTTTTTTTCCAGTTCTGTGAAGAAGGTCATTGGTAGCTTGATGGGGATAGCATTGAATTTATAAATTACTTTGGGCAGTATGGGCCATTTTCACGATATTGATTCTTCCTAACCATGAGCATGGAATGTTTGTCTGTCTGTTTGTATCCTCTCTTATTTCATTGAGCAGTGGTTTGTAGTTCTCCTTGAAGAGGTCCTTTATGTTCTTCATTCCTAGGTATTTTATTCTCTTTGTAGCAATTGTAAATGGCAGTTCGTTCTTGTTTGGCTCTCTTTAAGTCTGTTATTGCTGTACAGGAATGCCTGTGATTTTTGCACATTGATTTTGTATCCTGAGACTTTGCTGAAGTTGCTTATCAGTTTCAGGAGATTTTGGGTTGAGACGATTTTTTTAATCAGTTTTTTTTTTTTTTTTTTTTTTTTTTTTGCTGTTGAGATATTTTAGTTCTTTGTATAATATTCTGGATATTAATCCCCCATCAGATGAGTAGTTTGTAAATATTTTCTCTTATTCTTTTCACTCTGTAGATTGTTTCCTTTGCTGTGCAGAAGCTTTGAACATTCTTGTACCTGTCTTGTCATGGTGGTGCCTTCCTTTCTCTTGGGTTCCTTTGGGAGCTGGGTATAGGAGTAGACACATGTATAACCTAATCGAATACCAAATGATTTTCTCAAGTAACTGCACTGTTTTTCACTGTCACTAGCCATGTGTGTAAGTTCTGGTTACCCTGCATCATCATCGGCACTTGGAATTATCAGCCTGGGTAATTTTGCTGTAAAATTATTTTCTGCTGTAGAAAAACCAATTAAAGCAGGAGTGTCATCAGGGAAGGACTCTTTCCTTCAGGCCTTGGATCCTGCATTTTCACTGTAGGAGAAGCGCCTGCTGGTGAAACATAGGGTAACAAGAAACCTAGGGTGGGCAGCTAACTCAGCTTCCTAATCGCCGAGACCTTCATTACGTCTTGCCAGACACAGTCAGCATGAGTCATCCTCACAACTATATCTGGGAGTCTTTCCATCAAATGTGTGTGAATACAGGTTTATGGAAAAATCTATCTTATTTCCTTAGTGATCTCTGTTAAGATATATGTTAAAAATATTCACTTAAAATTAAAATAATTTCTTTTAATTTGCTAATAAAATGCTTTATACCAAGTTAAGTTGGTCTCTGGACTATGATAGGCCTAAGTGTGCATCATGTCTTGACTACTTCCTGTGTGACCTCGGGACGTTTCTTAACTCTTCTCAGCATCCGTATCTGTAAAATAGGCATAATACCCATCTCTTAGTATTATTGTGAAACTTAAAAGAGGTAATAAAGTGCATGTCAAGCAACTAGTACATGATAGATGCTGAATGAGAGAGAAACATTTCCTTGTACTTTGAAGAATTAGAATACATTTGAGTCCCCAAGTCCCCTTGAGTCATGCCATTAAAAACAAACAAAAAATTCTGTTGAACTGATTGCCATGGGTTTTGAAATCAGTGTGTTATGTTGCGTTTCTATGAAAATGTGGAATCCAGTCTTACTGTTGCTTTACCTAAGGTACTAAATCTTTCTTGGCCATCTTGTTAACATAAGGGAGCATAAACCTCTGTCTTGTCTATTTATTCATCAAATATTTATTGGTCTATGATTTTTTTTCCACCTAACATAATTCTGCCATATTATCCTACGATGTTTTATATGTTATTTAAGAGCCTTCTGGGGCATAACAGAGCAAGCGGCACAGAGCATAACGTGATTGTTTGCCTTTCCTGCTGGACTGTGTAGCACACATCCTTCTACAATTCCAACAACTGGTTCAGTACCAGACGTAGAGCAAATGTTCTCTAAATGTGGGCAGTGTTGAATGAGTGAAGAATCTTAAGCAGAAGAGAAGAAACACATGTCCCTGACTGACTCCTGTGAGACTTTTATCTTGCAGTGAGTTAATTCAGCAGCAACAAATCAGTTTGAAGGTGGAAAATGTTTGCTTTGAAAACAAGAGAAAACATAACCTATCAGAAGCATTCATGATTAACAGTCTGTGAAAGTTGATCATACACATTGAGTTATTCTTGTTATACCCAACTAAAACAGAACCGAGAAACCAGGGAAAGGCACTCAGGGCATTGCTCCAGAAATGGAATTCTCTGCAAGCCTGGCTGCTGAAACTGCCTGCTATAACCTGAAACCTGTTTTATCAGATATCTACTGAAACGACGTGCTACAGCTCTAAGCCTAGTTTTGCCCATCACTGTCACTCACCTATCAGAGCTTGCCAGTTTCCCAAAACCTTACTTGTGCCAATGAACTGTCTCAAAGAGCAATGTGTAACATTTCTCTTTTTTATAAAACACTAACCTTCTCTTTGTTCTTTGGACATACTGAAAACTACCCAATTGCAATTTTTTCTTCTCAAATAAGACATTTGAATTTCAGAGATTTATTTCTATTATATTTGATTTTGACAAGCCTCAGATAAGGACGAACGTTGGGCATATTCAGTCTTTTCCATTTGCTCATCCCAGTCATGCCCCATTTCGTTTTAAGCCATCAAGGCACAAAATTCAGTTTAACAGTGTACGTAGTTAACTATATTTCTTTTTTTTTTTTTTTTAATGGAGTCTCCCTTTGTCGCCCAGGCTGGAGTGCAATGGCATGATGTCAGCTCACTGCAGCCTCCACCGCCTCTCGGGTTCAAGCATTTCTCCTGCCTCAGCCACCCACATTTCTTTCTTTCTTTCTTTCTTTCTTTCTTTCTTTCTTTCTTTCTTCCTTTCTTTCTTTCTTTTTTTTAAGAGGCTGGGATTTTTCTATGTTGCCTAGTCTGGCCTTGAACTACTGGGCTCAAGAAGTCCTCCTACCTCAGCCTCCTGAGTAGCTGGGACTGCAGGAGTTAACTACATTTCTGAGTAGCCGTTTGTGAACTGTAGTAATCCCTTTGGCATCAGCAGAACCAGAGTTCCCTGTGGGACAGCACATCTCTGCTCTGAAGGGAAGGGAGAAACAGGCGATGCTGTGGACAGTCATTGATGGGGGGATTCTGGAGAGAGATCATGAACCCAGATGTCTCCGGAGTGACAGATGTCAGGAGAGTGTTTTAGGAGATCAGAGGTGAGGATGCCCAGGTCATGGGCTGAGGAGGCAGTGATGTGATGGGAAAGGGCCAGGCCCTGGGATGAGGGGTGGTTCACTTCCTACTGCTGCTGTGACGAGTGGCCACAAACTTAGTGACTTCAAACAGCACACATTTATTATCTTGCAGTTCTGTAAGTCAGAAGTCCAAAACAGGTTTCACTGGGCTACACACAGGGTGTGGGCAGGGCTGTGCTCCTTCTGGAGGCTGCAGGGAAGGACTATTTTCTTGCTTTTTCCTGCTTCTTGAGGCTGCATATTCCTTGGCTCCTGACCCCTCCCTCCGTCTTCAAGGCCAGCAGCCAGATCTCCAGCCTCTGCTTCCATAGACTCATCTCCTTCTCTGACTCTGCCCTTCTGGGCTCCCTCTTTTAAAGGCTCTTGTGATTATATTGTGCCCACCCAGATAATCCAGGATAATCTCCCCATCTCGGGAACCTTAACTTAATCACATGTGCACAGTCCCTTTTGCCATGGGACTTTGCCAAGGTAACATATTCACAGGTTCTGGGGATTAGGAGATGAACATCTGGGTGGTGGGGGTTGGGTATTATAGGTCCACCACGAGGAGATTAGGGTTAGAATCCAGGTCTGTCACTTACAAGCTAAGTCAATTTGGGCAGGTCACTACTCCACTTGAAGTGTTTTCTGTTGCACAGGTAGAACAGTGAGCCCCCAACATACATCCACACAGTCCTATTTTTGAAGTCTAGATGAATAATATAGATGAAGAGACCTGATAAGCTTTTATAAGCTTGATTCAGACTTAAAAGAAAGCAAAGAAAGAGATTTATTTGTTTTTCTTTGTGTTAGCAGGTCTTTGAAAAGTACTTGAGTGACCACCGGGCATGGTGGCTCATGCCTATAATCCTAGCACTTTGGGAGGCCGAGGCAGGTGGATCACATCACCTGAGGTCAGGAGTTCAAGACCAGCCTGGCCAACATGGTGAAACCCCATCTCTACTAAAAATACAAAAATTAGCTGGGCGTGGTGGTGGGTGCCTGTAATCCCAGCTACCCGGGAGACTGAGGCAGCACAATCGCTGGAACCCAGGAGACAGAGGCTGGAGTGAGCCGAGATTGTACCACTGCACTCCAGCCTGGGCGAAAAAGTAAGACTCCATCTCAAAAAAAAAAAAAAAAGTACTTGGGTGAGGTTAATTCAAAACCAGAATTCAGTTCTATTGACCTGGATTTGTCCTCCTTTAAAAAAAAAAAAAATGAATTATATTAATTTTTTCACATACTTTCATTAATCAGGTTTTAGCTAATAGCCATTTTAGGAAACTGAACATAACAGATATTTGCTGAGCAGCTGTACTGTGCCCAGCATTTGGGCAGACGCTGTGGAGAGAGCGGTGTGGAGAGGCAATCCCACTGCCTGCCCGCTGGAAGTTACACTCCAGTGGCAGGACAGGAATTGTGCTGGGGACACATCACAGACTTGGCAAGGCATTGGGGGAAGCCCTCCTGGCAAAAATGCATAACCCAAGGCTGAGGAGGCATTAGCTGGCAAACTGGTGCCAACAGAAGGAACAGCAGCCTCCAAAGGCCCCGAGGCTAGAGGGTGGCATTGCCAGGGAACCAAAGGAAAGTCAGTGTGGCTGGAGCCTGAGGGAGGGCCTCGGAGATGCAAGACAGGCCTGAGCAGGGCCCCGACGGCCGCAGCACCAAGGCAAAAAGAGGCATGAAATCCAGTCAGAGTCTCTGGACTTGTGACTCTTGGTCTGCAACAACCCTCATGTGTCCCAGGAGAAGAATGTTTCAAGGTTTTGACCACCCAGGCAGCCAGAGAAAGGCAGCGTCCAGCATCTCCCTGCCACTCCTGCTGGAAGTCCAGAGTGGCCCTGCTGTGGGAAGGCCAGGGTCAAGTCAGAGCAGAGTTACTGAGACTCCACAGTAAGGGACAGTCCTATCACTTTTGAGTTGCAGGGAGTTTCCAGATTTGTGGCACAGAAGATTTTCTGCATACTTGGAGGAATAAAATGCAGCTGAAATAGAATTTGTGACCATTTAACCATTTCCTGCCAAATGGTGTGTATTTTGTTTGTATGGATTATCTCCTCTTGCTTAAGATTTACATCTGTACATCTGTCAGCTGTGATCAGGTGGAAAGTAGAAGAGGAACTGGGTGATTCTCCTCCCCTTGGTCTCTTCTTCCCCCTCAGAAATGGCTCAAACATATTAGGCATGGAAGACGTGTTGGCTTTGGCTTGAGATAAATGACATCCACGGGAGTTCATGGAATAATGTACCTTTTGACACTTGACTTTAGAAGCTTGGCATGGTGGCGTGTGCCTGTGGTCCCAACTACTCACAAGGCCGTACGGGGAGGATCCTGGGGCCTAGGGGTCTGGTCTGGGCAACATAGTGAGACCCATCTCTTAAAACAAAAGTATAAATATTAAGAGGGGATGCTCTTGCACTGAGAGAAGGGACCCCTGGAACTGAGGACGGCGTTCTCACATTCTTACGTCAGATAAAGTAGGTTGCCCAACCAGTTGTTCATCACTTTTTTCATAAGTTCCTTGCATATGACAGCATCTTCCTTCTCTGTTTTTCTAGGCTATTCAGCTTGACCCTGAAGAAACTCGTCATGCTAAAAGAAATGGACAAAGATCTTAACTCAGTGGTCATTGCTGTGAAGCTGCAGGTGAGTGGGGCAGTACTGTTTGTTCAGGGCCCAGGGAAGCTGGATAACCATCTGCCCACTGCTGGGGCTTTAGAAATACCACTGGGACCACCTCTGTCTTCCTCCTGTCAGCACAGCAAGGTGCACAGTGGAAAGATAACAGAGCTCACGGGACCTACTGAGCTCAGCTCTGCTTCTAACCTTTCTTTGTCTGAAGAACAGAATTGGTTTACCTTACACTTACTGTGAGGATCAAGGGATATAGATGCTAAAGTGTTTATTGTAAACTACTCCGATTACTAGGCCGGCTAGTGTTGGTTTCAGTCTTATTCCCAGGATTGCTAGATCCAGGTAGATGCACGGGTGTGGGAAGCACTTTGGAGGTTTTCTGTGGGGTAAAAGAAACTTACAGATTGTTATTTCAGACTCAGCAATTTAGAGTTTACTGGGATATTTTATCTTCTATGTAAATCCCATGTATAACTCCTTACACTTTCTACTTTCAAGGGCCCCTAGATATTTCACAAACATTTGTACTCTTAAGTATTCCTGAATTTAAGGAAAGGAGAAGGGAAAAGCTGAATTATAGAAGGGCTCAGGATTTTATCTGTTGCCAGCTGATTACCAAGCGGCAGAACTGGGACCAGAAACTAAAGAGTGGGTTATTTTTGTGCTCATTAAATTCCATTACCAGGACTCCCCTAACTGATCAATCCTTTCTGCTGATGACTCCTTGGAGTAGAGTGAGATTCTGCAGTGCCTCTGGAGTCACTAAATAATGACGAGCCTTCAGCTTAAGGATGGTTTATTTACTGAATTCTTACTTCTTGAAAAATAGCAAACTGTGTGATAACTCCCTACTAACCAGATATTTTATTAGCTAGTTCACCTATTATGCAGCAGTTTATTGTACTATATCGCCTTCATTAAAATCCATTTCTGTATCACTCACAGTGTGTAAATCATACATTGGGGTGCTTGGGTCTCTTTCTGGGATAAATACATTATCTTAATTTAGTTCTCAAAATTTAAAATATTGGGCCAGGTGGGGTGGCTCGCGCCTGTAATCCCAGCATTTGGGAGGCCAAGGCGGCAGATACCTGAGATCAGGAGTTCGAGACTAGCCTGGCCAACATGGTAAAACCCCGTCTTTACTAAAAATACAAAAATTAGCTGGGCATGGTGATGTGTACCTGTAGTTCCAGCTACTTGGGAGGCTGAGGCAGGAGAATTGCTTCATCCTAGGAGTGGGAGGTTGCAGTGAGCTGAGATCATGCCACTGCACTCCAGCCTGGGTGACAGAGTGAGACTCCATCTCAAAACAACAACAACAACAACAAAAACAAAATGTTTTAATTACTTGGCTGGGCGCAGTGGCTCATACCTGTAATCGCAGCACTTTGGGAGGCCGAGGCTGGTGGATCACCTGAGGTCGGGAGTTCGAGACCAGACTGACCAGCATGGAGAAACCCCTTCTCTACTAAAAATACAAAATTAGCTGGGTGTGTTGGCTCATACCTGTAATCTCAGCTATTTGGGAGGCTGAGGCAGGAGAATCACTTGAACCCAGGAGGCAGAGGTTGCAGTGAGCAGAGATCGCACCATTGCACTCCAGCCTGGGCAACAAGGGCAAAACTCCATCTCAAAAAAAAAAAAAAATGTTTTAATTACTCATGAATTTCTGTGTGTCCCACCTTGTATTTTAATTCCCTGTTCATTTTATGCATAATTCCTTCCAAATCTATGAAGTGTTCCCAGACACTGTGTTGGGAAAGCAACTGTGGGACGGTGATGAGAACTGTTAGTGTCTTGTCCTCCTCTCCCGATTTTGGTCCCCATTTCTAGGTTACAGACAGTGTTCCCATTTTCAGGACTTGTTTCCTTTGCTAAAGAATGTTGCTGTCCTGTGCTGACACTGTTGGGGTGGTTTTGAGAGTTCCCCACTACGTTTGGTCATCCCTGTAGTTATATGCTTTTGCAAAAGAAATAATTTATTTCCTGATTAAATATTTAACATTTTATATCTCTAAATTATACCAAAACTACAAATATTTTGAATTTTTAAATTGCTCTACTTCCAAGCAGCTGAAAGTAATTACAGATGTCACCACACTCATTTATTCAGTCACTTATTTATGCATTCATATAATAAATACTTACTGAGCATCTATTATGTGCCAAACATTGTTTTAGGCACAGGAAATATAGCAGTGATCAAAACAGACAAAAATCCCTGCCTTTAGGAAGCATTGAGCAGTAATTCCCCAAAGGAGAGCTAGTTGAGTACTAATTCCCAAAGATCTGCAGACCATGAGGTCTCTAAGGCACTTTCAGGGGTACAGGAGGCCAGAACTATTTTCATGATAATACTATGGCATTATTTGCCTTTTTAGCATGTTGACTTTTGCACTGAAGTTACAAGAGCAACGTGGATAAAGCTGCTGGTGCCTCAGGACAAATGCCCACAATGTCCCAGGAGTCATTATGTTGTTTACCATCTCACGAGTGAAAAAAGAGGTTAAAAGGGCTGGTTACAGTGGTGCACCCCTGTAGTCCCAGCTACTTGAGAGGCTGAGGCAAGAGGGTCACTTGAGCCTAGGAGCTGGCTGGAATAAGCTGTTTGTGCCAGTGCCCTCCAGCCTGGGCAACAGAGACCAATTCAAAAAAAGAGAGAGAAAGCCAGTTTCACTTAAGAACATTCTTAAGAAAGCAGTAAAACTTGTTAATTTATTATATCTCAGCCTTGAGTCTGCATCTTTTTCATACTGTGTGTGATGAGATGGGAAGTATGCACCGAGCACTTCTGCCTCGCAGCAAAATACGATGTCTGTCTCCAAGACTACTGCCTGTGCAAGTTAGAGCTACTGAGTTGTGAACTACAGTAGCTGCATTTTTCATGAAATACCATTTTTACTTGAAAGAGAGACTTTTATTGGGAGGCCAAGGCGGGTGGATCATGTCAAGAGATTGAGACCATCTTGGTCAACAAGGTGAAACCCCGTCTCTACTAAAAATACAAAAATTAGCTGGGCACGGTAGTGCACGCCTGTAATCCCAGCTACTCGGGAGGCTGAGGCAGGAGAATTGCTTGAACCCAGGAGGCGGAGGTTGCGGTGAGCCGACATCGCACCATTGCACTCCAGCCTGGGTAACAAGAGCGAAACTCCGTCTCAAAAAAAAAAAAAAAAAAAAAAAAAGAGAGACTTTTAGACAAACAGGTTATTTAGACTCAGGTATTTGGAAAGTGTTCTCTTTAAAGCAAACAAAGTTGCCAGGCACAGGGGCTCACACCTGTAATCCCAGCACTTTGGGAGGCCGAGGCGGGCAGATCACGAGATCAGGATATCGAGATCATCCTGGCTAATACAGTGAAACCTCGTCTCTACTAAAACTACAAAAAAATTAGCCAGACCTGGTGGCAGGCACCTGTAATCCCAACTACTTGGGAGGCTGAGACAGGAGATTCGCTTGAACCTGGGAGGCGTAGGTTGCAGTGAGCCAAGATCGCACCAATGCATTCCAGCCTGGGCAACAGAACAAGACTCCATCTCAAAAAAAAACAAACAAAAAAATGAACAAAGTTACCCTATCAATTCAAGGAAAACAACTAAATATTGGTTGCCAATGATAAATAAAATTTGAGTTTTTTTTTTCTCCTGCGTCAGCCTCCCAAGTAGCTGGGACTACGGGTGCCTGCAACCATGCCCAGCTAATTTTTGTATTTTTAGTAGAGATGGGATTTCACCATGTTGGCCAGGCTGGACTTAAACCCCTGATCTCAGGTGGTCTGCCCATCTCAGCCTCCCAAAGTGCTGGGATTACAGGCATGGGCTACCACGCCTGGCCAAAATTTGAGCTTTTAAGTGAAAATTAGAATTTTGGAAACTTGTTTCTGTCACTGAGAGCCTAACAGCTTCCCAATTCTTAAAGACTTTTCTGAAGAAATCAGAAGTGATATTAAAGATTTTGGGTTTTTTATGTTGTGTAATATGTAACATTTGAATATTTTCTAAATGACTACTGCATGAGGTTACAAAGTCATGCTGGATAAAAGATTCTTCCTTTTTTGTTTCCCCCATTCACCTAATACACTTAGAAAGATCCTTTCAGGGCTGGGCGCGGTGGCTCAAGCCTGTAATCCCAGCACTTTGGGAGGCCGAGGCGGGTGGATCACGAGGTCAAGAGATCGAGACCATCCTGGTCAACACAGTGAAACCTCGTCTCTACTAATACAAAAAATTAGCTGGGCATGGTGACGCGTGCCTGTAATCCAAGCTAAGGAGGCTGAGGCAGGAGAATTGCCTGAACCCAGGAGGCGGAGGTTGCAGTGAGCCGAGATCGCGCCATTGCACTCCAGCCTGGGTAACGAGCGAAACTCCATCTCAAAAAAAAAAAAAAGAAAGATCCTTTCAAAGAGCAGAATAGACCAGTGGATTGGGTTTTTAACTTTTTATTTTGAAATAATTTTAAATGTACCCAAGAGATGCAGGGATAGTTTAGAGTTCCTGTATACCCCACCCAGTTTCTCCTAATGTTAATGTCTCTCTTAACCATGGTACATTTATCAAAACTAAGAAATTATCATTGGTACAATACTATTAATTAGACTTCAGATTTCCTAGTTTTCCCATTAACATTCTTTTTCTGTTAATTGGATTTTAACATACAAGAGTCTTATTAAGAAACTACCATTTAGAGAGTTAATGGTGTAGTATCAGAAAAACAGTCCACAATTGGCTGAGCACAGTGGCTGATGCTGTAATTCCAGCACTTTGGGAGGCCAAGGTGAGAGGATTGCTCCAGCCCAGGAGTTCGAGACCATCCTGGGCAGCACAGCAAGACCCCATCTTTACAAAAAATAAAAACTATCTGGGCATGGTGGCATGTCCCTGCAGTCCCAGCTATTCAGGATGCTGAGGCAGGAATACTGCTTAAGCCCAGGAGTTCAAGTTTACAATGAACTATGATCACACCACTGTACTCCACCCTGGGCAACAGAACAAGACCTTGTCTCTAAAAATAAAAATAAATAAATAAATAATTCTACAGTTGTCTGAAAAGGCAGTTAAAATGCTCTACTTTTTTCCAACTATATATCACTTTGAGTCTGGATTTTTTTTTCATATACTCAGCCAAAATAATGTTTTGCAACACATTGAGTACAAAAACAGTAATGAGAATCTAGTTTTTTTCTATTAAATCATTCATTAAAAAGATTTACAGAAATGTAAAACTTACCATCTCCCTCGTACACTGCTGTTGGGAATGTAAAATAATGCAGCCATTGTGTTGTTTTGTTTTGCTTTTGTTTTTATTTTAGAGACAAGGTCTTGCTGTGTTGCCTAGGCTGGTCTCAAACTCCTGGCCTCAAACAATTCTCCTGCCTCAACCTCTCGGTGCTGGGATTACAAGCTTGTGCCACCATGCCCGGCCAGTGCAGACACTTTGGAAAACAGTCTGGCAGTTTCTCAAAAGGTTAAAGACAGAGTTACCATATGACTTAGCAATTCTACTCCTAGGTATGTCCCCAAGAGAAATGAAAACACACAAAACCTAGCATGCAAGCTAAAAAGTAGGAACAATCCAAGTCCATCAACCGATCAATGGATAAATAAAATGTGGTCTATTCATACAGCTTTGGAATACTATTTGGCAATAAAAAATAATGAAGTAGGCTGGGTGCAACGGCTCATGCCTGTAATCCCAGCATTTTGGGAGGCTAAGGTGGGCAGATCACAAGGTCAGGAATTTGAGACCAGCCTGGCCAACATGGTGAAACCCTGTCTCTACTAAAGATAAAAAAAAAAAAAAAAAAGTTAGTAGCTAGGTGTGCTGGTGTGTAATTCCAGCTACTTGGGAGGCTGAGGCAGGAGAATTGCTGGAACCTAGGAGGCAGAGGTTGCAGTGAGCCAAGATTGTACCATTGCACTCCAGCCTGGGTGACAGGGTAAGACTGCCTCAAAAAAAAAAAAAAAAAAAGAATGAAGTCCATCCATGCTACTACATGGATGAACCTTGAAAACATGATGCTAAGTGAAAGAAGCCAGGCACAAAAGACCACATACTGTGTGATGCCATTTATACGAAATAGGCAAATTCCCAGAAAGTGGACTGTAGTTGCCAGGGGTTGGGGTGGAGGATAGGCAGACTGGGGAGGGTGACAATTAAAGAATATGAGGTTTCCTTGTTGGATGATGAGAATGTTCTGACACTGACTGTGGCGACGGTTGCACAGCTCTGAACATACTGAAAGCCATTGAATTGTACACTTTAAATGGGTGAATTTTATGCTATTTGAATTATATCCCAGTAAAGCTGTAATTTTTAAAAATTATTTCATCTTCTCACTAAATTATTTTTGTTTGGGGAAAATATATTTTTCATTTTAAAACTTTGTGTATAAACACATAAAAGGTTTATTGTTAATTTTAAATGGATTAATAAATATTTTTAAATATCTGTTTTAATTCATAATATGGTGACTATTGATAGAAAAACCTACATAAACAAAACATTGATAGATATACCTACATACACAAAAGCTATTTGGGATTCTTTCTAAGAGTGTAAAAAGTTCCTGAGACCAAAATTTGAGAATTATTATAGTACAAGGAAAGAAACAACAAACAAAATAAATAAGACAATTATATATAGGCATTCCTTAAAATCTTTTTTTTTTTTTTTGAGACAGAGTTTCGCTCTCTTTGCCTAGGCTGGAGTGCAATGGTGTGATCTTGGCTCACTGCAGCCTCCACCTGTCTGATTCAAGTGATTCTCCTGCCTCAGCCTCCCAAGTAGCTGGGATTAACAGGCCTGTGCCAGCACACCTGGCTAATTTTTATGTTTTTAGTAGAGGCAGAGTTTCACCATGTTGGTTAGGCTGGTTTCAAACTCCCGACCTCAAGTGATCCACCCATCTCCACCTCCCAAAGTGCTGGGATTACGGGCGTGAACCACTGCACCTGGCCACAATCCTTAAAATCTAATCCATTCCTGAAAATATGTTGCATGGTAAGAGCCTTTATTTTATTAAATCAGAAAAATAACAAATACAGAATATTATAGCACTGTAATTGTGGTATGTAAATTACTCATATTTTGAGTAGGAAGACTAAAAGACAAGCCTATCAAAAATAGTAACTATGGGCTGGGCTGGGAGGCCAAGGCAGGCAGATCACCTGAGGACAGGAATTTGAGACCACCCTGACCAACATGGTGAAACCCTGTCTCTACTAAAAATACAAAATTAGCCAGGTTTGGTGGTGCATGACTGTAACCCCAGCTACTTGGGAGGGTGAGGCAGGAGAATCACTTGAACCTGGGAGGCGGAGGTTGCAGTGAGCCAAGATCACACCATTGCACTCCAGCCTGGGCAACAAGAGTGAAACTCCATCTTAATAAAATAATAACAACAACAATAATAATAATAACTACGGCTGGGCACTGTGGCTCGTGCCTGTAATCCCAGCACTTTGGGAGGCCAAGGTGGGCAGCTCACCTGAGGTCAGGAGTTCAAGACCAGCCTGGCCAACGTGGCAAAACCCTACGTGTACTAAAAATACAAAAAAATCAGCCGGGCGTGGTGGTGCGTGCCTATAATCCCAACTACTCAGGAAGCTGAGGCAGGAGAATCACTTGAACCTAGGAGGCAGAGGTTGCAGTGAGCTGAGATAGTGCCACTGCACTCCAGCCTTGGCAACAGAGGGAGACTTTGTCTCAATAAAAAGGGGGGGCGGGGGGGCGGAGATGAAGTTAAGTGTAGAGTTTTTGTTGGTTTTCTCTTTGCTTCTTTGTTTTTTGTTTTTGCAATCACAGTTAAGTTACCATTCAGTATAAAATAATAAGTTATAAGATGTTATTTGCAAGCCTCATAGTAACTGCAAATCAGAAACCCTACAACAGATACATAAAAAATAAAAAGCAAGAAATTAAAACATACCATCAGAGAAAATCACTTTCACAAAACAAATAACAAGAAGGAACAAAGGAAAGAAGATAAGACCACAAAACAACCAGAAAACAAATAACAAAATGGCAGTAGTAAGTCCTTACTTATAAGTAATAACATTGAACGTAAGTGGACTAAATTCTGTAATCAAAAGACATGAAGTAGTTGAATGCATTAAAAAACAAGACCCAACTAGGCACAGTGGCTCATGCCTATAATCCGAGCACTTTGGAAGGCTGAGGCAAGAGTATTGCTTGAGCCCAGGGGTTTGAGACCAGCTTGGGCAACATGGTGAGACCTTGTGTCTACAAAGAATTTGAAAAATTAGCTAGGTGTGGTGATGTGTACCTGTAGACCCATCTACTCAGGAGTTAAGGTAGGCAGATCACTTGATCTTGGGAGGTTAAGGCTAAAAAGTGACCTATGATTGTGCCACTGCACACCATCTTAGGCAACAGAGTGAGATGCTGTCTCAGAAAAGCAAAAACAAAAACATGACCCAAACATCTGTTGCCTACAAGAAACACACTTGACCCATAAAGACACTTATAGACTAAAAATAAAGGGTTGGAAAAATATGCTCCATGCAAATGGAAGCCAGTAAATGAGTAGGAGTAGCTATACTTACATCAGACGAAATAGATTTCAAGATAAAAATTACAAAAATTGATAAGGTCATTATATAATGATAAAGGGGTCAACTCAGCAGGAGGGTATAACAATTGTAAATAACACTGGAGCACCCAGATGTATAAAGCAAATATCATTAGAGCTAAAGAGAGTGTTAGATCCCAATACAACAATAGCTAGAGACTTTAACACCCCACTTTTAGCATTGGACAGATCATCCAGACAAAATAAAGAAACACTGAACTTAACTGCACTATAGACCAAATGGACCTGATAGATACTTAGAGAACATTTCTTCCAATGGCTGCAGAGTACACTTTGTTGTTGTCAAGACAGAGTCTCTTTTGCCAGGCTAGAGTGCAGTGACACCGTCTCGGCTCACTGCAACCTCTGCCTTCTGGGTTCAAGTGATTCCTGCCTCAGCCTCCCGAGTAGCTGGGGCTACCGGTGTACACCACGATGCCTGGCTAATATTTGTATTTTTAATAGAGACGGAGTTTCACCATGTTGGTCAGGATGGTCTCGATCTCTTGACCTCGTGATCTGCCTGCCTCGGCCTCCCAAAGTGCCGGGATTATAGTCATGAGCCACTGTGCCCAGCCAGAATACACATTTTTTTTTCCTTAAGACATGGATCATTCTCAAAGATAGGCCATATATTGGGTCACAAAACAAGTCTTAAAACATTCACAAAAAAGTTGAAGTTGGGCACGATGGCTTATGCCTGTAATCCCAGCACTTTGGGAAGATGAGGCAGGTGGATCATGAGGTGAGGAGATGGAGACCATCCTGGCCAACATTGTGAAACCCCGTCTCTACTAGAAATACAAAAATTAGCCGGGCATGGTGGTGGGCACTTGTTCAGGAGGCTGGGGTAGAAGAATCGCTTGAACGCAGGAGGCAGAGGTTGCAGTGAGCAGAGATCGCAGCACTGCACTCCAGCCTGGGCAATAGAGCAAGACTCCATCTCAAAAAAAAAAAAAGTTGAAATAATATCAATCATCCTCCCTGACCACAATGGAATAAAACTAGAAATCAATAACGAGGAATTTCAAAAATGATACAAATACATGGAAATTAAACAATATACTCCTTAATGACCAGCGAGTCAATGAAGAAATTAAGAAAAAAAATTGAAAATGTTCTTGAAACAAATGATAATGGAAACATATCAAAACCTATAGGATACAACAAAAGCATTACCAAAAGGGAAGTTCATAACCATAAGTGCCTACATCAAAAAAGAAGAAAAACTTCAAATAAGCAATCTAATGATTCTTCTTAAAGAACTAGAAAAGCAAGAGCAAACCAAACCCAAAATTAGTAGAAGAAAACAAATAACGAAGATCAGAGCAGAAATAAATGAATTTGAAATTTAAAAAAATACAAAAGATCAACAAAACAAAGGTTTTGGTTTTTTTTTTTTTTTTCTTTTTGAGATGGAGTCTTGCTCTGTCACCCAGGCTGGAGTACAGTGGTGTGATCTCAGCTCACTGCAACCTCCGCCTCCTGGATTCAAGCAATTCACCTGCCTCATCCTCCCAAGTAGCTGGGATTATAGGCGTGCACCACCATGGTGGGTAATTTTTGTATTTTTAGTAGAGACGGGGTTTCACCTTATTGGCCAGGCTGGTCTCAAACTCCCAACATCAAGTGAGCCGCCTGCCTCGGCATCCCAAAGTGCTGGGGTTACAGGCATGAGCCACCACACCCAGCCAAAAATGTTTTTTTGAAAAGACAAAATGGATAGACCTTTAGCTGAACCAACTAAGAAAAAATAGAAGACCCAAATAAATTAAATTAGAGGTGAAAAAAGAGGTAACTGACACTGCAGAAATACAAAGGATCATTAGTGGCTGCTATTAGCAGCTATATGCCAGTAAACTGGAAAATCTAGAAGAAATGGATAAATTCCTGGACAGATACAACCTATAAAGATTGAACTATGAAGAAATTCAAAACCTTAATAGACCAATAACAAATAATGAGCTAGATGCCATTAACAAAGTCTGCTAGCAAAGAAAAGCCCAGGCCTTGATAGCTTCACTGCTGAATTTTACCAAACATTTAAGAACTATTCCAAAAAATAGAAAATACTTCCAGACTCAGTCTACAAGACCAGTATTACCCTGGTACCAAAACCAAAGAAAATGACAGGCCAGTATCTTTGAAGAACGTTGATGCAAAAATCATCAAGAAAATACTTGAAAACAGAATTCAACAACACATTAAAAATATCATTCATCATGACCAAGTGAGATCCCAGGGTTGTAAGGATAGTTCAGCATACACAAATCAATTAATGTGATACACATATCAACAGAATGAAGGACAAAACCCATGTGATCATCTCAATTGATGCTGAATGGCTGGGCATCGTGGCTCCTGACTGCAATCCCAGCACTTTGGGAGGCCAAGGATCACTTGAGGCCGAGAGTTTTGAGACAAGCCTGGGCAACATGGCAAAACCTCATCTCTAGAAACAAAAATTGATTCTGAAAAAGCATTTGATCAAATTCAACAAGGCTTCATGACAAAAATCCTCAAAACAATGGGTATAAAAGAAACATACTTCAACACAATAAAAGCCATTTATGACAGACCCATAGCTAGTATCAGACTGTATGGAGAAAAACTGGAAGCCTTACCTCTAAGATCTGGAACAAGACAAGGATCCCCACTTTCACCACTGTTATTCAGTATAGTACTGGAAGTTCTAACTATAGCAGTCAGGCAAGAGAAAGAAATAAAGGCATCCAGATTGGAAAGGAAGAAGTCAAATTATCCTTGTTTGCAGATGATATTATCTTATATGTGGAAAAACCTACACTTCACAATAAAACAGAACTGATAAAATCAGTGAAGTTGTAGGATATATAATCAACATGCAGAAATCAGTAGCATCTGTAAATGAAATCAAGAAAGTAATCCCATTTATAAGAGTGACAAATAAAATAAAATACCTAGGAATAAACTTAACCAAAGAAGTGAAATATCTCTATAGGGAAAACTATAGGCCGGGCACGGTGGCTCATGTCTCTAATCCTAGCACTTTGGGAGGCCAAGGCAGGCAGATCACCTGAGGTCAGAAGTTCAAGACTAGCCTGGCCAACATGGTGAAACCCGGTCTCTACTAAAAATACCAAAAAAAAATTAGTGGGGCATGGTGGTGGACACCTGTAATCCCAGCTACTCGGGAGGCTGAGGCAGGAGAATCACTTGAACCCAGGAGTTGGAGATTGCAGTGAGCCGAGATCACACCACTGCATTCCAGCCTGAGGGACAGAGTAAGACTCTGTCTCCAAAAACAGAAAAAAGAAAACTAAAACATTGATGCAAGAAATTTTAAAAGACACAAAAAAATGGAAAGATATTCCATATTCATGAATTAGAAGAATCAATATTGTTAAAATGTCCATACCACCCAAAGCAACCTACAGATTCAATGTAATCTCTATGAAAATACCAATGACATTCTTCACAGAAATAGAAAAAACAATCCTAAAATATATATGGAACCACAGAAGACCCAGAATAGCCAAAGCCATCCTGAGCACAAAGAACAAAACCTGATAAATCACATTATCTGACTTCAAATTATACTACAGAACTATGGTAACCAAAACAGCATGGTACTGGCATAAAAACAAGCACCTACACCAATGGAACAGAATAGAGAATCTAGAAATAAATCCATACATCTACAGTGAACTAATTTTCAACAAAGGTGCCAAGAACATACATTGGGGAAAGGACAATCTCTTCAATAAATGATGCTGGGAAAACTGGATATCCATATGCAGAGGAATGAAACTAGACTCATCTCTCACTATATACAAAAATCAGATAAAAATGGACTGGAGACTTTAATACCTGAAATTATGACACTACTAAAAGAAAATAATTTTTCAACTGCTTTGGCCACTAAAATAATAATAAAAGAAAACATTGGGTAAACTCTCCAGGAAATTGATCTGGGCAGAGATTTCTTGTGTAATACCTGGCACTGGCAACCAAAGCAAAAATGAACAAATGAGATCACATCAAGTTAAAAAGCTTTGGGCCAGGCATGGTGGCTCATGCCTGTAATCCCAGCACCTTGGGAGGCTGAAAAGGGGTCCCTTGTCCATCTGACAGGGGATTAATAACCAGAATATATAAGGAGCTCAAACCACTCAGGAAAATAATAATCCAATTAAGAAATGGGCAAATGATCTGAATGGACATCTCTCAAAAGAAGACCTACAAATGGCAAACAGGCATATGAAAGGGTATGCAACATCATTGATTATCAGAGAAATGCTAATCAAAACTACAATGATATGTCATCTCACCCCATTTAAAATGGCTTTTATCCAAAAGAAGGCAAAAGTGAATGCTGGTTAGGATGTAGAGAAAAGGGAACCCTCATACATTGTTGGTAAGAATGTAAATTAGGGCTGGGCGCAGTGGCTCACGCCTGTAATCCCAGCACTTTGCAAGGCCGAGGTGGGCGGATCACGAGGTCAGGAGATCGAGACTATCCTGGCCAACATGGTGAAACCCCATCTCTACTAAAAATACAAAAATTAGCTGGGCGTGGTGGTGGGTGCCTGTAGTCCCACCTTCTCAGGAGGTGAAGAGACTTAGTACATTTTCCTGAGGCAGGAGAATCGGTTGAAATGGGAGGTTGCAGTGAGCCAAGATCGTGCCACTGTACTCCAGCCTGGGTGACAGAGCAAGACTCTGTCTCAGAAAAAAAAAAAGAACATAGAATGAATAAGATCATTTCTGATTGGCCAAGCATGATGGCTCATGCCTGTAATCCTAGTACTTCGGGAGGCTGAGGTAAGAAGATCCCTTGTCCACTAGTTTGAGACCAGCCTGAGTACTATAGTGAAACCCCATCTCTGTTTTTTTTAAAAAAAATTTGCTCACGCCTGTAATCCCAGCACTTTGGGAGGCCGAGGCAGGTGGATCACGAGGTCAAGAGATCGAGACCATCCTGGTCAACATGGTGAAACCCCGTCTCTACTAAAAATACAAAAAATTAGCTGGGCATGGTGGTGCGTGCCTGTAATCCCAGCTACTCAGGAGGCTGAGGCAGGAGAATTGCCTGAACCTGGGAGGCGGAGGTTGCTGTGAACCGAGATCGTGCCATTGCACTCCAGCCTGGGTAACAAGAGTGAAACTCCGTCAATTTTTTTTGAGATGGAGTTTCGCTCTTGTTGCCTGCCTAGGCTGCAGTGCAGTGCTGCAATCTCGGCTCACTGCAACCTCCGCCTCCCAGAGTAGTTGGGATTACAGACGTGTACCATCATTCCCGGCTAATATTTGTACTTTTAGTAGAGATGGAGTTTCACCATGTTGCCCAGGCTAGTCTCGAACTCCTGACCTCAGGTGATCTGCCCTTCTCAGCCTCCCAAAGTTGAGATTACAGGCATGAGCCACCACGCCCAGCCAAAAAATTTTAATTATAAAAAGTTTTTAAATGTTTTAAAGATCTGATATTTGATGATGCAACAAGGTGATTACAGTCAATGATAATTTACAGTACATTTTAAAATAATTAAAAGTATAATTGGAATATTTGTAACACAAATAAATGATAAATGCTTGAAGTGATGGATATCCCATTTAACCTGATGTGATTGTTACACATTGTATGCCTGTATCAAAATATCTTATGTACCCCATAAATATATATACCTACTATGTACCCATAAAAATTATTAATTTAAAAATTGAGGTCAGGCGTGGTGGCTTACACCTGTAATCCCAGCACCTTGGGAAGCCAAGGTGGGCAGATCATGAGATCAGAGATTGAGACTGTCCTGGCCAACATGGTGAAACCCTGTTTCTACTAAAAATACAAAAAAGTTGGCTGAACGTGGTGGCAGGAGCCTGTAATCTCAGTTACTCAGGAGGCTGAGGCACAAGAATCGCTTGAACCCAGAAGGCGGAGGTTGCCGTGAGCCGAGATCATACCACTGCACTCTAGCCTAGCAACAGAGCAAGACTCCATCTCAAAAACAAATGAACAAAAAATTGAAATAAAGAATAAAAGTGAAAAATAATTTATTTTCAGACATACAAGAAACCTCAACCTGTTTCCTCAAATATCACTACAATACTCTTGATTTTTTTCTTTTTGAGAATGGGGTCTCACTATATTGCCCAGGCAGCTCTTATACTCCTGGGCTCAAGCTCTGTCTCCTAAGTGCTGAATTTATAGGCGTGAGCCACTACACCTGGCAACAATACTGTTAAATATCTATATGGTAAGAATTTTTGGTCTAAATCAGAAGCATTTAAAACACCAGTAACCTGGCCAGGTGTGGTGGCTCATGCCTGTAATCCAGCACTTTGGGAGGCCAAGGCAGGTGGATCACCTGAGATCAGGAATTCAAGACCATTTGGGTCAACATGGTGAAAGCCCATTTCTACTAAAAATACAAAAATTAGCTGGGTGTGGTGGCACACTCCTGTAATCCCAGCTACTTGGGAGGCTGAGGCAGGAGAATGGCTTGATCCTGGGAGGTGGAGGTTGCAGTGAGTCAAGATTATGCCATTGCACTCCAGCCTGTGCAATAGAGTGAGATTCTATCTCAAAATAATAATAAAACACCTGTAACCTAATTTTAAAAATATACTGATGTTAATAGGTATTTTAATGTACTATAATGTTACTTTAGTATTTAGATATAAGTGATTTTGTTTCTATACTGCAAACGAAGATATACTGTTATATAGATAAATTATACATCAGTATATTAAAAATAATTTTGACATTGGACTCTGGTTGGTAGTGCCCCAGGCACCTGGAATAAGCAAATACTGGAACCCATGAAACCTAAATCTCTGGGGAAGGGTAGGAAAGATGAGGACAGTAGTGCACCATGCTTGAAAGGGCCGGGCCGGGCCTGGTTGCAGTCCCGTCACACACTGCACTCCACATCCTGCTATCTGCACACGCAGATTCCTTCTAGCAAGTTTGCAATTCAGATAGTGAATTTGGGATAGAAAGTTGTACAGGTATTGGCTGGGTGCAATGGCTTATGCCTGTAATCCCAGCACTTTGGGAGGCCGAAGTGGGCAGATCACCTGCGGTTGGGAGTTTGAGACCAGCCTGACCAACATGGAGAAACCCCGTTTCTACTAAAAATACAAAAAAATTAGCTGGATGTGGTAGCGTATGCCTGTAATCCCAGTTACTCAGGAGGCTGAGGCAGGAGAATCGCTTGAACCCAGGAGGCGGAGGTTGTGGTGAGCCAAGATTGCGCCATTGCATTCCAGCCTGGGCAACAAGAGTGAAACTCTGCCTCAAAAAAAAAAAAAAAAAAGAAAGAAAGAAAGTTTTACAGGTATTTAGAGCACATACTTGGGTGGTGAGAGTTCATATAATCCTATAATGAGGCTGCTGCTATTGGAAGGTGATATGTCTGGTAGTGACAATAAATAAGATAAAGGGGATGGAGAGGGCTAGGATAGAGGAAGTTAACAGATCCCCTGCAGTGGTCATGGTAGGCCTGGTTGAGAAAATGACATCCCAAAGATTTTGAGGGAGGTGAGGGCTGTGCAGGTATCTAGAAGAAGAGCCTTCCAGGCAGAGGGAAGAGCTAGGGCAAGGCCGTAAGGCAGGCATGGGGTCTGGCTTGTCTGGCAGCATGAGAGGAAAAGAGGAGGAGGCTGGAGAAAAGTCGGAGTGGCAGGCAAGGAGGTCAGTACAGTGTGGCATGGGGAGGGCAGAAAGCCTCTGGTTTTCATTCTGTGTGAATTGGAGGGTTTTGAACAGAGCAGTCAGAGGATACTTTGGCTCTTGTATGTAGGAAAGAAGAATCAGTAAGACCAGTTACCAGGGATTCTAGAAAGAGAGGAGGAGGATGCAAGAGTTGAGGTATGAGCCACTGGTGGGTAGAATTGCCATTCGGCAAGATGGGAAGACTGTGGGTGAAGCAGATTTGCAGGGAAAGAGCCAAGATTCAGTTTATCATGTTCCGTATTAAACATCCAAGGGGAAATGTTTGGTGTTCAGGAGGGAGGTCTGGGGTCGAGATAGAATTTGGGGAGGCATCAGCACACTGGAGACCCTGAGGCTGTCTGAGATAACCAGGAGTGGAGTGAGTGAATAGAGGGAAGAAAACAGGGCCAAGGATCACAGCCCCAGGCCCTCCAACGTTAAGATGCCAGGAAAAGGACACAGAAAGGGCACCTTCAGGGTAGGAGGAAATCCAGAGGCTTGTGGTGGTCTGGAAACCACCTGAAGGAAGTGCTGCCAGGAGTAGTAATCGATCAGCTCTGTTAAAAGCTGCAGATAGGGCTGGGCACGGTGGCTCATGCCTGTAATCCCAGCATTTTGGGAGGCTGAGGCGAGTGGATCACGAGTTTGAGAGATCGAGACCATCCTGGCCAATGTGGTGAAACACCATCTCTACTAAAAATACAAAAATTAGCTGGGCATGGTGGTGCGCACCTGTAGTCTCAGCTACTCGGGAGGCTGAGGCAGGAGAATCACTTGAACCCAGGAGGCGGAGGTTGCAGTGAGCTGAGATCATGCCATTGCACTCCACTCCAGCCTGGCAACAGAGCGAGACTCTATCTCAAAAAAATAAAAATAAAAAGCTGCAGATAGATGAGACCTGACTTTCAGATTCTTCAAAGGAGAGGACATGGGAGACCTCATCCGAAGCAGTTTTGGTGGAGTGGTGGAGATAGGAAGGCCAACCAGAATTCATTTAAGAGAAAATGAGAGAAGAGGACTTCAAGAGAGCAAAAACGGCCTCTGAGGAGTTGGCTCCAAAGAGAAGATGGGATGTGGGGTGATAGCCAGCAGTGCCTGTGGGGACAAGAGAAGACTTTTTTTAAGATGAAAGAAGTAGGGTGTTTGCTAATGGGAACAGTCCAGCATGGGGAGGAACGTTGATTATGGAAGAGAGAAGAACGGCAGGAACTGTGGCTTTGAGTAGGTGAGAAAGGATGAGGCTAGTGCCCAGCCAAGTGCTTGGCTCCAGCTAGGAACAGGGGTGCTCATGTGTGTGACTGGAGGGAATGGGGGGTACAGAGCAGGAATCAAGGTTATCAGCTTAGAGTGAGAGGAGGACTAAGGTGTTGGAGATCTGAGGAAAGCGGGAAGGTATGAAATCATCCTGCAGTAGCAGGGTGGGAAGGTGAGAGGACATGGAGAAATATAGCATGATTGCCAGGCAGCAGTGGAGGCCACTTAAGATTTGGGTCATAAATTTAAAGTGAGATCAGCTAGCCTGATTATGTTCCTCTCCAGGCATGTTCAGCTGGGACCGTTGGATTTAAATAGGGTTGTAATTTACCATGTGGGTATAGCAGAGAAGGGCAGGGCAGAGGAGCTGGGGGGCATGCAAGGCATGTTTATAAACATGGATCACGGCATTGGAGCTGGGCGAGGAGGGAAGGGGGCAGCAAGCACCTGAGGAATGGTGAAGGGGGCGTCCGTGGGTTATAGGTCCTGGTGGGCTTGAGGCATCGTTGCAGTTGACACACTGGAGATGGTGAATCTGCTGGGAGGATAAGAGGCAGCCATCAGAGAGGGGTGCAGGAGATGAGCATTGGTTGTAATGATCAGCAGTGGTGAGGCCTGAGTGTGATTGTGTGGGTGTGTGGCTGAGATGGGTGCAGGGACGGGAGTGTTAGAAGACAGGAATGAGAGGACCTAGAGGCCAGCATGTTAGACACAGCATGTACTGAAAGCATAAAGCATTAAGACCAGAGTAGTGTTAGGGAGAGGAATAGAGTCGAGCACGAACAAAACTCAAGAACGAGCAGCAATGTAGGCAGTTGCATACAACAGCAAAGAGTGGAGGGTGATCTAAGTGGATGGCATCAATGCAAAATGGGGATTTTTTACGAGATAGAAGGGAGAATGTTCTAGAACTGGTGCTAAGCAGCAAACAGGACACCTGCCCCACCTCCAAGCCCAATGGTGTATGGGTTGTAGGAGAAAAGCAGCCACCATTGGAGAAGGATGCCCAGGAAGCAGCTCAGCCTCAGTACCGTTGATACTTTGGCCAGATCGTTCTCTGCTGTGGGGTGTCCTGTGTGCTGTAGAACAGTCAACAGCATCCCTGGCCTACACTGTCCAGATGCCAGGATCATCCCTCCAACCCAGTTGTGACAACTAATGATCTCCAAATATTGCCAAATAGCTTCCTGGGAGCAAGACGATGCCTGGTTGAATGCCACTGTTACCTATAAACCACATTTTAGATCCTCTCAGCATTTCTTTTTCTTTGCTTTTTTTTTTTTCCTTTGTTGCCCAGGCTGGAATGCAGTGGCTGGTCATAGGTTGACCATGGTGCACTACAGCCTCAAACTAATGGGCTCAAGCAGTCCTCCCAAGCAGCCAGGACTGCAAGTGCATACCACCACACCCGGTGCTCTCAGCAATTCTGAGATTCCTTTTCCAGAGATTTCTTTTTTTCATTCCTCCCAAAGTGCTGGGATTACAGGCGTGAGCCACCACGCCCAGCCCAGAGTAGGCAAAGATTTCTTAGACATGTCTCAGAAAGTATTAACCACAAAAGAAAAAGAATAATAAAATTGACTTGATGAAAATTAAATACTTTGTCAAAAGATACCATTAAGAAAATGAATAAGCAAGATATTTACAGTACATATGTCTAACAAATGACTTGTATAAATAAGAAACTCTTAACAATTCAAGACAAACAACCCAATTTTTTTTTTTTTTTTTTTTGAGATAGAGTCTTGCTCTGTCATCCAGGCTGGAGTGCAGTGGTGCAATCTCAGCTCACTGCAGCTTCTGCCTCCTGGATTCAAGCTATTCTCCTGCCTCAGCCTCCTGAGTAGCTGGGACTACAGGCACATGCCTCCACACCCAGCTAATTTTTGTATTATTAGTATAGTCAGGGTTCACCATATTGGCCAGGTTGTTCTTGAACCCCTGACCTTGTGATCCACCCACCTCAGCCTCCCAAAGTGCTGGGATTACAGGTGTGAGCCACTGCCCTTGGCCTCACAACCCAATATATTTTTTTTAATGGGCAAAGAAGTTTGATCGGGCACTTAATAAATGGAGATGTACAAATTACCATTAAACTGATGGAAAGATGATCAATTTTTTTAGTTGTCAAGGAAATGCAAATTGCAACCACACGATGTTCTTCATGTACCCATTAGGATTCGTGAGTCAAGGGCTTGCCAAGTGTTGGTGTGGACATGGAGCAGCAGAAAGACCTCACGCTGCTGCTGCGGGTGTGGAATGGACCGGTGTCTTGGAAATTAGTCTGGCAGTTTCTCATGAAGTTCAACATACATATACCCTAAGACCCAGCAATTCTATCTCAAGAAAAAACTAAACGTATGTCCACACAGACTTGCACAAGAATGGCAGCTTTAGCCATAATAGCCAAAAACTAGAAATAACCTAGACGTGGATACTCAGCAGCCAGAGACTGACTAAATGGTGCAGTACAGGCTGAGTGTCCGTCATCCAAAGTGCTTGGGGCCAGAAGCGTTTTGGACTTCGATTTTTTTTGTGTGTTTTGGAATATTTATAATGAGATGTCTTGGGGTTGAGACCCAAGTCTAAACACGAAATTCATCTATGTTTTATATACACATAGCCTGAAAGTAATTTTATGAAATATTCTTAATTTTGTGCATGGAACAAAGTTTTGACTGTGATCTGACTGTGACCTGTCGCATGAGGTCAAGTATAGACTTTCCCACCTGTGGCATCATGTTGGCACTCATAAACTTTCAGATTTCGGAGCATTTTGTGGTTTTGGTTTTGGGTTTTTGTTGTTGTTGTTGTTTGTTGTTGTTTGAGACAGAGTTTCACTCTTGTTGCCCAGGTTGGAGTGCAATGGCGTGATCTTGGCTCACTGCAATCTCTGTCTCCCAGCTTCAAATGATTCTCCTGCCTCAGCCTCCCAGGTATCTGGGATTACAGGCATGTGCCACCATGCCTAAATAATTTTTTTTTTTTTTGTATTTTTAGTAGAGACAGGGTTTCACTATATTGGCCAGAGTGGTCTTGAACTCCTGATCCTCAGGTGATCCACCTGTCTCAGCCTCCCAAAGTGCTGGGATTACAGGTGTGAGCCGCCATGCCTAGCCCAGATTTTGGAGCATTTTGGATTTTGGATGAGGGATGCTCAGCCTGTATATATTCATAGAATAGCCTTCTATTCAGCAATAAGGAGTGAACTGTTGGCACATGCAAAAACTGGGATGAACCTCAGACACATTGTGCTGGGCAAAAGAAGCCATACCTGACTAGTATACAGTGTAGGATTCCATTTGTATGAACTTTAAGGCCTGGCACAGTGGCTCATGCCTGTAATCCCAACACTTTGGAAGGCTGAGGCAGGTGGATGGCTTGAGCCCAGGAATTTGAGACCAGCCTGGGCAACATAATGAGACTGTCTCTACCAAAAACACACATCAGCCAGGTGTGGTCGTGTGTGCCTGTGGTCCCAGCTACTCAGGAGGCTAAGGTGGGAGAATCACTTGAATCCAGGAGGTCGAGGCTGCAGTGAGCTGAGATTGTGCCACAGCATTCTAGCCTAGGTGGCAAAGTGAGACTCTGTCTCAAAAAGAAGAGAAAAAAGTTTAGACCAGGCATGGTGACTCATCACTATAATCCCAGTACTTTGGGAGACCATAGTAAGAAGATTGCTTGAGGCCAGGAGTTTGAGAACATCCTGGGCAACATAGCAAGACCCTGTCTTTTAAAAAGAAGGAAAAAAATTTGAGAACAGGCAAAGCTAAAGTATGGTGAGAGAATTGAAAACAGTGCTCGTCTCTGGGAGAGTGGCACAGGGTAGGCTGGAAAGGGCCACCAGGGCTCTTTCTGGAGCAGCTGATGTGTTCTGTGCCTTGATGTAGATGTGGGCCACACTGTGTGTGCTTTTATCAACTCATACTCATTAAGTCCTGTGGACTTAAGATTTGGGCACTGTATTTAAATGAAACTTTAATTGTTTAAGTCATTTATACAAGTTTACTAGCATTCCTTAGGCCCTCCTGCTGATCTATTTTTACAGCTTAAAAATAGTTTAGCCAGGCCAGGCGCGGTGGTTCATGCTTATAATCTCAGCACTTCGGGAGGCCAAGGCGGGCAAATAATGAGGTCAGGAGTTCAAAACCAGCCTGGTCAACATGGTGAAACCCAGTCTCTACTGAAAATACAAAAGAACTAGATGGGCATAGTGATGGGTGCCTGTAATCTCAGCTACTCAGAAGGCCGAGGCAAGAGAATCGCTTGAACCCGGAAGGCAGAGGTTGCAGTGAGCCAAGATCGTGCCACTGCACTCCAGCTGGACAACTGAGTAAGATTCCGTCCCAAAAAAAAAAAAAAAAAAGAATAGCTTATCCCCACTTTGTTTTTTCAGAGCTAAATTTATTTATTATTATTATGGAGTGTTTTCTTCTATAGAAAACAATCTATCACTTATAATTTTCTGAGTTTAATAGTGCAGCCTGTGATTAGCAGCAAGTGCCATCATTCCTACTTATCTGTATCCGGTTTTGACCCTAGTTTCAGTACTGTTCCACCTACTCCCGTCCCAAACCAGAAACAGTACACACTACACTCATCTCAACCACAACTCTTTCCTATGCAGATGTGCCACATGCTGGTGTAGCTGTGCCCTTGGAGGTACATATACTGTCTACCTCATTATCAACCAGTGGCCTCCACATCTCATTTAATTTCAGCTCACAAACATCAATTCTGTTGCTCTTTTACTTCAGTCTTTCCTGTAACATCACACCTGCACACATAAACACGTGCAGCCCGTACATATGTCAGAGTGGGGAAAAGAGTAGGCGGGTGGTTTTTGATAGAATGAAGCCATCGCACGCCTGGGTATTTGAAGAATGGAGTCGTAGAGTCAGAAAAACTGACTTTGAGCTTTGACTCAGCTATTGAGCATGTTACTTAAGCTAAGAAATAAAGTTGTTGGGAGTATTAAGTACAGCTAATATTAGCTATTCCCAAACTTTTTGGCCTCAGGACCCCTTTACACTCGTAAAATTTATTCTGGACCCCAAAGAGCTTTTGTTTATGTACTTTATATCTAGCAATTATTATAATAATAAGCCTAATAGGATAACAGAATAATAATTTTTTATTAAAAATAACTACATTTTCCCCAAAAAAAGTGAGAAGAGTAGATCATTTGATGTTTTTCTAAATCTTTTTAGCATCTGCTGGATTCTCCTAGATGCTTCAGCACTCAGTCTTTTGCAACATCATGTGTGATGTAGCCTCTGGAAGACATTGTACTCTCATGACAGCATGAGTACAAAAGGCAAAGATTGTATCCATGTTGACCTCGGAACCCTTGGAAGAATCCATTCCTCATATGGAAAGTTCATGAAGAACATGCATTCTCTGTGAGGCTTAGGGAATTCTTTGAGACTTAGGCTTTCTTTCAGTTCAGTGCTTAATAGCATAGGATGTGTTTCCCAGGAAAACAAATAAAGCATGTGTATCTCTGATGTTAATTCATTTGCAGAGACTTTCCTCTTAATTCTTTTAAAGAAACATAAGGAAGTAGGGCATTTTCCACTTGGCTACATATTAAGAATAACTGGCCTTTTTGGATGTATCATTTTTAGCAGCACAGAACTTGACTAGGAGAGTATTAGCTCTGAGCTGAGAAATCTTAAAAGAACCCTAAGCACCAATTACTTTTTCTTTTTCTTTTTCTTTTTTTTATTAGAGTGAGAGAGAGAAGACAGCTCCCACACTTGTGGGAGGGGAACCCAGAAGGGGAAATCCCTGATTACTTTTTTCAACTTTTGTTTTGGAAAAATTTCAAACATATGCAAAAGTAGACAGTAGTTTACAGTTCCCTTGAACCCCTTACCAAGCTGCAGTGGTTATCAACTCATGGCCTGTCTTGTTTCATCTATGCCCCCACCTGTTTCCCTTCACCAGTGTTATTTTGAGGCAATCCATATATCATAGCATTTCACCCACATATATTTCAATATGTATTTCAAAAATGTAGGCAATAAGCTTTAAACAAAACCACAATACCATTATCACACTTTGGCTGGACATGGTGGCTCATGCCTGTAATCCCAGCAATTTGGAAGACTGAGGCAGGAGGATCACTTGAGGTCAGGAGTTCAAGACCAGCCTGGCCAACATGTGGTAAGACCTCATCTCTACTAAAAATACAAAATTTAGCCAGGTGTGGTAGCACGCACCTGTAATCCCAGCTACTCGGGAGGCTGAGGCAAGAGAGTCACTTCAACTCGGAAAGCTGAGATTGCAGTGAGCCGAGATCACACCACTGCACACCAGCCTAGTTGACAGAGCAAGACTCTGTCTGAAAAAACAAAACAAGGCCAGGCACAGTGGCTTACTCCTGTAATCCCAGGAGTTTGGGAGGCCAAGGTGGGTGGATCACGAGGTCAGGAGTTCAAGACGAGCCTGACCAACATGGTGAAACCTGTCTCTACTAAAAATATTAAAATTAACTGGGTGTGATAGCACGTGCCTGTAATCCTAGTTACTCAGGAGGCTGAGGCAAGAGAGTCACTGGAACTTGGGAAGCAGAGATTGCAGTGAGCCGAGATCACACCACTGCACTCCAGCCTAGTTGACAGAGCAAGACTGTCTAAAAAGAAAAACAAAACAAGGCCGGGCACAGTGACTCACACCTGTAATCCCAGCACTTTGGATGGCCGAGGCAGGCAGATCACGAGGTCAGGAGTTTGAGACTAGCCTGACCAACATGGTGAAACCCCGTCTCTACTAAAAATACAAAAATTAGCTGGGCCTGGTGGCGCACACCTTTAATCCCAGCTATTCAGGAGGTTGAGGCAGGAGAATCACTTGAACCCAAGAGGTGGAAGTTACAGTGAGCCAAGATTGTGCCACTGCATTCCAGCCTGGGCGTGAAAGAGTGAGAGTCCATCTCAAAAAAAAAAAAAACTTAATGTCACAGAATCAGTGTTCAGATTTCCAATTGTAACATAAATCTCATAAATGTGTGGGTCTTGTAAGAGAGAATGACGGTTGGTTTTGCTTTTTATAGTCTATTTGATGCATTCGGTCTTTAGTTGTCACTATAGCGCTCAAGCTTCTGGGTGTCCCAAGGCCCTGCCCTGTGTTTGGGCTGACTGTGTGCTTCTGCTGATGTTATTTATTTTGTTTTATTTTTGTTGTTGTTTGAGACAGGGTCTCTGTTGCCCAGGCTGGAGTGCAGTGGTGTGATCTTGGCTCATTGCAACCTCTGCCTTCGAGGTTAAACCAGTTCTCCCACTTCAGCCTCCTGAGTAGCTGGGACTACAAGTGTACGCCACCATGCCTGGCTAATTTTTGTATTTTTTGTAGAGACGGGGTTTCCCAGTGTTGCTCAGGCTGGTCTTGAACCTCTTTCTTCAGGTGATTCACCCACCTCAACCTCCCAAAGTGCTGGGATTACAGGCATGAGCCACTGCACCGTGCCTTCTGCTGATTTTATACCCAGCCTTCCCCCGTGGCCGTCGCCCTTAGGCAGCATCACTATAGAATGACATAACCATCAGGGCTCCCCTTCCCTGGTCTCATTTTGGCCTCATGAGTGTCCAAGGCATTTTTCCATGTGTGGAATTTTCCCCTAAGGGTCAGCACCACAGCATAGTACCATTTCAACAGAAACAGCTCCCAGAGTAATCACAGCTATGCCGAAGACACGCGAGAGATGAGTAGCTCAAAAATTTGTCATTAATTATAAACAGGGATGGGTGTGGGGCTCAAATCTGTAATCTCAGCACTTTGGGAGGCCATGGCAGGAGGATCGCTTGAGCCCAGGAGTTCAAGACCAACTTGGGCAATGTAGTGAGACCCCGTCTCTACAAATAAAAAATAAAAATAGTAAAAATAATGTTTCAGTGAACACTTCTTGTTTACAAGTTTGTTTCTTTTTAAAAATCATTCCCAGCCCGGCATGGTGGCTCACATCTGTAATCCTAGCACTTTCGGAGGCTGAGGTGGAAAGATCATTTGAGCTCAGATGTTAAAGACCAGCCTGGGTAATATAGTGAGACCTCGTCTCTCTTTTTATTTAAAAAAGAAAAAAGAAAAAGAAAAAAATCATTCCCTCCAAGGTCATGAGATCAATGGGGAAAAAAGAAAATAATATATAAAAATCATTCCCTTAGAATTTTTTTGGGGGATTACAATTTTTGAATGGAAATGTTTCTTTATTGCCAGGCTACTTTCTAAAAGGGTTACTGTAATTTACTTTCCTTCAACAATGAATGAATTTATAAATCCTACCATATCCTTACCAACTTTGGATATTGTGTTTTTATTATTGATACTAATTTTAAAACTGCTTATTTTTTTTAGACAAATTTATTCAACAACATTATTTGTGTACTGGGAATCATATTGAACAAGTCTTACGATTGTCTCATGGATCTCGAAGTTTAGTAAGATTCAGTAACTGGCAGTAAGAGGGCTGTCTAACCCAAATATTAGATTTGGAGAGGGGGGAGGTTAAAGAGGAAGTTCCTGGGGAAAAAAATTTCAGCTAAGCTGAGACCTGAAAGATGAGTTGGTTTCTTGTGTTCAGAAGCCAAAAAAAGCATCCAAAAAGAGAAGAAAAGCACATGAAAAGGTCCAGAGACAAGACAGTATACCTGGAGAATCAGAGGGGAGGGAAGGGGAGCAGTGGGCAGAAAGGGTCATATACACGCTGGGGGCTGACACTACCAGCCTCTTCCCCAGGAGTGCTGGGAACTCACAGGCATTAACAAATCATTTTGCTGTGAAAACCCTTTATGAACCCTACATGCTGTATGTAAAATCATACCTGTGGTAGAGGCTTGATTCAAATAAGTACAACAAAGACTCATGAAATATTTGTACTGGTAAGAATGTTTTGGGCCAGGCGTGGTGGGTCATGTCTGTAATCCCCTCACTCTGGGAGGCTGAAGCGAGCAGGTCACCTGAGGTCAGAAGTTCAAGACCAGCCTGGCCAACATGGTAAAACCCTGTCTGTACTAAAAATACAAAAAAATTAGCCAGGTATTGTGGCAGGTGCCTGTAGTCCCAGCTACTCAGGAGGCCGAGACAGGAGAATCGCTTGAACCCGGGAGGCAGAAGTTGCAGTGAGCTGAGATCACGCTATTGCAGTCCAGCCTGGGCAACAGAACGAGACTCCATTTCAAAAAAATATAAAATTTAATTTTTTTCTTTAAAGAGAATGTTTTTAGAGCTTAGAAGTTGTTTGCAACATATTATTTCTTTTGGTTTGATTTTTGGTGACACAGCTTTGACAGGTTTTTTTCTTTTAATTGTTAATATTGTTTGAGACAGGGTCTCGCTCTGTCACCCAGGCTGGAGTGCAGTGCCATGATCATGATTCACTGCAGGCTCAAGTGATCCTGTACCTCAGCCTCCTGAGTAGCTGGGACTACAGGCACATGCACCACCACACCCAGCCAATTTTTTTTATTTTTTGTAGAGATGCGAGTCTCAGTATGTTGCCCAGACTGGTCTCAAACTCCTGGGTCCAAGCAGTCCTTCTGCCTCAACCTCTCAGTGCTGGGATTACGTAATGGCATGAGCCACTGCACCTGACCAAACAGACTTTTCTTCTCGGTTTCAGGGTTCAAAAAGAATTCTTCGCTCCAATGAGATTGTCCTTCCAGCTAGTGGACTGGTGGAAACAGAGCTACAATTAACCTTCTCCCTTCAGGTGAGACTCTCCTAATCTTAGGTCCCTAACATGTCATATCCTGGCTAGTCCTCAAACAGTCCTCTAACCCAGAGACTGTTTTATCGCAGACCAGCCATTGCTCAACTTGGGCAGGAATGAATAAAAGTCACCTGGAGGTTTATGGCTGGCCTGGAGAGCCAAAACCACCCCTTAGCCAGCCACGGTAAGGGTGTGGAAACCTGAGTAGGCACCGTGGCTCCTTCTTCCCTTCCTCTGCCTTGGATAACACTGTTACCCACCTGCTGCACCCCATCACCTCTCCTTAGTGATCCTCACACACCCCGTGGACTGTGCCATCTTCAGCCTCCACGTCGGGATCTCCGTCCGTCCCTTCTATGTCTTATCCCTCATAGTCTGTGTCCCTCTCATCATAATTCAGGGCTGTGGCGTGGAAGCCAGGCACCGAGCCAGTCAGCTCCACCAGCAGCAACTTCATGACTCTCCTTTCACCCCTGACTGCCCCATTTACAGACAGGATGCATTGAAGCACAGAAATATTGTGTGTCCTCTGGGAGGACAAGAACCCCTCAGGGACTCAGCTGCCCATTAACCATGCTCGACTCTGTTTTGTATTTCGTAGTACCCTCATTTCCTTAAGCGAGATGCCAACAAGCTGCAGATCATGCTGCAAAGGAGAAAACGTTACAAGAATCGGACCATCTTGGGCTATAAGACCTTGGCTGTGGGACTCATCAACATGGCAGAGGTGAGAGGAACACAGTCTCCAGACTGTTGGCCTTTGAGTCAGAGAGCCCAAGGGAGACCCCAGCCCAGCCATTTGAGCCTTCCACATGATTTTCCCAGCCTGCTGGCTAGGTGCTTAATTCTGTTTTACAAGTTAATTATTTTATTGGAAATTCAGAATATACTTATTTTTATCAAGTACTTTCTCCTTCATGAAAAATTTTCTTTAGCTTTTAAAAAGGTAAAACTCAAGAAATTACATAAAATTTCAAACTTTCAGAAAAGTTTACAAGAATAGTATGAAGAATTCCCATGTGTGGAATTGCCTAAGTTCTTCAACATATCACCGCAGTTTTTTTTTCTCTCCTCATAGATATATTGATAGGCATTATTTTCTGAGCCATCTGAGAGTAAGTTGCCAGCATGGTGCCCCATTACATGTTAATACTGCGCCATGTTAATTACCTTAACATGAGAATACTGTGCTGTCTAAGCTCACTGCTGCCATCAAGATCAGGACACTAACATTGACATAAGATTGCCGTCTAACCCCCAGTCCCCGTCGGACTGTGTTAAGTGTCTCAGTGATATCCTTTATGGGCCTGGGATCTGCTCTAGGATTACGTGATGCATGTCGCTATGTCGTTAGTTCCCTTCAGTCTGCAGCAGCCCCTGGGTTTTCCTTACCTTTCATGATCTTGACATTTTTTAAGTGCACAGGCTGAGTACTTTATTGAATACTCCTCAGTCCAGGTTCGTCTGGTGTTCCCTCAAGATTAGATTCCACCTGTGTATTTCTGGCGGCATTACCATAGAAGGGCTGTGTTCTCAGCGCAGCTTAGGCGGCACCTGATGTCAATTGGTTCCTTTCCTGGGGATATTAACTTTTAATTTTTTATATTTTCAATTTTTTTTTAATAGAGACAAAGTCTTGCTCAGTTGTCCAGGCTGGTCTCAAACTCCTAGGCTCAAGCAATCCTCCCTCCTTGGCCTCCGAAAGTGCTGGGATTACAGGCATGAGCCTCTGTGCCTGGCCTGATATTATCGCTCAGTTAAAATGGAGTCTGCAGGGTTTTTCTACCACAAAGTTAATTAATAAGCATTTTGTACTTACTGAAAAAAATATTTTACAGGGAGATATTTTGAGACTATATAACTATCTTTTTCCTTATCACATTTTCACCCACTAGTTTTAGTATCTATTCATGATTCTTTTTTTTTTTTTTTTTTTTGAGATGGAGTTTCGCTCGTTACCCAGGCTGGAGTGCAATGGCGCGATCTCGGCTCACCGCAACCTCCGCCTCCTGGGTTCAGGCAATTCTCCTGCCTCAGCCTCCAGAATAGCTGGGATTACAGGCGCCTGCCACCATGCCTGGCTACTTTTTTTTTATTTTTAGTAGAGATGGGGTTTCACCATGTTGTCCAGGGTGGTCTTGAACTTGTGACCTCAAGTGATCCACCTGCCTTGGCTTCCCAAAGTGCCGGGATTACAGGCATGAGCCACCATGCCTGGCCTTATTAATTGGCTTTCTGTAGTAAGATAGTGCTTTTCCTTTGCTCTCATTTATTTGTGTCAATTATGGACTGTGGATTCCTGTTTTATTTAATGGGGCTGAATCTGCTACTACCATTTCTTTATTTGGATGCATAAACTTGTCAGCTTTGGCCCATGGGAGCCCCTTCATGCCAGCTTTGAATCCTTTGTACTATGTCTCATCATTCTTTACATCCTTCCATACTTTCTGGTATAAAACATTTCAGGCTCATCTTGTACTTGACCTGACCCAGCCCCAGAATGAGCGAATTCTCCTAGGAGCCCTGGTTCTTTTCGGTGGAGTATGGTGTTCAGAAACCAAGATCTGGGTACCAGGAGTGCCCATGTCCCCAGCTGGGTGTTATCCACTCCCTCTCAGCAGACAGAGCTGAGGAAGGTCTATCTGTATGCACACATGTGCTCATGTCTACATACATGCCACAGCTCCTTTCAGGTTTAGGTCCAGATCTGTCCAACTGGGTGCACACATCGATAATTTCAGTTCCAACCCAACACTCGCGGCTTTTTATAGCTTTTCTCTCTCCGTATTTCTAATTCCCTTTTAGAACAGTAAGAAGCCAGGCTGCGATTATTCTTAATACATATGCTCACTGGTGCAGCTCCTCGTGTGCCAGGCAGATCCTCTCAGCCCTGGCTAACAGGAAGAAGAAAACAGCCACTAATCTATTTTTAAAATTATTTCTGTACTTTAGTAAATTAAATAGGAACAATTTCATGGCCGTGATAGAAAATTTGAGATAGTCCCAGCCCGTCTTTCTGTCCTACTCATTCAGGGTTTGTGTCAGCATGGAGACAGGGGACAGTGAATTCCCACCAGCAGCCACTGCCCCTGCTGCTCCAGGCTCTGCCATTGCCTGTGGACTGGGCTCCTTTTCCTCATTGCCAGTGACAGTTAACCACCACCTGTAGCCCTGGCCTCACCCAGACTCAAGAGCAAGTTTCTCTGTGAAGGATTTACACTAAAATTAGTCCTAGAGATTAGCAACCATTTCCTTCCTTCCTTTCCTCCTCCCTCCTCCTTCCTTCCCTCCCTCCATCCCTCCCTTCCTCCCTCCCTGCCTTCCTTCCTCCTTCCCGTCCCCCTCCCTCCCTCCCTTCCTTCTCCCCTTCCCTTCCCTTCCTTCCCTCCCCCTCCCTCCCTCCCTTCCTTCTTCCCTTCCCTTCCCTCCCCTCCGCTCCCCCCTCCCCTCCCCTCTTTCCTTCCTTCCTTCCTTCTTCTCTTTCTCTTCCTTTCTTTTTTCTTTTTCTTTTCTTTCCTTTTTTTTTTTTTTTGAGATAGTCTCACTGTGTCACCCAGGCTAGAATGCAGTGGTACAATCACAGCTCACTGTAGCTTCAACTTCCTGGGCTCAGGTGATTCTCCCACCTCAGCCTCCCAAGTAGCTGGGACTACAGGCATGTGCCATCACACGCAGCTAATTTTTTTATTTTTAGTAGAGACAGGGTTTCACCATGTTGCTAAGGCTGGTCTCAAACACCTGGGCTCAAGCAATCTGTCCGCCTCAGCCTCCCAAAGTGCTGGGATTACAGGAACAGGCTACTGTTCCTGGCCGAGCAACCATTTTCAATTGTGATTATTATCTTTAAGCATGTGGCCCTGACCAGCGGCTGGCACTTCTGGGGATAGTTTTAAAGTTAAGACCTTAGGCCAAGTGCAGTGGTTCATGCCTGTAATTCCAGCACTTTGGGAGGCCAAGGCAGGAGGATTGCTTAAACCCAGTTCGAGATCAGCCTGGGCAACACAGTGAGACCCCATCTCTACATAAAATTGAAAAACTAGCCAGGCAGGGTGGTGTGTGCCTGTGGTTCCAGCTACTGAGGCTGAGGTGGGAGGATCACTTGAGCCTGGGAGGTCAAGGCTGCAGTGAGCCGTGATCTCACCACTGCACTCCAGCCTGGGTGACAGAGTGAGACCCTGTCTTTAATAATTATAAAAAACAAAGTAAGACCTTGAAGCGGTAGGATGGTAGGCATGGATTTGAAAATGAGGAAGGAAATGTATCGGCAGAATACATTTTTGCTTGTACATTCCTTGGCTGGGTTTCTCCAGGCGCCTCTGTAGTAACCGCCGCCCCTCGCTCTAGGTGATGCAGCATCCTAATGAAGGCGCGCTGGTGCTTGGCCTACACAGCAACGTGAAGGATGTCTCTGTGCCTGTGGCAGAAATAAAGATCTACTCCCTGTCCAGCCAGCCCATTGACCATGAAGGAATCAAATCCAAGCTCTCTGGTAAGACGCATGAAGCCTCTGGAGACCCTACAAACAGGGAGCCCATCCTGGGAAAGCTGAACAAGGCAGTGCCTGAAATGTTCCTGGGCAAGAGATATTTGGAGACCCCTGAAAGTAAAACATGGCTTCAGCCCTGGCCCTCCCCTCCATACTGGCTGTGTTTCCACCCAAAGAGAACCATTGATTCCAGCCCATCGAAGTCTCTCAGGCCAGACCTTCCCATTGCAAGGTTTTCTTACTCAGGTGTCTGTTGCAGATCGTTCTCCTGATATTGACAATTACTCTGAGGAAGAAGAAGAGAGTTTCTCATCAGAACAGGAAGGCAGTGATGATCCATTGCACGGGCAGGTAACTTTCTGTGGTCCCTCACATGGAGCATCCAAGAAGCTCCTCAGGTTTCCCACCTTCATTCTGTCCCCATATCCACTTAGGACCTGTTCTACGAAGACGAAGATCTCCGGAAAGTAAAGAAGACCCGGAGGAAACTAACCTCAACCTCTGCCATCACAAGGGTGAGCGTCAAAGGTCTGGGGAATGCTTGGCTAAGATTTTCAGTCTGGGGGTAGGTTGGCAGCAGCATATTCAGGCCTAGTGGAGGCTTCGTAAAATCTATCAACGCAGGGTCATCCCGTCACGATTCTGATGCACGCTCTATAGCTTCACCACCACCCAATTAGACTCACTGTTGCTGGGAACCATTATTACTGATAAGATTATTATATCCTTCAGGTTATCGTCGGATAGAAAAAAGGAGAACCCTTCTTTTAGAATTCAGAACAGATAGTGGTCCTTCAGGGGACAGACCCCCTCCCATCCACTCCAGTGGCTGCTTCATGTCACATGCTGTCTGCTGCAGAGAGAAGGCCAGCTCCCTCTAGGAGTAGCACTAGTTTTGATCATGTGCTGAACTTATGCAGAGATGATAGGCTGGTCATGAAGTACTCCTATAAGGCTTGCTAAGCTTTAATTACATCAGATATCATTCCTGCCTTACCGGATCCATGACCTTGGAGACCAGGTACCTTTTGATGCTTTTCCTACATAAAACTTCCTCAAGAGTCACTGTTTTGATGACACTCGAGTCCTGGACTGAGAAGCTAAAAACTCAATTCCGAAGTGGTCTTTGACAGATTCTGGAGTTCCTGCACTGAAGTGTGGGAAGGCCAGAAGTGCTGGGAGCTTTTCTGAAGGGGAATTCACAGCTCCATTTTCCCAGAGGCATCCTGATTCTCCCCAGTGCAGAGCTAGCCTAGCGTCCAACCCTCTGAGAGCCAAGATGCCCTCCCCTTCAGGGATGAAATGGAGGCCAGATGCTGTCACCTTTCCCATCACACTGAGGTGTCACTCGGCTTCAGGTAAATCTACAAGACTGACCTGGATTTCCCATCCAGTCAGTGACTAGGGAGTGGGAGGACTGTTTCCTTGTCCTCAGGCGGCCAGCTCTTGATTGGTGCTCCACATGGTCCCCATGAGGTGTGTCACCAAGTCTCCCAATGCTTGACCTCCATTGCACTCTGGAAATAGGGAGTGGCTGCAGGATCTCTCTCTAGTCAGCCCCTACTGCTGAGGCTTTCTTTTTCCTGCTCTGTAACCAAAAAGCGGCCCTATTTTCTTCCCAACATGTTCCCCTAGAGCTCCGTAAGTCACCTCTTCCTACATGGGGGCTCCTCCTTGGCATGACACTAGTACACGACCAGAGTTCAGTGCTCCTGCTAATGTTCACTCCCCCAGAGATTTTTTTTAAGCTGCAGGTACTTTCCGGTTCTATCCCAGAGACTTAGTGACCTCCCTTAGTGCCTGTCTCCTCTGTGCACGCACATTCTTCTCTCCCACCAAGAACACAGATGTACTTGACCTTCTCTGAACATGTCTCATGCTGCTCTGTTACTGTGAGCTCAACTTTTTTTCTCTGCTGTGAATGCCCTTTCTGCCCTTTCTTTGAAGACCTATCAGCCTTGCAAGTTCATTGTTTCCATCCCCAGATGGTGAGTCTGTCATTCAGGCAGGAAGTACGTATGATGACAAGCTAAGCATCATGCCCAGAGACAGAGAGATAAGGCCCAGTCCATGCCATCAAGGAGCACACAGCATCTAGTGACACCACACATCTCAATAAGTAATTACAGCCCAGTAGGACAGATGCCATAAGACAGAGCTTTGCAATGACACCAGAGGACTGTGGCCACCTGTCCCAGGAGTGCCAAGACAGCTTCTCAGATGAGATGCTGAGAGATGGGTTTTTTAAAATAAAATTTCACCAAGTGAATCTGGGGAAAATTTGTATTCAAGGCAGAAGATACCCTATATAAAGGCCCAGCACAACAGCATGCAGTTTTTCCCAGGAACTCAAAGCAGTGAGTTTCCACTTGACTATGGGATGTGAAGGGGCAAATAGAGAGATAAGGCTAGAAACAGGCAGATCCAGGCTTCAGACACTTACAGGCCTGACTGTTGAGCTCTGTTCAAGTAGTGGCAGCCAATGAAGACTTCTAGCGGGAGGGTAGCATGAGCGGGTTTGCACTCAGAAGGACCACTATGGGCTGTGGTGGGAACAAGGCCAGAAATAGGCAGGCAGGGCATGAGGTGCCAGCTGAGGGCCATTGCTGTGATCCCAGAGAGGCGAGGAGAAAGGCCTATATGGAAACAGTTGTGTCACAGATGGAAAAGGGAGGGTCTGAGGTAGAGAATGGACCTGCAGGGAGAACGGGAAGGAGAGACCGATGTGGGTTCAGGTACGTTGGCAACATCAGTAAGAGGATGGGAGTGCAGGAAGAAGACGCTGCATTCTGCCAAGGAGCTAGTGAGGCTGGCTGCCTGCAATGTGCATGCAGAAGTGGGAATCAGCAGTTGGCACTGTGGATCCAAAGGGCGAGAGAAAGAGATGAGCTGGAGATGCACATTTGGGAGGTGTTGGGGCAGAGCGGGACAGAGGACCTGGGGATAGACATTACCCCTCCCCACAACTGTACCCAGGGCCCAGGAGCCATACTGGAATTTGGGCCTATCTTCCTAACAGGCTTCAAGTGCCAAGGCAGAGACAAAGTCCTCCAGTCTTCATGTCCTCCCATAGCTCATCACGAAAGTGGGCTCTAGTAGACATTTATTGACTTGAATTGACCCCAAGTGGACATTGTCTGAGAACTATCATACGATCTGTCCCTACAGCAACCTAACATCAAACAGAAGTTTGTGGCCCTCCTGAAGCGGTTTAAAGTTTCAGATGAGGTACGGCCCCTTACTCCCAAGGTTAATGGTGAGTAGAATTCCCCGGGTTTCACCCAGCGTCCCTGGGGTGCACTCTGTATTGGCACTGGGGGTCAGGATTCCGGGATTAATATTCCTGCTCCCCATGGCATGCTTGGTAGAGCCCTAAGGGAGAGGGTGGCTAAGAAGGACTGAAGTGAGTGAAGAAGAGAGAAGGGCTGTGCACACAGCGCGGGGCAACGCAGCTACGCCCAACCCTCAGTGACGCCCAAGCCTCTGGTGTGGGATATAGGGACAGACCCGGTGGATGCCGCTGCAGTTGTCACTCAATTTCCCCTCTTACTCCACGGGAACATCAGTGAGCAGCAGCTTGGGAGGTGGAAATGTCCTTGGTCGTCAGCCCGGGAATAACCAGGAATGGGCCACTGAGAGAGAAGCAGTCTTTTCCCTGAGCTCCGGGAAGGACCCGTTTCCACAGGCTTCTCAGTGGGCTAACAGGGATAAAGATGAAAATTGCTGAGAGCAATTGCTTCGCCTTCCTGTGGGCTGTAAGGAGGGTAGGACAAGGCCACATGGGTGATTGGTCCTCAGGATTCCTCAGCTGTCCCTCCTGGCATAGCTTTCCAGTGTGGAGCGGTGGCAGGAACCAGCTGGGGCGGGGGTTGGGGGTGGCCTCACCATGTCCTTGCCCTCAGGCTGGATCACAGAAATGACATGAAGCTTACTCCAGCCAGTGTGAAGCTCTGGTGTGTCCCTTAAGTGGGACTGTAAGGGTAGCCCAAGAGAAAGGAGCTGCTCGTCAACCAAAACTGTTGATAGGGATGACCCTAAATTCAGAGACTCTTTTCCCACTGCAGGTGGGTTTTGGGCTGGAGCATGTGTCCCGGGAACAGATCCGGGAGGTGGAAGAGGACTTGGATGAATTGTATGACAGTCTGGAGATGTACAACCCCAGCGACAGTGGACCCGAGATGGAGGAGACAGAAAGCATCCTCAGCACTCCAAAGCCCAAGCTCAAGTGAGGCCCCCTCCTCCGTAGCTGGCCTCCCAACTCCTCTCCTTCCTGGCTACAGCAGTCTCCTGACCCCTCCCTCGCTGCCCCCTCCATTACCAGGGAATCTTGATCTTTCATCCTTTCTGAACCTCTGGCTTTCTGGGAGGAGGTCACTGTTTTGCCTCTCACTGACAGAAGTCCTATAGGACTCTCGGAAGCCCCCCTTTTTCCCTCCCATCCCACCTCTCCTCCCTGCACTTCCCTGCCCACCCACCCTGAATACCAGCTCCACTCAGCTCTCCCAGCTTGCTGTTCTGAGCCCTGGAGGCACTGACCTTGGCTGTGCTCTTCACTGCAGGCCTTTCTTTGAGGGAATGTCACAGTCCAGCTCCCAGACGGAGATTGGCAGCCTCAACAGCAAGGGCAGCCTTGGAAAAGACACCACCAGCCCTGTGAGCGCAACCGTGGCTGTGGGGCGGGGCAGGGCGGGACTGTGGCTTATTGGGGCTCAGTGCTCCGTCCTTCTGTATCTCTGATCAGGGCTCATGTTGTGACCTTAGAAAAGTGGCCTCATCTTGTTTTAGCCTCAGTTTTTCTCCTCTCAGTCCACGCTGGGAGCTTAGCTCTTCAGGGTCATTGCTGTGTTAGGCCGGGTGTTCCTTTTGGTCTGTTCCTGCTGTGGCCCAAAGCCTTCCCTCTCAGAACACACCTCCCCCTCTGCTGGGCACGGTAGTTCACATCTGTGATCCTAGCACTTTGGGAGGCCAAGGTGGGTGGATCACTTGAGCTCAGGAATTCGAGACCACCCTGAGCAACATGGTGAAAGCCCGTCTCTACAAAAAATGCAAAAGTTATCCAGGAATGGTGGTGCATGTCTGTAGATAAAGCTACTCAGGAGGCTGAGGCGGGAGGACCCCTTGAGCCCAGGAGGCAGAGGCTGCAGTGAGCTGTGATCACACCACTGCTCTGCAGCCTGGGTGACAGAAGAAGACCTCGTCTCAAAAAACAAACAAACAACCTGTCCCTTTGTGTCCATTCTGTGGTAGCTGAAAATGTGGCGTGGAGTGGCATTTGGCCAGTGGTGAGTGGCCCTGCACCAGCCTGGGGAAGGAACAGGTATAGAGAGGAGGGGAGCCCCTGAGATGTGCTCAGGAGGCCCTAGTAGGCTTTATTTGGGCCAAGAGAGGGGAGCAGTGCCCCGAGAAAATTTATAATTTAGTAAGAGGTTTCCGTTTTTCCTGGTGAGCAAGGGGAAAAGGGGGCATCTACTGTAGCAGCCGGAGCCCTGTCCGGTACCATGCTCTGCCCCTCCTTGGAAAGGCCCTGACCCTTCAGCGGATCACAGGCAGGGGTGTGGGTGAGCCTGAAGCGACCTCAGGCCTTGGGAAGCTGCTCTTCCTTTGTTTACAATGGAAGACAAGTGGGCATTGTCAAGATGTTAGTGCCCAGCTTAGGGTTTCCCCTCCAAAGCCCAGTGTTTTTTCTGTAGATCAAAGAAACAAATCCTGGAAACCAGTCTCTTGGAGCATCTCCTGGCTGCCCTTTTGCCTGTTGCCACCAGGTGGGGCTCTCTGCCAACTCACCGCTCTTTTTGGTTAGGACAGTGCCCAACGTGGCGTTCGTGAGGAAATGGTGGGAAGCTGCAGCCTAAACAGACTCCTCCCTGGGAGAAACCCAGCCCTGCCCCTGCAGACCCTGCACCCTAGATGCCATTCCAGACCAGGTTCATGGAGATCCAAGAACTGAAAAGACTTTCCTTTTTTTTTTTTAACCCCCTTTGTATACTTATTTATTTTATTTATTTTTTTATGTCGGAGTTTTGCTCTTGTAGCCCAGGCAGGAGTGCAATGGAGAGATCTTGGCCCACTGCAACCTCTGCCTCCCAAATTCCAGCAATTCTCCTGCCTCAACTCCCAGGTAGCTGGGACTACAGGTTCATGCCATCCATGCCCGGCTAATTTTTGTATTTTTAGTAGAGACAGGTTTTACCATGTTGGCCAGGCTGGTCTTGAACTCCTGACTTCAGGTGATCCCCTGCCTCGGCCTTCCAAAGTGCTGGGATTACAGGCATGAGCCATTGTGCCTGACCTAAATTTTTTTTTTTTTTTTTTTTGAGATAAGAGTCTGGCTCTGTTGCCCAGGCTGGAGTGCAGTGTCCGCCCAGCCACCTCACTTTCTTTAGTATTAGCATTTAGGATGTGACTTGGAGATGCTTTTCCTCACATGGAACTGCTGAATGGCCCTGCTGAATTGACACCATCCACATGGGCAGACCCCTGGCCATGAGACCTAAATTCCCTCTTAACTATCTGAGCTGACTCTAGAAAGAAACCTGGGAGCTGGTTGAGGGAGGACTGTTTCTCAGTGTTGTGGGAATGTAGAGTAGATGCTCCACTGTAACAAAATGTAACTAAATTACTAACTGAGACACTGCCCCAAAAGCAGTAAGCAGAACACCTAACACTGTGAGTGTTAATAAATGTGAGTTACCTGATTTACAAAACTTACAGAAAAAATCACCTAGGCACTCTGAGCCTCGGTGCCTCATCTTTAGGATACTGGTGTCAGTGTAGGAGCCCATTTGGCTCAAAAGCCAACCGAGTGTTGAGTGTTGGCCTTTATAATATGATGGCCTGAGGCCCCCTGTCTAGGCAAAAAACACATTTGGGACAGGGTAGAGCTTCTGTGTTTAAGTCTTGACTCCACCACTCCACTGACTGTGATCTTGGGCATGTTACTACGCCTTTGCTTCCTCATCTACAGTACAGGTTAAAGCTTGTGCCTCCCAAGGTACTGAGGAGACGGCATGGGATCATGCACATCAGACTCCGCGTGGCGTGCGCCTGACTGACTGACTGCTTACGGAACACTGCTCATTGAATATTGTGGCTTTTGTTATAATTCCTTAGTGCCATTTCAGTTTTGGACTCCTAAAACTTATAGAATCTAGATGTCTTTTTAGTGAGTCCTTCAAATTCTGGTTCCCTTGGCCAGGTTTCAGACTCACTTTGCTGGTTCTGTGCTGATATTTCTATTTTGAAGAGTCCCATATGTCTGGATGTGGGTGTGGAAGTTTGGAATCCTTTGGTAGGAAAGGTGCTTTGGGAACAGCAGAACAAAGCTGTGCTCTTAAATGGAGAACTTCTAAATGGATTAGGAAAAGACACGAGATTGTGCACGTGTAGGCAGGCATGCACACACCACCTTAGCTTGTGTCCTCTCTTCCCTGGTTTCCTAGCACTGTTATTTATTTTTCTTAATCTTGCTTTTTGTTCCCCACATTTTAGAGGATTTAGTTTATCACTAGAACCAGAAAGAATTTCTGCTGATAAAAATTATTTCAGTTGTTGAATTTTCCCAAGACTTGAGCACACAATGGCAACATAATTTGGTTCTCCAAGCTGATAACAATGAGCTCTGACAGTGCTTCAGCTAGGGCAGCCACAGATGCAGACTTCCAGCCACGACTGCCTGCTGCTAAGTCGCTGTTTCCACAGCACTATAAATAATGGTGTTAGGGCCTAGTCCATGAAACAATAGCCTACATATTACTCACTCTTGCCGCTTTCTCTCTGACACGTGCCTACACTCTTAGCCTTCAGCAGCTAACACTGTCCATGGGCAATGGTGCAGACTGCTGGGACCTCTAGTGATGCCTCAACCACATCTCATGACACTTGGTCAGACACAGCTGGAGCCCTGCTGGAGTTCCAACATCCTTGGGGGAGGAAAAAGCCCATTAGTGATTATAGAAGCAGGAACAGAAACATAGAGAAGTTGGGAATTCGTCCCTAGGAGGATTGTCTAGGACATCTGGAAGAGCCAGTAAATAGCAGGTGTCCTCTAAGCCCAATCCAAGTTAAAGATATTATCAGGAGATGGATATATGCTAATTACCTTGATTTAATCATTTCTCAATGTATCCATACATCAAAACAGGTTGTATACCATAAATATATACAATTTTTATTTGTCAATTATACCTTAATAAAGCTGGGGGGAATAAAGATCTTACTAAATTTTGGAACTTTGCCATGGAAGCAGTGCTGTAGCTGTCTTAACAACAAGGCATGCTACTTTAAAACCTCCCGGCGGACCTCTGTTACCACCTACTTCATTCTCTTTAAAACATGTTTAATTCATTTGTCATATTGAGATCCAAAATGGAGTGAAATTCTCTTTAGTCTCAGGCCTGACCAGAGCTTTTCCATGACTCTAGATTCTATTAACATTGGCTGAGGCCGGGGGCAGTGGTTCATGCCTGTAATACCAGCACTTTGAGAGGCTGAGGTGGGTGATCACTTGAGGTCAGGAGTTCAAGACCAGTATGGTCAATCAACATGGTGAAAGCCTGTCTACTAAAAATATAAAAATTAGTCAGGCATGGTGGCGGACACTTGTAATCCCAGCTAATTGGGAGGCTGAGGCAGGAGAATCACTAAACCTGGGAGGTGGAGGTTGCAGTGAGCCAAGATTGCACCACTATACTCCAGCCTGGGCAATACAATGAGACTCTGTCTGAAAAAAAAACCATTGGCTGATTATATAGACAAGGTGTAAATGAGCTAGCTCTGCAGTCTGGAGGCAACCTATTCGGTGGCTATGAGCCATTACACAAGCCAAAGCATCTGAAGATCTGGGGTCCTAGGGTCTGGCTCAGGCATGCTGAGTTAGTCCTGCAGATGCCCTGAAGCAGAGGTTCTCAACTGGGATGATTTTGCTTCCCAGACATTTGGCAATGATTGGAGACATTTTTGTTTGTCACAAATTAGGGGGTGGGGACTTTCCACTACCAGCACGTAGTGAGTAGAGGCCAGGGATGCTGCCAGACATCCCACAGTACACAGGACAGGCCCCCACAACAAAGAATGACCCAGCCCCAAATGTCAGTCATGTCAAGATGGAGGAACCCTGGTTTAGTGTGACACAGGGAGCCTGCTGCGGTGATCCTTGTTCTGTAGTTTGCCAAGTGACCCTGAACTTAGCCTGATGCTTCTCAGTATTATATGAATGACTCAGAGAAAGGACTTTGAGTAATTGGGAGGAAGTGGAATATCATTTATATTTTCTGCCTCCTGTGGTTCCGTACAAGAAACAAAAACATTCATTAAGGCCGGATCTTCCCTGCGTCTAAGGCCTACAACCCACAAGTCACTGCTGGTGACTTTTAGTTGCTGTCTGCCCAGCGAGAAGCAATATTAACAAGTATGAAACTCTGGTTATGCATCTGTATTTGCAAAGGAATTTTTTTTTTTTGAGATGGAGTCTTGCTCTGTTGCCAGGCTGGTGAGATCAAGGCTCACTGCAACCTCTGCCTCCTGGGTTCAAGCGATTCTCCTTCCTCAGCCTCCCGAGTAGCTTGGACTACAGGCGCACGCCACCACACCCAGCTAATTTTTGTATTTTTAGTAGAGATGAGGTTTCACCATGTTGGCTTGGATGGTCTCAATCTCTTGACCTTGTGATCCGCCCACCTCAGCCTCCAAAAGTGCTGGGATTATAGGCATGAGCCACTGTTTGTGGCCAAAAATTTTTAATATTTATGAGAAATGCTAATAAGAGTTAGCAGAATTAGGAGAATTAATTTATGCCTAAATGGTTTAAAATTGGGTGTCTTTCTGTTTAGTATATCCTGTAGGAGGTTTTTCTGGATATTCCCACCAGGCAAAAAGCATTTGGCTACTATGGATGTCTTTAGTCTCAAAATCAAAGACCTGAACCTAGCATACTCCTTCCACCACCAAGCAAAGGAGGCCTCCCCTCTGTGTCCTTCCTGGGCAAGGGTATTCACTGGATCCAGGGTCAAAGATTTCATGGATGCAATAGCAAAGCCATCGAAATTTTGAGCTTCTCTTCCCTAGTGACATCTCATGGGAGTCAGAATTTCTGGGTTGCGAATCTCCCTGTGTTATTGACTTAGTGATGATAAAGATAACTGATCCTTCCAAAACTTAGTTTTCACAAAAAATGTACCCCCCATGGCATAAGATAAAAGCCCTAAAGATTTTATGAGATTGGATATTAAATGAAAGTATTTTAAGCTTCATAGGGACCTAGTAAAACAAATTAGAGTGGTAGTTATTTGGATCAGTGATAACTAATTCTTATAATTTTTGCAGATGGAATTGGCTGCTCTAGAAAAAGTCAAATCTACTTGGATTAAAAACCAAGATGACAGCTTGACTGAAACAGACACTCTGGTATGTATGGGTCAGTTTCCTGTTTCAGCTGTTTCAAATAGTGTTTGTCCCTTTAGAAACAAAGACAGAAGGACCCTCAGGATCACCCTAGAAATTTCACCTAAATCTACAGGCTTATGAATGTCCTGCACTCTCTTTCTCCTGAAATCTTTACCTGTGGAATGTAACCTACCCTAGACACCAGGTTGCTCCCGAAATTAGTATAGCAGAAATGTCCTCATTCTGCCCTTTAATAAGAGCTGACCAAATGCTAGTTGGGGAAACTTTTCTCACCATCCGTCACCAACATCTTTCCTGGAAAATTGTCCCTTCATCCTTTGATGTTGCTTTTTCAGCAGCCAAGCAACCCACAGCATTCAGTCTCTGAGGGGCACTGGTCTGTGTTCTAAGAGGTGCTGGAGCTTCCCAGGAGCACAGGCCTAAGCCCTGGTGAAGTGAAATAGAGTCAGTTGGGATGCCTAGTTTTTTTACAGGTTGATTTGCACCCACATTTACTGTGTACCTGCTTGTGCTGGGCACTGAAGATGCAAAGATTGAGTGTGCCACAGTTCGCATCCCCAGTACCTCCTTGGGACTCTGCCAGGCGTGGTGGTGCACACCTGTAGTCCCAGCTACTCGGGAGGCTGAGGCGGGAGAATCACTTGAGACTACAGTGAGTCAAGATCATGCCACTGCCCTCCAGCCTGGGCAACAGAGTGAGACTCCATCTCAAAAAAAAAAAAAAAAAAAGATAATCGCTTGAGCCCACAAGTTCAAGGTTGCAGTGAGCTGAGACCGTGCCACTGCACTCCAGCCTGGGCAAGAGAGCAAGACCCTGTCTAAAAAAAGTAAAAAGGAAAGGAAAAAAAAAGAGGAATCAGACTTCATTCTAAGCAGTACGAAGTTGCTCACATTGTTTGGACAGTGTTATGATACGATTCTCGTTGTGCTTTAGAAAGACAGCCTTGACATGAGCAGGCAGGATAATTTGAAGAAGGGGAGCTGAGGCTGGTGAAGATTGTTGAAAGTGATCTGAGGAAAGGCAAAGGCCTGGGCTCAGAAGATGGGATAGAGAGGGTGGATGTGAGAGTGAGGCCGGAGCAGGGACAGACAGCAGTGGCATGGGGATGAGCAAGGGTGAATCTCAAGGGAGATGCTGGAGTCTTTGGCCAAGGTGAGAAATGGGGCTGTGGCCCTCTCTGGTCTTGTAGATCAAATGAGATCTGGTCAGGGCACCAGGGAGATGCATTTAGGGGTCCCTCTTCTCTCCTGGAGATGGTAGGTTATCAGTCCACTCTTCATGTGCCAGCAGGTCATTGGTAACTGGATATTTACTGGATTGGAGCCTACGGTGCCCACACAAGGTATATTCAGTCACAGGTGAACAGTAGCAATTTTCCATCAGCTGAGGCAGGAGCTTTAGGGCCACGTGCTTTCAGAAAAAGAGAATGAATCTCCTCAGGATGGTGATGGGCCCTGGCCAGTCCAAGGAGGCTCCTGGGTGGTCACTGAGTGGGAGGTAATCTTCACTGCTTCTTCTCCGTGGTAGGAAATCACTGACCAGGACATGTTTGGAGATGTGAGCACGAGTCTGGTTGTGCCAGAGAAAGTCAAAACTCCCATGAAGTCCAGCAAAACAGATCTCCAGGGCTCTGCCTCCCCCAGGTACTCCAGATGGGAAGGAAGCAGAGGGTACACCTGCAGCTATGCTCAGCATGGGCTTCGGGGCCAAGGGAAAGCGGGGCTGGCAGCTTTGGGGTTGGAGGGGCTATATCACCACCCTCTTTCCACCTCCCTGGCAGCAAAGTGGAGGGGGTACACACACCCCGGCAGAAGAGGAGCACGCCCCTGAAGGAGCGGCAGCTCTCCAAGCCCCTGAGTGAGAGGACCAACAGTTCCGACAGTGAGCGCTCCCCAGATCTGGGTCACAGCACACAGGTACTTCCAGGTCCCCCCAAAACAGCAGGACCCTCTGAGATTTCCTGAACTTCAGGCTCTGTTGTCGGCTTCCTTGGACAGTTAGTTGGAGGGAAGAGGAATACTTGGAAATACTCCGAACAAAAACTGTTGAAGAAAGACTAAGTAAGAGAGGTCTCCTATATTTCTTACTTAGTGCCATTATGGAATTGGCTTCCATGCTGACCTCTAGGGAGCAGGCATGGGAGCCAAAAACACTGTGTGGTCCTGGCCTGCCATGGCCGGGAGTGGCGATTCCACACCTCTGGTGTCTCTGCCTCCATCAGATGTCAGTCTGGAGGTTATGCAGTGAATCCATTGTTCCAGCGGACAGCAGCCTCTGGATCTTATGGGACACCCTGACCCAAGCTCCCGACCTGAGTACTGCTGCGATCGGTCATCATGCTCTCAAGCCTGGAAGCCAACAATATTAAACTATTCCAGTGGAAGGACTTGAGAGTGGGCTGGAAAAGAAGTCCGAAGCAGCTGGGTCTCGGGAATTGTGTTCTCTTTTTGAAAGCCTGTCTTGTCAGAGGTCTGGGGCAGGGATTTTCCCAGCACACCTCACACAGTTCCAGTTCTGCTAGGGTTAAACAGCCAGCCTGTTCATTCCCCTGATAACTTATCAAGTGCGTTGTCATTGTGCCCTCCTGAGCTCCATGCTATTACATGGCTGAAAATGAACTTGAGACTAGAATAGCCCAGTGCCTGGGGTGAGGTATTGTCCTTCTTGTTAATCACTGTTCCTGAAATACCTTTTGTTCCCTCAGACAGCAGGTCCCCACATAGCACTTGCTGCCACTCTCATTATTTCTCTCCCCACTGCCCTCGTTTCCGTTTCTCTGAGCACCTGCTGGCCGCCCTGTGCCCCTCCTCTCCTGGTTCTTACACTGCTGCCCCTCCTGCCATCGCACCATTTCCCATCCGTGAGGCTTGCTGCGCCTCCATCCTCTCCGCCTACCCTGACAGGACAACTGCTGTGGCTTTGTTCCTGATCTCTGTGTGTCCTCTAAGGACTCGCTTTGCTGCTTCTTTCTTCTCCTCTCCATCGTGGTCTGGCCAGCAGGAGACTGAGTCTCCCTCCTAAAGTCCTGGTATCTGTTCTCTCTGAACACCCCTGCTCCAAGGACTCTCCTCGCACCAGTCCAGCAGCCCTGTCCTCAGGCTCCCTGGGGACTCCCTAACAAGAGACACTTTCTTTTGTTCCTGCAGATTCCAAGAAAGGTGGTATATGACCAACTGAATCAAATCCTGGTGTCAGATGCAGCCCTCCCCGAAAATGTCATCCTGGTGAACACCACTGACTGGCAGGGCCAGGTAAGTGCTGAGACTGCGAGGCCATGTGGGGTCCTGAAGGGCAGGCAGTGCATGGGGAGGTGGTAATCTCACCCCTCCGTCAGCCCCCGTCTTCTCTGAACTGAGCCAAGAACTCTGAGTTCTAGTCCCACTTCTGTCATTGTCCAACTTGCGGGATCTTAAGTCACTAACTTTGCTATACCTCAGCTTCCTCATATGTTTAAAAAAAAAAAAGCAACCGTAACTCCTCCAGGGTGCCACGTGCATCAGGCAGCATAGCGGAATGGAGGCCCCTTGAGAGGCACCTGTGCTGTGACCTCCAGGGCTGCCCCCATGAAGGCAGGTCAGCAGGGCAGAGCATCCCTGCCTGCTCCCTCACCACTGTCCACCTGGGTTAGACATTGGTGCCAGGGACACCTGGAGTATCCTAGCATGTGAAACCCCCTAAGCCTTCCCATCTCTCACACTCTGCATGTCTCATGGGTCTGGCCCCACCCTCTCCTTACTGGCAGTCTGGAGACCTGACTGCCTTTGCCCAGCTTCGATCTGAACTTCAGAGGACAGGGGCCCTGAAGCTGGGTCTGGGCCTCGCTTGCCTCTTGGCCCTTGTGAAGGAGTGACATGTTCTCACCTGTGTCCATGCTCTCCTCCCTCCCTGTCCCAGTATGTGGCCGAGCTGCTCCAGGACCAGCGGAAGCCTGTAGTTTGCACCTGCTCCATCGTGGAGGTCCAGGCTGTGCTGTCCGCCCTGCTGACTCGGATCCAGCGCTAGTAAGGGCTCTGGCCTCCCCTCTCCTGCCCTTAGGAATTCCCTCTGACTTCGTCTTCCTGTGCTGACTTCTAAGCAATGATAGAACCTCCTAGCCTCATTAGACTAAGAATCTGCAGAGGCACATGTTTTGGAGGGTAGTGGCAGCAGGCTGTGGAGCTCAAGGCCCCTGCAGACCCCAGAGGATTAGGAGTATAAATACCAACTCCTGTGCTCCCTGCCTCCCTGCCTGGACTCCTGCCAGGCCTTGACTTGCTTTATCCTCTTAAATCCATGATGAAGGAGAGAACATGCAGGTTTTAAAAAGATCTTTTACTCCTTCCAACTGCAACAAGCTGCTAGACAGACAGTCGAGAGTCAGTGCTTCCCCCACCCTCAGGGCCTTCTTAAAGGGCCCGAGTCCCTTGCCCTTGCCCTTGCCCTTATCAAAGAGAACCACAGATTCCAGGCCTTGGGGGCACGCACCCTGCAGGCATCCCAGGCACACTGCTGAGTCAGCTATTCTCTCTGCTCCATGGGCAATGCCCTCTGACCCTGGATTTTTCTCTTGGTTGTGAAAGCACTGTGGCTTATTCCCTGTATGATCTTTTCTGTATTATTTTGTGGATTGGTTTGCTTTTCCCCTGTGGGTTGTCAAGATCACAGAAAGTCAGCTCAGGGCCTTCCACTAGGCAGGATCCTGACACCCCCTGAGCATGACTGTGACACTCCCCTTCCTCCCCAGCTGCAACTGCAACTCTTCCATGCCAAGGCCAGTGAAGGTGGCCGCTGTGGGAGGCCAGAGCTACCTGAGCTCCATCCTCAGATTCTTTGTCAAGTCCCTGGCCAACAAGACCTCCGACTGGCTTGGCTACATGCGCTTCCTCATCATCCCACTCGGTAAAGATGGGCGGCACCAGGAGGGTGTCAGGCATGTGGGTTCCCTAGACAGATGCCTTGTCTAGAGCAGGACGGTGGGTTTGGGGCCTAGGAAGGGACAGTCAAGGAGACCAAGGCCATGGCCAAGGACAGTTGCTCCCACACCATCTCATCTCCTGACGAATCCAACACGTCTGCTTTTCCATCTACCAGGTTCTCACCCTGTGGCCAAATACTTGGGATCAGTTGACAGTAAATACAGTAGTTCCTTCCTGGATTCTGGCTGGAGAGATCTGTTCAGTCGCTCAGAGCCGCCAGTGTCAGGTAACGACCCCATGTAAAGAGCTTCTTCTCACCCCTGGGGTCCACAGTGCCAGCCCTGGCTACAGGAGGAGGCTGGGCTCATGCTGCTTTTCTCCCTGCAGCTCTCACCTTCCAGATCCTTCTGCCCGTTCGTTTTTCTATAAGTGTTTATTAAGCAGAGGCTCACTGTGCACAGCCCTTCCACTCTGCCTGTTTTCAGCCTCTGCTATTTGCTCTGCCTCTATTCATCTGGAAGGAACCAGGGCCCTGCTGGCATGGTGGACAGGGCATCTCTCATAGAGATGAAATACAAGGAGCAGAGAATAGCTACTAAGCACTAACTGGATAAATGAATAACACCACACCAACCAGGTGCTTTCTTGAATATCAAATAAAGGTGGCAGGGGTCAAGGGCGCAGTGGCTCACACCTGTAATCCCAGCACTTTGGGAGACCAAGGTGGGTGTTTCACTTGAGCCCAGGAATTTGAGGCCAGCCTGGACAACATAGCAAGACCCTGTTTCTACAAAAATACAAAAATTAGCTGGGCATGGTGGTATGCGCCCTCCCAAGTAGTCCCAGCTACTCGGGAGGCTGAGGTGGGGAACTGCTTGAGACCGGAAGGTTAAGGCTGCAGTGTGATCATGCCACTGCACTCCAGCTGGGCGGCAGAGTGAAACTCTGTCTCAAAAATAAAATAAAAAAATAAAGGTGGCAGGGATCAGAATGAGGTTGAGGTTTTCCAGGCTAAGTAGTGAGGACCTGGCACAGCTGAGAAGGAGGTAATGGCAAAGGTCCGTGGGGCGAGGCTCCTGCCACCAGATGGGTATGTGCAAGGACAGATAGGAGCAAGTGGACATGAGAAGAAGGGTGTGAGTGGCCCAAGAAAGAGCAGGGCTTCGAGGAACTGCAAAGATTGGAAGGGGTTATGGTTAAGACCATCCCTGGGCTTATGAATCCTTCAAAACAGAAGGACGATAGAGCCCCATCCCTCACTCAACTCCTAGAGTCTGACAGGTCTCAGGAAGAAAACCCTCTCTGAGAGCATCTGCAGGTTTGCCGGCTGAAGTCAGTGGGTAGTTAGTGATCTCTTGGCTTTTCTGCAGAGCAACTGGACGTGGTGGGGCGGGTGATGCAGTATGTCAACGGGGCGGCCACGACTCACCAGCTTCCTGTGGCCGAAGCCATGCTGACCTGCCGGCATAAGTTGTAAGTTTCACTTTGAGGGGTTTCTTAAAAATAAGTGGGGTGGGTTAGAGTAATCTCGGGTCTTCCTTGCTTTTTCACATTTTCCTTCTCCACACGCTACGTTCCTTCATAGGAACCCAAAAGGATGTGAGTGGCTTTACCGCCACCTCCCCAGCACTCCTTCCTTGCCCCGGGCCTCCCACCCATAGGAACCTGAGTTATTCAGTTTCCTTTCCTGCCCTTCAGTATGAAGCAGCCCATCCTCGTAGCTGGAACTCAGACATGGGAAGCAGGGAGCGTAGTCTGCATAATCAGGTCATTTGCCCCCATTTTGTGAGCTCCACATGCACAGCAAGTCCCAGACCCTCCCAGTGCAGCCCAGGATGTGATGGGCGCAGGCAGCACAGCATCCTGGACTCTGCTGCAGCCACAGTGAGAAAGGAAAGGCCCATTCCCAGCACCCCCGTCTCTCCTGCTAACTGAAGCTCTCCTGTGTCTCCCAACAGCCCCGATGAAGACTCCCATCAGAAGTTTATTCCCTTCATTGGCGTGAGTACTGACTCCCTCTGCTCAGCACCCCACCTGTTCACCTGGTCTTCCTGGTCCCCTTACACAGGAAAACAAAAGATTCATCTAGAACAATGTTCTCCAGACACCGGAGATTTTGCCCCCAGGGGCTACCTGGCAGTGTCTGGAGATGTGTTTGGTTGTCATACTGGGGGCACCTGGTGGGTAGACGCCAGGGATGCCGCCTATCATCCTCCAGTGCACAGGAGGTCCCACAGCAGATAATGGCTCGGCTCCAAGTGTCAGTAGTGTGGAGGTGGAGAAACCCTGGGCCAGGACATGGATTGGGCTGCCCCTTTTAGTGTCTGCCTTTTCCAGATCACTGTCCCTGGGTCCATCACGCGTGTCTACTTTTCGTTACACCAGTCCCTGACCTTGGTCCCTTTGCCAGGGGAGTGATGTCCAGAGCGTTGCTCAGGGGTAAGGAGCTGCCTCGGCAGCAGTGGAAGGAGGCATTCTGCAGAAAAGTCTGAAAACAGATACTTCTGTCTTCATGGTTAGATAGACCACTGAGAGGAAGTCTTTATTCTTTTCTATTTAGTTGAGGAGAAATCTCTATACTAGTAAACTTTGAAAGTCAAGGAAGAACCCTATGGATGTCTCTGATGGCAGGTGCGCTGCCGGCCATCTGTTCATTCAGGAGCAGTTGGGCCACAGGCGCTGCCTGACCTAGGGAGGGGCCCAGAGGGAGCTGTGCAGCCCTGCCAGGGGCTGGAGCACGTCACCGAAACAGGACTGAAAACTTCGATTTCTACTTACAAGAGCTTCGCATTTCCCTTCCAGACCAGCTTGTATCATTTGGTTGGTCAGTTGGTTGGTTGGCTTTGAGACAGAATCTTGCTCTGTAGCCCAGGCTGGAGTGCAGTGGTGCAATCTCGGCTCACTGCAATCTCCACCTTCCGGGTTCAAGCAATTCTCCTGCCTCAGCCTCCCCGGTAGCTGGGATTACAGGCACACACCACCATGCCTGGCTAATTTTTGTATTTTTAGTAGAGATGGGGTTTCACCATGTTGGTCAGGCTGGTCTCGAACTCCTGACCTCAGGCGATCTGCCCGCCTCAGCCTCCCGAAGTGCTGGGATTACAGGCATGAGCCACCTTGCCTGGCCCTGTTTTTTATTTTTCATTATTTATTTATTTATTTATTTATTTTGAGATAGAGTCTCACTCTTGTCACCCAGGCTGGAGTGCAGTGGCATGATCTCAGGTCACTGCAACCTCTACCTCCCAGGTTCAGATAATCCTCCTGCCTCAGCCTCCTGAATAGCTGGGACCACAAGTACACACCACCACACCTGGCTAATTTTTGTATTTTTTTGCTGAGATGGCGTTTTGCCATGGTGCCCACGCTGGTCTCAAACTCTTGGACTCAAGAGATCTGCCTGCCTCAGCCTACCAAAGTGCTGGGATTACAGGCGTGAGGCAATGCACCCGGCCAGTTTGTATCTTCTTCTGTAATTTCCTTGAGGCTCCCTGTTAGCTTCTAGAAGGGGAGGGGCTCATGCAGATGAGGAGACCTCCTCTCCCTGCTCTCTGCACATCACATCCAAGATGTGAATGTCTTGAGTGATCTTGAGATACCTGAGCTGGGAAAATCTGGCAGTCCCTTCTTGTGCCGTGCAGAGCCTCCTGTCCTACAATCCAGCCAGTCCCTGGTTAGCCCCTGGGCTGCTCCCATAGCCACATTATAGGCCCCAGGACCATGGCCGGTAGTCATGGCTGGCTGTTTGACACATCTTCGTAGAGCTGTGAGTTACTTCTCACTCAGGCCTTGCAACCGAGAGAGAGAGATAGATAACAAATTTTTTAAAAATTGAAAACCAAAAGAGCTAGCAACCTCACCAAATGCCAGGGAAACAAGGAGAGAAGGGGACTTGTGTCCAGGAAACCTCAGAGTGGCAATTTGTTCCTCTTTGGGAATCAAAATAAGGGTCCATAGAGAATCGGGACAGACCTCAGCGAACATAGCCTTGCAGTCGCAGCAGCCTCAAGGCAACCAGCTGCAGGCCTGTGTGGTAGACTTCACTTCTCCAGACTCTAGCCCTCTGGACTCTAGCCCAGATGATCCTTTGCCTGGGACTGGGCCCAGGAGATAGGGCCTGGTACTTCACCTGTCACTTCAGACCCCAGCCTGGATGCTCACCTAATCCGTGGCTGTGTTCTTTTCTAGCCACTGCAGGGCCCAGGCTGTCCTTTCTAGAATTCTCTATGGAAAACTGAAAATTCTTAAGGAATCCCTCCACCCTCGTTCAGTACTCCTCCAGACTCCAGGAAGACCAGAGAGGAGAGGGCTGGTCTCCACACCTTAGCGCATCCACTTGGCCTTGCGGACACTCCCACCTGGCAGAGATGGAGCCATCTTCCTAGGCCCTTTGCCCATAGGAGCTTAGAGAAATGTGATCAGGACAGTGATCTTGCCTTCAGCGCTTTATCCCCAGAGCAGACTGCGAAGTCTCGCACACCCCACCTCATTGTTGCGACTGTGTTTTGTTTTCTTTCCCTCCCTCCCACAGCTGGGCTGCTCCAAATTTTATTTATTTATTTATTTATTTATTTAAAGATGGATTGTCACTCTGTCACCTGGGCTGGAGTGCAGTGGTGTGATCTCAGCTCACTGCAACCTTCACCTCCGGGGTTCAAGTAATTCTCCTGCCTCAGCCTCCTGAGTAGCTGGGATTACAGGCATGTGCCACCATGCCCAGCTAATGAGACAGGGTTTCACCATGTTGCCCAGGCTGGTCTTGAACTCCTGACCTCAGGTGATCCGCCTGCCTCAGCCTCCTGAAGTGCTGGGATTACAGGCGTGAGCCACCGTGCCCGGCCCAGATTTGCAAAGATATTAAAGTTGACAATAAAATAATGTATAGTGATGGCTCTTGTGCCAACCATCTGTTTCTGGTTGGATCGGAACATGCCTGCTTTCACAGGAGGATCAAATGAGTGTCTCTTCTTTCCTTGCAGGTAGTGAAGGTGGGTCTGGTTGAAGACTCTCCCTCCACAGCAGGTGAGCCTGGGCTCCCTTGCTCCGTGGAGTGAGGGTGGTGACCTCCCTGTCTTCTTTCTAGTCAAGCAGGCCTGAAGTTAAGGGTCTGGATGTCCTGAGGGAAGTCAGAGCTTGAGCAGGAAGCCTGTGGGCACCCTCACTCCCCCACTGCTGGTGGTTGGAGGTGGTGGGGAGGAGCCTGGGGCTGAAGGAGGATAGCAGGCCACCGTGTTGAGGGAGGAACCCTGGCTCCTTGCCATCACCAAGTCAGGGATAGCTTCCTCTGGCCAACTGTGTTTGTCGTTTTTCCCCTGACAGGTGATGTGGACGATTCTCCTGTGGTCAGCCTTACTGTGCCCTCCACATCACCACCCTCCAGCTCAGGCCTGAGCCGAGATGCCACTGCCACCCCACCCTCCTCCCCGTCCATGAGCAGCGCCCTGGCCATTGTGGGGTAAGGCTTCTGCCCGTACCTGCCTGTCCTGCCATGCCTTCCATCAGGCCCACCCGGCTGATTCCAGTGAGGTACACGGGCTTGGAAGGCAGCCACAGGAAGCTTGGCATGGTGGTACACACCTGTGGTCTCAGCTGCTCAAGGCTGAGGAGAGAGTATCGCTTGAGCCCAGGAGTTTGAGGCTGCAGTGAGCCATAATTGCACCACTGTACTCTAGCCTGTGTGACAGTAAGACCCTGTCTCTCCAGAAAAACCCCAAAACACTAAAGTTAGAATTCAGAGACGTCACCATCCGGCCTGGCTACGGGAGGACACTTTCTGGCCTGTTTCACAGTGTTGGGTTGAATGAGACCATGTTAGCAGAGAGGCCTGTAGACTGTAAAGTGCTGTGCAAGTGTCTTTTTATGGGACCTCCCTGGTGGTAGAGAGAGCATGGCACTTGGGAAATAAAACACATGAGGGCTTGAATGGCTCTGTCTTCTGTCCACTGGCTTAGCTTGGACAAGTTATTGAACTTCAGTTTCATCTAATGAAAAGAGGTGAAGTGGCTGACTTGCAGAGCTGTGAAGCAGGTTACATAACATGAAAACTGGGTGTGCTGGCTCAGCCTGTAGTCCTAGTCACTCCAGAGGCCAAGGCAGGAGGATCACTTGAGCCTAGGAGTTAAAGCTAGGCCTGGGCCACACAGTGATGTGGATTGGGCTGTCCCTTTTAGTGTCCTCCTTTTTTCTTTTTTAGAGACGTGGATTGTCTTCTTTGGTGACAGTCAGAGGGCCTCTCTAAAGGAAGCAATCCACGTCTCTAAAAAAGAAGAAAAAAGGAACATGCGTGTCAGCACCTGGCACAGTGAGGCGGCCCTGCTGAGGTGCTGGAGCTGGAGCGGGAGCGAGTGCCAGAGCCCGGGTTCAGGCTGAATCTCAGACCGCTGGAAGTGGTGATACAGGAGGTGGCCATGTCTTTAGGATCTCAAGTATCTAAAGTTTAGATCAAAGGTCCAGGAGCAGGGGCAGAGGGAGGTTGGAGGGTGGGCTTCTGACAAGAAGAGGCTGAGGTGAGAGGAGAGCAGACATGGTCAGCACTGGGAGGGAGCAGCCTTCCTTCCCTTCCCCCACGTCGCCGCCTTCCACCTTCGCCTCTTCCCTTTCCTTGTAGCAACAGCGAGGGTGGCATTGGCCGGTGGCTTCCCCCGAAGTGCCAGTGATGTGTGGCACGAGGCCTGCCCCAGAGCTAGAATCCCAGTCCCTGGTCTCACTCACCCTCTGCTTCTCCGGGTGCCTCCCCTCTTCTGGAGGGGAGAGTGGACGAAAGGAGGTCAAGTTCTGCCCCGGGGACCTCAGCTTCCTGGAGGCATTTTCTCTCATCTCACCCCACAGCAGAAGGGTTTTTGTCGAGCATGGATTTAGGGAGCCTTGGTACCACCCCTTCCCTCCACCTTCTTTCCCTTCCAAGTTAATCTTATTTTTTAATGGAATCTCTGAAATGAGGCAGAAAGAGAAAAATCAGATGACTTCCCTAGCCTGTGTACCTATTGTGTCTCCTTTCAAGACACATCGGCCCTTTTCCCAGGAGCTAAAATTATCACTGAGCTGAGTGCCATGAAAAGGAGAAAGCCACAGGTCGGGCAGGCACCTGTCCTGAGGCTGCACTGGAGCCGCCTGCGGGGCTTCTCTGGCCCAGGTGCTCTCTCCAGCCCAAGGCTGTTTGGCCCAGGCTTTGCCTGCTGGGCAGGGGTGTGTGTGTGTGTGCGTGTGCACGTTGTTTGTGTATTTGTGGGTACACACATGAACTTAAATACACACACTCTTTCTTCCTTCATAAAGCTTCCTTCTCTGCTGCCCTCATCATCCTGTGAGGCTTTTATTTGGTTTCCCTTCCGTGATTTGGGCCTTTATTCCTCCCCGGCTTTGTTCTCAAATCAGCCTGATTCACCTCTCCCACACGAGCTGCTCTGTGTGGCTGGAGGGAACAGAGCCGCGGCCTTTCTCAGCCTGTCCTCCGAGGGGCTGCCACGGCTCCCACCCCATCTGGCCCATGTAGTTGGGAGCTGACAGCAGAGCAGACCTCTCCTCTTTGTTTCCTTTCCTCAGGAGCCCTAATAGCCCATATGGAGACGTGATTGGCCTCCAGGTGGACTACTGGCTGGGCCACCCCGGGGAGCGGAGGAGGGAAGGCGACAAGAGGGACGCCAGCTCGAAGAACACCCTCAAGAGTGTCTTCCGCTCAGTGCAGGTGTCCCGCCTGCCCCATAGTGGGGAGGCCCAGCTTTCTGGCACCATGGCCATGACCGTGGTCACCAAAGAAAAGAACAAGAAAGGTAAGTGCCCTCAAAGCCAGGGGCCACCAGGCCTCCCATCTCCTCTCTCAGGGCCTGGGAAAAAGTCTGTTATGGAGAGATTTGGGATGAAGATGAAGCATCCCCTGGTGTGGCCTGGGGTACAGAGGGGGCAGTCCCACCTCACCTTGAGGGACAAGGCCATTCCTTCTATCATGCAGGAAACCAAGGCTGCAGAGAGTCACTTGGTCACTCTCTGCTGAACTCCAGTACCTTAGGGGCTGAGGCAGCTGCCACTGTGTAATAAAGGGGGCCTTTCTGGCCACTGCCATCCGGGATGGACTGCAGACAGGAAGGGGCCTCTTATACCACAGCCCCGGGTCCCTGTGGCGCAGGAGCAGAGCACTTGCATCCAATCCTGGAGGCCACTCCAGAGACACTTCATGAGCAGAAGGACGTGGTTGTGTTTTAAGATTAAGGGGCATGCAGTCCATTCTAGATGGAAGAGGTAGCTTAAGCAGCTGGAGGGAGAGTTGGAGCTGGCCTGGCTCCTGTGCGCGGGAGTGAGGCAGGAACCCCACAGCCGGGCCAGTGCTGAGGCAGTGCCTGCCACCGTTGGTGGGGGACCCGCGACTGGCTGTGCACCTGCAGCACTGGTGTGACCCGCCCCTGCCTCCTTTGGGTGCTCCCAAAGCAGCTGTGCCTATTTCTGTGCATGCCTCCCCTCTGCAGAGTTCCCCTGGGTGGTTAGGCAGGGGGCTGTGCTAGGCCCACTGCCAAAACCCACGGCCTGCAGCATGGAGACTTGCCAAGAGTGGCTGCCCGCTCAGCGGTGCCCTCCCTGTCCTTGCTTCTGTTCTGGAGTGGGGGTGGAATGGGGAGCACTCTCCGGCATCCCCAGGGCAGCGTGAGGACAAACTCATGCTGCATCGGCTCCTGCACAGAGCACACATCCAACAGGGAGGCAGGTCCCGGCCCCACAGGCTGCCTAGAACATTCCAGCTGGAAAGGACTTCAGAGACCATCTGGACCAAGGTCTTCACTGAACAGGGGATGATATCGAGCCCCAGGGAGAGGAGTGGGACCTTAGCTAAAGTCACCAGCCCAGTGCTGGGACTGACTCAGGAACCTGAAGATCCTGACCCACAGCCCGGTGCCAGGGAGGAGGCAGGGGGTTGCAGATCACCTCCCCTCACCACAGGAAGCAGGGGACAGTGGGGGCTGGGGAGGAGAAGGGTGGCGGCTTCCCCAGGAGCTGGGATAGAGGTGGCCCTGCTTGTTTTCCAGTTCCTACCATCTTCCTGAGCAAGAAACCCCGAGAAAAGGAGGTGGATTCTAAGAGCCAGGTCATCGAAGGCATCAGCCGCCTCATCTGCTCAGCCAAGCAGCAGCAGACCATGCTGAGAGGTGTGAGGGCGGGCAGGGTTGGGGAGGAGGGTGAGAAAGGGACTGGAGAGAGAGGCAGGTGACGGCCCTCCCCGAGAGGCCCTGGGGAGATGACCTGAGCAGCCTGGTCACCCCTCCTCTCCCTGTCACCCCCAGTGTCCATCGATGGGGTCGAGTGGAGTGACATCAAGTTCTTCCAGCTGGCAGCCCAGTGGCCCACCCACGTCAAGCACTTTCCAGTGGGACTCTTCAGTGGCAGCAAGGCCACCTGAGGCCCTGTCTCCCAGCCACTCTCCCTCCTGGCACTGCCACCAGCCTCACCGCCTGCGGGCAGGGGGAGGCCAGCAGGCCTGGGCCCAGCATCCCTTCCCTGGCACCAGGGTCTGCCTCTCACTCGCCCAGGTCCCGAAGGACACTGCCACGGGATGCCTCCCCTCCTCTTCAGCCCACCCCTGTGCAGCCCCTCCTCATTCCCGCTTTTCCCCTTCTCCCACCTGCTCCAGGCCCAGGGTGTGTTGGTTTTGCCTTCTGGTGCCCATAGTCCCCGGGACTGAGTCCTCCAGGCCTTCCTTCACCCAGCTTCCAACCTCTTCCTTGTGGCATCAGTTCCCTTCCTGGAAATGGGAAAGCTGGAATCCTGGTCCCCAGCGGGAGAGCCCAGTCCTCCCCCAACCCCTCCAGCTACCAGGGTATCCTCTAAGGCACAGCTGCCAGATCCCCTCACTCTGCCGCTTCCAGCAGGACCCAGGGCCACGTTCCACTCTTGTGGGATTCTCTGCCTGCCCCAGAGCTTCCCAGGGGAGGGTAAGGGAGCACCCTAAGCCCACGGGACCTTGGCTCCACAGCTTGCAGGGGCAGAAGGCAGCTCCCCCACCTCTAGGACACCGTCGCTATGGTGACACAGTGTTTCTGGGATGGAGGGGCCTCCCAGTCTCCCCCCACCGCCTGTGCACGACTTCCTCACCACCCCCAGCTCCCCTGAGATGTCGTGTGTGTCCTGAGCGTTTCTTTGGTTCTTTGCACGACCAGTCTCTTAGTTGTACTGTGTGATGCACCCTGTGCACCAGTTACTGTCTTTGTGGCTTCCTCCCTTGTCGATGATGCTCCTGTCTCTACCTCCCAGCCCCTCACCCAGCACAGCTCTGCCTGGATTGGAGAGATGGGAGGCAGACCCCCACCACCATACTGTCTATGGCCTCTCAGACATCCCCTTTATCTTCTGTTCATCTCCCTCCTCCCACCATGTCAGTTTGTCTGCCTTTCCCTGCTCTGTTCTTCCCTCTCCTTAGGTCCTAGCGTGGGCCCAGACCCATCCTCCCAGCCAGGTTTCCCTCCAGCAGGCTCATTCCCTCCCTCTCACCAACTCGGGGTGTGAGCCCCTCAGCCTTGACCGTCCATGTTCTCAGGAGTGGCTGAGGACACAGGGCCCCAGCCCTGCCCTCTGCGCCCCACCAGACCCTCTGGATCTTTTCTCTTGTCCTCTCACCCCTTCCCAGAAGTTTTTGCACAGAACTTCATTTTGAAAGTGTTTTTCTCATCTTCCATACCTCCCCCACGCTCTCTTCCAGCCCTTCCCATGGCTCAGCCCTACTGTCCTGAGCGTCTCCTGGGCCAGAGAGAGGAGATGGGGGTGGGAGGGACTGAGTTGATGTTGGGTTTTTCATTCAATAAACTGGTGATTTCTTACCGACTGCCTTGGGCTTCTGTGCCCCTCACTGTGCTACAGGAGCTGCCCAACCCCTTCTGCACCATGCAGCCCAACTCTGGTGAATATCTGCCGGGAACATGGGCAGAAACAAGCGCACTCCCCTGTTCTCAATCATGGAAACAGGCATGAAGGTGTCTCACCTGGCATGAGGCAGGCAGAGGTCAGAAACAGGAAAGAGATGCCATTTCCACACCAAAAGCCCTTTTTCCCCCAGGAACCCAGCATCCCCAAGTCTCATCTCCTAAGGCAGTGGTGTGTTGAGGGTGGCTTCCCCACTTCTGATCAAAGGTCAGAATTTAGCTTCTCTCCCCTGCTCCAGGTTGGTGAAGTCTGAGCAGAGGGGTCTTTGCCTCTGCAGGTGGAGGGGCTGGGGCTGAGGTCCATCTATGAAGTTCCCTTTCCTGCCAGCCCTTGACTTAGAGATGGAAAGCAGTGGTAGCCACTGTTCCCTGAGCGCCTGGTTCTTCCACAGGCTTCCAAGCCAGGCTTGCACACACAGCCTCCGCCAGGAAGAAGTGGCCAGAGGTGGCTGGGCACGGTGGCTCACGCCCGTAGTCCTAGCACTTGGGGAGGCCAAGGCAGGTGGATTGCCTAGCTCAAGAGTTCGAGACCAGCCTGGGCAACGCAGTGAAACCCTGTCTCTACTAAAAACTACAAAAAATTAGCGGGGCATGCTGGTGTGCCCCTGTAATCCCAGCTACTCAGGAAGCTGAGGCACAAGAATCACTTGAACCTGGGAGGCAGAGGTTGCAGTGAGCCAAGATTGCACCACCGCACTCCAGCCTGGGTGACAGAATGAGACTGTCTCAAAAGAAGAAGTGCCCTGAGATGAAGCCTTGCAGGAGGGGCAGCAGTTGTCATCCTTGCCCTGCAGGTACACCCCCATAGGAGTGGATGGCCATGCAGAGCCAGCTGTCACTGGCCTCAGTCTTGGGTTCCCCAAGCCCTGTGCCCAGATGAGCTCACATGGAGAGGGTCTGGGACCCAGCTGTGTGGCCCGGCTCAAACTCTCTGAGCCTAGAAAATGAAAAGCATGCCTTCTAAATGAGGTGATAGCGGTGTTGGTGAGAGGGAAGGCCAGGAGAAGCAAATCATACCTAGTGTAAACTAGACCCAGGGCGTGAATGTGTCTGCAGAGCAGGATGAAGTGCCCATAAGGCCTTCCCAGAGTGCAGCCACGCGAGGGCTGCATGGCAGGGGCTGTGCAGAGCTGGGAGCCAGGGAGCTCCAGTGGAGGGGGCGGGACAGGTAGACTTGGACTCCAGCTTCTGGCCCTCTTAGGTTCTGGCCCAGTACTAGGAGAGGGTGAGGGGTGAACTCTCAGCTTGTCTGCATCAGACACCATATCCTCAGTCTCCCCATCTGTGGCAATAAATCCCCCACCCTGCTCACATCCCTGGGCCCATCCCTCTCCACTCCTTGAGGGTTTTGCTCCTACAGTCACCCACTCTCCTGTACTGTGGGTTCTCTCCTCTGCCGGGACTTTCCCACCCACTTACATGCATCCCAAGTGGATAAGCTTAGTATTAAAGACCATAGACTTCCAGGTTCCCTTCAGGTGCCATGCCTTGTCTCTGCTCCCCTTACAGCAAAAATCTTCCAAAGAGCTGTGTGTGTTCCCCATCTCCACTTCTGCCCAGTCCTTTCCAGTTTTTTCCTCACAATCCCACCAAAAGCTTCCTTACCAAGGTTGTCAATGGCCTGGGTTGCCCAATCCTATCAGTAGCATTGGATGCAAATAATCACCTGGTTGAGTCTTTCCACCTGGCCTGTGGACAGCTCTCTGCTCTCTCACCTCCCTGGCCTCTCCTTCTTGGCCTCCCTTGCTACAGTGTCCTCAGCTTCCCAGCCTTGAACCTGGAGCACTCGGGGATTCAGCCTCTAGCCTCCTCTCCGCACACTCAGCCCTAAAGGGAGCTCACTTGGTCCCATGTCGTGAAATGTCCTCCCCTGGGAGACTTCCCTCCTAGTAAATGCAAACTCCATTCTTACGTTCCAAGGCCGAAAACTGGGGAATCCTCCTCAATTCCTGTTTCTCTCTTACCCACCATCCAATCCATCAGCAAGTCCTCCAGGCTTACCCTGACAGTGCCTCTACCCTTCCTCTGCCGCAATTATCTCTTGTCTGAATAGGCTTCTAATTAGCGCTGCTTCCACCCTCCTTTCCCTGTAGCCTCTTCTCCACTCCATAGCCAGAGAGATTTTTCAGAGCTAAGCAGATTGTGTTGGATTGCTGATCCAGGCTGTGCAGAGTGTCCCACCTACCTAGGTGTGTAAGCTGAAGCCTCCCCTGTGAAGAGGCTCACATGGTCTGACCTCCCAGGAGCTGCTGGATCTTAATTCCTCTTACACTTCCCCTCCTCACTGGCCTCTTGACATTTCTCAGACACCACTCGGCCTCATGGCCTTTGCACGGATCTTCGGTCCCGTCCATCCTCCTAATGCCCCCAGGCCCTTGTGGCTTGCTCCCTCATTCAGGTCTTGGCTGAAATATCACCTCAGGAGGCCTTCCCTTCTCCTATTACTTTTTTTTTTTCTTATTCATATTTCCCACTCCTTGGCATTAATTATTCATTTGTCTCTCTCACAAGAATGCAAGCACCAAGAAAAGAGGAAATGGTTTTCCCGGTTGTATCCTTCGCACCCAGAAGACTGTTTGGCCCATCACAGGTGCACAATAAATATCTGTTTACAGAATGAAGTTCCTCGTGCTGCTGGAATGGGGTCCCAAATCCAGATGTTCTACTGATGCCTTAGCCCAAAAGACACCTGGGTTTTCTCATAGGCTCAGAAGTAAGAAGATAGACTCCTACCCTGAGCAAAGAAGAGGAAGTCAGTTGTGTAGAAACAGTTTGTAGCCGAAGGCAACTCAGGTGGAAGGTGCTGACTTAAAGCAGCTCTGCCCAGTCACCAGGAGTTAAGGCTGGACCAGAGCAGAGCTGCTCACAGGTCTGCCAGAGACTAAAGGCAAAGGGATGGCATTTTGGTGCAGAAAGTATAAGAGCCTCTAACCTGCATGCCAACTCCAGACTGGTTTTATTTTCAAGTAAACTATTTTATTTTAGAATACCTTTAGGTTTACAGAAAAGTTGCAAAGATAGTAGCAAGAGTGGCTATATACCACCCTGGCAGTTTCCCTTACATTCATGTACATTTGTCATAACTAGTGAGTCAATGGGGATGCTCGATTATTAACTAAAGTCCCTATTTTGGCTGGGCATGGTGGTTTATTCCTGTAACCCCAGCACTTCGGGAGGCTTAGGTGGGTGGATCATCTGAGGTCAGGAGTTCGAGACCAGCCTGACCAACATGATGAAACTTCATCTCTACTAAAAATACAAAAATTAGCCCGGCATGGTGGCAGGCACCTATAATCCCAGCCACTACGTAGGCTGAAACAGGAGAATCACTTGAATCCAGGAGTCGGAGGTTGCAGTGAGCCGAGATCTTGCCACTGCACTCCAACCTGGGTGACAGAGTGAGACTCCGTCTCAAATTAAATAAATAAATAAATGTCCCTAGTTTATATATGTGTCCGTAGTTTTTCCCTAATGCCCTTTCTCCATTTCAGACTCCCACCCAGAATGCCACACTACACTTGGTAATTCTGTCTTCTTTTTTGTTGTTGATTTTAGAGACCAGGTTTTGCTCTCTTGCCCAGGCTAGAGTGCAGTGGTGCCATCTTAGCTCACTGCAGCCTCGAACTCCTGAGCTCAAGCCATCCTCCCACCTCAGCCTCCTGTCTGGGACTACAGGCATATATCACCACACCTGGCTCTTTGTTTTGTTTTTTGGTAGAGGTGGGATCTTGAACTCCTGGCCTCGTTTATCAGTCCTCCTGTCTTGACCTCCCAAAGTACTAGGATTACAGGCATGAGCCAATGCACCTGGCCCATTCTGTCTTCTTAGGCTCCTTTGGGTTATGACATTTTCTCAGACTTTTGATCTCTATTTTTGATGACCTTTACAGTTTTGTGGATTACTGGTCAGGCGTTTTGCAGAATGTCCCTCAATTGGGGATTGTCTGATGTTCTTCTCATGGCTGAATGGAGGTTCTAGGTTGTGGGGAGGAAGGCTTCAAAGGTGAATGCCCTTCTCAGCACAGCCTGTCAAGGGCAGGTGCTGTCAACATGACATCACTGATGATGCTGACCTGGGCCCCTCACTGTAAAGTCCCACACACCTGCTCCCATGCTGTCCTCTTTGGAAGGAATTCGCTGGTGCAGCCCACACTTGGGTGAGGGGTTGATTATCCCTACATGCATCATCTGGGATTCTCCTGTACAGGAGGTTTCAGACTAATCTTTAAACTGCTTCTTTTGCCACCTCTTTCCCCTGCTGTGTCCAAGGACTGATACATTAATAGTTGTCATCATCACATACAGGGTATTTCCTTTGAGCCAGGCTGCTGCTGAGTGCCTTACATGGTTTATTTCATCAAGTCCTTAGAGTAGCCCTCCCTGTGAAATCAATTCTGCTGATGCTTCCTTTTGCAAAGGAGGAAACCAAAGGTCAGAGCCTCCCCTCCCAACTCGAAAGCCTCCTATCTAACCACTTACGTGGTGACTTGAACACTCACAGGCATCCCAGACTACACATGGCCAAAGCCAGACTCCTATTTCCCTTGACCTTTCCCAGTCTTGGTAATGGCACCAGCATCCATCCTGTTACTCCAGCCAGAAACCTGGAGTCATCCACGTCACCCCCTCCCAGTCCATCAGCAACTCTTGGCCATGCTGCCTCCCAAACACCATTTCCAAACGTAAGCCAGGGCACCTTCCTCGCATAGAGTCCTCCGTCATCCTCCCAGTGCCCTCTGAATAGAGGCCAGCCCCCGTCCACCAGGCCCGTGGTCTGGCTCCACCTGACTTACTACCTTCACTTCTAGTTGCTTTCCCCCTGCCGTGCTCGCCACCCTTGCGCCACACCTGACCTTTCAGTGCCCACATCCCTCTCCCACCCCCAAAGTGAACTCCTTTTCCTTTAGGATGTGGCCTTTGTATCGCCTTCTTCAAGAGCTCTCCCCAACCACCCCACCCAAACCCTGGTTGTTAGCCTCTGTCTGTTGTCTCTTCAGTCATCGCGTTCACTGTTACCTGCAGCAAACGTCTCCGTACCACAATTGAATGAGAGCTCCAGGAAGACAGGGACTCAGGCTGCCGGACTCATTGTTGCAGCACACAGCACCTGGCACTCGGCAGACCCTCAATAAAGGTTGGTTTAATGCGAGAGTGAGGGTTAAATTTAACACCGGTCCAATGCACACAGATCGGCTGAGAAGAGGTCAGGTTTCTAAACCCCATCATCTGTCTCAGGCCATATTTCAGGACCCTACTCAGATACCATCTTCCCAACCATCCATACATCATCTGGCTTTTATTAACTTCCTACTATGTGTCAGTTCCTGTCCTAGGTACAGCATGAACCTTGGTTGGGTCCCAACCTACACAGGAACTCTAAGGCTAGTAGGGGAGACAGACCATCACCACATGGCATGACAGGTCTCACAGGTGCACACAGGAGGGATGTCCACCCTGCAGGAAGAGGTGTCCAAGAAGATGCCCCAAAGGAAATGACAGCTGAGTGGCATCCTGAAGGCATCTGAACAGGATGGATGTTCTGGGCATAGGAAGTAGCATGTGTCAAAAGCAGAGATTAGAGAGAATGTGGCTGACGTTGAGAACCACACGGGACTCAGTGCGGCTGGAGGCAATGGGGATGGTGAGTGATGGGGCAGGAGTAGAAGGAAGAGCCCAGGCCCTGAGGAGCCTCACTACTGTGAGCTGGAGCAAGGATTGCACACTCTGTCCCGAGAGACAGGAGCTGGCAAAGGGACTTAGGCAGAGAAGTAAGACAATGGATTTTAGAAAGATCTTACTACATGTCAGAGGAAACAAGACCTGCTCTGCAGACTGGCAGATGAACTTGAAGGCTGCAGCAGCCATTTAGAAAAGATGTAATGGGGGCATCATAAAGGTAGAAGGGTTGGCAGGAAATAGATTTGAGAGCGACTTCAGAAGTAGCATTAACAAGTTTTAGCAGCTGGTTAGAAAACAGAGTTGAGGCCGGGCATGATGCTCATGCTTGTAATCCCAGCACTCTGGGAGGCCAGGACAGACAGATCACTTGAGGTCAGGAGTTTGAGACCAGCTAGGCCAACATGGTGAAACTCCATCTCTACTAAAAATACAAAAAGTTGGCTGGGCATGGTGGTGGGCACCTGTAATCCCAGCTACTTGGGAAGCTGAGGCATGAGAATCACTTGAACCTGAGAGGCAGAGGTTGCAGTGAGCCGAGATTGTGTCACTGCACTCCAGCATGGGCAGGCAACAGAGTGAGACTCCATCTCAAAAAAAAAAAAAAAAAAGGGAAAAAGAAAAGGCTTTGGTGCAGTGGCTCATGCCTGCAATCCCAGCACTTTGGGAGGCCAAGGTCAGGAGGTGGAGACCATCCTGGCCAACATGGTGAAACCCCATCTTTAGTAAAAATGAAAAAATTAGCTGGGCATGTAGCAGATGCCTGTAATCCCAGCTATTTGGGAGGCTGAGGCAAGAGAATCGCTTGAACCTGGGAGGCAGAGGTTGCAGTGAGCTGAGATTGCACCACTGCACTCCAGCCTGGTGACAGAGCAAGACTCCATCTTAAAAAAAAAAAAAAAGGCTGGGGGAGGGCTGGGCACAGTGGCGCACGCCTGTAATCCTAGCATTTGGGAGGCTGAGTGAGACAGGTGGATCACCCGAGGTGAGGAGTTCAAGAACAGCCTGACCAACATGGTGAAGCCCCATCTCTTAAAAAATAAATAAATAAATAAATAAAGAGGCCATGTGCAGTGGCTCACGCCTATAATCCCAGCACTTTGGAAAGCTGAGGTGGGTGGATCATCTGAGGTCAGGAGTTCGAGACCAGCCTGACCAACAGAGTAAAACCCCATCTCTACTAAAAATACAAAATAGGTGGGTAGTGCACACCTGTAATCCCAGCTACTCAGGAGGCTAAGGCAGGAGAATTACTTGAACCTGGGTGATGGAGGTTGCAATGAGCCGTTGTACTCCAGCCTGGGCAACAAGAGCGAAACTGTGTCTCAAAAAGAAAGAAAAACAGTTGAAAGAGAGTCAAGGACAGACAGACTGACTGCCCTGTGTGAACATCCCTACAGGAGATTTGGACAGGACTTAGAGCTATTCCAACTGGAAATGGAATATAAGGGTCTGGGTAGAGCTCAGGAGACTGTTCTGGGCCAGAGATGGAGATGTGGGCCTCCTCACCATGTGGGAGAGCTGATGCTGGGGAGAGCTGAACTCATCCCTCACTGGGCTCATCTCCTTCCTGATCACGTGGGCACCTGCTGTCCATGCCACACAGCTCATGCTTGCTTCTGTTCAGTCTCTGCCACCTCATTTGTGGCTCACCTTCATTCTGACTGCATCTCTGTCCAGGAACACTGCCGGCAGAAGCTGCCCTGTATTTCTTATTCTTTTTCCACACCTTGCACTGACTAGCACAGGGTCTGTTGAATACTGAGCTTGATGGTGATGAGAATAAACAACCACTAGGAATAGTATCTGTTTTGTAGAAGGCCTAATGTTAAGCCTTTATGCCCTTTTATTGCATTCTCTGGATGACCCAACAAAGTAGGTAACAGGAACCCTGCTTTACAGATAAGGAAGCAGGCAAAATAGAAGACATGCTTAAAAAGCGACACCGCTAGCAAATGGAGAAGCACGGCTTTGAACTTAGCTGAGTCTGACCCCAAGGCCTGTGTTCCCTCCACTGAGCAGGGCAGGACCCGTCTACCCTGGCTGGGAGGCCACAAGGAAGAGAGGGTGCAGATTTGCCATACAGCCACAAGACAGGAACCAGGAGCCTCTGGGGACAACTTTGAGCGGACGTGATTCTTGACTCAGTAGTAGAAAGAACCAACAACTAGTAGTGTCCAAGGTAGAACCAGGGCCCCTCAGGAAGTGGGGAAGACATGGTCTTTAAGGAGCCTTCCATCTTGAGTGCTTATGGATGAATCTGCTGATGCTGTTTTTTGGGGTTTTTTTGTTTGTTTGAGACAGCGTCTTGCTCTGTTGCCTAGGCTGGAGTGCAGTGGCACGATCTCAGCTCACTGCAACCTCCACCTCCCAGGTTCAAGCGATTCTCCTGCCTCAGCCTCCCAAGTAGCTGGGACTACAGGCAAGAGCTACCACACTGGGCTAATTTTTTGCATTTTTAATTGAAATAGGGTTTCACCATGTTGGCCAGGTTAGTCTCGAACTCCTGACCTCAAGTGATCCACCCGCCTCAGCCTCCCAAAGTGCTGGGATTACAGGCGTGGGCCACTGTGCCCAGCCTTATTTGCTGACATTTTAAGTGGGATGATAGCCTTGGCAAAAGTCCCCCAGCTACTTCAGAGAAAGGGAGGGAAGCTAGCCAAAAGAAAAAGAACAATTTAAGAAAGTAGATTTCAGTGGGAAGAGGGCTTCCGAGGATCCAAAGGGATGGAGTAGGAGCAGTGGGAGTGATTTTCAGGGAGGAAATGGTAATATTAAAAGCAGCAAGAACAACTTCCCAGGCATGGGATGGCAGGGGGCTGCTGAGCACTGTGGAACGGGCATAAGGAGCTGAATCACCACCGAACATGGATTTCTTCCTTTATTCTCCATTTACTGAGTGCCCATCAGTAGCCTGGCATGAGACTAGCAGCTGTTGGGGGAGCACAGGACAGCGCAGGATGAAGTAATAGTCTCTTCCTTTCGGAGACATACAGTGCAATCCTCAGAGACAAGATAAAGAGCCAAGTGGCTGAAAAGGGCCAAACATATGCAAGGCTAAGTGATAAGAGCATAAGAACCAGCAGGGAAGGCCCAGCCTTCCCCCACCAGCACACCAGGAGGAGCAGCCAGCGCCTAAGGAGAATCACAAAGAAACCACTGAAGCCCGAAGATGGTGAGCAGAACAGCCAGAGGGAGGAATCTGCACAAGTCAAAAAGGGAGATTGACAAGTGTTCTCTCCCTTTACTGGGGAAAAGGTGATAAAAGAAATGTGCTTCTTGGCCCGGCGCGATGGTTCACACCTGTAATCCCAGCACTTTGGGAAGCCGAGGCGGGTGGATCACCTGAGGTCAGGAGTTTGAGACCAGCCTGGCCAACACGGAGAAACCTCGTCTCTGCTAAAAAATACAAAAAATTAGCTGGATGTGATGGCGGGTACCTGTAATCCCTGCTACTCGGGAGACTGAGGCAGGAGAATCACTTTAATCAAGAGGCAGAGGTTGCAGTGAGCCAAGATTGTGCCATTGCATTCCAGCCTGAGTGACAGAGTAAGACTACGTCACAAAAAAAAAAATAATAAGAAAACAAAATGTGCTCCTTTATTAAAGAGAGAGCACAGGGAAAGAAAGCAGGAGTCCTGTGCATGCTTACCCAGTACGCAGTGTGTGCAGTACTGGGCCTGTGAATGCATCCACATCCACGTGGAGGTATGCATGCAGGCACCAGGTGTCCTCTGCCTCACTCAGGGTGAACCAGCCTCAGGCTGTCTGTTGAGGGTACATGCAACTGTGCTTTTGTGTGGGTGTCAACAAGCAACTCAGCCTGGGTTCTCTTGACCTCTACTCCATGTGGCCGGTTTCCTTTACACGCTGGACACAATCACCTGAATTTTAGATTTGAGAGGATGCAGTCACTGGTCACTGGGAGCTTGAACTCCCTGAGAACAGCAGTATGAAAAGCCCAGTGAGGCTGGGTGTGGTGGCTCACACCTGTAATCCCACCACTTTGGAAGGCCAAGGAAGGTGGATCACTTGAGGTCAGGAGTTCAAGACCAGCCTGACTAACATGGTGAAACCCCATCTCTACTTAAAAATACAAAAATTAACCAAGCATGGTGGCAGGCGCCTGTAACCCCAGATACTCAGGAGGCTAGGACAGGAGAATTGCTTGAATCCAGGAGACAGAGGTTGCAGGAAGCTGAGATTGCGCCACTGTACTCCAGCCTAGGCAACAGAGCAAGACTTTGTCTCAAAAAAAAAAAAAAAAAACAGAGTCTAGGCCGGGCATGGTGGCTCATGCCTATAATCCCAGCACTTTGGGAGGCCGAGGCGGGTGGATCACAAAGTCAAGAGATTGAGACCATCCTGGTCAACATGGTGAAACCCCATCTCTACTAAAAATACAAAAATTAGCTGGGCATGGTGGTGCGCGCCTGTAGTCCCAGCTACTCGGGAGGCTGAGGCAGGAGAATTGCTTGAACCCAGGAGGCGGAGGTTGCAGTGAGCCAAGATCGCGCCATTTCACTCCAGCCTGGGTAACAAGAGTGAAACTCTGTCTCAAAAAAAAAAAGTCTAGTGAGGTGGGTGCAACTGTCGTCCCTTCTCTGAGCCTCAGTTTCTTCTCTTGCAAAACAGTGACACTGAAACGCTTTCAATCCAGGTGCACAGCACAGGCACCGATTAGGTTTTAGTCACAAGAGACTGCCAGACTCGTGGCTCACACCTGTAATACCAGCACTTTGTGAAGCCGAGGTGGGACAATCGCTTGATCCCAGCAGTTCAAGAACAGCCTGGGAGACATAGGGACAGCCCCTCTCTACAGAAACTAAAAATTAGCTGGGTATGGTGTGCACCTGCCTGTAGTCCCAGCTACTCAAGAGGCTGAGGTGGGAGGATCACTTGAGTCCAGGAGTTCAAAGCTGCAGTGAATTATGATTGTGCCACTGCACTCCACCCTGGGTGACAGTGGAACCCTGACTCTTAAAAAAAAAAAGTCCACTTTGGGAGGCTCAGGCGGGCAGATCATGAAAGCAGGAGTTTGAGACCAGCCTGGCCAATATGGTAAAATTTTGTATATTAAAAATACAAAAATTAGCCAGGCATGGTGGCATGTGCTTGTAATCCCAGCTTTTCGGGAGGCTGAGGCAGAAGAATCACTTGAACCTGGGAGGTGGCAGTTGCAGTGAGCCGAGACCGCACCACTCCACTCCAGCCAGGGCAACACAGACTCTGTCTCAAAAAAAAAAAAAAAAAAAAAAAAAAAAATCCCAAGAGGTGCCCGGGATTCATCCTGGCACCACCAAATCTCAATCTCTAGAGGGAAAGTCTTCTAAGAAAGTTATTTCTCAAAAGATTTTGAAACCTAGTGTCATGAAGAAGAACAAAAGTGCCATGTGCTCCAGATTCTGTTTCCTCCCTGTGAACAGAACATGCTGGCCAGATGGGAGTCCAGTCATGGTGGGATGGAGTCTGTGCACAGAGGCAGACTTATGAAAGTGCAATCAGCATGACATATATGTATGTATATATTTTGAGACAGGGTCTGGCTCTGCCACCCAGGCTGGAGTGCAGTGGCATAATGTAATCTCTCCTCACTGCAACCTCCACCTCCTGGTTTGAGCCATCCTCCCACCTCAGCCTCCTGAGTTGCTAGGACTACAGGTGCACACCACCATGCCCTGCTAATTTTTGTTTTTGTTTTTTTGAGACGGGGTCTCGCTCCGCTACCCAGGCTGAAGTGTAGTGGCATGATCTCAGCTCACTGCAACCTCCCCCTCCCAGGCTGAAGCAATTCTCCTACCTCAGCCTTCCCAGCAGCTGGGACTACAGGCATGCACCACCATACACAGCTAATTTTTGTATTTTTAGTACAGACAGGGTTTCACCATGTTGGCCAGGCTGGTCTCGAACTCCTGACCTCAAATGATCCACCCGCCTCAGCCTCCCAAAGTGCTGGGATTACAGGTGCGAGCCACTAAGTCCAGCCTTTGTATGTCTTTTCAATGTTGCACATATGAAAGTATTAGCTATCTGGAAAAAATCATGCCAGGCATGGTGTCTCATGCCTGTAATCCCAACACTTTGGGAGGCCGAGGTGGAGGATCGCTTGAGACCAGCCTGGGCAACATATTGAGACCCTGTCTCTAAGAAAATAAATTGGAAAAAAAAAATAGCCAGGTGTAGTGGCATGTACTTGTAGTCTTAGCTTTTTGGGTGGCTATTATGAGAAAATTTCATGAGCCTAGGAGTTTGAGGTTACAGGCTGGGCTGAGGCCAAGGTGGGTTGATCATGCCAACATGGTGAAACCCCATCTGTACTAAAAATACAAAAAATTAGCCAGGTGTGGTGGCAGGTGCCCGTAATCCCAGCTACTGGGGAGGCTGAGGCGGGAGAATCGCTTGAACCCGGGAGGCAGAGGTTGCAGTGAGCCAAGATTGAGCCACTGCACTCCAGCCTGTGAGACAGAGACTCCATCTCAAAAAGAAAAAAAAAAGGAGTTTGAGGTTACAGTTAGCTATGATCACACCACTGCACACCAGCTTGGGTGATAAAGTAAGAACCTGTCTCTTAAAAAAAGTAATTGGCACAGCACAGGTTTAAGAAGAATCTGGTTGGATGTTACTGAGATGTGCACAATAGAGGGTCTTCACGTGTCAAAGGCAGCCTGATTTGCGGCTTTTTTTGTGGACAGGTGGCATCCTCATTATGGGGGGACCGTCCCTCTGATCTGTGCAGTTAGACTCCTTGTCTCTGGTCATTGGGCTCTGGGCTGAGCACCACCTTCTGAGCAGGACTCGGACTGACATGCTAGACTACACCCAGAAAGGACAAACTGGGATGGGGAAAGGTCAGGAAACTGCCGCAGGACTGAGTGAAGCAACCAGGGGCAGCCTGGGGACGAGATGACAACACGCTGGGCAGCATGAGCTGCCTTCTTCCTGAAGACAGAGCTAGGGCTCTGGGTGAGCAATGCAGGAAGGCACTTCGGTTCTATCCGAGGAAATTTGTGCTAACTTTTGGAGCTGTCTCAAAGCCGAACTAGTAAGCTCCCTGTCACGGGATGTACTTGAGCTAAGGGCACTGAACCACCTCTGTCAGAGATGGTGCATCCCCCACCAGATAAGATTCCAGGATGCGGATCCTGGGGTCAGATCTGCGAATCAGGTAACAGCGGCACTCACTTCCCGGGTCTTTGTGAGCATTAAGTCAATGCACCCAGGGCACCAAAGCGCGCAACAAGCAGTAGGCGTTCAGTTAGTGATAACTGCTTCGCTCTGTACTCCGGGAAGCCCAGCCTTCTCTCTGGGCCTGTTTCTCCCGCCGTCCTCGATGGCGCCACAGTAGGTACCTTCGGGTTCGACCTCCCGAGCAGCTCCACACCCTGAGGCCCCGCGGCATTTTGCAGCCGAGGCACCCCTCGGAGTTGGCGGCCACTGGGAACTGCGCCCCGGGTGCGCCCTAGTCCCGCCCCCGTCCCGTCTCGCCCCGCCCCCTCCCCGATGGCCCCGCCCCGTCCCTCTCCCGCTGGAGCCGGCCGGGCCCGCGCTCCTTTAAGGCAGCAAGCAGGCAGAGAGCTTGTTTAGCCCCCTCCGACGCCGCCGAGGTAGCTGCTTCACCTTTAAGGCGGCGCGGGGGCTGCTGGGAAGTCCGGCGAGATGGAGGCGGTGGGACCGGCTCACGATTTCGGGTCCAGGTGAAGCGGCCGATAGCGAGAGCCGGAGACTGAACCGGGCCCAAGCAGCAGGCGCAGGTCGGCGCGGGCCGATCGGGGCGGGAGAGGGGATCAGGCCCTAAAAGTGGGGAGGGGGCTCCGGGTCGGCCTAGGGGAGGGGGTCGTCGTGGGCGCGGCCTTTGGGAGGGTCAGGCCAGCCCTGGGAGGGGGCGCGGTCCTGGGTGTCTCGGGGCGGGGGCGAGGACTCGGCCTTTTCAGGGGAGGCCGCAGGGCGTTGCGCTGGCCTAGGGGAGTGGTACGGCCTAAAGGGCCGCGGTCTCAGCCCCTCTAGCGGGCGACCTCCGCAGGGTCGGCCCGTCGGGGGGATGGGCTCCGCGGCTTGGACTGCCTGTTGGGGAGGGGGCTGTCCGAGGGGCTGGGCCCGGATCGCCGGAGGGGCTGGGGTCCCCTGCGGAGGAGTGAGCTCCCACGATCCCCATACCTGCTCTGGTTAGAATGTCCCAGGGGAAACCCGGACACTGGGCCACCTAACTCGGCCTAAGCTGGGTGGTCTGGGGCCGAGGCAGCGTCCGGCTGCACCGCATTGCGTCTCCCTGGCCCAGACGAGCCGGGCGCGCCCTCTGTAGGCCAAGCGTGGGCACTGTGCGCGCTGTCGGCTGGGGGACCTGGGCACACCGGGGACCCAGGCGTCCGGGGACCGCTTGCGTTTACCTAATCCGGGGTGGACGGCGGTGTGGCCCCAGGCCTGGCACCCGCCTTCCCCCTCGTCCTCACAGACGGCACAACCATGGCCATGATGGTGCTTCCGCGGGAGGAGAAGTTGAGCCAGGATGAGATCGTGCTAGGCACCAAGGCTGTCATCCAGGGACTGGAGACTCTGCGTGGGGAGCATCGTGCCTTGCTGGCTCCCCTGGTTGCGCCTGAGGCCGGCGAAGCTGAGCCTGGCTCGCAGGAGCGCTGCATCCTCCTGCGTCGCTCCCTGGAAGCCATTGAGCTTGGGCTGGGGGAGGCCCAGGTAGGTCAGTCTGGGGTACTGAGGTGAGAGGTCAGTGGAGGAATTGAGCCTTCCAGAGGAATCCGGTAATGTAGGAGCAGAATCCGAGCAGGGAACCGTCTGTTTCCTGGAGCCCTATGTTAGGACCCCAGTAAATATCTTTTGAAGAAATAAATGCACTTCGGCAATCCCAGCCCTGCCCCAAGAGACCGTGATCACCCTCGCCCCCACGCAGAGCCCCATTCCGGGCTCCCCTCTACCTAAGGGAGACTGGATGGCATAAAAGAACAGAAAGAAAATCCTTAAGGAAACACAGCCCCCCACCAATTCATTCTTCTATTCACTCGTTAACAGATGAGTTATTTAGTACCTGTGATGGGCCACTCAGGGTGTTAGGTGGATACAGAGCCCAACAAAATAGACAAGATTCCTGCCTTATTTGGAAAAGAGACAAAAACACACATACAGAAATAATTGGTTGTTATAAATTATGATGAGTTCTACAAAGAAAAGAACAAGATCTTATGATCACTCATAGCAACGAGTCTTGTGTATTGGTCAGGTAAGACTTCTATGAGGAAATGACAAACTGAAACCTGAAGGAAGAAAAGAACGAGCCTCCAGCAAAGGGAGGTCGGGGAGAGTTGCATGTGCGAAGGTCCTGGGGTAGGAAAAAGCTTGTGGTGGGGGAACTGGGAGAGGAACTGTGTGACTGGAGCTTCATGGGAAGGCAGAGAGGGACAGAAGAGGCCTGGGGAGAAACCAAGAGCCAGATGTGGCCTAGTTAGTTTGGGTTTTATTCTCAGGAAATCAGAAAGCCTTTGGAGGGCTTTAAGCAGGCAGGCAACACAGTCTGCCTTGGGTTTCTAAAAACTCTCTCTGGCTGAGATGTGGAGAATAAACCTGAGTGGGTCAAGGATGGAATCATTCTGCAATGAGTGGTTAGGAAGCCACTGCTGGAATTCAAATGAGAGCTGGTGCTTGGAATTAAGGGGTGGCTATGACGCTGGAGAAAAGGATCCGTTCTGGATGTTCTGGATGTTCTGGAGGTAGGTCCAGCAAGAGCCGGGGGTGGAATAAGGGGGAGAGAGGAGAGAAGCATCATTCCCAGGTTTGTAGTTTAAGCAAATTAAGGGAAGAGAGGGCCTGGATGGATCAGAACTCTGTTTTGGTCCCCTTTAACTGAGGCTGCCAGGATGACAGGCAGATGGAGATGTCCAGGAGCCACTGGGATGTACAAGGAGTTAGACTTGTTTTATTCCCCTCAGAGCTTGGCTGAGCCCCTGCCTGGCGCGTGAATCCTGGGGAGGTTGTATCATCTTGGTTTCCTTGTCTTTAAAATAGGGATCATGCCATCTGCTGTGTACACTTCCAGGCTGTTGGGGGAATTATTTTTTTAAAGCTAGTGGTTATGGAAACACCTGTCACTTAGGCATTTGCTAACCAACTAGAAAGTGCAGGGTCCCAGACAGCCTGGCCTTCTGCAAGGACATTCATTCCTCTGCCACTTGGCTGTCAGAGGTGGAGAGGACACTCAGGGGCCCCGCACCTGGTGGAGCACATGCACTCTCACAGAGGCGGGACAGTCCGCACGGAGGGGCATCCAGGCCATGTGTGAAGCTGGAGCAGAGTGGGAGGTGTGACTAGCTGGAGACACCACTGCAGAAATGACCCTGGACCGTGAAGGAACAGGAAAGGGTGAAGGCCCAGAGTAAGGCCAGGTGTGGTGGCTCACACCTGTAATCCCAGCACTTTGGGAGGCCCAGGTGGGAGGATTGCTTAAATCCAGGAGTTCTAGATCAGCCTGGGCAACATCGTAAGACCGCATGTCTACAAAAAAAAATTTTTTTTTTTTTTGATAAGAGTCTCACTCTGTCGCCCAGGCTGGAGTGCAGTGGCGCGATCTCAGCTCACTGCAACCTCCACCTCCCAGGTTCAAGCGATTCTCCTGCCTCAGCCTCCTGAGTAGCTGGGACTAGGGACACGTGACACCACACCTGGCTAATTTTTGTATTTTTAGTAGAGATGAGGTTTCACCATTTTGGTTTCACCATTTTGGACAGGATGGTCTCGATCTTCTGACCTCGTGATCCGCCTGCCTCTGCTTCCCAAAATGCTGGGATTATAGGCGTGAGCCACTGCCCCCAGCCAAAAAGTTTTTAAAACTAGCCAAGAGTAGTGGTGTGCACCCGTAGTCCCAGCTACTCAGGAGGGAAGGACCACTTGAACCTGGAAGGTAGAGGCTGCAGTGAGCTGTGATGGTGCCATAGCCCTTCGGCCTGGGTGACAGAGTGAGACCTTATCTCAAATTAAAAAAAAAAGAGAGAGAGAGAGAGAAGGGAGGGTGGAACCTAGGCAGGAAGAGACTAGAAACTCAGGAAAGGAGTTATAGAGGCTGGGGAGAGGGGTGGAGTTTGAGGCCAAGGCTTTTCCTGTCCCTGTGGCTCCTCATGCCAGCTGAGCATTTGGGACACATGCCCCTTCCCGATCTGGGAGCTGTAGAAAGGCAGGGGATGCTGTGGCCCCTTGGCAGAAGTGGGGACAGAGTCTTTGGGTGGCCTTTCAGCCATCTAGCAAAGTTCTGTGGGCAAGCGCTAGCCCTGGGGCAGGGAGCAGTAACCTAGTGGCTGTGGCAGCAGGAGCTTGAGTACAACCCAGGGAGAGATGAAAGAAGGGGCTAGGAGCTCAGGGAAACCATAGCACCCCAACTAGCACTTTTCTGGGGTTCTCCTGATCCCAGAAGGAAGGAATTGGGGACTCCCAAGCCTCCTGGGTTTGGGTCTTGGACTATGGTGCGTTTGGGGCCTTGAGGAGATTCTCCCTTGAGGAGGAGAGAAGCCCAAGGCCTACAGCTTCTCACTGTAGGGTCAGGCCTGGCTCTTCACAAGGCCCAGGTTAGAGTCATAAGTGAGGGGATCGACAGGGCTTCGACCCTTACCTGGGCTGTTTGCACAGGTGATCTTGGCACTGTCGAGCCACCTGGGGGCCGTAGAATCGGAAAAGCAGAAGCTGCGGGCGCAGGTGCGGCGCCTGGTGCAGGAGAACCAGTGGCTGCGTGAGGAGCTGGCGGGCACACAGCAGAAGCTGCAGCGCAGTGAGCAAGCCGTGGCCCAGCTCGAGGAGGAGAAGCAGCACCTGCTGTTCATGAGCCAGATCCGCAAGTTGGACGAAGACGCCTCCCCTAACGTGAGCCCCTACCATGGTCACTGTTGCCCAGCAAGGGGGCCTGGGAGCAGGGAGGGGGCAGCATGGAGCAGATTTGGCTCCACCCCAGCCCATGGTCACCTTGGCCGCCCTGGGCTTCCTTCCCTGACGCTCATCCTGTCTTCCTCCCCAGAAGGAGAAGGGGGACGTCCCCAAAGACACTCTGGATGACCTGTTCCCCAATGAGGATGAGCAGAGCCCAGGTGCGGATGGGCAGTTCTGGAGTGAGGGAAGGAAAGGTTGTGTGAACTCTCAGTCCTTGGGACCGAGTGGCTGCCATGTTCCTTCCTGCCTTACTTCTGCTCATGACATCCTAGTGTTAGAGCTTCAAGAACAGTCGTACGTGCTGCTGCTTCTCACATCCCCCAGTTCTGGGGAGCAGACATCACAGTTAAGAGCTATGGAGTCGCCAGCCTGGCTTCCAGTGCTGCTCTGCCACTAGCTCCCCAGACCCCTGGGAGAGTTATCTTCCACTCTGCGCCACCTCTGAGGGAGGCACACCTCTGAGGGAGGCACGTGCAGACAGAGCCACACCAGGGCCAGTGCCTGCCATGCTCAGGTATTGGGCGAGCATTGAGGCTTCCACTCTGTACACAGGGACACAGGCTCAGAGGTTAGGTGACTTACCCCAGGATACTGAGCCTGACGTACTGGAGCTGGGCCTCTACTCTCTCTTTCTATGGGGTAACTAGACCCACTCTATAAATGGGGAAACTGAGAGAGTGCTTAGTGACTTGCCCAGGGCCACGTGTGAAGTGGCTCAAAGGCACAGCTGGCATGTGCCAGCCCAGCCCATTGGACAAATGGTACATCTGACCTCCTGCCCTTGGCCTGCAGCCCCTAGCCCAGGAGGAGGGGATGTGTCTGCTCAGCATGGGGGATACGAGATTCCGGCCCGGCTCCGCACCCTGCACAACCTGGTGATCCAGTATGCCTCACAGGGCCGCTACGAGGTAGCTGTGCCACTCTGCAAGCAGGCACTGGAGGACCTGGAGAAGACCTCAGGCCACGACCACCCTGACGTTGCCACCATGCTGAACATCCTGGCACTGGTCTATCGGTGAGGGCTCCCTGGGGCTGCCCAAATTGTTCTGGAAGGCTCTAGCCCTGGATCACCAACCCTTGGTGCCTACTGTGGGCCAGGACTTGGGCCCCGTCTGCGTGGAGCCGGGCTATAGATGCGAGTAAAACTGCCTAGTATAGGAGAGAGGCTTGGCCAGAACCTCGGAGGCACTGCACATGAGGACTCCAAGGGTCCTGGGGAGTCCGCATGGCTTCTCCAGGTACCAAGGCTGGAGGAGGGGCTTTGGTAGAAAGTGAGTTTGCCCAATATAAGAGGGCTGGAAAAGGTTCCCATGGTAAAAAGCCAGCATAAGCAAAGGCACTGGGACCTGGAGAGCAGGACACGCTAGAGGGGCAGCAGGAGAGCCATGTGGCACCCAGGACACTAGCCACCAGGCAGTCGGTGGGACCCCAGCACCACACACCCCAGTCAATTGTGAGAAAACTGCCCACAGCCCCCAGAGCTCAGAGGGCAGGAGCTGAGCAGGTCTCCCCACAATTGTCATACTCCTCAGTGAGTACAGGAGTGACCACAGGGATCGAAGGCCACTGGGAGGGCCTTGAGCTGGATGACAGCCCTGACCATGCTCCTGCCTGCTCCCAGGGACCAGAACAAGTACAAGGAGGCTGCCCACCTGCTCAACGATGCTTTGGCCATCCGGGAGAAGACACTGGGCAAGGACCACCCGGCCGTGAGTGAGGATTGGGTGGGAGGTGGGGGCTGTGCCCCATCCCCTGCAGGTCCCAGAGTCCTGCAGGGCCTGGGTCAAGGAGCTTCCTTTCTCCCATCCCTAGGTGGCTGCAACACTAAACAACCTGGCAGTCCTGTATGGCAAGCGGGGCAAGTACAAGGAGGCCGAGCCGCTGTGCAAGCGGGCGCTGGAGATCCGGGAGAAGGTGGGAGCAGGCAGGGCTGGGCAGGCTGGGGGTCTGGGAGGTGGGGGCCCGGTCAGCCCTGAGCCCAGCCCCTGGCTCCCTCTCCCATCCCAGGTCCTGGGCAAGTTTCACCCAGACGTGGCCAAGCAGCTCAGCAATCTGGCCCTGCTATGCCAGAACCAGGGCAAAGCCGAGGAGGTGGAATACTACTACCGGCGGGCACTGGAGATCTATGCTACACGCCTTGGGCCCGACGACCCCAACGTGGCTAAGACCAAGAATAACCTGGTGCCTTGGGGCTGGGAGGGGCCGGAGGATGGGAAGGAGCTGGAGGATAGGAAGGAGGGAGGGAGGGATGAGGTTGGGGAAGGAGGAGAGAATGGCTTGGCTCCATGCATCCCACTCACTCTCTGGGTCCCCTGCTTCCAGGCTTCCTGCTACCTGAAGCAGGGCAAGTACCAGGATGCAGAGATCCTGTACAAGGAGATCCTCACCCGCGCTCATGAGAAAGAGTTTGGCTCTGTCAATGGTGAGTGCGTGGTTGCCATGTGCCTCTGGCCCATTCATCCCAGGCCCGCTCTGCCATCAGCACCCAGGACAAATCCCTCAGCCAGCAGGTCCTCAGGCTTTGGCCTGGCTGGTCCCCAGCCTCACCCTCAGCTGGTGCCCAGCTACCTGTGTTCACGTTTGCATACGTGAACACACACCCGACTCAGGCAGCCCCCTTGGCCTGCCGGTGCCTCACACACTTCTGCATCCCCTTTCTCCACTGGCGACTCCTGCTAACCTTGAGGGCCTGGCCCCAGCGTCTCCCTCTCTGGGAAACCACCTCTGGCCCCGGGTGGCTAGTCATCTCCTGCTCCTGAGTCCCTTGGAGCCTGGCCCATCATTCAGGCCTATCACATGTCTTGGGCTGTGGCCTGAGGTGTGTAAGGGTCTATTCTGCTCATCTCTTTGTCCACAAGGGGGTCAGTAGTGTTTTGGGTCTCATTCTTGTTCCTTCATTCAACAAAGCTCAACCCTGGTCCTCTCTCCCCAGACCCCATCCTGTGTCCAGCCCAACCAGGTGAGGCCTATGTGGTAGGCTGGTGACAGTCCCCTTTCTCTCCCTAGGGGACAACAAGCCCATCTGGATGCATGCAGAGGAGCGGGAGGAGAGCAAGGTAGCTCTGTGGGGCAGGGCTGGGCAGTTGTCAGGGGAGGCTGGATGTGCACACAAGGCCTGGGCTCTCACTTCATGTGACCTTTCTTTCCTCCAGGATAAGCGCCGGGACAGCACCCCCTATGGGGAATATGGCAGCTGGTACAAGGCCTGTAAAGTAGACAGGTGAGGGGGGCAGGGTGGGGCTGGGGAGCTCTGCGCTCCGTACTCTCATCCCTGACACACCTCTCCTCTGCCACTCACCTGGCAAGGCCCAGCTCACAGGTCACCTATCCCAAGAAGATGCACTCTCCTAATTCTCAGCCTGATTCTCTTGCTCCAGGTCTCCCAGCTTTGGGTCCTGGTGACACATCCCATGAGGGCCCTAGGGCCAGGTCCCCAGCCCTGGGGTAATTCCCTCAGGACAGAAGAGGCTGGGTGGGCCCAGTACAGGGCTTGACATGAGAGAGAATGGATTCTGGCTAGCCCAGTGGTCCCTGCTTCCTCAGGGCCTGTGTGGGCTGGGTACCAGGATAGGCCCTAGGTCTGGGGGAACATGGGAGTTTGAGACTGTCCCATCCACAGCCCCACGGTCAACACCACCCTGCGCAGCTTGGGGGCCCTGTACCGGCGCCAGGGCAAACTGGAAGCCGCGCATACGCTAGAGGACTGTGCCAGCCGCAACCGGAAGCAGGTGGGGCTCCATGTAGGAACGGGTGGGCAGACACCTGTGTGGCCCTGGGTGTGGCTCAGTCACTGCCTGATGCCCCTGCCCCTCCCTCAGGGTTTGGACCCCGCAAGCCAGACCAAGGTGGTGGAACTGCTAAAAGATGGCAGTAGCGGGCGGGGAGACCGCCGTGGCAGCCGAGACATGGCTGGGGGTGCCGGGCCTCGGTCTGAGTCTGACCTCGAGGAGGCAGGGCCTACACCTGAGTGGAGTGGGGTGAGTTGTGGGGCTGGGGCGGGCTGGGAGCCTAAGTGGCCAGCAGGGCCTAGAGGTGAGCCTGTCCACCCGCAGGATGGCAGTGGCTCCTTGCGGCGCAGTGGCTCCTTTGGGAAGCTCCGAGATGCCCTGAGGCGCAGCAGCGAGATGCTGGTAAAGAAGCTGCAGGGGGGCAGCCCCCAGGAGCCCCCTAACCCCAGGTGAGCCCCCCACCAAGGTGAGCCTCAAGAACCACCCAACAACCCCAGATGAGCCTCTGACCCAGAGTGAGCCCCACTGACCCCAGGCAACCTCCCCATCCCTCTCAGGCACCATCACCCACCAGTCTGCTCCTTCCCCAGCTCCACCCTGCTCCCTGCCCTCATCTCCCCTGAGTTCCACCTTGGCAAATCCCAGGCCATCCTTTTCCCTCAGGATGAAGCGGGCCAGTTCCCTCAACTTCCTCAACAAGAGTGTGGAAGAGCCAGCCCAGGTAGGGGCAGGCAGGCGTCCGGGCACTGGGCAGCATGCGTGCTGCCTAGCTTCCCTCCAGCATGCCTCTTCATCCAGCAACAGTTCCCGACTCTGTCTCAGGCCTGCTTTGGGCTGGACAATGGGGAGACACATGAGGAAGAACACAGCCCCTGCCTTTGGGTGGATGTGTAAGCGGCCAGTGCCAATACAGTCACGGAGGAGGGGGGCGGGAGTGTCAGGGCACCAGGGTGTGGCCTTGGGCTGGAACTGCCACTGCCTCTGCCCAGCTCAGGGACTCCAGTTGCCTCTGCCCTGCCTCTGCCGGGTCAGGCCCCTTCGGGCCAGGGAGGCACAGACCCGCAGCAGCACGGGGCTGAGCCGCCTGCCCCCTCTGTCCACAGCCTGGAAGCACAGGTCTCTCTGACAGCCGCACTCTCAGCTCCAGCTCGATGGACCTCTCCCGACGAAGCTCCTTGGTGGGCTAATGCTGAAGGGACAGCCAGTCATCAGAGCGCCCACCTGGCACACCCCCCTCACCCCAGCCCTACGCATGGGCCTGCTGCTTGTCCCGCCTCTCTCCCCCATGGCCCCTGTCTTTTCTGTTCAATCTCAGGGTAACCTTCTCCCTTGTCATCTCAGCCTGAGCCCTGGAGGCTGGGCCTGCCCACTCCAGCTCGATCCCTTATTTATTCCTTCCAGCAGGGCCCTCTCTTCCCTAGGTTCGTGGTCAGCAGGAGGTGCCGGCTGGAGTCTCCACGATAGACTCAGTGGCCTGGCCTCCCCAAACCCCAGAGCCAAGAACACTAAGCACTCGCCGGCCCTTCGGCACCCTCACCCGCCTTCCCAAGTCAACCCGGCCGTTGCTTCTGTATATAGAGAAATAAGTTATTGGCCGCGCCCCTCCCGTCAGTCCACGGTACTACCCGGGCCTCCCCTGTCCCTTCCTCTAGTGGTACCGCCCAGGCCTTAATCACCCCCATTCCGTGCGGTGGTATCTCCCAGGCTCCACATTCTCGGGAGTGGCGCTTCCCAAGGGGGTACCTTGACCTTCTCGCTCTCCTCCTGGGATGCGCCCTACCCCGCCTTCGCCCTGTGCCCCAGGACGGGGGTCTCCCGTAGTCCGTCCTCCCACCGCCGGGCCCTGCCCCGCATCCCGGCCTTATGCACTGCCCCTCCCGCCCGGCCCCGCCCAGGCACGGCCAGACCCTGCCCCGGGCACCGCCCGCCGAGCCATCCTGCCACGCCTACCCCTACGCCTGCAGCTTCTCGTGAGGGGCGGCGACGGTCCCCTGTGGCAGGAGGGGCTGCCCCTGTTGCGGGTGAGGCGGCTGCTCTCTATTTTCAGATGTTGCTGTAGAAATAAAGACGGTTTGAATCTGAGCCGGGCTTGTTTTGAGGCGGAGGTCGGGGGCCCCCAGCGTCTCCATACTGGGTGGAGCCGGGAAGGATCGCGCGTGAGTGGGTTCGCTCACCCGCTGTCCGCGCAGGTGGGCCTAAGTATTCTGCCCCACTGGGAATTGTGTGGGGACCCCACAAGTCAGGTTTTCCCTAAAACCCTCACTTCTGGGATTCTAGAGACGGTGGGCTCTTGTGAGCTCTGCTCCTCACAAAGTTTTTAACTTTGAGTGAGTTTCCTGAGACTCAGTTTTTTCATCTATGAAATGCGGGCGATGACACGCGGCTGAGAGTTAGGAGTGCCCAGTACATGAAGAACCCTGGACAAATGAACTTGTATTATCCTGTTACTAGCACCCACCTTCTCATTTACTGTTACCAACGTGGGTGCTGAGAGGGTAAGGATGACTGCCTCCGTCAAACAGATGTGAAACGTGCCAAGAGCAGCCCTATATTGAGCTTTTTAAACACCGACGCGCAGTCAGGCAGTGCTCAAGCCTAGGTGCGTCCACTGTGCAAACTACAAATCCCAGAAGGCAATGCGCCAGCAGTGATGGGAGTGGGCGGGGAGGCGCGGGCTCCCCGACTACGCCTGCGCAGCTGGTTTGAGTAGGAGAAGTGGCCGACTACAAGTTCCGAAAAACAGCGCGGCGAGGCTCCAGACGACAACGTTTGCGCTTGCGCACCGCGGGCGGGGCCACTGGGGCGGAGCGGCCACCATCTTGGAACGGGAGGCGGAGCAGAGCTGACTGGGAGCGACCGAGCGGGCCGCCGCCGCCGCCATGAACCCCGAATAGTGAGTGAGCCCCGCCCGCGCCGTTCGGCGCAGCCTCGATCCCGAGTACGGGGTTGTACGCTTACCGGGGTTGTCTGGCCCGGGTCAGGACTGTGCGGCTCCCCCACATCCGGGTCTCTCTTCCGTTGACCCCCCCCCTTGCATCCGGGTTCTGCCCCTCCCCCCAGGAGCCCCAGGACCCCGGCTCAACACCCCGAGTCCTCTCGCGCGGAGCCCATTCGTGGCGACCCCGAGGGGCAGCTCTTGGAGCCCGAGACAGGCCTTATCGGTCAGATGACCCCGCAGTCCTGGTCATTTCAGGCCTCAGTTTCCTCACCTGCTGCTTGACAACTGTCCCGACGTTTTGGAGCCCGTCTCGATAGTTTCTGGTCTCGGGTTCGGGCTCCGGCCCTTTAGGTCGGGCAGTGAATCTCTCTGCCCTCTTCTCCTGAAGCCCGGCTCCTGGGGCTTGCCCAGAAGCTGGCCAACTACGCGGGAGGCCCTAAAGTGCCTCTTGGGTCGGGTCTCCCGCAGGTCCTCTCCTCCGGGGCTGCCTCCTACCCCTTTCCTGGGTCGCGCAGTCCTGTCGCTCCCGGCTGTCCGTCCTTTCCCGCCCTCTCCTCCCTTTTGCTCTGGCCCCCAACGCCACCGTCACACCCCTTCCCTTGGCTGTCACACTGCCTGTGAAGTTCAGATGAATATGGAATTTGCTCTCCCACTATGGGGATTCTCTGGTCCTCAAACTCTCCTCACTCTTGGTCACTCGCCCTGCGGGTAGATGGCCTACATCTCATGCCCAGGACGAATAGTTTTCCCCAAGTATCAGTTATCTTCTTCCTCTTCTGCCACTTCCTTTTTCTCCTCCACATCCAGGTCTCAGGTTTCCTTGGGGAAGGGTGAAGCTCTGACCTGGATTGGGAGGGGAACAGAGAAGGGAACCAGCAGGCTCTCGCAGGGACTTTGGAGTCTGACAAACCTGGTTTGAGTCTTAAAGCGATAAACTGTGTAAGTTAGGGCAAGTCACTTCCCTTCTCTGGCCTCTGGTTTCCTCATTAGTGGACAATGACAAAACTGACAGCATTGGACTGTTGGGAAGATTAAATGAGATGATGCATTTTAAGTACTTCACACAGGGTCAGTCACAAGTTGGAACTCAATAATATTAAATGTGATTACCTTTTACCTTTTTTTTTTTTTTGAGACAGGGCCTCTCTCTGTCACTCAGGTTGAAGTGCAGTGGTGTGATCATGGCACACTGCAACCTCCAACTCTTGGGCTTAAGCAGTCCTCCTTCCTTGGCCTCCTGAGTAGCTGGGAATACAGAGGCACACCACCACATCTGGCAAATTTTTAAATTTTTTGTAGAGACATGGTCTTGATATGTTTCCTAGCCTGGTCTCAAACTCCTGGGCTCAAATGATCCTCGTGCCTCAGCCTCCCAAAGTGTTGGGATTACAGGTGTCAGCCACTGCACCCAGCCTTAAGTACAATTTTCATTGCAACTTGACCATCTCTTCCTGGTGACTTCATAACAGGTTTGTTGTTGTTAAAGAGACAGGGTTGGCCTGACGCAGTGGCTCACGCCTGTAATCCCAGCATTTTGGGAGGCTGAGGCGGGTGGATCACGAGTTCGGGATATTGAGACCATCCTGGCCAACATGGTGAAACCCCGTCTCTACTGAAAATACAAAAATTAGCTGGGTGTGGTGGCATGTGCCTGTAATCCCAGCAACTTGGGACGCTGAGGCGAGAGAATCGATTGAACCAGGGAGTTAGAGGTTGCAGTGAGCCGAGATCACCCCACTGCACTCCAGCCTGATGACAGAGCAAGACTCCATCTCAAAAAAAAAAAAAGACAGGGTCTTGTTACATCACCCAGGCTGGTCATGCACTGCACTCCTGGGCTCCAGGAATCCTCCTGCTTCAGCCTCCCTGGTAGCTGGGACCAGAGGCACATGCCACAGCACCCAGCCATCAGGTTCTTTAAGTGGCTTTTTCACTTAATAGGTTCTAGGCTGGGCCCTGGCTTCTGCTTCTGAGGCCTCTCCTGCCAAGCCAGGCACACCACAGGGCATGTACTGGGGATTCCCTAAATAGCCCCTACTGGACCAAACCATGAAGTCTCAGAAATCAGGGTAGGATATCCAGCTCTGTCACCTTGGCAGGTTCTTTCCTTCTCTATGTCTTGATTTCTTTCTCCATAAAGTGAGAATTTAGACAGCAAGCTGAGAGCCCTTTGGGCTAGCTGTTTGTGGAGGGAGGCATCAGCCCTCCCCAACTGGGATTGGTGGGAAGATCTGGTGAGCACCATAGTATTCTAAACCAAGGGATGGCCAGGTGCAGTGGCTCACCCCTGTAATCCCAGCACTTTCAGAGGCCAAGGCAGGTGAATCGATTGAACCCAGGAGTTTGAGACCAGCCTAGGCAACATAGTGAGACCCTGTTTCAACAAAAAATAGATTAGCCGAGGGCCGGGTGTGGTGGCTCATGCCAGTAATCCCAGCAATTTGGGAGGCTGAGGCAGGTGGATCACCTGAGGTCAGGAGTTGGAGACCAGCCTGGCCAACATGGTGAAACCCCATCTCTATTAAAAATATAAAACTTAGCTAGGCATGGTGGTGGGCATCTGTAATCCCAGCTACTCAGGAGACTGAGGCAGGAGAATCACTTGAACTCAGCAGGCAGAGGTTGCAGTGAGCCGAGATCGAGCCACTGCACTCCACCCTGGGCAACAAGAGCGAAACTCCATCTCAAAAAAATAAAAAAGGGTTAGCTTGTAGTCCCAGCTACTCGGGAGGCTGAGGTGGCATGATCACTTTGAGCCCAGGAGGTAGAGACTGCAGTGAGCCGTGATCACTTCAGTGCACTGCAGCCTGGGTGACAGAGTGAGACCTTATCACTAACGAAAGAAATAAACTGAGGGATGCCTCATGGGGTGGGGGGATCCTGTCATTGTGACTCCAGTATGATAGTTGGTGGGCTCCCTGCCTTCCTTCATGCCTTCCCATCCTCTCTCTCCAGTGACTACCTGTTTAAGCTGCTTTTGATTGGCGACTCAGGCGTGGGCAAGTCATGCCTGCTCCTGCGGTTTGCTGTGAGTAAGAAGCCTCCCATACCATCCGCCTGGGGTCCTGACTGGCAGCTAGGGGGAGAAGGGACAACCCAGAGCACAGTAATTACAAGATCTGGGAACCAGGGCTGAAACTGTAAGGGCTGGCCAGCTCGATGCTGGGAATTGGGGCTTGGTGGTTTGGAGACCCAGCTGTGGCAGGGAGCTGGAGGGAGGCTCTCCAAGCCTCAGCTCATTCACTCCATCATTTCCCTGGCCCCTGAACTTCCAGGATGACACGTACACAGAGAGCTACATCAGCACCATCGGGGTGGACTTCAAAATCCGAACCATTGAGCTGGATGGCAAAACTATCAAACTTCAGATCGTGAGTGTTGCTCTTCCCAAAACCCCCAGTACAGAGGTAACCACCTTGGGAGGGAAGGGACTCTGGGCATGGAGCCCCCAGCTGACCTGCTCCTCTGCCTACTGTCTCCTAGTGGGACACAGCGGGCCAGGAGCGGTTCCGGACCATCACTTCCAGCTATTACCGGGGGGCTCATGGCATCATCGTGGTGTATGACGTCACTGACCAGGTACTCCCGGACCAGCCTTTCGCAGCTTGGCCTTCTCAGTATTAGGTCTTTGACTCTTCTTTTTCCTCCTTCCATCCTCTCTTTCCTGATGCTTCCTGGAAAGGACACTGTACTTGCCTGTTTGCGAGAACTAACTAGGAAAAGGAAAAAATAGGTGATTGTACTCAGACTTATTTCACAAGGAGGGAAACAGCCACAGACATGGATCCTCCCAGGGCCCTGCTGCATCTTGTCAGGACAAGGGCTCACACCTTCCCTCCCCGCCAAGCCAGACTTAACACCTTATTGTAGGCCTTTTGGGCACCTGTGTATTGTGGGAGTTTAGTCAGCCAGTGGCTGCTATGCTGGGCCAGTGGCTTCCTGTGTGAAGACATGGTGCAGAGGACAATTAGAGAGCCTTACACAAAGAAGTGAGGAGACTTGAGCTCTGGGAGCAAGTCTAGAAGCCCTGTGTCTCCAGCAGCAGCATTAGTCCCATGTGACTGGCAGTGGTGGTAGCAACAGCCAGAAATGGTCCCATGAAACCTTACAGTTGACAGAACGTGGCCCAGCCCTCAGATTGCTTCTGATGCTCAGAAGAGGTCTGTGTTATATTCCTATCGCACAGGTGAGGAGTTGGGCTCCGGATCCAGCTAGTCCGAGAGGCATAAAGCCTGGATGGCTCATTCCACCTGCTTTGTTTTTTTCTACTAAATGTTGCTTAACAGGGCCAAGCCCTGGAGATGAGGAGAAGCTTAAATCAGCCCTGGTCTGGGAACAGTCCCCGTCTGAGGGGCAGCTGGGCTCTTTAGCTCACCAGGAACTCATGATGTCCCCAGCTCTGGATGAGCTGTGGGGAAGCTACATACCTACCACCCATACAGAGGTTACCAAGGCCCTCCTGACTGCCGTGTCCAGTGACCTCATTTCAGCTGATTGACCTCTCATGGCTTTGAAATCTGTTCTGTCTCCTTGAAGAGTGGCCTGTCCCACCTCCCTCATCTCCGGCAGCACTCGATGCTGTATTGTCAGCGGCTCTTGACTGTTTTTCCGGGGCTGCCTCCTATCACCCATGTTTGCTGCTTCCCAGCTCTGCCCTGGACTCTCCTCCTCTCTTGTGCATGGCTGTGGCCACTCTGTGGTTTGCTTCTGCCTTGTATTCTGTGATTCCTGCATCTCACAGCCGTGGCTGTGGCTTCCCTTCTCTGTCCATGTGTGCCCTGGCACTTTGTGTTTTTGTTAATTCTGATCTCAATGATCTCCTCTAGTAAACTAAATGGTGGGGCCTGTGTTTTCCAGATGAGGAGGCGTTAAGTCACTTGCCACTGGCCTGACAGGAAGGGCAAAGCCGGTTTTAGAACTCAGGACTTTTGGCTTTTGAGCACACCCTTTCTCATCCTCAAGCAGCTTTTGCAGAACTCAGATGTCCAACACTAGCCTCATTGTCTCTCTCCAAACCAGCGCCTCTATCCCCATTTTTAAAATTTTTATTTATTTATTTTTTAATTAATTAATTAATTTTTTGAGACGGAGTCTCGCACTGTTGCCCAGGTTGTAGTGTAGTGCAATCTCCGCCTCCCAGGTTCAAGCAATTCTGCCTCAGCCTTCCGAGTAGCTGGGACTATAGGCGTGCGCTACCACGCCCAGCTAATTTTTTTTGTATTTTTAGTGGAGACAGGTTTTTATCATGTTGGCCAGGATGGTCTCAATCTCTTGACCTCATGATCCTCTCGCCTCAGCCTCCCAAAGTGCTGGGATTACAGGTGTGAGCCACCATGCCTGGCAAGTTTTTATTTATTTATTTTAAGACATGGAGTCAGCTGGGCACGGTGGCTCACACCTGTAATCCCAGCATTTGGGAGGTCGAGGCGGGCGGATGACCTGAGGTCAGGAGTTTGGGACTAACCTGACCAACATGAGAAACCCCATCTCTACTAAAAATACAAAAAAAAAATTAGCCAGGCATGGTGGCGCATGCCTGTAGTCCCAGCTACTCAGGAGGCTAAGGCAGGAGAATCGCTTGAACCTGGGAGGCAGAGATTGCAGTGAGCCGAGATCATACGATTGCCTGGGTAACAAGAGTGAAACTCTGTCTCAAAAAAAAAAAAGACATGGGATCTCACTCTGTCACCCAGGCTGCAGTGCAGTGGTGTGATCATAACTCACTGCAGTCTCAACCTCCTGGGCTTAAGGGATCCTCCCACCTCAGCCTCCTGAGTCACTGGGACTACAGGCGTGCGCCACCATGCCCATCTGCATCCCCATCTTTGTGGCACAATCCTTGTCAGCCTGACCAGAAAACTCTTCCCTCCCCCATCCAGTCAGTCTCAAGTCCCCTCTATTCTCTCCCCATCATCTCTCTCAAATCTGTCCCCTCATAATAGCAGTGATGAGGATAATAGCAGCTCTTGCTAATTAAGCACTTGTTATGAGACAAGCCTGCGTTCATTCTCTCATGCTCACAGCAGTCCTTCTGGGAGGTGCTATTTTATAGAAATGAGGAAACTGAGGCTCAGAATGGTCAGGTCACATACCTGAGGTCACACAGTAAATGGCTGAGCCAGGGCTTCACCAGCGGTGGTCTGACTCTAAATCCCGTGTGCTTCCCTGTCTTGGCGCATGTTCTCTTTCCTGGGTTATTCCGACCACTTCCCAGCTGGTCTCCATCTTGCTGGTCTGATCTGGCCTCTGCCTCCTGCCAGGACTAGCTTTTCAGACCACAGGTGTGATCCTGCTGCTTCTGGCATAAGAAAATGTCCACTGGCTCCTGGTTGTCCAAGACTTAGCCAGGCTAAGACTGTCAGTGCTCTGGCCTCTCCCCACTTTCCCCTTCTCCCTCCCTCCTCCCTCTCCCTCCCTGCTGAGCATCTGCATCCCAGCAGCATTTCACTTCCTCCCATTCCCCAGAGACACCATGCCCCTCCCATTCTGTGACCTGGCACATGCTAGCTCCCCAGCTGGCACCTCTCCTGCAAAGGCCAGTTCCTGCCTGTGGGCTGTGGTCTGCTGTTGCTGCCACCTGGAGCAGAGGTGGTATGGGGACACCCCAGCCCCTGCCTTCTAACCTGTCTTGCCCTTGTGGGTGGCATGGTCTATTCCTCTACTATTCCCTGGATGCGTTAGGGCAGGGCCCAGGTTGATTTCCCCCTTTGTCCCCGGCACTTAGCACAGGCCCCAACTTGGAACGTGGCAAGAGGTCTAAGTGAGCCAGTGTGGTATCACCAGGCCTCTGGCTCCTAAGGAGGAAAAGTGGCCCTAGTTTGAGACTTTCCTAAAACTTCTGTCCTTTGTTTTCTCTTTTTTCTTTTTTTTTCCCCCTGGTCTCTGAGTACCATTTTTTCTCTTCTCTTTTTTCTTTCTTTCTTTTTTTTTTTTTTAAACTTCTGTCCTTTGTGTGTGGTGCAGGGGCAAGCTGCTGGGAGAGTCTGAAGCCAAGTGAGGAGGCTGTTGGTGTCAAAAGTAGGATGAATGTTGGGCTCTTCCCAGGATTCCTGTCTCCTCATGGGTCAGGGCCGCCTCTGAGAGGACCCTCAACCTCCACTGTGCTCCAAGTGTTCAAACCTTAAAGGGATTTTCAGGCCACGCTGGGAACCGTGACTTTTGCGGACCTGTTACTCCGTTCCTGTCTCCCCTCCGCTCTCTCTTTGCTTCCCACATGTGGTTAGGCCTGCAAGTGTCCCAGGGAGAGAGACAGCTGCAGGGAGCAGAGCAGGCAGGCCCTGAGGTCTAGGCAGCTGTTGAGGTGTTGGGGCAACTGGCAGGCTGCTGGGGCTGTCCTGGGTCTCGGATGGAGGAGGCCGGGAGGAAGGTTCAGCCTGGAGCACAGGGCTTCCTTTCCATCCCTGAGCCCAGGGCTCTGCCTTTTGCAGGGGCCTGGAGCTGCACCGTTCCCCTCAGAGAAGTTCCTGTTCTCCATGCCTGGGGTAGGGGTGAGAGTTGGAAGCAAAATAACTCTGGACCTTGACCCCCTCTAGGAATCCTACGCCAACGTGAAGCAGTGGCTGCAGGAGATTGACCGCTACGCCAGCGAGAACGTCAATAAGCTCCTGGTGGGCAACAAGAGCGACCTCACCACCAAGAAGGTGGTGGACAACACCACAGCCAAGGTAGCGGGCAGGCCGGGCGGCCTGGGTGGGGCTGGGCTGCCGCTCCTCACCTGCTCTCCCCTCCTCTTCTCTCCTCTTCCCTTGTCAGGAGTTTGCAGACTCTCTGGGCATCCCTTTCCTGGAGACGAGTGCCAAGAATGCCACCAATGTCGAGCAGGCGTTCATGACCATGGCTGCTGAGATCAAAAAGCGGATGGGCCCCGGAGCAGCCTCCGGGGGCGAGCGGCCCAATCTCAAGATCGACAGCACCCCTGTAAAGCCGGCAGGTGGCGGCTGTTGCTAGGAGGGGCACATGGAGTGGGACAGGAGGGGGCACCTTCTCCAGATGATGTCCCTAGAGGGGCAGGAGGTGCCTCCCTCTCCCTCTCCTGGGGCATTTGAGTCTGTGGCTTTGGGGTGTCCCGGGCTCCCCATCTCCCTCTGGCCCATCTGCCTGCTGCCCTGAGCCCTGGTTCTGTCAGGGTCCTTAAGGGAGGACACCCAGGACCTGTGGCTGGGCAGGGCGGGGGCCTGCTCTGCTGCTGCCTCTAGGTAACTTTCCAAGATGCCCACCACACACCTTTCTTTGGAATGAGGGCTCTTCTGTCAGTCTCCCACCCCCATGTATGCTGCACTGGGTTTCTCTCCTGCCCCTTCTTTCTTCTCTCCCCCTGCCCAAGAGCTGACAGGCTCCCCAGCCTCTACTTCCCTGGCTGCAGTCAGTGCTCAGGGCCAGGAGTGTGGCCAGGGGGTCCAGGACCTGGGCTGGACCTCAGGACGGGCATGGGGGCCACAGAGGCCCAGCAGCCTACCCTTTCCTCCCCCTACTGCCTCCTCTCCCCTCCCACACTCCCAGCTCGAGCCGTCCAGCTGTGGTGGGGTCTGAGTACATCTAGGGCTGGTGGGTGGGTAGTGGTGCTGGGCCTGTGTCTTGAGCCCGGAGGGAGTCTGCTCTTGCCACCCTCTGCCCTGCCAGAGCCAGGCCCATGCGCTGCCTGCCCACTGTGCCCCTTTGTCCCCACATCAGGCGGAGGCGGAAGGCCCACTGAGCCAGAGGCTGGGTACCAGCCTTAACCCTCACTCTGCCAGCACCTCCTCCCTTTCCCCAAGGCAGCACATCTGGCTCACTTTCCCCTCTGTCCCTGGACCCTGCCAGGGCAGGCCCTCAACCCCTGCCGCTACTTGTCCTCTGGGGAATGTGGGTTCCACCCAGGGTTGAGGGGCCTCTCTGCTTACCCCCTCTGTACCCAGGATCCTATCCCCTGTCCTCTGGCACAGCTGCTTCCTGCAGGAAAGCAGGTCTTTGGTCTCCCTGAGAAGCCATGCCCCTCATGCTGTCTCTTGCCTGTCCCACCTGTGTCCTGCCCTCCAGCTTGTATTTAAGTCCCTGGGCTGCCCCTTGGGGTGCCCCCTGCTCCCAGGTTCCCCTCTGGTTCATGTCAGGCATTTTGCGAGGAAAAGCCACTTGGGAAAAGATGGAAAAGGACGGCAAAAAAAAAAAAACAATAAATTTCCATTGGCCCTCGGGTGAGCTGAGGGTTTTTGCAAGGAAGTTGTGGTGGCTGAGTGTGGTCTGTGGTGTAAGCCCAGCCTTTTGGGGTGGGGGATGCATGGGGGTCCTGGCTTGGTTTCTGTGTCCTAAGGCTGCTGGTAAAAGCCCTTGACCCCGTTTCCTGAGGCTAGGAGAGCTGCTTGTGCTTCTGTGGTCTGTCCCCAAGGGCCCAGCACCGTTCTGTCAGGGAAAGAGGCGGGTGGCCGTCAGCGCATACCTAGCGAGCCACCGCCAACTCCCGCGGGGCACACAGGTGAAGTGCGGGGTCGGGCGGCCATCGAGGGGGCCCCCACTGCACCTGACCCGAGCTCCTTCAGGGTCCGCCCAAACGCCACTGCCCTCATTCAGCCCCTGTCCTGGCTTCGCTGTGGGTCCCGGCCAGGAGCTTCTGCCGCCTCCGACAGTGACAAGTGCCTCGCACTTCAGCCTTTTGCTCTGAGCGCCCGCCCAAGGGGGGCCCAGTGCGGCAGTGCCGGTGGCTGGAGTGCCGAGGCGGGCGGGGTGCCGGGTAGCGGCTGCGTCTACGCGGTCCGTAGAGTGGACGGCCGCTGGCTCGTCGGGGCTGGGGGTGGCGCCCGGGCCGAGCGGGCCGACCAGGGGCGCGCGGAGACCCAGCCCCTCCCGAGGCTGCTCGCGCGGCGGCCCCGCCCCCGGCTCCGCCCCGCCGGCTTCGCGGGCTGGAGAGCGAGGGAGCCGCGGGCGAGGGATCGCAGGATGAGCGATCGGGGCCCGGGCAGCCGGCAGCGGACGCGCCCCCCGAGTCCACCGGCCCGCGCCCCGCGCCCCCCACGGCCCCGCGGCCCCGGTCCCGGCCGCGTCGCCCGCCTCCCTCGAGCCCCACGGGCCATGCCCTGCCGGCCCTAAGCGCGGGCCGGGGGGCGTCCCCTTGCGCCCGGGCCCCGCGCTGGCGCCCCCCGGGCCGCCGCCCGGCGCGGGGGCCATGGCGTTCACCTTCGCCGCGTTCTGCTACATGCTCACCCTGGTGCTGTGCGCCTCCCTCATCTTCTTTGTCATCTGGCACGTAAGGCCGGGCTGGGGCTGGGGCTGGGGGCGGGGTGGGGGGCAGGGGGCACGCGGAGCGGGAGGAGCCCAAGGCGGGTGGTCTCAGAGCCCCGGGGAAACTTGGAGCCCCCTCTTTGCTATCCCCCAACCATCGGCTTGTCGGCTTCGCCCCCATTAACACCCCCCATGGTCGGCTTTTTTCCTGGGGCCCCCCTTCCTCCGCCACCCCCGCCTGTCTCTGTGTGTGTGTCAGTCGGTCCCTGACCCCCTCCTCTGCCCCCCTCCTCTGCCCCATATAGCCCAGGTGGAATTCAGGAATTTTTGATCCTTTATCTTCTACGTACGCCCCCCCCCACCATCCAGCCGCCTCCATTAGTCCGTCGGGCAGTTTGTCTGTCTGCTGCCCCCCCCCTTGTGGGTTTTTCCAGCCAGAGTGATGGAGCCGGTTGCTATGGCAACTGCATCTGTTTACAGGACCCACAGATCTCAGAGCCCATTAACCCTTTGCCTTCCCAGCCCCCTTCCTGACCAAGCAGCAGCTGGCTGTCATAAGCTCCCAGAGACCTAGCCCCCACCACCGGCTCACCTTGGGTTTCCCTACCCCTCTTGTTGGGGGCTTCCCAGCCTCCCAGGTTTCCTCTCCATTTTCCAGCTTCCCTCCTCTTCCTGCCCCGCTTCCCTTTTGTCTCACATTCCCCTTGGTCTGTCCCTTACTCTGGCCTAGCCACACCTGGTTCTTCAAAATGTCCATTCCTCATCCTGCATCCGACCCATCGCTTCCCCCAGGCTCCCTCTTCCTCCTCTTCTCCCGGGCCCCTCTCCTCCAGGGCCTCCTCTGCCCGGCTCGTTTCCTCTCACTACTGAACTATCCATCAGCCTCCAGCTCAGTGTTGGGGGCCCCTGGCCCCACTTTACTGCCCTCCCTCCCCACCCCCACCCAAACCCTGTGCCTGTCTCTGTAATATCCTGCCCAGCTCGGCCCAGGCCAGCTCAGATCAGCATCCTCTGCTCACACCTCCCGCGCACACCTCCCTGACTGTCATTCCTTTTCGGGGGTCCTTTTACCTCTCCATCTCATTTCCTTTAGCTCTTCCCTCCTTCCTCCTGGTGCCTCACCTGCTTCTTTCCCGGGCTCCCCACTTCCTCTCTCCTTTCTCTTCCTGGGACCTGCCGCCTTGCTCCATGGTTCCCTCTGCTTTCCCTTTGCCATCCCCTGCCGCCTTGCTGTTTGACATCAGGATTCCATGGACTGGCTGAACCCCTACTGCATGAGGAGTGAGCCCCTACAGGCACCTCAGCATGTGCCCTAGCTTCAGCCCTGTCACTCCGTGGCCGGCTCTGCTCTCTCTCTGGGTCTTGGTTGCTTTGTCTTTCCTCCCTCCCCCACCACCCTGAGTTACTCTGTTTTTCTTTCTGTGGGGTGGAGGCAGGAGGGCTAGGGTTCTAAGAACTGGAGGGAGCCGGGGGCCACAGTTGACCAGCTCTGGGAGGGCTTCTGAAATTCAAGGAGCCCCTTTTTGGGGCCTTCCCCACCCAGGGGCTTCCCATAGCCCCTGTGGTGTCCCTGTCCTTAGGGGATTCTCAGCAGTTTTCCATCCACCACACCTACATTGATGCTTCCCAAAGATGAGGCTCTGGGTGGCTTTGAGGGGTTCAAGGAGGAATGAAACCCAGGCCTTGCCCTTGTGGAGTGCCCAGGCTGGGTTGAAAGGCCCAAGCTTTGAAGAAATGTCTTTGTTCATTCAACAGATATTGATTGAGCGCTTGTGTGAGGCACTGTGTCCACACAGCCATTTAGCTGGACGATCTTAGCAAGTCATTTGTCCCGAGTCTGGTTCCTCGCACAGTGGACCTGTGCACATCAGATGCCTAGTGCGGCCTGCTGGGTGTAGGGGATAGGAGGTGTGGTCCTCCGTCCACAGCTGCTAAGAACTAGAATCTTACAGGGCAGGAGCCCAGATCCCACTCCAGACCCTCAGCCCAGGCCCCAGTGGTTGCTAGGCAACCCTAGTAGTGAGTGACGTGTGTCAGCTGTCACCGTGGGGGATTGTTTGTTCCGGGGGGCTGAGTCAGCACCAGGCAGCCTGGGGGGGTGGGAGGTGCGACGCCCGCCGCCTGCTGGTGGTGCCAGCTCTGGGGCACAGACGGCACCCTTCTGCTTCCTGTGGACCCTGTTGCTGTGTGTGCCAAGCAGCGGCTGCCCAGATCAATGGGGAGCTGGGGTGGGGTGGTCCAGATGGCCTCAGCTCCCTCCAGGAAGCCCATGTTCTTTCTCTCTGTGCCGTCTGGGGCCTGGGATGCCTGGGGGTGGTGGGCCTGCTGTTTCATCCTAGGGCTGGAGCTGATGGGAGGGGACCCCAGCAGGCTCCTCTGCCATCCCATTTTCCCCAAGTCACCTGTCAGCTCCTCCCAGGCCGGTCCCATCATCTCATCAAACACTTGCTCCCCTGGAGAGTTTCCACCTGTAATGACACTACCATCTGCCAGACACTCCTAACACCTGAAGGCACCTTAGGTTTCTCCCTTCACTTCACGGCCATTCGAACCCTATGGAGTCAGGCTCCAAAAGAGCTGTAGAATCCCACGCATACCTTCCGTCTACACTACAACTCTACTCACTCAGACCACCGCCAGCCCTGCTCCCAACCCTCCAAACCATCCTCTTTTGGGTCTGGCCCGAGTATGGCACAGTTCTTAGGAATTTTAACCCTGGAGTTACACTGGGTTAGAATCCTGGTTTGCCACTAACCAGCCGTGTGGCCTTGGACAAGCCACTTAACCTATCTCAGCTTCCTCATCTGCAAAACAGACATGAAAATAAAACTAGTACCTAAGTCATTAGGTTGTCGCAAGCATTAAATGAGTTAATCCACATACTGGCCAGCAGAAGGACCACTTAGATCTCAGCTGTGACTGTCAGCAAGCTCAGATTCCTTGCCCCACTAATCCTGATACATGGACCAATCCTAAGACATGGACCTGACCACCCCACTATGCTGCTGTGTTCTCTTCAATGTGCCCCCCCCATACTTTTTGTTAAAGTCCAAACTCCTGGTCTGGCCTTACAGGGTGCCCATGTCTGACTCTGCTGGACTCTCCAGCTCCTCTTCCACCATGGCACTGTCCTGCCAGCCCCATGAAACCTGCAGAATGTCTCACCCTTCTGCCATTGTACCTTCTGCTGCTTGGACTGCACTGCCTCCATTTGCTCACCAACACCCACTCCTAGTTGGGCCTGCATTCCATCACCCGGCACACAGGGTTAAGCGCCCACTCCTGGTCCTCCCTCTACCCCAAACCCTGATCACCTGGCATGTAGTCATCCCTCTGGGCCTGGGTTCCTCCTGGGCAGGGGCTGCGTCCCAGGCCTCTGGAGCTCCAGTGCTCAGCACAGGGCCTAAGACCCGGCAGGGTAGACACGAGGCCATGTCTTGGGATGTTTTGGAAGTGGGTGTAGTGGACATGGACCTGAACTGGGCATCCAGACCCTAGGGTTCCCTCTGGACTGTTGTGATGACCTTGGACCAGGCCCTGCTCCTCCCTGGGCCTTGTTTCTCCACCTTTGCAACAAGCTCCACCTGGCCCGGTCCTCTTGTGTAAACTCCTATCCCACCGAAGGACTTGGAGGGAGGCCATAAACTGCAGCCTCAGCCCTGACGGGCACCCGCCCTCTCCCCAGATCATAGCCTTTGACGAGCTGCGGACCGACTTCAAGAACCCCATCGACCAGGGGAACCCTGCGCGGGCAGTAAGTGATACATGTGCTGTGCCGAGGTGTGTCCGTCCGTCTGTCGTTCCGTCTGTCGTGGGCTGGGGGTGGGAGACGGGAAGGCGGGGGTGGGGTGGGGGGCCGACCGCCATGCCCCTTCCTCTCTGTCTCCGCCCCCAGCAAACACCTGGCGCGGGCTCAGGGTTGAGTTCCTCCTGGCAGGGCGGCGGTTGCCAGGCTCTGGGCCGTTGCCATGGAGACGCGGGTGAAGGCCCCTCCATGGTGACGGTCGCCATGGGGACGGCGCGGCTGCTTCCCGGCCGCGCCGACTGTGCCGCAGAGACCGTTCTGGCGCCCCCTGGCGGCCACATGCAGGGCGGTGGGAGCCGCTCCAGTACCTGCTTCTCTGTCTCCCACATCGCGGCCTTTTGCTTCCCCCAACAGCGCGAGCGTTTAAAAAACATCGAACGCATCTGCTGCCTCCTGAGGAAGGTCAGTGTCAGGGCTAGGGGCAAGAGGCTCCTAGCCCAGCGTTGCCCCCACTGTCTGTGGCCCAGAAACAGGCCTTCCTCCTCTTTTTGGGCCTGTCTGATCCACTCTGCTACTTGGGAGGGAGTGGGAAGCCAGAAGCCTTTTAGTCCCCAGAGGTCATGGTGGGTGGGCACCTCCAAACACCAGCTCCTCTCTGTGCCCTTGAAGCTTGGGTCTGTCCTAGCACCAGGCCGCTGACCTCTCACCCTCACTCCCCCAGCTGGTGGTCCCAGAATATTCCATCCACGGCCTCTTCTGTCTGATGTTTCTGTGTGCAGCAGAGTGGGTGACCCTGGGCCTCAACATCCCCCTCCTCTTCTACCACCTCTGGAGGTGAGGGTAGCAGCTGCCTTGGGGAGGCTGAGATGGGGAACAGGGGCAGGATGGGGGTGGGAGCCCTGATAGCAGACTCAAGCCCCTGTCTGCCCCAGGTACTTCCACCGTCCTGCAGATGGCTCCGAGGTCATGTATGATGCGGTCTCCATCATGAATGCTGACATCCTCAACTACTGCCAGAAGGAGTCCTGGTGCAAACTTGCCTTCTACCTGCTCTCCTTCTTCTATTACCTGTACAGGTGAGGCCCTGCCCACAGCAGTCGGAACTCAGGGATGTCCTGGCATCATGCTTCCAACCCCAAATTCCTGCCCTTTGCCCTTGAGGACTGAGGGCAGCCCAGGGTGGGGCCAGGTGGGCAGCTGGGTGGCTGTGTGTGTGCAGGGCTAGGCTCACTGGTTCATCTTCCCACAGTATGGTTTATACACTGGTGAGTTTCTAAGGGGGAAGCCGGCCAGGGAGCAAGCCCAGAACGGACCGGACGCCTGTGCACCCCCAGCCCTGCCCCTCGGCCGCAGAGGCCTCAGCCCTGGGGAGGGAGGGGGCACTGGTGCCCCCAGCCTCTCCACACCCCAAACTGCTGCTGCGGGGACCCCCCCCCCGCGCCTTCAGAGCCCTCCCCCTTGGACTAGAGCGGCTGGGCAGAGCTCTAGGGGCAGGGGTTCCTCTGCCAGCCTATGGGCATGGCAGTCAGTCCTGGAAGGGGCAGGACCTCCAGCCTTGTCCATTTCGGGGGAAACCTGGGCCCTGCCAAGGGGCAGAGCTTGACCCTGGAAATTCTGGGCCACCCCCCTCCACCCCCACCTTGAGGCTCCCCCTGCAGGTGGGGGGGCACCCACACCGGGAATGAGCAGGCTCAGCAGGGGGGCAGCCCCACCCCTAGTCTGCCCTCCCCTCTCCCCCAGGCTCTTTCTCCAGCCCTGTCTCCATGTGCCCCAACCTCGGCCCACCTTGTCTCTTGGACCTATTTTCTATGTCGCCTGGAGGAGTCCGGCACCCCCTCCCCGGCCATTTGTGACAAAACATGAATAAACTACTGCAAATATGTGGGCCCCGGTTCTGCTCCTGGAAAGCTTGAAGAGGAGATGGGGGCCGGTTCAGGGGACTGTATAGGGGGCAGCCCTAAGCTGAATCCCCAGCCTGGCTCATCTCATCCTACTAGCTCACAGACCCTGCTGGAGCCCCCACCCAGAGGGATCAGATGCCTTCTGGGTTCCCTCGGCAGCCTCCTTCCATCTTCTCTTTCACAGCTGAGGCTGCTGAAACCCTTACAACGCAGTAGCAAGGTCACCAAAGTCATGAAGCCCTCCCTGGGTCCACCTTCTTCCTAGACAGCCCCAAGCCCGGCCCCCAGAGGCCCAGAGGTATCTGCACCTCCCCATCAGGCCCCAGGAACAAGGGTCAGACAAAGTCAAGGAAATCAAATCTTCAATGAATGAAAAACTCAGTGCCATCTGGAGCCAGGGGTCACCGGACCAGGTGGAAGGTCAGCCAGTATATGATGAGGGGCTGGAAGGCTGCAGCTCCCAGAGTCAGGTAGAGCTGGAGACGCTGCCGGGGGACAGGGCCCCCCACACTGTCGGGGCCCAGGGCTGCTGTCCGCAAAGAGCACACCTGGAAGAAAGGAGAGCTGAAGCCTAGCCAGGAGGAGGAGGTTTGCCCCCAAGTGAAGGTAGGGGATGGGGGGATGCACCAGACTCACAATGAAGTACATGAGCGCCGACGAGGTCCAGGCCAGCGCCACATAGTAGCCATCGCTGCCGAACAGCAGCCCTGTGAGCACACTGAGGATCATTCTGGGGTGGGAGGAGGAGAGGGTTGCTGACCCCCAGGGGTCCAGGCCTGGGATTAGCCCTACCCCCAACACCCAGAGCCCAGCTGGACCCCGCCTCCCACCAGCACCTTTTACTCTCAATCTGTCCCCACAGGGACCCAGACCCAAAAGCGATGTGGAAGGCCCAGGACTCAGCCCCAGGACCTAGATCTGAGACCCCTTTCTCTCCCCATGACTCTCGCAGGGTGACTCTCAACACCTCCCCAACCTCTGCATAGCACTCAGGTCTTCAGGAGACTGCTAGAGACAGCTGGTCCCCTTAACAGAGCAGTGCTAGAGGTCACCAGGTACCAAGACATGACCAGGGTCACAGTTCGAGGCTACAGCTATACAGGCCCAGACCCAAGGCCACTTCCCCCCGGCCCACAGGTGCTCACCCCACATATTTGTAGCCACTGTAGGCCAGCAGGTGAAAGGTGCTCAGGTCACTGCGCACGGTGGCCAGGTAGAGGCCAAGGAGCAGGGCCAGCACCTCCATCACCACCCACACCAGCGCTGTGCTTGCACACAGACCCAGCACCTCCGGGGAGAATCTGTGCCGAAGGAGGGGCGTCTCAGAGCCAGGCATCCTGAGGCAGGGGTGAGGGTGAGAGGCTGGGGCAACAAAGGGTGGGCGGGAACCACCACATATGCCCTAGGGAGGTGGGGAGAAGAGCTCACAGGGAGGGGAGGGTGAGGGAGGGGGCTGGCACTGACCTTTTCTGAATGCCCAGTGCCATCCCAGCCAGGAGCACGTAGGTGATGAAGGCCATCGCTGCCAAGTGCCACAGAGATGCCATCAGCCTGGCTTCCTCAACCAGAGCTGCCCTACTAGGCATTTGGGGATGCTGACGCAACATCTTTGCCCCACACTTCCTTCCCTGCAAAGCCCAGCATGGCCTGACCTCCACGTTCTGCTCCCAAATGCTCTGCCTGGGATGCCTATTTCCCAACAGCTCTCTCCTGCTGTGTAAATCCACCTGACTCTTCTCCCAGGACCACAAGCCACCTCCTTTCCTGCCCCTGTGCTGGAAAGCTCATCGGTTTCTGCTGCATCTCAGAAACCAGATCATGGGCCAAGGCCATTGTTCCGCCTAGACAGGGACCAAACTGATTTCTGGCAAGACCAGAATGTAGGTTCAGTGGACACCCATGCTGTCCCTAGAGTCTGGGGCCATGGAGGTGATCTCACCTTAGTCAGCAATTCTAAGTCTGGCCCTCGGCACTGGCTGGGGCTGGGGCTCTGGCTGCCCAGCAATGCAGGGAATCCCAGGTTTAACTTGGAGCAGTACTCATAAAAGCTCAGAGCCCGTGAGAGCCGGGCTTCAGCAGCAGTTCCAGCTCAGTTCTGTCCTGTGCCCCACTTAAAGCAGCACTAGAACTGGCTGGGCACAGTGGCTCACACCTATAATCCCAGCACTTTGGGAGGCCAATGCAGGCAGATCACTTGAGCCCAGGAGTTCAAGACCAGCCTGGGCAACATGGCAAAACCCTGTCTCTACTAAAAATACAAAAATTAGCTGGGTGTGGTGGTGTGCGCCCACAGCGTGTAGTCCCAGCTACTCAGGAGGCTGAGGTGGGAGGATCGCTGCCTGAGCCTCAGAGGCAGAGGTTGCAGTGAGTGAGCCAAAATCACACCACTGTACTCAAGTCTGGTGACAGAGTGAGACCCTGTCTCAAAAGGAAAAAAAAAAAAAAAAAAAGCACTAATGTGACCCCCAGAAGGGGAGTGTCTGGATTCAAAAAATCAGCTCTGCCACCTGTCAACTCTAAGGCCTCAACAATACCGAGTTCCTCTGAGGCTTGGCTTCAACATGTAAAACAGGGACACCAGTTCCAGCCTTACACAGTGGCTGCGACGGGCAAACGGGATGAAGGAGGGAAGAACCCCTGCCCTGCCCAGCACACCGAGGCTGGCTGCCCTCACTGGAAGCTCCTCTGGGCTGGCCCCTGCACACTCACTCCCCGTGGGTGTCTACGATGGTCCTAGCCCCGTGCAGCCAACAGGGCAGAGAAGAGTCAGCTGCACATGTGGGCAGCCTGAAAAATGCCATGTGGACAGGCAGTTGTGGGAACCCAGAAGGGAGCCACCACGAAGGGATAACAGCACACCTTGGAGGACAAGTAATAATGATGTCCTTCATTTGCTATGTCCTTCCTGTGTGCCAGGTGAGGTGTTGAGCCAGTATCACCTCACTGAATCTCTCCCACGACCCTTTGGGGTAGTGACTATATTAGTCCTGTTTTACTGAACAGTACAAATAACCAGCCCGAAGTCCGACAGCTGGAAGCTGCAAAGCCAGGCCTAAACCCAGAGCTCCAGGCTGGGGAGAGACATAGTCCAAATCAAGAGACAGGAAGGTCTCAAAAGGGTGTCCTGGGGACACTGAAGGCACATCCAGGAAGCTCCTTACAGGTCACCCTGCACTACCTCCCTGGTGTCTTGCAACTGCCACACATACACACAGCACCAAGAGCAGGTGCTGACTCGGTAGCTGAGCTTCCCATTCATCCCTCAAGACACAAGTCCCCGCCACGTTCCCCGGCCGAGGTCAGAGACTCACTGGGGATATAGAGGTCAGGGGCGTTGAGGTCTTGCCGGGGGGGAAGAGGCACGTCACGACTGTACTGCACTTCCCAGTTCTGGCAGTGGCAGCAGCGGCCACATCAGGAGGAGAAGAAGAGAAAAGAGAAGGGGGTTGAGCTCTGGAGGCCAGACTGGAGCAGGATGAGGAAGGCCCACCAGCTCCTTTGGTAGGAAGCTCACCTGGTGTGTGTAGGGGAAGACCAGCAGCCCTAGCTTCTTGGCCACATAGGCTGAGTCCACAGCAAAAAAATACTTCAGTTTGTTCACAGACACAAAACGGTGCAGCTGGGAGGGGAGAGAGGAGGCTGTGGGCAAGCCGCACCCCAGGCCACAGGGTACCCCTCTGCGTGCTCCTTCCCTGAGGGCACTGTGAGGAATCGGGTGGAATTCTGAGATGCCCCAGCCCTAGCCAAAAATTCTGCCACCCGTGCCCTGGGGGCAGGCCACACCTCCTTGTGCACCATGTCCTTCCCATGGGATGCAATGGAGCTGCCATAGGCCATAGCCACATTGGCCATTGGGTCCCCAAGCAAGTGGTTAACACTGAAGGCCACGTCTGCTCCTGGGGCTGGGTATCCCCCGGGCTGGCTGGAATAACCACCGCTTGTGTCCTCGAAGAGCGGAGGGGGATCCGGAGCTGCCCGGGCCCTGTGCTTGGAGCCTGTGGGTTTGGAGAGATCAGAGTAGGTGACAGAAATACCAAGCATAAGCCCAAACCACCGCCCCCTCCCTGGCTGGACGGCCCTGCACGGGTCTTGCAGGTACAATCAGTGAGGGGACCCCAAGCTGGGTGAGGGGGAGCTGAGAAAGAACTTTGATGAGGGATCCTTCGCGAGAAATCCGTTGCTAAATGTAGGCAAAGGAAGAGCCGAGGCAGTGCCTAGAACTGGTTGTCCACTTGGGGTTTCTGGAGGCCTCTCAAGGGAAGTGACCTCTGAACTGAGACATAGTGAGTAGAAGTTTGCTAGGTGAAAATAACTGGGAGGGCATCCTAGCGTGAACAAAGCAGGAAGAGGCGACAGCTGGCTACCCGGAGTCCCTGGACAGTGCTCAGGGACCCCGCCAGGCTCACAACAGCCAAAGGAGTTTCTGGAGGCGGAGGCGGACCCTGTTTGCCCCCGATTCCGGTATGAGACTCCCAGCTGTGCTACCACAGCCCGGTCTCAGGACTGGGCCGAGAGGGCGAAGTCCGGGACGCGTGGCAGCGTCGCGAGGGGCAGGAACCCGAATGACACTCCCGCCCTGGGCAGAGGTCCCAGTCTCTATATCCCTCGGGGTGAGCGGGCCGCGCCGCCGACTCTCCCGGCGCCGGCCGCGCCCCGCCCCCCCCGCCCGCCCGCGCCCCACGCACCGTGGGCTCCGTAGCCCGAGTGATAAGCCATGGCCGCGACGCTCGCTCTCCCTCCCCGAGGGCCCGCTGCGCCGCCTCGTGGGTGCGAATACTAATAAAGCAGCTGCTCCGCGCCCGAGGCACCGACCGAGGCCACCGGGCCGCGCTACACGTCCGCCGCCCCGCCGGTCGCGGCCGCGCGGCGTCATCCCCCGCGCCTGTCATTGGCTCAACGGTGGCGCCGGCTCGCCTCTCCCCTCTCCCAATTGGCTACTGACGGGCTCTGGACTGAGCGGATTCGGCAGAAGGCAACATCCGGGTTAGGGGCAGGCGGAGCGACTTCTGGTGCCTGGGATTGGATCACGGGCTTGCCAGTTCACGGTGGGAACACCCAATAGAAGGGTTAAGGGAGAAGGTGGGCGAGAATTATTTCCGCGCCTGCGCGGTGAGGCACTTGACGCACACTGCCACGACTACACCAGGGAGACGAGAGGAGACTTGCGGCCGGAGTCAGGAACGAAGCTTCACTAGTGGGACGTACTCCAGGAGGGAATAGGGCCGTCCAGTTTCGACCAAGCCCTGCCCTTCGGGGCCCCTGTCCCTCCCTCTCTGCGCAGGTTTTCCTCCTCTGTCCCTCACACTTCTCGCAGTCCTGGAACGGAGCCCCGGCAGCCCCGGAGGTGGTGGTGGGAGGCTGGACCTATCAGGGACAGAACGGCCCAGCAAGCCCCAGGATGCTGACGACTCCTCCCACCTACCACTCCTCTTCTCCACGTGGGTGCTGTCCGCCGTCCGGTGCTGAAAATGCCCTCCCGCCTCTGCCGCCATCCTGTAGACTTTCGGGGGCCTGCTGATGGGAGGATTTGGGGTCTCGAACCACACACTCCTAGCGAGCCCGTGGCCACACGCACACATACACGCATACTGCAAAACTGCGGCCCAGAGGATCCGAAGTCCCAGAGATTGGGTGGTATAGGTGGGGCAGACCTGCCCATAGACTCTCCTGTAGTCCAGCAGATTTGGGGACAGAGGTGTCCTGATCCGCCTCCCGAAGCTGCAGCCCAAACTCCTGAGTCATCACCAGGCCTGTGGTCTTCTCGAAGTGAGGCCCCCAAGCCTCACTTGTAGTTCCTGGGGTTCCTTTCTCTACACCCAGGTTCTGACCACTCCCACCAACCCTGGAGACAGTCTTCAGAGGCATCCCTCTCACAGACCTTCAGCCACCGCTTTCTAGAAAGCACGATCAGGTCCTCTGCGACCTCTCTAATTAGCTACCAGGTGTCTAGTTACACCAGATGACCTTACTGCTCCCCAAACTCAGCCCACGTGGTCCGATTGCAGTGCCATTGCCCAGAGGTCCCCTCCACCAGGGATGCCCTTCCCCCTCATATCCACTTGTCCACAAGCCTAGTTACCTTTAAGAATCAGTTCAGTTCTTGCCTCTCAAAGGGACAAAGGGAGCAGAGACCTGACCTGGCCAGGGGTGGAGGTCATAGACTGGGTTCTAGGCCCCCCCTGGGTGCACTGAATTTGCCCTGCATGTAAGTTCCATGAGGATAGGCCCTGTTGTCATTCACTTCTACCCTTGTCTTCCCAGTGCCAAGCACAATACTTGCATACAGAAAACACCCAATAAACATCTGTGTCCAATAAATAAATAATAAATAGATAAGACCCTAGACCAGTTCTTTCCTCTGTCTACATCTCAGTTACCTCATTTAAGTGGGTAGGGGTGTTTATTTTTATTTTTATTTTATTTTTTGAGACAGAGTCTTGCTCTGATGCCAGGCACCAGGCTGGTGTGCAGTGGCATAATCTCGGCTCACTGCAATCTCCGCCTCTGGGTTCAAACAATTCTCCTGCCTCAGTCTCCCAAGTAGCTGGGACTACAGGCGTGCGCCACCATGCCCAGCTAATTTTTGTATTTTAGTAGAGACGGGGTTTCACCATGTTGGCCAGGATGGTCTCCCTCTCTTGACCTCGTGATCTGCCCACCTCAGCCTCCTAAAATGCTGGGATTACAGGCGTCAGCCACCAAGCAGGCCTTATTTTTTTTTTTTATTTTTATTTTTTGGGATAGAGTCGCCCTGTCCCCCAGGCTGGAGTGCAATGGTGTGATCTTAGTTCACTGCAACCTTCACCTCCCAGGTTCAAACGATTCTCCTGCCTCAGCCTCCTGAGAAGCTGGGATTATAGGAGCCCGCCACCACACCCAGCTAATTTTGTATTTTAGTAGAGACAGGGTTTCACCATGTTGGCCAGGCTCAAACCACTGACCTCATGATCCGCCCTCCTCAACCTCCCAAAGTGCTGAGATTACAGATGTGAGCCACCGCACCCTGTGGGGTGTTTAATTGAATGGTTTTTGAGTTGCTCTTTGCCGGAACACACGCACATACAAAACGAATTAACCCACCAGTATTGCAGCTCATTTTCGACCCAGATTGTTTAGTTTGGGAGCAAAGCCAGACCCAGGCACGGGTATGAAGATCTGAGGCCCTAGAGGGCCAGGAAGTAGTACTAGGGCCACGTGTACCTGGGAGGGGGTCATCCAATGCAAGCCAGTTCCCATGTCCCTGCAAGGCACGATGAATGCTTGTGAACTGAATCCAAAACCTTTCTATGTCTCTTTCTTTCTCTTTCTTTTTCTTTCTTTCTCTCTCTCTTCCTTCTCCCTCCCTCCCTCTCTCTCTTTCTTTTTCTTTTTCTCTTTCTTTCTTTCTCTCTCTCTTTCTTTTTCTTTCTTTCTCTCTCTCTCTCTCTTTCTTTCTTTCCCTCCTCCTCCACCTGTTCCTCCTCATTCCTCCTCCTCCTTCCAGACAGGGTCTTACTCTGTCACACAGGCTGAAACATAGGGCAGGATGGATGCCTGTAAACTGAATCCAAAACCTTTCTGTCTTTCTTTTTCTTTCTTTTTTTCTCTCCTCTTCCTCCTCCTTCTCTTCTTCTTTCTTCTTTTGAGGCAGGGTCTGACTCTGTCACGCAGACTGGAGCACAGTGGTGTAAACACAGCTCACTGCAGCCTCTAACTCCCAGACTCAGTTGATATTCCTGTCTTAACTCCCAAGTAGCTGGGAATACAGGTGCACAGCCCAGCTCATTTTAAAATTTTTTCGTAGAGGCAGGGTTTTACCATGTTTCCAAGGTTGCTGGAACTCCTGGGCTCCAGCGATCCTCCCACCTTGGTCGCCCAAAGTGCTGGGATTACAGGCGTGAGCCACTCAGACCGACCTCTATCCCCATTTCTCAGATGGGAAAACTGAGGTTGGGAGTGGAGCCTTCTGGCCCAAGGTCACGAAACCTAGGGTCCCTTGTATCTTGGCCCCAGTCTGCCTGCCCTAAGCTGAGCCCAGCACCCCTTCCCAGCCAGTGAGACTCATCACGCCTTTCTCAGCTGTTACTGCCCTCTTCCCCAACAAGTGAGGCTTCGGGGATGGGGTCTGGGTGGGCTTAGCTCTGGGCCTACTCCTTAGAGACGGGACCCCGCGGGCGCCCACCCACTTTGGAGATTCTCCTTTTTCGTTTTACAGTCCGGGAAGCCCAGGCGACAGAGGGTTAGACCAGCTCAAGGTCGCAAGCGCGAGCGCGGCTGGAGGAGAAACCAGGGGTCCAGCCGCCCAGCGGGGCTTCTCGGGGGCAGGCGGAGCGTCTGCGGTGCCAGGCGCTGCCGGCGGCGCCGCCGGTGCCGCGGGGGCGGGGTCAGCGGAGGGCGGGGCGCCGGGCACCCGGGCCGCCAACGCCGCCGCTGCCGCCGCCGCGCTCGGGCTCGAGCTCCGCGCACTCCCTCCGCGGCCGCCGAGCCGAGCGGACGCCCCCGGGGGCCGCGCCGCAGCCCTCCGCGCTCCCCCCTATCATGCCCGGTGCCCAGGCTGGGGCCGCCCAAGCAGCCAGGACACCATGCCCGAGGACGGCGCTGGCGACGGCGGGGAGGTTCCCGCGCTCATCCCGGACGGCGAGCCGCTGCGGGAAGAGGTACCTGGCGCTGATGGGGGGCCGGAGCGTGAGGGGGACCAGTGCAGAAGGCGACCCCAGGAGAGGGGCTGAGGAGGGAAGTCCCAGAGCCCCTATGGCCAATGACGTCATTGGGGTCACCTGCGTCCTGCCAGGGGTCCCTGGGCCCAGGGTCCAGCGTTGGGGGTAGGGGTGGGGCGGCTGGGCAGCTATGTGGGGGGCGACTTCCGCCCCCGGCGCCCCCTCATCCAGCCTCGCCCGTCCTGTGACGTCAGCGCCTGGCCCCCACACGTCCCCGTGCCGCAGCGCAGCGGGGGTTGCTGCCCCCACCTCCAGGGCGGTGGGGTCAGGTCCCTAGCCCGGCCCAGCCGCTCACGAGGTATTCGGGCAGTGCCTGCAATGCAGCAGCAGTCTCAGGGCCTGGAGGGGAGGAGGGGAAGAAGAAGGGTGTTGCCTGGGTACCCCTTCTCCTTGTCCCGGAGGTGAGGACTGAGGGCCCATTCTGCTGACTGCGACCCCGATGGCCCTCCTCAGCCCTAACCAGGAAGGTCTGCAGGACCTGGGGCCCTGAGTGATGTGTGGGTGATAGGGTGGTGAGTGGGGCTGTATGTGCGTTTGGGTGAATGTAGCCTGCTTGTTTGTGTGTGCTGTGTGGGTGTGTGTGCCCTACACCTTGGGTGGAACCTGTGTGCCCTGTAGTCAGGTGAGGGGTGAGTGGGTGCGTGACTCGGATTGTCACCCAGTGGTCTAGGTGTGTGCATGTGAGCAAGTCCTGTTGTGGGTGGGTCTCTCCCTGTGGAGTCTGAGGAGCGTGGGTGTCAGGTTGCTGTGGGGGGCGGGGAGATGTGCAGTGTGGTCAGGTGAAGGTCTGGTATGTCTCTGGGCTTCACTGCATGTGTAACATGTATGTGTGTGTGTGTTCTGTGGTGGATGGGTCTGTGGCGTGCGTGTGTATGTATGTGTGTGTAACATCCTACAGTTGTGGGAGTCTGTGCCCTGGGGACAGGTGAGGGTCTGCAGTTTCCTGTGTGACCGGCAGTGTGGCCCTCCATGGTGGGTGGGTCTGTGATGAGCATGTGTTGGAGGGGCGTGGACAAGTGTGTATGCACCCGACAGGCCTTGCAGGTCAGGTGGCGCTGTGCTCCGTGCTGGATGATGGGGACAGGCAGTGTCTGGGCTGGGCTGGGGGGTGGTTCCTCTCCTCCTGGGCCTCTGGAGGCCTGGTAGGTCTGGGCAGGAGAGGTGGTCCCTTAACCCCTCTTTTGTTGTTTCACTTTCTTCCTCCCCTTTGTACCCTTCCCCTCTCTCCACTTCATCCCTACCAGCTTCTCTCTCCATAGGCACCTGGGGGGTGAGGTGGCCAGGCTGGCATCCCTGCCAGGGAGGGTGTGGCAAGCCCTCTGGGCCAGGGAGTGGCCCCTGATGCCCAGCAGCAGTGTCTCACCCCCTCGTTTAGCACAGATGGGGAGTGGAGGACGGCCCTCCATCTGCTCCCCACCCCAAGACTCGCACCTCCCCCGTTCTCAACACACCCTCTTTCTTGTTGACTTAAAAGCCTCTACTGAATCTCCTGAGTCCCTATAGAACAAGGGACCAGAGGGAGTCTCAGGGTAAAGGTGATCATATTTATTCCCACGACCAGACCCTGTGCTAAGATCTTCACACATATGATCTCATTGAATCCTCACAACAGACTCGGTTTACAGATGAGGAAATTGAGGTCCAGAGAGGATGAGGGAGCTGCCCAAGTCATACAGTAAGTGGTGGAGCCAGCACTGGCTCCTGGGCAGTGAAACTCCAAAGCCCATACTGTTTACCCCTCAGGCCCCCTCCACCCTGGCTTCCCAGACCAACAGGACCAGGAATCAAGGCCCAGAGAGGGCAGAGATATAGCTAAATCCACACAGCAAATCAGAGCAGAGCCAGGACCAGAACTCAGTTTTCTCAATAGCCAGTGTGAGGATCCATTCCTCCTGGCTGAGGTGGGCCTGGTGTGTCCTATGTGTGGTTGGCTGAGTGCTAGCAGGGCACAGTGGAGGATGGGTTTGGAGCAGGGAGGCCTGAGTTTGACTCTGCAGTGCCACTGTGAGTGAGCTGGAAATGTGAGGCCAGGAGCAAGCTGCTCATCCCTCTGAGCCTCAGTTTCCTCCTCTGTAAAGTGGGGCTCATGGCGTCACCTCCCTCAGCCAGGTTAAGCAGAGTGCAGGCCCCACTGATGGCCCCACCTGACACAGCTTCCCTCTCTCTGCCCACCTGCAGCAGCGCCCCCTGAAACAGTCCCTGGGAAGCTCCTTGTGCCGCGAGTCGCACTGGAAGTGCCTGCTCCTCACGCTGCTCATCCACGCCTGCGGGGCCGTGGTGGCCTGGTGTCGCCTGGCCACGGTGCCTCGGCTGGTCCTGGGGCCCGAGGCTGCCTTGGCCCGGGGTGCTGGGGGCCCACCACCCACCTACCCGGCCAGCCCCTGCTCCGATGGCTACCTGTACATCCCGCTGGCCTTCGTCTCCCTCCTCTACCTCCTCTACCTGGCCGAGTGCTGGCACTGTCATGTGCGGTCCTGCCAGGCGCCACGCACCGACGCCCACACGGTACTGGCACTGATCCGCCGGCTGCAGCAGGCGCCGCCATGCGTCTGGTGGAAGGCCACCAGCTACCACTACGTGCGGCGCACCCGCCAGATCACGCGCTACCGCAACGGCGACGCCTACACAACCACGCAGGTGTACCACGAGCGCGCCGACAGCCGCACGGCCCGCGGCGAGTTTGACTACTCGGCGCATGGCGTCCGCGACGTCTCCAAGGAGCTGGTGGGGCTGGCGGAGCACGCGGCCACGCGGCTGCGCTTCACCAAGTGCTTCAGCTTCGGCAGCGCCGAGGCCGAGGCCTCGTACCTCACGCAGCGGGCGCGCTTCTTCAGCGCCAACGAGGGCCTGGACGACTACCTGGAGGCGCGCGAGGGCATGCACCTGAAGGACGTGGACTTCCGCGAGTCGCTCATGGTCTTCGCCGATCCCCGCAGCCCGCCTTGGTACGCGCGCGCCTGGGTCTTCTGGCTCGTGTCTGCGGCCACGCTGTCGTGGCCCCTGCGCGTTGTGGCCGCCTACGGCACGGCCCACGTGCACTACCAGGTGGAGAAGCTCTTCGGCGCCAGCTCGCCCCCGCCCGGGGCCATGCCCAGCGGGCCCCCGCTGTCCCGCGTGGCCACGGTGGACTTCACCGAGCTTGAGTGGCACATCTGCTCCAACCGGCAGCTGGTGCCCAGCTACTCGGAGGCCGTGGTCATGGGCGCGGGCTCGGGCGCCTACCTCCGAGGCTGCCAGCGCTGCCGCCGCTCCGTCAGCAGCAACTCGCTGCCCCCCGCCCGGCCCAGCGGGCCCCGCCTGCCCTTCAGCCGCAGCCGCCTCTCGCTGGGCGCCGGGGGCCGAGCCACGCCAGGGGTCTTCCGCAGCCTGAGCGGGGGGCCGCTGGGGCGCCGTGGAGAGGACACGGAACCCCTGGAGAGCCCGCCCTGCTACGAGGACGCCCTCTACTTCCCGGTGCTCATTGTCCACGGAGACAGCGGCTGCCAGGGGGATGGGCAGGGTGCGCTCTGAGACCCCCAACGGCCCCCAGAGTGGCCCCCTCTCACCGTCCCACCATGGGCTTAGATGCCCGAGTGATTGTCGTCCGAAACAGGCGGGAAAACAGACCAGCCACACACAAGGGGCGGGAGTGGGGTGGGGGTGGGGGTGGGGTGGGGTGGGGGTCTTTAAACAGACTAACATGCAGTGACCCGTGGTCGATTTGGAGGAAACGGACGCCACCTAAGTTGAGCCTAAGAACCGCCCCCAGCATGGCTTCCCCCGACCATGTTGCACCCCCCAAGTTGGCAGATGATCTGGCCTGGAGGCCTCTCAGGAACGGCAGGAGAAGCTTCCAGAAAGGCTGAGACAGAGGATTCCCAGGGCCAGCTGTCCCCTGCAGCAGAGGCTGCCTGTGGACACTTCTCTGTGGGGGCTGAGGCCACACTGGGAGCCCTCCAGTGATGCAGAAGCACAAATTGGCGGGTTGGGGCCATGCCCAGCCAGGTTGGCTTCCCTGGGGCTGAAGAGCTGGCTGTGGTGGCACCGCGACCTTGGCCCTGCTACTCACCCAACATTCCGTCCTCCTCTGATAGGCCCCTCTCCGTCTGCTCTCTCGCCCGCTGCTCAGGGCCAGTCCCTGATTGGACTTAGCAGTGCGGCCCCTCCACTGGGAGCCTGGTTCTGGGAGCACAGCCTTGCCCTGCCCACCCATGCTGTTTCCCCTGGTACCCCCCACACCCTCCCCCTCACATTCAGCCACCGCTACAACCTGGGGTTTCTTCTCAGGGCCCCACCTGGTTGCCACATCCCCTGGCCTCTGCTCCTGCCTCCCAAAGTCCACGTCTGCCCCCATCAGCCACGCACACCCAGGACGCCTTCTCCCCTCTCCTCGCCCTCCCGGCCTTATCTACTCTTCACTTTCCTGATGATCTGTGGAGGCCAGGCCCAGAGGGCATCCGAGGGGCCCAGCCTCAGCCTTAGCCTCTTGGACGATGCCCTTGCTCCATCATGCAGGCCCTTGCTTCTCCCATCAATGGGTCCTGGCCCAGGGGACACTGTCCCTCCTCCAGGGAGGAGAGAGGAGTTCCTTCCCTTCCTATGAGGGCTTTCACTCCCTCTGAGGGGTGGGGGAAGGGAGGAGGCCAAGAAGATGCAGATTAAATAAAGGTATGGAATGGAAGGCCTGTGCATTCCTGGGTCGTGTGTCTGAGGCCACCACTGCAAGTATTATGGGCCACCGTGGTTCAGGGCACGATGATGGGTTCTGGGAGGGGACTCAGAGTTGGGCTCTAGGAACAACGAGGGGAGCCAAGGAGAGGAACCCTCCCCCGCCCAGCCTGGGGCCTCTGAGACTCAAGTGTGAGTCACTCTGAGCATTCCCTGACTCTGGTGTCTGGGCCCAGATCACTTCTAAGGCATTATCAAGGTGGCCCTTCTTCCAGCTCAGTGGGGGGATTCCAGTCTGCTGCTGGGCATGCTGAGGGCTAAGGGTGTGGTGGCTGGTCCCCAAAGTGGGGAGAAAGAGCTGTGGTCTGTGACTAGAATTCAGTGCCCCCAGAAGCTACCGACATTATCAGTTTGAGGGAATGGGCGCGAAGCAGGTCGGAGGACACAAAGCCGGAAAGGGCAGCCGAGAGCCAGGGCAGGCTGGCATGGAATCCAAAGGCAGAGAAAACATCAGGACAGAGGAAGGTCCTGACTCCCTGACAGGCTCTGAAAGATTCCTGGAAGTGGCATCATCACACGAGCAGCAGTGCAGGGTGTTCACTGCACAAGGGCAGCGGGCGTAGGGGCAAGTGTGGGTGGAATCAGCCTGCGGGCCGCTCCTCAAACTCTGGCATGGAGCTGCATCCACCTGGAGAAAGGGACCCTTTTCCCATCCACACAAAGGTGCCATAAGGGCTAGTGGTGACCCTGGAAGGATGCTGAGAATGGATGAATTTCCCCAAGCCAAGACAGGGCAGGCAGTGTCCTGGACAGCCGATGCTGCCCAGACAAAGGCCTGGCTGCCAGGCATGAGGTGAGCTGTGACGAGGAGATAGAAGCCAGAAGCCGTGGAAGGCTTTGCTGCAGCTTCCATCCCAAACCCTAGAATTTGTCCTTAAACTGAAGCAAACTGGGCAATCTGGAGCCATGGAAGGTGGTTGGGCAGGGACAAGATACAGTCAAGGTGGCATTTTAGGATATTTAGCAAAAGTCCGGCTACATCCTGCCTCCCTGGGGAGGGTGGAGTGAAAGACCAGAGCTCTCCCTGTGCATTCGCCCACAGCCTCTCTTCTTTGGGAGTGAAATCGATTCCTCATTCAGAAGCAAATTAGGTGGAAAACCCTATGGTGCCCAAACATTAAAGAAGGCTGCAGCAGGTGGCCAGGTACAGTGGCTCACACCTGTAATTCCAGCACTTTGGGAGGCCAAGGCAGGTGGATCATTTGAGTTCAGGAGTTCGAGACCAGCCTGGCCAACATGGTGAGACGCTCCCCCAACACCGCCCCATCTCTACAAAAATTTCAAGAATTAGCTGGGTGTGGTGGTGGGCTGAGGCAGGAGAATCACTTGAACCTGAGAGGCAGAGGTTACAGTGAGCCGAAATTGCGCCACTGCACTCCACCTGGATGACAGAGTGAGACGGTCTCAAAAAAAAAAGGAAAAGAGGCTTCAGCGGGTAGGGAGGCCAGCATGATGGTTCCAGCCCCTTGCCGAGGGAAAGACTTCCCTCTTCCACCATTCCGCGCTAATACCATAGCCAACAACTGCCCACTGGCCACTACCCATTCTCCTCCCTTCCCCAGTAACAGAACCCCAGTTTTGCTGCAGATGGCAACGTGCCCAGCTAAAAGGCAACATTGCCAGCTTTTCTGGCATATATGATGTGACTGTGTGGCTGAATTCTAGGATATGAGATATAAACAGAAGGTGTTGGAAGGGATCTCCAAGAATGTCCCTTGAATAGAAACAGTATTGGTGAAGGCCATTTTTGTCCTCTCTGCTTTGGCCTGCATTCAGCCTGGAATGCATATGTGATAGCTGGAACTCCAGCAGCTATCTTGGATCAGGAAGTGACCTTGAAAATTGTAGCCACATGCTGAAGATAGCAGAGCAACAAGGTAAAAGATGCTGGGCTTCTGATGACACCATGCAAATTTCTATATCATCCCTTGGGTTGCCTACCTCCAAACTTCAATGAGAAAGAGAAAGAAACCGTAAGTCTGCTTAAGGCCACTGTTCTTTCTTGTCTCTGTTACCAGCAGCCTTTACTAATCATCTACTGCCACATAACAAATTATCCTAACCCTAGTGACTTAAAAGAGCAGTAATTATTATGCTCTCTCCTGGCTTCTGTGGGTCAAGAACTCAGATACGACACAATAGGAATGACTTCTCTGCTCCATGACATCCAGGGCCTCTGCTGGAAAACTCAAAAGCTGGGGCTGGAATCATCAGAATGCTCATTCACTCACATGTCTGGCAGTTGACACTGGCTGAGGGCTGAGGGCCTAACTAGGGCTACTAGTGGGAACCCCCACACAGGGCCTCTCCACGTGGCTTGATCTTCCTCAGAACATGGTGACTAGGTTCCAAGAACAAGTGTCTGACAGGGTGAAAGCTGTGTTGCTCTTTATGATCTAGCCTCAGAAGTCACATGGCATCACTTCTGCCCCTTTCCATCGGTCAAGGCTATTATGAAGGCCCACCCAGTTTCAAGGGAAGGGAATATAGGATCTCATCTTTCTGAGGAGGCTTGTCAATGTCACATTGTTAGAATAGCATGTGGGATGGGAGATATATTAGTGACCATCTTCAAAAATGCAATTGACCACTGAGCCAAATGCCGTTTGCCACTCCTAACTGATTGATACCTGCGGAGTGGTCTGCAGAATGAACACCTGCTTCTTTACAGTGCGGGCTTAAGGGAGGAAGGTGGTGGCATGTCAGATGTGGGGCTACTCAGGGCAGAGTGACCTGCTCAGATCATTAATGGGGGCCTTCAGGCCTATGGGAGACTAAATATGGCCATAAATTCTTTGCCACTCCTCTCCTTAAGAGGTGGAATCAGGCCAGGCACAGTGGCTCACACCTGTAATCCCAGCACTCTGGCAGGCCAAGCCAGGTGGATCACTTGAGGTCGGGAATTCAAGATCAGCCTGGCCAACATAGTGAAACCCCATCTCTACTAAAAATACAAAAATTAGCTGGGCATGGTGGCGTGAACCTGTAGTGCCAGCTACACAGGAAGCTGATGCAGAAGAATCACTTGAACCCAGGAGACAGAGGTGATAGTGAGCTGAGACCACACCACTGCACTTCAGGCTGGGCAACAGAGCAAGACCCTGTCTCAAAAAACAAACAAACAAAAAAAACGGTGGAATCTGTTTCCTGTCTCAATCTGGGCTGGACTTCTGATTTGCTGTGGCCAACAGGATGTGAGGGAAGAGATGTTGGCCCACTGTGAGGCTAGGCCTCAAACACTCTTACAGCTTTCACCTTTGCCCTCTTGCAAACCTGAGACCACTATCTGTGAAGATGCCCAGCCAAGCCTCCAGACAGATTTGAGGCTGCATGGAGAACTGAGGCCCCCAGCCAAAAGCCAGCATCAGGTCCTGCTATGGGATGACCGAAGCCATCTTAGACACTGGAGCCCCAGTTGAGCCACAGATGACAGGAACCCCAGGAAGATGAGACCAGAGCCCCAAGATGAGACCAGCAGATGAACTACCAAGCTGATCCCCGCCCAAACTGCTGTCCTACAGAATGAGGGGAATTAAATCTTTTTTTAATCCACTACATTTTGGAGTGATTTGTTACATGCAATAGATCACTGTCACAAGGCTTTAAACCCTCCTGCACCTCACGAGGGAAGGCACTGGGCCTGCACAGCCAGGAAGAGGAGGGACCCAGAAGCCCCAGTGATCATGAAGCTCTCAGCTCACGATCTCCGGATGGGAGACAGGACGGTCACATGTTCAGACTCTCTTGGAGGAACATCAAGCCAGGGTGCTCATTATAAACCATTCTCAAGAGGAGAATTCCTGCCTGAGGAAGGGTGCAAGGCCTGACTCCCAAACCCCAGCGGTCTCTGCCTCTGCTCTCTGACTGAAGCCTTACATGGGCTACATACCATGGCAGGAATAGAACCCCTCATTTCCACCCCACTCCCACCCCCAACTGCTCTTTATCTTCATCTCAGGAAATAGCGCTACCATTCAGCCAGTTGTCTAAGCCAGCCACCTGCATGGCAAGTCTCTTCTTGTTTTTTTTTTTTTTTTTTTTTGAGACTGAGTCTTGCTTTGTCACCCAGGCTGGAGTGCAGTGGCATGATCTTGGCTCACTGCAGCTTCGGCCTCCTGGGTTCAAGCAATTCTCCTGCCTCAGCCTCCCAAGTAGCTGGGATTACAGGCATGCACCACCACACCTGGCTAATTTTGTATTTTTAGTAGAGACAGGGTTTCTCCATATTGATCAGGCTGGTCTCGAACTCCCGACCTCAGGTGATCCACTCATCTTGGCCTCCCAAAGTGCTGGGATTATAGGTGTGAGCCACTGTGCCCAGCCACACCTGGCTAATTTTTGTAAAAAATAAAATAAAGTTTCAAACATCACAAAAGCAGAAAGATTGGTGCAGTGAGGCCCCTTCTACTCAGCTCCCAGTGCTATGGTGATCATCCAACCCACAACCGCTCTGGGCTCCATCCATACTCAGCACCACTTCTCTGGGTTCCAACTGGATTATTCAAAGAAGATCTAGAAGTTGTAGCATTTCATCACTACGTGATATCGACCACCCAGGATTCTACCCACAACACAAAACACCCCACCACCTCTCCACCCCAAGCCACTGCCTTGCTCCAAATGCCCAGGATTCCTCCCCCATGACTCCAACAGGCCTCCCACGCCCACTCACCCCTCCAGCCTATGCAGAGACCTCACGTAAATAAAATCTCGTCCCCATTGGTTTCTGTCTAAAGTTTTCTCCCATCGACTCCGCTGTTATTCTTTACCTCAGCTCCCTTTCCATTTCCTTTTGGCCACTCACCATAAGTTACAATTATTTTCATTTATTTTGCATGAGTTTCTTTATCTGTTTCTTCTATTAGAATTAAGGCCCTGGGAGGCAAATAGTCACAGGTGCAGATCCTAGACTTGGATGGAATTCTGACTTTCCACTGCAGCCAGAGAAGCCCTGGGCAAGTCACTTACACGCTCTCTGCTTCTGTCTCTCATCTGCAAAAGGAGAGATGACAATAGGACCTATTTACTTCAGGCAGGGCGCGGTGGCTCACGCCTGTAATCCCAGCAGTTTGGGAGGCTGAGGCAGGGAGATCACTTGAGTTCAGGACCAGGCTGACCAACACAGTGAAACCCAGTCTCTACTAAAAATACAAAAATTAGCCAGGCGTGGTGTCAGGCTCCTGTAATCCTAGCTACTCAAAAGGCTGAGGCAGGAAAATGACTTGAACCCAGGAGGTGGAGGTTGTGGTGAGCCATGGCACCACTTCACTCCAGCTTGGGCAGCAGAGCAAGACTCCCTCTCAATTAAAAAAAAAAAAAAAAAGCCAGGCACAGTGTCTCACGCCTGTAACCCCAGGACTTTGGGAGGATGAGGTGGGCAGATCATCTGAAGTCAGGAGTTCAAAACCAGCCGGACCAACATAGTGAAACCCCATCTCTACTAAAAATACAAAAAATTAGCCGGGAATGGTGGCAGGCACCTGTCATCCCAGCTACTTGAGAGGTTGAGGCAGGAGAATCCCTTGAACCTGGGAGGTGGAAGTTGCAGTGAGCTGAGATCTTGCCATTGCACTCCACACTGGGTGACAGAGAGAAACTCCGTCTCAGAGAAAAGAGAAAAGCTACATATATGTATGTATATACATGTGTATACACACACACACACACACACACACACACACATATATATTTTGAGATGGAGTCTTGCTCCTGTCATGCAGGCTGGAGTACAATGGCGTGATCTCAGCTCACTGCAACCTCCACCTCCCGGGTTCAAGCGATTCTCCTTCCTCAGCCTCCTAGTAGGGATTACAGGTGCGCACCACCACGCCCAGCTAATTTTTGTATTTTTAGTAGAGATGGGGTTTCACCATGTTGGCCGGTCTTATCTTGAATTTCTGACCTCAGGTGATCCACCCACCTCAGCCTCCCAAAATGCTGGGATTATAGGGGTGAGCACCGCACCCAGCCCATATATTTTATATATTCAAAACTATACAAAAAAATGTATATATATACACCCTTTTTAAAAAAAATTTAGGTACCAGGTATTGGAATGTTGCCTAAGCTCATCTCAAATTCCTGGGCTTACAAAATCCTCCTGCCTTAGCCTCTCGAGTAGCTGGGACTACAGGTGTATACCACCATGCCCGGCTACATACTTTTATATTTTGTAGAGATGGGGTCTCCTTATGTTGCCCAGGCTAGTCTCAAACTCCTGATCCCAAGCAATCCTCCCACCTTGGCCTCCCAAAGTGCTGGAATTACAGGTGTGAGCCACTGTGCCCAGCCAAATAACCTTTTTTTGGGGGGGGCAGAGTTTCTCTCTGTCACAGAGGCTGGAACACAATGGTGAAATCTTGGCTCACTGCAACCTCCACCTCCCAAGTTCAAGAGGTTCTCCTGCCTCAGAATCCCAAGTAGCTGGGATTACAGGCATGCGCCACCGTGCCCAGCTAATTTTTTGTATTTTTAGTAGAGACGGGGTTTCACCTTGTTGACCAGGATGGTCTCGATCTCTTGACCTCGTGATCCACCTGCCTCGGCCTCCCAACGTGGCTAATTTTTGTATTTTTAGTAGAGATGGGGTTTCATCATGTTGGTCAGGCTGCTCTCAAACTCCTTACCTCAGGTGATCCACCCGCCTCAGCCTCCCAAAATGCTAGGATTACAGGCATGAGCCACTGAGCCTGGCCAATAAGTATTTTTTTAAAAGATACTATGTGACTGTGCTTAAATCAAGGTCTCAAGCACAGGAAGTGCTCAATAAATATTGCTATCATCATAATTTGCATTATTATAAATTACAAGTGGACACTCCCTCTTACGACACACACACACTTCACCAGCAGCCAGAGTGGTGTCTGGCACACATAATGGATGTCTAGTCAATCTGTGTTAAGTGAATGATTCCTGATCTCCTACCAACACCTCCAATATCCTGGGGTTAGCTGGGTCCTGAGGGCCAAGTGGACCACAGCCCAGACCAACCAAAGTTTTCATTGCTTGGCCACACTTGCAGTGGAGCTTTTCTGATCTTTGGTTAGTGGGTCTGAGAACTTAGAGCACCCAGGGAAGCATTGGCCACCTCCCCTGTCCAGGAAATCATGACGTTCTGGTTTCCTCCTTGGAGCCAAGCCCTAGACCACTAGACCCCTAGAGCTTCCCCAAGGCGGCAGGCCCAGGTGCATTCATTTTTTGTGATTTTCATCTTCCCTCTTACGTCACATCTGCTGCCTTCTGTTCTTCAGAGCCCGTGAGTACGAAATCACTGCTGAGATGGCCTGGGATGTATCTGGAATGGGCAAGGAGGATCGGGCATCCAGCCAAAAGCTGGACATGTCCTGAGTGAGGATGGGGAAGGTGTGCTGCTGCCCCTGCTGGCTAAAGGCCAAAGCTCCTGGAAGTCAGAGTCAACAGAGGCCAACAAAGACAGATTCGCTGCATATGATGCAACTGATGACTGCGTATCAAGAATAGCTGTGCCACATCTGCTCCAAGGAGGCATTTCTGTCCAGAATATCAGCTGAGACCAAAATTGGCTAGTTCTCAGTAACCCATGTTCATAGTCCAAAAGATAGATGTATTTTTCTTCTCTTTTTAAAAAGCATATGAAATAAAACCTACCAAAATACAAATTCTTTTTTTAGTAGAATAGTTTAAAACTATGTGTTATAAAAGCACAATACAGGCCAGGTGCGGTGGCTCATGCCTATAATCCCAGCACTTTGAGAGGCCGAGGTGGGCGGATCACCTGAGGTCAGGAGTTCGAGACCAGCCTGACCAACATGGCAAAACCCCATCTGTCCAAAAAATACAAAAATTAGCTGGGCATGGTAGTACTCACCTGTAGTCCCAGCTACTGGGGAGGCTGAGGTGGGAGGATCACCTGAGTTTGGGTGGTTGAGGCTGCAGTGAGCTGTGATTGTGCCACTACATTCCAGCCTGGGTGAAAGAGTGAGACCATGTCTCAAAACAAAAAATCACAATACGTTATAAAAGACAATAACATTGTGCTATAAAAGACTGCAAAAGTGGGCCAGGCACAGTGGTTCAGTTCATGCCTGTAATCCCAGCACTTTGGGAGGCTGAGATGGGTGGATCACCTGAGGTCAGGAGTTTAAGACCAACCTGGCCAACATGGTGAAACCTGGTCTCTATTAACAATACAAAAGTTAGTCTGGCGTTGTGGCTCGTGCCTGTAATCCCAGCTACCTGGGAGGCTGAGGCAGGAGAATCGCTGGAACCCGGGAGGCAGAGGCTGCAGGCCAAGATCGCGCCACTGCACACCAGCCTGAGTGACAGAAAGAGCCTCCATCTCAAAAACAAAAAAAGACTGTAAAAAAGTATAGAGACTACTTTAATATAGATCAAGTTCAGGTTGGGCGTGGTGACTCATGGTTTATAATCCCAGCATTTGGGGAGGCCACGGCCAGAGGATTGCTTGAGGCAAGGATTTCCAGACCCGTCTGTGCAACATACTGAAATCCCTATCTCTAATTATATTAATTAAAAAACAATTTTTTTTTTTTTTTGTGACAGGATCTCACTCTGTCACCCAGGCTGGAGTTCAGTGGTGTGATCACAGTTCACTGCAGCGTTGACCTCCTGGGCCCAAGGAATCCTCTCTCCTCAGCCTCCTGAGTAGCTGTGACTACAGGAATGCACCACCATGTTTTTCAATTTTTTTATTTTTTAGAGACGAGGTCTCACTATGTTACCCAGGTTAGTCTCAAATTCCTGGGCTCAAATGATTCTCCTGCCTCAGCCTCCCAAAGTGCCGGGATTATAGGCGTGAGCCATCTCGCCCAGCCTAATTAAAAAAAAAAAAAGAAATGAAAAAAAAGATCAAGTTCAAACCTCCATAAGTAACTGAAATAAAAACATAATTATTTAGAAACTCAAACAATGTGGACACGTATGAAGTCTGTAGTAGGAGTTCCCTCTGTCTCTTTCCAAAGCCAAACTGGGAAACCACGTGTGGGAGTGCTAGGACTCGTCATGCTTAAGGTGGTGGTGCTGGTGGTTTCTGGGCCTCTCCCAGCAGTGGGACATAATGGAAAGTTAAATCTGATCTTGAACTTGGACCTCGGTTTTGAGCCCCAGATTCAGGTAGCCAGATGCCTTACCAAGCAGTCCACTTGGATAACTTCCCAACACCTTGAACTCAACATTGCCCAAGCTGACATCATCTATCTCCCCAAAGCACCTTTTTCACCTGTGTCTCCACCTCCATGCATGGAATTACCCAGGAGAGGACCTTTCTTCTTCAATTCAGCCAGTCACTGGGTCCTGTTCAAATCTTCCTGCCGGTCACCCCTCAATGTTGCTGCCTTCTCGTATTCCAACTCTGCCTCTGCCTAAAGTCAGGTCACTCTCATCTTGCCTGGATAGTGCCCTAAGTGGTCTTATCATAAGTATTCTTGCTGTTCTCCTATCTAGTTACTTTGGTATCCTTGATCCTTAGTGGAGTCTCTGATGCATAGCAGGCTCTCAATTAATATTGAATAAATGAATGAACATCGGGCAGAGGGCGCTAGTGGCCTTTACCTGTAATAGCCAATATGGGAACTCTGATTTAAGTTACCCTCTTAGGAACCAGGAAAATAGCCCAGGAAGGTGCTCTGTGGGCAAGTCCTTCAGTAGAACACCTAGAAGGGCAGAAAATGAAATCTACACTTTATTACTTCTCTATTAGTAAGAGAAACTGCCACGTAAAAGTTGCCTGCCATTTTTTATACAGCTGGTATTAAGACACAAGTGACGGCCGGGCGCGGTGGCTCACACCTGTAATCCCAGCACTTTGGGAGGCCGAGGCGGGTGGATCACAAGGTCAAGAGATCAAGACCATCCTGGTCAACATGGTGAAACCCCGTCTCTACTAAAAATACATAAATTAGCTGGGCATGGCGGTGCGCGCCTGTAGTCCCAGCTACTCGGGAGGCTGAGGCAGGAGAATTGCCCGAACCCAGGAGGCGGAAGTTGCGGTGAGCTGAGACCGCACCATTGCACTCCAGCCTGGGTAACAAGAGCGAAACTCCGTCTCAAAAAAGAAAAAAGAAAAAAAGACACAAGTGACTGAGCGCGGTGGCTCATGCCTGTAATCCCAGCACTTTGGGAGGCCAAGGCAGGAGGATTACTTGAGGTCAGGAGTTCGAGACCAGCCTGGTCAACATGGTGAAGCCCCCGTCTCCACTAAAAATACAAAAATTAGCCAGGTGGGGTGGCAGGTGCCTGTAATCCCAGCTACTCAGGAGGCTGGGGCAAGAGAATTGTTTAAACCTGGGAGGCAGAGGTTGCAGTAAGCAGAGATCAGAGGTGGAGGTTGCAGTGAGCTGAGATCACGCCATTACACTCCAGCCTGGGTGACAAGAGTGAACTCCGTCTTGGGGAAAAAAAAAAAGACACAAGTATTTCTTTTCTGTACAAATACTTTTTTATTTAATTAATTAATTTTTTGACATGGAATCTTGCTATATTGCTCAGGTTGGCCTTGAATTCCTGGCCTCAAGTGATCCTCCTGCCTCAGTCTCCTAAAGTGCTGGGATCACAAGTGTGAGCCACTGTGCCTGACCAACAAGTACTTCTTATGTTGTTTGGACCTAACTTCTTCTTCTTCTTTTTTTTTTTTTTAAAGACAGGGTCTGTCTCTGTTACCCAGGCTGGAATGCAGAGGTGCAATATCGACTCACTACAACCTCCACTTCCTGGGCTCAAGCAATCCTCCCACCTCAGCCTCCTAAGTAGCTGGGACCACAGTTACATGTCACCACATCCCGCTAGGTTTTTGTATTTTTTTTAGAGACAGGGCTTCACCATGTTGCCTGGACTGGCCTTGAACTTCTGAGCTTAAGCCATCTGTCTGCCTTGGCCTCCCAAAGTGCTGGGATTGCAGGCGTGAGCCACCATGCCCAGCCAGACCTAACTATTTATGAAATGGAAATGTGGAGTAATTTTTTCATGACATCCACAGGCCAAAAAATCCTTAACAGCAGTTCGATTGTTAGTGCCATGGAAAAATTACTATGTCATTTGGACCTATTAATGAAACAAAACTGTTGGGTATTTTTGGCCTATGGTGTCAGGAAAAATTACTGAGACACTCAAGACAAGTAAAGTACAGTGTTTGAAACCTCTGCCTCAGGGACATGGTGGGCTTCAGACGTCAGTTGCCGCCAATTCAGCTCTCTCTATGATCAGTTTCTGGACTCTGTCTTCAGGGCTCCCCAGAGCCAGTTAAAGCAGACAGTGTCTTTGGTAGCAGATTCCTGCACCATCCTGAAGATACTCATAGGTTTCCAGCAGGACACCCTGGTTTTCCTCATATAGAGTCCTTCCTCCTCTATAGTATCTCCACTTTTCTTTTTTTTTTTTTTTTTTTTTTTTTTTTTGAGACGGAGTCTCGCTCTTGTTACCCAGGCTGGAGCGCAATGGCGCGATCTCGGCTCACCGCAATCTCCGCCTCCTGGGTTCAGGCAATTCTCCTGCCTCAGCCTCCTGAGTAGCTGGGATTACAGGCACGCGCCACCGTGCCCAGCTAATTTTTTGTATTAGTAGAGACGGGGTTTCACCATGTTGACCAGGATGGTCTCGATCTCCTGACCTCGTGATCCACCCGCCTCGGCCTCCCAAAGTGCTGGGATTACAGGCTTGAGCCACCGCGCCCGGCCGTATCTCCACTTTTCAAATGAGAAAGCAAACATAGAGCAATAAGAGAATGTCCCGTGGCCCCCCAGCCATTAAGCAATGGAGCTGGCATCCAAACAAGGATGTCTGATACAGAGTGCTGGCTCTTACCACTGTGCTAGTTGGCCTCCCAGAAAAATCACTGGACTCACTTAAACCAGGCTAACCCATGGGCTGACAGATGCCCCAAGGCTGCACCTCGCCTGGGCACATGGTCCAGATCCCATGATACCAACAAATGCCTTATTTACCAGTATCACCTGTCAAAACCACAGACGACGAACTCTCCCTGGGGAAGGAAGACTTCAATCTCTCTGCTCAATCTCAGTTCCATCAGCCTCTCTGAGAGTCTGAGTCTTGCAGCCTCACTACTAAAATTGAGTTTCCCAGAGTGTGGGCAATTTCTTTTCTTTTCTCTTCCTTCCTTCTTTCTTTCTTTCTTTCTTTTTTTTGAGTCAGAGTTTCACTCATCGCCCAGGCTGGAGTGCAATGGTGCATTCTTGGCTCACTGCAACCTTTGCCTCCCAAGTTCAAGTGATTCTCTTGCCTCAGCATTCTGACCACACCTGGCTAATTTTTGTATTTTTAGTAGAGACAAGGTTTTGCCATGTTGGCCAGGCTGGTCTCAAACACCTGACCTCAAGTGATCCGCCTGCCTCAGCCTCTGGAAGTACTGGGATTACAGGCATGAGCTACCGCGCCTGGTCGGTTGTGGACATTTTCTGATTAGAGACTTGGTTGTCACATATGGACTGGCTTTGCTGTAGGGAGTAAAGATCACAGGATCTGCCTGAGTTCAAACCTCCACTTACTAATTGGTCAGCTAGGGCAGATGGCTTAATGCTCTTAGGCAAGTGCCTTCAGCTTCCTACTCTGTAAATTGTAGTAAGAATGACACTTACTTTGTGGAGGTTGTTATGAATCTTAAATGGGTTAAGCCAAGTAAAGCCCTTAGAAAAGGACTGGGCATCTAAGAAGTGCTTCAAGCCCGGGCGCAGTGGCTCACGCCTGTAATCCCAGCACTTTGGGAGACCGAGGAGAGTGAATCACCTGAGGTCAGGAGTTTGAGACCAGCCTGACCAACATGGTGAAACCCTGTCTCTATTAAAAATACAAAAATTAACCAGGCATGGTTGCGGGCGCCTGTAATCCCAGCTACTCGGGAGGCTAAGGCAGGAGAATCGCTTGAACCTGGGAGGCAGAGTTTGCAGTGAGCTGTGATTGCGCCATTGCACTCCAGCCTGGGCAACAAAAGCGAAATTCCATCTCAAAAAAATAATGCTTCTAGCATTCACTATTATTATCATCATTATTTGGCACCAAACCCTACTTCCATTTGTAGTGGCTAGGGTGTGAGCATTGAAACCTGGTCTGGAAAAAACCCACCCCTTTGCAACACACCCCCCAGGGAAAGTGTGGAGCCTTTGAAGCTCTAGGTAGGGGTGGGGGGAACCTGGTCCTAGGAATTCTAGGCCACCAGGTGAGAGGCAATGCTTTCGCCCCTGAGGACAGGATTTGTCGGGGAGGGACAGCAAGAGTATGACCAGCCAGACCTGATTTGCCCGGAGGTGGGCAAGGGCAAGGTTGGCAGCTAATGCAGGAAGCCAAGGGCCCAGGTGGAGCTCCGTGGTGTCAGCTCCCTTCCTCCTCAAGCGTTGCTCCCTGTCTATCGAAGTAATGTTTGAAAATATTTTACTGGATTCCTAGCCCTGAACTTCAGCGTCTCCTGCCCTCCAGGCAGGTATTTTCAGATGCAGTAATGAGCACTAAGATAGTGTGTCTCTTGAGACACTGTCCCTAAAATCTACGACCTTCAGCTGGGAATGGAGGGCTTCCCCGCCCAAACCCACCCTTCACAACACACCCCCTAGGGAAGGTGTCCAGCCTTTGGAGCGCCAGGTCGGGGCGGGCGGAACCTGATCCTAGGAATTCTAGGCCGCCTGGTGGGAGCCGATGCTTTCGTTCCTGAGGACAGGATTTGTTGCAGACGGCAGCAAGAATTCGACCAGCCAGCCACTTTAGAGACTGTCAGGGGCGCCTCAGCTCATAGGGTAGCTCGAGGGCCGGTGCGAAACTCCCTTAGAGACGAATTTCCAAATACGACGGAGGGCATCTTCGAAGGGATGGGCTGTCCTGCGGGGGCAGTCGGCAGACGTTTAAGTAACACAAACATTTAGTGAATTAAGCAGCTATTTACTGAGCAATTAGTACGCTTTGAGAGAGGGGTCCTACCGAGGCCTCGCGGTGGCGGTAAGTACGCGGGGCCGAGGCCAGGTGGCGCCAAAGGCCCATCGACGCCATCCGCCCGGCTCTCGAGGCCCAGGCTACGGGCTCGTCTAGAGAACCCGAAATCTGGACGAACAGAAATCGTAGGTGGAAGGAGAGGGCTCCAGAGCCGGCTTTAAGGATACCCTGGTAAGAGATGAGGGGTTCGGAGGACTGGTGGGTCTGGGCATACCCCGAAGGTGGTAAGGTATCCAGGCCTGGAGTGGGCGGGGCTTGCGCCCAAGAGGGTGGGGCCTGAGTATGGTGGAAGGGGCTAGAACACGTGGGAGGCGGGGCCTGCGATAAGAGTCTCGGTCGCGCTCTCCACAGGGCGTTATTGTGCCCTAGGCCGCAGCCAGGACGTTCTGGGTAGGCGGGACTCGAGGGTCCGTCAGGGGCGTGGCTTGTATCTTCCGTGGGCGGCCCCTGGGCCGGGGCTCCGTGTAGGTGTAGTTGAACTGCTGCCAGGGTGAGGTGTGATAGCCCTGTGAGGGTGCAGTTCGTCCCCTTTTGTGAGCTTGGGAGGGGCGGAGCCTGAAGAGGAGCTGAGGGGAACTTAACGCGTTCCCTGGAGGGCGGAGTTTGCTTCATCCCGGGGCAGAGTTAAGATCTCTGGGGGATTCCCTGCAGAGTCCAGGGCTCTGTGAGGCAAAGCTTGCAGCTGTGTTGGGCAGGGCCTGAAGCGCCGAATGAGGAGTCTGTGTAAACTCGGTGCGGAGTTCAAACCTCCGGGAAGCCGAGACTAATTGCTCTGCCAATCTGCGCGCGCCGAGCGGAGAGGGCGTGGCTCATGCGTTTTGGGCGGGGACTGGGCGGGGCTGATAAAACAGTGGGGCGGGCACGAGCGCGCTGGAATCTTTGAGTTGGCAGGGGCGGGGTTTGCGTTTTGGGGGCGGGGCCTCTGGAGAGCTCCTGGGGGCTCTCGGGTTCTGCAGCGAGTGGGCGTGGCTCGTAGCTCCCGGGTCCGGGCTGATACCACCAGAGTGTGCAGTTCTTGGCCGCGCCCGCATGAGGCGGGGCCTGCGAGTCAGTGGGCGGAGCCCGGGCTGGGCGCAGGCTGGGGCTCTGCCCTGGGAGGCCGTCGGTTTAGGCCCGCACGCAGCTCCGCATCTGGTGCTCATTACAAGATGACAAAGAACCGGCTCTGGGCCCCCTTCCCCACTCCCATCCCCCGCCTCCGACTGCAGTGCATTTAACTCCTTCCTGCCCTCGGGGCTCTCTGGATCCCTATCTGAGGTCTTGGAGCGGACTCCAGACCTTCCCGTCCCGGCCGGCCTTGTCGCTCCCCACGCTTGCTCACCTCCTTCCCAGACCCAGACGTCTGGGCCGCCTCGCAACCCTCATTCGCATCCAGCAAACCTCCTCGACGGCGTCTCCAAGGTTAAAGCTGTGCAGGATCTGGTGGGGGCGTCTGGTTTTAGTTAGGGGAACGTGAAGGCGGGGGCCGGGGGCAGTACGTAACATTCCCTCCGCCACCTCCGCGACCGCCCTCCGGTTCATCCTCAGCTCCGGCCCCTCCTTTCCTGGTTCCCTGGGGCCAGCCCAATCTTCCAGCTCAGGTCCAGGCCCTAGGCCAGAGGGTGGCTTAGGGCTCCAGGTAGGGAAGGGGCGCTGGGCCACTCCTCGCCTGCCCGGGTGGTCGAGGCGACTCTGTCCCGTCCTAATTAGAGGCCCCCGAGAGGCTGTAACTGAAAAATTACAGAGGAGGTGGGAACTGGCGCCTCCCCTGCCCAGGTCTCATTCCCGCCCCACAAGGCAGTGAGCCTGGGATGAGGGTGGTCACCCCCACCAGGCTGTGATCTTTGACCAGTCCCTCCTCCAGTTCCTGGGACACCTCAGTCCTGAGCAGCCGGAGCCCTCGCTCAAGCTCAGGTCTGCTGAGTTGTCTGTCCCCAACCAGCCCCAGCCAACACAGACAAGAGCAAAGTGCGGCCCCCGCAAAAGAAGGCCTTGCTCCTGCGGCTGTCCAAGCAGTTAGCATGGGATCTCTCTGGGTTCCTGGTCCTTCCCATCCCAGCCTCCACCCCAGAGCAAGCAGAGGAACGCCTCCAAGAGCACCCGAAAACCAGGGGCGGCAGTCCCCTTGAGTGACCCTGAGCCCCAACTCCCAACTTCTGCGAAGCCTACAGGGATAGGAAGAGAAGTGCCTGAAGAAAGTTAGGAGCAACGCACCCACTAGACGCCCCCACTCCCATAAATCACCATTCCCAGAGCCTACTTTGACCCCTAAGCCCCAGTTTGGCTCCAGTTCAGCAAAAGTCCTCATTCCACAACCCTCCCCCAGATTGAGCCCCACCTTCTTGGAGCTTTGGTAAAATGAGGAATAAATATGAAAATTTCACCATGCCAAACCTCCCACTGCTGGGCTCAACTGTGTGACCTTGGGCAAGGCTCTGCCCTCTCTGGGCTCCTGCTAACCTGAGAACCTCTGAGGCATACCCTCCCTTAAAGGGATCTTACCTTACCTCTTTGAGGACCCAGACAAACTGAAGGAAGATCCTTCCTTTTTTCTGAGTCCTCCCAGAACCCCTCAAGCACGAGTAGGGGTCAGAAGCCTTGGGCAAGGTTGGCATCCCATTTATTGGAGAAGACCCCAGCACCCGCCCTCCTAAGGTCTTAGGGGCTTTGGTGTATACTTGATCACGAGCGCCAGGCCAGGAAGCAGAGTTCCTGAAAGCCAAGTCTAGTGGTTGAGAGAGAACCCTGGCTGGGCCCGGGGAGCAGGAAGCCATCTGTCCAGCTGGGCACCCCCATGGGTCCCTGGTGCAGCCTCGGCCATGCGTCCAGCACACACCCCTTCCCCCTCCTCTGTGAGGGGGGGTCTGTACCCCATCACACGCTGGTTCTGCAGGTCTGCACCCCTGTGAGGCTGCCCCTGGGGGGCATGGGTTCCGTTGGGCTCTTGCTCCCGGCGTGGGTGACCCAGCGATAGCAGTCGGTGATGCGCTTGTTGGGTGCATGAGGGCCACAGCGGGTGCAGTACACGATGCCCAGTGCAAGCAAGACCACCAGAAAGACGCATGTTGGCACCAGGAGTGCCACCAGCAGCCACCGGTCATCCCTCTGGCTGTGCCCAGTTAGACCGGCCTCCCCCAGGGCTGTTGGGGCTGCCGTGGGAGCTGCTGAGGGCAGCCACGGGGCCAATTTGGGATGAGGGCCACCTTCCCTTGGGATTTGGGGGGCTTTGGAATGGGGATGTGTAGGGCTGATGGGTAATGTCTGGTTAGTGGGGCTCTGAGAGGCCAGGAGGGTCGGGGGGGCTGGGGGCTGGGTGGCAGCAGGCACAGAGACTTGATGGGCAGGGGAAACAGGGGACCTGGAGGCAGTGGTCACAGAGGCCTGGGCAGTGGGGATAATGGGAAGCTGGGTGGCCTGGGTTCTGAGGATAGGGACATCTGGGGCCAGAAGGGGTTGATGGGCACCGAGGGTGGTGATCAGAGGGGCACGGTTAGGTGGGATTCCAGGCAAATGAGTGGTGGTCTGGGTGCCAGTGACTTGGGTGTCTGGAAACATGGGGGACCGGTGGGCAGGGAACAGCTCAGGATATTTGGTTGAGATCATGGGGGGCTGGTGGGCAGGGGGCCGTGCTGGGTGAGAGACAGAGAGAATTCCAGGTTGGTAGGCAGAAGGCAGATCTGGATAGTTGGCTGCGATCACAGGGATCTGGTGGTCACGGGGCAAATCTGGATGTGTGGCAGGGATCACAGGGGGCTGGTGGGCAGAAGGCAGTGTGGGACGCGTGGCAGAGACCACCACCGGCCGGGTGACAGAGAGCACTGAGGAGTGGTAGGGGACCCTGGGGGCACTGAGCGGGGGTGGCCAGGTGGGCTCTGGGTGGGGTTTCTGTGGGTCTCCGTCCTCTGGGAAGCTCGGCCTATAGGCCAGGGCAAAGTCAGGTGGCTGCGTAGGCTCCATCCATAGAATCCCAGGCATCTCCGTCCAGCCACCATCAATGGCCTCCCAGGCCTCGTCTTCATCTTCCTCATCCTCCCCGTCAACCAGCAACTCATCCTCCCCATCAACCAGCAACTCATCCTCAAGATCCGGGGAAGCCCGGGCACCTATGGCCCCTGCAGGGCTGCAGCTGATGCCATCAGCCTCCAGCTCATGACCCTCGCTACAATAACACTCGAAGCCACCAACGTAGTTGACACACATCTGCTGGCACACACCGGCAATCTGGCACTCATCTGTGTCCACGCATCGGTGCGGATCATCCTCTGCTGGCCGGAAACCCAGGCGACAGTGGCAGCTGTAGCCTTGTGCCCCACCGGGCTCACACTGCTGCTCGCAGGGAGCCTGGGCACAGGGGTCCTCGCAACTTTGCCCGTCTGCTGCCAGGCGGAAGCCCTCAGTGCAGCGGCAGGACACATGACCATCCACCTCCTCCACACATTCATGTTCGCAGCCTCCGTTGTCAGGGCCGCAGCCAGTCCCTGGGCACAGGGGCCCAGCCCGTGACCAGCCCACACCTCCCTCCGGCTGCTTCACGCAGAGCAGAGAGGCTCCCCTGCCAGCCTGGCACTGAACAGCAGCCACAGAGCCGAAGGGCAGCCACTCAAACTCTGTAGAGACCAGGTGGAAGGGTGTGGTGTAGACGGCTGGGCCGGCCTGGCCCGCCTCCTCTTGCAGCGCCGGGCAGGCGCCCTCGAAGCCAAACTGGCACAGGTAGCCATCGACAGCCAGCGTGCATGAGCCCTCGAGCCAGCGGTGCTCACCACCGGCCTCCAAGGCCACACAGCGCTGGGCTGGGCAGGGGCCTCCAGTGGCTGGCTGGGCCCAGTTGGTGAAAGCCGTGTCCTGGTCCCCCGTGGTCCACGTGAAGCCGCGCAGTGGGCGCTGCGGCTGGCATTGCCGGGCCTGCCGTTGCAGCCCGATCCACAGCAGCCGGCTGGCAGGGCCTGCACCCACCAGGCTGTCCACGCGCCGGGCCTCCTCGGGGGTCCTAGGAGTGGCCAGGTTGCCCCCCAGCTCGCGGCAGGCCCGCCAGGCCTCCAGGAAGGTGCGGCGCTTTGGGAAGAGCGCGTAGCAGCTGCCGGGGCCGCAGGCGGCGCGCGGCTCAGGAGTCCGGGAGTCCTGGCCCAGCGTGGGCCCTGCGGCCGCCCAGGCTAGCAACAGGCGCAGCAGCATCGCGATGCCCCACGACTGGTCCGGCCCCGGCCCGGCGGCAGCTCTTGACAGGGGGAGGGCCTGGGGCCTCCTGCAGGCGGGCTGGGGGCGGGTCTGGGGCTGGGTCCAGGCCTTGTAAGGAGTGGGCTGGGGCGGCTGCCAGCTCCCTGCTCCCTCTCCCCCGGGGGCCGCCGGAGCAGGAAGCAGTGGGGTGGGGGGCGCTAAGGTGGGGGGCAGAGGAGGGGAGGAGGCGCTGTTGACGGCCGCCGCAGGCCCCACGGGGCTGAGAGTCAGGAGGTGGGAAAAGCCTGCCTGCAGAGCTCTGCGAGACCCTCTAGTTGGGGCTTAGGGCGGTGGAGTGAGGTCGCTTCCCAGAGACTCAGAGACCCAGCTCTGGACACGGCAGCCTCGTCACACCCGTGAGCAGTCTCAGCCCAGCTGCTCGCCAGGCACGGGAACACCCTCATGCCCTCCTCGCCCCACAGACTCGCGCATGCGCCTCCTCCACCCCCAGCCCAGCGCAAAAGTGCACTCTCTGCCAAGCTGTTTGTCCCTTCACCTCACCGCAGACCTCTGCTGGCTTGCAGACGTCTCCCTTCCCACACGTGCACACATTCTGACATGCTAAGACCCCAGATGCACATACAAAATGGTGTGGCATTCTACATGGCCTGACACATGAAGACATCTGATTTGGGTGCAGGCCCTGAATTGGAACCACCTTGGTCACCCAGGCCCAGGCATCCTCCGCCTCTCATTTATTTACTGAGCCCCTCCCTGCCTCAGCCTCTCCCCCTACCCTCAAGCTTTCTGGTTCCAGCTGGGCCAATGTATGGGGTGTTGGGGGAGTGAGGGGGCCAGGGGCTGCCCTCTCTTCACTCCAGCTCAGCCTGGGGCCCTGGGAACCTGGGCTTAGAGGGAGAGAAGGCAGCCCCTAAACAGGAAATGCCTCTCTGGTCTCCTGCATCAGGAAGGCAGGGTGCGTGGTTTAGGGGGCTGGGTGGGGGCTGGGCTGCACTCAGGATGTGCAAGGCTGTGAGGGGACCCATGCAAGGCCATGTATGGGCATGGGGCACACAGTGACACATATGTGTGTATGTGACACAGGCATCATGTGTGTGGAGCCCTCCCTGCCCCCTCGGTCTGCTGCGTGGGCCTGGCCAGGGTCCTCTGCCCGCCCTTCCTGGAGGCCTCTGGAGGCATGTGCACTGAGCCCATCACCGGACAGCCTCTGGGGAGCTGGCTGGTGGATTAACCCATGCACACCCGCCACGCTCTTAGCAGAAGCTGGAAACAGGGTGGGGAGGTGGGGGAGAGGCTCTGCCCTGCGGTGAGCTGCCATGGTGCAGCTTCCCACTCTGCCACAGATGGATTGGCTTTGTAACTGCAGGGGAGTCACTGACCCTCTCTGTGTCTCCTTTTTTCTCAGTTGCAATATGGGGGTAATGAGTCCAGGAATTTTAGCTCAGCAGGGCTGTGATATTGTGTCACAGCACTCAGTGTTTGCAAATGTGCTTTGTCAGCTGCAGAGCCTGAAGCAAATGTTCCTCAGTCTTCTGAGCATATGTAGTGGGTGGGACCAGGGTGCGTTTTGTAAACCACCTTCCAGTGCCTGGGCTGGCCCTGCAGACCCAGCCCCCTGCCCCCCCGCCCGACCAAGAACCAGGGCTTGCCATATGCCTGGAAGTCCCTTCTTATAAGGTCTATGCCTGTGAAGCACACAGAATGACTCCCCTTCTCAGGAGGCAAAAGTCAAGATGGAGCAGTTCACCCTGTTGCTGGCTCAGGCCCCAAACCTTGAGATCATGCTTGACTCTTTTTTCTCCCACACCCCACATCCAGTGTCTCAGCAAATCCTGTTTGCCTCACTTTCAAAACAGATCCAGAATCTGACCACTTCTGGATACCTTCTTTGCCGCCCACCCCTGGCCCAGGTGGCTATCAACTCCCATCTAGATTTCCCCAACAGCCTCTCCCCTAGATTCTGTCTTGTCCTCTCCATCCTGCCATAGGGATCCTTTCAAAATCCAAGTCAGGTTTGGTCACTTCTCTGTTCAGAACCCTCTGAGTCCCCCATCTTGCTTAGAGGAAAGGCCACATTCCTTGCCGTGGCCTCCAGGTCTATGTGATCTGTCTCCAAACTACTCATCCATCCCTCCCGCACACTCCCCTGGCTGCAGCCACTCCAGCCTCATTGCTGTTCCTTAAATGCTCCAGGGACTCTGCCTCAGGGCCTTGGCTTTGGCCATTCCCCCTGCCTGTGATGCTCTTCCTGCAATATCCAAATGCTCTGCTTCTTTACATTCTCCTGGGCTCAGCTCAAGTACCAAAGTCCCTGACCACCTCACCCCACCCCACACTACTTCCCCTGGGGGTTCCTTGACCACTGGATCTTCCTGCATTTTCCCCCTCTGCACTTATCACTATCTGACATGAAATTTACTTGTGGAATTAGCTGGGCATGGTGGTGCACCAGTAATCCCAGCTATTCGGGAGGCTGAGGCAGGAGAATCATTTGAACCTGGGAGAGGGAGGTTGCAGCAAGCTGAGATCACACCAGTGCACACTCCAGCCTGAGTGACTTAGCAAGACTCATAAGGAAGGAAAGGAAGGAAGAGAGGGAGGGAGAGAGGGGAAGGAAGGGAGGGAGGAAGGAAGAAGGAAGGAAGGAAGGAAAGAAGGAAAGAAGGAAGGAGGGAGGGAGGGAGGAAGGGAAAGAAAGAAAAAAATTTACTTGTGGATTTGCTTACTGCTTATGGCCCAAATCTCCCTGTGGGAAGTAAAGTTCCTTTTTAAAGTTTCCTTTCTTGTTAAAGAATAAGTGTGTTAATAATTTGTTAAGCCCTATCCTATGTAGCTGTTAGACATGCCATGCTTACAGGGACAGAGTACATTCTATGTCCTTGTACTTTTTATTTATTTATTTATTTATTTTGAGACGGAGTTTCGTTCTTGTTACCCAGGCTGGAGTGCAATGGCGCGATCTTGGCTCACCACAACCTCCGCCTCCTGGGTTCAGGCAATTCTCCTGCCTCAGCCTCCCCAGTAGCTGGGATTACAGGCATGCGCCACCATGCCCAGCTAATTTTTGTATTTTTAGTAGGGGTTTCACCATGTTGACCAGGATGGTCTCGATCTCTTGACCTCATGATCCACCCGCCTCGGCCTCCCAAAGTGCTGGGATTACAGGCTTGAGCCACCGCGCCCGGCCGTCCTTGTACTTTAACCAAGATATCTGTGCTGGACGTGCTCACAGGCGTGTCCCAGCTCTCCATTGCTTTTACCTGTTTAGAAAAGTTTTAAGTTATTAGCCAATCGAGTTTTAGTTTAAACTGTGAGGTCTGGCTCCAGCCAACGGAGATCAGACACAGCAGTAAGGACGACCCCAAATGCGTAAGGGGTAAATTTGTCTGTTTTCCTTTGTTCATTGTGCTCTCGTGGCAAGATGGCTAGTGAGAGTATCCTTCCTGCAGTCCAGGATGTAAAAATTATGCTGCTAAAAAACCCTTTGTCTCAGTGCTGATGTTTCTTTGCACCCCCAAGCATCTATTTTCAACATCCCCTCACCAAGGTTTCCCAACCCCATTGGCATGATTGATATTCCGGCCTGGATAATTACTTGCTGTAGGGACAGCATTGTACATTGCAAGGTGCTTAGCAGTGTCCCTGACTCCTACCTAGATGCCAGTGGCATCCCTCCAGTTGGACCATCCAAAATGTCTCCAGACATTGCCAAATGTCATGTTCCCTGGGAGCAACATCACCCCAAGTGGAGAACTTCTGCCCTCGGAGACTGTGAACTCCGCGAGAGCAGGGTTGTTATTTTGTTCCCCGCTCTATGCCCAAGCCTGGAAAGCTCCTGACTCATTCACAGTGCCTCGTGAATAAACTTCAGAGACACGAAGAACCTGGCTCAGGTAGATGCAGTCAGGGAGCTGGGATTCTTCCTGCAGTCAAAGCCCACTTGTCCCCAACACTTGCTGGCCTTCCCCATGAAGTCAGACCACCTCTGGCAATCGGTAGGCCTTTTTGCAGATGCGGAAACTGAGGTACAAGGCATTTCAAAGAGTGTCGGTGGCAGGAGTGGAACTAGAACCAAGGTCTCCTATTCTTATTCCAATTCTCTTTTTGCTGTAGCTCCTTTAGGCATCATTTGAGGAGATTCTGAGAGTTAGGCCTCAAGTTAAAAATCAAAGATTAGGGCAGGGCACAGTGGCTCCTGGCTGTAATCTTAGCACTTTGGGAGGCCAAGGCAGGCCGATCACATGAGGCCAGGAGTTTGAGATCAGCCTGAGCAACATGGAGAAAGCTTGTCTCTATTTTTGTTTTGTTTTGTTCTTTTGAGAAAGGGTCTCGCCCTGTCACCAGACTGGAGTGTAGTGACTCGACCTCGGCTCGCTGCAACCTCTGCCTCCCAGGTTCAAGCAATTCTCCTGCCTCAGCCTCCTGAGTAGCTGGGACTACAGGCACATACCATCATATCCAGCTAATTTTGGTATTTTTAGTAGAGACAGGTTTTCACCACGTTGTCCAGGCTGGTCTCAATCTCCTGACCTCGTGATCTTCCCACCTCGGCCTCCCAAAGTGCTGGAATTACAGGTGTGAGCCACCTTGCCCAGACCCTTGTCTCTGTTAAAAATACAAAAATTAGCCGGGTGTGTTGGTTGGCTCCTGTGGCCCCTGCTACTCAGGAGGCTGAGGCACAAGAATCACTTGAACCCAGAGGCAAAGGCTGCAGTGAGCTGAGATCACACCACTGCACCTGCACTCTAGCCTGGGTGACAGAGTGAGGCTAGGTCTTGAAAAAACAAAAACAAGATGGGAGGAAGGCAAACCAGGAAGAGGGCACAGCCCAGGCAAAGCGACCGAGGTGGCAGAACTCAAGATGGGTTTAGAGAATACAAAGGACACCACTAGGCCGAGGTGGGGGACATGGTCAGGGATCATGAGAAGGAGTGAAGAGAGAGTATCAGAAAGGGAGTAGGGGCCTGGCTTGAAAGGTGTTGAAGTTGTCCCTAAAAGTCTGGGACTCCCTTCTGGAGGCCACGGGGAAGAGAGGCATGATGAGAGACCTCCATGGCTCGTGTGTGGTGGGTGGAGGGGGCCTGGAGGCCAGGGACCAGTTAGGAGACTGTTGCAATAGTCTGGGAAAGGGGAAGGAGCTGGCTGAAGAGCCCGGCGGCAGGGCGGGCCGGGCTGGGGGAGGCAGCCTCTGGAGGCTCCTTAGGGGCAGCCCTGAGCCTGGTCCAAGGGTGTGGCGAGCCCAGTCATGATTCAGGCAATGGCCAGTACTGGGGCGTCTAAGGGGACAGACGGCTGCAGGCTGCCTGGCAAGTGGGTGGATGGGATCAGAGGTCAGAAGCCCAGCCTCTGTGGGGGTGAGGGGTTGGGGGGCAAGCAAGCAAAGCAGGAGAAGAAAGATCAAAGGCCAAATTCCAGATGTCTTGGCTGGGCCTACTTGCAAGTGGAAGGAAGCCTGAGTCAGCATGAGGGATGGGGAAGGCAGGAGGGGACACTTCTGACCTCTGCGAGGCTGTGTCTGTTGGGTTGGGAATAAGACTTGGAGAGGCATCTGGTTGCCCAGTTTGGGAGGGTGCCCGGCACTCAGCAGCCTCCCCCAGACTGTGTGAGGTAAAGTTGAGGCTGCCCGAGAACTGTTTCTCTAGTGGGGCTGGGGGATGCAGTGGGCATAGCACCAGGGATCTGGGTTTGAGGGGCTGGAGAGGGGTTGGTTGAGATCTTGTTCTTCCTGCTAGTCTGTTTGAGTCTAGCAGAGAGAAGATGCTACTTGATACAATAAATGCTTGGAGGATGGGTGCGTGGATATATGGATGGATGGAGGCATGCAGGAGTGGATGGATGGATGAACGGATGGATGGATGCATGCATAAATGATGAATGAGTGGGTAGGTGGCTGGGTAGACACATGGATGTTGATGAATGGGTGGCTGTATGGATGGATGGATGCATGGATGGATGGAGGCATGCAGGAGTGGATGGATGGACGGATGGACGGATGCATGCATAAATGATGAATGATAGGTGGCTGGCTGGGTGGATATATGGATGTTGATGAATGGGTGGGTGTGTGGGTGGATGGATACATGGATGGTGCATGGGTGTGTGGGTGGGTGGATACATGAATAGATGGGTAGATGGATGGATGCATGTATGCACAGATGCATGAGTGGGTGGAAAAATGCTTGGGTGGAAGACGGATGGATGTATGGATAGACAGATGCATGCATGGGGGGTGTGGATGGACAAATGCATGTGTGGTGGATGCATGGATAAGTGGGTGCATGCAAGCATGGATGATGCATGGGTGCATGGTGGGTAGATGCATGAGTAGATGAGTAAACGGATGGATGCATGGGTGGGTAGGTGGGTGGGTGGGTGGAATATGGATGCATGGGTGGGTGGATAGAAGCATGGGTGGATAGATTGATGGATGCCTGGGTGGATGGATGGATGGATGGAGTGTGGATGCATGGGTGGGTGGAGGGATGCATGCATGTATGAATGCATGGGTGGCTGGATGGAGGCATGGGTGGATAGATGGATAGATGCCTGGGTGGGTGGATGGATAGATGCCTGGGTGGGTGGATGGATGGAGTGTGGATGCATGAGTTGGTGGGCGGATGGATGCATGGGATGGATGGATGCATGGGTGGGTGGGTGGATGCATGGGTGGATAGATGGGTGGATGCATGGGTGGATATATGGATGGATGCATGGATGGGTGGGATGATGGTTATATGTAGAATAAGTGGATAGGTGGGTGGGTGGACAGGAGGCTAAATGGAAGGATGTAGAAATTAGTAAGTGGATGGATGGATAGATGGGTGGGTGGGCAGATGTGTGGATGAGAAGATGTTGAGATGCAGGCTTAGATACAGGGCCACAGGCAGAAGTGGGAGGTCCTGAGTCATACCTGGCAGCCACCATGAAGAATGACATGCTCGGAACAGAACTCTTTGGCTCTGCAGAAGTGCAGCCCAGGAGGGCAGAACAGCTTAGGCTACCAATGGCAGGGATCACTCGTGATGCTTTCCCTGGTACCACACAGCCTGTTTTCTGTTGGCTTCTGAGGCCAACATGTCTTCCTGGCTGAGGGTAGAGACAACGTACCTTCCAAGCTCAGGAGGCCAGGCTCAGCTCACATCGGGGGTCAGGAGGCTGGGGTTCCCTGCTCTGATCATGGCCCATATGAGGGGAGCTCACCTGAAGAAAAACATGAAAACAGAGGCCCATGGCCCGAGGAGCCTTGTCTTGCAGCTACTGGGATAGGCAAGAAGCAGACGGTGGTTCTGGATGTCGTGTGTGGGCCTGTGAGGGTGAGGGCAGCCTGAAGAGGGGCTGGCCCAGAGAGGGCCCTGTGGAGCAGCCAGGGTTGGGTATCAAGTGTGATTGGGGGGCACCCCCCAGGCAGGCGTCCTGGATGGCCTCGGCATGCCAGGCCTCTGAGCCAGCACATTGCTCTGTGTACAAATCACCTCCTTTCCTCTTCTTCTTCTGTTCCCATCCCCCACCTCCCTCCACGTCTAAATTCTTCCCAAAACCACCCCAGCCTTCAGGCTGTCAGGAGGAAGGGCTGACGTGTGGTGGGTGGGAGGCGCCTGGTCTTGGGTAGGAGCTGGGGGTCCCTCCCACTCAAGACCAGGCACCTATCCCAGGCAGGAGTTGGGAGGGAAGGGAGCAATTGCAGCATTCTCCCCCTCCCCACCCTGTGTGCTTCTGGATGGGAGATCCCTGCAGGAAGGGGAGGCAGTGGTGCTGGGAACTGGGCCGGGTGGGAGAAATAGGCTTGGGGAAGGGGGGCCCAGGAAAAGTGTGGTCCAGACCAGGCCTAGACCCTGAGAGTAAAAGATCCTGCCAGCTGAAGGGGGCTGAGGGTGGGGGGTGTCTACCATGGCGAGAGGCCACATTGTGTTCCTGGGTGCTTGTGTGTGTGTGTGTGTGCGTGCGTGTGCACATGTGTGCTTGCAAAGGCCTGGGACTGCTGTGAGTGCACAGCTGGGTGATGTGTGTGTGTCCCAAGTCCACACCTGTGCCCACAGCTGTGAGGGAGCAGCATATGGCTGCCCCCAGATTGTCCAACCTGGGCCCAGCTGGGACCCCAGTTCCCTCTCCTGGCAGAAGCCTGACCTGAACATCTGGCCACAAGAAAGGGAGTCCCAGAGCACATGTCAGAGCTAGAAGGGCCCAGGCCACCCAGCCCACTGTCGGAGCAGCCCTTCTCAGGGTCACAGTTTCCTCACCTGTGCAAGGGGTGCCTGTGGAGTGGACACTGTGGTCCCCATGGTGTCTGCCAGAGGCCTAGCACCCAGGGTGACCAACTTGTCTAGGTTTGCCGAGTACTTTCTTGGTTTTAGCGCTGAAAGTCCCATGTCCTAGGACACCCCCCATACACCCGCCAATCCCAACCAAGAAATCAAGATGGCTGGTCACACTTGCAGAGACATTTCTCTTTACACCACATCCTTCCCCCTGCTACCCCATCCCTGCCTCCCCCCACCCCGTCTCTGGAACCTTCTCTGAAGGTTCTTATTTTCCCCTTTGCTTCCTGTCCCGTGCGCTCTTCCTCCTGCCCCTTATGGTCCCCAGGGATCTACTGTCCCCAGTGTCTCACTCTGTCTCTCTGGCTATAGGGTCTTTCTCTCTGCTCCCCTCTCTTCCCTCTCTGTTTCTGGAGTCTCTCTGTCTCCTCTCCTGCCTCAGGATCAGCCCGGGTTGGTTTCTGGGGTCTGTCTTTCTGTTCTCTGCTCACTACGTCTCCCTTCTCCATGTCCGGTGTCTCCCTGTCTCTGTCTCAGGGTCTCTGGCTCGCCACCTTCCCTGGGTGGTCCAGGCCTCCCTCCTGTCTCCTGGCACCACACCCCCTGGGGCTGGCTGGGGTGGGAGCCAGGTCTGGGGGCTGTGACCAGGCCGGGAAGGGGAACCCAAGCAGACATGATATTTATGTTAGGACTTCAAAGTGGGGCAGAGGCCGCAGTGGGGGTGGAGGGGTGGAGGGTGGAGGGAGGGAGGTGCTAGCAAAAGCCAGACTAAGGTCAGCACCGGCCCCTCCCAGCTGAGGGTCTCCTTGGTGACACACACCTCCCCGTGGGACCCTGAGACTCGGAGTAGGAACAGAATGGACTATTTTGGTGCAGAGTTCCAAGGAAGGCACTTCCTGCGCCCCCGCCCTGCCCCCAGCCCCATCCTTTCTTCCTGTCACCCTGCAGCTGAGTCTGGGCGCTGCGGGCCCCACCTCCTCTGAGAATCAGCTTGGCCCAGGAGGCGGGGGTTGGGGGTGGGGTCTGGGGGTGGCAGGAGCAGAGGGCTCGATCTCAGCAGGAAAACATCCCTGGCGCAGAGACAGCCCGTGCATTCCCGCCTCTCTGGCAGAGGCCTCGCCTGGCAGGGCTGTGCGGGGCTATAACCCGGTTGGCCCCGACCCAGCCAGGCGGGCCCAGCCCTTTGGAGCCTCTGGAGTCCACTTGAGCTGAGAGCCTGAGGGCCTGAGGGGCCAAAATGGGCCAGGAGGGTCACCTCACCCCTGCCCCCCACCCTTGGCCTAACCCCTGCTAAAGACACCCAGCTGCTGGGACCTGGAAGGCGTGGGGTCAAGGGCCCTGGCCCTGGGTGGGGTCGGTGGGAAGGGCCGATTGTCTCATCCTGCAGCTCAGCTCTGAGCGCTGAGCCCCTCCCAGGGGCTGTGGCCAGCAGGCATACTTCAGGCTGGGCCACCCCCTCAGGAAGCCCTCTGCCCCCAGACTCAAGGCTCACTCTGGACCCAGTACCCTGTGCTCCAAAGTCCACTCAGGCCCCAAAAGCCCCAGCCCCTGGGCCAGTGTCTCCACCAGGGTCCTCCCCAGGCTCTTCCCGTGAATCACTCAGGCTGGAATCTGATGAGCTCAAGCCTCCCCGCCCAACGCCCAACGCTGCCTGCCTCTGCCTCCTGCCTGGCTGGTGGGGTCGCCACGCCCCTCATGGGGGTCTTCTCAACAACCCACATCTCCCCAGGGTCCAACATGGGCTGCAGTGTGTGAGTGGTAGTGGGGCAGGCCAGGGCTGGAGTGAGGCTGCTCAGAGGAGGGCTTCGACCACTTCTGTGTGCTCCAAAGTATAAAAAGGTCTGTGCGTGTCTGTGTGTCTGTGTGTCTATGTGTGTGTCTGCCTTGGTGTGTGTCTCTGCATGTGTGTTTGTCTTCGTGTGTGTCTCTGTGTGTGTGTCTCTGTGTCTCTGTGTGTGTCTGCCTTGGTGTGTGTCTCTGCATGTGTGTTTGTCTTCGTGTGTGTCTCTGTGTGTGTGTCTGTCTTTGTGTGTGTGTTTGAACTTATAATGCTTGGAGAGTGGGAAGTGGCAGCCATGTGCCATGTCTTGGGAGAGTGTGCGCCACTGTGTCTGAGTAGGGGGGTTGAGCGTGCTGGTGACAGTTCTGCTCGGGCAGGTCTAGTGCTTCATGAGGTCCCCATGTAGGCGGTCCCCATGTGTCTCTGTCAGCCTGTCCCCATGCGTGCGTGTGTGTCTGGGAGTCACACTCTGAGCCCAAGAGCGAGGGTGCTGAAATATTTCAGTGTTTGCAGATCGAGGGATGTCTGTGTGGGTGGCTGGTCGGTGTCAGGGTGTGTCTGGGAGGAGGGGCACTAGTGTGTCTCTGTGTCCCATCCCGCAGGAGTGAATGGCTGACAGTGTCAGGGTGTGCCTGTTCATCCTGGGGGTGCCCCAGGGCGGTTGCACGTGCCTGTGACTGGCAGGGTGTGCACCCTGTGTGGGAATGTGGGTCAGACGGTGTCACTGTGTGTTAACTGTGGGCGTGAACATGGGTTGCAAGGCCATGGCAGGGTGCTAGACGCTCTGTGTTGAAGGTGTGGCAGGGTGGGGTGGGTCTCAATGACTGCCTTCCACTGCACCCCTTTCAGGCCACCCAGTAGGCCTCTGGCTTCTGGAGCACCCTGGCCCACAGAACCAGGGGTATTCAGTCCTTCTCTCACCCCCATTCGCAGGGCCCCCGTTTGGAGGACAGTCCCAGGGACTCACTGCCAGGCACTTTCCTCCTAGTACCAGGCCAGGAGCACGGAGTCCCCTGGGTCCTCTGGATGGCCTTCTCAGTGGAGGGGACCCCACACCGGGCCAGGAGTGAGGCATGCTCGCCCCTGGTGGCAGCGATGAAGGACGCACCACCCTGCACCCCAGGAAAGCAGAGGGACAGTTTAGGCTGCGTCCTTCCGAATCAGTCATTCCACATAGACTCACAAGTGCCAATTCCGGCCCAGGTATTGTTCAAGGCCCTTGAGATTTAGCTGGGAACAAGGCGGGGTTGGCTCTGACATTGTAGTGAGGGAGACAGACAATAAACTTGCATACAGAACCACCATGACATTAGGAGGGATAAGGGCAGCATTTCCAAGTAAGAAAATGACCTGGCTGCTCTTTAACAGATCCGAACTTCAGAGTTCCAGTCTTGCCCTGCAGCAGGGGATGCTGGACCAGGCACATCACTTTTTGGAGCCTTGGCGTCTTTTTCCATAAGGACAAAGGCTGGGGGAGGGGTGACATGGACTCCCTAGCACACAGTGGACTTTCAGTTTCTGCCCAGATCACACCATGCGGATAGAGAGATGTAACGGTTTTCCCTTTGGCTGGAGCTGGGGGTGCTTGGTGCTTGGTCTGTAACAGACATTTTTGTTGTTGTTGTTTGATTTTTTTCGGAGTCTTGCTCTGTCTCCCAGACTGGGTGCAATGGCGCAATCTCGGCTTACTGCAGCCTCTGCCTCCCAGGTTCAAGCGATTCTCCTGTCTCGGCCTCCCAAGTATCTAGGACTATAGGCGCAAGCCACCGTGCCCAACTAATTTCTGAATTTTTAGTAGAAACGGGGTTTCACCATGTTGGCCAGGCTGGTCTCGAACTTCTGACCTCAGGTGATCCGCTCACCTTGGCCACAGAGTGCTAGAATTACAGGCATGAGCCACCTCACCCAGCCTATAACAGATATTTGGTAGGAGGGCTGAGTAGACAGTTCTCCTCTGCTTGGAGAACTACAGAACCTGGTGTCCAAGCACTTTGCCCTGTAACAAGGCACTTTCCCTGAGCAAACCTGAGTTTCCTCATCTGTAAAATGGAGCTAATGAGACTGCTTTTACACTGGCCTATTATTGTCTGCCTTGCCTGGAGGCTCTGCCTCAGGATCATGTCCTTGTTGATGCTGATTTGACCTAGACCCCTGACTAATCAGTTTCTTTTCTTTTCTTTTCTTTTTTTTTTTTTTGACTCTGTTGTCCAAGCTGGAGTGCAGTGACACGATCTCAGCTCACTGCCACCTCCACCTCCCGGGTTCAAGCAATTTTCTTGCCTCAGGTCCCTAGTAGCTGGGACTATAGACACATGCCACTACACCCGGCTAATTTTTGTATTTTTAGTAGATATGGGGTTTCACCATGCTGGCCAGGCTGGTCTCGAACTTCTGACCTCAGGTGATCCACCCTCCTCAGCCTCCCAAAGTGCTGGGATTACAGGCGGGAGCCACAGCGCCCCGCCCAGAGTTTCTTGAAAAGAAAAACCACAAGACTTAAGCAGCGGCAGCCCCCTGTGGTGCTCCATCACTGGGGAGGGCGGGAAGGGGGTTGGTCAAGTCTGCTGAGCCTGACAAGGGTAGGAAGGGCTTGCAGAGGCCCCAGAGCCTCATTCCCGTGAGACTAGCTGTACATCCGGCCCCTGGGATCCTCGGAGCACCCTCTATAAACATTCCAGGTTCTTCCTCTGGGACTGAGCTTGACACATCCTGTGTTTGATTCCCAGAACCCAGCCCTCCCTTATACTCCCCAGGTTTCTGCCTCACTGTCCCTCACTCCTGGTTATCAAACTCCAATCAGTGGACAGCATTTATTGAGCACCTATGGCATTTGTGCTTAGCATTGGACTATGCGAGGCACTGCAGGGGGTCGGGGGAGGGGGTGAAACAGGGAGGGAGGACAGAAGAGCCAAGGGGACACCTCCTATCAGCGAGGAGCTTGGGAGGGCGTGGAAGTGGGGAGGGAAGAGCTGCCAGTGTCCTAGTGAGAAATTTGGGAGCCCTGCAACGGGACTGTGTCTGGATTGCTCATCTGAAAGCCAATGTCTGGCCAGGCGTGGAGGCTCACGCCTGTAATCCCAGCACTTTGAGAGGCCAAGGTGGGCAGATCACCTGAGGTCGGAAGTTCGAGATCAGCCTGGCCAACATGAGGAAACCCCCCTCTCTGCTAATAATACAAAACTTAGCTAGGTGTGGTGTCCCATGCCCGTAGTCCCAGCTACTCAGGAGAGGCGGAGGTTGCAGTGAGTCGAGATCGCACCACTGCACTCCAGCCAGGCGACAGAGCAAAACTCTATCTCAAAAAAAAAAAAAAAGGCAACGTCCACGATTTCCACCACCCAGTTGTCATGTCTGACATGTGGACCGATGTCCCTTTGTGCTCGGTGCCTGAGGAGAGAGCTTCTGGGGTCGTCCTCCATGGGGGGACAATTCCTTCCTTCCTTCCTGGGGATGGCCCCGGAGAGGCTGGCTTTACCCAGACCCAGACCCTAAAGGACCCGAAGGCCTGAAGCCTCGGCCCCTATGCTGTCCCCAGGTTGCCTGACGCCTGAATGCATAGCCAAGGACCCCCCTCCACGCCCCGCTGCCGCGCTGCTGCAGCCCTGGAGGTGCCCTTGTCCCTCGGTGGGTGGTCACCCTCTCAGCAGCTTCCTGGGCCGTGCACGCCCCCTTGTGGTTGGTCGTCGGCACTTTTTCCTTGTTTAGATTTGCCGCCTGCTCTGGGCTCCCTTGGGGGCTGCCCCAGCTTTTGTAGGTGGAGTTGGAACCTGATGCCCTCGTTTGGGTAGGGGAACCATTAAGGACTTGCTGTGTGACATCCTGGGAGTCACTTTCCTGAACCTCAGTGGGCCCAACAAGCCATGGCCAGGTAAAGCTTTTGTGAGGGCTGAGAGTGTTGTGCAGAGAGCATGGTTTCCTGCCTCTCTCCATTCTGGACGCTTATTTGCCGGCTAGTGGATCTCCCGGAGACGCTGGAGGGCCTGGGAGGACTTCCAGTCTTGGGGAGAGACTGTAACTTGGGTACTTTCTCCCCAGGGCCCAATTTCTAGGGGAATAGCCTTCCTGGACTGGGCGTGAGCAGGTGGGAGCCCTGTCTGGCAGGGACCAGACTCCGGGAGAGTTAGCAGCCCAGATCCCTCCCTCCCTTTCTGCAGTGAGCTCCGCTTGTAGCAAAATCACACGTTTTGGTTCCTGGAACACTTCTGGGAGCCGGGCAGGGCAGCAGTAGTGTCCCCGATTTACAGATGAGACTGAGGCTCGCAGTACAGGCCCTTCGGGTGTCAAGGGCAGGGATGGGCCCCAAGCCTTTGCTGCTGTTCTGTGGCCTCTCTAAATCCTCCTGACCCCAGGAGGAGTTGGAACCTTTCAGGGCCCAGAAGTCCCAGTCTGGTGGGGGCTGCTTGGGTAGAGCCCGGCCTGAGCTGCGCACATGGGGGCGGGGGTGAAAGCAGCCGAGACCACCACCCTCCCCATGTTGGAGGTTGGCCATCAGTTGGTTGGATTTGTCACCACTTGACACACTCCCCCTTGTAGGCTGGCTCGCCCTCAGCTGGGAGAAGAACAAGAGGCAAGGGGCCTTGGGCACACAGTCTGGGGGTCCTCCAAGCCCCCTCAGCTTTATTCTATTTCCTCAGTTATGGCAGTACCCCCAGATTCCCCAGAGACAAGTATCAGACAAAGGTGATGGCAAACACAGGGTGGAGCCTGGGGTGGGGCTACTGGTGCTGAAAGGACTTCTCAGCAGGCTCTGGGTCTCCCGCCTCCAGTGACCCCTTCTGGCCACTTCAAGCTACTCCTCTGCTTCCCGGCTTCCCTCTGCCTCTGGCTCCCCTGGCTGAGCAGGCCCTCCCCGGGCCCAACCCTGGCCCCCTTCAGCAGTTGTCTCAGACTCTTCCCGAATGTCCCCGGGGCTGGCTTTGACCCCAGCGTCCCTGTCTCCCCGGCACCCTTGGTCCTCCCCTCTGCTCCCTGCCTCTGACTGCCCACTGCCCTCCTCCTCTGTTGCAGGCCCCTGGGTCTCAGGCCACTCTGCCCGACGGTAGATGAGGTAGCCTGTGGTGGGCAGCCTGTGGGCCAGGGCTCCAGGGGGCAGGCGGTGGTAGCCCTGCTCCTTGTACAGGAAGAGGCCGAAATTGTTGGGCTGGGTCACTCGGAACTTGGTGGCACAGAGCTGGTTCAGGGTGGCAATCGAGGCCTCTGGGGGCACGGCCAGGGTCTTGGAGGTGCAGCCACTGCTGGGGTCCTGATAGGCTACTCGGAGAAGGTGCTATGCAGGAGGAGAAGTGAAAGCAAGTACTCAGTCCTGGCTGGCATGGACTGGATCCAAAGCTGAGGGGCCAGTGTGGGCTGTGCGGGGACAGGTGGGGAGGTAGAAATCCAGCGGGAGAACCAAGTGGCAAAAGCTCTGTGAGCTCCAGGGGTGGGCTTGTGGGCCACAGCTGCAGGTGCAAGGACAGCCCGGCAGGGAGCACACGAGCCTCAGACAAAGCTTTGATAGCACGTAGTCTGTGCCCCAAGCGCTCTCCTGCATTGACTCTTTTAATCTTCACATCAACCCCAGGAGGTAGGTCCTTTTACCCCATTTTACTGATGAGAAAACTGAGGCACAAAGTAGTTAAGTAACTTGCCCAAGTTCCCACAACGCAGTGGCAGAGCTAGGATTCGAACCCAGAATCTGGCTACAGAGTCTGGACTCTTCACCATGGACAGGAAGGTGAAGGGCGGGGATGGTGTCTGGCTCTGAGGACACGGTGGAGGGCCTGTTACCTGGAAGCAGTGGGTAGCAGGCAGGCGGCGCTGCTCCCAGAGGCTGAGGGAGCGCCGCAGCTCCTGCACAGGGCTCAGTGGGAGGGTGTGGGCCTGGCCCAGGCCACTTAGCAGGGCCAGGCTGGCAGAGAGGCTGGTCAGGTAGTAACCACCTGGGACACAGTGTGGAAGAACACAGCTCAGCCTGGGCATGGGGCAGCCCATCCCCTCTCCACTTCCTTGCTTATTCAGGGCCCACCCAGACAGGGAAGTTAGTGGGGGTCCCTCACCCTCTCCGGTGAGCAGTGTGGGCTCCAGCAGCTCCGACATATACTCGGCCTCCAGCAGTAGCTCAGGAAGGTCGCAGTGGGCCAGGACGAGGCTCAGCAGAGGCAGGAACTCGTCGGCACCTGCGCCCTCCCCTGGGGGGACACAGTGAGAGGAAGAAGCTTCAGGTGCAATCCTTGCTTTAGGCAGTGACCCCTCCCCCTGGCCTAGCAACCGTAGAGGGGTGCGGAGAGGACGAGCTGCTCTCTGGGCCTCAGTTTCACCATTTGTGAGACAGGAGGGTGGGCTCATTCTCCCCCACAGTGCTGTTCCAGGGTCGTGGGGACCTGCTGCTGGGGGGCCCGCCTCTAACTCAGAGGGGCAGGGCAGGGTGAGGTGTGGCAGGGACATACCCTCCTGGGTCCTCAGGGCTGTGTAGAGCAGCTTACAGGCCTGCAGAAGCCGCTTGACCTGGGCACTGGGTGAGTATGTGCGGAGCAGCTGCAGCAGCTTCTGGCGCACCTGCTCCATCTCTACTGGGGAGGGCAGGCTCTGGTGGGACCCGAAGGCTCCAGGCCCCTGCACCCGGGCCAGGCGGAGGCCCTCAGCTAGGCGGCCCAGGGAGCCGTCTGCAGCAAGCCGGCGCCGCAGGCGGGCTGCCAGGATGGGCCGGAGAGGCTTGAGCACAGAGCGATGCAGCGACTTCTCCAGCACATGCTCTGCCAGAGGAGGGGCAGGGAGGGGTCAGGGGAAACAGGGCAGGACTGGAGGTGGGGGCAGAGGTCAGGAGAGAAGGGAGCAGGGGTAGAATTGGGGAGGAGAGGCAAGGAAAGCAGGAGGAGGTAGACTGGGTGAGATGGGAGAGTTGGGGGAGAGAGGGGATGGAACTCTCCCGAACAGTGGTAAGACAAGGTGGGTTTGTAAAGCAGCAGAACAGAATCAGACAGGCTGGTACTGGAGGGGAGCAGAGGGTCAGATGGGGCAGTGCTGGAGCTATGGAGAGTTGGAGCCTCACCCAGCCTCTTAGGCGGCAGCAGCTTCTCAGGGCCCAGCTCCGCGCTCAGCATGGCCCGGGCCCGGCTCAGCGCCTGGCGGATGCCCTGCAACTCCTGGGGCTCAGGCCTGGCCCGCACCTGGGTCAGTAGGTCCTGCACCAACTGGCCCGCGGCTGTGTGTCGGTCCTGCATCAGTGCCGCTGCAGCCCGGCCCACCTGCCGCTCTGGCCCAAGTAGGGAGCAGAAGGCGGCGCTCATGGACCGAAGCAGAGGCCGCCGGCGGCCCAGGTGGGGTGAGGTCGCTGGGCTCCCCTGGGACCCTGGCGCCCCCTCCTCCTCGGAGCTGCTGGGGGAGCCGCAGTCCACCTCCTGGAGGGAGGGCAGGGGCGGAAGGCTAGGGCCGCCACCTGCTGGCACGCGATACCCCACTGAGCTCTCCCTCCGCAGTAGCTGGCAAGGGGGCAGCCGCTCTGCCTGGCTGGGGGCTGCCCCTGGCAGCACGGGGACAGGGGGAGGCGGCACAGCAGGTGGAGACAGGGGGCTGGAGGTCTCTGTGGACACGCGCACTTTGAAGCTTCTCTTGAATTTCTCCCGCTTGGTGGGCCCCAGGTCCCCTGGGAACAGGGGGTTGAAGAAGCACAAGGCGGCTCCGGTGCCCTGGTCCAGCTCTTGAGGGGACCGGGCCTTCAGCTGGGGCAACACTGGGCCTCCAGCTGGGCCCCGCTGAGCCTTGATGTTGAGGGAGGAGCTCCAGAACTCTAGGGAACAAGAAACTAACTGGGGCCTCTGGGATTGGTTAGGGGAGGGTTCCTAAGCAAGGAAAGGCACGTGCTTCGGGCTGTGTGCTGCGAGCCTTCCCTTCCCCTCAGCCTCAGCTTGTCCATCTGTGCAATGGGTGGCAGGGAGCCCTTACCAATGCCCAGATGGGAGATGGCCTCCAGCTCTTTGTGGGTGGCTGCCTGCTGGATGGCTGTGGGGAGCTGGAGCGGGAGGAGAAGGATGTCCCTGAGGCCAGAGAGGGGAGCAGAAGGGAGTGAGGGATGCTTGGGCTGAAGGGGGTGGGGAGGATGGGCTGTCCCAAGGAGCAGGGCCCGTGGACACCAGGCACCCTGTGGGTAGACTCACCGGGTGTGGCAGTAGGCACAGATGAGCTGGACTAGGTCCGGGAACATGAGCTCCGAGCCCTCCAAGGCGATGCCTGAAAGAGGAGGGAAGTGAGGTGCTTCTCTGGGGAACCTCCCTGCTTCCAGCCCTTCCCGCCAGGCCAGCCCCTCACCGCCAGGGCTCTCCAGGATGTAGTGGCTGGAGACGAAGGAGGGGCCGCTGGCTTCGGGCAGCCGCATGCACAGGGCCTGGCACTGGCGGGTGTTCGATTTCCGCACGAGGAACGTCTGCAAGTGGATGGGGCTCAGGCAGCTCAGGACCTTGGCATCCGGCCCCTCTCCCTCCCACCCCTGACTGGCCAGTCCCTGGAGGTCGGGCAAGACTCACCCCCGGGGGCTCTGTCCTTAGCACGTGCAGAGCAGCTGCCGCGTTGGCTTGCAACTGCAGCCACACGGGCCGGGTGAGCAGCAGGCGCTCCCTCAGGCTCACAACACGCCCCGGCCGCTGCGGCCCGCCTGCCTGCCTGCCGCTGGCATCGGGTACGTCGTACAGTGGATCCTTGGCTGGCCTGTGGGCAGGCACCCAGATCTGAGTAGGAGCCAGGAGCTGGGACCTTTACTCACCTCTTCCCTGCTCCCAGGCTTCCCACCTTCTCTGTCCTGGGATAGGCTCTCCTCTCGCAGCCCCTCCCTGCCCCACCTGGCTGCCGTGCCAACTTCACTAACTTTTCTCTTTCCAGGTGTCCAGGAGTGAAGCTGGACGGGCTGGGGGCTCCAGGAAGGCCCGCGTCTGTCTCTCCAGGGCTTTCCATGGCTGGGAGCTCCTTCGGCTTCAGGAAGAGAATCCAGCTCCAAGGCAAGGCGCGCACATCCCCAGTGAGTAACACTTCCTGAGGGCGGTCCGCCTGTCACACCCGCCGGTTAACTCTTGCGTGTCCACCCCGCCTGGCCAGTGCCTGCCTCTTCTGTTCTGGACCCTGCTCAGTGGTCAGGGATCCCCTCCATGCTAGCTAGCCCCACTCTGAGGGCCCCGGCTGTGGGGGGTGCCACCTCAACACAGGGCCTCCTGCAGCCTCCCCTTCAAATTGCACAGGTGGGTGGGAAGTGGTTAAGCAGGCCCCAGCCACGCCCTTCGCCCTTAGGGCACCTCTGGGTCTGTGGTCAGTTGCTCTTCTGCCCTGGCCCCAGGTCAGCCTTGTGGGAGAGCACCCTCTACTGTCCATAGATGACTCATTCCTGAGCCTGGGTTTTGGGATTTCAGGTTGCCATGGAAAAAAGATGCTGCATCTCCATGGAAACCAACCTCTTTGCTTACTGAGGTTCTGGGGGTGGTTCTGACACTCAGAGCTAACCAGGGGGAGTCTGGCTGTGAGGTCGCCAGCACATGGTGCTGCTGTCGGCTGCCTCCCACGCACACAGGCTCTGCCAGCCTGCCTTGCCAATCTGCCAGGCAACTGGGACAGGTGCAGACATGACCCAGGCTCCAAGCACACGCACCCACCCTCCCCACCCGAGGCGCTCCGCCAGCAGCTTCCGACTCTGCCCAGCGCCCACCTCCCCCTCCCCAGCCTGGCCCTATGCACAGTGCTCCAGCCACTGCTGGGTAGTGCGAGGAGTGGTAATCTGCCGGCACCCTAGAAGTCGGCCTGGTTCAGGCGCTCCCCACAGAAGCTCTGATTCTCTTGCAAGGTAAATCACATACACACAGGGCATGCGAGAGTTCCAGGAAAGGTTTTAATTCTAGTCCTTGAAATCTGGGAGGCAGACACCAAGAACTGCCCTGAGAAAAGAAGCCTGGGGGCCTGGCTTCTTGCCTCCAGCTCCAGCCAGGGTGAACAGCCCTCCAGATACCACGTCTGACTCAGAGTTCCCGCCAGTGGGGCCTGGCTTCCTGGCCCAGAGGCCGGGGAGCCTGCCTGCCTCCAAGGTCAGCAGGAGGATGTGGCTTCGACTTCAGCTGTCTTCTGTCAGGGGAGCCCCAAGAGGTGGATCTTCAGGAGCGGGAGAAGGCTCAGGGATGGAGACAACAGCTTTGCCTGGCCAGGTCAGCTCCACGGCCACAGCTGTGCAGGCCTTGAGGAGGGCAGAGGAGTCCAGTGCCAGCTGGGGTGGGGGGGTGAGGGCCCTGCAACACCACAGGAGCCTGGCTGGGTGGACCCTGAGGGGCCTGTGGGTCCACCTGTCTGCAGCAGGAAGATGAGAATCCTGGGTGCCATGCCAGCTGCTCTGAGGCTCCCCTGGCTGTGAACAGCAGGGTCACGGTCCTGTGCATATGCGGGAAGGAGAAAACTGTCACCAGTGAGGAAGCCGAAAGGAGGGAAGTAGCCACTTACTGAGGGGAGCGGCTTTGGGCTGGCCCAGGACAGGCCTCCTGAGCAGCAATCCCGGCCTTCCCTGACCCCTCCTAAGTGGGAGCTCCATCAACTCCATCCTGGTTCCTGCTCCTCAAACTCCTGCAAACCCCTCAAATCTAGATCATCTTAACTGTCTTGGGCCACTGATTGTGACAGCCACAGCCCCTCTGGGCTCCCTCCTGGAGGCTGAGCTGAGGGAAGGTGATGGTGAGGGGGATGGGGAGGCCATATGACAGCCATGGTTCTTACCATCCGATTTTCTCTTCTGAGGGGACACAGCTGCCCTAGCCTGGGTGGGTGAGAAGAAAAGCCCCCCTGAGAGCCCACCTCCAGCTTGGCAATCCCTGTCCCCAGCCCCCACCTCTGTGGCATGCGGGCTGCTGCCTCAGTGCTGCGCCCCCAGGGCCTCAGCTGCTCTCCCGCCTTCCCACCACCCTCCCACTCCACCAAAACCTGCCCTGGAACAGGAAGGGGCTGACACAGACTACAAGTCCCTTCTCCCAGGGCTGCCTCGAGCAAGAGAACTTGTGAGCCGACTGCGATCCAGGGACCCTGGGCTAAAGGTAGGGGAGCCTTGGTGAGCAGAGAACTCCTAGGCCTGCAGATGGCAGAGCTGCTGCCAGGGTGGAGGGCCCTGAGGTAGAGCAGGGGACATGGGCGGCAGCAGCCCCACCTTTTTGATAGCTGTCCAGTCCTCCAGGATGTCGATCTCCTGTAGCATGTACACGATGTACGGGCCTGTGGTGGGGGTCAAGGAAGCCCAGTGGAGGCAGCAGGTGATAGCAGGGGCAGGGTCACCCACCCGACATTCGGGAGTGGGGGTGCAGCAGACAGCAATGGAGTGGGAGCTGAGGACCTGGGTCCGAGCTCAGGTTCCACCTTCTACCTCTTAGACCCTGGTTCCGGGGGTCCTCCTGGAACCAAATCCGTGGAGGACACCAAGTGTTGCCTGCCGTCCCTCATTTGCCCTCACCTCCTCTTGAGGTCAGCTGGCTGAGGCCCATCCCATCTCACCCTGTAGCACTGGCCCTCACCTGGCCCCATTCCCCCATCCAAAGACAGATTCAGGGCTTGTCCCTCCAGAGACAACTTCTCCCTTCCCCCAGTGCTCCCTACCTGATGTCTCCATGCCTTCACCTCCCATTTGCTTAAGTCACGGCCTTCCAGATTCCTCCCTCCCTGCCTGGGCCTGCTCTCCAGCACCGGGTGGCCGTAATGACTAAGGCTGGCTGCTGCAGGAATGCCCTCAGGGATGCAAGAGGACTCAACTCTGCCAGGACAGATGAAGGCACAGCAGGCCCTGGACTAAGCATAAGCTAACCCTGCCTAGGGAGGGGCAGAGGCAGCCAGTGCCCTCTGGAATGTGGGCACTCCAGAGTAAGGCACAGGCACTGGGGGAAGACCAGGAGAGGCCTCACAGAGGAGGTAACGTTTGAGATGAGCCCTGGTCAGGGGCAGGCAGGACTTTCAAGAGGTGGGTAGGAAATGAGCAAAGGCGCCCACGGAAAGCTGGGGACCCGCTTGGACAACCCTGGGAGACGGAAAGCCCTCAAAGGCCAAACCTCACGCAGGCTCGAATACAGTGGCACCATCATGGTTCACTGCAGCCTTAACCTCCCAGGCTCAAGCAATTCTCTCGACTCAGCCTTCAGAGTAGCAGGACTATAGGTGTGTGCCACCATGCCTAGATAATTTTTGTTTTTTTTCTAGAGATGGGTTTCACCATGTTGCCCAAGCTGGTCTTGAAATGAACTCCTGGGCTCAAGCAATCTACCTGCCTTGGCCTCCCAAAGCACTGGGACTAGAGGTGTGCACCACTGAGCCCAGGCCATTTCTGTTTTCCTGGGGTCCACACAGCCCAGGGAGACCCAGGACCCCGTAAGAAACTGCTGACAGCTGGATTTGCCTGGACATGGTCACATGACTCCAAGCAACCACGAGTGTATCTATGTGACTGTCCTCCATGTCCTCTCCACTCCCCTACCCCAGGTCTGGAGCTGATCCTGCCTACTTTTAGGCCACCTTGGGTGAAAGGATACCAGAAACAAGAGGTGCCTTCTTCCTCTTGCTGGGCGGCAGGGAGTCCCAAGACCTGGAGCTGCCTCTGGCGTGCAATTTGTCGTCCCACCACTCTGCCCCCGGACCCAGAGTCAAAATTGGGGTGCTGGCCCACAGGATGCTCCCTCTTCTGTAGCCTCTGCCCCCACCTCCCCTGCCCCATCACCACACTGGGCTTGCTGTAGGAAGCCCCTCAGGGTTGTTCAGTTCCCAACTGCACAACCCTGGGAAGAGGCCACTGTACTTCTTGAGTCCCATCTTTTTGGGGACAGTGGGATAATGACAATTCCTGCCACCCCAGGACTCCAAATGAACACTGGTACTGTGAACATGGAGGGGACTACAGCTACTGTATGGGACTCCATGTCACACTGATACCTGTTTTGGAAAGAGAGCAGGGGCAGAAGAGGGCAGGGGGACCCACTCTGCCCGAGCCCCCATTGGCGCCAGGCCCTTTCCAGGCCTGGTCTCCTTCAGTCCTCACACTGACCCCAAGAGGCAGGTCGTCTGACCGTCCCCTTGTGCAGTTAGGAAGGCTGAAGTCCAGAGCGAGGTGGGCGTTGACACAGCCAGGCTCTGGCGCTCACCGGAGCTGAGGTCCAGGCTCTGGCGGTCCTCCTCCAGCCTCTGGATCCGCTCCTGCAGCTCCCCCTGCAGCGTGTCGTACAGCAGCAGCTTCTCACTCTAGAAGAGGGGCAAGAGCTCAGCAGGAGGAACGGGGGGAGGCCACTGCAGGCCTTGCGCCCGCCTCACCCCGTACGCCGTCAGGCCCACCTCCAGGTGCTGTTTGGCTCCCTGCAGCTCACACTCGTACTTATTCCTGATCACATCCAGACAGAAGCCCTTGTAGATCCCTGCAGAGGGCAGGAGGAGGGGCCCTGCTTGGCTGGGGAGCCCAGTGCCCACAAAGGAGGGCTGAGAGCAAAGGGTGAGGCCGGGCAGGAACGAGAAAGGAAGGGGACAGGGTGCCATGGGTTCTGGGAGGGGAATAGGGCGCAGAACCACCCACAGACCTGCCACCTGAATGCGAATCTTGAGGCTCCGCTGCAGACCCCCAAGCGGCTCTGTGTATTCAGGGGCTCTCTCAGCCCCTACTTCCTCCAGCCGCAACCGCAGCTGACTCAGTCGTTCCCTGAACAGCCTGGGTGGGGAGAAGGCAGCAGTGCACCCATTTGCTCACCCATCGCTCTTGGGCAAACACATACCCAGCACCCATTGCACAGCAAGTCCCATGTCAGGCGTGCACTCCCTGGGCACCAGCCATGCCTGCCCAGTTCCAGGCCCGCCACGTCCTCATCCCAGATCCTCGCAGACCCAGCCCAAGGTATCCCCACACTCACTTCTCCTTTAGCTCCGAGAACTGCTTCTCTAGGTCCAGCATCTCACTGACACACTCACTGCGGCGCCGCTCATAGTCCTCATCATCCATCTCTGGACAAGAGGCCAGTAAGGGCTAGCTCTGGAGAGGAGTGGCGGATACCCACGTGTGTGTGCATGTGCGTGCATGTGTGTAGGTGCTGTGTGTGCATCTGCATGCGTGTGTAGGGGCTCTGTGTGAGTATGCATAGGTGCTGTGTGTGCATGTGCGTGTGTGTGTGTGTGTGTGTGCTGTGTGTGCGTTCAGGCTCTGGCTCTGCTCTTGCAGCTCCCCCTGAAGCGTGTTGTAGAGCAGCTGGTGCGATCTTGCATGTGTGTTTGTATGTAGGGGCTATGTGTGCATGTGTGCTTGTATGTAGGGGCTGTGTGCGTGTGCATACGTGCTTGTATGTAGGGGCTGTGTGTGTGTGCATGCGTGCTTGTGTGTAGGGGCTGTGTGTGCATGTGCATCTGTGCTTGTGTGTAGGGGCTATGTGTGCATGTGTGCTTATGTGTAGGGGTGGTGTGTGCTTGTGTGTAGGGGCTGTGTATGCGTGTGTATGCGTGCTTGTGTGCAGGGGCTGTGTGTGCATGTACATACGTGCTTGTATGTAGGGGCTGTGTGTGTTTGTGCAGGGGCTCACCGGAGCTCTCCTCTTCTGACTCCGTCTGGCTGCCGCTCCGCTCCTCCTCACTCTCTTCCTCCTCCCCATTCATCTCAGCAGCAGAATCACCCTCTGCTTCCATCTCTTCTGTGTCTTTGCTTGGAGGCTGGACAGGCATCTGGACTCTGGGAGAAGGAATGAAGCCATCACTCATGGCTGCCCTCAGTTCAGAGGGGGAAAGAGGCAGTGGGGAGCTGAACCTAACCGGACCCCAGATTGGGACAGCCAGGAAGTGACTGGCCTGGCCACACCTTGAGCACATACTGGGTGACAAGGGTGCAAATGGCCGTCTGCACCTCTCACAGAAGCCTGGGAGCTGTGGAAATGATCCTGCTCTTGGATGTCACTGGTGATCCTAATCCTGGGAATACTGGCCAAGGCTGTGATCCACAGAAAGGAAAGGCCTAGGGAGCACTCTCCACTGCCTATGGAACTGGACCTAAATTTTTCTTTTTTCTTTTTGAGACAGTCTCGTTCTGTCGCCCAGGCTGGAGTGAGTGGCGCGATCTCGGCTCACTGCAACCTCCACTTCCTGGGTTCAAGTGATTCTCCTGCCTCAGCCTCCTAAGTAGCTGAGATTACAGGTGCCTGCCACTACACCCAGTTAATTTTTTTTATTTTTAGTAGAGACGGGATCTCACCATGTTGGCCAGGCTGGTTTCCAACTCCTGATCTTGTGATTTGCCTACCTCAGCCTTCCAAAGTGCTGGGATTACAGGCATGAGCCACCACACCCAGCCAATTTTCATTCTTTTTTTTTGAGAGGGAGTCTCACTCTGTCACCAGGCTAGAGTGCAGTGGCACGATCTTGGCTCACTGCAACCTCCACCTCCTGGGTTCAAGCGATTCTCCCGGCTCAGTCTCCTGAGTAGCTGGGACTACAGGTGCGTGCCACCATAGCTGAACTGGATCTACATTTCTGACTGAGGCTTTCAAGGTCTTTCACAGACTGGACTTGCCCTCCCGGTCCAGCTCCTTCATCCCACCATCTAACGGCCAGTGCTTGCACTTCACTTTCTACCCTCTGCCTCAGCTGTTCCTTCTGCCTATAATGCCCTCAGCTTCTCTTCTGGATAACGTTACAGTCCCCTTGTCTTTCACTGTGCTCTGGGTCAAATCCCGTTTCCTTCTGCCTCCTCTAGGATCTCAGGTCGTCAGTGCTCCCCTCTCTCTTCTGTGTCTTCAGCTTCTCCCTCTTAGCAACCTCCTTCTCATGAAACTTTCAATGTGCTTGAGTATTTTCTACCATCAACAAAACACAGAAACACAAAACCTCACCCTTCCACCTGACTGCTCCTGTCTGCCAGTTCAGTTATACTTTTCAAGGTTTCATGCACACTGGCTGTTCCTAGTTTCACCTCCCACTTGTTCGATGTGTTTCTGTACCCATCGATCTCAGCTGAAACTGATCGTGTACCATTAACCAATGACTTCCTTATGGGTAATACCAATATTTTTCAGTGCTCATTTCAATTGTCTGCTCGGCAACACTGAACACTGGTAAGCATTCTTTTACTGACTCATCTAACATGTATTGAACATCTAATATATGCTAGGTACTGTCAGGTGCTATTGTATGCAGGGGGCCCAAGTGTGACTGTCTTTGACCTCACGGAGTTTACAAGTTCTTGGGAGAGAGGGGCAAAGGAGCAGACTATAACTCTGGTACGAGGAGAGTTAAGACCAGGGCATAAGGGAGGGGTATGTAACCAGGACCTGTAGCCTGATGCAGCAGGGAGGGCTTCTAGATGAAGATGGACCAGCTGAGTGAGCTGTGCTGACTGGGCAAGGGAACATTCCAGGTCGAGTCAGTAGCAAAGACCCAGAATAAGAGAAGGAAAGCAGCTGGCAGTACATGGGTCTAAGTCTCAGTAAGAAATCTGAGCTGCAGAGATTTGGTCACCAGCCTACAGCAAGTTCTTCATGCCACAGGAGAAGGTGCGACTAGCAAGGTAGAATGTGTGTGGTCAGAAGACATCCATAATGGAACTCCCAGGGTCACCAAAGAGGCAGATGAGGAGACTCCTACAAAGGAGGAGGCAAACCCGAAGTCGTGGAGAAAGAGAATTCAGAAGGAAGCCAAGTACTTCCCAGGAGTAATTGTACTGATAGTGCCACGTACTGCCAAGAGATCACCCAAGAGGAAGAATAAACAGTCCTCTCAGCAAATAATCTCTCGGCCCCCTGCAGGGTTCTATTTCACTGTGATATTCTTCCAACTTCTCTGGACACTGCTTCGTAGTCCTTTAGAACAGTGCAGACAGCACTCCCTCCAGGAAGCTTTGTTTATATCACCTATTTGCCCATTCTCACGTCTGTCCCCCCAATCAGTCTATAAGCCTCATTAGGGCAGGGGCTGCACATGCATCTTATTTACCTAGCATAGTACTAGTTCACTTGATGACTGGAGGATTTGCAAATACAAATTAAACAACAACAACAAAAAAAAATTGTGAGGCAGAGATGAGCTTTTACTTTTTGGTAGTCCCAGGTCACTGTAATGGTAGTAAACTGTCCTTGACATCGATTCAAGTTATGCATCGTAAGCCTGGCCTAGGTGAGCGTTCAGTCACATTCCTCAACAATTTCACTAATGACCTCAACCTGACCTGAAAAGCTAAGTTCTCCAAACCAGTTCTCAACATTTGCAATGCCTCTTCACTGTTAGTATATTCACTTTGTAAGACGCAGCTTAAGTCCTATCTCTTCCAGAAGCCTTTCTCTCCTCCAGCTGGTTCTGATTTTATTTTATTTATTTATTTATTTATTTATTTATGGAATTTCTCTCTTGTTACCCAGGCTGGAGTGCAATGGCGCGATCTCGGCTCACCGCAACCTCCGCCTCCTGCGTTCAGGCAATTCTCCTGCCTCAGCCTCCTGAGTAGCTGGGATTACAGGCACGCGCCACCATGCCCAGCTAATTTTTTGTATTTTTAGTAGAGACGGGGTTTCCCCATGTTGACCAGGATGGTCTCGATCTCTTGACCTCGTGATCCACCCGCCTCGGCCTCCCAAAGTGCCGGGATTACAGGCGTGAGCCACCGCGCCCGGCCTTGGTTCTGATTTTAAGTGAGTTAAGTCACAACCTTCCCTCCTTGCCCCGGGTGCAAAAAACAGGTAACTATTCCTGATCTAAGTGTTGAAGAGCTCGCAGGTGGTAAGGGATGGAAAAGCACATTGTAAAGCGCTGTACACAGGCAATTTATCTTTTCAGAATGGCAGCTCCTCTGGGGCAGGCCCCCAGGGAAGGCAGACCCTCCCCACTCTCGCACAGGTCAACCCAGCTTTTCCGCGGCGCCTTGGGAAGCCTCCTGCTCCCTTCTAGATGAGCCGGAACGGGCCGGAACATTGCTGGCTGGCCCGTGGCCCAGCACGCGTCAGGTTGGTTAAATCGCTGCTTCGGCCTCGGAGGAGGAGATTGTGCCGGCCCTGCTGGACTAACCCGAGAGGCTGAACCAAAAGCCATGCATGGCGATACGCACCGCGGGGATTGGGGCCTCTGGCCTCAAGACCGAGATTCCCTGAGAGGTGCCCGTGGTTGCCGGTACCGGCTGCTGCCGCCGGCCTCCCGTAAGACCTGCGCGGCTCCCTCTTCTCCCGGAGGCAGAGTCTGTCGGTGCTTCCGTGTGCTTCATCAGGAGGCGACCGTCGGGGGTGTTCACAATTGGACAGTTGGGTCCCGAGGCATGCTGGGATACCGCGGGCCGGTCTCCATAGCAACTGGCCGACGTTCACGCAGGCCTTTGGCCTGCAGGGAAGGCCCTGAGGTTTCAGTGCTTTGCAGGCGGCGTCCTTCGTCCGTGGCCACCTCCCCACCGTGTGCAAGGGGAGAACCCGGCCCCGACCCCTCCACCCCCAGCTCAAGAGAGTAACGGAGCCAGCTGTGGGTGTGAACACTCATTTATTTACACATTGTCATCGGTAGGCATATAGCCCAGCCTGTTGAAGGGACAGATCTGAGGCTGTCACCCATGGAGCCTGCAGACCCTTCCCTCCTTCAGAGCTCCTGAGGCCGAAGGCCTGAGAGAACCAGGAATTTTAGGCTTCTGCCCAAGAGCTAAGAACTAAATTTTATGCCTTCATCTGATTTCTTTCCAAAAAGCCCATTTCATTAAGTACTCAGACTTCTTAGCTCCATCCCATTCATACTTTTTGCTCTCCTACCCACCCAAGATTGTTAATAATAATAACAACAATAATACTGCGATAATATTAATATTTCACATTTGTACGAAGCTTACAGAATGTTTTCACATATAGCATCTCATCTGAGCCTCCCAACAGTTCTGTGAGGTAGGTATTCTCACCTCCCTTTTTACAGACAGGGTAACTGAGGCCCAGAGAGGTAACGGGATTTACTCAAGGCCACACAGCTGGTTAGTGGTAAAGCTAGGACTCGATCCCAGCACCCCATATTCAAGTCCAGTGTTTCAACACCACAGCTACCTCTGTAAAGTGGAGCCACATTTCTTACCCCAGTTAGGCCTAAGGGTGGCCTGAAGAGCCAAGAGGCTGACTTCTCAGACTAGGGGAGGGAAGGGCTCAGCAGCGTCGGGGAGAGTTGGGGTACTTGGCCTTCAACTCCTGTTTGAACTGGCGATAAAGGATCTTATTGTGCTGATTTTCAGCCTCCTTTTGGGGATGGAACTTCAACGCTTCTTTGAAGCCTTTATGAACCAAGAAACCTTCGTTCAGGACCTCAAAATCAAATCCCGCCATGTGCAGCTCGCAGGCCTGTAGGGGGAAAGACAGGTCAGCAAAATTTTGATGACATTTACAGGGCTGAGACTGACTTTCCTCAAGCCACAGTCCAGCGTCCTCACCCCTCTGGAAGCATCCTGGATCTTCCATACCATCCACCCACCTACTAAACTATGATCCCTCCTGCTTCATTGCCTCCTTTCCATCCAGGGCCACTCCTTGTAACTCCCTGATCCCACCACCCCTCCTGCCCCAAACCCTGCCCTCTCCCTTATGAGCACCTGGCTGATTCGGTTGAAGCCGTACTGCCGAAAGCGCTCGTCGAAGGTGGGCACCTTGCCTCCTGCCATGTAGAATGGCTCCCAGGGGTCCTGCCAAGGCACCACGTAGGCAGGCCGAAGCAGACTCTCTTCTGGCAGGTTGACCCAACGGGAATAGTTGGTGGGTGCCTGGCAGGGGGTGCACAGCCCATAATAGAAGGGCCGAACCTCGCCCACCTGGTAGAGCTGCACCAGCTCATTTTTGTTCATGGGCATGCGGCGGGCTCGTCGGATCTCGAAGGCAGGCACCACCAGCGCGGTGCCTCCCCACTGGTTGCTCTGATCCAGCATTTCCCGCAGGCCTCTCCACAGTCCCTCGCTGGGCACCATGTCCACATCGATCACCAGGGCATAGTTGGCCCCCTCACGAGCCAGATTCCTCAGCAGATTATTAGGGTAGGAGACATTGGTGCCTAGCGCATAATTAATCCCGGGCTGTGCCACCCTGGCTAGCTTGTCAAAGACCTCCTGGCAGGACCGCAGCAGGGCAAACTCCCCCGGCTCCCGGGGGTCGGGCACGGATGCCTCGTAACGCGAGGGGCACACGAGGTGCATGGCAACCCTGGCGCGCATGTCGGGGCAGTGGCTGCTTAGCGCGTAGGCCAGCACCGTGGCTAGCTGCGCCTCCTCCTTGGTGGCCGCGAACACCGACACGGACAGCGGGCCCTCCCAGCGCTCCAGCAGACCCGACAGGTGCAGCAGGTTGTCCACGCTGGCGTGCGTGGCCAGGATCACATCGTTGGGGTCCATGGTCGTCTTCAGCAGGCCCCTGTAGACGCGGTAATCGCCGCTGGCGTCCAGGACGCCTCCGGAGGCCAGCGCGGTGCGGAGCTGCGCCTTGACCTGGTCCACGGACCGTGGGGACGGGGGAAAGAACTCAAAATATTGGTCTTGCTCCTCCTGCCCATGTAGTCCGGACAGCAGCGACAGGTAGAGCAGCTGCAGCATCGCCACCAGCATGAGCGCGGCCAGCAGCAGCTGGTAGAAGGCGCACCGGATGGCGTAGGACATCTGCATGGCTCTCGGGGCTCGGGGCGCGCAGCAAAGACCACCGGCCACAGACTACGCCAACCGCCGCAAGCCCGGATTTACCGCAGCCTGCCGAGCGCAGCCGAGACGAGCCGAGGCCAGCCGAGCCCCGCGCGCCGCGCCGCCCCGCCCGCCGCCTGCCGCCGCCCCCAGCCCCGGACGCGCCAGCTCGCCCCCTGCGAGGGAGGAGGAGCCACCGCCTCGCCGCCCGGCCGCGCGCGGTGCAGACGCCCCGCCCTCCCGGGCCCCGCCGGCTTCCCGGGATGCGCGCTCCTCCTTCCCCGCCGGCGCGCGCACCCCTGACCGAGCGCGCCCTGAACGCCCGGCGCGCTCGGCCGGACTCTGAGGAACCCGCGGCAGAGCTCGGCTGCAGCATGGTGAAGGGTGGCACGGGCTCCCGGCTGAAAGGAAATCAAAACGCTCCTTTCCTCCTGCGGCTTCTCCTTTCCCCGGGTCCCAGGAGCTTGGCGTTGCCAGGTGGGTGGTAGTGCTGGGAAGGTGCGGAGGAGATGAGAGATAAGGGAATGTGGAAAGAGTTGTTCTACGTAGGACGAGGTGGCCGAGTGGTTAAGGCGATGGACTGCTAATCCATTGTGCTTTGCACGCGTGGGTTCGAATCCCATCCTCGTCGGCCCTATTTTATAGGGGGGAAAAAGCACCTAAATTTTCACTTCTACCTGTTTGGAGCAGCAAGCTAGAGAAAACTGAACTGGGGGTGCGAGTGGGGAAGGTACCTTAATTTTCACATTCTACCTGTTTGGAGCAGCAAGCTGAAGAAAACTAAACCGAGGGTGAGAGTGGAATTCAATCCCAAGTCTCTCTGGTCTTTATCCACCACGCATCTCCTGCCTGCTCCTACTCCAGGTATCTGTAGCTCTGGGCAGAGGCCAAAGGTGTTTTCTTTCTCTTTGTAAAGAGGGCCCAGGGGTTGGTGGCACAGAAAAGACTAGAACCAGGATTCTGGCCAGTGCGAAGTTGGGGGCCAGCGTATGATCTGCAAGAATTAGGGAAGTCTCCATTGGAGGCATTGCCCTCCCCGTCCGAAGTAGTGGTACTTGGGGTTGGGGGAAGAGTGATAGTGGTGTTTGATCATTTAAATTATTATTCCACTCAGCCTATGGATTTCTCCCACTCCCCAGCACTTCTCCCAGGGCAGAGACCTTGTGTCCACACACCCCCACCCTCCCCAACACACACAAACTCTTAAGCAGAAGGCTTTGAGCATTCCAATGTCAGGCTGCCATGTATTTAATAAGTATTTGTGGATTAATTGATCTATGGACTCTTTAGAACAGGAGAGGCCGAGGGAAGGGCAGGCACTGCCACTGGTAAATCGATTACCGTATATTACTCAACCTTTTAGGCTGAGCCAGGGAGGCACCATAGGGCAGAGTGCTCTGAATCTTGGGATGTCGGGACAGAAAAGACAGGGCTTCAAATAAGGATAAAGTGTTTGTCCCGATATTTCACAGGCACTAGGGTGCCAAGTTTGTTGAGTTGAAGAGTGATCAGAAAACCTTAATTTTGGAGCCTAGTGCAAAAACACATACTGAGTACCTGCTCCCTGCCAGGGACTGTGTTAGGCAGGAGGGATGGTCCTTGGAAGAGACACAGGTATTGTCCTTGGGGGTTTCCACTGGTGACCTTGCCTGAAAAGAGGAGAAGGGCAAGTGCAGAGCCCTTCAGCACAGGCCTTGCATACTGGAGGCTCAGAAGCCAGACATGCTGCCATGTGGGTTTTCTTTGACCTCCTCAGTGTTTTATTTTTTATTTTTTAATTTTATTATTATTGTTATTGGAGACAGAGTTTTGCTCTTGTTATCCAGGCTGGAGTGCAGTGGCATGATCTTGGCTCGCTGCAACCTCCGCCTCCTGGGTTTAAGCGATTCTCCTGCCTCAGCCTCCTGAGTAGCTGGGATTAGAGGTGTGCACCACCATTCCTGGCTTTTTGCATATATATATATATTTTTTTTTTTTAGTGAAGACGGGGTTTCGCCATGTTAGCCAGGCTGGTCTCAAACTCCTGACCTCAGGTGATCCACCCACCCCACTTGACCTCCCAAAGAGCTGGGATTACAGGTGTGAGCCACCACAACTGGCCCTATTATTATTTTTTAAGACAGAGTCTCCCTCTGTCACCCAGGCTACAGTGCAGTGGCACAATCTCAGCTTACTGCAACATCCACCTCCTGGGTTCCAGTGACTCTCCTGCCTCAGCCTCCTGAGTAGCTGAGATTACAGGCAAGCACCGCCATGCCCAGCTAATTTTTTGGTGTTTTAGTAGAGACGGGGTTTCACCATGTTTGCCAGGCTGGTCTCAAAGTCCTGGCCTCAAGTGATCTGCCCCCCTTGGCTTCTCAAAATGCTGGGATTACAGGTGTGAGCCACTGTGCCCAGCCTCCTTAGTGTTTTAAAATATCAGTTTGGGGCAAGGCGCAGTGGCTTACGCCTGTAATCCCAGCATTTTGGGAGGCTGAGGCAGGTGGATCACTCCTGGTCAGGAGTTCAAGACCAGCCTAGCCAATATGGTAAAACCCCGTCTCTACTAAAAATGCCAAAATATGGCCGGGCGCGGTGGCTCACGCCTGTAATCCCAGCACTTTGGGAGGCCGAGGCGGGTGGATCACGAGGTCAAGAGATCGAGACCATCCTGGTCAACATGGGGAAACCCCGTCTCTACTAAAAATACAAAAAATTAGCTGGGCATGGTGGCGCGTGCCTGTAATCCCAGCTACTCAGGAGGCTGAGGCAGGAGAATTGCCTGAACGCAGGAGGCGGAGGTTGCAGTGAGCTGAGATCGCGCCATTGCACTCCAGCCTGGGTAACAAGAGCGAAACTCCGTCTCAAAAAAAAAAAAAAAAAAAAGCCAAAATACAAAAATTAGCCGGGCACAGAGGCACTGGCCTGTAATCTCAGCTGCTCAGGAGGCTGAGGCAGGAGAATCACTTGGACCCCGGAGGCGGAGATTGCAATGAGCCAAGATAGAGCCATTGCACTCCAGCCTGGGTGACAAAAGAGAGACTCTGTCTCAAAAAAAAAAAAAAAAATCAGTTTGGGCCAGGCTTGGTGGCTCATGCCTGTAATCGCAATGCTTTGGGAGGCCGAGGCAGGAGGATCACTTGAGGCCAAGAGTTTGAGACTGACCTGGTGAACATAGTGAGATCCCCCCCATCTCTATTAGAAAAGAAAAATGTGGTGGGGGGTGGTGGCTCACACCTGTAATCCCAGCACTTTGGAAGATCAAAGTGGGCAGATCATGAGGTCAGGAGTTCAAGACCAGCCAGACCAACATGGTGAAACCCCTGCTAAAAATACAAAAATTAGCTGGGTGCAGTGGTGTGCTCCCGTAATCCCAGCTACTCAGGAGGCTGAGACAGCAGCATTGCTTGAACCCAGGAGGCGGACGTTGCAGTGAGCTGAGATGGTGCCATTGCACTCACTCCCGCTTGGGCAACAGAGCAAGACTCTGTCTCAAAAAAAAAAAAAAAAGAAAAGAAAAGTGTTTGAATCATGTTAGTAGTTAACTTTGGTGAATCCAATTTCATGTAAAATCCACCTTTCTGCCTTTTATTTATTTATTTATTTATTTATTTATTTGAGATAGGGTCTCACTCTGTCATCCAGGCTGGAGTATAGGTCTGCAATCATGGCTCACCGTGGCCTCAACCTCACCAGACTGGGACCTTTCCAAGTAGTTGGGACTACAGGTGTATGACACCATGCGTGGCTAATCATTTTATTTCACTTTATTTTTAAGACAGAGTATCACTCCACTGCCCACACTGGAGTACAATGGCATGCTCATGGTTACCGCAGCCTCAACCTCCTGGGCTCAGGTGATTCTCCCACCTCAGCCTCCCAAGTTACTGGGCCTACAGATGTGTGCCAACATACCTGGCTACTTTTTGGTACTTTTTTGTAAAGATGGGGTTTTGCTGTGTTGCCCAGGCTGGTCTCAAACTCCTGGGCTCAAGAGATCCACCCATCTTGGCCTCCCAAAGTTCTGGGATTATAGGCATGAGCCACTGAGCCAGGCCTACCTTTTATTTTAAAGTTTGGAAGATCTGGCAATGGCTGGCCTGCATCCCACCAGGGTGAAAATTGGCCACAGCACCAGAGTGGCCCCCACTTTGCAAACAGTCTTCTCTTTGCCAAAATGCCAACCCTGCCCTTCTTTGTCTGCCCATGGCCCTTTGAGCATTTGAGTTTCATCTGTAGTGCTCATACAATACCCATTTACTACCTCAAAGAAGATTCGCCTGCTTCTCTGCCATCAGCCCCCGACTACAGTGTTGGCCGCACAGCAGGCATCATCAGTACATATTTGTTGAATGAATTGATAAGATGCTTATGGCCCTGGCATGTGGCTTAAGCCTGTAATCCCAGCACTTTGGGAGGCCGAGGTGGGCAAATCATGAGGTCAGGAGTTTGAGACCAACCTGGCCAACATAGTGAAACCCTGTCTCTACTAAAAATACAAACAAAAATTAGCTGAGCGTGGTGGCGGGCACCTGTAATCCCAGCTACTTAGGAGGCTGAGGCAGGAGAATCGCTTGAACCCGGGAGGCAGAGGTTGCAGTGAGCCGAGATCGCTCCAGCCTGGGCAATAGTACAAGACACGAGACCCTGTCTTAAAACAAAAAAAAAGATGCTTACGAAGTGAAGTGTCTCCGGAGACCCTAGTGTAAGGGGACACTGTAAAATGGTGACTGGGCCTTGGTGTGATGTCAAGATCAGAGAAAGCCACATGGAAGGCCCAGAGGTGGCAGAAATCTGCTGCTGTGGGTTGAGGCACCTGGCTGGGAAGAGGGGACCGTCTGTAACAAAGAGGGGAGTGGGAGATTCAAAGACCAGTATAGCCAGGTGTGGTGGCTCTCACCAGAGTGAAACCTTGTCTCAAACAAACAAACAAAAAATGGTGTTAATAACCATTGACAAGGGATCTGCTGGTGCCTTTATTACAGGCCAGATGGCAGGGCATCCCTGGGCTCTCCCCAGAGAGACTTGTGTTAGAGTTCTCCAGAGAAACAACCGTGTGTGTGTGTGTGTGTGTGTGTGTGTGTGTACATGTGACAGAAAGAGAGCAGGAGAGAGTGATTGATTTTGAGGAATTGGCTCATGTGATCATAGGGACTGGCAAGTCCAAATTCTACAGGGCAGGCTGGAGACCTAGGGAGAACTGGATGTTGCGGCTCAAGTTAAAAGGCAGTCTAGCCAGGAGTGGTGGTTCACACCTGTAATCCCAGCACTTCAGGAGGCCAAGGCAGGCAGATTGCTTGGAGCCAGGAATTTGAGTCCAACCTGGGCAACATGGTGAAACCCTGTCTCTATGAAAATACAAAACAAAAATTAGCCAGGCATGGTGGCACATGCCTATAGTCCCAGCTACTCAGGAAACTGAGGTGGGAGGATTGTGAACCCAGGAAGTTGAGGCTGCAGTGAGCTGTGATCGAACCACTGTACTCCAGCCTGGGTGACAAAGTGAGACCCTGTCTCACTAAAAAAGGCAGTCTAGAGGCAGAATTCCCTCTATGTCTTTTTCCATTAAGGCCTTCAACTAATTGAATAAGACCCACCCACATTATGGAAGGTTGTGCTATTATAAAATAATAAATGGCCATGGCCAGGCACAGTGGCTTATGCCTGTAATCCCAGCACTTTGGGAAATTGAGGTGGGAAGATCACTTGAGCCCAGGAGTTTGAGACCAGCCTGGGCAACATGGTGAGACCCCATTTCTATAAAATTTAAAAAAAATTAGCCGAGTATGGTGGTGCTCACCAGTAGTCCAAGCTACTCGGGAGACTGAAATGGTGGGATCGCTTGAGCCCAGGAATTCAAGGTTACAGCAAGCTGTGATCATGCCATTTCACTCCAGCCTGGACAACAAGGCAAGACGCTGTCTCAAAAACAAACAAACAAAAAGAAATACAAGTTTCATCTCTCTCTCTCCAGTTCCTAACACAGAGTTCCTAAATCCCTTGAAATTTCCTGGGTGATAGAAGTATCTTTTATTCTAATGGTGCAAGTCTTCATGGACTCCTGAATAGCCTCAGGATGGGATCTGGTTGCCAGAGGAACCAACCATGTGATTAGAGAGTTGGAACTTTCAGCCCCACCCTCTGAGCTCTGGGGAGGAAGAGACAGGCTGAAAATTGTGTATATCACCAGTGGCCAATGATGTAGTCAATTATGCTAAATTAATAAAGGCTCCATGAAACCCCAGAAGGACAGGGTTTGGAGAGCTTCCAGATAGCGGAACACCTGGAGGTTCCTGGAGGGTAGTGTGTCCAGAGGCGGTCTAGAAGCTCTGCACCCTGCCCCTCACACCCTGCCCTGTGCACCTCTTCCATCTGGCCGTTCATCTGTATCCTTTGTAATGTTCTTTATAATGAATGAATAGACATAAGTGGTTTCCTGAGTTCTGGGAACTCTCTAGCAAATTGAACCTGAGGAAGGAGTCAGGGGAACTTGGTTTTATTTTATTTTATTTTATTTTATTTATTTATTTATTTTGAGACAGCGTCTTGCTCTGTCGCCTAGGCTGGAGTGCAGTGATGCAGTCTCGGCTCACTGCAACCTCCTTCAAGCGATTCTCCTGCCTCAGTCTCCCAAGTAGCTGGGATTACAGGTGTGTGCCACCACGGCTATGTTTTTAGCAGAGACAGGGTTTTGGTCTGTTGGCCAGGCTGGTCTTGAACTCCTGACCTCAGGTGATCCACCTGCCTCAGCCTCCCAAAGTGCTGGGATCACAGGCATGAGCCACCATGCGCGGCAGGAACTTGGTTTTATATCTGGTTGGTCAGAGTGTAAGCAACTGGCTGGATGCGGTGGCTCACGCCTGTAATCTCAGTACTTCAGGGTGGTCAAGGCAGGTGGATCACCTGAGGCCAGAAGTTTGAGACCAACCTGGCTAACATGGCAAAATCCTGTCTCTACTAAAATACAAAAAATTAGCTGGGCATGGTGGCGACTGCCTGTAATCCCACCTACTCAGGATGCTGAGGCAGGAGAATTACTTGAAACCAGGAGGTGGAGGCTGCAGTGAACCAAGATCACGCCATTGCACTCCACCCTGGATAACAAGAGCGAAACTCCGTCTCAAAAAAAAGAAAGTAAGCAACAACCTACTACGTGCAATTGGCATCTGAAGTGGATAACTGGGTTTTCTCCTTCAGAGAAGGAAATCACCTTCAGAGAAAGTAGACTTAGAATAAAGTCTACTGATTTAAATGTAAATTTTTTCTTAAAAAATACCTTCATAATGATATCTAAACTGATATTTGGTCAACTGTCTAGGTGCCTTGACCTAACCAACTTGACAAATAAAAGTAACCACCAAGAGACTCTACTGCTACACACGGCACTGGGCTCCTCCCACTTGCCTCCCACAGCTCCAGCCAGACCCGAGACTCACCCGAGATTCCACCCCTTGTCCCCTTCCCAGGCTGGTTTCTGCTACCTAGACCCACAACCACCCACCCCTCAGGAACTGAATCAGTGCAGTCCCAGATTGGGCCATTCACAGATGGGCATTTCCCAGCTGCAGTTTTTTGTTTGTTTGTTTTTGAGACGGAGTCTCGCTTTGTCACCCAGGCTGGAGTGCAATGGCACGATCTCGGCTCACTATAACCTCTGCTTCCCAGGTTTAAGCAATTCTCTCGCTCAGCATCCCAAGTAGCTGGGGCTACAGATGTGTGCCACCATGTCTGGTTAATTTTTTTTTTTTTTTTTTTTTTTTTAAGAGACGGGCTTTCTCCATGTTGGTCAGGGTGGTCTGGAACTCCTGACCTCAGTGGATCCACCAACCTCGGCCTCCCAAAGTGCTGGGATTACAGGTGTGAGCCACTGCACCCAGCCCCAGCTGCAGTTTTAACAGGGTCCTGTCCGAAGTCAGTTGAAGGCTTGATTGAGGCCTAAAAGATATAATCAGACCCTTCACTTGTCCCAAGGTTAAGGCCAATGACTGTAGTTTCCTGAGGCCCCATCATGTCAGCCCTAGCTAAGGGCTTTGCCCACCCTGAGTTTTTCCAACTGCACCTAATGTGAGGTCTGTTCACCCCTGACATCTTTCTCCCTCCTCCCGAGGGCTTGCCCCCTCCCTAGGCCCCCAACTACATGGGCTTCATGGCCTGGCTTTGGTAGCTCCAGAGCTGCCTTCAGCCTGGAGGGAGTCCCCTGCCTCCAAGTGCCAGAAGGATGGAATTAATTGTCTTAACCAAGCAAGTTCATGCTTGGCTACTGGTCTACTGTCTTGCATGGCACTCTTGGGTCTCTGGAGGTACTTTTCTTTCTTTCTTTCTTTCTTTCTTTCTTTCTTTCTTTCTTTTTTGAGACAGAGTCTTGCTCTGTCTCCAGGCTGGAGTGCAGTGGCGCGATCTCTGCTCACTGCAACCTCCGCCTCCCAGGTTCAAGCGATTCCCCTGCCTCAGCCTCCTGAGTAGCTGGGATTTCAGGTGCACACCACCATGCCTGGCTAACTTTTTGTATTTTAGTAGAGATGGGGTTTCACCAGTTGGCCAGGATGGTCTTAATCTCCTGACCTCATGATCTGCCTGCCTCGGCCTCCCAAAGTGCTGGGATTACAGGTGTGAGCTACCGCGCCTGGCCTCTGGAGGTACTTTTCTTGGGAAGCAGGACAGGCAGAGTATGGGCTCTGAAGATGGAATTCTGACTCTGCTGTGTGGTCTTAAGTAACTTGCTTTTTTTTTTAAAATATTTTTTTTAAAACAATTGAAGTTATATGCATAACTTAAAATTAACCATTTTAAAGTGTGCACTGCCATGGCATTTAGTTTATTCACAGTGTTGTACAACTACTACCTTTATTATGTATCAGAACATTTCCATCACCCCAAAGAAAAAACCCCATACCTCCCGTTGCCTGATCATTTGGAGAAAAAAAACAAAAAAGAAAAAAAAGAAAACCCCACGCCTATTAATAGTTCCTCCCCAGTTCCCCTTCCCCACTCCCCATCAACATTAATCTGCTTCCTGTCTCTGTGGATTTGCCTATTCTGAATATTTCAAATACATGAAATCATACAATATATGATCTTTTATGTCTGGCTTCTTTCACTTAGCACAGGAATTGCTTGGTCATATGGTAGCTATACGTTTAATTTTTTGAGGAACTGCCAGACTGTTTCTCCTGGCAGTTGTACCATTTTATATTCTAACCGGCAATGTATAGGGGTTCTAATGTCTCCACATTCTTGCTAAAACTTAGTTTTTTTCATTAAAAAATTACTATAACTGGGGCTGGGCGTGGTAACTGATGTCTGTAATTCCAGCACTTTGGGAGGCCAAAGCAGGCGGACCACTTGAGGTCAGGAGTTCAAGGCAAGCCTGGCCAACATGGTGAAACCCCGTCTCTACTAAAAATACAAAATTAGCTGGGTGTGGTGGTTCATGCCTGTAATCCCAGCTACTTGAGATGCTGAGGCAGGGGAGTTGGTAGAACCTGGGAGGCAGAGGTTGCAGTGAGCCAAGATTGCGCCACTGCACTCCAGTCTGGACAACAAGAGTGAAACTCTATCTCAAAACAAACAAACAAACAACAAAATTTAGCTGGCATGATGGCATGGACCTGTAGTCCCAGCAACTTGGGAGGCTGGGGTGGGGGATCGCTTGAACCTGAGATGCAGAAGTTGCAGTGAGCAGAGATTGTGCCACTGCACTCCAGACTGGGCAACAGAATGAGACTGTCTCAAAAAGAAAAAATTCTCATGAAGTTCCAATTTATCTTTTTTTTTTTCTGTTGCTTATGGCTTTAGTGTCATATTTGAGAATTCATTGCTAAATCCAAAGTAATGAAGATTTACGCCTACATTTTCTTCTGAGTCTTGTAGTTTTAGGTCCTATACTATAGGTCATTTATCTGTTTTGAGTTAGTTTCATATGGTGTAGATTAGGGGTCCAGATTTGTTAGACTATCTTTTCCCATTGAATGGTCTTAGAATTTTTGTCAAAAATTGATTAGCCAAAGATGGGTTTGTTTCTGGTGCCTCATTTCTATTCCATTGGACTACATGTCCATCCTTATGTCAGCACCAGACTGTTTTGATTACCGTAGCTTCAAAGTAACTTTTGACATTGGGAAGTGTGAGTCTTCCATCCAGCTTTGTTCTCTTTTTCAGTATTATTTTAGTTATTTAGGGTTACTTGCAATTACATATGAATTTAAGGATAGATTTTTCTTTTCTTTTTAAGTGACAGGATCTCACTATATTGCCCCAGGCTGGTGTGAAGCTTGTGAGCTCAAGCTATTCTTCCACTTCAGCTTCCTGAGTAGCTGAGACTACAGGCATGCACCACTGTGCTTGGCTGGAAGTTTGATAGAGATTGCACCGAATCTGTATATCACTTTGGGTAGTATTGCCATCTTAACAATGTACATCTTCTGATCCAGGAACATAGAATATCTTTTCATTTCTTTAGGTCTTCTTTAATTTATTTCAGCACAGCTTGGGCAACACATTGAGATACCAGCTCTACAGAAAAAAATTTTGTTTTTAAATAGCTGGGCATGGTAGTTTCAGCTACCCAGGAGGCTGAGGAGGGAGGATTGCCTGAGCCCAGGAGGTCAAGGCTGCAGTGAGCCATGATTGGGCCACTGCACTCCAAGCTGGATGACAGAGTGAGACCCGGTCTCAAAAAAATCTTTTTTTTGTTTTTTGAGTCTCACACTGTTGCTCAGGCTAGAGTGCAATGGCAGGATCTCGGCTCACTGCAACCTCCACCTCCCAGGTTCAAGCAATTATCTCGCCTTAGCCTCCTGAGTAGCTGGGATTACAGGTGCCTGCCACCACACCAGGCTAATGTTTTGTATTTTTAGTAGAGACAGGGTTTCACCATGTTGGCCAGGCTGGTCTCGAACTCCTGACCTCGTGATCCGCCCGCCTCAGCCTCCCAAAGTGCTGGGATTACAGGCGTGAGCCACTGTGCCTAGCCAAAAAAACTTTTAATTTCAGTCATGTTTTGTAATCTTCTTCTTCTTCTTCTTCTCCTTCCTTTCTTCTTCCTTCTTTCTTCTTCTTCGACAGAATCTCACTCTGTTGCCAGTGTGGAGTGCAGTGGCATGATCTCAGCTCACTGCAACCTCCACCTCCTGTGTTCAAGTGATTCTCATGCCTCAGCCTTCCAAGTAGCTGGGATTATAGGCATGTGCCAACATGCCCAGATAATTTTTTGTATTTTAGTAGAGGGTTTTACCACATTGACCATGCTGGTCTTGAACTGTTGAGCTTAGGTGATCTGCCTGCCTCAGGCTCTTAAAGTGCCAGGGTTACAGGCCTGAGCCACTGAGCACGGCCAATGTTTTGTAATTTTCAGTGGACAAGTTTTTTACTTCCTGGGTTAATTGTTCCTAGGTATTTTATTCTTTTGTATCCTATCATAAATGGAGTTGTTTTCTTAATTTCCTTTTCAGGTTGTTAACATTGTTAGTATATAGAAATATAACTGAATTTTTTTTTTTTTTGAGATGGAGTTTCGCTCTTTTGCCCAGGCTGGAGTGAAGTGGTGTGATCTCAGCTTACTGCAGCCTCCGCCCCCCACCCAGGTTAAGCGATTCTCCTGCCTCAGCCTCCTGAGTACCTGGGATTACCGGTGTATGCCACCATGCCCGGCTACATTTTTATTTTCAGTAGAGATGGGGTTTTGCCATGTTGGCCAGACTGATCTCGAACTCCTGACCTCAGGTGATCCACCTACCTCAGCCTCCCAAAGTGCTGTGATTACAGGTGTGAGCCACCGCACCCAGCCTTTTTTTTGTTTTTGTTTTGAGACAGAGTCTCACTCTGTTGCCCAGGCTGGAATGCAGTGGTACAATCTTGGCTCACTGCAACCTCCGCCTCTTGGGTTCAAGCAATTCTCCTCCCTCGACCTCTGAGTAGCTGGGACTACAGGCATGCACCACCACGCCCAGTTAATTTTTGTATTTTTAGTAGAGGTGGGGTTTCACCATGTTGGCCAAGCTGATCTCGAATTCCTGACCTCAAGTGATCCTCCTGTCTCAGCTTCCCAAAGTGCTAGGAATACAGGCACAAGCCACTGAGCCCAGCTGTTGTGTGTTAATCTTGAATCTTGCAACTTTGCTGACTTTATTAGCTCTAAAAGTGTGTGTGTGTGTGTGTGTGTGTGTGTGTGTGTGTGTATGCACATATTCTTTAGGATTTTCTATATATGTATAATTATGTCATCTGTGACTATGAATAGTTTTACCTCTTTTTCAATTTGGTTGACATTCGTTTCTTTTTCTTGCCATTTTTTTCCCGCCTCCATGTGGAAACTCATTACTTGCCAAATTGCTGTAGCTAGAACTTCTAGTACAATGTCGAATAGATAAAATGGTGAAACCAGGCATCCTTGTCTTGTTCCTGATCTTAGGAGGAAGGCTGTAGGTCTTTCGCCATTAAGTATGATGTTATTAGGCCAGGCACAGTGGCGCACACCTGTAATCCCAGCACTTTGAGAGGCCAAGGCGGGTGGATCACCTGAGGTCAGGAGTTCACAACCAGCCTGACTAACGTGGTGAAACTTGGTCTCTACTAAATAAAAAAAATTAGCTGGGTGTGGTGGCACATGCCTGGAATCCGAGCTACCTGGAAGGCTGAGACAGGAGAATCACTTGTACTTGGGAAGTGGAGGTTGCAGTGAGCTGAGATCGCACCATGCACTCCAGCAACAAAGAGCGAAACTCCATCTCAAAAAAAAGAAAAAATGATGTTACTTGTGGATTTTTCACAAATGCCCTTTATCAGGTTGCGGAGGTTTCCATCCATTCCTTGTTTATTCAGCGTTCTTATCATGAACATGTGTTGGACTTTGTCATATGCTTTTTATCTTGAAATCATGTTCGATCTTGTCACCTGCTTTTTGTTCATAAATTGAGGTAATCATGTGATATTTTCCCCTTCATTCTATTAATGTGGTGTTTTATATTGATTGATTTTTTTCTTTTTTTTAGACAGTCTTGCTCTGTTTCCCAGGCCGAAGTGTGGTAGCACGATCTTGGCTCACTGCAATCTCTGCTTCCTGAGTTAAGCAATTCTTGTGCCTTAGCCTCCTGAGTAGCTGGGATTACAGGCATGTGTCACCACGCCTGGCTAATTTTTATATTTTTGGTAGAGACAGAGTTTCACCATGTTTTCCAGGTTGGTCTCGAAATCCTGACCTCAAGTGATCTGCCCGTCTTGGTCTCCCAAAGTGCTGGGATTATAGGCATGAGCCACCCCAAAGTGCTGGGATTACAGGCATGAACCACCCCAAAGTGCTGGGATTACAGGCATGAGCCACCCCAAAGTACTGGGATTACAGGCATGATCCACCCCAAAGTGCTGGAATTACAGGCAAGAGGCCACCCCAAAGTGCTGGGATTTATAGGCATGAGCCACCACACCCAGCCTTTTTTATTTTTGAGATGGAGTCTTGCTCTGTCACCCAGGCTGGAGTGAGTGGTGCCATCTCGGCTTACTACAACCTCCACGTCCTAGGTTCAGCAATTCTCCTGCCTCAGCCTCCTGAATAGGTGGGATTACAGGTGTGCACCACCACACCCAGCTAATTTTTTTTTTTTTTTTGTATTTTCAATAGAGACGGGTTTCACCATGTTGGCCAGGCTGCTCTCAAACTCCTTACCTCAAGTGATCCACCTGCTTCAGCCTCCCAAAGTGCTGGGATTACAGATGTGAGCTACCGAGCCCGGCCACGTTGATTGATTTTTGTATGTTAAACAATCTTGCATTTCTGGAATAATTCCTACTTCATCATGGTGTATAATTCTGTTAATATGTTGCTGGGTTTAGTTTGCTAGTGTTTTGTTGAGGATTTTTGCATCTATATTCATGTGAGATACAGTCTGTAGTTTTCTTGGGATGTCTATATATAGCTGTGGTCTCAGGTCACTTAGAATGAGTTGTAAAGTGTTTCTCTTCTATGTTTTGGAAGAGTTTGAGAAGGATTGTTGTAAATTTCTTTTTTCTTTTTACTTCCCACACTACACTGATGTAGGATTGATGTTAATTCTTTTGTTCTGTTTTGTTTGAGACAGTCTCAGAGTTTCTGTCACCCGGGCTGGAGTGCAGTGACATGATCTTGGCTCACTGCAACCTCTGCCTCCCGGGTTCAAGCAATTCCCCTATCTCAGCCTCCTGAGTAGCTGGGATTACAGGTGTACACCACCACCCTCAGTTAATTTTTGTATTTTTACTAGAGACGGGCTTTCACCGTGTTGGCCCATCTGGTCTCAAACTCCTGACTTCAGGTGATCCGCCCGCCTCAGCCTCCCAAAGTGCTGGGATTACAGGCATGAGCCACAGCACCCAGCCAAGTTTAAAAATTTTTTTGTAGAGATTAGGTCTTGCATTGTTACCCAGGCTTGTCTTGAACTCCTGGGCTAAAGCAATTCTGCCCTCCTTCGCCTCCGAAAGTGCTGGGATTACAGGCCTGAGCCACTGCATGCAGTCAAATCTTTTTTTGTTTTTTGAGATGGAGTTTTGCTTTTGTTGCCAGGCTGGAGTGTAATGGATGTAATCTCCATTAATCTCTGCTCCCTGCAACCCCCACCTCCTGGGTTCAAGTGAGTTTCCTGCCTCGGCCTCCCAAGTAGCTGGGATTACAGGCATGCACCACCAAACCTGGCTAATTCTGTATTTTTAATAGAGACAGGGTTTCTCCATATTGGTCAGGCTGGTCTGGAACTCCCAACCTCAGGTGTTCAACCTGCCTCAGCCTCCCGAAGCGTTGGGATTACAGGCGTGACTACCCCACCCAGCCCCAGTCGAATCATTTTTAAAATCCATTCTTGGGCCAGGCACAGTGTTTTATACCTGTAATCCCACCACTTTGGGAGGCCAAGGCAGGAGGATTGCTTGAGCTTTAGGAGTTGGAGAGCAGCCTTGGCAACTTAGTGAGATCCTGTCTCTAAAGACAAACAAACAAAATTTTTAATCCATTCTGACAATCTCACCTTTTAATGAGAGAGTTGAGTCATTTCCATTTAAAGTAATTACTGAGGCCAGGCACGGCGGCTCACATCTGTAATCCCAGTACTTTGGGAGGCCGAGGTGGGTGGATCACTTAAAGCCAGGAGTTCGAGATCAGCCTGACCAACATGGTGAAACCCTGTCTCTACTAAAAATACAAAAATTAGCCTGGTGTGGTGGCACACACCTGTAGTCTCAGTTACTCAGCTTCTCTGAGTTGGAGGCTGAGGCTGAGGCAGGGGAATTGCTTGAACCCGGAAGGCAGAGGTTGCAGTGAGCAAAGATTGCACCATTGTACTTCCAGCCTGGGCGACAGAGTGAGACTCTGTTTCAAAAAAAAAAAAAGTAATTACTGATAAGGGAAGACTTACTTATGCCATTTTGCTATTTGTTTTCTACATGTCTTGTATCTTTTCATTCTTCATTTTCTCCATTAATGCCTTCCTTTTTTAAAAGATAGGGTCTCGTTCTGTTGCCCAGACTGAAGTACAGTGGCGCAGTCACAACTCGCTGCAACCTTGAACTCCTGGCCTCAAATGATTCTCCTGCCTCAGCCTTCCAAGTAGCTAAGACTACAGGCACGTACCACCATGTGCCTTGCTATTTTATTTTATTTTAGTAGAGATGGAGTCTTGCTTGCTGTGTTGCCCCGGCTGGTCTTGAACTTCTGGCCTCAAGGGATCCTCCCGCCTTGGCTTCCCAAAGTGCTGGGATTACAGGCGTGAGCCACCAGGCCTGGACTTCTTGAGTCTTTTCTGAGCATGCATCTTGCCCTGCATGTACATGGCTTTCCAAATCCCTTGATATTTATGGGAGCATTTCAGTTCCCAAAAGAATCTCTCCCCAGCTTTTCCTTACAGCCTTTCAGCTTGTCTATTGTTCATGTAAACTGCAGTCTTTGCTCCAGACAGCAGTGGGTTGTTAATTTGCCTTTCAGTGTTTTGGAGAACTGTCTTCTAAGTAGAAGCTTTTGCATTCTGAGAGATTTCTGAGTTAGGCAAAACAAAAGCAAGTGTCTGGCATCAATGCTTTAGGTAGCCCTCACACAGGCCAGAACTGACAGATACAATCTTTTTAGAACAAAGTCTGCTTTGCTGCATTGAAAAAAAGGCTAGGATCTCACATTGGGAATGCCATCTTCACACCACCACCAATCCAGAAGGAAAATGGAGCAAGACCAGGTAAAATACTGCAAAGCGCTCATTATTTTTAAGTTGCTGCTTTCTTGATTCAGCATTTGCTGGGTTGTTGTAAATCTTTATTTTCCAGAGTTCCCACAAAGGTGGTTCCAACAGTTGTTGCTCATTTTTTCAGTATTTTTTTATTTGTTTTTTTCTTTTTCGTTTTTAAATTTTTTTTTGTTAGTATTTTTTTTTAAGGGCGCAGGCCCTTGAAGCTGTCTGTTTTACTACCTTTGCTTACATTCTATTAATATTAAGCCCTATAGAACCTCAGTTTATTCATCTGTAAAATGGGATATGCCCAGAGCTTCTGCTTCACAAACTCTTTGGGGCTGCAATGAAAAGGGAGTCCAGGCGGGGCACAGTGGCTCACAGCTGTCATTGCAACACTATGGGAGGCCAAGGCGGGAAGATCAATTGGGGTCAGGAGTTCAAGACCAGCCTGGCCAACATGGCGAAACCCCATCTCTAGTAAAAATACAAAAAAAATTAGCCGGGCATCGTGGCACATGCCTGTAATCCCAGTTACTGAGGAGGCTGAGGTAGGAGAATAACTTGAACCGAGGAAGTGGAGGTTGCAGTGAACCGAGATCGAACCACTGCACTCAAGCCTGGCAACAGAGCTAGCCTCCATCTCAAAAAAAAAAAAAAAAGCGGGAGGGTGGAGTCTAGCCAGGTGACCTCAGTCAACAGTAGTTTCTTCAAGAAATCCTGAGAAAAAGAAAGAGAGAAGAACAAGGATGCCACCTGGCTCCATCTAGGATATCAATGCCCCATTCTATTATGCTGATGACCCTGCCTGTGACCTTGACCCTGCTTATGACCTATTCCTTCTAATGTGCCAGTAACCTCTAGACAACCCCCACTCATGCTGTAGCTTCATTCTCCCAAGAGAGATGATCTGATTGGTTCCTCTCATCAGGGAAGCTGGACCAGGACACCTCATAGGCTGCTGGCCAGTGGGTGGCTGCTATGGCTCAGACCCCAGCCCTGGTCCAGTCAGCCCTGGCCCAGTCAGCCCTGGCCAGAGATGCAGTTCCCATACAAAGCAGGGCATGAGGGTTAGGTAGGGAGGCCTCTGGGCCCACTTAAAAAGGGCTGAACTCTGACAACATCTGACGTGTTGAGGCAGGTAGAAAAGCAGATAACAAATGTAAAATGCTTTTCATGTAGTAGAAATTTTTTTTTTTTTTGAGATGGAGTCTCACTCTGTTGTCAGGCTGGAGTGCAGTGGCGTGATCTCGGCTCACTGCAACCTCTGCCTCCAGGGTTCAACTGATTCTCCTGCCTCAGCCTCCCAAATAGCTGGGACTACAGGCGCCCGCCACCATGCCCAGTTAATTTTTGTATTTTTGGTAGAGACAGGGTTTCACCATGTTAGCCAGCATGGTCTTGATCTCTTGACCTTGTGATCCTCCCACCTTGGCCTCCCAAAGTGCTGGGATTACAGGTGTGAAGCACAGTGACTGGCCCTTTTTTTTTTTTTTTTTTGAGATGGGGTCTTGCTCTGTCACCAAGGCTAGAGTGCAGTGCGTGATCTGAGCTTACTGCAGCCCCCATCTCTGGGGTTCCAGTGATTCTCCTGCCTCGGCCTACAGGGTAGCTGGGATTACAGGTGCTCGCCACCACACCTGGCTAATTTTTGTATTTTTTTTTAGTAGAGATGGAGTTTCACCATTTTGACTAGTCTGGTCTCAAATTCCTGACCTCAGGTGATCTGCCTGCCTTAGCTTCTCAAAGTGCTGGGATTACAGATGTGAGCCACCGTGCCTGGCCTCATGTAGTAGAATTCTAACTACCAGCTTCCTCTTCCATGAAACACAGCAACTTGAGGGTGAGGATGTGTCTGTTCACTGAGCCCAGCCCAGGACCCTGTGCAGTGCAAGTATTTGCTGATGGAAACTGGCTGCTTCTGAGGGAATCCGGGCCTGTTGGCAGAGCTGTGACAGGATGGGGAGGCAGAAGCTGGGGACTGTGTGTCAGGCGAGGGGCAGGCAAGTGTAGCCAAGCAGCCCAAGAATTTGTTTCCAGCATCAAAGCCCCTACACCCTGAGCTGATAAGAAAGTCTCGCTGGGTCTACTGGGAAGTAGAATGGGAAGATGGAATCCCAGGTTGTGACATCATAAGGACACCCAAGGGGCGAGTATCCTCTTTTTGGGCCCTATCCTCCACTACCCAGCCTGACCCTGGTCTTGCTGTGGGTGACGGGTGGCCCCAGTGGGTTACCTGGGACTGTCTGGCCTGTGAGGTGGGCAGGTGGGTATCTGCCTTCCTGGTCCCAGGTGGATCTGGCAGGTCTAGGGAGCTGTCTTTTTTTTTTTGAGACAGAGTTTTGTTTCCTGTTGCCCAGGCTGAGTGCAATGGCGTGATCTCAGCTCACCACAAACTCTGCCTCCCGGGTTCAACGGATTCTTCTACCTGGGCCTCCCAAGTAGCTGGGATTACAGGCACCCACCACCACGCCCGGCTAATTTGTATTTTTAGTAGAGATAGGGTTTCTCCATGTTGGTCAGGCTGGTCTCGAACTCCTGACCTCAGGTGATCCACCTACCTTGGCCTCTCAATGTTCTAGGATTACAGGCATAAGCCACTACACCCGGCCTCTAGGGAACTTTCAGGTACAACGGACAACAGCTGTACTCTCTTCTGAAGGTGGAGAAAGAGAAGGGGATCCAGCAAGTGTTGGGCTCCTGCCCCAATTCCAAAGAGCACAGCTAGGCCTCCTGGTCTTGCAAGAGACTCCTAGGACTCCAACAGCCATTTCCCTAATGTCGTCAGAGCTGGTGCTCTAGCTTCAGCCTCACTCCAGGACTCCAGCTCGGGCAGGTTCCAGCTGCCCATGCTCATAAAGAAAAGGGTCTGGATTTGAACCCGGGACTCTGGGTCAGCATGCATGCACTTAACCACAAGGTTAGCTGGCCTCCATAGAGGCAGTCTCCCTCATGTCTCCTGTATCCGTCCTCCTCTCTAAGACACTGTCTGTGCCCCATCGCCACCCACTGGACTGTGGGGATCAACTCCTCTGTGGCTTCTCTGCTTCTGCCCCTCCTCCACCTCAGACTAGCAAGCTCATATTCATCCCCCAGGACACAGCTGGGGAAATACCTCCTCCGGAATGCCTGCCCTGACTTCTCAGGTGGAATCAGCAGCTCCCTCGACATGCTTCTGCAGGAGCCTCATAAGCCGTTATCACAAGTTACATTTGGCCTCCCATGGCCTTGGGAGTGGGGACTGTGTCTCTTTTGTTTCAGGGTCTCCAGACCAGGCAGGGCCTAGTCTGGGGCAGCTGTCTGTGAACAGTGCTGAAAGGAATGAATCCTTACTTGGGGTCTGTCCTGTGGCTTATTTTGGCAACTGAGGTCATATCTTGCCTGTCTTCCTATTTGATGCCAAAAGAGCGCCTGGCTTCTGAGCAGGTACCCTGTGCTGAGCACCTGATATCTAATAGGTGCTCAGTGAATGTTCACAAAGGCAGGTGGGCAGAAAACCCTTGCTTTTCTCTGGGATGGGCAGGGTAGCCAGGTGTGTGGTGAAGCAGGCCTTTCCACCCTCTGAATTTAGAATTGGTGGGGTCGCCAAAGCCCTGCCCAGGCCGACTGGCTTACTAAGCCTAGATTTCTGAGGAGTAACAACCCCGGGGAGGCAGAGGATGCCAGTGAGAGCCCAGGGGTTCATGGCGGCGGGGGGAGAGCAACAGTTGTCCATCCAACCAAGTGTTCTGCCCAGGAGCTCCGGGTTCCTTGCAGGTCAATACCCCCCAGCTATCATGTGGTCCAGAGGACCCAGCACAGAGATGCTCACCAATCCCTGCCCTTCCTGGGGCCTCAGTCATCCCACCTGTCAAGGGGGTACAGTCTTTCTGACCCCACCCAAGTCATTGAGGCCAATAGAGCCAACAGCACTTCAGAAATAAAAACTTGGTGAACGCATCATACAAATAAATGGGGTTGTTATTAGACCCAGGAGCAGGGTCCACAGAAGGAGAAACAGCAAAAAGGGGAGTAAGAACCCAGGGCTCCTGCCCCGGACCCCTCGAGGAAAAGAAAAACAGGTGTTGGGCAGGAAGAACAGCACCTACAGGGAGGACGGAGACAGGGCTGAGTCCCCAGCTCTACCACGGACCAGTCACTTCCCCCAGGACTCAGTTTCCTCCCCTGTATAGTGGGGGAAGCACAGTCCTTGTCCAGCTCCTTCCAAGGGCCTCAATTAGGCTTCAGTGAGAGAGTGGGTATGGAAGAGCTTTGCAAACTGTAAAGTGCAGTGCACACATGCAGGCTAGCTGTGGTTCTGGGGCCCAGGCCCAGCTGGGCTCTGGAGAGCGGGGACAGTAAGTGTTGGCAATGAAAACACTGCTTGAGGCTGAGCCTAGCGCTTTGAGCACCTTCAGGTCCTCAACACCTGTTCCTCCTCCCAGGTCCCCACAACATCCCTGGCACCTTTTACCCTGGGTTGCTGAAGCCTGGGAGGATGAGGAGCTCCTGCCCTGGACTGGCCCCACCTCCCACTCTGAACCCTCTGGTTGCCTCTGCTCCTGGTGATGATGCACATAGGCAGAGCTGGTGGTGGGGAGCAGCTGTGCCCTGCTCCCACTTGTCCCTGGTCGTCACCGTTTCCACGAGGTCTTGTGTGAGTCACCTCCATTCCTGGGTGAGGGTTAGAATGACCCAGGGTGAATTCTTCCCCACAGCACTCCAAGGGATGGAGAGCGGCTCCTGGCCCCTGCTGGCAGCCCCAGGCCCAGGGTCCCGCCCCCCAGCAGAAGCCTGAGCCGAGCTTGCCATTCGCCCTGGGCTGGATCTCAGCTCCGGAAGGAGATGTTGAGAAGACGCTGCCAAAGAGCCTGGAGGGACTGCTTCAGAGCAGCGCCTTGAAGAGGAAGGAGAGGGAGGCTCCACAGGAAAGTCCCAGGGCCAGGAAGAAGGTCATGAGGGCGCCAGCCACCTCCCGCTCATGTGGCAGCACCTGCCTGGAACACGGGGAACAGGAGCTCTTAGAAAACACTGGGCCCAAACCTGAACCCAGCTCCACCGCCCTCTGCCCATCATCTGGGCCTCTGACCCAACCCTTGTGTCACCATAACTAGCCCCTTCTTTCTGGGCCTCAGTTTCCTGGTATGTAAATGAAGCTGCTGGACAAGGACATCTCTCAGGGCCTCTGGGTCCAACATGATGGGATTCCAGATTCCACAGCCTGCGCTTTCCACAGTGCCCCCACCCTGTCAGTTTCATTCTCTCTGGATTCTCCACTGCATTGCCCCTTGAGGAAATAGCCCATGAACCTTGTTTTTGGTCAAACCTTAGCTCTCAGCCGGGTTCGGTGGTTCCTGTAATCTCAGCAATTTGGGAGGCCAAGGCGGGCGGATCACAAGGTCAGGAGATCAAGACCATCCTGGCCAATACCGTGAGACTCCATCTCTACTAAAAATACAAAAATTAGCCAGGTGTGGCAGTGCACGCCTGTAGTCCCAGCTACTCAGGAGGCTGAGGCAGAATTGCTTGAACCTGGGAGGCAGAGGTTGCAGTGAGCAGAGATCACTCCCACTGCACTCCAGCCTGAGCCACAGATCAAGACTCCGTCTCAAAAAAAAACAACAACCACATAATACCTTAGCTCTCCTCAAACTGAGAATTTTAGAGCTTGATGGACCCTGAGGGATAACAGTTCAGCCCATTATTTTACAGATGGGGAAACTGAGGCCCATCGAAGAGCCCCCAGAAGCAGTGCCTGGGCTACTTTGCTGGGCAGGTACCTCCTGCACCCAGTTCTCTTCTCCCCTGCAGTTAAGGCCTTGCCCGGCAGGGGGAGCCAGCGAGGCCCGTGAACAGTTAGGGTTGGGCTGGCCAGAAGCAGGACAAGCCCTCCCTCGCAGGCTGTCCCTCTCCAAAGAGTGAACCCACTTCCCCACTCTCAGCCCCCAAGCCACCCCATTCCCCCAGACCTGGGCGCCAGGCACATGGTGAGGGACACCAGGTAGCCATTAGAAATGGCAAAGAGCAGCATGAAGGTGATGAAGTACGCATCCTGCGGGAAGAGGATGGGCAGCCGGGACCTCTGGGGCACGTGGCACAGCATGAAGAGGGGCACGAACAAGAATCGCAGGCAGACCAGCAGGGGCAGCAGCCGGCTGTCCTCGTCTGGCTGTGGCAGAGGCTGGGGTCAGTGTGGTCCCTGGAGCCAGGTCTCTGCTCCAGGCCATCTCAGAACACCCATAGGGTACCTTGTTTTCGAGATGGAGTCTCAACTCTGTCACTCAGGCTAAAGTGCAGTGGCCCTGATCTCCGCTCACTGCAACCTCCACTTCTGGGTTCAAGCAATCCTCTTGCGTCAGCCTCCTGAGTAGCTGGGACTATAGGTGCCTGCCACCACCATGCCCAGATAATTTTTGTATTTTTAGTAGAGATGGGGTTTCACCATGTTACCCAGGCTAGTCTTGAACTCCTAACCTCAAGTGATCCACCCGCCTCAGCCTCCCAAAGTGCTGGGATTATAGGCATGAGCCACCACACCCAGCCCCGCCTTTTTTTTTTTTTTTCATTAAAAATGTGTGTGTGGGTGTGTATATACAGACAAGGTCTCACTGTGTTGTCCAGGCTAATTTTGAATTCCTGAGCTCAAGCGATCCTCTTGCCTTGGCCTCCCAAAGTGTTAGGATTTTGTTTTGTTGTTGTTGTTTTTTGAGACAGAGTCTTGCTCTGTTACCCAGGCTGGAGTGCAGTGGCTCAATCTTGGCTCACTGCAGCCTCCACCTCCTGGGTTCAAGCAATTCTTCTGCCTTAGCCTCCCAAGTAGCCAGGATTACAGGCGCGTGCCACCATGCCTGGGTGATTTTTATATTTTTAGTAGAGACAGGGTTTCACCACGTGGGCCAGGCTGGTCTCGAACTCCTGACCTTGTGATCTACCTGCCTCGGCCTCCCAAAGTGCTGGGATTATAGGCGTGAGCCACCACACCTGGCCCACCCATAGGATAGACCCATCCATCACCCTCTGACCTCTTCTGACCTGCCCTGTGAGCCAATGAGAGCGGACTCAGCGTTGGGGCCTGGGCAGAGGCTGCCCAGCAATCAGGGACTGGCCAGGGGCTCACCTCTGCTTCTCCCAGGCTCTAGTTTCTGCTCTCCACAACACCTACACTTTACACACTTAGTTCCTCAGAGCACCCCTGGGGGTTCCACAGACCCCTCTGGGAGCAGATGGGGTTTCTGAGTGGGATTGGAAGCAGTGATAGCTCCTATTCTGACTTGGATCAGAGCAGTTCTTTCATCTGCTTTATTTATCGTCTTTTTGGAAGATTTCATTTAAAGATACAACACCATGGCTAAAACCAACCCCAAAACTAAGACTCTTGCTCAGTCCCTCACGTGGTGCAGGAAACTCCATGTAACATTCTCGAGCAGCGAAGGCTGGATGCTGGGGACACAGAGGTCAGCTGGACATGACTTTTGCTTTCAAGGAGCTCACAGAGCGAGCCCTGGCCGGCACACCTCCAGGGCCCAGGTGCTCCCTGGTGCTTGGCCAGTGGTTCCATTGCCAGGTCACTTGGACTACTGGAAAATCCCCTCCATGCTCTTTCAAGCCCTCAGATCCCAAACTACTTCCTGAAACATCGGATCACCCAGCCCCGGTGTGCTTACCCATAAGAAGTAAGACGTCAGGCTCCGTCCCAGGCAGTCCATGATGTTGAAGAGGAGGAAGCAGCAGATGGGGTTGAAGAACTGACCTGGGAGGGAGAGGGCTGCAGCTCATAGTGGTCCCCAACTCCCCTCACCCCTCCTCTCCCCTTCGTGCCCCCTGCCCTGCCGTCTTCTGCACCCCGACACTCACTCCACTTCCCGGGACTGGTGGAGCTGGTCACCATGGCTGTGATGGCAGGGAAGACGGACAGGGTGACTGTGAAGACCAACACAAGGCACAGCGCCGTCAGCCAGATCTGGGAGCCAGAGGCAGGGGTGTGAGCAAGCAGGGCAGTCCCAGGGCCCCACCCTCTGGCTGAAGCCCCTTCCAGAAGCAGGACACAGGGCCTGGCCCAGCTGTGTCCCTGACCCACTATGACCCTATGACCTTGGGGGAGACCATGTAAGACCCATTCTTCCCCAGGGATGGTGGTTGGGGGCTATATCCAAGCCAAACCTTTTGGAAGACAGTGAAAACTGAAGGTTTTCCTGGCTCCTGGGGCTCATCTGGCTCCGGTTCCGGCTCCTTCTCCAGGTCAAGATCCAGGGTCAGAGCTACCCTCTGGGGACTATTGGGAATCCCATTCTTCTCATCTGGGGCAAGGGGGGAGTGGGAAGGGTCATCCTGTGACCCAGGTTTCCCGACTTCTAGGCCCAACAGAGAGATTCCCAGCAGTTAAAACAAGTGATCCTCAGCCAGGCACGGTGGCTTACACCTGTAATCCCAACACTTTGGTAGGCCGAGGCGGGCAGATTGCTTGAGCCCAGGAGTTTGAGACCAACCTGGGCAACATGGTGAATCCCCATCTCTACAAAAATACAAAAATTAGCCGGGCATGATGACCTGCACCTATAGTCCCAGCTACTTGGGAGGCTGAGACAGGAGGATCACTTGAGCCCAGGAGATCGAGGCTGTAGTGAGCTATGATTGTGCCACTGCACTGCAGCCCAAGTGACAGAGTGAGATCCTGCCTCAAAACCAAACCAAAACAAAACAAAAAACCAGTGATCTTCTTCCAGCCCAGGCTGCAGGCGAAGGGAATTCACGACGGAAAGGCATAGCTGCCAGGAAGCGCATGCGTGGGTCGGGCATGAGCGAAGCACTTTAGATGGATTATCTCATGACCATTGCTTTACAAATAACACTTGGAGGTTCAGTGGGGTGCAGTGGCTGAGTGGTTTGTCTCAGGCCACACAGCTGAGATGCTGTGAAACCAGGATTCAAATTCAGAGGTCTTTGGATCCAAAATTTGCAGGTGTGGAAGCTCTATTGCCTCCTCATTTTACAGAGGTGGAAACAGGCCTGAAGAACAGCAGGGATGACTTTAACCCTACCAACTGCCCGTCATGATCTTCCTTTTTGCACAAGGCTACTAGAGGTGGGCTCTGGCTGCGGAGGGAACTGCTTCCTAGGGGAAGTGACTCTAGCTTCCCCTGCATCTCCCACTTCCCCAGGAGGGTCTCAGGGCTTACCAGAATGGAGGAGCTCAGCTTTGGTCTCCAGCTCCTGAGCTTGGGCCTGGGATTGTTTCTTGGCCAGGTAGTAGCGGGCAAACTTCTGCAGAGGACAGGAAAGTGTTGGGCCTGCCTGGCTTGGCTGAGGTGTCTGGATCCCTCCCCACACCATTGGCCTAGAGGCTGGGGTCCCTCAGTGTCTTCTCTGGCGGTCAGGGCTGGGGCTAGGTCTCCTTCACCTCCCCTGGCCTTTCTCGGGGCCTCAGACTCAGGACTCTGTCAGAGATGCTTTGAGGTGGGGCCTGGAGCCCAACAGCAGGCTCACCAGGTGAGGCAGGCTCAGGTAACACACAATGGACATGAGGATGCCCACACAGGGCGTGATGAAGTACCCCAAGGCGGAGGTCTGGGCGTCCACGCCACCTGCAGAGAAACGTCAGCTGCAGGAGAGAGGCACCTGGTCCTGCCGGCTCTCACAGGGCTTCCAGCTCCTGTCCCATTTCCCATTGTGCACTTCTCAGACCCACTCCCAGCCTCTTCCACTCCTCCCTTCACTGACAGACTTGGGAATCTTGTACAGGGCCCCAGAGCAGCCCTACACTTCTCTCACTTTCCTCTATGCGTCATTTTTGTTGAGCACATACTATGTGCCAGGAGCCTTCTCTTATTGTGTGCTCATTACAATCTAAGCAGGGAGCTATAACAATCACATAGGTGGGGAAATAGCACAGAGAGGTGACAAGCCTTGTCCAATGCCCCCAGCTGATGAGCACTGAAGCTGATTCAAACCCAAGTCTACCTGAATCCCAAACCCATCCCCTCATCCTTCAACTTCAACCTGCTGTCACATGCCAGTGTTGGCCCCAGGAATCCTGCCCCTGGCCCTGAGTTAATCCGGTCCACACTTGGTTATTACTCCTCCTCCACTTCCAGGGCCCATGGGCCCCACTCCCTAGCTCCAGACACAATCCCCATTTCCATATCACCCCCTCACCTCTGTCTTCACCCAGAACCCAGGTTCTTGCTCTCACATGCCCTCTCTGCTCCCCAAACCTCAGAGGCCACCCCAGCTCTCCAGCCACTCAATCGTACTCACTGGCCAAGGACAGGAGCATGGCAAGGGCAGCAAAGATCCCAGCCAGGCCCTGGCCGCTGAGGAAGAGGGTGCTGTAGGTGGAAGGCATGGTGCCCAGCTGCCCGAAGAGGCTGCCCTGCAGGACTGCACTGAAGGCTGCGGAGGGACAGGGATGGGGGCTGCTGCTCAACTGGGCAGGCCTCAGAGGCTCACTGGAGGAGGTGTCCGCTGGATGCACAGGGGACTCTGGACAAGGTTGGGCAGGTGTGAGCTTCCCTAGGGACTCTGGGCACTTGGGGCAACACCTGCCATTCAGTCCTCTTCTGAGGTGCAGCCATTGGTCTGTGGAGCTATCGACCAGGAACCCTGCTCCTAGGGCACTGTGAGGCCTGGACAAGTGACTCTTCCTCTCCCTCTGGGCCTCAGTTTCTTCACCAGGGATATGAGCGACTATGAGGCTGTCTTCCCTTCTCAGATATGCTGGGCCCTTTCAGGGATGAGGAGGCCAGGTTGAAGCCCTGCATGGGCTGGCTGGGGAGGGGGCAGAGATGCTCACAGTTGATGAAGCAGACGGAGGCCATGGTGATGGAGAAGAAGGGTCCGGGGCTCATGTCCACCTTGACCAACGCTGCCGTCAGGGCAAAGAGCAGCAGTATGGCCAGCAGGCTGCCCAGAATGCGCACCGTCTCCGGGATGCTGCTCAGAGGGGGCAGAGTGGATCAGCGTGGCCCAGGCCAGAGGAGGTTGGGGAAGGAGGTTCAGCAATGGAGCTGGGCAGTAGGGCTGGCGGGGGATAGGGGTGGGAGTCAGGGGTGGGGAGGCCTTCCTGGGCCCAAATGAAGCTGCCTCAACAGGGGGCACAGGAGCCAGGGCAGGCCTCTCACCACTGGTACAGGAAGGAGTTGAGAAGGGTGAAGAGCAGCAGGGGCAGCTGGGACAGCAGCGTCACCCAGTTGTTGAAGTTGAAGGCATCCTCGGGGCCCGTGCGGTTGGTGCTCAGGGTCCTGGCTGTGCTGTTGCTGTCTCCTGCCAGTCTCGCCTGGAAGTACTGCCAGGTGGGGAGGTGATGGAGGGTCAGCACCTCTCAGCGTTACCCCGCTGCCTTCCCCCTCACTTGTGGTGGCTTCCTAATGTCTGCTGGGGCTTGTCTGCCAAGTCCTTGTTCTGTCCCCAGCACCCGGCACACAGTCAGAGCTCCCTCATGAATGTGTGCTGAGTTGAATGGCTGAAGTCTGGGACAGATCCCAAGCATTAGGAGACCCCAGCACGAGCCTCGTCCAGTCTTGGACGGCCACTCTTCTTCAGTGCCCTGGTTCCAGCCCCCACCTCTACTCCTGGAGCAGCTGCTAGATTCATTCATTCTGTGGGTATTTACTGAGCACCTACCGTCAGCCGGGCTCTGGCCTAGGTGCTGACCAACTGTATTCTCTCTAGAGCACATAGCCTGCCATTCCTCTGCTTAACATCAACACCCTGCTCCATGCCTCCCTATTGCCTGCAGGGCAAAGCCCCAAATGGAACAGCCCTTCAGAATCAGATCCCAGTCTCCCTTTGTGCCTCATCTTCTGCTCCATCCTGCTAAGCTCCAGGCAGTCCTGGCTCTGGATCTCTCTCTAAACAGGCTGGCTCTCTCTTGCCTGTCTGCCTTGGCATGGCTGTCACCTCTGCCTGGAATGCCCTCCAGGCCACACCCCTCCTTATGCACTCTGCCTGCCCTACTCCCAACTTACAAATGTCTTCCACAAAGCAGAAGGAACTTTCTCCCTCCCCTGGGGACCTGCTGCAAGCCTGGGATGGCACGCATCATGTTACATTATTAATAGCTCTTTGGCCCCCTCTTGCTCTCAAGACCAGGGGCTGATTCCTCTCTGGGTTTCCAGGGCCCAGCACAGAGCCAGGTACCCAAGAGGCATTTGTAAAGTTGTTGCAGTGAATACAGATGAATAACCCGGTCCCAAAGACAATGCAAACCCCACATTCCTGCTTTTCCTGAAGAGCCTCCCTGCTGTTTCCTCCTGTGTCCCCAGTGCCTGCTCCACAGTAGGTGCACAAAGTTTGTTGAATGAATGAATGAATGTTATTCATGATATCGCAAAGAAAATCAAAGGTTCAATAACCGACTTTTGGGGTGACTGACTCAGGAATAACAACACATAGAGGAAGTAAGTGGGCAGCGCCTTGGCTCGTGCCAGACCCCGTGGGCTGGTGGCCTTGCTCCTCTGCGATTCGGGCATTCCTGAATTGCTGCTTTCCTAGCCATGGGGGAAGCATTCCCCTCTCTGAGGCTCCGAGCTTCAGCCCACAGATGAGCACAACGAGGGGTCACAGGCGCGCGGTGAAGCGCCCCTGTAAGCCTCATCCCAAAGGGCGGGCGGGAGGGAGAGGTGCTGGCTGTGGCCACGGGCTGCCACTCCGCCGCGAGTCTCACCGGGATGGCGGTGATGAAGAAGTTCCAGGGAAGAAGGGTGCCCAGACCCAGGATAAAGAAGCTGATCCCGACCAGGTGGTAGCTGTGGGGATCGGTTGGGAAGGTCACCCCGAGGACGCACCCGCCTCCGCGGGCCCTCCCGCCTCCCAGGGCCCTCCCGCCTCCCAGGCCGCCCCCTCCGGAGCGGACTACAACCCCCATCACCCCGGCTCCGGCGGCCGAGGGAGTCGGCTGATGGGAATTGTAGTTCGATCCGGCCTTCTCTGAGCCTCGGAGCGCTTCCAGGGATCGGGTCTGCAACGACCCTGGCCACTAGGGTCCCAGTCCGTACCCACCCCGGCCCACTCACCTGTCCCGCGGGGCGTCTCCTCGCGCCATGGCCGCCGCTGCAGGTGCGCCTGGGTGAAAGGGGAGGGGAAGCCGCACCTGCACCTGCGCAGGGGCCAAGGGCCGCAGGACCCGGGGCCAGGGGGCGGGTCTCCCCAAATCTGGGTGCGGGGCGGCGGGAGGGGCGCAGGGAGCCCCGGGCGGATTTCGTGAGTCTGGCGCCCCGCAGGCTGGGACCTGGGCTCCGCCCCCGGGGCGGAGACAGAGGGTCGCGCCACCCCTGTCTCCATCCCCCACCCGCTGCAGGGACTCAGAACTCCGGCTCAGGCCCCGCCCCACCTCCCGGCCTCCGATCCCGCCAGCTCCGGGCACAGCCCCTCCCCGCAGCCCGTGTCCCCTCCGCGGGCGCGGGTCCCGGATCCCTGCGGGGGAGGGGAAGGAGGCAGGAGGGGCGGGGGTAACCTCACCCCCATCCCCCGCCGAGGGCTCTTTGGGGGCAGCCCTGTCGCGGGACTCTTCCCGCTTCGCCAGCTCCGAGATGATGCCAGAGCCGCTCCTGAGACCCCTAACGCCGGAACCCACCGGGGCGCCCCCTAACTAGGGAGCCGCTGCGGAGCCCCTCCCAGAGTGTAACCCGAGCCCGGCCCGGGCCGGGGAACCGGAGCCGCCGCCGTTCGCCCGCAGTCCTGGCGGGCTTCGCCGAGCTGGGTCTCCGGGAGTGCCTGGAAAAAACAACATTACTTTCAGCGGTCTCACTCCACATCACATTAAATATAGTAAGATGCACCCACTCCCCACTCTTTTTTTCTGTTTAAAAAAAAAAAAAAAAAACTTTGAAAAGATTAGAAATCATTAATTTGCTCCTACTCTTATGATCTTCGAATAGGTGTGGGTTCTCTACAATCCCCGGGCGTATCCGGGACGCTGGAGAAGTGAGAGGCCCTAAATCACAAACTATTTTCTTTTTCTTTCTTTCTTTCTTTTTTTTTTTTCCCGGAGTCTGGCTCTGTCGCCCAGGCGGAAATGCAGTGGCGCCATCTCTACCTCCGCCTCTCAGGCAGGTTCAAGCGGTGCAGGTACCTTAGCCTCCCGAGTAGGCGGGACTAGACACGCGCCACTACGCCCAGCTAATTTTTGTATTTTTAGTAGAGACGGGGTTTCACCACCTCTACTAAAGAGATGGCCAGGCTAGTCTGGAACTCGTCTTCTGGCCAGGCTGGTCTTGAACTTGTGACCTCAGGTGATCGCACTCCTCAGCCTCCCAAAGTGTTGAGATTACAGGCGTGAACCACCGCTTCCAGCCGCAAACTATTTTCTTAAGCAATGACATTTTATAGCCATTCCCAGGTTGCTTGTGTTTTTCCACCAGCCGACTGTGAATCTGTAGGGGCAAAGACTGTGCTTGTCTGGTCCACTGGTTTACTGGCAGCCTCTAGCGCCACTGAGTGATAAATGGGTTGTAGTAAAATGCAGGTGATTTTAGGGAGAACAAGGGCAACATTAAATTAGGCTAGAAGAGAAAGTTATTCTTTCCATTTTCTTTCAAGCTTCTGAGTATGTCAAGGGTGTTAACAGGTGGCTAACATTTCTTAATCTGCCCCCGCCATCCCTATCCCTCAGTTAGTCTCAGGGCAACTGCTGACAATTCTATCAAAAGTTATTAACTTGTATATTCCTTATATTATTTTTATGGCAACTTTATTTTCAGGGTTACTCAGACTAGTTTCCTGTTTATGATCATGATATCAACTTTTCTTTGAAAAATCAGTTTATTTATGGAAAATGAGTCATTTAAAGAAAATCAAGTGAGGCCGCTGGGGCAGCCCCCTATGGCACAGGTTGTGAAGGAAGGACTTGAAGAATGGAGGTTGGGGAGCACTGTATTTGTTGAGACAGTGAAGGGAGAGGATGAGGGCATTTCAGGGAGAGAACAGCCTGTCCCAAGACAAGGGACAAGAGAGTGCTGACACATTCTGGGACATACAAATAGATTCCATTGGCCGGCATTGGTGGGAGGAGGGGACAGAGTCCCTACAGCAGCCAGGCTGGTTATGGCAAGCCTGAGGGCTGAGTAAGTAGTTCAGATTTCATTTCAAAGGACAGGCAGTCAGCTGGGGCGAATTTCATCATCCTTGTAATAAATATTTTGTTGTTATCCTGCAATGCAATTCATACAGAGCAAAACCTACTTATACACGAAAACATTTGATGTCGATATAATATCCTGATTGTACTGCAGAAGAGTCCTAAAGGAAATTATTTAGCAATAACACAATATGTATGAATGTGTTCATATTGATGGTACATGAAGCTGTCAGGTGCTTGCCCTCTTTATAAAACTGCAGTGAATCCACGGCTGCAAACTCATGTGCGATACAAGCATGCAGCGAAACTGGCCACTCAGAGACCACTAGTTTGCCAGAATTTTCTTTTCTTTTCTTTTCTTTTTTTCAGACGGAGTTTTGCTCTTGTTGCCCAGGCTGGAGTGCAATGGCGCAATCTGGGCTCACCTCAACCTTTGCCTCCTGGGTTCAAGTGATTCTCCTGCCTCAGCTTCCCGAGTAGCTGGGATTACAGGCATGCACCACCACACCTGGCTAATTTTGTATTTTTAGTAGAGACGGGGTTTCTCCATGTTGGTCAAGCTGTTCTCGAACTCCTGACCTCAGGTGATCCGCCTGTCTCAGCCTCTCAAAGTGCTGGGATTATGGGCATGAGCCACCTTGCCCGGCCTCTTTTCTTTTTTAAAAAACTTTTTTCATAATTTATGTTTTAAATTTTATTTTTATTTATTTATTTTATTGATGCATAATAGATGTACATATTTTTGGGGTGTATGTGATAATTTAATATATTCATATAACGTGTAAAGAACAAATTAGGGCAATTGGAATGTTCATCACCTTAAACAGTTGTCTTTTCTTTATGCTAGGATGTGATTTTCTGAAATGTGGCCAAGTCCTGGTAAAGTTCCAAAGAAGTGAAAGTGCAGCTGTCCCTCAACATAAACAGTAGTTGTGTTACCCAAGAATGCTGTGTATATTCAAGCCTTGCAAATAATGTATTTGGTCTAAATGTAAAAAGGATTTAGAGTCTAGGCTCATAAAAATTATCAACATGGTTTTTAAAAATAAATAGATTTTATTTTTAGCACAGTTTTAGATTTACAGAATACTTGCACAAATAGTAGAGTTCCATATACCCACCCTTCCACCCCGCCACCCAGGTTCCCCTGTTATGAACATCTTGCATGGTATGGTGCATTTGTTACAATTAATGCACCAATATTGATACATTATTATTGACAACTGTAAAGTTCATAGGCTACAATCAAGATTCACTCTTGGAGTTGTACATTCTATGGGTTTTGACAAATGCATGTCACATACCCACCGTACAGAATAATTTCACCTCCCTAAAAGTCTCTTGGGCTTTACCTATTCATTGTACCTCCCCTCCATCTCCTGAACCACTGATGTTTTTATTGTCTCTATAGTTTTTCTATATTTTATTGTCTCTATATTTTTCCAAAATGTCGTAAAATTGGAATCATACAGTATGTAGCCATTCTAACTGGCTTTTTTTTTTTTTTTTTTTGGACAGTGTCTCACTCTGTTGCCCAGGCTGGAGTGCAGTGGCATGATCTTGGCTCACTGCAACCTCCACCTCCCGGGTTCAAGCGATTGTCCTGCCTTAGACCCAGGAGTAACTGGGATTACAGGTGTGAGCTCCCACATCCAGCTAATTTTGAATTTTTAGTAGAAACGGGGTTTCACCGTGTTAGCCAGGCTGGTCTCCAACTCCTGACCTCAAGTGATCCACCGGCCTCAACCTCCCAAAGTGCTGAGATTACAGGCGTGAACCACTGCACCCGGCCTGGCTTCTTTCACTTATATGTGTGTTTAAGGTTCCTCCATGTCTTTTCATGGCATGATAACTCATTTTTAAAAAAAAAAATTTTTTTTAACTTTTTAAATTTTTTGAGATGGAGTTTCACTCTTGTCGCCTAGACTGGAGTGCAATGGCATGATCTTGGCTCACTGCAACCTCCACCTCCCAGATTCAAGTGATTCTCCTGCCTCAGCCTCCCAAGTAGCTGGGATTACAGGTGCTTGCCACAATGCTCAGCTAATTTTTGTATTTTTAGCAGAGACAGCATTTTGCCATGTTGGCCAGGCTGGTCTCGAACTCCTGGACTCAAGTAAGCCTCCTGCCTTGACTCCCAAAGTGCTGGGATTACAGGCAGGAGCCGCTGTGCCCAGACAACTCATTTATTTTTATTGCTAAGTGATACTTCATTGTATGAATTGCCACAGTTTGTTTATCCATTTACCTATTTCAGGACATCTTGGTTGCTTCCATGTTTTGGTGATCAAAAATAAAGATTCTATACACAATTGTGTGTAGGTTTTTGTATGGACATAAGTTTTCAATTTATTTGGGTTAAATACCCAGGAGCACCATTGCTAGATCATATGGTAAGACTGTTTAGTTTTGTAAGAAACTGCCAAACTGTCTTCCAAAGTTCCTCTCCCATTTTTTGTTTCCACCAACAATGGAACAATGCCTGGTGCTTCACATTTTTGTGGGCACTGGTGTTGTGTTTTAGAGTTTAGCCATTCTAATAAGTATGCAGTGATATCTTGTTTTATGTATGTATGTATGTTTCATTTATTTATTTATTTTTGAGACAGAGTCCTCTTTCGCCAGGCACCAGGCTGGTGTGCAGTGGAGTGATCTCAGCTCACTGCAACCTCCGCCTCCTGGCTTCAAGCAATTCTCCTGCCTCAGCCTCCTAAGTAGCTGGGACTATAGGCTCACGCCACCACACCCAGCTAATTTTTGTATTTTAGTAGAGACGGGGTTTCACTATGTTGGCCAAGATGGTCTCGCTCTCCTGACCTCATGATCCGCCCACCTTGGCCTCCCAAAGTGCTGGGATTACAGGTGTGAGCTACCATGCCAGGCCATGTATACATTTTTTTTTTTTTTTTTTTTTTGAGATAGAGCCTCACTCTGTTACCCAGGCTGGAGTGCAATGGCTCAGTCTCCACTAACTGCAACCTCCGTCTCCCAGGTTGAAGCGATTCTCTGCCTCAGCCTCCCCAGTAGCTGGGATTACAGGCATGCACCACCACACCCAGCTAATTTTTTGTATTTTTAGTAGAGATGGGGTTTCACCATGTTGGCCAGGCTGGTCTTGAACTCCTGACCTCGGGTGATCCAACCACCTCAGTCTCCCAAAGTGCTGGGATTACAGGTATGGGCCACCATGCCTAGCCCTTTTTTGTATATTTTGTATACCAGTCTCTTATCAAATGTGTGTGTTGAAAATATTTTATTCCAGTCTGTGGCTTGTCTCTTCATTCTCTCAACAGTGTCTTTCGCAGAGGAGAACTTTTAAATTTGAATGAGTCCAACCTATACTACTTATGTCATGCACTGTGCCTTTGGAGTTGTATCTAAAAAGTTATCACTATACCCAAGAGATCTAGATTTTCTCCTATGCTATCTTCTAGAAGTTTTATATGGTGTGTACAGCTTAGACATTTTGTATAGCTTTGCATTTTACATGACCAGTTTTTTTTTTTTTTTTTTGAGATGAGACTCGCTCTGTCGCCCAGGTCGGAGTGCAGTGGCACAATCTTGGCTCACTGCACCCTTCGCTTCTCGGGTTCAATTGATTCTCCTGCCTCAGTCTCCCAAGTAGCTGGAACTACAGGTGCGTGCCACCATACCCGGCTAACTTTTGCATTTTTAGTAGAGACGGGGTTTCGCCATATTGGCCAGGCTGGTACATGACCAATTTTGAGCTAACATTTGTGAATGGTTTAAGGTCTGTGTCTAGATTCATTTTTTGCATGTGGATGTCCAGTTGTTCCAGCACTATTTGTTGAAAAGACTGTCTTCACTTTGTTATATATATTTATGTGGCTCTATTTCTGGGCTCTCAATTCTGTTTCATTGATCTATTTGTCTATTCTTTCACTATCACTGCATACTGTCTTGATAACTGTAGCTATATTAATTTTTTTTTGAGACAGTCTCGCTTTATCTCCCAGGCTGGAGTGCAGTGGTGCAGTCTCGTCTCACTGCAACCTCCGCCTCCTGGGTTCAAGCAATTCTCCTGCCTCAGCCTCCTGAGTAGCTGAGACTAGAGGTGTGCACCACCACAGCCAACTAATTTTTGTATTCTTAGTAGAGATAGTGTTCACCATATTGGTCAGGCTGGTCTTGAACTCCTGACCTCCCTCCTCTGCCTCCCAAAGTGCTGGGATAACAGGAGTGAGCCACTGTGCCCAGCCACTATATTAAGTATCTAAGTTGGGTAGTGTCAGTTCTCCGACTTTGTTCTTTTTCTATATCGTGTTGGCTATTCTGAGTCTTTTGACACTTCATCTAAGCTTTAGAATCAGTTTGTCAATATCCACAAAATAATTTCCTGGGATTTTGATTAGAATCACATTGAATCTATAGATCAAGTTGGGAAGAGAGATATCTTAACAATATGAAGCTTTCCTATCCATGAACATGGACTATCTCTCCATTTTATCTTATTTATTTTATTTTGAGACAAGGTCTCACTCTGTTGCCCAGACTGGAGTGCAATGGTGCGATGACAGCTGACTGCAGCCTCGCCCTCCTGGGCTCAGGTGATCCTCCCACCTCAGCCACCTGAGTAGCTGGAACCATAGGCATGTGCCACCACACCCAGCTAAGTTTTTAAATTTTTGTAGAGCTGAAGTCTCGCTATGTTGCCCAGGCTGGTCCCAAACTCTTGGACTCAAGTGATCCTCCCAACTTGGCCTCCCAAAGTGCTGGAATCATAGGCATGAGCCACCAGTCCCAGACCTCTCCATTTATTTCATTCCTCTTTGATATCTTTCATCAGAGTCCTGTAGTTTTCCTCATATAGATCTTGCATATTTTGTTATATTTATTACACCTAAGTATTTCCATTTCTGAGATGCTAACGGAAGTTATAATGTGCTTTAAATTTGCTTATTCATTGCTATATATGAGAAAATGATTGGCTTTTGAAATTAACCTGTATCCTCCAGCCTTGCTATAATTAGTTATTAACTAATAACTAATTATAGCTTATTAATTCTAATTATGCTTATCAGTTCCAGAAGGTTTTTTGATTCTTTCAAGTTTCCTACATAGAAAATTATGTCATTTGCAAACAAAGACAGCTTTGTTTCATCTTTCCCCATCTGTATGCCTTTTATTTCCTTTTCTTAATTTATTGTGTTGGCTAGAACTTCCGGTAGGTTGTTGAAAAGCAGTGGTGAGGGACATTTTTGGGTTGTCCCTGATCTTAGTGGGAAAGCTTCAAGTTTGTCACTATAAAGTATATTGTTAGCTGTAGTTTTTTTGTAGATGCTCTTTATCAAATTGCTTTTTAATCCACAAAAATGTCAATTTCCCATGGTTCAATCTACTAACAATGTGGGAAAACATTCATTGATTTGTAGTATTTTCTAATTTTTTTAATCAGAAGCTGAGAAGGCAATTTTTTTTTCTTTTTTTTTTTTTTTAGTTGAGACGGAGTTTTGCTCTTGTTACCCAGGCTGGAGTGCAATGGCGCGATCTCGGCTCACTGCAACCTCCGCCTCCTGGGTTCAGGTAATTCTCCTGCCTCAGCCTCCTGAGTAGCTGGGATTACAGGCACGTGCCACCATGCCCAGCTAATTTTTTTTTTATTTTTAGTAGAGACGGGGTTTCACCATATTGACCAGGATGGTCTCGAGCTCTTGACCTCGTGATCCACCCGCCTCGGCCTCCCAAAGTGCTGGGATTACAGGCGGCAATTTTTTTAAATCAGAAAGCTGTTTTCTGAAGATCCTTGATGGCCAAGTGTTGTCAATGAACAATGCAGTGACTTGCTGAGTTGCCTGCTGATTTTTCTTAGGTGAGCCACAAAATCTCATTAGCTCCCAACTCATGTGAGGACAGACTTGTGGTTGGGAAATCTCATGGGAGCCCTTTAAAAAAAAGTGATTAGAATTGAGCAAATATATTGAATCTATAAAAGCCCATGAATCCATGATGATAATTTTAAAAGAAATAAAAAACAGGCCAGGCACAGTGGCTCACTCCTGTAATCCCAGCACTTTGAGAGGCTAAGGTAGGCATATCACTTGAGGCCATGAGTTCGAGGCCAGCCTGGCCAAGGTGGTGAAACCCCATCTTTGCTAAAAATACAAAAATTAGCCGGGTGTGATGGCGCACATCTGTGGTCCCAGCTACTCAGGAGGCTGAGACAGGAGAATCACTTGAGCCCGGGAAGTGGAGGTTGCAGTGAGCTGAGATTGCACCATTGCACTCCAGCTTGGGTAACAGAGTTAGACTCTGTCTCAAAAAAATAATAGAAAGAAATAAAAAACAAACAAACAAAAACAAGACAAAATAAAAAACCAACAGTCTTTGCCACTGCTGGAAGTGGTTGGCTGCAGCACACCAACACTTATCTCTGAACATTGGTAATTTAAGAAAGTATTCAGCATGTATGGGAAGTAATTAGGGTTGAGATAATCATGATACTTGGTCTTTACTTTCTATATTATGTGTATTTTATATGTAATTATGTGATATTATATTTTTTCATATAGACTGAAAAATGTTGCAAAATATCAACAATTGCCACCTAGGTTGTGGGTTTATGAGTGTTCATTGTGTTATTCTATCTTTCTGTAAGTTCGAAGCTCTCTATGAACAAAAGTTTACGAAGTAAGAATTTCTCTTACTTTTCCTATTTAACCATTTGTCAGAAAGATATTTTCACATTTTCCCCAGTATTTTAGTTGTGCTATACCAGGAGCAGTTTCTCTGAATCATATTACCTGATTCCTTAAACTTGTTTTTATGTACTATCTGCATAGTTGTTCATTGTATAGCTAAACCAAAATGTTTTAAATTAGTCCACTATTGGCTGGGCATGGTGGCTCACGCCTGTAATCCCAATACTTTGGGAGGCCGAGATGGGAGGATCTCTTGAGGCCAGGAGTTTGAGACCAGCCTGGTGAACATAATGAGACCTCATCTCTTAAAAAAAAAAAAAAAAAAAAAAAAAAAAAAAAGATAGTCCCTTATTGGACATTTAGGTTAGATTGTTTCCAAACTAGAAAAAAATACAAAAAAAAAAATGCATAAAATAAACAAGAAACCAAAACGAACAAAAAAATAAAATAGATTGGCCGGGCGCGGTGGCTCAGGCCTGTAATCCCAGCACTTTGGGAGGCCGAGGCGGGTGGATCATGAGGTCAAGAGATCAAGACTATCCTGGTCAACATGGTGAAACCCCGTCTCTACTAAAAATACAAAAATTAGCTGGGCATGGTGGCGCATGCCTGTAGTCCCAGCTACTCGGGAGGCTGAGGCAGGAGAATTGCCTGAACCCAGGAGGCGGAGGTTGCGGTGAGCCGAGATCGCGCCATTGCACTCCAGCCTGGGTAACAAGAGCGAAACTCCGTCTCGAAATCAATCAATCAATCAATCAATAAAATAAAATAAAATAAACTAGATTATTTCCATTCCTCTGTTATTATAAATAATGGTGCAATAACCTTTGGGAATTTATCTGTAGGTGAAATTCCTGGAAGTGGAAATGCTTTTGAGGATACATACACCTATAATTTTAATAGATGCTGCTGAATGGCTCTCTACAGAGATTGCACCAGTTCACAGTTCCACCAGCTATACGTGTTGCTGCCTGTTATCCAGCCAGCAGGATGCTGTTAAATGTTTTGTTCTTAACTGTACTGTAGGTGGAAAATTGTACCAGTATAGTTTTAATTGGCATTTATTTTTGTTGTGGTTTAGCAACTTTTAATAGTTGAATCATATGAAGTTGTCAGTTTCATGAGTCAGAAGTCAATATTGGCAACTTTATATGGTTCAAGCTAAATCTATTTAAAAGCCTCTTTTTCTGAGAATTTTATGTTCTTTGCCCATTTTTCTACTGGGTGGTTGGTCTTTTTTTTTCCTTCTTAATAGTGAATGGCAGGAGGTCTTTATTTTGGGAAAACTAAACGTTTGTGTGTCATATGAGTTGTGAATTTTTTCTTAGTTTTTCGCTTGACTTTGATAATGGTGGTTTTTCTATGCAGATTTTTTGTTTTTGAGGTGGGGGTCTCACTTTGTCACTCAGGGTGGAGTGCAGTGGTGTGATCTCGGCTCACTGCAACCTCCACCTCCCAGGCTCAAGCCATCCTCCTTACTCAGCCTCCTGAGTAGCTAGGACCACAGGTGCATGCCACTACGCCTGGCTAATTTTTTGAGATGGGGTTTCACCATGTTGCCTGGGCTGTTCTCAAACTCCTGAGCTCAAGCAATCTGCCCACCTTGGCCTCTCAAAGTGCTGGGATTCCAGGCATAAGCCACTGCACCTGGCCTATGCAGATATTCTTGATATGGACTTTGGTTACCTGGTTAAGTCACATTTGCCAAGTTTCTCTAGTATAAAGTTACTGTTTGTCATTTCCATGCTCTTTTCTTCGGAGGCTAGTTGCTGAGTCCAGCCTACAGTCACAGGAGGATGGTACTAAGCTCTATCTCCTGGAGTAAGGAGTATCTCTGCTGGGCACGGTGGCTCACGCCTGTAATCCCAACACTTTGGGAGGCTGAGGCAGGCAGATCACTTGAGGTCAGGAGTTCAAGACTAGCCTGGCCAACATGGTGAAATCCTGTCTCTACTAAAAATAAAAATAAAAAAATTAGCTGGGCGTGGTGACGCGTGCCTGTAGTCCCAGCTAATTGGGAGGCTGAGGCATGAGAATTGCTTGAATCTGGGCAACAGAGATTGCAGTGAGCCAGAATCAAGCAACTGCACTCCAGACTGGGTAACAGTGAGACTCCATCTCAATAAAAAGAAAGAGAGAGAGAAAGGTAAAGAGAGAGAGAGAGGGTGCCAAGATCTGGGCACTGCCAGCCAGAGTGATCATTTAAAAATGAAAATTGGATGATATCAATTTCCTGCTTACAATTTTGGATGGCTTCCCACCGTACTCCCAGCTAGAGCTGGATCTATTTACAGCCTGCAAGAACCTGCCTGAGTGGGCTCCTGCCCTCTCCTCAGCACCATCGCCAGTTCCTCTTCCCTTAGTCCATCAGGCCCCCGCCATGCCAGCCCTTTTGGTTCCTGAAATATTCCAGATTTTTTGTTCTCAAGACCAAGAGGAGGGTGTCACCTCTGTGTGAGTAACTCTGATTCCTCCTGAAATGCCCCTTCCTAAGAAAGGTCTTTTCGAATGGCCCAGGAGTCCCATACCCAAGTTTTATTAGGCAGGATCCTGTGGTTTTTCTTCTGTGGTGGAGAATGCTTGCTACCCACCAGAAGCCTTTCTCTTCTTCTTTGGTGGGAATGGACTTGTAACTGGGCATGTCACGTGGTCTACGCTTCCTTTCCCAGGGTCCCTAGCCTTGTCCATGTGCTAGGTTCTCTCTAGTCGATTTCTTGTCATTGTTTTGTTTTTGTTTTTGTTTTTGAGACAAGGTCTCGCTCTGTCTCCCAGGCTGGAGTGCAGTGGTGCAATCTCGGCTCACTGCAACCTCTGCCTCCTGGGTTCAAGTGATTCTCCTGCCTCAGCCTCCCAAAGTGCTGGGATTACAGGTGTGAGCCACCATGCCCGGCCTGTAGCAGAATTTGACTGAAGTGACATGCGCTGCTTTCTGAAATAGCCTATAGAAGTTCTCATTGCAGGGCCTCCATGGTCTTTTCCCCATCTTGGGGCTGGAATGGCCACAACCAGAAGCTCGTGGAAGCTTTGTGTAAAGGCAGCTCTGATGCCAGCCGGGGGGCTTGGATGACAGCATTGGACAGAGATCCTCACCAATCTGGAACCCCTACCCTAAACTATTATGTGAGAGAAAATCCAACATTTCTGGGGCCTATTTGTTTCAGCAGCTTAGCCTACCCCAATGCAAACACCATCTAATTCCATTCTGATGCTTTCAGAGGTGTGGGGCAGAAAGGGCGGTGACATGGAGGGAGCTCCTACTCTGAACAGAAGTTTAGACTAGTGTTGAACTTTTCCAACTACAACCCGGAGGGGTGTGGAATAAAATATCCAAGTCCACAAATATAGAATTAAGGGAACTTGCAAGGAAGAAAAGGAAATCTCCAAGCACCGGAAGCAAAGGGAAACTCAGGCCACAGGGAAGCAGCCTGTGAGCGGGGAGGTAGGCAGCCCCAGGCCGATGGTGAAGTTAGGGACTTTGTGTTTTGTTTTTACTATTGCTTTTCTTTCTTTTTTTTTTTTTTTTTTTTTTTTGCATTTTTTTTTTTTAAGAGATGGAGTTTTACTCTTGTTGCCCAGGCTGGAGTGCAATGGTGCGATCTCAGCTCACTGCAACCTCCGCCTCCCAGGTTCAAGCAATTCTCCTGCCTCAGCCTTCCGAGTAGCTGGGATTACAGGCATGTGCCATGACGCCTGGCTAATTTTGTATTTTTAGTAGAGATGGGATTTCCCCATGTTGATCAGGCTGGTCTCGAACTCCTGACCTGAGGTGATCTGCCTGCCTCGGCCTCCCAAAGTGCTGGAATTACAGATGTGAGCCACCATGCCCGGCCCTTGCTTTGCTTTTAGTGACTTAAAAATAACATTGATTGAACACTTTGCATACACCAGTCATTGTCCTAAGCTCTTCACATGTATCCACTCTTTTAATCATCACAGCCTTATGAGGGAGGTGCTGTAACTTCCCCATTTTATGGGTGAGGAGATGGAAGCACACAGAAGTTATGTCACTTGTCTGTGGCCTTGCAGATGGAAAGAGACAGAGCCAGGACTCGAACCCAGGACATCTTGCTTCTGAGTTGGTGTCCTGAAGCAGCACATGTTACTACCATATGCCAGCATGATAAGAAGAAAGATGAGTAACATCTCACTGCAACCTCTGCCTCCCAGGTTCAAGCGATTCTTCTGACTCAGCCTCCTGAGTAGCTGGGATTACAGGTGCACGCCACCATGCCTGGCTAATTTTTGTATTTTTAGTAGAAATGGGGTTTTGCCATGTTGGTCAGGCTGGTTTCGAACTCCTGACCTCAAGCAATCCACCCGCCTCAGCCTCCCATAGTGCTGGGATTACAGGCGTGAGCCACCATGCCCGGCAGGCAGCAAATCCTAAAGCTCTGAAGTGATCTCCTTTGACTTCGTTTCTCACACCGAGGTCACACTGATGCAAGAGGTGGGCTCCCGTGGCCTCGGGCAGCTCTGCCCCTGAAGCTTTGCGGGGTACAGCCCCCATCTTGAATGCTTTCACGAGCTGGTGTTGAGTGTCTGCAACTTTTCCAGGTGCACAGTGCAAGCTGTGGGTGGATCTACCATTCTGGGGTCTGGAGGATGGTGGCCCTTTTCTCACAGCTCCACTAGGCAGTGCCCCAGTGGGGACTCCGTGTAGGGGCTCCCACCCAACATTTCCATTCCTCACTGCTACCCAGGAGGCTGAGGCAGGAGAATCTCTTGAAGCCAAGAGGTGGAGGTTGCAGTGAGCTGAGATCGTGCCATTGCACTCCAGCCTCGGGGACAAGATCGAGACTCCATCCCCCCAAAAAAAAAAAATTAGTTGGGCATGGTGGTATGTGCCTGTAGTCTTAGCTGATCAGGAGGCTGAGGTAGGGGCATAGTTTGAGTCCAGGAGTTGCACAGAGAACACCACTGCATTCCAGCCTGGGTGACAGAGTGAGACCATGTTTCTTTCTTTCTTTCTTTCTTTCTTTCTTTCTTTCTTTCTTTCTTTCTTTCTTCTTTCTTCTTTCTTTCTCTCTCCCTCTTTCTTTCTTTCAGACAGGCTCTCACTCTGTCACCCAGGCTGGAGTGCAGTGGCACCATCTTGGCTCACTGCAAACTCTGCCTCCCCGGTTGAAGCTATTCTCCTGCCTCAGCCTCCTGAGTAGATGGGATTACAGGTGTCCACCACCGCGCCTGGTCAAGACCGTGTTTCTTTATATATATATATATATAGACATAAGCAGAGAGACAGGGATCAGGAACATCACACAATTTCACATCCTAGGGTCCTCCAGAGCTGAGTCACTCTTGTGTCACTCAGTGCAAAAGTATTCCCCCTTAAACATAGGTGGGCGCCCTCTCAGATTATAGATGGATGGCAGGGAGGGGTGTGTCTACCACTCTAATTTGTTAATCTCCAGAGAGTCGCTTGAACCTGGGAGACGGAGGTTGCAGTGAGCTGAGATTGTGCCACTGCACTCCAGTCTGGGGAAGAGAGCGAGACTATTTGTCAAATAAAAACAGATTGCCTAAAAAGGCCATCTCGGCCTTGCCTGGAGTCTCCACAAGGGGGCAGTCGAACATTTGCTTACGAGTTCCCCAAGGGAGAAAGACTGGTTTTTAACCGCATTCGGGAACAGAAGATGGAATCTCAGGTTTTGACAGGGGTTAAATTAGCAATAAGATCCTTGCACAAAGCCAGGACCCGTGAAGGGCTGCAATCACTTTGTAAGGAAGACCAATAAGCTTCCCACTGGCCAGGAAGGCAACCAGAAAGCTCGTCTCAGCTGTTGCCTTGGCTGGGAATAAAACAAGGTTTCCTTATCTCCAGGCCGGCAAGGAGCCTGACTCAGTCTATTCCGAGGGAAATTTAAGCTGATAAATTATCGTAAAAATTAATCCCAGGCGGCCAGGCGCAGTGGCTGACGCCTGTAATCCTAGCACTTTGGGAGGCCAAGGAACGTGGATTGCCTGAGCTCAAGAGTTTGAGACCAGCCTGGGCAACACAGTGAAACCCTGTCTCTACTAAAATACAAAAAATTAGCTGGGCGTAATGGCATGCACCTGTAGTCCTAGCAATTTGGGAGGCTGAGGCAGGAGAATTGCTAGAACCGGGGAGGCAGAGGTTGCAGTGAGCTGAGATTACATCACTGCACTCCAGCCTGGGCAACACAGTGAGACTCTGTCTCTAAAACTAAAATAAAATAAAATGAATCCCAGGTTGTTTCCGTAAGGTTGGCTGCCTCGCAGGGCGTTCGGACACGCCCCCTCCCCTCCCGGGGCATTCGGACACGCCTCCTTCCCTTGCCAGGAGCTCAGACATGCCTCCTCCCCGCCGCCGGGAGCCCGGGAAAAAAGCCCCATCAGGACATACCTGACACCATTTTGTCCCATCCAGGCTCCACTCCCTGTCTACTATTTTGTCCTATCTGGGCCCCACTCCCCACCATCCGGGTCCCACTCCCCTTCATTTTGTCCCACTCACCTTGGCCACAGCCAATCGGACGCCTCCACTCCCTATAAAACCCCGTGCCTGAGAGGCGTCCGCGCGACTTCTCCGGCCCCTCCTGTCGGGCCGCAGAACCTCGTCCGGGAGCCTGAATAAATTCCCTTGCATTGGATCATTTTTGTGCTGGCCTCAGTTTCTTCATTTCGTCCTCGGTGAGAACAGACCTTACAGATGGTGCATTGGCCGGGAAGGAGTTTTAAGACCCCTCCCCGGGGAAACTGACTCCTCCACGCAGAGCCGGACCGGGAAGCTGCCGTTTGTTTCACCACAAGGTAAGACTTCTGTTACCCACTACCCCACCTGCTGCTTTCAGGGAGTCCCTGTCAGGAAACCGCTGCGCAGCGTCAGGGATTCCCACCGCCGCGGGGTCCGTGACCCCCGGCTTCCCTGCTGCGGGGTCTGTGACCCCCGGCTTCCCTCCCCACAGGTCCGTGACCCCAGGAGGCCTCCCGCCGCGAGTCCGTGAGGACTCCGGCTTCCTTCCCCACGGGTCCGTGACTCCAGTTTAGGACCTGAGTGTAAGAGGAGACGTCCCTACACTCTTGTTCTCTCCCCGTGAGGGGTATATTTAGGGTCAGGAATTTGAGGGAGACGTCCCCACTTTCCTGAACCCTCACCAGCAACCGAGGTGTGGGTACTCAGAAGCCCTGTTTAAGCAGCCCTGCCTCACGGCAGAGCCAAACCCCCGGCTTATATCAAATTTGTTGTTGTAAATTAGCCCATTTGGCATAAAAGGCTCCCGTTTTCTAAAAAACTGTATTTTCGGCTTTTTTTCTTTTTCTGTCTCTCTCTCTTAGCTTTCTCTCTTTCTCCCTTTCAAAACGGTGGCCGCTTCTCGCACTTAGCTTTCTCTTCCACCTAAGACGGCGGCAGCTTTCTATTAACGCTTTCTCCTGCTTTCTAGTAATTCTACTTCCTCCTGCTTTCTATTAACTCTGCTTTCTAGTAACTCTACTTTCTCCTGCTTTCTATTAATTCCTTCTATTAACTCTGCTTTTTCCCGCTTTCTATTAATTCTACTTTCTCCTGCTTTCTACTTTTAACTCTACCATCTCCTGCTTTCTACTTTAACTCTATTTTTCTCCTTTTTCTTCCTAATTCCGGAGTAAGTGAGTGAGTGAGTGAGTGAGTGAATGTATGTGTAGTTCCGCGGCCTAACAGCTACGGGGCTTGTGTGGGCCTCAACCCGCGGTTCCACAGGGACGTGACCAGGAAAGCATCAGACTGGTCTCCCATCTGGGGGACACCCACCCTTTCTTTGTCTGTCTTGTATGTAATACTGTCTTTATTGTAGCCATGTGGCACATAGCCCTGGCCATGTCTTTTCTTGGTTTCTGTCTAATTATGATTATTATAAACGTGCAGGCTTTCTGGTATCTTCGTTCCCAACCCACCCTCTGTTCCTCTTGCACCACCACCAAGGTACTTCTAGCCAAAGAAACCTCCTCTTTGCCCTTAGCCCCTCCACCCTCCTCTTCCTTTTCTGACCCTGATGTGTCTGAGGAACTCTCCTTTCCGCTGGCCCGACCCAATGATCCTCCGCCTTATGATAAACCTCAAACCCCTTCAGCTCCTCCACCTCCTAATTACAACCTGGCCTCACCTTCTCTACTAAAATACAAAAAATTAGCCAGGCGTGGCAGCACGTGCCTATAGTCCCAGCTACTCGGGAAGCTGAGGCAGGGGAATCGCTTGAAGCTGGGAGGTGGAGGTTGCAGTGGGCCGAGATTGCACCACTGAACTCCAGCCTGGCAACAGAGCATGACTCCATCTCAAAAAAAAAGAAGAAAAAAGAAGAAAAAGAAAGAAAGAAAGAAAAGGAAAGAAAAAAATCGTATCTGAATATGGTGGTGCACCCCTGTAATCCCCGCTACTTGGGAGGCTGAGGCATGAGAGTCACTTGAACCTGAGAGGTGGAGGTTACAGTGAGCCAAGATCTTACCACTGTGCTCCAGGCTGGGTGACCAAAAGAGACTCTGTCTGAAAAAACCAACCAAACAAATAAATATATATATATAAATAAAACAAATACCAGTAGATTTTTAATATCTGTGTCCATGCGATCATTGCTAGTGCATAAAAATACAATTGATTTTTGTATGTTGAGCTTATATCCTGCAATCTTTTTTTTTTTTTTTATAAAGACAGGATTTTACTATGTTGCCCACGCTAGTCTTGAACTCCTGAGCTCAAGCTAACTGCCCACCTCAGCCTCCAAAAGTGCTAGGATTAGAAGTGTTAGCCACCACACCCAGCCATATATCCTGCAATTTTGTTATTTATTACTTCTAGAGTTGAGTGTTGTTGTTTCGTTTTTTCTTTTTTTGGTAGATTCTATGTAAAGAATCATATCATTTGCAAATAGGCACAGTTTCATTCCTTCTTTCAATCTGTATGCCTTTCATTTCCTTTTCTTGACTTATCTCAGTGGCAAGAACTTCTAGTACTAAGTTGAATTAAGATGGAAGTGCACACCTGTAATTCTAGCTATTTGAGAGTTTGAGGTGGGAGAATTGTCTGAGCCCGGGAGGTCAAGGTTGCAGTGAGCACCACTGCACTCCAGCCTAGGCGACAGAGCAAGACCCTGTCTCAAAAATAACACTAAAAATAAAAATAAAAGCAGTGAGATCTGACATCCTTTCCTTGTTCCCAATCTTAGAAGCCATTCAGTTTTGCCATTAAGTATAGTGTTAGCTGTTGTGCTTTTGTAAATGCTTTTTATCAAGTTCAGAGCATTTCCCCTATTCTTATTTTTATTAATGTATTATTATTATTTTTTTTTTTCAGACGAAATCTTGCTCTGTCGTCCAGGCTGGAGTACAGTGGTGCCATCTTGGCTCACTGCAACCTCTGTCTCCTGGGTTCAAGTGATTCTTCTGTTTCAGCCTCCTGAGTAGCTGGGATTACAGGTGCCTGCCGCCACACCTGGCTAATTTTTTTGTATTTTAGTAGAGATGGGGTTTCATCGTGTTGCCCAGGCTGGTCTCAAACTCCTGAGCTCAGGCAATCCACCCATCTCAATCCTAGCCTCCCAAAGTGCTAGGATTACAGGTGTGAGCCACTGCACCCGGCCTCCTATTCCTACTTTTGTGAAAGTCTTTATCATGAATGATTGTTGAATTTTGCAAAATGCTTTTTTGAGGCAGGATCTCAATCTGTCACCCAAGCAGCATTGCAATGGCACGATCACGGCTCACTGCAGCCTCGACCTCCCAGGCTCAAGTGATCCTCCTATCTCACCTTTTGAGTAGCTGGGACCACAGGAACCCACCACCATGCCTGGCTAATTTTTTTTTCTTTTTCAGATGGAGTCTCACTCTGTCACCCTGGCTAGAGTGCAGTGGGGTGATCTTGGCTCACCGCAACTTCTGCCCTCTGGGTTCAAGCGATTCTCCTGCCTCAGCCTCCTGAGTAGTTGGGATTACAGGCGTGCACCACCGTGCCTGGCTAATTTTTGTATTTTTAGTAGAGATGGGGTTTCACTACATTGGCCAGGCTGGTTTTGAACTCCTGATCTCAAATGATCCACCCGCCTTAGCCTCCCAAAGTGCTGGGATTATAGGCGTGAGCCACTACACCTGGACTGAAATGCAATTTCTGTATCAATTGATGTGATCCTGTGATTTTTCTTTTTCTTTAGCCTGTGTTATGGGCTGATGTGTCCGTCTTCTCCTCTGCCCCCAAACTTATGTATTGAAATTCTAACCGCCTGTACCTCAGAATATAACCATATTTGGTGATACAGTCTTTAAAGAATTAAAATTAAAATAAGATTATTAGAGTGGTCCCTAATCCATTCTGACCAATATCCTTATAAGAAGAAGAAATTTGGCCACAGACACACATGGAGGGAAGACGATATGAAGACAGAGAGAAGTCCCTCAGAAGGAGCCAATTCTGCTGACACTTCGATCTTGGACTTCCAGCCTCCAGAACCGTGAGATATACATTTCTCACAGTGCTTTCCCCGAGTCTGTGGTCCTTTGCAGCACCATACCCTCTTCAGAACACAAGCTGAGATACTCATAAAGAACTGAGTTTTGCCTGATCCACCAAGCCATGGGCTGGGCTTGCAAAGTCGTTCCTCATCCTTAAGTCAAAGGTACCCATATGGCCTCAAGCTCAAGCATAGCCTGGAAACAGAAGTGGGTCCAACGAGCAGGAGACTCCCACTTCCAGTGACCCCAGACTCTCCCTGCCTGGCCGCGTTTCCCTCAACTCACACCTATGGCCTGGTGAGGAGTTCTGAGCCCAGTGCACAGAGGGCTCTGCGTGATGTGGTGCCAGCTGGAATTGGACTGCTACAGCATCACAGCCCGCATATGGGTGTCACTGAAAGACAATGCGAAGAGATACCTCCAAGCAGACAGTTTTCAGGGGCACATCTAGTCCACTTTGTTTTGTGGAGATTTGTTCTAAACTGTGGCTCTACACAAGGGCCTTGGATAACAGTTTAGCTGTTGTGAGAAGTATTACTACCTCAGGAGTTAAGAGCTCAGATTTGAGCTGACTGCCTGGGTTCAAGTCCTGGCTTTGCTACTTACTGTCCCTGTGACCTTAAGCAAGTTATTAAACTTTCTGTACACCTATTACCTCTTCTTACCATTTTAAAGAAGATAATAGTACTATCTTACCTCATAAAGTTCTGTGCTGTCGACTGAATTAATATAGGTAAAGTACTTACTTAGCACCTGGAGCATAGTAAGCACTGTGTAAGTTTATCTGTAATGGATGTTGGTGGTGATGATGATGCCCAATAGTCCCGGATTTGGAAGGAACAGAACTGAGGACTCATGACAAAAACTTCTGGCAGATTCACTAATGGTTCAAATCCTACAGAGTTGAAAATTTGGGTCACCCCACCAGAGAAAACACCCTGATCAGCCATGGTTGGCTGAAGGCAAAGAGAAGGTGGAGGGGGTCATGAAGAAAGGTTGTAGCCAGGTGCGGTGGCTCACACCTGTAATCCCAGCACTTTGGGAGGCCGAGGTGGGTGGATCACTTGAGATCAGGAGTTCAAGGCCAGCCTGGCCATCTTGGTGAAACCCCATCTCTACTAAAAATGCAAAAATTAGCGAGGCATGGTGGCGTGTGCCTGTAACCCCAGCTACTTGGGAGGCTGAGGCAGGAGAATCGCTTGAACCCAGGAGGCCGAGGCTGCAGTGAGCCTTGATCACACCACTGCACTCCAGTTTGGGTGACAGAGCAAGACTCCATCTCAAAAAAAAAAAAAAAAGGTAGTCGTAAATATCAACTACAGCCTTAGGCCTGTTGGAGAAATGAAGATTCCAGCAGGCATTGAATGCTTTGTCCTTGTCCTATTGTGTAACCATTTGCACTTTCCTTCCCCTCTGCCTTTCCTCTTCGGTTTTCTCTATGGTGATCATTCTCAGCCAGGGGTGATTTTGGCCCGTAGGGGGCTGATATGGCTCTGTGTCCCCACCCAAAGCTCATCTCGAATTGTAATTCCCACATTTACAGGGAGGGAGGTGATTGGATCATGGGGATGGTTTCCCCCGTGCTTTTCTCATGACAGGGAATTCTCATGAGATCTGATGGTTTTAAAAGTGTCGTTTTTTTTTTTCTGCAATCTCACTTCTCCCTCCTGCCGCCTTGTGAAGAAGGTACCTGCTTCCCTTCCACCATGATTGTAAGTTTCCTGAGGCCTCCTCAGCCATGCAGAACTGTGAGTCAATTAAACCTCTTTCCTTCATAAATTACCCAGTTTCAGGAAGTTCCTTATAGCAGTGTGAAAACACACTAATACAAAGACCTCTGGCAATGTCTAGAGACATTTTTCTAGAGACGTTTTCAATTGCCATGACTTGGGAAGGGGAAGTGTTACTGCATCTAGCGGATAGAGTACAGGAGGCTGCTAAACATCCTACAATGCACAGAAAAGTCCCCCACAACAGAGATTATGTGGCCCAAAATGTCAGTGTTCTCAAGGTAGAGAACTGATGGAGCGTATAGATGGTGGTTCATATTTTAAGTCCACAAGTTACAGGATATCAAGATGGATTTGGGATTGAACCAAAGAAGGCTGAATAATACCCAGAAATGGATGTGTTGACTGATGGAACACTGAGCTACTAATGCTGTCTTTTAAGGAGTGTGATATGGCTTGGATCTGTGTCGCCACCAAATCTCATGTCGCAGGTGGGGCCTGCTGGGAGGTGATTGGATCACATGGGTGGCATTTTCATGAATGGGTTAGCACCATCCCCTCCATGTTATTCTCTTGTGATATTGAGTGAGTTCTCACGAGATCTGGTTGTTTAAAAGTGTGTAGCACCTCCCCCTGCTCGCTCTTCCTCCTGCTCCAGCCATGTGAAGATGCCTGTTCCCGCTTTGCCTTCCGCCATGACTGTAAGTTCCCTGAGGCCTCCCCAGCAGCAGATGCTGCCATACTTCCTGTACAGCCTTCAGCGCCATGAGCCGATTAAACTGATTCTCTTATAATTTAGCCAGTCTCAGTCATTTCTTTATAGCAGTACAAGAACAGACTAATACAGCGTGACTTAGTGCTTTTGTATTTGTATGAGAAAGACAGAGTGTTTGTGTTGGCGCCAGGTGTCAGTTCACATCATTGTTGGACGTTTGAGGATGAGAAGGACACAAATGAATGTTGAGTGACTGAAAGGGTGGGATTCGGCAGGTGTGGTGAATTGGTTCACTCATCATCTCTCCCAATCATTTGGCAGTGTGCTTTCCTGTTCTTCAGAGACTACAAAGAGAAACACACTGTTTCCCAGACTTGTTTACAGCAAAGGATCTGGATGTGACTTAGATGCCGCCAGCCAGATGCATTCCCATGCGATGGGCAGCAGTGTGGAGGCATCTATCCTGCTGTCCAGTGCTCAGGCTCAACCAGTTTTGGAGCCAACAGTCCTGACGCTGACTTTCCATCTCTCAGATGCCAGCCGAGGCAGTGCATTCCTAGAATCAACACTCGCAGTGGCCGCTTCCCAATCCTTAGCCAAAGTGATGTCACTCAGAGCCAGTGGTTAGGAACAGAAGATTCTCCAGCCTCAGATTGCGGCAGAGTTCAAAGTACCCCAGGGTGGGCTGATTCTACAGGGTTGTTTTTTATGTCATTTCTGAAAGCCCAGTGGAGAGCCCATTTCTCCAGCCCTCCCAATTATTTTATAAACACCGAAACCCTATACAGAATCCCTTACTGCTTAAAACGGTAAGAGTGGTTTCAGCAATAGAACCCTGATGGATACAGCAAAAAATAGTATCCACAATGACTTATCAGTAAAGAAAAGGAAAAAAGAGAGAACATTAGGCAAAAGAGACAATTGCTGTGGGAGTGAAAGGGCTCAAGAGCACTTTCGCAGGCATGAGTTCGGGAGGCAGTTCCACCCCATGCTGCCATGGGATCTTACGCAAAGCCACTTCTTTCAGCTTCAGTTTTTCTCACTTTAAAATGATAACGTCCGGGCACAGGGGCTCACGTCTGTAATCCCAGCATTTTGGGAGGCTGAGGCAGGCAGATTGTTTGAGTCTAGGAGTTCGAGACCAGCCTGGGCAACATGACAAAACCCCATCTTTACTAAAAATACACAAATTAGCCGGGTGTGGTGGTGCTGGGGAGGCTGAGGTGAGAGGATTGCTTGAACCCCGGGGACGGAGGCTGCAGTGAGCCGAGATCATGCCACTGCACTACAGCCCGGACGACTGAGTGGGACCCTCTCTCAAAAAAAATAAAATAAAATGACAGTAATATTCTGCATTACAGAGTTGCTGTGAGAATGACACGGAGGGATACGAAGAAAACACATAGCACAGTGCCTAACACATGAAGCGCGCTTGCTGAACGTTAATCACAAGTGTGATTGATCACAAATTAATCACAAGAGTGATAAGAATGAGTCCCGCGTTAATCAGAGTTCTGGTGTGAAAATTGCTGAGTTCTTTTGCGCTATTCCCCGCTTGCAGACGCCAGAGGGCGACATAGACGGCGGGACCCCAGCCGCCAAGCACGGCCGCCGCAGCGCCGTGGTAGGCCACGCGGTGGCGCTAAGCTGCAAAATACCTGGTTTTCCGCAGGCTTTGGTTAGCGGAGGGCTGATCCCGGGAGAGCAGAGGCCGGGTAAGGGGGGCCCGGGGAGCCAGGAAGTCCTGAACCAGAGGGTCGAGGACCCTTGGACCGAGTAGCCGCCGGGCTCCCGGGACGCAACAAGATCAGCTGGGAATGAATGGGTCCCGGGCTTTTGTGAATCTGAGGGGGGCTTCCCTTCCTCCGGGAGCCGGGCTGCAGCCCCTTCCCCTGAGCAGCCGCGGAGCCGTGACGCCTAGTGGAAGGGGGCGCGCGCCTGTCCTCGCGTTGGCTCATTCATCGCAGCCGCGGCACGCCGTTGCCATGGGGACGTGATGCAGGCGCGGGGAGCGGGAGGGAGAGGGAGGCCCCGGGTGACGTCCGCGCTCTTCTCACAGCTCGTCTCCCGCGGCCTCCCAATTTTTGCCTAATTTGGAAGAGAGCCGCAGCCCTTCTGCTGATGCGCGCGCGCTGGCGCCTTTTTAAGGCAACCGGCTGAGTGGCGGCTCCACCAGAGCCCGGGAGCTGCCCCCGCCCCCGAGCCGTGAGCCCTGCGCCGGCCCGGCCCGGCCCGGGGAGTCCCCGGCGCCACACGCCCCCTCCCCCACCCCCATCTTAGCGCCCCCACCCACTATGGGGACATTTCAACCAGAGAGAAAGGAGGTCCTGCCCTTGCCCCTCGCCCCCTCCCCCCTCCTTCGACAGGGGAGACTTCTGCCCAAACCTTGGAAGGAAGCGAGATGCCAGGCCTAGCGCCTTCGGAGATCCTCTCTGGACAAGGCCACAGGGTGAAAACACCAGGTGAGGACTTCACTGCCCTCGGGGCCACCCTGGAACTCTGGAGGCCTTTGCCTCCCTCCAGGCCCCCGGCCCCTTAACTTTTTTCTTCCTGAGCTCGGCCTGGAGCAGAGTTAGGATCCCGAGAAAGCCCCTTACCAGTTGCTCCAACCCTCTCCTTAAACTGGAAGGGAAACTGAGGCCCGGAGGAAAGTTGTGATTGACCAGGGCCACACGGCACGTTCCTGGGGGAAGAGCGTGGGCCAGAGTCCACGGCTGCTGACCTCTTGGCCAGAGGTCAAGCCCTGTTCCTTACAGTTGAGTACAGCCAGCCCCGTCTGTGTGCACCAAGCAGAGGTGCTGGACACCTCTGCTCTGCCACCAGCTGCCTCCCCTTCCCCAGCGCAGTCTGAACCTGGGCAGGCTTTTTGGAAAAGCTTCTGGATGTCACGGACTCCACGACCACCCAACTAGGCTGCTGCTGCTTGCAAACGTCACCTCCATTGAAGGATTCCTGCAGCCACCAGCTCTGGAACTTTCTGGAACCAAACCTTTCCCCAGACTGCCTACAAGGACCAGTCGGCTTCTGGATGGAGGTGTGGCCTGTGGGGGGTCCGGCAGGGATCCCCAGAGCCAAATGGACCCAGCCCTTTGGACCCGCTGCCGGTCTTATTGACCTCTGCCCTCTCCCTGCAGCATTTCCTGGAGGCATTTGACCAGGACCCGCAGGACAGCTGGGAAGTGCCTGACCCTTCTCAAGGAGCTGCATGGCTTCCAGACATCCCTAGGCCCCTCTCTGGACCAGGATGGGGGACCCAGAGGTGGAGCTGAACACACGAGGCAGCACTTGAGGGCTCCGAGGGTGGTGAGGAGAGTTCCTGCTCTCACACAGCTGGCCCTGGGACCTTGAATGGTTCCTCCGTGGAGCATCCACTCCCAGTGCCACGCAGTCAGTGCAGAAGGGGGAGACTCAGGCAGCCCTTGGAGAGACACAATTTGCCAAGGTCACACAGCAAGTCAGGGAGCTGCTGAGACTAGGACCTAGAACCCCACCCCCTGGCCCAGGCTCCTTCTCAGCCACCTGGACCCGAGAGGCCAGCCCATGGGAGGCCCACATGGCCACTGCACCACGAAACAAGGACCTGGTCCAGGTCCACCTCCGCCAAGTGCCAGCCGTGTCATTTGGGTCACTCCATTCTCTGCATTAGGCCTCAGTTATCCAAGACCATCTTTCAAAGGCCCCCACTCCAATTATGAGTCTGGGATTTTCTGAAATTGAGCATCTTGGCCAGGCTGTGGGGGCCTCTGTGGCCGCCTGTAGGACACTGCCAAGGGGATTTTTTTCCTCCCACCAGACTGAAGCTAAGGAGTGCTGGAGACAGCAGTTGCTTTAGCCACAGGCTGTGTAGACCACCTGAGGACGATCTGGGCGTCTGTTTTGTGCACCTTGGAACCCATCGGATCCCTCCAGCGGTGAGTCCCCTGGTGTACCTAGCACCAAGCTGTGAGAATGGCCCCCGATGGGTTGAGTGGAAGAAGAAAAACCACAGGCTCAGTCCCAGTACTTGCTCCCCTGCGTCCACACAGGCCAGGTCTCCAGGGTCCCTGCCCATCCAAGGCCGAGGACTTGGTCCTCTGGGAGCCTTCAGGGCCACTCAGACCCTAGCCCTGGACAATGGGCTTGTCGCCACCTGAAACTGGGGCTTGGGGTTGCAGCATTCAACTTCCAAAGCCAAGAGGCTCTGGGACAGGGGGCCCAGCAGGCCCGGAGATGCTCCAGAGGGTTGGGAGGGCCCTTTGAGACTAAGGGGTCCGACCCACTGCCATTTCGCAAATACAAAAGCTGAGGCCCAGAGAGGGGAAGAGGTTTGCAGAACACTTCTAACAGGCTAGTGGCAGAGCTGGGAACAGAATCCACGTCTTCCACTGCTCCTGTCCAGAACTATCCCCCTGCACCAAACACAATCCGCTGACATCTAGACTGAGCTCACCTCTTCTTCTTCCTGGACCTTGGATTCCTTGGCAGAAGGCTCTCCCAGCTCACACCCTGTCAGGACTGGGGACTCAGGAGCTTTCCCTTCAACCCGATGGTCCTTTCCACCAAAGCTTCCTGGTGCTCCTCCCCTCCCACCAGTGCTCAGCCCTTCCTGGCTTCAAAAGCTGCTCCATCAGCAGCCATAACAGTAACTCTGCCCTGTTCACCATGGTTCACCCAACTCCCTGTGGTTCCCACATTCCCAGGCATGGAGAGCATCATTTTCCCTGCTCGTGGGTGTCTCTTCTTTGTGGCTCCTAGGCCCAGTCCCTGCCCCTCTCTGACCACTGGAGCCTTAAACCCCATTAGTCTTTCCTGGGACCCCTGGACCATTCCCTGTAGACTCCCTCTCGGCTGGCCTAGGGCCTGTGGGAGTAATAATGGCTGGCATGTCATAGGCTGTGAGTTTTCATGAATTAACACACTCATCAGGTACACAAGGTGTGGGTAGGTGCCGCATCGGCAAACTCCCATGTTACAAGCTGTGCCCTGATAGTAACAAGGAGAGACTTGAAGCTGGAGCCTCTGGAGGCCAAGGCACCTGTGGGCAGAAGGGGAAGAGAGGAGGTGCCGGCCTGGAGGAGGTTTAGTAACGGGAGATAGTGGGAGCCATGAGGATCTTAAGCTGGGAAGAGCATGCCAGGTCAGCTTCTGGAAGAATGGCGAGGGGAGCTGGGCTGCTGAGCACCAGGAGGGTGTGTTGGGCCTGGCCCAAGCCCTCCATCCCTGGCTTTGGTGAGCAGTGGAGGGGGCGGCTGCTGCCCAGGAAAGGGGCTTGCTGGGGCCCGAGCCAGAGCCCTGAGGGCCACTTTGTGCATCCCTCGACTTCTCCAGGCTGCAGCCCCAGCCTGGCTTACTCCATCTGGTGCTCTCAGACCTGGCCTGGACCAAAACTGCCAGTGGGTACCCAGGCTACTTCTATACTTGCAGTGCCAGGACGGGTTCACCTCCTGAACCAGCCCTTGCTGTCTCTGCATAGCCTTGTTCAAAATTGTGTTTTTCTTAAAGTTAAAATAATGACCAACATTCTGCCATTGAGCATTTCTTGTGCTTCTTTTATGCACCAGGCATTTTCTGAGTGTTTTAACTACTTAACTCCTTTAATGTACACATCAGTCCCTTGGTGGAGGGGCCATTATTCTCCCCACTTCTGTCTTAAACAAATCGTTAAACTGAGGCACAAGACGTTAAGCCACTTCACTGACCAATGTCACAAAGGCAGTCTGTGGAGGAGGCAGAACTCAGCCCAGATCCTCCTCTCCTGCTTCAGGTACACCCCCACCCGCCAGCCTTTCCACGCGGACCATGTCTCTCTCTCTGCCTCTTGATGGTCCTTCAAACATCTGCAAATGCCAAATCACCCCCTCAAGCCCCCTCTTCTCTGAGGAACATCTCTCCATTGCTTCCATCTTTTAAAAATTTCTTGGGCCGGGCGTGGTGGCTCACGCCTGTAATCCAAGCACTTTGGAGGCCAAGGCGGGCAGATCACCTGAGGTCGGGAGTTCAAGACCAGCCTGACCAACATGGTGAAACCTCGTCTTTTAAAAAAAAAAAAAAATTCTTACGAATGTTTATGAAGCACTTTAGTCCATGCTGGAGTTGACAGTGGGCAAAGCAGTCACGGTCCCTTGCCACGGTGACTGCAGTCTAGTGGAGGAGAGACAATAAATTCCTCACCAAAATAAAGTATTAGATCGCTGTAGCACCAAGTGCCAGCAGAGGCCCGGGGTGCCTGGGAACCTGTAACTGGGGATTTGACCTCAGTGGGAAGGTTAGGGGAGGCTTTCCAGAGGAGGTGATGTTTGGGCTAACGGTGTAGCAGGAGCGGCCATGAAAAACAGACCTTTCGAACACCAAACTGGGCAGGAAGTGTTTATTATTATTATTACGGCTGGGAGCCAGGCGATAATTTGTCCAAATGACCCAGCTCAGCTAACAAAGAGAAGCTCTGCCTTTATATAGGCGTACACTCTAGATATTACACCTGAAAGGATCTAAGGTTTACAGCCTTAGAAATCACATATGAAAGGGTGTTGGGTTTACAGTTTTAGGAATCACATATGAAAGGTTTCTGCTCTCCAGATGGAGGAGTGGGGTGGGGGTTTGATCTTGTTTAGGTAAAAACAGTGTCTTCCAGAGAGTTTCCCCAATACCAAGCCTGATATTTACTAGAAGGTGATTTAGGGGGTGCCAGTCAGCCACGCTTTTATTCTATTGAAATGCAGGGTGGAAGTCAAGGGGGAGGTGATCCTAGATGCCTGAGTCGCCTTCCTCAATGGGAAAATAGGAAGAACTTGGCAGAGGAAAGAGGCACCCCGGGAGAGGGAACAGTATGTGTAAAGGCACTGTGGCAGATGGGAGGGTGGCAGGCCAAGGACTAGAAGAAGGCTCATGGAACTGGAAGAGAGGCAAGGGGGTGCATGAGGGCAGACAGGCTGGAGGGCCTACCAGAGCCAGGCCTGGGGGATGCTCTGGGCCCTGCCTCGCAGCCCCAGGGGCAGTCAGCCCCTCCCCACTGGTTGCTCTGCTCAAGGCTGGGCTTGAACTCATAGCACAAGTCCTAGAACCAAACTTCCTGGCCCTGACAGAGGCTACCCTCTCTCCACCTTTGCTGTGTGCCCTTGTTAACACAACCTCAGCTACAGTGGCTTCTTTGGTGGCTACTGGGACTGTGTCGAGTCTCATTTATGAGGCCACACTCCTCTGTCCACCCAGCCACCCACCCAGCACAGCCTGGCACAGTCAGCACTGACTTGCCACCAGCAGCTCAACTCAAATGCACCAACTTGGGGAGGCCAGTGCCAATTCCTCCAGCAGGGTCACCCCTCTTCTTGCTCTCCCCAACTCTCAGCATGCCTCCTTGACAGCAGTAGCCCACTGAAGTGGCTGGATAGACCCCTTGCTCTCTCACCAGCCTGCAGGTTCCATGAGGCCAAGACCAGCTGTCATCACCGCAGAGGCTGGCACAGACTCCGCCCCTAGCTGTTGGTTGCATGAATGACTTACATGCCCGAGCCCCTCCTCTGTGCCAGGCCTTGTGCTGGATGCTGGGAACATGAAGAGCAGATGTAGATGCTGATAGCGGAGACAGCCAAGTAAACACTCAGGGACAATGCAGTGTGCGGAGCACAGTGATGAGGAAGCACAGGGGGCTGGGGGGCACTGGAGGGGTCTCCAGACTCCACTGGAGGATCGGCAGGGCAAGGAGGAATTCTCCAGCTGGGAGTGGTGATGAAGAGGACTCTGAAAATGAATGTGGGGAAAGTCCGTCTCCTCCAGCCTCCCCAGGCACTTCAGGAGTGTTGGTCACTGCTCTGCATTTGAAAAGTGGCTTTAATTGATTAGGTTTCTTTTCTCTCTTGGAATGTGGCTGCTCTGACATGCTCCTCGCTGCATTCCTTGTGTCCTCTCCTCTCAGCCCCTGCCTTCAGGACATTGCTCAGAAAAGTTTCATTTTTCCCACCTGGACTCCACTCTCCCTCTCCCACCCCCTCCATGGTTCTATGCCCCTCACCTTCCTGGCTCTCAGCTCATTCACCCAGCTCTGGCCATCTCAATGCGTGGGTGCCAGCCTGCACCCTCTTTACATGAGCTTTGTTGATTTCATAACCATAAATAGATAAAATGTTCTGAATGCTTTCATGTGCAAGTAGAATTGAGGGAGTGATAGCATAATGAAAAGGCCTCAGGAAAAGGAACACAGCCTGCTAAGACGCAGCGGAAGACAACACGCCGCTGCACAAGCCAGCTCCGCGTGGGGCTCCTCTTCTCACTGCACTGACCGCAGAGCTGTGGACGCAGGATGGGGAGGCGTTAGGACTCTGTTAGAAAACCTTTCCCTAGTTTCAAATCCACCAGTTCAAAAGAACAATCTAGTTAAAAAACAAAAACAAAAAGTAGAAGTCAGGAAAACCTGGGTTCAGTTGTGGATTTCTCTTATTCTAGCTGTGTGATCCTGGGCAAGTTAATCAACCTCTCTGAGAAGACAGAGAGAGATTCTTCCCCTGGGTCAGACTGGAGGCTTCAGGAGGCCCAAGATCCCACAATACCCTCCTTTTCCTCTCATACGTCCACTTTGTCTTCCTGACAATACCTTAATCACCAGCCCTGAAACTCCCCCTTCCCAAAATGCAGTCCTGAAGACTAGGTTTGGAATAGGGATTTATTGGGGTACCCTGTCTCCTCATTGCCCGTTCCAACTCCTGTTGCAGGAAGTGGAGCATCATCCTGCCTGGATGACACAAAGGGGACTGGAAGCTAATAAGGAGCCTGGCCCATTGGGCTTCCCACCTCTCCTCCATTAGGGTGTCCAGGAGCACTACTTCTCCATGGCATTTGGAATAGTAAAGGGAGCTTAGATGATAGCTCGATATACCCTGGACTAAGAGAGCTTTCTGGGTGAGAAAGAGAAACAAGTGCAACTATTCCTGGTGTGAACTCATCCTCTAGTCTAAGGATGGCAAACTTTTTTTGTAAAGGGTCAGTTAGTGAAAAAGGGTCAAAAAGTACTTAAGGCTTTTCGAACCATATGGTCTCTGTTGCAACTACTCAGCTCTTCCATTGTAATGTGAAAACAGCCATAGACAATGAGTGAATGAATGGATGTGACTGTATTCCAATAAAACTTGATTTACAAAAAGAGGCAGCAGGCTAGATGTGGCTAGATTTGCAGTCCATAATTTGTAAACCCTAGCCCTAAGCCCTACCACATGGTGCAAGAGAGCAAGCATAGGTTGGGAGCAGGAGCTAGGGATGAGGCTCAGCATTGCCAGAGACTTGCTGTGTGACTTTGATTAAGTCATTCTCCATCTCTGATCCTTTGTTTCACCATCTATCAAATAAGCATCATAATATCAGTCAAGGCTGGATGCCATGACTCACACCTGTAACTTCAGCACTTTGGGAGGCCAATGTGGGAGGATTGCTTGAGGTCAGGAGTTCAAGACCAGCCTGGGCAGAAAAAAAGTTTAAATTATCTGGATGTATGTTTAAATTATCTGGATTTATGCCTGTAGTTCCAGCTACTCAACAGGCTGGCACAGAGGATTATTTTAGCCCAGGGGTTTGAGGTGGCAGTGAGCTCTCATCAGGCCACTACACTCTGTGTATAAATAATAATAATGATATCAGTCAGATTTGCCATGAGAATGTATCTAACAGGTCAGAGCCAATCTGAAATCTTTTCATCCCTCTGTGTGATGCTAAGTGGAGCTGCACCCACTGCCCACCCCAACTTCACCTGGCCATGCCCTTGTCTGCTGAGGGTGGCAGCAGCCTGTCAGAAAGGAAGGTGTCTCTCTCCAGGGTCAGATTCTTCATCTGTCTTTCCAAGCTCCAGCCCCAAGTGACCCCATTTCTGTAGCAAGCCAAGCACGGGAGGAAACAAGGAATCCCTTTCTTTCCACCATCCAATCATTTGGCAGGAGGCAACGGTTCACTTGAGAGAGTGATGTGGCTGCAGTGGCTGGTGGCCAGGCTTTGGAGGAGGCCTTTGAGACTCTGGCTGGGAATAGAACTATGAAAAATGGGCTTCAGTGCTCCTCCGGAACATTCACCTATGGCCACAAGTTAAGTAGTTGCAGCTGTGGTCTCATTGGTGACTTGCACCACCACCAATTGCATCAATACATCTTTCTTGCACCATCTTGCCCACCTGTCTGGTCTGACCACTACTGCAAGCTTGCATCCTTTGGCATATTGTGATCTTCTCTGAAGCCCCATCCAGTGATTCATTCATTCATATTCTTTCTCTCTCTCCCCACTTCCCTTCCCTTCCCCCTGCTCTCTCTTTCTCACAGACACATTTGTCCAGAGCAAGACAAGATAACACTTTGACAGCCCTCTGTCAAGATCCTTGCTCCAAATCTCCAGACTAGTATCCAGGAGTCTCCATGCTGGCTCTGAAGAAGCAGATTCCTCATCCACCCTTCAATTCCTTCCCAGGGGGTCATCCTCCTCCAAATCTCTAGAAAAGATACAACTCCTCTTCTCTGATAAAGGCTGGGGGGTGATGCCCCTCCCCCAGGTTCCCAATAAAGCTATGCAAGACAGGAGCAAGAGCTCTCACAGCCTGTTTTTGTTACAAAAACCCTTTTTCGGAAAAAATAATAAAGGAATCAGCCAATCCCTCCTCGATGCCATCACCTCTTCTTGGTGATTTTTCGGGGAAAGAGTGGGTGGGTTGCTATGGCAACAGATGCGAGCTCGTCTCAGTAAAGAAGGGACCTTGATATTTTTTTCTCTCTCTCATTCTCTCAGTTGTGTGTGTGTGCGTGCATGTGTATGTGCGCTTGTGTGTGTGTGCATGCGCGCTATGCATGCCTGTGCCCACACCAGGAATTTTTTTTTTTGGGAACTAAAGAAAGCCCTTCTCTTCTCTCAGCTCTCCAAATATGGAGTGATGGAAAACCACTTACTCCTGCAGGCCAGGGAGAATTCAGGATGATTCAAGAGAAAAGGGAGAGGTCATGTGGGGCTCTTTTCCTCCATGTTTTTACTAGAGATTGTATGCAACAGAGAGAGCTTCACAAATGGTTAGGGGGTTCTTGGAAAGAGGGGAAGATGCTAGGTAGAAAGAGCTGAGCAAGACATAGATGGTGCAGGAGCCCAACAAGTGACATCAGAGAGGGCAACAGAAACTATATTGAGTCTGGGGATGCATGCACATCTCACCACGCCATCAGATGCTGAGAGAAAGACCCAGAGCAGACTCAGATATGGACACAAACACAGACACCGACAGAGAGGCATATGGAAAGTTGTAGACATAAATACACACAGGCACAAACATAGAATTGCATGGGAAGTTGGAGACTTTTTAAAAAAGACAGGCATAGATACAGACACAGGTAAACACATACAGGGGTAGAGACTTGCAGCTCCAAACACACATGCAAACAGATACACAGATAAAGACATACAAACATGTTCAGACAGGTTTAGAGGCAGACACACAGGACATACAAACACACTCTCAGTCAAGTGAACACAAACACACACAGTCTGGCTCTTTTCCTTCCATTGCCCAAGCATCTCTGAGCAGTAGTGCATAGCTGGCTGGGGATGCTGCACGCTTGCCCAGTAGGTTTGGCTGAGAGGCTCTGCTCTCCCATTCCTTCTACACACTCACCCCAAAGCCCCTCTCCCAATTCATTCCCTTGCCCACTTTCCCACAGCCAGCAGGCTCTGATGCCTCCCCCATCTCAGGCTTCTAATTCTTAGCTTGTTCTGCTGCTGCTGCCTGCCACTTGGGGGAGAGAGTGGGGTGACTCAGCCAGGCCAGGATGACTCACACTGCCAGTATTTTTAGCAGCGGCCAGGAGCTCTCTAGTGTGCCAGCCACCCCCCTCCTCCTGCTTGCTATTTCGGAACCGTCACTGGTGATATAAATAGCTCCTCTCCCACGGCCTGAAGCTGCTGCCAAGCTATTTTTGGTTCTGCACAGTTAAAAATAGCTTCATGGAGGTGGGAGGCAAGGGGAGTGGGAGCTGGCCTAGGGAGAGGAGACATCGGGGCATACAGAGCTTCTCAACTTGAATCAGAGTGGGCGAACTAGGATGAGCTCTTCTCTACCCCCTCCCTTGTCCCTTTCTAGACCCTTCTTCCCTTCCAAAGTGCTTCTTTCTATTCCATTCTGGAAAAAGCCAGGGGCTCTTCCCTTGAGCCCAGTTCTCCTCCCTTGCTTACTTCACTCCTACTAGATCCCAGGAATCTTGGCCCCCTGCAACTCCCCCATATTCATCCACACAGAATAAGGGGACAGTCAAAGAGGAGGCTCACTCTGAGGCCTGTGGGAACCCAAGCCCTACCTTGATGTCCCAGGCAAACTGTAGCCTATCTCACTTCCGTGGTGACTCTTTCAGCACCACGGACAGCTTCCAGAGCCCCATTCCTTCCGTGCAGATTCGCTCAGATTTCTGGAGGCCAAGGGACCCCCCCAGTAGACTCCTCTGATTGTGGAGAAGGACACTCAGAATGTCTCCCAGGCAGCTTTAGCATCAGTGGGTGAAGAACACAGGAACAACCCCCCTAGAATATCATACGGAAGGGGACCCAAAGATCAAGGGGTTCTTCAAATAGAAGCTTGAGAGAGGGGTGGATGGGCACATCAGAGGTCAGATCGAAATGAAAGAAGCAACACAGACCCATGTCCAGAAGGAACCATCTCTCTGTCATCCAGGTCAATAGGATTACAGACAGTGGCAGACAGACACATGGACACCGTTCCCTCCACCTCAGTTGTGACGCTTACCGCAGGATGGCCCCAACCTCTGCCAAATGCATAAGACACCAGGATAGGGTCTCCACAGCTTTGTACCCCTCTTCTAAGACATAGGTCTCCTCGACTGCCTCTCCTCCCACTCTACCTCTCTTGCTACCATCCCTTTCCACGAGGAATGGGGAATTCCCTGGTCTCAAACTGCCCTTTTTGATGTCAAAGTTCATCTCCAGGCTTCCTGTGTGACTGGGACTTCCCAGTCCCACTACCCCAATTTTTAAGTGGCCTGATTTCCAGCCCCTTAAGTGATTCCATGCACACACAGCTACTCCATCAAATGAGATTTCAGATAAGAACATTCGCTAGCCCACTTGCTTCTTGCATTATTGAATCCCCAGGTAAGAACGGCATCTCCTCGCCCCTGTAGAGAGCAATCATCTGTGGTGAAAAGAGAAAGAAGGAGGAGTATCGGATAGGGCAAAGGTGACAGGATATGGAGAAGCAAGAAAGGGGAAGCTTCAGGGGTCGGGGCACTAAGCTGAACCGACCACCAAGTACGCTAGGAGAAAAAGAAACGAAGGTGAGAGGTGGAGAGTTGAAGGTGGAGAGGCAGAGCCAGCAGCCCTAGCGCCACAGATGTGGAGAAGGGTAGAGGGAGCCTGGCGAAGTTACAGGGTCCCTGGTAGCTGCAGGGGTCACGGAGGGTCCGGCGAGGCCCCCTCGCTTCTCGGCTGCTCCCCCATCTTGCCCGCCTAGGCAGAGCGGGGAGCCCTGCAGAGCTGTGCGGAGGCAGTCATGCCCCGCCCGCCGCCGCCGCCGCCGCCGCGGCAGCCGCCGGAGGATTCCTGTCCTAATATGGAGCTGGGATTCCCCCGGCCCCGCCCCCGCCCCCGGCCCGCGGGGAGACCGAGGCTGGCAGCAGGGCGGGGGGAAGCGCTCGCTTGGGGGCCGGTAACGGGGTGGAGGAGGGGGGAAGGGATGCCTAAGTGCAGATCCAGGTCCTCGCTGCCCCCCGCGTCCCTGCCTCAGTTTCCCCCTTCAGCAGCTAAGGTTAATTAGCTGACAGGGAAACCAAGAATCACTGCAGCCTAGCGCTTGTGTTGGTTTCTATTCCTGGCTGTGAGAAAACAGGATCAACGCCAAATTCAGCTGGTCCCTTTCCCACTGGACCCCCTTTCCACCCATCCTAGGGACTTAGACCCCCATGAACACCCCCTGATAAACCGCCAAGGCCCGGTTTGGGAAGAGGGGGAGGGGATTTGATTTGTTTTTTGAAAACGGCCAAGGGAATCCCAGGTTGAGTAGTCCCCAGAGAGGAACCGAGCTGTGACCTGTCCCACGAAGGCCAAGGAAAGTCCTCCTTCACTGCATGTGAACGTGACCTTGTCTGGCAAGTAACGAGGGAGATTTGTAGACAGCCCTGTTCCTACCCATTCCCTCAAATCCTCAGAAAAATTAGTGTCAGTGCCGGCCCCTCTCTGCCCTCTGCAGACTCCTGCCGGGGGCTTCAGGCCGCCCTAACCCTGGCCCTGTCGCTTCCCTCAACTGAACGCGTTCGGACGCCTGGGTCCCCACACCCCATTCAAGCTTTCCTAACGCAGCGCCTGCCTCTCCGCTCAGCTCCCGCCAGGCTCGGCCCCCTCTGCAGCCTCCTGCTCCCCCCTCGCTCGCCCCCCTCCCGCTCTCATTCTACGTCATGGGATGACGTCGGAAGCCGGGCGGGAGGAGGAGCCCCCCTCCCCAGTCAGCGGCTCCCGCTGCAGCTCGCTTAGCCCAGCCTCCCGCTCTCCCGCCCCCCAGCTCTAAAACGAGCCCCCCACGCCTGGCAGGAGCTATATAAGGCGGCGTGAGGCAGGCGAGGGGGGCAGCGCAGCCGAGCGGAGCCCAGGAGAACAGAGAGCGAGCCTGAGCGAGAGACGGGGAAGCACGGAGGAGGAAGCCGCCGGTGCGTCGGGACGGGAGCGAAGGTGCTCGGGCGCCCGAGCTGGAGCTCCGCAGCCGCCGGTCATGTACCGCTCCACCAAGGGCGCCTCCAAGGCGCGCCGGGACCAGATCAACGCCGAGATCCGGAACCTCAAGGAGCTGCTGCCGCTGGCCGAAGCGGACAAGGTCCGGCTGTCCTACCTGCACATCATGAGCCTCGCCTGCATCTACACTCGCAAGGGCGTCTTCTTTGCTGGAGGTGAGCATGCTGGGACTACCGGAGATCCGAGCTGCCGGGAGCCGGAGACCCTGGAGCTGGGGAACCCGCTGGGGCTGCTGCATGTCTAGGGCAGCGTGCTGGCGAGCTGGGGAGATTCGGGACTGTCTATTTTTCCTCCTGAGCTCCCTCCAAACCTCATCTTAGTTCTGAATGAGAGTTAGAGAGCCTGGACGGTATCTCTAACACCAGGGGCCTTAGAGGAGAGGAGAGGAGAAGAGCCAGGACAGAGCGGCCTCGGTGCCCGACAGTGCAAAGGCGCTCGGGGAGCTGGGCAGGGAAGCCCGGGAAGTTGCAGGGATGGAGCGGCCTGAATCTAGGGAAGCGTAGCCCTGTCCGCGGTGCTGAAAGGGATTTCCTGTCGCCTTCGGGGGGTGCTGCCCGTGGTGCTGACGACCGCTTCGGCCGAGCAGGGAGCTGTCCACGGTTCTGAACCCACAGTCCGCTTTGGAGCTCTGTCCGCGGTTCTGAGATTCAGAGCCTCTTGGGAGCTCTGACCACGGTTCAGAAATTCAGAGCCGAGGAGGCGCCGATCCGGTTTAGAAGTCTAGGGCTTGCGGGCTATGGAGATACAGCAACAGGTTCCCTGGCCAAGAACTGCGGGCAGCGGGTCAACAGGTGTTTGCAGAGGCAGGTCCATGAGAAATTCCTCTGGATTCTTTGAAACTCAGGCCATGCCTTCCTCACTTCTGCTTTGCCTCCCAGTCTTACTCCTGACTCACCATGTCTTCTCGCCCTGCAGGCACTCCTCTGACGGGCCCCACGGGGCTTCTCTCAGCTCAAGAACTTGAGGATATCGTAGCAGCACTACCCGGCTTTCTGCTTGTGTTCACAGCTGAGGGGAAGTTGCTCTACCTGTCTGAGAGTGTGAGCGAGCATCTGGGCCACTCCATGGTGAGTGCTGAGAGTCATTTCAGCTGAGGCTGGGCATGAAGGGGGCACCATAAGCCTTACACTCCTGAGGAACTGGGAATTACAATGGAGAGAGAGGTTATACCCTGCAAGATACCATAGATCAAAGATTGGCTCCCTCTGTTCTCACTAATGGTCATCTCTTCTTTTCCTTTCTCCAGGTGGACCTGGTTGCCCAGGGTGACAGCATCTACGACATCATTGACCCAGCTGACCACCTCACCGTGCGCCAGCAACTCACCCTGCCCTCTGCCCTGGACACTGGTAAGGACTCCCTTCTTCCCTCCTCGGTCCAATTTCCCACTTGCTTCCCTTCTCCCCTGCATCCACTGTCTCGCTCAGCCACTCACCCTCTTATCGGTTTTTCTCTTCACCCATCTAGATCGCCTCTTCCGCTGCCGTTTCAACACCTCCAAGTCCCTCAGGCGCCAGAGTGCAGGCAACAAACTGGTGCTTATTCGAGGCCGATTCCATGCTCACCCACCTGGGGCCTACTGGGCAGGAAACCCCGTGTTCACAGCTTTCTGTGCCCCACTGGAGCCGAGACCCCGCCCTGGCCCTGGCCCTGGCCCTGCCTCACTCTTCCTGGCCATGTTCCAGAGCCGTCATGCTAAAGACCTGGCCCTACTGGACATCTCTGAGAGGTAAGCTTGGAGTGTTCAGATTCCAAGAGAAAGGCAGGCCGGAGATGAGGGAACCCTAGATTCTGGAGTCAGGGGCAGGGAGGATGGGGTTTAGGGGGGCAGAGAAAGGAAAGATATGCTAAATGCTACTGCAAGTTTTCTAGAAGTGTAAAACTATTGGGAAGTAAACTACTTTTTAATTAAAAATGACAAGATTAATATCATGTCACTAAAGCAGAGACAGCAGCATCAAATTTCATTATAGAGGCCAAATCCAACCCAAATCTAGCTCAGTGGACTCTGTAAAACCAAGCGCCCTGGTAAGAGTAGAAACGTTATGTCAGTATTACAGGTGTTACATATGTATGACAGACATCACATCAGTAATATATGTGTTGTATCAGTCTTATTATCTGTTTGTATTACAAATGCTATATTACTATTATGAGCATTACATTAGTATTACAGGTGTTAGATAAGTATTACAGTTGTTCCATCAGTATTACAGTTTTTACATTTGTATTGTAGATGATATATTGGTATTATGAGTATTACAGTTGAATTACAGGTGTCAAGACAGCATTACAGATGTTACAACAGTGTTACCAATGTTTTATTAATATTGTGTATTGTATTTTGTATTGTGAGTGTCACAGTTCTATTATGGGTGTTAGATAAGTAGTATGATTGTTATATTTGTATTGTGAATGGTACATTAGTGTTATGAGTGGTTATTTTTGCATTTATGAGTGTTACAGTACTATTAGGAATGTTAGATCACTCTCACAGGTGTTACATTTGTATTATGCATGTTAAAACTGTATATGGATGACCGAATAGGAACAGCTCCAGAGCCCAGTTTCCAGTGAGAGAGATGCAGAAGGGGAGTGATCTCCACATTTCCAACTGAGGTACCAGGTTCTTTTCAATGGGACTGCCCTAGGAGGGCAAAACAAGGCAGGGCAGGTTGCTGCCCCACCCAGGAAGTGCAACTGACTGGAGAATCAGGGAGTTTAACTTCTTGGCGCCCTGGTTCAGATACTGTGCTTCTTCCATGGCCGTTGCAAACCACAGTCCAGGACAATGCCACTGAGACAAAAAGCACCCCAAGTTACTAACACAGATCTTAGCGACAGCTATGGCTGGCCAGGTGCCACGAGTTGTTGGCGCAAAACTGGGCAGAGGCTTTGACTAATGGCAAGAGTGCCAGCAGAATGGAACTACCCACCTCCCAGATAGAGGGAGAGCTAAAAGCAGGGAGACAGGTGATATAGCTTGGCAGGTCCCAGCCCCATAAAGACCAGTATATCGAAGCCCTTTTGCTTGAGAGTTTCATGGCCAGCACATCAGTTCAGGCTTGACCTGGGACAATCAAGCTCAGTAGGGGAAAGGACATCCACCATTGCAAAGAGGGTTCTAATCTCACCTGTGTCTGTGTAAATTAAAGCCAGAGGAAGCCTACGCAGCAGCCGAGCCAAGTCTGAGGCAGCCCAGCAGCACCTCCGCAGGCAGACAAGGGACAGACTGGCTCCTCAAGAGGCTCCCTGCCCCGTGTATAACCAAAACCAAACAAACAATAACAAAAAAACAAAACAAAACATTGTTGGCCTTGGCCCCAAGTGTCCCCAGGTGCTGATGGAGCTCCTGGGGTGTGTGAGCCCTGCCGCCAGGGCCCGGCTGGGGGTGCGCCAAGGAGCTGTCCGTGGTTCTGAAACGATGCCGGCTGAGGCGCGGGCTGTGACTGGGCGAATGAGCGCTGTCCGTAGTGCTGAAGAGGTTCCTGGGCCCCGGCAGTGGCGGCAGCGGTGCCTAGGAGGCCGGCAGCCGGAAGACCAACCAGGGTCCTTTGTGCTCGCCTCTCCCTCCAGTACCTAGTGCGCGCACCGCTCCCTACCCCGCCCCCGATCCCGCAGTTGCCAGTAGGTGCCTTGTGCCCTTACCTTGCCGCGCCGATCCGTTAAGGTCCCAGGTCGTTAGTGCGCGCGCCTCTCCCTACAGTACCTCATGCGCGCGCCGCCCCTTCCGTTGCCATCAGGTGCCTTGCGCGCGAACCTTGCCGGCCAAACCGTTAAGGTCTGGCGTCCGTTGTGCGCGCGCCGCCCCTTCCGTTGCCATCAGGTGCCTTGCGCGCGAACCTTGCCGGCCAAACCGTTAAGGTCTGGCGTCCGTTGTGCGCGCGCCTCTCCTTCCAGTACCTATCAGGCGCCCTCTCTACCCCCGCGCCCTCCCCCGCCGCCATTGCCCGCAGGTGCCTCGCGCTCATATTTTGTCCGCCGACTCCGCATTGCCAGCGGGTGCCTGGCGCGCATACCTTGTCCCGGGAATCCCGTAAGGTCGCACTTCCGGCGCGGATCTGTCACTTGCGCGCGTCTTTGCACGCGCCCCACTCGCTCAGATTTGAATGATGCGTTTCCTGGCAACAGGGGAATGCTCCCTTAGCCTTTGACCGAGTTGGCAGCAGACGAGAGGACGCTCAGAGCCCAGCTCTCGAGAGTTCAAGGGTCTGAAAATACCCCACTGCTCCCAGGAGCGGTTACCTGGACACTCTGTGCCCCTTATCCCTGTCCCGGTCCCGTCCCGGGGCCGAGGACCCGCCAGTAGGACTCAGTTGCCTTGAGCCTGCTGCCCGCATCCCTCAGTTCACTTTCCTTGTGGGACCTCTCCGTTGCTCCTGCCCCTGGACGGAGTGGCAAGCCATCCTGCAAGTACCCAGACACACGGAATCAGCCTGGTGTCGAAAGAACTCCAAGGTTTTCGGTATCCTACAAGCCCTGTGTTCCGTTCCGGCGATCCTGCCTTCAATTTGAGGCACAGGTACCGCAGCAAGCCAGTGCTGTGTGCTCGCAATAGCAGAATGTCCTGCAGCTCAGCGAGTGCACTGAGCATGAGGACTCTTAGTGAGGCACTGGAGCAGGTAGTCACCGTTTTGGGGCCCACAACACCCAGCTGTGCCCCACATTCCTATCCAGAGAACCTGATCATGTCGAGGGCCCTCAAGGTGAGTGGGGCAGGGATGCCTGAGCAGGGCAAGGACCCCAGAGCCCAAGAGAAGCCTGATGATCAGAAAGGGGGCCCTGAGGGCACCAGGGATGCACGGTCTGCATTTAGGCCGCTGCGGGACAATGGAGGCCTCTCTCCCTTCGTGCCCAGGCCTGGGCCCCTGCAGAGAGACCTCCATACCCAGAGGTCAGAAATCCCATCTGGCAAGAAATCCCAGCCCTCCGGGATGAGCTGCTGCCCCAAACGAAATGCCATCTCCAGCTCCTACAGCTCCACGGGAGGCTTCCCGTGGCTAAAGAGGAGGAAGGGGCCAGCCTCATCCCACTGCCAGCTGCCCCTCACTTCTTCAAAGACAGTGAGTGAGGTCAGCCCTCCGGCTGTCTCTCGGGGTCAGACCCAGTGTGAAAAGGTGGCAGATTCAGCACCTGGGGAGAAACCGGCCCCCAGGAGTGGCTCCCAGACATCTCAGGCCTCTAGGCCTCCTAGACGAAAGTTCCCTCTGCTGCCACGCAGGCAAGGGGAGCCTCTGATGCTGTCACCTCCCTTACAGCTGGGGTTCCGGGTCACTGCTGAAGACCTGGACCTGGAGAAAAAGGTGGCGCTCCTGTGCATTGACAGTGCACTGCGGGGTGAGGCCAAGAGCATCCGGGACTGCAGAGCCTCACTGCTTTCCCACGCTTTGTCCTCACCTGCAACAGGGGCGTCTTCTTTGCCTTCTGTCCCTAAAGCACCCAGCAGGGATGCACAGCGGGAGAGATGCAAGTCCCAAGGCCGCCGGGACCCCGTGGCCCTCCTACCATCTGCTGCAGGGTCCCCCTCTAGACCTCCTGTGTCTGGGAGGAAGCGCAGGTCAGCAGACCCCTTGGTCTCCTCCTCAGACCCCCTTCCTGCCACCTCTGCACACTCCCGGGACTCAGCCCAGGTCACCTCGCTGATTCCTGCCCGCTTCCCAGCTGCAAGCAGCACCTTGAAGCGGGCTCGTCCATCTTCAGATCTAGCTGCTTCAGCTGCAGCCCAGGGCCCCAGCACAGCCTCAGGTAAGGACACCACCACCCTGGCCGGACAGAGGGTCAGTGGTCCCAGCCCAGGGCTGAAACTTCCCATTACCGCTGCAGCCACCACCCAGCCCAAACCTGTGGTCCTTCATGGGCAGCAGCAGGGAACCCGCGGCTTGAAGCGGGCTCGTTCATCTTCAGATCTAGCTGCTTCAGCTGCAGCCCAGGCCTCATCTTCTGCTCCAAGACAGCCAGCCCAGGGCCCCAGCACAGCCTCAGGAAAGGGCACCACCACCCTGGCCGGACAGAGGGTCAGTGGTCCCAGCCCAGGGCTGAAACTTCCCATTACCGCTGCAGCCACCACCCAGCCCAAACCTGTGGTCCTTCATGGGCAGCAGCAGGGAACCCGCGGCTTGAAGCGGGCTCGTCCATCTTCAGATCTAGCTGCTTCAGCTGCAGCCCAGGCCTCATCTTCTGCTCCAAGACAGCCAGCCCAGGGCCCCACAGCACACTCAGCTGCAGGGGTTTCCTTACCCACCACTTCCACCTCGAGCCCCCCCGCCAAAAGAAAGTCGGCCCGGGCTGCAGGCCCGGCTGGGACCCTAGCTGGCCCAACTTCTACCTCTCCCCGTGATGCACATGCTCCCTTCTCACGCTGTGGCTTGGCCAAAGCTAGGCGGCTCCGCTAAACACTTGGAAGCAGGACCCTGGCCCCCTCGAGGTTGGTGGTTTCTGTAACATAAATGGGGCTGCAGCAGCAAAGTGGCAAAGAGAAAGGCCCTGAGAACCACAAGGCAATGCAACGTGAGGGGGCCTGAAAATGAGGCCCCCCACCAAAGGCAGAGCACCCCCATGGTGACTGGGGGACCCAGCACCAGGAGCAACTCTGTTGGGTGGCATGCTTTTTTTTTTTTAAGAGATGGAGTTTTACTCTTGTTGCCCAGGCTGGAGTGCAATGGTGCGATCTCAGCTCACTGCAACCTCCGCCTCCCAGATTCAAGCAATTCTCCTGCCTCAGCCTTCCAGGTAGCTGGGATTACAGGCATGTGCCATGACGCCTGGCTAATTTTGTATTTTTAGTAGAGATGGGATTTCCCCATGTTGATCAGGCTGGTCTCGAACTCCTGACCTGAGGTGATCTGCCTGCCTCGGCCTCCCAAAGTGCTGGAATTACAGATGTGAGCCACCATGCCCGGCCCTTGCTTTGCTTTTAGTGACTTAAAAATAACATTGATTGAACACTTTGCATACACCAGTCATTGTCCTAAGCTCTTCACATGTATCCACTCTTTTAATCATCACAGCCTTATGAGGGAGGTGCTGTAACTTCCCCATTTTATGGGGGAGGAGATGGAAGCACACAGAAGTTATGTCACTTGTCTGTGGCCTTGCAGATGGAAAGAGACAGAGCCAGGACTCGAACCCAGGACATCTTGCTTCTGAGTTGGTGTCCTGAAGCAGCACATGTTACTACCATATGCCAGCATGATAAGAAGAAAGATGAGTAACATCTCACTGCAACCTCTGCCTCCCAGGTTCAAGCGATTCTTCTGACTCAGCCTCCTGAGTAGCTGGGATTACAGGTGCACGCCACCATGCCTGGCTAATTTTTGTATTTTTAGTAGAAATGGGGTTTTGCCATGTTGGTCAGGCTGGTTTCGAACTCCTGACCTCAAGCAATCCACCCGCCTCAGCCTCCCATAGTGCTGGGATTACAGGCGTGAGCCACCATGCCCGGCAGGCAGCAAATCCTAAAGCTCTGAAGTGATCTCCTTTGACTTCGTTTCTCACACCGAGGTCACACTGATGCAAGAGGTGGGCTCCCGTGGCCTCGGGCAGCTCTGCCCCTGAAGCTTTGCGGGGTACAGCCCCCATCTTGAATGCTTTCACGAGCTGGTGTTGAGTGTCTGCAACTTTTCCAGGTGCACAGTGCAAGCTGTGGGTGGATCTACCATTCTGGGGTCTGGAGGATGGTGGCCCTTTTCTCACAGCTCCACTAGGCAGTGCCCCAGTGGGGACTCCGTGTAGGGGCTCCCACCCAACATTTCCATTCCTCACTGCTACCCAGGAGGCTGAGGCAGGAGAATCTCTTGAAGCCAAGAGGTGGAGGTTGCAGTGAGCTGAGATCGTGCCATTGCACTCCAGTTTCGGGGACAAGATCGAGACTCCATCCCCCCAAAAAAAAAAAAATTAGTTGGGCATGGTGGTATGTGCCTGTAGTCTTAGCTGATCAGGAGGCTGAGGTAGGGGCATAGTTTGAGTCCAGAAGTTGCACAGAGAACACCACTGCATTCCAGCCTGGGTGACAGAGTGAGACCATGTTTCTTTCTTTCTTTCTTTCTTTCTTTCTTTCTTTCTTTCTTTCTTTCTTCTTTCTTCTTTCTTCTTTCTTCTTTCTTTCTCTCTCCCTCTTTCTTTCTTTCAGACAGGCTCTCACTCTGTCACCCAGGCTAGAGTGCAGTGGCACCATCTTGGCTCACTGCAAACTCTGCCTCCCCGGTTGAAGCTATTCTCCTGCCTCAGCCTCCTGAGTAGATGGGATTACAGGTGTCCACCACCGCGCCTGGTCAAGACCGTGTTTCTTTATATATATATATATATATATAGACATAAGCAGAGAGACAGGGATCAGGAACATCACACAATTTCACATCCTAGGGTCCTCCAGAGCTGAGTCACTCTTGTGTCACTCAGTGCAAAAGTATTCCCCCTTAAACATAGGTGGGCGCCCTCTCAGATTATAGATGGATGGCAGGGAGGGGTGTGTCTACCACTCTAATTTGTTTATCTCCAGAGAGTCGCTTGAACCTGGGAGATGGAGGTTGCAGTGAGCTGAGATTGTGCCACTGCACTCCAGTCTGGGGAAGAGAGCGAGACTATTTGTCAAATAAAAACAGATTGCCTAAAAAGGCCATCTCGGCCTTGCCTGGAGTCTCCACAAGGGGGCAGTCGAACATTTGCTTACGAGTTCCCCAAGGGAGAAAGACTGGTTTTTAACCGCATTCGGGAACAGAAGATGGAATCTCAGGTTTTGACAGGGGTTAAATTAGCAATAAGATCCTTGCACAAAGCCAGGACCCGTGAAGGGCTGCAATCACTTTGTAAGGAAGACCAATAAGCTTCCCACTGGCCAGGAAGGCAACCAGAAAGCTCGTCTCAGCTGTTGCCTTGGCTGGGAATAAAACAAGGTTTCCTTATCTCCAGGCCGGCAAGGAGCCTGACTCAGTCTATTCCGAGGGAAATTTAAGCTGATAAATTATCGTAAAAATTAATCCCAGGCGGCCAGGCGCAGTGGCTGACGCCTGTAATCCTAGCACTTTGGGAGGCCGAGGAACGTGGATTGCCTGAGCTCAAGAGTTTGAGACCAGCCTGGGCAACACAGTGAAACCCTGTCTCTACTAAAATACAAAAAATTAGCTGGGCGTAATGGCATGCACCTGTAGTCCTAGCAATTTGGGAGGCTGAGGCAGGAGAATTGCTAGAACCGGGGAGGCAGAGGTTGCAGTGAGCTGAGATTACATCACTGCACTCCAGCCTGGGCAACACAGTGAGACTGTCTCTAAAACTAAAATAAAATAAAATGAATCCCAGGTTGTTTCTGTAAGGTTGACTGCCTCGCAGGGCGTTCGGACACGCCCCCTCCCCTCGCGGGGCGTTCGGACACGCCCCCTCCCCTCGCGGGGAGTTTGGACACGCCTCCTTCCCTTGCCAGGAGCTCAGACATGCCTCCTCCCCCCCGCCGGGAGCCCGGGAAAAAAGCCCCATCAGGACATACCTGATACCATTTTGTCCCATCCAGGCTCCACTCCCTGTCTACTATTTTGTCCTATCCGGGTCCCACTCCCCTTCAGTTTGTCCCACTCACCTTGGCCACAGCCAATCGGACGCCTCCACCCCGTGCCTGAGAGGAGTCCGCGCGACTTCTCCGGCCCCTCCTGTCGGGCCGCAGAACCTCGTCCGGGAGCCTGAATAAATTCCCTTGCATTGGATCATTTTTGTGCTGGCCTCAGTTTCTTCATTTCGTCCTCGGTGAGAACAGACCTTACAGATGGTGCATTGGCCGGGAAGGAGTTTTAAGACCCCTCCCCGGGGAAACTGACTCCTCCACGCAGAGCCGGACCGGGAAGCTGCCGTTTGTTTCACCACAAGGTAAGACTTCTGTTACCCACTACCCCACCTGCTGCTTTCAGGGAGTCCCTGTCAGGAAACCGCTGCGCAGCGTCAGGGATTCCCACCGCCGCGGGGTCCGTGACCCCCGGCTTCCCTCCCCACGGGTCCGTGACCCCAGGAGGCCTCCCGCCGTGAGTCCGTAGAATTCTAGTAATTCTACTTTCTCCTGCTTTCTATTAACTCTGCTTTCTAGTAATTCTGCTTTCTAGTAATTCTGCTTTCTAGTAATTCTGCTTTCTAGTAATTCTGCTTTCTAGTAACTGCTTTCTAGTAATTCTGCTTTCTAGTAACTCTGCTTTCTATTAACTCTGCTTTCTAGTAATTCTGCTTTCTATTAACTCTGCTTTCTCCCGCTTTCTATTAATTCCTTCTATTAACTCTGCTTTTTCCCGCTTTCTATTAATTCTACTTTCTCCTGCTTTCTACTTTTAACTCTACCATCTCCTGCTTTCTACTTTTTTTTTTTTTTTTTTTTTTTATTTATTTATTTTTTTATTGCATTTTAGGTTTTGGGGTACATGTGAAAAACATGCAAGGTTGTTGCTTAGGTGCATATGTGGCAGTGTGATTTGCTGCCTTCCTCCCCTTCACCCATATCTGGTATTTCTCCCCATGCTATCCCTCCCCAATTCCCCACCCCCCCGCTGTCCCCCCCCACTCCCCCACAACAGACCCCCATGTATAGTGCTCCCCTCCCTGTGTCCATGTGTTCTCCTTGTTCAACACCCGCCTATGAGTGAGAACATGTTTTTTCTCCTTTTTCTTCCTAATTCCGGAGTAAGTAAGTGAGTGAGTGAGTGAGTGAATGTATGTGTAGTTCCGCGGCCTAACAGCTACGGGGCTTGTGTGGGCCTCAACCCGCGGTTCCACAGGGACGTGACCAGGAAAGCATCAGACTGGTCTCCCATCTGGGGGACACCCACCCTTTCTTTGTCAGTCTTGTATGTAATACTGTCTTAATTGTAGCCATGTGGCACATAGCCCTGGCCATGTCTTTTCTTGGTTTCTGTCTAATTATGATTATTAAAAACGTGCAGGCTTTCTGGTATCTTCGTTCCCAACCCACCCTCTGTTCCTCTTGCACCACCACCAAGGTACTTCTGGCCAAAGAAACCTCCTCTTTGCCCTTAGCCCCTCCACCCTCCTCTTCCTTTTCTGACCCTGATGTGTCTGAGGAACTCTCCTTTCCGCTGGCCCGACCCAATGATCCTCCGCCTTATGATAAACCTCAAACCCCTTCAGCTCCTCCACCTCCTAATTACAACCTGGCCTCACCTTCTCTACTAAAATACAAAAAATTAGCCAGGCGTGGCAGCACGTGCCTATAGTCCCAGCTACTCGGGAAGCTGAGGCAGGGGAATCGCTTGAAGCTGGGAGGTGGAGGTTGCAGTGGGCCGAGATTGCACCACTGAACTCCAGCCTGGCAACAGAGCATGACTCCATCTCAAAAAAAAAGAAGAAAAAAGAAGAAAAAGAAAGAAAGAAAGAAAAGGAAAGAAAAAAATCGTATCTGAATATGGTGGTGCACCCCTGTAATCCCCGCTACTTGGGAGGCTGAGGCATGAGAGTCACTTGAACCTGAGAGGTGGAGGTTACAGTGAGCCAAGATCTTACCACTGTGCTCCAGGCTGGGTGACCAAAAGAGACTCTGTCTGAAAAAACCAACCAAACAAATAAATAAATAAATAAATATATATATATATATATATATATATATATAAAACAAATAACAGTAGATTTTTAATATCCGTGTCCATGCGATCATTGCTAGTGCATAAAAATACAATTGATTTTTGTATGTTGAGCTTATATCCTGCAATCTTTTTTTTTTTTTAATAAAGACAGGATTTTACTATGTTGCCCACGCTAGTCTTGAACTCCTGAGCTCAAGCTAACTGCCCACCTCAGCCTCCAAAAGTGCTAGGATTAGAAGTGTTAGCCACCACACCCAGCCATATATCCTGCAATTTTGTTATTTATTACTTCTAGAGTTGAGTGTTGTTGTTTTGTTTTTTCTTTTTTTGGTAGATTCTATGTAAAGAATCATATCATTTGCAAATAGGCACAGTTTCATTCCTTCTTTCAATCTGTATGCCTTTCATTTCCTTTTCTTGACTTATCTCAGTGGCAAGAACTTCTAGTACTAAGTTGAATTAAGATGGAAGTGCACACCTGTAATTCTAGCTATTTGAGAGTTTGAGGTGGGAGAATTGTCTGAGCCCGGGAGGTCAAGGTTGCAGTGAGCACCACTGCACTCCAGCCTAGGCGACAGAGCAAGACCCTGTCTCAAAAATAACACTAAAATAAAAATAAAAGCAGTGAGATCTGACATCCTTTCCTTGTTCCCAATCTTAGAAGTCATTCAGTTTTGCCATTAAGTATAGTGTTAGCTGTTGTGCTTTTGTAAATGCTTTTTATCAAGTTCAGAGCATTTCCTCTATTCTTATTTTTATTAATGTATTATTATTATTTTTTTTTCAGATGAAATCTTGCTCTGTCGTCCAGGCTGGAGTACAATGGTGCCATCTTGGCTCACTGCAACCTCTGTCTCCTGGGTTCAAGTGATTCTTCTGTTTCAGCCTCCTGAGTAGCTGGGATTACAGGTGCCTGCCGCCACACCTGGCTAATTTTTTTTGTATTTTAGTAGAGATGGGGTTTCATCGTGTTGCCCAGGCTGGTCTCAAACTCCTGAGCTCAGGCAATCCACCCATCTCAATCCTAGCCTCCCAAAGTGCTAGGATTACAGGTGTGAGCCACTGCACCCGGCCTCCTATTCCTACTTTTGTGAAAGTCTTTATCATGAATGATTGTTGAATTTTGCAAAATGCTTTTTTGAGGCAGGATCTCAATCTGTCACCCAAGCAGGATTGCAATGGCACGATCACGGCTCACTGCAGCCTCGACCTCCCAGGCTCAAGTGATCCTCCTATCTCACCTTTTGAGTAGCTGGGACCACAGGAACCCACCACCATGCCTGGCTAATTTTTTTTTCTTTTTCAGATGGAGTCTCACTCTGTCACCCTGGCTAGAGTGCAGTGGGGTGATCTTGGCTCACCGCAACTTCTGCCCTCTGGGTTCAAGCGATTCTCCTGCCTCAGCCTCCTGAGTAGTTGGGATTACAGGCGTGCACCACCGTGCCTGGCTAATTTTTGTATTTTTAGTAGAGATGGGGTTTCACTACATTGGCCAGGCTGGTTTTGAACTCCTGATCTCAAATGATCCACCCGCCTTAGCCTCCCAAAGTGCTGGGATTATAGGCGTGAGCCACTACACCTGGACTGAAATGCAATTTCTGTATCAATTGATGTGATCCTGTGATTTTTCTTTTTCTTTAGCCTGTGTTATGGGCTGATGTGTCCGTCTTCTCCTCTGCCCCCAAACTTATGTATTGAAATTCTAACCGCCTGTACCTCAGAATATAACCATATTTGGTGATACAGTCTTTAAAGAATTAAAATTAAAATAAGATTATTAGAGTGGTCCCTAATCCATTCTGACCAATATCCTTATAAGAAGAAGAAATTTGGCCACAGACACACATGGAGGGAAGACGATATGAAGACAGAGAGAAGTCCCTCAGAAGGAGCCAATTCTGCTGACACTTCGATCTTGGACTTCCAGCCTCCAGAACCGTGAGATATACATTTCTCACAGTGCTTTCCCCGAGTCTGTGGTCCCTTGCAGCACCATACCCTCTTCAGAACACAAGCTGAGATACTCATAAAGAACTGAGTTTTGCCTGATCCACCAAGCCATGGGCTGGGCTTGCAAAGTCGTTCCTCATCCTTAAGTCAAAGGTACCCATATGGCCTCAAGCTCAAGCATAGCCTGGAAACAGAAGTGGGTCCAACGAGCAGGAGACTCCCACTTCCAGTGACCCCAGACTCTCCCTGCCTGGCCGCGTTTCCCTCAACTCACACCTATGGCCTGGTGAGGAGTTCTGAGCCCAGTGCACAGAGGGCTCTGCGTGATGTGGTGCCAGCTGGAATTGGACTGCTACAGCATCACAGCCCGCATATGGGTGTCACTGAAAGACAATGCGAAGAGATACCTCCAAGCAGACAGTTTTCAGGGGCACATCTAGTCCACTTTGTTTTGTGGAGATTTGTTCTAAACTGTGGCTCTACACAAGGGCCTTGGATAACAGTTTAGCTGTTGTGAGAAGTATTACTACCTCAGGAGTTAAGAGCTCAGATTTGAGCTGACTGCCTGGGTTCAAGTCCTGGCTTTGTTACTTACTGTCCATGTGACCTTAAGCAAGTTATTAAACTTTCTGTACACCTATTACCTCTTCTTACCATTTTAAAGAAGATAATAGTACTATCTTACCTCATAAAGTTCTGTGCTGTCGACTGAATTAATATAGGTAAAGTACTTACTTAGCACCTGGAGCATAGTAAGCACTGTGTAAGTTTATCTGTAATGGATGTTGGTGGTGATGATGATGCCCAATAGTCCCGGATTTGGAAGGAACAGAACTGAGGACTCATGACAAAAACTTCTGGCAGATTCACTAATGGTTCAAATCCTACAGAGTTGAAAATTTGGGTCACCCCACCAGAGAAAACACCCTGATCAGCCATGGTTGGCTGAAGGCAAAGAGAAGGTGGAGGGGGTCATGAAGAAAGGTTGTAGCCAGGTGCGGTGGCTCACACCTGTAATCCCAGCACTTTGGGAGGCCGAGGTGGGTGGATCACTTGAGATCAGGAGTTCAAGGCCAGCCTGGCCATCTTGGTGAAACCCCATCTCTACTAAAAATGCAAAAATTAGCGGGGCATGGTGGCGTGTGCCTGTAACCCCAGCTACTTGGGAGGCTGAGGCAGGAGAATCGCTTGAACCCAGGAGGCCGAGGCTGCAGTGAGCCTTGATCACACCACTGCACTCCAGTTTGGGTGACAGAGCAAGACTCCATCTCAAAAAAAAAAAAAAAAGGTAGTCGTAAATATCAACTACAGCCTTAGGCCTGTTGGAGAAATGAAGATTCCAGCAGGCATTGAATGCTTTGTCCTTGTCCTATTGTGTAACCATTTGCACTTTCCTTCCCCTCTGCCTTTCCTCTTCGGTTTTCTCTATGGTGATCATTCTCAGCCAGGGGTGATTTTGGCCCGTAGGGGGCTGATATGGCTCTGTGTCCCCACCCAAAGCTCATCTCGAATTGTAATTCCCACATTTACAGGGAGGGAGGTGATTGGATCATGGGGATGGTTTCCCCCGTGCTTTTCTCATGACAGGGAATTCTCATGAGATCTGATGGTTTTAAAAGTGTCGTTTTTTTTTTCCTGAAATCTCACTTCTCCCTCCTGCCGCCTTGTGAAGAAGGTACCTGCTTCCCTTCCACCATGATTGTAAGTTTCCTAAGGCCTCCTCAGCCATGCAGAACTGTGAGTCAATTAAACCTCTTTCCTTCATAAATTACCCAGTTTCAGGAAGTTCCTTATAGCAGTGTGAAAACACACTAATACAAAGACCTCTGGCAATGTCTAGAGACATTTTTCTAGGACGTTTTCAATTGCCATGACTTGGGAAGGGGAAGTGTTACTGCATCTAGCGGATAGAGTACAGGAGGCTGCTAAACATCCTACAATGCACAGAAAAGTCCCCCACAACAGAGATTATGTGGCCCAAAATGTCAGTGTTCTCAAGGTAGAGAACTGATGGAGAGTATAGATGGTGGTTCATATTTTAAGTCCACAAGTTACAGGATATCAAGATGGATTTGGGATTGAACCAAAGAAGGCTGAATAATACCCAGAAATGGATGTGTTGACTGATGGAACACTGAGCTACTAATGCTGTCTTTTAAGGAGTGTGATATGGTTTGGATCTGTGTCGCCACCAAATCTCATGTCGCAGGTGGGGCCTGCTGGGAGGTGATTGGATCACATGGGTGGCATTTTCATGAATGGGTTAGCACCATCCCCTCCATGTTATTCTCTTGTGATATTGAGTGAGTTCTCACGAGATCTGGTTGTTTAAAAGTGTGTAGCACCTCCCCCTGCTCGCTCTTCCTCCTGCTCCAGCCATGTGAAGATGCCTGTTCCCGCTTTGCCTTCCGCCATGACTGTAAGTTCCCTGAGGCCTCCCCAGCAGCAGATGCTGCCATACTTCCTGTACAGCCTTCAGCGCCATGAGCCGATTAAACTGATTCTCTTATAATTTAGCCAGTCTCAGTCATTTCTTTATAGCAGTACAAGAACAGACTAATACAGCGTGACTTAGTGCTTTTGTATTTGTATGAGAAAGACAGAGTGTTTGTGTTGGCGCCAGGTGTCAGTTCACATCATTGTTGGACGTTTGAGGATGAGAAGGACACAAATGAATGTTGAGTGACTGAAAGGGTGGGATTCGGCAGGTGTGGTGAATTGGTTCACTCATCATCTCTCCCAATCATTTGGCAGTGTGCTTTCCTGTTCTTCAGAGACTACAAAGAGAAACACACTGTTTCCCAGACTTGTTTACAGCAAAGGATCTGGATGTGACTTAGATGCCGCCAGCCAGATGCATTCCCATGCGATGGGCAGCAGTGTGGAGGCATCTATCCTGCTGTCCAGTGCTCAGGCTCAACCAGTTTTGGAGCCAACAGTCCTGACGCTGACTTTCCATCTCTCAGATGCCAGCCGAGGCAGTGCATTCCTAGAATCAACACTCGCAGTGGCCGCTTCCCAATCCTTAGCCAAAGTGATGTCACTCAGAGCCAGTGGTTAGGAACAGAAGATTCTCCAGCCTCAGATTGCGGCAGAGTTCAAAGTACCCCAGGGTGGGCTGATTCTACAGGGTTGTTTTTTATGTCATTTCTGAAAGCCCAGTGGAGAGCCCATTTCTCCAGCCCTCCCAATTATTTTATAAACACCGAAACCCTATACAGAATCCCTTACTGCTTAAAACGGTAAGAGTGGTTTCAGCAATAGAACCCTGATGGATACAGCAAAAAATAGTATCCACAATGACTTATCAGTAAAGAAAAGGAAAAAAGAGAGAACATTAGGCAAAAGAGACAATTGCTGTGGGAGTGAAAGGGCTCAAGAGCACTTTCGCAGGCATGAGTTCGGGAGGCAGTTCCACCCCATGCTGCCATGGGATCTTACGCAAAGCCACTTCTTTCAGCTTCAGTTTTTCTCACTTTAAAATGATAACGTCCGGGCACAGGGGCTCACGTCTGTAATCCCAGCATTTTGGGAGGCTGAGGCAGGCAGATTGTTTGAGTCTAGGAGTTCGAGACCAGCCTGGGCAACATGACAAAACCCCATCTTTACTAAAAATACACAAATTAGCCGGGTGTGGTGGTGCTGGGGAGGCTGAGGTGAGAGGATTGCTTGAACCCCGGGGACGGAGGCTGCAGTGAGCCGAGATCATGCCACTGCACTACAGCCCGGACGACTGAGTGGGACCCTCTCTCAAAAAAAATAAAATAAAATGACAGTAATATTCTGCATTACAGAGTTGCTGTGAGAATGACACGGAGGGATACGAAGAAAACACATAGCACAGTGCCTAACACATGAAGCGCGCTTGCTGAACGTTAATCACAAGTGTGATTGATCACAAATTAATCACAAGAGTGATAAGAATGAGTCCCGCGTTAATCAGAGTTCTGGTGTGAAAATTGCTGAGTTCTTTTGCGCTATTCCCCGCTTGCAGACGCCAGAGGGCGACATAGACGGCGGGACCCCAGCCGCCAAGCACGGCCGCCGCAGCGCCGTGGTAGGCCACGCGGTGGCGCTAAGCTGCAAAATACCTGGTTTTCCGCAGGCTTTGGTTAGCGGAGGGCTGATCCCGGGAGAGCAGAGGCCGGGTAAGGGGGGCCCGGGGAGCCAGGAAGTCCTGAACCAGAGGGTCGAGGACCCTTGGACCGAGTAGCCGCCGGGCTCCCGGGACGCAACAAGATCAGCTGGGAATGAATGGGTCCCGGGCTTTTGTGAATCTGAGGGGGGCTTCCCTTCCTCCGGGAGCCGGGCTGCAGCCCCTTCCCCTGAGCAGCCGCGGAGCCGTGACGCCTAGTGGAAGGGGGCGCGCGCCTGTCCTCGCGTTGGCTCATTCATCGCAGCCGCGGCACGCCGTTGCCATGGGGACGTGATGCAGGCGCGGGGAGCGGGAGGGAGAGGGAGGCCCCGGGTGACGTCCGCGCTCTTCTCACAGCTCGTCTCCCGCGGCCTCCCAATTTTTGCCTAATTTGGAAGAGAGCCGCAGCCCTTCTGCTGATGCGCGCGCGCTGGCGCCTTTTTAAGGCAACCGGCTGAGTGGCGGCTCCACCAGAGCCCGGGAGCTGCCCCCGCCCCCGAGCCGTGAGCCCTGCGCCGGCCCGGCCCGGCCCGGGGAGTCCCCGGCGCCACACGCCCCCTCCCCCACCCCCATCTTAGCGCCCCCACCCACTATGGGGACATTTCAACCAGAGAGAAAGGAGGTCCTGCCCTTGCCCCTCGCCCCCTCCCCCCTCCTCCGACAGGGGAGACTTCTGCCCAAACCTTGGAAGGAAGCGAGATGCCAGGCCTAGCGCCTTCGGAGATCCTCTCTGGACAAGGCCACAGGGTGAAAACACCAGGTGAGGACTTCACTGCCCTCGGGGCCACCCTGGAACTCTGGAGGCCTTTGCCTCCCTCCAGGCCCCCGGCCCCTTAACTTTTTTCTTCCTGAGCTCGGCCTGGAGCAGAGTTAGGATCCCGAGAAAGCCCCTTACCAGTTGCTCCAACCCTCTCCTTAAACTGGAAGGGAAACTGAGGCCCGGAGGAAAGTTGTGATTGACCAGGGCCACACGGCACGTTCCTGGGGGAAGAGCGTGGGCCAGAGTCCACGGCTGCTGACCTCTTGGCCAGAGGTCAAGCCCTGTTCCTTACAGTTGAGTACAGCCAGCCCCGTCTGTGTGCACCAAGCAGAGGTGCTGGACACCTCTGCTCTGCCACCAGCTGCCTCCCCTTCCCCAGCGCAGTCTGAACCTGGGCAGGCTTTTTGGAAAAGCTTCTGGATGTCACGGACTCCACGACCACCCAACTAGGCTGCTGCTGCTTGCAAACGTCACCTCCATTGAAGGATTCCTGCAGCCACCAGCTCTGGAACTTTCTGGAACCAAACCTTTCCCCAGACTGCCTACAAGGACCAGTCGGCTTCTGGATGGAGGTGTGGCCTGTGGGGGGTCCGGCAGGGATCCCCAGAGCCAAATGGACCCAGCCCTTTGGACCCGCTGCCGGTCTTATTGACCTCTGCCCTCTCCCTGCAGCATTTCCTGGAGGCATTTGACCAGGACCCGCAGGACAGCTGGGAAGTGCCTGACCCTTCTCAAGGAGCTGCATGGCTTCCAGACATCCCTAGGCCCCTCTCTGGACCAGGATGGGGGACCCAGAGGTGGAGCTGAACACACGAGGCAGCACTTGAGGGCTCCGAGGGTGGTGAGGAGAGTTCCTGCTCTCACACAGCTGGCCCTGGGACCTTGAATGGTTCCTCCGTGGAGCATCCACTCCCAGTGCCACGCAGTCAGTGCAGAAGGGGGAGACTCAGGCAGCCCTTGGAGAGACACAATTTGCCAAGGTCACACAGCAAGTCAGGGAGCTGCTGAGACTAGGACCTAGAACCCCACCCCCTGGCCCAGGCTCCTTCTCAGCCACCTGGACCCGAGAGGCCAGCCCATGGGAGGCCCACATGGCCACTGCACCACGAAACAAGGACCTGGTCCAGGTCCACCTCCGCCAAGTGCCAGCCGTGTCATTTGGGTCACTCCATTCTCTGCATTAGGCCTCAGTTATCCAAGACCATCTTTCAAAGGCCCCCACTCCAATTATGAGTCTGGGATTTTCTGAAATTGAGCATCTTGGCCAGGCTGTGGGGGCCTCTGTGGCCGCCTGTAGGACACTGCCAAGGGGATTTTTTTCCTCCCACCAGACTGAAGCTAAGGAGTGCTGGAGACAGCAGTTGCTTTAGCCACAGGCTGTGTAGACCACCTGAGGACGATCTGGGCGTCTGTTTTGTGCACCTTGGAACCCATCGGATCCCTCCAGCGGTGAGTCCCCTGGTGTACCTAGCACCAAGCTGTGAGAATGGCCCCCGATGGGTTGAGTGGAAGAAGAAAAACCACAGGCTCAGTCCCAGTACTTGCTCCCCTGCGTCCACACAGGCCAGGTCTCCAGGGTCCCTGCCCATCCAAGGCCGAGGACTTGGTCCTCTGGGAGCCTTCAGGGCCACTCAGACCCTAGCCCTGGACAATGGGCTTGTCGCCACCTGAAACTGGGGCTTGGGGTTGCAGCATTCAACTTCCAAAGCCAAGAGGCTCTGGGACAGGGGGCCCAGCAGGCCCGGAGATGCTCCAGAGGGTTGGGAGGGCCCTTTGAGACTAAGGGGTCCGACCCACTGCCATTTCGCAAATACAAAAGCTGAGGCCCAGAGAGGGGAAGAGGTTTGCAGAACACTTCTAACAGGCTAGTGGCAGAGCTGGGAACAGAATCCACGTCTTCCACTGCTCCTGTCCAGAACTATCCCCCTGCACCAAACACAATCCGCTGACATCTAGACTGAGCTCACCTCTTCTTCTTCCTGGACCTTGGATTCCTTGGCAGAAGGCTCTCCCAGCTCACACCCTGTCAGGACTGGGGACTCAGGAGCTTTCCCTTCAACCCGATGGTCCTTTCCACCAAAGCTTCCTGGTGCTCCTCCCCTCCCACCAGTGCTCAGCCCTTCCTGGCTTCAAAAGCTGCTCCATCAGCAGCCATAACAGTAACTCTGCCCTGTTCACCATGGTTCACCCAACTCCCTGTGGTTCCCACATTCCCAGGCATGGAGAGCATCATTTTCCCTGCTCGTGGGTGTCTCTTCTTTGTGGCTCCTAGGCCCAGTCCCTGCCCCTCTCTGACCACTGGAGCCTTAAACCCCATTAGTCTTTCCTGGGACCCCTGGACCATTCCCTGTAGACTCCCTCTCGGCTGGCCTAGGGCCTGTGGGAGTAATAATGGCTGGCATGTCATAGGCTGTGAGTTTTCATGAATTAACACACTCATCAGGTACACAAGGTGTGGGTAGGTGCCGCATCGGCAAACTCCCATGTTACAAGCTGTGCCCTGATAGTAACAAGGAGAGACTTGAAGCTGGAGCCTCTGGAGGCCAAGGCACCTGTGGGCAGAAGGGGAAGAGAGGAGGTGCCGGCCTGGAGGAGGTTTAGTAACGGGAGATAGTGGGAGCCATGAGGATCTTAAGCTGGGAAGAGCATGCCAGGTCAGCTTCTGGAAGAATGGCGAGGGGAGCTGGGCTGCTGAGCACCAGGAGGGTGTGTTGGGCCTGGCCCAAGCCCTCCATCCCTGGCTTTGGTGAGCAGTGGAGGGGGCGGCTGCTGCCCAGGAAAGGGGCTTGCTGGGGCCCGAGCCAGAGCCCTGAGGGCCACTTTGTGCATCCCTCGACTTCTCCAGGCTGCAGCCCCAGCCTGGCTTACTCCATCTGGTGCTCTCAGACCTGGCCTGGACCAAAACTGCCAGTGGGTACCCAGGCTACTTCTATACTTGCAGTGCCAGGACGGGTTCACCTCCTGAACCAGCCCTTGCTGTCTCTGCATAGCCTTGTTCAAAATTGTGTTTTTCTTAAAGTTAAAATAATGACCAACATTCTGCCATTGAGCATTTCTTGTGCTTCTTTTATGCACCAGGCATTTTCTGAGTGTTTTAACTACTTAACTCCTTTAATGTACACATCAGTCCCTTGGTGGAGGGGCCATTATTCTCCCCACTTCTGTCTTAAACAAATCGTTAAACTGAGGCACAAGACGTTAAGCCACTTCACTGACCAATGTCACAAAGGCAGTCTGTGGAGGAGGCAGAACTCAGCCCAGATCCTCCTCTCCTGCTTCAGGTACACCCCCACCCGCCAGCCTTTCCACGCGGACCATGTCTCTCTCTCTGCCTCTTGATGGTCCTTCAAACATCTGCAAATGCCAAATCACCCCCTCAAGCCCCCTCTTCTCTGAGGAACATCTCTCCATTGCTTCCATCTTTTAAAAATTTCTTGGGCCGGGCGTGGTGGCTCACGCCTGTAATCCAAGCACTTTGGAGGCCAAGGCGGGCAGATCACCTGAGGTCGGGAGTTCAAGACCAGCCTGACCAACATGGTGAAACCTCATCTTTAAAAAAAAAAAAAAAATTCTTACAAATGTTTATGAAGCACTTTAGTCCATGCTGGAGTTGACAGTGGGCAAAGCAGTCACGGTCCCTTGCCACGGTGACTGCAGTCTAGTGGAGGAGAGACAATAAATTCCTCACCAAAATAAAGTATTAGATCGCTGTAGCACCAAGTGCCAGCAGAGGCCCGGGGTGCCTGGGAACCTGTAACTGGGGATTTGACCTCAGTGGGAAGGTTAGGGGAGGCTTTCCAGAGGAGGTGATGTTTGGGCTAACGGTGTAGCAGGAGCGGCCATGAAAAACAGACCTTTCGAACACCAAACTGGGCAGGAAGTGTTTATTATTATTATTACGGCTGGGAGCCAGGCGATAATTTGTCCAAATGACCCAGCTCAGCTAACAAAGAGAAGCTCTGCCTTTATATAGGCGTACACTCTAGATATTACACCTGAAAGGATCTAAGGTTTACAGCCTTAGAAATCACATATGAAAGGGTGTTGGGTTTACAGTTTTAGGAATCACATATGAAAGGTTTCTGCTCTCCAGATGGAGGAGTGGGGTGGGGGTTTGATCTTGTTTAGGTAAAAACAGTGTCTTCCAGAGAGTTTCCCCAATACCAAGCCTGATATTTACTAGAAGGTGATTTAGGGGGTGCCAGTCAGCCACGCTTTTATTCTATTGAAATGCAGGGTGGAAGTCAAGGGGGAGGTGATCCTAGATGCCTGAGTCGCCTTCCTCAATGGGAAAATAGGAAGAACTTGGCAGAGGAAAGAGGCACCCCGGGAGAGGGAACAGTATGTGTAAAGGCACTGTGGCAGATGGGAGGGTGGCAGGCCAAGGACTAGAAGAAGGCTCATGGAACTGGAAGAGAGGCAAGGGGGTGCATGAGGGCAGACAGGCTGGAGGGCCTACCAGAGCCAGGCCTGGGGGATGCTCTGGGCCCTGCCTCGCAGCCCCAGGGGCAGTCAGCCCCTCCCCACTGGTTGCTCTGCTCAAGGCTGGGCTTGAACTCATAGCACAAGTCCTAGAACCAAACTTCCTGGCCCTGACAGAGGCTACCCTCTCTCCACCTTTGCTGTGTGCCCTTGTTAACACAACCTCAGCTACAGTGGCTTCTTTGGTGGCTACTGGGACTGTGTCGAGTCTCATTTATGAGGCCACACTCCTCTGTCCACCCAGCCACCCACCCAGCACAGCCTGGCACAGTCAGCACTGACTTGCCACCAGCAGCTCAACTCAAATGCACCAACTTGGGGAGGCCAGTGCCAATTCCTCCAGCAGGGTCACCCCTCTTCTTGCTCTCCCCAACTCTCAGCATGCCTCCTTGACAGCAGTAGCCCACTGAAGTGGCTGGATAGACCCCTTGCTCTCTCACCAGCCTGCAGGTTCCATGAGGCCAAGACCAGCTGTCATCACCGCAGAGGCTGGCACAGACTCCGCCCCTAGCTGTTGGTTGCATGAATGACTTACATGCCCGAGCCCCTCCTCTGTGCCAGGCCTTGTGCTGGATGCTGGGAACATGAAGAGCAGATGTAGATGCTGATAGCGGAGACAGCCAAGTAAACACTCAGGGACAATGCAGTGTGCGGAGCACAGTGATGAGGAAGCACAGGGGGCTGGGGGGCACTGGAGGGGTCTCCAGACTCCACTGGAGGATCGGCAGGGCAAGGAGGAATTCTCCAGCTGGGAGTGGTGATGAAGAGGACTCTGAAAATGAATGTGGGGAAAGTCCGTCTCCTCCAGCCTCCCCAGGCACTTCAGGAGTGTTGGTCACTGCTCTGCATTTGAAAAGTGGCTTTAATTGATTAGGTTTCTTTTCTCTCTTGGAATGTGGCTGCTCTGACATGCTCCTCGCTGCATTCCTTGTGTCCTCTCCTCTCAGCCCCTGCCTTCAGGACATTGCTCAGAAAAGTTTCATTTTTCCCACCTGGACTCCACTCTCCCTCTCCCACCCCCTCCATGGTTCTATGCCCCTCACCTTCCTGGCTCTCAGCTCATTCACCCAGCTCTGGCCATCTCAATGCGTGGGTGCCAGCCTGCACCCTCTTTACATGAGCTTTGTTGATTTCATAACCATAAATAGATAAAATGTTCTGAATGCTTTCATGTGCAAGTAGAATTGAGGGAGTGATAGCATAATGAAAAGGCCTCAGGAAAAGGAACACAGCCTGCTAAGACGCAGCGGAAGACAACACGCCGCTGCACAAGCCAGCTCCGCGTGGGGCTCCTCTTCTCACTGCACTGACCGCAGAGCTGTGGACGCAGGATGGGGAGGCGTTAGGACTCTGTTAGAAAACCTTTCCCTAGTTTCAAATCCACCAGTTCAAAAGAACAATCTAGTTAAAAAACAAAAACAAAAAGTAGAAGTCAGGAAAACCTGGGTTCAGTTGTGGATTTCTCTTATTCTAGCTGTGTGATCCTGGGCAAGTTAATCAACCTCTCTGAGAAGACAGAGAGAGATTCTTCCCCTGGGTCAGACTGGAGGCTTCAGGAGGCCCAAGATCCCACAATACCCTCCTTTTCCTCTCATACGTCCACTTTGTCTTCCTGACAATACCTTAATCACCAGCCCTGAAACTCCCCCTTCCCAAAATGCAGTCCTGAAGACTAGGTTTGGAATAGGGATTTATTGGGGTACCCTGTCTCCTCATTGCCCGTTCCAACTCCTGTTGCAGGAAGTGGAGCATCATCCTGCCTGGATGACACAAAGGGGACTGGAAGCTAATAAGGAGCCTGGCCCATTGGGCTTCCCACCTCTCCTCCATTAGGGTGTCCAGGAGCACTACTTCTCCATGGCATTTGGAATAGTAAAGGGAGCTTAGATGATAGCTCGATATACCCTGGACTAAGAGAGCTTTCTGGGTGAGAAAGAGAAACAAGTGCAACTATTCCTGGTGTGAACTCATCCTCTAGTCTAAGGATGGCAAACTTTTTTTGTAAAGGGTCAGTTAGTGAAAAAGGGTCAAAAAGTACTTAAGGCTTTTCGAACCATATGGTCTCTGTTGCAACTACTCAGCTCTTCCATTGTAATGTGAAAACAGCCATAGACAATGAGTGAATGAATGGATGTGACTGTATTCCAATAAAACTTGATTTACAAAAAGAGGCAGCAGGCTAGATGTGGCTAGATTTGCAGTCCATAATTTGTAAACCCTAGCCCTAAGCCCTACCACATGGTGCAAGAGAGCAAGCATAGGTTGGGAGCAGGAGCTAGGGATGAGGCTCAGCATTGCCAGAGACTTGCTGTGTGACTTTGATTAAGTCATTCTCCATCTCTGATCCTTTGTTTCACCATCTATCAAATAAGCATCATAATATCAGTCAAGGCTGGATGCCATGGCTCACACCTGTAACTTCAGCACTTTGGGAGGCCAATGTGGGAGGATTGCTTGAGGTCAGGAGTTCAAGACCAGCCTGGGCAGAAAAAAAGTTTAAATTATCTGGATGTATGTTTAAATTATCTGGATTTATGCCTGTAGTTCCAGCTACTCAACAGGCTGGCACAGAGGATTATTTTAGCCCAGGGGTTTGAGGTGGCAGTGAGCTCTCATCAGGCCACTACACTCTGTGTATAAATAATAATAATGATATCAGTCAGATTTGCCATGAGAATGTATCTAACAGGTCAGAGCCAATCTGAAGTCTTTTCATCCCTCTGTGTGATGCTAAGTGGAGCTGCACCCACTGCCCACCCCAACTTCACCTGGCCATGCCCTTGTCTGCTGAGGGTGGCAGCAGCCTGTCAGAAAGGAAGGTGTCTCTCTCCAGGGTCAGATTCTTCATCTGTCTTTCCAAGCTCCAGCCCCAAGTGACCCCATTTCTGTAGCAAGCCAAGCACGGGAGGAAACAAGGAATCCCTTTCTTTCCACCATCCAATCATTTGGCAGGAGGCAACGGTTCACTTGAGAGAGTGATGTGGCTGCAGTGGCTGGTGGCCAGGCTTTGGAGGAGGCCTTTGAGACTCTGGCTGGGAATAGAACTATGAAAAATGGGCTTCAGTGCTCCTCCGGAACATTCACCTATGGCCACAAGTTAAGTAGTTGCAGCTGTGGTCTCATTGGTGACTTGCACCACCACCAATTGCATCAATACATCTTTCTTGCACCATCTTGCCCACCTGTCTGGTCTGACCACTACTGCAAGCTTGCATCCTTTGGCATATTGTGATCTTCTCTGAAGCCCCATCCAGTGATTCATTCATTCATATTCTTTCTCTCTCTCCCCACTTCCCTTCCCTTCCCCCTGCTCTCTCTTTCTCACAGACACATTTGTCCAGAGCAAGACAAGATAACACTTTGACAGCCCTCTGTCAAGATCCTTGCTCCAAATCTCCAGACTAGTATCCAGGAGTCTCCATGCTGGCTCTGAAGAAGCAGATTCCTCATCCACCCTTCAATTCCTTCCCAGGGGGTCATCCTCCTCCAAATCTCTAGAAAAGATACAACTCCTCTTCTCTGATAAAGGCTGGGGGGTGATGCCCCTCCCCCAGGTTCCCAATAAAGCTATGCAAGACAGGAGCAAGAGCTCTCACAGCCTGTTTTTGTTACAAAAACCCTTTTTCGGAAAAAATAATAAAGAAAGGAATCAGCCAATCCCTCCTCGATGCCATCACCTCTTCTTGGTGATTTTTCGGGGAAAGAGTGGGTGGGTTGCTATGGCAACAGATGCGAGCTCGTCTCAGTAAAGAAGGGACCTTGATATTTTTTTCTCTCTCTCATTCTCTCAGTTGTGTGTGTGTGCGTGCATGTGTATGTGCGCTTGTGTGTGTGTGCATGCGCGCTATGCATGCCTGTGCCCACACCAGGAATTTTTTTTTTTGGGAACTAAAGAAAGCCCTTCTCTTCTCTCAGCTCTCCAAATATGGAGTGATGGAAAACCACTTACTCCTGCAGGCCAGGGAGAATTCAGGATGATTCAAGAGAAAAGGGAGAGGTCATGTGGGGCTCTTTTCCTCCATGTTTTTACTAGAGATTGTATGCAACAGAGAGAGCTTCACAAATGGTTAGGGGGTTCTTGGAAAGAGGGGAAGATGCTAGGTAGAAAGAGCTGAGCAAGACATAGATGGTGCAGGAGCCCAACAAGTGACATCAGAGAGGGCAACAGAAACTATATTGAGTCTGGGGATGCATGCACATCTCACCACGCCATCAGATGCTGAGAGAAAGACCCAGAGCAGACTCAGATATGGACACAAACACAGACACCGACAGAGAGGCATATGGAAAGTTGTAGACATAAATACACACAGGCACAAACATAGAATTGCATGGGAAGTTGGAGACTTTTTAAAAAAGACAGGCATAGATACAGACACAGGTAAACACATACAGGGGTAGAGACTTGCAGCTCCAAACACACATGCAAACAGATACACAGATAAAGACATACAAACATGTTCAGACAGGTTTAGAGGCAGACACACAGGACATACAAACACACTCTCAGTCAAGTGAACACAAACACACACAGTCTGGCTCTTTTCCTTCCATTGCCCAAGCATCTCTGAGCAGTAGTGCATAGCTGGCTGGGGATGCTGCACGCTTGCCCAGTAGGTTTGGCTGAGAGGCTCTGCTCTCCCATTCCTTCTACACACTCACCCCAAAGCCCCTCTCCCAATTCATTCCCTTGCCCACTTTCCCACAGCCAGCAGGCTCTGATGCCTCCCCCATCTCAGGCTTCTAATTCTTAGCTTGTTCTGCTGCTGCTGCCTGCCACTTGGGGGAGAGAGTGGGGTGACTCAGCCAGGCCAGGATGACTCACACTGCCAGTATTTTTAGCAGCGGCCAGGAGCTCTCTAGTGTGCCAGCCACCCCCCTCCTCCTGCTTGCTATTTCGGAACCGTCACTGGTGATATAAATAGCTCCTCTCCCACGGCCTGAAGCTGCTGCCAAGCTATTTTTGGTTCTGCACAGTTAAAAATAGCTTCATGGAGGTGGGAGGCAAGGGGAGTGGGAGCTGGCCTAGGGAGAGGAGACATCGGGGCATACAGAGCTTCTCAACTTGAATCAGAGTGGGCGAACTAGGATGAGCTCTTCTCTACCCCCTCCCTTGTCCCTTTCTAGACCCTTCTTCCCTTCCAAAGTGCTTCTTTCTATTCCATTCTGGAAAAAGCCAGGGGCTCTTCCCTTGAGCCCAGTTCTCCTCCCTTGCTTACTTCACTCCTACTAGATCCCAGGAATCTTGGCCCCCTGCAACTCCCCCATATTCATCCACACAGAATAAGGGGACAGTCAAAGAGGAGGCTCACTCTGAGGCCTGTGGGAACCCAAGCCCTACCTTGATGTCCCAGGCAAACTGTAGCCTATCTCACTTCCGTGGTGACTCTTTCAGCACCACGGACAGCTTCCAGAGCCCCATTCCTTCCGTGCAGATTCGCTCAGATTTCTGGAGGCCAAGGGACCCCCCCAGTAGACTCCTCTGATTGTGGAGAAGGACACTCAGAATGTCTCCCAGGCAGCTTTAGCATCAGTGGGTGAAGAACACAGGAACAACCCCCCTAGAATATCATACGGAAGGGGACCCAAAGATCAAGGGGTTCTTCAAATAGAAGCTTGAGAGAGGGGTGGATGGGCACATCAGAGGTCAGATCGAAATGAAAGAAGCAACACAGACCCATGTCCAGAAGGAACCATCTCTCTGTCATCCAGGTCAATAGGATTACAGACAGTGGCAGACAGACACATGGACACCGTTCCCTCCACCTCAGTTGTGACGCTTACCGCAGGATGGCCCCAACCTCTGCCAAATGCATAAGACACCAGGATAGGGTCTCCACAGCTTTGTACCCCTCTTCTAAGACATAGGTCTCCTCGACTGCCTCTCCTCCCACTCTACCTCTCTTGCTACCATCCCTTTCCACGAGGAATGGGGAATTCCCTGGTCTCAAACTGCCCTTTTTGATGTCAAAGTTCATCTCCAGGCTTCCTGTGTGACTGGGACTTCCCAGTCCCACTACCCCAATTTTTAAGTGGCCTGATTTCCAGCCCCTTAAGTGATTCCATGCACACACAGCTACTCCATCAAATGAGATTTCAGATAAGAACATTCGCTAGCCCACTTGCTTCTTGCATTATTGAATCCCCGGGTAAGAACGGCATCTCCTCGCCCCTGTAGAGAGCAATCATCTGTGGTGAAAAGAGAAAGAAGGAGGAGTATCGGATAGGGCAAAGGTGACAGGATATGGAGAAGCAAGAAAGGGGAAGCTTCAGGGGTCGGGGCACTAAGCTGAACCGACCACCAAGTACGCTAGGAGAAAAAGAAACGAAGGTGAGAGGTGGAGAGTTGAAGGTGGAGAGGCAGAGCCAGCAGCCCTAGCGCCACAGATGTGGAGAAGGGTAGAGGGAGCCTGGCGAAGTTACAGGGTCCCTGGTAGCTGCAGGGGTCACGGAGGGTCCGGCGAGGCCCCCTCGCTTCTCGGCTGCTCCCCCATCTTGCCCGCCTAGGCAGAGCGGGGAGCCCTGCAGAGCTGTGCGGAGGCAGTCATGCCCCGCCCGCCGCCGCCGCCGCCGCCGCGGCAGCCGCCGGAGGATTCCTGTCCTAATATGGAGCTGGGATTCCCCCGGCCCCGCCCCCGCCCCCGGCCCGCGGGGAGACCGAGGCTGGCAGCAGGGCGGGGGGAAGCGCTCGCTTGGGGGCCGGTAACGGGGTGGAGGAGGGGGGAAGGGATGCCTAAGTGCAGATCCAGGTCCTCGCTGCCCCCCGCGTCCCTGCCTCAGTTTCCCCCTTCAGCAGCTAAGGTTAATTAGCTGACAGGGAAACCAAGAATCACTGCAGCCTAGCGCTTGTGTTGGTTTCTATTCCTGGCTGTGAGAAAACAGGATCAACGCCAAATTCAGCTGGTCCCTTTCCCACTGGACCCCCTTTCCACCCATCCTAGGGACTTAGACCCCCATGAACACCCCCCGATAAACCGCCAAGGCCCGGTTTGGGAAGACGGGGAGGGGATTTGATTTGTTTTTTGAAAACGGCCAAGGGAATCCCAGGTTGAGTAGTCCCCAGAGAGGAACCCCAGCTGTGACCTGTCCCACGAAGGCCAAGGAAAGTCCTCCTTCACTGCATGTGAACGTGACCTTGTCTGGCAAGTAACGAGGGAGATTTGTAGACAGCCCTGTTCCTACCCATTCCCTCAAATCCTCAGAAAAATTAGTGTCAGTGCCGGCCCCTCTCTGCCCTCTGCAGACTCCTGCCGGGGGCTTCAGGCCGCCCTAACCCTGGCCCTGTCGCTTCCCTCAACTGAACGCGTTCCCCACACCCCATTCAAGCTTTCCTAACGCAGCGCCTGCCTCTCCGCTCAGCTCCCGCCAGGCTCGGCCCCCTCTGCAGCCTCCTGCTCCCCCCTCGCTCGCCCCCCTCCCGCTCTCATTCTACGTCATGGGATGACGTCGGAAGCCGGGCGGGAGGAGGAGCCCCCCTCCCCAGTCAGCGGCTCCCGCTGCAGCTCGCTTAGCCCAGCCTCCCGCTCTCCCGCCCCCCAGCTCTAAAACGAGCCCCCCACGCCTGGCAGGAGCTATATAAGGCGGCGTGAGGCAGGCGAGGGGGGCAGCGCAGCCGAGCGGAGCCCAGGAGAACAGAGAGCGAGCCTGAGCGAGAGACGGGGAAGCACGGAGGAGGAAGCCGCCGGTGCGTCGGGACGGGAGCGAAGGTGCTCGGGCGCCCGAGCTGGAGCTCCGCAGCCGCCGGTCATGTACCGCTCCACCAAGGGCGCCTCCAAGGCGCGCCGGGACCAGATCAACGCCGAGATCCGGAACCTCAAGGAGCTGCTGCCGCTGGCCGAAGCGGACAAGGTCCGGCTGTCCTACCTGCACATCATGAGCCTCGCCTGCATCTACACTCGCAAGGGCGTCTTCTTTGCTGGAGGTGAGCATGCTGGGACTACCGGAGATCCGAGCTGCCGGGAGCCGGAGACCGTGGAGCTGGGGAATCCGCTGGGGCTGCTGCATGTCTAGGGCAGCGTGCTGGCGAGCTGGGGAGATTCGGGACTGTCTATTTTTCCTCCTGAGCTCCCTCCAAACCTCATCTTAGTTCTGAATGAGAGTTAGAGAGCCTGGACGGTATCTCTAACACCAGGGGCCTTAGAGGAGAGGAGAGGAGAAGAGCCAGGACAGAGCGGCCTCGGTGCCCGACAGTGCAAAGGCGCTCGGGGAGCTGGGCAGGGAAGCCCGGGAAGTTGCAGGGATGGAGCGGCCTGAATCTAGGGAAGCGTAGCCCTGTCCGCGGTGCTGAAAGGGATTTCCTGTCGCCTTCGGGGGGTGCTGCCCGTGGTGCTGACGACCGCTTCGGCCGAGCAGGGAGCTGTCCACGGTTCTGAACCCACAGTCCGCTTTGGAGCTCTGTCCGCGGTTCTGAGATTCAGAGCCTCTTGGGAGCTCTGACCACGGTTCAGAAATTCAGAGCCGAGGAGGCGCCGATCCGGTTTAGAAGTCTAGGGCTTGCGGGCTATGGAGATACAGCAACAGGTTCCCTGGCCAAGAACTGCGGGCAGCGGGTCAACAGGTGTTTGCAGAGGCAGGTCCATGAGAAATTCCTCTGGATTCTTTGAAACTCAGGCCATGCCTTCCTCACTTCTGCTTTGCCTCCCAGTCTTACTCCTGACTCACCATGTCTTCTCGCCCTGCAGGCACTCCTCTGACGGGCCCCACGGGGCTTCTCTCAGCTCAAGAACTTGAGGATATCGTAGCAGCACTACCCGGCTTTCTGCTTGTGTTCACAGCTGAGGGGAAGTTGCTCTACCTGTCTGAGAGTGTGAGCGAGCATCTGGGCCACTCCATGGTGAGTGCTGAGAGTCATTTCAGCTGAGGCTGGGCATGAAGGGGGCACCATAAGCCTTACACTCCTGAGGAACTGGGAATTACAATGGAGAGAGAGGTTATACCCTGCAAGATACCATAGATCAAAGATTGGCTCCCTCTGTTCTCACTAATGGTCATCTCTTCTTTTCCTTTCTCCAGGTGGACCTGGTTGCCCAGGGTGACAGCATCTACGACATCATTGACCCAGCTGACCACCTCACCGTGCGCCAGCAACTCACCCTGCCCTCTGCCCTGGACACTGGTAAGGACTCCCTTCTTCCCTCCTCGGTCCAATTTCCCACTTGCTTCCCTTCTCCCCTGCATCCACTGTCTCGCTCAGCCACTCACCCTCTTATCGGTTTTTCTCTTCACCCATCTAGATCGCCTCTTCCGCTGCCGTTTCAACACCTCCAAGTCCCTCAGGCGCCAGAGTGCAGGCAACAAACTGGTGCTTATTCGAGGCCGATTCCATGCTCACCCACCTGGGGCCTACTGGGCAGGAAACCCCGTGTTCACAGCTTTCTGTGCCCCACTGGAGCCGAGACCCCGCCCTGGCCCTGGCCCTGGCCCTGCCTCACTCTTCCTGGCCATGTTCCAGAGCCGTCATGCTAAAGACCTGGTCCTACTGGACATCTCTGAGAGGTAAGCTTGGAGTGTTCAGATTCCAAGAGAAAGGCAGGCCGGAGATGAGGGAACCCTAGATTCTGGAGTCAGGGGCAGGGAGGATGGGGTTTAGGGGGGCAGAGGATCTGGGAGGGAGTGAGATGCATGGGTATCAAGCAAGGAAAACAGAAAGCTGACCTCACCCTTTCCACCTTCCCAGTGTCCTAATCTACCTGGGCTTTGAGCGCAGTGAACTGCTTTGTAAATCATGGTATGGACTGCTGCACCCCGAGGACCTGGCCCACGCTTCTGCTCAACACTACCGCCTGTGTGAGTGTCCAGAGAGGCTGGGGACAAGAGAGCAAGCTGAGAAAGGGCATGGGAGACCAGACAAAGAATGAGCTGTAGTGTGATGCTGGGGAGATAACAGAGGCCAACAGTTTCAGATGCTATAGGGTGAACATGAGGGTGAGGATTCAAGGCAATAATAGAAGCAGAACTGGGGACTCTGAGTGGTGAGGTCAAGGTAGAGAGCTGAGTGGTGCAGGTGAGGGTAGTCAGAGAAGAGGATGTCATGGCTATCTTAATTCAGTGGAGAGGTGAGCAAAGGTGGGGAGTAGGTAGAGTTGCCTGGTGGGCATCCTAACTCTGCATCTTCTTTCTCCCCAGTGGCTGAGAGTGGAGATATTCAGGCAGAGATGGTGGTGAGACTACAGGCCAAGACTGGAGGCTGGGCATGGATTTACTGCCTGCTATACTCAGAAGGTCCAGAGGGCCCCATTACTGCCAATAACTATCCAATCAGGTAAGCCACAAGCCAGGGGTCTAGGGGGCAGCTGAGGTCAGCATGGAGGAGAAACAAATCAGGGAACTGCTCTGAAAATGGACACGAGACCCTTACCAGCTGCCTCTTCTCTCCTCTCCAGTGACATGGAAGCCTGGAGCCTCCGCCAGCAGTTGAACTCTGAAGACAACCAGGCAGCTTATGTCCTGGGCACTCCGACCATGCTGCCCTCATTCCCTGAGAACATTCTGTCCCAGGAACAGTGCTCCAGCACTAACCCACTCTTCACTACAGCCCTGGGGGCTCCCAGAAGCACCAGCTTCCCCAGTGCTCCTGAACTGAATGTTGTCTCTGCATCAGAAGAGCTTCCCCGGCCCTCCAAAGAACTGGACTTCAGTTACTTGGCATTCCCTTCTGGGCCTGAGCCTTCTCTCCAAGCAGAACTGAGCAAGGATCTTGTGTGCACTCCACCCTACACACCCCACCAGCCAGGAGGCTGTGCCTTCCTCTTCAGCCTCCATGAGCCCTTCCAGACCCACTTGCCCGCCCCATCCAGCACTCTTCAAGAACAGCTGACTCCAAGCACTGCAACCTTCTCTGATCAGTTGACACCCAGCAGTGCAACCTTCCCAGATCCACTAACTAGCCCACTGCAAGGCCAGCTGACTGAAACCTCAGTCAGAAGCTACGAAGACCAGTTGACTCCCTGCACCTCTACCTTCCCAGACCAGCTGCTTCCCAGCACGGCCACCTTTCCAGAGCCTATGGGTAGCCCTGCCCATGAACAGCTGACTCCTCCCAGCACAGCATTCCAAGCACACCTGGACAGCCCCAGCCAAACCTTCCCAGAGCAACTGAGCCCCAATCCTACCAAGACTTACTTCGCCCAGGAGGGATGCAGTTTTCTCTATGAGAAGTTGCCCCCAAGTCCTAGCAGCCCTGGTAATGGGGACTGCACGCTCTTGGCCCTAGCCCAGCTCCGGGGCCCCCTCTCTGTGGATGTCCCCCTGGTGCCCGAAGGCCTGCTCACACCTGAGGCCTCTCCAGTCAAGCAGAGCTTCTTCCACTACTCTGAAAAGGAGCAGAACGAGATAGACCGTCTCATCCAGCAGATTAGCCAATTGGCTCAGGGCATGGACAGACCCTTCTCAGCTGAGGCTGGCACTGGTGGACTAGAGCCACTTGGAGGACTGGAGCCCCTGGACTCCAACCTGTCCCTGTCGGGGACAGGCCCCCCTGTGCTCAGCCTGGACCTAAAACCCTGGAAATGCCAGGAGTTGGACTTCCTGGCTGACCCTGATAACATGTTCCTGGAAGAGACGCCCGTGGAAGACATCTTCATGGATCTCTCTACCCCAGACCCCAATGAGGAATGGGGTTCAGGGGATCCTGAGGCAGAGGGCCCAGGAGGGGCCCCATCACCTTGCAACAACCTGTCCCCAGAAGACCACAGCTTCCTGGAGGACCTGGCCACATATGAAACCGCCTTTGAGACAGGTGTCTCAGCATTCCCCTATGATGGGTTTACTGATGAGTTGCATCAACTCCAGAGCCAAGTTCAAGACAGCTTCCATGAAGGTGAGTCCAGCCAAAAGGTCCAAGAACCCAAGTCCCTCTCCTGCCAAGGAAATGCTGGGTAGAATTAGGTGAATCATTTCCCCTCTCTGTACCTCTATTTTATTAAGGGATGACATCACCTGCTGCAAAGAGTAGCAGTGGGGATAAGGAAAAAAATGAAAGACTTAAGTTTTGAACAAGCAGACCTGGCAGGGGTTGGGGCTGTGGGGTAGAGTGCTAGAGAATCCTTAAGGAGGGCTTGTGCTTAACTTTATTAAGCTTGTGCTTAACTAGATCAGCCTTCACCACCCCCATTTACAGATGAAAATAATCAAGGTCCCAGAGTTAAGGAAACTCTCCTTCAAACTGATGGAAGAGGGACTAGAGCTCTATCAGAGTATCCTAGCTCCCTGAAGGGATACAGAGCAAGAGTTTATAGAAGTTGGTAAAAGAAAGATGAGGCTCAGTCCCTGACTACGGCCTCAGTTTCACTCCATCCATCCAAATTGCTCCCTAATCTACTGAGTCTCTGGGGATCGTTTTGTCATTGAGCCAACATCTTTGAAGCCCATACTAACACCAACACATTCTCAGCCCCAGGATCCTCTGTCCTAATTGTTCTAACTGATTGTGCTCTCTTTCTATCTCTCCCTGCAGATGGAAGTGGAGGGGAACCAACGTTTTGAATAAGTCTGTGACTTAACGTCGTCAAGTATGGCATATTGTCATCAAGACGTGGAGCCGCTCTCCACCCCCCTGGGACTGTTGGGGGGATTCTGGGGGCCAGAGGGGGATATATATGATTCCCCAGGCCCTGCAGGATTTGCGGGGGGAGGTGGGAGGGCAAGGGAGGGGAGCTTCTTTTTAAAATCAAGAGACTTCCAGCTATCCCAGTTTCCATTTCAATCTGTATTCACTCGTAGTGAGTTTCCTTGAATGGGATTTCAAGCGGAGAATGGGGGAGTCTCACTTCCCTGCCGCGTTGCCCCATTGGCCTGGGCCAGTTCTCCACTCCTAGGGGCCAAGCCACCTCTAGGCCTTGGTGGGGGAAAGGCAGGGCCCACCCGGGCCAGCCCGTGCCCTAAGGGGCTCTTGACACCCACGTAGAATTCTCTACACACCAGTAACGGGATTTCAATTCCGATGGACTCTGCCGCCCTGGCGGCCCTTCCTGTGACTTTTGCGCCCCGCGCCTGGGGTGGGGGGTGCGAAGAGACGCTACGTTCCTTTCCGATGGAGGAAGGCAGACCTGCCGTCACACATGTGCTTGCACGAGTGCGTGTACCTGGTGCGGGACTCAACCGGCCGCCAGACTGCCTGGGCCTGCCCAGATGGCCACCTCGTGGTGCTGCGGTGACTTTGTAGCCAACTTTATAATAAAGTCCAGTTTGCCTTTTTGGTACCTCTGGTGTCATGCACTGCTGTGTAAAAGGAAGGGTGAAGGATAAGTTCAGGAGGCTTGGATGGGAGCCTGGGGATCACGAGGTAAAAGCTGGACCTGTTTATGGCCCCAGCATTTCTTCATCTACTCATGAATTCATTCATTCATTCACCCATTCATTCATTCTTTCACTCAACATCTACATGTACGTTGTGTGGCCCATACTGTGCTAGAAGCTGGAAAGTTTAGGGCTGAAACAAATGTTATGTCTTACCCTCAAGGTGCTTGGCATCCAGTACTAGAGAATATTGGCATCTTCTCCCTGCGCCAGGCTTACAATGCTCGTGGTGTGGGAGGGAACAGAGGGCCTAGAGGAGGACAAGAGGATTCAACTTGATATTGGCTCTGGACACGGGCTTGAAGCTTCTGCTTACAAGTTATTTCTTCACCTGATCCTTCAGGGAAGCAACTTCTTTGTGGGGCCCTGGATCAACTCATTGGAAATTATAAACACGTCTGTAATCCTTGCACAGGGCTTTCAGCTGACACACTCTTCTACATATCTTATTTGCTGCAACAAAGCCTCTCAAACAGGCATATTAGCCCATCTCACTGATGAAGAAACTGAGGACCACAGGTAAAAAGTTATTTGCTCCCACAGTTGGTGAGATGCATAGGTGGGTGGGCAACATACCCAGAGCATCTGCATCCCAGCCCTGGGCTGTTTTCTCTGCTGCGAGAGGCAGTGAACCACCACCTCAGATCATCCCATCCCAGATTACTCAAGAAGGGCAAATGTGGGCTGCAGCAGGGGCCTCTCTCCCAAGCATGAGGTGAGAAACTCCCTCCTTTTGTCCCTCCAGGTCTGTAAAGTCGATTTGAACAGAATATAATTCAGTAGGTCAAGAGAAAAAAGTTACCAAAAGTGCTGTTTTCCTCCAAACTTGAAGGCCAAACAGCCACAGGGTAGGGTGAGGGCAAATGAAAATGAAGAGATGGGCTGGGAGCAGTGGCTCATGCCTGCAATCCCAGCACTTTGGGAGGCCAAGGCAGGAAGATTTCTTGAGCCCAGAAATTTGAGATCAGCCTGGGCAATATGGTGAAACCCTGTCTTTACAAAATACAAAAATTAGCTGGGTGTGGTGCACACTTGTAGTCCCAGCTACATGAGAGGCTGAGGCAGGAGGATCTCTTGAGCCTGGGAGGCAGAGGTTGCAGTGAGCCAGGATCACACCACTGTACTCCAGCCTGGGCAACAGAGTGAACCCTGGATTCAAATCTCACCTCCACCAATTATTTGCCAAATGGGACTTGAGGCTCAGTTTCTCTACAAGTGAAGTGGGACTCACAAATACAGCACTTATCTCCCAAAGATGCTGTTAGAACTTGATAGTATCCATTTATAAACTGAGAAGTGCAGAATGGACTTAAGTTATCAAATTGAATTAGAAGGCAATGGTGACCTCAAAGGCTTAGAGCACATTTCTTTCTCAAGGAAAGGAAAGAAACTCTATGTCCCAATCTTTCTCCAGTGAAGTACAGGGGCTGGGTTCCAGGAACTGAGGGCGTAACCCTGAGAAAGCCCCTAAGCCTCCTTTTATTCCAAATCCTCCAGCTCTGGGGCCATGCCCTTCAGAGAATTCCATGGGAAGGAAGATACTCCCAAGGACCTGTCACCACTTTTCCACCTTGGTTGGGTCCTTGCCTGGAAAAGGAGGGTGGAATTTTGCCGTCTGCCTTCCTTGTGCATCTGTTCTCCAACTTGGACAAAATAACTGGGCTGTCAGCCCCAGGAGGACCCTGGCACCGAGCACAGGACTGGCATATACCAGGCATCCTCAAAATGTCTTCTTGAAAGGAATCTTCCTTCCTTTCTTCCTTCCTTCTTTTCCTTTCTTTCTTCTTTCTTTTGTTCTTTCTCTTTCTTTCTTCTTCTTTTGAGACAGGGTCTTACTATATTTATTGAAAAAATTTCTTTCTTTCTCTCTCTTTCTTTCTTTCCTTCTCTCTTCTTTCTTTCTTTTGAGACAAGGTCTCATTATATCACCCAGGCTGGACTCAAACTCCTGGGCTTAAGTGATCCTCCCACCTCATCCTCCTAAAATGATGGGATTACAGGTGCACAGCACTCCGCCTGGCTGAGAGAACTACTGAATATCAATCCAAGGATTCCATTAGAGTCATCAGTTTCTACCATAAACATGTGTTCCTAAGTTCCCCAGAGGGAATCTTAAGTGACCATGAGCTCAAGACACACATTGGAGTCCCATCTAAAAACCTCCCTGGGGATATTTTTTAAAAAAAAAAAAAAAAAAAGGAAAGTCTGGACAGGCAATTGTGGTTGGCTCATGCCTATAATCCCAGAACTTTGGGAGGACGAGGACAAGGTGGGAGGATAGCCTGAGCCCACGAGTTCAATACCAGCCTGGGCAACAAAGCAAGACCCAATCTCTACAAACAAAAATTAGCTGGGCATGGTGGTGTGCCCCTATAATTCTGGCTACTTGGGAGGCTAAAGTGGGAGGATTGCTTAAGCCCAGAAGTTACAGACTGCAATAAGCTATGGTCACACCATTGCGTTCTAGCCTGGGTGACAGAGCAAGACCCTGCCTCAAAAACAGAACAAAACAAAAAGGAAAATCTGAGAAACGTAAGGAAACATAATGATGAAATAGAATATAGTATACTAGAGCAGAAAAAGGACGCAAGGTAGTGGGGAAGCCTGAATAAAGGATAGACTTCAGTTAATAATACGTATCAACCGTATCAACTGACTCATTAATTGTGACAAATGTACCATGTAAGTGTGAAATGTTGATACTGGGAAAACGGCTGTGGGGTCTATGAGAACTTCGTATGATCTTCACAACTTTTCTCTAAGTCTAAATCTATTCTAGGCCAGGCGCGGTGGGTGGATCACCTGAGGTCAGGAGTTGGACAGCAGCCTGGCCAACATGGTGAAACTCCGTCTCCACTAAAAATACAAAAAATTAGCCGGGCATAGGGGTAGGCGCCTGTAATCCCAGCCACTAGGGGGGCTGAGGCAGGAGAATCAATTGAACCCGGGAGGCAGAGGTTGCAGTGAGCCGAGATCACGCCATTGCACTCCTGCCTGGGTGACAGAGTGAGATTCTGTTTTGAAAAAAACAAAGCAAAATACTGCCACAACTTTAAAAGGTAAAAATTACGGGAGAAAAAATAGAAACGCCTCCCTGGTATTTGGTGGCAGTGACGGGAGATGGTAGTGTGTGTGGACGAGAAGGCACCCTGACACTCAGAACTGGAGAGCCAGGCAGCCCGCCAGAGCGAAGTTGAAAGAGCCCATGGCGCCCCCTGCTGGACATAGAACTATCTGCTTCCGTTCCCTTCCCTGGCACGGTCCCTGTGGCTCAGAGCATCAATATTGCATCTTAGAACAGATGGGTAAACTGAGGCCCAAAGAGAGGAAAGGAATTGCCCAATGGTACTTCCAAAATTACTGCAGAGGCAAAATCTGACCGTCAAAGAGTTCCCTTGCCACCCACACCAGATTGCTGTTCTGGGAGCAAAATGTATGAGAAAGGGCTGAAGTTTTGGAGTCACAAAGACTGAGCTCAAATACTGGCTCTGGCACCTCATTTTTGCATGTGACAAACACTTATGACACCTACATGCGCCAGGGGCTTTTCTGGGTGCTGGGGAAAACAAAACAAGGCAGACAAAGTCCCTGCTCACTGAAGTTGTGGGAAGACATAACAAAAAGTAAAATAACTCTCTAAAAGGAGCATGCAGTGTGTGCCGTGAAGGAAAGAACTGGCATGCTGTGGCACAGAGGAACTGAGGAGGGTGCTAATGTAGAGCGGGGTGTCAGAAAGCTCTTCTAAGGTGACGTTGAGCTAAGACCTAAAAAATAAGAAAGAAGAGGCCAGGTGCAGTGTCTCATGCCTATAATCCCAGCACTTTGGGAGGCTGAGGTGGGTGGATGGCTTGAGCCCAGGAGTTTGAAACCAGCCTGAGCAACATGGCAAAACCCTGTATCTAAAAAAAAAAAATGCAAGAAATTAGCAAGGAGTGGTGTTGCACACCTGTGGTCCCAGCTACCTGGGAGGCTGAGGTGTGAATGTCACCTGAGCCCAGAAGGCCAACCACTGCACTCCAGCCTGGATGACAAGAGTGAGACCTCGTCTTAAAAAAAAAAAAAAAAAAAGAGGCTGTGCATGGTGGCACATGCCTGTAATCCCAGCACTTTAGGAGGCCGAGGCAGGCGGATCACCTGAGGTCAGAAGTTCAAGACCAGCCTGGTCAACATGATGAAACCTCTGTCTCTACTCTACTAAAAATACAAAAATTAGCTGGGTGCAGTGGTGGGCGCCTATAATCCCAGCTACTCAGGAGGCTGATGCAGGAGAATCACTTGAGCCTGGGAGGCAAAGGTTACAGTGAACTGAGATTGTGCCACTGCACTCCAGCCTGGGCAACAGAGCAAGACTCAGTGAAAAAGAAAGAGACTGGGTGCAGTGGCTCATGCCTGTAATCCCAGCACTTTCGGAGGCCGAGACAGGCAGATCACCTGAGATCAGGAGTTCAAGACTAGCATTGCCAACATGGTGAAACCTTGTCTCTACTAAAACTACAAAAAATTACCCTGGCATGGTGGTACACACCTGTAATCCCAGCTACTTGGGAGGCTGAGGCAGGAGAATCACCTGAATCCGGAGGTGGACGTTGCAGTGAGCTGAGATTGTACCACTGCACTCCAGCCTGGGTGACAGAGTGAGATTCCGTCAAAAGAAAGAAAGAGAAAGAAATAAGGAAAGAAAGAGAGAGAGAGAGAAAGAAGGAGAGAAAGAAAGAACAAAAGAAAGAAAGAAGGAAAGAAGGAATGAAAGAAAGAAGAAAGAAGGAAAGAAAGAGAAAAGAAAGACGGAAGGAAGGGAGGGAGGGAGGGAGGGAGGGGAAAGGCCGGGCATGGTGGCTCATGCCTATAATTCCAGCACTTTGGAAGGGTGAGGTGGGTGGATCACCTGAAGTCAGGAGTTCAAGACCAACCTGGCTAACATGGCAAAACCCCATCTCTACCAAAAATACAAAAATTAGCCAGGCATGGTGGCATGTAGCTATACTCCCAGCTACTCAGGAGGCTGACGCAGGAGAATCACTTGAACCTGGGAGGTGGAGGTTGCAGTGAGCTGAAATCGCGCCACTACACTCCAGCCTGGGTGACAGAGTGAGACTCCATCTCAAAAAATATATAAATAAATAAATAAAAACTGAAGTGAGATGAATATTGGAATTCTGTCCACTGATGCCTGAAAGAATTAATTCAAACCCTTTCTGGATGAGGGCACATCCACCTTAGACCTCAAGGAGCTTCAATAAATAATTTATCAAAGGCATGGAGCAACACGGAACCAAAGATAACCAGGGGCCAGGTGCAGTGGCTAACGCCTGTAATCCCAGCACTTTGGAATGCTGAGGCAGGAGGATCACTTGAGCCTGGGAATTCGAGATCAGCCCCAGCAACAGAGTGAGACCCTGTCTCTACAAAAAAAATACTTAGAAATTAGCTTGGCATGGTGGCTAATTCCTGTTTTCCAACTGAGTTTTAAATTTCAGTCTTCGTGTTTTTCATTTCTAGTTCTACTGGTTCTTTTACATATCTGCTTTATCACCTCTTTTTTTTTAAGTTTTCTTTTTTTTATTGAGCAGCTTCCTGAACCAGTCTCTGAGCCTACTCCGGCTCAGGAGGCAGGAAAATGGAAAATTAAGACCACATGGAAAACATCTGTACATTGTCTGAAAACCAATTGCCTGTGTGATCTGGATATTTTAATTTATCACGGGCTACTATAATCTATAATAGGCCAAGCTTTAGTAAAAATACATAATCCAAAATGCTATTTTCTATTTCAGTTACTGAATCACCTTGAAGGGAAGTAAATTTCACTATTGATACAATGAAAACTATATACACTACAGGTCCACAACTGTAATCTCAGCACTTTGGGAGGCTGAGGCAGGTGGGTCACTTGAGGTCAGGAGTTTGAGACCAGCCTGGCCGACGTGGTGAAACCCCATCTCTACTAAAAAATACAAAAATTAGCTGGGCGTGGTGGCAGGCATCTGTAATCCCAGCTACTCGGGAGGCTGAGGCAGGAGAATCGCTTGAGCCCAGGAGGCGGAGGTTGCAGTGAGCTGAGATTGCTCCACTCCACTCCAGCCTAGGCAATAGAGTGACTCAGTCTCAAAAGAAAAAAAGAAAGAAAAGAAAACTGTATACACTATTGATATAATTAAAAAAAATCAGTATTTGAAGAAAAAACAATTGACGTATACTGCATATGGAGTATCTTAAGGGAGAAAGTCCTTAAAAGGGCAACAGCCCGCCACATACTCATGACTATCTCCCCTTCAAGACATTTGCCACATTTCAAACCTGCATGGGGAGGAATGCTAAGTTCAAAACTGCTGAAAGGCAGAACTGAATTCCCACAGTCTTCTGGAGATCTTCCAAGCTCTCAGTCAAAGCCCAGGAGGGCCATGGCAGGGAATAGGCACAAACCAGAGGTCTGATAAAATTGCAGTCTACCTTGACTCACCTTAGTCCTTGGAACAAGATAATCAATCACTCACTTCATCTAACGCTGGAAGGGGATTCTGAAGCTACTATGGTTCCTGTAATACAATATCCACGAAACTCAAAGAGTAAGAAAAACGTTAACGGCCAGGAGTGGTGGCTCACGCCTGTAATCCCAACACTTTGGGAAAATGAGGCAGGAACATCATGAGGTGAGGAGTTCGAGACCAGCCTGGCCAATATGGTGAAACCCCATCTCTACTAAAAACACAAAAATTAGCCGGGCATGATGGTGCATGCCTGTAGTCCCAGCTACTCAGGAGGCTGAGGCAGAAGAAAATGAAGTCTTGGCTGGGTGCAGTGGCTCACGCCTATAATCCCAGTACTTTGGGAGGCCCAGGCAGGCAGATCACCTGAGGTCAGGAGTTCGAGATCAGCCTGGCCAACATGGTGAAACCTCGTCTCTACTAAAAATAAAAAAAAATTAGCCATGCGTGGTGGCATGGAACTGTAACCCCACCTAACTGGAAGGTTAACGCAGAAAATGACTTGAATTTGGGAGGCAGAGGTTGTAGTGAGTCAAGATCATGCCACTGCACCAGCGTGGGTGACAGAGCAAGACTCCATTTCAAAAAAAAAAAAAGATTACTAAACCATCATTTAAAATATTTTAGAAAGATAATTTTTAAATGTTCTAAATAGTTGCCAAGTTAAAAGTACAGTGTTGTATAGATGTATAGAGTATGACCCCAACTTGTTTTTTTCAAAATGCATTATACATAAATACACACACAAAGAAAAAAAAGAGCAGAAAAGATATACACCAAATATTGGCAGGAGTATCACCTGGGTGGTGGGATAACACGAGGTTTTTCTTTTAGGTGTTTATCTACCTATGCTTTCTATATTTTCTCAGTGTAAAATGAAGCGTCTAGCACGTAACACATGCTCAGTATATGCGAATCTCCTTTCTCCCCCAGCTCTTGCTCTTTTCTGAAAGGACAATCAGGAAACAAAACGCTAAGGGCTTCCCGAGGACTTCTGCCTCCGACAGGAACCTGCTGAAGCTTTGGTCTTTCTGTGGTAGCTGTGAGCCCTACAATAGTTCATGTTCGGCCACATCTGACCCAGAGCCAGGGGCAGAAGCTTAGTAGAAGGGCTTCAAGTAGCCCCTGGGATCTGGGCACTCTGTGAAGTGACCCTGCCTCTGGCTGTGAGCTGAGATCTCCACAGGGACCTGTTTCTGCTAAGCTAGCAAGTCCCTAAGAGATAAGAGATTTTTGATAGAAGCAGCAGGCAATATACCCCAGCCCCAGCACCCATGGTTCCCACTCTGGGGAGGGGAAGAACACAGGATTTCGAATGAGAAGGCCTGGGTTCTATTCAGAACTTGGGCAATAAAACAAAACAACGGTAACTTAAGAAAGAAAAAAAAAAGGCCAGGTGCAGTGGTTCACGTCTGTAATTCCAGCACTCTAGGAGGCGGAGGCGGGCGGATCACAAGGTCAAGAGATGGAGACCATCCTGGCCAACATGGTGAAACCATCTTAGTACAAAATACAAAAATTAGCCAGGCATGGTGGCGTGTGCCTGTAGTCCCAGCTACTCAAGAGGCTTAGGCAGAAGAAAAAAAAAGAAAAAAAAGGATCTGGACAAGTTACTTGGCTTGGCTGAGCCTCAGTTTGCACATCTGAGAAGCAGCATGAAGACCCCAATTTCCTAATGTCTGCCCACATTGGCTACCATCAGTACCGGTCTCCTTCCCCAGGGTCCCAAGATTGAAGCTGACAGTGAGCAAGAAAGGATGTTTATTCAGGCCTGATGCCTTGAAAAAGCCAGATGTACAAAAATATATCATTCAAAGTCACAAAAACAATCACCATATTTGTGTGACCTCCCTTCCTCCCCCTGGGCACAGCCTTTGCAAATGCTTCCTTTAAAATCTGGGAGTTGGGGGGCAAGGGTCACTTCTTGGCAGCTTCTTCCTGGGCGGCCAAATCTGCCTCCTTCTGAGCAGCCAGGAAGATGGCTCGTTCCTTCTGGAAAGCTGCAAGCTCTTCTGAACCGAGGCTGTAAGTGAAGAAAGACAGACAGTTGGCACATGGTCGGTCACTGGTGGGAGCTCACAGGACCCCTCGTCTTGCAGGGGCTCGAAGGGGCCTCTGTCTCAGAGCCCAGCTTGCCTGGCCCCTTCTCCCTCCCTGACTTCTCAGCCTCCATACCTTTGCTCATATTTCCTCTCCAGGGACACCATCTCCCAACCCCCAACCTTTTGTTCCCTTATTAAATCCCTACTCATCCTTTGAGGCATCAGCCGTACGCCAGTCCAGATTAACTGGGGTATTCTGTGCTCCAAAATATGCTGTACAGTGACATCACAGGCTGAGCATGTGTGTCTCTCCCAGGGCAGGGGTCAGATTTACCCATCTCCATGCTCCCAGTAAAAGAAAAGATTTGAGAAAAGTCAAGTCCACGTCTGCTCCATGCTTAACCCCACCCTTCTTGGGAAACAATCAATCATCAGCCTTGACACGGGATGTGACACAGCAGCAAGAGAGCAGTAAAGGATTGAGTCGCTGTCTCTGTCCAGCCTGTTGTCTAGGCCAGACACCCTCCCACCCAACATCTTGCTTTAATGAAACAATTCCTTAAGTCATCCAAAGCCCCATGACAGGGGGTCCCCTGTTTGCCTCAGGAGCAAGCATGAACCTGACCCAGCTCAAGAGTCCTTCCCCACTGGTCCTTCCCTCATGTCATTCTCCACTCGCCTCTAGGACTATACACCCTGGTCACACTGAACTTCTCCCACTTGGATCCTTCATGGAAATCTTTCCATTTCTTAGAACATTTGCAGAACGTCTAATACATAACAGGTGCCCAATAAGTGTATTCCAAATCAATGAATGTGGCCTCCCACCCCTGCCCCCTCCTCTAGAATCTAGGGTCCCTTGAATCAAAAGTTGACTTTCCCACTGCCACCTGCCAGGACACTTACTCCTTCACCACACGAATGCCCATGGAACGGGCAGACCCGATGATGGAGCGGACAACAGAGGACAGGGGTACGTCCTGCAGGACGAATATCTCATCCTGAGCTTTGATGAGGGCAATCTCATACACATGTTTCAGGGTCACCAGGCCCGCCACCTCTTTCCCTGGAAGGAAGGAACAAATGGCTCTTCAGGTGTTACTGCTTCCTTCTGGCGCCCCCAGAATCTCCGACACCCATCCTGGCCCTCACCTGTCTGCCGGGCCCCCTTCTCAATCCCAGCTGCTGCCTTCAGGAAGTAGGAAATAGTGGGTTGTCCAATCTTGATGTCAAATGTTCTGTCAGGCTTAGCAGAAAAAAGAAATATGGGATTCTCTCTTCCTGCTGCCCCATCCCAGGGAACTTCTAATGTCCTGCCTCTGCTTCCTTCACCTCACTTTCCTATGGCATCCCTCGAAAAGACCCCAGAATCACAAGAAAAAATAAATCTGCAGCAAACATCCCTGTCCCCTCTATTCCTGCCCTAACTCTGCTCTGAGATGGAGGGGCAAAGGGAGGAACTGCAATACGGCAAGATGGGGCGGGCTCTGAAAAAATATGGTGTAGTCCTAAATGGGGAAAGTGGAACCTAGTAATAGGAAGTCAAGTCAGGAGCAGAGAAGCAACCCCAGGTGACCAGCCCCAGGGCCGAGAAAGAACAAGGGGAGAAGGAAACCAGGGATCAGAGTCCAGACTCCACCTTCACAAAAATCTTGGTAGGCAGAGGAATGCCTTCCTTGATGTCCTTTGTCCTCTCATTGAACTCCTTGCAAAACTGGTTGATGGAAACACCTCGCTGTGAGGGAAGCACAGGGGGTTAGTGCTGGGAGGAAGGGACGGCTTCCTACCGCCCAGGAGGCGCCGTCCGTTCCCTCCATCGTCTCCACTTCTCTCGGTTCCCATCTCTACCCAGATTCAACTACCATTTGGTGTGCTGCGCCCAAAGATCTGTAGGCATCTTCCCACGTTATTCTCATCACAGCACATTGAGGAAGGGATGAGGAAGCCCAGGTGAAAGACACTTTGTAACCAGCACAAGGACATAAAGCGTGTGAGACGCAGAGCCGAGCTCTGAACCGAGGCCCAGGTGGTTCCAGAGCCAGCGCCCTCCATCCGCGTACTAGCTTCCACCCTTGACCCCCACACCCGGTTCCCGCCATGGCCGCACCTGACCCAACACTGGGCCTAGTGGGGGCCCGGGCATGGCCTGGCCTGCTCGCACGATGGTCCGGATCACACCGCCGACCTCGGGCTTCCTGAGGGCCCGGGAGGCCCGGCTGACCTTCGACATGACGCAGGGCTGCCAGCTTTAGTTCACCTCAGGACAGCAGCAAGAGCGACGCCCTGGGCGCCACCATCTTGAGTCAGAGGTCAAGGGTCCTCACGTTAGGCTCAGGCAGGTGAGGCCAACAGCAGCCTTGTTTCAGTCCTACTGCTCGCCAACTAGTAAGACATGGAGGGTGAGAGGAGGAGAAAATACTTTTTAACTTGTCTTATGCAGATAAAGGGAGGGCTCGAATGGCCTCAGTACACACATTTTTCCCCCAGGTGCGCGCACAGGCACTATCTCGGACAGCTAACCAGGAGGTGGTACTGTGATGCCCCACAGCATTGTGGGTAAGGTAGTTTTGACTCCGTGAGCAGGTCCGGCCAATTGCTATGCGCCAGTGCGCCATCTGCTGGACACGGTGATGATCCTAGGGTTTGAAATACACCTGGAGCTCTTGATTGGTAATGGGAATCTCTCTATCCTCTTTCTGTTCCGCACATGTTGTTGAAAGGCAGTACGCTTAAGAGTGTAGACCCTGGGCTGGGCGCAGTAGCTCACGCCTGTAATCCCAGCACTTTGGGAGGCCAAGGCGGGAGGATCGCTTGAGCCCAAGAGTTTGAGACCAGCCTGGGCAACACAGTAAGACCCTGTCTCTACTGGTCGGGAGGATCGCTTGAGCCCAGGAGTTGGAAGCGGCAGTGAGCTATGATCGCTCTACGGCATGTGAACTTGATCAAGTTACTTATGCTCTGTCTCCTCCCCAGTACAGCAGGTCTTGTAATGTGTAGTACCTACCTCTCAGGATTGCTGTGAAGACTGTTAGCAAAGTGCTTAAAACAATGTCTGGCACCTAGTAAGCACGTGCTATTATTATCTGTACAATTAAGATAAAACCTGAGCTGTCGTGAGGCTTAACAGACCCAGAACATTTGTACATCACCTGTGACCAGTCAAATAAGCCAGCATCTTATTGTATCATGAGGAAAGCAAAAATCACCTGGTGACCATTGAACAGGCCCTAGAGACAAAAACTCCTTAAATGAGGAATTTAAAAGTAATTAAACTTTCCTAGTATCTAATGTCAGCCTCTGGTTCTAGGCCTCTTTTCAACTTAAAATGTATAAGCAGCTAGAATTGCTATACATCTCAGGAATGCCATCCCCAAATTCATTTTGCAACACTTGCTAACATTAAGACACCAGAGTTACTACGAATATAATCATTTATCATGACCTATGTGACTAGTGTGGCCCAAATTACCCTCAACCTCCCGTTTCAAGGTCCATAAATGCCCCTAAGGAAAAGCCACCCGTTTGCTCAGTCCTCTCTTGCTGAGGCCCCCGTCTGCATGGCCTTCTTTCTTTCTAATAAAACTTTCCAGCTGACGCCCTTTTTGGCCTCAGCCCGCCCATACCTGGGTGAAAAAAAAAAACTTTCCTTTTCGCTGGGCGAGGTCGCTCACGCCTGTAATCCAAGCATTTTGGGAGGCCGAGGCGGGCAGATCACAAGGTCAGGAGTTCAAGACCAGCCTGGCCAACATGGTGAAACCCCCTTCTCTACTAAAAATTTAAAAATTAGCTGGGCATGGTGGCATGTGCCTGTAATCTTGGGAGACTGAGGCAGGAGAATTGCTTGAACTGGGACCCGGGAAGCAGAGGTTACAGTGAGCCGAGATCACACCACTGCACTCCAGCCTGGCCTACAGAACGAGACTTCATCTCACAAAAAAATAAAAATAAAAAAATAAAACTTTCCTTTTCAAACCTATAATTCTTCTTACCAACCCACGAGTCAAGCACATCTGAAGCCAGGGCTCTGACACCTTGCCTGGCATGTCATTTACCTTGTTTTCTGAGCATTTGCTCTATGTCAGGCACTGTGCTAAGCACAAGTGCATTATTATTTAATCCTCATGATGGGATGAGGCAAATGCTTTTATTGTAGGCCAGGAATGGTGGCTCATGCCTGTAATCCCAGCAATTTGGCTGAAGCAGGAGGATCACTTGAGCCCAGGAGTTTGAAACCAATCCTGACAACACATTGAGACCCCTGTCTCTAACAACAACAAAAAAAAAATTGGAAAATCAGAGACAGTTCTCACAGGTGGATAAATATCTTTGCCTTGAACCAGATATAGCTTACAGTAGGGCATCACCCTGTCCCAGCTGGGATGATGTATGGTGGACTACCCGATTTCAGGGCTGGATGGTAAACATGAGATGGGTAACTCCGAGCTGGAGACCCTTGAATAATAAACTACATCTGTCCAAGGGCTCCCCACCAAATAACTGCCAGAATTTAGAATGCAGTCCTATACTCATCACCACCAGCAATCCAGCTATTCTAAACCAAGAACCAAAAGTAGCATCTCAGGTATATGGGTAAGGGGCAGACATCACAGGGAAAGACTCCCTTAGGGTTATTTGTTCTGAAACGAATCAAGAACTCAACCTCCCATTTGCTTGGGACTACTCCAATCCCAGACCCTAATAAACACTTTAGTTCATGAAGTAAATGATCCTAAAAGGGTAAAAATAATTGAGGTAAAGCATTCATGGCAAACCTTAGAAATTGAGACAGGGTACAGGGATGTGAATGCCTGGGTAGAATGAGTCAAATTTTCGGTACAAGCTCTCAACAAGAGTAACTGCTATGCATGTGCTGCAGGATGACCTCAGGCACAAGTGGTTCTGTTTCCCTAGGATGGGGTACTAGTCCTGAAGGAATGCATTGCATGTTGGCTCTATACCAGGACAAGGATGCATGGGGAAATGAGACTTTTAAGAGTCTGTCATTGCTCTTTCCTGCATTGTGGGGGTCAGTTCCCAGAGCAATCCCCTTGTTCTCTATAGGGAATATGTACCATTCCTTTTGCCTCTCTAAGCAGGGGGCAGAGTTCAATAAGCCCGTGGGAGAACTCTCGTCTTGTACGCACATGCTAAACGTCACTGGTGAGTCAGGCAATGGCAATTACTCAGCTCTCCATAAACCCCGGGCTAATGTCTGGTGGTATTGCGGGAAAAGGAACCTCCATAACTTGTTACCGTCCAATTGGACCAGGACTTGTGCTTTAGCCGATTGGCCATTCCCTCCACCCTGACATTCCATAAGATACCTGAAAATACACATGGCCACCGAAACTGGAGAGATTTGATCAATTCTTTGGATCCCAATATGTATGTTGACTCGATAAGAGTCCCAAGGGGGGTGCCTCATGAATTTAAGGCCCAAAACCAAATAGATGCTGGGTTTGAGTCAGCAACCTTCTGGTGGTCGGCTATCAGTAAGAATGTGGATTGGCCGCTTTGCAGACACCGCCGCCGCCTGGGACCTTGTAGCATCAGCCATGGTCAATCCTACTGTGTTCTTCGACATTGCCGTCGATGGCGAGCCCTTGGGCCGCGTCTCCTTCGAGCTGTTTGCAGACAAGTTTCCAAAGACAGCAGAAAACTTTCGTTCTCTGAGCACTGGAGAGAAAGGATTTGGTTATAAGGGTTCCTGCTTTCACAGAATTATTCCAGGGTTTATGTGTCAGGGTGGTGACTTCACATGCCATAATGGCACTGGTGGCAAGTCCATCTACAGGGAGAAATTTGATGATGAGAACTTCATCCTAAAGCATACAGGTCCCAGTATCTTGTCCATGGCAAATGCTGGACCCAACACAAACGGATCCCAGTTTTTCATCTGCACTGTCAAGACTGAGTGGTTGGATGGCAAGCATGTGGTCTTTGGCAAGGTGAAAGAAGGCATGAATATTGTGGAGACCATGGAGCGCTTTGGGTCCAGGAATGGCAAGACCAGCAAGAAGATCACCATTGCCAACTGTGGACAACTTTAATAAGTTTGACTTGTGTTTTGTCTTCACCACCAGACCATTTCTTCTGTAGCTCAGGAGAGCACCCCTCCACCCCATTTGCTCGCAGTATCCTAAAATCTGTGCTCTCGCTGCAGTTCCCTTTGGGTTCCATGTTTTCCTTTTTCCCTTCCATGCCTAGCCAGATTGCAGAGTTGAGTTAAGTTTACGATTATGAAATAAAGACTAAATGACAACAACAAAAAAAAAGAATGTGGATTGGATGAACTCTATCTATTACAGTCAACAGAGCCAGGCACGGTGGCTCATGCCTGTAATCCCAGCACTTTGCGGGGCTGAGGCGGGTGGATCACCTGAGGTCGGGAGTTTGAGACCAGCCCGACCAACATGGAGAAACCCTGTCTCTACTAAAAATACAAAATGAGCCTGGTGTGGTGGCACATGCCTGTAATCCCAGAGAGGCAGAGGCAGGAGAATCGCTTGAACTGGATTTTCCAAATTCCCACAAGGTAAGACCTGGCATTAAATCTTATACTTTGGAGTCCTGCTGTCTTTGTCACATTAATCACCAAGGGAGATTGGGTGATTGGGTAGGGAGGAGTCAACTGGCAGTTTCCATGTTGACCTTCTGCTCTTTGTATAGTGGCCCATCCCAGCCATACTGACTTCCAGAAATGGGACCAGCCCATGTTTTCTTTTTAGATTTTTCTCAGAGTTAACTTTAAGGGTTCCTCAGATGACCCATGCACTTCTCACTGGTCTTTTTCCTTCCCTTCCGGGGTCTCTTTTACTAGTCCCTTGACTCAAGTATAGTGAGTCCACACCCGTTTAGCTGTTCACATGGCCATTTCAGTGGTTAAGAGCATTGAATAATAAACTACATCTTGGATAGAGACCTTCCCAGCATGGGTGAATCTTGTGTTATTTCTAAGTCTTAATCAGCACAGTCTCCAGGCTGGAAGTGGTGAACTGTGAACTCAAGAGGCAGAGTTTGAGTCAGAAGTCCTTTTTATGGCATGACAGGGTGAAGGATATGGCCAGTATATAATTGCCTAAGAATTGATACTCGGTTTCTATGGTGGGGAGATGTGTAGCTCTGCCCAAATAGGGGAGCCCATAGAATAACTTGTGGGGGGACAATCCCAAGTCTTTTCCTGCGGCTGTCTTAATCCTAAGTAGTGCTATTGGGAGACATTTGTCCAAGGCACTTTAGTTTCTAAGATTAGTTTAGTGATATGCTTTTAGAGAGTTTAATTCATTCCTTCTACCTTTCCAGAGGAAGGGGGGTGCCAAGGGGTGTGCTAATTTCATCTAATTTGTAAACCTTCCATAATTCCCCTTAACACCCTTAAGGTAAAGTGGCTTCCATTGTCTGAATTAATATTTTTCACCAGGTCAAATCTAGGTACAATCTGTTCTAATGTTATTTTGACCACATTTCCAACAGTGGCTGTTGGAAGGCAAAAAGGCTTCCATCCAGCTGGAAAGGTGATCTATGATCACTAGTAAATACTTTAGTCTTCCTCCTTTGGGGATTTCTGTGAAATCTACTTGAATGCTTTGAAATGGTCTTAGTCCGGGAGGTCTTCCTCCCATCACCTGTTTTCTAATCACCTTTTTGTTTATCCTTTGACAAGTTGCACAACTTTCATCTACTTGCTTAGCAAGGGTGTAAATCCTTACACACCCATAATTCCTAAGTATTGCATCACACAAAGCCAGGGGTCTCCAATAACTCCCTTCATGTAATATAGACATTAGTTCTCTTATTAGGGATTTGCTCACACTAGCTCTCTCACACTGTCTGCCTTTATTTTGGCTGTCTGCTCCAGCTCTGCAGCTCCTGCCACCTCCATGCCTGCAGCTGCACTCCCTGGTCTGCAAGGCCAGCTCTTACTTACAAAGTTAGCTTCCAAAAGGCCTTGCCCTACTGGGTCCTCCAAATCTAATCTGGAGTAATTTTTTTTTTTCATCTGATCTCTGAGCCTCTGCAGGAATACAGAGGGAATTTTCTCTTTTTCTTGTTGAATCTTGAATGCCTTTGAGACATTTTGTGTCATAGGAGGGGACCCTTTAATCCCTTTAATTAATAATTCCCTGAGGGCCTGCATTTCTGCATTTGGGCTCAGTCCCTGGGATCATTATTATCCCATTCCGGATTGACATTTGGAAATTTTTGTTGGGCTGGCAAGACTCCTTGCCTGAGAGGGTGTTTCCTCCCCAGATGGTCATGGCCACTCTCCTAATCATTTCCCTTTCTTTTTCTATAAACAGGATATGTATCATAGACATTATTCTAGCACAGGTGTCAAAGCTGGGTCCTAGGAATTGGTCCAGCTGTTCTGCTTCTAGGAGTTGTTTCATTTCCTTCTTGAAATTCCTAACTTCAGTACTTGTAAGAGGAGCATTTACGAAGCCAGTCTCTCCCTGTCTCATGGGAACTTCCCTAAGCGTGAACATGCTAGATGCCTGCTGTGTGGAAGGGATAGGGAAGTTCTCAACGTCCCTCTTACATTGTTCTATTTCTTTTCTTAAATTTGGATAAGGATCTAAAGAGTGGTTGATTCGGCTCCCCCACAATCTCCAGGTCTTTCTTCCTCTATCCCCCCTGCCGCCCTTTGACCTTCCTTTCCCCTAATTTGTGAGATGTATGGAGGCAGCAAGCATGAGACGGAGTCCCAGGGCTTTTCAGTGAACAAGGGCTTTTTACTGGGTTCTTTTTCTTCATGGGGGCTAATTCCTTGTTTCAGCAGAGAGGTAACCTATCTCTTCTTGTGAGGATGAGATTTTATCATTCACATCGAGAATTAAAGCTTGGCACATCCAATCCTCGTCTGAGACAAACTTAGGCCAAAAGACCAAAGGCTTATAAATGGAGCCTTGAGCCAGATAAAATAGCAACTTTATCATCTTTTGCTTTTCCTTGTCCTGGTTTGGGGGTATCCCTCCAAACCTGCAACATTCTCTGGGAGAATGTCAGAGGGAGTCTCTTTGGCTCCTTCTTTCGTTTATCCCCTAGGCCTACAATTCCTGTTTCCCATTTTCAGTCAGTCTCTGTGTCTGAGAGGCTGACCTCTCCTCTACATTCTGTTCGCTTATTGTGAGCTTCTAGGTGCATGAGCCGTGCAGTTTGTTACATTCGCAGGCTGGCTGCCAGTGCTTAAATTTATCATGCCTTGAAAATGAACCATTTAAAATGTCTTCTCACAAACCAATGTATCCTTTCCATGTACTGATTTATTGTCTTTGCTTATAACTCCTGTCTCCTTAAAACATATAAAACCAAACTGTAACCCAGTCACCTTGGGCACACTTCCTTGGGACATCTTGAGACTGTTCCCCAGGCTATGGTCACTCATACTGGCAGAGAATAAACCTCTTTAAAATGTTTTACAGAGTTTGGTTTTTCCATTAACATACCTCATCTAGCAAAATGAGAGAATCCACATAAAACCACACTGGAAACTGTGAGACACATATAAATGTTTTATTGGGAATACTTGTTGGACTCCCACTAATTGAATGTGGTTGTCTCTGCCTCTGAAGTCCATCAGCTCAGGCTTGTTAATCTCACCACAGCTCTGGAGCTAAGCTACAAAGCCTTGAGCAAGGTCCTTAACCTCCCTGTGCTTCACTTCCCCTACTAGTAAAATGGAACCCATAATAGCACCTATCTGGCAGGAAATTAGTGAATTCAGGTAAAGCACTTAGAAGACAGCTTGGCCCAGAGGAAGCCAGGCTGGGTCTGATTTAGCTCTGTGTACCCACAGTGCAATAAATCCCTTCTGAATGAAGGAATTGTCACAAGGCAAACCCCAAAATTGGGGTTCAGTCTGGGAGGCCACGTTGGTTCTTGGCTTCGTGCAGGAAGGAATTCAAGAACAAGCCAACAGAGAAAAGTAAAAGTAAGTTTTGGGGTTTTTTTTACCCTTTTTTTTTTTTTTGAAATGCAATCTCGCTCTGTCGCCTTGGCTGAAGTGCAGTGGCACAGTCTTAGCTCACTGCAACCTCCGCCTCCTAAGCAGTTCTCCTGCCTCAGCCTCCCAAGTAGCTAGGATTACAGGTGTCCACCACCATGCCTAGATAATTTTTTTTCTTTGAGATGGAGTCTTGCTCTGTTGCCCAGGCTGGAGTGCAATGGCACAATCTCAGCTCACTGCAACCTTCTCCTGGGTTCAAGCAATTCTCCTGCCTCAGCCTCCCAAGTAGCTGGGATTACAGGCACCCACCACCACGCCAGGCTAATTTTTTTTTTTTTTTTTTTTTTGTATTTTTAGTAGACACGGGGTTTCACCCTGCTGGCCAGGCTGGTTTCGAACTCCCGACCTCAGGCGATTCACCCACCTCAGCCTCCCAAAGTTCAGGGATCATAGGCATGAGCTACCATGCCCAACCTCTTACATGTATTGATTGATATATTCTATCTAAAAGGTATAAAAGCAAGCTGTACACTGACCACCTTGGGCACATGTCGTTAGGACCTCCTGAGGCTGTGTCATGGGTGCATTCTTAACCTCAGCAAAATAAAACCATCTAAATTGGCTAAGACCTGTCAGATGGAGTTCACACTGGGAAAGCAGTGGCGATCTCTGGGCTGAGGGATCCTCCCCTTTTTAGACCATATAGGGTAACTTCCAAGTGTTGACATGGCATGGAAGTGTCTTTTAGCATTCTAATGCATTAGAATTAGCATATAATGAGCAATGGGGACAACCAGAGGTTTCTTTCTTTGCCAGTTTGATTTTGTTGGGTTTTGGATGTTTGTTGTTGTTGTCGTTTTTAATTACATCTTGTTTTATCAGCAGGGTCTTTGTGACTTATATCTTGTGACATCAGCATGCCGACCTCCTTATTCTGTGACAAAGAATGTCTGCTCTCTTGGGAATGCGGCCCTGAAGCCCTCATCCTCATTCTACCCAGACCCTATTCAAGATGGAGTCACTCTGGTTCAAACACCTCTGACAGAATCAGGAAAGTTGACTGGCGTTGCAGGTGACTGGAGAGCCAAGAGTAATCTGGGGCAATCTGGGGCAATCTGGGGCAATCTGGGGTAATCTGGGGCAATCTGGGGCAATCTGGGGCAATCTGGGGTAATCTGCTCTGTGGGATGCGATCTCCAACTGCCGGTCAATGGAAACACAGTTTTGATTATTCTGGCTCTCACAGACTGCCAGGAAGCAACTCCCCAGGGTACCTCAGAAATGTGTAAAGTCAAAGTGAGGTCATGTGTGAGGTTCAGTAGTAGTAGTAAAGATGAGGCTGGACAGGTGGGTAGGAGCCAAATCATTCAGGCCTTGTCAGCCCTGTTAAGGAGTGTGTCCCGTGCAACAGGAAGCCATTGAAGGGTGTTAAGCATATGCATCATATGTGCATTTTGAAAAGGTCACCTGAACTTGGATTTGTAAGAGGCATAGGAGTAGCGTAAGGGTGGATGCAAGGAAACCTGTTAGGCCAAGGAAGGAATAGGGTAGAGAGATAATGGTGACTCCGACCAGGGAAGAGGAGGGGCACCCATTCATGAACTGTTTAGAAGACAGAATTTATGTTATTCAACCAACGTTTGTGCAGTAAGAACTGTGTCTCTGAACAGTAATTCTTTTTTTTTTTTTTTAGACGGTGTCTCACGCTCTCTCACAGGCTGAAGTGCAATGGTGTTATCTTGGCTCACTGCAACCTCTGCCTCCCAGATTCAAGCGATTCTCCTGCCTCAGCCTCCTGCATAGCTGGGACTACAGGAGCGTGTCATCACGCCTGGCTGATTTTTGTATCATGAACAGTAATTCATTTAAACCTCATCACTACCCTAAGAAGTATAGGTACTATTTCTGTGTTTTTGGAGACAGAGTATTGCTCTGTCGCCCAGGAGAGTGCAGTAGCATGATCTATGCTCACTGCAATGTCTGCCTCCTGGGTTCAAGCAATTCTCCTGCCTCAGCCTCCCAAATAGCTCAAAGTACAGGCACATGATGTCACACCTGGCTAATTTTTTATTTTAGTAGAGACGGAGTTTCACCATGTTGCTCAGGCTTGTCTCAAACTCCTGAGCTCAGGCAATCTGATCTCCCAAAGCACTAGGATTACAGGCATGAGCCACTGCTTCCAGCCTACTATTTCTTTTTTTTTTTTTTTTTTTTTGAGATGGAGTCTCATTGTGTCACCCAGGCTGGAGTGCAGTGGCACCATCTCAGCTCACTGCAACCCCCGCCTCCTGGGGTCGAGCAATTCTCCTGCCTCAGCTTCCCAGTAGCTGGGATTACAGGCACCTGCCACCACGCCCAGCTAATTTCTGTATTTTTTAAGTAGAGTCAGTGCTTCACCATGTTGGTCAGATTGGTCTCGAAATTCTGACCTCAGGTGATCCGCCCTCCTCAGCCTCCCAAAGCTGGGATTACAGGTGTGAGGCACCACGCCTGGTCAGGCCTACTATTTCTATTCCCACTTTACAGATGAGGAAACTGAAACACAATTGCAATCACACTGTATATAAAATTTGTGTGTTGTGTATTGGTATTTTGCCTTGAGCACTATCTTAATCTGTTTTCTGTTGCTTATAACAAAATACCTGAAACTGAGTATAAGAAATAAAATTTATTTCTTACGGTTCTGGATGCTGGGAAGTCCAACGTTGAGAGGGCACAACTGATAAGAGCCCTCTTGCTGGTGAGGACTCTCTGCAGAGTCCTGAGGTGATGCAGGGTATCACATGGCCAGGGGGCTGAGTGTCTAGCTTATGTCTCTCTGCCTCTTCTTTTTTTCTTGAGACAGAGTCTCACTCTATCCCCTAGGCTGGAATGCAGTGGCATGATCTCGGCTCACTACAACTTCCACCTCCCTGATAAGTGATTCTCATGCCTCAGCCTCCTGAGTAGCTGGGATTACAGGCACCTGCCACCATGCCCGGGTTTTGCCGTGTTGGCCAGGCTGGTCTCGAACTCCTGATCTCAGGTGATCCACCCACCTCAGCCTCCCAAAATGCTGGGATTACTGGCATGAGCCACTGCGCCTGGCCACCTCTTCTTATAAAGCCACTAGTCCCACTCCTATGATAATTCACTAATCCATTGTCATTAATCCATTAGTTTATAAATGGATTAATTAATCTGCCCAGTCTGTCCCGCAGACACCGGCCAACAAATGAAATGGGGACTCAGACACAGGTATGCAGTGTAAGAGCAGGTAGGTGACTGCCTGGCTCTAGTGGCCAGAGAGCAGCCCCAAGAAGCTGGAGCTGCTCACTTTTATCCAGTGCAAGCACAATGCTAAAAACTTGGAGCCCACGCAACCTGTAGATAATTAACATTCATTGTTCCCCTTTCAGGGAATGTCACACATGGATAATCAAAGGTCAGTTCCCAGTCAACACAAGTAAACAAGCCTGTTTAAGATAAATTCCCCCGCACTCCCTTGTACCTACTCCTTGCCTTTTGCCTCAGGGTTATAGAACAGCTGCCTTCAGCTATTCTTCCCCAGGGCTCTACAGAACCTTCCAACCTTAGAAGATTTGTGTCCTTTCCCTCTAGTTTTTGCCACCACTCTAACCATCCCCCACATCTCTCCATTTTCTGGGTTTTTTTTAATCGGGTTTTGTTGATTGAAGTGTACAAATTTGCGCAGTGACAGGTTTGACTGGCGCAGTGGTTACAGGTCGCATTCCAGCTTTGCATCCTAGAACCAGTAAATAACATAAGACACACATTGAGTATAATCAGTATTATTATTTGCCAATCAAGGAGTGATATGTAGTGTTACTTGGCACCTCAGTCCAATGTGTGCCATTACTGAGGGACCCCACCAGGGATATGTCAATCCCTCCCATCCAATCAGTCACATTGTTAGAGGCTGGGAAGGGGGTGTTTGCCCAAGTAACAGTGTGGAAAAAAGGCAGATCTAGAAGATGGGCCCAATAGAGTGTAGCAGGTACAGGTAGCAGGCAAAGTGAGAGAATAAAAAAGGTTAATAACCTATGAGAGCTGCAATGTACAACAGAAAGCATAGCAAGAAACAAATTATCTGGAGTGAATGGCATCTGTGTCTGGAGCAGGATTCACTGGCCTCCGGAGCTGTCTTCTTCAGCATCCCCAGGTAGTGTCTGGGGCCTGTGTCATCCGAGGAAGCCGCATCATCCGGGGTTGTGGGTCCTGCAGGATCACTTTCTTCATTTCTGGTATTGGGTTGGGCCCTGGCCATGCCATGGTATGGTTTGATGCATCATGCTGCAATCCAAAGAGGACCTGAAGGGGTGTGAACACAAGCATATCCTCTTCCCCACATTAGCAAATCATTTGGACCACACCATACATTGCTGTTTACATCTTTCCATAAAACTGAAGGTTTTCTGTCTTGAGTGATTTTTGCAAAGTGCTTTTCTACAACTGATTGAAATTTATTATCTAAATTTAAGAAATTAAGGGTAAATAAGGCTTGTGCCAATAGTGTTGCAGGGTCCTTACTCATATTCCCCCTTTTTTGTTTCCTGAGCATATTTTTAAGTGTGGAGTGGGCACCTTCTACTATGGCCTGTCCTTGGGGGTTATATGGGATACCTGTGGAATGTTGGACATTCCATGTGTGAAAAAAATTGTTGAAATTGTGAGCTGGTATAATCTGGACTGTTATCAATTTTAATCTTTGTGGGCTGCCCCATAAATGCAAAGGTTAAGAGAAGATGTTTAATGACATATCGGGTGAACTCTCTAGGAAGACCATGAGCACTGATTAGATGGGAATTGGTATCAATGGATACATGTACATATCTTAGTATTCCAAATTCAGGGACGTGTGTAACGTCTGTTTGCCACAACTGGTTAGGTTCCAGTCCTCTAAGGTTAACACCTGTTGAAGGAGCAGACGTGCCTGTGAGCTGGCAATCTGGGCATTATAAAATAATTTGTTTAGCTAGTCTTTGGGTAAGTTAAAATTGTTTAAATCAATTTCTCCACATTCCCTTGTACCTACTCCTTGCCCTTTGCCTCAGGGTTATAGAACAGCTGCCTTCAGCTATTCTCCCCCAGGGCTCTGCAGAACCTTTTGAACTTTCAGAAGGTTTGCATCCTTTCCCTATAGTTTTTCCCACCACTCTGACCGATTCGCACATTAATCTATCCATAGGGCAGAAACTATCACCTCGAAAGGGCCCCACCTTTCAACACTTCCACATTTAGTAATGTAAACCAAAAATAAAATTCTAAGCCCCGCAACCATCTGAAAGACCTCTCCTCTCAACCAAGGGCATTTCAAAGTTAACCCAAAAAACTAGTTCTGACCGTGATGGGAATTGAGGATTGGATATGCCTCATTATTTCCTTCTCTCTTTTGGAATTCAGGCACAACTCACCAGTAAAAACAGATCTTAAGACTGATAAAGCAGACTCTTTGTAGGAATAGGATACCAAATTCCAACCTGATTCTAGTATAGCATCCCATGTTAGATAGCAGGCCCTGAAAGAAATCAAAGTATTTTACTCCAAATTATATTACTTTACCATTATCTTGAAATAGTCCTGTCATGGGGGAATTCTACATTCTGAAGAGAATCCCCTTCCTTTTCCAGGTCTTCTTCCTTATCTAGGAGAAGAAAAAAGAGTCTGGTACCTTTTTAAGCCTGATAGAAAAAATTTACAATCTATTGTCTCTGAAGACTGCTACCTGGAAGCTTCATCTGCATAATAAAAACTTGGTCTCTACAACATCTTATCTTAACCCAGACACCCACTTCTATTGATTCCAGGTCCTTAGATAAATTCTTTCTACCAATTGCCAATCAGAAAATCTTTGAATCCACCTATGATCTGGAAGCTCCCCTCCCTAGACTGCCACTTCCCCCCAGCTTCAAGTTGTCCCACCTTTCTGGACCAAACGAATGTACATCTAACATGTATTGATGTCTTATGCCTCCGTAAAATGTATAAAACCAAGATGTACCCCAACCACTTTGGGCACATTTTCTTAACATCTCCTGGGGCTGTGTCACAGGCCATTTGGCTCAGAATAAATCTCTTCAAATATTTTACAGAGTCTGACTGTTTTCATCTACAGGATTAAGTTTCAACATGTGGGTTTGGAGGAGACGGACATCCAAGCCACAGCAAACATTTAACACTATATCACAAGTGTATTAGTCCATTCTCACATTGCTATAAAGAAATACCTGAGACTGGGTAATTTATAAAGAAAATAAGTTTAATTGGTTCATGGTTCCACAGGCTGTATAGAAAGCATGGCAGCACCTGCTCAGTTTCTGGGGAGGCCTCAGGAAACTCACAATCATGGTGAAGATGAAGGGAAAGTAGGCATATTTTATATGACCAGAGCAAGAGAAAGAGATCTGAAGGGCCTTGAATCCTGCACCAATGAATGTAGACTAGCTTGCAGATTGCCTGGGACATTGGGATAAGTGCAGGGATCCTTGGAGGGGACATCCCAGAAAGCTGCACTTTAATCAGTATCTCAGATGGACCAAGACCTACCCTCAGTAAAAAAAGGTGCAGGTGCCGTTGACAAGATGTAAACAGGAAATTGACACTGACTTAGTTGGAGAATATAGATTGGAGGGGCAAGCACGGAAACAGAGAGGCCATGATGGGGGCTGTCCTGAGGGCCCAAGCCAAGAAATGATGAAGTCTGAACTCACTTAATAGTTAATAGTTAATAGTGGTTGAGTTTTAGAGAGTTTTTAACATACACCATGAGCCAGGCCTGAGCTAAGCCTTCCTGACTAATCTCATCAATTTCTCACAATAGTCTTGTATGATAGGTATCTTTATTATTATTACTATTATTATTTTGAGACAGGGTCTCATTCTGTCGCCCAGGCTGGAGTGCAGTGGCACAAACATGGCTCATGCAGCCTCAATCTTCCAGGCTCAAGAGATCCTCACGCCTCAGTCCTCCAAATAGCCAGGACTATAGGCACATGACACCACACCCAGTTAATTTTTAAATTTTTTGTAGAGATGGTTTTGCCATGTTGCCCAGGCTGGTCTCAAACTAATGGGCTCAAATGATCTTCCTGCCTCAGCCTCCCAAAGTACTGGGATTACAGGCATGAGCCACCACACCTGGCCAGTGTCTTTATTTATTCATAATTTTTTTTGAGACGGAATCTCACTCTGTCGCCCAGGTTGGAATGAGATGGTGTGGTCTCGGCCTCCTGGGTTCAAGCGATTCTCCTGCTTCAGCCTCCCAAGTAGCTGGGATTACAGGTGCCTGCCACCATGCATGGCTAATTTTTGTATTTTTAGTAGAGACAAGGTTTCACCATATTGACCAGGCTGATCTCGAACTCCTGACCTCATGATCTGCCCGACTCAGGCTCCCAAAGTGTTGGGATTACAGGCGTGAGTCACCACACCCAGCCTATCTCTATTATTTTTACTTCACAGTTGAGAAAACTGAGTTCGGAGAGGTGAAGAGTCTTGCCCAACATCACACAACTAGGGAGAGTTGTCTGTGTGTGTGTTGGGAGAGACAGAAGCTATATCTCAGTACTGCCTCTCTGGGCAGTTGCAATGGGGATGGCAAGGTTGATGGGAGCTGTGGGGACATAGTAGGCAGGACTTGGTAACACGTTGAAAGTGGGCAATGAGGGAGGGGAATGAGCTACTTGCAGGAAGTTCTGGGTCCCTAACTCTCCAAGTCGCCAATCAAAGGTCAAAGGGAGCCCAGCCTCCTCTCTCTCCTCTGCCTTCCCGTCCTCTGTCTGCTCTTCCTTGCTCCTGCTGGGGCTCCCAAGATACCAAGCAAGAGGCTGACGTTGCTTGTGTATGACAGATACAAATCTCGGGCCGGTTGCCCTTACTTGAACGTTTGGTGACTGGAAGGATTATTTTAGTGAAGTCTGTCTCCTCCTTCTTGCTGCCAGAGTGTGAAGCCTCAGATATTCCTCAGGGGGTACAGCTTTGGATACCCACAATCACCGTGGGTTAACAAGGGTTTTGGCAGGACTCTCTTTGACTGACTTGTTCCCTGACACACCCAGCTGTTAAGCTCCAGTAATTGCCAGCTGAATTGTCTATTACTGTATTTTCAACAAAGCTCTGGGGTATAAACTGCTCCACAAATGGATCCAATCAAACCTGGTGACTCCTTTGAAGAAACAGTCCCGGAGGTCAGTGTCTGAGATTTGTTCTGACTCTACCAGGATTCTCCAGTTTCCCTTTCCCCAGTTTCTCTTCAGCAGACTAGCCAGCCTGCAATTTAGCCTTTATCTCCAGATTCCATCAATCTCCCTCTATTGCCTTTCACCATAACCTTGAACTCAAACTTCTTTACAACCTGTTGCAAATGTTCCTTTAGGGAAAGATGTGGAGCTCTCTCTCTCTTACTACCTACTTTAAAAAAAAAAAAAAGACAGGGTCTTGCTCTGTCACCCAGGAGGCTGGAGTGCAGTGGCACAGAGCCGGGCGCAGTGGCTCACGCCTGTAATCCCAGCACTTTGGGAGGCCGAGGCGGGTGGATCACGAGGTCAAGAGATCGAGACCATCCTGGTCAACACGGTGAAACCCTGTCTCTACCAAAATACAAAAAATTAGCTGGGCATGGTGGTGTGTGCCTGTAATCCTAGCTACTCAGGAGGCTGAGGCAGGAGAATTGCCTGAACCCAGGAGGTGGAGGTTGCGGTGAGCCGAGATCGCGCCATTGCACTCCAGCCTGGGTAACAAGAGCGAAACTCTGTCTCAAAAAAAAAAAAAAAGGAGTGCAGTGGCACAATCTTGGCTCACTACAACCTCCGCTTCTTAGGTTCAAGCAATTCTCCTGCCTTAGCCTCCTTAGTAGCTTGATTACAGGCATGCACCACCACACCCTGCTAATTTTTGTACTTTTAGTAGAGGCAGGGTTTCACCATGTTGGCCAGGCTGGTCTCAAACTCCTGACCTCAAGTGATCCACCCAACTCGACCTCCCAAAATGCTGGGATTACAGGAATGAGCCACCATGCCCCGGCCTTACTACCCACTTCTGTTCCCTAGAGAAATCTCTGAGCCACGGCTCTCGTGCGGGCAGGAACAATAGCATGCCACTCTCTGAGTGACGCCCCCACTTCAGGAGCTGAGTGCTTGGAGGAGGGCGAGTGCAGCAGCCGCAGGTCTCCTCAGTCCCCCTCCTCCACCCTCTGAATGGAACCCCCATTCCACAAGTGGGATAAGAGTGAATTGTGCCCTAATGTTCCCAGCAGTGCCACGCCCAGTGTTGGACATCCATCCTACCAGTGGGGGCTGTGTGGAAGAAGGGCACTTCCACATATCAGATACACTCACCCAGAACTCAGACTCAACAACAGGTAGATAGGGCAGGATGAAAAATGCTGATGTCTAGTCCCTCCTGAAAAAATAGCCCCCTGACCAAGTGAGGGAGTCTGTTTTATTTTTTGTTTTGTTTTGTTTTTTTTGAGACAGAGTCTCGCTCTGTTGCCCAGGCTGAGTGCAGTGGCACGATCTTGGCTCACTGCAACCTCCGCCTCCCAGGTTCAAGCAATTCTCCTGCCTCAGCCTCCCAAGTAGCTGGGACAACAGGCACATGCCACCACATCTGGCTAATTTTTTGTATTTTTAGTAGAGATGGGGTTTCACTGTGTTAAGTCAGGATGGTCTCCATCTGACCTTGTGATCTGCCTGCCTCAGTCTCCGAAAGTGCTGGGATTACAGGCGTGAGCCACCGCGCCTGGCCTGTTTTTTTGTTTCTCTGAGACATGCTCTCACTCTGTGTTCAGATTGAAGTGCAGTGGTGCAATCATGACTCACTGCAGTCTCGACCTCCCTGGCTCAAGTGATCCTCCTGCCTCAGCTTTTCAAGTAACTGCGACTATAGGCATGCACCACAATGCCCGGTTAATTTTTTGTATTTTTTGTAGACACAGGGTTTTGTCATGTTGCCCTGGCAGGAATTATTTCTCGTTCTGAGGTAGATTAGACAGGGTGGCGATAGTCTCCCTTAAAGGGGAATAAAACTTGCTAAGTAGATGGAGAAAACAAACTACCCAACAATGCACAAACTGCATCCCGGGCTCATAGTTAGAACATCCGGCAGAAAGGGGGTAGAAAAGCAGAAGGGGGCTGGGCACGGTGGCTCACGCCTGTAATCTCAGCACTTTGGGAGGCCGAGGCAGGTGGACCACCTGAGGTCAGGAATTCAAAACCAGCCTGACCAATATGGTGAAACCTCGTCTCTACTAAAAATACGAAAATTAGCCAGGTGTAATGGAGTTCTCCTGTAATCTCAGCTACTCAGGAGGCTGAAGCAGGAGAATTGCTTGCGCCCGGGAGGCAAAGGTTGCAGTGAGCTGAGATTGCACCACTGCATTCTAGCCTGGGTGACAGAGCGAGACTCCATCTCAAAACAAACAAACTAAATACCTGATGGCCTGGCATGGTGGCTCATGCCTATAATCCCTGCACTTTGGGAGACCAAGGCGGGCAAATCACATGAGGTCAGGAGTTCAAGACCAGCCTGGCCAACAGGATGAAACCCCATCTCTACTAAAAATACAAAAATTATCCTGATGTAGGGGGAGTCAAAAAAGAAAAAATAAATTAAAAAAAAATTTTTTTAATTAAAATAAAATAAAATACAAAAATTAGCCAAGTGTTGTGGCAGACACCTGTAATCCCAGCTACTTGGGAGGCTAAGGCAGGAGAACCACTTGAACCCAGGAAGTGGAGGTTGCAATGAGCTGACATCAGACCATTTTGTACTCCAGTGTGGGAAACAAGAGTGAAACTCTGTCTCGAAAGAAAGAGAGAGAGAAAGAAAGAAAGATGGAAGGAAGGAAGGAAAGAAAGGAAGAAAGAAAGAAAGAAGGGAGGGAGGGAAGGAAAGAAAAGAAAGAAAGAAAGTAGAAAGAAAGAAGCAAGGAAGGAAGGAAAGAAGAAAAAGAAGAAGAAAATTCCCAGTTTTTCTAGCCAAAATCAATGCTAAAATTAAGAAATGGCTTCTGGAAAAAGATCACATCAGAAAAACATGGTATAAAGTTGAAGCCAAGAGTATGGCTGTAAATTCCCTAAGATTTCAGGTCTAAGGCAACAGAACCATTCAAACAATAAGGGCTTCTAGAAGCATTAAAGGATTTGTCTATCAGCATGAGCCCAAGGTAGAGAGGAGCTTATCTCAAAGAGATTTGTGGGCATAGTCTAAAGAAGTGAATAAGGTCCATAGAAATCTACAAAGTTTTTTTTTTTTTGAGACAGAGATTTTGCTCTTGTTACCCAGGCTGGAGTGCAGTGGCGCGATCTCGGCTCACCGCAACCTCCGCCTCCTGGGTTCAAGCAATTCTCCTGCCTCAGCCTCCCGAGTAGCTGGGACTACAGGCATGCGCCACCATGCCCAGCTAATTTTTGTATTTTTTAGTAGAGATGGGGTTTCACCTTGTTGACCAGGATGGTCTCGATCTCTTGACCTTGTGATCCACCCACCTCAGCCTCCCAAAGTGCTGGGATTATAGGCGTGAGCCACCGCGCCCGGCCAGAAATCTACAAAGTTTTTAAGAGAATTGTATTGGCAGAAACACTGCCAACTTGGATTGTAAAGGACAGAGACAACAGAAATGGAAAAGAGGCATTTGGATCCCCAAACTTCTATAAACAGGATGCAGGCCAAGAAAACTACTCAGCTGCAAACACAGGCTACCTTTTATGGAAAAGGAAAGATGATTCAGGAAATAGAATTAAGAGCCCGGAGGGTGGAGCCAAGAGCCATGGATTGTTATTCTCAAGCCTTGGAGTCTTAATCAAAGAACTGCCAACTTGTATCTTGCTAGAGTTGACAATTTCTAGGCACCAGTGACTCTTGCATGCCTCCCATATTCCCTTTTTGTTTTGTTTTGTTTTTGTTTGTTTGTTTGTTTTGTTTTGTTTTTGAGACAGAGTCTTGCTCTCTCGCCCAGGGTGGAGTGCAGTGGCACAATCTCGGCTCACTGCAACCTCTGCTTTCCAGGTTCAAGTGATTCTCCTGCCTCAGCCTCTTGAGTAGCTGGGACTACAGATGCATGCCACAACACTCGGCTATTTTTTTTGTATTTTTACTAGGTACCAGTTTTCACCCGTACCTGGTCTCCATCTCCTGACCTTGTGATCTGCCTGCCTCGGCCTCCCAAAGTCCTGGGCGTGAGCCACCATGCCTGGCCTGTTTTGTTTGTTTTTGAGACAGAGTCTTGCTCTTTCACCCAGGCTGGAATGCAGTGGCACCATTTCAGCCTCCCAGGTTCAAGTGATTCTCATGCCTCAGCCTCCGGAGTAGCTGGGATTACAGGCATGTGCCACCACACTCAGCTAATTTTGTACTTTTAGTAGAGATAGGGTTTTGCCATGTTGGCCAGGCTGGTCTCAAATGTCTGGCCTCAAGTGATCCACTCACTTCGGCCTCCCAAAGTGCTGGGATTATTGGCGTGAGCCACCATGCCCTGTCATTTCCACTTTTTGAACATAAAGATATATATCAGTTAGTGTATGCCAGTCCTATCATTGTTTATTGGGTTTGCGGGGGAAGATAACATATCTCTTTAGTTCACAGGTTTTCAGATGGAAAGGAACTGTACTTGAGGGGTTATAGCCAAGGATCCATACACAAGAGACTTCATGCACACCTGGACCTGATTAAGGTGGTGAGATTTTGGACTTCCAGTAGATGCTGTAATGGGGCAAGATGGGGGTCGGTGAGAGGGAGGATGCATTTTTAATATGAAAGGGGAGTCAGAGGGCAGTCTGTGGTAGCCAGCCTCCAAGATCCCCCACAATGATCCCTGCCTCCTCATGTAGTCTTTTCCCACACTGAATAGGGCTGATCTGTGGAACCAATCATATATGACAGAAATGAAGGTGTGTAGCTTTTGAGGCTAAGCCAAAAAAAAATTATAAATATATATATAAATTTTTTTTTTAGCCAGTTTCACTCTTATAGCCCAGGCTGGAGTGCAGTGGTGTGATCTTGGCTCACTGCAACCTCCACCACCCCCCGGATTCAAGCGATTCTTTTACCTCAGCCTCCCAAGTAGCTGGGATTATAGGCACTCGCCATCATGCCTGGCTAATTTTGTATTTTTGGTAGAGGCAGGGTTTCTCCATGTTGGTCAGGCTGGTCTCAAACTCCCAATGTCAGGTGATCCGCCCGCCTCAGCCTCCCAAAGTGCTGAGATTACAGGCGTGAGCCACCGCACTTGGCCAAAATAATTTTTAAAAAGACATTGTAGCTTCTGTCTTGCTCTCTTGCATCACTCACTCTGAAGGACCCAGCTATCACGACATTCAAGCATCCCAAGGGGAAGTCTCTCTGCAAAGGAACATTAGCCTTTCACCAAAGCCACTCACCTGCTGGGTACGTGAGTGCACCTCCTCCCAAGGGGATTCTCCAGCTTATTAAGCTAACTTTTTTTGGTAAGGAGCCAGATGATAAATAACTCAGACTTTGAGAGCCATACAGTCCCTCTCACCACAACTCAACTCTGCCATTGTAGCATGAAAACAGCCACACACAGTACATGATCTAGTAGACATGGCTATGCTCCCATACATTATTACAAAAACAGGCAGCAGGCTAGATTTAGCCCATGGGTTGTAGGTTGCTCACCCGTGTTCTAAAACTAAACATCATCTTCTTTCCAGTCCCCATTGCACCTGTTAGAAGACAGTGTCATCAGAGTAAGTTTCAGCTTTTCTCAGTCATTTCAGATTTATTTATTTATTTATTTATTTTTTTTTTTTTTTTTTTTTTTTTTTTTTGAGACGGAGTCTCGCTCTTGTTACCCAGGCTGGAGTGCAATGGCGCGATCTCGGCTCACCGCAACCTCCGCCTCCTGGGTTCAGGCAATTCTCCTGCCTCAGCCTCCTGAGTAGCTGGGATTACAGGCACACGCCACCGTGCCCAGCTAATTTTTTTGTATTAATAGAGACGGGGTTTCACAATGTTGACCAGGATGGTCTCGATCTCTCGACCTCGTGATCCACCCGCCTCGGCCTCCCAAAGTGCTGGGATTACAGGCTTGAGCCACCGCGCCCGGCCATTTCAGATTTAAATGCATTCCTTTGCACTCTTCCACCTGCTTCTCCTCTACTTGGAGTGGTTTCTCAGATCTGAGGGGACTTCCCCAGTGTCATGGCACTGGGAGAAGCAGGAGTCTATGGACCAGTGCCCCTGTAGCCGGCTACCTTCCTTGCTAGCTTCTACTGAGATATCTGTATCTTACCAGCCTCTAGCTGTCAATCCAGGTACCTTGATCCACCTCCCCATAGGACACTCCAGCCTCTCTCAGCTTGGCAATTTTGGGGCACAGAAATCTCAAGGCTTTCCCATGCCACTCACACATCTAAGACTCTACAGACCAGCCCTCCTAGACACAGCACAAACCCCACACACTGCTGTAGTCACCCTGCTTCTAGGGCTTTCCTCTAAAGCTATAGCCTGAGAACTGAAGCCCAGGTCACCTTTGCCCTGGATCCCCAAATCTCTGTGAGGGATCTGTCTTTTCCCAACCCTACCCTCCCACTCCAGCATGGCCTCAAGCGCAGAACCCAGCATCTTAGCTCTCCCTTCTCCTCTTCAAATCTCCCAGCCCAGAAGGAGTTTGTTGCAGTTGTTTTTTGTTTGTTGTTTTTTTCTTCTTCTTAATTTTTTTTAGAGACAGGATCTCATTCTGTTGCCGAGAGTGGAGTGCAGTGGTATGTTCATAGCTCACTGCAGTCTCAATCTCCTGGGCTCAAGAGATTCTCCTGCCCCAACTTCTTGAGTAGCTGGGACTATAGGCGGGCACCACCATGCCCAGCTAATTTTTTAATTTTGTAGAGACACTTGCTATGTTGCCCAGGCTGGTCTCAAACTCCTAGCCTCAAGCGATCCTCCTGCCTTAGGCTCCCAAAGCATTGGGGTGAGCCACTGCACCCAGCCCTGTTTTGTTTTTTCAACATGTTTTCAGAACTAGATATGCAACTACCTTTCCAAACTATTCCAAGCCCCTCACCTTCAGGCATTCGAACCCAAGAATTAAATAAAGCTTATATCTTATTCCTTTATTTGTCCGTTTCTTTGATGCAACAGGAACAAGATCCAGATTGAAGAGAGAAAAGGGAGGGCTGACAAAGGAATTTCAAAACAATACTGCAAAATCTTATTTCACCACATATAGGCATCATTATTATTCCCATTTTACACATAAGGAAACCGAGGCCTAGAGAGATTAAGAAGCTGGAGTTCTTGGGGCAGAGGGCTGGATTTAGAGCCAGAAGCCAAGATTGGAACTTCGGCATCTGTGTCTGCTGCTGGTGTCCAACTCTCCCTTCCTCTCCCTTACTTGGGCAATCCTGGGATCGGGCACACCCGGGCTCCCTGAGGCCCCTGAAGGTCTGGCTGTGCCCACCATACAGCTCCAATCCCAGTACTCTGCCCCAGGAGAAATCCCTGCCTCCTTCTCCAGTGAGTCTTGGTGATCCCCCTCAGACCTTCCTCCATGCGGTCCAGTGTCAGGTGGAAGCATCAGCTCTGCATCTGCCTGGCTTGTGACCCGGGGCAAGTTTCTTCTCCTGCCTCAGCCTCGACTTCCTGGTGTGTAAACTGGAGATTATAACAGGGATTCAGCGTGTGTTCACTGAGGACCTGCTCTGGCAGGCAATGCATTGAAAGCTAGGGGTACACAAGGGAGTGAGGCTGTCCAAGGGTCCCTGTGCACACCGGCACAACAGAGGCCTCTGGAGGCATCAGTGAGGACAGCTATCCTGTGTCACAGGGTTTGTGTGACCTGTAGCCAGCAGCCCAGCAGTCTGCTTGGTGGGGGTCTCCCAGGGAGATACTCTGGGACTAGTGTCTTATCCCCTAAAGAATGTGCCATCTGGTGCTTTCTTGTTTCATCTAGCCACTGGGCCCCAGAACAGTTGGCAAAGCAGTTGGTATCTTTGGCTATTTTTAGGCGGGGGAGCTAGTGGGGTGGATGTGGTGGCCCCAGGAGAGTCTGGTAGATTGGGAGCTTCAGGTACAACAAGTTTGTGGGGGTGGGTGGCAGCAGTTTTCTCTTTCTCTCAGGAATGTTTAGGTAAACTCCCATGCATCCTTCACGATGGAAGTCAAAAGCCACCTCCTCTGTGCAGCCTTCCTTGATTTTCTCATAAAACACCACCACTGCCACCCACAAGACGAAAGACTTGGTCTGGAACTATAACCCAGCCTTTAATTATAGTTTCAGACCAAGAGTACTGAGCAATGGGGACCTTACCTGATACAGATAAGCTTTCTTTTCCGCACCTCTGAGGCTCCATCCTGCCAACCCTTGTCAGAACAACAAGGTACAGAAGTTAGGAGTTGTGACTGAAGTCACTCATACAGCTGAGATTCCCTCTTGGCCCATTTCTAGCAAACTACAACAAGCAAGTCACTTTTGTAAATCTATTTCCTCATCTGTAAAATGGGCAACCATCATGCCTGCCTTCCAGGATTAAAGTAAAGGGTTTAATTTGCTCAAAGCACAGAGCACAGCGCCTGACATAGAAGAGATCTCTGGCGAACCCCAGGCTCAGAACGGGCTGTGCTCCCCCAAAGGTCTCCTTCCTTTGCAGCAAGTCGGGTGTTGTATGCATGCTGGCAGAGGGGAGGTGGCTGAGGGGAGAGGAATGGGGGATGCCCAAGCTGGGCTGGAAGACAAGTCTGCGACTCTAGTCAACTAAGGCTGCCTCCACCGCTGACGCACACCCCCTTTGCCTTTGCCATTTTCCTCCTCTCCTCTAATTGTGTGGCGCCCCCAGATGGGAGGCGGGGTGTCGGAGCTGAGGGTGGGGAGTCCTCGGGCCTAAGGCCGGGGAAGGGGCCTCCAGCGCCATGTGAGAGCCCCGATCTACGGTGAGGAGGGGGCGCCTGGGTCTCTGGGAAAATCCCGGAGTTCCCGGAAATGGAGGCGGATTCTGGGGAGCCTGAAATGGGGGACGGGTCGTGTGACTAAGGGGGAGTCCTGAGCCGGAGAGGAGGGGCAAGGGAGTCCCACAGTCGGAGTGGAGGGCGGGGCTTCCCTGGCCAGAGGGCGGTGCCAGGGGAGGGGCGTGGTCTCTCGTGAAGGGGCGGAGCTCCGCCGAAGAGGGCTAAGCGTCGCCGCAAGAGGCGGAGTCTGGAGCGAGGCGGGGCTTTCCTAGGGGCGGGGACAATGGGGCGGGGCCTCAGGACAGGGGGCGGAGCGTGGCTGTTCGCGCTCATCCCCCTCCCCCGGCCCCGGGTGTCCCCGTGACGAGGCAGCGCGAAGCCGCCGCGGGCCGGGCCCATCCCGCCGCAGCGGCCCGGGGCCGAGCAGGGGCCAGACGGGGAGGGAGTGGCGCCCAGCGGGGCCCGGAGCGTGGCCAGGTGAGGCCGCCGGGGCGGAGGGGGCGGGGGCTGAGCCGGGCGGGCCCCGGCGGGCTCGGGGGGCGTGTTTGCGTGTCTGGGGGTGGCGGAGGGAGTGGGTCCGAGGGCGGGCGCCGGTGGCTGTTGCGCGCCCGCGCGTCCCTGCGGTCGCTGGTGCGGGTGGTCTCTGCGCCGTCCGGGCCCGGGGTGTGCGGGGCCGTGCGCTCGCGCGTGTTGTGCGGAGGGGCCTCCGGGTGTGGACCTGCGTAGGCGCTGGGCCGCGGTTCTCGTTCTGCCCGCCCGAGCGCAGGGCGCCGGGCGCGGGCCTGCCCTGGCGCAGTCCCTCCGGCGCGGGGATGTTTTCCAAACAGGCTGCCTGCGGGAGACGTCTCTGCTGCAGCCCGAGCTCGAGGGGGGAGCGCCACCCCCACAGGCCTCCTGAGACCTGGGTGGCCGGGACGCAGACAGACACCTGAGGGAGGGAGGGAGGGAGGGAGGGGAGGGCGAGCACCCAGGAGGAGTCCATTGGCCTGCCCGCAGGGGGAGGCCGAGATAGGGAGACTGAGGCAGATGGATGGTGTGGCGGAGGCGGGCAGACAGGCAGAGACGGGGAATGGGGGAGAGAGATGGCGAAAAGGACAGCAGCTGGGAGGACAGAGAGTCATTGAGAAAACAGACAGACAGACAGAGGCCTAGACCTTGAAGGGGCAGAAAGATTCATATGGACAGGTAGATTCAAAGAACCTGTTAGAGGGGCTAAACCAGAGGTCCAGAGGCTAAGCGCTATACCCAGGAACTGAGTCTGAGATGAGGGGTAAGGACCCCCAACTCATGGGGTGCTCCTCTTTGAAGCACATCCCAGATTGGGATCTTGGCCAAAAAGTAGCCTCTGACTACCCCAAGTTGGTCCATCCCTCAGGCACCACTGAATATCCTGACCCTCTGACTGTGCCACCCCTCCCTGGTATCCCAGCAACCTCAGGCAGTTTAGAGGAGGCAGAGGGGAAGTGGTTGCCATAGCAGTAGAGGCGGTGAAAGGTCACCCTTGCCTTAGCCTAGGCGGCCTTGCTGCAGGCTGGAGCTGGGATTGAGCGGGGCTGGGGTGGGAACCTGCAAAGCTCTTTTCTCTCCCACTCTGCCCAGAATGGTGCTGGAAGGAAACCCTGAAGTGGGGTCCCCCCGAACCTCAGACCTCCAGCACCGGGGGAACAAGGGCTCTTGTGTTCTCTCCTCTCCCGGTGAAGATGCACGGCCAGGCGAGGAGCCCATCAAGTATGGTGAACTCATTGTCTTGGGGTGAGCATCCCTGGCTAGGAGGGGTGAGGCACCAGACACCCCCCCCACACACACAGCACAGCCAGAACAAGGGCCCCGACCCCTCCTTCCCCGACATAGGGCTTTCTGCTGTTCTTCCCTCCTCACCTTCCCAGCTGAAAGACAAAATAGACCAAACCCACCTCAATTCATAATTATTATTTTATCTTCCCATTTTTCACAAATTACTGTGACAACTCTAACCGCCCAAGTTCCTGATCAGATGAGAAAAATGTAACACCAGCTGCTTTTCCTAAAGCACCTAGTATGTGTGGTGTGGGGTAAAGAACTCTTAGCTGAGTTCAAATCCTGCCTCTGCAAGTTGCTGAACTTCCCTGTGCCTCCGTTTCCCCTGTTTTGCAAATGGGGATGATAATAATCCCTTCCTCAGAGGGTTGTCAGAAGGAATGAATGAGGTGATTTCTGTAAAGTACATAGAACAGCGCCCAGCACATATCGAGTGTTCTGGGAGGCAGGCCTGTGCCAAGCCCTTTCATGGACATTATTTCATTTCAATCTTCACAAAGATGCTGTGAGGAAGGAGGTGAGGAAACCGAGGCTCAGAGAGGGGAAGTGACTGGCCCAAGGGCACACAGCTGGTAAGTGGCAGGGCTGGGATTTGGACCCAGGTCTTTCTTACTCTAGGTCAAGTGCCCTTTCACTAAGCCACAGCTGACCCACACACTGCAGATGGGAAAGCAAAGGCCAGGAGAGAGGAAGCCACGTGAACTGGCGGCCAGGCCAACCTCATCCCTTCCTGGTCTCCATCTGACCAGGATCCCTGCACCATCCACTCAGCTCTTTCCCCAGGGACATACCCTCTTCCTTCTTCCTCCTCTCCCAACCAGGTCTCCTTTTGGCCTCTCTCTGCCATTAGTCCTAAAGAAACTATTTCATAAGCTATATCATTATGATTTTTAACAAAAGGCTGCTGTTTGTTGACATGTGCTTTAAAAAAAAAAAACAGTAATAGTGAACACTTATCAAGGACTTGCTATAAATATGCCAAACTCTGTGCCAAGCACTTTTAAATGCTTCGTCTCATTTAGTTCTCAAAATGAACCTCCGAGGTAGGTCCTAAAAAATTAGCTCCATTTTACAGAGGTCATGTGATAAGCAGAAGAGCCAGATTTAAGCCAGGCCCAAGCCTGTGTCCTGAACTGCTCCACCTCAAGGCCTGCCCCTGCCCATGTGTGGGAAGAGCTCACAAGGGCAAAAGTGATGTCTCCCTTGGGAGAGCTTGCCTTGGAAAAGCAGCTGCTTCATATCTCACAGGCAGGACTGGCTTTCCAGCCTAAGGCAAGGCCACTAATGTGGGAAGCTGCAGAGCCACGGGTGTGGGCCCTCCTGGCAGCCCCCTGCAGAGCAGAGTCCATACTGGCTACACACCACAGATGGCTGGAGAACACTGAAAATATACATTGACAGGCCCTCTCCAAGCCTACAGAATCACTGTCACAATGGGTAGGCCCAGGGAATCTGGATTTTTTTTTTTTTTTGAGACAGAGTCTTGCTTTGTTGCTCAGGATGGAGTACAGTGTCATGATCTCAGCTCACTGCACCCTCCGCCTCCCTGGTTCAGGAGAACCTGGGAGGTTCTCCTGCCTCAGCCTCCTGAGTAGCTGGGATTACAGGCACCCACTACTCCTGGCTAATGTTTGTATTTTTGGTAGAGATGGGGTTTTACCATGTTGGCCAAGCTGGTCTCAAACTCCTGACCACAGGCGATCTACCCGCCTCGGCCCCCCAGAGTGTTGGGATTACAGATATGGGCCACCACACCCGACCTCACTGGATTTTAACAAACTCCCTGGAAGATTCTGAATCAAGCGGCCTTGTCTGTATTTGGCAGCTATTTGTCTTGTCACTTCCTGTTCCCAAACCTTCCTGGCTCCCCACCGCTTACAGAATAACATCCTCAGCCTGGAGTTCAGAGCCTTCCCACCAGTGTCATCTCCCCGCCACACTTCACCACCAAAGTCACCATTCCCCAATCTCATCAGACCCTGACAGCCTTGGGACCTTTGCTTAGGGTGAGCCTCTATCTAGAGGGGCTTCTGCAAGTCTGGAGTGGGACAGACCAGGCTCGAATCTGGACATTTTCACCTACTAGCCTGAGGCAAGTCACTTTACCTCCCTGAGCCTTGATTTCTCTCATGTGTAAGATGGGCAGAAAGCCACTTGCCTGACAGGCCACTGCACAGATTCCATTAGGTGATTGATAACATAAAGGACAGGAACACAGGGGCAGCAGCCCATGGCAACAATGAGAGCTATGACTCACCCACTCTGTGCCTCTCACAGCCATCCCCTCCAGACAAGAGCTGGAAAGGCAGGTGGAAATTTGACATGTATAGACATATGGAGGTGGTGGTATTGTGGGTCATTTTTTCCTTTCATTTTGGTTCCCAGTAGTGGTGTGAGAAGTGACAGTTTGCTACAGGTGAACCCTTTCTAGTTCTTCAAGACCCAATAGAGGTGTTTCCTCTCCCAGAAACCTGATCTTAGAGCCAGAATTCCCTTTTCTTCTTCTAGGCTTATGGCATCCTTGGCTTGTGTCTGGGTGTGGCAGGTGGCACTTAGGTTCCTGGAGAAGCTGAGGAACCTCTCCACTGAGGGCCCACAACTGACCCGTGGTGCTCTGCTGCCCCCATGCACAGCACCGAACCAGGCATGGCTCAAGTGTCCAGGAAATACTTGGTTAACTGAATGAAAGTGCTTTTGAAACTGTTCTGACACCCCCTGCCCACTCCCCAGTGCACCAATTTGTTATTGCAGGTCTTCTAGTTTCAGGGGCTTCTAGAGCTCGTTTATTAACGTAGGATCTCCCCAGAAGTTGGCAGTTTCCTCCAAGTCTCATCAGGGGTTCACCTTCCCTCTTTGTCTCTCTCCTCTTGCAACCCTTTCTTCTTAACCCCCCCACATCTATAGCTACAATGGATGTCTGGCAAGTGGGGACAAGGGCCGCCGGCGAAGCCGCCTGGCACTGAGCCGCCGGCCGCATGCCAACGGAGTGAAGCCAGATGTCATGCACCACATCTCCACGCCGCTCGTCTCCAAGGCAAGCAACTGACCCATAGACCTGAGCGCCGGTCCTGCCCAAGGCCCAGATCTTTGGCCTTCCCAGTCCTACCTGCCCACAGCCCCCACTGCAACAGGGGAGCCCACTTTGTGTCATCACTCACTGCTTACTGGGCTAGCCGAGAATGGTGATGAGAAATCCTTTGCAGTGTGCACAGTTCTTTACAATTTGCAAAATACTTCCTTGACCACTGGACCTCTCTGAACCTTGGCTACCTCTAAGACGGTGCTGCTTCTTTCCATCCAATGGAAATGGAAATGGATGGAAATGAGCTGCACCATTTTAGAGGCAGCTAAGGTTCAGAGAGTGGGAGGCGACAGTCACACTGCAATGGTAAAGGAAAAACCTTTGGCTTTAGAGGATTTGGGTTAGAATTCAGCCTCTGATATTTCCAGCTGTGTGCCTTTAGGCCAGTTTTACTCTGACCCGCAGTTCCTTCAACTGTAAAATGGGAACGATAACCCCATTCTTTTTTGTTTTTGAGACAGAGTCTCGCTCTGTCACCCAGACTGGAGTCCAGTGGTGTGATCTCGGCTCACTGCAACCTTCACTTCCTGGGTTCAACCCACCTAAGCCTCCTGAGTAGCTGGGACTACAGGCGGGCACCACCACACCTGGCTAATTTTTATATTTTAGTAGAGACAGGGTTTCGCTATGTTGGCCAGGCTGGTCTCGAACTCCTGACCTCAAGTGACCTGCCCGCCTGGGCCTCCCAAAGTGATGGGATTACAGGTGTGAGCCACCACGCCCAGACTGGTAACCCCATTTGTGGTCCATCCTCTGGCACCACTGAATATCCTGACCTTCTGACTGTGCCCCTGCTCCCTGATATCCCAGCAACCTCAGGTAGTTGGAAGAGGCAATTACTCAAAAATTCTTAGGGTGACTGTAGGGTTTAAATCACGTGAAACACCCGCTGCACTGTCCATCCTCTGCAAAGGATGGAGCTGCCCCCTTCCCAGGGAGTGGCTGCTGGGCCTTGAGCTCCAACTGCTGGCTCGAGGCATACCTTTATCATGGCTGCACACCCTGGCAAGTGACTTTTTTCTCCCCTCAGGCACTGAGTAACCGTGGCCAGCACAGCATCTCGTACACACTGTCCCGGAGCCACTCAGTCATAGTGGAGTATACACATGATAGTGACACAGACATGTTCCAGGTATGCTCAGACCTCTCTACACACCTCCTGGCCACCAGGCTTTTAGGCTCTGCAAGCATTTCAGGTGAGGCTACATGATGGGAGGCCATGGGAAAGTTGCTTCTCTTCAGACGAGGAAGCAGGATGTCCTAGTGTGGGCTGCTGACTGCAGAGTCATACAGCAAGTCAGCGGCTGTATCAAGTCTCAAACTCAAGACTCCCAGACTGTGGGAGGTCACATGGTTCAGGAGTTCAGGTGTGAGAGGCTAATGTGTGGGTTCAGACTCCATTACTTAAGTTCTTTTTTCTTTTTTTTTTTTTGAGATGGAGTCTTGCTCTCATCACACAGACTGGAGTACAGTGGCGGACTCTCGGCTCACTGCAACCTCTGCTTCCTGGGTTGAAGTGGTTCCCCTGCCTCAGCCTCCTGAGTAGCTGGGATTACAGGCATGCACCACCACGCCCGGCTAATTTTTGTATTTTTAGTGGAGACGGGGTTTCACCATGTTGGCCTTGAACTCCTGACCTCAGGTGATCCACCTGCCTTGGCCTCCCAAAGTGTTTACAGGCGTGAGCCACCTCGCCCAGCCAGCGTCACTTAAGTTCTCTGGGCCTTGGTTTACTCATCTGTAAAGTGACGCCCATAATAATACCCACCCCACGGGAAGATTAACTTAGGCATTGCACATAAAATGCTTAGCATGGTGGCTGGCCTATGGCAAATAGTTACTCGGAATTCACTATCTGCTGCTAACATTTGAGCAGCAGATATTATTATTATATTATTATTAATTATTATCCTGTCAGCAAATCAACTGGTATTTATTGAGTGAGGTGATCCCCAGTGCTGGGGGCAACAGAGAAGGAGAAGCTCCAGGCCATGGCTTCTTGGACTTGGAGACCCCATCTGGGAACCTAGAGGACCTAAAGAGTTGGTATTGCCCCTTCCTCAAGGTCTGGCAGCCTCCTTGTTTGGTGGCCTTGCATACAGAGCAGCTGCTGGTACTCTGGGTGGGGAAGCCCATGAGAGTCCCCTGTGCACAGTCCCTGCTTGCCCTCCCTGTCCTCACAGATTGGCCGCTCCACGGAGAACATGATTGACTTTGTGGTAACAGACACATCCCCTGGAGGAGGGGCTGCCGAGGGCCCTTCTGCCCAGAGCACCATCTCCCGCTATGCCTGCCGCATCCTCTGTGACCGCCGGCCGCCCTATACTGCCCGCATCTATGCCGCTGGCTTCGACGCCTCCAGCAACATCTTCCTTGGAGTGAGTGAGCGCCCAGGAAGGGACCAACTCTGTCTGTGAGGCAAGGGGTAGGCTGGGGAGGTGCAGCATCTTGGGGTGAACCAGCCCACAGTAATTCAAATGATGGTCCCAGAAGGGCTTAGCAACCCCAGCTAACTGATGAGCAAAGTGAAGCCCAGAGAGATGCTCAAGTCATGCAGCTTCAATGCCAGGCCTCTCTGGGCCACCTCCAAACTTGAGAGTAGAGGGACAGTGGCTCTGGCACATGGCCTGCTGGTGGCCACTGGGAGATATGATCTGATCCCTTATGTGGTCCCAGGAGCGGGCGGCCAAATGGCGGACCCCAGATGGCCTGATGGATGGACTGACCACCAATGGAGTCCTGGTGATGCACCCGGCGGGCGGCTTCTCCGAGGACTCAGCCCCGGGTGTCTGGCGGGAGATCTCGGTCTGTGGGAATGTGTACACATTGCGGGACAGCCGCTCAGCCCAGCAGCGGGGCAAGCTGGTAGGTGGCCCACTCCACGCCCCACCCCCATCCTTGCCAGGCCCTCACAAGCTGCCCATCCCCCTGCCCAAGCCAGGAAATGATCTCTAGTCCTTCTGCCCCAGGGAACCCCAACAGGCTCCATGTTGGGGAATCCCAGACTCAGGGAGTTCTTGGCATGTGCCACTTGTCCCACAGACAGGCAGACAGACCAGGGTCCCCAAGCATAGCGTGCATACCACTGGAGGTCCAGGGGGTGATGCAAAGCAAGGCGCACGCAGACATACCGTGCAGTCCCAGGTGGCTTTGAGGCTGCTGGCAGCTTAAAAAAAATCACACTGTCTTATAAGAGTGACACTTGGCCCATGTGCGAGCAGTTTATAGCCTAAAGTGTTGGCAGCACGTCTGTCACGTTCAGACAGGTTTCGCACTGTTCTCTCCCAGGAGGAAAGTGTCCTTAGAATAGTTCTGACACAGGTGTTAGTGGAAGCTCCTTGTGGTACAGATCAGAGAGTTGAGGTTAGGAGCCAGAGTAAGTCCTAGAGAGAGGCAGGGGCTGCCCAAGGTCACATGGCTGTGCTCCTCAAACAGGCCATGCACTGCTCTTCCCAGGCATGAGCACATCGGCCAAGGAGATGCAAAACCTCAGAGAAAAGCATGGCTTTTCTTTCCAGAGCGTCAACTCTGCTGGGAGGTCTAGGGAAGCATTATTTGTTAAAACGATACATGTGAACGTTTCACAGGCCTACTCTGCTTGAGCACCCACAATTTGCCACGCCCTGTTCTAAGTTTTTATGTTGATTGATTATTTATTTATTTATTTTTTGAGATGGAGTCTCACTCTGGCCCAGGCTGGAGTGCAATGGCACAATCTAGGCTCACTGCAACCTCCGCCTTCCAGGTTCAAGCGATTCTCCTGTCTCAGCCTCCCAAGTAGCTGGGACTACAGGCATGACGCACCACACCCAGCTAACTTTTTGTATTTTTAGTAGAGATGGGGTTTTACCATGTTCACCAGGCTGGTCTTAAATTCCTGAGCTCAAGTGATCCACCTGCCTCGGCCTCCCAAAGTGCTGGGATTACAGGCATGAGCCACTGCACCCAGCCTGATTGATTCATTTAATCTTCACGAGAACCATTTGAGATGCCAGAAGGTGCAATCCACCTTGAGGATGAAGAAACTGAGATGGAGAGAGGTTAAGTTACTCAACCAGGGACACAGTTAGTCAATGGTGAGGCCAGAATTCAGCCTGGGCAGCCCAGCTCCTGACTTTCTGCTTTTAACTGTAACCACTGGGACAGATGCTTTGGGCTAAGTACCCAGCATTCCTCATTAGAAGTCTTCCTGCCTCTTCCAGGAGGAGGCACTTTGGGAAACATCTTATTTTAGAAAAACTGTCTGGGTCCAGACTTCCTGATTAGACAGATGGGGAAACCAAGGCCCATGCCCCACTGGGAGGGGGCGGTCAGCATGTGCCTGGGGTGCACCTGCCCGTCTGCTTAGCCTCCTAGCCTGCCTTGCCCTTCTGCCCTGCCTGCCCTGCCAGCCAAGGTGTCCTCTCCAGGGAGGCTCTGTGGGATGGACCTGCGGGCTCAGTAGGGGCCTCTTGGGCAGTAAGGCCCTTCTACTGCCTCTGGCAGGTGGAAAACGAGTCCAACGTGCTACAGGACGGCTCTCTCATCGACCTATGTGGGGCCACACTGCTGTGGCGCACACCAGCGGGGCTGCTGCGGGCTCCCACACTGAAGCAACTGGAGGCCCAGCGGCAGGAGGCAAATGCAGCGCGGCCCCAGTGCCCTGTGGGCCTCAGCACTCTGGCCTTCCCTAGCCCAGCCCGTGGCCGCACGGCACCTGACAAACAGCAGCCCTGGGTCTACGTCCGCTGCGGGCACGTCCATGGCTACCACGGCTGGGGCTGCCGGCGGGAGCGGGGCCCCCAGGAACGTGAATGTCCTCTCTGCCGCCTTGTGGGGCCCTATGTGCCCCTGTGGCTTGGCCAGGAGGCCGGCCTCTGCCTGGACCCTGGGCCGCCCAGCCATGCCTTTGCACCCTGCGGCCACGTCTGCTCTGAGAAGACTGCCCGCTACTGGGCCCAGACACCACTGCCCCATGGCACCCACGCTTTCCATGCCGCCTGCCCCTTCTGCGGGGCCTGGCTTACCGGCGAGCATGGCTGCGTCCGTCTCATTTTCCAGGGCCCACTGGATTAGGCTCCCTGGAGCCCCCTGCTGCTGTGCCCACCTGCCCACCCAGGTCCCCACCTCCTGCAGCCCAGAGGGAGCTCTGCATGTGGGACACTCCCTGCTGGCACATAGCCACACCAGATGGACATGTTGGATGGGCTGCGCCCTTCCCCCCAACTGTGGCCCCCCAAGGAGTTCCCCAAGATCTCCACCCCAGTCATGCCGATGGGGCCTTCAGCACCAGCTCTGTCCTGGGTTGATGGAGGAAAGCCCAGCCCCATGCCCTTGCCCTTCCTGGGGCATCCCGCATCGTGCCGCCGACACTGTGTGCCCCTGGGGGAGTGAAGGGGTCAGGGGCCCCTGACCCCCAGCTTAGGCTGGCTGTGCCCTGCGCCTGCCAACCCAGTTTCAGACACTTACACTTCTTGCTGCCACCCTGGGTTCCTCTATAAACCTCGATGCTCAGCTGCCCTCACAAGTCCCACGTGCCCCGCATGCTTGCAATGCCTCCAGGCCCAGAGTGAGTGGTGGGTAGGTGGTAGGCTGGGCCAAGCATTTGCTGATAGACAGTGGGCTGGACTCTGTGCTACGTGGTCCCTGGGGATACAGAGGCAATCAGACCTGGTTCCCCACCTGGCAGAGTTCACAGTCTAGTGGATGACAGACAGACTGTTACCAAATGGCAACAGCTTCATGTGTGCCAGGATCAGAGTATGATTGGGCTGTGGCAGGCCTCACTGGTCATGGAAAAGTGAGGGAGGCTTCACGGAGGAGGTGGCATAGGAGCTCAGCCTCGATGGTTGCTTGGAACCCTCCGGGTCCACAGGATGGGAAGCGTGCTCTATACAGAAGGGAGGGCCTGTGCACAGGCTCGGGTGTCAGTAAGCCAGGAATCCAGGGACAGATTCAGGGTGGCTAGAGCATGGACTGCAGGGGAACAGAGAAGGAGGTGGAGCAAAAGGTTGAGACCATATGACCAGGGAAGATTGTGATCAAGGAAGATGCTGGATGAAGGATTCTGAACCTCATTTGTGGATGGTCAGGAGTTAACAAAGGGAGGAGAGAGGACTCACTGGTCAAGAGTGTTGGCTGTGACACAAGGGCCATCATCCCCGAATGCCCACCACGTGCCCCGCACTGTGCTGATGATAATAATAACTATGTCCATTGAGCACTCTCCAGACACCAGGCTCTGCTTCTTGGAGGTTTTGTTATTTAATCCTCATAGTAACCCAAGAAGGGAGGTGTTGCTGTTTGTGTTTCTGAGGAGATGAGGGCAGATTCACCAAGTCACACAAGTAGAAAGTCACCAAGCCAGGATTTGAATCCACAGCTGCTCCTCTCCATCACAGTGTTGCTTTCCTTCAACAGAGGTGGGGGTGGACCAAGCAGGGTTTTGGATACTGGACTGGTGGGCACGCACCTGCTTCATGCCCAGCCCTGTGCAGGGCCCCTGCAGTGGGCAAGGCCCTGCCTCTGGCAGCCCATGGTCTGCAGAAGGACCTACCTGTGCTTGTGCCGGAAGTTGACCCCCACACCTGTGCTGACCACCTGCACCCCAGGCCAGGATGCAGTGGGCTATCAGCCAGGCTGGAAGTGTTTGGAGGAGTGAGAACCAGGAGCTCTAGAAGGCCCAGGAGGGACCTGGAGACTGAGCCAAGTCTTGAGTGGCAGAGCATCTCCAGAGGCAGGGAGAGTTGGGAGGGCAGCCCAGGTGAGGGGAACAGCATGGCATGGCAGGAAACATGCCCGGTGTGGAGGGGGGCCCCCAAAGGGAATGAGGAGTGGGGAAGGTTGCTGGGGCCTGATGGGCCCTGATTGCTGTGGAAACCAAGCCTGAACTAGATTCCTCTTCATCCTGGCCACAGGTAGGGATGTTGCTGGGGTTGCTCCCAGACCGTTCCTCGGGGTAGTGAGCCAGGAAGACAGATGGCTATTCTGGAGATGAAGAGAAGGCTCTGAGTACAGGCCTGACCTGATCTGGGTCCCCAGGAGAAGGCAGATGGCAGACCCTAGGGGAATGCAGGTTCCAAGGGGCAGGATGGACCTGCCCAAGGCCGCACAGTTGGTTGGGGCCAGGAAGACCAGGCCTGGGCTATTGCGAGGATCGAGGGCACCACATGTGATGAGAGGAGGAGGGTGTGATCAGATTCTTGCTTCCAGAGCATGGCACTGCTGCAGTGGGGGCAAGAAGAAGGGTGGGGATGCTGCAGGAAGCGTTGGAGCATTCCAACTTCTCTCCCCTCACATAGATGCAACAAAGCACTAAAAATCCAACTCTTCCCAAGTACTCAGGTATTGGTGGAGGGGATCAGATAGCCTTGGTCTTATCCCAGCTCTGCTTTGCCAGTTCTGAGAGCCTCAGTTTCCTCAGTGTTAAAGGGAATAACAGTCACTACCTTGCCAGGTGGTTGTGAATATATGGAGGGCACCTGTAACAGTTGATTCATAAGTGTTACTCCTCACCTACCCCTTGTTCATTCCCAGGGGGAAGAGCCAAGGCTGGGGAGTTATGACTCCAGTGATAGACTGCTCCATGTGTGTGTGTCTGTGTGTTGGAGTCAGGTGAAGGGGACAGTGTGGTGCAAGATCTGAATCAGGCCAGGCCCCAGTTCAGGGACACCTGAACTATGTGGCGTTACAGCAGTCCATGAACCTCTTAGCCTCAGTTTCCCCATCTGTACAATGGGTAAAGTGATGATACCTCAGGAATTTTGCAAGAATTAAATAAGGTCCTCCATGCCAAACTGATAGCAAGGGACCTCAGTACATGCTCATATTATCTGTAATCATAAAAATGTGATCACGCAGCTTGGTTGGGGATCCTGAGAGCACTGAAATCTTTTGCTTGCCTGAGCTGCCCCTGCTGGCAATGGACAGCACTACCTCCTTTACCTGTGCATATATCTACTTCACCTGTCAGTCAACTTTACACCCATTTTACTTTTTTACTTTTTTTTTTTTTTAAATCGGGGTTTCACCATGTTGGTCAGGCTGGTCTTGAACTCCCGACCTCAGGTGATCCTCCCACCTTGGCTTCCAAAGTGCTTGGATTACAGGTGTGAGCCACCATGCCCAGCCCTTTACACCCATTTTAAAGACAATTAAAACGGAGGCACAGGAAAGAAGAGGGGTGACTTTACTGAGGACATTGACCAACTTGTTGAACTCCCCCATATAACAAGTCATCATCAAAGCTAAAAGCTTGTAACACTCTTGTGCCAAGCAGGGCCTTGGGCGCCTTTGTGGATGAAACTGGTGTCTGGTAGGCGGACGCTGCCTGGCTTAGACACAGGCGCAGCAAGGACACTGTGGGGTTTCAGTCCCTAAAAGCCCCTCACCCTGCACAACTATAGGGAGCAGCACTGTAGTCAACACATCACAACCTACTATATCCCTTGGAGTGAATTCAATTATTAGCCTGGTTTTCCGGCTCAAAGAGCCAAAACTTCCAGACAACCTCGCTCCATCCCCGGTCTGACCCTGGGCCCTCACCTAGACTACTCCCCACTTGGCCTAGGTCCTTCCACATGCCCCATTCAGACTGAGGTGTGAGCCTGTCCAAAAGCGGACCGCAAGCCCGCCTCTGCCCTGGACTCCCTTTTGGGGCCCGCAGAAGGCTTTCTCAGCCATCTGGCATCTGTCAAGCACCAGGAAACTGCCAGCCTGTTTGTGCTGAGGGAACTGAGGCTCGGGAATGTTTAGCGGCTGCTTCCAGGCCCGTGGCGGGTGGGTGGTGGTGCAGTGAAGCACTCGAGGCGTTTCTCCGCGCCCCTACACGGGTGGGACCACCTCAGCCCTGGCCCGAGTCCGCTCGACAGTAGCCCCGATTCCCGCCACCGATAGCTTTGCAGCCTCCAAGTCTCCAACCCCAGGCCCGGAGTCCCGTGAGGAAGGTGGAGCCACATTACTCCTATTGTGTAGGTTCCCACCTGCAAAAGTGAGGTCCGGGCCCCTGGGGTGAAACCCCAAAGGAAAGCGGGATCGGGGCTGGGGAAAGGGGGGTTCTCAAGTCACTGATACCCTTGCCAGCTCGGCCTGGGCTTGGTGACCTTGTCAGTCCGGTCTGCTGGGACTAGGCCGCGGCCAGGCAGGGCACAGAGGTCCCCGGTCTGGCGCGTGTGCGGCCTGCGGACAAAAGGCCGAGCCCGCGGGGCCAATCTGCGGGGCGGGAGCCGGCGGGCCGAGAAGGTCGCCTCGGCGCGTCTATTGGCTGGAACTGACGCCCATCTGATCCCCGGGGCCAGGCAGTTGGCCAAAGGGGGCGGGGTTCGCAGAGCCCCAATGAATGGGGGAGCCGGAAGCAGGAAGTGAGTTTGCGAACGGAGCAGCAGCTGCAGGTGAGGCGCGGCGCCCGGGTTTTTGGGGTCACAGTGTGTCATCCCGGGGGACCAAGACGAATCTGTACTGAGCGCAAAATCATTCCCTTTCTGCCCACTCTCCAGTACCGCCTCCAAATTCATCCGGCCTTCGAGGCCAAGAAGCGCTCCAGGCAGCAAAGAGTTAATAGCCCTCTCGGAACCTGGAGGTTGTGCTTTTAGGGCGGTGCCTCTGGAGTCCCGGGCCGGGCGGGGAGACGCGAAACTCAGTCGCTGCCGGGACGGGGCGTGGCGGGGAGAATGCCGCGGGTTGGGGTATCTGCCGGTCCCAACGGGGCTGTCAGACCTTCAGTAAATTGTTGGCCCTTCCGAGCCTCAGTTTCTCTATCTGTAAAATGGGTTTTCTTCTAGTTGTGAACTTCTGTGGCTTCCCTAGCGGAGCACAGGGAGAGAGCCGGAGAATAGAAGGCCGAGGAAAAGCAGTTAGAGGGATGAGGATGGGACAGGTTCAAGGAAAGTCATTTATTGCTGTGGATACTTTCCGTCCAGGACGACCTCATCTGATTAGTGCACCCACCTGGTAAGACTAGGGTTATTCCCTCTTTCACAGAGGAGGAAACGGAGGAACAGAAAAGTGAAGCAATGGACTTGACTTTGAGGAATCTGGAACTGAGTCCTTGCTAAAGGCTGAGCCTTCCGTCTGGTGACCTGGCACTCTATCTTTGTGAGCACAGTGGAAAGTGTCAAGAATTCTGAACCAGGACCGGGCGCAGTGGCTCACTCCTGTAATCCCAGTACTTTGGGAAGTCGAGGCAGGTGGATCACTTGAGGTCAGGAGTTTGAGAGCAGCCTGGGCAAAATAGTGAGACCCCCCCCCCGCCCGTCTCTACCAAAAATACAAAAATTAGCAGGGTGTGGTGGCATGCACCTGTAGTCCCTGCTACTCAGGAGGCTGAGGCAGGAGAATAACTTGAACTCTGGAGGCAGAGGTTGCAGTTCGAGATCATGCCACTGCGCTCCAGCCTGGGCAACAGAATGAGACTCCTTCTGAAAAAAGGAATTTTGAACAAGGAAGCAGGGAGGGGCCTGGGCTGGGAGCTAGAGATGAGGGTCTCTGCTGCTGATGTCTCTATTGTGGGATTAAGCAAGGCCCTTAGCCTCTCTGAACCTCAGTTTCCCCATATGTAATACTAGATAGTTAGAGTCTTTTTTTTTTTTTTTTTTTTTGAGATGGAGTCTTGTTGCCTAGGCTGGAGTTCAATGGTGTGATTTGGCTCACTACAGCCTCCGCCTCCTGGGTTCAAGCAATTCTCCTGTCTCAGCCTTCCTAGTAACTGGGATTACAGGCGCCCACCACCACGCCAGGCTAAATTTTTTGTTTTTAGTTGAGAAGGGGTTTCACCCTGTTGGCCAGACTGGTCTTGAACTCTTGACCTCAGGTGATCCACCCATCACACCCTCCCAAAGTGCTGGGATTACAGGCGTGAGTCACCATCCCCGGCCTTAGAGTCAGTCTTTAAGATGTAGGGGCTACAGACCAAATATGGTCCACCATTGTATTTTGTGACCTCCTTGGGTGAATCATCTCACCTTCTCTGAGCCTCAGTTAGCATATCTGGTGAATGGGTTATAATAGTATTCCTTTCCATGTGGGCTTTTGGGAGGATCAAATGAGATCATAAGAGTTCAGAGCCAGGTATGCAATTGGTGTGGGGTAAACAACAGCTGTGATGATAGTGATGGTTCTCAGCAGGGCCCATGGCGGACACCCAGTACATCCTGCCCAATGACATCGGCGTGTCTAGCCTGGACTGCCGTGAGGCCTTCCGGCTGCTGTCACCTGCAGAGCGCCTCTATGCCCACCACCTGTCCCGTGCGGCCTGGTACGGAGGCTTGGCCGTGCTGCTGCAGACCTCCCCCGAGGCCCCCTACATCTATGCTCTTCTCAGCCGTCTCTTCCACGCGCAGGACCCCGACCAGCTGCGCCAACATGCCCTGGCCGAGGGCCTTACCGAGGAGGAGTATCAGGTCAGTTCTCTCGTCAACCCGCATTTCCTGAATGGCTTCTGGGTGTGGAAGACCAGGATGCAAATGTCTGTCTCTTTCAAGGGGTAGGTGGAGGATTAAACCAAAGATTACAAATTCAGGCTCCTCCCCTCTCTGGAACCTCAGTCTTCTCATCTGTAAAATATGCATGTGGGATGTGTGTACCTCTTAGTGTTGTGATGACCCACTTAGAACAGTGCCTGACTTCAAGATAAATGGTGGCTGCTCTGATTATAACAAAAGAAACTGTAGCGGAGATTCAGGGAAGGCAGAGGAAGGAGTCCAGAGTAGGAATCAGGTCTGAGATCAGGACCAGTTCTTCTCTACCACACTGTGTGGCCCTGGAAAGAATGTTCTGCCTGTCTCTTGGTTTTTGTTTTTGGATGTATTGGTCAAGTAATACATGAATTCTTAGTGCATTGCAGCAATGCAGAAAGACACAAAACAAAACCCAAAGATCACTCATTCTCAGTACCCTCCTCAGAGGTAACCACTGAGGCTGGTTACAGCCTTTTCTTTTTCTTTTCTTTTTTTTTTTTTTTTTTTGGTGAGAGTCTCATTCTGTCACCCAGGCTGGAGTACCATGGCACAATCTCAGCTCACTGCAAACCTCCACCTCCCAGGTTCAAACGCTTCTCACGCCTCAGCTTCCCAAGTAGCTGGGACCATAGGTATGTGCTACTATGTCCGGCTAATTTTTGTATTTTTAGTAGAACTGGGTTTTCACCATGTTGGCCAGGCTGGTCTTGAACTGCTGGCCTCAAGCAATCCACCTGCCTCAGCCTCCCAAAGTGCTGGGATTACAGGTGTGAGCCACCATGCCTGGCCTTGGTTACAGCCTTTTTTTTTTTTGAGATGGAGTCTCAGTTTCACCAGGCTGGAGTGCAGTAGTGCAATCGTGGCTCACTGCAACCTCCACCTCCTGGTTTCAAGCAATCCTAATGCCTCAGCCTCCTGAGCAGCTGGGATTATAGGCACGCACCACCACACCCAGCTAATTTTTGTATTTTTAGTAGAGACGGGGTTTCACCACGTTGGCCAGGATGGATTCGATCTCCTCGTGATCCACCTGCCTCGGCCTCCCAAAGTGCTGGGATTAGAGGCGTGAGCCACCGTGCCTGGCCAGTTACAGCCTTTTCAATGCCATCTGTGTATTACATTCCTATATGTGTACTTGCATGGTGACTCAGTTCCTTATTTTCGCTTTTATAGAAATGAGATAATGTTCTTTTCCTGCTTCGTGTCCTGCTTTTCCCATTGAATGCCAGTTCTTGGAGAACTTCCATGGGGTACATATAAATGTACCTCATTCTTTTTTATTGGCTGTGAAGCATTCCACAACAATGTACACTATAATCAATTTACTCTTTTCTTCATTGCTGGACATTTAGCTTGCCCTGATTTTCTTACAAACAGTGCCATGGTGAGCATACTTGTGCACACATGTGAGGAGGATCTATTTCTAGATGGAGAGCTACTGGGTCAAAGGCTCTGTACATTTACAATTGACTGATTCTGTTAAATCATCTTCTAAAAAAGCTTCACTGCATTATATTCTCACCAAGAATGTACAAGAATGTGGCCTGTTTTTCTACATGTGAAATAAAGGGATTGGATTGCTTCTCCCTGAGCTGACGTGCTGTTTCTTCTACCTCTTTTGAATGGTGGGCAATCACTTCCCATCTTGAGGCCTTGGCTTACTCATTAAAAGAGCTAATAATCTGTGGAAATGTTTATAAATGAAAAGGTACAACCCAAGCGTTACTATTTTCAGGGGAATTCTTATGTTTGCGAGTAGCAGAAACCCAACTCAAATTGGCTTACATGAAAAAGAGAGTTATTGGCTCACATGATTGAAAAGTCCAAGTCTAGAGGAAGTTTCGGGCAGGGCTGGATGCAGGGATTCAGTGCTCCCATTGGGATGCAATCTTCATCTCTCGGCTTCGTTGCTTTTCTCACTCCTGGAGGGGAGCTCCAGGGGTTCCAGGCCTGATGATCCCTGGTGTACAGAGGCTCTTTGCCAGTGGGAAATGTCCTAGGTAAAGCTCTTGGGCCAGCTTGAGCCTTAGGTCCATTCCTGTAGCCAGGGATGGTGGTTTCTCAGACTGGCTGAGCTAGCTTACATGCCCATCCCTGGAGCTGGGGGAAGGGAGATCCCCCAGCCCCCCACCCACAAGAGGACGTCTGAGGTCTTGTTACCAGAGGAAGATCTGGGGCCAGCAGAAGCCACAGAGAAGATAGATGACTGAGGCCCCTCCGGCTCCAACATGTGTTGCTTGCTTCTGAGGCCAGCTGCCTGACAGGTCAGAGGCTGAGGACGGGCTCCCAGGAGGATGGAGGTGGTGCTGGAATTAGGCCTTAAAGGATGCAGAAGCCTCAGGTGGCCGAGAGGGTGCTGAGATGGACAGGGCAAAGGCAGACAAGCGCTTGGGTGTGTGTGGGAACTGCCCAGAAGATCAGTTAGGCAGGACAATGAGGGTGTGAAAATGGGTCTGTGGAAGTCAGTGTGGGCCAGACTGGGGCTTCCCAGGACCTGGGTCCTGCCCACAGATTTCCTAGCCTCACCCACACTGGTTCTGCTGGGGCATTCACGTCTCAGGAGGAGGTGTCGCTGGGGTCAGGGAGGCTGTGCTTCCTAGGTCTCTGATGCCTGCCTCCCCCCTCAGGCGTTCCTGGTCTATGCCGCGGGTGTTTACTCCAACATGGGCAACTACAAGTCCTTTGGTGATACCAAGTTTGTTCCCAACTTGCCCAAGGTGAGCCAAGGGAGGGCTGGGGAAGTGGAGATGGGGTCTGGCGGGGTGGGGGTGGAATGCAGCATCAGAAGCAGAGACCCTTGAGCCTGTTGCTGTCACCCTGCGTGACTGTGGGTGTCACCAGCCTCACTGGGTGCTGCAGCATCTTCGTGTATAAATGAAAAGCGCAGCTCTCCCTGACTGCTGATCTTCAGGTCGAACAAGGGCGGGATGTGGAAGCGTTCTGTGACCTTTTAGGTGCTTGCAAACAAGGAACAGTGGAGAGCGCTGGGCAGGGGGCATCCCCGCCAGGGTTATGAGGCTTGAGTCTGTTTAGGGCAGAGGTGGTTCTTACAGCAGGTGTAAGAGCCGGGACTTTCACATGCACGCAAGTCACCTGGCAATCTTACTGACATTCAGCATCTGATTTAGCAGGTCTGTGGGGGCCCGAGGCTTGACATGTTTTTTTTTTGAGATGGAGTCTTGCTCTGTTGCCCATGCTGGAGTGCAGTGGCATGTCTGCTCACTGCAACCTCCACCTCCTGGGTCCCAGGAATTCTCCTGCCTCAGTCTCCTGAATAGCTGGGACTACAGGCGCGTGCCACCATGCCCGGTGAATTTTTTGTATTTTTAGTAGAGACAGAGTTTCACCATGTTAGTCAGGATGGTCTTGATCTCCTGACCTCGTGATCTGCCCACGTTGGCCTCCCCAAAGTGTTGGGATTACAGGTGTCAGCCACCGCACCCAGCCTGACATTTTTCATTAACACAAGGCATTGCTCTGTCACCCAAGCTGGACTGCAGTGGTGTGATCATGACCCACTTCAGCCTCAACCTCCTGGACTCAAGTGCTCCTCCTGCCTTAGCCTCCCAAGTAGTTGGGAATGTAGGCATGCACCACCACACCTAAATTTTCTTCCTTTCTTTTTCTTTTTCTTTTTTTTTTTTTTGAGATAGGACCTTACTCTCTTACTCAGGCTAGAGGGCAGTGGCACAAACACAGCTCACTGCAACCTCAGCTTCCTAGGCTCAAGTGATCCTCCTCAGCTTCCAGAGTAGCTGGGACCACAGGCGCCTGCCACCACGACGCCTGGCTGATTTTTTAAAAAATTTTTGTAGAGGGCTGGGTGCGGTGGTTTATTCCTGTAATCCCAGCACTTTGGGAGGCCAAGGTGGGTGGATCACGAGGTCAAGAGATTGAGATCATCCTGGCCAACATAGTGAAACCCCATCTCTACTAAAACACAAAAATTATCTGATTGTGGTGGCACATGCCTGTAGTCTCAGCTACTCGGGAGGCTGAGGCAGAATTACTTGAACCTGGGAGGCAGAGGTTGCAGTGAGCTGAGATTGCACCACTGCACTCCAGCCTGGCACCTGGCAACAGAGCAAGATTCTGTCTCAAAAAAAAAAAAAAATTTTTTTTTTTTTTTTTGAGACAGAATCCCATTGTGTTACCTAAGCTGGTCTTGAACTCCTAGGCTCAAGCAATTCTCACACCTTGGCCTCTCAAAGTGCTAGGATTACAGGCATGAGCCACTGTGCCTGGCCTAATTTTTTTTTTTTTTTTTTTTTGAGATAGAGTCTCACTTTCGTCCCACAGGCTGGAGTGTAGTGGCAGGATCTCAGCTCACTGCAACCTCCACCTCCTGGGTTCAAGCGATTCTCCTTCCTCAGCCTCCCAAGTAGTTGGGATTACAGGCGTGCACCATCACGTCCGGCTAATTTTTATATTTTTGGTAGAGATGGGATTTCACCATGTTGGCCAGGCTGGTCTCAAACTCCTGACCTCAGGTGATCCACCTGCCTCAGCCTCCCAAAGTGTGGGGATTAGACGTGAGCCATCTTGCCCTGCCTAAGTTTTTTTATTCTTTGTAGAGATGGGGGTCTTCCTATGTTCCCCAGGCTTGTCTTGGCTTCCAAGCCTGGCCTCAAGCATATGTCCCTCCTCTGCCTCCTGAAGTGCTGGGATTATAGGCATGAGCCACCGTACATGGAGGCTTGACATTTCTCAGGCCCCACCAGTGCTGCTGGTCCATGGACCACACAACGAGCCAAAGCTCTTAGGCCATGGGAGAAGAGCTTGGGAGTGGATAGGGAGGCTCTGGAAGGCAGGTTTGGGTGGGGTGACTGGACCAGTGGCCTCCCTTTCCCTGCAGGAGAAGCTGGAACGGGTGATCCTAGGGAGTGAGGCCGCTCAGCAGCACCCAGAAGAAGTCAGGGGCCTCTGGCAGACCTGCGGGGAGCTTATGTTCTGTCTGGAGCCAAGGCTTCGACACCTCGGCCTGGGGAAGGAGGTGAGGCCCCGACTCCTCCAAGGGGAGGGGGAGTGGAGGGAATCCTTCCAGGCCACTTGTTAAGGAGGGAAGGACACGGAATGGGGAGGCGATGGGCTCTGCCTCACATTCCTGAGGCAATACTGCTCCCTACTGCAGGCCTCAGTTTTGTCATCTGTAGAATGGGAAGCAGGTCGGGTTGAATGCTTTCTGAATGCCCTCCCAGATCTGACATTCTGCATGCAGGATGCGGTGTGCTGATGGAGGGAAGGAGAAGAAGGCTGAAGGAAGAGGGAGCTGAGGAGGGGATGGCAGGGAAGGAGGGCGTTCAGGCTTCCCACCTCTGGAGGCCACCTCAGTTGCCTGGGGTGAGGACCTTGGCAAGTCTTAGGGGTGGGCCAGCCTGAGAGAGGCCTCAGCAGAGCTGCAGGAAGGCTGGAGATGAGCATCTGTTTGTTTGTTTGTTTTACAGCTTTTTCCCCTAGAGGTAGATGGAGGGGTAAGGGGTAGAGGCTGCTGGAAGGAGGGAGGGACAGGAATCCTGGAAGATGACATCCCTGCAGCCCTGACCTCGGCAACTCCTCTTTCCCATGTCCCCTCTCTTCCCCAACAGGGAATCACCACCTATTTCTCTGGGAATTGTACCATGGAAGATGCCAAACTGGCCCAAGACTTTCTGGACTCACAGGTTTGGGGTTAGGGGAGCTCAGGGTAGCAGCGGTTTGGTGGGGTTCCTAGTCCCAGCCCCCTCACACCTGGTGACCACTCCTGGGTCTCTGCTCAACTACCCCCCGCCCCTGTGTACTAGGGAAGGTGCCACCCCTGCCCCACCCCAGGTTGTAGAGCTTAATGACAGGCTCAGAGCAGGATGAGGAGGCAGGATCTCAGGCCACATCCTTGTGTGGCTCTGGGGTCTGTGTGTCAGTGGAGCTCCCAGCTCAGCCACTTACCAGCTATGTGATCAGTTTCCATGTCTGTGAAGTGGCACCCACCTCCGGTAGCCCTGGGTTCACAGAGGCCATGCAGTGCCTGGCACAGTGGTTGGAGTCAGTGCTTAGTAAAAGCTAGTGCACAGTGTCACGAGCAGAGCAGGAGAGTTGGCCCTGGGCTGTCCCTGCCCACTCTCTCCCTCTCCCCTGCCACAGCCACCTGGGAAGGCCCGGCCTGCTTTGCCTGCATGCCTTCTCCCCCAGCCTACTTTGCCTGCATGCCTTCTCCCCCTTGGGTGGCCCATTTTCCTCTTCCCACCCCACTGCCCTCTCCAGACCTCACTCTCAAACCCCTGCCCTGGTCTCTTCTAGAACCTCAGTGCCTACAACACCCGGCTCTTCAAAGAGGTCGACGGAGAAGGGAAGCCCCACTATGAGGTGCGGCTGGCCTCTGTGCTTGGCACAGGTGAGCTTAGCCCCAGGCTTCCCTTCTGCTCCCTCCCAGCCATTTCTGGACCTGGGTGGCTCAGGCCACCAGCCCTGCCACTCCAGCAGAAAGAGGGTCCTTCTCTCCCAGGAGTTTCTGCATAAGGCCAGGGAATGGCTCTAGTTTCTCTATATTAGTCCCGTATTTGTCTGTGAACCAATCCCTGAGGGCTAGCAAGGGACAGTTCTCTGACTGGCTCAGCCTGGTTTCACACCTATCCTGTAGTCAGGCGATGAGGTTGGCCCTTCAGGCCGGGTGCGGTGGCTCACACCTGTAATCCCAGCACTTTGGGAGGCTCAGGCGGGCGAATCACCTGAGCTCAGGATGGTGCCCAACATGGTGAAACCCCATCTCTACTTAAAATACGAAAATTAGCTGAGTGTGCTGACGTTTGCCTATAATTCTAGCTATTTAGGAGGCTGAGGCAGGAGAATCGCTTGAACCCAGGAGGCAGAGGTTGCCGTGAGCCGAGATCTTACCACTGCACTCCAGCACTCCAGCCTGGGTGGCAGAGCAAGATTCCGTCTCAAAAAAAAAGACATTGGCCCTTCCCCAGCCACCTGCACCTAGGGTAGTAGTAGTGGGGGCTGGAGCGATGTTCTCAAAGGGAAATTGGGGTTCATTCCCAGGAGAGGGGAAATAGTGTGTACAGAAGTGTGTGCAGGCCTTTGCCACCTGACTTTGTTCCCCACCCACCCCCCAGCCCCTGCCTGCATCTCCACAGTCTCCCATTCTGTGCTCTGTGCTCTGGCTGTGCTCGACAGCATCCAGTTCTCATGGACCCTCTCCAGGTCTTTGTTTTCGTTTTTGTTTTGGGGTTTTTATTTTTTGAGACAGTCTCGCTGTATCGCCCAGGCTGGAGTGCCTAGGCTAGAGTACAGTGGCATGACCTTGGTTCACTGCAACCTCTGCCTCCCGGGTTCAAGTGATTCTCCTACCTCAGCCTCCAGAGTAGCTGGCGTTGCAGGCACCCATCACTACACCTGGCTAATTTTTTATTTTTAGTAGAGACAGTGTTTTACCATGTTGGCCCGGCTGTTCTCCAACTCCTGACCTCAGGTGATCTGCCTGCCTCTCGGCCTCCCAAAGTGCTGGAATTACAGGTGTGAGCCACTGCACCTGGCCCCTCTCTGGGTCTTTGCACAATCTATTCCCTGCTTCCCATGCAGAACCTCCTCTGGCCTCTCCTTGTGCCCTGGCCACCTCTTCCCCATCTTCTAGGCCATGCATGGACATCGCCTTCCTCAGGATATTCCCCCGTCTTCCCATAACAGAGTCCATGCCCTTCTCTCTTCCCATTGGCACACTCAGTAGTTTCCCTAACTACAAGCTCCCGAGAGGAGGGTCTATGTGTTTCATCCACCATCGTCTCCCCAGTGCTCAGCGCTTGGCGGATCTGAGTATCCATTAGGGAGATGATGGCAGATGTGGGTTCAGAGGAACAGGAGTGGATCTCACTGGAATATAAGCTGGGCCCATACTTAACGTACAGGATGCAGTGTCGGGCAGCGGTTGAGTGAGGCCCTGCAGCCAGGTTACCTGAGTGGGTCCTTATCTATTGCTGTGGAACAAATGCTTCCCAAATTTAGTGCTACAAAACCGCCTTTTTGGCAGAGCACGGTGGCTCACGCCTGTAATCCCAGCACTTTGGGAGGCCGAGGTGGGTAGATCACGAGGTCAAGAGATTGAGACCATCCTGGCCAACATGGTGAAACCCCATCTCTACTAAAATACAAAAATTAGCTGAGTGTGGTGGCATGCACCTGTAGTCCCAGTTACTCGGGAGGCTGAGACAGGAGAATTGCTTGAACCTGGGAGGCGGAGGTTGCAGTGAGCCGAGATTGTGCCACTGCACTCTAGCCTGGTGTCTGGCGACAGAGCAAGACTCTGTCTCAAAAAAAAAAAATCTTTTCATGCTCACAGACTCTGGGTCAGGAATGCAGGCAGAGCACAGTAGGAACAGCCAGTCGCTGGGTGACCATGTCTGGGGCTTCAGCTGGGAAGACGCGACAACTTGGGGCTGCAGGCATCCGTGGGCTCGTTCGCTCACACGCAGGTGCTAGAACCCAGCTGGGCTGTTGACCACAATACCTCACGTGGCACCCTCTTACCGTTCATGGTAGCTGGGCTCCAAGAGTGAACATCCCAGGAGAGCCAGGCGGAAGCCTGCTCACCCTGTGTGACCTGGCCTCGAAGTCACAACCTTCCGGCTTCAGGAGGAGGGAACACAGATCCCACATCTCCATGGGCGAAGTCACAGTTGAGCTGGACACAGTGGCTCATACCTGTAATCCCAGCTAGTCAGGAGGCTGAGCCAGGAGGATCACTTGAGCCCAGGAGTCAGATCAGCTGGGCAACCTTGCGAGATCCTATCCCAGTTTTTTTTTAAAAAAAGAGCAGTAAGACAGGAAATACTGTGGCTATTTTTTGCGTGTTTGTTTGTTTTTACGTAGCTTTGAAGTATATTTTATTGGTCAGAGACAAGGAAAATACAATTGTGTGTCAGCATGCCATTGCTTCTGTAACAAATTACCACAAATGTAGTGGCACCAAACAACACAGATTTATTCTATTACAGTTGTGGAGGTCCAGAGTCTAAAAGCAAGGCAAAGCTGGGCTGCATTCCTTCTGGAGTCTCAGCAGGAACCTGCTCCTTTGCCTTTTCCAGCTTCTGGAAGGCTGCCCAGCCCCCGACTTCACTCCAGCTTCCTTCTGCTATCATCACAGCTCTTCCCTTCAGTCACCTTCTTGTGTCCCTGTGGGACTGTCGATTATGTTCGGGATGTGGCTGTCTTTTAAAATCCAATCTGCCACTTGCTATCCACTTAACACCTCGGTGCCTTAGTTTTCCATCTGTAAAATGGAGATAATAATTTCCCCCTCCCCCCAGAGTTGGAATGAGGCTTAAAGGAGTTAATACATGGAAAGCACATGTTATATGATACATATATTTTTGGTTTTTTATTTTTTTGTTGTTTTTGTTTTGAGAATGGAGTCTCACTGTTGTTGCCCAGGCTGGAGTGCAGTGGCGCGATCTCAGCTCACTGCAACCTCCGCCTCCCAGGTTCAAGCAATTCTTCTGCCTCAGCTTCCCAAGTAGCTGGATTACAAACGCCCACCAACATGCCCAACTAAATTTTTTGTATTTTTAGTGGAGACAGGGTCTCACCATGTTGGCCAGGCTGATCTCCAACTCCTGACCTCAGGTGATCCACCTGCCTCAGCTTCCCAAAGTGCTGGGATTACAGGTGTGAGCCACTGCACCCAGCCAGTTTTTTTGTTTTGTTTTTGTTTTTGAGACAAATTTTCACTCTTGTCGCCCAGGCTGGAGTACAATGGTATGAAATGGCTTATTGCAACCTCCACCTCCCTGGTTCAAGCAATTCTCCTGCCTCAGCCTCCTCAGTAGCTGGGATTACAGGTGCATGCCACCACACCCGGCTAATTTTCTTTTTTTTTTTTTTTTTTTTTTTTTTTGAGACGGAGTTTCGCTCTTGTTACCCAGGCTACAGTGCAATGGCGCGATCTCAGCTCACCGCAACCTACCCCTCCTGGGTTCAGGCAATTCTCCTGCCTCAGCCTCCCAAGTAGCTGGGATTACAGGCACGCGCCACCATGCCCAGCTAATTTTTTGTATTTTTAGTAGAGACGGGGTTTCACCATGTTGACCAGGATGGTCTCGATCTCTTGACCTCGTGATCCACCCGCCTCGGCCTCCCAAAGTGCTGGGATTACAGGTGTGAGCCACCACGCCCAGCCTAATTTTGTATTTTTAATAGAGATGAAATTTCACCATGTTGGCTAGGCTGGTCATGAACTCCAGACCTCAGACGATCTGCCCGCTTTGGCCTCCCAAATTGCTGGGATTACAGGTGTGAGCCACCATGCCCAGCTGATATACTTATTTTTTAAGATGAGAATTTATACTTATGTCTGTTGGCTACAGGGAGCCATCGAAGATCTTAGAGTAAAAGAGTGCTGTGGGGAAGAGCTGGCTGAAGTGTCTTACTCCAGCCTTTTCACTGAGTGACGCCTTCTTTCCCCAGAGCCTTCCCCAGACTCCGAGGTGACTTCCAAGCTGAAGAGCTATGAATTCCGGGGAAGCCCTTTCCAGGTGACCCGGGGGGACTACGCACCCATCCTCCAGAAGGTGGTGGAGCAGCTGGACAAAGCCAAGGTTGGACTGGCTGCGGTCTTAGGGGTGCAGGCTAGGGACCCTTCTGGGCAGCAGAGGGGGTGTGGAGGTGGGTGGGTGGCCCGAGGCTGACTGTCCCCATCTTACTCCAGGCGTATGCAGCCAACAGCCACCAGAAGCAGATGCTGGCCCAGTACATAGATAGCTTCACCCAGGGCTCCATCGAGGCCCACAAGAGGGGGTCCCGCTTCTGGATCCAGGACAAAGGCCCCATTGTGGAGAGGTGAGGCACCAGCTCCACCCTGCCCGCCCCTCCTGCCTGCCCCTCCTGCCCGCCCCTCCTCTACCTCTGCCCTTCTCTCCCCCAGTTACATCGGGTTCATCGAGAGCTACCGTGACCCCTTTGGTTCCCGAGGAGAATTTGAAGGTAACTTCCTTGGGTAGCGGGAGGTCAGTCACGGTCCCTTTTTCCACCTCCAAGTCCATGTTTCCAGCGTCCCTTGAGGGTTCTCCCCACCCTCCTCAGCCATAATCATAACAATAAGAACAGCCATGGTAAATAAACACCATTTATAATGTATTGGGCACTGTTGTAAGAAGCTTACCTATATTAACTAATTCAGGGTTCATCATCCCATGAGGATTTATCTTAACAGGTGTGAGCACTGGGGCCCAGTTGCGGGGTGGCCAGGAACCCTGGCTCTGAGCCCCTTTGCTGTGCTGCCTCTGGTGTCTGGTCAGGGCATAGGCTCCAAATAGACATGTGCCTCCCACGCCCAGCTTCACCACACCCGGCTGTGTGATCTTGGGCCAACTAGCCCAGCCTCTGAGCATCAGTGTGATTAGGATGCAGACTGCTGCACTCAGTGGCTGGGAGCAGGATAGACATTGTGACTGTAGACCTGACCCGAGGCTGTCATCCCAGGCTGGTGGCAGGCCGCCTCAGCCCCCACCCACGTCCCCAGGGGACCTATCTGTGCAAGGCAGGGCATCCAGCCTGAGGATTCAGCCACTTCTCTGACTGCCCTAACCCTCCCCAGCCCCTGCCCTGGATATAGAAGATTCTGAGCATCTGCCTGCTACAACTGAAGAGATTAGCCTGGGAGGAGGGAGAGCACACAGCCTGATGGGGCTCATGTGGAGCCCCTAGACCCAGGCCCAGGGGGAAGGGGCAGGTGGCCCAGGGGCCTGAGTGGGAGACAGGTTTGTGCAGCTGCAGCTTTCCTGCCCCAGTCCTGACCCAGTAGGGCCCAGGCCTGGGTCACTGCTGTTGCCAGCTGCCAGCACAGTGATCATATACAATAGGCATTCAGTGCATGCGTGATGGCTGGAGTAGGGTGAAGTGGGAGCCCTCCTGGAACCCTGCCAAGCCACAGCCCCCTCCCTCCCCTGCAGGCTTCGTAGCCGTGGTGAACAAGGCCATGAGTGCCAAGTTTGAGCGGCTGGTGGCGAGCGCAGAGCAGCTGCTGAAGGAGCTGCCCTGGCCCCCAGCCTTTGAGAAGGACAAGTTTCTTACCCCCGACTTCACCTCCCTGGATGTTCTCACCTTCGCTGGCTCTGGCATCCCTGCTGGCATCAACATCCCCAACTGTGAGTGTCCTCAGGCCCAGCCCCCAAGTCCCAGAAGCCTCCTTTTAGAGTCGCTCCTCCCTCTGCACATGTACAACCTCCACAAACAGCCCTGTGCCTCCTGTCTGCGACCTTTGACCCTCGCCTCTTCTTCCTGGTCCTTCTCCGCCTTCTCCTCCAGATGATGACCTGAGGCAGACGGAAGGCTTTAAGAATGTGTCACTGGGGAACGTGCTGGCTGTGGCCTACGCCACACAGCGGGAAAAGCTCACCTTTCTGGAGGAGGATGACAAGGTGGGCACCAGTAGTCGGAGGGTCGGGGCTGGGCCTCACCTGCCTCAGTGGACTTGGGAAGGCAGACAACCCAGAGCAGTAGAAAGGAAAGCGCAGTTTCAGTCCTGGCTCTGCCACTTCCCAGTCACGTGACCATGCGGACTTTAGAGTCTCAGTGTCCTCTTGGGTCACACTAGGGAGGCTTCCCTCCCTTCCTCCTGGGTTGTTGCAAAGATGAGATGGGCTGTTGGGTGGAGCACAACTGGCCTTCACCAAGCACGTGCACTGAGCTGGGCCCATGGCCCAGGGGAGGGGAGGGTGACAGGCTCTGTGGCCGGGGCCGGCCAGTGGACAGCGCATTCTCTGCTTGTCTTGGCAGGACCTGTACATCCTCTGGAAGGGGCCCTCCTTTGATGTGCAGGTGGGCCTGCACGAGCTGCTGGGCCATGGCAGTGGCAAGCTCTTCGTGCAGGTGAGAAGGCAGCGGCCAGCCCTGGCACCCCCGCCCACAGCTCCACTCTCCCACAACCTGCCCTACCCAGCGGTGAAGCTGCTCCAGCCTCTGCCCTCAGGAGCTGTGGGTCGGGTGGGGAAAATGGCCCCTTAAGCAGAGAAGACTCTGTCCTGCCCTCCCTCAAGATGTCGCAGGAGCTCAGATGCCTGAGTGTAGAAGTGTAGAGGGACCTCCGGGACAGTTCAGCTGCCATTCCCACACCAGGAGGAATTGTTTGGCTCAGGCTAAGGAAGCGTACCCTAAGGGTGTGACTCCAGCAGCCCCAGGACAGATGCTGGGGCAGGGGGCATCTCTGGTACTCCCATCTGAGGCGGCACTGCTGTCTGCACTGCTGTTTTGTGGAGCCTGGGCCTTTCCAGGTATTGTTGGGAGCCACTTCTCCCTAGAGCAGCCCCTTCCTGCCTGCCAGCCCCTCCACACCTACCCAGGGAATATGGAAACACAGACAGTTTTTTGTGGGGGGCTGAAAAAGCTGATTGTGGACCCCCAGCATGGAGATGACCAGAGGTGGGGTGGAGTGTGGACCCTTCCCTCCGAGGGTGGGGTTCTGGGTGGGCCCTGTTCCCCAGGGATGGGGCTGCTTCCCTGGATGGGGAAGGGCTGGAGCTGGGCCCCAGGGTCAGGAGGATGCAGAGAGCAGCTGCTGGGGCAGCAGTCTGGTGGAGCGCCTTGTCCAGGCTTTATCCAGGCTGTGGCCTTGGATAAGTCAGCTCCTTCACCGAGCCTCAGTTGGCCCATCTGTAAAATGAGGTTCCTGACCCCTACTGTGTGGGCTGTTGTGAGGACTAAAAGTGAAGACAGACAGTAAGCCCTGGCACACAGTAGGTTCTCAGCAAGCAGGTATTAGTGTTGAGAGACAGTGTCCATGGAGGTTGTGTACTCTGACTCCATCTTGGGGCCCTTAGGCTCTGAGCCTCAGTGTCCTCGTCTGTGAAGTGGGGTAATAGTAGCACTGTCCTCAGAGGGTGGTTGTGAGGATTAAAAGGATGTTGCCTGAAAGATGCTTGGCATGCGATGGGAGGGTGAGGATGACACTGTGACCTCCTCTGATAGTGCCAGGAGCCCGGCCGGAAGCCCGTGGTGGGCACAACTGGGTTCTCTGGCCCACACGTTTGGGGCATCTCCCACTGGGGTCTGGAGACACCAGATCTGGGTCTTCACAGGACTTGGGGTGAGTCCCTCCCCTGTCTGGCCCTCAGTTTTCCTCTCTGTGCGGTGGGGTAGGCAGCTCTGGTTCTCACGCTCCTGATGGCTCTGAGGAGGCAGCCAGCATCACAGGGCTCAGGGCCGTGCAGGCGTCAGTGTGTGGATGGACCTGCTGCTCCCGCCACCCGCTCCTGTGCTCCCGCTTGCCTTTCTGAGCTACTCTCCAGGCCCATAGATTCTGGGGCTGGAGGCCTGGACCCAGCCGGGGGTTCCTTTCCCTCACTCGCCCTGTGTTCTGCAGGATGAAAAAGGAGCATTCAACTTTGACCAGGAGACAGTGATCAACCCAGAGACGGGCGAGCAGGTGAGGGAGGCCTCGGCGGAGCCCCAGGTGCTGGGAGGGTGGGCACCAGTGGGTCATTGGCCACTCTAAGTCTGACAGTCCAGCTCCTTTTCCAGATTCAGAGCTGGTATCGGAGTGGGGAGACATGGGACAGCAAGTTCAGCACCATTGCCTCCAGCTACGAAGAGTGCCGGGCTGAGAGCGTGGGGCTCTACCTCTGTCTCCACCCGCAAGTGCTGGAGTAAGAGCGGCAGGGCTGAGGGGTGGGCTGTCCCAGTGCGGTGGCCAGCGCTAGGGGCGTGGAGAGTGGGTGATGGCGGCTGGTGGGAGGGGCACAGGGCAGCCTCTGACCATTCGCCACCTGCCTGCCCCTCCCACAGGATCTTTGGCTTTGAGGGGGCTGATGCGGAGGACGTGATCTACGTGAACTGGCTCAACATGGTTCGGGCCGGGCTGCTCGCTCTGGAGTTCTACACACCTGAGGCCTCCAACTGGCGACAGGTGGGGCCTGGGTGGAGCCCCCAGGAGGCAGAAGGGAGCCTGCAGTGGGTGCCAAGATCAGGGTGCAAGGATGGGACCGCTGTACCTTTAAGGCAGATGAACTGGGTTTAATCCCAGACTCCACTACTTAGGGGCAAGTCACATCACTCTTGTGAGCCCCAGAATTCCTCTCTGTGAAATGGCAGTAGGACTCTCCCCGGCCACCATTCAGGGTGAATCAGACGAGGTGACTTTATTAGGACTCCTCGCAGTCGATGCACTCTGTGCCACACACAATTCGTTGTTGTTGTTTTTTTTTTTTTTTTAGACGGAATCTTTCTCTGTTGCCTGGCTGAAGTGCAGTGGCACAATTTTGGCTCACTGCAACCTCTGCTGCCCAGGTTCAAGCAATTCTCCTGCCTCAGCCTCCTGAGTAGTTAGGACCACAAGCTCACACCACCACACCCAGCTAATTTTTTTTGTGTTTAGTAGAGATGGGGTTTCACCATGTTGGCTAGAATGGTCTCGATCTCCTGACCTCATGATCCTCCCATCTCGGCCTCCCAAAGTGCTGGGATTATAGGCATGAGCCACCGTGCCTGGCTGCAACACACAATTCTAAGCATCCTCCATGAATTAACTACCCCAGGAGGTAGGTGCTATTGTTATCCTCATTTTAGAGATGAGGAAGTTGAGGCACAAGGAGATGAAGCTACCTGCCGCTAAGTGGCAGAGCCAGTATTCGCATCCACATGGTGCCTCTGGGGCCGCTTAGTTATGTGTCCTTTGGACACGGGGTAAGCAACAGAAACTTTTTGATAAAATCAGATGGGTGTGGTTTGAGGAGGTGATGTAATGTCATTCAGAGTCCAGAAATAATGGGTCTGAGTCCTGACTCTTCCTTTACTAGCTGTGCGCCCCTAAGGAAGTCCCTCTACCTCTCTGGGCCTCTATTTTATCATCCGTAAACGGGATAATGATGCCTACTTGGTTCCACTTTTGAGCACAAACAAGGTTGTGGAGGAAGAAGTATTTGGGGGCCCTGGAGAGGGTAGCTGCTGTCCTCAGGGGGAACTGGAGCAGCAGGGGTCACAGTGGATGACACGGGAAGCACAGGCACCAGGTCCTGCCTGGAAATGGCCTCCCTGTCTCCTAGGGCAACCTACCCTCTCTGTGAGCTGAGAAAGGAGGAAGCATTTGAGGGGAGGGGAATAAGCAGTAAAGGACCCGCAGGGTGGGGGAGATTGACAGTAACAGTTGCCAGTTAATGAGCATATACTATAGACCAGGCCTAGAACCTAGCACTTGATACAGGCTGCAAATGTCGTCTTTCCCCCACCCCGGCAGGCCCATATGCAGGCCCGATTTGTGATCCTGAGAGTCTTGCTGGAGGCTGGCAAGGGACTCGTCACCATCACTCCCACCACAGGCTCTGATGGGCGCCCAGATGCCCGGGTCCGCCTCGACCGCAGCAAAATCCAGTCTGTGGGCAAGCCTGCCCTAGAGCGCTTCCTGCGGAAACTTCAGGTAAGCAAAGGCCTCTCACCTGGGGGGCCCCCACCAACCTCTCCAGGGGCACTGAGTGTTACCATGTGCCAGGCACAGAGAATAAGCTGTGAGCAGTTTCTTATGCCGTAGTGAGGAAAGGTAGCCAGTAAACATGTAAGCACGTCGGGTGGCTCACGCCTTTAATCCCAGCACTGTGGGAGGCCGAGGCGGGTGGACCACATGAGCTCAGGAGTTCAAGACCAGCCCAAGCAACGTGGCAAAACCTCATCTCTATAAAAAATTCAAAAATTAGCCAGGCTTGGTAGTGCGCACCTGTAGTTCCAGCTACTCTGGAGGCTGAAGTAGGAGAATCGTGTAAGCCTGAGAGGTCAAGGCTGCAGTGAGCCATGATTGCACCACTACATTCCAGCCTAGGTGACAGAGTAAGACCCTATCTCTAAAAAAAAAAAAGAATAAGGGCATCTTTTAAGAATGAAGGACATTTTCGGACAAACAAAAACAGTTAACCATTACTAAACCCTCAGTAACAAAACTTCTTCAGGATATAATTTAGGAAAAAGAAACAGCCCCAGAGAGAAGGTTTGATAAGCCATAAGAAATAGTGTGAGTGATGCTGAATGTAAGGTTACAATATGAACTTTATACAGCAATAAAAATGCTCAATTTGGCTGGGCGTGGTGGCTCATGCCTATAATCCCAGCACTTTGGGAGGCTAGACTCCTTGAGTCCAGGAGTTTAAGACCAGCCTGGGCAACATAACCTCATCTCTACAAAAAGTTTAAGAAGTAGCCAAGTGTAGTGATGCACGCCCGTGGTCCCAGCCACACAGGAGGCTGAGATGGGAGGATCGCTTGAGCATGGGAAGTAGAGGCTGCAGTGAGCCCTGATCACGCCACCACACTCTAGTCTGGGCGACAGAGCTAGACTCTGTCTCTAAAAGAAAAAAGAAAGCGTATTAATCATAAGTTACCCTAAAGAAAGTGCCAAGTCTTACACTAGGATAGGATATTTACAACACATATGGTTAGTCCCCGCTTATCCGCAGCTTTGCTTTCTGCAGCTGCAGGTAGCCACAGTAGAGTACAAGATATTTTTAGGCTGGGTGCAGTGGCTCACGCCTGTAATCCCAGCACTTCGAGAAGTCCAGGTGGGCAGATCACCTGAGGTCAGGAGTTCAACACCAGCCTGGCCAATGTGGCAAAACCCAAAATACAAAAATTAGCTGGGTGTTTTGGCAGGTGCCTGTAATCCCAGCCACTCAGGAGGCTGAGGCATGAGAATCACTTGAATCTGGGAGATGGAGGTTGCAGTGAGCCAAGATCGCACCCCGACCTCCAGCTTGGGCGACAGAGCGAGACACTGCCTCAAAAAGAAAAAAGATATTTTGAGAGAGAGGCTATATTCACCTAACTTTTATTGTGTTATATTGTTACAGGTGTTCTATTTTATTAGTAGTTAGTGTTAATCTCTTCCTGTGCCTAATTTGTAAATTAAACTTTTCTCATAGGTGTGTATATATGGCAAAAAAAAAAAAACAGGGTATATATAGGGCCCTGTAGTATCCATGGCTTTAGGCATCCACTACATGGTTTTGGAACATATCCTTCATATATATGTGGGGATTGCTATACTAACAAATAGTTCATATCTAAAATACATGAAGAACTTTTAGGCCGAGCCAGATGGATCACTTGAGGTCAGGAGTTTGAGACCAGACTGGCCAACATGGTGAAATCTGCCTTTACCAAAAATATAAAAAAGTATCCGAGCATAGTGGCAGGCGCTGGTAATCCCAGCTACTCAGGAGGCTGAGGCAGGAGAATCGCTCAAACCTGGGAGGCAGAGGTTGCAGTGAGCTGAGATCATGCCACTGCACTCCCTCATGGGCAACAGAGTGAGACTCCATTTCAAAAAATACAAATAAATTAAGAACTTTTTTTAAAAGGTAAAGAAGAAGCTGGGCATGATGGCTCACACCTGTAATCCCCAGCACTCTGGGAGGCTGAGGCAGGCAGATCACAAGGTCAGGAGTTCAAGACTAGCCTGACCAACATGGTGAAACCCTGTCTCTGCTAAAAACACAAAAATTACGGTGGCTCACGCCTGTAATGCCAGCACTTTGGGAAGCCAAGGCGGGTGGATCACGAGGTCAAGAGATCAAAACCATCCTGGCCAACATAGTGAAACCCCGTCTCTACTAAAATATAAAAATTAGCTGGGCGTGGTGGTGTGCATCTGTAGTCCCAGCTACTTGGGAGGCTGAGGCAGGAGAATTGCTTGAACCCAGGAGGCAGAGGTTGCAGTGAGCCGAGATTGCATCACTACACTCTAGCCTGGCGCCTGGCGACAGAGCAAGACTCTGTCTCAAAAAAAAAAAAACCCCACAACAATTAGCCGGGTGTGGTGATATGCGCCTATAATCCCAGCTACTCATGAGGCTGAAGCAGGAGAATCACTTGAAACTGGAAGGCAGAGGTTGCAATGAGCTGAAGTCACGCCATTACATTCCAGCCTGGGCGAAGGAGTGAGACTCTGTTTCAAAAAAAAAAAAAAAAAGTGAAGAAGAAAAGTCACCAGAAAAATAAGCAAATGAACAGAAGAGGAAAATGAATAGCTCTTGACCAACTCAGGGAAGATGCTCAACCTCGTTAGTAATCAGGCAAGCTCAACCTAAGCTGCATTAATTACAATTTATACCCACCAGCATGGCAGAAATTAACAACTGCCAGCATCTCCTTGGTAGACTGAGCAATGAGGACTGCATCCACTGCGCTTCTGGAAGGCTGTGTTACATAGGAATTTCAAGAAACAGCAGCAGCATCTCTTAAAGTTGAGCATTCCTGTCACCTACACGGAATGAGTTCTGGGAAAACTTACATCTGTTCCTCAGGAGACACACTGGAATGTTCACAACAGCATTATTAGCAAAAAGCACCAGTGAGCACGGTGGCTCACACCTGTAATCCCAGCACTTTGGGAGGCCAAGGCAGGTGGATCACCTGAGGTCAGGAGTTTGAGACCTGCCTGGTTAACATGGTGAAACTGAAACCCCATCTCTGCTAAAAATACCAAAACATTAGCCAGACGTGGTGGAGTATGCTTGTAATCCAAGCTACTTGGGAAGCTAAGACAGGAGAATCACTTGAACCCGGGAGGTAGGGGTTGTAGTGAGCCGAGATTGTGCCACTGCACTCCAGCCTGGGCAACAAGAGCGAAAATCCCATCTCAAAAAAAAAAGCACTAAATTACACATCAGTGTAGAAGAGATTGTGTGTTTTAAGTAGAAGACTACACAGCAGTGAAAAGAGAAACTATAGCTGCATATTTTAGCACAAATGAATCTCAAATGTAATCCAAGCAGAAAGAGCAAATCAGAATATATACAGTTCAAAAAGCAGCCAAGCCAGGTGGCCCACTCAGGTGGGCAGATTACCTGAGGTCAGGAGTTTGAGACAAGTCTGTCCAACATGGTGAAACCCCCTATCTACTAAAAATTCAAAAATTAGGCGGGCATGATAGCAGATACCCATAGACCCAGCTGCAGAGGAGGCTAAGGCAGGAGGATCACTTGAACCCGGGAGGCAGAGGTTGCAGTGGGCTGAGATTGTGCCACTGCACTCCAGCCTGGGTAACAGAGTGAGACTCCATCTCAAAAAAAAATAATAATAACAGCAAGAACTTAATATATGATTTAGAGTAAAACTCAGGGAAAGCAAGGGAATTTTTTAAAAAGTACATTACCGGCTGGGCTCAGTGGCTCACTCCTATAATCCCAGCGCTTTGGGAGGCCGAGGTGTGCAGATCATGAGGTTAAGAGAGCAAGACCATCCTGACCAACATGGTAAAGCACTGTCTCTACTAAAAATACAAAAATTAGCTGGGTGTGGTAGCGCGTGCCTGTAGTCCCAGCTACACGGGAGGCTGAGGCAGGAGAATTGCTTGAACCCAGGGGGTAGAGGTTGCAGTGAGCTAAGATGGTGCCACTGCACTCCAGCCTGGTGACAGAGCAAGACACCATCTCAAAAAAAAGTATATACCAAGGATAGTGGTTTCCTTAAATGGGGGCAGCCACAGGGTGCAGTCAAGCAGAAGCAGCTGAACTAACTCTGAAGTGAGGTGGTGGCTGTATGAGTGTCTGTTTTAATGTTCTTTACAGCATACATACTGTATCTTTTTTGGGTAAGAAATGTTTTATTTTGTTTTTTTTTTGAGATGGAGTTTCGCTCTTATTGTCCAGGCTGGAGTGCAGTGGTGCAATCTCGGCTCACTGCAACCTCCCCTCCCAGGTTCAAGCGATTCTCCTGCCTCAGCCTCCCAAGTAGCTGGGATTACAGGCATGCACCACCAAGCCCAGCTAATTTTGTATTTTTAGTAGAGACAGGGTTTCTCCATGTTGGTCAGGCTGGTATCAAACTCCTGACCTCAGGTGATCCACCCACTTCAGCCTTCCAAAGTGCTGAGATTACAGGCATGAGCCACCATGCCCGGCTATTTTTATTTTATTTTATTATTTTTTTTGAGATGGAGTCTCGCTCTGTTGCCAGGCTGGAGTGCAGTGGCACGATCTTGGCTCACTGCAACCTCTGCATCCCAGGTTCAAGTGATTCTCCTGCCTCAGCCTCCCAAGTAGCTGGGACTACAGGCACACACCACCATGCCCAGCTAATTTTTGTATTTTTATTAGAAACGGGGTTTCACCATGTTGGCCAGGATGGTCTCGATCTCTTGACCTCGTGATCCGCATACCTTGGCCTCCCAAAGTGCTGGGATTACAACCATGAGCCACCGTGCCCAGTCTATTCTTATTTTTATTTTACTTTTTTTTTTTTGAGACGGAGTCTCACTTTGTTGTCCAGGCTGGAATACAATGGTGTGATCTTGGCCCACTGCAACCTCCACCTCCCGGGTTCAAGTGATTCTCCCGTCTCAGCCTCCTGAATAGCTGGGACTATCGGCACTGCCATCATGCCTGGCTAGTTTTTGTATTTTTGTGGAGACAGAGTTTCACCATGTTTGCCAGGATGGTCTTGAATTCCTGACCTCAGGTGATCCACCAGCCTTGGCCTCCCAAAGTACTGGGATTACAGGCGTGAGCCACCACGCCTGGCCAGAAATGTTTTATTTTAAAAAGGGTAATGGTGGTCAGTGGTGGCTTACACCGATGATCCCAGCACTTTGGGAGGCCGAGGTGGGCAGATCGCCTGAGGTCAAGAATTTGAGACCATCCTGGCCAACATGGTGAAACCCTGTCTCTACTAAAAATAGTAGCCAGGCGTAGTGGCAGGCGCCTATAATTCCACCTACTCAGGAGGCTGAGGCAAGAGAATCACCTGAACCCAGGAGATGAAGGTTGCAGTGAGACCACACCATTGCACTCCAGCCTGGGTGACAGAGTTAGACACTGTCTCAAAAAAAAAAAAAAAAAAAAAAAGGTAATGATAATACCTGCCTTGGCTACATGTCAAATGAGATAATCAAACAAGAAACATTAGCTTTAATTTTGTGAGCATTTAGTCTGTGCTAATCATTGCCCTGTGTTTCCCACTCATTCAGCACAGTAACACTGTGTGAGAGCAGAACTCTTCCTGTTTAGAGATAACAGCTCAGAGTGGTTTCGTAACTTGTCCAAGGTTACACTGCCTGTAAGTGACAGGGCCCAGCACTTTGCAGAGTGTCTTAGACTGTTTTGTGCTGTTGTAACACAAAAAAATACCACAGGCTGGGTGATTTATAAAGAACAGAAATTTATTTCTGACAGTTCTGGAGGTGGGGAAGTCCAAGATCAAGGCACCAGCTAGTTTCCTTGTCTGGTGAAGGCTACTCTCCCCTTCTATCCAGGATGATACCTTGTTGCCAAAATCTCTGGAGGAGAGGAATGGGAGGAATGCTGTGGCCTCACGTAGTGGAAGGCAAAATGGCAATAGGGCCAAACGGGCGTGAAGCCTGTTTTCCGTTTTCTATCTTTCTTTTCTTTTTATTTACAGATGAGACAAGGTCTCACTATGTGGCCCAGGCTGGTCTCAAACTCCTGAGCTCAAGCAGTCCTTTCACCTCAGCCTCCCCAAGTGCCAGGATTGCAGGCATGAGCCACCATAGCCAGCCTTTTTTTTTTTTTTTTAATAGAGATAGGGTCTTGCCATGTTGCCCAGGCTGGTCTCAAACTCCTGGGCTCAGTGTTCCCCCACCTCTGCCTCCCAAAGTACTAAGATTACAGATGTGAGCCACCACACCAAGCCTGAAGCCTCTTCTTTTATAAGGGCCTTAATCCCATTCATGAGGAAGGAGCCTTAATGGTTAGGTTGAAACTTAACCATAAGTTTCAACACCAGAATTTTGGAGGGGACACATTCAAACCCTAGCACAGACTGCCCAGGGCTGAGCACAATCAGCTATGGCCTGTGGCAGAGCCCATCCTAGACGCTTACTCCATCCTCCCACAGGTGCTGAAGTCCACAGGGGATGTGGCTGGAGGCCGGGCCCTGTATGAGGGGTATGCGGCAGTCACTGATGCACCCCCTGAGTGCTTCCTCACCCTCCGGGACACAGTATTGCTGCGTAAGGAATCTCGGAAGCTCATCGTTCAGCCCAACACTCGCCTTGAAGGTAATGGACTCTCGAGCTCCTTTCATGGGGACCACACGGGGCCCTATGGGGAGCATGAAGAACCCACCCAGGGGCTCAGGGAGAGCAGCCCGGCATGGCCCTTATCCTTTCTGTCCCACCTCCAGGGTCCTTCCCATGCCAAACCTCAGGCCCTAATCTTGGTTTCTGTCACTTCACCACCCCCCAACAAACACAAAGTCAAACAGGTTGTAAGACAGTGACAGAAGATCTGAAGAAGACCACCAGAGCAGGGGATAGCAGAATATGCAGGCAGGGGGAAGCCAGGCATTCGTACCAAAGAATTAGACCTGTTGGGTACCCAGGTTGGGGGTCAGGTCAGGAGGGAGCTAGGACCCAGCAAGCCTAGTGAAACCCAGGGGACAGTGCGACTCAGTCGCATCTGGGATGGTGATCAACAGCTGCATCATCCCTCTTCCTTACAAGCAACAACACCAGAGCCTAGCCCTAGCCGCACGGTGCTTGTACCTTTCATATTCAAACCTCCTCGGGTCCCAGCACCGTACTGCCTTCACGTTCTTCTCACCCCTTGACTCATCTTTCCTGATACTTGTCACTTGAGACACCTAAGACAATGTGATGTTATGGAGTGGTTAGAGCACCAGCTTCAGAACTGCCCTGTCACCTTGGCCTAGTCGCTTGACCTTTCTAGACTTCGGTGTCTTCATTCATAAAGCGAGTGTGGATTGCTTGCTGATATTATAGTGAACCTGAATTCCTTCCTGTGGTTTCTAAGTGCTTTCTGGGGATTCACCTTTTAAATCCTCACAATAGCCCAATAAGGTAGGTATTTTTGTTATCCCCATTTTACAGGTAAGGAAACTGAGGCAAAGAGAGTAATTTGCACAAGGATTATTCCTTTTTAGTAGAGGAGCCAAGAGTCAGATTAAGAGTGGTTGAGTCCGCCGGGCGCGGTGGCTCACGCCTGTAATCCCAGCACTTTGGGAGGCCGAGGCGGGTGGATCACGAGGTCAAGAGATCGAGACCATCCTGGTCAACATGGTGAAACCCCGTCTCTACTAAAAATACAAAAAATTAGCTTGGCATGGTGGCGCATGCCTGTAATCCCAGCTACTTGGAGGCTGAGGCAGGAGAATCGCCTGAACCTAGGAGGCGGAGGTTGCGGTGAGCCGAGATCGCGCCATTGCACTCCAGCCTGGGTAACAAGAGCGAAACTCCGTCTCAAAAAAAAAAAAAAAAAGAGTGGTTGAGTCGGCCGGGCATGGTGGCTCACGCCTGTAATCTAAGCACTTTGGAGGCCAAGGCGGGTGGATCACCTGAGGTCGGCAGTTCAAGACCAGCCTGACCAACATGGTGAAACCCCGTCTTTATAAAAAAAATAAAAAATAAAAAAATAAAATAAAATAAAAAGAGTGGTTGAGTCAGGTATGGTGTCCCCTGCCTGTATTCCCAGCTGCTTGAAAGGGTGAGGTGGGAGGATCGCTTGAGCCCAGGAGTTCAAGGCTACAGTGAGCTATGGTTGTGCCATTGTGCTCCAGCCTGGGTGACAGAGCAAGATCTCAACTCTTAAAAAAAAAAAAGCATCGTCATGGTCAGTTATGAGGGTTAAATAGAATAATATTTGTAAAAAGTCATTACCTACTATTGGTGAGGAAAAAGCATTTATTTATTTTTGTTTGTTTGTTTTGAGATGGAGTCTCACTCTGTCACTCAGGCTGGAGTATAGTGGTGCAATCTCAGCTCACTGCAACCTCTGCCTCCTGGGTTCAAGCGATTGGCCTGCCTCAGCCTCCTGAGTAGCTGAGATTACAGGCACCTGCCACCACACCCGGCTAATTTTTGTATTTTTTTTTAGTAGAGACAGGGTTTTATTATGTTGGCTAGGCTGGTCTCGAACTCCTGACCTCAAGTGATCTGCCCACCTTGGCCTCCCAAAGTGTTAAGAATACAGGCGTGAGCCAGCACACTTGGCCTTTTTATTTTTATTTATTTATTTTATTTTTATTTATTTATTTATTTATTTATTGAGACAGGGTCTCACTCTGTCACCCAGGTTGGAGTACATTGGTGCGACCTTGACTCATTGCAGACCTTGACTCTGCTTCCCAGGCTCAAGTGATTCTCCAGCCTCAGCCTCCCCAGTAGCTGGGACTACACAGCCAGCTAAGTTTTATATTTTTTATAGAGATGGGGTTTCTCTATGTTAGCCAGGCTGATGGCAAACTCCTGAGCTCAAAGTGATCCATCCTCCTTAGCCTCCCAAAGTGCTGGGATTACAGGCATGAGCCACCATGCCCGGTGGAAAAAGCATTTATTAAGAGGCTTGGCTTGGCGCTGTGGCTCACGCCTGTAATCCCAGCACTTTGGGAGGCTGAGGTGGGAGAATTGTGAGGTCAGGAGATCAAGACCATCCTGGCCAACACGGTGAAACCCCAACTCTACTAAAAATACAAAAACTAGCTGGGCATGGTGATGTGTACCTATAATCCCAGCTACTTAGAAAGCTGAGGCAAGAAAACCACTTGAACCAGGGAGTCAGAGGTTGCAGTGAGCTGAGATTGCGCCACTGCACTCCAGCCTGGTGACAAAGCGAGACTCTGTCTCAAAAAAAAAAAAAAAAAGGCTCATTCTAGATGCTTTTCCATGCCCTCAAGAGGCTTTCTGGGATTTGGCCCCAGCCCTTGCCAGCCTCACCACCTCTTCCCTGGCTCACTGTACTCCAGGCTCCTGACCCTTCTGTTTCTTCTACCCACTGAGCTCACTCCACTCCTATAGCCTTTGAATAGACTGTTCTCGCTGCTTGGCATGATCTTCCTCCAGATTTTTGCCTGTCTGGTTCTTTTTTTTGAGACCAAGTCTCACTCTATTGCCCAGGCTGGAGTGCAATGGCACAATCTCCACTCACTGCAACCTCTGCCTCTCAGTTTCAAGTGATTCTCCTGCCTCAGCCTCCCGAGTAGCTAGGATTACAGGCATGCACCACCACGCCTGGCTAATTTAGTATTTTTAGTAGAGATGGGGTTTCACCATGTTGGCCAGGCTGGTCTCAAACTCCTCACCTCATGAGCCATCTGCCTTGTCCTCCCATAAATGCTGGGATTACAGGCGTGAGCCACCACGCCCAGCTGCCTGTCTGATTCTTTTTGTCCTTCAGGTCCTTGTAAAATGGCACCTTGTGAGAGAGGTTGTCTCTGACCCCCTCAACCTAAAGTAACGCTTCAGTCCCTCTCTGTTCTGCCACCCAGCTTCATTTTCTTCATGTGCCCATCACACTTGCCCATTTTCTTGCTGGTCACATCTCATGATGGCAGGAGCAACATACCCCAGTGCCTCATGCACAACCTGGCACACTGGAGCTGCTCAGTGACTGTCAAATGAGGCCGGGTGCGGTGGCTCATGCCTGTAATCCCAGCACTTTGGGAGGCTGTGGCAGGTGTTGAAGACCAGCCTGACCAACATGGCCAAACCCTGTCTCTATTAAAAAAAAAAAAAAAAGATTCTTATAGCTCCAAATGAGTGTATTAACAAATCATGTCAGCCATGTGGACAGTATCATTGATTGCTTTGTTATGTCTAACCCTGTGCAAGCTATGGAGGAGCCACTGGGGATCCAAAGGTGATCACAGCTTATTGGGGATGATAAGATAATGGAGATAAATCATCATACAAGGGAAATGTTAATGAATAGCCAATGATCGCATCCATCTTCAAGAGTATCCAGGAACGTTCTGGGGAGGAAGTGGTGGTTCCCACTAGATCTGAAGAACAGTTTGGATTTTCAAAGGCTGCAATGGTGATGTACCGTAAAAACTTTCTTTTTTGAGACAGAGTCTCACTCTGTCCCACAGGCAGTGGTGCAATCTCAGCTCACTGTAATCTCCACCTCCCGGGTCAAGCGATTCTCCAGCCTCAGCCTCCCGAGGAGCTGGGATTACAGGTGCCTACCACCATGCCCGGCTAATTTTGTATTTTTAGTAGAGACAGGGTTTCACCATATTGGCCAGGCTGGTCTTGAACTCCTGACCTCGTGATCCACACACCTTGTCCTCCCAAAGTGCTAGGATTATAGGCATAAGCCACTGCACCCAGCCAAATATTTTATTATTTATTTAGTTTAGTTTAGTTTAGTATGTATGTATGTATGTATGTATTTGAGATGGAGTCTCACTCTGTCACCCAGGCTGGAATGCAGTGGCACAATCGGCTCACTGCAACCTCCGCCATCCAGGTTCAAGCGGTTCTCCAGCCTCAGCCTCCCAAGTAGCTGGGACTACAGCTACACACCACCATGCCCGGGTAATTTTTTTGTATTTTTAGTAGAGACAGGGTTTCATCATATTGGCCAGGCTGGTCTCAAACTCCTGACCTCAGGTGATCTCCCGCCTTGGCCTCCCAAGGTGCTAGGATTACAGGCATAAGCCACCACACCCAGCCTAAATCTTTATTTGACTGACTGAATGAATGAATGAATGAAAGTAGCCATGCATTTAATACTCCCTCTGTAGTATTTCCTTCCTCACAGGGTTAGTGTAAAGATTAAATTAAGTAATTAACCTAAAATGTAGAGCACAGTTTTTTTGTTTGTTTGTTTGTTTTTGCAGAGCTCAGTAAGAAACAGTTGCTGCTATGATTGTGATTATTAAGACTATTATGATGATTTAGTATCCCAATTCAGACCTTTTCCTGCTGCTGTTTTCTCTCCATCTCCTCCCTAGGCTCAGATGTGCAGCTTCTAGAATACGAGGCCTCAGCTGCTGGCCTCATCCGATCCTTCTCTGAGCGTTTCCCAGATGATGGGCCTGAGCTGGAGGAGATCCTCACACAGCTGGCCACAGCCGATGCCCGATTCTGGAAGGGCCCCAGTGAGGCCCCATCTGGCCAGGCTTGAGGAAGATGTGTGTGGCCTCTCCCCCAACTCCACCAAACCAAGGCTGCAAGTGACCCTCCATTCATATGTGTATTTAGGGGCTAGAGGAGGGGAAGGGGCAGGAGCATGGACCTTGGTACTACCTCAGCTGAGGGTGGTGACACTAACCGCTTCCATTTGTCAGCACTTTCCAGCTTGCCAAGTGCTTCCCCTCTGATCTCATTTCATCTGCACTGCCATGTGTGGGGTGAGCAAGACAGGGCTCACCATCCCGTCTACCAGATGAGGAAATGGCAGTTCTGAGAAGTCACTGGTCTAGATCCCGCAGGAGGCACGTGACAGCTAGGGTTCAAAACCTTCTCACCAAATCCAATGCTCCTCACGTATTAATTTTATAACCAGACAAATAAATATCAGAGACAACCACCATCTTTGCAGCGTGTGTGGCTCCTCCTTGCCTTTCTGACTTCTCATTTGCTCCTAGCAGGAGGGTGATGGGCTCAAGGCCTGGGGAGGGGGAAAGCCTCCCTTCCACAACAAGATGTTGACATTATCTCTAGATGAGGATATACAGTCACAGAGCTGAACACAGCATGATTTTTGCAGCCCTCCTTTGTGGCATTTCTTGCTTTTTTTTTTTTTTTTTTTTTTGATACGGAGTTTCACCCTTGTTGCCCAGGCTGGAGTGCAATGGTGCGATCTTGGCTCACTGCAACCTCCTCCTCCCGGGTTCAAGCAATTCTCCTGCCTCAGCCTCCTGAGTAGCTGGGATTACAGGCTCCCGCCACCATGCCCAGCTAATTTTTTGTATTTTTAGTAGAGACGGAGTTTCACTATGTTGGCCAGACTGGTCTCGAACTCCTGACCTTGTGATCCACCCGCCTCGGCCTCCCAAAGTGCTGGGATTATAGGCGTGAGCCACCGCGCCCAGCCTTCTTGCATTTTTTAATGTTCTGGGAACCTACAAACTCAACTTCGGTCAGAATCCTCTGCATTTGCCCCTTAACCCTCGCGTTTTGTTTCTCTGTGCCTGGACCTCTAGAATAAGGCAGCAAGACAGGACATGGCTCCTCACCAGGTAGCCATGAAGATGGAGACAGGAGTTCGTTTTGCTGCTCATAAATGCTAGAAGGGGCTACTTTCCAGCCCTGGAAGCCAGAGGGCCCTGTGGCTGACCCAGAGATTGAAGGACCCAGACACCTGGAAAGGTGGCTCTCATTGGAAAGGAACAAAGGTAAATGAGCTGGGAAGAGAGATTCCTCAACCCAGGAAGATGGCCAGCGCGTCCTCCCCAGGGGCTCTTGTGCCTCCCTGGGAAAGCTTGGCGCCCGGAACCTTTGTACTCGCGCTTCCCAGCGCTCGGGCACTATTGGGCGTTACGCGGCGGCAGGGGCGGGGCTGGTTGCCAGGACGACGCCTGCCAAGATGGCCGCTGTGTCCTCATCGGATTCCGACGGCTGCGGAGCTGAGAGGTGAAGGCGGGGCTCCTCAAAGCCTCCTTTCCTACCCGTGTAAAGAGGGTCCCTTGGTCCCCGGGCTCTGGGTTTCTGTTCTCGGGCAGTCTGGAAGGACTCTTAGACGTTAGATAGGGAAACCAAGGCCCAAGATGTGCATGTATGTGTCTGGAGGTCGCTCGGTGAGCCAGTGGCGGAGCCCCGGACTTGTACCCAGACGTTCTAATCTTATGTTCCTGAGTGACCTGTACCAGCTCCCTCGAAGTTTTCTTCCCCTCCTGTGGGACTCACTCCCCAACTCTCTTTCCCCCACTCCCAGCAATGAGGCCAATTCGAAATGGTTGGATGCGCACTACGACCCAATGGCCAACATCCACACCTTTTCTGCCTGCCTAGGTGAGTCTCTGGAACCAGGAACCTTGGTTTCTAGGGGGATGGGGAGTCAGACGATGGTCCTGTAGTGAAGCCTCTGGGATTCTGAGACCCTGGTTTTGGCCCTTTTGTTTTCCAGCGCTGGCAGATTTGCATGGGGATGGGGAATACAAGGTAAGCATATCACCCTAGCAGGAGAGTTGGGGGCAGGGGGGTGTACCCAGAAATGAGATTTTCCGACTGCTGAAAAGAGGTCCAGCATACTCTGGAATTCACATATACTGTGAAAAAGCACACTTCGCATTAAATTTTGTTTTTATGTGGAAAGTGAAGAGAACTTAATTGGTTTCATAATACAGACTGCAGAAAGTAAAGCAGATCAAATATTTCTGGGGATTCTACTAAGACAAAGCCTCTTAATTTAGTTAACATGATTTTTTTTGTTGGAAGGGCAAATCTCTTGGTTGGGGGCGGTCATTAGAATCTGGAGGGAAAGTAAAAGGGAGGGAAGTGAGAGTTTTATGTTTATCAAAAGATTTTAAGATTGGCCATAAGCTGTCAATTGTTGAAGCTGGATAATGGGGTATATGGGAGTTCATTATATGAGTCTCTCCACTTTTGTATATGAATGAAAATTTTCCATAGAAAAAGGTTAAATTTTAAATTTAATTTTAAGGCTGGGCATGGTGGCTCACGCCTGGAATCCCAGCACTTTGGGAGGCTGAGGTGGGTGGAGCACTTGAGCTCAGGAGTTTGAGACCAGCCTGTCCAACATGTGTGAAAAATTGTCTCTACTAAAAATACAAAAATTACCCAGGCATGGTGGTAGGCACCTGTAATCCCAGCTGCTTGGGAGACTGAGGCAGGAGAATCACTTGAACCCAGGAGGTGGAGGTTGAGTGAGCTGAAATTGTGCCACTACACTCCAGCCTGGATGACAGAGTGAGACTCAGTCTCAAATACACACACACACACACACACACACACACAATTTTAAATAAAAATATAAATAAGTTTAAAAAGACATACTTTTTTTAAAGGTAGAGAAGTATATTGGGATAAAAGAAATGAAGTTAGCATGGATTCAGTATCCATTTCTGGACTAGACCTTCCATGGAGGCACATTCATAAACACAGATTTTATTTATTCTCATTTTGTTAATGGGAAAATAGTTTCAAAGAAGTTAAGTTTATTGAATTTGTAACTGGGTCTGTTTGATTCCAAGTCCTGTACTTTTTCTTCCATAGCTCAGCCCTTACTATAGGCAACGGCACCGCAATGGCTATATCATGTGGGTGGCTAGAAGATAGTCCTGAAATCCTACCCCATTCGGAGAGTGCAATAGGACCCAGTGGTTTTTACCCCCTAATTCCTATCCATAATGCATTCAGTAATTCAGCAAGTATATAGTGAGAAGTGTATAGTGAGTCCCTACTGTGTGTCAGGCATTGTGGGGACACTATATTCAGAAATCCATCAGCACATAGGAGGAGATACAGACACCATTGACCATTATTCCATGATATTGATTGAACACCTAGTTTGTGTTTGGCCCTGGGCTTACAATAGTGAGGGAAGAGAAACCATAGACACAGTAGCTAATAAGAAATGTTTTCCTTCAGTGCCGCCTGGGAAAAAAAAAAAGAAATATTAAGTATCTTCACGTAATAGCATGTTTAATAGCCAGTTTATTCACCATTGAGTCCTAGCATCTAGCCCAGTGCCTGGGACAAAGTAGGTACTTGATAAATATTTGTGGGGAAGTGAGTAGATGCTAAAATTGAACATGTAGAAAGTAATATGGGAGCACCAGTGAGAACAATGGATTCTATCTGGAGGTACCAGGATGCAGTAATGTGTTAACTGGGCATTGAAAGATGAATAAAGTCTCTCAAGAAGGCAAAGATGAGAGAATGGGGAAGGCATTTCAGGTAGAAGGAACAGCACAAGCAGAAGTGCAGAGGCTTAGAAGTTCATAGCATATTTGGAAAGAGTAAATGTGAAGTTAGAAAGTTGAGGCCTATATAAAATAACTACCACATAAAATAGTAGTTAAGACTATGGCTTTGGATTCAGACAGACTTAGCTGTCCCACTTAATAGCTGTGTGACGTTTACTAACATCTCTAAGACACAGCTTCCTCATTTGAGAAATGAGGCTACTAATGGCACCTACTTCATAAGGTTGTTGAAAGACGGTGTAGTGGTGCACACCTGTAGTCCCAGCTGCTTGGAAGGCTAAGGTGGGAAGATCACTTAAGCCCAGGAGTTCAAGGCTGCAGCGAGCCATGATCGCACCACTGCACTCCGGCCTAGGTGACAGAGCAAGACCCAGTCTCTTTTTTCCTTTTTTTTAAAGACGGGGTTTCACCATGTTGGTCAGGCTGGTCTTGAACTCCCGACCTCAGGTGATCCGCCCACCTTGGCCTCCAAAGTGCTTAGATTACAGGCATGAGCCACCATGCCCAGCCAACCCAGTCTCTTAAAAATAATAAGATTGTTAGGCCAAGCATGGTGGCTCACGCCTGTAATCCCAGCACTTTGGGAGGCCGAGGTGGGCAGATCACCTGAGGTTGGGAGTTCAAGACCAGCCTGACCAACGTAGAGAAACCTCATCTCCACTATAAATACAAAATTAGCCAGGTGTGGTGGTGCATGCCTGTAATCCTAGCTATTTGGGAGGCTGAGGCAGGAGAATCACTTGAACCTGGGAGGTGGAGGTTGCTGTGAGCCGATATCAGGCCATTGTACTCCAGCCTGGGCAATAAGAGCAAGACTCCGTCTCAATAATTATAATAATAATAATAAGAAGAAGAAGATTGTTGAGAGAGTTAAAGGATGCATGCAGTTTCTGATGTGGTCTCTGGCACATACTACATGCTCAGTATCCAGGCATTCTTTGGGACCCCCTTTCTGGCTGGAACACAGGAATGAGACGGTGATAGGAAACAAGTTGAGAACTAGATTAGAGGGGCCTTGCAGGCCTCATTCAGAGGAATGGGCTTGTGTGGCAGCTTCAGCAGCTTGGAAGATGGATTGGAGGGTGGAAAACTGAGAGACCAAGGAGCTTGGTTCCCCTCTCTGTGTCCACAGAGCACATCCTGCCATGCATTTGGAAACCAGGCTTCAGCAGCCCAGATACACGTGTCCCCATCCCTTCCCCAGCTGACCTCTACCACTGTCCCAGTGTCTCTCTAGAAGTGCCTGGCATGGAAGAAATGTTTGCCAAATGAATAATAAAAACATCAACTGCCACTTACTCCTCAGTAGCACTTACCAGGTTCTGTAACTCATTATCTCATTTGATTTTTACCACATGTCATGAGGAAAGTATTCCCATTTTGCAAGCGGGAAACCTGAGATTCAGAAAGGCTAGTCAGCTTTCCCAAGGTCAGGCAGCCTGAAAGCCTGAGGGCAAAGCCTTTGTTGGTGCAGAAATCAATTAATGCACACCAGCAGCAAGGCAAGAAGAGGGTCAAGTGGAAAGGTCTTCAGACCCTGAGCCTAGAATGAGCCACCTTCTCCCTGCAGCTGGTCGTAGGGGACCTTGGCCCTGGTGGGCAGCAGCCCCGCCTGAAGGTGCTCAAAGGACCACTGGTGATGACCGAAAGCCCGCTACCTGCTCTGCCAGCTGCAGCCACCACCTTCTTCATGGAGCAACATGAGCCCCGGACCCCAGCTCTGGCACTTGCTTCAGGCCCTTGTGTCTATGTGTATAAGAATCTCAGACCCTACTTCAAGTTCAGCCTGCCTCAATTGCCTCCAAACCCTCTGGAACAAGACCTTTGGAACCAGGCCAAAGAGGTAAATAACATGGGAGTTGGGAACCAGAAGGCAAAGATGGCAGCCACTGGGTGAGGAGGGCTGGGCTCCTGGGAAGAAGATGGGCTGGTGGTAGATCAGCTATAGTCCATCTTGGACAGCAGTGGTGGCACCTTTTTTTTTTTTCTTTTTGAGACAGTTTCATTCTTGCCCAGACTGCAGTGCAATAGCATGATCTCAGTTCACTGCAGCCTCCGCCTCCCAGGTTCGAGCAATTCTTCTGCCTCAGCCTCCCAAGTAGCTGGGATTACAGGTGCTGGCAATCACGCCCAGCTAATTTTTTGTATTTTTTTAGTAGAGACGGGGTTTTACCATGTTGGCCAGGCTGGTCTCAAACTCCTGGCCTCACATGATCCACCTGCGTTGGCCTCCCAAAGTGCTGGGATTACAGGCATGAGCCACCATGCCCAGCCTAGTGGTGGCACTTCTGGGCAAGATGCTGTGCTTGGCTACTCAGCAGTGGCTCCCAGAGAGGCACAGAGCCAGTCCCCTTGGAGAGTAGAACCCAGAAAATTCCTCTGCACTAGCCACACCCCTGCTTAACTTTGGGGGAGATGAAACCAAAGAAGGAGGACTGGAAACACCAGGAGAAGGAGGGAATTTGGGGAGGCGTTGATAAAAGGGATGATATACATGGCCCTGAGGCTGGATTCAGATAAAGGGCATGAGCTTGCGGCTCAGTGCAGAGGCAGGCTGGCAGAGAGGCAGAGACCAAGAGGTACATCCAGAAGTGTGGAGCTCTCTGAGGACGTGGGCTTTGAGTTTCCTGCCTGGCTTGAGCTCACAGGCTCTCCCTTCTTCCCACATTGTCACAGGACCAGATCGACCCCTTAACCCTGAAGGAGATGCTGGAGAGCATCCGGTGAGAGCCTGCCTTCCCCTTCATCCCTCCCCACTCCTTCATCCCATCCGAGCCCAGGTTCCTGTTCCTCCACTCAGCTGCCATGCTGGCCCCTCTCTTTGCAGGGAGACAGCAGAGGAGCCTTTATCCGTCCAGTCACTCAGGTAAGGGCACTGTGGAGGGCCAGGGCTTGGGAGGCTCCAGGGGGAGGAAGCAGCTGCCAGAATGATGGAGGAGGGCAGCCAGGCCGGGGCCTGCAGATGCCAGTTCTGTGTGTGTCTAGTTTTCTGCAGCTGGAGCTGAGTGAAATGGAGGCATTTGTAAACCAACACAAGTCCAAGTCCATCAAGCGGCAGGTAATACCTCCTTCTCTTTTTATTTCCCTGTAAAAAAAAATTATATATTTTTTAAAAGACCACTTAATATCAGTGGTAAATTCTTTAAGGAAACCCAGCCAGTGTCTCTGCTATATCCCTTCCAGCCATGCCATGTGTGTATAGTTATAAAGCTGCAGTGCCTTCCACATTCCAGTTAATAGTGACAGCTTTTTTTTTTTTTTTTTTTTGGAGACAGTCTCATTCTGTCACCCAGGCTGGAGTGCAGTGGCACAATCTCAGCTAACTGCAACTTCCGTCTCCTGGGTTCAAGCGATTCTCCTGCCTCAGTCTTCTGAGTAGCTGGGATTACAGGCATGTGCCACCATGTCCGGCTAATTTTTGTATTTTTAGCAGAGATGGAATTTTGCCATGTTGGTCAGGCTGGTCTCGAGCTGCTGACCTCAGGTCCACCCACCTCCGCCTCCCAAAGTGCTGGGATTACAGGCATGAGCCATTGTACCTGGACAACCACTCACATCTTTGAGTTACCATTAACATCTAGAATGGGAATAGTTACTACTAATATCTGTCCACATTTTTGTAACCTTTCTCCTTCTATTAGGCACTGAAAATCATTCCTCTTTTTAAATCTTTCTTGGGGAAGGGTGGAGCTGGGTCTCCCTCTGTCACCCAGGCTGGAGTGCAGTGGTGTGATCATGGCTCACTCCAGCCTCAAACTCCTGGGTTCAAGTGATTCTGCCCCTTCAACCTCCTGAGTAGCTGGACTACAAGTGCATGCTACCACCCAGCTAATTTTTTTATTTTTATATTTTGCAAAGACGGGGTCTCACTTTGCTGCCCAGGCTGGTCTTGCTCCTGAGCTCAAGCAGTCCTCCCACCTCAGCCTCCCAAAGTGCTGAGATTACAGGTGTGAGCTGCTGTCCCAGCCATCTTTTTCAGTCTTAATGATAATTACACAATGAGCAGCTTTATCTAAATAAAAACATTTTGCTTCTGCTAATATCTATAGGAGAAATTCCTTACAAAGGAGATCTTTTATTTTTTGTTTTCTCTCCAATTATAATTACAAAAGGAACAAGTAGGGCACCCAGCTAATTTTGTATTTTTAGTAGAGCGGGGGTTTCTCCATGTTGATCAGGCAGGTCTCAAACTCCCAACCTCAGGTGATCCACCCGCCTCAGCCTCCCAAAGTGCTGGGATTAGAGGCATGATCCACTGAGCCTGGCCCAAATATTTTTTTAAAATATGACTTTTAAAAAATGACTGCAGCTGGACATGGTGGCTCACGCCTGTAATCCCTGCACTTTGGGAGGCTGAGGCAGGTGGATCACAAGGTCAGGAGTTCAAGACCAACCTGGGCAACATGGTTAAACCCTGTCTCTACTAAAAATATAAAAATTAGCTGGGAGTGGTGGTGTGCGCCTGTAATCCCAGCTAGTCGGGAAGCTGAGGCAGGAGAATCGCTTGAACCTGTGAGACAGAGGTTGCAGTGAGCCGAGATTTCACCACCACATTCCTTCCTGGGCAACAGAGTGAGACCCTGTCTCAAAAAATAAAAAAAAGACTGCATAGTTTTTGATAATATTGATAGCTCATAATAGACTTAGACAATCCTCTTTTGTTAGAAAGTTAGATTTGTTGCAATAAACAGCTTCGTACTTAAATCTTCTGTCACATCTCTGATATTTCCTCTTCATCCTCCTTTCCCTCTTTCTTCCCTCCTGTGACATCCTGGGAGTATCTTGGGGGTGGTGTGTAGGGGTTCTCTGGGTGACCCCTGGAGTCCTTCTGTAGACAGTCATCACCACCATGACCACCTTGAAGAAGAACCTGGCTGACGAGGATGCTGTGTCTTGCCTGGTGCTGGGCACTGAGAACAAGGAGCTCCTGGTGCTTGACCCTGAGGCTTTCACCATTTTAGCCAAGGTCAGTGTCAGGTCTGGCCCTGGGCACCCTGGGGGCCCAGGCTTCATTCTCTCCGCATGTTCCACAGTTAGTTCTGGGTAATATGTATATTCACTGTAGAAAAATTAGAAACTAGATAAGCATAAAGAAAGATATATAGCCAAAAATCCTACCATCCATGGATATATACTGTTAAGGTTGACACATAGGTCCTTCTAGACATTTTCGTATTTAGACATAGATATATAATTTTATGTAAATATTTATCTTTATAAAAACAGGATTAGCTAGTTGTGGCGGCCCATGCCTCTAATCCTAGTGCTTTGGGAAGCCAAGGCAGGAGGATGGCTTGAGCCCAGGAGTTTGAGACTGCAGTGAGCTATGATTGTGGCACTGCACTCCAGCCTGGGTGACAGAGTAAGACCCTGTCTCTTAAAACAACAGATAAATAAATAAATAAATAAATAAAAACAGGAGGATCATGTAGCATGTTCTTTTCATGTAGCAGCATATCATCAGTGTCTTTCTATATCTGTAAAACCACCTGAACCTTTTGTTTTGTTTTCTGTTTTTGAGGCAGAATCTCACTCTGTCACCCAGGCTGGAGTGCAGTGGCTCTATCTCAGCTCACTGCAACTTACACCTCCCAGGTTCAAGCAGTTCTCATGCCTCAGCCACCTGCACCGCCATACCCAGCTAATTTTCGTATTTTTAGTAGAGATGAGGTTTCACCATGTTGGCCAGGCTGGTCTTGAATTCCTGACCTCAAGTGATCTGCGCATCTCAGCCTCCCAAAACATTGGGATTACAGGTGTGAGCCGCCATACCCGGCCCCACATCAGCCTTTTTAAAGACCACACAATATCTATCATATAGAGGTACCATAATTTATTTGCCCTGCCACCTATTGTACATTTAAATTGTTTTTCGTTTTTTGCCTATTGTACATTCAAATTGTTTTGTTTTGTTTTGTTTTGTTTTTGCTGTTAATACCAGGGCTACAAACTTCTTTACCCAAATATCTTTGCATGCTTGAATTTGTTTGTTTTTGAGAGAGAGTCTTGCTTTGTCACCCAGGCTGACGTACAGTGGTACAATCTGAACTCACTGCAACCTCTACCACCTGGGCTCAAGCAATCTTCTTACCTCAGCTTCTCAAGTAGTTGGGACCACAGATGCAGGCCACCACGCCCAGCTCAGTTTTTGTACTTTGGTAGAGACAGGGTTTCACCATGTTGGACAGGCTGGTCTCTAACTCCTGAGCTCAAGCCATCCACCCACCTCAGCCTCCTAAAGTGCTGGGATTACGGGCACGAGCCACCGCACCTGGCTACATGGTTGTTTAAGTACTTCCTTAGAATGCAGTCCTAGAAGTGGCATCGCTTAGTCAAAAGGCACAGAATAAAAGGCTTTTGGTAAATGTTGCCCCTCCTGAAAAACTGTATGAGTTTAAACTGGGTGTGAGTGAGGAGACTGGGACTTTAGACCAGGCATTCACTCAGAGGAGTTACTGTCAGGGCAGGGAGGAACGGGGGCTCCAGAGAAATTGGAGTGTTTGTGCCTCTTCTTTGCAGATGAGCCTTCCCAGCGTCCCCGTCTTCCTAGAGGTTTCTGGCCAGTTTGATGTCGAATTCCGGCTTGCTGCGGCCTGCCGCAATGGAAACATCTATATTCTGAGAAGGTAGCCACATCTCTGGTCTCTGGGCCCGGGAGGAACATCTCAGAAAACTGAGGGCTTCAGAGGCTTGCATGATGAGAATGGGCTTTAAGGCTTGGAATTTGGAAATGTAAAGAGCTGAGAACTTCATGAAGGAGGCTGAGCCCACAAGCACAGGGAGGCTACCTGTAGGCTTGTGAGATGGGGGCTGGCAAAGTGAGAGACTAGGCTGAGTGACTACAGTACGGGAGTGACGTGATCAGAAATGAGAAGATAGGCCAGGTGTGGTGGCTCGTGCCTATAATCCTAGCACTTTGGGAGGCCGAGGAAGGCAGATCACCTGAGGTCAGTTCAAGACCAGCCTGGCTAACATGGTAAAACTCCATCTCTACCAAAAATACAAAATCAGCTGGGTATGGTGGCATGCACCCCTAGCCCCAGCTACTTGGGAGACTGAGGCAGGAGAATCACTTGAATCCAGGAGGTAGAGCTTGCAATGAGCCGAGATCACACCATTGTACTCCAGCCTGAATAACAGAGCAAGACTCTGTCTCAAAAAAAAAGGAAATTGATGGGAAGAAATAAAATAATTTCCCATATTTATTACTTTCCAGGGTATATGACACTTGTTTATGCATTAGTTCAACATCACATATAACATGCATTTTTTAAATTCAAGAAATATTTATTTAGCACCTACTATGCATTACACAGTGTGTGGTATTAGGGATATATTGATGAACAAGATAAATATGCTCCCTATCCTCATGGGAAAGACAGATGTTTTAAAGTCAAGAAACCAAGATATTACTAAAAATTGGATGAGTGCTATGGAGAGAAAATACAAGCTCAATGGGGAAAAATAATGGGCAAGGATGATCAGAAACACCTGTCTGTGGAGGTGGCTTGAAGGTTAAGAAGAAAGCAATTGGCCAGGCGCGGTGGGTCACGCCTGTAATCCTAGCACTTTGGGAGGTCAAGCCAGGCAGATCACCTGAGGTCAGGAGTTCAAGACTAGCCTGACAAACATGGAGAAACTCCATCTCTACTAAAAATACAAAATTAGCCAGGTATGGTAGCACATGCCTGTAGTCCCAGCTACTCAGGAGGCTGAGGCAGGAGAATCGCTTGAACCCAGGCGGTGGAGGTTGTGGTGAGCCAAGATCACACCACTGCACTCCAGCATGAGCAGGAAGAGTGAAACTGTCTCAAAAAAAAAAACAAAAACAGAAGGAAGCAGTTGTTGAGAAAGTGGGAGAAGAGTGTTGTAGGGAAACTCAAAGAGGGAAAGACATTGGCATGAGCTTCTCAAGTAGGGAGGAATTAACTGTACTTCCTGGATAAGGGAAACTAAAATTGAGAGGCCAGTAAACTTAAAACTGCGTTCACACAGGGCAAAGCTCTTCATCCTTTTCTCGTAAGTTAGTAAACTGCCTAAGTCCACTTGTCCTGGCTAGTCCAGCCTTAGGTAAACTCGCTGAAAACTGTTAAATGCCAGATGATCATACAAGCCACCATAGTAAAGGTGGGAGGAAGACAGTGTAGGAGAACACACTTGATGTTTTCTAAGGCCACACATTTACTAAGGTGACAGAGGTGGAAATAATCCCAAGGTCATCTGCTTTGGGGCCAGTGTTCTTCCTAGGTGAGTCCATAGGGTTTAGAAAGAGGAGGGTCAGCCATGGAAGTGGAGAGAGGATTTCTCAGGGCCGGACAATGTGTCATTTATTCCACAGAGACTCCAAGCACCCCAAGTACTGCATCGAGCTGAGCGCCCAGCCTGTAGGACTTGTCCGAGTACACAAGATCCTGGTGGTGGGAAGCACCCAAGACAGCCTGCACGGCTTCACCCATAAGGTGCAGCCCCCAGGAAGCAGCAGCCCCTCCATGCCTATGTCCCCAGCACCCCCTTGGCAAGAGAGCCCTCTGGCTTCCCCACCCCAGAAACCCTTCTTTCCACTGTAAGCCCTGAGCCCTCCACAGACACTGGCTGTTCCCTGCCAGGGGAAGAAGCTGTGGACAGTGCAGATGCCCGCAGCCATCCTGACCATGAACCTCCTGGAGCAGCATTCCCGGGGCCTGCAGGCCGTCATGGCTGGACTGGCCAATGGAGAGGTCCACATTTATCGCGACAAGGCCCTGCTCAACGTCATCCGAACCCCGGTGAGCCCCAGCTCCGGCATCTGCCGCTTATTCCTCCTTGCCCTAGTCTCACCTCTGGGGCTTCTTAGCTGCCTCTCCTGACCATACATTGATGAATTTCAAAAACATTTGTAGATGCCGGGCGTACTTGCTCACACCTGTAATCCCAACACTTTGGGAGGCCAAAGTGGGCAGATCACCTGATATCCGGAGTTCAAAACCAGCCTCGCCAACATGGCATAACCTCATTGCTACTAAAAGCATAAAAATTAGCCAGGCATGGTGGCGCATGTCTGTAATCCCAGCTACTCAGGAGGCTGAGGCAGGAGAATCACTTGAACTGGGGAGACAGAGGTTGCAGTGAGCCGAGATTGCACCACAGCACTCTAGCCTGGGTGACAGAGTGAGATCCTATGTTTAAAAAAAAAAAAAGTGTTGAGCACCTCATATGTACAAGTTACCATATTGGTGTGGGAGGAGGTGTCCTTGTTTTCGGGAGGCTTGCTGTCTAAGGTAACAGCCATCCAGAGACACAGCAAATTTAAAAGCAGGGCCAACTAAAGCCGAGCAAAGTGCTAAAAAGCACAGAGGCAGCTGAGTGACAAGAGTAGGGGGTGAGATAAATGGAGATGGACTTCATGGGATACTTCACAGAACAAGTAACAGTTCATCTGGGCCTCAAAACAGTTTGTCCAGTGGACAAATGGAGGAAGAACATTCTGCACAGGGAACAGCATGAACAAAGCCTGAGAAATATGAAGGCTTTTGATTAAGGTCATTTGATGAGTTTGGACCAGAGGTTTTCAGACTCTAAGTTGTGAGTCATTAAATTAGTTTAGTGGATCACAACCAGCAACATTTTTAAAAATAGAATAGTAAATTCAAAGTATATGTCACAAGTGAGGCCCAGGCCCAGTGGCTCACGCCTATAATCCCAGCACTTTGGAAGGCCAAGGCAGGTGATCACAGTTCTAGACCAGCCTGGCCAACATGGTGAAACCCTGTCTCTACTAAAAATACACAAATTAACTGGGTGTGGTGGCACAATGCCTGTAATCCCAGCTACTCCAGAGGCTGAGGCAGGAGAATTGCTTGAACCCGGGAGGCGAAGGTTTCAGTGAACTGAGATCACTCCACTGCACTCCAACCTAGGCCACAGAGCAAGACTCCATCTCAAAACAAAAACAACAACAACAACAAAAATAAATAGCTGAGCATGGTGGTGCAGGAGACTGAGGTGGAACTGCTTGAACCCGAGAGGCAGAGGCTGCAGTGAGCCAAGATTACACCACTGCACTCCAGCCTGGGCGATGGAACGAGACTCCATCTCAAAAATAAAAATAAAAATATGTCACAAGTGAAACGTGTGTATGTGTGCATGTGCACCTATATGTGTAAATTGTCCTGTGTCACAATATAAAATTTGAAAACAACTGGCTTGGGCCGTAGGTACTGGGAGAGCTGGTGGTCTGCTGGTTGAAAGAAGGGTAAAGAGGAGATAACTGATGGAAAAGGCAGGCTGGAGTCAAATGTGGAAGGCCTTCAGTGTCCTAACAGAGGACAAAAGCCACTGGAGGTTTTCTAGCAGAGACCAGACATGTTTGTGTTTTTGAAAGGCAGCAAAGGCAGATTGCGAAGGACAGACTAGGGTGAAAGACCAGAAAGATGAGGCTGGGAAACCTATTAGGAGGTTGACCCCAAAAGTGAGGGCCAGTGATACTTGGTCTCGAACTGTGGTAGCGAGTTTGGAGGGGAGATGAGAAATATAGAAAATATTTCAGAGGCAGCGATGCCCCAGGGCTATCTCTTAGCACTTCTCACCGATTACATCTGGGCTGTTGCTTTCCTCTCCAAGATAGTTCCCCAACTAAACTCTGACGTTTCCACATAGGATGCAGTGACCAGCCTTTGCTTTGGCCGCTATGGGCGGGAGGACAACACCCTCATCATGACCACACGAGGTGAGTGGAGTCAGACCTGTTAAGGGCTTTGGAGTCGGGAGTGAAGGGGCACGCCAGCTTCTGGGGAAAGAGGAGGGGGTGGGTATGAAGGATGCGTGGACCTGGGTGTGGAAAGCAAGGTGTACAGATGTGTCCTTCCAGGGTTAGGCCTCCACGGGACAGCTCATCAGATACCTACCCAGCGGCTGGGTCCTGGGCTGGATTCTATCTCTCTAGTTCACCCAGCATCCCCAGTGCCTGCCACAATGCCAAGAACATCCCAGTACTCCACAAATAACTGCTAAGTGGATTAATGAATTAATGATGGGATACTATTAAGATACACTTCATTCCTTCCAGAAACAGTCTCATCTGGAAGACAGATGTGTACAGAAACAGCTCTGTAGGAGGCAAATTGGGGAAGAAAGAGTGGGAATGTGGGTTAGAACTGGGGAGAACAAATCTATTTCCACTGTCCACTTCCCTAGGCGGCGCACTGATCATCAAGATCCTGAAGCGTACAGCAGTGTTTGTAGAGGGAGGAAGTGAGCTGGGTCCCCCACCAGCCCAGGCCATGAAACTCAATGTGCCCCGGAAGACCCGGCTTTATGTGGATCAGACGCTGCGAGAGCGGGAGGCTGGCACCGGTAGGACTCAGACTGGGTCCTTTCTCTTCTTCCTCCTCGATAGCAAAGCTGAGAGAATGTTGCGCAGCCACCCTGCGCACTGGGAGGAGACCTCGGCCAACTAGGCAGGTCATGTGGCTCTGGAAATCCAGACACACCCTAGGAGGTACACCTTGCCTGCAAATCACTGTTCCTCGGGGTGGAAGGTGCTGTGAGTGACGGCAAGAGCCTTAGAATTCAGGGAAGGGAGCAGTCACTTCCAAATGCAGGAATTATCATGAGGAAAACAGAATTTTGGCCAGGCACAGTGGCTCATGCCTGTAATCCCAACACTTAGAGAGGCAGAGGTGGGAGGACAGCATGAGCCCAGGAGTTCAAGACCTGCCTGGGCAACATGGTGATACTTCTTTCTCAAAAAAAAAAAAAAAAGAGAGAGAGAGAAAAGTAGAATTTGACTATGTCGTCTTGTCCAGTTTTTCCTGCTCATTTGTTTATTTGTTCATTCATTTATTCAGTACCTATGATTACGCTAGGCCTTGTGCCAGGTGCCTTTCATTAGAATAGTCCCTACCGGCCAGGCGCAGTGGCTCACGCCTGTAATCCCAGCACTTTGGGAGGCCGAGATGGGCAAATCATAAGGTCAGGAGTTCAAGACCAGCCTGGCGAAGACAGTGAAACCCTATCTCTAGTAAAAATACAAAAATTAGCTGGGCGAGGTGGCAGGCACCTGTAATCCCAGCTACTCAGGGAGGCTGAGGCAGGAGAATAACTTGAACCCAGGGGGCAGAGGTTGCAGTGAGCCGAGATAGCGCCACTGCACTCCAGCCTGGGTGACATGAGACTCTGTCTCAAAAAATAAAAAAAAAGAATAGTCCCTACCTTAGGAATTCAGTCTACCTGGCCAACTTCATGTTCAGGTATAGAAGGGGTTTCTGCAAAGAGCTTTTGGAGCACACAAAGTAAAGACTTCTGCCTGGGAAGCTTGGGAAAGGCTTCAGAGTGAGGTGATTTTGGGCTTTACCCTAAAAGATGATTGCCAGACCCCCAGTCAGGCAAGGCAGGGTAATATAGGCAGAGGCACACGTTGACCTGGATTCAAGAGAGCAGGCCAGGCACAGTGGCTCATGCGTGTCATCTCAGCACTTTAGGAGGCTGAGGCAGCAGATCACCTGAGGTCGGGGTTCATGACAAGCCCGACCAACATGCTGCTAAAGATACAAAATTAGCTGGGCACAGTGGCACGTGCCTGTAATCCCAGCTACTCTGGAGGCTGAGGCAGGAGAATCGCTTGAACCCAGGAGTTGGAGGTTGCAGTGAGCCAAGATTGCACCACTGTACTCCAGCCTGAGCAACAAGAGCGAGACTCTGTCTCAAAGAAAAAGAAAATGTACAAAGTCTAATAAAATTGTGAAACTATCTTCAAGAACAGAAAAGACCACCTTCAAGAATGCTTAAGTGGAGAGATACATCAAGTTGTAGGATGGGAAGACCTAATGCTGTAAAGCTGTCGATTCTTCTGAAATTAATCGAGAAGCATAGTAAAGTTGCAGTTAAAATCCCAGTGGGGTTTGTTTTAAGGACTTGGCCAGTTGATTCAGAGTAAACCTAAGAAGTTTGAGGAAAATAAGACTGAGGGGACTTACCCTATCAGGTAGCAAAATGAACTCAAGCTGTGGGAATCAGTAGCTGTGGTGTGGATGTAGAAATAGACACGGAGAGCAGGGGCAGGTCTAGGAAGTCCAGAAACAGACCCTGAACATGTGGAAAGTCAGAGTGTGCAAAAGGTGTTATTTTGAATTGGCAGGGAAATGTGAGACTGTCCAAAAACACAAAATAGGACAACTTGCTTGTAGAAAAGAAAATTAGACCTTTTATTCATACCAGCCACAAAAATTAGTTCTGGATAGATTAAAAATAAATTGTAGGTCTGGGCATGGTGGCTCACACCTGTAATCTCAGCACTTTGGGAGGCTGAGGTGGGCGAATCACGAGGTCAGGAGTTTGAGTCTGGCCAACATGGTGAAACCCTGTCTCTACTAAAAGTACAAAAAACAGCTGGGCATAGGAGCAGGCGCCTATAATCCCAGCTACTTGAGAGGCTGAGGCAGGAGAATCGCTTGAACTCAGGAGGCAGAGGTAGCAGTGAGCTGAGATGGTGCCATTGCACTCCAGCCCTGGCAACAGAGTGAGACTCCATCTCAAAAATAAATAAATAAGTTGAAAAAGTACTGGAGAAAAAGGACATGTGAATAGGTGGGATAACATAAAATGTAGTCTCCTGAATGGCAGAAGCCACCTCACACACGCACAGAAGAGTGAAGCCGTCCTGGAAGACCAAGGTGCTCAGTCTGGAAGAGAGACAGTGGGGTGGGGGCAGGGTGATCTCTGGAGGCAGCTTGGGGAAGAGTCAAATGATCCTGCAAATGGTGACGTGAGGAGTGGACCTAGGTGACTTGGACAGGGAGGCAGTGATGGAGGCAGGACCATGAGGCTGGTTTCCGTAGCATTGAGTCTGAGGCGTTGATGGGACCTCCCTGTGGAGATGAGCAGGAGGCAGGCCCAGTGCTAGGTGAGCTGCTGGGGACATACGTGCAGTATGGAGCGTGGTCACTGAGAACTTAGGAGGGGTGCGGAACCTGCCCTCAGGAGCTCGCAGCTGTTCTTCTTTGTGGTGGTCAGAGCTGTGGCAGGACATGGATTGTCTGGGGGAAGAAAATGGAGGATGAGAAGAGATTGGACCAGATTCAGGAGAACACCAGCCTCTAGGGCCGGACAGAGGAGCCAGCAAAGGAGCCAGACGGCGTGGGCAGGGAGGTGGGAGGGGAGCGAGGAAGAGGCAGGGCAAGCCCACCTCATCCGGTTTTGCCAGAGGCTGGGCTCTTCCCCACCTTCCCAGTTCCTGCAGACCCCTCCCACAGCACCTTCCTCTTGCACCCTCCCCACAGCAGCCTGAGCAGGAGCGCCCCCTGTTCCTGCCTCCTCCCTGCCACCCCCCACCTTCACCGCCAGCCTCTGTGCCCCTTCTCTGCAGCCATGCACCGGGCCTTCCAGACAGACCTCTACCTGCTGCGCCTGCGGGCTGCCCGCACCTACCTGCAGGCCCTTGAGTCCAGCCTGAGCCCCGTGTCCGCGACAGCCCGAGAGCCACTGAAGCTGCACGCCATGGTGAGCATCTGGGTGAAGGTGGAGTCAGGCCGGGGGGGCAGAGGCTGGGGTGCACAGGAACTCCTCTGCCACACAGCTAAGCCCCAGAGCTGATTCCAAGCCAACTCAGCCTGTGCCCCTCATCACCTTCCTGCCCTCCTGTGCCGCCTCTCCCCTCAGCTGGCCATGTGGTGGGACACTCTCCAGCTCCCTGTTCCATGTTGTGCCTCAGACAGGCCCCCAGAGTAGTCACATGGGGACATTTCTTCCCCGGAACCTGGAGGGATCCCTACAGCTATGGTACAGAAAAGAAGTCTGTCACTTTGGTAACATTAGGACTGCCTGGTACAGGGAAGGGGCCATCCCGACCTGACCCACAGGTACCGAGACTAGCACAGGCACAAGGAGAGGAGTCCACAGGCTCAGAGGCAAATGAGCTTAGGGTCAGCAAGGCTCCAACCAGCTCCAAATGGGTACCTGAGGTATGGCATCTGACCCAATCGGTTCCGATTTCTCTTTTCCTAAAGACAGTGAATAGATGCAGAGGAGGACGAGGCTACAAGGTGACTCGGGAGCGAGAGAACGATGAAATCATCAAGGCTACCCTAGGATGAGAGTGGGAGGTGAAACAGGCAGGGGTGGGGGTGAGGGGCTCAGGTGGGAGTCGGGGCCTGCAGTCCCAGGCCAGCTCTGCCTCCAACTTGCTGTATGACCTCCCTCAGGCTCACCCTCTCTGGCCTCTTCTGATCCCTGTGCTCCTTCTGGTCTTCTGTGTCTGCGGGGGCAGATTTAGTAGGAGAAGGGGATATGAGAGCATTAGTGGAAGGCAGGCAGGGCGCCAGGTCCTAAGGGCTTTCTCCACCTGCCCCCTCCACAGGTTCAGGGCCTTGGCCCCACCTTTAAGCTCACACTTCACCTGCAGAACACCTCGACAGCCCGTCCTATCCTGGGGCTGCTGATTTGCTTCCTGTACAACGAGGCATTCTATGCCCTGCCCCGGGCCTTCTTCAAGGTACTGGACTCTCCTCACTTAGAAACGGAGCAGAAAAGGCCGGGGCAGGGGGCCAGTGAGATGCCTGCAGAGCCCCGGCAGCTCAGGGTCAGAGTGTGCAGGTGGCTGGGAGGTGGCCAGCAGACCTACTCTCCCACCGCAGACCAGGCCAAGGCCTCAGCTGGAGGGAGAACCCAAGCCCCACCTCTGCTGCTCTTCTTGCAGCCTGTGAGGGGTCTCCAGGAGCCACATAGAAGGTGCTGGGAAAACTGCCAGAGCCTGAGCCCCAGCCCCAGCTACACCTCCCAGAAGTCTGTTGGAGGCTGGGGGATCCCAGAGCCCACCCTGCTTCCCAGCCACTCCTGCAACACGAACAGGAGCCTCTGTGCCCCAAAGAGCATCGCCCACAGAGTGAAGGGCCTGGTTTCCCCCAGGCCCCAGGTCCGACCCCAACTTGGGAGACCCCAAAACAGAGAGACTGGAATATGCAGTAAACAGCCCCAGACTTGGTGGAAGTCTAGACATCTAGGTTTCTTCACTCACTGTGTGGCCCTGGGACATTCACTTCCCCACCATACCTGCATCCTCCTCTACCCAGCAATCGTCCTGCCCACCCTGCAGGGGTGCTGAGGCTCAGTGGAGACTGTGGGCCTGAATGCACTTGGGAATATGCCAAACACTGGCACATGGGCTGGTTTCCTTCTTTGTCCCCAAACATAGGTACCCTTGCTGGTGCCAGGGCTCAGCTACCCCCTGGAGACCTTTGTGGAAAGTCTCAGTAACAAGGGCATCTCAGACATCATCAAGGTAGGTCCCGCACCTGTACTATGTGGAGGGCGAGTGGGACCCTGGGGAGGACAGTGAGGGTGAGCTCCAACAAAGCCCTTGAGGGGCTGCTGGGTGGGGGTGGGAGTATCCGCACAGTGGAGCCCTGTGGCCGGCGCAGACCAGGCAAGGGATCAGGGGTGCATGCCCCCCCGCTGCCATGGTCACTCCTCCATAGGTGCTGGTCCTTCGAGAAGGCCAAAGCGCACCCCTGCTGAGCGCCCACGTCAACATGCCCGGGAGCGAGGGGCTGGTGGCCACCTGAGCCCTGGGCTGCTGTGAAAGCCCCTGAGGAATCAGCCAGGGAAAACCAGGCAGGTTCAGTGGTCCCAGGCCCACTCCTCATGCAGCAGTGCGCTAGGGTGACAGCTTGTCTCCCCTCTCCTAAGCACCTCCTTTCTTACCACCCCCACCACTGGGCCTATAGTAGCAGTTAGTGAGTACCCTAAGCGGCTCGACTCCTCCTTCAGGACCAACCAGGCATTGGTCCTCTGAGCTCCTGCTACGCCTTCCCCCTCCCCAGCCTTTTCAGAAACCACCCTGGGCTCGGAACAGAGCTCTGAAGTGGTCAAAGTGAGATGAGCAGGACAGGCCCAGCCATTCTCCACTGCCATATCCCTCATGCGCGTCACTCGTCTCCCGCTGCAGGCCAAGGCCAAAACTGGGCTAGGCCTGGCCAGGGAAATCAGCAGCTCTTCTTGGATGAGATTGTGCCTCCTGTTGCTCCCTGGAGATCCAGAGGCTAGGTTGCAGCCCGCTCAGCTTGCAGACAAAACACATGCTCCCTTCTCTCCTGACAGCTGAGCAAGCCCAGAGAATAGCCCTCCTCTCTCCAGGAAACTTCTCTGAAACCTTAGACTCAGCCGTTCTTAGGCCTATGATGGTGCACAAAGGTTGTCCAGGGAGAAGGGGGTGCAGGAGGGTAGACGGTGCCCCACAGGGAGCTGGTGGCTTCAGCCCCACTAGAGCTCCTAGAGATCACACAGCAGCTGCTTCTGACGGGGATGCTTATGCCCAGAAAGAAACCCCAGGAGAGGCAGGCGGAGCGAGACAGAGCAGAGCCAGGGCCAGGGGCACCAGGAGAGGTGTTTCTGGGCCTTTGGGGAAGTGCCACAGGAGGCAGAAGTCCAGAACTGCCCATATAGATGCCCTTCTACGTCCTGGAGCCCGAATCAGTCATGTAAGTGGGAAGTTCCCAGGACAGTGGCCATATCGTGAGAATGAGCAGGAAAGGCTGGGCCCAGAGGTGTTTCATAAAGCTGAAGACTGAACAAAGGCCTGTGCTGAGACCCACAGACCCGGCCTAAGCTCCTGGCTAGTCTACCTGGCCCACCTCACAGGCCTCCCTGAGCCCTGCTCCCTAAAAACCTGCATCTTCCCCTGCCTGCCAAGGTGCACCCTGCAGTGTGATACACAGCTCAGGCTTTTAGGAAGTCACCAGATCCCTCTGGGCTTCAGTCTCCCACATGTAAAATAAGGCAGTTTGACCAGATTGTTCCGAAAACTCTCACCTCTAATACACTGTGAGTTTGGCAGCCCCTCTGGAGAAGGAGGAGTTGACTCCAGAAAGCTGACACTTAACAGGAGTAACTGCAGAGCTTTTGCCCTTGAGGCTAAGGGCCCCAGGCTGACTGCCACTGCCGGCAGCAGCCGCTGTGCCCAGGACAAGGGGACTGAGGTGATGCAGCCCACCACCCACCCCTGTGCCTCCCAGGGGATGCATCTGAGGTCAGGCTAAAAGAAGCGAGGGACTCTGCACTGCGTGGCCACTTGCAGACACAGACCAATTGGGTCAGGATGGCAGAGGGTTTCTAGATCAAGCCTGCTGAGCCACAGCTGGAACAAGCAGGAGTTATAACCCAGAAGTGGAAAGACCTGGGGCAGAGGGAGTGACGCTGTCAGATTTCAACTTAACCTGAAGAACTTGGCAGAGACGGAAGGGCCTGCCCTAGAAAGTGATGAGCCCCTTACTGCTGGAGGTGTGCAAATGGCGGCTGCGCTATCACATGGCAGGGTCACAGGATGGGCCAGATGACCAGATGATCCCTTTCACCCCAATCAGGCTATGAACTTCGAGAACTGGGAACAAAAAAGTCTGATCTGGGTTCTCATCATAGCTATTTCTGAGGATGAAATGTGAGACCTATGCCCAACACTGACGTCAATTTATATAATGTAATGCTGTGTACCTACCACTAAGAACACATGAACCGTACCATGTGGACAGTGTGTTCACAAAGCCACATGAAGCAAGACACAGTGCAGGGTGCCCGGTGCACGCACTAGAGAGAAGCTGCAGACATTAGGACAAGGAGAGTTGGTCTTTCTAAAACGTACATATTTAAAAACGTGTACCCACTTACTAATGTGGAATTACACAGTTTGCAAGAAGAAAAGTCTCTCCCATTCTCTAGTACTGCTCCCCCACCCAGCAGTCACTTCCAGGTCTTTCAGCTGTTCTCAAAATGTGCTTATATGACTCCTGCTTGATTTATCAATCTTAGACATTACCTGTTGACTCCCTGTTGTACATGAGGCTTTAGCTCTTGTACCCCTCCCCCATCCCTGGTTTTTAGGTTAAAAAAATACTCAGTTTAGAATACTATTTCTATTATTATGTGAAAGTTATTAACTGCAGAGTCAAGAATTGGAATATAATTAAATTCACTTTGTTGTACTTTTTTTTTATGGAGTGAATGAGTTGCCCTGAGTTTCTCATTTACTTTGTTTTCTGATAGACCAATTGCAAATTCTTCCCCCACCATCTGACAGCTCCTCTTTTTCTGGACACTTTTCCTTCATCCCCTGTTTCACTAAGGACTATTTGTTCTCCAGGTAAATTCCTTTTGCCTCTCTCCTGGGCTAGATCCTGATTCCTGGGCCCCACGGCTTCCTATTTCTCAGTTCACCCTCATTTGGTGAAACACATCCTCAAATATCTTTTTTTTTTTTGAGACGGAGTTTCGCTCGTTACCCAGGCTGGAATGCAATGGCGTGATCTTGGCTCACCGCAACCTCCACCTCCTGGGTTCAGGCAATTCTCCTGCCTCAGCCTCCCGAGTAGCTGGGATTACAGGCACGCGCCACCATGCCCAGCTAATTTTTTGTATTTTTAGTAGAGACGGGGTTTCACCATGTTGACCAGGATGGTCTCGATCTCTTGACCTCGTGATCCACCCGCCTTAGCCTCCCAAAGTGCTGGGATTACAGGCTTGAGCCACCGCGCCCGGCCATCCTCAAATATCTTTAAAAACTTGTGGCCAGAAGGCTGGGTGCCATGGCTCATGCCAGTAATCCCAGCACTTTTGGAGGCCAGGACAGACGGATCACCTGAGGTCAGGAGTTCAAGACCAGCCTGGCCAACATGGTGAAACCTTGTCTCTAGTAAAAATACAAAAACTAGCCAGGCGTGGTGGCATGCAGCTGTAGTCCCAGCTACTCGGGAGGCTAAGACAGGAGAATTGCTTGAACCTGGGAGGCGGAAGTGGCAGTGAGCTGAGATCATGCCCCTGTACTCCATCCTGGGCAAAAAGAGTGAAACTCTCAAAAGAAAAAAAAAAAGTCATTAGAAGCCGGGTAGGGTCATTCACACTTGTAATCCCAGCCCTTTGAGAGGCCAAAGCAGGAGGATCGCTTGAACCCATGAGCTGGAGACCAGCCTGGGCAACATGGTGAGATCCTGTCTCTACCCCTCCAAAAAAAAGGTCATTGGAGTTTTTAAGAATTTTAACACACTGCTTGTCTGAACATTTCTTTATTTAATTCATACATATGTGACAGTTTGGCTGGGTCATAAGATTCAAAGTTGAAAATATTTTTCCTGCGGGTAGTACTCCCTTGTCTTCTAACTTCAGATAATGCAGTTGAGAAATTCCATGATGCCATTCTTACATTCTCAGTCCTGATCGCTCTCTTTTTTTTTTTTTTTTTTTTTGAGATGGAGTCCCACTCTGCTGGACTGCAGTGGCGAGATCTTGGCTCACTGCAACCTCCACTTCCTAGTTTCAAGCGATTCTCCTGCCTCAGCCTCCTGAGTAGCTGGGATTACAGGCACCTGCCACCATGCCCTGCTAATTTTTGTATCTTTAGTAGAGACAGTGTTTGACCATGTTGGCCAGGCTGGTCTTAAACTCCTGGGCTTAAGTGAAATGCCTGCCTCACCTCCCAGAGTACTGCGATCACAGGCGTGAGCCGCCACAGCCAGCCACCATATGTTCCTATCATTTGCTGCGCTGTGGGTGGAGATGTGCATCCTTCAGCTCCAGGAAATTGTACGGCTGCTGTTTTGTGGCTGATTCCCCCACTTCGTTTTCTCTGTTCTCTCTGGAACTCCAATTAAGCCCCAAAATTACAAAAATGAGCTGGGCATGGTGGCGGGCACCTGTAATCCCAGCTACTTGAGAGGCTGAGGCAGGAGAAAATCACTTGAACCTGGGAGGCAGAGGCTGCACTGAGCCGAGATCATGCCACTGCACTCCATCCTGGGCAACAAGAGTGAAACTCCATCTCAAAAAAATAATAATAAAAATATTTGACATTAGGGCTGCCCAATAATTAAAAAAACTATAACAAACATTTAATGGTGAAATATTGAACTTATTCTAAAGTGAGAAACAAGAGTGTCTGCTACCTGCAATCCACATTATATAGGAGTCTCACCCATACAGAGGGGCAAGAAAAGAGGTACAAAAATTTAAAAAGGTGGCTGGGCTCAGCGGCTCATACCTGTAACCCCAGCACTTTGTGAGGCCAAGGTGAGAGGGTCGCTTGAGCCCAGGAGTTCAAGATCAGCCTGGGCAACATGGTGAAACCTCATCTCTTTTTTATTTTGTGAAACCTCATCTCTACAAAAAAAATACAAAAATTAGCCGGGCGTGGTGGCGCATGCTTCTAGTCTCAGCTACTCAGGAGGCTGAGGTGGAAGGATTGATGGAGCCCAGGAGGCGGACTGCAGAGAGCCATGATCACGACAGTGCACTTCAGCCTGGGTGACAGAGTGAGACCCCATCTCAATAAAAAAGGTTTTGGTTTGTTGGACACAAGTTTTGTTTCTTTTGGTTTTTGTTTTGAGACAGTCTCCCTCTGTCACCCAGGCTGGAGTGTAGTGGCATGATCTAGGCTCACTTTAACCTCTGCCACCTGGGCTCAAGCGATTCTCCTGCCTCAGCCTCCCAAGTAGCTGGGATTACAGGCATGCATCACCGTGCCTGGCTAATTTTTGTATTTTTAGTAGAGATGGGGTTTTGCCATGTTGGCCAGGCTGGTCTTGAACTCCTGACCTCAGGTGATCCACCTGCCTCAGCCTCTCAAAGTGCTGGGATTACAGATGTGAGCCACCATGCCTGGCCTGGACACAGATTTTGTTTTTGTTTTTTTTGAGACAGAGTCTAGCTCTGTCACTCAGGCTGGAGTGCAGCCACATGATCACAGCTCACTGCAGCCTTGACCTGCTGAGCTCAAGCCATCCTCCCACCTCAGCCTACCACCATCCCCCACACTACAGACGCACCACCACACAAGGCTTTTTTTTTTTTTTAAGACACAGGGTCTCACTATGTTGTCCAGGCTTGTCTCAAGGGATCCTCCTGCCTCAGCCTCCCAAATTGTGGGATTACAGGTGTGAGCCACAGTGCCCTACCCCACTAATTTTGTATTTTCTGTAGAGATAAGGTCTGGCTAAGTTGCCCAGGCTCACAGTCTGTTTTCATAGTGCATTTATAATAGCATAAAATACTTAAGAATCAGTCCAATTTAAAAAGGCATGATCTTTATGGGAAAAGGTATACAACTTTACTGAAAACACTGAGTGGGGAAATAAATGGTGATTTCATCCAGATTGATCTACAGATTCAACTGGGTTCCATTCTCTATCTGAAGGGGTTTTTTGGGGGAATTTGACAAGCTGATTCTCAAGGTTACATGGAAGAGCAAGGGCCAAGACTAGACTGTTTAGGAGATGATTTTCAAAGGGTACATGGCAGAAAAAATGGCCAGTGAAACCAAATAGAAAAATTAATTGTGGTATTTTCAACAGCTCACTATGCAGCAGGGGAAAGGAATGCCATCCAGCCACACAGTAATCTGGATACATCCCAGGAACATACTCGAGTGGAAAAGCAAACTGTAAAACAATAAACTCGGCATGATTTCATTCATAAATCTGAAAACATGCAAAGCCAATACAAACACAAAAAAACTATAAAGCAAAGCAAGGGAATGACTGAAATGGACAGTGTCTCCCCCACAGGGAACTTCGAAGGAACTGGTAACTTTCTCAAATGCAACGGGGGATGTTGTTTCTCTTATTAATTTTATATATAAATGTGTTTTTTAGCACCTCACTAATTAAAAAAAAAAAAAAAGCCAGGTGCAGTGGCTCATGTCTGTAATCCCAGCACTTTGGGAGGCCAAGGTGGGCAGATCACCTGAGGTCAGGAGGTCAAGACCTGCCTGGCCAACAGGGTGAAACCCCATCTCTACAAAAATACAAAAATTAGCAGGACATGATGGCAGGTGTCTGTAATCCCAGCTACTCAGGAGGCTAAGGCAGGAGAATTACTTGAACCTGGGAGGCAGAGGTGGCAGTGAGCTGCAATCAGGCCATTGCATTCAAGCCTGGGCAAAGGAGCAAGGCTCAGTCTTAAAAAAAAAGTGGGGGTGGGGGGCTAGGGGAGGGGTAGTGGTGGGGGGTGGATAGAGGAGGGACAGCATTAGGAGAAATACCTAATGTAGATGACAGGGTGATGGATGCAGAAAACCATCATGGCATGTGTATACCTATGTAACAAACCTGCACGTTCTGCACATGTACCCCAGAACTTAAAGTATAATAAAAAATAAAATACAGCTGCTAGAATTAAAAAATATATATATGTAAATAAGATATTGTGAGGCCGGGCGCGGTGGCTCACGCCTATAATCCCAGCACTTTGGGAGGCCGATGCCGGTGGATCACGAGGTCAAGAGATTGAGACCATCCTGATCAACATGGTAAAACCCCGTCTCTACTAAAAATACAAAAAATTAGCTGGGCACAGTGACGCGTGCCTGTAATACCAGCTACTCAGGAGGCTGAGGCAGAGAATTGCCTGAACCCAGGAGGCGGAGGTTGCGGTGAGCCAAGATCACGTCATTGCACTCCAGCCTGGGTAACAAGAGCAAAACTCGGTCTCAAAAAATATATATAAATAAAATAAGATATTGTGGAGGGCAAGGGATGAAACAGGACCAAGGTGAGTCTGCTAACGCGTATGTACAGCCCCAAGTGCCAAGCACACCAAGTTCCTACTGTCATTAAAAAATAGTAACAGAGCATGCCTTTTAGAAAAACAACCAGCCAAGCAGCTAAAATCTTTGTGGGCATGGGCAGAGCCTAGCAGAAGGGTGGGTTTCTTGAAGGTTCTTGGGGGCCCAGCCTGTTATTTCATGGGAGGAACCCCCCAGCAGTATCTGTGGACTTTCACTTAACCCCATTTTTCGGTCCAACACCTCACCCTCCCCTTCCCAGGATTAAGACCTGGAGCTTCTCTGGTTCCATTTATCCTTCAAATAATCCTCATGTCACACCACCCCACCCAGAGGGGTAGCTGCTGGCTGCATGGCGTGGGTAGGGTGTGGGGGGACGTGGGGGAGCAGCACTCACTTATTACACTGACTTCCCACCAGTCCCCACTGTTGGCTGAAGCCTCACCTCACCCTTCATGGTTCTGGTGGAGTTCCTGAGCTGCTCTGGGGCTCTCACAGGTAATTCCACTTGCCTCTTGGCCCCTCCTTTTGGGAACACACAATTTCAACTCTTAATTCTCCATCCACTTTCCATCTTTGAAAATGTCAGCCAGGCAGCTGGGCGTGTTGGCTCATGCCTGTAATCCCAACACTTTGGGAAGCCAAGGCAGGCAGATCATGAGGTCAGGAGTTCGAGACCATCCTGGCCAACATGGTGAAACCCCATCTCTGCTAAAATAAAAAACATTAGCCAGGTGTGGTGGCGTGCACCTGTAGTCCCAGCTACTCAGGAGGCTGAGATGGGGGAATTGCTTGAACCTGGTTTCAGTGAGCTGAGATCACACCACTGCACTCCAGCCTAGCAACAGAGCAAGACTCCATCTTAAAAGAAAATGTCAGCCAGGAATGGTAGCTCAGGCCTATAATCCTCGCACTTTGGGAGACAAAGGCAGAGGCGGTGGATCAATTGAGGCCAGGAATTCAAGTTCAGCCTGGCCAACATGGCAAAAGCCCATCTCTACTAAAAATACAAAAAAAAAAATTAGCTCGGTGTGGTGGTGGGTGCCTGTAACCCCAGCTACCCAGGAGGCTGAGGCACGAGAATCGTTTGCACCTGGGAAGTGGAGGTTGCAGTGAGCCAAGATCACGCCACTGCTCTCCAGCCTGGACAAGAGAGTGAGAAAAAAGAAAATGTCAGGCTCTTTGTTCTACTGTCTTCCCTCCTGTTTTCTTTCCCTTGGTATATATTTGGTTTCCTTTGCTATCAACTTAGAGAGATCCTAAGAGACAACTGAGATGAACTCATGTGTTTAAGCCTGCTGTGTGGAACTGGCGATCTCTATTCATTCTATTTAGACAAAAACGTGTAACAAGCAGCTCCTGAGGCATCCAGAGAGGTGCAGGCCGAGCCCTCTCAGCACCGCCCTCCACAGGAGCCCAAACAGCCCCAGCGCATTTCTTTACCTTGATTGCTTTCCTACTCATTTCCTCCGGCTGTGGAAGGGTAAAGGCAAAAGCACAGAGACCTGGGTTCGAATCCTCCTCCATCTGCCACACCATGGTCTTACCACATTGATTCTCAGCGCGTAACTGCTGCCTCATGGTCCAGGTTAGCTAAGAGAGGTTCCATGAAACTGCTGTTGCAGAAATGCTTCTAACTATAAAATGCCGAACCTGGGAAAGAAGGTTTGGATTCTCATAGCCTGGATCACTAGGACACTGCCTTGGCCTGCTGGTACCCCACCCCCAACTCACCCAGGCCAGGGGAGGTAGAGCCCCAGCCCCTGAGACCCTCAGGCATTCTGGGGTTTCCAGGCCTGACAGAGGGACCCAGAAACAGTAGCCCCAGCAACAAAGTGAGGGGCCAGAAACCATGCAAAGATGGAGGGAGGCCGAGAAGCAAGTCAGTGCTTTATTAACCTGGCAAAGGGGCAGCTAGGCAGCCTAAGCAGCCCCTGCCAGACCCTCCTCTGCACTTCTCTGCCCAAGTCACAGCCCAAGCCCTGGACCCATAGGAGTGCAGGCTGGGCAGGGGCAAGGCCAAGGAAGGGATGGAGTTGTTCAGTGCAGATGTTAAGGTCCAACCCTACTTCCTTCCTAAGTCTGGGGGTGGGTCCCCCTGGGTCCCCCTCCTACCCCTCCTCCCTGTACAGTTCTGGCTCCTCCTGGAGTCAGGAGGCTGCATGTCTCACATCTGCTGTGGTCTGGAAGGTGATCCCATCCCCAGGCAATGGGGAGGCCAGGAAGGGCCAGAGCCAGACGAGGACCCAGCGGGGCCCCAGGGCTGCCTGCAGGTTGTGGCAGGGACCCAGGTCATAGGAGTGCTGGCCTCGAGCCCACTCCCACGTGGTCTGGCCCCGCAGCAGCAGCATTCCATGGAAGAGCAGCCCAGCCCCGCACAGCAGCGCACCCGCCACGCACGTGTCCATCACGAAGGCCAAGGCGAACTGTGCCAGAGAAACTCTGCCTGCAAGGAGAGAGCAGAGGTCAGGGAGTGGCCGTAGAACCCAGCTCTTCTTTCACCTGCTCCCCTCCACCACAAAGGAGGGCTCATTCCTCTGCTCAGCAAACCCTGTGTCTGTCGATACTCACTGTCCAGCCGGTGCTGGGTGACAAGAACACACTGGTAAACTAGGCAGGCACAGCCCCCTGCTTGGGATACGGCTTCATTCCTGCATCACCTACTTGGTGAGCACCTCCTTAGCCCCAGAGGCGGTGCCAGGCACTAGAGAGCGTCTCTGCCCTCAGGGAGCTCACAGACATCAAAGAGGCCATTCTCAGTGGGGCGCAATGGCTCCCGCCTGTAATTCCAGCACTTTGGGAGGCCCACAACAGGTGGATAACCTGAGGTCAGTTTGAGACCGGCCTGGACAACATGGTGAAACTCCGTCTCTACTAAAAAATACAAAAATTCGGCCGAGCGCAGTGGCTCACACCTGTAATCCCAGCACTTTGTGAGGCCAAGGCAGGTGGATCATGAGGTCAGGATATCGAGACCATCCTGGCCATGGTGAAACCCTGTCTCTACTAAAATACAAAAAATTAGTCAGGTGTGGTGGCGCGTGCCTGTAGTCCCAGCTACTCGGGGGGCTGAAGCAGGGGAATCGCTGAATCCGGGAGAAGCAGGTTGCAGTAAGCCGAGATCGTGCCACTGCACTCCAGTGCGGTGAAAGAGCAAGACTCTGTCTCAAAAAAAAAAAAAAAAAAAAAACTGCCGGGCACAGTGGTTCATGCCTGTAATCCCAGCACTTTGGGAAGCTGAGGCGGGCGGATCACCTGAGGTCAGGAGTTTGAGACCAGCCTGACCAACATGGAGAAACCCCTGTCTCTACTAAAAATTCAAAATTATCCAGGCGTGGTGGCACATGCCTGTAATCCCAGCTACTCGGGAGGCTGAGACAGGAGAATCACTAGAACCCAGGAGGCGGAGGTTGTGGTGAGCTGAGATCATGCCACTGCACTCCAGCCTAGGCAACAAGAGCGAAACTTCCTCTCAAAAAAAAAATACAAAAATTAGCCTGATGTGGTGGCACATCCCTGTAATCCCAGCTACTTGGGAGGCTAAGGGGCTGAGGCAGGAGAATTGCTTGAACCTGAGAGGCGGAGGTTTTGGTGAGCCGAGATTGCGCCATTGCACTCCAGCCTGGGTGACGACAGAGCGAGACTCCATCTCAAAAAAAAAAAAAAAAAAGCCAGGTGAGGTGGCTCACGCCTGTAATCCCAACACTTTGGGAGGCCAAGGCAGGCGGATCACAAGGTCAGGAGTTCAAGACCAGTCCAGACAAAATGGTGAAACCCCGTCTGTACTAAAAATACAAAGATTAGCTGGGCATGGTGGCATGCATCTGTAATCCCAGTTACTCAGGAGGCTGAGGGGCTGAGGCAGGAGAATTGCTTGAAACTGAGAGGCAGAGGTTGCGGTGAGCCAAGATCGCCCCACTACACTCCTGCCTGGGTGACAAAGCGAGACTCTATCTCAAAAAAAAAAAAAGAGAGAGCCCATTCTCTGTTACTTAATGTGTGTCACCACAGAAAAGCCAGCATCCTGTGCCATCCTGGCCCACAGTGAGGAACAAGTACCAGCAGAACTAGTGGAGTACGGGAGGCCATGAAATGTTACGCTAAGTTAGAGAAGCCAGGCACCAAAGGTCACATGTTTATCATCCCACTTATGTGAAGCATCTTGAATAGGCAAATCCACAGAGACAGAATGATGAGTGGTTGCCAGGGGCTGAGGGGATTAGGGTGGGACATGGAGGGACCCTTAATGGGTACGGGGTTTCTTTTTAGGGTGAAAACATTCTGGAGTTAGTGGTGATTGCACTACATCATGAATGTACTAAAAGCCACTGAATTGTATACTTTAAAATAGTTAAAATGATGAATTTCACCTCAATAAAAAGAGCCCATGGCAAGGGGTGGGGGTTGGGGGATGCCATGCAAACTTATTAAGAGGGTAGCAGCAGTGGACTTCACCTATTTTTTTCCCTTTTTTCTTCAGTAAGTGAACTAGACTTCATTTATGTTTATAAAATGAGGATAAAACATTCTGTTTGCGCCAGGTGTGGTGGCTCACACCTGTAATCCCAGCAATTTGGGAGGCTGAGGCAGGCAGATCACCTCAGGTCAGGAGTTCAAGACCAGCCTGGCTGACATGGTGAAACCCCACCTCTACTAAAAATACAAAATTAGTCAGGCATGGTGATGGGCACCTGTAATCCCAGCTACTTGGGATGCCAAGGCAGAAGAATCACTTGAAGCCAGGAGGCAGAGGTGGCAGTGAGCCGAGATCGCACCATTGCACTCCAGCCTGGGTAATGAGCGAAACTCCATCTAAAAAAAACCATTCTCTTTGAAGGTCCTGAGGCAGACCAGAGGCACCTGTGAGACAAGCGGGTGGCCAGTCTGCAGGTCTGCAAGCACAGGGAGAAGCGCAGCTTGGACAAGTGGCCCTGCAAGAGGCGTGCAAGGCCCCGAGACCGTCAGGTAGGGGTGCAAGGCCCCGAGACTGCGAGCGCACCCAGACCTGCCAAAGCGCAGGGTGAGAGGGGAACGGCGCCTAGACAGGAGCGTGGGGAAATCAGTTATTGGGGATCAGATAAAAGATGACAAAGGGCAACCAGAAAGAAAGGCAGGTGCACCAAGGTCCCAGCCACTGGTGATGCCAGGCAGAGAACACTTCACAGGGCCTGGGGGCCAGCACTGTCATGAGTCTAAAATGTCTCATAAAGCACGAACTCGAGTGGGTCCTAAAGTACGTGGAGACAGATCCCTGGGTGAGTGGCGGTGGCAGAAGTCAGGCTGGAGCGGGCAGGGAATGCGCACCCATGAGCCTGGGCAAGTCCCTCGGGAAGCTTAGAGCAGGACAAGGGAGGGTTTGTCCAAGGTGTCAAAGCTGGAGGAACCAGCAGAGGGGGCTCAGCCTGCAGGAGAGGTAGACGCCACAGCCTGAGGACTCCAAGCAGGGAGGTAGGCACCAAACACAAGAAGCTGGAGACAGCTGGTCTCCGCGATTTGAGGACAGTGCAATTTGGGATGTGCCAGCTGATTTCTCGCTTTCTCGGTGTCAGAGCTTGGAGGGTGGGAGAGCAGGGAAGGTCTGAGCTGCTGTCACTGGCGGGAGCAAGCTTACGAACAAACAGGAAGACCAGGCATGGCGGAGGGCCTGCTGAGGTCAGCAGCCGGGAACATGGCATGGCATCAACCTGCCACAGACTACCAGTGCCTCTGGCTCTCAGCAGCCAGAGGCAGACACAGAGAAGCCAGGAAGGCACCACGGAAGAAGATGAGGGAGGAAGTTTGCGACGCTGGCAGGAGAATGGTGGGAAGGATGAGCTCTGAGCCGATGTCGGTGGCAAAGGTGGAAAGGCACAGACGGGCAATGAGGGCCACGAGCCTGCAGGCTTATGGAGCAGGTGCCAGGGCGTAGAGGAGTAAGAGATGGAGAGAAGAGGAGGTGGGGAGCAGAAAGAGGGAGGCAGATGGGTGGTCTGGGGGGTGACTCAGTTTTGGATTCTGACCAGGACTGGGGTGTGGAGATGGGAGTAGGAGAAGGAAGGAAAATGAAGGAGGAGGCCAAGAGCTAAGCCATCAAGGCATTGAGGGTGCTGGTCATGCAAACTTCCAGACACCTTGATTTTTATAGGGCCCAGGGCTGAGCAAAAGTCTGAGACTGAAGCCGGAGTCTTCCGTGACTGAGGGGAGTGTGTGTTGACCACAAGGAGGTACAGGGGTGCGGCTGGAGGGCTGGAACTCATGGAGGGGTCCATGAGGAGGGCAGAGGAGGGCCTGTCGGGAAGCCAGTGAGGGCAGATGAAGACTCTGATAACCCCAGGGGGAGGCCTCCCCTGGGCTAGAGGGTGGGCTCCATGCACAGAGCTGGGCTTGGATAGGATGAGGAGGCACAGAGACTACTCGGAGTGGCTGGGGAGGTTCCTCACCACAGATCAAAGTGACAGAGGGAACCATGGAAAGGTCAGGAGGAAGGAACTGGGGCAAGAAAGGCCAAAGCATTCTGGGCGTAGAGAACAAAGAGTAAAAAGGACCAGCGGGGCTTCTACCTGCGGAGGTGTCGGGGAAAGAGAAACGTGTCATCCAGAACACGGGATCTCAGGGAGCTTCCTGATCCAAGTCTGCCCTCCATAACTGGGCCTTCTCCTGCCTGTCACTTCACTGGCTCCCCACTGTCCAGTCAAGTAAGAGACATCTCACACCAGTGCTCGGGACCCCGCCAGCCAGGCCTCCCCTACCAATCTGGCCTTAATTCTCACAATTCCCGCCTACCCTCCAAGCCTTTGTTCCTGCTGCTTCTCTCACTTAGAAATACCCCTAGAATTCGCTCCCACGTCCTGCCACGCGGGAACTCCCACAGGTCTTTCTCCTCTCTCAACAACTCCTGGAATCCTTCCGATTCTCTGGCCAGAACGCTGCCTTGTCTCAACGCACCAGTTTCTGTTCTGCACCCCCGGGGGAATACCAAGCTGCCCTTATTCACCATAACTGACACAGGGGCTGTGTCCCCCCAGGCCAGAAAGACCATCTCCCACCAGAATGGGTGTACACCCCAGCCCAATACCAGGCCCCCGCCTCTGTGCAGAGGCCTCCCAGGCACCCCACCTGTGAGCAGCATGAGCCAGGGAAGCAGGAGGAGGGCAGCCATGTGGAGGGGCGTGTGGGCTCGCAGCAGAGCCAACAGTGCAGGGCCCAGCAGCACAGAGACGTGGAGCAGGACACCGGCGGCATGAAGCAGCAGGCACAGGAAGGGCCGGTAGTTGCCGAAGCCCACGCAGCGGCCCAGCAGGCGGCAGTGGTGGTCCCGACGTAGGATGCAGACGCGGCAGGCAGAGCAGTGTCCGCTGCGTGGCGGCACCTGGCTTTGGCACTGGTAGCAGTAACTGCAGGAAGAAACCACAGGGTCAGTTCCCCTAGCAGCTCGAGTGCCCCATATCATGCATGGGGCAGCCCCAGAGCCCATCCTGGGGAAGCAGGAACAGTCATTTACCCCGCTTAACCTCAATTTCTTTTTTTGTTGTTGTTTTATTTTGTTTTGTGTTGAGATGGAGTCTCACTATTGCCCAGGCTGGAGTGCAGTGGCGTCATCTTGGCTCACTGCAACCTCCACCTCCCTGGTTCAAGTGATTCTCCTGCCTCAGCCTCCCAAGTAGCTGGGACTACAGGTGCCCGCCACCGTGCCCGGCTAATTTTTTGTATTTTTAGTAGAGACGGGATGTCACCATGTTAGCTAGGATAGTCTCAATCTCCTGACCTCGTGATCTGCCCACCTCAGCCTCCCAAAGTGCTAGCATTACAGGCGTGAGCCACAGTACCCGGCCATAAGCCTCAATTTCTTTACAGGTAAATGCAGGCCAAACAAGATGTCCTAGGCCCTTCTAGTTCTAGCACCCCAGGTCTGAGGTCTCTTCCAGCCCTGACATCCCCCGTCCTGAGACCTCTCTCAAGCCACTAACATCCACCAGTAAATCTCTCCCTTCCACCATGGACACTCCTTTGTCCAGATCACTAGGAACTCCCTGGATTACTGCAATAGCCTCTCAACTGCTCTCCGATTCCACCTTTGCCCCACCTCATACAGTCTTACCCCAGCAACCAAACTGACCCTCCTCTGCTTAAAACCCTCCGTGGTTCTCCAATTTATTTCAAAGCCTTCCATGTCCTAGAGCATCCTTCCATCTGTGACATCTCTTCCCCTCTTACTCCACTCCAGCCACACTGGCCTTCTTGCTGTTCCAGGAACACGCTACATACACAGCTGCCTCAGAGCCTTTGCTTCATCTGTTCCCTCTGCCTGGAACACCTTTCCCTCAGATTCCACATGACTAACTCCCCCACCCCCTCCAAGTTTTTGCTCAAATGCCTCCTTCTTTATGAGGTCTGCCTTTGACCACCTATTTATTTTTATTACTTTAAAAATTAATTTGGCCAGGCGTGGTGGCTCACACCTGTAATCCCAACACTTTGAGAGGCCAAGGCAGGTGGATTACAAGGTCAGGAGTTCGAGACTAGCCTGGCCAACATGGTGAAACCCCATCTCTACTAAAATTATAAAAATTAGCTGGGCATGGTAGCATGTACCTGTGGTCCCAGCTACTCGGGAGGCTGAGGCAGGAGAATCACTTGAACCCAGAAGGCAGAGGTTGTGGTGAGCAAAGATCGCACCACTGCAATCCAGCCTGGGCAACAGAGTGAGATTCCATCTCAAAAAAAAAATTAATTTAAAAAAATTTTAGTGCTCACTTCGGCAGCACATATACTAAAATTGGAACGATACAGAGAAGATTAGCGCAAGGATGACATGCAAATTCATGAAGCATTCCATGATAAAAATAATAAAAAAAGAAAAAAAATTTAAAGACAGGGTCTTGCTACGGTGTCCAGGCTGGAGTGTAGTGGCTGTTCACAGGTGCAATCTGTGAACACATCACTACAGCCTCAGCTTCTCAAGTAGCTGGAACTACAGGCAAAAGCCTGTGCCTGGCATAAAATGCGTGTGTAGAGCCTGTTACCTGGTATAATTTGTATTTTCTAATTGACAAATTCCAGTTGTGTATACTTAAGGGATACCAAGTAATGTTATGATTTATCAATACGACGTGGAATAATTTTTTTTTTGAGACAGAGTCTCGCTCTGTAGCCCAGGCTGGAGTGCAGTGGCTCAATCTCTGCTCACTGCAACATGTACTTCCCAGGTTCAAGCAATTCTCTTGCCTCAGTCTCCTGAGTAGCTGGGATTACAGGCACACACCACCACATCCAGCTAATTTTTTTTTTTTTTTTTTTTTTTTCGAGACGGAGTTTCGCTCTTGATACCCAGGCTGGAGCGCAATGGCGCGATCTCGGCTCACCGCAATCTCCGCCTCCTGGGTTCAGGCAATTCTCCTGCCTCAGCCTCCTGAGTAGCTGGGATTACAGGCACGCGCCACCGTGCCCAGCTAATTTTTTGTATTAGTAGAGACGGGGTTTCACCATGTTGACCAGGATGGTCTCGATCTCTTGACCTCGTGATCCACCCGCCTCGGCCTCCCAAAGTGCTGGGATTACAGGCTTGAGCCACCGCGCCCGGCCGTATCCAGCTAATTTTTTTGTATTTTTAGTAGAGACGGGGTTTTACCATGTTGGCCAGGCTTGTAAACTTCTGACCTCAAGTGATCTTCCCACCTTGGCCTCCCAAAGTACAGGCGTGAGCCACTGCACCTGGCCTGATCACCTATTTATTTATTTATTTATTTATGAGATGTTGTTTCGCCCTTGTTGCCCAGGCTGGAGTGCAATGGCACAATCTCAGCTCACCAAAACCTCTGCCTTCCGGGTTCAAGCGATTCTCCTGCCTCAGCCTCCTGAGTAGCTGGGATTACAGGCATGTGCCACCACGCCTGGCTTTTTTTTTTTTTTTTTTTTTTTTTTTAGTAGAGACGGGATTTCTCCAAGTTGGGCAGTCTGGGCTCGAACTCCTGACCTCAGGTGATCCACCCGCCTCGGCCTCCCAAAGTGCTGGGATTACAGGCATGAGCCACCGTGCCCAGCCTAACCACCTATTTAATGCTGAAACTTGCAACCCCTTTACCCTGCTCTACTTCTTATTTCCATACTACTATCACCTTCTAGCATTCTATATGATTTTCTTATTACTCCTCTAGTTTCTCATCTGCCCCCTAAATGAGCTCCAGATCAGGAATCTGTTCTATTGTACCCTTAGTACCTTGCACCTAGTAGGTGCCCAATAAGAAGTTTTGAGTGAATAAAGAACAGTCGTTCTAGCTCTTCCATCCCAGGTTCTAAAAAAATTTCTGGCTCTAACAACCCGGATCCTAATGTAAGCCGGTTCTAACATCTCAAGTCTTGGGGCCCCTCCGCCCTGGCAAAGGCTCCCACTTCTCCCCCCGGATTCCACGCCCAACTCACGCCCAGCCCCGGCCCAGACCGCGGCCGGCCAGCATCACGCCGCGGATGCTGGGATCCGAGTGCAGGAAGAGCCCCACGTTGCCCAGCAGGTTGAGCAACTGGAAGGCGGCCAGCGCCAGCTGCAAGGCCCGGGCCAGGGGTCCCAGCGGAGGCGGCCCAGGACCGACCGCCAGCACGTAAGCCAGCTCCAGACCCACGGCCGTGGCCCACAGCGCAGTGAGCACGAGAGGCAGCCGCGCGGGCGCCCCAACCGCGCCCTCAGCCGCCCAGGGCTGCCCCATGGCCTGGACACCCCAGCAATCGGAGCCGGAGGACTCGGCCGCTTCCGTATTGGGGCGGGAATAGCGGCAGACGGACGTCTGCTACGGCCAATAAAAGCTCCGAAGGGGTGCGGCGAGCGCTCAGACTCTCAGGGAGCGGCCGACCGACGGGGCAAGTTGATTGGGCCGACGGACCAGCAGGAGGCGCTCGGAATCCCGCGGCACTGGAGCACGGAAGACGCCGCGGAGTAATCGGCCCGCCCACCCTAGGAGGCCCCGCCCCCCGCCGGAGCCCCGCCCGCTGGCGCCCCCGGCCAGACGCCCCAGGCCAGGCGCGCCCGGAGGATTGAATTGCAGCCTGGGCGGCGTCGGGGTTTCCCGGCTCAGCAAATTCTCCCCTACTCCCCCCAGCCGCCCCGATATTAATAGCCCTGCCGCGGCCCATCCAGCTGGCTCAGAGCCGTTCCCCACGCCCGGTGTCTCCCTTCATCACCCCAGAAAACATGCAAAACAGCTCGGCGCCTTCGTGTTCCTGACTGTGAAATGGGGATAGGGCTCCGTGTCCCACCAGCGAGGGGCTGAAGAGGCTAGCGAGGAGCGCCAGAGGGCAGCCGCCAGGGCGGCCCGCGGCCACTATTATTATCGGCCTTTCCATTATGGAGAGGAGGAAACAGACTCAGAGAGGTCCCATGGATTTCCCAAGGTCACACAGCACCCCCGCAGCGGAGCGGGAATGCAAACCCAGGATCTCCGCCGCGAGAGCCATCCCGGCGCCCCCCAGCTCCGCAGTCCCTGGCCCCAGGACAACCCCTTGCCAGGTCCAGCCCGAGCTCCTTCGCCCCATCCGGCCCCTCCCTCCTCCCCCATATTTAGTGCGAATTCGATCCGGGGCTGGATTGGGCCCTACTTAACGGGGCCCGGGTGTCCGAGAGCGCGCGGAGCGGAGCGAAGCCAGGAGCCCGAGCAAGATGATGATGGTTATGCAGCCCGAGGGTCTGGGGGCCGGGGAGGGGCCCTTCGCGGGCGGCGGCGGGGGCGGCGAGTACATGGAACAGGAGGAGGACTGGGACCGCGACCTGCTGCTGGACCCGGCCTGGGAGAAGCAGCAGCGGAAAGTGAGTGTTCGCCCATTTCCCGACAGTAAAACCAAGGCCTGAGAGGCCGGGCGGTTTGTCCTGGGCATCTCAGCAGGACAGGGGCAGAGGCTGTCTTTAACCTAGAGTGCCAGTCCCTAGCCCAGGCTCTGCCCATCAGCTGTCTGCTGTCCCCAGGGCTGGAGGAGAGGACTGGGAGCCCTCAAGAGGGGTTTAGAATGACAAGAGAGTTTCTGGGGTCCCCACCCCGCAGGGTTCATTCCCCTGGGCCCACTGCCCCACTTCTGCTGGTCAAAACAGGCTGGGCAAAGTCCAGGAGATCCAAGTTTCGGGGTTCAGGAAGAAGAATCTTTCCCCCACCACTCTCTAGTTAAATATTCCCAGGCCCCACCCTGAGGGCTTGCAGCCAGGCAGCTAGTGGACTTGGGAGTGTGGTGGGGTGAGGAGGGTCCTCTCAGACCCCACCCCATTCCAGGGTGGGGTTCATAGTCGCTGTATCTCATTTAACAATTGAAGAGCCGGGCGCGGTGGCTCAAGCCTGTAATCCCAGCACTTTGGGAGGCCGAGGCGGGTGGATCACGAGGTCAAGAGATCGAGACCATCCTGGTCAACATGGTGAAACCCCGTCTCTACTAAAAATACAAAAAATTAGCTGGGCACGGTGGCGCGTGCCTGTAATCCCAGCTACTCAGGAGGCTGAGGCAGGAGAATTGCCTGAACCCAGGAAGCGGATGTTGCGGTGAGCCGAGATCGCGCCGTTGCACTCCAGCCTGGGTAACAAGAGCGAAACTCCGTCTCAAAAAAAAGCAATTGAAGAAACTGGAGCCCAGAAAGGAGCAGAGACAGGCCTCAAATCACAGACTGTCAGACTTCAAGACCCCCTAACCTGAGGATCTTTATCCCTTGCCCCTCCCCCATTCTTTCTCAAGATACCCCAGGGGCCCTGAGTCTGCTGAAAAGGCCACAGGTCAGGAAGGGGAGACCTGGGTCCCCTTACGCAGTAACCTGACTCTCTGGCCAGATGGACACGTAGTGCTGAGGCAGCACCTCAGGGGCCCAGCCCGTTGGGCACTCAGGGCCCCTCCCTCCCTGAGCTATTTTCACTCCCAGACTTTCCCAAGTGGAGGGGACAGGACACCTGGGTTCCCAAAGAGAAGATGATCCAGGTCAGAGGGAGAAAAGTTTGGGGAGTGGCAGGCCAAGGGTAACTAAGAGAGCACCATGAGCCATTGGACCCTGCTCAGCGTGTGCCAACACCGTATGACTCCAGGAAAGGGAAGGGTACCGGGGCACTCAGTGGAATTTGCAGGACCTGAGAATGCTAGAATTTAGAATCAGAACACTTCCGCTGGGTTAGATAACAGGAGATGACCCCAAGGGCCAGGAGGCTCCGCTGACTCGGCCAGGGTTCCCCAGGTGACAGACCTCCCGTTAGGCTCCCCTGCATCTGTCTCCAGCCTGGCTGCAGTCCCAGGTTTGGCAATTTCCCAGTGATGACATCCCTGTCCTTGGCTCCAGCTGCCACCTGTTCTGCAACATCTATCCCTACGCCCTCCCACCCGGGCCTCTCCTGGATCCAGGTCTTCATGCCCCTCATATGACACATGCCAGTCTGTAACTTGCCTTTGTCACCTAACAAAATATCAGAAACATCTGTTCATCGCAACTTGCAGTCACCATCTCATCCATTCATTCAACGGCTGCGAAGCATAGAGGCTCTGACAATCAATCAGCATCCCCTGTAGTTGGACATGTGGCTCATGTCTTTCTCATCCAGCGTTGTTTATTGCAAGGTGGTAATAAACATCCTTGTGCTCTGCTTTAGCCCTGCCCTCTCCCTGTTCCTCTATGCTCCCTTTCTCCCCAGTGACTCCTCCATCCAAGGGCTTCCTTCACACAGTCTTGGAGCAGCATGCCCACCTCCTCCCACCTGGTGACTTACTATGTGCCAGCACCGTTTTAGGTGCTGGGATTTGGCAGCAGACAAAATAAAGCCCCTGCCACAGGGAGCTTACATTCCATCATTTCTGTCTCATCCACGCGATCCTGCCTTGTCCCCATCACTGACACCCTTCCTCTCTTGCCCTGGTCCCAGTTACTGCTTCCTCACTTCTCCCCTCTGCCGCACCAAGCCATTTAGCTCCATTCTGCAACCAGCATGGACAGTTCTGCCCACCTCCCTCTTGCCTGAGGCTTCCCTGACTCCCTGTTGCCCTCAAGATCAAATTTAATCTCCCCGGCTTAGCACCCAAGATCATGCATGACCTGGCCCCTGCTGCCCCTCCGGCCCGCCTCTTACCACTTCTGCCCCAACACCCCCAGCTTCATTCCAGCAGTGCCCAGATCCTTGTAGTCTGACAAATGTAGCAACTGTTTCTCTCAGCCACCAAGCAGTTGCCCGCATGGCTGCCCCTACCTGAAATGCCCTTGCCTGCCCTTCCCTGCCTGAATAATTCCTGTCCATCATAGTTCTGATCAAATACTGGCCTTCCCCAAGAGGCCCCCACCCTGATCTGCAGCGTCCCTCCCATAAACTCCTCAGCGACTTCTTCCAGCACATCTCAGATCAACATGACTTTTGGATAGACTATCAGCTCCCTTAGGGCAGGAAGCACGTCTCATTCAGAGTCATGTCTGGCACCACCCAGACCTGCCTGTCCCCCTGCCTTTTCCAGACTCAAAGCATCTCAGACTCCAGGGTTGGAGGGAACTGTGGGAAATCTAGTTGCCCTGTTCAGTGCTTGGGTTCCCATCAAGTTGTACTCAGCGCCTACTTTAATTACACAAATGGGGAGACCAATCCCCAAAGAGGGAAAGGGGCTGACCCTAGATCACAGAGAGTGAGTGGCTCAGCTGGACTTGGAGCCCACCCTGACTCTACCAAGGCGTCTCTGGAAAGACAGAATTCAGAACCCGAAGGGCAGCAGGTTGGCAGAAACTTGTGTACCAAGTGCCATGTCACCCCATCCCCAACAGATGCACAGCCTTGTACCATCCCTCCCATCTCAGACGGAGCCTGAGGCTGAGGCTGACTATTGGGGAAGGGATGGGCAGCCACCCCGGGAAATGAGTTCAGACCAGGCATGGTAGCTCATGCCTGTAATCCCAACAGTTCACTTGAGCCCAGAAGCTTGAGACAAGCCTGGGCAACATAGTAAGACCCCATCTGTCTCTAAAAAAACAAAATGAGATCAGGCAAGGCCTGACCCTTGCCAGCTGACCCTCCAACAGCCGGCAGAGTCCTTGCACACTTAAGGTCTATTCAGAGGCCAATTTACAACAGCCCTGGAAGGTCAGTGGGGCTAAGAAAATAGAAAGACAGAGACAGTCCCTTAGACAAAACCCTGAGGGCCAGATGTGCTTCAGTCCAGGAGTTTTCAGATTTCAGAAAGGCAGTATCGCCCTGCACTGGTTCTTATAGTTCAAGACCTCAAAGGGCCCCACACTTTGAATGTGTTAACATTTTCTAGGGCCCCTCGAGTATTTAAGACCAGCTAAGGCTGACGTGCTGGTGGGAGGGTGCCCCAAGTCCAAACTGGGACCTGCATGGGTCCCAGACCCCATTTCTCCCCTGCCAGGAAAACTAAAGCTCAGAGAGGGAACGGGACTGGCCCAGGATGCACAGCAAGTCAGTGGCTGAGTTGAGCTGAGACTTGAATTCAGAAATACAAGGCTCTGAGACCTACCCTGAGTGAGGAGACAGGACCGTGCCCCACATCCCCCAGACCTGGTTGTAGGGTCTGAGTGCCATCCTCTGCCCCCAGACCTTCACTGCCTGGTGCAACTCACACCTGCGCAAGGCGGGCACCCAGATCGAGAACATCGAGGATGATTTCCGCAATGGCCTTAAACTCATGCTGCTCCTGGAGGTCATTTCAGGTGAGGATGGGAAATCAGTGCACCTGGGCCCCAGGACCCAGGAACATCTGGACAGCAGGGGCCATAGGGTGGCAGAGTGTTTGACGGGACTTGGCGGGGAGGGGAGAGTTTGTGGGCAATGGCTTCAGCTGCCTCTCATGACCTTTGGCCCTTGGACTCTCCTCTTATACCCAGGAGAGAGGCTGCCCAGGCCAGATAAAGGCAAGATGCGCTTCCACAAAATCGCCAACGTTAACAAGGCCCTGGACTTCATTGCCAGCAAGGGGGTTAAGCTGGTGTCCATTGGTGCTGAAGGTGAGGAGGTAGCAGGAAGGGTTGTGGGCAGGGAGTGGGAGCCTCTCTTGATATCAACAAATCACCTCTGTGAGTCTCAGTTTCCTCATCTCAACAATGGGAATAATCCCTGCCTCGCCAGAGAGCCTGTAAAGAGCCAATCTACCAGACAGGCCTGGTGGCTTACGCCTGTAATCTCAGCACTTTGGGAGGCCGAGGTAGGTGGACCGCTTGAGGCTAGGAGTTCGAGCCTAGCCAACATGACAAAACCCCCATCTCTACTAAAATTACAAAAATCAGCTGGTTGTGGTGCTGCACACCTGTAATCTCAGCTATTTGGGAGGCTGAGGCACGAGAATCGAATGAACCTGGGAGGCGGAGGTTGCAATGAGCCAAGATTGCACCACTGCACTCCAGCCTGAGCAACAGAGTGAAACACAGAGATAGTCCCTTAGACAAAACCTGACCCCTTCCCTTTGCTTGAACAACACATAGTTTTAGGATCAGTTCCTTTGATTCCTTTTTAGTGTGTTGGAGAAAAAAAAAAAAAAAAAAAAGAAGAGCAAATATACCTAAAGTGCCAGCGCAGCCCCTGAACCCTAGTAAGAGTTCAGTGAAATCATTTCTAAGTAACAAGCCAGGCATGGAAGCACGTGCCTGTAGTCTCAGCTACTTGGGAAACTGAGGCAAGAGGACTACTTGAGCCTGGGAGCTGGGAGACCAGCCTGAGAAACATACCAAAACTCCATCTTGGCTGGGCACAGTGGCTCATGCCTGTAATCTCAGCACTTTGGGAGGCCAAGGAGAGTGGATCACCTGAGGTCAGGAGTTTGAGACCAGCCTGACCAGCCAACATGGTGAAACCCCATCTGTACTAAAAATGCAAAAAATTGCTGGGCATGGTGGCACACATCTGTAATCCCAGCTACTTGGTAGGCTGATCCCAGCTCCTCATTAACCTGGGAGGTGGAGGTTGCAGTAAGCCAAGATCACACCATTGCATTCCAGCCTGGATGACAAGAGTGAGACTCTGTCACACACACACAAAAGAGAAAACTCTATCTCAAAAAAAATCTCAAAACCAACCAACTAAACAACAACAAAAAATAGATATGGCTGCGCACGGTGGCTCACGTTTGTAATCCCAGCACTTTGGGAGACCGAGGTGGGCGGGTCATTTAAGGTCAGGAGTTCGAGACCAGCCTGGCCAACATGGTGAAACCCCATCTCTACTAAAGATACAAAAAAATTAGCTGGGTTTGGTGGTGCACACTTGTAGTCCCAGCTACTCAGGAGGCTGAGGCAGGAGAATCGCTTGAACCCAGGAGACGGAGGTTGCAGTGAGCCAAGATCGCACCACTGCACTCCAGCCGGGGTAACGGAAAGATACTCCATCTCAAAAAAAAAAAGAAAAGAAAAGAAAAATAGATGCTTACTGAGCATCTGCTAGGTGCCCACCTATTAGGTGCCAGCCCTGAGATGGGAGACAAGGGCCAGAGGACTGAGCAGAGGGAAGGTTAGTTGAGGCCAGATAGCACAGGACTTGAATGCCAGGCAGAATCTGTCCCCTGACCCCTGCCCTGCAGAGATCGTCGACGGGAACCTGAAGATGACCCTGGGCATGATCTGGACCATCATCCTTCGCTTCGCCATCCAGGACATCTCTGTGGAGGGTGAGCAATGGGCAATGAGGTCAGGGCCAAGTGCAGTGGCTCAGGCCTATAATCCCCGCATTTTGGAAGGTCGAGGCAGGCAGATGACTTGAAGGATCTCCCAGAAGTTCAAGACTAGCCTGGGCAACATGGTGAAACCCCATCTCTACAAAAAATGCCAAAAATTAAAATTAAAAAAAAATAGCTGGGCATGGTGGCATGTGCCTGTAGTCCCAGACTAGGGAGTCTGAGGTAGGAGGATTGCTCGAGCCTGGGAGGTTGAGGCTGCAGTGGACCATGATTGTTGTCACTGTACTCCAGTTGGATGACATAGCAAAAGAAGAAAGGAAGGAAGGGAGGGAGGAAGGGAAAGAAATGTAGGCTGGGCACAGTGGCTCACGCCTGCAATCCCAGCACTTTGGGAGGCTGAGGTGGGTGGATCACTTGAGGTCAGGAGTTCGAGACCAGCCTGACCAACATGGAGAAACCCCATCTCTACTAAAAATACAAAATTAGCCAGGCATTGTGGTGCATGCCTGTAATACCAGCTACTCGAGAGGCTGAGGCAGGAGAATCGCTTGAACCTAGGAGGCAGAGGTTACAGCAAGCTGAGATTGCACCATTGCACTCCAGCCTAGGCAACAAGGGTAAAACTCCGTTTCAAAAAAAAAAAGGAGTGAGAGGGCTGACCCAGACCCGTTTCCAATGAATACTGCCCCCTCCTCCCCACCCAGAAACCTCGGCCAAGGAAGGCTTGCTCCTGTGGTGCCAGAGGAAGACAGCACCATACCGCAACGTCAACGTGCAGAATTTCCACACCAGGTCTGTCAGCTGGTTAGCAAATGTGTCTGGGCCTCTGTGGGGCACTGGGCACAGAGAGGAGTCCTCTCTGATCACTGAAGGTCACTGAGCTGGTCCCTGTCACAAGCCACAGGGGAGGAAAAGGTCACAGCACAGTTCCTAGAACAGTATCTGAAAAGAGGACTCAGTAATGTTGAGTGGAATGGAATTGAATCCAGGAGGGTTCCAGTTAACTCCTGGAGGAGGGAGTGTTTGAGACATCCCTGGAAGGCCATTCCAGCCAGAGGGAAGCTGGAAGCCAAAAACATCTAGAAATTGGTGAGGCCTAAGCTTGGATATGTGACGGAATCGTGATGGGCTTGCAGGAGATGGTCCAGATCTGGTCATGGAGGGCCTCAAATCCCAACCTAAGCAGTTTGTGCTTTACTCCATTTTACATATGAGGCTGTCCTTCGGGGGGGTACTCCTGAACCGAGGGAGAACGGGGCCTCAGCTTGAACCCAGGCCTGACCCCCCCCTTCTCTCTGTCCAGCTGGAAGGATGGCCTGGCCCTCTGCGCTCTCATCCACCGACACCGCCCCGACCTCATCGACTACGCCAAACTGCGAAAGGTAGGCCTCTGCCACCCCAGTCCACGACCTCTGCCTTCAGCTGACCTTTCACCTCCCTCCCTCACACCCATCTAGGATGACCCCATCGGCAACCTGAACACTGCCTTCGAGGTGGCAGAGAAATACCTGGACATCCCCAAGATGCTGGACGCGGAAGGTGAGAGTGAGCTAGCCCAGGGGAGGGCTCCGGTGGGCCTGGTACAAGTTCCACACCTTTGCACTGCCCTTTCCTCCTCCTGAGATGCTCTGACCGCCCCCACCCCACTCCCGGGTCACAGTCCCCCTTCTCCAGGAGTCCTCTGTCTTGTCCCCTGCCCCATTCCCCAAGGAGCACCAGCCTCTCCTGCCTCTCCCCTATGTAATATACCTTCTGCCTCACATCCAGTTACCTGGGTCACCTGGGATCATGTTGGTCCCTCAAGACTGGCAGCTCCCCTGGGGGACGTCCTTCCTGTGGTCCCCATGCCTAGGCAAGGCAATAGTCAACTGAAGCAGCAAACACTTTCTAAGCATCTACTATGCATGATGCTCGGGCTGTGCGGCCACCGCTGGAGGAGAACTTGTTCTGGCCCCAAGGAGCTTGTGGCCTGGGGGAAAGACAGACAGAGGAAGGTATAGAATAGTTCAAGGCACAAAGCAGTGTGGATCAGTCCCTCACGAGGGGCACAGTGGCTACCCACTCACACTCACCCACTCCTTCACACTTTTCTCACCTCGAGGAGAGAAGGTGGGGAAGTCGCTGAGCCCTGGGGTGAGGAGAGAGGGCTTCAAGGAAGAAGACGACACTGGGCTTGGGTGGCTGGCAGCTGTTGGCCATGACTAGATGCTTCCAACTCTCCCACCCAGAGGGAGTTCTCTGCCTGGGGAGGGACCCCTGCCTTGGCCAGTAGATACCTTGCTGTCCTCCCCCAGACATTGTGAACACCCCAAAGCCAGATGAGAAGGCCATCATGACCTATGTGTCCTGCTTCTACCATGCCTTTGCCGGGGCTGAGCAGGTAAGAGGGCCCAACTGTTGCTGCCTGCACTGGTGGACCCAAGGGCCCAACCTTGGCTGCAGTCCAACATTGAAGGCGCCAGACCATGGGGGTGGGAGTGCCCCTGTCCCAGCTGCACACACTCAATCCTCAGAGAGCTCTGGAACAGAGGACCCTGGTTTGGAAACTCCCTCCCTACCTAAGAGCCGTGCTCCCTCGTCCCTTTCCCTATTTGCAGGGACTCCCGTTTTGTTTGTTTTTTTGTTTTGTTTTTTGAGACAGGGTCTCACTCTATCACCCAGGCTGGAGTGAAGTGGCGTGATCACGGCTCATTGCAGCCTTGACCTGTCTCCTGCCTCAGCCTCCCCAGTAACTGGGACTACAGGCACAGGCTACCACACCTGGCTAAGTTTTGTATTTTTTATAGAGATGGTGTTTCATCATGTTGCCCAGGCTGGTCTTGAACTCCTAGACTCAAATAACTCACCCACCTCAGCCTCCCAAAGTGCTGGGATTACAGGCATAAGCCACCATGCCCAGCCAGGGGCTCTGGTTTTTAAGCTTTACAGAGGCAGCTTACTTTAATGCCAGCCCTCTGCCCACTCCTCCCACAGGCAGAGACAGCTGCCAACCGGATCTGCAAGGTGCTGGCGGTGAACCAGGAAAATGAGAAGCTGATGGAGGAATATGAGAAGCTTGCCAGTGAGGTGAGGCTGGGCCAGAGAGCCCCCTCCCACCATCCTCTCCCAACCCTGCTAACCCCAAGCACAGGCCTGCAGAGCCTCCCTCTGCTCAGAGTAGCCCTGGCTTCCTCCCAGCCTCCTCCTGTCCGCCCCCACCCATCACTTGACCTTCTGCCAACCCAAGCTCCTGATCAGTCACTGATTCACTCATCATTCATCTGTTTACTCACACATCAATCCATTCACTTGTATTTAGATAGTCACACAGCCCTTTGCTCTGTACCAACCTATACTAGCCCCTGGACTCAGAAATCAACCATCCCCTCCTTCCCTGACTCGTGGAGACTACCCCATTCTGCCCTTCGTAGTTGTCAAAGTCACCCCCACGTACCCTCTGGCCAAGGCCTGAGTGTGGGTGGAGAGGGGTGGGTGAGCTGAGCAGGTTGGCTCAGAGCTCTCTGCCTTGCCCCTGCCTGGCCCTGTCAGCTGCTGGAGTGGATCCGCCGCACTGTCCCATGGCTGGAGAACCGTGTGGGCGAGCCCAGCATGAGTGCCATGCAGCGCAAGCTGGAGGACTTTCGGGACTACCGGCGCCTGCACAAGCCACCCCGTGTCCAGGAGAAGTGCCAGCTGGAGATCAACTTCAACACGCTGCAGACCAAGTTACGGCTAAGCCACCGGCCTGCCTTCATGCCCTCCGAGGGCAAGCTGGTCTCGGTGAGCTCTACACGCATTCCCTGGGTGACCTTGGGCTCCATATCCCCATCTGTACAATGGGCGAACCGTGATGAAGGGCACCCCTGCCTGCCCCACAGGACATTGCCAACGCATGGCGGGGGCTGGAGCAGGTGGAAAAGGGCTATGAGGACTGGCTGCTCTCAGAGATCCGGCGCCTGCAGCGGCTCCAGCACCTGGCTGAGAAGTTCCGGCAGAAAGCCTCCCTGCACGAAGCCTGGACCCGGGGTAGGCATAACTACCTCACGGGGCTAGACTGTCTCCCACAGTGATGTGCAGGGGCAGGAGGGGAGGTTCTTGGCAAAATCCACAGGACAGGGGTAGGTGCTCTGCAGGGAAGCTGGAGACTGGATTTCTAGTCCCACCCTGACTTGCTGTGGTGCAACCTGGGCCTCTCTTTGGGCCACTGCCCCTCTGTGGGCCACAGTTCGTTTTGTTTTTTGAGATAGAGTTTTGTTCTATTACCCAGGACAGTACAATCTTGGCTTACTATAATCTCTGCCTCCCAGGGTCAAGTGATTCTCCTGTCTCAGCCTTAGTAGTAGCTGGAACCACAGGCATGCAACACCACACCCAGCTAACTTTTTGTATTTTTTTGTAGAGATCGGTTCTTACTTTGTTGCCCAGGCTGGTCTCAAACTCCTGGGCTCAAGCAATCCACCCACCTCAGCCTCCCAAAGTGCTGGGATTACAGGCATGAGCCACGATGCCCGGCCATTTATCTATAAACTCAGCCTCCCCACTGACTGCCCAACCCTGCTCTGGTCTTCTGTAGGTTTGCTCTAATTCATCATGTAGCACTTTATATGTATCAGGTGTCCAAGAGTCCAGTCCTCACATCACTTAGATCATGCTCAAAGTATACTGACGCTAAAATATTGCATGAGTCAAGTACGTTACTCTGGATAGAAACATTCATTTGGTGTTCTATCGAGGATTTTATTGGTGAACAAAGGAGGCCAGGTCAGGGCTTAGGACACGTTAGGCCTGGGCGATTGTCACCTTAACAGATGAGGCTTCAAGGTCACACAGCCCAGCCGGCACCCCTGCCCCTGCTGTCACTGGGTGACCAGAGCCGGCCTCTCTTCGGGCAGGGAAAGAGGAGATGCTGAGCCAGCGCGACTACGACTCAGCTTCGCTGCAAGAAGTGCGGGCATTGCTGCGGCGCCACGAGGCTTTTGAGAGCGACCTGGCGGCACACCAGGACCGCGTGGAGCACATTGCTGCCCTGGCCCAGGAGCTCAAGTAGGCGGGGCCTCTCGAGGCCTGCCCCAAATACCGCCCTAGCCCCGCCTTTGTCCCCACTGCCCTCCTCAAGACCCTAGACTCTCCCGAGTTCTGTGACCCCGCTGTGGCACCCACGTCCTTCCCCTTCACCATTCGCTCCGACCCCTCCTGAAACCCCATCCCCATCTCCGGATCCCGCTGATGCCCACACTCTTCCCACTGGCACTCGACCTGTCCCACTCCATGGCCTGTCCTCTAACCTACCTGCTCCCTTAACCCTGCCCACTGCCCCAAACCCTCCGCATCAGCCTTGGCCTGGCCACCCCTTCTCACACAACCCTGCCCCTCCACCCAAGCACCTCCTGGACTGCAGCTAACAACGCACGGGCACCCACCTGCCCACATTAATGAGCCAGGGACATCCCTTTCTAGGAAAGCGCCCAGCTTTACCCACCACCTGCCCTGGCTCCCTCCAACACCTTCGCCCCGACGCGGGGCGCTGGTTCCAGCCCTGGGAGTGCAGTTAGGACATCTGGGCTGGGGCTGGCCCCACACTCGTCCCACTTTGCTCTCCTAGTGAGCTGGACTACCACGAGGCGGCCTCAGTGAACAGCCGCTGCCAGGCCATCTGCGACCAGTGGGACAACCTGGGTACCCTGACCCAGAAAAGGCGGGACGCACTAGAGGTGGGGCTGGGGGCGGGGGAGCTGGGGGGTGTGTAGGCAGGTGAGGCCAGGTCTGCCAGGCAGGCTGCTGACCCGCTACACCACCCATCCCTAGCGGATGGAGAAGCTCCTGGAGACCATAGACCAGCTGCAGCTGGAGTTTGCCCGGCGGGCCGCGCCCTTCAACAACTGGCTGGACGGTGCCGTGGAGGACCTGCAGGACGTGTGGCTGGTACACTCTGTGGAGGAGACCCAGGTGGGTGCCAGGGTTGCAGGTGACAGATGGAATGACAGAAAAGCTGGCCTCAAATTCTGCCAGCCACAACTTTACGCTCCTGGGGCACAGGGATGGGAGGAAAACCCGTTTCCGAGTGCTGGGCTGGAAGACAGGAGGCCAGGGTTCTTGTGTCAGGACTGCCCAGGACCACTGGGTGGCCTGGGGCACACTGCGGCCCTTTCTGTTGCCTGTGGTAAGTGGGGACACCAGCTGATACTTCCTGTCACCCCTAGAGCCTCCTGAGAGCACATGATCAGTTCAAAGCAACATTGCCCGAGGCTGACCGAGAGCGAGGCGCCATCATGGGCATCCAGGGCGAGATCCAGAAGATCTGCCAGACCTATGGGCTGCGGCCCTGCTCCACCAACCCCTACATCACCCTCAGCCCGCAGGACATCAACACCAAGTGGGACATGGTCAGTGCCACCTGTAGCCTTCCTTCCACCCCTTCCTGCACACTCTGACCACCCTGAAACCTTGGGTGGCCCAAGATATGGAGAATAAAGTCCATCTTCAGATCTGGGGTCTGCCACAGACTCCACATGGGACTGGATGAATCACCTTGCCTATCTTGGCCTCATCTGTATTTGATGAGCCATTAACAGCAGCATTTTCCTGTCACACTGATGTGAAGTAGAATTAAGCCTTGCATGTGGACATGTTTTATAAAACCACCCATATTAGTTATAAATGATGCCATCAGCCCCATTTTGCAGATAAGAAAACTGAAGCCCATATAGGTTAGTGACTTGCCCAAGAGCTTTCTCATATATCCCAGACAAGTTGGCGCAAGGCAACTGGGGCTGCGGTTTGAGGGGCTGGAGCCCATCTCCCCTCAAAGCCATTTCCCAGCCACCAGAGCTAGCTTTGGCATAACTACCCTCCTCCCAGGTCCGAAAGCTGGTGCCCAGCCGTGACCAGACACTGCAGGAGGAGCTGGCACGGCAGCAGGTAAACGAGAGGCTCCGGCGACAATTTGCGGCCCAGGCCAATGCCATTGGACCCTGGATCCAGGCGAAGGTGGAGGTAAGGGCTGGGATAGTGCGGCCAACCTGGGGGAGTGGGGCCAGGGCTGGGCCACAGGGAGTCGGGAGCTCTCATGCTACCTGGGTACCCCTGCAGGAGGTGGGACGGCTGGCGGCGGGGCTGGCCGGCTCTCTGGAGGAGCAAATGGCTGGGCTACGGCAGCAGGAGCAGAACATTATCAACTACAAGACTAACATTGACCGGCTGGAGGGTGACCACCAGCTGCTGCAGGAGAGCCTGGTGTTCGACAATAAGCACACCGTCTACAGCATGGAGGTGGGATTGCACCCTCTCGGCAGAGAGCGCAGGCGGCGCTGGCTCAGGGGGCCCAGGGAGATCACAGCTGGACAGAACATGTGTGTCCCAGTAGGGTGCCCAGTTCAGCTTGGCCAGGTCCCTTAAGACCCAGCAACGGAAAGCGACCCTTCCAGAATCACAGAGCAGTCCAAAGCCAGGCCAGGATTGGCCATAGCTGGTTAGCAGAAGACAGGAAGGACTGCTGGGGGGTTACTCAGTGGAGCCTCCAGATGGGGATGGAGGCCCAGTGAGGGGGAGGACTTGCCCAGGGTCATTCAGCAGACTGAGCGTGGAGCTAGAGCCAGTGGCCAGGCACTGGCCGCCCACTGACGATGGCCTGTCCTCTGCCTGCCAGCACATCCGTGTGGGCTGGGAGCAGCTGCTCACCTCCATCGCCCGTACCATCAATGAAGTGGAGAACCAGGTACTGACCCGAGACGCCAAGGGCCTGAGCCAGGAGCAGCTCAACGAGTTCCGAGCATCCTTCAACCACTTTGACCGGGTCAGCAGGAGCCTGGCCCTGTGGGGTAAGACACTTGGGGGCTGGTGGGGGCTGGAGACCAAGCCTGATACCCACTCACCCCCTACAGAAGCGGAATGGGATGATGGAGCCCGATGACTTCCGAGCTTGCCTCATCTCCATGGGCTATGACCTGGTGAGCACCCCTCCTCTGTGCTGACCACCTACTGCAAGCCTCCCATCTTCACACACACTGCCCTGCACCTTCATCACATCCACACAGGGGCTAGCAAGGTTCAGAGAGTAAACTCGCTTGGACCCAGTTCTGTATGGACCCAAAATCTGAGCTTGTAACATTTTTACCTGTAGAAAAACAGCACTACAGCAATGGGGGGCCCTGGGGAAAAAATCAGGACCAGCTTCCTGCTGTAGCTCTCTGGAGGAGCAAATGGCTGGGCTTTTTGCAGATTTTGCAAATTTGCAGATTTCAGCCTACCATAAAGGACTTTGGTCTCTGGAGGAAGGGAACACCCTGTCACTGGGGCTCTGCAAGCCAAGGCTGGACAGTCCCCAGGAGGAGATCCCAGGAGCCCTCCTGGCTTTAGTGCTCATGGGCATAACGCCTGGTCTCTATCTCTGCAGGGGGAAGTGGAGTTTGCTCGCATCATGACCATGGTGGACCCCAATGCAGCCGGGGTGGTGACCTTCCAGGCCTTCATAGACTTCATGACCCGAGAGACAGCCGAGACTGACACGGCTGAGCAAGTTGTGGCCTCCTTCAAGATCCTAGCAGGAGACAAGGTAAGTTCCAGGCAGTGGAGGGGCTGGTGGGCTGGGGCAAGGCATGGGACCTGGGGGCCCTCAATGCCTCTTCTCCCCAGAACTACATCACCCCCGAGGAGTTGCGGCGCGAGCTCCCCGCCGAGCAGGCCGAGTACTGCATCCGCCGTATGGTCCCCTACAAGGGATCCGGGGCCCCGGCTGGAGCCCTGGACTACGTGGCCTTCTCCAGTGCCCTCTATGGGGAGAGCGACCTCTAACCCCAACCACTGAGGTTCTCTATGCAAAATGGAGAGAGGGTGCACCCTGTGGTTGTTGATCCCATCCGTCCCTCAGGGCAAAGGCCTGAGAGAGCGACCAGCCAAGCGCTTCTGAATAAAGATCCCTCAGTGGGCCTCTCCCCATCTCCTTTTGGTTCCTGAAGCAGAAGCTGGGCGCCCTCAGGCTCCTGGGCAGAACCAGCTATCCCACCTTGACCCTCCAGGAGTCCCTGCCATTCCTCCTCACCTTGGGAACTGAGCATTCATACCACATTGGGGACCAGGACACCTCTTTATTGCTGTTAGAAAAGGGTGGTTACAAGTTTCCTGGACATGGAAGGGGGACACTATCCCTAAATCCAAGGGAACCAGAAAATTTACAGTATCAGAGGAAAGTGGGGCAGGACAGAGCTGGGGTAAGATTAGTTTCTTCCTGCTCATTACCTGAGCCCAGAGTTCTTGCCCCAGCCTCAACTGCCAAACCACCACCCTTCACCCCGAGAGCTTCACCCTGGGCTACCACAATTCAACAAAGGAGCAAGTGCAGAACTTCAGGTTGGGAGTGGGGTGCAGGGAAGCAGGGGCTGTGCCCCAGCCCAGTGCCCTCTGCTCACCCTGAGGTACCCAGTGTCTGTCCCTCAGCCAGCTGTACCTCCCGAGGAGGGGCCTGGACACGTGTCAGGTTGGGGCAGCAGCTACTCTGATCAGCACCAGGTCCTGAGCTGGGGGCCCCTCAGTCCACCACCGCCGAGCTGGCCATGGTGTTCACACCACAGGCCCCAGACCCGCGATGCAAGTAGTAGTAACCCTGGGGGAGAGTGGGAGCTGGTGAGGGCACCAGGGTAGGACGGCAGCCTGGAGGGCCAAGGACCGAGCCGGCAAGACTCACCTTCTCACCCCAGTCAGTGCCCCAGCTGTTCTTGATGGCCCAGAAGGGAACGTCAGAGCCTGGGGTGCAGTGCAGAGCAGAAGGATCAGGGCCCTGAATTCTCCAGGCAGAGCCTCAATCACTTTGCACCCTTCAAATACTTGCACTGGGCCTACTGTGTGACAGGGACTAGGAGAAGAGCAGAAATCTTGGGCCCCACCTACCAGCCTCAGGGAGACCTGGTCCAGCCCTGGGGCAGGGAGGAAGCACCCACCCACCCACCTCTTGCAGGGTATTGGGCCATCAATATTCAACCTACCACAGCTCAGCTTCCCTTCCATAAAGGACAGATGATGCCCACCTGGCACCACGGCCCAGGCAGCAGGTAAAGAATAGGGTTCCTAGGCATTCCCCCAATTTCCCCTCTAGAGGACCTGAGATGCTGTGCTCCCGCCCCTGCCTGTGGCCTGGCTGGATGCAGGACAGGCAGTGGAACTCACGGTTGCCATAGCCCACAAGCAACACCGCGTGGTCGATGAGCCAAGGGCTGCAGAGGGGCCGGAGAGGGCGGGAGATCCCGTGGCGGTAAAACTGGAGGTGGAGGAGAAGGAGTAGGGGATCGACTCTGAGAGGTCGAGGAGGTCAAGAGATGGGGCAGCGGCAGTGGGGCTAGGGCCTCACCTGCATGCCAAAGGCATTGATGGCAACAGAGATTGGGCCTCTCTTGGCCAGCCAGGCCGCCAGCTCTGAGAATAGAAGGGGTGACATCAGAGGGCACCCAGGCCCCAGCCCCTCCTGGCCTCACCTCACTCTGCCCCTCACTCACTCTGCTCATTCTGGCTCAGCTCCACAGAGTCATTAATGTAGACCTTGGCCTTCTCTGGTGAGAAGTTGCAGGCCTGCATGTGGCCCCGGTAGCTGTAGTCATCCTCTGTCTCCAGCCCTCCTGGGGAACAGTGGGGATAGATAGAGAAGGACGGGCTCCCATTTGCCATTGACAGCCAGAAGTGGACTAAACCCCTTACACAAGGTCTCACATTCCTCATTTACCCCAGGCCACAGGCCATCCCCTCTGAAGAATGTCTTCATTCTAGAAATAACACATCTGAGGCTGGAAGAGGTAGGGAGGAGGGAGCAGTAGCCAGCAAGAAAAGTGGCAGAGCCGGGCACGGTGGCTCATGCCTGTAATCCCAGCACTTTGGGAGGCTGAGGCGGGTGGATCACGAGATCAAGAGATCGAGACCATCCTGGTCAACATGGTGAAACCCCGTCTCTACTAAAAATACAAAAAATTAGCTGGGCGTGGTGGCGCATGCCTGTAATCCCAGCTACTCAGGAGGCTGAGGCGGGAGAATTGCCTGAACCCAAGATGCGGAGGTTGCGATGAGCCGAGATCACGCCATTGCACTCCAGCCTGGGTAACAAGAGCAAAAGTCTGCCTCAAAAAAAAAAAAAAAAAAAAAAAAGGCCGGGCGCGGTGGCTCAAGCCTGTAATCCCAGCACTTTGGGAGGCCGAGGCGGGTGAATCACGAGGTCGAGAGATCGAGACCATCCTGGTCAACATTGTGAAACCCCGTCTCTATTAATACAAAAAAATTAGCTGGGCACGGTGGCACGTGCCTGTAATCCCAGCTACTCAGGAGGCTGAGGCAGGAGAATTGCCTGAACCCAGGAGACGGAGGTTGCGGTGAGCCGAGATCGCGCCATTGCACTCCAGCCTGGGTAACAAGAGCGAGACTCCGTCTCAAAAAAAAAAAAAAAAAAGAAAAAAAAAAAAGAAAAGTGGCAGAGACAGAACTCAATTCCAACTTCTGACTCCTCACCAAGGGCTTGGCCTAGCAGTCTTTCACCCAGGCTGGAATACAGTGGCACAAACACGCCTCACTGCAGCCTCAACTTCCTGGGCTCAGGCGATCCTCCTGCCTCAGCCTCCCAAGTAGCTGAGACTACAGATGCAAGCCACCATGCCCAGCTAATGTCTTTAGTTTTTTGTAGAGATAGGGGTCTTGCTATGTTGCCCAAGCTGGGCCTGAACTTCTAGCTTTAAGCGATCTTCCCACCTTGGCCTCCCAAAGTGCTGGAAATACAGGCATGAGCCATCGTGTGTAGCTGGGTCAGCATTAAGACTTGAACCCAGTGCTGTGTGTTTCTCATGCTCATGTCTCCCCCCATCATAAACTAACTTCTTGCAGAGGCCCCTCCTGACCCCATGAATGCATACCCAAATTCTTGATGGCTGAGTAGGCACTGGAGGGCAAGCCGCCCATGCAGGCCTTGTCAATCTTGTCACAGTCCAAGAGCTCTAGGAGACAGAAGGCTGGTCCCAAGAAGCCCTCCTGAGGGGCTAGGCTGGGGACACATGGGTAGAGCGAGATGCTCACCCTGCTCAGAGAGGGAGAGCAGGGTCCCCTGGTTCAGAAACCACTGGCCCTCCACGTTGCCTGTGACTGAGAAGGCCCAGCAGGAGCCGCACATGCCCTACGAGAGATGGGTAGAATCAGAGCTGGATCCCTGCGCCAGCCCCAGTGCTGTGCTCATGTCCCGCCCTCACTTCTAGGAGTCCAACCTGGTCCTTGACTTTTGTGACAGCCCCCTTACTCCTCCAGTCCCATTCAGGTGGGGCAAGGTCACCCACAGACTTGGCTTGTTTCATCTTCTTGCCAGGCTCTTCTCTCAGGAGAGGATTCAGGTAGATAGTACGGAACTCCTCCTCTGTGGGCAAAGGTGGACAGGGCAGGGGGAAGAAGAGTGTTCTAAGCCAGACCTGACCAGAGGCCTTGCGAGCAAGGCCCTATCTCTTCCTGGCTCCATGAGGACTCTGGCCACTCCCCCTACCTGTGAGATCACTGAACTTGGTGACTCCATACTGAGCTGTACCTCGGTCCAGAGCCTGGATCTTCTGGGCTCGCACCATGTTACGGACAAAGATGGACAGGCGCCACTGGGCTTCTGAGGACCAAGGAGCAGAAGAGGAGGGGCTCGACCCCAGGCAAATAAAAAAAGGGGCAATTGGGGATAGCAGGCAGGGGTTTCCTGGGGAGCAGGTAGGGGTGGGGGCTAGACGTGCAAGTGATGGAGTGGGAGGTCTGATCAACTTTTGGGGCCAAACTGAAGTGATGACTTCCCAGGTGCAAAAGCAATAAATGGGGTCTAGAGGACACCACCAAAAAGAGGTGGTGGGGAAAGGCCATGTTGTCAAGAACTCTCCAGCACAAAAAATCTGGCCTCTGCCCCCATCCCACCCTACCCAGAGTGATGAAGACCCATGGCTGCTTTTTTTTTTTTTTTTAGAAAAGAGTTTTCCCTCTTGTCACCCATGCTGGAGTGGAGTGGCACAATCTCAGTTCACTGCAACCTCTGCCTCCAAAGTTCAAGCGATTCTCCTGCCTCAGCCTCCTGAGTAACTGGGACACAGGCATGTGCCACTACGCCCAGCTGATTTTTGTGGGGTTTTTAGTAGAGATGGGGTTTCACCATGTTGGCCAGGGTGGTCTTGAACTCTTGACCTCAGGTGATCTGCCCGCCTTGGCCTCCCAAAGTGCTGGGATTACAAATGTGAGCCACTGCGCCCAGCCAAGACACATGGCTTCTGACTGGGAAGATAAGGGGGAGAAGGGACCAGGTACTCAGAGTGGCTGCCCAGGCCAGGAAGGCTAAAGGAAAGCTCAGGAATTACGGGGTCCTGGAACAGGTGCACTGCTTCTCGTCTTTCCCCTCCCCCAAAGTGCCAAGTTGGGGAGAAAGTCCTGTTCTGATTGTAACAGGTACAGCCAAGGCTGGGTCCTCACCTTCCTTTGACTCATATGTCCGGTTATAGGTAATGACAAAGTTCCTGAAGATTGAAGCCATCTTCACAGTCAAGTCCTGGATAGGCAAACTGATCTTTAGCCTGACCAGGGAAACCGACTCCAGGAGGGAAGGAGGAATAGGGCGATGAGGCAGCGGCTGGCTCCTTAAGCTACATGCTCCTCACCTGGGGCAGGGGATCCTCATTCAACAGTGAAAAGACGGGGCTGAAAGTCTCGTTTCTATTGTCTGGATGGGGTTGGGACAGAGAAGAAATGACTGAGCCGTGAGTGAAGGCTGACTTGGGCTCCCCAGCAGCCTTGGGCTCTCTCAGCACCTGGAACCTTGGTGTCCACCGGGCCACAGTCTTTCCGCAGCAGCACGTGTTTTCCAAGCTCATCTAGGACTTCGAAGCTGCAGAGCTGGAGGGAGAGAAAGCAGCTGCCCTGGGGGCCTGGATGGGAGCAAGGTCTGGGCAAGATGGAGCTGGAGGATCCTCAGATGAGGGGCACTCCTAAGGCAATCACCCCCACAGTGGACAGTGAGGCACGGCCTGCACCGGGTCATCCTCCCCCCGCTTCAGAGCATCTTGGTTTCTGGCCCTCGAGGCCTGGGAAGGGGTTCAGGGTGGGGCAGCAGCTGCCTCAGATCCCTGCGTCTAGGCCTGAACTGTCATCATCCAACTGCTGCCTTACTCAGCCTGGGGGCGGGGAACCCCTAGAGCCCCATCACTCACCAGGGTTTTCTTGGACACGGGGAGCTGGCACACCATGGGGTCGTTGCAGGGTGGCTCCTCCAGGGTCGCCTCCAGGGAGTACAGCGACCCCTGGCCCGCCTTGGAGAGAGGAGCGGGTGAGGCGCGCAGGGTCGGCCCTTCATGGCGCCCACGGCCCCGCCCGTGCCGCGCTGCCCGTTCCCCATCGCCAGAGATCCGTTTCTCCAGAGGACAGGCCCCATCCCAAGGTTAGGGCAAAGCTCCCAACCCTTGTACCTCGGCCCGACTCACCCGCCGGACGCGGCCGCGCACAGCGCCCAGCACGACCAGCGTCCCCACAGCCCGGCCGCGGTTGAACATCTCCAGCGCGAAGCGGGCGGGCGCCAGCAGCTCCGGGGACGGCGGCCCCCAGGCCTCGCCGGCGGCTCGGGGCTGGGCGGGGGCGGCCGCCGCGCCCGGGAGCAGCCCTAGCAGCGACAGCAGCTGCAGCCAGGGCGCCATGGCGAGGGCGAAGCCGGCAGCCCAGACGCGCACACCGACGGACACGACACCAACCCACCCGCGACCGAACCCGCAGCCAGCGGGGTCTGCGCCCGCCCTCCTCCTGCCCGCGGGCGCTCCGGCCAATGGGGGCAGGCCTGGGACGCCTGCGCGCTCGCTTGTTTACAGGAGGCACGTGGGGCGCGCGGGGTCTAGGGAACAGGAGGCCATTGGCCTGAGGCTAAGCTAGTTACTAACCTATATGGCGCGCTTGTTATGTCTTAGACATGATATGCCAGCTCCCTTTATTCGGTGTAGCAATATCTGAAGTAGGTGCTATCTCCATCGTACAGTCGAGAAAACAAGGCTTGGAGAGATTTAGTGGCGTGGCCCTGCGCAGTGGCTCACTCCTGTAATTCCAGCCCTTTAGGAGGCCAAGGAAGGTGGGTCACCTGAGATCAGGAGTTCGTGACCAGCGTGGCTAACATGGCGAAACCCTGTCTCTACTGAAAATATAAAAATTAGCTGGGCGTGGTGGCAGGAACCTGTAATCCCAGATACCCAAGGAGGCCGAGGCAGGAGAATCGCTTGAACCCAGGAGGCGTTGCAGTGAGCCAGTATTGCGCCACTGCACTCCAGCCTGGGCGACAGAGTGAGACTCCATCTCAAAAAAATAAAGAAAAAGATGAGTCGGAGGGAGGGAGCAAAGAAAAAGAAACAAAGAAAAAAAAAGATGTGAGTGATTAGCCGGGTGCAGTGGCTCACATCTGTAATCCCACCACTCTGGGAGGCCGAGGAAGGTGGATCACCTGAGGACAGGAGTTCCAGACCAGCCTGGCCAACATGGTGAAACACCGTCTCTACTAAAAATACAAAATTAGTTGGGTGTGGTGGTGGGCGCTCATAATCCCAGCTACTCAGGAGGCAGAGTCAGGAGAATCACTTGAACCCACAAGACAGAGGTTGCAGTGAGCTGAGACCCAGTCATTGCATTCCAGCCTGGGCAACAAGAGCGAAGCTCCGTTTCCAAAAAAAAAAAAAGAGAGAGAGAGAGAGAGCAGTTGAATTCTGAGCCTGGGTTTGCAGCTTGATCGCCTCTTTCAGCCCCTGTTCTCAACAGTGAAATGGCCGGTAATATTCCAAGCGCTGGCAGTGTCTCAGGCGGTTGTGAGGCTCAAATGCAATCATGCAAGCATTCAGTAACCACTGAGGCAAGGTGCCCAGGGTTGGGACTATTCCTTCAAGCATTCACCTATTGTGTTCCAGGGTCTACCAAGGGAAAGCATGCACAGCCGCATTACAGGCATAGTGCTACATTGTTGGAGCTCACAGTCTAATGTGAAAAAGGACAGATGAGAAAAACAACATTTTCCTGCAAGGTGTTCCCACCTAGGAAAGAGGAAACAGGGAAGCCGGACGCCGTGGCTTATGCCTGTAATCCTAGCACTTTGGGAGGCTGAGGTGGTTGGATCACCTGAGGTCAGGAGTTCAAGACCAGCCTGGCCATCATGATGAAACCCCATCTTTAAAAAAAAAAAAAAAAAAAAAAAGAGGAAACAGGGAAAAGAAACTTTGAGGGAATTTGGCCCTGGGTGCAGTGGCTCACACCTGTAATCCCAACACTTTGGGAGGCCGAGGCAGGCAAATCACCTGAAGTCAGGAGTTCGAGACCAGCCTAGCTAATGTGGTGAAACCCCACCTCTATTAAAAATACAAAATTTAGTTGGGCGTAGTGGTGAGTGCCTGTAATCCCAGCTACTCAGGAAGCAGAGGGAGGAGAATCACATGAACATGGGAGGCAGAGGTTGCAGTGAGCAGAAACTGTGCCACTCAACTCCAGCCTGGGCAACAGAATGAGACTCCACCTCAAAAAAAAAAATTAAAACTGCCTTTGCAAAATTATGACAGTAAGAGAAATCTGACATGGCTGTGCTTTCTAGCCTCACAGGCTGGCTGTCTTCACTCATTCCTGGGCATGGGGCAAGCTAACTTTTGGAGAAATTTAGTTTATACTTTTAATGATAATACCCCTTCCCCAAAACTAAACCGTCCTTGTAAAACTAATGAACGGCCATCAAGTTAGAAGGTTGAGAGGGGCCTGAATTCTGAAAAGATGTAGGTATAGTTTTTTTTTTTTTTTGATACAGAGTCTTGCTCTGTCGTCAGGCACCAGGCTGGAGTGCAGTGGCACAATCTCAGCTCACTGCAACTTCTGTCTCCCGGGTCCAAGCATTTCTCCTGCCTCAGCCTCCCAAGAAGCTGGGACTACAGGCATGCACCACCAAGCCCAGCTAATTTTTGTATTTTAGTAGAGACAGGGTTTCACCACATTGGCCAGATGGTCTCGATCTCTTGACCTCGTGATTCTCCCCCCTCGGGCTCCCAAAGTGCTGAGATTACAGGTGTGAGCCACTGCGCCCCCCAGATGTAGGCATAGTTAAAGGACTACCAGCCATTGTTCTGGAAGTTACAAGGTTTGCAAATTCCCCAATTACTCCTGTAAATAACATCACTATTGTGGAACCTAAGATTGGCCTTTTGAGCTATCTCTTCCAGGCTTTTGCATTTCTGATTATGGAATGGCCCCACCCTGATGTGTGACTCAACCAGTCCTGTGGCCCCCGCCCAGAAACAGACTCACTGCAAGAGGGTCATTTTCCACATTACTGTGATTTCAGACCCAAGCAATCAGTAGCACCCATATCCTAGCCCCATGCTCACTAAACTATCTTTGAAAAACTCTAACCTTCGAGCCTTCAGTGAGATTGATGTAATAACTCTGTCTCCCGTTTGGCGTGGCAGGTCTTGTGTCAATTAAAGTCTTTCTTTACGGCAATGCTATGGTCTCTGAATTCATTGTGCAGTGGGTAGGAAGAATCCATCTGGGATTATAAAATCATCTAGTTCAAACCGGAATTGCTACAGCAGCAGAGGTCTAGAGAGACAAAGTGACATTCCAGCTACTCAGAAATTAGTGCTGGAGCCAGAGTGGAGCCATCTCAATGTTCCCAGTTGCCAGCTGAGGTCTGAGAGGAGAGGACCTGAGAGATTCCAGCAGATACTAGGCTCTCCTTGATTATGCTCTTCCCTGTGTGAATTAAAAATAAAATCCTAATCCCCTCCAACCACCCAAATGACCCTTTCTCTCAGTGAAAGACATTCTAAAGTTAACCTCAAGAACTATCATAGTTCAGGCCATAAGTGAGAGTTGAGCATGTCTCATTATATTCTCCTCCCTGTGGAATTCAGGGACGACTGACCAGAATTAACATTAAAACTGAGATTTTAGGCTGGGCATGGTGGCTCATGCCCATAATCCCAACCCTTTGGGAGATGGAGGTAGGAAGATCACTTGAACCCAGGAGTTTGAGACCAGTGTGGGCAACATGGTGAAACCCCGACTCTGTAAAAATACAAACATTGGCTGGGCACGGTGGCTCAAGCCTATAATCCCAGCACTTTGGGAGGCCGAGGCAGGTGGATTACGAGGTCAAGAGATCGAGACCATCCTGGTCAACATGGTGAAACCTCATCTTTACTAAAAATACAAAAAATTAGCTGAGCATGGTGGCACGTGCCTGTAGTCCCAGCTACTCAGGAGGCTGAGGCAGGAGAATTTCTTGAACCCAGGAGGCAGAGGTTGTGGTGAGCCGAGATCGCGCCATTGCACTCCAGCCTGGGTAACAAGAGCGAAACTCCTTCTAAAAAATAAAAAAAAAGAAAATACAAACATCATCCAGGCATAACAGCGTGCACTATAGTCTCAGCTACCTGGGAGTCTGAGGTGGGAGGATCTCCTAATCACAGGAGGTTGAGGCTGCAATGAGCCATAATCATGCCACTGCACTACAGCCTGGGTGACAGAGCGAAACCCTGTTCCAGAAAAAAAAAAAAAAGCCAGAGATCTTAAGACTTTCTTGCAATACATTCAAGAACGTAGCAATAAAACACCAAATTCAGTCAGGCGTGGTGGCTCATGCCTGTACTCCTAGCACTTTGGGAGGCCAAGGTGGGCAGATCACCTGAGGCCAGGGGTTCAAGACCGGCCTGGCCAACATGGCGAAACTTCGTCTCTAATAAAAATACAAAAATTGGCTGGTGCAGTGGCTCAAGTCTATAATCCCAGCATTTTGGGAGGCCAATGTGGGCGGATCACCTGAGGTCAGGAGTTTGAGACCAGCCTGGCCAACATGCCAAAACCTTGTCTCTACCAAAAATACAAAATTAGGCCGGGCGCAGTGGCTCACGCCTGTAATCCCAGCACTTTGGGAGGCCGAGGCGGGTGGATCACGAGGTCAAGAGATCGAGACCATCCTGGTCAACATGGTGAAACCCCGTCTCTACTAAAAATACAAAAATTAGCTGGGCATGGTGGCGCGTGCCTGTAATCCCAGCTACTCAGGAGGCTGAGGCAGGAGAATCGCCTGAACCCAGGAGGCGGAGGTTGCGGTGAGCCGAGATCGCGCCATTGCACTCCAGCCTGGGTAACAAGAGCGAAACTCCGTCTCAAAAAAAAAAAAAAAAAAAAAAAAAAAACAAAATTAGCCAGGCATGGTAGTGCATGCCTGTAGTCCCAGCTACTCAGGAGGCAGAGGCAGGAGAATTGTCTGAACCCGGGAGGCGGAGGTTGCAGTGAGCCAAGATTGTGCTTTTGCACTCTAGCCTGGGCGACAAGAGTGAAACTCCATCTTAAAAAAAAAAATACAATGGGCCGGACAAGGTGGCTCACGCCTGTAATCCCAGCACTTTGGTAGGCCGAGACGGATGGATCAACAGGTCAGGAGTTCAAGACCAGCCTGGCCAAGATGGTGAAACCCTGTCTCTACTAAAACTACAGAAATTCTCCAGGCGCTGTGGCAGTTGCCTGTAATCCCAGCTACTTAGGAGGCTGAGGCAGGAACATCGCTTGAACCCGAGTGGCAGAGGTGGCAGTGAGCCGAGATCGCACCACTGCACTCCAGCCTGTACAACAGAGTGAGACTCTGTCATAACAACAACAACAACAAAAATACAAAAATTAGCCAGGCATGGTGGCACGTGCCTGTAATCCCAGCTACTTGGGAGGCTAAGGCTTGAACCCAGGAGGCAGAGGTTGCAGTGAGCCAGGATCACCTGGCCAACATGGCAAAACCCCAGCAAAACCCTATCTCAGGCTGGGCGCGGTGGCTCACGCCTGTAATCCTAGCACTCTGGGAGGCCGAGGTGGGTGGATCACCTGAGGTCAGGAGTTCAAGACCAGCCTGGTGATCATGGAGAAACCTCATCTTTAAAAAAAAAAAAAAAAAAGCCCTATCTCTACTAACAATACAAAAATTAGGTGGGCAAGATGGCACATGTCTGTAATCCCAGCTACTCAGGAGGCTGAGAATCAGGAATCGCTTGAACCCGGGAGAGAGAGGTTGCAGTGAACTGAGATGCCGCCACTGCACTCCAGCTTGGGTGACAAAGCGAGACTCTGTCTCAAAAATAAATACATACATGTCAGGCCTCCATGCACAAGCCTGAACCCAGAAAGTCTGAAGACCTGACTGCCTTGGCTGATCGCCCCCCATCCCCTGCCTGCTTTTGCCATTATCCCTGATAGCCCAGTGGAGCTTCCCCGGTTAAGATGGCTCACCCCACCTGGCCATCTTAACTGTTATTATGATAATGTGAATACTCCTCACCCCACACTGCCATATTAACTGCTCTTACGCCTTACCCTACCGGCCATTGTAACTGAACTTATGGTAATGTATACTCCTCGCCCCTACCCCCACCAGTGTAACTGATCTTACTCTGTAACTTTCCACTGCCCACCCGAAACCCATAAAACCAACTCCTATCCTACCACCCATCACTAATGCCCTTTTCGGCCTCAGCCCACCTGTACCCAGGTGAATAAACAGCCATGTTGTTCACACAAAGCCTGTTTGGGGGGGTCTCTTCATTCAAAGCGCATGTTTTTAACAATACATACATACTAAAAAAGAAAGAAAGAAGGGAAGGAAGGAAGGACAGACATGGTATTGTAGCAGGAGCGGCCGCGGGAAATGGATCGCTCGGACTGTAGGGCACATTGGGAGCCCGATGTAGGGCTGAGTGTCCCACAGGGTCGTGGGGTGAGCCTTATGCTGTGCTGAGGCGCAGGATCCGAGAAATAAAGAGACAGGACACAGAAGTACAAGAAAAATGCAGCTGGGCCCGGGGGGCCATGCCACCTATAAGCGGAGTCAGGTGAGGCCCCGAATGTCCAGAAGCGTTAAGTGTTTATTGTGTATAGGTTAGGGGGCAGGGCAGTGAGTGAAATCATCTTTAAGGATAGTGATAGGGTCGTGAGCAATAAAACATGGGGTCCACCCCCATTAGGTCACCTAGGCCAGGCGGTGGACAGTGCGCAGCAAGGGGCCCGTTCCCATGAAGGCCAGGGCCGTGTGCAGTAAGGGGTCCACCCGCATTAGGTCACCGAGGCTTGAAGGTGGGCTGTGCGCAGTGAAGAGGGTGCAGTGTGCAATACTTCTATCTATGGGAAACTACTTCTAAGAAGATTTATAGGAGGATGCTTTAAGTCACATAGCAGTGACAGAGCTGTCAAGGTTACCACCACCTTCTGGCAGCTACCAGTGGGTTCAATGGGAAGATGCTTTTCAAGCAGCACAGTAGCAAGAGCTGATAAAGTTCACAGACACCAAGGTGGATTGCCAGTCTGAGGGCAGCCTTCCACAAGAACTGGAGCAAGGTCCTACAACTCCTTTATCAGGAGGAGTGGCTCTTACCCCAAGCCTGCCATATAGCGGGTATCTTTACAATACTGAACGCTGCCACCTAGGCCATGGATTCTTGTCCTGGTGTAACTGTTCTTCCCTTAAATCATGCTCTGCACTATGTCTGCTCTAGGCATTCCTCTGATTATAAGCTGCTTATTCCTTAATTCATGCTCTGTACTGTGTCCACTCTAGGCATTCCTCTGATTATGAACTAAGATATAATTATAGGTATATATGTAGGGAAATATTCTTTAGGCACTCATACTATCAACTATTCTATGATTATATAGAGAGGATTATATAAAGGGATTCGTCAGGCCCTATTTCTATAAACTAATATATGATTATGTAAAGGAGTATATAAAAGGAAATAGCTGAGTAGTAACACTATAAAGTGAGATATTCCTCAAGTCCTAACTGTGCCAGGGTTCTGCTTCACTCTCATTCCTCCGTGCCTATATGGGGGGTTACCCACATAGGACACTGAATACAGGAGGAAGGAGTTTATTCGGCTGGGAGCAAGGTGGCATAGTTGCCTAACAGCCAAGCTCTCTTAACAAAGGAAGGTTCCGTCTTTTTTTTTTTTTTTTTTTGAGACGGAGTTTCGCTCTCGATACCCAGGCTGGAGTGCAATGGCGCGATCTCGGCTCACCGCAACCTCCGCCTCCTGGGTTCAGGCAATTCTCCCGCCTCAGCCTCCTGAGTAGCTGGGATTACAGGCACGCGCCACCGTGCCCAGCTAATTTTTTGTATTAGTAGAGACGGGGTTTCACCATGTTGACCAGGATGGTCTCGATCTCTTGACCTCGTGATCCACCCGCCTCGGCCTCCCAAAGTGCTGGGATTACAGGCTTGAGCCACCGTGCCCGGCTGGTTCCGTCTTTATATAGGCTTATACTTTAGATGTTACATGTGGAAGAATCTTAGGTTTATAGCTTAACATATGAAAATAGTCTTGGTTTACAGTCTCAGGAATTACATATGAAAAGGGGTTCCGGTTTACAGGCTCAGGAATTACATATGAAAAGGGCTTCGGTTTACAGTTTTAGGAATGAAGAGGGGAAGTTTACAGTCTTAGGAACAAAAAGGGGAAGTTGATCTGAGATGCCTGGGTCTCCCTCTTCAGTATAGTTACAAAAAAAAAGGATACAACAGCCCAGGGTCATCCCAGTGTTCAGAAGGTGAACCGAAAAGTGGGGGTAGTGGAGGATACTGGGAAGGAGTGGACACTGAGGGAGAAGGAAGTCTAGGAGAGAGTGATTAGGAAACCAGAATATATGGGCTGGGCGCGGTGGCTTACGCCTGTAATCCTAGCACTTTGGGAGGCCAAGCTGGGTGGATCACCTGAGGTCAGGAGTTCAAGACGAGCCTGGCCATGATGGTGAAACACCATCTTTAAAAAAAAGAAAGAAAGAAAGAAAGCAGAATATAATGTATTGCAAGAAAGAAGAAGTGGCTGGCTGTGTCAGATGCCAGCAACAGGTCAAGGAAGATGAGGAGAGAGAAGTGCCCTTGGACTTAGCCACAGACAGGTCACTGGACACCTCATTAGCAGGAGTGATTTGAGGAGAGGATGTGAGAAATGTGGACACTGACTGGAGACAAGGATTTCAGGAAGTTTTGCCAGGAGGGAGAGTAGAGAAACAAGGTGAGAGCCAGAGGGGCATGGGGCATCTGAAGAGTGCTTTTAAGATGGAGACACACTAGCCTGGCCAACATGGTGAAACCCCGTTTCATTGGGCATGGTGCTGGGTGACTGTAATCCCACCCACTCCAGAGGCTGAGGCAGAATTGCTTGAACCTGGGAGGCGGAGGTTGCAGTGAGCCGAGATCGCACCACTGCACTCCAGCCTGGGCAATAGAACAAGACTCCATCTCAAAAAATAAAATAAGATGGAGACACGGCTGGGCATGGTGGCTCAAGCCGGTAATTTCAGCATATTGGGAGGCCAAAACGGGTGGATCACTTGAGGTTAGGAGTTTGAGATCAGCCTTGTCAACAGGGTGAAACCCCATCTCTACTAAAAATACAAAAAGTTAGCCAGGCATGGTGGCAAACGCCTGTAATCCCAGGTACTCGGGAAGCTGAGGCAGAAGAATTGCTTGAACCCTGGAGGCGGAGGTTGCAGTGAGCCTAGATCCCGCCATTGCACTCCAGCCTGGGCAACAAGAGCAAAACTTCATCTCAAAAAAAAAAAAAAAAAAAAAAGATGGAGACACTAAAGCACACACAGGATATGGGTTGGTGATTGCTGGGAATCAGAACAGAGATATTGATGACTCAGAAGAAAGAGAGCAGGCTTGAAGAGGCCAAGAGCTTAAGGAGGTGAGAGGTAGTGTATTAGTTAATTACACCTTCGTAAAGCACTACTGCAAGCCGGCACAGTGACTTGCCCCTGTAATCCCAGCACTTTGGAAGACCAAAGTGGGAGCATCGCTTGAGCCCAGGAGTTTGAGACCACCCTGGGCAACATGGCAAAACCCTCTCTCTACAAAAAATACAAAAATTAGCCAGGCATGACATCATGCACGTGTAGTCCCAGCTACTCTGGAGGCTGAGGCAGGAAGATCACTTGAGCTGCAGATCACTGGAGACTGCAGTGAGCCATGGTTGCACCACTGTGCTGCAGCCTGGAAAACAGAGGGAAATCCTGTTAACAAAAAAAAGAAAAACAAAAGAAAAACCCAAACCAACCATCCCATTACCCACAAAATTAGTGGTTTAAAACAATGCATGGCCGGGCGTGGTGGCTCATGCCTGTAATCTCAGCACTTTGGGAGGCTGAGGCAGGTGGATTGCTTGAGCTCATGAGTTCAAGACCAGCCTGGGCAACATAGTGAAACCCCATCTCTACAAAAAATACAAAAATTAGCCAGGCATGGTCGTATATGCCTGTGGTCCCAGCTACCCAGAGTCCAAGGTGGGAGGATGGCTCAAGCCCGGGAGGCAGAGCTTGCAGTGAGCTGAGATTGAGATCAAACCACTGTACTCCACCTTGGCTGATAGATCCAGACCTTGCCTCAAAAAAAAAAAAAAAAAGAAAAGAAAAAAAAAGAAAAAAAAAAAAGCATGTTTCTTGGCGAAACCCCATCTCTACAAAAAAATAATAATAATACAAAAATTAACTGGGTGCAGTGGCAGTCGCCTGTAATCCCAGCTACTCGGGAGCCTGAGGCAGGAGAATCGCTCGAACTCAGGAGGCAGAGGTGGCAGTGAGCCAAGATTGTGCCACCGCACTTCAGCCTGGGAGACAGAGCAAGACTCTGTCTCAAAAAAAAAAAAAAGCAGCCGGGCGTGGTGGCTCACACCTGTAATCCCAGCACTTTGGGAGACTGAGGCGGGTGGATCACCAGGTCAGGAGTTCTAGACCAGCCTGGCCAACATGGTGAAACCTCGTCTTAAAAAAAAAAAAATGCATGTTTCTTACCCCATTTCAGTGGGTCAGGAGTCGGCACGGCTTACCTGGGTCCTCTGCAGGGCAGCACTCTGAGCTGGCTAGGGCTGCCATCTCCTCTGAGACTCAGCTGGGAGAAGAACTCAAACAGCATTCAGCCTCTGTGGCTACCAGACTGTGGTCCTCAGCCACTTGCAAGCAAGGCTGCCCTCAGTTCCTTGACACATGAGCCTCCCAGCATGGCCATTCGCTTCCTCAAAGCCAGGAAGGGAAACACAGATTATCACAATCCTACATAACATAATCACATCCATGTCATCACATAGATCACCTCTGCTCTATCCTGTTGGTTAGATGCAAGTCACAGTCCCACTCACACTTAAGGAGAGGGGATTAAACCAGGGTGTAAATATCAGGAGGTGGGGATCACGGGGGCCATCTTAGTGCCTGTCTGCCGCAGGCATTCCCCAGAAGAGTACCTAGCACACACAAATATTAACAGCAGCAATAATGATGGCTAACGTTTTATGTGCACTCAGAGTCCTCGGCTTGTGCATTATCAGCTCGCGTAACCCCACACAGCCCTCTGAGATAGCTGTGATGCATGTGAGGAAACAAAAGCAAAAGGAGATTTAGAAATTTGCCCAGAAATTGATGAATGCTGGATGCAGAGTTTGAATCCAGTTTTTTTTTTTTTTTTTCAGACAGGGTCTCACTCTGTCGCCCTCGCTGGAGTGCAGTGATACCATCTCAGCTCACTGTAGCCTCTGCCTCCCAGGTTCAAGTGATTCACCTGCCTCAGCCTCCTGAGTAGCTGGGATTACAGGCATATGCTACCACACTGGGCTACTTTTTGTATATTTAGTAGAGACAGGGTTTCCCAATGTTGGCTAGTCAGGTCTTGAACTCCTGACCTCAAGTGATCCTCTCACGCCAGCCTCCCAAAGTGCTGGGATTACAGGTGTGAGCCACCATACCAAGCTAATTTTTTTTTTTTTTTGACAGAGTTTCGCTCTTGTTACCCAGGCTGGAGTGCAATGGCACGATCTCGGCTCACCGCAACCTCCGCCTCCTGGGTTCAGGCAAGTCTCCTGCCTCAGCCTCCTGAGTAGCTGGGATTACAGGCATGCGCCACCACGCCCAGCTAATTTTTTGTATTTTTAGTAAAGACGGGTTTCACCATGTTGACCAGGATGGTCTCGATCTCTTGACCTCGTGATCCACCCGCCTCGGCCTCCCAAAGTTCTGGGATTACAGGCGTGAGCCACCGCGCCTGGCTTGTTGTTTTTTAAGATGGAGTCTCACTCTGTCGCCCATGCTGGAGTGCAGTGGCGCAATCTCGGCTCACTGCAACCTCTACCTCCAGGGTTCAAGTGATTCTCCTGCCTCAGTCTCCCGAGTAGCTGGGACTACAGGTGTGTGCCACCACACTCAGCTAATTTTTGCATTTTTAGTAGAGACAGGGCTTCACCATGTTGGCCAGGGTGGTCTCAATCTCTTGACCTCATGATCCCTGCCTGCCTCGGCCTCCAAAAGCACTGGAATTACAGGCGTGACCCACCACGCCCGGCCTTTTTTTTTTTTTTTTTTGAGATGAAGTCTTGTTCTGTCTCCCAGGCTAGAGTACAATGTCACAATTTTGGCTTATTGTAACCTCCATCTCCCGAGTTCAAGTGATTTTCCTGCCTCACACTCCCTGGTATCTGGGATTACAGGTACACATCACCACAGCTGGCTAATTTTTGTATTTTTAGTAGAGATGATGTTTCACTATGCTGGCCAAACTGGCCTCAGACTCCTGACCTCAAATAATCCACCCGCCTCAGCTTCCCAAAGTGCTGGGATTACAGGTGTGTGCCACCGCACCCAGCCTACGTCTTTCTTTTGAGGTCACTCCTTCCTCCCACCTCTAAGCGTTCCAGAATCCACAATGATTTTTGTCCGAAAGAGCAGGGGAGTGAGGGGGGCTGGTTTCTGAGGGTGCTGGCAGAGCAACTTGAGACCAGGGGTCCACTGCGGTCATGACTCCTTATCGACACACAGTGGCGCTGTTGAGGTTCAGTCCTGCGCATTCCCGAGCGTCGGGAGCCCTGGAAGAAGCGGCAGGGTTCTCACCTCCTACGCAGCCACTGCATTCCGAAGCGCAACCACCGAGTCAAGGAGGCAGGGCCAGAGAGGAATTTGGCATCACTGGATAAAAATCAGCCTTAATTTACATCCCCTACGTGCAGCTAAAAATTAAAACGGAGAGATCTGGGCCCTTCGCCTCACACCACCTACATAGCTTCTACGCCTGGATGTCAAAATTAACCTGGGTATTGTTTTCATCCCCGCTCGTCCTCAGGAATCTCCCATCCCAGCATATGGCATCACTATTCTCCCAGCTCTTCAGTCCAGAGAACTGGAAGTGTCATTGATTCTTTCCTTGCCTTCATCCTGCACATGTAGCACATCTCCAAGTGCCCTGGAGTCTATCCCTCACTGAAATATCTCCCCAATCTGTCCATTTCTCCCCATGCCCGCGGCTGCTGTTCATGGCCAAATCTCCACGATTGCTTGCCTGAATCCACTTCTGCCTCCAATAAGCTCCTCTGCACATAGCTGGAGGGACCTCTAGCACAAGTAGGGACCTTAAACATAAACCGGCCAGGCACAGTGGCTCATGCCTGTAATCCCAGCACTTTGGGAGGTTGAGGCGAGTGGATCACCTGAGGTCAGGAGTTCAAGACCAGCCTGGCCAACATGGTGAAACCCCATCTCTACCAAAAATACAAAAATTAGCTGGGCATGGTGGTATGCGCCTGTAATCCCAGCTACTGGGGAGGCTGAGGCAGGAGAATTGCTTGAACCCAGGAAGCAGAGGTTGCAGTGAGTGGAGATTGTGCCATTGCACTCCAGTCTGGGTGACAGAGCAAAACTCTACCTCAAAAACAACAACATAAACCGGACCAGGTATGGGCTGTGATGTGCAAACAGGATCCCCCTTCGGAAATGGACTTGGTGTCCACCTACTGGGAGTGTAGCCCTCAGCTGTCAGCCGCTAGGGGGATGGCCTCAGCTGGGGAGTCACACCCCCTTCCCCAAGCAGCTCTATTTACTGAAAAACCTGAAGCGTCATCCCAGCTTTGGAGCTCCCTGCAGGATAGGGGAGGCATTCATTGAGATTGCTGAGCAGCTCAGGTTTTCCCCTGCTCAGTTTCACTTCCTTTCCTTCTCTTCCCCAGCCGTTGATCCTGAGAGGTCTCCCTAACTGACCTCCTACCTGCTAATCTCCATCTTGGAGTCTGCTTCCTGGGGAGCCCAACCCATGACAGCTCATGGCATACCCTGCACTTAGAATCAAATCCAACCTCCATGGCCTGACGGCTGCACACGGTCTGGTCCCAGCCTTGCTGTCTGAAATCATTTCATGCCTCTCTTGCTGTCCCGCATTATTCCCTGCTGCAGTGACTCCCTTCCCATCCACTAGCTCAGTGGTTTCCTGTCTCAGGGCCTTTGCCCAAGCTATTCCCCCTGCAGAGATTTCCTCTGCTTCGTAGGGCTTCTTAGCTGTCCAGTCTCGGTCTAAATGTCATAAGATCACCTCATCTTGAACCTGGGGGCAGAGGTTGCAGTGAGCTGAGATCGTGCCATTGCACACCAACCTGGACGAAAGGGTGAGATTCTGTCTCAAAAATAATAACAAAATAAAAATCACACAATTCATAAATTAGTTAATGTGAAGTCAGTTAAATACTAAAAAGTATTATAGTATCATCAGGGCACGGTGGCTCATGCCTATAATCCCAGCACTTAGGGAGCCAAGGCAGGAGGATCACCTGAGGTCAGGAATTTGAGACCAGCCTGACCAACATGGAGAAACCCCGTCTCTACTAAAAATACAAAATTAGCAAGCGTCGTGGCACATGCCTGTAATCTCAGCTACTCGGGAGGCTGAGGCAGGAGAATCGCTTGAACCCGGGAGGCGGAGGTTGCGGTGAGCCGAGATTGCACTGTTGCATTCCAGCCTGGGCAAGAAGAGTGAAACTCCATTTCAAAAGAAAAGAAAAAAGTAAAAAAATTTACAGTATCTAAAATACTTGAGAACTTGACTAGCTGTAAAAAAAAAAAAAGAAAAGAAAAGGCCAGGCGTGGTGGTTCACGCCTGTAATCCAAGCACTTTGGAGGCCAGGGCGGGCGGATCACCTGAGGTTGGGAGTTCAAGACCAGCCTGACCAACATGGTGAAAAAAAAAATTTACGGTATCATGTTACTTAAGTTGGGATATAGGTGAATTTCATCAGATATGATAAGGTTGGGGCTCCCAAGGAGGGACTAAGGGTCAAAAAATGGTACGGCTTGGCCCTTAGTTGGTTTGCCCTAATATTTGTTGAATGAATGAATAGATGGATGGAAGGATAGAAGGATGGATGGAAGGATGGATGGATAGGCATATGAGTGGACAGAAGGATGGAGATTCTGGTCCCCAAGTCTTGAGACCAGACTTCTTTCCTGGACTGAAGTCATCTCGGGCTGTCCCTCAGCCTTGGGCAGCTCTGATGCACCTACAGATCTTCCTGTTGAATCATGCCCAGAGTTAGGATACTGACTTTCCCCACCCTCACTCCCACCCCTAAAGGCCCCAGGGCCTCCTGCCTAAATTGATTCACATCCTCCTCATTACTTTCTTTGCAAGATCTCAGGATATAGCAGTTTAGAGTTTTCTAAAAGCTTCCTGTTACACCCTAATCCCAGAATGACCTCCTACTCACCTCACCTTTGCATAACTCAGAGGAGATATTCAACAATTATCATAATAGTCAGTGCTTGCTTTGAGCTCAGTGCTAAACCCTTCTCAGGAAATATCTTTTAATTTAAAAAGGTCATCTCAGGTGGTCTGAGGCCTGCAGACCTAGGAGAGCCTGACATCTTAACAATTAAATCCCTTCCTTAACCAGCTGGCAAGTAGTCATTTGGAGGTTTGGTCAGATTTACGTATAGTGATTTAAAACCTGAAACTAGAACCACACCTGGACTAACACCAACATCTGTGGGGTGGGGGTGGGGAGCAAGCGTGGAAGCCTGTGATGCAAGAGCTACAAGAAACCTGTCTGGGCTGGGTGTGGGGGGCCCATGCCTATAATCCCAGCACTTTGGGAAGCCAAGGTAGGAGGATTGCTTGAGGCCAGGGGTTTGAGACCAGGCTGGGCAACATGGTGAGACTTCATCTCAAAAAAAACCTTTTTTTTTTTTTTCTTTTTTTTTTTTTGTAGAGACGGAGTCTCACTCTGTCATCCAGGCTAGAGTGCAGTGGTGCAATCTCAGCTCACTGCAACCTCTGCTCCCCAGATTCAAGCAATTCTCTGCCTCAGCCTCCCAAGTAGCTGGGATTACGATTACAGGCATGAACCACCACATCTGGCTTTTTTTTTTATCTTAAGATGAAGTCTTGCTGTGTCACCCAGGCTAGAGTGCAGTGGTAGGATCTCGGCTCACTGCAACCTCTGTCTCCTGGGTGCAAGCGATTCTCCTGCCTCAGCCTCCCAAGTAGCTGGGACTACAGGTGTATGCCACCACGCTTAGCAAATTTTTGTATTTTTAGTAGAAACGGGGTTTCACCATGTTGGCCAGGATGGTCTCGATCTTCTGACCTCAGGTGATCTGCCCGCCTCGGCCTCCCAAAGTGCTGGGATTACAGGCGTGAACCAATGTGCTCAGCCAATTTTTGTATTTTTAGTAGAGACTGAGTTTTGCCTCGTTGCCCAGGCTGGTCTCAAACTACTGACCTCAAGTGATCCATCCACCTCGGCCTTGCGAAGTGCTGGGATTATAGGCGTGAGTCACTGTGCCCAGTCTACAAAAAAAAGTTTTTAAAGAAAATGGAGGCCGGGCGCGGTGGCTCAAGCCTGTAATCCCAGCACTTTGGGAGGCCGAGGCGGGTGGATCACGAGGTCAAGAGATCGAGACCATCCTGGTCAACATGGTGAAACCCCGTCTCTACTAATACAAAAAATTAGTTGGGCATGGTGGCGCGTGCCTGTAATCCCAGCTACTCAGGAGGCTGAGGCAGGAGAATTGCCTGAACCCAGGAGGCGGAGGTTGCGGTGAGCCGAGATCGCGCCATTGCACTCCAGCCTGGGTAACAAGAGCGAAACTCCGTCTCAAAAAAAAAAAAAAAAAAAAAAAAAAAAAAAAGAAAATGGAAAAATTACAAATTCTCTCTCTCTCTCTTTTTGCCATATTTGTGGAGTCCTGATAAGATCAGTAAGCAACAAGGCCGGGCGCGGTGGCTCACGCTTGTAATCCCAGCACTTTGGGAGGCCGAGGCAGGCGGATCACGAGGTCAAGAGATCGAGGCCATCCTGGCCAACATGGTGAAACCCTGTCTCTACTAAAAATACAAAAAATTAGCTGGGCGTGGTGGCGTGCGCCTGTAGTCCCAGCTGCTTGGGAGGCTGAGGCAGGAGAATTGCTTGAACCCGGGAGGCGGAGGTGGCAGTGAGCCGAAGTCAGGCCGCTGCACTCCAGCCTGGCGCCTGGTGACAGAGTGAGACTCTGTCTCAAAAAAAAAAAAAGATCAGTAAGCAACAAGAAAGGAGCCCCAGGTTGGGGAGAACAATTGTTCCAAGAGACACCTAATCAGAGACAAGTCACTGGCACACTTTCTGTTCCCGAGTACCTCACGTCCCATGTAGCCCCTCCAGGATGACTCTGTAAAAATTATCTCCAGTCCCTGCCTCTTTGCAGACAGCCCCTTCTCTGCTGTGCTGCCCACTGCTTCCTTGCAATGTACTGTCCCTCTAGTAAATCTGCCTTTCTTTCCTCAGGACTGTCTTGGTAAATTCTTTTATTGCTTACAACACTAGCCCTGGCCAGTCATACCTGTGACATATTTCTCTCTGTCTCTCTCTCTCTCTCTTTTTTTTTTTTTTTGTAGAGACAGAGACCCCATCTGCATTATTATTATTATTATTTTTTTAGACGAAGTCTCATTCTGTCACCCAGGCTGAAGTTCAGTGGCACAACCTTGGCTCACTGCAATCTCTGCCTCCTCGGTTCAAACGATTCTGCTGCCTCAGCCTCCTGAGTAGATGGGATTATAGGCGCCTGCTACCACACCCGGCTAATTTTTTGTATTTTAAGTAGAGACAGAGTTTCACCGTGTTAGTAAGGATGGTCTCGATCTCCTGACCTCATGATCTGCCCACCTTGGCCTCCCAAAGTGCTGGGATTACGGGTGTAAGTCACTGCACCCAGCCCCATTAAAAATAAGAATAATTGGCCGGGCGTGGTGGCTCATGCCTGTAATCTCAGCACTTTGGGAGGCTGAGGCGGGCAGATCACCTGAGGTCAGGAGTTCAAGACCAACCTGGCCAACATGGTGAAACCCTGTCTTTTAAAATAATAGTAATAATAGGGGGCTGGGCACGGTGGCTCACGCCTGTAATCCCAGCACTTTGGGAGGCCAAGGCGGGTGGATCACGAGGTCAAGAGATCGAGACCATCCTGGTCAACATGGTGAAACCCCGTCTCTACTAAAAATACAAAAAAATTAGCTGGGCATGGTGGCGCGTGCCTGTAATCCCAGCTACTCAGGAGGCTGAGGCAGGAGAATTGCCTGAACCCAGGAGGCGGAGGTTGCGGTGAGCCAAGATCGCGCCATTGCATTCCAGCCTGGGTAACAAGAGTGAAACTCCATCTCCAAATAAAAAATAATAATTATTATTATTATTTTTATTATTATTAACAAAAATTCTCAAGGGCTCTGTGCTAACAGAGCATGCCTCCACTACCCCAGGTTCTGGCCCAGAGCCTTGGGGGCTGAATTTCCTTGTATGTTCAAGAATGTCTCAATTCACCCTCCTCACCGCTTCCTGGGACCCCTCCAGCCATGCTTCTCCCTGCCCCACTTCCCAGGCTGATGCCAAACTCCACCCAGCAGGTTTCCTTCCCTAGGGCCAAATCTTGGTCCTCAGCAGGTGTCTTGCTATAGACAGCTCTCCAAATAACACCTGAATGACCCTAGCCTTTGGCTTGAGCTCACTAGCTTTGTCACCAGAGCCTAATTTCTGGTGGCCTCTATGACTCTGAGAGATTAAGCAATGTCTTAGGTCTATAGCAAGTCTACCCCAAAGGCTTATTATGTCTTTCCCCTGCCCCACGCCATCTCCCCTTGAGCCAGGGAGGCTCCCGGCCTTTGGGGCCTCATCTCCTCATCTACAAAACAGAGGCTAACATTAGTCCCTCTGTAGGTTGCTGTGAAGAATAAAGGAGTTAATGGCTGAAAAATCCTCAGCCCAGGGCCTGGCATAGAGAAAACCCTTTGAAATATTAGTGGACATGGTTATGATTATTATTATTTTGAGACGGAGTCTCAACAACGACATCAATAACAACAATGGCTGGGCGCGGTGGTTCACGCCTGTAATCCCAGCACTCTGGGAGGCTGAGGTGGGCAAATCACGAGGTCAAGAGATCAAGACCACCCTGGCCAACATGGTGAAACCCCGTCTCTACTAAAAATACAAAAATTAGCTAGTTGTGATGGCCTGTAATCCCAGCTACTCGGAAGGCTGAAGCAAGAGAATCACTTGAACCTGGAAGGCGGAGGTTGCAGTGAGCCACGATCATGCCTTTGCACTCCAACCTGGGCAACAGGACTGAAACTCCATCTCAATAAATAAATAAATAAATGATAGAGATTGGGTGACTTTAAATCCTGTGTCTTTCCGCTATAATGGGAAGAAGGGAGAACAAGACACCAGAGATTCTTTTTTTTGAGATGAAATCTTGCTCTGTCACCCAGGCTGAAGTGCCGTGGCACAATCTTGGCTCCCTGCAACCTTTGTCTCCCAGGTTCAAGCAATTCTCCTGCATCAACCTTCTCAGTAACTAGGATTACAGGTGTGTGCCGCCATGCCTAGCTAATTTTTATATTTTTAATAGAGATGGGGTTTCACTATATTGCCCAGGCTGGTCTTGAACTCCTGACTTCCTGATTTCTGGTGATCCACCTGCCTCAGCCTCCCAAAGTTTTGGGATTACAGGCATGAGCCACCGTGCGTGGCCAGGAGATCCTTTTTTTTTTTTTTTGAGACGGAGTTTCGCTCTTGTTACCCAGGCTGGAGTGCAATGGCGCGATCTCGGTTCACCGCAACCTCCGCCTCCTGGATTCAGGCAATTCTCCTGCCTCAGCCTCCTGAGTAGCTGGGATTACAGGCACGCGCCACCATGCCCAGCTAATTTCTTGTATTTTTAGTAGAGACGGGGTTTCACCATGTTGACCAGGATGGTCTCGATCTCTTGACCTCGTGATCCACCCGCCTTGGCCTCCCAAAGTGCTGGTATTACAGGCGTGAGCCACCGCGCCCGGCAGGAGATCCTTTTTAACATTGGTTTCATCTCACCTTCTGTTATGGCCCTTTGACCAATGCCTATTGATTGATAGAGCCCACTACCTGCCTCTGCCCCCACCATTAAAGTCTTCTGTCCTGTAGACTCCTAATTGATTTCACTTATTAACCGTAAGACCTGAGCAGGCCAAATGCAGTGGCTCACACCTGTAATCCCAGCACTTTGGGAGGCCAAAGTCGGAGAATGACTTGAGCTCAAGAATTCCAGTCTGCAGAGAGCTATGATTGCACCACTGCATTCCAGCCTAGGTGACAGAGAGAGACCTGGTCTCTAAAAGATTTTGAGCAAATTGCTCTGCTTCTCTGAGCATTTCTGATATGTAAAGTGAGCATCATGATGTCTTGTAAGTACAGGATAAAACAATGAGATGAGAAACACAAAGTCCAGATTACAGGACTTGGTTAGGCTCAGGTAGAATCTATACTCAGCTGAGACTCTCATGGGAGAAAAGGAATGTCTCTGAGGCTGCAGGTCATGGGTGATCCACAGGTCTCCCCATGCCTCTTTCTCCCATTATTTCCACTGTATATGTTTATTGGCTCTGTCTGAATCTGCTCCTTCAGGGCAGAGATTTCTCAGCTTTCCTAATTGCTGCTTCCTCAGTGCCACACCCACAGACAATGTACATCAAATATATGACGGATGAATGAATGAAAAGGAAATGAAATCCCCCACCTAAGGTCGCCCTCCAGCCTGGACAACAGAGCAAGATCCTATCTCAGAAAACATATGTATATATTTATGTGTGTGTGTGTGTATATATATATATATATATATATATATATATATAAAATTTTATTTTATTTTATTTTATTTATTTATTTATTTATTTAAAAAAAAAGACAGGGTTTCTCCATGTTGGTCAGGCTGGTCTTGAACTCCCAACCTCAGGTGATCCGCCCACCTCAGCCTCCCAAAGTGCTGGGATTACAGGGGTGAGCCACCGCACCCGGTTTTATTTTATTTTTTTAAAGACAGGGTTTCACCATGTTGGTCAGGCTGGTCTTGAATTCCCGACCTCAGGTGATCTGCCCACCTTGGCCTCCAAAGTGTTTGGATTACAGGCGTGAGCCACCACACCCGGCCAAAAAACATATACATATATATATACATATATATATATACACACACACACATATATATATATATGTGCACTTTTTTTTTTTAAAGATGGGGTTTCACCATGTTGGTCAGGCTGGTCTTGAACTCCCAACTTCAGGTGATCCACCCTCCTTGGCCTCTAAAGTGCTTGGATTATAGGCGTGAGCCACCATACCTGGCCCTAAAAAACATATATTTTTATTTTTTTATTTTATTTATTTATTTTTTGAGACGGAGTTTCGCTCTTGTTACCCAGACTGGAGTGCAATGGTGCGATCTCGGCTCACTGCCACCTCTGCCTCCCGGATTCAAGCAATTCTCCTGCCTCAGTCTCCCAAGTAGCTGGGACTACAGGCATGTGCCACCATGCCCAGCTAATTTTTGTATTTTTAGTAGAGATGGGGTTTCACCATGTTGACCAGGATGGTCTTGATCTCTTGACCTCGTGATCCACCTGCCTCGGCCTCCCAAAGTGCTGGAATTACAGGCGTGAGCCACCGCGCCCGGCCAAAAATATATATATATGTATACATTTTTTTTTTTTTTTTTTTTTTGAGACGGAGTTTCGCTCTTGTTACCCAGGCTGGAGCGCAATGGCGCGATCTCGGCTCACCGCAATCTCCGCCTCCTGGGTTCAGGCAATTCTCCTGCCTCAGCCTCCTGAGTAGCTGGGATTACAGGCACGCGCCACCGTGCCCAGCTAATTTTTTTTTTTTTTGTATTAGTAGAGACGGGGTTTCACCATGTTGACCAGGATGGTCTCGATCTCTTGACCTCGTGATCCACCCGCCTCGGCCTCCCAAAGTGCTGGGATTACAGGCTTGAGCCACCGCGCCCGGCCTTTTTTTTTTTTTTTTTTTGAGACGGAGTTTCGCTCATTACCCAGGCTGGAGTGCAATGGCGCGATCTCAGCTCACCGCAACCTCCGCCTCCTGGGTTCAGGCAATTCTCCTGCCTCAGCCTCCTGAGTAGCTGGGATTACAGGCACGTGCCACCATGCCCAGCTAATTTTTTGTATTAGTAGAGACGGGATTTCACCATGTTGACCAGGATGGTCTCGATCTCTTGACCTCGTGATCCGCCCGCCTCGGCCTCCCAAAGTGCTGGGATTACAGGCTTGAGCCACCGCGCCCGGCCTCAAAAATATATATTTTTGAAGAAACTTAAAAAATTAGGCAGGTGCGGTTGTGAGCAGCTGTAGTCCCAGCTACTCTGGAGGCTGAGGCAGGAGGATAGCTTGAGCCTAAGAGTTCTAGGCTAGAAGTGAGCTATGATCAGGCCACTGCACTCCAGCTTGGGCAGCAGAACAAGACCCTATCTCTAAAATTAAAAAAAAAAAAAAAAAAGGCCCGGTGCTGTGGCTCACACCCATAATCCCAGCACTTTTGGAGGCTGAGGCTAATTGATAGAGCTCAGGAGTTTGAGACCAGCCTGGCCAACATGGTGAAACCCTGTCTCTACTAAAGATACAAAATTTAGCTGAGCATGGTGGCATGCACCTGTAATTCCAGCTACTCAGAAGGCTGAGGCAGGAGAATCGTCTGAACCTGAGGGACAGAGGTTGCAGTGAACCGAGATCATGCCACTGCACTCCAGTCTGAGTGACAGAATGAGACTCTGTCTCAAAAAATAAAAATTAAATTTAAAAATTGTAGGCTGGGGTGGCAGCTCACGCCTGTAATCCCAGCACTTTGGGAGGCCAAGGTGGGTGGATCACGAGGTCAGGCATTCGAGACCAGCCTGGCAAACATAGTGAAACCCTGTCTCTACTAAAAATACGGAAAATTAGCTAGGTGTGGTGGCAAGCACCTGCAATCCCAGCTACTCAGGAGGCTGAGACAGGAGAATTGCTTGAACCTGGGAGGCAGAGGTTGCGGTGAGCCGAGATTGCACCACTGTACCACTGCACTCCAGCCCAGGTGACAGTGTGAGACTCCATCTCAAACAAAACAAAACAAAACAAATTGTAACACTTATCCCCACAACAGGAAACTGAGATACTGGAGGTAGGTATGGGAAGATTTACTTTTTAGTACACATCCTGATATACTTTGTACCATATGCATGTAACTGGTAACATTTTAATTAATTTTAGCTTTCTAATAGTGTGTGAGAACTAAAAGAGGTGACGATTTAGTGTTGTGTGACAATTAATTTAATGTAGTGTGAAAGGAATGCTAAAGTGAGTTTGTCCAAAGATCAACTGCCTGTCTGACCTTTCCCACTACAATGAACTCCAAGGTCTCAGTTCTTTTATTTTATTTTTAAGACGGGGTTTCACCATGTTGGTCAGGCTGGTCTTGAACTCCCGACCTCAGGTGATCCGCCCGCCTTGGCCTCCAAAGTGCTTGGATTACAAGCGTGAGCTGCCACGCCTGGCCCTCAGTTCTTTTGATATAAGAGATTTGGGTTGTATTGTGCAATGCTTGACATAATGAGACTACTAGGCTTGGGGGCTCTTTTACGAGATTTCACTGTGACAACAATAGTTTTAGTCCCAGTCCCTTCATAGTTGGAAGCATAATGTTCCTGAACCCTGCACTCACAGATATAGACAAATATTTCTTCTTCCAAAACAGTAAAGAGGTCTAGATGAGCTGCTGGTCATTTGGGGGTAAGGGAGGCATTTGAGGGCACTGGGCCTGGTCAAGGGGTGATACGGGTATTTCTAGGAGCTACCAAAGGCTGGCTGCTGAGCTCTTGAACAGGGCTGACTGGTGGGGGGGCCTTCAGGGCCCAGACCAAATGGCGAACCCGCCGGTGCTGCTGCAGCCAATAGAGCATCTCCACTTTGTCGCTCTTCATCTTGTCCAGGTAGCGCCGCCCCTTGAAGATCACTGGCTCGCCAAAGATTGACTCAATCTCCTCCAGGAGGGAAGCCAAAGAAGACTCCATTAAGTTGAGCTTCCTGTGGAGTTGGCTGCGGATCTGATTCTCCTCCAGTAAGTGACTGGAGCTCAAGTTGGTCTTTTTGAAGAAGCGGTTGGGGTTGGAAGCTCGTCCCTCAAACCACTCTAGTCTCGCTAGCAATGCCTCCCGCAGCTGAATGGGCTTCAGGGCTTGCTCCCAGGCATTCACCAATGAAGGCAGCTGTCTCAGACGGGCTTTGGAGCTGTACTTAATGGCCATGTCCACCCGGTCTTTGTCGGGGACCTCAAGCACAGACCACAGTTGTTGCAGACGCTTCTGCAGGCTCAGGATTTTGTGTGATTCTCCCAGGTGGGGGGTTTTCCCAGTTCCTAGCCTGTGCTCCAGCACAGTGTTCCAATCCCACTCTCCTGGCACAAAGTCTGGTTCTTCATCTTCTAGCAATGGGGGAGGGTGCTGAATCTCTAGGGACTCATTGACAGGGGCCGCAGTCTCCCCAGGAACCTCTTCTTCATACATTTGAAAGATGACATGAAGGAAATCTGTTTCATGGTTGGTAAGGTACTTGAAGTAGTCATCCACAGACAAGGTGGTTTTCCACCAGTTCATCAAGGAGGGCTTGTTTGACCACCTCTCCCAGCTTTTGGTAGCTTGGGGTGATGGGAAGGGGGACATCTTCTCAGCATCGGACTGTAAAGTGTTTGCTCTTTGAGAGTAAAGTCCAACCAGCTCAGGGTTGATGATTCGATACTGGTTTTCTTGACGTAGAAAGGCTGAGGACAGGAAGGTCGACCAGTCTTTATCTGCTGCAGGCTCAACTAGAGGCCCTTGATCAAAATGTAAGTGGTCAGCAGAGACCCGGCTCATCAACTCCTTATAGACCTCCTTGGTACTACTGCCAACGAAGTTATCAATATCCATTTTTTCAATGGCTTTAGGATCCAGTTCACCAACCAGATGGTTATATAGGGCTCCGGCCCCCTCAACGTGGAAAGAGTCTAAAAAGTTTCTATCAGACACCTGTACGGCAGCCACCTGGACCACAACCTCCTTTCTAAGCTTCAAAGTAATGGTCACTGGCTGTGGGTGAAGTGGAAAGGAATTGGGTGGTTGGGGGTCCCACTGCCCAGAGGTTTCTTCCTCCTGGAGGTTCCTCAATATCTTCTCCAGCTCCTCCAGGTGATGCCCTGCAGCTGGGGGACGGGTCACAACCCCCAGGAGAGGAGGCAGGCCTGAGTCCAGTGGTGGGTAGCGAGTCCCCTCCAATTTCATGTTCTTTACCAACTGCTTCAGATCCTCAGCCACGATGTACCCAGTCAGCTCTGGTTTGCTCTCTGTAGCCAAGACCAGTGGGGTTAAGGGGCAAGACGGGAGTGGAGGAAGGCCCAACTCATCTGCCAGTCTCCAGCCCTCACGCAGGGAGGGCATGGATTGGCTTCTCCGGAGCTCGGAGTAGAAAGGCGAGTGGGAAGCCCTGCTGGTAGGAGACACAGGATAGCTGGGCAGCGACACAATCGGTGAGGAACTGATGTCGATTTCTCTCTTCTTTCCTAAGGAGGGCAGCCAGTGGAGAGGCTTTTTCCTCTTCAGCAGAGGGATGGACTTCAATTCCTTCACTGGATCCATCCTTCCAGGCTCACTGAGAAACTCTGGTGGACGACTGAGTTGGATGAGGTAATTCAGGTTGAGGTTAGAGCACTGCACTTGGGCGAAGCCAGTGCTGTGAGGCCAGGGGATAGGACACAGCTTGAACGTCCCAGCGGGGCAGACGGGGCACAGCTTGTCCACACTTCCAGAGGCCTGCTCTGCCTTCAGCAGGGCCTGGAAGTCGGCGAGCAGGCAACGATAGACGTTAGCACTAGTGAGGAAGAGTGTGCAGTCCCTGGCAAGGCTGGCGGCCAACCGGGTAAGGGTGGCTGATTCAGTGAAGACCCCTCTGGAGGTCGACATGGTCACCAGCAGGTGCAGGTAGCGCAAGAAGAGCTGCTCGCTGCTCAGCAGCACGTAAGCCTCAAGACGCTTCCGGAGCTTCAGGTTGTTCTTGTGGCTCAGATTAAGTTCGGTGGGCGGCTCCCGCCAGCTGCACTTCAGCTCATCCAGGATGACCCTGATGAGACGTAGTCGGGCTTCAGGAGGCACTCGCGCTGACATCCCGCTGCTGGCTAGCAGCTTGGCCACCTGGCTGCATAGCGACGCCACCGTCAGCTTCGCGAGAGGTAAGGACTGCAGAATCCGGCCCTCCTGTCGGGGGCGCTTCTGAGGCTCTGGGGACGTCGCCTTAGCGGGGAAGAGAGACAACGGACGCAGCAATCGGTGGTAAACCCGCTGGAGCTGATGCTCGGGCTTCGCGGGCTCCATGTTAGCGCCGGCGGCAGCAGCCATAAGTGAACAGAAAGCCGAATGGTTACTAAGGCAACCAGGGATCCGACAGCCCGAGTGCGCCTGCGCGGCCGCTACCCTTTGGCAGACAGGGGCAGGTCCTGGCGCGCGCACGCACTAGGAGGCGGAGCTAAGGAGTGGCTTTCGAGGCTCCGCCCCCGCGACACAGCGCTGGTTGGCGCTCCTGCGCCGGAGCTGCTGTGAGTCTCGAGCTGGTGACTGTGTCCAGAATGGCCTCGGACTCGGGGACCCAGGGGACCCTCTGCACGGTGAGGGTCGAGGCTTCCTGTGGAGCCTCGCCAGGCAGAGAGCCTTGGCCCCTGGGGTGATTGTTACCTTGGGAAGAGGGGATGGAGTGGGCACCTGGGTTGGGGCCTGGGGCCACGGGGTGAAACTAGGGTGCGAGGGTAGCAGAGGGCCTGCGTGAGTGTTGGGGAGGTGACACCATGGTCTTGGAATGCTCATGAGTGATCATGAAGAAGGTGCTTGAAGAAGGGTTATGTGGAGTGGTGGTCATAGGGTAGGTGGTGAAGCAAAGTCATACCAAGGCGCTTCCCCAGTGATCATCGGTTGGTCCGTGCCGCCCTTGCAGTTGGAGTTCGCGGTGCAGATGACCTGTCAGAGCTGTGTGGACGCGGTTCGGAAGTCCCTGCAAGGGGTGGCAGGTAAGAACAGGGTAAAATTTACTGCGGACAGTCAAGAGGCCTCTGGGAGGGACCAGGTGAATCTATTAGTTGAACCCTACTCCCATGTTACAGATGCAGAAACCGAACCCCCGAGAGTGGAAGGAATGTTCTCAGAGTCACACACAGACCTGGGGGCAGAGCCTAGCGTACAGCTCTCCAGCTTGCCCTGTGATGGGCTCTTACTGCCTGTCTTGAAGTCCTGAACCTCCTGTGCCCCCGGAGACTGAGCAGTTAGACTGAGGGAGTTCCTTGGAAAACATGCAGTTCCTGCTTGGGAAACACCATAATGTTGACAAAGCAAACAGTAGCACTGGCCCTATGCCATCCTGGGTAGCTTCTGGTTCTTAAAAGGCCAGCTGGTCTGGAGGTGACCTGGCACAATTAGAAACATCTGGAAAGGTAGAGCCATTAGCATGGCTCTGGGAACTGGCTTCCTTTGATTCTGTTAAGTGTTCATCCACGCCCGGCTCAGTGGCTCACACCTGTAATCCCAGCACTTTGGGGACGCTGAGCTGGGTGAGCTGCTCAAGTCCAGGAGTTTGAGACCGGCCTGAGCAACATGGCAAAAACCATTCTCTACAAAATATACACAAATTAGTTGGGCATGGCGGCATACTCCTATAGTCCCAGCTACTGGGGAGGCTGAGGGAGGAGGATCACTTGAGCCCAGGAGGTCAAGGCTGCAATGAGTTGCGATTGTGCCACTGCACTCCAGACTGGGTGACACAGTGAGAACCTGTCTCAAAAAAAAAAAAAAATTTACCCAGTCATTCGGCAGGTATAGACCAGATACTGGGGCTTTTTAGGGAGAAGAGTTCACAGGGGTATTAGGCACATCCCTTGCACTCAGGTGGAAATGAGCATGCAAGCGTTGCCTGGATGGCGTTCACAGAACACTTAGTGGAAAGAGCAATTCTGAGAGAGAATGAGATGAGATGGCTTCTGAAGCTGGTAGTGGTGGACTCTGTATAGTGGTTAAGGGCATGAGCTCTAGAGTTCAAATCCCCTCTTTGCTACTTAATGGCACTAAGACTTCATGCATGTAACTTTTTGTGTCTCTGTTTCTTCAGTGTTCAACGGGGGATGATAATAGAAGCTACTCTGGAGGATTTTCCTGAAGAGTAACCAAGTTAATACAAAAAAAGCACTTAGAAAAGTCTTTGACATGTAGTAATAGCCCAATAAATCCTAGGGGATTTTGAGAGGAAGGGCTTACATGTGGTGATCTGGTTGGTGGGAGGCTGGAGGGGACAATGTTGAAGCTGGGTTTGCTTAGACGATGTGTTTTGGGGTGGTGCATGAGCCCTCCACTTCCCGTAAAACTCGCCTGCCAGGAGAGCAGACAGCTGGCCTTTTTCTTGGACCCAGGGCAGTTTTCAGCCCTCAGCATGTTTGTAAGGCACCAGATAAAGACTTCTGGTGACTCTGTGTTGTCTGGCCTTCTGTTTTCTCCCTCACTGGGCTCTGAGCCAACCAAGGCCGGGCCTGGCCACGTTCCGAGGTTTACCAGTCTTTTTTTTTTTTTTTTTTTTTTTTGAGACGGAGTTTCGCTCTCGTTACCCAGGCTGGAGTGCAATGGCGCGATCTCGGCTCACTGCAACCTCCACCTCCTGGGTTCAGGCAATTCTCCTGCCTCAGCCTCCTGAGTAGCTGGGATTACAGGCACGCGCCACCATGCCCAGCTAATTTTTTTGTATTAGTAGAGACGGGGTTTCACAATGTTGACCAGGATGGTCTCGATCTCTTGACCTCGTGATCCACCCGCCTCGGCCTCCCAAAGTGCTGGGATTACAGGCTTGAGCCACCGCGCCCGGCCACCAGTCTTAAGTATCAAATTGAATGGCTGCTTAGCTAAGGAACATGTTGGCAAGGCTGGTATCAAACTCCTGGCCTCATGTGATTCACCTGCCTCTACCTCCCAAAGTGCTGGGATTACAGGCTTGAGCCACCACACCTGGCCATCTGACAACTGACTTTTGAACTTGACCCTTGTGAACCTCACAGAGCTCTTGCCCTCAAAGAGCTGGCAGCCTAGGAGTGAAACAGAGGACTGTAGTCAGTGCAGTGTGAATTACAGGGGGCGGAGCATGAGCTGCTACAGGACCACGATGGGTGTGGTCCTAACCCAGCCTAGAGCCTAGGTGCTGCTTCCTAGGGTGAGCAGAATATCTGGGTTAAGTGCTGGACTCTGGAGCTAGGCTGCATGGGCAGAGGTCCAGTTGCACAGCTTACTACAGTGTGACTTTGAGCAAGTTTCCTTATCTTTCTGTGCCTCAGCTTTCTCATCTGTCAAATAGGGATCATTGTACCTAACTCTCAGGCTTAGTAGAAGTACCAAATCTGTTAAGACAGGTCAAACACAGGCCTTGCTCACAGTCTGTGTCCAGTAAATGTCAACACTACTGATGATGGCTATAGTCCCTCCCTTTTATGTGTGTAACAGGTTTATTAAGATATAATTGATAGCCTGGGCACAGTGGCTCACGTCTGTAATCACAGAACTTTGAAAGGCTGAGTCTGGCAGATCACTTGAGGTCAGGAGTTTGAGACCAGCTGGCCAACATGGTGAAACGCCATCTCTACTAAAAATACAAAAAAAATTAGCTGGGCATGGTGGCGCACACCTGTAGTCCTAGCTACTTGGGAGGCTGAGGCAGGAGAATTGCTTGAACCCAGGAGGCAGAGGCTGTAGTGAGCCGAGATCACACCACTGCACTCCAGTCTAGGTGACAAAACAAGACTCTGTTTCTTTTTTTTTTTTGAGACGGAGTTTTGCTCTTGTTACCCAGGCTGGAGTGCAATGGTGCGATCTCGGCTCACCGCAACCTCCGCCTCCTGGATTCAGGCAATTCTCCTGCCTCAGCCTCCTGAGTAGCTGGGATTACAGGCATGCGCCACCACGCCCAGCTAATTTTCTGTATTTTTAGTAGATACGGGGTTTCACCATGTTGACCAGGATGGTCTCGATCTCTTGACCTCGTGATCCACCCGCCTCGGCCTCCCAAAGTGCTGGGATTACAGGCGTGAGCCACCACGCCCGGCCAACACTCTGTTTCAAAAAAAAAAAAAAAAAGATATAATTCATGAACTGTAAAAATCACCCATTTAGGCCAGGTGTTGTGGCTTATGCCTGTAATCCCAGCACTTTGGGAGGCCGAGGTGGGCAGATAACTTGAGCTCAGGAGTTTGACACCAGCCTGGGCAACGTGGCAAAACCCCGTCCCTACTAAAAATACAAAAAATTAGCTGGGTGTGGTGCCGCACACCTGTAGTTAGTACCTGGTACTTTGGAGGCTGAGGCAGAAGAATCGCTTGAACCCAGGAGGCAGAGGTTGCAGTGAGCTGAGATTGTGCCATTGCACTCCAGCCTAGGTGACAGAGCAAGACTCTGTCTTAAAAAATAAATAAATAAATAAATAAATCACCCATTTAAAGGATATAGTTCAGCTGTTTGTACTATATTCAGAGTTGTGCAACCATCTCTCCACTGTTAGGTTTACATTTCCAACACTTGATAAGTCCTAGGCAGGAGCTGGGCATGATGGCTCATCCCTGGAATCTCTTTGGGAGGCTGAGGCAGGAGCGTCACTCGAGGTCAGGAGTTCCAGACTAGCCTGGCCAACATGATGAAACCCTGTCTCTACTAAAAATACAAAAATTAGCTGGTCATGGTGGCATGTGCCTATAGTCCCAGCTACTTGAGAGGCTGAGGCATGAGAACCAAGGAGGTGGAGGTTGCATTGAGCCAAGATTGCACCACTGTGCTCCATCCTGGAGGATAGAGTGAGACTCTGTTTCCAAAAAAAATAAAATAAAATGCTAAGCCAGGCATGGTAGTTCACATCTGTAATCCCAATACTTTGGTGGGCCCAGGCGGGAAGATCTCTTGAGGCCAGAAGTTTGAGACCAGCCTGGGAAACAAATTGAGACCCCACATCTACAAAATTTTTTTTACAAAAGAAATCCTGAGGCTGGGCACGATGGGTCACACTTATAATCCCAGCCCTTTGGGAGGCTGAGGAAGGTGGAACTTGAGGTCAGGAGTTCAAGACCAGCCTGGCCAACATGGTGAAACCCCGTTTCTACTATAGATACAAAAAAATTAGCTGGACCTGGTGGTGGGCACCTGTAATCCCAGCTACTCAGTAGGCTGAGGCAGGAGAATCGCTTGAACCCAGGAGGTAGAGGTTGCAGTGAGCAGAGATTGCACCACTACACTCCAGCCTGGGCAACAACAGCAAGACACCACCTCAAAAAAAATTTTTTTTTTGGCTGAGTGCAGTGGCTCACACCTGTAATCCTAAAACTTTGGGTGGCCGAAGTGGGCAGATCACCTGAGGCCAGGGGTTTGAGACCAGCCTGGACAACATAGTGAAACCCCATCTCTACTAAAACTACAAAAATTAGCTGGGTGTGGTGGTGCATGACTGTAATCCCAGCTACTTGGGAGGCTGAGGCAGGAGAATTGCTTGAACCTGGGAGGTAGAGATTGCAGTGAGCCAAGATTGCACCATTGCACTCCAGCCTGAGCAACAGAGTGAGAATCTGCCTCAAAAAAAAAAAAAAAAATTTGAACTATCTCCTACAGGAAGAGTATTTTCTGTCTTTGTTCTAGATGTCTCTATTTTAGACATCTTATGTACAGGCATTATATAATATATGTGGCTTTTGTGACTGCCTTTCACGTAACATAATGTTTCAAGGTCCGTCCATGTTGCAGCATGTATCAGCATTTAATTCTTTTTTTTTTTTTGAGATGGAGTCTTGCTCTGTCACCAGGCTGGAGTGCAGTGGCACAATCTCGGCTCACTGCAGCCTCCGCCTCCTGGGTTCAAACGATTCTTCTGCCTCAGCCTCCCAAGTAGCTGGGACCACAGGTGCATGCCACCATGCCCAGCTAATTTTTGTATTTTTAGTAGAGATGAGGTTTCACCATGGTCAGGATGGTCTCAATCTCTTGACCTCGTGATCCACCCACCTCAGCCTTCTAAAGTGCTGGGATTACAGGCATGAGCCACTGTGCCCGGCAGCATTTCATCCTTGAATAGTATTTCATTGTATGGATACCACATTTTATCTGTTCATTAGTTGATGGGGATTTAGGTTATTTTTACCTTATGGCTATTGTGAATAATGCTGCTATGGATAGCCCACTTAAAAAACACCACTTTAAAAAGAATTATGTATGTTTTGGCCGGGCATGGTAGCTCACGCCTGTAATCCCAGCACTTTGGGAGGCCGAGGATGGCGGATCACAAGGTCAAGAGATTAAGACCATCCTGGCCAACATGGAAACCCTGTCTCTACTAAAAATACAAAAATTAGCTGGGCCTAGTGGCACATGCCTGTAGTCCCAGCTACTAGGGAGGCTGAGGCAGGAGAATTACTTGAACCTGGAAGGCAGAGGTTGCAGTGAGCTGAGATCATGCCACTGCACTCCAGCCTGGGTGACAGAGCAAGATTCTGTCTAAAAAAAAAAAAAAAAATTATGTATGTTTCAAAAGTTATAAATAATGCCTAGCATGTATTAGGACTCACAGAAATCCTTAGGGCAAGGTGGCATTATCCTTATTTGTATGAAAAGAAGCAGACTCTGAGTGAAGAGGCTTACTCAGGGTTACACAGTTGCAGGGTAGCTTGCCTCTGGCCATGGAAAGTCGGTGGATATGGGGATGGAGAATCGCTGGGTGTTTCTCTGTTCCCTGCTGCCAGCAGTGGGTGCCAGCCTCTGTTGTCCTCTTCCCTCTCTCTCTCACCAGGTGTCCAGGATGTGGAGGTGCACTTGGAGAACCAGATGGTCTTGGTACACACCACTCTGCCCAGCCAGGAGGTGCAGGCTCTCCTGGAAGGCACGGGGCGGCAGGCAGTACTCAAGGGCATGGGCAGCGGCCAGTTGCGTGAGTGACCACTATGGCTTTAGCCTTGGCCTCTCTGGGAGGGAGGTGGTTGAGAGCTGGTACAAATCTAACCATAGGAGTCTCGGGCTCTGGGTTGCAGTGGCTTTGAGAAAGGTGTGAAAATTATGTGAGACTCCCTGCCCTTCCCGAGCTCCTGAAGAGGTGTGCTGGGTGAGGTGGCAAGGCAGCCCAAGTGTTTTAATACCTTGCAGAGAATCTAGGGGCAGCAGTAGCCATCCTGGGGAGGCCTGGCACTGTGCAGGGGGTGGTGCGCTTCCTACAACTGACCCCTGAGCGCTGCCTCATCGAGGGAACTATTGACGGCCTGGAGCCTGGGCTGCATGGACTCCATGTCCATCAGTACGGGGACCTCACAAAGAACTGCAACAGGTGAGTGGTCTAAAGTCTCCCCAGTAGCATCCTCAGCTACACATTTTCACACTTGGCCTTCATGAATACCCTGTGAGGCACATATACACAGGCACAACCTCCAAATGTGGAAACTGAGCCTCAGAGAGGTTAAACGATTTGCCAAAGGTCCAGAGCAGGTAAGAGGTAGAGTTGGGATTTGAGTCAAGATCTGACCTCGACTGGGCGCAGTGTCTCATGGCTGTAATCCCAGCACTTTAGGAGGCTGAGACAGGCAGATCACCTGATGTCAAGAGTTCAAGACCAGCCTGGTGATCATGGTGAAACTGCATCTCTACTAAAAATACAAAAAAATTAGCTGGGCACAGTGGCACATGGCTATAATCCCAGGTACTCAGGAGGCTGAGGCAGTAGAATCGCTTGATCTCAGGAGGCAGAGGTTGTGGTGAGTCAAGATTGCACCACTGTGCAAAATTCCATCTAACAAAAAAAAAAAGATCTGAACTTGAAGTCCTGCTTATAACCACCTTACTACCTCCGAAATGGGAGGGAACTCCTGGACACAGGAAAGGAAGGGTCCCCATGCCATGGTGTTTGTCATGCTGTGATATAACTAGTTGTTTACTCATCTGTGACTCCCCTGAAGCTTATTGAGGACAGGTACCATGTCTGATTCTTTTTGGTGCCCTCTGCCCAAAGCCCAGCACAGAGTAGGCCAGCTTGTTGAATAAATGGATGAAACAAATACAGATAGATGAGAGGGTAGGACACCTGGCCTGTGACCTGCTTTCCTGACCACCTGTTTCCTTTCTTTCTTAGCTGTGGGGGCCACTTTAACCCTGATGGAGCATCTCATGGGGGCCCCCAGGACTCTGACCGGGTAAGTGTCTCTCTGGGTTTGGGCTTGGGTTGGGATGAGAGAGAACCCAAGGTCACAGAGGCAGGGCAGGCAGCTCTTGGGATTTTTATTTTTATTTTGTTTTTTGAGATGGAGTCTCGCTTTGTTGCCAGGCTGGAGTGCAGTGGTGCAATCTCAGCTCACTGCAACCTCCGCCTCCAGGGTTCAAGGGATTCTTCTGCCTCAGCCTCCCGAGTAGCTGGGATTATAGCCATCCACCACCACATTCAGCTAATTTTTACATTTTTAGTAGAGACAGGGTTTCACCATGTTGGCCAGGATGGTCTTGATCTCCTGACCTGTGATCCACCTGCCTTGGCCTTCCAAAGTGCTGGAATTACAGGCGTGAGCCACTGCACCCGGCCTTTTTTTTTTTTTTGAGACAGAGTTTCTCCCTCGTTGCCCAGGCTGGAGTACAACGGCGAGATCGAGGCTCACCACAACCTCTGCCTCCCGGGTTCAAGCAATTCTGCCTCAGCCTCCCAAGTAGCTGGGATTACAGGCATGTGCCACAGTGCCCGGCTAATTTTGTATTTTTAGTAGAGACAGGGTTTCTCCATGTTGGTCAGGCTGGTCTCGAACTCCCGACCTCAGATGATCAGCCCGCCTCAGCCTCCCAAAGTGCTGGTATTAGAGGTGTGAGCCACTGTGCCTGGCCTGCACTTGGGATCTTAACAGTGGGATTCTTTTTGGTGGGGTCTTTTCCTCTCACTTTATTTTGTTCAGTTTGGAAACATTTGTTGACACTTCCTGTGATCAAGGCCCAGGGGATACAGTAGCCCCAGTTCCTGACCCAAGGAGCTCACAGTCTTTGAGGGAGATCACGGAATTCCATGGTTTCTGGGCAGTGAGATAAACCTTGCAGGAGCCTGCAAGAGACCCTGGAGCCTAGAGTGAACACTTCATCTGCCTGAGGGGCAGAGGCAGCGGGAGGAAGTGAAAATATAGAAGTTGAGGGTTTTACCTAAATTGAAAAGGCCGTCCCTGGTGCTATCTAACACCCCTAGTCCTAGAGTTTCATTTTTCAGCAGAGAATCTTTTCCCAATCTTTAGGGAATTGTGTGTGCCTTAATGATTTTTGCCTTATCTGAGTACTAGTTGTACTGTTAGTTAATTATTTGATTTTTAAATTTTATTTTATTTTATTTTTTATTTATTTATTTTTTTTGAGATGTAGTTTCGCTCTTGTTACCCAGGCTGGAGTGCAATGGCACGATCTCAGCTCACCGCAACCTCTGCCTCCTGGGTTCAGGCAATTCTCCTGCCTCAGCCTCCTGAGTAGCAGGGACTACAGGCACGTGCCACCACGCCCAGCTAATTTTTGTATTTTTAGTAGAGATAGGGTTTCACTTTGTTGACCAGGATGGTCTCGATCTCTTGACCTTGTGATCCACCTGCCTCGGCCTCCCAAAGTGCTGGGATTATAGGCGTGAGCCATAAATTTTATTTTATTTTTTGAGATGGAGTTTCACTCTTCTTGCCCAGACTGGAATGCAGTGTCGTGATCCCGGCTCACTGCAACCTCTGCCTCCTGAGTTCAAGTGATTCTCCTGCCTCGGCCTCCCTAGTAGCTGGGACTACAGGTGCACACCACCACACCTGGCTAATTTTTGTATTTTTAGTAGAGACAGGGTTTCACCAGGTTGGCCAGACAGTCTTGACCGCCTGACCTCTAGTGATTCGCCCACCTCGGCCTCCCAAAGTGCTGAGATTACAGGAATGAGCCACTGTGCCCGGCTCTGACTGTGCTATTTTCTTTCTTTCTTTTTTTTTTTTTGAGATGGAGTTTTGTTCTTATCACCACAGCTGGAGAGCAGTGGCATGATCTCCACTCACTGCAACCTCCACCTCCCTGGTTCAAGCAGTTCTCCTGCCTCATCCTCCCGAGTAGCTGGGATTACAGGTGCCCACCACCACACCCAGCTAATTTTTTAATTTTTGGTAGAGAAAGGGTTTTGCTATGCTGGTCTCAAACTCTTAACCTCAGGCGATCCACCTGCCTTGGCCTCCCAAAGTGCTGGTTTTACAGGCATGAGCCACCGCGCCTGGCTGTGACTGTGCTATTTTCTATCTTGATGGGTCTGCAACTTTGTGCCACAAAACAAATGAAACCATGATACGTGTTTCTTAATGCATGTAACTGATTTTTTGGACTTTTGACAGTTCTGTCACCTTTCATGCTTTTCCTTTCTTCTCTTTCTTCCTTTTCCTTCCTTCTTTCCTTTTCTTTCTTTTCTTTTTTGAGACAGGGTCTCACTCTGTTGTCCATGCTGGAGTGCAGTGGTGTGATCATGGCTCACTACAGTCATGAACTCATGGATTCAAGCAATCCTCACACCTCATCTTTCTTTTTTTTTTTTTTTTGAGACGGAGTTTTGCTCTTGTTACCCAGGCTGGAGTGCAACGGCGCGATCTCGGCTCACCGCAACCTCCGCCTTCTGGGTTCAGGCAATTCTCCTGCCTCAGCCTCCTGAGTAGCTGGGATTACAGGCATGCGCCACCATGCCCAGCTAATTTTTTGTATTTTTAGTAGAGACGGGGTTTCACCATGTTGACCAGGATGGTCTCGATCTCTTGACCTCGTGATCCACCCGCCTCAGCCTCCCAAAATGCTGGGATTACTGGTGTGAGCCACCGCACCCGGCCTCACCCCTCATCTTTCTGATAGCTGGGACCACAAGCATATACCACCATGTGCAGCTAATTTTTTTTTTTTTTTTTTGGTAGAAATAGGGTCTCAATATATTCCTCAGGCTGGTCTCAAACTGCTGGGCGCAAGTGGTCCTCCCACCTCAGCCTCCAAAAGTGTTAGGATTACAGGCATGGTCTTGAACTCCCGACCTCAAGTGATCCACCTGTCTTGGCCTCCCAAAGTGTTGGGATTACAGGTGTGAGCCACCATGCTCAGACACTCTGTCACATATCTAATGGTCAAAAGTTTTTACTCCCTGCCCTGGGAAATTGGAGAGGCATTTCTATAGAGTCCATTGCATAGTGCCATGCTTATGCTCAGTGAATTAGTAATCTGCTGCTGCAAACCAAATGATTTCCAAAGTTAGGAGTTTAAAACAACAAACATTATGGGGCGGGGCGTGGAGAAAAAACAAACAAACAAACATTTACTGTCTCTGGGGCAGGAATTTGTGTGGACTTAGCTGGGTGCCTGCAGCTCAGGGTCACTCTCGGGGCTGCAGTCATCTCAGGGCTCCAGGTGGGGAGAATCTACTTCCAAGTCTGCTCATGTTGCTGCTGGCAGGCCCTGGGTCCTCCCTGGCTGTTGGCCAGAGACATCAGTTCTTTGCCACATGGGTCTCTCCCTAGGGCAGCTCACAACACAGCAGTTGGCTTCCCTCAGAGTGAATGAGCAAGAAAGAGAGAAAGGGCATCCAAGACTCAAGCCACATTCTTTTTGTAACCTAATCTTAGAAGTGACACTAGGTTCAGCCTGCACACAAGGGAGGTGCATCATAGAGGCCCTTTACCTCCTGCAGCCTTGAAAGATGATGGGCAGGAAGTAGGCAGGTGGAGAGGCTAAGAGTGGGAATGACAGGCCCAGCAAGAGAAGCTGCCCAGGCAAAGCCCTGGAGGCACGGATTGGCAGGGAGTGAGTGTTTCTGAAGGGCAGGAGACTGCCTTGTGACCTGTGTTTTCTTCCTGGGCCCCCGGTGGGGCAGCAAATCAGAAGGGGCTGGCATCAGTAGCTGTACCTCACCCAACCCCTTAATATTGATGCGGAAGAACTGAGCAGGAGCTGAGCGGCTAAGGCCACAGTGACGGGCAAGTTACTGTTGGGTTTCAGCCTCTGCTTTTCCCAGAAGGAAGAGAATTCCATCTGGGAATTTATATCCAAGCTTGGTTGTCCCTTGTACATCTCCTTTCTTTTTTCTTTTTCTTTTTTCTTTTTATTATTTTTTTAAAACGGGGTTTCACCATGTTGGTCAGGCGGGTCTTGAACTCCCGACCTCAGGTGATCCGCCCACCTTGGCCTCCAAAGTGCTTGGATTACAGGCGTGAGCCACCACGCCCGGCCGCGCATCTCCTAACTGATCTCTAAGCTCCCTTCTGTTCTCACCCCGCGCGAGTCCTTCCTTTTCATAGATTGTACTAGAGGGATTGTTCTGAAGCCTGGAGTAACCAGGCCATGCCCTTACCTGAAACCTATCTTGGCTCCCAGTGCCTGAGAGTACAAGCTGGGCCTAGCTTCTTGGTGTGGACATTCAATGCCCCACCCCCACCCTCGGCCTATTGCCCCCTGCCTGTGTGCTGAGGGAAGATCCTGGAAAGGCTGCCTCTCTTTGATCCGCTGCTGGGTCATGCCTCTAGCCACACAAAGGGCTGTCCCCTTTGCCCAGTCCCCAAAACACTCCTCAGGCCAGGCATGGTGGCTCATGACTGTTATCCCAGCACTTTGGGAGGCCAAGGCAGGTGGATCACTTGAGGTCAGGAGTTCGAGACCAGCCTGACCAATATGGTAAAACCCTGTCTCTACTAAAAATACAAAAATTAAGCAAGGTGTGATGGCTCATGCCTATAATCCCAGCACTTTGGGAGGCCAAGGTGGGTGGGTCACATGAGGTCAAGAGTTCGAGATCAGCCTGACCAACATGGTGAAACTTTGTCTCTATTAAAAATACAAAAGTGCCGGGCGCGGTGGCTCACGCCTGTAATCCCAGCACTTTGGGAGGCCGAGGCGGGTGGATCACGAGGTCAAGAGATCGAGACCATCCTGGTCAACATGGTGAAACCCCGTCTCTACTAAAAATACAAAAAATTAGCTGGGCATGGTGGCACGTGCCTGTAATCCCAGCTACTCAGGAGGCTGAGGCAGGATAATTGCCTGAACCCAGGAAGCGAAGGTTGTGGTGAGCCGAGATCGCACCATTGCACTCCAGCCTGGGTAACAAGAGCAAAACTCCGTCTCAAAAAAAAAAAAAAAAAAAAATACAAAAGTTAGCTGGGTGTGATGGCATGCATCTGTAGTCCCAGCTACTCAGGAGGCTGAGACAGGAGAATCGCTTGAACCTGGGAGGTGGAGGTTGCAGTGAGCCCAGATCACGCCACTGAACTCCAGCCTGGTCAACAGAGTAAGATTCTGTTTCAAAAAAATAAAAAAATAAAAAATACAAATACAAAAACTAGCTGGGCATGGTGGAGCGCACGCCTGTAATCCCATAATCCCAGCTACTCAGGAGGCTGATGCAGGAGAATTGCTTGAACCCAGGAAGCAGAGGTTGCATGAGCCAAGATCACACCATTGCACTCCAGCCTGGGCATCGCAGTGAGATTCCATATCAAAACAAAAAAACAAAAAGCCACTCTTCAGGGCTCTGTATCACCTCCCCCGCCTTGATCTTTCTGCTATTCAAGTCCCTAACACAGGGCATAACAAAAAGTACCAGGGGCAGGCAGCAGATGTCCCTCTGGAAAACAAGATAAAGGAGAACTGCCGCTTCTCCCCGCCCTTCAGTTCGTGGCACAGTGAGATGCCTGGTTACTCAGCAGCAAGGTCACGGGAGCCTACCCACACTGGCACAGGCACTTGTTTCTGCCCTAAATGTCAGGTTGAGGACACAGATGCGGGTTTCTATGGCTCACCAGTAAGGCCCTGTCACCCCAAAACACACCAACTGTTGTATTCACCCTGTGTCTCATGACGCCTAATTTGTTCTGTATCTGTTCTGGGTCCCTTGAGGATGGTGACCCTGCATACTCCCGCCATTCCTGGTAGAGTGTGCCTGACCTAGGAGGTGCTCATTGGTGTGTTATGACAATTTTTATTACCTTCAAAGGCGAAGGAGGGCAGAGCCAGCTTCTAGGGGCCAGGACAGGCCCTTTGCCCTTTGCATTTCCTTCTGTTGCTGGAATCTGGGAGTCAGGGAAATGACATAGGCTATAATCGTCAGGGAAACCAAGCTTGGCCAACTTACCCCTATGGGAATTAAAGACAGCCAAGGGCTCACAGAGCCATCAGGAAGCTGGAGAACTGGGCTAACTGGAGGCTGAGAAGCAGAGCTGGGCGATAGCCTCACGGGAAAAACAGTCTGGTCCAACTGGATGACTGCACAGGCAGGGGAATCTTTCACCGGCTCTTTTCAGCCCACTGTCAGTCTGCCCAGGATTTCAGTTCCAGGGAGGGAGTGACCACTTTCTACTTCCAGAGAGGGCCCAGGGGACCTTGCCTGCCGAGTCCTTGGAGAGCTCAGATTCCACCAGACTGGTACCCACAGGAGGAAATGGGTATTTTGGGGAAGCAGGAAGAGGCAGTGGAATCAGGAAGTCAGAAAATAGCAGCTTGGCACCACATGGCACACACCCCCTATACACACACTGGGTCTCATTCCAGCACCGTGGAGACCTGGGCAATGTCCGCGCTGATGCTGATGGCCGTGCCATCTTCAGGATGGAGGATGAGCAACTGAAGGTAAGGTGGAAAAGAAGGTGGGCACCCTTCCTAACAGGGTCCACTGTCTGAGGCTGTCGTCTCCCCTCAAAGGTGTGGGATGTGATTGGCCGCAGCCTGATTATTGATGAGGGAGAAGATGACCTCGGCCGGGGAGGCCATCCCTTATCCAAGATCACAGGGAACTCCGGGGAGAGGTGAGTGGTGTCGGCCCCTGCAGGAGGCTATGCTCTGCAGATGGTGCATGAGGAGCCCAGGGGTGGAGGTGTAAACAAGTATCCACTCCTAACCACACATTCTTCTGCAGGTTGGCCTGCGGCATCATCGCACGCTCCGCTGGCCTCTTCCAGAACCCCAAGCAGATCTGCTCCTGCGATGGCCTCACCATCTGGGAGGAGCGAGGCCGGCCCATCGCTGGCAAGGGCCGAAAGGAGTCAGCCCAGACCCCTGCTCACCTTTGAGCAGGGCCTTACCTTGGCTCTGTTGCTGTCCTCCAGGGCAAGCACTTTCCACTTCCAGAGGGGGCCAGAGGGACCTTGCCTGCCTAGTCTTTGGAGAGCTCAGTACAAGGCAGGAGCTACTGCTGTTTCCCTTGGTAAATGAAAGTTTTATTTTCATGTGGAACTTGGTGTTTTGTGCTTGTCTCCATGTCCCGTATGGGCTTGGTGAACACAGCTCTGCCTCTGCCCTTTGCATCAGGGCCAGCCCTTAGCATTGGAGCCAAACAAACCTGAATTCAAACCCATACACACACTGAAGTCCCCATCTTCCTCCTTGGAGCCATCATGAAGAGCCACCACAGTCAAATTTCTGTCTGTGGCCTGCCCTCTCCCCTCACTATGGCTAATTGGAACCAGAATGGACACCTGACCTGTGGTGGCCCATGCTTTTCCTGAGAAATCAGAGCAGATCCAACTTTAGTTTCTTCCTGTGGTTGGACCCATAACATGGGAATATGGGAACTTTGGGTGGCCCTCTTCTCCCTGCTTTACTGACTGAGTATCAGAAAAAGCCAGTCAGCTAAGGAGGAAGAATGAGGCAGGAAGAACCTAAGAGTTGCTGGAGAATCCCAGTCACTCTGGAGTCCCTCCTCTGGACCTTTCCTGAGGTTGGCTGCCTCCTGCCCCAAGTTTAAAGAGATGATCCTATATCCTCCTAATGCATCACCCTGTTAAAATAATCTGATTTGAGGCCAGGCTTACACCTGTAATCCCAGCATTTCAGAAGGCCAAGACAGAAGGATCCCTTGAGCCCAGGAGTTTGAGACCAGCTGGGGCAACAGAGTAAGACCTCGTCCCTACAAAAATAATTTTTTAATTAGCTGGGTGTGGTGGTGCATGCTTGTGATCCTGGCTACTTGGGAGGCTGAGGTGGGAGGCTCGCTTGAGCCTGGGAGGTCAAGGCTGCAGTGAGCTGTGATTGCACCACTGTACTCCAACCTGGGTGACAGAGCTCAACTCCGTCTCAAAAAACCAAACAAACACCTGACTTGATTTCTTTTAGTCATAAGTAAAACCCATTAATTAGGGAGGCTGGGCACGGTGGCTCATGCCTGTAATCCCAGCACTTTGGAGGCAGAGGCAGGCAGATCACCTGAGGTCAAGAGTTCGAGACCAGCCTGGCTAACATGGTGAAACCCCATCTCTACTAAAAATACAAAAATTAGCTGGGTGTGGTGACGGGCACCTGTAATCCCATGTACTCAGGAGGCTGAGGCAGTAGAATCTCCACCCGGGAGGCGGAGGTTGCAGTGAGCCGAGATCACACCACTGCACTCCGGCCTGGGTGACAGAGCAAGACTCCATCTCAAAAAAACTATTAACATAATAAATGAAGTGTTTAGCACAGAGCCTGGCACACAAAGTTAAGGGAGCAGCAGCTGTGATTCTGAGGCTGCATGGGACCCTTGGAGGCAGCCCTAGCAAAGCTCCCCTTTCCTATGGACGGATGGGCTGCTAACCAGAGAACAGTTTGTGGGAACTTGGGTTCACAGTCTCCTTACTCATCTATTCTGTCCCTGTTCCCTACTCCCATGGGGTGGCTTGCTTGTCCTTGACAAAGCTGCTTTTATGACAGAGTGAACTGACAGACTACAAACTTTGCCCCTATGCTGCGTGCTTGGAACCGGGTGGGTGGTTCACAGTTAGTTGTCCTTGGATTCCAGGCAGAGCCCCTGGCTCTGCTCCCATTCCCCAGGCCCTGCCTTTTTTCCCTTTCAAGGCTGTGGGTTCCACCTCTAGCCTCAACCCTTGGACTCTACTCTTGGGCCAAACGTATGCTGGTTGTTTTCCAGCTCCCCATGGTTGCTGGGAGCCAAACCCTTTTAAGCGCAGGCTCAGGCTGTCTTTCCCCACTTCCAGGTCATTGCAGAAACTCATCCTGGATTCTGCCCACAGCTAACCCCTAACAACCTCTCTTCTCCATTCTGGAATGCTACCTGGGTTTTAATCTTTTTAAGGCTAAACAATTCAGCATGACACCACTCTATTAACCTCTTTTTTTTTTTCCTTTTTGTGAGACAGAGTTTCACTCTGTTGCCCAGGCTAGAGTGCAGTGGCGCAATCAAGACTGATTGCAGGCTAGAGGGAGGCTGAAGTGGGTGGATCACTTGAGGTCAGGAGTTCGAGACCAGCCTGGCCAACATGGCAAAACTCCATCTCTACTAAAAATACAAAAATTATCCAGGTATAGTGGCACGTGTCTGTAATCCCAGTAATTTAGGAGGCTGAGGCGTGAGAATCGCTTGAACCCAGGAGGCAGACGTTGCAGTGAGCTGAGATTGCACCACTGCACCCCAGCCTGGGTGACAGAGTGAGACTCTCATCTCTTTTTTTTTTATTTATTTTTTATTTTTTCTTTAAAGACGGGGTTTCACCATGTTGGTCAGGCTGGTCTTGAACTCCCAACCTCAGGCGATCCGCCTGCCTTGGCCTCCAAAGTGCTTGGATTACAGGCGTGAGCCACCACGCTCAGCCAAGAGACTCCCATTTCAAAAAAAAAGAGTTCAAATCTTCATTAGGTTTTCTTCTGAACTTCTGGCTGTGTGGTTTTTCAAGGTTTCTTTCTTTCTTTCTCTCTCTCTTTCTTTCTTTCTTTTCTTTCTCTCTTTTTCTCTCTCTCTCTCTTTCTTTCTTTCTTTTTTTTTTTTAAAAAATAATAAGACAGGGTTTCACCATGTTGGCCAGGCTGGTCTTTAACTCCTGACCTCAGGTGATCCCCCTGTCTTGGCCTCCCAAAGTGCTGAGATTACAGGTGTGAGCCACCACGCCCAGCCTTCAAGATTTATTTTTAAATCACAACACCGCTCAAACATCTTAAAGCCTAATCTTCAAAGCAGAAGTAGGACGGCAGGCAAAGATGTTCCGCTCTGGCCAGGCACAGTGGCTCACACCTGTAATCCCAGCACTTTGGAAGGCCAAGGCAGGAGTACTGCTTGAAGCCAGTTTGAGACCAGCCGGGCCAAGAAAGCAAGACTCTGTCTCTACAAAAATAATTTTAAAATTAGTGAAGTGTGGTGGCACAGGCCTGTAGTCCCAGCTACTTAGCAGGCTGAGGCAGGAGGATTGCTTGTGCCAAGGAGTGTGCAGCTGCAATAAGCCATGGTCATGCCACTGTGATCCAGCCTGGTTGAGAGTAAGACCTTGTCTCTGAAAAAATAAAAATAATTTTTAAAAAAGGCCTGTAATCCCAGCACTTTGGGAGGCCAAGATGGGAAGACTGCTTGATCCCAGGAGGTCAAGGTTTCAGTGAGCCATGATTGTGCCACTGCACTCCAGCCTGGGGGACAGAGTGAGACCGTCTCAAAAATAAATCAATAAATAAAAAGGAAAATTTGAGGCCAAGACGGGAAGATTACTTGAGGCCTATCTCAACCCCTGCCTCCCAGGTTCAAGCAATTCTGCCTCAGCCTTCCTAGTAGCTAGGATTACAGGCATGTGCCACCATGCCTGGCAAATTTTGTATTTTTAGTAGAGACGGGGTTTTTCCATGTTGGTCAGGCTGGTCTCCGACCACAGGTGATCCGCCTGCCTCGGCCTCCCATGATTACAGGCATGAGCCACCATGCCCTGCCTCTACAAAAACTTTTTTTAAAAATTAGCCACCCAGCATGGTGATGTGTGCTTATAGTTCCAGCTACTCAGAAGGCTGATGAGGACTGCTTGAGCCCCAGAGTTTGAAGTTACAATGAACTGTGATCAAGCCACTGCACTCTAGAATGGCCAAGAGCAAAACCTTGTCTCAAAATAAAAAAAAACTTTTGGCCAGGCGCAGTGGCTCATGCCTGTAATCCCAGCATCCCGAGGCAGGCGGATCACCTGAAGTCAGGAGTTCGAAATCAGCCTGACCAACATGGAGAAACCCTGTCTCTACTCAAAATACAAAAAATTAGCCAGCCATGGTGGCACATGCCTGTAATCCCAACTACTCAGGAGGCTGAGGCAGGAGAATCATTTGAACTTGGAAGGCAGAGGTTGTGGTGAACCGAGATTGCACCATTACACTCCAGCTTGGGGAAGAAGAATGAAACTCAGTGTCAAAAAAAACAACAACAAAATTAATCATTAGCAAATACCTATATTATAAACACTTTAAATGCATAACTTATTTAATTCTGACAATACCACAAGTTAAGTACTGTTATTATCCCTTGTGACAGATGAGGAAACTAAAGCACACAGTGGTTTTGTACCTTGCCCGAGGTCACACAGCTAGGAACATGGTGGAGCCCAGATCCAGACCCAGGTGGTCTGACTCCAACTCTATGTTTTTAACCATTAATTGGTTCCCAGGTATGGAAAGCAAGATTTGTTTGTTATAAGTAGAAATCTTCTAGAAAAAGGCAATAGAGAGCTATTAAAATAAAGGCTGAGTACAATGGATCACGCCTGTAATCTCAACACTTTGGGAGGCTGAGGCAGGCAGATCACCTGAGGTCAGGAGTTTGAGATCACCTGGCCAACATGGCAAAATCCAGTCTCTACTAAAAAAACAAAAATTAGCCAGGTGTGGTGGCAGGCACTTGTAATTCCAGCTACTTGGAATGTTGAGGTATTAGAATCACTTGGACCCAGGAGGCAGAGGTTGCAGTGAGCCGATATCATGCCAGTGCACTCCAGCTCTTGCACAGAGCAAGACTTCATCTCAAAAATAAGATAAAAATTGTTCACTGGGTGCGTTTGCTCATTCCTGTAATCCCAGCACTTTGGGCGGCTGAGGCAGGTAGATCACCTGAGGTCAGGAGTTTGAGACCAGCCTGGCCAACATGGTGAAACCCTATCTCTATCAAAAATACAAAAATTCCCATGCGCAGTGGTTCATGCCTGTAATCCCAGCACATTGGGATGCCAAGGCGGGCGGATCACTTGAGGTGAAAAGTTAGAGACCAGCCTGGCCAACATGGCAAAACCCTGTCTCTAGTAAAAATATAAAAAATTAGCCAGCTGTGGTGGTGAGCACCTGTAATCCCCGCTACTCAGGAGACTGAGGCAGGAGAATTGCTTGAACCCGGGGGGGTGGAGGTTGCAGTAAGCCAAGATCATGCCACTACACTTCAGCCTGGGCAACAGAGCCAGACTCCGTCTCAAAATTAAAAATAAAAAAAATACAAAAATTAGGCCAGGCATGGTGGTTCACGCCTGTAATCCCAGCATTTTGGGAGACTGAGGCAGGATCACGAGGTCAGGAGTTCGAGACCAGCCTGACCAACATGGTAAAACCCCATCTCCACTAAAAATACAAAAAGTAGCTGGGCATGGTGGCACACGACTGTAATGCTAGCTACTCAAGAGGCTGAGGCAGAAGAATTGCTTGAATCCAGAAGGTGGAGGTTGCAGTGAGCCAAGATCATGCCACTGCACTCCAGCCTGGGTGTCAGAGTGAGACTCCGTCTCTAAATAAATAAATTAATTAATCAATAAGTTGGGCATGGTGGCAGGCACCTGTAATCCCAGCTACTTGGGAGGCTGAGGCAGGAGAATAACTTGAACCCAAGAGGCAGAAGTTGTAGTGAGCTGAGATGGCACCACTGCAGTTCAGCCTGGGCAACAGAGTGAAACTCCATCCCAAAAAACAGAAACAACAAAAAAATAAAAATTGTTCATTGTAAACCCCTCACATGGTTTCTGTGAACTTGTTTGCTCAGTGGCCCTAAACATCCAGGCTCATTATCCTTTTGTAAGGGACCTCCTGGGATTTTTGCTCTTTGCTCCCTGGAGCTCTCCCTTCCCATTTTCAGTTCTGCCTGGGATTCCATTCCATGGGTGTGTGCATTTTTAAAGAACCTTGTGTTTTCCCAAGTCAGAGATCTAAGTTGGATCCTGGCCAAGGGGCCCAGTTAAAATCTATCTTCAGAGCACTGATAGACCTTTGCCCATGGAATGCTGGCTACCGGATTTCTTGATTTTGACCCAGTGATACTAATTTTAAACTTCTAGCCTCCAGAACTGTGAGATGGGTTCTTGGAAAATATAGGTCGTTTCCAAAGGGCCCTGTAGTGTGAAAGGTGAGTACAATTCGGCTTCTGGAAAGCCTTCTCCAGGTTCTTCATCTTTCCTAACCTCTCCACCATAGTGGCTCTAAGTGAAGGCCCCTGTCGTTCCTGGACCGCAGTATGAGCATCACCTGGAAGCCTATTTGAAATGCAAATTCTGGGACTTCACTCCAGATCAACTGAGTCAGAAACTCTGGGGGTAAAGCCTAGAAATCTGTTTTGTTGTTGAGATGGAGTCTCACTCTGTTGCCCAGGCTGTAGTGCAGTGGTACAATCTCTGCTCACTGCAACCTCCACCTTCTAGTGTCAAGTGATTCTCCTGCCTCAACCTCCCAAGTAACTGTGACTACAGGCTCACACCACTATGCCTAGCTAATTTTTGTATTTTTAGTAGAGACGGGGTTTCACTATGTTGGCCAGGCTGATCGCGAACTCCTGATCTCAGGTGATCCACCTGCCTCTGCCTCCCAAAGTGCAGTGCTGGGATTACAGATGTGAGCCACCATACTCGGCCTTTTTTTTCTTTGAGATGAGGTCTTGCTACATTGCCCAGGCTGGAGTGCAGTGGCCATTCACAGGCACAATCACAGTGTACTACAGCCTTGAACTCTTGAACTCCAGGGCTCAAGCAATTTCCTTACTCAGCCTGCTGAGTAGCTAGGACTACAGGTGTGTGCCACCATGCCTGGCACGAGTGTTTCTGATGTGCATTAATGGTATTGGTGCACAGAAAAGATTATTTTACTTTTTTTTTTTTTTGAGACAGAGTCTCACTCTGTTGCCCAGGCTAGAGTGCAGTGGCACAATCTCAGCTCACTGCAACATCTGCTTCTCAGGTTAATGTGATTCTCCTGCCTTGGCCTCCTAAGTAGCTGGGATTACGGGCATGTGCCACCATGTCTAGCTAGTTTTTATATTTTCAGTCAAGACAGAGTTTTACTATGTTGGCCAGGCTGGTCTCAATCTCATGCTCATGGCCTCAATTGATTAACCCACCTCAGCCTCGCAAAGTGCTGGGATTACAGGCTTGAGCCACTGCTCCCAGCCTGTATTTGCTTTTTTTTTTTTTTTTTTTTTTTTTTGAGACGGAGTTTCACTCTTGTTACCCAGGCTGGAGTGCAATGGTGCGATCTCGGCTCATCGCAACCTCCGCCTCCTGGGTTCAGGCAATTCTCCTGCCTTAGCCTCCTGAGTAGCTGGGATTACAGGCACGCGCCACCATGCCCAGCTAATTTTTTGTATTTTTAGTAGAGACGGGGGTTTCACCATGTTGACCAGGATGGTCTCGATCTCTTGACCTCATGATCCCCCTGCTTCGGCCTCCCTAAGTGCTGGGATTACAGGTGTGAGCCACCGCGCCCGGCCTGTATTTGCTTTTTTAAAAAATTACTAGGCCAGATGCAGTGGCTCACATCTGTAATCTCAGCATTTTGGGAGGCTGAGGCAGGCAGATCACAGGGTCAGGAGTTCAAGACAACTCTGGCTAGTATGGTGAAACCCTGTCTCTACTAAAAGATACAAAAATCAGTCAGCCTGGCATGCACCTGAAATCCCAGCTACTCAGGAGGCTGAGACAGGAGAATTGCTTGAACCCAGGAGATGGAGGTTGCAGTGAGCTGAGATCCCGCCACTGCACTCCAGCCTGGGTGACAGAGTGAGACTGTCTCAAAAAAAAAAAAAAAAAGTTACTGTGGTAGGCTGATAATGACCCCAAATTTAGCAGGTCCTAATCTCTGGAATCTATAAATGTTACCTTATTTGGAAAAACAGTTTTTACAAATGTGATTCAATTAAGATTTTGATTTGAGGCCGGGCACGGTGGCTCACGCCTATAATCCCAGCACTTTGGGAGGCCGAGGCGGGGGGATCACGAGGTCAAGAGATCGAGACCATCCTGGTCAACATGGTGAAACCCCGTCTCTACTAAAAATACAAAATATTAGCTGGGCATGGTGGCGCATGCCTGTAATCCCAGCTACTCGGGAGGCTGAGGCAGGAGAATTGCCTGAATCCAGGAGGCGGAGGTTGCGGTGAGCCGAGATCGCGCCATTGCACTCCAGCCTGGGTAACGAGCGAAACTACGTCTCAAAAAAAAAAAAAAAAAAAAAAAGATTTTGATTTGGGGAGATTATTCTGAATTTCCTGGTTTGGCCTCAAATGCAAGCATATATATCCTTAAAAGAAGACAGCCAGGCTGGGCGTGGTGGCTCAAGCCTGTAATCCCTGCACTTTGGGAGGCCAAGGCGGGTGGATCACAAGGTCAAGAAATCGAGACCATCCTGGTCAACATGGTGAAACCCCGTCTCTACTAAAATTAGCTGGGCATGGTGACGCGTGCCTGTAATCCCAGTTACTCAGGAGGCTGAGGTAGGAGAATTGCCTGAACCCAGGAGGCGGAGGTTGCGGTGAGCCGAGATCGCGCCATTGCACTCCAGCCTGGGTAACAAGTGCGAAACTCCGTCTCAAAAAAAAAAAAAAAAGAAGACAGCCAGGTGCATTAGTTCACACCTGTAATCCCAGCACTTTGTGAGGCCGAGGTGGGTGGATCACGAGGTCAGATGATTGAGAACATCCTGGCTAACTCGGTGAAACCCCGTCTCTACAAAAAATATAAAAAATTAGCTGGGCGTGGTGGCGTGCGCCTGTAGTCCCAGCTACTCAGGAGGCTGAGGCCACAGAATTGCTTGAAACCAGGAGGCAGAGGTTACAGTGAGCTGAGATCGCACCATTGCACCCTAGCCTGGGCGACAGAGTGAGACTCCATCTCGAAAGAAAAAAAAAAGAAGGCAGAAAGAAATTTGACACCAATCAAATTTTGGCAATGGGAATACAGCAGAGAGAGAGATTTGAGATGCTAGTCTTCAAGACTGGAGTGATAGGCCCACAAGCCAGGAAATGCTAGGAGATGCCAAAAGCTGGAAGAGGCAAGAAACAGATTCTCACTCTGAGTCTCTGGTGGAAGCATGTCATTGTCTACACCTTGATTTTGGCACAGTCATACTAATTTTAGATTTCTGGCCTCCACAATTGTGAGGAAATAAGTTTCTATGGCCATGTGTGGTAGCTCACACCAGTAATCCCAGCACTTTGGGAGACCAAGTGGATCACATGCGATCAGGAGTTCAAGACCAGCCTGTCCAACATGGTAAAATCCCATTTTACTAAAAATACAAAAATTAGCAGGGTATGGTGGTGCATGCCTGTAATCCCAGCTACTCACTGGCTGAGGCAAGAGAATCACTTGAATCCAGGAGCTAGAGGGGTGCAGTGAGCTGAGATCAGGCCACTGCACTCCAGCCTGGGCATCAGAGTTAAACTCTATATCCCAAAAAAAAGAGTGTATATAGTTTTAGTTCACACTTTGTTATAGTAGTCACCGGAAACTGATACAATTACTATTCAATTTTATTAAAGTCATACATTTGGCCAGGCACAGTGGCTCACGTCTGTATTCCCAACACTTTGGGAGGCCAAGGCTGGCAGATTACCTGAAGTCAGCAGTTCAAGACCAGCCTGGTCAACATGGCAAAATTCCATCTCTACTGAAAAATCAGCCAGGCATGGTGGCGGACGACTGTAATTCCAGCTACTTGGGAGGCTGAGGCAGGAGAATCACTTGAACCTGGGAGGTGGAGGTTGTGGTGAGCTGAGATGGAAACACTGCAATCCAGCCTGGGAGATAGAGGGAGACTCCGGCTCAAAACATAAAAAATAAAGTAAGTTGGGTGCGGTGGCTCACGCCTGTAATCCCAGCACTTTGGGAGGCTGATGCAGGCGGATCATGAGGTCAGGAGATCAAGACCAGCCTAGCTAACATGGTGAAACTTGTCTCTACTAAAAAATACAAAAAATTAGCCGGGCGTGGTGGCATACACCTGTAGTCTCAGCTACTTGGGAGGCTGAGGCAGGAGAATCACTTGAACCCGGGAGGCAGAGGTTGCAGTAAGCCAAGATTGCACCACTGTACTCCAGCCTGGGCAACAGAGTGAGACTCCATCCCAAAAAAATATTAATAGGACTGGGCACGGTGGCTCATGCCTATAATCCCAGCACTTTGGGAGGCCGAGGCGGATAAATCACGAGGTTAAGAGATTGAGACCATCCTGGCCAACATGGTGAAACCCCATCTCTACTAAAAATACAAAAATTAGCTGGGCGTGGTGGGGGCGCCTGTAATCCCAGCTACTTGGGAGGCTGAGGCAGGAGAATTGCTGGGCACGGTGGCTCACACCTGTAATTCCAGCACTTTGGGAGGTTGAGTTCGGTAGATGACCTGAGGTCAGGAGTTCGAGACCGGCCTGGCCAACGTGGTGAAACCCTGTCTCTACTAAAAATACAAAAATTAGCTGGGCATGGTGGAGCGCGCCTGTAGTCCCAGCTACTAAGGCTGAGGCAGGGAGAACAGCTTGAACTCGAGAGGCAGAGGCTGCAGTGAGCCAAGATAGTGCCACGACACTCCAGCCTGGGTGACAAGAGTTATACTCCGTCTCAAAATAAATTAAATTAAATGGTTTTTCTTACTGGGTAGCTAGGGGTTTGCGGATATCCTGTTCTGGGAATATTGCTAGCAGTTTGGATTTCGGGAGCTACCAGAGTACTGCCCCTCTTTTCTTTCTTAAAGCTTATTTTATTATTATTATTATTTTTTGAGACACAGTCTCGCTCTGTCGCCCGGGCTGGAGTGCAGTGGCACGATCTTGGCTCATAGCAACCTTTACCTTCCAGGTTCAAGCGATTCTCCTTCCTCATCCTCTCGAGTAGCTGGTATTACAGGCACCCGCCAACACGCCCAGCTAATTTTGTATTTTTAGTAGAGAAGGGGTTTCGCCATGTTGGCGAGGCTGATCTCAAATTCCCGACCTCAGGTGATCTGCTCGCCTCGGCCTCCCAAAGTGCTGGGATGACAGGCGTGAGCCACCGCGCCCAGCCTAAAAATTTTTTCATAAGGCTCAACTTTTGCTTCGTCCAGGATTAATTTTCTAGTTTATTAAGCTATTGTGAAAAACTTTAAACGTACAATATAGTGTCATTCCATTATTTCTTGTTTGGGAATTCCATCAGGGCAGAGGCCTCTGATTTTCACCGTCTGCCAAGACCTCAGTAACCCCAGGGAATGTTTCCAAATCATGAATAACAGGCACGAGGGCTTCTCCGGGGCCAGCCTCAGGTCCCTTCGCAGTGCCGAGCACAGTCCTGGGAGCCGTTTGCCGACTTAAGGCATCTTGTCCTGGTTTCTCCCGCCAGGCCCAGTCTTCCCCGGGGCACTCACGCGGCCACTTCCAGGCGCGGGTTTGGACGGGGCTGCCAGAATGGGAGGAGCCCTGACTTCCAACTGAAAAAAGTTTTTCCCTTGGAGCCCGCCGGCCCCAGCCCCACCCGGACTAGAGGCCGCCTCACAAACTAGGCCTCTCTACCGCCAGCGCCACTCGCGCGCGTTCTCCTCTCTTCAACCCTCCCTTCCCCTCCCCCGCGGCTGTGGCGGTTGGTCGCGCGCCGTCGTCCCTTTCCCGCCCCCTCAGCTAACGAGCGGGCTCTAGGCCCTCTGAGATTGGCTGTGCTTGAGTGTATCTTCTCGCAGTGTCTCTGATTGGCTGCTGGATGCGCGGGAATGAGCGTTCCCATTGGCTAGGCCAGGGCGCCTGCGCGGCGGGGTTCTCGGTCGCCAGCCATTCCTAGGGAGGACTGCCGGTCGTTCAGACGTTTCGCTTGTCGCTGACGGAGAGGTCCGCGCTCTCCGGGAAGGCGGCTGCGGCGACAAGATGAAGATATTCGTGGGCAATGTCGACGGGGCCGATACGACTCCGGAGGAGCTGGCAGCCCTCTTTGCGCCCTACGGCACGGTCATGAGTTGCGCCGTCATGAAACAGTTCGCCTTCGTGCACATGCGCGAGAACGCGGGCGCGCTGCGCGCAATTGAAGCCTTGCATGGCCACGAGCTGCGGCCGGGGCGCGCGCTCGTGGTGGAGATGTCGCGCCCAAGGCCTCTTAATACTTGGAAGATTTTCGTGGGCAATGTGTCGGCTGCATGCACGAGCCAGGAACTGCGCAGCCTCTTCGAGCGCCGCGGACGCGTCATCGAGTGTGACGTGGTGAAAGGTAACGCGGGGGCGCGCGCGGGGGCGGGGGCGCGCTCGGGGCACTCTGCCTGTTAGCCACGCCTCTTACCCGGGGGTCGGTCACTTCGCGGTTGGGAGGGGTGGGGATGTGCGCGGGAGCAGGCCGGAGGTGTTGGGGGTGCGTTGGGTAGAGCCACCCTCCTCCCCTGCGGTCCAGGAACCGTCCACCAAGTAGGAGGAAGCGGCTCTGGGTGGGTGCGGCGGCCACTGCGAGCCAAGCTACGGGGCCGGGGACGCGCCTGAAAGCCTTGCGAGTGTATCGGGGGCGCGCCTTCTCCTGGTCTCCTGGGCCTGGCACCCAGCGGAAATTGGGAAGTGACGGGCACAAGCCGGATCATGAAGCGGGGAAGATTTCTCCACTTCCCCACTTCCTCTCCAGACGTCGGTCAGAGCAAGGGAAGAGGGAAAAGGTGGGGGCTGACGCCCCAAGGCCGCCCTCGTGTTCCCTCCCGATGAATGTGCTCAAGCGGAAGGTAACGGGGCCCTTGGACGTTTCTCGGGCTGGGGTCTTTTAGTATTGTCTGGCGTGGGTCTCTCATGGGCACAGTTACACGTGGGTACGAGAGGGGCCCCTTCCGAACTACTTTGTTAGGTGGGTTAGGTGTGGCATCTCTGTACTTTACTCCTCCCTCAAACTTGGGATATTTCTTTGGGCTCGATTTTAATCTGTCAGCTGGAAACCCCAGCCTTTTGCATGTACAAGGAAGCTTGTTTTAAGAAGGCCCCTTCTGCGTAGTTTTCATGTGCCAAGCCAGTGCCCCAGGGCAGTGTCATTCTTTCATAAGCTTGGAGACTTTGCAAGGGAGCATACTCTGGCTCAGGGGGTCCTGGAGAGGGCTATGTGAGAGGTCTTCGTGGCTAAACACGATTTACTGAATCAATAGTAGTCATTGCTTGAGTACTTTAATCCTCAGGGCAGATCCCTAGTTTGCCTTTTTCTTCGAGAAAAATGTGTCACCATAGTTTAAGCCTGACCAGGGGCCCAGTTGATTTTTTTCATAGCCTGAGTTTTTATCCCCTAAGTTCTTTATCTTTTACATTGGCAAGGTTGGGTGGGTCAGCCCTTGTGTAGGTGACCAGTCTCTGCTCCACTTGGGAACAGATGAGCGTTAACTTTGCCCTGTCATCTTGGAGGATGCCCCCTGGGAGTATCTGATGCCCTATTCCTGGTGGGTTCATACCTGCTCATACCCTGTGTGAGAAGTTTCAGGGATAGGAAACCAATGCGGGTGCAGGTGCTTATTCATCCCAACAAGATATTTTATTTGCTGTCCTGGAAAGGCATATCTTTGGGGCCATTCCTAGTCCTTTCTTTAGGTGGGGGAAATATAAAGGGTCATAGTTTCCACTCCTAGGAACAAGTCCTTGTTCTGCATTAATACTGCATTCTATTTTCCTCAACTCAGGTTATACAAGTCCACGACTATCCGGAATCGGGCTTTCCTGCTGGGTGCTCTGAGGCAGGCTGTATGGTGCATGGATTTTTGCTTTTGTTTAGAGTAAAAGAGTCGGGGAGGGTCTCAGATTGGGTACTTGTCCAGCAAAAGGGTGGGGTATATGAGTCTTTAGGAGAATTTTGTGTTTAATTGACTTACCAAGTTTCTTTTGTGGTTGTTAGGTAGGGTGGCTACTAGGTTTAGAGTCTAGAGTCAAACATCTGAAAGGACAGTCTCCCTGGAACTCAAGCTTCTTGCTTGTTTTCAGGTGGTAAAGAAAGCCAAAAATTTGCCTGAATTTGCTTGGGACCCAACACCAAGTGACAATGGGGGTGAAGTGCATAACTGCACATGAATTTTTAGAGCTCCTGGCTGGCTCTTTGTGAGAGTTAGAGGGAGTTTTCTGCATTTTGTTCCTTTGTAAACATTTGATTAGTAGAAATGCATTGACTTGCTCAGGGAATGGTGGTCAACTATTTGTAGTTATACTGTTGTGTAACAGAGCTCCTGATACACTTCAATGTAAGATACTGGGAAAGATTCGAACATCATCTCCTCCACTGATGCCTTTTTATATCTTTGTGATGAAAGAAAGTGAGAGTTGAAAGTTGGGAGTGTAGCAGAAGCAACTGATTCTCTAAAGAGTGTACTCATTTCTTGGGCTGGGAATGGTCATTTGATTGAGTCTTCTCATGTTGGCTGCTGACAGGGATGTGAAAAGCACAGAAACTTGGTGTTGTCACTGGACAACCAGCTCTGTTTTATTTCACTGGAAAAAAAAAAACAGCATAGTTGCTTGGTTACTCCAGGAGCTTAGATAGGATTTGTAGAACAGAAATCTCAATAGCAACAGTGGATTGTAACCACTCCACAGCTTCCTCCTATTGGGTGTTCAAAGATGAACAGCTTCCGGAACTGCTACAGACTTCAGGGGAGATCCAAAAGACAAAAGAGGAAAATATCTCCTTTTCAGTTTTGTGAGTGACTCTTCTTCTTCCTATACAGAGCTCTGTAGTTTCAAGTTTAAGATTTTTAGTCTTAGGATAGGATAACTTGTTTTTCTGGATTCGCTTAACTTTGGTACTAGAGGGATTATGATGCCACCAGACCATTTGGAGATCTCTGTCAATCATTACTTGATAGTCCCAGTGCAGTGATTTTCTTCAGCTTCTTTCAATTAACTCCCCAGGCAAGAGGGTCCCTGGAATTCTTCAGATCTCTGGTTTTTCTTCATTGTCTTAGGAGTTGTTGGGTTTTAGGGGATCTTTAATATAATTAGGTCTGAGCTTTGCTGCTGTGATGGGGCATGTCACCGATGCAGTTGAGTTAGCTGGGCAACCTATTCACACTTTACCCTCCAGGCTTAGAAACTTCCTGATAAAATTTGGTTATAATTGTGTCAGATTGATTTTTACATTTTGTATTTATTGTTAAATGTTTTTTTATTTTTATTTTTTTAATAGAGGGTTTCACCATGTTGGCCAGGCTAGTCTTGAACTCCTGACCTCAGGCGATCTGCCTGCCTCGGCCTCCCAAAGAACTGGGATTACAGGCGTGAACCACTGTGCCCAGCCATATTTTTTATTATTATTTTTTGAGACAGAGTCTTGTTCTGTCCGCCCAGGCTGCAGTGTAGTGGCTCAACCTCTGCTCACTGCAACCTATGCCTCCTAGGTTCAAGCAGTTCTGCCTCAGCCTCTCAAATAGCTGGGACTACAGGTGCGTGCCACCACACCTGGCTAGTTTTTGAATTTTTAGTACAGATGGGGTTTCACTGTGTTGGCCAGTCTGGTCTTGAACTCCTGACCTCAGGTGATCTTCCTGCCTTGGCCTCCCAGAGTGCTGGGATTACAGGTGTGAGCCACCACGCCCAGCCCGGATTTTAAAATTTTTTGATCAGTTATACAGCTCATCTGGGCAGTCATTTAAATTGTATATGTGAAATCTAAATTTTCAAATTTCACCATTTGGTCTCAATAAAACCCAGCTAAGGAGGGAAACAAACAATGGGATGTCCAAATGATCTTGTAAGCCCATGGAAGCTTTCGTCTTATTCTAGTGTCAGAAATTTGTAGACAGAATAATCAGGACTATTAATATTGTTCATTAATATTTGCTCAGAATGCCTGGAGGCCCCTGTCCCCAACATATACATCTATGAGCTCTAGCGACTCTTTCTGCTTCCTCTTCACTTTGGGCCTTTCTGCTTGCCATCTCCTGGTGGTTTTGCCATTCCCGAGGGTTGCCTCAGCCTCTGCTTTTATTTTTATTTTTTATTATTTGAAAAATTTTTTAAATGTTTGTTTATTCATTCATTTAGAGATAGGGTCTTGCTTTGTTGCACATGCCAGAGTGCAGTGGCATGATGTGGCTGACTGCAGCCTTGACCTCCTGAGCTCAAGCCATCCTTCCCCTATTAGGATTACGGAATTGAGCCACCATGCCTGGTCCAGCCTCTGCTTTTAAAAGGATCTTAGGCCACATGCTGGGTTTTTTTTTTTTTCTCTTTTTTTAAAGCTTACTCTACCCAAAGTAGAGCTGAGAGATCACAGGACGACTCTAGTGCCTTACGGCTAGGCCAAAAGGAACACTTTAGTTTTTCACAGGTAGTATATAAGGCTCTGGCCATGGGAGTGTTGAGGACAGAGTTGTGGTAATTCATTTTGTTCTTTTTTTTTGGAGATGGAGTTTTGCTTTTTTTGCCCAGGCTGGAGTGTAATGGCACAATCCCGGCTCACTGCAACTTCCGCTTCCCAGGTTCAAGTAATTCTCCTGCCTCAGCCTTCTGAGTAGGCATGGTGGCAGGTGCATGCCACCATGCCTGGCTAATTTTGTATTTTTAGTAAAGATGGGGTTTCACCTGTTGGTCAGGCTGGTCTCGAACTCCTGACCTCAGGTCATCCACCTGCCTGGGCCTCCCAAAGTGTTGGGATTATGTGCCTGGTCAGTTTTGTTTCTTTTTTTTTTTTTTTTTGAGATGTAGTCTTGGTCTGTCACCCAGGCTGGAGTGCAGTGGTGCCATCTTGCCTCACTATAACCTCTGCCTCTCAGGTCAAGTGATTCTCCTGCCTCGGCTGGGATTACAGGTGTGCACCATCACATCTGGCTAATTTTTGTATTTTTAGGAGAGATGGGTTTCACCATGTTGGTCAGGCTGGTCTCAAACTCCTGACCTCAGGTGGTCCGTCTGCCTTGGCCTCCCAAAGTGTTGGCATTACAAGCATGAGCCACGGCACCTAAATGAGAAGTTTCTTTTTTTTTTTTTTTTTGAGATGGAGTTTCGCTCTTGTTACCCAGGCTGGAGTGCAATGGCGCAATCTCGGCTCACTGCAACCTCCGCCTCCTGGGTTCAGGCAATTCTCCTGCCTCAGCCTCCAAGTAGCTGGGATTACAGGCACACGCCACCATGCCCAGCTGATTTTTTTTGTATTTTTAGTAGAGATGGGGTTTCACCATGTTGACCAGGATGGTCTTGATCTCTTGACCTCGTGAGCCACTGCGCCCGGCTGGGATGTTTCTTAAGATCCTATAACAAGTCAGTGCCTGGATCTGGAACTGAGACCATTTAATTCTTAATTCATGATCCCTTTTGTGCTATGCCACACATTTTTTTTTTTTTTTTTTTTTTTGAGATGGAGTTTCGCTCTTGTTACCCAGGCTGGAGTGCAATGGCGCGATCTCGGCTCACCGCAACCTCCGCCTCCTGGGTTCAGGCAATTCTCCTGTCTCAGCCTCCTGAGTAGCTGGGATTACAGGCACACGCCACCATGCCCAGCTGATTTTTTGTATTTTTAGTAGAGACGGGGTTTCACCATGTTGACCAGGATGGTCTCGATCTCTTGACCTCGTGATCCCCCCGCCTCGGCCTCCCAAAGCGCTAGGATTACAGGCATGAGCCACTGCGCCCAGCCCTATGCCACGCTTCTGACTTCTGCTTATTAATTGTATTTTTTCCCGCATTATTGTGAAGTTTGTGGCATTGTCTTCAAATCCAGGGAAATGACTTGTTCTGTAGGAGCAGCTACAGAGTTCTGTAGGGCATCCCAATATGAAAAGTTTCTAAAAATGAGAATCCTCGTTTGGAGGTTATTAAGAATGTTTCTTTTCTTAGTAATGCCATCCGGGTACCTCTTTGTTTCTTTTTTTAAATTTTTAAATTTTTTTTGAGATGGAGTCTTGCTCTGTCGCTAGGCTGGAGTACAGTGCCACTATCTTGGCTCACTGCAATCTCCATCTCCGGGGTTCAAGCAATTCTCCTGCCTCAGCCTCCCGAGTTGCTGAGATTACAGGGGCACGCCATCGTACCCAGCAAATTTTTTTGTATTTTTAGTAGAAACAGGGTTTCACCATGTTGGCCAGGATGGTCTTGATCTCCTGACCTCTTGATCTGCCCACCTTGGCCTCTCAAAGTGCTGGTATTACAGACGTGAGCCACTGCGCCTGACCAGCTCTTTGTTTCTTAAACTGATTTGACAGATAGCATCCTGGTATTGGATTCTATCTGAGAGTAGCCACAGATTGACAATGGGGTTAAGCTCAGGGCCTTATTTCCTAGGGGCGGGATTCTGTCGTCATTCAGATTTTGCCTGTGCTATTGTGCTTTGTGAGTGTGGACAAGAGAATTTCTTCCCACTCCTTCCTTACCCAAAGTTTTCTCCTTCTATGTGGTAGATAAAGATAACTTTGAGACCAGCATCCTGTCTTCTTCTACCATAGCTTATTCAGATCTTAATGAGAACTGCAGAGGTAACATGCTTAGCAGAGCCTGCTAGCTGCAGTAATTGCAGCTTCATGCCTTATAGGTAAGAAACCAATCTTTCCTGTAAGCAAGTCTGCTCTGTGAACAGAAGCCTAAGGTGTGAGGTATATCTCTATCCCTTAAAGAGGAAACAGTGGAGGGTGTAATGTGGCCTCGGGCAGGGAAAGGATTGGGCATGAACTCAGCCAGTAGACTTAGTTTCTATTCCCACACCTTATTGGCTTACATAAGGTCCATCTTCTCTGCTTCTAAGCCTAAGTTTTTAGTCATATCACAGTCCTGCCTTATATACATTGACTTATCAGGGACAGATTATGTAGCAAAGGGGCACTGAAAAGCTGTGATTCTGGTCCTGACTCTCAACACACTTTGAGTGGGGCAAGCCATATAAAAACTCTGAGCATGTATGTATGTGTGTCCACCTGTAAAATGGAGATAATGATTCTTTGCCCTGCCTACCTCACAGGATTATGAGGCCCAAATGAGGTCCTCCTATACCTGAGATTGCCTTGAAAACTTGGGAAGTACTGTGAAAAAGTGGGGAGATCATATTGGTACAATCTTGTGAACTGCTTGTTACAGTCTAACTCTCTTGCCTTAATTGGACATGGGCTGAGAGGTGGGTCATACCAAAATGTGAGTGGTCATTTCCACTGTTTGAGAGCTAGGCCTCAAAGCTGTTTGCTGAACTTGGGTTGGGAAAACTGAAGAATTGAGTGATCTAGGAACCCTTTCTGTATTTTGTTCTGCTGGTTTATACTTACAGGAGATGTGAAGATTTTTATCCTGTGTTGCAGTTCATCTTTGTTTTTTCTTCTTTCACCAGGAAGTTGGGTGAGGTGACAGGGTTTTCAAAGGGGAGAATGGGAAGAAGGCTGTAGGCAAAGATGACTGCTTGGGACAGTCAGAAGCTTTGTTATGTGGGAGCCACATTTTATGACACACTCCTGGAGAGGAGGGTTTGGAGGCCTTGGAGGTAGCTGGCAACAGCTGGGTGCTGTTGTGTGTCCAATTTGGGACCCATCATGTAGCATGCCCTGCCCCCCTAATTGCTAACCCTCTGTCTGCTGCTTTATCAGACTACGCGTTTGTTCACATGGAGAAGGAAGCAGATGCCAAAGCCGCAATCGCGCAGCTCAACGGCAAAGAAGTGAAGGGCAAGCGCATCAACGTGGAACTCTCCACCAAGGGTCAGAAGAAGGGGCCTGGCCTGGCTGTCCAGTCTGGGGACAAGACCAAGAAACCAGGGGCTGGGGATACGGCCTTCCCTGGAACTGGTGGCTTCTCTGCCACCTTCGACTACCAGCAGGCTTTTGGCAACAGCACTGGTGGCTTTGATGGGCAAGCTCGTCAGCCCACACCACCCTTCTTTGGTCGCGACCGCAGCCCCCTGCGCCGTTCACCTCCCCGAGCCTCGTATGTGGCTCCTCTGACGGCCCAGCCAGCTACCTACCGGGCCCAGCCATCAGTGTCACTGGGAGCTGCCTACAGGGCCCAGCCTTCTGCCTCTTTGGGTGTTGGCTATCGGACTCAGCCCATGACAGCCCAGGCAGCCTCTTACCGCGCTCAGCCCTCTGTCTCCCTTGGAGCCCCATACAGGGGTCAGCTGGCTAGTCCTAGCTCCCAGTCTGCTGCAGCTTCCTCACTCGGCCCATATGGTGGAGCCCAGCCCTCGGCCTCAGCCCTTTCTTCCTACGGGGGTCAGGCAGCTGCGGCTTCTTCGCTCAACTCCTATGGGGCTCAGGGTTCTTCCCTTGCCTCCTATGGTAACCAGCCATCCTCTTACGGCACCCAGGCTGCCTCTTCCTATGGGGTTCGTGCAGCTGCTTCTTCCTACAACACCCAGGGAGCAGCTTCCTCCTTAGGCTCCTATGGGGCTCAGGCAGCCTCCTATGGGGCTCAGTCTGCAGCCTCCTCACTAGCTTATGGAGCCCAGGCAGCTTCTTACAATGCCCAGCCCTCGGCCTCTTACAATGCCCAGTCTGCCCCATATGCTGCACAGCAGGCTGCTTCCTACTCTTCCCAACCTGCTGCCTATGTGGCACAGCCAGCCACAGCTGCCGCCTATGCCAGCCAGCCAGCAGCCTATGCCGCACAAGCCACTACCCCAATGGCTGGCTCCTACGGGGCCCAGCCGGTTGTCCAGACCCAGCTGAATAGTTACGGGGCCCAAGCATCAATGGGCCTCTCAGGCTCCTATGGGGCTCAGTCGGCTGCTGCGGCCACTGGCTCCTATGGTGCCGCAGCTGCCTATGGGGCCCAACCTTCTGCCACCCTGGCAGCTCCTTACCGCACGCAATCGTCAGCCTCATTGGCTGCTTCCTATGCTGCCCAGCAGCATCCCCAGGCTGCTGCCTCCTACCGCGGCCAGCCAGGCAATGCCTACGATGGGGCAGGTCAGCCGTCTGCAGCCTACCTGTCCATGTCCCAGGGGGCCGTTGCCAACGCCAACAGCACCCCGCCGCCCTATGAGCGTACCCGTCTCTCCCCACCCCGGGCCAGCTACGACGATCCCTACAAAAAGGCTGTCGCCATGTCGAAAAGGTACTGTATGCCCCCCGGCCCCTGCCCCCAGCTGGGGCTTAGGGCAAGGGGCTGAGGTTGGCATGGGAGGGAAATGAGGCATTGGCCCCTCCTTCAGTCTTCTCTATTTCTGTGGGATGTCCAGAGGCCGAGGGGAGCAGTGCCTATGAACTTTTCTGGTCACCAGGGTTCAGGTCGAGCATAGTGCTCAGCCTGGGGTGGTACCAGCTAGTCAGGCCAGGCCCAGTGTAACCTGTCAAGGCTAGCTCAAGTGTCATTGGAGCTGCTGCCTGCAGGACTTTGGCCCATATCCTTTCCCACTGTCTCAAGGATCCTTAAGCCTATTATGTGGTTGTCCTGGCTTTGGCAGGGGTAGGGGTAAAAGAGTAGTCCCTTTGGCACTCACTGGCTAAAGGCAAGTTTATGAGGTGCGTCCACTCTGGGAAGTTCGGGACCTTGCTTTCATCCGCCGTTCTGTTGATAAACAACCAAGGTCTTTCTGCAGGGCCCAGGGGTGGAGATAGTTTGCTGTGGTGTGGGAATGTGGACCAAAATCCACCTTGGCCAGTTCAGAGGGGAGGACTTCAGTGGAGGGTTTGATTTCCCATTGAGGTGAAGCCAGGCTTGATTTTTTTTGGCCTGGATAGGGTGATGAGCCTTCTGACAAAAGGAGACCAATCTGTTGGAGACCAATGTGATCATACCCTCCCTGTCCCCATTGGCATCTCCCCCATGCCCAACTGGAGTCCTCCCCTCAATTGTCTCATTCACCAACTGTCTTCTTCTCTCGACTAGGTATGGTTCCGACCGGCGTTTAGCCGAGCTCTCTGATTACCGCCGTTTATCAGAGTCGCAGCTTTCGTTCCGCCGCTCGCCGACAAAGTCCTCGCTGGATTACCGTCGCCTGCCCGATGCCCATTCCGATTACGCACGCTATTCGGGCTCCTATAATGATTACCTGCGGGCGGCTCAGATGCACTCTGGCTACCAGCGCCGCATGTAGGGCCGTCCTGGGATTGGGCACCACAGGGAGGGAGGGAGAAAAGAGGTGGGTAGGGTACAGACCCAGGTTATAACTACTCTGGCCCATACCTTTCCTGGTTGCGGTTTTTCATCCCCTCTACCATTTGGGCCTTCCCCAGGAGATGATAATTTTGAGTGTTTGGCAGTAACCTACTTTGTTCCTTCGCCTCAGCAGCAAATCTTGCTACTGGCTCTAGATCTGCGGTTTCCCCTCTACCCTGCTTCCCATCTCCCATAAAAGAATGGGAATTTCTTTTATGTTTTTTTTTCCTGGCTCCCTTTTATTTTTGTGCGCGATATTTAAGGTCGTTTGGATGGGAAAGCAACCTGCAGCTGAGGTCGGCGGCGCCTTTTTGTTTTTAGATGGGAAGGAGGCCAGGAAAGGGTTAGCTTAACCATTTCCTATGCGCCAAGCTGTGCCAGGAGTCCAAGGTACCCTGACTGTCCCTGTGTAGACTGTTGAGACTTGAGTTCCTGTTGGGACAGTCAGTTGGTATGTGTTTGAGTCCCTGCTGACCACTAATGTTTTAGCTGATGGTGAGCGGCACAGTCCCACTTCCCCATCTCCCCAAGTAGGTGGTGTTAGAAAACCTTAATTTTTTTTCCCTTTTGTATGGACTACAAATAAAACTTGGGGCAATTTGCAGTTTGGAAACCTGGTTGTCATTGTCTTGATTGCATTCAGTGTCAAAGGAGCCAATTTGACATCCAGGAAGACATGATAGCTAAAGGGTAGGCAGTCAGAGAACCTAGGACTGGTGAGGAAAGGGGTTTGATTGTGGGAATTAGAAGTATTGCCCCGTGGCCCAGAGCGATTTAGCTCATCATCGTCCTGCTAACCTGGCATCTTTCAGACTAGAGAGTCCAGAGCAGATGGCTTGGACTTCCTCAGCCCTCAGCTTGAGTTAGTCACACCAAAATGCAGTAAATGATGCCCATTTTCCTCTGCCTCTGCTTGACCATTTTCCCTGACTTTTCCTTCAGTTCAGGAATAACCTGTGTTCCAATGGGATGGTTCTGGGGTTTGGCTTCTCAGGAAATGGGGAATGGGCTGCCGTGGTCTTTACAGGCTAGTGGATCCTTTAGGCAGTAGGCTCGAATGAGTGCTGGGGCTACACCCAGAAAAGAACCAGTAGTGGAGTGGAGGTAATGGGAGTGCCTGATGCTGCCCTATGGTTGGGAAAAGGAAGGGTAGAGAAAACTTGAAGCAGGTATGGGGCATTCTGGTCCTAAAGCTGGTATTTTGCCTGTTGAGTTGTACCATGGAGCATCCTCCTGCGTCCTACCAACCCTTGCCATTATAGTCACCAGAGACTCCTTTCTCTATCCCTCACTGTTAGGGTTTTCAAATGTCTTCTCGCTGGGTTTATATTTGAAGGTATAGATTCTGGGAAGGGGTGGAGTGCAAGCATAACCAAGTAGTGATGGTAGGGTTGGGTGAGGAATTGAGGACTCTTTCTATGCTTTTATTCTAGGGCTGGGGATTGAGGACCTGGGCAAAAAATATGACAGTTTCAACCAGGGACAAGATGGAGGTTTGGGCTTAATGATAGGTAAATGAAAGACTGGCTGAGTGGGATGAAAACAACCGAAGAACTTACTGATGCTCCTTTGGGAAAAGGGGCTTTAAAGACTCGATTTGGCAGCCTAGGGCAAGGCGACTTTGGGGAGGTGTACGTGTCAGTCAGGTGGAGGTCAGGTGGGTTGTCTTCTGCCTCCTTCACTGGCTTCATGTGAACTTCCCTGTGACAGAGTATCTTGCCTTAGATGTCCTCTTCCCCCTGCCCAGCGTGCAAAAGCATATGCTCTTATGACCATGAGTTCTTATTTGTGGATGCTAACTGGGTAATCTCAGGGAGTACTGGGGCCATGGCACTTCTCCTTGCTTCTCTTTCTGCTCACTGCTGTGCTTTCAGGTGCTTAGCTGCTCCTTTTTATTTCTTTGCAGGACTGGGAAAGAATGGGAGAAAGATTTCGATAAGTTTCTTGTTTTCTATGTGGTGATGAGGTGGTCTGAGGGTCAAGCTAATAAACCTGCCTTTGGTTATTACCCTGGAAAATTGAGGGTAGTAGGGTTATGATTGTGGCCTACGTATTTGCAACTTTTCTTTGTCAATGTGGCTTTCTGTCATCTTCCTTTCTCTCCAGTGAGGGTTCTGCCACTGTCTCAATTCTTTGGTTCCTGCATAAAACAGCTAACTGTGCTCTCAGGGCCAGTGGTGATGTTCTCTGTCGCAGCCCCAGCTCTTCAAAGCGACCTGGCCCAGTTGAGCGCTCTGCCTGCCTGTCAATCTTTAGGTCCTGCTGCCCCTGCTGCCTCAGCCTTCAGGGCCTTAATTGCTCAAGCCAGGAGGAGCTACAAAGCCAAATCATGTGTCATTTTCCTCTTGCAGATTGTTTTAAAATCTCCCTGCTCTCTTTTATTTTAATTATGCCACCTGTGTTAATTCTATAGCCTGCTTCTCATACTTTGCTTTGTGGATTGCTGATTTCAAGTCCTATAACTTGGGGAAAGTTGTGTTGAGTGAATGGAAGGACAGATAACTGAATGTGTATTTTGGGAAAATGGACTTTATCTTCAGATGATTCAACTTCTCCACCTATCACCTCTACAAGTTGGCCTTCATTGGAGAAGTTTTAGTTGGTTTATTCCTAGAACAAGACCACCTAGAGGCTTTTAACCTTGTCAGGCTGCTCTCTTCTGAGGTTTGTACCTGGTTTTAAATTCTGTGTGTGGTGGGCTTGAGACCATCTCTTGTAATGAAGGTAATGGGACTATCACTGAGGGGTTCAGCCTTTCTAAGTAGGCTACCATTCTAGTCAAATCCATTACTTAAATTCTGCCACAAACTGTGCACAGACTGTTGGTTGGTCCTCCAGGCATTTTGTCCTATTAAGCCAAATAAGTGGACATCATGGGATAGATGAGGTCATAATGAAAACAGATTTACTAGATTTATGGACCTAGTATACTGTGTAACATATGGAAAACTGAATTTCACAATCTACAGGTACCTTTGAAAGGTCATAAAGGGTAAAAGTCTATAGAATTTTCCAGAAGAGAATTCTTAAAACTGGGTTTCGGCCGGGTGTGGTGGCTCACGCCTGTAATCCCAGCACTTTGGGAGGCTGAGACGGGCGGATCACCTGAGGTCGGGAGTTCAAGACCAGCCTGACCAACATGGAGAAACCCTGTCTCTATAAAACAAAGAAAAAAATGTGTTTCATGTCTAGATTTAAATAACATTCTCTATCTGTGGTGCTTCAAATGTGGCCAGTTGTGGTAGTTCACACCTGTAATTCCCAGCGTTTTGGGAAGCTGAGGCAGGAGTTTGAGACCAGCTTTGGCAATACAGTTAGACCTTCTGTCTACAAAAGAAAGCCAGCTATGGTGGCATGTACTTGTAGTCCTGGCTACTTGGGAAGCTGAAGTAAAAGGATTGCTTGAACTCAGGAGTTTGAGGTTACAGTGAGCTATGATCATACCTACTGCACTTCAGCCTGTGTGACAGAGCATGACCCTGTCTGAATAAATGAATGAATGAGTGGTGAATGCATGCCTTGCTCAGCTATCTGAGGCAGGCCTTGGGCTGACCCTGAGAGATTTATAGTCTGGGAGGTAGGACCTACCTCAGTGAGCTAGTTTATATGAATAATTATTGATAGGCAAGTGGTAGGTAAGGAAGGAAAGGATGTGGCAGTAGTCCCAGGTGGTTAAATTTTCTGGAGATTGATTTGATTTAAAAACTGACTTGGAGCTGGGCGTGGTGGCTCACACCTATAATCCCAGCACTTAGGGAGGCCGAGGCCAGTGGATCAGGAGGTCCGAGGTCAAGAGTTCATCCTGGCCAAGATGGTGAAACCCCATATCTTCTAAAAATATAAAAATTAACTGGGCTCAGTGGCAGGTGCTTGTAATCCCAGCTACTCGGGAGGCTGAGGCAGGAGAATTGCTTGAACCTGGGCAGCAGAGGTTGCAGTGAGCTGAGATCACGCTACTGGATAGAGACTGCGTCCCGCCCCCCCCCCCAAAAAAAAAAAACCGACTTGGGGCTGGTGTAATGGCTCACATCTGCAATCCAAGCAGTTTGGGAAGTCGAGGCAGTCGGATCCCTTCAGTCCAGGAGTTCTAGACCAGCCTGGGTGACATGAGGAAACTTCATTACAAAAAAATAAAAAATTAGCTGGCTGTGGTGGTACGTACCAGTGGTGCCTGTAGTCTAGCTGAGGCTGGAGGATCTCTTGAGCCTGGGAGGTGGAGTTTGCAGTGAGCGAAGATCATGCCACTGCACTCCAGCCTGAGGAACAGAGTGAAATCCCATATGAGGAAAACATACAAACAAAAGTAAGTTTTTTTTTTTTTTTTTTTTTTTTTTAAAGAGGGTCTCACTATGTTGCCTAGGCTACACTTAAACACGTGGCGCAAGAGGTCTTCCTCCCTCAGGCTCCCAAGTAGATGGGACTACAGGAGGTTTCCTGAATTTGAATCCTCTACCTCTTCTTCGCTGTGTGATCTTGAACATTATCAGGAATACTGCCTTTGTTTTGTTATCTATAAAAAGAGGATAATATCTAACTACAATAAATACATATATTAATACAACAAACTAAATTTATGTTAAATTAGTACAGCCAAAACAAATTATATTTAATCTTTATAGCAACTCACATGCATTAGCTATTTTTTTTTTTTTTGAGACGGAGTTTTGCTCTTGTTGCCCAGGCTGGAGTGCAATGGCTCGATCTCGGCTCACTGCAACCTCTGCCTCCTGGGTTCAAGCGATTTTTTTGTCTCAGCCTCCTGAGTAGCTGGGATTATAGGCATCCACCACCACGCCCGGCTAATTTTGTATTTTTTACTGAAGACAGGGTTTCTCCATGTAGGCTGATCTCGAACTCCTGACCTCAGGTGATCTGCCTGTTTCGGCCTCCCAAAGTTCTGGGATTACAGGCATGAGCCACCTTGCCTGGCCTTTTTTTTTTTTTTTTGCCAGAGTCTTGGCTCTTGTCTGCCCAGGCTGGAGTGCAGTGGCGTGATTTGGGCTCACCGCAACCTTTGTCTCAGGTTAAAGTGATTCTCCTGCCTCAGCCTCTAGACTGACTGAGACTACAGGCATGCATCACCATGCCCAGCTAATATTTGTGTTTTTAGTAGAGACAGTGTTTCATCATGTTGGCCAGGATGTTCTTGATCTGTTGATCTTGTGATCCTTCACCTCCCAAAGTGCTTGGATTACAGCTGTGAGCTACCATGCCTGGCCAGCTATTTCTAAATGTATTTGTAAATGGGGAAGTTGAGGCTGTTGGTTAAGTGACTTTTTTTTTTTTTTTTTTTGAGACAAGAGTCTTGTATTGCCTAGGCTGGAGTGCAGTGGCATGATCTTGGCTCACTGCAACCTCATTCTGGGTTCAAGCAATTCTCCTACCTCAGCCTCCTGAGTAGCTGGAACTACAGGCATGTACCACCACATCTGGCTAATTTTTGTATTTTTAGTAGAGATGGGGTTTCAACCATGATGGCCAGGCTGGTCTTCAACTCCCGACCTCAAATGATCCTCCCACTTCAGCCTGAGTGCAGGGATTACAGGTGTGAGCCACCACACCTGGCCTTAAGTTACTGTTCTTTTTTTCTTTTGAGATGGAGTCTTGCTTTGTAATCCAGGCTGGAGTGCGGTGGCACAATCTCGGCTCAGTACAACCTCCACTTCCCAGATTGAAGTGATTCCCCTGCCCTAGCCTCCCGAGTAGCTGAGACTACAGGTACGTTCCACCATGCTCAGCTAATTTTTTGTATTTTTGCTAGCAACGGGTTTCACCATGTTGGCCAGTATGGTCTTGATTTCTTGATCTTGTTATCCACCTGCCTTGGCCTCCCAAAGTGCTGGAATTACAGGCCTCAACCACCATGCCCGGCCTCAAGTGGGTATTGAGGATTAAATGGGTACAAAGTTGGTGGCTCAAGGAACTGAACCAGACATTGGAACCATCTAGGGCTTTGTTTATAATTGTTATGCTATACTACTATTGGGAGAGTCAAATGAGAACATGTGACACATGTATATATAGACACTTTTCATTAAATGTTAGTCATCTCATATAAATGAATTAGAATATTCTCTGGGATGGCCTAGTGGAACAGCACACAGCTGATCCAAAGGTTCTGGATGTAGGTGTGAGTGCAGCACACACTTTTAACAGTGAAGGCAGTGAATATCTGTAATTAGGGGTACCTAGAAGTGATTTGGCTACTGGACTATGTCAGTTTTGGCCACCTCCAGGCTTTGGCAATACTATTTTGTGTTCTGGGAACAATTCTTGTGAATATGGAAAAGAACGGTTATTGATAGTGTAGGGGGCCTTCAAAGATGTCAAAGAGGGCTAAGAGGTTGTAGCTGGCAGTGGGGTTGTAGGCCTAGGAAGCCTTCTGCCTGGCTCCCATTGAACATGCCTGGAGAATACTGGCTTTTTAGTTTGAGCCTTTATCAGACCTGTAACTCATTTCTGGACCAGGAGCCAGAGTCATTTATTAGATGTATAAGTTATATATTCGTCTTTGAGCATGTAAAACTCATACAGATTGGACTGGGTCTGGTAACTCATGTCTGTAATCCCAGCACTTTGGGAGGCTCAGGGGGAAGGATCACCTGGGGTCAGGAGTTCAAGACCAGCCTGGCCAACATGGTAAAACCTTGTATACTAAAAATACAAAAAAATTAGCCGGGCGTGGTGGTGCGTGCCTGTAATTTCAGCTACTCGGTAAGCTGAGGCAGGAGAATTGCTTGAACCTGGGAAGCAGAGGTTGCAGTGAGTGAGATCATGCCACTGTGCTCCAAGCCTGGGCAATGAGACTTCATCTCAAAGAAAGAAAAAAAAGGCCCGATGTGGTGGCTCACACCTGTAATCCTAGCATTTTGGCAGTCTGAGGTGGGTGGATCAACATGGTTAAGAGAGCAAGATCATCCTGGCTAACATGGTGAAATTCCGTCTCTACTAAAAATACAAAAAAAATTAGTTGGGCATGGTGGTACCTGCCTGTAGTCCCAGTTACTTGGGAGGCTGAGGCATAAGAATCACTTGAACCTGGGAGGTGGAGGTTGCAGTGAGCCGGATCACGCCACTGCACTCCAGCTTGGGTGACAGAGGAGACTCCATCTCAAAAAAAAAAAAAAAGAAAAGAAACCTCTTACAGGTTGCTTTTTCAGGTCTGAGTAGTTTTCACTGTCCTCAGTGTTTACCCCTAAATTCGTATTTGTCCTTCATTTCCAAGAGTCTCATCTCTTATTTCTCAATTATATGCTGTATACACTGCCCTTTTTACTCAAGATTGGCAGCTAGATTACATATTATTCTTGGCTCTGAGAAAATGTCAGCTTTCTAGATGACTGGGCAAGTCACTTTACCTCTGAGGAGCTTGGTAGTCTAGTCAGCAAATTAAGAATCACCACAAAATAGCATCTACCGTGTTCCAGACAAGGTGGTTTTATTTTCTTCTTTTAATTTTTCAAGACAGTCTCTGGTTGCTCAAGTAATCTTGGCTCACTGCTGCCTTTACCTCCCATCCTCAGGTGATTCGCCCACCTCAGCCTCAAGCTGGGACTACAGGTGTGTGCCACCCCACCCAGGTAAATTTTTTTTGTATTTTTAGTAGAGACAGGGTTTTGCCACATTGCACAGGCTGGTCTCGAACTCCTGGACTCAAGCAACCCACCTGCCTCTGCCTCCCAAAGTGCTAGGATTACAGGCATGAGCCACCGTTCCCAACCAACAAGTTACTTTTAAAACATCCCTTTCACCAGGTGCGGTGGCTCACACCTGTAATGCTAGCACTTTGGGAGGCTGAGGTGGGTGGATCACCAGAGGTCAGGAGTTTGAGATGAGCCTGGCCAACGTGGTGAAACCTCTCTTCTTCTAAAAATCCAAATTAGCCGGGCATGGTGGTGCATGCCTGTAATTTCAGTTACTTGAGAGGCTGAGGCAGGAGAATCTCTTGAACCCTGGAGGCAGAGGTTGCAGTGAGCTGAGATTGTGCTCTGGGAAACAAGTGTGAAACTGTCTCAAAAATAAATAAATTAATTAAAAAAACATCATTTTTGATGTCATTCTTTATAGTTGAGGTGGTAAGGCAGAGGATTTGGATCTGATCTCTTTAATTGGCCTTTAGTTAAAATTTTTTTTTTTTTTTTTTTTTTTTTAGACAGGGTTTCACCATGTTGGCCAGGCTGGTCTTGAACTCCTGACCTCAGGTGATCCGCCCACCTCGGCCTCCCAAAGTGCTGAGATTACAGGTGTCAGCCACCACGCCCGGCCTTAAAAATCTTTAATTTTTTTCAAGGGGCAAGCATTAAGTTCTTTTAGTACTCAGGAAAATACTGGTAGGTGAACATCAGTGTGAAGACACTTGAACTACTAACTTCTACCTTAAGTTTCATTGTGTTCCAGTTGTCAAAGTGATGATCAGACGCTGTTAGCTTGGGTTACCTCTGGCTTTTGGATACCTGCTTTTCTGTTTGAGGAAGACTGGAAAGTGTACTGGGGATGAGTAAAGGTGCGTGTTTTCAGAACTGATAAGTGTCCTGGTTTTTAACCTGATACTGACTGAAAATCCAAAGTAATTTCCCTCCTTTTGGTTATCAAGAAGTTCTCATACATTCATTCATTTACTTTTTAACTTAGTCAATACATACTTCAGTGTCTTACTATGTACCAAGTACAATTGTAACACTGGGGTATAATATGGAGTAACAAAAGAAGGTCCCTGCTGGCCAGGCCTGGTGACTCACGCCTGTAATCCCAGCACTTTGGGAGGCTGAGGTGGGCAGATCACAAGGTCAGGAGATCCAGACCATCCTGACCAACATGGTGAAACCCCATCTCTACTAAATAAAAATACAAAAATTAGCTGGGTGTGGTGGCGCGTGCCTGTAGTCCCAGCTACTCTGGAGGCTGAGGCAGGAGAATTGCTTGAACCTGGGAGGCGGAGGTTGCCGTGAGCCAAGATCGCACCACTGCACTGCAGCCTGGTGACAGAGCGAGACTCCATCTCAAAAAAAAAAAAGAGAGAGATAGAGAAAAGATCCCTGCCTTTTAGAATAAGTATAGGATTTCAAGTGTTAGTAAGTATTGAGAAAGACAACATGGAGTCATAGGATAGAGTTCCAAGGTAGGGTTGGAATGGGTGATGTCTTCAGATCAGTGGCCAGTGAAGAATCAGAACAAAGAATATTCCAGTCTAAACGAGCTTGGGATAAAGCCATTATGTCTGAAGGGAGCATAGGTGGGGGTCAAGGGTGGTGATTGTTAGAAATGTTGGGAAATTCCAGCAAGAACCAGATTGGGGTAGGGTCTTACAGTGCAAGGAAAGGAGTTTGAATTTCTTTCAATTGCCTTAAAAAAAATTTAAAGCCAAGGCTGGGCATGGTGGCTGGGCATGTAATCTCAACACTCTGAGAGGCTGAGGTGGGAGGATTGATTTGGGCTCAGTAGTTCGAGACCAGCCTGGGCAACATAGTGAGACCTCATCTCTCAAAAATTGAAGAAGAAATCAGGTGTGGCACACACATGTCCCAGCTGCGTGGGAGGCAGAGGCAGGAGGAACAATCAAGGTTCCAGTGGGCTGGGATTGTGACACTGCACTCTAGCCTGGTTGACCGTGTGACGTGGTCTCTAAAAAAATAAAGGCAGGAAATTATTGGCTATTATCCAGCTGCCTTTGTAAATTAAACCACCCCAAATACTATTGATTGTCATCATCCTTGCTAATTAAATGTAACCGTTGCCATAGGTTTTTTTTTTTTTTTTTTTTTTGAGATGGAGTCTCTGTCACCCAGGCTGGAGTGCAGTCGTGGCTCACTGCAACCTCCCCCTCCCACTCATCCCCAGGTTCAAGCAGTTCTCCTGCCTCAGCCTCCCTGGTAGCTGGGATTACAGGCACGTGCCACCACACCCGGCTAATTTTTTTTGTATTTTTAGTAGAGATGGTGTTTTGCCGTGTTGGTCAGGCTGGTCTTGAACTCCTGACCTCGAGTGATCCGCCTGTCTTGGCCTCCCAAAGTGCTGGAATTGCCATAGATTTTAAAAAGCAGGGAGGCCAGGCACAGTGGCTAGTGCCTATAACCCCAGCACTTTGGGAGGCCAAGGTGAGAAGATTGCTTTTTTTTTTGAGAGAGAGAGTTTTGCTCTTGTTGCACGTTTTGCTCTTGTTGCCCAGGCTAGAGTGCAATAGCAGAATCTCGACTCACTGCAACCTCTGCCCCTTGGGTTCAAGTGGTTCTTCTGCCTCAGTCTCCTGAGCAGCTGGGATTACAGGCGCCCATCACCACGCCTGGCCAATATTTTTTGTATTTTTAGTAGAGATGGGGTTTCACCATATTGGCCAGACTGGTCTCAAACTGCTGACCTCAGGTCATCCACCCACCTCGGCCTCCCAAAGTGCTGGGAATTACAGGCGTGAGCCACTGTGCCGAGCTCAGAGTATTGCTTTTGAACCCTGGCATCTGAGACCAGTCTGGGCAACAAAGACTTCATCTCTACAATAAATAAATAGGCCGGGTGTGGTGGCTCACGCCTGTAATCCCAGCACTTTGAGAGGTTGAGTATTGAGACCATCCTGGCCAACATGGTGAGACCCCGTCTCCACTAAAATACAAAAAGTTAGCTGGGCATGGTGGCAAGTGCCTCTAGTCCCAGCTACTTGGGAGGCTGAAGTAGGGGAATTGCTTGAACCCTAGAAGTGGAGGTTGCAATGAGCTATGGATAGTGCCACTGTACTCAAGCCTGGGTGACATTGCAAGAAATGTATCAGCAAAAGGCAGGGAGATTATTTAATGTGATTCATTCAGTTGGATGAGCTTGTAAAATGTTATATAGCTAACTAGACCTAGTTGGCTTTCAGAAGTCAAGTAAATAGGTTTTGGGCTGCATGGGAAGATGGTTAGTTTTGATGTCTGCACAATGGGGTTGAACTGTGATCCTGAGAAGATTTATGTTTCCAGTCTCTCTCCTTCCCATATGGAGAGATTATTAGTTTCAATGAGTTGATCGTTGATATACTTTGGTATTTTGGAAAAACGTTTTATCAGAGATCTAACTAAAGGAGATGAGAGGATTTTATACCATATGCATTACGTTCTAATGCTGGCCACCTCTGAAGGACACATGGCAGCTGACATGAAATTGATTTTCTTCATCACTGATACTGTGGCCTTTACGCAGGCTCAGAGGTGCATCAGAATCCACAAATGAAATGGACCAAGATTAGTGACCAACACATCTGTAAATGTTATGTTTTGTCATATTTTAGTTCCTTGACATTTTCTACTGTAGAATAAATTGACCAATTTTCTACAGTCAGATTCCTGAATCATGTTTTTTTGTTTGTTTTGCTCTTGTCGCCTGGGCTGGAATGCAGTGTGGCACAATCTCTGGTCACTGCAACTTCCGCTTCCAGGTTCTTCTGCCTCAGCCTCCTGAGTAGCTGGGATTATAGGCGGCTGCCACCGCGTTTGGCTCATTTTTGTATTTTTAGTAGAGATGGGGGATTCATCATGTTGGCCAGGCTGGTCTCAAACTCCTGACCTCAGGTGATCTGCCCCCCACCCCACCTCCCAAAATGCTTGCATTCCAGATGGGAGCCAGTGCGCCCGGCCCTCATGTTGGGCTTTAAAACCCACTTTTTTCCCCCGAACTCTGACCTCACCTTTCTGTTTATGAAACCTTTCTCTTTTTAGGGTGTGGGTGGTGGTGGACAAGCTGCTTTGTTTGGATGGTGGTGTGTTGTACTTGTGTCATCTTCACTCATAAACGCTGCACTGCTTATAGCCTGTTTTGTTCGTGTTTTAAGTTCTTCCATCCAGCCCCTGCACCCCACCTTTTAACTTCCTTTTCAAAAGCTGCTTTGCAAAGGGTCTTGACTAAAGTTGCTTGCTTAATGAATTTGGGATTATGTGACGCAGTTTAAGGATGAGAGAAGAGGCGGCAGCTGGACCCTCTGGAGAATATTACTTTGTATTTTGTTTACAGCTGGTTGTGACTAGGCTCTTCCCTCTAAGGTTGGTTCTAGGGGATTAAAACAGCCCTGGCTGATGGCGCCCAATAAAATAAAACAAAAAAACCTTTGCTGCTCCAGTTTTTTCTCAGGGTGGGGTCGGGGTGTACTTTCAGTCTCCATGGTCACAGAAAGGTTTATTCATTGCGGACCCCGGGAAGCTGGTTCCCAGAGGGAACTTGTCCTCAGCGTCTCCTCGACAGTGCAGCCTCCTCCCGGGCCTACTTCTGGGCCATTACAAAGGTCCTTTCACCACCTGTGAGAGGTTTGAGTTTGGGGGAGCTCCGGGACTTTCAAGGCTACAGTGTGGACTACTGGCCCAAGGCGAAGGTTGGTTTCCAGAGGAGGGGGGTGTGTCTTCGCTGTTTTTCCTGGCCTGTCTCGGCATAAACTATTTCCACAACGCCCTGGCCGCGAGGGAGCTGGTGCTTGGGTGGTTAGAGGGAGAAACCTAAAGTGGACGGCAAAATGGAGCGCGGAATACTGTCAGGCTGTGCACGTGGAGATGGCGAAACGTGGACGCTTAACAAAGTTGGCGCCACGGAACTAAAGACTACTACTCCAGTGCTCTTGCTCGCTCCGCCTAATGGCGGGCCGCACCCCGCCGGCGAACCCTACGTTTGTAGTTCCGCCCTCACGCTGACCTCTTACCCAATCAGCGAGTTCGGCTTCGCTAGGTTGATGCCTATTAGCTTTTGCATAAAAGCTCTAGGGTTACTGACGTTTCCACCTCTTCCCGGCCTCTCAGGTGATTGGCGTCCCTGATAACCAATCAGGAAGAGGATCTGCGGGAACGCCTGCCCTTCACTTTATTGAGTGGCCAATCCGGTTGTAGACACCTCCCCCCTCTACCCAGAGCCACTGCTGCGGCCGCCGCCATTTTAGCGTTTTGTCAGAAGCGTCCGCGCCGCGAGGAGGAGGTCTTGCAGATTTCTGTGCGGGTGAGACTCCGAGACCTTCCACTGCCATTTTTGTACTCTTGTTAAATTTTACCTCACTCCTTTGGGCTTCGAGGGTGTCCTAGTGGGGTTGCGTCCTCCACGCCCGTCACTGAGAGCCGACCTCGGTCCTCGGCATTAGCGCGGTAAGCCGGGAGCAGCCCTTCCCCCACCGCCCCCTGAGAATACCTTGCGTTTTTCCCCCACCCTGCCCCGCGCCCGACTTGGCTGCACTTGGAAGCCGGAAGATTTACAATGGGATAACCCCCTTTCCCTTACACCTGGCAATTACAACACCGTTTCGACAATTTTTCGGGCTGTGAGATATCGTCTGGTCAATGAATCTGAAGCTCTGTCCTGTGGCCACGCATTTCAGTGTTGTGCGGGAACTCGGACGGTGCCCGAGAGAGGCATTCTCCTCTCCAGTACTTGCTTTATGCTCCACGACTCGCTGTCTGATCCGAGTCGCGGGTTCACTAAAGGAAACTCTGAAATGTAGCTATTACAAGGCTCATTTTCCCGGAAATGATGGCTGCTTTGGTTACTACGTGAGGAAAAGCCTGTTGATAATTTCAGGCAGTCAGTTAGCAAGCCTAAGTAGACTTCTGTTTTTTTGTTTTCTTCCTAGTGGATAGAAAAACCCAGTACCGCCATCTCGTCGTTTGCTGTCTTTCATGCGTATGTCTGTTGGAAGTATCAGGTCTTACCAAACCCTTTGTCTACTAAGGACCTCCCTATTGCAGACGTCTTCTCATTCTTACAGGTTTTATGGCGGCTACTATAGCAGGCCTTAGTTCACGCCTACTTCCCTTTGGTTTTGTGGAGGTGTCTGTGCAGGCGTGTGAGAGAGAAAACTGGAAATACACATTAAAGTGAAAGTCATTTTGTTGTTGTTTGTAAACTGATGTGGGTCTAAGGTCTTTTGTCAGCAATCTTGTTTTTCTCTCCCAGGCTCTTGTCAGGATGGTGAAGCTGTTCATCGGAAACCTGCCCCGGGAGGCCACAGAGCAGGAGATCCGCTCTCTTTTCGAGCAGTATGGGAAGGTGCTGGAATGTGACATCATTAAGAATTACGGCTTTGTGCACATAGAAGACAAAACTGCAGCGGAAGATGCCATACGCAACCTGCACCATTACAAGCTTCATGGGGTGAACATCAACGTGGAAGCCAGCAAGAATAAGAGCAAAACCTCAACAAAGTTGCATGTAGGCAACATCAGTCCCACCTGCACTAATAAGGAGCTTCGAGCCAAGTTCGAGGAGTATGGTCCGGTCATCGAATGTGACATCGTGAAAGATTATGCCTTCGTACACATGGAGCGGGCAGAGGATGCAGTGGAGGCCATCAGGGGCCTTGATAACACAGAGTTTCAAGGTGAACCACCCTCTTTGGGTAGAGGGCTGAACATAAGGCTATGTGCAGAAAATGGTTGGATAAGTAAAGGGAGGGGTTTGGAAAAGATAACAGCTGTTGGCTGGCTGGTGGTGAAGAAATAAGCATGGGTGATGGACTTCCTAAGATGGAGAATGCATGGGACTTACAGGCTTTACCGTAGGCAAATGTCTCATGGAGAAAAACCACTCAGCTTTTATTTGGAGCCCCTAAGGCTTTTGCACTCATCAGTGCAGAAATCGTTTTCTCTTTTTTTTTGTAGTAGTAGAAGAACACAGTTCAGAGTACCTCACTCTGAATTTATTGCCCTCAGCACCAGATTAGAATTTTACGTGAAGAACCTTGCAAAAACAGATCGAGCAACACGTTTACAGGAGCAGAATTCATGTTAAGCTATCCTACCTTACACTAACTCTTTAAAAGGTTACAGCTTTTGTTGCTTTTGTATTATACCTGTACCCAGGGGTTGTGTTTTGAGTATAAGGCCACTCTAGAATTAGAAGGCTGATTTTAGGACTTCTGGGGAGGGAGGCAGGAGGCATTGGGATTTTAGGGGCAGTAAAATGTTTTGGGGCTGGACATTATAATATCTTTGGTGAATAGAACACTTAGATTTGTTTTATCTTGGAGTCTTGACCAAATGAAATTATTTGTGCCTGAAGGGCAGGGCAGCATGGGTGATGATGTGGATTGTCACTTCATTTGGAAGCATCTCAAATCCCATACAGTTTGAATGCCTACATATTGCTCAAAGGAAATGCTTGTTAGAACATTTTGGATTTTTTTATTTTCATATTTGGGATGCTCAATTGGTAAGTATAACACAAATATTCCAAAATCTGAGGTTTGAAGCAACAGTCGCAGTTCAGGGGTGGTAACCATGGTGAATTGCTATCTGAACTCTTCTTCTCTCCCCTCATTTGAGTTCCCAGTATCAAAAAGAGCGTTTTCCCTTTTCAGCTTAATTAAGCAGAACTGAACAAAAATTTACAAAGCCTTATCCAAATTATGGCGTATTCCCGTGACTCCTTGCTATGTTTCAAACCTGTGTTTTCACAGTGTGGTGGCTGATTCTTTTTCTGGGCACTCCCCTCATTGAGAATCATTACTGCTGTCTTTGGTGACCATTTCCCTTAAATTAGGCTTTTTTAGAGCTGGAGGTCTGATCATTATTTCTCCTGGTAATGGGTGCTCTGTGTCATGGGCATTGCTGTGACACAGGTATAGAAAAGTGACACAGGTCTCTCAGGTCTAGTTTGCTTTTTTTTAATTGGCAAGTTGAGAATTATTTTGTCAACAACCTAATTGGGAGCAAAGGCTGCTCTTGTGGAGGGTTTGTGGTGTGATACTAATTTTTGGACTCTTTCCCACATTTTAACCCAGTCAGAAGAGGTGGTGTCTGCTTGTAGCAGTTAAGTTTAAGGAGAGGACAGTGTGATTTTGAGTCAGGACAGAATATCCTTATATAAAACTCCGGGGGTCTGAACCCTAGGTCCTCTTATTCTAACTTATGCCTAGTTATTTTTACCTTATTTTCTTTAATGTTGGCATTTCTCATTTCTTAATACTAGCAGAGTTATATACGTATATTGATGAGTGATATTTATTAGGGTGGTCTTTTTTAGTTTCAGTTTCCCAGTATTGGGTGTCTTCTCTATTTCTTGACCAATTAAAATCTTTTAGATATTTTTTAGAATTTAACTTCTTTTTCTGGCATTAGAGCCAACAAATCCTTAGATCAAGGCATTTATTAATGATCTTTATGTCTGGAATGTGCATAGTTGATTTCTTAGTTGCACTTGTTTTCTCTGGTTTTGGTAGGTGCCAAAGTGGCCCCCTGTGCAAATGCCAGAGACAGGTTAGCCCTTTAAGGTACTTAAGTACTTAATTGCATATCTACTCTGTTTTAATAACCTGCAACCTAAACTTCCCAGTTGTAATGATTCAACCTAGACCTCCTTGATATTTTGGTCCTTCCACCCCACTTTTCCCTATTGTGTTTTCTGGTCTCCCAGAACCTAACCTTAATTTTGCAGGTAAGATTTTGTGTTTACACTTTCTCTAATGTTAGAGGATCCATCTGTTGACTCTCCCTTGCCTTTGACCATTTACTCCTTAAACAGGTATATGTTTAGGGTGTATCATAACCAGTTGCATTGGGAAGATTTTGTAGGATTTGGATCTCTTCTGAGTTTCACTTAGAAATAAGCTGGTAGATCGCATTAGGTAGAAATTGCTTCTGTGAAGACTTATTAAAACTTAGTTTTAACTTTTCTAGAAAAAGTTTCTGCTTTTATTGCATTTTCAGAAGTAATACTTTTTATTTCCAGAATGCAAATTTTAATTTTCAGGAAAAATATTAGGTGTATGTTCTTAGGCTCTCAGATTTAAGGATAAGTACTTTAATCCTGCTTAAACTGAGCAGTTTGGGCCACTGACTAGTATAACTAGTTATTCTCCACTTTCCTCAGCCACCTTTTCTTCCATGGTTTTTACAGTATTTCTAAAATTTGAGGCATTTGAGAACAGTCTGCCCTGTTTTTGCCGTTTGCCTTTGACCCTAGTAGAGGTTCACTAAAATTAACTGTCAGATTGTAAAGAATCCTTGTTAAAGTGATGATCAGAACCAGCAATTTAAAGGGCCCAGTTAAGGGAGAAGGCTGTACTTAACTTGTGTCCTGCAGTCTCCCCAGTTCATGAGGGTTTTTCCAGAGATGTACCTTGAGATTTTGTTACCACATTCAGCCTAGATCATTCTTTAGTAGTGGTAATTATTGGAGTCTTTTATTCCGTTCTTTTTGACTTTTTTGAGGTGGGTGGAAAACTGGCCTTTACATTCCCTTGCTTAATGAAATCTATCTTGCTAGTAAGGATTGGAAGTGTCAGAAAAAACTTGGGGACTCTTTCTTACTTTGACTTCTTTTGACATTGAGCTGCTGTTTGAAGAAGATTTTTACCTGCAGTTACTTGGCAAAGGATAAGATGATTGTTTTGAGCAAGAGTAGGACTAGTTTATTTCTTAAGCATTTAAACTAGTGTTATAGCTGAAATATTTCTTCATCTGATTGATCTTTGGTTGAAATCAGGTCATTATACTGAATCTTTATGTTGAGTTTTTTTTTTCTTTTTGTCTTTTGGCAAAGATGAGTTCTGCATTAGAATTGTCTTGGTAAAGCCATTGCTATGACCGGTGTCTGGGGTAGGGGCTGGGGCTATGACCAAGAGTGATAGCAACCCTTCTTGCGTCTGTTTCTTCAAGGCAAACGAATGCACGTGCAGTTGTCCACCAGCCGGCTTAGGACTGCGCCCGGGATGGGAGACCAGAGCGGCTGCTATCGGTGCGGGAAAGAGGGGCACTGGTCCAAAGAGTGTCCGATAGATCGTTCAGGCCGCGTGGCAGACTTGACCGAGCAATATAATGAGCAATACGGAGCAGTGCGTACGCCTTACACCATGAGCTATGGGGATTCATTGTATTACAACAACGCGTACGGAGCGCTCGATGCCTACTACAAGCGCTGCCGTGCTGCCCGGTCCTATGAGGCAGTGGCGGCTGCAGCTGCCTCCGTGTATAATTACGCAGAGCAAACCCTGTCCCAGCTGCCACAAGTCCAGAATACAGCCATGGCCAGTCACCTCACCTCCACCTCTCTCGATCCCTACGATAGACACCTGTTGCCGACCTCAGGAGCTGCTGCCACAGCTGCTGCTGCAGCAGCAGCCGCTGCTGCAGTTAATGCAGCTTCCACTTCATATTACGGGCGGGATCGGAGCCCCCTGCGTCGCGCTACAGCCCCAGTCCCCACTGTTGGAGAGGGCTACGGTTACGGGCATGAGAGTGAGTTGTCCCAAGCTTCGGCAGCCGCGCGGAATTCTCTGTACGACATGGCCCGGTATGAGCGGGAGCAGTATGCTGATCGAGCGCGGTACTCAGCCTTTTAAAGCTTGAGGTGAGAGCTGTGGGGTGTTCCCTCTTCTGGTTTTGCCATCCCTCCTGCAGCCTAAAGGGCTCCAATTAGGCTGCCCTGCTTGCTTGCTTTTGCAGGGTTAGGTTAAGGTTACTAGGATGGCTCACAGGCTAGAGAGAAGTCCTAACTGCTTAACTTTAAAGTATATAAAGTTCTTTGGCCCTCATGGCTATTTTTCAGTGCCTCTGGTAGTGGGAGTCAATTTGATTCTATTTGTGCCTGGAAAAATAAAGAATGATGTGCTGGTGAATCTTGGGTCACCTATATACTATACTATAATTGAACCTTACCTGGAGACCCACACATTCAGGCTCAGGTGTTTTGTTTCTCAGAGCCTTTGTTAAGTTTCCTAGGTGTGTGACATTTCTAAGGTCTTCAAGTTTCCTGTTTTGTTTTGTGCTGTGTGAAAGTTCTGATGCAACCCCTAATGATAAAGTCCATAACTGTAGTTAACTGGTCATCACTGCTCAGGTCCCAGTTACTAAGAAGACTACCAAAATGGCATCATCTTAATCTTGAAGCGTATTTCTGACATTCCTGAACGGTTCAACCCTTAGGAGTTTTGTAGAACTTATTTGATGGTAAGTTGGGGTATAGAGAATCACAAAACTTGTCTTTTATAAAGTTCTACAAGGAAATTTGGGCATAGATGCTAACATCCACCTTCTTTGCCCAGCTCAGATTTATTCCCTGAATAGAGTGCCCACTACATTGCTATATCTTTCAGTTTGTCCTGTAACAACCCAGCCTGTCCCTTACTTAGGCTTTTGTTTTGTTTTGTTTTGTTTTAATATTCCCACAGTTCTAGTTTTGACATCATCTTTCTCAGGGTATATGTTTAAGTATGCATGCACACCTGTTAATTTTACTCCTTTGGTAATGTTGAAAATCCAGGATTGGGAGCTTTGCCATAAGCAGATCACTCCCTTCTTCATCTTCTCATTAACTGTTATGGGCATTTAATACTCTTGAGCCACCAGCTCTACCCGGAGTCCCCTTTTTCCACTATCCTACATTTTGAGCCCCATGATCCATTTGGCTCTACTTGAATATAATCTCTTCTGATACTTGCCAGCTTTGAGCTCTAGGTGTTTGAGATTATTGTTTTATACTTAAGGGTAAATCTCAATGCCCTTACTTTTGAGTAGCTCCCAGTGTGTCCCAGACATTACCATTGATCCTTAATTACAGTAACAGTGTGAGTGATAGATAACTCATCTTTGCAGTTAGGGCAGAAGGTATGTGACTTTCCCAGGGTTGTTGTGTAGGAAATAACTGATTGGGCTGGAGAAGAAACTTCAGTGACTTGATGTGTAGCTTATACATGCCCTTCTGCACCTTCTTTCCAAAGTTAGTTTCCTCCCTAGTTGTAATTGGATGTCCTCAGATCTTAAAACTTGTACAGTTGATGCTACTTTTTTCTACACTTTGAATGATTTTTAACTTGGACCTTGGCAGTAACTCCTAGATAGGAAATACTATTGTTTTTTTTTTTTTAACCTCAGGGAGCTAATTGGAACCTTTCCCTTTTTACTGTCCTCCACTGACAGTTTGTGACATTGAATTACTTTCTGAGGAATGCTACATGTTAACATCATCAAGAGCAATGGAATGTCTTTGCCTACTTTCATGGAACAAGATTTGCTATTTAAGACCTTAGTCTGAGATTGTTTAGCCTCCCCAGTTATCTCTGGCCTTCAGGCTCTTTTCATTGTTAGAGATTACTGTGATACTGGGAAGGGTACAAGTAAACTTAAAAGGAGTGTCAAGTTATCAGACTTTGTAAAGATGTTGAAGTTTTAAATGGGAAAGCCCTTTTGAGCTTTGCTGTAAAGCCGCTGTATTGTGCTCTCTTTCAGGTGGGATGTGTGTGGGCTGAAATTCCGAGCTGCGGTTGTGCATGAGAATACACCCTTCGTGGTACCCCATCTCCGGGACGTTCTCGGCTCTGTGCATTCAGTCCCTCAGGAACCGTGGACCTTAATTTACCTTGCTAAGTTCAGACCTTGTCTTCCTTAACTTTCCTTTCCTCTCCTGCCCGTTTTCCTGTTCTTCTGTCCTTCAATGCTTCTGTAGCTTCCCATTCATGTTCTGTTCTCCCAGCAGGCCTCATTGTGTGCCGAAACTGTGGTGGGGGCTGTGCTGTCTCCTCCCTGCCTCCTGCCTCCTGCGGCTGTTGGATTTGGGAATGACCTTGATGAGAGTCTCACTGCCCCTGGGTCTCTTTTTGGTCCAAAGGCTAGACCTAGAGCATTGGATCACTTTTTTCTTTCCGGTGAAATAAATGGTTTTTCAACTTAGGGTATGTGTGCTTTGAGAAACTTCTTGCTTGGGCTTGTTACGGGGTTGATTTGTACCTTGAAGGGGAGGGTGAAAAGTTTAGGGTATTCAGCTTTGGGTCAATGTCACTGTAGTTATTTTGTTTATTGTATATAGGAGTTGTAGGTGCCAAAGGGAAGAGGTTATACAGAAGCCCAGGCAGGCAGCCTTATTCCGATGAAGACTTTCCCCACTGGTCCACCTTTGTTATAAAATCAACTACTTCCTAGTAAAGAGATACAGATCTTCTTTTCTAGAGAAAGAGTCACCACCTTCCCCTAAGACTGCCATTCCAGTCACCCAGTCAGCATATCTAGCTTAACTTATTTCCTTGAAAAGGAGGGGTTTAGGGGAAGAGGAAGTCCGTTTCGGTCTTCATGCCATGTGAAAAAATGAAGCTGTGGCTCCAAGAGTATTTTGCTAACTGTAGCTCAGTAACGTGTTGATGCCTTTCATTTTCTATTTGTTTAGCTCTGCCAAAATCCAAAGAATACCTGAATGGTCCCACTAGCACCTCATTATTTGGGTTTACAGCCTTTAAATGATAAGCATGGAGAAATGACCCAACATAGGAGCTTTAGATATCTTGTTGAATGATGGGGCTGAGTGCAAGAGCTGCTGCCTCTTAGCTTCATGTTTCTCTTGAAACAGTATTTGTCTTCTATGTGTTTTTATTGTCTGTAACTTCTTGCTCCAGTTTCTGCAGTTGTAGGACTGTGTCTAGTTAGAGCGTTTCTCAGAATCATTCAACATATACTGAGCACCTACTGTATGCCAGGCATTACACTTTGAGGAAAGTCAAGTTGTGATGATGGGGTGATAAGGAAGCTGGTCTTTACTTAGATGGTGTCTCAGATTTTTTTTTTTTTAAATAATTGCTTCCTCCTATTGGATTCTTTCTAATCATAGATGGCCAAGATTTGAACAGCTCTATACAAAATGTAATCTATTGAATATTCTTAGATGTGAAACCTGTGCTGGGTGTTTCATGTGTTCTCATTTAATCCTCCCAGCAAACGTTTTTCTGTTAGTAGTTTCCTTTCCTGGCTGGGTTGGTTCTCTGCCACTTCTCTTGGAGGGTCGTACATACCTACTTTGGTTTCTTTTTCTCTAAAGGACATACCCACTACCGACCCCCATTTTTTACTCTTGTCAGTTTACCCCTTTGTTCTGATGGGTAGGCTTGGCAAATGTCAAACTTTGGAGACTGATGGTATTCGTGGATTGAACAAATACTTTATTGAGTGTTACTCTGGCAGGTGTTAAGTGTTGGGGATACATAGGGTTCTGGAGCTCATTCTGAGGGAGGAGACGATGCAGAAATGTCAAGTAGAGAATTCTGTTTAGATGGGGATGGTCAGTGAAGGATTTTCAGAAGTGACATGTTACAGTAAACATGGATATATTTTTGCATTACAAAACAAGCTAAATTTTTTTTTTGAGACGGAGTCTCTGTCGCTGAGGCTGCAGTGCAGTGGCGTAATCTGGGCTTTCTACAACCTCCTCCTCCTGAGTTAGAGCTTTTCTCCTGCCTCAGCTTCCTGAGTAGCTGGGACTGCAGGTGCGTGCCACCACGTCCGGCTAATTTTTTTTGTATATTTAGTAGAGTTTCACTGTGTTAGCCAGGATGGTCTTGATCTGAGCTCATGATCTTCCCGCCTTGGCCTCCCAAAGTGCTGGGATTACAGGTGTGAGCCACTGCACCTGGCTTAAAATTTTAACTCCTTGGCCAGGTGCGGTGACTCAGTGCCCTTAATCCCAGCACTTTGAGAGGCCGAGGCAAGCTGGTTGCTTGAGCTCAGGAATTCAAGACCAGCCTGGGCAACACGGTGAAACCCTGTCTCTACAAAAAGTTAGAAAGTTAGCTGGGCATGCTGTTGCACATTTGTGGTCCCAGCTGCTCAGGAGGCTGAGCTGGGAGGATCCCTTCAACCTAGGAAGTCAAGGCTGTAGTGAGCTGAGATGAGGCCATTGCGCTACAGCCTGGGTGACAGAGTGACCCTGTCTCAAAATTTTTTTATTTCTTGATTCTATTATTTCTTGCTTTTTGCTTTGAGATCCTAACCTAAGAATAGTTTTATCATGACTCAGAATCTGGCCTGGCTTAATGCTAATATTCATACTAGATCCTTTTCCATTTTCTTTTCTCTTTTTTTTTTTGAGACTGAGTTTCGTTCTTACTGCCCAGGCTGGAGTGCAGCGGCGCGATCTCGGCTCACCGCGACCTCCGCCTCCTGGGTTCAAGCAATTCTCCTGCCTCAGCCTCCTGAGTAGCTGGGATTACAGGCACACGCCACCATGCCCAGCTAATTTTTTGTATTTTTAGTAGAGACGGGGTTTCACCATGTTGACCAGGATGGTCTCGATCTCTTGACCTCGTGATCCACCCACCTCGGCCTCCCAAAGTGCTGGGATTACAGGCGTGAGCCACCGCACCCGGCCCCTCTTTTCTCTTTTTTTAAACCATTTATTGCTTTTGTTTTTGTTTCCCTGAGGCAGAGTCTCACTCACTTTAGAAGCCAGAAGGCGGAGGTTGCTGTGGTGAGCTGAGATCCACCATTGCACTCCAGCCTGGGCAAGAAGGGGGAAACTCTGTCTCAGAAAAAAAAAAAAATTAGACCAGGCATGGTGGCTCATGCCTGTAATCCCATCACTTTGGGAGGCCGAGGTGAGTGGATTACCTGAGATGAGGTGTTTGAGACTAGCCAGACCAACGTAGCAAAACCCCCATCTCTGCTAAAAATATAAAAATTAGCCAGGCTTAGTGCCTGTAACCCCAGCTACTTAGGAAGCTGAGGCAGAAGAATCTCTTGAACCTGGGAGGCAGAGGTTGCGGTGAGCTGAGATCACACCATTGCACTCTAGCCTGGGCAACAAGAGTGAAAGTCCGTCTCAAAAAAGAAAAAAGGGAAAAGAATTAAGAAATGAGCCGGTCATGGTGACTCGCTTCTGTAGTCACAGCTATTCAGGAGGCTGAGATGGGAGGATTGCTTGATGCCAGGGTGCAGAGATGGCGTCACTGCATTCCAGCCTGGGTGACAGTGGGACCCTGTCTGAAAAAAAGTTTTCCAGGCATCCTCAAAATTGGGGTTAACTTGGTTGAATGCTAAATTAAACCAGGCTCCTTACCCTAGAACTACATTAGTACTAAAGTAGACTCAGGGATGGAACAGTTAGAGATCATTGGCACTGTGATATTAAGTGCTATTTCAGATTACCCAGGTCAGTTTGCTCTCAGTTCTTTGGTGTTTTTATACATGATCTCATTCTGAGGCGAAGGCAATTGCCAAGATGATGGTGATGGGAAGTCCCAAGACTCCATTTCTGCAGTGGATTTGGAGAACAGTAGTCCAGGTGGAAGCAGGAGCAAGTACACTTGTAAGGGGTGATGTCTCAGACAAGAAAAAAAACTATTTGAACATAGGACATTTTTGGCTTGCTTGGGGAGTTCAGAGCTGAGTTATGAAGTATAGAGAAATGAAAAAATTAAGGTAAATATTAACTAGAAAAAAACAAAAACTTGTGAGGTACTGTAATATGGGTTTTTATTTTGTTTTTTGAGATGGAGTGTTACTCTGTTGCCCAGGTTGGATTGCAGTTGGTGATCTCGGCTTACTGTAACCGCTGCCACCCAGGTTCAGGCAATTTTTCTGCATCAGCCTCCCGAGTAGCTGGGACTACAGGCACGTGCCACCACGCCTCGCTAGATTTTGTATTTTTAGTAGAGACTGGGTTTCAACATGTTAGCCAGGCTGGTCTCGAACTCCAGACCTCAAGTGATCCACCTGACTTGGCCTCTCAAAGTGCTGGGATTACAGGTGTGAACCACTGCACCTGGCCAATATGGGGCTTTTCTTAGTCTGTTTGAGCCGCTCTAACAAAATACCATAAACTGGATGGCTTATTATACACAACAAAATGTTATTTCTTTAGAGTTTTGGGCCGGGCGCGGTGGCTCACGCCTGTAATCCTAGCACTTTCGGAGGCTGTGGGTGGAACACTTGAGGTCAGGAGTTCAAGACCAGCCTGGCCATCATGGTGAAACCCCATCTTTTTTTTTTTTTTTTTTTTTTTTTTAAATAGTTTTGGAGGCCAGGAAGGCCAAGATCAAGGACATGACAGATTTGGTGTCTGGATTCTGTCAAGGCAGGAAGGGTGAGGGATTTCTCTGGAGTTTTCTTTTATGTAAGGGCATGAATCCCCTTGATGAGGGAGAGCTGTGTTCTGTGGCTTAATCACCTCTCGAAGGTGTACCTAATACTTTTTCCCCTTAGGGATTCGGATTTTAATATGAATTCTTGGTGAACATAAATGCTCAGACCATAGCCCGATTTAACTGTATGTGATATTTACCTAGTTATAATTGTAGCAGCACTGAATATTTTAATAAAATTATCTGACAAGAAGTGGGGATGGGTGGGTATTATGTATGAGAGCAAAACTTAGAAATAAGGAAATTTTTAGAAGTGGCAAATGGATTATGAACACCTTATTCAGAAATAAAGGTAAAGAACAGCTAAAAAGAAAAGCAGTTGGCTTCTGGGGAAGCGGGGGCAGGGGACTTTTTGAAGCATTAGTACTATTTGCTTTGTTAAGCTGTGTTCTTGCATTACTAAGTTTTATCATGCTAACAACTCTCTTGTCAAGCCAAATTATGATGGCTTAACATGAGTGAACCTTCCAGCTTCTGACCAGATGCAAATCTGACAGGAATAGGGACTTGTGTTACTTTATGGCAGGTAAATAGCACCCTTGCTTAAGATAACAAATTGGGATGGTTTGGAGCATGGTGGTGCATGCCTGTATAGTCTCACCTACTGGGAAGGCTGAGGTGCAAAGATTGCTTGAGCCCAGGAGTTCCAAGGCCAGCCTGGCCAACATAGTGAGACCTGACCTGTCTGAAACACACACACCCACCCTCAGCCCCACCAAAACAGGGAAGGTGCTCCCTGTCTCTTAAGGAGACAAGACACCAAAGGAGAAAGTACTTAGCTAGTGATTAGTGAATCACTAGCTAAGTTTTATTACTGCTCTCATTTTGTTTTAAGTTGTCACAGCTGACGGAGGCTGAGCACTCTGTCCACTTCTATTAAGGGTTGTGTATGCCTGCTGGTTTCTTTGAGTGCTTCTATTCCAGCATGAGAAATGTTTGTATTCAGACATGCAACAAGATGGGACTGCTCAGTTTCACAATGTAAGGAAGATTGACACCAAACTCAATTTGGGGCTTCCTTTGTACAGTTGGCCATTGAACAACATAGGTTTGAAGGACCATTGAACAACAAGGATTGTGCAGGTTTACTTATACATGGATTTTCTTCTGCCTCTCCCACCCCTGAGACAGCCAGACCAACCCCTCCTACTTTTACTCAGCCTACTCAACATGAATACTATGAGGATGAAGATCTTTATGATGATTTACTACCACTTAATAGTTAATTTTTTGAGAGGGAGCCTTGCTCTATTGCCCAGGCTGGAGTGTGGTGGGACAATCTTGGCTCACTGCCACTTGGGTTCAAGCAATTCTTTCTGAGCCTCCCAAGTAGCTGGGACTACTGGCACACCACATGGGGCTAATTTTTGTATTTTTAATAGAGATTTCGTTTCACCTTATTGGTCAGACTGTTCTCAAACTCCTGATTTCAGGTGATCCACCCGCCTCGGCCTCCTGAAGTGTTGGGATTAGACGTGAGCCACTGCCCAGCCTGTTTTAATAGTTCTTTAATAAAACTATAGAGACAAGGTTTTACTATATCACCCAGGGTGGTCTCGAACTCCTGGGCTCAATTGATCTCCTGTCTTGACCTCCCAAAGTGCTAGGATTACAGGAATGAGCCACCATGCCCAGCCAAAACTATGTTATTAAAACAGGTCAGGCGTGGTGGCTCACGCCTGTAATCCCAACACTTTGGGAGGCCAAGGTGGACGGATCACTTGAGATCAGGAGTTGGAGACCAGCCTGGCCAACATGGTGAAACCCCATCTCTACTAAAAATTAAAAAATTAGCTACTTGTGGTGATATGCTCCTGTAGTCTCAGCTACTGGGGAGGCTGAAGTGGGAGAATTGTTTCCAGTGAGCTTAGAGCATACCACGGCACTCCAGCCTGGGTTACGGAGCAAGACTTTGTCTCAGAAAAAAAAAAAAAAAAAAAAAAAAGCATCTCCTTTTTGGGCAACAAATTTTAGAACTCCCTTTGATGAAAGACTGACATGAATAGGACATGGATGCCTCTTGTATTATGACTAATATTGCTGATTCAGGGGGAACCACTGCCCTAGACCAATTAAATCATAGGCTTTTGAATTGTTCTGGGGGTAGCATCCAATGCTGGTTGTAAATTGACTTGGAGTGCTTTGAATAATATGCTTTATTTTATGGCTAATTAATCAGATTTGCTGTGGTTTGGAATACCTGTCTCTTACAGAGATTAAAACTGGAGGATTCAACCTATAGAACCTGGTAAAAAAATAAACGGGGGTACTCCACAGTCTAATTATGACAACCCCCAAGCCTTCTCTATCTCAGTATTGAACCCTGAACAGTGTTCATCCCCAGGCTCTATTAGTCAAGATGGGTGAGAGTGACATTTCTTTTGTCATCTATTCCTTTTCTGTTTTGTAACAGTTTTACATTTATGTGGATGCATATGAATGTAATTTGGGGCAGACACACAAGCTTTAACCCCTTTTGAAAAAGTTTTCAAGGGGGTACACTAGCCCCATTGGCAATCTGAGACAAAGCTTGTGATTTTGATAACCTCCCTATATTTGGTCAAAGCTCATTATACTTGATTTGTAACCTACCTCAGATCGATCTGGGTGCATTGCTGTATTTGGCCTTTTTTATTTTTTGAGACGGAGTGTCCCTCTGGTTGCTCTGGCTGCACTGCAGTGGCATGATCTTGGCTCACTGCAACTTCTGCCTCCTGGGTTCAAGCAATGCTCCTGCTTCAGCCTCTTGAGTAGCTGGGATTACAGGCATGCGCCACTATGCATGACTAATTTTGTATTTTTAGTAGTGACGGGGTTTCTCCATGTTGGTTAAGCTGGTCTCGAACTCCCGACCTCAGGTGATCCGCCTCCCTTGGCCTCCCAAAGTGTTGGTATTACAGGCTTGAGCCACCGCACCTGGCTGTTTTTGTTTTTAAATTCTCCTCCTTGGGATCTAAATTCCGATACATTATGCTACCACAATAACAGCTCCCCCCACCTCCCCCACCAATTTTATTAAACCATTTGAGTGACTTGACCAGTGTTCTTACTGGTTGGTCCAGTTTTTCATCAGAGATTAATTTATGTAGCTCATATGACTTTGGATTTAAAAGGAGTCATGCGCCGGGCATGGTGGCTCACACTTGGAATCCCAGCACTTTGGAAGGCCGAGGTGGGCAGATTACCTGAGGTCAGGAGTTTGAGATCAGCCTTGCCAACATGGCAAAACCCTGTTTCTACTAAAAATACAAAAATTAGCTGGATGTGGTTCCAGCTACTTGGGAAGCTGAGGCAGGATAATCACTTGAACCTGTGAGGCGGAAGTTACAGTGAGCTGAGATCACACCAGCCTGGGCAAGAGTGAGATTGCATTCAAAAAGTCATGTTAGGACTACATTGATTTGCTTTACCAAAGTAAATAGTGAAATGTAAATAATACTTGGGGTGGATCGAGCACAGTAGTTCACGCCTGTAATCACAGCACTTTGGGAGGCTGAGGCGGGTGGATTTAGTAGAGACAAGTGAAACCCTGTCTCTACTCAACATAAAGAAATTAGCTGAACGTGGTCTTGGGCCCCTGTAATTCCAGCTACTCGGGAGACTGAGGCAGGAGAATCCCTTGAACCCCGGAAGAGGAGGTTGTAGTGAGCTGAGATCATGCTGCTGCATTCCAGCCTGGGTGACAGCAAGACCCCGTCTCAAAAAAAAAACCAAAAAAACAAAAAAAACTTGGGTATCAGCAAAAGTCTTTTAATCACAAGATAATTTCTTTAAACAAATTTCCTTTAGGTTTTACTGCTGGACGTCTTTAAGATAAGAAATTGGGCTGGCAAGCCTGGATAACAGCAAAACTCTATCTCTACAAAAAATTAGCTGGACCTGGTGCTGTGTGCCTATAGCTCCAGCTACTCTCAAGTTTGAGGTATGAGGGTTGTTTGAGCCCGGGACAACACGGCCACATTAAGCCATGATTATCTCCAGCCTGGGCAACAGAGCAAGACACTGTCTCAAAAAAAAAGGAGAAATTGGTCTGGTAGTATTTTCCCCCATCACTTAGGCAGGATGGATAAATCATCAGTGGTACAGTGTTCTTTTTTTTTTTTTTTTTTGAGATGGAGTCTTGCTCTGTCGCCCAGGCTGGAGTCCAGTGGCTCAATTTCGGCTCACTGCAATCTCCGCCTCCTGGGGGTTTCTAAGCGATTCTCCTACCTCAGCCTCCCAAGTAGCCGGGACTACAGGCATGTGCCACCGCTCCTGGCTACTTTTTTGTATTTTTATTAGAGACGGGATTTCACTGTTAGCCAGGATGGTCTTGATCTCCTGACCTTGTGATCTGCCTGCTTTGGACTCCCAAAGTGCTGGGATTACAGGCGTGAACCACTGCGCCTGACCCTTTTTGGTTGTTTTTTTTTTTTTTTTTTGAGACAAGATCTCACTGTTGGTCAGGCTGGAGTGCAGTGTTGTGATTGTGGCTTGGTGGGGCTGCGAACTTCTGGGCTTAAGTGGTCCTCTCACTTCAGCCTTCTGAGTGGCTAGGATTATAGACCTGAGCCACCATAGCTTGGACATCATTCTTAAACACCAACAAGAGTCTTTGTGTGTTTTCTTTTGGAGACAATCCATTCCAAAATGCCAACCTAATTTCTTGCACTTTTATTTTTTTTCCTGAGACGGAGTTTTGCTCTTGTTGCCCAGGCTGGAGTACAATAGTGCAATCTCAGCTCACTGCATCCTCTGCCTCCCGAATTCAAGCGATTCTTCTGTCTCAGCCTCCCAAATAGCTGGGATTACAGGCACATGCCACCACGCCCAGGTAATTTTTGTGTTTTTAGTAGAGTTGGGGCTTCATCATATTGGTCAGGCTGGTCTCAAACTCCTGACTTCAGGTGATCTGCCTGCCTTGGCCTCCTAAAAGAGCTGGGACTACAGGTGTGAGCCACCGTGCCCCACCTAATTTATTGAACCGCTTACCTTGTGCTCCTTACCTCAATTCTTTACAGATTTTTTTCTTTTTTGGAGATAGTCTCGCTCTGTCAGGCTGGAGTCCAGTGGCATGATCACAGCTCACTGCAACCTCCATTTCCCGGGTTCAAGCGATTCTTTTGCCTCAGCCTCCCAAGTAGCTGGGACTACAAGTGTGCACCACCACGCTTTTTTGTATTTTTAGTAGAGTTGGGGTTTCGCCATGTTGGCCAGGCTGGTCTGGAACTCCTGACCTCAGGTGATTAGCCGCCTCAGCCTCTTAAAGTGTGAGATTACAGGCGTGAACCACTGTGCCTGTCCCCTTTTCTATTCGTTATTTCTTGTTTCTGCTACATGTTTCTAATGGTTGTTTGGTAGTTTCTCCTCCATGTCATCTTCGTGACTTAACCTAATGGAAGCTCCACTGTCTAAAACTTACATTCTAGCCCAAGACAAACAATGAACATAGTAAATAACTGAATTATGTGTTAGGACATAAGAGCTTTGTATTAAAAAAGATCAAGTTAAGTAAGGAGGATTGGGAAAGCTAGTGGAGCATATGTGTGTGCAGATTACTGTGATAAATAAGAGCCAGGCCTATTTTAAAAATTCTACAATTAAAAAAAAAAGATTATATATATATATTTTTTTCTGAGATGGAGTTTTGCTTTCATCACCCAACCTGTAGTGCAATGGCGCGATCTTGGCTCACTGCAATCTCCGCCTCCTGGGTTCAAGCGATTCTTCTGCCTCAGCCTCCTGAGTAGCTGGGACTGCAAGTACATGCCACCATGTCCAGGCTAATTTTTGTATTTTTAGTAGAGACAGGATTTCACCATGTCCAGGATGGTCTCAATCTCTTGACATCTTGATCCATCCGCCTTGGCCTCCCAAAGTAGTGGGATTACAGGCATGAGCCCCCTTGTCCAGCCTGACAATGTACTCTTGATAACTGATGGTTACAATCTTGTTACCATCAGTGCAATCAAAATACAGAACATTTTTGTCAGCCTAAAAGCTCTTGTGCCCCTTTGTAGTTATTCTTCAGCCTCAGATCAAATTTTTAGTCTTATTTTTTTTTTTAAGGTGGGTTTTTGCTCTGTTGCCTAGGCTGGAGTACAATGGTGCGAGCATGGCTCACTGCAGCCTCAACCTGGGCTGAAGCAGTCCTCCCAGCTCAACCTGCCGAGTAGCTGGAGCTACACAGGTATGCACCACTGCACCTGGCTAATTTATCTTGTTTTAAATCTTTTGGTAGAGATGGGGTCTTCCTATGTTGCCCAGGCTGGTTATGAACTCCTGGCTCAAGCTACCCTCCTGCCTCAGCCTCCCAAAATACTAAGATTAGGCTAGGTGTGGTGGCTTATGCCTGTAATCCCACCACTTTTTGATGCCTAGTGGGGTGGATCACTTGAGGTCAAGAACTTGAGACCAGCCTGGCCAACAGGGTAAAACCCCATCTCTACTAAAAATATGAAAATTAGCCAGTTGTGGTGGTGCACACCTGTAGTTCCAGCCACTTGGGAGGCTGAGGCAGGAGAATCGCTTGAACACAGGAGGTGGAGGTTGCAGTGAGCTGAGATAGCACCACTGGACTCCAGCTTGGGCGACAGAGCAAGACTCCACCTCAAAAAAAAAAAAAAAATTATTATAGACATGAGTCATTTTGCCTGGCCCTCCACCCCACCCCTACCCCACCTTTTTTTTGAGACAGGGTATTCCTCTGTCACCCAGGCTGGAGTGCAGTCTTCAACTTCTGCCTCTTGGGCTCAAGCAATTCTCCCACCTTCCAAGTAGCTGGGACCACAGGCCACTGTCAGCATGCCCAACTCATTTCTTTATTTTTTTGTAGAGTCATGGTTTTGCCATTTGCCCAGGCTCGTCTCAAACTCCTGACCTCAGGTGATCCACCCACCTCAGCCTCCCAAAATGCTGGGATTACAAACGTGAGCCACCTAGCCTGACCATTTTGTTTGTTTTAAATGGGCAAGTAGAATAGGCTGAGGGAGAGACTCCCTGAAGTCATTGTTAATTGTCACAATTCGGGGGGTGCTGCTGCCAGGGATGCTGCTAAACATATTCCAGTGCACAGGAGGGCACCTTTCCCAGATATCAGTGCCAAGTTTGAAATCCTGTTCCATATTTCATTTATTGTTTGGGCTTTATATACTATCTACAGTTGTGCTGTCCAGTGTGGTAGCCAGAGCTACATACAGTGCTGAGTACCAAATACCCATGGGATTTAAAAAATTAATATGAGAAGCCAGGCGCAGTGGCTTACGCCTGTAATCCTGACACTTTGGAAGGTGAAGGTAGGCAGACCACTTGAGGTCAGGAGTTTGAGACAAGTCTGGCCAACATGGTGAAAACCCATCTCTATTAAAAATGCAAAAATTGTATGCATGGTGGCATGTGCCTTGGGAGGCTGACACAGGAAAATCGCTTGAACCTGGGAGATGGAGGTTCTGGTGAGCCAAGATTGGGCCACTGCATTCTAGCCTGAGCAACAGAGCAAGAGTCTGTCTCAGAAAAAAAACAAAAAACAAAATTAATATGAGAAAGAATATATTGTTTTTTTTTTAAATTTTTTTATTTTTTTTGAGACAGAGTCTCACTTTGTCACCCAGGCTGGAGTGGAGTGGCACGATCTTGGCTCACTGCAACCTCCGACTCCCGAGTTTAAGCGATTGTCCTGCCTCAGCCTCCTGAGTAGCTGGGACCAGAAGCACACACCACCATGCCCAGCTAATTTTTGTATTTTTAGTAGAGATGGGGTTTCACCATGTTGGCCAGGATGGTCTCCATCTCTTGACCTCATGATCCACCTGCCTTGTCCTCCGAAAGTGCTGGGATTACGGGTGTGAAGTAATCATTTTTTAATGCTCATTATATGTTGAAGGGTAATTGCACATACTCGGTTAAAATACATTTAAATTGTTTTTATTTTTTTCCTAATTACTAGACTATCTGGGGAAAATAAAATTAATACAGTTTAATTTCACCTGTTATCTATGTGGTTTGCATTTGTGGCTCACATTGTATTTCTGTTAGGTAACACTGATCCAGGTGCTAAAGACTCTTGATGTCTGCTCTGTTTCAGGGATCTGGAGATCTAGTTGACATTTCTTCTTGGTTCTCTTTCTCTCTCTCTTTTTTTTTTTTTTTGAGATATGGAGTCTTGCTGTGTTGCTCAGGCTGGAGTACAGTGGCGTGATCTTGGCTCACTGCAACCTCTGCCTCCCAGGTTTAAGCGACTCTTCTGCCTCAGTCTCCTGAGTAGCTGGGACTACAGGCGTGTGCCCCCATGTCCAACTAATTTTTGTATTTTTAGTAGAGACGGGTTTCACCAAATTGGCCAGGCTGGTCTTGAACTCCTGACTTCGTGATCCGCCTGCCTTCCAAAGTGCTGGGATTACAGGCATGAGCCACTGCTCCCAGCTTGTCCTCTTAATACACCTCAAACTTGTTGTATCTGAGATAGAGCTCCTGAGACTCCCCACTCTAAAATCATTTCTCCTTCATTCTTCCTTATCCTCTTCTCTCTTCTAGCCAGATTCCTGTTAGTCATCCTTACCCCATCCCCAACCCTTAGCAGTTCTTGAGCACGTTTATATCACATGTTGCCTCTTTTCTCCATGTGTTTGCCATAGCTATATTCTAGCCCATGCTATCCTCTCCCACCAAGATGACTACAGTGACCTTCAGGTCTGTCTTTTCCTTATCCTTGTGTCTTCAAAGTATTCTCCATTTAGTAGCCAGAATGATCTTGTCAAATGTAAATCAGATGGTAGTTTTGGTACTTACAGTCTTTTAGCAACTTTCCATTTTATCTAAAGTAAAATGTCCAATCCCTTAGTTTGAAGGCCTTGAAAAATGCCTTGTCTAGCCAGTTCCCACCATTTCAGGCCCTTTTCTCTGCTTATGTATCCTTTTCTGACCACACTGACTCTCCTTTCAGATTTTTGTATATATACTGAACTCTTGCCTTCAGATTTTTTTAAATCTGGAAGGAACTTTGTCTTGACTGCTTTAGAGCTAACTTATCCTTCAGGTCTTAGCTTAAGGATCAAGTATCGCAATGCCTTCCCAAACGACCTGTAGCTTAGTAGGTACATCCTCCCGTTATTTCCTGCCATTGGACCCAGTTTGTGGTACTTATCCCAATTTTTTTTTTTTTTTTTTTTTGAGATGGAGTCTCTCCTTTTTTTTTTTTTTTTGGAAACAGTCTTGCTCTGTTGCCCAGGCTAGAGTAGTACAGTGGCGTGATCTAGGCTCACTACAATCTCCACCTCCCAGGTTCAGGCGATTCTCCTACCTCAGCCTACTGAGTAGGAGGGATTACAGGCTCCTGCCACCTAATTTTGGTACCTAAATATGCCAGCTAATTTTTTTGTATTTTCAGTAGAGACGAGGTTTCACTATGTTGACCAGGTGGATGACCTGAGGTGATCCACCTGCTTTGGCCTCCCAAAGTGCTGAGATTAGTGGTGTGAGCCATTACATCCAGCCACCAATTTGTTTTCTTTTCTTGTTGTTTTGTTTTTTGAGATAGAGTCTTGCTCTGTTGCCCAGGCTGGTGTGCAGTGGTGAATCTTGGCTCACTGCAGCCTCCACCTCCTGGGTTGAAGTGATTCTCCTGCCTGAGCCTCCCAAGTAGTTGGGACTACAGGCACCCGTCACCACACCTGGCTAATTTTCGTATTTTTAGTAGAGATGGGGTTTCACCATATTGGCCAGGCTTGTCATGAACTCCTGACCTTGTGATCTGCCCACCTTAGCTTCCCAAAGTGCTGGGATTACAGGCATGAGCCACCGCGCCTGGCCTTTTTTTTGGATGGAGTCTCTGTTGCCCAAGCTGGAGTGCACTGGCGTGATCTTGGCTCAGTGCAGCCTTCTGCCTCCTGGGTTCAAGTGCTTCTCCTGCTTCAGCCTCCTGAGTAGCTGGATTACAGGTGCACACCACCACGCCTGGCTAATTTTTGTATTTTTAGTAGAGATGTGGCTTCACCATGTTAATCAGGCTGGTCTCAAACTCCTTACCTCATGATCCGCCTGCCTCAGCCTCCCAAAGTGCTGGGATTACAGACGTGTGCCCCTGCACCCGGTTCAGTTTCTCTGCTCATTCATTTATTGAATAATTTCTTCACAAACTGTAAGGGAAACAGGAATTACCTTCCTTCACCATCATATTCCCAGTGCTTGGAAATAATGCCTCAAACACACATAATGGGCATTTGTTAATAATAATAAATGTGTATATGTAGGCTCCCATGTGAATGATGTGCTCCCCTTAATATCCTGTCCCACTTACCATTTACTGCTTTAGCAGCCACCAGTCATTCGAGGAACTGAGTACGAGTACAGAGCCAGACACTGGAGTAGGACCAGAGGACCCATAAATGGTCACTGTTAGGGCTGGAGTCATCCCCAGCCCATAAGAGGTTAGCAGTCAAGAAAAGCAAATATGGTAGAACTACCTGGTAAACTGGGAGGGCCCTTTAGGTCTGAGGTTTGGTAAGCCCTAAAGGCAGAGCTGGAGCAGCTTGTCTTGAGTGTCCACTGCCAGCAAGAGTCAGGGCAGGAGAGGGAGCACTGACAGCTCTCCCTCAGTTACCACTTGAGTCGCCACATGGACCTTATGTCCCCCTGCAGGAACAGCCCTCTTGGTAGTTTGTCGGCACAGATCTATTTGTGTACTTAAGGGTCTACCTTCTCAGTTTGTGAGCTCTAGGAGAGGTCACACGCTTTTCTAGCTTGTTGATGGTCTTCCAGGGCCTGGCACAGTTCATTTGTAATAGTAATAGCCAACATTTCTGGAATGCTTTACATTAACTCCTCCAAACAATTCTGAGAGGAAGATATGTAATTTCCAACTGACAAATGAAAAAGTGGGTTCAGAGATGAAGGAACATGCACAAGGTTACATAACAGGCTTGGACTTGAGTTTTGCCATTCCCCTCCAGAGCCTGTATTACTTTTAGCTGATAGTCAGCAAATGGGCCCAGGGCTTGCGGTCTCCACCAGAGGTAGTTCCTGGGCCAGATGTGCCTGCATTCTGGCTGCCCTGCAGGGCCTGGTGCTCTCCCAGGGTGTTCACTGGGGTAGGGGGGTATTGGCTCCCCTTGCTCCACTTTCCAAAAAGGCTTGTGACTTAACCCCTACTGCCACTGCCCTGTTTAGGGCAGTGCTATTCACTGTGAGGATGTGTGCTCCAGAGTGTTGGTCACACATCCTGCTAAACTGATGGTGAGATACAAGTCACAAACATGGCCACTGAATGTTACTGGGTGTGTCCCAAAGTGGGGAGGTCCAGTGGTACTACCACAGCGCTGGGAGGAGGACTCTTTCCCTAGCCACTCACTTTTCCTAATTCTCATAGCTGCTGTCAGGCTTCTGAGATACCAGAGCTAAATGTGGGCCAGGGCCACCTAGTTCACTGCCATATGAAGAGCTTGCAAGCCTCCGACCCCATCCCCTTCCATGTGGACAGGACTGCTACCCTTAGCTAGCTGCTTACCTCCATTTCTTGAGCTGCTGCTTACAACTTTCTGCTGTGGTGAACAATCACAGGGGTCTTTTTGTCTTTGCCACATGGAGGTGGGTGAAAAATCCTTTACATTTTTATTTTTTAAATTATTTTTAAGACGGGAGTCTCATTCTGTCACCCAGGCTAGAGTGCACTGGTGCGATCTCGGCTCACTGCAACCTCCACCTCCCAGGTTCAAATGATTATTCTGCCTTATTATTCTGCCTTAGCTTCTTGAGTAGCTGGGATTACAGGTGCATGCCACCATGCCCAGCTAATTTGTTTATATTTTTAGTAGAGATGGGGTTTCACCATGTTGGTCAGGCTGGTCTCGAACTCCTGACCTCAGGTGATCCACCCGCCTCAGCCTCCCAAAGTGCTGGGATTACAGGTGTGAGCTACCGCGCCCTGCCACACTTGTTTCTAACCACCATAGTGTCAGTAGTGTCTTAAGATCACTTAGAGGCCGGGCGCGGTGGCTCACGCCTGTAATCCCAGCACTTTGGGAGGCCGAGGCGGGTGGATCACGAGGTCAGGAGATCGAGACCATCCTGGTCAACATGGTGAAACCCCGTCTCTACTCAAAATACAAAAAATTAGCTGGGCATGGTGGCGCGTGCCTGTAATCCCAGCTACTCAGGAGGCTGAGGCAGGAGAATTGCCTGAACCCAGGAGGCGGAGGTTGCGGTGAGCTGAGATCGCGCCATTGCACTCCAGCCTGGATAACGAGCGAAACTCTGACTCAAAAAAAGACAAAAAGATCACTTAGAGACCGTTTGATATCTGCCCCTTAGAACTCAGCAGTGCCTTGTGCAAATTCTTTAGGCAAGACCTGGCCCACAACAGGTGCTTAACAAATGTTAGGGTGGGACAGGCACAGCCCATCTTATTATTTATGGCTCGATCAACCTAGGGATTTAAACCCTGCCTCCCTGATTATCCCCTGAATCATGTGCCCGTAAGCATGGTCGTCTTCCTATGAATTAATTTTCCTCCCTTTAAAATACCAACTCTATTGACTTCATTAGGAGAGACTTCTGTTACATATCAGACAAATCTCACATTTATAATGCTATTCATTTTTGTTCCTTTGTAATCAGTGGTTTTAAGAAAAATGAATTTGATCCTGTTATCTCTGAACCTAAAAACGGTAGCTTCCAAGTTACTTGTAGGGTAAAAAGGAAATTTTCACATTCTACAAGGTCCTCCATGAAGTGTGCCTATTAACTTACCTCTTCAGATTTCTACTTACTAGCTTTTCTTCTGCCACGGAGCTCCCTTTCTGGTACCTAATGGGTGTCATACTCTTCCTTCTGGAGCCTTCATATGTGCAGCTTCCTCCACTTGGAATAGCAGCTGCCCATCAATCCCTATTGTATGTTTCATAGTGTCCTCTATCTATCCCTCCGCAGTACTTACCACAAATGGAATTAGGGCTTGCTTCTCTAACAGAAACCACACATGCCTCATTCATCACCATGGTCCCACATCCTAGCTCACAGTAGGAATTCAAATAGCTGATAAATGAATTCAGGAGCTTTTAGCATTGAGTAGCCTCATGGGAATCTGAAGTGGTCTATAGTGAGAGACTTGGTCTTGGTGAACTAAAGGAATTTTGTATCCACAATATGCAATTTCTCATGTAAATAAGAAGGTGTAGAAGTAAATACATTGGCTGGGCACAGTCGTGGTGGCTCACGCCTGTAATCCCAGCACTTTGAGAGGCCAAGGTGGGTGGATCACCTGAGGTCAGGTGTTCCAGACCAGCCTGACCAATATAGTGAAACCCTGTCTCTACTAAAAATACAGAAATTAGCCAGGCGTGGTGGCATGCGCCTATAGGGGAGGTTGAAACAGAATTGCTTGAACCTGGGAGGTGGAGGTTGCAGATCCGAGATGGTGCCATTGCACGCCAGCCTGGGCAACAGAGGGAGAGTCCAACTCCAAATAAATAAATAAATAAATTTTGTCCTACTCAGCAGTCCTCTTTCAGGGGTGAAAGTGTAATATTGAGGTTTAGGGCTTCAGGGTGCCCTCAGCTCCCCTGAGAGGATGTTTCTCCAGGTTCTTGGTCTCCTGCCCTCTCAAGAATTAGAAAAAGGGGACCATGGTGCAGGGTGCAGTAAATGCTGGACTTAAAAGTGTTTGTAGAAAGTGATTTATTTAGAGAGAAATCAGAGAAGGAGACAGCCAGCTAACTCTCACACTCAATGAGAGAATCCAGAAAGATGGAATCCAGGAGAAAAAAGCAGCTTCCACACTAAGTGGAAGGGAATAGAGAAATCGAGTTCAGGAGGGGAAGACAGGCTTCCACGAGTGTGTGTGGAAGGGGACCCCGAAGGGGAAATCCAGGAGAAAGATAGCTTCCATGAAGGGAGTGTTCGTGGAAGGGGACCCAACATGGAGTCCAAAGGGGTGTGGAAGAAGGGGACTTTTAACCTGGGAGGAACCTCCACCTTCTCTAAGACCGCTGGCCAATGAAAGTAGTTCATCAGAACTTCCGCTGGAGTGATTGACTTTTAGTTTCTTCCTGGGCCCTCAAAATTCAAACATAAACCGTTAAATCGGGCCGGGCGCGGTGGCTCACGCCTGTAATCCCAGCACTTTGGGAGGCCAAGGCGGGTGGATCACGAGGTCAAGAGATCGAGACCATCCTGGTCAACATGGTGAAACCCCGTCTCTACTAAAAATACAAAAAATTAGCTGGGCATGGTGGCGCGTGCCTGTAATCCCAGCTACTCAGGAGGCTGAGGCAGGAGAATTGCCTGAACCCAGGAGGCGGAGGTTGCGGTGAGCCGAGATCGCGCCGTTGCACTCCAGCCTGGGTAACAAGAGCGAGACTCTGTCTCAAAAAAAAAAAATAATAATAATAAATAATAATAAAAAAACCGTTAAATCTTCGGATGTAGAGAGATGGGAGGGGGGCATGGCGCTAGGAAGTTCTTGCCCTTAAAACTATGCCCCCTTGTGGACCCGGAAAGAGAACACATTCCCTGAAAAGGATTTTCTACAGGAAACAACTATGCAATTCTGCAAGGCTTTTTCTCCTGTGAGCAGCTTATTTTACCATCTAAACTGCTGTTCAATAGAGTAGCCACTAGCTACATGTACCTAATTATAATTAAACTCAGTTTCAGTGGCATAAGCCACATTTCAAGTACTCAATAGCCACATGTGACTAGTAGCCACAAATTGGACAGCACAGATAACACTTCCATCATTGCTATAAGTGTTACTGGGCAGTGATGATGTGAAACTCTTTTGCAGAAAATCTAATTTGTTTTCTTGTTCTGTCAATTAGATAGAAATCAAAATATGCTTATTCATTTATTTTTTTTTTTTTTTTTTTTTTTTTTTTTTTTTTTTTTTTTTTTTTTTTTTTTTTGAGGCGGAGTTTCGCTCGTTACCCAGGCTGGAGTGCAATGGCGCGATCTCGGCTCACCGCAACCTCCGCCTCCTGGGTTCAGGCAATTCTCCTGCCTCAGCCTCCTGAGTAGCTGGGATTACAGGCACGCGCCACCATGCCCAGCTAATTTTTTGTATTAGTAGAGACGGGGTTTCACCATGTTGACCAGGACGGTCTCGATCTCTTGACCTCGTGATCCACCCGTCTCGGCCTCCCAAAGTGCTGGGATTACAGGCTTGAGCCACCGCGCCCGGCCTCATTTATTTTTTTGAGACAGAGTCTGGGTCTGTCACCCAGGCTGCAGTGCAGTGACAAGATCTCGGCTCACTGTAACCTCCGCCTCCTGGGTTCAAGTGATTCTCATGCCTCACCCTCCCGAGTAGGTGGGATTACAGGGACACACCACCATGCCAGACTTAAGTTTTTGTATTCTTAGTAGAGATGGGGTTTTGCCATGTTGCCCATGCTTGTGTTGAACTCCCGAATCAGTCTGCCTGCCTCGGCCTCCCAAAGTGTTAGGATTACAGGCATGAGCCATGTGCCCAACATGTTAAACTTCAACGTTAAATTGGTTGAAATGTAGCACAGAACCATCGGAGCTTTTGGTCGAGGCCAGCAAAATCTGCAAAATTATTTTTCTTGGCTGTGCATTAGTGCCTTGCAGATTACAAGAAAATCCCAGCATCTTTGCCTTGTTTTCCCTTTTGGAAAACAGAGACAGTCTTGCCTCCCTGGGGAATACTGAAGCTAACATAAGCCTTATGTACGTAACCACTGGTTGGAATGTGTGCATGGACAGGTTAACTTCTGTATATTTGTCAGTCCACTTGCCTAAGAAATAAGGGAAAACTTTGCTTCACCTGTCAAGATTGTTTTTGAGATGGAGTTTTGCTCTTGTTGCTCTAGCCGGAGTACAATGGCATGATCTTGGCTCACTGCCACCTCCACCTCCCGGGTTCAAATGATTCTCCTGCCTCAGTCTGTCGAGTAGCTGGGATTATAGTCGAGCACGATCATGCCCAGCAATTTATTTATTATTTTTTTTATTTTTAGTAGAGACAGGGTTTCTCCATGTTCGTCAGGCTGGTCTCAAACTCCTGACCTCAGGTGATCCTCCCACTTCAGCCTCCTAAAGTGCTGGGATTACAGGCATGAGCCACTGCGCCTAGCCTCAATATTATTTTAAGTACACGAAGTCAAATTCTGGGCTGGGCGCAATGGTTCATGCCTGTAATCCCAGCAGTTTCGGAGGCCAAGGCAGGCAGATCACGAGGTCAAGAGATTGAGACCATACTGGCCAACATGGTGAAACCCTGCCTCTACTAAAAATACAAAAATTAGCCAGGCGTGGTGGTGGACACCTGTAGTACCAGCTACTTGGGAGGCTAAGACAGGAGAATCGCTTGAACCTGGGAAGTGGAGGTTGCAGTTAGCTGAGTTTTTGTGCCATTGCGCTCCAGCCTGGCGACAGGAGTAAGACTCCGTCTCAAAACAACGAAAAAAAAAAACCAGCTCTGGTTATTTGGAGAAAAGGAGCCTCATCACCAGCTATAGCAAATTTAGCAGTGTCTCAAGAATCTGGCTAACTTCTCTCCACCTGTTAATGAAGCTATAGCACTCATTTCACTAAATCTTCCTTTTTTTTTTTTTTTGTTTCGGAGACAGGGCCTCCTGTTGCCCAGGATGGAGTGCAGTGGCGTGATCACAGCTTGCTGCAGCCTTGACTTCCTGGGCTCGACATTCTCCCACCTCAGCCTCCTGAGTAGCTGGGACTACAGGCTTGTTGCCACCACACCCAGCTAAGTTTTTTTTTTTTTTTTTTTTGAGACAAAGAGTCTCACTTTGTTGCCCAGGCTGGAGTGCAGTGGTACCATCTCAGCTCACTGCACTCTCTGCCTCCCAGGTTCAAGAGATTCTACTGGCTCAGCCTCCCAAATAAGCTGGGACTATAGGTGCACGCCACCATGCCTGGCTAATTTTTGTATTTTTAGTAGAGACGTGGTTTCACCATGTTGGTCAAGCTGGTCTCAAATTCCTAACCTCAGGTGATCTGTCTGCCTCTGTCTCTCAAAGTGCTGAGATTACAGGCATGAGACACTGTGCCTGGCCAACTAATTTTGTTTTGTTTTTTTGAGACGGAGCTTCACTCGTTGCCCAGGCTGGAATGCAATGGCGCAATCTAGGCTCACTGCAACCTCTGCCTCCTGGGTTCAAGTGATTCTCCAGCCTCAGCTTCCCAAGTAGCTGAGATTACAGGTGCCTGCCATTATGCCTGGCTAATTTTTGTATTTTAATTAAGAGAGACAGCGTTTCACCATGTTGGTCAGGCTGGTCTGTAATTCCTTGACCTCACCAGATCCACCTACCTCGGACTACCAAAGTGCTAGGATTACAAGCATGAGCCACCACACCCAGCCAGCCAACTAATTTCTTATTTTTAGTAGAGACAGAGTTTCAACATGTTGCCCAGCCTTAAATCCTTCCCTCTGTGTCTAAATTTCAGACCTTTATTAGTTTGAATTTTGTAGCTTAAGAACTAGGAAAGCATCAAAAGACAGTAATGGTAAATACCAATCACACAAACACTAAGTGTTAGAAACGTTTATTTGTCAAAAAATTTTAAAAAAGGGGAAATATGGAGTAAAACAAGGCTAAATTTCAGCTAATGCTGTACCACGATCACAGGTAGACATAAAAACAAAACAACAACAAAACCCCCAATGGTCCTACCAATTTCAGAAGATTTAACTTCAATGTTCGAGTCCAGAGCTAACAGAGAAGAGTAAAAGGCTGCTTGCCACTACATGGTCATTTTAAAGGGAAAAGAGATGCTGCAGGTAGGCAGGGAGAAGGATTCAACTCCTAGGGAAAGCAAGATAAGAGGGGTTCCACTGCACAGGAAAAAGGGGATGCCAGCATAATCCTTACCTAGGGCTGCTCAGAGCCTGAGAATATAAGGAACAGAGGGAAAGGCTACAGAGACTAGTATCAGGAGGAAAGAAAAGTCAACTTAGAAGAATTAAGAAAGAAAACATAGTTGGTCACAAACTCCTTTTGTTTACTGAAACATGAAGCAATGGAAACATCCCGGCAAAGGGAACCGCGCGGAGCAAGTTCTCATATATGACCGCAGCCCAAGGGTTCAGTCCGCAATTATCCTACCTGAAAGAGAGCACAACACAAGAGGCTTACACAATGCCTGGAGAGCAGCCTGGCTCCGAGTACAAGGGCCCTGGGTCCCGTCCTGTATTGGGGGGCGGGGGGGGGGACAAAGAAGAAAACAAAACCAAGTCAGACTGGATCTAACTCACATCCCATGTAATTACCTAGGAGTCTAATAGCTAGATACAGGAATCTACTTATGGGTACATATATAGGACAGGATGCAGTCTAGCTGAAGAATGTGTTGGTGATAAATCTTTCTTATTCACCTTTTAGGCAAGATAACCCCTGTGACAAGTCTACTGTTGCTGCAACAAAGGGCATATATACATTATCAAGAACTGCAATTTAATTTTGGGGTCCAGGAAAAGCAGAAGATGCTGAGATGTCTTATGTGGCCAATTGCACTATTCTAAATGTTTTAATCTTTCACAGTAAACAAGCTTTCAGAAATGATGGTCACAAGGGGTAGGGTATCAAGGAGCAGCCAGTCATTCACCCAATTCCAATACACCTACATGTCATCACACTCACAGAGTTAGAGCCATAGTTCCAGTAGTTCCCGTAATTGACCAAATCTCCCTTGCCAAATCAAAAGAAGAAATCATTCCTAGAATTCTCTAATTCTTCTATTGATGATGGGAACTCCAGACACCAATGGCTGGGGGAAAAAAAAAGTTAACTCACACCAAGTTCCTCTACTTATTACAGACAAAGGGCCAAATCTTGGTCTTGATCTGTGCCAATCGACTTCAAAAGTTGTGACGTTCTTGGATCAGTTCTGCTAGGGTGAGACCCGAATTTGGATCCCCAACAGTTCTGGAGTATTTCATCCTGGCAGCCTCATTAACATCAGGCTCCTGGGACTGCAACCAACTCAGGGTTATTCAGTCCATTTGAGGTTCACACCTGGAAGGTAAGTTTCTTTAAAAGTCATCACTAAAAAGAGGTTAGTTGAACAACCACTGTTTGAAGTCAAAATTCTTTTAAAAATGTCCTAGCAATACCTTTTGAAGACCACAATATATGAATTTAATATTTAACTTTGAAACACCCTTGAGAGAAACAGGTTATCTGATAAGATTTATACCAGCTTACTTCAGAGGCATATCCCACCTTATGCTAGATCCAGCTGCATTAAAAGTAAAAATTAATGGCAAACTACAAATTTTAAGATCACTTCACACAAACACAGACTTGCTGCACAGTGGTCTCAAGAGATCTCAAGTCTTGGTGACATGCATATAGGGTACAACTTATTACAGGTTGTACCATATTTGCTTCTCAAGTCACATAAAAGAGCAAAGTCTACGGCTTTGTTTTTTATTTATTTTTTTTGAGATTGAGTCTTGCTCTGTCACCCAGCTTGGAGTGCAGTGGCGCAATCTTGGCTAACTGCAACCTCCACCTCCCAGGTTCAAGCAATTCTCTTGTCTCAGCCTTTCAAGTAGCTGAGACTACAGGTGCCCACCACCATGACTGGCTAATTTTTGGGGCTTTTACCATATTGGTCAGGCTGGTCTCAAACTCCTGACCTTAGGTGATCCACCGACCTCCACCTCCCATAGTGCTGGGATTACAGGCATAAGCCACCATGCCCAGTCTTTTTTTCTTCTTTTTCTTTGAGAGAGAGAGGAGCCACTCTGTTGCCCAGGCTGGAGTGCAGTGGCTAACTGCAGCCTCAAACTCCTGGGCTTAAGGGATCCTCCAGCCTCAGCCTCCTGAGTAACTGGGGCTACAGGCATGAGCCACTGCACACAGCTGCTTTGTTGTCTTCTACATTTATTGCCAAATTGATTAGTTAGTAACACTAAAAACTCAGTAGTAACTCACTTTAACCTTGCTACTGGGACTCCAAGTGATGCTCAATTTCAAGGTACAAAGAAAACCGTGAGAATATAAAGTTGTCATGATGCCATTTCCACTCAGATGAAAAGATTTATCTATCTTTAGATACTCAAAATTGCCATTCTAATACTTTTGGTACACATTTCCTGATGTAGGAAACAGTAAAATTTCAGTCTATGGCACTGGCTTTTATCACCTATGCAATTTTCTACACATCTGGAAATTATCAGTTTATGTAATTCCTTAAATGTTCCTCACTTCAACAACAAAAAACAAAAATTGCTGGAAGAAACGGGAAGCATCTGTGATGGGTCTAAATGGAGGGTCTAAATGGAGGGTCTAAATGATAGCCTCACAGGCTGTGAAGAAACAGGGCTTAAGTGCCCATATAGAACAAGATACTATAGATTACTAATAAGGACTCCATGAGACAGAACATCAAAACATTTAACTTTCAAGTAAATGTCTTAGAAGTAAACATTTGGAATTTACAGGACTTCCTCTGGCATATAGGTATGTTAGAAGAGTCCTTTGAGAAAAGGATAATGACACAAGAAGTTTGAAGAAAAAAAAAAAAAAAAAAAAGCCAGGTGCAGTGGCTCATGCCTGTAATCCCAGCAGTTTGGGAGGCCGAGGCGAGTGGATCAACTCTGGTTGGGAGTTCAAAACCAGCCTGACCAACATGGAGAAACTCTGTCTCTACTAAAAATACAAAAAATTAGCTGGGCATGGTGGCGTGCACCTGTAGTCCCTGCTACTCAGGCGGCTGACGCAGGAGAATCTCTTGAACCCAGGAGGCAGAGACTGCAGTGAGCTGAGATTGCGCCACTGCACTCCAGCCTGGCTAACAAGAGCGAGACTCCGTCTAAAAAAAAAAAAAGAGAGAGAGAGAAATGGTCTCTCTGTTGCCCAGGCCGGAATACAGTGGTGTGATCATAGCTCCCCGCAGCCTTTTTTTTTCTTCTTGAAACAGAGTCTTGCTCTGTCACCCAGGCTGGAGTGCAGTGGCGAGATCTTGGCTCAGTGCAACCTCTGCCTCCCAGGTTCAAGCGATTCTCCTGCCTCAGCCTCCTGAGTAGCTGCAACTACAGGCAAGCGCCACCACCATGCCCAGCTTATTTTTGTATTTTTAGTAGAGACAGGGTTTCAGCATGTTGGCCAGGATGGTCTCGATCTCCTGACCTCGTGATCTGCCTGCCTTGGCCTCCCAAAGTGTTGGGATTACAGGTGTGAGCCACCATGCCCAGCCTGCAGCCTTTTATAACTCTTGGGCTCAAGCAATCCTTCCAACCTCAGCATTCTGAGTAGCTGGGATCACAGGTGCTCCCTGTTACACTCTGCTAATTTAATTTTCTTTGTAGAGACAGGATCCTGCTATGTTGCCTAGGCTGGTCTTGAACTCCTGGGCTCAAGTGCCGCTGCTTTTAATCTTTTAATCAAACAGAAGTTTTATTAGCAAACTAGAAGCCTAAAATAGTTAAAATTCTCACTGTGATATTCATTACTAACCCCTGAACCTGCACCCTTCAGTGTACCACTACAGTACTTCTGTAGTAGAGAGAGCATGGAGTTTGGAATCAGACAGGCCTGAGTTTGAATTCTAACTCTACCTTTCATATACCAAATGACTGGGCAAAGTAAACCTCTCTGAGCCTTAGTTCCCTTCTCTATAAAAGAATAAAACCTTTCAGTCTTATTGTATAGATGATATAAACAGTGTACAAATGTTAGATCTTGTTTTTCTGTAACCAAATATACAACTGATTAAAGAACGTTCTCACTAATAAATTGATTTTGTTGTTATCTCAGAAGGAGCAAGTTGGTTGGAGTCATATACTAACACCTTGACAGGCCAAATGGAACTTAAGGCCTAAGCTAGAGAAATATTGACTAACATGTAATTTGCACCTTTTGGATACTGTCCAGACAGCAAACAGGTGGCTCTAACCTCCTCTATGAAGCATGGGTCTCTTGCAAGGGAACTAAATGGAATCTCTTAACCATACCCACCCCTCTCTCACCTCCAGTTTTTAAAAAGCTGAGTACCGGGCTCGGTCGACATACTGCTCCCGTTCATACCGGGCCATGTCATACAGAGAATTCCGTGTAGCTGCTGAAGCCTGAGATAACTCACTCTCTGGCCCATAACCGTAGCCCTCTCCAACTGTGGGGAGCATGGCTGCAGCACGACGCAGTGGGCTCCTGTCCCTTCCATAATAGGAGGGAGTGGTGGCCGCAGCAGCAGCCATAGCAGCTGAAGTGGCAGCAGCACCAGAGTTTGGCAGTAGGTGTCTGTCGTAGGGATCAACAGAAGTAGAGTTGAGGTGGCTGGTCACAGTTGTGCTTTGGACTTGAGGCAGATGAGACATGGTCTGCTCTGCGTAGTTGTATGCAGAAGCTGCTGCCGCTGCTGCTACTGCCTCATAAGAGCGGACCCGGTATCGCTTATAGTAGTCGAGTGCTCCATATGCATCGTTGTAATACATGGATTCCCCATAGCCCATGGTGTAAGGTGTGCGAACTGCTCCATACTGTTCATTATACTGTTCAGTAAAGTCTGCCACACGACCTGTACGATCTACTGGACACTCTTTGGACCAGTGCCCTTCTTTCCCACACCGATAGCAGCCACTCTGGTCTCCCATCCCGGGGGCAGTCCGAAGCCGGCTTGTGGACAACTGCACATGCATTCTTTTGCCTTGAAGAAATAAGATTTTATTATAACTCATTTTCTTTTTTCTCCCCAAATGAAAGTAAATTAGTTGTCATAAGACCCCCCCAACACACATACTCCTGTGACCCTATTTCAGCAACCTCCTTTAAAAAGTAGTTGAAGTTTTTGTTTTTTTTTCCTTGAGACAGTTTAGCTCTTGTTGCCCAGGCTGGAGTGCAGTGGCACAATCTGGGCTCATTGCAACCTCTGCCTCTTCAGGTTCAAGCAATTCTCCTGCCTCAGCCTCCTGAGTAGCTGGGATTACAGGTGTGCGCCACCACGCCCGGCTAATTTTGTATTATTAGTAGAGAAGGGGTTTCACCATGTTGGTCAGGCTGGTCTCAAACTCCCAACCTCAGGTGATGCGCCCGCCTCAGCCTCCCAAAGTGCTGGGATTACAGGCGTGAGTCACTGTGCCTGGCTAGTTGTTGAAATTTTTTTTCTTTTTTTTTTTCAGTTGTTGAAGTTTTAATACAAATGAGAGCTAGAAAATTTGATTCTGCAGAGACCAGTCAATACTTTCTACTTAGGCCAGGAGTAGACCAGACTCCCTCCTGCTTCTGTCTCCACAACTTTCCTCTTTCCCCTCAAACACAAACATTGGAAAAGTTTTCTTACTTCTAAGACTATTACTTATAATGATTCAAATTCTGCCAGTACTTCCAAAATCAAATAACCAACAAAACCTCAGTTATGCCAAATTTGGAAGGCATCTTGTTCGTCTCTCACTGATTGAGGATCAGGTAGGCCTGAGCATTTATTGCTTAAAAACCACATCAATCGTCCATCCATCTTGTTTCCTTCAGCTATTTTTGTAGATGTCACCAGAAGACTCTCAATCATGGGTACACAAACCATACCTGGTTTGTCAACTGCTTCATCTCTAGTATCTCTGGGAGTTATAAAACCTGCTAGATTTCAACTCACCCTCACTCACCCACCCCAAAGCTACTGTGGAAAACTATGTGACCAAGGTGTCTCAACAAGAATCAGATTTTGAAACAGTACTTGTTCCCTAGGAACAGTGTGTTCACATGTAATGAAATAACTGGCATTTCATCCAGCAATGTAAACAGTTCTTTATAGGGATTAACAACTAGTTAGAAAAATGCAGCATTGGCCAGGTGCCATGGCTCACGCCTGAAATCCTGGCACTTTGGGAGGCCGAGGCAGGCGGATCTTCTGAGGTCAGGAGTTCGAGATCAGCCTGACCAACATGGAGAAACTCTGTCTCTAATAAACATATAAAATCAGCCAGGTGTGGTGGCGCATGCCTGTAATCCCAGCTACTCCAGAGGCTGAGACAGGAAAATTGCTTGAACCCAGGAGGTAGAGGTTGCTGTGAGCTGAGATAGTGCCACTTCACTCCAGGCTGGGCAACAAGAACGAGACTGTCTCAAAAAAAAAGAAAAATGCAGCATTTGCCTAAAGGCCTCTAGGAGCCCAGGCCACATCCATTTCCACTTCCAAGAAATGACCAGCACTGAGGAACCTAAGAGAAGAGAACAGTCTTTGCCCAGGGATTGTGAACCACCAAACCCAGGGACCCTCACTCATGAAAGCATCTGAAGTCTTTAAAAGCAGTTAAATGAATATTCCTGGCAATATTTAGTCCCAGGTTGCATAAGACTCTCCTGGACCTCAAGTCAGTGCTTTTCAAATTGTAGCCAAAAGAAAATGCACAGGAGGCTGAGGCAGGAGAATCACTTGAATACGGGAGGTGGAGGTTGCAGTGAGTGGAGATTGCCCCAATGCACTCCAGCCTGAGTGACAGTGAAAGACTCCATCTCAAAAAATAATAATAATAATAATAATAATAAATGCAGTCAGCACAGATGCAGAGAACAGAGGCTTCTCATTACTCTTAAAGGCTGCTCAAAACAAATCCCCCCTCCTTGATCAGCAAGTTGCTCTCTTTAACAGACCTTGTTCTGAATGCAGTTAGGTGAGAGGAAGACTTGTGCTCCACCATCCTGTAGGAAACAGTCCTATTCAGGATGGCAGCCAGAACAGTGCCATGCATTGACCCTGAGAGGGGAGCAGGTTAGTGCAGTAATACCATTTTAGTCAAATTTGTTTTGCCCAATGTCAAAGAGTCCTATCACTCCAGTTTCTAGCAGAAACAAAAGTGCAGGCTTTATACCTCCAGCTGTTAGCAAACAGGCAACATCCACTATTACCACTGATAGAGTCAGCAGATACCAAATAGCATTAAATGTCAAAGCATTTTGCCATCTTCAGAGCTTTAAATACTCCTATTCTTAGAAGGGCCATAATGCTAATTATGCTTTGAACAGAAACATAGATTTCTGCCGCAACTTATATCTCAAATGCAGAGTTCCCTATAGTTTAGACTAAAGGATTATAAATGACTTGACTTTCAAATATACACGGTGACATTCAGCTATGTGACAGACACAAACTATGCTCCAATTGTGAAGTCAGAGTGACTATGACAATCTAAAAAGGAGTCAATCCAGAGACCTAAAAGTAACATTTTTAACAAAAAAATTTCAATTAAATTTGCCCTTTACTTTTATAGATTCTAGGTCCATTTTTTTGAGAAACAAAACCCAGCAATTTTACCCTGTTTTTAAACTAAATCCAATCTTCATTCCTGCTTTTATTTAGAGGATGGGGACTCCAGTTTATATGTGGCAAAAACTACCTGTGTAGTCATGAAAAGGATGCAGGTATCATTTTTTTTAACCTAGAAGCAAAAAAAAAAAAAATCTATAATGGGAGCAATAGGTTTAAACAAATTTTTCAAACCAGTTTCTCCAAGCTGGGTGTGGTGGCTCTTACCTATAATCCCAGCACTTTGGGAGGCCAAGATGGGTCAATCACCTGAGGCCAGGAGTTCGAGACCAGCCTGGCCAACATGGCAAAACCTCATCTCTACTAAAAAAATACAAAACACTAGCTGGGTGTGGTGGTGCATGTCTGCAGTCCCAGCTACTCAGGAGGCTGAGGCACACGAATTGCTTGAACCCAGGAGATGGAGGCTGTAGTGAGCTGAAATTGTGCTACTGCACTCCAACCTTGGTGACAGAGCAAGACTGTCTTAAAAAAAAAACCCACAAGGCCGGGTGCAGCGCGGTGGCTCACACCTGTAATCCCAGCACTTTGGGAGGCCGAGGCAGGTGGATCATGAGGTCAAGATATCCAGACCATCTTGGCCAACATGGTGAAACCCCGTCTCTACGAAAAAGTTAGCCGGGTGTGGTGGCACGCACCTGTGGTCCCAGCTACTCGGGAAGCTGAGGTGGAAGAATCGCCTGAACCCAGGAGGCGGAGGTTGCACTGAGCTGAGATCATGCCATTGCAGTCCAGCCTGATGACAGAGCAAGGCTCTGTCTCAAAACAAAATAAAACAAAACATCACAATAACACATATTTATCCTAAGCCAACTACCCCCAATTAACTGATTTTTCTTATACATCTTTTTGCCCTTTTATTCTATTATATATATATATATATATATTTTTTTTTTTTTTCAAACAGAGTCTCGCTCCGGAGTACAGTGGTGCAATCTCGGCTCACTGTAACCTCCACCTCCCAGGTTCAAGCCATTCTCCTGTCTCAGCTTCCTGAGTAGCTGGGATTACAGTCACACACCACCATGACCAGCTAGTTTTTTCGTATTTTTAGTAGACACGGGGTTTTACCATATTGGCCAGGCTGGTCTCAAACTCCTGACCTCAGATGAACCACCTGCCTTGGCCTCCAAAAGTGCTGGGATTACAGGCATGAGCCACCGCGCCCAGCCTGTGTTAAATACATTTAAAAGGCAAGGGCATTCTGTATACATTACTAGAATACCTCTGCAGTTTGTACCCAACTTTATATTCTTTTACATTTTGCTCATTACCTGTTAGGAGAAAACCCTCCTTCCCCAGTCGCCACTGTCCATCAGATGACCTCCCCATCAAATTAAAATAATTAAGAATACTTTTAAAAGCTGAAGTGCAGCAACATTCCAAAATAAAAACATGTTAAGAAAAGCAAATAAATAAGGAAAGCGTCACTATCATACTTTCAATACATTTTTAACCAGAACAGAAAGACTCATGGTTTCAAACAGCACTCACCTGTCATCGTACAGCGCTTTTACTGTCAAAACACTTTCACATCTATTATTTCATTCTAGCCTCACCACAATCCTGTGAGGGAGGTACAGTAGGGATCAATAACTCTACAAGCTCCTCTACCAATCTCCACTGTGCAAACTTTCTTACCCTTTGCTGGTCAATTTTTCCTCTTCTTCCATTATTTATTTTCTCATTCTGTTTTCTAAGTTTAACAGAGGACCCAAAAGTACTTAACAACCCCTTTAAAGACACCCAGGGCGGAAAAGGTGTTGACTTAGGAGGCACAAAACTGACTCTGAACGTGAGGTCCAAGACGATACTGTTAACAAAACACTTGTAGAACAGTGCTATCCAAAAGAATGTTCTATGATGATGGAAATGTTCTGTCTCTACTAATATGGTAGCCACAGGCTTCACTGAGTGCTTAAAATGAGTCTGGTATACACCTGAAAAACTGAATTTTAAATTTTATTTAATCTCAATTAATTCCGATTTACTAAGCCACATGTGGTTACTAGCACAGTTCTAGAGACTTCTGACAAACCTCTTGTGGTATTGGTGACAACGTACGTACCTTTATTATAGGTATAAATAATATGATATGCTATAGGATGTTTTACTGGAATTTCTTCACAAGTGGGACCATCATTCTCATTCAGTGTGATATATTTGGAAATATCCTTGTTTTTTTTAGGGTTAAATAATAGTAGATGGAGCAGAACACTCCATGGCATGTTTTTTGACTCTGGTTGAACAGACTGCACTAATTTGAGCAACCAAAAGATACTCCCTCAGATCCAGACTTGCCACCCAGATTTATAATATAGGGTTTCTTCTAGATACCTTTTTTCTTCTTTCCCACCAGTATTCATCACCTAAGGCAGTAAAGAACATAAATCTTAAGCACTTAAACCCTCAAATATAAGGCTTCCTGATCATAACCAAAGAAGCAGGTAACCCATGGACCTTCATCTTCCCTTCTCTCATAAGGCACTCGTTTCCCCAGGCAGATTACACTTCCAACAGCACTCAAATGAATGCAAGAATCCCGCAGGATAAAGTAATCTACAATTTGTGTTCCTATGTCTTAGCAAACCACCCTGCCACTCCCATAGTCTTGTGTTCTTGTCTGTCTCGAGCTATACCCACCCGGCTCTACTGCCCAGGCCCCAGAGCAATTCACCTTGAAACTCTGTGTTGTCAAGGCCCCTGATGGCCTCCACTGCATCCTCTGCCCGCTCCATGTGTACGAAGGCATAATCTTTCACGATGTCACATTCGATGACCGGACCATACTCCTCAAACTTGGCTCGAAGCTCTTGGTTGGTACAAGTGGGACTGATGTTGCCCACGTGTAACTTGGTTGAAGCTTTGCTCTTATTCTTGCTGGCTTCCACGTTGATGTTCACCCCATGAAGCTTGTAATGGTGCAGGTTGCGTATGGCATCTTCCGCTGCAGTTTTGTCTTCTATGTGCACAAAGCCGTAATTCTTAATGATGTCACATTCCAGCACCTTCCCATACTGCTCGAAAAGAGAGCGGATCTCCTGCTCTGTGGCCTCCCGGGGCAGGTTTCCGATGAACAGCTTCACCATCCTGACAAGAGCCTGGGAGAGAAAAACAAGATTTCAAAAGTCAGGGGTGTGGTGGGAAATTTCGGTGCACTGCAGCATTTTCGTCGAATCCTCCAAAGTTCTTGCACCTTTAAGACCCTCACATAGACATTCGCTATTCTTCCTCAATATGGGGAGGCCGGTTTGTTCTTGAGGAGTGCGAGCTATGTGTGACATGCAAACAGCAGGTCGAGGGTCAGCATGCATAGGGCAGTCTATCATCTCCGTGAAATGGAGCGTAAATACCAGAATTAGCTGTTCCATGTCTAAAAATGAGGAAAGAGAAACGCCCAAGCAAAAGCAAGGAACAGCTATCACAGTGCGCCTGCTAATAAGGTTTTGGAGGGAAATCTATGTACCTCTCCTACGTGCGCTAGCACCTTTCAAGATACTCTAAAAAGAAAGAAGTCCCCTTCCCCCAAACCGGGACTAATTACCCGCCCCCCAGCGGCCCACCCTTCAGCTCCTTCGCCCCAACAAAGACTCGACCCGACCCCTGCCCCGCCTCCTTCCGGAGACCCGGCCCCGCCTCCTCCCGTTGTCTTTCCGGACTTCCCGTAGCAAAATGTGAAACCCAAATATGACCAGGCTGTCTCCTGGAGGTCTGGCCCAGCTCGCCCCTAGGCTCCCAACATCACACACACAAGAACCCCTCGCACCTCAGGGTGGCGGCGGCGGCTCCCGCGTCAGAGCGAACCCTATAAAATGGCGACGGCCGCTCGAGCCTCGACGCTACCGGGCCCTTTCTCGCGCGCCAGCTCACGCACGCGCGAGTGCGCACTGCTTCCTTCCGCTTCACCTCGCGGGACCCAAGTGGCCAATCCTGAAGCTGCATACAAATGATCGCGCAGCACGGGGGCGGGGCCTGCTGGTGGCGACGCCGCTTCGCGGAGGTCAGCCCGCCTTCAGCCCCAGCCAGCCAATCACTACCCTGGAAGTGGTCGCCACTCCTGCGTCAGAAGAGCTCTGGACGCGACCACTACCTAGAGAAGTGGAGGCCCGGGGGAGTCACTCGGCATCACAATGGGTCGCGTTATTGGGCCCTCTGAGGGGACGGGGTGCTGATTACAAAGGGTAATCTCTCCGAGTGCCCTAAAAAGGGGCTTTCGTAGCTGGCTGGCCGGCCTCTGTGGCAGCTTGGGGCAACATTTCAGAAATACAGGCGCGCCACATTTTAAGCAAAACTAGTCATTGTTTTGGAGAGCTTTAAACATTAAAGTTTTTATTGCAGACGTGTTATTTATTGGTACGGACACTGAGAACCAAGGGACAGAAAGATAACCTGGCATTGCTACCCAGGCTACGCTTAGTCATGTTTTGTTTGCTCATGAGTATCCGTGGGCTGGTTTTCTCTCTCTCATTGTGTGTCCGTCACAGTCCTGGTCTGTGGTGAGCATAATGGAGGAATACTTGGTGGAGATGCCCAGTGAGGTCCCAGTTTTGGGGTGGGAGAGGGTCTCCTCGTCCACACCAACCTGGAAATCTACGTGTAACTGTGAGTTTCCCGTCACACTCGAGCATTCAAAATTCAGCTGTGGTCCAAGGGCACCTCCTGGCGGTAAAAGAAGTTTAGACGGGCCGGGTGCGGTGGCTCACGACTGTAATCCCAGCACTTTGGGAGGCCAAGGCGGGCGGATCACGAGGTCAGGAGTTAAAGACCAGCTTGGCCAACATGGTGAAACCCGTCTCTACTAAAAATACAAAAATTGGCGGGGAGCGGTGGCTCACGCCTGTAATCTCAGCACTTTGGGAGGCCGAGGCGGGTGGATCACGAGGTCAGGAGATCGAGACCATCCTGGTCAACACGGTGAAACCCCGTCTCTACTAAAAATACAAAAAATTAGCTGGGCATGGTGGCGCGTGCCTGTAATCCCAGCTACTCAGGAGGCTGAGGCGGGAGAATTGCCTGAACCCATGAGGCGGAGGTTGCGGTGAGCCGAGATCGCGCCATTGCACTTCAGCCTGGGTAACAAGAGCGAAACTCCATCTCAAAAAAAAAAAAAAAAAAAAAAAAAAATTAGTCTGGCGTGGTGGTGCGCGCCTGTAATCTCAGCTACTTGTGAGTCTGAGGCAGGAGAATCGTTGGAACCCAGGAGGCAGAGGTTGCAGTGAGCCGAGATCGCGCCACTGCACACCACCCTGCGTGACAGAGCGAGACTCAGTATCAAAAAAAAAAAAAAAAAAAAAGCTTAGGCGGATTCCCCACTGTCACCCTCGAACAAAGCATAGCAGTTTATGGAGGTTGATGAATTGGGTTTATCTTCTAGTAGAGCCTGCCAGAGAGATTTGTCAGTCACCATTCCCCATTGTAGTGGCTCCATAACGGCTTCTCTGATACTATCAGGCACACATTCCCGAGGCTGCCCTCTTCCACCCCAGCTACTTGAATATGTTCTTTCCCTGAGTTCTTTTTGTTTCTCAGACATTTCAGAAGAGGCACTGTCCTTCCAATTTTATTTATTTTTATTTTTTATTTTATTTTTTAAAAGACAGAGTCTTGCTGTGTCACCCAGGCTGGAGGGCAGTGGGGAGCTCTCAGCTTACAGTAACGTACGCCTCCCGGGTTCAAGCCATTTTCCTGCCTCAGCCTCCCAAGTAGCTGGGACTACAGGCATGCACCACCACACCTGGCTAATTTTTGTATTTTTAGTAGAGACGGGTTTCCACCATGTTGGCCAGGCTGGTGTCGAACTCCTGACCTCAATCGATCCACCCGCCTTGGCATCTCACAGTGCTGGGATTACAGGTGTGAGCCACTGTGCCCGGCCCTTAACTATCATTTTTGAGTCAGAGTGTCACTTTGTCACCCAGGCTGGAGTTCAGTGACACCATTATGGCTCACTGTAGCCTCGACTTCCTGAGTGCAAGTGATCCTTCCACCCCAGCCTCTGGAGCAGCTGGGACCACAGGCATGAGCCACCCCATCCAACTAATTTTTTAAATTTTTTTGTAGAGATGGGGGTGTCTCATTATATTGCCAGACTTCTGGGCTCAAGATGTTTCCACTTTAGCCTCACAAAATGCTGGGATTACACGTGTGAGCCACTGCACCTGGCTTACTATGTGCTTCTAATTTAAAATAGCACTATCCTATGTTAATATCATCTAATGTTTATGCTCAAATTTCTCCTGGATTGTTACAAATGTCTTTTTACAGTTGATTTCTTCTAATCTGGACTTAAACATGGTATATTTGCATAAATTATGTAAATAGTGTCCCTTACTGTTTTTCCACTAAGGGCTATGTTGCTTCACGATAGCTAACTAGTGAGTAACGCAGTACTCTGTGGTGTACAATCACATATTGTACCTGCTCATCTCTGGGCATAGGGCACTCAGCTTGCTTCCAGCCCTCTGTCATTATAAATAAGGCTGTGGCCAGGCGCAGTGGCTCACGCCTGTAATCCCAGCACTTTGGGAGGTAGAGGCAGGCAGATCATGTGGTCAGGAGTTTGAGACTAGCCTGGCCAACATGGTGAAACCTGGTCTCTACTAAAAACACAAAAATTAGCTGGGCATGGTGGAGGGCACCTGTAATCCCAGCTACGTGGGAGGCTGAGGCAGGAAAATCGCTTGAACCTGAGAGGTGGAGGATACAGTGAGCCGAGACCGTGCCATTGCACCCCAGCCTGGGTGACAGAGAGATACTCCATCTCAAAATAAATAAATAAATAAATAAACAAGGCTGCAATGAACATGCTTAACTATGTGCCCTAATTCTGTTTGAGAATTTGGGGGGATGTAAACCCAGAGGTGGAATTGCTGGGTCATAGAGTATATATAGAACTCACCTGTCTAGGCCAGGTGCTGTGGCTCACACCAGTAATCCCAACACTTTGGGCTGCCAAGGTGGGCGGATCACAAGGTCAGGAGTTCCAGACCATCCTGGCCAACGTGGTGAAATCCTGTCTCTACTAAAAATACAAAAATTATCCGGGTGTGGTGGCGTGCGCCTGTAGTCCCAGATACTCAGGAGGCTGAGGCAGGAGAATCGCTTGAACCTAGGAAGCAGAGGTTGCAGTGAGCTGAGAACACGCCATTGCATGCCAGCTGGGGTGACAGAGAGAGACTATCAAAAAAGAAAAGAAAAGAAAAGAAACCTGTCTAAGTAGCACAAATTGGAAAAGCCGCACTAGCATACTCTCCCACTTGCAGTACATGAGGGGCCTTGTATCTCTACATCCCTGCCAATGATTGACATATCCACTTTTCTAATTTTTGTCAGTCTAATAAAGTGATATTTCATTGTTGCTTTAATTTGTGTTTCTCTGGTCACTAATGATTTTAAGCATCCCTTCTTGTTCTTGTCTCTCTCTCTCTCTCTCTTTTTTTTTTTATAAGATGGAGTCTTGCGTGATCTCAGCTCATTGCAACCTCCGCTTCCTGAGTTCAAGCAATTCTTCTGTCTCAGCCTCCTGAGTAGCTGGGATTACAGGTGTGCGTCACCATGCCTGGCTAATTTTTGTTTTTTGAGAAGGAGTTTCGCTCTTGTTACCCAGGCTGGAGTGCAATAGCGCTATCTCAGCTCACAGTAACCTCTGCCTCCTGGGTTCAAGCAATTCTCCTGCCTCTACCTCCCATGTAGCTGGGATTACAGGCATGCACCACCATGCCCAGCTAATTTTTTGTATTTTTAGTAGAGACGGGGTTTCACCATATTGGTCAGGCTGGTCTCAAACTCTTGACTTTAGGTGATCCACCCACTTTGGCCTCCCAAATTGCTGGGGTTACTTACAGGCGTGAGCCACCACACCTGGCCTTTTTTTTTTTTTTTTTTTAGAAAAGGTCTTGCTCTGTCATGCAGGCTGGAGTGCAGTGGCACAATCATAGCTTACTGTAGCCTTGAGCTCCTGGGCTCAAATGATCCTCCTGCTTGAGGATGCTGAAGCCCACAGCCCTCAGCCTCCCAAGTAGCTAGGATTATATGCCCAGATAATTTTTTTGTTTGTTTTTGGTAGAGACAAGGTCTCACTATGTTGCCTGGGCTAGTCGTACACCTAGCCCCAAGTGATCCTCCCACTTCAGCCTTCCAGTATACTAGGGTTACAGGTGGCCTCTTGAATTTTCAGATTTGTGCTTCTGTAAATTTCCTGTTCATATCTTTTGCCCATTGTTGTTTTCAGGTTGCAGGATCCTTTTTGTTGTTGATTTTTAGGGCTTTTTTGTATATTCTAGATATTAATCTTTTACTGGTCTCAAATATCATATCTCATTCCACTAATTATTAACTTTGTCCATGGTGTCCCTCATTGAACAGAAATCCTTATTTTGTAGGCAATGAAATTAATTTCTATCTTAAAGCTGTGCTTTTGAATTTTTTTTTTTTTTGAAATAGCCTGTTGCCAGGCAGTGGGGTGTGGTCATGGCTCACTACAGCCTCAACTTCTTGGGCTCAAGCAATCCTTCCTCCTCAGCCTCCCAAGTAGCTGGGACTACAGGTGGGTGCCACTATGCCCGGCTAATTTAAAAATTTTTTTTTCTGTAGAAACAGGGTTTTGCTGTGTTGCCTAGGCTGGTCTTGAATTTCTGAGCTTGTGATCCTCTGTCTCACCTCCCAAAGTGCTGGGATTATAGGTATGAGCCACTGTACCTGGCTTGCTTTTGAACTTTTGTATAAGATGTTCTTTTGTAGCCCCCGCTAGTCACAAGATATTATCCAACATTTTATTCTATTATGTTTTTGTTTTTGAGACGGAGTTTCACTGTTGTTGTCTAGGCTGGAGTGCAGTGGCGTGATCTCAGCTCACTGCAACTTCCACCTCCCGGGTTCAAGTGATTCTCCTGCCTCAGCCTCCTGAGTAGCTGGGACTACAGGTATGTGCCACCATGCCTGGCTAATTTTTGGATTCTTAGTAGAGACAGGATTTCACCATGTTGCTAGGCTGGTCTTGAACTCCTGACCTCAGGTGATCTGCCTGCCTTGGCCTCCCAAAGTGCTGGGACCACAGGCATTAGCCACCTAGCCCAGCCTATTAACATTATGTTTTTTACCTTTTGCATTTAGATCTGGAGCTCATTTAGAGCAGTGCTGTCCAATTGTAAGCAGTAGCTTACAATGCAAGCTACATATATAATTTTAAAATTTCCAGCAAGCACATGAGAAAAGTAAACAAAATAGTTGAAATTCACTTTAATGATACTTTTGAAACCCAATATATCTAAAATATTATTTCAACACATAATTAATATAAACATTGAGATATTTAAAGTTGTTGTCTCTTCCATGCTTGACAGCTGGTGTTTTACAGTCATGGCACACTTGGTTTGGCTACATCTCAGTAGCCACTCATGGCTGGTGGCTGCGGCTTTGGACAGCATAGACCTAAAGTCCACTCTTGTAGGTAATGTTAAGTAAGAATGCAAATATATTTTTCTCTACGTAATTCTTTTTTTTTTTTTGAGACAGGGTCTCACTTTATTGCCCAAGCTAGAGTGCGGTGGCATGATCTTGGCTCACTGTAACCTCTGTGTCCCAGGTTCAAGCAGTTCTCCTGCCTCAACCTCACAGGTAGCTGGGACTACAGGCATGTAGTGCCATGCCTGGCTCATTTTCGTAGAGACGGGGTTTCACCATGTTGCCCAGGCTGGTCTTGAACTCATGAGCTCAAGTGACCCACTCACCTCAGCTTCCCAAAGCCCTGGGATTACAGGTGTGAGCCACCGTGCCCGGCCACCTCTCCGCATTCATTGCATTTTTGTGTGTAACTTGTCTCATACCCCTCACCGCCCCATTCCATCCTGTTGTCTTTCCTGGAGCTTTTTCTTTCTTGTTCCTTTCTGCTCACAGCTGAAGGTGTTTTCTGACTTACTTCCTGACCCTGCGCTTACTTTCTTCTATGTTCTGTCCTTAAGGAATCATGCTGTAAAGTGCTTCAGCTGTCTCGCGTATGCAGATACTGCTTGGAGCCTTGTCTCACCTGTTCACAATGCCCGCCTTCTGCGAGACTGCTTCAACTGGCTGCCCTATTTACACTTACAAGTCACGTTAAAATGATCATTTCTCCATTAATTTCTCCATATACATTTCTTTCTAACATTTCCAATTATTGTTTCCCTTCAACTCCTCAGGCTTGCCACCTTTGAGTGCAAATACCTAGATTCCCTGAGCACCCGCCCCAAGGTATGACTGTCTCTTCAAACAGTGGAGATTTTACAGGTGTACATGAAGAGAAGATGCCTGTGTAGTGCTGATGGATTATTCCACTTATTCCCATGATAGATTGTTCTAGTTACATGTATCCACCTGTTGGTTGTGAAACAGTAAATCTACCCATAGTAAGGGGGAGATTATCCTGCAGGTGTTCTGGTCTACTGGATGTCAAGTTTGGAACCCACTCTGGGCTGTGCTATGTAGTTCTGGGCCTGCACACCCCCAACTCTTTGTCATGACTGATGACAGGCCCGTGGTCAATGACACTAAAGATGGGGCTGCTTTCCTGGCAAAACGGTTGTCTATGTGTAGAGGAAACCATGGAAGAACACAACTTTTCCGGTAGGAGGCCACCAAGGACTGGTCACTTCCATCAACATCTGGAGACAAACCCTGCCCTGAAACCTCCAATTGCCAAGCCAGAGACAAAAGAGAAGCCACCTGCTCCTTTCTAAGTACTTCACCAGATCTGGAAGACAGTCTCAGCTGGGCATGGTGGCTCATGCCTGTAATCCCAACAGTTTGAAAGGCCAAGGTGGGAGAATCACTTGGCCCCAGGAATTTGAGACCAGCCTGGACAACAACAGTGAGACCCCTGTCTCTACAAAAAATAAAAATAATTAGTCGGGTTTGGTGGCATGTGCCTGTGGTTCAGGCTACTCAGGAGGCTAAGGTGGGAGGATTGCTTGAGCCCCAGAAGTTCAGACTGCATTGAGCTGTGATTACGCCACTGCACTCCAGCTTGGCAGACAGAGCGAGACTCTGTCTTAAAAAAAATTATATATATATATATATATATATATGTTTTATATATATATATATTTTTTTTCTCCTCTGTGTGTGTATTTACACACCTGGGCTGTAAAGTAACCAAATGGCTTCCCAGGGTGGCTTCATTCTGTTGGTCAGTTTATCGGAACCTGCCACTTCTCTGATCCCTGTCTGAGCTCCCTTGATCTACTGGAGAGCAGATAGCAAGTAGGGGCAGTAACCCCCCTGCTGTGTACTCAACTTTCCAACTCTGGGCTGAGCAGTAGCTGAGACTAGCTGGAGGCTGGAACAGTGCTTCCCAGTCTTCCAATCTGAAGACAGTTTAGAGAATTATGGATGAAGAAAACCGTTCACCAGGCCAGGAGTCCCCCATTGCTTTTCAACATGAATACTGCTTGTTGACATCATCCCAACCCATGGTGAACTACTTTGGTCTAAAAAGAGGCTTGGCATTGGTCAACCCAGCACACTGGAGGTCACTGTCACAGGGAAATGAGACTGAGTCAGGGAAGCTCTCTTCAAGAGCTTGGAGGCTGGGGCAGAGTGGAAACAAGATGCAGGAGACCAGAACCAAAGGCGAGGACATAGGCTCGGGCAGAGAGGCTGTGGTCAGGAAAGCAAAAAAACCCAGAGGCAGTGAGAGAAGCCGAGCTGTTTAATCACCTCCTTGGCCAGACTCAAGGCGGTGGCTGTCCCTAAACAACACACCTTGGAAGCCACTGAGAGCAGCTGGAGATGGAGTGGCAGCTGGAGTCAGAGGGTGGGGTTGGGGAGGGAGGGCTGCTGCACCTCTGAGTGTCATCTGGCGCTCCTACCCCCAGGGCCTGCTTCATCTCTGAGAGGTTCCTGGCTGGTCCCAGGGGCAGGAACCAGAAGGCAGAAGGCTCATGCCCTCCCTGTGGCGGGAGAATGACCCTGAGGTGGGGCAGCCACTCCCCACATGGCCTATGTTGAGGGTGCAGCACTGTCCCCACCGTGGTGAGGGACAGAGGCACAAGGCAGGGGCAAGAAGGGAGAAGTTGGCGGGGGTGGGAGGGGGGTTGCCTGGGTTCCACCACCAGTCTGGAATTAAACAGCAGAAGAAAAGGGCTGCCCTTGGGAACGTGGACTTGTCCCCAGTGACAGTTCCTGGTGATGGGCTGACCTTGGCAACAGACCCTAGCAGCAGGCAGTTGTCCTGACAAGAGGGTGGTCCCTGTCAACGGTCTCTGGCAGTTTCCTGAACAGAGGGAGGGAGCTGGCCTAGGACCTTGCCCTGCCGACTACTTGTTCTTCTTGAAGAAGCTGAAGCGTTTTTCTCGCTCTCGTTCTCTGCCATCCTTGCTGCGGAGCACAACAGGCCCCTCAGCCCCGACAGGTGACACTGGGGGCATGGTCATGGCCCGGGTCATGCCCCGGGGGGCACTGGGCACCACCGGCTCTTCGGGCTCTCCAGAGGCAGAAGACGCAGTGGCAATGGCTGTGTTCACCACCCGTAGCCACGAGCTCATCTCTGCCTGCAGGACGGAGAGACCCTCGGTCAGCTTCAAGGACGCTGTGCTGGGGTAGCCGCAGTGGACAGCAGGGAAGTGTAAGAGGAGGAAGAGAAAGCGAGCTGTTTCATGCCATTAGGAGAACGCGGCCGGCTTAGACAGGGAGTGCGGCCTGGTGTGGCCATCACACACATCCGGTTAGCACGCTGTCTTACCACAAAGGATGAGACCAGGAAAAAGAGGGAGGACAGGGAAGGAAGGGAAGTCTGCAGCTGGAAGGTTCTGGAATGGCACGGGCAGAGAGGATCACAGAGGACAGCTCACCTCATCCTTGGCCTGGAATAAATACTCTTTTCCATCCTGTAAGCTGTTGGGAGAGAGAGGCCACAGGGCAGAGCTGAGATTCCAGGTCTGCCAAGTCGCTGCTGGTGAGCGCGCAATCATGACCCAACACTGGGCTGAGGCATCTGGTTGCAGCCCTCAGAGCTGGATCAGACACGCTCTGCACATTCTCCAGGCTCCCCGGACTGTGCAGAAGCACATCCTTTCCGACTGGCCACAGAGGTGCGGGGAGCTCACTTCTGCCCCAGCCTGGGCCTCCTGCTCCGGCTGCTTGCTGGAGGCAGGGACAGGCCCCTGGAGGTCCTGCCACGTCCCTGCTTTTGGATTTCCCACCCTGGGTAATTTTTCACCTTGACGTCATCAGCCATCAGGACTGGGTCTTGGTTCTCCCGCTCCCCTTGGTGGGGAAACAACCAGAATTCCCCCTCCCTCATCTACACCATCTCCAAGTGGCTGGCCTGGTTACTCCACTCAGGGGCTCCTTATGGGAACACCCCTCCCTCCAGAACTAACTTATGGCTCATCTGTGTTCACTCCCAACTCCCCTCCCCATCCCGAGAGAACCGTCCCCTGTTCCTACCCCAGCTTGAAGACGTGTTTACGCTTTCGGTAATCAGAGGCGACGCTGCCCTGGGCCCTGGCCAGGCTGACAGGCACTTCTCCGTGGTATGGCACTCCCGCGCTGGCTGCCTTGGCATCCTTGTAAAACCCAAGGCTCCCACGCCGCAGGACACAGTACACATTCTGCCAGGACCTGCAGGACATGGTGCTGACTGGCTGGCCTTGGTGGCACCTGCAACCTGGGGCCCTCTTGGGTGTCCTAGAACTTCCAGTTCTGCTCCCACCTTTAGGCCCATGGTCTTCACACCCTCTGGTCCTCCCCTAAGGTCCTGCTCTGATCGCAAGTCCTACACCTGGCCCAGAAGACATACTCTAAAGGGCATCCCTCCCTCTACCTGGGCAGAGGTTCTGGGGAAGTCCCCTCAGAGGCCAGGCTCCGGAGAAGCGGTACCTGTTGGCAGCCTTCTTCCCGAAGGCCTCCATCTCCTGCTTGCGGCACAGCACCCCCTCCATCTGCTCCTGGGCAGACGGCTCCGGGGCTCTAGGCGGCAGGGTGGCAGCGTGGGCTGACTCGGTGGACCTGCTCTGGGGTATCGTAGGCGGGGCTGGGCCCCGAGTCCGGGTCTGCCTCTCTCCCCGGGGCCCATTGGCTTCGTCCTCTGGACCAGGTCCCTGGGGGAAGATCAGTGTCAGTGTCAAAGGATGGGACGCAAGATCCCTAACCTGGGTACCAGGAAGCTAGCTCCGTGTCCAGGAGTTGGTCTTCCTGCCCCCAAGCTGCCTGTGAGCCTCTGCCCTCTCCCATCCCATCCCCAGTACTCCCCCACCCCAGCTCACCACCCCTTTTGGTCCCTTTGCCTCCCAGTAAATGACACCCACACTTGCAGGGGAACTCACCGGCCCTTCAGGGAAGCTGCTCTGCTCAAGTCTCTGTTGTCCCAGCAGGGGCTGCAAGGACAAGAACCTGTGAGAGGATGCGTGGTGGTAGGGTGGCTCTGGCTCTGATGGGGGCACAGGGGGACAGTGGGGTCACCTGTGAGGACTCTGCATCTGTGCAGACTCCATTTACACTGGGTGCTTGCGTGGATGGCGGCGGTCGCGGCTGGGTTCTGGGATGACCAAAATCAACAGAGTCATTAGTCCCTGGGTGGCTTGGGCTCAGCCTCCTCCTCCTACCCCAGGCGTCCTGGCTCTCACCCATCCCAGGTGGTGTCAGGAGCTGTGTGGCTGCCCACCAGGTTCCCCGGAGGCACACTGGCTGTGGGTTCGGGAGCAGGCGGCTGTTTCCTCCGCTCCTCCTCCTCCCTCTTTCTCTTTCGCTCCTTCTCCCGCTCCTCTAGCTGTCAAAAAATGCTGCATTCAGCATGTAGAAGGTCTCATGTAAGAGGGCCAGGGAGACAGGGAGAGCTGAAGTCTCAACTCGCATTTGATGAAATATGATAAAAGGAGAACAGAACTCAAAAAATGGTGGGGATAAGAAAGCGGGAGAGGGTGTCTCAGCATCACCCAGGGGAACTACGCCTCCTAAAGGTGTGGGGACAACGGCACTCTCAGCTCACAGCTGGGGGCTGCTGGGGCAGCGGGAGAAGAAGACGTGTCTTCTCCAAGCAGGAGCAAGCATGGGTTGCGGGAGTGGGTTGGGGTGGGCATCTGGGGTCCTGTGTCCCTCACTGCGGTAAGCTTCTCCAGCGCACTGAATCGCTCCTCCCAGGCCACTGCCGACTTCTGGAAGGCCTCGTGCCGCTTGATGAGGCTCTCCACTTCATCGACCGTGCAACCCAGCTCAGCGCTGCGCACCAGCGGCTCCTGGCTGCACAGCCAGGCCTCTGCCATCCCTGCGTCTCTTCCAAACACGAGCACCTCCAAAACTGGCAGGATCAGGGGTCACAGGAAGATGGTGGGTCAGAGTGGGCACAGGCAGGGCACAGTGGCCATGGCAACCTCAAGAACAGGGACACAGAGAAAGCTACTGCTCCAGAGCTGTGCCAGGCATCGCCAAGGTTGAGCATTGTGAGTTCCACACCCAGGCTTCCTGGTCTCACCTACTCTGGAAACCACAGGGTGCAGAATGCCCCCCATTCCCCACAGGGCCTGGGGCCCCCTCAGCGGCTCACCCAGCTGAAGCCAGTCCATCTTCTCCTGCCACTTCTCAGCTGTCTCCTGGCGCCGTGCCTGTAGCTGAGACAGCTTCTCTGAGATCTGGACGGGGCAGAGATGTGAGTTAGCACAGGATGTGAGGTCTTTCCAGGGCCCCTGGGGAGTCATTCAGGAGGATAAGCGATTTCTTTTTTCTTTTTCTTTCTTTCTTTTTTTGAGACAGAGTTTCCCTCTTGTCGCCCAAGCTGGAGTGCGATGGCATAATCTCAGCTCACTGCAACCTCTGCTTCCTGGGCGCAAGCGATTCTCCTGCCTAAGCCTCCTGAGTAGCTGGAATTACAAGTGCCCACCACCACGCCCAGCTAAATTTTGTACTTTTAGTAGAGATGGGGTTTCACCATGTTGGCTAGGCTGATCTCAAACTCCTGACCTCAGGTGATCCACCTGCCTAGGCCTCCCAAAGTGCTGGGATTATAGGCGTGAGCCACTGCACCCACCCCAGAACCAGTGATTTCTAATGTCAAGAAGCTGCCGGATCTGGGGAGAGATTTCCAGAATGTGGGAAACCCCTGAACAGCACTGAGGGGAGAGAATGAAAGATTTCTTGCAAAGAGAGAATGAGAGGAAGCAGAAAGCCGCCAAGAAGTCAGTGTTCAGCGCTTTACAGTGAGGATGGCCCAGCCGCCCAGGCCTCACCCACCTCCTCGGCTGCATAGTGGCTCCTGGCCAGCAGCTCCTTCCCCATGTTGATGCAGGAGGAGAAGCGATCCGCCCGGGCCTCTATCTCTGCCTTGATGCCTTGCTGGTTCTTGATGACTAGATCCGCAGAGGACACATCCCTAGGGGAAGGCAGAAACAGCATCACCCACTGCCCATAGCCCCATCACCGCCCAGCCACACACCCACGGAGGCCTCGGGTCCTGGGCTTCTCACCGGGGCCGCTCCTGGGCATCCATCTGCAGGTTGACCCCATCCATCCAGAGCATCAGTTCCCGCACAGCCTTGAAGAAGCGGAACTTGTCCGTGGTGTCCAGCAGCAGCTGCCGGCGGGCGGCAGAGCTTCCCTGAAGCTGGGCCCAGGCCTCCGCTACGGCCTGCATGTGGCGGCCGATCTCCTCGGCCTTGTCTCCAGCGTAGGCCTTCTGGAGCCGGTGGCCGTCATCCTGCACCTGCTGGACCTGCAGGGCCCAGGGTCAGAGTCAGGCAGTGCGGGGGACTCCAAGGAGCTGCCTCAGTCCTGGCTCAGTCCTGGCTCAGTTCTGGCTGCTGCTCTCACCTCCTGCCTGCCTCACAGCCAAAGAGGCAGGGGGAGGAGCCAGAGGGTGGGTGTGCAGGGAAAGATGAAGGCAGGTGCCTGGACACACTCTACCCCGTCAGGTCTCTTCTGGGCACCTGGGTTTAACTGGGGGGAGGGTCTGGAAAAGGGCCATTGGCCAGTTGAACTTTTCAGAAGCTGTCTAGGATGTGAAGGACCTTGGAGATTGCTAGAACGAGACACAGCCTGAAGAGGGGATTCAGGCCAGGTTGGTTGGGGGTGGTGGCTGATGGGTTTCGGTGGTTGAGGGAAGGATCCATGCTTATTGAGTGTGGGCCTAGAGCTCAAGCCTGGGAAGCACCAACAGGCAAATTCAGAGCAGCGTGAAGAGTCTCCTGGCTGCTGGGAACCCCGAAGACATCACTCTCAAGGGAGCTTGTCATTAAAAGTGTGAATACACTAGATGTCCCCTGCCAGAGATGTTCTTTTTTTTCTTTTTTTTGGAGATGGAGTTTCACTCTTGTTGCCCAGGCTGGAGTGCAATAGTGCTATCTCGGCTCACTGCAACCTCTGCCTCCCGGGTTCAAGTGATTCTCCTGCCTCAGCCTCCCAAGTAGCTGGGATTATAGGCATATGCCACCATGCCCAGCTAATTTTGTATTTTTAGTAGAGACGGGGTTTTTCCATGTTAGTCAGGCTGATCCCGAACTCCCAACCTCAGGTGATCTGCCCGCCTTGGCCTCCCAAAGTGCTAGGATTACAGGCATGAGCCACTGTGCCTGGCCAACCAGAGATTTTTCTTGGTGCAATTTCTTCATCTCGAAATAGCCCTCCAAAGGGTGCCATCCTCCCAGCATTTCTAAGCATTGCCCTAGCTCTTGAGAACCCTCCCCAGCATTTCCCCCATGGCCTCCTCTAAGCCTCCCCACCTCCTCATGCTTGGGTCAGACCTGGGCGTTGAGGGCCTGGATGTCATGCTCGTAGGCACAGTGTCGGCGCTGCAGGGCCTCGGCGGCGTTGAGGTCACGGCCAGTCCCGTCTGGAAGCTGCTGCTGCTTGTGCTGCACCCGCGCCAGGGCTTGGCGTGCCCCGTGCAGAAAGCGCTGCAGCTCGTATGCCGCGGCCAGCACCTGACTCCGTGTGTCCAGCAACTCAAGCAGGTCAGCCCAGGCCTCGTTGAGACTGTCCTTCCACTCGGCCACAGTGGCCCGTGCGGCATGGCCCCCAGCAATGAGCCCATTGGCCAGAGCGTTGGCACTATCTACACGCTCCTGACCAATGGTGCTCGTGTCCCGGGAGAACTCTCGGAATTTGTCTCGGAGCATCTGGTAGAGGAAGCAGATGTACAGACCGTGCCGTGATGCTGGGGGATATGGTCCCTGCCTGATGGAGCGAGTCTTCTACTCCAAACTCAGAACCCACCTCTCTCCCCTGGCCATGGGGGCAGGACGGGTTTCTTCCCTGGGGTCAAGGAGCAGGTGCAGCTGCTTCCCACTGACCCTGCATTTGATGGACTCCCTCCACCCCCAGCAAAGGTGTTTTGAGGTGCTTGGGACCCTTAGGCCTCAGACATGGATACCTTAACTATGGTCCATATTTCTGTACTGCTGAGCGTCCAAGCCCCTGAACTGTGGCGGGGATCACACCCTGTTTTGTTGAATTCTGGTGAAAAAACTTGAGTGATAATTTCCTATTTGCCCTTGCCGCAGCTCAGCTTCATGTCTCCTTTCTGTACAATTCTTCAAATTGTGTGTGCATATATATATTTAGAGAGGGGGTCTTGCACTGTCGCCCAGGCTGAAGTGCACTGGCATGAGCACCGCTCACTGCAGTGTCGAACCCCCAGGCTCAAGAGATCCTCCCACCTCAGCCTCCCAAGTAGGTGTGCCTACAGGCATGTAATGCCATGCTTGGCTAATGAAAAAATTTTTTTGTAGAGATGGGGTCTCACTATGTTTTACAGGCTGGTCTTGAGCTCCTGGACTCAAGCAATCCTCCCACCTCGGCCTCCCAAAGTGCTAGTATTACAGGTGTGAGCCATTGTGTGGCCATCGTGCCTGGCCTCTTCAAATCACATACTTCCAAACCAGGAGGACAGTGCCTGCTCAGCCTGGTCTTGCCCGGTTCCCCCCAGTGCTCTGCCTGAAATGAGGTCCTAGTCTCCCCGTGGGTCCTCCACTCTTCCCATGGTTGATCTGAGCTGGGTGCCCTCCCTATACTCACAGTTACATGCTCATAGTCCTGACCCAACTCGTGGGAGGCCGCCACCACCTCTCGCTCCTGGATCCACTGCTCCAGGTCATCCAGCTCGCGGCGGAGCTGGCACAGCCGGAGGTGCTCCTGCAGGCGCTCCCGCCGCTCTCCCGCTAGCTCCTTCAGGCCAGCATACAGCTTGTCCACCTGGGCTTGGCGGATTGATATCCGCGTGCTGCAGGAACAGTTGGGGAGGCACCATGGGACTCAAGGGATGTAGCTCTGACCTCTGGCCTGTTCTGTGGAGCCCTGTCCGAGTTTCCCAACAGCTTGCCCAATCCCTGAGCTCCAACTTTCTAGAAGGCTCCGTGCACACAGCACTGAAGGCTCCACATTCCCTGCACCTTCCTGTTTCTGCAGCCGGCTCCTCCCCAAGGCTGAGCCAGGCTGCCACTGCACCCACCTCTCTGGGTGCTCACGGTCAATCATGTCCTGGCTGCTGGCCGCCAGCTGGTGGATGGTCTGCGCGTAGTCGGCCAGGGCTTGCTCCAGCACCTGGTGCTTCTTCACCTCTGCCTGGGCACTCAGCTCATCCTGGGGGAAGGGACGGTGGGAGGGGACAGTGACATCAGGCAGTGGGTCAGGGGGAGGGCAGAACTAGCCACACACCCCGGGCTCTGTCCTGGCCCTCACCTTGGCCTTCTCCTGGCCCATCATGTGCAACTCCTGCTCACCCATCCAGGCCTCTGCCTCAGCGGCATCACGGTAGAACTGCTGGGCTCGCAGGGCCTCCTCAAGTCGCTTCCCTCGAAGTTCCAGCTCGTGGCCCAGGCGTTTCCACATTTCCTGCAGCTCAGCCAGCTCTGGGCCTGCCGCGGCTGCACCTAGCGCATGCTGCCGCTCCCTCAGGTCCGCGATCCGGGGCTCATGGCCTTGAATCTCTTTTTGCAGAGTCTGCCCACAGCCACAGAAGAGAAAATGCTGAAAGGCCTCCCCAGCCTCACATGCTCCCAGAGATCACGCTTCACCCCTGTGCCTCTCTCCTCCCTGGGTCCTCCGCTTCCTCTCCTAGCCCAGGAATGCGATGGTAATGCCCCTCGGCCCTCATTCTCTCCCACTGAGAGGACCCACCCTCCCAAGGAGGGAGGAGAGAGAGCCACTGAAGCCCAGGGTTGCACTCAACATTGAGGTGGGGCCTGGTCTTAAAAAACACACATCCAAGTCTGGGGAGGCTGCTGGGAACTTCTCTTTTGCCTTCAGCCTCTGCCTCACCTGGTTTTTCTTCATGAGAAGCTGGACACTGGGCAGGTCCTTGCCATGTTCCATGGAGCTGGCCATGGGCAGCCGCTCTGTCACCCACAACTGGAAGAGAAAGGGGGTCAGTGGAGGCCCAGAGGGCAAGGCGAGCACCAGGAACTGGTGACTGGGAGTGGGGACACCTGGGGCTACTGCCGCATGTGTAGGGAACAGTCATCTCTGGTTCTGGGGGACATCCCCAAGTCTCCCTAGAGGGGAGATTGTTAATGCCAAAGAGTAGAGGGAACAGAGCCCTGCTGGCATCTCCCCAGCATACAGGAGGAAGGCTGGAAAGCTTGCTGTCTTTGGCCTCAGTGACTCACAATCTCATCTTCCACGTCCCGGTGGAACTGGTGCTGCTCGCGAGAAGCCTGCAGACGCTGGCAGCGTTCCCGCATGGGCTGGCACAAGGCCCTGAACTTCTCCTCCACGGCCCTCGAGGTCCTCTCCACCTCCCCTGCACCCTGGTCCTCCTGGGCCAGCGCTTTGGCCTGGGCCTGGATCGCCTCCACCTCCTTCTCTCTCACAGCCATCTCCCACTCCAGCATCTGCAACGCGAGGAGGAAGGGCCTGTTAGCTCTGCATTTCCGCCTTCACACCGAGCAGAGACACCAGTCTCTATCAAGCCCACTGTGGCTGCTTGGCGCTGTGGCTCACCCCAGGGAGAGCATCCCCTCATAGGCTGGATCAGTGGATCTCGAACTTTATATACACAAGAATCCAAGGGCAGGGATTGAAAAAATCCCTATTGAGTACTGTGCTCCCTACCTGGTTGATGGGTTCAATTGTACCCCAAACCTCAGCATCACACAATATACACTTATAACAAACCTGCACACACACACCCGAATCTAAAAGATTGAAATAAAAAAATCCATGGTAGTGTGATAACTGTGCCTGTTATCAATTGATGGTCTCATCCCCAATCCATCGTGGCCCTGCTTTAGAGATGTAGGAACTGGTCCCTGTAAACATTCCTCCTTTGCCAGCGGGCGCAATGCTAGGCCTTGTCAGCAGAGGGCGGTGGAGGGACACCACAGTGCCTAGAGGATGAGGGGCGTTCCACCCTTCCAGCGTCCTTTTCTTCCTCCTACAGCTCAACTGTCCACAGTGTGCAAGAGATCTGGTGGCTGTCACTCTCTGGCAAGTTTTGCTGCACTCCAGTGGCCACTTCCTGCTGGCCAGCCTTGGCTTGCTGGTTTCAGACCTGCTCTGGCCTGTGACACCCCAGAAAATTTCCAGGCCATTCAGTGGGTCTCTACCCTCTCTGAGGAGGTCTAAGACTCAGCCATTTTGCTACTTCCTGGGGGACTCCTTGGTCCCACAGGTAGCAGCTCTCCCTACACTTCCTTTTCTGTATTTTTTTTTTCTTTTTCTTTTTTTTTTTTTTTGACACAGAGTCTTGCTCTGTTGCCAGGCTGGAGCGCAGTGGTGCAGTCTCGACTCACTGCAACCTCTGCATTCCGGGTTCAAGCAATTCTTCCACCTCAGCCTCCCGAGTAGCTGGGACTACAGACACGTGCCACCACACCCAGCTAATTTTTGTAGTTTTAGTAGAGATGGGGTTTCACCATGTTGGCCAGGATGGTCTCGATCTTTTAACCTCATGATCCGCCCACCTCGGCCTCCCAAAGTGCTGGGATTACAGGCGTGAGCCACTGTGCACGGCCCCAATTCTATATTCTTTAGAGCAGGGACCAGCAAGTCCAGCTCACTGCCTATCTTTATAATAAAGTTTTTATTGGACCACAGCCATACCTCTTTTTTTAAAAATTTTTTGAGACAAGTCTTGTTCTGCCCCCTAGGCTGGAGTGCAGTGGCACCATCATGGCCCACTGCAGCTGCGACTTCCCAGTCTCAAGCAATCTTCTCACCTCAGCCTCCTGAGTAGCTGGGACTACAGGCACATGCCACCACCACGCCCGGCTAATTTTTGTATTTTTTGTGGGGATGGGGTTTCACCATGTTGCCCAGGCTGGTCTCAAAACTCCTGGACTCAAGTGATCCGCCCACATTGGACTCCCAAAGTGCTGGGATTACAAGTGTGAACCACCGTGCCTGGCCACAACCCTTATTTTACATATAATCCACAGCTGCTTTTACAAGGGCAGAGTTGAAGGGCTGTGACAGAGATCTTATGACCCACAAAGTCCCAAATATTTACTATCTGGTGCTTTACTGAAAAAAATTTTCTGACCCCTGCTGTAGAGTTCTCTTTACCACCTTTTACTAATTCATACTTTTTTTTTGAGATGGAATCTCACTCTGTCACCCAGGCTAGAGTGTGATGGCACCATCACAGCTCACTGCAACCTCCACCTCCTGGGTTCAAGCCATTCTCCTGTCTCAGCCTCCCAAGTAGCTGGGATTACAGGCATGTATCACAACGCCTGGCTAATTTTTGTATTTTTAGTAGAGATGGTGGTCACCATGTTGGCCAGGCTGGTCTTGAACTCCTGACTTCAAGTGATCCGTCTGCCTTGGCCTCCCAAAGTGCTGGGATTACAGGTATGAGCCACCACCACCGGCCTAATTAATACTTTTTACTGAAGTTCTTGTTTTCAAATTATTAGTGGGTCTGTCTTCTAACTCTAACCCTGACTGAGACATATACCTAGAGATTCTGATACTGGCTTCCCAGAGAAATGACTTTAGGAAATGCTGCTGAAGGTGTTATCTGCCAGGCCTTAGCTGGCCTCCCAAAACTTGAAAGCTGCAGAACCCTCCTTTCTTTTGCTGTTCACCATCCCCATCAAAGCTCCCCAGCACACCTGCTGCTTCTTGAGCAGGATGTTGACGCTTGTGAGGTCCTTGCCGTAGTCGTCCGAGTGCAGCTGGGCCTGCAGGCTCTCCAGCCAGCTCTCCAGGGCACAGCAGCTCTGGGCAAACAGCTCAGCTCGATTGGCATCAAAGAGGCTGCGGGCCTTGGCTTGGGTGGTGGTCTCCAGCTCGTCCCAGCGCCTGTGCAGATCCCCCAGCTTCTCCGACACCAGGGCTTTCAGCTCTGGCTTCTGGAGAGTCAGCTCCCGCCCTTCCTGGAATGCAGGACAGAGAATGTAAAAGTGCCCAAATTAGCCTGAACTTCAGAGGCTGAGAGCGGACCAGGGGCCTTACGGGCAGTAGAGACCTGAAGTGTGGGCAATAATTCCAAGTCCCTGTGTGTTCTCATTGACACGCTCTTCTCAGAGGTTTAAAATTCCTTTTAAACTGCGGTTCCCTCACTGCTGATGAACCCCACTCCTCAAGACCCAGCTCAAACAGCATTTCAACGAAGAAGCCCTTGCAATCTCTCTTTAGTCTGGGTTCCTCAGTGCCCATGGCTTCTGGTGCTATGCTGCACGTTGATTTGAGTTATTTACTATCATTCTGTGTTTCTCAACTCTATTACTCTTCACTTCAATGATAGCAAGTGAGTCCCACCTGGTTTCCCCACTTCCAGCTTTTCTGCTTGAGGATTTTTGTGTCTGGGGCAGTGAGGGACACGTGCTCCCTTGAACTGCATGGAAAGCAAATTGGAAGACCCAGAGTTAATGAGCCCAGAAGCAGCCCTCAACCAGCAACAGACAAAGAGCTGCCGGATAAACACCCAGCATCCTTGCGCCATGGCTGAGAGTGCTGTGTTCTGTCTTCTATTTATATTATCCCCGGAGTGCCCCAGGAGGGTTGGTTTCCCATTGCCCATGGGGGTAACTGGTATGACTTCTGTCCCTCCTCACCACTCCACTACCCTACTGATGCTTCCCAGGATCACCTCCCTAGAACAACTGTCTCAAGGTCTGCTTCAAGGGGCACCCAGACACTGCCTTCCGGCCATTTTGCAGGTGGCCGTGGCTGTCAGGATGAAGCACATCGAAGGCTAGCACTGCTTGGGCAGCTTCACAACCTTGACCACAATCGACACTTCAAAGCACACGCACTGGTGGTCAGGGCTTTGCAGGGCTTCTCTCCCACCTCTTCTTCCATGGGGCCCCTGCACACAGTTTTTTTTTTTTTTTTTTTTTGAGACAGTCTCACTCTGTCACCCAGGCTGGAGTGCAATGGCACGATCTCGGCTCACTACAACCTCCACTCCCAGGTTCAAGCAATTCTCCTGCCTCAGCCTCCCAAATAGCTGGGACTACAGGCGTGCACCATCATGCCCGGCTAATTTTTTTGTATTTTAGTAGAGATGGGGTTTCACCGTGTTGCCCAGCCTGGTCTTGAACTCCTGAGCTCAGGCAATCCACCCACCTCGGCCTCCCAAAGTACTGGGATTACAGGAGTGAGCCACCATGCCTGGCCCCCCTGAACACATCCTGTGCTGCTGCCGGACTCACTCACCCCTTGCTCCCAGACAGGAACTGCCTAGCGTGATTATCTGTTCAGTTTTCTCTGCCTGGAAATATATTTCCCCTAGTACTTCCGCTTGTCCAAATTCTACTCATCCTCCATGGACGGCCCTGCATGTTGCTGCTTCTAGAATTTCTGTATCTCCTCTCTCCTTATTCCCCCGGCTTCAGTGGGCTTTCTCTCAGGGCACTCATCAGATTCTGCTCTAAATTCAATTTAGCTACCTGCGTATATGCCTCATATCCTGGCTATAGCGTTGTTCCTTCAGGGTGGAGCCTGCCATGGAATCACCTTTGGACCCATGCAGTGCCTGATACAATGCTTTGCATATAGTAGCACCAAGTAAACATTTGCTGAAGTAATGAAAACGACCGAAAGCACACTGGTCTCCTTTTGTCCCAACCATCATGCCCTTGAGGGAAGGAAAGTGTCTTTGGAAGACCTCACAGTGCCTCGCAGAGTGTTGTGCACATACCAAGTCCTCTAGGGCTACTTGCTGAGCAGACACAAAGTTTTATCTGTCCTCAGCTCTTGAGGAAGAGCTGAGTGGGAGACCAAGAACCAGGGACAGCAAGAGTCAAAAATAAGGATTGGCAGACTACATACAGCCCATGAGGTAATCTGGTCCACTGCCTGTTTTTACGAGTAAAGTTTTATTAGAAAACATCCAATGTTTATTCATTCACGTATTCTCTATAGCTGCTTTTGCACTACAACGGCAGAGGTGAGTAGTTGTAGCAGAAACTATATGGACTGCAAAGGCTCAAATATTGACCATCGAGCCCAAGCCCTTTCCAGACAAAGTTTGCAGAGCCTGCTGAAGAGCGTCATCCTGCTTTGAACTCAGGAACACGATAACTATCGTGTTAAACCCAAGCTGCAGTTTGGCTAACTACTAATTTGTATTTTATCAAGGTTCTGGACTCACTGTCCCACTCTGTCTCCAACAAAGATGTTTGTTTCCCAGGCCATAACTCCACTGTGGAGCTGTGGCACCAGAAGCCCCACAATCTCTAACCGTGACAACAACCAGGTCCTGGAGCCAAGCCCCTCCCCCGCACCATGGGGGACCCTGCCCAGAGGCAGCCCCCACAGTGCTGCTCACCTTGTCCACCTTGTCCAGCCAGTCTTTGTTGGCGGCCAGCTCAGCCATGAACGCCTGGTGCTTCTGCCACTTGGTGTGCAGGTTGCGGGCCTCATCATAGGACACATCCTGGGCTGTCAGCATCTTCTCGTCAATCCAGAGCTTCAGCTGGACCAAACGTAAAACAGGGACAAAGGAGAGGGGGCATTTCCAAGAGAGGAAGAGCAGGGCATAAAAGCAGGGCCACAGTGAGCCACAAGAAGTGGGCAGCTTGGGAAGAAGCCATGAAGGGATTCACAGTCTCCAGTGACCCCGAGGTGGGCTTATTCTAGGCTCAAGGTGGGAAATGGATGGCTAGGGAATGTCCTGGGGCCCCAGGGAACTAGAAGCCTCACCTCATGACAATCTTGCAGGAAATGCTGCTGTTCCCGGTTGTCCCGAAGACGGCCCAGAAACTGCTGCGCTGCATCTTGATTCTTCTTGTGCCTGCAACAACAGCACTTTGTGAAACCCCAGAACTTGCTGTGAAAGGGTTCTGACCCTTTGGCTGACCTAGGGGCCTCCATTTCTTCTAGAGGAATAACGCCTTCCAGAAGCACAACAAGGCTACCCAGGAATCCTGACTTCCTTTTGGGCCTGGTCGGGGGTGGAACCTCCCAGCCCTCTGCAACCACTTGGTTCTTCCCCGTCTACTTCTCTGTCAGCTCCTGCCTGTCTGTGGGTTTCCCGTGCCACATTCATCTTTGAGGCTACCCTGTTTCCCCCATTCCCCTCTGGGGCCCCTAATTCATAGGCTGTCCTCATCAGACCTCCTCTCGATGGAGTCTGCCTTCTCCCGAATCTTGTCAGCGTGGATGTTGCCTTCAGACACCAGCTGGCGCCCAGCTTCCAGGAGCCCTCGGATCCGTTCCCCATTGGCGTCCATGGTGCTCATGAAGTCCTCCAGTTTTTTAATGGCAGCATCAGCAGCCTGGAGTGTCCCTGGCATCTCCGTGTGAGACAGAACATATTCCTGTGTGGGAGGGGTGATATTCAGTTCACTTTCCCCAGCACAATTCACCCCCTTCGGAAGGACCCAACCAGGGGCACAACTGAGAGGCAGGGGCCAGTCTGTAGATGGGGAAGGTAGCCTGGAGAGCTCTGAAGACGGGGAGGCTGCCAGCCAGCGTGGGAGTCTCAGAAAGTCACAGGGAAGCTGGGTGGGAGGACCTTCAATTTCCCAGCCCAAATCCTGTTCTATCTCACTTCTAGCTCCCGATTCCTTTTCTTTAACAGCTACATGGCAAACTGGTTTTCTATTTCTTCTGAAATCAGTTTTAGTAAATTATATTCACATTTGTTTTTATTCCCAGTTTTCTTTTTCTTTCCTTTTTCTTTTTCTTTTTTGAGACAGGGTTTCATTCTGTGGCCCAGGTTGGAGTACAGTGGCATGATCATAGCTCACTGCAGCCTCAAAATCCTGGCTCAAGTGATCCTCCAGCCTCAGCCTCCCTGGTAGCTGGGACTACAGGCATGTACCACTATGCTCAGTTAATTTTTTTTGTGTGTGTGTAGAGATGGGGGTCTCACTATGTTGCTCAGGCTGGTCTGAAACTCCTGAGCTCAAGTTATCTCCTGCCTTGGCCTCCCAAAGTACTGGGATTACAGGTGGGAGCCATCCTGTCTGGCCCCCATTTTTCTTTTTAGAAAATTATTATTTTTTCTTTTTTTGAGACGGAGTTTTGCTCATTACCCAGGCTGGAGTGCAATGGCGCAACCTTGGCTCACCTCAACCTCTGCCTCCTGGGTTCAAGCAATTCTCCTGCCTTAGCCTCCAGGGTAGCTGGGACTACAGGGGTGCGCCACCATGCCCAGCTAATTTTTCTATTTTTAGAGATGGGGTTTTACCATGTTGACCAGGATGGTCTCGATCTCTTGACCTGGTGATCCACCTGCCTCAGCCTCCCAGTGCTGGGATTTCAGGCGTGAACCACTGCGCGGCCCCATTTCGCTAACATGTCCTTCCTGCCCATTCTGCTTTTTTTTTTTTTTTTTAATTTGAGACAGAGTTTTGCTCTTGTTACCCAGGCTGGAGTGCGATGGCGCGATCTCGGCTCACCGCAACCTCCGCCTCCTGGGTTCAGGCAATTTTCCTGCCTCAGCCTCCTGAGTAGCTGGGATTACAGGCATGCACCACCATGCCCAGCTAATTTTTTGTATTTTTAGTAGAGACAGGGTTTCACCATGTTGACCAGGATGGTCTCGATCCCATTCTGCTTCTTAACCCCCAGCCTCTGGCATCTGCCTCCCCCTCCACCATGTTCCTTCACATTTCCCCAGGTCCCTACTCTCCTCTTCGTCCTGGTGGGGACGGTGCCCTGAAGTCTTACCTGGCTGCTGAGCACGCCCTCAGCCTGACGAGCATCCCGCAGGAATCCCTGGAAGCCGTGGGCCTGGGCCAGGCGGCCTTGTCGGCTCTCCCACATTCGGCCCAGCTCCTCCCAGCCGGTTCCCAGGGCCTCCAGTCGCTGTCGTAGGAAAAGGCACTGGGGATCGGCCTGGTCCCGGGTCACCTCCTCGCCCAGGGCCCGCAGCCGGCTGTACTCGCTCTGGGCCCGCTCCACCTCTCCCCGAAGGGCTGCGTGTTGGGCCAGGAGGGCCTCTGCCTCAGGTAGGGTGGCCGGCCCTTCTTCAGAGGCCACAGCAGTCTGAGTGCGGCCTAGCCAGGCCTGGAAGTCATCCAAGCTTCGCAGGAAGTCCTGCAGCCGCCGCGCCTCCCCCAGCGACTCTTCTCGACGCCGCATGGTGGCCCTGAGGTTCTCCCAGCCAGTCTGCACCTCTCCGAGTCGGGTGTTAATGGCTGCTGCCTGAGTGGGATGGCCGGCAGCCAGGGCATTTGCCTCTCGAGTTAGTTCGCCCACCCGGGCAGCGATGGCCTCCAGGTCCCGCTCTGTGCCGGCCAGCTTGCGCTGCAGGGCCAGCACCCCGGCCAGATCGTTGCCTAGGCCCTGGGTGGACTCGATGACCTTGGTCTTCTCTCTCATCCAGGCCTGGGTCTCCGTGCACTCTAAGTGGTAGTTCTGGATGCTCAGGGCTGAGGTCAGAGCTGCCTTCTTGCCGTCTGCCAGGGACCGAAACTGCTGCCACCTGAGAGCAGGAGGAAGGTTCGGCTTCCTGCCCTGCCCAGGCCCTTTTGGAAGCTTCTTCCCTGCTCCTGTCTCCCTTCGTATCTCCCCTTGACTCCTCCCTTTCTGGCCAGCAGCTGCTTCAGACTACCTTGACCCCCTCTCCTGTCTTTCATCCTTTTTCCTTCCCCAACACATTTCAGACTGGTTTGCATCCTCCTTTTCAGCCACCCCTCCAGGCCTTACAGATCTTGCCTCCCATGCCATCGCCATTGCTTCATGTTTTTGTCAGTTCCCCAGTCCTGCGCTCCCAAGCCCACCTGTGGTTAAGCTGCTCCTGGGTGTTGACAATGCGGTCCTTGCCTGGGGGGTTGGCCTTCAGTAACTGCTTGGCAGTGTCATTCACTGCAGTGATTTGCACTGCAAGGGCATTCATTTCAGGCTCCAGGGTCTCGAACCTGAGAGGGTGGAAGAGCCAGGCGTGAACTGTGGGAGGCAGCGATGTGCCCAGTCATCTAAGCCCACTTCTCTTAGACACCCTCGAGAATGCCTCTCCTTCACAGGGAGGCTTATCTATAGGAGTCTCTGGGCCTCTCAGCCTATGAGGTTCATAGTATCTGTGGGTCAAGGGAGGAACTCCCAACTCCCCCAAAATAAGTAGAATAACTATCATCACTACAGTTACTCAAAATATGGTAAAAGATAAAGGTCAAGAGCAGACACACAAGTCAGACTAGACCCTGGTGTGGGACCAACACTTTATCACATCCTCTCAGCCTCCTGGGACTTCCCCCTTAGCTGCCTATCTGGGTCTTATCCCACTAATGTGTTAGAATATGAAGTAGTAACCAAAAATATTTGTCTAGGTGATGAATATGTGAAGGATAGCTTCTTCCAGGGACATTTTATGTTTTTTTGTTTTTGTTCTTGAGATGGAGTCTCACTCTGTTACCCAGGGTGGAGTGCAATGGCGTGATCTTGGCGCACTGCAACCTCTGCCTCCCGGGTTTAAGCAATTCTCTGCCTTGGCCTCCTGAGTAGCTGGGATTACAGGTGCCCGCCACCATGCCCAACTAATTTTTGTATTTTTAGTAGAGATGGGGTTTCACCATCTTGGCCATGCTGATCTTGAACTCCTGACCTCGTAATCCACCCTCCTCAGCCTCCCAAAGTGCTGGGATTACAGGTGTGAGCCACTGCACCTGGCCAACATTTTATGTTCTAATAGGGCAGGGTCTGCAAATGTTTTCTGTAAAGGGCTCGATGGTAAATATTATAGGCTTCATGAGCCATGCAGCTGCTATGGCAAATTGAGTCCTGCTGCTGTAGCCTGAAAGCAGCCACAGGCAATACACAAATAGGTGAGTGCAGCTCTGTTGCAATAAAGCTTTATTTACAGAAACAGGCAGCAGCCTGGATTTGGCCCAATGGTTATAGTTTATCAACCTCTACATTAGGAAACCTTGAAAACTAAAAAAACTTTAATTACATTTTTATTTATTTATTTTTTTGAGACAGGGTCTTACTCTGTCATCCAGGCTGGAGTGCAGTGGCACGATCTCGGCTCACTGCAGCCTTGACCTCCAGGTTCAAGCAATCCTCCTACCTCAGCCTCCCCAGTAGCTGGGACTACAGGCGCCCACCACCATGCCCAGCTAATTAAAAAAATTTTTTTTGTAGAGATGGAGTCTCACTATGTTGCCCAGGCTAGTTATGAATTCCTGGACTCAAGTGATCCTCCCGCCTTGGCCTCCCAAAGTGCTGGGATTACAGGTGTGAGCCACCAGGCCCAACCTAATTACATTTTTTTAAACACCAGAAAATTTGATTACACATTGATCATAGATCATATCAAGAAATTCCTAATTTTGTTCTATGTGATAATGGTATTGTGGTTCTATAAAAAAAGATTTTAAGATTTATTGAATAAATGATTTTAAGATTTATCATTCTGTATATAAAGCTATTTCAGTGTCTCTGTCTAAAAGGTTTATAACTTCAAAACCTCAGCTATTTTAAGTCCACACAGACAATTTAAAAATAATATATTATAGGTATGAATGCTTCCTCGTATTTCTTAAAGGACGCACCCTGAAGAATGTAGGAGGGATGTGCTAATATTGGGGACTTGGTTTTTAAAAGGGCGGAGAATCAAATAGAGCAAGATATTGACAATGACTAAATCAGGGCCATGTGTTTAGAGGGGTTTGTTGTGAAATGTCTCTATTTGTGAGCATGGCTATTTATCGTTAAAACTAGAAATGGACAACCACTAAGACTCAAAGGGGTGAGGTGGGCAGTTCATGGAGGGACTCACCACCCACAACCTGGCCCCCGCCGCCTCCCAAGGCCAGTCCCACTGGGACCCCAAGGGGCCTACCTCTGCTGCACGACCTCAAGGTCTTCCAGGCGCTCAGGCAGGGCCAGCCCGTTGAGCCACTGCTCCTTCTCCTCCACCCAGAGCCCGCAGGCCCTGGCCTCGCTGAGCATGGTGTAGAGCGTCAGGGCAGCCTCCAGGGCCAGTGCTCGCTCTCTTGCCCGGGCCTGCAGCTCATCGTAGTGCCGCTCCAGGGAGGGCACCCGGCCCTGCACCTCGGGCGTGTGGCTCAGTGCAGGAGGCAGGGCTGCTGCCTGTTCTCTCAAGGCATCCAGGGTTGGCCGGTGGCCTCGGATCTCCTCCTCCAGGGCCCGATGCTGCCTGGCCAGAGCCTGCGTGGAGAACTCGTCGTGCCCCAGCTCGGGGCTGGACACCAGGCGCAGGGCGTCCACCAACCAGGCCTCCATGTCGTTTGCATCAGCCTGGAACTGGTAGAGGCTGGCGGCTTGGGACAGCCGCTGGGCACGTTCCTCGGCCAGGGCCTCTAGTCGCTCCCACTGGGCTTGGAGCTCAGCTGCACGGGCAGAGGCCTGGCTTGCTCCAGGGTGACCCTCGGCCACCAACTGCTGGCCCTGCTCCAGGGTGAGCTTCAGGGGCCCCAGCCGGCCGCTCATCTCACCCCGCAGGGCTGTGTGCTTGTTGAGCAGGCGGAGGACACCGGTCAGGTCCCGGCCCGTGTCAGCTGAGGCCAGGAGGTGCTGCTGCTCCCGCACCCAGGCCTCAGCCTCGCCCACCTCCCAGAGGAAACGCCAGAGCCGCCGTGATTCCTCCAGCCGGGCCCGCCTTGCTGCTGCCAACTCACACAGCGCCTCATAGCTCTGCTCTAGTTTGGCCACCCGCTCCGACACCAGCTGCGGGTCACAAGGTCTATAATCTGAGAAAGTGACAGGAGAGGGTCAGAGTGGTAACTGACCCCTCCAGCTGCTCACCACCCACCGCACTCTCTTGGGCTTCCCTCCCTGCCTCTAGCTCTGTCACCATTGTCTGCCCACCATCTTTCCTGTCCCCAGGTTTCCCAAGCCTTCCAACTCGGCTCTTCATGTACTCCTTCCCAGCCCCTCCCTCTCCAGTGCCTTCCCTGAGATTTTTCACCTTTCTCTGGGTTGCAGAAGCGCAGGGCAGAGGCACTGACGGCCCGCACCCTCTCGGCCTGCACGGCGATGTCTGCTTCTACCAGCTCGTGAAGCTGCAACAGGTCCTCCACTCCGGTCAGGTGCTTGCCCAGGTCCTGAGACTGCAGCCGGCCCTGCCAGGCACACATGGAGTGCAGATGCCCACCTGAGCATTCATGTGCCAACCTGGCCGCATCTTCCTTCCAACCTCTCTGTGGCCCTAGGTGTTGCACCCAGGTGAGAAACCTGCTTGCTCACATACACTGGGATACCCCAGTTCTGCCCTGGCACCCCAACCTCCTTATCCTTAACTCCCCTGATTGGAACAATGTTCTAACTCCTGCTCTTGGAAGCTTTGCTATGACTAATCTTCTCAGCCTCAGAATCATCGACACCTTCCTGTCGCCACCGCTCCGCCTCAGCACCCAGCAGCTTTCCTTCTGCATCTCTCCCCGACCTGCCCTCCTGGCTGCTGCTCACCTGGGAGATGGCAGCAACCTCTAACAGGTTTCATTCATGCTGCCTGCCCGTAGGACTTCTTCAGAGGAGCCAAAGTGACCTTTTTATAAACGTAAGGTACAATCAAGTCTCTCCCCTTCGCAAAACCTTCTAATCACTTTATTTTTTTTCTCGGCTCACTGCAACCTTCACCTTCAAGCGATTATCCTTCCTCAGCCTCCCTGAGTAGTTGGGATTACAAGCGCCTGCCACCACACCTGGCTAGTTTTTGTATTTTGGTGGAGATGGGGTTTTGCCATGTTGGCCAGGTTGGTCTCGAACTCTTGACCTCAGGTGATGCACCTGCCTTGGCCTCCCAAAGTGTTATGATTACAGGCGTGAGCCACTGCGCCTGGCTCTTTTTAATTAATTAATTTATTTTTTTGAGACTGAGTCTCCCTCTATCGCCCAGGCTAGAGTACAGTGGCACAATCTCGGCTCACTGCAACCTCTGCCTCCTGAGTTCAAGCGATTCTCCTGTCTCAGCCTCCTGAGTAGTCTGAGAGACTACAGGCACCCACCACGACGCCTGGCTAATTTTTGTATTTTTAGTGGACATGGGTTTCACTATGTTGGCCAGGCTGCTCTCAAACTCCTGACCTCAAGTAATCTGCCCGCCTCGGCCTCCCAAAGTGCTGGGATTCCAGGCATGAGCCACTGCGCCTGGCCCCTTTTAGTCACTTTAAAGGATCCATGTTACTTTGAATAAAATCCAAACTCCCTGACTAGGCTGTAAGGCCCTAGTGGGCTGGCTGCACCATCCAAAATCTCAGTCCACAGCCCCTGCTCCTCATGCTCACAGCCCACTGGCCTTCCTTCTGATCTTGAACACACCACGCTGGTCCAGGCTGAGGGCCTGTGCTGGGCCGTTCCTTTCACCCAGAATGTTGTCTCCTCACAGCTCCCTGTGCTGGCTCCTGGCCACTATTCTGGTTTCGGCTTACATGGCATTTTCTCAGAGGTCTTATCTGACCAGCCCCTCACACCACCCTGTTCCAGTTTCATCACTGGTTTTATGGGCCCTGCTCTTCTGTTTATGGAAAGGTCCGTGGGTTTTGTCATCAGCCTCCTCCATCTAGAACATGAACCCCATGAAGTGGGGATGGGGCCCTGACTGGCTCACACTCCATGGAGATCGGCTGAGCAGCCGAGCGAATGCACCACTGTGGGCTCCCTCGACTCCTGCTTACCCGTATCCCACCCGGCAGGCCGCACTAGTACCTTCATCTCTTCCATCCAGTCCATGAGGTAGAGCAGGTCCTGGAGCACCTTCTGCAGCTCCAGGTTGAGGAGGAGCCGCTCCCTCCGGGCAGCTACCATCTGCCGCAAGAAGTCCCAGAGCCGCGCCACATTGTGCTGCCGAGCGGAGATGCGCTTGATGTCATGGTAGCGCTCGGCGGCCAGCTCTGCAGCCACAGCGTCCACCGCCTGCACCCGGCCACTGTAGGCCACAATGTCCGTCTCGATGGCTTCATGCTTCCGCACTGCTGCCTCAACAGCCGCCAGCTCCAGCCCAAAGTTGTCCTGTGGCAGGGGCAGGGAGGGGAGGTGTGGGGACCAAGGGACAATGCTTCTGCCCGTTCCTCTGTCCCTCAGGGCACTCAGGCTGCAAAATGCCAACTCCATGCGGTGGCTCCACGTTCCCTCTCTATTCCAACCCATCCTGTCTCACCAACCCTCTCTCTTGTCCCAGCCTCTGGCCCTTTGCTCACAGGCCTCTGGGCCTTTTTACCCACATGATGGATTTCGTGTTTTATTGTCCCCCTACCGCTTCCCGCAGGGCTTCTTATCCACCCTGTCTGTCTCCCATTTCTGAGCAGCCTAAGCATCCTAAGAGCCTCAAGTCCTACCTGGGACACAAGGCGCTGGTTCTCACTGAGCCAGGTCTCCCGCATAGCGGCCTTGCGGTCAAAGCGGGCGGCTAGCTGCTCTAGCTTCTCCTGGCGGATGAGCTCGGTGCGCAGGGCCAGCTCGCGCTCATGCTCCGCCTTCTCCAGCCGCTCCCAAGCCTGCGTGGTAGAGACGGGGTTAGTGGGAAGGACAGGGTGGGGAGGATTCAGCAGGGCTGGAGGCACAGGGTAAGTCCCATGGAAGCTCCGTCTGGTGGATCCATGGAATGCAGTGGCTGAGACGCCTGTGTGTGGAAACAGGAAACGGCAGTGCTGGGAGTCTGTGAAGCCATGTAGAAGCTTCTGGAAAAGGGCTAGAGGAAGCAGGAGCAGTGGAAACCGTCTGATTCCTTTGTGTTGGCAGGACTGTGCGTGAATCTTATTTTTACTTTTAGTAATCTTATAACGTTGTGAAAAAAATAGAAGGGATAGTGAGTTGGGGACAGGTTGAATAAGCTGAGGGACTTGGGGCATAATTTCCTTACGTGACCTCATATGGAGAGTCAGACAAAGGGGCAAAGGGCCATGTGCCTGAGAAGACGGGAGAATGATGTCTGGCACAGTGTGGGCAGCCGGGCGGAGTGTTTGAGTTTCAAGCTGGGGCAACAGATAGCAGAGCTTGGTGAAGGTTGAGAAGGCCTCGGGTTTGGGGATGTGTGTGAGGCGTCTGGGCCAGAGGCTGCCTTGAGGGTGCGTGGCCTGTGGGCAACACAGACCTTGTTGATGTCCGAGATGAGCCGGCCCTCACGGGGTGTGTAGACCTTCTGGTTGTTGGCCCGGAGCTTGCTCTGGATGGTGAAGAGCAGCACTTCCAAGTTCCCTTTCTCCGTAAACCTGAGGCAGGAGGCCGAGTTGAGGTCAGAATTAAAGCCCAGGAAGTTCACAAGGACTCTTTACTCTTCAAAATGGGTGTCCTGTGTTGCCTTCCTTCTTACAAAAGCAATACAACCTCTTTGTGTGTAAGCCAGAAAATACTAATACTAGCAAACCAAAAGAACATCATTTTATTTTACTTTGATTCGGAGTCTAGCTTTGTCACCCAGGCTGGAGTGCGGTGGTGCGATCTGGGATCATTGCAACCTCTGCCTCCGGGTTCAAGTGATTCTCTTGCCTCAGCCTCCCAAGTAGCTGGAATTACAGGCATGCACTGCCACACCTGGCTAATTTTTGTATTTTTAGTGGAGACGGGGTTTCACCATGTTGGCCAGGCTGGTCTCGAACTCCTGACCTCAAGTGATCCACTCGCCTTGGCCTCCCAAAGTGCTGGGACTACAGGCATGAGCCACTGCGCCCGGCCGAAATAATTCTTTCATAACCTATTTCCTCTCTTATTTTTCATGATCATCTTTCCATGTCAATAAATGCATTTCTTTAATATCCTTTTCAGTGGCTGGCCCGTGACTTATTTTTCTTTTACAGTGGTTGTGTTGGTGAACATCCTTGAAGTTATACCTTTGCTTAATGTGCAGAAGACGACTTCCTGGGTTAAAGGGTATACCTTAAATTATTCTCTGGAATGTACAGAAACAGTTGTTTCCTGGACTAATATTAGTTTCAGAGCTGAAATATATTAACTCCAAAAGAGCTCCATGACAGCATAAACACAGATGTTTTGGCAGGCACTGAACAGAATTGCCTAAGAGCAATCACACACTTGGAACAGTTAATTGCTAAAATATAGAAATGATAAGAACCTCTGGAATTCTCATGTTACCAGCCATACCCACGTTGCCGGTTGTGACCTGCCTGTCAGGTCCAGTCCCTTCTATCCCTACGCTGGGATTGGGTTACCATGACACCCCAATCAGGAATCTTATTTGATGAATTGCACTGACTCAACACACCATAGCAATCATTTCCGCAGCATAATTTTTTTTTTTTGAGACGGAGTCTTGCTCTGTCACCCAGGCTGGAGTGGAATGGCATGACTTTGGCTCACTGCAACCTCTATCTCCCAAGTTCAAACGATTCTCTTGTCTCAGTCTCCCAAGCAGCTGGGACTACAGGCATGTGCCACCATGCCCAGCTATTCTTTCTGTATTCTTAGTAGAGACAGGATTTTACCATGTTGGCCAGGCTGGTCTTGAATGCCCAACCTCAGTAGAGATGGGATTTCACCATGTTGGCCAGACTGGTCTCTGGTGATCCACTCGCCTTGGCCTCCCAAAGTGCTGGGATTATAGGTGTGAGCCACCACACCCAGTCCACAGCAAGATTTTTAAGAATGGCTAATCATTAAAAAATTTTATTTTGTAACAAGTATGTTGTTTGGATGCTTCTGGCACGGGAAATCTCTGCTGCATTCATGTACTGCCAAATTTCCCTCCTGGAAGGCTGCCCTAATTTAGGCTTCCTCTCATGGGAGCACAGTTCAGGGCAGGGTGGGGCCCAGGAGACACCTACTTGGGCGGCTTCTCCACAGTGCGGTAGGAATTGAAGGACTGCAGCTGGTTCTGGACCCCGCTCAGGGAATTGGCCAGCTGCCGGTCATTGAGAGTCACAATCATTTGCTCAATCCACTGCAGCAGCTCGGAGGCCAGGGACTCGTACTTCTCCACCAGACGCTCTGCCTCCATGGCGTGGTCCAGCACCTGTGAGACAGAAGACAGGGACATGGCAGGCCCAGCCACAGGGTCCCTGGCCCAGTCCTGCAGCTCTACCCTGCCCCTGCACTGGGGGAGTAAGACCCCTGGGCCGGGCCTGTGCTGGCCTTTACACCTACTGCTCATGGACAATACCTTGCCAATTCTCTTGCCTTCTACTGCCAGGGCCTTCATCTTGGAGAAGTAATGGTAGTAAGTAGCCACATAGGTAATGATTGACTTCTCATCTGGCTGGTCCACATTCACATCTGCAAGAGAGGACCATTCGGGTCAGGCCTCACTTACCCCAAAAACCTGGGGCCCGCCCAGTCCTGCAAGGCTGACATCTGTCCATCCCCTTTTAGAGCAAAATGAAACTCAGCCATTCAAATTAAAAAGGCACTAAAAAGCTCACCTTTTTTCCCCCTTCTCCTGGAAACAAGAAGGGCCCTCCAAGCAAAGCACAAACCCCAGAAGCACAAGGAGGCTTTTATCCAGAGTTCCCCGTGGAGACCAAAATTAGTTGTTTGGGGAAGAAAAGCAAGAAAAGAAACAGCATTCCTATGTGGGGATGGATCACGGACTTTTAGGCTGGAACAATGTCTAAGAAGTCAATGGAGGCCAGGCGTGGTGGCTCACGCCTATAATCCCAGCACTTTGGGAGGCTGAGGCAGGCAGATCACGAGGTCAGGCGTTCAAGACAATCCCGGCCAACATGGTAAAACCCTGTCTCTACTCAAAATACAAAAATTAGCTGGGCGTGGTGACACGCACCTGTAGTCCCAGTTACTCAGGAGGCTGAGGCAAGAGAATCACTTGAACCCAGGAGGCAGAGGTTGCAGTGAGCCGACATCATGCCACTGCACTCCAACCTGGCAACAGAGAGAAACTCTATTGCAAAAAAAAAAAAAGAAGAAGTCAATGGATTCAGGGGCAGCAGGACAGAAGGTATGAACTAAGCCTCCTGAACCTAAGATGCTCAAGGCATTGGGGACTGTGATCCCCACAGCACAGTGGGGATAGAGGCCAGCTCTCAGCATCATCTCCAGGTGTGATCATGCCGTAGCTAACCTCAATCCCAAAACTCAGCTGTGGGCCCAAGGAGGCGAGTGTCTTTCAAGCTGATTAGCTTCCACCACACAACCGAGGCTGACCATGACTTGAAATCTGTGGCTTCTCTTAAATAGGCCAGATTTTATCCTAAAAGTAAGACTATGAGACCGGAAGCCTCTGCCCATTTCTGGAAACACGCAGGCAGGCAGGAGCCACTGAAGTCATCTCGGAAAGCTGCAGAACACTTAACTTTATTTCCAGGTTCTGCATTACTGCCATGCTGCCCAGAGGCTCTCCAAGGAGCACTGCATGTAGTCTACGTCTGTCTGTCACTAGCTCACTGACACTTATCATTCTGGAATAAAAGGTCCCAGGCGATAGGACTACAGGTAGGATGGAAAACAGGGAGAAAATGGCCAAGACCAAAATCCACCCACGGAATTTAAGGAGCGCCTCCAGCAGAGGAGTCACTGAGTCCTTCTCTCCTCCCTATTCTGGCTGCACCAAGATTGGTCTCCACTCTCCCAGAGACAGCGGAGGAGACAGGCTGCCTGAATGCCAATCTCAGCTCCATCCGCCGGAGGACCTGGGCAAGTTGCTTAACCTTTATAGACCCCCATCTTCTCTTCTATAAACTAAGGATAACAACAATACTGATTTCAAAGGGGTGTTGTGAAGATTAATTAAAGCACGTCAAGCGCAGAACCAGGTACCAAATAAGAGCCCTGTTACTGATCTCATCAGCATTATGACCAGAAGCACAGGAACCAATCAGCAGGGTCAGCTGACCGCAGGCCAGTTCTGGGTGAGTGCAAGGTCATAGAGCTTAAGTTTTCTTCTTAAAAATTGTTTTAAAAAAATAGAGACGAGTCTCACTGTTGCCCAGGCTGGAGTACAGTGGCTATTGATAGGTGTGATCCCACTACTGATCAGCATGAGAGTTTTGACCTGCTCCATTCTGAATGGACTGATTCACTCCTCCTCAGACAACCTGGTGGTCGCCTGCTCCCAGGAAGTCACCAATGCTGAACGTAGTGTGGACACCTGATCAGCATAGCCCACTGCAGCCTAGAACTCCTGGGCTCAAGCGATCCTCCCCCATCAGCCTCCCTAGCAGCTAGGACTATAAGCAGGTGCCACCGTGTGGCCAGCAACATGTAGCTTAATTTAGAATCCTAGAATTTTAGAAGGGCCCTTAGAGACCAATTCTCTCTTTTAAGAGATGAGGGACCGGATGTGGTGGCTCATGCCTGTAATCCCAGCACTTTGGGAGGACGAGGCGGGTGGATCACGAGGTCAGGAGATCGAGACCATCCTGGCTAACACATTGAAACCTCGTCTCTACTAAAAATACAAAAAATTAGCTGGGCATAGTGGCATGCGCCTATAGTCCCAGCTACTCAGGTGGCTGAGGCAGGAGAATTGCTTGAACCCGGGAGGCGGAGGTTGCAGTGAGCCAAGATTGTGCCATTGCACAACAAGAGCGAAACGCCTTCTCAAAAAAAAAAAAAAAAAAGAGAGATGAGGAAACTGAGTCACAGAAAGGCTAACCACTGGCTCCAAGCCACAGAGCTCCTCTGTGCTCTACCTGGGATACAACCCATAGCCCAGGGCTCTTTCTGTCACTGGGCTGCCTTTCTTCCTACCTACAGCCTTTTTCCAAAAGAACTGAGAAATGATTTTCATACCATAAAATTCACCCTTTTAATGTATATAATTCAGTGGTTTTCAGTGTGGAAAAAAAATATATATATATATATATTTAGGGGGACAGTAACGGGGTCTCACTATGTTACCCAGGCTAGTATCAAACTCCTGGGCTCAAGCGATCCTCCTGCCTTGGCCTCCCAAAGTGCTGGGTGTGAGCTACCATGCCTGGCTGGTTTTTAGCATATTTACAAGGTTGTGTAACCATCACCACCATCTAATTCCAGAACATTTTCTTCCCCCACCAAAGCAGCCCCTGTATCAGTTGGTGGTTACTCCATGTCTTCCCCTCCTCATCCCCTGGCAACCCCTGGTCTACCTCCTGTGTTTACCCTGCCACCTCTTTTTTACATAGCTCTGGCCCCACCTTCAGGATCCAGCAGCTTGGTAAGTCCCAGCTCCTTTTCAGCTAGATTGAATGCATTCTGCAGATTGTAGTGTGCATTACACTTCTTCAGAGACTCAAAATCCAGCAGGTCCGGCCTGGGTGGGGAGGAAAAACAGAAGGGATCAGAAACATGTGCGATCATAAAGAGGAAGGGGAAACCAGCTCCAATCTTTATCCCTAAGTCACCGACCCAATTTTGTCCAGAAGTAGACATCCCAAACCCACACTGCTGTTCGCAGTCCCTCCCCGAACCGCCTCCCCGCTTCCCATCACAGTGCTCTGTGCAGCCCTGCACCCCCACGTTCTAGTTCTGCTCCGAGTGCTGTTCCTTCCTTCTGACTGTTGTGCAGCTCATCTCATCTCTGTCTACACATGGGCACCCTGGGTCATTAGCCGACCCAGCACTCTGCTGCATCTGCTAACCCTGTCTTCTCACCGGTGTTTATGCACAATGGCGTTGAAGGCTAGTCCATCTCTCCAGCTGGTTGTGAAGTTGTGTACATTGACGTTGGGATACCTATAAACAGAGATCCGGATAATGGTGAGTAGGGCCCAGCCCTGGTCTGACTCCAGGATAGTCATCAGCTCATAGTTCCTGGAGCCTAGCACAGCCTGGGGATTGCTGACCCTCCAGTACCACATGCCCGAGACATCCTTACCCTGCGGTCTTCATCTGGCACCACAGAAGCAGGGCATCCTTGGCTGACTTCTTCTCCTTGTTGTCTTCTGTCTCCACACTGATGTCTTGGATCTAGGAAGGAAGCAAGCAGGGTCCTCACTCCCTGGACAGGATTTCCTGGTGTTATCAGAGATGCTCAGATAAATGTCAGGAAACTGCTCTTTAGATTGTGGTAAGGCAAGGGACCACAAAACACTGGGTGCAAGAGATCTGAGGCAGCAGATTAGGGTAGGATGCTGAAGAATGGGTGTGCCCCTGAGTGGAGGGTGCTGGTTCCTCCAGGCAGGGAACTCTGCAGGCAGAAGAGTGAACATTTTCTGAGAGCTGGCTCTCCAAAGGGAAGTCAACAGAGCCTGGGATGGAAAGGGGTGATTGGGAATGCTGTGATGGCATGAGGATACTGGGGCATGGGAAGGAGGAGGGTGACTGTTCCACTGGGGGAGGCCAGCAGAGTTTATGGAAGGGGATTAGGGCTGGTGACCAGACCCTCTAAAGTTCCCAAACCCCCTGTGGTGAATGACTAGTTTGTAAAACTTCTAGTCCCTTGTGGACCAACCTGTAGTCCTATTGCCTATGACCAATACACAGACCAGCACAAGGGAACTTGCCATAGGGGTCTGACATTCACCCAGAGTGGTTTCTACCCTGTTGAAGGAGGGGAGCCCACTGATCTGTGCTTGGATAGCGCCGCAATGGTAACTGCTACACAAGGTTCTAGATCCTTCATCTTTGTGCAGTAACAGTTTGCGGTGCAACACCGGTGCAGGAACCTCACCGTGTGACAGTGTGCTGGGGTACCTGGAATCGAAGGATGATGGTCCAGACCAGCCCAAGGGTCAGTCGGTGGTTTCCATCCACGATGTCATGGGAGCCCATGTTTTCCAAGTGCACTTTTTGCTCCTTGAGGAACTGCAGTGCCTTGTCCACGTTCTCCAGGCAGTGGATCCGCATGCGGCCCTTTGTGGGCTTTGGCTGTGGAGGGATGGGGGCACGATGGCTCAGGACTGTGGGTTTCTGCCTCCTTCCCCAGCCTTCCCAGGGCCTGGGCTTGCACACCTTCCCCATGACCTCCATCAGGAACACGGGCACAGCCCCAGGGCTGGAGCCAAAGCTGAGGTTACAGATAAGGCTTGGGCAGATTAAGATTCCCAAGGGAATTAATCGCACCAAGAGTAGGTGGGAGAAGAAATGTTTTCAATGGGGCCACTGTTCCTATCTCCACGAAGCAATGCTCCTACATAATCCAAGTGGCAAAGCCTCTTGAAATGATCCCATCCTCTGGGCAGAGGGAGCCACTGCTTCCTGCCCTGTGCTGCCACTCTGAGGGCTGTTCCTCCAGATGGTTCCCTTGGCCACTTTTCTGAGGCCCCCTCTTCCCTTCCTGACCATGGCTCACCAGTGTCTCTCCTGAGAGCACCTCGAGGAGCCTCAGCAGGTTGCGCCCATCCCGGAGGTCACTGTACAGGTCTCCTACCCGGCACGTGACTCGGGCCAGGTGCGAGTTCACCCACTTGGTAAAGGTTTTCTTCTGCACGGCTTCTCGCTCATCTGTGGTGGCAACATGGGGTTATTTCTGTCCTTCGAGTTCAGTATGCCTGCCTCTAAACACCAGTTGGCAGGGGTGGGGGATGGAGGAGGCTGAGAGATGGGAAGTGAGGTCCTCTAAGGAGGAGGAAGGGAAGGAAGGTGACCGGGAGGAAAACCCGTAACTTTGAATGAGCTCATAAGCAAGGTAGACAAGAAAGATGAAAGACAGAAAATAGGCTTTGGGAAGAAAGGATGAAGACATCGGAAGCCGTGGGACAGGCAGGGAGGGGCTGGGACATGCATGAGTCGTGTAAGTGGTGGAACGCTGGTCAAGTGACTTCATCCATCACAGCCCCAATGTCCTCATCTGTAAAATGGGAACGTTACTTTCTACTTCAATAGGTCATTGTGTTGATTGAATGAGATAAGATATATAAAACACCTAGTTGGTGCCTGGCACAAAATGGCTCCTTGGTGAACGGCTGTTAAAAGCGGTGTGATCTGACCTGAAGGAGAGCAAGAGACGCCTGGGGCTGGTGGGAGGTATGGCTGTTCTCTTTTGGTTGCGGACAAAGGAGTGGGTGTGGGCTAAAATTATAGCAGCAGCTCTTCCAAGTGGTCATTAGGACTTGGCAGTATAGAGGCTGCAGGCCTCCTGAGTCAGCTTACTGTCCCTGGATAACTTAGAGAAAAGGCAGACCCCTCTGCTTTGGGGACTGGGGATGGTACATTCAGCTGGCTGCAAGGGGATCCAGTTCCAGGATGTAAACACCCCATTGCTCAGAAGAACAGGATCTTGAGACTTGGGAATTGGGAAAGCAGTGAGCCCAGGAAATATCGGGGGGGGGGGGGCGGGGGGAGCCAGGCAGAGTTAGGCACCAATCTCCAAAAAAATTAGGCAATGCCCTGCTGCCCAGTCCACGGGTGGCAGGGGGAGCTACTGAAGAGGGGAAGTAAGTATTAGAAAAATAAAAATTAAGAATATTCTAAGTGACAAAGTGAAGGCATCAGAAGCTGCTCTGGTGATGAGAATTTCTGCCACTTCCCCACAGAGAGCCCTGTGCAAGGACCCAACCCAAGTGGCTGGGGTCTGAAGCGTCACTTTTGCTCCCGTCTCAGCATCAGCATCTCAGAAACCGGAAAGACTCATCCCTTAATCTCACATTCCTAAGCACCTCTCCCATAAGACACAGCAACACACCCATGTCACTCCCTGTCTCTTACCTCCAGCCACTGTACTGGCACCAAACCTGGGGTCCTAACAATGACATGGGACAGCCCCATGCTCCCCAGCACCCGTGAAACCAAGGGAGCCTTGGTGCTTCCTGGCAGGTCTGAGCTGGAGGGGAGCTTAGAACACAGGCCATTGCTAGATCCAGGGGACTGCCCTGCGGCTGGGAACCCTGAGGTGAGGCCATTTTGGCACACAGGTAGAAGACACAGAAGTAGTGGCAGCTAGAAGGACAATGGGCAAAGCCAAGCACCAGAAACAAAGTGTCACATCACAAGATGTCCACAGCATTCCTAGATCCTTACACACACACAACAGTGACTCCCAGAAACACACCTAAGTGCTTGTGCCAGAGTGAACACACGCCTGCTCAGACGTCTACCTGGGCCTGTTTGCACAAACCCTCTCTCCTTCGAGACACTCCTCTCTGCTTTCAGACACACTGTCTCCTTGCACACATTCAGATGCCTGCTCAGAAGCCCAGAAAACATCATCTCCAGGTCCCTGGGCCTGGCTCACCACTCCTCCTCCCCAACTGCCCTGGCGGGTGCTCTACTGGCAGATCCAGATCTGCCTCAGAGGCACTGCTGGGGCCTCCCCAGCGCTGGCGCCCCCGCGCCCCCTATGGCTGGTTGCCTTTGCTCCACGCAGCACCGCGAGGCCCGGCAGTCACACCCACCCACGCCATCATACATGGCCCCTGCCAGCAGGTCCAAGCCTTTCCCCATTCTGTTGACATCTGTGTATTTTCTGGCCTCTTGTAATTATCTCCTCTAAGCTGTATCACGTTGTCTCCCAACACAAACACTGGTGTCTCCACACCAAGTCCCGTGCAGGGTCCTCAGCTCCAACCACTCTCTTCACACCCAGACCCCTCTCACCCAGGTTCAGCTGCCCCCACAGGGGCCTTGGGCCTCACCTTGCAGCTGTTTGAAGCGTCCTTCCAGCACACTGGCATACTGAGCAGGGTTTATGAAAGCAGCTGGTGAGAGCAGGAGGCCCCCGGGATTCTGGGCCCCTTCCACAGCCTCATAATAAAATTCGCCAGTCCTGTGCAGGCCGTTCCCATGCACCCTGCTCACTCCGTTCCCATTCATGCTGCCAGCTGCTGGCTATAGAGCCCGGGGCCCAGAGTCCATGCTCCCTGCCTGCAGGAAGCCAGTTTTTGTTCCCCAGTGGGACCTCAGGCTGGAGTCCAGGGTCAGAATTTGGGAATGGTGGGAATTTCAAGGAGTGGCAAAAAGAGTTACGGGATGTCCCAAGCTCCTGAGACAGTGAGTGGGGCACACCTGGCTGTGGCGAGAGTAGACGGAGGCAGCTCCAGACAAACAGGTTGGACGGTGTTGGGGAGGGGAAGGAGGCGGAGCGTGGCCAGCGGGGGCAGGGCCAGGCCCTGCGGGGCGGCGGCGGTGGAGGGCACTGGAGCGACTCCGACACCCGCCCATCAAGTCCCAAGTTACTTAAGAATACACGAGACCCACGAGGGGCACCCCCAATGCAAACTCCTGTTTCCCAAAGGTTTGCAGGTATGTTGAGAGCAACCTCACTCTGGCTGACTGGGAGGTCATTCTCCAGGACCTGCAGGCTTTGAGTCCCAGCTCAGAAACAGACAAAGAGAAATCTGGAAACGAGGAGATCCTCGAAGACGAAAAGCCAGGCACTGTGTGAGGCATTTTCTTTCCCTCCCTCGCCTGTGAAATGGGCACTGTTACCATCCTTTCCACTTGTTTATCACCACCTCCAGTGCCAGCCCCTGCCCTGCCCTCCAGCCCACCAGGGCCCTCCTCCACCAGGCCATCCTGGCCCCCAGACACCCTGCTGCTGGGCACATCTGCCAGGTGCCCTTCTACCTCACTCTGGGCTTCAGCGCTTGTCATGTGCAGCCGACACTTGCCCTTCCTCATTTTCATTCATTCAGTGTTTATTTGATACCTACTGGTTGGAGGCACAGTGCTAGGCAAAGCCCATGCAGAGCTGCCTCTTCGAGAGCCCAGTTTAGTGGTGGAAGAGATAAACACCCAATGAGAGCACAAGGTGGCACAGATGTGTGCACAGACCCGGTGACAGTCCTGGGTGGCACGTGTTATATGCAACCAGACATGGTGACAGTCCTGGGTGGCACGTGTTATATGCAACCAGATATGGTGACAGTCCTGGGTGGCATGTGTCCCATGTACACAGGCATGGTGACAGTCCTGGGTGGCATGATGACAATCCCGGGTGGCACTTGTCACGTGTGCAGACATGGTGGGTGGCACATGTTGTATACACATAGACATCATGACAGTTCTAGAGGCTATGAATCCAAAACCAGGGTGCCAGGAACACTTCCTCCAAAGACATGACATTCTCCATAACCCACACCTTCTGTCTTCTCTGATCTACAGACACACTGAAAGGAGTGTTTCACAGCTGGCCTGAAGACCCAACCAGAGGGACAGAGAGGCCCAGGAGAGAATGAGAAGGGGTCTGGGGAAGCTCTGGCTGCCACAAGGGGGTCCTCAGACTGGTGCTGAGCTGGCTCAAAAGAATCATTTGGGGAGCTTTTGAAAAATCCTGAGTTCTGGACCAAGATTCTAACTCACTGTGTTTAGGGAGGGGCTTGGAAACCTGTATTTGTGAAAAACATCCCTGGGTGATCCTGTAAAACATGTGGGCAGGTTTGGGAACCACCCCCTTGGAGTCTCTCCTCTTCTAGGGGCCAACCCCACCGCCACTGGGAGCACCACTTCTCAGTGAGAGTAGGTGGGGCCTCTCAGACTGGGCTTGGCTGGGCTGGGCTGGGCTGGGTGGCCGGCAGGTTAATGGCAATGACAAGGGTGGGATGGTGGAGGAAGCCAGACGGGGTGGGTGGCCTTGGGGTGTGTGCATGACTCAGCCCCACGCCAGCCACTGGTGGTGTCAGGTGGCAGCCGCACTCTTGTTGCCATGACAACTCCTCCCCCGGAAGACAGGGAGGCCGACGGACGAGTTTCTGCTCAGAGCAGGACAGCCCAGGCCCCAGGCCCCAGGCCCCAGGTCGAAGGGAAGGCTAGGGGCCAAGGCAGTCAGTGAGCACACCCGGGAGAAAGGGCGGCAGCTGCGGAACAGCAGCCGGTGGAGGGAACCTGCTTCAGGGAACAGGCAGATGAGATAATGGGAGTAACAGGCGGCAGGTGGAAGGAACAGGTGGGGAAGGAGAGGAGGGATAATAGGCTGGGAACAGGTGTGGGAAATGACAGTGGAAATCAAGGAAGACATAACAAGGGCATGAAAGGTAAGGGAGAGGTGGGCGAGGACAGGAGTGGCAAGAGTGAGAGTGCAGAAAAATGAAGGGACATGACCCGGGGGCTGAGGCCAGAGAGAGAAGCTGTTTTAGTCAGCTCCGCCAGTCCAGGAGTCAGTGCAGCGTCTCCATGCTTGCAGGGAGGGTCTGAGGAAGGTTCTGAATGGCAGGAAGGCTGTTCTTGAGGCTGGATTTGGGGACCAGGGACTTGATAGGGTGCTCTGGGTCTCCCGCTTAGAAAGAAAAGTCAGTCTTCCCATAAAGTTAAAGAGCTCTTCATAACAAGCTGACAAAGCCTCCTCCAGCATCCCCACCGCCCCGGCCGTCCCCTAACCTCACCTGCCAGGGCCTTAATGCGTGACCTCTCAAAGAGGCGGGCCGAGCTGCTGTCATTGTCCCAGTCCGAGTCAGGAAGGTCCCAGCGGTTGTTGATGTCACTGTACTGGCCCTGGATCTCCAAGCTGTCAAAGTCTGTGGGTGACAGAGTGCTGCTCATGGTGGTGGGTGGCTTCCTGCTCCTGCAAGGAGAATGTGGCTGGTGAGGGGTGTCCAGGGACCACCAAGTCCTCCCCCCACCACCAGATCCTTCTGTTTTCCTGCCCTACCTGTGCCCTGCTCTCCTTGTGGCCAGAGGCTGTGGTTGGTTGCCTGGTGGAAATCAGCCCCCAGGGGGAGAGGGGAAGCCACTGGAGAAGCCTGGGGACAGGAATGCATCAGAGGCACAGAAAGTGAAGCAGGAAGGAAGCTCAGAGCAATGCAGTGGGCAGGAAAGGATCCAAGGGCCTCAGGCCAGAGAGGGAGAGGTTGGGGGGTGCTGAAAGGGGTGATGGGCTTTAGTGCTTCAGACAGCAGTGTGCAGCCCAGGGTAACGGAGGCAGCACATATGAGGCCCCTTGGGCAATAATGACCAGAAAGTGGCATTCTTCCCTTCTACAAACTGTCCCGAGCCCCTGATCAGCCCAAGATGGCCTCCTATACCGTGTAGGCAATTTGAGATGAAAAAAACCCAGATTCTGCTCTTGAGCTAAGAGAAAGCTATGATACACCAGTAAGACTGATGCGCTGTTTGGCAAGTATGGATACACCAGGAAGATTGAGGCACTGTTTGGCAAGTGCCCAGGAGTTTAGAGGAGGACACAGCATAGTTCCCTCCCCTTTGTTTCCTTTGGTTTGCCAGAGAGAATGTTAGTACGTACTCAATAAATGTCAGCAGTGACATGTCCCTGCCATTGACATGCATCATCCCACCATAACTTCCTATGGGGTGAGAGGCCACTGTCGTCTCCATTTTACAGATGAGGAAGTGGCACAAAAGACATTAAGCTGGCCAGGCGCAGTGGCTCACGCCTGTAATCCCAGCGCTTTGGGAGGCTGGGACAGGAGAATTGCTTGAACCCAGGAGGCAGAGGCTGCAGCGAGCTAAGATTGTGCCACTCCACTCTAGCCTGAGTGAGACAGAGTGAGACTCCACCTCGGAAAAAAAAAAAGACATTAAGTTACTGAGATCACGCAGCTGGAAGGAACAGTGCTGGGTTTTGAAAAGTTCTTTTTGACTCTGGGAGACATGTTCTTAATCGCAGCCTCTTGGACAGAGAACATACATAGTTTGCTCAACCATCCTGGAGGCCTTTCGTGCTCCCCAGAGAGATGAGCAGCCATGGCTACTGTCTAGGGCCCAGGCTGGGGAAATGTGGACCATGCTGGCTCACCAGCACCAGCACTACTTCCGGCTTTAACTTACGCAAACACACTCTGTCCTCAAAACTAAGAAATGAGGTTCAGAATAGCTGCTGTGGATTAAAAAAAAAAAAAAAAAACAACGCTCTACTGTCCAAAGTTCTTGTGTAATTCAGCATTCAGCAGCCATTCACGAGAGAGAGGAGGGGACTGGGTCTGTAACTTTAACAAAACCCCCAATTCTGCATTTCTTCCCAGCCCTACTTCCTAGAACCAGGGCTGTGGTCTTGGCAGTCTCTGGTTCTGGAAAGGAAGGGGGTATGGGGAAGAGAGAAGTGATGGGTTGGTTGGTGAGACTCGGGTAGGTGGTGAGACCCATGGGCACACAAAGGCATAACTTGGCTTCCATCATTAACTGGTTCCATGAAGCTGAACCTGATGTGCTTGAAGGCCAGGGTTGTGTGCCCCTCCCCTTTCTCCTAAAGAGAAAATGTGTGCAAGGATTCTTCTTGGGAGGAGCACTAATGAGCTGCAAGGGAGCTAAGGTCTAAGGTTTGTAGATTTGGCCTTTAATTCCCTGTAGAAGGAAAGGGAGCTTAATTTCTACTAAGCCTGGGACTCTTCTCATTCAAAATCCACCATTTCTCCCCACAGATTCTCTGGATTTGTTTTGTAAATATTTATATAAAAATACATTCTAGGGCAGAGTTGAATCACCCTGAGCAAAGAGTGCTGCGGGCAAGGTATGACCTGAACTAGAGTCATCTAATACTCTCAGCTGCTAGATGGGAAAGTAGTCCACATCTCAGGACCAAGTCTAATTCCATTTCCTCAGATTAGTGCTTCCTAACTGGCAGCCACACTTATGCTCAGCTCTGAGATGGACATCTCCAGCACTCAAACTCTTCCTGCACAGACCTGCCCACAGAAACGCCTACACCCAAGTCCTGCCCTGCTCCCACTTCGGTTTCCATGACCCCTTTTTCTTTTACCAGGAGTTACAAACTTACCAAGGCTAGCCCCCAGGAGTGTTTTGCTGGGCCAATAAGCTATTTTTAAATGACTGACTTTTTGGCCGAGTGCGGAGGCTCACGTCTGTAATCCCAGTACTTTGGAAGGTCAAGGCGGGTGGATCACCTGAGGTCAAGAGTTCGAGAGCAGCCTGACCAATAAGGCAAAACGCTGTTTCTATTAAAAATACAAAAAATCAGCTGGGCATGGTAGCAGGTTCTTGTTGTCCCAGTTACTCAAGAGGCTGAGACAGGCAAATTGCTTGAACCTGGGAGGAGGTTGCAGTGAGCCGAGATTGTGCCACTGCACTCCAGCCCAGGCCACAGAGTGAAACTTGTCTCAAAAAAAAAAAAAAAGACTGATTTTGGATTCCTTATGTGGGTCTGCACTAACTCTCTACAGGCCCAGCCACTTCACTTATCTATGTTACCTGCCTGGCCCCAAATGCTGAGGTTTGCACACCCTGCCTCCTATCTTTGTATTTCACAAAGAGCAGAAACTCAAAGAAGCTAACCATCTGACCCTGTCTCCAAACTACAGTATCTCTGAGGCCCCTGTAAGCTGCACAGAACCTAAACATGACTGCTTTGGCTTATTTTTGGGGATCCAACTTGGTCCTCCCAAGGGAAGGGGGAGACAACCCTGGCCTTCAAGCAGGTCAGGTTCAACTTCATGGAACCGGTGAATGATGGAGGCCAGGTTCTGCCTTCCTGTGCCCATGGGCATGCACCTCCCTACCAATCCAAGCCTCACCACCCATCACTTCTCTCTTCTCCATAACTCCTTCCTTTCCACAACCAGAAACTGCCAAGACCACAGCCCTGGTCCTAGGAAGTAGGCCTCAGGAGAAATGCAGAATTGGGGGTTTTGTTAAAGTTACAAAGGGGTCTAATTGGGGGCCAGACCCTCCAGGGAAGTCCAATTGTTAGAATGTCTCTGTGAATTCCTACCATTACCAGGAGAAAGTATGGAGCTAGAACCTCCCCTTCCCCCAAATAAAAACTCAGCCACTTAAATGCTCCTCTCCCCAAACCGAGTTTGAAGCATACATGCAGTGTGTCCTGAGTTTCCAGAATGCTGTGATATGTGTAAGGAACCAAGCTGGCACTGGTGTCCTTAGATCACAGATCCCCACAGGGCCACCATGTTGAGACTCCAGGGGGTTTGTTCCCACAGCCTTCCATGTGAATGGGGCTCTCTGGCACTGTTCAGCATGTGGCTCTGAGGCTCTGCTATCTCTGTGTCTCTAGGTCTTGGTTTCCGAGCATTCTGGCTCTGCAGCTCCCTGGCCTTTTGGACAATATGCTGTGTTCTCAGCTTGTGTCCCCTGCAGCCACCTCTAGATTCCCACTGATTTCTATTTGTGTGTCTCCTGCTCAGATCCAGCGCTGGTTTCCTGCCACTGAGTAGATCATTCCTCACCTACGACCTGGGTCTCCATGCTCACACTTCCTCAGTCTGCCAGCAGCCCCCAGCTTCATGACACCCTGCCTCTCCTGAAGCCAGAGAATCCTCAATTGTCCTCTCTTCCTCGGATTCCTGAAGTCTGGCAATAGGGCGGTGCAGTAGCTAATCCAGATTACAGTCTCATCATACCTTATTCTTAGCCATTGACCTCAAGGCCAGGCCCAAGTAGCTTACATCGTTAGTGCTAGAATAACACCAACTCCTGCCAGCTGCAGGCTTGGGGTCCTGCTGGAATCAATGCCAGGTGCTACTGGAGGCCGACTAGGCCCACGCGTGCCGATCCTCCGGGGCAGCTTTCCTCTTTCAGCTGGCATGTTAAGCTAGAAATCCTATACCCTGGGCTAGAGGCTGCCTTGTACCCAAATTCCTCCTCTCACCACATCCTGCTCCTGATGAATTCTTTCTCTCTCTGAGATGATCATTCCCTCCTCTGTGCTCCCAGGGCACTTCGGCATGCAGCTAGTATCGTACTTATCACATCGCATTACCATTACTTGTTTACGTGTCTCTCTGCCTGCTCCACATTTAACTCATCGAGGACAAGGGCTGTCTCACTTCTTTTGGTGTTTTTCCAGACTCACTACAATAGATATTCAATCAAGAGATACTGAATGACTTGACTATATTTCAGTTTTTGGGCCATCGAATTAATGTCTTTCTTAGGACTAGAGAGAAGCTCAAGGAAAGAATGAACACGGGATGGGAGAAGACCAGCTCCTTGGCTGGAGTACTTTCAGGGTTAAGTGTAACAGCACAAGACCGGGGATTCTCAAACCTCCATGAATCACAACAACCTGGAGGACTGTGAAATCACTGATCACTCCCCCGAACCCCTAGTTTCTGATTCAGTAGTTCGGGGGTGGTGCCTGGGAATGTGCATTTCTAACCTGTTTCCGGTCAGAAATCCACATTTTAAACACTGGAGCTACTGGTCTGGGGACCACATTTTGAGGGCCACTCTTGTCCAGAGATGAGAAGCAGCTGGAATTGGTTAGAGGAGCCATGAGGACTAAGAAGACACAAAGTTTCAGGGGTGAGTGTGACCTAGGGTTAGCTTCGAGGTCAGGCCTTACCCCATACTAAACTCAAATATCACTTCCCCTTGGGAGCTCAGGCAATGAGAGAGGAAGATTAAGATGGAGTAGGTGCCAGAGCTAATGAAAGAAACAGTGCTGATGCCCCAACAGCGAACTGTAGATGTCCGGGCCGGTGCTAAAGAAGTCATGAGAAGGCAGAGTTGAATAAATGACAGCGAGATGAATAATAGATTAGAAGAAATGGGGACTTTGGCAAAGTAAAAATCTTATTTGCGTCTAAGTATAAATGGGTGGACTAGCAGAGAGATAAAAGGAAAAAAGAAGTCACAAATCAGCTCAGGGCTCCCAGGAAGGCAAGAGAAAGGGGCCCAGGGCAGAGAACCGGAGAAGGCAGGAAGAGCAAAACCCCCACCCACCTCCCAGACTGTGTTCCTGATCAATTCCCTTGGAGGAATTTAGGAACTGGGCTGTAGAGGGGGACTGAATTTTTATTTTCTCCTTTAGAATCCTCCAGTTATGGCAGAGTCATTCAAATATTCAAATTCTTCACTCCCTTGCTACCTCCTTCCCCAAGCCTGGGGTCACATCAGTTTCTCTAAGGGAAGAATCTAAACTCCATCCTTCGCCCTTCTGAATATGCCAAGAGTTTGCCCCACACCTCAAGCTAAAACGCATATTTGGAACTCACTCTGCCCTCTTCACCTTCAAGGAAAACTGGTTTGTGGCTACCTCTGCCCATGCCTGAAACCTCCGGGCTCTCCAGTGTTGGAACTGTGGCTGCTCCGAGAGGGGGAGGGCAGACGAGAAACAGCCCGCGCAGACGACGGGTAGCAGGTTAAGACCGGGGCAAGCCTGCAGCTCACACAAGCATGAAATGTCCTCAGGTCAATGGGGTAAAGTTCCGAGCCGAGTGAAAGGTAAATCTCGACTGTGGCGCCGGAGCTGGAACACCCCCGGGGGCAGGCCTTGCCGGGTAGTTCCGTGCGGGGCGGACTGCACAGCCCCGTCAGCGTCCCAGCCACAGAAACGCCGTACGCGGCCGCTCCCCCGCCGCCCAAAGCGTCTGCGTTCTCCCCGGGCCAGTTCCGGCCACCACAGGCAACCGCGTGCCCCTCTCCCACACACTGTGGGGGAACAGAAGGGAGAGCGTGGAGCCAGCTGCCAAAGAGGCGAGGAGGAGCCCACGCGGCTCCCGGGAGGAGGGAGCCGGGCGCCCGCAGTCGCCGGGCAGAGGTGGCCGAGCGCGCCCCCAGCACCTGGCCCGGCGCCGGCCCGTCCGCCTCGAAGCCCAGGCGACGCGAGCGGCCGGCGCTGTCAGACCCGCTCCCAGCCTGGCCGCGAACGCGTCCGTCAGCCCCAACTGTTCCAGACTCTTCTCCCCGCTCCAAAGACGCCCGAGTCCCCCGGCCTCGGCCCCCACCGCCCTCACCCCGGTACCTGTGCCTGGCTGGCACGGGACCCTCTCCGTCCCGTCCCCGCCTGCTCCCGCCCCGGCTCACCCCGGCCGCCGGGACCCGACCCCGACCCCGACCCCGACCCCGCCGCCCGCACGCGGCCGCACAAAGCGCGCCGCCCCGCGGGCCGGGACAAAGCGGGCGGGGGCGCCTGCACCTACCTCGGCGTGGAGCGGGGGTGCGGTGGGCGGGGGCGCACCGGTGGTTGCCGCGCCCGCAGCCCGGCCGCGAGGGGCGTTTGCTGGCAGCGGCCGGGCGCACGGCGGATGGCGGGAGGGCGCTGTCACGGGGCGCGGGCGGCGCGGGGGGCGCGCGGGGCGGGCGGCGGCGGCGGCGGGGCGCGTGGCGGCGGCGCGCGGGCGCGAGCGGCGGGACTGCGGCGCCGCGGAAGGAGGACAATAGCCTCCCCCTGCTGCAGGCCGCCGGCTCCCACGGGAGGCCCGGGACCATCTGGAGCCGGCAGCCCCGCAGGGCTCGGGGAGGGGCCGGAGTCGCCCCTTCCTGGTCCGGCGCCATGGCAACCGCGGCCCCTCGCGGTGCTCCCCGTCGCTCCCGGCCCGGGGCCGCTGACCTGCCCCGGGGCGAACGCGGCTGCAGCTCCGAGGCCGGCTACCGACCCCCAGCCACCTTCCATGCGGATTCCCCCAAAACCCCGCCTTCCGGTCCTCGCTGGCCCCGGGTCCCCACCACAGCTTATAGGGCTTGGTCTCCCCAGTTCGGACAACTCACCTTTGTCCCTATTCTGCTTTTCCTCCAAAATCCGTATCCCTGAGACACGCGATCCTTCCTCTAGTGATACCGCCGACGAGGTTTCCCGAGATCCAGCCTCTATTCCCCTTTTCAAGATTTCCTCTCCGGGCACCTCCAGTCCGTCTCCCCTAAGCATTCCTCTCACCCATCCCCTCGCTCTCGCGTCCTCCTTCAGGCAGCTGGGCCAGCTCTCCCTCCCAGAACATCTCCATGGCACAGTGGAGATTCGCCTTCTGCGGATCAGATGCTCGGAACAGGCATATCAGCGCTTCTCAGCTCCTCTCATTTATCAACCGGGAGAATTCCGGCCTAGTCACCGTCTTGAGGGGGGTGGGGGTGGGGGCGGACATTTCTAGGCCTGACACGGCTGGGTTTCTCCTTGGTTTGTTAGCGTCTGAGTAGTCTAAGGTCTAAGGTCCTTAACCAAGGTGAACTGCTTGCTGCCTGCTTAGGAGAGGAAGGAATATGCCCAAATCATGACAAACTCACAGAGTGCCAGGTGGGTGCTAAAAGCGCATCATCTCATGTGACACTCCCACCCCCACTCCAGCTCTGAGAAGTAGGTGCTGTTCTTCCAGATTAGAAAACTCAGCTCAGAGATGAACCAGTGGTAACAGAGTGGGCTTTGTACAGAGCGGTCAGGTTATGTACTGCCCCTGAAGATGTGGGCTCGTTTCTATCCAGGGAATGCCTGAAATGGGCAAGTAAGGGCACTCAAAGAATGGGTTTTGAGTGAATTATTGGATTCAAGTTTTTCTAATAGCTTTATGGGTAATTTAGGATTTTGCTTCTTTCTGAAAAGGTATGCATACTGAAACAAATATATACAATTGAAGTACTTTCCAGATACGTTTTGACAACCCTAACTAGTGGTGTCATCTCATCTAGCTTGCCTTGGTTTTCCTAGTCTATAAAATGGGTTGGGAGGAGGGTTGGAGAGTTGCACTGAAAGATGACTTTGAGTTCTCTCCTAGCTCTGGTATCTGTGCTTCTACCACGAAACTGGAACTTGGCCTTCTGGTGTGTATCTCACAATTAGCTGCATTTGAGGCTGTTATTATTATTTTGAGATGGAATCTTGCTCTGTCGCCCAGGCTGGACTGCAGTGGCACAGTCTTGGCTCACTGCAACCTCCGCCTCCCATGTTCAAGCGATTCTCCTGCCTCAGCCTCCCTAGTAGCTGGGATTACAGGTGCACACCACCATGCCTGGCTGATTTTTGTATTTTTCGTTCCGAGCCAAGTGGAAGGTAAATCATGACTGATTTAGACGGGGTTTTGCCATGTTAGCTAGGCTGGTCTTGAACTCCTGACCTCAGGTGATCCGCCCACCTCAGCCTCCCAAAATGCTAGGATTACAGGGATGAGTCCTCGAGCCTGGCCTGAGGCTATTTATTATTATTATTATTATTATTATTTTTTAATAGCCACTCTTTCAGGCAGTGGCATTAAAGAAACAAAGGCATAAGCTGCAACTCTTCCCAGAAGTAGGAATATGTGGTTCAGGGGGAAGGAGGCGCCAACCTTTGCATGACCGTCATCAGGGAGACTTGGTCGGGACATTAAAGCCGATGGGATGAGAATCAGCTGCCCTGCCAAAGGAACTGGAATCACCAAGCTGCTGCTGCTGTACTGGTTATAGGAACTGAGGGTCTCAATGACAGCCTATAATATTGTGACCCAATTAGAAGTCAAGGGTATTAAGCATTATGATTAGCAAAATAATATCTTTTGTAGAGTTATTTCCTATTTTCAGCAATTCATAATCCTTCAAGAAACCTTGTAAGATAAACATTCTAATTCTTATCTTGTTGATGAGCAGTCTGATGTTCAGACACCTAAGTGAATGTACAAGTTCACAGAATTAGTTCATGGTAGAAACTCCAGGTCTTTGAATTCGTAATATGTTCTTTCCTCTCTGCTAGACAGGGAGTATAGCAGAATGGTTAAAAGCATTCGTTTTGGAGTCAGACTCCTTGGGTTTAAAACTCCTTGGGTTTTGCCACCCACTCACTGTGTGATCTTGGGCAAGTTACTCACCTCCCTAGGATTCAGTTTCCTTACATGTAAAGTGGTATCATAATGTGGAACATCAAACGAGTTATTGCAGGTAAAGAAAGAGTGCCCAGCACATAGGAAGCATGTAACCAGTGTCAGCCATTATGATTTTACTGTATTATTTCCCATAGTGTTTCCCAGTTTGGAGAGGAAGCATGCTTAATAAAGAGAACAGTGAGATCGCCTATCTCAGCTCTGTGACTGGGTTGCTTTGGAAACTTGTTATTTTGCTCTGTAGTGAACCAGTGCAGTCAATAATGAAGAAAACATCTGCTTCCTTCTTACTTGAGTTGCAAGAACGAATGGAATGATGTCCACCAAGTTTGTTGAGCTTCTCAGAGAATCCACATTTGCTGCTTACATTACCAAGATTCATGGAAAGGTCTTGGCTCTGCCCACCAAACATACATACATAGCTGAATTCTCAGCTCTTGTTTCTATACCAGGGAAGAGTTGTCCCTCCTTCCACCCAAGACAGATTGGATTCTTCTGGCTCCAATGCTAAGTCTCATCTCCTCCTGCAGGCTCATGGCCCCTACTCCTGCTGGGCTTTCTCTCTGCTGGCTCCTTTCCATCAGCATTTAAACATGCTCAAGCATTTGCCAGCTTAAAAAATAATCAAGAAACCCTGATTTCACTCCATGCATTCCCCTTGCCCTGTATGTTCACAGTCTTCCTGAGTTATTTGCACTCATTGGCTTCACTTCCTCGCCCCTGTTCAATCAAATATTTATGCAAAAACTATACGGCTTATTATATGCTAGGCACTGTGCTGGGATCTGGGGATATAATGATGAGTAAAATGGATACAGCCTGTCTTCTCCTGAAGGAGCCACTGGTGGGATTGATAGACATTAATAAAATAACCCATTAGATATATAACCACAAAGTATAATGAGTGTTATGAAGGAAAAATTCAGGATGCTAGGAGAGAATTGAACAGTCATAACCTCAGATCACTTGAGCTGAGATCTGAAATATGAGAAGCATTAACTAGACAGAGAATGGGAAATAATAATAGCGGTTGCTAACATTAATATGGAACTGTATTTCTTTTTTTTTTTTTTTTTTTTTTTTTTTTTTTTTTTTTTTTTTTTGAGACGGAGTTTCGCTCTTGATACCCAGGCTGGAGTGCAATGGCGCGATCTCGGCTCACCGCAACCTCCGCCTCCTGGGTGCAGGCAATTCTCCTGCCTCAGCCTCCTGAGTAGCTGGGATTACAGGCACGCGCCACCGTGCCCAGCTAATTTTTTGTATTAGTAGAGACGGGGTTTCACCATGTTGACCAGGATGGTCTCGATCTCTTGACCTCGTGATCCACCCGCCTCGGCCTCCCAAAGTGCTGGGATTACAGGCTTGAGCCACCGCGCCCGGCCGGAACTGTATTTCTAATACTTTACACATATCATTTCATTTAATCCTTTATAACAACTCTGAGAGATAAGTGTTAACCTCATTTCACAGATGAGGAAATGGGGACATTGAGAGATTGAGTACCTTACCCAGGGTCATCAAACCAGGCAAGGGTAGAGCTGGGATTTTAACCCAATCTGACCGTTGAACCTATGTTCTTAGCCACAGAGTGTATGGCTAACAGGCCTGATGTTGCAGGACACATGGTGTACATAAGAAATGGAGAAAAGAGGCCGGGCATAGTGGCTCACGTCTGTAATCCCAGCACTTTGGGAGGCTGAGGCGGGAGGATGTGAAACCCCATCTCTACTAAAAATATCAGGTGGCTGAGGCAGAATTGCTTGAGCCCAGGAAGCGGAGGCTGCAGTGAGCTGAGATTGTGCCACTGCACTCCAGCCTGGGTGACAGAGCGAGACTGTCTCAAAAAACAAAGCAATCAAAAGCAAAACAAAAGAAATGGAGAAAAGACCAGGATACAGGGAAAATAGAGGGGAAGAGGGAATGTGTAGAGAATTTCGACTGGGGAGATAGGCAAAGGCTAGGTCATGTAGAACTTTTTGTGTCATTTAAACAATTTGATTTTCACCTTTAGAGGCCTGGGAGCCTATTGAAAGGTTGAAATAAGGAAGTGATAAGATCAACTTTGTATTTTAAAAAGGTTACTTAGCTGCTATGGAGAGTTGCAAAGACTGGTGTGAGAAACCAGTTAGGAGGCTACCACTGTGGGTAGGGTGAGAGAGAAGACGGTAGCTTGAACTCAGATGCTGGCAGTAGAGATAGAGTGCACAAGTAGAAAGAATTGACCAGATGTGGTGATGGGCTAGATATAGGGGTGGTGGTGAGGAAAAAGGGTTAGTCAAGGATGGGTTGTGCAACTGGAATAATGGGGCTACTCTTTGCTGAGATGAAAAATACTGCAGGAAGACCAGGTTTGGGTGGAGAGATTGTTGGTTTTGAAACCTGGGTTTGAGATATCTTTGAACCAATCAAGTGGAGATATTGAGTAGTCATTGTATGTATATGGGCGTAGACTTTAAAGGGATGGTCTGGACTTAAGATATCCATTTGGAAGACATCAGTGTAGTGATAGATGGTAATTGAAGGGGATAGATGAGCACTGATACAATTGACTTAATCCAATGCAATAGAACTTCCACTCTAAAGCTGCTTTCAACAAGGTTGTCAATAATCCTATTGCAAAATTCAGCTGTTAGTTTCCAATTGCTCTCTTCTCCTCTTGGCAGCAATTGACTCTAATTATGCCCTGCTTCTTGAAATTTTCTTCCTTTGGTGTGGGGTTGCCATTCTCTTGGTTTTCCTTCAACCTGTGTGATCCTTTCTTCTCTGTTTCTTTTGTGGGTTCCTTTTCTGCCTGTCACTTAATTTTGTTGTTGATGGTGGTGTTTTGTCTACGCCTTTCCTTATTCTCTGCACTCCTCCTGGGCCATCTTATCTACTGTGCAGTTAGAGTAGTCTCTTTAATACATCAATCTGATAGATCATTCCTCTTCTGAAAACCCTTCAGTGGCTCCCTCACTGCCCTTAGGACAAAGTCTAAAGTTCTTACAAAGTTTACATGCCCTGCTTATCTCTCCAGCCTGGTCTCTTACCACTCTGCCCTTGGCATCTATGTCTTCTCCATAAAGAACTTCTTGGAGTTTTCCCAATGTTTGTGGGATTTTGACCATGTTCTTCTTTCTGGTTGGAATCACTCTTCCTCTACCATTCACCCAATGTTTATTCACCCTTCAGGTCTCAATTTAGGTATTACTTCCTCTGGAAAGCCTTCCTTGAGCTCCAAGTCTGGGACAGAGCAATCTGAGAGCACTCCATACTGGATCATCACTGCCCATTGGTTGTGTTCCCTCTTACAGCATGAGCACCATGAGAGAAGAGAACACAAATTATTTCACAGTTGTATCCCCTGCAGAGCAGACACATAGATATTTGTGCAGTAAACTAAGGAATGGAAGAAAAGACCTTGAGAGAGAAGATGACTTCTTATTGTAAGTAGATAAAACGAAATGTTTTCATATCAAATGATGTGTTTCCCATTTCTTTTATCCCTAATCTATCTCCATGGCTTAAGCAGCAGCAGCAATGGCAACAGCAAGTGCTTTGTAGATGCACTGCCCTCTACATAGGGATGATACAGAGTGATCAAACTTAACTTCTTCGCTTTGGACCCTTAACTAGAGCTTTTAAAATTTATAGCAGAGAGCTGGGCACAGTGGCTCATGCCTGTAATCCCAGCACTTAGGGAGGCTGAGGCGGGTGGATCACCTGAGGTCAGGAGTTGGCCAACATGGTGAAAACCTGTCTCTACTAAAAATACAAAAATTAGCCAGGCACGGTGGTGCATGCCTGTAGTCCCAGCAACTTGGGAGGCCGAGGTAGGAGAATCGCTTTAACCCAGGAGGCAGAGGTTGCAGTGAGCTGAGATCACGCCACTGCACTCTAGCCTGGGTGACAAAGCAAGACTCTGTCTCAAAAAAAAAAAAAAAATTAGAAAGAGAAAAAAGAACATCAGGAGAAGAGGGCTGGGAGGAGAATCCCAAGAAACTGAGTTTAAAACCAATGATTAATAGCTGGGCATGGTGTCTCCCGCCTGTAGCCCTAGCACTTTGGGAGGCTGAGGCAGGAGAATTGCTTAAGCCCAGGAGTTCAAGACCAGCTTGGGCAATAATAGTGAGATGGGTCTCTACAAAAAATTAAAAAATTATCTGCCATGGTGATGCATGCCTGTGGTCCCAACCACTTGGGTGGTAGAGGTGGGAGAATTGCTTGAGCCTGGGAGGTCGAGGTTGCAGTGAGCCATGACCATGCCACTGCATTCCAGTCTGAGCAACAGAGTGAGACCCTGTCTCAAAAACACAAACAAAAACAAACAAACAAAAACCTTGCAATGATTACATTTTTTAAAAAATCATTCAGCCCAAAGTGTCAGATTGAGTTATCTTGATTGGTGAGGTTCTTTTTTAGCTATCAGTAGAAATGGGAGCTGACGAACTAAGTTGACAAATAAAGAAAGTAACATTCCTCACCTGAGTCTATGTCTTGGAATTGTAAACAAGCATGCTGCACAAGTAAAGGTCAGACAGGGGAGCTCGATACTTTCCAAGGACTGACCTGATTTCCTTTGATTACTTAGACCATGATGTCAGCTTGGTCTTGGCCAGCTTGGGGCATGGTTTGCAAAGGATGATGAAGCATTGGAAAGCACAAGTCTGCAAATGAGCCAAGATAAAGTCTCACATCAGATGGGGAATTCTAATAGGTGGGGATAGGCGGAGGTAGGGTACAGAGGACTGAAGAGATTCATGCCTCGAGCTCCCTTATACAGTGTAGAAAAGTGTGGGTTCTAAGAGTCCCTAGGGATGTTCTAAGCTGTGCAATGCTGTGAGTGCATGCTGCTGTTGACTAAATTGGAGAAAGTAGAACCGATTTGAGAACACAGAAATATTACATCCATTTATCTTTGTCCAGTTGGGACTCAACCAGCACTTATTTATGGACCATCCCTCTCAAACTGTTTTTAACTTGCAAACCTAAATTCCACTAAAAACTGGGCCCATAAGAATGACTCAGACTCATCTGGAAGCAGTCTGGGACCAACCATGATTCTCACTACCTTTGACTTTACCAGTCAGTTACAAACCACTTTTTCTTCCAAGAAGCTCATGCTCCTAACCCCTGGGAATATACAGACCTTTGAGAAAGTGTCTTAATTTGTTCAGCAGCAATAAGAAAAAGTGTCTGACTACAGCCATCTGCCTAAAATAAATTTTGATGGCATTTGTTTAATACTAATTACTGAGGGGAAGGCTTTGGGGTTCCTCAGTTGAATTGCACTGGAAACTGAATTGTACTAGAAAACCCAGGGCACCCAGAAAAGAATAGGTTTTGTGTACATCTTTGAAGCTGTAGACATTTGAGGTCAGTTTTCTGTATCTCAGCCTAATTTACTTGTGCTGTGGCACACAGCTAGTAGCTAGTCATGTCAACTATGATGGCTTCTGAAACTTCCAGGGTGTGAAGACATCAGACCTTGTTTGAATTCTGGTCCATCTTTTTCTAACTGTGTGAATTTGGACAAGGTATTTAACTTCCTCATCTGTAAATCGGGGATAATTTTCCAGAAAGAAATTGTGATGAGAAATCAAATAGTACATGTCAGGTGCATGACAACTGGTGCCAGATAAGGGCTCAATAAATGTTAGCTTTCTGTTATTATTTTACTTGTTTTGTATGTAGGCAAACTTTGCCTTAGGTAAAGCATAATGTATGAAAATCTAGATTTGCATAAAATGTTAATGGAGAAGATTATTTGCATTACAAAAGGATTCTTCAGTTTATGAAAGAACTGGTAACAGGGTTTCTTTTAAAAAGTCAACTTCCCAATATGTATAAAATGATTGGATTCACACAAAACTGGGCTTATATAATGTTTTAGGAACATAGCTAGCATACAAAGCACAGGATATCTATAATACAATCATTCAGGCCAGGTCTGAGCCACTGTGACAAGTTAACAATTACGATCCTGGGTATTCTCCATGCCCTTTTATAAAGGGATTAGATGGATTCTCTATGGGTTCAACGGGCAGATCTGGGACCAATGGGTGGAAGACATGGGGCAGAGAGGGGGAGTAGATTTTAGCTTGATATAATGAAAAGCTCACTACAAAACCACTGCTGCCCAAAGCTGGAATGGGTTACCTCTACGGTGGCAAATTTCCCAACATGAGATATTCAAGTAAAAGCTAGATATCAACTTGTTATGACTGTTAGAATGATTACTGCATGAAATAGGGAGGTGAAGTAGGTCAGTGTTTCCCGACCCTAAACACACTAAATATACAATGCAAACTGGATCAGCTCTCTACCTTAGATACCAGAGAGAGGTTAAGGAAGGAGGTAGAGAGAGGCTATTCAAAAGAAGAGATGGGGATAAAGGAATGAATTGAAAAAAATACTACTTCTCTGGCTGGGAAATACTAGATTAAATGACCTTTAAGATTTCTTCTAATTTAGGCCAGCCATGGTGGCTCACACCTGTAATCCGCGCACTTTGGGAGGCTGGGGCAGGTGGATGTTGGATTACCTGAGGTCAAGAGTTCGAGACCAGCCTGGCCAACATGGTGAAACTCTGTCTCTACTAAAAATACAAAAATTTGCCAGGTGTGGTTGCACATGTCTGTAATCCCAGCTACTGGGGAGGCTGAAGCAGGAGAATCATTTGAACCTGGAAGGTGGAGGTTGTGGTGAGCTGAGATCACACCACTGCACTCTAGCCTGGGCAACAAGAGCAAAACTCCGTCTCAAAAAAAAAAAAAAATTCTTCTAATTTAAATATTCGAAAACTCTCAGATTGTTTCATAGACATTATTTTAACTATATTACTAGGAGAATTTTCCTATTTTACTATGGAAAACTACAACATAACACCTAAAGAAAGAGGTAAAGTTCAGGCGCGGTGGCTCACACCTGTAATCCCAGCACTTTGGGAGGCTGAGGTGGGTGGATCACAAGGTCAGGAAATCAAGACCATCCTGGCTAACGTGATGAAACCCCATCTCTACTAAAAATACAAAAAAATTAGCCGGGTGTGGTGGCATGCACCTGTAATCCCACCTACTTGGGAGGCTGAGACAGGGGAATCACTTGAATCTGGGAGGCGGAAGTTGAAGTAAGCCGAGATTACACCACTGCACTCCATCCTTGGCAACAGAGTAAGACTCCATCTCAAAAACAAAACAAAAAGAGGTAAAATGGGAAAATAATTGAGACATTCTGACCCTTTCAGACCTTTGAGTGATTCCACAGTCTCTTTCCAATTGGTAAGAATAAATGTTGGGGAAACAGAAGTCAGAAGTGGCATTAAAGCTAGAACAGATGAAAATCAAATTGACTTTATTATTATTATTATTTTGAGACAGTCTCATTCTGTCACCAGGCTGGAGTGCAGTGGCACAATCTTGGCTCACTGCAACCTCCACCTCCCTGGTTCAAGCGATTCTCCTGCCTCAGCCTCCTGAGTAGCTGGGACTACAGGTGTGTGCCACCATGCCCAGCTAATTTTTGTATTTTTTTAGTAGAGATGGGGTTTCACCATGTTGGCCAGGATGGTCTTGATCTCTTGACCTCATGATCCGCCCATCCCGGCCTCCCAAAGTGCTGGGATTCCAGGCGTGAGCCACCATGCCTGGCCTTGACTTTATTATTTTAAAATAGTAGTAATTATTATTATTTTGAGACAGAGTCTTGCTATGTTGCCAGGCTGGAGTGCAGTGGCACGATCTCGACTCACTGCAACCTCCACCTCCTAGGTTCAAGCAATTCTCCTGCCTTAGCCTCCCTATCCCTAGTAGCTGGGACTACAGGCACGAGCCACCACACCCGGCTAATTTTCGTATTTTTAGTAGAGATGGGGTTTCACCATGTTGGCCAGGATGGTCTCGATCTCTTGACCTTGTGATCTGCTCACCTCGGCCTCCCAAAGTGCTGGGATTACAGGTGTGAGCCACTGCACCTGGCCATTATTATTATTTTTTGAGACAGGGTCTCACTCTGTTGCCCAGGCTGGAGTGCAGCAATGTAATCTCAGCTCACTGCAATCTCAGCTCACTGCAATATCCACTTCCCAGGTTCAAGCAATCCTCCCACCTCAGCCTCATGAGTAGCTGGGACTACAGGGGCTCACCACCAGACCTGGCTAATTTATTTTTTGTAGAGGCAGGGCTTTGACATGTTGGTCAGGTTGGTCTTGGGCTCCTGAGCTCAAGCGATCTGCCTGCCTTGGCCTCCCCAAGTGCTGGGATTTCAGGTGTGAGCCAATATGCCTGGCCTAATTTTAATTTTTTTTTTTTAAGACGGAGTCTTACTATGTTGCCCAGGCTGGTCTCCAACTCTTGGGCTCAAGCAATCCTCCCACCTAGGCCTCCTCAAGTGCTGGGATTACAAGCGTGACCACTGTGCCTGCCAAGTCAACTTTTAGAGATCAGTGAAAAATCAACTCATCTAAGGTTCCAGATTACTAGCTTTAAAGACTGTACACCTGTATTCCTGGCAAAGTGCTTCAGAGTACTGTAATCACACAAAGACGGAACCAAGATGAACATGTGGAGTCAATGTTCTCTTTAATGGGGCTGCTGGGAGAAGAATTTTTGTCTCAATTTAGCCTACTTGTCTTTTAAATACAGTTGATCATCTGGCTTTTGGATCAATAGGTTTACTTGGCCATAGGTGACCAGATTACACTGCTGTTTGTATTCACAGTGCTTCTAGGTCACAAAGAATACATCTCTTCCAGTGGGCATCAGCTGGTAGGACAAATCCAGTCCTAGAGACAAGGTAAAAAGCCAGTTACAGATCAGTCATGGTGGCTCATTCTTGTAATCCCAGCACTTTGAGAGGCCACGGTGGGCAGATCACGTGAGGTCAGGTGTTTGGGACCAGCCTGGCCAACATGGTGAAACCCCATCTCTACTAAAAATACAAAAATTAGCCGAGTACAGGTGGTACACACCTGTCATCCCAGCTACTTGGGAGGCCGAGGCAGGAGAATTGCTTGAATCCAGGGGGTGGAGGTTGCAGTGAGCTGAGATTGTGCCATTGCACTCCAGCCTGGGCAACCAGAGCAAAACTCCTTCTCAAAAAAAAAACAAAACAAAAAAAAAAACCAGTTACAGAGGGAAGAACCACTTTGTGATGTAGATTTTATTGGCTATCTAGGCAGAGGAAAAATTGGACAATAATGGGAAAGTAATGAAATCTCCTGGGCTGGCCCAGCACCTGCTACTGGTGGATGAGAAACCAGACTTTGTGCAAAGGGTGAATTGGCCAGAAAAAAACAGGAAGTTAGCCAGTTTCATGGTCAGTTATTCTAAGGAGAGGAAGAAAATGGGGAATGAGGGTGAAGAAGGAAATACTCTAGTTATACAAACTTTGGTATCATCCCAGGAAAAGAATGTCTCCTTTCTTCTAAGTCTTAGAAAGAGGAAGAACAGATGCTGTAGTCCAAGAATTGCACAAAAGTCAGCACCACTATGGTCTCTAATTGCCCCCATTAGCTTAATAATATTCCTCTGCTAGAACATCCCTGTCTGACCCCTGATAAGAAAGCAGAGGGAAGTGATTGGTGAAGCTGCCCCAGATTCTGTGCTCCAGGTGGAGAAGGCCTCAAGAAGGTGAAGGGATGAGCTAATCTGAGCCTCATGGCCCCATTTTCAAGGATGTGATTAGTGGAGAGGCACCTGGGACCTGCTCCATTTCAGGAAACCCGGTTATGGGAACTGGTAGGGGACAGACTTTGCTCGGGACCCGAGAGAAGCAGTTAACCCTTTCCTACTGTCTGGGTGGGAAAGAGCTTAATAGTTGCTTGATTCTTTCCCAGGGGAGAGAGTTCTCAAATGGACTTCCTTTTGCATCAGGCTGGAAAAGGGGACCTCAAGGATATTTTCCACTTAAGTTCCTAGGGTCAGCCTCTTCAGGGCATTTGAATGCTCTAGGAGAGCCTGAGAAACAAGGTGGGGCCTAAGACGTGTCTAGGAGTGATATACACAGAGAGGGCACATTCAAAAGCAAAGAAAGCTCAACAGTCCCTAAAATGTCACCGTTCACTGGCACTAGGAGCATTTCCTGGGATGTTCTCGTTCCACTCAAACCTTTGTGGGTCAGAATCAATCTTGGGCTCTTCTTGTATGTGGGGGGGTGTCTCGGATAGAGGGTTTCTTTTCAGAATAAACAGGATATCCAAAGTAGACATGTTTGATATGGTTTGGCTGTGTCCCCACCCAAATCTCATCTTGAATTGTAGCTCCCATAATCCCCATGTGCCATAGGAGGGACCAGGTGGAGATAATTGAATCACAGAAGCAGTTTCCCCCATCCTGTTTTCTTGACAGTGAATTAGTTCTCAAGAGATCTGATGGTTTTATAAGGGGCTTCCTCCTTCACTGGGCACTCATTCTTCCCCTTCCTGCCACCATGTGAAGAAGTATGTGTTTACTTCCCCTTCTGCCATGATTCTAAGTTTCCTGACGCCTCCCTAGCCATGATGAACTGTGAGTCAATTAAACCTCTTTCTTTTATAAATTACCCAGTCTTGGGTATGTCTTTATTAGCAGCATGAGAATGGACTAATACAACATGAAACAGTAATCTAAATTCTGAGGTGGGTACAGAAGTGGAAGCAGACTCAATATATCACCTAGTCTAACGACTGGAAAGAACTGGCTCTCTACAGACACTGCCAATAAATGAGACCCAGAAGGCCAGGGCTGAAAATACTTAGGGCCTTACCCAAAGCCTCCTTAGTTGACCTAATTAACTAGGGTGACCTTAGCCGCGGGCAGGTCATTTAATTTCTTTGGGCTTCAAATTTCTTTATCTTAATAGATAACTGATAATTTCCAAAGTCCCTTCTGGCTCTGACATTCTAGTGTTCTGAGAATGGGGTCTCAGTAAAAAGCAGTTTTTAAATTTTTATTTATTTATTTTAGAGACAGGGTCTTGCTCTGTCACTAGGCTGGACTGCAGTGGTATAATCATAGCTCACTGCAACCTCCAACTTCTGGGCTCAAGTCCTCCCACCTCAACCTCCCAAGTAGTTAGGACTATAGGCATGCATCACTGTACCTGGCTAATTTTTAAATTTTTTTGTAGAGAAAGGGTCTCACTATAGTGCTGAGGCTGGTCTCAAACTCCTGGCCTGAAACAATCCTCCTGCCTTGGGCTCCCAAAGTGCTGGAATTACAAGCATGAGCCACCATACCTGGCTTTATTCATACAACTTCTTCTTGGATCGTCATTTTTGTCATTTCTAAAACACAGATAACATCTCCCTTACAAGATTGGGAGGACTGCTTAAGATGAATAAGAAAAAGTGAAGAGTGCTTAGCACAGAGTGGATTTTCACCAAATATCAAGCCTATATTGCATGCTGCCTGAATACAAGGGTTTCTGCTATGAAAGTCCTGATGGCAAACCCTCTGTCAAAGGCTTCTCTCCTTGCTTCTCCCTCTACCCAGTAGGGAGGGCAGCTGTGTCCTTGGCTACCTTTGAGAGGCCTCCACTGCCTCTAGGGTGGTATTGGGTGTTCCATTACAGCTTTATCCCTGAGGCTTATTCCAAGGACAAGGGCTGAAAGCTAGGGGCTCATTTCCCAGGACAAGGGCTGGAAGCTAGGAAACCAACTCACCTTCATTCCCAATGCCATTCTCAAGGTGGAGCATTTCTGCTGGGCCAACATTCACAATGAGAAATTTTTTTGTTTTTCCATCACCCAGGCTGGAGTACAGTGGCATGATCTCAGCTCACTTCAACCTTCACCTCCCAGGTTCAAGCAGTTCTCCTGCCTCAGACTCCCAAGTAGCTGGGACTAGAGGCATGCGCCACCATGCCCGGCTAATTTGTATTTTTAGTAGAGGTGGAGTTTCACCATGTTGGCCAGGCTGGTCTCAAACTCCTGACTTCAAATGATCCACCCACCTTGGCCTCCCAAAGTGCTGGGATTGCAGACATCAGCCACCATGCCCAACCACAATGGGAAATATTTTGTAGAGCCATCCTCAATACCTTGGTTTCTCACCCATGAAATAGTGACAATAACAATTATCTTACAAGATAGTTGAGAGGATGAAATCATTTATGTAAAGAGCTAGTGGTGTCTGACAACAAGCGGTCATCCAATAATGTTAGTGCTCCCTTCCCCTTGGCAACTCCTCTTCTTAAAAAGGACAAGAGACAGGGGGTGGGGATGGGGAGCTGGGGGGTGGGGCGGAATGAAAGGAAGAATAAGACTCCAGTGATTTCTCAAATGCCAGCTGTTTATCAAGTTTGATAGTTATGATGAATTTTCCAGAAGTAAAAGCTACCTTGCTCCCATAGGTCTACCTGTGAGCAACTGAGATGGGGAGGAATGGGAAGGAGAGGCAACAGCGCTGAGCATAGACTCGAGAAGGGTATGATTCAGGTCTCTATAGACATGTTCTTTGGAATAGCACCAAGGTTGTGTACTGGGCAGGCACTCTGCCAGTTCCCCAGCCTGTTCTGTCCAATCCTGGCGTCTTGGAGCTGGGGTGGAAGAATTTTCCCTGAAGGAAAGCAGCCAACACCCTGTCCCACCCTTCTCCTTGGGCAACTCTTTGCCAGGCAGGAATCTCTCTCATCAGGGTTTTCTTTCGGCTGTCAGACAGATCATCAGCACTTACGGGCTTAAGCCCCTGTCACTACGCCCCTCCTAGAACCTGGCAGAGAGCAGCAGCTGGAGTCTGCAGGACCACCTTCCTTCTTCCAGCCGGGAATGCACTTGGAAAACCCCAGAGCTTCTCCTGTCAGCCGAAGTCCAAAAAAGCCAGCTTCTAGCCTTGGCACATTCAGTGCAGAGTCCAACGTGGAAAGGGGCCTGGATGGGGTGGGTTCGGCTCCCAGGTCCTACCTTTGCGGGAGAAGTTGGGCCCCCTGAATTAGGCTGGGAGATGCTTGGGGCTGGTTGCCAGGTAAAAGACGGGGTGTCGTTTTTTCTTTTCCTTTTTTTTTGAGTCAGAGTTTCACTTTTTGCCCAGGCCGGAGTGCAATGGCGCGATCTTGGCTCGCCGCAACCTCCACCTCCCGGGTTCAAGCGATTCTCCTGCCTCAGCCTCCCGAGTAGCTGGGATTACAGGCGCCCACCACTACACGCGGCTGCTTTTTTGTATTTTCAGAAGATACGGGGGTTTCCCCATGCTGGCCAGGATGGTCTCGAACTCCTGACCTCAAGTGATCCACTCGCCTCAGCCTCCCAAAGAGTTGGGATGACGGGCGTGAGCCACTGCGCCCGGCCTGTGGCGTTGTTTTGAATTTAAGATTAATAATTTTTTAGTATATGTCCCAAAAATTGCATGAGATATGTGTATGCTTATTAAAAAATTCGTTGTTTATATGAAATTCAATTTTAACTGGCCGTCTTTTTCTTTGCTAAGTCTGTGATCCGGAGCTTGGCCTGGGGGACTCGGGGTAGCCTCTGCAGTAGGCGAAGAGCAGTAGGCGAGGCGGGTTCCTCCGTCACGAACCCGCTTGGAAGCCCGGCGCCGGCACCTTCACCCCTTCCAGCCGAAGGAAGGGTCCTGGAAAGCGCGAAGGGCGGCCAAAGCCCGGACAAGGGCTAAGGCCCGCATCTCGCCGCGGCCGTGGTGGGAAAGCGTCTTCAGGAGGGAGGAGTCGCGGCTGGCCTCATTCCCGCTCGCCCGCTAGCGGGCTCTTCTCCGCCCCGAACCGCCCACCTGCGAACCCACAGGCACCGCCGGCGCTCAGCAGCTCAGGGAGGATCCTGGTTGCGGCTCGTGGCCCCGGGGCTGTGCAGCATCGAGTGCGCAGGCGCGGCCGGCAGGTGGGCGGGACGTGCGCGCGCGCCCGCGCGCGGGAAGAGACGGGCTCGCGCTGCCGGGCGTGGGCGTGGGCTCGGGCGTGGCAACTGGCGGAGTTCCAAGTCGGGGCTGAGGAGGGGTCGGCGGCCGCGGGCGGGCACTTTTCGACTGGGCGTTGCTGCTGTTCCCCGTGCGGCATGGAGGGGACGGCCGTGACCGTGTTCGAGGTGATGCTGGGAAGGGAGAGAAAGCGGAGGACACTTTCTGAGGAGACGGGCTTTGTGAGGAGACCGCAAAGTTTGGGTGGAGGGGTCGGGCGTCGCCAAAGTGGAGGAGGAAGGTTCGGGAATCGAGGAAGTAGGAGCAGATGAGGGCTCCCGCGCGCGGGGTACTCTGTGGGGAACGACGTCCTCTCTCCAGCCGACGGCCCAGAAAGCTGCGGCGTTTGCCGAGCCCAGGCGGACACCCGGGAGGTGCACGCCGGAGCCTACTGTTTTCCACGCACCAGGTGCTGGGAGGGGACGCGGAAAGAAGGGGAGCAAAGGGGCCAGCCCTGGGGGGAAATCGGGGCGCCAGGACAGAGGCATGGAGGGGACCTATCCGTGCAGACTGGGAGCGAGGGAGAGGTGTTTTAGGCCCCGGTGCAGGTGCAGGTTCCGGGGTCTGGAGCAGCTGGACGTGACGGGGCGAGGTTTAGAGGCCACACCTGTGCTCTGGGAGCTGCTCTGGAAGACGGCACTGGTACCTGGCGCCGGCCACACCACGTGTGCTCACTCCATCACCAACGTTCACGGCCGGTGCCTAATGGGATGCTGAGCAGCTGTTTGTGAGGAGTACTTGGCGGTTGACAGCAGCACAGGCTCAGGGCACCCGAAAGAGGGGCCCCCGGGCGTTCTGCCTGTTTCTTGTCATCAAAGAAAGCCGCGGGATTCCATTTTACAAATAACAGAACCTAGGCTAGAACCCAGGGCGCTCATAGGCCCGTGTTCTTTTCCCAACTGTGCTGTCATTATCGGTATGGGAATATCTTTTTTTTTTTTTTTTTCCTTTTCAGACTGAGTCTCACTCTGTCGCCCAGGCTGGAGTGCAGTGGCGTGATCCCAGCTCACCGCAACCTCCGCCTCCCGGGTTAAGCGATTTTACTGTCTCAGCCCCACGAGCAGCTGGGATTACAGGCGCACGCCACCACACCTGGCTCATTTTTGTATTTATAGTAGAGACAGGGATTTCACCATGTTGGCCAGGCTGGCCTTGAACTCCTGACCTAGAGTGATCTGCCCACCTCTGCCTCCCAAAGTGCTGGAATTACCTGCGTGAGCCACCGTGCCCAGCCCAATATGGGAATATCTTAACAGAGGACGCGTGAAGGAGGAGTTAGACTGTACACTTATCTGGAAGCTATTCTTATTTATTTATTATTATTTTTTTTAAGACAGTCTCGCTCTATCGCCAGGCTGGAGTGCAGTGGCGCGACCCCAGCTCACTGCAACTTCTGTTTTCCGATTTCAAGCAATTCTCCTGCCTCAGCCTCCCGAGTAGCTGGGACAACAGGCACACACCACCACGCCCGGCTAATTTTTTGTACTTTGAGTAGAGACGGGGTTTCACCACGTTGGCCAGGATGGTCTCAATCTCTTACCTTGTGATCCACCCGCCTCGGCCTCCCAAAGTGCTGGGATTACGTGAGCCACCGTGCCCGGCCGCCATTCTTATTAACTGGTACAAATGAGGATCTTAGTTCCCAGATCTTCCTGCCTTTAAAAAGGAAGTAATAATTTTCCTTGTGTTGCCTCCCTATAGAAGTGAGAATCTGTTTGCATGAATAATAATGGGAGTTGGCCGGGCGAGGTGGGTAGCCTGTATTCCCAGCACTTTGGGAGGCTGAGGCAGGCAGATCACTTGAGATCAGGAGTTCAAGACCAACCTGGCCAACATGATGAAACCCTGTCTCTGCAAAAAATACAGTAATTAGCAGGCTGGCCGGGCGTGGTGGCTCATGCCTGTAATCCTAGCACTTTGGGAGGCTGAGGCGGGTGGATCACCTGAGGTCGGGAGTTCGAGACCAGCCTGACCAATCTGGAGAAACCCCATCTCTACTAAAAATGCAAAGTTAGCCGTGTGTGGTGGCATGCATGCGCCTGTAATCCCAACTACTCGGGAGGCTGAGGCAGGAGAATCACTTGAACCTGGGAGGTGTAGGTTGCAGTGAGCCAAGATCGTGCCATTGCACTCCAGCCTGGACAACAGGAGCGAAACTCTGTCTCAAAAAAAAAAAAAAAAGCAGGCTGTGGTGGTGGGCACCTGTGCTTCTAGCTGCCTGGGAGGCTGAGGTGGGAGGATCACCTGAGCCTGGGAGGTTGAGGCTGCAGTGATCCGTGATCATGCCATCACTGTACTCCAGCCTGGTAGTCAAAGTGAGACCCTGTCCCCTCTCTTTCCCCAAAAATAAAGGAAATATATTTTATTTTCAATTTGTCTCGATTAAATGTTGGTTTTGTTGATTTGAGATGGAGGGTTGCTCTGTCGCCCAGGCTGGAGTGCAGCAGCGCGATCTAGGCTCACTGCCATCTCCACCTCTCAGATTGAAGCAATTCTCCTGCCTCAGCCTCCCCAGTAGCTGGGACTACAGGCATGCTACCATGCCGGGCTAATTTTTGTATTTTTAGTAGAGACAGGGTTTCACCATATTGGTCAGGCTGGTCTCAAACTCCTGACCTCAGACAATCCATCTGCCTCAGCCTCCCAAAGTGCCGGGATTACAGGCATGAACCACTGCACCCGGCCAATTAAATGTTTTATCCAGACATCTTGGAGTCCTGTTCAGCTTAAAATATTGTGTGTAGTCTTTACCGCAGTAGAACTTAGAAATAATAACTAATATCTGTTAAGCATTTGCTATATGTCAAGTACTGTGTTAAGCATTTTGCACATATTTTTAATTAAAAAAAATTTTTTTTTAGTAGAGGTGGGGGCCTCACTAGGTTGCCCACGCTGGTCTTGAACTCCTGGGTTCAAGCGATCCTCCCTCCTGGGCCTCCCACAGTTCTGGGATTACAGGCATGAGCCACCACATTCAGTCTTGCACATATTATTTGTTTACTTTTGGCAGCAGCCCTATGTGGTAGTTTTATCCCCATTTTAATAGTTGAGGAATCTGATATGGAGAAATTAAGTAACTTGCCCAAGGTCACATGCTAGAATTGAGCACATCAGGGATTCAAATCCAGGTAGGAAGTGCAGTGGCCTGATCAGGGCTCACTTCAGCCTCAACCTTCTAGGCTTAAGAGAGTCTCCTGCCTCAGCCTCCCCAGTGGCTGAGACTGTAGGCACACACTACCTCGCTGTGCTGATTTTTTTTTGTTAGTAGAGATAAGGTCTTGGTATGTTGTCCAGGCTGATCTCAAACTGCAGGGCTCAAGCGATCCTCCCACCTCGTCCTCCCAAAGTGTGGGATTACAGGCGTAAGCCACCAGACAGGACAGCATTAGCACTCTTAAATGGTATTCTGACCCTCAAAAGTGTTGATTTAATGAAAGATAAAGATGATTCATAACCAGATGTCACTCTTATTCATAGTCTTCATGTTGGCTTTTATTTGGGGCAAGAAAAACAAACTCCCACTTAATTTTTCCCTAATTATTGTTTCCAGATGAATATGTTCTGAATAAAGCAATTTATTTTCTCAATTTCGTGTCTGATTGGGCATCGTGTTGAATTTCATGTTCTCTTTTCTGTGTCATTCTCCTAGCTGCTTATTTTGTTTAGACACGATACTCTGAACAAACCTAAATCTGACATTTTAGAAGCAAGAATACAATTTTTTGGGGGAAATTAGAGTTACTAATTTGACTGAATCGTAGAGCTATTACTGTGATTTCTAAAGATTATGTTTTCTTTGAATTGTGCTCCTTTCAGATTTTGAGATTTTTAATAATTCACTGGAAGTGTGACATAGAAGTATCAAAGGGTGCACTGCTAGAAGGACAGTTAGTGATTTCCATAGAAGGATTAAATTCTAAGCACCAGGCAAATGCTCTTCATTGTGTAACAACTAGTAAGTAAAGAAATAAAAATTATTGATTTTCTATCTCTTGTCATGGTTTATGTCATAGCTCATTTAAAAATTTAAATTAGTCAATCTTTTATGTTATTCCAGGATTGTTTCATAATTGTAAAATGAAATGATTATGTAATAAGTATCTGGTGGTAGATTTACAAATGTGTCATACAGGAAAGGTGATTAGAATGACTCTTACCGTAGATGGTTTTACTGGTTTAAGTTAAAATTGCTCAGAAACAACCTTATTTTTCTCTTGGTTTTAACCTACTTTTTCACAGAAAAATTACATTTCATTGAGTTTTACCTACTTTTATTTTTTCAAGTCTAAATTTTGGCAGTTGCAAAAAAGCAAAAAAAAAAAAAAAAAAAGGGAAAAAATGATGAATGGTATATACTTAAATAATCATGACCTGTGATTAGTTTGAAAATATTGCTTCCATTTGGCTTTCATGCTTTTATCATTTTTGCCTGTTGTCTTGAGGGAAAGCTGATGCATTGAGCTGCTCTGAAACAATGAATTTTCTTAAACTTGAAGTGTTAGCTTGTTTGGTTGTTTTTTTTGTGGGGTGTGTGGGGGTGTGTGTGTAGGTTTATTGAAGGGTACTTTGGAATGTAGTGGAATTGTTCCTTCAGGCTTAGAGAAGTCACTTGGGCACCAAATTGAGATTGGATAGTAAACTAGGCTTTACAAGACATTTGCTTACCTGAACCGGAATGACCTGTCTTCTCTTTATGTATTAATATTAAACGTCTTCAAGAGCAGTATGACAGGTTAGTTTGCTCTTTCTCTGCGTGAACTCCACTCTGACTGGGCAGGGTTCCCACCACTCATGAGAGAAATGCGTGAAGACGTGTCTAGGATGATAGCTGGTTTGTGTATGGTTGTAATAGCCTAATCCAGTAAACTGTAACCAGGGTAGCAAGGTTGATTTAATAAAAAGGAAAGGGGCCGGGCGCGGTGGCTCAAGCCTGTAATCCCAGCACTTTGGGAGGCCGAGGCGGGTAGATCACAAGGTCGAGAGATCGAGACCATCCTGGTCAACATTGTGAAACCCCGTCTCTATTAATACAAAAAAATTAGCTGGGCACGGTGGCGCGTGCCTGTAATCCCAGCTACTCAGGAGGCTGAGGCAGGAGAATTGCCTGAACCCAGGAGGCGGAGGTTGCGGTGAGCCGAGATCGCGCCATTGCACTCCAGCCTGGGTAACAAGAGCGAGACTCCGTCTCAAAAAAAAAAAATAAATAAATAAAAAGGAAAGGACTTCAGCTGCAATAGTTTTTGGCAAGAAACTCAATTCTGCATTTTGAGGCTAATGAACTTCTTTTATATAAATTTTTTATATAAAAAAATGGGAGGTTTTTTTATATAAATTTATAAATGCCCCCACCTAGAATGGGGGCATTTCTCTTCTCTTCTCCTTATTGTCTCTGAGCTTTGTGTAATTATGGTTTTATTTATTTATTTATTTAGAAATGGAGTCTCACGTTGTCGCCTGATCTCTGCTCACTGCAACCTCCGCCTCCTGGGTTCAGGCAGTTCTCCTGCCTCAGCCTCCTGAGTATCTGCTATTACGGTGCCTGCCACCATGCCTGGCTAATTTTTTTTTTTTTTTTTTGTATTTTTAGTAGAGAAGAGGTTTTAATATGTTGGCCAGGCTGGCCTCAAACTCCTGAACTCAAATGATCCACCTGCCTCAGCCTCCCGAAGGGCTGGGATTACAAGCATGAGCTACTGTGCCCAGCCTATGTTTATATATATATATTTTGGTAGGAAACATGGTGATACATGCTTGACATAAAACATTACAGAAACATATATTGTGGAGAGAGAGACTTTCCAGATATCTTACACTTGAGACGATTAGTAACTTTCAGGTTTTTCTGCTACGTTTTTCTTTTTTCCCCCCACTTGCCAAGGATAATCTATCTTCTAGATTTTTCTATGCATATGCTCATAGTTATTAATATCAATTTTTTAAAACTAGAACTATACATATGACTGTGCTGTGTACCAGTACTTTGTGGGCAGCATTTCATGTTAGCTTAAAGGATCTATTTTTTTTTTGTAAAAACAAATGTATATTTATTTAGTTTTAGTTTTTGTAGGTTATACACACATATGGTTTTGACTGGGTGTAGTGACTCACGCCTGTAATCCCAGCACTTTGGGAGTGCAAGGTGGGCAGATTACTTGAGGTCAGGGGTTCAAGACCAGCTGTCCAACATGGGGAAACACTGTCTGCACTAAAAATGTAAAAATTAGCAGGGCATGGTGGCACACACTTGTAATCCCAGCTACTTGGGAGGCTGAGGCACGAGAATTGCTTGAACCTGGGAGGCAGAGGTTGCAGTGAGCCAAGTTCTCGCCACTGCACTCCAGCCTGGGTGACAAGAGTGAGGCTCCATCTCAAAACAAACAAAACCCCAACAATACCTGCGTGCTTCCCCATCTCCCCTGTCCCATCTTTCTCAGAGGCTAATACTTTCAACTCTGTTAATTGATTATTTAATATTTCTTATTAAATATTTGATAAGAAAGGAGTTATGTAGTCCTCTCAAAGGCTAATACTTTCAACTCTGTTAATTGATTATTTAATATTTATCTTTGTATCTAAGTAATATGTTTGTTTGTGTTGTTAAATCTTTAAAAAAAAAAATAGGGTCTCATTCTGTCACCAGGCTGGAATGCAGCGGCACAATCATAGCTCACTGTAACCTTAAATGCCTGGGCTCAAATAATCCTCCTACCTCAGCCTCCCGAGTAGCTAGGTCTACAGGCATGTGCTACCATGCCTGGTTAATTGTTTTATTTTTGTATTTTTGTAGAGACAGAGTCTCTTGCTATGTTGCCCAGGCTGGTCTCAAACTCCTGGGCTCAAGCAGTCTTCTCACTTTGACCTCCCAAAGTGCTGGGATTATAGGTGTTAGCCACTGTACCTGGCCAAGATGTTATTTATTTCTTTATTTTGAGACAAGATCTTGCTCTGTCACCCAATCTGGACTGCAGTGGTGCAATTACTGTTCACTGCAGCCTTGACCTCCTGGGCTTAGGTGATCCTCCCATCTCAGCCTCCTGAATAGTCGGGACTACAGGCACGTGCTACCATGCATGACTAATTTTTTAAAATATAGATATGAGGTCTCCCTATGTTGCCTACTCTGGTCTTGAACTCCTAGGCTCAAGTGATCCACCCACCTTAGCTTCCCAAAGTGCTGGGATTATAAGCATCAGCCATTGTGCTCAGCCCTAAATTGTTGTATCTTGATTTTCCTTTTTATAGGCATTTATTGATTTTCCACCATAGAAGATGATTGCTCTCCTTAATATCTTCACCTCTACCATGTGTCTTACGTAGTTATAACTTTCCAACCATTTAGATGAATATTTACTCATTATGAGCATAAAGTGCAGTTTAGCCATATAGAAAACTATGATTACTTTTGTTTATAATTTCCCTTCAGCTAATACTTAATTTATTGTCTGTTTTTATCATCTAGTCAACTCCAAACTTCCAGCATTTATCTAAATCTCAGTATATTCCTGTACATCAGATATTATATCAGTTTCATCCTCCTGAAAAACTCTTTTGCAGTGTTTTCTGACCTGCTCTAATTTTGACTTGATGCCTTCTGTATCTGGTGCACAGCTGTCATCTTGGAATCCTCCCTTCATCATTATTCAGAGTGTTTCTATAGTTTTTCTCTTGCATTGGATTTTGTGCTTCCTGAATCCCTCTTTTTTTTCTTGGCTCACTCCTTGCTTTGATGGATCTCAGGCGCCAGTAGCTTCCTTGGAAAGAGTGGAAGGTAAATTTCTTGAGACCTTACATCTCTGAAAACATCTCCACATATACCTGATAGTTTGGGTATACAGGATTCTAAGCCAGAATTCATTTTTCCTTCAGAATTTTGATGACATTGCAGCATTATTTTCTAACTTAAGGTGTTGCTATTGAAAATTCTAAAAATCTTTCTGATTACTCTGTATATGGCTTTTTCGTTTTTCTTCCCCTTTCTGTAAGCTTTTATTTTTATTTTTATTTTTTCGAGATGAAGTTTCACTCTGTTGCCCAGGCTAGAGTGCAGTGGTGTGATCTTGGCTCACTGCAACTTCTGCCTTTCAGGTTCAAGCAATTCTCCTGCCTCATCTCCTGAGTAGCTGGGATTACAGGTGTGCACCACCATGCCCAGCTAATTTTTGTATTTTTAGTAGAGACAGGGTTTCACCATGTTGGCCAGGCTGGTCTCGAACTCTTGACCTCAGGTGATCCACCCACCTTAGCCTCCCAAAGTGTTGGGATTACAGGCATGAGCCATCGTGCCCAGCCTCTCTGTAAGCTTATAGGATCTTCTCTTTATCTTTGTATTAATACAGTAAATAAGCGTAGCTTCTATAATAAATAAACCCTAAAATCTAGTGGCTTAATACAGAAAATGTTTAGTTTTCTTGTATTTCACAGTCAGATGAATGTGTGTGTGTATATAGGCAAGCAGGCAAGTGTTTTGTTTTATGCTATTTTTGTCTTGGGGATACATCCTTCTCTAGGTCTCTAAGTTCTCACCATTCAGCTAAGGATGGGGAAAGAGAGCAAAGCTTATAAATGGAAGATTTTTATGGGGTAGGCTCTGGAATTATGTATATTACTACTGCTCACGTTCTTTTGGTCAGGACATAGTCTTTTATTTTTTAGTATTTTTATGTTTTTTGAGACAGAGTCTCACTCCGTTGCCCAGAGTTTTTTTTTAATTATTAAAAAAATATTATTTTAATATTTCCCAAAATGTATACCACAGAATGTTTATATGAGTTATAAGAAAGGAGTTATGTAGTCATCTACATTTGGGAAATGTTAGTTAAAATGAGTTTTAATTTTTTTATTTATGTATTTTTTTTGAGATGGAGTTTTGCTCTTTTTACCCAGGCTGGAGTGCAATGGCGCGATCTCGGCTCACTGCAACCTCCGCCTCCTGGGTTCAGGCAATTCTCCTGCCTCAGCCTCCTGAGTAGCTGGGATTACAGGCACGCACCACCATGCCCAGCTAATTTTTTGTATTTTTTAGTAGAGACGAGTTTTCACCATGTTGACCAGGATGGTCTCGATCTCTTGACCTTGTGATCCACCCGCCTCGGCCTCCCAAAGTGCTGGGATTACAGGCGTGAGCCACTGCGCCTGGCCCGAGTTTTTATTTGTTTATTTCTTCTGGCTCATTAAATAATAGCTAATTTGTGTACTATGAATTGAGAGTCAGAAGGGAGAGTATTACTCTGATATAGTTCTGTTGATGACCAGCAGTTTCTCTCTCTCTCTTTTTTTTTTTTTTTTATGAGAGAAAGAAAGAGAAAGAAAAAGGGGGAGAGAGAACAGGATTCTTGCTTTATTGCCTGGGCTGGAATGCAATCTAAAAATAGGTATTAAAAACCTCTTTTATGCCGATAATTGTGCTCAACAACGGAGACAGGAAGGAATAAGGGAAGAAAATAACAAACAGCCAACCAATATTTCATTTAAGTCTGTGAAATGCTATGCAAATGCTGAAGAGTGATTTACTTCCAATTATGTAGTCACTTTCAAAATAGGTATAATATGATACTGAGAAAAATGTATGTTCTGTGGACCTGGGGTGGAGAATTCTATAAATATTCACTAAGCTTACTTATTCCAGGTCTAAGTTCAAATCATAGATGTCCCTATTAATTTTCTATGTCGTTGATCCATTGAATATTAACAATGTGGTGTCAAAATCTCCCGCTATTATTGTGCGGGAGTCCAGGTCTCTTTATAAGTCATTAAGAACTTGTCTTATGTATCTGGGTGCTCCTGTATTGGGTGTATATATATTTATAATGATTAACTCCTGTTGTTGCATTGATCGTTTTACCATTATGTAATGTCCTTCTTTGTTTCTTTTAGTCTTTGTTACTATTAAAGTCTATTTTGTGAGAGACGAAAGTTACAACTCCTGTTTTTGTTTTTTTTTTCTCTCCATTTAATTGGTGAATCTTCCTCCATCCCTTTGTTTTAAGTCTTTGTATGTCGTTGCTTGTGAAATAGATCTGGATACAGCGTACTGATGGGTTTTGACTTTTTATTCAATTTACCTGTCTGTGTCTTTGATTGGGGCATTTAATCTATTTAAATTTAAAATTAATATTTGTGAGTTCAGTATTGTCATTTAATGCTAGCTGGCTATTTTGCCCATTAGTTGATGTAGATTCTTCATTAAAGAGATACTCTTTACGTTTTGGTAAGTTTTTGGGATGACTGATACTGGTTGTTCCTTTCTGTTTGTAGTGCTTCTTTCAGAAGCTCTTGTAAAGCAGGCCTGGTGGTGATGAAATCTCTGAGTGCTTGCTTGTTCGTGAAAAATTTTCTTTTTCCTTCGCTTATGAAGCTTAGTTTGGCGGGATATGAGATTCTGGGTTGAAAATTCTTTTCTTTGAGAATATTGAATATTCACCCCCGCTCTCTTCTAGTTTGTAGGGTTTCTGGTGAGAGGTCTGCTGTGAGTCTGAAGGGCTTCCCTTTAAGGGTAACGTGACCTTTCTCTCTAGCTGCCCTTAGAATTTTCTCCTTTATTTCAACCCTAGTGAATCTAGCGATTATGTGTCTTGGAGTTGCTCTACTTGAGGAATATCTTTGTGGTGTTCTCTGGATTTGCTGGAGTTGAGAGTATTGTCCTGCCTTACTAGATTAGGAAAGTTTTCCTGAATAATAATATTTTCCAACTTGGATTCATTCTCTTCATGACATTCAGGTATACCTATCAATCGTAAATTAGGTCTTTTCACATAGTCCCCTGTTTCTTGGAGACTTTGCTCATTCCTTTTTACTCTTTCTTCTCTAATCTTGTCTTCTCGTTTCATTTCATTAAGTTGGTCTTCGACCTCTGATATCCTTTCTTCTGCTTGATCAATTCGACTGTTAAAACCTGTGCATACTTCTCGAAGTTCTCGTATTGTGTTCTTCAGTTCCATTAATTCACTTATATTCCTCTCTAAGTTGTCAATTCTCGTTAGCGTTTTGTCAAACCTTTTTTCAAAGTTCTTAGTTTCTTTACATTGAGCTAGAAAATGTTCTTTTAGCTCACTAAAGTTCCTTATTATCCACTTTCTGAAGCCTAAATCTGTTATTGGAATGCACTCGTTCTCCATCAGGCCTTGTTCTCTTGTTGATGAGGAACTGTGATCCCCTGTAGAAGGAGAGGCATTCTGATCTTGGGTATTCTCAGCCTTTTTAAGCTGGTTTCTTCCCATCATTGTAAGTTCATCCACCTGTCGTCTTTGCAATTGCCTACTTTCAGATTAGGTCTCTGAGCGGACGTCCAACTTGTTGATTCCCAGTGCCCAAATCTGAGCAACCCACTGCACTGGCCAAAACAGCGGCATTAAGATTCATGGTGCTTTTCTGCCCGGGAATCTCCAGTCTGGCTTCCCTCTTGAGTCCCTTCTTCAATCAGGTAAATGGATGACTCTGCCTTCCTGGAGCTCCAAACATTGATCAAAAGGGGACCCAGTCCCGTTTACCCTGCACCAAGAACCGCCACACCGGGGCGCCGGCAAAACTGCGATGCGACCCTTGGGGCTCCTCTGCTGGGAATCTTCCAGTTCATGGGTAACAAAAATTCATCTGAAAGTGTGGTGTCCTCTCATTCTGTGCGCTTTCTCTGGGAGCTACAATCCCAAGCTGCTAGTGATCAGCCATCTTGGATCGCTCTCCTTGAGTTTTTATTTATTTATTTTATTTATTTTTTTGAAGAAAGAAAAAAAAGAATGAAGAAGAGGAAGAAAAAGGAAGAGAAAGAGAGAGAGAGAATGGGGGTATTGCTTTCTTGCCCAGGCTAGAATACAGTTTAGAAATGGGTATTGAAAACCTCTTTTATACCAATAATTATACTTAGTGATGTAGACAGGAAGGAATAAGGGAAGAAAATAACAAACAAGCAGCCAACCAATATTTCATTTAAACCTATGAAATGCTATGCGATTACTGAGGAGTGATTTACTTCCAATTATGTAGTCACTTTTGGAATAGGTGTGAGGTGGTAATGTGTGTTTTGTGTATTTAAAGTGGAGAGTTCTATAAATGTTTATTAAGTTTACTTGTTCTGGGTCTGAGTTCAAGTCCTGGATGTCCTTGTTAATTTTCTGTTTCGTTGATCTATAGAATTGTTAGCTCTTCTTGTTACATTGATTTTTTTGAATGCCCTTCTTTGCCTCTTTTGATCTTTGTTGCTTTAAAGTCTATTTTATCAGAGGCGAGAATTGCATCTCCTACTTTTTATTTATTTGTTTATTTTTACCTCTGTTTGGTTGGTAAATCTTCCTCCATCCCTTTGTTTTGAGTCTTTGTGTATCGTTGCATGTGAGATGGGTCTGGATGCAGCATACCGATGGGTTTTGGCTTTTTGTCCAATTTGAATATATATGAGTTTAATACTGCCATTTGATGCTAGCTGGCTGTTTTGCCCATTAGTTGGTGTAAATTTTTCATTGTGTTAATGCTCTTTGCTTTTTGATATATTTTTGGAAAGGCTGAAATTGGTTGTTCCTTTATATGTATAGTGCTTCTTTCAGAAGTTCTTGTAGAGCAGGCCTGGTGGTGGTGAAATCTCTAAGTACTTGCTTGTTCACAAAAGATTTAATTTTTCCTTTGCTTGTAAAGCTTAGTTTGGCTGGATATGAAATTCTGGGTTGAAAGTTCTTTTCTTTAAGTATGTTAAATATTGGTCCCCACTCTTTTTTGGCTTGTAGGGTTTCTGCTGAGAGATCTGCTGTAAGTCTGATAGGTTTCCCTTTGTGGGTAACCTGACCTTTCTCTCTGGCTGCCCTTAGTATTTTCTCCTTCATTTCAACCCTAATAAATCTGGCGATTATGTGCCTTGGGGTTGGCCTTCTTGAAGAATATCTTTGTGGTGTTCTCTGTATTACCTGGAGTTGAATATTACCCTGCCTTGCTAGGTTGGGAAAGTTTTCCTGAATGATATCCTGAAGAGTATTTTCCAACTTGGATTCATTCTCTTCGTCACATTCAGGTACACCTATCAAACATAAATTAGGTCTTTTCACATAGTCCCATATTTCCTGGAGACTTTGCTCATTCCTTTTTATCCTTTTTTCTCCAATCTTGTCTTCTCGTTTCATTTCACTGAGCTGGTCCTCGACTTCTGATATCCTTTCTTCTGCTTGATCAATTCGACTGTTTAAACTTGTGCATACTTCGCGAAGTTCTCGTGTTGTGTTTTTCAGCTCCATCAATTCACTTATATTCCTCTCTAAATTGTCCATTCTCGTTAGCATTTCGTCAAACCTTTTTTCAAGGTTCTTAGTTTCTTTGCATTGGGTTAGAACAAGTTCTTTTAATTCACAGAAGTTTCTTATCACCCACCTTTTGAAACCTGCTTCTGATAATGGAACACACTCGTTCTCCATTAAGCCTTGTTCCATTGCTGATGAGGAACTGCGATCCCCTGTAGAGGGAGAGGCATTCTGATTTTGAGTATTCTCTGCCTTTTTAGGCTGGTTTCTTCATTATATATTTATCCCTCTGTCGTCTTTGTAATTACCAACTTTCTAACTAGGTCTCTGAGCAGACGTCCAACTTGTTGATTCCCAGCGCTGAAATCTGAGCAATCCACTGCTTCGGCCAAAACAGTGGCGTTAAGATTGATGTTGCTTTTCTGCCTGGGAATCTCCAGACTCCGCACCAAGAACTGCCTCACTGAGGCACCAGCAAAACCGCCGCGCCAGCCACAAGAGTCGCCCTGGTGACCCATGGGGCTCCTCTGCTGGGAATCTCTTGGTCCGTGAGCAACAAAAATTCGTCTGAAAGTGTGGCGTCCTCTCGTTCTCTGCGCTTTCACTGGGAGCTACGATCCCGAGCTGCTAGTGATCAGCCATCTCGGATCTCTCTCTTTATTTTTTATTTTTGTTTTTTTGAGATGGAGTCTTACTGTCACCCAGGCTGGAGTGCAGCGGCATGATCTTGGCTCACTGCAACCTCTACCTCCCGGGTTCAAGCAATTCTCCTGCCTCAGCCTCCTGAGTAGCTGGGATTACAGGCACACACCACCACACCTGGCTAATTTTTATATTTTTAGTAGAGACAGGGTTTCACCATGTTGATCAGGCTGGTCTCGAACTTCTGACCTTGTGATCTGCCTGCCTTGGCCTCCCAAAGTGCTGGGATTACAGGTGTCAGCTGCCACACCTGGCCCTTTTTAATTTTTTTTGAGACAGAGTCTTGCTCTGTTGCCCAGGCTGGAGTGCAGTGGCGTGATCTTGGCTCACTGCAGCCTCCACTTCCCAGGTTCAAGTGATTCTCGTGCCTCACCCTTCCAAGTAGCTGGGATTACAGGTGCCCACCACCATACCTGGTTAATTATGGGTAAAGAGTGCTTCCCCTGCTCCATGCCCTATCCAGCCCTCAGTTTTCAGTTATTCTTCCAGTGCTTTTATACAAAAGCAATAAAATGCTATCCTCCAGTTGCAAAGATGACAGTAGAGACTTATCTATAAAATACATATTTTTAAAGCAAGCATTCCCCAAAATCCTCTCTATAGAACTGAAAATTATTTTTTAAAAAAAGTAAAAAAAAATTCTTTTTCTGAGATGGGGTCTTTCTCTGTGTTGCCCAGGCTGGAATGCAGTGGTGCCATCATGGCTCACTGCAACCTCTGCTCCCCGGGCTCAGGTGATCCTCCCACCTCAGCCTCCTGAGTAGCTAGACTACAGGTGTGTACCACCACAACCAGCTACTTTTTGTATTTTTTGTAGAGATGGAGTTTTGTGATGTTACCCAGGCTGGTCTTGAATTCCTGAGCTCAAGAGATCCACCCACCTCAGCCTCCCAAAGTGCTGGGATTACAGGTGGTCACACCATGCCCAGCCAGAAGATGATCTTTAAAAAGGGAGCAGGGGGCCAGGCACGGTGGCTTACGCCTGTAATCCCAGCACTTTGGAAGGCTGAGGCAGTGAAACCTTGTCTCTACTAAAAATATAAAAATTAGCCGGTCATCGTGGCACATGTCTATAATCCTAGCTACTCAGGAGGCTGAGGCAGCAGAATCTCATGAACCTGGGAGGCAGAGGTTGCAGTGAGCCGAGATTGTGCCACTGCACTCCAGCCTGAGTGACAGAATGAGACTCTGTCTCAGTTAAAAAAAAAAAAAAAGCAGAAAAGACTGTCTTTTGTTAAATGTTCTATATTGCTTGTGATTAGGCCTTTTGAAGTGTGTATCATTTATCCAGAATCACCTAAAATCTGGAAATCTAGAGCATTACTATCCAATAGAACATTTTGTGATGATGGGAATTTCTCTGTCTCCTATTTAGCAGGCTAGCCATTAACCACATGTGACTGTGGAGCAATTGAAATGTGGTTTAATGTGACTGAGGAACTAAATTTTTTTTTTTTTTTTTTTGTGATGGAGTTGCACTCTTGTTGCCCAGGCTGTATTGCAGTGATGCAATCGCGGCTCACTGCAACCTCCGCCTCCCAGGTTCAATCGATTATCCTGCCTCAGCCTCCCAAGTAGCTGAGATTACAGGCACCCTTCTACCACACCTGGCTAATTTTTGTATTTTAGAAGAGATGGGGTTTCACCATGTTGGCCAGGCTGGTCTCGAACTCCTGACCTCAGGTGATCCACCCACCTCGGCCTCTCAAAGTGCTGGGATTACAGGTGTGAGCCACTGTACCTGTCTAGAACTAAATTTTTAATTTAATTTAGCCAAATGTAAATAGCCACGTGTAGTTTGTGGCTATGGTACTGGACAGCACAGTTTACAGAATGACCTTGCCTCTCACTCTAGTTCAGTGATTCTCAACCTTTTTTCTCTGCCTGAAAGATGCACATTTTCTGAGGGATAGATATATTTCTATTGGTTCCTATGGCAATGATGCTTAAATTCTGAACTGTTAGGTCATGTTACTCTGGGGAAGGGCATGTTCAATTTGGGGAAAAAAAGCCTCCAGATAGTTAAGATCTTTTTGTCACCTCCTAGGTGCCTGCTTCCTTATTCACTGTCTACCCTGAAGAATTATTGCTCTAAAATTTTTAATATTTATAGTTAGAACTCTAGGTAAGATAAATCTTACATGATAGCCTGGTATTTTCTATTTAAGGGTAAAATTGGTTAAAAGGAGAGCCAAAGTTTTAATTGAATCTTATATTAGGATATGAGTAATTGACATGATATATTCTGATTACTAGCTGCAATTTGAAGTCTTCCCATAATCTTTTTCTGTCAAATAGAGTATCATCCAAAGAGGCAGTCCTGGTGTTGATTGTGGGTGGATGTTGAATATAGGTGAAAAAACTTGCTATTTGGTTATCTCCAAGAAGATATTCTTCACCAGAACAGTCATTGTAGCATTATAGTATTTCTTTGATTTTTCCATTTTTACTGAACTCATTAGTAGTGGTCACTTTTTTTTTTTTTTTTTTTTTTTTTGAGACGGAGTCTCGCTCTTGTTACCCAGGCTGGAGTGCAATGGCGCGATCTCGGCTCACCGCAACCTCCGCCTCCTGGGTTCAGGCAATTCTCCTGCCTCAGCCTCCTGAGTAGCTGGGATTACAGGCACGCGCCACCATGCCCAGCTAATTTTTTTGTATTAGTAGAGACGGGGTTTCACAATGTTGACCAGGATGGTCTCGATCTCTCGACCTCGTGATCCACCCGCCTCGGCCTCCCAAAGTGCTGGGATTACAGGCTTGAGCCACCGCGCCCGGCCTAGTGGTCACTTTTTTAATGTTATGTGTCTGTAAGCAGTTTTATAGACTCTCATTTGATTCTTTCAATAGAATACATTTACTTATTTGTGATATTTCTTTGTATTCTGTTTCTTACAGTTGCTTCTGCAGGAAGCCTTTTTGGTGGCATGGTCCTCAAGAAATTCCTAAAAGGTAAAGATTTACTTAACTGTTATGAGACTGAATCTCTTCTTGACAATGAATTTGATATTTTCTGAAAGAGACTTATAATGAAAGAAAGAGTTGACAGATATGTAAATAAAAATACAGGACACCCACTTACATTTGAATTTCAGATAAGTAGTACTTTTTTTAACAAGTATGTGTCATGCAGTACTTTATCCTGCATTTTATCTGGCTTCTCTACTGAAAGATGATCTATTAATATAAAACTATATAGAATTGACAAGGTACCTAGATCACTGTACCTTTTTTGTATACTCTCTATACAACTTCAGGCAAAATTTTCCCAGATGTAAAATAAAACCTTTAATAGGTATTTGTTCCTATCTACTTCAAAGAAAGAATGTGTGGCGAATGCTTTTACTGTAAATGATTGGCTAGCAGTAATAATGTTTTCCACGTTATATTGCCAAAGTTGATATGATTTAGGAGTTTTTGCTGACTTTTAAGAGTTTCTTTTTTTTTTTAACTTACAAATACTGTACAAACCAGAGGCTATAACATTTATTTTAAAGAGGTCAAAATTATCTTTGAACTCTTATGCTTTCATTTTTATTTCTTATGGTGGTTTGCTTCATAAGTATTGTCCATTGGCCTATTTTTTCCTAATGAGTTGTTAATTTACAAATTTTGCAAAATAACTTTTTAAAATAAACCTTCCTAGACTAAATCTGGAATATTAACAGATTTTTTAAAAGCTTACATTTATCCTTGCTTTAAGAAAACATACTGTGGCCAAACCCAGTGGCTCACGCCTATAATCCCAACACTTTGGGAGGCCAAGGTGAGTGGATCACCTGAGGTCAGGAGTTCAATACTAGCCTAGTCAACATGGTGAAACCTCATCTCTACTAAAAATACAATTATCCAAGTGTGGTGGTGCACGCCTCTAGTCCTAGCCACTCGGGGGGCTGAGGCAGGAGAATCACTTGAAGCCAGGAGGCGGAGGCTGCAGTGAGCCAATATGGTGCCATTGCACTCCAGCCTGGGTGACAGAGTGAGACTCCATCACACACACACAAAAAAAAAGACAAAGAAAAGAAAACATACTGTGTATTAAAATGACAACAACTGCCAGGCACGGTGGCTCATGCCTGTAATCCCAGCACTTTAGGAGGCTGAGGCAGGTGGATTGCTTGATCCAGTAGAGCTTTTTGGAGTTCAAGACCAGCCTGGCACCATCACGAGACCCCATCTCTAAAAAAAAAAAAAAAAAAAAAAAAATTAGCCGGGCATTGTGGTGGTGCACACCTGTAGTCCCAGCTGCTTGGGAGACTGAGGTGGGAAGATTGCTTGAGCCTGGGAGGTCAAGGCTGTATTAAGCCATGATCATACCACTGCACTCCACGCTGGGCTATAGAGCAAGACTTGGTCTCACACACACACACACACACACACACACACACACAAAATGGGAACAACTAAAAAGCTACATTGGAAAGGTATAATGTTAAAAAATAAATGTTTATGAAATGTATTACCATTGTTTTTTAATGACAAGTTTTCTTCATGCTGTATAAAATGCAAATCAATTAAAAATTTAAATTTATAACCAAATTTATAGCAACTTAATTATTGCTTAAATCAAAGTACCTTCCTCTTTTTAGGAGATAAACCCATTTTATTGTCTTATGTTATACAAAAATCTAGAAACAATAGATTTGTACAGAAAAATGATCATAAATGAGAGTACAAAACATATAATTTAAATTTGGTATTTTTCCCCTATAATATTAGGATAATAATCATTTCAAAGCATATGTCTAGCTTCAGAGTAGGATTTGTCCACTGGCCAAAAGCCTGTCATAAAACTGTGGCTTTCAGTGTCTGTCTGCTCTATTGGCTCTTGACAAAACTTTGAGGTCTTCAAGAAAAGTAATGTACTCCTGGTGCTCCAGGGCTGTGCTGAGCTCCACCAACTCATCTGCAAAAGTGTTGTCCACCCCTCAGTCTGCAAGGAAATCGGTTAGGTGGTCATATAAGGCCCAGTCCAGGGAATCTGTGTTAAGGGTATAATTAGTATCCTTCCATTCAGACTCGCTAGCAGACCGAAAGCTACTTCCCTGATAGAGAAGATGTCGCTCTTAGCCTCCTCTTCTTATTCAAGCTCATCCTCTGGATGATGACAGTCCAGCACAAGGGTCTTCTTGCCATCATTCTTTATGACTTCAATCATGAAATTGGGAGTTAATGTCAATTTAGGCTCCTGTTTTTCAACCTTCTGCCCTTTCGAGGGTTCCTCGTCACCATCAAATATTGGTGGGATGCTGCTGTTTTCCTCTTTTTTTTTTTTGTTTTTTTTGTTTCAGGGATGCTGTTGTTAATGTTGAAAGTGACAGTGATTTTTTTCCCCGGAGCACTAATTTAGCTTCTGTGCCATTCAGTTCCAGCTCCCAACCTCCAGACATCTTAGGGAGGGTTTTATGCTTCCGGATTTTCCTTTCCTCCTTAATTTAATCACTCAGGAAATCAACAAAAGCTTTGTCTCCTTTGGTGTGGAGTATGTGAAGTCGCAAGGGCAAAGCTTGAAGGCGGCTGGAGGCCTGGCCACTCCTCTTCCTCCTCATCCTCTTCATCTTCCTCATCTTCCTCCTTTTCCTTCTTTTTCTTACTTTTTTTAGCCTTGACAACTCCCTTTTTTGCTGCATCAGGCTTTCCTTTAGCTCGATATGCAGCAAAAATACAAAAAAAAATACCCTTTTTGTATTTTTCCTTCTGCTTCACAGCCTTCTTTTCATAAGGCTGCTTGTCATCTGCCGCAGTGTTAGTCCACATTTCTTCCAGTTTCTTCACAACATCACCAGTGGACAGGCCAGGATGTTCTCCTTTGATTTTTGGGCGATACTCAGAACAGAACAGGAAAAAGGCCGAAGGAGGCCTCTTGGGTGCATTGGGATCCTTGAACTTCTTTTTTGTCTTCCCTTTAGGAGGAATATAGATTTTCATTTCTCTCTCATAACGGGCCTTGTCCACCTTTGCCATACCTTCAAATTTTCCTTTCTTTCTTTTTTTTTTTTTGAGACGGCGTTTCTCTCGTTACCCAGGCTGGAATGCAATGGCGTGTTCTCGGCTTACTGCAACCTCTGCCTCCTGGGTTCAGGCAATTCTCCTGCCTCAGCCTCCTGAGTAGCTGGGATTACAGGCATGCGCCACCATGCCCAGCTAATTTTTTTTATTAGTAGAGACGGGGTTTCACCATGTTGACCAGGATGATCTCGATCTCTTGACCTCGTGATCCACCCGCCTCGGCCTCCCAAAGTGCTGGGATTACAGGCTTGAGCCACCGCGCCCGACCTAAATTTTCCTTTCTTTTTAGCAGACATGGTCTTCCACCTCTCTGAATACTTCTGAGAAAACTCTGAGAAGTTGACTGAAGCATCTGGGTGCTGCTTCTTATGTTCCTCTCGACAAATTTGCACAAAAAATGCATATGATGACATTTTGCCTGTCAGCTTCTTAGGATCTCCTTTGCCCATGTTTAGTTATTTTTCCTTAGCGAGGCACAGCGTCGCCCAGTGCCCATCCAGCTCTCACTTGCCCCGGTGCTGTCTCTGTGGAGCTCAATGTACTGCAATGGCTGTGAGAGCGGGAGCCAGATGCAGCCTCCTCACTCTCTCTGCTCTGTAACATTACTCCTATTATTATTTTTGAGACAAGGCCTTGCTCTGTCACCCAGGCTGGGGTTCAGTAGTGTGATCATGGCTCACTGCAACCCCAAGCTCCTGGGCTTGAGCCATTCTCCAGCCTCAGCCTCTTGAGTAGCTAGGGCCACATGTCCACAACTTCATGCCTAGTTACTTTTTAAATTTTTTCTAAAGATGGGGTCTCACTTTGTTGCCCTGGCTGGTCCCAAACTCCTGGCTGGTCTCAAACTCTCAAGCAACAGCCTTACAAAGCACTGGGATTACAAATGTGAACCACCCTGCCCAACCAAGATTTTTATTTTAGCTCCAGAACATTCTGTGAGCATTTGGGAAGAATGTTCTCCCTTTAGTATTAATTACAGTGATGATTTATTGAGCATTTACTATGCATTAGGCCTTGTGCTTGACTTAAAGGGGGTTATAGTAGTGAACAAGATAGATTTGATTTCTCCCTTTATGACCGTAGTGAAGATATCTTATCCTATTGCCTCCTTAAGGCTATGCCTAGAAGAAAGGGAACATCAGATATTGTCCTGAAGAGTTTGCTCTGATTCTGAGACTTTAGGGAGATCTGAATCCAAGTTCAAGAATCATGGGCTGACTGCCTCAGAGATATCTAGATGATAAGGTTTTCCTTGCTCTTCTTTTTTGAATTACGTCCTTGGGTTGATGCAAGGAAGGGAAAGATCATTCCTAGTGGCCCTGGCTCGCACCTGAAATCCCAGCACTGTGGGAGGCTGAGGTAGGCAGATTGCTTGAGCTTTGGGCAACACAGTGAAACCCCATCTCTACAAAAAATATGAAAATCAGCCTGGTGTGTGAAAATCAGCTGGGTGTGCCTATGGTCCCAGCTACTAGTGGGCTGAGGCAGGAGATCATCTGAGCCCAGGAGGTCAAGGCTGCAGTGAGCTGTGATTGTGCCACTGCACACCAGCCTGAGTGACAGAGTGAGACCTTGTCTCAAAAAAAAAAAAAAGAAGTGAAAAGCTATATAAATAAAAGGGAGTATATTATTAGCGCTAGGGAGGAGATAGGAACATTCCCTGAAAAATAAACTCACAGTTATGCTTATACAAGGAGTGGTCATGCTACTTGTTTGACTAATATTTGTGAAAGTGCTTTGAAAAAAGTGAAAAACCATGTAACTACAAGGGAATAGTTTTATTATCATTGTTACTCTTAGGGAGTGGGTATTGAGTTGAGGATCATTTATGGAATAACCACATATTCGTTATGCCAATACAAACTCTAGACAATTTTTGTCATGGTGACTTAGTTTTAATTTAACTGTTATTTAAAAAACTCAAATTTCTTTTAATCCTTTTTTATTGTGATAAAGTGTGAGTGACTAACTCTTCCTACAAAGAGGAAGTACTGCACATCAAGTACATATTTAAAATTGGATCATTTGCTCATGGTCAATCACATTTAGTAGCCAACTGCAGCCTAAGTCTTCTCTTCAGCTGTTAGGGCTCTTAATACTAACCTCCACTCAATAATGCTATTTATTCGTTGTTTGTTTTTTGTTTTTGAGATGGAGTCTCACTCTTGTCGCCCAGGCTGGAGTGTAGTTGTGCGATCTCGGCTCACTGCAACCTCTGCCTTCTGGGCTCAAGAAATTCTTCTGCCTCAGCCTCCCAAATAGCTTGGATTACAGGCGCCTGCCACCATGCCCAGCTAATGTTTGTATTTTTAGTAGAGACAAGGTTTCACCATGTGGGGCAGGCTGGTCTCCAACTCCTGATCTCAGGTGATCTGCCCACCTTGGCCTCTCAAAGTGCTGGGATTATAGACGTGAACCGCTGTGCCCGGCCTAGTTATTCTTACTAATTAGTAACAAAAATTACTCAGTAAACCTCACAAAGGAAATTGGTGAAGACTAAGACATGAATCCCTTAACTCCTGGTTTATGCACCATTAACTATGCATTTTTTACTATTATTATTTAGAATTTCTGTAATGCTGTTAAACTAACAGCAAACTACTTTAAATTGGTCCATTTACTGATCTTTACACTGTTTAATTAGCTTCATCAGGGAGTCTCTGGCAGCTGGATTCATTACTCATCAGTTTTCTAGATGCTAAAAAATTATGTATCTATACAAAATTAATATGTCTCTGAATTCAGTTTATGTTGTTGTCTTCATTATTTGGTTCATTTCTCTCAGTGTCTAAAATAAGGTGGTGTGACCCCTCTTTAGGGGAACTGAACTGTTGAGTTCAGTTTTCTTTACTCTTCAATCTGTTCTATTAGGGTTGTATCAAGGTACTTTTTCTCTGGATCTGGAATACTTTGGTTCAGTTCCTGTACAAAATAGGCTCATATTTCTGGGTATTTTGTTTATGCTGGATTAATAAACAGTGACCAGTATAACCGCCCTATTTACCTGTCTCTCTACTGGTTTATTTTATGTTTTTTTCCCTTTCTTCTCTGGTCCCTAACTATACTTTTATTCAGTTAACTTTTATTGTAACACCTACCTTGCCACAAAGAAGTCACAGGAAGGAGAGGCAGCTCTGCAAATAAAATGCAGTGTGATTAGTGCTGTAATGGAGCTATAAGTTCAAAGAGCTTTTCTCATAACCCAGAGCATATTCCCCAAAGTTCAGTCACCACTGTGCCTTTCTTCCCTTCATTATTCTGCATCATTATTCTACATTCAACTCAAGACAGCTTTTCTACTTTTGAGACTTTAACATTTCTATGCTGATGAGACTTATTTTTTTGCCTTTTTGATCACTGACATGTCTCCTAAACTCCAGTGGAATAGCTTTGAATGTCAATTAGACTATTCCATTTGAGAGTTCCTTTGAAATACTGTGTGTAACATGCCTAAAATGGGGTTCATTTTCTTGAAATGAACTTACTGTGGAATGTCTGCATTCCTTTCAGTGATACTGACATTCTTATAATTCTCCAGGGTTAAAAATCTTGGCTTTTTTTTTTTTTTAGACGGAGTTTCGCTCATTACCCAGGCTGGAGTGCAATGGCGCGATCTCGGCTCCCCGCAACCTCCGCCTCCTGGGTTCAGGCAATTCTCCTGCCTCAGCCTCCTGAGTAGCTGGGATTACAGGCACGCACCACTGTGCCCAGCTAATTTTTTGTATTTTTAGTAGAGACGGGGTTTCACCATGTTGACCAGGATGGTCTCGATCTCTTGACCTCGTGATCCACCCGCCTCGGCCTCCCAAAGTGCTGGGATTACAGGCTTGAGCCACCGCGCCCGGCCAAAAATCTTGGCTTTTATGGTGGGGGAGAGGTTTCTCCTTTTTTGTTTCCCCATTATGGAATTGATTTTCTGTTAACTCTGCCTTTATAATATAGAATTATTGCTTATTAATTTAAACATAACTTTACTTTCTTCCCTTAAAGATTTTTATTTATTATTAAAGTACTTCAGACCAGATTTGAGGCCTTCTGTCAATAGGATAATCTCCTCTACTTTGAAGAATAATGCCCATTAAGATAGATAAATTTTTATGTGTTTGAAAAATTGTCACCGTGTCATATTAAATGTGTGCTACTAGTCTGCATTGAATACTTACCCACTTAGATATAATTCCATTTAGATATTCATTTATGTGTATACTTATCCATTTATATAGAACTATTTCTATCATAAGTGTCTGTTTATTGAAACATGATTGTTTCAGTTTGTCCTGCTTGCTCAGGTCTACTTCCTATCATATGCTTATTCAAGTGAGGAAAGGAAAGTAGATGGAGGAATGTGAAAAAAAGCCATGTTTATAGATCTCTCTTTTGCTGTTTTTTCCTGTTTCTTCTATTAGTATTATTTTTATTTTAATCTTTTTAAAATAGCTCCTAATTTCCATGTTTATTGCCATAACTTAGCTCTTTATATAGTATGGCCAATTATTTTAAAAAGATGTGAAAGTGTTTGTCGCAAAATAGAAAATCTACAGCCTTATTTTTTCTTCATAACACCAGATAAGAATACCACTCCTTGTAAACAGGCAGGACTGCTTTGCTGTTGATATATGGTTACATGGTTGTGATAGTTTGTTTTTGCCTCTTCCCTATATACCACCCTTTTGGTGTCAGGGAGACTTTTTTATTGTTGTTTCATTGTTTTGTTTTTTGGAGACAGGGTCTTGCTCTGTTTTCCAGGGTGAAGTGCAGTGGCATGACCATAGCTCACTGCAGCCTTGACCTCTTAGGCTCAAGGGATCTTCCCACTTAGTAACAGTCTTCTGAATAGCTGGGACCACAGGTGTGCACCACCATGCCCAGCTAGTTATAGAGATGGGATCTCGCCATGTTGCGCAGGCTAGTTTTAAATTCCTGGGCTCAAGCAATCCTCCCACCTTGGCCTCTCAAAGTGTAAGGATTACAAGTGTGAGCTACCATGCCCAGCCTGTTTATTTTCAAGTTCACTTTGTCCTCTTTGTTAATTTGTTGGGAAAGAGCTATTGACAGGTTAGAGAGATTGACAGGTCCAGGCTTTCTCAACATTGAGTAAGAAACAGTGGTGAATTATTGAATGTCTGACATAATCAAGTTTTTTTTTAAGAAAGTCTGAGATTCTTGTATTCAAAGAATAAAAAATCTATTATAATTTTATATCTTACAAAATCAACAACTCTAAGGTTCAGAATTTATCTAATGCTTTTCCCCCCAGGAGCTCATTTTGTAGACATGATCTCATTCATTCTTGAGGAGCAGTCAGACATTAGTGTTATCATCATCTCTGTTTCAGAGATGAGGAAACTGAGACTTACCTCAGCCTCATATATTAAGAAGGGAAACGTTTGAAGACTCATAGGTCACTGGTTATTCATTAAACTGTGAGAGACTACACTTAATTTTGACCTTTTGATACACTCTAAACAGACTCTTCTTGCCAAATTACCTAACACTTGGTGAGATTTTATAAAGGTTGGTTGAAGATCAAGACAAGCTAAAACAAATAGATTTTTGTCTTTTTTTTGCATCCTTAATATTTCTTTACTCTTTTCCTTGTTACATTTTTCTAATTGCATTTGACTGTTGAGAACATGTTGAAGATTTGATGTGACAGAAGGGGATGGAAAGGACAGAAGTGGTTTTTTTAACCAACCCTGACATAGTCCTTTTCCTTTTGAACTTGCATAGGTAAAACAGGAGGAAAAGGATAGCTCTTATTAGAGATCCTGGGAACTGGCTCATGCTCTGGCTGAGTGGTATATACTTGCTTTTATTCAGCAGTCCATGAGAGCTAACCTGCCTTGTACCTGTCTGGGCTTAAAATGCTTGAACTGTTGTAACTCCTCAGTGAGTAATCAGCTGGGCCCTTAAGTAATAATGACCAGTGTAATGTCCCTATTCACCTACTGGGTTGCCACACATCTTTCATCATCTTAGCTGGGAACACAAAGAGAGTCGTCTCCTTATAGTGGTATAGTGGAATTTGGCTGGAATGGGAAGAGCAGGTATTGTACTTTTTCTTGAGTAGACTTTATGACTAGCCATTTAATACATTCTGAAGAATGGTCAGATGATACCATATGCAAAAATTACCTCAAAATGTATCAAAGAACTAAAACTATAAAACTCTTAGAAAGATAGGTTTAAATCTTCATGACCTTGGATTACATAATGTTTTCTCGGATATGACATTTGAAGCACAAGCAACCAAAGGAAAAGTAGATAAATTGGACTTAAATAGGTATTAAAAACTCTTAGGCTTCAAAAGATGATATGAAGAAAGTGAAAAGATCAATTATACCTAAAAAAACAAAACAAAACAAAAAAACAAAACTGGAAAATAAAGATCTTTAGTTCCAAACCTCAGGAAAAAAAAGTGAAAAGATAATTCACAGATAAGAATAGTCTAGTATCCAGTGTACATAAAAGAACTTTTGCAACAACAATGAAAGGACAAATAGCCCACTTGAAAAATAGACAAAGGAGCTGAATAGACATTTGTTATGGATTGAATGTTTGTCCCCTCCCAAAATTCCCATGTTGAAGCCCCAACCTCCAAGGTGATAGTATTTGGAGATGGGGCCTTTGGGAGGCAAGTAGGGTTAGATTAGATCATGAGAGTTGGGCCTTTATGATAAGATTAGTGGTTTTAGAAGAAGAGGAAGGGAGAGAGAGATTATTCTCTTTTTCCCTCTCCCTCCCTTGTATCTACCAAGAAAAGGCCATGTGAGGACACAATGAGAAGGCAGCATCTGAAAGCCGGGAAGAGAGCCCTTATCAGGAACCAGATCAACTGGCATCTTGCTCTTGGACTTCTCAGCCTTCAGAATTGTGAGAAATAAATTTCTCTTAAGTTACCTAGTTTATGGTCTCTTGTTATGGCAGCTTGAGTGGACTAAGACAACATTTATCCTAAGAAGATATACACATGGCCAATACCCATGAAAAGATAGATGCTCAGCTTCATTAGTCATTAGGGAAAAATGGGAGTCAAAAAACAATGAGGCTGGGCACAGTGGCTCATGCCTGTAATACCAGCACTTTGGGAGGCCAAGGCGGGATGATCACCTGAGGTCAGGAGTTTGAGACCAGCCTGGACAATATAGTGAAACGCTGTCTCTACTAAAAATACAAAAATTGGCCGGGCGCGGTGGCTCACGCCTGTAATCCCAGCACTTTGGGAGGCCGAGACGGGCGGATCACGAGGTCAAGAGATCGAGACCATCCTGGTCAACATGGTGAAACCCCGTCTCTACTAAAAATACAAAAAATTAGCTGGGCATGGTGGCGCATGCCTGTAATCCCAGCTACTCAGGAGGCTGAGGCAGGAGAATTGCCTGAACCCGAGAGGCGGAGGTTGCGGTGAGCCGAGATCGCGCCATTGCACTCCAACCTGGGTAACAAGAGCGAAACTCTGTCTCCAAAAAAAAAAAAACAAAAAAAAAATACAAAAATTAACCAGGCATGGTGGCACGTGCCTGTAATCCCAGCTTCTTGGGAGGCTGAGGCAGGAGAATCGCTTGAACCTGGGAGGTGGAAGTTGCAGTGAGCTGAGATCGTGCCGCTGCACTCCAGCCTAGGTAACAGAGTGAAACTCTGTCTCAAAAAAAAAAAAAAAAAAAAAGAGATACCCTTTCATCTCTTCATATCCACTAGTATGGATATCATTTTAAAAACCACCAGAAAATAACATGTGTTGACAAATACATAGAGAAGTTGGAAGCTTCCTACATTGCAGGCGGGAATGTAAAATCCTGCAGCTTTAGAAGTTTCTCAAAAAGCTAAACGGAATTATATGACCCAGCAATGTCACACAAAAACTTGTATGAAAATATAGCAGCATTATTCATAATAGCCAGAAAGATGGAAACAACACAAATGCTTATAAACTGATGGACAAAACGTGCTATATCCATACGATGGGATATTATTCAGCCATAGAAATTAAGTACTGATACATGCTATGACACAGATGAACCTTGAAAACATGCCCAGTGATAGAAGGCAGACGTGAGAGATCATATATTGTGTGATTCCATTTATATGAAATGTTTAAAATAGGGAAATCCATAGAGTTATATCCAAAGTAGGTTAGTGAGAAGAGGAAGGAATGGGGAGTTATTACTAAATGAGTATGAGGTTTCTTTTTGGGATGATAAAAATGTTCTGGAATTAGATAGTAATTATGGTTGCATAACCTTGTGAATATACTAAAAATTATACAGTTAAAATGCTGAATCTTATGGTCTGTAGATTATATCTTGGTATTTTTTTATTTTAAAAATTTTAAGTTTTTAGTAGAGATAGGATCTTACCATGTGGCCCAGACTGGTCTCAAAACTCCTAGGATCAAGCGGTCGTCTCACTTTGGGCTTCCAAAGTGTTGAGATTACAGGTGTGAGCCACTGTACCTGGCTGTGTCTCAGCCTTTAAAAAACAGTGGTAATATGGTACTTTGGGAGGCCAAGGCAGGAGGATGTCTTGAGGTCAGGAGTTCGAGACCAGCCTGGCCAACATGGTGAAACCCTATCTCTACTAAAAATACAAAAATTAGCTGGGCATGGTGGCCGGTGCCTGTAATCCCAGCTACTTGGGAGGCTGACACAGGAGACTGGCTTCAACTCAGAAGGTGGAGGTTACAGTGAGCTGAGATCATGTCACTGCACTCCAGCCTGGGTGACAGAGCCAGACTCCATCTCAAGCACACACACACACACACACACACACACACACACACACACCAGTGGTAATATGGAATTGAAGTTTTTTGATCTCCATCTTCCCCTTTACTTCCCTCTTCTCTCTTCTGACACCCTTTCTGGCCTCCCTTCCCATTGCTGGCCACATAACATAGTATAATCCCCTGCTGCCTTGACTTTCCACCTTTTCTTTCTTATCAGTCTCCAGGCTTGGGTAATGACCTTTTTTTTTTTCATTCTTATTTCCAAGCTACCAAGTGTTGCTTGTGTAAATCATAAAACAGAATGTTGGGTATGCTACAGTTTTAAGCAGAATTTCTAATTTTATCGGTGCTGTTCAGTACTCTTTTATTTATTTTGTTTATCCTTTTATGTAATTCCCATATTAAATATTTCAAATTACCTGACATTCATCTAAATAAATTTCTTGGCCTTCTATTTTTCTGAAAAGGTTGAGGTTATTCAAATGGTACTTCTTCCAATTTCTTTTTTTCTTTTCTTTTTTTTAGAGATGAGGTCTTGCTATGTTGCCCAAACTGGTCTTGAACTCCTGGCTCAAGCAATCCTCCCTCCTCGGCCTCCCAAAGTGCTGGGATTACAGGCATGAGCCACTGAGCTCAGTTATTCCAATTTCTTTTTAAGAAATTTAAATTCAGGTGCGGTGGCATGTGCCTGTAGTCGCAGCTACTCAGGAGGCTGAGGCTGGAGGATCCCTCGAGTCCAGGAGTTCTGGGCTGTAGTGCGCTGTGCCGATCAGGTATCTGCACTAAGTTCGGCATCAATATGGTGACCTCCCGAGAGCAGGGGACCCACCAGCTTGCCTAACGTGGGTAAACTGGCCCAGGTCGGAAATGGAGCAGGTCAAAACTTCTGTGCTGATGAGTAGTGGGATCACGCCTATGAATAGCCACTGCACTCCAGCCTGGGCAACATAGCGAGACCCCGTCTCTAAAAAAAAAAAAGAAGAAATTTAAATTTGAAATATTACGTTGTAATCAAGATCTGTCTCTTATTTGCTGCATGCCTTTAGACAAATCAGTCTTCTTTTTTTTGAGACGGAGTTTCGCTCTTGTTACCCAGGCTGGAGTGCAATGGCGCGATCTCGGCTCACTGCAACCTCTGCCTCCTGGGTTCAGGCAATTCTTCTGCCTCAGCCTCCTGAGTAGCTGGGATTACAGGCACACACCACCGTGCCCAGCTAATTTTTTGTATTTTTAGTAGAGATGGGGTTTCACCATGTTGACCAGGATGGTCTCGATCTCTTGACCTCGTGAGCCACCACGCCCGGCCCAGACAAATCAGTCTTATGACAACTACTTCTGTCATCTCTGAAATATCTTTTTTTTTTGAGACTGAGTCTCACTCTGTCACTCAGGCTGGAGTACAGTGGTGTAATAACAGCTCACTGCAGCCTTGAATTCCTAGGCTGAAACAATTCTCCCGCCAAGTAACTGGGACTACAGGCCTACATTATCATGTTTGGCAAATTATTTTATTTTTTGTAGAGACAGAGGTCTTGCTATTTTGTCCAGGCTGGTCTTGAACTTCTGGGCTCAAGCAATCCTCTTTCCTTAGCCTCCCAAAGTGCTGGGATTACAGGAGTAAGCCACTGTGTGCCCAGCCTACTCACTGCTCTCACCTATTCCCATTTACTCAATTCCTTAGTCTTTTATGAAGTGACTCTTTCCCTTTCCCTTTTTTTTTTAAAATAGATGGGGTTTCACCATCTTGGCCAGGCTAGTCTTGAACTCATGACCTCAGGTGATCCAGCAACCTTGGCCTCCCAAAGTGCTGGGATTACTTTGGGAGCCACTGCGCCCGGCCCCGACTCTATTTTTACCGTTCTATTGAAACCACCCCTGAAAGCTCAACATTAATCTCAATTATAGTTTTATATTTAATCATTGCTTTATAATCATAAAATGAATATATGTTTATTGCAGAACATTTGGAAAACATAAAATATAAAGAAATGAAAATTACTTATAAATCTACCATTCAGAGTTAATCATTTTAAAATTTGATGTTTTTTCTTACAGTTTTTTCTAGTAATAATTACATACAAGCCTGATCAATATGTCATACATATCTAATATGGCCTTCCTTCCTTTCCTTCCTTTTGTTCCTTTCTTTTTTTCTTCTCCTTCCAGAGCAGGGCTAACTCCTAGGCAATGCCAGAGTCAGCCTGGTTTGGTTTCTTTTTATTTATTTACAAAATTAGAATCATTGTATATGGAGCTTTGTAACTTACATTTTTCACTTGACATTAATGTGAACATTTTCAGTCACTTTTTTACATTGCTTAATGTCTTAGCCTGAATTTTTGTGTCTTTCATCATGCTTTTGAACATAGTAGTTAAAAATTAATTGTGAATGAATGGATACCTTAAGAGGTGAGGCTAAAAAATTTAGGCTGGGCATGGTGGCTCATGCCTGTAATCCAGTACTCTGGGAGGCCAAGACCTCCTCACTAGAGGTCAGGAGTTCGAGACCAGCCTGGCCAACATGGTGAAACCCTGTCTCTACTAAAAATACAAAATTTAGCCAGGTGTTGAGGCGGGCATCTGTAATCCCCAGCTACTCAGGAAGCTGAGGCCAAGATCGCACCACTGCACTCTAGCCTGGGCAACAGCAAGACTCTGTCTCAAAAAAAAAAAAAAGCCTGAGAAATTTAGAGGAACAGCATATGACTGTAACATTTAAAACCATTCTGGTTAGCCACTTACCAGCTTTGTCATTATGGACAAGTTATATAACCCTGTGCCTCGGTTTTCTCATTTGTAAAATGGGAGTAACAACAGTTAGGGTTGTTAGGAAGACTAAAATGAGAGAATTTATTTTAAGTAATTCCAGTAGTGCCTGGAACATAGAGGGCACTGAAGGCTTCTGTTTATGTTTTTGACTGCTTCATCTCCCTTCCCCATATCTCCAGCCTCGATCTGTCCCCTAAGCGTCAAAGCCATTTGCCATACAGAAATCAGAGTAATTAAAAAAAGAAAAGCAGGCCGGGTGCAGTGGCTCACGCCTGTAATCCCAGCACTTTGGGAGGCCTAGGCGGGTGGATCATGAGGTCAAGAGATCAAGACCACCCTGGCCAACATGGTGAAACCCCGTCTCTATTAAAAACACAAAAATTAGCTGGGTGTGGTGGCATGCGCCTGTAGTCCCAGCTACTTGGGAGGCTGAGGCAGGAGAATTGCTTGAACCCAGGAGGCTGAGGTTGTAGTGAGCCGAGATTCCGCCACTGCACTCCAGCCTGGCGCCTGGAGAGCGACAGAGCAAGACTCTGTCTCAAAAAAAAAAAAAGAAAAAAAAAGGAAAGCAAATTGTATTATTCCCCTTCTTAAAACCCAATACTTAGCATTGAAACTGTGAAATAGCAAGAAAACTAGAATTAGAAGTGGAACCCGTGGATGTGAGTGAATTGCTCCAATCTTATGATAAAACTTGAATGGGGCCAGATATGGTGCCTCACACCTATAATCCCAGTGCTGTGCGTGGCCAAAGCAGGAAGATTTTTTTGAGGCCAGGAGTTCAAAACCAGCCTGGGTAACATAGTGAGACCTTGTCTCTACAAAAAAGCTTTAAAAATTGGCTGGGTGCCATGACACATACCTGTAATCCCAGCTACTTGAGAGGCTGAGGTGGAAGTATCACTTGTGCTCAGGAGTTAGAGGCTGCAGTGAGCTATGATTGTGCAACTGCAATCCACCCTGGGTGACAGAGTGAGAGCTTGTCTCAAAACAAAACAAAACAACAACAAAATACTTGAATGGATAGCGTGTTACTTCTTATGGATGGGCAAAGAAAATGGTCTCTTGTAATGGAATTTATTCCTGGTGAACATGCTGTGAATGTTTTTGAAATGACAACAAAGGATATACAATACTACATGAGTTGATAAAGGAGTGGCAGGGTTTGAGAGAATTGACTCCAATTGTGAAAGAAGTTCTACTGTGGGTAAAATTCTTTCAAGCAGCATCACATGCTACAGATAAATCTGTCATGAAAGGAAGAGCCAATCAATGGAGTAAACTTTATTGTCTTATTTTAAGAAACTGGCTGGGTACGGTGGCTCATGCCTGTAATCCTAGCGCTTTGGGAGGCCAAGGCAGATGGTTCGCTTTAGACCAGGAGTTTGGCACTAGTCTGAGCAACATGGCAAAACCCCATCTCTACTAAAAATAAAAAAAAAATTAGCTGGGTGTGGTGGTGTACACCTATAATCTCAGCTACTTGAGAGGCTGAGGCATGAGAATCGCTGCAACCTTGAAGGTGGAGGTTGGAGTGAGCTGAGATCGTCCTACTGCACTCCAGTCTGGGCAACAGAACAGGCGGGACTCTGTCTCAAAAAAAAAAAAAAGAAAGAAAGAAAGAAAAAGAATGTCACAGCCACCCCAGCCTTCAGCAGCCACTACCCTGATTAATTAGCAGCCCTCAACATTGAGGTAAAAAACCCTCCACCAGCAAAAAGATTGCTTAGGTTCACTGAAGGTTTAGATGATAGTTAGCATTTTTTAGCAATAAAGTATTTTTACGCTAAAGTATGTATATTGTTTTTTAGACATAATGCTGTTGCATACTTAACAGACTATGATATAGTGTAAACATAACTTTTAATATGCCCTGAGAAATAAAAAAATTGTATGACTCACTTTATTGCAATATTTGCTTTATTATGGTGGCCTGGAACCTAATCCACAATACCTCCAAGATATGCCTGTATGTATATATACATAATACATAGCAGGGATCCCCAGCCCCTGGGCCATGGACCATGATACAGTTTGGCTGTGTCCCCACCCAAATCTCATCTTGAATTTTTTTTTTTTTTTTTTTTGAGACAGTCTTGCCCTGTTACCCAGGCTGTGCAATGGCGAGATCTCATCTCACTGCCTCCCCAGTTCAAGCGATTCTCTTGCCTCAGCCTCCTGAGTAGCTGGGATTACAGGCACATGCCACCGTGCCTGGCTAATTTTTCGCATCTTTAGTAGAGATGGGGGTTTCGCCATGTTGGTCAGGCTGGTTTCAAACTTCTGGCCTTGTGATCTGCCTTCCTCGGTCTCCCAAAGTGCTGGGATTACAGGCGTGAGCCACTGCGCCCAGCCTTGAATTATTGTTCCCATAATACCCATGTGTCGTGGGAGGGACCAGGTGGAGATAATTGAATAATTGAGGTGGTTTCCCTCATCCTGTTCTTGTGATAGTGAGTTCTCATGAGATCCGATGGTTTTATAAGGAGATTCCTCCTTTCCTGGGCACTTCCCCCGCCTGTCGCCATGTAAGAATGTGCCTGTTTAGCCTTCTGCCATGATTGTAAGTTTCCTGAGGCCTCCCTAGCCATGTGGAACTGTGAGTCAATTAAACCTCTTTTCTTTGTAAATTACCCAGTCTCAGGTATGTTTTCATAGTAGCATGAGAACAGACTAATACAGACCAATACCAATTCGTGGCCTGTTAGGAAATAGGCAGCATAGCAGGAGATGAGCAGCAGGTAAGCAAACATTACCATCTGAGCTGCCTCCTGTCAGATCATTGGCAGCATTAGATTCTCATAAGAGCACAAAGCCTGTTGTAAACAGCACATGGGAGGGATCTAGTTTTTGTGCTTCTTATGAGAATCTAATGCCTGATGATCTGAAGTGGAATAGCTGAATCATATGTTGGGTGTGTCTGTGACTTTAAACAAAATTGCCAAACTGTTTTTCAAAGCGGTTGTACTATTTTTGATTCCCATGGGCACTGATGAGAATTATACTTCCTTGTCAGTACTTGAGATAGTTGATCTTTTTATTTTTAGCCGTTTTGCTAGGTATGCATTGTGATTTCAATTTGTATTTGCCTAATGACTGATGATGTTAAAAATCTTTTTGTGTGCTTGTCTTCTCTTTATATATTGTCTTTGGTGAAGTGTATATTCAAATATTTGGCCATATTTTAACTGAGTTCTTTGTTTCTTCTTCTGCTTCTTTTTTTTTTGAGATGACGTCTCATTCTGTCACCAAGGCTGGGGTGCAATGGTGCAATCTTGGCTTACTGCAACCTCTGCCTCCTGCATGCAAGTGATTCTCCTGTCTCAGCCTCCCCAGCAGCTGGGATTATAAGTGTGTGCCTCCTCGCCTGGCTAATTTTTGTATTTTTAGTAGAGACAGGGTTTCACCATGTTGGCTGGTATCTACCCACCTCAGCTTCCCGAAGTGCTGGGATTGCAAGCATGAGCCACTGCGCCCAGCCAGGTTCTTTGTTTTCTTCTTGTTGAAGTTTGAGAGTTTTAAAAAATATAGATACAAGTCCTTTATCAAGACATATGATTTGAAAGTATTTTCTCTCACACTTGGCTTGTCTTTTCATTCTTTTAATAACATATTTAGTAGTTCTTAATTTTTATGAAGTCAAATCTATTGTTTTGCTTTTTTCAGATTATACTTTTGGTGTCATGTAGGAAATATTTGTCTAATCTAAGGTCACAAAGATTTGTGCGTTCTAAATGTTGTAAAGTTTGGGGTTTTACATTTAGGTTCTGGTCCATTATGAGTTAATTTTTTGTATATGTTGCACGGTATGGATCAAAATTTTTTTGCATATGAATATCCCAGTTATTCCCAGCACCATTTATTGAAAAGACTATCCTTTGTCCACAAAATTGATTTTGCACTTTTGCTGAGAACTAATTGACTATATATGTATGGATCTATTTATGGACTCTCTATGCTGTTCTTTTGGCCTGTTTGTCTTGATGCCAACACTCTCTTGATTACTGTAGTTTTAAAATAGGTTTTCAAGTCAGTCAGTGTAAGTCCTTCAAATTTGTCCTTTTTAAAAAGTTGTTTTGGCTACTATAGGCCTTGGCATTTCCATATGACTTTTAGAATTTGCTGGTTAATGTCTACAAAAAAGTCTGCTAGGATTTTGATTGAGACTACACTATATTTCTAGATCAATTTGGCAGGCAGCTAGCATCTATGTTAGCAATATTGAGTCTTCTAATTCATAAACACAGTATATCTCTCCTTTTTTATTAGTAGGTCTTTTTAAAATTTCTCTGAACAGTATTTTTTCAGTGTAAATATTTGATCAGATTTAACACTTTAATATTTCTAATACTATGGTAAGTGGTGTTTTGTGTTTTTTTTTTTTTTGAGATAGAGTCTCGCTCTGTTACCCAGGCTGTTGTGCAATGGCGTGATCTTGGCTCAATGGCGTGATCTTGGCTCATTACAACCTCTGCCTCCCAGACTCAATCAATTCTCCTGCCTCAGCCTCCTGAGTAGCTGGGATTACAGGTGTGTGCCACCATGCCTGGCTAATTTTTTGTATTTTTAGTAGAGGTGGGGTTTCACCATGTTGGCCAGGCTGGTCTTGAACTCCTGACCTCAGGTGATCTGCCTGCTTCAGCTCCCAAAATGCTGGGATTGCAGGCGTGAGCCAAAGCCCTGCAGGTAAGTGGTGTTTTTTCAAGCATTTCATTTTCCAGTGGTTTCTTGCTAGTATTGGAAATACAATTGATTTTTATATATTTTTCAAGCTTCTAAACTAGCCTGGGAAACACAGCAAGACCCCATATCTACAAACATTTCTAAAAGTTAATTGGGTGTGGTGCTGCATGCCTATAGTCCTAGCTACTCAGGAGGCTGAAGCAGGAGGATCAATTGAGCCCAGGAGTTGGAGGGTGCAGTGAGCTATAATTTTGCCACTGCATTCCAGCCTGGGTGACAGAGCAAGACCCTATCTCAAAAAAATAAAAATCTTGTCTGGGCACTCTGCCTCATGTGTAATCCCAGCACTTTGGGAGGCTGAAGCGGTTAGATCATCTGAGGTCAGGAGTTCGAGACCAGTCTGGCCAACATGGCAAAACCGTGTCTCTGTTAAAAAATGCAAAAATTAGCTTGGTGTGATGGTGCATGTCTGTATTCCCAGCTACTCCAAAGGCTGAAGCAGGAGAATCAGTTAAACCTGAGAGATAGAGGTTGCAGTGAGCCGAGATCATGCCACTGCACTTCAGCCTGTATTGTTGGATTTGATTTGCCATAATTTTAATAAGAATTTTTGCATCTATATTCACAAAGGATATGTGTAATTTTCTCTTCTTGTAATGTCTTTGTCTTGTTTTGATACAAGTAATGCTGACCTCATAGAATGAGCTTGGACATATATTCTCTGTTCTTCAATTGCCTAGAAGAGTTTGTAGAAGATATTATTTCTTCCTTAAATATTTGGTACAATTCTGTCCTTAAATATTTGGTACTAATCATCAAGGAAGTCTTCTGGGCCTGATTTTTCTTCCCTGGGAAATATTTTAACTACAAATTCAATTTCTTTAATAGCTATATGGCTATTCTCTTTCTCACCCAGGCTGGAGTATTCACTGCAGCTTTGACCTCCCTGGTTCAAACGATCCTCCTGCCTCAGATTCCTAAGTAGCCAAGACTGTAGACATGCACCACCATACCTCGCTAATTTTGTATTGTTTGTAGAGACAGGGTCTCACTGTGTTGCCCAAGCTGGTCTTAAACTCCTGGGCTCAAGCGATCTGCCCACCTCAGACTCCCAAAGTGCTGGGATTTTATAGGCGTGCACCACTGCACCTGGCCTCTCTTTTTTCTGAGTAAGCCTGGGTTATTTGTGTCTTTCAAGGAATTTGTCCATTTTTTCTAAGTTATTGAGTTTATTGACAAAAATGTTCTTAATTTTCTTCATTATCTTTCTAATCTTTGTAGAATCTCTAGCAATATCTCCTTTCTTATTCCTGGTATTGGTTACTTATGTCTTCTCTTTTATTTTCCTTGATCAGTCTGGTTAGAACCAGCTTCTTCCTATTGTTTTCTATTTCATTCGTTTATACTGTAATCTTTTATTCTTTATTTTAATTGTTTTGGGTCTTATTTGCTCTTTTGTTTCTAGTTTTATAAAGTGAAAGCTGCGATCATTGATTAGAGATAATTCTTTTCTACACTGAAGTCATAATGACATTTTATATAATTTTTTTTTTTTTGAGATGGAGTTTTGCTCTTGTTGCCCAAGCTAGAGTGCAATGGAGTGATCTTGGCTCACTACAACCTCCGCCTCCCAGGTTCAAACGATTCTCCTGCTTCAGCTTCCCGAGTAGCTGGGATTCCAGGCACCCACCACCACACCCGGCTAATTTTTGTATTTTTAGTAGAGACAGAGTTTCACCATGTTGGCCAGGTTGGTCTTGAACTCTTGATCTCAAGTGATCCACCTTCCTTGACTTCCCAAAGTGCTGGGATTGCAGGAGTAAGCCACCATGCCTGGCCTATATAATTTCTTTAATAGTTCTAAAGTTTTAAAAGTATATTATTATTACATAGAATGAATCTGGAGTTTATTTTATTTTTGTTTTGCTTTGCTAACCAGCTGACTTTAATGGAGTTTATTTTTATTTATAAGTTAGGAATCTAATTTAAATCCTTTTCCAAACAGATTGCTACTTGTCTCAACTCAGTTTGTTATTGAATAGTACTTTCCCCAATCATTTATATTACTATTCTGTCATATACTAAGATTCTAAATAAGGTGAGATCTGTTTCTGGGTAATCTAGTCTTTATCTCTGTGCCTAGGCCAGTACTGTAGAGTTTTATTTCCTAAAGCTTTAGAATAAATCTTGCTGTGTGATAGGGCAAATCTCTCCTCTTTGTTTTTCTTTTTCAGAATTGTCTTCGGTTTTTCAAACCTTTGCTCTTGCCTATAAGTTTTATTATTAGTTAAGTTCCAGACTGGGCACAGTGGCTTATACCTGTGATCCCAGCACTTTGGGAGGCTGAGGTGAGCAGATCACTGGAGGTGGGAGTTTGTGACCAGCCTCGTCAACATAGTGAAAACCCCTCCTCTACTAAAAATACAAAAATTAGCTGGGCTTTGTGGTATGCGCCTGTAATCCCAGCTACTTGGGAGGCTGAGGCAGGAGAATCGCTTGAACCCAGGAGGCAGAGGTTGCAGTGAGCCAAGATCATGCTGTTGCACTCCAGCCTGGGCGACAGAGTGAGACTCTGTCTCAAGACAAAAAAAAAATTCCACAAAAAATCTTGTGATTTTGATTGCTGTTAAATGAAATTATAGATTAGTTTGGTGGCAGTGAACATTTTTAGCATTGTTTTTGTGAGATGATGTAACTTGTCATTTATTTAGATTTTCTTTTTAAAAATGTTATTTAAATTATCACAATTAAGAGATAGGCACTATAATCTCCAGTATGTAGACTCTGTAGAAGAGCAAATGGCTATAAGCCAAAGTCTGCCTGACTTTAGAGACCATTTTGCCAGATGTTATTATTTGTTCAAAATATTTTCTGCTCTCCTTCTAGGAGAATTATACTTTTTGCCCTATCATTATAAGGCTAGGTCGTGTACCTTGCCAGGGCCAATGAAATGTGAGTGGAAGTAACATGTGTCGCTTTCCAGAAGAAGCTTTAGAATCTCTGTGTATTTTGCTGGTAGCTTCTTTTCCTTTACCATAAAGCTAGGATGTCTCAGATGAGGGGGTGTCCTTTAGCCCGAGTCTTGCTTTGATGTGGCTCTTGTTAGCTTTGCATTCACTTGTGGTTCTGCAACCCCTTAACAGGCTTCTGGAGTTCTTACAAAGATAATTTGATATTGTTGTTAAGTTGGTTTTTCTGTGGGGGAAATGAGTACCTGGGGCTTCCTATCCCGCCATCTTGCTGATGTCATCCCTATTTAGATCTTTTATGTTAACACTTTTCAATTCTTTTCATTATGGTCTTGGATATCTTTTGTTATAGTTATTTCTATAGTCTTATAGTTTTTGTTGCTATTATGAATGGTATTCATTTTTTTCAACCCTACTGAATTAATCCCTTATGAATTTGGATACTTTATCTGTGGATTCTTTTGGATCCTCTATATGGGCACTCGAAGCATCTTTAAATTATGACAACTCCATCTTTTCAATCCTTATATGGCTTACTTCTTCTCTTTTTTTTTTTTTGAGATAGAGTCTTACTCTGTTGCCCAGGCTGGAGTGCAGTGGCACGATGTCAGCTCACTGCAACCTCCACCTCCTGGGTTCAAGAGATTCTCCTAACTCAGCCTCCTGAGTAGCTGGTACTGTGGGCATGTGCACCACAATAGAGACAGAGTTTCACTATGTTGACCATTCTGGTCTTGAACTCCTGGCCTCAGGTGATCTGCCTGCCTTGGCTTCCCAAACTGCTGGAATTACTGGCATGAGCCGCCATGCCTGGCATATGGCTCACTTCTTTTCCTTGTCATATTGTATTGGATAGACTAGTACTAGTATTAAATAGAATAGCAGGGGTAATATTAGGCATCTGTGTCTTGCTTTCCTTAAATGGGATTATGTAAAAGCCTACCATTGGCCAGGTGTGGTGGCTCATGCCTGTTATCCCAGCACCTTGGGAGGCTGAGGTAGGCGGGTCACGAAGTCAGGAGATCGAGACCATCCTGACCAATATGGTGAAAACCCATCTTTACTGAAAATACAAAAATTAGTTGGCCATGATGGCACATGCCTATAGTCCCAGCTACTTGGGAGGCCTAGGCAGGAGAATCGCTTGAACTCAGGAGGCAGAGGTTGCAGTGAGCCGAGATTTTGCCACTGCACTCCAGCCTGGCAACAAGATGAGACTCCGTCTCAAAAAATAAAATAAAAGTCTACCATTAAAGGCCGGATGCAGTGGCTCATGCCTATAATCCAAGTACTTTGGGAGGTCAAGATTGGGGGATCATTTGAGGCCAAGAGTTTGAGACCCGCCTGGTCAACATAGCAAGACCCCTATCTCTTAAAAGAAAAATATTATTACTTATATTTGCAATAGTTATTGTACCTGCTTCTTGTTAAGTTTAGGAAATTCTCTTCTATTCCTAATTTGCCTGCAGTGTTTGTTATGAATGAGTGCTATGTTTTCTAAAATGTTCTTTCTGGACCAGGCCCAGTAACTCATGCAGGTAATCCCAGCACTTTGGGAGGCCAAGACAGGAGGATCATTTGATGCTGGGAGTATGAGACCAGCCTGGGCAGAATGGCAAGGCCCAGTCTCTACAAAAAAAACAAAACAAAAATTAGCTGGGCATGGTAGTTTGCACCTATAGTGTCCCAGCTTCTTGGGAGCTTGGGACAGAAGGATCATTTGGGCCCAAGAAGTGGAGACTGCAGTGAGTCAGAACTGTGCCACTGCATTCCAGCCTGGGCAACAGAATAAGACTCTGTCTCAAAAAAAATATGTATATCTTTGGCTGGGCATGGTGGCTCATGCCTGTAATTTCAACAATTTGGGAGGATTGCTTAAATCCAGGAGTTCAAGACCAGCTTGGGCAACATAGTGAGAACCCATTTCTACTTATAAGAAAAAAAAGTGTACACACACACACACACACACACATCTCTGATTATGCTACATAGAGAGAGATAGATATATCCTTAATCTAAGAATTATGGATATTTATGAATTATAAATTATAGCTCTTTAGTCCATGATGAGTTGTGTTAATAGACTTTTTGATGAAACATCCTTACAGTTGTAATCTAACAACTGTAAGCTCACACCTGTAATCATGATCATGGTATATAACTGTTACATATCCTGGATTTAATTTTTATATCTGTGTTCCTAGTGAGATTGGTTTATATCATCCTTGTCCTTTTTGGTATCAAGATTATACTAGCTCTATAAAATGAGTTGGTAGATGTCTCTTCTTTGGAACTTTTTGTATCTGTTCATTGAAGACTTGACAAAGCTAACCTATACACAAGAAAGTTTGAGTCCAGGCATGGTGGCTCAAGCCTGTAATCCCAGCACTTGAGGAGGCTGAGGCATGAGAATTTCTTGAACCAGGGAGGCAGAGGTTGCAGTGAGCCGAGATCATGCCAGTGCATTTCAGCTTGAGTGACAGAGTGAGATTCTGTCTCCAAAAAAAAAAAAAAAAAAAAAAATATATATATATATATATATATATATATATGGCTGGCATTGTGGCTCACACCTGTAATCTCAAACTTTGGGAGGTCAAGGCAGCATGATGGCTTGAGGCCAGGAGTTTGAGGTTATAGTGATCTCTGATCATGCTACCATGCTCCAGCTTGGGTGACAGACTGAGACCCTTTATTTGGGAAAAAAAGAGTGTGTGTGTGTGTACACAAGAAATTGGCCTGTTTACTTCTTTTTGTTTATCTTTTTATTCATTTATACATATTTATTAGCACCTGCCATGCACCTGCTTGTGTTAGATGTTTCATCTTAGTTTTCAAATTAATCGATGTGAAGTTATTTATGGTATTCTTTTATGTTTAAAGATATTTGTACTCATATCTCTTTTGAGCTTCTTTGCTTTTGTACCTTTTTCTTGATGGTTGTGATGATGATAATACTAATAACAATGATTTTATTTTAACTACAAAAAGGTTAAGTAACTTGCTCTAAGTCAGAAGTCTAGTAAGTGGTTGAATGGGATATATCAACCTAGACAGACTGGTTCCAGAGGCTATGTTTTAACTACCATTCCATAGTATTTTGGTCTACTCTAAGTATACTGTTTTACTAGAGGTTTGCCTATTTTATTAGTTTTTCAGATAACCAGTTCTTCATTTATGCTTTTTGAACAGAGATGTTATTTCTCTCTTCCCTTGACAACTTCTCACTTCACTCTTATACTACAAGTTGAGTAAATCTATATAATTGTACCCAGTAGCCTCACATTTGGCAGTGAGATTTGATAATCAGATTGTTGAGTTGTATAAAAAGGCAAATGCAGGCTTGTAAAGATGATCAAGTTTTTCTCTCTCCATTCTCAGTCTGTGTCCCTTTTGTTTGGGGACCAATGGTAGTATGAGGTTCAGGTGCTTATTCCTTTGTTGGAGACCTGGTAGCCACACCTTAGTTGACTGGCTTCTTGGCTAGGTGAGTTCTATGATTACACAGCCATGGCCACTAATCCCTCTGTTTTCTAAGGGAATGAAATTTAGAAGTGTAGAATGAAAAAAAAAAAGTGTAGAATGAAGACTGGGTGCTTTGGCTCATGCCTGTAATCCCAGCACTTTGGGAGGACGAGGCAGGTGGATCACCTGAGGTCATGTGTTGGAGACCAGCCTGGTCAACATGGTGAAACCCCATTTCTATTAAAAATACAAAAATTAGCTGGGAGTGGTGGTGGGTGCCTGTAATCCCAGCTGCTCAGGAGGCTGGGGCAGGAGAATTGCTTGAACCCAGGAGATGGAGGTTGCAGTGAACCGAGGTCCTGCCACTGCACTCCAGCCTGGGTGACAGAGTGAGGCTCCATCTCAAAAAAAAAAAAAAATTATAGAAAAGTCGTTTAGAATGAGTTATGTATTTATAATCTGAAATAAGAGACAGAATCTCACTCTGTCACCCAGGCTGGAGTGCAGTGGCATGATCTTGGCTCACCGCAGCCCCCGCCTCCTGAGTTCAAGTGATTCTTGAGCCTCAGCCTCCTGAGTAACTGGGATTTCAGGCGTGTACCACCATGCCCGACTAATTTTTGTATTTTTAGTACAGGCAGGGTTTCACATGTTGGCCAGGCTGGTCTCCAACCTGGCCTCAAGTGATCACCCACCTTGGCCTACCAAAGTGCTGGGATTACAGGTGTGAGCCACCATGCCTGGACTAAAATGAATGATTTGAGACAACATTTCTGAAAGATCACCGATCCTCCATTAAAATGCCCTACTTTCTCTTTCCTTTTCTAAGCATGTCTAGGGTTGTTTTATAATATGGAAATAATTTGCCAGTTTAATGACATTCAAGCTACAATGACAACCTTCTTTTGACTTAATTAACCTTATTCTTAGAAATGTGTTAGTAGGCCAGGCGCAGTGGCTCACACCTGTAATCCTAGCACTTTGGGAGGCCAAGGTGGGTGGATCACCTGAGGTTGGGAGTTCGGGACCAGCCTGACTAACATGGAGAAACCCTGTCTCTACTAAAAATTCAAAAGCCAGGCGTGGTGGCGCATGCCTATAATCCCAGCTACTTGGGAGCCTGGGCAGGAGAATCACTTGAACCCAGGAGGCAGAGGTTGCGATGAGCTGAGATCAAGCCGTTGCACTCCAGCCTGGGCAGCAAGATCGAAACTGTCTCAAAAAAAAAAAAAAAAAAAAGAAAAGAAAGGAAAAGAAAAAAATGTGTTAGTATTGCTACTTTATTTACTGGTACATTACTTGCAAGCGTTATTACAAGATAAGTTAAAGGACAGGAGTCAGGCCAATTAAAACCAAATAGTTGTTGGTTTGCTAAGTCTCTTGAAAGCAAAAAACAAAAAAACCCCTAAAATACAACTTTTGCCACCATTGGAGAAATTTTTAAATAAAACCTTTTGTTATAAAAGCCATAAAGCTTATTTGGAAAATTGGAAAATAGAGAAATTGAAAAAACTTATTACATAATAAACGTTGGCCTTTTATTATATTCATTTCAGGTTCTTCACCATGTTTTTTAATGCTGTTGTAGTCACAATGTATATGCAGTGTTGTCCTATTTATTTTTTCAGTTAACGTAAGCATTTTTCATGTTACGACATAGTCTTCTAGTCATTATTTTAATGGCTAAATTATCCATCAGGTTGTATCATAAATTAACCATTTTTCTATTAATAGACATTTAGGTTTGTTCTTTCTTTTTTCCACTATTATTATGAATAGCGGGATAGCCAGGAGATTGTACTGTGTGTTCTTGAGCAAGGTTTTGATCTTTTGAAAGCACCTAACTCATAAAATTGTTTTGAGAACTAAGTGAAGTAATACATATAATGCATGTAGCACAGTGGTTATTCTGAGTACACAGTTCTCATTAAGTGCTGATTAATGTCACTAGAATGAATATCTCTCTCTCTCTTTTTTTTTTTTTTTTGAGACGGAATTTCACTGTTGTTGCCCAGGCTGGGGTGAAATGTGTTATCTCAGCTTACCGCAACCTCCGCCTCCTGGGTTCAAGCAATTTTCCTGCCTCAGCCTCCTGAGTAGCTGGGATTACAAGCATGCACCACCATGCCCGGCTAATTTTTTGTATTTTTAGTAGAGACAGGGTTTCACCATGTTGGTCAGGCTGGTCTCGAACTCCTGACCTCATGATCTGCCCACCTTGACCTCCTCCAAAAGTGCTGAGATTACAGGCATAAGCCACTGTGCCCAACCTGGAATGAATATCTTAATGCATATAGCTTTTTACTATATTGAAAATTGTAGGATTAATTTTCTGTGATAGAATTAACTTGATTAAAGTCTGTGTACAGTTTTATGGCTCTGAAATTGCTTTGTAAAAAGTTGTGTCGGCCAGGCATGGTGGGTCACACCTGTAATCCCAGCACTTTGGGAGGCTGAGGCAGGTGGATCACTTGAGGTCAGGAGTTCAAGACCAGACTGGCCAACATGGTGAAACTCTGTCTCTACTAAAAAAAAAAAAAGCCTGTAGTCCCAAGTACTCAGCAGGCTGAGGCAAGGAAATTGCTTGAATCTGGGAGGTGGAGGTTGGATTGAGCTGAGATCATGCCACTGCACTCCATCCTGGGCATCAGAGTGAGACTCCATCTCAAAAAAGTTGTGTCATGTAATGGTAGCATTTGTAGTAAAGTTACCAACTTCACTGCACTTTGCTAGCATTGGGAATTGCAATTACTTAAAATATTTAAGCTAATTTACAAGTTAATGAGATGGTTAAAAGTTTTAATTATATTTAGCTGAACCTTTTATTAAGTGTTTACTACCTCTGTTTTCTGTTTTCTGAACTTTCTTGTTGTCTTTTTCTTTTCTTTCTTTCTTTTTTTTTTCTTAAGAGATAGTCACAGTGTATTGCCCAGACTGGTCTCGAACTCCAGGGCTCAAGTGATCCTCCTGCCTCAGCTTCCCAAATTGCTGGGATTACAGGCTTGAGCCACTGCACCCAGCCTTCTCTATGTCTTTAAGGACAAACTTCTAGGATGAAATTTAGAATGAATTCATTCATTAGCTTGACACCATGATGTACAAATCCCTGAATTTCCATTTCATTGTTAAAATGCCATTGTTTCATGATATTCAGTTGGCTATAGAAAGATAAGTCATCTAATGTATTGATTTCCTAAATCTCATTTGCTTCTAATTCTCTACTGATATAAGAGTATCATTGTGGGACTTCTTGAAAAATTACAATATTACATAAAAGTGTTCTTTGAACAACAGCTTTTTATAAGATTATATTCTTTTCCAAAGAAAATAATGAAAACTGAATGTTTATACTGTGTTGCTTATGTTCTTAAAGTTTATTTCACTCTAAATAGGTATTTATAGTGATTAAAAACACAGATTTTAGAGTCAGACAGTCCTATGTTTAAACCCTGGCTTTGTTGTTAACATACTAGGTAACATTTGAACGTCAGCTTTCTCAGCTATAAAAATATGAGAATAATATAATCCCTGCCTCACTGGGTTGTGATAAGTTAGGTAATAGAAAGCATTAGCATATTGTACAACATAAAGAAAATGCTTAATGTGGCTGGGAGTGGTGGTGTGTGCCTGTTATCCCAGCACTTTGGGAGGCCGAGACAGATGAATCACAAGGTCAAGAGATCGAGACCATCCTGGCCAACACGGTGAAACCCTGTCTCTACTTAAAATACAAAAATTAACTGGGCGTGGTGGCATGCGCCTGTAGTCCCAGTTACTCGGGAGGCTGAGGCAGGAGAATTGCTTGAACCCAGGAGGTGGAGGTTGCAGTAAGCTGAGATCGTGCCATGCACTCCAGCCTGGGCGACAGAGTGAGACTCTGTCTCAAAAAAAAAAAAAAAAAGCTTAATGCATGTTAGCTATTACTACTGATAATAAAATTATCCATTGTCTTAATACTTAGGGTGGGGTGGCCTGGTGCACTGGCCCATGTATTTAATCCTAGCACTTTTGAATGGCCAAGATGGAAGGATCACTTGAGTCCCAGGAGTTCAAGACCAGCCTGGGCAACATAGGGAGACCCTATCTCTACCAAAAAAAAAAAAAAATTTATCTGGGTGTGGTGGTGTGCACCTGTGGTCCTAGCTATTCAGGAGGTTAAAGTGAGAGGATTGCTTGAGCCTGGAAGGTCAAGGCAGAAGTGAGCCGTGATTGTGCCACTGTGCTCCAGCCTGGATTACAGAGTGAGACCCTGTCTCAAAAAACATAAAAAGCAGGATGGGATATAAAGTTTCTTTGTTTTGTCCCAACATTTCTAGATTTCTCTTTTTTTGAGACAGGGTCTCACTCTCGTTTAGGCTGGAGCGCAGTGGTGCAATTTTGGCTCACCACAACCTCTGCCTCCCGGATTCAAGTGATTCTTCTGCCTCAGCCTCCCTACCTTTGTAATCCTAAAGGTAGCTGGGATTATAGGCATGCAGCACCTCGCCTGGCTAAATTTTTTTTTTTTTTTTGAGATAAAGTTTCACTCTTGTTGCCTAGGCTGGAATGCAATGGCATGATCTCAGTTCACTGCAACCTCTACCTCCCGGGTTCAAACAATTTTCCTGCCTCAGCCTCCTGAACAGCTGAGATTACAGGCACTCGCCAGCATGCATAGCTAATTTTTGTATTTTTAGTAGTTTGGCATGTTGACCAGGCTGGTCTTGAACTGCTGACCTCAGGTGATCTACCCACCTCAGCCTCCCAAAGTGCTGTGATTACAGGCATGAGCTACCGTGCCTAGCCTACGCCTGGCTGTTTTTTTTTTTTTTTTTGGTAGAGATGGAGTTTTGCCATATTGGCCAGGCTGGTCTGAGCCACCACACCATGCCTCAAAGGATTTCTTAAATATAAGTCACTTGTTTTGGGGAAGCTAACAGAATACTGGTTGGTATCAATGAAATTCTCTTTAGTTATTGGAAAAAATTATGATAGGAACAAAAAAGACATTTTTATTTCTATTATACTTTTTGTTTCCATTCAAAAAAGAATAATTTAGCATATTAGTTGTCAAATATAAAGAATAGCTACTGTATAGCCTAATTGTTGGCAGGAATTTTACTTTTTCAGATATTATAGAGTTGTCTGCCTTTGTCAAATCCGAGTTTTATTTGAGTAATTACTCTGTGTGTATTTTTAAATTAGTTGTACTGTTTTCCTCTATTTATGAAGTATTTTATATGCATTATATAAAACCAAGAATAATGACAGAAATATCACCAATAATTCTAGAGATAATTGCCATTAACATTTTAACTGTTTTCCTTTATGTCTTTTTTTCTTTTGAGGCAAGGTCTCAACTTGTTGCCCAGGCTAGATGGAGTGCAGTGGCATGATCTCGGCTCACTGCAACCTCCAGCTCCTGGGTTCAAGTGATCCTCGTGCCTCAGCATCCCAAGTAGCTGGGATTACAGGCACATGTAACTATGCCCGGCTGATTTTTGTATTTTTTGGTAGAGATGGGGTTTTACCATGTTGACCATGCTGGTCTTGAAATCCTAACCTCAAGTGATCTACCTGCCTTGGCCTCCCAAAGTGCTGGGATTACAGGCATGAGTCACCATGCCTGGCTGTCTTTTTTTTTTTTCAAGCCTATATATTTTACATAAATACCATTTTGCATAGTGTATTTTTTGTTTAAGCCTTTTTTCATAAGAAGACTTTGGAAATATCATTTAAGAATAGTAATGGAGGTCCTAGCCAATGTGATAAGACAAGAAAAAGAAACAAGCCCTAGAGGTTGGAAAAGCAGAGATAAAACTGACTTTATTTGCAGATGACATGGTTGTTTATGTACAGAATGCTGGGGAATTTGCAAAGTAATGTCTAGATCAAATACATGAATTTAAAATGATCACTTTACAGAGTCAATATATTACACAAGAAAGTTATTTTTATATACTAGCAGCGGATAATTGGAATATAAAAAATGTTTAAACTTCTATACTAGTATCAACAAACACCAAGCACTTAGAGATAAATTAAAAAAGTAAAAGATCTCCATGTTGAAATTACAAAACATTGCTGAGAGAAATTAAAGAATAGGTGGAGAGGTATACTGTGTTCACAGATTAGAAGATTGAATGTTGCTAAGATATTCCGTCTTCCCAAATTGATATATGGATTCAACAGAGTCATAATGTCAGCAAACTTTTTATAGAAACTGATAAACTCGTTAAAAAATTTAAATGGATTAATAAGTGATTATAGGAAGGTTGTAGGATATAAGGTTAAAATACAGAAGTCAATCATTTTCTTAGATACTAACAATGAACAAGTAGAATTTGATATTTTAAAGAGTTACCATTCACATTAGTGCTCCAACAATGAAATACTTAGATTTAAATCTAACAAAATATGTATAAGATTAATATGAGGAAAATGACAAAGCACTGATGAAGTTATCAAAGAAGAACTAAATTGAGAGATGTTCCATGTTCATGGATAGGAAAACTATAGGAAGACCCATTATTGTCAAGATGTTTTTCTCAACTTGAGCTGTAGATTCAGTGCAATCCTGGTCAAAATCCCAGCAAGTTATTTTGTGGATATTGACAAACTCATTCTCAAATTTATATGGAGAGGTTGGGCATGATGGCTCACACCTGTAATCCCAGCATTTTGGGAGGCTGAGGTGGGAGGATCACTTCAACTCAGTAGTTCAAGACCCTCCTGGGCAACATAGCAAAACCCCATCTCTACTAAAAAATGTAAAAATTAGCTGGGCATGGTGGCATGTTCCTGGAGTCCTAGCTACTCAGGGGGATCTTTTGAGCCCAAGACGTCACTATAATGAACCATGATTGCAGCACTGCACTCTAGCCTGGGCAACAAAGCGAGACTATCTCAAAAAATAAAAACATAAAGTTTATATGGAAAGAAAAAGACCCAGAATAGCCAACTCAATATTGAAGAATAAAGTCAGAGGACTGGCACTACCTGACTTCAAGACTTATAAAGCTACAGTAATTAAGACACTGTGATATTGACAAAAGAATAGGTAAATACATTTATTTTGCTCAATTTTAAGTATTTTTAAATACTCAAATACAGTTCCCTGCCTTATGAGATTATTTTTGCTCTGAAAAGTTAGTTGTTAAGAAAAATTCAAGGAGAAAAAAATAGTCCTTTGTATTTATCCACTTATTTATGATTTCTGGTGCTCTTCATTTCTTCTCCAATAGCTGGATTTCCATCTTCAGCCTGAAGAAAATTCTTTAGCAGATCTTCTAGCAACAGATTATTTCATCTTCTATCTTAAAATGCCTTTACCTTAGCCTCATTTTAAAAGGATATTGCACTGGAATATCTGGCTTGATAGTTTTCTCCTTTTTAACATTTTGAAAGATGATGTCAGTTGTCTTCTGGCCTTTATTGGGTTTGTGGTGTTTTTTTTTTTGAGACAATGTCTCGCTTTTTCACACAGGCTGGAGTGCAGTGGCACAATCTTGGCTCACTACAACCTCTGCCTCCCAGCTCAAATGATTCTTGTGCCTCAGCCTCTGAATAGCACTGAGATTACAGTGGAATATCTCTCAATTTATATTTTTAGAAGAGACAGGGTTTTGCCATGTTGGCCAGGCTTCAAGCGATCCACCTGGTTTGGCCTCCCAAAGTGCTGGGATTATAGGCATGAGCCACCACACCTGGGCCTGGGCTTTATTGCTTATGGTAAGAAGTCAGCTGTGATTCATATTATACTTTCACTGTATATAATGTGTGATTTTCCTCTGGCTTCTTTCAATATTTTATCTTTATCTTTGGTTTTTATCATTTTGACTATTATATGCCTAGATGTGATTTTCTTTTCATTTATCCTCCTTTGTGTTTGCTGAGCTTTTTACATCTTAATATTTTTCATGAAATTTTAGGGAATTTTGTCCATGGTTTCTTCATGTTTTTCTTGTCCTATTATTTTATTCTCCTGTCCTCTTTCTGGGACTCCCATTACACATATTTTAGACTGATTGATGTTTTCCTACAGATTCCTAAGACTTTATTCATTTTTCTTCAGTCTTTTTTTCTTTAATCTGCAGATTGGATAGTTTTTGTTATTTGTCTTCAGTGATTTCACTGATACATGTGTCACCTCTAAATCTACTATTAAACCTATCCAGTGAATTCTCCATTTCAATTATTTAACTTTTCAGTTATAGAATTTCCTTTTGGTTCCTTTTGTATAGTGTTAATTTATCTGCTGACCTTTCCTATCAGTTCACTCATTAAGGCTGCCTTTTAAGTCTCTGAACATATTTATAATAGATTATTTAAAGTCTTTCCTAAATATAATATCTGTACCATGTCAGGTTCTGTTTCTTTTCTTTTTTCAGAGACAGGGTCTCACTCTGTCACCAGCTGAAGTGCAGTGGCACAGTCATAGCTCACTGCAGCCTCCAGCTCCTGGGCTCAGTGATCCTCCTGCCTCAACCTCTTGAGTAGCTAGGACCACAGGCATGTGCTACTGCACCCAGCTAATTTTTTATTTTTTTGTGGAGACGAGTCTTGCCATGTTGTGTAGCCTAGGCTCAAACTTCTGGCCTCAAGCAATCCTCCTGCCTTGGTCTCCCAAAGTGCTGGTGTTATGGGCATAAGCCTGGCCCTCAGGTTCTGTTTCTATTAATTGCTTGACTGTGGGTTATCATTTCCTATTTCTTTGCATATTTAGTAAATTTTTGTTTCATACTGGGCAATATGATTATATTCTGTGTTGTGTTATCTATCTCTGGAGAGTATTAATTTTTATTCTAGTAGGCTATGCACCTTGACCTTATGCAGGCTTGTTTTTATGCATTTTAAAGGGTAGGTTTGTAGAAAGCCAATGCAGTTTTCAAACTTTTCTGATTTTATATCATTTAGCCTCCAAACTCTGTCTCCTCTGTGGATTTTATCAAGGCATGGCCTTAGACTTTTTTGGGATGGGTCTAGAGCAGACCTTCATCTAGAGTATGGTTTTTATTACTAAAGCATTATCTGTGTAGCATCTCAGCTAGACACCAGCAGTTTTAACAAGTTTTGCCACTGGTCAACTTTCTGACCTAAGGCAACCCCCCTTCTCTGTGATTCATTTACCATTCTGTGAAATAAGAAAAAATTATATCTGAATCATATTTCAGTTTGATGAGTAAGACAGTAGAGAAATGGGGTAAATGTGGATATATGCGAAAATATATCCACATTTAGCTAGGCCTGAAGGCCAACATTTTTCAGCACTGAAAAATCTTGCTAGTATCTTGTTCCATTCTCAACTTCATAGCACCTGCTCTTTGGGAAATTGCGTATAGTCTCACTCTCTGCAAGGACTCATGGGGAGCTCCTACACAGACTTTAGTACTGTAGTTTGTGCAGCTCCCTCTTCTCCAGTGCCCTGCCCTGTAGATTCCAGGTACTTTCACAACTCCAAAATCTATTCTTTGCCTCCTCAGCTTAGTGGGACCATTGTGCTCTGCTTGGGTTCCATGTCCCTGTTCTGTGGATAGGAAAATTTCCCCATGTAGACATCTAGGGCAATTACAAGACTAACCTCATGAGTTTCCCTTCTCTCAAGGGATTGTAACCTTGTGCTATCTATTGTCCAGTGCCTGAAAACAATTGTCTCATATATTTTATCCAGTTTTATAGTAGTTTTTGGTTTCAGGCCTTATTTGGTTATTTCATTAATGTGGAAGGAAAAGCCCCAGTACATGGTTTTGCTATGTGTTCGTAATGTCATCTGATTGAAATTTTTCTGTCTACTTTAACAGTTGAAGACCTACATGAAGAGGTGGCTTGGTACTGATAATGATCTCATTCTTTCTCCTTGTCCCCAAATGATCTCAGCAAAAAATGTAAATTCATGTTTAAATGGACATGGTGATTTGTTTAGTGGGTTCTTTGAGTGAGGACTGGTGGATGGTAAACATTTTAAGTCTCTCATTTTGTAATGGTGGTTTGGCTCTCTTCAAAGTTCAGATTTGGGAAATGCCAGATATAGGTGATGGAGAGGAAGGCAGCAAATCACACTGCCATGTGTGTACCTATGCAACAATCTTGCATGTCCTTCACATGTACCCCAAAACCTAAAATGCAATTAAAAAAAAAAGTTTAGATTTGGCTGGGTGATGTGGCTCATGCCTATAATCCCAGAACTCTGGGAGGTTGAGGCAGGAGGATCTCTAGAGACCAGCCTGGGCAACATAGTGAGATCCTGTATCTACAAAAAATTATGAAAATTTCCCTAAGCAGTTTAATATGAAGAAAAAAAATTAGCTGGGCATTGTGTACACCTGTAGTCCTAGTGAGTCGGGAGGCTGAGGTAGGAGGATCCTTTGATCCCAGGAGTTGGAGGCTGCAGTGAGCTGTGATCACACCACTGCACATAGCCTGGGCCACAGAACATGACCCTCTTTCAGATGGACAGATAGATAGATAGATAGATAGATAGATAGATAGATAGATAGATTAAGTAAGTAAAAAAAATCCAGATTCAAAGTTACTTCAGATCTTTGAAGATAGTACTGGATCATCTTCTGGCAGTTAACATTGCTAACTCATGTGTTTTTTGCTAATTTAATTATTTTTCTGGTAGTTTATAGGGTTCTGCTTATCCTTGTTATTTTGGGTTTCATTGTGATGTGTTAACTGTGTGGCTTTTTTAGTTTTTGATTTTGCCTTGTTTTTTAGAAATTTATCCTGTGTGACATTTGGTAAATTTGTTCAACTAGCACTTATATCTGTCCTTATTTTATATTTCTCAGTCATTATTTCTTCTGGATCTATTTTTAATGTCTTTTGCCTTTTCTTATTTTAATTGATATAAAATTCATATACCATAAACACAACCATTTTAAAGTGTACAATTTAGTGGGTTTTAGTCTATTTTCAGGGTTGTATAACTATGGTTTTTTTTGGCAGGGTCTCACTCTGTCACTCAGGCAGGAATGCAGTGGTGTGATCATGGTTCACTGCAGCCTCGACCTCCTGGGCTCAGATAATCCTCCCACCTCAGCCCTCCTAGTCGTTGGGATTACAGGTGTGTACCGCTGCACCTAGTTATTTTTTTGTATTTTTTATAGAGATGGGGTTTCACCATATTGCCCATGGTGGTCTCAAACTCCTGGGCTTAAGCAGTCCTCCCACCTTGGCTTCCCAAAGTGCTGTGACTATTGGCATGAGCCATTGTTTCCTGCCTGTGTAACTGTTATCACTATCTAATTCCAGTACATTTTCATCTTTAAAAAGAAACCATGTACTCATTAGCAGTCACTCCGCTTACTTTCATTTTCTATGCCTTGGCAAACACTAATGTACTTTCTGTCTCTGGCGATTTGCTTATTTTGGACATCTCATATAAAGGAATCATACAATATGTAACATTTTGTGTCTGGGTTCTTTAAGCATTATGCTTTCAAGGTTTATCCATGTTGTTGCATGTAACAGTACTTCATTTCTTTTTATGGCTGAATACTCCACGTTTTGTTAAGCTGTTCATCATTTGATGGTCATTTGGGTTGTTTCCACTTTTGGCTATTATGAGTAATCCTGCTATGAACATTCATGTACTAACTTTTCTTTTAAATTTGCTCTTCTACTGTGTCCAATCTAAGCATACATATAGTTTTAATTTCAAACACTTTATCTTTAATTTTTAGAAATTAAAGATTTAATTTCTATATTAAAATAAAGAATTAAAGTATCTTTAATTTTTTTTTTTTTTTTTTTGAGAGTCTTGCTCTGTCCTTCAGGCTGGCGATCTTGGCTCACTGCAACCTCTGCCTCCTGGGGTCTAGCAACCCTCCTGCCTCAGCCTCCCAAGTAGCTAAGATTATAGGCACCTGTCATCACACCCGACTAAATTTTTTTGTATTTTTAGTAGAGGTGGGGTTTCGCTATGTTGGCCAGGCTGGTCTTGAACTCCTGACCTCGGGTGATCCACCCGCCTCTGCCTCCCAAAGTGCTGGGATCACAGGCGTGAGCCACTGTGCCAGCCAATTTATAAGATTTCTAATACCTCATTACTTTCTGTTTAATTTATAACAGTGTTTCCTTGTTTCATGGCTTCTTTTACTTTTTGAAGGTATAAAATATAGATACTTATTTTTAAATCTCTCCCAGATTGTTCCATTAACTTTATTTTCTTAGGTATAAGTGCTTTGGTTGATATGTATTACAGTTTTCATAGTATTCATCTTCTTTGCCTGGTAATTTTTAATTAAGAGCTGTTTATGATCTGTTTAACCTGAACACGTTTTGTGTTGACAACTGTCCTGTAGGAGGCTCTCTGAGTCACTGAGCCTTAGCTTTGTATGATGTATACCTAGAATTAATTTTTGTATGGGTGGTAAAATGTGAAGCTCTCACATCTTAATAGATTATATAGTTCTGAGTCCTTTCACCACTTACATGAAATGGCTCTATGGCCTTCATCTCACATCAGTGAGGCTGCTACCAGAACCCCCTTGGCTGTAACTTACATTCAGGTAGACAGGTAGTGTGCCTCTAGCCTTTGTTCATGTATTGGTCTCTTGCTTAGACCTCCTGTGTGTGTCTCTTGCTCTTAAACCTGTGAGTGTTACAGTATTAGCTCTGTGTTCCTAGTCTAGGCCCAAATATCATGCATCATTTTAGTTCTTGTCTACTATTGCGGAATCTCTCTTTCGTTCCCTTTTTGTTGTTCTTTTCAAAGAAGGGGGAAGAAGAACACCTTTCCATTTCTGGTCTATGAAGATTTATCTTTTCTGGCTGAGTAAGGTGTTGTATACCTGTAATCCCAGCACTTTGGGAGGCTAAGGCAGGCAGATCACTTTTTGAGAACATCTTGGCCAACATGGCAAAAACCTGTCTCTATTAAAAAGATAAAAATTAGCCAGGCATGGTAGCGCACACCTGTGATCCTAGCTACACAGGAGGCTGAGGCATGAGACTATCTTGAACCTGGGAGGCAGAGGTTGCAGTGAGCTAAGATCGTGCCACTGCACTCCAGCTTGGGCAACAGAGCAAGACTCTATTTAAAAAAAAAAAAAAATTTTGTTTTCTTTTTTTCTCACCATAACTATGTATTTATTAAGATTTAAAAATACTTGTATTATTTTATATGTTTGAACAGGAAGATGATATTTCAGCATATGCTTGATTTATCTTGAAATGAAAGGCTTTTATTTAGTTATTGTTTCACCTTTTTACATTTAACTCTGGATTTGTGTGTTTGTGTATGTGGAGTGAGACTATTGAAATTGATTTCCCCCCAAAGAGCTACATAATTTATTTTAAATTATTATTAAGATTTCTAAAGAATTCAAAGTTATTTGTAAACCTTTTCTCATATATCCACATTTACCCCGTTTCTCTACTGTCTTACTAATCAAACTGAAATATGATTCATTTATAATTTTTTCTTATTTCACAGAATGGTAATTGAATCACAGAAAAGGGGGGTTGCCTTAGTTCAGAAAGTTGATCAGTGGCAGAACTGAAGATTGACGCGAGACATCAAGATTGATAGCTAATTTTCTTTCTTTCTTTTTTTTGAAATGGAGTTTCACTCTTGTCACCCAGGCTGGAGTGCAATGGTGCGATCTTGGCCCACTGCAACCTCCACCTCCTGGGTTCAAGCGATTCTCCTGCCTCAGCCTCCTGAGTAACTGGGATTACAGGCACCCGCCACCATGCCCTGCTAATTTTTTGTATTTTTATAGGATGGGATTTCACCATGATGGTCAGGCTGGTCTCGAACTCCCAGCCTCAGGTGATCCACCTGCCTTGGCCTCCCAGAGTGCTGGAATTACAGGCGTGAGCCGCCGGACGCAGTCGTTAGCTAGAATTTGATTTGGGAATGTCTACACTTTTTTGAGATGGTTAAAGCATTATGAGATATGTAGCATGAATGCCTTAGGAGAAACTTGTGCTGTTATTGTAGGGCATATTTTTTATCATCATTAGGTTTTCAAAGTTTAATTCTTGTATAATATCAACATTGTCAACATCATTAACAAAGCAGGCCAGGTGCAATGGCTTATGCCAATAATCCCAGAAATTTGGGAGTTCGAGGCAGGCAGATCACCTGAGGTCAGGAGTTCAAGACCAGCGTGGCCAGCATGATGAAACCTGAACTCTACTAAAAATACACAAATTAGCCAGGCATGGAGGTGTGCACCTGTAATACCAGCTACTCAGGAGGCTGAGGCAGGAGAATCGCTTGAACCTGGGAGGTGAAGCTTGCAATGAGCTGAGATTGCGCCACTGCACTCCAGCCTGGGCAACATAGCAAGACTCCGTCTCAAAAAAAAAAAAAAAAAAAAAGGAAAGTAAATCTTGCAGATACATGTAGAGGAAATAAGGGATGGCATTTTGTAAAATAAGAGATGGGAGATTTGGTTTTTCCCTTGTAATATGAGTGCCATGGTATAGAGAAGAAGAAAGATGGTACCTACTTTGTTGTTTTCTTTGTTGTTGATGATTCAGGACTTGTCGATGCTTTATAGAAAAATAGTTCTGAATCAATACATGTAAATATACCAAATGGTTAATCCACAAATTAAATTGATAAGAGTTTAATTTTCTTTTTTAAAGACAACCTCATTAAATAACATGCCATATAAGGTACATGCTGGGCTGAGCATGATGGCTCACACCTGTAATCCCAGCACTTTGGGAGGCCAAGGTGGGCAGATCACTTGAGACCAGGAGTTTGAGACTAGACTGGCCAACATGGTGAAACCCTTCTCTACTAAAAATACAAAAAAATAAGCTGGGCATGGTGGTACATACCTCTTATCCCAGCCACTTGGGTGGCTGAGGCATGAACATCACTTGAACCCAGGAGGTGGATGTTGCAGTGAGCTGAGATAACACCACTGCACTCCAGCCTGGGTGACAGAATAAGACTCCATCTCACACACACACAAAAAAAGAAAGGTACATGCCTGAGAGTCACTCTTGAATTTTTCAGGCTTCAGCTCTAAATTAGTTTGTGTACTAGACTTATGTTTATTAAATAATGAATTGATTTATTAAAAAATACAAGAATATCAGAACTATCAGTTCTGAAGCTATATGGCATTAAACATTACCTTGTGGAAATTAACAGAAAATAAAAATTGATTTAGCAAATGAAAAAAAATTGAAAAGATGAGATTAAATGTCCTAATCCCATAAAGTAATTCTAAATGTTCAAGCAATTTGCTGATTCATAGCCATTTCCAGTCATATTTTAAATCTTGTAGATAATCTTTTCATCAGGGAAAAGCCTTCTTGGCTCACCAGTTTAATAAACAAATCCAGAAATCCTGTGCTTATCCAAACTGCTTGTTTGACTTTGTTGCCATTTTTTCTCACACAGAAATACAGTCCATACTGCCCAGAATCTCTGCAAAGCTGACTTGGACTTCAGAGGAAGGCAGCTATTCTCAGGACATGACAGGAGTAACACCCTTCCAGATGATTTTTGAGGCAGGTTTTGTTGCGGTCTTATAAATTACTCATGATTTTATTCTTATTTTTCTGCAAATCTAGTAACAGGAAAGAAAAACCTAGGTCCATCACAGTTCCAAGTTGAAATGAAATAAGGCATTGGCTCCCAAACTTGCCTGTGCAGACATTAGATCACCTAGGAGTTCCAAAAATACTGTCGTCTGTGTCCCATTCTGAGTGATTGTGTGATTTAATTGGTCTGGGTATTATACTTATTAGTCTTCTTAGGCTGCCATAGCAAAATACCACAGACTAGATGGCTTAAGCAATATTTATTTTCTCACATTTCTGGAGGCTAGACATCCAAGATCAGTGTGCTGTCAGGGCTGGCTTCTGGTGAGGCCTTTCTTCCTGGCTTGTAGACTACTGCCTTGTTACTGTGTCCTTATGTGGTTTTTCTCTGCATGTGCCTGAAAAGAAAGAGATCTCTAGTGTCTCTTTATTTTTATTGAATTTTTTTTTTTAGAGATGTGGTCTTGCTATGTTGCACAAGCTGAAGTGCAGTGGCTATTCACAGGTATAGTCATAGCACGCTACTGCCTTGAACTCCTGAGCTCAAGTGATCTTCCTGCCTCAACCTGCCAAGTAGCTGGTAGCTGGGACTACAGGTGGGGACTAGTGGCACCTGGCTCTGGTGTATCTTTTTATAAGGACACCAGTCCTATTAAGACCTAGGATCAGGGCCCTACCCTTATGACCTCATTTAATCTGAATAACCTCCTGAGGGCCCTACTTCCAAATACGGTCACTTTGGGGCTTAGGACTTCAGCAGATGAATTTTGAGGGACACAATTCAGTCCATAACAGTATGGCCTAGGCTTTGGAACATTATTCCTAATATGCAGAACCAATGAAACAAGCCCTTATTTGAATTTAGATCTCCTAATAAAATAAAAAGTGACTCTCAATGCAGATCCTACTTGGATACGTTTTTATTAGTTTGGTTTAGAGATCTTATTATTGACTTATTTGTAGTCCAGATTTATGAGAGTGATAATTTACTCTCCATTCCCTTTAACAGTTCTCTCATCTCCTATTTTCCTTCCTTAGAGTTGGTGGAGACATAATGAATTACAGTGCTTTAAACATTCTCCCAGGAAGCTGTTAGGCAGCCTTTCTCCATGTTTGAATAATTATATGCTCATTCTAAAAGAAATGGGTATGCAACAGGACAACAGATATCCATGGCTGTGCCTTATCTTCTTTAGGAGAATGGAGGGTGAACAATCTGGAGCAATTAATGGTTAGTCAGCTCTGAAACTATTCATGTCAAGTAGCAATAAAAAGGTGATTCCAGTGACCCAAGAAGGGCAATTCTGGGAAATGAGGTTCTGTGTTTTAGTCAGCCTGAACAAGCAATAATTTATATACATAATATTTATATAAATTATTTAAGTCTGACAAGTCTATGAAGCGGGTAGGATGAGGATTATCACCCCATTTTACAGACCAGAAAGTTGGGATTCAGAGAACTTGACTGACTCTCCCAGTGTCATACAAAAGTTAAGTGGCAGACTAGAACTTGAACCAAAGTCTGACTCATGTAGATTAGGGCTATTTCAATATTTATTTATTCATCCAGACACGTGTATTTGTTCAAGTCAGTGTCAATGAGCTAGATACTGTCTGTAGTTACAGTATCTTAAGATACATTACTTGGTCCCAAGGAACTTGGAGTATAGATAGAAAGATCAAGAAGTAAACACATAATTACAATATGGTGTGATTCACAGGATGGATGATAGAAGCAAGCACTGATTGCTATGTTAGCGTGGCAACTAAACCATGGGAAGAGGTCAAAGTCTGGAGGTCTTGATGAGACTGAAAAACAGATTTGCTGGGTATAGGAGATTCTGACACTTGAAAGAATAGGAAGTTGTTATCAGAGTGATAAAGTTTCTCTCTCTTTTTTTTAATTGCACAAATAGTGTTTCCCTCAGAAAAATCAAAGTATGATCAAAACAGATACTTAAAATACACATAATTTGGCCTTTCAAGGCAGTCATTATTAATATCTTGGTGTACATCTTTTCACAATAGAGTGGAAAATTTCAAGTTAAGATTTTCAGAATGGAACAGTTCCAAGCCGTGGCCATGGAAATAGGTGGCTGGGACCGAGTGGAGGTCAGGGTCATTATTGTTGAAAAGGTCAGGGAATTGTGGGACTAAGTTGTTGCTTGGGCTAGTTATCTGCTTGGATATGGATATCAGTCAAGATGATGACAGCATGTGGAGTACAGAGGAAAACTGAGCTTCATGACCAGGAGTCAGCTGGTGATGGAGATGAGAGGTAAAAGAATAGTATAGTCAGACGGCATTAGCCTCAAGGGAACAAGGATTTTCTCATGCATTTCTTCCATTATATCTCATTGTTTTGGATACTGTGCAGCTATTTAAACAATATTTGAATGAAGAGAATGGAAGAAATAAGAAGATTGTAAAAGATTTCATCATGTACGCCTCAATTGAGGAGAAAGGTTAAGTAGCAGGGTTCATGGCAAAGACTAACAGAGACATCCAAGGCTATAATAAATGAGTCATTAATTTGGGTATGCAAGGAAAGTTAATCGCAAGGAAGACTAAGGAAAGTTTCATTTAGGAGAGATATTGGGCTTTGCGTTTATGCCCACAGCTAGTCTTGCATCTTCAGGTTCATTAGGCCAGGTAACATGTCCCTCCAAAAGCAATCTGATTTTTTTTTTTTTTTTTTTTTTTTTGAGACGGAGTTTCGCTCTTGTTACCCAGGCTGGAGTGCAATGGCGCGATCTTGGCTCACCGCAACCTCCGCCTCCTGGGTTCAGGCAATTCTCCTGTCTCAGCCTCCCGAGTAGCTGGGATTACAGGCACGCACCACTATGCCCAGCTAATTTTTTGTATTAGTAGAGACGGGATTTCACCATGTTGACCAGGATGGTCTCGATCTCTTGACCTCGTGATCCACCCGCCTCGGCCTCCCAAAGTGCTGGGATTACAGGCTTGAGCCACCGCGCCCGGCCAGCAATCTGATTTTATAAGATCTTCTTGACAGCTTTATCCAGCTTAATATTTTTGTAATAATACTAAATGATCAAGTGAATGGAGTTATATACACACACATATATGCACAAACATATCTATATATTTATACATCTATAATTCTGTGTGTATGTATCTAAAGTGAGGGGGGAAGAGAGATTGAGACTTTCTTCTAGAATGTGATATAAAGGGCTCATGACTGCATAAGTTCATATTTGAAAGCATACTTATATATTCTATCATATAATTAGACATACTTAAAGGTGAAGGCTAAAACCATGTGATTTAATAGTGGTTTCTGCTGTGCAGGGGTGGCAGTATCCATTTTTTTCATAACAGTACATAAGTAACTTCAGTGCTTCTGTAGGTATATCAGGCTCAGGTACTGGGTCTCTAACACCCAACACCCAATTGTAAAAGGCTTTGTCGTCTCTCTCTTCCTCTCTCTAATAATTCTATGAGTAGATCTGAAAAGGGGTTAGTTGTGTTGTATTAACTATCCTCTCTGACCTGACATTAGTCACTTTATCCTAACTCTGGGTTAGGTGTCAGTTCTTCTGGTGTGTTCCTTTAGCACCTCATTTATCTAAATTTCACATTGCCATATAAATTAGTCTTTCTCTTCTACTGAACTGTGAACTCTTCTAATTCAGAGATTGTCTTATTTATTTTTATAGGCCCAGGTATATAATAAGCCACATTAATATTTTATGAGTGAGTAAATGCATATATTGAGTAGCCATACATAAGCATTGCTCCATAAAAAATAATGATGGATTATATATTATCCCATTGAGATAGCTACCTGTATACACAGAAAATGAACATTTTTGGAGAGGCAACATTGCATAATAGAATGTGGAGTGTGGAGTTAGTCAGCTGTAGGTTTGAATCCCAGTGCTGCCACTTAACTAGCTGTGTGTGACCTTGGAAAAGTTAATTAGCTTATCGAATCTCATTTTCTTCTTCTATAAAATGGGGTTATTTCTTACTTGCATGGAAACTGCTTGGCATGTAGCAAGTATTCAGTAAATATAATCATTCATTGTAGCCTCTCTCCAGTAGTTGCTCAAGGAACTTTTACTTCAGCTGTCTCACTGTTAGATGTAATTAGCTCTCTCTATGATATGCCGTATAATCACCAAGTTTGCAAAGGTTTGAAACTGTTCCAAGAAGTTGTTTTGGAAATGGTAAGTACAGAAAATGCTTTAAAGACTATTGCTTTTTTATTGTTTAAACATTTTATACTAAAATTTTAAAAATGAAGGATATGACGATATATATACTGACTACAGTTGTTATTTAATTACCACTATTTACATGCATGAATAATCCTAGACGTGTTTACAGAATTTTCTAATAATCCCCCATCTGTTTTTGTAATTTTTTTTTTTTTTTGAGGTGGAGTCTCACTCTGTCACCAGGCTGGAGTGCAGTGGCACAATCTCAGCTTACTGCAACCTCTACCTCCTAGGTTCAAGTGATTCTCATGTCTCAGCCTCCAGAGTAGCTGGGATTACAGGAGCATGCCACCATACTTGGCTAATATTTTTTTTTGTATTTTTTTGGTAGAGGTGGGGTTTCACCATGTTTGCCTGGCTGGTCTTGAACTCCTGACCTCAAGTGATTTGCCTGCCTCAGCATCCCAAAGTGCTGGGATTACAGACGTGAACCACCGTGCCCAGCCCATTTTTGTAATAACTTTTTCAAATAATTTTTTTTTAATCCCAAGCTATTGCCACAGTTCTTGACTTCTTTTTCAGTGTACTTATAAAAAACATTTTAAGGCTGGGTGTTATGCCTAAAAATGTGCTTTGGGAGGCAAAGGTGGGAGAATTGCTTGAGGCCAAGGGTTTGAGACCAGCCTGGGCAACATAGTGAGACCCTGTCTCTATAGAAAATTAAAAATTAGGCTGGGCGCTGTGGCTCACGCCTGTAATTCAAGTACTTTGGAGGCCAAGGCAGGTGGATCACCTGAGGTTGGGAGTTCATGACCAGCCTGACAAACATGGTGAAACCCCGTCTTTAAAAACAAATTAAAAATAAATAAATAAATAAAATTAAAAATTAGCCAGGTGTGGTGATGCACACCTGTAGTCCCAGCTACTTGGGAGACTGAGGTGGGAGGATTGCTTGAGCCCAGGAGTTCGAGGTTGCAGTGAGGTACAATCATGTAACTACATTCCAGTCTGAGTGACAAAGCAAGACCCTGTTTCTATAAATTAAAAAAAAGCATAGTAATAAAATAAAATATTGTAATATTTTATCCTTATATATTTGTGTGTTCTTTCTGTGTTATCAAATTTTTATGTTTGGGACCGTTTTTCTTTTTAACATATACCTAGTACATGGCTCTGTACTCTCTCAAACAACTGATTTCAGATTGTATTTCTTCTTTGATTTTTTTGGACTTCTGTATTTTCTAGGAGGCTGTTTCTAACTTTGGTTTTAGAAATACTGTAATAGTGAGTCAGTATAGGTAAGTGGTTAATGCTAAAGATTTAGAGCCAGATCAACCTGGCTAACCTTGGACAAGCTGTTTAACCTTTTTGAGACTCTTTTGTAAAATACATATTTTTATTTTCCTTCGTTTTTAAAAATCCAGATCCTGCACAATCTTTTATTTATAAAATTTGGGTATCTAATAGAGTTTTTGTGAAGCTTAAAGTAGGTAATATAAAAAAGATAACTTTGGCACCATTCCTGGAGTAAAGTCTTCACCTAGTGGTAAATCTTAAATTTGTAGGGAAGTGTTTGTAGTGTATTGGAAAGAGCATGGGCAACTGGTATTAGAAAGACTTAAGGTCACTCACACAACAAAAAAAGAAAGACTTATGGTCAAGTTCTGGCTGTACAGCTGAACAACTAAGTGACCTTAGGCATGTTGCTTAACTTCTCTCTGCCTTTAAAAAAAAATCTAAGAAGGGGCCAGGTGCGGTGGCTCACATCTGTAATTCCCAGCAACTTGGGAGGCCAAGGTGGGCAGATCACCTGAGGTCATGAGTTTGAGATCAGCCTGGCCAACGTGGCAAAACCCCATCTCTACTAAAAATACAAAAACTCAGCCAGGCATGGTGGTGTGCACCTGTAATCCCAGCTACTTGGGAGGCTGAGGTAGGAGAATGGCTTGAACCCGGGAGGTGGAGGTTGCAGTGAGCTGAAATCACGCCACTGCACTCCAGCCTGGGCAACAAGAGCAAAACTACATCTCAAAAAAAAAAAAAAAAAAAAACCACAACAACAAGAGATTGCAATACCTACCTTACAGGATTACTATGAGGTAGTATATATATAGCACCTACACAATACTTATCATATAATAGGTATTCAATGCAGAGTATCTGTTCTTGTTACCATGTATAATGTACACTTTCTTTTCCTTTTTTTTTTTTTTTTTTGAGACAGAGTCTAGCTCTGTCACCTAGGCTGGAGTGCAGTGGTGCCATCTCGACTCACTGCAACCTCCACCTCCCAGGTTCAAGCAGTTCTCCTGCCTTAGCCTCCTGAGTATCTGGGATTACAGGCACATGCTACCATGCCCGGAAAATTTTTGTATTTTTAGTAGAGATGAGGTTTCACCATATTGACCAGGCTGGTCTCGAACTCCTGACCTCAGGTGATTCGCCCACCTGGGCCTCCCAAAGTGCAGGGATTATAGGCGTGAGCCACCACACCCAGCCTACACTTTCAAATATATGGATCCTTAAAACGGTTCTGCCAGGTCAAAGGGGGCAGGTTTTTATAATTTTTTAATTTTATTTTAAGACGGAATCTTGCTGTATCACCCAGGCTGGATTGTAGTGGCACGATATCGGCTCACTGCAACCTCTGCCTCCTGGGTTCAAGCAATTCTTCTGCCTCAGCCTCCTGAGTAGCTGGGATTACAAGGTGTGCACCACCACACCTGGCTAATTTTTTTTTTTTTTTTGTATTTTTAGTGGACACGGGTTTCACCATGTTGATCAGGCTGGTCTTGAACTCCTGACCTCATGATCTGCCCACCTCAGCCTCCCAAAGTGCTGGGATTACAGGCGTGAGCCACTGTGCCTGGCCTAGGGGGTAGGTTTTATTCCTATGTTGGAAACTAGGAAATGAGATCCAGAGCAGTGATTTTTTTGTTTGTGAGTAGTTAATTTTTTTTGTTGTTGTTATTTACAGAACCAGTACTAGAACACAGGTCTTCTGACTTTTGGCTTTTTGCTCTACAGCTTTTCCTTATAAATAAATGTTTGGATTAATGGATTGATGTCAAAGATAAATTTCTTTTAGTGTTTGCTCCTTCATCTCCACTCAGATACTTTTTTGAAATTTATTTTTTAAAAAGCGTTACTCAGATTCTTAATACCGATTGTTCCAAAGCCTTTAAGATGGTAGTTATTCTTATCAACTCCAATCTGAATTACTTTTAAATTTGTCCCCAAAGGTGGTTTTGACATTATGAGTTTTACTCTGATCTTTGTTCTTGTGTCTCCTGAGGTTCCATGTAATAGATACTCTAGCCCAAGAAGTGATGGCTATTTAGGCTTTCTTTTGCATACCATTCTTATTCCCAAAGATGTCTCCCCTTGGATATCCAAAAAGCTTTCTGAGGTATAGTTACTTTCAGAAGAGGAAATGCCATAATTTAGTTCATTTGTGCTCTTGAGATTGTATATGTGTGGTCGGTGTTTTTCTTGTGTTATTACAGGTGGATGAAAAGCCCAGAACTTTGATGACAGATTGTCTGGTTATAAAGCATTTTTTACGTAAAATCATCATGGTGCACCCTAAGGTAAGCTGTTCTTTTGTACAATAATGATTCTCTTGTTTAAGTCATATGTTTTCCAGAGACCTTTACTCTGTAGGACATAGGCAAATATGATTAGTTCATTTTCTTTCAATGAAGATGATTAAAATATTTAATATTTGAGAGCATGGTGGCTCATGCCTGTAATTCCACATTTTGGGAGGCCGAGGCAGGAGGATCGCTTGAGTCCAGGAGTTTAAGACCAGCCAAGGCAACATAGTGAGACCCTGACTCTACAAAAAAAAAATTTTTTTAATTAGCCAGGTGAAGTGGTGAGCTCCTGTAACCCCAGCTCCTCAGGAGGGTGAGGTGAGAGGATTGCTTGAGCCCAGGAGGTTGAGGCTGCAGTGAGCCATGATTGTGCCACTGCCCTCCAGCCTAGATGACAGAATGGGACCCTGTCACAGGAAAAAAAAAAAAGATAACTTTTTTTTGAGATGGAGTCTCTCTCTGTAGGCTGGAGTGCAGTGGCACAATCTCTGTTTACTACAGCCTCCACCTTTCAGCTTCAAGTGCTTCTCCTGCCTCAGCCTCCTGAGTAGCTGGGACTACAGGCAAGTGCCACCACGTCCAGCTAATTTTTTTTATTTTTAGTAGAGATGGGGTTTCACCATGTTGGTCAGACTGGTCCTGAACTCCTGACCTGGTGATCCACCCACTTCAGCCTCCCAAAGTGCTGGGATTACAGGCGTGAGCCACCTCGCCTGGCTAAGACAACTTTCAATTTTGAATTGATTTGGTTTTATGTCCTTAAGACAATCTTTTTTTTTTTTTTAAGAGACACAAGATCTCATTATATTGCCCAGGTTAGTCTCTAACTCCTGGACTCAAACAGTTCTCCTGCTTTGGCCTCCCAAAGTGCTGGAATTACAGGTGTGAGCCACCACACCCAACCCAAGGCAATCTTTTTTTTTTTTTTTTTTTGAGACAGAGTCTGACTCTGTTGCCTAGGCTGGAGTGCAGTGGTGCCATCTTGGTTCACTACAACCTCTGCCACCCAGGTTCAAATGATTCTTCTGCCTCAGTCTTCCTAGTAGCTGGGATTACAGGTGTGCACCACCGTGCCTGGCTAATTTTTGTATTTTTAGTAGAGATAGGGTTTCACTATGTTGGCCAGGCTGGTCTCAAACTCCTAACCTCAGGTGATCCACCCACCTTGGCCACCTTGGCCTCCCAAAGTGCTGGGATTACAGGCGTGAGGCAACACAACTGGCCGAGGCAATCTTAATGTTGGTTATATGTTATAGCTGAAAAGCCTCTGGATAGAGAGAGCTTTGTTTTGGGTTATTTTCACTTTTTTTCTGCTTTGTTGTATCACTTTAGATACCTCTTCCCTCCTCTGTGCTTTGTTTTTTGTTAAACCTAGATAATAAACCTTGCTATTTATCTCCTTTTCTAAAGTGACTGTAAGAACAGATAAGGAATTGTTTTGTTTTCCTGAGACAGAGTCTTGCTCTGTTGCTCAGGCTGGAGTGTGGTGGCTTGATCTTGGCTCACTGCAGCCTCCACCTTCCAGATTCAAGCGATTCTCCTGCCTCAGCCTCCTGAGTTGCTGGGATTATAGGCATGTGCCACCATGCCTGGCTAGTTTTTGTATTTTTAGTAGAGATGGGGTTTCGCCATGTTGGCCAGGCTAGTCTTGAACTCCTGGCCTAAGGTGATTAACCTGTCTCAGACTCCCAAAGTGGTGGGATTACAGTTATGAACTACCACGCCTGGCCAAGAAATTTTGATAGAATATTTTGAATATTAGAGAGCTAAATTTTTTATTATCTGTAGATAGGTTTATAAAGACAAACACAGTTAAGCATATCTGTGACATCCCCCTTCTGCTATCTTCCTACTTTTTGCCTATTGTTTCAGTCACTATTCTAAGTGCTCTTTGTTCACTCACTCACTTAACTCTTACAACACCCCTTGTGAAGTAAGTTTTATCATCATCGTTTCCATCTTGTAGCTGAGAAAACTATGGTACAGTGAGTAAATAACTTGGAGAATCAGGATTTGAACTCAGGCAGTCTGATTCTAGAGTCACTTCTTACCTTATGTTACACAGAAGAAAAATACAGGTGAAGAGAGAGAATAATTAGAACAGTGAGGTAAATTGGAGAGGACATAAAAATCAGATGGGGAAGAGGAAGAAAAAAAAGCATGGAATATTTTATGAAAATAATAGAAATAAAAATGGATAGTTCCTTTAAAAAAGAGATGAAGGGGCTTCAGTGAATTGTGTTTGCACCATTGCACTCCAGCCTGGGTGACAAAGTGAAACTATCTCAAAAAAAAAAAAAAAAAAAAAAAAAAAGAGAGAGAGAGAGGTTAAGGGATGAAGGATAGGTTGGGAGAATGGCAAAAGGGCAGGGATTCCTGATAATTTCTGACTACCTGGAGCTTTAGTATAGTGCTCAGTATATTTAAGATTTAGAATTTGGACACAGGCAAGCATTAAGTATGTTTAGGGAAAATGCAAGTGATAAAGAATGTCTTTTTCCTGGCTGGGCATGGTGGCTCGCGCCTGTAATCCCAGCACTTTGGGAGGCCAAGGCAGGTGGATCACTTGAGATCAGGAGTTCGAGACCAGCCTGGCCAACATGGTAAAACCCGGTCTCTACTAAAAATACAAAAATTAGCTGGGCGTGGTGGTGCACGCCTGTAATCCCAGCTACTCGGGAAGCTGAGGCAGGAGAACTGCTTGAACCTGGGAGGCAGAGGTTGCAGTGAGCTGAGATAGCGCCATTGTACTCTACACCCCAGTCTGGGCAACAGAGTGAAACTCTGTCTCAAAAAAAAAAAAAAGTCTTCTTCCTCCAGGTTCATCCATGTCACAAATGACAGGATTTCCTCCTTTTTAAAGCCTGACTAGGCTGGGTGTGGTAGCTCATTCCTACAATCCTAGCATTTTGGGAGGCTGAGGCAGGAGGATTACTTGAGTCAGGGAGTTCAAGACCAGGCTGAGCAATATGGTGAAATCCTGTCTCTATAAAAAAATGCAAAAATTAACTAGGTGTGATGGCATGTGCCTGTGGTCCCAGCTACTCAAAAGGCTGAGATGGGAGGATCACTTGAGCCTGGGATGACAAGATCATACCACTGCACTCCAGCCTGGGCAACAGAGCAAGACCTTGTCTCAAAAAATTAAAAAAAAAAAAAAAAAAGGCTAACTAGTATTCCATTGTGTATATATGCCACATTTTCTTATCAACAGAAAGACAAATAATATATTATTTCACTTTTATTTGGAATCTGAAAAAGTCAAATTCATAGAAGTAGAGAATAGAATGGTGCTTACCAGAGGCTGGCAGTGGGTTAAGGAAGGAAATGGGTAGTTGTTAGTTAAAGGGTACAAAGTTTCAGTTAGGAGGAATAAGTTTTTAGAATCTACTGCACAGGGGGGTGACTATAGTCAATAATAATGTATTATATATTTCAAAATAGCGAGAGTAAATTTCAAATGTCTCACCACAAAAAAAATGCTAGCAAATTATGTGATAGATATGCTTATCTACTTGATTTAGATTTAATCATTCCGTATTGTATATATATATCAAAACACCACATTGTACCCTATAAATGTATATATGGTTTATCAATTAAAAATATTAATTTAAAAGTTTTAAAATATTATTTTCCTTTGGGGATTAGGTATGGAAGTTTTTTTTAAATCTGTATCTTGGCTCATGTTAAATCTCACACCTAATTTATTGTTTTGCAGATCAGATTTAATTTCAGTGTAAAGGTAAATGGAATCCTCTCCACAGAGTTATTTGGGTAAGTTCTTAAGTCTATGACTTAAGATGATGCTATGGCTCTGCAATTTTTCTCAGATATTATTGTCCTATTTCCAAAAGCTTCCTAGTTTGATGTCTTGACCTAAAGTCACCTTGAAACTAATTTTCTGATACCTCCACATTTTCTTATTCTAGCAGATTCATCCCTATCACTAGAGGGGGTAAACTTAGAGATTGCCATTTTCCCCTTTGTTCATGAAGTTACTGAATTCTAGTACTCTCTGGGGTGGTAGTACTCATGGGCCAAAATTTGTGTCAAACAGAGACTGATTTTAGAATCTTTGAGAGATGGCTTTGCTTTGCTTTGCAGGGTAGAGAATGAACCCACTTTGAACCTTTGGAATGGAATTGCTCTTGTGGTAGACTCTCAGCATTATGCGAGGTGAAGGCGTAAAGCATTGTTGTCCCTCTGCATGTTTTACTCTCCTCTCATGAGTATGAATGTGGGTAGAAATTGGAAATTGTCTCACTTGTCGTTTGTAAGTGCCAGGTGTCAACTTCTCTATAAGAAAAGCAGAAGTGCAGCTGGGTGCGGTGGCTTACGCCTGTAATCCCAGCACTTTGGGAGGCCGAGGCGGGTGGATCACCTGAGGTCAGGAGATGAGGGTGTTGCCTAGGCTGGTCTCAAACTGCTGGACTCAAGCAATCCTCCTGCCTTGGCCTCCCAAAGTGCTGAGATTACAGGCATGAGCCACTGTGTCCAGCCCTCATTTAGTCTTTATTCATTAGTTTCTGCCTCTATTTGTATGCCCAGAGGTAACACTAGTAGTCACAGGCTCTTAAGGGTTAAAGAGACTGCCTTTGGTTTTTAGTCTGTTTTCTTATTCTCACTCAAAATTAGACCTCAGATGAGAATATTTTTGTCATTTAATATACAGGTAATAATTTCCCTACTCCATATCTTTCTTTAGTGATCCTCTAATATTATACAGTCCTTACAGGTAGACAGCTCATCATCATAATTTTACTGATACAAGTTTAAGCCTTTGAGCCAATGTTTGTAGATGTGTTTCCTTGGATGACCTGATTAGAGAGAAAGGAAAAGGTTCATTAATATTTCCTCTTAGTTAATTCATTCATTCTTAATCAGCTTTCAGGTTGACTATTTTCTCTCTGTTTAGAAAAGAGCTATTGGAAAGTAGACAGACACAAAATTTTACTAGATTCTTTCTAGGAGAGAAAGATGGCTTGATTTTTTTCTCATTGTTCTTACCAAACAGCAACCTCAGACCTCTTCAGGGGAAGGTGTAGCATGTGTGAGAGCAGACTTCAAAGTATCATGGGGCCAACTTTAGGCCATTTGTGATTCATGGCCCCTCTCACACAATGCTGCCCTTTAAATGAATTTGGAAACTTGCTCAAAACCAAAGATTAATTTTAGTGGAGGAAATATACTTGAGAATAAGAAACAGGCTGGGCATGATGTCTCACACTTGCAGTCAGCACTTTGGGAGGCCAAGGCAGAAAGATTGCCAGTCCAAGACCAGCTTAGTAAACATAGTGAGAACCCTTTATCTAATAAAATAAAATAATACTTATTATTTTTTGAGAAAGTCTTGCTTTGTCACCCAGGCTGGAGTGCAGTGGCGCAATATCAGTTCACTGAAACCTCTGCTTCTCAGGTTCAAGCGATTCTCCTGCCTCACCCTCCTGAGTAGCTGGGACTACAGGTGTGCACCATTACCCCCAGCTATTGTATCTTTAGTAGAGATGGAGTTTCACCATGTTGGCCAGGTTGGTCTCCAACTCCTGACCTCAAGTGATTGCCTGCCTCAGCCTCCCAAAGTGCTGGGATTACAGGTGTGAGCCACCATGCCTGGTCTAAAATGTTTTTTTAAAGAGAAACTAAGAAGCATCCATTAGTGGCAGCAAAAGCAGGAGCCATGATACCATCCCTGAAATGCCAGTTTTTCTATTACTTCCATTGCTGTGGTTTCCTGAGTGAGACACAAGTTATTTATTCCAACAAAATTGATATGGCAGGTTATATGGTTATACATATGTTAGAAGTTATAAAAATTTTGAAGGCTCTTTTAAATAATTTCTTAAGAGGGAAAAATGTTAAATTTGACTTGTCTGTTTTCTGACAGTAGACCAAAATTTGATACAATTGAATCATACTGCAGCAGAATTCACCCTGTGCTAGGACATCCAGTAATGCTTTTCATCCCTGATGACGTGGCTGGTATGGACTTGTTGGGAGAACTGATACTGACTCCAGCAGTTGCATTGTGCCCCAGCCCAAAGGTTTTTTCCAGTCAGCTTAACAGCATTTCTTCAGTTTCCATATCCTTTTGATGAAAAATTCCACCCAATTATCTTTGAAATGGGTTTTTATATCCCAGTTTTAGAAAAGCCTTTAGTATGTGTATTCTGCATCTACAAATATGTATGATTTATATAAAAACATATAATCTAATGTGAAAGCCAAGCTTGAACATTTTGCCAGGGAACTGAAAACTATAAAATATGACAAATGTCATACATTTTTCTTATAATTCAATATGACTGAAGCATGAAATAAATGGTACACGAGGGAGATGTAAGGCTGGAAAAGTAGTCTGGAGTTGAATATGGTAGATCTTGAGTGCCATACTATGGATTGTGAACTTTATTCTCTGTATAGTAAGAAACCATTGAATGTTTTGGGAGGAGTCTTTAGCAGCATTACATAGTATGGATGGGAGACAGAAGTTAGTAATACTAAGTAAATAAGTAAGTGAACTGGGTTAAAAATAATGAGTGCCTGATGGCCGGGTGCAGTGGCTTACACCTGTAATCCCAGCACTTTGGGAGACCGAGGTGGGAGGATCACTTGAGGTCAGGGGTTCCAGACCAGCCTGGCCAATATGGTGAAACACTGTCTCTACTAAAAATACAAAAATTAGCTGGGTGTAGTGGTGGGCATCTGTAGTCCCATCTACTTGGGAGGCTGAGGCAGGAGAATCAGTTGAACCTGGCAGGTGGAGACTGCAGTGAGCCAAGAACATGACACTGCATTCCAGCTTGGGCAACAGAGCAAGACTCTGTCTCAAAAAAAAAAAAAAGAAAAAAAGAAAAGAAAAAAATAATAATAATGAGTACTTGAATCTAAAGTGTGGTCGACATGGAAAGGCCAGACTTATCACCTGAAGTAATGAACAAAATGTAACCAGTTCATTATCAAGGTAGGGAGAGATTAGGGGCAGGGAACATCTAAGGTTGATGTCAGAGTTCTAGGTCTAGAATAGGCAAATACAGAGGACAGAATGTAAATGGAGGAACTTTTTTTTTTTTTGACAGAGTCTGGGTCCGTTGCCCAGGCAGACTACAGTAACATGATCTTGGCTCACTGCAACCTCTGTTTCCTGGACTCAAACCATCCTTCCATCTCAGCCTCCTGAGAGATCACAGGCGCATGCCACCATGCCCAGCTAATTTTTGTATTTTTGGTAGAGACAGAGTTTCACTGTGTTGCCCAGGCTGGTCTCAAACTCCTGGACTCATGTGATCCACCAGCCTCAGCCTCCCAAAGTGCTGGGATTACAGGCATGAGACATTATGCTCTGCCTAGAGGGGCTTCTTTTCAGAGTAATGAAAATGTTCTAAAATTGATGGTGGTGGTGATTGCACAACTCTTTGAATATACTAAAACCCATTTTATTATACATTTAAAATGAGTGAATTGTGTGCGATGTGAATTACATCTCAATAGAGCTATTAAAAAAGATTTCCATGAACTGACAGAATAACGATACTGTCAGCAAGATACAAAACATTAATAGCAGATTTGGGGGATAAAGAAGATGAGTTTGATATTAAACATGTTGAGTTTATGGTGCCTCAAGACATCCTTTGAACATAGTAAGCAGCTATGTAGAAATTTGGTCTGGAACTTGGAAATGGTCAGATATAGAGATACAGAATTTTAGAGTCTTAGTTTCCTCCATAGGTAAGAGTTGTATAGTTCTGTGTTTAGAGCATGGCACAGGAGTGTAAATGTTGGATTCATTACTAATTAGCTGTGTGACTATAGCCAACTTACTTAACCAGCCTAAGCCTTTAATTCCTCTGTTTTAAAATAAAGATGACACTTATCTCATAGATTTATTTTCCCTTGCAAAAGTTGCTTTTCTGTTCTTTTGGGGTTTGCTTGTGTTTTAAAATTAACTATAATAATCCATGTGAAGCTCCTAGCGTAAAGTAGTCAATAAATATTAATAATTGTTATTGTGACATCATTGAAGCTGTAGAAGTAAATGAAGTTAGAGAAGAGTATAAACAATGAGAACAGGCCAGGCGCAGTGGCTCATGCCTGTAATCCCAGCACTTTGGGAGGCGAAGCCAGCGGATCACTTGAGGTCAGGAGTTCGAGACTAGCCTGGCTAACATGGCAAAACCCCGTCTCTGCTAAAAATACAAAAATTAGCTGGGTGTGGTGGCGCATGCCTGTAGTCCCAGCTGCTTGGGAGGCTGAAGCAGGAGAATTGCTTGAACCCAGGAGGCAGAGGTTGCAGTGAACTGATAACACACCACTGCACTCCAGCCTGAGTGACAGAGCGAGACTCTGTCTCAAAAACAAAAAACCCAATGAGAACAGGAGAGGTGTGGTATGATAGATGTCAGCTATTTGGTGTCACATATCAGATATCAAAAGATACCATAGTATCTTTTAGGAAGAGGAAGCAGGATAGTGATGAAGACTATGCATGGACATTTTCTATTTTAAAATATGCTTTTTCTTTAGATAGTATAGAAAAGTATAAAGTAAATAAGTTTCTTCTTCCTCTTCATTCCATCATCTAGAAGGAATAAGACAGACAATATTTTAGTTCTCTTGGGGAAATTTTAACAGATAGATATTAGGTAGTGATAAGTGCAGTGGAGAGAAATAAAACAAGGTGATAGAGAATGATGGAGATGTTATTTTAAATATGGTCAGTGAAGACTCTAAGGAGGTAATGTTTTAAAAAAGAGAACTATGAAAATTCTGGTGAGATTTCACTTTCTTCAAGTGGCAAACTTCATAGTTCAGACCAGCCTTTTCACTGAAGGCAAAGGCTGGATTAAATATTGAAACATCATAAAAGCATCAAAGACCTAGTGAAGAGGAGGAGTTTCTGTGCCATGATTTAGGAGAGGTTTGAATTGCAGAGAGCTGAGCCTAGTATTTGCCTTGGAGTAGTTTGCCAATTAGAGCAGGCAGCTGAGAGGCTAAGATATATTAATACTTACAAATTGGTCGGGCGTGGAAAGCCGAGGCGGGCGGATCATGAGTCAGGAGTTCGAGACCAGCCTGATCAACATGGTGAAACCCCATCTCTACTAAAAATACAAAAAAATTAACTGGACGTGGTGGCACATGCCTGTAGTCCCAACTACTCCAGAGGCTGAGGCAGGAGAATTGCTTGAACCAGGGAGGTGGAGGTTGCAGTGAGCCGAGATGTCGCCATAGCACTCCAGCCTGGGCAATAGAACGAGACTCGGTCTCAAAATAAATAAATACAATAAAAATTAATCTATTTTAAAAAATACTTCCAAATTAATGCAGGACAAGAAGGCCAAAGAATCCAGGACCTGATGAGCTTGGGAGTGCTGCTAAAAACACCTCTTGCTTTGGGCAAGAGATAACTAGAAGTCTATATGTTAAGGAGTAAGGTGAACCTGCACTAAATCACTCTTCACATGGACTGTATATGCTTTTTGGTCATCTAGGCAGGCCAGAAATTCTTAAACTTTGAAATTGGATTAGGATGATTTTATATTTGCTAGTTCTCCTAGATGTCTTGTAGAAGGAAACAAAAATTTCTAGAAGAAAATAACTGCATCCTGTGCTCCCGATTATTTAACACTTGTCAAATACAGTGTTCCATGGTACATATGCACACACACATGTACAGTTACAAATAACCAGGTATAAGAGAGGACAAGATAATATAAACAAGAGCTGGCAAAAACAAAGTCACAGAAACACCCACTGGGACTCCAGATACTGGTGATAACAGATACTGACTTTAAAAAGTTATGCTTAGCTGGGCATGGTGGTTCACCCTGTGATCTCAGCACTTTGGGAGGCTGAGGCAGGAAGACCGCTTGATCTTGCAAGTTCCAGATCAGCTTGGGCAACACAGTGAGACCCCCATCTCTATACAAGTTAGCTGGGCATGGTGGTGCATGCCTGTGGTCCCAGCTACTCAGGAGACTGAAGTGGGAGGATTGCTTGAGCACAGGAGGTCAAGACTACAGTGAGCCAAGATCGCGCCACTGCACTTCAGCCTGGGTGACATGAGACCCTGTTTCAAGAAAATTTTTTTTAAAATTATGCTTACTATGTTTATGAAAATGAAAGCAAAGTTTGAACATATTACTAGGAAACTGAAACTGTAAAATGTAAAATAACTTTAATAAGAACCAAACAGAAATTATGGAATTAAGAACTATAATAACCAATGTTGAATGAACTTCAGTACACAGGTTTAACAGCAGATTAAGTACAACCTAAGAAGCTAAAGATAGCAAGAACTGCCAGGTGTGGTGGCTCACGCCTGCAATCCCAGCACTTTGGGAGGCCAAGGCGGGCGAATCATGAGGTCAAGAGATTGAGACCATCCTGTCCAACATAGTGAAACCCCATCTCTACTAAAATATAAAAATTAGTTGGGCATCTGTGGTCCCAGCTACTCGGGAGGCTGAGGCAGAAGAATTGCTTGGTCTTGGGAGGCAGAGGTTGTAGTGAGCCGAGATTGCGCCACTGCACTCCATCCAGCCTGGCGACAGAGCGAGACTCTGTCTCAAAAAAAAGCAAGAACTTAGCAAAAATAAAGCAAAGAGAGACAAGTCAGGGAAAATACAGAAGAGAAAGGTTAACAGAAGAAAGAGAGAAACCGTCTAATGTATATTTAATTGATATCCCAAAAGAGAAGAGAAAATGGGGCAGAAACAATATTTGAAGAGTTAATGGCTGAAACAACTGAGACAGATTTAAGAGCAGAATAATCAAGCAGTATAAATAAAAAAAGATTTCCACACCTATAGAAGATGAAAAACAGAGAAAAATCTTAAAATCAGTTAGGAGGACAAATCATCTTTAAAAGATAAACAATTTAACGGCTGACTCCCCATACCAACAGAAGGTGTTAAACTAATAATGTCCTGAAATAAAATAATTACCAACCTAGAATTTTATATCCAATACAAATATCCCTCAACATAAAAGGTAATAAACTTACCTGTATATTATGTTAATATTATAATCCATGTAACAAGAAGAATTAATTCAAAAGATTTTAAAACATGGTGTTTTGACTATACATTCTTAGCAGGATATACTTTAAGGATGAGATAAAGTCCAAAGACCTCTTAAAATTTATTCAGTGGCTTGATTATTAGTAATAATATTGGTATTTTACATTGGAATTATTGTATGCATGTTTATGATAATTATGGTAACATTGTTAGGAATCAAAATTTTTAGCATCAGATAGAAGATATGTGAGTGTAAATTCAGAAAAACAATTTTTTAAAGGGGTCTCACTCTGTTGCCCAGGCTAAAGTGCAGTGGTGTGATCATAGCTCACAGCAACCTCAAACTTATGGGCTTAAGCAATCCTCCTCCCTCAGCCTCTCCTGAGTAGCTGGGACTACAGGCATGCACTATCATGCCTGGCTAATTTTTTTTTAATTTTTATTTTTTTGTAGAGACAGTCTCACCCTCGAATCTCCAAATTTAATGAAAACTATAAACCTGCAGATTCATGATCAATGAACCCTAAGTGTAAGAAATACGAAGAAAATTACACCAAGTCACATCATAAAGTATTTAAAGCCGGTAATAAGTTTTTTAAAGCAACTGGAGGCCGGGCGTGGTGGCTCACGCCTGTAATCCAAGCACTTTGGAGGCCAAGGTGGGCGGATCACCCGAGGTCGGGAGTTCAAGACCAGCCTGACCAACATGGTGAAACCCCGTCTTTAAAAAATAAATAAATAAATAAATAAATTTAAAGAAAAGAAAAAAAAAAGCAGCTGGAGATGAAAAAGACACATTATGTATAGAGGAACAAAATATGGCAGATTTCTCACTGGAAACAGCGTTAGCTAGAAGAAAGTGGGGTAACATCTTTATAAGGTATTGAAAAAAAAATGAAGGCAAAATGAAGAATTTTTCAGACATAGAAAAGGTGAAAGAATTCATCACCAGAAGACTTGTATTATAAGAAATGTTAAAGGAAATCTTTTAGGTAGAAGAAAAATGATGCCAGACAGAATTCTGGATCTACCCAAGAAAAGAAGAACACTGGAAGTGGTGACTACGTGAGTAGATAGAAAATACTTTTGTCCTTTTAAAAAAACAAAATCTCCTTCTTGAGTATATAAACAAAAAAGTATCTAAGATAGGTCTCAATCAGTTTAGAAGTTTATTTTGCCAAGGTTAAGGATGGCCTGGGAGACAGGTCTGTGCCTTTCTCTAAAAATGATTTTGAGGCCTTCAGTGTTTAAAGGAGAAAAGCAGGCTGGAGGGGAAAGAGGAAGGGGATGGTCACATTATTGAATATATATATGTTACAAGAGAAAAGGAGCAAGTAGGGGAATAGTCAATTATGTGTTTGTCTTGTGCTCAGTAAATTGGCACTTTACATGAGAGAAGGTGAACATAAGAGTAGCTACCTGTGGAGATATTTAACTCTTTATCTGTAGCTATCTGCTTAGGAACAAAAGAAGAGGCAGCTTCTTGCATGGCTCAGCTTTCAGCTAAATTATTTCCTTTTGGCATAGTGATTTGGAGTCTTGAGTTTTAATTTTCCTTTAACAAGTACCTCACCAGAAAAAAAAAAAAATCTTTTTTTTTTTTTCTTGAGGCGAAGTCTTGCTCTGTTGCCCAGGCTAGGGTGCAGTGGCATGATCACAGCTCACTGGAACCTCCGCCTCCCAGGTTGGAGCGATTCTCCTGCTTCAGCCTCCCTAGTAGCTGGGATTACAGGCACACGTCACCATACCCGGCTCATTTTTGTATTTTTAGTAGAGAAGGGGTTTCCCCATGTTGGCCAGGCTGGTCTCAATCTCTTGACCTCAGGTGACCTGCCTGCCTCAGACTCCCAAAGTGCTGGGATTACCAGAGTGAGCCACCAGGCCCAGCCAAAAAAAAAAAAAAAAAAAGAGATTAAAAAACAAGTCTTGAAGTCCCTCCCTTCAGGATTCCAATTACACATTCTTAATTAGGCCACCTGAAGTTATTGCACAGTTCACTGATGTTTTATTTATTTATATAGAGGCAGAGTCTTGTCTCCCATGCTGGAGTGTAGTGGCTTGATCTTAGCTCACTACACCCTTGAGCTCCTAAGCTCATGTGACCCTCCCACCTCAGCCTCCTGAGTGGCTAGGACTACAGGTGCACACCACCACACCTGGTTAATTTGTGTGTGTGTGTGTGTGTGTGTGTGTGAGAGAGAGAGAGAGAGAGACAGAGAGAGAGAGAGAGAGATGTCTTACTATCATTTTCTATTTTCTTCATATTCCTTTTTGAGACAGAGTCTCACTCTGTCACCCAGGTTGGAGTGCAGTGGTGTGATCTCAGCTTACTGCAACCTTCTCCTCCTGGGTTCAATCAGTTCTCCTGCCTCAGCCTCCTGAGTAGCTGAGACTACAGGTGCCCACCACCAGGGCTGGCTAATTTTTATATTTTTAATAGAGATAGGATTTTGCCATGTTGGCCAGGCTGGTCTTGAACTCCTGATCTCAAGTGATCCACCTGCCTTGGCTTCCCAAAGTGCTAGGATTAGGCATAAGCTACTGCACCTGGCCTAGATTCTTCATATTTCTTATGCTTAGGGTTCATTGATCATGGATCTGCAAAAATTTAATGTATAAGGTTTATAACATCTGTGGAAGTAAAATGTGTGACAATAGCACAAAGGCCAAGAAGAGAGAAGCAGAAGTATATTGTTTGATTCTTAGACTATATATGAATTGTTATATCATTTGAAGGGAGACTATGATAAGTTAAAGTTGTATACTAATAAAGCCTGGCAATTCCTAGGTTAATACAACAGTTATACTGATAACTCAAAAAGGAGACAAAATGGAATTATAAAAAAAATTCCTGGCAGGTATGGTGGCTCTCACCTGTAGTCCCAGCTACCCTTGGAGGCTGATACAGAGAGAGGATTGCTTGAGCCCAGGAATTTGAGGCTGCAGTGAGCTATGATCACATCATTGCACTCCAGTCTGAGCAACAGAGTGAGACCCTCTATCTTCTTAAAAAAGGTGGGAGGTTGGCTGGGTGCAGTGGCTCATGCCTGTAATCCTAGCACTTTGGGAAGCCACGGCAGGCGGATCACCTGAGGTTGGGAATTTGAGACCAGCTTGACCAACATGGAGAAACCCCGTCTACTAAAAATACAAACTTAGCCAGGTGTGGTGTCACATGCCTGTAATCCCAGCTACTCAGGAGGCTGAGGCAGGAGAATCGCTTGAACTTGGGAGGCGGAGGTTGTGGTGAGCCAAAATCGCGCCATTTCACTCTAGCCTGGGCAACAAGAGCAAAACGCTGTCTCAAAAAAAAGGGTGAGGGGCGGGGGTAGAGAGAGAAAACACTTTTTAAAACTTAAAAAACAATTTCTAATTCAAAAATAGAAAAGAGGAAAAAGGAAACAAAGAATACAAGCAATAAATGGAAAAGAGATAACAAGATGATGGATTCAAACCCAACTATAGCTATATTCGTATTACATGTAAATGATTTAAACAACTGCATATAAGACAACCGCACATCTTGGCTCTTCAAACACTCCCCTCTTAGTCTGAGTTTGCATCTTAAAAATCTTCTTGCCCTAAACAGTGAGTCAGCCTTAGTTCATGTGTTAATACCTTCTGAGATTTGTGAGGGAGACTTCATTTATGGGTATAAAACATCCCTTTTTTCCTGTGATGACTTTCCATAATGCCCCAGTGCCCACTGGGTAGGCATTTTAATCTTCACACTTAATACCATGTGTTTATCCCATAAGAAAGAGGATGAAAACAAAGAAAGATAAAGGAAAGTCCACATTCTGGTCTCTTTGGCCTTGGTTCAGGAGACAAGAAAGGTTATTAAACAGTGGTTCTTAATGGGGTAATTTTGAATGGGAAGTTCAGAGATAGAAACCATTTCAGGGGCCTGCCTTCCTTTGTTTAATAGAGTAGGTTTGGAGACAAGTTTCCTTCTCAATCTGAGTATACTCAAATACTTCATAGAAAATATTCTCTTGTATATACTTCTAGCATGTATCACATTGTATTATAGTTTGCTGGCTTTCACGTCTGTCTCCCATACTGTAAATATGATAAACTTGAGGATAGGTATTATCTGGATATTCATCTTAGTACCCCCAGAACTTAGAACTTAAAACAATGTTAACCTGTGGTGCCATTCAAATCTATGATCATGTGAACCAGGTGAATAAATAAACTGTCCCAATGTTATATCTGTAGCTCATACTTATTAAACCCAGAATAAATTTCCAGGGATCCTAGTGGATCTATCTATGGTGCCTCACACCTGTCTTCAGTGTGGAAAAGGCGTAATATGTAACTGCATAGAACATTTATTTATGGGAGTGTAAACCAGGTCAGTGTTATGTTTGTTTTATACAAGTGAATACATAGTCATAAGATACTAAAATTTGGCAGTTTTCTTTAGCAACTATACATATTTCTATATGGACCTTTGGGTCTGCCTCTGATATTGTCAGCTTGGGAGCAGCCAATGACTACTTTCTTCAAAGATACCTCTTCTTTAATTGACTGGAAAAAATACCATTTGTGTATGGTACCCAATTTGGATCTCAATTTGGATAGAGGTATATCTTCCCTCTCTCTGCACAGGAATGAAGAAACTTGAAGAATATTAGAGAAATGAAAGGAAATATGAATAGAAAGTATATATAATTTTTTATTTTATTTTATTTTTTGAGATGGAGTCTCGCTTTCTCGCCAGGCTGGAGTGCAGTGGCACGATCTCGGCTCACTGCAACCTCCGACTCCCTGGTTCAAGCAATTCTCCTGTCTCAGCCTCCCGAGTAGCTGGGATTACAGGCACACACCACCATGCCCAGCTAATTTTTGTATTTTTAGTAGAGATGGGGTTTCACCGTGTTAGCCAGGATAGTTTCGATCTCCTGACCTCGTGATCCCCCCACCTCAGCCTCCCAAAGTGCTGGGATTACAGGCATGAGCCACCATGCCTGGCGAAAGTATATATAAAAATATGATCCAGAGAGGCTGGGCGCGATGGCTCATGCTTGTAACCTCAGCACTTTGGGAGGCCGAGGCAGGCCGATCACGAGGTCAGGAGATCGAGACCAGCCTGACCAACATAGTGAAACCCTGTCTCTACCAGAAATACAAAAATTAGCTGGGTGTGGTGGCATGCACCTGTAGTCTCAGTTACTCGGGAGGCTGAGACAGGAGAATTGCTTGAACCCAGGAGGCAGAGATTGCAGTGAGCCGAGATGGTGCCACTGCACTCCAGCCTGGGTGACAGAGTGAGACTCCATCTGAAAAAAATAAAATTAAAAAAAATATGACCCAGAGATCTGATGGCCTAGTTTGGGGTTTGGGGGTCAGGGTCTGGCCAAGTGTGAGAGACCACTTGAAGTGAGGCAAACAGGTGTCAAACCAGGCAAAGCTCTTTCACAGCTTGTTTTGGCATTGCATGTTTTTGTTGTCGTGGTGTTGGTTGTTGTTGTTTTATGGAGTCTTGCTCTATTGCCCAGGCTATAGTGCAGTGGTGCAATCTCAGCTGGCTGCAACCTCCTTCTCCTGGTTTCAAGTGATCTTCCTGCCTCAGCCTTCCTAGTAGCTGGGATTACAAGTGCCCACCACCATGCCTGGCTAATTGTGTTTTTTTGTATTTTTAGTAGAGACGGGATTTCCCCGTATTAGGGCCAGGCTGGTCTTGAACTTCTGACCTCAAATGGTCCTACCGCCTCGGCCTCCCAAAGTGCTGGGATTATAGGTGTGAGCCACCATGCCCGGCCTGGCATTGCATGTTGATACTGGTTCTCCTCTTACTTCCTCTGCTGCCTCCTCTATTCCTGGTCTTTCTGTTAGATACTTGTTCAGAGGATTTCTAATGTACCTAATCTGTCAACTCTGGGCCTTTACAAAGGTGAGTAAGGGAGCAATGACACATCTGAACTACTGTGGAAGAGAAATACTTCATAATGAACTGAGAAAATCCATATAAAATTCCTTAGAAACAACTAAAACACATACAAATGCAAGACATAATAGTATTAGGCCTAGGAAGCTGGCTGTAATATTCATGTAAGCTGTAACCACACCAGCTTTGGGTGAATCATGCTAAAAGTTGGGAGGTTAATAACTGAGCTAATAAATAAAACTGGGAAATTGCAATATGCAACCATGGGTTATATCTAGGAGGGCTGCAGTTTTGAGATTGACTGTTCTAACTAGAATCCTTTGAAATTTAGAAGGTAGTCTGGTCGTTTGGCTCCTGAGGAAGATGACCAGTAGGGAAGAGGTATTCTGCGGCTGTGACTGGTACGAGAAGATTGAAGCCTACTGGGATAGGGCAGTATCTTAGAATAACAGACTCTTCACCTATGAAGGAAGGAAACCTTGGGATAAGATTCTTTGTTCTTGAGTGGGCAGTTATTCCGGAAGACGGTGTCCTTAGACAGGTCTTTGGAAATGATAGTTTTGTGGGAAAAGAATATTTGGTCTTAACAGACAGAATGTCATGTCATCAGGATTTCGAATAGAGATGACTAGTAGAGTTTCTAGGGATCTCCATATCTCCTTTTCTCATTCATTTTTGTTTTCAGGCTTTGCTGATTTAGTTTTTTGCCAATTCATGGTGCCTGAACTTTCTCAGTTAACTTTGGAAATGAATAATGTAGAAAATGTCCCCTCATCTCCCTCCCTGATTACTCTAAAGGACAGAACCAGGATCCACATGGAGGTACTTCTCTATATGGACCTGAAATAGAGGACTATCCTTATTTTATTCTAAAGGATCAAGGTGCTAGAAAGTGACCACTGGACATTGGATTACTTGTGGATACAAATATGTAGTATTCGGGATAAGAGCACAGATTTTGGAGTCAGTCTAGCAAAATCTAGAACTCAGTTCCACCACTTACTAGCACCTTACCCATTGGGCAAGGTATTTAACTTATCTATGCCTCTTATCTGTAAAAGGTCATACAAGTAGGTCCTATCCGATAATGTTATTATGAAGTCTAAATGTTGAAATAGTACATAAGCATTTGATATAGTACCTGGCCTGTAACACAAGTTAGTTCTTATCATTACACTCAGGTGAATCTAACCTCTTACCAGCCATACCTGCCTTAGAAAGTTGTACAAGGAATCAATGAATTTATTGTGTAGTGCTTCTCAGTAAATGTAAAGGTGTGCTGTTTGGTTTGCATTTTACACACCTAGTTACTATTTTAATGTTCTTCCTGTGCATCATTATGATTTGCTTCCATCATGTGGATAGAGAAACAGGTTCAGGAGGGGAAATTAGTGTTTGAATTTAGATCTCCTATTCTCAGATCCTTCTTTATTCAGAATACAGGTTCTGTAGTCACTTGGCATTTTGAGGTCTTTCCTTATCTTAGAAATTCGTGTATTATCTTGTCCTCTAGATTTGTTGCTTCCAGATGTGAGTTATCAGGTGGAATCCAGAGAGGGGGATCAGTCTCAGAATATGGACCTTCAAGGACAAACTCTGCTGCTTTTTCTCTTTGTGGATTTCCACAGTGCATTTCCAGTTCAGCAAATGGAAATCTGGGGTAAGTATAAGAGAATGGGGTTGCCAGCTTGAGTATGCCAAATGCTAAGAGAAAGGGAAGATTTGTATAATGCATACATCTAAATTAGATATATTTCTATAGAATAAAGTTCAGTGAAAAACCTTGCTTAATAAGTTAAATAAATATATCCTGTAGAAAAGATTCATATATTGATGCATCACTTAAATGACGACATTTCTAGGTCTGGTTGGTCAGAAATCAGCAGACACTGATATTGCTCCCTAGGGATCCGTGGTTCTTAACGTTAGCCACAAAATATATTACCTGGAGAGCATCTAAAATGCTCACTCTCCAGAGATTCTGATTTCCAGTTGGACTGAGGTGGGGCTCAGGTCTCAGTATGTTTCAGGTCTCAGTGAGCGTAGCTCACTGCAACATCGAACTCCTGGGCTCAAGTGGTCCTCTGCTTTAGCCTCCCCAGTAGCTGGGCCTACAGATGCATGCCACTGCACCTGGATAACTTTTTCAATAATTTTTTGTGGAGATGGAGGTCTTGCTTTGTTGCCCAGGCTGGTCTACTCCTGGCTTCAAGTGATCTTCCTGCCTCAGTGTCCCAAAGTGCTTGTCCATATGTTTTTAAAGCTTCTCAGGCCAGGCATGGTGGCTCACGCCTGTAATCTCAGCACTTTGGAAGTCCGAAGTGGGTGGGTCATTTGCAGCCAAATGTTCAAAACTAGCCTGGCTAACATGGTGAAACCCTGTTTCTATTAAAAATACAAAAATTAGCCGGTGTGGTGGTGGCTGCTTGTAATCCCAGCTATTCGGGAGGCTGAGGCAGGAGTATCACTCAAACCCAGGAGGCAGAGGTTGCAGTGAGCCGAGATCACACCATTGCACTCCAGCCTGGGCAAGACATTGAGACTCTGTCTCAAAAAATAAAATAAAATAAAATGATAAAATTGCTTCTCAGGTGATTCTGATGTACAGCCAGCCTTGGGAACTTTTCATCATCATACTGCCTCTCTAGGTGGATTAAAAAAAAATGCATACCTGCTCTTATTCAGGTATGCAATGAGGAACCTTTGGTGTTTATTTATTAGGTGGGTGATAACTTGTTATCACTCAGAAAGGTTCTCTATGATAAAGATAAAGTAGTGGTTTAATTTTCTGGTCCATGAAACATGCATCAGAATCTCCTGGATCTTCATCATCATCATCATCATCATTATTATTGTAGAAACAAGGTCTTCCTGTGTTGCCCAGGCTGAACTCCTGGGCTCAAGAGATGCTCCCATGTCAGCTTCCCAAAGTGCTGGGATTACAGGCATGAGCCACCGTGTCCGGCCTCAAGTGATTCTTAAATAGTGAAATTTGAAAACCACTGAGCATGAGCAGGACTTGGCTTCTGCATTTTAATCCAATAAACCCTGGGACATAAATTTAAGTATTTCTCAATCCCCTCCTAATCTTTGAGGAAAGTTACAAGAAGTGGAGATTATACAAGTTTGGGAAAAGGTTCATAAGCCTCCCTTTTGGTGCTTCTGATATGTCTCTGTGTTCTCCTTTCTCTATGGCCCAGTGTGTTTTTGTGGGACTCTATGCTCCAGGCACTCCAGTGCTATTTGGTGTGGCTCTGCTTCCACTGAGTCATAAGAAAAAAAGAGACTGCTTACAACCCCAGACCAAAAGAGATCATGTCAACTATTTATTGAACAAACCATTGTCAGCTGTGGTATTCTTCCTGCTACCTTCCTTCTGAGCCTCTCAGAAGTAAGATAAGGCTACCTTTTCCTTGCCTCTTCCCAACACATGCTGTATATCCTATAGGAGAGAAGCACTGTTTCCTTGGGCTCTGGCTTGCAGCTCTTTATTTGAGTAGCTAGTGGTCTTTGATGCACCACTGTTGCGGTGATTAAGGCCAGGGGAATGGGAAATAGAAGGTGCCCAAACTAATGTGAGGATTCCTAGGGCTATTCCCTGTAGCCTATGCTCACATAGACAGAGGCTGCTAAGAGCAGCAGCTTATTATTGTGGAAAAGATAACAGGGTGGAATCAAGAGACCTGGGTTAAATTTTAGCACTGATACCAACTTCTTCAATGATTTTTGGGAAGCATGTCATGTAAATCTGAGCTTCCCTTTTCATATCTTTAACATGAGATTGTTAGGCTAGGCCCCATCAAAGGCCCTTCCAGGTCTGAAACCCTCTTAAGACTTAAGATCTGCTACCTTCTGATGGTTTTTTTTTTTAAGGTCTGCCAGAGGTAATCCTTGGATAATACAAGCCTGATACCATGTTCTGAGCCCTACTGAACATTCCTTAAGAACTCAGATTCCTCACATAGAAAGACATTGTTATCATTCTTGATACACTGTGATAATTTGTACACTTCTGTTTAGCTTGACTTTGAAGGCCTGCAGTATCTCAGTCATTGTACTCAATATTGGATTTAAAAGAAGTTCATCAATGTAGTAGTAAACACAGTGTCTTACATCTTACACATCTGGTAGTTTAGGGTTAGCCTCTGAAGATGATGCACAGTGAGGGGAGGGGAGGTAGATATAAATGTAGTGATAATTTTACCTTTTCTTCCCCCTTTTCTTTCTCATATCCTTAAAAGCTTTCTCTAGAGCCTCCTCTTTTAGGAAACGGATTGTTCAAAATTAGTGTGTCTTTAAGGAAAATCACTTAATTGGCCATATGCCCACCTACCTTGTCATGGTAACTTTTTTGTGATTAACTCATTTTTATTTTCTTGTAACTAACTCATTATTTTCCACAATGTCAAAAGAATTTGGTGGTCAAAAGTTTTAGGAATGAACTTTGGCTTTTAAATTAAATGTCTGCTTTCAAAAGGGATCTGATTTCTTGAAGCTATTCTTAGAACCAAACTATGGAAAATAGCAATCTAGATTATATATTTACATAGCAATAGCAATATTTTCCTGTTGAATATTGCAGTGTACATTTCAAAACACTTCATGGGCCAGGCACCATGATTTGGCACCTGTAATCCCAGTACTTTGAGGGGCCAAAGCAGAAGGACTGATTGAGCCATTCAAGACTGCTTGGGCAAGATAGCAAGACCTCATCTCTACATATAATTTAAAAATTTAGCCAGGTGTGGCAGCTCACACCTGTAATCCCAGCACTTTGGGAGACTGAAGCAAGAGGATGACCTGAGGTCAGGAGTTTGAGATCAGCCTGGTCAACATGGCGAAACCCTGTCTCTACTAAAAATACAAAATTAGCTGGGCGTGGTGGCAGGCGCCTATAATTCTAGCTACTTGGGAAGCTGAGCCAGGAGAATCACTTGAACCCGGGAGGCAGAGGTTGCAGTGAGCTGAGATCGCACCATCGCACTCCAGCTTGGGCAACAAGAGCGAAACTCCATCTCAAAAAAAAAAAAAAAAAAAAAAAAGCCAGGCATGGTGGTGGTGCACACCTGTGGTCCCAGGTATTCAGGAGGCAGAGGTGGGAGGATCACTTGAGCCCTGGCTGTTGAGGCTGCAGTGAGCCGAGATTGTGTCACTGACCTCCAGGCTGGTCAACAAAAAAACCCACAAAACACTTCATGTACATTATGGCAGTTTATCTACACAACAACTTACCTGTGAGAACAGGTGGTATAAAGCCATTTTCTATACTGAATAAAAGACTTCATCACCACTAGTTGGTGGCAGAGTTGACCCTAGAATCTATGTTCTCCTTGACTCTAGCTCCAGAATCCTTTTGAGCTTACCACATATTACCTTCCCTACCAAGAAAGCATATGGTGCGTTGTGGTAGAAAATGTTCTTCCGACTTGCATTTTTAATACAGTCCTGGAAAAAGCTAGCCAGTTTTAGGCTGCTTCACCATAGAATTCCGAACACTGAAAACAAAGAATAATCAAGAAGGATTTTCTCCAGGTGACCTGTAAAGTAAATTTGGCTTCCTGTGTCTGATGCATCAGGATCATTAAATGGTGGCCTATTGTTTGATGGCATAATTTTTTTGCCTATGGCTCTCACATGTTAGCTTTTCTGAATGAGGCTGAGCAGTGGTGCCTGCGGTTACTTTAACAGAGATAATCCCCCATTTCAAAAGACCTCATATGAACAGTTGTATCATTTTTGTGAATTTTAACCTTTTCTTTACCACAGCACATCTGAAAGCACAACAGTGACGCTCACACAGGCATGGAGGAGGGTTGAACACTATAGGATGTTTGCTTCTCCCTTTCTCCTCCCTTCTGGGAGTCACTAGGATTCTCATTTATAGTACGTGGTATATATTTCTGCTATGAATTAAACAGGATCCCTCATTTGTTTCTTTAAAAAATAATGTCATTCTTCACCTTAATTTTTCTGAGCTTTCTTTTATTTATAAGTGGGAATTGGGTAGGTTTGTTTGTTGGGAGATTTAGTCTAAAAAAGATATTTATTTGTAGATATGTAGGGGTCTCTTCTTCCAAGAGGCATCTTTCTAACTCCCAGTCCTGACTCAGAACACATGAACAGCAATCTTGAGGTAGTTATCCTTGCTCATGGTTAATCCTTGAATAATGCAAGCCTGATACCACGTTCTGAGCCTTACTGAACATTCCTTAAGAATTCAGATTCCTCAGAAATACCGCGTTACCATTCTCGAACGACTGTGATAATTTGTTTAGCTTGACTCTGAGGGCCTGCAGTATCTCAGTTGTTGTACTCAGTGTTGGATTTAAAAGAAATTCATCAACGTATTAGTAAACAAGTGTCTTAAATCTTACATATCTGGTAATTTAAGACTAGCCTTTGAAGAAGATGCACAGTAAGGGGAAGTAGATGTGATAATTTTACCTTCTCCCTCCCCTTAGGAGTCTATACTTTGCTCACAACTCATCTCAGTGCCATCCTTGTGGAAAGCCACAGTGTAGTGCAAGATTCTATCCAGTTTATCGTGGACCAGGTCTTGGAGCAACATCACGAGGCTGCCAAGGTAATAAGGAATCCACAGCCTCCTTTCTCCTATTCTCTAAGGAAAAGACAGCAAGTATATAATAGCAGGGCCCAGGAGCCCTTGCTCCCTTAATGCCCCTCCCTCTCCTCTTCTGTCACCAGGGGTGATCTTGTAACAATGCATCTAGCCTACAACACAAACTCTAGCTTAGATGGATCACTGTAACCAGCTTGCTTAGTCTTACCTCCTAGTAGGTGTGTTTGGGCAAATAGGGAAATAGATAATAGGTAAAAATGGCTCTTAGCACACCTCTTCCTTGTCTATATAAACTCTTCCCCTTCTCACCCCCCACAGACTTCCGGAGCTGCTGCTTCACTGTGTCTTACATTCTTCCCCCATTTTCCTAATTGTTTACAACACCACTTTCTCTTCTTACTTGATTTTCTGAATCCATCCATCCTGAGTACTTTTGGTAACACATTTCTTACCTCATATGACCCCTTTTCAGGTAAAAAACAACCACACTAAGAGAGCAGAACTGAAAGTTGTTTTTTTTTTTTTTTTCAAGTGGTGTGTTTTCTTGACCAGTGTTCTTATTGCTTGTCTTCTCTAAATGTGTCTGTGCCAATAAGTCATCTCTGTGAAATGAGAGAACATTTAAAATTTTTATTTTAATCCCTAAGTGTTATGATATAAAAATATGTGAAGAGCTCAGTAACTTTTATTGATGGAGAGGAAGAATTGTTGAAATCCTGCTCTGATGGAAATGTGTGGCCCCTCTGGGATTCTCTAAACCACATCTTGGAATTCATGCAGTCTCCCCCTTACTTGTTATGTTTCCCAGGCTCAGCAGAAACTACAGGCCTCACTCTCAGTGGCTGTGAACTCCATCATGAGTATTCTGACTGGAAGCACTAGGAGCAGCTTCCGAAAGATGTGTCTCCAGACCCTTCAAGTTAGTAGGAGATTGGGATTAGGGATGCTTAAAAGTGCCAGGGTTTTGGCTGGGTATGGTGTTTCATGCCTGTAATCACAACACTTTCGGAGGCCAAGGTGGGAGGATCGCTTGAGCCCAGGAGTTTGACACCAGCCTGGGCAACATAGAGAGACCCTGTCTCTACAAATAATTAAAAAATCAGGAGCCAGGTGGTGACTCACGCCTGTAATCCCAGCACTTTGGGAGGCTGAGGTGGGCAGGTCATCTGAGGTCGGAGGTCTAGACCAGCCTGACCAACATGGAGAAACCACATCTCTACTAAAAATACAAAATTAGCCAGGCGTCGTGGCACATGCCTGTAATCCCAGCTATGCAGGAGGCTGAAGCAGGAGAATCGTTTGACCCAGGGAGGTGGAGGTTGTGGTGAGCCAAGATCATACCATTGCACTACAGACTGGGCAACAAGAGCAAAACTTCATCTAAAAAAAAAAAAAAATCAGCCAGGTGTGGTGATACATACACCTGTGATCCCAGTTCCTCAGGAGGCTGAGGTAGGAGGATCACCTGAACCTGGGATGTTGTGCCTGAGCCATGATCACATTACTGTTCTCCAGCCTGGGCAACAGAGTGATACCTGTCTTTAAAAAAAAAAAAAAAAAAAGGGCTGGGCGCAGTGGCTCACGCCTGTAATCTCAGCACTTTGGGAGACTGAGACAGGCGGATCACAGGGTCAAGAGATCAAGACCATTGCCAACATGGTGAAACCCCGTCTCTACTAAAAATACAAAAAAAGTAGCTGGGCGTGGTGGCACGTGCCTGTAATCCCAGCTACTCGGGAGGCTGAGGCATGAGAATCACTTGAACCCAGGAGGCTGAGGTTGTAGTGAGCCAAGATCGTGTCACTGCAGTCCAGCCTAGGTGACAGCGTGAGATTCCGTCTAAAAAAAAAAAAAAGGCTGTGGGCAGTGGCTCATGACTGTAATCCCAGCACTTTGGGAGGTCAGGAGTTCGAGACCAGCCTGGCCAACATGGTAAAACCCTGTCTCTACTAAAAATACAAAAATCAGCTGGGTGTGGTGGCAGGTGTCTGTCATCTTAGCTACTTGGGAGGCTGAGGCAGGAGAAATGTTGGAACCTGGGAGGCAGAGGTTGCACTGAGCCTAGATCATGCCATTGCACTTCAGCCCAGGCGACAACAGTGAAACTGTCTCAAAAAAAAAAAAAAAAAAAAGGTACCAGGGTTTTAATGACATTCTACTGCTTATCTTTTTAATATGTATAGTATTTTTAGAGACATTATTTTATATGCTCCACTGTGATGCTACATAGTACCAGGCCTAAGTTTTAAGAAATATTCATTGAATAGTAGTATGTTTACTGTTTTACAAATGAAAAAACAAGTTATTTAAGATTTCTGCTTTCTTTTTTTTTTGAGACGAAGTTTTGCTCTTGTTGCCCAGGCTGGAGTGCAGTGAATCTCAGCTCACTGCAACCTCCGCCTCCCGGGTTTAAGTGATTAGTGATTCTTCTGCCTCAGCTTCCCATGTAGCTGGGATTACAGGCATGTGTCACCACACCTGGCTAATATTCTGTATTTTTAAAGTAGAGACGGTATTTCTGCATGTTGGTCAGGCTGGTCTTGAACTCCTGACCTCAGGTGATCTGCCTACCTCCCAAAGTGCTGGGATTATAGGTGTAAGCCAACGTGCCCAGTTGATTTCTGCTTTCTTTAGGTCACACAGTTAGTTAAGAACAGAGCTAGGGCTGGGTGTGGTGGTTCATGCCTGTAATCCCAGCACTTTGGGAAGTATGTATCCCACGGAAGTGCACACCTGTGTTCCCCAAAAGACATGAACAAGAATGCTCACCGTGACCCATTCTTGATGGCCAAAGTGGAAATCTACCCATCAGCAGCAAATGGATAAACTATGAAATATTCGTGCAGTGGAATCCTATGCATAATGGCGATGAGTGAAAATAACCACTCACAGCATCACGGGTTGAATGTAACACAAACAGCGTTTGGGCAGGAGCTAGACACAAATGATGAAGACACACTGTCATGGCTTCATTTCCATGAAGTTCACAGCAGGCAAAACATCTCTTGGTGGGAGGGGCTGCCCTAGTGGGCACAGGTGTTTTTGGGGGGATCCGATAAAGTTTTCTTTTGAAGCTGAAAAAATGAAGATTCACTGAGCTGCACCCTCATAAAAAAAAAAAAAAGTGAAGACAGAAGTGAAGCAGATGAATTGCTTGAGGTCAGTTCATGACCAGCCTGACCAACATAGTGAAACCCCATCTCTACTAAAAATACTAAATTAGCTGGGCATGGTAGCGCACGTGTGTAGTCTGAGTTACTCGGAAGGCTGAGGCAGGAGAATCGCTGATAACTGGGAGGTGGAGGTTGTAGTGAGCTAACATCGAGCCACTGCACTCCAGCTTGAGTGACAAAGTGTGACTCCGCCTTGAAAAAAAAAAACAACAGAGCTAGGACTAGATCATTGATTCCTAATTCCTTGTTGAAGAATGCTATCTCATGGTGACAGAATACACTGGAGATAATTGAGCAACCTTAATTATTACATGTATGTGGCATCAGAGGCTCACGTTCAAATCCTGACTCATTTACATACTAGTTATGTTTAGGCCTGTAGTTCTGAGACTTGTCTACAAATTGGAAAAAAATAATACCTCACGGAGTTATTATGAAGGTGAAAGCTAAATTGTGCTATGGTCTGAATGTTTATATGTCCCCAAAATTCATATGTTGAAATCCTAACCCCCTAACTGATAAAATTAGGAGATATGAGGCCTTTGAGAGGTGATTTGGGTCATTAGGCCCTCGTGAATGGGATTAATGCTTTTTCAAAAGAGGCCCTAGGTCGGGTGTGTTGGCTCACGCCTGTAATCCCGGCACTTTGTGAGGCTGAGGCAGGTGGATCACCTGAGGTCAGGAGTTCAATACCAGCCTGACCAACATGGTGAAACTCCATCTCTACTTAAAAAAAGACAAAAAAATTAGCCAGGCGAAGTGGCAGGCGCCTGTAATCCCAGCTACTCAGGAGGCCGAGGCAGGAGAAGCACTTAAACCCGGGAGGCAGAGGTTGCAGTGAGCTGAGATTGTGCCATTGCACTCCAGCCTGGGCAACAAGAATGAAACTCCATCTCCAAGGGAAAAAAAAAGGCCCCAGAGAGAACCTCACCCCTTCTGCCATATGAGGATACAGAGGAAGTGGGCAGCCTATAGCCCAGAAAAGGGCCCTTACCAGAACTTTACCATGCTGGCACTTTAATTTCAGATTTCCAGCCTCCAGGACTGTGAGAAATAAGTTTCTATTGTTTATAAGCCACCCAGTCTACAGTAATTTGGTATAGCAGCCCAAATGGACTAAGACAATGTCAAAGTACATAGCATGTGGTAGATTCTCAATAAATGTTAGTTTTTTTCCCTTCCTTTAGGAATGTGTGCTGACCAACTGATATTATCAGTGGGCAACATATCACTCCATATTTGTTGCTTCATTTTTTTGGTATAGTTTTCTTGAAAAGCTAGTATAACACAAAAATATTTTAATATCTTGTTTCTTTTGAATTATTTTCTAGAACAAATTTCTACAGAAGTTATGAGTCAAAGTGTATAACATGTTTATAAGCTAGTGCATTTTATCATAGCTTCAACTTTCTGGGTCATGTGGATAGCACAGGGTAGTGAGAAGAACACTAAGTTGGGAATTGTAAGGTATGCATTAAAGCCCTAACTTTGTACTACCTAGCTGTGAGTTCTTGGGTGGGTCACTTCTCCTTTTTGAATTTCAATTTTCTCATCCTTAAAACTAGTGTGTTGTATTAGGTGATTACTCTGGTTCCCTTTAATTCTAACATCCTACAATTCTATATTTAAAAGTAGAAAGCTGTTACCTATTTCCTGTGGGTGCAAATTTATTATTTGTTCCTCTCCTCCCTAAAAAACTCATCAGAAAAAAAGGTCTCATATCAGCTTCAGTTATGCAGTAGAACCTGTGCTGTCTTAGAAACTCTACTTATAGAAAAGAAGTTTATATAACCCCTTCATGAACAGATGGATTTCTTGGATATTTTGTCTTATAGAGATGGGAGAAATGACTAGGGGTGGTGGCTCACACCTGTAATCCCAGTACTTTGAGAGGCTGAGGTGGGTGGATCACCTGAGGTCCGGAGTTCGAGACCAGCCTGGCCAACATAGTGAAACCCCGTGTCTACTAAAATACAAAAATTAGCTGGGTGTGGTGGTATGCGCCTGTAGTCCCAGCTACTCAGGAGGCTGAAACGGGAGATCACTTGAACCCAGGAGGCAGAGGCTGCAATGAGCCAACATTGCACCACTACACTCTAGCCTGGGTGACAGAGCAAGACTGTCTCAAAAAAAAAAAAAAAAAAAAAAAAGGGAGTTGGGGTGGGGGTGGGAGAACAAAGGCCTTCTGTGAAGGATCTTGCTTAGGTGACAGAAGTGGGAAGACATATAGGAGCCACAACTACCTGTCATACCAATTATCTCAGGCCTTCTTTTTTCCTCTCTTGCCTTTATGAAGACTAAGAAAACTCCTAACTCTAATGGCTTGCCCATTATCTGCCTCATCATCTCCCTGTATAAACTTTCTGTGAGAACTTCCCCCCTTGGTTTCCAGTACTGGAACTCAGCATGTTCTATTTCTGGCCCATTTTAGGCAGCTGACACCCAAGAGTTTGGGACCAAACTGCACAAACTATTTTGTGAGATCACTCAGCACCAATTTCTTCACCACCGCTCATGTGAGGTGAAGCAGGTCAGTGTAAATAATCAGTACTTTGGTGGGAATTTTCCATTTTGATATATGAGAATCCCGAATTGAGGGGGTGGGTAGGTACAAGTGTTTCAGACTGCATAATCTGAGGTTAGCCTTTCAGCAAGGAAGCCTGTGAAACAAAATCATCTGTCTTCTGTCTCTCAGGAATGACAATCCTATTTGTTGCCTGGTGTCTGATGTTTTGAAAGCCACTGTTTCATATGTTGTATCCAGGATTTTTGTCATTTCAGGCATGAGGGTAGATTCAGTCCCTGTTACTCCATCTTGTCCAGATGACACTGTAGAATATTTTCTTTTCTATTTTTTTTCTTCTTGAGATGGAGTCTCATTCTGTTGCCCAGGCTGGAGTGTAATGGCTTGATCTCAGCTCACTGCAACCTCCGCCTCCTGGGTTCAGCAATTCTCCTGCCTCAGCCTCCTGAGTAGCTGGGACTACAGGCGCCAACCACCACACCTGGCTAATTTTTGTATTTTTAGTAGAGACGGGGTTTCACCATGTTGGCCATAATGGTCTTGATCTCTTGACCTCATGATCCACCTGCCTCAGCCTCCCAAAGTGCTGGGATTACAGGTGTGAACCACCGTGCCTGGCCTACTGTAGGATATTTTCATCTTTAATCTCTCTTATTTATTTATCCTATATTTTTAGTTCCAGATAAGTCAGTTCTACTGATTAGAGCCAACAGAGCCAGAAAAGTGGGCTTCAGTTGGACCACTACTAACAGCTATACCTGGAATTTGTAGAGAAACAGAATTTCCTAGCTATAATCTCCCTTCACTCATTAGAGAAGACCATCACAAAACCAGTTAAAAGCTATCTGACCTCCTTCAGGGTAAAGATTCCAACTAATGAAACTCTAGATCTCCAGCATCCAAAAAGGTGAAAAGATAAAAGTGTACTTATTTTTATTTATTTATTTATTTTTTTAGACAGAGTCTTGCTCTATCACCCAGGCTGGGGTGCAGTGGTGCAATCTCGGCTCACTGCAACCTCTGCCTCTCAGGTTCAAGTGATTCTCCTGCCTCAGCTCCTCGAGTAGCTGGGACTACAGGCATGCTCCACCATGCCTGGCTAATTTTTGTATTTTTAGTAGAGACGGAGTTTCACCATGTTGGCCAGGCTGTTCTCGAACTCCTGACCTCAGGTGATCTGCCTGCCTGGGCAAGATGGTGAAACCCTGTCTCTCCAAAAGTAGAAAAAAAAAATTAGACATAGTGGCATATGCCTGTAGTTCTAGCTATTTGGGAGGCTAAGGTGGGAGGACTGCTTGAGCCCAGGAGGTCAAGGCTGTAGTGAGCCAAGAATGTGCCACTGCACTCCAGCCTGGGTGACAGAGCGAGATTCTGTCTCAAAAATAAATAAAAGGAACCATTCAAATAACACAAGAAGACCGGCACGGTGGCTCACGCCTGTAATCCCAGCACTTTGGGAGGCTGAGGCAGGAGAATTGCTTGAACCCAGGAGGTGCAGGTTGCAGTGAGCCGAGATCACACCACTGCACTCTAGCCTGGGCTACAGAGTGAGACTCCATCTTGGGGGGAAAAATACATGATGCAGGCCAGGTGTGTTGGCTCATGCCTATAATCCCAGCACTTTAGGAGGCCAAGACAGAAGGACCACCTGAAGTTAGGAGTTTGAGACCAGCCTGGCCAACATGGTCTCTACTAAAAATACAAAATTTAGCTGGATGTGGTGGCGCACACCTGTAATCCCATCTACTTAGGAGGCTGAGACAGGAGAATTGCTTGAACCCAGGAGGTGGAGGTTGCAGTGAGCCAAGGTCACACCACTGCACTCCAGCCTGGGGAACAGAGTGAGACTCTGTCTCAAACAAACAAAAAACATGATACGGAGGGTGGGCATGATGGCTCACAACTGTAATCCCAACACTTTGGGAGGCCGAGGCATGTGGATTACTTGAGCCCAGGAGTTCAAAACCAGCCTGGATAACATGGCAAAACCGTGTCTCTACAAAAAAATAGAAGAATTAGCCAAGCATGGTGGCACACACCTGTAGTCCCAGCTACTCGAGAGGCTGAGGTGGAAGATTTGCATGAGCCCAGGAGGCAGAAGTTGCAGTAAGCTAAAATGACGTCACTACACTCCAGTCTGGGTAGCAGCGGGACCCTGCCTCAAAATACATATATACATACATACATACTTAAAAATACATATAACTGGGCCGGACGTGGTGGCTCACGCCTGTAATCCCAGCACTTTGGGAGGCCGAGGCGGGTGGATCACAAGGTCAAGAGATCGAGACCATCCTGGTCAACATGGTGAAACCCCATCTCTACTAAAAATACAAAAAAAATTAGCTGGGCATGGTGGCACGTGCCTAGAATCCCAGCTACTCAAGAGGCTGAGACAGGAAAATTGCCTGAACCCAGGAGGCGGAGGTTGCGGTGAGCCGAGATCGCGCCATTGCACTCCAGCCTGGGTAACAAGAGCGAAACTCCGTCTCAAAAAATAAAAATAAAAAATAAAAAAAAGAAATACATAAAACTAATAGAACTATAAGGAGAAATAGACAAATCCAAAATTATATTTCAAGATTTCAACATAATTATCTCAATAATTGATAGGATAAGTAGAGACAGAAAGTCAGAACAGTGCTTTCAATCACTTTGACCTAATAGGCATTTATAAAAACACTCTGTTCAGCCACAGAAGAATATGCATTATTTTCAAGTGCACAAGGAACTTTTAACAAGAGAGACCATATTCTAAGACATTAAATATGTCTCAATACATTTTAAAGTCTCTTAAGTCATAAAAGTATGTTTCTGACTATAATAGAATTATTAAAATCAGTAACAGATATCTAGAAATTCCAAAATATTTGGAAACTAAATGACACATGTATAAATAACCCATGGATTAAACACAGAAATCAAAGGGATATTAGAAATAATTATTAAATGAGAAAATTACCAAAATTTATGGCATGTAGCTGATGTAGTGTTTAGAGGGGAAAATGCCTGTGTTAAAAAAGAAAAAAGGCTCAAATCAATGACATCACTTTCCAACTTAAACTAGAATAAGAAGAACAAATTAAACACAACTTAAAACAGAAGAAATGAACTAATAAAGATCAGAATGGAAATCAGTAAAATAGAAACCAGAAAAACAATAGAGAAAAATCAATGAAAGTAAACGGTGGCTCATTTAGAAGATTAATAGAATTGATAAACATTTAGCCAGACTAATCAGAATAAAAAGAATGAACACAAATTGCCACTATCAGAGATGAGAAAGGAAGCATCAGATACTAAAAGGATTATCAGTTTGGGCATGGTGACTCACCCCTGAAATCCCAGCACTTTGGGAGGATCTGCAGGTCAGGAGTTCGAGACCAGCCTGCCAATATGGTGATACCTCGTCTTTACTAAAAATAGAAAAATTAGCCAGGCGTGGTGGTGCATGCCTGTAATCCCAGCTACTCAAGAGACTGACTGAGGCAGAATTGCTTGAACCCAGGAGGTGGAGGTTGCAGTGAGCCAAGATCATGCCATTGCACTATAGCCTGTGTGACAGAGCGAGACTCTGTCTCAAAGAAAAAAAAAAAAAAAGACCCCTACGTACCTGACAGCACTGTATCAATTTTTTTAACTGAATGTTTAGTTAAAAATCTTACCATGATATCCTCAATATATAAAGAACTCTTAAGACTCATTAATAAGAAAAACCAGTTTTTTTATGGGCAAAAGATTTGAACACACTTCACAAAAGCTACAGATACACAAATGGCAGATAAACACATAAGATGCCCAACATCATCAGTCATAACAAAAATTCAAAGAAGAATCACAATGTGATAACCATTTCACGCCATTGGAATCTAAGGCCTGACTATACCACATGTTGACAAGCATGTGGAGGAGTGAACTCATGTACTACACTGTTTGTGGAAATGAAAAATGGAACAAGCACTTTGGAAAACAGTTGGCAGTTTCTTAAAATTAAACATACACCTACCACATGACCTAGCACTTTCACTCCTAGGTATTTACCCAAGAGAAATGAAAGCATATGTCCACGCAAAGACTTGTAGACAAATCTTCACGGCACCCTTGTTATAGCCAAAAATGAGAAACAGGTAAATGGATAAACAAATTGTAGTAGATCCATATAAAGGAACACTACGTGGCAATAAAAGAACTATTGAAACACAGTGACATGGATGAATCTTTGAATAGCATGGTGAGTGAAAAAATCAGAAATTAAGAGTACAAACTGTTTGTACTTATATATAATTCTATAAAAATGCCAACTAATCTATATAGGTCAGTGGTTACTAGAAGGTGGGAGGGTTGGAGGGAATGATTATAAAGGGCAGCAGGACACTTGGAGGGAGATGAATATGTTCATTATGTTGATTGTGTGATGGTTTCACAGGTATGGACATGTGTACTTATAAAATTGTACATTTTCTGTATATGCAGTTTACTCTGTCAGTTTATATCTCATAGTTATAAAAACTATGGTCACTGTTTCTCAGAAAATGAGTAACAGGGCCTTTGGCACCTCCTCTGCATCTTCTCTGCCTGCCTGATTGGGTGGGGAAGTTAGGTGCCCAGGCACCAAAGGATCACAGCATCTAGTGGACTTGGCCATTCTCCTCTTCAGTGTGACTAGAGAGGCACAGAGCAGCAGTAAACCCCTGTCAGTGCTCCCTTCACCACACCTTTTCATTCCTAGGATGCGCTTCCCAGGAATGTGTCTGCTGTTCCTTTCAGCTGGTTCACCACACTCTTGCCAGTTTTCCTCTCACTGGAAAGGGACTTGGAAAGCTGCTGTCCACACCTTGAGTAAATAAAGCTAAAATGCTTTGTATCATTTTCCTGGGAATGCTGTGAGAAATTAACATAAACTTGAAGGTTTAAGAACAACCAAAATTTATTCTGTCACAGTTCTGGAAGCCAGAAGTCCAAAATCAAGGTGTTGGCAGGGCCACACCCCCTCCAAAGTTTCTAGAGGAGAATCCTTTCTTGCCTTGCCTCTTCTAGCTTCTGATAGAAACTGTTCCTTGGCTTCTTGTAGCCTGCATAACTCCAAACTGTAACTCCGTCTTCATGTTGCTTTCTCCCTGTCTCTCAAATTTCTTTCTACCTTTTTTTTTTTTTTGAGACTGAGACTCACTCTGTCACCCAGACTGGAATGCAGTGGTACAATCTCAGCTCACTGCAACGTCCGCCTCCAGGGTTCAAGTGATTCTCCTGCCTCAGCCTCCTGAGTAGCTGGAATTACAGGCGCCCACCACCACCCCCGGCAAATTTTTGTATTTTTAGTAGTGACAGAGTTTTTGCCATGTTGGCCATGCTGGTCTCAAACTTCTGACCTCAGGTGATCTGCCTGCTTTGGACTCCCAAAGTGCTGGGATTACAGGTGTGAGCTACCACACCCGGTCTCTGCCTTTTTCTTATAAAGATACCTGCCAGCTGGATGCAGTGGTTCATGCCTGTAATTCCAGTACTTTTGGAGGCTGAGGCAGGTAGATCACAAGTTCAAGCGATTGAGACCATCCTGGCCAACATGGTGAAACCCTGTCTCTACTAAAAATACAAAAATTAGGCCAGGTGCGGTGGCTCATGCCTGTAATTCCAGCATTTTGGGAGGCCAAGGCGGGTGGATCATGAGGTCAGTTCAAGACCAGCCTGCCCAAGATGGTGAAACCCCATCTCTACTAAAAATACAAAAAATTAGCTTGGGCTTGGTGGCAGGCGCCTGTAATCCCAGGTACTCGGGAGGCTAAGGCAGAGAATTCTTGAACCTGGGATGTGGAGATTGCAGTGAGCCGAGATGGTGCTACTGCACTCCAGCCTGGGTGATACAGCGAGAGACTGTCTCAAAAAAAAAAAAAAAAAAAAGATACCTGCCATTGGATTTAGGGACCACTCAGGATCTAGGAGTGTTTCAGCCTGTGAAGTCCTTTTACTTGGGCCTCTGTGATATCCCAGTAAGACCTGAAAAAGATAATCTGGGCCAGGTGCATTGGCTCACTCCTGTAATCTCAGCACTTTGGGAGGCTGATGCAGGTGGATCACTTGAGGTCAGGAGTTTGAAACCTGCTTGGCCAACATGGTGGAATCCCATCTCTACTAAAAGTACAAAAATTAGCCTTGCCTGTTGGCACACGCTTGTAATCCCAACTACTCAGGAGGCTGAGACATGAGAATTGCTTGAACCCAGGAGGCAGAGGCTGCAGTGAGCCAAGATCGTGCTACCACTGTACTCCAACCAGGGTTATAGAGCAAGACTCTGTCTAAAAAAAAAGATTATCTGACCTCTTTCACCCTGTTCTTTTGCTATAGTCATGGCTCATAGCCTCAGGGCCATTCATAGCCCAATTAACTTGGCAGATGGCTAGTGAACTCAAGGTCTTACCAGTAGTCATAGGTCTTGGAAGGAAGGAACACTTACTGAATCCCTAATCTGTGCCAAGATTTTCACTTTAATCTCTGCAAAGATGTTATAAATTAGGTCACAGTTTAACCATTTTACAGATGAGGAAACTGGTTACAGAACTTTCATAATTTGCCCGGAGTCACACAGTCAGTAAATACAAGTCTAGAATTTGTACTGAGATCTCTTGGCTCTGAAGTCTGGTAATACTGTTAACATAGAGGACTGGGTTGCAAGCCCAGGGAAGATGAGTGATCCAGGTCATTGAGTAGAACCCATGCTTCTCTCTCTACTCAAGATCATAGGGTTTCCTCTGATAATGGCCATTTAGTGATAAATAACTTATTAGTGGTACAAGAGTGGCACCCAGTGGCTTCAGCTAAAACTACAAGACTAAGGATGATAGGTCAGATTCTTTTACCTGTAGGCCATTCTGTTTCCATCTGTAAACAGGAAAGGTAGAATAGCTGACCTCTTGAATAATAGGAAAGAAAACCATCTACTATATGTTTTAGTGAGAAATTGAAAAAAAATGAGGGAATACGTATATATTTAGAGTGTTACAGAATAAGAATGGAGAGGGTATAGTTTTTATTTTTTTAGAGACAGGTTCTCACTATGTAGCCCAGGCTGGAATGCAGTGACTATTCATAGGTGTGATCACGGTGCACTACAGCCTCAAACTTAAGTGATCCTCCTGTGTCAGCCTCCTGAGTAGCTGGAACTATAGGTGTGCACCACTGCACCTGGCTAGGAGTGGATATTTTAAGTCTGAATGTTGGAACAGCGACAGTGGGCCAGGGAGGAGTGACGAAGATAGTACTCCAGGGTTTAATGTCATAGGTGTGTCAGGGGAGTTAGAACTTAAATCCAGAATGAGCAGTAGTAACAAGGAGGCAATTTTCTAAGCCAAGGCATTGTTTCCGGTGGGCAGGGGGTGGGGTAGACTAGGAATAAATGTCTTATAGTGTTAAATCCAAGGAGGGGCCCGGCACGGTGGCTCATGCCTGTAATCCCAGCACTTTGGGAGGCTGAGGTGGGTGGATCACCTGAGATTAGGAGTTCAAGACCAGCCTGGCAAACATGGGGAAAACCATCTCTACTAAAAATACAAAAATTAGCTGGGCATGGTGGTGCATGCCTGTAATCCCAGCTACTCTGGAGGCTGAGGAAGAATTGCTTGAACTCAGGTGGTGGAGTTTGCAGTGAGCCGAGATCGCACCACTGCATTCCAGCCTGCATAATGGGAGCAAGACTCTAGCTCAAAAAAAAAAAAGAAAAAAAATCTAAGGAGGTGTATCTTGAAGTCAGGGCTGTCTTATCTGAGGGACAGATGATGAAAGCAGGACATGCAAGGCTCCCAGATAGGCCTAGAGCTTTATATTTCCATGTAGGTAATTCCTTGATAAGACCAATTTCAAGATAGGAGAAAGGTTTATCTATTACGTGAGATTTCCCAAGCTAAAGAAAAAAAAGTAGTATCTCTCAAGAAAAAAAAATGTTTGGGAAATATCCTGTTTCTTTCTTCACATCTTTAGGTTATCTTTGCCCCTTCTATGTTCCTTGGAATGTAATTACTTGGGAACTAAAACTTGTTTTAGTAAACAATATATGATAGATGTCTTATAGAGATAATTCATATACCATAAAATTTACCATTTTAAAGAATAAAACTCATTAGCTTTAAGTATATTCACTGTGCTGTGCAGCCATCACCACTAAATTCCAGAACATCTCCATCATGCCATTAGCAGTACCTATTCGCAGTGAGTCCCAGTTCCTTCAACCCTGCCAACCACTAATATACCTCCCATCTCTATGGATTTGCCTATTCTGGACACTTCATATAGATGGAACCACACAACATGTGGCCTTTGTGTGACTTCATTTAGCATGTTCCCAAGGTTCATCTGTTATACCATATAACACATAATTTCATCCATTTGTATGGCTGAATAATAGTCCATTGTATGGATATACCACATTGTTTATCCATTAATTAGTTGATGAACACAAGCTTTTTCTACTTTTTAGCTATTATGAATATGCTGTTATGAACACTTTGTCGACATGTTTGTAACTCTCAGGTATATATCTAGGAGTAGAATTGCTGAGTCATATAACACTATGTTTTAACTTTTTAAAGAACTGTCAAGCTGATTTCCACAGTCTGCACCATTTTACATTCCTTCCAGTACCATGTGATGGTTCCAATTTCTCTGTACCCTCATGAACAGTTGTCATTGTTTTTATTATTGGCATTCTAGTACATGTGAAGTAATTTAGAGGTTTTGATTTGCATTTCTTTAATGAATATTGATGCTGAGTATCTTTTCCATGCTTATTGGCCATTTGCATATCATCTTTGAAGAAATGTCTATTCAAATATTTTACCTTTTTTTCCTTCTGACATGGAGTCTTGTTCTGTTGCTAGGCTGAAGTGCAGTGGCGCAATCCTGTCTCACTGCATCCTCTGCCTCCTGGGTTCAAACGTTTCTCCTGCCTCAGCTCCAGAGTAGCTGGGATTACAGACACATACCACCATGCCTGGCTAATTTTTGTATTTTTATTAGAGACAGGGTTTCACCATATTGGTCAGGCTGGTCTCGAACTCCTGACCTCATGATCTGCTCGCCTCAGCCTCCTTCACCCAGGCTGGAGTGCAAATGGTGCAATCTCGGCTCACTGCAACCTCTACCTCCCAGGTTCAAGTGATTCTCCTGCCTTAGCCTCCCAAGTAGCTAGGATTACAGGTGCCCACCACCACACCTGGCTAATTTTTGTATTTTTAGCAGAGATGGGGTTTCACCATGTTGGCCAGGCTGGCCTTGAACTCCTGACCTCAGGTGATCTGCCCACTTTGGCCTCCCAAAGTGCTGGGATTACAGGCGCCATACCCAGCCACAAATTTTTGAGGAAGAGGATATCTATTTTTATACGTTTTTATTCTTGAAAAGGAGCTGGGAGGATTGGGTTCTGGTCACAGTAAGAACCTCTCTTCCAAATCATTAAGAACCTCTCTGTCCAAATTATTGGACTAACCATTGTGGCAGGGCTCGAGGCTACAGATGACTACAGAAAATATCTTCTGACTTCCCAGGTTTGACTTTCTCAAATTTACCTTGTGTAAGGGACTCTGCTGGCTATAAAGTAATAGAGTCATGATGATTCTTGCCTTTCAAGGGTATTTAAGGTGTAGAAAATGGACATATGCACATTACTTGATGAACAGTCACATAGCATACTTGCAGAATACACAGAGCCTGATGAGTGGAGCGGGCAGTAGGCAAGAGACCAGAGTTCAGAGAAGAAAGGATGTGCCGTGAGTAGCCAGAGTGCAGAAGGATCCACAGAGGGAAACCCTGAAGGCTGGAGGCTGGGTAGGGGATTCATGAGCCAGGAGGAAGAGGGAATTCCAGGTGAGGGCAGACAGCCTTGTGAGGTCAGTGATAGGCACACTCTTGTTTCACTAGGGCTCGTTCATGTTTCTGCAAAACTCACTTAAGACTTCTAATTTTTCAAGCAGCTAACCCTAGAGAAAAAGGACTCAGCTCAGAGCACTGAGGACGCACCTGATAACAGCAGCCTGGAGCTCCTAACAGGTAAGGTTTAAGCTTTTCAAGTGAGCCCTGGACTGCAGCTAGGGAAGTAAAAAACAAGTTCAAACTTTCAAACTATTCCACTGTACCTTCTATTACAGCGGTGCTCTTCTGCAATTTAGTTGGCTGTTGCTGCCACTGTGGGTCTTCAAGGCAGCGGCAGGTATTCCCTCCCCAAAGATGTGAAGATAGGACTAGAAATTTTTAATACATTCTGTGTAGTTACAGATAGCACATGATGGGGTGAGGGTAGGTAATCCGCAGATTCAGGGCCTGAACCTAGTTGGTTCCTTCACATCTTTTCTGGATTACTGGGGTTGATGCTGCAGCTCTCCCTATTTTGGTTACTACTATGATTTGGGATCTGGAGGCTGCTCCCGGGTGTAGGCACCATGTCACTCTTAATATGTGCTATGGTGAAGTGTCAGTGCATGTGTTGTGATGGCAATTATACTGAAGTCTTTTCTCCATACAAGTCTCCTGCAATACTTAAACAGCCTTCCCAGCCAGCAGCAGCAGGGGTACAGAAGTTGTCACACTCAGTCACTGGCAGAGGTGCCAGGTCCTATTCGGAGCTTTTAAAATGTACTAATGCTCTTAGTTCTCAAAACAATCCTAGGAGCTATAGGTATTGTTATTATTTTCATTTTATATATGAGGAAATTGAGGCCTATAGATATCAATAAACTTACCCAAGGCCACACAGCCAGTAAATGACAGAGCCAGCCTGAGTTTGAATTAGCAGGGACATCCTCCTACAGATCCTGAGTCCTTCAGATAAAACAGTATCTGGGTCAAGGGAAGCTGGGGATTGTGACTTCAGCACCTATGCTTGGTTGGTAAATCCCTCTTTCTAGGGTCACAGCTACAACACATACACGTTTATGCTTAGGCCTCAGATGTGTCCCTGAATCACTGTCAACTGAACCATGTTTTAACTGTTGTGGGGGCTGTTGCTACTGAAAAGAACCCTGCTGTGAAGGCTTGTACAAAGTAAAGAATCTATTTTTATAAATTTAGATTTGGAGATTTAAAAAAAAATGCAAGGATGATACATACAATTCAGTATTTATGCAGTCACAAGGGACAAAAGAATAAGTATCTTCCTGTAGAAGGAAGAAAATTAACATTTAATTCAGTACCTTCTGTGGACCCTGGGGAGATGCTGAGCTCTTCCACAGATCTTATCTGATTTAGTCCTTGCAGTGCCCTTCTGGAGGCGGGGAGAGGGGGGCAGCATGGATCCTCTCTAATAAATGAGAGGACCCAGGCTCAGGTCAGGCAGAATGCTTCGCAGGAGGTACTGAGTTTCAGCTTGCTGCCTCCAAAGCCCATGTTTTCTCCACTGTGCCACATGAGCTTAAAAACTAGGCATTTATAATCTGGTGGAACCCCTTGATGATGGCTTGAGCTGCTCTGCCCTACAGATCTGCAGCTCTCATCAGCATCCATTCTATGCCTCACCATGGGCAGCTCTGCTGAGGAAAATCGCCGAAGTGTGTACTGATGCTACCATCCATCCGTGGTTCACTCACTCAGGAGCCTTTGGTTTGTCAATCCTTTCCCTTGTCTTTCTGGCCCTTGACCTCAGTGGGTACTCCATTCTTTAAAAAAATCTACCCAGTCTCTGCCTCCTGCTTCAGCAGTAAACTCACCCAACTTGTACCCTCCCACTGCAGAATGTCATCAGTGTAGGGACACATCCCCTCCAGGCTCATGGTGGGATCGTCCTTCCTGCTTTCTTGGGACCTGCTCGCATCAGTTATCACTTCTGCACCTTCAGCTCTCCCGTGAGTTCCCTTCCTTCAGCAGATCAAGCTCTCGCTTCATCAGAAGAAAATCTCCCATGACCTTAAACTTCCTCCACCTATCCTCAACCTCTTTCCATCACATCTCAGCCAAAGATCTCAAAACCACAAGCTGCATGCACCCTGTCTGCCTTTCTTCCTCTCATTCTCTCCCTCATAGCATACTTACTTTCTCTGTGGCCTCCGAAATCTCTCCCCTTAGGGAAGGCCTCTTAATTACCAAATTTTACATTTACCTTCATTGTATCTGAACTATGTGCAAAATTTGGCACTGTAAGACTATGACTTGCCTGGTTTTTCCCTCTCTGAGCTTTTCTCTTCACCTACTTTCTTCTGGTCATCCCTAAATAGTGCTCATCCTGCTCTCTCCCCAGCTTCCATCTTCCATCCCAGCTGTTGACTACTGCCTCTGGGCTGAAGACTCTCAAATTGGTATGACTAGCCAAGGCCTCTACTAAGTGCCAGATGGGAGATTCATTTGCTCACTAGGCAGCCCTTTGTGGAGGTCCCATTGGTACCTCAGTTTCCTCTCTCCTGACTAAAGTTACTACTTTAGTCTCTGTCACGATTAATAGCACACTATCCAATTTATCGCATCTGCAATCTTGGATTCATTCAAATAAGCCTCTCATTCTTTTTTATTTTTTTTGAGACAGAGTCTCGCTCTATTGCTCAGGCTGGAGTGCAGTGGCGCAATCTCAGCTCACTGCAACCTGCGCCTCCCAAGTTCAAGTGACTCTCTTGCCTCAGCCTCCTGTGTAGCTGAGATTACAGGTGCCCACCACTATGCCCAGCAAATTTTTTTTTTAGGCAGAGTCTCGCTCTATTGCCAGGCTGGGGTGCAGTGGTGCAATCCCCGCTCACTGCAACTTCCATTTTCCAGTTTCAAGCAATTCTCCTGCCTCAGCCTCTAGAGTAGCTGGGACTACAGGCACCCACCACCACGCCCTGCTAATTTTTTGTATTTTTAGTAGAGACAAGATTTCACTCTGTTGGCCAGGATGGTCTCGATCTCTTGACCTTGCGATCTGCCTGCCTCAACCTCTCAAAGTGCTGGGATTACAGGCATGAGCCACGGTGCCCGGCCAAATTTTTGTATTTTTAGTAGAGATGGGGTTTCACCATGTTGGGCAGGCTGGTCTCAAACTCCTGACCTCAGGTGATCCACCTACCTTGGCTTCCCAAAGTGCTGGGATTACAGGCTAAGCCACTGTGCCCGGCCAAGAGACCTCTCATTCTCATGCCCTACATCCAAGTGATCACCAATGCCTGTCACTTAGGCCTGATGAATACTTTTTTGATTCCTGGTGATACCTCCATCCCCACTGTCTTCACTTGTCATTGGGCTCCTAAGGTCTTCCGGTCTCTAGTTTGATCTAAGCCACACCTTTGAAAGAACGATCTTTCTTTAGTACAAAATTACCAATATATTTTACCAGTGCTTAAAGTCTTTACTGGCTTCCTATCTCCTACAGATGAAAATGTGTTTCTAGCCACCTCTTTAGCCCCAGCTACTCGAGAGGCTGAGGCCAGTTCAAAGCTGCAGTGAGCTATGAGCGCACCACTGCACTCCAACCTGGGTGACAAGCAAGACACCATCTTCTTGTTTTTCTTTTTCTTTTGAGATCCCATCTTTAAAAGACAAAAATTTATGTAGGAGGTTTTATGCCTTTGCATAGTTTACTTGCATAACTTTCAGCATAAAATTCCTTTTCTCTCCGTTGTCTTTTTTTTTTTATTATTATTATTATTATTATTATTATTATTATTATTATTTTTTTCTCTCCGTTGTCTTGTTTGGCATATCACTCTTCATCCTTCAAAACCTAGCTCTGGGGTGGAGTGATGGCTTACGCCTGTAGTCCCATCACTTTGGGGAGCAGGAGCGAGAGGATAGCTTGAGACCAGCCTGGGCAACACAGTGAGACCCTGTCTCTACAAAAAGTAAAGAAAACTGGCCGGTGTGGTGGCACGCGTCTGTGGTTCCCGGTACTCCGGAAGCTGCAGCTGAGGCAGTAGGATCCTTTGAGCCCAGGAGGTCGAGGCTGCAGTAAGCTGGGACTGTGCCACTGCACTCCAGCCTGGCCAACAGAGCAAGACCTGTCTCAAAAAACCAAAAATGCCCAGTTCAGGTATCTCCTCAGGGAAACCTTTCCAAACATCCAGAGGTGGTCAGCTTCCCTCTCTGTTCTCACCTTGGGCTTTGTACACACGTCTGCATCCCTCCTAGCATCTGTGAGCTCAGGGAAAAGCTCGTTGATCTGCATCCCCAGGACCTGCTTGGGAAAAATCTATCCATCTAAACTCGCTTTAATTTGATAAATGAATTAGTTAAGAGTAGGAAAGCTGCCTATGGGCACTGCCCAATTCAACATGAACAACAAAAGGAGACAGAACTGAGGCTAGAGAGGTGAGGGGAGACAGGCTGGCAGGGAGGGGAACCTGTCAGTGCAGACTCCAGGAAGAATCTGTGTGCAGAAAGCTACTGAGCGGCCTGACCCAAATGAGGGCTAGGGACAATCTCCTGCCCAGGTGAGGGGGAGAACAGGGAGGCCCTGAAACCTCTCTGCAGCCTCGGGCTGCTCCTGAAGCCCCCGCAGCTGCAGGGTTTTGGTGTGGATGGGACTTGCTGACAGGGATGCGGTGGGAAGAACCCCTCAGCGCCCTTTCTCTCCGTTTCCCCCTGCCCAAGGGTCTTTCTAGCACAGGACCATGAAAGTAAGATGAGGGGGGCTTGTTGTTTTCTACTAGATACCAGCGGGCAAGCAGAAAACAAGAGGCTCAAGAGGGGCAGCCCCAGCGTGGAGGAGATGCGAACTCTGCACTCTGCCAGGGCCCCAAGCCCGTCACAGGCTGCCCTGGGCGGCCCGGACCCCACCGCGGCCTCCCTCACTCCTAGCGGAAGGGAGGCCTGTGAGACTCACAGCAGGGCCCTGGCACCGGGCAGGGCGAGCCTTGGGAGCCGCCTGGAGGTAACCAGGCGAGGGCCGCGAGGGAAGGGTGCGGGCCACGGGCCGCTGCCGAGGGGTTCTCACCCTGGAACCCCTTTGTTCTCGCAGGACGCGCTGTGGCTGCAGGAGGTCTCCAACTTGTCAGAATGGTTGAGTCCCAGCCCTGGGCCTTGAGCCAGGTCTTCCGCTGCAAGTGTCCGCCGGCCGGGAGGCTGCGGGCAGCCGCTGTCCCATGGTTTAATAAAACTACGCCGCGCTCATTCCGTCTGCTTCCGCTTCTGCTTCCGCGTCGGGCCGGGGCGGGGCCTGGGGGCGGGGCGGGGCCTGGAGCCGCGCCGCGGCCTGACGTCACCCACGCCTCCACGCGGCTGCGTCACTGGTGCGCGCCGCGGGTCGGGGCGCGATGGCGGCGCTGGGCGGGGACGGGCTGCGCCTGCTGTCGGTGTCGCGGCCGCAGCGGCCCCCCGAGTCGACGGCACTGGGCGGTCCGGGCCCCGGGCTGTGCTGCTGGGTGTCTGTGTTTTCCTGCCTTAGCCTCGCCTGCTCCTACGTGGGCAGCCTCTACGTCTGGAAGAGCGAACTCCCCAGGTGCGGGGGCTGCGCGCGGCCGGAACCCGCGCCCCCGCAAGGCGGGGCTGTGGGCGGAGCTTGGGCGAGCGGGGGGCGGGGCCGCGCTGATGGGCGCCCGCTGAACTTACTGTCCCCTCCGTAGGGACCATCCCGCCGTCATCAAGCGGCGCTTCACCAGCGTCCTGGTGGTGTCCAGTCTCTCACCCTTGTGCGTGCTGCTCTGGAGGGAACTCACAGGCATCCAGGTGCGAAGGAGGCGGGGTAAAGGGCAACGCGGGAGAGAGCTCGGGGATCTTTCGGGGAGAAAGCAAGATTGATGCCCCCTTTCCTGTGGCTCAGCCAGGCACATCCCTGCTCACCCTGATGGGCTTCAGGCTGGAGGGCATTTTCCCAGCAGCGTTGCTGCCCCTGCTGCTGACCATGGTGAGTACTCCTGCCGTATCTTTCCTCCTCTGGTCTTTATCAGCCTGATGCGCGGTGGCCTCTTGATTGTGTTCGGATTTTGGCTGATGGGAGACAGGAGTTTTGAGATGGCCCCAGGGTCCTCCGGTATGCATGGGCTGGAAATCCTGGTTGCGAGGATTTCACTCTTGGAGCCTCACAGGGGCAACGGCAAAGTTCTGGGCAAAAGCGGTGGGTTGTGGTGAAAGTGTTTTCTTGGATGTCTCCCATTGTTCTGCCCTCAGATTCTTTTCCTGGGCCCCCTGATGCAGCTCTCTATGGATTGCCCTTGCGACCTGGCAGATGGGCTGAAGGTCGTCCTGGGTGAGTCTTAAAGGTTGAAGGGAAAAGTAGGCACAGGCAGTCCAGAACAATAGGGGAGGGAGTCAGTGGGCTCGTGGTATGATCTGGATGTGTGGAATGTCATCTCTCTGGGTATGTTTTCTCATCAGCAAAATGGAAACATAGAGCTAGGTGGCCTATAAGGATGGATTCCCAGTGTCCAAAAAGTCCCCTGGGGACCCCCAGCAGTATTTGGTGTGGACCGGAGAGCATTGTCCCCTGCCTCCCCAACCAGAGCTGGTCTTGGTTAAATTTTGGCATCTCCAAAGTTTGCTTCCAGGATGCCCTGCCTCAGCTAATACTTTCTCTTCAGGGCATCTCAAGACATTGGGTTTATGTTGTGTCCACACCCCCGTCCTCAGGAGTATTGATGCCTAACCTGAGTTTGGCCAGGGTAAAGTTGTGGGAGAGGAGCCCTTGGGGTCTCTGGGGTCTCATTGTCCCATAGCCAGTCACTCACAGCTCTTGTCCTGACTTCCCTCTGCAGCCCCCCGCTCCTGGGCCCGCTGCCTCACAGACATGCGTTGGCTGCGGAACCAAGTGATCGCCCCCCTGACAGAGGAGCTGGTGTTCCGGGCCTGTATGCTGCCCATGTTAGCGCCGTGCATGGGCCTGGGCCCTGCTGTGTTCACCTGTCCGCTCTTTTTTGGAGTTGGTGAGTCTGACTAGCTTGGTCCTGGTGTATTATCAGGATGAGAGCTTGAGAACGGGGCTTGAGGTGAGGGTCAGGCATAGGTGGGAGGCTGGGAGGAATGACTGTGATGTGATTGTCACCTTTTTCCCAGCCCATTTTCACCACATTATTGAGCAGCTGCGTTTCCGCCAGAGCAGTGTGGGGAACATCTTCTTGTCTGCTGGTGAGTCCTGGTGAGCTGGCCTGGGTTAGGGTGTGTGATGATGTCCCTAATGGCCACTCTGGAGGAGGAATTGGGAACAGAGGGCTATAGTATTGGAGGGGCCACTGACCGTGGGAGTTGGGGTGCAGGACAGCTGTAGGTGGTGGGGCAGGCAGCCACTGCCCCGGGGGAGGGGATGGTCGGTCTTCGGCTGATGGGTGTGTAGTGCTGGAGCAGGAAGGACGTGCAGGTGTGGTCACTCGCGGCCTCCCCGTCTCCAGCGTTCCAGTTCTCCTACACAGCTGTCTTCGGTGCCTACACTGCTTTCCTCTTCATCCGTACAGGTTGGTCCTCAGTCTCTCATGGGTCCCTGGGGGCCCACAGGAGCGGGTGGGAGAATGGGGAATAGTGTTTGTTCTAGGAACAAGTTTTTCTACTGCAATCCTTGAGACAGGCTGAACCAGGGCCCTCAGCTTGGTGAGGTCTGAGAGGTGGAACAGAGGCCATGGTGTGTGGGTGGATGGCTAGGGTGGTGGGATCTTGATCTCGTTTCAGGGGATGAGGGTCACTAGCCCTGGAAGGGCCAGAGGTGGTGGTAGGGCTGCTCCCTGAGCTGCTATCTCCTCTCCCCAGGACACCTGATTGGGCCGGTTCTCTGCCACTCCTTCTGCAATTACATGGGTTTCCCCGCTGTTTGTGCGGCCTTGGAGCACCCGCAGAGGCGGCCCCTGCTGGCAGGCTATGCCCTGGGTGTGGGACTCTTCCTGCTTCTGCTCCAGCCCCTCACGGACCCCAAGCTCTACGGCAGCCTTCCCCTTTGTGTGCTTTTGGAGCGGGCAGGGGACTCAGAGGCTCCCCTGTGCTCCTGACCTACGCTCCGAGATACACTATGAACTCTCACTGGCTCCCCAGCCCTCCCCACCAAAGGGTACTGCAGGGGAGGGACTGGCTGGGGTCCCCGAGATCTCAGGAATTTTTGTAGGGGATTGAAGCCAGAGCTAGTTGAATCCCAGGGACCAAGAGAAAGGAGCAGATATCCAAAGGGTGCAACCCCTCTTGAAAGGGGTGTTTACGAGCAGCTGTGAGTGAGGGGACAAGGGGCAGGTCCCAGGAGCCACACACTCCCTTCCTCACTTTGGACTGCTGCTTCTCTTAGCTCCTCTGCCTCTGAAAAGCTGCTCGGGGGTTTTTTATTTATAAAATCTCTCCCCACCCCCACTCCCACCCCCAACTTCCTGGGTTTTCTCATCTTTTTGCATCAGGACTTTGTATTGGGATATTAAAGAGATTTAACTTGGATAACATGGCCTTGGACCTTTGGAATTGGTCTGTTTGGGATCTCGTGTGAGGACTCCAGGCAGCTCTTGGGAGTGTGCCCACCACCTATCCTAGCTACCTTGAATGCTGACCTTGGGGTAGTGGATCCTGGCAGGTGGTTCCCTGGAGTTGGGGATAGGCTGGGAGCTCTGGCTGCTGGGGCCCTGTGGCTTCCTCCTTCCTGAACCGTGCCCCAAAGTCCTAGTGTGGGTGGGTCTGAGACTGCAAGTACCAGGTGTGAGCCCAGCTCATTCTGGGGCCTGTGCCTTGGCTACCAGACTCAGGGAGTGGGAACCCTGGCCCTGGCTTGAGCGTTGGAGCCTCTGGCCTGTCTCCTCTGGGGTGAGGATGATTGGCCGGAAGCCTCTGCCAGGACCTCCACAGTCTGCCAGCCTTGTTTTTCACAAGAGGAAACAGGTTCAGAATGGGAGAGGAACCTACCTCTGAATCACCAGTAGAGGCTTTTCTGGTTCTTTCCACCTTGGACCTCTGCCCCAGAGGAACCCAGAACAAAGGCTGCCGCCCTGAGGATGGCAGGGATTTTGCCAAGTAATACGGTGACTCCAGGGTCCTTTTCAGAACCTGCTAGAATTCTGCTAGTATTCTGCCTGCTCTCCATTGTTTTTGGAAGGGTTCTCATTTCCCTTTCTGTACCTTTAAAACTAGATTCTTGAAAGAGTATTAGCCCTGGATCACTTGAGGTCAGGAGTTCGAGACCAACCAGCCTGACCACCATGGTGAAACCCATCTCTACTAAAAATACAAAAACTGCCGGGCGCGGTGGCTTATGCCTGTAATCCTAGCACTTTGGGAGGCCGAGGTGGATCACCTGAGGTCAGGAGTTCAAGACCAGCCTGGCCATCGTGGTGAAACCCCATCTCTAAAAAAAAAAAAAAAAAAAATTATTAAAAAAAAAAAACCACTTAGCCAGGCATGGTGGCAGGTGCCTGTCATCCCAGCTACTTGGGAGGCTGAGGCAGGAGAACTGCTTGAACCCATGAGGCAGAGGTTGCAGTGAGCTGAGGTCACTCCATTGCACTCACTACAGCCTGGGCAACAGGAGACTCTGTCTCGGGGGCGGGGGGGGGGGTTGGGGGGAGGGGGTATTAGCCCTTTAAGTAAGTCCCAGTGCAGGCTTAATTTAAGGAGGTTGTCCCAAGTCCCCTTTCCTGAGGCTGAGGGAAGGAAAAGGGATGTGCAGTCACTCCCTTATGATGCCTGCAGGCTGGCTGTGACTCACCGACCATTCACCCAGATGGAAAGGGCAGCATCGTAGTCACACACCTGCCTCCTGGGGTACATCTGGGACCTCACGGTCCAGAAAGGAAGAGGCCCAAGCCCACTGTGACTGGCCCACCCCAGAGGTTAGGACTGGCACCAGGAGCACTGGGCAGAGGGCTGCTAGGTGCTGGGGATGTACTACCTGCTAGGGTCAGGGGCTCTGGGCTCTGCCCACCTCTTCCTTTCCAAAGGCTGGTGTTTCCTGCATTAGCCTCCCCACCCCCTCCTCAGGACCTGCCCAGCCTCCTCTGCCCACCTCCCTCCCCCACCATTCTCCTACCTGCAGGCAGGAGGGCAGTGGTGCAGGCAGGGTTACTGTCCCTGCTGCAGGAAAGGGAACTGGAGGGCTGGTCATGGGGAACGACAGGGTTAGAACCTGAGACCCTGGACGACTCCTCACCTCCCGCCAACATCCTCACATCCAGAGCGCACATGAGACTCTGCTGGATCACCATTCCCAAAGGTCTCACCCACTGCCCAGAAGGTGGTACCTGCTTGTATTTACCTGCTGACTGACGTGGGAGGCTGGCCTTGGGTTTTAGAAAATAAAACAGCGGGGCTGGGAGGCTAGTCTGCCAAGGGCCTGGGTTTCATCCCTCTCTCTTACTAGTTGTGGAGTCCTGGACAAATTATGTAATCTTCCTGTGACTTGATTTCTGTTTCCATAAGAAGATGAAGGTTAATTCCCTGAGTTAACAGGTGTTAAGTAAGTACTTAGAAACAGGCCCCACCTCTCAAGCAAGCTGAGTACTAGTCCTGTTTGGGGAGTATACACAGTAGGCACCCAATAGTGACTTAAAACAGGGCCACAATGTCATCCTCAATACCCTCTGAGAAGGAAGACACAACTGACCTGCCTACCCACAGGGAGCTTGAGAGGCAGCCCCCACTGCTGAGTGGTACAGGCTGGGGCTGTACTAAGCATGGGGGTGCTGCATTGGATCCAGCATGGAGGGCAGGGAAAGCCAGTTTTATTGAGCAAACTTCCCAGGACCTGGGACATCTTATTAGCTCCCCTTCCCCCAGGAGATGATAGGACCCCCTAAACCTCCCCTGGGTCCTAGGACCACCTGACCCACCATGTGCAGTCTCCAGTGAGAAGGCTCCAGTGAGAAGGGGACCCTTATTTGGCAAGAGATGATGAACATGTGAGCAGCTGTCGGCCAGGGGAAAGGACAGATGGCTGAGAGGAATGAGCCACTGCAGGCGGTGTCTCCTGTCCAGCTATGGACAGGACCTCCATGGCCCAGCCTTTCTGGCCTCAGGCACTGGCTGGCCTGGGCCTGCCGTGGCAGCACAGCTTCTGTTGAAGGCTTGGGGACAGCCAGGGTGCTAGCCTGGGGCAAGATCACTCGATCTCCAGGATGAGGTCGTCACCTTCCAGTGTCATGTCCTTGGTCACATGGACCTTTCGGACAGTGCCCTCCATGGGCGAGGTCACCACAGTCTCCATCTTCATGGCACTGAGCACACACAGGGGCTGGCCCTTGGCCACCTTGGCCCCTGCTGCCACTTTGATGTCTATCACCTTCCCAGGCATGGGTGCCCCAATCTGGCCCTTCACATCCTTTAGGGCCTTGGGGTGGAAGTGCATCTCCTGCAGACACAGGCAGAAGGGACATGAGATCCTGGGCCCAGCTAAGCCCCACCACCCAGCTGGCCCTGAGGGAGACAATACCTTTATGGCCTGGGTGTCCTTGACCAGGATGGACCGCAGTTGTCCATTGAGCTCAAAAAAGACCTGCCTCTGGCCGGCCCGGTTCAGGTCACTCACGGCCAGGGCTTTGATGTGCAGTGTCTTGCCCCGCTCCAGCTCCACCTGCAGGGAGGGTTTGCAGACTCAGGGCTGGAGGGCAAACTGGGAGAGCAGTCCCCTGGCCCTGGCCCCAGGAAGTCCCCACACTGGGCCTTGGCTCCCTGTTCTTAAAGGCCTGGCTCCCAGTCTCAAGGGTCCTTTCTCCTCCCACAGTTGCAAGGCTGGGTGACAGCCAAGCTAAACTCTGGAACTCTGGGGTAGGGGGCCAGGGTGGAGTGTGGACAAGCACCAGAGCCACTGACCTCAAACTCCTCTGCGATCTTGGGTCCCTGCAGGAAGAGGCGGGTATTGAGGCTATCCAGGGGGCCAAAAGTGGCAGTGAAATCCTTAAAGTGGGTGAAGACATCGGGGTACATAGCTGCCGAGAGCACATCTTCTGGGGTCACCTCCTCCCCATGCCGCTCCACCAGCTCCTTCTCCAGCGCCTGCAGATCCAGGGGAGGGAGGGAGGCTCCGGGCCGCCCCTCCACCCTCGGCAGGTCCTTTAGTACCTGGGGAGCAAAGCGGAGGATCAGGCCCGATTCCTGCATCCAGCCCACACCCTCATGTCATGCTGGGACTTCCCTACCTTGGAGCGAAAGGGTTCAGGGAACCCCCCATGGGGGACACCGATGTAGCCCTGCAGGAACTCCACCACGGAGCGAGGGAAGGACAACTCTTCCGCTTGAGCTTCGGCCTCTGCTCGGCTCAATCCATTCTGCACCATAAACTGGGCCAGGTCTCCCACGATCTTGGAGGAGGGTGTCACCTGAGGAGAAGGCCCTGGAGGTTAGGGTGCCAGGCACCTTGGGGAGGCTCAGCGACAGGTACACGCATGGCTGGGGCAGGCAGGAGACCTGGGCCGGGATTACCTTGATGAGGTCACCCAGCATCTGGTTGGCCTCCACGTAGGCCTTCTTGACCTCCTTGAACTTGGAGCCGAGCCCCATGCTGTGGGCTTGGAAGTGTAGGTTGGTGTACTGGCCCCCTGGGATCTCATTCTCATACACGTCTGAGTTGCCAGACTTCATGGTGGCCGTGCAGTCAAAGGCCGCGTACAGTCCCCGAGCTCCCTCCCAGTACTCACTGTAGTCAAACACGCGCTCCAGGGGCACCTCTGCAGGGAGGCCAGAGACAGAGAAGGCCTTAGAAATGTGCTGACTCCAGGAACCAGAGCTAGCTCAAGTCCCATCTTTGACTCAGGTGACAGGTGGCAGCAAGGCCAGAGCAGCACATCTGGATTCTAGGCAGGCCCAACACTGGGACTGGTGGTAGCTGCGGATTTGAGAGGGGCGTGACCATGGGCTGCCATTCTTCCTACCTGTGTCTAGGGGAGTCCCTCTGGTACAGGCCACCAGGGCCCCCATGCTGGGCTGTGAAGTCATCCCAGACATGGAATCTGCTGCCACATCCACCACATCAGCTCCAGCCTGGGCACAAGCCAGCATGGCTGCCACGCCTGCCCCTGACGTGTCATGGGTGTGGATGTGCAGTGGGAGGTCAGGGAAGCGGTCCCGGAGGGAGCTGACCAGCATGGTGCAGGCCGCCGGCTTCAGCAGCCCAGCCATGTCCTAGGGTAAGTGGGAGAGAGAGATGGTAGAGGGGCAGGATGTGTGCCTGTGATGGGGGGACACGGCCGAGGCAGAGAGGGAGAGATGGGCAAGTGGCCCAGGTACCTTGATGCACAGGATGTGGGTGCCAGCCCGCACCAGCTCTTCGGCCAAGCCCATATAGTACTGCAGTGAGTACTTGGTGCGGCTGGGGTCGGCCACGTCACCCGTGTATGAGATGGCAGCCTCCACCACGCCACCGGCACTTCCTGCCGCCTCCATGCCCAGCAGCATGTTGGGCAAGTAGTTGAGGGAGTCAAACACGCGGAAGACATCCATGCCATTCTCTTTGGCTACCTCACAGAACCTGAGGGTGAGAGAGCCCAGGGCTGAGCCCCACCCCACCGCCCTCTGTACAGTCTTCCCTGGCTCCTGCCTCACCCACTCTACTGCCCCTGGGAAATGAGATCTGAGGGTCTGGCCTGGCCGGGGGTGTGGCATCCACAGGCGGGAAGTGGGCAAACAAGTGTGGACCAGGCCTTGGAGGATTAGCTGGCGCAGTGGCAGGCTGTGGGAGAGGGCACTGAGCAAGGAGTCCCAAGGCCTGGATTCCGGTCCCAGCCTTGCACCGAGTGACCTGGGCCATGCCTCAGGCCTTGCACTGCCACAGGAGTGAGGGGTAATTTAGAAGCCTGTCCAGTTCCATGCTTCCCAATACTTCCAAACAGTAGCCCCTGCTGCATGTGGCCACAGAGAGATTTGGTGTCAGGCCCACCGTGGGGAACAGTGGCCATTACAACGTGGCTCAGTACCCTCTGGACCACACCAGGTAGTGTCTGCCCTGCCCACCCCACCCCAGGCTCACTTGAAGACTACGTTGTCAGGGTAATTGGTGTAGCCCACAGCATTGGCCCCCCGCAGCAGCATCTGGAAAGGGATGTTGGGGATGAGCTCCCGAAGCTCCTGCAACCGCCGCCAGGGGCACTCATACAGGAAGCGCATGGCGACATCAAACGTGGCTCCTGCACAGGAACCGAGAGGCCCAGGTCAGCTCTGTGTGTCTGGGGGACCCCGCCAGGCCTTGCAGCTAGCTCTGCAGCCCAAGCCTCTGGCCCCAATACCAGGTCCTGCTCGTCCTCACGGTGCCTGTGTTCCCTGCTCCAACCCCCACAGATGCTTCCCTTGGCTGATCTCTCAGGGGCAGATCACGCTCATTTGTGTCCCTTCTATGCCCCCTTTATAATCCCATCTCCTCTGTCTCTCTGTGTTATAATTAACTAAGAGGGAGGTGTCTCCTCCTGACCCTGAGCCTCCCAGGATGCACCTGGCCTCAGCTCAGCAACCTCATGCCAGCACCAGGCCTGGCTGGAGAGGACGCTCTGCCTTCTTCAGTTCTTCCTCTTTGTTCCTCGTGTTAGCTTCTCCCCAGTGGCCTAATCCTTCGGGACTGGTAAGACAGTGGGCACCCAATTCCTGCCAGGCACTGCCCAACATGCCAGCCTACCTCCCCAGTTCTCCATGCTGAAGAGCTTGCTGAAGTTGTGGGCAACATAGGGGGCGATCTTTTTGAGATCATGGGTGCGCACACGAGTGGCCAGCAGTGACTGGTGGGCATCTCTGAAGGTTGTGTCCATCAGCAGCAGCCCCGGGTGGTTCCGCACAGCTCGAGCAAAACCCTCAGGCCCCTCTCGCAGCAGGATGTCTCTGAAACCAGCTGGGGGCGGGCCTAGGGCAGACAGGGACATTGGTGCCCATCCTGCAGGTAGCATCCTGTCTTCCCCATGAGTGACAGAATGGATCTCACCTACCTATGGGCACTGCAGGGACAATGGGGTCCATGGGGCTGGGGCTGGCCTTGACAGGAATTGGGGTGGTTGGGCCGTTGACCATGACATGGCCTGGGGAGAGAGCAGGCAGTGGGTAAGGGCGGGCTGGGTAGAGGCTGAGTCGAAGGCAGCAGTGACAGTGGGTGGGTTTGGGGACAGGGACACATTCATCCAGGATCCCTGGGCTTCTAGCTGGCCCTTGTCCTCTCCAAAGCGAGGGCCTCCTGGATCCAGGCAGTGGGGACCTCTTGATGGAAAAGGGGGGGGGCCTCTCAGATCAGGAGCAAGGAGGGTGGTGAATGGGAGGGTGAGGGACAAGAGGAGGCAGGTCCAGAACGAGGGCACGGGTGAGGGGCAGGGGGCACTGGCAAGTTCTTTGGTTATGGGGAGTGGCAAGGAGGTAGGAGCAAGTGATTGGGGAGGGGAAAGGAGGGGAAGGGAGTGCAGTCTCAGGCCAGACCGAGGTAGTGCAATAGCTTCTGGGCCCGGTTCTGCGCGGGCCGCAGCTGGAACAGCTCTGGGTTCTCATCAATGAACTGGGTGTCCACGGTGCCGGCCAGGAACTGCTGGTTGTTGAGCACGTTCTGCAGGAAGGGGATGTTGGTCTGCAGGACAGAGGTGGGTGGGAGAGCATCACCATGCAGCATAGACAGGGAAGGGAGAAGAGAAGAGGCTAGAGGTGCCACCCCCAACTCCGGCAGAGCCCCCTAAGCTGTCAGGGGCTGGGTCTGCTCCTTCCATCCTTGTTTACCCCAAAGCATGTGCTGAAGGCAAACCCTCCTGCCTCCCTGAAGCCTAGAATAGGGCTCAGCCTTTTCTCCAGCGGCATGGCCCACAGCAGCCACCCTTGCCCCCCTGCCCACGCTTCTCTAAAGAGGGCCCTGCCTGCAACAGACCACGCTCTGGCACTCTTACCAAGTCACTCCTCCCAGCTGAGTCCAGTGGGCACACTCCCACCTTGCTGCTCTCTCCCTGGACTTCTAAGCCATCTTGCATTCCTGTCCTCTTCCTCCCTGGCTCCTCACACACCACACGCTCCCCAGGTGGCCCCAGCCCAGGGCTGCATCGCCAGTGACAGTGATCCCAGCACTTGGGTTTGCCTCCAGGGCCAAGACCCAGAGATGCAGCTGCCTCCCAAGCCTCTCCTGGTTCACTCCTCACGAAAGTTCAGCAAGTCCACGACCAGCTTCCTGCCTGCGCATCCAGTCCTCCTGTGCCCAGTGGGTGCCCCACTGTCCCCCCAGTTACCAAAAGCTGCATCCATCATCCTCACCACCCACTCCTCCCATGACCCTGGTCAAGCCAGAGGATTCGACCAGGGCCATTTCTGGACCTCGTGACCTCTTCTCCATCTCCAGGCCACACCCTTCACCGCCTTCCTCATCACTGCCGCCTCCAGCCACATCAAACTTGCCTGTGCTCCACACGTTTGCACCTGCCTGGGACATTCTTCCTGAACATCTGAACTCAAAGGCCTTCGTCCTGTCCTCAAACCCTCAGCATAGCTGACCTTTCTAGCAGGCCCCAGAGGAACCAGCTGTAGGCAAGCGCACCCCTCGGCTTCGTCATTTTGTTTGTCTGCATGGGAACTCTTGGGGGCAGGGTGCTGCCTGAGGCATGTGTCAGTGGGCTTTGTGTACAGGGGCCCTCGGTTCCAGTCATTAAATGCCTGGGTGACAATATGAGGCTGGGCCAGGGCAAGAATGACTTAAGGGGCCACGTGGGGACATGGGAGCCAGCACTGCGAGAGGCGCTCCAAGACCGGGAGGCCACGTGGCTGGGAGCTTGGTCCTCCATGTGAAAGCACGGCCTGTGGTCGTGTAGCAACAGCCCTGTGGGCAAGTTTCCACTTTAGTGAAAACATCTCCATGCGTTGTCATTTATTCATGATCTCTGCTGGCACCTTCGATAGGGACTCAAGGCCGCCCGGACCTCTCTGAGCTTGGCCTCTACTCATGGGCCCCTATCACCTGGAGGCCTGGATAGGCAAGGTGCTTCCCCCACCAGCCTTCCAGGTGCTCACCAGAGTGGGGCCGGCCAGCAGTGCTGTGCCTGTCTGCCCCTGAGTCTCGCCCCCACCTCTCCTAAAGATGTGCTGACATTTCAGCTGGGCCAAGGCATGGCACCGGAGAAGGGAAGCAGCTGGCGAAACCATCCAAGGAACCCTGAGCGCACAGGGTGAGGACCCTCGGAGCCCTCCCTTTCCCACACTGTGTCTCCCTTTGTAGATATCCCCGCTCTGTGATGGTTGAGCCACCTATCCTCCCCTCCGTACTGTAAGTTCCATGGGGGCAGGAACCAGGCCCATCTGGTTCCTGATGAACCCAGCTCCCAGCACTGGGTGGCACATGGATGCGGATAAGCGTCTATGCGTAGAGTGAATGAAAAATTTTTTTTGAGACAGTGTGTTGCCCAGGCTGGAGTGCAGTGGCACAATCTCAGCTCACTGCAACCTCTGCTGCCCGGGTTCAAGCGATTCTCGTGCCTCATCCCTACAGATATGCACCACCACACTCAGCTAATTTTTGTATTTTTAGTAGAGACAGAGTTTTGCCATGTTGGCTAGGCTGGTCTTGAACTCCTGACTTCTAGTGATCCACCCACCTTGGCCTCCCAAAGTGCTGGGATTACACTGCACCTGGTGGAGAGCATTTTTGATGGGAAGAAGAGGAACAAAGACATAGCTGGTGCCAGTGCACAAGTTGACCTAGACCAGGACTGAATCCTCCTCATTTTACAAAGGCCACCTGAAGCCCCATGAGTAGTGATAGTGAGAATGGCTTCTGGCTGCCGGTAAGCCCCTCTCAAGCCACAGCTGTCCTCCCCTCTTGCCCCTAGGAAATGGTTATGTAAGTGCCATCTATCCCTCCTGGCCTACAGGAGGAACTTGTTTTCAGTGGTCAGGTAACTTGCCCAGAAACTATACTGCTGTGCCGGCAGGATCAGAATTCCAATCTTGGGTTTCCCCAAGTTTCCTGCCACCTGGCCTGTCGGGATCAGGGCTGGAGGGAGGAGGAGGAGGCTGGCTGAGGTTTAGGTAGCCTGAGGACAAGGAGACCCGGGGAGGTGGTGACTTCCTCTGTTTCCCAACTGGGCAGACCACTGGCGGTGGCGGGCACAGGCGGAAGGGGACCAGGCTCGCCGAGCCACCCAAGCCTCAGCTTTCTGAACCAGGAAGCAGGGAACCTCGCCCACCACACGTCGAGATCCCTTCCTCTGAGCTGAGCTGGTTCGCGGCCGCTCTCCCAGGGAAATAGCCGGCGGGGACAGAGCGGGAGGGAGGGGCCGCGCGGCAAGGATATACAGTTTCCCACTGCGTGCCCCGGGCTGCTGGGAAGCGCGCGCAGACCAATCTGGCCCAAGGCGGAGGCCGGTTGGCTCCTGGAGCGCCTGGCGGGTGGGGGGGGGGGGAGGGAGAGGCGGGGGGGGGAGGGAGAGGCGGGGGGGGGAGGAGAGGCGGGGGGGAGGGAGAGGCGGGGGGGAGGGGAGGGAGAGGCGGGGGGCGGTGAAGGGCGGGGCTGCGGGGGCGGGGCGCCTGCCTGGAGGCCGAGCCCTCTCTGCCCCACCCCGCAGCAGCCCTACCAGGGGCGCCGCCCCAGCCCCTCCACCACCGAGCCCCGTGCGGGTTGGGGACCCTCCACGTGACTCGGTGATGCAGAACGGTTATGACCTTCAACGTGTATCTGGGAACGCGAGGGTCCCAGCAACAGTGCGGGTTTGCGCCCGGCCCTGCCCGTGGGTGCAGGGACGTGTGGGTGTGTGGGCATGTGTGGGTGTGTTGGGGAGGGTGCCCAGCGACATGTGACAAAGACTCCTGTCTCCGGGAGATGGTGAAGAGGCCCGTGAGCAGGCGCTTTGTCTGGCTGTCTGCAGAGTGAGGTTCGCGACGCGGCGGCGGGCGCCCGTGCGGTGCAGGATGCCGGGGCGCCAGGGTGGCCGGGGGCGCGCGCGCCTGTGCCAGGGTGAGTGCGCTGCGGCAGCGCTGGGGGACAGCGCAGCGAGCCCGCGCCGGCCCAGGCCTCGGGCGTGACTGGGCGCCACCCGTGGGCGCTGCAGCGGCCGCGTGTCCCCGTGACCTCGGGAGCTGGCCCGGGCCCGGGTGGATCCCTGTGCGCCCCTCCCCGTCCGCCCTCCACGTGCGTGTCCGCGGCGCGCGCGCCCGCCACCGCGCACCCGCTTGCCTGTCGCCACCGCTGCCGCCGCCGCCGCCGCCACCGCGAACCGCGCCGGGAAAAGGTGCCGGGAACCAAGCGAGCCGGGGCCGCGGGCCCGAGCGCCATGGGCCCGAGGGTGGGCGGCGGGTGGCCGGTCATCCCCGGGCCTCGCCCCCGCGGGAGAGCGGCCTGGAGTCGGCAGGGGCCGGCCGGGCTCTCAGGGAGGCCGGCCCGCGCCCCCTGAGCGACGGACACCAGGTGAGGGGGCCGCCGGGCGCAGCACGGGGACTGGCCTGGGAGGGGCCACGGTCTCCACGGGAGGTTGGGGGGGGCGCCTTCTCTGGCGGGAGAGGGGATGGCACGGAGTGGGGAGGGGGTTGGCGATTCCTGGGGCTGCCTGGGAAAGGAAGTTCCGGGACCCTCCCTGCTCTCGGTCCTCCTCCGCTTCCTGCCTCATGCCTCACCTTGTCCCCAGTGCCTGGACTCCCCCTTCACTGTTTGGGAAATGTGACCTTTGCTCCTGGGGGGGCCTGGCCCTGCAGGCCCCAACCTTCCCTCATCCCTGGCGGCCCCTTTGGACCTCTGACCCAGCCCCTCTCCGGGCCAGGCTCACAGAAGCTGGCTCCTGGGACTGTCCTGGGCCCAAGTGGGCACCTGCGCCAGCCCCACCTGTGCCTGGGCTGTGGCCTTTCCCTACAGGGTGCTCACCATGGCCCCGCCGCTCCTGCTGCTGCTGCTGGCCAGTGGAGCGGCCGCCTGCCCACTGCCCTGCGTCTGCCAGAACCTGTCTGAGTCGCTCAGCACCCTTTGTGCCCACCGAGGCCTGCTGTTTGTGCCACCCAACGTGGACCGGCGCACAGTGGAACTGCGGCTGGCAGACAACTTCATCCAGGCCCTGGGCCCCCCTGACTTCCGCAACATGACAGGGCTGGTGGACCTGACGCTGTCTCGCAATGCCATCACCCGCATTGGGGCCCGAGCCTTTGGGGACCTCGAGAGCCTGCGCTCCCTGCACCTGGACGGCAACAGGCTGGTGGAGCTGGGCACCGGCAGCCTTCGGGGCCCCATCAACCTACAGCACCTCATCCTTAGCGGCAACCAGCTGGGCCGCATTGCGCCAGGGGCCTTTGACGACTTCCTGGAGAGCCTGGAGGACCTGGACCTGTCCTACAACAATCTCCGGCAGGTGCCCTGGGCTGGCATCGGCGCCATGCCTGCCCTGCACACCCTCAACCTGGACCATAACCTCATCGACGCACTGCCCCCAGGCGCCTTTGCTCAACTTGGTCAGCTCTCCCGCCTGGACCTCACCTCCAACCGCCTGGCCACGCTGGCTCCGGACCCGCTCTTCTCTCGTGGGCGTGACGCCGAGGCCTCGCCCGCCCCCCTGGTGCTGAGCTTCAGCGGGAACCCCCTGCACTGCAACTGCGAACTGCTGTGGCTGCGGCGGCTGGCACGGCCAGACGACCTGGAGACCTGCGCCTCCCCACCTGGCCTGGCCGGCCGCTACTTCTGGGCAGTGCCTGAGGGCGAGTTCTCCTGTGAGCCGCCTCTCATTGCCCGCCACACACAGCGCCTCTGGGTGCTGGAAGGCCAGCGGGCCACGCTGCGGTGCCGGGCCCTGGGTGACCCTGCGCCCACCATGCACTGGGTCGGTCCTGACGATCGGTTGGTTGGCAATTCCTCCCGAGCTTGGGCTTTCCCCAATGGGACCTTGGAGATTGGGGTGACGGGCGCTGGGGACGCCGGGGGCTACACCTGCATCGCCACCAACCCTGCTGGTGAAGCCACAGCCCGAGTAGAGCTGCGGGTGCTGGCCTTGCCCCACGGTGGGAACACCAGTGCTGAGGGGGGCCGCCCCGGGCCTTCGGACATCGCTGCCTCGGCTCGCACTGCTGCCGAGGGCGAGGGGACGCTGGAGTCGGAGCCAGCCGTGCAGGTGACAGAGGTGACTGCCACCTCAGGGCTGGTGAGCTGGGGTCCCGGGCGGCCAGCCGACCCTGTATGGATGTTCCAAATCCAGTACAACAGCAGTGAGGATGAGACCCTTATCTACCGGTGAGGACCGCGCCCCACACCCAGCTGCACTCCCAGTGCCCTCCCTCTGCCCTCTGCTCCCCAGAAGGCTTTGCTTCCACCCCTCCTCTCTCTGTGGCTGACATCCCCTCCCCCATGTGGCTGCTGGACTCTTGGAGCAGTGGCCTGGCCTGACTGCCTGAGGAGGCTGGGGCTCAAGGGGCGGCAGGAGGACCCCACCCCATGAGATGTCCCAGGTGTCACTAAGCTGTGTTGGCCTCCTTGGCAGCAAGTGGCGGGTGGGTCTGTCTGAAGCACACGGCCAGCGCCTGCAAGCGTTATTTTTGCGTCTGCTGTGCCATCCCCCACCCCATCCTCCTTGCTTGCCTGGGTCCTATGTCTCAGGACTTGCACTGTCTCCTGGCCACTCTCATGCCTGTTTGCCTTCCTGAGTGAACCCAAGAGCCGGAGTGGTTTGGGGGGAGGGGCTGTTTGGAGCTGGGAGCACAGGATGGGGAGATGAGGATGAGGCTAGACCCCAGCCCTGGGCTCTGACCACCTGCCCTTGCCCGCAGGATCGTCCCGGCCTCCAGCCACCACTTCCTGCTGAAGCACCTGGTCCCCGGCGCTGACTATGACCTCTGCCTGCTGGCCTTGTCACCAGCCGCTGGGCCCTCCGACCTCACGGCCACTAGGCTGCTGGGCTGTGCCCACTTCTCCACGCTGCCCGCCACGCCCCTGTGCCACGCCCTGCAGGCCCACGTGCTGGGCGGGACCCTGACTGTGGCCGTTGGGGGTGTGCTGGTGGCTGCCTTACTGGTCTTCACTGTGGCCTTGCTGGTTCGGGGCCGGGGGGCTGGGAATGGCCGCCTCCCCCTTAAGCTCAGCCATGTCCAGTCCCAGACCAATGGAGGCCCCAGCCCCACACCCAAGGCCCACCCACCACGGAGCCCCCCGCCCCGGCCCCAGCGCAGCTGCTCCCTGGACCTGGGAGACACCGGCGGGTGCTACGGTTATGCCAGGCGCCTGGGAGGAGCCTGGGCCCGACGGAGCCACTCTGTGCACGGGGGGCTGCTCGGGGCAGGGTGCCGGGGGGTGGGGGGCAGCGCCGAGCGGCTGGAAGAGAGTGTGGTGTGATGCGGGGGGCAGCTTCCCTTATGCTCCAAGGGACCAGCCTCGTGGGGCAGAGGGCCCGGGGCGGCCACCTGGCCTGGGAGTTCCTCCCTGGTTTTTATTCTCGGTACCTCAGGCTCCCCTGTGTACGTGGTGGGACAGGGAGCCCTTTCCTTGATTCTGGCCTCCAGACCAGGGTAAGGGGCAGGTCCCTCCATCAGGTGCTCACAGCCACCAAGGAAGGGGCTGCAGCCACCAAGCGGGAGTCTTGTTTTTATTTATAATAAAATTGTTGAGGACACCTCAGTGCTAAGTCTCTGGTCTTGTCATGGGGGCCAATAGTAGCACACAGACAAAGGCGGGGCTGCCAGGTCCAGCAGGGGCAGCCCCAGCAGCCTGGGGCCTCCCGGGTTCCTGTCCATGGGGGCAGCCCCAGGTAGCAGTCAGATGTCTTCTGACCTGTGGGACCATGGGCTTGGGCAGGCTGCCCCCGCCTCGCCTGTAAGTGCAGTGAACACCCCTTCCTGGTAGGTGGTGGCACGGCGCGGTGTCCCGTGTAAAGCCTGAGTGGTAGTGCGAGCACCTCCCCCATGGTGCTGTAGGGCGGCCACAGGACTGGACTAAGTGACAGGAGCGGGTGGGAGGCGGCACAGCCCTTCTGGGAGAGGGGACCTGGGTTGAGCAGAATTCAGTGAAAAGTTCTCATGGCTCTGGTGCTGACAGCCATGTCTACCACCTCCCAGGGGGTCCTGTGGACTAGTAAAACGCCACCCCAAAGGAACCGGAAGCGCAGGGAACCCCACTGCCCTGCCGTCAGCCCAAGATCCTCTGGAAGGTCCCTGTCAGAACTGACGGCAGCTTCTGGCTCAGTTGTGCTCTGGGCCTTCGTGGGAAGGCGGCCTTTGCCCTCCCTTGTGGCAGGGAGGTAGCCCGGTGGGCACACAAGCCCTGCTCTGCTTCCTCTGCTGGGACCCCTGGCCAGGCCCGGCAGCCTCTGACTTGGCACAGCCCCTGCAGCCTCCTGAACTATCTGCTTCTAGGCACTGGCAGGGGGCACGGGCACACGTGGTTCTCAGCCCTGAAGAGGGTCAGACTCCCCAGGTGCTGTCTTAAAACTCAGAAGGTGGCACTGGCACCCCAGGCCACAGCAAATGCGCTGCACAGACGCCCTGGTGTTTTCCGTGTGAGGCCAAGGCACCGCCACCGGGCACCCGAGGTGACGTAGGCACTCTGAGGTGCGAGTGTTCATGTGTGCACGGACCTGGCTCACACGTGTGTGCCTGCCCTCCCAGCCCCACAATCTGCAGCTGGAGGTGGCCTTCAAGAGCCTGGTTTAGAGGAATGGGAGCAAGGTCCTCTACCGAGAAGGGTGTGGGGAGTGAACGCTGTGGAGGAGTGGGCAGGAGTGCGGGGGAGGGGTGGGCATGTGGGACGGTGAAGGGACAGGAGCGCCATGGCTGCCACGCCAGGCACTGGCGTGAGGCTTAGGGTGTGGCGAGAGCCAGCGGCCTGGTCCTGCTGAGCATTGAGGAGGACGTGGCACCTCCAGATACCACAGACACTTGTCCTGCTGCTGGCCCCATGGTCACAGGCTCTGGTGCCCCTTTCTCCACCTTGGGTGGGGGGCGTGGGCAGTCTAAGGAGGAGGATCTTCCCAGGCCTTCCAGGGTGCAGTGCAGGTGCAAGGTCCTATGGCCCAGGGGACCAGCTTGGTCCACAGGGAGCTGCTGAGGGCGAGGAGGGAGCAGAGGGACTGAGGCTCAATCCCATGAGCCAGCCCACACAGCAATGGGCAGGGGCAGGTGAGGGGGATGGACTGGGTCACCCGAGCACGGCCATGCAGCCCCTCAACACCGAAGCAGCCACAGGACCTCCTGCCAGGACACCAAGCGCTGCAGCAAGGTGAGGCGGAGCACGTGATGTGGACAGCCGATGTCGCAACACACCTCTGCCCGTGTGCATGACGCGGACCCCCGACAGGGAGGCTGAGAGGCTCCCCATGGAAGAGTACACACCCTCTGGCCTCTGGGAAGCACGCTGCTCCCTCTCGAGGTGGGAGACAGGCCGGCCACACACACAGACACAGGCCTAGAAGCCTCCAGGGACACCTGGGACCAAGGAGCCATGTGGAAAGGTAAGAGGAGCGACCGCAGGAACCTGAGGGGACAGCACGGCCCCCATATCACCCTCCCCACTCCAACCAGCTGCGCGTCGACGACAGGCAGGTCATGGCCGAGGAAGCTGCAAGGGTGCAAGGCCAGGGCAGAGGAGCCGATGCTGACACCCAGCACAGCCCACCCCGTGGGGATCCCCAAGAAGATGGGTTGGTAACTCCCACAGGGGTTGAAGGCCAGAGCCCCTGTCCTCCGGCTCTTCTTGCCCTGCCGTTCTGAGGGTGGCGCCCACGGGACACGTGGGCAGGTGCTGGCTTCAAAGACCGAGGTGGTATTTCTTGGTTGTGAATTCCTCTCTAGCTACAGACGCCGGTAACAGAGCCCAGCAAAGGGCTCTTTGGATCCTAAATACCCATTTAGGGTCCTCCCGCCAAGTGGGGCACCCAAGACAAGCTGAGCTTCGAGCCCACAAAGGGTAGGGCCCCTCGCCTCCCAAGCCTCTAGCCCATGCCTCCAGCTGCACCCCCTGCCTTCGGCTTCCCCTGAAGCATCCGACACTGCATGCACCAGGCCAGGTGAGGAAGGCGGGGCTGGCGGGCGCCTGACTCTAGCAAAGTGACCGCATCTACATGGGGCTTGGCTCTTGCCCAAGGAGGGGATCCACATTTTCCAGAAATTAAGAATTAGCTAGGAGGCCAGGCACAATGGCTCACACCTGTAATCCCAGCACTCTGGGATGTCAAGGCGGGCAAATCACCTGAGGTCAGGAGTTCAAGACCAGCCTTGCCAACATGATAAAATTCCATCTCTACTAAAAACACAAAAATTAGCTGGGCATGGTGTAGCATGCTTGTAATCCCAGCTACTCGACAGGCTGAGGCAGAAGAATTGCTTTAACCCAGGAGGCAGAGGTTGCAGTGAGCCAAGATCATGCCACTGCATTCTAGCCTGGGCAACAGAGTGAGACTCCATCCCAAAAAAAAAAAAAAAAAAAAAAGAATTATCTGCAGAACTTGTTAAACACAGGTTCTGGGTTCTCAACCCAAACCTGTGGGATTAGGATTTTCAGAAGGGAGGCCTGCTAATATTTCACACTTTCCAGGTGATTCTCACCCTAGAAGGGCGGGAAACAGTGGGTCTCCCCAGAACAAGACCAGACATGACATCCTGAGGAAGCGCTCTGGCCAGGCCACTCCCAGGGACACCTGCAGAGTCTGAAAGCCACTGAGTCCGGTGTGCAGCTGCGGCCGAGGAGAGCTGCTGACCTTGACCAACCAGTCAGGGGCACGGCTGGGGTGGGGCCATATGCCAGGCCCTTGGCAGGGAAGTGAACGGCTAGGGGACGCCCCAAGGGCTGGGAGCAAAGGCAGGGGGGCTGCAGCATCTCACCTTCACACCTCGGACACGGAACTCTGCAAGGGCTCTGCTCATCTTGGTGGCAGCTGTGGGGTGGTCTTTGCCATGGGCGATGACTTTGACCAGCAGGGAGTCATAGTGGGGCGAGATGACGGCTCCTTGGAAGGCGGAAGCATTATCCAGGCGGATGCCCATGCCCTCTCCGCTGCGGAACACCTGTGGGGAGGGTGAGAAGTGAGGATCTGGGCCAGAAACCACAGGAAAAAGGGGCCCCCACCTGAGGCTGGCCAGGTGTGCGCCGGCAGCTTCTGAGAGCCGAGCGTGGGCCGCCCGCAGGTGAATTCCAGCTCTGGCTGGTCAGGTTTTGCTCTGTTTCTGCCACCAAACCCAGGAGTGTGGCCCCTTCTCTATGTCCCACATAGTCACTGCCTCCTGCTCTGTGTGAGGATCTGGGAGGGGCAGAGGAGGCGAGGATGCCTGCCAGAGAGCAGGAGAGGGGTCCAGGCAGGCGGGGGCCAGCCCCGCCTCTGTTCCCACGGACCTGCCGGCCCTGCCTGAGCAACCCTTTTGCCTTTCAGACTCATCCACGTGTCCATGCATTCATTCCACGGCGTGGATCGAGGTCGGCTGACCCAGCCGCTAAAGGGCCTCTCCACGGGGCTCCCAGACTGAGGGGATGCGCAGGCGGGCGACAGGGCCTCCAGAGGACAATGTGCGAGGCAAGGGGTGAGGCTGACCGGGGGTTTGTGTTTGTTTTTAACACAGGGTGGTGGGGAGGGCCTCAACATCCACCCACGCTCCCTTCCTTCCTTCCCTTTCCTTCCAGAAGGGAGGGAGAGGATGCAGTGAGCAGGAAGTAGGAGAGGAAACGAAGGGAAAGAGCTGGGAGGCAGGAGGGCGCCTGCCCAGGGCTCCACACCCAGCAGGGAAGCAAACCGAGGGCAAGGAGAGGGCAGCAGGGCAGTGGGACAGGGCCAGGGACAGACAGCGACAGGAGGGAGGGGCAACAGAGAGGAGGAGACAGAGGCACCCACACTCACACCTGCAGGTGGCTCAAGCCGGCCCAAGTGAGCTCCTGCAGATAAAGGCTCCCCAGAGTTGGGGGACCCGTCAGGCCCAGGTAAGGAAGAAGGGGCGTGCAAGGGACCTCCCAGAGGGGCTTGGGACACCCACTGCACATTTCTGCTTCGCAGGGGCAGAGGTCTGTGTTCGATAAAAAGGAACTTAATAAAATATTTAAGGGTGAACACTCAGCTGAGAGCAGGAACTGTTGGCTAAAAATACTCTGTGGTGAGGCAGGCTCTGAAGAGCCGGGCCTTGGAAGTGGGGATGGAGGGAGGCAGGGAGTCAGGGGCCTCCGGGCAGCACTCGGCCTGGGGCTGCCCCACCTACAGACTCTGATCCTTCCAGAAACAGAACACAGGTGGGCCAGCTCCCTGCTGAAGCCACAAGCTCTGCTGCTTCCAGATCCAGAGAACTCTGGTTTCTGCCCCCAGGCGCCCCAGCCTCTCTGGTCTCAAAGGCCCAGAGCTGACTGTGTTCATCCGTCTCCTCCCGGCCCACACAAGCCGGGGCCCTCTGCCCTGGACTCGAGCAGAACTGGAGCTCCATCAGTGTCCTCCCTCCTTGGGGGCTCAGGCCCCTGGATGGGGAGCAAGATCCCAGCCCAGCAGAGCTGGCGCAGTGCTGGGAGCAGGCATCGCACAAGCCACGGGGCTCCTGCCTACAGCTGGGCCGGAGGCGGGGAAGATGGGTTTCAGAGGCCAGTGGCTGGGCCCTGGTGCTCAGAGGAGGGAAGGTACAGGAAGGCCCCTGTGGAGAAGGCTCCAGGCTCACTGTGCTGGGGAGCCTGCCCCGGGCCACCATCGGCGCCCCCCACCGCAGCTGTCTCCCCCGCCAAGGCCGCCACCTCCCAGCCCCGAACTCCACCTCTCAGTCTCCTTCCTGTGCCGCCATCCCCCGCCTCCCTCACCCATCCTTGATGGGCCCCCGTGAGACTCCTTTGGGACCTCTGGGTGCAGTCCTTTGCTGCCCCCACCCCCAGGTCCTGCCTTGCCAGCCCCTGCCTCAGACAGGAGGTGGAGCTTGGGCTCCGCTGGCAGCAAGGCATGGGGCTCCCGTGAGAGCTGGAGGGTGGAGGGCTGGCTTTGTGTCTGGATCCCTGCGCTTTGCTCCACTGAGCTGGCCCGCACCCTTCTCCACCCTTGCTGCTTCCTCCTGGCCTGAGCGCCCACCAGTCTCGTCTCTTCCCTTGGGAGGTGCCACCCCTCCTCTGGGCACAGCCTGCCTCCGCTTACTCTATGCCCATTTCAGATCCCTCATGAGGGTCCTCCCTAACTGCCGGGCTGTGGCAGCCTAGGTACTGGGCAGAACCTGTGCACAGACGAGCCCTCGTCCCCCTCTGCTGGAGCACCGCCCACCTCAATGCGGCCGGTGTCCGGCTGGAAGCTGCGCGCGGGGTCCTCGGTGGTGACTCGGCACTGGATGGCGCAGCCGTTGATGCGGATGTTCTCCTGCCGTAGGCCCAGGTCGGGCAGGCTCCTGCCCTCAGCCACGTGGATCTGAGCGTGGACCAGGTCTACACTGCAGGCAGGTCGAGAGGACAGGAGGAGGGAGAATGAGGCGGAGGACAGACGAGGGGCACCGCAGCCAGGGTGCATGCACACACAGTGTGACCCGTGCCCACAGGCTCTAGGCCAGCCCGAACAGCCAGCTCCTCCCAACCAGTGGCTCCACAGCCCCTTACCCCGTTCCCACCAGGAACACACTAAGCTACACAGTGTCCAGCAGCTGGAGAGGGTCGCTGAAATACGGGGCCACATGCTCCTGCACCCCAGACTCAGGATGCCATCTACCCAGCCCGAAGCTGCTCCGCCATGTACTCCACCCACCTCCTTCCTCCCTGGGGTCTCTGTTTTCCCTACTCCCTGGTGCTCAGAGGAGGGAAGGTACAGGAAGCCCCCCTGGAGAAGGCTTGAGGCTCGCTGTGCTGGGGAGCCTACCCGGGGCCACCCTCAGCGCCCCCACCGCAGCTCTATCCCTCTTGGTAAAGCCTAGATTTGACGCCTCAGCAGATCTCTAGGTCAGAGGGCCAGGATAGCTCATTCTTGGGGCCATATGTGCTGTGCCATGTGGGTGGCTGTGAGGGGGGCAGTGCGCAAGAGAACAGGTGCTGTGAAGGCTGGGCTCCTCGAAACGGCAACCACAGCTGTGAGAGGGCCGCACAGTGGGTGCTGGGTCAGGACCTGTCTTTTCTGGGGCCTGTTTTCCTGCTGGGCTTGTGCGAAAACCCGCTAGAGATGACCGGAGAGTGTGAGTCTCCCCACCTCTGCAGGGTTTCCAGGCTCAGCCTTCCCGCTCCTCAGGGCAGTCACAAGTCCAAGTGGAACAGCTGTTAAAAAAAAACAGGCCGGGCATGGCAGCTCAGATCTGTAATCCCAGCACTTTGGGAGGCCAAGGTGGGTGGATCACATGAGGCCAGGAGATCAAGACCATCCTGGCCAACATGGTGAAACGTCATCTCTACTAAAGATACAAAAATTAGCCAGGCGTGGTGTTGGGCGCCTGTAATCCCAGCTACTTGGGAGGCTGAGGCAGGAGAATCGCTTGAACCTGGGAGGTGAATGTTGTAGTGAGCCGAGATCATGCCACTGCACTCCAGCCTGGGTGACAGAGCGAGACTCTGTCTTAAAAAAAAAAAAAAAAAACTCAAGGTTTTAAATGTATCGTCACTGAGGCTTGTGGTGAAGGCGGCCTGGGACCTGTGCTGGCAGGATTTCCCTGTGTTCTGTGCTGCATGGTGGACCACCTTGCAGCAGAGATGACAGCTACCACTCAGGGCCATGGGCCAGGCTGCGCTCCTCCCACGCTTCATCTCCACCATAGTGCTCCGAGAGCCCTGGCATTCCCACCAGAGGAGGAGCTTGAGGGTCAGAGAGGTGAGTGGCTGGAGCTTACCCAAGCTCCATGCGGCTCAGGACCTCAGAACACTTGAGCCCCAATCTGTGTGACACAAAACCCGTGCTCCAGAGCAGACAGACTCCCATCCCTGATAGAAGGCTCCAGGCAGGCCCAAGACTGACAAGTCCACAGAAGCTTGAGGGGAAGGTCTCAGGGGGCCAAAGTGTTGGCCTTGGCTCTGAGCTTCTCCTAAGGAGAGGGGGGCCTCCATGCCCCCGGCGGGCAAAAGCAGCCACCCCAGCAGCATCCTCAGTCTCAGGCAGGGGCGGGGCTGGGGTCACGGATGCTCCACCGTGAGATAGACTGGCCCAAAGCCAGCGCCAAGCAATTACATGGCTCAAAATATAGACCTTGAAAGGGTAGGGGCCATCGTGCCATTGTGACTGTCATGTGGCAACCAGACCAATTTTTAAAATGTCATACGCCGTGCCTGTGGCGGAGCACGCTGGTTCCACCGCTCCCGAGGGCTGTTCCGAGGGATGCTGCTTATCCTTCAATCAGATAATCCCATTAAAGTCTCACCCTCAGAACTCTGCAGAGCTGAAGCCAAAGATTTGGGCACACACATGATAACTGACACACTTAATAACCACCAAAGCCAGACACAACCTAAGTGCCTCTTAATCAAAGACTATGTCAGTTAAGAAATATACACAAGACAGAATAGTATGCAGCCATTAAAAATATTCAGAGAGAATTATGGCCTGGGGAAATGCCATCAACAAATATTAAATTTAAAAAGTATAATAAAAATTCTATATAAAACATCTCAATTGCATCAAACTATGTCTATAGTAAAGAAGTACCCCGGGAAAGGAGCAAACCCAAGGCACCGGAGAGGCCTGGGTTCCAGCGCCAGCTGTGTGACCCCGAGCAACACTCTGAACATCTCTGAGCCTTGCTCTTCTCAGCTGACAGATGGGAGTGCTGGGGCCTGAGCACTCGGCAGTGTCCTGATGGAAAGGAGGGCTGTCAGTCATTTTTATATGCTCCTTTGTGCTGATCTTTATAGCAACCACGTCATACTTTTAGAATCATGACTTTTAAAACACTAAGTACCTGGATCCCCATTGCTCCCCACCAGTGTGGGGAGTGAGCAAGCTCTGGCTCCCCCCAGGGGCCACTTCACCTGCACTTTCTGCAAAGCCTAGAAACTGCGGCTCCTGCCCCGCCCCGCCCACCCCGCCCACCCTGCGCTCACTCAGTGATCTCCTCCGTGACCGTGTGCTCCACCTGCAGGCGGGAGTTGACCTCGATGAAGTAGTGCTTGCCGTGCCTGTCCACCAGGAACTCCACGGTGCCCGCGTTTTCGTAGCCCACCTGTGGGGCGGCCGCATGAGCAGAGGGCACACAGGCAGGGCCTGGGCTAACTGATGGGACCTGGGACAGGGATTCCGTCCCACCCATCGGGTTGGTTCCGTAAAAGAACGGCCTGTGGCAAACCATGCCCAACAGATGGCAGGCAGACCCCAGGGCCCAGGCCACGCTCCTGCCTGGACACATCCCCCAAAGAGTCTACTGGGCTTCAGGGTTCTCAGAACTATAGATGGCTGCACCCAGCTCCTCCCCCAGCTCGCACCTGGCCCTGCTGCCTCCTCCCTGCTCCTCCCCGGCTTGTCCGCCAAGAGTCTGCCATCCACTCAGACCCAGAGCCCCAGGCCTCCCCCAGCCCCTGCTTCTGCTTGCTTGGAGCTGTTTCAGAAAGTCCCCTTTTAGTCTACCGCAGTCACCTCTAGCCACCACCACTCAAAGAGGTTCATTTGATAGGAACCAAGATAATGACTCTAACTCAAATTTCCACCCTCATTCCAGTTTCACTTTTGGTCCTACCAAAACCACAAACTAGACTGAATCACCGCCCTTTAACTGTTATGGAATGTGGGATAGAATAAGCCAGTAAATAAGACCTGACTCATAGGGCCGGGCGCGGTGGTTCACGCCTGCAATCCCAGCACTTTGGGAGGCTGAAGCAGGTGGATCACCAGGTTAGGAGTTCAAGACCAGCCTGGCCAACATGGTGAAAGCCCATCTCTACTAAAAATACAAAAATTAGCTGGGTGTGGTGGTGGGCGCCTATAATCCCAGCTACATGGGAGGCTGAAGCAGGAGAATCATTTGAACCCAGGAGGTGGAGGTTGCAGTGAGCTGAGATCGTGCCACTGCACTCCAGCCTGAGCAAGAGTGAGTCTCCATCTCAGGGAAAAAAAAACAAACCTGACTCTGCAGAGCACACACGCCAGCCTTCAGCCTGGGGAGGTGACAGCACCCTCCACTGCCTATAGGCAGGGGAAGAAGAGCGGGCAGGACCCCGCTGGCCATGTCAGGTGCTCTCCAGGCCAGGCCTGGGCAGGTTGCTGTGGGGAGACAGCTTGCCACCTCAGCCTCCTCCATATCCCAGGACCCACCAACCAGAGCTTCCTGAAGAGCAGAAATGGGCAGAGGGCGAGGAGTGCGGAAACAGATCATAATAAAGGTGCTGCAGGAGACAGTGAGAAGCGTGGGGGAGGACTGCCTTCATAATGGTCCTCAGTCTTCACGGAATCCATGAATCTCATTCTGATGACAGGGGTGAGCTGGTGCCACAGAGAAGCCGGGTCTGTGGAGCAGCAGGGCTGAGGGGGCGGCTGGGGCTCCCTCCTCCCTCTTCTCAGCCATCCTGGACTCTAAGCTTGGCCTCTGGGCCAGGTGCCTCAACTGTCACATGGAAAGGATACAACGGACCCACTTCTGGCCCCCAAGAGAGTCCTTCGCCCTCTTCTCCCCTCCCCAGTCACTTGGGGTCCCCTTCCCCCACCAAGCTGTCTGCATGGGAACCCCAGTGCCCCACTGTGAGGCCCGCAGTCCTGTGAGCACAGGCTCCTGTCCCAACACGGGAGCCCCGCCCTTCACCTGCTTGGCAAGTTTCACAGAGTCGCTGGTGAGCCGAGTCCGAAGCTGGGGGTCCAGGTGGGCGGCGGGGGCAATCTCAACCACCTTCTGGTGACGCCGCTGGATGGAGCAGTCTCGCTCATACAGGTGCAGGATGTTCCCGTACTGGTCCCCTGGGGAGGGCGGTAAACTGGGCTCAGCTTTTTCTGGAATCTACACGCCTCTTAAATGCCCCTACCACCCCACATAAACACTTCGGCCAGTGAGTGCCAGCTGCCAGATGGAGGCTGCCAGGAAAGACACGAGCACCACCAAGGCTGCAGGGACCAACTGGCAGCCCGACCCCCAGCGTCCACTTTCCACAGTCCTCCGGAAGAGCGCCCGACAGGCCCCAGGCTGTCCCCAGGCCAGCCGCTATGACCCCACCAGGGCTAGACCTCTCAGCTCCTGCCTTGAGCTGCGCCAGGCAGGGCTTGGGGACCACTCACCCAAGATCTGCACCTCGATGTGGCGTGGCTTCTCGATAAACTTCTCCACGAACAGAGCCCCATTCCCAAAGGCGGCCAGAGCCTCTGAGTAGGCCCGGGTATAATTCTCCTCCAGCTCCTGCGAGGGTGGGCAGGGGCCAGGCAGACATTGGACCCCATGGCACTACCTCTCCCTCCGCCACGAACCCCAACCACGTTCCGGAGCCCTGAGTGGCCCACCCCTGCCCCCACGGCGGGCTGCCCTGCCCTGCTCCCAGCCCTGGGCGTCCCTGAGTGGCCCACCCCTGCCCCCACGGCGGGCTGCCCTGCCCTGCTCCCAGCCCTGGGTGTCCCTGAGTGCCCCACCCTGCCTCCATGGTGGGCTGCCCTGCCCTGCTCCCAGCCCTGGGCATCTTCACTCACCTCGTAGCTGTGCACAACCCTCATGCCACGCCCTCCACCTCCATAGGCCGCCTTGAAGATAATGGGGAAGCCATAGGTGTTGGAGAACTCGTGGGCCTCGTGCAGGGACGTGATGGGAGCGTCTGTGCCAGGGACAACGGGGACACCTGTTGGGAGAGAGGTGTAGGGGAATCTCTGTGACCGGCGGGAATCCCTGCCAGCCGCCCCTGCCGCTGGCCCCTCTCCAGGAGCTGCGCGGCCACCCCTTGCTTGCCCGCTATATTCACCTGCAGCGATGGCGATGGCCCGGGCCTCCACCTTGTCTCCCATCTTGCGGACCACTTCTGGGCTTGGCCCAATGAACCGGACCCCTGCATCCTGGCAGGCCTGGGCAAAGTCCGCTCGTTCAGAAAGGAACCCGTAGCCAGGGTGTACCGCGTCCACGTTGTTCTCCTGTGGGTGGGGGTCAGGGAGAGACCGGTACCCATCAGTCCCTTCCAAGGCCTCAGCCAGTCTCTTCCCCTGCCTCACCTGCTGAGCTCCATCTTTTTTTTTAATTTTTGAGATGGAGTTTCACTCTTCTTGCCCAGGCTGGAGTGCAATGGTGAGATCTCGGCTCACCGCAACCTCCGCCTCCTAGGTTCAAGCGATTCTCCTGCCTCAGCCTCCCGAGTAGCTGGGATTACAGGCATGCACCACCATGCCCAGCTAATTTTTTTGTATTTTTAGTGGAGATGGGGTTTCCTCCATGTTGGTCAGGCTGGTCTCGAACTCCTAACCTCAGGTGATCCACTCACCTCGGCATCTTCCAAGTGCTGGGAGTACAGGCATGAGCCACCACACCCACTCACAGAGGCACTGATCACGTCAGCCTCAAGACACACACCCCTGCGGCAACTGAGACTCCCTGGTCCCTGCTGTCCCAGGCAGCCTGCCGGGCTCACCTTGGCCACCTTGATGATGTCTGGGATGTGCAGGTAGGCCTGCACAGGGGCCAGGCCACGGCCGATGAGGTAGGCTTCATCTGCTTTCTGCCGGTGCATCTGGCCCGTGTCCTGCTCAGAGTAGACGGCTACGGTGCGGATGCCCAGTTCCGTGCAGGCCCGGAACACACGGATGGCAATCTCACCTAGAGGGCAGGAAAAGAGAAGTTAGATTCCTAGGTCCTAGGAGAAGTGGAAAGGGGAATGGTGAGCCAAGGCCTGGCGCAGTGAGTGGGAGAGGAACCCCTGGGCGGGGCTGGCCATGACGCTCCTCACCGGCGCCACGGGTGCTCACCTCTGTTGGCCACCATGACTTTCTTGATGGGCTTGTACTCCAGGCGCCGGACATTTGGGGAGGTAGCGGGGGCGGTGGAGGTTCGGCGGATTCCCAGGAGCCTCAGGCCCCCGTGGACTGTTCGGAACTTCAGCATCTGGGGAGGGAAGTCAGAGCCCAGGTTAATATAGCCTCAGCACTGACGCTCCCAGAATGAATGCGGGCCCTTCCCAACCCCACAGTGGCCCCACAGTGGCCCCGCAGAAAGGCCAGCACCATCTTCCGCCTGGATGCCTGGCCAAGTCCGACACTTCCTGGCTCTAGAGAAGGGAGCAACTCCAAACTCAAATGGAGCCCCCAGCTCACCCTGATAATATCTACTGTGACTTAACTGTTGTAGAGACAAGGTCTCCCTATGATGCCTAGGCTGGTCTCAAATGATCCTCCCACCTCAGCCTCCTGAGTAGTTAAGGCTACAGGTGTGAGCTACTGTGCCCAGCATAATGTGCACTATAACTTTTAAAAGTATCAGGCCGGGCGCAGTGGCTCATGCCTATAATCCCAGCACTTTGGGAGGCCGAGGTGGGAGGATCACCTTAAGTCAGGAATTTGAGACCAACATGGTGAAACCCCATCTCTACTAAAAATACAAAAATTAGCCAGGCATGGTGGCATGCGCCTGTAATTCTAGCTGCTTGGGAGGCTGAGGCACGAGAATCACTTGAACCTTAAGACAGAGGCTGCATGAGCTGAGATTGTGCCAGTGCACTCCAGCCTGGGTGACATGAAGACTCTGTCCCCAACAACAACAAAAAGGTGTAATATTTCAGGCCAGGCACAGTGGCCCACACCTGTAAACCCAGCGCTTTGGGAGGCCAGGGCAGGAGGTTTGTTTGAGCTCAAGAGTTTGAAATCCACCTAGGCAACATGGTGAAACACCGTCTCTACAGAAAATACAAAAATTAGCCAGGCATGGTGGCACATGCCTGTAATCTCAGCTACTTGGGAGGCTGAGGCAGGAGAATCGGAGTTGGAGCTTGCAGTGAGCTGAGATTGCACCACTGTACCAGTCTGGGTAACAGAGCAAGACTCCATCTCAAAAAAATTTTTATTTTTTTTAAATCAACTGACAGCAACTTATATCCTGAATGCAGAGAGGCTTCAGAGTTTGGCTAGAGCCTCATTTGTAAAATGAGGGAAACCAACGTGCAGTTGAGTCTAAAGAGACCCTTAACTGCCCGGCGCAGAGCCCAAGGCAAACCAGACGCAGTCTTTTCACCCCTGCATCCGGGCCTCATCTAACCATCTGATTCTTTTCTTTTTTTTCTTTGAGACGGCATCTCGCTCGTGTTGCCCAGGCTGGAGTGCAGTGGCGTGATCTCCACTCACTGCAACCGTTGCCTCCTGGGTTCAGGCAATTCTCTTGCCTCAGCCTCCCAAGTAGCTGGGATTACAGGTGTGTGCCGCCACGCCCGGCTAATTTTGTATTTTTAATAGAGACAGGGTTTCACCATGTTGGTCAGGCTGGTCTCCAACTCCTGACCTGAAGTGGTCCACCCGCCTCGGCCTCCCAAAGTGCTGGGATTACAGGTGTGACCCACCACACCCAGCCCATCTGATTCATTTCTTAGAAAAAGTTTATAACACTTGACTTAGCCATTTTGTTGTAAGTAAGGAGCATAAAAACGTACTCAATAAATGAAACAAATATTGCAAAAACCTTAGTGTCATGTTATGGCCAACAACATGGAAAACGGGAAATAAAGACAGAAGAAAAAGAGAAGAGAAGAAACAAGGAAGTAAGTAGAAGAAAAGAGGAGGCAGAGAGACTAGAGCCGGGGAGAGAAACAGGAATTTTTTTTGAGATGGAGTCTTGCTCTGTCACCCAGACTGGTAGCGGTGCGATCTCAGCTCAGTGGAGGCAGACCCTATGCCAGGCACGGTTCTAGGCCTTGGGAGTCGAGAACACAACAGCAAAGGTTCTGCTCATGGAAGATAAGCGGCAGAGAAAGGAGAAAAAAACAAGACCCAAATAAGAATGTTTCAGATCACAAGTGACTGGAAGACAAGAAATGGGTGACGTTTGTGAATGATCTGGGGCGGGTGCAGGGGTTTTGGGACTGGATATTAGAAAAGGCCTCTCTGGGCCAGGCGCGGTGGCTCACGCCTGTAATCCCAGCACTTTGGGAGGCCGAGGCGGGTGGATCACGAGGTCAAGAGATCGAGACCATCCTGGTCAACATGGTGAAACTCCGTCTCTACTAAAAATACAAAAAAAATTAGCTGGGCATGGTGGCGCGTGCCTGTAATCCCAGCTACTCAGGAGGCTGAGGCAGGAGAATTGCCTGAACCCAGGAGGCGACGGTTGCAGTGAGTGGAGATCACGCCACTGCACTCCAGCCTGGGCAACACGAGCGAGATGCTGTCTCAAAGAAAAAAAAGAAAAGAATCAGATGGTTAGATGAGGTCAAGAGATCGAGACCATCCTGGTCAACATGGTGAAACCCCGTCTCTACTAAAAATACAAAAAAAATTAGCTGGGCATGGTGGCGCGTGCCTGTAATCCCAGCTACTCAGGAGGCTGAGGCAGGAGAATTGCCTGAACCCAGGAGGCGAAGGTTGCGGTAAGCCGAGATCACGCCATTGTACTCCAGCCTGGGTAACAAGAGCGAAACTACGTCTCAAAAAAAAAAAAAAGGCCTCTCTGAGGAGGGGACACATAGCTGGGGCCTGGGTGGGGAAGAAGTTAGCCAAGCACAGAGCCTCGGGGAAAGCACTCCAGGGAGAAGGAACGGCAACTCAGGAAGAACAGGTGCATTCGAGAGAGAGGAGCTGTGAGCCTGTGGCCTGAGGCAAGGCCGCAGCCATGGACAGAGCCGGGTGGTTGAGGTCTCCCTTGAGCCATGGGCAGGACTGGAGGGACATAATCAATGCACAGTGGACACGACCTCTCTGGACCGGCGAGCAGCAGGAACTCACAGATGGCGCAAGGCAGAGGCTGAGCTGAGAGATGCGGAGCCTCTGACAGGGGGAAGCCATGGGGGTCAGGGTGGGGTTGGGGCATGACAGACAAGATTCGTGAAGACCCACCATAGAGAGGAAGAAATCCTGCTGGGTGGGTGGAGATGACTTTTCCTGCTGTAAGACGGGCAGGACAGAAGAGGCAGGGCTGGGAGTGAGGCAAGCTCAGAGACGGAAGAGCTGGGCCGAGAACCTGGGCAGTATCACGAGCCGGGGGGAAGTGGGTCAGGCCCGCGTCATTGGGCCCACTGGAGTTGCGAGTCTGGCCGAGGAGGAAGAGCCAAAAGGAACCCAGGAGGCCGCCTGGAGGAGGGAGGGAAGCACGGGGCACTGGGCAGAAGCGAGAGGCTCTCAGGAGGATGGGGCACGGGCTGGGCGAAGCATGACTCCCAGAGGTAGGGTAAGATGGGGGCTGGGAAGCGGCCACTGCGGTGAGCAGGAGGTAGCCCGGTCATACCCAGCTACGGTGAACATGGGTAGAGTAACCTTGCTGGGCTCTGGGCTCCTCCTCTTTCTAAAATATACCTTGTTCTTATTATTCACACAGTGGAGAGACCTGGCGGACACCACGGTGATGGAGAGATGAAGGTTAACACCGCTAGCGCCAGAGAGATACCACACAACTCCTGATGGGGTTCCCGCCGCTGGGCACGGCCTGAATTTAATCAGAAGAAAGCAAGTGCAAATTCAGGGAAATTCCACAGAATAACTGGCTTGGACTCCTCAAACATGTCAAAGGTCATGAGAGAAAGAGACACAAGAACGGTTTCAGATGAAAGGGGACCAAAGCAACGGTGGCGGGATCCGCACGTGACCCTGGATTGGACCCTGGGTTTCTGTTGCTAAAAGGACATTGGGGGACAATGGACACAATTTAAATAAGGTCTGTCGGTGACAGAGGATGGGGTTGATGTCAATTTCCTGATCTTCCTCACTGGACTGTGGTTATGTTGGAGAATGTCCTCATTCTTAGGGAAAAACACGGAAGAACTCGGGTTCAGGAGCACCATGTCTGCAATTTACACGCACTCACATGGCTCAGGGAAGAAAAGGAACAATGAAGCAAACGCTAGTATTGGGGGAACTGGGGTCAGGGGTGACAATTCTTTGTCCTACTCTTTTTTTTTGAGGTGGAGTCTTGCTTTGTCGCCCAGGTTGGAGTGCAGTGGTGCGATCTCAGCTCACTGCAACCTCTGCCTCCAGGGTTCAAACAATTCTGCCTCAGCTTCCCGAGTAGCTGCGATTACAGAAGACATGTACCGCCACACTCACCAAAAATTAGCCTAGCTAATATTTGTATTTTTAGTAGTGATGGGGTTTCACCACGTTGGCCAGGCTGATCTTGAACTCCTGATCTCATGATCCACTGGTCTCGTCCTCCCAAAGTGCTGGGATTCTAGGTGTGAGCCACTGTGCCCGGCCTGTCCTACTCTCGCAACTTTACCCAAAGTCTGAAAGCACTTCAAAATGCCAAGTGGAAAAAACCATACCCACCGCTAATACCGCTGGAGGAGATAACCTCAGAGAGCACACGGCCCCGAGCCTGCTGCACAAGAGGTGCCAGAAGCACCAGCGCGGAGTTCAGGTGTGGACACACACCCTACTCAGAGCGGAATGAATGCCAGACGTTAGCACCCTGCTATCTCCCACACGCTGATCTACAGTCCTCTAAGCCCTGCTGCAGGCAGGTTATCGGATGCCGCCCACAAGGAGGGCAGGTCTTTCCCAGCTGGGAGCAGGCGGCATTGGCATCCGAGAGCAGGTGTGGCGTGTAAATCTCACCCTCCTCCTGGGCACCAAATGTCTGCTCCGCTCAGGGCTGGGAAAGGCCGTGTCAGAAGAGCTCAAGCTACCACACAGAGGCAAGGGGAGTCTTTGGGACAAGCACAGCAACGAAACAGCAGATACATGCGGCCCTGAGCCCACGAGAAAGCAAGAGACTCAGAACCCAACGATGACATGCCACTCCTGCCTGGGAGCTTTGTAAACGCAGTACTGAGCGCTGGGAAGGCCTTCAGGATGCAGCCCATAGGCACTGTCTGGGCATAAGAGCAGCTTCTCTGGGAAGCTGTTTGCAAAACCTATTAAGAACCTTTAAGATATTTATGCCCGGCCAGGCGCAGTGGCTCACGCTTGTAATCCCTGCACTTTGGGAGGCCGAGACAGGCAGATCATTTGAGGTCAGGAGTTCGAAACCACTCTGGCCAACGTGGTGAAACCCCATCTCTACTAAAAGTACAAAATTTAGCCAGGCGTGGTAGTGGGGGCCTGTAATCCTAGCTACTCAGGAGGTTGAGGCAGGAGAATTGCTTGAGCCTGGGAGGTGGAGGTTGCAGTGAGCAAGATCGGGCCATTGCACTCCAGCCTGGGTGACAGAGAGAGACTCTGTCAAACAAACAAACAAAAAAGATATTCATGCTCCTGGGGCCAGTCATTACTATTCCAGAAATCCAACCCCAGAAAATATTCCAAAATGGGAACCAAGAGGGATGCAGAAAGATGTTCAAAACAGCGGTATTTACAACAGCAAATCATGAGCAGCAATTTAAATATCCTACGCCCTGGCTCCTATCCAGACATTACGTAAGCGTTAAAAATAACATGTCTGCACAGGTTTTGATGACATGGGAAACGCCTGTGATGTAATGTGCAGCCAAGAGAGTTTGGTGGTGAACAACATGATCTCATGAAGTTTTTTTAAAGCAATGGCAACAACTGTAGGACCGCGTCGCACGCCGCCCTGCTCACTCCCACGTGTTACACAAGTGTTTTCCTCCTCTTTATGCTTTTCTATATTTCCATATGGAAAATTTCCATATTTTCTCCATTGGGGATGCATTATTTATAATTAGAAAAGAAAGAAGAAATACACAGAAGGGACAGGAAGAGCTGCGCAGGAAAAGGCGAAGGGAGCTCCTGCTCCGCCGACTCCTTGGGTGGGAGGACTTGGCTGATGCGCCTCCCAGAGCCTCCGCAGCCTCCCCGCTCGCCTGCTGGCCTCCCCGCACCACCTGATGAGCAGCCGCACAGCTGGAAGCAGCCCACTGGCACCAAGATTCTCGAACCTCCAGGGAAGTTTCAGGCTCTTTCTGGGGAGCCACAGTCATTTCCTCCCACCTGGGTGGGTTTACTCTGCGACCGGAGGGCACTCACCCGCGGTCCGTGGGTAAACAGGGCATTTTTGTGGGTCTCCTCCCCTCTCCCCACCATACTTACTCCCCACTGCCTTTTCCAGGCAAAGAAAGATTTCCTCCGGAGATATGCCAAAGGCTGGTCACCTCCGGAGCCTCTGGGAGGCTGCACCCTGCCCCACAGCGCGGCCACCAGGTGTCTCCTTAGCTCAGGCAGGAAAATGATAGAGCTGACCCGTCCCCGCCTGCCTGGGCAGCCCCCCTCACACACATTCTTGCACTGGATCCTCACTTTTTCTTGGTGGGCAAAGGATTCCTTAGCAGTCCCACTTCACTAAGAGCTGGAGGCGATGGCGGGCACAGGAATGCCTCTGTGAGCCCTTGTGTCCCTCAAGGGAAGCAAAAGCAGGCCTAGTCTTGAGACCAAGAGGACTGTCCCCGGGGTACGGGAGCTCTTGGGTGGCAGAGTGCCAGGCAGATGTTTATGGAAGGGAAAAGGTCAGGGCTCTTCGGCTGAAATCAAAGCAGGGAAAAGGGAAGCAGAGAGCAGCCTCCTCTGCAGCCCAGCCCGGCGCAGGCCCATGGTCCGTGGTTCAGACACCTCTGAAGCCCCGGCTTTTACATCTGTAAAACAGGGTTCCCCCACCCCACCCTAAGCAGGTCATCTGGGTGTCGACTGAGACAGTGCACCTGAAGTGCTGTGCCTGGGTGACAAACATCAGCTGCTGTCACCATCTTCCCAACTCCTTCCCCTCTCTGATGAACTGAGTGAAGGTGGAGGAGGAAGTCCCGGCCCTGCACAGCTGGAAGGCCCACACGGCTGCTGGAAGGTCCACATGCCTGCGCCCTCCTGCTCACACCAGGACGCAGCTCCACCACAATGAAGCTCCACGCTGACCTCCCCACAGGCACCTGCACCAGGCCTTCCTGGTCTGCAGACAGCACAGGGAGCCCGCCCGCCAAGGCAGGCTGACCACGCACCCAATGTTTAGCAGAGTTTGCTGAATGGGGAGCCAGCGGGTGCAATGCCCACACACACTCGGAGCAAACACACAGGCCTGAGCACACCGTGTGCTTTCACCAATGCAGAAACCTGTCCCCAGAGCTCTTCTGCACAGGGAGACCCACCTGAACAAAAGCAGTTGGGAGTGTCGGGTGTTGCGGGGGTGGGGGCGCCTGTCCCTGCACTCACCCTGCACTGGCCTTCGGTGCACGGAGGAGGGTGCCTGGGGAGCCACGGCCAGCTGCTCTTCAGCTGCGGTCACTGGCCCGGAATACAGAGCTCCCCGGCACCAGTGAGCAGCATGCAGCCTCCTGAGGCCTACAGGCTGGCATAGACCGCCAGCTGCAGGGAGGTGGGAGGTTGGGTCACGCAGACAGTGGCTGATCCACAGCCCACAGCCTGCTCCCTCGGCCCCCAGGGACCTGGAGGGAGGTCGGGTCACACAGACAGTGGCTGATCCACAGCCCACAGCCTGCTCCCTCGGCCCCCCGGGACCCGGCGAGATGATGAGGGAGGTGGTCTGAGACAGGACGCACCAGAGAGGGGAGGGCAGTTTCTGCGATGGATTTGTGAGGCGTGGACCAGAAGGCAGCGTGGGGCTGGGGAAGGCTGTCAGGAGCTACCTGTGAATGACGGAGGGTGACGGCTGCGCTGCTCCTCAGAACCTAGGCATGGCCCTGTAGCTCAGCTCACCACTGTGGTCACACAAGACACCTACCACCAACCTGTCTCTCCCTGACACTCACACAATGCCAGGCACAGATGGGGCCCAACAGACACAAATAATAATTAAATACCACCGTATCCCAGGACTCTGCACTCTTCCTAGAACTTGGTTAACCCAGTTTCCCTTACTGAAGGGCACTGCCCTCCCAGATCTGAAACCCAGGCCTTTCCAGAAGCATCGTCAGCTGGGAGAAACCGCGCTGTAAGATGGGTGTGGCCACCTCACACAGCCGTCTCTCCAGGAAGCGGGGTCTGTCCTCGAGGCTGTGGTGGAATAAGCTCACTCCGGGTGTGCGGAGCTTGAGGGGTCTGGGACAGTTCAAAGGAAGGAGCTGGGTGGGCAGACTCCCCCTGCTCCCCAGTATCAGGCCTTTCCCCAAAGCAGAAGGGACCAGAGGCCTCTGCGCAGCACTTGGGGTGTAAAGGAAGGAGCCCCTACAGTTGAAGGCACCTGTGGAGACCCAAGGAAGTGGCAGCAGATGGTGGGAGGCGACCTTCCCAAGACCCCCAGAAGCCTTGCCTCTGGCATTAACGACACTCACGGACCTCAGGCTGCATGAAACTCCAGCCCAGACACTCGAGTATGCCAGCCTCTCACCTCACAATGGCACATTCCCAGAAAGTGCCACCAGCCTGCAGCTCTTCTGGCTGGCACCATTCCAGGCACTTCCTGCCATCTTCACAGCAGGACACAGAACAGGCGATGGCCAGGCGCAGGGCGCAATGCGGGGCCGAGGCCAGGCTCCCTCTGTAGTCCCACGCGGTGCCCTGCTTTTGGGCATTTGTTGGTGGACGGCAATCAGGAAGTCGTCAAGGTTGCCGACAGCTTGGCTGAGAAGCTTCCCTGGAAATGCAGAGGCTTCACTAACAGAACCCACAGCAGCATTTTCTGCTCCCTCTAGCTGAGCTGCAACCCTTCGAGGGAGGCTGCTAGACCTCCCCAGGTGGGAGGGGCGCTCTGGGATGCTGCCAGGGCCAGCCACCAGCTCAGGTTACAGCTGCACGCCTCGGGGGATGCCACTGTCTTGCTTGCTGTGGTGATACACACAAGCAAAACTCTCCTTTTCTGACCTCAGCGATGGGGAAAAAGTGAGTGTGAGAAAAGCAACCACCATCACCCAAAGATCCTGCACCCTGTTTTCCTCTCCAGAGAGCTCACAGCCCAGAGAGACCCATTTGCTATTTTCTGCAAATGCCAGCTGACAGATCCCTTTTCTTGGCCTCGGGTTGTGCATAAGAGACCAGGAAATAAGACAGCTTTGACTGTCACTTGGGACGTGTAAATAACTCCTTGCAAGCAAGAATGAGCCACAGTGAAGCCAGTAGTGTGTGGAGCACCTGCCTCCTCCCCTGCTGCCTCTCGGGATGACTCCACAGCTTCCACTTCCCTTCGGCTTCAGCTTCAGCTTCAGATCAATAACTCAGCATTCCCCTTCCAGAAGGGAGCCAGGAAGAGACCTATGACAACCTGCAGGCTGTGGCAGGGCAAGGGCCTGGCCGGCACCTGCCGAGCTCCTGACAGAGCTGCTGCTTCCATAGCACACAACAAATACTCGCTGAGCTCCACCTGCATGCCTGGCCAGTGCCAATGGAGGGGGCACAGCAGTGGGCAGTGACCCCAGCAGAGCCTTGCTCCTTGCCAGGCATGGGCCACTGTGGGCTCTTCATGCAGACTCACTCAGTAACCCTCACAGCCCCTCATCCCCTCCCTGTACAGATAAGCAACCAGGCACAGTGGGATGAAGTGACATACCCAGGCCACCAGCAGAGCCGGCCTGGAGCCTGCTTTGTATCTGCTCCAGAGCAGGAGCTCGGACCCATCAGGGTTGGTTTATGGACTCTTCACCCAACTAAAAGAGTAAGTCATGGCTTTCATCAGGAGCACAGAGCGACAGGCACTTGGAAACCAAAATACCAACACCAAAAACCCCACTTCTGATAAAAGCCGTGCGTCACTGGCCTGGCCTCCAGCAGGGCCACCAGTAGTACTCAGAGCTTTCCAGCGAGAGCCGATGAACAGTGCTGGCAGTCACATGTCCCAGATAAGCCATGGCAGTTTCAGTTTGTCTAATAAATCATCAAAATGTCCCTGAAATCCCACTACTTCAGACCTAAACTATATCTCCCAGGATGCCTCTTGTAACCAGAAGGAGAACAGAATCCTGCTGTCAGGCTGTCCCCGCCCAAGTTTTGCTCCAGACAATGTGGCCCCGAGGCTGGGCAGCCTTGCTGGGGACCACGGCAGGGTGCCACCTAACCGCTGCTGCAGCTGAGGCCCCACAATGCTTCGTCCTAAATATTCCCGTCCTCACAAAGCGTCTCCTGCAGCCTCAGAGGGCAGCAGTGAGCGAGAGGCCACCGAGGAAGGGAAAGGCCAGGCCCTGCTTCGGGGGCAGCCTGCCAGCAAGTTGGATCTGAAAGCCCAGCAGAGCGCCTGTGTCCCTCAGCAAATCCTCCGAGGTGCACTGGAGAGCAGAGGAGGGGAGAGAAGAAAGAAGTGCGGTGCAGAAATAGGCCCCAGGAGCCTCCGAACCAACACAGCTCCACACATCTACTTCCTACAGGCCAGCTGCACCCGGTACCAGCACCCACACCAGGCTGTGCCCCCACCCCCAGCCAGGCTCCGCAGCTGCCAGCGAAAGCAGGTCAGAACCAGAAAGAAGAGTTCTTGGCAGAGCACCCGGGGTCGTGGCGGTGGCAGCTCTGACGGATGGGGCCACCCTCCCCAGGCGGCTCTGCTCTAAACGTGTCCGATGGGGCCCAGGGCTGGCAGCCAAAAGGGACAGATGAAAGGAGGACTCCACCTGGCTCTCAGGCTGCCACGGCCAATATCAAAGCACCCAGGAGAGGACAGACAAAGGCTGAGATTTCTGGGCAGGGGGGGTGGAAGGGACGACACTGGAAACAATGCGGGCGACGGACACGGAAGACAGGAGAGACAGTACCGAAGATGGAAACAGACACTCGCCGAGGCACGGCCGGCCGGGCTCTGGACCGCCAGGAGCACTGGTGCTGTCGCAACAAACAGCCGTGAACAGCGCCAGCAGGGCTCCATCGCCCTGGCAACCCTCTATTCAAAGGCGCAGCCGAGGGGGAGAGGGTGGCACTGAGGCGACTGGCGCCATGGTCTTGGGACTTGTGAACTGGGGGACAAAGGGGACCTCAGAGAAAGCAGAGTGAGGGGTCCTACGGGCCTGGAGTGAGGTGGCTGCTCCATCCCAGCCTCACTGGAAAGCAGTGAAAATTTCAGGGCCAACACTGCCCCCTGGCGCACAAAGAGCCAGCTTCCTGCCGACCCACAGCATGGGGCGTGGGCAGAGCTCGCATGGGGAGGTCACTCATCCCCATTCCCCCACACCCTACAGGTGCTGGCTCAGGAATGCCTCTCCCATACTCCCCAGCAGCTCTGTCCTTGTCCTTGACCCACTGTCCTGCTCAGGGGGTTCTCCATGAGGTCCCTGTGGCATCTGTGTCCCCAGCAAACAGCATTTAATGACCCACCTGTCTCCCTCAGTAGACACTGTGAGGGCCCTGGGCACAGGAGTCCTGGTCCCGATACCTCCCTAGCACAGTGCCCAAGACCAGAATTCAATAAATGTCTGGGGGAATGAAGCAGTGAATAAATACTTTGGGTCACAATGAGGCTGCAGAGTGGCGCAAGGCTGTTAAGATTCACTGTGAGACGTGGTGCTCACGCCTGTAATCCCAGCACTTTGGGAGTCTGAGGCGGGTGGATCATGAGGTCAGGAGTTCAAGACCAGCTTGGCTAACATGGTGAAACCCCGTCTCTACTAATAATACAAAACTTAGCTGGGTGTGGTGGCGTGTGCCTGTAGTCCCAGCTACTTAGGAGGCTGAGGCAGGAGAATAGTTTGAACCTGGGAGGTGGAGGTTGCAGTGAGCTGAGATTACGCCGCTGCACTCCAGCCTGGGCGACAGAGTGAGACTCTGTCTCAAAAAAAAAATAATAATCCCCTTCTCTCATCTGCTCATCCTGATGCAGGTCACAGCGACGGCTTTCAGAGCATGTCGCTATTTGGGACTGTGATCAGCTGGCTGGGACAGCCTGAGTGAGGGGCAGCAGAGATGAGAAGTGAATGGTGAGGCGTGAGACCTGGGCAGAGTTAGCAGGATGGCCTGAAGGAAAGACTCCAGGCTGGGAGGAGGAAGGGCCAACCAGAGGAAGAAGAGGGGAGGGAGGGAGGCGGGCGGAGAAGGGAAGGAGGTCCAGGTGTGGGGCGGTTGGAGCAAAGGCAGATGAGGCAGGAGGCAAACTGACTGGAGTGGCCCGCTTGAGGCAGGGAGTGCGAGCAGGGAGAGGAGCCCAGGGGCTGACCCAAGACTCATTCCAGAGCCCACGAACCCCACCAGGAGCCTGGGGAGGGTCCTCAATGTTAGGATGCTATGGAAACACTAGGCATCAGGGAAACAGATTTGCAACTGACAGGGACCACTCCGGCAGCTCTGAGGAAGCTGGATTTGAGAAAGAAAGATGAGAAGTGGAAGGTCAGCTAGGAAGCTGTTCTCATGTGGGTGCCAAGAAATACTAAAAAGGTGGAATCAACAGCACCCATTAGACGGGAGGCAGAGAAGCAGCAGGGATGGGCGACCCTGGGTTTTAAAGGTGAATAATGGCAACACCGAATTAAAGAACGTGAAGCCAGTGTAGGTAGAAACAGTGACTCCGCTGTGAACCTGAAGAGCACCTATCTGGCTAGAAAGGACAGGCAGCTGGACGGTGAGTCTCCTGTGTAAAGAGCTCTAAGCTACAGAGACCTAGGAGTCATCCCAGCCCGCTCCAGAGACAAAGGCAGGAAGGCACGCTGCTGGGATGTGTTGGCGCCACGGTGCGCACCCCTGGCTTCAGAACCTCGGGTCCTGCCTTTGACCGCTATGCCACAGGGCCTTTCCCGAGACGCAAAGCTCCAGCCCCAGCCATCAGGGCTGGCCCAGGAGGTAGGGCATCACAAGACTCTAGAGGAATGAGTGGCAGGTGCTTACCGGGCTCTTCTCCAGGCAGCAAACTGGAAGGTTCCTTTCCAGGAAACCAGAAGTCCTGGAGCTGCTGACATGCAGGCCGTTCCCCAGGGAGCCCAGTCTCGTCTCTCACCGAGAGAAGTGTGGCCACCAAGCTCTAGCCCGCTTTCCAGTGGCGGCTGGTGTCTCATTTTTCAATGTGAATGGTCAGCCAACCACCACCAGATATTTGAGGAAATTACCCAAAAAATTCACCAAAACAAATTAGGATTTTTTAAAAAAGGGAACTCTAAGGAGAAAGGAATGTAGAGAACAGATATTCAGCAAAACTATAATTAATCTCCTCAGAGAAACAAGAAAAGCTATTGCAATCCATTAAGTAAGAGGCGGCAGCTATTTTAAAAAGGCAACAAGAAGGAGCTCTAGGAAATTAAAAATAGAGTTGCGAAATTTTTAAACATAATAAATAGAAAAATTAGAAGACAGTTTGGGACATTACCCAGAAAGACTAACATATGGAAAATAGGAGAAAAGATAAGAAAATCAGGGACTCAGTCCAGCTAGTCCAACATCCAGCTGCCTGGGACTCCCGGAAGAGAGGAGGGGGAGGGGAATCCTGCTGGAAAGTCTCCTGGGACTAAAGGACGTGCATCCATGCAGAGGGGTCTCACAGCATCTGGTGTGATGCCAAAAGTCCAACCCGGAGAAAAGATCAGATGGGGTTTCATATCCTTCTTGTATTATTTCCTGTGGCTACGGTTAACAAATTACCACAGAACTGGTGGCTTCAAACAACAGACACATATTCTCTTTTGGTTTGGAAGACCAGAAATCCAACATCAGTTTCACAGGCAAAACCCAAGTGTGAGCGGGGCTGCGCCCCTCGGAGGGCCTGGGGGGAATCCCTTCTCCAGCCTCAGTGGCTGCTGGGCTCCTCTGCTTGTGGCCACATCACGCCCATCTCTGGCCCCATCTCCGGCTCCATCTCCGGGTCGCCTTCTCCGCATAGGTCTCCGTTCTCTAAGGACACTTGTGATGGCATTCGGGGCCCACCTGGGTGATCCAGGCTCACCTCCCTAGGTCAGAATCCTTCATCACATCTGCAAGAGCCCTCCTTTTTTTTTTTTTTTTTTTTTTCTGCTCCTGTAGCCTAGAGGGAGAGAGAGTCGCTTAAACCACCTGATGCAGAATGCTGAGTGTGGAGACCAGGAGGTCGATGCATCACAGAGAGGCATAAAGGACGTGAGCTGAGCAGTACAGGAGGCAGAAGGCGGGGGGCACACAAACAGATGTCACCCGAGGCAAGTCCCCAACGTTTTCCCAGCTTTCAAAGCCTCATTTGATTAATATAGAGCATGCACCATCTGACTATACCTGTCAGAGCCAGAACTTGCAAGTAAGGCAGAAATGCCTGTGGCCTTCAGTCATGTGACGGCACTTGTCGGACAAGCCTGTCAAAGGTCATCGAACTCTAGTAGTTTTTATTTTTTTATTTTTATTTTTTAAAAGAAAAGGAGGAAGAAAAAAGAGAAAGAGAGAGAGAATGGGGAGGTGGAAAAAGGAAGAGAAAGAGAGAGAGAGAATGGGAGTATTGCTTTCTTGCCCAGGCTAGAACGCAATTTAGTAATGGTTATTAAAAACCTCTTTTATAATGATAATTATACTTAATGATGTAATCAGGAAGGAATAAGGGAAGAAGATAACAAACAAACAGCCAACCAATATTTCATTTAAACCTATGAAATGCTATGCGATTACTGAGGAGTGATTTACTTCCAATTATATAGTCACTTTTCTAAAAGGTGTGAGGTGGTAATGTATGTTTTGTGTATTTGAAGTGGAGAGTTCTATAAATGTTTATTAAGTTTACTTGTTCCGGGTCTGAGTTCAAGTCCTGGATGTCCTTGTTAATTTCTATCTCGTTGATCTATAGAATCGTTAGCTCTTCTTGTTACATTGATCCTTTTACCATTATGTAATATCCTTCTTTGCCTCTTTTGCTCTTTGTTGCTTTAAAGTCTACTTTATCAGAGGCGAGAATTGCATCTCCTGCTTTTTGTTTATTAGTTTATTTTTACTCTCTGTTTGGTTGGTAAATCTTCCTCCTTCTCTCTGAGTCTTTGTGTATTGTTGCATGTAAGATGGGTCTGGATGCAGCATACCGATGGGTTTTGGCTTTTTATCCAATTAAAATATATATAAGTTTAATACTGGCGTTTGATGCTAGCTGGCTGTTTTGCCCATTAGTTAGTGTAAATTTTTCATTATGTTAATGTTCTTTGCTTTTTGATATATTTTTGGAAAGGCTGATATTGGTTGTTCCTTTATATGTATAGTGCTTCTTTCAGAAGCTCTTGTAAAGCAGGCCTGGTGGTGGTGAACTCTCTAAGTACTTGTTTGTTCGCAAAAGATTTAATTTTTCCTTCGCTCATAAAGCTTAGTTTGGCTGGATATGAAATTCTGGGTTGAAAGTTCTTTTCTTTAAGGATGTTAAATATTGGTCCCCACTCTTTTCTGGCTTGTAGGGTTTCTGCTGAGAGATCTGCTGTAAGTCTGATAGATTTCCCTTTATGGGTAACCTGACCTTTCTCCCTGGCTGCCCTTAGTATTTTCTCCTTCATTTCAACCCTAATAAATCTGGCGATTATGTGCCTTGGGGTTGGTCTTCTTGAAGAATATCTTTGTGGTGTTCTCTGTATTACCTGGAGTTGAATATTACCCTTCCTTGCCAGGTTGGGAAAGTTTTCCTGAATGATATCCTGAAGAGTATTTTCCAACTTGGATTCATTCTCTTCATCACATTCAGGTACACCTATCAAACGTAGATTAGGTCTTTTCACATAGTCCCATATTTCCTGGAGACTTTGCTCATTCCTTTTCATCCTTTTTTCTCCATTCTTGTCTTCTCGTTTCATTTCACTGAGCTGGTCCTCGACTTCTGATATCCTTTCTTCTGCTTGATCAATTCGACTCTTTAAACTTGTGCATGCTTCATGAAGTTCTCGTGTTGTGTTTTTCAGCTCCATCAATTCACTTATGTTCTTCTCTATCTTGTCCATTCTCGTTAACATTTCATCAAACCTTTTTTCAAGGTTCTTAGTTTCTTTGCATTGGGTTAAAACAAGTTCTTTTAATTCACAGAAGTTTCTTATCACCCACGTTTTGAAGCCTGCTTCTGTTATTGGAACACACGTGTAATCTATTAAGCCTTGTTCCGTTACTGATGGGGAATTGCAATCCCCTGTAGAGGGAGAGGCATTCTGATTTTGAGTGTTCTCTACCTTTTACGCTGGTTTCTTCCCTTCATTATATATTTATCCGTCTGTCGTCTTTGTAATTGCAGACTTTCTAACTAGGTCTCTGACGTCCAACTTATTGATTCCCAGCGCCGAAATCTGAGCAATCCACTGCACCGGCCAAAACAGCGGTGTTAAGATTGATGGTGCTTTTCTGCCCAGGAATCTCCGGACTCTGCACCTAGAATTGGCGCGCTGAGGCACCAGCAAAACCGCCGCGCCGGCCACAAGAGTCGCCCTGGCGACCCGTGGGGCTCCTCCACTGGGAATCTCCTGGTCCGTGAGCAACAAATATTCGTCTGAAAGTGTGACGTCCTCTCGTTCTTTGCGCTTTCACTGGGAGGTACGTGCCCGAGCTGCTAGTCATCGGCCATCTTGGATCTCTCCCGAGCCCTTCTTCCTTCTAAGGTAGCAACTAGGATTAGGACCTGGAGATCTTTGGGGGCCATCTCCAGCCTACCACTCTTCTGAAGACCAAAGGTCACACACAACAGTCTTCAGCAGTGACATGGAGCCAGAGCCTTCTGCAGTAATGTCCTCCAATTTTGGAGGGAAAATATTTCTGAACCTGGAGTCCTCTCTCCAGTTAGACTACCAATCCAGTGGGGGTGGAATACCAATCTTTTGAGACATGCCAAGCCCTGGGAGGTTTGCCCCCTATGTGCCTGTTTGCCCAAGAAGCTCAGGGATGGGACTAACAAAGCAAGGAGTAAATAAACCAAGAACGAGGAAGATGAGGGATCCAGGCACCCGGGCAGTCGGCACAGAGGAGGCGAGGGAGCTCCCAGGGCGACGCGGAGTGAGGCCCGGGCCACTTGCATGCACAGGCAGCTCCTGGGGTAGTGGCCTTAAACGAACAAACAAGAAGGCAGGCGCCGGGCGCGGTGGCTCAAGCCTGTAATCCCAGCACTTTGGGAGGCCGAGGCGGGTGGATCACGAGGTCAAGAGATCGAGACCATCCTGGTCAATACAGTGAAACCCCCGTCTCTACTAATACAAAAAATTAGCTGGGCACGGTGGCGCGTGCCTGTAATCCCAGCTACTCAGGAGGCTGAGGCAGGAGAATTGCCTGAACCCAGGAGGCGGAGGTTGCGGTGAGCCGAGATCGCGCCATTGCACTCCAGCCTGGGTATCAAGAGCGAAACTCCGTCTCAAAAAAAAAAAAAAAAAAAAAAAAAAGAAGGCAGACTGCCTGATGTCTCTGAAAGAATGAAGAGGGGATGGCAATGTACGACTTGTCTGGGGATGAACATTAACTCCAGGAAAATGAGAATTTAACGCTACCGTAGTAGACACTCTGTATTTTCAGATGTGAATATTAACTTAATAAAGTAAAATCTGAAAATGTACTTAAAAATGGTTCTAGGCGTGGGCGAGGTGGCTCACACCTGTAATCCTGGGGCTTTGGGAGGCCGAGGCAGGCGATCATGAGGTCAGGAATTCAAGACCAGCCTGACCAACATGATGAAACCCCATCTCTACTAAAAATACAAAAATTAGCCAGGCATGGTAGCGCACACCTGTAATCCCAGCTACTCAGGAGGCTGAGGCAGGAGAATTGCTTGAACCTAGGAGGCGGAGGTTGCAGTGAGCTGAGATTGCGCCACTGCACTCCAGCCTGGGCGACAGAGTGAGACTCCATCTCAAAACAACAACAATAACAAAAACATGGTTCTATATAACCATGCAGGGTGGAGGGAGGGAAAGTGGGTCCATGTATGGGGTGGGATTTGAGGTGGAGAGGGCAGTACAAGTGAGCTCAATCTTCCATCAAAGGAGACCACTGAACAGAGCAATGCCATTGGGAGCAGGAGTCACAGGGCAGCCTCTGGGAGGCACTCATGGGGAGGGCAGTGGGACAGGGGTGGTAGGAGGAAATGAGCCTCAGGGCATAATCTGACTTTCAGACGGGTCCACATGTATTATTACTATTATTGAGACAGAGCCTCGCCCTGTCACCCAGGTTGGAGTGCAGTGGCGGGATCTCAGTTCCCTCAAAACTCCGCCTCCCAGGTTCAAGCAATTCTCCTGCCTCAGCCTCCCGAGCAGCTGGGATTACAGATGCCCACCACCACGTCCAGCTACTTTTTTTGTATTTTTAATAGAGATGGGGGTTTCACCATGTTGGCCAACTCCTAACCTCAAGTGATCTGCCCGCCTCAGCCTCCCAAAGTGCTAGGATTACAGGCATGAGCTACCACGCCCAGCCTCACATGTATTATTTTGATAAAAGTTAAACTTAACAAAGAGAAAAATGAACTCTGCAAACAGATACGGTTCCTGTGTGGTTCCTCCTAATCCTGTTCGTGGTCCTTTACTCTCAGGGGGCCCACGATGCAGAGTGACTGCTTTCCCTTTGTTGATTTCGCCCGGAGGAGATGTTTGTGCGCCCATAACCAGATGTTTTATTTTTTTCATAAATGATATAATCATTTTAACTTGCTTTATTTTTTACCAAACATATATTTGAAATCTATCCACGTCGATACAAGGAGACCTACTTCACTAATGACCGTATGACGCTGTATCAGACATACCGCAATTTGTCCATGCCACGTGAGGGACTGCTACTGCCTGAATGTTTGTGTCACCACCAAATTCCTATGTTGAAACCCTAACCAATGTGATGGTGTCAGAAGGTGGGGCCTCGGGGACAGCATTAGGGGCTGGGTGGCAGAGCCTTCCTGAGTGGGATTAGAACCCTCACAGAAGAGATCAGACCACTCTGCTTCCCCTTCGACCTGTGTGAACGGTGATCTACGAACCAAGCAGTGGGCCCTCACCAGACGCCGGATCTGCTGACACTCGATCTTGGACTTCAGTCCTCAGAACTGTGAGAAATACGTTTCTGTTGTTTCACAGACCTATGGTATTGTGTTATAGAGCCCAGCCTAGGCAGTGACAAATAGGTGGTTTCCAATTTTTAGCAATTAACAACTGTGTTGTTCATGGAGAAACCCCGTCTTTACTAAAAATACAAAACTAGCCGGGGCGGGGGGAAGAGGGGTGGCGCATGCCTGTAATCCCAGCTACCCAGGAGGCTGAGGCAGGAGAATTGCTTCAACTCAGGAGGCGGACGTTGCAGTGAGCCAAGATCGTGCCATTGCTCTCCAGCCTGGGCAACAAGAGCAAAACTCCGTCTCAAAAAAAAAAAAAACTGTGCTGGATAGGTTGGCAAAATGATCACTGTTGAAATGGGGTGATAGGTACATGGAGTTCATTGTGCTATTTGCTCTCTTTTGTGTATGTTTAAAAGTAGTCAATTAAAAGTGTTAAAAATGAATAATCTTGACCCCATATATAAAATATGTAAAAATTTCCCTAGGACGTATACCTAGAATTGGAATTGCTGCATCAGACAACAGGCATAGTTTTGTGCGTCTTTTTTTTCCAGAGTCTTGCTCTGTCGCCCAAGCTTGAGTGTAATAGTGCGAAATTGGCTCACTGCAACCTCCACCTCCTGGGTTCAAGTGATTCTCCTGCCTCACCCTCTCAAGTAGCTGGGATTACAGGCACGCGCCACCATACCCAGCTAATTTTTTTTGTATTTTTAGTAGAGATGGTGTTTCACCATGTTGGCCAGGCTGGTCTTGAACACCTGATCTCAGAGGTGATCTGCCCACCTTGGCCTCCCAAAGTGCTGGGATTACAGGCGTGAGCCACTGCGCCCGGCTAATAAGCACGTTTTTAACACCAATATTGCCAAATAAGTCTCCAAGGTAGTTATCCTAATAATTTACGAAGCCACCAGAAATACAACAGAATATCCATTTCCCCACATCTTTACCAACTCTTACATTGTTAAATTTTGATTTTTGTCAACCTTGTTAAGTATAAAACTGTATCGTTTTAATTTTAATTCCCTGATTATGACTGAAGTTGGCTATTTATGATTGTGGGCATATTTTTAGGTTTTTCCTCTTGTGAACTGCCTGTTCATATCATTTGCCCACTTTTCTGCTGGGCTGGCTGTCTTTTCCTTACTGAGCTGTAATAAATCTTTACGTATTCTAGACATGAATCCATTCTCTATTATACCCGTGGCAGACGCTTGGGAGGATGTTTAGCAAGTTATAGGAAGAGGAAGGGGAAGGATTTGAGAGGGAATGACAAGTTGAAGAAGGAAGTGTGACAATAAAAAAAAAGGTGGGGTGACTCCAGGAGTGAGGCTGTGAGGCTTAGTAAAAGACTGGCCTTGAACTAGATGAAGAACACCTCTTCCCCTCCGAGACCAGAGGGCCTAGGTGTTCTGGGGCAGTCTCATTTATAAAACATCCAGTGCCTGGCCCCAGGTGTCACCTAATGCACTGACTCTGCCACGGCCTGGAATGACTAAGAGCTTTTTCACTGTGACTCATCAAGGCTGACAAGTACAGACATCACGTTCCAGAAGGCACAAGCAAAAGAGCAAAGCGACAGTCCAAGGAAGGACAGCCTGTAGAGACAAGACTTCCCACTGACGTCCAAGCTACTCGTTTGCCACAGCTGCTCCAAGAATGGAAATAATGAGCACAAGCTGCTTCAGAGATGACAAAGATTGATCTTTAAGAAAAATCTCTGGGCCAGGAACAGTGGCTCACGCCTGTAATCCCAGCACTGGGAGGCTGAGACAGGCAGATCACCTGAGGTCAGGAGTTGGAGACCAGCCTGACCAACATGGCGAAACTCTGTCTCTACTAAAATTACAAAATTAGCCGGGCATGGTGGCACATGCCTATAATCCCAGCTGCTCGGAAGCCTGAGGCAGGAGAATCACTTGAACCCAGGAGGCGGAGGTTGTAAGAGATCATGCCATGGCACTTCAGCCTGGGCAGCAAGAGTGAAACTCCGTTTCAAATCTCAAACAGAAAAAAAAAGAAAAATCTCTGGTCAGCCTGATCAGCAAAAGATAACGGATAAGAAAAAGCAGTGCCATTTCCCTCTGAGGGAGTTTTAAAAGAATTTAGTCTTCCGAATGAGTTGGTTTAGGTCAAGTGATTCTTCTGGAATAGCAACATTAGACTGATTCTGTAAGCGATTTCGTGAATTTCTGCGGTGATTAGCGAACCTTGGAGGGGAGAAGCATGGCAGTTTTCAATCTGTATTTGGCATATTCCTACATAATGCTCTTCTAACATTCTTTCTTTAGAGGAAAAAAGCAAAAGTTAGACACATTTGGGGTTTAGATGTTAAGGCTGTTTTCATTTAAAATATACCATGAATCAGAGATTTAGAGTCGTCAGGGAGCCTGGCCAGGAGAATGAGCGCAGAAGGCTGCTGCTTCAAGCTCCTCTCATCCCCCTGACTCTTCCCAAGATAAGGCTATTGGGCCAAGTGATGAGAGATTAGCAAATTTATTTTATTTTATTATTTTATTTTTCAGACAGGGTCTTGCTCTGTCGCCCAGGCTAGATTGCAGTGGCATGATCAGAGCTCACTGCAGCCTCGACCTCCCAGGCTCAAGTGATCCTCCCACCTCAGCCTCTCTACTAGCTGGAACTATAGGTGCGCACCACCATGCCCAGATAATTTTTTTTTAATAGACAGAGTCTCACTCTGTCGCCCAGGCTGGAGTGCAGTGGCATGATCCTGGCTCACTGCAACCTCTGCCTCCCGGGTTCAAGTGATTCTCCTGCCTCAGCCTCCCAAGTAGCTGGGACTATAGGCATGCGCCATCATGACCGGCTAATTTTTGTATTTTTTAGTAGAAATGGGGTTTCACCATATTGGACAGGCTGGTCTTTGAACTCCTGACCTCGTGATCTGCCCACTTTGGCCTCCCAAAGTGCTGGGGTTGTGAGTGTAAGACCTCACACTTGCCAGATTTAGCAAATTCACGCAAAGCACTCAGTTAAAATCTGAATTTCAGATAAACAGCAAAAAAGTTGAAGTATATCCCATACAACATTTGGGGCATACTTCTAGTACAAAATTATTTGTTGTTTATCTGAAATTGGAATTGAACCGGGCATCCTGTATTTCATCCAGTGACCCTAAGGAGCCAGGAGCATTGAGGCCATGACTGGGCCTTAGGAGAAAAGAAACATAAAGAGAATCCCAGTCATTGCTGTAACAGGGCAGGAAAGATGGTGGTTAGGCCCCAGGGGCCAAACTTCCTGGGTTCAAATCAGGGTTCCACTGACTCTGGTAAGTTGCTTAAGCTTTGGCTTCAATTTCCTCATGTGTAAAATCAGAGAGAACCAGCCGGGCATGGCGGCTCATGCCTGTAATCCCAGCACTTTGTGAGGTCAAGGCAGGAGGACTGCCTAATGCCAGGAGTTCAAAAACAGCCTAGATGACATAGTGAGACCCTGTCTCTACAAAAAATTTAAAAATCAGCCAGGCATGGTGGTGTGTGCCTGTAGTCCCAGCTACTCAGTGTTAAGGTGGAAGGCTCGCTTGAGCCCAGGAGGTTGAGGCTACGGTGAAGTATGATCATGCCACTGTACTCCATCCTGGGCAATAGAGCGAGACCTTGTCTCAAAAATAAAATAAAATCAGAGATAACAAAAATAATTGCCTCATAGGGTTATTACAAAGATCAAATGAGTTGATGCATGTAAAGTTCTTAGAACATGCCTCACATATAAGCAGCCTTTATTATAAATGTTGGCTTTCAGTACTACTGTGAGTGTTTAGTACTCATGTTGGATCTGCCGCTGATGACTGGGGGGAGGAGGTGGGGCAAAGAAGGAAGAATTAGAAGGCCGCAGAAGCCCAGGTTGAGGGGCTGGGGCTGCTGCAATGAGATACCCTGTTTGCTAAGATGGTCCTTGGCAGTACGATTCAACCCTCACAGACCCTTAGAACAAGTCAGATGACCTGAAAGATGAGGTCCTGCTGTCCAGCCACACTACGCCAGCGAGGACCACCCTGAGCCATGTGTCCAGGCCATAGCTCACTCCCACGGGCTTGCCCAACTCCAGCTCTGTGCTGTGACATCATGTTGGTAGCCTGACACGGGCCACAACGGGCCTATTTATGCCACAGAAATTGGCAAACACTGTAATCAGGGCCCTTTCCTCACTTCCCTAAGGGCCATCCCTGACAGTACAGCGGGTGGCACACATATCCCAGAAGGGACTGGAGACGGGGTGAGGGGAGCAGGGTAGACAGAGTCCCTTCTTCACTCTCCCTTTTGCCGGCAGAATCCAAATAAAGAAGCCTCTTTTCTTTTTTACCGGCCTGGTGTACAAGTGCTTAATTTGATCCAAACGTGAGAATGAGCTAAGGAAGAAAGAAAACAGGCGCTCTATCAGTGTCCTAAGGGAGTTCCAATGGCATTTCGCAACACGAATTAATCTGTGAGGATATCAACGTAAGCATTCTTTTGATAGTCTCATTTAACAACTTGAAAATTATTCTTTTGTCTTCTAAGGCACTGATTTCCTTGCCCCGACTCTCAGCACCTTCCTCCTCTCCCTCCACCAGCACAGGCACTTGCAGGTTGAGGCGTGCGGGTAGAAAATCACGCTTTTTGGTGGACATGGCAAATGCCTATTCTACAGCAGAACTTAGCCCCCGCCCCTCACCCTCTCACTCCCCCTCCCAAACAGCACACATACCCCAAAACCCAACCAGACACCTCCTCCTTTTTCCTCACACCCTCTCCCCAGGCCCAGTTAAGTTTGGGGTCATCTTTAGCTCTTCCCCTCCCTCACCTACCGTCTGGTCAGGAAGTCTGGCCAGTTTTACCTCTTTAACCCCTCACATACTTCCCTCTTTTCATTTCTAAGAAGAGGACCCTGAAATGTCCTCTCCCTACTACCTAACTATTGTAAAACCCTCCTACTCATTACCACAGCTCTAGCTACCAACCCACACTAGGTACTAGGGATAGCTAGCACCCCCCAAATACAGGCATGACTGCACTCTTCCTAAAAACTGGGGTAATTCTCTGACTCCTCACTGTCTGCAGGTGGGAATTTCAAGTCTCCTTGCGGACCTCCCCCATAATGAGCAGGATGCACCCTGCCTGTCCAGCCTTATCCCCCCACACCCCAGCCTCCTGGATCCTCCTGCATCCTCTGTTCTCAGAAACCCTAGCCCTGCCCATCTCCCCCACACACTCGCTCAACCACTAGAACACCCTTCCCCGTCCCAGATTTTGCCCATGCAAATCCTGCTCCTGTCTCAGGTATGCATCTAATTTTTCTCCCTCCCTTATGAAATCCCACTAAGGCTTCAGCAAATAGATTTTTTTTTTAAGCTAGGAACCCCGAAGGGCAGAACAGGAGAGGAGACAACAGCACCACGACTGCACACCCTGGAGCGCAGCTCAGGTCAGCTGACATCACAGCCTGGCTCTGGGACAGGCTGAGAACCCACCTCTTCCCACCATCTCCCAGGAATTCTCCAAAGGCCATGGAACTGCAGCTCCAGGTCCACCCCAATCCCCACCATGGGCTGAATGGGCTGATGTGTACAAAGAGGGTGGGGTGAAAGCTTTCAAGGCAGTCAGGGCTGGGCACAGTGGCTCATGCCTGTAATCCCAGCACTTTGAGAGGCCGAGGCAGGCAGATCACCTGAGGTCAGGAGTTTGAGACCTGCATGGCCAACATGATGAAACCCCGTCTCTACTAAAAATAAAAAATTAGGCAGGCATGGCAGTGAGAGCCTGTAATCCCAGCTACTCAGGAGGCGGAGGCAGAACTGCTTGAACCCCGGAGGCGGAGGTTGCAGATTGCAGTGAGCTGAGATTGCGCCATTGCACTTCAGCTTGCCTGGGAGACAAGAGTTAAAACTCCATCTCAGCCAGGCACGGTAGCTCATGCCTGTAATTCCAGCACTTTGAGAGGCCGAAGCAGGAGGATCACCTGAGGTCAGGAGTTTGAGACCAGCCTGTTCAACATGGTGAAACCCCATCTCTACTAAAAATGCAAAAATTAGCCGGGTGTGGTGGCAGGTGCCTGTAATCCCAGCTACTTAGGAGGCGGAGATTGCAGTGAGCCAAGATAGTGCCACTGCACTCCAGCCTGGGTGATGAGCAAAACTCCGTCTCAAAAAAAAAATAAAATAAAATAAAAAAAAAAGCAGTCAGACTCCTACCTCCCACATTCTCATGCCAGACACCTCCCCACTCCAGTCCTGGAAGAACAGAGATTTACTTTCTGGCAAAGGCAAAGTGTGGGGTCTCTGAATTGGGAAATTCGAGGCACAGCTGATGGCCTGGGGACCTTGCCAAAAATGGGGGTGGCAGGTTAAGTGACTCTATGATGCTACCCACTTCCCCAACTGAGCTCCCAGATGTTCATACTGAGGTTTCCCAACAAACAGCCTGCCCAGACCACCTACTGGGAAACTTAGAACTGGACCCCCACCTGCTCTGGCTCCCAGACAGCATTTTAGACCCCTCCTAATAACTATGAGCAGGCAACCAAAGGTCCTCAGGCAGATTCTTTCAAAGAAGATGGAGACCAAAGGAAAGAGCAGAAAAAAGCATTTGGCAGAAACCAACTATGCAGGGAGAAGAAAACTTAAAGAAACAGACATGGCATTCACATCCTCCCAGAAATCAGACAGGGTTACATCAGTGAAAACGCAGGATGCTACAGACATTTTTAAAGAATCATCTGGAGAGCAAAAAAGCTCTTGGAAATTAAAAAATACAATAAGGCAAAGCAATAGAAGGGTTGAAAGAGAAAAGGTAATCTTCTAGAAACTGAAGAAAAAAGACAAAGAGATGGAAAATAGGCAAGAAAGGGGGAAAAAATTAGAGGGTCAGTCCAAGAGATCCAAACACTAGGTAACAGGAGTTTCAGAAAGACAGAACAGTGAAAAACAAAGGGCAAGAAAAGAAATGTTTCAAGAAACTCCCAGGATAGGACATGAGTTTCCACACCAGAGGGACTCACTGAGAGCCTAATGAAACAGATGAACGCAGGCCTACACCGGGAACCGGGTCAAATGTCAGATCCTGTAAACTTTCCCAAAGGTGGGTAAAAAGAAAAAAAACAAAAGAATCAGAAATCAGAAAGCTTTTGATTTCTCTGCAGTTTGAGAAGCCAGAAAAGTGCAAAGCAATCCTTCAAACTTGTCAAGGAAAAATTATTTCCAACTTGAAATTCTCTTTTTTTTTCCGGATACGGAGTCTTGCTCTGTCATCCAGTCTGGAGTACGGTGGTGCAATCTCAGCTCACTGCAACCTCTACCTCCTGGGTTCAATCAATTCTGCCTCAGCCTCCCGAGTAGCTGGGATTACAGTCACGTGGCACCACGCCTGGCTAATTTTTGTATTTTCAGTAGAGATGGGGTTTCACTATGTTGGCCAAGCTGGTCTCAAAGTCCTGCCCTCAAGTAATCTACCTGCTTCAGCCTACCAAAGTGCTGGGATTACAGGTGTGAGCCATCGTTCCCTGTCCCAACCTGAAATTCTCTATCCAGCTAAACTATCAATCACGTATGAAAGTAAAATAAAGAGAAAAGGCAAAGTCTTTGTCAGGAAGCTGCTATCAATGTGCTGTACCCAAACAAGGGAGCAAACAAACAAGAAAGAAGAGGGGTGAACAACGGGAGAAAGACAGAGGGAGTCCCTGTGAGAGAGCACGCCAAGGCAGCAGAGGGGCGAGGAGGATGGATAGTGCCGCTGGCTCCCTTCGAGGGGAGCTCAAGAAAAATGAAGCCTCACTCTTACTGATGAGTGGCCCTATGGCCAAACCTGACCGAAAGACAGGAAAGCAGCATGAATATAACTCCTGGAGCCTAACCCACACTTAGCAGGAGGCCCCTGATCCCCACAGACCACATGTAGAGGCTGTGAAAATCTGCCTAGATGAGTGGCATCTGCCTATCCATATGCACATACACTCGTAAACATGTGGAGTACTTCTAGAATGACACTTCAGGAGCTGGTAACACTAGCTGCCTCTGGAAAGGTTTCTCTTTCACTGCTGATCCTTTTTTATTTTCTTTTTTTGAGATGGAGTCTCGATCTTGTCACCTACGCTGGAGTGCAGTGGTGTGATCTCAGCTCACTGCAACCTCCGCCCCCTGGGTTCAAGCGATTCTCGTGCCTCAGCCTCCAGAGTAGCTGGGATTACAGGCACGTGCCACCATGCCCAGCTAATTTTTTTTTTTTTTTTTTTTTTTGAGACAGAGTCTCACTCTGTTGCCAGGCTCCAGGCTTGAGTGCAGTGGCACAGTCTCAACTCTGCCACTTCCACCTTCTGGGTTCAAGCAATTCTCCTGCCTCAGCCTCCCGAGTAGCTGGGACTCCAGGCCTGTGCCACCATGCCCAGCTAATTTTCTATTGTTTTAGTAGAGACAGGGTTTCACCATGTTGGTCAGGATGGTCTCGATCTCTTGAACTCACGATCCGCCCGCCTCAGCCTCCCAAAGTGCTGGGATTACAGGTGTGAGCCACCGCCCCCGGCTGCTAATTTTTTTGTATTTTTAGTAAAGATGGGGTTTCATCATGTTGGTCAGGTTGGTCTTGAACTCCTGACCTAAGGTGATCTGCTCATCAAGGCATCCTAAAGTGCTGGGATTGCAGGCGTTATCCACCATGCCCAGCTTGGTCCTTTTGAATCTGCACCATGTACTCGATTATCTATTCAAAAAGTGAGTAAGTCTGGGCTTAGTGGTTCACGCTTATCATCCCAGGACTTTGGGAAGCCGAGGCAGGCAGATCACCTGAGGCCAAGAGTTCATCACCAGCCTGGCCAACTCTACTAAAACTACAATAAATTATCTGGGTGTGGTGGCATGCACCTGTAGTCCCAGTTAGGAGGCCGAGGCAGGAGAATCGCTTGAACCTGGGAGGCGGAAGTTGCAGTAAGCGGAGATTATGCTACTGCACTCCAGCGTTGGGAACAGAGAGAGACCCTGTCTCCAAAAAATTAATCAATTAAAAAAAGCGAATAAAATACAACATGCGAAAAGCTATCCTCCTTCTCTTCAAGGCCCCATTTCATTCCCCGCTCCCTCAGGAAGCCTTCCCCAGTTCCCAACCCAGGACCGGAGTAAGCCAGGTACCCTCTTCCTGGCCTGCTCCTCCCCAGGCCCTGGTTAGTGAGTGCACATCATGCATCCAGCCTTGAGCTCTATGGGGCAACATAACTAACTCATTTTTGTTATGTCAACTTGGTAGAGATAAGTGGCTCCAGGAGCCCTGGAAAGAAACTTTCATTTTCTGCCTACTATATTCCAGGCATCTTCCTTATAGCCCACTGAATTGTCACCACAATCCCATGGGGTATTATCAACCCTCATTGTACTGGTAAGAAAACTGAGGCTGGGAAGGACCCACAGGAAGTAGCAAACTTGAGAATAATCAAGGCCGCCCAACTCCAGGGCCCCTGTTTTTTCATGAGAGTAGCTAGCCCGGTGCCTAGCTCACAGTACGTTTCCAAAAATGTTTAACTCAACCAAATTAAATTAGAATTAAGATTAAACTGGAATTAAGATTTTCTTCTGGAGCTGGGGTCTTCCCATGTTCTGAGATCCTGAAAAAGTGGCTGAGGGCCCTCGGTGGCAGACAACACCCCAACTCGGCCAAAAGGAGCCAGGCCCAGCGGTCACACCCAATGGGAAAGTTTATTCATTGAACCACAGTCTTTTAGCCTACTGGGCTGCCCTTCAGGGCCAGGTTTTTGTTTTTAACAGCTTTATCAAGATACAACTCACATACCATACGGATGACACATTTAAAGTGCAATTCAAAAGCTGGGCGCAGTGGCTCACGCCTGTAATCCTAGCACTTTGGAAGGCTGAGGGTGGGGGATCACTTGAGGTCAGGAGTTCAGGATTACCCTGGCCAACATGGCAAAACCCCGTCTCTACTGAAAATACAAAAAATTAGCCAGGTGTGGTGGTGGGTGCCTGTAATCCCAGCTACTAGGGAGGCTGAGACAGGAGAATCACTTGAACCCAGAAGGCAGAGGTTGCAAGTGAGCCTAGATCTCGCCACTGCCCTGTGCCGCAGTCCGGACGACAGAGCAAGTCTCAAAAAAATAAATAAATGAAGTATAGTTCAACGGCTTTTTGAGTATATTCACAGATACGTGCATCTACCACCACAATCCATTTTTAGAACATTCATATCCCTTAGCTGGCACGCCCCAAAACCCTTAGCTCCCTCAGCCCCTGGCAGCAACTAATCTAGTCTCTGTTTCTATGCATCTGCCTATTCTGGACATTTTTCTTTCTCTTTTTTTTTTTGAGACGGGATTTTGCTCTTCTTGCCCAGGCTGGAGTGCAATGGCGAGATCTCGGCTCACCGCAACCTCCACTGTCCGGGTTCAAGTGATTCTCCCACCTCAGCCTCCCGAGTAGCTAGGATTACAGGCATATACCACCACGCTCAGCTAATTTTGTGTTTTTAGTAGAGACAAGGTTTCACCACTTTGGTCAGGCTGGTCTTGAACTCCTCCCAACCTCAGGTAATCTTCCCACCTCAGCCTCCCAAAGTGCTGGGATTACAGGCGTGAGCCACCACACCTGGCCAATTCTGGATATTTCATATCAACAGAATCATAAATTATGTGGGTTTTGTGTCTGGCTGCTTTCACGTAGTATATTGCTCTCAAGGCTCATTCATGTTGCAGTGTGTGTCAGTACTTCACCTCTTTTTATGGCTAAATAATATCACATCATATGACTACAGTTAACGCCACACAATGATATTGCAGTCAATGACGAAAGGCATACATGATGGTGGTCCCATAATATTACGATTTTATAGACGATCTCACTCTGTCACCCAGGCTGGAGCGCAGTGGCATGACCATAGTTCACTGCAGCCTCAAACTCCTGGGCTCCTGAAGTCATCCTCCTGCTTTAGCCTCCCAAGTAGCTGGACTAATGTTTTCTTTTTACTTTTTGCAGAGATGGGGTCTTGCTACATTGCCCGGGCTAGTCTTGCACTCCCAGCCTCAAGCTATCCTCCCACTTTGGCCTCCCATGTAAGCCACTGCACCCAGCCAAGAGTTCTTGATGTATTTTAGATAAGTTCCTTGTTACATAGATGACTTCCAGAATGTTCTTGCACTTGGTGGGTTGTCTCTTCCCTTCCTTGGTAGTGTCCTTTGAGGTACAGAAGTTGATTCTGATGATGTATCGTTCATTTTCTTTTACTGCTTGTGCCTTGGCATCGTATCTAAAAAACCACTGCCTAACCCAAAGTTACAAAGAATTACACTTAGTTTTCTTCTCATAGCTCTTCTTACATTTAGGTTTTTGGACCATTTTGAATTAATTTTTGTATGTGGTATGAGGGTAGGTCCAATTTATTCGTGTGCATCCGGATATACAATTGTTTTAGCACCACTTGTTGAAAAGACTATTCTTTCCCCATTAAATTGTCTTGGCACTCTTATTGAAAATCAATTAACTGTTAATGTGAGGGTTTACTTCTGGGCTCCCAGTTCTATTCCATTGATCTCTGTGTCTATCCTTACATCAGAACCACACTGCAGTTACATTCTGAAACCAGGAAGTACGAATCCTCCATTGTTGTTGTACTTTTTCAAGATGTTTTTGGCTGCTCTGCTTCCCCTGCATTTCCCTGTGAATTTTAGGATCATCTTGTCAATTTCTGCTAATGAAGGCACCCTGGGTTGTGATAGGGATTGCAGATCAATTCAGGAAGTACTACCATCTCAACACTAGTAAGTCTCTGATCCATGACCACGGGGTATCTTTCCATTTATTTGGGTCTTTTTTAATTGTTTTCAACAATGTTTTATAGTTTTCGGAGTATAAGTCTTGTACTTTTATTAAATTTATTCCAAAATATTTTATGTTGATGCTATTCTAAATGGAATTGTTCTCATCATTTTCTTTTTTTCTTTCTTTTTTTTTTTTTGAGACGGAATTTCGCTCTTGTTACCCAGGCGGGAGTGCAATGGCGCGATCTCGGCTCACCGCAACCTCCGCCTCCTGGGTTCAGGCAATTCTCCTGCCTCAGCCTCCTGAGTAGCTGGGATTACAGGCACGCGCCACCATGCCCAGCTAATTTTTTGTATTAGTAGAGACGGGGTTTCACCATGTTGACCAGGATGGTCTCGATCTCTTGACCTCGTGATCCACCCGCCTCGGCCTCCCAAAGTGCTGGGATTACAGGTGTGAGCCACCGCGCTCGGCCTGTTCTCATCATTTTCAATTTGCCCACTGCTACTGAACTACAATTGATTTTGGCTGATCTTACGTCCTGCAACCTTGCTGAACTCATTCAATTCAAACAGATTTTTAATGGATTCGCTAGGTTTTTCTATTATACGAGATCATGTCAGCTGAAAATAAAAATACATTTACTTCTTCCTTTCCAATCTGGATGCCCTTTATTTCATTATCTTTTCTAACTGCCCTTTATGATCAGATCTTGAAATAGTAACGAGTTTTGATTTGGCAGCAGCCGCTCTGATCCTAGGATGCCAAGACTCTCATTGCCCCTGCTTTCCACACCTGCTGAGTGGATATCTCCTCCAGGGCTTCGCCTTTTGGGGAGAGGCTGCCTGGCTGGGGCCTCCGGCTCGCCTCCCTGCATGCCCTTCTCTGAGCCTTGTGGGTGGAGGCCCCTGGGCTCCCTTGCTGGCTGGTTTCCAGCGGGTCCAGCCAACGAGAGGCACAGGCAGGAGAAACAAGGGTAGGTAGGAGGTGGAGGAGCGACGTGGGGTGTGTCTTCCTCACTCTACCAGCTTTGATGCCACAGTCCTGACCCAGGCTGTGTCTTATAGCTATGACAGTCCTTGCTGGCATCCCAGTGTCTACTATTCAGCCCTCACTGGTGTTTGCAGGAAACGCTGTTTCTTCTCCTGACCCCTTCAAGCCTAGTGGTAGTAATGGCTTTCCACTGTTGCTTGGCCCTGGGTGCCTCAACTTCCCTTGCCAGATGTCTGACTTTTCTTGGCTGATTAACTCAGTTTATCAGAAATACCGTGCAACCCTCAACCATTACTGGGTAGTCTTGACTGCTATTCTGCTAGATGACAGCCCACGGAGGAAGGCACTGTGGAACCTAGGTCAATATGAAAGCTTGGTTCTCTGGGCAAACTGATTACCGAAGTACCCAGTCCATGAGCCTGGGAGATAGTAAAGAAATCCGATGGCAAACAGCTTCAGTTCCTGGAAGAGGAAAGTAAACAGCAACCCAGGTGGGACATGACCTTGACTGTGGTTGCCGCTGCTTTCTCTCCCTATTCGTGACTCCTAGGAGAACGCAGCTTTGTAGACTCACGGTCTGACCTTTCATCCTATGCTTTGGAGTCTGAGCACAAATACTGGCTCAGAGGCCTCCCGGAGACGGAGTTCTGGGCATTGATTATTAATGATTTCATTGTCATGGCCACGTGGCCAGTGTCGGAATTGCTGATCGCTTGTGTGAGCTACTACTGAGTGCCCACCATTGCACTGAGTGATTTATATTATCTCAATCATCAGAGGACTTGTAAGGGGAATACTATTGCAAGCATGGAAACAGACACCCAGATGAACAGCTTGCCTGTGGTCTCAGAGCTCAAAACCATGTAGACCCCTGTCTGCCTGTCATACCGAGCTGTGCCTCAGGTGCCCTGCCGCCTGGGAGTCCCTTGTAGACTGATCATGCTAGTGATTAATAGTTACCAATCTCTCCTCCCTCTACCATCACTCCTGCCCTGGCCACTGCCGGGCCTTGTCATCACACCCTCTTCCTCCTCCTCCAGCTGTATCACAGGCACACCTATGTCTTCCCCAACCTCTGACCACAGCCCTTCCCCCTGGCTAACTGTGTAATCACAGCTCCCCAGCCAACCCCCAGCTGAGTGGACATTTTGTTTTGTTGTGTTGGAGTTCTGCAGAAACAGCAAGAGTTCCCAGTTCGCCTTTACCCTGAAATGCACACCCCAGGGATGGAACTGGAGGGGAGCACGGCAGCTGCGGCAGGCCAGGCTGGCAGGAGCCTGGCCGCTACACCACCGCAGCCTGTCCACCTGCTGAGCAGCTGCTGACTCGCCAGGACTTACTTTTCTGCTCTGCATTAGCAGGGGAGCGTTCAACCGAATGTAACAGCTTCTCCTCAAGGGTGAGAGATTAGATTGCTGAAAATCCCCCAGGGAGGAAGGAGGTATACAGGGTCTGGGGACCTGCGGCGGTGAGTGGATCTATGAAAGCCCTGGGTACAGACTGCCTTTCCCATCTTCTCAGTCCCAACCCAGAAGGGGTGCATTCTCAGCACCACCGACTCCTTTCCCCCATCTGAAGGAAGAGATTGCGTCTTAGAATAATTATGAAAACAAGAATAATTCAGCATAGCTGGAGTGCCGGGCCTTGGGTAAGGCACCGTCCTGACTGTCTCCTCAGTACTCATGAGGCCAGTGCTATTTCATCTGTCCGTGCTGTTGACCTAGTCCCTACAGAGTATAATTGTTATTATTATTATTATTTTTGAGACAGAGTTTCGCTCTTGTTGCCCAGGCTGGAGTGCAACGGCACGATCTCAGCTCACTGCAACCTCCACCTCCCAGGTTCAAGCCATTCTCCTGCCTCAGCCTTCCGAGTGGCTGGGATTACAGGTGCCCGCCACCACATCTGGATAATTTTTGTATTTTTAGTAGCGATGGCATTTCACCATGTTGGTCAGGCTGGTCTCAAACTCCTGACCTCGTGATCCACCCACCTCAGCCTCCCAAAGTGCTGGGATTACAGGCGTAAGCCACCACACACGGCCTATTTTTTTAAATATTTTTTAGGTTGGATGCGGTGGGTCACACCTGTAATCCCAGCACTTTGGGAGGCCGAGGTTGGTGGATCACAAGGTCAGGAGATCAAGAACATCCTGGTCAACATGGTGAAACCCCATCTCTACTAAAAAATACAAAAAATTAGCTGGGCGTGGTGGTACATGCCTGTAGTCCCAGCCACTTGGAAGGCTGAGGCAGGGGAATTGCTTGAACCCGGGTGGCGGAGGTTGCAGTGAGCCAAGATCTCGCCACTGCACTCCAGCTGGGTGACAGAGCAAGACTCCATCTCAATTTTAATTTTTATTTATTTATTTATTTTGAGACAGAGTGTCACTTTGTCACCCAGGCTGGAGTGCAATGGCGCGATCTCGGCTCACTGCAACCTCCGCCTCCTGGGCTCAACCAATTCTCCTGCCTCAGCCTCCCCGGTAGCTGGGATTACAGGTGCTCGCCACTGTGCCCAGCTACAAACTATAATTATATTTAACAACAATATTACTAGTGCTCTGCAGTTTAGAAGGCGCTTTAGCAGACACTCTCACTTACTACTCAGAGTAACCTCGCCTAGTAGACAGGACAAAACCATCTTCATTTGATAGAAGCTATTATATAGAGCGTGGGGCTTTCTGGCCTATCTCTCACCCCTAATGTCCCACACCAATTCCTTACCTCCTGCCCCACCCCTCGTGCACCCTATGCCACTCAGGTGACTCATTGTGTCAACATCCTTGAGGGAATGATTTCTGGATCATGGCCCCAGAGCTGGAGCTTTGGAAGGACAAACGGAAAAGCAGCCATGGTCCCTGCCCTCAAGAGACAGGCATTCTAAGGCTAGGTGCAGTGGCTCACATCTGTAATCCCAGCACTTTGGGAGGCGATCACTCGAGCCCAGGAGTTTGAGACCAGCCTGGACAATGTGGCGAAGCTCCATCTTTACAAAAAATACAAAAATTATCTGTGCATGGTGGCACGCTCCTGTGGTCCCAGCTACTCAGGAGGCTGAGGTGGGAGAATCACCTGAGCCTGGGAGGTCAAGGCTGCAGTGAGCTGTGATTGCACCACTGCACTCCAGCCTGGGTGACAGAGCGAGACCCCGTCTCAAAACAAACAAACAAAAGACACAAATTCTAATGAAAGAAAAAGGACAAACACAAATAAGGAACTCTATGACCAAGTGAGGAGGAAGGCCTGGCAGGGGCCACCTGGCTAAGTCTGGACTGCAGGCCACTGCAATTCTGTGGGAAAGGAACAGCATTTAGAGTTAAACCTTGGGTTCAAATCCTGGCCTTGCTATCACCCATCATATGACCTTAGGGAATTCACTCTACCTCTCTGGACCTGTTAGTCCATCTATGAAACAGATTTCTCCCTCTCAGCACAGAGGGCTGACGATTAAGGGATCTGTTTTACAGGAAACTTCAAATTGTCCCTTCAGTTTAATAAACCGTACACCACATGCAAAGGACCGTGATTAGATATCACCTAATCAGAGCCATTAAGGGTTTACTGAGCAATGTGCCTGCAACACACACTTGAAGGACGGAGGATCACAGAAAACATGGCCTCTGCCTTTAAGAAAATGACTCTCTGGTGACCAGGCAAGACTGGCACACTCAACATACAACAAACACAGAGTGTGCGCAAAGGCACTGCTGTGAGAGAAAAGGGACAGGGGCAGCCGAGCCGCTTAGGAGAGCTAAGTGAAGGCTCACGGAGGAGACGCTTGGCCTGGCCCTAGGAAGGGCGCCAGCGCCTGCTGTGCGAGTGCCCTGGGGTGAGAGGGAGAATCAGCGCCAACTGTCCTCATCTCCAAGTGTGGTCAAGCTGACTCTATTCAGGGTCAGGGGCCAGTGGAGCCGGTTCAAAGCCTCAGCACAACCCCCTAATGCTAATTAATCTGGTTACCTAGAGGAACTAACTTGTCTGAGACTCTGTAACATAAGAATAATTATTTGGCTTTGTATGTTCATTGGGAGGATTAAATATGAGAATGCATGTGAACTGGCCCGCATTAGGGATGTAATACCAGAAGAGATTCTGACCTTTTGGAAGGTCCAAAACCCCAACAGAGAAATGCAGACACAATGATTTGGGGGTGATCAGCATAGAGGTAACAGCCAAAGCCATGAGAAAGAGCTTGGCCTGGGCAAGGTGGGGAGGGGCTGCTGCCCACCAGCCCAGCTCCGGCCACCAGCGTGCTCCCTCCCCACCAGAACCACGGGTGCCTGGGCTGCCCAGGCCCTGAAGAGCTTAGTCCAGGCGTCACCACTCACCCACCTTCCTGAGAAGAGCACAGGAGCAGAGGTGGAACAGCAGAAATGTGAGGAGGAGAAACTGAGGCAGGAATGAAACTGAAGGGATGGTCTTAGGAGGGGCAAACAAATACAGCTAGTATGTCACAGCACAGGAGCCCAGAAGAGAAGTTTCAGGCAGCGGTGGGCAGGCAGGGAGCCTGCAGTAACATGAACTCTCAGAGTTGCAGGAAGGGCAGCACCCGGCTGACAACAACCAGGTGAGAGGCTCACGTGGAAGCAACAGAAGATGAAGCAGGAGGTTTCAGAGAACAGTATGCAGCCCTCCAAAAAAGTATGCATTCATTCATTCAATCAATCAATTCTGACTGAGCCTTTACAACATGCCAGGCACCGTCCGTCATCAGAGAGAAAGTTGCACGGGAGAGAACAGGTCCCTGTCCTCATGAAACTGACATTTCATTCCAGCCAGGAAACCAAGTGCACAAACGAGACCATTCCAGATCCATCCTGATATGTAAGTGCTGTCTTCTGGCCCGAGACCCCCTTCTGGTGGCAGGTCTCCCTCAGTGTCACAGAAAAAGGCACCACCTCACAGAGAACAAAGCCACAGAGCTCAATCCCTCCATCCCTGGCCTAAAGTCCCAGGAGGGAAAGGCACGTTCTTAACAATTGCTGATCCCGAGAAGTTTGGGACTAAGCAGAGGAAAATCTAGCTGAAGCATACATAGATGTCAGCGTGACCTCCACCCCCGAGCCTTTCCCCCATAAGCATGTGCGTGTACACACACAGGCACACTGCGTCTCTCCCTCTCCTTGGATTGTTATCCCATGACCTCGCAGGGAGCCCGGCCTGTTTGCAATTAAAGAACCAGAGGCCATTTGGAACCTGATCAGTTTCCCCTCCTCCTGAATTGAGGAAAAGGTTTTCTTCAAAACGGGAGATGTTCTCTTTCCTTAGATCTGAGCAATGAGTCCTACTCAAACACCGGAGGTCTGGTCTCCCAAAATACGGGTAGTAACATGTTTTACCTTCACTGCTGTCTAGGATGCCTCACATGTTAAAGAGAGCATGACCTCAGCCCTCCAATTTCCCAGATTCCTAAAGGAAAGCGGGCCTTCCTGTTCTGTAACTCAAGGGCATTTTGGAAGGACTGAGCTGCTGGGGAGCTGGAGCACAGCACATGAGGGCCCGGCCCAGTGCTAAACTAAAGAGTAGGGCTTCCTCATGACCACTGGCAGCTATGCCTTTTACACAGGGAGCCATGTGGCCTTCCCCCCAACTGTCACCACCACGCAAGGATGTTCTGGCCCAGAGCTCTAGGATCCATGGCCCATCCTCTTCTGTCCAAGGTCTCAGGCAACATCTGTTCTCGGCCAGGCACAGTGGTTCACGCCTATAATGCCAGCACTTTGGGAGGTGGAGGCGGGTGGATTACTTGAGGTCAGGAGGTCGAGACCAATCTGGCCAACATGGTGAAACTCCGTCTCTACTAAAAATGCAAAAATTAGCTGGGCGTGGTGGCACGTGCCTGTAATACCACCTACTTGGGAGGCTGAGGCAGGAGAATCACTTGAACCCAGGAGGCGGAGGTTGCAGTGAGCCAAGATCACGCCACTGTACTCCAGCCTGGGTAACAGAGTAAAACCGGAAAAAAAAAAAAAGTCTGTTCCCATGGTCAAGTAGGGTTTGCTGCCTCCTGCTTCTCAGCTTCCCCAAACTTGACCAGAACTGTCCGCAGAGCCCCTGAGAAATGATCTCGTCCAACCCTCCCCTGGATTCCTGTTCTCTAAGGACTGTTCCCAGGATTCTTCCACCCTCTGCTCTTCCAAGTGCTAGAAGGCTGCCAGGTTCCAGAGGGAAGAGCCACAATGGCCAGGATGTGTGAGCAACCCTACCCAGGACAAAGTGCCTGGTGGCCTCTGAAAGTTGGTCTCCTTACCGCGGCAGTTGGTCTGCAGAGTTCCAGGGAGGCCACACTGTTCCTGGAACACCTAAATCTGGGCCTGAGTCCTGCTGCCTGTTTATAATTGATGTGCTAGGTTAAGTCCCTGTCAATTACTTTCCTGAACTTCCCCCTCCTTTACCACTCCCAGGAGAGAGAGGCTGCTTGGGAGCCAATCTCTGGCTTAGGGGTGGACCTTGAGTAGACTGAGGGAAGGGTAAAAAACAAACACCAGGTCAGGGGTGAGCTGGAAGAGTGGCGGTCAAAAGCCACTGCCCATGAGTTCTGGTGGAACGATGAAAGGGCAGTGGTGTTTGAGTTTCACAAAGGAGGCAGGGCCAGGGCCAGGGCTGGGAAAGCCAGCCAGGAGGAGAGAGAGAGGGATCTCGCCTAAGGATAGGAGAAGATTCAATGGGGAGAAGAAAAAAGGAGTCAAATGCCTCCCTCCTTCCTGCCGAGAGCTGGCTCTGCCTTGGGTTGCCCACCTGGGAAGTGGTGACATCATGCGCCTGTCTCCCCACAGGGCCAGGAGATGGATTCCTCCCCAGGGCGCATGTTACCTGGTGGTTGATGTGGACTGGTGGCCCAGTACGATTTGTCAGCAAGCAGATTTTCAAATGCTTGAACATACTATGAAGTCACCCAGCTCAGTTCATTTAACACAGTGTTATCCTAAAGGCCACTCCAGTCAGGAGCCAGAAGAGAGCTCCCACCTACTGGGCACCACTCCACCATTGCAAAACAGCCAAACATCAGGTTGAGCTTTGACAAGTTCCTTGGAGGAGGAGGCACAGTCAATGGCTCACTGTCAGATCTTTTGCTTGGTTGGCTAATTGGTGAGAAGTCTTGAATGGTTCGGAGCGCTCACTGTGTGACAGGAGCCGGCATCTGAAGAGAGCAGGTGGGGTAAGCCTGCTTTGAAAACGTAAGCACAGCCTGATCCAAGCCAGGCGGAGGTCTGAACACCGCAACATCCCGAAAGCACGTGTTAACTGGGAAGTCAGCGTGGAGGCATCCTGAATGTTCCTTCAGGTCCAGTATCCCGACTAGCTCTGGCACCTCTGTTTCCACTTCTCCATCTTTTCCCAAGAGGAACACAAGCAGCTTTCTGCTTCCCTTCCAGTCCATGAAGGAAGGGGGCTACCCACTAAGAAACCCTGACAAAGACAGGCAGCCCAAGATCCCAGAAGGTGAGCCCAGAATGACACTCAAACTAGAGGCCCTGTCTGGGAATGAAGAGTAGAGGATCCGCTGGAATGCCGAAGTGGGAAATAGTGGAAGGTCCCCGTGTCCAGTGCTACAGCTGCTGGTTGTGACAATTCCTGTCCTTATCCTAGCACCAGGACTGGCACCGGGTGCCTCTTCCCCAGCTGGAGGCAGAGAGGTGCCACCAACTCCCACACTCGCCTTGAGATTTGCCATCTGGTCGGTGAGCTGCTGGGGGGGGCTGGAGCCCGAGGAAATGCCCGCATTGAGCCTGCACCCTGGCCTAAGTCTCATCTAAGGGTGCCAGTCCCAGTGACTTGCCCAAGGTCATACTTGTCACGGGCCCCAGTCAGCTTCACTTGTACTTCATTCCTCCGCACACAGCGATCACGCAGGACACGATCTTCGGAAGAGGTGTCCCTACCGCTCCCCTCAGAGGAGAAGCTGCTTGAGAGCTGGGCCACAGCTTACTCAGCTCTGCCTGCAGTGAGCATTTCACAGGCAGCGGCTACTGGATTGGACCAAAAATGTCATCACCACCACATGTCCTATTCGGTCCAGTGCAGTCTGCCCGAGTCTCCCATCAGCACTGGGGACCCAGAGCTGACAAGAAGACACAGTCCCTGCCCTCCAGGAGCTCACATCAGGGAAGGCACTAGACACATAAACAAAGAGGTGAAACCAAGTGTGGTGGGGACCAAAGGAAGCAAGCGCCCACGAGGAGCTAGTAGTGGGAGGAGGGGACTCAGGTGTCAGGAAACCATGGGAGTTGAGACTCACAGACAAGCTGAGTGACTGAGGACTGGCGGGAAGGGAACAGGGAAGAGAAGTGGCATGGCTGGGACGCTGGCCATTGTGTGGTCACAAACATGCAGAGTTTGGCACAGCTGGAGCACCGGGGGTGAGCTGAAGGGGACACAGGGGCCGGACCACTCACTGCAGCAGAGCAACACAGCATGATCCATGCTGTCCTCACTTTACACAGAAAGTCCAGTGTCGGAAAACCCAACAATTAACCTTCTACGCAATTGTAAAATACCCTTGAAACCAACAATTACTACAACTTTATAGTTAGAAAGTTGCTTTCTTCATCTGAGAAAACCACAGGTGGGTGACTAAGAGTCTGACTTAGTTAAACAGTAGCAAGGTTATGAGCTGCTGCCCTGGCGAAGGAGTGGCTCACACGCTCAGCAGCACTGTTAGTCCTGGGTGACAAACAGAACCAGGCTTCCAGCTCGAGGCTCAGGTGGAGAACGAGCCGATTTGTGCTCAGCTTGGGGTAGTGCTTGCCTCTGCCCCGTCCCTGTCTTGGCTCACGGTCCATCCTGCACAAAGCTCCTTGTGCCATCAGGGCAGCTGGATGCATCCTTCTCTTGTGCCACCCCAAATCTAGCCACACATGCATTGATGTCGTATTACTTCAGTGGAGCAAAGCAAGCAAGTAGAGTTTCTTTCATTTATTCAGAAAGCTTGTAAGGATGGTCCACCATGTAACAGAAATGATACTAGGTGCTATGGGGAAGCAGAGAGAGGGTGATGGCCCCACACTTTAAGAATTCACCATGTGGCCGGTGGAGGCAAGATCTACATGTGGCAAATTAGTATCCACCCCAAGAGTTAACTGCCAAACAATAAGGCTGCAGGGCCGGGCACCACATGGCTAAGGTTTCCAGGCCTCTATTGTCTCTCCATGACCCCTAGAAAGATGCAACAAGCCAACCACTTTGTGATACCGGATCTAGGCCAAAGAGCAAATGCTCTGGATGGATCCAACCCAACCCTAGTTGTTGACAGTCTCACAGTGTTCCAGAATGCCCCAGCGTCCTTCCTTCTCTACACAGGTCACATAAACCCACCATTACCCTCTCCCAGCATTGCAGTTTGAGCTCCAAGAACTGTATTTCATTGCGGCTCCGATACTTAAGTTGCTCCTCAACTTGGGAGTTTACGTAACCTTCTGAACCTTAGTTTCCTGATCTATAAAACGCAAATGATCTGAGCCATCTTGTGGAATTGCTATGGAAACCCAATGAGGTAATGCATTTTCAAAATACCTAAGAGAATCTAGCACAGTAGAGATGTCTAAAGAAATGACCCCAATGGTTAGCCCTTGTGACAACAGCCCTAATCCTTCTCTCTTCCATCATGCCCTGGGGCCTCAATATAAGAGAGGCCGAGACCTAGACACAGCCCAGGGAGGCTAAGAATAGAAAGTCAGTCTCGTGTAGGATGACAACTGGAAGGAGCTGTGAGCTGTGAATCAGCCATGGCCCTATCTCTGCTACTGTTAACCAGTGCTGTGCCAAGAAACGAGTCATCCCACCATCCTGGGCTTCAGTTTCTTTCCCCACTAGACCGGGGATAATAAATAATTACCAGCCTTCTTCACAGGAGCAGCGTGGAAAAAAATAAACCATAACCTAGGTGCAATGGCAGATGCCTGTAGTCCCAGCTACTTTAGAAGCTGAGGCAGGAGGATCACTTGAGCCCAGGGGTTCGAGGCTGCAGTAAGCTATGATCACATCTATAAATAGCCACTGCACTACACAGCCTGGGCAACACAGCCAGAGCTTGTCTCAAAAAAAAAAAAAAAAAAAAGGTAAGACACATCCCTGTCTTCAGTCTAGTTAAGAAGAGGAAGAGAAAAACAACAAGCATGGAAAAGAATACAAACTCAGGAATAAATTTAACAAAAGAAGTGCAAACCTTAGGCCAGGTGCGGTGGCTCACGTCCGAAATCCCAGCACTTTGGGAGGCCGAGGCTGGCAGATCACAAGGTCAGGAATTCAAGACCAGCTTGGTGAAACCCTGTCTCTACTAAAAACAAAAAATTAGCCAGGCATGGTGGCGCATGCCTGTAATCCCAATGACTCGGGAGGCTGAGGCAGGTGAATCACTTGAATCCAGGAGGTGGAGGTTGTGGTGAGCTGAGATTGCACCACTGCACTCCAGCCTGGGCGAGAGAGAGATTCCATCTCCAAAAAGAGAAAAGAAATGCAAACCGTATACACCGAAAACTAGAAAAGACCATTGAAAGAAATTAAAAACCTAAAGGAAAGATACCACATGTTCGTGGATTAGCGCCTTCATGCTGCTAAGATGGTAACGTCCCCACAGTGACTACAATTCTCATCACAATCCAAGACGGCCCACCAGTTTTGCCCACCACTGCCTTTCCACCATTGGTGCAAACGTCAACACACTGGAAAAGCAAAGAACCCCTTGGTATTGTTATGGAAATTCTTTCCACTCACAGACTCCCCCTGGAATGGTCCTGAGGAGCTGCAGGGGCCTGAGGACCCCACTTTGAGAACCACCAATCTAGGACGACACTCCCTACTGGCCTGGGAGAAAGTAAAGCCAATTTTAGAATAAAACAAACAGCCTTCTTTACCTTGGGACACAAAAAGAGTCAAGGAGATGCGGGGCGTGATTCCTGCCTGAGCAGGTGGGAGGGCTAACCTCGGTGCTACATGACTGACAGCTGTAAAGGGCAGAGCTCAGCTGAGCAGACGCTTCCTGTGGACGCTTCTGAATCTAACAACCTGCTCTCCCCTGGTTTCCTCTCCATCCTTTCCATTCCTTTGATCTCAACACAAAGCAGGCAGCTTTAAGTTGTGGGACCCTTTTCCTGCTTCCCCACTACAGTGGGCCGAGAGGGAGTGGGAATGGCTGGGGAGGGAGGGCAAGCAGCAGAAAGGGAAGAGAAGGCAAATCCTATCAGCTCCTGCCTCTGCCCAGCTGCCCCAGCCTCAGTTCACCTGGGGTGGGGAGGGTCCTCCCAACAATTCCCACCACACTCCCTTCCTACCAATTAGCCCCCAGTTCGACGAAGAGCTCCTCCTGCCGCAGCTGAGATCACTTGGCAGGAAGGCTCCATCTCTCAGCACCACAGTTATAAGCCCCACCCAGCAACCCACATGAGACCCCCAGTTGGCTCAAAGCCTGGTCCTCACAGGATATTCAGTAAAACAACGTGCAATCCGGGTGGGAAGGAATTTCTCACTGGAGACGAGACTGTTACAACCAGAGCCATAGTAAAGCCTCTTGGCCTGCAGAGCCAAAGGCGGAAAACAAAGTGCCATTCAGGCCCCAGGGACACAGAATAGGCCATTATGCTCCTTTCTGGTTCAGGCCCAGAGCTGCTAAGCAGAGCTAGAAGAGCCAATGGGTGGCCCCTGGGCAGGGTTGATTCTAGGATGCACAGGTCCCCAGACAAATACATTTTGGGGACCCATCTATATAAAGACTTGAGTCACTCAAAATTAGTGTGTTGGCACCATCATGGCAGCCCAATCTCACATGATTCCCACTAAAGAAATACTGCAGCCATCTCCCAGAACTGGGCCCCAGGACAACTCCACAGAACACCTGTTGTCCCTGGGCAAGGTAGAGGGATGGAGAGTACCCTGAAGGGGCCAATACGGATCCCAGGGTGGGTTTGCAACACCCAGCCAGAATGGTATTGGGGGCCCCTGACAGCCCCAGGCACTGGAGGAGGACCTGGAAAATTTGGAGGAAGGTACCCCTCAGGTGCAGTTGGCATAGGGGCCACATGTGCCCAGGCCTAAGGCTAGTACTGACCCTGAGGACACAGAGCGACAAAGATGGGTTTGAAGGGTTGGGAGAGCTGTCCTCTCCTACTCGCTGGGGTTATCAAGTTATTTGGGCAATCCAAACACTTAGGGAAGTCATCAGGGCTTTCTCTTCCTCCCTATGAGCTCTATCTCGTCTTCCTACTGGATCAAACAGAATAGCTTGTTTTGATTTTTTTTTTTTTTTTTGAAGAGTCTTGTTCTGTTACTCAGGCTGGAGTGCAGTGGTGTGATCTCAGCTCACTGCAACCTCCGCCTCCTGGGTTCAAGCGATTCTCTTGCTTCATCCTCCCGAGTAGCTGGGATTACAGGCACGTACCACCACGCCCAGCTAATTTTTGTATTTTTAGAACAGACAGGGTTTTACCATGTTGGTCAGGCTGGTCTCGAACTCCTGGCCTCAAGCAATCCACCTACCTTGGCCTCCCAACATGCTGGGATTACAGGCGTGAGCCACTGCACCCAGCCTGTTTTGATTTTCACTTGTCCCTGCCCAATCTCTCCCCATAAGGTCAACAAGAAGCCAGGAAAAAAGGAAGACTGCTAGGAGCCCTTCGAAGGAAGGACTGAGACTGGCCCATAGTAAACGCTCAAAAAATACGAGGAAAGAACAAACACAGAGAGAGATCCAAGATGGCTGATCACTAGCAGCTCGGGCTCGTAGTTCCCAGTGAAAGCGCAGAGAACGAGAGGACGCCACACTTTCAGATGAATATTTGTTGCTCACGGACCAGGAGATTCCCAGCAGAGAAGCCCCACGTGTCGCCAGGGCGACTTTTGTGGCCGGCGCGGCGGTTTTGCTGGTGCCTTAGCGCGCCAGTTTTTGGTGTAGAGTCCGGAGACTCCCGGGCAGAAAAGCACCATCAATCTTAACACCGCTATTCTGGCCGGCGCAGTGGATTGCTCAGATTTCGGAGCTGGGAATCAACAAGTTGGACGTCTGCTCAGAGACCTAGTCAGAAAGTCGGTAATTACAAAGACAACAGATGGATAAATATATAATGAAGGGAAGAAATCAGCGTAAAAAGGCAGAGAATACTCAAAATCAGAATGCCTCTCCCTCTACAGGGGATCGCAATTCCTCATCAGTAACGGAACAAGGCTTAATGGAGAACGAGTGTGTTCCAATAACAGAAGCAGGTTTCAAAACGTGGGTGATAAGAAACTTCTGTGAATTAAAAGAACTTGTTCTAACCCAATGCAAAGAAACTAAGAACCTTGAAAAAAGGTTTGACGAAATGTTAACGAGAATGGACAATTTAGAGAGGAATATAAGTGAATTGATGGAGCTGAAAAACACAACATGAGAACTTCGCGAAGCAGGCACAATTTTAAACAGTCGAATTGATCAAGTAGAAGAAAGGATATCAGAAGTCGAGGACCAGCTCAGTGAAATGAAACGAGAAGACAAGATTGGAGAAAAAAGGATGAAAAGGAATGAGCAAAGTCTCCAGGAAATATGGGACTATGTGAAAAGACCTAATCTACGTTTGATAGGTGTACCTGAATGTGATGAAGAGAATGAATCCAAGTTGGAAAATACTCTTCAGGATATCATTCAGGAAAATTTTCCCAACCTGGCAAGGCAGGGTAATATTCAACTCCAGGTAATACAGAGAACACCACAAAGATATTCTTCAAGAAAACCAACCCCAAGGCACATAATCACCAGATTTATTAGGGTTGAAATGAAGGAGAAAATACTAAGGGCAGCCAGAGAGAAAGGTCAGGTTACCCATAAAGGGAAACCTATCAGACTTACAGCAGATCTCTCAGCAGAAACCCTACAAGCCAGAAAAGAGTGGGGACCAATATTTAACATCCTTAAAGAAAAGAACTTTCAACCCAGAATTTCCTATCCAGCCAAACGAAGCTTTATGAGCGAAGGAAAAATTAAATCTTCTGCGAACAAACAAGTACTTAGAGAGTTCACCACCACACCAGGCCTGCTTTACAAGAGCTTCTGAAAGAAGCACTATACATATAAAGGAACAACCAATATCAGCCTTTCCAAAAATATATCAAAAAGAAAAGAACATTAACACAACGAAAAATTTACACTAACTAATGGGCAAAACAGCCAGCTAGCATCAAATGCCAGTATTAAAGTTATATATATTCTAATCGGATAAAAAGCCAAAACCCATTGGTATGCTGCATCCAGACCCATCTCACATGCAATGATACACAAAGACTCAAAACAAAGAGAAGGAGGAAGATTTATCAACCAATCAGAGAGTAAAAATAAACAAATAAATAAAAAGCAGGAGATGCAATTCTCGCCTCTGATAAAGTAGACTTTAAAGCAACAAAGAGCAAAAGAGGCAAAGAAGGACATTACATAATGGCAAAAGGATCAATGTAACAAGAAGAGCTAACGATTTTATAGATCAACAAGACAGAAAATTAACAAGGACATCCAGGACTTGAACTCAGACCCGGAACAAGTAAACTTAATAAACATTTATAGAACTCTCTACTTCAAATACATAAAACATACATTACCACCTCACACCTATTCCATAAGTGACTACATAATTGGAAGTAAATCACTCCTCAGTAATCGCATAGCATTTCATAGGTTTAAATGAAATATTGGTTGGCTGCTCGTTTGTTATTTTCTTCCCTTATTCCTTCCTGTTTACATCAAGTATAATTATTGGTATAAAAGAGGTTTTCAATACCCATTACTAAACTGCATTCTAGCCTGGGCAAGAAAGCAATACTCCCATTCTCTCTCTCTCTTTCTCTTTCTTCCTCTTTATTCTTTTTCTTTCTTTCTTTCTTCCTTTCTTTCAAAAAAAAAAAAAGGAAGAACAAACACAGATAATCTACAAACTGACAATTCACTGCCAGGCAAGGAAGCATTTAATTCAACTCCAAATAGGCCCTGTCCCCTTGAGCCATTTCTGCCATCGCCTCCAATGACACTACCAGGGATTGCTTAGCAGTTGTGACAGGCAAGTCGTGGTGGCTCACGCCTGTAATCCTAGCACTCTGGGATGCCAAAGTGGGAGGATGGCTTGAGTCCAGGAGTTCAAGACCAGCCTGGGCAACATAGGGAGACTCCATGTCTAGAGAAAATAAAAATTTAGCTGGGCATGGTGGTGCGTGCCTGTGGTCCCAGCTACTTCAGAGGCTGAGGTGGAAAATCACTTGAACCTGGGGGAGTTTTGGCTGCCGTGAGCCATGATGGTGCCACTGCACTCCAGCCTGGGTGACAGAGCAAGACCCTGCCTCAAAAAAAAAAAAAAAAACCAACTAGTGCCAGCAGGGTCCTAGGGTGCACCAATGGGAAGGGGCTCACAAGGCAAAAGGACAGCTCCAGCAACCAGGCTCCAGCCAGGGAGGGAGCGCGGGCGCCGGTGCCACAGCTCCTTCCGCCCTCCACTCCATTTTACAGAGAGCTTGCGGTGGAGTCTCTGAAACCTGCCTCAGGTTCCCCATGTTCTGCCAAGCTCCACACCCAGGTGCCGCCCGCTGCGAGAGGCTGATAACCACAGCGGGAGGAAGGCTTCCCCTGATGGGCCAGCGGGTTAGGGCACTCTCATTACCCACTGTGCTTTGCCTGTGCAGCACTGCTCACAGCTGTAATCAAACAGGGAATGGCCTTCTGCCTGTCCCCCCTGATGACAGGAGACTGCTGGGGCCTTCTCCCTGCTGTGTCTCCAGCATGAAGCCTGCAGCCTAGAACACAATCGCGCTCAGTAAATAGTTGTAGAACAAAGGCAAGTCTCGCTAAGCCGCATGGCAGCCCCTGGAGCTAAGGGCAGATGCAACCACTGGGTGCCCTGGGATCCTGCAGGGAGCCAGGGCTCCAGGGGTGATTCCGCTCCATCCACGGAGGACTACCAGGGCCCTGCCCTCAGCGAGAGCTACCAGAAGAAGGACCACAGGCCTCTGAGGTGGCAGGCCAGGTTCTAGGACTTCCTTGACTTATCCTAGTCTCATGCTAACTTAAGAGAGAGGGCAGCCAGGCAAAAATCCTGGCCCTGAAGAGCACACGCTGTTGGGGGAAGCCTGGTCCCAGTCCTCTGAGGCCGCAGATCTGGTTCTGTCTCCCTTCTCCCTCCGTCCTTCACAGGCATCAGCCACTGCCTCTTTCGGCACATTGAGCTCAACCCCTCCCACAGTCTCCGTCTTTCCTGCAATGCCCTTCACAGCCTCCACTCCCCTCTGCTTCGGTCCTTCCTCCTCCTTACCCTCCCAAACAAGCACACCAACTGTGTTTCTTTCAGCCACTGCTTCTGCTGGAACTCACCTACTGCTGGAGGGGCTCGGCAGGAACAAATGCCCGCTGCGCAGGGGCCGCCCCTCTTCCCCCGCCTCACCCACCACACTTGGCCCAGTCCCTGTGGTCTTTCCCTTAGCATAGGTCAGGCCACGCCCACAGCTGCAGACAGCAAGCCCGTCCTGCGCATTGCCAAGCAGTTTTATTTTACTATTACTATTATTATTTTGTAGAGATGGGTTCGCACTATGTTGCCCAGGTTGGTCTTTACCTCCTGGATCCAAGTGATCCTCCCATCTCGGCCTCCAAAAGTGCTGGGATTACAGGTGTGAGCCACCGCACCAGACCTGCCAAGCAGTTTTGTCTGTGCTCCGAACAGGATGAAGGCAGACCTCACCGTCTAAGCAAAGCGCTGGCTACAGGCAGCAGGTAACTCACCTCAATTCTGGGGAACCTGAGTTCCTAGAAGCTGCCAGTCCTGAAGCTACAGCTTAGTCGCCTTAGTCTCCCCAGTGGCTAACTGAGCAGTGATCCAAGAAGGCACTGGGCAAATAGGGAAATAATAAACCCAGAAGGGAGAAAAACATGGCACTGCAGAAAGTAAACAAGATTTGGTAGCAGAAAACCTGAATCCCAGCCCCAGTTCTTCATGACCCTGGGCAAATCGTCTACAAACCCAGAGCCCTCACCCCATGCAGGAATGTTTTTGTTTTTGTTTTTTTGAGACAAAGTCTTGCTCTATCACCCAGCTGAAGTGAGTGGTGCAATCTTAGCTCACTGCAACCTCCGCCTCACAGGTTCAAAGGATTCTCGTGCCTCAGCCTCCTGGGTGGCTGGGATTACATGTGTGCACCTGGCTAGCTTTTGTATTTTTAGTAGACCAGGGACTTCACTGTGTTGATGAGGCTGGTCTCGAACTCCTGGCCTCAAATGATCCACCCACATCAGTCTCCCAAAGTGCTGGGAGCCCAAAGCGTGAACCACGTGGTCGTCACTTAATAATGTATACTAAAGCACTCTACTTATCACAAGGGTCTATGCAAATTGGTGTAAGATTCCAGAGATCACCCTTCACCTTTTCCTACCTAAGATGGAGTTCAAGAGCATAAAGAATTGATAAGCTAAGAGGTCAAGTCTGAAATCCTAGAGCTAAGCTCCAAGGAAAACTGGAACCGGGCCGGCGGACTGATGGCTATTTTCTGTAGGCTGCACTTGTTGCGTGGCATTTTGTCCTCCAGCTTCTCTTGTGTATGTGTGTTGCCTTAGCTAGACTTCAGCTTTGGAATGTCTAACACCTACAGGATGCCTGTCCACTGCACTGGTGGATATGACAGTTACTGACAAGGGGAAAGGGTCTGGAAGACCCTTGGCATTCTGTACAATACGGGGCAAATTTATTTGGCCTGAGCTTCGGTTACCTGGGGCAAGAAGCACCTGAGCCCAGCCTCAGCCTTCTGGGATCATGGCACTCACACCCCAGGGTTGGCTCCATGGGCAGCCTAGAGCCTGGGATTGTCCAAGAGGACCTCCTGCTGCAGGAAGGGGACAAACTGGAAGCTGGTTAGCTTTCTCCTAAGTTAGCACACACCTGATAGAGCACCCACCATGATTTGCAAAATCTTTAGTCAAATGCCCAAGTCCCTTCCCTCACAGCAGCCAGTGAGCTCTCTAGGTGGTGATGAAAACAGCAAATAGAACTCTTTTCCCACCTCTTAAAGAATTTTGCATTAAAGAAAAGTTCATGACGGGGCACGGTGGCTCACGCCTGTAATCCCAGCACTTTGGGAGGCCGAGGCGGGTGGATCACCTGAGAACAGGAGTTCGAGAGCAGCCTGGCCAACATGGTGAAACCCCATCTCTACTGAAAATACAAAAACCAGCTGGGCATGGTGACAGGTACCTGTAATCCCAGCTACTCGGGAGGCTGAGGCAGGAGAATCGCTTGAACCCAGGAGGTAGAGGTTGCAATGAGCCAAGATTGCACCACTGCACTCCAGCCTGAGCAACAGAGTAAGACTGTCTCAAAAAAAAAGAAAAATTCATATGCAAGGCAATTAAAATTCCTCTTTCCACTCCCAAGTCCTGTAGAAGGGAGGTAAATAAACTATAATGTTTTGAGTCCACTAAAACCAACTCTGCAATTAACATTCTACTTCTAGGCCAGGCGTGGTGGCTCATGCCTACAATACCAGCACTTTGGGAGGCTGAGGCAGGAGGACTGCTTGAGTCCAGGAGTTCAAGATCAGCCTGGGCAACAGAGTGAAACATCATCTCAAAAAACATATACAAAATCGGCCGGGCGCAGTGGCTCACGAGGTCAAGAGATCGAGACCATCCTGGCCAACATGGTGAAACCCCATCTCTACTAAAAGTACAAAAAATTAGCTGGTGCGTGCCTGTTGTCCCAGCTACTCAGAAGGCTGAGGCAGGAGAATTGCTTGAAACCGGAAAACGGAAGTTGCAGTGAGCCGGGATCGAGCCACTGCACTCCAGCCTGGCAACAGACCAAGACTCCGTCTCAAAAAAAAAAAAAAACATATACAAAATCTACTTTTTTTGAGACAGAGTCTCACTCATTGCCCAGGCTGGAGTGCAGTGGCACGATCCAGGCTCGCTGCAGCCTCTGCCTCCTGGGTTCAAGAGATTCTCATGCCTCAGCCTCCCAAGCAGCTGGGATTATATGTGCACACCATCAAGCCCAGCTAATTTTTTGTGTTTTTGTAGAGATGGGGTTTCACCATGTTGGCCAGGCTGGTCTCAAACTCCTGACCTCAAATAATCCGCCCACTTCAGCCTCCCAAAGTGCTGGGATTACAGGCGTGAGTCACCACTCCTGGCCCAACAAAATCTACTTCCACCATTCTCTTTTTAGGGATGTGGGTGTAGTGATGAGATAAGTAGGGGGGTAAGAGACAGAAGAATAAATAAAAGTCTTCCTCACCCCCTAAGCCATGCTGAGCATGTGTGACCTCCAAATAGTCTTTTAACTCTGGCCTCAAGGCAGCGCCCCCAGAGCAGTGGAGAAGGCCCAGGAGGAGGGGGCAGCAACATTCAGAACTTCTCCCTGTAAGATTTCATCTACTCAGAAGTTCCTTTAATAGGGAAGCTCAGAGAGGAACTAAACCAAGCCCCGCAAGTTTCCAGCACCCATAGAAACAAGAGGGTTTCAGGAGAGTCCCTGAAGACTCACACTATCCTGGAACTATGGGCCCACGTGGACTATCTCCAGCTGTCTGAGTTAGCCTCAAAAGGTAAAACGAATGGAAATTTTTTTTTCTATTTTCAAATTCTCTCTTCAGGCCAGGTACGGTGGCTCACACCTGTAATCCCAGCACTTTGGGAGGCCAAGGCAGGTGGATCACTTGAGGCCAGGAGTTCCAGACCAGCCTGGCTAACATGGTGAAATCCTGTCTCTACTAAAAATACAAAAATTAGCGAGGCGTTGTGGCACATGATTGTAATCCCAGCTACTCGGGAGGCTGAGGCACAAGAAACATTTGAACCTGGGAGGCAGAAGTTGCAATGAGCTGAGATCAAGCCACTGTACTCCAGCCTGGGCAACAGGGTGAGACTCTGTCTCAAAAAAAAAAGGTATCCCTTTACTCACACCCTTAAAGAACATCTTTGCAGAGCCCTGAGTAGGGCCTGTGTCTCCTGAGATCTCCAGGAGCTTGACAAGCTGGGAAGAAATGATAAGCCACTGGCTGGTGAGGAGAGGCAGGGTAGTGACAACAGTCACTTTAGCCAGAGGCAGTGAATACACCAATGCTGAAGATCTGTGCTAGGAACTGCAAACAGATAACAAGGGAGAGGAGTTCTTTGCATGAAGTCAGAATTGAAACCTAGGCCTTAGTGTTACAGCTCTTTTAGAATTTGTCTAGCAGGCTTTCAGGTCTTTGCCAGAAAGCCCCGTTTAAAAAATAAAAACAAAAGCAAAAACCTAAGCCATAACTCTTGGAGAACAGGTACAGAGATGTCGTATTACTCAAGAGGAGTCCCTGGGTTTATAAAATGGGCATCAGGTCAAAGGCACATCAGTGACCCAAACTTCTGCAAATGGCTTGATAATAGCAATCACAGCCTTAAAATGCAGGTTACCATGGTGCCTCGCACAAAATGATTGTTGAATGAATAAATGAATGAATGGACTCAGAATAAGGCTGGCTCATTCTGGTAATCAAACACAGAGAGAAGTCTGTGTGACGAGGAAAGACCCAGAGTATACCACGCCTCCTCCTGGGGCACAGAGGAGGGGAGGAGGGGAAAGACTCCGCAGGCCAACACGATGAATCCAGCTAGCTCAGAAGAAACCCTGCAGAAAGGTGCCAGGCTACTCGTCGGCAAGAACTTCTCCATAACTGGTATTCATCCAGCACCCGTCACCCTCGTACAGGCAACAGAAATCTCTTTCTTCTTTTTCCTGCCAGAAGTCCCTGCCTAACAGCTGGATGGGAAGGAAAGCCTGAAACTTAAATTCAGCTTTGGAAACAAGCTCCAGATCTCAGATGATAAAGCTGGGACAAGGGAGGGGGACAGGAAAACAGACATGGATCTAACACTGGAGAAAGTGGCAGCCCCTGGAAGGCCTGTCCCCCGGGGACCTGTCTGGAGCACCCGAAAGGGCAGAGCACCCACCCTAAGCAACAGCTTCCCAGCAATCCAGAATCACAGAGTCATTTCTTTGTCTTCCTTCCTTCAGTGGGCTATCAGAACTCCAACCTCCTCAGGGAACAGAGCTGAGCCTGGATGCAAATGTAATGTATTCAGGACATAGAAATACAGGCGTGAGCCCAGGGCAGTGTGGCCGAGGATGGAATGCCTTACTTGGCCCTTGGCTCAACTGCCACCCACCTGCATCCACCTATGCGCCGGTTCCCAGGCGGCGGCGTGAGGAAGACAACTCACTTTCACTAGGGCAACGTGGAGTTTGGAAACAACCCCGCTAAAAACTCAGCTGCTTGCTAAAAACACTTCTCAAATCCCGGGCAGGTTATCTTCATCTTCACGATGGCCTTAAAGAAGCAGTATTTCCGAGAGGAAATCAAAGGAAAAAGAGCACAGAGGCCAAGGATAATTCTGTAAAACAGATGAAAACCAAGATGTCTAAGCAAAGATCCCTGCTTCCTCCCAGGCGTCGCGTCAGATGCTACTGGGGTCAGAAAAATAAAAGGAAGCAAAAGACTTTGCAAAGGACACAAGCACCGAAATGACAAAGCAAAATCCTGGAGCAATTCGGAGAAATAAAAGCACGAACACGCCGCGGCAATGTGGGGGTGGCTTTGTTCTGGTGCAGGGGAAGGCAGGGGCATGGCAGTGGGGTCGCAGACAGAAGCCTGGATCTGAGCTCTGCCACACCCCGGCCGGATGACCCTGGACAAGCGGTTCACCCCTTGGAGCCTCAGTTTCTTCAGATTAAACATCTTTGACCTCCAGGACTGTTGTAAATAAGAGATAATTCCTGAAGACGCCCCAGGAGAGCAGAACGAACTTAGTTGCCGTTATTATTTATAGTTGCTGTGATTATTCTACTGTTGTACTCTTTTATATAAATTTAGCTCTCGATGAGGAAAAACCAAACAGCAGATCCAAAACCACCCAAGAATTCTCATCTCATTTCCCCCACACTTTGGAGCTGTCCCTGAGAATCTGACTGACAAGGCTCTACAAAGAGAAAGGAGTTCCCTCTCTCACCCCATCTTCCTCATGGCAATTCCCCTGTGCTTGTGAATGAGGTTAGGGGTCCCTTGGTCTATATAAAGCCCAACCAGCACCTAAAATCCCAGAACAGATGTACTGAAGAAGTATAAAGGTTTCAGACAGTCTTAAATCTGAGAGGAGAGTCTGGGGCTGGAAATCTAAATAATGACAAGAAGGATGAGGAGACAGCTAAGACAGAGGTACTTTCATTTAACAAATAACCATTCTAAGATTAAAACAGTCTTTCAGTTATCAGCATTGGCTGGAAAAGCAATGAGCCTAGTCTGGGCACAGTGGCTCACACCTGTAATCTTAGCACTTTGGGAGCCTGAGGCTGGCGAATCACTTTAGGTCAGGAGTTATAGACCAGCCTGGCCAATGTGTTGAAACCCTGTCTCTACTAAAAACACAAAATTAGCTGGGCGTGGTGGTGCACACCTGTTATCCCAGCTACTCAAAAGGCTGAAGCAGGAGAATCGCCTGAACCCAGGAGGTAGAGGTTACTTGTAGTGAGCCGAGATCGTGCTACTGCACTCTAGCCTGGGTGAAAGAGCAAGACTGTAAAAAAAAAAAAAAGTACCAGGGCGCAGTGGTTCACGCCTGTAATCCTAGCACTTTGGGAGGCCGAGGCAGGCAGATTGCCTGAGCTCAGGAGTTCGAGACCAGCCTGGGCAACATGGTGAAACCCCATCTCTAATAAAACACAAAAAATTAGCCGGGCATGGTGGTGGGCTGTGCACCTGCAGTCCCAGCTACTCAGGAAGCTGAGGCAAAAGAATTGCTTGAACCCAGGAGGCAGAAGTTGCAGTCAGCAGAGATCGAGCCACTGCACTCCAGCCTGGGGAACAGAGCAAGAATCCGTCTCCATAAAAAAAAAAAAAAAAAAGCAGCCGGGCAAGGTGGCTCATGCCTGTAATCCAAGCACGTTGGATGCCAAGGTGGGTGGATCACCTGCGGTCGGGAGTTCAAGGCCTGACCAACATGGTGAAACCCCGCCTTTACTTAAAAAAAAAAAAAAAAAGCAATGAGCCCAGCTAGCACTTCCAGAGGCACATCCACAACTCCAGGGACAAGTACCTGGTCTTCCTCCACTCTTTCATTTCTGTCTCTGGCCCAGATCCCTACGTGGCTGCCAGCTACACAGGCACAAGCTGTTTACCACCCACAAGGAAGCCCAGAGCCATAGACGGCTGGAGAAGATGAGGCTTCTGGGAAGGCTCATTAGTTTCACTTCATTTCCTAGGCTTTAACCCTGACTCTGATGAACCACCTTGTCCAAGCTTGCTGTTAGCTAAAACACGGGTTTCAGACGGTTCCTAGAAAAATGACTCTGAAGAAAATAGCAAGGCATAGTCAATAACACTACTAGCTTCACACACAGGGAACGGTCCAGCATTGCTGCCACATCCCGTCTTGAGGTGTGCTGAGTAACGACGGGGCAGCAGGGAAAGGTGAACAGACAGAGGCCAGCTAGGAACAGCTCCACTGCACAACACAGGGAAAGGGGAAAGAGACCCATCGGTACATTCCTTACAAGAGAGCTATGGAATACACAGGGTTTGGGTTTTGTTTTTGTTTCTGAGACAAAGTTTCGCTCTGCTGCCGAGGCTGGAGTGCGGTAGTGGTGCAATCTCGGCTCACTGCCACCTCCGCCTCCCAGATGCAAGTGATTCTCCCGCTTCAGCCACCTGAGTAGCTGGGATTACAGGCACGCAGGTGCGCCACCACACTCAACTAATTTTTGTATTTTTAGTGGAGACAGGGTTTCACCATGTTGGCCAGGCTGGTCTTGAACTCCTGGCCTCAAATGATCTGCCCGCCTTGGCCTCCCAAAGTGCTATGATTACAGATGTGAGCTACCATGCCCGGCCAATACATAGGGTTTAAAAGGTCACAGAAAAGCACACAGCTTCAGAATGTCAGAAGACCTCAAACCAAAAAAAAAAAAGAAAAGAAAAAAAGTGGCCGAGCACAATGGCTCATGCCTGTAATACCAGCACTTTGGTAGGCTGAGGCCAGTGGATCACCTGAGGCCAAGAGTTCGAGACCAGCCTGGCCAACATGGTGAAACCACATCTTTACTAAAATACAAAAATTAGCCAGGTGTGGTGGCACACACCTGTAATCCTAGCTACTTGGGAGGCTGAGACACAAGAGTCTCTTGAACCCGGGAGGCAGAGGCTTCAGTGAGCCGAGAGTGCACTATTGTACTCCAGCCTGGGCGACAGAGCAAGACTCTGTCAAAAAAAAAAAAAAGAAAAGTTGAGCCAGGCATGGTGACTCACACCTGTAATCCCAATGCTTTGTGAGGCGAAGGTAAGAGGATCACTTGAGGCAAGGAGACCAGTAGCTGGGCATGATAGTGCACACCTCAGTTTTAAAAAAGAAAAGAAAGGAAAAAAGTTAGAAATTAAGGATGTTGACTTAGCAGAACAAATGGCACATTATTCTTCCTTCTTTTTTTTGGCGCCATCTTAGCTCACTGCAATCTCCGCCTCCCAGGTTAAGTGATCTTCCCACCTTGGCCTCCTGAGTAGCTGGGACTACATGTGTATGCCACAATGCCTGGCTAATTTTTTATAGTGACAAAAAATTAGCATGTGTCAGGGTTTCACCATGTTGCCCAGGCTGGTTTTGAACTCCTGAGCTCAAGTAATCCGCCCGTCTTGGCCTCTCAAAGTGATAGGATTACAGGCCTTGTGAGCCACTGAGCCTGGCCTATTATTCCTTCTTATTTGCAAACAGGATAGACATGATCTTTGGACAAGAGGACAAAGGAGGAGGGGAGGGGAGTTAAAAAAAAAAAAGAGGACAATGGCATCATACATCATAGACTACTGTCTAGCAGAAGGTATCTAAGAAATTTTTTGGAAGAAAATGAGTCTAACAAACTCAAGATGCAGAGAAGATGGCAAAGAGATAAGAAGCATGTTTCTTTGCAGATGTGGAATTGTTTGGAGGACTGTAATAAAGGTCACTGCCCAGGCAAGGCCAATATCTGAATCTCTTATAATTAGCAGATACTACCTTTGTGATCAGAAAAGGCAAGCAAACTATTTTCTATCTGAAATACACCACTTACACTGTAAAATGTACAGCTCTTACTGAAAGGCTAATAGTTTAAGGAATATTGTCTTTTGAAATAATCTGGAACAGAAAGTAATTATCTACACTAATGAAACAGGAATAGCAAGCATAGATAATTCAATAAATATTTATAGAGTACTTCTTAAGTGCCTGGCATCGCGTAGGAAGTAAAATTTTTTAAAAAGCATATCAAACTTTGAAAGTAAGGCTTACCGTTATCATTGATGACAAAATCCTGGAAATAACCCAAGTACTCAACAGTAGGCAAATGGTTAAACAAACCGTGGCACGTCAACACAACCGGGGACTAGGGACGTGACCAACTAGAACTGTTTAATACATAGGCCTAATCATGCACGTATTCTAGTTACCAGTACTATACAGTTCAGTGGTTTCTAGCATATTTACAATGTGGGTAACCATCACCACTCTCCAATTCCAGAACCTTTTCATCACTCCAAAAAGAAACCTGGTACCACTAGCTGTCATTCCCCATTCCCACCCACCCCCAGCCCCTGGCAACCAGTAACTGCTTTGCATCTCTATGGCCTATTCTGGATATTTCATAGAAATGTTATATAATATGTGACCTTTTGTGTCTGGCTTCTTTCTTAGCACAATGTTTTCATGTCAGTACTTCCTTCCTTTTTTTTTTTTTTTTTTTTTTGAGATGGAGTTTTCCTCTTGTTACCCAGGCTGGAGTGCAATAGCGCGATCTTGGCTCACCGCAACCTGTGCCTCCTGGGTTCAGGCAATTCTCCTGCCTAAGCCTCCTGAGTAGCTGGGATTACAGGCATGCGCCACCATGCCCAGCTAATTTTTGTATTTTTAGTAGAGATGGGGTTTCACCATGTTGACCAGGATGGTCTCGATCTCTTGACCTCGTGATCTACCTGCCTCAGCCTCCCAAAGTGCTGGGATTATAGGCGTGAGCCACCACGCCCGGCCTCAGAGTTTCACTCTTGTCACCCAGGCTGGAGTGCAATAGCGTGGTCTCGGCGCACTGCAAACTCTGCCTCCTGGGTTCAAGCGATTCTCCTGCCTCAGCCTCCCAAGTAGCTGGGATTACAGGTGCCTGCCACCACGCCCAGCTAATTTTTGTATTTTTAGTAGAAACGGAGTTTTACCAGGTTGCAGGCTGGTCTCGAACTCCAGACCTCAGGTGATCCACCTGCCTTGGCCTCCCAAAGTGCTGGGATTACAGGCGTGAGCTACCGCGCCCAGCCACTCCATTCCTTTTTATGGCCGAACAACATTCCATTGGGTGGGTAGACCACATTTTGTTTAGCCATTCATTGGTTGATGAACATTTGGGTTGTTTCCACCTTTTGGCTGTTTTTTTTTTTTTTTGAGATGGAGTTTTACTCTCGTTGCCCAGGCTGGAGTGCAATGGCACCATCTCAGCTCACTGCCAACTCTGCCTCCCGGGTTCAAGCGATTCTCCCGCCTCAGCCTCCTGAGTAGCTGGGATTACAGGTATGCATCACCACACCCGGCTAATTTTTTTTGTATTTGAATAATGCTGCTGTGAATACCCATCCATACATTACATTTTAAATATGTAATTTTTTTTTTTGAGATGGGAGTTTCACTCTTGTTGCCCAGGCTGGAATGTAATGGTGTGACCTAGGCTTACCGCAACCTCCACCTCTTGAGTTCAAGCGATTCTCCTGCCTCAGCCTCCCAAGTACCTGGGATTACAGACATGCGCCACCACATCCAGCTAATTTTGCATTTTTAGTAGAGACAGGGTTTCTCCATGTTGGTCAGGCTGGTCTCAAACTCCTGACCTCAGGTGATCTGCCCACCTTGGCCTCCCAGAGTGCTGGGATTACAGGTGTGAGACACTGTGCCTGGCCTAATCTGTTTTTTAATTGTAAAACAAATATTTAAAATGGCCCTGAGAGCAGATGGGTGTGAATGTGATAAGGTGATCATGACAGGCTGATAGCAGACTGGGGGCAGAACCACTAAAGAGCCAGGAAGGCCTCTCCCTGGCAAAGGAGGGGAACCTGGAGAGCAGAGTGAACGCAGAGAGAGAGAACCTGTGCGGACAGGGCAAGGGGAGGAGGGGGATGACTGCACGCTGCGCGGGCAAAGCTTCACAGGCAGACAGTCGTGCTAGAGAGGGCGTGGCTACAATCACTGAACTCAGAAGGCAACTTAGAGAAGTGAGACAATGAATAATACAAAATTTGTGTGGAAAAGGTGGGAGGGGAGAAGGGAGCACTAGAAAAGGAGAACATGAAAAATGAATAGGTATTCTGAAGGAAAGTTTCGTTTAAATGTGTGAATACAATTAGGAATAGGGTAGATATCTATAAAAAAATGCCAATCTGGAAAATAAAACCTGTGTATATATGAACAAATCAATAGGTGATGGTCTCCTTGTCTTCCTCTTCCGCAGAAATGTGCGAAATGAAAGGCCAAAGACTCTTGGAAGTGAAGTTCATCTATAGCTTGGTGTCCAGGGGGCAATAATGAACCTCCCTGAGACTCAGTGGCTGAAGGCTGTGACATGGGGCCAGTCCTCTAAAATGTGGAAGGCAGGCAAGCATTGACTGAGACCATACACATGAAAGTACCTTGGAAATGGAGGGGCACTACAAAAAGATCGTCATCTCTCTGTAGATTAAATAAAACAGGTACCCTTTTCTGTATCCAGACAACAAGACAACATAAAAAGGCTTGAAACATTTTTTTAAAAACAAAAATCAAGGCCAGGCCCGGTGGCTCACACCTGTAATCCCAGCACTTTGGGAGGTCAAGGTGGGCAGATCACCTGAGGTCAGGAGTTTGAACCCGGTGTGGCCAACATGGTGAAACCCCGTTTCTACTAAAAAAAAAAAAAATACAAAAATCAGCCAGGCATGGTGGTGGGCACCTGTAATCCCAGCTACTTGGGAGGCTGAGGCAGGAGAACACTTGACCCCAGGAGGCGGAGGTTGCGGTGAGCTGGGATCAGGCCACTGCACTCCAGCCTGGGCAACAAAGCGAGACTCTGCCTAAAAACAAAAATGAAACAAGAATCAGGCCAGCCTGAAATGAGCACCTACCAAGATGAACTTGGCAGCAGCAGAATGAACATGGGGTGTTCAGTCTACCCAGTAGTGCAAAAAAATAAAAAAAAGTGAGCATTAATTATTACGGGGACTTTCAGAAATCAAAAGGCTAAGATAGCTAAATATGTGGGAAAGAAACACTACATGAAATGGGACTCTGCAACCAGGAACAAGGAGGGTCAGGGTCTAAAATAGGGTACTATCATTTAAAAGTCCCTTAAGACATGCATCAATTGCCTGTGTGTGATTCCTGCTCTCTAAGCAACCCTATTTGTACTATTATTTATTGAATGCTAGAATGGACCTACCCACCATCTAAGACCTACTTGGTACAGACGGGCCAACTACAGATCTTTGAAAAAGAAGAGGCTGACCCCAGAGATTCTATCTCCCATTATAAATTCATAAAGTAGTCTTCTGGGACAAATCAGTGCCATGTGAGTTTGAAACATGAGTCAGATTTCCAGGTCCAAGCATAGTACTAAAATTTTGGGGGAGTGGCCCAAACCACTTCCGTCTCATCACTGTGGTGTCAGCAGCCTTACTTCTCCAGTGTGAAAGCCAGGGACCTCTGATAATGGAAGCCACAACCCTAGGGATGCAAAGGCTCGTCTTAAAAGTGCTACTTTAAAAAAATCCTAGACCATCCTGGCTAACACGGTGAAACCCCATCTCTACTAAAAATACAAAAATTAGCAGGGCATGGTGGCATGCTGGTATTCCCAGCTACTCGGAAGGCTGAGGCAGGAGAATTGCTTGAACCTGGGAGGTGGAGATTGCAGTGAGCTGAGATTGCACCACTGCACTCCAATCTGGGTAACAGAGCAAGACTCTGGCAAAAAAGAAAGAGGAAAGAAAGGGAAGGAAGGGGGGAAGGGGAAGGGGAAGGAAAGGAGAGAGAGAAGGAAAGGAAAGAAGGGAAAGGGAAAGGAAAGGAGGCAAGCAAGAATTACTTTAAAGGTTAACCAGAGTTTTTCCAGCAGAGTTAAATAATCTTCCATCCCTCCTGCTGAAAATAACTACAAATGCAGGATAAAATACACATATATGTACTTGTGTGTGTGTGTGTGTGTGTGTGTGTGTATATATATATATAAACACATATTAATTTTAAAAAAAATTTTTTTTGAGATGGAGTCTTGCTCTGTCATCCAGGCTGGAATGCAGTGGTACAATCTCGGCTCACTGCAACCTCTGCCACCAGGGTTCAAGTGATTCTCCTGCCTCAGCCTCCTGAGTAAGTGGGATTACAGGCACATGCCACCATGCTCGGCTAATTTTTGTATTTTTAGTAGAGACAGGGTTTCACCATGTTGACCAGAGTGGTCTCGAACTCCTGACCTCATGTGATACACTTGCCTCAGCTTCCCAAAGTGCTGGGATTACAGGTGTGAGCCACAGTGCCCAGCCTCCTTTTTATTTTTTACATATTTTTTGAAATAGAGACAGGGATCTCATGAGCTATGTTACCCAGTCTGGGCTCAAACTCCTGGGCTCAAGTGATCCTTTCACCTAGGCCTTCCAAAGTGCTAGGAATACAGGTGTGAGCCATCATGCCTGGCCAGATTAAATTTTGTCTTAAAAGGACAGACAGGTTGGCAAGAAAATAAGGAACACTCAGGCTAAAACCCTAAGAAGGAGAAACCAGGGAGGCAAGTTAACACTGAAGCTTTTATCTAGAGGGCATTTGCAGAACTAGGCAAACCTGAGCTTCAGTTTTCAAAGCCTCAAAAGGTCACAGAAGCGTAGCTCAGAGCCCAGCCACCGTGGGAAATCTAAGGAGATCTTACCCCCAGGAAGTTCGGACTTCCAAAGGATACTCCCTTAACGTAAGAGTGAACCACAAGTAAATGTGATCTACCCTTTCCTGTCCCCAAGAACTACCTGTGAGAAAAATCAACTGTCTAAATCCTTGGCACTGAGCCAGTTAGAAAAATGAAAAACTCCCCCAAAGAAGCTGCAATCACAGGACAGCCTTCACACAGACTTGCAGTCCAAAGTCGTACCACCTAGGTGGTCAGAAAATACTCGGTGCTCTCTATTGCTGGTGGGAGAAGGGCAAATTAGTTTGTAAAACCTCAACTTTGGTTTCGGATAACCTAGAAGAGTTAGACATGCCAGCAACTCCGCTCCTAGCTTATACCCCAGAGACATTCTTGCTCATGTGTTCCAGAAGCCAACCGTAAGAATGCTCCCACCAGGTGCGGTGACTGAGGCCTGTAATCCAAGCACTTTGGGAGGCTGAGGTGGGCAGATCACCAAAGTCAGGGGTTCAAGACCAGCCTGGTCGACATGGCGAAACCCTGTCTCTATTAAAAATACAAAAATTACTGGCCAGGTAACATGTGCCTGTAATCTCAGCTACTTGGGAGGCTGAGACAGGAGAATCACTTGAACCTGAGAGGCGGAGGTTTCAGTGAGCTGAGATGATGCCACTGCACTTCAGCCCGGGCAACAGAGTGAGACTCCGTCTTAAAATAAATAAATAAATAAAAGTTGGGCGTGGTGGCTCACACCTGTAATCCCAGCACTTTGGGAGGCTGAGGCAGGTGGATCACCTGGTCAGGAGATTGAGACCATCCTGGCTAGTATGGTGAAACCCTGTCTTTACTAAAAATATAAAAATTAGCCAGGCGGGTGGTACGTGTATGTAGTCCCAGCTACTCAGGAGGCTGAGGCAGGAGAATCACTTGTACCCAGGAGGCGGAGGCTGCAGTGAGCTGAGATCACGCCATTACACTCCAGCCTGGGCAACAGAGCGAGACTCTATCAAAAAAAAAAAAAAAAAAAAGTTCCCAGCAGGGTTATTCCTAAGACAAAAAAAAAAGAAAGCAGACCAAGGGCTTCTTGGCAACAGGGCAACACAGAGGATCAACACACTGTGGGTATTCATTCAATGGAAAGCTCTAATGAACAGAGCCATGTGCCTCCCCATGGAGGAACTGCAAATGTAATGCTGAGCAAGTAACAGAAATGTACTGCAGGGTTTCACGTCCAGGTGTTCAAAACCAGGCAAAATTAAACAATAAGTTATTCAGAGATTGGCTATCGGTGGGAAAACTAACAAGAACAAGAGAATGAATATCACAAAAGCCAGAATAGCTGGGGTGCTGGGTGTGGTGGCTCACACGTGTAGTCCTAGCACTTTGGGAGGCTGTGACAGGTGCACCACCTGAGGTCAGAAGTTCGAGACCAGCCTGGCCAACATGGCGAAACTTCGTCTCTACTAAAAATGGTGGCACACACCTGTAGTCCCAGCTACTCGGGAGGGTGAGGCAGAAGAATCACTTGAACCTGGGAGGTGGAGGTTGCAAACAGCCGAGATGGCACCATTGCACTCCAGCCTGGACAGCAGAGTGAGACTCCATCTCAAAAAAAAAAAAAAAAAAAAAGAATAACTGGGGAGGGAACACAGGGGCTTATCTGGTCCTAAACTTAACCCAGGGGATGAGAACATAGATGTTCATTTCACTATTTTGTTTTAACGTACACATGTTTTCTTCTGTAAGTGTGAGGGATTTGGCAACAAGCAAATGGCAAAATGAAAAAAGAAAGCATGAAATGGCACAGAGAGTCCTGCCGACTTTTTATCTGTGCTGACATGGGAAGATTTCCACGATACACTGATAAGTGAAAAGGGCATGGAGCAGAGAGGGCACGGGGGAGCCAACGATAGAACTATGTTTCTGTTTCAAAGGGCAAACCACCTCCAAAAGGGCAGACAAGGTCATTTCCCCAGAAGTGGCCTCCTGGGAGGGGAACTGGGTTACTGGGGAGAGAGAAAAAAGATGTTTATACATTTCAATGTTTGTACCAGATGCAAGTTTTAGGTAGCTGAACTGAATACCCTTTTTTTTTTTTAAAGTTAAACATTAACTCTTTGGATTACTGCTTGGTAACCTGCTGGAAGACTAACAGGTTCGAGGGCAGCATCTCTGAGGAGTTACCTAGGTCATACCTGGGCTCCCTCTGCCCCTTCAGTAACTGTTACATCAGACCTGTTTCAGCATGGAAGGCACTCTACCATCTCAAATAATTTCTTTTTTTTTTTTGAGACGGAGTTTCGCTCGTTACCCAGGCTGGAGTGCAATGGCGCGATCTCGGCTCACCGCAACCTCTGCCTCCTGGGTTCAGGCAATTCTCCTGCCTCAGCCTCCTCAGTAGCTGGGATTACAGGCACGCGCCACCATGCCCAGCTAATTTTTTGTATTAGTAGAGACGGGGTTTCACCATGTTGACAAGGATGGTCTCGATCTCTTGACCTCGTGATCCACCCACCTCGGCCTCCCAAAGTGCTGGGATTACAGGCTTGAGCCACCGCACCTGGCTCAAATAATTTCAATGGAAGGGTAGAAGTCCAGCCCACCCAAACCGAGGGTTCCACAGAGACCCCTTGGTTGGATTCCATCAATGACTAAATTCCTGGGCTTACGCTGCCGAGCTAGCTGATCAGAGGCAAAAATCTCCCAGATGCGGTGGCTGAAATGTCCTTTTGGGGCCATAAATCTGCTAGGAATGGCACATTTGTCCTTTGGCCCAAAAGTGTCCTTAATCTGGCTCTGGTGGGAAAAGCCTCTTTACACTGTGTTCCCTCCAGCTGCAGAAGCTAGCCATCAGGGAAAGAAAACTGATTCAGTACTGTAAAAACAACAAGAAAGAAGCCAGATACAGGAGCAGACACAGCTCTTCCTGGAAGGTAAGGCACACTATCCTTTATCTTGTGAATTTAGTCTCAATGGACTTTCCCTCTTGGCAGCAAATGCCCTGTCTTTTCTGCACACCAAAACCCATTCCAAAGTCCCAGCACAGTAACTATGAATATCAAGAAGTAGTGGGAGAAAAACAGAACTAAAGGTTCTTAATTCATATTTTGTGTCTGCCAGGAGAATCCCTCTCTCTAAAATATCTCTCCCACCATGCACCTAAAAAATGCAATGGAAGGCCGGGCGCAGTGGCTCCCACCTGTAATCCCAGCACCTTGGGAGGCCGAGGCAGTGGATCACCTGAGGTCAGGAGTTTGAGACCAGCCTGACCAACATGGAGAAACCCCATCTCTACTAAAAATACAAAAAATTAGCCAGGCATGGTGGTGTGTGCCTGTAATCCCAGCTACTCAGGAGGCTGCGGTAGCAGAATCGCTTGAACCTGGGAGGCGGAGGTTGCGGTGAGCCGAGATCGAGCCATTGCACTCCAGCCTGGGCAACGAGAGCGAAACTCTGTTCCAAAAAAAAAAAAAAAATGCAAGGGAAAACCTAAACCTCTTAAATCTAACACCTACAAATATATTGCTTTGGTCAGTGTAAATCTGTTTGCTAGGAGGCAGTTTCAGCTTCCACCTATCTTGCCCTGGAATCAAGGGGAAAACCCCAAGTACCCTGAAGGTGCCTCTCTCCTGACAGCTCTTCCAGAGGGCTTAGCCCTTCAGCATAGCCTTGACAAGCAGCAGGCGGCCCACCACAGATGAGTCTCATCCAGAAACCATTAGATAAGGAGAAAAGGGAGGCACCAAGAGGCAAGAACTAGGGAAAACCAGCTTAAGAATCTTCAGGCCCTACCAGACCTCTCTCTTCTTTGGGTAACAATTTCTCTGGGTAAGTCTCAAGAATAATTGCTCTGGTCTCAGGCAAACTCAATTTTCTCGGGAAATACTGAGTTGGGCTTAAAAGCCCGCCATCTCCAAACATGGTGCCCTGTCCCCATTCCCTATTTCTTTTCCATTTGTCTCTCCATTGTTCCCCGACCTCGGGTTTTGGAGTCAGCTACCTTTAGCTAAAGAAATGGGGTGGCTTTTCCCACCCTGCATTTCAAGTTGAAGACTGAGTTGCAGTTTAGAGCTCTCCAATCCCTCCCTCCACTTGGCCCCATGACACCTTTTCTTCTGTGACACTTTATATTTGCATGTTCCTTCCCATTGCAACCACTTGCCTAACCTACACTTGCATCATTATAGAACGTCCGAGCTATATTCCACGCTGAGCTAGTCCCCACCCAACCTCTGACTCTCCCCATTCCCAATCTGCCGCCCACTACTTCCACAGGTTTTCCAAAATCCCATCCACCTCTGGGGAGTCCTGGCTGAATCATCTCAGGGACTTCTTCTTATCTCAAATCCCAACACGCAGCTGGGGCTCACAGAATGAATTCCCAGTCCTAATGCTCACTACGCCCTGCCAGCACAAATTCCAACATTGCTTCCCACTTCCCTGAGGATTCCACAGTGATCAAAGTAGGCACAACTCTCCACCCTGGCCAGGGGGGCTGCGGCATCATCCTCTGTCTCATCACCATGACCTCACTCCCTGTACCACTGCCCGGGAGGGACTCCCCTCCTAGAAACTCAAATACCACACATGCGCGCCTGAGAGAGTCCCCTGACCTTGCAGGGCCTCGGACTCACGTTCTCCTCTCCTCATGGAGTTCCCTTGTAACTGTTCATCACTGGTCCCATTAACAGAGCCACCATTATGATGTGTCCAATAGGTGTCAGGCACAAGACTGTGTTACTTCATTTGTTTATGTGTTATTTCATTTGTACAGAATGACCATGTGTTATTTCATTTGTACAGAAGTTATTTCATTTGATCTCCACCCCCAACAGTCCCCACAGACAAGAAGGAAGGTCTTACCGCCCCCATTTTATAGAGGAGGAAACCAGGGCTTGAAGAAGCCAAGGAACTTGCTGACCAGGGGCTAAGCCTGAGCTCCACCCTATCTGCCTGACTCCAGGGTCCATGTTCTCAACCCTGCTATGCCACTCCCCTGGTAATTCCGTGTGTGTTTTGATTTTGTTTTTTGTTTTTTTTTGAGATAGAGTCTCACTCTGTCATCCGGGCAGGGGTGCAATGGGGTGATCTCAGCTCACTGCAACCTCCACCTCCTGGGTTCAAGTGATTCTCCTGCCTCAGCCTCCCTAGTAGCTGGGATTACAGATGCGTGCCACCACACCAGCTAATTTTTTGTATTTTAGTAGAGGCTGGTGACCTCAGGTGATCCACCTGCCTTGGCCTCCCAAAGTGCTGGGATTGCAGGCATGAACCACCATGCCCAGGTCCCTGTGTATGTTTATGCATTTAGCATCTCACCTGGCAGAGAAGCAGGACTGATGAGGTCATTACTACCCTGCAGTTAGCCGGTCACTATGAAGCATGTATTTCGTCCAGCACGTGCATTCCTTCTCTCCCAACCATGGGATAAAGGACTCAGGGCAAGGCCCTCATCAGATCCTCCTGTGGCCTCAGGGCATCCAGTAAGGAGCTGTGCACATCACAGATGCGATGTAATTGCTGAAGGAAAGAACCATTTCTTGGAATACTGCACAGTAATAACTTGTCCTCCTTAAGCCACTCAGTCAACTGAGAAAACTCAGGATTAGAAAATGGGGAACCCATTCTGCCAGATACTGAAATTGCCACTTCAGTATCTGAAAAGATGGAAAGATGGTGCAGGTCAGCAAAAACACAAAACGGCTATTTTGCAACCTGCTGGAATGGGGTAGTCAAAAGCCAGGAGGGCTGAAGAAAACCTTAAGGCCTACTGAAACAGCCTTGGGCAACATGGCAGGGAGGAGCCCTGCCTTAGGTGGAGGCAGACTCCCAGCTGGCCACAAGCCATGTGACAGCAAATGGCTCTTATGATAAAAGCCGCAAACGTCCATCAAGTGATCAACTTCAGAAGGAAAGGGGGAGGGTTTCAGATTGGTCTTTGCAGCCCTGTGCGCTGTAACACCTGCCACACCACATTGTCACATCCTGAGGAACAGCAGCATATTCTAAGAACTCCAGGCCAGAATCTGGTTTGCTGCTCTCAGAGCTTGCTTCTAACTCTTCCTAGTGAAGCTGAGTGAGACGGAAATCTCTCTGAACCTCGGGTCTGTCATCCATGAACAGCAAAACCACAACCATTACCGTTCCAGAGAAAACTGGTTGATAAAATAAAACTAGCCAAGCACGGTAGCTCACGCCTGTAGTCCTAGTGCTTTGGGAGGCCAATGCAGAAGGATCACTTGAGCTCAGGATCACACCAGCCTGGGCAACAGTTTCTACAAAAAATACAAAACTTAGCCGGGCATGGTGGCATATGCCTGTAGTCCCAGTTACTCAGGAGGCTGATGTAGGAGGATCATTTGAACCTGGGAGGTCAAGTGACAGAGTAAGATGCTGTCTCAAATTAAAAAAAAAAAAAAAAAGATCAGCTGGGTGTGGTGGCACATGTCTGTAGTCCCAGCTACTCGGGAAGCTGAGGTGGGAGGATTGTTTGAGCCCGGGAGGTGGAGGCTGCAGTGAGCTTTGATGGTTCCACTGTACTCCAGCCTGGTGACAGAGCAAGATGCTGTCACAAAAAAAAAAAAAAAAAAAAAAAAGAATGAAAAAAAGAAAGTAATAAAACTATAAAGTGCTACACACACATTATTATCAACAACAGAACATCGGCAGTCAGTCAGCTCCATATGATGTCCTGGAGTAACACTAGTTGAGATTAGACCCCAGTATTTGTTGAAGCCTTGATGGTTAATGGGCAGGGGTGAGGCCACCATTATTGTTCTTGGGCATTGCTCTATTTTTCTTGAGGTAAAGGGTGAATTCCCCTTTGTGGAGAAAACATCTTTTTCTGTATTGTAATTCCATTCTGCTGTCTCCCAGCATTCAGTAAAATGTTATGAAACGCCTGATAATATTTTTAAAAGCTGCACTTTGAGAAGGTATGAGAGAGGCCGTTTGCATATTTAAGGCAACATAGTATGAAGACTGAAGCAACAGTCCTGAGGCAGGGAGAACAAGATAACACACAGAAGAGAACAGCTGGCCAAGGAAATGACCAACGCACACAGATTACATGCATCTCACAGATATTTTTCACTCCTTAACTTTGTTCCAAACTTGGTGGAACACATAAGCATCTCTGGGGTATTTCTAGAAAAACTTGGGGAAGGGAACTCTGTAAAAGACAGGTCTTCCCCCCACCCCTCCCCACCCCCCTTTTTTTTTTGAGATGGAGCCTTGCTCTGTCACCCAGGCTCCCAGGCTGGAGTACAGTGGTGTGATCTCGGCTCACTGCAACCTCTGCCTCCCGAGTTCAAGCAATTCTTGTGCCTCAGCCTCCTGAATAACTGAGACCATAGGTGTGCACCGCCACGCCTGGCTAATTTTTGTATTTTTGGTAGAGATGGCATTTTGCCATGTTGGCCAGGCTGGTCTTGAACTTCTGACCTCAGGTGATCCAACTACCTCAGACTCCCAAAGTGCTGGGATCAGAGGTGTGAGCCACTGCACCTTGCCTAAAGACAGGCTTTCCTACAGGTCAAGGAAGTTTTACGAATTGTTTTTAGGAATTAAATTGAAAAACTGTCCCTGAAAACAAAGAGGTCAGGGCTGTCTAAGACTCAGAAGTCCAATAATTACAGTTGAAAGTTTTGCCTCATACCGCCTTCATCCCACTGCCTTCGGGCTCCCATGGTTTCTGAGGAGAAATGAGCTGTTAGTCTGATCAAAAATCCTTTGTACAAGATAAGCTGCTCATCTCTTCCTGTTTCCAAGATTCTTTGTCATTTGACACTTTATGAAATATCTAGGTGTGGATCTCTGATATTCATTCACTGGAGTTCACTGAGCTTCTTGAGTGGGTAGGTTATTGTTTTTCATCAGCTACTGGCCATTCTTTCTGACCCTTTCTCTCCACTCCTTTTAGGACTCTTATCATGCATATGTTGATTTGAGTGACAGTGCACCATGGGTTTCTCAGTCTGTTAAGTTTTCTTCTCTCTTTTTTCTTTCTCATCCTCAGCCTGAACAATCTCAAGGTTCCTACCTTCAAGCTTGCAGATTTTTTTCTTCTGGCTGCTCAAATCAGCTGTTCAGCCTCTAGTGAATTTCTCATTTCAGTAACTGTACTGTCCAACTCCAGAATTTCTGTGCACTTTTAAAAATATTACCATGTACAAAAAAATCAATGAAAAGAAAGAAAGAAAAAAAATATTACCATGCATTTCACAACATGTTACTGAATGCCCGGAGATACAGAATGCCCACAAAGGGGAATTCACCCTTTACCTCAAGAAAAACAGAGCAATTCCAATTGCTCTATTTTTTTTGCTCTTTTTTGTCATTTCCATTACTTATTAATCATCTCTATTTGGCGAGGCATTCTTCTCACATTTTCCTTAAGTTCTTCAGACATATTTTAAATAGTTGATTTAATGTTATTGCCTACGAAGTCCACCATCTGGGCTGGAAAACACTGTCTCTTCCCATGTATGAACCATACTTTCTTGTTTCTTTGCATGCCTTGTAACATTTTGTTGAAAACAAGAATAATTTTTTCTGCAATTTTTCCTGAATAAATGTGTCTTAGATTGTTATAAGCCTTTGGTTAATTTGTCAAGTTCTGAAAAAGTTGGTTTTGACAATATTTGCCAACTTTCTCATATCTTTTAATGGAGGAACAGCTTTTATGAAGTCCTCACTCCACCACTCCCCAGCAATCTATATCACATATGGCATTTAGAAAGAGGGTTTCATCTTCCAAAACAAGTTTTTGGAAAAGAAGGGTAAAAGAGTAGAACTCCGGTCATTAAGTACCCAGTATTTGATCTTAAGCCGCAAGTGGGGTTATGAGTTGCACCCTTCTCTATTTAGATTTTTCTAATTGACAACTTAAAATTAATACTACAGGGCCAGGTGCGGTGGCTCACACCTGTAATCCCAGCACTTTGGGAGGCCAGAGCGGGCGAATCACGAGGTCAGGAGTTCAAGACCAGCCCGGCCAACATGGTGAAAGGAGGCGGAGGTTGCAGTGAGCTAAGATCGCAGAACAGCACTACAGCCTGAGCTACAGTGCAAGACTCCGTCTCGAGAAAAAAAAAAAAAAATACTACGTAGAGGAAAAAATCCACATTACATAGAAAAATTTTTAAACACATAATTCTATAATTCCAGCAACCTGAACAAATTGTTGGTGCAGCATTCCAAAATAACAAAAAATGAGATGTTATACATTCCATTTTATAATAAATATTTTTTGTATAAAGGCATCTTGTCCTGTGGTAATACATTTAGAGTGACAGCTTGATTAGGACACATGAGCTATTTTTTTTTTTTTTTTTGAGACGGAGTTTCGCTCTTGTTACCCAGGCTGGAGTGCAATGGTGCGGTCTCGGCTCACCACAACCTCCACCTCCTGGGTTCAGGCAATTCTCCTGCCTCAGCCTCCTGAGTAGCTGGGATTACAGGCACGCACCACCATGCCCAGCTAATTTTTTGTATTTTTTAGTAGAGACAGGGTTTCACCATGTTGACCAGGATGGTCTCGATCTCTTGACCTCGTGATCCACCCGCCTCGGTCTCCCAAAGTGCTGGGATTACAGGCGTGAGCCACCGCGCCCAGTCACATGAGCTATTTTTAAAGGCTACATCGTGGCCGGGCGCGGTGGCTCAAGCCTGTAATCCCAGCACTTTGGGAGGCCGAGGCGGGTGGATCACGAGGTCAAGAGATCGAGACCATCCTGGTCAACATTGTGAAACCCCGTCTCTACTAATACAAAAAAATTAGCTGGGCATGGTGGCGCGTGCCTGTAATCCCAGCTACTCAGGAAGCTGAGGCAGGAGAATTGCCTGAACCCAGGAGGCGGAGGTTGCGGTGAGCCGAGATCGCGCCATTGCACTCCAGCCTGGGTAACAAGAGCGAAACTCCGTCTCCAAAAAAAAAAAAAAAAGGCTACATCGTATGACACTGAACAGACTTCACATGTAGCACCCATTTCTGATGCACGTTTTGGTGATTTCCCATTTTCTGCTAATACCTCATATGTTTGCATGCTTGTCCTGTGATACCACAGGTTGCATTTCTAGAACTGGAATTGCTGTGTTAAATGACTGTAACTTTTAGGTTTAATCTTCTCTGCACCCCTCAGCCATTTAATACCCAGCCCTATGGTGAAACACATTTTCCTTTCTCCTTGCGAGGACAGTCACTGTCATTCAGTGACATCACTGCCTTCATTTGATATACGGTCAGTCCTCTGTATCTGTGGGTTCCATATCCACAAATTCAACCAACTGTGGATCAAAAATATTTGAAAAAGCAAAATAAAAAATAAAATACAACAATAAAAAATAACACAGGCCGGGCACGGTGGCTCACGCCTGTAATCCCAGCTCTTTGGGAGGCCGAGACGGGCAGATCACGAGGTCAAGAGACCAAGACCATCCTGGCCAACATGGTGAAATTCGTCTCTACTAAAAATACAAAAAAATTAGCTGGGTGTAGTGGCGCATGCCTGTAGTCCCAGCTACTCCAGAGGCTGAGGCAGGAGAATCACTTGAACCCAGGAGGAGGAGGTCGCAGTGAGCCAAGATCGTGCCACTGCACTCCAGCCTGGAGATAGAATGAGACTCTGTCTCCAAAAATAAATAAATAAATAAATACAATACAATACAATACAATACAATACAATAAAGTATAATACTATTTACATGGCATTTACATTGTATTAGGTATTTTAAGTAATCTAGAGATGATTTAAAGTACACAAGAGGATATGCATAGGTTATATGCAAATACTATGCCATTTTCTATCAAGCACTTGAACATCTTGGAGTATTTTAGCATCTGGGGGGGGGTCTTGGAACCAGTCCCCAGAGGATACCAAGAAACAACTGTGCTATTAAATACTGTATCTCACAATGCTCCTTTACCACCTGAAAGGGGAACACAGCCACAGGTGAGGACAGATTGTACTTAAAACTCCTGCAGAGGTTGGGCGCAGTGGCTCACACCTATAATCCCAGCACTTTGGAAGGCCGAGGCAGTTGATCACAAGGTCAGGAGTTCAAGACCAGCCTGGCAAAAATGGTGAAACCCTGTCTCTATTAAAAATACCAAAATTGGGCTGGGCGGGGTGGCTCACGCCTGTAATCCCAGCACTTTGGGAGGCTGAGGAGGGTGGATCACGAAGTCAACGGATCAAGACCATCCTGGTCAACACGGTGAAACCCTGTCTCTACTAAAAATACAAAAAATTAGCTGGGCACGGTGGCGCGTGCCTGTAATCCCAGCTACTCAGGAGGCTGAGGCAGGAGAATTGCCTGAACCCAGGAGGCGGAGGTTGCGGTGAGCCGAGATTGCGCCATTGCACTCCAGCCTGGGTAATGAGAGCGAAACTCCGTCTCAAAAAAAAAAAAATACAAAAATTAGCCGGGCATGGTGGCGCACACCTGTAATCCCAGCTACTAGGGAGGCTGAGGCAGAGAACTGCTTGAACCTGGAAGGCAGAGGTTGTGAGCCAAGATCGCGCCATTGCACTCCAACCTGGGCAACTCCATCTCAAAAAAGCAAACAAACAAAAAACTCCGGCAGAGACACATGCGAAAGAATTGAAATTGGACCCTTACCTAACACCACATCCATGACTTAAACGTAAGACCTAAAATGACAAAACTCTTAGAAAAAACACAGGGGAGAAGCTTTATGATACTAGATTGAACAATGATTTCTTGGATATAACACCAAAGGCACAGGCAACAAAAAGCAAAGATAGACAAACTGGACTTCGTGAAAATGTAAAAATGTTGTGCATCAAAAGACAATATCAGCGGGGTAAAAGGACAATCCACGGTATGGTATGGAAGAAAATATTTACAAGTCATACATCTGATAAGGAATTAATATTCAGAATATATGGAAAGCTCCCGAAAGTTTTTTTATGTGTTTTTGTTTTTGTCTTTTTTGAGACAGTGTCTCACTTTATTGTCCAGGCTAGAATGCAGTGGTACAATCTCAACTCACTGCAGCCTAGACTTCCCATGCTAAAGTGATCCTCCCAACTCAGCCTCCCTGGTAGCTGGGACCACACCTGGCCCCTCTGCCCATTTTGAATCAGGTGTGTGTGTGTGTGTGTGTGTGTGTGAGTGTTCAATTTTGGGAGTTCGCCAGGTACAGTGGCTCATGTCTGTAATCCCAGCACTTTGGGAGGCTGAGGCAGGAAGATCACTTGAGCTCAGGAGTTCAAGACCAGCCTGAGCATCATGGCAAAACCCTGTCTCCACAAAAAATATAAAAAATTAGCCCAGTGTGGTGGCGTGCACCTGTGGTCCCAGCTACGAGGGAGGTTAAGGTGGGAGGATCACTGGAGCCCAGGAGGTTGAGGCTGCAATGAGCCAAGACTGTGCCACTGTACTCTAGCCTGGGCAACAGAACAAGACCCTGTCTCAAAAAAAAAAAAAAAAAAAAAAAAAAAAGGGCAAAGGACTTGAACAGACATTTCCCCAAATAAGTTATAAGCACATCACAAGATGCTCAAGGCCAGGCACGGTGGCTCACGTCTGTAATCCCAGTACTCTGGGAGGCTGAAGTGGGTGGATCATTCGAGGTCAGGAGGTTGAGTCTGGCCTGGCCAACACATCTCTACTAAAAATACAAAAATTAGCCAGCATGGTGGCATGCACCTACAGTCCAAGCTACTTGGGAGACTGAGGCAAGAGGATATCTTGAACCCAGGAAGCAGAGGTTGCAGTGAGATGAGATGGCACCACTGCACTCCAGCCTGGGCGATAGAGCAAGACTCCATCTAAAAAAAAAAAAAAGAAAGTATTCAACATCACTAATCATTAAGGAAAGGCTAATCCAAACATTGAGACATCACTTTACACCCAAAGAACAAAGTAAGTGTTGATGAGGATGTGGAAAACTGGAACCCTTGTGCACTGTTCATAGTAACGTAAAATGGTGTAGCTGATGTGGAAAATAGCACAGCGGGTCCTCAAAAAATTTAAAAATAGAATTACCATTGATCCAGCAATCAGGTATATACCCAAAAGGACTGAAAGCAAAGTCTCAAAGAGGTATTTGTACACCCACGTTCACAGAAGCATTATTCATAATAGCTAAAACATGGATCCAATCCAAGTGTCCACAGATATATGAATGGATAAGTAAAATCTATATAATGGAACAGGATTCAGCCTTACAAAGAAAGGAAATTCTGATACATGCTACAAGATGGATGTACCTTGAAGACATTATGCTATGTGAAATAAGCCAGTCTGATTCCATTTATATGAGGTGCTTAGAGTAACCCAATTTATAGAGACATAAAGTAGAATGGTGAGTGCCAGGGACTTGGGTGAGTGGGGAAAGAGGAGTTAGTATTTCAGGGTTACAGAGCTTCAGTTTCGCATGATGAAAAAAAGTCGGCAGATAGTGGTGATGGTTGTTCAATATAAATGTAGCTAACATGACTGAACTGTACACTTGAAAATGGTTAAGAGAGTAAATTCCATATTATGTGTACATAATATATGTAATACGTTCTGAATGTGGACATCCCCTCAAAATTCATACGTTTGTTAAGAGATGGGACCTTGAGGAGGTAAGTCATGAGGGTTGCATTCTATGGGTAGGATCAGTGCCCTTATAAATGAGGTCAAGCTTGACACAGTGGCTGGCACCTACAATCCCAGCTACTCGGGAGGTTGAGGTGGGAGGATTGCTCAAGTCCAAGAGTGGGAGAAAAATAGAGAGGTCAAGGTCAAAAGGCGCTGTCTTGTCCCTTCCACCCTGTGAAGACACAGCATCATTTATGAGGAACAAGCCCTCACCAGATACCCAATCTGCTGGTGCCTTGATCTTGAACTTCTCACCTTCCAAAACTGTTAAGAAATAAATTTCTCGGCCTGGCCAACATGGTGAAACCCCATCTCTACTAAAAATGCAAAAATTAGCTGGACATCTTGGCAGGTACCTATAATCCCAGCTACTTGAAAGGCTGAGGCAGAAGAATCACTTGAACCCAGGAGACGGAGATTGCAGTGAGCTAAGATTGCGCGACTGTCCTACAGCCTGGGTGGTTAAGAGTGAAACTCTGTCTCAGAAAAAAAAAAATCTTCAGGCCGGGTGCAGTGGCTCACGCTTCTAATCCTAGCACTGAGACTGAGGCAGGCAGATCACTTGAGGTCAGGAGTTCGAGACCAGTCTGGCCAACACAGTGAAACCCTGTCTCTACGAAAAGTACAAAAATTAGCAGGGTGTGGTGGCATGTACTTGTAATCTCAGTGACTTGGGAGGCTGAGGCAGAAGAATCGCTTGAACCCAGGAGGTGGAGGTTGCAGTGAGCTGAGATTGTGCCACTGCACTCCAGCCTAGGCGATAGAGCAAGACTCCATCTCAAAAAAACAAATTTAAAAAATAAAAAATAAAATAAATAAATTTCTATTGTTTATAAATTACCCAGAATAAGACTGTTTGGTTATAGCAGCCCAAATGGACGAAGACAATGTATTTTACCACAGTTTTTTCAAATGGGGGACAAAAAAACTCCTGCACTGCAAAAACCTAAGACAGTCTCCTTCCAATTTCTCCCCCACTCAAATGTCCTTTTCTTGTCACTCTACAAACCTCTGCTCTTACTCACATGGGGCCACATGTGTATCAGGCATCAAAGGAGAGGTCAGGCTGGGTGAGGTGGCTCATGCCTGAAATCCCAGCACCTTGGGAATGTGAAGCTGGTGAATGAATCACCTGAGGTCAGGAGTTCAAGACTAGCCTGTCCAACATGGTGAAACCCCATCTCTACTAAAAATACAAAAATTAGCTGGGCGTGGTGGCAGACGTCTGTAATCCCAGCTACTCGGGAGGCTGAGGCAGGAAAATCACTGGAACCGGGGAGGCGGAAGTTGCAGTGAACCAAGATCGTGCCATTGCACTCTGGCCTGGGCAACAAGAGTGAAACTCCATCTCAAAAAATAAAAAAAGAGGCCAGGTGTGGTGGCTCACACCTGTAATCCCAGCACTTTGGGAGGCCAAGGCGGGTGGATCACAAGGTCAGGAGTTCGAGACCAGCCTGGCCAATATGGTGAAACCCTGTCTCTACTAAAAATACAAAAATTAGCCAGGCATGGTGGCGTATGCGTGTAGTCCCAGCTACTTAGGAGGCTGAGGCAGGAGAATTGCTTGAACCTAGGAGGCAGAGGTTGCAGTGAGCCAAAATCACACCACTGCACTCCAGCCTGGGTGACAGAGAGAGACTCGATCTCAAAAAAAAAAGAGGTCAAATTGCATTAACAATTCTCAACCAGGTCCACTCACCATCTACAAGCTTCCTAGGGCCATACCCAGTGACCAGGACAGGAATGCAATTCCGCATCTAGTATTATCCAAGATGCAGATTTCTAACAAGAATCTGATGGCAATGGCCTTTCCAAAGATTGGTAGCTTTCCGGGAGGGTAGGGAGAGGACAGACTTCTCACCATCACCAAGGGGGTGAACTGAAGAACGGGAAAAAGCCAGCACTGATTCCAGATGTCATAATTTCTTCATAACCAAGCATGGTTAGAAAGCAAGAACGCTTAAGTACCAGCCTTTCTTTCTCTTTATTTGAAAATGTTTAAGAGATGTGGGGAAACGCCAGACATGGCCTCAGAAGACCGGGACTCAAATTCTAGCCGTGGTGGGTCACTGACAGGATTTTACAACCAGCCCTGGGTCAGAGAAAGCCTTGAGAAATACAGAGAATCTAAAGAATCGAAACTGTATCTACTTCATATATAACAGTATCTATTTTATATTTAGTAAGTATGGCCACAAAAATAGGTAGACCTATACTTTTATTTAAGCACATGGGCTGTGAGACCATCCCCATTTGGAGGCAGAATGGTGGCAATGGAGCAGGTCTGAATAGCAGATAGATTCAAAGGTCAGTTTCATCCCACCCAGAGGTCTCTTTAATTATAAAGAAAATATCATCTAGTTGAGAAAGCAAGGCCAACAGTTGATTAGGAAAATAATTCACCGTAGTTTAAAATCATGTATTTATTTCCTTATTACGTAAGCTTCTCTAATTCCAGGAAGATAATCAGATTGAATACAGACAAGGCTAAGAAAATAGTATTTATAGTCTTAAGAAATCTGTGTGTTACCTGTTACTTTATGCACTCTAAGACAATATGGTCTGTTCAGAATTACAAATCAGTCTTTAGATTCCAATTAAAACTAGGAACTGAGGCCAGGCATGGTGGCTCACACCTGTAACCCCAGCATTTTGGGAGGCTGAGGCAGGTGGATCACTTGATACTAGTTTGAGACTAGCACGGGCGACATAGTGAAATCCCATCTCTACCAAAAAAATGTTTAAAAAATCAGCCAGACATGATGCGCATGCCCAGCTACTCAGGAGGCTGAGATGGGAGGATCACTTGAGCATGGGAGATGGAGGCTTCAGTGAGCCATGGTCACAGCAGTGCAAGCCAGCCTGGGTGACGGAGCAAGACCCTGTCTCAAAACAAAAAACATGTAACTGAGTAATTAGCTTAGACTTGTGATTTTAAGTAGAAATGTTACTAAGTTTAAAATCAGAACTGGCAGAAGACAAACGCATGAAAAGATATTTAAAATCAGTAGTCATTAGGAAAATTCAAATTGAAACCATGAGATAACCCCATATACCTTTTAAAATGGCTAAAATTTCAAAGACTAACCATACCCGCTGTTGGGGAGGATGTGGAGAAACCGGAATTCTCATACACAGCTGGCAGGAATGTAAAATACAACCACATCAGAAAATTTGGCAGTTCAAGTTAAACATACATACAGCTACCATAGGATCCGGCCACTCCACTCCTAGGCATTCACCCAAAAGAAAAGAAAATATATGCCCACACAAAGACTTACACACAAATGTTCACAGCAGCTTTATTTCTAAATGCGAAAAAGAAGAAGCACCTGAGACAACCAACAACAGGGGACTGGCTAAACTGTAATACCCATATAACAAAATCAGCAAACAAACAAATAAAAAAAATGTGGTCAGGCCGGCGGCTGACGCCTGGAATCCCAGCACTTTGGGAGGCCGAGGCAGGCAAATTATGAGGTCAGGAGATCGAGAACATCCTGACCAACATGGTGAAACCCTGTCTCTACCAAAAATACAAAACTCGGCCAGGTGTGGTGGTGCACATCTGTAATCCCAGCTACTCAGGAGGCTGAGGCAGGAGAATCGCTTGAACCAGGGAGGCGGGGGTTGCAGCGAGCCAAGATCATACTACTGCACTCCAGCCTGGGTGACAGAGCAAGACTCCATCTCAAAAATAAAAAAAATTAAAAAATGAACAGTGGCTCACGCCTGTAACCCCAGCACTTCGGGAGGCCAAGATGGGAAGTGGGGAAGACTGCTTGAGCTCAGGAGTTCAAGACAAGCCTAGCGGCCAGGTGTGGAGGCTCATGCCCGTAATCCCAACACTTTGGGAGGCTGAGGCGGGTGGATCATTTGAGGTCAGGAGTCCAGATCAGCCTGGCCAACATGACAAAACCCCATCTCTACTAAAAATACAAAAGTTAGCCGGGTGTGGTGGGCTGGATGCCTCTAGTCTCAGCTACTCAGGAGGCTGAGGCAGGAGAATTGCTTGAACCTGGGAGGCAGAGGCTGCAATGAGCCAAGATTGTGCCACTGAACTCCAGCCTGGGTGACAGAGCAAAACTCTATCTGAAAAAAAAAAAAAAAAAAAAAGACAACCCTAAGCAATGTATCGAGATTTCACCTCTACTAAAGATTAAAATAATAACAATAATAATAACCAGGCATAGTGGCACACACCTGTAGTTCCGCTACTCAGGAGGCTGAGGTGGGAGATCACCTGAGCCCAGAAGGTCAACGCTACAGGGCGCTATGATCACACCACCATATTCCAGCTTGGGTGACAGAGCAAGACTCTGTCTGGAAAAAAAGGAAGAAAGAAAAGAAGGAAATGAACTATCAATACATGCAACAACATGAACATATCTCAAGATAATTATGCTTAGTAAAAGAAGGCAGAGAAAAAACAATATATACTATATGAGTCAATTTATGGGAAATTCCAGAAAATGGAAACTAACCTATAGCAACAGACAGCAGTTCCATGGTTTCCTGAAGGGTGTGGAGGCAGAGGAGAAATTCCAAAGTGGTGAGTGTGCTCACTCTGGACTGCAGTGATGGCTTCGCAAGTGTAAACATATATTAAAACCTGCCAAATTGTACACCTGAAATATGTGCAACTTATTATATCTCAATAGTACCCCAATCAAGCTGTTGAGAAAACTATAATGTATCACGCCTGTAATCCTAGCACTTTGAGAGGCCAAGGCGGGCTGATTGCTTGAGCTCAGGAGATCGAGAGGAGCCTGGGCAATGTGGTACTTTTGTCGTTACAAAGTACAAAAATTAGCCGGGTGTGGTGGCTTGACCCTGCAGTCAGTCACTCAGGAGGCTGAAGAGGGAAGATCACCTGAGCCTGGGAAGAGGAGGCTGCAGTGAGCTGAGTCTGTGCCACTGCACTCCAGCCAGGTGACAGACGAGACCCTGTCTCAAAACAAACAAAAATAAATAAAACACAAAACAATATAGGAAAGTTTAAGAAAAGTAACATACGGCTTTATTTATTAGATTTACAAGAGTCATTTAGGTATTAGAGATTTTATTTTAATCAGATAAATAGAAGAATTATTATTTTAAGATGGAGTCTCGCTCTGTTGCCAGGCTAGAGTGTAATGGCGTGATCTTGACTCACTGCAACCTCTGCCTCCCAGTTCAAGCTATTCTCTGCCTCAACCTCCAGAATAGCTGGGATCACAGGCACACGCCACCACACCCAGTTAATTTTTGTATTTTTAGTAGCGATGGGGTTTCACCATGTTGGCCAGGATGGTCTTGATCTCTTGACCTCATGATCTGCCCACCTCGGCCTCCCAAACTGCTGGGATAATAGGCGTGAGCCACCATACCTGGACAGAAGAATTATTAAAATAGTTAAAGGAAGTTGAATGTAATTTATAAATTCAATTGAAAATTTTCAGATGAGTTTCATTAAGTTTGCAAATGGAACAAAGTATTAATCAAAAAGCCCTCTGAGGCCAAGAGCGGTGGCTCATGCCTGTAATCCCAGCACTTTGGGAGACTGAGGCAGGCAGATCACTTAAGCTCAGGAGTATAAGACCAGCCTGGCCAACATGATGAAACCCCATCTCTACTAAAAATACAAAAAAATTACTCGGCATGGTGGCACATGCCTGGAATCCCAGCTACTCGGGAGGCTGAGGCAGAGAATCGCTTGAACCGGGAGGCGGAGGTTGCGGTGAACCAAGATCACACCATTGCACTCCAGCCTGGGTGACACAGCAAGATCCTCTGAGAGTACATGTTAAAATGTCCTAGAATCATAAATAGATCAGAGATTTATAGGCTACACTTAGAAGCTAAACTTAAAAGACTAGCCCTTAAAATAACTAGGTTTCTGAATTCATAATTTTATCAAATTGAAAATCAACCTTTTTCAACCAAAGTAATTTCTGAATAATGTTTGCATTACACAAAAACCCAGGGGTAGGAGTGGGTATGGCATCGAAACCTCCCGCAGACACGCCACTCATGTCACCCGAAACTCATCAAGTCACTTAATCTCTCTAGTTTCTCTGAACCTTCACTTCCTCACCCGTTGCAAGAGAAAAATGTTTTCCAGAATAAATAATATACTTATTATTGATTTAACATTAATACATTTCACATTGATACACAGCATGTGCATGAGAGAAGGCGTTCAGAGAAGCATAAAGTGGTGTGCAAACATAAGAAATGGGCAGCACGTGTCACTTCAGTCACTGCAGCGCCCAGTGACAGACATGGGAAAGGTGACACAGCCCCAGAGACTAAGCATGACTCAGCACAGCCAGGTCGCGGAATTTTCCCAAAGCCTTGCTGTGATGTCATGGTGGATGTCATCAGGAGAGGAGCTGCCACAGAAGCAGTCAGGCCCTTCCACACACAGACAGTGGAAATGTACTCCCAGCTGTCCTATGATCTCCCGGACCCACCCCTTTCTCTGGCCTCAAGGCAAATCAGGACAAGGAGGTAACAGAAGATCAGGGAACCAGAGTAGCGCTGGGAGTACCTGGGGCAATGCCTTCAAGCATAACACTTAACAACAAAAGGCCACATTCATGTTCCTCCAGGATCCCAGGAGAACGCTGAAGAGGAGGGGAGGGTGACAAGCTTAGAACACAGAGCCTCAGTCCCTCGGCAAAGCTGAAGTCAGCAGAGCCTTGGGAACTGAGGAGCCAAACAAGCTTTGACAATTCCATAACATGGAAGAAGAAGGCCCTTCTTGGTGACTGATTTTCATACTGATGGATCTAAGGGAAGACATCAATAAAAGATAGCAATCTTAAAAGAAAAAAAAATGGAATCAGCATCTGGGATTCTGCTAACCAGCCTTCTCCAGGCTTCAGTTTCTTCAGTTTCACAAGACAAGTGGTTTGGGGGGAACGTTCTCCAACACCGCCACCTCTCATTGTAGGGACACAAGTAAGAGAAATAACATCCAACTCTATCAGCCAAGAATAACAGGACAGAACAAGCAGAGAGAACAACGGCGTGAAAATCACGGAGGGTGGAGTTCTTCCACGTTGTGGCCATTCCCACCCAGAGCTCACTGCCCTTACTAAATGGTAGCGTGCGGACGGCAGCTGCTGGCCCAAGATCTAGGTCTAAGGGAGGACTGCGGGAAATCTCACACAGGAAACCAGCTCCTGCCGCACGAAGGGTCGTCTGAGGAAAACCCCCACATAATGGATAAAAAACCGAGAAAAACTCCTGTACCAAGGAATCCCCACTCAGCACTGGACATGAGCGCTGGAGAAAGCTGTCCCTGAGCCACCAAGTCCCCAAGTCCCCAGTGAGCCTAAAAGGAGGAGCATTATTGATGTCACAGACTCTGGGAGAGCACCTGGCTCCCTGGCTCAGCTGCTCCTGAAGACCAGCAGAGGAAGAGAGGACCGGACTAGCAGAGGACCAGCTGGAAGGCTCTGGAATTTAGGCTGAAGGAGGCCACTGAACCTCCCAGGCACCTGCCACCAGGGAAATACGTGTTAGGGAAACCTTAAAAGCAGTAGAGCCAGTCAGGCATGATGGCTCACACCTGTAATCCCAGCACCTGGGGAGGCTGAGGCAGGCAGATCACCTGAGGTCAGGAGTTCAAGACCAGCCTGGCCAACATGGTGAAACCCCGTCTCTACTAAAAATACAAAAATTAGGCTGGGCACGGTGGCTCATGCCTGTAATCCCAGCACTTTGGGAGGCCCAGGCGAGCAGATTACCCAAGGTCAGGAGTTCAAGACCAGCCTGGCTAACACGGTGAAACCCCATCTCTACTAAAAACACAAAAACTGGCCAGGTGCCGTGGCTCATGCCTGTAATCCCAGCACTTTGGGAGGCCAAGGTGGGCAGATCACAAGGTCAAGAGATCGAAATCATCCTGGCCAACATGGTGAAACCCCATCTCTACTAAAAATATAAAAAATTAGCTGGGTGTGGTGGGGCACATCTGTAGTCCCAGCTACTTAGGCTGAGGCAGGAGAATCGCTTGAAGCAGGGAGGCAGAGTTTGCAGTGAGCCGAGATCATGCCATTGCACTCCAGCCTGGCAATAGAGCAAGACATTGTCTCAAAAAAAAAAAAAAAAATTAGCCAGGTGTGGTGGCACATGCCTGTAAAATATACAGGGGAAGAAGGGGCAAGTCCCCTTTCCCTCCTTGTCACTGTGAATGGCAAAGGCTGTCACCCTCTGAAAACACGTGTCAGGTGACTTTACAACCAGCTGGCAAGGCCACCTCGCACCACAGTTGCCTGCTTTCCACGCTGACTCAAGGGGTCTTCTCAGAGGCGGCCCAGCCCCAAAGATTCTTCCTCCCCAGCTTCCCAAGCTGACCATATCCTTGAGAAGCAGGGCCTGCAGCTGAGGCTGGCCAGCTGCCAACTGGGGCCAGAAGGGAGCCAGATGTCACTTTCCTGTAAAAACCAAGGGCCGCCAGAAACAGACAAGGACTGCTTGGGTATTATCCAAAATCAGAATGCAGCCTTTTTTTATTGATTGGGCTTGGACCTGACATGCCACACTGCTGGCCTCCACAGCCGCTCCCTGGGAAGCCCCCCACACATCCCACGGCCCGGATTCAGGCACAGGACTTACCCTTAGTGTTTGGTCAGCTCTCCAGAAGGAAACGCTATCTAAAGCAAAAGAAAAAAAAGCATTACTCTCATTGCTCCAGGCAGTCCCCAGAGAACCTAGGAGTGGCAACAACATAGATTTTTTTTTTTTTTTGAGACATAGTCTCACCACACTGCTGTCCAGGCTGGAATGCAGTGGCGTGATCTCAGCTCACTGCAACCTCTGCCTCCTGGGTTCAAGCAATTCTCCTGCCTCAACCTCCGGAGTAGCTGGGATTACAGGCATGCGCCATCATGCCCAGCTAATTTTTATATTTTTGATAGAGACAGGGTTTTACCATGTTGGCCAGGGTGGTCTCAAATTGCTGACCTTAGGTGATCCACTTGCCTCAGCCTTCTGAAGTGCTGAGATTACAGGTGTGAATCACTGCGCCCAGCCAAAACCACAGATTTTAGAACCCAGAGACTGTTTCTTTGCTTCCATCTCAGGGGAGTCTCTGAGGGCACCAGGAGGGCACAGGGTTGGAAGTGCCAGCTCTGTTGTCCCGCTGCCTGGACTGCACCCCTTGTTATTCCGACAGCTGCTCTATTATCACACAAAGTGTTTCCTCATCTGTAAAACGGGAATAATAACATCGCCCATCTCACAGTGTTCTAGGGGATGCCCGATGAGGCAGCACATGCAAAGCCCTGGCACCATGCCTGGCACAGAAGACACACTGGGGCATTAGCCGACAGCCTTGGTGGGAAGCACTTAAGTAAAACCCTTTTCTTACACCCACTACACATGAACATGAAGTTCTAGAAACGGTTCTTGTTTTATTTGAAGTGCTTTCTCTTCTTGCCCACTCCATCAAGCCTCAGGCCTACTTTCTCTGCATTTCCGCAGATCTGTCTCTAATCCTTCAGGAGCTCCCTCTGAATTCTCGGAGTCTGGTTTCTATCTCACTCCGCAACTTGACACTAATGACGAGCTGTCTTACGTGACCTGAGACGTGTCCCCTATTTCCCAGCTATTTCCTCAAGTCCTTTCCTGCAGAGTCCCCTTCCTGCCATACGTAATAGCACACCTCGTGTTTATGCCCATGGGAGCCCACAGTTGGGATTGTGTGATCACTTTTCAGAGTTTTATCGACGGCTTATTTCCGAAAGGCCACATACACCTGCTCTAGCCACTAGTCAATGAACAGCAAAATGGAAACACAGGCCAGCAAGCTCAAATCCCTGTTCAGAGAAAACCAGTTGCCTTGATAGATAATGTCAAGGCTGAAATTCAACGTCTGGGGCACTCAATTCAATAAAATATTCACTGAGCACATGCCTTGCACAAGGAACTGTATGTACACTCAGGCTCTGCCCACGAAGTGCCAAAAAGCAAATTGTTGGGGGCTGGTTAAAAGAAATAAAAATGGGATGGCACGTGAGAGGCACTCCAGCAGTGAGCATCTCTGGCCTTCCGAGCTGTATGACTCTGAGCAAGTTATTTCACCTCTGTGTCTCATCTATGAGTCCGTCATTTCTAAGAGATGGATCTAATAGTACCTTTGTAATAGGATTGTTGTGATAATCACATTATGTGTATGTAAGGGGCTTAGCAAGGCCCTCACTACTACACAGTAGTTGGCTTTTATTAATAAATCAAAGGCTGAGCGAGGTGGCTCATGCCTGTAATCCCAGCACTTTGAGAGGCCAAGGCGGGCAGACCATCTGAAGTCAAGAGTTTGAGACCAGCCTGACCAACATGGAGGAAACTCTGTCTCTACTAAAAATACAAAATTAGCTGAGCATGGTGGTACATGCCTGAAACCCCAGCTACTCGGAAGGCTGAGGCAAGAGAATCACTTGAACCCGGGAGATGGAGGTTGCAGGTGAGCCAAGATCGCACCACTGCACTCCAGCCTGGGCAACAAAAGCGAAACTCCGTCTCAAAAAAAATAAAATAAATAGGCCGGGCGCGGTGGCTCACGCCTGTAATCCCAGCACTTTGGGAGGTTCAGGCGGGTGGATCACGAGGTCAAGAGATCAAGACCATCCTGGTCAACATGGTGAAACCCCATCTCTACTAAAAATACAAAAAATTAGCTGGGCATGGTGGCGCGTGCCTGTAATCCCAGCTACTCAGGAGGCTGAGGCAAGAGAATTGCCTGAACCCAGGAGGCGGAGGTTGCAGTGAGCCGAGATCACGCCATTGCACTCCAGCCTGGGTAACAAGAGCAAAACTCCGTCTCAAAAATAAAATAAAATAAAATAAAATAAATAATTACTTATCATCATCATTGTTATTAAAAGAGACCCCAGTCCAACTGAATTGATTTAGCAAGCTTTAATAAAGTCCTGTGTCTCAAAGAATATTTTGACAGGACAAGATAAGAGGGAAGGCCCTGCAGAAAACAAGGTCACGAAGAACAAGAGCAGAGGGACAGTGAGAATCGAGTGTGGGGGAACAGTGACTAGTCTCACTATGGGGCTGACACAGAAGACGGAACCTGAGGGGTCAAATGGAAGAAAGAGCTCAACAGGTAGAATCGTATTAGAGAGTCTTGAAGGCCAAGATGAAGCAAGCTTTTCATTCCGTAAGAGGAAATGGTTTATGCTTTTGCCCATTTCCTGTCTTCCACCGTCAGGCCTGACTCCTTTGGCAAAGTGTCCACAGGTGAGACTAGAAGGTGGCTAAGAGAAAGAGAGGAAGGCACGGTCAGTCAGTCAGGCCCCAGTGAGGCTTCAGAGTGAGCAGGCAAAATGCCCCACTGCTGTGAAGAACGTCTCTGGGTGAGGAACCTGCCCCAAAGCGGGAACTTTCAGGATAGGAGAATCAGGGCCCATTCAGATGGAGGCAAGATGCTACTGGGAGGCAGCCAAAGAGAAGGCCGTGCTCATCGTCAACGAACATATTGATCAGACACTGGGCACGGTGGTCACGCCTGTAATCCCCGCATTTTGGGAGGCTGAGGCAGGTGGATCACCCGAGGTCAGGAGCTTGAGACCAGCCTGGCTAACATGGTGAAACCCCATCACTACTTTAAAAATACAAAAATTAGCCAGGCAAAGGGGTGGGCGACTGTAATCCCAGCTACTCAGGAGGCTGAGGCCAGGAGAATCGCTTGAACCCAGGAGGTGGAGGTTGCAGTGAGCCGAGGTCACGCCAGTGCACCCAAGCCTGGGTGACAGAGCAAGACTTTGCCTCAAAAAAAAAAAAAAAAAAAATTAGCCAGGAGCGGTGGCATGTGCCTGTAATCCCAGCTACTCAGGAGGCTGAGGCAGGGAGAATCGCATGAACCCGGGGAGGTTGCAGTGAGCCGAGATGCACCACTGTACTCCAGCCTGGGTGACAAGAGCAAAACTCCATCTAAAACAAACAAACAAAAAAAAAAATCTCTTCAACAAAACCTCTCCACAATAAAACTTTCTCACTGCTCAAATCCAATCACTGCTTCTCCACTGCCAGTGGCACAAAAAAAGAGTTCCACAATTCACCTCCTCTCTGAAGCCTTCCCAAACCCATTCCCTTCCAGGCCATTTCTCCTCTCTCTTGCTTTAGTGGGTGGCTTGCTGTGATTTACTGGCCTCTACTGAACTCCCGCTTCCATGTCCTCCTAGGGCCAATACCTTGCCCACAAGGCTCTCTACAAACATCTGCAGCAGGCTGCCTCAGCTGCTTATGTTTTGTTTATTTTTCTCTCTCTCAATTGGTTTGTCAGCAGTTGCAAGACAAGGTTTAACCTCATCGCCCGTGCTGTCTCTCAGCCCAATGCAGGGATAGGAACACTGTCGGTGTGCAAAAGAATGTGATTAAGAGTTCAGCAGTTAAGAAGAGCGTGCAGGCAGGAAGCTGTAGCTGCAAGTGAGAGAAATGCTGAGCACATCCACCCCCAGCACAAGTGTTTGCATCACATACCAGGAAAGGGGGCCTTGGGGGAGGCCAGCCAGGGCTGCTGGTGGCAGTGGTTAAGGAAGCAACGGGGAAGCAGATGGTAGGCGCTCTGGAGGTTCTGGTTGCGATTGGCAAGTATTGGTACTTCTCTGAGCCTGTTTTCTCAGCTGGAGAAGGGGTAAGGAGCCCTGCCCTACCTCTTCTCACAAAATGAAGACATAATCTGATTTTTAAAAATTTCAGGCCGGGCACGCCTGTAATCTCAGCACTTTGGGAAGCCAGGGCAGGTGGATCACTTAACCCTAGGAGTTCCAGACCAGCCTGGGCAACATGACGGAACCCAGTCTCTCCCAAAAAATACAAAACTTAGCTAGGTGTGGTGGCGCCCGCCTGCAGTCCTCAACTGGGGGACTGAGGCAGGAGGATCGCTTGAGCCCGGGAGGTCGAGGCTGCAGTGAGCCGAGATCACGCCACTACACTCCAGCCTGGGTGGGTGATACCGAGACCCTGTCTCAAAAAAAAAAAAAAAAAGAAAAGAAAAGAAAGAATTTCAAAGTTGCCAGGGACCTAGGGACTTGGCCTAACTCCATCAATTGTGGGATCAGGAAAGAGCTCTTCAGAGGTGAAAACTCCTCCAATCCAAGTGCGCAGAGCAAATCAGGCTGTGAGTAACCTGCAGGGAAGGTCCACAGAGCCAGGGCTTCCGACAATGACGCACTTTGTAAACTACTAAAACCTGGAGAAATAAGGAGCTGAGCCCAGCCCCACCTCCTGAAATGAGCGGCCTTGGGCAAATCACTGCCTCTGGGCACCTCGAGCTCTCCCGTCGGAAATAAAGTGGAGGATCCTACGGGAGGCGGAGTGCGAGCGCCAGGAACAAGAAAAGCCCCCGCCTTACACGCCGCGGCTTCCTGCAGAGCTGAGCCACATCCAGTACGATGAGGACAACTTGGGCTCCCGATCCTGACAGACTTGGGGTCGAACCCTCAGGGACCTCGCGCAAGGCGCTTTAGTCAATCTCTCCATCTGCAAAAATGGGCCCGAGAGGAGGAATGAGGGGGCCCGCGGGCGGCCGCGACGGAGGAGCGCTAGCGGGCTAGGGCTGGGGCTGGGGCTGGGGCTGGGGCCGGGGGCGGGCCCGGGGGCGGGTCGAGCCGGCCGAGCCCCCGCGCGAAGGGGTGGGGCGGCGCCCGCCGCGTCGCGTCGCGCACCGCCCGCCGCCGTACGCCGCGTCGCGTCGCGCACCGCCCGCCGCCGTCTCCTCCAGCCGTCACTCGCGGAGCCCGCGCCGCCTTTGCGCGCGCGACCCTTACATAAGCGTCCCTCGCGGCGGCGCCGGCGCACGTCCACCCGCTCCGACCCGCCGCGGGAAGAGGACCGAGCGGAGCGCGGCGGACACTCACCTCCTCGCTGCCGCCAGTCCCTGCCTCCGCCTCTACCGCCGCTGCCTCCACTGACACACAACAGCTGCGGTCTCCGTGCAACCGAACTTGCTGCAGCCCCGGCCCCGCCTTCCGGACTTTCTATTGGCCCAGACAGCCCAACCCCTCCCGTTATTGGGCAGTGTTCTCCGTCTCTCCTCGCCCCTTGCCTCTGGACTCCTCCCTACGCCCGCCTGTCCGTCACGTTTAAGCCTTGGCGCCCCACGTGAGCCCCGCCCCCCGTACCCGGCAAGCGCCTGGATTGGTGGCGAGGCTGGGAGAGCCCGCCCCTGGCGCACCACCGCCTACTCTCTTGTCTCCGGAGCCTCACGTGGGCCGCCGGACCCAGACCAAGGCCCGCAATAGGCGGAAGTGGCCGGGCTGCGGCTCGCAGTTATTGGCTGTCGGCGGGGGTGGGGACGTTCGATTCATTCAGCCGAAAGCACGTGTCTCCCAAAGCTGCAAGCATAACAAGTCGCACTGGGGCTCTGGCGTCCCGGCTAGACGCAGATACGCGCTGGCGAAAGAAGAGGTCGGAGGAAAAGCTAACGTTAGCGAAGGGCAGGAGGAAGGAGAAAGCGCTTGTGCCGCACGGGTTACATGACTGTGTCATTTAGCAGCTCCATGGGTGATGATGGGGGTCTGGAGTCAGTCTGTGTGACCTTGGGCGAGCAACTTAACCTCTGAGTTTCGGTTTTCTAATCAGCAGAGCGAAGCCGCTGAGGACCTAGAGGGTTTGGAAGGCTTGTTTAAGACACAAGAGGAAAGCTTTCACAAGTGGAACGAGTGACTGAGGCCTAAGTCGCTATCATCGAGGCTTATTAATCCAGTTTGAGGGCGTGCCCGGGAAAAACACGAACCACAGACACATCCGTGGTTGTTTTTCCTAAGCGGTTTTCGGGAGGTTTAGTATTTGTACATTTCCTTAAAGGGGGCGTGAGGGGAAGGCTTGTAGGAAGAAGGGCAAGTAGGCTATTAGGGACAGTAGTTACATTCCTTTTTTTTTTTCTTTTTTGAGTCAATTCTCCTTAATAATAGTAGTTACATTCCTATGGGAGTTTAGTTACCTCCCGACAAATCTACATAAAATAAGTTAAGTGTCTCAAGAGAAAGACCAAAGGAAGCGTCAGTTATGCAGCTGTATCTGGGTAGGTGGAGTCTTGACTTAGTTCTGCACCTGGGAAGATAAGCTTGTAATGACATTATTATTGTGGGATTTTTAGGAGCTAGACTTAGATTGTAGACCTAAAACTACAATTGGCCTGTCCTTGTTTATGGGAGGCCAGCAAGAATTTACTTGTGATTGATCTGTGGGGGCAGGACTTCCCAGATGCCTGAGGCTTCTTGCCTTTTCCTGTGCATCTGCCTGTTGCCTAATGCTAGTTAACAGCTATTATTTTGGAAGAGGGTGTTGGAATGACTCAGCTTCAGGGCTTAATCTTCACTTTTGCATAAATTGGGGCGGGAGTGGGGTTCTAAGATTTTTACTTTTTTTTTAAATTTTTGAGACGGAGTCTCTGTCACCCAGGCTGGAGCAGCTCACTGCAACCTCTGCCTCCCGGGTTCAAGCAAATCTCCTGCCTCAGCCTCCCGAGTAGCTGGGACTACAGGCACCTGACACCACACCCGGCTAATTTTTGTATTTTTAATAGAAACAGGGTTTCACTGTGTTGGCCAGGCTGATCTCGAACTGCTGCTTGTGATCTACCCGACTCGGCTTCCCAAAGTGCTGGGCTTACAGGGGTGAGCCACCTCGCCCTGCCGAGATTTTTACTTTCTTTTTTTTTTTTTTTTTTTTGAGACGGAATCTTGTTCTGTCGCCAGGTGCCAGGCTGGAGTGCAGTGGTGCAATCTTGGCTCACTGCAACCGCTGCTCCCCGGGTTCAAGCAATTCTCCTGCCTCAGCCTCCCCAGTAGCTGGGACTACAGGTGTGCGCCACCACGCCCAGCTAATTTTCGTATTTTAGTAGAGACGGGGTTTCACCATGTTGGCCAGGCTGGTCTTGAACTCCCGACCTCAAATGATCCTCCCACTTCAGCCTCAGAGTGCAGGGATTACAGGTGTGAGGGTAAGAAAGACCTCTTTAAGATTTTCCTTTTAATGAAAAGCAGCCCCAAAATCACTTATTTTCTAACAAAGAACAGCCTGTAAAATCAAGCTGGAGACATAAGCAAACTGAAAGCTTGAATGGGTGAATGCCGGCAGCCGTTCCAGTCGGAAAAGGCTACCTGGGAGCGAGGCATGTTCAATATGGCACGATCTTCCCTTTTCTTTGTCAATCTGGTGTACTGTAAAGAACAGACAACATGGTGGCCAAGTAGAGAAATCATCTGCATAATAAAAGATTAGGGTGGGATGGCCATCTTCTTCACACATTATGTAAATGTCACACCTGGTCCAACCAATCTCTTAGGCCCTATGTAGATCAGACACTGCCTCCTCAAGCCAGTCTATAAAACATCACGCATTTCACCACAAAACCACATGACCTGTTGGGGCACCCCTGTCTCTTCAGGAGAGAGAGCTATTCTCTTTTCTCTTTCTTTCACCTACTAAATGTCCACTTTTTTTTTTTTCTTTTTGAAAGAGAGTCTTGCTCTGTCACCAGGCTGGAGTGCAGTGGCGCAATCTCGGCCCACTGCAACCTCCGCCTCCTGAGTTCAAGCGATTCTTCCGCCTCAGCCTCCCAAGTAGCTGGGACCACAGACGCGTGCCACCACACCCAGCTAATTTTTTTTGTATTTTTAGTAGAGACGGGGTTTGACCGTGTTGGCCAGGATGGTCTTGATCTCTTGACCTCGTGATCCGCCCGCCTTGGCCTCCCAAAATGCTGGGATTACAGGCGTGAGCCACCGCGCCTGGCTCACTTTTTTTTTTTTTAAGACGGAGTCTCGCTCTGTAGCCCAGGCTGGAGTGCAGTGGCATGATCTTGGCTCACTGCGACCCCCCCTTCTTGTTTTCTTATACATTGTTACACTCCTTTCCTGCTATGTTAACTCTTAATTTTAATCACTCAGGGAGATGGATTTGAGACTGATCTTCTATCTTCTTGGCTGTAGCACCCAATTAAAGCCTTCTTCCTTGGCAATAATTGTTGTCTCACTGATTGGCTTTCTGCAGAGAGAGCAGCAGGACTTAGATGGAGCCCCTGGTGTTTCAGCAACAAGACCCCCTGCACTGCAGTGCTAGTTTTAGAAGTGCTCCAAGTGGTTCTAATGGAATCAGTGTGAAGTCCCACGGAGAGGCCTAGAGAAATACTATCTAGGCTTCCTGGATGGTCAGAATCTTCCAGGGCCCTTTAAAAACAAAACCAGACTTCTGGCCGCACACCTACCCCTGTGGATAATGATTCAGTAAATGTGGGGTGGGGCCTAGTAATCTTTATTTTTTTTTTTTGAGACGGAGTTTCGCTCTTGTTACCCAGGCTGGAGTGCAATGGCGTGATCTCGGCTCACTGCAACCTCCGCCTCCTGGGTTCAGGCAATTCTCCTGCCTCAGCCTCCTGAGTAGCTGGGATTACAGGCACGCGCCACCATGCCCAGCTAATTTTTTGTATTTATAGTAGAGACGGGGTTTCACCATGTTGACCAGGATGGTCTCGATCTCTTGACCTCGTGATCCGCCCGCCTCGGCCTCCCAAAGTGCTGGTATTACAGGCGTGAGCCACCGCGCCCGGCCTCCCTAGTAATCTTTTTATTGATTTTTTTTTTTCTGAAAGCTCTCTTGAGATTCTTGAGATCTGGGGATCTTGGGAAACTTAGCTGAGCTCCTAGGAGGATGCAGCAGAAGCTGAAGCCGACAGAGGGGCTGTTGCTATTGGTACAGAGGCCCTCACTGAGAAATGCTTTTTCTTTCTTTTCTTTTCTTTTTTTTTTTGAGACAGTTTTTCGCTCTTGTTGCCCAGGTTGGAGTGCAATGGGCAATCTCTGCTCACTGCAACCTCCGGCTCCCAGTTTCAAGCAATTCTCCTGCCCAGCCTCCCTAGTAGCTGAGATACCCGGCTAGTTTTATCTTTATTTATTTAGTAGAGACAGGGTTTCACCATGTTGGTCAGGCTGGTCTTGAACTCCTGACCTCAGGTAATTTGCCCACCTCAGCCTCCCAAAATGCACTGGAATTTAGGCTGCCTTCAAGCCAAAAACTGTACCAGAGTGGCCACAGGCAAGGGCGCAAGGCCATCTCACACAGCTGCAGCCTCCACACTGCAGACACTCCCGGCCAGTGCCTTGCCTGCTCAGTCCCACGCTGGTGGGAGAAATCTCTGGAGGGGGATCAGGGACATCTGGGTTGTCCTTATGATATCCTCAGGGTAAAGCCAGGCTTCTGAATTCTAAACACAGAGGGGTGGGCTGTTTCTCGGCTCATAATAACTGCTATGTTTTGAGAGATTGGCTCAATATCCTCCCACCACCTCGTCTTCCTTCCCGGTTTTTTTGCTTTTTGTTTTTTGGTTTTTTTTAGTTTCGCTCTGTCACCCAGGCTGGAGTGCAGTGGTGTGATCATGGCACACTGCAACCTCCCCCTCCTGGGTTCAAGTGATTCTCCTGCCTCAGCCTTCTGAGTAGCTGGGATTACAGGCACCCGCCACCACACCCGGCTAATTTTTTTTTGTATATTTAGTAGAATTGGTGCTTCGCCAGGTTGGCCAGGCTGGTCTTGAACTCCTGACCTCAGGTGATCCACCCACTTCGGCCTCCCAAAGTGCTGGGATTACAGGCATGAGCCACTGCGCCCGGTCAGGATCTGTAGCTTTGGCTGAGAGCCCCCATCCATCTGGATGCCTCCAGCCTTCTTGTTCCTAATTGCCCTGGCCTTGGCCACCATGTCTGAACTTGCTGGCACACTGTTCTCCCTGCACCCCAGTGGAATAAGGTATCATCATTCCTCTATCTCCAGCGTGCCTTCCTGCCTCTGCTTGCACTGTTTCCCTCTGCATGGGATTCCTTTTCTCAGTAGATTCACCTGATAAACTCTCCACCTGTCATCTCTCTCTCTCTTTCTCTCTCTCTCAAGACTTAGCCCAGCCATTGCCTCCTTCAGGAAGCCCTCCAGGGTCACTCTCATGGTGTAAGGGGCCCTCCTAGGACTCCTATAACACCCTGGGCATCATTTCTAGCTCAGCACCACACTGCTTTGAAATGCGGTGCTTTGCGGTCTGTCCCGCAACACTAGTCTGGGAAGGTAGCTCATTGTTCATGGTGCTGCTGAAATGGCTCAATATCCTCTCACCACCTGCTTCTGCCCTCTTTATAATAGCTGAAGTTAGCTGCCCTGGACTACTCACCATCTAGTCTCAATTTAAAAAGATCCCCAAGGTCACAGGGCTCCCACCTGGGGGCTTGTCACCTCCCCCACCTTCTTCCTGAGTCACTCCTTCTGCAGCCCTGCCCCCAACCCACCCCACAGCCCTCCCCAGATTTCTATCTCCCTGGCTTGGTGCCAGTTCCTGCAAGTCGATGGCACCTCCCTCCCTCCCTCTCAACCACTTGAGCAAACTCCAAGACACCTTCTACCCCAACATCAGCAATGATGCCAAGGGCCATTCGGCTCTCAGCATGACTATTTTGAGAGACCCCGTGTCTGTCACTGAAATCTTTTTTCTGTGGGAGACTACCCCTCCCCCCTGCAACAGCTGCCCCTGCTGACTGCACCTCTCCTCCTCTGACCCCAGGGAAAGGGATAATGGTCGGCTGACATCTTCTGCCCCCACTGCCTAGGGACCAACAGGGGCAGGAGGAAAGTCACTGACCCCGAGACATTTATATCCTGCACAGCTAGAGGTCCTTTATTAAAAGTGCACTGTTGGTTTCTGCTCAGTTCTTCTTTGATTTGTGCTGCTTTTTCTCTGGAAGCCTCTTCAGGGAAGAGAACATACCGGTGCAGGCTGGGTGGAGCCGTCCCCGGTGGAGCACAGGCATACAGAAGCCCCCGCCCCAGCCCTGTGGCCTCAGGCCAGCCTCTCGCTCCCAGAAGGTGGTCCCCGCACAGTCCCGGGACAGTTCCATCACCGCCCTCTCCTAGGGCAGCAGGTCTGAGGAGCCTGTCCTGGCTGTGTCCAGGTTGGAGCAATAACCCAAGTCTAGGATTCCCAGTCGTCCTCATCCTCCTCTGCCTGTGGCTGCTGTGGTGGCGGCAGAGGGATGGAGTCTGACACGTGGGCAAAGGCTCCTCCGGGTCCCTCACCAGCCCCTGGTTCTTTCCCAGAGATGCCTGGAAGGAAAAGGCTGAGTGAGGGTGGTGGGTGGGAAGCACTGGTTCCCCCAGCCCCCAGAGACTTAAACATAGGAAGAAAAAGGCAGGAGAGAATTACGATGTGCCGGCCCAGGGCAGGCAGCGGCCCTGCCTCTTACCCTTGCGCCTCATGACCAGCTTGTTGAAGAGATCTGACATCAGGTCCCCACCTTGGCTCGTGGCTCTCACTGCAATGGGAAAGCCAGAGTGGAGTGAATGGTTCAGTCACATGAAACCCCAGCTCCCTGTCCCCACCCCGACACTCCCCAGCCCTCCAAGGCTACTGTTTCCCAGTTAGCTCAGAGCTTCAGTCTATCCCTGATCCAACACTGGGCACTGATGAGAAAGCGCTTACGTTTGAGGAGCACTCTCCCAGCCACCCTCGGGAACAGGGCCAGGGTGGGCAGCACCACTGCACAGATGGGGAAACCGGCCCAGAGAGGTGAGGCAGCTTGCCTGGGGTCACTGAGCAAGGCACAAGCAGCGCTGGGCGCAAGCTCAGAACCGCAGTGCCCAGGGCACTGCTGCAGTATGCGCAGGCATCCCATCACCCGGTGTCTGCGTTCACAGCAGGCACTATGGGTAGCCTTAGGAGGCCTCAGGTCCAGTCTCTAAAAATAGCTCAGGACGCTGTGGTGGCTGACCATTGCCTTGGACCAGTCTCGGCAGTCGAGGAAGATTCTCCTTGTCACAGTTGGAGCTGAGTGAGCTTAGAGAGGAAAGCTCCACTAAGGCTCCCAACCCAGGAAGGAGCCATGGCCCAGGCAGGAGGGCTGAGGACCTCGGATGGTGGCCCCGGGCTTCTGGCACATGCCCTAGGGGAAGCAGGGGCAGGCTTGCAGGAGCAGGGGGTGGGCGGAAAGCACCCTGTGGACTCAGTGCCAGACGACAGGCAGCGCTTTTGTCCGAGGCCCTCCAACCGCAGGCTCCGGGGCCCGCTCACCTTGCTCCTGCTCCTTCTGCTTCTTCTTCTCCAGCTTTCGCTCCTTCACGCTGTGCAGCTTGGCCTTGCCAATGCCCCCAGCTTGGCGGATGGACTCTAGCAGAGTGGCCCGGCCACCAGAGGGGTCGACCACTTCCCTGGGAGCTCCCTGGACTGGAGCTGGAAGGTGGGGAACAGGACAAGGAAGAAAGGCTGCTCAGGCAGGGCTGCGGAAGCTTAACATATCCAAGAGCCCGCTAGGAGGGAGGGCACCTCCCCTCAAATGAGGAGGCCCGTGTTAGGGATGCTGAGCCTTTGGAGACTGTGCGGGGCCTGGGCACACGGGACCTGGGCACTGACTTCTGCAACACCTGAGTGCAGGCGATGTGTGTGCAGACACTCCCTACCCCTCTCCAGCCCCCACCCTGCAGAGCTGGACCCCTGAGCTAGCCAGGCACTGACTTCTGCAACACCTGAGTGCAGGCGATGTGTGTGCAGACACTCCCTGCCCCTCTCCAGCCCCCACCCTGCAGAGCTGGACCCCTGAGCTAGCCAGGTACTGACTTCTGCAACACCTGAGTGCAGGCGATGTGTGTGCAGACACTCCCTGCCCCTCTCCAGCCCCCACCCTACAGAGCTGGACCCCCGAGCTAGCCAGGCACTGACTTCTGCAACACCTGAGTGCAGGAGATGTGTGTGCAGACACCCTCTGTCCCTCTCCAGCCCCCACCCTACAGAGCTGGACCCCCGAGCTAGCCAGGCACTGACTTCTGCAACACCTGAGTGCAGGAGATGTGTGTGCAGACACTCCCTGCCCCTCTCCAGCCCCCACCCTGCAGAGCTGGACCCCTGAGCTAGCCAGGCACTGACTTCTGCAACACCTGAGTGCAGGCGATGTGTGTGCAGACACTCCCTGCCCCTCTCCAGCCCCCACCCTACAGAGCTGGACCCCCGAGCTAGCCAGGCACTGACTTCTGCAACACCTGAGTGCAGGCGATGTGTGTGCAGACACCCTCTGTCCCTCTCCAGCCCCCACCCTGCAGAGCTGGACCCCTGAGCTAGCCAGGTACTGACTTCTGCAACACCTGAGTGCAGGCGATGTGTGTGCAGACACTCCCTGCCCCTCTCCAGCCCCTACCCTGCAGAGCTGGACCCCTGAGCTAGCCAGGCACTGACTTCTGCAACACCTGAGTGCAGGCGATGTGTGTGCAGACACCCCCTGCCCCTCTCCAGCCCCCACCCTGCACAGCTGGACCCCTGAGCTAGCCAGGCACTGACAGTCAGCTGCACACACGAGCCAGCAGAGGGGTTTTGTGCCACTTCTGGATCCTATAGATGGGAGATATAACCGTAAAGCTGAAATGCTGTAATTTCAGGGACACGGAATCATTTGTTGCTGTAGTTCGTCATTAGACCTTCCTTCCGTAGTTTGTTATCAGGCCTCTTCTTTCCACTGGTTTCACTCGGAATGGGGAACCAGAGCCTCACTTGTTCAGGCCCCCTCTGCCCAGGAGGTGAGCATTTCAGAGCTCTACAGTCTGAAAACCACTATTTTATGAACCAAGTAGAACAAGACATTTGAAATGGGAACTACTTTAAAAAATCAAGGATTTCTGACCCCTTAACAAACCCACAGACAATCCACCTGAGTGCACCGAGCACATCAGCAATGAGACAGAGGTGTCCCCAAAGAGCTGCTCCCACCTGAAGGAGACCCGCTGCTGCCGCTGTCCTGCCTGGCGCCTGGGCCTACGGGGGCCACGGCTACGGGTGGAAGTGGGGGTGCACTGGCCAGCACCTCAGGAGCCGGGGGAGGTGGTGGGGGCGGTGGCGGTGCTGTGAGCACCCCATCTTCTAGGTCTGAAAGAGAAAGTGTGGGGTGTCTAGGGAAGAAGGTGTCTGAGCAGGGAGGTCCCTGGCCCAGCTCCCATCCCAGCGCCCAGCTCACCTGGCTTAAGAGGCTCGGCTACCTCAGTGTGGAAGGTGGGCAGTTCTGGAATGATGCCAGGGGCAGAGGGGGCAATGCCAGGGCCCAGGTCGGCACTGTACATGAGGTCATTGGCAATGCCAGGCAGGTCGGGCAGGTAGGATGGCACATCAATCTCAGGTACTTGGCCCAGGTCTGGCACATAGAAGTAGTTCTCTGGAACCTGCAGGATTAGGTATGGACATGTGAGAGGTGACAGGGACCTGCAGGGGCATACTGCAAGGCCTTGTGTGCACCCCCACGAGCGGAATAAAGGGCTCAACAGCCTTGCCTGGAGAGGAGCCCTGGCAGGGTCCCCAGCCACTGCACCTGTCCCCACCTCAGCCCTGTTTCTCGCACCCCAGCCCTGTTCCTCCCTACCCCAGCCACTGCACCTGTCCTCCCACCCCAGCCCTGTTCCTCCCACCGGCTGGTCCAGCTGCTCTCTCTTGCTGATGGACAAGGGGGCATCAAACAGCTTCTCCTCCATCTCCACCCCCAGCATCACGTGGGTCTTTGTTACAGCACCAGCCAGGGGGTCCAGGAAGACATACTTCTTGTACCTACAGGGGCGACGTGGGGGTCAGGCAAGCTGACACCTGCTGTCCTGAGCCCACATTCCAACCTCTCCCACACCATCAGGAGCACAGTGTGCACGGTGGGGTCCCAGGCCTCCCAAGCCAAGCCACCCAATTACCCCCTGGCTCCCAACCTTGGTGCTATACCTGTGTCTGATGCCCTCGGTCCCCACTAAGCCAGGCCGGGCCTCCCGCCCACACCCCTCGGCCCTGCCTTCTGGCCATACAAGTTCTCGGTGGTGTTGAAGAGCAGCAAGGAGCTGACAGAGCTGATGTTGCTGGGAAGACCCCCAAGCCCCTCCTCTGCGTCATCCTCAGGCTCCGGCTTGGCACTCACGCACACAGGAAAGTACTTCAGCTTCTCCTGGGAGGGCCAGGGGGGCCAAGGAATAGTGAGTGTTTAGTGCTGGGCCAAATCAGCTGCCACCCCTTCCCAGTCAGCCTCCTCTGCGGGACAGAACCCTATGGCAGCCCTGGCTCATCCCCAGCATCCAGGCCTCCAGGTACGTGACAGGCCGTGTGATGTGCATGGCCAGCAGACCTGCAGGGCCCGCTCGTCCAGGGTGCGGTGCTTGCTCTGGATCCTGTGGCGGGGTCATCTCTGCAGGCCAGGGTCCTGGGCACCTGTGAAGATGGAGCCATATTCGGGCAGGTGCTCTGGAGCAGGGTACTTGGCACTGGAGAACACCTGTGGACACAGGGACAAGTCTGAGGGGCCCCAAGAGGCTCAGAGGGCTAGGCTTGCTTGGCAGGAGAGGGTGGGGTTGGGAGCCGGGGCGGGATGAAAGTCCAAGGTATGGGTGGGCAGCAGGGCAGAGACTGGGCAGCCTCAGAGGCATGGAGAAACGGAGGGACAGCCCAGCAGCCTCAGGACACAGGGGTATGGGGGCTACCTTGATGGCCTTCTTGCTGCCCTTGATCTTCTCAATCTTGGCCTGGGCCAAGGAGACCTTCTCCCCGATGGCCTGCACCTGGCTCCGGCTCTGCTGTACCCGCTGGGAGATCCTGCCATGGAGAAGATCACAGAAGCTGGGGCTGCTCCCTACCCCCTGCACACCTCCTGCTCCTAACAGCAGACCTGCTAGGCCAGGTCCTCAGGCAAGGGCTTTTAAGTCAGGATCATCTGCTTGCCAGGGCCGAACTTGGTGCCATCCAGGTGGCCTCTACAAGGACAATCTGACCTGCAGGATCGAGGAGTTGACAGTACTGAGTTCCCTGTACTCGGTAGGGACACGCAGCCACCTGGCACTATGCTGGCACCTGCACGTGTTATCTGAAGGACAGCCTCCAGGGCACGCAGAGGATGGTATTGACACATGCACACATGGCTGTTGATGGGGCAAGGCAGTTCACAACCCCTCACGATCATGTGCAGTAGACAAAGTGGCCTCTGCAGAGGGGGAATTGAGACTGGAGGCTGAGAATGGCAAGGCTGGAACTGAGCATTGTCGCCTAAATTCAGAGGAAGAACTGCCCCTGCACATAGTGAACAGCTCACTGAGCAAGCCCTGGGTCCCAACCACGGCCCACGGGCTCTGTATGGTCTAGCTCCTCACCCGTTTCCAGCTCCCCTGGTGCGGGCTGGGCCGGTGACACCGCTGCCCTGCTGTTCCCCAGATGTGACAAGTGCATTCTTGTGCACTTGCATCTCAGGGAATGCCGTTTCCCCAGAAAACCCTGTGGCTGGCTCCTGGTGTGCAAGGCCCAGGTGCCAGATGCTTTAAGGCACATAACCCCACTCATGCTTTTCCACGTTGTTTGGCCACAGTAAGGCCGCTCTCACTGCAAAGTAAACTCTGATGAATGTGTGACACACCATCCTCCTCCCAGTCACCTCTGTAGCTCCCCTACCCCCAAGAACCCAGCCCTTGCCCACAAGGGCCACACTCCACATTTAGAGAAGCCTCAGCATTCGCCTGGCACATGCGAGCCTGTGTGAGGCACAGGGATGAGAAGGCAGAGGCACAACTGGGGTTCATGAGGAAAGGCAGGAGGAGGACGTGGGATGGCGAAGGGTTGCAGACTCTGGGCTAGGGAATGCTGGGATTTCTCTAAAGGTTAGAATGAATAACCTGGAATCAGACCCAACAAGCCAAAGCCACTCCCACCAACTTCAGAAGGCCTTGGCCCCAGAGAGCCAATTTCACAATCCAGGGGTCCCCATCCCCTAATGAGTCTGCCCTGATTACTGCAGGGGGCTCAGGCATGGCAGGGCTGGGAGTACCAACAGGCACCCAAGCAGCTTAAGTGTTCCATGACAGACCAGTATGAAGGTAGCCACCATTCAGAATGAAGAAAGAAGAGCATCGTCTCCTCCCAGTGAGGAAGCAGGGCAACCACCCAGCTCCATCTTTTCTGGCTGGGGAGAGGCCTTCATCTGCTGTGAGGGGTCCTCCAGCACAAGCTGTTTTAATTCACCCCAGTTGGCAAGGCAGCCTTATTCTGTCCCTGGGTACTGAACACAATCTTCAGTAGTTGCATAAGCTCTGTAATCGAGGTCCACAGGGGCAGTGGGAGGAAACTGGGACTGGGGAGGGACAAAGTCTGCTCCGTCCTGGTGCTGCCACAGAGGAGAGAAGGGCTGATCACTCAAAGTTGCAAACACCAAGCTCAACAATGAGCCCTGTCAAGTTTCTGGAATGGATTATTACACAGAGTCTGTAAGTGCTTAGAAAAGGCAGAGGTGAGTCCCAGGGGCCAGCACTGCTCAAAACGCACAGCATTTCTCTTTGTAACAGGGTTATTAGCCTGCTGTGCCCTGGGGAAAACTTGCAGCACAGTGCATCTTGAGTCAGCACGGATTTTGACGGCTTCTAACAAAATCTTGTGGACAAGATGGAGCTATGGGGGTTGCAGGAGAGAACATACGGGAAAAATCAGAGCCAAATGAACCACAGCCCCAAAGGGCACTGTTGAACAATGGTCTGGTTCCAGCCTTGCATGGAGAAATCTGGCAGGGCCCTTCCAGTTCATTCAACACCTGGTTAGAAAACGAGGGCTAGTACAGAGGGGTAAAATGGTCTGCATGATGGAATCAAGGCTCAGATAATTTTTAAAGGCCACAGGGTGGACTGCAATCATCAGGATGACATTTATAAGGAAGAAATGTGAAGCCCAACATTTAGAGTTTAAATATCAAGTGCACAAATATAGAAGGTGGAGGGAACTTGGTTTAGACACAGTTCAGGTGAAGAAAGACCTGGAAGCTTCTGTTAACTATAAGCTCAGTAGAAGCTAAAAGCATGTTAATCAATATAAAAACGCAATGAGCTCTTAGGGCACACAGCTCCCTGTTCTTCTTCTGCCCTTCATCCTTCTTCCACTCAGCAGGGAACATGCACTCTCGTGGAGGCACCACAGAAAACAGGGCCCTGGACTCACGAATGAGTCTATGCCAGGCACCAGTCTCAGCCACAGTCACATCTCTTTAAACTGGATCCACAGTCAGAGGACTTTGACCTCCCGTACAGACTGCCCTCTGTCTCATTCACTGCTACGTCTCTAGCACCTGGGATGGGGTCTGATGCGTAACAGCCACTGGCTGAACAGAAAGTGACAAATTTGCGAACATCTCAAGGGGGTGATGAGGATGGTGATGAGTGAGAAACTGCCGACATATGAAGATAACTGAAGGATGGTCTGGCTAAAGATCAGATGACTTCGAGAATATGATCATTCCCTTCAAATATCAAAAATATCAAAAGGGCTGTCGGGTGAAGGGAAGTCAGTGAAACTCGATTCCTACCTCACACTGTGCACAAAAGTTAATCCCAGGGAAATTTTAAATCTAAACATGGAATTTTAAAACATATATTTATAGTCAATAACAGACTAATATATTTACATATAACACGTGGTGTATTCATTGCCCACCATGGTGACAGAATTATTTCATTTATAATTTATACAGCAAACCCTTATTAACTGTGTCACTAGTTTCCCAGACGATAATATACGTAGGAGATTAGGCTTCTATTATTGAATATCATTAACAACAAAAGATTTTCATTGTGAGTTAATTTTTTCCAGTCCTTTCTTTGCTGTACTATATGCTTTGAATGGAATCCTGCTTCTCTTCAATCATGATGACACAGTGGTAAGAAGAAGATAGCAGTGAATTTCTGGAGGAGAAGCATGCTCATTGGACAACATCACCCCACCTCTTGGTCCTGCTGGTGCACCTTGCTAGGGGCTTAAAACTGCCCCCAGTGTTCGGGTGTGGAGGCTCATGCCTGTAATCCCAGCACTTTGAGAGACCGCGGCAGGATAACTGATCCCAGGTCTTTGAGACCAGTCTGGACAATGCAGCAAACCCCATCTCTAGAAAAGAGAAAAAGAAAAATTAGGCATCATGGCACACACCTGTAGTCCTAGCTACTGGGGAGGCTGACACGGGAGGATGGCTTGAGCCTAGCAGTTAGAGGCTGCAGTGATCCATGATGGAGCCACGGTACTCTAGCCTGGGTGACGGAGCAAGGCCCTGTGCACCTCTAAAATAAACAAAGCTCCTCTAAGTCATGCATTGTCCGCACTCATCCCTCCCCCGTCTCACTGTAAAGGCTTCATGGCAGCAGCAGGGGCCCCAGCACCTGAGCTGGACTTGGGGGCTAAAGATCGCCAGCTGTGAGCACACTCTGAGCCTCTCTCTTCTTTCCCACTCTTTCAGGCAGGTCCAGGTGTTGCTGTACTTCCTGCAGCTGGAGGCCATCCCTGCCCCAGACAGTAAGAGACAGAGCATCCTGTTCTCAACTGAAGTCTTAAGGCCCCCGTCCATCTCCAGAAGGCAGATAGACGTCCCTGAGACCTCTGGATAATCAGACCATCGGTAGAGTGGGAACCAAACCTTCCTGAGGTGTCCTTGGGCCAGCCCCAAGCATCAGACCGTCTGTCAAGGGACAGTGACACAAAGCAGAAGGACAGGTGGCCTGGGGACATCCTGGCCAGGTCTGGGAGCCCCAGACTGGCCTTAAACTGTGGTTTTCCACATGGCCACCCGAGGGCACCCCAAGCCAGTGAGTCTCCCAGTCTGGGCCAGGCCCTGGGGGACAGGGTGAAGGGAGTGGCTTTTAGGAACTTTGATCAGAGTTTAAAAGATTTCTCCTGGATCACTTGTGGAGATGTGCCGTCTCCGGGGAGACGGGAATGTGACGGGATACTCTCACTGTTGTATCTTGAATAAATGCTGCTGCTTCATCCTCTGGGGTCATGGCCCTGTCCCTGTGTGGGAGGGGCCTCTTCCATTTCCCTGACTTAGAAACCACACTGCATTTAGGACAAGGATTGAGAGGCTAAGTCAGCACTGGGTAATGTTTTGACTCCATTCATGGCTTTCTTTTTTCCTCTTTCCAGAAGGACTTTTGTGCAGAAATGGATCTTTTCTTGCTGTGTTTGTCTTTATTGGAAGGCAGCTCCAGGAGGCCTGTGAAATGTTGGGGGACTGGACCCCAGGGGAGGGAGTCCCAGCCTGCACACTTTAGGGTTCCTTCTCCAGGGAAAGCAACCTCATACCCCATCCTGACCGCCCACCCGGCACACACTCTCCTGTTTGGCTTCCACAGGCCGGGACTTCTCTGGCTTCCCTCTGCCTATATTCTCCCTGCCCCAAGTGTCCCCAGCACAGGTGGCTTCATTTTTCTCTCAACTCAGGGAACTCGCTCAACTTTTGTAAAAGTCCCCACTTAGTGGTAGAAGCTTGCTGATGGCATGTTTAAAACTTTGATTCAAATAACCTTTTAATACTTGAATATTTTAAGTTTTATACATAGTTCCTAATTTTTTTCTAACAGATTCAGATACCTAATAATATCCTAGAATGGCAGCATTTTGTCTTCCTCTAAGCACCTGGCTCTGCTCTTCTCAGGAGTTGGTTCTGAAGTCTCTGAACTACAGGATATTCAGAAGGTCAGGAAGGAGCCAGGCCTAGGGATGAGGGGCGGGGGACGGCCTCCCTCCTTGAGCAGGCAGAGGCACAGGACCACCCGCCGCCCCCTCTGCCAGTACCTGTGTGGGAGCCCAGGCATCCTTTGTAACCCTGCATGACCACCAGGCTGAAAGAAAACAGAAGCGTGGAGGCCGCCATTTATTTTCAACAAATTAACCCATAGACAATTGCCTCACTTTTTCAGAAAAGGGGATTTGGGGCAAGGAGAGGGGAGAAGGGAGACGAAACCCAGAGCCGAGTTTCTAGAAAATCCTGCAGGAGAAGAGGATGCAGCTGCCCAGAGGAGGGAAGCAGGATCACGCTCAGGAAAGTGTGTGGGGTCCTGGATGACACCAACACCCAGTGCAGCTCTGTCCGCTGACCTCTCCCAAGGTGGGGAAGGTGAGTGTTCCCTCGGTGTCCATGGGCAGATCCTGCTGAGCACGGGGCATGTTGGGGAGTCTGACACTGGAGCCATGCACCTCATACTCCTCTCTGCTTGTGGACCTGGTGAGGCAGGGAGCAGAAAACAAAGCCACATGAAAGTTTTCTGTCTGTGTCTGTGTGTAGTGTTGATTTAGTTGTGCTTTTTTCTTGCTGGGAGAGCACAGCCACTGTTTGTCACCCTCGTGGGTATGAGGACAGAACAGGAGCCTCTGCCCTCTGTACCTTTCTGGGCCCGCTGGGCTCTCCTGTTCTGGTTTCCATCTCTGTCTGTCTCCGCAACCCACCAGGCCTGCAAGGGCACACATGTTGCTTAGAAAAGCCAAATCCAGCCTTTGTCTCAGTCTCCTCTGGTCTCATGATGTGCATCTGCCACCTTGAAACTGGAAAGCAATCTGTCAATGTCTGTGTCAATTTCCATTCCCTGCCCCACTTCCGTCCCCATGCAACTTATATTTACGTACGATGTGTGCTGTCTAAAGATGGGATGACCACACTTTCTGTGTTCTAAAAGGGCTCCTGTCCTCCTGGGCCCCAGGGGTGATGGTTGCCTTGATCTGAGGGTGCATCTCTTACCTGCCTCCTGCCTCAAAAGCCTGTGCAGTGGCAAAGCTGGTGCAGGGCTGGGAAATGCAGCGTTCTCCAGGACGGGGACTTGGTTCTTCCCCTGAAACGCAGGCAAAGGCGTGGACGCCAGTGTGACCTCCCACAAGGCATGGCTGCTGGACTTTCCGACCACAAGTGATGCTTTTTTGCATCGGGCTCTGCGTTGGAAGCAGCCTGACTTTCATCTCGGCAAGTAGCTGGTGTCTTAGCAGCTGCAGTGGAGCTCACCCACCTACACACCACCGTGAGTGAAAGAACTGCCGACAGTTTCCTTAAAGTTCTCTGAGACACTTGCATGCATGTGGATTTTATCATCAGAGCCACTGGGTAGAAGCCCTGAGCCGGTGGGGCTGGAAGGAGCAGGTGCAGGGATGCGCTGGGTGCCCAAGAGACCTCAGTGCTCAATCAGGCAAAGATGGCCACACGCAGGCCGCAGAGAAGGCAGGCCTGGGGGCTGGTGTGGGTGAGCACAGGCAGGCGCCAGCTGGATGGCATTAGGACATTGGAGCAGCAGCAGTAACACCACTGAGTCGGGCAGTCTGATTGGGGCAGGGAACACTGTTGCTTTCCTGGATAGAGATGATCACCTCTTAGGAGAGGCTGTTCTGCCCCTGCAGGTGGGTCCCGGACAGATCCTGCCAGGATGACATGGCTGGTGCTCCATTGCTGTGCTGGGCCCTGGGACAGGGAGGATTCCCACCACACACAGCCCAGGCCCCGGTTCTTCCCTGCAGCCTCCGCTCTGGCACAAGTCCCTTGGTCTTGGCTGGTTTCTGCTTGGTCCGGGGTTTGGTGTGGCTGCTGAGTCCAGCCTTTCCTTGTGGCTGTGTCCAGCCAAGGCCAGGCCACCGTCATGGCCCAGGGAGCAGGACCATTCACTTCTGCCCCAAATCTGAGATCATTCCACCTCTAAAAGACTTCCTCATTTGATCCCTTTATTTGATAGCTGGGGAGACCAAGTCACACAGAGCACCCCCAGCTCACTTGCGGTCTCAGAGCTGATCCATGAGCAAAGGCTGAGATCCTGGGATCTTGTCCCCCTGCCTCCCCGCAAGCTTGCTTCCTTTCTGCTGGTTGAGATGGGGCCGGACCTCGACCGGCAGCCCTGCCTGTGGCAGCAGCAGGGGCACACGACTGTGCTCGTGCAGGCGCTTGGGCCGAGATGTCCTGGCATCGTCTATTTTATTATTACCATTATTATTTTGAGACAGAGTCTCACTCTGTCACCCAGGTTGGAGTGCAGTGGCACAATCTTGGCTCAGTGCAAACTCTGCCTCCCAGGTTAAAGTGATTCTCCTGTCTCAGCCTTTCAAGTAACTGGGACTACAGGCTCACACCACCACACCTGGCTAATTTTTGTATTCTTAGTAGAGACTGGCTTCCCCCATGTTGGTCAGGGTGGTGTCGAACCCCTCACCTCAGGTGATCTGCCTGCCTTGGCATCCCAAAGTGGTGGGATTACAAGTGTGAACTACCTCATGATTTAAATGTAGTGAGAGGCCAGGCACCGTGACTCACCCCGATAATCCCAATACTTTGATACAATGAGGCAAACAGATCACCTGAGGTCAGGAGTTGGAGACCAGTGTGGCCAACCTGGTGAAACCCCGTCTCTACAAAAAAATAGAAAAAATTATCCCTGTCTGGTGGGGCACACCTGGAGTCTTGGTTACTCTGGAGACTAAGGCATGAGAATCGCTTGGACCCCAGAGGCACAGGCTGCAGTGAGCTGAGATGGAGCCACTGCACCAGTCTGAGCAACAAAGTGAGACCCTATCTCTAAATAAATAAATAAATAAATGTGGCGGAGCATGGTGGCTCATGCCTGTGATCCCAGCGCTTTGGGAGGCCGAGGCAGGCGGATAATGAAGTCAGGAGTTTGAGACCAGCCTGATCAAAATGGTGAAATTCAGTCTTTACTAAAAATACAAAAATTAGCAGGACAAGGTGGCACTTGCCTTTATACCCAGGTACTGTTGACACTGAGGCAGGAGAATCGCTTGAACCCGGGAGGCAGAGGTGCAGTGAGCCAAGTTCAGGCCACTGCACTCTAGCCAGAATGACTGCTCAAGTTTCCAGCTCAAATAAATAATAAATAAATAAATGTAAGACTGTAATTCCATCACTTTGGGAGGCTCCGGTAGGTAGCTCACCTGAGGTCAGGAGTTCGAGATCAGCCTGGCCAATATGGGGAAACCCCGTCTCTACTAAAAATATAAATACTAGCTGGGTGTTGTGGCATGTGCCTGTAGTCTCAGCTGCTCAGGAAGCTGAGACAGGAGAATTACTTGAATCCAGGAGGCGGAGGTTGCAGTAAGCCAAGATCACGCCACTGCACTTCAGCCTGGGCAACAGAGCCAGCCTCCATCTCAAAATAAACAAGAAATAAAATTAAAATTTTTTTTTAAATGTAGTAAGATTGCAGAGTCGTGCAGCGGAAGCGTGCTGGTCCTATCCATGTAGTGAAGGCAGACTTCATACACAAATCTTACGATAACTTTTATACCAACCCCTGAAAGCCCTGATTGCCTTCCAAAGAAGCAGTACATGGACAAATGCATGGGCTGTCCCAAACAGCACTGGAAAGATCAGCAGAAAACAGGGAATGACACGCTCAGCCCTTGAGGCCAAAATGCCCTTTCTCAGAGCAGCTGCCAGAAGACAGCAAGCAGGATCGGGTTGGAGGTCACCTGTGCGTGAAGGGGAGAACGGTCAGATCTGGGGCAGGGGTGTAGGAGCCTGGGCATCCTCACTGGAACAGAAGAGAGCTGCTCCGTGATGCTCGGCTGACAGGCAGAGCCTTGCAAATTCAAGTTCTCGTGGTACAGAGAGGCCAGCCAGGGCAAGGACAAAGACAGGTACCCACAGAAATGGTTTCCTGGATGACGGGGCCCAGTTACATCTCTCAAATGGGATCAGCTTGGAAGGGAGATCAGCTGCTTTGGGCAACCGAGGTCACTTCTGGGTGAGCTGCCAAACTAGATGGTTCCAGGGGCCCTGGACCAGGCAGCTGGACTGGACATCTCATGGTCCTGTATTCCAGGAAACGGCATCTCAGCGCTTGTCTGGCCAGTTCTCCAAAAGAACCATCCACATGCCATTTTTCCATTTCCCCTCTGTTCACACACTGGGCAGGGCCTGACCAGAAACTCTCCCTTAGGGTTTTGAGTCACTGCCAAAATCGGAGCCCAGCAGTGAGGAGGTGATGTTAACATGTGACTCTGGGCCAGGCGCTGCCTCATGCTGTAAACCCAGTGCTTTTGGGAGGCTGAGCTGGGAGGATCACTTGAGATCAGCAGTTCAAGAACAACCTGAGGAACATAGATCTCTACAAAAAAAATAAAAATAAAAATTACCCAGCTCTGGTGACATGCACCCGGGGTCCCAGCTACTCGGGAGGCTGAGGTGGCTGGAGCTCAGGAGTTCAAAGCTGCAGCTCCGATGTTGCCACTGCACTCCAACAAGAAAGACAGAGTGAGGCCATGTCTTGAAAAAGGAACAAACACGCTAGGCATAGAAGAAAATACCTGAAAATGGCTGGGCGCATGGCTCAAGCTTGTAATCCCAGAAATTTGGGAGGCTGAGGTGGGTGGATCACCTGAGGTCAGGAATTCAAGAGCAGCCTGGCCAACATGGTGAAACCCCATCTCTACTAAAAGTACAAAAATTGGCTGGGCATGGTGGCGGGCATCTGTAATCCCAGCTACTCAGGACTCTGAGGCAGGAGAATTGCTTGAACCCGGGAGACGGAGGTTGCAATGAGCTGAGATCCTGCCACTGCACTGCAGCCTGGGTGAAAAGAGCAAGACTTCATCTAATAAAGAAAAAAACAACCAACATACCTGAAGATAATGAAAGCTGTTTACGACAAAGCTGTAGCTAATCTACTACATGATGAGGAAAAGTTGAAAGCATTTCCTCTGTAAACAGGAACAACGCGAGGATGCCCATTCTCACCACTGCTATTCAACATGACACAATCAGGCAAGAGGGAAAAATAAAAGGCATCCACATTGGAAAAGAGGACATCAAATTATTCCTATCTGATGAAGATGTGATCTTGGATTTAGAAACATGTAAAGGCTCCACCAGAAAACCCCTAGAGTTGATTGATAAATAAATACAGTTATTGCAGGATACAGAATCAATGTACCAAAATCAGCAGCATTTCTATACACCAATAATGGTCTAGTTGGGAAGGAAATTAAGAAAACAATCCCATTTACAGTAGCAACAAAATGAAAAAAGATATGCCACAGAATAAATTTGACCAAGGAGATGGAAGGTTTCCACAAGAAAAACTACAAAAACACTGATGAAAACTTTAATAAGACAGAAAGAAATGGGCAATCATCCCGTGCTCACGGATGGAAGAAACTTGTAGCATTAAAATGACCGTACTGCCCAAAGCAGTCTAGAGATTCATACAACCCCTGCCAAAATACCAACGTCATCACTCACAGAATTGGAAAATCCTACAATTCATATGGAACCAAAAAAGAGCTCAAAGAGCCAAAGCCTTCCTCAGCAAATAGAAAAAAACTAGAGGCATCCCATTTCACTACAAATTGGAACGAAAAAATTTTTGGCAAGTGCGTGGTAACTAAAACAGCACGGTGCTGACAGGAATATAGACACATAAATCAATGGGACACATGACAGAGCCCAGAAAGACAGCCATGTATTCGCAGCCAATTGATCTTCAACATAGCTGACAGAAACACACACTGGGGAAAGGACACCCTCTTCATGAATGGTACTCGGAGGACTGGATAGCCACATGCAGAAGAATGAAGCTGGATCCGTATCTCTCACCATATACAAACATCACCTCCAGATAGATCCAAGACTTGAACGTCAGATAGGAAACTAGAAAAATATTAGAAAGAAACCTAGAGAAAACTCTTCCGGACCTTGCTCTAGGCAAGGAATTGATGTCAAAGACCTCAAAAGTCCAACATAAAGAAGGATGAACTGGAGGATGGCCCAGCCGACCTGTGTGCCGCAGAACTCTGGACAGTGCACGAGAAAACCTTAAAGGCCTCCTTGCTATGCTCACGTGGGAAGTGGGGTTGCTAGGGTCAGAGGCTGGCCCAGACTTGCACCTGAAGCCTGCCTTGTTTGCAGTGGCACTGGGTCTCCGCCTTGCAATTCGGGGTGTCTCTTTAAATGGTCCCCCAGGGTTATGATGGAAAGTAAAGACAAAAGTGCCACCCAACAGAGTTGCTCCTGGTGCTGGGTCCCCCAGTCACCATGGGGGTGCTCTGCCTTTGGTGGGGGGGCCTCATTTTCAGGCCCCCTCACGTTGCATTGCCTTGTGGTTCTCAGGGCCTTTCTCTTTGCCACTTTGCTGCTGCAGCCCCATTTATGTTACAGAAACCACCAACCTCGAGGGGGCCAGGGTCCTGCTTCCAAGTGTTTAGCGGAGCCGCCTAGCTTTGGCCGAGCCACAGCGTGAGAAGGGAGCATGTGCATCACGGGGAGAGGTAGAAGTTGGGCCAGCTAGGGTCCCAGCCGGGCCTTCAACCCGGGCCGACTTTCTTTTGGCGGGGGGGCTCGAGGTGGAAGTGGTGGGTAAGGAAACCCCTGCAGCTGAGTGTGCTGTGGGGCCCTGGCTGGCTGTCTTGGAGCAGAAGATGAGGCCTGGGCTGCAGCTGAAGCAGCTAGATCTGAAGATGAACGAGCCCGCTTCAAGCCGCGGGTTCCCTGCTGCTGCCCATGAAGGACCACAGGTTTGGGCTGGGTGGTGGCTGCAGCGGTAATGGGAAGTTTCAGTCCTGGGCTGGGACCACTGACCCTCTGTCCAGCCAGGGTGGTGGTGCCCTTTCCTGAGGCTGTGCTGGGGACCTGGGCTGGCTGTCTTGGAGCAGAAGATGAGGCCTGGGCTGCAGCTGACGCAGCTAGATCTGAAGATGAACGAGCCCGCTTCAAGCCGCGGGTTCCCTGCTGCTGCCCATGAAGGACCACAGGTTTGGGCTGGGTGGTGGCTGCAGCGGTAATGGGAAGTTTCAGTCCTGGGCTGGGACCACTGACCCTCTGTCCGGCCAGGGTGGTGGTGTCCTTTCCTGAGGCTGTGCTGGGGCCCTGGGCTGCAGCTGAAGCAGCTAGATCTGAAGATGGATGAGCCCGCTTCAAGGTGCTGCTTGCAGCTGGGAAGCGGGCAGGAATCAGCGAGGTGACCTGGGCTGAGTCCCGGGAGTGTGCAGAGGTGGCAGGAAGGGGGTCTGAGGAGGAGACCAAGGGGTCTGCTAACCTGCGCTTCCTCCCAGACACAGGAGGTCTAGAGGGGGACCCTGCAGCAGATGGTAGGAGGGCCACGGGGTCCCGGCGGTCTTGGGACTTGCATCTCTCCCGCTGTGCATCCCTGCTGGGTGCTTTAGGGACAGAAGGCAAAGAAGACGTCCCTGTTGCAGGTGAGGACAAAGCGTGGGAAAGCAGTGAGGCTCTGCAGTCCCGGATGCCCTTGGCCTCAACCCGCAGTGCACTGTCAATGCACAGGAGCGCCACCTTTTTCTCCAGGTCCAGGTCTTCAGCAGTGACCCGGAACCCCAGCTGTAAGGGAGGTGACAGCATCAGAGGCTCCCCTTGCCTGCGTGGCAGCAGAGGGAACTTTCGTCTAGGAGGCCTAGAGGCCTGAGATGTCTGGGAGCCACTCCTGGGGGCCGGTTTCTCCCCAGGTGCTGAATCTGCCGCCTTTTGACACTGGGTCTGACCCCGAGAGACAGCCGGAGGGCTGACCTCACTCACTGTCTTTGAAGAAGTGAGGGGCAGCTGGCAGTGGGATGAGGCTGGCCCCTTCCTCCTCTTTAGCCACGGGAAGCCTCCCGTGGAGCTGTAGGAGCTGGAGATGGCATTTCATTTGGGGCAGCAGCTCATCCCGGAGGGCTGGGATTTCTTGTCAGATGGGATTTCTGACCTCTGGGTATGGAGGTCTCTCTGCAGGGGCCCAGGCCTGGGCACGAAGGGAGAGAGGCCTCCATTGTCCCGCAGCGGCCTAAATGCAGACCGTGCATGCCTGGTGCCCTCAGGGCCACTTTTCTGATCATCAGGCTTCTCTTGGGCTCTGGGGTCCTTGTCCTGCTCAGGCATCCCTGCCCCACTCACCTTGAGGGCCCTCGACATGATCAGGTTCTCTGGATAGGAATGTGAGGCACGGCTGGGTGTTGTGGGCCCCAAAACGGTGACTACCTGCTCCAGTGCCTCACTAAGAGTCCTCATGCTCAGTGCACTCGCTGAGCTGCAGGACATTCTGCTATTGCAAGCACACAGCACTGGCTTGCTGCAGTACCTGTGCCTCAAATTGAAGGCAGGATCGCCGGAACGGAACACAGGGCTTGTAGGATACCGAAAACCTTGGAGTTCTTTCGCCACCAGGCTGATTCCGTGTGTCTGCGTACTTGTAGGATGGCTTGCCACTCCGTCCAGGGGCAGGAGCAACGGAGAGGTCCCACAAGGAAAGTGAACTGAGGGATGCGGGCAGCAGGCTCAAGGCAACTGAGTCCTACTGGCGGGTCCTCGGCCCCGGGACGGGACCGGGACAGGGATAAGGGGCACAGAGTGTCCAGGTAACCGCTCCTGGGAGCAGTGGGGTATTTTCAGACCCCTGAACTCTCGAGAGCTGGGCTCTGAGCGTCCTCTTGTCTGCTGCCAACTCGGCCAAAGGCTAAGGGAACATTCCCCTGTTGCCAGGAAACGCATCATTCAAATCTGAGCGAGTGGGGCGCGTGCAAAGACGCGCGCAAGTGACAGATCGCGCCGGAAGTGCGACCTTACGGGATTCCCGGGACAAGGTATGCGCGCCAGGCACCCGCTGGCAACGCGGAGTCGGCGGACAAAATATGAGTGCGAGGCACCTGCGGGCAATGGCGGCGGGGGAGGGCGCGGGGGTAGAGAGGGCGCCTGATAGGTACTGGAAGGAGAGGCGCGCGCACAAAGGACGCCAGACCTTAACGGTTTGGCCGGCAAGGTTCGCGCGCAAGGCACCTGATGGCAACGGAAGGGGCGGCGCGCGCATGAGGTACTGTAGGGAGAGGCGCGCGCACTAACGACCTGGGACCTTAACGGATCGGCGCGGCAAGGTAAGGGCACAAGGCACCTACTGGCAACTGCGGGATCGGGGGCGGGGTAGGGAGCGGTGCGCGCACTAGGTACTGGAGGGAGAGGCGAGCATAAAGGGCTCGGAATCTTAACGGATTGGCGTGGCAAGACACGCGCACAAGGCACTTGCTGGCAAGGGCAGGAAAATGGGGGTCCGGGCCGGGCGTGCGAAATAGGTACTGGAGAGAGAGGCGAGCACAAAGGACCCGGGACGTTAAGGGATCAGGGCGGCGAGGTATGCGCAAAAGGCACCTGCCGGCAAGAGCGGAAGAGGAGTCGATGTACACGCGCGAGGCACCTGCTGGCAATGGGGGGCGGGGGAGAACCGAGGCGGGCGGAGAGGGGCGCACAGTCGACCAGATAGCTCAGACTACAAGTGTGGGACACCACACCCGGCCAATGTTTTGTATTTTTTTTGTAGAGCCGGGGTTTCACCTTATTGCCGAGGCTGGTCTCGGACTCCTGAACTCGAGCAACCTTTCTGTTTCTGCCTCCAAAAGTGTTGGGATTGCAGGTATGACCCCCACCATGTCCCGCCTAAATATTTTTGAGATTCATCAAACAGGTCTCTAGAGGGACCCCAACAGGTGTCTAGATGGACCCCAACCTCTGGAAGGGCTGGGCCAGGGAAAAGAATTCGCCACTTCAGGGTCTCACACCTTCCTCTCCTCCAGCACATTTCTCTCTCCCTTTGCCTCACCTTCACTTTTTCTGCTTCCTCTCTGCCAGCCTCTCCCCTTCTCTTTCTTTCTTATCTGCTTCTCTTCTCCTACCGGCCCGACCGCACCTTCCCAGTATCGCTGCTTCCTTTTCACTCACTCACTCACTCACTTTTGCGTGTCGCCAGTCAGATTCACCATCCTTCTACAGTTCCCTGCATTTATACTGCTTCCCTCCCACACCCGAACGTCTTGCTCGCTTTCTCCCTCTTCTCTATACCCGGCGAGTAAGAGCCTCCTCTGAATGCCAAGACAGGAGGGGCTGCCCTGGGTCATGGCACTGCCCCGCGGTGGGTGCGTGAAGGTCAGGGTGGCCGTGACGCGGCGCCAGCGGCGGGAGGGAAGCTAGGTCACGGGGAGAAGGAAGCAAGCCGAACGCTGGGCTGCTAGGATCCCGCTCCCTCACGCTCCCTGTCACCCGCCCAGGCGCATGCAGGGCACAGTCGGCGGGTGGGCGGCTTGGGGAGGCTGCCGGAGAATCTGGTGCGCCGGGCTCCACCTCAAGGAGCTCAGGGCCATCGTGCAGAACCAGCAGAGCCTCGCCGAGCGCTGTGACTCACGCCTGTAATCCCAACACTTTGGGAGACCTAGGTGGGTGGATCACGAGGTCAAGAGATCGAGACCATCCTGGCCAACACGGTGAAACCCCGTCTCTACTAAAAATACGAAAATTACCTGGTAGTGGTGGCACGCGCCTGTAGTCTCAGCTACTCGGGAGGCTGAGTCAGAAGAATCGCTTGAACCTGGGACGCAGAGGTTACAGTGAGCTGAGGTCGTGCCATTGCACTCCAGCCTGGCAACAGAACGAGACTCCGTCGAAATAAAAAAGAAATAGAACCAAAAAGAACCAGCAGAGCCTTGTCCACACCCAGCGCCAGAGCATCGACGAGCTGGAGCGGCGGCGGGACGAGCTGAGCGCGGAGAATCGCTGCTTGTGGGAGCATCAGCAGCTGCTGCAAGCGTAGCCTCCGCCAGGATTCCTTCCCTGGTGGTCTTCCGGCTGCCGGCCTCCTAGGCACCGCTGCCGCCACTGCCGGGGCCCAGGAACCTCTTCAGCACTACGGACAGCGCTCATTCGCTCAGTCACAGCCCGCGCCTCAGCCGGCATCGTTTCAGAACCACGGACAGCTCCTTGGCGCACCCCCAGCCGGGCCCTGGCGGCAGGGCTCACACACCCCAGGAGCTCCATCAGCACCTGGGGACACTTGGGGTCAAGGCCAACAATGAGAAGAAAGGTCCCCAGGGTTGCCATGCTGCCCCCGGTGCCCCTCCTCAGCAAGAATCTCCCGCGCCGTCGCCAAAGGCGTCCCGAGCAGCAGACCTGAGTGAGCGGGGAGGAGCAGATGGGCATTGCTGTGGTGGGAGCAAGGGAAGCAAGGTGAAGCTTTTGCAGTTGCAAACTAGTGTGATAAAACATGAAAGTACTTTATTCAGGTAAAGTGGAAATAGCTGTTCAGTCTGGTTAAGTTACACAGAAACCTTTTTCTCTCTAAATTAATATCTTGCCTGTGACACCATAGCTGTCCACTCAATAAAAGCCCTTCCAGTGAGAACTGTGTCTTAGTCCATCAAAGCATTAGTGAGCATTCTGAACCTACACCCAGATAAACCTGGTCATTCAAAACAGGTCTATGAGGAAGTGTATCTTAGTGTTGCCTATCATAAGTGAAAAATGCAAAGAACATGGGTGTATTCATTCTCTATTGTTGGTGTGGGAGAAGGCAAATAACTGCTGGGTTTTGTATTTGATTTTTGAGAGACTGTTTTGCACATTTCCCCACTTATTAGTTCAATGATTGCTCAAGATGGGAAAAAGTATTTTATATTTTCATTTTATATTTTCATTTGTGAGTTTTTTTTTTCCAAGGACCTTCCCTTGGATATGGAAGAATGTCAAAGTAACCAAAAGAAAAATAAGGAAAAGAAAGAAGATAGAATAAGGCTATTGTCTTTGATTAAGACTCAAAGTAGTGTGATGCCTGGCCATTCCTGTTATTTTAAAATTAAAATTCTATAAATAGGCCAGGTGCAGTGGCTCAGGCCTGTAATCCCAGCACTTTGGGAGGCTGACGGAGGTGGGTAACCTGAGGTTAAGAGTTTGAGACCAGCTTGGCCAACATGGTGAAACCTCATCTCTACTAAAAATACAAAAATTAGCTGGGCGTGGTGGTGCATCCCTGTAATCCCAATTACTCGAGAGGCTGAGGTGGGAGAATTGCTTGAACCTGGGAAGCTGAGGCGGTAGTGAGCTGAGATCACGCCACTGCACTCAAGCCTGGGCAACAGAGCAAGACCCTGTCTCAAAAAAAAAAATAATAAAAATTTTAAAAATTCTAAAAATATTAAGGAAATAAAATTACAAATAAATAATGTGATTGGAATTCTTACATCCCTCTCACTAAATTTCTATTTAGCAAACCACATTAGGCTAATAAAAAGGCTAAATTCTAGCCACCTGTCTTCCTGTAATTCCACATGACCAAATAGACAATGATGACTAATATAAAAATAGATTTTTTTGGCTGGGTGCGGTGGCTCATGCCTGTAATCCCAGTACTTTGGGAGACTAAGGCAAGTTGATTCTTGAGGTCAGGAGTTAAGACCAGCCTGGCCAACATGATGAAACCCTGTCTCTACCAAAAAAAATACAAAAATTAGCAGCACTGTGGCCTGTAGTCCCAGCTACTCAGGAGGCTAAGGTAGGAGAATTGCTTGAATCAGGGAGGCAGAGCGAAGATCGCGTCACTGCACTCCATATCCTAGGTGACAAAGCAAGACTTGGTCTCAAAATAAATAAAAAATAAAAATGTTTGTTTTTATTTTTGGGGTCTCAAGACATTCTCCAGACTAGTCTTGAACTACTGGCCTCAAGCAATCCTCCTATCTCAGCCTCTCAAAGTGTTGGGATTACAACCGTGAGCTACCATGCCTGGTCAAGAGTTAATTTTTTTTTTTTTTTTTTTGAGACAGAGTCTCACTGTGTTACCCAGGCTGGAGTACAGTGGCATGATCTCAGCTTGCTGCAACCTCCACCTCCTGGGTTCAAGCGATTCTCGCGACTCAGCCTCCCAAGTAGTTGGAATTACAAGGTGCATGCAACCACACCTGGCTAATTGTTGTATTTTTAGTAGAGATGGGGTTTTGTCATGTTGACCAGGCTGGTCTCAAACTCCTGATCTCAGGTGATCCATCCACCTTGGCCTCCCAAAATGCTAGAATTCCAGGCATGAGCCACTGCATCTGGCCACAAGAGTGAATTTTAATACTCTTCTCCGTTACATGCAAAACTCAATGTTCCTACATTAAGTTGCTGGTGACACAAATCAGAATAATCCTGCCCTATGTAAAATTAAGTAATTTCACGTCCAGGCACAGTGGCTCACACTTGTAATCCTAGCACTTTGGGAGGCCAAAGTGGGAGGACTGCTTGAGCCCAGGAGTTCAAGATCAGCCTGGGCAAAATAGTAAGACCCTGTCTCTAAAAAATATATTTAAAAATTATAATAAATTTTAAAATTCACCCCCTGCAAAACTTTAAGTGATTTCAGAAAATGCAGTTATTCTTATCAAAATACAGTATTAATATATTCGTACAAAAATACAAGTTATTCTTGTCAAATAGTCTTGTTTACCTTAAACTTGGTAGTGCAAAAAATTATAAATTTTCCCAGTATAAAAACAACCCATTTTATTTTAATTTTTTGAGACAGAGTCTTGTTCTGTCACCCAGGAGGGAATGCAGTGGTGCAATCATGGGTCACTGCAGCCTCAACTTCCTGGGCTCAGGTGATCCTGCCACCTCAGCCTCCTGAGTAGCTGGGATTACACACGGTGCCATCATGCCCAACTATTTTTTTTTCTGTACTTTTTGGGGTTTCACCATGTTGCCCTGGCTGGTCTCAAACTCCTCAGCTAAAGCGATCTACCAGCTTTGATCTCCCAAAATGCTGGGATTACAAGCATCAGTTACCAACACCCAGCCAAAAACAACCCTTTTTGGTCACAATGACAATATGAAGAAAATGATTACACTAACCGTGGAGGGCCTCTGCACCATGTTCTCCAGTCTGGTGTGGCTAAACTCAAGGCTGATGACATTATAGAGTTTCTCTCGCTCCTCCTCTGGGGTCTCATAGTAGCGTGTCCACTGAGCCATGGTCATTTCAATGCCTTTTTGTGTGTTCACGTCCATGACATCCACCATGCGACGACTCCCTGTCATAAAAGATGCATCAATCATCTCTATCAAGCCTCTAATATCCTTAAATATACTAAGAATATTTTTAAAGAAAGAAGGAAAAAAACTATCCTTTCTTATTTTCAATAATAGACAAGCAAAAAGTTCTCACTCAACATAATCATAATCAAATCACAAAGAATGGAAAAGATAATGGATAATGTTAATAATAACAATTATTCCCTAAGGCATGTTTCCTATACAGTTGTTGAATCTTTTATCTAAGGTCTCATTTATACTAACAATTCTAAATGCTAAATACTAATCTCCATTTCATACATGAAAAAGCAGATGTTAGGTAATGTATAGAACAAAGCAGGACAAGAACCCAGGCAGGCTCACTCTGGAGTCAAGCTCTTACTTACTGAGCTATAATGATTTGATGCAGGCTGACCTAATCTATCCCATAATTTGAATAAAGGATCCATGATTTAGTGGGTAACAGACTGATTTTGAATTTATATTCTTTTGTTAAACAGGGTTATTTCCCAAACCTGTCAATAATATCCTAGTCCATGAAGATAATTATCCCAGCTCATGAAGAATAAAGTCCCCTTTTCATTTATTCCACAAATATTTATAGAATGATAAAGATACCAGGATGGACACAAAGATCTGTATCAGATTCTTGTTGACTGTAACAACTACAACAAAATGCAGAAGGCCACAAGAGTCAGCATAAAATAGTAATGGAGAAAAAATAATAGTTTTGGAGCCAAAGATACCTAAGTTTATTTGTTTGCTTGTTTATTTATTTATTTGGAGACGGAGTCTTGCTCTGTCACCCAGGCTGGAGTGCAGTAGCAAGACCTGGCTCACTCAACCCCCCACCTCTTGGGTACAAGCAATTCTACTTCAGCCTTCTGACTAGCTGGGACTACAGGCGCATGTTGCCACCCCCAGCTATTTTTTGTACTTTAGTAGAGACAAGGTTTCACTGTGTTGCCCATGCTGGTGTCGAAATCGTGAGCTTAGGCAATCTGCCCACCTTGGCCTCCCAAAGTGCTGAGATTACAGGTGTGAGTCACTGCACCTGGTCTATTTATTTATTTTATTTTATTTATTTTTTAGAGATAGAGTCTCATTCTGTTGCCCAGGCTGGAGTGCAGTGGCGCGATCTCAGCTCACTGCAACCTCTGCCTCTCAAGTTCAAGTAATTCTCCTGCCTCAGCCTCCTCCTGAATAGCTGGGATTACAGGTGTACACCACCATGACTGGCTAATTTTTATATTTTTAGTAGAGACGGGGTTTTACCATGTTGGTCAGGCTGGTCTCGAACTCCTGACCTCGTGATCCACCCGCCTCCATCTCCCAACAAGTTGGAATTACAGGTGTGAGCCACGAAGCCCGGCTATTTATTTGAGACAATCTTGCTGTCACCCAGGCTGGTGCTGTGGCATGAAATCTTGGCTCACTGTAACCTCTACCTCCCAGGTTCAAGCAATTCTCATGCCTCAGCCTCCTGAGTTGCTGGGACTATAGCCACATGCCACCACACCCGCCTCATTTTTGTATTTTTAGTAGAGTCAGGGTTTTGCCATGTTGCCCAGGCTGGTCTTGAACTCCTGACCTCAGGTGATCCGCCCGCCTTGGTCTCCCAAAACGTTGGGATTACAGGCATGAGCCACTGCACCTGACTGAGACCTAAGTTTAAATCTCAGTTCCTATATACTATGTAGACAAGTTACGTAATTTCTCTGAACATTAATATCTTGTGGAGGATGAATATCACCTTGTGGGCCACTGTGAAGATTTAAAGTCGATGAAGTAAATATTTAATACAAAGTAGGTGCTCAAGAAGCAGTAAAAACCAAAGGAAAGTATCATACTTTTATTAGACGGATCAGAAAAGGCTTTAGGAAAAGTGGGGGAAGAATAAGTAGAATTCTAACAAGTGATGGTGGCACACCGTGAATAAACTTAATGACACAGGCATGCTTTAAAATGGGTACATGACAATGAAATATTTTATGCAAAAAGAAAAACAATGTAATGGTTATGATGGTAAACTTTATATTATCTGTATTTAACCCTAATTTAAGAAATTACAAGTAAATACTTTCCATCAACAATGCAGAGGAGGACGGGCATGGTGGCTCATGCCTGTGATCCCAGCACTTGGGGAGGCCAAGGTGAGCAGATCACTTGTGGTCAGGAGTTCCAGACCAGGCTGGCCAACATGGTGAAACCCCAACTCCACTAAAAACACAAAAATTAGCCAGGTGTGGTGGTGCGTGCCCATAGTCCCAGCTATTCAGAAGGCTGAGGCAGGAGAATTGTTTGAACCCAGGAGGCAGAGGTTGCAGTAAGCTGAGATCGCACCATTGCACTCCAGCCTGGATGACAGAGTGAGACTCTGTCTTAAAAAAGAAAGAAAAGAAAAAGAATGTAAAGCAAAGTAGAGGAAAGCAAAGTTTTATTCTTTTTTTCCTTTTGAGATGGGGCCTCACTCTATCACCTATGCTGGAGTGCAGTGGCACTATCTAGGCTCACTGCAACCTCTGAAGCCTTCCGGGTTCAAGTGATCCTCCCACCTCAGCTTCCTGAGTAGCTGGGACTACTGGTGCATGCCACCATGCCCAGTTAATTTTTTTGTATTTTTAGTAGAGACGAGATTTTGCCATGTTGCCCAGGCTGGTATTCTTTTATTACTAGAATACTTAGTATAGGCCTATCTTGGAGATATTGTGGGCTCAGTTCCAGACCACCGCAATAAAGCAAATATTGCAATAGGCAAGACACACAAACTTTTTGGTTTCACAGTGCACATAAAAGTTATATTTAAGTTATACTGTAGGTTATTAAGTGTGCAACAGCATTGTGTCTACAAAAACAAGGTACATAATTTTATTTTAAAATACTTTATTGCTAAAAATGCTAACAATCATCTGAGCCTTCAGTAAGTCATAATCTTTGCTTGTGGAGGGACTTGCCTCAATGTCCCTATTGAGGGCTGCTGACTGATCAGGGTGGTGGTTGCTGAAGGTTGGTGGATATGGCAATTTCTTTTTCTTTCACTGAAGTGTAAACTTTTCTTTTTTCTTTTGAGACAGGGTCTTGCTCTGTTGCCCAGGCTGGAGTACACTGACGCACAGCTCACCACAGCCACAAACTCCTGGGCTCAGATGATCCTCCCACCTTAGCCTCCTGAGTAGCTGGGACTACAGGCACACACCACAATGCCTGGGTAATATTTTAATTTTTTGCAGATGTAAGATTTAGCTATGTTTCTCAGGTTGACAATTTCTTAAAATAAGACAATGAAGTTTGCAACATGGATTGATACTTCCTTTCACAGAAACATTTCTCTGTAGAATGCAATGTTGTTTGATAGCATTTTACCCACAGCAGAACTTCTTTCAAATTTGGAATGGTAAATTTGGTTTCCAATTCAAATCACCAGCTGCATTAGCCCCTAACAAGACAGTCAGCCTGTCCCTTGAAGCAGTTGGCTTCTCTCTAGCTATGAAAATCCTAGATGGCATCTTCTTCCAATAGAAGGCTGTTTCATCTACATGGAAAACCTGTTCAGTGCAGCCTCCATCATTAATGATCCTAGCTGGATCTCCTGGATAACTTGCTGCAGCTGCTACATGAGCATGTGCTGCTGCTTTACCTTGCACTTTCATGTTACAAAGATGGTTTAAACTTCATAAACCAACCTCTCCTAACTTCAGACTTTCCTTCTGCAGCTCCCTCACCTCTCTCAGCCTTCACAGAATTAAGCAGAATTAGGGCTTTGCTGTCTGTAGCTTAGGGTTTGTTAAGGGAATGTTATAGCTAGTTTGATTTTCTGTCCAAACCATTCAAACTTTCTCCCTATCAGCAATAAGGCTATTTTTCTTTCTTAACATTCCCATGTTCATTGGAGTAGCACTTTTAATTTCCTTCAAGAACCTTTCCTTTGCATTCACATCTTAGTTAACTATCTGATGTAAAACGCCTATCTTGGCTTTGGGCATGCCTTTATCACTAAACTTAGTCATTTCTACCTTTTGATTTAAAGTGATTGTAATATTAATAGTGAGCCTAATTTCAATATTGTTGTGTCTCAGGGAATAGGGAGGCCTGAGGAGAGAAAGAGAATGGGGGAATAGCAATTTGGCAAAGCAGTCAGAACACACACAACATTTCAAGTCTGCTCTCCTATGTGGATGCAGTTCATGGCACCCAAAACAAGTGTAATAATAATGTCAAAGATCACTGATCAGCTGGGTGCACTGGGTCATGCCTGTGACCCACTTTGGGGAGGCCAAGGCGAGTGAATCACTTGAGGTCAGGAGTCTGAGACCACCCTGGTCAACATGGTGAAACTCCATCTCTACTAAAAATATAATAATAGCCAGGTGTGGTGGCGCATACCAGTAATCTCAGCTACTTGGGAGGCAGAGGCATGAGACTTGCTTGAACCCAGGAGGTGGAGGTTAGAGTAAGACAAGATTGTGACACTGCACTCCAGCCTGGGTGACAGAGTGAGACTCCATCTCAAAAAAAAAAAAAGACCACTGATCACCACTAACAAATAATAATGAAAATGTTTTAAATAGTGCGAGAATCACCAAAACATTCTATTGGAAGAAGGGCAGCTATGAATTTGCTCAATGCAGGTTTGCCACAAACCTTCTATTTGTTTAAAAAAAAAAAAGTACACTATCTGCAAAGTACAATAAAATGAGGTGTGCTCATACTGTAGGTATGGACCAGAGCACATTCTGTGATGGTCAAAGTAATAGCTAACATTTACTGAGAACTCAGCACAGCTGATCCTTGAACAACACAGGTCTGAACTATATGGGTTCACTTACACATGAATTTTCTTCCACCCCTGCCACTCCAGAGACAGCAAAAGCAATCCCACCTTTTCCTCCTTAGCCTATTCATCATGAAGATGAGAAGATAGGAAACATATTTTCTTTTATGATTTTAATAATTTTTCTCTTACTTTATTGTAAGAATGTAGTATACAATATGTATAACATAAAATATGTATTAATCAACTGTTTACATTATCCATAAGGCTTCCAGTAAACAGAAGGTTATCAGCAGTTAAGTTTCTGAGGAGTTCCAAGTTATATGTAGATTTTTGACTTGTTGGGGGTTGGTGCCTCTAGCCCTTACGTTGTTAAGGGTCAACTGTATATGCCAGACAGTGTTCTAAGTACTTCACATTTAAGTAACTTGTTGAAGATTACAGAGCTAGTAATTAGTGTCGCTGGGGACCGCTTTGCTCCAGAGTCCATATTCTCAACCAATACATTCTATCACAGAAAGTTTACATGACAGAATGGCTTACTTCTTTCTGAGACATAAACTGACACTGAAGAAGTAACATTCCACCACAGGCTGAAAAGAGCTGGATCAGTTTTTTCACTGCATTTTGCCAGTGATTAGCTACCCAAGAAACAAAAAACATCCAGACTTTTAAAAATCTGGATAGAAAGTTAGTTACTGGCTGGGCACAGTGACTCACACCTGTAATCCCAACACTCTGGCGGGCCGAGGTGGGTTGACTACTTGAGCTCAGAAGTTCTAAGACCAGCCTGGGCAACTTGGCAAAACCCCATCTCTACAAAAAAATACAAAAATTATCTGGGCACGGTTATGGCCCCAGCTACTTGGGAAGCTGAGGTGAAAGGACTGCTTGACCCAGGAAGTCAAGCCTGCAGTGAGCCATGATTGTACCACTGGACTCCAGCCTGGGTGGCAAAGCAATATCCTGTCTCAAAAAAAAAAAAAGTTAATTTCAGATAAAGTCTGTTAGGTTAGATATAATTGCTGCTTTATTTTAAGTCGCAGCAAAGATAGCTGTGTTTATTCTTGGGTTTATTTAGAAAATACAAGGTTACAAAGGGCTTCCAAAGATCACTACTAGCAGTAAGAAGATTACAGAGGCGATGAAAAGTGATAAGGAAGTAGGAAGAAAACCAAAGAAAGACTGATGACTGAATAAAATCTTATATATGTGTATAGCTCAGAAATTTGAATACTGTACCCAGGAGTCTACTTTCTTTTCTTCAACTTGTAAAAAATTGTGGTAAAATACAAAAAACATAAAATGTTCTATCTTAACCACTTTTAGGAGTACAGTTGAGTGTTATTAAATATATTCACAATGTTGTAAAACCATTACCCACCATTCATCTCCATAACTCTCTTCATCTTATAAAACTGAAACTATGGCCCTTTTAAGTCCCCACTGCCCTTCTCCCCAGTAACCACCATTCTATTTTGTCTCCACGATTTTGGTTACTCTATATACTTCATTTATGTCAGCGGAATTACACAGTATTTGTCTTTTTATGGCTGGCTTATTTCACTTAGCATAAGTCCTTAGGATTCATATAATTTGTGGTATGTATCAGAATTTCCTTTTTTTTTTTTTTTTTTGAGACAAAGTCTTGTTCTGTCATCAGGCTGGAGTGCAATGGTGCGACCTAGGCTCACTGAAACCTCTACCTCCCAGGTTCAAGCGATTTTCCTGCCTCAGCCTCCTGAGTAGTTGGGAATACAGGCGCGTGCCACTACGCCCAGCTAATTTTTGTATTTTTAGTAGAAAAGTGGTTTCACTATGTTGGCCAGGCTGGTTTCAATCTCTTGACCTCGTGATCCACCCGCCTCAGCCTCCCAAAGTGCTAAGATTACAGGCGTTGAGTCACCGTGCTGGCCTTTCCTTCCTTTTTAAGGCTAAATAACATTCCAGTGTATGAAAATATCACATTATGCTCATATATTCACCACTGATGGACATTTAGGTTGCTACCACATTTTTGCTACTGTGACTAACCACTGAGCCAGGCGCTGTGGCACGTGCCTGTAGTCCCAGTTATGCACGAGGCTAAGGCAGGAAGATAGCTTGAGTCCAAGATTTCAATGCCACCTGGACAACATAATGAGACCTCATCTCTTAAAACTATAATAGGCCCACTTGCTCCCTCCTGCCAACTAGCTGACCTGAAGAACTGGAGGTGGCAGCAGTTAGCCTGCATCTGAGGTTCATGGGCAGCAAACCCCTGCTCATGCACCATGAATGATTTTGCCAAAGGAGGTTTCACTGTAGTGGATTATGTCTTGTTAGAAGATTGCCCTAAGGTGGACAATTGTGCCACTGCTCCTCAATTTATGACCAACAAATATGTTTGCATGACTCAGCTTAACTGTGATGGGGTGGGTATGCAATATAAAGATTACATCTAAGTGAGAGAAATTTAGCAATTCTTGTGCTTCTGAGATAAGTCTGAAGAAATCACAACATCTTGAGTTGATAGAAGATACTGTGGATTTGGCAAAGAAAGCTGCTGTAAGTGGTAGAAAAATGATTCATTCCTTATTGGAGGCTTATTGAGAACTGGTTATAAAATAGAAAATAAAATACTGGCAATGGAAGCAGCTTTGAACTGGGTAAATAAATACATAGGCAATATAATAATTCTAACTAAATTAGAATAGGCTGACAATTGTTGGCTTATGTTAAGTATTTTCTTTAGTGAATATAATTAGAACATAACTGAAGTTCTAACAGAAAACTGTAATTTGCTGATGAATGTAAAACCCAAAGTTATACAGACTGCATAGAGCACAGACAACTAATAAAAATAAAAGGAAATGAAGAGTTTTGCAAAGGAAGACTTGATATAGTTCTATTACACCAGAGCCACTGAATAGAGACCAGAAAACCACTTTCTTTATAGTAACTGAGCTCTTTGTTTTCTCCATACTGAACAGTTTAGAACACAGTCCCATGGTATAAAATGTGTAAAATACAAGAGTTTAAAAAGAAAATAAAAATCACCAGTAATCCAACCACCTTGGAGAATACTGCTATATTAGTTATGCAACTGAGTTACCAATGTTATGCAACTGAGTTACCAAGGTTGAGATGTTTTGAAGGATGCTAGATCTGGGAATCTGGCTGAGCAGCTGCAGGGACAGCTGGGGGTAAAGCAACCACCCTCCCCCAGTTTATGCAAAGATGTACTCCTCAGCTGTTCCACAAGGCCAGGATTCCTATCTGCTGTCGTTGAAGCAAGAATTAAGACATACAAAGAGAATAGAAATGGAACATTTTAAGCTAATACTAGAAAAGAAAGAAATAAAGATTAATATTCAAAATGGCAAGATTAATATGGCAAGATGAGTATCTAAATGGTAGACAGGTGCAGTGAGATCACATCTGTAATCTCTGCACTTTGAGAGGCCAAGGCAGGAGGACTGCTTGAGGCCTGGGGCTAGAGACCAGCCTCTTTAACACAGTGAGACGACCCTTGTCTCCATGAATATATATGTATTTAAAAGGATAAAAATAATAATACTATCTCCTACAACATGGCTGTGATTCTCCTGGGCACTTTATGTGTATTAACTTTTAAAACTAGAGTTTCTGCTATTAGTCACTATAAGAAAGTGGTAACAGAATAAAAGGGAACGTGAAAGTTTAAAAAATTTAAAAATTCATGGCCCAAACAGTTAATCAACATTTCTGAGAACATGATTATCCTTACAGGACACGCAGATTAAAAACTACAAGTTTCTCTTTCATAACCATCAGATTGTCAAAAGTTTAAAATCTCTTCCGGGCATGGTGGCTCATGCCTGTAATCCCAGCACTTTGGGAGGCCAAGGCGGGTGGATCACCTGAGGTCAAGAGTTCAAGAACAGCCTCGCCAACGTGGTAAAACCCCATCTCTACTAAAAATACAAAAATGACCTGGGCGTGGTGGCAGGCATCTGTAATCTCAGATACTTGGGAGGCTGAGGCAGGAGAATCCCTTGAACCCACGAGGCAGAGGTTGCAGTGAGCTGAGATTGTGCCACTCTCCTCCAACCTGGGGAATAGAGTGAGACTGTCTCTGCCCCACCAAAAAAAATAAAGATAAATAAATATCTCGTAATATCAAGTGTTTGAGAGAATATGGAACAAAGGACACTCTCATACTTGACTGAACAAAGTGTAAACTGGAACAATCACTTTGGAGAGCAATTTGACAAGGTGAAAATGTACATACTTTTCAGCCCACTTCTAAGCTCGTATCCTCTATGATGTGTACTCAAGAAGAAATGTATTAGCCTTCATTGTAGCATTATTTCTAAGAGTAAAGAAATGGAGGCTGGGTGTGGTGGCTCATGACTGTAATCCCAGTACTTCGGGAGGCCAAGGTGGCTGGATCACATGAGATCAGGAGTTTGAGACCAGCCTGCCCAACATGGTGAAACTCATAAAGATACAAAATTGGCTGGGCGTGGTGGCGCATGCTGTAATCCCAGGTACTTGGGAGGCTGAGGTAGAATAATCACTTGAACCCGGGAGGTGGAGGTTACAGTTAGCCAAGATTGGGCCATTGCACTCAGGGCACCAAGAAGTGGAAACAACGTAAATGTCCATCATAGGGGGAATGGGTATATTGTGGATAAATTATCGTATATTCATACAATGGAATTCTATATGGCAGTTAAAATGAATGCAATGTTGAGTAAAAAAGCAAGATGCAGAATGATTTGTACACTATGATGTCATTTGGTTAATGTTTAAAAACATGCAAAACAATATGCCTATCTACAGACTGTATTAAAAATCAAGGGAGTGGCTATCTCTGGAGAGAAGAGGAAGGAAAAGGGACTGAAGATGGGAAGAATGGTACACAGTGGATGTCAACTCTAATAAACTTCTGCAAAAAGAGGTGAAGTAAACATAGCAAAAGGTTAATTTCTTACTAAGTTGTACACAAGTGGATGTTCATAGATGGGCATTCATTTTGTTACTGATATTCTCCAATTTTATGTATACTTGAAATATTTCATAAAAAGCAAAAATTAAAGTGTAATTTAAGACACACATGATAAAAGAAAAAAAAATACTAAAATAACAAATAAAAAGGTCGTATCATCTGCCAACAGAGGTGACTTGACTTCTTCCTTTCCAATTTGCATGCCTTTTAATTCCTTTTTTTGCCTAATTGTGCTGGTTAGGACTTCCAATACTACACTGAATAGCGGCAGTAAAAGCAGGCATCTTTACCTTGTTTCTGATTTTAAATGCTTTTGGTCTTTCACCACTGAGTATGATATTTACTGGGAGTTTTTCATATAAAGCTTTTATTACGTTGAGGTAGTTTCCTTTTATTTCTAGTTTGTCAAGTGTTTTTATCATGAATTTTGTCAAATGTGTTCTTTGTATCAATTGAAATTATCATGTAGGACCTTTTTCCTCCTTCACTCTGTTAATGAAATTTTCATTGATTGATGTTCACATGTCAAGGATCTATTCCAGGAATAAATCCTACTTGGCCATGGTGTATAATCTTTTTAATATGCTGCTGAATTTAGCATGTATTTTGTTGAGGATTTTTACGTCACTGTTCAAAAAGGATATCGATTTGTAGTTTTCTTGTACTGTCTTTTTCTTGCTTTGATGGGTAATGCAGGCCTCACAGAATGAATTAAGAAGTGTTCCCTCTTAAATTCTTTGGAAACAGAATGAACAGAATTAGTGTTCATTCCTCTTTTAAATGTTTAGTAGAATTCACCACCGAGGCTATCAGGCCCAGGCTTTTCTCTGTTGGGAGATTTTTGAATGTTGACTTAATCTCCTCACTAATTACAATATAGTTCTATATAGATTTAAAATTTTCTATTTCTTAGTGATGTAGTCTTGTTAAGTTTTGTGTTTCTAGAAATTTGTCCACTTCATCTAGGTTATCCAATTCATTGATGAACAATTGCTCTTTTTTTTTTCTTTTTGAGACACAGTCTTCCTGTGTTGCCTAGGCTGGAGTGCAGGGTCCCAATTTTGGCTGACTGCAACCTCCACCTCCCCAATTCAAGTAATTCTCATGCTTCAGTCTCCTGAGTAGCTACAACTACAGGCACATGCCACCATGTCCAGCTCACTTTTTGTTTTTAGTAGAGACAGAGTTTCGCCATGTTGCGCAGGCTGGTCTTAAACTCCTAAGCTCAGGCAATGCACCGACCTCAGCCTCCCAAAGTGTTAGGATTACAGGCATGAGCCACTGTGCATAGTATTCCCTTATAACCTTTTTTATTTCTACAGAATTGGAAGTAATGTCCTTTCACTTCCTTTTTTTTCCCTTTGAAACGAGTTTCACTCGTCTCTTAGGCTGGAGTGCAATGGTGCGATCTTGGCTCACTGTAACCTTCACTTCCCAGGTTCAAGTGATTCTCCTGCCTCAGCCTCCTGAGTAGCTGGGATTACAGGCATGCACCACTATGTCCAGCTAATTTTTGTATTTTTAGTAGAGACAGGGTTTCACCATGTTGGCCAAGCTGGTCTCGAACTCCTCACGTCAGGTGATGCAAGCACCATGGCCTCTCAAAGTGCTGGGATTACAGGTGTGAGCCACCATGCCTGGCCTTCACTTTCACTTCTGATTTTAGTAATTTGATCTTTCTTTCCTTAGTCCATCTAGCTAAAGCTTTGCCAATTTTGCTTATCTTTTCAAAGAAGAACCAACTTTTTGCTTCTTTGACTTTATTGTTTTTCTATTTTTTATTTCATTTATCTCTGCTCTAATCTTTATTACTTCTTTCCTTTAGCTTTAGGTTTAGTTTGTCTTTTTTTTCTAGTTATTTAATTTGTAAGATTAGAGTGTTGATTTTAAGATTCTCTTCTTTTGTTAAAGAAGTTTTTTTTTTTTTTGACATGGAGTCTCACTTTGTTGCTAAGGCTGGAGTCCAATGCATGATCTCGGCTCACTACAACTTCTGCTTCCCAGGTTTAAGTGATTCTCCCGCCTCAGCCTCCTGTGTAGCTGGCACTACAGGTGTGCACCACCACGCCTGGATAATTTTTGTATTTTTAGTAGAGATGGGGTTTCGCTGCATTGGTCAGGCTGGTCTCAAACTCCTGACTCTCAGGTGATCCACCCACCTAATCCTCCCAAAGTACTGATATTACAGGCGTGAGCTGCCTTGCCTGGCTGAGACAAGGTCTTGGTACGCTGCCCAGGCTGGCCTCAAAATCCTGGGCTCAAGCAATCCCAAGTGCTGGGATTATAGGTATGAGCCATTATACTAGGCCCCTCTCGAAACCATTCTTTGATTTAAAGTCTGCTTTAGGACCCAGTATGGTGGCTCACGCCTATAATCCCAGCACTTCGGAAGGCTGAGGCAGGCAGATCACTTGAAGTCGGGAGTTTGAGACTAGCGTGAGGAGATTAAGTCAACAAAAATCTCCCAACATAGAAAAGAGGCAAACATGGTGAAACCCACTCTCTACTAAAAATACAAACATTAGCTGGGCATGGTGGCAGGCACCTGTAAACCCAGCTACTTGGGAGGCTGAGGCAGGAGAATCACTTGAACCAGGAGACAGAGGTTGCAATAAGTTGAGACTGCACCACTGCACTACACCCTGGGCGACAGAGCAAGATGCCATCTCTAAATAAATAAATGAAAATAAAAGTCTGTTTTATCTGATATTAGTATAGCCACCTCTGCTCTTTTGGTTACTGTTTGCATGGAATAGCTGTTTGCATCCTTTCACTTTCAATCTATTTCTGTCTTTTTTTTTTTTTTTTTAAATCAAGATGGGGTTTCACCATGTTGGTCAGGCTGGTCTTGGAACTCCTGACCTCAGGTGATCCGCCCGCCTTGACCTCCCAAGTGCCTGGATTACAGGTGTGAGCCACCACACCCAGCCCTATTTCTGTCTGTTGGATCTTCAGTGAGTCTCCTGTGGATAGCATATAGTTGTATCATGTCATTTTTCTCCATTCTGCCAATTTCTTATCTTTTGATTGGGAAGTTTAATCCATTTATATTTAAAGTAGTTATAAGGAAGTTCTGTCATTTTGATATTTTATTTCTATATCCTTATAGCTTTGCTCCTCATCTTCCTAAATTACTGTTTTCTTTTGTATTTAGATACATTTCTTTTATTTATTTATTTTAAGATGGGGTTTCACTATGGTGGCCAGGCTGGTCTTGAACTCCTGACCTCAGGTGATCCACCCATCTCAGCCTCCCAAAGTGCTAGGATTACAGACATGAGCCACCACGCTCGGCCTTTAGATACATTTCTTTGGTGAAATGTGTAAATTCCTTTCACATTTGCTTCTATATATATTATAGATATTTTCTTTATGGTTACCATAAAGATTACATCTAATATCTTAAAGTTAAACATTCTATTTTTAATTAATACCAGTTTGACTTCACTATTATTCAAAGAATCTGCTCCTTTATAGCTGCCTCTACCCTTTTTTTTTACTGATGTCACAAAAGCCATCCTTATATACTGGGCCCCTATTAGTTATTAGTTTATGCCCCTAAACATAAACTAGTATTTCATTCAATCATGGAGTGGGAGAAATGAGTCTGTGCTATGCTGCCCAAGCTGGTCTTGAATTCCTGGGTTCAAGCAATCCTCCCACCTCAGCCTACTGAGTAGCTGGGATTACAGGCATGTACCACTATACCTGGTTCTTTTTTTTTTTTCTTTTTTCATCCAGCCCAAAATGTCATACCCAGTTCTAATAATTTTTTTAAATGTATTAATCTCTTAAATTATGTACAAATAAAATGTGGGGCTACACTCAAAGTTTCAGTGCTAGTTTTTAGGCTAACAATTATCTTTCTAAAAATATATTCATCTCTTAAACTACGGAGAAAACAAAAAGGAGTTACAAGCCATTGTTAAGATAATACTAGCTCTTATAATTATCCATGTATTTACCTTTATTGAGATATTTCTTCATATGGCTTCAAGTTACAATCTAATGTCCTTTCCTTTCACTTTGCAGGACTCTCCTGAGCACTTCTTACAAGGCAGGTCCAGTGGTAACAAGTGTCCTTAGCTTTTGTTTTTCTGAGAATGTCTTAATTTTTTGCCCCTTTTGAAGGACAGTTTTGCCAGATATAGGATTCTTGGTTGACAGTTTTGTTTTGTTTTCCTTTTAGCACTTTGAATACATTGGCTCACTGCCTCCTGACCTCCAAAGTTTCTGATGAGATACTGGTTCATAATTTTACTGAAGATACCTTTATGTAATGAATCATTTAGTTATTTTCTCTCAAGGCTTTCAAGAGTTTGTCTCTGGTTTTTTAAAGTTTGATTATAATGTGTCTTGGTGACAGTCTCTGAGTTCATCTTACTTGGAGTTCATTGAGCTGTCTGGATGTTTATATTCATGTATTTCATCAAATTTGGGAAATTTTCAGCCATTATTTGATCAAATACAGATTATCCCTGCTCCTATTTTCCTTTTGGTACTTCCATAATGCATATGTTGGTGTACTTAATGGTGTCAAAAATGTTCCTTTAGGTTCTTAGTCCATTTTGTGCTGCTGTTAAAGGAATACCTGAGTAGGTAATTTATGATTAACAGAAATTTATTAGCTCACAGTTCTGGAGGCTGGGAAGTCTAAAATCAAAGTGCCAGCATCTGGTGAGGGCCTTTTTGCTACATTATCACATGGCGAAAAGCAAGACAGTAAGAGAATGAGAGAAAGCAAGAAGGGGCCAAACTCACCCTTTTATAACAGCATCAATCCCACCCATAAGAGTGGAGCCCCTGTAGCCTAATTATCTCTTAAAGGTTCCACCCCTTAATACTGTAACTGGCAATTCAATTTCAACATGAAATTCGGAAGGGCTAACTTTTTTTTTTTTTTTGGAGACAGAGTTTCACTCTTGCCACCCAGGCTGGAGTGCAATGGTGCGATAGCAGCTCACTGCAACCTTCGTCTCCCGGGTTCAACTGATTCTTCTGTCTCAGCCTTATGAATAGCTGGGATTACAGGTGCCCACCACTATGCCCAGCTAATTTTCATATTTTTAGTAGAGACTGGATTTCACCATGTTGGGCAGGCTGGTCTAGAACTCCTGACCTCAAGTGATCCACTCGCCTTGGCCTCCCAAAGTGCTGGGATTATAGGCATGAGCCACTGCGCCCAGCAGGGATAACATTTAAACTATGGCAGGCTATGTTCACTTTTCTTTAATTTGTCATTCTGCTCCTTAGACTTAATAATCTCCACTGTCCTATCTTCACTGATTCTTTTGCTTGTTCAAATCTGCCTTTGAATCGGGTTTTCATTTGAATTACTGTATTATTCAGCTTCAGAATTTCCTTTTGGTTTAAAGTTTTCTGTTTTTTGATATTTCCATTTCATTCATACATTACTTTCTTGACTTCCTCCACAAATTTCTTAGTTTTTTGGGCATCTTTAAGACAGCTATTTGAAAATATTTGTCTATTAGATCCACAATCAGGACTTTTTCAAAGACATTTTCTGTTGATTTTTTTTTTCTTTTAATGGGCCATACTTTCCTCTTTCTTAGTATGCCTTATGATTTTTTTGTTGAAAACTGGACATTTGAATTTAATAATGTGGTAACTCTCAAAATCTGATTCTCTCTCTTCCCCAGAGTTTTCTGTGTTTTATTTTTATTTATTTATTTTTTTGAGACGGAGTCTTGCTCTGTCACCAGGCTGGAGTGCAGTGGCGCAATCTCGGCTCACTGCAACCTTCGCCTCCTGGGGTCAAGCAATTCTTCTGCCTCAACCTCCCGAGTAGCTGGGACCACAGGCGCGTGCCACCATGCCCGGCTAATTTTTGTATTTTTAGTAGAAACGGGGTTTCACCATGTTGGCCAGGACAGTCTCAATCTCTTGACCTCGTGATCCGCCCACCTTGGCCTCCCAAAGTGCTGGAATTACAGGTGTGAGCCACCATGTGCCCAGCCTTTTCTGTGATTTATCATTGTGTGTTTTGTTGTTTTTGTGTAGGCTATCTCCGTGTTAAAGATCAATCTGAGGTATACATGTAAGGTTTCTTACGTCTTTTCTGAGCCTGCACCTTCCAGGTGCATATGCAGTCACTTCCTATTCTGAATGTGCTAGTCTTTAATGTCTGGCTCTCAAAGGGGAAAAGAGAAAACTAAATTGCCCCCCCCCACTTCTTTTTTGAGACAGAGGCTCCCTCTGTCACCCAGGCTGGAGTGCAGTGGCACAATCTTGGCTCACTGCAACCTCTGCTTCTTGGGTTCAAGCGATTTTCCTGCCTCGGAAGCCTCTTGAGTAGCTGAAATTATGGGTGCCCGAGACCATGCCCAGTTAACTTTTTTTTTTTTTTTTTGAGACAGAGTCTTTCTCTGTTGCCAAGGCTGGAGTGCAGTGGTATGATCTCAGCTCACTGCAAGCTCCGCCTCCTGGATTCAAGCAATTCTCCTGCCTCAGCCTCCCAACTAGCTGGCACCACCACACTCAGCTAATTTTTTGTCTTTTTAATAGAAACAGGGTTTCACTGTGTTAGCCAGGATAGTCTCAATCTCCTGACCTCGTGATCTGGCCACCTTGGCCTCCCAAAGGGCTGGGATAATAGGCATGAGTCACTGCAACCAGCCACAATAGCCCTTTAAATCCTCTGGAAGTCAGTTCAACTGATGGGAAGAGGCCTGCAACAATTAAGGGAAGATGCAACAACAATTGCCCCACCTGTCTTTTTTTTTTTTTTTTTTTTTTGGCACAGGGTCTCACTCTGTTGCCCAGGCTGGAGTGAAGTGGTATGATCACAGACCACTGCAGCCTCAACCTCCAGGGCTCAAGGAATTGCTCCCCAAGTAGCTAAACCTATCAGTGCATGTCACCACATCCAGCTAAATTTTGTATTTTTTGTAGAGACAGGGTTTCGCTATGTGGCCCAGGCTGATCTCAAACTCCTGGACTCAGGCAATCCACCTGCCTCAGCCTCCCAAAGTACAAGATTACAGGCATGACCCACAGTGCCTGGCCCTACTTGCTTCTATGTCTGTACTTCTGTGATCAGAAGCAGCACTCAGTGATCACAGGGTGGATCCCATTATTTCAAGGAAAGGTTCCTCTTTGCTCACCCTGGCTCCCATAAGCTGTGTACAGGTTTTTCTGAGAAACATATGCACAGCTGCTTGTCATGTGGCTTGGCTGGCAGGGAAGAGTGGAGAAGCTGTTACTGTGCTAAGGCCTGAAACTGACTGAAATTAACTGTATTTTATTGTCCAAGCTGTTCCCTGGAATTTGCAAGCCTTGAATAGACTCCTGGATTCCAAAACAGTTATATCAGACAGATTCTGCCAGTGCAATTATTTTCTAGGTAAGGAGACAAGTTCCTAGTGCTTGCTCCTTCCTACAATTCTGCCATCTTCCTACAATCCTCTCTGGGAGTCTACATTTTTAACAGTATCACAAATAATTCTGAGGCAGGTCATCTGTGGACCACAAACTGTAAGAATCTCTCATCAAGAGGGTAGCTACGGTGGTCTATTGCCTTATAAATACAGGGAATTACTGTCCTGGAGGTTCTTTAATAAAGGAGGTCAAATGATAGAGTAATATGTATTCAGGTGGGTTTTCTGAGGTCCCCTGAGAATGTTCTGTCTTGTGAAGAGTGGGAGAGCGTTTCAATTATTCAACAGATTTACTGAGCACCTACTATACTCCAGAGACTGTGCTAAGTTCTAGGGAATACACGGCAATAGGCAGATGGCCAGGATCTAACACAGAAACAGTAAAGGGATGAATAAAACAGAGATTTGAGAACTTTCCTCTACCTGGGATATCCGTGACTTTCACCTTTTAGAAAAACAGAAGAGTCAGTAGTCTTACAAGGACCCTCAAGTGGCCAGGAGATAGTACTGCAGTATTTAATTTTCAAAGCAAAGGAATGGCACTGGAACTTTGGTATAGAGGTCAAAAGAACATAGAAATTCTAGTACTAGGAAGAAAATCAAAAAAGTCCCTTCGTTTTAAGTTCTGTTGGAAGTATCTGAAAAAGACTTTATTCTGGCCAGACACAGTGACTCACGCCTGTAATACCAGCACTTTGGGAGGGTGAGGCGGGTGGATTGGTTGAGGTCAGGAGTTCCAAACCAGCCTGGCCAACATGGTATAACTTCATCTCTACTAAAAATACAAAAATTAGCTGAGTGTGGTAGCAAGTGGTTGTAATCCCAGCTACTCAGGAGGCTGAGGTGGGAGAATTGCTTGAACACTGCAGGCGGAGGTTGCAGGGAGCTGATATTGAGCGCCACTGTACTCCGCCTGGGCGACAGAGAGAGACTCTAATGTCTCAAAAAAAAAAAAAAAAGGCTTTATTCCATTTTACTAACCATTCCTGAACTCCTAAGGATGCTGGGGTGTCTCAGGACCATAGTGAACACCACTGTCTGCAGAAAACTAAGCTGAAACTTTACTAACGTCAGGAATTTTATTCTTTAATTAGATTGATCTAATTTGCTTTCTTTTTCCTAAATTTTGAACATAATAAAATAATTAAAGACTCAATTTAACCAGTCACTGATGAAGATAAATTTTAATGTATCTACTTCTCAGCTTAGAAAGTTTCAAGTCTTAGGCAAGTTTCCAAATGTAGCATTGGTGAGCATTTCCTGGAAATTTCTCTACTGCTTTTAGGAAAAGAAAGGGAATCACGATATTAATGAAACTTCATTCTTAGCTCAGAGATGTAAGTTTTTGGTTTCTGGGATAGGTTGCCCTAGAAGGCACATCCTTCATGGAGAAAAGGAAGTATGTAGGTAAGAAAAAGAGATTCCAATGTTTTATGTTTAATGTGTATTAAATAAGGCAACTTCTGTAATTCTCTGATAAAATTCTCAGTTCTTAATAAAAATGTAGTTTCTAATCAAATATATACTTCAATGTTCTTAAGTCTTAAATCTCAGTCAGAGATTTAATTCAGTCCTAAGTCTTAAATCTTTGCCTTAAAGACAGAGGCCAAAACCTCAATACTTACCCACACACATTTTGACATCATTCACAGTGAAGTCTGGATCCGGCATTCTATGAAACAAACACCAGTAAGTATATATGGAAAACGTAACTTCTCAAGTAATGTGAGTTTTTTTTTCTTAAAGTACTGAGAACTCCTCAATCAGACACAGCAATATTCACAATCAGGCTTAAAATTATTTTTAAAATATAGGTGAGTGTATATTTACATATATGCATAGGAAAAAAGAATATATAAATAAATGCATGATTTAGCTAAGGGTAGTAGATTTCAGGAGATTTAAATTTGCTGTTTTTTTTTTTTTTGTTGTTAATCTATATTTTCTCATTTACCTCTAATATGAATCACCTATGTATCAAAAGAAGAAAAACGTACACTTTTAAAACTAAATGCGAAATTATTTTCAATTACTACTGTTTTGGGTTATCAGTACCACCACTGTTTATAGTCCTGGGTGTAACAAGGCCATTTTGCAACTGTATCCAGCCAGGCTGAAAGCACTTACTTTATTCCAAGTCCATCAGAATTCTTGAAAATCAGAGGATCTCTTAAGCCACCCCGCTGGATATACTCTACATTAAAATCTGTCAACATAGAAAAATAATTATTAGAAATACAGGGAGTATAGTTAAAAAATAGATAAAAGGATCACAAAAAGGATCCTAAGTACTAAGGTATAAATAGTGTTTGTTATTCTGTGTATACAGTTGTGCTGTTAGACAATAAAATATATGCTTATTAAGAAGCATCTCTTAGAAAATATGGAGTGCACATTGAGAAGCAAAGCTTGAGGGGTTTGCCAAGTCTATATATTTCCCCAGGAAATTTAGAGCTTAAACAATATGGGGGTAGTACTATTAATGAGTTATCTCATAAATGCTAAACAGAAATTATCATCATCTTGTCTCTTAAGAGTAAAAAAAATTAATTTTGACCACTACAATACATATATGATATCCTTGTCAGTTTGCCAACGATCAAAGATGCATGGTACACATGGAATTCCACCCTCAGTTTTGGTGGGGTAGGTATACACATAAAACGATTTTTATCGTACGGTTTTTAATTAAACTGAAAACCAAGGGAAGGAAGAAGGAAGAAGAAGTCGTTAGGCAAAAAAACTCCAATAATACTCCTGCCCTAATAAAAGATTACTTCTAATATAGCAGAGAATGACTCACAGGGTGGGAGGACTCGGGGTCGAGTGCATACAAGGGGCACTGAATAACAAGAGAAAATAACATCAACAGGCAATATTTTAGCTAGATAAATGCTAAACCCCCAATGCTCACATTCTATGACTTCCCACACCAAAGTACTATATGTTGGAACCAAAATTATACTGACCTTTTCCTTCCATAAAAGTAACAAAATTGGCATTATATTTGTTGGTATGCAGTTTCTCTTCCAAGTCGAAAGTTCTTTTCCCTTCAATTTCATCATCTGAAATGCCATCATCTTCATAGCGCCGTCGCATGGTACCACGCTGGGAGAAAAGGGAACATATGGATGAAATCATGCACTTTTTCATGCCTACCTACAAGTGGTCATAGATTTCCCTACATGTGCAAAGTGCTACTTTCAAACTCAGGTGCTATTTTCCTTGCCTTATGGATCTTTCTTTCTCTCAAGATAGGTGATACTCTCAGAATGCACAGTATATAATGATGTTTTAATGAGCCACTGGGTCCTTTATGCATTTTGTCTTTGCTAATTCTTTGATTCTAGATATACAAATTCACGATAACAACGGGACCAAAGAGAGTCTACTATCTCTTTCATTTCATTTGTCTATCATTGTTTATCAGAGTGGGGACAAACTGTCTTCATAGAAATTTCAAGCCAGGATACAAAATGTCATTTTTTCATAAGGGAGAGCTGTATTTAAAATTAGCTTTGTAAAGCAATCTCAAGAATAGACTAAAACATTTGAATTAATGGATCAAAAACTCTTGTCTCGGATAAAGGAAGAAAGTTAATCTAGAGAACAGCATTCAAGGCTAGGTGCGGTAGCTCACGCCTGTAATCCCAGCACTATGGGAGGCCAAAGTGGGTGGATCACCTGAGGTCGGAAGTTTGGGACCAACCTGACCAACACGGAGAATTCCTGTCTCTACAAAATACAAAATTAGCTGGGCATGGTAGCGCATGTGTGTAATCCCAGCTACTCGGTCAGGAGGCTGAGGCAGGAGAATCACTTGAACCCAGGAGGTGCAGGTTGCAATGAGCCAAGATCGCGCCACTATACTCCAGCCTGGGCAACAAGAGCAAAACTTCGTCTCAAAAAAAAAAAAAAAAAAGAATGAACAGCATTCGAAACAGCATACCATCAATATTTAGCTTTAAAGATAACGTCTTTCTAAAGAAGATATACAAATGGACAATAAGCACATGAAAAATGCTCAATTCTCATTAGTCATCAGAGAAATGCAAACCAAAACCACAATGAAATACCACTTTATACCCACCAGAATGGCTATCATCAAAGGAATAAACAATAACGTGTGCTGAAGTGAATGTAGATCAATTGGAAACCTCACACATTGCTGGTGGAAATGTAAAATGGTACAGACACTGGCAAACAGTTTGAAAGTTCCTCAAAAAGTTAAAAAAAGTTATGGTAAGACCCAACAATTCTTTTCCTAGGTATATATCCAAAAGAACTGAAAACGTATGTTCTTTTCAAAACGAAAGCTTATACACATGTTCACACTAGCATTATTCACAACAGGCTTAAAGGTAGAAACAATCCAAATGTCAATCAATTGATGAATGGATGAACAAAATATGATATACCTACACAATTAGATGTTATTTAGCCACAAAAAGGAATGAAGGGATTTCCAGCTCTCTGGAATCCTCTCTCACATAGTGGAAGCAAAAAAAAAAAAAAAGAATGAAATACTGCTATGTGCCACAACATAACAGTATGCATGTTATGTTCTGAAAACATGCCAAGTACAAAAAAGCCAGACATAAAAGACCACATATTGTATGACTTCATTAAAATAAAATGTCTAGAATAGGCAAATCCAGAGAGACAGAAAGTAGATTCATAGTTGCCAAGGCTGGAGAAAATGAAGAATAAGAAGTGACTGATAATAGTATGCATTTTTTTGAGAGCAATGAACATTCCGGAATTAGCTAATGATGACATTTGTACAACTCTGTGAATATACTAAAAAACCACCAGATTGTACACTTTATTTTTTATTTTCTGAGATGGGGTTGTGCTCTGTCGCCCAAGCTAAAATGTGGCAGCTTGATTAAGGCTCACTGCAACCTGAACCTCCTAGACTCCGGTGATCACCTATAGCCTCCCATAGCTGGGACCACCAGTGCCCACCACCACACCCAGCTAATTTTTTTTATTTTCAGTAGTGACAGGGGATCACCATGTCGGCCAGGCTGGTCTCGAACTCTTGTGCTCAAGCAATCTGCACACCTCAACTTTCCAAAGTGCTGGGATTATAGCTGTGAGTCACCACACCCGGCTGACTTGTATACTTTAAATGAGTAGACTGTATGGTATGAGAGTTCTATCTAATAAGCAGTTACTTTGAAAATGTTGCTTATACTTCAAGTTTACCTTTTAATACAGTCATGCGCAGTATAATGACATTTCAGTCAATGATGGACTGACTGCGTATATATGACAGTGGTCCCATAAGATTACAGTAGAACTAAAAAATGCCTATATCCTAGTGACACTGTTGCCATCAGGACATCATAGCACAACACATTACTCCTGTTTGTGGTGATGCTTGTGTAAATCTAACTGTGCTGTCAGTCATGTAAAAGTGTAGCACATACCATTATGAATAGTACACAATAAATGACTGTTACTGGTTTATGTATTATTCTGTAATTATTATTTTAGCATGCATACCTTCTACTTATTTTTTTCTTAATTTTAACTGTAAAACAGCCACAGGCAGGTCTTTTAGGAGGTATCCAAAAGAAGGCATTGTTGGCCGGGCGCGGTGGCTCACGCCCATAATCTCAGCACTTTGGGAGGCTGAGGTGGGTGGATCACGAGGTCAAGAGATCGAGATCATCCTGGGCAACATGGTGAAACCCCGTCTCTACTAAAAATACAAAAAAATTAGCTGGGCATGGTGGTGCGTGCCTGTCATCCCAGCTACTCAGGAGGCTGAGGCAGGAGAATTGTCTGAACCCAGGAGGCAGAGGTTGCGGTGAGCCGAGATTGCGCCATTGCACTCCAGCCTGGGTAACAAGAGCGAAATTCCGTCTCAAAAAAAAAAAAAAAGAAGGCATTGTTATCACAGGAGATAACAGTTCATGCATGTTACTGTACCTGAAAATCTTCTAGTGGGAAAAGACGTGAAGGCAGAAGACAGTGATAATGATGTTCTGTGATACTGATGATCCCAACCCTCTGCAGGCTAATGTGTATGTTTATGTCTTGGTTTTTAACAAAAAAGTTTAAAAAGTTAAAAAAGATTTTAATAAAAGCTTACAGAATAAGGACATAAAGAAAATGCTTTTGTATAGTGGTATATCTGTGTTTTAAGGAAAGTATTATAAAAGTGGAAAATTTGAAAAAATTCAAAAGTATATAAAGTTAAGAAGTTACAGACTAAGCTTAGTTTATTATTATAATCATTATTTTTTTTTGAGACGGAGTCCTGCTCTGTTGCCCAGGCTGGAGTACAGTGGCATGATCTTGGCTCACTGAAACCTCTGCCTCCCGGGTTCAAGCAATTCTCCCACCTCAACCTCCCAAGTAGCTGGGATTACAGGCACCCGCCAACATGCCCGACTAATTTTTGTATTTTTAGTAGAGACAGGGTCTCACCATGTTGGCCAGGCTGGTCTTTAACTCCTGACCTCAGGTGATTCATCCACCTTGGCCTCCCAAAGTGCTGGGATTATAGGCATGAGCCGTAATGCCTGGCCTAGTTAATTACTGAAGAAAAAATTTTATAAATTAAAAAATAAAACACTGTTCATAAAATCTACAAAAGTGTCCTAGGCCCTCACATTTACTCACTATTCACTCACTGACTCACCTAGAGCAACTTTCGGTCCTACAGGGTCCGTCACAGGAAGTGCCCTATACAGGTTCCATTTTTTACCTTTTATAACATATTTTCACTGTACCTTTTCTATATTTGGATACACAAATATTTACCACCATGGTATAACTGCCTATAGTATTCAGTACAATAACATGCTGTACAGATTTGTAGCCTAGGAGCTATAGGTTATACCATATAACCTAGGGGTGTAGTAGACTATGCCACCCAGGTTTGTGTAAGTACACTCTATGTTGTTAATACAATTATGAAACTGCCTAACTATACACTTCTTAGAACATATCCCCACTGTTGAGTAATGCATGATTGTATTTTACTTTAGCCAGTGTTAAAATTTGTCGAAATTTCTCACATACATACCAAACAGGCGATTGGATGTGCCAGTGGCAGTGGTAAGGGTAAAGTCACCCTACCTTTATTTGTGTTAAGAACAACCAAATCTGGAATTTAAAGCTAAATACTGACGGTCTAGAACAGATTACATAGCACCTGAAGTTACATAAACACACAAGAAAATGAGACACTGGAGAAAGGTCTCTTAGGAAGTGGAAGTCTGTGAAAGGGCAGAAATAAGTCATAAAAAATGAAAGAAACAAATCTATTACACACTAGAGGAAAGCAAGATTCAACTCATCAGTTTTAGGCAAAAATACAAAGGCGAAATCTGGTATATTTTCCATATTTAGTAAAAAACCTTAGAACACTCTCTTACCTAGTAACTTGGCTGCCACAAATCACAGTTCAAAAGCCAAAAGAAGGTTATTTTTGATAGACTTCATTGACACTAACAATGCCATCATCATTCAAAATATTTTTAGAATATGGAGTTGCTGCACTCCAGTCTGGGCAGCAGAACCAGAACTTGTCTCAAAATAACTAAATAAAAATAAAAATAATAAAAATAAAAACCAGGCTCACACCTGTAATCCTAGCACTTTGGGAGACCAGGTCAGGTGGATCACTTGAGCCCAGGAATTAGAGACCAGCCTAGCTCATGTCAAAAGGTGTCTCTATTAAAAATACAGAAACTGACTGGGCATAGCGGCTCACACCTATAATCCCAGCACATGGGGAGGCCGACACAGGCTGATCATTGCAATCAGGAGCTCCAAATCAGCCTGGCCAATATGGCAAAACCCCTTCTCTACTAAAAACAAAAAAATTAAGCTGAAGCAGTGGCTCCCACCTAGCACTTTGAAAGGCCGAGACGGGCAGATAACCTGATGTCGGGAGTTTGAGACCAGCCTGACAAACATGGAGAAACCCCATCTCTACTAAAAATACAAAATTAGCTGGGTACAGTTCCTGCCACATGCCTGTAATACCAGCTACTTGGGAGGCTGAGGCAAGAGAATTGCTTGAACCTGGGAGGTGGATACATTGTGCCATTGCACGTCAGCCTGGGCAAGAGTGAAACTCTGTCTCAAAATAACTAAGTAAATAAGTAGCCAGGAGTGGTAGAAAGCATGGTGGAAGGCACCAGTAATCCCAGACACTTGGGAGCTGAGGCAGGAGAATCGCTTGAAACCAGGAGATGAAGGCTGCAGTGACTGAGAGGGCACCCCTGCACTCCAGTCTGGGCGACTGAGTGAGACTCCGTATCAAAAAAAAAAAAAAAATACAAAGCAAAACTGGGCCGGGCAGAGTGACTCAGGCATGCCTATAATCTCAGCACTTTGGGAGGCTGAGACAGGTGGATTACCTGAGGTCATGAGCTCAAGACCAGCCTGAACAACAACGTGAAATCCCATCTCTGCTAAAAATACAAAAATTAGCCTTGAGTGGTAGAAGGGGCCTGTAGTCCTAGCTACTCAGGAGGCTGAGACAGAAGAATTGCTTGAACCCGAGAGGTGGAGGTTGCAGTAAGCCAAGATTGCACCAGTGCACTCCAGCCTGAGTAATGAATCAAGACTCAGTCTCAAAAAACAAACAAACAAATAAGCAAAAACTGTGGTGGGAGGTTACCTGAGCCCGGGGAGGTCCAGGCTGCAGTGAACTGTTACAGCGCCACTGCAATCTAGCCTGTGTGACAGGGTGAGACCTTGTCTCAAAATAAAAATAAAAACCCGTGCGTGACGTTACACCTATAATACTGCATCATTTTTTTTTTTCTATTTTGAGATGGGGGTCTCACTCTCTCAAAAAAAAAAAAGGAAAGAAAGAAAACATACTTAATGGCAAAAGACTGAAAGTTCTCCCCCTAAGATTAGGAACAAGACAAAGATATGTTTGTTCCCCATTTCTAATCAACACTGTATTTAAGTTTCTAGCTAGGGCAATTAGGCAAGAAAGAGAAAAGTTTGGAAAGGAAGAAGTAAAACTACCTCTATTCACAAATGACATGATCTTGTACACAAAAATCTACAAGAAATACACACACACACACACACACATATAACTGAAAGAGCTAATAAAATCAGTTCCATTTCTATACACTAGCAATGAAAAATCCAAAAATGATTTTTAAAAAAATCCATTTACAATAGCATAAAAAAACTAAGAAATAAATTTAACAAGGTAAGTACAAGACATATACTAGAAAACTACAAAGCATTGTTCAAAGAAATTAAATGATAGCTAAGTGGAAAAATGTCCTGTGTTCATGAACTGAATGGCATTATCAAGATGAAAATACTCTCCCAAATTGAATTCAAAGCAATTCTTACCAAAATCATAGCTTTTTTTGTGTGTATTTTTAGTAGAGTGAGGTTTCACCGAATCACAGTTCTTTTTTTTTCTTTTTTTCTTTTTTTTTTGGCAGAAATTAGCAAGATGATCTTAAAATGCATATGGAAATACCAGGAAACCAGAATAGCCAAAACAATCCTTAAAGAGAACAAAAGAAAGCTGGGAAGATCACTTGAGTCAAGGAGTTCAAGACCAGCCCCTGGTTCTACAAAAAATAAAATATTAGCCAGGCATGCTGGTGTGTGCTTGCAGTCCCAACTCCTCAGGAGGTTGAGGTAGGAAGATGGCTTGAGCCCAGGTGACTGAGGTTGCTGTGAGCCGTGTTCACACCACTGAACTCAGGCTGAGTAACAGAGTGAGATCCTGTCTCCAAAAAAAAGAACTCACCATAAAACTATAGTAATCAAGACTGTGTGGTACTGGTGTTTAAGGACTGATGTATAGATAGAATAGAAAGGAGAATCCAGACATAAACTCTTATACTTATGGTCAATTGATTTTCAACAAGCACACCAAGGCCAGGAGCAGTGGCTCATGCCTGTAATCCCAGCACTTTGGGAGGCCAAGGCGGGCGGGCGGATCACTTGAGATGAGGAGTTCAAGACCAGCCTAGCCAACATGGTGAAACCCCATCTCTACTAAAAATATAAAAATTAGCTGGGCATGGTGGCACATGCCTGTCATCCCAGCTACTCGGGAGGCTGAGGCAGGAGAATTGCTTGAACCCAGGAGGCGGAGGTTGCTGTGAGCCAAGATCGCACCACTGAACTCCAGCCAGGGCGACAGAGCGAGACTCCATCTCAAAAAAAGAAAAAGGAAATTTAAAAAAAAAAGCATGCCAAGACAATTTAATGGAAAAAGGATTTTTAAGAAACTGTGCTGGGACAACCAGATATGAACATGTCAAAGAATGAAAGTGGATCTCCACCTCACAGCACACACACAAAAATTAGTTTAAGATGAATGAAAAGCTTAAATGAAGGATCTAAAACTAAAAAACTCTTAGAAGGTTTTATGTTGTAAATATTAATGATTTTTGATTAGGCAATGGTTTTAGATTCTTTCTTTCCTTTTTTTTTTGAGACAGGGTCTCACTATAGCCCTGGCTGGACTGCAGTGACATGATCTCAGCTTACTGCAACCTCTGCCTCCTGGGTTCAAAAAATTCTCCTGCCTCAGCCTCCCAAGTAGCTGGGACTATACAGGCATGTGCCACCACACCTGGCTAATTTCTGTATTTTTTGGTAGAAAAAAATTTGCCATGTTGGCCAGGCTGGTCTGGAACTCCTGACCTCAAGTGATCCACCTTCCTCGGCCTCCCAAAGTGCTGGGATTTCTGTTTAAGAGACAGGATCTTACTCTGTTGCCCAGGCTGCAGTATAGTTACACAATCATAGTTCACTGCAGCCTCAAACTCCTGGGCTCAAGCAATCCTCCTTCCTCAAACTCCCAAGCAGCAAGGACTGTAAGCCCCTGTCACCATGCCTGGCTAATTATTTTTTGTCACGGTGGGGAGGTCTCACTATGTTGCTCAGGCTGGTCTTGAACTCCTGGCCTGAAGCAATCCTCCACCCTGGGCCTCCCAAAGCACTAGGATTACAGGTGTGTCCCACTACGCCTGGCTTATGCAATGGTTTCTTAGACATGACTCCAAAAGCACAATTTGACTTTGACTTCCTCAAACCTTTTATGCTACAAAACACACTGTCAAGAAAGTAAAAAGATAATCTATAGAATAGGATTTTCTCCCATTTGCAAATCATATATCTAATAAGGACCCAGAATCTACAATATTTAAAGAACTTTTATAACTCAATAATAGAAAGGACCAAAAAATGGACAATTTAAAAATGGGCAAAAGATCTGAATAGCTATTTCTGAAAGATACACTGATCAATAAGTATATAAAACATTATAGTAATTATTTCAACATCATTAGTCATTAAAAAAATGCAAATCAACACCACAATGAGATACCACTTCATACCTAATAGTCAGATAAGTGTTGGTGAAGAGGTAGAGAAAGTGGAACCCTCATTTGCTGCTGTTGAGAATGCAAAATAGCACAGCAATACCTTTGGAAAATAATCTGGCAGTTTCTCAGATTGTTTAAACATAAAATTACCATATGATCCAGTAATTTCCACTCCTAGGTCTCTACCCAAGAGAAGGAAAACATACATCTAAACAAAAACTTGCACATAAATGTTCACAGTAACGTAATTATAATAACCAAAAGGTATGGAAAATAATTATGTACAAAAAATAAATAAATAACCAAAAGGTAGAAAGCACCCAAAAATCCATCAACTGATGAATGAATAAATAAAATGTAGTATATTCACACAATGGAGTGTTTAGCAACAAAGGGGAACTAATTACTGATAAATGCTACAACCAAAAACACCATGCTTAGTGAAAAAAGTCAGTCACAAAAGGCCATGTTATATGATTCCATTTATATCAAATATCCAGAATAAGTACATTCACAGTACAGAAAGTAGATTAGTGGTTGCCAGGGGCCAGGAGGAAGGGAGATAGACAATAAATGCTAAATGTGCACTGGGTTTCTTTGGGGTAATGAAAGTGATCTGAAATTAGATAGTGATGACTGATGTTTGCATAACTTTATGAATATACTAAAAACCACTGAACTGCATACTTTCAAAAGAGTGAATTCTATGGCACATAAATTTTGTCTCAAAAAATAAATGGCAAACCAGGCAGAGTGGCATGCACTTGCAGTCCCAGCTACTCAGGATGAGGCAAGAGAATCACTTGAGCCCAGGAGTTGGAGGCTGTAGTGTACTATGAATAGCTACTGCGCTCCAGTCTGAGCAACTTAAAAATATTCAGTCACTATATAATGATAATAGTAATAGTAAAAAGTTGGCAATTTGTTATTGTTTTGGTTTTTTTTTTTTTTTTGAGAGGCTGTCTCATCCTGTCACTCAGGCTGGAGTACAATAGCATGATATCAGCTGACTGAGACCTCTGCCTCCTGGGTTCAAGCAATTCTCATGCCTCAGCCTCCCGAACACCTGGGATTACAGGTGTTTCCCATCACACCTGGCCTTTTTTTTTTTTTGAGATGGAATCTCGCTTTGTCCCCAGGCTGGAGTACAGTGGCGCAATCTCGGCTCACTGCAGCCTCCACCTCCCGAGTTCAAGTGATTCCCCTGCCTTAGCCTCCCGAGCAGTTGGAACTAGAGGCATGCGCCATCATGCCTGGCTAATTTTTTGTATTTTAGTAGACGGGGCTTCACCATGTTGGCCAGGATGGTCTCAATCTCTTGACCTCATGATCCACCGTCTTGGCCTCCCAAAATGTTGGGATTACAGGTGTTAGCCACTGCGTCTGGCCTTTTTTTTTTTTGAGACTGGGTCTCACTCTGTTGCTCAGGCTTGAGTGCGATGGTGTGATCTCAGCTCACTGCAACCTCCGCCTGCCAGGTTCAAGTGATTCTCCTGCCTCAGCCTCTGGAGTAGCTGGGATTACAGGCACCAGCCACAATACCCAGCTAATTTTTGTATTTTTAGTAGAGATGGGGTTCCACCATGTTGGCCAGGCTGGTCTTGAACTTCTGACCTCAAGTGATCCACCTGTCTTTTGGCCTCCCAAAGTGCTGAGATTACAGGCCTAATTTCTGTATTTTTAGTAGAGACCGGGTTTCACCATGTTGGCCAGGCTGATTTCTAATTCCCAAACTTAGGTGATCCGCCTGCCTCAGTTTCCCAAAGTGCAGGAATTACAGGCATTTGCCACTGTGACCAGTCATAAATAGGCAGTTTGAAAAAGAATAAAAGGTAATGCTATATATATATAATTTTTTTTTTTTGAGATAGAATTTCACTTTTGTTGTCCAGGCTGGAGTGAAACAGTGTGATCTTGGCTCACTGCAACAACTGCCTCCCAGGTTCAAGGGAATCTCCTGCCTTAGCCTCCCAAGTAGCTGGGATTACAGGCATGTACCACCATGCCCGGCTAATTTTACATTTTTAGTAGAGATGAGGTTTCACCATGTTGGTCAGACTGGTCTTGAACTCCTGACCTCAGGTGATTCACTCACCTTGGCCTCCCAAAGTGCTGGGATTACAAGTGTGAGCCACTACACCAGGCCGTGATGTATATATTTAAGAAAAGCTATGCATTTTTATAATATGAGAATAAGGGCTGATGTAGACCAAGAGAAGGCACACTTAAGAACTTTTTCTAGAAAGCACAATCTTTCTAGACAATTTCCACAGCCATTAAAGAAAAAAAAAAAAGCAGGTACTTTATTTAATTAACTAGTATAATATGCCAGGAATGCAAAAGCAGCTTGTTATAAGAATTTCAGCTCCATCTATAATTCACCACCTAACCAGATTAAAGGAGAAAAACCACATGATCATCTGAATCTGTACTGCCCAATATAGTATCATTTTCAAAAGATCCTCCCTATACAGGGTGTGGTGGCTCACACCTGAAATTCCACCTCTTTGGAAGGCTAGGAGAAATGCTTGAGGCCAGCTTGGGCAACATAGCAAGACCCTTTATTTACACAATTTTTTTTTAATTAGCTGGGCATAGTGGCACATGCCTATAGTCCCCAGTTACTCAGGAGGCTGATATGAGAGGATCATTTGATCCCAGGATGATCAAGGAAAAAAAAACAGATGAATGCTATTTCATCAAAATTCAAAATTTTCCTGCAAGGCTCATGCCTGTAATCTCAACACTGGGTGGCTGAGGTGAGAAGACCACTTGAGGCCAGGTATTCAAGACAAGCTTGGGCAACATAGTGAGGCTCTGTCTCTACAAAAAATAAAAATTAAATTTTAAAATGGTCAGGCCTGGTAGCTGACACCTGTAATCCCGGCACTTTGGGAGGCCAAGGCAGGAGGATCATTTGAGGCCAAGAGTTTGAGACCTATTTTATATCAAATAGTTTTTCTTGACTAAGATAATCACATTGTAAGAATTAGGATGAATGATGGATTTATTTTACAGATGAACAGAGAGGTAAAACTGACCCAAGTTAATCTTTTTGGGTAATAGCAGAAAAACAACAAAAAAGCAAATGTGTCTAAAGGGAAAATATATCTAGTGTGGCTTCTACTATTACTTTGCTGTGCGACTGTAGGTAATTTAATAAATCATTTAACCTCTCAGATCTCAACTTTCCCTTGGAAGTAAACAACTTAAGGTCCCACTGTGTTCTAAAATAAAGTCCTCTACACTCTGATTCCAACTCAGATCATTTCAATCTTATTCCTATTTATATCATATGTTGAAAATTTGCTATATACCTGTCCCTCTGGTCTGTTTCTCTTGTATTTAGACTCAGCACACCCGCCCCCCACAACGTCCTGACTAGGAACTCTGAGGGAGACCTAGTGGTGGGGTCGGCAGGGCACTCTCCTAGGGCCTTCCATATCTTCCTCTCAACCTCCCACAAGCCACTCCCTACTTCCACCATCAAAAAAGTTAAACTTCTAGGTATCGCAAATCTCAATCAACCAGATGTTAAAGGCTATTTTTTCTGGACAGCTTAAGTAATTCCCATTCTAAGAGGCACAAAGAAGTCAAAGTGTTTGAGTACCTACCATTGCCAGTTACTGTAACAAGCACTACGCATGTATTGATGTATTTAAATCTTTACAAATACCCTCTTTACAAACAAAGAATTGAAAGACAGAAGCAACCTGTCCAAGTTACAAAGCTAGTAACTGGTGTGGCTGGGATCTGAACCCAGGCACTTTGGTTCTAGAGCTGACAGTCCTAACCACTACTCTATACTACAAAAATCCACTTAGGTTGAGACTTCAACCAGACCAGTCTTTTAAGGCAACTAGAAGAAACTGTCAAAGACGACCTCAGACAGCTTAAATGGGTCTGGCAGAGAGAAGGTGTAGTGGTGGGACCAGTTAGCAACAAAGGAGAAAAACATCTTTGCAGGTAAAGGATTAGCAAAGGATCTTCCCTAGAGTGAGACATTTCTGATATTTGCTAAGGGATACCACATTTCTAGCTATACCATTGTTAATCTAATATTCCACCATTACTGGTTTCTAATTCTAGCTTTTCTTTGACAACAGGTCGTTCAACCACTCTGGCAAAAATGAAAACACTGTTATTTCTAATCAGCATTTTGTATCACAAAGTGTTTGAACTCAGTACATTTATTGTGTGTATGCTATGAAAATGTGCTCTAACTTCCTATATTTGTAATTATAATTTATTATAGACCTTCTAAAAAGATGAAGTTGACACTTTTTTTTTCTTTTGAGATGGAGTCTTGCTCTGTCCCCAACCTGGAGTGTAGTGGTACGATCTCAGCTCATTGCAATCTCCGCCTCCTGGGTTCAAGTGATTCTCCTGCCTCAACCTCCTGAGCAGCTGGGATTACAGCCCCCCAACCCCTGCCCAACCACACCTGGCTAATTTGGATATTTTTAGTAGAGACAGGGTTTCCCTATGTTGGCCAGGCTGGTCTCAGAACTCCTGACTTAGGTGATCCACCTGCCTTGGCCTCCTAAAATGCTGGGATTACAGACATGAGTCACTGTGCCCAGTTGGCCAATATTTTCTATCAAGAATAATTTGTCATCTATTTTCTCTAAGGAATAAAAAATTCCAATCTATATTACTCCACTGCTTGTCAGTGAACTTTTAATTACAGAAGTCTCTTGCTGGTGATGGCATAAGAAACCAAGTAACCTCTAGGTGCAGGGGCTCATGCCCATAATTCTAACACTTTAGGAGGCTGAGATGTGTGGTTCACTTAAGCCCAGGAAATGAAGACCAGCATGGGCAACAAGGTGAAACCCCATCTCTACTAAAAATGCAAAAAATTAGCTAGGCATGGTGGCAGGTGCCTGTGGTCCTGGCTCTCAGCGGACCGAGGTGGGATGATCACCTGAGCCTGGGCTGTGGAGAGCCATGATCATGCCACTGCACTTTAGAATGGGCAACAGGAGTGAGATGGGAAAGGGAAAAGGGAAAAGGGAAAGGGAAAGGGAAAAAGGGGAGGGGGGAGGGGGAGGGGAGGAGAAGAGGGGGGATGGGGAGGGGGATAGGGAGGGGGAGGGAGGGGAGAGGAGGGGGAGGGAAGGGAGAGGGAGGGGAAGGGAAGAGGGGAAGGGGAGGGAGGGGAGGAGGAGGAGAGGAGAGGAGGGGAGGAGAGGAGGGGAGGGGAGGGGAGGGGGAGGGAGGGGAGGGGGAGGGGAGGAGAGAGGGAGGGGGAGGGGAGAGGGAGGGGGAGGGGAGAGAGGAGGGGAGGAGAGAGGAAGGGGGAGGGGAGAGGGAGGGAGAGGGGAGGGGAGGGGAGGGGAGGGGGAGGGGAGGGGGAAGGGAGAGGGAGGGGGAGGGGAGAGGGGAGGGGGAGGAGAGAGGGAGGGGGAGGAGAGAGGGAGGGGGAGGGGAGAGGGAGGGGGAGGGGAGGGGAGGGGGAGGAGAGGGGAGAGGAGGGGAGGGGGAGGGGAGAGGAGAGGGGAGGGGAGGAAAAGGAAAGGAAGGGAGGGAGGGAGGCAGGCCAGGCGCAGTGGCTCACTTCTGTAATCCCAACACTTTGGGAGGCAGAGGCAGTTTAAGACCAGCCTTACCAACATGATCAGCCTGACCAACATGGTGAAACCCCACCACTACTAAAAATATAAAAATTAGCCAGGCGTGGTGGCACATACCTGTAGTCCCAGTTACTCAGGAGTGTGAGGCAGAAGAATCACTTGAACCCGGGAGGCAGAGGTTGCAATGAGCCGAGATCATGCCACTGCACTCCAGCCTGGTGACAGAGGGAGCGAGGGAGGGAAGAATCAAGTGACAACTAGAATTATGTCTCACACTGTGATACCTTTTTTTTTTTTTTTTTTTTGAGAGGGAGTCTTACACTGTCACCCAGGCTAGAGTGCATTGGCGCGATCTCGGCTCACTGCAACCTCCGCCTCCTGGCTTCAAGCACTTCTCTTGCCTCAACCTCCTGAGTAGTGGGACTACAGGTGCGCACCACCATGCTCGCTCAGCTAATTTTTTGTATTTTTAGTAGAGATGGGGTTTCACTATGTTGACCATGATGGTCTCAAACTCCTAACATTGTGATCTGCCTGCCTCAGCCTCCCAAAGTGCTGGGGATTACAGGCGTGAGCCACCATGCCCAGCTGATACCATTAAAAATATATATATTTGGGGCATTGTTTTGTAAAGTTATGTAAAACTACATGGAATAAATATGAATCTTTGCAACATTTACCAAATCCCCACTTCATAGCCTTAATATGTACTTAAATAAATAAACTTTAAAAGCAGCAGCTCAGGCTTTCACTCTGTTCTCCCCCAACATATGAATGCATACATATCCAAAAAAAGTCAACTTCAAAATGTTGTTGCTCTCATTTTCTTTCTTTGCAACCTTTTGAATACCCAGCACTGCTGCCAGGTCACACAGTGGGCCATATGTGGAAGAGGGACATTGCTGTCTATCCCTCCAACCCTGTGTGCGTGTGTATGTGTACACCATAATTCATACAAGACCATACTGAATATAGAAAAATAGCCAGACATGGCTGGGTGCGGTAGCTCACGCCTGTAATCCCAGCACTTTGGGAGGCCGAAGCAGGCGAATTACCTGAGGTCAGGAGTTCGAGACCAGCCTGCCCAACATGGCAAAACCCTGTCTCTACTAAAAATACAAAAGATTAGCTGGGCATGGTGGCAGGTGCCTGCAATCCCAGCTACTCAGGAGGCCGAGGCAGGAGAATCGCTTGAACCCGGGAGGCAGAGGTTGCAGTGAGCCAAGATGGCACAACTGCACCCCAGCCTGGGCAACAAGAGAGAAACTCCATCTCAAAAAAAAAGAAAGAAAGAAAAGAAAAAAGAGAAAGGAAGGAAAATAGCTAAACATTCACATACAAAAATTAAAATGCACAGTCCTAGCACTCAAGAAGACTGCTGGCCAGTAGGGGACAACAAATATATAAATAAATTATAGTATTATAATTTAATGTGCTACGTATTAAGACAGGTATTGAAGCACAGGAGGAAGAACAACTAACACAGGGGGATTGAGGGAAGCTCCATGTAAGAAGCCACATAAGAAAAATGCTGATTCATTCAGTATAACTTTACTGGACATCTACCAAGTTCCAAAGACTATAGATAGACTGTGTTGCTCCTCTATACCAATGACCTCTTCAAACTTTTTTTGGGTTTCTCTTCACCTACTAGAGTTATCAGTATCTCCTTTATTTATTTATTTATTTTATTTTATCTTATTTTTTTCTGAGATGGAGTTTCACTCTTGTTGCCCAGGCTGGAGTGCAATGGTGTGGTCATGGCTCACTGCAACCTCTGCCTCCCAAGTTGAAGCAATTTTCCTGCCTCAGCCTCCTAAGTAGCTGGGATTACAGGTGCCCATCACCACATCTGGCTCATTTTGTATTTTTAGTAGAAACAAGGTTTCTCCATGTTGGTCAGGATAGTCTCGAACTTCCAATCTCAGGTGATCCACCCGCCTCAGTCTCCCAAAGTGCTGGGATTAAAGGCATGAGAGCCACTGTGCTCGGCCCAGTATCTCCTTATTAATTATATAGATATACATATATATATGTATATAAAACATTTCTCTGAAATAAATTATTAAACTTGTTTACAAAGTTTGAAAATTTCATTATATCTCATGAGGGATTTTAATGAGACTATACTAAGGAAGTACAAAAAGAGTTGGAATCACTGCCTTACAATGACTAAGCCTTGGGCCCAAGTTTTTATCTTTTGATCCATGTAAAATGTCTTCCCCCTAAATGTTTTTCTTTTTCTTTCTTTTTTTTTTTTATAAGATGGGGTTTCACCATGATGGCCAGGCTGGTCTTGAACTCCTGACCTCAGGTAATTCACCCACCTCGACCTCCCAAAGTGCTGGGATTACAGGCGTGAGCCACCGTGCCCAGCCTTGTTTTTTTTTCTTTTTGTTTTCCCCCGAAATGATAAGTGGCCTGAGCACAGAGAATAAGGAAGAACGTAAGTTTATTTTTAACATAACTGCCTAATATATTACAAAGAAGATGCAGTGATAAATTAACATGGCTGAAAAACTTGCTTTTCTTTTATTGAAAGGTCAGCCTTCAAATATATTCTGGAAAAAGTAATCAACTTCTACAGAGATGAACAGCACACAGAACAGTTTCCACATAAGAAATATGTTAGCAGATCACAGTAATTCCAACAACCAGATAGTATAATCCATAAATAGAAGGCATCATCTACAGAATTTAACAGCAGGAAGCTCATGCATATCTAAGTCTCTTGATTAAAAAAATATTTAGTCAGTAGGACCTTTAAGAAAAAAAAAAAACGATAGTGAAGGCAAAATGCTCAAGAGAAGATGAATATATAAAACAAAAGTAAACTATTCCCTAAAAAGTTCCCTCAAGAATAGTGTCAAATAGCTACCTATATATAGAATGATCCTGACCACAAACACGCCTCCACAAAACTAACTGGCCAAGAAATGAGTTAAAAGTGCTAGATCTCTCCCAGCGTTGCCTGCTTTCCTACATACCATCAGGTATAGTCAACTGCTCAGTATGCTTGCTACACGTTTAACTATAATATCATCACAATTCTGCAACAACAACAACAAAATGTGGCCATCAGTTCAAGATGAGGATAAGTTACCTCAACATCATCTTAAAGAGAAGCAATCTGAGTTTAGCACATTCTTTGTTTTTCCAAAGGTTTTTACTAGAATATGTACATATTCTTCTCTTTTGGTGCTACCAAAAGCAATAACTCACAATACTAAACTTTTTTTTTTTTTTTGAGGCAGAGCCTCACTCTGTTGCCTACGCTGGAGTGCAACAGTGTGATCTCAGCTCATTGCAACCTCCATCTCCCAGGTTCAAGTGATTCTCGTGCCTCAGCCTCCCGAGTAGCTGAGATTACAGGCATGCACCACCACACCTGGCTAATTTTTGTTGTATTTTTAGTAGAGATGGGGTTTCACCATGTTGACCAGGCTGGTTTCAAACTCCTGACTTCATGTGATCCGCTGGCCTCAGCCTCCCAAAGTGCTGGGATTACAGGCGTGAACCACCACATCCTGCCAATATTAAACTTTTACCAACAAGCAAGTGTTCAGTGTATCCTCCAAAGAAAATCTAGTCAAACCACCAAAGAAACTAGAAGTAGGCAAGTAATGGCATTTGTCAGTGTCCAAGCCAACATGGGGTTGTATTTTTTAAGTAACTATGAAGTAAACATGTATAATTCCTTACTCTCCCTCTGTCCCACTATTCCAAATCTTCACTTCCTTTTTATAGCCCCCAAACAATTTTTAAAATTAGCACTCTTAATATATGACATTTTAAAATTAGCCTGAGCTAAATGAAATAATAACTCAAAAGGAAAATACTCCTAGAGCAGAAAAGAAGGGGATTTTAGAAGGTCTAATCACTAAGAAATAATCTAAAACATTACTTTAAGAGACAGGGTCTCACTACGTTGCTCAGGCTGGAGTGCGGTGTCTATTCACAGGTGTAATCACACTACTGATCAGCACAGGAGTTTGAGATGGAGTCTTGCTCTTGTTGCCCAGGCAGGGAGTATAGTGGTGCAATCTCAGCTCACTGCAACCTTCACCTCCCGGGTTCAAGTGATTCTCCTGCCTCGGCCTCCTGAGTAGCTGGGATTACAGGCGTGTACTACCACACCCAATCAGTATACTGCATTACAGCCCAGAACTCCTTGCTTCAAGAGATCCTTCTGCCTTAGCCTCTCAAGTAACAGGGACCACAGGCCCATGCCAAGCAAGAAATAATCTTTAAAGCAACCCCACTCTCCCCTCATACACAAATAATACCCACCAAAAATGGAAACAATAATGTAACTCAGAAATACTCCGTTTCTCAGCCAGGGGTGGTGGCTCACTCCTGTAATCCCAGCACTTTGGGAGATCAAGGCAGGCGGATCACTTGAGGTCAGGAGTTCAAGACCAGCCCAACCAATGTGGCAAATTCCCACCTCTACTAAAAATACGAAAATTAGCTGGGCATGGTAGCACGTGCCTGTAGTCCCAGCTACTTGGGAGGGTGAGGCCTGGAATCACTTGAACTCAGGAGGTGGAGGTTGCAGTGAGCCACGATCACACCACTGCACTCCAGCCTGGGCGAGAAAGCAAGACTGTCTCAAAAAAAAAGAAAAATATTATTTCTCCTGAAAGTCAACCCAATTTTTAAATTTGATTTTCATCAGCCAATGAAACACCTACTGAAATACAAATACTCCGTGACTACTTCTGTTTACTGCCTGATCTGTTTCTCTATCAACAAACACAGAATAAAGAAAGATAATGCCTAGTTTTTTCACCACCTTTTATAATTGATGCAACTGTAAGTCATCAGTATGATACATGGTACTGGTCATGCCAATTTAGTTCCTAGAAGGTAAGGATTAATGAAAGTATTTATTACACAAATAACCATTTATGGAAAAAGAAAAAGCCCCTAAAAGTTTACCATAAATCTAAAGGGTAAGTAAGAGTGACCATTCTTTTTGCCAGACAAGAAACGTACTATGAACCTGAAAGGACAGCTTATCTTGAAAAACACTACCTCTAGACCTTTGCTCAGTAAATGATAAAAACCATAAAATGTGTCACACACGCTGCTTCTCCTAAGTCTTTAAGTGAATTCAGAGAGATACCAAGCAGTCACTTGAAACCAGAAAATATTTGATAAATGCACCTGTTTCCAGCTTTGCTACATTCCTCTCATCAGGAAGCTTTCCTACATGACCCTTCTCTCTGGAGCTGTGATTAATGTTTTGATTCATAGACAAAGGTCAGCCTCTTAATCAACAAATAACCTCTATTTCAAACGGTCAAACTTGAGATTTATGAAATTTCACATCTAGGAGTGGAAGCTTTAGAAGGAACTGGCATAAGATCAAGAGTTGGTATCCTAAATTACTCCCTTCGAACATATATATTCCTACCCGATCCGCTACGACCATTACATTATAGTCCTGCCAAGACCTCTTTTCTTCTATGTGTTCAGTCACCCCATCCACACCAACTGAAGTTAAAGCAGAGAAAACTACGTCTTAATTTCTGAAATTAGCTAGAAAAGTTACTCTAGGAGTGGTAAACTGACCCACATCATCAAAAGTCCAATAGCAGGCCCAGCGTAGTGGCTCACGCCTATAATCCCAGAATTCTGGGAGGCCGAGGTGGATGGATCACTTGAGGTCAAGAGTTTGAGACCAGCTAATATGGTGAAACCTTGCCTCTACTAAAATACAAAAAAAAAAATGGCCAGTCCCAGCTACTCGGGAGGGTGAGGCAGAAGAATCACTTGATCCTGGGAGATGGAGGTTGCAGTGAGTCGAGATCGTACCACTGCACTCCAGCCTGGGCGATAGAGTGAGATTCTGTCTCCAGAAAAAATAAAAAAGGCCAATAGCAGCTAAGTATAATGGCTCATTCCTGTAATTCTACTGCTTTAGGAGGCCATGGTAGAGGATCACTTGAAACTAGGAGTTCACGACCAAGCCTGAGTAAAAGAGAAATATACCATCTCTACAAAAAAATAACAACCTCAATTCTAAATCTTTTGGGAAAAAAATTAAAAAATAAAAAAAATTTAAAAATTTAAAAAATAAAGTTAAAAAAAAAAGTCCAATAGCCGAATCAATACTTAATAAAAGTTATACTCAAGCCACCAGAGAAAGTAAAAATGTAAGTCAATTATCACATCTTTGCTAAACTTCTCCAGATTTAAGTATCCCATCTAAAACATTATGAAATCACTTTCAATCAAACTAAAATTGTTGTATCTGAAATCAAAAATTCACTTTCAGGTATGAACCTATATTACGTTTAGCAAAACTGCATAATCAGAAGAGCGGATTAGGGTCAGAAGTCGGTCTAGGTCTAGACACTGCCACTTTGAGCTTCAAATTCCCTAAGCTTCCATTTTCTCATGTGAAAATGTCAAGAATGTCAACTAATGCACAGGAGGGCTGTGATGTTTAAATAAAAACAAATATACAAATACTCTGCAAACGTGGCAAGAGACTGTACAGAGTAGTGGCAGGGTCCAGACCAGGTTTCTAGAGTTCAAATCCTAAGTTCAGCCTCTTACTGTGTCTAACCTACTTAACTAATAATAACAGAAGCCATTGCACAGGGTTGTATGAGGATTAAATAAAAGATGTAAAGTCTAGTACATGCTCAAAAATTATCAGGAATTGTGATTTTTTTTTTGTTTTGGACTGGTTACTGGCAATTTTTTTTTTTTTTTTTTGAAATGGAGTCTTGCTCTGTTGCCAGGCTGGAGTGCAGTGGCACGATCTCAGCTCACTGCAACCTCCACCTCCCGGGTTCAAGCGATTCTCCTGCCTCAGCCTCCCAGGTAGCTGGGACTACAGGCGCGCACCACTACACCTGGCTCATTTTTGTATGTTTAGTAGAGACGAGGGTTTCACCATGTTAGCCAGGATGGTCTAGATCTCTTGACCTCATGATCTATCTGCCTTGGCCCCACCAAAGTGCTGGGATTACAGGTGTGAGCCACCAAGCCTGGCCCAGCAATTGTGATTTTGAACACGATTCAACATTGGACGGGAAATCAACTGTATGTCCCAAAAAGAATGGCCTATATGACTAGAGACAAGTTATACTTGCCTCTTCTCCAATGGCATTAAATGTCCTTCTTTATCATTCCAAGTCATAGAATTTTCCAAGTCCATACTGTTTGGGATTAACTCTTTTATGATTCCATCTCTAAATCTCCTCATATCAGATGACTAATCCTAGGGATGAAATTTTATGAAATTCAACAACTGTATCCTGCCAGCTATTTAATATGAAGTGGTCATCTCTGTAAGACATTATTTGAGAAGTCCCTGACCTAAGTGATAGATTTGGTTATACAGCTGCTGTTCCTTCAAGAGAGCTTTAAGGAAAGGTCAAACATGAATATGAAAGCATAGAGCTACAAGACAGAGTAGCAATGAAGTTATACAATAACACACTTCTGGGTATCAGTCTGACTAAGGCAGAAGATTGAAAACAAACTAAAGGAGAAGAGATAGAATAACTAACAAAAGTAGGATACAGTTCAATTACTAACTTACAAAAAAAAAAATAGGCCGGTGCAGCAGCTCACACCTGTAATCCTAGCACTTTGGGAGGCCAAGGCAGGTGGATTGCCTAAGCTCAGGAGTTCGAGACCAGCCTAGGCAATGTGGTAAAACCCGTCTCTACTAAAATACAAAATAATTAGCCAGACGTGGTAGTGTGCACCTGTAATCGCAGCTACTCAGGAGGCTGAGACAGGAGAACCCTTTGAACTTGGGAGGCTGAGGTTGCAGTGAGCCGAAAGAGTACCATTGCACTCCAGCCTGGGAGACAGAGCAAGACTACGTCTCAAAAAAAAAAAAAAAACAAGAAAGAAAAAAAGGAAAAGGGGCCAGGCGTGGTGGCTCACGCCTGTAATCCAAGCACTTTGGAGGCCAAGGCGGGCGGATCACCTGAGGTTGGGAGTTCAAGACCAGCCTGACCAACATGGTGAAACATCGTCTTTAAAAAAAAAAAAAATTAAAAAAAAAATTCATGGCCACATTTGGTGGCTCAAGCATATAATCTCAACACTTTGGGAGGCTGGGGCAGGAGGATCACTTGAGGCCAGGAGTTTGAGACCAGCTTGCGCACAAAGCCAGACCCCATCTCTAAAAAATTTTTTCAATTAGCTGGGCGAGGTGGCATATGCCTATAATCCCAGCTACTTGGGAAGCTGAGGTGGAAAGACTGTTTGAGCCCAGGAATTTGAGGTTCCAGTGAACAACGATCACACCACACTACGCTCCAGCCTGGGCAAAAGAGCAAGATCCTGTTTTGGAAAAAAATAAAAATCACATCTACTTTTCTGTGTTGCTATAAATCTCAGTAGGTGCTTCAGGAGAAGCGACCATTATATATTTACAGGCAATAAGAATTAAATCAACTTTACCTGAATTATCTGGCACCTATTGCTGTGATTTTCTTGTATGATTGGGATGTAATAAGAGAAACTCTGGTGAAAAGTATGCCAACTACACTAGAATTTCATACAGCCAAGAGAAAAAGAAGATTTACCAAATAAACCAAAATGATTTAATAAACTATAATTTATCCATCATTATATTTCTTAGGGAGCCTATTCAGCAGTGGAAGGAAATTTCTGAGAGGCAAAGTAAAGAATCAGACCAGTAGTAAAGAATCAGAACTGTAATCTAGAACATGTGAGGTACAGTCTAGAGTGAGGTACAGATTACAGCAGATATAACCAAAGACAGATACTAAGGACATAATATAAATACTGAAAACTGAGTTAAATCTCTGAAAAAGACCTCTTTTTTTTGTGAGACAGAGTCTCATTCTGTCGCCCAGGCTGGAGTGCAATGGTGTGATCTCGACTCACTACAACCTGTGCCCCCCAGGTTCAAGCCATTCTTCTGCCCCGGCCTCCCAAGTACCTGGGACTACAGGCGCATGCCACCACTATTTTAAGTAGAGACGGGGTTTCACCATACTGACCAGGCTGATCTCGAACTCCTGACCTTGTGATCTGCCTGCCTCAACCTCCAAAAGTGCTGGGATTACAGGTGTCAGCCACCATACCTGGCCAAAAGCATCTATTTATACATTAAACCTACTACGTTAGGAAATTCTAGAAAGTAAAGAATATTAAGAAGAAAAAAAAAAAAGTAAAGAATACTCAGCCTGAAGTGGGGTGAAAGAAAAAAAAAAAGAAAGAATACACAAATATACATTCCATTAGTCCTGAGAGCATTAACATCACACGATATAGTTCTAGAAAGCTCTATTATACTTCTGGAAAGTCTACACTTATTAGTGAATGACAGCAAAAAAAGGCAAATAATAGTATTCTTATGAAAATAGTTTTGACTTCACAGGCCACTAATAAAAGAATCCTTGTGTATATCCCCACACCACATCTTGAGAATCACTATTCCAGACCATCTTAAAGCATGAGTCACAAAAATCAATTTAGGTCATAATAGTGTATATTTTTTTAAATGAAATTAGAGTAAATCAGAAAACACACCATGAATAAATAACATTTCCTGAAACATTTGTTAGTTATGTATATCCGTGCATATAATAATAAGTAGTAATACAAAATATATTTCCTGCTACAGGTCAGTTAGAAACTGTGAAAAACACTGTACTATAACATGCTAATTTTCCTCATCTAATGTCTAAGCAAAAGCTTTGCATACAACCTGTAATCTGTAGCCTGAAAACTAAACATTTGTGATGCACTGGATACTCTCCAAAGTGAAGACAATTAAAAGGTGTTCAGGTGGATGCAACTTCTATCACAGCCATCACTAAAGTCTCGTTTTTTTCTTTTGTTTATATAAAATGTTGTTGTTTTGTTTTTTTGTTTTTTTGAGACAGAGTCTCGCTCTTGTTGCCCAGGCTGGAGAGCAATGGCATGATCTTGGCTCACTGCAACCTCCACCTCCCGGGTTCAAGTGATTCTCCTGCCTCAGCGTTCCAAGTAGCTGGGATAACAGGTGCCCGCCACCACGCCCAGCTATTTTTTTGTGTTTTTAGCGGAGACAGGGTTTCAGTATGTTAGTCATGCTAGTCTCAAACTCTTGACCTCAAATAATCTACCCGCCTCGGCCTCCCAGTGCTGGGATTACAGGCATGAGCCACCACACCTGGCCTCAATGAAATGTTTTTTAATAGACACAGGATCACACTGTGTTGTTCAAGCTAGCCTCAAACTCCTGGCCTCAAGCGATCCCCCTAACTTGGCCTTCCAAAGTGCAGGGAATACAGGTGTGAGCTACTGTGCCTGGCCACTAGTCTTTTCTACCACCACCTTGTCCACAGTTAGTTCAGGCAAAAGGAAAGAAAAGAGAAGTCCAAGCTCCATCAGCCACAATAAAGGTGTTCTTTCCTTCCATCTAAACAAAGTTCTTGCTATTTTTTTCCATTACTGATTTATTTTTAGACACAAGTTCTGGCTATGTTTCCCACATTGGACTTGAACTCCTGGGCTCAAGCAATTCTCTGGCCTCAGCTTCCCAAGTAACTGGGTCTACAAGCACGTGCCTCAGTGTCTAGCTACCTGTTGCTATTAATCAGAAGGTCTATTTCTTTCTTTCTTTCTTTCTTTCTTTTTGAGAGGGAGATTCCCTCTTTTTGCTTAGGCTGGAGCGCAATGGCGCAATCTCGGCTAACTGCAACCTCCGCCTCCCGGATTCAAGTGATTCTCCTGCCTCGAGTAGCCGGGATTATAGGTGTGTGCCACTACACCTGGCTCATTTTGTATTTTTAGTAGAGACAGGGTTTCACCATGTTGGCCAGGCTAGTCTTGAACTCCTAATCTCAGATGATCCACCAACCTCAGCCTCCTAAAGCACTGGGATTACAGGAATGAGCCACCATGCCTGGCCCAAAAGATCTACTTCTTAAATGAAGGGCTTCCTCCCTAACAAATTGGTCACAAAATCACTTTCCTGCTGGCATTAAGGTTACTGCTCTCATCCTGAACCTAGGATTTACTAGGTCAAAGCAGCATTCAGACAATGGTTCCAGCTATAATCTCTTCATAAACTGGCAAAGGCAGGCCAGCATCTGGTGAACCGCAACAAATGGAAAAAGCACACAGCAGCTGAAGCTTCACCCACAGAGTGAGCATAATCCAAGATACCCAGAGTCGTCAATAATGATCCCTGAAGCTACAAAGACAAACTCTACTGATGCCAATTGCTGAAATACAACATCACTGCCTGTTCCTAACAGAACTGAACTATTTAATTTTATCTCAGAAAGAGTTTTTCTCCCAATTAGTCCTAATAGACCAACAGGAAGCCTAATGAAAATTATCAGGGAAAAGGAAGTGAGGCAGGGCTAAATTCAGTGGTATGCCATCACAGTGGCATATACTTTCGTGTGTGTGGTACTATACAAACGAAGTTTTCCACTTTAGCCATATTTGAGTATATAGTTCAGCAGCATTAAATACATTCATATTGTTATGCAATCAATACCACTATCCATCTCCAAAATTTTTTCATCATCCCATACGACGATTCTGTATTAACTGGTATATACTTTTTTGTGGATTCTATTTTTCTGATATATACATACCCTAAATGCAAATGTTCTCTGCTCCAAAAACAGATCCATTCCCACTACTGTCTTCAAAATCTGGAGCAAAAAAGGTAACATCTGTGAGAGTAGATATCTCTTTAAACCACTGTCTTCCTAGTACCTAGTACATGCCTGACAAATATTGATCGAAATATTTCTGTGTTCATAGCCAAACTATGACCCCACAGATTATTTACTAATTACAAATGGCAAAATGTGCCATTACAATGGGAAAATCTGCAGGTTACCACTTTAATCAGTTTTTACCATCACTACCAGTGGGACAATCGAACATCGTGTTTCTCTACTAAAAATACAAAATTAGCCAGGTGTAGTAGTGCACACCTGTAATCTCAGCTAGTTAGGAGGCTGAGGCAGGAGAATCACTTGACATGATATAATTTGAAGTGCTCAATCATCTAGGAAACATCCTTGCCAAAATGTTTAAGATGAATCTAATCTTCTAGACCCAACTATCAGTTTACAAAGAATGTAGCTTAGGAAAACAAATTAATCTATACAACAAGAAAACAGACAACCCAGAAAGGAGGGTTTAAGACAGTATCACCCATGTCACTACAGATAATTATCTTTGACACAGGACCAAAGATAATTCGATGTAGAAAAGTAGTCTTCTCAACAAACAGTGCTAGAACAACTGAATATCCACAAGCAAAATAACTAAATAAATCTAAACACTAACCTTATGCCTTTCAGAGAAATTAACTCAAAAAAGATCACAGGCCTAAATGAAAATCACAAAACTATAAAACTTCTAAAAGATATCAGGAGAAAGCCTAAGTGGCCTTGGGTTCAGTAATGGGTTTTTAGATACCATACCAAAAGCATGATCCATAAAAAAAAATAATAATAAACTGGATTTCAATGAAACTCAAAACTTCTGCTCTGTGAAAGATACCATTAAAGGAATGACAAGACAAGCCACTAACTGGGAGAATGTGCAAAACATGTATTTTATATAAAGACTTAGTATTCGAAATATACAAAGAACTTTTAAAACATCACAATTAAAAAAAACAATAAAACAGTAGGCAAAAGATCTAAACAGAGATGATATACAGATGACAAATAAGCATATGAAAAGATGCTCAGGCTGGGGGCAGGGGCTTACGCCTATAATCCCAGCACTTGAGGAGGCCAAGGTAAGAGTATCCCTTGAGTTCAAGATCAGCCTTGGCAACATAGTGAGACCCCACTTGTATTTCAAAAAAAGAAAAAAGAAAAGATGTTCAACATCAAATGTCATTAGGGAGTTGCAAATTAAAACTATGAGATACCACTACACACCTATTAGAATCGTCAAAATTCAAAACACAACACCAAATGCTGACGAGGTGAAGCAACAAGAATTCTCATTCATCGCTGGTGAGAATACAAAATGGTACAGCTAATTTGGAAGACAGCTTGGCAGTTTCTTACACCCTTACCATAAAATACAGTGATTGTGCTCCTTGGTATTTACTCAAATGAACTGAAAACTAATGTCCACATGAAAACCTACACACAAATATTCAGAGCAGCTTTATACATAATTGCCAAAACTTGGAAGCAACCAAGATTTCCTTCAATAGGTAAATGAATAAATGAAATGTGGCACATCCATACAATGCAATATTATTCAACGATACAAAGAAATGAGATATGTAGCCACAAAGAGACATGGAGGAACTATAAATGCATATTGCTAAGTGAAAAAACCCAGTCTGAAAAGGCCAAATGATTCCAACTATATGACATTTTAGAAAAGGCAAAACTATAGGCCGCAAAAAGATCAGTAGTTGCTGGTGTATGGGTGAAAGGAAAGGCGACGAAAAGGAAAGGTGCACAGATTTTTAAGGCTATTCTGCATGATACTGTAACTATTCTGTATGATACTGTATCAAACTATTCTGTATGATACTGTAATGGTGGATACATTTGTCAAAACTCAGAACTGTAAAACACAGTGAAACCTAATTTAAACTATAAATATGAGGTTATAGTTAGTTAATAATAACGTATCCATTTCTTTCTGAGATGGGGTATCACTAGGTTGTCCAGGCTGGACTCAAATTCCTGAGCTCAAATGATCTCCACCACAGGCACTCACACCCAGCTTTTAATAATGTATCATTATGGGTTAATCAGTTGTAACAAAGGTACATTAATGCAATTTTCTTTTTTTGAGATGAAGTCTTGCTCTGTCGCCCAGGGTGGAGTGCAGCGGTGCGATCTCAGCTCATTGCAACCTCTGCCTCCCAGGTTTCAAATGATTCTCCTGCTTCAGCTTCCCAAGTAGCTGAGATTACAGGCACGCACCATCACATCCAGCTAATTTTTGTATTTTTAATAGAGACAGGGTTTCATCATGTTGGCCAGATCGGTCTTGTACTTCTGACCTCCGGTGATCCGACCACCTTGGCCTCCCAAAGTGCTGGGATTACAAGCGTGTAATTACGCATCACTGCACTCCAGCCTGGGCATTAAGAGTGAAACTCTGTAAATAAATAAATAAATAAATAAATAAATAAAAGTTTACTACTTAAAAGGTCAGTCAATCACTCACACACACACACACACACACACACACACACACACACACGACTATTCAAAACTAGCCAACTTTTACTGAAAGGGGCCAGAGAGTAAATATTTTAAATTTTGTGGGTTGTACAGTCTCTACCACGTTAAATGAATGAGTGTGAATTTATTTATGGGCACTGAAGCTCCTATTTCATATTTTCTTTCTTTTTTTTTTTGAAACAGAGTCTCGCTCTGTCACCAGGCTAAAGTGCAGTGGTGCAATCTTGACTCACTGTAACCTCTGACACCCTGATTCAAGCGATTCTCCTGCCTCAGCCTCTTAAATAGCTGGGATTACAGGCCACTGCCTCCGGCTAATTTTGTATTTTTAGTAGTATTTTCTCCATGTCGGTCAGGCTGCTCTCGAACTCCTGACCTCGGGTTATCCGCCTGCCTTGGCCTCCCAAAGGTTGGGATTACAGGCGTGAGCCACTGTGCCCAGCCCTTACGATTTTTTTTTAGCGATCTAAAAAATGAAAACCCAGCCAGTGCAGTAGCTCACTCCTGTAATCCCAGAAACTTGGAAGGCTGAGACAGAAGGGTCATTTGAGGCCAAGAATTCTAGACCAGCTTGTGCAACATAGCAAGACCTTGTCTCCAAAACAACTCAAAACTTAGCCAGACAAGGTGGTGCATACCTACAGCCCCAGCTACTCAGGAGGGTGAGAGAGGGGGATTGATTGAGCCCAGGAGTTGGATGCTGCAATGAACCATGATCAGGACACTGCTCACACTCCAGCCTGGGCAACAGGGTAAGACTGACTCTTAAAACAATAAGTGGGCCAGGTGCAGTGGCTCACACCTGTAATGCCAGTACTCTGGAAGGCTGAGGGAGGCAAATCACGAGGTCAAGAGATAGAGACCATCCTGGCCAACATACTGAAACCCCGTCTCTACTAAAATATAAAAATTAGCTGGGCGTGGTGGCACGCATCTGTAGTCCCCGCCTGACCAACATGTTTAGTGAAATCTTGTCTCTACTAAAAATACAAAAATTAGCCAGGTATAGTGGCACATGCCTGTAATGCCAGCTACTTAGGAGGCTGAGGTGGGAGAATCGCTTGAATCCAGGAGACAGAGGTTGCAATAAGATGACATTGTGCCACTGCACTCCAGCCAGGGCAACAGAGTGAGACTCTGTCTCAAAAATAAAAAGATATGCCATGAGCACTACAAGAGGAATTCCTGAAAAATAACACAAACACACACACACACACAATCTGGCACTGTAATCCTAAAGTCTCACTGATGTATGAAGTTAAAAATGCTTTTGTTTCTGAGCAGAGGATGCTTAAAAAAAAAAAAAAGCTTTTGTTTTCCTCACCAAAAAAAAAAAAATCTGATTCTATAAAAGTAACTTAAATATTCCTACTGAACTAAAATCATTAAACATCTATGGAATGATCCGCATGAAATTCTACAGCAAGAAAAAATAAGTACTTAACCCTGGTACAGGTTGTTCCAGGCCAGTGGAGCTTAACAGAAATAAAATGTAAGCTACATATATAATTTAACATTTCGTAGCAGCCAATGTTTTAAGGGATTTTTTTTTTGTGGGGGTAGTGGGCGGGTAACAGGGTCTTGCTCTGTCACTGAAGCTAGAGTGCAGTGGCATGATCACAGATCACTGCAGCCTTGACCTCCCAGGCTCAAGCGATCTTCCCACCTCGGCCTCCCAAGTAGCAAGGACTACAGATGTGCACCACCATGCCCAGCTAATTTTTATTTTATTTTTTGTAGACATGAGGTCTCTCGCTGTTGTCCAGGCTTGTCTCGAACTACTGGCCGCAAGCAATCCTCCCACCTCGGCCTCACAAAATGCTTAGAATAACAAGTATGAGTCACTGTACCTAGGCCAGGGAAATTAATTTTTCGTTGGGACAGGGTCTCGCTCCATCACCCAGGCTACAGTGCAGGGGTGCAACCTCGACTCACTGCAACCTCCACCTCCTGGGCTCAAGTGATCCTCCCACCTCAGCCTCCTGAGTAGCTGAGACCACAGGTGAACACCACCACACCTGGCTATTTTTTGGTATTTTTAGTAGACATGGGGTTTCACTGTGTTGGTCAGGCTGATCTTGAACTCACAGGCTTAAGTGATCCGTTTGCCCCGGCTCCCAAAATACTGCTATGAGAGGTGTGAGCCACTGCACCCAGCGGGAAATTAATTTTAATAATATATTTTATTCAACCCAGTAAATCACTTCAAATGTAATCAATAATGCCATTTCAGTCCAGGGCTACGGAAGTAATGAAACCCCGTCTCTCCAAAAAATAAAAAAATTACCCAGGTATGGTGGTGCATGCCTGTAGTCCTAGCTACTCAGGAAGTTGAGGTGAAAGAACTGCTTGAGCCCAGGAGTTCAAGGCTGCAGTAAGCTAAGATCAGGCCACTACACTCCAGCCTGGGCAAGAGAGTGAAACCCTGTCTGTATAAAAATAAAGAAATAAGAAATAACAATAATACCATTTCAATATGTCATCAATGTAAAAAAATTATTGGGCTTTTTTAATCCTTTATTCATATCAAGTCTTGAAGATTTGAGGCCAGGCACGGTGGCTTACACCTGTAATCCCAGTCCTTTGGGAGGCCAAGGTGCGCAGATCACCTGAGGTCAAGAGTTCAAGATCAGCCTAGCCAACATGGTGATCCTCCCACCTCGGCCTCGAAAAATGCTTAGAATAGCAAGTGCAAGCCACTGAGCCCAGGCCAGGGAAATTAATATTTTGTTGAGACACGGTCTTGCTCCATCACCCAGGCTGGAGTACAATGGTGCAATCTTAGCTCACTGCAACTTCACCTCCTAGGCTCTACTAAAATACAAAAAATTAGGCATGGCTGCAGGCACCTGTAATCCCAGCTATTTGGGAGGATGAGGCAAGAGAATCGCTTTGGAGGCAGAGGTTGCAGTGAGCTGAGATGGCACCACTGCACTCTAGCCTGGCAACAAGAGTGAAAACTCTGTCTCAAAATCAAATATAAAATAAATGAAAAATAAAATATTTAGTATGTATATTTTATACCTACATCTCAATTCACAGTAGCCACACTTCACACACTCCCTAGCAACCTGTAGCTAGTGGCTACCATAGTGGACAACACAACTCTAGGCTATAGGAAGCAGCAGCAGAACCAAAGCTGAGAAAACTAGCCACCAAGAAATTGACTTACTGTATGTATGTGAATCTCCTAAAGCAACATATGCTGAAACAATTGTATATTTTCAGCATAATCAGACAAATACATTATTTACCAAGGTATAACTTACAAACTAAACTGAACCCCTGCTTCTAATATCCTCCATGATATCCTCTAAGCAAAGGAGAATATCACATCTCTATTTCATGCAAAGGGGCTTTACTACACACTCCCTCCCACTCACACTGGGTATGGGAGTTTTGTCCTTTGGCCTTCAACACTAGGTTCAGCCTGAAAACTAGAATAAAATAAGAGGTGCTAAATGTTATGCTCCATTCTCTACCCTACCCCCACCTCCAAAATGGTTAGAGAATTAACACCATTTACTTTGGCATTTTTATTTTATTTATTTATTTGAAACGCAGCCTTGCTCTGTTGCCAAGCTGAAACGCTCAGCTCACTGCAACCTCCACCTCCCAGGTTCCAGCGATGCTCCTGCCTCAGCCTCCCAAGTAGCTGGGACTATAGAGGCACACCACCACATACAGCTAATTTTTTTGTATTTTTAGTAAAGACAGGGTTTCACCATGTTACACAGGCTGGTCTCAATCTCTTAACCTCATGATCCACCCGCCTTGGCCTCCCAAAGTGCTGAGACTACAGGCATGAGTCACCATGCCCGTCCTTTATTTTTTGTAGAGATGGGGTCTTGCTGTGTTGTCCAGGCTGGTCTCATACTACTGGACTCAAGCGATCCTCTCACCTTGTCTGCTCTGCTGACCCTCCCTCCTACAGTTTTCTCCAACTCACCTCTAATTCCCCAGAGAAGAGAGACCATGTCTGACATATCCTGCAACTCTTAGATCCCTCCTCCCAAAGTATTAATAACTATGGCCAGCCCTTTCCTCTTGACATTCCCTTACTTAAACAAGTGGTTTCCAGAAAACTAACTGATTTCAAAATCAATCTTCTTAAATGGCCTGGGATCCACTTCCCAAGTGTACATATAGTAAAGAAACAAAAAACAAAAAATACTATCGATTACTACAAAAGTAATTTAAATACACTTGAGAATCAACGATATGCAGAAAGCAGTTTCAATTGCTCTTCTCTAATAACTTCCCCCAACCTCTTCCTTGCCCCAGTAAGGCAGTGGTAAATTTTTCACATTTTTTGAGAAAAGAAGACGTCATTTTTTACTTGTTAGACTAACAAATAATACCTCTGGCCCTTGGTTGTAAAATTTAAGGTAAACTGAGAGGCAGTGAATTTCGTTAAGCTCTGATCTATTTATTGGCTAGAAAAGCCAATGCATATTTCTGGGCTAAACAGCTGCAGCTGTTTCTTCTAGTTTCTTCCCTTTGATTAAACTTGTCTAGGGTTGTAAAAAATTCTGTAATTTGGTTCAAGATCTGCCATTACACAACAAACTGTTGAATTCTGCTATCCTTTGGTTACTGAGTATATAAAATACAGATTCTAGGCTGGGCACGGTGGTTCACGCCTGTAATCCTACCACTTCGGGAGGCCAAGGAGGGCAGATGACCTGAGGTCAGGAGTACGAGACCAACCTGGCCAACATCGTGAAATCCCCGTCTTCTACTAAAAATACAAAATTAGCCAAGTGTGGTGGTACATGCCTGTAAGCCCAGCTACTCAGGAAGCTGAGGAAGGAGGATCACTTGAACCCGGGAGGCAGAGGTTGCAGTGAACCGAGATCAAGCCACTGCACTCCAGCCTGGGCAAAAAGAGCAAAACACCATCTCAAAAAAAAAAAAAAAAAAAAAAAAACAAACAGATTCTAATACCTAGTAATTTAATATTTATAAAATTACAGAATACTATCTTTTCTATTCTTCATAGATGAAATTAAAAATGCGTGTGTGTGTGTGTGTGTGTGTGTGTGTGTGTGTAAAAGCAAAGAAAGAGATGTGGAAGGATATATTAACTAATAAAATGGTTACCTCTGGTGAAGGGGTTAGGATTGAGGTGACTAAGGGGCTCTTTAGCCTTATCTGTAAAATGTTGATTTCTACAATAATACAGCTATATGTTGCCTGTTTAACTAAAAAATCAGATTTAAAAGACATAAAATTAACTTGTTATATATAGTAATTTATTAAGCTTTGAGAACGCTAACATATACCTTTTACTGAAAGCTCACTGTTGGCAAAGTAGTCTACATTCATTATCCCATTAAATCCTCAAACGACCATAAAAGGTAGGTATCAGTACCACCCGCACTTTAGAAATGAATAAACCTGAGACTCAGAGAGGTCAAGTAGTACCCCGTTCAAGGTTACACAAATATTAGAACCTGGAAGGGACTCCATCAAAACCAGATTATAGCCCTACACTAAGGGAACAGTCCATTTATTTAGGAAGGGAATATTCATTCAGTTAATTCAGGAATACAGATAAAACACTTTTTAACTTTTGCCACTATTAAAGAGCTTCAGGGGGAAAAATCTGCTTTTTCATCTGCCACCATCTGTAAAGGAAGCAAAAATGAATGTTTTGGGATATTTCTTGATTGGCTTATTAACTATGCTAAACATGTTATAACAACACAAATCTATAAATAGTTGACAAGATTTAGGTAGATCTGCAATGCTAAGATATGAACCACCAACCCTTACCCCAGTTCTTTTGATTAATTCTAGGCAAAGTATCATAGACAATTCAGCTAAATTGTACTTTAGGGTGTAGATTATCTCTTTTTTGTCTGTTTTGTTTTTGGTTTTGAGACAGAATTTACAAGCCCAGGAAGGAGTGCCAATGGCATGATGTTGGCTCACTGCAACCTCCACCTCCCAGGTTCAACCATTTCTCCTGCCTCAGCCTCCCAAGTAGCTGGGATTATAGGCACCCACCACCACGCCCAGCTCATTTTTGTATTTTTAGTAGAGACTGGGTTTTACCATGTTAGCCAGGCTGATGTCAAATTCCTGACCTCAGGTGATCCACCCGCCTTAGCCTCCCAAAGTGCTGGGATTAGAGGTGTGAGTCACTGCACCTGGCTGGATTAGTTTTTCTGATGGGGAAAAAAGGACACAATTGTAACCTATTATTTGAGTTTCATCCTATGAAAAAAACATACTTTTCTTTTCTTTCTTTTTTGAAATAGGTCTCACTCTGTTGCCCAGGGTGGAATGCAGTGGTGCAATCACAGCTCACTGCAGCCTCAACCACCAGGGGTCAAGTGACCCTTCAGCCTCAACCTCCCAAGCAGCTGAGATGAGGTCTTGCTATGTTTGTTCAGGCTGGTCTCAAACCCCAGAGTTTAAAAACAACTCTCCCAACTTGGTCTATCTACCAAAGTGTTGTGATCATATGTATGAGCCATAGCACCCGGCCCCGAAATTTTCTTAAAGGAATGCAAAAGTAAACAAATACTTCTAACAAAAATCAGTGATCTAGTAAAAACTTTAAGTAAATCAATCAATATATATGTACTGAGTTGATTTACATTACCACTAGATGATCAGTTAGAGACATTTGCTACAAGAATCTCTAATGAGGATCGGGCAAGGTGGCTCACACCTGCAATCCCAACATTTTGGGAGGCTGAGGTGGGTGGATCAAAAGGTCAGGAGTTCGACACCAGCCTGGCCAACATGGTGAAACCTCGTCTCTACCAAAACTACAAAAAATTGGCTGGGCGTGGTGGTGGGCACCTGCAATCCCAGATACTGAGGAGGCTGAGGCTTGAACCCGGGAGGCGGAGGCTGCAGTGAGCTGAGATTGCGCCACTGCACTCCAGCATGGGAAAGTGCTAGACTTCACCTCAAAAAAAAAAAGTCTCTAATGAAAGGGAACTACTCAGTCTCCAGAGAAAGTCTTTGATCCTTGAAATTTTCACTTCTCCCTACTTTAATAAGGTTTAGCTAGTTCACTGACACTTGAAATCCAGTGAAAGTCCTCTCTTTTAACCTGACCTTTCCCAGAGTAGCAAAAAAGATCTGGCCAAGCCTGGATGAAATACAAACAGGCATATTTCTATTCTCCTACACCAAACTGTCAACAGTGTTCGTTTTCAAGTTGATGACATACTTTGGACTTATACGGCAGAGACTTTCATAAACCTTAGCTCTGTTTCAACTTCCATCTTGTCAGGCTTTCTATTTACATCTGATTAAGGACATTTTTACTATTACTGCTACAAATTAACTTTAGTCTTCAGTGAGGTTCAAGGAAGTTTGAAACATTAACATGATCCCAAATGAGATCAGGAAACTATGTGTCTTTGATAAAATTTTATGAAACATATTTATACTCCAGTTAAGGAATAAATAGATAATATCCAATAAAGTGAAAGACGAAAGCACTGCATTAGACTTTCTAACAATATTAAAGCACATTCTGGGCACAGTGGTTCACGCACCAGCACTTTGGGAGGCTGAGGCAGGTGGATCGCCTGAGGTCAGGAGTTCAAGACCAACCTAGGCAACATATCAAAACATGTCTCAAAAAAAAATTACAAAAATTTAGCCAGGCGTAGTGGCATGCACTGTAGTCCCTGGTACTTGTGGGGCTGAAGCAGGAGGATTGATTAAGCCTGGGAGATGGAGGCTGCAGTGAGCCTAGATTACGCCACTGCACTCCAGCCTGGTAAACAAAGCGAGACTGTCTCAAAAAATAAAAAGGAAGAGAGAGAGAGAATCTGTCACAAGTAGATAGAAAATTATATTCAACTGAATATATTAAATGTTTTAACTTCAACCATGTGCCAGAAACAGTCAACACTCTGATAAATAAGACTGCCAAGATTCTTGCCCTCAGGATTTACAGAAAATAAATGGAAAGACAATCAGTGTGTTATTTACTATAACAGCAGGAAAATCAAATGTTAAAGAAATGGGGGTCAGGTACAGTGGCTTGCACCTGTAATTCCAGCACTCTGGGAGGCTGAGGTGGGTAGATCACTAGGTCAGGAGATCGAGACCAGCCTGGCCAACATGGTGAAACCCCGTCTCTACTAAAAATACAAAAAAATTAGCTGAGCGTAGTAGTGTGTGCCTGTGGTCCCAGCTACTCGGGAGGCTGAGGCAGGAGAATCGCTTGAACCTGGGAGGTGGAGGTTGTAGTGAGCCAAGATCATACCAGAAACAGGAAGATATCGAACGTTTCCTAGAGATACATACAGCTCATCAAAAGCAGGAATTAAAAAAAAAAAATTCCCAAAGGATATAACACGTAAGCTGAAACCTGAAAGGTGGATTTAGAAAGGAAGGAAAATGTCTGATTCAGAAAGAACAGCACATGCAAAGGTCCAAAAGTAAATAAGAGCATAAAACTTAAAAAAGAGAGAAAGTAGCCAAGTACGGTATCATTTTCAGTTAATGAGAAAAGAGAAAAGCAAATTATGGTATAATGGAAAGAAATTCAACCTGAAGAAAGACCTGATATCCAGTCTTTGTTCTACTGCTTACTAGTTGTACAACGTTAGGGTAAGTAATTTTGCCTCTATGAACCTTTATTTCCTAATGAAAAAACTGGAATACTACCATATTCCCCCTCAAAGGGATGACTCAATGATCAGTTTTTTTTTTTTCTTGAGACCAACTCTTGCTCTGGAAGGCTGGAGTGCACTGGTACAATCTCAGCTCACTAACACCTCTGCCCTCTGTGTTCAAGCTATTCTCTTGTCTCAGCCTCCCAAGTAGCTGGGATTACAGGCACACGCCACTATACCTGGCTAACTTTTTTTTTTTCTTTTTTTTGGTATTTTTAGTAGAGACAGGGTTTCACCATGTTGGCCAGGCTGGTCTCGAACTCCTGATATCAGCTGATCTGCCCACCTCAGCCTCCCAAAGTGCTGGGATTATAGACGTGAGCCACAGCACCCAGCCTCAAGGAACAGATTTTAAAAACCGTGTGAAAGGTCGGATGCCATGCTTACACCTTTGAAAGGCCAAGGTGGGTAGATCACCTAAGGTCAGGAGTTCGAGACCAGTCTGGCCAACATGGTGAAACCCTGTCTCTACTAAAAACACAAAACAATACCCAGGTGTGGTGGCAGGCATCTGTATACCCAGCATCTTGGGAGGCTGAAGCAGGAAAATCACTTGAACCTGGGAGGCAGAGCTTGCAGTGAGCTGGGATCACACAACTACACTCCAGCCTAGATGACAGAGCAAGATTTCCTCTCAAAAAAATAAATAAAAAGTCAGGCACAATGGCTCACACCTATAATCCCAGTACGTTGGGAGGTTGAAGCGGGAGGATCGCTTAGGTCAAGAGTTCAAGACCAGCCTGGGTAACATAGAGAAACCCTCTCTCTACAAAAAAAAAAAAAAAAAAACACCAAATATTAGCTGGTCTTGGTGATGCACACCTGTAGTCCCAGTTACTCAGGAGGCTGAGGCAAGAGGATCAAATGAGCCCAGGAGACTATGGATACAGTGAGCTAGTACTGCTCCACTGCACTCCAGCCTGGGTGAGGTAACAGAGCAACACTTGTCTCTAAAAACTTCATATTAAAAAAAATTTGGGGGTCAGGCACGATGGTAGGGAGATCACCGAAGGTTGGAAGTTCAAGACCAGCCTGACCAATATGGAGAAACCTCATCTGTACCAAAAATACAAAATTAGCTGGGCATGGTGGTGCATGCCTGTAATCCCAGCTAACTGGGAGGCAGAGGTAAGAGAATCGCTTGAACCCGGGAGGTGGAGGTCACAGTGAGCCAAGATTGCGCCACTGCACTCCAGGATGGGAAATAAGAGCGAAACTCCGTCTCAAAAATAAAAAATAAAAAAAAAGGCCAAGGGCCAGGTGCAATGGCTCACCGTGGTAATCCCAACACTTCGGGGGGCAGGCGGATCACCTTAGGTCAGGAGCTCGAGACCAGCCTGGGCAATATGGTGAAACCCGACTTACTACAAAAAATATAAAAATAGGCCGGGCATGGTAGCTCACACCTGTAATCCCGCAACTTTGGGAGGCTGAAGCAGGCAGATTACAAGGTCAGGAGTTTGAGACCAACATAGTGAAACCCCATCTCTTCTAAAAATACAAAAATTAGGCTGGGTACGGTGGCTCACGCTTATAATCCCAGCACTTTGGGATGCCAAGGCGGGTGGATCACCAGGTCCAGAAATCTTGGCCATCCTGGTCAACAAGGTGAAACCTCATCTCTACTAAAAATACAAAAATTAGCTGGGCATGGTGACGCATGCCTGTAGTGCCAGCTACCCAGAAGGCTGAGGCAGGAGAATTGCTTGAACCCAAGAGGCAGAGGTTGCAGTGAGCCAAGATCGCGCCATTGCACTCCAGCCTGGGTAACAAGAGCAAAACTCCATCTCAAAAAAAAAAAAAAAGACAAACAAAACAAACATTAGCCAGGCATGGGGGGGCATGTCTGTTGTCCCAGCTACTCAGGAGGCTAAGGCAGGAGAATCACTTGAACCCAGGAGGCGGAGGTTGCAGTAAGCCAAGATTGTGCCACTGCACTCCAGTCCAGTCAACAGAGCAAGACTCCATCTCGCAAAATAAACATAAATTCTTTTTAAGGCCAGGCATAGTGGCTGATGCCTGTAATCCCAGCACTCTCGGAGGCCGAGGCAGATGGATCACTTGAGGTAAAGAATTCAAGACCAGCCTGGCCATGGTGAAACCTCGTTTCTACTAAAAATACAAAAATTAGCCAGGCGTGGTGGTCAACGCCTATAATCCCAGCTACCCAGGAGGCTGAGGCAGGAGAATCAATGGAATCCAGGAGACGGAGGCTGCAGTGCTCCAACATCGCGCCACTGCACTGTAGCGTGGGCAACAGTGAGACCCTGTCTCCAAAAAAAAAAGGAAAAGAAAGAAAAAAGCAAAACTAAGTTATAATTCCACTAAGAAAAAGGAACTATTGATTGAGAAAGTTGTAAAAAAGCTTTTGAAGTGGTGGCAATTTCAAATCTTGAATGAGTGGTAGTTACACAGGTATTTGCTTCATGATTATTCACTACACTATATAAACTTATGGTTTATGGTCTTTTCTGCATGTGCTGCTTCACAAGAAGTTAATTTTCAGAAATTGAATAGACACTATTTCATACTGATGCTACTGCTCCCAAAGTTCTGTAGCAAAGACGCAAATACCCTCTCAGATGCTTATGAAATGAACAGACAGGCTGGACACGGTGGCTCACGCCTATAATCCCAGCACCTTGGGAGCCCAAGGCAGGAAGATCACCTGAGGTCAGGAGTTCGAGACAAGCCAATCCCATCTCTACTAAAAATACAAAAATCAGCCAGGCATAGTGGTAAGCGCCTGTCATCCCAGCTACTTGGGAGGCTCAGGCAGGAGAACTGCTTGAACCTGGGAGGTGGAGGTTGCAGTGAGCTGAGATCACGTCACTGCACTCCAGCTTGCTCAACAAGAACAAGACTCCATCTCAAAAAAAGAAACAAACAAAATATATATTATATAACCGAAGTGTTTACAAATGAAATAATACTACCTGGGATTTATTTTAAGACAACTGAGAGGGAGTAGAAGATAGAGATAAAAGAAGAATTTTACATTTTGATGATTGTTCAAGCTTGGCAATGGGTATACAGGTGTTAATTACACCATTGTTTACTTCACATTTAATTTTTATAGTAATTTTAAAAATCGTTTCTAATTTTAATTACTGCACTTTTAGGAATGATAAGGATTTAATAGGAAACACAAAAAAACAAATACATAATTGAGCTCCTTGTATTTTTATTTTTAATGCCCTAAAAAAGTAGATATAACTTACTGTCTAATAAGAGAAAAACTGGCAAATAAACTATAGGAAATCTCAGCCTGTCCAACTTGGTAAAACCCCACGTCTACTAAAAATACAAAAAATTAGCCAGATGTGGTGGCACGCACCTGTAGTCCCAACTACTAGGGAGGCTGAAGCAGGAGAATCGCTTGAACCCGGGAGGCAAAGGCGGAGGGTGCAGTGAGCTGAGATTGCACTACCACACTCCAGCCTGGGAGATAGAACGAGACTCCCTCTCAAAAACAGAAAAAAAAACAAACTACAGGAAATTACACCACAACTTTTACAAGAGTTTTTAATGACATACAAAAGGACTATAAATTTAGAAAGGAAGGTATACAACTTTACCAAATACAATCTCAGTTACAAAAAAATACCTGTATGCGTGGAAAAAAAACTAGGAATATGCTTAAAGTAGTAATGATGGTTAGGCCTGGTATTATAAATGACACTTTCTCTCTCTCTCTACACACACACACACACACACACACACACTTTTTTTTTTTTTTAGAGTCTCACTCTGTTGCCCAGACTGGAGTGCAGTGGTGTAATCTTGGCTCATTGCAACCTCTGCCTCCCACGTTCAAGCGATTCTCGTGCCTCAGCCTCCCAAGTAGCTGGGACAACAGGCACCCGCCACCACATCCAGGTAACTTTTGCACTTTTCGTAGAGACGGGGTTTCACCATGTTGGCCAGGCTGGTCTTGAACTCCTGACCTCAAGTGATCCACCCACCTCAGCCTCCCGAAGTGTTGGGATTACAGGCTCAAGCCACCATACCCGTCTGTCATTTTCTCTACCTTTCTTGTATTTTCACAACCAACACATATAACTTTTATCACTAGGCCCTTAAAGCTGCTTCTTCATTGACTTGCCCAAGGTATTGATTCTATCAAAGTTGAGGCAAAAACACTAAAAAGCTATGGAAGAGTCATCAGTTCCACATTCCAAAAAACTGATCAATATGAAAAAAATTACAGAAAACTTGATGCATTGAAAAATCCTATTTTAATTTTTGTCAAGTTCTTTGTAATATCCTCTTATTTAATTACAATTTCGAAAGGAGTCTTTTTAATGTCAAATTAATAATACAACATAGCTGGGTATAGTGGCTCACACCACGAGGTCAGGAGTTCAAGACCAGCCTGGCCCACAGAGTAAAACCCCATCTCTACTAAAAATACAAAAAATTAACCGGGCATGGTGGCAGGCAACTGTAATCCCAGCTACTAGGGAGGCTGAGGCAGGAGACTTGCTTGAACCTGGGAGGCAGAGGTTGCAGTAAGCTGAGATTGCACCACTGCGCTCCAGCCTGAGTGGTACTGCGAGATTCCCTCTCAAAATAATAATAATAGAGTATAGCTGGGTGCGGTGGCTCATGCCAGTAATCCCAGCACCTTGGGAGGCTGAGGTGGGTGGATCACCTGAGTCAAGAGTTCAAGACCAGCCTGGCCAACATGGTGAAACCCCATAGATAGTAAAAAAACAAAAATTAGCTGGGCATGGTGGCATGCACCTGTAATCCCATCTATTAGGGAGCATGAGGCAGGAGAAACACTAGAACCCAGGAGGTGAAGGTTGCTATAAGCAGAGATCGCACCATTGCACTCCAGCCTGGGCAACAGAGCAAGACTCCAACTAAAAAAAAAAAAAAAAACCCTACAAATCCTACAGTACAACTAGTCAATCAACTGTTTTCGGAATTTAACAGCATATGAAAAAAGGACTACACCCAATGGAACTTCTCGTTTTCAGAAACTGAACACAGATTATTTCACAACTAAACCGGTGCCCCTAGTCTAAAGTGCTGTGACAAGGAACCTACTGGATTCTTATGAAATGAGCAGACAGATTTCACTTCAAATGGACATGTGCCAGCTTATCATTCTATTTTCATTAGAGCTTCAGCAGAAACAAATATGACTAACATAAATAGGCATACTTAAGCCATTCAAATGATTATTACAACAGAATAAGATTAAGGAATTTTAGCCAATAGTTCTACTGTAACGTAGGTCTTAAAACTTATGTTCACTTCTATAATTCTAGCGCTTTGGGAGGCCAAGGTGAGAGGACTGCTTGAGTCCAGGAGTTCAAGACCAGCTTGGGCAACATAGAAAGACCATGTCTCTACAAAAAAAAATTTTTTTTTTTTTTTTTTTGAGACGAAGTTTCACTCTTGTTACCCAGGCTGGAGTGCAATGGCGCGATCTCGGCTCACCGCAACCTCCATCTCCTGGGTTCAGGCAATTCTCCTGCCTCAGCCTCCTGAGTAGCTGGGATTACAGGCACATGCCACTATGCCCAGCTAATTTTTTTTTTTGTATTAGTAGAGACGGGATTTCACCATGTTGACCAGGATGGTCTCGATCTCTTGACCTCGTGATCCACCCGCCTCGGCCTCCCAAAGTGCTGGGATTACGGGCTTGAGCCACCGCGCCTGGCCTACAAAAAAATTTTTAAATTAGCCAGGCATGGTAACATGTGCCTGCAGTCCCGGCTACTCAGGAAGCTGAGGCGTGAAGATCACTTGAGCCTGGGGGCAGGTATCAAGGCTGCAGTGAGCTAAGATTGCTACACTGCACTCCAGCCTGGGTGACAGAGCAAGAGTATATCTCAAAAAAAAAGAAAAGAAAAGAAAAGAAAAAAAGGCTGGGAGCAGTGGATCAGGCCTATCATCTCAGCACTTTGGTAGGCCAAGGCGGGCAGATCATAAAGTCATGAGTTCAAGACAGGCCTAGACAACATGGTGAAAGACTGTCTTACTAAAAATACAAAAATTGGGCCGGGCGCGGTGGCTCAAGCCTGTAATCCCAGCACTTTGGGAGGCCGAGGCGGGTGGATCACGAGGTCAAGAGATCGAGACCATCCTGGTCAACGTGGTGAAACCCCGTCTCTACTAATACAAAAAATTAGCTGGGCATGGTGGCGCGTGCCTGTAATCCCAGCTACTCAGGAGGCTGAGGCAGGAGAATTGCCTGAACCCAGGAGGCGGAGGTTGCGGTGAGCCGAGATCGCGCCATTGCACTCCAGCCTGGGTAACGAGCGAAACTCCGTTTCCAAAAAAAAAAAAAAAAAGTACAAAAATTAGCCAGGCATCATGGCACATGCCTGTATTACCAGCTACTCGGGTGACTGAGGCAGAAGAATTGCTTGAATTCGGTAAGCAGAGGTTGCAGTGAACCAAGATTACACCACTGCACTTCAGCCTGGGTGGCAGAGTGAGACTCTGTCTTAAAAAAAAAGACTGTAGGCTGGGTGCAGTGGCTCATGTCTGTAATCCCAGAACTTTGGGAGGCTGAGGCTGGCAGATCCCCTGAGGTTGGGAGTTTGAGACCAGCATGACCAACAAGAAGAAACCCTGTCTCTACTAAAAATACAAAATTAGCCAGGTGTGGTGGCACATGCCTATAATCCCAGCTACTCCGGAGGCTGAGGCAGGAGAATCGCTTGAACCCAGGAGACAGAGGTTGCACTGAGCTGAGCTTGAGCCATTGCACTCCAGTCTTAAAAATGAGAGTGAAACTCCGTCTCAAAACAAAAAAAAAATGATGTGGCTGGGTGATTAGAAGACTCTCAATCTAGGCAAAATGAGATGGCTATTCTTACACAGGATACTTGAGACGCCTATACCACCACAACTAATGACTTGACACTGACCATGCTGCTTGAAACTCCTCCTCTTTTACCCATTGGAGTTCCTTGGCTCACGGTTGCTGAGAACCCCCCAAAGTTCCAACTTAACTTAGGATTCCACAAGTATCAACGGAGGCTTTCCTGAATGTGCTGTCAGAATGGTCACATGGATTCCATAATGGAGAAACTCAAAACATAAAATGTTGTTTTGAGACGGAGTCTCGTTCTGTTGCCTAGGCAGGAATGCAGAGGCACAATCTTGGCTCACTGCAACCTCTGCCTCCCAGGTTCAAGCAATTCTCCTGCCTCGGTCTCCCAAGTACCTGGGATTACAGGCACAAACCACCAGCCCAGGTAATTTTTTGTATTTTTAGTAGAGATGGGGTTTCACCACATTGACCATGTTGCTCTCAAACTCCTGACCTCAGGTGATCCATCCACCTTGGCCCCTCAGAGCGCTGGGATTACAGGCGTAAGACACCATGCCCAGCCGCCCTGCATTCCACATTTTTCAGCAGTATTCACAATACCAAAGATATGGAATCAACCAAGTATCCATCAACGAATGAATGAAGAAAATGTGGTATATATGGATAATGAAATACTATTCAGCCATAAAAAAGAAAGAAATCCTGTCATTTTTGGCAACATGGATGGAACTGGAGAACATCAAGTAAAGTGAAATAAGCCAGGCACAGAAAGACAAGTATCACGTGTTCTCACTCAAACATTAGAGCTAAAAAAGTTGATATCATAAAGACAAAATAGAATGATGGACACCAGGGGCTGGGAAGGGTGTGTATGTGTATGGGGGGCAAGGGGATGCATAGAGGCTGGTTAATGGGCATGAAGATGCAGTTAGAAGGAATAAGTTCTGCTGGGCGTGGTGGCTCACACTGTAATCCTAGCACTTTGGGAGGCCGAGATAGGTGGATCACCTGAGGTCAGGTGTTCAAGACCAGCCTGGCCATGATGGTGAAACCCCATCTTTAAAAAAAAAAAAAAGGAGTAAGTTCTAATGTTCAATAGCAGAGTAGGGTGATATATTATATTATTATAATTACCCTACTCTGCTATTGAACATTAGAACTTACAACAATGAATTGTATATTTCAAAATAGCTTCAAAAGAGGACTTAAAATGTTCCTAACACCTAAAAATATTAAATATTCAAGGTGATAAGATACCCCAAATACTCTGACTTGGTCATTACAATCTATGCATTTAATAAAGTATCACATGTACCCCCAAAACAATATGGAAAAATTGTTTCACATATGAAGAAACGGCTAAAAAATAAGAGACAGAAGTAAACGGATAGATAACTTCAGATGCTTATATTCCCCAAAATATAATGTTTAGGACAGTTTCTTATATTTTCATAAATGATATAGAGGACAATGTGGAGTGACAGTCCAAAGAGAGGGGGATAAACTGAGAAAGTGCCCACAAAACTAAATGAGTAGTATTTATCAACCTTTGACTTGGGCGAGCATGAGGCAACAGGCCTAAAGAAAAATTAAGTAATCCATGTAGTAATTAAAATATAGTGTTTTTTAACTAGTTCTACCTAATAAAAAGTGATCCGAATCTATCCAAATCATAACCCAGAATCTCTGGTAAGGTTCTTCATAAAGTAGACTCAATAAATAATTGGTGATATAAATATGCAACTAGAGACATAAAGGTTAATATAAATAAATCAAAAGTATACTTGTAACTTTTTTTTTTTTTTTTTGAGATGGAGTTTCGCTCGTTGCCCAGGCTGGAGTGCAATGGCGCGATCTCGGCTCACTGCAACCTCCACCTCCCAGATTCAAGCAATTCTCCTGCCTCAGCCTCCCAAGAAACTTGGCTTACAGGCACCCGCTACCACGCCCAGCTAATTATTTTGTATTTTTGGTAGAGGTGGGGTTTCACCATGTTGGCCAGGCTGGTTTCAAACTCCTGACCTCAGGTGATCCACCTGCCCTGCCCTGCCCTCCCAAAGTGCTGGTATTACAGACATGAACCACTAAGCCAGCCTACTTGTAACTTTTTTTAAGGTTTTCTTAAGACACGGTCTTGCCATGTTGCCCAGGATGGTCTTCCAGCCTATATTCTTAACTTTTGGATAAAACCATGGTATTCTCTTTTCTTTTCTTTTTTTTTCAAGATAAGGTCTCACTGTCTCTCAAGCTGGAGTGCAGTGGTGCAATCATGGCTCACTGCAGCCTTGACCTCCCAGGCTCAAGTGATCCTCCCACCTCAGCCTCCCAAGTACCTGGAACTACAGGTACGTGCCATGACAGCTGGCTAATTTTTGTATTTTTTGGAGAGATGGGATTTTGCCATGTTGCCAAGGTTAGTCTGGAACTCCTATGCTCAAGCACTTCTCCTGCCTCAGCCTCCTAAAGTGTTGGGATTATAGGCGTGAACCACCGCACCCAACCCCCAAACCACAGTATTCTCTCTCAATTGGTGACACCACCCATCAACCAGGAACTGAAGCTAAGAACCCAGGAGTAGGCCAGGTGTGGTGGCTCATACCTGTAACCAAAACTGTGGGAGGCCAAAGTGCGCAGATCACTTCAGGTCAGGAGACCAGCCTGGGCAACACAGTGAAACCGGGACTCTACTAAAAAAAGTATAAAAACAACCAGATGTGGTAGTGCACACCTATAATCCCAGCTACTAGGGAGATGAGGCAGGAGAATCACTTGAACTTGGGAGGCAGAGGTTGCAGTGAGCCAAGATCGTGCCACTGCACTCCAGCCTGGGTGACAGAGCAAGATTCTGTCTTTTTTTAAAAAAAAAAACAGCAGCAGCAGCCTTACAACCTTTGGGCCAGTCATAGTGGCTCATGCCTGTAATCCCTGTACTTTGGGAGGCTGAGGCAGAAAGATCACTTGAGCCTAGGAGTTTAAGACCAGACTGGCCAACCAACATAGAGAGATTCATCTCTTTAAAAAAAACAAAAAGAGGCCAGGCGCAGTGACTCACACCTGTAATCCCAGCAATTTGAGAGGCCGCAGTGGGCAGATCACCCAAAGTCAGGAGTTCAAGACCAGACTGACCAACATGGAGAAACCCTGTCTCTACTAAACATACAAAAATCTGCCGGGCATGGTGGTGGATACCTGTAATCCCAGCTACTTGGGAGGCTCAGAAGAATCACTTGAACCTGGGACGCAGAGGTTGCAGTGAGCCAAGATCACGCCACTGCACTCCAGCCTGGGTGACAGAGCGAGATTATCTCAAAAGAAAAAAGAAAAGAAAAGAAAGAAAGGGGGAAAAAAAAAGAAGAGGCAACCTTTGACTGGCAGGGCTGCAGGGTACACTTACTTGCCCTGGCTTGGTTCACTGGTGTCACCAGGAAGGGCATAGTAATGGGCCCATTCTCTACTCACTGAAGGTTATTTAAGTAAGACTTGTCAGGTGCAGTGGCTCACACCTGTAATCCCAGCACACTGGGAGGTCGAGATGGGTGGATCACCTGAGGTCAAGAGTTTGAGACCAGCCCGGCCAACATGGTGACCACCCCATCTCTAAAAAAATAAATAATAAATAAATAAATAAGACTTAAGACTTTAGGAGCATGGGGGAAAGAAGCAGTCTTCAAAAACTTAAATCTACTGCCTGTGATTTAAGGACACTGTGTCTAAGATACCATTAGTGGTTTAGAAAAATGTCAGCAAATTCAACTGGCAGGAATTATGAAGAAACGATTTTAAAGTACCTTTCATCTGTGAAGTTTGAAATTAAGGTAGCGACCTCTAGTTACTTTTTTTTTTTTTAAACAAACAGAAAAACTGCTACAACAGTTCCAATGGTTCTCAAACTTTACCATCTGAATCACCTGGAGAACTAGTTGAAACACAGGCTGTTGAGTCCCCACTCCCAGAGTTTCTGATTCAGTACATTTGGGATAGGATCCAAGAATTCCATTTCTTTTCCGTTTTTTGCTTTTGAGATGGAGTCCTGCTCTGTCACCCAGGCTGGAGTGCAGTGGTGCAATCTCGGCTCACTGCAACCTCTGCCTCCCAGGTTCAAGTGATTCTTCTGCCTCAGCCTTCCTAGCAGGTAGGATTGCAGGCACACATCACCATGCCTGGTTATTTTTTTGTATTTTTAGTAGACATGGGGTTTTGCCATGTTGGCCAGGCTGGTCTCAAACTCCTGACCTCAGGTGATCTGCCCGCCTCAGCCTCCCAAAGTGCTGGGATTACAGGTGTGAACCACCATGCCAGGCCCAAGAATTCCATTTCTAACTAGTTCCCAGATAATGTGGTCTGGGGACATTCTGAAAACAACTGGCTTAAATTGTTAAAACTAAGAAACTTGTAGATGAATAAAATAAAGCTAGATAACTAACCTACGCTTCCTGACTACCAACCTAATCAGGAAGGTTCTTTGCACTGCTGAAATTCGGTTGTTGTGTTCTCTCTATATGTATTTTTAGGACTACATAACACATTTTTGTTCAATTCAATACACATTTTTTGAGCACTTGAATGAGACATACTCCTTGTTTAAAGAAATCTATCCTTACCAGGTAAAAAGAGACTCATGGTCAAATACAGACATGTCACTTAATGACATTTCAGTCAACAATCATATATATAACAGCAGTCCTGTAATACTGTAATACTATAGTTTGGTTGGGCATGGTGGCTCACACCTGTAATCCTAAGCACTTTGGGAGGCCGAGGCGGGCGGATCACTGGCAGTCAGGAGATAGAGACCATCCTGGACAACATGGTGAAACCCCGTCTCTACTAAAATACAAAAAATTAGCCAGGCGTGGTTGTGTGCACCTGTAGTTCCAGCTACTCAGGAGGCTGAGGCAGGGGAATCAATTGCTTGAACCCAGGAGGCAGAAGTTGCAGTGAGCTGAGACTGCACCACTGCACTACAGCCTGGCAACAGAGCAAGACTCTGTCTCCAAAAAAAAAACCAAAACAAACAAACAAAAAACTATAGTTTTAGTGTGTCTTTTCTTCTTTTTTATTTTATTTATTTACTTATTTTCTGAGACAGAGTTTCATTCTTGTTGCCCAGGCTGAAGTGCAATGGCACAATCGCAGCTCACCGCAACCTCTGCCTCCTGGATTCAAGCGTTCTCTTGCCTCAGCCTCGCAAGCAGCTGGGATTACAGGCATGTGCCACCATGCCCGGCTAATTTTGTATTTTTAGTAGAGATGGAGTTTCATCATGTTGGTCAGGCTGGTTTCAAACTCCTGATCTCAGGTGATCCACCCACCTCAGCTTCCCAAAGTGCTGGGCTCACAGTCTTTTCTACGTTTAGGAAACACAAATACGTATAATTGTGCTACAATTCCCTACAATATTCAATATAAAGTAACATGCTGGACAGGTTTGTAGCCTAAGAGTAATAGGCTATACCACATTGTCTAGGTGTGCAGTAGGCTATGCCATCTAGGTTTGTGCAAGTATATTCTCCGACATTCGCATGACGAAATCGCCTAACGAAGCATTTCTCAGGACATATCCCCATCATTAAGCAACACATAATACAAAGTGACTGGTCCCACAACAGAAATACATATAAAATGTTCTGGGAATACAACGGAGGAGAGTGCAAGAAAAGGTCAATCTCTGGGAGCTTTAGGGGGTAATTAGGAACTTACCAAGAAAACAGAACAAGGCTGGAGGAAGAGCATTTTAGATGGGAACATTCACAGAAAACAAAACAAAACATTAAGCACCTAATAAGGCATTATACCAAGCACAGTCATGAAATGGTGAGAAAAGACATGATAGCAGCCTTTAATTATGTGTATACCCTAACAGTGGAATAATCAAATAATACTCCAAAGAAATATAAAATGGCAACTTTGGTAAGTGCTATACATAGAGTTATTTTATACTGTAAGCACTTAACAAGCCGATCGCGGTGGCTCATGCCCGTAATCCCAGCACTTTGGGAGGCCAAGGCAGGCAGATCACTTGAGGCCAGGAGTTTGAGACCAGCCTGGCCAACATGGTGAAACCCCATCCCTACCAAAAAATATAAAAATTAGTCGAGCATGGTGGCACACACCTATAGTCCCAGCTACTTGGGAGGCTAAGGCAGAAGAATTGCCTGAACCCAGGAGGCAGAGGCTGCAGTGAGCCCAGATCGCGCCACTGCACTCCAGCCTGGGTGACAGAAGGAGACTCCATCTCAAAAAAAAAAACCAAAAATTAATTATGAAAGTAGCCCGGAGCTGAGGTGGGAAGATCACTTGAGCTTAGGAGTTTGAGACCAGCTTTTGAAAATAGTGAGACCCCCATCTCTTAAAAACAAAAGAAGTCTAGTGAGTACAGAGTAAAACAAAGGTTTCAAGGGACATGAACAGTCTGTTCCTTTTGTCACTAATGACTAGAGTAAGTGGGGCAATTAGATATAGCAAATTCTTAGTCCTTGGCTCCCCTTCTCTTTGACTGTAATCTAACCACCACCTTCCTAATAATTACAGTATTACCATCAGCATGTAACCATTAAATAAAGTGAATTAATTTTATTACATTCTACTTTGTTGTCATGAAACCATGCATTATTAACCAATCAGTAAAATTAAGAGTCTCAATGATTTGAATAGTATCATGCTTTCTTTCATTTTTTTTTTTTTTTTTGTGATGGAGTCTTGCTCCATCACCCAGGCTGGAGTGCAGTGGCACGATCTCGGCTCACTGCAGCCTCCACCTCCCGGGTTCAAGCGATTCTCCTGACTCACTCTCTTGAGTAACTAGGACTACAGTGCCCGCCATCACGCCAAGTTAATTTTTGTAATTTTAGTTGAGACAGGGTTTCACCATATTGGCCAGGCTGGTCTTGAACTACTGACCTTGTGATCCGCCCATCTCGGCCTCCCAAAGTGCTGGGATTACAGGCGTGAGCCACCACTTCTGGCTTTCTTTTTTTTAATTGAGACACAAGGTCTCCCTCTGTTGACAAGGCTGGAGTGCAGTGGCACCATCTCAGCTTACTGCAACCTCCACCTCCCAGGTTCAAGCGATTTTCCCACCTCAGCCTCCTGAGTAGCTGGGATTACAGGTGCCCACCACCACACCACGATAATTTTTGTATTTTTAGTAGAGATGGGGTTTCACCACGTTGGCCAGGCTGGTCTCAAACGCCTGACCTCAAGTGATCCACCTGCCTTGACTTCCCAAAGTGTTGGGATTACAGGCATGAGCCACTATGCCCGGCCATCAACTTTCTATTTTATATCCAGTTAGATAAGAGAGGAAAGGAGAAAAAACTACGAGGACTCAGAAAAACGGGATTCCTTCAACACACGGTATTTCAAATGGGCTTTAGAGGATGAAAGCTAGGGTAAAAACTGAGAGACAGGATATTACATGTATGTGGAAAAAAACAAGTGGGCGCGCAGCTTGGTTTGACTGGAATTTTTTTTTGTTTGTTTTTTTTTGGTTTTTTTTTTTGAGACGGAGTTTCGCTCTTGTTACCCAGGCTGGAGTGCAATGGCGCGAACTCGGCTCACCACAACCTCCACCTCCTGGGTTCAGGCAATTCTCCTGCCTCAGCCTCCTGAGTAGCTGGGATTACAGGCACGTGCCACCATGCCCAGCTAATTTTTTGTATTTTTAGTAGAGACGGGGTTTCACCATGTTGACCAGGATGGTCTCGATCTCTTGACCTCGTGATCCATCAGCCTCAGCCTCCCAAAGTGCTGGGATCACAGGTGTGAGCCACCGCGCCCGGCCCGGTTTGACTGGAATTTGTAAGTCAACTGGGGCCTGAGTATAAGGCTAAGGAGTTGGGGCCTACAATGGCAAACCCTTTAAAGTTAACTAAGCACTTAGAAACTATTTCTAAACAGTTAGTTTTATTTTCATTATTACACAAATGAAAAAGTAAAGTTCAACAAGATTAAGTAATATTACAGAGTTTACAGGCTAAAATTCAAAAGCCGGTCTATTGCCAAAGTCCAGTGTCCATCCCACCCACCAGTGACCTTATAGAGTGGGAAAATCACAAAAAATGAGAACACCATGATCAGAACCTTGGAAGCATAACATAAGAAATAATAGAAAAGACCAGGCACAGTGCCCACAACTACAATCCTAGACTTTGGGAGGCCGAGGTGGGTGGACTGCCTGAGCTCAGGAGTTCGAGACCAGCCTGGGCAACATGGCGAAACCTACTAAAAATACAAAAAATTAGCCAGGTGTGGTGGCATGCACCTGTAGTCCCAGCTACTCAGGAGGCTAAGGTACAAGAATTGCTTGAACCGGTTGGGGTGGCAGAGTGGGGAGGGTAGAGGTTGCGGTGAGCTGAATCGCACCACTGCACTCCAGCCTGGGGAACAGAGTGAGACTCCATCTTAAGAAAAAATAAGTAATAGGCCAGGCGCGGTGGCTCACGCCTGTAATCCCAGCACTTTGGGAGGCCAAGGTGGGTGGATCACGAGGTCAAGAGATCGAGACCATCCTGGTCAACATGGTGAAACTCCGTCTCTACTAAAAATACAAAAAAAATTGGCTGGGCATGGTGGCGCGTGCCTGTAATCCCAGCTACTCAGGAGGCTGAGGCAGGAGAATTGCCTGAACCCAGGAGGCGGAGGTTGCGGTGAGCCGAGATCGTGCCATTGTACTCCAGCCTGAGTAACAAGAGTGAAACTCCGTCTCAAAAAAAAAAAGAAGAAAAAATAAGTAATAGAAAAGATACATGGGGCCAGGCACTGTGGCTCACGCCTGTAATCCCAGCACTTTGGGAGGCCAAGGCAGGCGGATCACCTGAGATGAGGAGTTTGAGACCAGCCTAGCCAACACTGTGAAACCTGGTCCCTACTAAAATTACAAAAATTAGCTAAGTGTGGTGGCAGGCGCCTGTAGGCCCAGCTACTAAGGAGGCTATGGCAGGAGAATCACTTGAACGTGGAAGGCACAGGCTGCAGTGGGCTGAGATGGCACCACTGCACTCCAGCCTGGGCAACAGAGTGAGACCCCTTCTGAAAAAAAAAGAAAAAAAAAAAAAAAAAAAGACCCAATCATATGCCAATAAGTCCTTCCTGAGGCCCAGAATCATGCCCAATTACCTACTCAACAGTTCTACTGTGATATTTCACAAGCACTTCACGTTTAACCTTTTTAAACTTTTTCAAAACTGAACTTAGGCTCCTTTGCTCAGTCCTCAAACCTGCTCTTCCTTCAGTGTACCCTATTTCAATAAAAGAACTAGGAAAACTTGGGGAGTCATGCTTATATTTACCTTTTTTTTTTTTTTTGAGATGGAGTCTCGCTCTGTCACCAGGCTGGAGTGCAGTGGTGCGATCTTTGCTCACTGCAACCTTTGACTCCCTGATTCAAGTGATTCTCTTGCCTCAGCTTCCCCAGTAGCTGGGATTACAGGCACCCACCACCTCGCCCAGTTAATTTTTGTATTTTTACTAGAGACAGGGTTTTACCATATTGGCCAGGATGGTCTTGATCTCCTGACATCGTCATCTACCCACCTCAGCCTCCCAAAGTGCTGGGATTATAGGTGTGAGCCACCGAGCCCGGCCATGTATTACGTCCTTTACACTGACCCTCAAAACATTCAATGAAAAGTCCTGTGATTCTATTTCATATATATTTCTCAATCATAGAATCAATCATAGACTCTCAAGCATAGAACCAATTTCCTCTATAATTCTGTCAGCACTCGACCATACCAAATCATATCTTATCTGAACCATTATAGTAGCCTCCTAATTAATCTCCCCAAATCTACTCTTGCCCTCTCCCTGACCCTTTCTCTACATTGCCCACTGATATTAGTCCAAACCCATTACTACTCTGCTGAACTTCTGCCTTCCCAAAGTCTTCAGGATAACACCCTATTCAATCTGACTTGTCTACCTTGTCAAGATTTTAACTCTCATCCACTCATGTCTCTTCAGTTACAATGGCCTTTTGGTGTTTTGTTTAGTTGGCTAGCAGGTTTCTCAAACATGGCAAATTCTTGCCAACCTTAACAGTTTCTGCATGTGCTAATCACTCTGCATCTTTGCCTGGCTACCTCCTAGTCACCCTTCAGGTCTCAACTTCAAAGGCTTTCTCAGGAAAGTGTTTTCTAATGTTCTACCCACTGAAGTCTGGATTCGCTCACTCTATCATATACACTCATTGCAGCCTGTGTTTACCTTTGTAGCCCTCTGTGTAACTATAATTAACATTCTAGTATTTGTTTCATGTCTGACTTTTCCACCAGATCAGAAGCTCCATGACAGAAGGACCATACCTGTTTTATTAATTACTGTAACCCAGAGCCCTACATGGTATCTGAACATGGTTAAATGCTTAGTTTTATTTTCTCATTCCTACCTTGGGGCTTTGCATTGCCTGTTCCCTATACCTGGAGTTCTCTCCGCCCAGATCTGGTCCCGACCCCTTGAACATCACAAGATTGGCTATTCAACACTCAGATCTCAGTACAAAATGCCATCTTCTCAGGAAGCCTTTCACTGACGACTTAATTCTCTATCCTACAAGTATATCATCATCCTCGTAGTTTCTTCAAAGCAATCAACATTATCTGAAACCACATCATTTGGAAGACCCAAATAAAATGCTTAGTACAACATAAGCACTCAACAAACATTTGTTTAAGTGAATGAATCTCCTGAATGAGAAAAGATGACTTGGGAGACACCCTAAATCCATCAGCAAAACACTTACAAGCTGTGTCCCAACAAAGTTGATGAAGAGGCAGTATAACTTAGTATGCTCTGGAATCACCAGACTGTTTACTTTGAATTCTGGCTCAGTCTCTTAACTGGATAACCTGAGACAAGTTATTTAACTGCACTTTGCATCTATTTCCAAAACTAAAATGGGAGTCAAAGAATCCATTTCAAAGGGTTCTTGAGAATTAAATTAGTGAGTATATGGAAAACGCCAGTACCAAGCACACAGTATACATTCAATCAATGTGTGCTATTATCCACGAGATTGGGCTTTTGTCTCCTAGTTTCAATTCCTTTACCTTATCCCCCAAAAAAGGTTTCTGGTCTAGTGAAAAAGTCAGATATTAAACAAATACTTACACTAGTAATGTTAATTGTAGTTACACGAAGGCTACAAAGGTAAACACAGAATGCAATGAAAGTATATGAAAGGGTAAGCTATCCAGAATCCAGACTTCAGTAGTGAGTAGAAACATTAGCGCACAGTTCTACAGGGTGTGTACCATAGAACTCCAAGGGCATCTTTATTCACATAGATTAAGACATGCAAATGGAAACTTCTGGGATTATGCAACAGGTAATACAGTCCACAAATTCTAGCAACTTCAACCCAACAATGGTGATGATCAAAAGACTAAGATGACAAAAAGACACAAGAGACATAGAAGTACTTTGGAAACTATAAAACTACTATAAAATGATGACTACATTTATGAATATACATTATCTTGAGGTCACTATCAGACACGAGTCAGTTAGCCAGATTACTGCCTTGACACACAAAAAAGTTCCTAACATCTGTAATCCAAAATCTAAAGACATGGATTAAGGCTGAGGGCCACAACCAGCACATGAGGTAGTTTTTCAGAGTGATCATAGAGTCTTCAGCTACAGGGCAATTAATAATAATTTAACATTTGCTCACAACAGCACCACGACTTTTCTCTCATTTCCCTATCCTTCAAAAAGAGTATCAAGCCAGGCGTGGTGGCTCATGACTGTAGTATCAGCACCTTGGGAGGCCGATGCGGGTGGATCACGAGGTCAGGAGTTCAAGACCAAACTGGCCAAAATGGTGAAACTCCATCTCTACTAAAAATATAAAAAATTACCCGGGTGTGGTGACGAACGCCTGTAGTCCCAGCTACTCGGAGGCTGAGGCAGGAGAACTGCTTGAACCTGGGAGGTAGAGGTTACAGTGAGCCAAGATCATGCCACTACACTCCAGCCCGGGCAATATAGTGAGACTCCATCTCAAAAACAAAAAAAAAAGAGAGAATATCAAAAGGAAATCTGCTGTAACTTAATGACTGATGTCTAGACAGTAAATGCTTATGTTACTGAAATAAGGTGATCTCTCCATATGTTAAAAGGAATAAAGAAAATATGCAACTGGGTTGAGAGTTGTCATGACCATGAAGTTAGTTTTGTGAAAATTCAACAACAAAAAAAGGGCTTCATGCTTACTTTCGCAAAGCATGATGTGGGAAACACAATCTGAGACTACTTTACAGATGTTTTATGCTAGATTTAAAATTCCAGGCTGTGGTAGCTCACACCTGCAATCTCAACACTTTGGAAGGCCAAAGCGGGTGCATCATTTGAGGTCAGAAGTTCGAGATCAGCCTGGACAACACGGTGAAACCCTGTCTCTACTAAAAATACAAAAAGAGCCAGGCGTGGCAGTGCGTGCCTACAATCCCAGCTACTCGGGAGGCAGAAGCACGAGAATCGCTTGAACCCAGGAGGCGAAAGTTGCAGTGAGCCAAGATCAGGCAAGAGAACTGCTTGAACCCAAGAGGTGGAAGCTCATTTAAAACACACACACACACACACACACACACACACACACACACTTGGAGGCTGGGTACAGTGGCCCACACCTGTAAACCCAGCACTTTGGGAGGCCGAGGTGGGTAGATGGCCTGAGGTCAGAAGTTTAAGACCAACCTGGCCAACATGGCAACACCCCATCTCCATTAAAAATACAAAAATTAACCGGGCATGGTGGCAGGCACCTGTAATCCAAGCTACTCGGAAGGCTGAAACAAGAGAATCATTTGAACCCAGGAGGCGGAGGTTGCAGTGAGCAGAGATCAAGCCACTGCACTCCAGCCTGGGCAACAGAGCGAGACTCTGTCTCAAAAAAATAATAATAAAAATAGGCCGGGCACAGTGGCTCACACCTGTAATCCCAGCACTTTGGGAGGCCAAGGCGGGTGGATCACGAGGTCAAGACCAACCTGGCCAATATGGTGAAAGCCCCATCTCTACTAAAAATACAAAAATTAGCTGGACATGGTGGCACGTGCCTGTAGTCCCAGCTACTCGGTAGACTAAGGCAGAAGAATCGCCCGAACCCAGGAGGTAGAGGTTGCAGAGATCCGAAATCACCTACTGCACTCCAGCCTTGGTAACAGAGAAAGACTCTGTATCAAAAAAATAAAAATAAAATAAAATAAAAATAGGCCGGGCATGGTGGCTCACACCTGTAATCCCAGCACTTTGGGAGGCTGAGGCAGGTGGATGACTTGAGGTCAGGAGTTTGAGACCAGCCTGACCAATATGGCGAAACATCGTTTCTACTAAAAAAAAAATTCAGGCCGGGTGCGGTGGCTCACGTCTGTAATTCCAGCACTTTGGGAGGCCGAGGTGGGTGGATCACGAGGTCAAGAGATCGAGACCATCCTGGTCAACATGGTGAAACCCCGCCTCTACTAAAAAAATACAAAAATTAGCTGGGCATGGTGGTACACGCCTGTAGTCCCAGCTACTCGGGAGGCTGAGGCAGGAGAATTGCTTGAACCCAGGAGGCGGAGGTTGTGGTGAGCCGAGATCACGCCATTGCACTTCAGACTGGGTAACAAGAGCAAAACTCTGTCTCAAAAAAAAAAAAAAATACAAAATTAGCCAAGCGTGGTGGCACATGCCTGTGATCCCAGCCACTTGGGAGGCTGAGGCAGGAGAATCGCTTGAACTCAGGAGGCAGAGATTGCAGTGAGCCAAGATCACACCATTGCACTCTACCCTAGGCAACAAGAACGAAATTCCATCTTAAAAAGAAATAAAAATAAAAGCACAGTTGGTAATAGACTTGATACCAAAATTCAAGGCTCAACATCCCCAATTAAGCACCCTTTTCTATTATAATATGCTGCTATCCATCCGTCACCAAGTTTAGTCAGTCCTTCACTGGCAATGTGTCTTGCTTTTATCTCTTCCTTTCCATTTCTATTCTACAGCAATGGTTCTCAAACTTTTACATGCATCAAAATCACCTGCCTTGTTAAAACACAGATTGCTGGGCTCCAACTCCAGAGTTTTTAGTTCAGTAACTCTGGGGGGGGGCCCAAAAATTTGCATTCTAACATGTTCCCAGACACCCAGTTAAAGCTGATGCTGCTAATGAGAGAGCCACACTTTGAAAACCACTGCCTTAAGAGTTTAGGGTTCCTGTCATCTCAAAAGATAAGCTATCTGAATATCCTTCTAGACCAGCCCCTGACCTGAAACTGGAGATTTAATCCCAAAATGCCACTTTGGCCAAATCACTGTTCTATTAAAAACAAACCAGCTGGGCACAGTGGCTCATGCTGTCATCCCAAGCACTTTGGGAGGCTGAGATGGGCAGATCACTTGAGGTCAGGAGTTGCAGACCAGCCTGGCCAATAATAGTGAGACCCCATCTCTACTAAAAACACAAAAAATTAGCTGGGCGTGATGGCGCGTGCCTGTAATACCAGCTACTAGGGAGGCTGAGGCAGGAATCGCTTGGACCTGGGAAGTGTAGGTTGCAGTGAGCCAAGATCATGCCATTGCACTCCAGCCTGGACATGAGAGTTCGTATCCAAAAAAAAAAGACAAATCAAAACTTAATGGCTATGTCCATATTTGGCTTTCAAAGTTGTTTAAAATTTCTACCCAACATTATCAGCAGTGCCCCTCAAGTACTGCTCATCTATTCGAGATCTATAGAATAGGCCTTATAGTAGTAGTATAAAGCTTATGCTGTCTTTACCAACTGAAAGGCCACCCTCTTCCCTCCTCCTCTCTACCTACCTGAAGGAGGCCTTCACCAATGTATTTGCCAAAAACATTCGTTTGGTCACTATTTGCTGCCTTTTATCTTTAGGGTTTAACTTTTTACCAAGTACTCACAGACAGAGAAAAACCCCAAGAACCTAAAATTTAAAACAGAAAACAAGGATATGAGTGACACACATAAATAAAAGCCTTGACATACACACTAACTGCACAATACTGCTGTTTTAACAGATCAAGTGCAATAAGTTCAAAGTTCATGAAAAGAAAGAATGTGCCATCTTTTTTGAAACATGATCAAACACTGGCTATCAAATATTTATAGTTATTTCATTCAGGATGTCAAGCAGATAGATGTTAGGAAGAAAATGTTAAAGAAAGCCAGGTGCGGTGGCTCATGACTGTAATCCCAGCACTTTGGGAGGCCAAGGCAGGTGGATCACCTGAGGTCAGGAGTTCCAGACTAGCCTGGCCAATATGGTGAAACCCCATCTCTACTAAAATTACAAAAATTGGCCAAGTGTGGTGGCGCACACCTGTAATCCCAGCTACTCAGGAGGCTGAGGTGGGAGAATCACTTGAACCCAGGAGGTGGAGGTTGCAGTGAGCCCAGATCGCACCACTGCACTCCAACCTGAGTGACAACAGTGAAATTCCATCTCAAAAAAAAAGAAAAAGAAAACATTAAAGTAGCATCAAAAAAAGAGAAAATACTCAGTCTACACACAGTGCAGTAAGAGTGGTTATTATTATTTTTATTTTTTTGAGGTGAAATTTCCCTCTTGTCACCCAGGCTGGAGTTCGATGGCGCGATCTCAGCTTGCTGCGACCTGTATTTTCTGGGTTTAGGCGATTCTCCTGCCTCAACGTCCCAAATAGCTAGGACGACAGGCATGCACCACCATGCCCAGCTAATTTTGTATTTTTAGTAGAGATGCAGTTTTGCCATGTTGGCCAGGCTGGTCTCAAACTCCTGACCTCAGATGATCCATCCACCTCGGCCTCCCAAAGTGCTGGGATTACAGGCGTGAGCCACTGCACCCAGTCTGTTTTCTGTATAAAGTACACAAGAGACATTGGATGGTGTAAGAGAAGAAACTTGGGAGCTTGGAGTCAGGGCACTTGAGTGCCAGGTCTGATTTCACCTCTTACCAACTCTGTGATCTTGGGCAAGTCATGGCCCCTCCCTGAGCCTCTCTCTCCATAATTTAAAGAGAACTTAAGGTTTAAAACTATACCATCTACCTCGGCTGAGCATGGTGGCTCACGTCTGTAATCCCAGCACTTTGGGAGGCCAAGGTAAGCAGATCACCTGAGGTCAGGAGTTCGGGACCAGCCTGACCAACATGGAAAAAGTCCGTCTCTATCAAAAAATAAAATAAGGCCAGGCGCCATGGCTCACGCCTGTAATACTAGCACTTTGGGAGGCAGAGGCAGGCGGATCATGAAGAGATCGAGACCATCCTGGCCAATATGGTGAAACTCCGTCTCTAATAAAAATACAAAAATTGGCTAGGTGTGGTGGCGCGCTCCTGTAGTCCCAGCTACTCAGGAGGCTGAGACAAGAGAATTGCTTGAACCCGGGAGGCAAAAGTTGACGTGAGCTGAGATTGCACCACTGCACTCCAGCCTGGCGCCTGGCGACAGAGCGAGATTCTAACTCAAAAATAAAGAAAAATAAAATAAAATAAAATAAAATAATAAAAATAAAACTATACCATCTACCTTACAGGGTTGTTTTAAGAATTAAATAAGGTAATATATATGAAATAACCTAGCCTACCACCTGGCACATAATAAATGGTTACTGAATTTTAACCCTTGTTGATGAGAAAGTGCAATGCAAAAATAAAGTACTAATCCAAAAATGAGATAAACAGAGAAAATTAATGAAACATAATTAAGAGTGTCCATTTCCCCAAAAAATAGAAAGATATAAAGAATGTATATCTATCTACATGATATACATAACGTATCAATCCCCTGACTTAATAACCAAAGCCAAGACCTGAGAATAACACAAACATCATTACTTGCAGCTTCACAGCTTCGAGGCTGTCTAAGGGTCACCAAAACCTAGACACAGTTTAGGACAGGATTAGAACAGAAGAGCTTAAGGCCAGGCCTGGTGGCTCACACCTGCAATCCAAGCACTTTGGGAGGCCAAAGCAGGAGGATGACGAGGTCAGAGGTTCGAGACCAGCCTGGCCAACATGGCTCCATCTCAAAAAAAAAAAAAAAAAAACAGACTAAACTTTTTCTTTTTTTTTTTTTTTAGAGGCGGGGTTTCAAGGTGTTACCAAATGGTCTCAATCTCCTGACCTCATGATCCGTCCGCCTCAGCCTCCCAAAGTGCTGGAATTACAGGCGTGAGCCACCGCGCCAGGCCCAGACTAAACTTTTATTAATTTTATTTATTTATTGAGATGGAGTCTCACTCTGTCACCCAGGCTGGAGTGCAGTGGCACAATCTCAATTCACAGAAACCTCCGCCTCACAGGTTCAAGCGATTCTCCTGCCTCAGCCTCCCGAGTAGCTGGGATTACAGGTGTGTGCCACCACACCCAGCTAATTTTTGTATTGTTAGTAGAAACGGGTTTTTTCCATGTTGGTCAGGGTAGTCTTACACTCCTGATGTCAAGCAATCCACCCACCTTGGCCTCTCAAAGTGCTGGGATTACAGGTGTGAGCCACCGCATCCAGCCAGACTAAACTTTAAAGTCAACTAGACACTTTATTACTTGTCCTAATGGTCCAAATACCAAATACCATAAATGTGGTATTCTGATATAAGTGCAACGTTTTTACTTCTTATAGCTTAGATCTGGTTCTATCTACACTGCAAGATCTAATATTCAGATATCCTCCTCATCCCTGCACACCAAAATGTCCTCCATTCTAATTTATTAATTTTTTTAGGGACAGGGTCTTGCCTGTAGCCCAAGCTGGAGTGCACTGGCACAGTCATAGCTCATGACAACCTTAAACCCCTGGGCTCCAGTGATACTTCGCCTCAACCTCCTAAGTAGCTGGGACCACAGGTAGGAGTCACTGCATCCAGACCCTCCTCCATTCTAGTGGCTTACTTCTAACATTCAAGAAAATTGGTAGCAAAGAAGAGCATATATCAGGGCTTTCAACAATATCAACAAATATTTATTCAGCACTTGCTATGTGTTAGGCTCTATTTGAAGCATCTAGCACACTGTATAAACAAAAACAAAGTACCAATTCTCAAGGAACTTATACTCTAGTGGAGACCCATACACAAAAGTACAGTAGTGATTAGTGCTCAGCAAAATAAAACAACAGAAAATGATGGGGCTTAAATATAATCCTCATTCGGCCGGGTGTGGTGGCTCACGCCTGTAATCCCAACACTTTGGGAGGTCAAGGCGGGCAGATCATGAGGTCAGGAGATCAAGACCATCCTGGCTAGCACGGTGAAACTCCATTTCTACTAAAAACACAAAAACTTAAGCTGAGTATGGTGGCAGGCACCTGTAATCCCAAGCTACTCGGGAGGCTGAGGCAGGAGAATCACTTGAACTCAGGAGACGGAGATTACAGTGAGCCAAGATTGTGCCACTGCACTACGGCCTGGGTGACAGACAGACTCTGTCTCAAAAAAAAAAAATAATAATAATTAGCTCCTTCATTATCTGCATTTTTGAATCACTCAAAAATGGATAATAAGTTTTTCCTACATCATTAGGAGGGAGGCTTCAACAATGAGAATAGTGTGTTCTCTACCAACACAGACTCAATACTAAATCTCATAAAATAATTAGAAATAAACTAATTCAACAATGTAGACCACCTACACTTTTTTCTAATTGTTAACATTATACTTTCATACTAGAAAAAAAAAGTCTTAAAATAAATATGCTATTTTGCCTAGTCTATTCCCAGTCAGAAAAACCTCAGAGTGATAATGGCATTGGGCACAGCAGCTCACACTTAGAATCCCAGCACCTGGGGAGGCTGGAGAGGCCTCCAGGCAGGAGAGAGGATCACTGAAGCCCAGGAGTTCGAGACCAGCCTGGGCAACACAGTGAAAACCCATCTCTATATCTCTATAAAGAATTTTAAAATTACCCCCCACCCCAAAAAAAAAAAGGCCAGGTGTGGTGGCGTGCACCCGTGGTCCCAGCCACTCAGGAGGCTGAGGTAGGAGGATCACCTGGGGAGGCTGAGGCTGCAGTGGTAGTGCCATCACACTCAGGTCTGGGCAACAAAGCAAGACCCCATCTAAAAAAAAAAAAGATAAATCTGGTAATTGCTGCTGAATTTGGGGAGACAATTTCAAGGGCAACCCAAGGAAAGGTGGGACTATTACCAGAGTTTCAGTGGCCCCAGTTCCTTGCAACAGATAAATGATTTAGCTATTTCATAGAAAATTATATGTAAGACAGGTTAACAGGATTGAATATGTGATAATATAACATCCTTTAGAACAGCTATTTTATTTTATTTTTGCTAAGTGAAAACACTAAAAGTTCTTAATTTCATCATCAGATTGACAAGCACACCAGGCATAGTGGCTCACACCTGTAATCCCAGCACTTTAGGAGGCCAAGGTGGATCACTTGAGTCTGGGAGTTCAAGACCAGCCTGAGCAAAATAGGGAGAGCCTGCCTTTACAGAAAAAATTAAAAATTAGCCAGCCATAGTGGCACATGCCTGTAGTCCCAGCTATATGCTGAGATGGGAGGATCACTTGAGCTAGGCAGTTGAGGTTACAATGAGGTATGATCATGCCACTGCACCCCAGCCTGGGCAACAGAGTAAGACCCTGTTACCAAAAAAAAAAAAAAAAAAAAATACAGAAATAAATCATTGTTACCTCAGAACAACCCACCCCAGCATCAAAAGGAAGCTTCTATCCCTCCGACTTTAGTATCTCCTCAGGTATATAAACTTGCCTCAGAAATCTGGCTTTGTTCTGGGAATGTGTATACAAAAGTACTAATATTTTCATTACTTAAAAAGAAACTAAGTCTTGCTTAAGAAAAGCCAAACATTGTTTATCCACCCTCATCATCTCCTAGCTGTTCAACTCCAACACTGCAAAATATTCTAGTTCCAGAAAGTGTAGCTTATGCTCCAAATCTACATACATACACCACCTTCAAAGGCACGTTTCTTTTCCACACATAATAGATAAATAATAAAGCTTGGCAAAAGGCAAAAAAAAAGTTTTTTTTTTTTTTGAGACACAGTCTCACTCTGTCCCCCAGGCTGGAGTGCAGTTGCGTGATCTCAACTCACTACAACATCCGCTTCCCAGGTTCAAGCAATTCTCCTGTCTCAGCCTTCTGAGTAGCTGGGACTACAGGCATCTGCCACCACATCCAGCTAATTTTTGTATTTTTGGTAGACAGGGGGGTTTCACCTTGTTGGTCAGGCTGGTCTCGAACTCCTGACCTCAGGTGATCCACCCACCTCAGCCTCCCAAAGTGCTGCAATTACAAGAGTTAGCAACTGCGCCTAGCCAAAAAACAATTTTTTTGGGTGAGAAACAAGGATCTATGTTGCCCAGACTAGTCTTGAACTCCTGGGCTCAAGCAATCCTCCCTCCTTGGCCTCCCAAAGTGCTGTGAGTATAGGTTTGAGTCACCACAACTGGCAAAAACAATTTTTGTGTCTGTGTGTGTGACGGAGTGTCGCTCGTTACCCAGGCTGGAGTGCAATGGCGCAATCTTGGCTCATTGCAACATCTGCCTCCCAGGTTCAAGTGAGTCTCCTGCCTCAGCCTCCTGAGTAGCTGGGATTACAGACATGCGCCACCACGCCTGGCCAATTTTGTATTTTCAGTAGAGTGGGTTTCTCCATGTTGGTCAGGCTGGTCTCAAATGCCAGACCCTGAGTGATCTGCCCGCCTCAGACACCCAAAGTGTTGGGATTACAGGCGTGAGCCACCCTGCCTGGCCTTTTTTTTTTTTTGAGATAGAGTCTCAGTCACCCCCAGGCTGCAGTGCAGTGGCACGATCTCGGCTCACCGCAACCTCCATCCACCTCCAGGGTTCAAGTGATTCTCCTACCTCCACCTCCTGAGTAGCTGGGATTACAGGTGCCTGTATCCACGCTCGGCTAATTTCTTATTTTTTTTTGAGATGGAGTCTCACTCTGTCGCCCAGGATGGAGTGCAGTGGCATGGAGTGCAGTGATGAAATCTCGGCTGACTGCAACCTCCGACTCCCAGGTTCAAGCAATTCTTCTGCCTCAGCCTCCCAAGTAGCTGGGATTACAGGCACGTACCACCACATCCAGTGCCCAGCTAATTTCTGTATTTTTAGTAGAGACAGGGTTTCACCATGTTAGCCAGGCTTGTCTCAAACTCTTGACCTCAGGTGATTCCCCTGTCTCAGCCTCTGAAAGTGCTGGGATTAAACACATGAGCCACCATTAGTTATTTCTGGTTTTTTTTTTCCACAAAAGGACTTGTTAGGAGGCCAAGGGGGGCAGATCATTTGAGCCCAGGAATTCGAGACTAGCCTTGGGAACACGACAAAACCTCATCTCTACAAAAAACACAAAAATTAGCCAGGCATGGTGGTAAAGGGCTGTATTGGGAGGCTTAGGTGGGAAGATCACCTAAGCTGAGGATGTCGAGGCTGCAGTGACCTGTGATCATGCCACTGCACCCCAAAGTGGGCAACAAAGAGACCCTATCTCAAAAAAAAAAAAAAACCAACTAAGAATGATCCCTCCAAATATATGTGCCCGCTTACACAAAGACTGCTAAGATAGCACATTAAACAAAAGAAAATATATGCTAGTTAAGGGTTCATATAGGCAACAGGTAGCAATCGCCTCACAATTTAAAGAAAAAAAGAAGGGCCAGGCGCGGTGGCTCACGCTATAATCCCAGCACTTTGGGAGGCCGAGACGGGTTGATCACGAGGTCAAGAGATCGAGACCATACTGGTCAACATGGTGAAACCCTGTCTCTACTAAAAATACAAAAAAAAATTAGCTGGGCGTGGTGGTGCACGCCTGTAGTCCCAGCTACTTGAGAGGCTGAGGCAGGAGAACTGCTTGAACCCAGGAGGCGGAGGTTGCTGTGAGCCAAGATCGCGCCATTGCACTCCAGCCTGGGTAACAAGAGCGAAACTCCATCTCAAAAAAAAGAAAAAAAGAAAAAGAAACCTTACCAAAACAAAAATCATGAGTGCTTCAATCTTCTTCCCACTACACTTCCCTAACTTGTTAAAAAAAAAAAAACAAAAGCCAGGCACAATGGCTCACACCTGTAAACCCAGCACTTTGGGAGGCCAATGTGGGTGGACCACTCGAAGTCAGGAGTTCAAGACCATCCTGGCCAACATGGTGAATCCCTGTCTTCACTAAATATACAAAAATTAGCTGGGTGTGGTGGCAGGCACCTGTAGTCCCAGCTATTCAGGACACTGAGGCAGGAGAATCATCTGAACCCAGGAGGCAGAGGTTGCAGTGAATCCAGACCATGCTACTGCAATCCAACCTGGGAAACAAAGCAAGACTCGGCCTCAAAACAAACAAACAACAACAACAAAACCCAAAAGTCCAGGTACAGTGGCTCACGCCTATAATCCCAGCACTTTGGGAGGCCAAGGCAGGTGGATCACCTGAGGTCAGGAGTTTGAGACCAGCCTGGCCAACATGGTGAAACCCATCTTTACTAAAAATAGAAGAATTAGCCAGGTGTGGTGGTGGGCACCTGTAATCCCAGCTACTCGGGAGGCTTGAGACAGGAGAATCGCTTAAACCCAGGTGACAGAGGTTGCAGTGAGCAGAGATAGTGCCATGGCTGCAGTGAGCAGAGATAGTGCCATTGCACTCCAGCCTGGGTGACAAGAGTAGAACTCTGTCTCAAATTAAAAAAAAAAAAAAATAACGTGAAAACTTTTGCTCACTGGAAAGGCTCTTCCTTTGAAGTCTTGAATGCAAAATCCCTTAAATATCTACCTAACAACTTGACATGATAAAAGTGAATTCCATATAGCAATAACTACCTGGGAAAAAAGTTTTATAGCATCTTCTCTTTTTTTGTTCCCAAAAGTTTAATTCAAGAAATATAAAAATAAAAATAAATCCCAAAGATACAATATTCCACTACGATATGCTTAATCTCTACAAAGTTAAAGATTATAATCTCAACACATGAATTGGAAATGAGACAAATCTCTGAAATTAGGCTCACTGGAATATATGCATGCTGAATATACTTTCCAAAACACACCAAACCTTTCTAGCAGTCATTAAAAAAAAAAAAAGCGGCCAGGTACTGTGGTTCACATTTGTAATCCCAGCACTTTGGAACGCCAAGGTGAGAGGATCACTTGAGGCCAGGAGTTCAAGAGCAGCCTGAAGGCTCTGTCACTACAAAAAAAAAAGACAGGGGTGGCCAGGTGTGGTGGCTCACACCTGTAATCCCAGCACTTTGGGAGGCTGAGGCGGGCAGATCACTAGGTCAAGAGATCGAGACCATTCTGGCTAACATGGTGAAACCCCGACTCTACTAAAAATACAAAAATTAGCTAGGCATAGTGGTGGTATGTGCCTGTAGTCCCAGCTACTCAGCAGGCTGAGGCAGGAGAATCACACGAACCCGGGAGGCAGAGGTTGCAGTGAGCCGAGATAACAACACTGCACTCCAGCCTGGCAACAGAGGGAGACTCTGTCAAAAAAAAAAAAACCTGAAAATTAGCCTGGCATGGTGGCACGCACCTATAGTCCGTCCTAGCTACTCAGGAGGCTGGAATGGAAGACTCTTTGAGGCTACAGTGAGTTATGATCACGCCACTAAACTTCACCCTAGGCAGAGCAAGATCCTGTCTCTATAAAAACAAAAATACGGCCAGGCGAGGTGGCTCGTACCTGTAATCCCAGCACTTTGGGAGGCCTAGGCGGGCAGATCACCTGAGGTTGGGAGTTTTGAGACCAACCTGACCAACATGGAGAAACCTATCTCTAATAAAAATACAAACTTAACCGGGGATGCTGACGCATGCCTGTAATTTCAGCTACTTGGGAGGCTAAGGCAGGAGAATCACTTGAACCCAGGAGGCAGAGGCTGCAGTGAGCCAAGATTGTACCACTGCACTCCAGCCCGGGCAACAGAGCAAAACTCAGTCTCAAAAAAACAAAATAAAATAAAAAAGAAAAATAAAAAACAGGCCATGGCTGGGCAAGGTGGCTGATGCCTGTAATACCAGCACTTTAGAAGGCCGAGGCGGGCAGATCATGAGATCAGGAGATGGAGACCATCTTTTCCAACATGGAAAAACCCTGTCTCCACTAAAAATACAAAAACTAGCTGGGCGTGGTGGTGCACACCTATAGTCCCAGCTACTCGAGAGGCTGACGCAGGAGAATTGCTTGAACCCGGGAGGCGGAGGTTGCAAGGAGCCAAGATCGAGCCATTGCACCCCAGCCTGGGCAACACTCTGTCTCAAAAATAAAATAAAATAAAAAATAAAAATAAGGCCATGGCTGGGCGCAGTGGCTCACACCTGTAATCTCAGCACTTTAGAAGGCCGAGGCAGGAGGATCACAAGGTCAGGAGACAGAGACCATCCTGGCCAACATGGAAAAATCCCATCTCTACTAAAAATACAAAAATTAGCTGGGCGTGGCAGTGCCAGCCTGTAGTCCCAGCTACTAGGGAGGCTGAAGCAGGGGAATCACTTGAACCCAGGAGGCGGAGGTTGTAGTTAGCTGAGACCTCGCCACTGCACTCCAGCCTGGGCGATAGAGCAAGACTCCATCTCAAAACAAATAAATATAAATAAATAAAAAATAACAAAGTATTTGCTCAAAAAGAGTACAGATGGTCAGAAAATGGATTAGAGAACCATTCTTCTTTCCCCTAAATTCAGTCTAAAATGCAGAGCCAAATAAAACCACCATAAATTCCTTTAATAATCTTCTGGATCTTTCAGTTCAGAAAATTTCCCATACTACAAACAATTCTGTGGCTTTCCTCATGGCCCACTCTTCAAACATAAATTTTTTTTTTTTTTTGAGACGGAGTTTCGCTCTTGTTACCCAGGCTGGAGTGCAATGGCGCGATCTCGGCTCACCGCAACCTCCGCCTCCTGGGTTCAGGCAATTCTCCTGCCTCAGCCTCCTGAGTAGCTGGGATTACAGGCATGCACCACCATGCTCAGCTAATTTTTCTATTTTTAGTAGAGACAGGGTTTCACCGTGTTGACCAGGATGGTCTCGATCTCTTGATCTCGTGATCCACCCGCCTCGGCCTCCCAAAGTGCTGGGATTACAGGCGTGAGCCACCGTGCCAATAAAGCTCTCTTTGACTAAGAAAAACAAAAATTGAATTCTCAAACTCCAACAGGGAAACCTTAAGAGGAAAGCACGGCTTAAAGGAGCCAAGTAAGGGCCAGGTGCGGTGGCTCACGCCTGTAATCCCAGCACTTTGGGAGGCCGAGGCAGGTGGATCACGAGGTCAACAGATCGAGACCATCCCATCCTGGTCAACACGGTGAAACCCCGTCTCTACTAAAAATACAAAAAATTAGCTGGGCATGGTGGCACGTGCCTGTAATCCCAGCTACTCAGGAGGCTGAGGCAGAATTGCCTGAATCCAGGAGATGGAGGTTGCGGTGAGCCGAGATCGCGCCATTGCACTCCAGCCTGGGTAACAAGAGCGAAACTCCATCTCAAAAAAAAAGAAAAGAGCCAAGTATTTGTTCACACACGTAAGCTAATCCTTATATCTGTATACATTTCTAAATGTCTAAAATTTCTTTCAACAATATCTATCTCATACATTCCTCCCAAAACACAGAACTTTATCAGCATCCAGCATTCTACCTACCTGTCTTCAATCAATCCCACCAACCCTTCAAAGCTACCAAAGTGTTAATTTATAAAATCAAAGAAAATAATCCATAGTTCTACTCCCAAGCTCAAAGTCACAAATCCTGGGACAACAAAATCTTAACGTATTGCACTATCCTTCCCCAAACAGCTTTGGCCCTAAAATTTATATTCTAATCTAACTTAATCAGATGTATGACAATATTAGTATTGTAAAATTAGAAATCTTTGTCACATTGTAATTCACAAAATCCTTTGGTATACAATAGTTTCTATAAAAGTTACATATATAGGCCTTCCTGGAGAAACATACTGTTGAAAGAATAAAAAGAATTAAAAAAATAAAACTAAAAAAGCTACATATAACTCCATTTCCAAACAGGATAAATATATAAAAATTAAATATTTTTGGCCAAAAGCCAAATTCGATATTAATACACCTTTCCCCCGCCTATGGTGCACAAAAAAGTCACCTGAGAAGTTTTAATCACAGATTCACAGTATATTCACAAACGGAAACAAAATAGTTATCCTACTTCAAAACTGGAGGGTGTGGTGGGGGAGAAAATACTAACCAATCTCTGGCTGTAACGAATCCTTTCTTCTTCGGGTTCCATCTCTCACTCTTCTGTTGAAATTACTGTAAAGAAACCACTCCAGGGCTGCCTTCCTCTTCCTCCTTAGGAACCAGATTGCAACACTAAAGAATAATGATATAAGCAGAAATGAGAACTCATTCTCCAACTTGTGCTTTCTGTTCAAGGAAGGATGTATTTAAGGTATGTGTTAAGTTAAAGGTTCTCTGAAAAATCAGGTTCCTCTTCACGAGTTTGGGACCTTTCTGCTCTTGAGCAAGCGGTTCCATGTCATGTTCAACATTAATCACATTACAACTGTCGAAGGCCTAGGCGAAAACGAGATGTTGATTTCAGTTCCTTGAGGACGGGCCACACCACTAGTTTCTCCCTACAGGATTACAACTAGCAAGGATCCCCTTTCGTGGCACCATTAGCAAGAAAAAAAAAAAAAAAAAAAGAAAGCCCAGGACTTTTATCTCTCGAGAGCTGACCAAGTGAAGCAGCACTGAACTAATCCAGATCTTAAACCAAATTAGTTCTCTCTCACCAGTAATCAGAAACTAAAGGAAAGAAGGACAGACTGGCTATGTAAAAAGAGGACAAGAAATTAGGATTTAAATGACCCCAAAACAATTTCCCATACCCCTCCTGTAAGGCCGTGCACAATCGTCGCCTTCCTTTCTAGACTCCCGGATCTTTTCATTCCCAAACCTACCCTCCACTCCAACACAAGACGTGCATAACTCTGAAACAAATTTCAGAGGTACAAATCAGGGACCAAAATTCCATCTGATCTTTTTGGATACATTAACAAAATAAACGATCGCATGTATGCATACACGTAAAATACATCTTTTGCAAAAATTAAATAAAAGATCGACCGGGGCGACGGTCAATCCGTAATACCAAGAAAGGGTTTCCTTCTTTCTAAATATTCTCATGGATAATGGCTTCCATTGAGAACGCAGGTTCCCCCCCGTTTTTGTCACTACGTTACAGCCACGTTAACAGCATCCTTTCAAAACTGCTACGAGACCAGAGGACCCGATGACACAGTTTGCGAGAGGAGTTGGTGGCAGAGCCCTCCAGAAGGAAGCCCTGGTCCGAAGTCGAGAGGGAAACCGTGCTTGCACCCCCCGGGCGACGACCGCCCGGGCCAGGGCCGGAGAGGAAAAAGGGCCAATCTCTCTGGACTCCCCCAGGAAAAGGCGTTTCAATGGTTCACCCATCGGAAAAAGAAATAGAAACTTTGCATTTGGTCTTTGGATAACACAGTCAACCAAACTTCCAAATGAGGGGGGAGGGGGAAGCTCACCAGAGATTCTGCTCTTGAGTTCTTGTCCAAGTGAGAAGTAAAAGACTCCAAAAGCTGAGAGGAATAATTAAATCCCAAACGTCTTCGGTTTTTCCGTGGATCAACCCAGTATCCGGAGAGGGTCAGAGCGACCAGAAAAAGGGAGCAAACAGTTGCTGAATCAAACCTCCTCTTCTGGCTTTGGAGACCGGGAGTCGGAGGCGTCAGGAGAGGGGAGCGCGATCCCTCGGCGCCGAGCCCGGGGCGCCCCCGCCTCCCCCGGGCCGGCCCCGGCCGCAGGGAGCGCCCTCCTCGCCGTGCCCTCGGCCAGCAGCGGCTGGTCGCCTCCGGGAGCGGCAGCGGATCAGCTGAGACCGGTCGGCCCGAAGATCCCCGCGCCGCCCCGGCCCCCCGGAACGCGGGCCCCGGCCCCGGGGGGCGGACAGGGCGGGAGCCGCGCGGCGCGCCGGAATGGGGGCCCCAGCTCCCCTCGGGTCTCCCGCTCAGCTCCGGCTCTGCGCTGCGGGACGAGCCCCCCGGCTACTCCCCAGTCGCAAAGGAGAGATTCCGGGGGATGGGCCCCCTGGCGTTGCCCCTCCTCCCGGAGCGCCCCCTGCCCAGGAAAGACAGAGCGGCGACAGGCCCAGCCGCTGGGAAGGTGCTCCGAGAGCCGCCGCCGCCGCCGCCGCCGCCGCCGCCGCCGGGGAGGGGTGTTGTTTCCCTCACACAGGACGAGCCGCTGGAGCAGCCGCAGCCATTTTGAACCCGTCAGACTCTCACATACACACAGCTCCTCCGAGGCGCACTGCGCAGGCGCCGCCTCCCCACCCCTCCTCCAGCTCGCCGCTCCACCGCCCCCCCCCCAGCCCCTTCAGGCCTCCCTGCGCTTCTTACCGCTCTCCCGGGCGCGCGCGAACGCGCACGCGTCACTCCCCTCTAACGCGGATACACCGCCGGCGCGCGCACGCGCAAATGCGTCGGCCTCGAATCGCCCGCGCCCCGCGACGCCGACGCGACTCCCCGCCCCCCCTCGCGTCAGGCCGCCAGCCCTCCCGTCGCCCCCTCTCCCACTCCCAGTCGGCCTTCTTCCAGGACTCGGGCCCGGCCGGCTGCTCGCGCCTGCGCGCAGGGCACCGATCCTCCTCCGCGCGCACTCCCCCCACACACCCTGGCTCACACACACTTCGCCTCTGTGACCCCGCCCCTCGCGGCCAGCTGCGCCGGCTGCCCTCCCCCACCCCTCTTGGGAGGGTGGTGACCCCCGACCCCCCACAAAGCACATCACCCCCCCAAGCAGTGGGAGACCTGCGCCCCCTTCCCCTTCAATCGCCTTCGGCCCCAGGCGGCCCGTCACAGTCACACAACCTGAGGGCCGGGAGGCCTGGGCCAAGGCAGCCGATGCCCGCCTCAAAGCGGGGTCTCCCGGGGTCAGGCCGCCGGGCCGAGCCCGCGGGACTTGGGCTCCGGGCTCAGCCTGCCCAGGGCGAGAGGTCGCAGGGAAGAGGTCGCATGGCCGCCGGCTGCCCTCCCTTCGCGCGCCGGCCGGTGGGCCGAGGCCGGCCTTCCCGCCATCCCTGGGCAGGCCCCAGCGCCCCCTCCACGGGGCCCATCCGCCCTGAGCCCGGGGGCTCCTCGGTGCAGCGGCCTGGCCCCGCCTCACCCACTGCTCGCCGCTCCGAAGGGGCAGGAAACAGGAGTAGCATGTCTGTCCTGGGCTCGGCTCCCCGGGGGAGCTGCAGGCGTTTAACAAGGACGTCCACAGGTACCAGGCGCAGGAGCGGTCTCCGCGACGGCCCGGGGGCTGCGGCGGCCGGCGCGCCCACCGCTGGCCGGAGGCGCCCCGGGAGGTGGCCCAGGAAGCCCCCGCTCCTCGGCCACGCTCAGCTTTCCACCGCGCCGGTGCCCCCGGCGGCCCGGGTGGGACGTGACCCCGCCCCCGACGAGTCGGGGCGCCCCCCACGGAGAGGTGCGCGGGCCGCCCCCGGCCCTCGGCCCGACCCTGCCGCCCCGGGCCGTGACGGGCGCGGGAGGCCCGGCCGGGAAAATGTCTCCTCTTGGTGCGCGCAGCTTCGCGCGGGGGTCAGCGACGGGGCAGCGGCCGCCCGAGCCGCGCTGGACCTGCCCACGGACCAGCTCCCGCGGCCCGACAGCTGCCCGACGGGTCAGTAGGCTCCGAACGTCGACGGAGCCCGGCCGGAGGTACCCGAGCAATGCCATGCGAGCAGCCCAGCGGCGATCCGGGCATTTCCCCAGCCAATCTCTTGCTCTGGGGCCCGTTTAAATTCTAAATCCCACAAAGGACGGTGACTGAGGCGTTACACATCGGGGTTGGCACTATTGGCTCCACTACGCCTTTGCCGAGCGGTGTCACACAAATCTTTTTCTCCCTGCCTTGGTTTTCCACTCTTTAAGCTCTGACTCCTGGGAGCAGGGAATGGAGCAGAAAGGTAGGGCATGGAGTGAATCATAGAACCTGCATAAACAGCCATCAACTCTTTGAGGAGGACGTTGCCTAAAGACGATTAAAATAATGATACCTTCTAATTCTGTCAAGGGTTGAACTCTAAGGTAAAAGCGCTACGTAAATGCAGGGTATTATTATTTATTACCACACAAGGTTTTTCCACATGCAGAACTTGGGGAGTTTGTACGGACTTTCTCTCCTTTGTTTCACAACATCCTTAGGAGACAAGCTAAAGTGCCTGTTAGCGCTTTATTCATTTTAAAGATAGACAACTGAAGTATAGAAAGGTTAAGGAGCTTGCATAATTACTCCAACAGCTGACTGACACATCTCACACAGCAAAATGGTTTGTTAATACGATATCATCCTCTTGCATTCTAGTCACTGGGAAATATTCTTTATTTTGATACCAGTTTTGTGCAGACTGCTTAGACTTTCAAAGTACTGATACAAAGAAGATAATCACAGAAACTATATCAGATCTAAAGCCTCTTTAAATCTTTCCGACTATAGTAAAATATATTTTAAAAGCTGCAGTCTCTCTCACTGGTGCTACCAGATATGGTTCCATAGGCATCTAGCTCTCTGTAGGCATAGAAGTCAGCAGCTTGTTTGGTTTGGTTTTGAAGCAGGAGAGAAAGACTTTTGCCATTGTCAGATTAAGTGTAGGGCCTTCTTGCTATTTGCAAAATAACAGCTTTATTTCCTTCCCACTTTCCCTTATAACCCAGGGCAAACTTGGCGGCAAAGAGAAAGTTTCTAGGGGTAACAACTTGGTCTGGCCCTTTTGCTTCACATCCAGACCCCCTTAAGTAATTAACCCTCAAGGAGGGAAGTTGCACACCCTTGGCAAAAAGATACCTCCAAGTTTAACTCAGTGTCATGCTGGGAGGAAACCTAGGAAGGTTTTAGAACAGGCCAGACACGGTGGCTCATGCTTGTGTAATCCCAGCATTTTGGGAGGCCAAAGCGGGTGGATCAACTGAAGTCGGGAGTTCTAGACCAGTCTGGCCAATATGACAAAACCCATCTCTACCAAAAAAAAAAAAATTAGCTGGGAGTGGTGGTGCATGCCTGGAATCCCAGCTACTTGGGTGGCTGAGGCAGGGGAATCACTGGAACCCAGGAGGTAGAGGTTGCAGTGAGCTGAGATCGAGCCATTGCACTCCAGCTTGGGCTAGAGAGTGAGACTCCATCACCCCCCCCCCACCAAAAAAAGGCTCTAAAATAGTAGTAGTAGAATTTATTTTGAATGGGACTGCAAGTAGAGCAAAATGTGTCAGATTGCAGCCAGCTCTTTTCCAGTAGAAAACCATACTAGTCTGCATTAGGGGAATGGGACATTTAAACAGTTATACACAATGGTTTCTCTACAGGCAGGCTTTGTTAATATTCCAAAGCAGATATGCAGGGTGAGATAAGAGATAGACAGATGGCTAGTGATTCCTCCCACCATCACAGTGGCTCTGATTGGCAAGGACAGATCTGTGAGGCTCACTGCATTGTCCTAAAAGAGCCATTTTCAGGGAGAATAGAGCTTGGGGGATTCCCCAAAAAGGCCACTAGAACTATGAACTCTATGGCTTCAACCCTATGGGAAGAGGGAAAGAAAAATTCATTCTAGAGGCATTGAGAACAGTCCCTGGCTGGAATAAATTGGTATCTTAACAAGAGATTAATAAATCACTGCCTTTTTGAGCAAAGCTAAGACCCAACAAATGCTGAGAGTCAAATTCCAGTCACCCATTTCTTTTTTTTGAGGTGAGCAGGGGATGGAGTTTCCCTCTTACTATCCAGGCTGGGGTGCAGTGGCCCGATGTTGGCTCACTGCAACTTCCGCCTCCTGGATTCAAGCAGTTATGCTGCTTCAGCTTCCTGAGTAGCTGGGATTACAGGTGTCCACCATCACACCCGGCTAATGTTTTGTATTTTTAGTAGAGACGGGGTTTCATCGTGTTGGCCAGGCTGATCTCAAACTCCTGACCTAGGTGATCCACCTGCCCTGGCTCCCAAAGTGCTGGGATTATAGGCGTGAGCTACCACACCTGGCCTACCCATTTCTTTTGGGAGACTTTAGGGTGTGAAAAGAGTATTCTTTAGTCTGGTTAAGCTAAACTATTTCCAATTTCTCCTTAAACGTTAAGGAGGAAGTAAGGATGTCCCAAGTAGTGTAGCTCTAAACTAAAATAGAGAAGTTGGTCATGAAGTTTCCCCAGGAGGTAGCATAAACAGTGGTTAAAAAGCTTTGGCCAGGCACGGTGGCTCATGCCTGTAAAAGAAAAAAAAGGGGTGGCCAGGTGCAGTGGCTCATGCCTATATTCCCAGCACTTTGGGAGTTCAAGGTGGGCAGATCACATGAGGTCAGGAGTTCGAGAACAGTCCGGCCAACGTGGTGAAACCTGGTCTCCACTAAAAATACAAAAAACAGCCAGACATGGTGGCACGTGCCTGTAGTCCTAGCTACTCAGGAGGCTGAGGCAAGAGAATCTCTTGAACCCAGGTGGCAGAGGCTGGCAGTGGCATTCCAGCCTGGATGACAGAACAAGACTCTATTGTTAAAAAAGAAAAAAAAAAGCTTTAACATCAGAGATTGAGGGGCAGCCGGGCACGGTGGCTCATGCCTGTAATCCGAGCACTTTGGGAGGCCAAGGTGGGTGGATCACCTGAGGTCAGGAGTTCAAGACCAGCCTGGCCATCATGGAGAAACCCCGATCTTTAAATAAAAAAAGAGACTGAGGGGCTACTCTGCTGCCTACTAGCTATTTGATCTTAATGAACTCTTTAAAGCCTCAGTTTTTCTTTTTTCTTTCTTTTTTTTTTTTTTTTTTGAGACGGAGTTTCACTTTTGTTGCCCAGGCTGGAGTGCAATGGCACGATCTCGGCTCACGGCAACCTCCGGCTCCTGGGTTCAAGCAATTCTCCTGCCTCAGCCTCCCTAGTAGCTGAGATTACAGGCACGTGCCACCATGCCCAGCTAATTTTTGTGTTTTTAGTAGAGACAGGGTTTCACCATGTTGGCCAGGCTGGTCTCAAACTCCTGACCTCAGGTGATCCGCCTGCCTTGGCCTCCCAAAGTGCTGGGATTACAGGTGTGAGCCACCACACCGCACCCTCTTCCCTTTCCTAACTCCTGGTTTCTCTCTCTGACCTCCAACCCTGGTGTCCCCAGTCTCTATTTTTCCCTCTTTCCTGACTCCAGCTGGCTCTTTCTCATCATCACCTACCTCCTGAAGTCTCTTTCTCTCCAGCCTTCTCTCCATCATTTGGCCCACCCCCTCCTCCATGTTCATTCTCGCTCTTCTATCCCAGTATCATCTGACTGAACTGCTTGCCCACTTTCCTTTACCATCCATTCAGTGCCCTTTATCACCTCAATCCTGTGCTCTCTGATTTTGTTACTTAACAATTTCCTGAATGTCTCCCTCCTCCACCCACCTCCACTAGACTGTAAGTTCCTTGAAGGCAAGGGCCAGACCACATTTGTAGCCCTCAAAGGACTTTCCAAGGACTTTTATTCCTAGAAGGAATAAAAACTCCTCCTATGGTTAAAGGGTGTTGGGTGGGGTGATTATAAGCTTTAAGTGACAGAAAGTTTTCTTTTAAGTTTGGAAGTTGAATCTGAATTGATCAGAGGGTTAAAAAAAAAAAAAAAAAAGGAAGGCAGGAATGCCCTGCAGATTTTTTTTTTTTTTTTTTGAGACGGAGTTTCGCTCTTGTTACCCAGGCTGGAGTGCAATGGCGTGATCTCAGCTCACCGCAACCTCCGCCTCCTGGGTTCAGGCAATTCTCCTGCCTCAGCCTCCTGAGTAGCTGGGATTACAGGCACGCGCCACCGTGCCCAGCTAATTTTTTGTATTTTTAGTAGAGACGGGGTTTCACCATGTTGACCAGGATGGTCTCGATCTCTTGACCTCGTGATCCACCTGCCTCGGCCTCCCAAAGTGCCGAGATTACAGGCGTGAGCCACCGCGCCCGGCCACAGATTCTCGTATCGTCAAACATGGGTATCACATGAGGTTCTTGTAAATTACATGGAATGTGGCTGACCCTTTCTTTGGGACCCTCCCTGGCCCCGTGCTTCCTTGCTGCCATTTTTTCCAGGTATGTTACCTTCTGCTTACAGAGCCACTGCTCCTGAGTACTGGGGTTGAATTTGGCTGTTGGGGCAACTGCAGCAGTGTCTGGGACCCACCTGCTCTTTAGCAGCCTTAGCTTCGCTTTGGGGCCAGGCCACCTTCACTTCTCCCCTCTAAAATGGTGGGACTTTCTGCCATGCCGGGAGTGGAGCTCAAAGATGCAGAGCCTGTGCCTTAGCTACACCTGTGCTTGCTGGAAGTTTCTGGCACCCTGGGGCTTCAGGGTCTGTTTGCAACATTGGACTAGCTTCCCAGCTTGGGTTGGTGGTGATAGTCATACAGGTCTCCAGCCACTTGCCCACAGGGCCAAGTGCTTAAGCACTTAGACCTGTTTAGCCCCTCCCAGTGAATCTGATCTTTGTTCATCTTCTTCAAGGGCATTCACTACCTTTCATCAGTTTCTGCTGAAGCTGGTTTTCCTTCAGCCACTTTGTGAGAGGTTCTGAACCCATCAGAACTTCAATTCTCTCTTTAATAAAACAGAAGCAGGCCAGCACTTTGGAGTGGTTCATGCCTGTAATCCCAGCACTTTGGGAGGCCGAGGTAGGTGGATCACCTGAGGTCAGAAGTTCAAGACCAGCCTAGGCAACTCCTGAGTTCAGGAATTCAGTCCAGCCTGAGTGAATCACTTGAGGTCAGGAGTTCAAGACTGGCCTTTAACAGGCTGTCTCTACTAAAAATACAAAAATCAGATGGGCATGGTGGCACATGCCTGTAATCCCAGCTACTTGGAAGACTGAGGCAGGAGAATCCCTTGAGCCTGGGAGGCAGAGCTTGCAGTGAGCCGAGATTGTGCCATTGCACTCCAGCCTGGGTGACAGAGTGAGACTCTGTCTCAAAAAATAAATAAATAAAATAAAACAGAAGTAGTGACTCCTGCCCTGTTTCCTCCTAGGATTGTTGTGGAGTGAAATGGACTAACGGACATGAACACCATTTGGAAACTAAAAGATAACTTATTTTAGAAAGGATTGCTGGTTTTCCTATTGTTTTTTAAAATTTTTTACTTGTTAACATTTTTTCCATATAAACAGGGTCTCACTGTGTTGCCCAGGCTTGTCTTGAACTCCTGGTCTCATGTGATACTCCTGCCTTGACCTCTCAAAGTGCCTGGGATTATAGGCCTGAGCCACTGCATCCAGCCAGTTCTATTTTTAAATTTATTTTTATTTTATTGTGCTAAGAACACTTGATGTGAGATTTACCCTTTTAACAAAGTTTTAAGTGTACAGTACATTCTCCAGTTTCTTTTTCTTCTACATTTAGGATTTGGGTACTTACTGAGTACATTGTGCCCAATGCTAAATTAAGTGCTTGGATAGAGAAAGGAGGTTTGAAAAAGTAAAAGGCTTGGCTTTTACCTTTGAAGACTTCACATCAATGAAAGGACACCATGAGAATGTGACATACTCAGAAAACAATTATCATTCCAATGAATTGCTGTAAGATAATTTAGACCATAAGAACTAGTCTTCAAATTGCATTTGGATATAAGCCCCGTGGGGCAGGAAGTTTGGTTCATTGCTGAATCCCCAATGCCTAGAGCGGTGCCAGGCATAGTTGGCACTCATTCCTTCATATTTATTGAATCGGCCAGTAAAGTAGTGCAGTGATGCTTTTGAGGGAAGGAGGAGTGTGAAAGCTAGAGAGCATTGAATCCTTGCAGAGAAGCTTGGTTTTGTGAGAGTAAGAGAGGCACATATGTTCTGGAGCAGAGAAGGTTGATGCAATAATAATTGTTCCAGAGAAACTGTTCCTGCAGCTGTCATTGCAGCTGGAATAGAAGTGATAGAAACCAAAGCCTGTACTACTGCAAACCAAACCAGGAGGTATGTGCATCTTAGGCCAAGTTCTTAACTCTGTTTTTATTCCAGCTCTTCTTGTGACCTAGTCTTTCTGCTCCACTTACCTCTACTGTCTCCAGTTGAGGATGTCCTCTTTAGAGGCCATGTCAGAGTGCAGCTTTTTTTTTTTTTGAGGCAGGGTCTTGCTCTGGCACCCAGGACGGAGCGCAGTGGTGTACTCTTGGCTCACTGCAGTCTCCACCTCCAGGGCTCAGGTGATCAGTCTTCTCACCTCAGCCTCCTGAATAGCTGGGACTACAGGCACACACCACCACACCTGGCTAATTATTGTATTTGGATTTATATTATAGATGACTTTTCACCCTTTGGCCCAGGCTGGTCTCCAAATCCTGGGCTCAAGCAATTGGCCTGCCTCCCAAAGTACTGGGATTACAGGTGTGAGCCACTGCACCTGGCCACAAGATTATCTTTTCTTTTTTTGAGATGGAATCTTGCTCTGTTGCCCAGGCTGGAGTGCAGTGGCACAATCTCGGCTCACAACTTCTGCTTCCCGGGTTCAAATGATTCTCCTGCCTCAGCCCCCCGAGTAGCTGGGACTGCAGTCATGCACCACCATTCCCGGCTAATTTTTGTATTTTCAGTAGAGCTGGGTTTCACTATGTTGGCCAGGCTGGTCTCAAACTGACCTCGTGATCCGCCCACCTCAGCCTCCCAAAGTGCTGGGATTATAGGTGTGAGCCATGGTGCCTGGCATTTTTTTTTTTTTTTGAGACGGAGTCTCCCCCTGTTGCCCAGGCTGGAGTGCAGTGGCACCATCCCAGCTCACTGCAACTTCCACCTACCAGGTTCAAGTAATTCTTATCGCTGGGACTATAGGGACCTACCACCACGCCCGGCTCATTTTTGTATTTTTAGTACAGACGGTGTTTCACCATGTTGACCAGGCTGGTCTCGAATTCCTGATCTCAGGTGATCCGCCCGTCTCGGCCTCCCAAAGTGCTGGGATTACAGACATGAACCACCGTGCCCAGCCAGGAGTGCAGCTTTTTATGTGATATTATAAGCTTAATATAGCCAATCAATTACTTTTCACGGTCTCTTTAATTATACTGTATGTTGTATTTGAAGAATGTAACTTTTAAATGACAGTCTTAGGGCCGGGCACGGTGGCTCACGCCTGTAATCCCAGCACTTTGGGAGGCTGAGGTGGGCGGATCACCTGAGGTCAGGAGTTCGAGACCAGCCTGACCAATATGGTGAAACCCCATCTTATAAATAAATAAATAAATAAAATGACAGTTTTTTTCTTTTTTCCCAAAAATATGTTTGCTAAATATTTAAACTCTGAAGTGTATTTAGTCTTTACCTTCTTTCTGGCTATTTTTGCACTCTCTGGGGGACTGCAAGAAAATATTTGACTGAGTTTAAGGTAAGATTTTCATGTTATATATTTTTTGCAATTATACTTGATTTGCCACAGCCTAGAGTTTATGTTTGGATTTGGTCATAATTTCTAGATTTATTTCTACTGTCGATCGAATTATCTTCTTATTGTTGAGATGCATATCGTTAACTTTCTATTCCTGCATAACTTTATTGGTAGAAGAAAAGTGGGAGACCCTGCATCTGCACCTTACTCCTTTATTACTGGAGCTGATGACAGGATTTACCCATCTGTGTGTTTATTTATTTATTTATTTATTTTTGTTAGACGGATTCTCACTCTTGTCACCCAGGTTAGAGTGCAGAGGCACAATCTCAGCTCACTGCAACCTCTGCTTCCCAGGTTCATGCAATTCTCCTGCCTCGGCCTCCCGAGTAGGTGGGATTACAGGCGTGCACCACCACACCTGGCTACTTTTTGTATTTTTAGTAGAGACAGGATTTCACCATGTTGGCCAAGGAGGTCTCAATCTCCTCACCTCAAGTGATCCGCCCACCTCTGCCTCCCAAAGTGTTGGGATCACAGGCGGGAGCCACCCCACCTGGCTATTTTTGTTTTAGAGACAGGGTCTCCTTCTGTTCCCAGGCTAGAGTGCAAGGGTGCAGTCATAGCTCATTGTAACCTCAAACTCTCAGGCAGTCCTCTTGCCTCAGCTTCACTAGTAGCTGAGACTACCAGTGCATACCATGGTGACTGGCTGATTTTTTTTTTTTTCAAGATGAAGTCTCAGCCAGATATGGTGTCTCACATCTGTAATCCCAGCACTTTGGGAGGCCAAGGTGGGCAGATCATGAGTTCAGGAATTCAAGACCAGTCTGGCCAACATGGTGAAACCCTGTTTCTACTAAAAATACAAAAAAAAAAAAATTAGCTGGGCATCATGGTGCGCGCCTGTAATCCCAGCTACTCAGGAGGCTGAGGCAGGATAATCGCTTGAACTCGGGAAGCGGAGATTGCAGTGAACCGAGATCGTGCCACTACACATCAGCCTGGGTGACAGAACAAGACTGAGTCTCGAAAAATAAAATAAAATAAAATAAAATTTATAAAAATAAATAATAAAATAAATGGAGTCTCCCTTTGTCGCCCAGGCTGGAGTGGAGTGGTGCAATCCTCAGCTCACTGCAACTTCTGCCTCCAGGGTTCAAGCGTTTCTCCTGCCTTAGCCTCCTGAGTAGCTGGGATTACAGGCACACGCCGCCACACTAGGCTACTTTTGTTTAGTAGAGACAGGGTTTCACCATGTTGGCCAGGCTGGTCTCTTAATTCCTGACCTCAAGTGATCCACCCGCCTTGGCCTCCTCAACAGCTGAGATTATAGGGTGAGCCACTGCTCCCAGCCCCTGGCTAATTTTAAAATTTTTGGTAAATATGGGATCTCGCTGTGTTGCTTAGAGTAGTCTGGAACTCCTGGCCTCAAGGGATCCTCCTGCCTCAGCCTTCCAAAACCTGGCTTGGGATTATAAGAGTAGGCCACTGTGCCTGGCTCCATATGTTTTTAGTGCATATGTTTCCGTGGGTGAAGGTTTATGCTTTGCTTAAATGTTGGTATTTTCTATAATATGTCTTAGTATTTTACTTTTCTTTCTTTCTTTTTTGGACGAGGTCTCTCTGTCACCCAGGCAGGCTGGGTGGCACAATCATAGCTCACTGCAGCCTCAACCTCCTAGGCTCAAGTGATCCTTCCACCTCAACCTTCTCAGTAGCTGGGACTACAGGCATGCGCCACCACACCTGGCTGATTTTTTAGAATTTTTGTGGAGATGGATTCCCCCTGTGTTGCCCCAAGTGGATCTCAAAACCCTTGGCCTTTGCCGGGTGTGGTGGCTCACGCCTGTAATCCCAGCACTTTGGGAGGCAGAGGCAGGCAGATCACCTGAGGTCAGGAGTTTAAGACCACCCTGGCCAATGTGGGAAAACACTGTCTTAAAAAAAAAAAACTAAAAAAAAAAAAAAAAAACCTGGCCTCAAGTGAGGCGTCCTGACCTCCCCAGCTCATCCTCCCGACCTCCCCAGCTCATCATCCTCCCAAAGTGCTGGGACTACAGGTACACACCACCATGCCCAGCAGTATTCAGTATTTTCTTTTCTTATTTTGAGGCAGGGTCTCACTCTGTCACCCAGGCTGGAGTACAGTGACACTATTTTAGCTCACTGAAACCTCTGCCTCCCGGGCTCAAACCATCCTCCCACCTCAGCCTCCGGAGTAGCTAGGATTACAGGCATACACCACCACGCCGGGCTAATTTTTTTTGTATTTTTAGTAGAGATAGGGTTTTGCCATGTTGGCCAGGCTAGTTTCGAACTCCTGACCTCAAGTGACCACCTACTTCGGCCTCCTAAAGTGCTAGGATTACAGGTGTGGGCCACTACACTGGGCAATTTTTGTATTTTTTGTAGAGATATGGTATCACTATGTTGTCTGGGCTGGTCTCAAACTCCCAAAGTGCTGGCATTACAGGCATGAGCTACCATGCCCACCATTGTCAGTATTTTCTATTTCATTTTCCTATTTACTACTCATGTAATATATCCTCTAATATATTTTGTGCATTTTTCTTGTCAACAAATTCAGAAAAGTGAACAAATGGAATATGCAGTTCTGACTTGCTGGAACATAAAGTGGAATCCTCAGTAGCTTCCTTTTTTTGAAACCACATTGTGCCTCTTAATGGGACCTCTTAATATTTCTTTGTTTTTCTTTTTTTTTTTTTTTTTTTGAGATGGAGCTTCACTCACTCTGTCGCCCAGGCTGGAGTGTAGTGGCATGATATCAGCCCATTGCAACCTCCACCTCCTGGGTTCAAGCAATTCTCCTGCCTCAGCCTCCAGAGTAGCTGGGATTACAGGTGTGCGACACCATGCCCAGCTAATTTTTATTTTAGTAGAGATGGGGTTTTACCATGTTGGCCAGGCTGGTCTCAAACTCTTGACCTGAAGTGATCCACCCACCTCAGCCTCTCAAAGTGCTAGGATTACAGGTGGAAGCCACTGTGCCCGGCCTCCATGTGTATTTAAGTTGATTCTTAATACACAGGCAAATAGGCATATAACTTTGATGCTCTTGATAGAACAATGTCCATAATTTCCACTGCTTTGTCTTTGTTCTCTGGTGTATTTCTTTTTTTTTTTTTGAGACAGAGTTTTCTCTTATTGTCCAAGCTGGAGTGCAATGGTGCTATCTCTGTTCACTGTAACCTCTGCTTCCCAGGTTCAAGCGATTCTCCTGCCTCAGCCTCCCAAGTAGCTGGGATTACAGGTGCCCACCACCACACCCAGCTAATTTTTTTTGTATTTTTAGTACAGTCAGGGTTTCACTGTGTTGGCCAGGATTATCTTGATCTCCTGACCTTGTGATATGCCCGCCTCAGCCTCCCAAAGTGCTGGGACTACAGGCGTGAGCCACTCCAGCCAGCCCTGGCTAATTTTCATATTTTTAGATGCAGTTTCACTATGTTGGCCAGGCTGGTCTCGAACTCCTGACCTCAAGTGATCTGCCCTCCTCAACCTCCCAAAGTGCTGAGATTACAGGCGTGAGCCACTGCGCCCAGCCTTCTCTGGTATATTTCTGATTAAACTTGCCACCCACTGTCTAACATTTGATTTGATTGGATCTCCATATAACTATTATCATCAACCACAAAATATATGCCAGTTCCTTTTTTTTTTTTTTTTTTGAAATGGAGTCTTGGTTGGAGTGCAGTGGCACAATCTCGGCTCTTTGCAACCTCCACCTCCCGGGTTCAAGTGCTTCTCTTGCCTCAGCCTCCTGAGTAGCTGAGACTACAGGCGCATGCCACCACATCTGGCTAATTTTTTGTATTTTTAGTAGAGATGGGGGTTTCACCACGTTAGCCAAGATGGTCTTGATCTCCTGAACTCGTGATCTGCTGGCCTTGGCCTCCTAAAGTGCTGGGATTACAGGAAGCCACCACGCCCAGCTCCAGGTTCTAACTTAAAGGACCTCAAGATTTGAAGCATAAGACTTGGAATCTGTCATCAAGAAGCTCACAGTTTAGTTGGAGAGAGAAACAAAAAACAGCCAATGTGCATATTAACCAAAGAGTCAGCAGCATGACAGAGCTGGCACAGGGAGAAATAAAGATGGTTCCTGCACAGCTTCAGGAGCTGCGGCAACATTCTGGATCTTCAGAACTTCCTGGTGTGTGTACTCAGTGCCACACTAGCTGCTGCCATTTAGTGTCTATGAGGTCCTTGTCTATTAAGAGGATGTTAACTCTGAATCACAGAATCTTAGAGCTAGCATGGAGGGGCAGAGGTCATTTAATCCAACTTGCTCATTTGAAAACTGGCAGTCTGAGGCCCAAAGATGTTAAGCAGCTTGGCCAAGGTCATGCAGCTAGTTTAGTGATGAAATTAGAACCATAAACCATGTCTTCTGATAGCTAGTCCAGTGCACTTTCTGCTACTCTGCAAATTGATGGCATTTTTTAACCATCAGATCAATTGTTCATTTATTCCTTCCTTCCCCAGAAAGAACACCTGTTTGTGCAGGGCACTGGGATTGCAATGTGAGTGACATGAGGCCACATTGTCAGGGGGCAAGTCAGGTGAAAAAAGAAATTAGCCTCTATGCTGAGACACTATGTGTGCATCTCAGGTGTAAACCAGGACTGAATGCCATGATGGACATCAGCTCTATACAGGATATAGGCAAGTCTCCCAGTCAGGGCAATATAGTGAGACCCCATCTTTACCGAAAAACCCAAAACAATTAGCTACTCAGGAGGCTGAGGAGGGCAGATTCCCTGAGCAGGAATTCAAGGCTACAATGAACTGATTGTGCCACTGCACTCCAGCCTGAGTGACAGAATGAGACCCTGTTTTGTTTTTTTTTAAAAAAAGACTGGGTCTGGGTGCATTGGCTCACACCTGTAATCCCAACACTTTGAGAGGCCGAGATGGGCGGATCACCTAAGGTCAGGAGTTTGAGGCCAACCTAACCAACATGGAGAAACCTCATCTCTACTAAAAATACAAAATTAGCCAGGTGTGGTCAGGGGTGCCTGTAGTTCCAGCTACTTGGGAGGCTGAGGCAGGAGAATCGCTTGAACCTGAGAGGCGGAGGTTGCAGTGAGCTGAGATTGCTCCATTGCACTCCAGCCTGGGCAACAAGAGTGAAACTCCACCTCAAAAAAAAAAAAAAAAAGGGAGGGCATAGGGGCTCACGCCTGTAATCCCAGCAATCCCAGAACTTTGGGAGGCCAAGGTGGGTGGATCACCTGAGGTCAGGACCAGCCTGGCCAACATGATGAAACCCGGTCACTACTAAAAATATAAAAAATTAGCCGGGCATGGTAGCAGGTGCTTGTAATCCCAGCTACTCGGGAGGCTTGAGGCAGGAGAACTGCTTGAACCCGGGAGGTGGAGGTTGCAGTGAGCCAAGATTTCACCATTGCACTCCAGCCTGGGCAACAAGAGCAAGACTCTGCCTTAAAAAAAAAAAAAAAAAAAAAAAAAAAAAAGCACAGTCTCTCTACAGGAATCCGTGAGGGCACGAAGGTGGGAGGAGCCACATCTGCTGTGGGGAGGAGTATCAACTCAGGGAAAGCTTCATGGAGGAAGCAGCACTTGAGCTGATTTAGAAATTACAGGTTATGGGCTGGGCACAGTGGCTCATGCCTATAATCCCAGCACTTTCGGAGGCCAAGATGGGCGGATCACCTAAGGTCAGGAGTTTGAGACCAGCCTGGCCAACATGGTGAAACCCCATCTCTACTAAAAATACAAAAATTAGCTGGGCATGGTGGGGGGTACCTATAATCCCAGCTACTTAGGAGGCTGAGACAGGAGAATCGCTGGAACCCAGGAGGTGGAGGTTGCAGTGAGCCAAGATTGTGCCATTGCACCCCAGCCTGGGCAATAGAGCAAGACTCCATCTCAGGAAAAAAAAAAAAAAAAGAAAAGAAATTACTGGGTACCGGCTGGGCGCTGTGGCTCACATCTGTAATCTCAGCAATTTGGGAGGCCGAGGTGGGTGGATCACTTGAGGCCAGGAGTTCAAGTCCAGCCTGGCCAACATGGCAAAACACTGTCTATACTAAAAATACAAAAATTAGCCTGGCGTGGTGGCAGGCGCCTGCATTCCCAGCTACTCAGGAGGCTGAGGCATGAGAATTGCTTGAACCCGGGAGGCGGAGGCTGCAGTGAGCTGAGATCGTGCCACTGCACTCCAGCCTGGGCAATAGAGCAGGACTTCATCTAAAAAAATTAAAAAAATTTAAAAATTAAAAAAAAAACAGGAAATTGGGACAGCTCCTCTGAGGAGGTAATACTGGAGTTGAGATTGTATAGCAAAAAGGAACCTCCCAGGTAGAGGGAACAGCTGGACCAAAGACCTCCCGTGGGAATGGGCGTTGGTGTACTCAAACAGCAGCGGCCAGAGCGCCTGGGGCAAAGTGGCCAAAGTGGAGAATGCTGTGAGATGAAGTCACAGAATGGCTGGCCAAGTCACACAAGGCTTGTGGCAAGCCAGGAGTGCATTCTCAAGGCAGGAGCAACTCATGGCGATCATAGAATTAGGGAAATGACAAGGTCAAGTTCATGTTTCAGAAAGAACTGATACAAAAGCAGATACTGTTGAGAAAATTAAGGTGTTTTATCATCCCCATGCTAGAAGGACATGGTCTCAGGCAGTAAACAGAGTATGGAGAGGAGAGCTGAGAGGTATAGGAGGAGGAGCACTCTACAGGATGTGGTCATACGCTGGATGTGCAGGAGGAGGGGTCGTGGATACCTGCCGTGTGTGTGTCTTGACTGATTTGCTGTGCCATCCCCTCAAATGGGAAATAGAGGAGAAGCAGTGGGTCAGACTGAGAGGACAGGGTCACGTTTGTACACGCTGAGTCTGAGGGACTCTAAGACATCTGCTGCTGGCTTTAGGAGGCCTGGGCTGGAGGGGAGCAGTACACAGTGGAATTGGAAGTCTGGGCACCCACAGTGCCAGATCCAGGTTGTGGGAGGAATAAGGTGGCCTGTGGAAAGGGCATGGAAGGTCCAGCATGGTGGCTCATACCTGTAATCCCAGCACTTTGGGAGGCTGAAGTGGGTGGATCACTTGAGGTCAGGAGTTCGAGACCAGCCTGGCCAACATGGCAAAACCTCGTCTCCACTGATAATACAATTACCCAGGTATCATTGTACGCTCTTGTAGTCCCAGCTGCTCAGGAGGCTAAGGCAGGACAATCACTTGAACGAGGGAGGCAGAGGTTACAGTGAGCCGAGGTTGAGCCACTGCATTCCAGCCTGGGTGACAGAGCAAGATTCTATCTCAAATAAAAAAAGAGCTGGGCTCTGTGGCTCGCGCCTGTAACCCCAGCACTTTGGAAGGCCGAGGTGGGTGGATCATGAGGTCAGGAGTTCAAGACCAGCCTGGCCAAGATGGTGAAACCCCATCACTACTAAAAATACAAAAATTAGTTGGGCGTGGTGGCAGGTGCCTGTAACCCCAGCTACTCAGGAGGCTGAGGCAAAGAATTGCTTGAACCTGGGAGGCAGAGGTTGCAGTGAACCGAGGTTGAACCACTGCACTCTAGCCTGGTGACAGAGCAAGACTCCATCTCAAAAAAAAAAAAGAGAGAGAGAGAGAGAGAGAAGGCACATAGAAGGAAGCCAGAATCCCCGGGACTAGGCATCAGAAAGATCTGTGCCCAGCCACACTGTAGGTGCCTAGTAAATGCTTGAAAACTAAATGGGTAAGCAAAGTAGCCAGGAGAGAAAGCAGAGCCTGTGAAAGCAGCTGAGAAGGAAAGACCAGATGGGTAAGAGAGGGGCAGAGTGGAGGCGGCAGGGAGGAGCCTGCCGAGGAGAGGAGTCGGGGAGGACGATGAAGCTGGAAGACCACCCTTGGGTACAGCCATTATGACATCGCCAGTGATCTTTGACAGCTGTGTCAGTGAAGTTGGGGGTGGGGGAGTCGGCATGAAGTGAACCAAGAATGAATGAAAAGAAAGGAAGGCAAACAAACATCTTTCTTTCAAGGACTGGCTGTAGGGGGAACAGCAATGCAGGAAGGCCTTACAGAGCGCCTACATAAAATGGTTACAACTTCTGGGTACAGAAGTTTGCTTCCCCAGAGGCCTGACGCAGTTTGCTGCAGTTTACCGTTCCCAGTACTTGTAACCATTTTCTGTAGGCACATCTGTAAGCCCTTCCTCCATTGCCATTCCCCCCAATACTGGCTTTGGAGAGAAGTTCCGGCAGAGGGAAGACAGGATCAGGGGTTGTAGTGGGAACATAAAGAGTTTGTGTGTGGCCCGCAAGAAGATGTCAGTAGAGATAGGTTTGCGGGGAGACTAGAAGCTGGAAATAAGGGATAAGGGATAGAGCAAGAGGTGCTTGGTGCTGGAACAGCCAGAAGAGCCAGCTGGTCCCTGAGGTAGCTTCCACCGGTTGAGGACGCGTCTTCTGAACGTAGGGAGAGGTTGGCAGGGCCATGTGCAGGTTGATCATTTTGAGGATGTACGTACAGGAGATTGAGAGTTTAGGCTTGAAAACCCCTGGAATATTCTTGGGAGTTGCTATGGTCTGAATGTGTTCCTCACAGTTTATGTGTTGGAAATAATCCTCAGTGCAACAGTGTTTGGAGGTGGGGCCTAATGGGAGGTGTTTAGGTCATGAGGGCTTGGGCCTCAGGAGTGGATTAATGCTGCTATGAAAGAAAGTGGGTTCACTGCCATGTGACGATGCAGTATGACGGCCCTTACTAGATGCCAGTGCCTTGATCTTGGACTTCTCAGCCTCCAGAACTGGGAGAGTTCACTGTGTTACCCAGGCTGGTCTCGAACTCCTAGGCTCAAGGGATCTTCCTACAGGCATTTGCCACTGTTCTTGGCTATAAATTTCAATTTTTAATAAATTATCTAGTCTCAGCTATTTTGTTATACCAGCACAAAGGACTGGACAGGCATGGATAAGGTAACCCCTTTCTCTCTGACAGAAGCCAAATCTTATTATAGTTATATATATATATATATATATATATATTTTTTTTTTTTTTTTTTTTTTTTTTTTTTTTTGAGATAGGGTCTTGCTCTGCTGACCAGGCTGAAATGCAGCACCATGATCGTGGCTCGGTGCAGCCTCAAACTCCTGGGCTCAAGTGATCCTCCCACCTCAGCCTCCCAAAGTGCTGGGATTACAGGCATGGCTGGGCATGGTAGCTCATACCTGTAATCCCAGCATTTTGGGAGGATGAGGCGGGCAGATCACCTGAGGTCAGGAGTTCAATACCAGCTGGCCAACATGGTGCAACCCTGTCTCTAATAAAAATACAAAAAATTAGCCAGGCGTGGTGGTGCATTCCTGTCGTCTCAGCTACTCGGGAGGCTGAGGCAGGAGAACAGCTTGAACCTGGGAGGTGGAGGTTGCAGTGAGCTGAGATTGTGCCACTGAACTCTAGAGTGGGTGACAGAGTGAGACTCCATCTCAAAACAAAACAAAACAAAGTCCTGGGATTACAGGCATGAACCACCATGCCTGGCCTTCTTTCTTTCTTGTTTTCTTTCCTTTTTTAAACTTCCTACTTTCTGTCTACAGTCTTCTACCCCACAGAAGTGGAGAGAGAAGTGGGTGAATTCGGGAAGCATCACGAACGCTCACAGGAAACCAGCTTTCTGTGAACACCGATTATGCCAGAGGTGAGTGAGAACCAAGACAGGTCCAGGCACTGCGCACAAGTGCCCTACACAGGAAGGAGAGAGTAGAGTCCCGAACAGGCCACAGTGGCCCAGGCTGACAAACAGGAGTTTCTGCCTCATGCAGGCCTCACCCTCTTCCCCTCTCTCCCACCCCTATCCTTGGGCTTTCCACAAGGCCTAATCCTCAGCCCGCTGCTCTGCTCTCTCTTGAGGCCATCATTTATTGTCAGAACTTCATATGTCTTCTCTGTGGGTTTGTCTCCTGTGGCTGTTCTGTGGCTGCTGCGGCCCTGAACTTTCCCCCCACCTGGCCAGTGACTTCGCTGTTGGAGATTCCCCTGCACCCTCCTGTGTGAAAGGAGGTCTATGCTGTCCTCCCCTTCAAACAGCTGCTGGCTACACGCTCTCCTCCCTGCTCCCTCCTCTGCCTCCAAATGCATGCATAGGCCTTCTTTGCGGCCCCTTGTGAATTCCCACAGCCCCCAAAATTCATCCACCCAGCCTGGCAATTACTGCATGATTGCTTGTGTGCTTTTTTTGTTTGTTTTTTTGAGATAGAGTCTCGCTCTGTCACCCAGGCTGGAGTGCAGTGGCATGATCTCAGCTCACTGCAACCTCCACCTCCCGGGTTCAAGCAATTTTGCTGCCTCAGCTTCCCGAGTGGCTGGGACTACAAGCGCCCGCCACCACACCAGGCTCCCTTGAAGATGCTCCCTGGGTGGTCCTGGGGAGAGTAGAAACATCTTCCTTCTCCTGACAGGGTGTAGCTGGGTCAAATTCAGTTTGGCCCAGCAGACCTCCTCTTTTGGCATGCTGACTCCTGAGCAGGTAGCCTGAGAAAGTGGGGACAAATGGACATCATTTCCACCTGGCTGGCTGTCTATTCCAATAAGTCATTTCCAGGTGGGGCTACAGGACTCCCTGGCTTTCTGCCCATCCCAAACCTGGTCCTCCAGCCCCCAGTCAATTCTTTTCTTTTTTTCTTTTCTTTTTTTTTTGAGACGGTGTTTCACTCTTGTTGCCCAGGCTGGAGTGCAGTGGCACAATCTTGGCTCACTACAACCTCTGCCTCCTGGGTTGAAGGAATTCTTCTGCCTCAGCCTCCCGAGTAGCTGGGATTACAGTTGTCGGCCACCTTACCCAGATAATTTTTGTATTTTTTGTAGAGACAGGGTAACTCCTGACCTCATGATCTGCCCACAGTGGCCTCCCAAAGTGCTGGAATTACATATATGAGCCACCGCGCCCGGCCGCCCCCAATCAATTCTGAGACCCACCTTCACCCTGACAGATACATACATAGACACACACGTGCTTCAGTTACATTCTTCTCTGTTTTGATTAGCTGGAGTTAGTTTCTGTTGCTTGCAACCAAGAACTCTAACTCAGTTCATTCCTGTTAGGCCAGGCATGGTGGTTCACACCTATAATCTCAGCACTTTCGGAGGCCAAGGCTGGCAGATCATGAAGTCAGGAGATTGAGACCATCCTGGCCAACACAGTGAAACCCCGTTTCTACTAAAAATACAAAAAATTAGCCGGGCATGGTGGCACACACCTGTAGTCCCAGCTACTCAGGAGGCTGAGGCAGGAGAATCACTTGAACCCGGGAGACAGAGGTTGCAGTGAGCCAAGATTGCACCACTGCACTCCAGCCTGGGCGACAGAGCAAGACTTTGTGAAAGCAAAGAAAAGAGAAGTGAAGAGAAGAGAAGAGAAGGAAAGAAAGAGAGAAAAGAAAGACAAATATAACAGCCTGGGTGACAGAGCAAGACTTTGTCAAAGAAAGAAAGAGGAAGGAAGAAAGAAAAGAAAAAAGAAAGAAAGAAAGAAAAGAAAAGAAAGACAAATAAAACAGACTCTGCTCTTTTTTTTTGAGACAAGGTCTTGCTCTGCCACCCAGGTTGGAGTGTAATGGCACCATCTTGGCTCACTGCAACCTCTGTCTCTTGGGCTTAAGCAATCCTCCCACCTCAACCTCCTGAGTAGTGGCTGAGACCACAGGCATGCCACCATGCCTGGCTAAGTTTTTTTTTTTTGAGTTGGAGTCTTGCTCTGTTGCCCAGGCTAGAGTGCAATAGCACTATCTCGGCTCACTGCGACCTCTGCTGCCTCCTGGGTTCAAGAGATTCTTCTGCCTCAGCCTCCCGAGTAGCTGGGATTACAGGCATATGCCACCACGGCTGGCTAATTTTTATATTTTTTGTAGAGACGGGGTTTTGCCATGTTGTCCAGGCTGGTTTCCAACTCCTGAGCTCAAGTGATCCACCTACCTTGCCCTCCCAAAATGCTGGGATTACAAGCATGAGCCACTGTGCCCTGCCCAGACCCGGCTCTTAATGTAGGCAAGTGAGTGTGTGTCTTACTTTGTTTTTTTGTTGTCGGGTTTTTGTTTTTTTGTTGTTGTTGTTGTTTTTTTTTTGAGATGCTGTCTTGCTCTGTTGCTTAGGCTGGAGTGCAGTGGTTTGATCTCTGTTCACTGCAACATCCGCCTCCCAGGTTCAAGCAATTCTCCTGCCTCAGCCTCACGAGTAGGTGGGATTACAGGTGCCCACCACCATGCCTGGCAAATCTTTGTATTTTTAGTAGAGACAGGGCTTTGCCATGTTGGCCAGGCTGGTCTCAAACTCCTGACTTCAGGTGATCCACCTGCCTCAGCCTCCCAAAGTGCTGGGATTACAGGCACGAGCCACTCTATCTGGTCCAGTGTGTCTTACTTTGAATTCACCCAGAAGCAAACCCTGAGGTGAGGATTCAAGTGCAAAAAGTTTATTTGGGAAATGGCCCTAGGAAATACTGACAGAGGAGTGGAAAAGTAAGACAAGGGCGGAAAGAGAGCCAATGGAGGGTGCATCGTCAAGCAAGCTACCACGGTGGCTGCTGGTGCTGTCTGGCCGGACGCCTCTGGGAGACAGTGTAGAATGGGTCTCAACATTTTCCTTACCCACCTGCTGCCACCTGCCATTGGTTGTGGGCTCCTTCCAGAGGCTGTCAGCTCCCTGGCATACTCACTGCCCCACATGTGCAGAGTCAGTGGCCTGAGCAACCTCTGGGCAGAGACACAGAATTGGGACTGCCAAGAGCCCATGGCAGGCACCACTTCCAGAGCTACAGAGGGCAGTGGAGAGTTCTTTGGGTACTCTGAGAGAACTAGGGTAGGGCATGGTAGGCACCAGAAAAAAAAATGGGTCAGTTTGAGAGAATGTCAGACTTAGTGACATCCTTTACCAAGGCTTTCTAGGGATCGTGGGCATTGAGTTTGCAGATGTGGTAAGGAAAGTCAGCTGGAAGGAAAACCTCCTGTGCCACAGCCCACTGCAGGAGCCAGCCTGCTGGGAGGCAGCCTGTTGGGCTCTAAGGCAGAGTTGGGAAGGAAGAAGGCAGGTGAGTGGAGGCCCCCAGTAGCAGTCTGCTGGCCTGGCCTCCCTGCTCGCATGGGGCCCCCGCAGCAGCCAGGCCAGCCTGGCCTCCACCTAAAGCCAGAGGTGCCCTTTATTTACTATTATTACTTTTGAGACAGAGTTTCGCTCTGTCACCCAGACTGGAGTGCAGTGGCACAATTTCCACTCACTGCAACCTCTGCCTCCCAGGTTCAAGTGATTCTCCTGCCTCAGCCTCCCCAATATCTGGGATTACAGGCACCTGCCATGACCCCTGGCTAATTTTTGTATCTTTAGTAGAGACAGAGTTTCACCATGTTGGCCATGCTGGTCTTGAACTCCTGGCCTCAGGTGATCTGCTCTCCTCAGCTTCCCAAAGTGCTGGGATTACAGGAATGAGCCACCACGCTCAGCCAATGTGCCCCCCCTTTTTCCCCTTTTTTCTAATCTTTTCTTTTCTTTTTCTTTTTTTTTTTTTTTTTTGAGACAGAGTTTCACTCTTGTTGCCCAGGCTGGAGTGCAATGGCACGATCTCGGCTCACCGCAACCTCTGCCTCCCAGTTCAGGTGATTCTCCTGCCTCAGCCTCCAGAGTAACTGGGATTACAGACATGCGCCACCATGCCCAGACAATTTTATATTTTTAGTAGAGATAGGGTTTCTCCACGTTGGTCAGGCTGATCTTGAACTCCCAACCTCAGGTGATCTGCTTGCCTCGGCCTCCCAAAGTGTTGAGATTACAGGCATGAGCCACTGTGCCCAGCCTTTTTTTTTTTTTTTTTAGAGAAAAGGTCTCATTTTGTCACTCAGGCTGGAGTGCAGTGGAATGACCGTAGCTCACTATAGCTTCAAACTCTTGGTCTCAGGTGAACCTCTTGAGGAGCTGGGACTACAGGTGCACTTCAGAGAGAGAGCACCAGGCAGGGGCTAATACCTTTCCTTTAACCTCCTCACAGGTCACACCTATATGGGCCAGGGCCATGCAGAGGTGGCAGCCAAGAAGCAGGGAGCAGAGGGTGGCCCTGCTGCAGGAAGGCTACTCCCTAGTTACTGCTCCCTAGTTACTCATGAGGGACAAGTGTCCCCATTCTCCCCTGAGCCCCCAGCATGTCTCCTGCAGTGTGAGCACTTCTCTGGAGAGGACAGTTTTTGCCCCATCCTCAACTGCAGCTGACTAGCAGCTTCAGGGGACAGGACAGGGAGAGGGGCAGGCTCAGCCCTTGCTGCTTAGGTGAGGGGTCTTCATCCTGAACCCTGCTTGTCTTCACCCTGAGCGGGTGCTGGAGCCAAACAGGTCTGCAGTTCCCTCCAGCCCATCCTGCACATCCCACCACTGCTGTCACTCCTGCTCCACGACCAGCCCAGCTGGGAAGATTCTCCAGTGTTCCCTCACCTGGCTCAGCCTCAAATCCTTCCCTCACTTCCGCCACAACCGTACCATCGCTGCCCAGCCCCATGCACAGCTGACCACAGATCACTGCCCTGTGATGCTGGACTGGAGCAAACTTCAGCCAGAGGCATATGGAAGGTCAGGTTTTGGGTATGTGGAGGGGAACAGAGGCTTTTCTGGCTGGTGGGCAGCTGTGCCTGGTGTCCCTGCAGGTACCTGGGCCTCTAGCACGCTGGCCTGGCAATCCCTGCTCCCCCCTGCCCTGCCCCCTGGCAGGCTTTTAATACCTGGCTTAATCTCTTTTGCTGATGCAGCTGGTTTGGAGGTAGGAAGAAGGGCCAGTGAGCTTGGAGAAGCCCTGGGAGCTGCTTTGCCCACAGCCCAGAGACAAAGGATGGATGGGCAAAGGAAACTTGAGTGAACAGACACCAGGAGGGAAAATGTGTGAGCAAACCTATCAGGGGCTGTTTTTATTTATTTATTTACTTACTTATTTATTTTTGAGACAGAGTCTTGCTCTGTTGCCCAGGCTGGAGTGCAGTGGCATGATCTTGGCTTACTGCAACCTCCACCTTCTGAGGTGATTCTTCTCCCTCAGTCTCCCTAGTAGGTGGGATTACAGGTGCACGCCACCATATCCCGCTAATTTTGTATTTTTATTTCACCATGTTGCCCAGGCTGGTCTCGAACTCCTGACCTCAAGTGATCCACCCGCCTCAGCATCCCAAAGTGCTGGAATTCCAGGTGCACGCCACTACTTCTGTCTGTTTACATTTCTGTTGTCAGCTGCCAGCTGAGGTTTGTTTAAACCTCAGGCTTCCCCAGGTTGAAGTGGGAGGGTCTCCCTTGGGTTGCCGCTCCACCCTGGACTAGAATTCACGAGTAGCTGTGCGTTGCACCCGTCCTATAGGTCTTGCCTGGAATTGGGGCAGTTCACGTCTCGCGCTGCACACATCCATTTATTGAACACTGCTCTGCACTGAGGTAGGCATACGGGTCACCACTGGGTCTCTGGGACCTACCCTCAGCCAGTATGCCATCTAGGTACCAGTAGAGGCAGGCCTCAGGCGGCCCAACCAGCCAGGGCAGTGCAGCAGGCGGGAACAGGTGCTCAAGGACTCAACTCAGGCCCTAACAGATTAGGGCCTTTAGAGGCTCTCAGTGCTGAAAGATTAATGGATCCACCCCAGCCTAGATAAGACAACCTAAAAAGGGTACTAAAGGAAGTCCTAGGACTTCCAACCTATTCTCAGGTTTTCACCTGACTACTATTATAATTTCTGGTGACCACTTTGATTTTTTAAATAACCATTTTACTTTAGAACAGTTTTAGATTTATAGGAAAAAGTATGTTTCTATATAGCCCTGCACCCAGTTTCCCCTATTATTAATATCTCAGATTACTGTGGTATGTATGTTACAAGTAATGGTACCTGGCTGGGTGCAAGGGCTCATGCCTGTAATCCCAGCACTTTGGGAGGTCAAGGCAGGCAAATCACTTGAGCTCAGGAGTTCTAGACCAGCCTGGCCAACATGGTGAAATCCTGTCTCTACTAAAAATACAAAAAATTAGCTGGGCGTGGTGGTGCACACCTATAATCCCAGATACTCAAGAGGCTGAGGCAGGAGAATTGCTGGAACCTGGGAGGCGGAGCTTGCCATGAGCCTAGATTGCACCACTCTACTCCAGCCTGGGGGACAGAGTGAGACTCTGTCCAAAAAAAAAAAAAAAAAAAAAAAACAGGCCTGGCGCACCGGGCCAGTGGTGCGTGCCTGTAGTCCCAACTACTCAGGAGGCTGAGTCTGGAGGATCACTTGAGTCCAAGAATTCTGGACTGTAGTGCGCTATGTGGATCGGGTGTCCCCACTAAGTTCGGCATCAATATGGGGACCTCCCGGGAGCAGGGTACCACCAGGTTGCCTAAGGAGGGGTGAACCGGCCAAGGTCAGAAACGGAACAGGTCAAAACTCGTGTGCTGATCAGAGTGCAGTTGGCTATTCAGTGCCTGTGAATAGCCAACTGCACTCCAGCCTGGGCAACATAGTGAGACCCTGTCTCTAAAAAAAAATAACCAAAAAACAAAAAAACAGGCCTGGCGTGGTGGCTCATGCCTGTAATCCCAGCACTTTGGGAGGCTGAAGCGGGTGGATCAGGAGGTCAGGAGATCCAGACCATCCTGGCTAACATGGTGAAACCCTATCTCGATTAAAAATACAAAAAAAAATTTAGCCATCTGTGGTGACATGCGCCTGTAGTCTCAGCTATTGGGCAGCTGAGGCAGGATAATCGCTTGAACTGGGAGGCAGAGGTTGTAGTGAGCTGAGATCATGCCACTGCACTCCAGCCTGGGTGACAGGGTGAGATTCCATCTCAAAAAAAAAAAAAAAGTAATGATACTTACAATATTGATATATTATTTTTAATTAAAGACCATACTTTACAAACTAATACAGGAACAGAAAACCAAACATTGCATGTTCTGACGCCTAAGTGGGAGTTGGACAAGGAGAACACATGACATAGGGAAGGGAACTTCAGACACCAGGGCCTGTCGGGGGCTGGGGGACAAGAGGAGGGAGAGCATTAGGACAAATACCTAATGCATGTGGGGCTTAACACCTAGATGACAGGTTGATAGGTGCAGCAAACCACCATGGCACATGTATACCTATGTAACAAATCTGCACGTTCTGAATATGTATCCCAGGACTTAAAAAAAAAAGGTTTGGCCGGGCGCGGTGGCTCACGCCTGTAATCCTAGCACTTTGGGAGGCCGAGACGGGTGGATCACGAGGTCAAGAGATCGAGACCATCCTGGTGAACATGGTGAAACCCCGTCTCTACTAAAAATACAAAAAATTAGCTGGGCATGGTGGCGCGTGCCTGTCATCCCAGCTACTCAGGAGGCTGAGGCAGGAAGAATTGCCCTGAACCCAGGAGGTGGAGGTTGCGGTGAGCTGAGATCACGCCATTGCACTCCAGCCTGGGTAACAAGAGCAAAACTCCGTCTCAAAAAAAAAAAAAAAAAGGTTTTACTTTATTCTTATTTCCTTAAGTTTTTCTTTGTTTGTTTGTTTTGTTTTTTTAAGATGGAGTTTTGCTCTCATCACTCAGGCTGGAGTGCAATGGCACAATCTTGGCTCACTGCACCCTCTGCCTCCCAGGTTCAAGGCTTTTCCTGCCTCAGCCTCCCAATTAGCTGGGATTACAGGCATGCCCCACCATGCCTGGCTAATTTTTTTTCTTTTTTTTAAGATGGGGTTTCACCATGTTGGTCAGGCTGGTCTTGAACTCCTGACCTCAGGTGATCCACCCACCTTGGCCTCCAAAATGCCTGGATTACAGGCATGAGCCACCACGCCCGGCCTAATTTTTGTATTTTTAGTAGAGACTGGGTTTCACCATGTTGGCCAGGCTGGTCTTAAACTCCTGACCTCGTGATCCACCTCCCTTGGCTTCCCAAAGTGCTGGGATTACAGGCGTGGGCCACTGTGCCTGGCCCCCTCCTCCCTTTTTTTTAAGACAGAGTCTCCCTCTGTCACCTAGACTGGAGTGCAGTGGCACCATCTCAGCTCACTGTAATCTCCGCCTCTCGGGTTCAAGCGATTCTCCTGCCTCAGCCTCTTTTTTTTTTTTTTTGGGGGGGCGGACAGAGTCTTGCTCTGTCACCAGGCACCAGGCTGGAGTGCAGTGGCACAATCTCGGCTCACTGCAGCCTCCACCTCCCGGGTTCAAGCAATTCTGCCTCAGCCTCCTGAGTAGCTGGGACTACAGGTGCGCGCCACCACGTCCAGCTAACTTTTTTTCATTTTTAAATTTTTTCCTTCCTGGTACTTACCAGCATTCAGCTAATTTTTGTATTTTTAGTAGAGATGGGGCTTCACCATGTTAGCCAGGCTGGTCTCAAACTCCTGACCTTAGGTGATCCACCTCCCCACTTCGGCTTCTCAAAGTGCTGGGATTACAGGTGTGAACCACTGTGCCCGACCAACACCTTTTCTTTTTTCTTTCTTTTGTTCTTTCATTGGTTCTTTGTTTTTTTTTTTGTTTGCTTGTTTGTTTTGTTTTGAGATGGAGTTTTTTGCTGTTGTTGCCCAGTCTGGGGTGCAATGTGGCGATTTTGGTTCACTGCAGCCTCCACCTCCCAGGTTCAAGCAGTTCTTCTGTCTCAGCCTCCCAAGTAGCTGGAATTACAGGTATGCAACACCACACCTGGCTAATTTTGTATTTTTATTAGAGATGGGTTTTCGCCATGTTGGTCAGGCTGGTCTCAAATTCCTTACCTCAAGTGATCCACCCGCCTTGGCCTCCCAAAGTCCTGGAATTACAGGTGTGAGCTACCACGCCCAGCCAATGCCATTTTGATCTTAACTAAGCACTTACTGTGCAGGGCGGCCATAACTTTTGCAGTTTGAGGTGCAGTAGCAAAACTGGCACAGACTTTTTTTTCCTTCACAATTTCACATAGGAGATTCATTTTTACCACAAATCTTAGCAGCTTCAGCATTCAATCTTTTTTCTTTCCTTAAGTTGGGAACTTTCACCTTTTCAGTGAAAGGAAGCTCTCTACAGTTTCTCTTTGGCCATCAGAATTGGCAGCATCACTGTGCCCTGGGGCCATTGTTAAATACAATTTAACAATGCACTTGGTGCTGTGTTAATGCCCTAGGGTGAAGGCTGTGCCTAGACTCTGCTGAGACCCTCCAAGATGTGATCAGAGTGATCTGACTATCTCCTGGATGGTGGGCCTGAGGGCGGGGGGGAGGGGAGGATGTAGGTAAGGGGATTGGGAACTTTCAGGGAGATTGTCCTAGGGGATGTGATGAGGGGCAATGGTATAAAATATTCTTGGCAGGCTGGGCCGGTAGCTCATGCCTGTAATCCTAGCACTTTGAGAGGCTGAGGCGGGTGAATCACCTGAAGTCAGGAGTTCGAGACCAGCCTGGCCAAAATGGTGAAACTCTGTTGCTACTAAAAATACAAAAAATTAGCCGGGCGTGGTGGCAGGCTCCTGTTATCCCAGCTACTAGGGAGGCTGAGGCAGGAGAATCACTTGAACCCAGGAGGCAGAGGTTGCAGTGAGCCGAGATTGTGCCACTGCACTCCAGCCTGGGCAACAGGGACAGACTCAGGCTCAAAAAAAAAGAAATTCTTGGCCAGGTGCAGTAGCTCACGCCTGTAATCCCAGCCCTTCGGGAGGCCAAGGCAAAAGGATCACTTGAACCTAAGAGTTTGAGATCAGGTTGGGCAACATAGTGAGACTCCATCTCTACAAAAAATAAAAAATAGGTCGTGAGCAGTGGCTCATACCTGTAATCCCAGCACTTTGGGAGGCTGAGGTGGGTGGATCAACTCGAGGCCAGAGGTTTGAGACCAGCCAACTGGCCAGCATGGTGAAGACCTGTGTCTACTAAAAAAATACAAAAAATTAGCTGGACATGGTGGTGCACACCTGTAGTTCCAGCTACTTGGGAGGCTGGGGCAGGAGAATTGCTTGAACCTGGCAGGTGGAGGTTGCAGTTAGCCAAGATCGCGCCACTGCACACCAGCCTGGGTGACAGAGTGAGACTCTAGCTCAGAATAAATAAATAAATAAATAAATAAAAATAAGCCGGGCACAGTGGCTCATGCCTGTCATCCCAGCAGACTTATGCCAGACACCGCACTTTGGGAGGCCAAGGCAGGTGGATCACCTGAGGTCAGGAGTTTGAAACCAGCCCGACCAAGACAGTGAAATCCCATCTCTACTAAAAATACAAAAATTAGCAGGGCATGGTGGCAGTCGCCTGTAATCCCAGCTACTGGGGAGGCTGAGGCAGGAGAATCACTTGAACCTGGGAGGCGGAGGCTGCAGTGAGCCAAGATCAAGCCATTGCACTCCAGCCTGGGTGACAGAGCGAGATTCCGTCTCAATAAATAAATAAATAAATAGCCAGGTGTGTTGGCACACACCTGTCGTCCCAGCTACTCGGGAGACTGAGGCAGGAGGATCACTGGAGCTCAGGAGCTTGAGGTTACAATGAGCTAGGATAGCACCAATGCACTCCACCCTGGGTGACAGAGTGAGATTCTGTTGATAAAAAAAAAAAAATTCTTTATCAGGCCATTTCTTTTTTGATTCTCAACGGAGGTGTTGGGGTGGGGAAGTGAAAAAAACTGGAGAGTTGGAGGTGTCTGAAGTGGCTGGGCCGGGCCAGACAGAAGCCCCTGAGAGGTGTCTGTCACCTCTTAGCCCTGTGGAGGCGGCAGCCTTTCGCTGTTGGAAGGACAAGGAGGAGTTCAGAGCTCTGACCTTTCCCAGCGCCCCACATCGGGGCTGGGTCTCTGCCTGGGTTTGTTCTCCAACAGGAAAGCCCTGCCAGCCAGCCAGCCTGCCCCACAGGGTCCTCCAGCTCCTCCCCTTCTCAGGCAGTGCTCCAGGGTTGTTCTGGCGTATGCAGTGGGGCGTGCCCCTCGTGCCTGCCCACAGCACCTCACTTTCTGGGATCACTCTCGGGGTTCCTTAACACTCTTAAGTATTTTGATCATCTCCCTGAACTGTGTTGCAAATTCTGGGGTGAGGTCAGGAGAGAGCAGCAGCTCTATTATCGCACTTCCCACGTTTGATCTCACTCCAGCCCCGCCTGCCTGATGCTTGACTAGAATTCCGCCAGTTGGCAGGTGCAGGGTGGGGATTGAAAGCCACGTCTCTCTGACTTTAGAACCATAACTGATTCAGGACAGCACGATTCTCTTTTGGGTCTGCCTAGACCAACTGAATAGTCAACTTACACAGCCACTCTGAGCCCCAGTTTTTCTTCTATAAAGTGTTGGTAAGGCAGGCAGGGCTCAGTGGGTGGTGGCAGGTGGCAGTGATGTGTTGCTAAACATGCCCCAGGCAGGAGCAATAGGGCAGATTGCCACACCTGCCCCGTGGGCCTCTCGGGGAGTGGGGAAGGCGCCTCTCCTTGGGCCCTGCTGCCCTCTGCTGGTCGAGGTCCAGCACCTGGACAATGCCCAGGGGAGGCCAGGAGCTGAGGCTGAGAGTTGGGGTCCTGTGTCCAAGCACCCAACTCCGTCACTCACTGCTTTTGATCCTGCCCTTTATCTTATTTTTTTCTATTCCACTAATTTTTAAAAAAATCTACCAGCCTTGGCAACATAGTGAGACTTTGTCTCTACAAAAAAATTAAAAACTTAGGCCAGGCTTGGTGGCTTACGCCTGTAATCCCAGCATTCTGTGAGGCAGAGGCAGGCAAATCACAAGGTCAGGAGTTCGAGACCATCTTGGCCAAATGGTGAACCTCGTCTCTACTAAAATAGAAAAATCAGCTGGGCATGGTGGTGGGCCCCTGTAATCCTAGCTACTTGGGAGGCTGAGGCTGAGGCAGGAGAATCACTTGAACCCGGGAGGCAGAGGTTGCAGTGAGCCGAGATCTTGGTACTGCACTCTAGCCTGGGCAACAGAGCAAGACTCCATCTCAAAGGCATGGGCTTGTGATCCCAGCTACTTGGGAGGCTAAGGCTGGAGGATCACTTGAGCCCAGGAGGTTGAGGCTGTAGTGAGCAGGTACTGTGCCACTGCACCCTAGCCTGGATGACAGAGTGGGACCTGGCTCAAAAAGAAAAAAAAAAATTTTTAAGAGAAACTATCTCAAAAAATAAAAAAAGGAAAAGAAAAAATTTTTGGTAGAAGCTGATACAACGTATTTCCTAATCAGACGTATTAATATTGTCAGCCCTGGGCTGAGCACTGCTCAGTTCAGTGTGTCCTGTGCAAACAGGAGCCCTGGAGGAAATTCCAGCCCCGTCCTCCTTGGCTCTGCTGAAGGTCCAGCCCCCTCCTGCAGGCCTGCAAACAGCGGTTGGCCTCATGTTCCATTCCATCTCCTCCATGAGACTTCCCTCTCTTCTCCTCCCAGGCTTGGTGACCCAGATTGGGAAGAGGGGGCCAGCATCAAACACTTACATGCTTGTTTCTGCTTCGAAGGCCCTTCAACAACCCTGCACAGTAAACAATTATCCTCATTTCATACTTAATAAATCTAGTTAGGAGTTACCACCGAGGGAGTGAATAAGCACTCTTTGCTTATTGAATCCAACCAGTCTAGGAGGTCAGAACTACTCATACCCACATTTGACAAATAAGGAAACTGACTCATAAGAAAGCCCTAGTGTCTCCTTCAAGATCACACAGCTGGTAAGTTGCAGAGCCAGGATTTGAACCTAGGAAAGTCCCCTTCTTGTCACAATCTGACCTATTAGTCAGCAGCATTACCATGGAAATTAAGTCCTCGAATGCAGGGATGGGTGGTCAGCCATTCCTCTTTTTTTTTTTTTTTTTTTTTGAGATGGAGTCTCACTCTGTCGCCCAGGCTGTAGTGCAGTGGCACAATCTCAGATCACTGCAACATCTGCCTCCCAGGTTCAAGCGATTCTCCTGCCTCAGCCTCCTGAGTAGCTGGGATTACGGGCGTGCACCACCACGTCCGGCTAATTTTTGTATTTTTAGTAGAGATGGGGTTTCACCGTGTTAGCCAGGATGGTCTCAATCTCTTGACCTTGTGATCCGCCCAAAGTGCTGGGATTACAGGTGTGAGGCACCGTACCTGGCCAGCCGTTCCACTCTTTTGACGCCCACTGCCCTCAGCCTGGCCATATGCTTTGTTGGTTTCCTGGCCAGCAGCTGAGCGATGACTTCCTGGGGGCTGCGAGTGCTTATCCTCCGAAGGACGAGCTCCCAGGAGGAAAAAGACGCTGGAGAGCAAAGAGGGTGGCCTGGAGTGGGGTGATCTGCTAGCCACCATGCTCTCCCTATGTCCAGGCAGGGGCCCAGAGTGCTGCTGGGGCACAGGGGAGAGGGAAGCTCTGTGACTCATACAGTGTGCGCCCTGCCCTCCTCCCTGCCCTGAGAGTGTCAGGGAGTTGCCTGTCCTGGAGGAGATGACTTGAGGTCCCCACCCCTGCCCTCTGTCTTCCCAGCAGACAACCCCAAGGCTGGGCAGAGGCAGCGTGGGGAAAGGAAGACGGTGGTTTGTGGCTCTTGGCTCGGGCTGGCCTCCGGGCTGGGCCTTCCCCAGCTCCCACTCGTCTGGCCCTGCCTGCCCTGCCAGGCCGGGTTGTGAGGAATTGAAAGAGGGGATTGTTAGGGGGAGAAGGAGGAGGAGAATAGTAATAACTCTGGCTCCTCACAGGCGTCTCCAAGGACCCCCCACCCCATGCCCTCCTTGGACACATTGGAGAGCTATGTGTGGCGGACTAGGCAGTATGGGGCTGAAACACAGGCTGGGCAGAGGGAGAGAGGCCAGAGGGAGAAAGTAGCCACCCGATTCAGATCCCCGCCTCTCCCAGTGCGGAGTCAGAGAGAAGTGCTTGCCCTCCCCGCATTCCCCACTCCACCCCAGGTGAGAGAGGCCTGCATTCTTCCCTCCCTCTCAAAGTCCCCACCCTTCCCAAAGTCCACCCTTGGTGTTACAGCTCTCAGTCCCGAAGTCACCAAACCTTGATTTGTGGTGGCTTGTTTCTTTCTTTTGTTTTTTGAGATGGAGTTTTGTTCTTGTTGCTCAGGCTGGAGTGCAATGCCTCGATCTTGGCAACCTCTGCTTCTGGGGTTCAAGTGATTCTCTTGCCTCAGCCTCCCAAGTAGCTGGGACTATAGGTGCCCACCACCATGTCCTGCTAATTTTTTTGTACTTTTAGTAGAGACAGCATTTCCCCATGTTGGCCAGGCTGCTCTTGAACTCCTGACCTCAGGTGATCCACCCACATCAGCCTCCCAAATTGCTGAGATTACAGGCCTGAACCACCGCATCTGGCCAGCACATGGGATTTCAACAAGCCCAGCCTGTGCTCTGAGAGACCTGGCATGACCGTGGGGAGACCGACAGGACCATTTCAGGTGCTGATGAGCTCTCAAAGAAGGAGAGGAGGGCAGCCCTCGGCAGGGAAGGAAAGTCCCACGTGCGTGCTCCGGAGTCCCACTCCATCTCTCCCAGGAACTCCCTCCCCTGCACAGCAGGCAGGTGCCCACTTCACTCCTCTCATGTGGTAGCCCCAGATGCCTCTCCCCAGCTTCTGCACACCTCTGGATCTGCTCCCTGGGTTCATCCTGTTTCTCCTTTGCCCACAGAGCTCGGTTCCTCCCTGACCTTGACCTCCCAGCAGGCGTCCTCAGTGAAGTGCAATGAGAAGCTGAGCTGAACTCCAGCCCTACCTCTGGCCACATGACCCTGCACAGACCACTCTTCTGCTCTGAGCCGTGTTTTCTTCTCTGAAATGGGTCTAATAAAGGCATCTTGTCAATCAAGCATCTGTCACGGGGTGGGAACCCAGTAAGTCCCACTGCCCACCTCTTCTGCCAGGTCCTCAGGTGTTGCTTAGCCTCCTTTGTATTTTGACAGCCAGCGGGCCCTCCTGTGAGCTGTAGCTCTGCTGGTGTCTGGGGCACACCGCCTGGTCTTTACAGCCTTGCACCCACCATGTTCCTCCCAATCCCTGAAAGACAGTTCTAGGCCTTCTTGTCTCTACAAAGTGTGAGCTCCTTGGACTCTGGAAATTCTGGTACAAAGCAGGCGTCCAGGCTGGGGGTCCAGGGAAGAGGTCCAGGGGTGTGTGTGTCCAGGGCTGGGGGTTTAGGGGAGAGGTGACTCAGGACGGGGGTCCAGCGTAATAGCTGACAGCTCAGATTTGGGAGTCAGACCGTCCTGGGCTTAAACCTTGGCCCTGATACTTGCTGAGGTCATGAGCATTTGACCTACCCTCTGTGCTTCAGCCTCTTTATCTGTGAGGTGGGTGTGTACCTGGTCCTAGCTCGCTGGCGTCTGTCACTACTAAATGGGATACTTCGTGAAAAATGATTCAGCACGGCAGTGGGCACTCAGTGTGTCTTTTTTTTTTTTTTTTTTTTTGAGACAGAATCTCTCTTTGTTGCCCCGGGTGGAGTGCAATGGTGTGATCTCAGCTCACTGCAACCTCCACCTCTCGGGTTGAAGTGATTCTCATGCCTCAGCCTCCCAAGTAGCTGGGATTACAGGCGCCCACCACCACCATGCCCTGTTGATTTTTGTATTCTTAGTAGAGATGGGGTTTCACCATATTGGCCAGGCTGGTCTTGAACTCCTAACCTCAGGCAATCCACCCAACTCGGCCTCCCAAAGTGCTGGCATGACAGGCATGAGCCACCACACCTGGCCCCACTCAGTGAGTCTTAAGTCAATGTGAACTTATTAAAACCGATTCAGGTCGGGCACGGTGGCTCACGCCTGTAATCCCAGCACTTTGGGAGGCTGAGGTGGGTGGATCACCTGAGGTCAGCAGTTCGAGACCAACCTGGCCAACATGGTGAAACCCTGTATCTATTAAAAAAAAAAAAAGAAAAACGATTCAGTGAACAAGCCCACCCCCCATGATCTGCTCTCCTCCGTAGCACTTAGAACCCTGCAGGTGCATTAGCCAGGTGTGGTATGCACCTGTAGTCCCAGCTACTCAGGAGGCTGAGGCGGGAGGATCACTTGAGTCTAGGAAGTTGAGGCTGCAGTGAGGCATGATTGCACCATCGCACTCCAGCCTGGGCAACAGAGTAAGATTCTGTCTATGAAAAAAATCCTGACGGGGCTTGAGGGGGAAGTCATTTCCTAGGAGAGATCTTGGGGTGTCCTGAATCAGATGCAGTCTGAGCGCCCCCACTATCTACCCACCTGGCCAAGCTACAAGGTGAGCAGGGCGCTTATGATCCCATGGCTTCATTTCTGGCCTGAATAAATAACTTTCTTACGCTCAGGGGCTTGATCTGAACCAAATCGTGAACCAGCAACCAGAGCTGCATTAATCTACTCTATGCCCATGTGCTCTGGACTCAGACCCAAATATTCTTCAGCCATACTGTGAACCTAATCAAAGTTCTTTGTAAACTCCAAAACCGAACGTGTATTTTCTTCCTTTCTTTTCTTTCTTTTTTTCTTCTTTCTTTCTTTTTCTTTTTCTTTCTTTTCTTTTTTCCTTTTTCTTTCTTTTCTTCTTCTTTCTCTTTCTTTCTTTCTTTTTCTCTTTTTTTCCCTCCCTCCCTCCTTCCTTCCTTCTTTCCTTCCTTTCTTCCTTTCTTTCTTTTTTTGAGATGGGGTCTCACTCTGTCATCCAGGCTGGAGTGTAGTGGCACTATCTCAGCTCACTGTAACCTTTGCCTCCTGGGTTCAAGCGGTCTTCCTGCCTCAGCCTCCCAAGTAGCTGAGACTACCGGCACATGCCACCAAGCCAGGCTAATTTTTGTATTTTTTGTAGAGACGCGGTTTCACCATGTTGCCCAAGCTGGTCTCGAACTCCTGGCCTCAAGCAATCCACCCACCTCAGCCTCCCAAAGTGCTGGGATTACAGGCACGAGGCACTGTGCCCAGCCAAATTGGACCATTTATTTTGTGCTAATATGCATGATCCTTAAGGAGAACTAGCTGCTGACACTGGTCCCCAAAGTTTCACCAGAAACAGCTCCAGATGAGGACTGCCTCAGCAATGTGGAGGCTCATAGCTCAGGTTATAGGGCCGAGCTGCAGCAGGTGAAATAGTTAGGGGCCTATGTGGAAAACCCTGTGGGTAACATCCCCCCATGGGAACTGAGGAAGGAGAACTGTCCAGACCCCAGGTACAATTAGTACCTGAAGAATATCTTAGTTTATAGTGTTATTACTCAGCTATTTCCTTTATATAATCTTTCATATATAATCATATATTAGTTTATAGAGTTAGTGCCTGAAGTATAACTTACTGCTTACATATATCTAGCTTATATAATCATACTTAGTACTTATATCTAGCATACTTAGTTCTTTTTTTTTTTTTGAGACGGAGTTTCGCTCTTGTTACCCAGGCTGGAGTGCAATGGCGCGATCTCGGCTCACCGCAACCTCTGCCTCCTGGGTTCAGGCAATTCTCCTGCCTCAGCCTCCTGAGTAGCTGGGATGACAGGCACGCACCACCATGCCCAGCTAATTTTTTGTATTTTTAGTAGAGACGGGGTTTCACCATGTTGACCAGGATGGTCTCCATCTCCTGACCTCGTGATCCACCCGCCTCGGCCTCCCAAAGTGCTGGGATTACAGGCGTGAGCCACTGCGCCCGGCCCTACTTAGTTCTATATAATCTTTCTATATAATCATATAGATACTGCAGTCGGAGCTGTACCGACACATTTAGTGCTGATTTATAGAATCCTTCCACATAACCATATAGTAGTTTGTAGTAGGAGGAATGCCTAGAGCAGTCACAGAACAGAAGCAGTACATGGGAAAACTGCCAGATCAGAACGAGAACCAAAGATCCAGGCGGTGGCGTCCCTGCCTGAAAGGGCGTACGCTGTGTGGCAGGCTTGGAGCAAGTGTCTCTCCTCCTGATAAAGGAGTTGTAGCACCTTGCATCCAGCTCCTGTGGAAAGTAGGCCTCAGGCCTGAGATCCCGCAGATAACTAGGGAGAAGAACCCCTCAGGTGTGACCGGGTCACGGGGGCTGTACACCCTGTCAGTCTCTTCTCGCTTCTGTGCTGGCTCAAATCATCCTCCCATAAATATCTTAAGAGAAGAGCACAAGTCTGTCAGCTCCCACTGCGTTAAGCTTACACATCCTTCTATTAGAAACCCTTTGAAGTCTCCAGCCCCCAGATAAGAAGTGTTGTGCATGACACCTGTCGCATGTAGCTCACCTCCTTGCCTCAGTGACCTAATGGGGGTGGACCCCTTTTTTGCACACAACCCTCTACTACTGTGCATGGCACGGCCCCCTACTGTGCACAGCCTACCTCTCTGTCCAGATGACATAATGGGGTGGCCCCCTCACTTGTGACTCACATGTTTATGCCCTATTACTAAGCCTATAGATGATGACCTCACTCACGACCCCGTCCCCTGCTTGTACCTAATAAATACAGATGCTCTTGGGCATTTGGGGGCCGTTACTGATCTCCACTCACAGGTGGCGTGGCCCCCCGAGTCCAGATGCTCTTCACCAGTTCTTCAGTGTCCTGTCTCTTTACTTCTCGGATCCTGTACCTCAACACAGCATAAGGGACACCCCATGACCCTGTGGGGCCCCAATGGCTCTACAAAACCCCACTTGGATTCCAGTCCCCACTGTGAGTGGCTTTTTTTTTTTTTTAAACGGGGACGGGGTTTCACCATGTTGGCCAGGCTGGTCTTGAACTACTGATCTCAGGTGATCCACCTACCTTAGCCTCCCAAAGTACTGGGATTACAGGCGTGAGTCACTGTGCCTGGCCTTGTGAGTTTTTTTAAATTTTTATAATTTATATTTATATTTTATTTTATTATGATTTTTTGAGACAGAGTCTCACTCTGTTGCCCAGGCTAGAGTGCAGTGGCACAATCTCGGCTCACTGCAACATCCGCCTCCTAGGTTCAAGCAATTCTCCTGCCTCAGCCTCCCAAGTAGCTGGGACTGCAGGCATGTGCCACCATGCCCAGCTAATTTTGTATTTTTAGTAGAGATGGGGTTTTACCATGTTGGCCAGGCTGGTCTTAAACTCCTGACCTCAGGTGATTCGCCTGCCTAGGCCTCCTAAAGTGCTGCAATCATAGGCATGAGCCACTGTGCCCAGCCCCCACTGTGAGGGTTTTTTTTTTTTTTTTGAGAAAGAGTTTCACGTTGTCTCCAGGCTGGAGTGCAATGGCACAATCTTGGCTCACTGCAACATCTGCCTCCCAGGTTCAAGCAATTCTCCTGCCTCAGCCTCCTGAGCAGCTGGGATTACAGGTGCCCACCACCATGCCTGGCTAATTATTTTTGTATTTTTAGTAGAGATGGGGTTTCAGCATGTTGCCCAGGCTGGCCTTGAACTCCTGACCTCAGGTGATCCACCCTCGTCAGCCTCCCAAAGAGCTGGGATTACAGGGGTGAGACACCACGCCCCACCCCACAGTTTTTAACCTGCTCAGGCATGGGAAACAACTTTTGCCATCCTCCATTTCTAGCCTGATTGCTCTTCCCCTAAGCATACCCTACGTCCAGGATATTCTTCCCCATTCTCCCCAAACCCAGTGAGCTTAACCTAGCGCAGGCAGCTCTCCTCTGTAATTTCCCAAAATGCATGTACCTGGAGCCCTTGACGGGTTTTTTGCCGTTATTCTTTTTACACAGACTTCTTGCAGATCCATCTACTTGTATGATTCTCAACTGCTCTGAAGTCAGGATTCTTTTTTTTTTTTTTTTTTGAGACGGAGTCTTGCTGTCTCCTCCAGACTGGAGTGCAGTGGCGCGATCTCAGCTCGATGCAACCTCTGCCTCCTGGGTTCAAGCAATTCTACAGCTTCAGCCTCCCGAGTAGCTGGGTCTACAGGAGCGTGCCACTGCATCAGGCTAATTTTTGTATTTTTAGTAAAGACCGGGTTTCACCATGTTGGCCTGGCTGGTCTCGAACTCCTGACCTCGGATGATTTGTCCGCCTCGGCCTTCCAAAGTGTTGGAATTACAGGCGTGAGCCACCACGCCTGACCACTTTTTTTTTCCTGCTTCATAGCCCAAGATGGAGTGCACTGGTGCAATTGTGGCTGGGACAGGTGTGACACCACACCTGGCTGAACCTTTTTTTTTGAGATGGAGTCTCGCTATGTCACCCAAGCTGGAGTGCAGTGGCACAATCTCAGCTCACTGTAACTTCCACCTCCTGAGTTAAGGCGATTCTCCTGTCTCAGCCTCCCGAGTAGCTGGGATTACAGGCACGCACCACCATGCCTGGCTAATTTTTGTATTTTTAGTAGAGATGGGTTTCACTGTGTTGGTCAAGCTGGTCTCGAACTCCTGACCTCATGATCCACCCACATTGTCCTCCCAAAGTGCTGGGATTACAGGGGAGAGCCACTGCAACTGGCCCTGACTGAAACTTCTGTGAGCACTGTGTGCTAGGCACCTACTAATCTCTTTGCATGTGTGGTCCTCATGACCCTCTTACTCATCCAAAAGCTCCATGGCTTAGTCTGTGATTCATTTCACAGGTGAGGAAGCTGAGGCCCAGAAGAACTTGCCCAAGGTCACGGAAGCAATAAAGCTTGGTTTGGATCCAAGGAGTCCCATCCCAGTGCCTAGATAGGGTGGGCTCTTACCCACCTTGGAAGGTGTGTGTAAAGCTGCTTTGAAATAAGAGGCATGACAAAATGACAAATGATGTCAGTTTCATTGTTACAGTTACCAGTATGACAGGTGGGAAGGGGCCAGGTGTGGGTTCTGGCAGGAGGGTCCTTAAGAACACTAGGTCCTGGCAGATGCAGCCCTGGGAGCAGCCACGAGGGGGCATCAGCCTGCACAGGCAGCTCCAGGATGTCGATCGGGAGCTGGTACCTGGGTCAGTGAGTGATTCCCGGGCACCACAGGGCGAGCCCTCCACAGGGTAGGTGGGCCCAGGAACCTCCTTTCTCAGGCCAGGACTCCCAAGGCCTGGCCTTGGTGGCACCCGTCTGTTGCGGTGCAGTTCGGCGGTCACAGCCTGGGGACCAGGTCCAGCTCAGCCAGCTCAGCAGCAGGTCAGTGCCCAGCCCCTTCCTGCGCCGCTGGGACGCCAGGCGCCGCTCAGGTCACCACGCAAAAGCCCTGGGTAATCTGCCGCCAGAAGTTGCGACTGCGGCTGCTGAGAGCCACCTTGGCCGCCTCCTGGAAGACGGCGTGGACATTGTCATGGAGCCGAGCCGAGCACTCAAGGTAGGCCACCGCGCCCACGGACCTCGCCATCTCCTGGCCCTACAGGGAGAGGTGGACAGGGCTGCCGTGAGGGCGGCACTGGGCGGTGCTCACGTCCTGGCTTCCTTCCCTGGACAAGAGTGGAAGGTGGGGTCTGCCGGGCACCCACAGCTCCCGTACCCTGGCTGCCCAAGCACCCTCAGGTACTTGTCCTGGCTGGAACGCAGTGGCATGATCTCAGCTCACTGCAAATCCGCCTCCCCAGTTCAAGTGATTCTCCTGCTTCAGCCTCCAGAGTAGCTGGGACTACAGGTGCCTGCCACCACACCTGGCTTATTTTTTGTATTTTGGGTAGAGATGGGGTCTCACTATTTTACCCAGGGTGGTCTGGAACTCTTGACCTCAAATGATCCTCCTGCCTCGGCCTCCCAAAGTACTGGGATTACAGGTGTGAGCCACCGTGCCTGGCCTTTTTAAAATTTATTTATTTTTTTTTCGAGACAGGGTCTTATTCTGTTGCCCAGTTGTCCAGGCTGGAATGCAGTGGTGCAAATCACGGCTCACTGTAACCTGGAACTTCTGGACTCGAGGGATCCTCCCGCCTCAGCCTCCCAAGTAGCTGGGACCAGGGGTGTGGCCACCATGCCCCACTATTTTTTTTACTTTTTTTGTAGAGATAGGGTCTCCCTATGTTGCCCAGGCTGGTCTCAAACTCCTGGACTCAAATAATTCTCCAGCCTCAGCCTCCCAAATTCACAGGCATGAGCCATCGTGCCTGGCCTTCATTGTGTTTCTTACCTCTGTTCTGTGCTGGGCCTCTTTGCCTCTCAGGGCACCAAGAAATGAACTTCCCATGGACCCAAGCGTGTAGCAGAGAGGGACCAACAGTCTGAATATGTGGGTGCCTGCCTAGGCCTCCTCTCTGGGCCTCAGGTTGGTGGAACTGACTCTGATATGCCTACTTCCTTGTTCTACCTTCTGCTGGCAGAGGCTCCCAGGGTATTCTAGGGACCATTTCCAAGTGCTGGAAGTTCCTGACCTGACAGCCTCTAAGACGACCCCTGCTCTGACCTACACCCTGAGTGTGCTGGATGCCTGGTGCCACTGAGAGGCATCCAGAGGTCCCCTCCCCGAGTCACCCACTCCCACCTCAGGCTGGGTTTCCTACCCTGTGGTAGGTCACAGGCTCCAGCCCGTTTCTTCGGAGCTTGTTCACCAGTGATTTGTCCTTGCGCAGGTCAGTCTTGCAGCCCACGACGATGATGGGCACGTTCTTGCAGAAATGATTCACTTCTGGGTACCACTGCAGGGGGGCGAGGGGGCGTGTGTGAGCCCTGGAGAGTTCTGGCCCTCTCAGTGGGCCACTCTCCCGCTCCCCAGCCTGCACTCTGATATTGGTAATCTGCACAGCCAGCATCTAGGGAGAAACTACTCAGTACCAGACTCTCATCTAAGAATTTACACACATGGACCCATTAATCCCCCAAGTCCCCGGCAGCAAGTTCATAACCAATCCCACTGTACAGATGTGGTAACTGAGGCACAGAGAGGCAATGTAACTCGGCCTTGGCTGGAAATGGCAGGATTTAAGCCTAGGGGTGGGGCTCCTGCCCTTCTAGAATCCTGCCTCTCTGCTGAGTAAGGGCCCTCACGGCCACCCCCTAAACTGGGCAAAATATATAAGAAAAGAAGTGATCCTTTGAGAATAAATCTGGCCAGGTGTGGTGGCTCATGCCTGCAATCCCAGCATTTTGGGAGGCCGGGGCGGGTGGATCACCTGAGGTCACGAGTTCGAGACCAGCCTGGCCAACGTGGTGAAACCCCTGACTCTACTAAAAATACAAAAAATTAGCTGGGTGTGGTGGTATGCACCTGTAATCCCAGGTACTTGGGAGGCTGAGGGAGGAGAATTGCTTGAACCCAGGAGGCAGAGGTTGCTGTGAGCCAAGATCGCGCCACTGCACTCCAGCCTGGGTGATAGGGAGAGATTCCATCTCAAAAAAAAAAAAAAATTAGCCAGGCGTGATGTCACGCGCCTGTAGTCTCAGCTACTTGGGGAGGCTGAGGGAGGAGAATTACTTGAACCTGGGAGGCAGAGGTTGCTGTGAGCTGAGATGGAGCCACTGCACTCCAGGTTGGGTGACAGAGACTCTGTCTCAAAATGAATAAATAAGTAAATAAATCTGCTCATAAAATGTTTGCAGCAGCTGTCTGCCTCAACTGCTTGCCTGGTGGAGGGAAGGCTGCTCTGCGAAATGTGAGGCCACCATTCCCCAGTTATTTCAGCCTGGACTGCAGGTGGGGGGCCGGGAATCCGGAGAGGGGGCTTTCTATCTCCAGGAGCACCGAGTCTGCCGGCTCAGGTCTCAAACTTGCCCAATAAAAATTGGCATTGGCTGGGCTTGGTGGCTCAAGCCTGTAATCCCAGCCCTTTGGGATGCTGAGATGGGCAGATACTTGAGGCCAGGAGTTTGAGACCAGCCTGGCCAACATGGTGAAACCTTGTCTCTACTAAAAATACAAAAATTAGCCAGGCATGGTGGCAGGAGTCTGTAATCCCAGCTACTCAGGAGGCTGAGGCAGGAGAATAGCCTGAACCCAGGAGGCGTGGCCGAGATTGCACCACTGCATTCCAGCCTGGGCGACAGAGTGAGACTTCGTCTCAAAAAAAAAAAAAAAAAAAGGCGTCAAACTACCTCATTCCTGGAACCACATGGGGCCTTCGTGGGGTCGCTGGCAGATCCCACACCCCACCCATCCACCAAAGTGTTAGTGAAAAAGGTCTCCTTGGTGCCTCCTACTTAACCCAGTAGTGAATCTGCTTTTTTTGAGACGGAGCCTCACTCTGTCACCCAGGCTGGAGTGCAGTGGTGTGATCTCGGCTCACTGCAGCCTCCGCCTCCCGGGTCCAAGCGATTCTCCTGCCTCAGCCTCCTGAGTAGCTGGGGCTACAGGTGCCTGCCACCACGCCTGGCTCAGTTTTGTATTTTTAGTAGTGACGGGGTTTTGCCATGTTGGTCAGGCTGGTCTGAAACTCCTGACTTCAAATGATCCACCCACCTCGGACTCCCAATGTGCTGGGATTACAAGGCATGAGCCACTGCACCCAGCCACCAGCACTGAATCCTCAGCCCTGCTCCTACCGGATCCCTCAACAGCCTTGACTCTGGGCATCACTCCCTCCTGCCTGACCAAGCCTGCACTTCACCCCAGGACCCCACTCTCCTGGTTCTCCTAGGTCTTATGGGGCCTTGTCCTCCTCCTCCTCTCCCTGGGGCTCAGGCTGTAGACTTTGCTCTCCTCTAGCTGCTCTCCCTCCCTGAGTGGCCTCCCCCAGGCTTTACTGCACCTGTAACTTCTAAACGTGCAGTTGCATTTAGGCAGCCCAACAGGCCTGCCTGCTCGGACGAATTGCAGACGCATGCCTTGCACTGCCTGCTGGACACCTCCACTAGGATGTCCAGCAGACCTGCCTTCTCCCCATCCCACTCCCCGTCCCCAGCTTGCTCCTCATTCTAGGCAAGGGCGACTCCACCTTCCAGCTGCTCTGGTAAAAATTCCTCCCTCCTATCCACCTCCAATCCATCAGCAAACCCTGATCATCAGCAAACTTCGCCTTCTAGATTGATTCAGAATCAACCCCTTCCTTGCCACCCCCACGGCTAGCACCCTGGTCCCAGGCACCACCGTCTCTCCTGGTCCCCAGTGCCCAGAACAGCACCTGGCGGACGGATGTGCTCAATCATTCGTTCTGAATGAATGGGTGGAGCAGGCTGCCTGGGTTCAAATCCAGTGTTACCACTTTAATAGATGTATATCTGTGGTGAGTGAATGGATCCAGGAATAATAATACTCCATAAGGTTGGCCGGGGTGGGTAAATGAGTAAATACATTCAAGTTCCCAGGGCAGTGCCTGGCACGTGGTCAGTCCTTAAAATTGTCGCCATCGGTGTTGTTGTTGTTGCAAATACTATCACAGATTGTACCCGGCAGAACCTCGGAGGCCCTGGCAGCAGTGGGTGAGGGGCTGTGCCATGGCTAAAGATAGCTAGAGCAGAGAGGAACTCAAAGGGCCACATCCCTGATGCCCGTGGGCAGCCTCTGAGAACCAGCAGCCACGAAGAGCTGCTGGACTCTGACTTGACGTTTCTCGTGCCTCGGGCAGGCGCAGGCTGTGGAGATGCAGGAGCCTCTGGGCCACCAGCAACCTCAGGCAGACTCGAAGTGGGAAGAGCCACAGCGTTTGGCGTCTGCAGCCTATCGTAGGCAAGGAGCACTGTACTGGGAGTCAGAAGGGCAGATGCTGCCACCAAATCCCTGTGCCAGGGACCCTGGGCAAGCCACTGCCCCACTCTGGGCCTCAGTTTCCCCATATATACGTCAGAGGCTCTGGACTCAATGTCATCTCGGGCCTGCCAACCTCTGACAGTCAGCTGGGTCAAGGGTGGGTGGCAGAGCCGAGTGGCCTAGCTAGGGGGCTATGCCTCCCTGCATCCCAGTACCTACCCGGGCAGAGACGTTGTCAAAGCTGTTCGGGCTGGTGACATCGAAGCAGAGCAGCAGGACGCTGGCGTCAGGGTAGAACAGGGGCCGCAGGCGGTCGTAGTCATCTTGCCCTGGGCAGAGTGGGGGTGGTCACTGCCTTCAGGGCTCCTGGCCCCTATCAGCACCGCCCCAATGTCAGGAAGTCACCCCATCAGATGGGGAGCTTCTGGGGACAGGGCCTAGTTTTGTGCCTCAGAGTCTGGCACAAATTTGGCTCTGAGGTGGCTACTCTATGTGAGTGCCTGCTTGGGGCAGTGCTCACCGCTGCCTGCGGAATGTCTGGAAGGGATGCCGGGCAAGGCAGAGGTCAGGCCTGGCGCCACCTGGAGGAACTGGGGACAACTGCTCAGAAGCCAGCTTTGCCCTGAGCTTAGGAGTGAGACATGAGGGGTAGGTCGGAACCTGGCAAAGACATCTTAGCCTGTCCAACTAAGAGGGCTGCTGGGATGCCCTGAGTTTAGCTTAGAGCTCACCCTTGAATAGGCAAGGTCAGGAGGCTGGAGGGCAGAGGCCACACGGACAGGCAGATCTTACAGAAGCTAAAAGCAGGGAGGAGTGCTCAGAAGGCCAAGAGCAGTCCTAAAAGCGAAGCCCTGGATTCATGCTTGCCTCCAGACGTAGCGGGCAGCCCTGGGGTGCTGGGGGGACAGGTGGACATGGCTGCAGAGGCAAGGAGGGCTCAGGTTCCTGGGCCGACTCCTGGCCCACACCTGTCCCTTGGAGACTGGCTGGCCTCCCTGGTTCAGAAGAAGGCAGAGCGGAGTCTGTCCCAGGCATCTGGGGGACATCTGGGGCCCTGCCACCACCCCTGCACACCCACCTGCTGTGTCCCAGATGTGGAGGTGCACAGGCTTGCCTTTCACTTGCAGGTTGATCAGGTGTCGCTCAAACACCGTGGGGGTGTAGCTCTGAGGAGAAGCAGGGCAGGGCAGGGCAGCCTGTGAGGACGCTTCTGAGAGGCGCGGACCCTGGACTGCTCACGGCGCCGCCCCCTCCGTGGGTCAGTGCAGTGCAGTTGTTTCTGAGAAGCCTCTTCCTTGGCCTGCCTGGGTGGCGGGCTAGAGGCTGTCTGTTTTTGCAAGGCCTTGAACCTCCCCAGCTTTGTTATCAGTTGTGAAATGGGATTTTTTTTTTTTTTTTTAAGATGGGGTTTCACCATGATGGCCAGGCTGGTCTTGAACTCCTGACCTCAGGTGATCCACCTACCTCGGCCTCCCAAAGTGCTAGGATTACAGGCATGAGCCACAGCGCCCGGCTGTGAAATGGGAATATTAAAAGTCCCTACCGGCCGGGCGTGGTGGCTCATGCTTGTAATCCAAGCACTTTGGAGGCCAAGGCGGGCGGATCACCTGGGGTCAGGAGTTCAAGACCAGCCTGACCAACATGGTGAAACCCCGTCTTTAAAAAAATAATAATAATAAATTAAAAAATAAAAAAGGCCGGGCTTGGTGGCTCACGCCTATAATTCTAGCACTTTGGGAGGCCGAGGCAGGTGGATCATGAGGTCAAGAGATTGAGACCATCCTGGTCAACAAGGTGAAACTCGTCTCTACTAAAAATACAAAAATTAGCTGGGCATGGTGGCGTGTGCCTGTAGTCCCAGCTACTCAGGAGGCTGAGGCAGGAGAATTGCTTGAACCCAGGAGGCGGAGGTTGCGGTGAGCCGAGATCGCGCCATTGCACTCCAGACTGGGTAACAAGAGTGAAACTCCATCTCAAAAAAAAAAAAAAAAAAGTCCCTACAGGCCGGGCACCGTGGCTCACCCCTGTAATTCCAGCACTTTAGGAGGTCGAGGTGGGCAGATCACTTGAGGCCAGGAGTTCAAGACCAGCCTGGCCAATGTGATGAAACCCCATCTCTACTGAAAATACAAAAATTAGCCAGGCATGGTGGTGCCTGTCTGTAATTCCAGCTATTCAAGAGGCTGAGGCACGAGAATCGCTTGGGACCAAGAGGTGGCAGTGAGCCAAGATTGTGCCACTGCACTCCATCCTAGGTGACAGAGCGAGACTCTGTCTCAAAAAAAAAAGAAAAAAAGGCTGGGTGTTGTGGCTCACACCTGTAATCTCAGCACTTTGGGATGCTGAGGTGAGCAGATCACCTGAGGTCAGGAGTTTGAGACCAGCCTGGCCAACATGGTGAAGCCCCGTCTCTACTAAAAATAGAAAAATTAACCAGGCGCGGTGGCATGCACCTGTAGTCCCAGCTACTCAGGAGGCTGAAGCAGGAGAATCAATTGAACCCAGGAGGCAGAGGTTGCAGTGAGCCGAGATCGAACCATTGCACTCCAGCCTGGGTGACAGAGCAAGACTCCGTCTCAAAAATAAAAGTCCCTACCACAGTGCCACCTGCTATAAGGATTCAGTGAGGTATTCCATGCGGAGCACTTAGCTCAGGGCCTGGCATAAAATCAGCACATCTACATTCCAGCTACGTTATTTTTATCATTGCCCTCTGGAGAAGGGCAGGGTTTTTTCCTTTTTTTTAGAGAAGGGTCTCCCTGTGTTTCTGAGGCTGGAGTGCAGCAGCTATTCAAAGGCACCATCATAGCTCAATGCAGCCCCAAACAATCCTCCTGCCTCTGCCTCCCGAGAGCTGGGACCACGGGCACATATCGTTGGGACTTCCATTTCTGTTGTCCCCTCTTCCTAGAACGACATTAACCTCCATGTTGATTCATTCCTTGTTTCGTTCGTTCATCTATTTGCTCAGCAGCATTAGCACCTTCTCTAGGTCCAGTTCTAGACACTCGGAAGCAGGCAACGAAAGACTCAATCCCTGCGCTGGGGAACTCGCAGCTTTTTGGGGTTCTTCGCTGGGGAACTCGCAGCTTTTTGGGGTTCTTCTCTTGCCTCTCAACCTCTCACAATCCAAACAAGACACCCCCCCTTTTTTTTAAGATGGGATCTTGCTCTGTCGCTGAGGCTGGAGTGCAGTGGTGCGATCTTGGCTCACTGGAACCTCCACCTCCTGGTTCAAGCGATTCTCCTGCCTCAGCCTCCCAAGTAGCTGGACTACAGGAGTGTGACACCATGCCCAGCTAATTTTTTGTATTTTTAGTAGAGACAGGGTTTCGCCATGTTAACCAGGATTGTCTTGATCTCTTAATCTTGTGATCCACTGGATTTGGCCTCCCAAAGTGCTAAGATTACAGGCGTCAGCCACGACGCCCAGCCTGTTTTTGTTTTTATGTTTTTTCTCTTTTTGCTTTTTCATACATATTATTTTTATGTATCTTTTTCTTCTTTGTAGAGACAGAGTTTTGCCATGTTGCCAGGCTGGTCTCAAACTCCTGAACTCAAGCAATTCACCCACCCTGGCCTCCCAAAGTAATTTTTCGTAGAGATGGGATCTTGTCATGTTGCCCAGACTGGTCTTAAACTCCTGGACTCACGAGATCCACCTGCCTTGGCCTCCCAAAGTGCTAGATTACAGGTGTGAGCCACCACGCCCAGCCCAGTGCCCCACGTTTGGGCTTTCTTCTTTGTTCTGCCTGGGCTTGGGAGGAGGTCACTCAGGACAGAGGCCCCTCACTCCAGCCCTGCCCAGCCTAAGCTGACTGCCTTGCCATGAAGGTGAGAGGAATGGGCAACAGGCCAGGTTTCGTACATAGATGAAAATGCAGGAATGAAGAGGAAGCTTTTGCAAGATGGGTCTGCACAACAGGTAAAGACATTTGCAAAACTCTGCCATAACCTGTGCCCTTTGCTTCAAGGGGCATGCTGGGCTGCCTGCTTTTGGGTCCCTAGGCCTCGACTGACTGCTCAGGGCCGGTTGGTGGGGCCACAGTCTGGGGGGCCCCTATCCTCTTCCCTTCGCATGCTGGGTGGGGCCCCCACCTGCCTATGACTCAGGAGAATTTTGTGCCTGCCTGCCTGCCCGCTGGCCCTCTGAGTCAGGCTCTGGCCAGCTGGGAGGGGCAGCACCTGAGCAGTGGGTCAGCACCATCCTCCAGGGAAGCTGCAGGGAGTGAGGTGGGGAGAAAGGCAGGTCCCAGAGTGGGCAGCTGAGGAAGACGGAGACGTCAGGATGGCCTTGAGGTAAGGGCTGGCCCCACCCCAGACTCTAGACATGCTGTCACTCCCTCTACCAAGAGGAACCAACAGGAACAGACAAGGGCCTCACCCACCTCGCCATCCTCCCTTGCCTGCTCAGGGCGCCCTCCTTCAGGCCCTTTGCCTTGTGGTGGGCAGTGTGACCTGATAGCTAGGAGCGCTAGCTTTTGGGTTTAGATGTGCCTGGCTTAAGACTTGGCCCTGGCACTTACCAGCTATGTGACCTTAGGACGGTCCCCTCACTGGTTAAAGGGGAAGAGTGTCACCCCATGATGTGGGAGGGAGGATGGACTGACAGGTGAGGCCCCAACATAAACACCCACCAACGGGAACGCTGGTGGCCAGGAGCCGTGTCCACACCAGCCCCCATCCATCCTTCCAGAAATATTACCTTCTCCAGTGATACGGTTTGGCCGTGCGTCCCTACCCAAATCTCATCTCAAATTGTAATCCCCACGTATGGAGGGAGGGATGCGGTGGGAGGTGATTGTATCATGGGTGGTTTCCCCCATGCTATTCTTGTGATAGTGAGGGTTTTTTTTTTTTTTGACGAGTCAGGCTGGAGTGCAGTAAGAGCGATCTTACTCACTGCACCCCTGCCTCTAAGGTTCAAGCGATTCTCCTGCCTTAGCCTCCCAAGTAGCTGGGATTATAGGTGTGCCACCACACCTGGCTAATTTTTGTATTTTTAGTAGAGATGGGGTTTTACAATGTTGGCCAGGTTGGTCTCAAACTCCTGACCTCAAGTGATCTGCCAGCCTCGGCCTCCCAAAGTGCAGGGATTACAGGTGTGAGCCACCATGCCTGGCCAATAGTGGTAATCTTCTTACGAGATCTGATGGTTTAAAAATGTGGCACTTCCCTCTTTTCTCGTTCCCTCTCCTGCCACCCCGCGTAAGACGTGCCTTGCTTCCGCTTCACCTTCCACCATGATTGTAAGCTTCTGAGGCCTCCCCACCCATGCAGAACTATGAGTCAATTAAATCTCTTTTCTTCATAAATTACCGAGTCTCAGGTAGCTCTTTATAGCAGTGTGAAAATGGACTAATACCCCCAGACCCTCACCAGCTTCTGATCTTTGTCCTAGAGCAGGGGCCTGTCATTATGAAGGGCACTGGTGCGCTTGCATCTGAGCTCCCAGCTTGACCACCCACTCACTCAACTTCTTAATCTGAGCTGCAGGGCAGCCTGCTGGGAATCTCTTGGGGCGCATGTTTCAGTGTTTTGCAAATGCCCATGGCAATGACCTCGTCACCACCATTCTCTAAGGATCTTCTGTGTGTGGCTGTGTACTGGCTGGCACCATCTCTGATCCTTGCAAGCTTGGAACATCAGTACCACCTCCACTTTCTGATGATGCCAGAGAGAGGAAATTACTTGCTCAAGGTGACACACTGGACAGCTGGCTAGTGACAGAGCCAGGTCTTTGTGGTTCCAGAGACCAGGCTCTGTCCCCAGCCACCTGCATTTCCTGAGATTACCAACTCCAGTTCCTGGAGACAGAAAGGGGCTGGGTTTCCCCTCTGGCTTGTAACTGTCACAGCCCTTTCCCCCACTCTAGACATCATCCTAGAGACTCTGTCTGTACCTTTTGTCGTGTTGTTCTTTGACCCCCAGGCAGCGTCACCCTCTGTCCATGGGACCAATGGCGCCTAATCTTATCTGTTAAGCCGTCCTCAGCTGAAAAAGAAGGGCTGGGCCTGTGCTGGACCAGGACAAAGATGACTCAGGCTTGGGTCTGCCCTCCAGGAGCTCACAGACAGAAAATAGATCATTACCAAGATAGGGGACCCCGCTCAAGAGGGGGTGTCAGGGTATCCCTGGTTAGGACACACATGGGAGTCCAAGTACAAACCAGGAAGGACTCAGGGGGTTCTAGCCAGCAGGGCCCGGTGCTCCCCACCACCTCCTATCCACATGCTGGTGTGGGGGCTGCCAGGCTTTGAGCCTGTGGGAATGGTTGCAGCCCCAAATGCCAGCCAGGACTGGGCAGAGGCTGACACCCAAACCTGGGGTTCTCCTCGCCCCAGGAGCTCTCTCCGTCTTGCCCTCCCCTGCTGCTCTGAATCCGGGGTTGGGCCACAGCTAGGTGAGGGTCACTGACGTCCCTCAAAATCCTCAGGCTGCTCTTGGCCCTTTGCTGTGTGCAGGAAGTCTGGGAGATGGACTCCAGACTCCTAGCTGCTGGCCCTTTGTGCTTCGAGGGCTATCTGAAGGAGGAGTTTGGTGCCAGGAACAGGGACAGGAGGAGGCTGGGTCCAGCAGGCAGAGCATGGGGGGCTGTGGAGAATGCCCTGATCGGGAGTGGGAAGACCTGGGCTCCAGATCAGTGCTGCCACCGCTGGGCCATGTGCGTCAGGCAAGCCTCTGGGCTCTGGACTCAGTTTTCCCATCTGCAAAATGGAGCCTTTCCAGCTCTAAGACATTGTGGGTTATCTCTTTCTTTCTCTCTCTTTTTATTTCTCTCTTTCTTTCTTGCTTGCTTGTGTGCCTTTCTTTCTTCTTTCCAATGCCACAACCTCAGCCTCTGCTTCCTGAGTTCAAGCGATTCTCCTGCCTCAGCCTCCCAAGTAGCTGAGATTACAGGTGTGTGCCACTGTGTCTGGCTAATTTTTTTTGTACTTTTGGTAAAGACAGGGTTTCACCATGTTGGCCAGGCTGGTCTTGAACTCCTGACCTCAGGTGATCTGCCCGCCTTGGCCTCCCAGAGAGCTGGGATTACAGGCATGAGCCACCGCACCTGGCCCCTTGTGCATTCTTTAAAATGGCTCTCCTGTTCCTGGGAATCCAGGGCCCTCGGACAAGAGAAGAGCCTGGACAAGTCCAGCCCATCCCCCTGGTGACAAGCATGGCCTCCCCACATTTCTGGCCAGCTCCAGAATGTCCCTCAAAGCATTCACATCTTACCAACTGCAAGATGCCCATTTCCACATCATAACTGCTCTGAAATCGGGATGATCTCACCATCAAGGACATCTCAGAGCTGATGGTGAGGCACCAGCCTTCCAGCCCCCACCCATCAGGTGCCTTCCCCTGGGAGTAGGCCGCCTGTCCCTCTGTGGTGCTCTTCCCTGGGTGCCATCATTGTCGAGTTCCCATGGGCAGCATCTAGGGGCTCAGAAACATGTTCTCCCAAACTTAAAAAAATGTGTGACTTGCTGAAGAAGGTGACATCAGCTCCACAGGCTACTAAAAAGTGGCTCAATGCCGCTGCAGCAGAAAGCACATGGCAGGGCCCAACACAGCCCCGGGGCTTACAGCCAAGGGTGAGAGACAGGCAGGACATCAGCATGATAAGAACTACAGTGTGATAAGAACCAGATAGGCCCGACCTGCTCTGCCTATGCTCAGGTGCCCCAGCACCTGTACAACTCCAGGGGCTTAGAGGATGCTGGGAAGAAAAGGAGGAAACGGTGGCTCACACTTGTAATCCTAGCACTTTGGGAGGCTGAGGCAGGCAGATCGCTGAGGCCAGGAGTTTGAGACCAGACTGGCCAATATGGCAAAACCCCGTCTCTATTAAAAATATAAAAATAAGCCAGGCATGGTGGCAGGTGCCTGTAATCCCAGCTACTCAGGAGGCTGAGGCAGGAGAATCACTTGAACCTGGGAGGCAGAGGTTGCGGTGAGCTGAGATTGCACCATTGCACTCCAGCCTGGGTGACAGAGTGAGACTCTGTCTCAAAAAAAAAAAAAAAAAAAAAGGAGGAAGAAGAGATGCTGGGAGCAACCCCGTGGACTCCCAGGACAACAGGGCTGAGAGGCGGCAGAGCAAGGACTGCCTGGTGCCCATGGAGTCTGCCTGAGCAGTCAGTGAGCATGTCAGGAAGGATTAACAGTGGGCATGCCCACAGCGCCAAGGACGTGCCAGGTACCGCACGGGAGCTGCCTATCAGCCTCCCCAGGCTCATCTCACCACCACCCTACAGTCCCTCTACCCCATGGGGCTATTGTGAGGAAACTGAGGCTCAGAGAAGCTAAGCAGGTTACAAAAGGGGCACGGGGCTCCTAAGAGGAGAGCTGAGGCTACAGCTGGCGAGCTCCGCCCTCCACGACAGAGCCATGGCACGTGCATTCCAGCGGCAAGAGCTGGAGGGGAGACAATGTTTCCCAAGAGGGACATGTGCCAACTCTCCATGAGTCCTTTCTGTGCACAGGCTGGGGCTGAGTGTTTGACGTCTGTTAACTCACAGTCACGGTGACCCTGTGGATGGGCACTGTCACTCACCTGGATGTGGTTACGGACATAGGCACAGCGGGGTTGGGGGACTTGCCCAGGGATACAGGGCTGCAAAGCCGTAATTTGAACCTAGGCAGTCGGCTCCCGAGCCCTCAGTCCCTCTTGGCGGAATTGTGCGGCCAGGTGCTGTCTTAGGGTCTTGTGTGCACCCAGGTTGCCTCATTCAGTCCTTGTGCCACCCCTCCCAGGTAGGTGCCATCCTCCTGCTTTACAGATAACATCACTGAAGAATTCATTCCCAATGGCATGGAGAGAAGAACTCTGCCCTGGACTCCAGGCCCCGCTGGGACAGGCGCACAACCTGGGCCGCTCTGGCACGGACAGTGCACACCCGGGCGCGCGAAAGGAACCGGGCGAGGCGGGGGCGCGGGGCACTCACCTCGGGGAAGGCCCCATCGGCGAAGACCGTCAGCAGCGACGTCTTCCCGCAGCCGCCGTCCCCCACCAGGACCACCTTGACGGAACACACGCCTTGGGGGGACTCCTCGCCCGCGGCCTGGGCCGCCGTCATCCCGGGCCGGGCAAGGAGCGGGCGGGCAGGCGGCTGCGGCGCAGGGACCGGGACTGCGCGGGGCAGGCCCGGCGGGGCAGGAATGTGGAAGGGGCGGGGCGGCGGGAGGAAGTGCGAGCTGGGCGCCCCGAGAGTCAGGTGAGAGGCTCGGGCTGCTGGGCTGGGGCCCTTCCCCTCCAGGCCCGCTAGGCCCCTGAAGAAACGCTGCCCGAGCACCTACTGTGTGCGGGCGGCGCTGGGGCCACGGGAGGTCGGAAGGGAGAGGACAAACAGCAAGCCGTGACAGTGGGAGGGGGTGTCCAGTGCTGGGTCCCAGATCCCGGGCAGGAGCCAGTGACCTTTACCAAATGAATGAATGAATGAATGAATTGTGCATTTCTCCAGGGCCCTGAGGACAGAGAACAACACAGGTGCTTCCTGCCAGGTGGGAAGAGGATGACCTACTTATGGGTCAGTCACCGGCCCTACCAGGCCTGGCTGGCCCTCCCTCCACCGGCACGAGGAAGCTTTGCCGCAGTTGGGCAGCCCCCTGGCTCACACTGGCTGGTCACGATCTAGGAAAGCGATGGAACCTTCCCTCTATAAAGTATGAATGTTTCTTATTATCACACCGTGAGATGTCCCCCTGGTGCCCAAGGGCCTGGGGACCCTGAACTGTTCAAGACCAAGTCCAGGCCCTGCCTTGAGAAGCCCACAGCCTAGAACCGTAGACAGGCAGGCCATCAGTGTGATCAGAACTACAGCGAGGGCAGGGACAGGCAGCAGGACGGGAGTAGGGGAAAGGAGCTCCTCGCCCAGGTTGAAGGAGGCAGGAAACCCTTCTGAAAAGAGCCTCAGAGTATTGAGGAAAAAGTGAGACAGTCAGGTGGGGGAGGGAAAAGGTGTTCCACAGGAGATTGCCACAGGTGCGAGGCCGTGGAGGCCGGAGCGGAATGCTGCCCCGCCGCCCCAGCAGAGGGTGAGGCTCGCCTGGGGAGCTGGTGCTTGCACAGAAGAGCACTTTGGATGCCAGGAATAAATCCAGCGTTGAACTGGAAACCCATTGTCACCTGATCTCTCCACCTCTCCTAATGACCGGAGTTGAAATCTTTTAAAAATGGGCACAAGGGTCTTCCCAGATCTTGGACTGTTTCTACTGAAGCTTAAAAGAACAGGGAGCAGTTGTTGTTAGGTCCCGCCTATTTATTCATTTATTTTTATTTTTTATTTATTTATTTTTTGAGACGAAGTCTCGCTCTTGTCTCCTAGGCTGAAGTGCAATGGTACGATCTCGGTTCACTGCAATCTCCACCTCCCGGGTTCAAGCAATTCTCCTGCCTCCTCAACCTCCTGAGTAGCTGGGATTACAGGCCCCAGCCACCATGCCCAGCGATTTCTTTTTAAGAGACAGGCTCTCACTATGTTGCCCGGGCTGGAGTGCAGTGGCTATTTACAGGCGCGATCCCACTACTGATCAGTACGGGAGTTTTGACCTGCTCTGTTTCCAACCTGGGCCGGTTCATCCCTCCTTAAGCAACCTGGTGGTCCCTGCTCCCGGGAGGTCATCACATTGATGCCGAACTTAGTGTGGACACCCAGTCGGCATAGCGCACTACAGCCCAGAACTCCTGGCTCAAGCGATCCTCCAGCCTCAGCCCCCTGAGTAGCTGGGACTACAGACACGTGCCATTGCACCTGGCTAATTTTTGTATTTTTAGCAGAGACGGGGTTTCACCATGTTGGCCAGGCTGGTCTTGAACTCCTGAACTCAGGTGATCCACCCACCTCAGCCTCCCAAAGTGCTGGGATTACAGGCGTGAACCACTTCGCCCAGCTGTCCCCTAATTTATGCTGGTCATGATATCATCCCTCATGGGGTTCAAAGTCAGGCAGGTGAAAAAGCACCTTCAGCCTCCTTTGAACTCACTGTGTTCTAAAGAGGCAGCTGGGGCAGGAGTCACTCACTATGTGGAGAGGCAGAGCCCAGCTCCCTGACTCCTCTGCCTGGCTCCCGCTCCGGGCTGTGGTCCACAGGCTGGATGGAGCCTCCCCAGGACAGCTCTGCCTTCCAGGTGCCCCTTCCTCCCTGAAACTGCCATAGGGCTGGGCAGTGACTTGGCACCGGGCTGGGCAGGTAGCTCCTGAGCAGGGCTCCCCACCCCAAGGAGTGGTGGGAGGGGCCCCACCCTCTTGGATCAGCTGTCAGCATCTTCCTCCGCACTGCTGCTGTCATCAGGCCTTGGGTGGCAAGGCTGGAAGGCAGGTGGGGCCAGACTGGGGGTGGAGGGAGGCAGAGGCGTTTGGCCTTGGTTGCTATAGGGATAATCACTGTAATGACACACTTGACGTCTGTCAGCCTGTACAGTTTCACTGAGCATTTCCTAATAATAATAGCACCCATTAATGGATTGCAAGCCATGTGTAGCCACTGTTCCCTAGGAGGTAGGGACTCTTAGCTCCCTTTCACAGATGAGGGGCCTGAGGCCCAGAGAGGCTAAGTTGTGGTGTAAGATCCACAGCTAGTAAGAGGCTGAACTAGAATTTGGGTCCAGGCCTGACCCCAAAGCCAGGGTGTCTCCGTTCTCAGACAGCCTGCACACCTCAGCTGCACAATTTTCCTTCAGGTCTCAGACCACAAGGTAGACCAAGCAGATGATCTGCTTCCCCTCATTTTAAAGATTTGGGAACTGAGCCTCAGACAGAGGCAGAGGCATGTCTTAGGCCAGCAGGACACAGCCAAGATTCTATCTGATGTCAAGCCCCAGCCTCACCCCCGCCTTATGCTTACGCTCCTGCGAGAGGGAGATTAGTCACCAGGCCACAGAAATCGGCTCTGGTCGGCAGGGAATCTCCCCGAATCTCAGACATTGCTGAACCTGGGACCGCACTGTTTTCCTGGAATTTATTTTTAGAGTGGTGGCGCAGGTCACACAGTCCGCCTGGCCAGGGTACTGTTTACTGTTTTACTGTTTACTGAGGCTTTGCTGGACTTGCAGCCTGTGGGTGACTCAGGCCCCTCTCTCAGGCTGGCACCCAGCTGTGGCTCAGGACGGTATGTCCAGTAGATCACCTGGCTGGACAAAGCAAAGGGACAGAAGGAAAAGAACAGGCCGGGCGCAGTGGCTCACGCCTGTAATCCAAGCACTTTGGAGGCCAAGGAGGGCGGATCACCTGAGGGTCGGGAGTTCAGGACCAGCCTGACCAACATGGTGAAACCCCGTCTTCGGAAAAAAAAAAGGAAAAGAACAGAGTGAGGAAGAGAGGAAGGAAAGAAGGAAGGAAGGACGGACGGAAGAGGGGCAGGCTTACAAGAACAAACTGAAGAAATGAATAAAGGAACAAATGCTTGCATGGATGAACGAATGTCACGTGACATGAATGGAGAGTCTGTGGACAGGTGACCACTCTCCAGCCTCCGCCTACTCCAAGGCCCCCTGGCCTCACCCCCTGCCCGTTTTCTCACCCCCCACCCCCATGCTAAGGCCTAACCCTGCGCCATCCTGATCTCGTCTCCGCTGCCCTCATGTGGTGGCTCAGCTCCCTGCACGGTCATCACCTGGGGCTGCCTCCCTGCTCAGGGCTCCTGGCTTGAGGGTATGGAGTGCTTGTGGATGGCTGAATAAAGGGAAAAATGTATGCAGAGGGTGGGTAGAACCTCAGAGAGACAGCCTTTCCCCTTGGGAGGGCTTGGCAGGGTGCACGGGCCCTGGTGTGTAGCTCCCGAAGCATCCCCTGTCCTCCAAGCTTTCTCCTCCCCTCCCCTCCCCTCCTCTCTCCTCCCCTACCCCCTCTCCTCTCCTCTTTCTTCCTTGATGGAGGCTCGCTCTGTCCCCAGGCTGGAGTGCAATGGCGCGATCTCAGCAATCTCAGCTTACTGCAACCTCTGCCTACCCTGCCTCAAGTGAGTTCAAGTGATTTCCCTGCCTCAGCGTCCCAAGTAGCTGGGATTACAGGCACATGCCACCATGCCTGGCTAACTTTTTGTATTTTAGTAGAGATGGGGTTTCACCATGTTGGTCAGGATGGTCTCAAACTCCTGGCCTAGTGATCCACCTGCCTTGGCCTCCCAAAGTACTGGGATTGCAGGCGTGAGCCACCAAGCCTGGCCTTGCCTCCTTTTTTTTTTCTCTTTTTCTCAGATAGAGTCTTGCCCAGGCTGGAGTACAGTGATGCAATCTCAACTCACTGCAACCTCCGCCTCCTGAGTTCAAGTGATTCTCCTACCTCAGCCTCCCAAGTAGCTGGGATTACAGGCGCCCACCACGATGCCCAGCTAACTTTTGCATTTTTAGTAGAGACAGGGTTTCACCATGTTGGCCGGGCTGGTCTTGAACTCCTGACCTTAGGTGATCTGCCCACCTCGGCCTCCCAAAGTGCTGGGATTACAGGGCCCAGGCAGCCTCAATTTTTCTTTAAGCAGTCCCCCAATGTCGCACGCTTGAACAGTTTTTTTTTTTTAGTTTTTAAGACAGAGTTTACCTCATTCTCGCAGGCTGGAGTGCTGTGGTAGGATCACAGCTCATTGCAGCCTTGAACCTTGGGGTTCAAGTAGCTGGGAGGCTGAGGTGGGGCTACAGAAATGGGGTCACACCACTTTGCCAGGCTGCCCTTGAACTCCTGGCCTGAAGGAAACTTCCCACCTCCCCAGCATCCGGACACACTTTTTCTATTTTTGACCCACATAAACACTATGCTGGGTCGGAGTTTGTTACCTAACCTTCTCCAGCCAGCAGCACACAGGACGCAGCGGGAGGTGGAGGTTACCGGGCTCCACTCTGCAGAGAAGACAACCCAGCTACTAGACGACACACCTCCGCGTGAAGTCGACAACGGTCCGCGCGCCTCTGTGACGTCGAAGCTCCGGGCAAGGGAGGGGGTGTGTCCGAGCTCCCCCGTGAGGGAGGGGGTGTGTCCGAGCTCCCCTCGAGGGAGGGGGGTGTGTCCGAGCTCCCTGTGAGGGAGGGGGGTGTGTCCGAGCTCCCTGTGAGGGAAGGGGGTTTGTCCAAGCTCCCGGCGAGGGAGGGGGTGTGTCCGAGCTCCCGGCGAGGGAGGGGGTGTGTCCGAGCTCCCGGCGAGGGAGGGAGTGTCTCCGAGCTCCCCAAGAGGGAGGGGGTGTGTCCGAGCTCCCCGGCAAGGGAGGGGCTGTGTCCGAGCTCCCCTGCGAGGGAAGGGGGTGTGTCTGAGCTCCCCGCGAGGGAGGGGGGCTGTGTCCGAGCTCCCCGCAAGGGAGGGGGGGTGTGTCCGAGCTCCCCACGAGGGGGGGGTGTGTCTGAGCTCCCAGCAAAGGAGGGGGTGTGTCCGAGCTCCCCGAGAGGGAAGGGGGTTTGTCCAAGCTCCCAGCGAGGGAGGGGGTGTGTCCGAGCTCCCGGCAAAGGAGGGGTTGTGTCCGAGCTCCCCCGCGGGGGAAGCGGTGTGTCCGAGCTCCCCCACGAGGGAAGGGGGTGTGTCCGAACTCCCGGCAAAGGAAGGGGTGTGTCCGAGCTCCCGGCAAGGGAGGGGGTGTGTCCGAGCTCCCCCGCGGGGGAGGGGTTGTGTCCGAGCTCCCCCACGAGGAAAGGGGGTGTGTCCGAGCTCCCCGCGAGGGAGGGGGGGTGTGTCCGAGCTCCCGGCGAGGGAGGGGGTGTGTCCGAGCTCCCCCACGAGGGAAGGGGGTGTGTCCGAACTCCCGGCAAAGGAGGGTGTGTGTCCGAGCTCCCAACTGAGGGGGTGTATCCGAGCTCCCCCACGAGGGAAGGGGGTGTGTCCGAGCTCCCCCACGAGGGAAGGGGGTGTGTCCGAGCTCCCCGCGAGGGAAGGGGCTTTGTCCGAGCTCCCGGCGAGGGAGGGAGTGTCTCCGAGCTCCCCGAGAGGGAGGGGGTTTGTCCGAGCTCCCCGGCAAGGGAGGGGCTGTGTCGGAGCTCCCTCGCGAGGGAAGGGGGTGTGTCCGAGTGCCCCGCGACGGAGGGGGTGTGTCCGAGCTCCCAGAGAGGGAGGGGGTGTGTCCGAGCTCCCGGCAAAGGAGGGGGTGTGTCCGAGCTCCCGGCAAGGGAGGGGGTGTGTCCGAGCTCCCCCACGAGGGACGGGGGTGTGTCCGAGCTCCCCGCGAGGGAGGGGGGGGTGTGTCCGAGCTCCCCCACGAGGGAAGGGGGTGTGTCCGAACTCCCGGCAAAGGAGGGGTTGTGTCCGAGCTCCCGGCAAGGGAGGGGGTGTGTCCGAGCTCCCCCGCGGGGGAGGGGGTGTGTCCGAGCTCCCCCACGAGGGAAGGGGGTGTGTCCGAGCTCCCCGCGAGGGAGGGGGGGTGTGTCCGAGCTCCCCGCGAGGGAAGGGGGTTTGTCCGAGCTCCCGGTGAGGGAGGGGGTGTGTCCGAGCTCCTGGAGAGGGAGGGAGTGTCTCCGAGCTCCCCGAGAGGGAGGGGGTGTGTCTGAGCTCCCCGGCAAGGGAGGGGCTGTGTCCGAGCTCCCCCGCGAGGGAAGGGGTTGTGTCCGAGCTCCCCGCGAGGGAGGGGGGTGTGTCTGAGCTCCCCGCGAGGGAGGGGGGCTATATCTGAGCTCCCCACAAGGGAGGGGGGTGTGTCCGAGCTCCCCACGAGGGTGGGGTGTGTCTGAGCTCCCGGCAAAGGAGGGGGTGTGTCCGAGCTCCCCTCGAGGGAGAGGGGTGTGTCCGAGCTCCCGTCGAGGGAGGGGGGGTGTGTCCGAGCTCCCCGCGAGGGAGGGGGGGTGTGTCTGAGCTCCCCGCGAGGGAGGGGGGCTGTGTCTGAGCTCCCCGCGAGGGAGGGGGGGGTGTGTCCGAGCTCCCCACGAGGGGGGGTGTGTCTGAGCTCCCGGCAAAGGAGGGGGTGTGTCCGAGCTCCCCGAGAGGGAAGGGGGTTTGTCCGAGCTCCCAGCGAGGGAGGGGTTGTGACTGAGCTCCCGGCAAAGGAGGGGGTGTGTCCGAGGTCCCGGCAAGGGAGGGGGTGTGTCCGAGCTCCCCCACGAGGGAAGGGGGTGTGTCCGAGCTCCCCGCGAGGGAGGGGGGGTGTGTCCGAGCTCCCCCACGAGCGAAGGGGGTGTGTCCGAACTCCCCGCGAGGGAGGGGTTGCATCTGAGGGGATGCGTCCTCATCTCTACCAAAAAAAAAAAAAAAAGAACTACACAACAAAATTAGGCATGGTTGTGCATGCCTGTAGTCCCAGCTACTTGGGAGGCTGAGGTGGGAGGATTACTTGCGCCTGGAAGTTGAGGCTGCAATGAGCCAAGATGATGCCACTGCACTTCAGCCTGGGTGACAGGGGGAGATCCCCATATCTTTTTAAAAAAATGGCCTGGCACACACCTGTAATCCCAGCACTTTGGGAGGCCAAGATGGGTGGATCACTTGAGGTCAGGAGTTCAAGACCAACCTGGCCAACATGGTGAAACCCCATCTCTACTAAAAATACCACAAAAAATTAGCTGGGCTTGGTGGCAGACACTTGTAATCCTAGCCTCTCAGGAGAGGCAGGAGAATTGCTTGAACCCGGGAGGCGGAGGGTGCAGTGAGAGGAGATCCTGCCATTACACTCCAGGCTGGGCAACAGAGTGAGACTGTGTCTCAAAAATAAAAATAAAAATAGGCAGGGTGTGGTGGCTCACCCTTGTAATCCCAGCACTTTAGGAGGCTGAGGTGGGTGGATCACAAGGTCAGGAGATCGAGACCATCCTGGCTAACATGGTGAAACCCCATCTCTACTCAAAATGCAAAAATTAGCCAGGTGTGGTGGCATGTGCCTGTAGTCTCAGCTACTTGGGAGGCTTAGGCAGGAGAATACCCTGAACCCAGGAGGTGAAGGTTGCAGTGAGCTGAGATTGCACCACTGCACTCCAGCTTGGGTGACAGAGCGAGACTCCGTCTCAAAAAAAATAAAAAAATAAAAATAAAAAAGGGAACCAGTTGTATACTCAGGTGTGTACTGCATGTTACTATTTTGGTTAGGTTAAAACTTACAGCTGTGGCATGTGTCTGTCGACATGTGGTAAAAATCTAAAGATGTGTTGGGGATGGGAGTGTAGGTGCAGATAGAATTATTTGCAATATTTTCTTTCTTATAAAAAGAGCATTCTGGAGCAAACATGGGAAAATGCAAACATTTACTTATTTGTAGTCTTCAGGGACATTTATTTTTTGGTTTGATCTTTTCGTTTTTATTTTTTTTGAAGCAGGGTCTCACTCTGTCACCCAGCCTCGAATGCAGTGGTGTAACCTCGGCTCACTCCAACCTCCACCTCCTGGGCTCAAGTGATCCTCCCACCTCAGCCTCCCAAGTAGCTGGGACCACAGGCACACACGACCACACCCGGCTAATTTTTCTATTTTCGTAGAGACGGGGTCTCACCATGTTGGCCAGGCTAGTCTCAAACTCCTGGGCTCAAGTGCTCCTCCCACCTCGGCCTCTCAATGTGCTGGGATTACAGGCATGAGTCACCACACCTGGCCTTCACAATTAAAAATTAAATAAACTTGTGTAAATGAACTTCCCATTTCAGGTGATATAGTGATATATTAGATTTTCAGAAGTAGAATTTATGGGGATGAGGTCCTGAGATTTTTGTTTTTATGAGGCAACGTCTCACTCTTGCCCGGGCTGGAGTGCAGTGGTGTGATCATAGCTCACTGCAGCCTCCAGCTCCTGGGTTCAAGTGATCCTCCTGTCTCAGCTTCCCAAGTAGCTGGGACTACAGGCACGCTACCACACCTGGCTAATTTGTAATATATTTTGTAGAGGCAGGGTCTTGCTATTTTACCCAGGCTGGTCCCAAATTCCTGGCCCCAAGCAATTCTCCTGCCTTGGCCTCCCAAAGTGCTTGGATGAGGTGTGAGCCACCGTGCCCAGCCCCAAGATCCTGAGACTTAAGGCTTCATTGGGTCTTTCCAGGTCATGATGGCCCAGGCCCCAGGAGACAGTCTGAGGCCAAGTGCTCCTGACATGGAGGACTTCGGCCTGGTGAAGCCACCTCACCCACCAGCCCATGTTGCTGTGAAGAGGAAGCAAGTCCTTTGGGAGAGCCAAGAGGAATCCCAGGACCTCACACCAACTGTGCCCTGGCAGGAGATCTTGGGGCAGCCTCCCGCCCTGGGAACCACCCAGGTAAGGTGCACGGCTGTGACACAATCTGTCTCTGAGGGCTCTGCTGCACAGCCCAGGGAGCCCGAGACATGTCCTAACCCCTAGGGAGGCTGCTTTTGAGAAAGTTGCTGCAGGCATTTGTGTCTCACCACTTGCACGTTGGCTGTGCACACCAGCATGTATTTTACACGTAGGCACATCCCTGTTCAGATTTTTCGCCTTTCAGGCGCTCAGCAGCCCTGTGTGGCTAGTGCTGCTCTAGAACTGGGCCTGGCACGTGGCAGGTATATAAAACGTTTGCTGTTGCTGTCCTGGTCAAGGCTGGTCCCTCATGGGCCTCCACTGCCTGACCTGGGAAGGTACACCTAGGCCTTTTTGCCACTGAAGAGAAAGGCAGGGGCTGGCAAGTCCCAGGCCAGGGCGTGCTGAGGAGTCTTGACCTCAGAGCCAAAAGGACCTGAATTCGAATCCCAGCTGTCTACCCAGGGCCCCTTGTGTATAAAATGGGCTAGTCCTCTGAAATCCCAAAACCAGGAATAATTAAATGGGTAGCTCTGGCTGGGCACCATAGCTCACACCTGTAATCCCAGAACTTTGTGAGGCCGAGGTGGGCGGATCACTTGAGGTCAGGAGTTCAAGACCAGCCTGGCCAATATGGAGAAACCCCATCACTACTAAAAATACAAAAATTAGCCAGGATTGTAGGTGCACACCTGTAATCCCAGCTGAGGTAGGGGAATCGCTGGAACCAGGGAGGTGGAGGTTACAGTGAGCTGAGATCACACCACTGCACTTAGCCTGGGGTGGCAAAGCAAGACTCTGTCTCAAAAAAAAAAAAAAACGAGGCAGGTAGCTCCAGGCCAGTTAGCATCAGCGGGATGCTTGTCAAAAACCCAGCTGCCTGGGAATTTGAGTTTTTTAGCAAATGGCCTCTGATGACTCTCGTGCCTGGCCAGGTGGCCCTGTGTCAGGAGCCTGGCAGGTAAAAGAGGCCGCACTGGGCTCACCCTGCAGAGGAAGCCGCCATTTCTTACCTCTCCGCCCTTAGGTCTCGGAGGTCACGTTGCAGGAGATGCTGCTGGAGGTCCTCAGCACCGACTTGGATGCGATGCTCAGCTGCCCTGAACAGCTGCGGCTCTTCCTCCTAGCCCAGCAGGAGGTGCCCTCTAGGCTCAAGAAGCTGGTGGGATCCGTCAACCTATTTTCGGATGAGAATGTTCCCAGGTGTGAGGGAGGTGGGTGGATTTGCCCTCCCTGGGGCCGTGGGACTGCATCTGGCCAAGCCCAGATTGGCCGTGTGGCCTGGCGGTGCCCCGGCTGCTGTTGGCACCCTGGCCCTTGCCGGTGAGGCAAGCATTCCCTGAGTCTCCTGTCCCCCACAGGCTGGTGAACGTGCTGAAGATGGCAGCCTCCTCCGTGAAGAAGGAGCGTAAGCTGCCCGCCGTCACTCTGGAGCTGCTCTGCCTGGCACTCAAGGAAGACAAGTTTCTGCGGTTCTGGAAGAGGGTGGTGGAACAGGGGCTGCTGAAGCTGCAGTTCTGGCCAGCCAGGTGCGTGCAGCACGTGGCCTCTCTCGGCCCCCTTCCCTGTCTGTGAAGTGGGGCTGGGCCACCAGTCCTGAGGTCCCTGCAGGGGGGCCAAGGGCTCTGACCATGCTCTGTCCCACACCCCCTCTTAGCTACCTGTGTTTCCACCTGCTGGGCGCCACCCTGCCCCTGCTCACCGCTCAGCCCTAGGTCACATGTCACTCAGTGACTAACACAGTCCTTGGTCCATCCCTGTGTTCTCCTGACATGCGTGAGTGGTGCCCTGGAGCTGGGGTCCATCCTAACCCTTGACAGTCTCCAGTGGGGCTGGGTGTGTGGGGGGTGGGGACAGTGGCAGCACCTGTGGCAGGGGACACCCACCCAGTCCTTGGAGGTGCAGTGTACCTGGGAGTTTGTCAGGCTGGGAGGCCTTGGGGAGTGCAGAAAGGGCAAAGAGCATCCCAATGGGAGGCGGTCAGACCTCCAGCTGGGAGGTCAGGCGAGGCGTGAGGCCACAGGCCCCTGTACCCTCGCAAACCCTGACCCTCTTGGGGCTGGGGCCACAGAGGCATTTTCAGCAGGAGCATCGGCGTGGGGAAGGCTGTGGGTCTGGTTTCCCTTTTCGGAAATGACTGGCAGCGTGAAGAAAGCTTTGGGCAGGGCTGGGCTGGAGGCAGGCCCAGCAGGGAGGCGATGGCAGGCCGGGGAGAGCCAGGCAGGCGCCAGGTACAGACCTGCCTTCAGGGCTCAGGTGCTGGGTAGTTGAAGGCCTGGGCTCCTGGGCACTGCGCGGATGGTCTGCAGGCGGGGGGCGTGACTGGCGGTCATCCTCCACTCAGCCCCAGGCCACACCTTCTCAGACAGTTCTGCCAGCGTGCGTGGACAGTGTTGCTCATTGAGCATCCTGCCCCTCGTCCCCACTCTGTCCCGGCCCTGCAGGGCCACATAGCGTTCTGAGCACAGAACCCTCGCCTCGCTTTACAAAAGGCCTGGAGGCCACTGTCCCATGAGGGATGAGTATGGACAGGAGAGGTGCGCCAGGCGGGTGGTTGGCCCTGGTGCAGACCCCCTCGGGGAGCTGTTCTGTTCTCCCCTGGGGTGCCCCCTCGCCCAAGCACGCCGAGCCCACATAGCTCCCAAGCAACCTGCAGGCGACCCTGCCTTCCTCGGTGGCCTCGGTCACGTCTGTCTTCCAGGTCTGTTTCCTCACCTGTAAAGTGGGACTTGCTTGGCGCTGCTTGGCAGAGCGGGGTGGACCGAGAGTGTTCTGACCAGCTCTTGTCCTCACCACCAGCAGGCACTACGTGTGCCATGGCCGTCGCTACTGCCACGACTTGGGTGACCGCGTCGAGGCCCTGCATGGCCAGGTGTCGCGGCTGGTGGAGCAGGCTGGCCGCCAGCCTGACTCCTCTACCGCCCTCTGCCACTTCAATGCCTCGCTCTACCTGCTCCAGGTCTCGAAGGGCGGCACTGCCGAGGGGCGCATGCACGAGACGCAGGAGGAGCTGGAGGCTGGCACCGACCCCAGCCCAGCGCCCGACGACCCGTAGGTGAGCAGGGCCCGGCCCAGGCAGAGCCCACGCACTTCACACTTCCCCAGTCCGAAGCTAGCCCAGTCTCTGCTCCCATCCCAGGAAGAATTTTCCCAAATGCTAAAGGAGAACAAAGAGGAAATCCTAGGAAATACAGAGTATTCATGCTGGCAGTCTCACAAAGGCTAGGTATCAACTCGTGCGACAACCAAAGGGACCCCCAATGGCTATTACAAGTGGGCACCTCGAGCACAGCATGGGAACCCCATGCCCGGCCTCCAAACCTCCCGGCTCCTGCTCTTCTCCCCAGAGCGGGGCCCTCTTCCTTACCCCCGTGAGGCACAGCATGTTATGATGTGAAGGCCGAGGCTGGGGGCGGTCACACCTGTCTCTCCATGTGTTTCAGCTCCCAGCCTGCTGAGCACAGCCCTTGCTGACCTGGGCTGGCCCTGGAGGAGGGGTGTGCTTGCTCCCATACACAGGAATGGCCTGCAGGCCCCTCACTGCAGTCACAGACATAGCCCTGAACTGTCAAGAAACTATACCCTCAGAGCGGGAAATACCCATGTAGAGAGAGAAAGCCAGCATCTCAGGACAGATTGCCTCCTCTACTCCAGGGATTCTCCAGGGGCTATTAGGAGGCTGGGCTGGTTTATCTCCTCTGCCTAGAAGGCCCTGGGGTGGTCAATGTGAACACATTAAAAGGAAGACCAGCTTTCCCAGAAATGACTGCACCACAGCTGAGATCAATGGTGTGACATGATTATCCTTGCTGTCCTCCAAGCTGGGATTCATGCAGATCATCAAAAACTGATCGTGACTCCCAAGTGCTCTGAAGGGCTACATATCAACTGACAAGACTCAGAGTGAGGGCTGAAAAAAAGAGAGGGTGCTCCTGGTGGAGCACGGAGAGAGGCAGCAGTGGGTGGGGGACTGTGGCTTGACCTGTCTGCCCTGGCAGGGATGGGAGACAAAGGTGGCAGCAGGTGGCTGTGCACAGCTTTGTCACGGAGGGCAGGCCAGGAGCACCTGCCCCATCTGCCCTAGCCCCATATATTGGGTTGGGCTAGCCTGACTCGGGGTGGGATTAGCTATGATTCCTGCCCTGGGGGTTGTCCAGCCCAGATTTCCACTGGTCCAAGCTGCAGAAAGTGGTAGGACCGCCCAGAGCTTCTTAGAAATACATCCTCCATGTCCAGGCCAGCAGCCTGGGAGATGAGACGGGGTTGGAGGAAACAGAGGCCCAGGACGGGGCAAGTTCTGCCTGGAATGCACAATGGCTGGAGTCCAGAGCCCAGGATGCAGCCCCAGCTGGGTATGGCCCTCCTGCTGCCCAGGGAGGAGGTGGATGCCCAGGGTGGAGACGGATGCCCAGGGCAGGTCCTCCCAGGCCCCTGCTTGGAGTTCCTTGCAGTCATGAGTTCCTCGGAGAGAGAGGACATGCCTGTGAAAAATCACCACCAGTCCTGTGTGGCCAAAAGGCTCCTGCCCACCAGGGCCAGGGCAGAGCAGCAACGGGTGCTGGGATCCCACACGGCTCGTGCCAGCACGTCCTCCCCTGCACACGCCACGCCACCCTTCCCTGAGGCAGACACCAGGAGAGAAGGGTACATCCCTTTGTCCCCCAGATGACGTGTGTTGGTGGGAGGCAGAGAGTGGACAAGGATGAAACCTGGCTTTGGGGGAGGGGATGAAGTGTGTGTGCCCATTCTCCTCTTTCTCCCTCCCCACTCCCCGACAGTCTAGCCTCAACCCCAGGAGCCCTCCAGGCAGAGCCATCCGCGGGGTGTCTGGGGATGCCCTGTGCTTTCGGAGGGCCTGCTGTGCTCTTAGAATGTGTTACTCGCCATCAGTATATTTGCTTGCAGTCACTCCAATAAAAAGGTGTCACCCCCATTTTACAGGTGAGGAAACTGAAGCCCAGCAGGGTTAAGAGGTTTGCAGGTCAGCAATAATGGCTGCTGTCTTGCCAGCCCAGCCAGGTGGAAGGCAGGAAAGCTGGGCCAGGAGCCCCCCATCCTCAGCGTCCCACAGTTCTCCATCTCCGTAACGAGCTGCCAGGCTGACGTTCAGGAACAAAGTGTCCCTTGGGGGCACCCCTCCCAGGTGGGACAGAATCCTGCATCTGGGCCCGGTGCCAGCTGCCCTGTGCAGGTGCATGGTGCAGAAGCCTGGCTTATTTCAGGCTGACAGCCAGGCCCTCCTGGTGCAGGGGTTCAGGCAGCAGGCAAGCCCTGCAACAGCCGGGCCCATCGCCTCGGGTGCCAATGCTGACCCCAAGTGAGAGCAGGGCCTGGCCCTCAGCCCTCGGAGCCTTCACACAGGGTACGGAATTTCATGCCCATGTGGAGATCGCTGGGGGTTGGAGAAAACCTCAGGTCACGCCCACTGCCAAAGCCACCCTGAGCAGGGAGGGGATGCCTGGGGGTGTGTTGACCACTCCCCTTCAGGCAACGCCCCCTCTGCCTTCTTTCTCCCTGCTATATGAAGTGCCTGCTGCTGCATCTAGGGCTCCAGGGTGGACGCTGTAATTTCTGTCTTGGAAAGCTCACCTCGTGCATGACCAAAGGCACTGAGAGCCAGAAGGGCCCAGTGTGGCCCTGGGGGCAGGGGGCCATGGTATGTGAGTCAGCCCAGTTGGTAAAATGGACACTAAATTGAACATTACTAAATGGACAGAGGGAGGGTGCACTCTGAGGGGAGGAGGGGCCGGGGTGGCAGGAGTTGGGAGGCAAAGGGACTCAGGTATATTGGTCATGCCCAAAACTGCAGTCGTTTTCCCCACCTCATATGCAGTAGGAACCATAGTAAGATGCACAGAATCAGGAGTCAGACACGGATTCAAAATCTGCAGCTCGCTCACATGTGTGAGCTTGGACAAGCCTGCAGACCTCTCTCAGCCTCCATTTCCTCATCTGTAAAGCTGGGCGACCGCTGTCCTCACAGGTTCTTAGGAGGCCAGAGTTGAATAAGACAATGCACAGGAAGCACCTGGTACCCTGCGGGCACTCAAGGAATGGCAGCTCCGGAGGCCCCCCAACCACCCATTTCAACCTGGTGGTCTCCTGCAGATCAGCAGGGCGGCTGTCCTGGCCATGGGCATCTGGACCCAGGATGCCCTACCTCAGCATCCTGGCCTCCAGCACCTTCACCGCCTCCGCCTGCATCCTCATCTGGGCAGGTACTCTCGTCATGGTGACCGGTTTCCTGGGCTTCAGCACCATCTCCCAGGAGCAGAAGGGCTGCCTCTCCATGGTGAGTGCCTGCCCCATGCTCTGCAGGGAGGGGGACCCTGCACCACCACCCTATTTCCCAGTGAGCTTCCCAGCATGTAAGAGGGGCTTCAGCCCTTGAGTGGGAAGGGGCTGAGGTCATGGGACAGCCAGAGAGGCATTGGCTGCTCTCGGGCCTGGGGTTCTCCAGGAACTTAGGACATAAGCCAGGAGGCCAGCCTCGGCAGCTGCAGTAGGGACTCCTCCGCAGCTCAGCCTCTCCTCCTCCTCCTCCTCCTCCGCCCCTTCCTTCTTCTCCCTCTGCCTCTTCTCCTTCTCCCTTCCCTTCTCCTTCATCTCCTCCTTCTCCCTCTTCCTCTGCCTTCTCTTCCTCCTCCTCCTCCTTTTTTCCCTCCTCCTCCTCTCCCTCTCTTTCCTCCCTTCTCTTCCTGTTTCTCTTCCTCCTCCTTCCAGACTTGATCGTGGCAATTTTCAAAGATATGCAAAAATGTTAAAAGCGCTGTAATGAAGCTCCATCTTCCCATCGCCCAGGGCTCCACAGTCCACCTCCATGCCCTGGCCTGCACCCTCCCCTCCATCCCACCCCTCCCCACCCCAGGGCGGGTTTGCAGCAATCCCAGAGAGCAAATCATCTGTCCATATTTCAGCACATTTCTGAAAGAGCAATAATTTTTTAAAAACATTTAAAAAACAAAAACTTCAGTATGAACTTCTAAAACTTAACAATCCTCTTTTAGAAAACACGGTAATATTACCATTATCATATCTAAAAACAATTAACAGCCGATTCCTCCATATCATGAAACAGCCAAGCAGTTTCAGATCTCCCCAACTGACCTTTAGCTGTTCTTTTTAAAAAAGTTGTTTGAGCGAGAATCTAAATTAGGTCCACGTGTTAAAATGGGTTGATGTGCCTCCTAAGTCTCCTTTAGTCTCGAAGTTCCACCCTCAAATCCGTTTCTCTCCTTTTTCCTCCTCTTGCAATGTATTCGCTGAAGAAGAAGGTCATTTGTCCTAGCACGTTTCTCCCAGTCTGGATTTTCTGATCACGCCCCTGTGATGTTGTGTAACACGCCCACCTGGCGGTTAGATCCTGATCCCATCCTACTGACATGGATGTTTTGGGGAGCACCTTGTGCATGGCTGGTGTTGGGAAGCTGGGAATCTGCAGCTGCCCAGAGTGTTATGAGGGGAGGATGGGGTGGAACATGCAGGGCCAGAGGCCTGGAGTCCGGCTCAGGACTCAGCCAGACCCCAACTCCCTCACTCCCACGCCCTGTTGGCAGCGGCAAGCTCCCTGCTGCCTGGGGCCTTTCTTCACCTGACAGTCCCTCCCGAGGGTCAAAGCCCAGTGTATGGGAAGAGAAGAAGACAGATGAGGCTGGAAAACGTCCAGACTAGCAAGGAAGTGTGAGGGGCAGAGCCAGCCCAAGTCTCAAAGGGAAATCAGGCTGAGCCTGAAAGGAATTGGGCAGGAGGGAGAAGCCTCAAGGGCCCCCATGCTCTCCTTCTCCGGCTTCCCGGGGTCCACCACAGACTTTGCAGCCTTTTGCACAGTGACCCAGGGAGCCAGCGACAGAGGAAGGCTGCTGGGAATCCTGTGGGCCGTCCCCTGCTGCCTCTCACCAGCAGCGACCTAGTCTCCAGCCGTGGCTAAGAAGCACCTGTGTCTGGGCCTGCAGGATGGTCCTCCCTGTGTTGAAGGGAGGGAGAGCCCAGAGCCAGGGCGCCAGGACAGTGGATGAGATGGCCTGCGGGTGGAAGGCCCCAGAGCATGGGCTTTGAGCTCTTCTCCAGCACTGGGTCCTGGTGTGCCGGGAGCCAGCCACACCCCGACCCAGCCCCCCGGCATGGGGCCCAGCATGAGGATTTCCGGCATCCTGGCCAATGCAGAGTTGCTCGGCTGAGATCCTCGAGAGTCCAATGGTGCATCCCAGACCTGACCAACATAGCTGGATGGAGGCATGTGGTGAGACGGTGAACCAGGCGCGCGGAGTGTGGCCTGGGGGCGGAGATGCTCTCTCTCTGCAGCACCAACCAGCCCTTAGGGAGCCTGAGGCTGGCGGGACCAGTGCTGTTGGGCCCAGAGAGAGAACCTCTCTCCTCTGCAGTGTTGGTGAGCCACTGCGTCCTGTCTGGCTCCGAGCCCCTCCACGGGTGTGGCCTTCAGCTTGGCCTCAGGCTTCAGGCCGAGCCTCCGCCCCTCACACCTGGAGGTCTGCCCTCAGACGGGCTGCCTAGCCACTTGCTCTCCGCTGCCTTCTTCCTTCCACCAGGTCGTCTTGTTGAGGGAGGACAGGACTCACCTCCGGACAGCACCAAAGGGAAGGCAGAAGCTCTCACCAGGAACCTTTCTTCTGACTCAGAGCCTTGGCTCTGAGGAGCCCCTGAAGGCCAGTGGTCCCTGCAGCAAGAGAATCAGCCCCCTGCATTCCTCCCAGGGCCTGATTAGAACACAAATGGCCAGTGTTCAGCCAGAGCAGCCTGTCTCTGTCCTTACTATAGCAACCTGCAAAGTCCTGGGTAATCTGAACTCTGTGCCAAGCGCTGTTCTCAACACTCATGCGTGTCAACTTAGTCCTCGCTGTGCCCCAAGGAGCAGCTTATTCTTACCATGTGCATTGACAGGAGCAGGAAAGTGATTTGTCCATGTGTGTGTGATTGTTTTAGGCGATGGTCAATCAGGGACAGCCACAAGAGGGGGCACGGGAGAGGCGCAGGACAATAGACTTTCCCAGACTCACAGGCCCCACAGAATCACTGCACACCCTGCTGGGAGGGGTCGCATGGGAGGAGCGCCCAGGTCGCAGGTTGCACCAAGCAGGTGGGGGGGCAGAGAGTGGGGGAGGCATTTTCATTGGGGATCGGAGTGAAGCACACCAAAAACAGACACGAGGGGGTTCCACTAGTGCATTTGAATGTTGCTAGGTCATGGTCAGGGGAACTTGTGGCAGGGCCTGCCCTGACACAGTGGTGCACCTGTCACCCTGGCAGGCACACACAGCCTGCGTGTGGGGATGTGGAGACAGCAGGAAAATGTGCCATCCACATTGCTGGTGAGCGGCATGTGGCCTGGCTCCAAGCCCATGCTCTGACCCACCATGACCCACCACACCCCACTGCGTCCAGAGAGGCAGTATTCACCCCTGCTTTACAGATGAGGAAGCCGGGCTGAGATGTGCAGCAATTACGAGCTGGAGCTGGACTGGGAATTGCAGTCTGTTGGCATCACCTCCGAGAGTCTGCTTCTCCTGGGGGGCCAGGGCTGAGGAAAGGCAGAGGGACGGGAAGCTGAGTGGGGCGGGGATGGATGTGTGCAGGTGGGGAGGTCTGTGCAGAGCCATGGCTCTTGGAGACCTGGCTGATTACAAGGGAGGGCTCTGTGCAGGTCCCAGCCCAGATCCCAAGGGCAGGAGACCAGGGTGTCATGGTGGGACCCCAGAAGCCTTGGACATCCCAGTGTCTCCTTGCTCCCATTATATATAAGAAAAGAACAGCACGTCTGGGTTACAGCATATTTGGTATGGAACGGAACTTGAGGATCACAAGGTCCAATCCTCCATCCACAGGTTCCAGGCTGAAGGACACTGGCTGGGTGAGGCGTTAATGGAGACACTCAGAATTATTGACTTTTGGGGAGAACAGTCTAATCTTAAGAGCTCTTCCCAGAAAACCCTTAGGTTTAGCACCTGACCACACTCTGCTCTCCGAGCCACTGATCACAGCCTCCTCTTCTACACTCTGTCTTACACAATCCATTTGCAAGATCCGTCCAGCCATTCAGGCTGATCCATGAAGAGGGGTGGTTGGGGGGAGCTCCTGAGGAATTACCTATACTTCAGTTGTTCTCCAAAGATAGCAATGATAGAGCAGTCACTTCTAGAAATTCTACATAATGATCTTGAAATTTCAGGCTTCTTTTCAAGAAAGGAGAGGATGTGAGATATGTTAGAACTGGGGTGACCATATAATATATGGTCTCAAACAATAACATTTGAGAGTAAAGAGCGCATGAGCCCTAAGTTGTTGCAAGCCAATTAAGACATTTGGTCATCCTGGTTAGAACTCAGGAGAGAAAGTGCAGCCTGCAGAAGATGCACGATGAGTCACCTGGCATTTGGTAAACAGGATCCTCCCTTTCCTTCACTCTTGTCCCCTAAAGTCAAGTATCCACGTAATAATCAACTGATCTTTTTAAACAAATTAGACCACACCACACCCCTACTCTCAACTGTTCAATGCTCTCCCATCACACTTGGGTTAAAATCCAAAGTCTTTGCCGTGATCCATAAAACCCTGCGTGATGTGATTCCATCCACCTCGCTGCCTCTCAGACCCCATTTCCTACACTGTCCCTGTCCTATTCACTTCAGCTACAGTTGCCTTCTTTCCAACCATTAAACAACCAAATTTATTCACTCTTGTACCAGGTATCAGTTTATTGCCTCACAGCTCTAAATCCACCCTTCTTTACCCTGCTTTGTGATACTAGAGCTGGACCCTATAAGAATTTCTCCTGTGCCAGATGACTCAATGTCAATAGAGGCTTTGTCAATAGAGAGCCCTGAAGGGACACTGCAAGGTCATTGCAAGTTAAAGGGACTTCTCCCCCAAATTTGTGTGCTATCTTTAAGCATGGCAGCCAGTGCAGTGGTATGTGAGAGGTGTGGTCATGCTCATCTCAGTAGCCCTTGCAGACCAGCTCCAGCCTGCCAATGCCCTCTACCTAGTTTCTCCTCCACCCAGCAGGCCACTTCTAGGAACCAATGCTCTGGCTAATGCTCTCTGGAAAATTTCTTTACCACTGGCAGACTGTGCATGCCAATGGCAGCCATTCCTTCCCCAAAAGGTACAAATCAGTGTTGAAGTAGATGGTAGGGAGGGCATTTCTAAGTTCTCAGTTTCTTCCTAATTTGCCCTCCCTCAGCCCTAGAGATAGATAGCTGCTTTTCACATTTGCTACTTCTCTTTTGATAGTTAATCACCTATCACAAGTTGCAATTATTAATATTAAATTTTCTTGTTTAAATTACCAGTGTGTTTTTTGTTTTCTGATTGAACCTTGCTATAGAATTGGTATTGGGAGTGGTCTAAGACAGATTTTCAAAGATGGGATTTGAGAATTGGATTAGTCATGGATTTGGGTTTGAGGGATGTGCTGAGTTCCTTGCCAATGGGAAATCAGATGCTAGTTATCCATGACATACAGTGACATTTCAATAAGTAAGGTAGACTATTACCTGTGGTTGATTATGATGATGTGCTAACTAAAGCAAATGCCTTGGGAGCCCAAGTGGCTACTGAATTTGATTATTACAGCAGTAACGATGACAACAATTACTGTAGTGTGGAACTGATTTTCCTGAATGCATTACTGCACTTACAGAAAAGGACAAGCTCAAGATCACAGTCTGAGAATCCAAACATTTCTATGGCGGTTTTAATACATTCTTCTGTCTCATAACCACATCTCATAACCACTATTGCTGGAAATCAAACACGAAATTTAACTGTGAGAGTTGCTGGATCACAATAGCACTTGAATTTACAACCTTAACAAGTTTTCATGTGAACATTAGGGAACTGATTGAAAAAGAATGAGATTCTGAAAACTGGAACTGGGAAATCTGGTAGGATTTGAATGAAGTTGGGAATTGTACATTTTCAAGTCACTCTGATCACCTTTGACAGTGGAAGTAGATCACTTCTACCCTGACTAGCCTTCCTTTGCTGGAAAACCCTATGATAACATCATCTGGGGAAAAGGCTTTGAAAGATTGTTATTTCTCCTCAAGACACTGTAATTAACTCTTATTGCCCATAGACAACTCACAACACAAGTCAAATCTCAGCATGTTTCGGATACACAGCATGACTCAGGAGAAAATAGCTCATAGGTTAAGATATACACTTTGTGTGTGTGTGTGTGTGTGTGTGTGTGTGTGTGCACATGTGTGAAAGAGAGGGTTTGTCTCTGTGTTGCCACACAAATCTCATCTAGAATTGTAATCCCCATAATCCTCATGTTTTAAGGGAGGGACCTGGTGGGAGGTGAATAGATCATGAGGGCAGTTACCCCATGTTGTTCTCTTGATAGTAAGTGGGTTCTAGCAAGATCTGATGGTTTTATAAGTGTTTGATAGTTCCTCCTTCACACGCTCTCTCTCACCTGCCACCATGTAAGATGTGCCTGCTTCCCCTTCTGCCATGATTGTAATGGCTGAGGCCTCTCCAGCCATACAGAACTGTGAGTCAATTAAATCTTTTTTATATACATATTACACAGTCTCAGGCAATTCTTCTAGCAGTGTGAGAAGGAACTAATATAATATATGTGTATAAATGTATATACACACAAACACACACATATATAATATACATTATATATTATATATGTTATATACATTATTCTTCCAATCTGCACATGGAACACACTCTAAGATCAGCTACATGCTCAGCCATAAGGGAAGTCTCAATTTTAAAAAATCTAAATCATACCAAGCATCTTCTCAGACCACAGTGAAATAAAATAAAAATCAATACCAAGAGAAATTCCCAAAACCACACAAATACATGAAAAACTAAACAACTTGCTCCTGGATGACTTTTGGGTAAATAACAAAATTAAGGCAGAAATCAAAGCATTCTCTGAAACCAGTGAAAATAGACACACAACATACCAAAATTTCTAGGATGTGTCAAAAACAGAGTTAAGAAGAAAATTTAGAGCACTAAATACCTACATCAAGAAAATAGAAAGATCTCAAATTAACAACCAAACCTTACACCTAAAGTAACTAGAAAAACTAGAATGAACTAATTCCAAAGCTAGCAGAGGAAAATAAATAACTAAAATTAAAACATAAATAAAACTGAGACCCAAAAAACCATACAAAAGATCCATTGGTGTTGAACAATAAGAACACACGGACACAGGGAGGGAAACATCACACACAGAGGCCTGGATGGTGGGGGGCTAGGGGAGGAATTAGCAGAGGGTGGGGGGATTGGGGAGGGATAGCATTAGGAGAAATAACTAATGTAGATGGTGGGGCGATGGATGCAGCAAACCACCACCATGACATGTGTATACCTGTGTAACAAAGTTGCACGATCTGCACATGTATCCCAGAACTTAAAGTATAAAAAATAGTTTTAAAAAGGATCCAAAAAATGAAAAATTTATTTTTTGAAAGGATAAACAAGAAAGATAGACCGATAGCAAGATTAACAGAGAAGAAAAGAGAGAAGATCCAAATAAGCCAATCAGAAATGACAAAGGTGATATTACAATTAATCCCATAGAAATACAAAAGATCAAACCATTCAGGACATAGGCGTAGGCAAGGACTTCATGACCAAAACACCAAAAGCATTGACAACAAAAGTCAAAATAGACAAATGGGACCTAAAAGTCCTATTGGTAGCATTTTATGAGTTCTTTGTACATCTGGCAGTATTTGGCTATGAACCTGTCTGCTTTAGAATTTTTTTTTTTCTAATTATTGGTAGGTTCTTTATTACCTAAACAATTTCAGGCATAGATTTTGACCTATTCACAGTTTTGATCTCTTCCTGATTTAGTCTGCTTTAGACTAATTTAGACTAATTTAGGAGATTGTCTGCTTCCGGGAATTTATCTGTTTCCTCTAGATTTTCTACTTTGTATTCACAGGTTGTTCATAGTAGTCTCTGAGGATCTTTTGTATTTCTGTGGGATCAGTCATAATACTGCCTATGTGGTTTTGATTGTGCTTCTTTGGATCTTCTCTTTCTTTCCTTTTTCTCTCTTTTTTTGAGACAGAGTTTTTCCTCTGTCACCTGGGATGCAGTGCAGTGGCATGATCTTGGATCACTGACACCTTCAGCTCCCAGGTTCAAGCAATTCTCATGCCTCGGCCTACTAAATAGCTAATAATACAGGCATGCACCACCATGCCTGCCTCTTTTATTTTATTTTTTTAGTAAAGACAAGATTTTACTGTGTTGGCCAGGCTGGTCTCAAATTCCTGACCTCTAGTGATCCACCCAACCCAACCTCCCAAAATATTGATATTACAAAAGTGAGCCACCGTGCCCAGCCCCTTTTCTTTCTTTGTTAATTTAGGTAGCAGTCTATCAATCTTATTTATTTATTTATTTATTTATTTTATTTTCAAGGGCTAAAATCTTGGTTTTGTTTAAGTAATCTTTTATATGGATTTTTGCATCTCAATTTCATCAAGTTTTTCTTTAGTTTTAGTTATTTTCTTCTGCTAATTGGGAGTTGTTTTCCCCTCTCTCTCAGTTCTTTTAGGTGCCGTTTGATTGTTAATTTGAGATTTTTCTAACTTCTTGATGAAGGTTTTTTAGGGTTATAAACTTTCCATTTAACCCTGCTTTGGCTGCATCCCAGAGATTTGGGAAAGTGTTTTCTATTTTCACTTATTTTCAAACAATTACCTTAATTTCTGCCTAAATTTTGATGTTTACCTAGGAGTTATTCAGGTATAAGTTGTATGATTTCCATGTAATTGTGTATTTTGAGAGTTTTTTTGGTATTGATTTCTATTTTTATTGCAGCATGGTCCAAGATTGTGCTTTATGTAATTTCAGTTTCTTTTGAATTTACTGAGGCTTGCCTTATGACTGAGATGAGCTGATAGTCAATCTTAGACTATGTTCTATGTGCAGATGAGAAGAATGTCTATTCTCTGTTTCTTGGGTGGAGTGTTCATTCTGTAGATGTCTGTTAGGTCCAGTTTGTCAAGGGCTGAGTTTAAGTTCAGTATTTCTTTGTTAGTCTTTTCGTAGGACAAGTACTTGTTCTATAAATCAGGGTACTCCATGTTGGATGTATGTATATTTAGGATGGTGGTGGATTGCAACCACTATTATTATGTAATAACCTTCATTGTCCTTCTCAGTTTTCTTTGGTTTAACATCTGCTTTCCTGCTCTTCTCGTTTTTCATTTGCATGGTGGCTCTTATCCAGCTCTTTTACTTTTCGGCTATGGGTGGCACTGGATGTGAGATGGGTATTGTTTTAAAGACAATACATGGTTGAATTTTGTCTTTTTATTCAGCCTGCCACTTTGTATCATTCCAGGTTAGTATTCATATGTGTGATTTTGATCGTGTCATTGTGTTGTTAGCTGGTTGTTACGTGGACTTGCTTTCCTAGCTGCTTTATAATGCCTGTGGGCTATGCACTTAAGTGTGCTTTTGTGGTAGCAGGTATCGTTCTTTCGTTCAGCATTCCCTTGAGGATGTCTTGAAAGCCTAATCTAATTGAAGTGTGGGTCCTTAGCATTTTCTTGTAGGTGAAAAATTTTATGGCTTCTGTACTTGTGAATCTTAGTTTGGTGGGATATAAAATTTCTTGTTTGAAATTTTTTAAAAGAATGTTGAAAATAGACCCACATCACTTCTGGATTGTAAGGTTTCTGCTGAAGATCTGCTGTCATCCTGATAGTGTTCTCTCTGTAGGTGACCTGACAATTCTCCCTAGCTGCTTTTACATTTTCATTTTTGTTTTTTTTTTAGTTTTCTTGTTTGTTTGTTTTTTCGTTGACCTTAATGAATCTGATGGTTATGTGCCTTGGGAATAATATTGCTTAGCATTTGACTATGGTTCTCTGTATTCTTCGGGTTTCGATGTCAACCTCTCTAGTGTGATGAAAAAGACTTTCATGACTGTCTCCTCAAATATATTTTTTTCAAGTGGTTTATTATCTCTCTTTTCCTTGGTCTATTCTGCTGATAACACTTCCAATTGCATGTTGATGTTCTTACAGTGAAGTTTTCAGCTGAATAAGTCAATTTTTCGTCTTTCTTTAAGTGTCTAGTTCATCTTTGAGCTCTTGGATTTCTTTTTTGCATTGGTTGGCTTCCTTGGATTGTTTCAATTTTCTCTTCAATTTAGATGAGACTTTTTGCCATCCAGATTCAGAATTCCCATGTCTGTCATTTGAGACCGTTGAAATTGGTTGCTGGGGAGCTACCGGGCTGATTTGGTGCTAAAAGAGCTTCTTGTGTTTAGAACTGTCATCATTCTTGCACTGGTTCTTTCTCATCTGAGATGGCTGGTGTGCCTTTAACTGTGATTCAAATTGAGTATCATCATTTGGCTTAATTTCTGGAAGTTTTGAGATGGCAAAGTCTCTATACAGTGTCATTGTTTCTAAATTCCTGTCTGTGGTTTTATACAGGATGGAGGCAGAATTAGTAAAGCGACTTTTTGTGCTGTAATTTGGGCTAAAATCTAGGAGATGGTGCTGGAGAATAATGAGCAATACTCCTAAGACTCAACTGCAGAGTTTCTTTTTGTATTCTGGCATTTATTCCTGTATTTTACTGGACTAGGGACAGAGAGGCAAACCCTTGACTGGATCTGCTCGTGGGCCTTGGGGAGGCCACCTGCAATCACTGACACTGTGTTGAGAGGTTTTTATTTATATTTATATTTATTTATTTATTTATTTATTTATTTTGTTAGGTCTTTCCCATGGTGGGGCTCTCTTAAGCAGAAGTCTGGTAGGCCAAGGTTTTACCAAACCAGCCCTGTAGCTTAGGGCCCCCTAAAGCCACACTCCCACCACCTGATTCTACTGCCTTGGTCTCCTGAGTAGCTGCGATTACAGGCATGTGCCACAGTACCCAGCTAATTTTTTCAACTTTTACTAGAGACAGGGTTTCTCCCTGTTGGTCAGGCTGGTCTCAAACTCCCAACCTCAGGTGATCTGCCCACATCAGCTTCCCAAAGTGCCAAGATTACAGGCAGGAACCACTGTGCCTGCCCACTAAGGTGAGATTTTTCTAACTTCTTGATGAAGGCATTTCAGGGCTATAAACTTTCCACTTAAACCTGCTTTGGCTGCATCCCTGAGATGTGGGAAAGATTTTTCTATTTTCATTTATTTCAAAGAGTTATTTTAATTGTTGCCTTAATTTTGATGTCCACCTAGGAGTGAGTTAGGTGTAAGTTGTTTGATTTCCATGTACTTGTGTATTTTGAGAGATCTTGGTAATGATTTCTATTTTTATTGCACTGTGGTCCAAGAATGTGCATTGTGTAATTTCAGTTTATTTTGAATTTGCTGAGAATTGCCTTATGACTGGACTGATAGTTAATCTTAGTCTATGCTCTCTGTGCAGATGAGAAGAATATCTATTCTCTGTTTGTTAAGTGGAATGTTTGTTCTGTAGATATCAGATGAGAAGAATATCTATTTTCTGTTTGTTAAGTGGAATGTTTGTTCTGTAGATATGTTATGTCAAATTGGTCAAGTGTTGAGTTTAAGTCCAGAGTTTCTTTGTTAGTCTCTTCACAGGCCAAGAAGAACTTGTTCTATAAATCAGGATGCTCTAAAGTTGGATGTATGTATATTTTGATGAGGATTTTTACATTATGTTATTCAGGAATATTGGCCTGTAGTTTTTTGTCTTTTTTGTTGTGTCCTTGTCTGTTTTTGAAATCAGCATGACCTGCCCCATGGAATGAAACAGTTCACATATCTTCTTCTTCTTCTTCTTCTTTTTTTTTTTTTGGCTAGATTAAAAAGAAATGGCAGGAGTTCTATTTCAGGGGTAGGTAGAATGCAGAGTGAATCCATTGGGTTCCTGGGCTATTCTTTAAAAGGTGACTTTTCATTGCTAATTTGATTTTTTACCATGAATTTTTTTCTGGGTACCAGGTAAGATATCTCCTTTTTTGTCTCTGATTATATTTTATAGCGACTTTTTTTTTTCACTTTTGATTTTAGCTTTTTGTTTTCCTAATTCCTTGATTGAATCATCAAGTTGTGTATTTAATATGTTCTTTTAAATACTGTTTTCTCTTTAATGTTTTCATTGACTCTGAAGTATGTTGTTTAATTTTCATGTACTTTTGAATTAGTGATTTCAGAAGAAATACTTGATATGAATTTGATCTCTTCAACTTGATTGTATTTTTGAATTAACGTATGATAGATACTGGAAAATGTTCTATGTATTTAGTAGAGAAGAATGTGTATTCTACAGCTCTTGGATAGATAGTTCTGTAACTGTTTTGTCCATTTGCCCTGCAGCGAATTTTAGTTCAGTGTTTACTTATTGATTTTCTGTGTGCATAATCTATTCACTGTTGAAAGTAAGGTCCTGAAGTTTTCTATTAGTATCTTGCAGTTTTTCTCTCTATTTGGATGTATTAATATTTACATTATATGTATGTGTATATTAATTATTATAGGTGTATTTCTGATACGATATTTTCTTTTTCCTCTTGCTTAATTCTGTATCATCTCTGTGTCTTTAATATTTGGTGGTTTGATCATACTAAGTATGGGGATATTCTTATTTGGATTGAATCTGATTGGAAGCATTTGACATTCCTGTACCTGCATATTTATATTTATATTTAGGCTTGGAAAGTTTTCTGTTATTATTTCTCTAAATAAGCTTTCTACATTTTTTTTTCTACATACACTTTTTTTTTTTTTTTTTTTGAGAGACAGTTTTGCTCTTGTTGCCCAGGCTGGAGTGTAATGACGTGATCTTGGCTCATTGCCACCTCTGTATGCTGGGTTCCAGTGCTTCTCCTTCCTGAGTGTCCTAGGTAGCTGGTATTACAGGTGTACACCACCACACCCAGCTAACTTTTATATTTCTAGCAGAGACTTTTATATTTCACCATGTTGGACAGGCTTGTCTAAAACTCCTGATCACATTTGATCCACCCGCCTCATCCTCCCAGAGTGCTGCAATTGCAGGCATGCACCACCTCGCCCAGCTTTACCACACTCTTGAACACCGGTGACTAACACATTCGCTCTTTGGATATTATCCCATAAGTCCTAAGAAGTTTCTTTATTTCTTTTTTTCCTCTGACTGTATATTTCAATGGACCTGTCTTTGAGTTTTTCTGCTTGACCACTTCTGCTGTCAATGCTCTCAACTGCATTTTTTATTTTGTTGTGGTTTTATCTTCAAGATTTTTGTTAGTATTTTTCTCACATTATATTATCTCTCTGTCAAGTTTCTCTGATAAATGTCTGAATCATTTGTGTTTTCCTGAAGTTCACAACATTGTCTTAAAATCACTATTTTGAATTTCTTGTCAGGCCATGCATCCATGCCAAGTTCTTTTGTGTCAGTCACCACTGGCACCTGATTTTGACCACTTGGTGCCATCACGTATCTCTGATAAATCCTGATCCTTGTGACTATGCATTGATGTCTGCACAGTGATGTAGGTGCCTGATTCAATGTTCACAGTTTGGCTATTTTTGGAAATAAGCCTGTCCAAAAATTCAGGGCAAGAAGAAGGGAATTAAGGTCTTTAAATTTATGATAGCTTCAGCCCTGGTAGCACTAGGGGGAATCTTGATATCCAGACATTGATGGCTGGAGTAATTTGGTCACCAAAGCTGACACAGTACCGGGTTGAACACTGGGAGCACTCAAGGCCTGCAGCTGCCATGGTCTGCCCTCTCAGATTTATTCAGGCCTGAGATCACTTTAGTCAAGCAGTAAAACTATTGACTGGAACTGGAGTACCTTTTGCTGAGGCCAATTTCTCATCCGTTGCTGGGGTGGGTCTGGAAGCTTGCCCTTTGGTATCAACCTCCCAAAGTGCTGGGGTGAGAAGACAGGCAAATACCAGTCCCAAAACAAAGTCCTATGCTTATTTCCCGGGATCAAGAATCCTCCCAGCTCAGTCTCCTGAATAACTGGGACTAGAGTCGTGTGCCACCATGCCTGGCTAAATTTTGTAGCAACAGGTTTATACCATGTTTCCCAGGTCAGTCTTGAACTCCTGGGCTTGAGTGATCCACTCACCTCGACCTACTAATGTGCTAGGATTACAGGTATGAGTCACCACATCTGGTCAATTTTACTTTCTAAAATTTAAATTTTAGGTTACTTATTTTTATTCAGTCTTATTTCTCATAATGAAATTTAGGATGCTAATGATTTAGAGTTTCACTTTGAGTTTTCCTTAAGGAATAAATGGAGTGTTGATGCTCGTTTTCTAAATAGTCTTAGAAAATGAAAAAGTAATTTAGATTAGAAATGACAATTTGACCACTTTTTGTTTTCTGGCTTCATTTCATTGTGTATGAAGAGTGTATTTTTTTTAACCTGCATGTATATGTGCAGTGAGTTTTTACTCTTTCAACTGAATACAGTACAAAATTGTTTAAACAGACTATGCAACTACTTCATAACTTAGGCTTTCTTCCATGTGCTTTTTTGTCTAATTATTAAAAGAACAATGTTGAAATTAAATTAATTTTGCTCATGAAGAATTTTCTGATAAAACTACATTAATAGACACAAACACACATATGCACACACTCACTTCTTAATTTCTGGAACTTTTAGATTTTCTGTTTCTCTAGTACCTTGTATTCCATCACTCAGCAAAATCTGTCAGCTTCACTTCCAGGATTGACTTTAACTCCACAGCTTATTTCTTGTTTCCTATTATCACCATAGCCTAAAACACAGTTTATGTTACGTTGGCCTCTCCTTTACACTCTAACTTCCTATTTTACACTCTTAACTTTCTATAAAGACTATCTTTTCAATGTCTAATTCAGGTAATTTTATTATTTATTAATTCAGACTGCATTCTATGTGCTATCACATCTTATAGTGTCAGACCTGAATGTCTCTCTCATATTTCGTCTTTGCCAGTCTTCCCTTTCAGGGGATGTGTATATACATGTAGAAATGTAGGTATGCATGTATTTGTTTATTTGTTTTTCCCAGGTGTAATATATGTATTGCATACATAAATATTCCCGGTAATAAAAGATTAACAAAGCTTTTATTATTATTATTACTTTGTAAGTAAATGATTTTCTAAAGGAGTTGAGTGGGGATAAATAGATCTTAAAACCACAAGGTTAGAAGAGAAAGTGAACATTACTAACAATAAATATTTTCTAACATTTTTATGTTTATCTTTAATAGCCTTGCTGATGACATGCTGCCTGTTATCAGCTGCTTATGGGGCAACTCTCTGCAGTATACTGGCCATCCAAATCAGCAACGATGATACTACCATTAAGCTACCGCCAATGGAACTCTTCTATGTGATAACATGGCGTTTCTTAGAAATTATCTCACGCGCCGTGGCTCTGGCATTATTCGCTGCATCTCTGAAACTGAAGAGCCTACCCTTTCTATTGGTCATATATTTTGTATCAGTGTTGGCACCGTGGCTAGAGTTTTGGAAAAGTGGAGCTCGTCTTCCTGAAAGCACAGAAAATAATTCCAATGTGGTGGGTGCAGTACTGATGCTTATCATCATCACACTACTCTATGCTGCCATTAATTTCTCCTGCTGGGCAGCAGCGAAACTGCAGTTGTCAAATGAGAAAATATTTGACAGGAGAGAAAATCGGGGCCATAGAATTCTCCACTACAGCTTTCAGTTTTTAGAAAATGTGATAATGATATTCGCATTTGTATTCTATAGAAGGGATACTTTACTGAATTGTTGTTACACATTAGTTGCCATACACGTCATCATAATCTACTTATTGGGCTTTTCCTTTATGTGTCTCTTCTATCACTATTGGTACCCGAGGAAGTCAGACAAAGTATTGTAAAGACATACTAAAAATTAGCCAGCGTCGCTGTGATATTATGTAAACATCTAAAGAAAACTCAATTAAAAGAATAAAAATAAGCAGCTAAGGAAATATTATCATTCTTGGAATAGATGGGTAATTTTCATTCAACAAAGTATGAAATATTCACAAAGTATACATATGTACTTTCACAGAACAATGAGTAAAGATGCTGAATGTGACTTTTTAAAGATATTCTTCCATTAAAAAATTATAAACAGCAAGATCTTGGGAGTAGTTTTCAATAAAAAATTGATTTTTCTCCTGTGACTGTGTATTAGTAATTTTTGTTTCCTCCCTTCCTTCCTTCCTTCCTTCCTTCCACCCTCCCTCCCTCCCTCCTTCCCACCTTCACTCCCTAACGCCCCCTTTCTCTCTTTCTTTCTTTTCTTTTTGTGATGTATTCTTATCCTATCACCCAGTATTGAATGTAGTGGCATGATCTCAGATTACTGCAACCTCCACCTCCCAGATTCAAGTGATTCTCTTGCCTCAGACTCCTAAGTAGGTGAGACTATGTCACCTGCCAATACACATGGCATTTTTTTTTTTTTTTTTTTTTTTTTTAACCAGAGACAGGGTTCCATCATCTTGGCCAGACTCACGTCAAACTCCTGACCTCATGATACACCTGCCTCAGCCTCCCAACATGCTGGGATTACAGGTCTGAGCCACGGCAACCAGCCTAATTTTTTAAAAAAGTATAATTATGCAATTCATTAAATAAAACAAAATCGAAAGTCCATCTGGGTCCAAAAGCTGAGCAGGAAAAATAACCATAATGCATTTTTCACCTAGTACATTTTTTGAACCAGTGCCATTAATTTAACAAATGTTTGAAATCTAGTGTATACATTTTGAGCTTATGAAAATGCTCCTGTTTATATTAATTTAAGGTAACTAAGGTCATTCTCATTGAACTTTGACTGACAGAAAACAAACAACTCATTAATACATCTGAAAGTAAAAAAAAGTTGAATTAAAAAGAAATGATCATGTTAATAATTTAAAATACTAATTTACATTTCTGCCAACAGTGCACAAGGATTCTCTTTGCTCTACATTCTCAAGAACACTTTCATCTTTATGGTAATTCTAACATTTGTGAGAGGAGGGCTCATTATAGGTTTTAATTTACATTTCCTTGATGATTGGTGGTGTTAAGCATTCAGTTGTTCAAAAATTAGCTGGGTGTAGTAGTGCACACCTGTAATTACAGCTACTAGGGAGGTTGAGGCATGAGAATTGCTTAACCCAAGCAAATGGAGAACAAAAAAGCAGGGGTTGCAATCGTAGTCTCTGATAAAACAAACTTTAAACCAACAAAGATCGAAATAGACAAAGAATGACATTACATAATGGTAAAGGTATTAATGCAACAAGAAGAGCTAACTATCCTAAATACTTATGTACCCAATACAGGAGCACCCAGATACATAAAGCAAGTTCTTAATGACCTACAAAGAGACTTAGACTTCCACACAATAATAGTGGGAGATTTCAACACTCCACTGTCAATACTAGACAGATCAACATGACAAAAAATTACAAGGATACCCAGGACTTCAACTCAGATCTGGACCAAGCAGACCTAATAGACATCTACAGAACTCTCCATCCCAAAACCACAGACTACACATTCTTCTCAGCACCACATCACACTTATTCCAAAGCTGACTACATAACTGGAAATAAAACACTCCTCAGCAAATGCAAAAACAAACAAACAAACAAACAAAAAACAGAAACCATAGCAGATAGTTTCTCAGATCACAGTGCAATCAAATTAGAATTCAGGATTAAGAAACTCACTCAAAACCGCACATCTACATGGAAACTAAATACCCTGCTCCTGAATGCATACTGGAAAAATAACAAAATGAAGGCAGAAATAAAGATGTTCTTCAAAACCAATGAAAGCAAAGACACAATGTACCAGAATCTCTGGGACACATTTAAAGCACTGTCTAGAGGGAAATTTATAGCAGTAAGTGCTCCTGAGAGAAGTGAGGAAAGATGTAAAATTGACACCCTAACATCACACACACACACAAAATACTAGAGGAGCAAGATCAAACAAATTCAAAAGCTAGCAGAAGGCAAGAAATAACTGAGATCAAAGCAGAGCTGAAGGAGATAAGAACAACAACAACAAAAAAGTTCAAAATATCATTGAATCCAGGCTTTGGATTTTTGAAAACATAATAAATAAATAAATAAATAAATAAATAAATAAATAGAAAAGAGACCACTAGCCAAACTAATAAAAAAGAAAAGAGAGAAGATCCAAATAGATGCAATGAAAAATGTTAAAAGGGATATCATCACCAATTCCACAGAAATAAAACTACCATCAGATATTACTACAAACAACTCTATGCACACAAACCAGTAAATCTGGATGAAACGGATAAATTCCTGGACACTTGCACTCTCCCAAGACTAGACCAGGAAGAAGTTCAAACCCTGAATAGGCCAATAACAAGGGATGAAGTTGAGGCAGCCATCAATAGACTACCAACTAAAAAAACCCCAGGTCCAGATGGGTTCACAGCTGAATTCTACCAGACATACAAAAAGGAGCTGGTTCCATTCATTCTGAAACTATTCCAAACAATACAAAAAGAGGGAATTCTCCCTAACTCGTTTTATGAGACCAACATCATCCTGATACCAAAACCTGGCAGAGACTCAACTAAAAAAAAAATTCAGGCCAATATCCATTATGAACATTGATGCATAAATCTTCAATAAAATACTGGAAAACCGCATTCAATAGCACATCAAAAAGTTTATGATGATCAACTTGGCTTCATCCCAGCGATGCAAGCCTCATTCAACACACACAAATCTAGAAATGTAATCCATCACATAAACAGAACCAAATACAAAAACCACATGATTATCTCAATAGATGCAGAGAATGCCTTTGACAAAATTCAACAGTCTTTCATGCTAAAAACTCTCAATAAAATAGGCATCAATGATATATATCTCTCAAAATAAGAGCTATTTATGACAAACCCACAGCCAATATCATACTCAATGGGCAAAAACTGGAAGCATTTTCGTTGAGAACTGGCAAAAGACAAGGATGTCCTCTCTCACCCCCTATTCAACACAGTATGGGAAGTTCTGGCTAGGGTCATCAGTCAAGGGAAATTAATAAAGAGAATTTAAATAGGGAGAGTGGACATCAAATTGTCCCTGTTTTCAGATGACATGTTTAGAAAACCCTATCATCTCAGCCCAAAATATCCTTAAGCTGATCAGCAACTTCAGCGAAGTCTCAGGATACAAAATCAATGTGCAAAAATTGCAAGCATTCCTATACACCAATAATAGACAAACAGCCAAATCATGAGTGAACTCCCATTCACAACTGCTACAAAGAGAACAAAATACCTAGGAATATAACTAACAAGAAATGTGCAGGAAATAAGAGAGGACACAAACATATGGAAAATCATTCCATGCTCTTGGTTAGGAAGCATCGATATTGTGAAAATGGCCATACTGCCCTAAGTAATGTATATATTCAAATCTATCCCCATCAAGCTACCAATGACTTTCTTCACAGAATTGGATGGAACCAACAACCTTAAATAATCATTTCTTTAGACATACTACATAATTAACTTTTAGACACACAATATAATTAACTTTTCTACAGTTAGATATTACAACTACTATGACTTTAAGGATTTAGCTGGAAAAGCCTTAGAAAATCAGATAAGGGTGGCACTGGGTGAATGGGTTGAGGAAATGCACATAAAATCCCAGACACGGCCGGGCGTGGTGGCTCAAGCCTGTAACCCCAGCACTTTGGGAGGCCGAGGCGGGTGGATCATGAGGTCAAGAGATCGAGACCATCCTGTTCAACATGGTGAAACCCCGTCTCTACTAATACAAAAAATTAGCTGGGCATGGTGGCACGTGCCTGTAATCCCAGCTACTCAGGAGGCTGAGGCAGGACAATTGCCTGAACCCAGGAGGCGGAGGTTGCAGTGAGCCGAGATCGCGCCATTGCACTCCAGCCTGGGTAACAAGAGCGAAACTCCGTCTCAGAAAAAAAAAAAAAAAAAAAAAAAAAATCCCAGACACGCCCCAGAGCGTAGTTGAGTAAACTAAATGTGAGAGGGAAACAGGCAGAAGTACTTGGTAAGTTCTGTGGTACTTTTCTTAGGTTAGTGGGAAACCACTGGCAAAATTAAATCAAGAGAGTGACAAGATAAAATTTGTATTTGTATATGAATATTTTGCTATTACCAAGTGAGATCACCAGTGGTGGCAGGATGGATCTGTACTCTTCCAGGTGGGCTGCGCTGAGCAGAGAAGAGCACCATGCCAATGTGTCACAGCCAGGAATGTAAGGTCCGCATCTGTTCAGAAACAATATTCTAGATAGGTGCAGCTTGGAGTTATCATTGCTCTTTATATCCATCAAGGCTGTGAAAACTGAGAATGAGTCTCAGGAAGAGTTTCAGAAAAGGAAAATTGGGCTCCCATGAAAAGAAACATTTTTCTGCCAGCTGGGGCAGGTGTTGAAGTGAAATAGGTCTATGGTTGGTACTTCCATGTAAAAAAAAATATGTTTCCTTCCCTGCCAAGGGACACTGTCAAAGCTTCAGAAATTCCTCAGAATTTGCTCCTCCCGGTTCATGTCCCCACCTGACCTGTTCCAGGTAATAATCTCTTGAACTTTTCCCTCCCCCATAAATGTGGTGTTCGCTGGACTCTGTGGACTCTCGGGCAGTCCTATTCGCTATTAAACATTTACTACATGCTAAACTCAACTCTTGTAGAGGTGTGAGGAGGGAATAAGGGACAGAAGAAAATTTTTTTTTTTTTTTTTTGAGACAGAGTCTTGCTCTGTCACCCAGGCTGGAGTGCGTTGGTGTGATCTTGGCTCACTGCAACCTCCACCTCCCGGGTTCAAGCAGTTTTCTGCCTCAGCCTCCTGAGTAGCTGGGATTATAGGCTCCTGCCACCATGCCTAGCTAATTTTTGTATTTTTAGTAGAGATGGGGCTTCACCATCTTGGCCAGGCTGGTCTTGAACTCCTGACCTTGCAATCCACTGTGCCCAGCCTAGGCTGGTCTCAAACTCCTGTCCTCAAGTGATCCTCCCCTGCCTTGGCCTCCCAAACTGCTGGGATTACAGGTGTGAGCCACTGCACCTGGCCCACAAACAATTTTAAATTAAATATGAATATCTGCACAGTTCTCCTCTTACTTCTCCTGGGCATCATATTTTCTTTTCTTTTTTTTTTTTTGTTTTGAGACAGAGTTTCTCTCTTGTTGCCCAGGCTGGAGTGCAATGGCATGATCTCGGCTCACCACAACCTCCGCCTCCCAGGTTCAAGCAATTCTCCTGCCTCAGACTCCTGAGTAGCTGGGATTACAGGCATGTGCCACCACGTCTGGTTAATTTTGTATTTTTCATAGATACAGGGTTTCTCCATGTTGGTCAGGCTGGTCTCGAACTCCCAACCTCAGGTGATCCGCCACACCTTGGCCTCCCAAAGCGCTGGGATTATAGGCATGCCACCGTGCCCAGCCCCAAACTCTGTTTCTTAGAAAGAAACATTAATTTTATTTTATTTTATTTTGAGACAGAGTGTTGCTCTGTTGCCCAGACTCCAGGGAAAGGCAAGAATGTAATATGAGTCTGCCTAAGGGTAGGATTTATGGATACAGTAGGAATCTTAGAGGCATTCCTAGAGTAGGGGTTATCAAGAAACATTTAATACGAACTTAGGAACAGAAGCCAAGTCTGTGTCTCAGGCTGCGGCAAGACGTGATGGTGGACCCCCACGTTATAACCCCCCCAGACGCAGGGCTTATATACCATAGGGAAGGAATGCATAAGACAATTGAAGTCGAGACCTCAGGGAAAGGCAAGAATGTGATATGAATCTGCCTAAGCGTAGGATTTATGGTAACAGTAGAGACAGTAGAAATCTTAGAGGCATTCCCAGAGTAGGGGTTAATAGGAAATCAACGTGGTGGATTAGCAGCCAAGATGGAGTTGCTCTGGCCTCCACATGTCACTTCTGCAGTTAGGTCCCCAAAGATCCTGGCTTCTGTCTTTCTCGTCATCTCTTGCTCTCACTTGCTTACTCTGATTAAAGCCAGCTGCCACATTGTAAGATGCTCACTGGAGAGGCCCAAGTAGTAACAATCACCAATCAAGAAACAGAGGCCCTCAGTCTCACAATCCAAAAGGAATCCAATTATGCAAACAACCACGAGAGTGAGCTTGGAAGCAGACCCACCCCAGAAGGACCTGGAGAAGACTTGACTGTAGCCTCTGAGAGACTTGAGCCAGAGACCTGCTAAGCCACACACCACACCTGACCCAGAGAAACTGAGATAATAAATGTGTGTTAAGTCTCTAAGTTTTGGGGTAATTTGTTAGGCAGCAATAGACAACTAACAGTCTCCAATATTTCACACCGGTTATTTACTGTGTTGGGTCGTGGGGACACAGAGATGAAGGTGTTCTTCTAGCCTTCGGGGGTACCTAGTCTGGTAAGGAAAGGCAGGCGTGTGTGATTGGGCTACTGTGTGTATTACTGTGTTTTATTGGATGGGCTGGAGAGGGGACTGCGTATATTACACAGCCTGGAGGTGTCAGGGCAGGCTTTCTGGGGAGGTGTCACTCACAAAGCAGAGTTTTGAAGGGTGAGTAAGAGCTTGCCAGGTGCTATAGCTTGACTGTCGGCTCCAAAACTCATGTCAAACTATAATTGCCATTATGACAGTATCAAGAGGTGGGACCGTGAAGAGGTGATTACATGACTGGATTGCTGCAATTATCCGGAAGTAGGTTCCTGATAAAAGCGAGTTCAACCCTCTCTTGCCCTTGCTCACCTTTACTTTTTCTTACCCTTCCACCGTCTGCCTGGGGGGACCTAGCACGAAGGCCCTCATTGGAGGCTGATGCCATGCTCTTGGACTTCCCAGCCTCCAGAACCATGAATCAAATGAACTATTGTTTGGAAATTAACCAGTCTCTGTTACAGCAACACAAATCAGACTAAGATACCAGGTGAAGAAGGCAGAGAAGCAGTGAGGAGGGAAGGAGGAGAACACATATTTTCTCCCCATCTCCTCTGTGGATTTGGGAAATTGTTTTAAGACCACACTTGGAAAGAGGGCACTCCACAGCTATGTGTTTGACGCAAGAGCGAGTGATTCATCCCACCTTGTCTCAAAAGTCTGTGAGTCAGCAAGCTCTTCCTGGGCTCAGACCTTTGTGAGAGTGGGGATTTGAGTTGACTATGTGTGCTGAAGAGAGGGCGTTGAACATTGCGTAATGGTTATGTTGCTTTTTAACCGGGGTCAGGCTTGACCTTTGGAGTGTTGTCAGGGTTGAAATAAAAAGGCCTGGGTACAAATCAGAGTCAGTGTTTGGGACAGGCTGGGGCAGAGGGTCAGGGCTCCTTTGTTCCATTCTCTTCACACTGGCCCTGTCTTAGCTCCTCTGGGAGCCGAGCCCGGCAGATTTTAAGCAACCCTTCACCCAAGGAAATTTCAGAAACTCTGAGCAGAAGGAACGAGGGCAAGGCCAGGCCCCAGGGGGCAAGGCTAGTGTGAGCCAAGAGCTGCAGCCAGCCCTTCCCTGACCCTGGATAGGGGTGTCCTCTGCACCATCCTAAACATGGAGGAGGCAGGATAGCGGGCTTCCAGTCCTGCCTCTGCTGCCGGGTCTGGGGAAGGAGAGCTGGGTGATTGAAGCATGGGTTTTGAAGCCCGGCTGACCAGGGCCACTGACCGGCTCTGCCACTTAGTGGGCATGCTCTCTGGCCAGGTGCTTAGTCTCCCTGAGCCTCAGTTTTCTGATCTATAAAATGAGATAACAATCCCCACACCATAGGACTATCATGAGGTTTAAATGAAATCTGTGCAGGGATGGCCTCAAAACAGGTGGCTAAAACAAAAAGGAGCTGGGCCTGGTGGCTCGTGCCTGTGATTCCAGCTATTCAGGAGGCTGAGACAGGAGGATCACTTGAGACCAGGAGTTTGTGACCAGCTTAAGCAATATAGACAAACCTTATCTCTAAAATAAAGAAGTAAATAATAAAAATAAAACAAAAAGGAGCATAGAACAGATGTATGAGGTCCCTTCAGCACTCAAATTCTACCATTCTGAGCCCGAGCGTGGTGGCTCACACCTGTAATCCCAGCATTTTGGGAGGCCGAGATTGACAGATTGCTTTAGCTCGGGAGTTTGAAACCAGCCTGGGTAACACGATGAAAGTCCGTCTCTACAAAAAATACAAAAATTAGCCAGGCATGTTGGCACATACACGTAGTCCCAGCTACTCAGGAGGCTGAGGTGGGAGGATCACTTGAGCCTGGGAGGTCAAGGCTGCAGTGAGCTGAGATCGTGCTACTGCACTCCAGCCTGACAACAGAGTGAGACCTTGTCTCAAAAAACCAAACAAGCATTCTGAGGAATCTGCTGGCCCAGCCCCAGACCTCTTTCTCTTCCTCCTGTCTTGGGGGAAATAGTTGCTGCTAGTAGTCTCACCTTTAGAAGCATCCACACTCATTATTTCATTTTATTTTTGAAACAGCCCATTTTACAGGCCAGGTACAGTGCCTCACGCCTGTAATCCCAGTACCTTGGGAGGCAGAGGCGGGTGGATCACGAGGCTGGGAGTGCCAGACCAGCCAGGCCAACATGGTGAAACCCCATCTCCACTAAAAATACAAAAATTAGCTGGGCGTGGTGGCATGTGCCTATAATCCCAGCTACTTGGGAGGCTGAGGCAAGAGAATCACTTGAACCCGGGAGGCAGAGGTTGCAGTGAGCTGAGATTGCACCATTGCACTCCAGCCTGGGTGACAGAGCAAGACTCCGTCTCAAATAAATACAAATTTAAAAAGAGCCGAGTGCAGTGGCTCACGTCTGTAACCCCAGCACTTTGGGAGAATGAGGCGGGCAGATCACCTGAGGTTGGGAGTTAAAGACCAGTCTGACCAACATAGAGAAACCCCATCTATACTAAAAATACAAAATTAGCCGGGCGTGGTGGCGCATGCCTATAATCCCAGCTACTCGGGAGGCTGAGGCAGGAGGATCACTTGGACCTGAGAGGTGGAGGTTGCAGTGAGTCGATATCGCACCATTGCAGTCCAGCCTGGGCAACAAGAGTGAAACTCTGTTTCAAAAAATAATAATAAAAGAAAAGAAAAAGAGAAAAAAAGAAACAGCCCGTGTTACAGATGAGACTGGCCAAGAGGGGAAAGTATTTGCCCATGGCAGTGAATTCCACCGATATGGTTTGGATTTGTGTCCCCAGCAAACTTTATGCTGAACTGTCGTGCCCAGTGTTGGAGGTGGTTGGATCATGGGGTTGGATGCTCATAAATGGTTTAGCCCCATCCCCTTGGTGCTGTTTTCATAATAATGAGTGAGTTCTTGTGAGATCCGGTTGTTTAAAAGTGTGTAGGCTGGGCATGGTGGCTCACGCCTGTAATCTCAGCACTATGGGAGACCGAGGTGGGCAGATCACTTGAGGCCAGGAGTTCAAGACCAGCCTGGGGAACATAGCAAGACCCTGTCTCTACCAAAAATACAAAAAATTAGCTGGGCGTGGCGGTGGGCACCCGTAGTTCCAGCTACTCGGGAGGCTGAGGCATAAAGTTACTTGAACCTGGGAGGTAGAGGTTGCAGTGAGCTGAGATCACACCACTGCACTCCAGCCTGGGTGACAGAGTGAGACTCTGTCTCGAAAAAAGAAAAGAAAAAAGTATATAGTACCTTCCGCTGCATTCTCTCTTGCTCCTGCTCCCATCATGCAAGATGCCTCACTCCCAGTTGCCTTCCACTGTGGTTGGAAGCTTCCTGAGGCCTCCCCAGCAGCAGAAGCCGCTATGCTTCCTGTACAGCCTGCAGGACCATAAGCCAATTACACTGCTTGTCTTTATAAATTACCCAGTCTCAGGTATTTCTTATTTTCATTATTATTTTTGTGTGTGTGTTCTGTTGCCCAGGCTGGAGTGTAGTGGCGCAATCTCAGTTCACTGCAACCTCTGCTTCCTGGGTTCAAGCAGTTCTCCTGCCTTAGCCTCCAGCATAGCTGAGATTACAGGCACCCGCCACCATGCCTGGCTAATTTTTTTTTGTTTTATTTTGTTTTGAGATGGAATCTTGCTCTGTCACTCAGGTGGGAGTGCAGTGGTGTGATCTCGGCTCACTGCAACCTCCGCCTCCTGGTTTCAAACAGTTGTCCTGCCTCAGCCTCCCAGCTAGGTGGGATAACAGGCACACGCCACCATGCCTGGCTTATTTTTGTATTTTTTCAGTAGAGACAGGGTTTCACCATGTTGGCCAGGCTGGTCTCGAACTCCTGACCTTATGATCCGCCTGCCTCAGCCTCCCAAAGTGCTGGGATTACAGGTGTGAGCCACCGCACCCGGCCTTAGGTATTTCTTTATAGCCACAGGAGACTGGACTAACACAACCACCAACTCACTTTGTTTGAGGGCTTGCTGTGTGCCAAGCCTGTGGATCACATGCAATACGCACAGCAATTACTCACCTTACTTGTCCCTGTTACAGATGAAGGAGAAAGATGTGCCCAAGGTCACACAATTGCAAGGAATGAAGCCGCAATTTACCCAGAGGAAGTTGGTCCTCAGAGCTTGAGTGCTCAAGCATTGTGCTGTGCTGCTGTGAGGTTAGGGGCAACACTGGGCCTGGAAAAAATCCAGGCCTCCTAGCCTGGAGCCATCCTGTTTCTTTCTTTTCTTTTTTTTTTTTTTGAGACAGAGTCTCGCATTGTCACACAGGCTGCAGTGCAGTGGCACGATCTCGGCTCACTGCAATCTCCACCTCCTGGGTTCAAGTAATTCTCCTGCCTCAGCCTCCTGAGTAGCTGGGACTACAGGCTTGTGCCACCACACCCAGCTAATTTTTTTGTATTTTTAGTAGAGACGGGGTTTCACCATGTTTGCCAGGACAGTCTCAATCTCCTCACCTCGTGATCGACCCACCTTGGCCTCCCAAAGTGCTGGGATTACAGGTGTGAGCCACCGTGCCTGGCCTTTTTTTTTTATTTTTTTCGCCCAGGCTAGTATGCAATGGCCCGATCTCGGCTCACTGCAACCTCCGCCTCCTGGGTTCATTTGATTCTCCTGCTTCAGCCTCCCAAGTAACTAGGATTATAGGTGCACGCCACCACGTCCAGCTGAGGTTTGTATTTTTAGTAGAGACAAGGTTTCACCATGTTGGCCAGGATGTTCTCGAACTCTTGACCTCGTGATCCATCCACCTCGGCCTCCCAAAGTGCTGGGATTATAGGTGTGAGCCCCTGCACCTGGCCGGCTTTCACTCCCTGACTCAGAAGGTGGGGTGGCAGTGGTGAGGTGACTCAGGGATGCTTGGCCCTGTGGCCTGCCCTTTGATTTATGAAAGCCACCTCAGCAGCACCAACCTTTGTCCCCAGCTGATCTCTTGTCAGATGGGTGGAGGCACTGGGGCACCTCAGAGAGCCAGTGTCTTGCTGAGAGTGGGAGCATCCTGTGCCTGCAGCCTCTGGAGCTATGGGACCAGGGCGGCGAAGCCAGTCCTTGCGAGGGCCCCGACCCTCCTATGGAAAGCTGCAGGAACCCTGGGGGAGGGCCCTGGAGGGCCAATTCCGTCGGGCGCTGAGCCTCAGAGAGGGGCGTGAGAAGTCCAGGTCCCAGGGCCTCGACAGAGGCACGGAAGGGCCAGATGCCGCTGCTCAGGAGCAGCTGCCAGGTAGCCTGGGGGATACAGAGCAGCTGATCCAAGCCCAGCGAGGAGGCAGCCGGCGGTGGCTGAGGTGGTACCAACAGGTATGGCTGCGGGCTGAAGGAGGGAGGGTGCCACAGCAGGTGGGTGGGGATTTCAGGGCAGCAAAGGTTCAGAGGGAGAGCCATCTGTGCCTGTGTACTAAGATGACAACCGAGTGGCCTGGAGATGAGGGTGCAGAGACAGATACCCCAGAGCCATATTTCAGAGGGCCCTGAAGGCATTTGGGATTTATCCCACAGGCGCTGGGGAGCCACTGAAGGTTTTAGGGGAGGAGGGTGATATGGTAAGAGCTGTTTTTAGCTGATTAATCCGACGGTATGTTGGACAGGGGAATGGAGCAGGAGGCAAGGAGATCGGCCAGTACAACTTCCTGGGAAGTACACTGTGTGACCCTCTCACCCCAGGGAAAAGGGGACATCCGAACCCCTTTATGAGGAGCTGCCTGCCAGCTTCTGGTCCCTGTTTCCTTCCTCTAAGAGAAAGGGTCGTGAATGAGCGGTGTTTCTCTCCCGGGGGTCTACCCCCATCTCGTGGCTGTGGGTGGAACAACAGCTAAGCCCACCACTCAGCCCGTGGGACCTCCCCCACCTCTGTCTTCCAGCAGGTAAGGAGAAGGTGGGAAAGCTTTGTCACCATCTTCCCCAGCGTGACTCTGAGTCAGCCGGCCTCCCTGTAGCCCACACTGGGTACCATCAGCTAAAGATGCTGGAAGCCATGGTGGCCCCCCTGCTGTGCCCGGACCAGTCTGCCGTGTCTGCTGACCTCTTCACAGCTCTCTGAACTATGGCTGGGCGGCCCAACGAGGCTTCTGCCACCAGCTCACTGGAGTCCCATGCGGCTGCCCGTCTTAGCTCTGGCCCTCCCACCCCAGCAGCTAGCTCTCTTCGAAGACCCCAGCAGGGCCAAAAAGAAGAGGGTTCAGCTCTCTGCCTCCTGGGCTTGGGTAAGGGCCTTGGACTATGATTCTATGAAGGTTTAGAAGGAGCCTGCCCAGAATGGAGGCTGTGGACGCTGCTGCCCTACACGAGACCAGCCGTCAACTTCCAGGATGGAGCTTGGTGAAGCCAGACCCATGGCTGAGAGGCTCAAGGATGCTGTCTGGTCACTGGGCCATGACCCAACTGCCCTTCTTGTCAGCTGCTGATGGGGGGCCAGGGCGCAGGTCTCCCTCCCAGATGGTGAGCCCCCTGGGGCAAGGACCACATCTGGGCAGCCCTCAGGACTGGGCACCCTGTGCTGAAAATCTTTGAACGTCCTGGTGTTCTGATGAAGGAAGCAGGGGAAGCCTTCCCTCCCTATGTGACAGAGGGGGAAACTGAGGCCCCGAGATTCTTGCTTTTGGCATCTCTGGCCCCACCCTGCCCTATCCCCTGTCCAGGGCTGGAATTGAACACAGTAATAAAGATGCTGAGAAGAAGCCGACGATTGCCCGGTGGTTAACTGGCTGGCTCAGACACCCCACCCCACCCCTGCCGACTCCTGTGAGGCAGGCTAAGTCCAGAGCATCCCAGAATGGTTGGGCAGAGGCACCAGGGACTGGGGCAGGGTGGGTTCCCCAGCAGGCTGGGCCTTTCCTGCCACTTCTCTGGACCTTTCTCCCCAGAGGGATTGCGCCCACCCTGTGCTGACCTCAAGGCCAGCTTCAGAGGATCTGGTTCTCAGTGTCCTGCCTCTGTACCCACCCCACTGGGGCGAGGCTCCTTCTGAAGCTCAGAGAGGCCAAGGGGCTTGCTTCAGGGCCACACAGAAGGGGAGCGTCTGACCCCAAAAAGCCTGAGCTCTTCAAGAGACACTGGCATTTCTTGCGGGGCCCCTGGGGCTCTCCAGGCTCGAGCAGGCCCAAGGTCAAAGGCGAGGGAGCAGCTAAGCATCCTGGTCCACGATCTGTTCTGGGGGGGCGCTTCTGTCCAGCAGACAGAGGCGTGGCTTCCCCATTTCCCCAGAGACCAGGCCCCATCAGGGCCAGTCAGAAACAAGGGGGCCCGGCTGGGAAAATTTTGTTCCAGGGAGCCTAGGGTGCCCGGCTGGGAAACTGGACAGTGGGAGCCCACCAGCAACCTTGAGCCCGGCTGGGCTTACACTTCAATGCCCTGCTCAGCCTCTTCTGCAGCAGCCCCTCAGGTGCCTCTGGGGAACCCCAGGACTCTAGGGAGCAGAATTGAAATGTATAGCTCTGACCCACCTCTCAATATCTGGAGGAGGAAAATGGGGCCCAGAATGGGACAGGACTTCTCACCCTCCAGGACGCTACCTACCAACCTCCCAGCCTCTTCATCCTCAGAGAATCTCTAGCCCAACTCCCGGCCATTCCACTTGTCACACTCTGACCAGTTTGTCTAGCTATATGCTTTTTTCTTTCTCTTTGGTGTTTTTTTTTTTTTTTTTTGAGACGGAGTTTCGCTCTTGTTACCCAGGCTGGAGTGCAATGGCGCGATCTCGGCTCACCGCAACCTCCGCCTCCTGAGTTCAGGTAATTCTCCTGCCTCAGCCTCCTGAGTAGCTGGGATTACAGGCATGCGCTGCCATGCCCAGCTAATTTTTTGTATTTTTAGTAGAGACGAGGTTTCACCGTGTTGACCAGGATGGTCTCGATCTCTTGACCTCGTGATCCACCCGCCTCGGCCTCCCAAAGTGCTGGGATTACAGGCGTGAGCCACCGCGCCCGGCCCTGGTGGTTTTTTTTTTTTCGTTTTTAAGATGGAATCTCACTCTGTCACCCAGACTCGAGTACAGTGACGTGGTCCTGGCTCACTGCAATCTCTGCCTCCCTGGTTCAAGCAATTCTCCTGCCTCAGCCTGGGTTCTCCTGCCTCAGTCCACCTGAGTTGGGACTACGGCCAGATGCACGCCACCACTCCTGGTTAATTTTTGTATTTTTAGTAGAGATGGAGTTTCACCATGTTGGTCAAGCTGGTCTCAAACTCCTGACCTCAAGCAATCCACCCTCCTTGACCACCCAAAGTGCTGGGATTATAGACGTGACCCACAGCACCTGGCCTTTTTTCTTCCATTACACTGAGAGCTCCACGGAGACCTGATCTGTTCCTACCAGGACCCCAGTGCCTAGCTCTGGGCCTGGCACATAGTAGGTGTTAAATGAATTGTCATTCAGTGAATGAGGGACTGGCCCAAGGTCACCCAGTGAGTTGATGGCTGAGCTGAGCCTGCAGCTTATGGGTCTGGGGGTTCCTGCTCAGACAGAGGAAATCTAGCCTTGTCAGCAGCCCCATCAACAGGGACCATACCTCTGGGGTCCTTGGCTGAGGCCTCCCCCAAAACATTCACACACTCTGGTAGGTTGCTTCCAAAGATGTCCATAACCATCTCTCCCACCAGATGCCCTTTTGCATTGTCTGTCACATCTCTTATAAAGGGTGGAGTCTATGGGGTCCCAAGGTAGGGGGATCTCTGGAGCCCAGGAGTTTGGGGATGTAGTGAGCTGTGATTATGCCACTACACTACAGCCTGAATGAGATAGCAAGATCTCATCTCTTAAAAAAAAAAAAAAAAGTGGAGTATATTTTCCCTTTCCTTGACTGTAGATGGGCCGTGTGACCTGCTTTGGCCAATAGAATGCACTGGAAATAAGTGTTCTGGGACTTCTCTGCCTAGGCCTCAACAGGCCTTGCAGTTTTTGTTTCCACTGTCCTCTGTTTCTATCTCCAAAGCCAGCTGCCATGTAAAGAACTCTGGGCCACCCTGTTAGAAAGGTGATGTGGAGATCAGAGAGCACATGGAAGAGAACTAAAGTACCCAGGCCAACGGCCAGAACCAACTGCCTATTGTGTGAGTGAGCCCCCAGCCCAGCTCCAAGCTGACTGCAGCCTGAGTCAGTCACCCCAGCTGACACCACATGGAGCAGAAGAACCACCCAACTGAGCCCAGCCAACCCATGGAATTGAGATCTAAGAAACCCTTTTGCTTTACACCTCTAGATTTAGGATGTGTTAGATTCCTAGGACTGCCATAACAAACTATCACAAACTGGGTGGCTTAAAACAAGAGAAATTTGTTCTCTAACAGTTCTGGAGTTCACAAGTCTGAAATCAAGTTGTTGGCAGCGCTGCACTACTTCTGAAGGCTCTAGGAAATAATTCTTTCTGCCTCTTCCTAGCTTCCCATGGCTGCTGGCAATCCTTGGTATTCCTTGGCTTTTGGATGCATCATTCTAATCATTCCAATCTATGCCTCCAGCATTACATGGTGTTCTCCCTGTGTGTCTGTGACCAAATTTCCCTCCCTTTTTTGTTTGTTTGTTTGTTTGTTTACAGAGAGCGTCTTTCTTTGTTGCCCAGACTTGATTGCAGTAGCACAACCATAGCTCAAGTGTAACTTTGAATTCTTGGGCTCAAGGGATCCTCCCACCTCAGCCTCCTGAGTAGTTAGGACTATGGAGGGGATGGAGGGGCATGTGCCACCATGCCTGGCTGATTTTTTTATTTTAATTTTTATTTATATATATTTTTGAGATGGAGTCTCACTCTGTCACCCAGGCTGGAGTGCAGTGGCACAATCTCAGCTCACAGAAACCTCTGCCTCCTGGGTTCAAGCTATTCTCCTGCCTCTGGCTCCTGAGTAGCTGGGATTATAGGTGCCCATCACCACAGTCAGCTAATTTTTTTTTTTTTTTTTGCATTTTTAGTAGACATAAGGTTTAACCATGTTGGCTAGGCTGGTCTCGAACTCCTGACCTCTCCTGAGTAGCTGGGATTATAGGTGCCCATCACCACAGTCAGCTAATTTTTTTTTTTTTTTTTTTTTTTGCATTTTTAGTAGACACAAGGTTTTACCACATTGGCTAGGCTGGTCTCGAACTCCTAACCTCAGGCAATCTGCCCGCCTCAGCCTCCCAAAGTGCTGGGATTACAGGCATGAGCCATGGTGCTCAGCCTCCTTTTTTTTTGGGGGCAAAGTCTCACTTTGTCACACAGGCTGGAGTGCAGTGGCGTGGTCTTGGCTCACTGCAGCCTCAGCCCCCCAGGTAGTTGTGACTACTACCTGGCTAATTTTTATATTTTTTGTAGAGATGGGGTTTTGCCATGTTGCCCAGGCTGGTCTTAAACTCCTGGTCTCAAGCAATCCTCCCATCTTGACCTCCCAAAGTGCTGGGTTTGCAGGCATGAACCACTGCAACCGACCAAAATTTCTCTTTTTTTTCTCTTGAGATGGCGTCTCTCTCTGTCACCCAGACTGAAGTGTAATGGTGCCATCTTGGCTCACTGCAACCTCTCCCTCCCGGGTTCAAGCAATTCTCCTGCCTCAACCTCCTGAGTAGCTGGGATTACATGTGCACGACACCATGGCTGGCTAATTTTTGTATTTTATTTTTTTTGAGACGGAGTTTCGCTCTTGTTAGCCAGGCTGGAGTGCAATGGCGCGATCTCGGCTCACCGCAACCTCCGCCTCCTGGGTTCAGGCAATTCTCTTGCCTCAGCCTCCTGAGTAGCTGGGATTACAGGCACACGCCACCGTGCCCAGCTAATTTTTTGTATTTTTAGTAGAGATGGGGTTTCACCATGTTGACCAGGATGGTCTCGATCTCCTGACCTCGTGATCCACTCGCCTCGGCCTCCCAAAGTGCTGGGATTACAGGCGTGAGCCACCGTGCCTGGCTAATTTTTGTATTTTTAGTAGAGACGGGATTTCACCATGTTGGTCAGGCTGGTCTCAAACTCCTGACCTCAAGTGATCCACCCACCTCGGCCTCCCAAAGTGCTGGGATTACAGGCATGAGCTACTGAGCCTGGCCTAATTTCTCTCTTCTTATAAGGACAACAGTTGTACTGGGTTTAGGGCTCACTCTACTCCAGTATGATCTTATCTTAACTGGATTATATCTGCAAAGTCCCTGTTTCCAAATGAGGTCACATTCACAGGGTTCAGAAGGGCATGAATTCCGCGGAGACAAAATGCAATCCAGTAGAGGCGGGTAGTTTGATATGTGCCATAGGCAGCACACACACCTCCTTCCCATGACCCTGGTGGCAGGGCAACTCTCAGCTGGGGCATAGTTTCTCTGGGGACCCTCTCATTAGTGGCCTGAGGACAATGCCAAGAGAGGAACAAAGCCTGTGATTATAACCTTCCTGGAAGGAACAAAGTCACGCGGTGCTGCAGACTGGTTGCCACGGCTGGGTATAACCTTTACAACAGGCTCTGAGGTCCATTTGAAAACTTGTCTCAGCCGGGCGCAGGGGCTCATGCCTGTAACCCCAGCACTTTGGGAGGCTGAATCAGCTGGATCACTTGAGGGTGGGAGTTCAAAATCAGCCTGGCCAACCTGGTGAAACCCCATCTCTACTAAAAAAATACAAAAATTAACCAGACGTAGTGGCGGGCGCCTGTAATCCCAGCTACTCGGGAGGCTGAGGCAGGAGAATCGCTTGAAACGAAGAGATGGAGTTTGTAGTGAGCCGAGATTTCCCCACTGCACTCAAGCCTGGGCAACAGAGCAAGACTCTGTCTCACAAAAAAGTTTAAAAAATAAAAGAAAACTTGTCTCTTTACCAATAACTTGGAAAAGGGGGAAAAGCAAAAAGGAAAGAAAGAAAACTTGTCCCCAGGCAGGAGAAGGCCAGGAGGGTGGCCAAGGAATTTCTAAATTGGGCGACCGCTCTCTGGTCAATAACAGTCCCTGAAGAACCTTTAAACAGGAAAAGAGGAAGAAGGAAGAGTGTTTCTGGATTACTCACAGGGTCCACGCCCTCTGCTGGGCACTCAGCCAGGGCCATCTGGGGAGACAGTAGGGTTCAGTGATTAAGCATGCTGGCGCCAGGTCCAGACTACCTGAGTTTGAATCCTGACTCTACCACTTGGTGGTTTATAACCCTGAGCAAGTCACTTATCTTCTCTGCCTCAGTTGCCTCATTTGTAAAATGCAGCTAATGGCAGGACACGGTGGCTCATACCTGTAATCCCAGCATTTTGGGAGATGGAGGCGGGCGGATCACTTGAGGTCAGGAGTTCAAGACCAGCCTGGGCAACACGGAGAAACCCCATTTCTACTAAAAATACAAAAATTAGCCGGGCATGATATCGTGTCTATAATCCCAGCTACTCGGGAGGCTGAGGCATGATAATCGCTTGAACCCAGAAGGCAGAGGTTGCAGTGAGCTAAGATCATGCCACTGCACTCCAGCCTGGGTGACAGAGGGATACTCTGTCAAAAAACAAATAATAAAAAATAAAAAAAGTAAAATGCAGCTAATAACGACACTCAGCTCCTGGGGTCAGTGAGGGGCTCTTACCAGAACAAGGGAAGAATCCTTATGATCTAACCGTCCTCATGGCAGCCATACAGGGTGGGCATCATTGCCCCATTGTCCTCATTCTACAGGTGAAGAAATTTTTTTTTTTAGATGGAGTCTCGCTCTATTGCCCAGGCTGGAGTGCAGTGGCACAATCTTGGCTCACTGCAACCTCCGCCTCCCAGGTTCAAGCAATTCTCCTGCCTCAGCCTCCCAAGTAGCTGGGATTACAGGCACCCACCACCACACCTGGCTATTTTTTTTTTTTTTTTTTTGTACTTTTAGTAGAGATGGAGTTTCACCATGTTGGCTAGTTTTGAACTCCTGACCTCAAGTGATCTGCCTGCCTCGGCCTCCCAAAGTGCTAGGATTACAGGCATGAGCCACTGTGCCTAGCCTTATTGATTGATTGATTGATTGAGACAGATTCTCGCTCTGTCACTAGGTGCCAGACTGGAGTGCAGTGTATCATCTTGGCTCACTGCAGCCCCCACCATCCAGGTTCAAGCTATTTTCCTGCCTCAGCTTCCTGAGTAGCTGGGACTACAGGCTCATGCCACCACACCCAGCTAATTCTTGTATTTTAGTAGAGACGGGGTTGGCCAGGATGTTCTCCATCTCTTGACCAGCCTTGGCCTCCCAAAGTGCTGGGATTACAGGCATGAGCCACCACGCCTGGCCTTTGTTTTTTTTTTTTTTTTTTTTTTTTTTTTTGAGACGAAGTATAGCTGTCGCCCAGGCTGGAGTGCAGTGGCACAAATCTCAGCTCACTGCAACCTCTGTCTCCTGGGTTCAAGTGATTCTTCTGCCTCACACTCCCCCGTAGCTGGGACTACAGGTGAGCACCACCACGTCCAGCTAATTTTTGCATTTTTAGTAGAGACAGGGTTTCACCATCTTGGTCAGGATGGTCTCAAACCCCTGACCTCTTGATCCGTTCGCCTTAGCCTCCCAAAGTGCTGGGATTATCGGCGTGAACTTTTTTTTTTTTTTTTTTTTTTAAGAAATGGGGACTCATTATTCCCAGGCTGGAGTGCAGTGGTGCAATCACAGCTTACTGCAGCCTGGACCTCCTGGGCTCAAGCAATCCTCCCACCTCAGCCTCCCAAGTAGCTGGGACTACAGGCGTGCACCCCCATGCCTGGCTAATTTTGTTTTACTTGTTCATTTATTTATTTTTCACATAGCGTCTCATGCTGTCGCCCCGGCTGGAGTGCAGTGGTCCTATCACAGCTCATTGCAACTTCTGCCCTCCAGATTCAAGCAATTCTCCTGCCTCAGCCCCAGAGTATCTGGGACTACAGGCATCTACCACCACACCCAGCCTAATTTTTGTATTTTTAGTAGAGACAGGGTTTCACCATGTTGGCCAGGCTGGTCTCCAACTCCTGACCTCAAGTGATCTGCCTGCCTCAGCCTCCCAAACTGGGGATTACAGGCATGAACCACTGCACCCAGCTAGAAATGAAGATTCCAAAGTGACGCGGGGGCACAGCGGCTGCTTGCACATGCCGTTCCCTCTGCCTAGAACGCTCTTCTCCCCCTTTTTCTAGTTTATTCTCTTCATCTTTGACTCAAGTGTCTCTTCCTCAGGGATGTCCCTCTCCTGCTCCCCCAGACTAAGCTGGTCTCTCTATGCTTCCCCTTCCCAGAATCCTGGCTTCCTCCCCAGGAGCCTAGCCAGACACTTAGACATTGGGCGTGAAGGGGGTTCAATGGTGGCCCCAAAGAGATTTGTCGATGTTCTAATCCCTGAACCTGCGAATGTCACCTTATTTGGAATAAAGGTCTTTGCAGATGTGAGGAAGTTAAGATCTTGAGAGGAAGAGACCATTGTGGATCATCCAGGTACGCCCTACGTCCAATGACAGGTGTCCTCGTCAGAGACACACAAAGAAAAGGACACAGAGGAGAGGCGATGCAAAGACAGAGACAGAGATTGGAGTCATGTGGCCACAAACCTTGGAAGCCAAGGATCGCCACCACCACAGAAGCTGAAAAACGCAAGGGAGGACCGTCCTCTAGAGGCTTGAGAGACAGTGTGGTTCCACTGGCACCTTGACCTTGACCTCAGGCTGCTGTTCCCAGAACTGCAAGAGAACCCGTTTCTGTTGCTTTTAGCCAATGGGTTTGGTGTCATGTGTTACAGCAGCCACGGGAAACTCACAAGGTGTATTTGTGTAATTCACCTGGAACAGAGTCCCCTGCCTCCCATTTGTGACTGTGACTGGGGTGCAAAATAGGCCTTCATCATGTTAAGCCACTGACTTGGGGGCTGCTCTTTACAACCATGAGCCTACCCTGGCCCATTCCATGTTAGTAACACATGGCTTCCTCAGGAGACTGGAAACTCCTTGAGGGCAGGGCCATGTCTCCCACTCACCATGAGCAGCTCACCCTGCACAGTGCCAGCCACGTTGCAGGAAGAAGCATTTGTTGAATGAATGAATGCATTGAGGCCGAGACCTGGAGGATGAGCAGCAGTTGGCCAGATAAAGGGAGGGGATCAATCTTTCAGGTGGAGGGAGCAGTGTGGGAAAGGTCTAGAGGCTGGAGAGAAGAGAGTTCACCTGGGAAGTGCCAACCCATTCAACAGTCTAGGATGCAGCAGACGCCCCCTGGCCCAGGCTCTGCACATGTTTGCTGCAAATGATTCCCCACCTCCCTGCTACCTGCCCCACTCAAGACTTCAGGTCTCGCTCATCCTGGTTTCATCTGCACATAAGGACTTCACAGTCATGGGGCAGGTAGGTGGCCAGGAAAGACACTGGCTGGGCCTTAGGCCAGGCTCTGTGACTGCCGCTCACACGCTCATGCCCTTGGGCCTTCATTTCTTCCTCTGTCAAAGGGAAATGATAACCTTCCTTGCCAGCTCTTAGGGTGGGTGAGGTGACGAGAGGAAGTCTGGGGACTGCACTGAGCTTGTCCAGAGCCACAGCAGAGCTGGGTTTAAACCTGGTGAGAGGAGTAGGGATAAGGCAGCTGACCCCACAGAGGACCTGCCCCCACCCCCCCACCAACATACAGACCTTGCTGACATTGTGGACACACGGGAGGGGCTGTGGTGCCCGCGGAGGCCTCCCCAGTGTTGGTGGGCAACACGGCCCATGCAGACAGATGGCTCTGCCAGAGCTCCCACCTCCCAGCCCAGAGCCCTCTGCCTGCACTGGGTGTCCAAAGCCCCCTTCCCTGGGAGGCACCAAACTCAGAGTGTCCACCAGTCAGGAGAGCCAGGAGGAGGCTCAGGCTTGGGCAAAAGCCTGAAGTCCAAGCCTCCACCCCGCAACTAACTTGCTGAGTGACCCTGGGGGCATCCCTGCCCTCCTCTGGTCTTCATTTTCTCCTCCATAAAATGGGGATCATGATCTTTATTTCTCCCTTGGGCTGAAGGGCAGATGAGATGCTGAGCGTGTAGATGCTTTGCAAACTGCAGTGTGCTGTGTCCAGGGAGGTGACACCATCATCACCTGCTCCTCACACCCTCTTCATCATGCTAGAGAGTAAAACCTCTGTGGCCAAACTGCCTGAGTTTGAATCCTGCCTCTGCCACTTGCTAGCTGGGCAACATCAGGCAAGTCACTGAACCTCTCTGTGCCTCGGATTGCTTGTCCCGCCTTACAAGGTGGTTGAGTTAATACATGTGAAACACTCAGAGCAGTTCGTCCCTGGTTCTTGGGAGCCAGTGCCAAGATGTTTTCCCTGTGTGACCCCGGCAGGTCTCACCTGTGAGCCTCAGCAGCCTCCTCTGAAAAATGGGGATGTTAATAATAGCACCTGGCCCGAGGTGTCCTGGAGGATGAGCAGGGCCAGGGCACACACTGTGCTGAGCCCAGGGCCAGCCCACAGAAGCGCCGGCTCAGCGAGTGCCTCGGAAGCCTAGCATTTGGAGCCCGCATGTCCTCAGCTCACCTTGGCTGGGCTTGGCCTTGGCAGGGCCATGGGCGCCAGGGAAGGGCCGTCAGGATCTGGGAAAGTGGGTCCAGCCCCAGACCAGATGGCCGTCCTGGGGCCTCACAGGAGGTGGGTTCTCCTTTAGTGACCTGCATGGTCAACGGTTTGGGAGGAAGAAACTCTCTCCCCACCACCCACTCCCACTGTGGCTGCCAAAGAACCCTCCCTGCCCCACCCCAGCCAGGCCAGGTCTCCCTTCTCTGAGCTTCGGGTACAAGCAGTCACTCAACCAACACTTGGCAAGGCTCACTAGAGCCCTGCTAGGGCGAGGACTTCAGCGAGGATGAGGGGCACTTGCTCACTGAAGTCCAGCGTGGTAGAAGAACCACACCCCAGGAGCAAAGGTGCCCCGAGAAAGGCAAGGTTGGCTCTTGGATGGTGGGCACCAGAGGCAGCCGCCTGAGGAGGGGCCAGCAGAGCTGAGTGTGGGCGACCCCAGTGGAAGAGCTGGGAGGGCACCCCAGGCAGAGTGGACAGCAGGTGCACAGGCACGGGGATGGGGAACAGCTGGCGTACTGGGAGAACAAGGCAAACAGCTTCCCGGAGGCAAGGCGGATCTGGAGGATGTTAGGGCTGAGAGGGTGGCAACGGACAGAGCTCAAAGGACCAGGAAGGGCTGGGTGTGGTGGCTCACGCCTGTAATCCCAGCACTTTGGGAGGCTGAGGTCAGGAATTCAAGAGCAGCCTGGCCAACATGGAGAAACCCCCGTGTCTACTAAAAATACAAAAATCAGCTGGGTGGTGGTGGCACACGCCTGTAATCCCAGCTACTTGGGAGGCTGAGGAAGGAGAACTGCTTGAACCCAGGAGGCAGAGGTTGCAATGAGCTGAGATCATGCCACTACACTACAACCCGGGGGACAGAGCGAGACTCCCTCTCAAAAAAAAAAAAAAATTAGCTGGGCATGGTCATGTACACGTGGTCCCAGCTGATTGAGAGGCTGAGGTGGGAGGATCGCTTGAGCCAAGGAGGCGGAGGTTGCAGCGAGCCGACATTGTGCCACTGCACACCAGCCTGAGTGACAGAGCCAGACCCTGTCTCAAAAAAGGAAAAAAAAATAAGGACCGGGAAGGCAAGAACAAAGTTTGAACTGCCCGTGAAGAGCACGATGGAGCCACTGCACAGCGTTCAGTAAAGGAGGGAGAGCAGCAGCTTAGAAAGAGTCCTTGTGGTCACGTGAGCATGGAGGACGAGCGGGGCCCACTGGGAGGAGTGCAAACAGAAGCTCAGAGGGAGGGACAGGCTTCACTGGGCCACACCCCACCCGGCCTACGTGGCGTAGCTTTACCCTCTGTCTGTTCCCCCTGCCCAGTTCCACCTCCCCCAGTAGCTGCTCCCAGAGGCCAGGGGCACTTGGGCCTCCCCCTCCCCACGAAGGCATCAGACCTGACAGCAGGAGGCGGATGTGTGAGTGATGGCTGGTGGCACGCCTGGGTCCCTGCTCCAGCCTGCGCCTGTGTGGGACGCCTCCTGGGCCTTCCCTTGCTCTGTCCCCACTCCCAACCTGGAGCCATGGGTCCCACCTCTCCACCCTCATTCTCATGATTGTCACCGCCTGAACACAGACACCAGACAATGTCTAGTTAGTGTGATGACGTTGAGTGTCCGCAGATCAGAGACAGCTGGAAGGATGGAAACCTCCATGGTCGGTGACTCTTCTGACGGGTTGCTCTGCTACGAAGCAGAACGGAGTTAAGCGCTAAGTGGGGCAGTGAGATGAGGGACATTAAATGGAGACACCAATTCCTAAACCAGTGTGACGCTGGGCCTGACCAGACGTCTTCCCCAGCTTCCCGCCAGGACAGCGCGTGAGAGACGGAAATAAACATCTCGCAGGGAAATGCGGCCGCTCGGTTGCACTAATGGAGGAAGCAGCGAAGCAAGAAGGTAACGCTTTTACTGTCACTCCACGTCCGCACCCACCAGCTGGCCTTGTCAGCCCCATCTGCAAAATAAAATACATCCAGACTCCGCGCTCCTCCCCTCACCCTCAGCACCACAGCCCTGGCTAAGCTACCGTCATCTCTCACCGGGATCATTTCTGCAGCCTCCCGGCTGGTGGCCACGTTCCACTTCGCCCTCTGCCATTTACTTTCCACACCAGGTCCAGGGATACTCCTCTAAAACGAAAGCCAGGTCCAGGCACTTCTCTGATCAAAACTCAGAAATGGCTTCCCTGTTCGTGCAGAGTAAACTCCATGGCCCAGGCCGCCGCCCCACCCTCCAGGGGCCTCCAACCTCATCGGGAGGCCTCTCCCTGGGCTTTGCTCACTCTGGCTCCTTGTGGTTCCTGGAATCCATCAACACACATCCCACCTCAGGGCCTTTGCACTTGCCCATCCATCTACCTGAAGTACTTTCCCTGAAATGCCCGCCTCACTTCCTCACCATCTCTGCTCATTAATTGCCTCATCACAGCGGCCTTCCTTGACCTCTATCAAAAACAGGTCTTGGCTGGGCGAGGTGGCTCATCCCTGTAATCTCAGCACTCTCAGAGTCTGAGGTGGACAGATCACTTGAGGCCAGGAGTTCGGGGCCAGCCATGGCCAACATAGCAAAACCCCGTCTCTACTAGAAATACAAAAATAGCCAGGCGTGGTGGCTCATGCCTGTAATCCTAGCACTTTGGGATGCTGAGGCAGGCAGATCACCTGCGGTCAGGAGTTTGAGACCAGCCTGGCCAATCTGGTGAAACCCTGTCTCTACTAAAAACTTAGCTGGGCATGGTGGTACATGCCTATAATCCCAGCTACTTGGGAGGCTGAGGCTGGAGAATTGCTTGAACCGGGACCCAGGAGGCTGATGTTGCAGTGAGCCAAGATCACACCACCGCATTCCAACCTGGGCTACAGAGTGAGATTCTGTCTCAAAAAAAAAAAAAAAAAAAAAAAAAATTAGCCCGGCATGGTGGCATACTCCTGTAATCCTAGTTACTCGGGAGGTTGAGGTGGAGAACTGCTCGAACCCGGGAGGTGGAGGCTGCCATCAGCCAAGATTGCATCACTGCACTCCAGCCTAGGCCACAGAGCGTGACTGTGTCTCAAACAAAACAAAATAGCTCTCCCCAGCCCATCCTTCCTCTCTGCTCCTTACCCTATTTATTCTGCCTGACATTTACTTATTGTCTCCCCCACCAGAATGTCGGCTCCATGAGGCAGGAATTTGATGTTTTGTGTCCTGCTGTATTCCCAATACCTGACACTTAATAGGTGCTCATTTAATAGTCGTTAACTGAATTGAGTGAATGAATGACTTGTTGAATGAGGCTTCAGCATCCAAAAGAGTTTAGAAAACTTGGGTCAGGTGGGGAATTTGCAAATTTGGGGTTCCCTCTCTAATCTTTTGAATTTACTGGCACATGTCTGCCCTGACCCTCTTTTAAAAAAATTATTTTTATTTTTATTTTAGATTTTAGATAGAGTCTTGCTCTGTAGCCCAGGCTGGAGAGCAGTGGTGTGATCTCAGCTCACTGCAATCTCCACCTCCCAGGTTCAATCGAGCCACTTCAGCCTCCCAAGTAGCTGGGATTTCAGGCGTGTGGCATAATGCCCAGATAAGTTTTGTATTTTTAGTAGAGATGGGGTTTCACCATGTTGGCCAGGCTGGTCTCGAACTCCTGACCTCAGGTAATCCATCCGCCTTGGTCTCCCAAAGCGCTGGGATTACAGGCGTGAGCCACTGCACCCAGTCCCTCAAAATTTTCTTAAGTAAAAAGTAGAGATGAGATCTTGCTATACAGCCCAGGCTGGTCTCGAACTCCTGGGCTCAAGTGATCCTTCTGCCTCTGCCTCCCAGAATGCTGGGATTACAGGCATGAGCCTCCATGCTTAGCTCTCAAGCATCATTCGTTCATTTAGCAAACATGTACCCACTTCTGCTCTGGGCAGGACTCTGGAAACCCTGAACAATCAAGCCCCAGCCTCGTAGTTATGAAATCAAAACAAGTTCAAGAATGGAAATGAACACTTAGAACACTAAGCGACTCAGCTGTAAATAATATTTACATAATAAAAAGAATGTAATCAACAAATGTTTTTTAACCAAAATCACGACATAACTGTTTGGAGGACCTGAAGAAAGGATATACGTCGGGGGTGGGAAGGAGACAGAAGAGTTAAGTACTTATGTTCCATAGTAGAAAGTCAATAGACTGTGTCCAAATTTGAAAAACCAAGAAATTGCAATGCAAGCATATTATCTAGAAATACAGAGGTAAATCTCAGAAGAAACACCTCCCAGAGTGCCCTGGGGCTGGCATGGAATAGTGCAAAGTGCTGATTGTTTTACGTCTTCAACTATTTGATTTTTTTTTTTTTTTTTTTGAAATCAGCTTTCCCAGGTTGAATCAACCATTTGATTTTGTAAACTAAGCAAATAGGCTGCTCTGATAAAAATTAAAATCAGGGGCCAGGTGTGGTGGCTTATGCCTGTAATCCCAGCACTTTGGGAGGCCGAGGGGGGCAGATCACGAGGTCAGGAGATCGAGACCATCCTGGCCAACATGGTGAAACCCCGTCTCTACTAAAAATACAAAAAAATTAGCTGGGCATGGTGGCGTGCACCTGTAGTCCCAGCTACTCAAGAGGCTGAGGCAGGAGAATTGTTTGAACCCAGAAGGCAGAGATTGCAGTGAGCCGGGAGCCAAGATCACGCCACTGCACTCCAGCCTGGGCCACAGAGGAATACCCTGTTTCATAAAAACAAACAAAACAAAACAAAATAAGAAATTAAGAAAATAAAGTAATAAGATAACACCACAGAAAGAGAGGTAGCCAAACAGTATGTACCTCCTCGTGGTAGAAACAGTACTATCTATAAAACATTCTTGCCCAAATAAGTCAAGGCTGCAGTTTATAAAGCTTCTAGATCCAACCCCCAATTTACAAGAACCCCTGTCGATAAACATATTAAAACACACCGTGGGGCTACAACCAGCAAAATGCAGGGTGGGGATCCCTACGGGACAAACAGCCCGGCTTTTTTTTTTTTTTTTTTTTTGAGAAGGAGACCTGCTCCGTCACCCAGGCTGCAGTGCAGTGGCGCAACCTCAGCTCACTGCAACCTCTGCCTCCCAGGTTCAAGCAATTCTCCTGCCTCAGCCTCCCAAGTAGCTAGAACTACAGGCACCTGACACCATGCTCAGGTGATTTCTTTTTTTTTTTTTGAGGTGGAGTCTTACTCTGTCACCCAGGCTGGAGTGCAATGCACGATCTTGGCTCACTACAACCTCCACCTACTGGGTTCAAGCAATCCTCCTTCCTCAGCCTCCCAAGTAGCTGGGATTACAGACGTATGCCACCATGCCTGGCTAACTTTTTGCATTTTTAGTAGAGATGGGGTTTCACCATGCTGGCCAGGCTGGTCTCAAACTTCTGACCTTGTGATCCACCTGCTTCAGTTTCCCAAAGTGCTGGGATTACAAATGTGAGTCACCGCACCCGGCCAATTTTTGTATTTTTAGTAGAGACAGGGTTTCGCCATGTTGACCAGGCTGGTCTCAAACTCCTGACTTCAAGTGATCCACCTGTCTCAGCTTCCCAAAGTGCTGGGATTACAGGCATGAGCCACCACTCCTGGCCACTTCTTTTCAATAAATAAATTATGAAGAGAAAAAGAGAGATGAGAAAGCTCTAGATTAAAAGAAAGGTGACATATTAACCAATTGCATTATTTTTATTTGGATATTAATTCAAACAAACTGCAAAAAGAAAAGAAGAAAATATTGGCTGGGCGTGGTGGCTCACGCCTGTAATTCCAGCACTTTAGGAGGCTGAGGTGGGCGGATCATGAGGTCAAGAGATTGAGACCATCCTGGCCAACACAGTGAAACCCTGTCTCTCTAAAAAAAAAAAAAAAAAAATTAGGAGACATTTGGAACTTTGAACACTGACTAGAAATTGAGCAGATATTTGATCTTACTATTCCTTTTTTTAGGAACAAAAATGATGTAATAATTTATTTTTTCTTTTGAGACAGAGTCTCACTAACGCTATCGTCCAGGCTGGAATGCAGTGGCACGATCTTGGCTCACTGCAACCTGCATCTGTTAGGTTCAAGTGACTCTCGTGCCTCAGCCTCCCAAGTAGCTGGGATTATAGGCATGCATCACCATGCCCGGCTAGTTTTTGTATTTTTAGTAGTGACAGGGTTCACCATGTTGGCCAGGCTGGTCTCAAACTCCTGACCTCAAGTGATCCACCTACCTCGGCCTCCCAAAGTACTGGGATTACAGGTGTGAGCCACTTCACCTGGCCTATTTTTTCTTCTTAAAAAAATTTTTGCTTTAATGTTTAGAGAAACTTATTTAGTAACAAACTATAGAAATGATCCTTGAAAGTACAGTCCTTATTTATTTATTTATTCTAAAAAAAATTTTTTTTTGCTTGATATAATAGTTATGCTGAGGTCAGGCATTGTGGCTCATGCCTGTAATCCTAGCACTTTGGGAGGCTGAGGTGGGCAGATCATGAGGTCAAAAGTTCGAGACCAGCCTGGTCAATAGGATAAAACCCCATCTCTATTAAAAATACAAAAATTAGCTGGGCTTGGCGGCATGTGCCTGTAGTCCCAGCTACTCAGGAGGTTGAGGCAGGAGAATTGCTTGAACCCAGGAAGCAGAGGTTGCAGTGAGCAGAGATTGTGCCACTGCACTCCAGCCCGGGTGACAGAGGGAGACTCTGTCTCAAAGAATAATAATAATATGCTGATAAAAGACTCCTCATCTTTTAGATTATTTTCATCGTGATGAATGAAATAATCCAATGTCTTGGATTTGCTTCAAAGGTGAGGGAAATGGACGAGAATATACGTGAAGCAAGATCAGCTTGGTTACTGGGTAGAGCTGGGAGTTTCTAATTTTGTATATGTTCAAATAGACAGCACTTTGTTTTGTTTGTGTGTTTTTGAGACAGAGTCTCACTCTGTCGCCCAGGCTGGAGTGCAGTGGTGTGATCTCTGCTCACTGCTACCTCTGCTTTCTGGGTTCCAGCAATTCTCCTGCCTCAGCGTCCCAAGTAGCTGGGATTACAGGCGCACAACCTTGTTGGACAACTCACAGAGGAGCTCCGCCTGACAATGAAGATGCTTCCAAGATGTCTGTGAAGACTTTGCTCACAATTGTTTTATAAAATGTACTCAAGGCCTATCTACTCATGGGTGGGGGCTGCGGCTGGAGCATTGCTTGAGCCCAGGAGTTCAAAGCCGCAGTGAGCTAAGAAGGTGCCACTCCCAACATGGGCAATATGGTGAAATCCCATCAAAAAATACAAAAAAAGTGGCCCACTGTTGTGGCACATGCCTGTAGTCCCAGCTACTTGGGAGGCTAAGGCAGGAGGATCACTTGAGCCTGTGAGGTCAAGGCTGCAGAGAGCTGAGATCGCACCACTGCACTCCAGGCTGGGTGACAGAGCAAGACCCTGTCCTTAAAAATAAATAAACATAAAATGCATCCAAACCAGGATGTGGCTGTTCGTTCCTACTACTGCCGTTGTTGATGACTACGTCCCACGGTGCCGGTATCATCTCCACTACACAGAGGAGGCCACGTGCTGTTCCAGTGAGAACTCAGGACCCAGAGCCCATCACCAGGAGAAGCAGAAGCTACATGGGACGTCTGGAATTCCAGCCAGTCTCAGCTGTGGCGAGAGGGAGCACTTATCTCTGTATATTTGGAAATCTGTGGGCGGTGTTTATTTGCTGGGAAGTCTGGGTTTCTTCCCCTGGGGCTGCTAGAAGCCACAGCAGCCAAAGGACACAAGCTGGAGGAGGGTCAGGAATGGGCAGCCTGAAGCGGGGACTGAGGTCAGAGCCGGGCGTGGTGGGTAAGAAATAACTGCAGACTCAGTGGTGTCAGAGGTGGCCTGGCCATAGGGAGGGTCCTGGGCAGAGCCGCTGACTTGCTGGATAGACTTGGACAAGCATCTCTTGGCCTGGATTCTACATTTAAGCAGTTACATGCAGGGTCACACAGGCCAGGGTATGAATCTTGAGTTTGCCACTGGCTAGCTCCAGTGTGGCTCATGGCTGGAAGCTCCGGTGTTCTCATCTAAGAAATGTAGACAACGTCGGGACCAAGTTTATGGGTTGTGCTGAGGGGCCAGTGAGGTGATGTTCGGAAGCTCTTAGCACAGGGCTAGGTGTGCCAGGAGCACTTGAAACCTAGGAGCTGCCACTGCCATGGCTGCTCTCCTTTAGATGCCAGAGGTCCAGCTCTAACGAGACTGAATATGTCAAATTTCTATTTGAAAGTCACTATAAACACAGCAAAAGACAAGAGACAAGGGAAGAAAAGAGTAACTTACAGTAGAGAAGGCCGGCGTGGTGGCTCACGCCTGTAATCCCAGCATTTTGGGAGGCTGAGGCAGGTGGATCACTTGAGGTCAGGAGTTCAAGACCAGCCTGGCCAACATGGTGAATTGGGTCTCTATCAAAAATACAAAAATTAGCCAAGCATGGTGGCACACGCTTGTAATCCCAGCTACAAGGGAGGATGAGACAGGAGAATCGCTTTAACTCAGGAGGCGGAGGCTGCAGTCAGCGGAGATCACGCCACTGCACTCCAGACTGGGTGACAAGGCAAGACTCCGGCTCAAAAAAGAAAAATACAGTGGAGAAGCCTGACAAATACTAGCTCCGCCAGGTGACCAACACTGATACCAGCAGCATGAGAATTAAGATGAAAGTGGCACTTTCAGGCCGGGTGCGGTGGCTCATGCCAGTAATCCCAGTACTTTGAGAGGCTAAAGTGGGTGGATCACAAGGTCAGGAGTTCAAGACCAGCCTGGCCAACATGGTGAAACCCCATCTGTACTAAAAATATAAAAAATTAGCAGGGTGTGGTGGCACGCACCTGTAATCCCAGCTAGGAGGCTGAGGCAGGACAATCACTTGAACTGGGGAGGTGGAGGTTGCAGTGAGCTGAGATCATGCCAGTGCACTCCAGCCTGGGCGACAGGGTGAGACTCTGTCTCAAAATAAATAAATAAATAAATAAAAAGTTACTGGCCGGGCACGGGCCTGTAATCCCAGCACTTTGGGAAGCTGAAGCAGATGGATCACTTGAGGCCAGGAGCTCGAGACCAAACTGGCCAACATGATAAAACTCCCTTTCTACTAAAACAGAAATTAGCCGGGTGTGGTAGCAGGCGCCTGTAATCCCAGCTATTCAGGAGGCTGAGACAGGAGAATCGCTGGAACCCACCCAGGAGGCAGAAGTTGCAGTGAGCTGAGATCGCGCCACTGGACTCCAGCCTGGGTGACAGAGCAAGACTCCATCTCAAAAAAACAAAACAAAACAAAACAAAAACAAAAAACCCCAAAGCTGGGTGTCGTGGCTCATACCTGTAATCCTAGCACTTTGGGTGGCTGAGGCGGGCAGATCACCTGAGGTGAGGAGTTTGAGACCAGCCTGGTCAACATGGTGAAACCCTGTCTCTACTAAAAATACAAAAATTAGCCAGAAGTGGTGGTGCGTGCCTGTAATTCCAGCTACTCGGGATTACAGGCGCGAATGTGTTGGTGGCACATTCCTGTAGTCCCAGCTACTCAGGAGGCTGAAGCAAGAGAATTGCTTGAACCAGGGAGGCAGAGGTTGCAGTGAGCCGAGATCGAGCCACTGCACTCCAGCTTGGGTGACAGAGAGAGACTCTGTCTCAAAATTAAAATAAATAAATAAATAAATAAAATAGAAAATTTATAGCCAAATTGCCTCCCTGCCCCCTCCAAAGGTGGTACCATTTTACCTGCCTACACCACTCATTTCCCTATGCCCTCTTCAACACTGGACATCATCAGTTTGCTCTAATTCTTACCAGTCTCACTGGGAGAAAATGATGGTTCATGTTGTTTTCATTTGCATTTCTTTGATGACAGGGTAGTCTGGCAGGTATCTGTTCTTGTGTGTATTCACCTGTTTGTCCCCTCCTCTGTGAATTTGCTATTTCCTTCCTTTGCCCATTTTCCGGCCTGTTTTTTACAAGGTTAAAAAAAAATTGTAGGCATTCTTATGTTTTCTGCCTACAAAAGTTTTCCTCATTGCAGCCTCAACCTCCCAAACTCAAGGGATCCTCCCACCTCAGCCTCCTGAGTAGCTGGAACTCTAGGCACGTACCATCACCCCGACTGGCTAATTTTGTTTATTTTTTTGTACAGATGAAGTGTCCTTGTTTTGTATATGGCAAGTATTTTCTCCCAGGCTGTCTCTTGTCTGTTGTCTGTTTTATTATATTATTTAATTTGGAGTAGTTTTAGATTGACAGAAAAATCCCAGCACTTTGGGAGGCTGAGGCGGGCAGATCACCCAAGGTCAGGAGTTCGACACCATACTGACCAACATGGAGAAACCCTGTCTTTACTGAAAATACAAAATTAGCCAGGCATGGTGGCGCATGCTTGTAATCCCAGCTACTCGGGAGGCTGAGGCAGGAGAATTGCTTGAACCCAGAAGGTAGAGGTAGCAGTGAACTGAGATTGTGCCACTGCACTCCAGCCTGGGCAACACAGTGAGACTCTGTCTTAAAAAAAGGAACCATAAAAATGGGGAACCAGCAGCCCTTGGGCTACTCTGCATATGAAGTCGCCATTCTTTTGTTTCTTTACTTCCTTAATAAACTTGGTTTCACTTTATAGACTTGTCCCAAATTCTTTCTTGCGCAAGATCCAAGAACCCTCTCTTGGGGTCTGGATTGGAACCCATTTCCGGTAACACAATGGGCAGTGATTTCGCCACTCAACTCTAGCCTGGGCAGCAGAGCTAGACTCTGTATCAAAAAAAAAAAAAAAAAGTTTTAAGACAGCAACAGCAGAGCATTAACCATGTACTAGGCCCTGTGTGCAAGCTCAGGTTTTACGCCTGTGAAGTCAGCCCTGAAGACAGGTTCAGGATGGCCTTGAACTAGATACAGAGGTCAAGGGTTCATGTGTACAGCAGGCTGGAGTCCTGATGTGTGCTCATACACAGAGGTAGACACGCATACAGCCAGTTCAAACAGCAAGCAAAACACAAGCAGAGAGGAAATTGACTTGCAAAGGCAGAGAGATTAGCTCCACAGGAAGGGTGAGGTGAAGAATGAGCAGGCATCAGCGATACATTCTTAATTGTCAATATCCCTCACTCTTCCCCTTGTCAAGGGCAGGCTTTGGCAGCCATGTTTGTATGTGTCACGTGACCCCACTCTCCTGGCCATTGTTGGTTGGAGGAGGGTTGACCACCTGACCCAAGCCAGCCAATCAGAGCTCTCTCCTGACACTGGCTCAGGTGGAAGTTCTAGAAAATGTTAATTGGAGGAGCTGTGGCTGGCAGAGAAGGAAAAAGGAAGCTGAATGGCACTTGGGCTCATAATGGTCTCTCCAACCCTGATCCTGTCCTTTATGGACATTTGAGGTGCCTTGCAATGCTGGATCTTTTTGTTAAAGCCCCCTCTGTTGCTTCAGCCAGCTTAAGTTGGTTTCTGTTACTTGTTAGGGGTTGAGAAGGCTTCACCGGAGAAGGGAAAATGAGTCAGATGAGCAAGATATGGGAGTGGACCACATGGTGTGGGAGTGGACTTCCTGGTGGGGTTGAGGTCAAGACCTGGGGTGATAGAGAGGCAGGGTAGGCCCAGTGAGTAGGGGCTGAAGGGACCACAGCAGGGCTCCAGATCTCCTGGCCCAGAGGGGCTGGCATAGGAGGCCCAGAAGCCACTGCAACTCATCCCTAAGGGAAGCCTGAGACAGGAAATCTCATGCCCTGTGTTGGGACCAGGGGCAAAGGACCTTCCCAGAACTGCACCGTGGCCTGTCCCCAGCCTTACCCAGGGGCCTCCCTCTCAGGTTCTGCCCTTAGGGGGCAGCTGTGACCCAACAGCCACCACCCTCAGGGGTCACAGCTGTGTGGGGCTGCTCCACTGAGTGCTTCCTTCAAACTCCTTCAGGTTTGCTATTTTTACCTGCAGAGTTCTCAGTTCTTGAGTGGGAGGCAATAAAAGGGGGTGGGTGGGAAGAGGAATAATATATTTCTTTATTAAAATACTGGATTTGGATTGAGCGTTTTTTCTTTTCATTTTTGATGAGGAGAACGTCCTTCCTGATCCTGAGGAAGCCCTTCTTAATCTGAGTTTTTCTCCCTTTTAGTTCTTTTGTTCACTGTTGTTCATCAACTCATTACTATTACTTGTTACTATTGGTTTGAATCCCATCTTTACCACCTGCTAGTGTTTATTCTTGGCTACTTTTCTTCTTTTCTTAGAGGCAAGTTCTTGCTCTGTTGCCCAGGCTGGAGTGCAGTGTTGAGATCATAGCTCATTGCAGCCTCAACCTTCTGTGCTCAAGTGAGTCTTCCACCTTGGCCTCCAGAGTAGCTAGGACTACAGTGTGAGATGGCTACATCTTCTTTTTTTTTTTTTTGAGATGGAGTAGTGTAGAGTGCAATGGCATGATCTCAGCTCACTGCAACTTCTGCCTCCTAGATTCAAGTGATTTTCCCACCTCAGCCTCCTGAGTAGCTGGGATTATAGGCACACGCCATCATGCCAGGCTAATTTTTATATTTTTGTAGAGGCGGGGTTTTACCATGTTGGTCAGGCTGGTCTTGAACTCCTGACCTCAGGTGATCCACCCACCTTGGCCTCCCAAAATGCTGGGATTACACGTGTGAACCACCGAGCCCAGCCCTTGATTTTTAAATACCGATGAAACACCTGCTATATGCTGGGCCTGAAGGCTAGAGAGATGTACAAGGCACTTCATCTGTGCTTCAGGTTCCCAGCATCCAGTAGGAACAGGCACAGGAATAATTCCAGGGTAGACACTGTAAATGTGTTAGAGGGAGAGTCCAGCTATTGTGGGAAAGTGGAGTGAGTGACTTGCTGGAGCATTTATGGAAGTCTTCATGGGAGAGTGATTTAAAGGATGAAGAGTTTACATCCTCTGGAAAGAAGCAGATAGAAGGTGTTCCGGGCAAAAGGAACTGCATTGAGTAAAAGCATGGAGGCTTTCCATGCTTTTACTTGAACACACATGAAAAGTGTGTTCGAAACAAGCAATGGGGAAAGGATTCCCTGTTTAATAAATGGTGTTGGGATAACTGGCTAGCCACGTGCAGAAAGCAGACACTGGACCCCTTCCTTACACCTTACACTAAAATTAACTCCAGATGGATTAAAGACTTAAACATAAGACCTAACACCATAAAAACCCTAGAAGAAAATCTCGGCAAAACCATTCAGGACATAGGCATAGGCAAGGACTTCATGACCGAAACACCAAAAGCATTGGCAACAAAAGCCAAAATCGACAAATGGGACCTAATCAAACTCCACAGCTTCTGCACAGCAAAAGAAACAGTCACTAGAATGAATCAGCAACCAACAGAATGGGAAAAAATTTTTGCAATCTACCCATCTGACAAAGGGCTAATATCCAGAATCTACAAAGAACTAAAACAGATTTACAAGAAAAAAACAAGCCCATTCAAAAGTGGGCAAAGGATATGAACAGACACTTTACAAAAGAAGACATACATGAGGCCAACAAACATACGAAAAAATGCTCATCATCACTGGTCATTAGAGAAATACAAATCAAAACTACATTGAGACACCATCTCGCGCCAGTTAGAATGGCGATCATTAAAAAATCTGGAGACAACAGATGCTGGAGAGGATGTAGAGAAATAGGAACACTTTTACACTGTTGGTGGGAATGTAAATTAGTTCAACCATTGTGGAAGACAGCGTGGCGATTCCTCAAGGACCTAGAAATAGAAATTCCATTTGATCCAGCAATCTCATTACTGGGTATATATCCAAAGGATTATAAATCATTCTACTATAAGGACACATGCACACGAATGTTCATTGCAGCACAGTTTACAATAGCAAAGACCTGGAACCAACCCAAATGCCCGTCAATGATAGACTGGACGGGGAAAATGTGGCACATATACACCATGGAATACTATGCAGCCATAAAAAACTATGAGTTCTTGTCCTTTGTAGGGACTTGGATGAACCTGGAAACCATCATTCTCAGCAAACTGACACAAGAACAGAAAATCAAACACCGCACGTTCTCACTCACAGGTGGGTGTTGAACAATGAGAACACGTGGACACAGGGAGGGGAGCATCACACACTAGAGTCTGTCGGGGGGGAAACAGGGGAGAGACAGAGGGGGGTGGGGAGTTGGGGAGAGATACCATGGGGAGAAATGCCAGATATAGGTGATGGGGAGGAAGGCAGCAAACCACACTGCCATGTGTGTACCTATGCAACAATCTTGCATGTCCTTCACATATACCCCAAAACCTAAAATGCAAAAAAAAAGAAAATTTAAATAAATAAATAAAGGTGTGTTTGAGAAACAGTGAGTAGGGCATGGTGGTGGCAGAAGGTTAAAGTCTATGGCCCAAGGACAGTGATAGCCAGACAAGAGGCTGAAGTGACAGGTGAGAAAACTCTGAACCCATCTGATCTTCGATTTCTGGCTTATGGAGACATGTAGAGAAAATGTTTTGTCTCTCCCAGGCTAGAAAGACAGAACTGAGTCCTAGGAATTACCCTGAAGCAGCATCTCCACCCATCCACTCTGCCCCACAGCAACGTCTGTGCCATTTCTCTCCCAGACTCCCTCGTGGTGAGGCAGGTGGTGACAGTATGACTTCTGGAGCTAGCCACCTTGCCCAAGTCCAGCCTCCAGCTCTCACGTGCTGGGCCCCAAGGGCCGGGCAGGAGAGACTACAGCCAAGACGGGGGTAGTGTCCAGACAGTGGAAAGCATGATGCAGCCAAGCCCCAGTAACCTTCGGGTCCCCCGCGTCGTCCCTGGGCTCTGTGCCCAACCCTGAGCTCATGCCCCTTCATCTTGCCAGGCCTATTCCGGCTTCGTGTTAACTGGCTGCCCAGGACCCTGCTGGTGACACCTGTCACCACCTCCAAATGCCTTCTGTGGCTGCCCTACATCCTGCTTATGCCAGTGAGGCCCTGGGACCTGTCCCTGGGCAACCTGGGAAAGGGCAGCTTCCAGCTGTGGCTCAGAGCCTGGGGAGGGGTTGGGTCAGCGGATGTGTTCGTTCCTGTGGTTATTCTGGTTGCCCTGTGTTTACACGGGTTTTTTTGGGGGATGGTGCCCACACCAGTTCTTGTCTCGACTCCTAAAACAAATTGAACCAAAGGAATTCCAGGCCTGTGAAAGTGGAGAAAGAATTTTAGGGTCAGAGCCATTTAAGACTTTTCCTAGGGCCTGGGTCTTCTTTCTCCTAAAGGCCTCATCCCACAGCACGCCACACAAATATGTCACATAGTACACAAACACACGTTGCATGTCGTAGTAAGTAGAATTCTTTATCACACTATGTTCAGGTACGGTATACTAGTTGATGACGTATTTGTGCATTATCAATGTGGGAAGTCGAAAAATTCCTTTCTCGTTGAAGTGTGCTAATAACTTTGTTAACTATGCAGCTGTTAGACATGCCATGTTTACAGGCACTTAGTACACTCTATGTCCTTGTACTTCAACCAAGGTATCTGTGCTGGGTGTGCTCACAGGCATGTCCCAGCTCTCCACTGCTCTCATCTGTTTAGAAAAGTTTTAAGTTATTAGCCAATCAGGTTTTAGTTTAGATTGTGAGCTCTCGCTTCAGCCAACAGAGATCAGACACAGCAGTAAGGATGACCCCAAATGTGAAAGAAAGAAATTTGTGTTTCCCTTTGTTCATTGTAGTCTCGTGGCAAAATGGCTAGTAAGAGTTCCCTTCCTGCAGTCCAGGAAGTAAAAATTGCATTGCTGAAAGATCCTTTGTCTCACTGCTAATTTTTCCTTGTGGACCGAGCATCTATTTCCAACAATCAGATATCAACTTTAGCTAGGTGCAGTGGAAGCTACTTGTAGCCCCAGCTACTTGGGAGGCTGAGGGGGAAGGATCTCTTGAGCCCAAGAGTTTGAATCCAGCCTGGGCAACATAATGAGACCCCATCTCTAACAAAATGAAATGAAATAATAAAGTATACATATATTAACTTTGATTTTCCTTTTTTTTTGTTTGAGACAGAGTTTTGCTCTTGTCACCAAGGCTGGAATGCAATGGCACAATCTCAGCTCACTGCAACCTCCGCCTCTGGGGTTCAAGTGATTCTCCTGCCTCAGCCTCCCGAGCAGCTGGGATTACAGGCAAGTGCCACCATTCCCAGCTAATTTTTGTATTTTTAGTAGAGACGAGGTCTTGTCATGTTGGCCGGGCTAATCTCGAACTCCTGACCTCAGGTGATCTGCCTGCCTCACCCTCCCAAAGTGCTGGGATTACAGGTGTGAGCCACGGCGCCAGCCTGATTTTTTTTTTGTTTTTTTTTTTTTGAGACAGAGTCTCACTCTGTTGCCCAGGCTGGTATGCAGTGGTGTGATCTCAGCTCACTATAACCTCCACCTTCCGGGTTCAAGCAGTTCTCCTACCTCAGCCTCCTGAGCAGCTTGGACTACAGGCGCATGCCACCATGCCTGGCTAATTTTTGTAATTTTAGTAGAGATGGGGTTTCACTATATTAGCCAGGCTGGTCTCGAAATCCTGACCTCGTGATCTGCCCACCTCAGCCTCCCTGATTTTCTTTTCTTTCGATTTTCTTATTTGGAAGCCGACAATTTTCCCCAGGTGTCAGGCATTGTAGGCTCTTTCCACACTGGGTCTGAAGCAGTAGGCTATGAAAACCCTTCCACAGCGGCTCCTGGGGTCTGCCCAGTTTCCTCTGCTTGGACTGCCTTTTCCTACCTGCCTCGCTTGGCTGGTGCCTGATCATCTTTCAGGTCTTGGTTTAAAAGTCGCCTCCGGCCAGGCATGGTGACACTCACCTGTAATCCCAGCACTTTGGGAGGCCGAGGTGGGTGGATCAACTGAGGTCAGGAGTTCGAGACCAGCCTGCCCAACATGGCAAAACCCTGTCTCTACTAAAAATACAAAAATTAGCCAGGCATGGTGGTGCGTGCCTATAATCCCAGCTACTCAGGAGGCTGAGGCAGGAGAATTGCCTGAACCCGGGAAGTGGAGGTTGCAGTGAGCCGAGATTGTATCACTGCACTCCATACTGGGCAACGGAGTGAGACTCCATCTCAACAAATAAACTTTTTTAAAAAAATTAATAAATACGAGTCACCTCCTCCAAGAAGCCCTCTCTGAAGCCCTCACCCCTCAGACTGAGTGAGCTACCCAAACTTTGTGCTGCCACATCACACTGCCTTGTAACTCCTTGGCTACGAGTTGGGCTCTTCCATCAGATTATGAGTCTAAGAGGGTAGGGTCTGTCTCATTCATTGGCCCTCAGACCAGTATCCTTCTGAAAATGTAAAGTGCCTATATATATGTGTATATACGCATATATATTTTTTTAATTTTTTTGAGACAGAGTCTTGCTTTGCCACCTAGGCTGGAGTGCAGTGGCATGATCTTGGCTCACTGCAACCTCCACCTTTCGGGTTCAAGCAATTCTCTGCCTCAGCCTCATGAATACCTGGGATTACAGGCGCCCAACACCACGCCCGGCTAATTTTTGTATTTTTAGTGGAGATGGGGTTTCACCATCTTGGCCAGGCTTGTCTTGAACTCCTGACCTCATGATCCACCCACCTCAGCCTCCCAAAGTGCTGGGATTACAGGCATGAGCCACCATGCCTATTTAAAAAAAAAAAAGCCTCGTAAAGTGCTTATAAATGTCAGCAGGGAAATGGGGCAAAAGGACCTTGAAGTCAGCACTGGGGCTGGTTCTCTAGCAACCTTAAAATGCTAAGAGCTATCACTTTTCAGGTATCATTTCAGGGTTTCACTCATCTAGAAGGTTGGTACCGTTATTAACTACGTTTTGCAGTTGAGGAAACTGAGGCAGAACAGAGAAGGTAAGAAAGTAATCCAAGGTCACACAGTACTTCAGTGTTCTTAACCATGCGTGCTGTGTCAGATTTAGCATGAAGCAAGCACACACCGAAAGGGGGCTGTTGTGTTTGTTTCTTCAAAGGGAGGGGACTATGAAGAGATGAGGCTTTTGAGACCTGGGGGTCATCCTTTCCTTTGGGAGGGGGTTGGGAATCTGCCTGTTATTCCTGAGTTCTGGTATCCAGGTGTGAGTCCATGTCTTCACAGGTGCAGGCCCCAGAGTCCAGAAGGAAAGTGGCTGGATGTGGCTTGAGGCGGATCAATTCAGTGTAATTGACACTAGGAGTGGAGAGAAGCAACCCAGCCAGGCAGCATGTAGGGTCTCAGGTTGCAAAGGGGTCTTTAGGGACCACCCATAATGAAACTTAGTTGGGGCTAGGGTCCCTACCAGGCATCTTATTTACAAATCTCCCTTGATGGGGAGCTTGCCCCATCTCACGGTCATTTTCACCGTGGGGGCTCTGACCCTGCCAAGTTCTTGTGTCTGTTGAGCTGATACCTGCCTCCCTGCAGCTTCCTCAGGGCACGGTGCTCTGGGCCCCGCAGGGTTGCACCTTCTCTCCTTTCTCCCTGCAGCTTTTCCAGGAGCTGAGTGGGCTCTGGGCTTTCCTGGTCTTCAGCCAGGGCTCCCGCCTCTCTCCTGTTTGTCCCAACCCCCAATCCTGACAGTCAAGGCCTTTAGTCCTTGAGCCCATCCCGTTCATTCTTCTAGGCTCCTGGCCCACAAGCCCCCTCCCTGGCCCGGGGCCCCACTAGCCAGTTACCTCATTACTGAATGGATCCTCGAGTCTGTGTGTCTTCCCATGAGGTTGCAGGCCCCTGTCAAGTGTGGCCCCCAGGGCAGGGCCTCCCTGCCCTCCACTCTGCTGCAGTCTGCTCACCGCCCTTAGCACAGGCTGGGGCTAATGCCGTCTGCATTCCTTTCCTGGGGCTGCCATGACAAATTCCTGCAAACTTGGCAGCTTACAAAACCAGAAATTAATTCGCACAGTTCTGGAGGCCAGAGCCCAGAATCAAGGTGTTGGCAGGCTGGTTCCCTCCAGAGGTTCTCGGGGAGAATCTGTCCCAGGCCTCCCTCCCAGCTTCCAGGGGCTGCCAGCAACCCTTGTTGTTTCCCGGCCGAGGGTTTCATAACTCCAGTCCTTGCCTACGTCTCCACGTGGCCTTCTTCTCTGTGCCTTCGTGACTGTGATGTCCCTGTTTTCTTTCTTATAAGGACACTAGCCATTGCATGCAGGATCCACCCTAAATCTAGAGTGATTACATCTTGATCCTTCACTTAATTACGTCTGCAAAGACCTTATTTCCAAAAAAGATCACATTCGCAAGTGCTAGGGGTTAGGACTCAGGTGCATCTTTTTGGGGGTCACAAGTCAACCTGCTACAACCATCCCATCAGCCTAGATGTGTGTAGATGTGTCCATGGTCAGGGAGGGTGTCCCCTTCACCTCCACATCCCCGTGGAAAATGCTCACTGGGAGGAGTGAAGATCTTGTTCATGGATTTGATGACTGGAATCCAAGCAGTGCACCCAGAGCAGATGCCTGGGGGCGCTATGGGGGCGGGGCAAGGTGAGGGGCCACAGATCTATGGGCTGGCTTCGCTGACGCTCCCAGCACCAGCTTCTCTGGAGAGGGTTGTAGAAGCTGCTCCTGCCAGGCTGCCCTCTGCCAGGCACTGAGGCCTGCCTATGAGCCAGGCAGGGGACCCAGCAACTGGTAGCCGGTGGGAGCTTGGGGCCTTGTCGGTGAGACCCAGACTGGACAATAAGGGACTGAGGAGTCATAGCAGGGCGGCGGGTAGGGGTAGCAGGCGGGCACCAAGGCTGTTTTGACTCAAATAGAGGCAGCGGGGAGGCGTGGTTTGGGTGTCTGAGAACCCAGAGGAGCCTAGGTGCCTGGCTGGCTGGCTGTGGCCCACAAACCTGGCCAGGCTCCCTGTCCTGCCCTCCAGGGCAGTGGAGACCCTCGTGGCCTCCTCACCCCCACTCTTGACGCTCCCTGGAGGCGGGTGGCAGCCAGGCTGCCCTGGGTGTGTGCAGGGTGGCTGGAATGGGAGATCCCTGCCTTGCATCCAGAGCTGTGTCTCCTTTCTGAGCTTTCCCCAACCAAGGGGATCCTGGTGACAGGTGGAGGGGCAGCTCAGGTGTTTTGTGGAAGTAGAGATCAGTAGTCCCTGCGGAGGGGGTCGCAACAAGAGAGAAGGGCAGCTAAGGTCAGCACTGGGAGAGCAAGTCCCTGCCACCCCTGCTGGGCTCAGCCTGGCCCCATGAGTGCTGCCTCCCTCCCCACAGGCCCAGCTCCTCAGCATCACTCTGCACCCCATGGGGAGCTCTCCGAGGAGCTGTGCTATGGACAGCTGCTTCCAGGGCCTACATCCTTACCCTGGCATGGAGGCAGGGGGCCATCAGGCAGGTTGTGGCATGATGGGAGTCCCAGCTGGGAACAAAGGGAAGGGAAAGGGCTCCTCGGGAGAGAAAGAGCTCAGGACTTGGAGCTAGGACTGGTGGACTGCACATGGCCAGGCCCAGGGGTTTTTGCTGTCCTGGACTTGGGTTCCTTCTTAGCAAAAACAGAAACAGCATCACCTTCACAGATGGGTGTCAAGGAGATAATGAATAATGAGAGGCTTTGGGACACGCCTGACAGTTCTCAGCTGTTGTGGCTTTCAGTGCTAAAATCCCTTCATATGATAAACGCTGGATCTTTGTAAACCTCTTCCATGTATGTGGCCAGAACTGATGTGAGTGCAAGAGGGTCCACAGCCTCTCCCTCCTCCCTTGCTGGAAAGGAGGACTCTGGATCTCAGGAGGCTGGGAGCGGGAGGAAGGGGGTTGGAGAAGCCACTGGCTTCCCCATTCACACTGGGAAGGCCAGTGGGCTCATGCTAGAGAAAAATATCATACACGAAAAGATGATGGGAGGGCCAGGTGTGGTGGCTCACACCTGTAATCCCAGCACTTTAGGAGGCCAAGGCGGGCAGATCACTTGAGGTCAGGAGTTCGAGACCAGTCTGGCCAAGATGGAGAAATCCCATCTTTACTAAAAATACAAAAATTAGCCAGGGGTAATCCTGACTCCAGAGCATTACTCTGAGCATCTCCAAAAGTGAAAGAGTTAAGGCCAGGTGTGGTGGCTCACACCTATAATCCATATACTTTGGGAGGCAGAGGCAGAAAGATCATTTGAGCCCACGAGTTCAAGACCAGCCTGGGTAACATAAGGAGATCCCTCCCCCACCCCCATCTGTATCAAAAAAAAATTTTTTTCTTTTTTTTTAAATTTCTACCAGCAATGTTAGCACACACACAATTTTTTTTTAAGAAAGATTCTCACTCTGTTGCCCAGGCTGGAATGCAGAGGCACAGTCTCGGCTCATTGAACCTCTGTCTCCCAGGTTCAAGCAATTCTCCTGCCTCAGCCTCCCAAGTAGCTGGGATTATAGGTGCCTGCCACCATGCCCGGCTAATTTTTTGTATTTTTAGTAGAGACGGGGTTTCACCATGTTGGCCAGGCTGGTCTCAAACTCCTGACATCGTGATCTGCCCATCTCGGCCTCCCAAAGCCCTGGGATTATAGCTGTGAGCCACCGCTCCCGGCCATGACAAAAAAAATTTTGAAAGGCCAGGTAGGGTGGCTCACAGCTGTAATCTAAGCGTTTTGGGAGGCTGAAGCGGGTGGATCACTTAAAGTCAGGAGTTCGAGACCAGCCTGACCAACATGGTGAAACCCCGTCTCTACTAAAAATACAAAAAATTAGCCAGGCGTGGTGGTGCATGACTATAATCCCAGCTACACAGGAGACTGAGGCAGGAGAATCACTTGAACCTGGGAGGCAGAGGTTGCAGTGAGCTGAGATTGCACCATTGCACTCCGGCCTGGGGAAGAAAACAAAACTCTATCTCAAAAAAAAAAATTTTTTTTTTTAAATAGCTGGGCTGGCTATTTAAATAGTGGTACACTGCCTATGGGGTAGCCCTGCTCCACAAGGAGCAGTACCAAAAAGACAAAAAAAAAAAAAAAAAAATAGGTGAGCATAGTGACACGTGCCTGTAGTCCCAGCTATTTAGGAGGCTGAGGTGGAAGGAGGGCTTGAGCCCTGTAATTCGAGGCTGCAGTGAGCCATGATCTTGCCACCGCACTCGAGCCTGAGTGATAGAGCAAGACTGTCTCTCGAAAAAGAAAAGCAAAAGTGAAAGAGTTGAGCCTGTGGGAAGCACAGGGCAGACAAGTGGCTGAGGAGCTGAGCCGGGGCCTGGAAAGTGGAGCACTGAGGCCAGGTGCAGTGGCTCAACGCCTATAACCCCCACTGTATTCATCCATTCTCACGCTGCTAATAAAGAAACACCCAACACTGGGTCGTTTATAAAGAAAGAGAGGTTTAAAGGACTCACAGTTCCACATGGCTGGGGAGGTCTCACAATCATGGCGGAAGGGGAGAAGCACATCCCACACGGTGGCAGACAAGCGAGAAAACGAGAGCCAAGTGGAGAGGGGTTGCCCCTTATAAAACCATCAGATCTCGTGAGACTTACTCACTACCACGAGAACAGTATGGAGGAACCACCCCCATGGTTCAATTACTCCCACTGGGTCCCTCCCACAGCACGTGGGAATTATGGGAGCTACAATTCAAGATGAGATGTGGGTGCGGACACAGCCAAACCATATCACCACCACTTTGGGAGGCCAAGGAGGGAGGATCACGAGCCCAGGAGTTCATGACCAGCCTGGTCCACGTTGCAAAACCCGTCTCTACAAAAATACAAAAAATTAACCATGTGTGGTGGCAAGAGCCTGTAATCCCTCCTGTACTCAGGAGGCAGAGGTGAGAGGATCACCTGAGCCTGGGTGGTAAAGGCTGCGGTGAGCTGTCTTTGTGCCACTGTACTTCAGCCTGGGCAACAGAGGGAGATCCTGTCTTAAAAAAAGAAAAAAGTGACAAGCCACTTGCTGGAGCACTGGTCTTAGGGCCCAGCTGTGTGACCTTGGGGGCCTTTCCTTTCTAATCTCTTCACCCACCCGTAAGTGTCGCTGACTCCATGCACAACATCCCTGTGGGGCTGAGACAGAGCGTGTTTCAGGCCAGACCTCAGGGTGAGGCCTCCCCTGAGGTGCCCTGCTCTTTAGGAGCTGGTCCCAAGTGTCTGTCCCAGAGGCCAAGGAAGGATGAGTAGGGGCTCCGCTGGGAGATGGTGCAAGCAGGCCTACTTCAGGTAGACGGATGCAGCTGTGGCCATCCCACCAGGACAGGCTGGTGAAGAAGATGACCAAGAAGCAGTGATTTCTCTGGCTCCAGTGACTGGAGCGTGGGAACTAAAAGGCAGTCTCAAAGGGGATGGTGACACAGGGCTGTGGCCTTTACTGATGGGTCTCCCAGTTACAACCTAGACTCAAAGTCACCTGGAAGCTTCCTAGTCCTAGGGAAATTCCAAAGGTCCAGGGAGTCTCTGGCCAGAGGCAGATGATTCATGTCACTTCTAGGGAGCCACTTCAACCTGGGCACCTGTTAAGCAGCATCACCTGCCAGGCGGCTGGCATGCTGGTAGGGACCCCAGGCAAGATGTGGATCCTCAAGGTAGAGGCCCCTCAGGGAACAGCCTCTGTGCCTTGCAGGGTCCTTAAGGGAGGCTGGAGGTGGACGGACTCACGCAGAAGCCTTGGCCCTGACCACAGCTTGCAGTTCTTTCCAGCTGCTTCAGAGCTTCCAATGCTATCAGCTCCCTGATGACCTTGCTAGTCAGACTCCAGATACCACAGCACACCCCTTCTCCTTATCACCCACACTGAGGTCCAAGCTCCCCCGAGCCCCTCCACTCCCATCCTGTAGCCGTTCATTCATTCATTTATTCATTCACCCAACAAACATTTATTGAGTACGTACTGTGTGCCAGGGACCATCCCAGATATACTACAAGTAAGAAGAGAGACAAAGTCTGTCAAAGTGTAGGGTTTAGAGCAGGGACTCAGGAGCCAGGCTGCCTAGGTTCAAATTCTAGCTCCACTGCTTTCTGTGACCATGAGGAAATGACATAATATCTCTGAGCCCCAACAACCTCAACTGTAAAATGGGGCTCAGAACAGCACCTCCTTATGGGCTTGGGGTGAGGATTCAGCACCTTACTATGGTGTCAGAAGAGCAGTTGATCCATAGTAAGTGTGCCAATGTGTTTGTGATTTGTTTAGTGGGAAATGCAGAAAATGAACTGTAAATAGATAAAATCATTGCAGATTTTGGCTGGTGTTTTGTTTTTATTTATTTATTTATTTTGAGATGGAGGCTCACTCTGTTGCCCAGGCTGGAGTGCAGTGGCGTGATCTCGGCTCACCACAATCTCCACCTCCCAGGTTCAAGTGATTCTTTTGCCTCAGCCTCCTGAGTAGCTGGGACTACAGGCATGCGCCATCATGCCCGGCTATGTTTTGTATTTTTAGTAGAGACAGGGTTTCACAGGCTGGTCTCGAACTCCTGACCTACTGATCTGCCCGTCTTGGCCTTCCAAAGTGCCGGGATTACAGGCGTGAGCCACTGTGCCCGGGCTTTGCCTGGTGTTTTGAATGAAAACAGTGTGGTGTGGGAGACATGAGTTGAGGTGAAGGGGCTCCTCCAGGCAGGGAAGTCAGGAGGGCATCTCAGAGGAGGTGACCTATGTAAGGTGTGATGCACAGAAAATGGAAGGAAATGGTGAGAGCAGGGAAAACACCCCAGGCAGAGGGACCAGCAAGGGAGAGTCCCTGAGGCGGAAAATGGCTTGGCAGGCGTCAGGAAGGCCAGAAGGCCCAGGAGTCAGGAGCTCGGCAGGTGAGAGGGATGGTGGCATGAAAGTTCAGAGAGGCCAGCAGGGTCTTGTGGGCCCCAGAAAGGAGTTTGGCTTCCATTTCCAGTGCAGCATGCAGCCACAGGATATGTTTTTGTTTCTGTAAATTGTACTGAAGCATATCAGGCATCCAGAAAAGTGTACGAATCACAAGTGTACACATCACAAGTGCACAATGCCATGAGTTTTCACAAAGTGAACACACCCAGGAGATGGGCACTGAGATGAAAACCAGAACGTGGCCAGCACCCCAGCATCCTCCCGTAGGCCCCTCTAGTCACCACCCCCATGGGGAGCAGAGTCCCATGCACGGAGTAGTTTTGCTTGTCTTTGAACCTCCTATAAATGGAACCATTCAGCAGTGTTCTCTATTCCCGGCTTCTTTTGCTCAGCAGTACGTTTGTGAGATTCACCCACATTTTTTTTTTTTTGAGATGGAGTCTCATTCTGTCACCCAGGCTGGAGTGCAGCGGCGTGATCTTGGCTCACTGCAACCTCTGCTTCCCGGGTTCAAGCAATTCTTCTGCCTCAGCCTCCCCGGTAGCTGGGATTATAGGCACGTGCTACCATACAGGCTAATTTTGTATATTTTAGTAGAGACGGGGTTTCACCGTGTTGCCCAGGCTGGTCTCGAACTCCTGAGCTCAGGCAATCCACCCGCCTCAGCCTCCCAAAGTGCTAGGATTACAGGCGTGAGCCACCGTGCCTGGCTGATTCACCCACTTTTCATCAGTGGTTGTGGTTTTGCTTCTCTTCCTAGTTGCACAGTCTTCCATTGTGTTGCTGCACCACAACGCATCTATGCATTGGATTAATGATGGGCATTTGTGGTCTCCTGTTTGGGGCTACTGTACACATTCTAGTCCTGTAGTCCTGTCTTTTGGTGCACCCGTGAACGATTTTCTGATCATTGAAGGGTGTTCAATATGAAATTGACAAAATCTCATGTCAAGCTCACTCCCGCTCCTGCATCGGCTCCCCAGGGTGACACCAGAACTGGACCAGCCTCAACTGTGCCTTTTTAAAAAAATGGAGTCTCGCACTATCACCTAGGATGCAGTGCAATGGCTCGATCACGGCTCACTGCAACCTCCACCTCCCAGGTTCAAGCGATTCTCCTGCCTGAGCCTCCTGAATAGTTGGGACTACAGGTATTTTTAGTAGAGACAGGGTTTCACCATGTTGGCCAGGCTGGTCTCGAACTCCTGGCCTCAAGTGATCCACCTGCCTCAGCCTCCCAAAGTGCTGGGATTATAGGCTTTAACCACTGCGCCCGGCCTCAACTCTGTCTTTTGTTGCTCCGGTAGAATCCCCTATTACAGTCTGCCCCTTTTATGCCCCGATGGTGTGTCTGACTCCCAACTCCCTTCCAAACCAGAAACTCTGCCATTCATTCCCCAGGCCTGGGTGTCCTGGGAAGAAAATGGACTCAATCATACCAAAGCTGTCGCTGGCTGCGAATGTTGAGTTACATGGGAAATGGCAGTGAAAGCTCAGGGCCCGTTAACCAGCCTGCCCCCAGCCCGCCCCCTAGTAATGCCCTTTCTCTTTGTTCTCTTCCAGGTCCAGGAAATGAGATGAAGGCAAAAGCGCCTCCTGTGGGTGAGGGTAAGATGCAGCTCTCTTTCCAGGGTTCCCCAGTGTCCTGTCTTCTAGTCCAAGGATGCCTGCTCTGCACCAGGCCAGCACAGACCCAGCCTCACTGAGAGGGCAGTGCCCACACGCTGCCCTCGGCTCTAAAGGCCCAGGGTGTGGATGAGCCAGGAAGCACTGCCACCCTTGCACACTCGCTCCCCATCTGGGACCCTCTCCCCTCTTCCTCACTCCACCCCAGATCATTGGAGAGGTCTCCCCAGGTGTCCACCCAGCCTGCTCCCCTGGTTAGTGTGCCCACAACATGTGGCACCTTCCCCCGCACCCAGCCCCTCCCAATGCAAGCCATGCCTCACTGCCAGACTGCGCGGGCAGGGAGGGACCTGTCCCCTGTTCCCGGAAGATGGAAGATCGCCCACACCTGGCACCGTGCCCAGCCCCTGTGGGGGCGTCATAAATATCTCCTGAATGATTCATTCATTCCTTTGGGAGAGAAAGCATGACCCCTTCAGTGGTTAAGGGTATGGAGTTTGAAGTCACACAGACCTGGGTTCAAGTTCTGGCTCTGACTTTGGCTCTGTGACCTTGGTCGCCTCTCTGAGCCTGTTTCTTCATGTAAAAAATGGAGTCACCACCACCAGATTAGGCCACGGCTAGGACTGAGATGACGTTGTAAGGCCCCAGCACAGAGCTGACCTACAGTGACAGCTCAGTCGTGGTGGGAGGGAATAATTATTCATTCAGAAAAGGGGAAACTTTCCGCTGCGCCTCCTGTCGCTCCGTTTTCTTTGGCTCCCGGAGGTGCGCAGTATCGGGTCCATTTTTAAGGTAAAGAAACTCAGGCCTAGAAAGGGAACAGGATAACCCGGGGCGCGGAGGCTGGGGTTAGAACTCAGGGCTGCTGGCTCTGCGCCCAGCGCTCGGCCCGCCTCTTAGAGGCCTGTGGGCACGTCCCCACCCGCCCCTGTCCCCAGGCCTGGGAGCGAGGGGTTGGGCTTGGCCTCAGGGCGTCCCTGGATCCCGAGCGCGCTTGGGGATCTCCGGCTCGGACCCCGGGAGCAGAGACAGCGCTCGAGCTTGTCACTTTAAATTAAAGAGGGAGCGGGCGGGCGAGCGGGAGAGCGCGAGGAAGCGCGCGGCTGGCTCCTGGGAGCGTGCCCGGACTGCGGCGCAGCTCCCGTCCGCCGCCCCGGCCCGGCCGAGCCCCCGGCCCGCGCCGCGCTCCTCGGAGGCGGGCGCCCGGCGACACTGCAGGGGTGGCGTTGCCGCCGGCGGCCGGGCTAGGCGCGGGTGCGTGCGCGCTGCGGGAGGCGTGCCGGGAGCCGGAGCCCAACCAGAGCAGCGACCCCTCCGCGGAGCCCCGGTGAGTACGCACCCTGCAGACCCCCGCGCGCGGCCGGAATCGCACTCTGATCGCGGACGCACGCAGCCCCCTCCTCCGACCCCGGGCCCGGGACCGCAGAGCCCCACGTACTCCGAGCGCCTGCACCCCCGCGCTTGCTTGCACACGAACGGATGCCGGGCACCTTACCCGGCCCAGCCACTCCGCGCACTGCGCATCGCATCGCGCCCTGCACGCCCGCCCCGCGTGTGCACACACGCGACTCACCCCGCCATTTACACGCCTCCCCGCGCCCACGCTGCACACACGCCCCTCACTTTCACATTCAGCGCGCTGACTGTCCTCACTGCCTCTGCTCTGGCTTCACACCCCCTCCACGCACTCGGATCCTCATACACCCCGGGGGTTCCCGAGGCAGGAGCTCTGGGTCTGCGGGAACCGTCCCAATCTGGAGGGGAACGTTGCACTCCTTCCCAAGGAGGCCCTGGCTGTGTGAAGAGCCAGATATGACCCTCAGCCTCCGGTGTCACTGGCCTGAGTGGGGGGCTTTCCAGAGGCTCCTCGGAACCTTTGCCACTGCTGCTTAGGAGAGGGGTATGGTGGAGCAGGGGAGGAAGCTTGCCGGGACTCAGGGCCTCAGGGCTGTAGATTTGGCCTGAAGTCGGGGGAGGAAGGTGGGGGGCCGGGAGCCTGGCGCTGAGCTGGCCATCCTGGGAGCCCTTTTCCAGGGGCTGCAGAGAGACTGTGTGCCGCCCTCCTCCATTCTCAAAAGCCTGGAGAAGCTGCACCGTGGAATGTCAGCTCCTTCCCCCATCAGGGGGTGACAGTTTTTTCAGGGGTGATAGCAGCGCTAGTGCTTCCTATTAGAAACGGGGAAACAGAGGCTCAGAGAGGGCCGGAGACCCACCCAAGTTATCACAGCCAGTGTGAAGAAGGATCAGGACAAGTCCCCAGGCCCCCAGCCTCCCCACTCTGAATTCTGAAAGCGTTCCTCAGCAGTCCTGCAGAGCAGGGGCTCCCAGCCTGGGTTTCAGACCCGGACTCTAACACTTGTCAGCTCTGGTGACTGGGCAAATCATTTCCTGTGCCTCAGTTTCCTCTCCAGTACAAGGAGCAGGGTAGCAACCCCCTTGGAGGGCTGAGGTACTGAGATAACACAAGTCACATAGTAGGTGCCCAAGAAATGCCAGCCAGCACCTCCCAGCCAGCCTGTCCTGCGGTTTCTGTGGGCTGTTTGCGGGGTGGGAGCTGGATGTGGTTATCTCAGAAAGCAGAGGAGGGGGACTTGAAAAGGTTTCAACCTCCAGATCCTGAAGAGGCTCACAGCCTGAAGGGTGAGGCTCTCCCGATCCGTCCCTTTGCCTCGATAGCCAGAGAATGATGTGAGGACACTGGGCAAGGAGGGTGGGTAGAGCAGAGGGCAGGGACAGAAGGCCCCTTTCCCCTGCTGAGGCACAGCTTTCTTGGAAAGCCATATCTCTGACAAGTCCAGGAAGGGGCCCCTGCCGTGGTCTGATTCCAGCAAAGCCAGGGGGAGCGGGGGCTCTTCCCACCCCCACCCCCAAAAGGTCTGCCTGGTCAGGAGTCAGCATGGTGGCCAAGAGCCCAGATCCATTGCACCCTGGCACCAATCCCAGTGTTGCCACTCATATGTGAGGTGACCTGGGACCCCAGCTTCCTCATCTGTAAAAGGGGATCCATTAATCCACTGAATCACCAGGTCCACATGTGTACCTATGACAACCATGCAGTGCTAAGCATTTAGCACGCGTTCTGCCCACATGCATGCAGCAGTGAGGGGATATTGCTAGGTAGGTGTGATCGAGCTGAAATTGGAACCTAGAGCTGTTTTCAATGAGTAAGGTCTGTGCAGCTTAGGGTCTGGGGGTTTGAGACTGAAGAACTGGTCGGATTGGCGGGGAGGAGCTGCAGGAGGACATGTGCAGTCTGGGAGCTCGGTGAGGGTCTGGAGCACTCTGGCCCCCGTGTTATGCTCTTTGCTCTGTGTCTGGACACCGGGGATGCTCTGGTCACAGGCTGCCCTGGTCTCGCTGTACCTCGTCGCCATCCTCTTCTAGTGGAAGCTACAGTCCCTCTGCCTGGCAGACCTTCAGGCTGCCAGCGAGAACCCACTGAGGCTGTCCCAGGTGACACGGAGTCAGGGGGTCTTGGAGGCAGTGAGCAAAACCATTGAGAAGGGCACCTGCTGCCAGCACTTGCAGCTTGGTCTCAGCTTCCTGCTCACTGGTTGGGTGACCTTGGGCCAATTCACTGCCCTTTTCTGAGCCTCCCTCTCCTCCTCCGTGGAGTGGGAGTAATAACAGGATTTGTCCTATAGGTCTTACGGGTGATGGGGAAGATGGCATGAGGGTTCATTGCTAATGGAAGAGGGGCTGGACTGAGCAGCAGAAATGGCTGCCAGGCTCAACTGTACCACTGCTGGCTGTGTGGGTTTGGGCAAGTCACTTAACCTCTCTTAATCTCCCAGCTTGGCTGGGCATGGTGGCTCACGCTTGTAATCCTAGCACTTTGGGAGGCCAAGGCAGGTGGATCACCTGAGGTCAAGAGTTCGAGACCAGCCTGGCCAACATGGTGAAACACTGTCTATACTAAAAATACAAAAATTAGCCTGTCGTGGTGGCTCACGCCTGTATTCCCAGCTACTAGGGAGGCTGAAGCAGGAGAATCACTTGAACCTGGGAATCGGAGGTTGCAGTGAGCCGAGATTGTGCCACTGCACTCCAGCCTGGGCAAAAGAGCGAAACTTCATCTCAAAAAAATAAATTAATTAAAAACAAAACAAAACAGAAAAAAGTCCCATAGCTCATTCAAAGTCCATCTTACCAGGCTTATGAGCAGGGGTGCTTCCAGGGGCCAAGAAGTTCCAGCAGTGAATGTAAGCGTGGGAGCATCTGGGGAAGAGGCAGAGCCAACTTAGCTCCAACTCCTGCTGGAGTTGGGGGATGCAAAGCCATTGTCCCCAGATCTTCTAACTTTCAAAGGGAAGCTGGAAATCCTTTTTAAATCAATTTTTAGTGGGAAATCCCCCCCACCCCAGGCTTTATTTTTGAGGCACAGTCTCACTATGTTGTCCAGGCTGGTTTTGAACTCCTTGGCTCAAGAGATCCTCCCACATCAGCCTCCCCAGCAGCTGGGACTACAGGTTCAACCCACTGCACCCAGTTAAATTTTTCAATTTTAAAATGTTGGCAACTCACCTAAATGTAAGACAAATAAAACACATCTGTAGGCTGGCACTGCTGCCCACACTGCCCAGACTAGGGGACAGGGCGCCTGTGTGGACCATCACCAGGCCGCTAACCACAGCAACCGATATATGCCAAGCCCGACTACACTTAACTTCTCATTCCACCCTCCTGGCAGCCTCACATCTGCTTTACGAGTGGGGAACTGAGGTTTCTGAGAGACAAAGAAAATTGCCCAAGGCCACTGCAGCTAGCCAGGGGCAGATCTGGGATTCAGAGCTGAGTGCAGCTGACTAGAAACCCTGTGCTCAGGCGGAGCCCCTCTGGGAACCTCAGCATCTCCCCCAGTTCTCTTCTCCCTCCACTCAGGCAGGTAAGGTCTGCCTTCACGGGGTACCAGACCAGAACTGTCTGGTGGCCATAGGTGGTGGTTCATGCCTGTAATCCCAGCACTTTGAGAGACCAAGGTGGGAGGATCACATGAGGTCAGGAGTTCAAGACCAGCCTGGCCAACATGGCAAAACCACATCTCTACTAAAATACAAAAATTAGCCGGGTGTGGTGGCACACGCCTGTCATCTCAGCTACTTGGGAAGCTGAGGCAGGAGAATCGCTTGAACCCGGGAGGCAGAAGTTACAGTGAGCCGAGATTGCATCACTGCACTCCAGCCTGGTTGATAGAGTGAGACTGTCTCAAAAAAAAAAAAAAAAAAAAGGAACTTCTCTCTGGGGTGTGCCTAGCAGTCATTCACACCCGCACTGAAATTTAAGCTCCCTGGGAAAAGATGTCGTGTTAAAGAGAGAGGAAAGAACAGACAGAATGGGAGCCTGGGGTCTCAGCTGGACCAGCCATGGAGGGGATGGGCCCCTGACAGCCAGAGGCCTGATGCAGTTTGAGGTTTTGTCTGTGCCCACCTATTGTGCTGTGGGGTATTCCTTGCCACGCATACCTTGCTCACGTGCTGTTGGCATTGGCTGTCCCAGCTTGGCCTCACTCTTGCAAAGTCAGCTTGTGCCAGGTAAGCAGGAAAAAGCCGATGGCTTATCTGATTCCCGGCAAGGCAGAAGCAGGCTGGGAAGTGCGTGAGTGCATGTTAGCATGTTTCAGCGTATCCAGACCAGCTTCCGCCAGGAGCTAGAGCCACCTTGGACAGGTACATGGTGACCCATTTGACCTGCAGATTCTTAGGAAACTTTTTATGGAGCCAGATGGCCTGGGTTGAACAGGTTATTAGCTGTGTGGCCTGGGGCAAATTACGCCCTGGGGCTCTCACGCGCTAAACCAGAGATAATAATTGTACCTACCTCATGGGGCTGTTAGGAGGAGTAAATGAGGTTGGATATATGCAAAGTGCTTAGAACTGCACTTGCTGTATGGAAATGCTCGGCAAGGTTGCCTATTCCTATCACGATCTCCAGCCCAGGCCCAGGAATGAGCTTTCACTCTAGTCAGATGGGCACAGCCCTTCCTGGCTTAGTACCGCCCTTCCATCACCATAACAACGCACAGCTCCTTGCGGGAGTAGGGGCAGCATCGCTGGGAGCCAGGAGCTGGCTGTGCACCTTACCTGACCTGCTTCTCGAGGCTCCTGGGCACCCCCAGGACTTATGGGGGTGGAGTAGGACTTATGGCACCCCCAAATGTGCTTGATAACCCTGATGGGAGCATGGCACCCCAGCTTCTTGACTCCAAAGCCTCAGACTGGGGAGAACCCTGGGCTTCCTGAAAACATAAAGGGCCTTAGCTTTACCCTCTGATTTGACCCCAGTCCCAAAGGGGTCTACAAGATGCTCCGAGGGGTTGGGAACTGGTAGGTCACACTGCCTGAGGACATTTTATACTGCACCTGAATGGTGTTTGCATTTTTTTTTTTTTTTTGAGATGGAGTCTTTCTTTCTCTGTGACCAGGTTGGAGTGAAGTGGCATGATCTCAGGTCACTTCAACTTCTGACTCCCTGGTTCAAGTGATTCTCCTGCCTCAGCTTCCAGAGTAGCTGGGATTACAGGCACGAGCCACCATGCCCAGCTAATTTTTGTATTTTTAGTAGAGATCGGTTTCACCATGTTGGCGAGGATGGTCTCGATCTCCTGACCTCATGATCCACCCACCTCGGCCTCCCAAAGTGCTGGGATTACAGGCGTGAGTCACTGCACCTGGCTGGTGTTTGCATTTTTTGCAAATTGGTTGCTACCTTTAAAGCTCAGGAAACTGCATATAAAAAATTCAGATATCTAGCTTTTCTCTAAAGTGCCAGAAGATCAAGCCATGTGGTTGGCGTTCCTGCTGGCGCAGAAATGCAGCTGCCCGTGGGCCAGGCCATCGCTCTGCAGTTCCTACCTTACCCTCCCCTCGCCCTACCACCCTGCACCAGGCCTGCAGGCTCACTGTGTGGAACCACCTCTCTGAACTACAAGGAAACCGGGAAGTTGGGGTGGGCATTATCCTGGCCCTCTGTGCCCTTGACCTGAGATCAGTACACCCCATCCCAGTTTTCCGTTTCCAGGACTCCACACACACACACCCATTTAGAACACATCTGTGAGCCAGATTTACTTCTTAGCAATAATAATAAAACAGTGAGCAGTCGCCTAGGTTCAGGTAATGGCTTGTATGAGCTCCCAGACCTTTTTAGAACAACTTAGGCCTCAGTGGTTCCTAAAACCTGAGAGTGGAGGGTGGGGTAGGGAAGAAACCATGCCACGCAGTGAAAGATTGCTGAGACGCAGCCTTTCCTTCCCAGTCGAAGTGGAAGTATTTGAAGGGAGGCTCAAGCCAGGGGCCTTGCTCTAACGAGTCACCTGCCTGGTCTCTGCTGGTCAGCTGGTGTTGTTAGGATGGAAATGAGCTGGGGTTGCCAGATTTGGCAAATACAGAAACAGGACACCCAGGAGCATTGAAGCTTCGGATGAACAATGGAAAAGGTTTTGGTGTAAGTATGACCTATGGAATATTTGGGACACACATATTAAAAACTTATCTGAAATTTGGCTGGGCATGGTGGCTCATGCCTGTTATCTCAGCACTTTGGGAGACTGAGATTGGTGGATCACCTGAGATCAGGAGTTTGAGACCAGCCTGACCAATGTGGTGAAACTCCATCTCTACTAAAAATACAAAAATTAGCCGGGTGTGGTGGCACACGCCTGTCGTCCCAGCTACTTGGGAGCTGAGGCATGAGATCACTTGAACCCAGGAGGCGGAGGCTGCAGTGAGCCAAGATTGTGCCACTGCACTCTAGCCTGGGAGACAGAGCGAGACTCCATCTAAAAAAAACAAAACAAAACAAAATCTGAAATTCACACGCCACTGGGCATCCTGTTTTATCTGGCAATCCTGAAAAGAGTCTTAGAATGCTTGAAAAGAGCTTGAAACGCCATTCTTAAAATGCCAAGCCTCCCTTTGGTGGCTGTCCCCTTACAGCTGAGCATAAGCTCTGGATGACAGGCACACGGTGTGGGGGAGGCGGGGGCCAGGACCTAGGGGTGGGGCGCTGACCCTCCGCAGTCCTCGCCGCTCACTCTCTCTTGCCTTCCAGTCATAGGCACCGCAGCAGGCATCATGGCCGTGGATGTGGCAGAATACCATCTGAGCGGTGAGTCCCCAGGGCAAGCCCCTCCTGGATCATGCCTGCGGGACCCTTGCACCAGGCCTGGGGTGGGAGGTGTCCGTGGGACATGAATAATGGCAAGAACGCTGCCCTTATTCCTGACTGTGCTCACCATTATTGCCTACTCGCAAGGACAGTCGGTGATTTGCCCAACGTCAGACAGCCCTGGGGACGTCAAACTTGGCCCAATCTGAGGTCTCATCATCTTGCCACTCAAGTGGCTCCTTTCTGTTACAGTGACTTTATCTCTTTCACTTGAGAGGGTACCCAGGGAGACCCTGGTCCTGCCGCACCCTGGGGATGAGCCTGTGACTCGGAATCCACTCACTGGGGCCTTTTGTGGAGCCTGTCAAGTCCCCAAGGGAAAATAAACCCAGGACAGTCAATGTTAGACTCATGGGGCATTAAACTCAGAGGCCACCCAGTCCAAGGCAGAGGCTGCAGTGAGCTGAGATCACACCACTGCACTCCAGCTTTCCAGCCTGGGCGACAGAATGACTCTGTCTCATTAAAAAGAGAGAGAGAGAGAGAGAGAGAGAGAGAGAGAGAGACCACCCAGTCCATGGCCATGGCTCCTGCCCTTTCACCCTGTGCCCCAGCAGGGAGATGGGAGATGGCCTAGAGATGGCCTCAAGGCTTCAGACATACGCCTGCAGCCCTCCCCGTGGATGGCAGATGGGGTCGGAGCTGAAACATACCAGCCGTCTTTTCTCCCTTTGTTCCTCTCCCCATTCACAGATGGGAGAAGTGAGGCTCAGAGAGAAGGGACAGTGAGTAACGGGGTCAGGACATGAACTCAGGTCTCCCAGGCCCGTGCTCCCCATCACTCCAGCTCCAGCCCTAACAGAGCCCCTGGGAAGCCCAGGCCTGATCTGAAGGGTGTGCCCAGGATCACCTTTCCCATCCCCAAGCCAGGGAGCCTCACTTTTCACCCACGGGCTCACAGGTCCTACCCATACACCCCTGCCAGTGCCCCCGCCAGTCCCCCGCCACCACGGCCTTGGGCGGGTGGTGAAATCTGAACTTCCGCTTACTCATCTGTAAATGCAAACGGTGAGGCCCCCTGAGGGCTGCTGGGAAGGTTTAGTGAGCTGATGTACAAGTGCAAACACCACTCTCACAACACCAGGGCTTTGCACGTGTTCCTCCGGCCTGGAGCTCTTCCCTGCCTCTGCCTCTGCCTGCCTGAGTCCTGGGGCCTGGTGTCTGTAGGGGCAGCAGATGTCTCCTCCGTCCCTCACTTCCCCATCTGTAAAATGGGGAAAATAATGGCACCAACCTCACAGGATTGTCTCGAAGACTCAAGCGACCTGCTTAGAACAGGGCCTGGCAAATCATAAATAGCAAGTGCTTCGTAGGGGAGCTATTCCTCCTCCTCCTCCTCCCCCTCATGTCAGTCTTAGCCCAGACCTCACTTCCCATATCACCCCAAGGCTGGTATTCCATCAAATCAATAAACAAATGAACACGAATTGTCATTTCATGCCACCTTCCTGGGGCTTTTCCTTCTATGCCCCCAGACCTGCCCCCTTTTCTGCCACCCAGGGCATGGACTCCATCCTTCAGCTCCCAAGAGCCTCAGGTGCAGGGGGCCCTGAACGTACTTTGCCCCCTGGCTGTGCCCACAGCCTGCTCAGAGACCTTGGGCCTCTGGTCCTGCCCTCTGGCCAACCTCCGGCTACCACCCAGCCCTGCCGTGACCCTGTTCCCCAGAACACACCAAGCCCTGCCAGTCAGGACCTGGGAGCCTCCATGGACCTCTTTGTTATGGGTGTATTTAGCCCGCAGACGACATTCTGTTAACAGAAGCAGGCAGGAGGAAGGAGGTTTGTTCACGGTCCCTCCGCTGTCGTTACCTATTCCTTCTGTTTTTCCCTGCTCTGCCCAGCCTGTGACTATGTGCTTCGTGACTTTTACATACATCACAAGCGCGTGGTTAGACCATGTTGGGGATTCATTTTTCTCTTCTTTTAACAATGCCAGAAATGTTTCTCTGCATTGCCACAGTGCCATCCTAATGACCTCAATTGTAGTTCTCCAAGGCCGGTGACATTTCCTCCCAAGACAGCGCCACCAGCCCTCACTGGCCCCCGCGGTGGGACCTTCGGGCTGTTTCCAGATTTCTGCCGTTATAAATACAGCCTCGATGACTCATCCCAGACATAAAACTTGTCGGGATTTTCCCTTTAGAATGAATTCACCAGAGTGGGACCACTTGATGGGGGATGCTCTTGTCATCTGGATTTTCCAGATGGAGACTGAAGCCCAGCGGTGCTGGGTGACTTGCCTGGAAGCCAAGGCACCTGCGCCTGGCTCTGCCGTTTCTCACACTGGCCCTGAGTGGAGAAACAGATGTGCCCGCTACCCTCCCTTGGTCTCGGTTTTCCTCTTTTAGAAAATAGGGCCTAACAGGGTGCTCAGTGCTGGGAGGGGGTCAGGATTGGAGGCCAGTGAGTTAGTGCTGTGGATTCTGGCTCAGGTGGCTGACTCAAAGAGAGCAGGGCAGGCTAGAGGGGCTGCCCCACTGCGTGATTCCTCCCTGTGCAGCTGGGCTTCAGGGCAGCAGTGGTCAGGAACACCCAGGTCCCCTCCCTCCCTCCCCAGGGCACTCTGCCCACTCTGGGCTCTTTATACCCCTCTGTTCTTCCCGCCCTTGACTTCCAGCTCCTGTTGCCGTGGCCTGGCATACTTCTTGCCCCTCATGATATCTCAGCTTACATATCCCTCCTCCGGGAAGCCTTCCCGGGCTGCTCCCATTCCTAGTATGCTGACTTGTCTATTTATTTGCCTGCCCCACCCCACCCCCTTGACTGCGAGCTACTTAAGGACAGGGACTGGGCCGGGGCTGACTCAGCCCTGGCTACCTGTGCCCGTAGGCTGCTGGCCCACCAGGGTGGGTGCTCAATGATGTGCAGTGATCAATATCCAGCGCTGCGACGCCCTTCGCACCTCTCCCCACCTTGCTGCGGGGTCGAGGCTGGGCGTGGCAGTGGTTACCCCACTTGCTCTGGGGTCTGGCTGCCAGAGTTGGAGTCCCAGCACCACCCCTTCTGGGCTCTGTGACCTTGGGCAAGTTCTTAAGCTTTTCTGCGCCTCAGTTTCCTCGAATTGAGACAGACGCACTACTAAGAACGGTTTAGAGAACGGTATTTGCCAGCACCGTGACCTGCAGAATGAATCTCAGTGTCTCCTTGGCTTCCTTTGGGGAAGCAGAGCCAGGTTTCCTAGGAGAGAAAGGCAAAACCTTGGAACGTGTGTGGTCCTGCCGCGTGCCAAGCACAGTGCTAGGGGAGGACGCGCCTGCCACAGTTGAGCGGGTTGTTAATTTCCGTTTTCTGGGGCAGCGAGGCTCAGAGAGGGAAGGTTGTTGACTCATCAGCAGAGCAAAAGCATCTGAGCATCTGGATTTGTCTCCAAGCCCTGCACCGCCTGCAGCCACCTCTCACTTCTGGCTGAGTTGTTTGTTTGTTTTGGTAAGAGATTCACAGAGAGATAAGATTCACAAACCAAATAATTTGCCCACTTAAAGTGTACAATTCAGTAGTTTTTAGTATATTGTGCAACCAGCCACACAAGTCCTTTTTAGAATATTCTCATCATCCCCCAAAGAAACCCTATTTCTCCCAACTTTCCAGCCCTGACAGTCACTAATCTACTGTACAGACTGGTGTCAATTCTGCCTGTATAGATTTGCCTGTTCTGGATATTACATACACAGGATGAGCATCCGAAATCCAAAAATCCAAAATCCAAAATCTGAATTTTTTTGAGGGCTGACGTGACGCTGAAAGGAAATGCCCGTGGGAGCATTTTAGATTTCAGATTTTTGGATTAGGAATGCTGAACCTGTAAGTGTACTGCAAATATCTCCAAATCAGAAAAAATCTGAAATCCAAAGCACTTGTCGTCCCAAGCCACACAGGAAAGTGTATGTCTTGTTCGACATGGGATCTGCAGCACCTAGTACATAGTAGGCGTTCAATAAACATCCATTCAATGAAGAAGTCAGTGCTGCTCCCCAGGCGGGCGTCTGTCTCCACTAGGAAGCCCTAATGAGAGGCTGCCCTTGCCTTGCAGTCATCAAGAGCCCCCCTGGCTGGGAGGTGGGTGTCTATGCTGCAGGGGCCCTGGCCCTGCTGGGAATCGCCGCTGTGAGCCTGTGGAAGCTCTGGACGTCGGGGAGCTTCCCCAGCCCCTCTCCGTTTCCCAATTACGACTACAGGTACCTTCAGCAGAAGTACGGCGAGAGCGGCGCAGAGGCCAGGCAGAAGGTGAGGCTTCTGATCCCGCAGGTGCACAGCGAGTACACCCCCATGCGCCCCTAGTCCATCAGATCAGCCTTCAGCCCCTCTCCCTTCATCGCTGCCTCCTGGTTCGTGTCCTTTGAATGGGGAGTACACCTCTCTCGTCCCTTTCACATCTTCAACTTCTTTTTTTTAAAAAAAAACTTTTTTTCTCTTTTTTTTTGTCTCTTTTCCTCTGCATTTTTTTTTTTTTTGAGATGTTGTTTCCCTCTTGCTGCCCGGGCTGGATGCCATGGCATGATCTCGGCTCACTGCAAACGCTGCCTCCCAGGTTCAAGTGATTCTCCTGCCTCAGCCTCCCAATGTAGCTGGGATTACAGGTGCGCACCACCATGCCCGGCTAACTTTGTGTTTTTAGTAGAAACCAACAAGGTTTCACCATGTTGGTCAGGCTGGTCTCGAACTCCTGACCTCAGGTGATCCACCTGCCTCAACCTTCCAAAGTGCTGGGATTACAGGTGTGAGCCACCGAGACCAGCCTTTTTTTTTTTTTTTTGAATATGCTCCTTGCAGATCAGGGGTACCCCATAGGCAGTGTGTCCAGAATAACCTGATATATTTATTTCTTCTTCTTTTTTTTTTTTTTTTCGAGACAGGGTCTCACTCTGTTGCCCAGACTGGAGTGCAGTGGCACAGTCTCAGTTCACTGCAACCTGCACCTCCTGGGCTCAAGCAGTCCTCACACTTAAGCTTCCCAAGTAGCTGGGACTACAGGCCCAAGCCACCACGCCCAGCTGATTTTTTGTATTTTTTTGTAGAGACAGGGTTTCACCATGTTGGCCAGGCTGGCCTCAAACTCCTGGGCTCAAGAGATCTGCCTGTCTCAGCTTCCCAAAGCACTAGGATTACAGGCGTGCACCACCGTGCCTGGTCCTTCTCTTTTCCCCTCCCTTGTAGCTGAAGCATTTTCATATACTGCTGAACACACATTGTAAACATTATTTTAATGACTGCATGAGATTCCTTTTTGGCATGTGCCATGATTGACTAAATGTCATGATAAATAATGCAGTGGATGTTCCGTATGTAAAAGTTGGTCTTCATTTGGGATAGTGTGCTTTGAATCGATGTCCAGATGTGGAACTGCTGTACTGGGGCACACACATTCTTAGGGCCCTCACTATACGTTGCTGAATGTTTTATCATTTAACACATGGCAGAGAATTTTCTGAATATCATGTAGAGTTCCAGACAGCACAACCAGAATCTGTTACCAGATTAGAGTCCCTCTTGCTCAGTCACTTAGGGTGTCTGAGGGGACTATCTCACACGCCGTTGGAGGAGTGTACATTTAAAAAAACTTTTCCAGGCCTGCCACGGTGGCTGAGGTCTGTAATCCCAACATTTTGGGAGGCCCAGGTGGGTGGATCACCTGAGGGCGGGAGTTCAAGACCAGCCTGGCCAACATGGTGAAACCCTGTCTCTACTAAAAATACAAAAATTAGCCAAGTATGGTGGCACATGCCTGTAACCCTAGCTACTCAGGAGGCTGAGGCACGAGAATCTCTTGAAACTGGGAGGCAGAGGTTGCAGTGAGCCAAGATCATGCCACCGCACTCTAGCCTGGGTGACAGAGTGAGACTGTCTCAAAAAAAATCCCCACGTTTCCAAAGAGCACTTTGGCAACACGTGTCAAAGCCTTCAAAGAACTGACTGGACACGGTGGCTCATGCCTGTAATCCGTTTTGGGAGGCTGAGGCGGGTGGATGGCTTGAGGTCAGAAGTTCAAGACCAGCCTGGCCAATGTGGTAAAACTCTGTCTCTACTTTAAAAATATATTAAAATTTACTGGGTGTGGTGGTGGGCACCTGTAATCCCAGCTACTCAGGAGGCTGAGATACAAGAATTGCTTGAACCCGGGAGGCAGAGGTTGCAGTGAACCAAGACCATGGCAGTGTACTCCAGCCTGGGCAACAGAGCGAGACTCCATCAAAAACAAAACAAAAAACCTTCAAAGGAGTGTGTCCTCTGAGTCAGGATTTTTAAAAATTATTTTTATTTATTTATTTTATTTATTTATTTTTTTGAGATGGAGATTTGCTCTTGTTGGCCGGGCTGGAGTACAATGGCACCATCTAGGCTCACCACAGCCTCTGCCTCCCGGGTTCAAGCGATTCTCCTGCCTCAGCCTCCTGAGTAGCTGGTATTACAGATGCCCACCACCACCCCCAGCTAATTTTGTAGGGTTTCTCCGTGTTAGTCAGGTTGGTTTCAAACTCCTGAGCTCAGGCGATCCGCCTGCCTCTGTCTCCCAAAGTGCTGGGATTATAGGCATGAGCCGCTGAGCCCGGTGGAGCTGGGATTTTAAGAAAGCTATTCAATACTGAGTATTTGTATTTCTGAAAAAGTAGAAACAACGTAAATGTCCAACAGTGAAGAAGAGTGAAGTAAATTATGGTTATCTGCTCAATGGAAAACTGGGGAACCATGAAAGATTATGGCAAGCGGCCAGGCGCAGTGGCTCATGCCTGTAATCCCAGCACTTTGGGCAGCCAAGGCAAGAGGATCGCTTGAGCCCAGGAGTTAAAGACCAGCCTGGGCAACAAAGCAAGTCTTCGTCTCTATAAAAAAAATAATAAAAAATTTTTAAAAATCAAAAAATTAGCCAGGTGTAGTAGCTCACCCCTGTGGTCCCAGCCACTTGGGAGAGTGGGGTGGGAGAATTGCTTGGGCCCAGAAGGTTGAAGCTGCAGTGAGCTGTGATTGCAACACTGCACTCCACCCTGGGCAAATGAGGCCCTGTCTCAAAAAATATATATATGATAATGAAAGCATAGAAGATGCTTATAGTATAAAAGCCTTGCTTTCTCAAATCTCAAGGTCAATTAGGGAAAATAGAAATTTGCCAGGCACAGTGGCTCACACCTGTAATCAATCCCAGCACTTTGGGAGATCGAGACGGGCAGATCAGGATCAAGAGTTCGAGACCAGCCTGACCAACATGGTGAAACCCCGTCTCTACTAAAAATACAAAACTTAGCCAGGCATGGTGGTGCGAGCCTGTAATCCCAGCTACTTAGGAGGCTGAGGCAGGAGAATTGCTTGAACCAGGGAGGTGGAAGTTGCAGTGAGCCAAGATCGTGCCATTGCACTCCAGCCTGGGCAACAGAGCGAGACTCCATCTTAAAAAAAAAAAATTTTGGCCGGGCGCGGTGGCTCACGCCTGTTATCCCAGCACTTTGGGAGGCCAAGGCGGGCAGATCATGAGATCAAGAGATCGAAACCATCCTGACCAACATGGTGAAACCCCGTCTCTACTAAAAATAGAAAAATTAGCTGGGCGTGGTGGCACACGCATGTAGTCCCATCTACTTGGGAGGCTGAGGCATGAGAATCACTTGAACCCAGGAGGCGGAGGTTGCAGTGAGCTGAGATTGCGCCACTGCACTCCAGCCTGGTGCCTGGCGATGGAAATGAGACTCTGTCTCAAAAAAAAAAATTATTTATTTATTTATTTATTTTTGAGACAGAATCTTGCTCTGTTGCCCAGGCCGGAGTGCAGTGGCTCAATCTCGGCTCACTGCAACCTCTGCCTCCCGAGTTCAAGCAATCCTCCTGCCTCAGCCTCCTGAGTAGCTGAGATTACAGGTGCATGCCACCATGCCCAGCTCATTTTTGTGTTTTTAGTAGAGATGGAGTTTTACCACGTTGGCCAGGTTGGTTTTGAACTCCTGACCTCAGGTGATCCGCCTCCTCAGCCTCCCAAAGTGCTGGGATTACAGGCCTTAGCCACTGCGCCTGACCGAGGGAAAAAGAATTTAAATATGTGAGTGAGTGTCACTGAACGTGAAAACTTCCTGTGTTGTAAACTTCCCTTGCGGCTGCTCCATCACCTCTTGAGTGGCTGGCTCCTCATTTTCTTACCCCTTCTTCTGGGACACATTGCTAGCTGCTTTTCCTTTTTTTTTGAGACGGAGTTTCGCTCTTGTTACCCAGGCTGGAGTGCAATGGCACCATCTTGGCTCACCACAACCTCCGCCTCCTGGGTTCAGGCAATTCTCCTGCCTCAGCCTCCTAAGTAGCTGGGATTACAGGCACGCGCCACCATGCCCAGCTAATTTTTTGTATTTTTAGTAGAGACTGAGTTTCACCATGTTGACCAGGATGGTCTCAATCTCTTGACCTCGTGATCCACCCGCCTCGGCCTCCCAAAGTGCTGGGATTACAGGCTTGAGCCACCGCGCCTGGCCATGCTTTTCCTTTTTTTTTCCTTTTTTGAGATGGAGTATCACTCTGTCGCCAGGCTGGATTGCAGTGATGCCATCTTGGCACACTGCAACCTCCGCCTCCTGAGTTCAAGCAATTCTCATGCGTCAGCCTCCCAAGTAGCTGGGATTACAGGCATGTGCCACCACATCCAGCTAATATTTGTATTTTTAGTAGAGATGGGGTTTCACCATGTTGGCCAGGATGGTCTCTGTCTCCTGACCTCGTGATTCATCGACCTTGGCCTCCCAAAGTGCTGGGATTACAGGCATGAGCCGACCTGCTTTTCCTTTTTCTAAACATCACTGCAGTCGACGACTTGATGTATGGAATTCTGACCCTACAAATAAACATATTAAGAAAAGGTTGGCAGGACGCAGTGGCTCACGTCTGTAGTCCCAGCACTTTGGGAGGCCGGGATGGGAGGACTCTCTTGAGCCTGGGAGTTTGAGAGCAGCCTGGCCAACATTACAGGTATGTGCCACCACACCCTGGCAAAACCCTATTTCTACTAAAAATACAAAAATTAGCCAGGTGTGGTGGTGCATGCCTGTAATCCCAGCTCCTCAGGAGGCTGAGGCAGGAGAACAGCTTGAACCCGGGAGGTGGAGGTTGCAGTGAGCCGAGATTGTGCCACTGTGCTCCAACCTGAGTGACAGAGTGAGACTCCATCTCAGAAAAAAAAAAAAAAAGAAAGAGAAAAAGCTTTCTTACGTCTTGGTTAAGGCAAGAGAAATAAGTGACATGAATTAATATTAAACAAGGACCTTCCTAACTAAGGGATGCAGGTCTTCTGTGAATGGGGAACTTGGAGATCTGTGAATGAACAGGCCTTACTCATCTCCGTGCTGTCCCCTAGTGACCTTGCCTGTGGCCCCGTGATGCTCTGACATCCCTCTTTCTCACCCCTAGAGAGTGCCTGCCTGGAATACCCAGCGGGGCAGCACGCGGGGAACACCCAGCCGTAAAGGCAGCCTCAGCATGGAGGACACCTTCGAGAGCATCAGTGAACTGGGGCCCCTGGAGCTGATGGGCCGAGAGCTGGACCTGGCGCCCTATGGGACCCTCCGGAAGTCCCAGTCGGCTGACTCCCTGAACTCCATCTCCTCTGTGAGCAACACCTTTGGGCAGGATTTCACACTGGGCCAGGTGGAGGTGAGCATGGATTACGACGCCGCCTCCCACAGCCTGCACGTGGCGGTGCTGCAGGGCAAGGACCTCCTGGAGCGGGAGGAGGCCAGCTTCGAGTCCTGTTTCATGCGCGTCAGCCTGCTGCCCGACGAGCAGATTGTGGGCATTTCCCGGGTAAGTGGGGCTTGGGGCGGGGCAGAAGGGTGCTCTGGGCTCACTAGACACCTCCCAGGCAGGCAGGGCTGTAGGGCCCGGCAGGACCCCAGAAAGGCACTAGAGCGCAGGTATGGATGCTGATCCCCGAGCCGAAGCTGCAGACAGTGGGGAGAACAAGTCTGGGAGGCTGGGGGCCTCCACCTGAAGGCTCACATTGTGTCGAGTTCTTAACTCTCCTGCCAGGTGAATACAGCGTGTGGCAACTGTCCCTGTCCATGTCTGCCCTGTGTCAACATAGGGTTCCAACAGAAAAGGGATGACATGCTCAAGATGGCTCATTTGCGAAGAGCGTAATAACAGGACTGGTCGGGTGCAGTGGCTCACGCCTGTAAGCCCAGCACTTTGGGAGGCTAAGGCGGGTGGATCACCTGAGGTCAGGGGTCCAAGACCAGCCTGACCTCAACATAGTGAAACCCTGTCTCTACTGAAAATACAAAAATTAGCTGGGCATGGTGGTGCACACCTGTAATCCCAGCTATTCAGGTGGCTGAGACAGGAGAATCACTTGAACTCAGGAGGTGGAGGTTGCAGCGAGCCGAGATCATGCCACTGCACTCCAGCCTGGGCAACAGAGTGACTCTACCTCAAAAATAATAAATAAGTTTTAAAAATGAAAGTAACGACCATTTAGAGGGCCGAGGGTGGGATGTGGGGTGACCTCAGGGATGGCACAGTACCCGGGAGGGGTGTAACAGGAGGGGCAGTCCCACTCTAGATCTGAAGGGGTGAGGGGAAGTTGAGGTTACTGGGCCCAAAAGGATAGAGGGCCATCTCGTATGGAGAGGGCTACCTCGGTGGAAGCTGTGCCCTTTTGTCAAGGAACATGGTCAGTCTGCAGCAATCCTGCAGAGAAGGACCTGTCTTCCCCTCCAGTTTCCCTCTGGTGACCTTCACTGGGTGACCCCACCAGAAGCTAAAGACCAAAGGAACCTGTTGACACAGCCCATGGATATCAACCCTCAGGGACAGAGCAGAGTGGGAAGGGCAGAAAATAAGGTGTGAGGGGCAGGGAAGGCACCCAGTCCCTTAGGCTACGCTCCACACATCCCTGTGAGTCACAGGGCCAGGCCAACAGAGCCACATCTGGGCTGAAGGGTGGAGGATGGCCTATGACCAGAGTGCAGGGAGGGCGTGTTTAGGGCACCAAGTTGGGGTGGCCCAGCTTCTGAGAGGCAGTACAGTGGGCGATTAGGATCAGGACTGTGGAGCCTGACTGCCTGGGTTCAAATCCTGGTTCCACCTCTTCCTAGTAATATGGCCTTGGATAAGTCAGTTTAGTACCCCATGACTCAGTTTCCCCATCTGTTAAATGGGCATCATAGTTATTGAGGAAGAGCTGGGTTAATGCATGTAAAGTTCTTAGCCCAGCCCTGGTCAGTGCCCAGCAGGTTGGCTCTCAGGACCGTGTAGAGCTTCTGTCATGCCCAGCCATGTTGCCTGTGGCCTGGGCTGCCTAGAGGACTCTGGGTGGTTCAGGATGCATTCCTCAAGGAGGGACATTGGCAGACGGCAGCCACCACAGCATGATGTGTGCTGAGAACATGGTTCACAGAGCCCAGCACGTCATGATTTTCTCATTAGCCCCTGAGGCCAACAGGACGGATGGTTAGGGCATCTCACAGATGAGGAAACAAGGCTCGGGAAAGTGCTTTGCCCAAGATGACCCCAGTAAGGAAGCAGGAGGTCCAGGACTCAAACCCAGGGTTCCATCCTCCTCCACCCATGTGTGCACGCTCAGAGAATGGCTGGTTGGGGGGCCCAGTCCCCCCTGGGCAGGGGACAGTTGAGAGGCTATTTAGCTGAAGGAGGGAGAGGTGGAGCCAGATCATGAAGAGACTGAATGCCAACGTCAGGAGGTCAGGAGGTCAGGAAGCAGGCTTTATCCCTTGGGGGCAAGGAGCCCTTCAAGAGCAAGGGATTGTGTAGGGAACGTGGCTCCCAGGGAGCACTGTGACAGGAGCCTTCCCAGGCCCAGGCAGTGACAGAAGAATGTGGTCATGGTGGCTGGTGGCTCTGTCGGATCGAAGCCCGGCCAGTCCCACCAGGAGGTGCTGCCTTCAAGCTAGGCAGTCCCCTAACTTCAGGTAGTGTCCAGGGATGAGAGCGCCTTTCTTTAAATATCGACAGGCAGTGACTAAAACATCTCCCTTATTCCCCAGAGAGCAGTGCCCGCAATGTACCTTCCCAGGGGACCTGCCCACGACTTTCTGGGGGGAGGCCAGTGTCGCCCACCAGGCAGGACTGGGCTTGGAGACAGAGTCGGCCCAACCTTGCCTAATTCTCCCTTCCATCCACCCATTCAGCCTACGGTGTTCAAACAGCCCTGAGCCAGGCTCTGCAGGAACCTGGGACATCAGTGGCTCGTGACTCCACAGACAACTGTCCCACTCCACTGCATGCCTGACCTAGGGCTAAACTCCAGCAGATGCAAGAAAGATGGAGACTGGCTCGTCCAGGTCATCTTGAGGGTTCTGGGGTGCCGTGGGCACCGAGGATGGGGATTAGCTGGGATCAGATTGTGGGAGCTTCAAATGCCAGGCCGCTAGATTGGCCACCACTGAGGAGAGGACAGGAGGCTTTTTTTTTTTTTGGTAGAGACGGGGTTTCACCATGTTGGCCAGGATGGTCTCAATCTCTTGACCTCATGATCTGCCCACCTCGGCCTCCCAAACTGCTGGGATTACAAGTGTGAACCACCACGCCCGGCCTAGGAGGCTTTTAAACCTTTGGGCTGAGCCACCAAAGGAAAGACTGCCATTGAGGCTGTCATGTCAACAGAGCCAGGACTCTAGCCCAGGCCTCCGGACTCCCTGTCCAGTGCTCTCTCCCTGCTGCAGCCTCTCAGGCCCCTAGCGCCCTCCATGGCCCTTTCTCCTGCAGATCCAGAGGAATGCCTACTCCATCTTTTTCGATGAGAAGTTCTCCATCCCCCTGGATCCCACCGCCCTGGAGGAGAAGAGCCTGCGGTTTTCTGTATTTGGCATTGACGAGGACGAGCGGAACGTCAGCACGGGGGTGGTGGAGCTGAAGCTTTCTGTGCTTGACCTCCCACTGCAGCCCTTCAGTGGCTGGCTCTATTTGCAGGACCAGAACAAGGTAAGTGACCTGCCTGCCCCCGCCTGCTCATCCACCACAGAAGAGCATGCACACACATACACTTCCAGGAAGGGGCTCCTTCATCCTCCGCAACTGCCTGAACCCCAAGATCATTAGGAGAGCAGGGAAGACCGGAGCCACATCTGAGGAAACTGCTTACTGCAGGCAAATGACAGAAGCATCCTGACCTCTGTTTACAGCTCATTTGCTGTTCTTAGCACCAAAGCTTCAGAGGGTCTTCTCCCACTCAGCTTCTGCTGGAGAAACATTCCTCTGGCCTTAGAGGGGATGATTTCAGGCAGAGGCCAGGCTGCAGTGTAGCTTTATAATTGTAGGAATGCACACAGAACATCACTGTTGTTTAAGCAGAGAATCTAATTCCATTCCACTTGGATCGTTGGGTATTACTACCGCAGAGTGTTTTCCTTGGCCTGGAATGAGGCAACAGAAGTACATTTGATAGCTACATTTGACAGGCAGGGAGGGATGGGGCATGCTCCCTGCAGGGTCGGGGGTGGGTGGCTGTCCCTTTCTCAACCCTGCCAGCCTGGAGCCTGCGGTAAGGGGCCCCCAGTGCAACCACTTCTCTATGGAGAAGGAAGCCTCAGCTTTTCCTTGGCCACCAAGGCTCTCCCTGGACCCCTCAAGGCCAGTGGGGAGAAGCCCCCTGAGCCACCGCCTGTCCCCCAGGCTGCCGACGCTGTGGGGGAGATCCTGCTATCCCTCAGCTACCTCCCCACAGCCGAGCGCCTCACCGTGGTCGTGGTTAAGGCCAAGAATCTCATCTGGACCAATGACAAGACCACAGCGGGTAAGGGCCAGTGGGCAGCCCGGCTCCTCCACGTGGCTCAGTGGAAGCTGTGGGCCAGCTGCTGTGCTATGGGCACCTGGAGGCATCAGCAGGTGTGGGACACAGTGCCAGGGCCCCCTCAGCTTTGCTGAGCCAGGAGTCATGTAGGTGGGTGTGGGGTGGGATGGGGGCAATGAATCTGGCTGGGAAAACATGTGATCCCTGGAGGGTGTCAGGGGCCCCTGTGAGGGCAGAGTGAAGGAGGTCAGAGTGATGGGGGGGTCTGAGGGCAGAAGGCAGCACTCAGGGCTGGGGGCACTGGGCAGGGAACAAAGGGTGGCATCTGTTTCCTGGAACTGGAATTCACAGTGGAGGCTCCATTCTCAGAGACAGGGCAGTATCCCAGACTCCAACCAAGGACCAGGGCCACGGGTTTGGGATGGGGCCAGGCAGGACCTGATGCCTTAGGTCTGCAGAAGCCTCCGGTCCCTCCCAAAGCAGTGACTGTGGAGGCAGCTGTATTCTAGGGAACTGAAGACCGGGGCTAGGGGAGACTGACCTATTGGGAGTTGCAGCCCTTGGGTGGCGGGGACCCCAGCTCCAGGCAGGTGCAGCAAGGACAGCCCGTGGGCAATAGGTGATGGCCAGACGGCAGCTTGTTATTTCAGACCTGCACATGGTTGAGTCAGGCTCTGCTGTGCAGGCGCCCGGTGACTCAGGGCTGACGTCTGCACTTGGGCCATTTATAGAAGGAAAGTGGTGGGGCTGCTGAGATCCCCAGAGCATCCCAGGAGGGGAGCACGTGGGCTGTAGGCAGCTGCCTGAGCATAAAGCGCCCCCCGTCACCTGATGTGCTGTGTAAGCCTCAGTTTTCTCATCTGTGAAATGGGAAAAACAAAAAAGGACCAAGGGCAGGGCTGCAGGAGGTCACGGCAACAGCAAAGCGTTGGGGAGTTTGTAATCAGTGGGTAGAGTCAGACTGGGCAGGGCTGTGGCAAGTGAGTGTGGCACTGGCCTTCACCCCTCCACCTGCCCACAGACCCCTTCGTCAAGGTGTACCTGCTGCAGGATGGGAGGAAGATGAGCAAAAAGAGGACAGCTGTGAAGCGGGACGACCCCAACCCGGTGTTCAACGAAGCCATGATCTTCTCCGTGCCAGCCATTGTGCTCCAGGTGAGCGGGCTGGGGGATGGGAAGGGGCCAGGTCACCCCAGGGCTCTGGGGCTGCCATCTCTCCACCTTCACTTCTCAGGGGCCCTGCAGGGGTAGCGGTTTGCCTCCAGCCCTCCCTTTCTAGCGGTCATTGAGTGCCGCTGGGGGTCAGCCCTAGGGTGGGTGCTGGGGACACAGGCCGGCTTTCTTGGTGGTCACAAGGGACAGGCAGGAGAGTCCCTAATCCACTAAGAGTGTTCTAGACTCCCTCGATCAGGTAAGGGGGGCTTCCTGCAGGAGGGAATACCCAGCTCTGAGGGAGGACCATTCCCGGTGGAGGGAACTGAAGAGGCGTGGAGAGGAGCCGGGGTGAGCCAGCCACCCAGAATTCCTGCTCTGAATCTCTCAGGCTCTATTTCAGGGTTCCGCTGAACTCCCCAAGTTCCCGTGGCCTTCAGAAGAACTCCCCAAGTTCCCATGCTCCAGAGAGACCTCTCCCAGCAGGGACATCATGGGCCACAGAGCACAGGGCTTGGGCCCTGCTTCCATGCCTCGGAGGCTGGGGCTTGCCCCACTTGCCCTCACTATCTCTAACCCTCCTCGGGCACTCCTGACAATGAGAAAGTCCTTTGTGCCTTGATCCAAAACCTGCCCCCATAGCTCCGGGGCTGTATAGAAACCCACCTCATCTCCCCCCAGGGACCCCGCCTGGATGTAAAGGCCCAGAATTCTGCCTCGCTCTGGGTGTTCCTAACCCAGGCACATCCCAGCATCTCTGGCCCATCCTGGTTATCAAAGCCTTTACCTGCTACCCTTGCAGGGCGGGCTGCCCATGTGTCCCCTGACTCTCCCTGGGTGTCATAGTGCCACTACTCCACAGCCTCTAAAAGCAAGAGATTTCTTGGGACTCTAGGGGAAGTGGGGGAGGAGAGAGGTCGGGCTGGGTTGGATTTCAGCTCCCGCTCTCATCTCAAGCACGGCCCCTCCTGTCTTCTGTTGTGAGTGCAACATGATGATATTAGTAATAGCAACGCAGCTTCTAGCATGTTCTGATTGTGCACAGGCACCATTCTACACAATTCACTCATTTTGTTCCTGGAACAGCCCTATGAAATAGAAACCAATTTTTTTTTTTTTTGAGATGGATTCTCACTATGTCATCCAGGCTGGAGTGCAGTGGTGTGATTTCAGCTCTCTGCAACCTCCGCCTCCCCAGTTCAAGCAATTCTCCTGCCTTGGCTTCCCGAATAGCTGGGATTACAGGCATGTGCCATCATGCCCAGCTAATTTTTGTATTTTTGGTAGAGACGAGGTTTCACCATGTTGGCCAGGCTGGTCTCAAACTCCTGACCTCCGGTGATCCGCCCACCTCAGCCTCCCAAAGTGCTGGGATTATAGGCGTGAGCCACCACGCCTGGCCAGAACAAATATTATCATCACCATATCACAGATGGAGAAATTGAGGTAGCAAGAGCCCAAGTCACTGCCCAAGGTCACACAGCAAGGAAGTGGGAGCCAGGCGCAGTGGCTCACGCCTGTAATCCCAGCACTTTGAGAGGCCAAAGTGGGCAGATCACTTGAGGTCAGGAGTTTGAGAACAGCCTGACCAACATGGCGAAACTCTGTCTCTACTAAAAATACAAAAATTAGCCGGGCATGGTGGCGGGCACCTATAATCCCAGCTACTCAGGATGCTGAGGCAGGAGAATCACTTGAACCTGGGAGGCAGAGGTCGCAATGAGCCAAGATCACACCACTGCACTCCAGCCTGGGCAACAGAGTGAGACTCTGTTTCAAAAAAAGAGGCAAGTTGGGAGGCCGGCATTTGAACTCTGGCAGGCGGGTGCTGTGGCTTGGAGGGAGGCAGCAAGAGAAGCCTGCGGGCCGAGGTGGGCCTCGTTCAAACTCTTGCCGCCATTTATTTGCGGAATGACCTGGGCCGAGTCTCCTCCCTCTTAGATCAGAGGTGAGGATTCAGGGAGCTGCACCTGGCACCCCTCTAGGGCCTGACATCTGTAGCCTTGGACCCAGGAGCCAAGATGTACCTCTGGCTGCTCCTGGTCCTCAGCACCCACATTGCCTCTTCCTCAGGACCTGTCTCTCCGTGTGACGGTGGCTGAGAGCAGCATCGACGGCCGTGGGGACAACGTGGGCCATGTCATCATTGGGCCATCGGCCAGCGGCATGGGAACCACACACTGGAACCAGATGTTGGCCACGCTGCGCAGGCCCGTGTCCATGTGGCACGCTGTCCGGCGAAACTAGCAACCAGGGCGGGCCAGGTGGGCAGTGGAGCTGCTGGAGCCTGGCACCCACTCGGCTCTGTCTGATGCCCTCTTCATAGCCCAGCTGGAGCCATGAACACTGGGGTCCCCTGGCAGAGTCCTCATGAGCCATCCTGGTCTCTCTGTCCAGATTGCAGCAGAGGAGTGGGCGTGGCTCTGTGTCCGGGACCCCAGGATCTTCTCCCAATGAGGACCAGCTGTGCCGGGCCAGGACCGAGGGAGGCTCTGAGCACTGGACAGCTGTGTTCCATCTCAAGCTCCCCCAACCCTGCTCCTCCTGGGAGGCTGGCTGCCGAACCGGGCTATGTTCTGGAACCCAGCGAATCTTGGGGGCCAGGCACTGTGCTGGGTAACACGAACAAGACGCGGCCCCTAGGACATCAGGAAGACAAGCTCCCCTTCCCCAGAGGATCTGTGCAGTGCTGATGGCGACCGAACTGTGTGGACTCACGGGGTTTTGAGGGCTGGGGAACAGGGAGGTTCTCTTTGACAACTGGGAGCTGCGCTTGGAGGGACAGGGAAAGCATGTCCCAGGCAGCGGGCCCAGCCTGAGCAATGGCGGGATGTGAACTTTCCCATCGCTCATGCCATCCTCAGCCCACTGCAGCAGATACAAGGAAGGGCCTCTCTCTGGGGCAGAGAAGAGACCAAGAGACCAGGCCCAGGCAGAAGCCCATCGGCCACATGGAACACTGGCTCCGGAGTTACTCTGTGAAATCTACTCCCCGGACCTCAACTATGGCAAGAACCAGAGGTCCGAAGAGGCCCAGCCCCAGGTCCTTGTGCTCAGTCCTGTGCAAACCAGGCCCAGGGCCGCAAGCATTTGTCGATGCCCTTCCACGCCAGGTCCACTGTGGGGAAGATGCCTCAGGCAGGTCTCAGTCGAGGGGTGGCAGGGGCGGGGCAGAGGGAGTACTGGCAGCTGCAGGCACCTGGGAAGATGTGGTGGACAAGGAGGCCCTCGGGCTGGGCCTTGGAGGGGTGGCGGGAAAGGACAGGTCAGGTGGCTGAGGCCCGATGGGAAGCTAGGGGAGGCCAGGGTGGGAGGCAGCTTGAGTGACACCCGGAGAAGACAGAAGGCCAGACTACGAAGGAGGCGGCTCTCGATCATGGTGGTGCCCCCAACACTGGGCGTCCTCTGGTGAGTTCCCTAGAAGCGAAACCTGAGATGGGGATTCTTGGGCCAGTGGCTTCTTGTGGGTGAGTGCTCTCAGAGAAACTTACCGGAGAAAGAAAGGGAGCTCGGGCTGGAGTGGGGAAGCCGATAAAGTTGTGGCTTCCAGATCCATCTGCCCTGGCCTGATTGCTGTGGAGGCAGGGGCCTGGAGTGCGAGGGGCACCCTGGGGGTCCCACCCAGAAGCAGAGGGGCTGGGGTATTGCACCCCTACAGGCATCTGTCTTTGGTTACCTCCCAGTCCCAGTAGGATGAGGGCAGGCAGGACTCATCTCCCCAGCCTGGCATCCCGCAGTCCCAGGAAGCAGCTTCCTGCCTTCACGGCTGAGTGCTGGGAGGTCTGAGTTCACCCAGGCCAACAGGTTGGGGAGCAGCTGCTCTGTGAGCCATGCACAGGTGACAGCATGGACCCTCAGGCTGGATACCCCTGTTCCTTGCTCCATAACTGGTGAGCTATGGAGACCCAGGTCAACCAGTTATCCCCAATGATATGGGGGAAGGAAGGGCTAGAACAGGGGCCCAGGGGACTGGAGGCAGGATGGTAGCTTGCCCCACTTGACATAGCCAGGGCCCAGCCCCAAGTCCAGGCTTCTACGCTGTGGCCACAGCAGGAGGTCAGCCCAGGGCCAGGAGACACGTGGCTGGGCAAGGGTTTGCAGCCTGGGAGACCCCGACTCTCTCTAACCCAGTGGCTGTGCAGTTCGGTCCACTGACTCCCCACTTCCCGCTGTCTCCCCTCTCTCCCTCCCCCTAACTGCATGACATGTTAACTGTGCGCCCAGGATGGCCATGGTGGGGACCGGGTATGCTGACTGGAATGATTCTAGAACCAAAATAAAGCTGGGGTAGGAAGAGGGGGCTTCCAGGGAGCCCTGCTCGACCCTGAATCAACTTCATCTCTTCTCTAGCAATCAGGGACTCAGGCCTCCTATGGGTACTGTTGGGAATAGACGCTCGGTGCCGCCAGAAAAATCAGCACTGAGACAAAGGATCTTTCAGCAACGCAATTTTTACTTCCAGGACCGCAGGAAGGGTACCCTCACTAGCCATCTTGCCACGAGAGTACAACGAACAAAGGAAAACACACAAATTCATCCCTCATGCATTCGGGGTCATCCTTACTGCTGTGTCTGGTCTCCATTGGCTGGAGCCAGACCTCACAATCTAAACTAAAACCTGATTGGCTGATAACTTAAAACTTTTCTAAACAGGTCAAAGCAGTGGAGAGCTGGGACATGCCTGTGAGCACGTCCAGCACAGGTATCTTGGTGAAAATACAAGGACATAGAATGTACTACGTGCCTGTAGGCACGGTATGCCTAACAGCTACATAGGATAGGGCTTCACAAAGCTGTTAGCACACTTATTCTTTAACAAGAAAGGAAACTTTAAAAAGGAACTTTTCTACTTCCCAGAGTTACTGTGCATCCTCCTTTCCTGCTACCAGGTGCCCAGAGGGGAGTGAGGCCCCTGCCAGCTGCGGAGACCATTGCAAGGACCAGTGCAGGCTGGGCGCGGTGGCTCACACCTGTAATCCCAGCACTTTAGGAGGCTAAGGGGGGCAGATCACTTGAGGTCGGGAGTTTGAGACCAGCCTGGCCAACATGGTGAAACCCATCTCTACTAAAAATACAAAAATTAGCAGGGTGTGGTGGTGCACCCCTGTATTCTCAGCTACTCTGGAAGCTGAGGCAGGAGAACCGTTTGAACCTGGGAGGCGGAGGCTGCAGAGAGCTGAAATTGCACCACTACACTCCAGCCTGGGTAACAGCAAGACTCTGTCTCAAAAGAAAAAAAAAACGGCCGGGCGCAGTGGCTCACGCCTGTAATCCCAGCACTTTGGGAGGCCGAGGCGGGTGGATCACGAGATCAAGAGATCGAGACCATCCTGGTCAACATGGTGAAACCCCATCTCTACTAAAAATAAAAAAAAAATTAGCTGGGCACAGTGGCGCATGCCTGTAATCCCAGATACTCAGGAGGCTGAGGCAGGAGAACCGTTTGAACCTGGGAGGTGGAGGCTGCAGAGAGCTGAAATTGTGCCACTACACTCCAGCCTGGGCGACAGAGCAAGACTCTGTCTCAAACGAAAAAAAAAAAAGACCAACACATCATATATCAGACTCCTTGGGAAGCTCAGAGGAGGGATCCCTGAGCTAGCTCTGGCAGGAGAGAGTAGAATGATGGGGAGTATCAAGGAAGGCTTCCTGGTGGTGACACCCAGCTGAGGCTTCAGGGACAGAAGGAGATTCGGTGGACATGGCAGGAGAAGCATTCCTGCCAGGGAATTGCATGTACAAAAGGGCATGGAAGAGAGAAAACTTGGCCAGTGTATCCGTCTTGCCAGAACAAGGTGAGGGATGGTGGGGGGACTGAGGGGGGTGGGAAGGCCTGGAGAGGAGGAGGGCCTTCCATATTCAGTGAATGATGGTGTCCAGCCTACAACCCTGCGACACTTAAAAGTAGGTGCTGCTGCCATCCCCTTTTTTGCAGATGTGGAAAAGAGCTCAGAGAGGTTAGGTAACTAGTCCAAGACCACACAGCCAGAAAGTCACAGAGCTGGGACTCAATCTCAGGCTGTCTAGCTCCAGAGCCAGTGCTCTGGATCATCAGCAACAGCACCCCCTTCCCCAGCTCCTCGAAGGTAGGGCTGAAGGGCATAAGAGAAATCCCTCTGGGTCCCAGTCTGCTGGCTTCCCCTCCCCAGCCCTGGAAGATCACAAGCGTGGGACATCCAGCATGGACAGGGATGAGCTGTTGGAGAGTTCCCAGCAGCCCCTGGGGGGCCTGCCTACCACAGGGACTGACTCCGAAGAGCTGAGACAAGCAATGAGACAGGCTGTGGCAGGAGCCCATGAGAGGGGCAGAGACCTGGGAAGGCTTCCTGGAGGAGGTAGAAGCATGAGAGCTGGCCTTGCAGCGGGGGACTGTACACATGGAGGAGGGAGAGGGGTATGAAACTACCTGAGCAAAGGTGACACGGTGTCTGGGGAGACACAGCTGGGCTAAGGCTAGAGAGGCTACGTGGAGTCGGGCTGTGGAGGCTGCCTGTCCAGGCTCAGGCAGAAGCTCCTTGTGCTGCTGGTGGTGGGGAGCCATGGTGGGATCTTGAGCAGGAGCAGGTCCGAGGGAGGGAGGGTCACTCAAAGAAGCTTTGGCGGTGACACAGAGGGACATCAGTGAGTGCTACCTTTGACGGTGAGTGGCAGGAGGGTCAGGCAGGAGGCCTCGGAGCTGCCTTTAGCTTTGGGTTCATCAGCAGGACTCAAACCGAGGCGACTTCCTGGAGAGAAGCCGGGGCAACCCAGGCTCAGAGAAGCTGTCTGACCCCCTCCTTTTCTCCTGTGATCTCCCAGACTGTTTCTGTCCTTTCTTGGGCCACCGTGCCTCCAGGGTCCCATCCGTCCCTGCCCCTTTATCTCCCCTCTCCAGCCCTGGACCCATGGACACGCCTCCAAGGTCCCAGGCCCCCTCTGTCTGGGAGCCCCACCGAAGAGTGGAGGTCTCTGGCGTGGAGGTCTCTGACCTGCCCAGCCGCGTTGCCTGGGCCAGGCCTACATGTGGGAGAGGTGGGACAAGCCACCGCGTCACGGTCAACAGCAGCTCCGCGCTGCAAGCTTCTCTTCCTCTCTCCCACCTCTCTATGCCTGCAGACCCCCAAAGGGACAAATCAAAAGGCTAAATAAGCACTAAGATGGGGATTCCCCCTCTTTCCACCCCTCCCACCGACCCGGAAAGATCAATAATGGTTTGGCAAGGAGAGGAGGCTGGGTCAGGAGGCCATGTCCCCATGGCCCGGGCCCCAGTTAGATGGCAGCTGGAGCTGTCTGGGCAGGCAAACGGCAACTTGGGCGCAGAGGCCCTGTGGGTTCTACCTGGCACAGAGCTGAGTCCACTGCTTACTTGCTGTGTAAGTTCCTTCCCTTCTCAGGCCTCAATTTCCCTATCTGAATAATGGGGGTATTGGATAAGATGACCTCTAAAGATCCCTGTACCTCTGACTTTTAGGGATTCTGTGTGTACGGGCTCTGGAGCCCAAGGGCGTGGGTGCAAATCTCAGCTCTTCTGCTTACTAGCTGTGGGGCCTTGGGAAAACTATCTGACCTCTTTGGGCCTCAGTTTCCTCACTTGTCAAAGGAGGATAAGAATTGAACATATGTCATAGGATGACACGAAATGACATATGCCAAGCATCCAGCACAGAAAGGTGCTCAGTAAATGTGAGGTCAAGGCTTTGGGTGGAGGAGTTCAGGCTAAGAGCAAGGGCTCTTGGGATCCGGTATTTTGGATGAAAGAAAGTGATCTGGGCACAATGGCTCACGCCTGCAATCCCAGCACTTTGGTAGGCCGAGGTGGGCAGATCACCTAAGGTCAGGAGTTCAAGACCAGCCCGGCCAACATGGTGAAACCCTGTCTCTACTAAAAATGCAAAAGTTAGCTGGGCATCGTGGCGGGCGCCTGTAATCCCAGCTACTTGGGAGGCTGAGGCAGGAGAATCACTTGAACTCGGGAGGCGGAGGTTGCAGTGAGTTGAGATTGCATCACTGTACTCCAGCCTGGGCAAGACTCTATCTGAGAAAAAAAGAAAAAAAAAAAAGGAGGCAAGGCCAGGCTTGGTGGCTCACGCCTGCAATCCCAGTACTTTGGGAGGCCAAGGCAGGTGGATCACTAGGCCAGGAGTTTGAGACCATCCTGACCAACATGGTGAAACCCCATCTCTACTAAAATACAAAAAGTTAGCCAGGCATGGTGGCATGTGCCTGTAATCCCAGCTACTTGGGACGCTGAGGCAGGGAAATCACTTGAACTCACTTGAGGCAGGGTAGGCAGAGGTTGCAGTAAACTGAGATTGCTGAGATCGCGCCATTGCACTCCAGCCTGGGGACAGAGCGAGCCTCCATCAAGGAAGAAAGAGGAGAGGAGAGGGGGTAGGGGAGGAGAGAGGAGGGGAGGGGAGGGGAGGAGAAAGCTTGGAGGACAGGGGATGCTTCGGGAGCTACACACCAGGGCCCGTGCACCCTGCCAAGCCCTCCCAAGGGGAAAGGCTGTCTCTCTGAGGTTCTACCCACCCTCTGCATACATTTTTCCCTTTATTCAGCCATCCACAAGCACTCCATACCCCCAAGCCAGGAGCCCTGAGCAGGGAGGCAGCCCCAGGTGATGACCGTGCAGGGAGCTGAGCCACCACATGAGGGCAGCGGAGACGAGATCAGGATGGCGCAGGGTTAGGCCTTAGCATGGGGGTGGGGGGTGAGAAAACGGGCAGGGGGTGAGGCCAGGGGGCCTTGGAGTAGGCGGAGGCTGGAGAGTGGTCACCTGTCCACAGACTCTCCATTCATGTCACGTGACATTTGTTCATCCATGCAAGCATTTGTTCCTTTATTCATTTCTTCAGTTTGTTCTTGTAAGCCTGCCCCTCTTCCGTCCGTCCTTCCTTCCTTCTTTCCTTCCTCTCTTCCTCACTCTGTTCTTTTCCTTTTTTTTTTCCGAAGACGGGGTTTCACCATGTTGGTCAGGCTGGTCCTGAACTCCCGACCCTCAGGTGATCCGCCCTCCTTGGCCTCCAAAGTGCTTGGATTACAGGCGTGAGCCACTGCGCCCGGCCTGTTCTTTTCCTTCTGTCCCTTTGCTTTGTCCAGCCAGGCGATCTACTGGACATACCGTCCTGAGCCACAGCTGGGTGCCAGCCTGAGAGAGGGGCCTGAGTCACCCACAGGCTGCAAGTCCAGCAAAGCCTCAGTAAACAGTAAAACAGTAAACAGTACCCTGGCCAGGCGGACTGTGTGACCTGCGCCACCACTCTAAAAATAAATTCCAGGAAAACAGTGCGGTCCCAGGTTCAGCAATGTCTGAGATTCGGGGAGATTCCCTGCCGACCAGAGCCGATTTCTGTGGCCTGGTGACTAATCTCCCTCTCGCAGGAGCGTAAGCATAAGGCGGGGGTGAGGCTGGGGCTTGACATCAGATAGAATCTTGGCTGTGTCCTGCTGGCCTAAGACATGCCTCTGCCTCTGTCTGAGGCTCAGTTCCCAAATCTTTAAAATGAGGGGAAGCAGATCATCTGCTTGGTCTACCTTGTGGTCTGAGACCTGAAGGAAAATTGTGCAGCTGAGGTGTGCAGGCTGTCTGAGAACGGAGACACCCTGGCTTTGGGGTCAGGCCTGGACCCAAATTCTAGTTCAGCCTCTTACTAGCTGTGGATCTTACACCACAACTTAGCCTCTCTGGGCCTCAGGCCCCTCATCTGTGAAAGGGAGCTAAGAGTCCCTACCTCCTAGGGAACAGTGGCTACACATGGCTTGCAATCCATTAATGGGTGCTATTATTATTAGGAAATGCTCAGTGAAACTGTACAGGCTGACAGACGTCAAGTGTGTCATTACAGTGATTATCCCTATAGCAACCAAGGCCAAACGCCTCTGCCTCCCTCCACCCCCAGTCTGGCCCCACCTGCCTTCCAGCCTTGCCACCCAAGGCCTGATGACAGCAGCAGTGCGGAGGAAGATGCTGACAGCTGATCCAAGAGGGTGGGGCCCCTCCCACCACTCCTTGGGGTGGGGAGCCCTGCTCAGGAGCTACCTGCCCAGCCCGGTGCCAAGTCACTGCCCAGCCCTATGGCAGTTTCAGGGAGGAAGGGGCACCTGGAAGGCAGAGCTGTCCTGGGGAGGCTCCATCCAGCCTGTGGACCACAGCCCGGAGCGGGAGCCAGGCAGAGGAGTCAGGGAGCTGGGCTCTGCCTCTCCACATAGTGAGTGACTCCTGCCCCAGCTGCCTCTTTAGAACACAGTGAGTTCAAAGGAGGCTGAAGGTGCTTTTTCACCTGCCTGACTTTGAACCCCATGAGGGATGATATCATGACCAGCATAAATTAGGGGACAGCTGGGCGAAGTGGTTCACGCCTGTAATCCCAGCACTTTGGGAGGCTGAGGCGGGTGGATCACCTGAGTTCAGGAGTTCAAGACCAGCCTGGCCAACATGGTGAAACCCCGTCTCTACTAAAAATACAAAAATTAGCCGGGTGCAATGGCACGTGTCTGTAGTCCCAGCTACTCAGGGGGCTGAGGCTGGAGGATCGCTTGAGCCAGGAGTTCTGGGCTGTAGTGCGCTATGCCGACTGGGTGTCCACACTAAGTTCGGCATCAATGTGATGACCTCCCGGGAGCAGGGACCACCAGGTTGCTTAAGGAGGGATGAACCGGCCCAGGTTGGAAACAGAGCAGGTCAAAACTCCCGTACTGATCAGTAGTGGGATCGCGCCTGTAAATAGCCACTGCACTCCAGCCCGGGCAACATAGTGAGAGCCTGTCTCTTAAAAAGAAATAGCTGGGCATGGTGGCTGGGGCCTGTAATCCCAGCTACTCAGGAGGTTGAGGAGGCAGGAGAATTGCTTGAACCCGGGAGGTGGAGATTGCAGTGAACCGAGATCGTACCATTGCACTTCAGCCTAGGAGACAAGAGCGAGACTTCGTCTCAAAAAATAAATAAATAAAAAATAAAAATAAATGAATAAATAGGCGGGACCTAACAACAACTGCTCCCTGTTCTTTTAAGCTTCAATAGAAACAGTCCAAGATCTGGGAAGACCCTTGTGCCCATTTTTAAAAGATTTCAACTCCGGTCATTAGGAGAGGTGGAGAGATCAGGTGACAATGGGTTTCCAGTTCAACGCTGGATTTATTCCTGGCATCCAAAGTGCTCTTCTGTGCAAGCACCAGCTCCCCAGGCGAGCCTCACCCTCTGCTGGGGCGGCGGGGCAGCATTCCGCTCCGGCCTCCACGGCCTCGCACCTGTGGCAATCTCCTGTGGAACACCTTTTCCCTCCCCCACCTGACTGTCTCACTTTTTCCTCAATACTCTGAGGCTCTTTTCAGAAGGGTTTCCTGCCTCCTTCAACCTGGGCGAGGAGCTCCTTTCCCCTACTCCCGTCCTGCTGCCTGTCCCTGCCCTCGCTGTAGTTCTGATCACACTGATGGCCTGCCTGTCTACGGTTCTAGGCTGTGGGCTTCTCAAGGCAGGGCCTGGACTTGGTCTTGAACAGTTCAGGGTCCCCAGGCCCTTGGGCACCAGGGGGACATCTCACGGTGTGATAATAAGAAACATTCATACTTTATAGAGGGAAGGTTCCATCGCTTTCCTAGATCGTGACCAGCCAGTGTGAGCCAGGGGGCTGCCCAACTGCGGCAAAGCTTCCTTGTGCCGGTGGAGGGAGGGCCAGCCAGGCCTGGTAGGGCCGGTGACTGACCCATAAGTAGGTCATCCTCTTCCCACCTGGCAGGAAGCACCTGTGTTGTTCTCTGTCCTCAGGGCCCTGGAGAAATGCACAATTCATTCATTCATTCATTCATTTGGTAAAGGTCACTGGCTCCTGCCCGGGATCTGGGACCCAGCACTGGACACCCCCTCCCACTGTCACGGCTTGCTGTTTGTCCTCTCCCTTCCGACCTCCCGTGGCCCCAGCGCCGCCCGCACACAGTAGGTGCTCGGGCAGCGTTTCTTCAGGGGCCTAGCGGGCCTGGAGGGGAAGGGCCCCAGCCCAGCAGCCCGAGCCTCTCACCTGACTCTCGGGGCGCCCAGCTCGCACTTCCTCCCGCCGCCCCGCCCCTTCCACATTCCTGCCCCGCCGGGCCTGCCCCGCGCAGTCCCGGTCCCTGCGCCGCAGCCGCCTGCCCGCCCGCTCCTTGCCCGGCCCGGGATGACGGCGGCCCAGGCCGCGGGCGAGGAGTCCCCCCAAGGCGTGTGTTCCGTCAAGGTGGTCCTGGTGGGGGACGGCGGCTGCGGGAAGACGTCGCTGCTGACGGTCTTCGCCGATGGGGCCTTCCCCGAGGTGAGTGCCCCGCGCCCCCGCCTCGCCCGGTTCCTTTCGCGCGCCCGGGTGTGCACTGTCCGTGCCAGAGCGGCCCAGGTTGTGCGCCTGTCCCAGCGGGGCCTGGAGTCCAGGGCAGAGTTCTTCTCTCCATGCCATTGGGAATGAATTCTTCAGTGATGTTATCTGTAAAGCAGGAGGATGGCACCTACCTGGGAGGGGTGGCACAAGGACTGAATGAGGCAACCTGGGTGCACACAAGACCCTAAGACAGCACCTGGCCGCACAATTCCGCCAAGAGGGACTGAGGGCTCGGGAGCCGACTGCCTAGGTTCAAATTACGGCTTTGCAGCCCTGTATCCCTGGGCAAGTCCCCCAACCCCGCTGTGCCTATGTCCGTAACCACATCCAGGTGAGTGACAGTGCCCATCCACAGGGTCACCGTGACTGTGAGTTAACAGACGTCAAACACTCAGCCCCAGCCTGTGCACAGAAAGGACTCATGGAGAGTTGGCACATGTCCCTCTTGGGAAACATTGTCTCCCCTCCAGCTCTTGCCGCTGGAATGCACGTGCCATGGCTCTGTCGTGGAGGGCGGAGCTCGCCAGCTGTAGCCTCAGCTCTCCTCTTAGGAGCCCCGTGCCCCTTTTGTAACCTGCTTAGCTTCTCTGAGCCTCAGTTTCCTCACAATAGCCCCATGGGGTAGAGGGACTGTAGGGTGGTGGTGAGATGAGCCTGGGGAGGCTGATAGGCAGCTCCCGTGCGGTACCTGGCACGTCCTTGGCGCTGTGGGCATGCCCACTGTTAATCCTTCCTGACATGCTCACTGACTGCTCAGGCAGACTCCATGGGCACCAGGCAGTCCTTGCTCTGCCGCCTCTCAGCCCTGTTGTCCTGGGAGTCCACGGGGTTGCTCCCAGCATCTCTTCTTCCTCCTTTTTTTTTTTTTTTTTTTTTTTTGAGACAGAGTCTCACTCTGTCACCCAGGCTGGAGTGCAATGGTGCAATCTCAGCTCACCGCAACCTCTGCCTCCCAGGTTCAAGTGATTCTCCTGCCTCAGCCTCCTGAGTAGCTGGGATTACAGGCACCTGCCACCATGCCTGGCTTATTTTTATATTTTTAATAGAGACGGGGTTTTGCCATATTGGCCAGTCTGGTCTCAAACTCCTGGCCTCAGCGATCTGCCTGCCTCAGCCTCCCAAAGTGCTAGGATTACAAGTGTGAGCCACCGTTTCCTCCTTTTCTTCCCAGCATCCTCTAAGCCCCTGGAGTTGTACAGGTGCTGGGGCACCTGAGCATAGGCAGAGCAGGTCGGGCCTATCTGGTTCTTATCACACTGTAGTTCTTATCATGCTGATGTCCTGCCTGTCTCTCACCCTTGGCTGTAAGTCCCGGGGCTGTGTTGGGCCCTGCCATGTGCTTTCTGCTGCAGCGGCATTGAGCCACTTTTTAGTAGCCTGTGGAGCTGATGTCACCTTCTTCGGCAAGTCACACATTTTTTTAAGTTTGGGAGAACATGTTTCTGAGCCCCTAGATGCTGCCCATGGGAACTCGACAATGATGGCACCCAGGGAAGAGCACCACAGAGGGACAGGCGGCCTAGTCCCAGGGGAAGGCACCTGATGGGTGGGGGCTGGAAGGCTGGTGCCTCACCATCAGCTCTGAGATGTCCTTGGTGGTGAGATCATCCCGATTTCAGAGCAGTTATGATGTGGAAATGGGCATCTTGCAGTTGATAAGATGTGAATGCTTTGAGGGACATTCTGGAGCTGGCCAGAAATGTGGGGAGGCCATGCTTGTCACCAGGGGGATGGGCTGGACTTGTCCAGGCTCTTCTCTTGTCCGAGGGCCCTGGATTCCCAGGAACAGGAGAGCCATTTTAAAGAATGCACAAGGGGCCAGGCGCGGTGGCTCATGCCTGTAATCCCAGCTCTCTGGGAGGCCAAGGCGGGCAGATCACCTGAGGTCAGGAGTTCAAGACCAGCCTGGCCAACATGGTGAAACCCTGTCTTTACCAAAAGTACAAAAAAAATTAGCCAGACACAGTGGCACACACCTGTAATCTCAGCTACTTGGGAGGCTGAGGCAGGAGAATCGCTTGAACTCAGGAAGCAGAGGCTGAGGTTGTGGCATTGGAAAGAAGAAAGAAAGGCACACAAGCAAGCAAGAAAGAAAGAGAGAAATAAAAAGAGAGAGAAAGAAAGAGATAACCCACAATGTCTTAGAGCTGGAAAGGCTCCATTTTGCAGATGGGAAAACTGAGTCCAGAGCCCAGAGGCTTGCCTGACGCACATGGCCCAGCGGTGGCAGCACTGATCTGGAGCCCAGGTCTTCCCACTCCCGATCAGGGCATTCTCCACAGCCCCCCATGCTCTGCCTGCTGGACCCAGCCTCCTCCTGTCCCTGTTCCTGGCACCAAACTCCTCCTTCAGATAGCCCTCGAAGCACAAAGGGCCAGCAGCTAGGAGTCTGGAGTCCATCTCCCAGACTTCCTGCACACAGCAAAGGGCCAAGAGCAGCCTGAGGATTTTGAGGGACGTCAGTGACCCTCACCTAGCTGTGGCCCAACCCCGGATTCAGAGCAGCAGGGGAGGGCAAGATGGAGAGAGCTCCTGGGGCGAGGAGAACCCCAGGTTTGGGTGTCAGCCTCTGCCCAGTCCTGGCTGGCATTTGGGGCTGCAACCATTCCCACAGGCTCAAAGCCTGGCAGCCCCCACACCAGCATGTGAATAGGAGGTGGTGGGGAGCACCGGGCCCTGCTGGCTAGAACCCCCTGAGTCCTTCCTGGTTTGTACTTGGACTCCCATGTGTGTCCTAACCAGGGATACCCTGACACCCCCTCTTGAGCGGGGTCCCCTATCTTGGTAATGATCTATTTTCTGTCTGTGAGCTCCTGGAGGGCAGACCCAAGCCTGAGTCATCTTTGTCCTGGTCCAGCACAGGCCCAGCCCTTCTTTTTCAGCTGAGGACGGCTTAACAGATAAGATTAGGCGCCATTGGTCCCATGGACAGAGGGTGACGCTGCCTGGGGGTCAAAGAACAACACGACAAAAGGTACAGACAGAGTCTCTAGGGTGATGTCTAGAGTGGGGGAAAGGGCTGTGACAGTTACAAGCCAGAGGGGAAACCCAGCCCCTTTCTGTCTCCAGGAACTGGAGTTGGTAATCTCAGGAAATGCAGGTGGCTGGGGACAGAGCCTGGTCTCTGGAACCACAAAGACCTGGCTCTGTCACTAGCCAGCTGTCCAGTGTGTCACCTTGAGCAAGTAATTTCCTCTCTCTGGCATCATCAGAAAGTGGAGGTGGTACTGATGTTCCAAGCTTGCAAGGATCAGAGATGGTGCCAGCCAGTACACAGCCACACACAGAAGATCCTTAGAGAATGGTGGTGACGAGGTAATTGCCATGGGCATTTGCAAAACACTGAAACATGTGCCCCAAGAGATTCCCAGCAGGCTGCCCTGCAGCTCAGATTAAGAAGTTGAGTGAGTGGGTGGTCAAGCTGGGAGCTCAGATGCAAGCGCACCAGTGCCCTTCATAATGACAGGCCCCTGCTCTAGGACAAAGATCAGAAGCTGGTGAGGGTCTGGGGGTATTAGTCCATTTTCACACTGCTATAAAGAGCTACCTGAGACTCGGTAATTTATGAAGAAAAGAGATTTAATTGACTCATAGTTCTGCATGGGTGGGGAGGCCTCAGAAGCTTACAATCATGGTGGAAGGTGAAGCGGAAGCAAGGCACGTCTTACGCGGGGTGGCAGGAGAGGGAACGAGAAAAGAGGGAAGTGCCACATTTTTAAACCATCAGATCTCGTAAGAAGATTACCACTATTGGCCAGGCATGGTGGCTCACATCTGTAATCCCTGCACTTTGGGAGGCCGAGGCTGGCAGATCACTTGAGGTCAGGAGTTTGAGACCAGCCTGGCCAACATTGTAAAACCCCATCTCTACTAAAAATACAAAAATTAGCCAGGTGTGGTGGCACACCTATAATCCCAGCTACTTGGGAGGCTAAGGCAGGAGTATCGCTTGAACCTTAGAGGCAGGGGTGCAGTGAGTAAGATCGCTCTTACTGCACTCCAGCCTGACTCGTCAAAAAAAAAAAACCCCTCACTATCACAAGAATAGCATGGGGGAAACCACCCATGATACAATCACCTCCCACCACATCCCTCCCTCCATACGTGGGGATTACAATTTGAGATGAGATTTGGGTAGGGATGCACGGCCAAACCGTATCACTGGAGAAGGTAATATTTCTGGAAGGATGGATGGGGGCTGGTGTGGACACGGCTCCTGGCCACCAGCGTTCCCGTTGGTGGGTGTTTATGTTGGGGCCTCACCTGTCAGTCCATCCTCCCTCCCACATCATGGGGTGACACTCTTCCCCTTTAACCAGTGAGGGGACCGTCCTAAGGTCACATAGCTGGTAAGTGCCAGGGCCAAGTCTTAAGCGAGGCACATCTAAACCCAAAAGCTAGCGCTCCTAGCTATCAGGTCACACTGCCCACCACAAGGCAAAGGGCCTGAAGGAGGGCGCCCTGAGCAGGCAAGGGAGGATGGCGAGGTGGGTGAGGCCCTTGTCTGTTCCTGTTGGTTCCTCTTGGTAGAGGGAGTGACAGCATGTCTAGAGTCTGGGGTGGGGCCAGCCCTTACCTCAAGGCCATCCTGACGTCTCCGTCTTCCTCAGCTGCCCACTCTGGGACCTGCCTTTCTCCCCACCCCACTCCCTGCAGCTTCCCTGGAGGATGGTGCTGACCCACTGCTCAGGTGCTGCCCCTCCCAGCTGGCCAGAGCCTGACTCAGAGGGCCAGCGGGCAGGCAGGCAGGCACGAAATTCTCCTGAGTCATAGGCAGGTGGGGGCCCCACCCAGCATGCGAAGGGAAGAGGATAGGGGCCCCCCAGACTGTGGCCCCACCAACCGGCCCTGAGCAGTCAGTCGAGGCCTAGGGACCCAAAAGCAGGCAGCCCAGCATGCCCCTTGAAGCAAAGGGCACAGGTTATGGCAGAGTTTTGCAAATGTCTTTACCTGTTGTGCAGACCCATCTTGCAAAAGCTTCCTCTTCATTCCTGCATTTTCATCTATGTACGAAACCTGGCCTGTTGCCCATTCCTCTCACCTTCATGGCAAGGCAGTCAGCTTAGGCTGGGCAGGGCTGGAGTGAGGGGCCTCTGTCCTGAGTGACCTCCTCCCAAGCCCAGGCAGAACAAAGAAGAAAGCCCAAACGTGGGGCACTGGGCTGGGCGTGGTGGCTCACACCTGTAATCTAGCACTTTGGGAGGCCAAGGCAGGTGGATCTCGTGAGTCCAGGAGTTTAAGACCAGTCTGGGCAACATGACAAGATCCCATCTCTACGAAAAATTACTTTGGGAGGCCAGGGTGGGTGAATTGCTTGAGTTCAGGAGTTTGAGACCAGCCTGGCAACATGGCAAAACTCTGTCTCTACAAAAAAGAAAAAGATACATAAAAATAATATGTATGAAAAAGCAAAAAGACAAAAAGCATAAAAACAAAAACAGGCTGGGCGTCGTGGCTGACGCCTGTAATCTTAGCACTTTGGGAGGCCAAATCCAGTGGATCACAAGATTAAGAGATCAAGACAATCCTGGTTAACATGGTGAAACCCTGTCTCTACTAAAAATACAAAAAATTAGCTGGGCATGGTGTCACACTCCTGTAGTCCAGCTACTTGGGAGGCTGAGGCAGGAGAATCGCTTGAACCAGGAGGTGGAGGTTCCAGTGAGCCAAGATCGCACCACTGCACTCCAGCCTCAGCGACAGAGCAAGATCCCATCTTAAAAAAAAGGGGGGGTGTCTTGTTTGGATTGTGAGAGGTTGAGAGGCAAGAGAAGAACCCCAAAAAGCTGCGAGTTCCCCAGCGCAGGGATTGAGTCTTTCGTTGCCTGCTTCCGAGTGTCTAGAACTGGGCCTAGAGAAGGTGCTAATGCTGCTGAGCAAATAGATGAACGAACGAAACAAGGAATGAATAAACATGGAGGTTAATGTCGTTCTAGGAAGAGGGGACAACAGAAATGGAAGTCCCAACGATATGTGCCCGTGGTCCCAGCTCTCGGGAGGCAGAGGCAGGAGGATTGTTTGGGGCTGCATTGAGCTATGATGGTGCCTTTGAATAGCTGCTGCACTCCAGCCTCAGAAACACAGGGAGACCCTTCTCTAAAAAAAAAGGAAAAAACCCTGCCCTTCTCCAGAGGGCAATGATAAAAATAACGTAGCTGGAATGTAGATGTGCTGATTTTATGCCAGGCCCTGAGCTAAGTGCTCCGCATGGAATACCTCACTGAATCCTTATAGCAGGTGGCACTGTGGTAGGGACTTTTATTTTTGAGACGGAGTCTTGCTCTGTCACCCAGGCTGGAGTGCAATGGTTCGATCTCGGCTCACTGCAACCTCTGCCTCCTGGGTTCAATTGATTCTCCTGCTTCAGCCTCCTGAGTAGCTGGGACTACAGGTGCATACCACCGCGCCTGGTTAATTTTTCTATTTTTAGTAGAGACGGGGTTTCACCATGTTGGCCAGGCTGGTCTCAAACTCCTGACCTCAGGTGATCTGCTCACCTCAGCATCCCAAAGTGCTGAGATTACAGGTGTGAGCCACAACACCCAGCCTTTTTTTCTTTTTTGTTGAGACAGAGTCTCGCTCTGTCACCTAGGATGGAGTGCAGTGGCACAATCTTGGCTCACTGCCACCTCTTGGTCCCAAGCGATTCTCGTGCCTCAGCCTCTTGAATAGCTGGAATTACAGACAGGCACCACCATGCCTGGCTAATTTTTGTATTTTCAGTAGAGATGAGGTTTCATCACATTGGCCAGGCTGGTCTTGACCTCCTGGCCTCAAGTGATCTGCCCACCTCGACCTCCTAAAGTGCTGGAATTACAGGGGTGAGCCACGGTGCCCGGCCGGTAGGGACTTTTTTTTTTTTTTTTTGAGATGGAGTTTCACTCTTGTTACCCAGTCTGGAGTGCAATGGCGCGATCTCGGCTCACCGCAACCTCCGCCTCCTGGGTTCAAGCAATTCTCCTGCCTCAGCCTCCCGAGTAGCTGGGACTACAGGCACACGCCACCATGCCCAGCTAATTTTTGTATTTTTAGTAGAGACGAGTTTCACCTTGTTGACCAGGATGGTCTCAATCTCTTGACCTCATGATTCACCTGCCTCGGCCTCCCAAAGTGCTAGAATTATAGGTGTGAGCCACCAAGCCCGGCCTTTTTTTTTTTTTTTAATTTATTATTATTTTTTTTTTAAAGACGGGGTTTCACCATGTTGGTCAGGCTGGTCTTGAACTCCTGACCCCAGGTGATCCGCCCGCCTTGGCCTCCAAAGTGCTTGGATTACAGGCATGAGCCACCACGCCCGGCCGGTAGGGACTTTTAATATTCCCATTTCACAGCTGGGCGCTGTGGCTCATGCCTGTAATCCTAGCACTTTGGGAGGCCGAGGTAGGTGGATCACCTGAGGTCAGGAGTTCAAGACCAGCCTGGCCATCATGGTGAAACCCCATCTTAAAAAAAATTTAAAAAAATCCCATTTCACAACTGAGAACAAAGCTGGGGAGGTTCAAGGCCTTGCAAAAACAGACAGCCTCTAGCCCGCCACCCAGGCAGGCCAAGGAAGAGGCTTCTCAGAAACAACTGCACTGCACTGACCCACGGAGGGGGCGGCGCCATGAGCAGCCCAGGGTCCGCGCCTCTCGGAAGCGTCCTCACAGGCTGCCCTGCCCTGCCCTGCTTCTCCTCAGAGCTACACCCCCACGGTGTTTGAGCGACACCTGATCAACCTGCAAGTGAAAGGCAAGCCTGTGCACCTCCACATCTGGGACACAGCAGGTGGGTGTGCAGGGGTGGTGGCAGGGCCCCAGATGTCCCCCAGATGCCTGGGACAGACTCCGCTCTGCCTTCTTCTGAACCAGGGAGGCCAGCCAGTCTCCAAGGGACAGGTATGGGCCAGGAGTCGGCCCAGGAACCTGAGCCCTCCTTGCCTCTGCAGCCATGTCCACCTGTCCCCCCAGCACCCCAGGGCTGCCCGCTACGTCTGGAGGCAAGCATGAATCCAGGGCTTCGCTTTTAGGACTGCTCTTGGCCTTCTGAGCACTCCTCCCTGCTTTTAGCTTCTGTAAGATCTGCCTGTCCGTGTGGCCTCTGCCCTCCAGCCTCCTGACCTTGCCTATTCAAGGGTGAGCTCTAAGCTAAACTCAGGGCATCCCAGCAGCCCTCTTAGTTGGACAGGCTAAGATGTCTTTGCCAGGTTCCGACCTACCCCTCATGTCTCACTCCTAAGCTCAGGGCAAAGCTGGCTTCTGAGCAGTTGGCCCCAGTTCCTCCAGGTGGCGCCAGGCCTGACCTCTGCCTTGCCCGGCATCCCTTCCAGACATTCCGCAGGCAGCGGTGAGCACTGCCCCAAGCGGGCACTCACATAGAGTAGCCACCTCAGAGCCAAATTTGTGCCAGACTCTGAGGCACAAAACTAGGCCCTGTCCCCAGAAGCTCCCCATCTGATGGGGTGACTTCCTGACATTGGGGCGGTGCTGATAGGGGCCAGGAGCCCTGAAGGCAGTGACCACCCCCACTCTGCCCAGGGCAAGATGACTACGACCGCCTGCGGCCCCTGTTCTACCCTGACGCCAGCGTCCTGCTGCTCTGCTTCGATGTCACCAGCCCGAACAGCTTTGACAACGTCTCTGCCCGGGTAGGTACTGGGATGCAGGGAGGCATAGCCCCCTAGCTAGGCCACTCGGCTCTGCCACCCACCCTTGACCCAGCTGACTGTCAGAGGTTGGCAGGCCCGAGATGACATTGAGTCCAGAGCCTCTGACGTATATATGGGGAAACTGAGGCCCAGAGTGGGGCAGTGGCTTGCCCAGGGTCCCTGGCACAGGGATTTGGTGGCAGCATCTGCCCTTCTGACTCCCAGTACAGTGCTCCTTGCCTACGATAGGCTGCAGACGCCAAACGCTGTGGCTCTTCCCACTTCGAGTCTGCCTGAGGTTGCTGGTGGCCCAGAGGCTCCTGCATCTCCACAGCCTGCGCCTGCCCGAGGTATGAGAAACGTCAAGTCAGAGTCCAGCAGCTCTTCGTGGCTGCTGGTTCTCAGAGGCTGCCCACGGGCATCAGGGATGTGGCCCCTTGAGTTCCTGTCTGCTCCAGCTACCTTTAGCCATGGCACAGCCCCTAACCCACTGCTGCCAGGGCCTCCGAGGTTCTGCCGGGTACAATCTGTGATAGTATTTGCAACAACAACAACACCGATGGCGACAATTTTAAGGACTGACCACGTGCCAGGCACTGCCCTGGGAACTTGAATGTATTTACTCATTTACCCACCCCGGCCAACCTTATGGAGTATTATTATTCCTGGATCCATTCACTCACCACAGATATACATCTATTAAAGTGGTAACACTGGATTTGAACCCAGGCAGCCTGCTCCACCCATTCATTCAGAACGAATGATTGAGCACATCCGTCCGCCAGGTGCTGTTCTGGGCACTGGGGACCAGGAGAGACGGTGGTGCCTGGGACCAGGGTGCTAGCCGTGGGGGTGGCAAGGAAGGGGTTGATTCTGAATCAATCTAGAAGGCGGAGTTTGCTGATGATCAGGGTTTGCTGATGGATTGGAGGTGGATGGGAGGGAGGAATTTTTACCAGAGCAGCTGGAAGGTGGAGTCGCCCTTGCCTAGAATGAGCAGCAAGCTGGGGACGGGGAGTGGGATGGGGAGAAGGCAGGTCTGCTGGACATCCTAGTGGAGGTGTCCAGCAGGCAGTGCAAGGCATGCGTCTGCAATTCGTCCGAGCAGGCAGGCCTGTTGGGCTGCCTAAATGCAGCTGCACGTTTAGAAGTTACAGGTGCAGTAAAGCCTGGGGGAGGCCACTCAGGGAGGGAGAGCAGCTAGAGGAGAGCAAAGTCTACAGCCTGAGCCCCAGGGAGAGGAGGAGGAGGACAAGGCCCCATAAGACCTAGGAGAACCAGGAGAGTGGGGTCCTGGGGTGAAGTGCAGGCTTGGTCAGGCAGGAGGGAGTGATGCCCAGAGTCAAGGCTGTTGAGGGATCCGGTAGGAGCAGGGCTGAGGATTCAGTGCTGGTGGCTGGGTGCAGTGGCTCATGCCTTGTAATCCCAGCACATTGGGAGTCCGAGGTGGGTGGATCATTTGAAGTCAGGAGTTTCAGACCAGCCTGACCAACATGGCAAAACCCCGTCACTACTAAAAATACAAAACTGAGCCAGGCGTGGTGGCAGGGACCTGTAGCCCCAGCTACTCAGGAGGCTGAGGCAGGAGAATCGCTTGGACCCGGGAGGCGGAGGCTGCAGTGAGCCGAGATCACACCACTGCACTCCAGCCTGGGTGACAGAGTGAGGCTCCGTCTCAAAAAAAGCAGATTCACTACTGGGTTAAGTAGGAGGCACCAAGGAGACCTTTTTCACTAACACTTTGGTGGATGGGTGGGGTGTGGGATCTGCCAGCGACCCCACGAAGGCCCCATGTGGTTCCAGGAATGAGGTAGTTTGACGCCTTTTTTTTTTTTTTTTTTTTTGAGACGAAGTCTCACTCTGTCGCCCAGGCTGGAATGCAGTGGTGCAATCTCGGCCACGCCTCCTGGGTTCAGGCTATTCTCCTGCCTCAGCCTCCTGAGTAGCTGGGATTACAGACTCCTGCCACCATGCCTGGCTAATTTTTGTATTTTTAGTAGAGACAAGTTTTCACCATGTTGGCCAGGCTGGTCTCAAACTCCTGGCCTCAAGTATCTGCCCATCTCAGCATCCCAAAGGGCTGGGATTACAGGCTTGAGCCACCAAGCCCAGCCAATGCCAATTTTTATTGGGCAAGTTTGAGACCTGAGCCGGCAGACTCGGTGCTCCTGGAGATAGAAAGCCCCCTCTCCGGATTCCCAGCCCCCCACCTGCAGTCCAGGCTGAAATAACTGGGGAATGGTGGCCTCACATTTCGCAGAGCAGCCTTCCCTCCACCAGGCAAGCAGTTGAGGCAGACAGCTGCTGCAAACATTTTATGAGCAGATTTATTTACTTATTTATTCATTTTGAGACAGAGTCTCTGTCACCCAACCTGGAGTGCAGTGGCTCCATCTCAGCTCACAGCAACCTCTGCCTCCCAGGTTCAGGTAATTCTCCTCCCTCAGCCTCCCCAAGTAGCTGAGACTACAGGCGCGTGACATCACACCTGGCTAATTATTTTTTTTTTTGAGATGGAATCTCTCCCTATCACCCAGGCTGGAGTGCAGTGGCGTGATCTTGGCTCACAGCAACCTCTGCCTCCTGGGTTCAAGCAATTCTCCTCCCTCAGCCTCCCAAGTACCTGGGATTACTGGTGCATACCACCACACCCAGCTAATTTTTTGTATTTTTAGTAGAGTCAGGGGTTTCACCACGTTGGCCAGGCTGGTCTCGAACTCGTGACCTCAGGTGATCCACCCGCCCCGGCCTCCCAAAATGCTGGGATTGCAGGCATGAGCCACCACACCTGGCCAGATTTATTCTCAAAGGATCACTTCTTTTCTTATATATTTTGCCCAGTTTAGGGGGTGGCCGTGAGGGCCCTTACTCAGCAGAGAGGCAGGATTCTAGAAGGGCAGGAGCCCCACCCCTAGGCTTAAATCCTGCCATTTCCAGCCAAGGCCGAGTTACATTGCCTCTCTGTGCCTCAGTTACCACATCTGTACGGTGGGATTGGTTATGAACTTGCTGCCGGGGACTTGGGGGATTAATGGGTCCATGTGTGTAAATTCTTAGATGAGAGTCTGGTACTGAGTAGTTTCTCCCTAGATGCTGGCTGTGCAGATTACCAATATCAGAGTGCAGGCTGGGGAGCGGGAGAGTGGCCCACTGAGAGGGCCAGAACTCTCCAGGGCTCACACACGCCCCCTCGCCCCCCTGCAGTGGTACCCAGAAGTGAATCATTTCTGCAAGAACGTGCCCATCATCGTCGTGGGCTGCAAGACTGACCTGCGCAAGGACAAATCACTGGTGAACAAGCTCCGAAGAAACGGGCTGGAGCCTGTGACCTACCACAGGGTAGGAAACCCAGCCTGAGGTGGGAGTGGGTGACTCGGGGAGGGGACCTCTGGATGCCTCTCAGTGGCACCAGGCATCCAGCACACTCAGGGTGTAGGTCAGAGCAGGGGTCGTCTTAGAGGCTGTCGGGTCAGGAACTTCCAGCACTTGGAAGTGGTCCCTAGAATACCCTGGGAGCCTCTGCCAGCAGAAGGTAGAACAAGGAAGTAGGCATATCAGAGTCAGTTCCACCAACCTGAGGCCCAGAGAGGAGGCCCAGGCAGGCACCCACATATTCAGACTGTTGGTCCCTCTCTGCTACACGCTTGGGTCCATGGGAAGTTCATTTCTTGGTGCCCTGAGAGGCAAAGAGGCCCAGCACAGAACAGAGGTAAGAAACACAATGAAGGCCAGGCACGATGGCTCATGCCTGTGACTTTGGGAGGCTGAGGCTGGAGAATTATTTGAGTCCAGGAGTTTGAGACCAGCCTGGGCAACATAGGGAGACCCTATCTCTACAAAAAAAGTAAAAAAAATAGTGGGGCATGGTGGCCACACCCCTGGTCCCAGCTACTTGGGAGGCTGAGGCGGGAGGATCCCTCGAGTCCAGAATTTCCAGGTTACAGTGAGCCGTGATTTGCACCACTGCATTCCAGCCTGGACAACTGGGCAACAGAATAAGACCCTGTCTCGAAAAAAAAATAAATAAATTTTAAAAAGGCCAGGCACGGTGGCTCACACCTGTAATCCCAGTACTTTGGGAGGCCGAGGCAGGAGGATCATTTGAGGTCAAGAGTTCCAGACCACCCTGGGTAAAATAGTGAGACCCCATCTCTACCCAAAATACAAAAAATAAGCCAGGTGTGGTGGCAGGCACCTGTAGTCCCAGCTACTCTGGAGGCTGAAGCAGGAGAATCACTTGAACTGGGGAGGCGGATTTGCAGTGAGCTGAGATCATGCCACTGCGTTCCAGCCAGGACAAGTACATGAGGGTGCTTGGGCAGCCAGGGTACGGGAGCTGTGGGTGCCCGGCAGACCCCACCTTCCACTCTTGTCCAGGGAAGGAAGCCAGGACGTGAGCACCGCCCAGTGCCGCCCTCACGGCAGCCCTGTCCACCTCTCCCTGTAGGGCCAGGAGATGGCGAGGTCCGTGGGCGCGGTGGCCTACCTTGAGTGCTCGGCTCGGCTCCATGACAACGTCCACGCCGTCTTCCAGGAGGCGGCCAAGGTGGCTCTCAGCAGCCGCAGTCGCAACTTCTGGCGGCAGATTACCCAGGGCTTTTGCGTGGTGACCTGAGCGGCGCCTGGCGTCCCAGCGGCGCAGGAAGGGGCTGGGCACTGACCTGCTGCTGAGCTGGCTGAGCTGGACCTGGTCCCCAGGCTGTGACCGCCAAACTGCACCGCAACGGACGGGTGCCACCAAAGCCAGGCCTTGGGAGTCCTGGCCTGAGAAAGGAGGTTCCTGGGCCCACCTACCCTGTGGAGGGCTCGCCCTGTGGGGCCCGGGAATCACTCACTGACCCAGGTACCAGCTCCCGATCGACATCCTGGAGCTGCCTATGCAGGCTGATGCCCCCTCGTGGCTGCTCCCAGGGCTGCATCTGCCAGGACCTAGTGTTCTTAAGGACCCTCCTGCCAGAACCCACACCTGGCCCCTTCCCACCTGTCATACTGGTAACTGTAACAATGAAACTGACATCATTTGTCATTTGTGTCATGCCTCTTATTTCAAAGCAGCTTTACACACACCTTCCAAGGTGGGTAAGAGCCCACCCTATCTAGGCACTGGGATGGGACTCCTTGGATCCAAACCAAGCTTTATTGCTTCCGTGACCTTGGGCAAGTTCTTCTGGGCCTCAGCTTCCTCACCTGTGAAATGAATCACAGACTAAGCCATGGAGCTTTTGGATGAGTAAGAGGGTCATGAGGACCACACATGCAAAGAGATTAGTAGGTGCCTAGCACGCAGTGCTCACAGAAGTTTCAGTCAGGGCCAGTTGCAGTGGCTCTCCCCTGTAATCCCAGCACTTTGGGAGGACAATGTGGGTGGATCATGAGGTCAGGAGTTCGAGACCAGCTTGACCAACACAGTGAAACCCGTCTCTACTAAAAATACAAAAATTAGCCAGGCATGGTGGTGCGCGCCTGTAATCCCAGCTACTCGGGAGGCTGAGACAGGAGAATCGCCTTAACTCAGGAGGTGGAAGTTACAGTGAGCTGAGATTGTGCCACTGCACTCCAGCTTGGGTGACATAGCGAGACTCCATCTCAAAAAAAAAGGTTCAGCCAGGTGTGGTGTCACACCTGTCCCAGCCACAATTGCACCAGTGCACTCCATCTTGGGCTACGAAGCAGGAAAAAAAAAGTGGTCAGGCGTGGTGGCTCACGCCTGTAATTCCAACACTTTGGAAGGCCGAGGCGGACAAATCATCCGAGGTCAGGAGTTCGAGACCAGCCAGGCCAACATGGTGAAACCCGGTCTTTACTAAAAATACAAAAATTAGCCTGATGCAGTGGCACGCTCCTGTAGACCCAGCTACTCGGGAGGCTGAAGCTGTAGAATTGCTTGAACCCAGGAGGCAGAGGTTGCATCGAGCTGAGATCGCGCCACTGCACTCCAGCCTGGAGGAGACAGCAAGACTCCGTCTCAAAAAAAAAAAAAAAAAAAAGAATCCTGACTTCAGAGCAGTTGAGAATCATACAAGTAGATGGATCTGCAAGAAGTCTGTGTAAAAAGAATAACGGCAAAAAACCCGTCAAGGGCTCCAGGTACATGCATTTTGGGAAATTACAGAGGAGAGCTGCCTGCGCTAGGTTAAGCTCACTGGGTTTGGGGAGAATGGGGAAGAATATCCTGGATGTAGGGTATGCTTAGGGGAAGAGCAATCAGGCTAGAAATGGAGGATGGCAAAAGTTGTTTCCCATGCCTGAGCAGGTTAAAAACTGTGGGGTGGGGCGTGGTGTCTCACCCCTGTAATCCCAGCTCTTTGGGAGGCTGACGAGGGTGGATCACCTGAGGTCAGGAGTTCAAGGCCAGCCTGGGCAACATGCTGAAACCCCATCTCTACTAAAATTACAAAAATAATTAACCAGGCATGGTGGTGGGCACCTGTAATCCCAGCTGCTCAGGAGGCTGAGGCAGGAGAATTGCTTGAACCTGGGAGGCAGATGTTGCAGTGAGCCAAGATTGTGCCATTGCACTCCAGCCTGGAGACAACGTGAAACTCTTTCTCAAAAAAAAAAAAAAAAAAAAAAAACCCTCACAGTGGGGGCTGGGCACAGTGGCTCATGCCTATGATTGCAGCACTTTAGGAGGCCTAGGCAGGTGAATCACCTGAGGTCAGGAGTTTAAGACCAGCCTGGCCAACATGGTAAAACCCCATCTCTACTAAAAATACAAAATTAGCTGGGCATGGTGGCACATGCCTGCAGTCCCAGCTACTTGGGAGGCTGAGGCAGGAGAATTGCTTAAACCTAGGAGGCGGATGTTGCAGTGAGCCGAGATTGTGCCACTGCACTCTAGCCTGGGCAACAGAGTGAGACTCTGTCTCAAAAAATCATAATAAAATAAAATATAAATATAAATTATAAAAATTAAAAAAAACTCACAAGGCCAGGCACAGTGACTCACGCCTGTAATCCCAGTACTTTGGGAGGCTAAGGTAGGTGGATCACCTGAGATCAGTAGTTCAAGACCAGCCTGGCCAACATGGTGAAACCCCGTCCCCGTTTAAAAAAAAAAAAAGCCACTCACAGTGGGGACTGGAATCCAAGTGGGGTTTTGTAGAGCCATTGGGGCCCCACAGGGTCATGGGGTGTCCCTTATGCTGTGTTGAGGTACAGGATCCGAGAAGTAAAGAGACAGGACACTGAAGAACTGGTGAAGAGCATCTGGACTCGGGGGGCCACGCCACCTGTGAGTGGAGATCAGTAACGGCCCCCAAATGCCCAAGAGCATCTGTATTTATTAGGTACAAGCAGGGGACGGGGTCGTGAGTGAGGTCATCATCTATAGGCTTAGTAATAGGGCATAAACATGTGAGTCACAAGTGAGGGGGCCACCCCATTATGTCATCTGGACAGAGAGGTAGGCTGTGCGCAGTAGGGGGCCGTGCCATGCACAGTAGTAGAGGGTCGTGTGCAAAAAAGGGGTCCACCCCCATTAGGTCACTGAGGCAAGGAGGTGAGCTACATGCGACAGGTGTCATGCACAACACTTCTTATCCGGGGGCTGGAGACTTCAAAGGGTTTCTAATAGAAGGATGTGTAAGCTTAACGCAGTGGGAGCTGACAGACTTGTGCTCTTCTCTTAAGATATTTATGGGAGGATGATTTGAGCCAGCACAGAAGCGAGAAGAGACTGACAGGGTGTACAGCCCCCGTGACCCGGTCACACCTGAGGGGTTCTTCTCCCTAGTTATCTGCGGGATCTCAGGCCTGAGGCCTACTTTCCACAGGAGCTGGATGCAAGGTGCTACAACTCCTTTATCGGGAGGAGAGACACTTGCTCCAAGCCTGCCATACAGTGTACGCCCTTTCAGGCAGGGACGCCACCGCCTGGGTCTTTGGTTCTCGTCCTGGTCTGGCTGTTTTCCCATGTACTGCTTCTGTTCTGTGACTGCTCTAGGCATTCCTCCTACTACAAACTACTATATGGTTATGTGGAAGGATTCTATAAATCTGCACTAAATGTGTCGGTACAGCTCCGACTGCAGTATCTATATGATTATATAGAAAGATTATATAGAACTAAGTAGGGCCAGGCGCAGTGGCTCACGCCTGTAATCCCAGCACTTTGGGAGGCCGAGGCGGGTGGATCACGAGGTCAGGAGATGGAGACCATCCTGGTCAACATGGTGAAACCCCGTCTCTACTAAAAATACAAAAAATTAGCTGGGCATGGTGGCGCGTGCCTGTAATCCCAGCTACTCAGGAGGCTGAGGCAGGAGAATTGCCTGAACCCAGGAGGCGGAGGTTGCGGTGAGCCGAGATCGCGCCATTGCACTCCAGCCTGGGTAACAAGAGCGAGACTCCGTCTCAAAAAAAAAAAAAGAACTAAGTATGCTAGATATAAGTACTAAGTATGATTATATAAGCTAGATATATGTAAGCAGTAAGTTATACTTCAGGCACTAACTCTATAAACTAATATATGATTATATATGAAAGATTATATAAAGGAAATAGCTGAGTAATAACACTATAAACTAAGATATTCTTCAGGTACTAATTGTACCTGGGGTCTGGACAGTTCTCCTTCCTCAGTTCCCATGGGGGGATGTTACCCACAGGGTTTTCCACATAGGCCCCTAACTATTTCACCTGCTGCAGCTCGGCCCTATAACCTGAGCTATGAGCCTCCACATTGCTGAGGCAGTCCCCATCTGGAGCTGTTTCTGGTGAAAGTTTGGGGACCGGTGTCAGCAGCTAGTTCTCCTTAAGGATCATGCATATTAGCACAAAATAAATGGTCCAATTTGGCTGGGCACAGTGCCTCGTGCCTGTAATCCCAGCACTTTGGGAGGCTGAGGTGGGTGGATTGCTTAAGGCCAGGAGTTCGAGACCAGCTTGGGCAACATGGTGAAACCGCGTCTCTACAAAAAATACAAAAATTAGCCTGGCTTGGTGGCATGTGCCTGTAGTCTCAGCTACTTGGGAGGCTGAGGCAGGAAAACCGCTTGAACCCAGGAGGCAAAGGTTACAGTGAGCTGAGATAGTGCCACTACACTCCAGCCTGGATGACAGAGTGAGACCCCATCTCAAAAAAAGAAAGAAAGGAAGAAAGGAAGGAAAGAAGGAAGGAATGAGGGAGGGAGGGAAAAAAAGAGAAAAAGAAAGAAAGAAAGAGAAAGAAGAAGAAAAGAAAGAAAAAGAAAAAAAGAAAAGAAAGAAAAAGAAAAAGAAAGAAAGAAAGAAGAAAAAAAGAAAGAAAAGAAAGGAAGAAAATACACGTTCGGTTTTGGAGTTTACAAAGAACTTTGATTAGGTTCACAGTATGGCTGAAGAATATTTGGGTTTGAGTCCAGAGCACATGGGCATAGAGTAGATTAATGCAGCTCTGGTTGCTGGTTCACGATTTGGTTCAGATCAAGCCCCTGAGCGTAAGAAAGTTATTTATTCAGGCCAGAAATGAAGCCATGGGATCATAAGCGCCCTGCTCACCTTGTAGCTTGGCCAGGTGGGTAGATAGTGGGGGCGCTCAGACTGCATCTGATTCAGGACACCCCAAGATCTCTCCTAGGAAATGACTTCCCCCTCAAGCCCCGTCAGGATTTTTTTCATAGACAGAATCTTACTCTGTTGCCCAGGCTGGAGTGCGGTGGTGCAATCATGCCTCACTGCAGCCTCAACTTCCTAGACTCAAGTGATCCTCCCGCCTCAGCCTCCTGAGTAGCTGGGACTACAGGTGCATACCACACCTGGCTAATGCACCTGCAGGGTTCTAAGTGCTACGGAGGAGAGCAGATCATGGGGGGTGGGCTTGTTCACTGAATCGTTTTTCTTTTTTTTTTTTTTAATAGATACAGGGTTTCACCATGTTGGCCAGGTTGGTCTCGAACTGCTGACCTCAGGTGATCCACCCACCTCAGCCTCCCAAAGTGCTGGGATTACAGGCATGAGCCACCGTGCCCGACCTGAATCGGTTTTAATAAGTTCACATTGACTTAAGACTCACTGAGTGGAGCCAGGTGTGGTGGCTCATGCCTGTCATGCCAGCACTTTGGGAGGCCGAGTTGGGTGGATTGCCTGAGGTTAGGAGTTCAAGACCAGCCTGGCCAATATGGTGAAACCCCATCTCTACTAAGAATACAAAAATCAACAGGGCATGGTGGTGGTGGGCGCCTGTAATCCCAGCTACTTGGGAGGCTGAGGCATGAGAATCACTTCAACCCGAGAGGTGGAGGTTGCAGTGAGCTGAGATCACACCATTGCACTCCACCCGGGGCAACAAAGAGAGATTCTGTCTCAAAAAAAAAAAAAAAAAAAGACACACTGAGTGCCCACTGCTGTGCTGAATCATTTTTCACGAAGTATCCCATTTAGTAGTGACAGACGCCAGCGAGCTAGGACCAGGTACACACCCACCTCACAGATAAAGAGGCTGAAGCACAGAGGGTAGGTCAAATGCTCATGACCTCAGCAAGTATCAGGGCCAAGGTTTAAGCCCAGGACGGTCTGACTCCCAAATCTGAGCTGTCAGCTATTACGCTGGACCCCCGTCCTGAGTCACCTCTCCCCTAAACCCCCAGCCCTGGACACACACACCCCTGGACCTCTTCCCTGGACCCCCAGCCTGGACGCCTGCTTTGTACCAGAATTTCCAGAGTCCAAGGAGCTCACACTTTGTAGAGACAAGAAGGCCTAGAACTGTCTTTCAGGGATTGGGAGGAACATGGTGGGTGCAAGGCTGTAAAGACCAGGCGGTGTGCCCCAGACACCAGCAGAGCTACAGCTCACAAGAGGGCCCGCTGGCTGTCAAAATACAAAGGAGGCTAAGCAACACCTGAGGACCTGGCAGAAGAGGTGGGCAGTGGGACTTACTGGGTTCCCACCCCGTGACAGATGCTTGATTGACAAGATGCCTTTATTAGACCCATTTCAGAGAAGAAAACACGGCTCAGAGCAGAAGAGTGGTCTGTGCAGGGTCATGTGGCCAGAGGTAGGGCTGGAGTTCAGCTCAGCTTCTCATTGCACTTCACTGAGGACGCCTGCTGGGAGGTCAAGGTCAGGGAGGAACCGAGCTCTGTGGGCAAAGGAGAAACAGGATGAACCCAGGGAGCAGATCCAGAGGTGTGCAGAAGCTGGGGAGAGGCATCTGGGGCTACCACATGAGAGGAGTGAAGTGGGCACCTGCCTGCTGTGCAGGGGAGGGAGTTCCTGGGAGAGATGGAGTGGGACTCCGGAGCACGCACGTGGGACTTTCCTTCCCTGCCGAGGGCTGCCCTCCTCTCCTTCTTTGAGAGCTCATCAGCACCTGAAATGGTCCTGTCGGTCTCCCCACGGTCATGCCAGGTCTCTCAGAGCACAGGCTGGGCTTGTTGAAATCCCATGTGCTGGCCAGATGCGGTGGTTCAGGCCTGTAATCTCAGCAATTTGGGAGGCTGATGTGGGTGGATCACCTGAGGTCAGGAGTTCAAGAGCAGCCTGGCCAACATGGGGAAATGCTGTCTCTACTAAAAGTACAAAAAAATTAGCAGGACATGGTGGTGGGCACCTATAGTCCCAGCTACTTGGGAGGCTGAGGCAAGAGAATCACTTGAACCCCAGAAGCAGAGGTTGCCAAGATCGAGGCATTGCACTCCAGCCTGAGCAACAAGAACAAAACTCCATCTCAAAAAACAAAAGAAAGAAACAAGCCACCACAAATCAAGGTTTGGTGACTTCGGGACTGAGAGCTGTAACACCAAGGGTGGACTTTGGGAAGGGTGGGGACTTTGAGAGGGAGGGAAGAATGCAGGCCTCTCTCACCTGGGGTGGAGTGGGGAATGCGGGGAGGGCAAGCACTTCTCTCTGACTCCGCACTGGGAGAGGCGGGGATCTGAATCGGGTGGCTACTTTCTCCCTCTGGCCTCTCTCCCTCTGCCCAGCCTGTGTTTCAGCCCCATACTGCCTAGTCCGCCACACATAGCTCTCCAATGTGTCCAAGGAGGGCATGGGGTGGGGGGTCCTTGGAGACGCCTGTGAGGAGCCAGAGTTATTACTATTCTCCTCCTCCTTCTCCCCCTAACAATCCCCTCTTTCAATTCCTCACAACCCGGCCTGGCAGGGCAGGCAGGGCCAGACGAGTGGGAGCTGGGGAAGGCCCAGCCCGGAGGCCAGCCCGAGCCAAGAGCCACAAACCACCGTCTTCCTTTCCCCACGCTGCCTCTGCCCAGCCTTGGGGTTGTCTGCTGGGAAGACAGAGGGCAGGGGTGGGGACCTCAAGTCATCTCCTCCAGGACAGGCAACTCCCTGACACTCTCAGGGCAGGGAGGAGGGCAGGGCGCACACTGTATGAGTCACAGAGCTTCCCTCTCCCCTGTGCCCCAGCAGCACTCTGGGCCCCTGCCTGGACATAGGGAGAGCATGGTGGCTAGCAGATCACCCCACTCCAGGCCACCCTCTTTGCTCTCCAGCGTCTTTTTCCTCCTGGGAGCTCGTCCTTCGGAGGATAAGCACTCGCAGCCCCCAGGAAGTCATCGCTCAGCTGCTGGCCAGGAAACCAACAAAGCATATGGCCAGGCTGAGGGCAGTGGGCGTCAAAAGAGTGGAACGGCTGGCCAGGTACGGTGCCTCACACCTGTAATCCCAGCACTTTGGGCGGATCACAAGGTCAAGAGATTGAGACCATCCTGGCTAACACGGTGAAACCCCATCTCTACTAAAAATACAAAAATTAGCCGGACGTGGTGGTGCACGCCCGTAATCCCAGCTACTCAGGAGGCTGAGGCAGGAGAATCACTTGAACCTGGGAGGCAGATGTTGCAGTGATCTGAGATTGTGCCACTGCACTACAGCCTGGGCGACAGAGTGAGACTCCATCTCAAAAAAAAAAAAAAAAAAGAGGAATGGCTGACCACCCATCCCTGCATTCGAGGACTTAATTTCCATGGTAATGCTGCTGACTAATAGGTCAGATTGTGACAAGAAGGGGACTTTCCTAGGTTCAAATCCTGGCTCTGCAACTTACCAGCTGTGTGATCTTGAAGGAGACACTAGGGCTTTCTTATGAGTCAGTTTCCTTATTTGTCAAATGTGGGTATGAGTAGTTCTGACCTCCTAGACTGGTTGGATTCAATAAGCAAAGAGTGCTTATTCACTCCCTCGGTGGTAACTCCTAACTAGATTTATTAAGTATGAAATGAGGATAATTGTTTACTGTGCAGGGTTGTTGAAGGGCCTTCGAAGCAGAAACAAGCATGTAAGTGTTTGATGCTGGCCCCCTCTTCCCAATCTGGGTCACCAAGCCTGGGAGGAGAAGAGAGGGAAGCCTCATGGAGGAGATGGAATGGAACATGAGGCCAACCGCTGTTTGCAGGCCTGCAGGAGGGGGCTGGACCTTCAGCAGAGCCAAGGAGGACGGGGCTGGAATTTCCTCCAGGGCTCCTGTTTGCACAGGACACACTGAACTGAGCAGTGCTCAGCCCAGGGCTGACAATATTAATACGTCTGATTAGGAAATACGTTGTATCAGCTTCTACCAAAAATTTTTTCTTTTCCTTTTTTTATTTTTTGAGATAGTTTCTCTTAAAAATTTTTTTTTTTCTTTTTGAGCCAGGTCCCACTCTGTCATCCAGGCTAGGGTGCAGTGGCACAGTACCTGCTCACTACAGCCTCAACCTCCTGGGCTCAAGTGATCCTCCAGCCTTAGCCTCCCAAGTAGCTGGGATCACAAGCCCATGCCTTTGAGATGGAGTCTTGCTCTGTTGCCCAGGCTAGAGTGCAGTACCAAGATCTCGGCGCACTGCAACCTCTGCCTCCCGGGTTCAAGTGATTCTCCTGCCTCAGCCTCCCAAGTAGCTAGGATTACAGGGGCCCACCACCATGCCCAGCTGATTTTTCTATTTTAGTAGAGACGAGGTTCACCATTTGGCCAAGATGGTCTCGAACTCCTGACCTTGTGATTTGCCTGCCTCTGCCTCACAGAATGCTGGGATTACAGGCGTAAGCCACCAAGCCTGGCCTAAGTTTTTAATTTTTTTGTAGAGACAAAGTCTCACTATGTTGCCAAGGCTGGTAGATTTTTTTAAAAATTAGTGGAATAGAAAAAAATAAGATAAAGGGCAGGATCAAAAGCAGTGAGTGACGGAGTTGGGTGCTTGGACACAGGACCCCAACTCTCAGCCTCAGCTCCTGGCCTCCCCTGGGCATTGTCCAGGTGCTGGACCTCGACCAGCAGAGGGCAGCAGGGCCCAAGGAGAGGCGCCTTCCCCACTCCCCGAGAGGCCCACGGGGCAGGTGTGGCAATCTGCCCTATTGCTCCTGCCTGGGGCATGTTTAGCAACACATCACTGCCACCTGCCACCACCCACTGAGCCCTGCCTGCCTTACCAACACTTTATAGAAGAAAAACTGGGGCTCAGAGTGGCTGTGTAAGTTGACTATTCAGTTGGTCTAGGCAGACCCAAAAGAGAATCGTGCTGTCCTGAATCAGTTATGGTTCTAAAGTCAGAGAGACGTGGCTTTCAATCCCCACCCTGCACCTGCCAACTGGCGGAATTCTAGTCAAGCATCAGGCAGGCGGGGCTGGAGTGAGATCAAACGTGGGAAGTGCGATAATAGAGCTGCTGCTCTCTCCTGACCTCACCCCAGAATTTGCAACACAGTTCAGGGAGATGATCAAAATACTTAAGAGTGTTAAGGAACCCCGAGAGTGATCCCAGAAAGTGAGGTGCTGTGGGCAGGCACGAGGGGCACGCCCCACTGCATACGCCAGAACAACCCTGGAGCACTGCCTGAGAAGGGGAGGAGCTGGAGGACCCTGTGGGGCAGGCTGGCTGGCTGGCAGGGCTTTCCTGTTGGAGAACAAACCCAGGCAGAGACCCAGCCCCGATGTGGGGCGCTGGGAAAGGTTTCAGAGCTCTGAACTCCTCCTTGTCCTTCCAACAGCGAAAGGCTGCCGCCTCCACAGGGCTAAGAGGTGACAGACACCTCTCAGGGGCTTCTGTCTGGCCCGGCCCAGCCACTTCAGACACCTCCAACTCTCCAGTTTTTTTCACTTCCCCACCCCAACACCTCCGTTAAGAATCAAAAAAGAAATGGCCTGATAAAGAATTTTTTTTTTTATCAACAGAATCTCACTCTGTCACCCAGGGTGGAGTGCATTGGTGCTATCCTAGCTCATTGTAACCTCAAGCTCCTGAGCTCCAGTGATCCTCCTGCCTCAGTCTCCCGAGTAGCTGGGACGACAGGTGTGTGCCAACACACCTGGCTATTTATTTATTGAGACGGAATCTCGCTCTGTCACCCAGGCTGGAGTGCAATGGCTTGATCTTGGCTCACTGCAACCTCCGCCTCCCAGGTTCAAGTGATTCTCCTGCCTCAGCCTCCCCAGTAGCTGGGATTACAGGCGCCTGCCACCATGCCCTGCTAATTTTTGTATTTTTAGTAGAGATGGGATTTCACTGTCTTGGTCGGGCTGGTTTCAAACTCCTGACCTCAGGTGATCCACCTGCCTTGGCCTCCCAAAGTGCGGTGTCTGGCATAAGTCTGCTGGGATGACAGGCATGAGCCACTGTGCCCAGCTTATTTTTATTTATTTATTTATTTATTTATTTATTTATTCTGAGCTAGAGTCTCACTCTGTCACCCAGGCTGGTGTGCAGTGGCGTGATCTTGGCTAACTGCAACCTCCACCTGCCAGGTTCAAGCAATTCTCCTGCCCCAGCCTCCCAAGTAGCTGGAACTACAGGTGTGTATCACCATGTCCAGCTAATTTTTTGTATTTTTTTAGTAGACACAGGTCTTCACCATGCTGGCCAGTTGGCTGGTCTCAAACCTCTGGCCTCGAGTTGATCCACCCACCTCAGCCTCCCAAAGTGCTGGGATTACAGGTATGAGCCACTGCTCACAACCTATTTTTTATTTTTTGTAGAGATGGAGTCTCACTATGTTGCCCAACCTGATCTCAAACTCTTAGGTTCAAGTGATCCTTTTGTCTTGGCCTCCCGAAGGGCTGGGATTACAGGCGTGAGCTACTGCACCTGGCCAAGAATTTTTTTCTTTTTTTTTGAGCCTGAGTCTGTCCCTGTTGCCCAGGCTGGAGTGCAGTGGCACAATCTCGGCTCACTGCAACCTCTGCCTCCTGGGTTCAAGTGATTCTCCTGCCTCAGCCTCCCTAGTAGCTGGGATAACAGGAGCCTGCCACCACGCCCGGCTAATTTTTTGTATTTTTAGTAGCAACAGAGTTTCACCATTTTGGCCAGGCTGGTCTCGAACTCCTGACTTCAGGTGATTCACCCGCCTCAGCCTCTCAAAGTGCTAGGATTACAGGCATGAGCTACCGGCCCAGCCTGCCAAGAATATTTTATACCATTGCCCCTCATCACATCCCCTAGGACAATCTCCCTGAAAGTTCCCAATCCCCTTACCTACATCCTCCCCTCCCCCCCGCCCTCAGGCCCACCATCCAGGAGATAGTCAGATCACTCTGATCACATCTTGGAGGGTCTCAGCAGAGTCTAGGCACAGCCTTCACCCTAGGGCATTAACACAGCACCAAGTGCATTGTTAAATTGTATTTAACAATGGCCCCAGGGCACAGTGATGCTGCCAATTCTGATGGCCAAAGAGAAACTGTAGAGAGCTTCCTTTCACTGAAAAGGTGAAAGTTCCCAACTTAAGGAAAGAAAAAAGATTGAATGCTGAAGCTGCTAAGATTTGTGGTAAAAATGAATCTCCTATGTGAAATTGTGAAGGAAAAAAAAGTCTGTGCCAGTTTTGCTACTGCACCTCAAACTGCAAAAGTTATGGCCGCCCTGCACAGTAAGTGCTTAGTTAAGATCAAAATGGCATTGACTGGGCGTGGTAGCTCACACCTGTAATTCCAGGACTTTGGGAGGCCAAGGCGGGTGGATCACTTGAGGTAAGGAATTTGAGACCAGCCTGACCAACATGGCGAAAACCCATCTCTAATAAAAATACAAAATTAGCCAGGTGTGGTGTTGCATACCTGTAATTCCAGCTACTTGGGAGGCTGAGACAGAAGAACTGCTTGAACCTGGGAGGTGGAGGCTGCAGTGAGCCAAAATCGCCACATTGCACCCCAGACTGGGCAACAACAGCAAAAAACTCCATCTCAAAACAAAACAAACAAACAAACAAACAAAAAAACAAAGAACCAATGAAAGAACAAAAGAAAGAAAGAAAAAAGAAAAGGTGTTGGTCGGGCACAGTGGTTCACACCTGTAATCCCAGCACTTTGAGAAGCCGAAGTGGGGAGGTGGATCACCTAAGGTCAGGAGTTTGAGACCAGCCTGGCTAACATGGTGAAGCCCCATCTCTACTAAAAATACAAAAATTAGCTGAATGCTGGTAAGTACCAGGAAGGAAAAAATTTAAAAATGAAAAAAAGTTAGCTGGACGTGGTGGCGCGCACCTGTAGTCCCAGCTACTCAGGAGGCTGAGGCAGAATTGCTTGAACCCGGGAGGCGGAGGCTGCAGTGAGCCGAGATTGTGCCACTGCACTCCAGCCTGGTGCCTGGTGACAGAGCAAGACTCTGTCCCCCCCCCCCAAAAAAAAAAAAAAAAAGAGGCTGAGGCAGGAGAATCACTTGAACCCGAGAGGCGGAGATTACAGTGAGCTGAGATGGCGCCACTGCACTCCAGTCTAGGTGACAGAGGGAGACTCTGTCTTAAAAAAAAAGGGAGGAGGGGGCCAGGCACAGTGGCCCACGCCTGTAATCCCAGCACTTTGGGAGGCCAAGGGAGGTGGATCACGAGGTCAGGAGTTTAAGACCAGCCTGGCCAACATGGTGAAACCCAGTCTCTACTAAAAATACAAAAATTGGGCCGGGCGTGGTGGCTCATGCCTGTAATCCAGGCACTTTGGAGGCCAAGGTGGGTGGATCACCTGAGGTCAGGAGTTCAAGACCAGCCTGACCAACATGGTGAAACCCCATCTTAAAAAAAAGAAAAAAAATTAGCCAGGCATGGTGGGGCATGCCTGTAATCCCAGCTAATTGGGAGGCTGAGGCAGGAAAAGCCTTGAACCTGGGAGGCAGAGGGTGCAGTGAGCCAAGATTGTGCCATTGCACTCCAGCCTGGGTGATGAGAGCAAAACTCCATCTTAAAAAAACAAAACAAACAAACAAAGAAAAACTTAAGGAAATAAGAATAAAGTAAAACCTTTTTTTTTTTTTTTTGAGACAGAGTTTTGCTCTTGTTACCCAGGCTGGAGTGCAATGGCGTGATCTCAGCTCACCGCAACCTCCACCTCCTGGGTTCAGGGCAATTCTTCCTGCCTCAGCCTCCTGAGTAGCTGGGATGACAGGCATGCGCCACCATGCCCAGCTAATTTTTTGTATTTTTAGTAGAGACAGGGTTTCACCATGTTGACCAGGATGGTCTCGATCTCTTGACCTCGTGATCCACCCGTCTCGGCCTCCCAAAGTGCTAGGATTACAAGCGTAAGCCACCGCACCCGGCCAAATCTTTTTTTTTTTAAGTTCTGGGATACATATTCAGAACGTGCAGATTTGTTACATAGGTATACATGTGCCATGGTGGTTTGCTGCACCTATCAACCTGTCGTCTAGGTGTTAAGCCCCACATGCATTAGGTATTTGTCCTAATGCTCTCCCTCCTCTTGTCCCCCAGCCCCCGACAGGCCCTGGTGTCTGAAGTTCCCTTCCCTATGTCATGTGTTCTCCTTGTCCAACTCACACTTAGGCGTCAGAACATGCGATGTTTGGTTTTCTGTTCCTGTATTAGTTTGTAAAGTATGGTCTTTAATTAAAAATAATATATCAATATTGTAAGTATCATTACTTTTTTTTTTTTTTTGAGATGGAATCTCACCCTGTCACCCAGGCTGGAGTGCAGTGGCATGATCTCAGCTCACTACAACCTCTGCCTCCCAGTTCAAGCGATTATCCTGCCTCAGCTGCCCAATAGCTGAGACTACAGGCGCATGTCACCACAGATGGCTAAATTTTTTTTTGTATTTTTAATCGAGATAGGGTTTCACCATGTTAGCCAGGATGGTCTGGATCTCCTGACCTCCTGATCCACCCGCTTCAGCCTCCCAAAGTGCTGGGATTACAGGCATGAGCCACCACGCCAGGCCTGTTTTTTTGTTTTTTGGTTATTTTTTTTTAGAGACAGGGTCTCACTATGTTGCCCAGGCTGGAGTGCAGTTGGCTATTCACAGGCACTGAATAGCCAACTGCACTCTGATCAGCACACGAGTTTTGACCTGTTCCATTTCTGACCTGGGCCGGTTCACCCCTCCTTAGGCAACCTGGTGGTACCCTGCTCCCGGGAGGTCCCCATATTGATGCCGAACTTAGTGGGGACACCCGATCCACATAGCGCACTACAGTCCAGAATTCTTGGACTCAAGTGATCCTCCAGACTCAGCCTCCTGAGTAGTTGGGACTACAGGCACGCACCACTGGCCCGGTGCGCCAGGCCTGTTTTTTTTTTTTTTTTTGGACAGAGTCTCACTCTGTCCCCCAGGCTGGAGTAGAGTGGTGCAATCTAGGCTCATGGCAAGCTCCGCCTCCCAGGTTCCAGCAATTCTCCTGCCTCAGACTCTTGAGTATCTGGGATTATAGGTGTGCACCACCACGCCCAGCTAATTTTTTGTATTTTTAGTAGAGACAGGATTTCACCATGTTGGCCAGGCTGGTCTAGAACTCCTGAGCTCAAGTGATTTGCCTGCCTTGACCTCCCAAAGTGCTGGGATTACTGGCATGAGCCCTTGCACCCAGCCAGGTACCATTACTTGTAACATACATACCACAGTAATCTGAGATATTAATAATAGGGGAAACTGGGTGCAGGGCTATATAGAAACATACTTTTTCCTATAAATCTAAAACTGTTCTAAAGTAAAATGGTTATTTAAAAAATCAAAGTGGTCACCAGAAATTATAATAGTAGTCAGGTGAAAACCTGAGAGTAGGTTGGAAGTCCTAGGACTTCCTTTAGTACCCTTTTTAGGTTGTCTTATCTATGCTGGGGTGGATCCATTAATCTTTCAGCACTGAGAGCCTCTAAAGGCCCTAATCTGTTAGGGCCTGAGTTGAGTCCTTGAGCACCTGTTCCCGCCTGCTGCACTGCCCTGGCTGGTTGGGCCGCCTGAGGCCTGCCTCTACTGGTACCTAGATGGCATACTGGCTGAGGGTAGGTCCAAGACCCAGTGGTGACCCGTATGCCTACCTCAGTGCAGAGCAGTGTTCAATAAATGGATGTGTGCAGCGCGAGACGTGAACTGCCCCAATTCCAGGCAAGACCTATAGGACGGGTGCAACGCACAGCTACTCGTGAATTCTAGTCCAGGGTGGAGCGGCAACCCAAGGGAGACCCTCCCACTTGAACCTGGGGAAGCCTGAGGTTTAAACAAACCTCAGCTGGCAGCTGACAACAGAAATGTAAACAGACAGAAGTAGTGGCGTGCACCTGGAATTCCAGCACTTTGGGATGCTGAGGCGGGTGGATCACTTGAGGTCAGGAGTTCGAGACCAGCCTGGGCAACATGGTGAAATAAAAATACAAAATTAGCGGGATATGGTGGCGTGCACCTGTAATCCCACCTACTAGGGAGACTGAGGGAGAAGAATCACCTCAGAAGGTGGAGGTTGCAGTAAGCCAAGATCATGCCACTGCACTCCAGCCTGGGCAACAGAGCAAGACTCTGTCTCAAAAATAAATAAGTAAGTAAGTAAATAAATAAATAAAAACAGCCCCTGATAGGTTTGCTCACACATTTTCCCTCCTGGTGTCTGTTCACTCAAGTTTCCTTTGCCCATCCATCCTTTGTCTCTGGGCTGTGGGCAAAGCAGCTCCCAGGGCTTCTCCAAGCTCACTGGCCCTTCTTCCTACCTCCAAACCAGCTGCATCAGCAAAAGAGATTAAGCCAGGTATTAAAAGCCTGCCAGGGGGCGGGGCAGGGGGGAGCAGGGATTGCCAGGCCAGCGTGCTAGAGGCCCAGGTACCTGCAGGGACACCAGGCACAGCTGCCCACCAGCCAGAAAAGCCTCTGTTCCCCTCCACATACCCAAAACCTGACCTTCCATATGCCTCTGGCTGAAGTTTGCTCCAGTCCAGCATCACAGGGCAGTGATCTGTGGTCAGCTGTGCATGGGGCTGGGCAGCGATGGTACGGTTGTGGCGGAAGTGAGGGAAGGATTTGAGGCTGAGCCAGGTGAGGGAACACTGGAGAATCTTCCCAGCTGGGCTGGTCGTGGAGCAGGAGTGACAGCAGTGGTGGGATGTGCAGGATGGGCTGGAGGGAACTGCAGACCTGTTTGGCTCCAGCACCCGCTCAGGGTGAAGACAAGCAGGGTTCAGGATGAAGACCCCTCACCTAAGCAGCAAGGGCTGAGCCTGCCCCTCTCCCTGTCCTGTCCCCTGAAGCTGCTAGTCAGCTGCAGTTGAGGATGGGGCAAAAACTGTCCTCTCCAGAGAAGTGCTCACACTGCAGGAGACATGCTGGGGGCTCAGGGGAGAATGGGGACACTTGTCCCTCATGAGTAACTAGGGAGCAGTAACTAGGGAGTAGCCTTCCTGCAGCAGGGCCACCCTCTGCTCCCTGCTTCTTGGCTGCCACCTCTGCATGGCCCTGGCCCATACAGGTGTGACCTGTGAGGAGGTTAAAGGAAAGGTATTAGCCCCTGCCTGGTGCTCTCTCTCTGAAGTGCACCTGTAGTCCCAGCTCCTCAAGAGGTTCATCTGAGACCAAGAGTTTGAAGCTATAGTGAGCTACGGTCATTCCACTGCACTCCAGCCTGAGTGACAAAATGAGACCTTTTCTCTAAAAAAAAAAAAAAAAGGCTGGGCACAGTGGCTCATGCCTGTAATCTCAACACTTTGGGAGGCCGAGGCAAGCAGATCACCTGAGGTTGGGAGTTCAAGATCAGCCTGACCAACGTGGAGAAACCCTATCTCTACTAAAAATATAAAATTGTCTGGGCATGGTGGCGCATGTCTGTAATCCCAGTTACTCTGGAGGCTGAGGCAGGAGAATCGCCTGAACTGGGAGGCAGAGGTTGCGGTGAGCCGAGATCGTGCCATTGCACTCCAGCCTGGGCAACAAGAGTGAAACTCTGTCTCAAAAAAAAAGAAAAAGAAAAGAAAAGATTAGAAAAAAGGGGAAAAAAGGGGGGCACATTGGCTGAGCGTGGTGGCTCATTCCTGTAATCCCAGCACTTTGGGAAGCTGAGGAGAGCAGATCACCTGAGGCCAGGAGTTCAAGACCAGCATGGCCAACATGGTGAAACTCTGTCTCTACTAAAGATACAAAAATTAGCCAGGGGTCATGGCAGGTGCCTGTAATCCCAGATATTGGGGAGGCTGAGGCAGGAGAATCACTTGAACCTGGGAGGCAGAGGTTGCAGTGAGTGGAAATTGTGCCACTGCACTCCAGTCTGGGTGACAGAGCGAAACTCTGTCTCAAAAGTAATAATAGTAAATAAAGGGCACCTCTGGCTTTAGTTGGAGACCAGGCTGGCCTGGCTGCTGCGGGGGCCCCATGCGAGCAGGGAGGCCAGGCCAGCAGACTGCTACTGGGGGCCTCCACTCACCTGCCTTCTTCCTTCCCAACTCTGCCTTAGAGCCCAACAGGCTGCCTCCCAGCAGGCTGGCTCCTGCAGTGGGCTGTGGCACAGGAGGTTTTCCTTCCAGCTGACTTTCCTTACCACATCTGCAAACTCAATGCCCACGATCCCTAGAAAGCCTTGGTAAAGGATGTCACTAAGTCTGACATTCTCTCAAACTGACCCATTTTTTTTTCTGGTGCCTACCATGCCCTACCCTAGTTCTCTCAGAGTACCCAAAGAACTCTCCACTGCCCTCTGTAGCTCTGGATGTGGTGCCTGCCATGGGCTCTTGGCAGTCCCAATTCTGTGTCTCTGCCCAGAGGTTGCTCAGGCCACTGACTCTGCACATGTGGGGCAGTGAGTATGCCAGGGAGCTGACAGCCTCTGGAAGGAGCCCACAACCAATGGCAGGTGGCAGCAGGTGGGTAAGGAAAATGTTGAGACCCATTCTACACTGTCTCCCAGAGGCGTCCGGCCAGACAGCACCAGCAGCCACCGTGGTAGCTTGCTTGACGATGCACCCTCCATTGGCTCTCTTTCCGCCCTTGTCTTACTTTTCCACTCCTCTGTCAGTATTTCCTAGGGCCATTTCCCAAATAAACTTTTTGCACTTGAATCCTCACCTCAGGGTTTGCTTCTGGGTGAATTCAAAGTAAGACACACTGGACCAGGTAGAGTGGCTCATGCCTGTAATCCCAGCACTTTGGGAGGCTGAGGCAGGTGGATCACCTGAAGTCAGGAGTTTGAGACCAGCCTGGCCAACATGGCAAAACCCTGTCTCTACTAAAAATACAAAGATTTGCAAGGCATGGTGGTGGGCACCTGTAATCCCACCTATTCGTGAAGCTGAGGCAGGAGAATTGCTTGAACCTGGGAGGCGGATGTTGCAGTGAACAGAGATCAAACCACTGCACTCCAGCCTAAGCAACAGAGCAAGACAGCATCTCAAAAAACAACAACAACAACAACAACAAAACAAAAACCCGACAACAAAAAAACAAAGTAAGACACACACTCACTTGCCTACATTAAGAGCCGGTCTGGGCAGGGCACAGTGGCTCATGCTTGTAATCCCAGCATTTTGGGAGGGCAAGGTAGGTGGATCACTTGAGCTCAGGAGTTGGAAACCAGCCTGGACAACATGGCAAAACCCCGTCTCTACAAAAAATATAAAAATTAGCCAGCCGTGGTGGCATATGCCTGTAATCCCAGCTACTCGGGAGGCTGAGGCAGAAGAATCTCTTGAACCCAGGAGGCAGCAGAGGTCGCAGTGAGCCGAGATAGTGCTATTGCACTCTAGCCTGGGCAACAGAGCAAGACTCCAACTCAAAAAAAAAAAAACTTAGCCAGGCATGGTGGCATGCCTGTGGTCTCAGCCACTATTCAGGAGGTTGAGGTGGGAGGATTGCTTGAGCCCAAGAGACAGAGGTTGCAGTGAGTCAAGATGGTGCCATTACACTCCAACCTGGGTGGCAGAGCAAGACCTTGTCTCAAAAAAAAAGAGCAGAGTCTGTTTTATTTGTTTTCTTTTCTTTTCTTTCTTTCTTTCTTTTTTCTTTTCTTTCTTCCTTCCTCTTTCTTTCTTTGACAAAGTCTTGCTCTGTCGCCCAGGCTGGAGTGCAGTGGTGCAATCTTGGCTCACTGCAACCTCTGTCTCCCGGGTTCAAGTGATTCTCCTGCCTCAGCCTCCTGAGTAGCTGGGACTACAGGGGTGTGCCATCATGCCCGGCTAATTTTTTGTATTTTTAGTAGAAACGGGGTTTCACTGTGTTGGCCAGGATGGTCTCAATCTCCTGACTTCATGATCTGCCCGCCTTGGCCTCCGAAAGTGCTGAGATTATAGGTGTGAACCACCATGCCTGGCCTAACAGGAATGAACTGAGTTAGAGTTCTTGGTTGCAAGCAACAGAAACTAACTCCAGCTAATCAAAACAGAGAAGAATGTAACTGAAGCACGTGTGTGTCTATGTATGTATCTGTCAGGGTGAAGGTGGGTCTCAGAATTGATTGGGGGCGGCCGGGCGCGGTGGCTCATATATGTAATTCCAGCACTTTGGGAGGCCACTGTGGGCAGATCATGAGGTCAGGAGTTACCCTGTCTCTACAAAAAATACAAAAATTATCTGGGTAAGGTGGCCGACAACTGTAATCCCAGCTACTCGGGAGGCTGAGGCAGAAGAATTCCTTCAACCCAGGAGGCAGAGGTTGTAGTGAGCCAAGATTGTGCCACTGCACTCCAGCCTGGGCAACAAGAGTGAAACACCATCTCAAAAAAAAAAAAAAAGAAAAAAAGAAAAGAATTGACTGGGGGCTGGAGGACCAGGTTTGGGATGGGCAGAAAGCCAGGGAGTCCTGTAGCCCCACCTGGAAATGACTTATTGGAATAGACAGTCAGCCAGGTGGAAATGATGTCCATTTGTCCCCACTTTCTCAGGCTACCTGCTCAGGAGTCAGCATGCCAAAAGAGGAGGTCTGCTGGGCCAAACTGAATTTGACCCAGCTACACCCTGTCAGGAGAAGGAAGATGTTTCTACTCTCCCCAGGACCACCCAGGGAGCATCTTCAAGGGAGCCTGGTGTGGTGGCGGGCACTTGTAGTCCCAGCCACTCGGGAAGCTGAGGCAGCAAAATTGCTTGAACCCGGGAGGTGGAGGTTGCAGTGAGCTGAGATCATGCCACTGCACTCCAGCCTGGGTGACAGAGCGAGACTCTATCTCAAAAAAACAAACAAAAAAAGCACACAAGCAATCATGCAGTAATTGCCAGGCTGGGTGGATGAATTTTGGGGGCTGTGGGAATTCACAAGGGGCCGCAAAGAAGGCCTATGCATGCATTTGGAGGCAGAGGAGGGAGCAGGGAGGAGAGCGTGTAGCCAGCAGCTGTTTGAAGGGGAGGACAGCATAGACCTCCTTTCACACAGGAGGGTGCAGGGGAATCTCCAACAGCGAAGTCACTGGCCAGGTGGGGGGAAAGTTCAGGGCCGCAGCAGCCACAGAACAGCCACAGGAGACAAACCCACAGAGAAGACATATGAAGTTCTGACAATAAATGATGGCCTCAAGGGAGAGCAGAGCAGTGGGCTGAGGATTAGGCCTTGTGGAAAGCCCAAGGATAGGGGTGGGAGAGAGGGGAAGAGGGTGAGGCCTGCACGAGGCAGAAACTCCTGTTTGTCAGCCTGGGCCACTGTGGCCTGTTCGGGACTCTACTCTCTCCTTCCTGTGTAGGGCACCTGTGTGCAGTGCCTGGACCTGTCTTGGTTCTCACTCACCTCTGGCATAATCGGTGTTCACAGAAAGCTGGTTTCCTGTGAGCGTTCGTGATGCTTCCCGAATTCACCCACTTCTCTCTCCACTTCTGTGGGGTAGAAGACTGTAGACAGAAAGTAGGAAGTTTAAAAAAGGAAAGAAAACAAGAAAGAAAGAAGGCCAGGCATGGTGGTTCATGCCTGTAATCCCAGGACTTTGTTTTGTTTTGTTTTGAGATGGAGTCTCACTCTGTCACCCACTCTGGAGTTCAGTGGCACAATCTCAGCTCACTGCAACCTCCACCTCCCAGGTTCAAGCTGTTCTCCTGCCTCAGCCTCCCGAGTAGCTGAGACGACAGGAATGCACCACCACGCCTGGCTAATTTTTTGTATTTTTATTAGAGACAGGGTTGCACCATGTTGGCCAGCTGGTATTGAACTCCTGACCTCAGGTGATCTGCCCGCCTCATCCTCCCAAAATGCTGGGATTACAGGTATGAGCTACCATGCCCAGCCATGCCTGTAATCCCAGCACTTTGGGAGGCTGAGGTGGGAGGATCACTTGAGCCCAGGAGTTTGAGGCTGCACCGAGCCACGATCATGGTGCTGCATTTCAGCCTGGTCAGCAGAGCAAGACCCTATCTCAAAAAAAAAAAAAAAAAAAAAAAAAATATATATATATATATATATATATATATAACTATAATAAGATTTGGCTTCTGTCAGAGAGAAAGGGGTTACCTTATCCATGCCTGTCCAGTCCTTTGTGCTGGTATAACAAAATAGCTGAGACTAGATAATTTATTAAAAATTGAAATTTATAGCCAAGAACAGTGGCAAATGCCTGTAGTCCTAGCTACTCAGGAGGCTGAGGTAGGAAGATCCCTTGAGCCTAGGAGTTCGAGACCAGCCTGGGTAACACAGTGAACTCTCCCAGTTCTGGAGGCTGAGAAGTCCAAGATCAAGGCACTGGCATCTAGTAAGGGCCGTCGTACTGCATCGTCACATGGCAGTGAACCCACTTTCTTTCATAGCAGCATTAATCCACTCCTGAGGCCCAAGCCCTCATGACCTAAACACCTCCCATTAGGCCCCACCTCCAAACACTGTTGCACTGAGGATTATTTCCAACACATAAACTGTGAGGAACACATTCAGACCATAGCAACTCCCAAGAATATTCCAGGGGTTTTCAAGCCTAAACTCTCAATCTCCTGTACGTACATCCTCAAAATGATCAACCTGCACATGGCCCTGCCAACCTCTCCCTACGTTCAGAAGACGCGTCCTCAACCGGTGGAAGCTACCTCAGGGACCAGCTGGCTCTTCTGGCTGTTCCAGCACCAAGCACCTCTTGCTCTATCCCTTATCCCTTATTTCCAGCTTCTAGTCTCCCCGCAAACCTATCTCTACTGACATCTTCTTGCGGGCCACACACAAACTCTTTATGTTCCCACTACAACCCCTGATCCTGTCTTCCCTCTGCCGGAACTTCTCTCCAAAGCCAGTATTGGGGGGAATGGCAATGGAGGAAGGGCTTACAGATGTGCCTACATAAAATGGTTACAAGTACTGGGAACGGTAAACTGCAGCAAACTGCGTCAGGCCTCTGGGGAAGCAAACTTCTGTACCCAGAAGTTGTAACCATTTTATGTAGGCGCTCTGTAAGGCCTTCCTGCATTGCTGTTCCCCCTACAGCCAGTCCTTGAAAGAAAGATGTTTGTTTGCCTTCCTTTCTTTTCATTCATTCTTGGTTCACTTCATGCCGACTCCCCCACCCCCAACTTCACTGACACAGCTGTCAAAGATCACTGGCGATGTCATAATGGCTGTACCCAAGGGTGGTCTTCCAGCTTCATCGTCCTCCCCGATTCCTCTCCTCGGCAGGCTCCTCCCTGCCGCCTCCACTCTGCCCTCTCTTACCCATCTGGTCTTTCCTTCTCAGCTGCTTTCACAGGCTCTGCTTTCTCTCCTGGCTACTTTGCTTACCCATTTAGTTTTCAAGCATTTACTAGGCACCTACAGTGTGGCTGGGCACAGATCTTTCTGATGCCTAGTCCCGGGGATTCTGGCTTCCTTCTATGTGCCTTCTCTCTCTCTCTCTCTCTTTTTTTTTTTTTGAGATGAAGTCTTGCTCTGTCACCAGGCTAGAGTGCAGTGGTTCAACCTCGGTTCATTGCAACCTCTGCCTCCCAGGTTCAAGCAATTCTTTGCCTCAGCCTCTTGAGTAGCTGGGGTTACAGGCACCTGCCACCACGCCCAGCTAATTTTTGTATTTTTAATAGTGATGGGGTTTCACCATCTTGGCCAGGCTGGTCTTGAACTCCTGACCTCATGATCCACCCACCTCGGCCTTCCAAAGTGCTGGGGTTACAGGCGCGAGCCACAGAGCCCAGCTCTTTTTTTATTTGAGATAGAATCTTGCTCTGTCACCCAGGCTGGAATGCAGTGGCTCAACCTCGGCTCACTGTAACCTCTGCCTCCCTCGTTCAAGTGATTGTCCTGCCTTAGCCTCCTGAGCAGCTGGGACTACAGGAGCGTACAATGATACCTGGGTAATTGTATTATCAGTGGAGACGAGGTTTTTGCCATGTTGGCCAGGCTGGTCTCGAACTCCTGACCTCAAGTGATCCACCCACTTCAGCCTCCCAAAGTGCTGGGATTACAGGTATGAGCCACCATGCTGGACCTTCCATGCCCTTTCCACAGGCCACCTTATTCCTCCCACAACCTGGATCTGGCACTGTGGGTGCCCAGACTTCCAATTCCACTGTGTACTGCTCCCCTCCAGCCCAGGCCTCCTAAAGCCAGCAGCAGATGTCTTAGAGTCCCTCAGACTCAGCGTGTACAAACATGACCCTGTCCTCTCAGTCTGACCCACTGCTTCTCCTCTATTTCCCATTTGAGGGGATGGCACAGCAAATCAGTCAAGACACACACACGGCAGGTATCCACGACCCCTCCTCCTGCACATCCAGCGTATGACCACATCCTGTAGAGTGCTCCTCCTCCTATACCTCTCAGCTCTCCTCTCCATACTCTGTTTACTGCCTGAGACCATGTCCTTCTAGCATGGGGATGATAAAACACCTTAATTTTCTCAACAGTATCTGCTTTTGTATCAGTTCTTTCTGAAACATGAACTTGACCTTGTCATTTCCCTAATTCTATGATCGCCATGAGTTGCTCCTGCCTTGAGAATGCACTCCTGGCTTGCCACAAGCCTTGTGTGACTTGGCCAGCCATTCTGTGACTTCATCTCACAGCATTCTCCACTTTGGCCACTTTGCCCCAGGCGCTCTGGCCGCTGCTGTTTGAGTATACCAACGCCCATTCCCACGGGAGGTCTTTGGTCCAGCTGTTCCCTCTACCTGGGAGGTTCCTTTTTGCTATACAATCTCAACTCCAGTATTACCTCCTCAGAGGAGCTGTCCCAATTTCCTGTTGTTTTTTTTTAAATTTTCTAATTTTTTTAATTTTTTTAGATGAAGTCCTGCTCTATTGCCCAGGCTGAAGTGCAGTGGCACGATCTCAGCTCACTGCAGCCTCCGCCTCCCGGGTTCAAGCAATTCTCATGCCTCAGCCTCCTGAGTAGCTGGGAATGCAGGCGCCTGCCACCACGCCAGGCTAATTTTTGTATTTTTAGTATAGACAGTGTTTTGCCATGTTGGCCAGGCTGGACTTGAACTCCTGGCCTCAAGTGATCCACCCACCTCGGCCTCCCAAATTGCTGAGATTACAGATGTGAGCCACAGCGCCCAGCCTGTACCCAGCAATTTCTTTTCTTTTTTTTTTTTTTTTCCTGAGATGGAGTCTTGCTCTATTGCCCAGGCTGGGGTGCAATGGCACAATCTTGGCTCACTGCAACCTCCACCTCCTGGGTTCCAGCGATTCTCCTGTCTCAGCCTCCTAAGTAGCTGGGATTACAGGTACCCCCCACCATGCCCAGCTAATTTTTGTATTTTTAGTAGAGATGGGGTTTCACCATGTTGGCCAGGCTGGTCTCAAACTCCTGACCTTAGGTGATCCGCCCATCTTGGCCTCCGAAAGTGCTGGGATTATAAGCATGAGCCACTGTGCCCGGCCCATAACCTGTAATTTCTAAATCAGCTCAAGTGCTGCTTCCTCCATGAAGCTTTCCCTGAGTTGATACTCCTCCCCACAGCAGATGTGGCTCCTCCCACCTTCGTGCCCTCACGGATTCCTGTAGAGAGACTGTGCTTTTTTTTTTTTTTTTAAGGCAGAGTCTTGCTCTTGTTGCCCAGGCTGGAGTGCAATGGTGAAATCTTGACTCACTGCAACCTCCACCTCCCGGGTTCAAGCAGTTCTCCTGCCTCAAGCCTCCCGAGTAGCTGGGATTACAAGCACCTGCTACCATGCCCGGCTAATTTTTTATATTTTTAGTAGTGACCGGGTTTCATCATGTTGGCCAGGCTGGTCCTGACCTCAGGTGATCCACCCACCTTGGCCTCCCAAAGTTCTGGGATTGCTGGGATTACAGGCGTGAGCTCCTATGCCCTCCCTTTTTTTTTTTTTTTTTTGAGATGGAGTTTCACTCTTGTTGCCCAGGCTGGAGTGCAATGGAGCAATCTCAGCTCACTGCAACCTCCGCCTCTCAGGTTCAAGCAATTCTCCTGCCTCAGCCTCCCAAGTAGCTGGAACTACAGGCACCCCTGACCACACCTGGCTAATTTTGTATTTTTAGTAGAGATGAGGTTTCTCCATGTTGGTTAGGTTGGCCTCAAACTCCTGACCTTAGGTGATCCGCCCATCTCGGCCTCTCAAAGTGTTGGGATTACAGGTGTGAGCCACTGCACCCAGACCCAGCCTTTTAAAAAAAAAAAAAAAACAAAACAGGGTCTTATTCTGTCACTCAGGCTGGAGTGCAGTGGCACAATCAGTTCATTGTAGCCTTGAATTCCTGCTCAGGGAATCTGCCCTCCTCAGCCTCCTGAGTAGCTAATTGTTTTGGGTTTTTCGGTAAAGATGGGGTCTCACTATATTGCCCTGACTGGGAGACTTGCCTATATCCTGTATAGAGCTGATGTCCATCATGGCATTCAGTCCTGGTTTACACCTGAGATGCACACATAGTGTCTCAGCATAGAGGCTAATTTCTTTTTTCACCTGACTTGCCCCCTGACAATGTGGCCTCATGTCACTCACATTGCAATCCCAGTGCCCTGCACAAACAGGTGTTCTTTCTGGGGAAGGAAGGAATAAATGAACAATTGATCTGATGGTTAAAAAATGCCATCAATTTGCAGAGTAGCAGAAAGTGCACTGGACTAGCTATCAGAAGACATGGTTTATGGTTCTAATTTCATCACTAAACTAGCTGCATGACCTTGGCCAAGCTGCTTAACATCTTTGGGCCTCAGACTGCCAGTTTTCAAATGAGCAAGTTGGATTAAATGACCTCTGCCCCTCCATGCTAGCTCTAAGATTCTGTGATTCAGAGTTAACATCCTCTTAATAGACAAGGACCTCATAGACACTAAATGGCAGCAGCTAGTGTGGCACTGAGTACACACACCAGGAAGTTCTGAAGATCCAGAATGTTGCCGCAGCTCCTGAAGCTGTGCAGGAACCATCTTTATTTCTCCCTGTGCCAGCTCTGTCATGCTGCTGACTCTTTGGTTAATATGCACATTGGCTGTTTTTTGTTTCTCTCTCCAACTAAACTGTGAGCTTCTTGATGACAGATTCCAAGTCTTATGCTTCAAATCTTGAGGTCCTTTAAGTTAGAACCTGGAGCTGGGCGTGGTGGCTTCCTGTAATCCCAGCACTTTAGGAGGCCAAGGCCAGCAGATCACGAGTTCAGGAGATCAAGACCATCTTGGCTAACGTGGTGAAACCCCCATCTCTACTAAAAATACAAAAAATTAGCCAGATGTGGTGGCATGCGCCTGTAGTCTCAGCTACTCAGGAGGCTGAGGCAAGAGAAGCACTTGAACCCGGGAGGTGGAGGTTGCAAAGAGCCGAGATTGTGCCACTGCACTCCAACCAAGACTCCATTTCAAAAAAAAAAAAAAAAAAAGGAACTGGCATATATTTTGTGGTTGATGATAATAGTTATATGGAGATCCAATCAAATCAAATGTTAGACAGTGGGTGGCAAGTTTAATCAGAAATATACCAGAGAAGGCTGGGCGCAGTGGCTCACGCCTGTAATCTCAGCACTTTGGGAGGTTGAGGAGGGCAGATCACTTGAGGTCAGGAGTTCGAGACCAGCCTGGCCAACATAGTGAAACTGCATCTAAAAATATGAAAATTAGCCAGGGCTGGGTGGAGTGGCTCACGCCTGTAGTCCCAGCACTTTGGGAGGCTGAGGCGGGCATATCACAAGGTCAGGAGATCAAGATAATCCTGGCCAACACAGTGAAACCCTGACTGTACTAAAAATACAAAAAAAATTAGCTGGGTGTGGTGGTGGGCACCTGTAATCCCAGCTACTTGGGAGGCTGAGGCAGGAGAATCGCTTGAACCTGGGAAGCAGAGGTTACAGTGAACAGAGATAGCACCATTGCACTCCAGCTTGGACAATAAGAGAAAACTCTGTCTCAAAAAAAAAAAAAGAAATACACCAGAGAACAAAGACAAAGCAGTGGAAATTATGGACATTGTTCTATCAAGAGCATCAAAGTTATATGCCTATTTGCCTGTGTATTAACAATCAACTTAAATACACATGGAGGCCGGGCACAGTGGCTTCCACCTGTAATCCTAGCACTTTGAGAGGCTGAGGTGGGTGGATCACTTCAGGTCAAGAGTTTGAGACCAGCCTGGCCAACATGGTAAAACCCCATCTCTACTAAAATAAAAATTAGCTGGGCATGGTGTCGCACACCTGTAATCCCAGCTACTCTGGAGGCTGAGGCAGGAGAATTGCTTGAACCCAGGAGGTGGAGGTTGCAATGGGCTGATATCATGCCACTACACTCCAGCCTGGGCGACAGAGTGAGTGAAGCTCCATCTCAAAAAAAAAAAAAAAAAAAGAAAAACAAAGAAATATTAAGAGGTCCCATTAAGAGGCACAATGTGGTTTCAAAAAAAGGAAGCTACTGAGGATTCCACTTTATGTTCCAGCAAGTCAGAACTGCATATTCCATTTGTTCACTTTTCTGAATTTGTTGACAAGAAAAATGCACAAAATATATTAGAGGATATATTACATGAGTAGTAAATAGGAAAATGAAATAGAAAATACTGACAATGGTGGGCATGGTAGCTCATGCCTGTAATGCCAGCACTTTGGGAGTTTGAGACCAGCCCAGACAACATAGTGATACCATATCTCTACAAAAAATACAAAAATTGCCCAGTGTAGTGGCCCACACCTGTAATCCTAGCACTTTAGGAGGCCGAAGTAGGTGGTCACTTGAGGTCAGGAGTTCGAAACTAGCCTGGCCAACATGGCAAAACCCTATCTCTACTAAAAATACAAAAAAAATTAGCCCGGCGTGGTGGTGTATGCCTGTAATCCTAGCTACTCCGGAGGCTGAGGTGGGAGGATGGTTTGAGCCCGGGAGGCAGAGGTTTCAGTGAGCTAAAATAGTGTCACTGTACTCCAGCCTGGGTGACAGAGTGAGACCCTGCCTCAAAATAAGAAAAGAAAATACTGAATACTGCTGGGCATGGTGGTGTGTACCTGTAGTCCCAGCACTTTGGGAGGATGATGAGCTGGGGAGGTCGGGAGGATGAGCTGGGGAGGTCAGGACGCCTCACTTGAGGCCAGGTTTTTTTTTTTTTTTTTTAGTTTTTTTTTTTTAAGACAGTGTTTTCCCACATTGGCCAGGGTGGTCTTAAACTCCTGACCTCAGGTGATCCGCCTGCCTCTGCCTCCCAAAGTGCTGGGATTACAGGCGTGAGCCACCACACCCGGCAAAGGCCAAGGGTTTTGAGATCCACTTGGGGCAACACAGGGGGAATCCATCTCCACAAAAATTCTAAAAAATCAGCCAGGTGTGGTGGCGCATGCCTGTAGTCCCAGCTACTGAGAAGGTTGAGGTGGAAGGATCACTTGAGCCTAGGAGGTTGAGGCTGCAGTGAGCTATGATTGTGCCACCCAGCCTGCCTGGGTGACAGAGAGACCTCGTCCAAAAAAGAAAGAAAGAAAAGTAAAATACTAAGACATATTATAGAAAATACCAACATTTATGCAAAGCATAAACCTTCACCCATGGAAACATATGCACTAAAAACATATGGAGCCAGGCACAGTGGCCTACTCTTATAATCCCAAGCCAGGTTTTGGAAGGCTGAGGCAGGAGGATCCCTTGAGGCCAGGAGTTCCAGACTACTCTAAGCAACACAGCGAGATCCCATATTTACCAAAAATTTTAAAATTAGCCAGGGGCTGGGAGCAGTGGCTCACCCTATAATCTCAGCTGTTGAGGAGGCCAAGGCGGGTGGATCACTTGAGGTCAGGAATTAAGAGACCAGCCTGGCCAACATGGTGAAACCCTGTCTCTACTAAAAAAAAGTAGCCTAGTGTGGCGGCGTGTGCCTGTAATCCCAGCTACTCAGGAGGCCAAGGCAGGAGAAACGCTTGAACCCTGGAGGCAGAAGTTGCAGTGAGCTGAGGATTGCACCACTCCACTCCAGCCTGGGCGACAAAGGGAGACTCCATTTATTTTATTATTTATTTTTATAAATTTTATTTTATTTTATTTTATTTTATTTTTCGAGACTCAGTCTTGTTCTGTCACCCAGGCTGATGTGTAGTGGCACGATCTCGGTTCACTGCAATCTCCGCTTCCCGAGTTCAAGCGATTATCCTGCCTCAGCCTCCTGAGTAGCTGGGATTACAGGCGCGCACCATGATGCCCAGCTAATTTTTTTTTTTTTGTATTTTTAGTAGAAACCGGGTTTCACCATGTTGGCCAGACTGGTCTTGAATTCCTGAACTCATGATCTGCCCACCTTGGCCTCCCAAAGTGCTGGGATTACAGATGTGAGACACCATATCTGGCTGAGACTTCATCTTGAAAAAAAAAAAAATCAGCCAGTCACCATGGTATGCACTGGTAGTCTCAGCTACTAGTGAAGCTGAGGCAAGAGGACTGCCTGAGAGTTTGAGGTTACAATGAGCTATGACTGCACCCTTGCACTCTAGCCTGGGAACAGAAGGAGACCCTGTCTCTAAAACAAAAATAGCCAGGTGGGGTGGCTCCCGCCTGTGATCCCAACACTTTGGGAGGCAGAGGTGGGCGAATCACTTGAGGTGAGGAGATTGAGACCTCCTTGGCCAACATGGTGAAATCCTGTCTCTACTAAAAATACAAAAAGTAGCCAGGTGTGGTGGTGCACGCCTGTAATCCCACCTACTCGGGAGGCCGAGGCAGGAGAATTGCATGAACCTGGGAAGCAGAGGTTGCAGTGAGCTGAGATTGTGCCTCTGCACTCTAACCTGGGTGACAAGAGTGAGAATCCGTCTAACAAAAATAAATAAATAAATAAATAAACACACAGATGGGTAAATCCTGTCATCAGCTCCAGTAATAAAGGAGTAAGGTGCAGATGCAGGGTCTCCCACTTTTCTTCTAACAATAAAGTTATGCAGGAATAGAAAGTTAACGAGATGCATCTCAACAATAAGAAGATAATTCGATCGACAGTAGAAATAAATCTAGAAATTATGACCAAATCCAAACATAAACTCTAGGCTGTGGCAAATCAAGTATAATTGCAAAAAATATATAACATGAAAATCTTACCTTAAACTCAGTCAATATTTTCTTGCAGTCCCCCAGAGAGTGCAAAAATAGCCAGAAAGAAGGTAAAGACTAAATACACTTCAGAGTTTAAATATTTAGCAAACATATTTTTGGGAAAAAAGAAAAAAACTGTCATTTTATTTATTTATTTATTTATAAGATGGGGTTTCACCATATTGGTCAGGCTGGTCTCGAACTCCTGACCTCAGGTGATCCGCCCACCTCAGCCTCCCAAAGTGCTGGGATTACAGGCGTGAGCCACCGTGCCCGGCCCTAAGACTGTCATTTAAAAGTTACATTCTTCAAATACAACATACAGTATAATTAAAGAGACCGTGAAAAGTAATTGATTGGCTATATTAAGCTTATAATATCACATCAAAAGCTGCACTCCTGGCTGGGCACGGTGGTTCATGTCTGTAATCCCAGCACTTTGGGAGGCCGAGACGGGCGGATCACCTGAGATCAGGAATTCGAGACCAGCCTGGTCAACATGGTGAAACACCGTCTGTACTAAAATTACAAAAATGAGCCGGGCGTGGTGGTAGGTCCCTATAGTCCCAGCGATAAGAATTACTTGAACCTGGTAGGTGGAAGTTGCAGTGAGCTGGGATGGTGCCACTGCACTCCAGCCTGGGCAACAGGGGGAGACTCCGTCTCAAAAAAAAAAAAAAATGCCAGGCACCATGGCTCACACCTATAATCCCAGCACTTTGGGAGGCTGAGGTGGGCGGATCACGAGGTCAGTTTGAGACCAGCCTGGCCAACATAGTGAAACCCAGCTCTACTGAAAATACAAAAATTAGCCGGGAATGGTGGCGCATGACTGCAGTCCCAGCTACTCGGGGGGCTGAGGCAGGAGAATCATTTGAACCCAGGAAGCAGAAGTTGTGAGCCGAGATTGTGCCACTGCACTCCAGCCTGGGCAACAGAGCAAGATTCCATCTCAAAAAAAGAAAAGATAATCTTGTGGCCAGGTGCAGTGGCTCACACCTGTAATCCCAGTACTTTGGGAGGCAGGCCAATTGCTTGAGCCCAGGATTTGGAGACCAGCCTGGGCCAAAGGGTGAAAAGTCATCTATAATATAAATCCAAATACAATAATTAGCCAGGTGTGGTGGTGTGTGCCTGTAGTCCCAGCTATTCAGGAGGCTGAGGTGGGAAGACTGATCACCTGAGCCCTGGAGGTGGAGACTGCAGTGAGCCAAGAGTACACCACTGCGCTCCGTCCTGGGTGCCAGAGCAAGACCCTGCCTCAAAAAAAAAAAAAGCTGCACTCTGACATGGCCTCTAAAGAGGACATCCTCAACTGGAGACAGTAGAGGTAAGTGGAGCAGAAAGACTAGGTCACAAGAAGAGCTGGAATAAAAACAGAGTTAAGAACTTGGCCTAAGATGCACATACCTCCTGGTTTGGTTTGCAGTAGTACAGGCTTTGGTTTCTATCACTTCTATTCCAGCTGCAATGACAGCTGCAGGAACAGTTTCTCTGGAACAATTATTATTGCATCAACCTTCTCTGCTCCAGAACATATGTGCCTCTCTTACTCTCACAAAACCAAGCTTCTCTGCAAGGATTCAATGCTCTCTAGCTTTCACACTCCTCCTTCCCTCAAAAGCATCACTGCACTACTTTACTGGCCGATTCAATAAATATGAAGGAATGAGTGCCAACTATGCCTGGCACCGCTCTAGGCATTGGGGATTCAGCAATGAACCAAACTTCCTGCCCCACGGGGCTTATATCCAAATGCAATTTGAAGACTAGTTCTTATGGTCTAAATTATCTTACAGCAATTCATTGGAATGATAATTGTTTTCTGAGTATGTCACATTCTCATGGTGTCCTTTCATTGATGTGAAGTCTTCAAAGGTAAAAGCCAAGCCTTTTACTTTTTCAAACCTCCTTTCTCTATCCAAGCACTTAATTTAGCATTGGGCACAATGTACTCAGTAAGTACCCAAATCCTAAATGTAGAAGAAAAAGAAACTGGAGAATGTACTGTACACTTAAAACTTTGTTAAAAGGGTAAATCTCACATCAAGTGTTCTTAGCACAATAAAATAAAAATAAATTTAAAAATAGAACTGGCTGGGTGCAGTGGCTCAGGCCTATAATCCCAGGCACTTTGAGAGGTCAAGGCAGGAGTATCACATGAGACCAGGAGTTCAAGACAAGCCTGGGCAACACAGTGAGACCCTGTTTATATGGAAAAAATGTTAACAAGTAAAAAATTTAAAAAAACAATAGGAAAACCAGCAATCCTTTCTAAAATAAGTTATCTTTTAGTTTCCAAATGGTGTTCATGTCCGTTAGCCCATTTCACTTCACAACAATCCTAGGAGGAAACAGGGCAGGAGTCACTACTTCTGTTTTATTTTATTTATTTATTTTTTGAGACAGAGTCTCACTCTGTCACCCAGGCTGGAGTGCAATGGCACAATCTCGGCTCACTGCAAGCTCTGCCTCCCAGGCTCAAGGGATTCTCCTGCCTCAGTCTTCCAAGTAGCTGGGATTACAGGCATGTGCCACCATGCCCATCTGATTTTTGTATTTTTAGTAGAGACAGCCTGTTAAAGGCCAGTCTTGAACTCCTGACCTCAAGTGATTCACTCAGGCTGGACTGAATTCCTGAACTCAGGAGTTGCCTAGGCTGGTCTTGAACTTCTGACCTCAGGTGATCCACCTACCTCGGCCTCCCAAAGTGCTGGGATTACAGGCATGAACCACTCCAAAGTGCTGGCCTGCTTCTGTTTCAGTAAAGAGAGAATTGAAGTTCTGATGGGTTCAGAACCTCTCACAAAGTGGCTGAAGGAAAACCAGCTTCAGCAGAAACTGATGAAAGGTAGTGAATGCCCTTGAAGAAGACGAACAAAGATCAGATTCACTGGGAGGGGCTAAACAGGTCTAAGTGCTTAAGCACTTGGCCCTGTGGGCAAGTGGCTGGAGACCTGTATGACTATCACCACCAACCCAAGCTGGGAAGCTAGTCCAATGTTGCAAACAGACCCTGAAGCCCCAGGGTGCCAGAAACTTCTAGCAAGCACAGGTGTAGCTAAGGCACAGGCTCTGCATCTTTGAGCTCCACTCCCGGCATGGCAGAAAGTCCCACCATTTTAGAGGGGAGAAGTGAAGGTGGCCTGGCCCCAAAGCGAAGCTAAGGCTGCTAAAGAGCAGGTGGGTCCCAGACACTGCTGCAGTTGCCCCAACAGCCAAATTCAACCCCAGTACTCAGGAGCAGTGGCTCTGTAAGCAGAAGGTAACATACCTGGAAAAAATGGCAGCAAGGAAGCACGGGGCCAGGGAGGGTCCCAAAGAAAGGGTCAGCCACATTCCATGTAATTTACAAGAACCTCATGTGATACCCATGTTTGACGATACAAGAATCTGCGGCCGGGCACGATGGCTCACACCTGTAATCTCAGCACTTTGGGAGGCCGAGGCGGGTGGATCACGAGGTCAAGAGATCGAAACCATCCTGGTCAACATGGTGAAACCCCGTCTCTACTAAAAATACAAAAAATTAGCTGGGCACAGTGGCGCGTGCCTGTAATCCCAGCTACTCAGGAGGCTGAGGCAGAAGAATTGCCTGAACCCAGGAGGCGGAGGTTGCGGTGAGCCGAGATCGCGCCATTGCACTCCAGCCTGGGTAACAAGAGCGAAACTCCGTCTCAAAAAAAAAAAAAAAAAAAAAAATCTGCAGGGCATTCCTGCCTTCCTTTTTTTTTTTTTTTTTTTAACCCTCTGATCAATTCAGATTCAACTTCCAAACTTAAAAGAAAACTTTCTGTCACTTAAAGCTTATAATCACCCCACCCAACACCCTTTAACCATAGGAGGAGCTTTTATTCCTTCTAGGAATAAAAGTCCTTGGAAAGTCCTTTGAGGGCTACAAATGTGGTCTGGCCCTTGCCTTCAAGGAACTTACAGTCTAGTGGAGGTGGGTGGAGGAGGGAGACATTCAGGAAATTGTTAAGTAACAAAATCAGAGAGCACAGGATTGAGGTGATAAAGGGCACTGAATGGATGGTAAAGGAAAGTGGGCAAGCAGTTCAGTCAGATGATACTGGGATAGAAGAGCGAGAATGAACATGGAGGAGGGGGTGGGCCAAATGATGGAGAGAAGGCTGGAGAGAAAGAGACTTCAGGAGGTAGGTGATGATGAGAAAGAGCCAGCTGGAGTCAGGAAAGAGGGAAAAATAGAGACTGGGGACACCAGGGTTGGAGGTCGGAGAGAGAAACCAGGAGTTAGGAAAGGGAAGAGGGTGCGGTGTGGTGGCTCACACCTGTAATCCCAGCACTTTGGGAGGCCAAGGCAGGCGGATCACCTGAGGTCAGGAGTTTGAGACCAGCCTGGCCAACATGGTGAAACCCTGTCTCTACTAAAAACACAAAAATTAGCTGGGCATGGTGGCACGTGCCTGTAATCTCAGCTACTAGGGAGGCTGAGGCAGGAGAATTGCTTGAACCCAGGAGCCGGAGGTTGCCGTGAGCCGAGATCGTGCCATTGCACTCCAGCCTGGGCAACAAAAGTGAAACTCCGTCTCAAAAAAAAAAAAAAAGAAAGAAAAAAGAAAAACCGAGGCTTTAAAGAGTTCATTAAGATCAAATAGCTAGTAGGCAGCAGAGTAGCCCCTCAGTCTCTTTTTTTTTTTAAAGATCGGGATTTCTCCATGATGGCCAGGCTGGTTTTGAACTCCTGACCTCAGGTGATCCACCCACCTTGGCCTCCCAAAGTGCTCGGATTACAGGCATGAGCCACCTCAGTCTCTGATGTTAAAGCTTTTTTTTTTCTTTTTTTACAATAGAGTCTTGCTCTGTCATCCAGGCTGGAATGCCACTGCCAGCCTCTGCCACCTGGGTTCAAGAGATTCTCTTGCCTCAGCCTCCTGAGTAGCTAGGACTACAGGCACGTGCCACCATGTCTGGCTGTTTTTTGTATTTTTAGTGGAGACCAGGTTTCACCACGTTGGCCGGACTGTTCTCGAACTCCTGACCTCATGTGATCTGCCCACCTTGGCCTCCCAAAGTGCTGGGAATATAGGCATGAGCCACTGCACCTGGCCACCCCTTTTTTTTCTTTTACAGGCATGAGCCACTGTGCCTGGCCAAAGCTTTTTAACCACTGTTTATGCTACCTCCTGGGGAAACTTCATGACCAACTTCTCTATTTTAGTTTAGAGCTACACTACTTGGGACATCCTTACTTCCTCCTTAACGTTTAAGGAGAAATTGGAAATAGTTTAGCTTAACCAGACTAAAGAATACTCTTTTCACACCCTAAAGTCTCCCAAAAGAAATGGGTAGGCCAGGTGTGGTAGCTCACGCCTATAATCCCAGCACTTTGGGAGCCAGGGCAGGTGGATCACCTAGGTCAGGAGTTTGAGATCAGCCTGGCCAACACGATGAAACCCCGTCTCTACTAAAAATACAAAACATTAGCCGGGTGTGGTGGTGGACACCTGTAATCCCAGCTACTCAGGAAGCTGAAGCAGCATAACTGCTTGAATCCAGGAGGCGGAAGTTGCAGTGAGCCAACATCGGGCCACTGCACCCCAGCCTGGATAGTAAGAGGGAAACTCCATCCCCTGCCCACCTCAGAAAAAAGAAATGGGTGACTGGAATTTGACTCTCAGCATTTGTTGGGTCTTAGCTTTGCTCAAAAAGGCAGTGATTTATTAATCTCTTGTTAAGATACCAATTTATTCCAGCCAGGGACTGTTCTCAATGCCTCTAGAATGAATTTTTCTTTCCCTCTTCCCATAGGGTTGAAGCCATAGAGTTCATAGTTCTAGTGGCCTTTTTTGGGAATCCCCCAAGCTCTATTCTCCCTGAAAATGGCTCTTTTAGGACAATGCAGTGAGCCTCACAGATCTGTCCTTGCCAATCAGAGCCACTGTGATGGTGGGAGGAATCACTAGCCATCTGTCTATCTCTTATCTCACCCTGCATATCTGCTTTGGAATATTAACAAAGCCTGCCTGTAGAGAAACCATTGTGTATAACTGTTTAAATGTCCCATTCCCCTAATGCAGACTAGTATGGTTTTCTACTGGAAAAGAGCTGGCTGCAATCTGACACATTTTGCTCTACTTGCAGTCCCATTCAAAATAAATTCTACTACTACTATTTTAGAGCCTTTTTTTGGTGGGGGGGGGGGGGTGATGGAGTCTCACTCTCTAGCCCAAGCTGGAGTGCAATGGCTCGATCTCAGCTCACTGCAACCTCTACCTCCTGGGTTCCAGTGATTCCCCTGCCTCAGCCACCCAAGTAGCTGGGATTCCAGGCATGCACCACCACTCCCAGCTAATTTTTTTTTTTGGTAGAGACGGGTTTTGTCATATTGGCCAGACTGGTCTAGAACTCCCGACTTCAGTTGATCCACCCGCTTTGGCCTCCCAAAATGCTGGGATTACACAAGCATGAGCCACCGTGTCTGGCCTGTTCTAAAACCTTCCTAGGTTTCCTCCCAGCATGACACTGAGTTAAACTTGGAGGTATCTTTTTGCCAAGGGTGTGCAACTTCCCTCCTTGAGGGTTAATTACTTAAGGGGGTCTGGATGTGAAGCAAAAGGGCCAGACCAAGTTGTTACCCCTAGAAACTTTCTCTTTGCCGCCAAGTTTGCCCTGGGTTATAAGGGAAAGTGGGAAGGAAATAAAGCTGTTATTTTGCAAATAGCAAGAAGGCCCTACACTTAATCTGACAATGGCAAAAGTCTTTCTCTCCTGCTTCAAAACCAAACAAGCTGCTGACTTCTATGCCTACAGAGAGCTAGATGCCTATGGAACCATATCTGGTAGCACCAGTGAGAGAGACTGCAGCTTTTAAAATATATTTTACTATAGTCGGAAAGATTTAAAGAGGCTTTAGATCTGATATAGTTTCTGTGATTATTATCTTCTTTGTATCAGTACTTTGAAAGTCTAAGCAGTCTGCACAAAACTGGTATCAAAATAAAGAATATTTCCCAGTGACTAGAATGCAAGAGGATGATATCGTATTAACAAACCATTTTGCTGTGTGAGATGTGTCAGTCAGCTGTTGGAGTAATTACGCAAGCTCCTTAACCTTTCTATACTTCAGTTGTCTATCTTTAAAATGAATAAAGCGCTAACAGGCACTTTAGCTTGTCTCCTAAGGATGTTGTGAAACAAAGGAGAGAAAGTCCGTACAAACTCCCCAAGTTCTGCATGTGGAAAAACCTTGTGTGGTAATAAATAATAATACCCTGCATTTACGTAGCGCTTTTTACCTTAGAGTTCAAGCCTTGACAGAATTAGAAGGTATCATTATTTTAATCGTCTTTAGGCAACGTCCTCCTCAAAGAGTTGATGGCTGTTTATGCAGGTTCTATGATTCACTCCATGCCCTACCTTTCTGCTCCATTCCCTGCTCCCAGGAGTCAGAGCTTAAAGAGTGGGAAACCAAGGCAGGGAGAAAAAGATTTGTGTGACACCGCTCGGCAAAGGCGTAGTGGAGCCAATAGTGCCAACCCCGATGTGTAACGCCCCAGTCACCGTCCTTTGTGGGATTTAGAATTTAAACGGGCCCCAGAGCAAGAGATTGGCTGGGGAAATGCCCGGATCGCCGCTGGGCTGCTCGCATGGCATTGCTCGGGTACCTCCGGCCGGGCTCCGTCGACGTTCGGAGCCTACTGACCCGTCGGGCAGCTGTCGGGCCGCGGGAGCTGGTCCGTGGGCAGGTCCAGCGCGGCTCGGGCGGCCGCTGCCCCGTCGCTGACCCCCGCGCGAAGCTGCGCGCACCAAGAGGAGACATTTTCCCGGCCGGGCCTCCCGCGCCCGTCACGGCCCGGGGCGGCAGGGTCGGGCCGAGGGCCGGCGGCGGCCCGCGCACCTCTCCATGGGGGGCGCCCCGACTCGTCGGGGGCGGGGTCACGTCCCACCCGGGCCGCCGGGGGCACCGGCGCGGCGGAAAGCTGAGCGTGGCCGAGGAGCGGGGGCTTCCTGGGCCACCTCCCGGGGCGCCTCCGGCCAGCGGTGGGCGCGCCGGCCGCCGCAGCCCCCGGGCCGTCGCGGAGACCGCTCCTGCGCCTGGTACCTGTGGACGTCCTTGTTAAACGCCTGCAGCTCCCCCGGGGAGCCGAGCCCAGGACAGACATGCTACTCCTGTTTCCTGCCCCTTCGGAGCGGCGAGCAGTGGGTGAGGCGGGGCCAGGCCGCTGCACCGAGGAGCCCCCGGGCTCAGGGCGGATGGGCCCCGTGGAGGGGGCGCTGGGGCCTGCCCAGGGATGGCGGGAAGGCCGGCCTCGGCCCACCGGCCGGCGCGCGAAGGGAGGGCAGCCGGCGGCCATGCGACCTCTTCCCTGCGACCTCTCGCCCTGGGCAGGCTGAGCCCGGAGCCCAAGTCCCGCGGGCTCGGCCCGGCGGCCTGACCCCGGGAGACCCCGCTTTGAGGCGGGCATCGGCTGCCTTGGCCCAGGCCTCCCGGCCCTCAGGTTGTGTGACTGTGACGGGCCGCCTGGGGCCGAAGGCGATTGAAGGGGAAGGGGGCGCAGGTCTCCCACTGCTTGGGGGGATGATGTGCTTTGTGGGGGGTCGGGGGTCACCACCCTCCCAAGAGGGGTGGGGGAGGGCAGCCGGCGCAGCTGGCCGCGAGGGGCGGGGTCACAGAGGAGAAGTGTGTGTGAGCCAGGGTGTGTGGGGGGAGGGCGCACGGAGGAGGATCGGTGCCCTGCGCGCAGGCGCGAGCAGCCGGCCGGGCCCGAGTCCTGGAAGAAGGCCGACTGGGAGCGGGAGAGGGGGCGACGGGCGGGCTGGCGGCCTGACGCGAGGGGGGGCGGGGAGTCGCGTCGGCGTCGCGGGGCGCGGGCGATTCGAGGCCGACGCATTCGCGCGTGCGCGCGCCGGCGGTGTATCCGCGTTAGAGGGGAGTGACGCGTGCGCGTTCGCGCGCGCCCGGGAGAGCGGTAAGAAGCGCAGGGAGGCCTGAAGGGGCTGGCGGGGGGGGCGGTGGAGCGGCGAGCTGGAGGAGGGGTGGGGAGGCGGCGCCTGCGCAGTGCGCCTCGGAGGAGCTGTGTGTATGTGAGAGTCTGACGGGTTCAAAATGGCGGCGGCTGCTCCAGCGGCTCCTCCTGTGTGAGGGAAACAACACCCCTCCCCGGCGGCGGCGGCGGCGGCGGCGGCTCTCGGAGCACCTTCCCAGCGGCTGGGCCTGTCGCCGCTCTGTCTTTCCTGGGCAGGGGGCGCTCCGGGAGGAGGGGCAACGCCAGGGGGCCCATCCCCCGGAATCCCTCCTTTGCGACTGGGGAGTAGCCGGGGGGCTCGTCCCGCAGCGCAGAGCCGGAGCTGAGCGGGAGACCCGAGGGGAGCTGGGGCCCCCATTCCGGCGCGCCGCGCGGCTCCCGCCCTGTCCGCCCCCCGGGGCCGGGGCCCGCGTTCCGGGGGGCCGGGGCGGCGCGGGGATCTTCGGGCCGGCCGGTCTCAGCTGATCGGCTGCCGCTCCCGGAGGCGACCAGCCGCTGCTGGCCGAGGGCACGGCGAGGAGGGCGCTCCCTGCGGCCGGGGCCGGCCCGGGGCTCGGGCCCGGGCTGCTGACCGCTGGCCCGGGGGAGGCGGGGGCGCCCCGGGCTCGGCGCCGAGGGGTCGCGCTCCCCTCTCCTGACGCCTCCGACTCCCGGTCTCCAAAGCCAGAAGAGGAGGTTTGATTCAGCAACTGTTTGCTCCCTTTTTCTGGTCGCTCTGACCCTCTCCGGATACTGGGTTGATCCACGGAAAAACCGAAGACGTTTGGGATTTAATTATTCCTCTCAGCTTTTGGAGTCTTTTACTTCTCACTTGGACAAGAACTCAAGAGCAGAATCTCTGGTGAGCTTCCCCCTCCCCCCTCATTTGGAAGTTTGGTTGACTGTGTTATCCAAAGACCAAATGCAAAGTTTCTATTTCTTTTTCCGATGGGTGAACCATTGAAACGCCTTTTCCTGGGGGAGTCCAGAGAGATTGGCCCTTTTTCCTCTCCGGCCCTGGCCCGGGCGGTCGTCGCCCAGGGGGTGCAAGCACGGTTTCCCTCTCGACTTCGGACCAGGGCTTCCTTCTGGAGGGCTCTGCCACCAACTCCTCTCGCAAACTGTGTCATCGGGTCCTCTGGTCTCGTAGCAGTTTTGAAAGGATGCTGTTAACGTGGCTGTAACGTAGTGACAAAAACGGGGGGGAACCTGCGTTCTCAATGGAAGCCATTATCCATGAGAATATTTAGAAAGAAGGAAACCCTTTCTTGGTATTACGGATTGACCGTCGCCCCGGTCGATCTTTTATTTAATTTTTGCAAAAGATGTATTTTACGTGTATGCATACATGCGATCGTTTATTTTGTTAATGTATCCAAAAAGATCAGATGGAATTTTGGTCCCTGATTTGTACCTCTGAAATTTGTTTCAGAGTTATGCACGTCTTGTGTTGGAGTGGAGGGTAGGTTTGGGAATGAAAAGATCCGGGAGTCTAGAAAGGAAGGCGACGATTGTGCACGGCCTTACAGGAGGGGTTTGGGAAATTGTTTTGGGGTCATTTAAATCCTAATTTCTTGTCCTCTTTTTACATAGCCAGTCTGTCCTTCTTTCCTTTAGTTTCTGATTACTGGTGAGAGAGAACTAATTTGGTTTAAGATCTGGATTAGTTCAGTGCTGCTTCACCTGGTCAGCTCTCGAGAGATAAAAGTCCTGGGCTTTCTTTTTTTTTTTTTTCTTCTTGCTAATGGTGCCACGAAAGGGGATCCTTGCTAGTTGTAATCCTGTGGGGAGAAACTAGTGGTGTGGCCCGTCCTCAAGGAACTGAAATCAACATCTCGTTTTCGCCTAGGCCTTCGACAGTTGTAATGTGATTAATGTTGAACATGACATGGAACCTCTTGCTCAAGAGCAGAAAGGTCCCAAACTCGTGAAGAGGAACCTGATTTTTCAGAGAGCCTTTGACTTAACACATACCTTAAATACATCCTTCCTTGAACAGAAAGCACAAGTTGGAGAATGAGTTCTCATTTCTGCTTATATCATTATTCTTTAGTGTTGCAATCTGGTTCCTAAGGAGGAAGAGGAAGGCAGCCCTGGAGTGGTTTCTTTACAGTAATTTCAACAGAAGAGTGAGAGATGGAACCCGAAGAAGAAAGGATTCGTTACAGCCAGAGATTGGTTAGTATTTTCTCCCCCACCACACCCTCCAGTTTTGAAGTAGGATAACTATTTTGTTTCCGTTTGTGAATATACTGTGAATCTGTGATTAAAACTTCTCAGGTGACTTTTTTGTGCACCATAGGCGGGGGAAAGGTGTATTAATATCGAATTTGGCTTTTGGCCAAAAATATTTAATTTTTATATATTTATCCTGTTTGGAAATGGAGTTATATGTAGCTTTTTTAGTTTTATTTTTTTAATTCTTTTTATTCTTTCAACAGTATGTTTCTCCATGAAGGCCTATATATGTAGCTTTTATAGAAACTATTGTATACCAAAGGATTTTGTGAATTACAATGTGACAAAGATTTCTAATTTTACAATACTAATATTGTCATACATCTGATTAAGTTAGATTAGAATATAAATTTTAGGGCCAAAGCTGTTTGGGGAAGGATAGTTCAATACGTTAAGATTTTGTTGTCCCAGGATTTGTGACTTTGAGCTTGGGAGTAGAACTATGGATTATTTTCTTTGATTTTATAAATTAACACTTTGGTAGCTTTGAAGGGTTGGTGGGATTGATTGAAGACAGGTAGGTAGAATGCTGGATGCTGATAAAGTTCTGTGTTTTGGGAGGAATGTATGAGATAGATATTGTTGAAAGAAATTTTAGACATTTAGAAATGTATACAGATATAAGGATTAGCTTACGTGTGTGAACAAATACTTGGCTCCTTTTTTTTTTTGAGATGGAGTTTCGCTCTTGTTACCCAGGCTGGAGTGCAATGGCGCGATCTCGGCTCACCGCAACCTCCATCTCCTGGATTCAGGCAATTCTGCCTCAGCCTCCTGAGTAGCTGGGATTACAGGCACGTGCCTCCATGCCCAGCTAATTTATTGTATTTTTGGTAGAGACGGGGTTTCACCATGTTGACCAGGATGGTCTCGATCTCTTGACCTCGTGATCCACCTGCCTCGGCCTCCCAAAGTGCTGGGATTACAGGCGTGAGCCACCGCACCTGGCCCTTACTTGGCTCCTTTAAGCCGTGCTTTCCTCTTAAGGTTTCCGTGTCGGAGTTTGAGAATTCAATTTTTGTTTTTCTTAGTCAAAGAGAGCTTTATTGGCACGGTGGCTCACGCCTGTAATCCCAGCACTTTGGGAGGCCGAGGCGGGTGGATCACGAGGTCAAGAGATCGAGACCATCCTGGTCAACACGGTGAAACCCCGTCTCTACTAAAAATAGAAAAATTAGCTGGGCACGGTGGCGCGTGCCTGTAATCCCAGCTACTCAGGAGGCTGAGGCAGGAGAATTGCCTGAACCCAGGAGGCGGAGGTTGCGGTGAGCCGAGATCGCGCCATTGCACTCCAGCCTGGGTAACAAGAGCGAAACTCCGTCTCAAAAAAAAAAAAAGAAATTTATGTTTGAAGAGTGGGCCATGAGGAAAGCCACAGAATTGTTTGTAGTATGGGAAATTTTCTGAACTGAAAGATCCAGAAGATTATTAAAGGAATTTATGGTGGTTTTATTTGGCTCTGCATTTTAGACTGAATTTAGGGGAAAGAAGAATGGTTCTCTAATCCATTTTCTGACCATCTGTACTCTTTTTGAGCAAATACTTCGTTATTTTTTATTTATTTATATTTATTTGTTTTGAGATGGAGTCTTGCTCTATCGCCCAGGCTGGAGTGCAGTGGCGAGGTCTCAGCTAACTACAACCTCCGCCTCCTGGGTTCAAGTGATTCCCCTGCTTCAGCCTCCCGAGTAGCTGGGACTACAGGCTTGCACTGCCACGCCCAGCTAATTTTGGTATTTTTAGTAGAGATGGGATTTTTCCATGTTGGCCAGGATGGTCTCCGTCTCCTGACCTCGTGATCCTCCTGCCTCGGCCTTCTAAAGTGCTGAGATTACAGGTGTGAGCCACTGCGCCCAGCCATGGCCTTATTTTTATTTTTTATTTTATTTTATTTTTGAGACAGAGTGTTGCCCAGGCTGGGGTGCAATGGCTCGATCTTGGCTCCTTGCAACCTCCGCCTCCCGGGTTCAAGCAATTCTCCTGCGTCAGCCTCTCGAGTAGCTGGGACTATAGGTGTGCACCACCACGCCCAGCTAGTTTTTGTATTTTTAGTGGAGACAGGGTTTTTCCATGTTGGAAAAGATGGTCTCCATCTCCTGATCTCATGATCCGCCCGCCTCGGCCTTCTAAAGTGCTGGGATTACAGGCATCAGCCACCTTGCCCAGCCATGGCCTGTTTTTTATTTTTCTTTTTTATTTTATTTTGTTTTTTTGAGACTGAGTTTTGCTCTGTTGCCCGGGCTGGAGTGCAGTGGTACAATCTTGGCTCACTGCAACCTCTGCCTCCTGGGTTCAAGTGATTCTCCTGCCTTAGCCTCCCAAGTAGCTGAAATTACAGGCATGCGTCAGCATCCCCGGTTACGTTTGTATTTTTAGTAGAGACAGGTTTCTCCATGTTGGTCAGGTTGGTCTCAAAACTCCCAACGTCAGGTGATCTGCCCGCCTAGGCCTCCCAAAGTGCTGGGATTACAGGTACGAGCCACCTCGCCTGGCCGTATTTTTGTTTTTATAGAGACAGGATCTTGCTCTGCCTAGGGTGAAGTTTAGTGGTGTGATCATAACTCACTGTAGCCTCAAAGAGTCTTCCATTCCAGCCTCCTGAGTAGCTAGGACGGACTATAGGTGCGTGCCACCATGCCAGGCTAATTTTCAAGTTTTTTTTTTTTTGACAGAGTCTCCCTCTGTTGCCAGGCTGGAGTGCAGCGTTGTGATCTCGGCTCACTGCAACCTCTGCCTCCCGGGTTCGTGTGATTCTCCTGCCTCAGCCTGCTGAGTAGCTGGGACTACAGGCACATACCACCACTATGCCTAGCTAATTTTTGTATTTTTAGTAGAGACGGGGTTTCACCATGTTGGCCAGAATGGTCTCGATCTCTTGACCTAGTGATCTGCCCGCCTCAGCCTCCCAAAGTGCTGGGATTACAGGTGTGAGCCACCACACCTGGCCACCCCCGTCTTTTTTTTTTTGTAGTGACAGAGCCTTCAGGCTGCTCTTGAACTCCTGGCCTCAAGTGATCCTCTCACCTTGGCGTTCCAAAGTGCTGGGATTACCAATGTGAACCACAGTACCTGGCCGCTTTTTTTTTTTTTAATGACTGCTAGAAAGGTTTGGTGTGTTTTGGAAAGTATATTCAGCATGCATATATTCCAGTGAGCCTAATTTCAGAGATTTGTCTCATTTCCAATTCATGTGTTGAGATTATAATCTTTAACTTTGTAGAGATTAAGCATATCGTAGTGGAATATTGTATCTTTGGGATTTATTTTTATTTTTATATTTCTTGAATTAAACTTTTGGGAACTAAAAAAGAGAAGATGCTATAAAACTTTTTTCCCAGGTAGTTATTGCTATATGGAATTCACTTTTATCATGTCAAGTTGTTAGGTAGATATTTAAGGGATTTTGCATTCAAGACTTCAAACGAAGAGCCTTTCCAGTGAGCAAAAGTTTTCACGTTATTTTTTTTTTTTTAATTTGAGACGGAGTTCTACTCTTGTCACCCAGGCTGGAGTGCAATGGCACTGTCTCTGCTCACTGCAGCCATGGCACTATGTCTGCTCACTGCAGCCATGGCACTATCTCTGCTCACTGCAACCTCTGTCGCCCGGGTTTAAGCGATTCTCCTGTCTCAAGCCTCCCGAGTAGCTGGGATTACAGGTGCCCACCACCACACCTGGCTAATTCTTCTATTTTTAGTAAAGATGGGTTTCACCATGTTGGCCAGGCTGGTCTCGAACTCCTGACCTCAGGTGATCCACCTGCCTTGGCCTCCCAAAGTGCTGGGATTACAGGCGTGAGCCACTGTACCTGGACTTTTGGGTTTTGTTGTTGTTGTTTGTTTGTTTTGAGGCCAAGTCTTGCTCTGTTTCCCAGGTTGGATTGCAGTAGCATGATCTGGGTTCACTGCAACCTCTGCCTTCTGGGTTCAGATGATTCTCCTGCCTCAGTGTCCTGAATAGCTGGGACTACAGGTGCCTGCCACCACACCCAGCTAATTTTTGTATATTTAGTGAAGACAGGGATTCACCATGTTGGCCAGGATGGTCTTGAACTCCTGACTTCGAGTGGTCCACCCACATTGGCCTCCCAAAGTGCTGGGTTTACAGGTGTGAGCCATTGTGCCTGACTTGTTTTTTTTTTTTTTTAACAAGTTAGGGAAGTGTAGTGGGAAGAAGATTGAAGCACTCATGATTTTTGTTTTGGTAAGGTTTCTTTTTCTTTTTTTCTTTTTTTTGAGATGGAGTTTTGCTCTTGTTACCCAGGCTGGAGTGCAATGGCGCGATCTTGGCTCACAGCAACCTCCGCCTCCTGGGTTCAAGCAGTTCTCCTGCCTCAGCCTCCCAAGTAGCTGGGACTACAGGCGTGCACCACCACGCCCAGCTAATTTTTTTTTTGTATTTTTAGTAGAGACGGGGTTTCACCATGTTGACCAGTATGGTCTCGATCTCTTGACCTCGTGATCAACCCGCCTCGGCCTCCCAAAGTGCTGGGATTATAGTGTGAGCCACCGCGCCTGGCCCTTCTTTTTTTCTTTAAATTGTGAGGCGATTGCTACCTGTTGCCTATATGAACCCTTAACTAGCATATATTTTCTTTTGTTTAATGTGCTATCTTAGCAGTCTTTGTGTAAGCGGGCACATAGATTTGGAGGGATCATTCTTAGTTGGTTTTTTTTTTTTTTGAGATAGGGTCTCTTTGTTGCCCACTTTGTGGTGCAATGGCATGATCACAGGTCACTGCAGCCTCGACATCCTCAGCTTAGGTGATCTTCCCACCTAAGCCTCCCAATACAGCCCTTTACCACCATGCCTGGCTAATTTTTGTGTTTTTTGTAGAGATGAGGTTTTGTCGTGTTCCCAAGGCTAGTCTCGAATTCCTGGGCTCAAATGATCTGCCCCCCTTGGCCTCCTAACAAGTCCTTTTGTGGAAAAAAAAAAACCAGAAATAACTAATGGTGGCTCATGTGTTTAATCCCAGCACTTTCAGGGGCTGAGACAGGGGAATCACCTGAGGTCAAGAGTTTGAGACAAGCCTGGCTAACATGGTGAAACCCTGTCTCTACTAAAAATACAGAAATTAGCTGGGCACTGGATGTGGTGGTACGTGCCTGTAATCCCAGCTACTTGGGAGGCTGAGGCAGAAGAATTGCTTGAACCTGGGAGTCGGAGGTTGCAGTGAGCCGAGATTTCATCACTGCACTCCATGCCACTGCACTCCATCCTGGGCGACAGAGTGAGACTCCATCTCAAAAAAAAATAAAAAATTAGCCGAGCGTGGATACAGGCGCCTGTAATCCCAGCTACTCAGGAGGTGGAGGTCGGAGAATCACTTGAACCCTGGAGGTGGATGGAGGTTGCGGTGAGCCGAGATCGTGCCACTGCACTGCAGCCTGGGGGTGACTGAGACTCTATCTCAAAAAAAAAAAGGCCGGGCAGGGTGGCTCACGCCTGTAATCCCAACACTTTGGGTGTCTGAGGCGGGCAGATCACTCAGGGTCTGGCATTTGAGACCAGCCTGACCAACATGGAGAAACCCACTCTACTGAAAATACAAAATTGGCCAGGCGTGGTGGCGCATGTCTGTAATCCCAGCTACTCAGGAGGCTGAGGCAGGAGAATCACTTGAACCTAGGAGGCAGATGTTGCAATGAGCCAAGATTGCGCCATTGCACTCCAGCCTGGGTAACGAGCGACACTCCATCACACACACAGACACAAAAATTGTTTTTGCCGGTTGTGGTGACTCAAACCTATACTCACAGCACTTTGGGAGGCCAAGGAGGGAGGATTGCTTGAGCCCAGGAGTTCAAGACCAGTCTGGGCAACATAGATCCTTGTTTCTCACCCAAAAAAATTGTTTTTTGGCTAGGCGCAGTTGCTAACTCTTGTAATTGCAGCACTTTGGGAGGCTGAGGTGGGTGGATCACCTGAGGTCAGGAGTTCGAGACCAGCCTGACCAACAAGGTGAAACCCCCCTGTCTACCAAAAATACAAAAATTAGCTGGGTGTGGTGGCAGATGCCTGTAGTCCCAGCTACTCAGAAGGCTGAGACAGGAGAATTGCTTGAACCTGGGAAGCGGATGTTGTAGTGAGTTGAGATCACGCAACTGCACTCCAGCCTGGGGGACAGAGTGAGACTCTGTCTCAAAAAAAAAAAAAAATTTTTTTTTGCCTTTTGCCAAGCTTTATTATTTATCTATTATGTGTGGAAAAGAAACGCCTTTGAAGGTGGTGTATGTATGTAGATTTGGAGCATAAGCTACACTTTCTGGAACTAGAATATTTTGCAGTGTTGGAGTTGAACAGCTAGGAAATGATGAGGGTGGATAAACAATGTTTGGCTTTTCTTAAGCAAGACTTAGTTTCTTTTTAAGTAATGAAAATATTAGTACTTTTGTATACACATTCCCAGAACAAAGCCAGATTTCTGAGGCAAGTTTATATACCTGAGGAGATACTAAAGTCGGAGGGATAGAAGCTTCCTTTTGATGCTGGGGTGGGTTGTTCTGAGGTAACAATGATTTATTTCTGTATTTTTTTTTTTTTTTTGGTAACAGGGTCTTACTCTGTTGCCCAGGCTGGGGTGCAGTGGCATGATCATACCTCATTGTAACCTCAACTGCCTAGCTCAAGTGATCCTCCCATCTCAGCATATAGCTGGGACTACAGGCATGTGCCACTATGGCTGGCTAATTTTTAATTTTTTCTGTAAAGGCAGGCTCTCCCTATTTTGCTCAGGCTGGTCTTGAACTCCCAGACTCAAGTGATCCACCTTGGCCTCCTAAAGTGCTGGGATTACAGGTGTGAGCCACTATGCCTGGTGTGCTTGTCAATCTGATGATGAAATTAAGAGCTTTTAGTGTTTTCACTTAGCAAAAATAAAATAAAATAGCTGTTCTAAAGGATGTTATATTATCACGTATTCAATCCTGTTAACCTGTCTTACATATAATTTTCTATGAAATAGCTAAATCATTTATCTGTTGCAAGGAACTGGGGCCACTGAAACTCTGGTAATAGTCCCACCTTTCCTTGGGTTGCCCTTGAAATTGTCTCCCCAAATTCAGCAGCAATTACCAGATTTATCTTTTTTTTTTTTAGATGGGGTCTTGCTTTGTTGCCCAGACCTGAGTGTGATGGCACTACCACTGCAGCCTCAGCCTCCCCGGGTGATCCTCCTACCTCAGCCTCCTGAGTGGCTGGGACCACGGGTGCACGCCGCCACACCTGGCCTTTTTTTTTTGGGGTGGGGGGTAATTTTAAAATTCTTTATAGAGATATGGAGATGGGTTTTCACTGTGTTGCCCAGGCTGGTCTCGAACTCCTGGGCTTCAGTGATCCTCTCTCCTGCCTGGAGGCCTCTCCAGCCTCCCCAGGTGCTGGGATTCTAAGTGTGAGCTGCTGTGCCCAATGCCATTATCACTCTGAGGTTTTTCTGACTGGGAATAGACTAGGCAAAATAGCGTATTTATTTTAAGACTTTTTTTTTCTAGTATGAAAGTATAATGTTAACAATTAGAAAAAAGTGTAGGTGGTCTACATTGTTGAATTAGTTTATTTCTAATTATTTTATGAGGTTTAGTATTGAGTCTGTGTTGGTAGAGAACACACTATTCTCATTGTTGAAGCCTCCCTCCTAATGATGTAGGAAAAACTTATTATCCATTTTTGAGTGATTCAAAAATGCAGATAATGAAGGAGCTAATTTTTTTTTTTTTTTTTTTTTTTTTGAGACAGAGTCTGTCTGTCACCCAGGCCGTAGTGCAGTGGCACAATCTTGGCTCACTGTAATCTCCGTCTCCTGAGTTCAAGTGATTCTCCTGCCTCAGCCTCCCGAGTAGCTTGGGATTACAGGTGCCTGCCACCGTACTCAGCTTAAGTTTTTGTGTTTTTAGTAGAAATGGGGTTTCACCGTGCTAGCCAGGATGGTCTTGATCTCCTGACCTCATGATCTGCCCGCCTTGACCTCCCAAAGTGTTGGGATTACAGGCGTGAGCCACCACACCCGGCCGAATGAGGATTATATTTAAGCCCTATCATTTTCTGTTGTTTTATTTTGCTGAGCACTAATCACTACTGTACTTTTGTGTATGGGTCTCCACTAGAGTATAAGTTCCTTGAGAATTGGTACTTTGTTTTTGTTTATACAGTGTGCTAGATGCTTCAAATAGAGCCTAACACATAGCAAGTGCTGAATAAATATTTGTTGATATTGTTGAAAGCCCTGATATATGCTCTTCTTTGCTACCAATTTTCTTGAATGTTAGAAGTAAGCCACTAGAATGGAGGAGGGTCTGGATGCAGTGACTCCTACCTGTGGTCCCAGCTACTCAGGAGGTTGAGGCGAAGTATCACTGGAGCCCAGGGGTTTAAGGTTGTCATGAGCTATGACTGTGCCAGTGCACTCCAGCTTGGGCTACAGGCAAGACCCTGTCCCTAAAAAAATTAATAAATTAGAATGGAGGACATTTTGGTGTGCAGGGATGAGGAGGATATCTGAATATTAGATCTTGCAGTGTAGATAGAACCAGATCTAAGCTATAAGAAGTAAAAACGTTGCACTTATATCAGAATACCACATTTATGGTATTTGGTATTTGGACCATTAGGACAAGTAATAAAGTGTCTAGTTGACTTTAAAGTTTAGTCTGGCTGGATGCGGTGGCTCACACCTGTAATCCCAGCACTTTGAGAGGCCAAGGTGGGTGGATTGCTTGACATCAGGAGTGTAAGACTACCCTGACCAACATGGAAAAAACCCGTTTCTACTAACAATACAAAAATTAGCTGGGTGTGGTGGCACACACCTGTAATCCCAGCTACTCGGGAGGCTGAGGCAGGAGAATCGCTTGAACCTGTGAGGCAGAGGTTTCTGTGAATTGAGATTGTGCCACTGCACTCCAGCCTGGGTGACAGAGTGAGACTCCATCTCAATAAATAAATAAAATTAATAAAAGTTTAGTCTGGGCCTGGCGCGGTGGCTCACGCCTGTAATTCCAGCACTTTGGGAGGCTGAGGCGGACAGATCATGAGGTCAGGAGATTGAGACCATTTGGTAACACCTTGAAACCCTGCCTCTAAAAAAAAAAAAAAAGAAAAAGTTTAGTCTGGTTTTTTTTTTTTTTTTTTTGAGATGGAGCCATGTTGGCCAGGCTGGTCTCGAACCTCTGACCTCGTCATCCTCCTGCTTTGGCCTCCCAAAGTGCTTGGATTGCAGGTGTGAGCCACCAGGCCTGGCCTTAAGCTCTTCTGTTCTAATCCTGTCCTAAACTGTGTCTAGGTTTTGGTGACCCTTAGACAGCCTCAAAGCTGTGAAGCTGCAAGTAATGATGTTTGTGTTATTCTCAGGTCTTGGCTTTGGTTATTAAGTCAGGGGATCGATACGTTATGTATATCATGTAGATAGATATACATTCTTTATATCTTTCTATTTTTTGGGGAAATGGACACTCTTAATTATGTTTCATTAATTTTCTCTGTTTATCTCATTTTTGGATTAGTACTTTATTTTTGCATTGCACTTTCTCATCAACAAGGGTTAAAATTCAGTAACCATTTATTATGTGCCAGGTGGTAGGCTAGGTTATTTCATATATATTACCTTATTTAATTCTTAAAACAACCCTGTAAGGTAGATGGTATAGTTTTATTTTTATTATTTTATTTTATTTTATTTTATTTTTCTTTATTTTTGAGTTAGAGTCTCGCTCTGTCGCCAGGCGCCAGGCTGGAGTGCAGTGGTGCAATCTCGGCTCACGTCAACTTTTGCCTCCCGGGTTCAAGCAATTCTCTTGTCTCAGCCTCCTGAGTAGCTGGGACTACAGGAGCGCGCCACCACACCTAGCCAATTTTTGTATTTTTATTAGAGACGGAGTTTCACCATATTGGCCAGGATGGTCTCGATCTCTTCATGATCCGCCTGCCTCTGCCTCCCAAAGTGCTAGTATTACAGGCGTGAGCCATGGCGCCTGGCCTTATTTTATTTTTTGATAGAGATGGACTTTTTCCATGTTGGTCAGGCTGGTCCCGAACTCCTGACCTCAGGTGATCTGCTTACCTTGGCCTCCCAAAGTGCTGGGATTACAGACGTGAGCCACCATGCTCAGCCGAGGTAGATGGTATAGTTTTAAACCTTAATTTCTCTTTAAATTATGGAGAGAGAGGCTCAGGGAGGGGCCATGACTTGCCCAAGATCACAGAGTTGGTAAGAGGTGAAATCAGACCTGGCACTCAAGTGCCCTGACTCCAAACTCCCAAGTTTCTTCTCTTACACCATCCAATGTCTCTTGTGTACTTTATACAGAAAACAGACTGGGTGCAGTGGCTCACGCCTGTAATCCCAGCACTTTGGGAGGCCGAGGTGGATGGATCATCTGAGGTCAGGACTTTGAGACCAGCCTGGCCAACATGGCAAAACTGCATCTCTACTAAAAATACAAAATTAGCTGGGCATGGTGGTGCATGCCTGTCGTCTTAGCTATTTGGGACGTTGAGGCAGGAGAATCGCCTAAACCCAGAAAATACAGGTCGCAGCAAGCTGAGATCGCGCCATCGAACTCCAGCCTGGGTGACGAGAGGGAAATTTCACCTCAAAAAAATAAAAATAATAATAACCACTCTTACTGCACTGTGTGTAGACTGAGTATTTTCTCTTTTTTTGATGCTACTTTAATGTTTTCTTTTTCTTTTTTTTTGAGATGGAATTTCACTGTTGTCACTCAGGTTGGAGTGCAGTGGTGCGATCTGGGCTCACTGCAACCTCCACCTCCTGGGTTCAAGTGATTCTCCCACCTCAGCCTCCTGAGTAGCTGGGATTACAGGTGTGTGCCACCACACTTGGCCAATTTTTGTAATTTTAGTAGAGATGGGGTTTCACCATATTGGCCAGGCTAGTCTGGAACTCCTGACCTCAGGTGATCCACCTGCCTTGGCCTCCCAAAGTGCTGGGATTACAGTCATGAGCCACCGCACCTGGCTTTCTTTAACATTTTCTTCCTAACATCTATCTGCTTGACATCCTGAATGAAATAACTATAAATATTTGATAGCCAGTGTTTGATCATGTTTCAAAAAAGGTGGCACATTCTTTCTTTTCATGAACTTTGAACTTATTGCACTTGATCTGTTAAAACAGCAGTATTGTGCAGTTAGTGTGTATGTCAAGGCTTTTATTTATGTGTGTCACTCATATCCTTGTTTTCTGTTTTAAATTTTAGGTTCTTGGGGTTTTTCTCTGTCTGTGAGTACTTGGTAAAAAGTTAAACCCTAAAGATAAAAGGCAGCAAATAGTGACCAAACGAATGTTTTTGGCAAATACATTGGTGAAGGCCTCCTTCAGGTAGGTAGAGAGGAGGAGGGAAGAGGGTGGCCTTTCAGTTGGTAAAGACAGCATAAGCTTTATACTACTACTATAAGGCCTATTCTATAGATCTCGAATAGATGAGCAGTACTTGAGGGGCACTGCTGATAATGTTGGGTAGAAATTTTAAACAACTTTGAAAGCCAAATATGGACATAGCCATTAAGTTTTGATTTGTCTTTTTTTTTTGGATACGAACTCTCATGTCCAGGCTGGAGTGCAATGGCATGATCTTGGCTCACTGCAACCTACACTTCCCAGGTCCAAGCGATTCCTGCCTCAGCCTCCCTAGTAGCTGGTATTACAGGCATGCGCCATCACGCCCAGCTAATTTTTTGTGTTTTTGGTAGAGATGGGGTCTCACTATTATTGGCCAGGCTGGTCTGCAACTCCTGACCTCAAGTGATCTGCCCATCTCAGCCTCCCAAAGTGCTTGGGATGACAGCATGAGCCACTGTGCCCAGCTGGTTTGTTTTTAATAGAACAGTGATTTGGCCAAAGTGGCATTTTGGGATTAAATCTCCAGTTTCAGGTCAGGGGCTGGTCTAGAAGGATATTCAGATAGCTTATCTTTTGAGATGACAGGAACCCTAAACTCTTAAGGCAGTGGTTTTCAAAGTGTGGCTCTCTCATTAGCAGCATCAGCTTTAACTGGGTGTCTGGGAACATGTTAGAATGCAAATTTTTGGGCCCCCCCCCAGAGTTACTGAACTAAAAACTCTGGAGTTGGAGCCCAGCAATCTGTGTTTTAACAAGGCAGGTGATTTTGATGCATGTAAAAGTTTGAGAACCATTGCTGTAGAATAGAAATGGAAAGGAAGAGATAAAAGCAAGACACATTGCCAGTGAAGGACTGACTAAACTTGGTGACGGATGGATAGCAGCATATTATAATAGAAAAGGGTGCTTAATTGGGGATGTTGAGCCTTGAATTTTGGTATCAAGTCTATTACCAACTGTGCTTTTATTTTTATTTCTTTTTAAGATGGAATTTTGTTCTTGTTGCCTAGGGTAGAGTGCAATGGTGTGATCTTGGCTCACTGCAATCTCTGCCTCCTGAGTTCAAGCGATTCTCCTGCCTCAGCCTCCCAAGTGGCTGGGATCACAGGCATGTGCCACCACGCTTGGCTAATTTTGTATTTTTTTTTTTTTTTGAGACAGAGTTTTGCTCTTGTTACCCAGTCTGAAGTGCAATGGCGTGATCTCGGCTCACCACAACCTCCGCCTCCTGGGTTCAAGCAATTCTCCTGCCTCAGCCTCCCGAGTAGCTGGGACTACAGGCGGGTACCACCATGCCCAGCTAATTTTTGTATTTTTTTAGTAGAGGCGGGGTTTCACCATGTTGACCAGGATGGTCTCGATCTCTTGACCTCGTGATCCACCCACCTCGGCCTCCCAAAGTGCTGGGATTATAGACGTGAGCCACCGCACCCGGCCTGAATTTTTTTTTTAGTAGAAACGGTGTTTCGCCATATTGGTCAGGCTGGTCTCAAACTCCTGACCTCAAGTCATCCACCTGCCTCAGCCTCCCAAAGTGCTGGGATTACAGGTGTGAGCCACCATGCCCGGCCTATTTTTATTTTATTTTATTTTTATTTTTTTGATACAGAGTCTTTCTCTGTTACCAAGGCTGGAGTGCAGTAGGTGATTTCGGATCTCTGTTACCTCTACCTCCTGGGTTCGGGCGATTCTTCTGCCTTAGTCTACCGAGTAGCTGGGACTACAGGCACGTGCCACCATGTCCAGCTAATTTTTGTATTTTTAGTAGAGATGGGGCTTTCACCATATTGGCCAGGTTGGTCTTGACCTCGTGATCCACCCGCCTTGGCCTCCCAAAGTGCTGGGATTACAGGTGTGAGCCACTGTGCCCGGCCTATTTTTATTATTGTTTTTTTGAGACAGAGTCTCGCTCTGTTGCCCAGGCTGGAGTGCAGTGGCTTGATCTCTGCTCACTGCAACCTCCGCCTCCTGGGTTCAAATGATTCTCTTGTTTCAGCCTTCCAAGTAGCTTGGATTACAGGTGCCTGCCACCATGCCCAGTTAATTTTTGTATTTTTAATGGAGATGGGGTGTTGCCATGTTGGCCAGGTTGGTCTTAAACTTCTGACCTCAGGCCATCTACCCACCTCGGCCTCCCAAAGTGCTGGGTTTACAGGTGTGGGCCACTGTACCCAGCCTCCAAGTGTGTGTGTGTGTGTGTGTGTGTGTGTGTGTGTGTGTGTTTTAAATGAGCTTCCACCTCTTGGGTTCAAGCAGTTCTCTTGCCTGATCTTGGCTCACTGCAACTTTCGCCTCCTGGGTTCAAGCGATTCTCGTGCTTCTGCCTCCCGAGTAGCTGGGATTGTAGGCACGCACTGCCACGCCTGGCTCTTTTTGTATTTTTAGTAGAGACAGGGTTTCACCGTGTTGTCCAGGCTGATCTCGAACTTCTGACCTCAAATGATGCACCCGCTTTGGCCTTCCAAAGTGTTGAGATTGCAGGTGTGAGCTACCACAGCCTGGAATTTTAAATCTAGCATAAAACATCTGTAAAGTAGTCTCAGATTGTGTTTCCCACATCATGCTTTGCGAAAGTAAGCATGAAGCCCTTTTTTTGTTGTTGAATTTTCACAAAACTAACTTCATGGTCATGACAACTCTCAACCCAGTTGCATATTTCCTTTATTCCTTTTAACATATGGAGAGATCACCTTATTTCAGTAACATAAGCATTTACTGTCTAGACATCAGTCATTAAGTTACAGCAGATTTCCTTTTGATATTCTCTCTTTTTTTTTTGTTTTTGAGATGGAGTCTCACTATATTGCCCAGGCTGGAGTGTAGTGGCATGATCTTGGCTCACTGTAACCTCTACCTCCCAGGTTCAAGCAGTTCTCCTGCCTCAGCCTCCGAGTAGCTGGGACTACAGGCGTTCGTCACCACACCCGGGTAATTTTTTATATTTTTAGTAGAGATGGAGTTTCACCATTTTGGCCAGTTTGGTCTTGAACTCCTGACCTCGTGATCCACCCGCATCGGCCTCCCAAGGTGCTGATGCTACAGTCATGAGCCACCACGCCTGGCTTGATACTCTTTTTGAAGGATAGGGAAATGAGAGAAAAGTCGTGGTGCTGTTGTGAGCAAATGTTAAATTATTATTAATTGCCCTGTAGCTGAAGACTCTATGATCACTCTGAAAAACTACCTCATGTGCTGGTTGTGGCCCTCAGCCTTAATCCATGTCTTTAGATTTTGGATTACAGATGTTAGGAACTTTTTTGTGTGTCAAGGCAGTAATCTGGCTAACTGACTCGTGTCTGATAGTGACCTCAAGATAATGTATATTCATAAATGTAGTCATCATTTTATAGTAGTTTTATAGTTTCCAAAGTACTTCTATGTCTCTTGTGTCTTTTTGTCATCTTAGTCTTTTGATCATCACCATTGTTGGGTTGAAGTTGCTAGAATTTGTGGACTGTATTACCTGTTGCATAATCCCAGAAGTTTCCATTTGCATGTCTTAATCTATGTGAATAAAGATGCCCTTGGAGTTCTATGGTACACACCCTGTAGAACTGTGCGCTAATGTTTCTACTCACTACTGAAGTCTGGATTCTGGATAGCTTACCCTTTCATATACTTTGATTGCATTCTGTGTTTACCTTTGTAGCCTTCGTGTAACTACAATTAACATTACTAGTGTAAGTATTTGTTTAATATCTGACTTTTTCACTAGACCAGAAACCTTTTTTGGGGGATAAGGTAAAGGAATTGAAACTAGGAGACAAAAGCCCAATCTCATGGATAAGAGCACACATTGATTGAATGTATACTGTGTGCTTGGTACTGGCGTTTTCCATATACTCACTAATTTAATTCTCAAGAACCCTTTGAAATGGATTCTTTGACTCCCATTTTAGTTTTGGAAATAAATGCAAAGTGCAGTTAAATAACTTGTCTCAGGTTATCCAGTTAAGAGACTGAGCCAGAATTCAAAGTAAACAGTCTGGTGATTCCAGAGCATACTAAGTTATACTGCCTCTTCATCAACTTTGTTGGGACACAGCTTATAAGTGTTTTGCTGATGGATTTAGGGTGTCTCCCAAGTCATCTTTTCTCATTCAGGAGATTCGTTCACTTAAACAAATGTTTGTTGAGTGCTTATGTTGTACTAAGCATTTTATTTGGGTCTTCCAAATGATGTGGTTTCAGATAATGTTGATTGCTTTGAAGAAACTACGAGGATGATGATATACTTGTAGGATAGAGAATTAAGTCGTCAGTGAAAGGCTTCCTGAGAAGATGGCATTTTGTACTGAGATCTGAGTGTTGAATAGCCCATCTTGTGATGTTCAAGGGGTCGGGACCAGATCTGGGCGGAGAGAACTCTAGGTATAGGGAACAGGCAATGCAAAGCCCCAAGGTAGGAATGAGAAAATAAAACTAAGCATTTAACCATGTTCAGATACCATGTAGGGCTCTGGGTTACAGTAATTAATAAAACAGGTATGGTCCTTCTGTCATGGAGCTTCTGATCTGGTGGAAAAGTCAGACATGAAACAAATACTAGAATGTTAATTATAGTTACACAGAGGGCTACAAAGGTAAACACAGGCTGCAATGAGTGTATATGATAGAGTGAGCGAATCCAGACTTCAGCGGGTAGAACATTAGAAAACACTTTCCTGAGAAAGCCTTTGAAGTTGAGACCTGAAGGGTGACTAGGAGGTAGCCAGGCAAAGATGCAGAGTGATTAGCACATGCAGAAACTGTTAAGGTTGGCAAGAATTTGCCATGTTTGAGAAACCTGCTAGCCAACTAAACAAAACACCAAAAGGCCATTGTAACTGAAGAGACATGAGTGGATGAGAGTTAAAATCTTGACAAGGTAGACAAGTCAGATTGAATAGGGTGTTACCCTGAAGACTTTGGGAAGGCAGAAGTTCAGCAGAGTAGTAATGGGTTTGGACTAATATCAGTGGGCAATGTAGAGAAAGGGTCAGGGAGAGGGCAAGAGTAGATTTGGGGAGATTAATTAGGAGGCTACTATAATGGTTCAGATAAGATATGATTTGGTATGGTCGAGTGCTGACAGAATTATAGAGGAAATTGGTTCTATGCTTGAGAGTCTATGATTGATTCTATGATTGAGAAATATATATGAAATAGAATCACAGGACTTTTCATTGAATGTTTTGAGGGTCAGTGTAAAGGACGTAATACATGGCCGGGCTCGGTGGCTCACACCTATAATCCCAGCACTTTGGGAGGCTGAGGTGGGTAGATGACGATGTCAGGAGATCAAGACCATCCTGGCCAATATGATAAAACCCTGTCTCTACTAAAAATACAAAAATTAACTGGGCGAGGTGGTGGGTGCCTGTAATCCCAGCTACTCGGGAAGCTGAGGCAAGAGAATCATTTGAATCAGGGAGTCAAAGGTTGCAGTGAGCAAAGATCGCACCACTGCACTCCAGCCTGGTGACAGAGCGAGACTCCATCTCAAAAAAAAAAAAAAAGGTAAATATAAGCATGACTCCCCAAGTTTTCCTAGTTCTTTTATTGAAATAGGGTACACTGAAGGAAGAGCAGGTTTGAGGACTGAGCAAAGGAGCCTAAGTTCAGTTTTGAAAAAGTTTAAAAAGGTTAAACGTGAAGTGCTTGTGAAATATCACAGTAGAACTGTTGAGTAGGTAATTGGGCATGATTCTGGGCCTCAGGAAGGACTTATTGGCATATGATTGGGTCTTTTTTTTTTTTTTTTTTTTTTCTTTTTTTTTGAGAAGGGGTCTCACTCTGTTGCCCAGGCTGGAGTGCAGTGGTGCCATCTCAGCCCACTGCAGCCTGTGCCTTCCACGTTCAAGTGATTCTCCTGCCATAGCCTCCTTAGTAGCTGGGCCTACAGGCGCCTGCCACCACACTTAGCTAATTTTTGTAATTTTAGTAGGGACCAGGTTTCACAGTGTTGGCTAGGCTGGTCTCAAACTCCTCATCTCAGGTGATCCGCCTGCCTTGGCCTCCCAAAGTGCTGGGATTACAGGCGTGAGCCACAGTGCCTGGCCCCATGTATCTTTTCTATTACTTATTTTTTCTTCTTTTTTTTTTTGAGACGGAGTTTCACTCTTGTTACTCAGGCTGGAGTACAATGGCACGATCTCGGCTCACCGCAACCTCCGCCTCCTGGGTTCAGGCAATTCTCCTGCCTCAGCCTCCTGAGTAGCTGGGATTACAGGCACGCGCCACCATGCCCAGCTAATTTTTTTTGTATTTTTAGTAGAGACGGAGTTTCACCATGTTGACCAGGATGGTCTCGATCTCGACCTCGTGATCCACCCGCCTTGGCCTCCCAAAGTGCTGGGATTACAGGCGTGAGCCACCGCGCCTGGCCTATTACTTATTTTTTCTTAAGATGGAGTCTCACTCTGTTCCCCAGGCTGGAGTGCAGTGGTGCGATTCAGCTCACCGCAACCTCCACCCTCCCCACTCTGCCACCCCAACCGGTTCAAGCAATTCTTGTACCTTAGCCTCCTGAGTAGCTGGGACTACAGGTGCATGCCACCACACCTGGCTAATTTTTTGTATTTTTAGTAGGTTTCGCCATGTTGCCCAGGCTGGTCTCGAACTCCTGAGCTCAGGCAGTCCACCCACCTCGGCCTCCCAAAGTCTAGGATTGTAGTTGTGGGCACTGTGCCTGGTCTTTTCTATTATTTCTTATGTTATGCTTCCAAGGTTCTGATTATGGTGTTCTCATTTTTTGTGATTTTCCCACTCTATAAGGTCACTGGTGGGTGGGATGGACACTGGACTTTGGCAATAGACCGGCTTTTGAATTTTAGCCTGTAAACTCTGTAATATTACTTAATCTTGTTGAACTTTACTTTTTCATTTGTGTAATAATGAAAATAAAACTAACTGTTTGGAAATAGTTTCTAAGTGCTTAGTTAACTTTAAAGGGTTTGCCATTGTAGGCCCCAACTCCTTAGCCTGATACTCAGGCCCCAGTTGACTTACAAATTCCAGTCAAACCGGGCCGGGCGCGGTGGCTCACGCCTGTAATTCCAGCACTTTGGGAGGCTGAGGCTGATGGATCACGAGGTCAAGAGATCGAGACCATCCTGGTCAACATGGTGAAACCCTGTCTCTACTAAAAATACAAAAAATTAGCTGGGCATGGTGGCACGTGCCTGTAATCCCAGCTACTCAGGAGGCTGAGGCAGGAGAATTGCCTGAACCCAGGAGGTGGAGGTTGTGGTGAGCCGAGTTCGCGCCATTGCACTCCAGCCTGGGTAACAAGAGCGAAACTCTGGCTCAAAAAAAAACAAAAAAAAACAAATTCCAGTCAAACCAAGCTGCGTGCCCACTTGTTTTTTTCCACATACATGTAATATCCTGTCTCTCAGTTTTTACCCTAGCTTTCATCCTCTAAAGCCCATTTGAAATACCGTGTGTTGAAGGAATCCCGTTTTTCTGAGTCCTCGTAGTTTTTTCTCCTTTCCTCTCTTATCTAACTGGATATAAAATAGAAAGTTGATGGCCGGGCATAGTGGCTCATGCCTGTAATCCCAACACTTTGGGAAGTCAAGGCAGGTGGATCACTTGAGGTCAGGCGTTTGAGACCAGCCTGGCCAACGTGGTGAAACCCCATCTCTACTAAAAATACAAAAATTATCGTGGTGTGGTGGTGGGCACCTGTAATCCCAGCTACTCAGGAGGCTGAGGTGGGAAAATCGCTTGAACCTGGGAGGTGGAGGTTGCAGTAAGCTGAGATGGTGCCACTGCACTCCAGCCTTGTCAACAGAGGGAGACCTTGTGTCTCAATTAAAAAAAAGAAAGCCAGAAGTGGTGGCTCACGCCTGTAATCCCAGCACTTTGGGAGGCCGAGATGGGCGGATCACAAGGTCAGTAGTTCAAGACCAGCCTGGCCAATATGGTGAAACCCTGTCTCAACTAAAATTACAAAAATTAACTTGGCGTGATGGCGGGCACTGTAGTCCTAGTTACTCAAGAGAGTGAGTCAGGAGAATCGCTTGAACCCGGGAGGTGGAGGCTGCAGTGAGCCGAGATCGTGCCACTGCACTCCAGCCTGGGTGATGGAGCAAGACTCCATCACAAAAAAAAAAAAAAAAAATGAAAGAAAGCATGATACTATTCAAATCATTGAGACTCTTAATTTTACTGATTGGTTAATAATGCATGGTTTCATGACAACAAAGTAGAATGTAATAAAATTAATTCACTTTATTTAATGGTTACATGCTGATGGTAATACTGTAATTATTAGGAAGGTGGTGGTTAGATTACAGTCAAAGAGAAGGGGAGCCAAGGACTAAGAATTTGCTATATCTAATTGCCCCACTTACTCTAGTCATTAGTGACAAAAGGAACAGACTGTTCATGTCCCTTGAAACCTTTGTTTTACTCTGTACTCACTAGACTTCTTTTGTTTTTAAGAGATGGGGGTCTCACTATTTTCAAAAGCTGGTCTCAAACTCCTAAGCTCAAGTGATCTTCCCACCTCAGCTCCGGGCTACTTTCATAATTAATTTTTGGTTTTTTTTTTTGAGATGGAGTCTCCTTCTGTCACCCAGGCTGGAGTGCAGTGGCGCGATCTGGGCTCACTGCAGCCTCTGCCTCCTGGGTTCAGGCAATTCTTCTGCCTTAGCCTCCCAAGTAGCTGGGACTATAGGTGTGTGCCACCATGCTCGACTAATTTTTATATTTTTTGGTAGGGATGGGGTTTCACCATGTTGGCCAGGCTGGTCTCAAACTCCTGGCCTCAAGTGATCTGCCTGCCTTGGCCTCCCAAAGTGCTGGGATTACGGGCATGAGCCACCGCGATCGGCTTATTAAGTGCTTACAGTATAAAATAACTATGTATAGCACTTACCAAAGTTGCCATTTTATATTTCTTTGGAGTATTATTTGATTATTCCACTGTTAGGGTATACACATAATTAAAGGCTGCTATCATGTCTTTTCTCACCATTTCATGACTGTGCTTGGTATAATGCCTTATTAGGTGCTTAATGTTTTGTTTTGTTTTCTGTGAATGTTCCCATCTAAAATGCTCTTCCTCCAGCCTTGTTCTGTTTTCTTGGTAAGTTCCTAATTACCCCCTAAAGCTCCCAGAGATTGACCTTTTCTTGCACTCTCCTCCGTTGTATTCCCAGAACATTTTATATGTATTTCTGTTGTGGGACCAGTCACTTTGTATTATGTGTTGCTTAATGATGGGGATATGTCCTGAGAAATGCTTCGTTAGGCGATTTCGTCATGCGAATGTCGGAGAATATACTTGCACAAACCTAGATGGCATAGCCTACTGCGCACCTAGACAATGTGGTATAGCCTATTACTCTTAGGCTACAAACCTGTCCAGCATGTTACTTTATATTGAATATTGTAGGGAATTGTAGCACAATTATACGTATTTGTGTTTCCTAAACGTAGAAAAGACTGTGAGCCCAGCACTTTGGGAAGCTGAGGTGGGTGGATCACCTGAGATCAGGAGTTTGAAACCAGCCTGACCAACATGATGAAACTCCATCTCTACTAAAAATACAAAATTAGCCGGGCATGGTGGCACATGCCTGTAATCCCAGCTGCTTGCGAGGCTGAGGCAAGAGAACGCTTGAATCCAGGAGGCAGAGGTTGCGGTGAGCTGCGATTGTGCCATTGCACTTCAGCCTGGGCAACAAGAATGAAACTCTGTCTCAGAAAATAAGTAAATAAATAAAATAAAAAATAAGAAAAGACACACTAAAACTATAGTTCTTTGTTTGTTTGTTTTGGTTTTTTTTTTTGGAGACAGAGTCTTGCTCTGTTGCCAGGCTGTAGTGCAGTGGTACAGTCTCAGCTCACTGCAACTTCTGCCTCCTGGGTTCAAGCAATTGATTCCCCTGCCTCAGCCTCCTGAGTAGCTGGAACTACAGGTGCACACCACCACGCCTGGCTAATTTTTTGTATTTTAGTAGAGACGGGGTTTCACCATGTTGTCCAGGATGGTCTCTATCTCCTGACTGCCAGTGATCCGCCCGCCTCGGCCTCCCAAAGTGCTTAGGATTACAGGTGTGAGCCACCATGCCCAGCCAAACTATAGTATTACAGTATTACAGGACTGCTGTTATATATATGATTGTTGACTGAAATGTCATTAAGTGACATGTCTGTATTTGACCATGAGTCTCTTTTTACCTGGTAAGGATAGATTTCTTTAAACAAGGAGTATGTCTCATTCAAGTGCTCAAAAAATGTGTATTGAATTGAACAAAAATGTGTTATGTAGTCCTAAAAGTACATATAGAGAGAACACAACAACCGAATTTCAGCAGTGCAAAGAACCTTCCTGATTAGGTTGGTAGTCAGGAAGCGTAGGTTAGTTATCTAGCTTTATTTTATTCATCTACAAGTTTCTTAGTTTTAACAATTTAAGCCAGTTGTTTTCAGAATGTCCCCAGACCACATTATCTGGGAACTAGTTAGAAATGGAATTCTTGGGCCTGGCATGGTGGCTCACACCTGTAATCCCAGCACTTTGGGAGGCTGAGGCGGGCAGATCACCTGAGGTCAGGAGTTTGAGACCAGCCTGGCCAACATGGCAAAACCCCATGTCTACTAAAAATACAAAAAAATAACCAGGCATGGTGATGTGTGCCTGCAATCCTACCTGCTAGGAAGGCTGAGGCAGAAGAATCACTTGAACCTGGGAGGCAGAGGTTGCAGTGAGCCGAGATTGCACCACTGCACTCCAGCCTGGGTGACAGAGCAGGACTCCATCTCAAAAGCAAAAAACGGAAAAGAAATGGAATTCTTGGATCCTATCCCAAATGTACTGAATCAGAAACTCTGGGAGTGGGGACTCAACAGCCTGTGTTTCAACTAGTTCTCCAGGTGATTCAGATGGTAAAGTTTGAGAACCATTGGAACTGTTGTAGCAGTTTTTCTGTTTGTTTAAAAAAAAAAAAAGTAACTAGAGGTCGCTACCTTAATTTCAAACTTCACAGATGAAAGGTACTTTAAAATCGTTTCTTCATAATTCCTGCCAGTTGAATTTGCTGACATTTTTCTAAACCACTAATGGTATCTTAGACACAGTGTCCTTAAATCACAGGCAGTAGATTTAAGTTTTTGAAGACTGCTTCTTTCCCCCATGCTCCTAAAGTCTTAAGTCTTATTTATTTATTTATTATTTATTTTTTTAGAGATGGGGTGGTCACCATGTTGGCCGGGCTGGTCTCAAACTCTTGACCTCAGGTGATCCACCCATCTCGACCTCCCAGTGTGCTGGGATTACAGGTGTGAGCCACTGCACCTGACAAGTCTTACTTAAATAACCTTCAGTGAGTAGAGAATGGGCCCATTACTATGCCCTTCCTGGTGACACCAGTGAACCAAGCCAGGGCAAGTAAGTGTACCCTGCAGCCCTGCCAGTCAAAGGTTGCCTCTTCTTTTTTTTTCCCCCTTTCTTTCTTTTCTTTTCTTTTTTCTTTTGAGATAATCTCGCTCTGTCACCCAGGCTGGAGTGCAGTGGCGTGATCTTGGCTCACTGCAACCTCTGCGTCCCAGGTTCAAGTGATTCTTCTGAGCCTCCCAAGTAGCTGGGATTACAGGTATCCACCACCATGCCCGGCAGATTTTTGTATGTTTAGTAGAGACAGGGTTTCTCCATGTTGGTCAGTCTGGTCTTGAACTCCTGACTTTGGGTGATCTGCCCACTGCGGCCTCTCAAATTGCTGGGATTACAGGTGTGAGTCACTGCGCCTGGCCTCTTTTTGTTTTTTTTAAAGAGATGAATCTCTCTATGTTGGTTGCCCAGTCTGGTCTTAAACTCCTAGGCTCAAGTGATCTTTCTGCCTCAGCCTCCCAAAGTACAGGGATTACAGGCATGAGCCACTATGACTGGCCCAAAGGTTGTAAGGCTGCTGCTGCTTTTTTTTTTTTTAAAAAAAGACAGAATCTTGCTCTGTCACCCAGGCTGGAGTGCAGTGGCACGATCTTGGCTCACTGCAACCTCTGCCTCCCAAGTTCAAGTGATTCTCCTGCCTCATCTCCCTAGTAGCTGGGATTATAGGTGTGCACTACCACATCTGGTTGTTTTTATACTTTTTTTAGTAGAGTCCCGGTTTCACTGTGTTGCCCAGGCTGGTCTCCTGACCTGAAGTGATCTGCGCACTTTGGCCTCCCACAGTTTTGGTTACAGGTATGAGCCACCACACCTGGCCTACTCCTGGGTTCTTAGCTTCAGTTCCTGGTTGATGGGTGGTGTCACCAATTGAGAGAGAATACTGTGGTTTGGGGGTTGGGTGCGGTGGTTCACGCCTATAATCCCAACACTTTAGGAGGCTGAGGCAGGAGAAGTGCTTGAGCATAGGAGTTCCAGACTAACCTTGGCAACATGGCAAAATCCCATCTCTCCAAAAAATAGAAAAATTAGCCAGCTGTCATGGCACGTACCTGTAGTTCCAGGTACTTGGGAGGCTGAGGTGGGAGGATCACTTGAGCCTGGGAGGTCAAGGCTGCAGTGAGCCATGATTGCACCACTGCACTCCAGCTTGAGAGACAGTGAGACCTTATCTTGAAAAAAAAAGAAAAGAAAAGAGAATACCATGGTTTTATCCAAAAGTTAAGAATATAGGCTGGAGGACCATCCTGGGCAACATGGCAAGACCGTGTCTTAAGAAAACCTTAAAAAAAGTTACAAGTAGGCTGGCTTAGTGGTTCATGTCTGTAATACCAGCACTTTGGGAGGGCAGGGCAGGGCAGGTGGATCACCTGAGGTCAGGAGTTTGAAACCAGCCTGGCCAACATGGTGAAACCCCACCTCTACCAAAAATACAAAATAATTAGCTGGGCGTGGTAGCGGGTGCCTGTAAGCCAAGTTTCTTGGGAGGCTGAGGCAGGAGAATTGCTTGAATCTGGGAGGTGGAGGTTGCAGTGAGCCGAGATCGCGCCATTGCACTCCAGCCTGGGCAACGAGCGAAACTCCATCTCAAAAAAAAAAAAAAAAAAGTTACAAGTATACTTTTGATTTATTTATATTAACCTTTATGTCTCTAGTTGCATATTTATATCACCAATTATTTATTGAGTCTACTTTATGAAGAACCTTACCAGAGATTCTGGGTTATGATTTGGATAGATTCGGATCACTTTTTATTAGGTAGAACTAGTTAAAAAACACTATATTTTAATTACTACATGGATTACTTAATTTTTCTTTAGGCCTGTTGCCTCATGCTCGCCCAAGTCAAAGGTTGATAAATACTACTCATTTAGTTTTGTGGGCACTTTCTCAGTTTATCCCCCTCTCTTTGGACTGTCACTCCACATTGTCCTCTATATCATTTATGAAAATATAAGAAACTGTCCTAAACATTATATTTTGGGGAATATAAGCATCTGAAGTTATCTATCCGTTTACTTCTGTCTCTTATTTTTTAGCCGTTTCTTCATATGTGAAACAATTTTTCCATATTGTTTTGGGGGTACATGTGATACTTTATTAAATGCATAGATTGTAATGACCAAGTCAGAGTATTTGGGGTATCTTATCACCTTGAATATTTAATATTTTTAGGTGTTAGGAACATTTTAAGTCCTCTTTTGAAGCTATTTTGAAATATACAATTCATTGTTGTAAGTTCTAATGTTCAATAGCAGAGTAGGGTAATTATAATAATATAATATATCACCCTACTCTGCTATTGAACATTAGAACTTACTCCTTTTTTTTTTTTTTAAAGATGGGGTTTCACCATCATGGCCAGGCTGGTCTTGAACACCTGACCTCAGGTGATCCACCTATCTCGGCCTCCCAAAGTGCTAGGATTACAGTGTGAGCCACCACGCCCAGCAGAACTTATTCCTTCTAACTGCATCTTCATGCCCATTAACCAGCCTCTATGCATCCCCTTGCCCCCCATACACATACACACCCTTCCCAGCCCCTGGTGTCCATCATTCTATTTTGTCTTTATGACATCAACTTTTTTAGCTCTAATGTTTGAGTGAGAACACGTGATACTTGTCTTTCTGTGCCTGGCTTATTTCACTTTACTTGATGTTCTCCAGTTCCATCCATGTTGCCAAAAATGACAGGATTTCTTTCTTTTTTATGGCTGAATAGTATTTCATTATCCATATATACCACGTTTTCTTCATTCATTTGTTGATGGATACTTGGTTGATTCCATATCTTTGGTATTGTGAATACTGCTGAAAAATGTGGAATGCAGGGCGGCTGGGCATGGTGTCTTACGCCTGTAATCCCAGCGCTCTGAGGGGCCAAGGTGGATGGATCACCTGAGGTCAGGAGTTTGAGAGCAACATGGTCAATGTGGTGAAACCCCATCTCTACTAAAAATACAAAAAATTACCTGGGCTGGTGGTTTGTGCCTGTAATCCCAGGTACTTGGGAGACCGAGGCAGGAGAATTGCTTGAACCTGGGAGGCAGAGGTTGCAGTGAGCCAAGATTGTGCCTCTGCATTCCTGCCTAGGCAACAGAACGAGACTCCGTCTCAAAACAACATTTTATGTTTTGAGTTTCTCCATTATGGAATCCATGTGACCATTCTGACAGCACATTCAGGAAAGCCTCCGTTGATACTTGTGGAATCCTAAGTTAAGTTGGAACTTTGGGGGGTTCTCAGCAACCGTGAGCCAAGGAACTCCAATGGGTAAAAGAGGAGGAGTTTCAAGCAGCATGGTCAGTGTCAAGTCATTAGTTGTGGTGGTATAGGCGTCTCAAGTATCCTGTGTAAGAATAGCCATCTCATTTTGCCTAGATTGAGAGTCTTCTAATCACCCAGCCACATCATTTTTTTTTTGTTTTGAGACGGAGTTTCACTCTCATTTTTAAGACTGGAGTGCAATGGCTCAAGCTCAGCTCAGTGCAACCTCTGTCTCCTGGGTTCAAGCGATTCTCCTGCCTCAGCCTCCGGAGTAGCTGGGATTATAGGCATGTGCCACCACACCTGGCTAATTTTGTATTTTTAGTAGAGACAGGGTTTCTTCTTGTTGGTCATGCTGGTCTCAAACTCCCAACCTCAGGGGATCTGCCAGCCTCAGCCTCCCAAAGTTCTGGGATTACAGACATGAGCCACTGCACCCAGCCTACAATCTTTTTTTTTAAGACAGAGTCTCACTCTGCCACCCAGGCTGAAGTGCAGTGGTGTAATCTTGGTTCACTGCAACCTCTGCTTACCGAATTCAAGCAATTCTTCTGCCTCAGTCACCCGAGTAGCTGGTAATACAGGCATGTGCCATGATGCCTGGCTAATTTTTGTACTTTTTTTTTTTTTTTTGAGACGGAGTTTCGCTCGTTACCCAGGCTGGAGTGCAATGGCGCGATCTCGGCTCACCGCAACCTCCGCCTCCTGGGTTCAGGCAATTCTCCTGCCTCAGCCTCCTGAGTAGCTGGGATTACAGGCACGCGCCACCATGCCCAGCTAATTTTTTGTATTAGTAGAGACGGGGTTTCACCACGTTGACCAGGATGGTCTCGATCTCTTGACCTCGTGATCCACCCGCCTCGGCCTCCCAAAGTGCTGGGATTACAGGCTTGAGCCACCGCGCCCGGCCCAATTTTTGTATTTTTAGTAAGACAGTCTTTCACCATGTTGTCTAGGCCTGTCTTGAACTCATGACTTTATGATCTGCCCGCCTTGGCCTACCAAAGTGCTGAGATGATAGGCCTGATCCACTGCTCCCAGCCTTTTTTTCTTTTCTTTTCTTTTCTTTTTTTTTGAGATATACTCTTGCTCTGTCACCCAGGCTGGAGTGCAGTGTAGCAATCTTAGCTCACTGCAGCCTTGATACCTGCCCCCAGGCTCAAGTGATCTTCACGCCTCAGCTTCCTGAGTAGCCGGGACTGCAGGCACATGCTACCATGCCTGGCTAATTTAAAAATTTTTTTGTAGGCCAGGCGCGGTGGCTCAAGCCCGTAATCCCAGCACTTTGGGAGGCCGAGGCGGGTGGATCACGAGGTCAAGAGATCGAGACCATCCTGGTCAACATGGTGAAATCCCGTCTCTACTAATACAAAAAAAAAAATTAGCTGGGCATAGTGGCATGTGCCTGTAATCCCAGCTACTCAGGAGCCTGAGGCAGGAGAATTGCCTGAACCCAGGAGATGGAGGTTGCGGTGAGCCGAGATCGCGCCATTGCACTCCAGCCTGGGTAACAAGAGTGAAACTTCGTCTCAAAAAAAAAAAAAAAAAAATTTTTTTTTGTAGAGACATGGTCTTTCTATGTTGCCCAAGCTGGTCTTGAACTCCTGGACTCAAGCAGTCCTCTCACCGTGGCCTCCCAAAGCGCTAGAATTATAGAAGTGAACATAAGTTTTAAGACCTACGTTACAGTAGAACTATTGGCTAAAATTCCTTAATCTTATTCTGTTGTAATAATCATTTGAATGGCTTAAGTATGCCTATTTATGTTAGTCATATTTGTTTCTGCTGAAGCTCTAATGAAAATAGAATGATAAGCTGGCACATGTCCATTTGAAGTGAAATCTGTCTGCTCATTTCATAAGAATCCAGTAGGTTCCTTGTCACAGCACTTTAGACTAGGGGCACCGGTTTAGTTGTGAAATAATCTGTGTTCAGTTTCTGAAAACGAGAAGTTCCATTGGGTGTAGTCCTTTTTTCATATGCTGTTAAATTCCGAAAACAGTTGATTGACTAGTTGTACTGTAGGATTTGTAGGGTTTTTTTTTTTTTTTTTTAGTTGGAGTCTTGCTCTGTTGCCCAGGCTGGAGTGCAATGGTGCGATCTCTGCTTATAGCAACCTTCACCTCCTGGGTTCTAGTGTTTCTCCTGCCTCATGCTCCCTAATAGATGGGATTACAGGTGCATGCCACCATGCCCAGCTAATTTTTGTTTTTTTACTATCTATGGGGTTTCACCATGTTGGCCAGGCTGGTCTTGAACTCTTGACTCAGGTGATCCACCCACCTCAGCCTCCCAAGGTGCTGGGATTACAGGCATGAGCCACCGCACCCAGCTATACTCTATTATTATTATTTTGAGAGGGAATCTCGCAGTACCACTCAGGCTGGAGCGCAGTGGTGCAATCTCAGCTTACTGCAACCTCTGCCTCCCAGGTTCAAGCAAGTCTCCTGCCTCAGCCTCCCTAGTAGCTGGGATTACAGTTGCCTGCCACCATGCCCGGTTAATTTTTTGTATTTTTAGTAGAGATGGGGTTTTACTCTGTGGGCCAGGCTGGTCTTGAACTCCTGACCTCGTGGTGTGAGCCACTATACCCAGCTATGTTGTATTATTAATTTGACATTAAAAAGACTCCTTTCGAAATTGTAATTAAATAAGAGGATATTACAAAGAACTTGACAAAAATTAAAATAGGATTTTTCAATGCATCAAGTTTTCTGTAATTTTTTTCATATTGATCAGTTTTTTGGAATGTGGAACTGATGACTCTTCCATAGCTTTTTAGTGTTTTTGCCTCAACTTTGATAGAATCAATACCTTGGGCAAGTCAATGAAGAAGAAGCTTTAAGGGCCTAGTGATAAAAGTTATATGTGTTGGTTGTGAAAATACAAGAAAGGTAAAGAAAATGACAGACGGGTATGGTGGCTTGAGCCTGTAATCCCAACACTTCGGGAGGCTGAGGTGGGTGGATCACTTGAGGTCAGGAGTTCAAGACCAGCCTGGCCAACATGGTGAAACCCCGTCTCTACGAAAAGTGCAAAAGTTACCTGGACGTGGTGGCGGGTGCCTGTTGTCCCAGCTACTTGGGAGGCTGAGGCACGAGAATCGCTTGAACGTGGGAGGCAGAGGTTGCAATGAGCCAAGATTACACCACTGCACTCCAGTCTGGGCAACAGAGTGAGACTCTAAAAAAAAAAAAAAGTGTGTGTGTGTGTGTGTGTAGAGAGAGAGAGAAAGTGTCATTTATAATACCAGGCCTAACGATCATTACTACTTTAAGCATATTCCTAGTTTTTTTTCCACGCATACAGGTATTTTTTTGTAACTGAGATTGTATTTGGTAAAGTTGTATACCTTCCTTTCTAAATTTATAGTCCTTTTGTATGTCATTAAAAACTCTTGTAAAAGTTGTGGTGTAATTTCCTGTAGTTTGTTTTTTTTTCTGTTTTTGAGAGGGAGTCTCGTTCTATCTCCCAGGCTGGAGTGCGGTAGTGCAATCTCAGCTCACTGCACCCTCCGCCTTTGCCTCCCGGGTTCAAGCGATTCTCCTGCTTCAGCCTCCCTAGTAGTTGGGACTACAGGTGCGTGCCACCACATCTGGCTAATTTTTTGTATTTTTAGTAGACGTGGGGTTTTACCAAGTTGGACAGGCTGAGATTTCCTATAGTTTATTTGCCAGTTTTTCTCTTATTAGACAGTAAGTTATATCTACTTTTTTAGGGCATTAAAAATAAAAATACAAGGAGCTCAATTATGTATTTGTTTTTTTGTGTTTCCTATTAAATCCTTATCATTCCTAAAAGTGCAGTAATTAAAATTAGAAACGATTTTTAAAATTACTATAAAAATTAAATGTGAAGTAAACAATGGTGTAATTAACACCTGTATACCCATTGCCAAGCTTGAACAATCATCAAAATGTAAAATTCTTCTTTTATCTCTATCTTCTACTCCCTCTCAGTTGTCTTAAAATAAATCCCAGGTAGTATTATTTCATTTGTAAACACTTCGGTTATATAATATATATTTTGTTTGTTTCTTTTTTTGAGATGGAGTCTTGTTCTTGTTGAGCAAGCTGGAGTGCAGTGACGTGATCTCAGCTCACTGCAACCTCCACCTCCCAGGTTCAAGCAGTTCTCCTGCCTGAGCCTCCCAAGTAGCTGGGATGACAGGCGCTTACCACTATGCCTGGCTGATTTTTGTATTTTTAGTAGAGATGGGATTGGCTTGTCTCGAACTCCTGACCTCAGGTGATCTTCCTGCCTTGGCCTCCCAAGGTGCTGGGATTATAGGCGTGAGCCACCGTGTCCAGCCTGTCTGTTCATTTCATAAGCATCTGAGAGGGTATTTGCGTCTTTGCTACAGAACTTTGGGATCACTAGCATCAGTATGAAATAGTGTCTATTCAATTTCTGAAAATTAACTTCTTGTGAAGAAGCACATGCAGAAAAGACCATAAACCATAAGTTTATATAGTGTAGTGAATAATTATGAAGCAAATACCTGTGTAACTACCACTCATTCAAGATTTGAAATTGCCACCACTTCAAAAGCTTTTTTACAACTTTCTCAATCAATAGTTCCTTTTTCTTAGTGGAATTATAACTTAGTTTTGCTTTTTTCTTTCTTTTCCTTTTTTTTTTGGAGACAGGGTCTCACTGTTGCCCACGCTACAGTGCAGTGGCGCGATGTTGGAGCACTGCAGCCTCCGTCTCCTGGATTCCATTGATTCTCCTGCCTCAGCCTCCTGGGTAGCTGGGATTATAGGCGTTGACCACCACGCCTGGCTAATTTTTGTATTTTTAGTAGAAACGAGGTTTCACCATGGCCAGGCTGGTCTTGAATTCTTTACCTCAAGTGATCCATCTGCCTCGGCCTCCGAGAGTGCTGGGATTACAGGCATCAGCCACTATGCCTGGCCTTAAAAAGAATTTATGTTTATTTTGCGAGATGGAGTCTTGCTCTGTTGACTGGACTGGAGTGCAGTGGCACAATCTTGGCTTACTGCAACCTCCGCCTCCTGGGTTCAAGTGATTCTCCTGCCTTAGCCTCCTGAGTAGCTGGGACAACAGACATGCCCCCCCATGCCTGGCTAATGTTTGTTTTGTTTGTCTTTTTTTTTTTTTTTGAGATGGAGTTTTGCTCTTGTTACCCAGGCTGGAGTGCAATGGCGCGATCTTGGCTCACTGCAACCTCTGCCTCTTGGGTTCAAGCAATTCTCCTGCCTCAGCCTTCTGGGTAGCTGGCACTACAGGCATGCGTCACCATGCCCAGCTAATTTTTGTATTTTTAGTAGAGATGAGGTTTCACCTTGTTGACCAGGATGGCCAAGATTTCTGGACCTGGTGATCCACCCGCCTTGGCATCCCAAAGTGCTGGGATTATAAGCGTGAGCCACCGTACCCAGCCTAATTTTTGTATTTTTAGAAGAGATGGGGTTTCACTATGTTGGTCTCAAACTCCTGACCTTGTAATCTGCCTGCTTCAGCCTCCCAAAGTTGCGGGATTACAGGTGTGAGCTACCATGCCCGGCCTATTTTTATATTTTTTGTAGTAAGTCGGGTTTCACCATATTGCCCAGGCTGGTCTCGAGCTCCTGACCTAAGGTGATCCGCCTGCCCCCCGAAGTGTTGGGATTACCACGGTGAGCCATTGCACCTGGCCCTTGGCCTTTTTTTTTATTTTTTATTTTTGAGACAGAGTTTCGCTCTTATTTCCCATCCTGGAGTGCAGTGGCGCAATCTTGGCTCACTGTGACCTCCACCTCCCGGGTTCAAGCGATTCTCTTACCTCTGCCTCCCAGTTAGCTGGGATTACAGGCATGCACCACCCTGCCCAGCTAATTTTGTATTTTTGGTACAGATGAGGTTTCTCCATATTGGTCAGGCTGGTCTTGAACTTCCAACCTTCGGTGATCTCCCTACCATCGTGCCTGACCCCCAAATTTTTTTTACTATGAAGTTTTTAGAGACAAGTGTTGCTCTGTTACCTCACCCAGGCTGGAGTGCAGTGGAGCAGTACTAGCTCACTGTATCCATAGTCTCCTGGGCTCATTTGATCCTCTTGCCTCAGCCTCCTGAGTAACTGGGACTACAGGTGTGCATCACCAAGACCAGCTAATATTTGGTGTTTTTTTTTTTTTTTTTTTTGTAGAGAGAGGGTTTCTCTATGTTACCCAGGCTGGTCTTGAACTCTTGACCTAAGCGATCCTCCCGCTTCAACCTCCCAACGTACTGGGATTATAGGTGTGAGCCATTGTGCCTGACTTTTTATTTATTTTTTTGAGAGGAAATCTTGCTCTGTCATCTAGGCTGGAGTGTAGTTGTGTGATCCCAGCTCACTGCAAGCTCTGCCTCCCAGGTTCAAGTGATTTTCCTGCTTCAGCCTCCCAAGATGCTGGGTATACAGATGCCTGCCACCACACCTGGGTATTGTTTTGTGTTTTTAGTAGAGACAGGGTTTCACCATGTTGGCCAGACTGGTCTCGAACTCCTGACCTTAGGTGATCTACCCACCTTGGCCTTTCAAAGGTGTAAGCATGGCATCCGACCTTTCACACGGTTTTTAAAATCTGTTCCTTGAGGCTGGGTGCTGTGGCTCACGTCTATAATCCCAGCACTTTGGGAGGCTGAGGTGGGCAGATCAGCTGATATCAGGAGTTCGAGACCAGCCTGGCCAACATGGTGAAACCCTGTCTCTACTAAAAATACCAAAAAAAAGAAAAAAAAAAAGTTAGCCAGGTATAGTGGCGTGTGCCTGTAATCCCAGCTACTTGGGAGGCTGAGACAAGAGAATAGCTTGAACACAGAGGGCAGAGGTGTTAGTGAGCTGAGATTGTACCAGTGCACTCCAGCCTTCCAGAGCAAGAGTTTGTCTCAAGAAAAAAAAAAACTGATCATTGAGTCATCCCTTTGAGGGGGAATATGGTAGTATTCCAGTTTTTTCATTAGGAAATAAAGGTTCGTAGAGGCAAAATTACTTACCCTAACGTTGTACAACTAGTAAGCAGTAGAACAAAGACTGGATATCAGGTCTTTCTTCAGGTTGAATTTCTTTCCATTATACCATAATTTGCTTTTCTCTTTTCTCATTAACTGAAAATGATACCGTACTTGGCTACTTTCTCTCTTTTTTAAGTTTTATGCTCTTATTTACTTTTGGACCTTTGCATGTGCTGTTCTTTCTGAATCAGACATTTTCCTTCCTTTCTAAATCCACCTTTCAGGTTTCAGCTTAAGTGTTATATCCTTTGGGAATTTTTTTTTTTTAATTCCTGCTTTTGATGAGCTGTATGTATCTCTAGGAAACGTTCGATATCTTCCTGTTTCTGGTATGATCTTGGCTCACTACAACCTCCACCTCCCAGGTTCAAGCGATTCTCCTGCCTCAGCCTCCCGAGTAGCTGGGACCACAGGCACACACTACTACGCTCAGCTAATTTTTTTGTATTTTTAGTAGAGACGGGGTTTCACCATGTTGGCCAGGCTGGTCTCGATCTCCTGACCTAGTGATCTACCCACCTCAGCCTCCCAGAGTGCTGGAATTACAGGTGCAAGCCACTGTACCTGACCCCCATTTCTTTAACATTTGATTTTCCTGCTGTTATAGTAAATAACACACTGATTGTCTTTCCATTTATTTTCTGTAAATCCTGAGGGCAAGAATCTTGGCAGTCTTATTTATCAGAGTGTTGACTGTTTCTGGCACATGGTTGAAGTTAAAACATTTAATATATTCAGTTGAATATAATTTTCTATCTACTTGTGACAGATTCTCTCTCTCTCTTCCTTTTTATTTTTTGAGACAGTCTCGCTTTGTTTACCAGGCTGGAGTGCAGTGGCGTAATCTAGGCTCACTGCAGCCTCCATCTCCCAGGCTTAATCAATCCTCCTGCTTCAGCCCCACAAGTACCAGGGACTACAGTGCATGCCACTACGCCTGGCTAAATTTTTGTAATTTTTTTTTGAGACATGTTTTGATATGTTGCCTAGGTTGGTCTTGAACTCCTGACCTCAGGCGATCCACCTGCCTCAGCCTCCCAAAGTGCTGGTGCATGAACCACTGTGCCCAGAATGTGCTTTAATATTGTTAGAAAGTCTAATGCAGTGCTTTCGTCTTTCACTTTATTGGATATTATCTATTTATTCCTTAACTGGAGTATAAATATGTTTCATAAAATTTTATCAAAGACACATAGTTTCCTGATCTCATTTGGGATCATGTTAATGTTTCAAACTTCCTTGAACCTCACTGAAGACTAAAGTTAATTTGTAGCAGTAATAGTAAAAATGTCCTTAATCAGATGTAAATAGAAAGCCTGACAAGATGGAAGTTGAAACAGAGCTAAGGTTTATGAAAGTCTCTGCCGTATAAGTCCAAAGTATGTCATCAACTTGAAAACGAACACTGTTGACAGTTTGGTGTAGGAGAATAGAAATATGCCTGTTTGTATTTCATCCAGGCTTGGCCAGATCTTTTTTGCTACTCTGGGAAAGGTCAGGTTAAAAGAGAGGACTTTCACTGGATTTCAAGTGTCAGTGAACTAGCTAAACCTTATTAAAGTAGGGAGAAGTGAAAATTTCAAGGATCAAAGACTTTCTCTGGAGACTGAGTAGTTCCCTTTCATTAGAGACTTTTTTTTTTTGAGGTGAAGTCTAGCACTTTCCCATGCTGGAGTGCAGTGGCGCAATCTCAGCTCACTGCAGCCTCCGCCTCCCGGGTTCAAGCCTCAGCCTCCTCATTATCTGGGATTGCAGGTGCCCACCACCACGCCCAGCCAATTTTTTGTAGTTTTGGTACAGACGAGGTTTCACCATGTTGGCCAGGCTGGTGTCGAACTCCTGACCTTTTGATCCACCCACCTCAGCCTCCCAAAATGTTGGGATTGCAGGTGTGAGCCACCTTGCCCGATCCTCATTAGAGATTCTTGTAGCAAATGTCTCTAACTGATCATCTAGTGGTAATGTAAATCAACTCAGTACATATATATTGATTGATTTACTTAAAGTTTTTACTAGATCACTGATTTTTGTTAGAAGTATTTGTTTACTTTTGCATTCCTTTAAGAAAATTTCGGGGCCGGGTGCTATGGCTCATACATATGATCACAACACTTTGGTAGATAGACCAAGTTGGGAGAGTTGTTTTTAAACTCTGGGGTTTGAGACCAGCCTGAACAAACATAGCAAGACCTCATCTCAGCTGCTTGGGAGGTTGAGGCTGCAGTGAGCTGTGATTGCACCACTGCATTCCACCCTGGGCAACAGAGTGAGACCTATTTCAAAAAAGAAAAGAAAAGTATGTTTTTTTCATAGGATAAAACTCAAATAATAGGTTACAATTGTGTCCTTTTTTCCCCATCAGAAAAACTAATCCAGCCAGGTGCAGTGACTCACACCTCTAATCCCAGCACTTTGGGAGGCTAAGGCGGGTGGATCACCTGAGGTCAGGAATTGGACATCAGCCTGGCTAACATGGTAAAACCCAGTCTCTACTAAAAATACAAAAATGAGCTGGGCGTGGTGGTGGGTGCCTATAATCCCAGCTACTTGGGAGGCTGAGGCAGGAGAAATGGTTGAACCTGGGAGGTGGAGGTTGCAGTGAGCCAACATCATGCCATTGGCACTCCTTCCTGGGCTTGTAAATTCTGTCTCAAAACCGAAAACAAAACAGACAAAAAAGAGATAATCTACACCCTAAAGTACAATTTAGCTGAATTGTCTATGATACTTTGCCTAGAATTAATCAAAAGAACTGGGGTAAGGGTTGGTGGTTCATATCTTAGCATTGCAGATCTACCTAAATCTTGTCAACTATTTATAGATTTGTGTTGTTATAACATGTTTAGCATAGTTAATAAGCCAATCAAGAAATATCCCAAAACATTCATTTTTGCTTCCTTTACAGATGGTGGCAGATGAAAAAGCAGATTTTTCCCCCTGAAGCTCTTTAATAGTGGCAAAAGTTAAAAAGTGTTTTATCTGTATTCCTGAATTAACTGAATGAATATTCCCTTCCTAAATAAATGGACTGTTCCCTTAGTGTAGGGCTATAATCTGGTTTTGATGGAGTCCCTTCCAGGTTCTAATATTTGTGTAACCTTGAACGGGGTACTACTTGACCTCTCTGAGTCTCAGGTTTATTCATTTCTAAAGTGCGGGTGGTACTGATACCTACCTTTTATGGTTGTTTGAGGATTTAATGGGATAATGAATGTAGACTACTTTGCCAACAGTGAGCTTTCAGTAAAAGGTATATGTTAGAGTTCTCAAAGCTTAATAAATTACTATATATAACAAGTTAATTTTATGTCTTTTAAATCTGATTTTTTAGTTAAACAGGCAACATATAGCTGTATTATTGTAGAAATCAACATTTTACAGATAAGGCTAAAGAGCCCCTTAGTCACCTCAATCCTAACCCCTTCACCAGAGGTAACCATTTTATTAGTTAATATATCCTTCCACATCTCTTTCTTTGCTTTTACACACACACACACACACACACACACGCACACGCATTTTTAATTTCATCTATGAAGAATAGAAAAGATAGTATTCTGTAATTTTATAAATATTAAATTACTAGGTATTAGAATCTGTTTTTTTTTTTTTTTGAGATGGTGTTTTGCTCTTTTTGCCCAGGCTGGAGTGCAGTGGCTTGATCTCGGTTCACTGCAACCTCTGCCTCCCGGGTTCAAGTGATCCTCCTTCCTCAGCTTCCTGAGTAACTGGGCTTACAGGCATGTACCACCACACTTGGCTAATTTTGTATTTTTAGTAGAAGACGGGGATTTCACGATGTTGGCCAGGTTGGTCTCGTACTCCTGACCTCAGGTCATCTGCCCTCCTTGGCCTCCCGAAGTGGTAGGATTACAGGCGTGAACCACCGTGCCCAGCCTAGAATCTGTATTTTATATACTCAGTAACCAAAGGATAGCAGAATTCAACAGTTTGTTGTGTAATGGCAGATCTTGAACCAAATTACAGAATTTTTTACAACCCTAGACAAGTTTAATCAAAGGGAAGAAACTAGAAGAAACAGCTGCAGCTGTTTAGCCCAGAAATATGCATTGGCTTTTCTAGCCAATAAATAGATCAGAGCTTAACGAAATTCACTGCCTCTCAGTTTACCTTAAATTTTACAACCAAGGGCCAGAGGTATTATTTGTTAGTCTAACAAGTAAAAAATGACGTCTTCTTTTCTCAAAAAATGTGAAAAATTTACCACTGCCTTACTGGGGCAAGGAAGAGGTTGGGGGAAGTTATTAGAGAAGAGCAATTGAAACTGCTTTCTGCATATCGTTGATTCTCAAGTGTATTTAAATTACTTTTGTAGTAATCGATAGTATTTTTTGTTTTTTGTTTCTTTACTATATGTACACTTGGGAAGTGGATCCCAGGCCATTTAAGAAGATTGATTTTGAAATCAGTTAGTTCTCTGGAAACCACTTGTTTAAGTAAGGGAATGTCAAGAGGAAAGGGCTGGCCATAGTTATTAATACTTTGGGAGGAGGGATCTAAGAGTTGCAGGATATGTCAGACATGGTCTCTCTTCTCTGGGGAATTAGAGGTGAGTTGGAGAAAACTGTAGGAGAGAGGGTCGCTTGAGTCCAGTAGTATGAGACCAGCCTGGGCAACACAGCAAGACCCCATCTCTACAAAAAATAAAGGACGGGCATGGTGACTCATGCCTGTAGTCTCAGCACTTTGGGAGGCCAAGGCGGGTGGATCATGAGGTTAAGAGATTGAGACCAGCCTGTGTAACATGGTGAAACCCTGTCTTTACTAAAAATACAAAAAAATTAGCTGTATGTGGTGGTGTGCCTCTATAGTCCCAGCTACTTGGGAGGCTGAGGCAGGAGCATCGCTGGAACCTGGGAGGTGGAGGTTGCAGTGAGCTGAGCGTTTCAGCTTGGCAACAGAGCAAGGCTGCGTTTCAAATAAATAAATAAAATAAAAATGCCAAAGTAAATGGTGTTAATTCTCTAACCATTTTGGAGGTGGGGGTAGGGTAGAGAATGGAGCATAACATTTAGCACCTCTTATTTTATTCTAGTTTTCAGGCTGAACCTAGTGTTGAAGGCCAAAGGACAAAACTCCCATACCCAGTGTGAGTGGGAGGGAGTGTGTAGTAAAGCCCCTTTGCATGAAATAGAGATGTGATATTCTCCTTTGCTTAGAGGATATCATGGAGGATATTAGAAGCAGGGGTTCAGTTTAGTTTGTAAGTTATACCTTGGTAAATAATGTATTTGTCTGATTATGCTGAAAATATACAATTGTTTCAGCATATGTTGCTTTAGGAGATTCACATACATACAGTAAGTCAATTTCTTGGTGGCTAGTTTTCTCAGCTTTGGTTCTGCTGCTGCTTCCTATAGCCTAGAGTTGTGTTGTCCACTATGGTAGCCACTAGCTACAGGTTGCTAGGGAGTGTGTGAAGTGTGGCTACTGTGAATTGAGATGTAGGTATAAAATATACATACTAAATATTTTATTTTTCATTTATTTTATATTTGATTTTGAGACAGAGTTTTCACTCTTGTTGCCAGGCTAGAGTGCAGTGGTGCCATCTCAGCTCACTGCAACCTCTGCCTCCAAAGCGATTCTCTTGCCTCATCCTCCCAAATAGCTGGGATTACAGGTGCCTGCAGCCATGCCTAATTTTTTGTATTTTAGTAGAGCCTAGGAGGTGAAGTTGCAGTGAGCTAAGATTGCACCATTGTACTCCAGCCTGGGTGATGGAGCAAGACCGTGTCTCAACAAAATATTAATTTCCCTGGCCTGGGCTCAGTGGCTTGCACTTGCTATTCTAAGCATTTTTCGAGGCCGAGGTGGGAGGATCACCATGTTGGCTAGGCTGATCTTGAACTCTTGACCTCAGGTGATCTGCGCACCTTGACCTCCCAAAGGACTGGGATTACAGGTGTAAGCCACCGTGCCTGGCCTCAAACTTCAAGACTTGATATGAATAAAGGATTAAAAAAGCCCAATAATTTTTTTACATTGATGACATATTGAAATGGTATTATTGTTATTTCTTATTTCTTTATTTTTATACAGACAGGGTTTCACTCTCTTGCCCAGGCTGGAGTGTAGTGGCCTGATCTTAGCTTACTGCAGCCTTGAACTCCTGGGCTCAAGCAGTTCTTTCACCTCAACTTCCTGAGTAGCTAGGACTACAGGCATGCACCACCATACCTGGGTAATTTTTTTATTTTTTGGAGAGACGGGGTTTCATTACTTCCATAGCCCTGGACTGAAATGGCATTATTGATTACATTTGAAGTGATTTACTGGGTTGAATAAAATATATTATTAAAATTAATTTCCCGCTGGGTGCAGTGGCTCACACCTCTCATAGCAGTATTTTGGGAGCCGGGGCAAACGGATCACTTAAGCCTGTGAGTTCAAGATCAGCCTGACCAACACAGTGAAACCCCATGTCTACTAAAAATACCAAAAAATAGCCAGGTGTGGTGGTGTTCACCTGTGGTCTCAGCTACTCAGGAGGCTGAGGTGGGAGGATCACTTGAGCCCAGGAGGTGGAGGTTGCAGTGAGTCGAGATTGCACCCCTGCACTGTAGCCTGGGTGATGGAGCGAGACCCTGTCCCAACGAAAAATTAATTTCCCTGGCCTAGGTACAGTGACTCATACTTGTTATTCTAAGCATTTTGTGAGGCCGAGGTGGGAGGATTGCTTGCGGCCAGTAGTTCGAGACAAGCCTGGACAACAGCGAGAGACCTCATGTCTACAAAAAATAAAATAAAAATTAGCTGGGCATGGTGGTGCACATCTGTAGTCCTTGCTACTTGGGAGGCCGAGGTGGGAAGATCGCTTGAGCCTGGGAGGTCAAGGCTGCAGTGATCTGTGATCATGCCACTGCACTCTAGCTTCAGTGACAGAGCAAGACCCTGTTACCCGCCCACTACCCCCACAAAAAAAAAAATCCCTTAAAACATTGGCTGCTACGAAATGTTAAATTATATATGTAGCTTACATTTTATTTCTGTTAAGCTCCACTGGCCTGGAACAACCTGTACCAGGGTTAAGTACTTATTTTTTCTTGCTGTAGAATTTCATGCGGATCATTCCATAGATGTTTAATGATTTTAGTTCAGTAGGAATATTTAAGTTACTTTTATAGAATCAGATTTTTTTTTTTTTGGTGAGGAAAACAAAAGCTTTTTTTTTTTTTTAAGCATCCTCTGCTCAGAAACAAAAGCATTTTTAACTTCATAAATCAGTGAGACTTTAGGATTACAGTGCCAGATTGTGTTTGTGTGTGTGTGTGTGTTTGTGTTATTTTTCAGGAATTCCTCTTGTAGTGCTCATGGCATATCTTTTTATTTTTGAGACAGAGTCTCACTCTGTTGCCCTGGCTGGAGTGCAGTGGCACAATGTCATCTTATTGCAACCTCCGTCTCCTGGATTCAAGTGATTCTCCCACCTCAGCCTCCTAAGTAGCTGGCATTACAGGCATGTGCCACTATACCGGGCTAATTTTTGTATTTTTAGTAGAGACAAGATTTCACTAAACATGTTGGTCAGGCGGGGACTACAGATGCGTGCCACCACGCCCAGCTAATTTTTATATTTTAGTAGAGACGGGGTTTCAGTATGTTGGCCAGGATGGTCTCTATCTCTTGACCTCGTGATTTGCCTCCCTCAGCCTTCCAGAGTACTGGCATTACAGGTGTGAGCCACTGCACCTGGCCCACTTATTGTTTTAAGAGTCAGTCTCACCCTGTTGCCCAGGCTGGAGTGTGAGCAGTGTCCTGATCATGGTTCATTGCAGCATCCAACTCCTGGGCTCAATCAATCCCCCTCTCTCACCCTCCTGAGTAGCTGGGGCTGTAGGTATGCACCACCTTGTCTGGCTAAGTTTTGAGTTGTTTTGGAGACAAGGTCTTGCTATGTTGCACAAGCTGGTCTAGAATTCTTGACCTCAAATGACCCTTCTGTCTCAGCCTTCCAAGTTTCTGGGATTACAAGAGTGAGCTACTGCACTGGCTGGGTTTTCATTTTTTAGATGGCTAAAAAAAAATCGTAAGGGCTGGGCACAGTGGCTCACGCCTGTAATCCCAACCTTTGGGAGGCCAAGGCAGGCGGATAACCTGAGGTCAGGAGTTCGAGAGCAGCCTGACCAACATGGAGAAAATACTACTAAAAATACAAAATTAGCCGGAGGCAGTGGCCTGTAATCCCAGCTATTTAAGAGGCTGAGGCAGGAGAATCGCTTGAATCAGGGTGTCAGAGGTTACAGTGAGTCAAGATTGCACCACTGCACTTTAGCCTGGTGACAGAGCGAGACTCTGTTTCAAAAAAAAAAAAGAAAGAAAATATGAAATAGGAGCTTCAGTGCCCATAAATAAATTCACACTCATTCATTTAACGTGGTAGAGACTGTACAACCCACAAAATTTAAAATATTTACTCTCTGGCCCCTTTCAGTAAAAGTTGGCTAGTTTTGAATAGTCGTGTGTGTGTGTGTGTGTGTGTGTGTGTGTGTGTGTGTGAGTGATTGACCTTTTAAGTAGTAAACTTTTATTTATTTATTTATTTATTTATTTATTTACAGAGTTTCACTCTTAATGCCCAGGCTGGAGTGCAGTGATGCGTAATTACACGCTTGTAATCCCAGCACTTTGGGAGGCCAAGGTGGTCGGATCACCGGAGGTCAGAAGTACAAGACCGATCTGGCCAACATGGTGAAACCCTGTCTCTATTAAAAATACAAAAATTAGCTGGATGTGATGGTGCATGCCTGTAATCTCAGCTACTTGGGAAGCTGAAGCAGGAGAATCATTTGAAACCTGGGAGGCAGAGGTTGCAATGAGCTGAGATCGCACCGCTGCACTCCACCCTGGGCGACAGAGCAAGACTTCATCTCAAAAAAAGAAAATTGCATTAATGTACCTTTGTTACAACTGATTAACCCATAATGATACATTATTAAAAGCTGGGTGTGAGTGCCTGTGGTGGAGATCATTTGAGCTCAGGAATTTGAGTCCAGCCTGGACAACCTAGTGATACCCCATCTCAGAAAGAAATGGATACGTTATTATTAACTAACTATAACCTCATATTTATAGTTTAAATTAGGTTTCACTGTGTTTTACAGTTCTGAGTTTTGACAAATGTATCCACCATTACAGTATCATACAGAATAGTTTGATACAGTATCATACAGAATAGTTACAGTATCATGCAGAATAGCCTTAAAAATCTGTGCACCTTTCCTTTTCGTCGCCTTTCCTTTCACCCATACACCAGCAACTACTGATCTTTTTGCGGCCTATAGTTTTGCCTTTTCTAAAATGTCATATAGTTGGAATCATTTGGCCTTTTCAGACTGGGTTTTTTCACTTAGCAATATGCATTTATAGTTCCTCCATGTCTCTTTGTGGCTACATATCTCATTTCTTTGTATCGTTGAATAATATTGCATTGTATGGATGTGCCACATTTCATTTATTCATTTACCTATTGAAGGAAATCTTGGTTGCTTCCAAGTTTTGGCAATTATGTATAAAGCTGCTCTGAATATTTGTGTGTAGGTTTTCATGTGGACATTAGTTTTCAGTTCATTTGAGTAAATACCAAGGAGCACAATCACTGTATTTTATGGTAAGGGTGTAAGAAACTGCCAAGCTGTCTTCCAAATTAGCTGTACCATTTTGTATTCTCACCAGCGATGAATGAGAATTCTTGTTGCTTCACCTTGTCAGCATTTGGTGTTGTGTTTTGAATTTTGACGATTCTAATAGGTGTGTAGTGGTATCTCATAGTTTTAATTTGCAACTCCCTAATGACATTTGATGTTGAACATCTTTTCTTTTTTCTTTTTTTGAAATACAAGTGGGGTCTCACTATGTTGCCAAGGCTGATCTTGAACTCAAGGGATACTCTTACCTTGGCCTCCTCAAGTGCTGGGATTATAGGCGTAAGCCCCTGCCCCCAGCCTGAGCATCTTTTCATATGCTTATTTGTCATCTGTATATCATCTCTGTTTAGATCTTTTGCCTACTGTTTTATTGTTTTTTTTAATTGTGATGTTTTAAAAGTTCTTTGTATATTTCGAATACTAAGTCTTTATATAAAATACATGTTTTGCACATTCTCCCAGTTAGTGGCTTGTCTTGTCATTCCTTTAATGGTATCTTTCACAGAGCAGAAGTTTTGAGTTTCATTGAAATCCAGTTTATTATTATTTTTTTTTATGGATCATGCTTTTGGTATGGTATCTAAAAACCCATTACTGAACCCAAGGCCACTTAGGCTTTCTCCTGATACCTTTTAGAAGTTTTATAGTTTTGTGATTTTCATTTAGGCCTGTGATCTTTTTTGAGTTAATTTTTCTGAAAGGCATAAGGTTAGTGTTTAGATTTATTTAGTTATTTTGCTTGTGGATGTTCAGTTGTTCTAGCACTGTTTGTTGAGAAGACTACTTTTCTACATCGAATTATCTTTGGTCCTGTGTCAAAGATAATTATCTGTAGTGACATGGGTGATACTGTCTTAAACCCTCCTTTCTGGGTTGTCTGTTTTCTTGTTGTATAGATTAATTTGTTTTCCTAAGCTACATTCTTTGTAAACTGATAGTTGGGTCTAGAAGATTAGATTCATCTTAAACATTTTGGCAAGGATGTTTCCTAGATGATTGAGCACTTCAAATTATATCATGTCAAGTGATTCTCCTGCCTCAGCCTCCTAACTAGCTGAGATTACAGGTGTGCACTACTACACCTGGCTAATTTTGTATTTTTAGTAGAGAAACACGATGTTCGATTGTCCCACTGGTAGTGATGGTAAAAACTGATTAAAGTGGTAACCTGCAGATTTTCCCATTGTAATGGCACATTTTGCCATTTGTAATTAGTAAATAATCTGTGGGGTCATAGTTTGGCTATGAACACAGAAATATTTCGATCAATATTTGTCAGGCATGTACTAGGTACTAGGAAGACAGTGGTTTAAAGAGATATCTACTCTCACAGATGTTACCTTTTTTGCTCCAGATTTTGAAGACAGTAGTGGGAATGGATCTGTTTTTGGAGCAGAGAACATTTGCATTTAGGGTATGTATATATCAGAAAAATAGAATCCACAAAAAAGTATATACCAGTTAATACAGAATCGTCGTATGGGATGATGAAAAAATTTTGGAGATGGATAGTGGTATTGATTGCATAACAATATGAATGTATTTAATGCTGCTGAACTATATACTTAAATATGGCTAAAGTGGAAAACTTCGTTTGTATAGTACCACACACACGAAAGTATATGCCACTGTGATGGCATACCACTGAATTTAGCCCTGCCTCACTTCCTTTTCCCTGATAATTTTCATTAGGCTTCCTGTTGGTCTATTAGGACTAATTGGGAGAAAAACTCTTTCTGAGATAAAATTAAATAGTTCAGTTCTGTTAGGAACAGGCAGTGATGTTGTATTTCAGCAATTGGCATCAGTAGAGTTTGTCTTTGTAGCTTCAGGGATCATTATTGACGACTCTGGGTATCTTGGATTATGCTCACTCTGTGGGTGAAGCTTCAGCTGCTGTGTGCTTTTTCCATTTGTTGCGGTTCACCAGATGCTGGCCTGCCTTTGCCAGTTTATGAAGAGATTATAGCTGGAACCATTGTCTGAATGCTGCTTTGACCTAGTAAATCCTAGGTTCAGGATGAGAGCAGTAACCTTAATGCCAGCAGGAAAGTGATTTTGTGACCAATTTGTTAGGGAGGAAGCCCTTCATTTAAGAAGTAGATCTTTTGGGCCAGGCATGGTGGCTCATTCCTGTAATCCCAGTGCTTTAGGAGGCTGAGGTTGGTGGATCATCTGAGATTAGGAGTTCAAGACTAGCCTGGCCAACATGGTGAAACCCTGTCTCTACTAAAAATACAAAATTAGCCAGGTGTAGTGGCACACACCTATAATCCCGGCTACTCGAGGCAGGAGAATCACTTGAATCCGGGAGGCGGAGGTTGCAGTTAGCCGAGATTGCGCCATTGCGCTCCAGCCTAAGCAAAAAGAGGGAATCTCCCTCTCAAAAAGAAAGAAAGAAAGAAAGAAAGAAATAGACCTTCTGATTAATAGCAACAGGTAGCTAGACACTGAGGCACGTGCTTGTAGACCCAGTTACTTGGGAAGCTGAGGCCAGAGAATTGCTTGAGCCCAGGAGTTCAAGTCCAATGTGGGAAACATAGCCAGAACTTGTGTCTAAAAATAAATCAGTAATGGAAAAAAATAGCAAGAGCTTTGTTTAGATGGAAGGAAAGAACACCTTTATTGTGGCTGATGGAGCTTGGACTTCTCTTTTCTTTCCTTTTGCCTGAACTAACTGTGGACAAGGTGGTGGTAGAAAAGACTAGTGGCCAGGCACAGTAGCTCACACCTGTATTCCCTGCACTTTGGAAGACCAAGTTAGGGGGATCGCTTGAGGCCAGGAGTTTGAGGCTAGCTTGAACAACACAGTGTGATCCTGTGTCTATTAAAAAACATTTCATTGAGGCCAGGTGTGGTGGCTCATGCCTGTAATCCCAGCACTGGGAGGCCGAGGCGGGTAGATTATTTGAGGTCAAGAGTTTGAGACTAGCATGACTAACATACTGAAACCCTGTCTCCGCTAAAAACACAAAAAAATAGCTGGGCGTGGTGGCGGGCACCTGTTATCCCAGCTACTTGGAACGCTGAGGCAGGAGAATCACTTGAACCCGGGAGGCGGAGGTTGCGGTGAGCCGAGATCATGCCATTGCTCTCCAGCCTGGGCAACAAGAGCGAGACTCTGTCTCAAAAAAACAAAAAAACAAAACAACAACATTTTATATAAACAAAAGAAAAAAACGAGACTTTAGTGATGGCTGTGATAGAAGTTGCATCCACCTGAACACCTTTTAATTGTCTTCACTTTGGAGAGTATCCAGTGCATCACAAATGTTTAGTTTTCAGGCTACAGATTACAGGTTGTATGCAAAGCTTTTGCTTAGACATTAGATGAGGAAAATTAGCATGTTATAGTACAGTGTTTTTCACAGTTTCTAACTGACCTGTAGCAGGAAATATATTTTGTATTACTACTTATTATTATATGCACGGATATACATAACTAACAAATGTTTCAGGAAATGTTATTTATTCATGGTGTGTTTTCTGATTTACTCTAATTTCATTTAAAAAAATATACACTATTATGACCTAAATTGATTTTTGTGACTCATGCTTTAAGATGGTCTGGAATAGTGATTCTCAAGATGTGGTGTGGGGATATACACAAGGATTCTTTTATTAGTGGCCTGTGAAGTCAAAACTATTTTCATAAGAATGCTATTATTTGCCTTTTTTTGCTGTCATTCACTAATAAGTGTAGACTTTCCAGAAGTATAATAGAGCTTTCTAGAACTATATCGTGTGATGTTAATGCTCTCAGGACTAATGGAATGTATATTTGTGTATTCTTTCTTTTTTTTTTTTTTCTTTCACCCCACTTCAGGCTGAGTATTCTTTACTTTTTTTTTTTTTCTTCTTAATATTCTTTACTTTCTAGAATTTCCTAACGTAGTAGGTTTAATGTATAAATAGATGCTTTTGGCCAGGTATGGTGGCTGACACCTGTAATCCCAGCACTTTTGGAGGTTGAGGCAGGCAGATCACAAGGTCAGGAGTTCGAGATCAGCCTGGTCAGTATGGTGAAACCCCGTCTCTACTTAAAATAGTGGTGGCATGCGCCTGTAGTCCCAGGTACTTGGGAGGCCGGGGCAGAAGAATGGCTTGAACCTGGGGGGCACAGGTTGTAGTGAGTCGAGATCACACCATTGCACTCCAGCCTGGGCGACAGAATGAGACTCTGTCTCACAAAAAAAAGAGGTCTTTTTCAGAGATTTAACTCAGTTTTCAGTATTTATATTATGTCCTTAGTATCTGTCTTTGGTTATATCTGCTGTAATCTGTACCTCACTCTAGACTGTACCTCACATGTTCTAGATTACAGTTCTGATTCTTTACTACTGGTCTGATTCTTTACTTTGCCTCTCAGAAATTTCCTTCCACTGCTGAATAGGCTCCCTAAGAAATATAATGATGGATAAATTATAGTTTATTAAATCATTTTGGTTTATTTGGTAAATCTTCTTTTTCTCTTGGCTGTATGAAATTCTAGTGTAGTTGGCATACTTTTCACCAGAGTTTCTCTTATTACATCCCAATCATACAAGAAAATCACAGCAATAGGTGCCAGATAATTCAGGTAAAGTTGATTTAATTCTTATTGCCTGTAAATATATAATGGTCGCTTCTCCTGAAGCACCTACTGAGATTTATAGCAACACAGAAAAGTAGATGTGATTTTTATTTTTTTCCAAAACAGGATCTTGCTCTTTTGCCCAGGCTGGAGCGTAGTGTGGTGTGATCGTTGTTCACTGGAACCTCAAATTCCTGGGCTCAAACAGTCTTTCCACCTCAGCTTCCCAAGTAGCTGGGATTGTAGGCATATGCCACCTCGCCCAGCTAATTGAAAAAATTTTTTAGAGATGGGGTCTGGCTTTGTGCGCAAGCTGGTCTCAAACTCCTGGCCTCAAGTGATCCTCCTGCCCCAGCCTCCCAAAGTGTTGAGATTATATGCTTGAGCCACCAAATGTGGCCATGAATTTTTTTTTTAATTTTTTTTTTTTTTAAAGACGATGTTTCACCATGTTGGTCAGGCTGGTCTTGAACTCCCAACCTCAGGTGATCCACCCGCCTTGGCCTCCAAAGTGCTTGGATTACAGGCGTGAGCCACCACGCCTGGCCCCTTTTTTTCTTTCTTGTTTTTTTTTTTTTTTTGAGACGTAGTCTTGCTCTGTCTCCCAGGCTGGAGTGCAATGGTACTCTTTCGGCTCACTGCAACCTCAGCCTCCCAAGTTCAAAGGGTTCTCCTGTCTCAGCCTCCTGAGTAGCTGCGATTACAGGTGCACACTACCACGTCTGGCTAATTATTTTGTATTTTAGTAGAGACGGGTTTTACCACGTTGCCTAGGCTGGTCTCGAACTCCTGAGCTTAGGCAATCCACCTGCCTTGGCCTCCCAAAGTGCTAGGATTACAGGTGTGAGCTGCTGCACCGGCCTATTTTTTTTTTTGTAAGTTAGTAATTGAACTGTATCCTACTTTTGTTAGTTATTCTATCTCTTCTCCTTTAGTTTGTTTTCAATCTTCTGCCTTAGTCAGACTGATACCCAGAAGTGTGTTATTGTATAACTTCATTGCTACTCTGTCTTGTAGCTCTATGCTTTCATATTCATGTTTGACCTTTCCTTAAAGCTCTCTTGAAGGAACAGCAGCTGTATAACCAAATCTATCACTTAGGTCAGGGACTTCTCAAATAATGTCTTACAGAGATGACCACTTCATATTAAATAGCTGGCAGGATACAGTTGTTGAATTTCATAAAATTTCATCCCTAGGATTAGTCATTTGATATGAGGAGATTTAGAGATGGAATCATAAAAGAGTTAATCCCAAACAGTATGGACTTGGAAAATTCTATGACTTGGAATGATAAAGAAGGACATTTAATGCCATTGGAGAAGAGGCAAGTATAACTTGTCTCTAGTCATATAGGCCATTCTTTTTGGGACATACAGTTGATTTCCCGTCCAATGTTGAATCGTGTTCAAAATCACAATTGCTGGGCCAGGCTTGGTGGCTCACACCTGTAATCCCAGCACTTTGGTGGGGCCAAGGCAGATAGATCATGAGGTCAAGAGATCTAGACCATCCTGGCTAACATGGTGAAACCCTCGTCTCTACTAAACATACAAAAATGAGCCAGGTGTAGTGGTGCGCGCCTGTAGTCCCAGCTACCTGGGAGGCTGAGGCAGGAGAATCGCTTGAACCCGGGAGGTGGAGGTTGCAGTGAGCTGAGATCGTGCCACTGCACTCCAGCCTGGCAACAGAGCAAGACTCCATTTCAAAAAAAAAAAAAAAAATTGCCAGTAACCAGTCCAAAAAAAAAAAAAAAATCACAATTCCTGATAATTTTTGAGCATGTACTAGACTTTACATCTTTTATTTAATCCTCATACAACCCTGTGCAATGGCTTCTGTTATTATTAGTTAAGTAGGTTAGACACAGTAAGAGGCTGAACTTAGGATTTGAACTCTAGAAACCTGGTCTGGACCCTGCCACTACTCTGTACAGTCTCTTGCCACGTTTGCAGAGTATTTGTATATTTGTTTTTATTTAAACATCACAGCCCTCCTGTGCATTAGTTGACATTCTTGACATTTTCACATGAGAAAATGGAAGCTTAGGGAATTTGAAGCTCAAAGTGGCAGTGTCTAGACCTAGACCGACTTCTGACCCTAATCCGCTCTTCTGATTATGCAGTTTTGCTAAACGTAATATAGGTTCATACCTGAAAGTGAATTTTTGATTTCAGATACAACAATTTTAGTTTGATTGAAAGTGATTTCATAATGTTTTAGATGGGATACTTAAATCTGGAGAAGTTTAGCAAAGATGTGATAATTGACTTACATTTTTACTTTCTCTGGTGGCTTGAGTATAACTTTTATTAAGTATTGATTTGGCTATTGGACTTTTTTTTTTAACTTTATTTTTAAAATTTTTAAATTTTTTTTATTTTTTAATTTTTTTCCCAAAAGATTTAGAATTGAGGTTGTTATTTTTTTGTAGAGATGGTATATTTCTCTTTTACTCAGGCTTGGTCATGAACTCCTAGTTTCAAGTGATCCTCTACCATGGCCTCCTAAAGCAGTAGAATTACAGGAATGAGCCATTATACTTAGCTGCTATTGGCCTTTTTTATTTTTTCTGGAGACAGAATCTCACTCTATCGCCCAGGCTGGAGTGCAGTGGTACGATCTCGACTCACTGCAACCTCCATCTCCCAGGATCAAGTGATTCTTCTGCCTCACCCTCCCGAGTAGCTGGGACTGGCCATTTTTTTTTTTTTTTTTAGTATAGGCAAGGTTTCACCATATTAGCTGGTCTCAAACTCTTGACCTCAAGTGATCCATCCACCTCGGCCTCCCAAAATTCTGGGATTATAGGCGTGAGCCACTACGCTGGGCCTGCTATTGGACTTTTGATGATGTGGGTCAGTTTACCACTCCTAGAGTAACTTTTCTAGCTAATTTCAGAAATTAAGACGTAGTTTTCTCTGCTTTAACTTCAGTTGGTGTGGATGGGGTGACTGAACACATAGAAGAAAAGAGGTCTTGGCAGGACTATAATGTAATGGTCGTAGCGGATCGGGTAGGAATATATATGTTCGAAGGGAGTAATTTAGGATACCAACTCTTGATCTTATGCCAGTTCCTTCTAAAGCTTCCACTCCTAGATGTGAAATTTCATAAATCTCAAGTTTGACCGTTTGAAATAGAGGTTATTTGTTGATTAAGAGGCTGACCTTTGTCTATGAATCAAAACATTAATCACAGCTCCAGAGAGAAGGGTCATGTAGGAAAGCTTCCTGATGAGAGGAATGTAGCAAAGCTGGAAACAGGTGCATTTATCAAATATTTTCTGGTTTCAAGTGACTGCTTGGTATCTCTCTGAATTCACTTAAAGACTTAGGAGAAGCAGCGTGTGTGACACATTTTATGGTTTTTATCATTTACTGAGCAAAGGTCTAGAGGTAGTGTTTTTCAAGATAAGCTGTCCTTTCAGGTTCATAGTACGTTTCTTGTCTGGCAAAAAGAATGGTCACTCTTACTTACCCTTTAGATTTATGGTAAACTTTTAGGGGCTTTTTCTTTTTCCATAAATGGTTATTTGTGTAATAAATACTTTCATTAATCCTTACCTTCTAGGAACTAAATTGGCATGACCAGTACCATGTATCATACTGATGACTTACAGTTGCATCAATTATAAAAGATGGTGAAAAAACTAGGCATTATCTTTCTTTATTCTGTGTTTGTTGATAGAGAAACAGATCAGGCAGTAAACAGAAGTAGTCACGGAGTATTTGTATTTCAGTAGGTGTTTCATTGGCTGATGAAAATCAAATTTAAAAATTGGGTTGACTTTCAGGAGAAATAATATTTTTCTTTTTTTTTGAGACAGTCTTGCTTTCTCGCCCAGGCTGGAGTGCAGTGGTGTGATCTTGGCTCACTGCAACCTCCACCTCCTGAGTTCAAGTGATTCCAGGCCTCACCCTCCCAAGTAGCTGGGACTACAGGCACGTGCTACCATGCCCAGCTAATTTTCGTATTTTTAGTAGAGGTGGGATTTTGCCACATTGGTTGGGCTGGTCTTGAACTCCTGACCTCAAGTGATCCGCCTGCCTTGATCTCCCAAAGTGCTGGGATTACAGGAGTGAGCCACCACCCCTGGCTGAGAAACGGAGTATTTCTGAGTTACATTATTGTTTCCATTTTTGGTGGGTATTATTTGTGTATGAGGGGAGAGTGGGGTTGCTTTAAAGATTATTTCTTGCTTGGCATGGGCCTGTGGTCCCTGTTACTTGAGAGGCTAAGGCAGAAGGATCTCTTGAAGCAAGGAGTTCTGGGCTGTAATGCAGTATACTGATTGGGTGTGGTAGTACACGCCTGTAATCCCAGCTACTCAGGAGGCCGAGGCAGGAGAATCACTTGAACCCGGGAGGTGAAGGTTGCAGTGAGCTGAGATTGCACCACTATACTCCCTGCCTGGGCAACAAGAGCAAGACTCCATCTCAAACTCCTGTGCTGATCAGTAGTGTGATTACACCTGTGAATAGACACCGCACTCCAGCCTGAGCAACGTAGTGAGACCCTGTCTCTTAAAGTAATGTTTTAGATTATTTCTTAGTGATGAGACCTTCTAAAATCCCCTTCTTTTCTGCTCTAGGAGTATTTTCCTTTTGAGTTATTATTTCATTTAGCTCAGGCTAATTTTAAAATGTCATATATTAAGAGTGCTAATTTTAAAAATTGTTTGGGGGCTATAAAAAGGAAGTGAAGATTTGGAATAGTGGGACAGAGGGAGAGTAAGGAATTATACATGTTTACTTCATAGTTACTTAAAAAATACAACCCCATGTTGGCTTGGACACTGACAAATGCCATTACTTGCCTACTTCTAGTTTCTTTGGTGGTTTGACTAGATTTTCTTTGGAGGATACACTGAACACTTGCTTGTTGGTAAAAGTTTAATGTTGGCAGGATGTGGTGGTTCACGCCTGTAATCCCAGCACTTTGGGAGGCTGAGGCCAGCGGATCACATGAAGTCAGGAGTTTGAAACCAGCCTGGTCAACATGGTGAAACCCCATCTCTACTGAAAATACAACAAAAATTAGCCAGGTGTGGTGGTGCATGCCTGTAATCTCAGCTACTCGGGAGGCTGAGGCACGAGAATCACTTGAACCTGGGAGATGGAGGTTGCAATGAGCTGAGATCACACTGTTGCACTCCAGCGTAGGCAACAGAGTGAGGCTCTGCCTCAAAAAAAAAAAAAAAGTTTAGTATTGTGAGTTATTGCTTTTGGTAGCACCAAAAGAGAAGAATATGTACATATTCTAGTAAAAACCTTTGGAAAAACAAAGAATGTGCTAAACTCAGATTGCTTCTCTTTAAGATGATGTTGAGGTAACTTATCCTCATCTTGAACTGATGGCCACATTTTGTTGTTGTTGTTGCAGAATTGTGATGATATTATAGTTAAACGTGTAGCAAGCATACTGAGCAGTTGACTATACCTGATGGTATGTAGGAAAGCAGGCAACGCTGGGAGAGATCTAGCACTTTTAACTCATTTCTTGGCCAGTTAGTTTTGTGGAAGCGTGTTTGTGGTCAGGATCATTCTATATATAGGTAGCTATTTGACACTATTCTTGAGGGAACTTTTTAGGGAATAGTTTACTTTTGTTTTATATATTCATCTTCTCTTGAGCATTTTGCCTTCACTATCGTTTTTTTTTTTTCTTAAAGGTCCTACTGACTAAATATTTTTTTAATCAAGAGACTTAGATATGCATGAGCTTCCTGCTGTTAAATTCTGTAGATGATGCCTTCTATTTATGGATTATACTATCTGGTTGTTGGAATTACTGTGATCTGCTAACATATTTCTTATGTGGAAACTGTTCTGTGTGCTGTTCATCTCTGTAGAAGTTGATTACTTTTTCCAGAATATATTTGAAGGCTGACCTTTCAATAAAAGAAAAGCAAGTTTTTCAGCCATGTTAATTTATCACTGCATCTTATTTGTAATATATTAGGCAGTTATGTTAAAAATAAACTTACGTTCTTCCTTATTCTCTGTGCTCAGGCCACTTATCATTTCGGGGGAAAACAAAAAGAAAAAAAAACAAGGCTGGGCACGGTGGCTCACGCCTGTAATCCCAGCACTTTGGGAGGTCGAGGTGGGTGAATTACCTGAGGTCAGGAGTTCAAGACCAGCCTGGCCATCATGGTGAAACCCCATCTTATAAAAAAAAAAAAAGAAAGAAAAAGAAAAACATTTAGGGGGAAGACATTTTACATGGATCAAAAGATAAAAACTTGGGCCCAAGGCTTAGTCATTGTAAGGCAGTGATTCCAACTCTTTTTGTACTTCCTTAGTATAGTCTCATTAAAATCCCTCATGAGCTATAATGAAATTTTCAAACTTTGTAAACAAGTTTAATAATTTATTTCAGAGAAATGTTTTATATACATATATATATGTATATCTATATAATTAATAAGGAGATACTGGGCCGAGCACAGTGGCTCTCATGCCTTTAATCCCAGCACTTTGGGAGACTGAGGCGGGTGGATCACCTGAGGTTGGAAGTTCGAGACTATCCTGACCAACATGGAGAAACCTTGTTTCTACTAAAAATACAAAATGAGCCAGATGTGGTGATGGGCACCTGTAATCCCAGCTACTTAGGAGGCTGAGGCAGGAAAATTGCTTCAACTTGGGAGGCAGAGGTTGCAGTGAGCCATGACCACACCATTGCACTCCAGCCTGGGCAACAAGAGTGAAACTCCATCTCAGAAAAAAATAAGATAAAATAAAATAAATAAATAAATAAAGGAGATACTGATAACTCTAGTAGGTGAAGAGAAACCCAAAAAAAGTTTGAAGAGGTCATTGCTATAGAGGAGCAACACAGTCTATGTATAGTCTTTGGAACTTGGTAGATGTCCAGTAAAGTTATACTGAATGAATCAGCATTTTTCTTATGTGGCTTCTTACATGGAGCTTCCCTCAATCCCCCTGTGTTAGTTGTTCTTCCTCCTGTGCTTCAATACCTGTCTTAATACGTAGCACATTAAATTATAATACTATAATTTATTTATATATTTGTTGTCCCCTACTGGCCAGCAGTCTTCTTGAGTGCTAGGACTGTGCATTTTAATTTTTGTATGTGAATGTTTAGCTATTTTCCTTCCTTTCTCTTTTTTCTTTTCTTTCTTTCTTTTTTTTTGAGATGGAGTTTCTCTCTTGTTGCCCAGGCTGGGGTGCAGTTGTGCCATCTTGGCTCACTGCAACCTCTGCCTCCCGGGTTCAAGCGATTCTCCTGCCTCGGCCTCCTGAGTAGCTGGGATTGCAGGCACCTGCCACCATGCCCAGCTAATCTTTTGTATTTTTAGTAGAGACAGGGTTTTGCCATGTTGGGCAGGCTGGTCTCGAACTCCTGACCTCAGGTAATTCGCCTGCTTCGGCCTCCCAAAGTGCTGGGATTACAGGCGTGAGCTACCGCACCCAGCCATGTCTGGCTATTTTTCTATATTCAGTATGGTCTTGTATGAATTATGGTGTACACATACACACGCACACAGGGTTGGAGGGATAGACAGCAATGTCCCTCTTCCACATATGGCCCACTGTGTGACCTGGCAGCAGTGCTGGGTATTCAAAAGGTTGCAAAGAAAGAAAATGAGAGCAACAACATTTTGAAGTTGACTTTTTTTGGATATGTATGCATTCATATGTTGGGGGAGAACAGAGTGAAAGCCTGAGCTGCTGCTTTTAAAGTTTATTTATTTAAGTACATATTAAGGCTATGAAGTGGGGATTTGGTAAATGTTGCAAAGATTCATATTTATTCCATGTAGTTTTACATAACTTTACAAAACAATGCCCCAAATATATATATTTTTAATGGTATCAGCTGGGCATGGTGGCTCACGCCTGTAATCCCCAGCACTTTGGGAGGCTGAGGCAGGCAGATCACAATGTTAGGAGTTTGAGACCATCATGGTCAACATAGTGAAACCCCATCTCTACTAAAAATACAAAAAATTAGCCGAGCGAGCATGGTGGTGCGCACCTGTAGTCCCACTACTCAGGAGGTTGAGGCAAGAGAAGTGCTTGAAGCCAGGAGGCGGAGGTTGCGGTGAGCCGAGATCGCGCCAATGCACTCTAGCCTGGGTGACAGTGTAAGACTCCCTCTCAAAAAAAAAAAAAAAAAAAAAGGTATCACAGTGTGAGACATAATTCTAGTTGTCACTTGATTCTTCCCTCCCTCGCTCCCTCTGTCACCAGGCTGGAGTGCAGTGGCATGATCTCGGCTCATTGCAACCTCTGCCTCCCGGGTTCAAGTGATTCTTCTGCCTCACACTCCTGAGTAACTGGGACTACAGGTATGTGCCACCACGCCTGGCTAATTTTTATATTTTTAGTAGTGGTGGGGTTTCACCATGTTGGTCAGGCTGATCATGTTGGTAAGGCTGGTCTTAAACTGCCTCTGCCTCCCAAAGTGTTGGGATTACAGAAGTGAGCCACTGCGCCTGGCCTGCCTCCCTCCCTCCCTTCCTTTCCTTTTCCTCCCCTCCCCTCTCCTCTCCCCTCCCCCTCCCCTCCTCTCCCCTCTCCTCCCCCTCCCCTCCCCTCCCCCTCCCCCTCCCCTCCCCCTCCCCCTCCCTCTCTCCTCCCCCTCCCTCTCTCCTCCCCCTCCCCTCTCCCCTCCACCTCCCTCTCCCTTCCCCCTCCCCTCCCCCTCCCCTCCCCTCCCCTCCCCTCTCCCTCCCTCTCCCCTCCCCCTCCCTCTCTCCTCCCCTCCTCTCTCCCCTCCCCCTCCCTCTCCCCTCCCCCTCCCTCTCTCCTCCCCTCCCCCTCCCCTCCCTCCCCCTCCCCTCCCCTCCCCTCCTCTCCTCCCCTCCTCTCCTCTCCTCCTCCTCCCCTCCCTCCCCTCCCCCTCTTCCCTTCCCCTCCCTCTCCCTTCCCTCCCCCCTCCTCTCCCCTCCCTCCCCCTCCCTATCCCCCTCCCCATCCCCCCTCTTCTCCTCCCCTCCCCCTCCCCCCCTCCCCTTTTTCCCTTTCCCTTTCCCTTTTCCCTTTTCCCTTTCCCATCTCACTCCTGTTGCCCATTCTAAAGTGCAGTGGCATGATCATGGCTCTCCACAGCCCAGGCTCAGGTGATCATCCCACCTCAGTCCGCTGAGAGCCAGGACCACAGGCACCTGCCACCATGCCTAGCTAATTTTTTGCATTTTTAGTAGAGATGGGGTTTCACCTTGTTGCCCATGCTGGTCTTCATTTCCTGGGCTTAAGTGAACCACACATCTCAGCCTCCTAAAGTGTTAGAATTATGGGCATGAGCCCCTGCACCTAGAGGTTACTTGGTTTCTTATGCCATCACCAGCAAGAGACTTCTGTAATTAAAAGTTCACTGACAAGCAGTGGAGTAATATAGATTGGAATTTTTTATTCCTTAGAGAAAATAGATGACAAATTATTCTTGATAGAAAATATTGGCCAACTGGGCACAGTGACTCATGTCTGTAATCCCAGCATTTTAGGAGGCCAAGGCAGGTGGATCACCTAAGTCAGGAGTTCTGAGACCAGCCTGGCCAACATAGGGAAACCCTGTCTCTACTAAAAATATCCAAATTAGCCAGGTGTGGTTGGGCAGGGGTTGGGGGGGCTGTAATCCCAGCTGCTCAGGAGGTTGAGGCAGGAGAATCACTTGAACCCAGGAGGCGGAGATTGCAATGAGCTGAGATCGTACCACTACACTCCAGGTTGGGGACAGAGCAAGACTCCATCTCAAAAGAAAAAAAAAGTGTCAACTTCATCTTTTTAGAAGGTCTATAATAAATTATAATTAGAAATATAGGAAGTTAGAGCACATTTTCATAGCATACACACAATAAATGTACTGAGTTCAAACACTTTGTGATACAAAATGCTGATTAGAAATAACAGTGTTTTCATTTTTGCCAGAGTGGTTGAACGACCTGTTGTCAAAGAAAAGCTAGAATTAGAAACCAGTAATGGTGGAATATTAGATTAACAATGGTATAGCTAGAAATGTGGTATCCCTTAGCAAATATCAGAAATGTCTCACTCTAGGGAAGATCCTTTGCTAATCCTTTACCTGCAAAGATGTTTTTCTCCTTTGTTGCTAACTGGTCCCACCACTACACCTTCTCTCTGCCAGACCCATTTAAGCTGTCTGAGGTCGTCTTTGACAGTTTCTTCTAGTTGCCTTAAAAGACTGGTCTGGTTGAAGTCTCAACCTAAGTGGATTTTTGTAGTATAGAGTAGTGGTTAGGACTGTCAGCTCTAGAACCAAAGTGCCTGGGTTCAGATCCCAGCCACACCAGTTACTAGCTTTGTAACTTGGACAGGTTGCTTCTGTCTTTCAATTCTTTGTTTGTAAAGAGGGTATTTGTAAAGATTTAAATACATCAATACATGCGTAGTGCTTGTTACAGTAACTGGCAATGGTAGGTACTCAAACACTTTGACTTCTTTGTGCCTCTTAGAATGGGAATTACTTAAGCTGTCCAGAAAAAATAGCCTTTAACATCTGGTTGATTGAGATTTGCGATACCTAGAAGTTTAACTTTTTTGATGGTGGAAGTAGGGAGTGGCTTGTGGGAGGTTGAGAGGAAGATATGGAAGGCCCTAGGAGAGTGCCCTGCCGACCCCACCACTAGGTCTCCCTCAGAGTTCCTAGTCAGGACGTTGTGGAGGGCGGGTGTGCTGAGTCTAAATACAAGAGAAACAGACCAGAGGGACAGGTATATAGCAAATTTTCAACATATGATATAAATAGGAATAAGATTGAAATGATCTGAGTTGGAATCAGAGTGTAGAGGACTTTATTTTAGAACACAGTGGGACCTTAAGTTGTTTACTTCCAAGGGAAAAGTTGAGATCTGAGAGGTTAAATGATTTATTAAATTACCTACAGTCGCACAGCAAAGTAATAGTAGAAGCCACACTAGATATATTTTCCCTTTAGACACATTTGCTTTTTTGTTGTTTTTCTGCTATTACCCAAAAAGATTAACTTGGGTCAGTTTTACCTCTCTGTTCATCTGTAAAATAAATCCATCATTCATCCTAATTCTTACAGTGTGATTATCTTAGTCAAGAAAAACTATTTGATATAAAATAGGTCTCAAACTCTTGGCCTCAAATGATCCTCCTGCCTTGGCCTCCCAAAGTGCCGGGATTACAGGTGTCAGCTACCAGGCCTGACCATTTTAAAATTTAATTTTTATTTTTTGTAGAGACAGAGCCTCACTATGTTGCCCAGGCTTGTCTTGAATACCTGGCCTCAAGTGGTCTTCTCACCTCAGCCACCCAGTGTTGAGATTACAGGCATGAGCCTTGCAGGAAAATTTTGAATTTTGATGAAATAGCATTCATCTGTTTTTTTTTTCTTGATCATCCTGGGATCAAATGATCCTCTCATATCAGCCTCCTGAGTAACTGGGGACTATAGGCATGTGCCACTATGCCCAGCTAATTAAAAAAAAATTGTGTAAATAAAGGGTCTTGCTATGTTGCCCAAGCTGGCCTCAAGCATTTCTCCTAGCCTTCCAAAGAGGTGGAATTTCAGGTGTGAGCCACCACACCCTGTATAGGGAGGATCTTTTGAAAATGATACTATATTGGGCAGTACAGATTCAGATGATCATGTGGTTTTTCTCCTTTAATCTGGTTAGGTGGTGAATTATAGATGGAGCTGAAATTCTTATAACAAGCTGCTTTTGCATTCCTGGCATATTATACTAGTTAATTAAATAAAGTACCTGCTTTTTTTTTTTTTCTTTAATGGCTGTGGAAATTGTCTAGAAAGATTGTGCTTTCTAGAAAAAGTTCTTAAGTGTGCCTTCTCTTGGTCTACATCAGCCCTTATTCTCATATTATAAAAATACATAGCTTTTCTTAAATATATACATCACGGCCTGGTGTAGTGGCTCACACTTGTAATCCCAGCACTTTGGGAGGCCAAGGTGAGTGAATCACCTGAGGTCAGGAGTTCAAGACCAGTCTGACCAACATGGTGAAACCTCATCTCTACTAAAAATGTAAAATTAGCCGGGCATGGTGGCACATGCCTGTAATCCCAGCTACTTGGGAGGCTAAGGCAGGAGATTCCCTTGAACCTGGGAGGCAGTTGTTGCAGTGAGCCAAGATCACACTGTTTCACTCCAGCCTGGACAACAAAAGTGAAATTCTATCTCAAAAAAAAAAAAAAATTATATATATATAGCATTACCTTTTATTCTTTTTCAAACTGCCTATTTATGACTGGTCACAGTGGCAAATGCCTGTAATTCCTGCACTTTGGGAAGCTGAGGCAGGCGGATCACCTAAGTTTGGGAATTAGAAATCAGCCTGGCCAACATGGTGAAACCCGGTCTCTACTAAAAATACAGAAATTAGGCCTGTAATCTCAGCACTTTGGGAGGCCAAAAGACAGGTGGATCACTTGAGGTCAGAAGTTCAAGACCAGCCTGGCCAACATGGTGGAACCCCATCTCTACTAAAAATACAAAAATTAGCTGGGTATTGTGGCTGGTGCCTGTAATCCCAGCTACTCCAGAGGCTGAGGCAGGAGAATCACTTGAACCTGGCAGGCGGAGGTTGCAGTGAGCTGAGATCACACCATCGCACTCAAGCCTGAGCAACAGAGTGAGACCCAGTCTCAAAAAAAAAAAAGGCCAGACACAGTGGCTAACACCTGTAATCCCAACATTTTGGGAGGCCAAGATGGTGGATCATGAGGTCAAGAGATTGAGACCATCCTGGCCAACATGGTGAAGCCCCGTCTACTAAAATACAAAAAATTAGCCAGGCATGATGGCGCATGCCTCTAGTTCCAACTGCTTGGGAGGCTAAGGCAGGGGAATCACTTGAACTCGGGAGGTGGAGGCTGCAGTGAGCCGAGATTGCGCCACTGTACTCCAGCCTGGGGACAAAGCGAGATTCCATCTCAAAAAAAAAAAAAGGCCAGGTGTGATGGGAAACACCTGTAATCCCAGGTGTTCGGGAGGCTGAGGCATGAGAATTGCTTGAACCCAGGAGGCAGAGGTCTCAGTCAGCTGATATCATGCTATTGTACTCCAGCCTGAGTGACAGGATGAGACAGCCTCTCAAAAAAAAAAAAAACCAAAACAATAACAAATTGCCAACTTTTTACTATTACTATTATCATTATATAGTGACTGAATATTTTTAAGTTGCTCAGACTGGAGTGCAGTAGCTATTCATAGTACACTACAGCCTCCAACTCCTGGGCTCAAGTGATTCTCTTGCCTCATCCTGAGTAGCTGGGACTGCAAGTGCATGCCACTCTGCCTGGTTTGCCATTTATTTTTTGAGACAAAATTTATGTGCCATAGAATTCACTCTTTTGAAAGTATGCAGTTCAGTGGTTTTTAGTGTATTCATAAAGTTATGCAAACATCAGTCATCACTATCTAATTTCAGATCACTTTCATTACCCCAAAGAAACCCAGTGCACATTTAGCATTTATTGTCTATCTTCCTTCCTCCTGGCCCCTGGCAACCACTAATCTACTTTCTGTACTGTGAATGTACTTATTCTGGATATTTGATATAAATGGAATCATATAACATGGCCTTTTGTGACTGACTTTTTTCACTAAGCATGGTGTTTTTGGTTGTAGCATTTATCAGTAATTAGTTCCCCTTTGTTGCTAAGCACTCCATTGTGTGAATATACTACATTTTATTTATTCATTCATCAGTTGATGGATTTTTGGGTGCTTTCTACCTTTTGGTTATGTATTTATTTTTTGTACATAATTATTTTCCATACCTTTTGGTTATTATAATTATGTTACTGTGAACATTTATGTGCAAGTTTTTGTTTAGATGTATGTTTTCCTTCTCTTGGGTAGAGACCTAGGAGTGGAAATTACTGGATCATATGGTAATTTTATGTTTAAACAATCTGAGAAACTGCCAGATTATTTTCCAAAGGTATTGCTGTGCTATTTTGCATTCTCAACAGCAGCAAATGAGGGTTCCACTTTCTCTACCTCTTCACCAACACTTATCTGACTATTAGGTATGAAGTGGTATCTCATTGTGGTGTTGATTTGCATTTTTTTAATGACTAATGATGTTGAAATAATTACTATAATGTTTTATATACTTATTGATCAGTGTATCTTTCAGAAATAGCTATTCAGATCTTTTGCCCATTTTTAAATTGTCCATTTTTTGGTCCTTTCTATTATTGAGTTATAAAAGTTCTTTAAATATTGTAGATTCTGGGTCCTTATTAGATATATGATTTGCAAATGGGAGAAAATCCTATTCTATAGATTATCTTTTTACTTTCTTGACAGTGTGTTTTGTAGCATAAAAGGTTTGAGGAAGTCAAAGTCAAATTGTGCTTTTGGAGTCATGTCTAAGAAACCATTGCATAAGCCAGGCGTAGTGGGACACACCTGTAATCCTAGTGCTTTGGGAGGCCCAGGGTGGAGGATTGCTTCAGGCCAGGAGTTCAAGACCAGCCTGAGCAACATAGTGAGACCTCCCCACCGTGACAAAAAATAATTAGCCAGGCATGGTGACAGGGGCTTATAGTCCTTGCTGCTTGGGAGTTTGAGGAAGGAGGATTGCTTGAGCCCAGGAGTTTGAGGCTGCAGTGAACTATGATTGTGTAACTATACTGCAGCCTGGGCAACAGAGTAAGATCCTGTCTCTTAAACAGAAATCCCAGCACTTTGGGAGGCCGAGGAAGGTGGATCACTTGAGGTCAGGAGTTCCAGACCAGCCTGGCCAACATGGCAAATTTTTTTCTACCAAAAAATACAGAAATTAGCCAAGTGTGGTGGCACATGCCTGTATAGTCCCAGCTACTTGGGAGGCTGAGGCAGGAGAATTTTTTGAACCCAGGAGGCAGAGGTTGCAGTAAGCTGAGATCATGTCACTGCAGTCCAGCCAGGGCTATAGTGAGACCGTGTCTCAAAAAAAAAAGGAAAGAAAGAATCTAAAACCATTGCCTAATCAAAAATCATTAATATTTACAACATAAAACCTTCTAAGAGTTTTTTAGTTTTAGATCCTTCATTTAAGCTTTTCATTCATCTTAAATTAATTTTTGTGTGTGTGCTGTGAGGTGGAGATCCACTTTCATTCTTTGACATGTTCATATCTGGTTGTCCCAGCACAGTTTCTTAAAAATCCTTTTTCCATTAAATTGTCTTGGCATGCTTTTTTTTTTAAATTTCCTTTTTCTTTTTTTGAGATGGAGTCTCGCTCTGTCGCCCAGGCTGGAGTTCAGTGGTGCGATCTTGGCTCACAGCAACCTCCGCCTCCTGGGTTCAAGCAATTCTCCTGCCTCAGCCTCCCGAGTAGCTGGGATGACAGGCATGTGCCACCATGCCCAGCTAATTTTTATATTTTTAGTAGAGATGGGGTTTCACCATGTTGGCTAGGCTGGTCTTGAACTCCTCATCTCAAGTGATCCGCCCGCCCGCCTTGGCCTCCCAAAGTGCTGGGATTACAGGCATGAGCCACTGCTCCTGGCCTTGGTGTGCTTGTTGAAAATCAATTGACCATAAGTATAAGAGTTTATGTCTGGATTCTCCTTTCTATTCTATCTATACATCAGTCCTTAAACACCAGTACCACACAGTCTTGATTACTATAGTTTTATGGTGAGTTCTTTTTTTTGGAGACAGGATCTCACTCTGTTACTCAGCCTGAGTTCAGTGGTGTGAACACGGCTCACAGCAACCTCAGTCACCTGGGCTCAAGCCATCTTCCTACCTCAACCTCCTGAGGAGTTGGGACTGCAAGCACACACCAGCATGCCTGGCTAATATTTTATTTTTTGTAGAGCCAGGGGCTGGTCTTGAACTCCTTGACTCAAGTGATCTTCCCAGCTTTCTTTTGTTCTCTTTAAGGATTGTTTTGGCTATTCTGGTTTCCTGGTATTTCCATATGCATTTTAAGATCATCTTGCTAATTTCTGCCAAAAAAAAAGAAAAAGAAAAAAAAAAAAAAGAACTGTGATTCGGTGAAACCTCACTCTACTAAAAATACACACAAAAAAAGCTATGATTTTGGTAAGAATTGCTTTGAATTCAATTTGGGAGAGTATTTTCATCTTGATAATGCTATTCAGTTCATGAACACAGGACATTTTTCCACTTAGCTATCATTTAATTTCTTTGAACAATGCTTTGTAGTTTTCTAAAAAGTATATGTCTTGTACTTACCTTGTTAAATTTATTTCTTAGTTTTTTTATGCTATTGTAAATGGATTTTTTAAAAAATCATTTTTGGATTTTTCATTGCTAGTGTATAGAAATGGAACTGATTTTATTAGCTCTTTCAGTTATATGTGTGTGTGTGTGTGTGTGTATTTCTTGTAGATTTTTGTGTACAAGATCATGTCATTTGTGAATAGAGGTAGTTTTACTTCTTCCTTTCCAAACTTTTCTCTTTCTTGCCTAATTGCCCTAGCTAGAAACTTAAATACAGTGTTGATTAGAAATGGGGAACAAACATATCTTTGTCTTGTTCCTAATCTTAGGGGGAGAACTTTCAGTCTTTTGCCATTAAGTATGTTTTCTTTCTTTCCTTTTTTTTTTTTTGAGACAGAGTGAGACCCCCATCTCAAAATAGAAAAAAAAAAATGATGCAATATTATAGGTGTAACGTCACGCACGGGTTTTTATTTTTATTTTGAGACAAGGTCTCACCCTGTCACACAGGCTAGATTGCAGTGGCGCTGTAACAGTTCACTGCAGCCTGGACCTCCCCGGGCTCAGGTAACCTCCCACCACAGTTTTTGCTTATTTGTTTGTTTGTTTTTTGAGACTGAGTCTTGATTCATTACTCAGGCTGGAGTGCACTGGTGCAATCTTGACTTACTGCAACCTCCACCTCTCGGGTTCAAGCAATTCTTCTGTCTCAGCCTCCTGAGTAGCTAGGACTACAGGCCCCTTCTACCACTCAAGGCTAATTTTTGTATTTTTAGCAGAGATGGGATTTCACGTTGTTGTTCAGGCTGGTCTTGAGCTCATGACCTCAGGTAATCCACCTGTCTCAGCCTCCCAAAGTGCTGAGATTATAGGCATGCCTGAGTCACTCTGCCCGGCCCAGTTTTGCTTTGTATTTTTTTTTTTTTTTTGATACGGAGTCTCACTCAGTCGCCCAGACTGGAGTGCAGGGGTGCCCTCTCAGTCACTGCAGCCTTCATCTCCTGGTTTCAAGCGATTCTCCTGCCTCAGCTCCCAAGTGTCTGGGATTACTGGTGCCTTCCACCATGCTTTCTACCACTCCTGGCTACTTATTTACTTAGCTATTTTGAGACAGAGTTTCACTCTTGCCCAGGCTGACATGCAATGGCACAATGTATCCACCTCCCAGGTTCAAGCAATTCTCTTGCCTCAGCCTCCCAAGTAGCTGGTATTACAGGCATGTGGCAGGAACTGTACCCAGCTAATTTTGTATTTTTAGTAGAGATGGGGTTTCTCCATGTTTGTCAGGCTGGTCTCAAACTCCCGACATCAGATTATCTGCCCGTCTCGGCCTTTCAAAGTGCTAGGTGGGAACCACTGCTTCAGCTTAATTTTTTTGTTTTTAGTAGAGAAGGGGTTTTGCCATATTGGCCAGGCTGATTTGGAGCTCCTGATTGCAATGATCAGCCTGTGTCGGCCTCCCCATGTGCTGGGATTATAGGTGTGAGCCGCTATGCCCAGTCAGTTTCTGTATTTTTAATAGAGACACCTTTTGACATGAGCTAGGCTGGTCTCTAATTCCTGGGCTCAAGTGATCCACCTGACCTGGTCTCCCAAAGTGCTAGGATTACAGGTGTGAGCCTGGTTTTTATTTTTATTATTTTTATTTTTATTTAGTTATTTTGAGACAAGTTCTGGTTCTGCTGCCCAGACTGGAGTGCGGCAGCTCCATATTCTAAAAATATTTTGAATGATGATGGCATTGTTAGTGTCAATGAAGTCTATCAAAAATAACCTTCTTTTGGCTTTTGAACTGTGATTTGTGGCAGCCAAGTTACTAGGTAAGAGAGTGTTCTAAGGTTTTTTACTAAATATGGAAAATATACCAGATTTCGCCTTTGTATTTTTGCCTAAAACTGATGAGTTGAATCTTGCTTTCCTCTAGTGTGTAATAGATTTGTTTCTTTCATTTTTTATGACTTATTTCTGCCCTTTCACAGACTTCCACTTCCTAAGAGACCTTTCTCCAGTGTCTCATTTCCTTGTGTGTTTATGTAACTTCAGGTGCTATGTAATCTGTTCTAGACCGTCAATATTTAGCTTTAAATTCCAGATTTGGTTGTTCTTAGCACAAATAAAGGTAGGGTGACTTTACCCTTACCACTGCCACTGGCACATCCAATCGCCTGTTGGGTATGTATTTGAGAGATTTCGACAAATTTTAACACTGGCTAAAGTAAAATACAATCATGCATTACTCAACAGTGGGGATATGTTCTAAGAAGTGTATAGTTAGGCAGTTTCATAATTGTATTAACAACATAGAGTGTACTTACACAAACCTGGGTGGCATAGTCTACTACACCCCTAGGTTATATGGTATAGCCTATAGCTCCTAGGCTACAAATCTGTACAGCATGTTATTGTACTGAATACTATAGGCAGTTATAACATGGTGGTAAATATTTGTGTATCCAAATATAGAAAAGGTACAGTGAAAATATGTTATAAAAGGTAAAAAATGGAACCTGTATAGGGCACTTCCTGTGACGGACCCTGTAGGACCGAAAGTTGCTCTAGGTGAGTCAGTGAGTGAATAGTGAGTAAATGTGAGGGCCTAGGACACTTTTGTAGATTTTATGAACAGTGTTTTATTTTTTAATTTATAAAATTTTTTCTTCAGTAATTAACTAGGCCAGGCATTATGGCTCATGCCTATAATCCCAGCACTTTGGGAGGCCAAGGTGGATGAATCACCTGAGGTCAGGAGTTAAAGACCAGCCTGGCCAACATGGTGAGACCCTGTCTCTACTAAAAATACAAAAATTAGTCGGGCATGTTGGCGGGTGCCTGTAATCCCAGCTACTTGGGAGGTTGAGGTGGGAGAATTGCTTGAACCCGGGAGGCAGAGGTTTCAGTGAGCCAAGATCATGCCACTGTACTCCAGCCTGGGCAACAGAGCAGGACTCCGTCTCAAAAAAAAATAATGATTATAATAATAAACTAAGCTTAGTCTGTAACTTCTTAACTTTATATACTTTTGAATTTTTTCAAATTTTCCACTTTTATAATACTTTCCTTAAAACACAGATATACCACTATACAAAAGCATTTTCTTTATGTCCTTATTCTGTAAGCTTTTATTAAAATCTTTTTTAACTTTTTAAACTTTTTTGTTAAAAACCAAGACATAAACATACACATTAGCCTGCAGAGGGTTGGGATCATCAGTATCACAGAACATCATTATCACTGTCTTCTGCCTTCACGTCTTTTCCCACTGGAAGATTTTCAGGTACGGTAACATGCATGAACTGTTATCTCCTGTGATAACAATGCCTTCTTTTTTTTTTTTTTTTTTTGAGACGGAGTTTCGCTCTTGTTACCCAGGCTGGAGTGCAATGGTGCAATCTCGGCTCACCGCAACCTCTGCCTCCTGGGTTCAGGCAATTCTCCTGCCTCAGCCTCCTGAGTAGCTGGGATGACAGGCACGCGCCACCATGCCCAGCTAATTTTTTTGTATTTTTAGTAGAGACGGGGTTTCACCATGTTGCCCAGGATGATCTCGATCTCTTGACCTCGTGATCCACCCACCTCAGCCTCCCAAAGTGCTGAGATTACGGGCGTGAGCCACCGCGTCCGGCCAACAATGCCTTCTTTTGGATACCTCCTAAAAGACCTGCCTGTGGCTGTTTTACAGTTAAAATTAAGAAAAAAATAAGTAGAAGGTATGCATGCTGAAATAATAATTACAGAATAATACATAAACCAGTAACAGTCATTTATTGTGTACTATTAATAATGGTATGTGCTACACTTTTACATGACTGACAGCACAGTTAGATTTACACAAGCATCACCACAAACAGGAGTAATGTGTTGTGCTATGATGTCCTGATGGCAACAGTGTCACTAGGATATAGGCATTTTTTAGTTCTACTGTAATCTTACGGGACCACTGTCATATATACGCAGTCAGTCCATCATTGACTGAAATGTCATTATACTGCGCATGACTGTATTAAAAGGTAAACTTGAAGTATAAGCAACATTTTAAAAGTAACTGCTTATTAGATAGAACTCTCATACCATACAGTCTACTCATTTAAAGTATACAAGTCAGCCGGGTGTGGTGACTCACAGCTATAATCCCAGCACTTTGGAAAGTTGAGGTGTGCAGATTGCTTGAGCACAAGAGTTCGAGACCAGCCTGGCCGACATGGTGATCCCCTGTCACTACTGAAAATAAAAAAAATTAGCTGGGTGTGGTGGTGGGCACTGGTGGTCCCAGCTATGGGAGGCTATAGGTGATCACCGGAGTCTAGGAGGTTCAGGTTGCAGTGAGCCTTAATCAAGCTGCCACATTTTAGCTTGGGCGACAGAGCACAACCCCATCTCAGAAAATAAAAAATAAAGTGTACAATCTGGTGGTTTTTTAGTATATTCACAGAGTTGTACAAATGTCATCATTAGCTAATTCCGGAATGTTCATTGCTCTCAAAAAAATGCATACTATTATCAGTCACTTCTTATTCTTCATTTTCTCCAGCCTTGGCAACTATGGATCTACTTTCTGTCTCTCTGGATTTGCCTATTCTAGACATTTTATTTTAATGAAGTCATACAATATGTGGTCTTTTATGTCTGGCTTTTTTGTACTTGGCATGTTTTCAGAACATAACATGCATACTGTTATGTTGTGGCACATAGCAGTATTTCATTCTTTTTTTTTTTTTTTGCTTCCACTATGTGGGAGAGGATTCCAGAGAGCTGGAAATCCCTTCATTCCTTTTTGTGGCTAAATAACATCTAATTGTGTAGGTATATCATATTTTGTTCATCCATTCATCAATTGATTGACATTTGGATTGTTTCTACCTTTAAGCCTGTTGTGAATAATGCTAGTGTGAACATGTGTATAAGCTTTCGTTTTGAAAAGAACATACGTTTTCAGTTCTTTTGGATATATACCTAGGAAAAGAATTGTTGGGTCTTACCATAACTTTTTTTAACTTTTTGAGGAACTTTCAAACTGTTTGCCAGTGTCTGTACCATTTTACATTTCCACCAGCAATGTGTGAGGTTTCCAATTGATCTACATTCACTTCAGCACACGTTATTGTTTATTCCTTTGATGATAGCCATTCTGGTGGGTATAAAGTGGTATTTCATTGTGGTTTTGGTTTGCATTTCTCTGATGACTAATGAGAATTGAGCATTTTTCATGTGCTTATTGTCCATTTGTATATCTTCTTTAGAAAGACGTTATCTTTAAAGCTAAATATTGATGGTATGCTGTTTCGAATGCTGTTCGTTCTTTTTTTTTTTTTTTTTTTGAGACGAAGTTTTGCTCTTGTTGCCCAGGCTGGAGTATAGTGGCGTGATCTTGGCTCATCGCAACCTGCACCTCCTGGGTTCAAGTGATTCTCCTGCCTCAGCCTCCTGACCGAATAGCTGGGATTACACACATGCGCTACCATGCCCAGCTAATTTTGTATTTTGTAGAGACAGGAATTCTCCGTGTTGGTCAGGTTGGTCCCAAACTTCCGACCTCAGGTGATCCACGCACTTTGGCCTCCCATAGTGCTGGGATTACAGGCGTGAGCTACCGCACCTAGCCTTGAATGCTGTTCTCTAGATTAACTTTCTTCCTTTATCCGAGACAAGAGTTTTTGATCCATTAATTCAAATGTTTTAGTCTATTCTTGAGATTGCTTTACAAAGCTAATTTTAAATACCGCTCTCCCTTATGAAAAAATGACATTTTGTATCCTGGCTTGAAATTTCTATGAAGACAGTTTGTCCCCACTCTGATAAACAATGATAGACAAATGAAATGAAAGAGATAGTAGACTCTCTTTGGTCCCGTTGTTATCGTGAATTTGTATATCTAGAATCAAAGAATTAGCAAAGACAAAATGCATAAAGGACCCAGTGGCTCATTAAAACATCATTATATACTGTGCATTCTGAGAGTATCACCTATCTTGAGAGAAAGAAAGATCCATAAGGCAAGGAAAATAGCAGCTGAGTTTGAAAGTAGCACTTTGCACATGTAGGGAAATCTATGACCACTTGTAGGTAGGCATGAAAAAGTGCATGATTTCATCCATATGTTCCCTTTTCTCCCAGCGTGGTACCATGCGACGGCGCTATGAAGATGATGGCATTTCAGATGATGAAATTGAAGGGAAAAGAACTTTTGACTTGGAAGAGAAACTGCATACCAACAAATATAATGCCAATTTTGTTACTTTTATGGAAGGAAAAGGTCAGTATAATTTTGGTTCCAACATATAGTACTTTGGTGTGGGAAGTCATAGAATGTGAGCATTGGGGGTTTAGCATTTATCTAGCTAAAATATTGCCTGTTGATGTTATTTTCTCTTGTTATTCAGTGCCCCTTGTATGCACTCGACCCCGAGTCCTCCCACCCTGTGAGTCATTCTCTGCTATATTAGAAGTAATCTTTTATTAGGGCAGGAGTAGTATTGGAGTTTTTTTGCCTAACGGCTTCTTCTTCCTTCTTCCTTCCCTTGGTTTTCAGTTTAATTAAAAACCGTACGATAAAAATCGTTTTATGTGTATACCTACCCCACCAAAACTGAGGGTGGGATTCCATGTGTACCATGCATCTTTGATCGTTGGCAAACTGACAAGGATATCATATATGTATTGTAGTGGTCAAAATTAATTTTTTTTACTCTTAAGAGACAAGATGATGATAATTTCTGTTTAGCATTTATGAGATAACTCATTAATAGTACTACCCCCATATTGTTTAAGCTCTAAATTTCCTGGGGAAATATATAGACTTGGCAAACCCCTCAAGCTTTGCTTCTCAATGTGCTCTCCATATTTTCTAAGAGATGCTTCTTAATAAGCATATATTTTATTGTCTAACAGCACAACTGTATACACAGAATAACAAACACTATTTATACCTTAGTACTTAGGATCCTTTTTGTGATCCTTTTATCTATTTTTTAACTATACTCCCTGTATTTCTAATAATTATTTTTCTATGTTGACAGATTTTAATGTAGAGTATATCCAGCGGGGTGGCTTAAGAGATCCTCTGATTTTCAAGAATTCTGATGGACTTGGAATAAAGTAAGTGCTTTCAGCCTGGCTGGATATAGTTGCAAAATGGCCTTGTTACACCCAGGACTATAAACAGTGGTGGTACTGATAACCCAAAACAGTAGTAATTGAAAATAATTTCCCATTTAGTTTTAAAAGTGTACGTTTTTCTTCTTTTGATACATAGGTGATTCATATTAGAGGTAAATGAGAAAATATAGATTAACCAAAAAAAAAAAAAAAAAACAGCAAATTTAAATCTCCTGAAATCTACTACCCTTAGCTAAATCATGCATTTATTTATATATTCTTTTTTCCTATGCATATATGTAAATATACACTCACCTATATTTTAAAAATAATTTTAAGCCTGATTGTGAATATTGCTGTGTCTGATTGAGGAGTTCTCAGTACTTTAAGAAAAAAAAACTCACATTACTTGAGAAGTTACGTTTTCCATATATACTTACTGGTGTTTGTTTCATAGAATGCCGGATCCAGACTTCACTGTGAATGATGTCAAAATGTGTGTGGGTAAGTATTGAGGTTTTGGCCTCTGTCTTTAAGGCAAAGATTTAAGACTTAGGACTGAATTAAATCTCTGACTGAGATTTAAGACTTAAGAACATTGAAGTATATATTTGATTAGAAACTACATTTTTATTAAGAACTGAGAATTTTATCAGAGAATTACAGAAGTTGCCTTATTTAATACACATTAAACATAAAACATTGGAATCTCTTTTTCTTACCTACATACTTCCTTTTCTCCATGAAGGATGTGCCTTCTAGGGCAACCTATCCCAGAAACCAAAAACTTGGTTTCTGAGCTAAGAATGAAGTTTCATTAATATCGTGATTCCCTTTCTTTTCCTAAAAGCAGTAGAGAAATTTCCAGGAAATGCTCACCAATGCTACATTTGGAAACTTGCCTAAGACTTGAAACTTTCTAAGCTGAGAAGTAGATACATTAAAATTTATCTTCATCAGTGACTGGTTAAATTGAGTCTTTAATTATTTTATTATGTTCAAAATTTAGGAAAAAGAAAGCAAATTAGATCAATCTAATTAAAGAATAAAATTCCTGACGTTAGTAAAGTTTCAGCTTAGTTTTCTGCAGACAGTGGTGTTCACTATGGTCCTGAGACACCCCAGCATCCTTAGGAGTTCAGGAATGGTTAGTAAAATGGAATAAAGCCTTTTTTTTTTTTTTTTGAGACATTAGAGTCTCTCTCTGTCGCCCAGGCGGAGTACAGTGGCGCTCAATCTCAGCTCCCTGCAACCTCCGCCTGCAGTGTTCAAGCAATTCTCCCACCTCAGCCTCCTGAGTAGCTGGGATTACAACCACTTGCTACCACACTCAGCTAATTTTTGTATTTTTAGTAGAGATGAAGTTTTACCATGTTGGCCAGGCTGGTTTGGAACTCCTGACCTCAACCAATCCACCCGCCTCACCCTCCCAAAGTGCTGGTATTACAGGCGTGAGTCACTGTGTCTGGCCAGAATAAAGTCTTTTTCAGATACTTCCAACAGAACTTAAAACGAAGGGACTTTTTTGATTTTCTTCCTAGTACTAGAATTTCTATGTTCTTTTGTCCTCTATACCAAAGTTCCAGTGCCATTCCTTTGCTTTGAAAATTAAATACTGCAGTACTATCTCCTGGCCACTTGAGGGTCCTTGTAAGACTACTGACTCTTCTGTTTATCTAAAAGGTGAAAGTCACGGATATCCCAGGTAGAGGAAAGTTCTCAAATCTCTGTTTTATTCATCCCTTTACTGTTTCTGTGTTAGATCCTGGCCATCTGCCTATTGCCATGTATTCCCTAGAACTTAGCACAGTCTCTGGAGTATAGTAGGTGCTCAGTAAATCTGTTGAATAATTGAAACACTCTCCCACTCTTCACAAGACAGAACATTCTCAGGGGACCTCAGAAAACCCACCTGAATACATATTACTCTATCATTTGACCTCCTTTATTAAAGAACCTCCAGGACAGTAATTCCCTGTATTTATAAGGCAATAGACCACCGTAGCTACCCTCTTGATGAGAGATTCTTACAGTTTGTGGTCCACAGATGACCTGCCTCAGAATTATTTGTGATACTGTTAAAAATGTAGACTCTCAGAGAGGATTGTAGGAAGATGGCAGAATTGTAGGAAGGAGCAAGCACTAGGAACTTGTCTCCTTACCTAGACAATAATTGCACTGGCAGAATCTGTCTGATATAACTGTTTTGGAATCCAGGAGTCTATTCAAGGCTTGCAAATTCCAGGGAACAGCTTGGACAATAAAATACAGTTAATTTCAGTCAGTTTCAGGCCTTAGCACAGTAACAGCTTCTCCACCCTTCCCTGCCAGCCAAGCCACATGACAAGCAGCTGTGCATATGTTTCTCAGAAAAACCTGTACACAGCTTATGGGAGCCAGGGTGAGCAAAGAGGAACCTTTCCTTGAAATAATGGGATCCACCCTGTGATCACTGAGTGCTGCTTCTGATCACAGAAGTACAGACATAGAAACAAGTAGGGCCAGGCACTGTGGGTCATGCCTGTAATCTTGTACTTTGGGAGGCTGAGGCAGGTGGATTGCCTGAGTCCAGGAGTTTGAGATCAGCCTGGGCCACATAGCGAAACCCTGTCTCTACAAAAAATACAAAATTTAGCTGGATGTGGTGGCATGCACTGATAGGTTTAGCTACTTGGGGAGCAATTCCTTGAGCCCTGGAGGTTGAGGCTGCAGTGGTCTGTGATCATACCACTTCACTCCAGCCTGGGCAACAGAGTGAGACCCTGTGCCAAAAAAAAAAAAAAAAAAAAGACAGGTGGGGCAATTGTTGTTGCATCTTCCCTTAATTGTTGCAGGCAATTGTTGTTGCATCTTCCCTTAATTGTTGCAGGCCTCTTCCCATCAGTTGAACTGACTTCCAGAGGATTTAAAGGGCTATTGTGGCTGGTTGCAGTGACTCATGCCTATAATCCCAGCCCTTTGGGAGGCCAAGGTGGCCAGATCATGAGGTCAGGAGATTGAGACTATCCTGGCTAACACAGTGAAACCCTGTTTCTATTAAAAAGACAAAAAATTAGCTGAGTGTGGTGGTGCCAGCTAGTTGGGAGGCTGAGGCAGGAGAATTGCTTGAATCCAGGAGGCGGAGCTTGCAGTGAGCTGAGATCATACCACTGCACTCCAGCCTTGGCAACAGAGAAAGACTCTGTCTCAAAAAAAAAAAAAAAAGTTAACTGGGCATGGTCTCGGGCACCCATAATTTCAGCTACTCAAGAGGCTTCCGAGGCAGGAAAATCGCTTGAACCCAAGAAGCAGAGGTTGCAGTGAGCCAAGATTGTGCCACTGCACTCCAGCCTGGGTGACAGAGGGAGCCTCTGTCTCAAAAAAGAAGTGGGGGGGGCAATTTAGTTTTCTCTTTTCCCCTTTGAGAGCCAGACATTAAAGACTAGCACATTCAGAATAGGAAGTGACTGCATATGCACCTGGAAGGTGCAGGCTCAGAAAAGACGTAAGAAAACTTACATGTATACCTCAGATTGATCTTTAACACGGAGATAGCCTACACAAAAACAACAAAACACACAATGATAAATCACAGAAAAGGCTGGGCACATGGTGGCTCACACCTGTAATTCCAGCACTTTGGGAGGCCAAGGTGGGCGGATCACGAGGTCAAGAGATTGAGACTGTCCTGGCCAACATGGTGAAACCCCGTTTCTACTAAAAATACAAAAATTAGCCGGGCATGGTGGCACGCGCCTGTGGTCCCAGCTACTCGGGAGGTTGAGGCAGAAGAATTGCTTGAACCCAGGAGGCGAAGGTTGCAGTGAGCCGAGATTGCGCCACTGCACTCCAGCCTGGTGACAGAGCAAGACTCCGTCTCAAAAAAATAAATAAATAAAAATAAAACACAGAAAACTCTGGGGAAGAGAGAGAATCAGATTTTGAGAGTTACCACATTATTAAATTCAAATGTCCAGTTTTCAACAAAAAAATCATAAGGCATACTAAGAAAGAGGAAAGTATGGCACATTAAAAGGAAAAAAAAATCAACAGAAAATGTCTTTGAAAAAGTCCTGATTGTGGATCTAATAGACAAATATTTTCAAATAGCTGTCTTAAAGATGCCCAAAAAACTAAGAAATTTGTGGAGGAAGTCAAGAAAGTAATGTATGAATGAAATGGAAATATCAAAAAACAGAAAACTTTAAACCAAAAGGAAATTCTGAAGCTGAATAATACAGTAATTCAAATGAAAACCCGATTCAAAGGCAGATTTGAACAAGCAAAAGAATCAGTGAAGATAGGACAGTGGAGATTATTAAGTCTAAGGAACAGAATGACAAATTAAAGAAAAGTGAACATAGCCTGCCATAGTTTAAATGTTATCCCTGCTGGGCACAGTGGCTCATGCCTATAATCCCAGCACTTTGGGAGGCCAAGGCGAGTGGATCACTTGAGGTCAGGAGTTCTAGACCAGCCTGCCCAACATGGTGAAATCCAGTCTCTACTAAAAATATGAAAATTAGCTGGTCATAGTGGTGGGCACCTGTAATCCCAGCTATTCATAAGGCTGAGACAGAAGAATCAGTTGAACCCGGGAGACGAAGGTTGCAGTGAGCTGATATCGCACCATTGCACTCCAGCCTGGGTGGCAAGAGTGAAACTCTGTCTCCAAAAAAAAAAAAAAGTTAGCCCTTCCGAATTTCATGTTGAAATTGAATTGCCAGTTACAGTATTAAGGGGTGGAACCTTTAAGAGATACTTAGGCTACAGGGGCTCCACTCTTATGGGTGGGATTGATGCTGTTATAAAAGGGTGAGTTTGGCCCCTTCTTGCTTTCTCTCATTCTCTTACTGTCTTGCTTTTCGCCATGTGATAATGTAGCAAAAAGGCCCTCACCAGATGCTGGCACTTTGATTTTAGACTTCCCAGCCTCCAGAACTGTGAGCTAATAAATTTCTGTTAATCATAAATTACCTACTCAGGTATTCCTTTAACAGCAGCACAAAATGGACTAAGAACCTAAAGGAACATTTTTGACACCATTAAGTACACCAACATATGCATTATGGAAGTACCAAAAGGAAAATAGGAGCAGGGATAATCTGTATTTGATCAAATAATGGCTGAAAATTTCCCAAATTTGATGAAATACATGAATATAAACATCCAGACAGCTCAATGAACTCCAAGTAAGATGAACTCAGAGACTGTCACCAAGACACATTATAATCAAACTTTAAAAAACCAGAGACAAACTCTTGAAAGCCTTGAGAGAAAATAACTAAATGATTCATTACATAAAGGTATCTTCAGTAAAATTATGAACCAGTATCTCATCAGAAACTTTGGAGGCCAGGAGGCAGTGAGCCAATGTATTCAAAGTGCTAAAAGGAAAACAAAACAAAACTGTCAACCAAGAATCCTATATCTGGCAAAACTGTCCTTCAAAAGGGGCAAAAAATTAAGACATTCTCAGAAAAACAACAGCTAAGGACACTTGTTACCACTGGACCTGCCTTGTAAGAAGTGCTCAGGAGAGTCCTGCAAAGTGAAAGGAAAGGACATTAGATTGTAACTTGAAGCCATATGAAGAAATATCTCAATAAAGGTAAATACATGGATAATTATAAGAGCTAGTATTATCTTAACAATGGCTTGTAACTCCTTTTTGTTTTCTCCGTAGTTTAAGAGATGAATATATTTTTAGAAAGATAATTGTTAGCCTAAAAACTAGCACTGAAACTTTGAGTGTAGCCCCACATTTTATTTGTACATAATTTAAGAGATTAATACATTTAAAAAAATTATTAGAACTGGGTATGACATTTTGGGCTGGATGAAAAAAGAAAAAAAAAAAAGAACCAGGTATAGTGGTACATGCCTGTAATCCCAGCTACTCAGTAGGCTGAGGTGGGAGGATTGCTTGAACCCAGGAATTCAAGACCAGCTTGGGCAGCATAGCACAGACTCATTTCTCCCACTCCATGATTGAATGAAATACTAGTTTATGTTTAGGGGCATAAACTAATAACTAATAGGGGCCCAGTATATAAGGATGGCTTTTGTGACATCAGTAAAAAAAAAGGGTAGAGGCAGCTATAAAGGAGCAGATTCTTTGAATAATAGTGAAGTCAAACTGGTATTAATTAAAAATAGAATGTTTAACTTTAAGATATTAGATGTAATCTTTATGGTAACCATAAAGAAAATATCTATAATATATAGAGAAGGAAATGTGAAAGGAATTTACACATTTCACCAAAGAAATGTATCTAAAGGCCGAGCGTGGTGGCTCATGTCTGTAATCCTAGCACTTTGGGAGGCTGAGATGGGTGGATCACCTGAGGTCAGGAGTTCAAGACCAGCCTGGCCACCATAGTGAAACACCATCTTAAAATAAATAAATAAATAAATAAATAAAAGAAATGTATCTAAATACAAAAGAAAACAGTAATTTAGGAAGATGAGGAACAAAGCTATAAGGATATAGAAATAAAATATCAAAATGACAGAAATTCCTTATAACTACTTTAAATATAAATGGATTAAACTTCCCAATCAAAAGATAAGAAATTGGCAGAATGGAGAAAAATGACATGATACAACTATATGCTATCCACAGGAGACTCACTGAAGATCCAACAGACAGAAATAGGGCTGGGTGTGGTGGCTCACACCTGTAATCCAGGCACTTGGGAGGTCAAGATGGGCGGATCACCTGAGATCAGGAGTTCCAAGACCAGCCTGACCAACATGGTGAAACCCCATCTTGATTTAAAAAAAAAAAAAAAAGACGGAAATAGATTGAAAGTGAAAGGATGCAAACAGCTATTCCATGCAAACAGTAACCAAAAGAGCAGAGGTGGCTATACTAATATCAGATAAAACAGACTTTTATTTTCATTTATTTATTTAGAGATGGCATCTTGCTCTGTCGCCCAGGGTGTAGTGCAGTGGTGCAGTCTCAACTTATTGCAACCTCTGTCTCCTGGTTCAAGTGATTCTCCTGCCTCAGCCTCCCAAGTAGCTGGGTTTACAGGTGCCTGCCACCATGCCCAGCTAATGTTTGTATTTTTAGTAGAGAGTGGGTTTCACCATGTTTGCCTCTTTTCTTTGTTGGGAGATTTTTGTTGACTTAATCTCCTCAGGCTAGTCTCAAACTCCCGACTTCAAGTGATCTGCCTGCCTCAGCCTTCCGAAGTGCTGGGATTATAGGCGTGAGCCACCATACTGGGCCCTAAAGCAGACTTTAAATCAAAGAATGATTTCGAGAGGGGCCTAGTATAATGGCTCATACCTATAATCCCAGCACTTGGGATTGCTTGAGCCCAGGATTTTGAGGCCAGCCTGGGCAGCGTACCAAGACCTTGTCTCAGCCAGGCAAGGCAGCTCACGCCTGTAATATCAGTACTTTGGGAGGATTAGGTGGGTGGATCACCTGAGAGTCAGGAGTTTGAGACCAGCCTGACCAATGTAGCGAAACCCCATCTCTACTAAAAATACAAAAATTATCCAGGCATGGTGGTGCACACCTGTAGTGCCAGCTACACAGGAGGCTGAGGCAGGAGAATCACTTAAACCTGGGAAGCAGAAGTTGTAGTGAGCCGAGATCATGCATTGGACTCCAGCCTTAGCAACAAAGTGAGACTCCATGTCAAAAAAAAAAAAAAACTTCTTTAACAAAAGAAGAGAATCTTAAAATCAACACTCTAACCTTACAAATTAAATAACTAGAAAAAAAAGACAAACTAAACCTAAAGCTAAAGGAAAGAAGTAATAAAGATTAGAGCAGAGATAAATGAAATAAAAAATAGAAAAACAATAAAGTCAAAGAAGCAAAAAGTTGGTTCTTCTTTGAAAAGATAAGCAAAATTGGCAAAGCTTTAGCTAGATGGACTAAGGAAAGAAAGATCAAATTACTAAAATCAGAAGTGAAAGTGAAGGCCAGGCGTGGTGGCTCACACCTGTAATCCCAGCACTTTGAGAGGCCGTGGTGCTTGCATCACCTGACGTGAGGAGTTCGAGACCAGCTTGGCCAACATGGTGAAACCCTGTCTCTACTAAAAATACAAAAATTAGCTGGACATAGTGGTGCATGCCTGTAATCCCAGCTACTCAGGAGGCTGAGGCAGGAGAATCACTTGAACCTGGGAAGTGAAGGTTACAGTGAGCCAAGATCGCACCATTGCACTCCAGCCTAAGAGACGAGTGAAACTTGTTTCAAAGGGAAAAAAAAGGAAGTGAAAGGACATTACTTCCAATTCTGTAGAAATAAAAAAGGTTATAAGGGAATACTATGCACAGTGGCTCATGCCTGTAATCCTAACACTTTGGGAGACTGAGGTCGGTGCATTGCCTGAGCTCAGGAGTTTGAGACCAGCCTGCGCAACATGGCGAAACTCTGTCTCTACTAAAAACAAAAAGTGAGCTGGACATGGTGGCATGTGCCTGTAGTTGTAGCTACTCAGGAGACTGAAGCATGAGAATTACTTGAATTGGGGAGGTGGAGGTTGCAGTCAGCCAAAATTGGGACCCTGCACTCCAGCCTAGGCAACACAGAAAGACTGTGTCTCAAAAAGAAAAAAAAAAGAGCAATTGTTCATCAATGAATTGGATAACCTAGATGAAGTGGACAAATTTCTAGAAACACAAAACTTAACAAGACTACATCACTAAGAAATAGAAAATTTAAAATGTGTATAGAACTATATTGTAATTAGTGAGGAGATTAAGTCAACATTCAAAAATCTCCCAACAGAGAAAAGCCTGGGCCTGATAGCCTCGGTGGTGAATTCTACTAAACATTTAAAGAGGAATGAACACTAATTCTGTTCATTCTGTTTCCAAAGAATTTAAGAGGGAACACTTCTTAATTCATTCTGTGAGGCCTGCATTACCCATCAAAGCAAGAAAAAGACAGCACAAGAAAACTACAAATCGATATCCTTTTTGAACAGTGACGTAAAAATCCTCAACAAAATACATGCTAAATTCAGCAGCATATTAAAAAGATTATACACCATGGCCAAGTAGGATTTATTCCTGGAATAGATCCTTGACATGTGAACATCAATCAATGAAAATTTCATTAACAGAGTGAAGGAGGAAAAAAGTCCTACATGATAATTTCAATTGATACAAAGAACACATTTGACAAAATTCATGATAAAAACACTTGACAAACTAGAAATAAAAGGAAACTACCTCAACGTAATAAAAGCTTTATATGAAAAACTCCCAGTAAATATCATACTCAGTGGTGAAAGACCAAAAGCATTTAAAATCAGAAAAAGGTAAAGATGCCTGCTTTTACTGCCGCTATTCAGTGTAGTATTGGAAGTCCTAACCAGCACAATTAGGCAAAAAAAGGAATTAAAAGGCATGCAAATTGGAAAGGAAGAAGTCAAGTCACCTCTGTTGGCAGATGATACGACCTTTTTATTTGTTATTTTAGTATTTTTTTTTCTTTTATCATGTGTGTCTTAAATTACACTTTAATTTTTGCTTTTTATGAAATATTTCAAGTATACATAAAATTGGAGAATATCAGTAACAAAATGAATGCCCATCTATGAACCCAAAATGAACATCCACTTGTGTACAACTTAGTAAGAAATTAACCTTTTGCTATGTTTACTTCACCTCTTTTTGCAGAAGTTTATTAGAGTTGACATCCACTGTGTACCATTCTTCCCATCTTCAGTCCCTTTTCCTTCCTCTTCTCTCCAGAGATAGCCACTCCCTTGATTTTTAATACAGTCTGTAGATAGGCATATTGTTTTGCATGTTTTTAAACATTAACCAAATGACATCATAGTGTACAAATCATTCTGCATCTTGCTTTTTTACTCAACATTGCATTCATTTTAACTGCCATATAGAATTCCATTGTATGAATATACGATAATTTATCCACAATATACCCATTCCCCCTATGATGGACATTTACGTTGTTTCCACTTCTTGGTGCCCTGAGTGCAATGGCCCAATCTTGGCTAACTGTAACCTCCACCTCCCGGGTTCAAGTGATTATTCTACCTCAGCCTCCCAAGTACCTGGGATTACAGCATGCGCCACCACGCCCAGCCAATTTTGTATCTTTATGAGTTTCACCATGTTGGGCAGGCTGGTCTCAAACTCCTGATCTCATGTGATCCAGCCACCTTGGCCTCCCGAAGTACTGGGATTACAGTCATGAGCCACCACACCCAGCCTCCATTTCTTTACTCTTAGAAATAATGCTACAATGAAGGCTAATACATTTCTTCTTGAGTACACATCATAGAGGATACGAGCTTAGAAGTGGGCTGAAAAGTATGTACATTTTCACCTTGTCAAATTGCTCTCCAAAGTGATTGTTCCAGTTTACACTTTGTTCAGTCAAGTATGAGAGTGTCCTTTGTTCCATATTCTCTCAAACACTTGATATTACGAGATATTTATTTATCTTTATTTTTTTTGGTGGGGCAGAGACAGTCTCACTCTATTCCCCAGGTTGGAGGAGAGTGGCACAATCTCAGCTCACTGCAACCTCTGCCTCGTGGGTTCAAGGGATTCTCCTGCCTCAGCCTCCCAAGTATCTGAGATTACAGATGCCTGCCACCACGCCCAGGTCATTTTTGTATTTTTAGTAGAGATGGGGTTTTACCACGTTGGCGAGGCTGTTCTTGAACTCTTGACCTCAGGTGATCCACCCGCCTTGGCCTCCCAAAGTGCTGGGATTACAGGCATGAGCCACCATGCCCGGAAGAGATTTTAAACTTTTGACAATCTGATGGTTATGAAAGAGAAACTTGTAGTTTTTAATCTGCGTGTCCTGTAAGGATAATCATGTTCTCAGAAATGTTGATTAACTGTTTGGGCCATGTATTTTTAAATTTTTTAAACTTTCACGTTCCCTTTTATTCTGTTACCACTTTCTTATAGTGACTAATAGCAGAAACTCTAGTTTTAAAAGTTAATACACATAAAGTGCCCAGGAGAATCACAGCCATGTTGTAGGAGATAGTATTATTAGTTTTATCCTTTTAAATACATATATATTCATGGAGACAAGGGTCGTCTCACTGTGTTAAAGAGGCTGGTCTCTAGCCCCAGGCCTCAAGCAGTCCTCCTGCCTTGGCCTCTCAAAGTGCAGAGATTACAGATGTGATCTCACTGCACCTGTCTACCATTTAGATACTCATCTTGCCATATTAATCTTGCCATTTTGAATATTAATCTTTATTTCTTTCTTTTCTAGTATTAGCTTAAAATGTTCCATTTCTATTCTCTTTGTATGTCTTAATTCTTGCTTCAACGACAGCAGATAGGAATCCTGGCCTTGTGGAACAGCTGAGGAGTACATCTTTGCATAAACTGGGGGAGGGTGGTTGCTTTACCCCCAGCTGTCCCTGCAGCTGCTCAGCCAGATTCCCAGATCTAGCATCCTTCAAAACATCTCAACCTTGGTAACTCAGTTGCATAACATTGGTAACTCAGTTGCATAACTAATATAGCAGTATTCTCCAAGGTGGTTGGATTACTGGTGATTTTTATTTTCTTTTTAAACTCTTGTATTTTCCACATTTTATACCATGGGACTGTGTTCTAAACTGTTCAGTATGAAGAAAACAAAGAGCTCAGTTACTATAAAGAAAGTGGTTTTCTGGTCTCTATTCAGTGGCTCTGGTGTAATAGAACTATATCAAGTCTTCCTTTGCAAAACTCTTCATTTCCTTTTATTTTTATTAGTTGTCTGTGCTCTATGCAGTCTGTATAACTTTGGGTTTTACATTCATCAGCAAATTACAGTTTTCTGTTAGAACTTCAGTTACGTTCTAATTATATTCACTAAAGAAAATACTTAACATAAGCCAACAATTATCAGCTTATCCTAATTTAGTTAGAATTATTATATTGCCTATGTATTTATTTACCCAGTTCAAAGCTGCTTCCATTGCCAGTATTTTATTTTCTATTTTATAACCAGTTCTCAATAAGCCTCCAATAAGGAATGAATCATTTTTCTACCACTTACAGCAGCTTTCTTTGCCAAATCCACAGTATCTTCTATCAACTCAAGATGTTGTGATTTCTTCAGACTTATCTCAGAAGCACAAGAATTGCTAAATTTCTCTCACTTAGATGTAATCTTTATATTGCATACCCACCCCATCACAGTTAAGCTGAGTCATGCAAACATAATTGTTGGTCATAAATTGAGGAGCAGTGGCACAATTGTCCACCTTAGGGCAATCTTCTAACAAGACATAATCCACTACAGTGAAACCTCCTTTGGCAAAATCATTCATGGTGCATGAGCAGGGGTTTGCTGCCCATGAACCTCAGATGCAGGCTAACTGCTGCCACCTCCAGTTCTTCAGGTCAGCCAGTTGGCAGGAGGGAGCAAGTGGGCCTATTATAGTTTTAAGAGATGAGGTCTCATTATGTTGTCCAGGTGGCATTGAAATCTTGGACTCAAGCTATCTTCCTGCCTTAGCCTCGTGCATAACTGGGACTACAGGCACGTGCCACAGCGCCTGGCTCAGTGGTTAGTCACAGTAGCAAAAATGTGGTAGCAACCTAAATGTCCATCAGTGGTAAATATATGAGCATAATGTGATATTTTCATACACTGGAATGTTATTTAGCCTTAAAAAGGAAGGAAAGGCCAGCACGGTGACTCAACGCCTGTAATCTTAGCACTTTGGGAGGCTGAGGCGGGTGGATCACGAGGTCAAGAGATTGAAACCAGCCTGGCCAACATAGTGAAACCCCTTTTCTACTAAAAATACAAAAATTAGCTGGGCGTAGTGGCACGCGCCTGTATTCCCAACTACTCAGCAGGCTGAGGCAGGAAAATCGCTTGAACCTGGGAGGTAGAGGTTTCAGTGAGCCTAGGTCGCACCATTGCACTCCAGCCTGATGACAGAACAAGACTTTGTCTCAAAAAAAAAAAAAAAAAAAAGGAAATTCTGATACATACCACAAATTATATGAATCCTAAGGACTTATGCTAAGTGAAATAAGCCAGCCATAAAAAGACAAATACTGTGTAATTCCACTGACATAAATGAAGTATATAGAGTAACCAAAATCGTGGAGACAAAATAGAATGGTGGTTACTGGGGAGAAGGGCAGTGGGGACTTAAAAGGGCCATAGTTTCAGTTTTATAAGATGAACAGAGTTATGGAGATGAATGGTGGGTAATGGTTTTACAACATTGTGAATATATTTAATAACACTCAACTGTACTCCTAAAAGTGGTTAAGATAGAACATTTTATGTTTTTTGTATTTTACCACAATTTTTTACAAGTTGAAGAAAAGAAAGTAGACTCCTGGATACAGTATTCAAATTTCTGAGCTATACACATATATAAGATTTTATTCAGTCATCAGTCTTTCTTTGGTTTTCTTCCTACTTCCTTATCACTTTTCATCGCCTCTGTAATCTTACTGCTAGTAGTGATTTTTGGAAGCCCTTTGTAACCTTGTATTTTCTAAATAAACCCAAGAATAAACACAGGTATCTTTGCTGCGACTTAAAATAAAGCAGCAATTATATCTAACCTAACAGACTTTATCTGAAATTAACTTTTTTTTTTTTGAGACAGGATATTGCTTTGCCACCCAGGCTGGAGTCCAGTGGTACAATCATGGCTCACTGCAGGCTTGACTTCCTGGGCTCAAGCAGTCCTTTCACCTCAGCTTCCCAAGTAGCTGGGGCCATAACCATGCCCAGATAATTTTTGTATTTTTTTGTAGAGATGGGGTTTTGCCAAGTTGCCCAGGCTGGTCTTAGAACTTCTGAGCTCAAGTAGTCAACCCACCTCGGCCCGCCAGAGTGTTGGGATTACAGGTGTGAGTCACTGTGCCCAGCCAGTAACTAACTTTCTACCCAGATTTTTAAAAGTCTGGATGTTTTTTGTTTCTTGGATAGCTAATCACTGGCAAAATGCAGTGAAAAAACTGATCCAGCTCTTTTCAGCCTGTGGTGGAATGTTACTTCTTCAGTGTCAGTTTATGTCTCAGAAAGAAGTAAGCCATTCTGTCATGTAAACTTTCTGTGATAGAATGTATTGGTTGAGAATATGGACTCTGGAGCAAAGCGGTCCCCAGCGACACTAATTACTAGCTCTGTAATCTTCAACAAGTTACTTAAATGTGAAGTACTTAGAACACTGTCTGGCATATACAGTTGACCCTTAACAACGTAAGGGCTAGAGGCACCAACCCCCAACAAGTCAAAAATCTACATATAACTTGGAACTCCTCAGAAACTTAACTGCTGATAACCTACTGTTTACTGGAAGCCTTATGGATAATGTAAACAGTTGATTAATACATATTTTATGTTATACATATTGTATACTACATTCTTACAATAAAGTAAGAGAAAAATTATTAAAATCATAAAAGAAAATATGTTTCCTATCTTCTCATCTTCATGATGAATAGGCTAAGGAGGAAAAGGTGGATTGCTTTTGCTGTCTCTGGAGTGGCAGGGGTGGAAGAAAATTCATGTGTAAGTGAACCCATATAGTTCAGACCTGTGTTGTTCAAGGATCAGCTGTGCTGAGTTCTCAGTAAATGTTAGCTATTACTTTGACCATCACAGAATGTGCTCTGGTCCATACCTAGAGTATGAGCACACCTCATTTTATTGTACTTTGCAGATAGTGTATTTTTTTTTTTTTAAACAAATAGAAGGTTTGTGGCAAACCTGCATTGAGCAAATTCATAGCTGCCCTTCTTCCAATAGAATGTTTTGGTGATTCTCGCACTATTTAAAACATTTTCATTATTATTTGTTAGTGGTGATCAGTGGTCTTTTTTTTTTTTTGAGATGGAGTCTCACTCTGTCACCCAGGCTGGAGTGCAGTGTCACAATCTTGGCTTACTCTAACCTCCACCTCCTGGGTTCAAGCAAGTCTCATGCCTCTGCCTCCCAAGTAGCTGAGATTACTGGTATGCGCCACCACACCTGGCTATTATTATATTTTTAGTAGAGATGGAGTTTCACCATGTTGACCAGGGTGGTCTCAGACTCCTGACCTCAAGTGATTCACTCGCCTTGGCCTCCCCAAAGTGGGTCACAGGCATGACCCAGTGCACCCAGCTGATCAGTGATCTTTGACATTATTATTACACTTGTTTTGGGTGCCATGAACTGCATCCACATAGGAGAGCAGACTTGAAATGTTGTGTGTGTTCTGACTGCTTTGCCAAATTGCTATTCCCCCGTTCTCTTTCTCTCCTCAGGCCTCCCTATTCCCTGAGACACAACAATATTGAAATTAGGCCCACTATTAATATTACAATCACTGTAAATCAAAAGGTAGAAATGACTAAGTTTAGTGATAAAGGCATGCCCAAAGCCAAGATAGGCGTTTTACATCAGATAGTTAACTAAGATGTGAATGCAAAGGAAAGGTTCTTGAAGGAAATTAAAAGTGCTACTCCAATGAACATGGGAATGTTAAGAAAGAAAAATAGCCTTATTGCTGATAGGGAGAAAGTTTGAATGGTTTGGACAGAAAATCAAACTAGCTATAACATTCCCTTAACAAACCCTAAGCTACAGACAGCAAAGCCCTAATTCTGCTTAATTCTGTGAAGGCTGAGAGAGGTGAGGGAGCTGCAGAAGGAAAGTCTGAAGTTAGGAGAGGTTGGTTTATGAAGTTTAAACCATCTTTGTAACATGAAAGTGCAAGGTAAAGCAGCAGCACATGCTCATGTAGCAGCTGCAGCAAGTTATCCAGGAGATCCAGCTAGGATCATTAATGATGGAGGCTGCACTGAACAGGTTTTCCATGTAGATGAAACAGCCTTCTATTGGAAGAAGATGCCATCTAGGATTTTCATAGCTAGAGAGAAGCCAACTGCTTCAAGGGACAGGCTGACTGTCTTGTTAGGGGCTAATGCAGCTGGCGATTTGAATTGGAAACCAAATTTACCATTCCAAATTTGAAAGAAGTTCTGCTGTGGGTAAAATGCTATCAAACAACATTGCATTCTACAGAGAAATGTTTCTGTGAAAGGAAGTATCAATCCATGTTGCAAACTTCATTGTCTTATTTTAAGAAATTGTCAACCTGAGAAACATAGCTAAATCTTACATCTGCAAAAAATTAAAATATTACCCAGGCATTGTGGTGTGTGCCTGTAGTCCCAGCTACTCAGGAGGCTAAGGTGGGAGGATCATCTGAGCCCAGGAGTTTGTGGCTGTGGTGAGCTGTGCGTCAGTGTACTCCAGCCTGGGCAACAGAGCAAGACCCTGTCTCAAAAGAAAAAAGAAAAGTTTACACTTCAGTGAAAGAAAAAGAAATTGCCATATCCACCAACCTTCAGCAACCACCACCCTGATCAGTCAGCAGCCCTCAATAGGGACATTGAGGCAAGTCCCTCCACAAGCAAAGATTATGACTTACTGAAGGCTCAGATGATTGTTAGCATTTTTAGCAATAAAGTATTTTAAAATAAAATTATGTACCTTGTTTTTGTAGACACAATGCTGTTGCACACTTAATAACCTACAGTATAACTTAAATATAACTTTTATGTGCACTGTGAAACCAAAAAGTTTGTGTGTCTTGCCTATTGCAATATTTGCTTTATTGCGGTGGTCTGGAACTGAGCCCACAATATCTCCAAGATAGGCCTATACTAAGTATTCTAGTAATAAAAGAATACCAGCCTGGGCAACATGGCAAAATCTCGTCTCTACTAAAAATACAAAAAAATTAACTGGGCATGGTGGCATGCACCAGTAGTCCCAGCTACTCAGGAAGCTGAGGTGGGAGGATCACTTGAACCCGGAAGGCTTCAGAGGTTGCAGTGAGCCTAGATAGTGCCACTGCACTCCAGCATAGGTGATAGAGTGAGGCCCCATCTCAAAAGGAAAAAAAGAATAAAACTTTGCTTTCCTCTACTTTGCTTTACATTCTTTTTCTTTTCTTTCTTTTTTAAGACAGAGTCTCACTCTGTCATCCAGGCTGGAGTGCAATGGTGCGATCTCAGCTTACTGCAACCTCTGCCTCCTGGGTTCAAACAATTCTCCTGCCTCAGCCTTCTGAATAGCTGGGACTATGGGCACGCACCACCACACCTGGCTAATTTTTGTGTTTTTAGTGGAGTTGGGGTTTCACCATGTTGGCCAGCCTGGTCTGGAACTCCTGACCACAAGTGATCTGCTCACCTTGGCCTCCCCAAGTGCTGGGATCACAGGCATGAGCCACCATGCCCGTCCTCCTCTGCATTGTTGATGGAAAGTATTTACTTGTAATTTCTTAAATTAGGGTTAAATACAGATAATATAAAGTTTACCATCATAACCATTACATTGTTTTTCTTTTTGCATAAAATATTTCATTGTCATGTACCCATTTTAAAGCATGCCTGTGTCATTAAGTTTATTCACGGTGTGCCACCATCACTTGTTAGAATTCTACTTATCCTTCCCCCACTTTTCCTAAAGCCTTTTCTGATCCATCTAATAAAAGTATGATACTTTCCTTTGGTTTTTACTGCTTCTTGAGCACCTACTTTGTATTAAATATTTACTTCATCGACTTTAAATCTTCACAGTGGCCCACAAGGTGATATTCATCCTCCACAAGATATTAATGTTCAGAGAAATTACGTAACTTGTCTACATAGTATATAGGAACTGAGATTTAAACTTAGGTCTCAGTCAGGTGCAGTGGCTCATGCCTGTAATCCCAACATTTTGGGAGACCAAGGCGGGCGGATCACCTGAGGTCAGGAGTTCAAGACCAGCCTGGGCAACATGGCAAAACCCTGACTCTACTAAAAATACAAAAATGAGGCGGGTGTGGTGGCATGTGGCTATAGTCCCAGCAACTCAGGAGGCTGAGGCATGAGAATTGCTTGAACCTGGGAGGTAGAGGTTACAGTGAGCCAAGATTTCATGCCACAGCACCAGCCTGGGTGACAGCAAGATTGTCTCAAATAAATAGCCGGGCTTCGTGGCTCACACCTGTAATTCCAACTTGTTGGGAGATGGAGGCGGGTGGATCACGAGGTCAGGAGTTCGAGACCAGCCTGACCAACATGGTAAAACCCCGTCTCTACTAAAAATATAAAAATTAGCCAGTCATGGTGGTGTACACCTGTAATCCCAGCTATTCAGGAGGAGGCTGAGGCAGGAGAATTACTTGAACTTGAGAGGCAGAGGTTGCAGTGAGCTGAGATCGCGCCACTGCACTCCAGCCTGGGCAACAGAATGAGACTCTATCTCTAAAAAATAAATAAAATAAAATAAATAAATAGACCAGGTGCAGTGACTCACACCTGTAATCTCAGCACTTTGGGAGGCCAAGGTGGGCAGATTGCCTAAGCTCACGATTTCGACACCAGCATGGGCAACACAGTGAAACCTTGTCTCTACTAAAGTACAAAAAATAGCTGGAGGTGGCAGCATGCGCCTGTAGTCCCAGCTAGTCAGAAGGCTGAAGTAGAATTGCTTGTACCCAAGAGGTGGGGGGTTGAGTGAGCCAGGTCTTGCTACTGCACTCCAGCCTGGGTGACAGAGCAAGACTCCGTCTCCAAATAAATAAATAAACAAGCAAACAAATAAACTTAGGTATCTTTGACTCCAAAGCTATTATTTTTTCTCCATTACTATTTTATGCTGACTCTTGTGGCCTTCTGCATTTTGTTGTAGTTGTTACAGTCAACAAGAATCTGATACAGATCTTTGTGTCCATCCTGGTATCTTTATCATTCTATAAATATTTGTGGAATAAATGAAAAGGGGACTTTATTCTTCATGAGCTGGGATAATTATCTTCATGGACTAGGATATTATTGACAGGTTTGGGAAATAACCCTGTTTAACAAAAGAATATAAATTCAAAATCAGTCTGTTACCCACTAAATCATGGATCCTTTATTCAAATTATGGGATAGATTAGGTCAGCCTGCATCAAATCATTATAGCTCAGTAAGTAAGAGCTTGACTCCAGAGTGAGCCTGCCTGGGTTCTTGTCCTGCTTTGTTCTAGACATTACCTAACATCTGCTTTTTCATGTATGAAATGGAGATTAGTATTTAGCATTTAGAATTGTTAGTATAAATGAGACCTTAGATAAAAGATTCAACAACTGTATAGGAAACATGCCTTAGGGAATAATTGTTATTATTAACATTATCCATTATCTTTTCCATTCTTTGTGATTTGATTATGATTATGTTGAGTGAGAACTTTTTGCTTGTCTATTATTGAAAATAAGAAAGGATAGTTTTTTTCCTTCTTTCTTTAAAAATATTCTTAGTATATTTAAGGATATTAGAGACTTGATAGAGATGATTGATGCATCTTTTATGACAGGGAGTCGTCGCATGGTGGATGTCATGGACGTGAACACACAAAAAGGCATTGAAATGACCATGGCTCAGTGGACACGCTACTATGAGACCCCAGAGGAGGAGCGAGAGAAACTCTATAATGTCATCAGCCTTGAGTTTAGCCACACCAGACTGGAGAACATGGTGCAGAGGCCCTCCACGGTTAGTGTAATCATTTTCTTCATATTGTCATTGTGACCAAAAAGGGTTGTTTTTGGCTGGGTGTTGGTAACTGATGCTTGTAATCCCAGCATTTTGGGAGATCAAAGCTGGTAGATCGCTTTAGCTGAGGAGTTTGAGACCAGCCAGGGCAACATGGTGAAACCCCAAAAAGTACAGAAAAAAAAATAGTTGGGCGTGATGGCACCGTGTGTAATCCCAGCTACTCAGGAGGCTGAGGTGGCAGGATCACCTGAGCCCAGGAAGTTGAGGCTGCAGTGACCCATGATTGCACCACTGCATTCCCTCCTGGGTGACAGAACAAGACTCTGTCTCAAAAAATTAAAATAAAATGGGTTGTTTTTATACTGGGAAAATTTATAATTTTTTGCACTACCAAGTTTAAGGTAAACAAGACTATTTGACAAGAATAACTTGTATTTTTGTACGAATATATTAATACTGTATTTTGATAAGAATAACTGCATTTTCTGAAATCACTTAAAGTTTTGCAGGGGGTGAATTTTAAAATTTATTATAATTTTTAAATATATTTTTTAGAGACAGGGTCTTACTATTTTGCCCAGGCTGATCTTGAACTCCTGGGCTCAAGCAGTCCTCCCACTTTGGCCTCCCAAAGTGCTAGGATTACAAGTGTGAGCCACTGTGCCTGGACGTGAAATTACTTAATTTTACATAGGGCAGGATTATTCTGATTTGTGTCACCAGCAACTTATTGTAGGAACATTGAGTTTTGCATGTAACGGAGAAGAGTATTAAAATTCACTCTTGTGGCCAGATGCAGTGGCTCATGCCTGGAATTCTAGCATTTTGGGAGGCCAAGGCGGATGGATCACCTGAGATCAGGAGTTTGAGACCAGCCTGGTCAACATGACAAAACCCCATCTCTACTAAAAATACAACAATTAGCCAGGTGTGGTTGCATGCACCTTGTAATTCCAACTACTTGGGAGGCTGAGTCGCGAGAATCGCTTGAACCCAGGAGGTGGAGGTTGCAGCAAGCTGAGATCATGCCACTGTACTCCAGCCTGGGTAACACAGTGAGACTCTGTCTCAAAAAAAAAAAAAAAAAAAAATTAACTCTTGACCAGGCATGGTAGCTCACGCTTGTAATCCCAACACTTTGAGAGGCTGAGATAGGAGGATTGCTTGAGGCCAGTAGTTCAAGACTAGTCTGGAGAATGTCTTGAGACCCCAAAAATAAAAACAAACATTTTTATTTTTTATTTATTTTGAGACCAAGTCTTGCTTTGTCACCTAGGATATGGAGTGCAGTGACGCGATCTTCGCTCTGCCTCCCTGATTCAAGCAATTCTCCTACCTTAGCCTCCTAAGTAGCTGGGACTACAGGCCACAGTGCTGCTAATTTTTGTATTTTTTTTGGTAGAGACAGGGTTTCATCATGTTGGCCAGGCTGGTCTTAACTCCTGACCTCAAGAATCAACTTGCCTTAGTCTCCCAAAGTACTGGGATTACAGGCATGAGCCACCGCACCCAGCCAAAAAAATCTATTTTTATATTAGTCATCATTGTCTATTTGGTCATGTGGAATTACAGGAAGACAGGTGGCTAGAATTTAGCCTTTTTATTAGCCTAATGTGGTTTGCTAAATAGAAATTTAGTGAGAGGGATGTAAGAATTCCAATCACATTATTTATTTGTAATTTTATTTCCTTAATATTTTTAGAATTTTTAAAATTTTTATTATTTTTTTTTTGAGACAGGGTCTTGCTCTGTTGCCCAGGCTTGAGTGCAGTGGCGTGATCTCAGCTCACTACCGCCTCAGCTTCCCAGGTTCAAGCAATTCTCCCACCTCAGCCTCTCGAGTAATTGGGATTACAGGGATGCACCACCACACCCAGCTAATTTTTGTATTTTTAGTAGAGATGGGGTTTCACCATGTTGGCCAAGCTGGTCTCAAACTCTTAACCTCAGGTGACCCACCTCTGTCAGCCTCCCAAAGTGCTGGGATTACAGGCCTGAGCCACTGCACCTGGCCTATTTATAGAATTTTAATTTTAAAATAACAGGAATGGCCAGGCACATTGGCTCATGCCTGTAATTCCAGCACTTTGGGAGGCGGAGGCAGGAGAATCCCTTGAGCCTAGGAGTTCAAGACCAGCTTGGTTAACCTAGCAAGACCTCATCTCTACAAAAAATTTTAAAAATTAGCCAGGCATGGTGGCATGCACCTGTAGTCCTGGTTACTCAAGAGACTGAGGTGGGAGGATTGCTTTAGCCTGGGAGGTTGAGGCTGCAGTGAGCTGTGATCACACCACCTCACTCCAGCCTAGCTGACATTCCAAGACTCTGTCTTGAAAAAATAATAAAAAATATAAATAGAAGCAAGCCATGGTGGCTCATGCCTGTAATTCTAGAACTTTGGGAGGCCAAGGCAGACAGATCACTTGAGCTCAGGAGTTTGAGACCAGCCTGGGAAACATAGTAAAACCCTGTCTCTACAGAAAAATTAGCCAGGTATGGTGGCATCCCCCCTGTAGTCCCAGCTACACTAGGGTGTTGAAGCAGGAAGATTGCCTGAGCCTAGGAATTCAAGACCAGTCTGGGCACCATAATGAGACCCTGTCTCTATTTATGAAGGAAAAAAAAAAACAAAACTAAGCAGCAACAATAAAAATAACATGATTGTAGCTATAAATATAAAATTTGGCCTGGTCAATACTTTTCCATTATTAAGATTTTGAAATGTATGACTATTCTACATGAAACCTTTTTTGTGGTATCCTGAATTTATTCACTCTGTCCCTAGTTCTAATGATAAACATGTGACATCATTTTATAAAAATTAGAAAAACATATTACCATTAAATGGAGGAGAAGAACCTATGAGAGGGCTCAGAAATAGGAAATTATTAAGAGGCAGAGACCACACTACCAATATCTCACAGAGACCTAAAACATGACTAGAAAGATTGAATGAGTTATTAACGAAGCTCACATTCTAAAAGCAGGTAAGCTTTTTGTGACCTTGCTATATAAGTAATAACATGGGTATTCTATTGGTAGAATAAAATAGGAGACTTTGTGTGGAATAGTCACACATTTCAAAATCTTAATAATGGTAAAGTATTGGCCAGGCATGGTGGCTCATGCCTGTAATCCAAGCACTTTGGAGGCCAAGGCGGGTGGATCACCTGAGGTCGGGAGTTCAAGACCAGCCTGACCAACATGGTGAAACCCCATCTTAAAAAATAAATAAATAAATAATGGTAAAGTATTAACCAGATCAAGTTTTATATTTATAGCTAGAGGCCTGGCATGGTTGTTCACACCTCTAATCCTAGCACTTTGGGAGGCCAAGGTGGGTGGATCACTTGAGCCCAGGAGTTTGAGACCACTCAGGAGGCTGTGGCACAAGAATTGCTTGATCCCAGAAGCAGAAGTTGCAGTGAGCTGAGATAGTGCCACGGGACTCCAGCCTGGGCAACAGAATGAGACCCTGTCTCAAAACAAACAAACAAAAAACATTTATAGCTATAATTATGTTATTTTTGTTGCTGTTTCTTTTGGTAGAATTCTTACTCCTCCCATAGTATATCCCTTCATTTATCTAGGGCTTTTCCAGTATATTTCACTAGTGCATATTATTTTATTTTATTTATTTATTTTGAGACAGAGTTTTGCTCTTGTTGTCCAGGCTGTAGTGCAATGGCACGATCTCTACTCACCGCAACCTCCGCCTCCTGAGTTCATGTGATTCTCTTGCCTCAACCTCCTGAGTAGCTGGGATTTCAGGCATGCACCACCATGCCTGGCTAATTTTGTATTTTTAGTAGAGACAGGTTTTCTCCACGTTGGTCAGGCTGGTCTCGAACTCCCGACCTTGGGTGATCCGCCCACCTCGGCCTCCCAAGTGCTGGGATTATAGGTGTGAGCCACTGCGCCCGGCCACACTAGTGCTTTTTAAAAAACCAACTTTATTGAGGTAAAGTTGACATTCAGTAAAGTGGACTCCCGTTTTAAATGTGCATTTCAGTGAGTTTTGACAAACATATTTATTCATGTAAGTACCACCACAATCAAAATATAGAAAATAGGCTGAGTGCAGTGGCTCACCCCTGTAATCCCAGCACTCTGGGAGGCCAAGACTGGCAGATCACTTGAGATCAGGAGTTCAAGACCAGCCTGGCTAACATGGTGAAACCACGCCTCTACTAAAAATACAAAAATCAGCTGGGCATGGTAGTGCATGCCTGTAGTCCCAGCTACCTGGGAGGTTGAGGTGGGAGAATCGCTTGAAATCAGGAGGCAGAGGTTGCAGTGAGCCAAGATCAAGCCATTGCACTCCAGTCTGGGTGACAGAACGAGACTCTGTCTCAAAAAAAAAAAAAAGCTAGGTTCCAGGAGGTAAGATGGGCAACTTTTACAAGTCTGTTATAGGAGCTAGCATAAAGTAGAGTTCTATGATAAGAAGAGATTATTTAGTGTTGCCATTCTAGCAGTAACTGAGAGGTAGATATAAAAATGGTACAAATAACACACATTTGTTTGGTGATGGGTAAATAAGTTCATGGAAGGCCATGAGTTGTTTATAAATAGACTAGGTTCATGATATTGGACTTCTTACCAATTTGACCCTAGTGTTGGTGCAGAAGAGATTGTAATTGGTGATTGTTCTTACTGGAGACTTGCTCTCCTATGGATCAGGGTATTTAGCATAGGATCTATCCCAAGGCTAAAGATTAACCTAAGAAGAAAAGCAGAACGTGTTACCACAAACTCTCTGTAGTCAGAAGACACCTAATAATACCAGAGAAAGGCAGGCAAGAATGACTGACTTTGTTGCTGCAATTAAGAAATTCTGCTTTCTGTGAATGAACGCGTGGTAAAAAAAAAAAAAAAACTCAAGTGTTCTGAACCGTTCCTCTCCCCATTCGGACATGGGGGCTTACAGTGTATTTAGCAAATACTTTATTATTCTGTTAAAGGCATTCTCATGGACAACACATGGAGATGGGAGATGGTGGCCACTACATATAAGAAACAGTAAATTTTATTCGAAGGAAAGAAAGGCAGCCAGGGCTTATTCAATGTTCTAGGACCAGTGGATGCTTGGTTAAAATTGTTGGCTCCCTGAGCAGAAATTCTTTGAAATGGAGCAGCAGGTTAACCTTAACAGTTACTCCTCGTCTTGTTTGTTTCTTCCATGTCAGTGGTGATGCTTTCTAAACACTCCCACAGTTGACTTCTGGGTGTCCTTTAGACAACTGCTTCATATCATGCACGGTTGTATGCATTAGTCTTGATTACCATTATAAGGGAAGTAAGCGATCAAATACATAGATGTTGTTACAGAGCTTTCCAGATATATGTTTTTTACAGCCATAAGTTAGATGTTTACCAGGCACTGTGCTTAATTCATGGTTGTTTGGCTCTCAGGCTTTACCTACCTGGAGTTCAGTAGTTGAGTGTAGACACTTGAAGGTACAAGGACATGTTATAATTTAGTGTAAAATGTTGCAATTTGTATTGCTTGCACTTCTCTTTTTTTTTTCAGCCAATATTATTTAAAAGATTCCTGGCCAGGTGTGGTGGCTCACGCTTGTAACCTCTTTGGGAGGCCAAGGCAGGTGGATTATGTGGTCAGGAGTTTGAGACCAACCTCGCGAAGATGGTGAAACCCTGTCTCTACTAAAAAATTCTGAGTGCCCTGGTGGGTGCCTGTAATTCCACCTACTCAGGAGGCTGAGGCAGAATTGCTTGAACCCAGGAGGCGGAGGCTGCAGTGAGCTGAGATCACACCACTGTACTCTAGTCTGGGCGACAGAGTGAGACTTTGTCTCAAAAAAAAAAAGGTTTCTGTACTCTCACAACATTATTTCAAAATTTTAAACGTGTTTACATTTAATCCTTCCAACATATCTTTGAGGTAATTATTTTAGGGTTTTTTTTTGTGTTTTTAGGTTTTTTTTATTGAGACGGAGTCTTACTCTGTTGCCCAAGCTGGTGTGCAGTGATGATCATAGCTTACTATAGCCTCAAACTCCTGGATTTAAGCAAACCTCCCATCGTAGCCTCCTAAGTAGCTAGGACTATAGGCACATGCCACCATGGCTACTTTTTATTTATTTTTATTTTATTATTTTTGTTTACTTATTTTATTTTATTTGAGACAGGTTTTACTTTTGCTGCCCTGGCTGGAGTGCAGTCTCAGCTCACTGCAACTTCGGCCTCCTGGGTTCAAGCGCGTCTCCTGCCTCAGCTTCCCAAGTACCTGGGATTATAGGCATGCACCACCATGCTTGGCTAATTTTGTATTTTTGGTAGAGACGGAGTTTCTCTGTGTTGGTCAGGCTGGTCTCGAACTTCTGATCTTAGGTGATCCACCTGCCTCACCCTCCCAAAGTGCTGGGATTACAGGCATAAGCCACCACACCTGTTCTCACTGTGTTGCCCAGGCTGGTCTTGAACTCCTGGCTTCAAGTGATCCTCCCATCTTGGCCTCCCAAAGCTCTGGGATTACAGGTGTGAGCCGCTGTGCCTGGTCTGTCTTAATTTTATAGATGAGTTTCAGGACCTTATATAGTCTTGAAAAGACATGACATACCTGCAGCTTCTTATTCCTAAGCTGGTAGTTTCTATGGCACATTGTCAATGCAAGGCTACAAATCCATACTGGATTTATTTATTTATATATATATTTGTTTGGTTTGTCCAACTTTTGGCATCTTAACTGTACTAACAATGGTATATATTTTGCTGAATTTATAGATACCTTCCAGGCAACACCTTTTATTGGATTAAAAAATAAAGCAAATTATATGAGTTTTGACATAGAAGAGAGGTCATAGTTGTACACTATTGTATCATCAATTATTCTATTCTGACTAGTACTGTCTCTACTCTTTATCATTTGATGGAATGATTAGTCTTTATTCTCCTTTAACAATTATTTCTAGGATGGTGTCCTGGTAACCCTAAAATTCACCAATGGATTATTTTAATTTGCTTATGATTATAGTTTTTTGATGTGTATTTTAAGAAATTCTGTTTTTCTTGACTTTAAAATTATCTTTGACCCCCAACCTTTCCCTTGGAGCCCAAGTGTTTTCTTCTTCTGTTTAAAGGTGGATTTCATCGACTGGGTAGACAACATGTGGCCAAGGCACTTGAAGGAAAGCCAGACTGAATCAACAAATGCCATCTTGGAGATGCAGTACCCTAAAGTGCAGAAGTAAGTCATGCGCCCTGCATCTTCTTTAGCATGCTATGGGAGACTAAAGTAATAGTAAGGATTGGGCCTGGCACGGTGGCTCACACCTGTAATCCTAGCACTTTGGGAAGCCGAGGTGGGTGGATCACCTGAGGTCAGGAGTTCAAGACCAGCCTGGCCATCATAGTAAAACCCCATCTTTAAAAAAATAATAAATTAAGAAAAAAAATAGTAAGGATTGGCTCCTCTCTTACAGGCTTTGCTCTGTGTCCTAAATGATCAAAAAGATGAATTATTTAAAGAACAGACTTTATAATTCCACAAGGAAGAGTGTATGTGAGCATACCATAGCACACAATCACATGGTTAATGGGAAAAAAAACTTATGTTTTAGTCAATAGGGTAGCTAAAAAAAAATACAAAACTTTTTCTGATAATGCGATGACTTGAAAATGCATCACTTTTTGTCCTCTGGAACTTGATTAGGTGGAGGATAAAGGGAGTATACAAGAGGAGAGTATGACATTTTGGTGGGTCAGATGCATTTTTTTCCATCAGTACACTAATGCTGCTGCTTTTTATTGGGTCAGGTACTGTCTAATGAGTGTTCGAGGCTGCTATACTGACTTCCATGTGGACTTTGGTGGTACCTCTGTTTGGTATCACATCCATCAAGGGGGAAAGGTATGGTCATAGTTTTAATGGGGTTTGGAATCTATATGACTTTGTTTCAGTTCATGTATGCTTAATATACCCTGGAAATGAATCTGTTAGGGAATTGTCCCCATTCATGTCTGGAAAGAATTATAGATTAAGTTCACCTTCTTTGGCTAGTGTTCATTAGAAAATAGTATTCATTTAGTTCACTATCATTACACCAATATTGGCACAGTACTTAGTAAATCTCAACGGTCCTGTTTATAGATTCCTGAATCAGAGTTCTTCAAATGAAGCCAAAGAAGTGATTTTAGAAGGACAAGATAATTTCTGTACTTAGAAGTATGATAAATAGTGGAAGGGAACACAAATTTTAGAAGGATTCGCTGTGAAATCGGCAAATTAAGATCTAAACCAACTTTCCCTCTATGTAGGCCTTGGTCTGAAATGTAACCAAAGGAAACCTTTAAGTCCTTTTTGAGGATGTAAATAGGTTTTGAAAGATTATCTTTATTCATTCAGAATTATCCAGCTTGTAAAATGCTTCTGAATGCTATATGAGAATGGAAATCTAGAATTAATATCCAAGGTTTATAGTATTACACTCTTGTTACTCTTACTTGCAGTGAATGCATTTGTAAGAAAAAAGTAGAACTAGAATGAGAACAGATAATGCATTGTTTAAAACATAAGGTCTTGGACAGGCACCGTGGCTCACGCCTGTAATCCCAGCACTTTGAGAGGCCGAGGCAGGCGGATCACCTGAGGTCGGGAGTTCGAGAACAGCCTGTCCAACATGGAGAAACCCTGTCTCTACCAAAAATACAAAATTAGCCAGGCATGGTGGCGGATGCCTATAATCCCAGCTACTTGGGAGGCTGAGGCAGGAGAATCACTTGAATCCGGAGGCGGAGGTTGCTATGAGCTGAGATCACGCCATTGTACTGCAGCCTGGGGGACAAGAGTGAAACTCCATCTCAAAAAAAAAAAAAAAAAAAGGGGTCTTAATCAGAACAACTATATCTCCAAATCCAAAAGTCATTTTGTTTACTTCAGATCCCTTTAAGCCCTGTTGATCTTCCTTATAACTAAGGACAAAACAACTCGAGCCAGTCTCTTGAAGATATTGTACCTAATTAACTGGGCTACTTAGGACTCTGGAGGCCAGAGAGTCAGGGGTGTTTAAAGGCACTGCCTAGGTAATGAGCTGAATGACCCTCTTCTCTCAGAGTCCTGGATGGGATCTGGATTCTACAGTCAAACCCCGGGGAAGCCTTAATACTGTTGGATCAAGTGGAAGATAAGAAAGATCTACTGCCTTGAATCTTCTAGGGTTTACCAAATAGTCAACTTCTATAGGCTGGGAAAATTGCTTGCCTTTCTTCTACCTGGTGGTCTTAATTTTGTACCTGTTTATCAGTTGAGGGAGACGACTGGGTCATGTCAATGGCTGTTAACAGACTAAAGTTTTTTAACTCACAGGTCTTCTGGCTCATCCCCCCTACAGCCCACAACCTGGAGCTGTACGAGAATTGGCTGCTCTCAGGGAAACAGGGAGACATCTTTCTGGGTGACCGGGTATCAGATTGCCAGCGCATTGAGCTCAAGCAGGGCTATACGTTCGTCATTCCCTCAGGTAAGCAAAATGGGAAGAGTGGGTTATTTAGCCACATTTTTTTTTAATGAAAAAGAAATTGGGCCGGGTGCAGTGGCTCATGCCTGTAATCCCGACACTTTGGTAGGCCGAGGTGGGCGGATCATGAAGTCAGGAGTTCAAAGACCAGCCTGGCCAACATTTTTAGTGAAACCCCATCTCTACTAAAAATGCAAAAATTAGCTGGGCATGGTTGTGCGTGCCTGTAATCCCAGCTATTCAGGAGGCTGAGGCAGAAGAATTGCTTGAACCAGGACCCAGGAGGCGGAGTTACAGTGAGCCAAGATTGCGTCACTGCACACCAGCCTGGCCGACAGAGCAAGACCCTGTCTCAGAAAAAAAAAAAAAAAAAAGAAATTGACGGATTACCACCAAGAATCATTATGATGCTGGGGTCTGCAGGAAAAAACAGTGCTTCTTCCTGTCATTATGGAGTAGATGCTGAGGTTTTATTTTGTTTTGTTTTCAGTTTGAAAGGCAGTGGTTTTCCACTGAAGTATATCAGAATTGCCAGCCGGGACTTTCCAGATATACATGTTTGAGATCTGTGTTAGCCCTAGTAATTCAGAGTCTCTATAGATAGGACCTGTTCTGCAAGTGATATACAACCTATGTTGAATATCTATGTAGGTTGAATATCTACATAGGTTGAATAACCTATGTAGAATAGCTGCCCACTATTCTAGGGAATGGGCCTGAAAGCTAGCATGCTGAATCAGGGATGTTTTTGACCAAGTCATTAAATCAAAAGAAGTGCTTATAAAGATCACAGATTTTGGAATCACAGACCTCTGTTAGGATTCTGACTTTGCATTTACCTGCTAGATACTACACTTTTAGCAAATATGTAAATCTGTGTCTCATTTTGTTATAAGGAATATAAATGAGGATACATGTAAACAAGCTTATCCAACCTGCAGGCCACAGGCCTCATGCAGCCAAGAATGGCTTTGCATGTGGCCTAACATAAATTTATAAATCTTCTTAAAATGTTATGAGATACGGCTTTTTTTACAGTTTTTTTTAAGCTCGTCAGCTGTTGTTAGTGTTAGCGTTTTTTGTTTTTTTGTTTTTTGTTTGAGATGGAGTCTCTCTCTCTAACCCAGGCTGGAGTCCAGTGGCATAATCTCAGCTCACTGCAACCTCTGCCTCCTGGGTCCTGGTTCAAGTAATTCTCCTGCCTCAGCCTCCCAAGTAGCTGGGATTGTAGGTGCATGCCACCATGCCCAGCTAATTTTTGTATTTTTAGTAGAGACAGAGTTTCACCCTGTTAGCCGGGCTGGTCTTGAACTCCTGACCTCGTGATCCGCTTGCCTCAGCTTGCCAAAGTGCTGGGATTACAGGCATGAGCCACCTTGCTCAGCGGTGTTAGCATATTTTATGTGTGGCCCAAGCAATTTTTCTTCCAGTGTGGTCCCAGGAAGCCAAAAGATCGGACACCCCTGAATTATAAATGATCTTCCACAGAGCCTGGTTTATAGTTGGTGCTCCAATAAATGTTTATTATATGCTAAGCATTTGATGTGTATTTTCTCGTTTTACTCTCACAAGCAACCATAAGAAGTATTATTTAAACTGGTTTTATAGAGGAAATTGAGGCTTTGAGAGATTAAATAACTTGGCCTACCACTAAGAAACAAAATCAGAGTAAAGAGTGTGATCTAGGGGTCTTGTACTTGTTCTCTGAGAGAGACTTACTGTAACGTGTACTTTCAGCCACTGCCCCCTGTTCCTTTCTTCTAGGCTGGATTCATGCTGTGTATACTCCTACAGACACGTTAGTGTTTGGAGGCAATTTTTTGCATAGCTTCAACATCCCTATGCAGTTAAAAATATACAACATTGAAGATCGGACACGGGTAAGTAATCTTATGTAACAATTGGATGTGAAGAGGTTACTCCAGTTAAGATAGATATTACAAGAGGTTCATTGATGGTTTGTCAAAACTTCCATTTTTCTTTCAGTTAAAATGCAGTATTGACATTTTGAGAACACAGAAAATTTTAAAATTAATGTTTTCTTTAAAGACAGAGTCTTACTCTGTTTTCCAGGCTAGAGTGTAGTAGCGTGATCATGGATGATTGCAGCTTCAGCCTCTCAAGTAGCTGGGACTATGGGTGCACAGCACACCTGACTAATTTTTTATTTTTTTCCTTAAAGACTTGGCCTTATCGCATTGCCCAGGCTGGTCTAGAACTCCTGGGTTCAAGCAATCCTCCTACCTCAGCCTCCCAAAGTGCTGGGATTATAGGTGTGAGCCACTGCAACTGGCCAAAAAAAATTTTAACAAGATTTACATACTTTGTTTTGGGGGACTCCAGTTCTGTGAGGTTTTTGGTATCTTGGATTTCTTTCTTTCTTTTTTTCTCTTCTTTTTTTTTTTTTTAGATGGAGTCTCGCAGTGGCATGATCTCAACTCACTGCAATCTCTGCCTCCAAGGTTCAAGCGATTCTCCTGCCTCAGCCTCCCAGGTAGCTGGGATTACAGGCACACGCCACCACACCCAGCTAAATTTTTTTTTTTTTTTTTTTTGACAGAGTCTCACTCTGTTGCCCAGGCTGGAATGCAGTAGTGTGATCCTGGCTCACCACAACCTCTACTTACCAGGTTCAAGCGATTCTCCTGCTTTAGCCTCCCAAGTAGCTGGGACTACAGGTGTGTGGCACCATACCCAGCTAATTTTTTTTTTTTTTTAATACAGAGTCTTGCTCTGTCACCAGGTGCCAGGCTGGAGTGCAGTGGCACGATCTCGGCTTACTACAGCCTCCTCCTGCCAGGTTCAAGCAATTCTCCTGCCTCAGCCTCCCAAGTAGTTGGGACTACAGGCGCGCACCACCACGCCCAGCTAATTTTTGTATTTTAGTAGAGACGGAGTTTCACTGTATTGGCCAAGATGGTCTCGATCTCTTGACATCGTGATCTGTCCGCCTTGGCCTCCCAAAGTGCTGGGATTACAGGCGTGAGCCACTGCACCTGGCCTTTTTTTTTTTTTTTTTTTTGAGACAGAGTTTCACTCTTGTTACCCAGGCTGGAGTGCAATGGCGCGATCTCGGCTCACCGCAACCTCCGCCTCCTGGGTTCAGGCAATTCTCCTGTCTCAGCCTCCTGAGTAGCTGGGATTACAGGCACCCGCCACCATGCCCAGCTAATTTTTTGTATTTTTAGTAGAGACAGGGTTTCACCATGTTGACCAGGGTGGTCTTGATCTCTTGACCTCGTGATCCACCCACCTCAGCCTCCCAAAGTGCTGGGATTACAGGCGTGAGCCACCGTGCCCGGCCCTTTTTTTTTTTTGAGACAGAGTTTTGCTCTTGTTGCCCAGGCTGGAGTACAATGGAGCAATCTCGGCTCACTGCAACCTCTGCCTCTGGGTTCAAGCGATTCTCCTGCCTTAGCCTCCCAAGTAGCTGGAATTACAGTGATGTACCACTATGCCTGGCTAATTTTATATTTTTAGTAGAGATGGGGTTTCTCCATGTTGGTCAGACTGGTCTCGAACTCCTGACCTTGTCATCTGACTGCCTTAGCTTCCCAAAATACTGGGATTACAGGTGTGAGCCACCGTGCCTGGCCTAATTTTTGTATTTTTAGTAGAGATGGGGTTTCACTATGTTGGCCAGGATGGTCTCGATTTCCTGACCTCATGATCCGCCCACCTCAGCCTCCCAAAGTGCTGGGATTATAGGTATGAGCCAGGCACCTGGCCTCCTTTTTTTTTTTTTTTTTTTTTTTTTGCCAGCACCGTACTGAATGGGAAAAAGTAACATTTTTTTCTTTTAATTTTTGGGACATAGTCTCACTCTGTTGCCCAGGCTGGTATGCAATGGCATAATCATGGCTCACTGCAGCTTCGACCTTCCCACGCTCAGTTGATCCTCCTACCTCAGCCTCCTAAGTAGTTGGAACTGCAGTCACATGCCCCCATACCTGACTAATTTTTTTGGAGATGGGATTCATGTTGCCCAGACTTGTCTTGAAACCCTGGGCTCAAGTTATCTACCCGCTTTTGCCTCCTCAAGTGCTGGTATTACAGGCGTGAGCTACTGCATCCAGCAGTATCTTGGATTTTTATAAGGCCAGACATGGACATCTGGTAATCTCTTGAGCCAGGTGTTTCATTTTTATGCTCACAGAATAATTTGGTGTAATGGGGTTTATCAACTCAAATTTCAGAACTTTTAAATTCATGTATCTTTTCCTACACTGATGACTATACTCAGAGCATCTTACTTTAATTATATAAATGCATATACTGTCTTTCTCAATTGGGGTTTCAAGAGAGAATTAAACCCCCAAAAATAATTTGTTTATCTTATTTTCTCAGTTTTCTGTGGGATGCTACACAGCTGATACTGTTCTAGACGCAGAGAAAAATGTTAATTTATTATATACAGTGGATACTTTAAGGCAAGAGTTGACAGACTTTTTCTGCAAAGCACCAGATAGTAAATATTTTAGGCTTCATGGGTGATAATGTATCTGTTGTAACTGAAACCCTACCTTGTAGCATCAGATACTTAAATGAGTATGACTCAAATAATATAAAATTTTATTCATAGACTCTGAAGGTTGAATTTCATATAACTTAACATGTCACAGAATACTCTTAAATTTTTTCAACCATTAAAAAATGTAAAAAAAAATCCTTTTGTAGTTCATGAGTATGATGATTGGGTGTTCATGCACAGATGTGAAATGTGCCACCCTTGAACCTTGTTACTATTAATATGTCGGCACATTAACCTGTCTGATCCATGGGGGAAAGAAAGGTAAAAAACACTCTTAGTTCACAGGAATCATAAAAAAGAGGCAGCAGGCCAAATCCACTAAGTGTTGTTTGCTGGCTAGCCTGTGCCTTAGAGAATGGGGGCTTATTTTTTAGCAGAATTCTGATTGGTAAGGGCTAAATCATATCTGGAAGTATAAATGATACTGGGATTAAATAGCAATTAGATATTTGGGGTTGTGATATTTCCAAGTTACTCAAGTAGCTTAGCAGAATACTAAACTAATATGAAGATCAAATGTGGAGAAATGTTAGCAGAGAATTGCAGAGAAGAGTATAAAAGTGTTCATGGTACTGCTCTTGAAACTTTTTGGTAGAATTAAAAGTACTAAAAATTTTAAAATAGCAATTAGTGAAGAATTCACAACTTTTATAAGGAATGGTCACTGACCTACGTACTGTGATAATGGCCAACCATTATGGTGCCCATTTTGCAACGTTTATTTTGGTGTATGAGCTATGTATCACTATACACACCATTGATATTATTGTTGGAGTTACAGGAATTGCCCTACTAGTAGAATTAAGAGAGAAAGCAGTGTTTCTTCAATACATTTTATAAAAATAAATTTCTGTTTATTTGTTAAGAGTAACAAAAGTACAAGTCAGGCACAGTGGCTCACGTTGGGAGCCCAAAGTGGGAGGATTACCTGAAGTGAGGAGTTTGAGACTATCCTGAGCAACAAAGCCGGGTGTGGTGGCACATGCCTTAATCCTAGCCACTGGGGAGGCTGAGGTGAGAGGATTGCTAGAACCCAGAAGTTCCAGGTTGCAGTGAGCTATGATGGTGCCAGCCTGGGTGGAAGAGTGAGACACAGTCTCTTAATTTTAAAAAAAGGTATATATTCTACAGTAGGTAAATGTTTCAAAAGAGAAAAAAAGTATGATTCCACAGTAAAATACTCCTGTTTAACTCTGTCATTCTAAGAGGTAATTATATACACACTTTAAGATTCAGTCTGAAAATTGGTTTTTAGAGTGTGTTCCCTTTTTGTGGTTAAAGATGATTCTTATGGGGCTTAACTGGTTCAGTTTCAGGGAAGAAAAGGAAAATATATATTCAGTAACATGAAGTGACCACCTTATCTCTGCATGAAGAGTTTTCTGCATAAAGAGAAAAAAAAAAGAAAAACAAAACCAAAAAAAAATAGGCCGGGTGCAGTGGCTCACACCTGTAATCCCAGCAGTTTGGGAGGCTGAGGTGGGCGGATCACCAGAGGTTGGGAGTTTGAGACCAGCCTGACCAACATGGAGAAACCCCATCTCTACCAAAAATACAAATTAGCCAGGCATGGTGGCACATGCCTATAATCCCAGCTACTCCGGAGGCCGAGGTAGGAGAATCGCTTGAACCCAGGAGGCGGAGGTTGTGGTGAGCTGAGATCACACCATTGAATTCCAGTCTGGGCAATAAGATTGAAACTTTATCTCAAAAAAAAAAAAAAAAAAAAGAAAAATAACAATTAGCCAGGTGTGGGGGCACAGGTCCGTAATCCAAGCTACTTGGGAGGCTGAGGCAGGAGAAATGCTTGAACCTGGGAGGTGGAGGTTGCAGTGAGCCAAGATCTACACTGCACTCTAGCCTCAGCAACAGAGCAAGACTCCATCTCAAAAAAAAAAAAATTCATGAACAGTTGTTTGCCAAAGATTCATTTGATGAATCTGATTTTTCTGAAATAGATGATCCTAATGATTCAGACTATTCTGATATTAGTTTTTGGGTTTTTTTTTCCCCCTTGATGTTAGTTTTGTTCAGAAATAACTCTAAGGACAGTTTTTATATTTTATTCTCATCTTCAAGATCAGAGTTCCTTCAGCATCAAAAGCATGTTTATGTAAAATTTAATGAGCTCTGGCAGCGAGCTGCACTTTTATTTTCTAAAAGGGAAAAGAGTTAAAAAATTAGCCAGATGTGTGATGGCACACACCCATAATCTCAGTGACTAGGGAGGCTGAGGTGCGAGGCTCTCGAGCCCAGGAGTTTGAAGCTGCAGTGCGCCATGATTGCACCACAGCAATCTAGCCTGGAAGAAAGAGCAAGACCCTGTCTCTAAAATTAAAAGTTAAAAAAAAAAAGTTTTTAAAAAGGCAACAAAATATATTTAGGATAGTCCCCCATCATTGGTTGTCCTTACTGATAAATCTGTGCTGATTTGGCCTTTCCTGGAACGCAATACATCTAAAGAGTACTTTTAAAAAATTAGTATCCAGCTAAAATAATAATGAAAATGCTCTTTTGGGGAGAATGGAAAGAAAATTAAAGATAGTGACTGATTAGGTCATATGGAACATTAATCTGGTTTGTTAACATACCATCTTGGCAGACTAGAAAGTATGAGACAGGCAAGCTGAGCATTGATACTGGGAAAATACCCAGGCTGGTGCCCTAGACTAGACATGGTCTCAGAATGAGTCGTTAGTCAAACTTTAGCTTATATAATGAACTAATACAAACATGTCACTTCGTCTCATGTTCTGTTTTTCTATGAGATTCTTCGTTCCATAGCCTTCTGATTCAGGGGAAAACATAGTAAAGCAAGAGTACTTTGCATGCCTTTTTCTCAAGTGTTTTGTGGCTAACTCTTTCATTTTACTCTATCCCAAAACCCAAACTATCATTTTGATGCTTTCCCATTCAACCAAGACAGCTTCTTTATGGTTCTAAATGGTCTTGTACCTTTTGTCTTCAGTGATTGTTTCCCAAGACCAACTTTTTCTCTTTTTTGTTTTCTTTCTTTCTTTCTCTCTCTCTTTTTTTTTTTTTTTTTTTTAGTAGAGATGGGGTTTCTCCATGTTGGTCAGGCTGCTAGTCTCGAACTCCTGACCTCAGGTGATCTACCCGCCTTGGCCTCCCAAAGTGCTGGGATTATAGGTGCAAGCTACTGCGCCAGGCCTAAAACCAACATTTTCTAAGTTGATGGATCTACTTAAGTTTTTGCTTCAAATGCCAAGCTGGGTTTACAGGTTGACTGGTGAGAGTATTTCCTGGGTTAATAATTCCATAAATTTCATTTGTTGTACTCTCTTTCCTTGAAAATCATCATCTTGCTTTTCTCATTATTGTATTCCTCTGTAGGTTCCCAATAAGTTTCGCTATCCATTCTACTATGAGATGTGTTGGTACGTGTTGGAACGCTATGTGTACTGCATAACCAACCGTTCCCACCTAACCAAGGAATTTCAGAAAGAGTCCCTCAGCATGGGTAAGTATTCTGCCTATAGAACTGAGGGTAAGGCCCAAAATAGTAGGCTGTTACTTAATATGTTCTTGGTTTTTCAATTTATCTACTTGGAAGTACCAAATTCATTCATTAGAATTGAATACCAGTTACCTACCCAGATGTGAGTTAATGGCCAAATGAAATACTCTGGAGCTGGTCTTTGAGTTGCTGTTAGCTCCTCAAGAAGGATGATCAAGCTGGACATGCTGGTTCATGCCTGTAATCCCAGCACTTTGGGAGGCCAAGGTGGGCGAATGGCTTGAGCCCAGGAGTTCAAGACCACCCTGGGCGACATGGCGAAACCCTGTCTCTACAGAAACTACAGAAAATTAGCCAGGCACGGTGGCTTGAGTCCACCATGATTAGGAGGCTGAGGTGGGAGGATTGCTGGAGCCCAGGAGGTTGAGGCTGCAGTGAGCTGAGATCATGCCACTGCTCTCCAGCCTGGGCAACAGGGTGAGACCCTGTCACAAAACAAAGAAACAGGAGAGAAAGAAAGATGATCAGTTGTCTAATATGTTTTTTGTTTTTGTTTTAGAGACAGGAACTTGCTCTGTTGTCCAAGCTGAATTGCAGTGGCATGATCATAGCTCACTGTAACTTCAAACTCCTGGGCTCAAGCAATCCTCCCACCTCAGCCTCCTGAGTAGCTAGGATTACAAACACGCACCACTATGCCCAGCTAATTCCTATTTTCTGTAGAGATGAGGTCTTCCTCTGTTGCCCAGGATGGTCTCAAACTCCTGGCCTCAATCTGTCCTCCTGCCTCTACCTCCCAAAGTATTGGGATTACAGGTGTGAGCCACCACACCTGGCCTGGTTGTCTAATACGTTTTATTGTATAAAGAATGGTCTTTGGCAGAATAAAAACTAGGAATATGTCATCAAAATAACCTGTTGTGTTTCAGGCACTATACTAAGCAGTTTACATTTATTAAATTCTTATTACTGAAGAGGTAGGTATTATTATCCCCATTTTACAAATGGGGACATTATGGTTCAAGGATATTTAAAAACTTTTCCATGATCTTGAAGTTAGTAAGTGGTAAAGCCACAGCTTTTAGAGTCTGACCAGCGTGGTTCAGCTTCACAGCTTAAACCAGGTTGGTCAGACTCTACAGTTTATGCTCTTAATCTTTGTGTTTTCAAGTTTCTCTAACATCTATCAGAGAAATATTTAAATTGGATGACAGGGTAGTTTCAGTATACATTTTTAGACTCTTCTATGTCTGAAATTGGAGAGGACTGAACTCTAATATGCTAGGATCACATGTTCCTATTTTTTCTTTTCTTTTTTTTTCTTTTTTGAGACTTCTTTTCATTTTTTGGAGACCAAGCCTAACTCTGTCGACCAGACTGGAGTGTAGTGATGGGATCTTGGCTCACTGCAACCTCTGCCACCTGGGTTCAAGCAATTCTCCTGCCTCAGCCTCCCGAGTAGCTGGGATTACAGGCGCCTGCCATCGTGCCTGGCTAATTTGTGTATATTTAGTAGAGATGGGGTTTCACCATCTTGGCCAGGCTAGTCTTGAACTTCTGACCTTGTGGATCACATGTTCTTATGGAATCTTTAATTCAAGCAAGATACTTTTTGCTTTGGCATTTTACTGGTACTGTATAATTTTACTTAGAGTTTATATTCTTAGTTGAAAATAAAAACTAGGCTGGGTGTGGTAGCTTACGCCTGTAATCCCAGCACTTTGGGAGGCTGAGGTGGGTGGATCATGAGGTCAGGAGTTCAAGACCAGCCTGGGCAATATGGTAAAATCCCGTCTCTACTAAAAAATCCAAAAATTAGCCAGGCGTGGTAGTGCATGCCTGTAGTCCCAGCTACTCAGGAGGCTGAGGCAGGAGAATCCCTTGAACCTGGGAGGCAGAGGTTGCAGTGAGCTGAGATCACGTCACTGCACTCCAGCTGGCGCGCCAGAGTGAGACTCCATCTCAAAAAAAAAAAAGAAAAAATGTTAACTTAATATATTAAAGCAGGAATACAGAATTGTATAAACAGCATGATTGTAATCTCGTTTAAAAATACATCTAATAGAACCAGGCCACTATGGTGTGTACCTGTAGTCTCAGCTAGTTGGGAGGCTGAGGCAGAAGGATCACTTGAGTCCAGGAGTTCAAGACCAGCTTGGGCAACATAGTGAGACCCCCCTGCCTCCCCGATCTTAAAAAATAACCAACAAAACACATCTTGGGCCAGGCATGGTGGCTTATGCCTGTAATCTCAGCACTTTAGGAAACCAAGGTGGAAGGCTCATCTGAGCCCAGGAAGTTAAGACCAGCCTGGGCAACATGACCAGACCCAGTCTCTACAAAAATGTAAAAAATCAGCTGAGTTTGGTGGCACATGCCTGTGGTCCCAGCTCTTTGGGAGGCTAATGTGGGAGGATTGCTTGAGCCCAGGAGGTTGAGGCTGCAGTGAGCCATGATTGCATCACTGCATTCCAACCTGGACAACAGAGTAAGACCCTGTCTCAAAACAAACAACCAAACAGAAAAAAAAAATCCACATATAATCATAGTCATACACATCTGTTAAAACATGGAAAAAAAATATATTGTACTGTTTGGTTGTTATTGTTAGGGTGGAGGGATAAGAGATGACTTATTTACTACTTTGCACCTTCTTGCATTTTCTAAATTATAATAGAAAAGACCAGTGAATATTATCACTGGGTTTTGACTATCAAAATCTTCCTTTTCAAAAATAGTCACTTTGTTTTGTTATTTATATTGTTATATTTCAACTTCAAAGCTTAATTTTAAGACCAAAACTTTGGACAAAAAGTTGTTGTTGTTGTTGTTGTTGTTTTGTTTTTTGAAACAGGGTCTCACTCTCTTGCCCAGGCTGGAGTGCAGTAGTATGATCATGGCTCACTGCAGCCTCAACCTTCCAGGCTCAAGTAATCTTCCCACCTCAGCCTTCCTAGTATCTGGAACCATAGGCATGCACCACTATACCCAGCTAATTTTTTAAATGTAGAGATGGGGTCTCACTATGTTACCCAGGCTAAAACTTTTTTAAACATGTGTGCTTCATACTGTCTTCTCTTTTAAAAGATAATGAAGTCATTATCCCAGATTCAAGCTTTAACTTGAAACCGATTTACAGCCACTTTGATAAGTAACTGATTTCTAGTACACAATTCAAAGATTGGGTCCTACCCAAACTTTTAAAAAATCCAATTGACTATTACCTAGATGTCCTTCTGGATCCTGTTTCTACCTGTAACGTGATTTTCATCAGTGGACAAATGGGTTAGAATAAAGAGAGGCCATTTTTAAATGTGGTAACTTTGTCATTTATAGCCTCAAGGCCCCTATCATGCCACCTGTTTCTCTTGCTGATCACATGGCAAAGTGAAATGTTCTTACTGCATTTTTTTCTTCATATTGGTAGATTTGGAGTTAAATGGGCTGGAGTCTGGAAATGGGGATGAGGAAGCAGTGGATCGAGAACCCCGACGCTTGAGCAGCAGGCGTTCTGTCCTCACTAGCCCTGTAGCCAATGGTGTCAACTTGGATTATGATGGACTGGGCAAAACCTGCCGAAGTCTTCCAAGTCTGAAGAAAACTTTGTCTGGGGACTCATCTTCTGACTCTAGCCGGGGTTCCCACAATGGCCAAGTGTGGGATCCACAGTGTGGTCCCCGAAAGGACAGGCAAGTGCATCTGACCCATTTTGAGCTTGAAGGCCTTCGCTGCCTTGTAGATAAGTTGGAGTCTCTGCCACTGCACAAGAAGTGTGTCCCCACAGGGATAGAAGATGAAGATGCTCTGATTGCTGATGTAAAGGTAAGGGTTTGATGTGTTACATGACAGCTACTGATCTGGCTAGGGCAGTCAGTTTCTGGATTCAGAGGGAGAAAGTATAGGAATTTGGGGTAATCTCTGGTTCAGCCAGAGACAAGTTAACATGCATGTGTGTTTGTTAGTGCTGCCCAACGTTTCAGTTCCTAGAGTGAGGTTATGTCTGTGTTTCGAAAATACTAACATTTGTGTGTTCATCGAGGACTTAAATTTAGTCTTAAAAACATAGGTTTCCAGCTGAGCCCAAAAATAAAGGAGAGCCTTAGAAAGTGTTCATATATAAAATGTTACGTTAAACTTAAGTTACCTTGACATAAAAAGCAGGACAAAAGTGACTGATAGGAGTTTCATCCTAAGCAGAGTGAGAGAAATGAAATTGTTCTATGCTGGGTTAACATTGAGTAGCTTTAGCATCTTTAGTTTCAAATTTATCTAGCATCAAGACTTAAATACACTGGCAAAGTGTCATTTTAAAATAATTCATCTCATTGCTTTATCAATTTTTTTCATATTGTATATTTTTCTTAAGGAATCCAGACTTGAGCTGTCTTTTTTTTTTTTTTGAGACAATCTCACCGTCGCTCAGGTTGGAGTGCGGTGGTGAGATCTTGGCTCACTGCAACCTCTGCCTCTCGGGTTCAAGCAATTCTCATGCCTCAGCCTCCTGAGTAGCTGGAATTATGCACCACCATGCCCAGCTAATTTTTTATATTTTTGGTACAGATGGGGTTTCACTGTGTTGACCAGGATGGTCTCAAACTCTTCACCTTAAGTAATCCACCCACCTCAGCCTCCCAAAGTGCTTGGATTACAAGTGTAAGCCACCATGCCCGTTACATATATATATATATTATATATATATATTATATATATATATATTTTTAGATGGAGTTTTGCTTTTTTGCCAGACTGGAACACTATTGGCTCACTGAAGCCTTCGCCTCCTGGGTTCAAGCGATTCTCCTGCCTCAGCCTCCCGAGTAATTGGGATTACAGGTGCGTGCCATGACGCCCAGCTAATTTTTATATTTTTAGTAGAGACAGGGTTTCACCATGTTGACCAGGCTGGTCTTGAACTCCTGAGCTCAAGTGATTTGCCCGCCTTGGCCTCTGAAAGTGCTAGGTTACAGGTATGAGCCACCGCTCCCGGCCCCAACTTTGAGCTATCTAAACTGGAAGAAATTCTTTTAGGTTTTTCTCCTAAGTAACAATTAATGTGAACACCAAGAAGTATAAAGCTGGAAACAGCAATTTTCTTTTTAAATCAGTGTTTGAAACTATGGATATGTATATTAGAAAGCTAGTGTATAAGTTGTAGTGTTATTTTAAAAACCTTGTCACATAGATTACTTTAAGTTACTTCTAAACCATTTTAAAAACTTACAAGTGGCTGGGCATGGTGGCTCACACCTGTAATCCCAGCACTTAGGAGGCCAAGGCGGGCAGATCAGCTGAGGTCAGGAGTTCAAGACCAGCCTGGCCAACATGGTGAAACCCCATCTTTACTAAAAATACAAAAAAATTAGCTGGGTGTGGTGGTGGGTACCTCCTTAGGTACTTGGGAGGCTGAGGCAAAATCACTTGAACTCGGGAGGAAGAGGTTGCAATGAGTCACGCCATTGCACTTCAGCCTGGGCAACAAGAGCAAAACTCCATCTCAAAAAAATAATAAATAAATAAATAAAAACTTATAGGGAATAATTTTGTGACCTCAATGAAAATGGACTAAATGTCTCATAGTAGGTCTTTTCCATCCTTGATTCCTCATCCAGGTTTTCTTTGGACACCATATAACCAGGTGAGGTGCTCCCCAGCTTCTCCTGGCCACCTTCGGAAAGAATTCCAAAGACTAGGATAGGACTTCATACTTTATTTGTTTTGCCATTGACATTTTCATTAGATCTTATAATTGTTTATGCACCAATGAAAAGACAAAAAATAACAGAGGCTTAAAAGGGGCGATAACCTGGTGAAGTTGGTTCTCCTTAGTAGCTATAGAAGCTGGACAGTTGGTGTTATAGTTGGTTTTATAACGTTTGCTATAGAAGATGCAGTTGCTATCATTGTGGCTTTTATTTATGGGAGGAAATGACAAAGTTCCAGATAGGTGTGGTCCTACTTCTGCAATGATTCATGTGTGTAACAAAACAGATTTAGCCATATTTTCCCAGACTCACTTCATACCCTTAAAGTGGACAAAGGATATTCACATTTTTAAATTATTTATTTGTTTATCTAGAGATGGATTCTTGTTGTGTCGCCCAGACTAGGGTGCAGTGTCATGATCTTGGCTCACTGCATGCAACCTCCTGTTCCTGGGTTCAAGTGATTCTCCTACCTTAGCCTCCTGCGTAGCTGGGATTACAGGTGCCTGCCACCATGCCCGGCTAAGTGTTTTTGTATTTTTAGTAGAGACGGGGTTTCACCATGTTGGTCAGGCTAGTCTCGAACTCCTGATCTCATGATCTGCCCGCCTCAGCCTCCCAGCATGCTGGGATTACAGGTGTGAGCCACCGTGCCCAGCCCAGATTTTTCATTTCCATTGTGGTAGGACTTAAATTCCATTATGGATTCATGTGGGAAACTTTACATTATGACTTTTTTTTTTTTTTTTGGAGACAGAGTTTTGCACCTGTCACCCAGGCTGGACTGCAATGGCGTGATCTCGGCTCACTGCAACCTCCACCTCCCAGGTTCAAGCGATTCTTATGCCTCAGCCTCCTGAGTAGCTGGGACTGCAGGAGCATGCCATCACACCTGGCTAATTTTCGTGTTGTTAGTAGAAACGGGGTTTCACCGTGTTGGCCAGGTTGGTCTCGAACTCCTGACCTCAGGTGATCCACCCACCTGGGCCTCCCAAAGTGCTGGGATTACAGGTGAGAACCACTGGACCCAGCCTATGTTGTGACTTTTTTGAGACTTGTTAATTTGTATAATTGTCTTAGGAACCCTAAGAAGAAAGACTTCTAAGGTTACACCTCTCATAACATTGTTTTGGCCTGGGTATCTGTATTTCTAATTCATGACTTTAAAAAAAGTCTTCAGCCCTAGGGGATGTCTATAGATAGATTTGACTCCATTTAATCCAATTGTAAAAAGCCATGTTATAATCCACTAATCAGTTATACAAGTGTGGTAGAAATACACAAACTCCCTTAAATGAAACTATTGGAGGCGAGCCTGGTAGCTCACACCTGTAATCTCAGCACTTTGGGAGGCTGAGGTGGGCAGATCGCTTGAGCCCAGGAGTTTGAGACCAGCCTGGTCAACATGTTGAAACCCCCATATCTACCAAAAAATATATATATACATACATATATATATATATATAAATTAGCTGGGCGTAGTAGCGCTTGCCTATAGTCCCAGCTGCTCAGGAGGCTAAGGCAGGAGAATTGCTTGAACCTAGGAGGCAAAGGTTGCAGTGAACTGAGATTGCACCATTGCACTCCAGCCTAGGTGACGGAAGTGAAACCCTGTCTCAACAACAACAACAAAAACCACTGGAGTAGTTTAAAGTAGCTAAATAAGGAGATTTGAAGCAACAGAATGATACAGTGGTATACCAAGGGAAAATGTAGAAAGATTTGGGTCAGATATTTAGCAGAGTCAGCACAAAGAGAGATGAGGACACTTAGCATTATGAAAAGTGTGCAGAGAGAGCTTCCTTGTGTTTATCAGGGACCACTGAAAAACATGGCTGCCATCACTGGCTAAGGTACAGTGGCAGGGGCCAGAGCATGAGGAACAAGTAGCCAGTGAGATGACTACACAGGCTGACAGTGTTTGAATTCTCCCTCCAGGGACTTGTCCACACCTTCTTGTTTACCCAAAACCACAGTCAAAATGTAGTTGACGTCAGAAGAGGACAGATTTAGATTCCAGTTCTACAGGTGTTAAGATCAAATAGATTAATTATTCCTATATTTGATCAGTTATGCTAAATCTCAGGTTCAGCTGTATTGAGCTTAGAGCTTGAATACCTTGAGAATCTGAGCATCACTCAAAAGAAAAAAGCATTAGATTGGGTAGGTGGTGAATTACTGCACAGCGAGGTACTCTGCAGTGCTGGAGAACTTTGTGCTTATAGCACTGATGGCTACACTTCAGTGGGGGACAAAGCAAGTACAGTTTTACCCTTCCTGCAGAGAGAGGAATTGTTTCTTGTTATAACCTATCTGGCTTTCAGAAATAATTAGTAGAAGAGATGAGGGAAAAAGTGGTAGGTGAGATATTCATAATATTCCAAGGAAAAAGAGTGCATTTCAGTGCTGTGATAAAAGGGCTTTGAAGATTCTTAAACGTTAGGTTACAGTGTTGAAGAACAAGTCATAGAATATAGAGTTGGAAGGGGGGATTAAGTGAAAAAATAGGGCATTAAAAAGTACTGACTTAGGCCGGGCCCAGTGGCTTGCACCACTTGTCTCAGTTATTTAGGTGGCAAAGGCAGGCAGATCGCTTGAGACCAGCCTGGGCAACATGGCAAAATCCCGTCTCTACAAAAAACACAAAATTAGCCAGGTGTGGTGGTGTGTGATTCCAGCTACTTGAAAGGCTGAGGTGGGAGGATCACTTGAGCTGGGCAGATTGAGGCTTCAGTGAGCTATGATCTCACCACCATACTCCAGCCTGGGCAAAAGAGTGAGACCTAGCCTCAAAAAGAAAGAAAGTAAAGTACTGACTTATTGGTAAAGCTATCAACATGTGTATAAGGTTCTGTTTGGGAGGGGTTATGGGTAATGTTGACACCTGAAAGTGTACTATGAGATATTCTTAACATTTCTAAAATTGAAAAGTTGTATTCTTGATATATGTTGAATAAAAAGGCAGGACGTGGGGCTGGGCGTGGTGGCTCATGCCTGTAATCCCAGCACTTTGGGAGGCTGAGAAGGGCAGTTCGCCTAAAGTCAGGAGTTCCAGACCAGCCTGGCCAACATGGCAAAACCCCATCTCTACTAAAAATAAGAAAAATTAGCCAGGGGTGGTGGCGGGTGCCTGTAATTCCAGCTACTCAGGAGGCCGAAGCAGGAGAATTGCTTGAACCCAGGAGGCAGAGGTTGCAGTGAGCTGAGATCGTGCCATTGCACTCCAGCCTGGGGACAGAGCCAGACTCTGTCACAAAAAAAAAAAAAAAAGGCTGGGTGCAGTGGCTCACACCCGTAATCCCAACACTAGGAGGCCAAGGTGGGCAGATCATGAGGTGAAGTGATTGAGACCATCCTGGCCAACATGGTGAAAACCTGTCTCTACTAAAATTACAAAAATTAGCCAGGTGTGGTGGTGTGTGCCTGTAGTCTCAGCTAATTGGGAGGCTGAGGCAGGAGAATCGCTTGAACCCAGGAGGCAGTGGTTGAGCTGCGATCGCACGCCACTGCCTTCAGCCCTGGTGACAGAGGGAGACTCCGTCTCAAAAAAAAAAAAAAAGGCAGGACATGGAACAGTATGTATAGTATGATCCCATTAATGCAAGAAAAATTGTATGTGTGTTTGTGCATTGCAGAGGAATCTAGAAGGGTACACCCCATCCTGTTGATAGCAGGGCACAGCAGCGTGGTGGTAGTCAACTGGAAGAATTTGAGGGTGTTTTTTTTTTGAGATGGAGTCTTGCTCTGTCACCCATGCTGAAGTGCAGTGGCGTGATCTAGGCTCACTGCAGCCTCTGGCTCCCAGGTTCAAGGAATTACAGGTGTGTGCCACCAGGCCTGGCTAGTTTTTGCATTTTTAGTAGAGATGGGGTTTCACCATGTTGGCCAGGCTGGTCTCGAACTCCTGACCTCAAGTGATCTGCCCATCTAGGCCTCCGAATGTGCTAGTATTTCAGGCATGAGCCACCACGCCCGGCCAGAATTTGAGTTTTTAATCAAACTTGTTTTTGTTGGTATTTATTTTGGTGATAAAGGAGTTCTTAACATACATGCATATATAAAAGAAGCTTTTAATATAACATTATATCTGGCTGTCTAGCTCACTTAATAAAGCGAATTCAGTGTTGTTGAATACTTTTCTACTTTTCTATTTTCTCTAAAACATTTTGATAAGCCTGCCAGTCATACTTTTTGACTTACAAAAACCTATATTCTCCTCTATAAAATATCTTGTGATATTGTTGTTAAATTAACAAGATTAGTAAAATACTTAATAAGCAGTACATTATTACAGCCAGTAAAAAATTAGATGTTACAAATCTATGAAATTCACTTATTCCACTGCTCTGAATAATGCCTGCCTACTCTGTGCCAGGAATCAGATTGAGTGTTAAGGAAACTATGCAGACATGCCGTGGTCCTAGCCCTCAAGGGCTTTAGAGTTCAGTGGCAAAGCAGATATAAAAGTGAGCTAAGAAATGGAAAATGAGTGCAGTCCAGATTTGCAGGTGCCTAGCATGACACAAGGCACAGAGCAAATGAGTAAGGGTGGCAGAGTCTATCCTGAGGGCAAGAGATGTTCTAGCCTTCTTCATCACCAGCTAATAAGCTTTCCTGTTACAGGATATAAATTTGTCACTACAACATTATATAAATGGTAAAAGCTCTCAATTTATAAATTGGAAAATTGGTATTTTTTATGTAATAGGCTACTGATACTCTTGTCTAAGAATCTAACATGGCCAGGCGCGGTGGCTCATGCCTGTAATCCCAGCACTTTGGGAGGCCAAGGCGGGTGGATCACGAGGTCAAGAGATCGAGACCATCCTGGTCAACATGGTGAAACCCCGTCTCTACTAAAAATACAAAAAATTAGCTGGGCATGGTGGCGTGTGCCTGTCATCCCAGCTACTCAGGAGGCTGAGGCAGGAGAATTGCCTGAACCCAGGAGGTGGAGGTGGTTGCGGTGAGCCGAGATTGCGCCATTGCACTCCAGCCTGGGTAACAAGAGCGAAACTCCGTCTCAAAAAAAAAAAAAAAAACAAATTAGCTGGGTATGGTAGTGTGCACCTGTAGTCCCAGCTATTCGAGAGGTTGAGGTCTAGGCTGTAGTATGCCATCATCGTACCACTGCACTTTGGCCTGGGCAACAAAGCAAAACTCTGTCTCCAAAAAAAAAGGCCAACCTATACAAATAAAACTTCATTTGCAATTTTTACTAATAAGATATTTGTAATAATTCATACATTCTTACTGAATAGAAAGTTTTAAATAATATAACTTGGTTATGAAGCATATATGGTTACATTAAAGTACATATCATTATTTTAAATATTTTCATTATATTGTATTATGTAATTTCATGGTCTTAGCAATTCTTATCTTTTTTGCCTTTTGTTTGTTTTTTTTTTTGAGACAAAGTCTTTCTCTGTCCCCAGACTGGAGTACAGTGGCACAATCTCAGCTCACTGTAACCTCCGCCTCCTGGGCTCAAGGGAGTCTCCTGCCTCAGCCTCCCAAGTAGCTGGGACTACAGATGCATGCTACCATGCCCAGCTAATTTCTGCATTTTTAGTAGAGATGAGGTTTCACCATGTTGGCCAAGGATGGTCTTCATCTCTTAACCTCATGATCCGCCTGCCTTGGCCTCCCAAAGTGCTGGGGTTACAGGCGTGAGCCACCTCGCCCAGCCTCTTTTTTGCCTTTTGTTCTGAATTAGCAGGAGAGGGAAAAGTTAGGCCTTGTTTTTTGGGGTTTTTTGTTTGTTGATTGGTTTGTATTTTGAGACAGAGTCTTGCTCTGCTGTCCAGGCTAGAGTGCAGTGGTGTAATCTCAGCTCACTGCAGCCTCTGCCTCCCGGCTTCAGGCAGTTCTCCTGTCTCAGCCTCCGGAGTAGATGGGATTACAGGCGTGAGCCACTGCGCCCTGCCAGGCCTCGTTTAATTTGTGATTTGGAAACTTACTGGGAGTGAGTTTCCTAGTACCGTATCTGATTTTTGTCCTTTCCTGGTGGTGTCTAGAATTTGCACTTGCTGCAACTTGAACTTATGTTTGTTTTAAAGTAACATGTTTTCTCTTATGTATTTGTACTTCATCATCTCTAGTATAGATAACACTGAAGATCAAAATAAGCATTTTCCAAGAAGACCTCTCAGTAGCTAGATCACTGTTAAGGAAAGCTTTTCAAACAAAATAAGCTGATTGCACTGGGTCTTGAGTCTTAAGATACAGTGCCAGGGAGAGGTTTAGGGTTAGGATGACCATATAAGCATTTCCAGGAAGAGCTCAGCCGAGAGCACAAAAGTCTCTCCTTCCCCTCATAAACTACTATAAAAATAACATATGTAACTCCTGGCAGCAAAGCCCCACACTTTAGAAAGCCTGTTTAGCCACTAAATCTGTACCAGAAACAACTGTCCTGGAAATAAATAAGAATGCTTAAGAGCTGGATGTTTAAATCAAAGCATCTGCAGAAAAGCAATTTACATTTGTAAGGGTCTAAAAATCACATAAATTCAAACCCAAACTTTCTGCCAAGTATTTGATTTCTACTGAAGTTTTCCCATGCTGATGTTTGGTACACTGGATCGATAGAAACTCAACCAGAATGTGCTCCTTCCCTTCCTCCTGTAGACTGAAGGGAGTGTGTATGCAGTCTGAGCTTCATCCGGGCTGGTGGTTTGGGGATTGGGGAATTGGTCTGCAGAGGTGTGAGCAATACTTGTTCAAGGGGCTGTCAGAAAGTGGCAGTGAGGTGTCTTGACAGGATGCAGGACTGGCTGCCTCATCTAGGGAATATCAAGAATGAGACAGGCAAACAGACTTGAATAGAAATGGAAAACCAAATGGAAATGGTATTCTGAGGGTGAGATAATCTTATGGGCAGAGGGTACTGCTGGAGTTGGGATAAAGTGTGTTGCCCTTAGGTTGTGCCTCAGTTGTTTGACTTGGTCGTGGTGGAGCTGCTGCAGGATTGCTGTGCAGATATTTCTAGTACTGTACTGTGGGGGTGGAGTCCTTGTCAGAATCAGAAGCAGGCGTCTGTTTTGGATGTAGTTGATGTTAGCCGTAATTTATTAAATATCTCAATATTGGCTGACATGGGCCATTTCTGAAGGTTTTTTGGAACACATATGCAGATTCTGGATTGTGGGCTGGGAGCAAGTCAGCGAGGGCAGATGAAGCAGAAAGTGTGCCAGAGAGAGAAGATAACTCAAGAGGAACTCAGTCCTTGCCTAGTTCATCCAGAGAGGCGGGACTTTGGGCAATCCCCTCTGCTTGCTGAGAGGGGACAGATAAGTGTGTGTGCCGTTAGCCAGAGCGTTCTGGCTTTAACTGTGAGAGGTGACCCTGAGAGGAAGGGTGTGGACTGAGACAAGGACAAATGTGGGCCAAGGTGCCTAGTGTAGCCTGCAGAATGAGTTAAAGCCTTCCCTTTGGCTGGCGCCTTCCGAAGTCTGCCACCGGGAGCCCTCAGGGGGCTGGCCCTAGGTTCTCCTATTGCAGTGGTGGTGGGAGGGAGACAGGGCGGGGGCTGTGGCTGAGCTCCCCTCCCTGGCATGGCCTCTTCCAATCGCGAGGAAGAAAGCAGTTGCTGAACACACCCCCTCCCGGCTCTGCAGCAGAACGGCTGGGCCCTCTGCCTGACTCGCTCACTCTCGCTCGGCTCCCCCTCCTGCCATCTTCCGTTGCAAAGCATTTCTGGGAGCTGCATGTGGGTGACGCAGCAGCATTGTTCGCAGGCACAGGAAGCCGCGGCTGAGCTGAAGGGCTCGAGAAGGAGCCCAGAGCGCTGCACGCTGCTCCCTCTGGGTAGTCTGAAGGGTCAGAGCTGGACTGCCCTGCCCTATGTGCTCTGGGAGATTCCAGAATATTCAAGTAAATCCGGATTTTCCTAGAGGCAGAATATCTAACTCCTTCAGGAGAACTTCCAATACAGAAAACAAAACAAAGACGCTGGGGAAACTTCACCAACAGCCTCGGCAGCTCCAGAGCGACAGGAAACGAAAGGTCAGGCGGTCGATCGGCAAACCCTTTCTGGTTTGGGGTGCGTGTAACTGTAGGGACTTCTGTCTCAGTGAAGAGGCAGAAGAAACTGCCTGCCGGGCGAGTCCAGGACAATGCTGTGTTACTTCGTGTTGCTTGAGCCGTCATTGCACTTGTTCCCTCACCTGGTGGGATGTGCTTTTGAATTGGGTTGCTTGGCTTTTGAGAATCCTTTCCCTCTCTCTGCCCAGGCACCTTCTGTTCTCTTTCCCTTCCTGTGATCTGTAGGGTGTGGGCCTGTGTTTAAATGTTCTCCCGAATGCCTGGAGCCGAGATAGGCGTCAGCTTTCCCGCACTCCACCCCCGCTCTCCTATCCCAAACCCCCTCTAGTGAAGGGTGGTGGCTTCTTTATATGGTTTCTTGTAGGGCCTCAGCTGGAGTCTGCCTTTTTTGATGAAAGCAGGGCGTGCTTGGTTGAATGGCCCCAGCAAAATAAGGCTTGGAAGGAAATCTGCATTTCCCTCCACACCCACACATACCCCAGTAACTGAGTCGTGTATATATGAACAGCTGCCGCCCCCCCACACACACACCAACACAGTTTTCCGCCTATCCTTCCCTATTCCCCACAAAAATCTTGCAGGTAGAATTAGACTGCTTTTGGTGAACAGTTAAGTTCCTTTTCTACTCTCTTAATCGCATATCTTACTGTGCAGTCTGTTTTGGTGAAAGTGGAAAGTCCCTGTTTGTGGACAGCTCAGTTCTCTTCGGCAGAGGAAATGGGCAGAGTCCTACTCCGGCAGTGCGAAGTGGGGGAGGGGAGTCATGCACTCCCTAGCACACATTTTGAATGGACCTGAATTTTTCACCCGAGAGAGATTAGGAGCCCATACTAGAGCCTTGTCCCACGTGGGGCACCACACCTCGCCTCTTCACCCCCACGCTCTATGGTGCTAACAGAAAAGGATGCCATAGCAACTTGAAGTAAATAAAACGTCCGCAAATGAAATCAGTTTGGGGGAAGGTGAGAGGCATCTGGAGACTTGGCAAAAGGGGATCTTAGTAGAGGAGTTTCTTGGCTATGAGTTAAAGGGTCTGAGTCCGAACTCTGGAATTTGGAGGAGAATCCTTAGGTTAAGGATGAAAATACGTAAAAGTTTTCATCTCCAGGGGCAGAGCACACAGGATTATGAGAACAATTATTAGCAATGGCCCAGACTTACTAAGCTGTCCAGGATCAGAGTTTAGTATTTACTGAAACAGTTACTATCCTGTACATATCTAAGGCAGCCAGAAAAGGAATCGTGTAATTTGTCTCTCATATTTGAGTTATTTTGCTGTTGGTGTTGCTTTAGGGCTCATTAGGTCAGAGGAAGAAGGATTTCATTATACTAGAAGATTAGGCTTCAGGCGTTTCTGTCTGTCTAAAACAAAAAGATTTGGCCAGGTGTGGTGGCTCACGCTGTAATCCCAACACTTTGAGAGGCCAAGACAAGCGGATCACCTGAGGTCAGGAGTTTGAGACCAGCCTGGCCAACATGGTGAAACCCCGTCTCTAAAAATACAAAAATTAGCCGGATGTGATGGCAGGCACCTGTAATCCCAGCTACTTGGGAGGCAGAGGCAGGAGAGTGGCTTGAACCTAGGAGTTGGAGGCTGCAGTGAGTGAGATCGCAACACTGCACTCCAGCCTGGGCAACAGAGCAAGACTCCGTCTAAAAAAAAAAAAAAAAAGATTTGTTTCAAAATAACAGTCAACCAGCATGATTTACTTAAGTGGCATTTTCTCACTATAGCATTGTTCCTAAGTCATTTAAATTTGATTGGTAAAGACATGAGAACTGTTGCCCCTAAGATTGTTCCTTTCCCCATTTAGAGGAATAAAGGCAAACAGCAGATTCTATATGTGGGTGGGTGGGTGGGTGTGTGTGTATGTGTTGGAGAGAAAGGGAAGAGAGAGAGAGATTTGAGATTGAGATTTCTGTTTCAGCCTTAGAAGAAAAGAGCCCTGGGTTGAATCAGCACATTAGGCTGTACTGTTCATCTCATTAATTCTGTATTAGCCAGTCATTTTTATGCCACTTTGCTCAATCTGAGAAATGAAGGCACTACTTAAATACCTAATAATATTCACTAACTAGTGTAGAAAAGTGAAGAGGCAATAATAAAGTTTTACTGTCATATAGAACTGTATGAGAAGTAACACTTGTCGCCAGAGTAAGCTAGTTGCTTCAGTGTGTTAGTATAATGAATACACAAGTAAGGGATTGGGTGCAAAGGTGAGTTTGAAGTCCTTTGTGCTCCCCCACCACCACCACCACCTGCCCCCAGTAGAGATGGGTCTTGCTGCGTTTCTCAGGCTGGTCTCAAACTCCTGGGCTCAACTGATCTTCCCGTCTCTTACAGGCGTGAACCCCTGTGCCCGGCCTCAAAGTTTTGATAATACTGCATTAGCCCAAGTTTGAGTTTTCTCTTTCATCTTTGATTTATTTGTTTTCCTGTAAGTCTCTATATGAAGGGCAAATATAGACAGTTGCCACCTTGCCTCACTTGCTACTCAAGGGTACTGAGGCAGAGTCTGGATGCTGTTCAGAGTGGTTGGCTCTTTGTTCACCTTGCCCCTGCTTTTTCCTTCTTTCCCCTCCTACACTTAGATTTTGCTGGAGGAGCTTGCCAACAGCGATCCCAAGTTAGCCCTCACTGGAGTTCCTATAGTACAGTGGCCAAAAAGGGATAAGGTAAGAAACTATTTTGCTTGATCTTCAGGCTACTTAAGCCTTTTGCTAGTTGATCATTACTATTCTGGGGAAGAAAAGAACAACTAGAGGCAGATGGCTTTTGGTGCATTAATACAAACTGACAGAAAATCGTTACTTGGTTCTGTTTTGACTTGTAGGTCAGGGTAATTGGCTATCTTTGGAGGTGACTCTCTTAACAGAACTATCAAACTGGGAGGCCTCCTTCCAGATTCAGATGCCAAATTGTGCATTTGTTCACCAAAATGCATGAGCTCCTCTCCTTCTGACCAGTTACTCTATTATCTTCACAGATATGATTGAAAGCCAGTTAAAATAATTACATAGATATCTAAAAGGAGCAGAGTTTTTCTTTGACATGGTAAGATCGTGCTCTCAAAATTCCCCTTAACTTGGATTTTTCAGTATAAAATTGAAAAGAGAAGAAAGGGGCCGGGCGCGGTGGCTCACGCCTGTAATCCCAGCACCTTGGGAGGCCCAGGCAGGTGGATCACCTGAGGTCAGGAGTTCAAGACCAGCCTGGCCAACATGGTGAAACACATCTGTACCAAAAATACAAAAATTAGCTGGGCGTGGTGGCGGGCGCCTGTAGTCCCAGCAACTTGGGAGGCTGAGGCAGGAGAATCCCTTGAACCCAGGAAGTGGAGGTTGCAGTGTGAGCCAAGAGTGCGCCATTGCACTCCAGCCTGGGGGACAAGAGCAAAACTCTGTCTCAAAAAAAAAAAAAGAAAGAAAGAAAGAAAAGAAAGGAATTGCTGTCAGCTAATAAATTGTCAGTTATGAATTTTCATGCCTCTTCAGTTTAGATCTTGTATAATTTTTTTCCCATACTGTCCTTTATCAAGGTTATTTATTAATAAATGATAGCATTCTGATCCTGGCCATGAATTTGGCAGATAAATTAGGCTTCTGTTGTTCCCTAGCTGAAACTTGCAAAGCCATCACATTCCAGGGGTGTTTAGGCAGAATATAAAAGGTATGGAGTTGAACAATATATTTAAAAAACCACCTCCTCATCCCTTAAGAGAGGAATCCCACTTGGTCTCTGTGGCCACAGGAGACTGTCTTAAAACAATTCAGTCATTTCTGGTTGTCTAGTATTTTGTGTCAGAAAAGTGTCTAAGATATGGTAAGAAATTAAAGTAGTAGAAAACATGGTTCTTGTCCTTGAAACAGTCACCAGCAGGGTAAATACGAACGCTAAGAAATGTGTTCCACACTTAAATATTATTAGAGTGTCTACTGTGTACCAGGTCGTATGCTTGGATTTGGAGTACTAAAGAAATGAACAAGACTAGTTTTACCCTCAAGTAGTTTACTGTCTTCTTTAGGAGTATAATCTGAGCAGTCAAGATGAAGAAATATTGGAGGGCTCCTGTTAAGTACATGGCACTTAACACAGAAAGCTCAGGGAGTGGTTAGTCTTAACAGCTCTGCAAAATGAAAGAGAAACAGCTGTGAATTAGTAGGCCAAAGGGCTTAGGACAAGGGCTGGCAAATTTTTCTGTAAAGATCAAGATAGTAAATATTTTAGGTTTTCTATACCACACAGTCACAGCTTCTCAGTTCTACCATGGTAGCATGAAAGCAGCCATTGATAATACATATACAAGATGAGTTGTGTGCCAATAAAATGTATTCTAAAAACAGACAGTGGGCGGCTCTGCCCATAGGCCGTAGTGGGCCAAGCCCCAGGCTAGGGATGCTACCATGTAATCTTCTACCCTCTCCAGTCTTAAAGCAACCTAATATATTTGACCTCACTGCTTTCTCTTTCCAGCTTAAATTCCCCACTCGGCCAAAGGTGCGGGTTCCTACCATCCCCATTACAAAGCCTCACACTATGAAACCAGCTCCACGGTTAACACCTGTGAGGCCAGCTGCTGCCTCTCCGATTGTGTCAGGGGCCAGACGGAGACGAGTGCGGTGTCGAAAATGCAAAGCCTGTGTACAAGGAGAGTGTGGTGTTTGCCACTACTGCAGAGACATGAAGAAGTTTGGGGGTCCTGGACGCATGAAGCAGTCCTGTGTCCTCCGACAGTGCTTGGCAGTGAGTGATCTGCTGGATAAAGAATTTGGGGGAGGGGTGATGGTGCCAAAGGAACTGAAATACATATAGAGTTAAAGAGACTTCAGAGTTGAAAAGAAAAGGTTTATACTCTCTTTTTGGCTTTATTTTATCCCTTTCCCCCCCAGGTTTAGATGGAAAGTATCTAGTAGTAAAAATGATCTGATTTAATCTTTCAGCTTAACCTGATTTTCAAACAAGAGACCAGGATTTGAAGGGCAAATCATTGCCTTCTTTCCCCTCTTCAAGTAGATTAGAAAGGACCCAGGAGGCCAAGGATAGGCCAACTGAAAATAAACTGATTTCCAGTGCCCAGGTGGTTGAGTCCTCATCTTCCCCATTTTTCCTACCAAAAACTTCTATTCTCTCCATCCTGCCTCCATGCTTCCAAGTGTTTACTAGAAAATTGTAGAACCCAAATCTCCCATCTTCACTTTAAGGGAAACTGAAATGATAAGGATCTAAGTCAGTTCTCTTGGATTCTATCTTTGTCCTCCTGTAGCCCAGACTGCCTCACTCAGTCACATGTTCCCTTTGTGGAGAGGTGGATCAGAATGAAGAGACACAAGACTTTGAGAAGAAACTCATGGAATGCTGTATCTGCAATGAAATTGTTCATCCTGGCTGCCTCCAGGTGAGGAGAGGTTTAAGGGGTTCCTGAAGTCTCAGCTGATGGAGCGAGTGATGCAGTAGAATGAGAAACCTGTCATGGGAGTGCCAGCATCCCTCCTGTAGGCCATCAGCTCTGTGGTCACATAATGCAGTGGTCTAATATCAGCCCTTGATTCATATATGTACAATGTGTCAGGTACTGCATTAGGCCCTGAGGATAGAAGAGTACACAAAATAAACCCAGTTCCTGTCCTCATGGAGCTTATAGTCTGGCATCTGGACAGTGTGTGTAGAGTTCCCAGGCCATGATGGAACTGCATAGTGTGATTTAGGATGCCTCAAGGCTTTAGGCATCACTGATATGTATACTTCAGTGTACATCTGGATATTAGTTCCTAAGGGAGAGTAAGGGTAATAATATCAGGTAACATTTAATGAGCACTGAGTCTGTATCAGGCTCAGTGCAGAGCTAAAGAGCTTTGAAAAAAAAATAAAGTAATAAAAAAGTAACAAATTCAGATGTCAGCCTCAGAGATTGAGTCCAGCGTGGGCCTTGTGTTCCAAAAGCTCCCCACTGATCTGAATTTTGCAGCTTGTGTGGAGAGCCACTGTTTTACACGCATTCTGTGTTTAATTTTTTTTTAAAGCTCTTACACAGAAGAATCTGTGTTTAATTTTTAAGATAACTATATGAAATTGAATCTACCATCTTTCTTTAAATCTAAAGTACATGGTGCTGGTACTTCCTTGGCCTTCTCAGAAAGTATCAGCTTAAATCATGACTGTCGCCTAAGAGTGATAAGACACTGTCATTCATGAGAAGCAGCCCAATTTCAGAAAGGTTAAGATGTGAAAACTATACCTTTTATAGAGTTGGTTTTTTCAATACTATATAGCAGCAAATCTATAACAGAAACAATAGTAGGTCAGTATTTGGAGACATTAAGCATATGTTGAATGAAGAACAGGGTTTTTAAAATTCATTTAATGATTTAAATTATTCTTACGATATTTCTTTTGTTTTGTTTTGTTTTGTTTATTTTGAGACAGAGTCTTGCTTTTGTCACCCAGGCTGGAGTGCAGTGGCGCAACCTTAGCTCACTGCAACCTTCATCTCCCGGGTTTAAGTGATTCTCCTGCCTCAGTCTCCCTAGTAGTAGTTGGGATTACAGGCACGTGCCACTGCGCCCAGCTAGTTTTTGTGTTTTTAGTAGAGATGGGTTTCACCATGTTGGCCGGCCTGGCCTTGAACTCCTCACCTCAAGTGATCCACCCAACTTGACCTCCCAAAGTGCTGGGATTATAAACATGAGCCACTGTGCCCAGCCTAATTCTTACGATATTTCAACAACATTACAATCTTTTTTTTTTTGTGGAGACATGGTCTCATTCTGTTGCCCAGGCTGTAGAGTACAGTGGCGAGATTTTGGCTCACTAAAGCCTCCATCTCCTGGGTTCAAGCAATTCTTCTGCCTCAGCCTCCTGAGTAGCTGGGATTACGGGCGTGCACCACCACACCCAGCTAGTTTTGTGTTTAGTAGAGATGGGGTTTCACCATGTTGCCCAGGTTGGTCTTGAACTCCTGGCCTCAAGTGATCCACCCACCTTGGCCTCCCAAAGCGCTGGGATTATAGGCGTGAGCCACCATGCCCAGCCAGCATTACAATCTTAAAAGTCCATTTTATCAATTATAACTTGAAGATTTAAATGGTACGTATTAAATCTGTTAATATTATCTCAAACCTACAGAATTAGTGAAATAGGGTATTGATTCCATGATGATGATAATGGCTAATACAAAGGGTTTGCTGTATGCCAGGTACATTGTTAAATTCTTTACACAGTGAATAATTTAATCTTCACCACAACCCTAGAAGGTGGGTTTTGTTGTATCCTTGGCAATTATATTATATCTCTGTGTATTAGTTCCTGATGGGGAGTGAAGGTAATAATATCAGCTGATATCTTACAGTGGAGAACACTGAGTCACAGAGACTAGATGATTAGTTTCTAAACCCAAGCTGTCAGGCCTACTGTCAGGATCAAGTTCAGCACCATTGGCTATTTGGGGCTGAATCTCTCACAGTTTTTCTTCCTTTATGGACCAGTGTGTTTAGAAGTGGGTGACTCTTCCCAACTGTGTTATTGTTTGATAAAGGAAGCTTGAGAGACGGGCTTTTAAAAATATCTCTATCTTCCTATAGATGGATGGAGAGGGGTTGCTTAATGAGGAATTGCCAAATTGCTGGGAATGTCCAAAGTGCTACCAGGAGGACAGCTCGGAAAAAGCCCAGGTAAAGGAACCTTATCAGATTTGCACTGTGACAGAAAGGAGGCTTCAAATGTAGGGGATTCTACGCATTTGCCTTTGCATTGTTCACACGGTTTCTCTGACCTAGGAGATTATTTTTGTTTGATTTGGTATCTATTTTCTTTGGTTAATTTTTAGTATTTTCTTTGTATTTAGTATTAGAGTTTGTAGTAGTATCTTCTGTATTACTAAATATTGTTCCACTTGGGATCTGCAAATTCCTAAGGTCCTTTTATATTCTGGGGCCATACAAAGGGAAGAACCATGGCTGGGCTGTTTGAGGAGAGAAATTAGGTGAGTAGGACCTTCCCTGAGGAATGTTAACTAGAGGGGAGCCAGTGGCCTGAGGCAAGTGAGTGTAACAGTGTACCTGAGCTTCCAGTTAAGCAGGTTCACATTTTTGTCATCTTCACTTTTGTGGCCTGGCAGAAAGCCCTGCCCTGCCCATCCCACATGCCCAAATGTGTCATGCAGAGGCAGCCCCAGAGAGGACCAGCACTATGACCTTGGCTCAGAGGAGCTGAGGTTGCTGACCAGTGGTTGCCAGTAATGTCAAAGGGCCAAAAGGACTGTAGTTACTCGGACTGACAAGGCAAGACCTGCTGTGGACACCTACAGGAGGGGATGGCTGTCCTAGTGTCAGTCTTCCAAAGCTCTTTGCACAGAAGCGGGGAAGGGGGCAGAAGGGAGTTTTCTTACCTTCTTTTTATTTCTGCACACTTGAATACTAAGATAGTTGAATTTTTCAATCTATTTTTCTTTGAGGGCAAGGATTTTTGAAGTTGACTAAGGCCAACGTTCTCCTCCCAAGTTATTACACTAGTAGCTTTTACATGTGTCTTCACTAGTGATGTTGTTTGCATCTCTGCTGTAGCAGATGTGTTGGCAGATGCTGTGTTTTAGTATTACCTTCTAATACATTGGAAAAGACAGCACCCAAAGGTGATCATTTTCTTCTAACCAGTTGTTGCTTAGAGACATAAAATGTCTCCTTGCAAAAAACCTGAACTAATAATATGGTTCCTAGTGGAACATGTTTACTGGGCTTTGTCATAGCATAGTCATAGTGGGCTCCAGGAAAAGACAAGTATCTGGAGAGCACAAATGCCACAGATAAAGTTGGGGGCTTTTGTGGGATTCCTCACCATAATCATGACTGAATCTCTCATGTAGCAATGCAGTTTCTCAGAGAGGTTCTCGTTCTCTGCTCTATTTTTCACTTGGGGATGGAGTGAAAGATGCAGCCTGGTAGAGTCAAACTTAGTCTCTGGTAGAACTAGAAGTCAGTGGTGTTTACTGCTGTCAGACTTAGGCTTCTTAGTTCAAATGGTATATGTGGGCTTTTTCCACCATGAAACAGAGATACATCTCTTGAGTGAAAGAGGTAAGTCAGAGACACTATTAAAAATGGTCAGGCTGCCCAGGCACAGTGGCTCATGCCTGTAATCCCAGCACTTTAGGATGTGGAGGCAGATGGATCATGAGGTCAAGAGATTCAGACCATCCTGGCCAACATGGTGAAACCTCGTCTCTATTAAAAATACAAAAATTAGCCGGGTATGTTGGTGGGTGCCTGTAATCCCAGCTACTCAGGAGGCTGAGGCAGGTGAATCACTTGAACCCAGAAGCAGAGGTTGCAGTGAGCTGACATTGATCCACTGCACTCCAGCCTGGCAGCAGAGCAAGACTCCGTCTCAAAAAAAAAAAAAAAAGAAAACAAATTAGCCGGGCATCACACCTGTAATCCCAGCTATGCAGGAGGCCGAGGCAGGAGAATTGCTTGAACCCAGGCAGCAGAGGTTGCAGTGAGCTGAGATCGGGCCACTGCATTCCAGCCTGGATGACAGAGTGAGACTCTCTCTCAATTTAAAAAAAAAAAAAAAAGGTCAGACCAAGTGCAGTGGCTTATGCCTATAATTCTAGCATTTTGGAAGGCCAAGGCAGGCAGATCACTTTAGCCTAGGAGTTGGAGACTAGCCTGAGCCAACTCTGAGGGAATGACCCCCTCTCCAACAGTCTCTTCTCTCTGGTCCCGAGAACAAGGGAGGCCCACTTTGTCTGTTCAGAGGGTTTGGAAGAAAGGAAGCGCTGATGTTGTTTTTCTGGGCCTGTTTTGCAGAAGCGGAAAATGGAAGAGAGTGATGAAGAAGCCGTGCAAGCCAAAGTCCTGCGGCCCCTGCGGAGCTGCGATGAGCCTCTCACGCCCCCGCCTCATTCACCCACTTCCATGCTGCAGCTCATCCATGACCCGGTTTCCCCCCGGGGTATGGTGACTCGGTCATCCCCTGGGGCTGGCCCCAGCGACCACCACAGTGCCAGCCGTGATGAGCGCTTCAAACGGCGGCAGTTGCTGCGGCTGCAGGCCACAGAGCGCACCATGGTACGGGAAAAGGAGAACAATCCCAGCGGCAAAAAGGAGCTGTCTGAAGTTGAGAAAGCCAAGATCCGGGGATCGTACCTCACTGTCACGCTACAGAGGCCCACCAAAGAGCTCCACGGGACATCCATTGTGCCCAAGCTGCAGGCCATCACGGCCTCCTCTGCCAACCTTCGCCATTCCCCCCGTGTGCTAGTGCAGCACTGCCCAGCCCGAACCCCCCAGCGTGGGGATGAGGAGGGGCTGGGGGGAGAGGAGGAGGAAGAGGAGGAGGAGGAGGAGGAAGATGACAGTGCAGAGGAGGGGGGTGCAGCCAGGCTGAATGGCCGGGGCAGTTGGGCTCAGGATGGAGACGAAAGCTGGATGCAGCGGGAGGTCTGGATGTCTGTCTTCCGCTACCTCAGCCGCAGAGAACTTTGTGAATGTATGCGAGTGTGCAAGACGTGGTATAAATGGTGAGCAGGGATTCAGGGGGTCAGGAACTAGGGGTATGGGAGTAGGTGGCAGGTTTTCCATATGAGAACAGCAAGCACCTTGGCATCTGAAAGCTTGTGGAATCCTGTGAGGAGTGAATTGACCCTGTTTCCCAAACTTTGGGTCCTGTTTAAAGATGTGGTCAGTTGTGCCCACAGATGTCATTAGGGAACTTTGGCCATTTGCCTCCTCGCCCTACTCTATACTTTCTCATGTCTCTTTGTTATGGGGAGGGAGACTGATTTGGGAGATAGATTTGTAGTTTGTGCTAAAACTTTAGAGTCTTGTGGGCTAAAAATTTCCTCCTCAAGTCAGCTGAACTCATCACATGTTAGTTGAGAGCTTATGATGTTCTAGTCACTCTTCTGGTGCTGATAACACAGTTGACCTCGTTTAAGCCCCTGACCACTTACCTCTCCATTTAGTGAGAGTAGCGGGCATGGTTTTCAAGATGAATTTGAAGGTGCTTACATTTTTCTTCAGTTTTAATGCTCATCCCCCAAACCTGGATCAGAATTCCCTTTTCCAGTAAGCAGGGTCCAGTTTTGAAGCTTCCTTAGTGAAAGCTACCATTTCTTCTTAAGTTGGACAGACACTTGAGGGGAAAAATTCCTAGTGATGATGAACAAGGAGCTTCCCATTAGGTGTTGTTGATTTTTCCTTAAGGTCTGGTTTACATTTACGCTAGGATATTTCCTTTTTATCTGGGTCACACACATCCTATTACAGTAGTCTGGTGTTCTGACCAGTGGCATTCACTTGGGAACTTTTAGAAATGTCAACTATCAGGGCCCTTATAGGCCTCTTAAATCAGAACCTCTTTAACAAGCCCTCCTCCAGGGGACTCTGATGCATGCTCAAGTTTACAGCAGCAAATCTGCTGTATTGTCAGCAGCTTGCTTCTGCCATAGAAACTTCATGTGCCACTGGTAAAATCTTTTCAGTCTTTAAATAAAGACCTTATTCTTTGCAAACATGAATTTATTTCCCAAATCTGAATTAATGTGTGATGTAGCTAAATCCTCAATTTTTCTCTGCATAGGGCTAGTAGGATTGCCTGGTTCTACCTCTTGGTTTTCAGGGCAAGGCACATCAGATTCCCATTATGTGCCTTGCTAATCAGGCTGGGGAGCAGGGGCTATAAAATATTAAATGGAAGCTTGCATGATGTGGTTTGTGGCCTGTAGATTTGTAGACTGCCATGGAAAGGCAGGCCTGTACCTTTCAGTTCTGCTCTTGGACTGGCTAGAAAATGTCAGGCTAGCACTCAGGCAGAACTTGAGGGTGGGAGAAGACTTTGTAAGCCTGATAAAAGAGCCTCTTTTGATGTGATACAGTAATGGGCTGAAGGCATGATGAATTGTGGATGTGCTGAGCAGCACCTTGCATCTCGGGCAGCTTTGAGTGACTGACAAGGGAGAGAATGGAGCAAGCCTTCTTAGATTCAGACAGTAAGAAGTCTAGAAACTTTAAAAGGCTCCCTTATATACACTTTAGCAGGAACCATGCCATTTTAATGCAGGTGAAGGGGTTACAGACTACTGCTTGCTGTGTGTCCCTAACAACTGTTGTATTCTCAAACAATCTAGAGTAAATCAGGGTTAAGTGGTCAAGTTATATACTACCAACACACAGGTTTGCAAAGCATCTAGTCGTAGAGTTCAAGGCAATTTTTTGCCTATTCTGTGAGGCAAAAAATGATAAGGTGTGCTCCCTGAATATTTGTAGAAGAACCTAGGGAGAATGACCCTCCAGGTGCTCTGCTTTTCCCAGAAGCCATCAGCAGCCTGTGATGGGAGCTCCACTGATGGTGTATCAAGTTAATGAAGGCGAGTTCTCTTCCCTTCTGTCACAGGTGCTGCGACAAGAGACTTTGGACAAAAATTGACTTGAGTAGGTGTAAGGCCATAGTGCCCCAGGCCCTCAGTGGCATCATCAAGAGGCAGCCAGTCAGCCTTGACCTCAGTTGGACCAACATCTCTAAAAAGCAACTGACATGGCTCGTCAACAGGCTGCCAGGTAGGTGAGCAGCCCTGCCACTGTCTTTCCGGGGGCCCAGAAAGAGCAGGCTAGAAAAGTTGCATTGTTGGCAGTGCTTCTTAGCATCATCTGAGGGCACTATAGGGCAGCAGTCCCATGCCATTGTTGCTTAGCAAGAGATTTACCCAGGGCCATCTTAACTGCCAGTCTCCAAGGTAGCACTCTGCACTGGCAGGCCAGTCACTGCAGTGGACAGCAAAGAGAATGGAACTAGTGTTGCTGCCAGTGCTGCAGTTCTCCTCCACATAACCACTGAAGAGGAAACTTGAGTCAGATGTTCCTTTGGTCAGCCCCTTATAAGCCCTGAATTCTCTTCAGGATTTTGAGCTTAGAAAGAGAAATCACTCATTCTTGTATTGCTCTGGTGGGAACTAAGCAATCACTTTACCACTAAAGCTAGAAGATGTAGTATAGGATACCATGGAAATCTTTTAGCTGAATGACTAAAAGATTAGGCATAGTCCTTTTCTCCTATTAGACTGGAAGTCTGTTGACTTTGCTCAGATTGTTACAGCTCTGAGTATGCTAGGAAACAGTATATTATTACGTGGCTCATTCCATCCATTGCAGGACTGAAAGACCTCCTCCTAGCAGGCTGCTCCTGGTCTGCAGTCTCTGCCCTCAGCACCTCCAGCTGCCCCCTTCTCAGGACCCTTGATCTTCGGTGGGCAGTGGGAATCAAGGACCCTCAAATTCGGGACTTGCTCACTCCACCGGCTGATAAACCAGGTAGGCTCTGGGCCTGACTTCTCTCTGCTTGTCTTAGGGTAGCCTTATCTTCAAACACACCTTGTCCTCAAAAGCTAAGGTAGTCTCAGAAATGATGCTGTGGAAGAACAAAAGAGCACAAAATGAAACAGAATGATAGGCCGGGTGTGGTGGCTCACACCTGTAATCCCAGCACTTTGGGAGGCTGAGGCGGGCGGATCACCTGAAGTCAGGAGTTTGAGACCAGCCTGACCAACATGGAGAAACCCTGTCTCTACTAAAGCTACAAAATTAGCTGGGCATGGTGGCACATGCCTGTAATCCCAGCTACTCGGGATGCTGAGGCAGGGGAATTGCTTGAACCCAGGAGGCGGGGATTGCAGTGAGCCAAGAGTGTGCTATTGCACTCCAGCCTGGGCGACAAGAGCGAAACTCCGTCTCAAAAATAAATAAATAAGGCCGGGCACGGTGGCTCACGCCTGTAATCCCAGCACTTTGGGAGGCCGAGGCGAGTGGATCACGAGGTCACGAGATTGAGACCATCCCTGTCAACGTGGTGAAACCCCCGTCTCTACTAAAAAAAATACAAAAAATTAGCTGGGCACAGTGGCGCATGCCTGTAATCCCAGCTACTCAGGAGGCTGAGGCAGGAGAATTGCCTGAACCCAGGAGGCGGAGGTTGCGGTGAGCCGAGATCGCGCCATTGCACTCCAGCCTGGGTAACAACAGCGAAACTCCATCTCAAAAATAAATAAATAAATAAATAAATAAAAATAAAATTTTAAAGAATAATAAAATAGAAAAAGAAAACAGAATGATGGTGGCCAGGCGCGGTGGCTCATGCCTGTAATCCCAGCACTTTGGGAGGCTAAGCTGGGTGAATAATCTGAGGTCAGGAGCTCGAGACCAGCCTGACCAAAATGGTGAAATCCCACCTCTACTAAAAATACAAAATTAGCCAGGCATGGTGGTACAGCCTGTAATCCCAGCTACTTGGGAGGCTGAGGCAGAAGAATTGCTTGAACCGGGAGGCAGAGGTTGCAGTGAGGCAAGATCGCGCCATTGCACTCCAGCCTGGGCAACGAGTGAAACTCTGACTCAAAAAAAACAGAATGATGGACTATGTACAAGAATAGGGTAACTATTTACTACAAACAATGGAGTAAGATCGGGCGCAGTGGCTAACACCTAGAATCCCAGCACTTCGGGAGGCCTAGGCGGCAGATTGCCTGAGGTCAGGAGTTCAAGACCAGCCTGACCAACATGGAGAAAAACCCCGTCTCTACTAAAAATACAAAATTAGCCGGGCGTGGTGGCGCATACCTGTAATCCCAGCTACTTGGGAGGCAGAGGCAGGAGAATTGCTTGAACCTGGGAGGCGGAGGTTGCAGTGAGCCGAGATTGTCCCATTGCCCGCCAAACTGGGCAACAGAGCAAAACTTGGCTCAAAAAAATAAATAAATAAATGGAGTAAGTCCATTTTGTGAGTCAGTGGAGTTTGGGGACCAGAGAGTATAAGCCTGAAAAAATCTTGAGAAGCCTTTATGGTTGAGGTGGAGTCAAAAGCTATTTACATGATCGTCTAGAAAAGTGTGGTGGTATTGGAAGGAGAGGAGCATTCTGCACATAGCCTTTTGCTGTGTGTGTGAGGCATAATCTAGCAGCTTGAGAAGAAAGAAAACTTGTCTGGTTTCCTAGAAACTGCCCACACACACTCCTCACACCCTGAAGGCAGGGCTGGGTGTGGGCAGTTCTACTTAACCCCTTCAGGAGGGCCTAGCCAGCAAGTAGCTGTTGCTGCCTGGAGCCTTGGAGCTGAATTAGAGAATTGAGAGTTTTGATCTAGGCTCTTGACTGTGCAGGTCAGGACAATCGCAGCAAGCTCCGGAACATGACTGACTTCCGGCTGGCAGGCCTTGACATCACGGATGCCACACTTCGCCTCATCATTCGCCACATGCCCCTCCTGTCTCGACTCGACCTCAGTCACTGCAGCCACCTTACAGATCAGTCCTCCAATCTACTCACTGCTGTCGGGTCTTCCACTCGCTACTCTCTCACAGAGCTCAATATGGCAGGTATGCCGCTACGGTTGTTCATCATCAGCAGTGCCCCCTGCCTCCAGCCCTCCTTGGAACTTGATCAGTAAACCAGAATGACCTTGGGTCTGTTGATGGACCCACGTCAGTTTGTTTCTTCACATCTGGACAAGGACATGGATTTCTATCCCTTTTTTAACTGACGGGGGACTGAGGCCTTGAGTAGTTAAGTTGGTTGCCTGTGTGCACGGCCAGCATCCAGCTGGAGTTTGGTCAGCCTTGCAGCCCTTGTGCTTTTCAGATGGTGATGGGAGTGAGGAAGCAAGGTCCCTTTAGTGGTGCTGATGGCACTGCTAGTCTCCGAGCCAGGTAGTTGTGGGACAAAGAGGGCTTTTGTTTAGCATTTTGAAGGAAAGACGGCTACGGGAATTGAATGGCTGAGGAAGGCTTTTATGGTTGTGTGTATGTGAGCATTGTCATTATGGGCACTTTCCCGACAGGTTGCAATAAATTGACAGACCAGACCCTGATCTACCTACGGCGCATTGCCAACGTCACCTTGATCGACCTTCGAGGATGCAAGCAGATCACTCGAAAAGCCTGTGAGCACTTCATCTCAGACTTGTCCATCAACAGCCTCTACTGCCTGTCTGACGAGAAGCTGATACAGAAGATCAGCTAAGACACACCCAGCCCAGACTGAACAGGAAACCGATCTTCCCCTGACTCCCCACTGAGGAGACTCTCTCCTCGACCCTGCACGGGCTCTGAGGCCAGCGTCACACTCCCTCTCTGTCCCTTGAGCCCTTCTTCTACGGGCGGGGCAGAGAGGGTGGTGGACACCAGGCTTACCTGCCTGCTCCTCTCCCTCCTAAGGAAAAGGGAGTAGCAGATTGATCCGAAGGGAAAGCACAGGCTGTGCTGTCGAGGTGCCTGCTTGCTTACTCGCCTGCCAGGAGGCCGGGCTCTCAGTTTGGGGTGTTTGTGCAACCTTCATCTGCACTGGGCCCTGTGCCCCTCCTCCCCACCCATGGTCCCGAGCAGTGCCTGGTTCTGAGCAAACTCCCAGGGAAGAAAGCGGCCCTGTCTCCACAGCCAGGCTCTCCTTGTGGTGTCCAGTGCACGTCTCTCCTCCATCACACTCTCCCGGCTTACGCAGGAGGGGCCGGCAGCCCCAGGAATCCCAGACCCGTGCTGATCACACTGGTGCTGTTGAGATGTCCCAAACCTCGCGTCCATATCTGTGCTCTCCCTCCTTTCTTCTCCCTTGAGCTTGATTCTGCCCAGCACTCGTACTCATTCACATAATGAGGTTTCTTACCCCAGCCTACCCCAACTTACCTGCTAGTCTCTATGAGGTCCTTATTGCACTTATTGGGGTTGAAGCTCTTCAGAGGAGCTGGAACTGTCTACCCTAGGGACACACCCATTTTGTTGATACCCAAGTAGATTCTGAGACAGGCACCATCTCCTTGTTCCCCTCTCTTTTGCCTCCCACTGGCTGCCCTTTTCCATGTGTCTTCATTCTGCCTGAAGAAGGCTTTCCCAGGATGCATGTCCTCAGAGGGAGCAGCCTATCTCCCCCAAGCTGGAGGCGGCAGAGGACTGGGCCAAGCCCCGACCTGCTTCCCAGCCAGGCTCTTCCAGGCCTCTGGTTTAGCGGAGCCCCAGAGCCCAGGCCTGTGTCTAGCTCCAGTAGCTCACTGACCTTTCAGGGCATCCAGGGGGTCATGCTTAGAAGCCAGTCACCTGCCCTCTGCCTGCAGCCATGGAAGGGGGTGTGCATGTGCCTCTGTGTGTGTGGCTGAGTGTATTCCGCGTGTGTGTGGAGGGAGGGAGGGAGGGGAGCATGGTGTCTCCCACTCCACCGCCCTTTGTCGAGCCCCGTCAGCTGCCCCCTTTTACTTTGCATTGAACGGCCTGTCCAAAGATCCTCTCTCTAGGGCAGCAGAGAGCTTTTTGCACTTTAAAAAAAAAAGAAGAAGAAGAAGAAAGGTCGGAATTTCTTTTGGGTCAATATTTTTAAGTGTGTGAGGAGATGCTCAGCAGCAGCCTATGGCAAGAGCTTATAAATGATAGACGCAAATTTGCACTCTGCTCCCCCTCTGTAAGGATATTAATAGCACAACCTTGTCCCCTCCACCTTCTAGTCCTCCAACCCTGTCCCTTTCTGGCCCCTTTCCTGTAGCCCAGTCTCAGGCTTTCCTCCTCCTGAAGCCCTACGGGGGTAGGGAATGGAGCCCAGGCACCAGGGGTCTGAAATGTGAGCCACGCAGAAGAGAGACGCCAACTGCACCCTTGCCACTTCCAAAGCAATAGAGGCAGAGGGGTCCCCTCTTTGCCACCTAGCCCAGTTTTGACCCTGGCATTAACTGGCCTTCTTAGAGCAAACTGGGTCCTGGTCAGGGGTGGCATTTTGTCTGTTTCTTCCAATCTGCTGAATCTTTTGGCTGCACCTTATAAACAGCAGTCTGCTCCCATGACCCTCTCTGCCCCTTCCATTGGTCTCCAGGCCCCAGTAATCTGGGGTTAAAACTTTGAGGAAATGCCAGTGACTTATTCCAGAGTGCCTCAGTTAGGGGAACTTCTCTGTAAAGAACCCTGGGTATTGAGCAAAAACCTTATTATTGTTAATGATCTATAATTGGAAGCTTCCTGCCTTTTTCTTTGGTTGCTCCTGTGGAAAATACTGAAAAGATTACTTTGTTTTATTTTGTTGTCTTTTTATAAAAAGGGGAGGTGGAGAGACCCCTTCAGAGCAGGGATTGTGCCGGGAGAGTGCCTCTGACTTTGGGACATTTCATCCACAGAAATTTCCAAGCCGATGGTTTCTTTTGGGTTTTGGTTTTTATGTTTGTTTTTGGGGTTTGGAAAAACATGCATTTTTACCGTGCACATAAATTGGTCAGCAGAAAAGGGAGCCCAGGAGTGGCAGCACATGGACCATGCCATTACTGGGTTTTACTTTTCTTTGGGACTGTGAGGGGAAATGGTTTTTAGAGGTGAGGGCTGGTCCATGTGGAGCAAAGAAGTGTCTCTGTTGGGGGACAGAGGAACCTGGGGAGTCCATCACATGTCCTACAATCTGCTCTTAGACACGGCCTTGACAGGAGAGCCTGCCCTCAGACTGCAGGACCAGAACCCCTGCCTCCATCTTTCCAAGCACCGGGGCGAAAAACCACAAAGGAAAGGAAGAAAATTTATATATATATATAATATAAAATCACTTGGTGATTAAAAAAATAACTGCTCCATAAATAAAACTCCTAAAGTCACTTATGTTTAAAGGGTTTGGTTGTGTTGTTTTTTGGAGAAATACTGTAAATATATATATTTTTTGTTGCTGATTTAGAGTCAGTCTCCAATGTTGTGCTAAAAAGTTTAAATTAAATGTAAGCATTAAGGGGTAAGTCTTCTCAGTTGACACATTGAGGTTATTTTGGGCCAGGGAAGGAGGAAGCTAGTTGGACTTTGTTTTGTTTTCTAAAAGTACTCCACTGTTGCTTTAGAGAGAGCAAGGACATCTTTCCTCTGACACGTGGGAGTGGGTGATATTTGTGTAATAAAATTTTTAAAAGACAAAAAAAGATAGCCTCCAATGGGAAATATTTTAATTTAGGTTTTGTTTTTGTTTGGGGGTTTTTTGTTTTTGTTTTTGTTTTTTTAATAAAAAGCCTTTAAAAACAAAAACTAAACCTTTTCTGCTTTGGTGTGTGCGTGTGAGCAAGTCAGTCAGAAGGCCATGGCCAAGGCCAAGGAGCCCCTGGCTTCACCCTTCAGCAGCAGCAGCAGAACTGTGCAGCATCTGTACTTGGATTTCCTTTGCTTTTTAAAAAAAAAAAACACCAAAAAGCAGCACTTGTTTCTAGAAACACAACATTTACTTCATAAAGGTAAACTTTTTTTTTTTTGAGATGGAGTCTTTCTGTCTCCCAGGCTGGAGTGCAATGGCACAATCTCGGCTCACTGCAACCTCTGCCTCCTGGGTTCAAGCGATTCTTCCACCTTAGCCTCTGGAGTATCTGGGATTAAAGGTACATGCCATCAGGCTCAGCTAGTTTTTTTGTTTTTGTTTTTTGTTTGTTTGTATTTTTGTACAGAGGAGTTTCACCATGTTGGCCAGGCTGGTCTTGAACTCCTGACCTCAGGTGATCATGAGCCACTGCGTCCAGCCCCAAGGTGACCTTTTTAATGGATGTGAACAGTTTTAAGTGTGAGATTACCTGACATTTTCCCACCCAAAAAGGCAGAGCAGCCCTGCAGAGGCACCCAGTGAAGCACTCCTTAGAAGCGGCTGGGGCATCTCTAATCTTCCATCCCCACCACTGCCAAGCCATCAGCCAGGGCCAGCCTCCTTCTGCTAAAGCTGCAGAAAAGTCACTGAGCTGGGTCTGGCTCAGGCAGGCTGTGACCAGCATTTCTCCTACCTCATCCTACTGCTTCTCATCACCCAGCATGTTGAGTCGAAGCTTCCAGCCTTTAAGTATGTGCACCAGGTGCTGCCAGAGAACTGCCTCCTTAGCTGACTGCTGAGTCTCAGGAGGGCAGCAGTACCATCTGAGCAGGCTTTCATCACTACCTCCAAAGGAACCTGGGGATCTCTGCCCATCCTACTTCCCAAACTGACAGTAAAAGACCATCTCTGATTCTGCAGCACAGTCTAGAAATGGACAAGGGTGTTGGACAACGAGCTGATTTAATGTTGTTTTCCCCAAGGATGGATATGGATGTGGCCATGTTTGGATGTTACCAGGGAAGGAAGAGTGTCGATTTTGCCTCCTAAATATCTCAGAAACCCATCTGCCTCTTAGCATATCTCATCCCTGCCACCCTAGTAGAAGCCACCACTGTCTAAACCTCAACCACAGAAGAGCCCCAAGGGTCCCCAGCCCAACCCCCTGTCCTCCATGTTGGTAGCCAGACATTTACCTTAAAAGACTGATCTGACTACTTCCCTCCCCTGCTTAAAACCCTTCATTGTGTTCATCTCAGGATAAAGTATGAATATGGCATGTAATGTGACCCATGAGGCTGCCAGGCCCTCAGGCTTTATCGCCCATCAGTTGTCTCTCTCCCTCTCCACCCATAGCCTACTTTTCAATTAACACTATCTCTGGGCCTTTGCATGTGCTGTTCATTCACCTGGTACGCCTTACTCCATTTACCTATTACTTTCTCTGGGAAACCATCTCCTCCAGACGATCACGCCAGGCACAGTGGCTCACACGTAGTGGGAGGGTCGCTTAAGGCCAAGACCAGCCTGGTCAACATGGCAAAACCCCATCTCTACAAAAACACACAAACAGGCTGGGTGTGGTGGCTCCAGACTGGATCAGGCCAGGCACAGTGGCTCACGCCCATAATCCCAGCACTTTGGGAGGCTGACGCAGGTGGATCGCCTGAGGTCAGGAGTTCAAGACCAGCCTGGCCAACATGGTGAAACCTGTCTCTACTAAAAGTACAAAAATTAGCCGGGCATGGTGGTGTGCGTGTGCCTGTAGTCCCAGCTACTGGGAAGGCTGAGGCAGGAGAACTTGAACCCAGGAGGAGGATGTTGCAGTGAGCTGAAGATAGCGCCACTGCACTCCAGCCTAGGAGACAGAGTGAGACTCCGTCTCAAACAACACACCCACACACACACAATTAGCCAGATAAGGTGGCATGCGCCTGTAGTCCCACTGTTCAGGAGGTTGAAGTAGGAGAATCACCTCAGCCTGGAACTTTGACACTGTAGTGAGCCATGATCGTGCCACTGTACTCCAGCCTGGGCGACAGAGTTGAGATCCTGTCTCAAAAACAAGACCGGTCTGTTCACCATCTTTCCAGGCCACAACTCTCAGAGCCCAGGTTCAGAAGGAAATTAGCGCTAACACCCATGCATATGCAGGAAACTGAGGGCAAACCCCAGAGGTTGGGGACACCTGGCTTTCCCACGTCAATGCTGTCATCCAGCCTCTGCCTTCCTCTCCCCACCTACCCCAATCCAATGGGCAGGGAGTTCCACCTCCCCAGAGCATGCCACAGGATAGCAGGCAGAGGGACAGGGAGAGAAACACACCTTGAAAGACCCAGAGGAGGAAAGGCAAAGAAAGAGGTACAGAGGGACATATAGAAAAAGAGATAATGGAGAAAGCCTGGGGGAGACATAAATGAGCCCCAAGATTCTCTAGTGTGACAGTGGTCACTCGGTAGGACGTTATCCCAGCCCAACGCTTCACACATTTTTTTTCTGAGAAGGAGTTTCACTCTTGTTACCCAGGCTGGAGTGCAATGGTGTGATCTCGGCTCACTGCAACCTCCACCTCGCCGGTTCAAGCGATTCTCCAGTCTCAGCCTCCCAAGTAGCTGGGAGTCACAGGCACGCACCACCACGCCTGGCTAATTTTTGTATTTTAGTAGAGATGGGGTTTCGCCATATTGACCAGACTGGTCTCGAACTTCTGACCTCAGGTGATCCACTCGCTTTGGCCTCCCAAACTGCTGGGATTACAGGCGTGAGCCACAGCGACCGGTCCGCTTCACACATCTTATTTTAGTTAATCCTCAAAACAATTCAGTGAGGCCACGCGCGGGGACGCCCTTTGTACAGATTAAAAAGGCCAGGTTCTGAGAAGTTAAGTAACTTGCCTAGGGAACCCACCCGGGTTTCTAGACGGTGGCACTGGGATCCGACTCCAAGTCTTTCCTACCCCACCCCCCGACACATGGCAAGTACCAGCGGCTACAATGTGGGCCCAGTGGGAGCGACAAGACCGCACATCGTACACTCACAGCTGGTTGGGAGCGTCAAGGTGCAAAGCTGCTCGGGGAATGGGCTGATCGGCGGCGCCGGGGCGCATGCGCGCTGGGCAGAGTTCCAAGCGGGCTGGGCGGGGCTCCGGGAGGATGAGGCCGGATGAGGGCGGAGCTTGGGGACAGGGCTGGGCCTGGCAGCTCCCTGGAGCCCGGTCTCGGCAAAACCTCCGAGGCGGAAAAGGAGCTTGGACCCAGGGGCCGTGCGGCGAGTGTGTAAACTTTCCAGAGAGTTCCAGGAGGAGGCGCTGCTCCTGGGAGGCGGTTCGGGAGGAGCTAGGGGTCTTGAAGCCCTGCTATGGTTGGTGGGCTGGCGCCTGCGGCTCACGATCCCCGCCCAAGGTCCCTGCCCACTGCAGGAAAGAGCGAAGGGCCCAGGCGTCCTGGTGACGTTGGAGCCTCCCGGATAACCAGGGCCCTTTTTGCCTTGGGGCCTTTGCATCTACTGTTCTTCATATGTGAAAAGCTCTTTTCCCTGCCCCTAACACAACTGCTTCCCTCCCATCCTCTGGCTCTGACAAAAACGCCCGTCCTGAGTTTTCCCTGACTTCACCTGAAGAGGCTCTTGACTCAGAACTTGCCACATGCCTCATGGGGATGTTTCCCGCTTTCTATGAGATCAACTGGGCTCTGCAGTGCCCTGCACATAAGGAGAACCCAACGCATGTCAGCGGCTGTTATCATGTATGGTTTGCCCATAAGCTCCTTGCCTGTGTCTTCCCGTGTTGGATCCACAAGGCCAAGCACAGTTGCCTGGCATCTTCTAGGAGCTCAACAAATACTGTCAAATAATGGAATGAATCAATCAACTCCCAGCATCCTGGCCAGAGCCTGACACTGTCTGGACACTCTACATCAGAGGAGTGGCTGTCCATGTTGGGGGGGGAGGGAGTGTCCCCCGGTCAATCTGGTACACACCTGCTGAGGCCAGGTAAGCCCCAAGCTCACCCTCCTGCTCCGCAAAGCCCAGGCTGAAGGCGAAGAAGAGAGATCTCGGCAGGACAGAACTCGCACTCCCGGGCCTTGGCACGTGCCAAGTCCCAACTGCTAGCCTCTCTCACGCTCATGCACATAATGTCATGTTCAAAACTTTTCCCAACCCTCTCCGACCCCTCCCCTGGCCTTCTTCCAAGTGTCCTCACTTCCTTAAACTATAGCTCTTGCCAGGTTAACTGGAGATACGAGTTTAAGGGTTTTCTTCCCCACCAGACTGGGCTAACGCTGAGTCTTGATTCTTTGTGCAGCCTTTACTTTGTGCTGGGGGCGAGGGGCGCAGCAATGACCAGGACAAACAGGGATACCAAGGGAGAGACCGCTGAGCAGGAGCTCTTCCGCCCACAAGGTGGCAGCACGAGCAGCAGCCTGCCACTCCGGAAGTGGGGAAGGGCAGTCCAGGCAAGGGAACTGTAAAGTCAAGGCCCCAGAAGTGGAAATGGATTTGGCTTGTTCTAGTGACAGAAGGAAGACCAGAGAGGCTGGAGACTAAGAGGAAAGGGAAGGATGGAGATTGCTGAGTTAGAGAGATGGGCAGGCCCCAGACTGTGCGGGTCTTACAGGCCACAGGAAGTGGGGTGGATTTTATCCTAAGTGCAGGGGCAGTAACTGAGGGTAGGTTTTGATTTAGATCAATAGAAGCTTGAGCTGCAAGAGAGGCAGGGCGTGTGGAGAGGAGGCTGCTGCAGGCATGCAGGCCAGAGGTGATTGAGACTCAGACCAGGGTTTAGCAGGACACAGGATCAAGCATGTACTTCAGAGACACACACGCCAGGAATGCTGTATGAGAGCAGGGGTATACCTGGAGGCGGAGGTCAGGTGAAGGAAGAGAGGAATCGAGGACAGCTCCTAGGTTTGGGGAAAACGGAGGATCCACGCCTGAGATGGGGAGGCGGGAGAGGAGCAGGTTGGACAGCGGCTGGGTAGTGGGAGCAAGAGCTCAGTGTGGGCCGAGCTAACTTAGCAACATCTATTAGTCATCCAGTGGCGATGCCAAGTAATGATGTGTCTGTGGGGCTGCCAGCTGGGCGGAGATAGGGCTCCACTCCTCTTTGCACTCCTAGCATCCTGGCCAGGGCCCAGAGCAGTCTAGGCATGGGACAAAGGTTTGTTGAGAGAAGGAAGGCCTGAAGCTGGCCTGCAAAGGCAAGTTTGCAGTCGACCTTCCCAGGACCACCAGAGGGCAGCACCATCCCAAAAACCAGTCTTCCCCATGCCTGGGGCTCACACCAACCTCTTCTGAACCTGGGGCTTCCTGTAGTCCTTTTTCCTGGGCCCAGGAATCAATAAAGGGAGACCAGCCCCCCTCAAAAGATCCCAGCTTCAGGCCTGGCAGGGGGTGTGGATTGGGCTGTGGGTGGGAGGGGCTGAGTTTTCAGGTGGGGGTAGGAAGGTAAGGCCACCTCCTGGAACAGGACGGCTGGCATTTCAGAACCCACACACAGACTCTGGTCAGACAAGTTCATCAGGCAGAATATTTTAAATAGAGGCTATTCCCGAAAACCCTGGTCGACATGTGGCTGTGTTCACAGTCCAGAAGAGTCAGGGCAGGGCAGTGGGAGAAGAGGTTAGAGGCTTCATGTTGTGGCATCTGGTCTTGTTCCAACCCAAACTCCATGTGCCCCAAGAGCTCATTCACTCATTCATTCACTCAGCAAACATTGATGCCTTTGAGTCAGGTCCTGTGGTGAGCACTGGGAGCAAGGGAAGAACTAGGGGCACCAGTGACAGTAGGAGACAGTATGTACTCTTCAAATATATATATAGATGAGCATTTCCAACATCAGGATGCATTTTCCAATTGATGCAGACATGTAATTAGGCTTCACTCCCCACTGTCAAAACTTGCAATGATGCATCTTGCAACTGGTGATGGATAATAGGGCCTAGAAAGTGGTAGGTGTAGAATTGGAGATGTATATTGTTGGAGTCAGGAAGTCAGGGAAGACTACCTGGAGGAGGTGAGTCTTAGCAGATGAATAGGAGTTGACCAGGGAGGAAGGCACACAGAAGGGCTTCCGGGCCCAGGAAACAGCAGAGGCACAGAAGTGAGAATGGGTGGGTGAGTTGGTGGGGGATCTCCAGGTGCAGAGGATGGTGGCAAAACAAACAAGCTGGAGTGTCCAAGGTCCAAGTCCTTCAAGATCTTGACTTGCAGATTAAGGAGTCTGTTCACCTACTCTGCTTTGGGCAGAGTGGGGTGAGTCCTAGAGACCCTTCTAGGTCTGTCATTCTCAATATCCCTAGAAGGCCTGGAGAGCTGCTTCTTGGTGCCAAGCAGGCAGTGACTCCATCAGATCTAGATCTGGGAAGGGCATCTCTGGTCAGGGCCTGCATCAGGGCAGTGGCCGGCCATGGGGACCCTGAGAAGTAAATAGATTGAAGGAGATTCACAGGAGGTCAGAGAGTAGGCTACAGTGATAAATCAGATCAGAGAAGGGGAGAGAATGAAGGAGCAGTCAGGGAAAGGAAACCTGGGGCTCTGATATGGGTATCTGGGTGGCAGATGTCACCCACTGAGAAGAGGACCTCACCAGCTGTGACGTGCTCTGGTTCCAGGTTCTGCTGGGGCTGATCCAAGAAGGTAGCCTAGAAGTACACAGAGGTAGGAGTCTTGCTTTGCAAAAAGATCCTGGTTGCTGGTCTGCAAAGTGGTTATGAGATTTGAGCTCTATGTGCCCAGGGCTGGGAGGAGGGTCCTGTCACTTTGAAAGCAGAGAGGGGGTTGAGAGAGGGGCATGTTGAGATATGAATGCTGCCTTGAGATACTGGCTTTCCCCGCTCCAGGTGGACTCTCAGCAGGGTGGTTTTTCCCTGCCAGGCGCCACTGAAACCTCTGTGCCCTCTGGGGCTGGGAGAGGTTTTACCCTACATGTGGCACCATCATGAAGGAATGTCTGGAAGGGATGGGGTACAGGGAAGGGAGCTGCCAAGCATGCTGGCCAGGGACCTGGGTCTACGAGCCGGTTGAGGGGTGAGCTTGGGTGCAGGGTCCTTGATCCTGAGTGTGCCTCCTGTGCCAGGATTGGTTCTGGAGTAGGAGGGGTGGGACTGGGGATGGGGGAAGCCTGTAACTGGACTGCAGTTGTCAGGTCCCAGGTTCCGGGTGACCTACTAAGGATTCTGGGTCCAGTGTGGGCCCCAGGTTAGATGTCCTAGTCCTGAGTCTGTGTCCACAGTTCAGGGTGTTGGGTCTAGGACAGTGGTTTGGAGTCAGTAGTCCAAGTCTAGGTCTGAACCCTGACCCCAAGTCTAGGTTCAGGGTCATGGTAGTGGCCTGGGGTCAGAATCAAGGTTGGGGTCAGTAACCAGGATGGGATCGAGGTCATGGTCCAAAATCTGGATCTGGGACCTGTTGGGAATCTGGAGTGAGTGTCACAGTCTGGGTATGGCGTTGGAAACCCAGGGCTGTGATCTGAGGTCATGGTCAGAGTCTGAGGTGGTGGGCCAAGTTTAAGTCTGGGGTCCTGTTTGGAGTCTGGTGTCAGGTCGTGACTGCGTCCAAGGCCAGGGAGTCCGGGGTTATAGCCAGGGTCTGAGATGGAAGTCCCGGGATCGTGTTCCGAGGTCTGAATCTGTGTCTTGGTGAGTGTCCAGGGTCCTTGTGATCCACGTCTGGTGTCAGGGCCACGGCCTGATTGGGGAGCCTGGAATTCAGAGATGTGACCCGAGGTTATGGTCTGGGAGTGGGTCTGGGGTCGTCTTCGGTGCCGGGTTCCTGTCGTGTTCCAGGCCCGCGTCGCCGCCCAGCATCCAGGGCCGTGGTCAAGGCCGGGGGCTGAGCCCGCGGTCTCAGGTCTGGTTCGGGGTCAGGCTCCGCGCGGCCTCCAGGGGGCGCCGCCGCCCGCCCGGCTCGGCCCCTAGCGGGCTCGCTGGCGCTGTGCGCGGCAGGCGGGGCCGGAGGCGGCGGCGGCTCCGGGGCGCGGGCGCGCGGGCGGCGGCGGCGGCGGCGCCCCGACTGCAGTCCCGGCGGGAGCGGAGCGCAAGCCGGGGCCGGGCCCGAGCCGGCGCCATGGGGCGGCGCCGCCTGTGAGCGGCGGCGAGTGGAGCCGCGGGAGCCGAGTGGGGCCAGGCGGGAGGCGGCGGCGCCCGAGGCCGAGCGAGCCGCGGCCGGGCCGGGCCGAGCGCCGAGGGAGCGGGAGCGGCGGCGGCGGCGGCGGCGGCGGGAGGAGGCAGCGCCGCCGCCAAGATGGCGGACCTGGAGGCGGTGCTGGCCGACGTGAGCTACCTGATGGCCATGGAGAAGAGCAAGGCCACACCGGCCGCGCGCGCCAGCAAGAAGATCCTGCTGCCCGAGCCCAGGTGAGGAGAAGCCGCCTGCGGCCCCAGCCGGACCCCGCGGGCGCCCCGGTCGCGGCCCCACACCAGGGGCCCCGCGCTCGACCCCGCGACCCGGACCCCCGAGCCCGGTCCTCGAGACCCCCTGTCGGCCTCCGAGCCCGGAGCAGCGCGGCCTTGGCGCCTGCGGATCCAGACCCTAAGCCCCAGACCCTGGCGCCTGAGCCTGGAGCGCCCCAACTCCTGAGCTCCTCTGCCCCATCGACCCCCGGACCCGCTCGGGTACCCCCGGCCACCTTGCTGCCTCCTTATCGCGCTCCATCGGCCCCCCGCCCCGCCGGTCGCTGTCAGCCTCTGGCTCCCGCCTTCTCCCACAGGGGCCCTGTGCACCCCTTCATCCTCCTCCGAGCAGCCCTTGGTCCCCTCCCCTCCGCCGGCCACCATTTACCTCGCCTGACTATGTCACCCACCCTTTTGCTGTCCCTGTTCCCGGCACCCCCCTTGGGGTTTCTACTACCCCCACCCGTCTCTCCTCCTGTCTACACTTATGTGAGGTGTGGGGAGACAGCCAGTCTTCGGACTCTTCTCCCACCCTCTGGTGGGGTCGCTGTCCTGGAGTTGGGCTTGAGAGTGCTTTCAGGGCGGCGTGGTGTGCAGGACCTGGAGTGCTGCGGGCACCCTCCCCCTCAGACTGCGCTCAGGTGGAGGAAACATCCCCTGTGCCCTCTCCCCCACGTTCCTCCTCTGGCGGGCCCTGCATATGGTGCCCTGTGGGTGCTGTTGACCAGGGGCCCTCCCAGCACACCTGCAACAGCTGGACCTTAGCTGCCACCTCTCTGTAAGACAACTGACATCACACCTGGTATCAAAGTTTAGACTGTTGAGGATGTAGGTGCAAAAGTACACAGGATGTGGACGATTGCTGCGGTTTGTCCAGCATTTTATGACTGATAGTCTCTCTCCACTGTGTGAGCCTCTCAGCAGCTCGTGGGGTAGGGAGGACAGGTGTGGCTTTTGTCCCTGTGGAACAGGTGGGGAAACTGAAGCTCCAGAGGTGAGTGGCCTATCCAGAGTCCACAGGTAGTCCCAGGTGGCATCTGGCCAACAGATCAGGGCTTCAGACTTCCGGTTCCACATTTCATCGCCTACTCTGGCCTGTGCCAGGGAGCAGATGTGCCCGCCACGATTCCTTGTGTCGTGTGGCAACTCCTCGTGCATGCTTGACAGTTAGCCTCCTGGTGCCCACTGGGGCCTGTCCACACTGCTGTGGTCTTATCCTGTGACTCTGGGTCTTATCTTGCGACCCACCCTTCCCGCACTGGGCCTTGGTCTTCTCATCTGTGAAATGTGGATGGCGTGAAATGAGAGCTGTGACTCTGTGGTGTCTCTCGGCCTTTGAAGCAGCCGTCTCAGCCCCGGCTGACACTGCAGGGGTGCCATGCCTGTGGCCTTCACTGGCCCCCTCTGCCATGCCCTGCTCACTGGGTGTTCAGATTGACTGAACATCAAGCCTGAGAGAGGAAAATTGGTCTGCATTTTGAAAAGGCCGTTAGGGCCTTTATTTTTTTCTAAGACATTTACAATCAGATTTCTCAAAACAGGAACCAGACTGACTGTCAGCTGGGGGCTGTCCAGGGAGCAGTGACAGTTAGTACAGAAATGAGTTCAGAAATGACAAGCCACGAGGGAGGAAACAGGGGAGTCAGCCTCTAGGGCTCGAAACGGCTCTCCTTGGTGGCCACAGCCTCGAGATCCCCCTGCAGGATGGAGTTCTGCAACGTGTGAGGCGGGGCCTTTTCTGGAACTCTCTGCCTTCGGGTAATCTCTCCCCAGAATGCATTGCTTCAGATGGGGTGCCGCGTTGGCTGGACTCTGCAGGTGTTGGAACCCTGAGAAAAGAGATGTTCTTCTTCTCCTGTCCCCTTTCCTATCCATGGTAGTGATGGTGGTGATAGCAATAATGATAGGAATTATTACAGACTTGCTTATTTTGACATCTGTCATCTCAATTCAGCCAACAACCAACCTGTGAAGCTGGCAAGGTGATGCCTGGCATGTAGTAGTTGCTCAAGAAATACCAGGACTGTGTGATGCCCCATGCAGTCCTGAACAGAAACAAGGTCAGTTGGGATTCTAGAAGGACAGCAGGAGGCCCAGTCGGGCAGCCTAGATTTTCACATTGGGTCACCATCAGCAGCATGGCTTTCGGCAAATTGCCCACATCTGTGAAATGGACTGGAGGCGCTAGTGCCGAATGTCAGTATGCTGAGGCCTGGGAAGGGCTGCGGGCTGCCCTGCCTGGGGCTCCAGGGCTGGGGCATTGGAGGCAGGCCACCCTTTGCGTAATGCCTTGCACACCCAGGGGGGCAGAGGCTCCCCCACCCGGGAAGGTGATCCTGCTGTGTCTCATGTTTGCCTGGCACCTTCTGGTTTGCAGTGCTTTTTACTTCATTTTGTCCATTTGACAACTGTGGGAGGCAGACCCAGCAGGTGGGATTCTCCCCTTTAGCAATTAGAGTCATTGAGACTCAGGGATGGGAAGAGTCCTGTCCTCATCACAGAGGAAAGCTGGAATGGGGCCTTGGGTTTCTGGACCACACAGGCCAGTGCTGTTTCTCTGTTGTGCTGTACCCCCTCCACCCACACCTGCACACCACTGTTGTCGCCCCTGTCCGCATTTTGCAGTGTGGGCTGACTGGCGCACCTCATCTGGGGCCATCAGCTGTCACAGTTCACCAGGCTCAGCCTTCTCCGTGTTGGCTGGGATGGAGCTGCCCTGGCAAGGCTACTGCACTGAGGGGCAGCTCCACTTCAGGGCACCGTCAGATACAGGAACCTGTCTTCCCCATGCCCACAAGGTCAAGGGCAGAGGCAGGTAGAGGGGCTGTGGCTTCTCCCTGTGACAGGGTGCCACTGGGAATTGTTCACACCTTGGAGTGGCCCACCTTGGCAGCACACCCATGGCTCGTGCCTGGAGATGTGGCTTGGCCAGGAGCTGGGCTGGCATCACAGCTCTGCGTTCCAAAGGCTAGGGAATGGGAGTGGTTGGGCACGGTGCTACACTGAGTTGGCACAGGGGCCTCCCCTTCTGTCACCCTGTAGAATCCGAGGACACAGTCCCTTTCCCCGACTTTCTTGTGGAAGGGGCAGCGTAATGCAGCATTGTGTATCTGGAAGATGGGATACCTGGCTTCTCCCTCTGTAATACCACCAACTCACATGGGACCCAGGCGAGTCCCTTAGTCCCAGTGGGCCTGCCTCAGTTTCCACCTCGGTAAAATGAGGGGGCTGCTCCTTCACTCTCAGGGTCTGTGGTCTGGGCCTTGCCCTGAAGGAAGTGCTGTCTCCCTTTCCCGGCAGCCAGTAGTCTTGTAATTATCATCATTTGCTTAATATGACCACTAAGGCCTCACGTAATTAATCTCTGGGCTCCTAGCTGAGAACCCTGACTGGGCGGTCCCGGGAGGTTTCCCTGCCCTCCCCGGTGACAGTGGCAGCCCCAGCAGCAGATTGTCAGAGCTGGGTGCCTCTTGCAGCCTCCCGATTTCTTGGCTGTTTCCTGGTCCCTCCCCCACAGAGAGTTTCCTCCTTCCTGCCCCTTTCTGGCTTCCCCGTCTCCCCAGACTCTGCCCCTGTTCCTCCACTGCTGCCGCATTCCTGTTAACTCTTTGCAGCCAGAACTTCCTGCCTTCGATTTGTGGGGGAAGGGGTCCACAGGAAGCTTTTCTCCCTCCCTCCCTCCTTCCTCCATTCCTGCAGCACCCGCTGAAACCCTGCTTCTTCCAGCCTTTGTCCCTTACCCAGAAGTTTCCACTTCAGCGGCAGCGTTCTCCCGACTTCTTTCCCTGAAAACAAGATGATCTTTCCTGCAGTCACTCCCTCTGGGCCTTTGAAGCGCTGCCGTTCCCCAGGAATGGGACTCTGGGATGTCTTTCCCATCTGTTTTCCTTTCCAGAGCATGGGTTTCATTTATTTGCCATTAAGTCGCCCGCCCACCATTACCTGGGTAAATGGATTTGAAGGGAGTGTGAGCAATGCGGGTTGGAATCTGTGCAGGAGAATCTGGGATCTGTTAACTCAGAATGAGGTGTCCTATTAATGCATGATCAATTCCTAGTAGTAAGTTCCTGGTGACGTAAGGTGAAGGCACGATCCACAGCCAGCGTCTCCTCCCCATGCCTAGGTTACACCCAGGTGGGCTTGGCAGAGGGGCCGCGTGCTCAGGCTGCTGGTGGGTTTGGACTGCGCGTGGCTGGTTGCTGCTTTCAGGATATTATGTTCTTGCCTCGGAACACACAGCAGAAACCAAATCACAGTATAGCCCTTGAGGACGCACAGCCTCCCTCACACCTGCCCCTTCTTCCCGGGCCCCTTCCCGACTCTCCGCTGGCTCCCTATGGGTCAGTTTCTACTACTGGAGGGAGCTATATTCACGTTATTTCTACTCTGCTGCAAATGAGTTGCTAAAAATGAGGTGTTTGACTGCAGCTTTTTTCTGAAACAATAACATCCCTTCTCTGCTTTGCTGCTTACTGCAAAGGGACCTGTCTATGCTGGCAGAAGTGGCTTTTTCTGGTATTAACATGTTGGCAGCTCTGTTCCCTGGTGGGGACAGTTTTCTGACTCTAGAAACCATCTTGTGTTTGGGGTAGGGGACAGCCTCCTCCTGGGAACTGCAGGGCACGGAGTTCTGGAAGTTTGTTCTTGGTGCATTCTAACGTGATGTAGATTACGGTCTCCATGTCGGCAGGAAATTGCAGGGTGTGGGTGCTCATGTCATATTTGTGAAGAAGCCGTGACATTTGACAAGGCCGCCAGAGTGCCTCTTCCCAATCATCCCCGCAAGGGAGCTGCTTTGTGGCCGCCGCGACGTTCCGGAGCCCGAGCTGCTGCAGATCCTGGCTGCCTGTGCGGCCCCTGCTCAGGGCTTGCCTTGGACCTGACGGTTTGGGCTGGTCTTTCCCATTTGGTCTATAGGCCTGTCCTTGGTCCTTGAGCTCTGAGGACATTGTTGGCCCCAGGGAGAGTCATTGAGAAATATTAAGAAGCCCCAGGGGACTTCCTCCTGCTGCTGCCACCTTGGTGTCAGGTTTCCTGGAAATGCCACAGGGAGCACCTCTGCCGCAGCCACAGGCCCTGCTTCGCTGGCTGGTGAATGCTCGTCTCCCACGCCACGATGGTTCCCAGAGTGGCTGCACCAGACCTGCCAGGCTTGTAGCCTTCGTGCCAGTTCGCACCGTCCTGGATTAAAGCTTTAGCATCACTGTTGCACGAGGGGCACAGGAACCATGGCCCCTGGCTGCCAGCTGTCGGCCGAGGCTGCCTCCATCCTAGGTTCCTGGGAGTAGGGGCTACCCGCTTCCTGCAGCCCGTGGTCGGGGAAAGGAAGGCAGCCAGGCCAGAGGCTGGGCACGTGTCAGGGTCCTCTGACCCCATACCCAGCTCTTCCACAGAGGTCAAGGGAAGAGTGGAGGGTGCTGTGGTGGGAGGTCATTTCTCAGGGAGCCTTTGGACATTCTCTTTGCCACTCACTCACTGTGGGCTTTGGAGCATGTGGCCCAGTCAGCTTCCTCCAGCCTCGGTTTCCTCGCTGTCAGCAAGAGTGTTTGCCTCTGACTTGTCACCCCCTCCTGTTCACACAGCTATGGTCTCTGACCCTGAGCAGGAGCCACCTGAGAGAGCCCAGGCCACAGAGCGTGGCCTGGACTTTGCATTTCTTCTGAACCATGAGGTGCCAGAAGCTACCGGAAGTGCTCCCCTCAGTGCCCACTCCTTCCTGTCACCCAGCGCTCAGTGCTACAGCTGCTCACTGCCTTCTGTCACCAGCGTCGGACTGGGCCTGCTCTGGGAGCAGCAGGAGCTGGTGCAGGCTGTCCTCGCTGCCACGGTGCTGGGAGTGGGGCTGACCACTCCCTCCCAGGGCTGGGCGGGCCTCCCGGGCACTAAGTGCCTCTGTGCAAGGAGCCCTTGACTTTGGCAGGGCAGGCTTCAGGCTCTACCCTCTGGGCCGCAGTGGAGCCATGCAGTGCCTGAAGCTGGTCTGTGAGCAGGGGAGTCCCAGCCACCCCGCTCGGCTCAGCCCTGGCCACAGGCCCCGTCCTCCGAGGACACGGCAAGTGTGGAGAAGAGGCTCGAGCGAGACCGGTTACTGGGTGATTCCACTGTGGACTGTTGGTGAGCTATGGGGCGCTGAGGAACAGGGCTCGGGCCGCTGTCTCCCACGGCCCAGCAGGCAAGGCACGGCGGGCAGCATGGCCAGACTGGCATCTTAGGAGTCCCCTCTCCTGCCGTGTCCGCCAGGCTTTGTAAACGGCCAGTGCAGCGGTGGCGATTCAGTATCTCGTTGACATCTTCATTTTACAGGTGGGGAAAATTGACATTTAAAGTTTGTGACCAGGCCTGGCCTCCCAGGGAAGGAGGTGGGGAGGGCCATTTGGAACCCAGGCACCCATCCAACAGCCAGAGCAAAGGTGGCTCTGAGGCCCTTCCCCAAAGGCCTTGGGAACCTGAGGGTCCTTCTGTCTGGGACTGTTGAGGCCTCTTGGTTCTCCTGATGCTCCGGAGTGGATCTTGGAAGCCACGTGCCCCTGAATCTCAGGGTTGCTGACCTGGGTTGGGGCAGGGACACGCTCTGGGCTCACTGCCACTCCAGACTCTGCCAGTATCAGGGAGCGGTGTTGGAGACAAGGTGACCCAGCCCAGGAGGCTGCCCTGCCCCTGTGCCCTCCCATGCTTGCCACCCTGGCAGGAGCTGCCCCCAGTGGCATGTTCTTCCAACCTGCCAGTTCCCTTGGCTGCCAGACCCATGGGGATAGACAGGAAACCCTAAAATTGCCACTTTGGGGGCCTTCCATTCGAGGACTCTGCTCATGCCTGACCTTGTGTTTGGTTTCTTGCGGCGGCGGGGCAGGGGGGTGTTTATTTTATTTAAAAAACATTTTTTTCTTTTTAAGGAAGAAAGTAGAGTGCTGTGGGCTGGGAAGAATGCGGTGGCCATGCCCAGGGGTGGCTGCTGAGGGGAGAGACGGCCTCCGAGCCCCGGGTCCTGCTTCCTGCTGTTCCCTAGGAAGGAGAAAGGCCGTGCCCGACAGGTTCCCCTGGCTGTTGTAGGCAGGGTCACTTGGCGAGCATGCTTCCCCCTCGGAGATTTTGTGTGTCCAGTTGAGAAGTGGCAGTGGCTCTTCCCTGGCTCCTAGGTGGCCATTCCCTCTGCCAAGCTGGCAGCATTTTTGCAGGCTCCCGGGAATCAAGTCTGGAGGTCAGTGGGGCTTACTGCTGAAGCCCCACAGCTCTCATTCCCAGGACCATGCCTGGCTCCTAGTGGGTGACCCCCACAGGCTGGAATTGTTTTGCCTGTCATCTGCATCTGCCGTCTCTACCTTCCTCCTGACCAGCACCTGATCATACCCACTTGACCTTCCAGTGCCCCAGAAGACTGGCATTTTGTGATTTTTTTTCATTGCTTTTTTTCATCCCCTTCTGTGTCCCAAAACTCAAAATCTGGGTGCAAAAGCAGAGCACCCAGAGCTGAGGCGAGGGGTGGCAAAGGCCCCACCTTCCCGGCCCACCTCCCACATGAGATGTGGGCCCCTGGCCTTGTGGTTTTCTCCACGCCCCAGTCTCCCAGTGCACAGCCTGTGCCCCAAGGCCGCCCAGGGCCCAGGCCTTCTGTCTGTAGGCACTGAGGGCAGGGACTGTGTCTTTCTCAGTGAAACAGATTTTTTGTGAAGTTCCTGCTGTGTGAGGAGCACCAGTCTCTGTCCATTGTTTCCTGTGTCCCTGGGAGTCCCACATGCCGGGAAGCATGTCCTTGATGGTGGCTGGTGGCTGGTGGACATGAGCTGGTGTGTGGCCTGAAGGGGCGGCTGTGCCAGCGTGGACGAGGGGCCCATCCTCAGAGTTCCTGTCAGTTCTTGGAGGTCATCCTCGCTCTCCGGTCGGCGGGGGCGTGGGCTCTCCTCTTCCCAGCCTGGCAGGGTCTGTTCCAAAGGAGTCACAGTATGCAAACTCAGGGTCACCTAGGCCCATCCTTGTCTTTAGTGTCCTACTTCCTGTTGGAGACAACTTTGGAAGAGATCACAGCCCCTCCCAGCCTCTGAGGGTGGGGAGCAGGCGAGGGGGTGGCGGTCTCAGACCGTGCTCACAGCAGCCCTGCTGGCTCATGCTATCTCACATGGCCTTTCCTGAGGAAGGCTCGAACCAAGTTAGATCAGGGGCCAAGGCCTGGGTTCCACTGCAGCCCTTCTTGGAAGGACAGTGCCTAGCAGAAACGGATAGGAGCCCCCTCGAACCCAAGGCCAGAGGCCAGGCAGGGTCCACAGGCCAGGTCCACTCTGCCGGGAACCGCTCTGCACAGACTGCTCTTCCGGCTGGAGCTGCTGCTCTTCCAGACCCTCGGGCCCAAAGCCTGGAAGCCCTCCTGGGGCTGGCCTCATAACCCTTCTCCCCAACAGCCTGAGCCTTCTCCCACCCACCCTCTTCCCCTTCTTCCTAGCCAAGTGTCGCCTCTGCCTGGGCTTCCTTCCCATGGCGCCTCCAGTGGAGTGGGGCCACCACCACCCTGGGCCGAGCCTCCTGAGTCCTGCTCTCCCTGCTACTCCTTGGCTCTGAAGCCCCCTGGTTTGCAAGGCTCTGCCCTTGCTCTCACCATGGCCTTTGAGTGCCCTCTCCCCTGCCCTGTTGGCCTCTTGCTCTTCCCTGGGCATACTCTCTCCTGCCTGTTCCCATGTTCACCGACCTCCCTGGCTTCACCACCTGCTGACATTCCGTTTGCCCTCCAGGAACCCAATGGAGTTCACCTTCTCCACACAACCTCTCCCCAACCCAGAGGCCTCTACCCCTTCCCAAGGCCTCTGCACATGCTGTCTGGCATCACAGAGTCAGAACCATGCCCTGAGCAGGGCTGCCTGGAGCAGGGGTAGCTTACACATGATGTACACAGTGCCTCATGGGTAGATGTGTAGCAGGTCGTTGTGACCACAGCCTGGGTGGCCAGTCCAACCAGCTCTGGGCTGGGCTCCTAGGGTCAGGGCCAGGGGTGCAGAGAGGCAGGGGCCGTGCCAAGCACAGAGAGCCTGGACTTGTGGATCCAAGTCTCTACCAGCTGTAGTCTTTTCACGGGAGGCCTGCTGGTGGCCCCATAAATCCTGCAGGACCACGTGAGTGTGACATGGGCTCAGGTGTATTGGCCCTACAAGCCCCCAGCCCCACACATGCCCTCAGTATGGCAGCTACGCTATACCCCAGGAGCCCAGACTAGTGAAAACCAGATGCCAACCACCGCTGGCTGTTGGGACAGACAGGGCTGAGCTGGAGGTGGCCCAGGAGAGGGCAGGAGGGGACAGTTAGGTGGTATCTGAGGCAGGGAATGTCACCTGGTGTGGCTCTCCCAGACAGCGTTCAGTGTGGGGGTGAGATAAACAGGGTGGGGGTGTCGGGTTGGGTTTTGGGGATCACAATGGCCAGGCCCTCCCCTACGGCCATACCAAGGAACCCAGGGCAGAGGTCACATTTATATCTGAGCACTAGGGACACATGAACCAAGACATGGTCTTTTCTTACAATTTAGAAAATCGAGATGTAATTCATACAAAATTCACTTTATTATGCGATGTAGTTTTTAGTACATTCACCATGTTGTGCAACCCTTACCCCAAAAAAAAACCCCATCCCCCAGCCCCAGCAGCCACGGATCTGCATTCTGTGTCCGTGGATCTGTTCACAGGAGTGGAATCTCACCATATGCTACGACCCTTTGTGACTGGCTTCGTTCAGCCTCATGTTTTCAAGGCTCATCCATGTGGTGGCCCGTGTCAGTGCCTTGTTCCTTTTTATAGCTGAGCTGTGTGCCACTGTGTGGAGATGCCACATATATATCTGTTCATCAGCTCACAAACCAGGCTTTTGTGATTTGGCCAAGTTCCCAAAGTCAGCCGGTGGCAGCACTGGGACCAGACCCCACAGGCCGTGGGACTCTGAGCAGGGGGCCACCTGCTGGCCACCCTGGCCTTTGGGGACACAGCCTGGCAAGGGTGGTGCAGGCAAAGGCTTCCTCGAAGCCCTCTGGTCTGACCTGTGGCTGGGATAAGTGAGTAGACCCGACAGGGTGGCCTCCTTCCTGGAGGGAGCAGTGACACCACCAGCAGTGCCCTCAGCTCGTGTTTCTGGGCCCACAGCCCTGACGGGGCTCTGGGGGCTTCTGCTTACTGTACCCCCATCCCTCAGCATCCGCAGTGTCATGCAGAAGTACCTGGAGGACCGAGGCGAGGTGACCTTTGAGAAGATCTTTTCCCAGAAGCTGGGTGAGTATGGCAGCGGCTCTGCCAGCCACTGGGGTGGACTTCTTGCCCTACCCCAACCGGCCCACCTGTGCTCCCCAGTCTCTGGAGGTTTGGCCTCCCATCCACTCAGCGAGACCCCAGGGGTTGCTCCAAGTCTCGGTGACCCCACATGCCTCCCAGACCCTGGCCATCAGCCCAGGGAGCCCCGTGGTGGGGGTGGGGGCCCAGAGTCTTCCAGGGCCATCAGGGAAGTTCCTCCTTTGGGGTTTTTGTTTTTGAGAGTTGCAGCTTCCCCTTGGCGCTGCCGCAGCTGCTCTGAGCCGTTGGTAGAACTGACAGGAAGAGGCGGGGCCCTTCCTGTGGCGCCTGCTGAGCTGTGGTTGGCCCCGTCCCACCCCATGGGCCCTCTTTGTAAGCAACCTGCCTGGCGCTGGCCCTCCATTTCTCCAGCTGGTGTCTGATGCCTGCTGTCAGGAGTCTTATGCGACCCACCCTGTGGACCTGGCCCAGAGGGCAGGCTTGGGGCAAGTCTCGAGGAAGCAGGTGCCGGCCCCACATGGCTCTGATTTGGCCTTCCCAAGAACAGGAGCTGAGCTCTGGACAGAGAGTATTCTGGCCCAATAGGATCAAGCATTGGAGATCAGCCTGGGGGAGTCGGTGTATCAGGAAGCACAACATTTGGGTCCCAGGCCTGTGCCATGTGTCCTTGGGCCAGTTGCTTCGCCTCTCTGAGCTGATGATGTCCTTATCTGGGAGATGGGACTCATGAGTCCCACTGCACAGGCCTGTCAGGGTTAGATGAGAGCACTGTGCCCACTGTGAAGCTCCACCCTGTTCCTCAAAGACCCTACCCTAAAGGCCAGACTGAAGTGATGGCCGCCGTTCTGACCCAGGTGCCCAGGCAGTGTCCCTGAAGACCTGGGAGGCCACCCAGCATGAGCTCGGTCACCGTGTCGGACTGAAGGCCTGAGGAGGGCCTGTCCCCCGGCAGTGCTCGGGGGCCAGGTCCCAGGGCCCAGGCCCCTCATTCAAGCATGAGGACACCCTATCTGGGGTCTCCTGAGAGCCTTTCCCGCAGCCCACCTTGCCTCTCCAGTTTCCTGTGGCCCATCCCCTTTCCATACCCGCTTCCCTGAGCTCCTATCCCCTAACCTCTTTCCCAGGGACCTGCTACCTGGTGGAGGAGCCCAGAGTTCCACTCAAGCCTCTGCCACAGACAGTGTGTCTGACCAGCTCCCTGAGCCTCAGTTTCCCCAACTGGACCCACCCTCCCTGCCACTTTCTCAGACTGCTGTGCAAATCAGCCAGACAATGGAGGGGGGATGGGTCCAGAGGAGTGGTGTGGCCCCTCAGAGCCCCCTGCTCACCTTCCCCACATGCTGGAGCCTGACCTGGCCCTGGTGGCCACAGCATCGCAGGGCCCCTAGATGGGATCGTGTTGTACCTGCACAGCCCGCGCTGGTGGGGGATGTTGGCCTCACAGAGCAGGCACAGGGCCCTCCTGCAGTGAGTGGGGGCCCAGGTGCCAACCCTGGCTGCCCATCGCCGTCCAGCTGCCGCCTGGGGAAACAGATTTCAGGAAGAGGGTAGAAACACAGGGGCCCCAACTCGGAATCCAGGAATCTTCAGGTTGGCAGCAGCCTTAGCAGCCGCCTGGCCCACCCCCTACCTGGGGCCGAGACCACTTCTGCCACCTCCATACCCAGTTCTGCCCAGGGAGCCCCAAACCGTGCCATCTGCAATGATGGGAAGGGCTCTGAGAGAGGCGTGGCTCTGTGACCTGATACGGTTGCCTTCAGGGTACCTGCTCTTCCGAGACTTCTGCCTGAACCACCTGGAGGAGGCCAGGCCCTTGGTGGAGTTCTACGAGGAGGTGAGGCCCAGAGGCCCAGGCCCTGCTCTGGCTGGAAAAAGGGAAGGAGGTTGGGGCAGCTTTGTGGAATCCACAAGCCACCTGGCGTAGGCGCCCCTGTGTCCTGCTGGGCTATAGATGACCTGCGGGAATCCTATCCTCCAGATCAAGAAGTACGAGAAGCTGGAGACGGAGGAGGAGCGTGTGGCCCGCAGCCGGGAGATCTTTGACTCGTACATCATGAAGGAGCTGCTGGCCTGCTCGCACGTGAGTGTCCTCTACTGGCTCCGCGTGCTGGCCCAGAGTCACCTGTGCGTTGGGAGGGGAAGAGAGGACCCTGCGGAGAATTCATGGCCACTTCTGTCTTTCTCAGCCCTTCTCGAAGAGTGCCACTGAGCATGTCCAAGGCCGCCTGGGGAAGAAGCAGGTGCCTCCGGATCTCTTCCAGGTGTGTGCCTCCCAGTCCCCGCCCAGGCGAGGTCACCTTGGACAGCCCCAGGTCAAAGAGCCTGGTCAGCTGGGGGGCGGGGCCTGGGCAGCCATGGTCTCTAGGGGCTCAGTCACAAACTTCCAGCTTCCTCCCTTAGCCATACATCGAAGAGATTTGTCAGAACCTCCGAGGGGACGTGTTCCAGAAATTCATCGAGAGGTGAGCACGGGGTGGTGTGGAAAAGGAAGGGGGAGGAAGGGGCCACTCTCAGAGGGATGTGGCTGGTGTGGAGGGTAGAAGCCAGCCTTCGTTAGGCCCTGAGCTAGCAGGTGGCTGGTCCATCAGTGGCCCCCTTGCTAGGTCTCCTGAGAGGTCAGACAGGCTGCAGGTCATCCTCTCCCACCCTGCCCTCCTCAGCACCAGGCAGCTCACAGCCTGTCTCAGGCTGTTCTGTGGGAGCTAGGAGAGCTGCACCACCTGTGGCTCTTTCTCTCCTGAGGGCTATGTAGCACTTTGCTGGCCCACCTGGGCTGAGAAGCATCAGGGTCGGTAGGGGTGGGCGCAGGAGAGCACATGGCCCCCATGGCCCTCACAGCCAGAGTTGACACAGCGGGTGGGAATTGTTGGCAGATTTCGGCTAGCTTTAGGGAGTGGCTTTTTTAGTGTCACTGCTGCCCAGCCATGGAGTGAGCTCTGTGTCACTAGAGGTATGCTAGCAGGGATGGGAGATGCACTTGTCAAGGATATGGGAGCAGGAAGTCTGGGTTAGACTGGAAGACCTCCTTTCTATGCTGATCTGTTTCCAGCAGGAAGCCACAGCCAGGTGGCCGAGGCCTGTGCTGGGCACCTAAGCAGCCCTGGCTGGCACTGTGGGTGGGCAGGCCCTCAACATTTCATTCCTGGAAGAGGACATTAAAGCTCATGATGTTTCCACATCTACCCTGATGGGACCCCGGGGAGTGGCCGATAGGTGGGGTAGGCTCACAACAGCATCGTTCTTCCCACACCCTGAGTGGCCCCTGAGTCCAGGTTATTCTCTTCCAGCGATAAGTTCACACGGTTTTGCCAGTGGAAGAACGTGGAGCTTAACATCCATGTGAGTGGGGCTGAGTGGGACGTGGAAAGCCGTGCACCGTTACTCCTCTCCCAGGAGCCGGGCCTGGGACTTGGCTGAGAGTGGGGAGATCAGGGGGTGTCTGTCCTTCAGCCCCTAGGGCCATGGCTATGGGGGTCAGGGCCGGGATGCCAGCATGGGGAGGCTGGAACAGGTAAATGTGTGGCCAGGACACAGGTATAGAGACCGGTTACCTCTGCCTCACTGCCGGGCCCAGGCAGCCTGTGGTGACCGCAGCTGTCGCTGCCCTGCAGCTGACCATGAATGACTTCAGCGTGCATCGCATCATTGGGCGCGGGGGCTTCGGCGAGGTCTATGGGTGCCGGAAGGCCGACACAGGCAAGATGTAAGCACGCTGCTTGGCGTAGGGGGATGCTGGGGGAGCAGGGATCCTGGGAGGCCCTGATGACCGGGTTCCGCACAGGGCCACGTGCTGCCCCACCCACCCCTGTCTTGCCTCGCTATTACCCTCCTGCAGGCTTCTCTGGCCCCAACCCTCCCTGTCTCTGATTTGTGTCACAGGCTGGTCCTGGGTCTAGTCTTTTCCTCGAGCACCCCCAGAGGCAGTCCTGGGCCCCTGTGTCAAGGGTGGGTGTTGACTGTCGCCCTCTGTCTGCCCCGTAGGTATGCCATGAAGTGCCTGGACAAAAAGCGCATCAAGATGAAGCAGGGGGAGACCCTGGCCCTGAACGAGCGTATCATGCTCTCGCTCGTCAGCACCGGGGTGAGCTGGGCAGGCTGGGCCACTGCTGAGGCGCTGGAACCCCCATTGCCACTGCTGACCTCCCCTTCCCTCCCCTCCTAGGACTGCCCATTCATTGTCTGCATGTCGTATGCGTTCCACACGCCAGACAAGCTCAGCTTCATCCTGGACCTCATGAACGGTGAGTGCTGGCCAGGGCCCAGGGTGAGCTGGGCCTAAGCGCAGAGGCTGGGGCAGGATGCTGAGTGCTGCCTATGGGGCTGCCTCCCTCAGGTGGGGACCTGCACTACCACCTGTCCCAGCACGGGGTCTTCTCCGAGGCTGACATGCGCTTCTATGCGGCTGAGATCATCCTGGGCCTGGAACACATGCACAACCGCTTCGTGGTCTACCGGGACCTGAAGGTACATGCCCCTACTGGCCCCAGGCTGCGCCTCCGTGGCTGTCCTCTCCCTCCGCTCAGCATCCCGGCCACCAGACCCAGAGGAGTGGGGCTCTGGGACACGGCTGCCCTGTGTCTTCCCATCTCTTCCCCTGCACTTCCCACTCTCTGGGTCCAGGTTATGACTGGGGACGGGAGAGAGGACTCCACCTTTGCCCTTTCCTTGGGGACCCATTGTCCTCTCCAGTGAAACAGTGACCCAGCTGGCATCTTGCCTGGCTGGGCCCCATCCTGAGCCGTGCTGGGCAGCTCACTGGGCTTCCTCCACAGCCGGCCAACATCCTTCTGGACGAGCATGGCCACGTGCGGATCTCGGACCTGGGCCTGGCCTGCGACTTCTCTAAGAAGAAGCCACATGCCAGCGTGTGAGTGCCCTGCCACCCTCCCCCTCCTCACCCCTCAGTACTCCTACTCATGGCCCCCTTGCTCTCACAGGGGCACCCACGGGTACATGGCTCCGGAGGTCCTGCAGAAGGGCGTGGCCTACGACAGCAGTGCTGACTGGTTCTCTCTGGGCTGCATGCTCTTCAAGTTGCTGAGGGGGTGAGTGGCCTGTCCCAGCTGGGCAGGCGGGTCAGGCGGAGAGAAGCTCCTCCCCAGTCCAGGTGGGAAGCCAGAGGAGGGAAGCCCATAGCTAGCTGCCTTGGTGTTAGGGGTCGCACCGTCCCTGACTTTGCCCACAGCTCATTCACGCTGCCTGCCTCCATTTCTCCATTCCTGTCCTTTGACTTTGGTTTTTGGCCCCTCTTGCCCAGACATAGCCCCTTCCGGCAGCACAAGACCAAAGACAAGCACGAGATCGACCGCATGACGCTGACAATGGTGGGTGTGGGTCTCAGCGTGGGCCTCGGGGGGTGGGGGGCTCCTGTGGGTGATGCTGGCAACGGTGGATGCCGGTCTCAGCATGGTGGGGCAGGAGGCTCCTGTGGGTGATGCTGGCAACGGTGGGTACGGATCTCAGCTCAGGGCCACAGTGGGGTGGGGGATCCTATGGGGCTGGGGTCTCCTGTGGGTGATGGTGACAGTGGTGGGTGCAGGTCTCAGTTTGGGGCCCCAGAGGGCTGGGGGCTCCTGTGGGTGACACAGTGGTGGATGTGAGTCTCAGTGCCAGGCCTCGGGGGGATGGGGGCTCCTAACACTAATCATGGTGGATGTGGGTCTCAGCATGGGGGCTGCCGGGGGTGCTGGGGGCTCCTGTGGGTGACGTTGACAGTGGTGGGTGCAGGTCTCAGTGCAGGCCACAGTGAGGCTGGGGCCTCTTGTGAGTGTCAGGGTTGTGACTCTTGGTTCCGACCAGCAGGTAGAGATCTCGGCCACTGCCCCTGCTCTGGCCTCTGAGACAGACCTCCTGCCCCATAGGCTCTCGCCCTCGCTATGCTGTTGGAGCATGACTGCCGGGCGAGCTAGGAAGCTGCGCCCTGTCTCTCTGTGGGCCTGGGCCCCTCTCCCCTGAGCTGGGATGGGGTCAAGTGCTTTTCCTCAGCTCCTGCCTATGTCCCACTCCTCTCCAAAGGCCGTGGAGCTGCCCGACTCCTTCTCCCCTGAACTCCGCTCCCTGCTGGAGGGTTTGCTGCAGAGGGATGTCAACCGGAGACTGGGCTGCCTGGGCCAAGGGTGAGTGCCCTGGCGCCTTGGGCATGCTGCTGGCTGTGCCCCCCTGAGGACAAGGGCTGTGTCCAGTCACCTGGTGCCCCCTCCAAGGTCCCAGCCTCCTTGGAGGAGCTCACAAGTTGGGGCATGGCCAGCCCCGTCCAATGTTCTCAGGGTGGAGGGGCTGCCCTGGGGGTTGCAGCTGCTGGAACCAGCTGGTAACTGGCTTCCAGAGGGACCCTTGTCACAGACGATGATGATAGCACCTTTTTGTGTTTATTGAACATTTATTAAGCATTAGGCACAGGGTTATAAAATGTACCAGTGCTTAAACTCAAGAAGCCTGTGATGTAGGAACTGCTGTTCTCCCATTTGAGATGAGGAAGCAGCTCAGGCTTAAGGAACTTACCCAACTTCACAGAGCCAGAAAGTGGCTCAACCAGGAGTGAAGCCCAGGGCTCTGGGGAGGTGCTGAGCCCAGATGACCGGCCCCTCCCCACAGGGCTCAGGAGGTGAAGGAGAGCCCCTTCTTCCGCTCCCTGGACTGGCAGATGGTCTTCTTGCAGAAGGTAAAAGTCTGTAGCAGGGGCTTGGGGGCTCCGCACCCCTACCCCCAAACTAATGCCCATGACCCCTGTTCTGCTGCAGTACCCTCCCCCGCTGATCCCCCCACGAGGGGAGGTGAATGCAGCTGACGCCTTCGACATTGGCTCCTTTGATGAGGAGGACACAAAAGGAATCAAGGTACTGGGCCTTGCCTGGCCTCTTGCACCTGGGCTCTGATCCTGGCCTGGGGGTGGATCTCTGTCCCTTCTTGCCACCTGTGATTCCCTGTGCCAGCCCTGCCAGCTTGTGAGCCTCAGCTCCTCCACAGCCAACTTCCCTGGGGGTAGCACTTGCCCTGATCATCCCTACCCAGGGCCTTGGGTCTGGGCAGCCTGTAGCTGAGGGTATTCCAGCATCTGATGGTGTTCTGGCATCTGTCTATCCATGTGCCTCTGTCCTGTCCACCTGGTAAAGTTACTGGACAGTGACCAGGAGCTCTACCGCAACTTCCCCCTCACCATCTCGGAGCGGTGGCAGCAGGAGGTGGCAGAGACCGTCTTTGACACCATCAATGCTGAGACAGACCGGCTGGAGGCCCGCAAGAAAGCCAAGAACAAGCAGCTGGGCCACGAGGAAGGTGAGGATCGCCAGCTGCTGTGGCACCAGGCCCCCGCCTGCTTAGGAGTGAGCAGTTGGCTCGGGTTTAAGGAACTCGCCCTGGATCACAGCCAGAAAGTGGCCGCTTTGGGATGGAAACCCAGGCCGGAGTCAGGCGTGGTGGTTCACGCCTATAATCCCAGCACTTTGGGAGGCTGAGGACCGTAGATCACTTGAGGTCAGGAGTTCGAGACCAGCCTGGCCAACATGGTGAAACCCTGTGTCTACCAAAAAATTACCCGGGCACGGTGGCACGCGCCTGTACTCCCAGCTACCCGGGAGGCTGAGGTGGGAGGATAGCTTGAACCCGGGAGGTGGAGGTTGCAGTGAGCCAAGATTGCGCCACTGCCTGGGCGACAGAGCGGAGACCCTGTCTCAAAACAACAAAAAAGCAACCTAGGCTGGGCCGGCTGAGCCTCCTTTGTCTCTCGCCTCAGACTACGCCCTGGGCAAGGACTGCATCATGCATGGCTACATGTCCAAGATGGGCAACCCCTTCCTGACCCAGTGGCAGCGGCGGTACTTCTACCTGTTCCCCAACCGCCTCGAGTGGCGGGGTGAGGGCGAGGCCCCGGTAAGGAGCCCGCGCGGGGTCGGGAGCCGGGCTTCTGGGTGGCTGGAGGGCCGGCCCTTACCCGCACCACCGTCCCTGGCCCTGCAGCAGAGCCTGCTGACCATGGAGGAGATCCAGTCGGTGGAGGAGACACAGATCAAGGAGCGCAAGTGCCTGCTCCTCAAGATCCGCGGTGGGAAGCAGTTCGTGTTGCAGTGCGATGTGAGTGGGGTCTGGGACGGGGGTGGGAGGGCCGAGGGGCCGGGCCGGGCCAGGCAGGCTCCGGAGAGCCCCAGCTGACAGCTGGGCTTGGTGTGTGCAGAGCGACCCTGAGCTGGTGCAGTGGAAGAAGGAGCTGCGCGACGCCTACCGTGAGGCCCAGCAGCTGGTGCAGCGGGTGCCCAAGATGAAGAACAAGCCGCGCTCGCCCGTGGTGGAGCTGAGCAAGGTGCCGCTGGTCCAGCGTGGCAGTGCCAATGGCCTCTGACCCGCCCGCCTGCCTTTTATAAACCTCTAATTTATTTTGTTGAATTTTTATTATTTGTTTTCCCGCCAAGCGGAAAAGGTTTTATTTTATAATTATTGTGATTTCCTGTGGCCCCAGCCTGGCCCAGCCCCCCAGGAGAGGCCCGCTTGCCTCGGCTCCTGCTGCACCAACCCAGCCGCTGCCCGGCACCCTCCGTCCTGACCCCAGGGGCTGCCCGCTCCCAGTGTCTTCCTGTGGGGGAAGAGTGCAGCCCTCCCACCCCTTCCCCGAGGGATGATGCCATGCCAAGTTGTGCCACCCTGGGCTCTGTGGGCTGTGCTCTGTGCCAATGGGCACTGCTGGGTGGTCCAACCTCCCTCACCAGGGGCAGGTGCAGCACAGGGATCCGACTTGAATTTTCCTGCTGCAGAGGGGCAGGCCCTGCACTATCCTGCCCCATGGTGTTAGCGAGAGGAGGGGCTCCTGTGCCCTTATTCAGGAAAAGCCTCTGTGTCACTGGCTGCCTCCACTCCCACTTCCTGGACACTGCGGGGCTCGGCCAAGAGGGTGGCACTGGCGGCAGGTGCTGCTACCCTCCCTGAGGTCCTCTCTTGCCCCCACCCTCAGCTCCTGGGCTCAGGGACCACAGCAAGGCAACTGCGGATTGGGCCATAATGGCCTGGCCTGGCCTGAGGTCTCCCTGATGCTGGGCCAGATGCCACCCTATCTGCCCACAGTGCCAGCCGGGTGGGCAGGCAGTGCAGCAAGGAGGCGAACTGGGGCCCGTCAGTGTACCCTCCGCCCCAGCCCATCAGTGTGCCCCCACCCGGGCTGGCCAGCCCCACAGCCCACGTCCTGTCAGTGCCGCTGCCTCGGGGTGCCGCCTCGCCCACCGCATGCCCCCTCGTGCCAGTCGCGCTGCCTGTGTGGTGTTGCGCCTCCTCCCCCTCGGGGCTGGGTTGGCGCACCCTCCCCTCCCGTCTACTCATTCCCCGGGGCGTTTCTTTGCCGATTTTTGAATGTGATTTTAAAGAGTAAAAAATGAGACTATGCGTTTTTATAAAAAATGGTGCCTGAGTTGGCTGTCTCAGACTCTTTTTGTACCTAGTGACCGCTTTTCAGCTTCTGCTGGGCTGGGGCCCGCAGGGGAGGGTCTCGGTGGTACCAGGTCCCCTCCACTGCCATGGCTTCCAGAGCAGCCTGCTCAGGCTCAGGCCGTCTTCCCGGTGGGGTGAAGCAGTGGATCCCACCCTGCCTCCGTCCCTCCCAGCTGATAGTCTTCCCGCTTAGTGACTGTCCAGCACCCATCCCTCACCTTTTCCAGGGAAGAGAGGGCAGCTTCTGCCACTTCCCAGGTAAGCAGGAGGAGGTGCCAGCACTGTTATGCCTGGGGCAGTGTCTGGGCTGACTGGGACCGTCTCAGGCTCATAGAGCACCCCTGCACGGCAGGCACCAAGCTGAGGCCCCTCCCCAGAGACAAGGCACCTCTGGGCCCTTGGCCAGCTCTGGCTTTGGCCTCTCTGGCCTCACTGTGCAGCCCTAGTAGTGGTCCCTGAGGCCTGAGGGAAACCCCAGCACCAGGCCTCTCCTCTACCGAGAGGCTACTGTCAACTTCCCTTTCCCCACATCCCTGCCTTGCAGGCCCCTGGAGTGACTGAACAGATAGATACATGTTGCTGCCCACTCCACACAGGGCTCTGCTGGGCATGACTGGGGCCCATGGCCAAAGCACAGCAGGCCAGGCAGAGAAGGGAAGCAGGCAGCTGGACAGGGTACTCTGGGCTGGTTACCAAAGAGTCAGGGGCAATGGCCTTTGAACTGAGCCTCCAGCATTGGGGTGGGAAGGAGGGAGGACATTTCTGAGGCAGGGAAGGGCCAGGCACTCATGAGTGGCTCGGGCTGGCCAGAGGACCATGGGAAGGAGCACTGAATGCCAGGCTTAACCTAGCCCGGAGCCAGATGTGTGCTCAGGAACTGCAGAATGAAGGTACAAACAACATGGAGTCCAGACCTGCCTGCTCTGGGAGCCCTTGAAGGCACCGAACAGGGCCGAGGGTGGTGAGAGCTCGCTCTAAAGTGATTGCCTGGTTACTGAGTGCAGGATGTGGGGAGGGAGGCAAAGAACAGGAGGCAGGGAGACAGACCGCTGCAGTGGGAGAGGAAGAGATGAAAAGAGGTCAGACGGGAAGAACGTGGTCCAACAGGAACAGGCTGAACTTGGGGCTGAGCGAGGCGGGAGTCAGGGGAAAGGGGTAGGTGTGATTGGGTTGCCTTCAGACACGGTCATGGGATAGCATGGCATAGACATGTCCTGGAGTAAGCTGAAATGCAGACCTGGAGGTGGCATCAGGGTGACAATGGGAACAGACAGGCTCTCTGCCAGGGACATGGGGGTCAGGGAGAGAGAAGAGGCTGTGGAAGAGGGTTGAGAAGGCACTGTCATAGAATTAAGGGCCAGTGGGAAGCTGTGTTCAAGATGGCAGAAATCAGGAGAGGCTAGGAGCAAGAAAGCCCTGTCAGATAGGGTTTGGAGAGGGCTCAGAAAAGGGACGGCCTCTTTGAGAAAGGTGGTGGCCAGGGAGGCCTGTGGCCATGGTGAGCAGGTGAGTTGATCTGACAACTCTGGGCATTCAGAAGCCTTCAGGTTGCTATCAACCCCAGAACCTCAGGGATGACACCATAGCATGGGGTGACAAAGTGATCCCAGATGGCAAAGGCACCACGTGACTACAAGAAGGAGGGGTAAAAGTGGCAATCAGGCCTTCCAGCCCAGAGTCTCAGAAATGAGGACGCCCTACAGCAGGAGGTGACCCTCAAGATAGCTGGCCCTCCTCAATCAAGCTATCCAGCCATGTTCCACGCAGGGAAACGCAGAGCAGAGGGTCAGCCTTAGCCACCCAACAAAACCAGAGCCTGAGACCCCGGCTGGGCCTCCAGTAACCAAGGGCCGGAACTGAGCTGACGGAGGCCTGCACCCTAGTTCCGGTGCGGGTGGAAGGGCCGGCCCCGATTTCGAAACTCGCCTTCCTCTCCCGATGCTAGCAGCCAAGAGCAGCCTCTGCAAAAGGGACTCGGGCGTGAGGCCGGCGAAGGCAGCCGTTCACCGCGGGCGGTCCTCCGCCGGGACGGCTCTGTCGCTGCCCGGACCTGCGACCCCTCTCCCCGAACTCCTATCCCTGACTTAAGGGCTCCGGGGGCCGACCCCCGCATCGCTGGGCCTGCAGACATCGGCCGAGTCCCAGGGAAAGGTGCTTCCCGCTCAGCCGACGAGCACTTAGTGGCGTCGGCTAGTGGCTGGTCTCCAGGCCGGGTGCTCAGTGATGCGAGGGGAGTCGGGTCCCCCCACTTCACCCGCACCCTCCGGCAGAGTCGGTGCCCGCGGGACCTGGGGTAGGAAGACCGGGGCGAGTGCTGGGGTCTACGGGGGAAACGCAGGTTATCTCGGTGGCAGCAGGACCGCGGCCCGCGGCCCGCGGCCCGCGGCGCACGCACGCGCACGACCCGGGGCCCAGTCCCCGCCCCTCCCGGGACCCGCCTTCCCGCTCCGGACCCGCCACCGAGGGTCTGAGCAGGGCTCAGGGCGCCTCCTGCGGGCCGCGGGCGGAGCTGTAACCGGGCCCCGCCCTCCAGGCCTCCCCAGCGGACCCGGGCCCGACCGAGGCCGGGGGGCAGGCCCAGGGCCGGGCATCTCCTCGGGCGCGCGCGATTGGCCCGGCGCGCGCGGGCCTGGCCGCGGTTGCCATGGTTGCGGGGGGCGGGGGCGCGCGCGAAGCCCCGCCCCGCCCCGCCGCTCGCCCCGCCGCCCGCGCTGCCACCGCCACCGCCGCCGCCGCCGCCTCTACTGCTGCGGGGGCCGCGGGGGTCGCAGCTGGGGCGCGGCCCTGAGGGGAGGCGAGGGGGCCGCGCCAGGCCCGAAGCCGAGGCGGGGCCGGGATGCGGCGCTGAAGCCCAGCATGGCCGGCCCGGGCCCCACCTTCCCGCTGCACCGGCTCGTCTGGGCGAACCGGCACCGCGAACTAGAGGCCGCACTGCACAGCCGCCAGGTGAGGCCCCGCCAGGGCACCCGGCCCGTCCCCCAGATCCCCCACCCAAGGCTGTGGTCTCCGTCCTGGAGGCCGCGCGCCCCTGCTCAGCTCCACAGCCACATCCTGGGCCTCCCTCCCTTGCACGATCCCAAGCCCAGGTCACCGGCCCCTAACCCGGAGCCTCTGGCCTCGTCTCCACCGCGCTGGGCCTCACCCTGCTCGCCCGAAGTCGCTTCTGCATCCCCACTGAGCCAGGCTGAGGACAAGAACTCTGGTCCTGGTCCCCAGGCTCCACCAAACTCCTGACATCCTGCACCTCTGGCCGACCAGGCCCCACTGCCAGGCCCTGGGCTCTGCCCCTGCCCTCCCCCCTGCCCTCTCCTCTCCCCTGCCAGGACATGCAGGCCACCCTCTGCCATCTCCCTGGCCAGTCCACTGTCCTTGTTTCCCACAGCGATTCCCAGCCCTGCTTGCCCTAGCAGCCTCCCTGCCTTGACCTCTTCTCTCCTGCCCTTTGTGAGTGTCCCATCTCCCCCAGCACGACATTGAACAGGAGGATCCCCGCGGGCGGACCCCCCTGGAGCTGGCCGTGTCTCTGGGAAACCTGGAGTCCGTGCGAGTGCTCCTTCGGCACAATGCTAACGTGGGCAAAGAGAACCGCCAGGGCTGGGCAGGTACTACCGAGGGCAAGGAGCTCCCCCGAGACTGGCAGGTGGGGGGCAATGAGCAACCAGGCCCGGGGTCATCCAGAGGGCTCCCCTCAGCAGCCTGGTGCCCGCAGTCCTGCAGGAGGCAGTCAGCACTGGAGACCCCGAGATGGTGCAGCTGGTGCTCCAATATCGGGACTACCAGAGGGCCACTCAGAGGCTGGCGGGCATTCCAGAACTGCTCAACAAACTTCGCCAGGTACAGCAGGGCACAGGTATGGAGGTGGGGTACCATGGCAGGGCACCACGCTGGTTACCTGGCCAGGCCTGGCCTTGGTAGGGCACACAGTTTGTGCAGTGTGCTTCCCACCAACAGCGAGGAGATCTGTCTATGTTGACCCCAGCCCAGGGTCATGTAGAAAGAGACACCCGGGCTCATGTGGGAGAGACTGGGTCTTTTGGAAGAGAAGTCTTGCCAGCTATGGGCCTCCTGAAGGATGAAGATTACCTGAAGCAGGGACTTCAGGTTGACTTGGTAGATTATGGCCTGAGCCTGTGGAATACCTGCTACCATGCACCCTTCTGGAAGCACACAAGGGGCCTGGCTGGCAGAGTATACTACCTCATGCCCCCTCCTCCAGGGTAAGGCTTGGAGGGGGCCGCTCTGCCCCCTTTACAGAGGAGGACTCTGAGACCCAGTGGAAGCAAAAGCTCTCCCAGGGCCCTGCCCAGGCTCATGGTCAGGTTGAGGCTGGCCCTCCGCCTCCAGGTGCTTACAGCCTCATTGCCCGAGGACCATTGTCAGGCCTCTCCTGGGCAGAGAGGTTGGGTGTAGCTGGACCATGGCAGTGCATCAAGACTTGATGAAGGGCAAGGCATTGTGGCTCCTGCCTGTAATACCAGCACTTTGGGAGGCTGAAGCGGGTGGATCACTTGAGCCCATGAGTTCGAGATCAGCCTGGGTAACATGGTGAAACCCCTGTCTCTACAAAAAATACAAAAATTATCTGGGAGTGGTGGCACACACCTGTGGTCCCAGCTACTTGGGAGGCTGAGGTGGGAGACTCACCTGAGTCCAGGGAGGCAGAGGTTACAGTGAGCCATGATTGTCCCACTGCACTCCAGCCTGGGTGACAGAGCAAGTCTCAAAAAAAAAGAAAAAGCCAGGCGGGGTGGCTCACACCTGTAATCCCAGCACTTTCAGAGGCCGAGGTGTGACGGATCACCTGAGGTCAGGAGTTTGAGACCAGCCTGACCAACATGGAGAAACCCTGTCTCTACTAAAAATGCAAAATTAGCCGGGCGTGATGGTGTGCGCCTGTAATCCCAGCTACTTGGGAGGCTGAGGCAGGAGAATCGCTTGAACCTGGGACGCTGAGGTTGCAGTGAGCTGAGATCGAGCCACTGTAGTCCAGCCTGGGCAACAAGAGAGAAAACTCTGTCTTAAAAAAAAAAAAAATACTTGCTGAAGGGCTGGGCTAGCTGTGGACAAGGGGCTCCTGGGCCTGCTGGACCCGGTACGAGGCAGGGCCCTGACAAGCAGCTCTGGTCTCTCTTAGGCCCCTGATTTCTATGTGGAGATGAAGTGGGAGTTCACCAGCTGGGGTGAGTGGGGACCTCTGGGCTCCCAGGGATTGGGGCGGGGCCTTTGGGAGATCCCTGGTGACCCCCATGCACCCTGCAGTACCCCTTGTGTCCAAGATGTGCCCGAGCGATGTGTACCGCGTGTGGAAGCGGGGTGAGAGCCTGCGAGTGGACACCAGTCTCCTGGGCTTCGAGCACATGACCTGGCAGCGGGGCCGGAGGAGCTTCATCTTCAAGGGCCAGGGTGAGCTCGGGAGGCGCTCACTGCAGTGCCTCAGCCCTCAGCTTCTCCTGAGGCTTGGGAGGACAGTGCTATCCTTTCGTTCCACTTTCCAGATGTGGAAGCTGAGGTTGGAGGTGGAGGGGGATCCAGGGACCAAGGCCGACCCACTTGGCAGCAGGCGGCTGAGGGTACATGATAGCCCTCTCTGTGCTGCTGGCACCCGACACTGATTGGCGCCCCCTCTGTGCTGGCAGAGGCAGGAGCCTTGGTGATGGAAGTGGACCATGACCGGCAGGTGGTGCACGCAGAGACGCTGGGGCTCGCTTTGCAGGAGCCTGAAGCACTGCTGGCGGCCATGCGGCCCAGCGAGGAGCACGTGGCCAGTCGCCTCACTTCTCCTATCGTCTCCACCCACCTGGACACTCGGAATGTGGCCTTTGAGAGGTCAGTTGGGGCCTGGCACACAGTGGGTGGGATGGGGACAGATAGTAAGAGCCACCACTAATGAGGGCAGGGCTATCCTTGAAGATCCTGGTTCAGGCCTCTGGGTGGCTGAGCCACTCACCGGGGGCTGGGCAGGGGCAGGCGGGTTGTTGCAGCCCATGTCTCACCCAGACTGCCAGGGTGGTCGGGCTCCTGTGGCCACCTTTGTGGGGAAAGGTAAGGTCAAGATGTTCCCAGTTTCTTGACTTCTGACCTCATATGTTTTCCCGTAAAGACAAAGATTCAGGCTGTGATTCACGGCAGCTGTTTGCACCAATGTTGGCTTGTCATTGGTGTGGCTTTGTTGGGGGCAGAGTCCTTTGTGGGTAGCCTGGGAACCTGACCCTTCCAGCAAGAGTTCCTCTCACAACACATGCCCCCTGATGCCTTAACAGTCAGTGGAAATGCTTAAAACAAAAACAAAAAGTCCCAGCTTTATTGAGATATAATCTCATATACCATACCGTATAGATCACCCATTTAAAGAACATAGCTTCGTGACTTTTAGTATATTTATTCACAGATTTGTACATCACCACAGTCAATTTTAGAGCGTTTTTATCACCTCAGGAAGAAACCCCCTACCCTTTAGCTAACTCTCCGCCAAACTCCTCATCCCTCTCCCCGTCCTAAGCGACACTAATCTCCTTTTTATTTCTGTAGAGTTCCCTATTCTGAGCTCTCATCTGAATGGGATTTTATAACGTGTTGCCTTTTGTGTCTGGCTTCTTTCACTTAGTATATAATATATTCAAGGTTCATCCAAGTTGTAGCATGTAACTACTTCATTCCTTTCTGTGGCCATTGTGTTAATATGTCATACCTTGTTTATTCATTAACCCATCGATAGACATTTGGGTTATCCGCATTATTTGACGATTATGAATAATGCCACTATAAGTATTCATATGCAGGATTTTGTGTAGACATATGTTTTTTGTTTGTTTGTTTTTTGAAACAGAGTTTTGCTCTTGTTGCCCAGGCTGGAGTGCAATGGCATGATCTCGGCTCACTGAAATTTCGGCCTCCCGGTTTCCTGCCTCAGCCTCCTAAGTAGCTGGGACTACAGGCAAATGCCACCACACCCAGCTAATTTTTGTATTTTTAGTAGAGATGGGGTTTCAGCATGTTGGCCAGGATGGTCTTGATCTCTTGGCCTCATGATCCGCCTGCCTCGGCCTCCCAAAGTCCTGGGATTACAGGTGTGAGCCGCTGTGCCTGACTGATAGGTGTTTTAATTTCTCTTTCATATGTTTTCATTTCTCTCGGGTATATACCTAAGAGTGGAATTGCTAGGTTATTGATAACTCAATGTTTAATTGAGGAACTGCCAGGGTGTTTTCCAAAGGAGCTGTGCTGGTTTACATTCCCACCAGCAGCCTGCGAGAGTTCCAGTTTCTCCACGTCCTCATCAACACTTATTTATTATTCATTCGTTTGTTTTGGAATCTAGCCAGCCTAGCCGGTGAGAACTGATTTTGATTTCCCTTTCCCTGATGACTAATGAAGTTGAGCATCTTTTCATGTGCTTACTAGTCAGTTGTGTATCTTCTTTATAGAAATGTCTGTTCAGATCATTTACCCATTTTTTATTTAATTTTATTTATTATTTTGAGATGGGTTCTGGCCTTGTCACCTAGGATGTAGTGCAGTGACATGATCATGGCTCACTGCAACCTCGACCTCTCAGGCTCAACTCATTCAAGTAACTGGGACTACAGATGCATGCCACCATGCCCAACTAATTTTTTAATTATTTGTAATTATTTTATTATATTATTTAATTACTTTATTTTATTATTTGTAGACAGGGTCCAAAGACTGGTCTTGGGTGGCAGCGGTGGAGAAAAAAAAAAAAAGGCTGGTCTTGAACTCATAGGCTCAAGCAATCTGCCTACCTTGGCCTCCCAAAGTGCTAGGATTACAGGCATGAGCCACCACACCTGTCCCTTTACCCATTTTAAAAATTGTGTTGTCTTTTTATTATGGAATTGTAAGAGTTTTATAGTTTTAGTTGTTACACTTAGGTCTTTGAGCCATTTTAAGTTAATGCTTGTATATAATGGAAGATTTTCTTGCATGTGACTATCCAGTTGTCCTAGCCCCCTTTGTTGAAAAAGACTATGCTTTTCGCATTGAATGGTCTTGTCACCCTTGTCGAAAATCAGTTGACCATAGATAAATGAGTTACTTTCAGACTCCCAGGTTAGTTCCATTGGTCTACATGTCTGTCTTTATGCCAATACTATACTGTTTTAATTACTGTTGCTTTGCAGTAAGTTTTGAAATTGGAAAGTATGAGTCTTCCTACTTTGTTTACTTTTTCAGAGTTATTTCACTATTTTGGGAGCCTTGAATTTTATATGAATTTTCTTTTTTCTCCAACCAATTGTAGGCAGAATATATGAACTCTAGATACAGTTTGTCAATTTCTAGTCATATGGGATTCTGATAGGGATTGCACTGAATCTATAAATCAGTTTGGGTAATAGTAACATGTTAACAATGTTAAGTCTTCTAATCCATGAACATGGGATGTTTTTCCACTTATTTGGATCTGCTTTAATTTCTTTCAACATTATTTTACAGTTTTCAGGGTATAAGTTTTGCACTTCTTTTGTTAGTTTATTCCTAAGTGTTTTATTCTTTTTTGTTTTGTTTTGTTTTGTTTTTCTGAGGTGGAGTCTCGCTCTGTTGCTCAGGCTGGAGTGCAGTGGCATGATCTTGGCTCACTGCAACCTCCACCTCCTGGGTTCGAGTGATTCTCCTGCCTCAGCTTCCCAAGTAGATGGGATTACAGGTGCCCACCACCACGCCTGGCTAATTTTCTTTTTTTTAGTAGAAATGGGGTTTCACAATGTTGGACCAGGTTGGTCTTAAACTCCTGACCTCAGGTGATCTGCCCATCTTGGCCTCCCAAAGTACTGGAATTACAGATGTGAGTCACTGCACTTGGCCACTAAGTGTTTTATTCTTTTTGATACAATTACGAATCAAATATTTTTTCATTTTATTTTTTGATTGTGTATTGCAAATGTATAAAAATACAATTGATTTCTGTATATTGAGCATGTATTCTGCAACATTGCTGAACTCGTTTATTCAAGTAGATTTTTAGTGGATTCTTTTCCTCAGTTTTTTTTTTTTTTTTTTTTAACATATAAGATTATATTATCTGGCCAGGCACAGTGGCTAATCCCTGTAATCCTAGCACTTTGGGAGGCCGAGGTGGGTGGATCACCTGTGGTCAAGAGTTTGAGACAAGCCTGGCCAACATGGCAAAACCCCGTCTCTACTAAAAATACAAAAATTAGCTGGGAGTGGTTGGGCACACCTGTAATCCCAGCTACTCATGAGGCTAAGGAAGGAGAATCGCTTGAACCCAGGAGGTGGAGATTGCAGTGAGCCGAGATCATGCCAATTAGATGCCTTTTATTTCTTTTTCTTGCTTAATTGTTCTGGCTAGAACTTAAAGTGGAATATTAATTAGAAGTGGTTAGAACAGGCTGGTAGTAGTGGCTGATGCCTATAATCCCAAAACTTTGGGAGGCTGAGGCAGGCAGATCACTTGAGATCAGGAGTTTGAGACCAGCCTGGCAAACATGGTGAAACAGCATCTCTACTAAAAATTAAAAAAAAAAAAAAAATTAGCGAGGCCTGGTGGTGGTGCCTGTAGTCCCAGCTGCTTGAGAGGCTGAGGCACAAGAATTGCTTGAACCCAGGAGGCAGAGGTTGCAGTGAGCCCAGATTGTGCTACTGCACTCCAGCCTGGGTGACAGAGCAAGACCCCATCTTAAAAAAAAAAAGAAAAGGGCCGGGCGCGGTGGCTCACGCCTATAATCCCAGCACTTTGGGAGGCCGAGACGGGTGGATCATGAGGTCAACAGATTGAGACCATCCTGGTCAACATGGTGAAACCCCGTCTCTACTAAAAATACAAAAAATTAGCTGGGCATAGTGGCACGTGCCTGTAATCCCAGCTACTCAGGAGGCTGAGGCAGGAGAATTGCCTGAGCCCAGGAGGCGGAGGTTGTGGTGAGCCGAGATCGCACCATTGCACTCCAGCCTGGGTAACAAGAGCAAAACTCTGTCTCAAAAAAAAAAAAGAAAGAAAAGAAAAGGAAAGAAAAAAAGAAGTGGTTAGAGCAGTATCCTTGTATTGTTCCTGATCTTAGGGGAAAAGCATTCAGTCTTACCATTAAGTATTATATTAATTGTGAGTTTTTGGTAGATACCCTTCATCAGGTTGAGGAAGTTCCCTTCCATTCCTAGTTTGTAGAGTGTTTTTATCATGAAAGGGTGTTGGATTTTTCAAAATGCTTTTTTCTGTGTTTATCGATATGATCATGTGATTTAAAAAAAAAATTCTATTGATACATTACATCAATTGACCTGGATATTGAACCAACCTTGCATTCCTGCCATAAGTTCCACTTGTTGATGGTGTATAATTCTTTTCATATGATGCTAGATTTGGTTGGGTCGTATTTTGTTGATGATTTTGTGTCTACATTCCTAAGCGATATTGGTCTGTAGTTTTTTTGTGATATATGTCTGGTTTTGGTATCTGAGTGATGCCTCATAAAGTGGGAAATGTCACCTCTTTATTTTTTCAAATAGTTTGTGAATAATTGGTATTAATTAGTTTTCAAAAGATTGGTAGAATTCAGTGGTGAAGCCATCTGGGCCTGAGCTTTGTGTGTGTATGTGTGCGCGTGTGTTTGTAGTTTTTTGTTGTATTTCTCAATCAATCTCTTGACTTGTTATCTGTCTATTCAGATTATCTATTTATTCTCAAGTTAGTTTTGGTAGCTTGTGCCTCACTAGGAATTTGTCCATTTCATCTAAATTATAAAATTTGTTGGTGTACAGCTATTCATCATATCCTTTTATAATGCTTTTTATTTTTATTGCTCCCCTCTTTCATTTCTGATTCTGGTAAGTAATTCAAATTTTTTTTTTTTTTTTTTTTTTTTTTTTTTTTGAGACAGAGTCTCACTCTGCTACCCAGGCTGAAGTGCAATGGCATGATAGGAGCTCACTGCAGCCTTGAAGTCCTGGGCTTGGGTGATCCTCCCACCTTAGCCTCCCAAGTAGCTGGGACTACAGGTGTGCACTACCATGCCCAGCTAATTTTCTTTTTTTGTAGAGATGGGGTCTCACTACATCATCCAGGCTGCTTTTGAACTCCTGGCCTCAAACAGTCCTCCTGTCTTGGCCTCCCAAAGCACTAGGATTACAGGTGTGAACCACCACCCCCAGCTAAGTCTTCTCTATTTTTCCCCACCATGGTCAACCTAGCTAAAGGTTTGTCAATTTTGTTGATGTTTTCTTTTTTTTTTTGAGACGGGGTTTCACCATGTTGGCCAGGCTGGTATCGAACTCCTGACCTCATGTAATCCGGCTGATGTTTTCAAAGAGCCAGCTTTTTGTTTCATTACTTTCCTCTATTTTTTTATTCTCTGTTTCATTAACCTTTACTGTAATATTTATTATTTATTTCTGCTCTTTCTGGTTTAGTTTGCTCTTTTTTCATTGTCTTAATGTGGAAGGTTAGGTTAAGATTATTGATTTGAGATCTTTCTTAATATAGGCATTCACACATATTATGTTACATTACCTTTACACGCCTAGGCACGTCTGTCTTCTCTTTTTTTGACATAGGGTCTCTATCACCCAGGCTGGAGTGCAGTGGTGTGATCTCAGCTCACTGCAACCTCTCCATCTCCCAGGCTCAGGTGATCCTCCCATCTCACTCTCCCAAATAGCTGGGAAGACAGGCGCCAGCTAATTTCTTCTATTTTAGTAGAGATGGAGTTTCACCGTGTTGCACAGGCTGGTCTCGAACTCCTGAGCTCAAGTAGTCTGCCTGCCTCAGCCTCCCAAAGTGCTAGGATTACAGGCATGAGCTACTGGGCCCAGCCTTTACATGTGTTACATAAGTTTTGATATGTTGTGTCTTCATTTCTGTTTGTCTCTGAATATTTTCTGATTTTTCTTTTATTATTTGAGCCATTCGCTATTTAGGAGTATGTTGCTTACTTTCCATATATTCGTGAGTTTCCCAAGTGTTTTTTCTGCTACTGATTTCTAATTTCATTCCATTGTAATTGGAAAACATACACTGTATGACTATCCTTTCAATTGTATTGAGGTTTTCTTTCTTTTTCTTTTTCTTTTTTTTTTTTTTGGCTCTGTCACCCAGGCTGGAGTGCAGTGTCTCAATCTTGGCTCACTGCAACCTCCGCCTCCCCCATTCAAGTGATTCTCCCGCCTCAGCCTCCCAAGTAGCTGGGACTACAGGCGCGCACCACCACACCTGGCTGAATTTTTGTATTTTTAGTAGAGATGGGGTTTCACTGTGTGAGCCAAGATAGTCTCGATCCCCAACCTCGTGATCCGCCTGCCTCGGCCTCCCAAAGTGCTGGGATTACAGGCATGAGCCACTGCACCTGGCCGCATTGAGGTTTTCTTTTTTTCTTTTTTTTTTTTTTAAATGATGGGGTTTCACCATGATGGCCAGGCTGGTTTTGAACTCCTGACCTCAAGTGATCCACCCACCTCGGCCTCCCAAAGTGCTAGGATTACAGGCCTGAGCCACCACGCCCGGCCGAGGTTTTCTTAATGGTCTAGTATATGGTCCGTCTTGAAGGGTGTTCCATGTGCACTTGAGAAGCATTTGTGTTGTTGGTACTGGGTAGAGTGTTCTAACCTGTTTATAAAGTCTAGTTATAGTGTTCTTATCTTCCATTTCTTTGTTTTTGTTTGTTTATTTATTTATTTGTTTATTTATTTTTTTAAAGACGGGGTTTCACCATGTTGGTCAGGCTGGTCTTGAACTCCTGACCTCAGGTGATCCGCCTGCCTTGGCCTCCAGAGTGCTTGGATTACAGGCGTGAGCCACCGCACCCAGCCCTCTTTGTTGATCTTCTAGTTGTTCTATCCATTATTGAAAGCGGGGTACTGGAGTCTCCAACTGACGTACTTTATTTTTTTACGAAAAATTTCAAACATATATGAAAGAAGAGAGAAGGCACTTACTCATCACCAACATGTATCAACATCTTACCAACCTTATTGAATCTACCCTTCCTTACCTTTTTTTCTTTTTCTTCCCTAGAGTATGTCAAAGCCCATCCCAGATGTCCTCATGTTTTAATAGTAAATGCTTCTGCACAACTCTAAAACACAAGGATGTTTCTAAACCCAGCCCCAACGCTGTCATACCTCACAAGTTTCATGCTAATTATTCGTGTCTTCTAGTCCCAAGTTCATGCTCGAGTGTCCCCAGCTGTCCAGGCACCCTCTTCAGGGCTCCTTCATGTTTCACAGTGACAAGGGACCCTCAGAGTTGGGCACCCAGGGCAGGCTTATTGGAGGGGGTTTGGAAAGGAAGCTTTGACCAGGGTGTGAGGGTGCAGGTCCTCACGAGCTCCTGTTTGGTCTGTTTCAGGAACAAATGTGGTATCTGGGGCTGGCGGTCTGAGAAGATGGAAACTGTTAGCGGCTACGAGGCCAAGGCAGGAGAGGCTAGTGGTGGGGGCCTGGGGGTAGATGAGGTCCAGGAACTCGGCTGGTCTCCACATCCATCCCAGAGTAGCCCTTGGGCTCTGGAAACCCTGAGCATTTGTGGGAACTCAGTGGGCCTGAGTGCCCAGCCCCTGCGGAGTACGGAGGGCTCACCCACATCACGGGCCCCACCCAGGGTACTGAGATCAAATGAGGAGCGTGTTCCTTTTTACCCTGGGGCTGCATTTCTCACTGTGACTTCCTGGGGTTCAGACCCTGCCACCTCCTCCATTGTGGGGAGCAAGATCGCACCTGCCTCTGGGACGGGGGACTTGGGTTCTACACTGGTGAGGCTGTGTGGGGAGCAGGCTCTGAGCCCCCAGCTCCCTCTGTGCCCTGCTCCTCAGGTATACAGTGCCACCAACGTGGAGCTGGTGACACGCACACGCACGGAGCACCTCTCTGATCAGGACAAGTCGAGGAGCAAAGGTAAACCCAGGTGCGCCTGCCTGCTGCCCAGTCACACCGTGCAGTGGGGTCTCCCTGGCCAGGGGTCAGGGGCCAGAATTTCCTGGGATGAGCTGGGAGGTCTCCTCATTCCCATCTGCCCCTCTTCCCCCGGACAGGAGGCTCCCAGGGTGGAGGTAGGTGGGGGCAGTGCGGGGGTACTGGCCCCCTCATGGGCTCCCACCCCTTCTCTGTAGGGGGGAAGACTCCGTTCCAGTCCTTCCTGGGGATGGCCCAACAGCACTCCTCCCACACTGGGGTGAGCCAGGGCTGGGCTGAGACAGGGCTGGCGAGGGCTGAGCCTGGGCGGGAGGGTGCCCTCCATCGCCGTGATTGCTGAGTCTGCCCTGGGACCCACACAGGCCCCCGTGCAGCAGGCAGCTAGCCCCACCAACCCCACAGCTATCTCCCCTGAGGAGTACTTCGACCCCAGCTTCAGCCTGGAGTCACGGAACATTGGCCGCCCCATCGAGATGTCCAGCAAAGTACAGAGGTAAGGTCTGAGAGCTGGCTGGGGACTTGTCTCGGGACGGGGGCCCCTCCTGGGACCCCTGAGCTCTTGCAGGCCCCTGTCTGGACCTATCATAGTGAGGGGCGCACTCGCTCAGCCGGCTTCTCTCTGGACTCCACTCCTGGAGGGCAGGAGTCCTGTCTGCCTTATCCATGGTCCTCAGCCCTTAGCAGGGGGATTGGCACAGAGAACAGGTGGCTTGTCCTTGATGAATGGATGGTACCACCTATGTATGGTTCTCTATTGAATTTCATGAGTATCTGCTGGGGCCAGCGTGACAGTGGGAAGGGCCTCCAGCAGTGTGGCCTGGGAGTGGAGCGTCCGCCTGGGTGGACAGAACAGTCACGCTTGCCTCATGAGGAGCGCTGAGCAGGCGTAGCTGGTAACAGCGGGCATAGCACCTGCACAAGCCCGGCGCTCTCCCAGCCACCTCAGGAGGATTCTCTTAGCCACCCACAGTCTCTGGGATTCGAACCCTGGACACGAAATTTCGGCACCATGTGAGCTGGTGGCCAGCTCTGGGCTGAGGCAGAGAACAGGGCTGTGGGCCAGGCCCAGGGAGAAGCCCACAGCCTGGCACCTGGCCTCCTTGTCCAGACCAGATGAACAGGCATGAAACCCTCAGGAACCCCAACCTGGGCAACGTAGACAGGACACCAGCTCCCAGGGGAGGCGGGCAGTGGCATCTGAGCAGAGTAGGGCACCTCAGGCCAGGTGGAAGGTGGGTAAAGACAGCTGCCCACTGGCCAGAGGGCAGGCCTCAGTGGAAGGGCCACCAGCGGCGCCTCACCATGTTCTGTGGTCGGCTGGGCAGGTTCAAGGCAACACTGTGGCTGAGTGAGGAGCACCCACTCTCCCTGGGTGACCAGGTGACACCCATCATCGACCTAATGGCCATCAGCAACGCTCACTTTGCCAAGCTGCGTGACTTCATCACCCTGCGCCTCCCACCTGGCTTCCCCGTCAAGATTGGTGAGAGGCTGGCCCAGGCAGGAGGGGGACACCTCGGACATGGCGCCCTCCCCATGGAGAGCTGCAGGGGACGGAGGCGCAGGTGGCTATCTGCCAAGGCTGAGGCGTGGCTGTCTCCTCACAGAGATTCCCCTTTTCCATGTGCTCAACGCCCGAATCACCTTCAGCAACCTGTGTGGCTGTGATGAGCCCCTGAGCTCCGTGTGGGTTCCGGCCCCCAGCTCTGCTGTCGCGGCGTCAGGTATCCCTGTGGGAGAAAGAGGGAGGCTGCGCAGCTCTCTGGTCACCAAGCGCTGCGGGTTGAGCGTGGCCCCTCTGCCACATGCGTAGGGAGCCCTTTCCCGTGCGAGGTGGACCCCACCGTGTTTGAGGTGCCCCAGGGGTACAGCGTGCTGGGCACGGAGCGCAGCGAGCCCCTCCGAGATGAGGATGATGACCTGCTGCAGTTCGCCATCCAGCAGAGCCTGCTTGAAGCAGGCACCGAGGCGGAGCAGGTGGGACTCAGGCAGGGTGTGGGCTGTGGCCTCTGCAGCCTCAGGGCAAAGGTGACAGCTGTGGGCTCCGATGGCTGCAGGTGACCGTCTGGGAAGCCCTGACCAACACCCGGCCTGGTGTCCGCCCTCCTCCCCAGGCCACAGTTTATGAGGAACAGCTTCAGCTGGAGCGGTGAGGCCCTCATGGGGCTGGCTGGGTCCCTGCCTCCCCAGCCCTGGCTTGTGGGGAGGGGGGTAGCAGGAAGGTCCTAGGACCCTAGGCCCTCTGCAAGGCCACCCTCCATCAGCAGGGCTGTCTGCTGCCAAAGGTGGCGTGAGGGGTGGGGAAGCAGGGCCCTGCCTCGTCTTCTCTCCCTGCCACCCTGTCTTTACCCTTGTCCTCTAAAACCAGTCCCCAGCCCCTTGGCTTCTGCCCCAGCCTTGGTGCTCACCAGCCTGCTCTTCCCTCCCATGCCCTGCCTGGAAGGGCCCTCCAGGAAAGCCTGCGGCTGTCCACAGAGCCCAGGGGCCCAGGATCCCCTCCCAGGACACCCCCAGCCCCCGGCCCACCCAGCTTTGAGGAGCAGCTGCGCCTGGCCCTGGAGTTGTCTTCGCGGGAGCAGGAGGAGCGGGAGCGGCGCGGGCAGCAGGAGGAGGAGGACTTACAGCGGATCCTGCAGCTGTCACTCACTGAGCACTGAGCCACAGCCCCTGAGAGGGCGTCCGGCCTCTCCCTGCCCGCTTTTCTAATTTATTTATTTATAAACTCTGCTGCTGAGCTTGGGGCCTGGAGCCCCAGGGATGGGTGGGCAGGGGAGACAGAGATGGAAATAAAGAGACTGCTGCAGCAGGGCTGCTCTGCTGACTGGGCTGGAGCCGTGGGGACCTGAAGGTGGGGCGCTGAGGAGACACTGGGTGGCAGCCCAGACCTGGGCTTGAATCCTGCCCACGGTCCCCTTAGCCTCTCTGAGCCTCAGTTTCTTCAGTTGTAAAATGAGGAGACCACCCCCCACCCTCTGCCCCTCAGGGCTGAAAGGAGCTGGTGAGAGTCATGTGTCCTTACCAAGCAGGCATCCTGTGAATGTCAGTTCCCCCTCGCCGTCCCACCTGCTGGGGACCCGGTTTGTCCTGCCTCCCAGCCTGGCCTTACTGGAAACCGGCCCAAGCGCCCGTTGGAGAGAGAAAGACTGGGTCCCCAGACCCCATTCACCTCCAGCTGGGAAGAGCCCCCATGCCGCTAACCGCTGCAGCCAAGGCCAGGCCGGGCCCTGACTGGGGTGCATTCCCTGCAGGTGGCTTTGTGCAAGTCACTTCTCTCTGCGCAGCTGGGAGCCCCGCCTTGCTCGCCTCCGAGGTGGGAGTTTCCTGGGTTATTTCTAAACCCCAGGCTGATTTCCCCGGAAGCCTGTCTCCCAATGGGAGCGGGAAGGCGGACCAGCAGGGAGAAATGTTTGTGGTGGCGGGCGAGGGCGCACGCCGTGCCTGATCCTCTCTAGACCTGTGGCCCCGCCTCTGCCCCTCTAGGACCCTCCTCTGCCCGGCACAGGACGCTGGAGGCCCAGAACAGCTCAGGTGCTCCCGCAGGGCAGCCGGGGCCGGGGGCTTCCTGGGAAGGGGGTCAAACTCCGGGCCTCCCGCTCCTGCCCTCCCTGTCTCCCGGCTCTGCACCTGCTCTCGCCCCCGACCTGTGCCCGGAGCAGGCCAAACCGCGGAGACCGGAGGGGCGGGGTTCGGCGGCCCTGAGAAGCTCCACCGGAGTGGCTGGGCGAGTGTCTGGCCCTTTAAGGGCCGCCCCCGAGGAGGTGCCAGGCCCGGGTAGCGCCGTCTCTCCTTCCTGGTCCTGCGGGGCCGAGACCGTCCGCGGGGCTGAGGGACGGGGCCGTGCCCGGTGCGAGCCCAGGTGCCCCCAGCCTGGCCCCATGGCCCTGGTCACAGTGAGCCGCTCGCCCCCGGGCAGCGGCGCGTCCACGCCCGTGGGACCCCGGGTGAGTGTGGCCCGCCCGTGGTGCCGCCCACGCAGTTGCTGCCCGGGCCCGGGAGCCCGTCCTGCCCGCCTCGAGCGGGGACTTGCGGAGGTGGACCCGGGACTCGGGCCGGAGGGTGCTGGGGGCCTCGAGGGTCTCTGGTACTGGCGCCAAGGCAAGATCCAGAGCCCTGCGCGTCGCCTGGGCTGAGGAGGCCCAGATCTGGGCGCGCCCGTCACCCTCAGCGCCCCCTCAGCTGACCTGGCCTTGGGCCGGGGCTGCGCGGGGCCTCTCGGTGGGGCGTGGACTGGGGTGGGAAGACAAACGGCATCTGGTGCCTTTTCTGGCCTTCCTCCACCCCAGAATTCCTGAGAGAGGGGAGAGGACAGCGCTCCCCGCGCTCACCCTCCCCTGGGGCTGCTCTCTCGGCAGGACCCGGCGGTCCAGCGGAGGAGTCGACTCCAGCGAAGGTGAGCGCCGCCTCCCCAACGCAGACGCTTCCGTCCGCCCGGTACCTGGCCACGGCCATCCTGGACTCCGGGTGCAGGGACAGAAGGCTCCCCGGAGGACGCGCAACCGAAGCCCACTGCCAAATTTGTGGGACAGTGTTCCGGGTGGCACCGGCTGGTGGGCCAGGCAGCCAGATGGCCTTGGCCTTCACCCTCCCCCTGGTCAACTGGGGCTGCCTCACCCACTGCCCTGGGCTTTGGCTCAGGTGGTGGCCACGACCCAAAGGGCAAGAGGCATGACGGGCCTGAGGACTCCTGGGCCTCCAACCAAGTTCCCAGCAGCTCCCTGAGTTAGGCAGGTGGGAGGGAAAGAGAGCAGGCCCCTCGCCCTACAGACAAGAATAGAGAGGCTGAGAGCTTGGAAGCCTGCAAGACTGGTTCTCAGCGTGGTGGCAACATTGCCACGGGGCCAGTTAAAAGTGCAGATGCTCAGGCCTCCACTCCAGACCTGTTGACTGCGTGGGGGCCCATGAATCCATGTGGACAAGGCCTGCAGATGAATGTGATGCATGCTAGACTTTGAGAGCCCCTACCCTAAGGGGGATGAGGGGCCATGACAGTTTCCCACTGCCCCACCAGGCAGAGCTTTGCAGTGCTCCGAGGGGCTGTCCTGGGACTGCAGGATGGAGGGGACGATGATGATGCAGCAGAGGCCAGTCCTGAGCCATCAGAGGAGCCCCCAAGTGAAGAGCAGCCCCGTGGGGACCAGACAGACTTTGGGCAAGGACCCCAGAGTCCCCAGAAACAGGAGGAGCAGAGGCAGCACCTTCACCTCATGGTGCAGCTGCTGAGGCCGCAGGACGACATCCGCCTGGTGAGGGCCCATCTGGAAGAGACGTGCCCGAGGGCACGGGGGAGAGGACAGAATGGAGCCCTGTGTGTGCGTGCTTGTGGAATAATGGTGTGAGGGCAGGGGGCAGCCTGGGGAGTGCTGGGGTTACCCATACGCCAATGATCCTGCTGTTTCAGAAAAGGCAGAGATGTTTTGACTGGGTGAGGTCGTGGCTGCAGGTCTCTGGAAGGGAAGGAACAGGGGAGGTTTGTCCTGTGTAAGCCAATAGGGCCAAATTAGGTCCAAAAGGTGGGAATTCTGCAGACAGATTTCTTCTCAACCAGTAGAGGACTTTCCTGATGGCATGAGCTGTCCCGAAATGGACCGGTGCCCAAGGCAGGCTTGCTGGACACCCACTGGGGGCAGGTGTGCTGGAGGGACTAGGCAGACGGGAGGAAGATTCCAGCCCCATGGAGGAAGGGAATCCAGGTAGAGCCGGAACCGGGGCCCAAATGCTTGTGGAGACAGCTCACTGTCCGCAGCAAGACGTGGCAAACAAGATGCAGTGAATCTTTCGTAAAGCTGAATTTACAACAGAAGCATCATCCCCTTTTGTGAGAGTATGTCCTTAATATTTCTTTGGTGATAAACATTTCTTGAATGAAATGATAGCACTGGCAAGTGAACAGGGTTTAAAAAAACCAAAACACCCAAAACCTCCTCCTTACTGGGCACAGTGGCTCACGGCTGTGATCCCAGTGCTTTGGGAGGCTGAGGTGGGAGGATCACGTGAGCCTGGGAGTCTGGGGCTGCAGTGAGCTGTGACAGTAGCACTGCACTCCAGCCTGGGCAACAGAGACCCTGTCTCAAAACAAAAACAAAAACCACCTCCATCCTTGGCAGAAATAAAAAATGGGCAACCTGTGTCAGCCCTGTTCCCTGCTTTTTTCCACACAGTCCCTCTTTAGCCACTGATTTTATATCTGGGAAGAGGGGAGATGGGAAAGGAGGGAGCAGGGTCAGCGCTGTTCTGGACCTGGGGGTGTCCAGGTGGGGAGCAGGGTCCTTGGGGCCACTGTGACCCCGGGCTCCTCATCCTCCCCAGGCAGCCCAGCTGGAGGCAGCCCGGCCTCCCCGGCTCCGCTACCTGCTGGTAGTTTCTACACGAGAAGGAGAAGGCCTGAGCCAGGATGAGACGGTCCTTCTGGGCGTGGATTTCCCTGACAGCAGGTGCGAGCAGGGAGAGGAAAGGAGAGGCAAAGAGGTGAGGGACAGGGGGTACAATGACTCTCCCCCTGTCCCCTGCCAGCTCCCCCAGCTGCACCCTGGGCCTGGTCTTGCCCCTCTGGAGTGACACCCAGGTGTACTTAGATGGAGACGGGTAAGCAGGGGGCAGGAGGGTGGAATTACCATGTGTGACGGGTATGACGGGGCCTGGGCGCCGGGGTGCGGTAGAACTCTAGGCTGGGACTCTGGTACCTGCTCCCAGCTCCACCTCAGATTCACTGTGATCCTGAGCAAGGCACCTGACTCCCGGACCTCAGCTTCCTGTGTCTGGCCAAAGGGCAGGTTCTCTGTCACAGAGGCTGGAGTCTGGCTTCACCGGCACCTGCTCTCCTGCAGGGGCTTCATCGTAACGTCTGGTGGGCAGAGCCGGATCTTCAAGCCCATCTCCATCCAGACCATGTGGTAAGGACAGACGCTGCCTGTACTTGGGCCAGCCTCTCTTTCTAAGAAGGCTGCAGGGCCTGGGGAAGGCAGCAGGGGACAGAGTGACCCAGCTTCTCCTCCTGTCCCAGGGCCACGCTCCAGGTATTGCACCAGGCATGTGAGGCAGCTCTAGGCAGCGGCCTTGTGCCCGGTAGCAGTGCCCTCACCTGGGCCAACCACTACCAGGAGAGACTGAACTCCAACCAGAGCTGCCTCAATGAGTGGACGGCTATGGCTGACCTAGAGTCTCTGCGGCCTCCCAGCACCGAGCCTGGCCGGTCAGCGAAGGGAGGGGAGGGCCTGGGTGGAGGGGAAAACAGGACAAAGAGGGAGCAGGGGGGCATGGCAGAGAGGGGAAGGGGCCCCTTGACTGAGGGGCTCTGCTCCCAGGCCCTCAGAACAGGAGCAGATGGAGCAGGCGATCCGTGCTGAGCTGCGGAAAGTGTTGGATGCCAGCGACCTGGAGAGCGTCACTTCCAAAGAGGTGGGCAGGGGGCCTGGGGCAAGTCCCCTCCAGCAGGGGCTGCAGGCTTGTCTCTCTTGGGAGCCCTCCCCACCTTGCCAAGTCCTGACCCATTCCTGGATGCCTTGGCCTTGGCCCTAGTCTGTCTAGATGGGACAGGGTGCTGTCTTCAGAGGCCCCAGAGGGAAGGTGGTGGGTCAGGCACTTGGAGAACCCCAGCCTCTCTTGCTCTGGGCTCTGCCTGCAGATCCGCCAGGCCCTGGAGCTGCGCCTGGGGCACCCCCTCCAGCAGCACCGTGACTTCATAGACAACCAGATGCTGCTGCTGGTGGCACAGAGGGACCGGGCCTCCCGCATCTTCCCCCACCTCTACCTGGTGAGCTGCCACTGGGCCTGGGCCATGGGGACTGCTGGCAGTTGTGAGGGCAGCGGGGTGCCAGAAGCAGAAGCTGGAGAAAAGGGAGAATGTGCTGCTCCCTCTCTCCCAGGGCTCGGAGTGGAATGCGGCAAACCTGGAGGAGCTGCAGAGGAACAGGTAAGGCCATGATCCCCTCGGGCCACCCACCCCATCGTCCCTTCTCCTGGCCTCCCTGCATTGGGTGGTAGCCAGCTTCAAAAACCACCCTCAGCAGCTGCTAGCTCTGCTTGTAACTCTGTCCTGGGGCTGTTACCCTGGTGTGGGTGCCCAGGTCGGGACAGGAGACCCGCTGGCCAGCCCCACCCACTCTCCTCCCCTCCCCCACTGTGAAACAAGGACAGAAACAAAGGGCCTCAGCCACGCCAAGACCGGAAGCAGCAGAGCCCACTGCTGTAACTGCCTTGGACGAGCAGAAAAAGGCTCCTCTTGGCCAGGCGTGGTGGCACACACCTGCAATCCCAGCTACTCGCGAGGCTGAGGCAGAGAATGGCTTGAACCCGGGAGGCAGAGGTTGCAGTGAGTGGAGATCACACCACTGCACTCCAGCCTGGGCAACAGAGACAGACCCTGTCTCTAAAAAATAAGAAAAAAGAGAGAAAAAGCCTCTTCTTCACCTGGCCCTTTCCCAGGGAAGAAGGAACTGGCCTTCTCCCTGTGGGGACCTGGCTGCCTGCTCTGACAGGTACTTGTCATCTGTCCACCATGGGCTTCCGGGAGACCTGCTGTATCTGTCACCCCACTGCTGCAGACCCACCCACGCTCAGCTTAGCTCAAAAGCTGTCCTCTAACTTACTTCTGAGAGGAACGGAAGGGCTGGAGTTGCAGCTGACCCAGCTGACTGGACTAGATGGGGAAACAGGCCTAGCAGGGTCAAATGATTGGTTCAAGGTCTCAGCCATCTGACAGCTGAGTCAGTTCTCCTCCCACTGTCACTGCTACCACCATCTGACTTGAAACTCAGCTAAACAGAGGCCCAGGTTCTGCCAGGTCCGATGGCCAGTGGCCCTGGTACCTTTGCCCACGTCAGCCTGGCCTTGGGCCCTCTGGGACAGGGTCACCCACATCTTGAACATGGCCCGAGAGATCGACAACTTCTACCCTGAGCGCTTCACTTACCACAACGTGCGCCTCTGGGATGAGGAGTCGGCCCAGCTGCTGCCACACTGGAAGGAGACATACTGCTTCATTGAGGCCGCAAGGTAAGCACCCGGCTCCCCTGACTGCCCCGCTGTGGCTTCACGTGGTCCCCAGTGCCCTTCTCCTGCCCACTCTGCCATCGGCTCTGCCATTCCTTCCAGCCCCCAGTGTCCTTGCCTCCTTCTCTACTCTCAGCTGCTTGTGAGCCCTTTACCTGCCCTCTCCCACAGCAGGCAAGTCCTTCATGGTGAGGGGAGGGTGCTGACCCTGTCCTGCCTCCACAGAGCACAGGGCACCCGCGTGCTGGTCCACTGCAAGATGGGCGTCAGCCGCTCTGCGGCCACAGTGCTAGCCTATGCCATGAAGCAGTATGGCTGCAGCCTGGAGCAGGCCCTGCACCACGTGCAGGAGCTCCGGCCCATCGCCCGCCCCAACCCCGGCTTCCTGCGCCAGCTGCAGATCTACCAGGGCATCCTGACTGCCAGGTATGGGATGGGGGTGAGGAGGTTGGTTTGCGGGGTGTGGCTGCTGGGTCACTCAGAGCTGACTCAGGGCCACCTCCTCACAGCCGCCAGAGCCATGTCTGGGAGCAGAAAGCAGGTGGGGTCTCCCCAGAGGAGCACCCAGCCCCTGAAGTCTCTACACCATTCCCGCCTCTTCCGCCAGAACCTGGGGGTGGTGGGGAGGAGAAGGTTGTGGGCGTGGAGGAGAGCCAGGCAGCCCCAAAAGAGAAGCCTGGGCCACGGCCACGTATCAACCTCCGAGGGGTCATGAGGTCCATCAGTCTCCTGGAACCCTCCTTGGAGCTGGAGAGCAGCTCAGAGGCCAGTGACATGCCAGAGGTGAGGTTGGGACTCGGGGAGCTCGGCCTGCAGGGGTGGGGACCAGAAGGAGGGAGGTGGGGAAAGACCAGGACGGCGTTTGACCGTAGGCCTGAGCAGGGCGTACCTGGGCTCGGCCTGGTCCACCCATGCAGGGTGTCCTGGGAGGACCCTGGGGGCCTGGTCCCAGCCTCCTTCACAGTCAGCCTAATACCGCTCAGCACCAGACATCTCCAGCCCATCCCATGAGTATCCCTGAAGACAGGGACCAGCCCTGTCCTGGGCTCCCGAGAGCAGCTGAGACCCAGTGAGGGCAGGTGTGGGGGCTGCAGGCACAGACTGGAGAGGGGCCACGGGGCAGGGCAGGAGGCAGCGCCTGTTTCTGGGCGAGCCAGCCCCGGCCAGGGTCACAGGCGGTTTCCAGACTGACCACAGGACTAGCTGTCTAAGGGGCAGGGCTGCCTCCCCAGGCCACGAGCTCCACAGCCACCTGCTGGCCCTGGGGGCGTCTCTAACCCCTCATGAGGGGAGGGTAAATGAATCTCCGAAGCCTCTCCTGGGTCTGAGGAGCAGCACCTCCAAGCGTTCAAGCAGTTGAGGTGCAGAGGAGTCTGTGCACTCACGCCACCCAAGTCCTGCCTAAGTGAGCCCCCTCGACGCTCAGTGCTGCGGGCCCAAGCAAAAGACTGGGAGCCAGGCCCTGTGTGGGACTCAGCGCCAAATGGCTGACTTGGAAGAAGGAGTGTCCACCGAGGGCAGGAACATTTGGGAGAGGCTTCCTGGAGGAGGTGTGGGTGGGGAAGGATAGGGAGGCATGGTGGGTTGGTGGGTGGGTGTCTGTGTAGCTAAAGGCAGGAGGTCCTCGCCCAGCACTGACACCCGCATCCACCCAGCCCAGGTCAGGGCTGGTGCAGGCATGGTTTCACCTGCTGGCTGCCTGCGCAAAGGCAGAGGAAGGATAGGAGGAGCGGAGGAGGGCAGGGAGGCCTGGGTCTCAGGGGAGCTGAGGAGGGCTGCTGGGGGCCAGAAGGAAGCTATAGGCAGGTAGGACTCAAGGAGCAGGGCAGCAGGGTGGGGGTGTCGTCCTCCCCACTGGGGAAGCATGGCTGTGGACAGCGTGGCTTTTGGTGTGTGTGCCGCAAACATTCTGCCCCTCAGCTCCTCCCGGCTCTGCTTGGTGCCCTGCCCCGAAAAGGCCTCCCATGGCCTCCATATCCTCGCGCCTCTCCAGGTTTTCTCTTCCCCTGAGTCTTCACACGAAGAGCCTCCGCAGCCCTTCCTGCAGTTCGCAAGGACCAAGGGAGGCCAGCAGGTGGGCCGGGGGCCGCAGCCGGCCCTGAAGTCCCGCCAGTCGGTGGTTGCTCTCCAGAGCGCCGCCCTGGTGGCCAGCCGGACCCGGGCCTTCCAGGAGCAGAGGCAGGGCGAGCCCGGCATTTCCTCTACGCCCAGATTCCGGAAGGTGGTGAGGCAGGCCAGCGTGGATGACAGTGGAGAGGAGGGCGACGCCTGAGTCCTCACACACGCCCATGTTCCCCTAGACACTAAATAGAGGGTCCACAGCTCCTCAGGGAAACGCCCCTCATGTCTCCGGCAGCGCCCATTCCTCTCAGCTCCTCCCACAACAGCTCCTCCCCTCACGACAGCCACACCTCCCACAGCCCTGAGTCCCAGACCCACGTCCACCTGTTGGAGGCTCAAGACTTTCTAACTGGGATGTGGTAGAGGGACTGAAGGTGCCATCAGCGGCAACCGCATCCTAGTTTCATTCTCAACTCTTGCTCTGAACATTCACCTGCAGTCACAGAATAAAAACAGCTTCCAGTGCAGAAAGGCTCCTGTCCCCCACTCCTGCCCCATCCCTATGCCTCCCATCCTCCCCCAGTTCATTCCTGGAACCAGCCAGGCCAGGCAACCCCTGGCCTCCAAAGGCAGGCAGGCCCCTCAGCCCCAGCCGCAGGAGGTTTGAGGGGTAGCAGGTTGCTGCCCTCATCCACCTCAAGCCGTCCGGGTCTTTGCTGCTGTCCCCAGGCCTCCTGCGTCACTGCGCTGGATCACAGGGCACCAGGCCAGAGAGTCTTCTTTTTGTCCTTTATGGTCTTTGGCTAGTCAGGTTTTCACAGCCTTAGAGTATCTGGCTTTGTACTGAGAAATAAAACACATTTTCATATTCGATTATTTTCAATCTGATTATGATGATGAAGCCGTCTCTATCGCAGTCAGACCCTTCTTAGCTGGCCAGGGAGGGTGGCTGCCCATTCCTCCCAGCAATTTCCTCACAGTTCCCAGGTGTCTCGATACACACCTATCTGGGGGGAGCGGCGTGTTTGGGCGTGGTGTGGGAGGAAGATTGTGTACAGAAGAGAGGAGGTCAGTGCTGTCTCCTCATCTCCTGGGGCAGAGCTGGTGAATGTTAGCTGCCCACACCTGCTCAGGCAGGTCGGGCAAGGGAACAAGTCCTCACCGGACAGCAGGCGTGTGCTTTGCTGCGAGAGCTGGAGGGAGTTACTCACGAGGAAGTGCCTACCTGGACAAGACCAAGCCTGTTCCAAAAGCGAAGATGCCTTCTGGACAGTGATGCCAGCTCTATGGCATATTTTGGACCCCAAGACTCATCTTCCTCCTGCTACAGTGCAAAAGGGCCTGATTTCCAAGCCAGCCTATTGCTACCTGGGAAGAGGGACCCTTGGTGACCCTTCTTCTCCTGCCTAGGGGTTCCTTCTGCTCAACTTTAGTGTCCAAGAAAAGTTAGTCGTTCCATCTTTTTTTTCTTTTTTTGAGGCAGTCTTGTTCTGTTGCCCAGGCTGGAGTGTAGTGGTGCAATGATGGCTCAGTACAGCCTTAAATTCCCAGGCTCGAGCGATCTTCTCACTTCAGCCTCCCGAGTAGCTGGGACCACAGGCACGTGCTACCACACCTAGCTAAGTGGTGATATCTTTGTCATTTCTTTCTTGTTTTTTGAGACAGGTCTTGCTCTGTCACCCAGAATGGAGTGCAGTGGTATGATCTTGGATTTTTTATAGCCTCAACCTCCTGGGCTCAAGTGATCCTCCCGCCTCAGCCCCCTGAGTAGCTGGGACTACCTGCACACACCACCATGCCCAGCTAATTTATATATATATATTTTTTTGTAGAGACAGGGTTTTACCATGTTGCCCAGGTTGGTCTCAAACTCCTGGGCTCAAGCAATCCACACCTCAGCCTCTCAAAGTGCTGGAATTACAGGTGTGAGCTGCCGTGCCTGGCCCATCTTTCTCACTTCTATCCCTCTTTCTAAGATTATGCTCTCTGCCCTATGATACCCTACCCTGATTTGGGGAAGGGGCTGGATTCAACTCCTTCCCTCAAAGCTGTCCTTAGAGATGGGAGCTGGCACCGAGCATTCTCAGTGATTGAGACTTCATGCCCAGTTTTAAGAATGAATCTCTCACCCAGGCCGTTGTGGGACTCCCAGCACTGCTCTAACCCTGAAGTGCCCAGTGGCAGGGGACTTGGATTCTGGCCCCAGCTAGAGTCTCTGTTTCTTTCTGTAAAACAAAGGGATTACACCTGGAAATCCCTAAGTACCCCTCTACACTTTGATGCATTTTATTTTATTTTTATTTGAGACGGGGTCTCACTCTGTCACCCAGGTTAGAGTGCAGTGGGGTGATCTCGGCTCACTGTACCCTCTGCCTCCCAGGCTCAAGAGATCCCACCTCAGGCTCCTGAGTAGCTGGGACTACACGGCCACCACGCATGGCTACACTTTGATACATTTAAACAATACATGAGGCCGGGTGCAATGGCTCATGCCTATAATCCCAGCATTTTGGGAGGCTGAGGCGGGCAGATCACCTGAGGTTGGGAGTTTGAAACCAACCTGACCAACATGGAGAAACCCCGCCTCTACAAAAAATACAAAAAAAAAAAAAAAAAAAAATTAGCCAGGTGTGGTGGTGGGAGCCTGTAATCCAAACTACTCAGGAGGCTAAGGCAGGAGAATCACTTGAACCCAGACGGTGGAGGTTGTGGTGAGCCAAGATCGCACCACTACATTCTAGCCTGGGCAACAGAGCGAGACTCTGTCTAAAAAAACAAAACGAAACAAACAAACAAAAACATGCTATCTAGACATTGCTAGAACTTAGCCTCTACCTCCCTTCCAGAAGAGGAATCGTGGGCACCTATCTGGGTGGTATGCCTAAGGGTCATAAGACGTGGGGTACAGGGAAGCTAGTTCTGACTCCTGATCCATCCTACTGAACAAACATTGGGGGCTGCCCCCCATTCTTTGGCCAACCAGGAGTCCTACCCAGGCTGCCCTTTCCGTATTCCTAGGGCTGCAGGTGGGTGGGTGGTGGTGAGAGTGTCAGGGGAAGCCAAGGCCAGGCCCTGCCCTCCTGCAGCCTGCGCATCTCAGAAGGCAGATCCGATCCGGAACTCAGAGCCACGGGACTCACTAGAATCCATGAGGATTCCAAGGAGTAAGAAGTCAGCCATCAGGAAAAGGAAGACTGGAGGGGAAACTGCATCAAAAATGCAGACAAGAGGGCGCCAGGCATTGTGGCTCACTCCCGTAATCCCAGCACTTTGGGAGGCTGAGGCAAGTGGAACGCTTGAGCTCAGGAGTTCGAGACCTGCCTGGGCAACATGGTGAAACCCCATCTCTACAAAACAAAATAAGAACCTTATGGGCTGGGCGTGGTGGCTCATGCCTGTACTCCCAGCACTTTGGGAGGCTAAGATGGTTGAATCACCTGAAATCAGGAGTTCGAGACCAGTCTGGCCAACATGACGAAACCCCATCTCTACTAAAAAAAAATTACAAAAATTAGCCGGGCGTGGTGGTGCGTGCCTGTAATCCCAGCTATTTGAGAAGCTGAGGCAGGAGAATTGCTTGAACCCGGGAGGCAGAGGTTGCAAGATGGAGATGGCACCACTGCATTCCAGCCTTGGTGACAGAGGGCGACTCTGTCTCAAAAAAAAAAAAAAAAGAACCCTATGTGTACACAAAGCTCATAGAAATTGCTAAAGGGTCAAAAAATAACAAAGAAGCATATAAAACGAAAAGTAAACTCACTCCTACTCTGTCTTCCAGTCCTTCCTGTCTACTCAGGCAATGACTGCAGCTGCCTTCGAGGCCCTCCAGTTATCCCATGCTTACATAATCAAATATATTGGTATGCATATTTTTATTTTTATTTTTGAGACAGAGTCTTTCTCTGTCACCTAGGCTGGAGTGCAATGGCGTGATCTTGGCTCACTGCAACCTCTGCCTCCGGGGTTCAAGCGATTCTCCTGCCTCAGCCTCCTGAGTAGCTGGGATTATAGGTGCCCACCACCGCACCTGGCTCTATTTTTAGTAGAGACGGGGTTTCATCATGTTGGACAGGCTGGTCTCGAACTCCTGACCTTAGGTGATCCACCCGCCTCGGCCTCCCAAAGTGCAGGGATTACAAGCGTGAGCCACTGCTCCCGGCCAGATCCTAGGTTTCTAGATTCTCATTCTTTGAGCCTAACTCGGGAGTGGGGAAGGTGGCTCCCGAGCAGTCAACTGACTGCACAGTTCCGCCCAAGGCAGGCCGTGGGTCCAGAAGTGCTCGGAGCTCGCGGGTGCGAGGATCCGGATGGCTGCTCCTCCCAGAGCCCGCTTTCAATTCCCACGGGGCACAGGAGCCCCTCAGCAGCGCGAGGGGTCGCCCAGCCCGGACGTGGAACACTTGCTGCACGACCGTGGCGCGCATCCCTCTGGAACCAGCTCCCACAATCCGAGCGTCCTCCCTCCTCCGCGTCCGGCTGTGCCCAGGCTGGGGCGGGGCCTCAGAAGCGACCGCCCTCGAGCTAGCCAGGGCAGCCCCTCGTTACGCCAACTTTTCAAACGGCAAAATCAACCGCGCTGAAGAGACTGTGCCTCCGTCTCCTCACTCCGCATCTCAGTTGCCTCCGAGAAATTATCTTTGAGACCTTCGCGGCCTCTCCTGCGCCCGCAGCGCTCGGGAGCGGGGCACCCGGACTTATCCACATCGACTGCGACGTTTGGGCGCCACCTTGTGTCCATTCCGTTACCCTCCATGGACAACCCGGAAACCACATTTCCCAGCGTGCCTAGCGCCTCTGAGCAGGCGCAAAGAGTGTTCCCTCGTTGCCATGGGAACCTCGCCCCTCTTAGAGTCCCGACAGCTTGACTCCGCAAAGCGCGAAGGTGTCGTTTCTTCCTCAGGTGCGCTGGGGCTGGGACCCGCTTTGCAGAAGGTCCGAGGGGGCGGCGTAGGGGGCTTGAGGAGAGGAGACCAAGCTGGCCTTGCCTCCGAGACCAGTGCTTCCAAATTCTCGGCGGCGTCCCGGCGTCCACACGCTCCTGAGGCCTCGGCGTTCTGAGGAGAAGGACTGGCGAGGCGACCCGGGTCCGCGAGGCCGGGGTCCGGCTGTGGCCCGCGAAGCCCCGCTCGCCTGCGCCAGCGTCTGGTCACTTCGAGCCGAGGGCCTGAGCGTGGCGGACAGGTACTCCCGGGCGCTGGCAGCCCGCGGGGAGGATTCGCGCCGCAGGTGAACGCGGAGGTAGAATCGGGCAGGGCGGTGAGTGCGCCCGAGGCTGGATCTGGCTCAGCCGCTGATGGATTCGGAACCCGGGAGGGCCCCAGGCGCTGTGGGCTTCAGTTCCTCCGCTCTGTAAAATGGGGCTTGGACTGGAATTCTAGTGCCCATTGCGATTCCGTTGCAGAGCAGGCCCTGGCTCTGTGTGACCTACCAGTTCCTTGCTCTGTAGAATAAGGAGTCTGAAACAGAAGCCTCTTCTGAGGGTGCAGTATGTCACACGCTACTGGCCTCATTGCTCCATATTGCACCCCAAGTGCAAGAAGAAAGAAGAGGACCAGAGATGATCTGAGCCAGACTCTCAGCTTAGGATCTAGAGTCAGAGAAACTTGGGTTTCTGACTTCGGACAAAGTTAGCCTCAGCTTCTTCACTTGCAAGACTGGGGATAATGTTAACACCACCTCAGATTTTTCTGGATTAAATGAGATGATGCATGTAAGGTGTTTTTTGTTTTGTTTTATTTTTGAGACGGAATCTTCCTCTGTCGCCCGGGCTGGAGTACAATGGCGCGATCTCGGCTCACTGCAACCTGTGCCTCCCAGGTTCAAGCGATTTTCCTGCCCCAGCATCCCGAGTAGCTGAGACTACAGGCCTGCGCTACCACACCCGGCTAATTTTTTGTATTTTTAGTAGAGATGGGGTTTCACCGTGTTAGCCAGGATGGTCTCAATCTTCCTGACCTCGTGATCCGCCCGCCTTGGCCTCCCAAAGTGCAGAGATTACAGGCGTGAGCCACCTAGCCCAGCCCTACCAGTTCCCCCACGACCCCCCCCACCCCCCACCCCCCGCCCCCCGCCCCGAGACGGAGTTTTGCTCTTGTTGCCCAGGCTGGAGTGCAGTGGCACGATCTCAGCTCACTGCAACATCTGCCTCCCGAGTTCAAGCGATTATCCTGCCTCAGCCTCCTGAGTAGGTGGGATTACAGGCATGCACCACCATGTCCAACTAATTTTGAATTCTTAGTAGAGATGGGGTTTCTCCATGTTGGTCATACTGGTCTCTAACTCCTGACCTCAGGTGATCTGCCCATCTCGGCCTCCCAAAGTGCTGGGATTACAAGCGTGAGTCTGGCCACATGTAAGTTTTTAGTCCAGGGACTGCATAGAGGAAGTGCTATCCCATGTCCCAGCTGTCATTTTTGATAATTTTTACAACAGTCCCTAGCCACTGTAAGACCTTTTCTTAATTTTTGAAGTCATTTTATTTCTTGGCAAATCCATTCTCCTAGGCAGGACAGTTTTTTGTTTTCTTGTTTTGAGACAGGGTCTCACTCTATGGTCCAGGCTGGAGTGCAGTGGCATGATCTCTGCCCACTGCAACCTTCTCCGCCTCCTGGGTTCAAGCGGTTATTATGCCTCAGCCTCCTGAGTAGATAGGACTACAGGCACGTGCCATCGCGCCTGGTGAATTTTTGTATTTTTTGGTAGGGATGAGGTTTCATCATTTTGGCCAGACTGGTCTCGAACTCCTGGCCTCAAGAGATCTGTCCGCCTCGGCCTCCCAAAGTGCTGGGATTACAAGCATGAGCAACCTCGCCCAGCCTGAAGTTCTTTTATTAGACTTACATGCTGTCTCAGAGCCATTCTTCTAGGGGAAGGAGGTGAATGGGCAGATCATTACAGGGCAAGGGCCATATTGTTGGCATCTTTAGTATAGTACCAGCTAATTGAGAGCCAAGGGAACGAGGTGCATAAATGGATAGGGGGTTTATGAGCCTCTTTCCCTGGAACTAAGGTGAAGAACCACGAGGGAAAGAAATTGAAGCATAGGATCACGTGGCAGTCCTCAGGACCAGTGATACCAGTGATGGATAGTCCCTTGACTCTTGTGTTCATTCTTGGCTTTTCTTTTTCTATGGCTTACTCCTTCCTGGGGAGGTTTCTCTCCCATCTGTGACCTAACTGGGAATTGGAAACTATGTCCACCATGCCAACAGATTGCCAAGGCCTGCAGCTGCTGCACAGGGAGGAAGCTGGCTTCCAGGGCCTGCCCTTCTCCAGTTCTGTCCAGGGCTGAACCTGCACTAGGAGCTAGCCTTGAAGGACACCCCTTAGAGACGGGTGTCTAATGGCCTGTAGAGGGGAGAACTACCTCAGGACCTGGGACAGCAAAAGTGGAAAAGGTCAAAAGGAGAATGGCCTGAGGACAAGTCCTGTTTCATTCATCAAAGGTCTCGATTCCCTGCTGGAGTCTTCTGTTGCTCAGAAGGTGCAGTCATCCTCAGAACAAGGAAGCTGGGGAGAGATTAAGCAGGTGCAACCAGAGAGGAGAGGAGATAGAGCACAACTGACTGTCTTTTTTGTCCCTAGATTTGGGAGACTGGAGGACATCTGGAGGCACAAATGCTCCTTTTCCTAGAGACTCAACTCAAGGTGAGCCTTTATACCATCCTTCTGGCAGTCTGTGCTCCCATCTCAGAGAGCGGTTCTTCCTTTTCATCCTTCTTTCCCAGTTCACTCCTACTCCACAGGCCGCAGGTAAGAGCCTGCAGCGTGCATCAGGATTTCCTTATAGCTAAATGCCATGTGAAGCCCGAGGAACTCCGGGCCTGGTACTTGAGAAAAGGTTATGACAGCCCAGTGCCCGCCACAGAGCCTTCTGTCTGCCTGCTTTAAAGGCATTATGGTCCTATACAATTCACTAAGCACTGGCACTTACATGAGATCTCATTTGATCTCAACAGCTGTAAGGTCTTGTGTTGCGACTTTCACTTTTCCACATGAGGGATCTGATTTCTTAGGTTGTAGGTCAGAGAACTGAATGATGCCACTAAGTCCAGTGATCTTTCCACTGCCTCCATTATCACTGACAGGATGCCATCTGTCTCCTAGTGAGAGCACTGTCCTAGGAAAACCTGAAACTAGACCAAGACTCTCCTTTTTTCCCATTTCAGCTAGAATTTCCGGCCCATTTTCCTCAGTGTTCTATCCCAGCACAGCTTCTCCCCGTCATTGGACGCATTTGATCCAAGTTTCTCACTCTCATGCCCTCAGTGATGCTGACTTGTTCTTAGGGCAGTGGGTCCCATCAGAGAGCTCGTGCTCTTCCCCTTGACTCTTCCAGGTGCGCTCTCTCCCAGGTAGGCACCCTGGGTAGCTGTGAGTCTTTAGGGAATTCTGTTTCTGGGTTAGAGAACCAGGAATAGGAAAAGTGTTCCCCCACTGGGTGGGAAAGGAAGTTAGCAAAAGTTTACCTGAAGGGATTGGCCTGCGTAGTAATGCTATACCCTATGCGACTCCGTCTCATTGGCACCCCTGACAGAGCAGCTCAGTGAGCTATAGAGGTAAAGGTAGAAGGTGAGTGTGGCAGGGAAGGTGAAAGCCCAGGCTAAAGGCTAAAGCAGGACCCCACCTGCTGGCATAACTCAAGCCAGAGCCATGGAGGTGGAGGTGGGAGACAGGTTTGGGTAAAGGAGGATGCCCCTGGGGAGAGGGAGCTGGTTATATGCATCCTACATAATTGATCTTAACATGGCCTGAGAAGGCTTGGGGCTGGTCTGGTTTGCCCAGAACAGCAAACCCAGGCAGCGCACACTGCTATGCAGCTCCTCTCTTGGTTTGTGGACTGACTCCCATCCTTTCATGGTCCTCCACCCTCTCTGGTGGCTTAGCTAGGTACCTTCTCCAGCTCTGTCTGCCATCTGAGTGTTCCTATGCCAGGCTGAACTCTGCCTTCTCAGAATGTCCTTGCTCCTGCCAAACTGAAGCTCTTATTTTCAACACAGAAATGAGAAATTGGGAGAGAAGCCAAGTGCCATGGGGCTAGAGTATGTGGTTTGGAGGCAACCAATGGAATAATTTTGGGGTCAATGGGATGCTGAGCTGATAAGCAGAGATCCTCCCCACCCCTACTGTGGTGGGTGGGGCTGTGTAGAGCAAGGCCTATATACAACAAGATCCGCAGGTGGTCCCCACTTGCCCACCTACCATCCTGCGCCAGCTTCACCCTCCACCTTGGCCCTGTTCATTCCTCTCTTCCCTCTTTCCCGCCTCTCCTCCCTCTAGGTAGTGCAAGCAGCAGCTATTGATCATGGGGGCACGTATGCTTGCCTTGCCTGTCTGCATTGAGCTTCCTGCCGGTGCCCATCTTGGCCTGCGTGTTGCAGGACTTTTAGTAGAGATGGGGTTTCACTATGTTGGCCTGTGGTCCTGATCTCTTGACCTTGTGATCTGCCCTCCTCGGCCTCCCAAAGTGCTGGGATTACAGGCGTGAGCCACCACGCCCGGCCGATTCTTCTCCTCTTAAAGAGGAAAAAAGACTCAGATAAGAGAGGAGGTTAAGGAAAGACTTGGAACTATATGGAGGCTAAATAGGAACTAAGTTGAAGGGACGCTGTCAGAGAAGAACTGAAGGTGCCAGGAGCCCAGGCTAGCTGTAAGGACCTAATGGTACCCGGGACTGGGTTGTGGGGCCAGGTGAGGCTGGTCTGATGGAGGAACTGTCCTTGGAAGGAGAATTCTGTTTCTGGCTGGATGCTTGTTTGAGTACAAGGGACTGTGAAGGATTCATTTTACAGGAAGCCTGGGATGAAACTAAACTCATTCTTTTTTCTTACGGCTCACCCCTGAGTCTTGAGCTTCAAACCAGCCCCTCCTGCTGATTTTTCCATTACTGCTAGTCTCCTATACCCAGGTGTAAACCTCATGGTAAGTCTGACTTTCCACATTTAATCAATTACCAGATTCCAATGGTCCTTCACAAAACAGTTGCCTTTTGCCCCCACTTCCTTCACCCAGCCCAAGTCCCTGTTCCCATGCCTCAGCTACTGTGACAGCCTTCCAGCTGGCTATGCCCCTCAGTCTGTCCTGAGCATCTTCACTACATAGAAGTATTAATCACTTTGCATGTGTTATTCCTAAGCTAAATGCCTTTGGTAATGCTCTCCATTGCCTGCCATGTACAATACAGACTCTCTATTCTTTTTCTTTTTCTCTTTTTTGAGACAGAGTCTCGCTCTGTCACCCCACCTGGAGTGCAGTGGCACGACCTCAGCTCACTACAACCTCCACCTCCTGGGTTCAAGAGATTTTCCTGCCTCAGCTTCCCAGGTAGCTGGGATTATAGGCACGTGCCACCGTGCCCGGCTAATTTTTGTATTTTTAGTAGAGGCAGGGTTTCACCATGTTGGCCAGGCTGGTCTTGAACTCCTGACCTTCTGATCCGCCTGCCTCGGCCTCCCAAAGTGCTAGGATTACAGGCATGAGCCACTGCGCCTGGCCCAGACTCGATTCTTTTGCTAAAGGCCTTTATCAATCTGATGCTAGCCTACCTTTCTGGCTTTATCTCCCAGAACATCCTAGTATGTATCTTTCACTCTCATCAAACTAGACTACCAACTGTTTCTTGAAAACACTTTTTCCACCTCTTCACCTTTGCTCATGCTTCTCTTTTCTGTCCAGGAGGGTCTCCTCCACCGTTCATCTCTTCATTTAAAAATATTTTTTGAGCACTTTTTAGTTTGAAAATTCAATGCAGAGAAGTTGAAAGAGTAGTGCAGTGAACAGCTATGTAACCTACACCTAGATCACCAGTTGTTATTGCCACATTTCTTTTCTCTCCCATTTTTTCCTGGACCTGTTGAAAATAAGTTGTGGGCATTATGACATTTCACTCCTAAATATTTTGGTCTGTATCTCCTCATAAGGAGGACATCATCCTACATAACTACAATCTTTTCTTTTCTTTTTTTTTTAAAGAAAAGATTGCACCCAGCCAATATTTTCTTTAAAAAAAAAAAAAAGTCTGGGACTGAGTGTGGTGGCTCATGCCTGTAATCCCAGCACTTTGGGAGGCTGAGGTGGGAGGATCGCTTGAGGCCAGGAGTTCAAGACTAGCCTGGACAGCATAGTGAGATTCCCATCTCTACAAAAATATTTAAAAATTAGGCCGGGCGCTGTGGCTCACGCCTGTAATCCCAGCACTTTGGGAGGCCGAGGCGGGTGGATCACGAGGTCAAGAGATCGAGACCATCCTGGTCAACATGGTGAAACCCCGTCTCGACTAAAAATACAAAAAATTAGCTGGGCACAGTGGCGCATGCCTGTAATCCCAGCTACTCAGAAGGCTGAGGCAGGAGAATTGCCTGAACCCAGGAGGTGGAGGTTGCGGTGAGCCGAGATCGCGCCATTGCATTCCAGCCTGGGTAACAAGAGTGAAACTCCGTCTCAAAAAAAAAAAAAAAAAAAAAAATTAGCCTGGGTTGGCCAGATGCGGTGGCTCATGCCTGTAATTCCAGCACTTTGGGAGGCCAAGGCAGGCGAGTCATGAGGTCAGGAATTCGAGACCAGCCTGGCCAACATGGTGAAACCCTGTCTCTACTAAGAACACAAAAAATTAGCTAGGCATAGTGGTGGGCGGCTGTAATCCCAGTTATTTGAGAGGCTGAGGCAGGAGAATGGCTTGAACCTGGGAGGCAGAGGTTACAGTGAGCTGACATCATGCCACTGCACTCCAGCCTGGCAACAGAGCAAGACTCTGTCTCAAAAAAAAAAAAAAAAGAAAAAAAAGATAATATGATTTTTAGGCCAGGCATGGTAGCTCATGCCTGTAATCCCAGCACTTTGAGAGTCTGAGGCAGGAAGAGCACTTGAGCCCAGGAGGTTGAGGCTACACTGAGCAATGTTCTTGTGACTGCACTCTAGCCTCAGCAACAGAGCAAGACACTATCTAAAAAAAACCAAAAAATTAAAAATTAACTGGGCATAGTAGTGTGTGCCTATAGTGCTAACTACTCAGGAGGCTGAGACAAGAGGATGGCTTGAGCCCAGGAGTTTGAGAGGCTGCGGTGAGCCATGGTTGCATCTCTGCACTCCAGCCTGGGTGACAGGGAGACATCATCTCTAAAAAAACAACAAAAAATAAAAACATGGTAAACTATACATAACATTTACTATTTTACCATTTTAAAGTATATCATTGTGGCATTACGTACATTCACAATGTCGTGTAACCATCACCACCATGCGTTTCCAGAACTTTTTCATCATCACAAACAGAAACTGTGTACCCATTGAATGATAGCTCTCCATTCCCCCTGTGTAACCTTGGTTCTGCTTTCTGTCTGTGAATTTGCCTCTTCTGATTACCTCATGTAAGTTGAGACCTACATTATTTTTCCTTTGATGCGTGGCTTATTTCACTTAACATAATGTTTTTAGGGTTCAGCCATGTTGTAGCACATGTTCAGAATTTCAGTCCTTTTTTAAGGCTGAATAATACTCTCTTGTATGGATAGGCCACTTTTGTTTATCCATTCATCTGCTGATAGACATTTGGAATGTTTTAGCCTTTGCATGTTGTGAATATGCTGCCATGAACATTGGTTTACTAGTATTGGAGTCACAGCTTTCAGTTCTTTTGTGTACATACTAAGAGTGGAATTGCTAGATAACATGGCAATTCTGTTAACTTTCTGAGGAACTGCCACACCGTTTTACAAAGTGACCCAGAAATAAAAATGCGATATTATTATCTAGACTGCAGATCATAATTACATTTCTCTAAATATCCGTATGTTTTCCATTACAGCTTTAAAAAATATCTGATTCAGGATTAGATGAGGGATCACTGATTGTATTTGGTTGCCATGTCTCTAGATTCTTCTTTAATTTAGAATAGTCTTCCTGTCATTTTGTTTTTCATGACATTGACATTTTTGAAAAATCCAAGCTAGCTGTCTTGTGGATATCCTTCAGTTTGGGTCTCTTTGAATGTTTCCTTATGATTAAATTCACGGTAAGCTTTTATGCAAGAATGCTACATAATACTACATAATAGTACAAGAATACTAAGGATGTTGCATAACATGTTCTTCCTATTTGTTGCATTACTTTAGTCATATAATGTTGCTTTATCCCATTATTGATGATACTGACTTTGTTTTATTTTTTATTTATAAATAAATATATAAATTTATTTATATAGACACACAGAGTTTCACTGTGTCACCCAGGCTAGAGTGCAGTGGCATGATTTCAGCTCAGTGCAACCTCCACCTCCTGGGTTCAAGCGATTCTCCTGCCTCAACCTTCCAAGTAGCTGGGACTACAGGCATGCACCACCACACCTGGCTCATTTTTCTATTTTTAGAAGAGTCGGGTTTTGCCATGTTGGCAACTCGAACTCCTGATTACCTCAGGTGATCCACCTGCCTCAGCCTGCCGAAGTGCTGGGATTACAGTGTCAGCCACTGCACCTGGCCTATCACCTGGGGAGGCTGAGGTGGGCAGATCACTTGAGGTCAGGAGTTTGAGATCAGCCTGACCAACGTGGAGAAAACCCATCCCTACTAAAAAATACAAAAATTAGCCAAGCATGGTGGCAGGCACCTATAATCCCAGCTACTCAGGACCCTGAGGCAGGAAGGAGAATCGCTTGAACCCGAGAGGTAAATGTTGTAGTGAGCTGAGATTACGCTGCTGCACTCCAGCCTGAGTGACAGAGCAAGACTCCAACTCAAAAAAAAAAAAAAAAAGACCCCACCTTCTAACACTATGGCATTGGGGCCTGAGCTTCCAACACATGAATTTTGGGGGACACATTCAGACCATTGTACAACTCCAGCAAACTAATGTAGACTTATGCCCAACCATATTAACTACTTTAGCTGGGCGGAGTGGCTCGTGCCTATAATCCCAGCACTTTGGGAGGCTGAGGTGGGTGATTCACCTGAGGTCAGGAGTTTGAGACCAGCCTGACCAACATGGAGAAACCCCATGTTGGTCATACTAAAATATACAAAATTAGCCGGGCATGGTGGTGCATGCCTGTAATTTCAGCTACTTGGGAAGCTGAGGCAAGAGAATCGCTTGAACCTGGGAGGCGGAGGTTGCAGTGAGCCAAGATCACACCATTGCACTCCATCCTGGGCAACAGGAGTGAAACTCTGTCTCAAAAAAAAAAAACCTACTTTAAACATAAACAGTCCAATTTAACACTCCAACTAAAAGACAGCAGCGTGGGCAGCAGTGTGAGACCCTGTCTTAAAAAAAAAATCAAGATCCAACTACATAATATCTAAAAGAAATATACAGTTAAGGCCAGGCATGGTAGCTCACGCCTGTAATCCCAGCACTTTAGGAGGCTGAGGCGAGTGGATCATGAGGTCACAAGATTGAGACCAGCCTGGCCAACATAGTGAAACCCTGTCTCTACTAAAAATACAAAAATTAGCTGGGTGTGGTGGCACACACCTATAGCCCTGGCTACTCAGGAGGCTGAGGCAGGAGAATCGCTTGAACCTGGGAGGTGGAGGTTGCAGTGAGCTGAGACTGCCACCGCACTTCATCATGGGTGACAGAGTAAGACTCCATCTCAAAAAAAAAAAAAAAGAAATAGACAGTTGACCCTTGAACAGCATGAGTTTGAGCTGCCTGGATCCACACAGGTTTTTTCAATAAATATATTGGACTATTAGTTGGAGATTTGCAACAATTTGAAAAATGCACAGATAAACCACATAGCCTAGAAATATTGAAAAAATTAAGAAAAAGTTAAGTATGTCATGAATGCATAAAATATAGCTACTGGTCTATTTTATCACTTACTACAATGAACTATAGATAAATGTATTATAAGAAGTTAAAATTGGCTGGATGAGGTTGTTCCCACCTGTAATCAGAGCACTTTGGGAGGCTGAAATGGGAGGATCACTTGAGGCACGTGCTTACAGTCATAACTACTCAGGAAGTTGAGGCAGGAGGATCACTTGAGCCCAGGAGTTTCAGGTTACAGTAAGCTGTGATCATGCCACAGCACTCCAGCCTGGGCAACATAACTAGACCCTGTCTCTACAAAAAAATTGTTTAAAAAATTAGCTGGGTATGGCAGTGCAACCTGTAGTCCCTGTTACTTGGGAGATTGAGGTAAGAGAATCACTTGAGCCCAGGAGGTTAAGGTTGCAGTGACCCATGATCATGCCACTGCACTCCAGCCTGGGTGACAGAGGGAGACCCTGTCTCAAAAAAAAAAAAAAAGAAAAAGAGGAATTGTGATGCACTATTAAATCATAACTGCATAAAATTAGTACATACTGTACTACTATAATTTTATAACCGCCTCCTGTTGCTATTGCAGTGAGTTTAATTGTTTCGAGTATCCACTTAAAATGCTGTGACACTAATTATCTCTGCATGAGCAGTTTGTCTCTCTAGTAAATTGCCTATTGCCATAAAAAAAGGTGATCTCTCACAGTTCTCTTGGATTCTTCATTGTCTTGTGCAATGCCCTAAACCTAGAATTACAGCATAGGATCCATGTGAAGTGCCACTACTCACGCTGGGAGCACTCCCAGGAAGCAGAGAAAAGTCATAACATTTCAAGAAAAGCTGAATTGCTTGATATGTTCCATAGATTGAGGTCTGTAGCTATGGTTGCCCACTATTTCAAGATAAATGAATCCAGTGTAAGGACTATTACAAAAAAAAAAGAAAGAAAGAAAAAGAAATTCATGAAGCTATACCAGTAGATGTGAAAACCTTGCACTTTTTGCAAAATACTTTTTTTTTTTGAGGTGGAATTTCACTCCTTTTTGCCCAGGTTGGAGTGCAATGGCACAATCCTGGCCCACTGCAGCCTCTGCCTCCTGGGTTCAAGCAATTCTGCTGCCTCAGACTCCTGTGTAGCTGGGATTGCAGGTGCGTACCACCACGCCTGGCTAATTTTGTATTTTTAGTAGAGATGGGGTTTTACCATGTTGGTCAGGCTGGTCTTGAACTCCTGACCTCAGGTGATCTGCCCGTCTTGGCCTCCTAAAGTGTTGGGATTACAGGCGTGAGCCACCATGCCTGGCCGCAAAATACCTTTTTATCTTATATTCAAAATGCAGCTTTTATGTGGGTGCAGGATTGTTGTAAGAACAGAACACATGTAGACTCTAATATGATTTGAGACAAAGTGAAGTCAGTATATGACAACTTAAAGCAAAAGGAAGGTGAGGATCTAGCGCTAGAGAATTTAATGCCATCAAAGGATGGTTTGATAGTTTTAGAAAGAGGTTTGGCTTTAAAAATGGGTGCAGTGACTCATGCCTGTAATCCTAGCACTTTGGGAGGCCAAGATGGGAGGACTGCTTAAGCCCAGAAGTTTGAGAGTAGCCTGTAAAACATGGCAAAACCCTATTTCTACTAAAAATTAGCCAGGCGTGGTGGCATGCACCTATAGTCCCAGCTACTTAAGAGGCTGAAGTAAGAGAATCACCTGAGCCCGAGAGGTCAAGGCTGCAATGAGCCATGCTAGTGCCACTGCACTCCAGCCTGAGCGACAGGAGTGAGATTCTGCCTCAAAAAAAAGAAAAAAGAAAAAAAAAAAGGACAAGATAACAGGAAAAGCAGCTTTTACCTACTAAGAGACAAAAGATGAATTCTGAGATGCCAATAAGAAAATAATTGAGGCCGGGTGCGGTGGCTCACACCTATAACCCCAGCACTCTGCGAGATTGAGGTGGGTAAATTGCTCGAGTTCAGTTCAAGACCAGTCTGGGCAACATGGTGAAACCCCATCTCTACTAAAAGAAAATACAAAAAATTCACCAGATATGGTGGCAAATGCCTGTAGTCCCAGCTACTCAGGAGGCTGAAGTGGGAGGATCACCTGAGCCCAGAAGGTTGAGGCTACAGTAAGCTGTGATCATGCCATTGCACTCCAGCCTGGACAATGGGAGTGAGACCTTGTCTCAAAAAAATAATAAAAAAAAAGAATTGAGGAGAAAAGGTATCTGCCTGAACTTTAATGTAGAAGAAAACAGAAAACCACAAAAGACCTTTATTAGTAAGGAAGAGAAGTAAGCAGTAGGATTTAAGGCAAGAAGAGATAGACCAACTCTCCTGTTTTGTGCAAATGCAGTCAGGTTTATGATAAAGGCTGCCCTTATCTATAAATCTGCTAACCCCCAAGCTGAAGGGAAAAGAGAAACACCAGCTGCCAATCTTTTGGTTGTATAACAAGAAAGCCTGGACAATGAGAACCATTTTTCTGGATTGATTCCATTGATACTTTGTCCCTGAAGTCAGGATGTACCTTGACAGTAAGAGATTGCCTTTTTTTGTTGTTTTTTGAGATGGAATCTTGCTCTGTCACTCAGGCTGGAGTGCAGTGGTGTGATCTTAGCTCACTATAGCCTCCACCTACTGGGTTCAAGTGATTCTTCTGTCTTAGCTTCCTGAGTAGCTGGGATTACAGGTGTCTGGCACCACTCTTGGCTAATTTTTGTATTTTTAGTAGAAACAGGGTTTCACCATGTTGGCTAGGCTGGTCTGGACCCCTGACCTCAAGTGATCCACCCGCCTCGGCCTCCCAAAGTGCTGGGATTATAGGTGTGAGCCACCACACCTGGCCTGGGATTGCCTTTTAAAACTCTCTTGTTATTGGACAATGCCCTTGGCCTTGGACCCCATCAGTTCAATACCAAAGGTGTCAAAATGGTCTTCTTGTTTCCAAGCACATTGTCTCTAATTCAGCCTCTAGATTGAGGGATCATAAGGACATTAAAGGCTCATTACACATACAGATGGCACTCTTTTGAAAGGACTGTCAACTCTACAGAAGAGAACCCTGATAGAGCATCGTGAAAGTCTGGAAGGATTATGCCATTGAAGATGCCATCATTGTTATGGAAAAAGCCATGAAAGCCATCAAGCCTGAAACAATAAATTCTTACCGGAGAATACTGTGTCCAGATGTCATGCACGATTTCACAGGATTTATGATAAAGCCAAGCTAGGAAATCATGAGAAAGATTGTGAATATGGCAAAAAAGATGGGGATGAAGGGTTTGATAGGGATCTCAGAGAAATTTAACAGCTTAGTAGACACCACACCAGACGAGTTAACAAGATGACTCGAAAGAGATGAGTGCTTCTGAACCTGTGCCAGATAAAGATGTAGAAGCATCAGTGGCAGAAAGTAAATGAACCGAGACAGTCTAGAAGGAGGATTCTGATTATTCAAGACCACTTTTGACATTTTTTTATGACATGGACCCTTCTGTGATGCAGGCACTGAAACTAAAGCAAATAGCAGAAGAAGGATTAATACTGTATAGCAGGGGTCCCCAACCCCCAGGCCATTGGAACCAGGCCATACAGCAGGAGGTGAGTGATGGGTGAGCAAGTGAACACAAGCTTCATCTGCATCCACACCTGCTCCCCATCACTTGCATTACTGCATAAGCACCACCTCTTGTCAGCTCATAGGAGAGCGAACCCCATTGTGAATTGCGCATGTGAGGGATCTAGGTTGCCAGCTCCTTATGAGGATCTAATGCCTGAATGTGTCACTGTCTTCTATCACCCCAGAAGGGACCGTCTAGTTGCAAGAAAAGCTCAGGGCTCCCACTGATTCCACATTATGTTGAGTTGTATAATTATTTCGTTATATATTACAATGTAATAATAATAGAAATAAAGCACACAATACATATAAAGTGCTTGAATCATCCCGAAACCACCGCCTTAACCCCCTCTATGGGACAAAAGTCTTCCATAAAACCAGTCCCTGGTGCCAAAAAGGTTGGGACTGCTGCTATATAGAAACATTTTTGGAGAAATAGAAGTTACAATGTATTTCCATAAAGTTACACCAGAGTGTGCCTGCCTCTCCTGCCTCCCCTTCCACCTCTTTTGCCTCTGCTGCCCCTGAGATAGCAAGACCAACCATTCTTCTTCCTCCTCTTCCTCAGCCTACTCAATGTAAAGGCGATGAAGATAAAGACCTTTATGACGATCCACTTCCACTTAATGAGTAGTAAATATGCTTCCTCTTATGATTTTTTTCTTTTCTTTTTTTGCGACAAGGTTTCACTCTCACCCAGGCTGGAGCATAGTGGTACAATCTCAGCTCACTGCACCTCAGTCTCCTGGGCTCCCAGGCTCAAAGGATCTTCCCTCAAAACCCCATCTCCAGCTGGGCATGGTGGTTCAAACCTATAATCCCAGCGCTTTGGGAGGCTGAGCTGGTTGGATTACCTGAGGTCAGGAGTTTGAGAGCAGCCTGGCCAACACAGTGAAATCCCATCTCTACTAAAAATACAAAAATTAGCTGGGTGTGGTTGCGCACGCCTGTAATTTCAGCTACTTGGGAGACTGAGGCAGGAGAATTGCTTGAACCCTGAAAGCAGAGGTTGTAGTGAGCCAAGATCATGCCACTGCACTTTAGTCTGGGCCACAGAGCAAGACTCTGTCTTAAAAAAAAAAAAAAATTTAATTAATTAAAAAACAAAAACCTGTCTCTACAAAAAATATGAAAAATCTTGCCGGGCATGGTGGCTCACGCCTGTAATCCCAGCACTTTGGGAGGCCTAGGCGTGTGGATCACCTGAGGTCGGGAGTTCAAAACCAGCCTGACCAACATGGAGAAACCCTGTCTCTATTTAAAAAATACAAAATTAGCTGGGCACAGTGGCGCATGCCTGTAATCCCAGCTATTCGAGAAGCTGAAGCAGGAGAAGCTTGAACCTGGTAGGCGGAGGTTATGGTGAGCCGAGATGGTGCCATTGCACGCCAGCGTGGGCAACAAGAGCAAAACTCTGTCTCCAAAAGAAAAGAGAAGAAAAATCAGCTGGGCACAGTGGCAATTTGGGAGGCCAAGGTGGGTGGATCACTTGAGGCCAGGAGTTCGAGACCACCCTTGCCAACATGGTGAAACCCCGTGTCTAGTAAAAATACAAAAAAAGTCCGGGTGTGGTGGCTCACGCCTGTAATCTCAGCACTTTGGGAGGCCGAGACAGGCAGATCACTTGAGGTCAGGAGTTCAAAACCAGCCTGACCAACATGGTAAAACCCTGTCTCTACTAAAAATAGAAAAAAATTAGCCAGGCGCGGTGGCCGGCACCCTGAAATCCCAGCTACTCGTGAGGCTGAGGCAGGAGAATCGCATGAACCTGGGAGATGGAGGTTGCAGTAAACCAAGATTGCACCACAGCATGCCAGCCTGTGCAATAGAACAAGACTTCGTCTCAAAAATAAATTAGCTGAGCATGGTGGGTACCTGTAGTCCTAGCTACTTGGGAGACTGAGGGATTGCTTGAGCCTGGGAGGTGGAGGTTGCAGTGAGCCAAGATCTCACCACTGCGCTCCAGCCTGGGCAATAGAGCCAGACCTTGTCTCAGTAAATCAATTAATGTAACCAACAAATACACAATTATCAGAGATTTGAAACCTTTCTATTGGTAATTGGTAGAACAACTAGACAAAAAAGCCGCTGGATATAAAAAACCTGAACAATACCGTCAACCAACTTGATATAGTTGACATTCAAGAAACTCCACCAAATATCTGCAGAATATACATTTTTTTCAAGCACACATAGAACATTACCCAAGCTAGATTATATCTAGGCCATAAGGTAAGTCTCAATATATTTCTAAAGATTAAAATCTATTGCTTGAGGCCTGGAATTCGAGACTAGCCAGGGCAATGTATTACATAGATAGACGCCCATCTCCATAAAAAGTAAAAATTTGGCCGGGCATGATGGCTCATGCCTGTAATCCCAGCACTTTGGGAGGCCGAGACAGGCAGATCACCTGAGGTCAGGAGTTCGAGACCAGCCTGACCAACATGGAGAAACTCCGTGTCTACTAAAAATACAAAATTAGTTGGGTGTGGTGGCACTTGCCTGTAATCCCAGCTACTCGGGAGTCTGAGGCAGGAGAATGGCTTGACCCTGGAAAGCGGAGGTTGTGGTGAGCTGAGATCTTGCCACTGCACTCCAGCCTGGGCAACAAGAGCAAAAAACTCCGTCTCAAAAAAAAAAAGTAAAAATCTTAGCTGAGCATGGTAGCATGTGCCTATAGTCCCAGTTACTTGGGAGATTGAAGTGGGAAGATTATTTGAGCCCAAGGACTTGGAGGCTGCAGTGAGTATGACTGTGCCACTGCACTCCAGCCTGGTTAAAGAGTGAGACCCTGTCTCTAAATAAAAAAAAAAAAGGGGGGCCAGGCGAGGTGGCTCACACCTGTAATCCTAGCACTTTGGGAGGCTCAGGCAGGTGGATCACCTGAGGTCAGGAGTTCAAGACCAGCCTGATCAACATGGTGAAACCCTATCTCTACTAAATATACAAAAATTAGCTGGCTGTGGTGGTGGGTTCTTGTAATCTCAGCTACTCAGGAGGCTGAGGCAGGAGAATCACTTGAACCCAGGAGAGGGAGGTTGCAGCGAGCTGAGATTATGCCACTGTGCTCCAGCCTGGGTGACAGAGCGAAACTCCTCAAAAACAAAAACCCCAAACAACCTCACAGAATATAAACTCTCTGATCATCTGATCACAATGAAATTAAATTAGAACAAATAATATTAATAGTAACATATCTAGAAAATCCCCAAATGTTTAGAAATTAAATAATATATTTCTAAAGAATATATTTTTAGGCCCGGTATGGTGACTCACACCTGTAATCCCAGCTCTTTGGGAGGCCGAGGAGGGAGGATCGCTTGAGGCCAGGAGTTTGAGACCAGCCTTGGCAACATAGCAAGACTGTCTCTACAAAAAATAAAGACAACCAGGCATGGTGGCACGTGCCTGTAGTTTCAGCTACTCAAGAGGCTGAGGTGGGAGAATTGCATGAGCGCAGGAGGCAAAGGCTGCAGTGAGCCGTGATTGTGGCACTACACTCCAACTTGGGTGACAGTGCAAGACCCTGTCTCATATGTACACAGAAGTATTTCTGTATACTTAATGAATCAAAGAAGAAAATACAAATGAAATGAGAAAACTGAAGCATAATTAAAGCATAGAATATCAAAATATGTGTGGTGCAGCTAAAGAAGTACTTAAAGGAAAGTTTATAATTTAAAATCCCTGTAAGAGAAAAGAGGAAGGTGTCGGGGGGACAGAGTAAGACTCTGAGTGCAGTGGTGCAATCTCAGCTCACTGCAACCTCTGCCTCCCAGATTCAAGTGATTCTCATGCCTCAAACTCCTGGCCTCAAGTGATCCACCCACCTCAGCTTCCCAAAGTACTGGGATTACAGGCAATGAGCCACCGTGACTGGTGGAAAAGTTTAAATTAATAATTCTATGCTTCTACCTTAGGAAGCTATAAAAGGCCAGGTGCGGTGGCTCACGCCTATAATCCCAGCACTTTGGGAGGCTGAGGCGGGTGGATTACGAGGTCAAGAGATCGAGACCATCCTGGTCAACATGGTGAAACCCCGTCTCTACTAAAAATACAAAAATTAGCTGGGCATGGTGGCGCGCACCTGTAGTCCCAGCTACTCGAGAGGCTGAGGTAGGAGAATTGCTTGAACTCAGGAGGCGGAGGTTGCGGTGAGCCGAGATTGCGCCATTGCACTCCAGCCTGGGTAACAAGAGCGAAACTCCATCTCAAAAAAAAAAACAAAAAAAAACAAGAAGCTATAAAAAGGCCTGGTGTGGTGACTCATGCCTGTAATCCCAGCACTTTGGGAGGCCGAGGTGGGCAGATCACCTGAGGTCGGGAGTTTGAGACCAGCCTGACCAACATGGAGAAACCCTGTCACTACTAAAAATACAAAATTAACTGGGCATGGTGGTGCATGCCTGTAATCCCAGCTACTTGGGAGGCTGAGGCAGGAGAATCGCTTGAACGCAGGAGGTGGAGGTTGTGGTGAGCCAAGATTGTGCCACTGTACTCCAGCCTGGGCAACAAGAGTGAAACTTTGTCTCAAAAAAAAAAAAAAAGTTTGGCAGTTTCTCAAAAAGTTAAATTACCATATCACCCAGCAATTCTACTCCCTGGCATATACCCAGGAGAATTGAAAACATGTTCGTACAAAAATTTGTACATGAATGTTTATAGCAGTGTTAGCCAAAACATAGAAGCAATCCAACTGTCCATTGACAGATGAATGGATAAACAAAATGTGGTATATTCCTATAATGGAATATTATTCAGCAATAAAAAGGAATGAAGTAGTTATATGCTACAAGATGGATAAACCTTGAAAACCTTATGCTAAGTGAAGGAAAGCATAAAATAATCCCATTTATATGAAATTTACAGGGCTGGGTATGGTGGCTCATGCCTGTAGTCTCAGCACTTTGGGAGACTGAAGTGGAGAGATTGCTTGAGCCCAGGAGATCAGCATGGGCAACATAATGAGATCCTCTGTACAAAAAATAAAAAATTAGCCAGGTGTGGTGACATACACCTGTAATCTTGAGGCAGAAGATCCTTTGAGCCAGGAGGCCAAGACTGCAGTGAGCTGTGATTGCACTACTGCACTCCAGCTTGGGCAACAAAGTGAGACCCTGCCTCAAAAAAAAAAAATTGTGGCTGGGCACGGTGGCTCACGCCTGTACTCCTAGCACTTTGAGAGACCGAGGTGGGTGGATTACCTGAGGTCAGGAGTTCGAGACCATCCTGCCTAACACAGTGAAACCTTGTCTCTACTAAAAATACAAAAAATTAGCCAGGTGTGGTGACACACGCCTGTAGTCCCAGCTACTCAGGAGACTGAGACAGAAGAATCGTTTGAACCTAGGAGGCGGAGGTTGCAGTGACCTGAGATCGAGTCACTGCACTCCAGCCTGGGTGACAGAGCGAGACTCCGTCTCAAAAAAAATGTAAAAAATTAATTATAAGGTCAGGCGTGGTGGCTCATGCCTGTAATCTCAGCACTTTGAGAGGCCAAGGCAGGTGGATAACCTGAGGTCGGGAGTTCGAGACCAGCCTGGACTACATGGTGAAACCCTATCTCTACTAAAAATACAAAAAATTAGGCGTGGTGGCAGGTGCCTGTAATCCCAGCTACTCAGGAGGCTGAGGCAGGAGAATCGCTTGAACCCAGGAGGCAGAGGTTGCAGTGACCCAAGATCTCGCCACCGCACTCCAGCCTAGGGAACAAGAATGAAACTCTGTCTCAAAAAAAAAAAATTATAAAAATGAAAATTTCAGAATTGACAAATCCATATAGACAGAAAGTAGATTAGTAGTTGCCAGGGAGGAATTGGAACTGACTGCCAGTGAGCACAGGGTTTCTTTCTGGGATGATGAAGATGTTACACAATTAGATGGTGGTAATGATTACACAACATAGTGAATATACTAAAAAAAAACACTGAATTTTACACTTTAAAATGGTGAATTTTGGAAGCTGGGCACAGTGGCTCATGCCTATAGTCCCAGCACTTTGGGAAGCCAAGGTGGCTGGATGGCTTGAGTTCAGGATTTGGAGACCAGTTTAGCCAGCATAGCAAAGTCCCGTCTCTACAAAAAATACAAAAATTACCCTGGCGTGGTCATGTGTGCCTGTAGTCCCAGCTACTTGGGAAGCTGAGGCTGGAGAATTGCTTGAGCCTGGGAGGTCAAGGCTGTAGTGAGCTGCAGTCCTGCCACTGCTCTCCAGCTCAGGTGACAGAGCAAGACCCTGTCTCAAAAATAAATTAGGCTGGGTGCAGGGGCTCACACCTGTAATCCCGACACTTTGGCAGGCCAAGGTGGGTGGATCACGAGGTCGGGCATTCAAGACCAGCCTGGGCAACATAGTGAAACCCCGTATCTACTAAAAATACAAAAAATTAGTCGGGTGTGGTGGTGGGCGTCTATAGTCCCAGCTACTGAGGAGGCTGAGGCAGGAGAATCACTTGAACCCAGGAGGCAGAGGTTGCAGTGAGCCAAGACTGTGCCACTGCACTCCAGCCTGGGTGACAGAGTGAGACTCTGTCTCATAAATAAATAAATATTTTCAAAAATGATGAATTTTATGTTATGTGGAGTATAGCTCAAAAAAAGAAACGAAAAGAAAAAGAAAAGAAACTGAGCACCGTGCTGTACACCTGTAGTCCCAGCTACCCAGGAGGCTGAGGTGGAAGGATTGCTTGAGCACAGGAGTTTGAGACCATCCTGGGTGACAAGTGAGACCCTGTCAAAAAGAAGAATAAGATATATATGTATAATTTTTTTTTTTTCTGAAAGGGAGTTTCACTCTTGTTGCCCAGGCTGAGGTGCAATGGCGCAATCTTGGCTCACTGCAACCTCTGCCTCCTGGTCTCAAGTGATTCTCCTGCATCAGCCTCCTGAGTAGCTGGGATTACAGGCATATGCCACCACACCTGGCTAATTTTTTATATTTTTAGTAGAGATGGGGTTTCTCCATGTTGGTCATGCTGGTCTTGAACTCCACCCACCTTGGCCTCCCAAAATGCTGGGATTACAGGCATGAGCCACCGCGCCCAGCCAAGAAAATATTGACTGATTGATTGAGACAGGGTTTCACGTCACCCAGGCTAGAGTGCAGTGGCACGATCTCAGCTCATTGCAACCTCTGCCTCTGGGTTCAAGTGATTCTCGTGCCTTAGCCTCCCGAGTAGCTGGGATTATAGGCATATGCTACAATACCCGGCTGGTTTTTTTTTTTTTTTTTTTTTTTTTTTGGTACTTTTAGTAGAGATGAGGTTTCACCATGTTGGCCAGGCTGGTCTCAAACTCCTGATCTCAAGTGATCTGCCTGCCTTAGCCTCCCAAAGTGCTGGAATTACATGTGTGAGCCACCACACTGGTATAAGAAGAAGAAAATAAAATAAGCTAGAAAAAGAACATGTTGCCGGGCGCGGTGGCTCACGCCTGTAATCCCAGCACTTTGGGAGGCCGAGGCGGGTGGATCACGAGGTCAAGAGATCGAGACCATCCTGGTCAACATGGTGAAACCCCGTCTCTACTAAAAATACAAAAAATTAGCTGGGCATGGTGGCGCATGCCTGTAATCCCAGCTACTCAGGAGGCTGAGGCAGGAGAATTGCCTGAACCCAGGAGGCGGAGGTTGCGGTGAGCCGAGATCACGCCATTGCACTCCAGCCTGGGTAACAAGTGCGAAACTCCGTCTCCAAAAAAAAAAAAAAGAAAAGAAAAAGAACAAGTTAAGTCCAAAGGAAGGAAATAATGAAGAGCAGAAATTAATGAAATAGAAAATATATAGAGGTTGGGAGCAGTGGCTTACACCTGTAATTCCAGTACTCTGGGAGGCCAAGGCAGGAGGATCGCCTGAGCCCAAAAGTTCAAGACTAGCCTGGCATAGTGAGACACCATCTCTACAAAAACTAAATTTAAAAAATTAGCTGAGCGTGATGAGGCATGCCTGTCGTCACAGCTACTTGGGAGGCTGAGGTGGGAGGAACCTTTGAGCCTAGGAAACAGAGGCTGTAGTAAGCCATGATTGTAACACTGCACTCCAGCTTGAATGACAGAATAGCATCTTGTCCAGAAAAAAGAAAAAAAGAAAATATATATATATACACACACACACACACACACAGAGGGAGAGAGAGAAAGAGAGAGAGAGAGAGAAATAGCAAAGCCAAAAGTTTATTCTTTGAAAAATAAAATAAAATTTATAAAACCATATCAAGACTGATTTAAAAAAAATACAGGCCAGTCATGGTGGCTCATGCCTGTATTCCCAACACTTTGGGAGGTCAAGGCTGGCGGATCACTTGAGGCCAGGAGTTCAAGACTAGCCTGACCAACATGGTGAAACCCTGTCTCTACTAAAAGTACAAACTATTGCCAGGCATGGTGGCTTGCACCTGTAATCCCAGCTACTCAGGAGGCTGAGGCACAAGAATCACTTGAACTTGGGAGGTGGAGGCTGCAGTGAGCTGAGATCATGCCACTGTACTCCAGGGCAACAGATTGAGATCTTGTCTCAAAAAAATAAGCATACAAACAAAAACCAAATTACCAATTATTAGTAATGAAAGACTAGATGTCAGTTTAGAATGTTAAGTATTAAGATGGTAAAAAGGAATATTGTGAACAACTTTATGGAAATAAATTTGACAACTTCAATGAAATAACCCTTTTTGAAATTTTTTATTTATTTACTTTTGAGACAGGGTCTCACTCTCTTGCCCAAGCTGGAGTGCAGTGGCAGTCATGGCTTACTGCAGCCTCCACCTCTGGGGCTCAGGTGATTCTCCAACTCCAGCCTCAGAAGTAGCTGGGACTAAAGGTGGGTGCCACCATGCCTCGCTAATTTTTTGTACTTCTTTGTAGAGACAGGGTTTTACCATGTTTTGTAGGTTGGCCTCGAACTCCTGAGCTCAAGCAATCCACTTGCCTTGGCCTCCCAAAGTGCTGGGATTATAGGTGTAAACCACTGTGCATGGCCAGAATCTTTTAAAAACCACTAGAATAAAGTGGATTTACTAAGATAACAGAATACAAAGTGAATATACAAAAATGATTTGTATTTCTGTGTTCTAGCAACAATGGAAAAATGAAAAAAAATTTAAATCCACTTATAATAGAATAAAAACATTATTAGGAATAAATTTAGCCAAAGACAAGCAAGACTTCTACACTTAAAACTAGGCTGGTACAGTGGCATATGACTATAGTCTCAGCACTTTGGGAGGCTGAGGCAGGAGGATCACTTGAATACAGGAGTTCCAGACCACAGACCAGCCTGGGTGACATAGTGAGACCCTGTCTACAAACAAGACAAAAAAACACCAGTTTTTAAAAACTGACTAACTCTATTTGATTTCAAGCTTTATTGCGAAGCTACACAAATCCAGACAGTGTGATGTTGAGATAAACATATCAATATGAAAGAATAGAGAGGGTAGCAGTAGTCCCAAACTTATATGGCCAAATTATTTTTGATGACAGTGTCAAGGTAATTAAGTGGGTAAAAGGTCTTTGAATGAATGGGGCTGAAACTGTATATCCACATTAAAAAGAAAAAAATCTTTTTGAACCTTGAACTCTACCTCTAAATGAAATAGAAAATACACAAAAAAGTGGAGAAAATTAGCAAAGCCAAAAGTTGGTTTCTTGAAATAAATTAATAAAATGAATGAGTCCCTAGTAAGACTGAGAAATAAAGAGAAAAAATACAAATCACCAGTTATCAGGAATGAAACAGTGAAAATTAATTCAAAATAGATTTTAAACCTTTAGGTTTAAAAGCTAAAACAATGAAATATCTGGAAAAAAATAGAAAGTATTTGTTACTTTGAGGTAGCTAAACATTTCTTAGGACATAAAAGAGTAATAATTTTTAAAAATGATAAATTGGATTTCATTTAAAAACTTTGGGCTGGGGGTGGTGGCTCACACCTGTAATCCCAGCACTTTGGGAGGCTGACATGGGCAGATCATGTGAGGTCAGGAGTTTGAGACCAGCCTGGCCAAAATGTTGGAATCCTGTCTCTACTAAAAATAAAAAAAATTAGCCAGGTGTGGTGGTGCGTGCCTGTAATCCCCACTACTTGGGAGGCTGAAGTAGGAGAATTGCTTGAACCCACTAGGCGGAGGTTCCAGCGAGCTGAGATCGCGCCATCTGAGCAACAAGAGCAAAACTCAATCTCTCTCTCTCTCTCTCTCTCTCTCTCTCTCTCTCTCTCTCTCTCTCTCTCACACACACACACACATACACACTCTTACTTTAGAACTTTGGTTCTGCAAAAGACACTATTAAGAAAAAAATTCCTAGCCAGTGCGGTGGCTCACGCCTATAATCCCAGCACTTTGAGAGGCCGAGGTGGGCAGATCACCTGAGGTTGGGAGTTCCAGACCAGCCCGACCAATATTGTGAAACTCTGTCTCTACTAAAAATACAAAAATTAGCTGGGCATGGTGGCACATGCCTGTAATCCCAGCTACTCAGGAGGCTGAGGTGGGAGAATTGCTTGAACCTGGGAAGTGGAGGTTTCAGTGAGCTGAGATTGTGCCACTGTACTCCAGCCTGGGAGACAGAGGGAGACCCTGTCTCAAAAAAAAAAAGAAAAGAAAAAAATTCCTGGCCAGGAATGGTGGCTTAAACCTGTAATCCCAGCACTTTGGGAAGCTGAGGTGGGTGGATCACTTGAGGCCAGGATCCACCTTATATGGAGAAACTCTGTCTCTATTAAAAATACAAAATTAGTTGGGCGTAGTGGCACATGCCTGTAATCCCAGCTACTGGGGAGGCTGAGGCAGGAGAATTGCTTGAACCTGGGAGGCAGAGGTTGTCTTCAGTAAGCTGAGATCATGCCATTGCACTTCAGCCTGGACAACAAGAATGAAACTCTGTCTCAAAAGAAAAAAAAAAATTCGAGACCAGCCTGGTCAACATGGTGAAACCCCGTCTCTACTAAAATTACAAAAATTAGCCAGGTGTGGTGGCACGCACCTGTAATTCCAGCTACTCGGGAGGCTGAGGCAGGAGAATCCCTTGAATCTGGGAGGAGGAGGTTGCAGTGAGCTGAGATCATCCCACTGCACTCTAGCTTGGGTGACAAAGCAAGACTCTTGTCTAAAAAAAAAAAAAAAAACTTCAAAAATTTTGTATGGAACTACTAAAGACCCCAAATAGCCAAAACAATCTTAAGCAAAAATAACAAAGCTGGAGGCATCACACTACCTGAGTTCAAAATATACTACAAAACTATAGTAATCAAAACAGCATGGTACAGGCATAAAACATACACATAGACCAATGGAACAGTGTAGAGAACCCAGAAATAAATCCACACAACTGATTTTTGGCAAAGGTGCCAAGAATATACATTGGGGAAAAGATAGTCTCTTCAATAAATGATGCTGGGAAAACTGGATATCTGCATTCAGAAGAATGACAAAAATTAACTCAAAATGGATTAAAGACTTAAATGTAAGACCTCAAACTATAAAACTACTAGAAGCAAACACAGAGTAAATGCTTCATGACATTGGCCTAGGCAAGGATTTTTGAGATAGGACCTCAAAAGCACAGGCAACAAAAGCAAAAGTAGACCAATGGATTACATCAAACAAAAACCTTCTGCACAGCAAAGAAAACAACAGAGCATGGCCAGGCACAGTGGCTCACACTTCTAGTCCCAGCTACTCAGGAGGCTGAGGTGGGAGGGTGTATTAGGCCCAAAAGTTTGAGGCTGCAGTGAACTGTGATTGTGCCATTACACTCCAGCCTGGGCAACAGAGCAAGACTCCATCTCAAAAATATATATATAAAATGGTAGAACCACTTTGGAAAACAGACTGGCAGTTTACTCTAAATTTAAATATATGTATGGTATACAACCTAGCAATCTGATTCTTTGGCATTTAGCCAAGAGAAATGAAAACCTGCCCACACAAAGACTCATACATGAATGTTTATAACAGCTCGATCCATCAGAGTCTAAAACTGGAAACAACCCAAATGTTCATCAACTGATAAATGGGCAAGTACATTTTAGTAGAGTCACACAATGGAATATTATTCAGCAACAAAAGTAAATGAACTAGGCTGGGCATGGTGGCTCATGCCAGTAATCCCAGCCCTTTGGGAGGCTGAGGCAGGAGGATTGCTTGAGTCTGGAGTTCAAGACCAGCCCAAGCAATATAGAACTAACTTTTTTTTTTTTTTTTTTTTTTTTTACAAAGAGATGATGTTTCACTCTGTTGCTCAGGCTGGTCTCAAACTCTCTTGGACTCAAGCAGTCCTCCTGCCTTGGCCTCCCAACATGCTGGGAATACAGGCATAAGTCACTGCACTTGGCCCTTATTTTTTTTTGGAGACAGAGACTTGCTCTGTCACCTAGGCTGGAGTGCAATGGTGCAGTCACAGCTCACTACAGCCTCTACCTACCAGGCTCAAGGAGTCCTCCCCAACTTCAGCCTCCCAAGTAGCTGGGACCATAGGTGCAAGCCACCACAGTGGGCTAATTTTTTAAAATTTTTGCAGAGACAGGATTTTGCTATGTTGCCTGGGCCAGACTTGAACTCCAGGCCTCAAGCAACTTCCCGCCTTGGCCCCCCAAAGATTTGGGATTACAGGTGTGAGCCACTGCATCTGGCTCAGTCCCTTACAGATGATAGATTTTTAGGCTATTTATATTCTTTGCTATCACAAAGAGTTTTATAATAAATAACCTTATATATGTTATTTTACACATACTAATGTATCTGTAGGATAAATTTCTAGATACAAACTGAAAAGTCTAGTTGCATTTGTAATTTTAATAAATAATGCCAAATTAGTGTCCTTGGAGTTGTACAAGTATATACTCCAGCATTGTGAGACTGTAATAGTCAGATCCTGGCCAGCCATCCTCCCGAGAGCATGTTGAGAAATGGGCTGGATGGCCCATTGTGATGATGGACGTCTCTACTCTGCACCTCGAAGGGCCTCACCTGAGCACTCCACGGCCAGCCCAGTGGAGACACAGGCTTCAAATCAGGAAATGAAAAGGGCCTGCTTCTGCAATTGACAGCTTTGATGCCTTCCTCACTGAGAAGGTCCTAGGAAAAGATGACTCCTGCCATTAAGACCACACAACCCCCATGGAGAAGTGACTTAGAGCCCAAATTTGTGGGAGAGTTGCACTCACAACTCTCACACAAATGATTCTTATGGGCTAGACAGGATCAAAAAGTAGGTATGAGTGAAGTGGGAAGGTTCAGTTAGCTATTTTTTTTTTTTTTTTTTTGTAGAGACAGGATCCCCCTTTGTTGCCCAGGCTGGTCTCAAACTCCTGGGCTCAACTGATCTTCCTGCCTCAGCCTCCCAAAGTGCTAGGATTATGGGTGTAAGCCACTGCACCCAAACTCAGCCAGCTTTGAGCGCATACTATGTAGCCAAGCTTGTGTTAGGTATACACCAACAGAGATAAAAAAACATTCTCTAGCATAGGAGACAAGCTAGAATATTGTGGCAATGTGACATGCTGTAATAAAACAGAAACAAGTTACCATGGAGAGCAGAGGGGGAATCCTTAACTCTCTTCAGGGAAGGCTGCACAGAGGCAGAAACATCCTGCAGTCAAAGGCAGGGCCTGCAGGCATAGGAGCCATTGGCGCCTCTGGGTAAGATGAAGGGGCGTCCACAAGGTCAGGACAGGGAGGCTCACATCCCAGAGGGAGTTCCTAGGAGATACCTTTTCCTTCAAGAGACAAAGGACCAAAATTAGGCTTAAGAAGCACTCAGACCCCAACACACAGTGTACTGTCCCTTGTCTACCTTGTGACACCCCCACTCATCCTTACATTCTCAGCTGAAGGGTTGCCACTGGCCAGGCCCGTGACTGTCTTGCAGCATTGTTTGAAATTTACCTGCATGTCTGTTTTCTGTCTCCGTACTACAGTGAGCTCTTAGGGCCCAAGGCCTGGGGTTCTAACCATTTGCATCTGCCGTGACTAGCACAAAGTTAGTTTTCTAGTTTAGGACTCACGTCGATAAACTGGAGACCTACCTGCTTGGAAAACTAAGAATCATTTTGAGAATCTCTGGAGTCCCAGAGGTGGCGGTAACCCAAATTGGCCTCCAGCTGGCACTGTCGTAGTTTTCTTCTGTTTCCAGACCAATTCAGAAACCTGCTCCTTTCCCATGTTGACTTTAATTTCTTGGTAAATTAGCTCCTTAAACCTTCAAGCTACTAGTGAGTTTGTCTGAGGGTGGATAAATGTTGCCACACCTGAGTCAATAAAGGATGAATCAGTGTAGCCTTCACGGAGGGGTGTGGTACTGGTAGTTACCATGACAGCCGGAGACACCAGAGAGAACTACGAAATGGGGACAGAGGGAAGCAGGCAGTGTAGGAATGGAGTGAGGGCATGTCCTCTCCATGCTTCCTGACAGCATCTTCCTTGATGTCTCTGCAGCATCACACCGGTGGCCTCTATGACACTGCTCTGCCTTGGTTCTCCTGCCCTCTTAGCACTCTCCCCTCTGGTTTGCTGGATCTTCTTCCACCATTTTCTGGAGAAATTTTCCCAGTGCTATGCTTGGTCTTCTCTTTGCCTGTGTCTCTTTAATCTCTCATCTGTGCGCATAGGTCAGTTCTGTGCAGGTGATTTCCTTCTCCCCTGGATACTGCCCCTCCCCTTACCTCTCTGCTGGACTTGAGCTCTCTTTCCATTTCCTACCAGATGTTTCCATTTGGGTGTCCTGTCGTCATCTCAAACCAAACATGTAGAAAATTGAGCCTGTCTTCCCCCTCCCCGTTTCCATTTTTCTTCCCATGGCATCAGTGTTCTCTCACCCACCCAAACTCAAAACCTGAGTCATATTTGACACCTCCTCCCCATTCTTCCCTTCCCAAATGCAAGTTTTGCCAGCTTGCTTTGCAACATCTCTTACAGTTCTTTGTCCTTTCTATTCTGTCTGCTAATCTAGCATCTTAGTACCCCATGTCTTGAATATTTAATAGCTTCTCACTTGGTCACCTTGCTTACTGTTTCTTCTCCATCTAGTTTCTCTCTCATACCTAGCTAGACATAATTTCCAGGATGATTACTTCTACCCTCTCTCCTGCTCAGAAACCTTCAGGTGCTCTCATCACCATATATGAAGTCCAGACTCCTTAGCCTCAGGCCCAAGAGCCTTTTTTTTTTTTTTTTTTTGGCCCCAGCCTGCCTCACTTAATCCTACATGATTAAGAATACAGGGACTCTAGGATCAAACACTATCTCTGACTTTTACATGCTGTGTGACCTGGGCAACTACTTAACTGGTCTGTGCTGGAGTTTCCTCTTTAAGTGGTTTTTTTTTTTTTTTAGAGACGGGTTCAAAACGGGCCAGGCTGGTTTTGAACTCCTGACCTCAAGTGATCTACCTGCCTTGGCCACCCAAAGTGCTAGGATTACAAGTGTGAGTTACCATGCCTGGCCTTTTAAAAAAATTTTTTTGAGATGGAGTCTCACTCTGTTACCCAGGCTGGAGTACAGTGGCATGATCTCTGCTCACTGCAACCTGTGCCTTCCGGGATCAAGCGATTCTCCTGCCTCAGCCTCCTGAGTAGCTGAGATTACAGGTGTGTGCCACCACACCCAGCTTATTTTTGTATTTTAGTACAGACGGGGTTTCGCCAGCATGGTGAGCTGAGATCACACCACTGCACTCCAGCCTGGGTAACAGAGCGAGACTCTGTCTCAAAAAAAAAAAAGTTTTATACTCATTTCTAGGGTTTTGATGACTCAGTAAGCACTTAAATGCTATATTTTTCTGATTTTATGTGCAAACCTCTGTGGTTTTCACAGAGGGAGTGGTGTATACTTCACAGCTCTGCATGCCTAGCCCGTGGCACACACATCATTCCCTCCTGCTTGCCTTTGTTCAGCCCATTCCCTCAGTCTGGAACACTGTTCTCTGGCTGGGTGAGGCAGTTCACTCCTGTCATCCCAGCACTTTAGGAAGCCAAGGCAGGAGGATTGCTTGGCCTCAGGAGTTTGAGACCAGCCTGGGCAACATAGTGAGACTATCTCAAAAAACAGAAAAAAAATTTTTTTAGTTAGCTGTGAATGACATGTGGCTGTAGTCCCAGCTGCTTGGGAGACCAAGGCAGGAGGATGGCTTGAGCCTGGGAGTTTGAGGCTGCAGTGAGCCATGATTGCACCACTGTACTCCCATACAACAGAGCAAGACCCGTCTCTCTCTGTCTCTCTCTCTCTCTCTACCTACATATATATGTATGTGTGTGTGTGTGTGTGTGTGTATTTGCTTTTTGTATTTCTGAAGTGCTGTTCAAACTGAATGAGGTGGTGGTAGATGTTCCAGGGGTACTTGAAAGCAGCCATAGGCCACACATGGCACATCTTCCTGGAGACCTCATTTACTTAATTATAAATAATTTCACCTACATTTATGTTAATATAACTACTCCGAGCCGGATGCGATGGCTCACGCCTGTAATTGCAGCACTTTGGGAGGCTGGGGCGGGTGAATTACTTGAGGTCAGGAGTTTGAGACCAGCCTGGCCAACATGATGAAACCCCATCTCTACCAAAAATACAAAAATTAGCCAGGCGCGGTGGTGGGCACCTGTAATCCCAGCTGAGGCATGAGAATTGCTTGAACCCAGGAGGCAGAGGTTGCAGTGAGCCAAGGTCATGCCATTGTACTCCAGCCTGGGCGACAGAGCGAGACTGTCAAAAAAGAAGTACAACTACTCCAGACATACAGAGTAGAATGCAAAATTGGTGAAAGAAACCACTAAGAACATTCCCCATGGCGCTGTCCCCTGCAGTGGAAAGGTGGAAAGGTGAGAAGCAGGGACCCCTGATTAGAAGGGACTAGGTGTAGGGCCGGGCGCGGTGGCTCATGCCTGTAATCCCAGCACTTTGGGAGGCCGAGGCAGGTGGATCACGAAGTCAAGAGATCGAGACCATCCTGGTCAACATGGTGAAACCCCGTCTCTACTAAAAATACAAAAAATTAGCTGGGCATGGTGGCACGTGCCTGCAATCCCAGCTACTCAGGAGGCTGAGGCAGGAGAATTGCCTGAACCCAGGAGGCGGAGGTTGCGGTGAGCCGAGATCGCGCCATTGCACTCCAGCCTGGGTAACAAGAGCGAAACTCCGTCTCAAAAAAAAAAAAAAAAAAAAAAAAAAAGGGGGCTAGGTGCAGATGAGGTACAGCAGGGGTAATATCAATGCAGTCGGGGGGAGGTGGCAGTCCTTGTCACCCATGGTGCTCTCTTCTTTCTGAGAACTCAGACAATTCAGTGTCTCTGCCACTCCTAGGTTGCCTCGGGAAAGCACTCGTATTACATGGTTTTCTAACTTTCCACATGTGTAGTCCTTATCTCCTCAAAAACATTCTTATCCTACAATATCTGGAGTGCAGGTGTGGGGTGAATTCAGGCCCTGGTGTTTGCTGATTGAGCAAGGCACTTTTCCTCTCAGCCTTGGTTTCCTTATCTGCAAAACATGGATAATACTTCCCTAATGAGGTTGTTCTGAGGATTCAACTAGATAACATTTGTGCAGCATTTAGCACAGCAGATGGCATGGATGGGCACTTAGTAAACATCAGAGCCCTCCCAGCAGTGCCAGGCTCTTAGTAAACATCTGATTCTTGAATATTCCCATCCCCAAATTATCCCCCTACCTGCAGCTCCTCCCACATTCTCTGCCTCCCTTCCTGTCACAGTGCATGTATCTACTGAAGGCCACCCTCTTCCCATGTCCTGGTTTCTGGCCCTCCTCACCCTCACAAAGACCTCACTCACACAACTGCCTCCTCATCTCCTGTAGCCTCAGGTTCCCTCCCTACTGGATCTCTCAGAGCACTTCATCTCTCTCTACACTCACTCAGGGCATCTCATCCACTGTTGCGGCTTTCAAGGCCATCTAAAAGATTCCCAAGTTTGTATTTTAAACCTAGAATGCCTCAGAATCCGAGACTTACATATCCATTGCCTACATCTCATGTCCCCTTGGAAGTGGCACAGATACTTCAGCAAGTCTAAAATGGAGCTCCAGATTCCTGCCCCACCCTTACCACAAGGTTTCCCATCTTAGTAATGAGACCTCTGTCCTTCCAGTCGCCCAAACCAAAACCTTTGGAGTTATTCTTGGCTCCTCCCTCTTAAATCTCACAGTCGACCAATAGGCTAGTCCAGCCAGTCAGCTATTCCTTCAAAATACAGAGAGCATCTGGCCACTTCTGAGCAGCCCACCTCCTCACACTGGTCCAGATCACCAGCATCTCTCACGAGGCTGACTTCAGTAGCCTCCTGAGTGGTTTTGCTATCTCCGTTTCCCCCAACTCCACAATCTGATTTCCACCAACAGAGTAATGTTTTCGAAACACAAGCTTGTATCATTTATTGGCTTCAAGCCTTCCAGTATCTTCCCCCTCACTCAGAATCAAATCCAGATTTCTTATCATGGCCTGCAAGGCCCTAGGGACCAGCCTGCTGCCTGTCTGCCTTCAATTGCCACTACCCTCCCTTGCTCCCTGGGCCCTGGCCTCACTGGCCTCCTCCAAGCCTTTCCTGGAACAGGCTGGAAACACTCCTCCCTCCGTGAGCTTCTCCTTGTTGTTTCTTTTGTCTGGAACACTCAGGTGCAGACCTTGCTCCCTTCCTTCCTTCAGGTCTCTGCTCAAATGCCACCTTAGCAGAGGGCCTTCCCTGACCAGTCTGTACCATAGCACACCTGGCATCCTCAGACCCTTTCTGATCCCAACTCTGATTTGGCTTACTATGGACGCTACCTGACACCATTAACTTATGTGTTTGCTTTTGTCCATCTCCTGACCATCAGTAACACCCCAAGGGGATCTTTGGTGCCTGGCACATAGTGAGTGCTCAGCAGCTGGGCAGGAAGTGTGGCATAGGCTGGAAGAGCTTAATGCAGTGGCCCCAAGTCATGCCCTGCCTCTTGCCTGCTGTGTACTTTTGGGCAACTTTACTTAGCCTTTCTTAGTTTCAGTTTCCCTCTCTGTAAAACCTATCTGGAAGGTTTTTTTAGGAGGGTTAGAGATAATACATTTAAAGTACCCGAGACATGATCAGTGCTCAGTAAGACAGGGGCTACAAAGGCTGCTTAGCTGCTCTATAGGCCTGTTTCCAAGAAGTTACTAGTGCTGCCTCCACCTGCCCCCAGGATGGAGGGCTGCAGTACTAGAAGCAGTTACTGACTCTACTCTCTGTGTCCTGACCAGGGTCCCCTGAGCATTGTTTCTGGCTCCAGCCAGTTCTCCTCCATCCCCCAGCACCATCAGTTTCTTACCAAAGCCCCTTAGATGATAGCCATGTCTGAGCAGGTCCTGCAAGTTGAGACCCTCCTCAGCCCTGCTTTGGATCAAGGTGGCCCCCGATGTGGGAAGCTGAGGTGCTTGCTGGGAATGTATAGATAAGTTTAGGCTTTATGAGCCATGGGACCCATGGGTCCTTCTCTGGCAAAGTGTCCGTGTTTGTGAGGTGGGCACCACTTAGCAAGCCAGGTCTCTGGCCCAGCTATTCGGGGAAGGTGAGTCAAGAGTAGTTTCCCTATGGGCCACCAGGGGGCACCAGAGGTTGCTTGGCTCTTGCGAGGACTTGATCTGTCTCTTAAGGTATCTGTCGCCTCCCTCTCAGGCCTAGGACTTTCTTGAAGGAAAAGCGATGTGGTGATGGCTCTCCTATCTCCTAAGTTGCTCGGGACTACCAGTCAAAGCAGGGCCACAGTAAAGGACTGAAGGTCAGGATTCCAGGCTCAGTGTTCTTTATTGATAAGCATTAGTGAACCCCTTGCTCTGGGAGCTCAGCCAGTCCTGCTCTCAGATTCCTAGCCTTAGATGGGACAGCATCTTTGCCTCATGGATCAACTGTCCATGTCTGGCTGTGTCTAACTTGCCACACCATGGGTCAGGGAGGCAGGCAGCAGGTATTGGAAGGCAATGGCCAGGTCCTTTTCCCCAAGACCACTCCCCATCTAGGACCGCTTTGCTTCAGCTGTGCTGGCTCTCCCAGGGGGCTCTGGGAGCCTGCTGGTTAGATGGAGGAGCTGAGCCTCGAACACCTCCAAGTTCCGCCTGCTGAGGGTCCCTCCACCGCGGGGGCTGAGCTGAGTAGGAGCAGTGGGCTCTCGCTTCTGTCCTGAGGTTCTTGGGTGGTGAGCAGGAGAGCCAAGGGCAGGAGGTCCTAGGCCTCATAAGGGATAGAGATGCCAGAGGCTGTGGAAGACAGGGTAGGAGGGAGGGATACCCCAGAAAGAGAGAGAGAGAGAGAGAGAGAGAGAGAGAGAGAGAGAGAATCAGTTGAGTCCCTGGATCTGATTTCACCAGCTCATTCTTGGCCATGCCCATAGTCCTTGGGAAACCCCTCAGTTCTAAATAGATAGTTCCTTGGGTCCTAGGTGTGTATCTTTGCCCCCCACTAGCTCGTACAGGTAAGAATTATTACAGCAACATGTCCTTCTGAGCTAGGCACCTTGTAGAACCTTCTTGCCTACTCAGCAAGGCCCTGCAACCCTGCATGCATTTCTCCCTCAGGTCAGGGCAGCAGGATGGTGGTGCCTGGAGAAGGCCCTGGCTTCCCTGAAAGCCCTCCCGGCCTGTCTCTGACCTGCACTGGAAGCGGGGGTCTCCGGGGTGGGTCTTCAGCACCTGCCACACCTCTGGGGGAGGCTCCAAGCCCAGCAGCTTGGCCCGACACCAGCGCTGCAGCCGTGTGATCCCTGCCGGGGTGGGAAAAAGACTCTGGAGCCTCGTGGCGGGTGGGGTAGAGTCTGAGCTGGAGAATGTGTGTGTTGTGGGGGAGACAGTGCCCGAGGGTCACAGTCACACGGGCGCTTGGGTGGCTTCAGAGACGTGGGTGACGGGACTGGCTGGGAGAGGCGCCTCCGTGAGGCTGGGTGGGTTCTCACCGGTGCAGGGCCCATACTGCCAGGCCAGGTCAAACTGCCTCAGCAGCTGCAGCTCCGCCTCGTCCTCGTTGGGGGGCTGGGGCTCCTCCTCTGCAATGACAGCTGCTCCTCAGTGCGAGGCTGGCCTCAGTCTCCTGTCCCTCGCCTCCCAGCCGTGCCATGTCCCCAGCCTTCCTCACCACCCCTTTGCCTCTGCCGTCCCGCAGCTAGACCTGGTGTTGGGAGGGATGGACATGCCACCCTTCCCCTTCCATCTGCCCCCTCCGCCCACGTCCTCTATGCCCCTCCGTGTCCACTCCTCCTGCCTCCCTCACACCTCAGAGACCTAGCTCGGGTGCCAGCTCCCCCTTGCTGTGCCCAGCGGGCCCCTCCTTCCTCTTCACAACCGGGTAGGAGTCAGTGATGAGCCGCTTCCGGCCCATGGCGGCCACCCAAGCAGGCAGAGAAGGAGGCGACTGCGGGGAAGAGGAGAGACCGGCCAGTGGGCGCGAGAAAGACAGCTGCTGAGAGAGACAGACGGGGCCAGGCCAGCGGCGGGCAGACGAGATGACCCAGACAAGCCGAGAGAGGAAATCGCTGGGGTCCAGGGAGGGATACCTCGCCCACCCCCACAAGCACGCAAACAGCAAAGACTTCATCCAATGGCAGGCCGCCTCTGTGGGGCGGGACCCTGGCTCTAGCCAATGGCAGATAGTACAGGATGAGGGGCGGGGCAGCGCGGCAGCTGTGGGCCATGGGAGGAGGGGCAGGCTGGGGAGGGGGACCTGTCAGGATGCCCCGACTTTACCACCTCCCCCGGCCCCCATTGGTCTGCTGTGGGTCCCGAGAGACTTGAAGAGTTATCCTCAGCCTCTCACTTCCCGTTTTCCCTTCCTAGGCAAATGTTCTTTTCAGCTTCGCTAATCCCCGTGGCCAGTTTGTAACTCCCCAGAGCCCAGCTGGAGCCTTCAGTCGGTCCTTTGGCCCGCCCAGCGTTGTGGGGGCAGGTCTGGAGGTCTGAAGAGAGTTTGGGCTAATCCAGGCCCCTTCCCTGCTCCTACCCAACCCCCACCGGCCCCAGGAGACCTGGCTGGAGAATCCCAAAGGCTCTGAAACCTCCTTTCTCACAGTCTGTGCCCAGAGATGCTGCCCATTCTTAGTCCGCGTAAGCGTTTGCCTTTTTACCTCTCCTGGGGTCCCAAGTCCTCCGCGGCCCGCCCCATCAGTCAGGAAGATTCCATACTGAGTAGGAAGGCAGAGCAAAGGTCTGCTCCCCCAATCACAATGTGTTTGGATGCCCAGTTAGATCTTCTTTGGCAAAATCTGCCCTGTCTCTCACAATCATGTGAGTCTGAGAATAAAATATTAACAATAAACCTAACACTCATATTGCACGTACCATGTGCCAAGTTCTGTTCTAAGCACTTTCCCACATATTAACTCAATTAAAATAGATGTCAAAAAGTTTTTGAAAGTAGGAAGTATAGCTAAATGATTATCACTGCTGATAGTCACAGGCATTGTAGGGCCCCAATCAAACTAGTTTCTCTTGCGCCCCAGGAGCTCACAGTCTTACAAGGGAGACTGATGCACGGTTGTAAAAGAGAGGCTATAATTCCTATCAGAAGAGGCAAAGGGTGGGTCAGAGATTGGTTAGGACCACAGGGATGATTAGCATTGGAAGGCCTCCTGGAGGAGGTGGACTGCTGTAAACAATGTCTCTCAATTCTCCACCCATGACCTTTGTCCCTTGGGCTCCTGTCATCACTGACTCACCCCTACTGTTGCCTCCCCCTCACCAACTTCCTGGCAGCAGGCAAAAGTACTGGCCAGTGGGTCTGGGAACCAGCACAGTGACCAGCCCAGCTCTAATCACCCTCCAGAGATCCCATCCGGTTCTTCCTTCCAGGGATACCGGGAGGGTGGGGCACAGACTCCTGGGCTGCTGACTGCTCAGAGGCCTCTCCCTCCTCCTTGCCCTGCTCTGGAGTCTGGGTGCTCTGCACTGGAAGAGGGCTAAGCCCCTGGTGCAGGTGGGAACAAGATGGGAAGCTGCTCTGGAGAGGAGACCACCAAAGAGGAGGCAGAGGAGCAGGCTATGTCTTCAGGGTCCGCATCCTGCCTGGCTCTCCCCATTGGTTTCCTGGAGGAGGGTTGGTGGAGGAGGGATCTTGTGGGGGCACTGCATGGAGCTGGAGGGCCCTTTCTGCTGTCTTGTTTGGGCTGGGTCTGGTCTCATCCCCCGATCTGCCTTGTGGACTAAGTGGGACCCACATTCAGGGAGACAGTGTCCCTGTGGAGTTGAGGATGGAAGCAGGGAGGCTTTCTCCACCAGGGCAGGGAAGGGCCTAGGTGCTGAGTCTGGGTCAGCCACTGAGCACGCTAGGGAGGGATGGTGCCTATGCTCTTCAGGATTGACTACCCCCTCCCCAGAGGGCCTCAGCCAGGGCTCCTGGGCTGTTTCCAGAAGTGTGTGGCACCCACCTCCGGAGGCCACCAAGCCTGAGGGAGTAGGGAGCCATGGGTGTGGCAGACCCCTCCTCATTCCTAGTCCCTCCCACCCTTGAAAGCTGATAGCCGTGGGGCCCTGCCACCGCCCAGGGAGCGTGAAATGGGGTGTGCCCCCAGGCAGCCACAGCAGCTCCTACTGCCGCCTGGGCCTCTTGCCTTTTCTCCTTGGGCAGCCTCTGGCATCCTGAGCTGCTGCTCTGTGGATGTTGGCTGGGCCATCTCCATCAGCTTCCCCAACTTTGCCTGGCCCAGGCCCCCACCAAACCTGGACGATGTCTCCCTCAGGCTTCAGCTCCTCCCAGACCTGAGAAAAAGAGTCAAGAGTGGTCAGCTCAAGTGCAGGCACCCTATGCCTGGCTTTCTGGCTTGGTGTTGAGGGAACTCTCCACAGGCAGCATTGCCATTCTCTCATAGATGGCAGTGAACTTGAGCCCCTAGGGAAGAGTTGGCACCCAGGGATTTTGGAATCATCCCTGTCCAACTGGCATCCCCTGACTCAGCACCTGGATCCCCAAGGTGCGCTGGCGTTGAGGCTGGAGCTTGGCCTGCCCATCCTCTGGTCTTTTCCTTCTTTGCTCTCCGACCCCTTCTACCTTCTGTACTTTCCTGTCAAAACCCCTTCCCCTACTCAGGCAGTTTTCTGGTGTCATTCCCTAAACTGCTGTCCTGGAGCCTGTTCAGACTTCAGGCTGGATGGTCAGGCCAGAAGTCTCGTTTGGGTGCTGAGTTCTCTCTCCCTGGGGGAATGCCCTGAGACCCTTGTGTCAGCCCTGACACCCAGAGGCTGGTGATGAGACTAGTAGGAGTGGCCTTTGCACCTCAGCCTGGTAATATAATACCCAAGGCCCTTGCTTCAGGGCCAAGGCCAGAGTCCTGGGGAGTCCAGGAGAGAAAAGAACTGAAAAAGGAACCCAGCACCTTCCTAGGGGCTGAGTCCCACGATGACTGCTCTCAAGGGAAGGGGGATTAGGTCTGACTTATCTCAGACAATGTGGCAGGATGGGGGCCTCAGCACTGCACCTGTGCTCCCCACGAGCCCCTTCCCTTCCCCTAGCTCACCATGAGGTTTGTTGGGGAGAGCCAGGTGGAGCTGGGAAGGTGGAGGCAGATGGAGAGATGGGAGCAGCTGTCCGGGGCCCAGTGGGCTGTGGGGTGGATCCAGCTCTTCTTTCTTCTCCCTAGCACCCTCCTTCCTCAGGCTCTCAGGCCCTGCCACCCATCCTGAGCTGGAAATCAGTCCCACTCAGGAATTCTGGGCAGCCAGACTACCCCCCGCCCCAGCCCCCAACATACTCATACACCCTGGGCTCCATTCCTCACCCTATGGGCCAGAATTCTTTCAGGCAGCCCTTCCTAGTCCCTCACTGGCCTCCCAGACGCCTCCTCCTCTCCTGGTTCAGGTTCTCTGGCCTAGTGTGCTTTTGGGGCCTGAGCTTGAGGGGAAGGAAGGGGTCTCTGAGTTTTCCTGCCACTGTTGTCCCCTGTCCTGACCCCACCACCCTCCACACCTCCTCCTCTAGTCATCTCCTCTGATTACCTCCTCTGGTCACGTCATCTAGTCATCTTAGTGTGGCCCTCCAGGCTCTGCAGCAGTTCCAGGAAGACTTGAAAAGAGGCCTCTGTCCATTACTCACCTTGGCCACCAGGTGTCAGACTTTGCCCAGCTGGGAGGAAGGTTCTAGTTAACCATTTCCACCCCATCAGCCAGGCCTCTGAGAGAGACTGGAGCAAGTTGGGAAGGAGCCTAGAGGTGACCGCTGAACTAGAGAGACCCTGAAGGTTGAGACTGGGGAAAGGACCAGAACTCTGTCTCCACAGCTTTCCCCCAGATTCCCCTCACTGCCACAGCCCCTACACCACCCCATGACAAGGGCTTTGTCCCCTGCTGGGAAGTTCTGGAACCGGGCTGAGTCAGGGAGCCTGAGAATTGAAGGAACAAAGCCTGGGGCAGTTGTTAGCTCCACAGCAGAAGGGGAAGCTAAGACGGAGCTGCCAGTCGGAGCGCCAGCCAGGCCTGAGTCACTAGCCCTTGACCTCTAGGTTAAGGGGAACAGAGGGCCTCCCTTTGCCCTTCCCCATTTGGAGTGGCTGTGGCAAGTGAGAGTGTGTGTGTGCATGTGTGTGTAAGCTCAGTGCTTGAATGAGTCTCTCATGTCGTGAGGGGGCCTGTAAGTCTTGGACGTTGGGTCAGTCTTTGCAAAAGTGGAAAACGGGCAAGGTCTGAGTATTTTGCCATATCCCATCAGAGCCTCCTCTAGCCTCACTTCCCTCAGAGGTTGCCCCTGCCCCAAGTGACAGTTCTCTATTTTATGCTCATTCTTTTTTCTTTAAAGATGGGGTTTCACCATGATGGCCAGGCTGGTCTTGAACTCCTGACCTCAGGTGATCCACCCACCTCGGCCTCCCAAAGTGCTAGGATTACAGGCATGAGCCACCACGCCCGGCCTATTTTATGCTCATTCTTTCAAACATAGGTGTGTTTCCAAGCACCCAAGATGATGATGAGATTTCTAATCTACACATGCTATCTAGAGATGACAGAGAGGAGGGTCTTCTCTCGCCCATTCTCCCTAACCTTGTGGGGACATAAGGACTTCTAGAGATAACGCACCCTCCACCCCTTGACATTGCAAGGCCTTAGATTCTGATGTTGGCTTCTGGATACCTGGGCCTCTAATTCTGAGGCCATACTTAAGAGGTAGAACCTTGATAACCAACAAAACTCATCAAATCTCCTGATGCAGCTCTGGATGGAAAGCCAATGACTCACAGAAAACACCGATGCCCTGTGATGTCTCAGGTGCTCCCTGTGCAGTCGTGCTGGCGTTTTCACAAGATGCCCATGGGACGTAATACCAAAACCCGAAGGAGCAGCTCAATCCCCTGTCACCATCATTAGGGGCTATATTAGAGAGAATTCAAGAACTCACACTCTGAAGTGCCCTCTCTGACGGTCTGTTTCCCTCCACTGACCACTCTGCCCAGTTCAGTGGCTCCCAGCTAATTCCAGTAGCTTCCGAAAGCAGCCTAGAATCCCCCACCCCTTGATTCTCTGCCATTCCTGCCTTGCCAGTACTCAGCCTTGGAAAATGCCCTCTTCTCCACTCTGTCCCTCCCTCTGGCATGCTAAGGAATATCACTGCCCATGCTGACAGGTCTATGGCAAAGGTGCCAGGTTCTGTTTGGCTGCCCAGACGCACTTTGGCTCTCCTCTGGTTGTCTAAGGAGACCACGGGTATACCATCACGCCTGGCTGATTTTTGTATATTTTGTAGAGACAGAGTTTCGCCATTTTGACCAGGCTAGTCTTAAACTCCTGGGCTCAAGTAAGCCTTCTGCTTCAGCTTCCCAAAGTGCTGGGATTACGGGTTGAGCCACTGTACCTGGCCTTTTGTCTCAATTTCCAAAACACTATTGTCTTGACACATTTTTTAAAATTTTTCTCTAACATAGCAACCTTATTAACTTATGTCTTGACACTCTTTAAATCAATATAAGGGCCGGGTGCAGTGGCTCACGCCTGTAGTCCCAGCACTTTGGAAGGCCAAGGCAGGAGGATCACCTGAGGTCAGGAGTTCGAGACCAGCCTGGCCAACGGTAAAACCCTGTCTCTACCAAAAATACAAAAATTAGCCGGGCAGGATGGTGCATGCTTGTAATCCCAGCTACTCGGGAGGCTGAGGCAGGAGAATCACTTAAACCTGGGAGATGGAAGTTGCAGTGAGCCGAGATTGCTTCATTGCACTCTAGCCTGGGCAACAAAAGTGAAAAACTCTGTCTCAATAAATAAATAAGTCAGTCTTGGGTCAGTTAAATTTAAGTCAAATTATCAAGGTTTGGTTGGGTCCGGTGGCTCACACCTATAATCCCATCACTCTGGGAGGCTGAGGCAGGCAGATCACTTGAGGTCAGGAGTTTGAGACCAGCCTGGACAACATGGTGAAACCCCATCTCCACTAAAAATACACACACACACACAAAGTTAGCCGGGAGTGGTGGCACACACCTGTAATTCCAGCTACTCGGAAAGCCGAGGTGGGAGAATCACTAGAACCTGGGAGGCAAAGGTTGCAGTGAGCCAAGATCGCACCATTGCACTCCAGCCTGGAGACAGAGCAGGACTCTGTCTCTAAATAAATAAATAAATAAAATAAAATAATCAAGGTTTTTTTTTTTTTTTTTTTTTTTGAGACGGAGTTTCGCTCTTGTTACCCGGGCTGGAGTGCAATGGCGCGATCTCGGCTCACCGCAACCTCCACCTCCTGGGTTCAGGCAATTCTCCTGCCTCAGCTTCCTGAGTAGCTGCGATTACAGGCACGCACCACCATGCCCAGCTAATTTTTTGTATTTTTAGTAGAGACGGGGTTTCACCATGTTGACCAGGATGGTCTCGATCTCTTGACCTCGTGATCCACCCGCCTTGGCCTCCCAAAGTGCTGGGATTACAGGCTTGAGCCACCGCGCCCGGCCTAATAATCAAGGTTTTACTGTGCCAGGCATTACACTAAAATGCTGTAGGAGTCAGGCGCAGTGGCTTACACCTGCAATCCCAGCACATTAGGAGCCCAAGGTGGGCAGATTGCTTGAGGTCAGGAGTTTGAGACCAGCATGGCCAACGTGGTGAAACCCTGTCTCTACTAAAAATACAAAAATTAGCCAGGCATGGTGGTCAGTGCCTGAAATCCCAGCTACCTGATAGGCTGAGGCAGGAGATTTTCTTGCACCTGGGAGGCAGAGGTTGCAGTAAGCTGAGATGGTGCCACTGCACTCTAACCTGGGCAACAGAGAGAGACTCCATCTCAAAAATAAACCAAACCAAAACAAAACACTAAAATGCTGTAGGGATGCAAAGATGAATAAATCGTGAGCCTTGCCCTCAAGATGTTATTTGCTTGAAAAAGACAAATATACTTCACTAACTCTTATTTTGCCCCATCTCCATCTGTCTAAATTCTGTCTATCCTCCAAGAATAGTGTCAAATCCCACCACATGCACTTATGCAAAAGGTAATTATTGAGCACTTGCTGTGTGCTCTGCACTGGAAATACAGCCATGGAAGTCAGCAATAACTTCAGATGCTGTTTTCTCCCCTAATAGGGCTCACAGCCTAGAGGGCCTTTGCTAACTAGATACAGTCTCTCCTTCCTAGTCTTCTATAGTACTTTGCCTGGGACTTTCTGCATTTAATCAAATTCTGCCTTGTATTCTAGCATTTGGAGGGAGGGGTTTCTATTCCCTTTTCTGGATTGTTTTTTTCGACACACTCATTGAGCACCTTCTTTAGGCTGGAATCTAAGCTGGGTGCTGGTATAGAGAGAAGAGGAAGATTCAAAGTTGCTCCCAAGAAACTCAATAGGATAGTGTTGTGTAAGCTCTCTGATGATAAGAACTCCACCTTACCTCTGTATTCTTTTAGCCCCTTCTTAATGCTTTGCATATCATAGGCCACAACTAATTTTGTCTGTGTATGGAGACAGCCCTGATACCCTCTCCTTTATATCTTGTTAGGCAGGGGGCAGGGCCTGCAGATGCCCCTGGCCATACCTAGGCAGATGTCTCGACCTGAGGAGTCTGGACCCCTCAGGGTGGGGCATGTTCCCTCTAACTTGGGCCAGTTGATTCAGGGACATTCAGCAGAGCTGGCTTGCCCCACCCACAAGCAAGTCAATAGCTCCTGCACCTACACCTGACCTCTCCCTTTTCTAGTGGTCTTGCACTTGCCAGCACCTCTATGTCTGCCTTGCACACGTATGCCTCTGACCCTTATGTTTCAGGTACATTGATCTTTTCTTCCCAAGTAGATCATAAGCTCCATAAGGGCCGGAGCCAAATTAAGTTTTAGGCTTCTTTTGGCTTTTCTACACCAGTTGGCACAGTGCCAGGCAGGTAATTAGGTCTTTAAAATATTTGTCAACTGATTGACATTGCCATCATTTCTTACTTCCTTCGCTTAAGGCATTGTCTCCAGGAGGCCCTTATAAAATATTCATGTAGGATGTGAGGGCGATCTAGCTGTGACATCTGTCATCCCATTGACTGCCAGGGTTGATTCGGCTGATCTGGGTGGCTAGGTGGGTGTCCACTTCCTCTGTCACTGCTCTGTGTGCATCCCTCCCGATGCTGTGCACTCAGTGGAAGAGGACAACCATCCCGGATAGAGGAGGATCAGTCTTTGATCAAGGCTATATGAATAGCTGCACTCCCCTGCTAGAACCTCCAAACAAGCTCTCAAGGTCCATAAAATATCCATGTATTACCTGGGAGCTATTCATCCATTAACTTACCCAGTTGTTCCTAACTAAAGTGTCATGACATGCTGCTGTAGCCTAAGTAATCTGTAATTACTACAGCTGCTGCTGCTGCAGCCAAGCATCTCACCTTTGCTATTCCTATTATCCTTTCCAGCGATCTTAGAAGGGCATTTAATTATCCTCACTTTACTTCTGGGGAAACTGGAGAATGGGAAGCTTTCATTTGTCTAAGGTCACTCAGCTAGTAGGTTATGAATCTGAGATTTGAGCTTAGGGCATCCCTTGAATAGCATCTATCCCATTCTCTCACAATCTGAGTTTTTTTCTTTTCCCAAATATGCTGTCTTACACTGGAGAGAAAGTAGTAGAATTGCAGCTGAGGATTGTGACTTGGTCACAGTCGGTCTCCCTTCTTAGGAGACAAAGGGTGTTGAAGTGAGGGTCATCACTCCTGAAGCCCCAGTAGACAGAGACAGACAGGAGTCTTGGGGAAGCTGGGGAGTGAATGCCCAGGAGCTGACTGCTCAGGGTAGAGCATCAGAGGGGCAGATGAATAGCTTTGCTCATCACATGGAGGCTGGGCCAGAGGGCAGAAATAGAAATTCCAGCCAGGAAGACAGACCTGTGAGACCATTAATGCAATCCAGAAAAGTGAGGATGGCCAGGCGAGGTGGCTCACACCTGTAATCCCAGCATTTTGGGAGGCCGAGGCAGGTGGATCACCTGAGATCAGGGGTTTGAGACCAGCCTGGCCAACATGGTGAAACCCTGTCTCTACTAAAAACACAAAAAGATTAGCTGGGCATGGTGGCTCACCCCTGTAATCCCAGCTACTCAGGAGACTGATGCATGAGAATCACTTGATCGTGCCACTGCACTCCAGTCTGGGTGACTGAGTGAGACTCTCTCAAAAAAAAACCAAAACCCAGAAAGTTGAGGAAGACTGAGCAAAGAAGGCAGGTTGAGGGAAACCTGGGATGGACAGAAGCTGTGTGGGAGGACTGAAGGATCACGGGGTTGGTGGTGGGAGGAGGAATGGACAAGTCTGAGTTGTGAACCTTGCCCCAGTGCAGGGAGGAAGAGCACCTCTTCCCAGAGCTCTGTGTAGCTCCACCAGAGGCAAGCAGGGAGTAGGAGCCAGGGACAGCAACAGAGCCTGAGGAGCACCAGGAGGAGGGGTGAGACCGGGCAAAGAGACTGAGTTCTGGGGCAAGCATTTTATTTGTTAATACAAGAATAGAAATTCTGCAATAAATATCATCTAATAAATAACATCTCCAAATAAATAAATATTAATACAACACACTTAGAGTCATGAGAGGGTGGGGCTGGGGGCAGGGCCTGGGGGAACTGCCACCCCACACCCCAAAATGCTACTGCAATGTAAACTTTCAGGAAATCCTGTGGTGTGGCTATGGTTGCCCTCCCCAGCCTGGGCAGCCCACAGATATCCTGGGAAAGGGGGCAGAGAGGAGGCACTATAGTGCTGGAAGACAACTCGGGGCAAGGTCCTGACGCTCAGCTCAGCTTTTGTTTGCCACTCTGTGCTTTGGAGACTCCTGGGTCTGGTCTGGTCTGTCCCTGCCCCTCTGCTTTCAGTATTATCTCTTCTGGTTTATAGGGCACCTCCAATGCAGACCCCAGCCCTGCGTTGTTAATCTCATCTCTTTTTGTGTAGAATTACGACGTTTGTTTCCTGAATGGGATGTATAGAGTGATTTGGGGGTAAGGGAGCAACACCCATCCAAGGACAGTGGGGCAGCCAAAGGGCTTCACCCCAGAAAGGCATGTGTGGTGGTGGCCCCTTGACCCCTGCCCCCCTGAGGGGCTGGGTGGGCACTGGCCAAGGGGTGGGCAAGAAGCAGGAGGCCATGAGAGCCTTTGCACCAACTTGAGCGACTTCAGACTCCCTTGAGCATGGCTTCCTGTAGAAACAGGAAAGGACACGGCCTATGGCACCTCCTTCCCAGCTCAGTAGACCTTTGGGAGGTGGGGAGGAGACAGGGCTGATGGCATCACACCCCCAGCTGGTCCAGTAGAGGGCCAGAGGCTCACAGCTTCTGTCTCCTGGCTCAACGGGTGTTGGCATACAGGGCTGGCTCTACCAAAGTGGGAGCAGGGTTTGAAGGGGGAGCGAAGAGGAGGTGGCAAAGGTCAGAAGTCAGAAGCCGTGAGCCCCCAGGTGCAGGGTGACTGCAGCTGCTGGAGGCTGCATCTTCTTCTTGAGCCTGTTGAAGTCCTTGGCCGAGCGCCACAGCCAGGTCTGCAGCTCCTTCAGCAGCCAGAAGTCATCCATTTTCTGGAGGAAGTCACTGTGGGCAGGGCCAGGAGTCCAAGTGGGTTCAGTCCCAGGCAGAGGCTGGGGCAGTGGGTAGCCCAGAGCTGCCATGACACCCGCAATGCTACCCAGCAGGCCCTGGAGGCTGGTGCAGAAGTGGGCCAGGCTGCGGCGCAGCTCAGCCGTGGCGGCCTGACGGTTGAGGCCACGCAAGTAACAAAGAAGGTGGCTGTAGGCCTCATAGTTCTGGGTCAGTCGAAGTTTGTCATTGAGGCTTCGCCACACCTCCAAGTCAACAGTGGCCCTGGGCAGAGTCTCTGCCCCCAGGCGGGGAGGGTTGAAGTCAGGCTCGTTGAAAGGGGGGCCCAGGTAGTTCAGCTGCGAAAAGGAGAGCGTGATGGGGAAGGAGGAGGGCAGAGAAGCCGGGTCACCACCAAGGAGATTCCGGCTCTCAAAGTTTCTATTTTTTGTGTCCCCTGACACTGGCCCTGCCTCCATGCTAGGCTTCTCTGTTCATGGGTCTCCCTGAGTTTCTCCAACAAGGACATCATTTGTGTGGAGGTGACAGTTGAAGCAGTGGTGGTGATGAGCTCTCCTATGGTGAAGTGTCGAAAGAGAAGGAGGAGGAGACGCTCAGGAAGGACGTGCTGATGGGCTGGGTGGGCAAACCTTGGGAGAGTGCCCACTGTAGGGGCAGGACAGAGAGGAAGAGGAGCCTGGAGGAGCCAGGGCACGAGGCTGGAGAGGTAGAAGGTGGCCCAGGAGAGTGCAGAGGCTGAGGAGGAGGAGCTGGAGAAGGCAGCAGCGCTCAGCAGTGTGGCTGCAGAACAGAGAGCAAGGAGAGCAAGCCCTTAGCACTGTCAGGCTTGGCAAGGAGGTGCCTGGCGACCTTGGAGAGAACCGCTGCTGGGGCCTGGAAGCCAGATTGCAGGGGGTTAAGAAGTGAGTGGGTGGAGAGGAAGTGGAGGCAGAGACCACTCCTTTGAGAAATTTGGCAGGGAAAGCCAGGAGAGAAAAAAGGTCAGGAACTAGTGGGGGCAGTGAGTGAAGCAAAGGTTTTCTGCACAAGGAACAAGTGAGAGATGAGAGGGGCCCGTTGGCACCAGAGCCCCATTTGCCTCTCACACACCTGGGCACACCAGCTGAGGGGCTGGGGAGAGATGGGTACTCACTAACACCCCGAAGGAAGGGTTCAGCTGATAGTAGCAGGGCTGCAGAAGGAAGGAACGGAGGCAGTCTCATGAGTAGGACAGGAGGCAGGCTATGGAAGACAGCATGGTGTAGGGAAGAGGGCAGAGCCCTTGCCAACCCTCAGGGGAGCGGCTGGGGCCCAGGGAAAGGGGTGAAGGAGATGTGTAACTGGGAGAGAAAGGGAGAAGCAAGGGGGGAGGCCTGGGATAGGCGAGGGCCCAGGGGGAGGTTCACACGCTGACAAGCACAGAGACAAACTAATTTCCTCGGTGTATCCCGGGGCTGGAGCCAGCTCCCCCGCCACCCTCCTCCCTTTTCCTTCCCTGGCTCCAGAGTAGGGTCTGGGATGTGGAAGAGGAACACGGGAAGAGGGGGCCAGTTCCCCATGGTCCTCGGCTCCTCTGACCCTCCTTCCTTCTCTCCTGGGCTCTCTGAACACCTCTGGACCACCCCCAAATCCTTACAGCATAACCTCCATCCACATCCTAAACCCCCTGCCACTACTGCCTGGGTTCCCTGCAGCCCCCTTCCCCCATGACCCCTGTAGGAGGCTCAGCTAGGATGGGAGAGGCAGAAGGAAGGGAGGCCCCTGGGTCCAGAGCAGCAGGGCCCCAGGTCTGGGGGCAGAGGCGAGCTGGAACGCAGGCATGGGAGGTGGGGCCCCTCCATCCCCACCCAACCCCACCCTCGCAAGAGACACCACAACACGGTGTAAACAGAGGAGACTTCCCCGGCCCCCAGGGGGAGGCGGGCGGCTGGGCTGGCAGCCAGTGGGGCAATGGGCCAAGGCGGGTGCGAGGCCTGCCCACATGCCTAGTCCCGGGGCCAGGGATGGGGAGGTAGGGGGGCCACCTAAGAGGGAAGGGCAGAAGATAGGCAAGACAGGGGGACTGGTGGGAGCCAAAGAGCCCCTCCTCACCCCATCATTTACCAGGACCATCCACAGTTAGGATTCCCCTCCCCCAACTCCTCACTGCTCCCCAACTCCCAGACTCCTATGCTAGATACTCACATAGGTCCCAGCCAAACTTCGGAGTTGGTGCTCCAGGTAGCGGGTGAGGTCATAGGTTTTCTGGATGGAGGGACCAGGCCCTAGGTCCCCTGTGCGATTGAGAGCTGGCACTGCAGGGAGGTGCCAGAGCACCGTGCACAGGCACGCTAGCATCCCCCACGAGTCCCCTGTGGGCAGGATGGACGAGGAGCATCAGTGCGGCCCGGGACCATGCAGGGAAGCAGCTGGCAGCCCCTCAGGTGTCTGTCCCCACCTTGGGCTGGGATCAGGGTGAGGGTGGGATACCAGATGGGAGGCAGAGGGGATGGAGGAGGGGAAACACTCCTGGCGAGAGGGGAGAGAGAGAGAGCAGGCATGTGTGTGTTTCAGGATGAGGACTTGGCACGCATGAGTGTCTATCAGTAGAGAGTATATCTGTGTGTCAGCTGAGAGAGTCTTTGGCATGTGTGTCACTGTGTGTGTGCCAACATGTATGTGTGTGTACATGGAGGGACGGGGCCAGGCCTAGGGACTGGTCGACTTGCCTGTGTTCATTGTGCCCTAGCTTTCTGCCAATCTCCCAGTCCCTCTGCAGCTTGAGGGGAGTCAAAGAATGGGAGACAGCACATGTCAGAGCTGGCAGGCTGAGCACAGTCAGCCCTGAGGGAGGAGGCAGGAGAAAGGCGGCCGCCAAGAACAGAGTCGGCCATAAGAGGCAAGGTATAGAGTTAGACCACCAGAGTCAGGCTGCCTCATGGAGCTAGTTTTGGGTATATGCTGGGCATATTCCTGGGTGTGGAAAGCTTAGGGTGGGGTTAAAGGAGGTTTAGTGTTCGCTCTCAGGGGATGGTGGCAGTGTGGAGGGCCACCCCGTTCTTGGTGTTAGGTGGGGAAATGTTGAACTTCAATGAGGCCTTTCCATCAGTCTGTAGGGTGGGAACAAGAAAGGAGAGAGGTGCATTTGATGAGCTGGGCTTCTTGGCTGATGGCACTGCAGGGTTTGGACATCCCAGGATACCAGGAGTCCAGAGGCCAGGGTTAGCTGCTGTAAGGAGGGACATGGGCAGTTAGGAAATAAGCTTTTCTGGGATTTTAGGTGAAGACCAAGGTGAGGATTCAGTGGATACTTTGGACTGGCAAAGGCAGTTCGGGTTTGGCTAGGGTAGATATAATCGGCATTGGCCTAGCTTAGGTTTAAGGACTGGGTTACTTTAAAAGTTTCAGATTAGTTTAGACTTGGGATTTGGTTGATTTAGTGCGGCTGAGGTTTAAGTCCAGCTGGGCAATTGGTGAGGTCTGGGCAGGCAGAGGGTGAGCTGGAGGTCTGTGACTTGGTCAGTTTAGATGTCAGATGGGGCGCTGCTTGTCATGTCATGACGAGCAGGGCCAGTTTGGGTTTTCAGCTTGAACAGGTGTGAGGTCATGAGTGGTTTCTTTCCTATAGTTCTTTTTTTTCCTTTTTTTTTTTTCACTACCACCTTCCCACCACCCCTACAGTTCATATTTTACACTGTCAGATTTTTCTTTCTTTTTTTTTTTGAGATGGAGTTTTGCTCTTGTTACCCAGGCTGGAGTGCAATGGCGCGATCTCGGCTCACCACAACCTCCGCCTCCTGGGTTCAGGCAATTCTCCTGCCTCAGCCTCCTGAGTAGCTGGAATTACAGGCGCGCGCCACCATGCCCAGCTAATTTTTTGTATTTTTAGTAGAGACGGGGTTTCACCATGTTGACCGGGATGGTCTCGATCTCTTGACCTCGTGATCCACCCGCCTCGGCCTCCCAAAGTGCTGGGATTACAAGCGTGAGCCACCGCGCCCGGCCCCACTGTCAGATTTTTCTATAGCAACATAGGTTGCTTTGATAGCTAGAAGTAAGTTAGGTGTAGCACTTTGCCCATGGTTAGGATGGGGTTTGGACTGAAGAATGAAGACAAGGGTAGGTTTAATCACAGTGCTGAGGCAGAGTTTTAGAGAGCGGGGCTACAAACTAGGAAGACTGCAAGATCCCATTTGTCTAAAACATCGCTTATGGAGGCCAGGGGTCAGTGGGGTCTTCTGCACTGGCCCACCTGGTCAGTCTAAACTCTTTCAGCTGTGTGACTGGCTGGCTTTACTGAGGGAGCATAGAGGTGGGGTGCCACCAGTCACAGGCTCTTGGTTTGAGGGGAGTGTGTGTACACCTGTGTGTTTTAGGACAGAGAGTAGAGTCAGGCACTCAACTGCTCCCTGGGGAGACTGGCTTCCTCTTTCCTTCCCTCTGAGTCTGTGGCTTCCTCCTGGATGCTGCTTTCCTCACTCTTCCTTTCCATCCCCAGCTCTTGCCTGACTCAGTTCCTTTTTCCTCCCTGTTCCTCACATCCCAACACAACCCCAAGCCTGGGGATCTGGCAGTCACTCGGATCCTGTGGGTACAGGGTGGGATTCGTTTTGGAGACTGGAGACCTGCTGCATTGGGCAGAGGCCCTCCCAGCCTTGAGGTCACTTTCAGAATCGAGTCTGGCCTCACTCAAAGTTAGCGGCAAGGCTGAGGGTCCCAGCTGAAGCAGGAGCTGGGAGCTGGGCTTCCCTCTTTACCCACGTGCTGGCCAGAGTTCTAGGCTCTGCCTATGTCACGGCCATGAGGTATGCTCAGGAACCCAGCTCGGGACTTATCCCTCTCTCATTCTGAGCCCTGTGGGACATCCCTAGGGGAGATCAGCTCCCTACACAGAGAGAGCAGGGGGAGAAGCCTTTGGATAGACAAGAACTAAGTCATCTCGGCAGAAAAAACGGCTCATGAAATTAACCAGACAAGGCCGGTGTTTCCAGGAATATTTCAGTTCTGAGGTAACTGTGTCGCTGCAGGCTGGGGGCGGGGGGCAGGGGAGAACAGAAGGCTCCGACGGCCCACAGAGGGAACCAGAAAAAGGGAAGGGCTCTCAGGAATCCAGAGGGAGAAGAGGTTAGGAGAGGAGAAAGGGGGGTAGAAGGACAGACTCTGCCTCTGCTATGACAGCTTCCACTCTGGGCAAGCCCACGTCTAGCAGCAGAAGGGAAAGCGGCCCGGGGTGAACACCTGCGGCTAGTCGTGAGCCCAGGAACCCAGCACAGCTTGCCTGCCTCCGAGGAGAGTGTGTGGTGGGCTTCCTGGAGCCTTCATCCATCCTCCCTCAGGGTCATGGTGTGCAGGTGGACCCCGGCCATCGGGGCTGTGTCCGGGGTCCCCCTCTCTCCCTCCCCAGCAGCTCTGGCCCCCAGCCCGGCCCCCGCCCCAGCTCTGCCTCTGGCTGCTGCCCACTGATTGTTTACATCCCGTCTTCTCCGTGTGTTTATAAATCCGGCTGAGCACGTGAGGAGCTAATGAGTGCAGCTCACATTTCCTGCAGCAGCCCCCCCTCCCCTATCCTGGCCCCCACTCCCGGCCAGCCCCTAATTCCATCCAGATCCCTGGGCCCTGGGAACCAAGGCCGTCCTCATGAACACACACACACACACACACACACACACACACACACTCTCTCTCTCACACACTCTCTCTCTCTCTCTCTCTCTCTCTCTCCCTCTCTCCCTTTCTCTCTCTCTCTCTTTGCCCAAGCAAATGCCTGGCTACCCAGACACAGCTGCACAGGCAGGCGCACCTGTATGCACATGTCTTTAGCCATTTTAGTCAGCTGCCCCTCAGTCACTGGGCTAGACCCCCCCAGGCTGACCTTTCCCAGTGAGTGTGAGGGTTCAGCCGTGCAGATGTGCCAGGGTGTGGTTAGGGTGGTAGGACCAGTCAGCAGGAGTCTCTGGACCTTTGACTGTAAGAGCTGGGCTAAGAGCTGTAAGCCCTAAATGTTGCAGCCAGGGAGGCACTGCGGAGCTCCAGAGGTGTGGCATGGTGGCCGCAGGCTGGCTGAATCTGGGAGCCAGAGGAAAGGCCAGACCAGGACCAGGACCAGCACTGGCTGCCACTGGAGAGGTCTGTTGAGGGGAACTGAGGGATGGAGTGAGTGAGGGATGGAGTAGATGAGGGATGGAGTGGGTGAGGGATGGAGTGGACGAGGGATGGAGTGGGTGAGGGATGAGGGATGGAGTGGGTGAGGGATGGAGTGGGTGAGGGATGGAGTGGGTGAGGTCCAGACATTGTGACTGTAGGAAACTGCCCTAGAGCATCTCCTGACCTGCCTTCCCAGGGAAAGGCCCACAGAAACCCATTCTCCTTCTACCCTCTGGGCTGCTGCCTTCCCCTCTCTTTCTTCTCTCCCTTCTGACTTTTCCTTGGTTCCCTTTCCCCCAGGCTACTGAGAAGTGGCTTGGTGAGTGGGGACACATGAGCCTGGGAATTGGGAGACCTAGCTTGGCCACCAGCCCCTCTGGTGACTGTAGGCTTGCACAAGGAGGTCACACTTGCATGCTTAATTCCTCCCAGCTGAAACACATGGGGCTTCATCTCTGCTATCCTCTCAGCATCCCCATCCCTGCCCTTCTCTTCCAGCCTAAATGACAGAAGAAGACACTGAGGCCCAGGGGAAGAAGCTGAGGGTGGGCCAGCCACCCTGGCTTGTGAAGTCAGTAACCAAGCAAGCCAGACAAGAGTTGGGCTTTGGCTGGAGCGAGAGGTTCCTGATTGTGCCGCAAGAGGGCCCTGGGTGTGCTCAGGGAGACCGGGAGGGGCAGGGAGTCCTGCAGCCCACAGAGAGCCAGAGGCAGGGGGAGCAGTGAAGTAGTCCAGGGCAGTGGTGGGTGAGTTGGAGGGGTAGGTTGAATAAGAGGGTGAGGGAGGGGCTGGGAGAGCGTGCAGGAGCCAGGTGTGCACCAGAGGCGGGCCATGGGGAGGAATGTGAAGTGTCAGTGAGCCAGGAGCTGGTGTGCTGGGGTGGCGTGCAGAAGTGTGATGGACGGGAATGTGGGTCTGTGAATGAAGGGGACAGGGAGCCATCCCCTATCAGCAGTGTCACTTCTGGGGCTGCCTGGTGACAACTGCCATCTCTGCTTCCTCCCCTGGTGGAGTGTGTGGCTCCAGGTCAGGGAGGGTGTCTGAGCTGGCCGGGAGCTCGTCTGGTCTGTTAGAGGAATGGAATATGTCCCGTCGGGTGAGAGGGGCAGCGTGTGCTCCCTCGCAGTGGCAAAGGTCAGTCGGGGGCAGTGAAAGCACAGAGGTGTCCCTGGGTCAGGGTCAGAGAAGGAGGACCTGGCAGAGCAGCATGCCCAGTGCCCCCGACCCGCAGTCTTTCTCCAGGGCTTTGCCTGCACCCGCTCATCTTCTTCCCCCACCACCCCCGGCCTCCTGGCAGCCCGTCCCACCCCGGGAGGAGGACCAGGCTGGGACCTGGGGGAACAGGGGTCCTCTGGGATTGGGGCTGGGGTCTGTGGGGAGGGCTCCAGGAGTCCTGCATGGAGTTGTGGAAAGGAAAGCCGGTGGGGACAGCAGGCATGAGGGGGACTCTGGCGAGCCCCGGGGACTCCTTCGAAGGTTTCCTTCGAGGGGCTCGGCCGGGAAGCTGCACGGCGGCGGCCAGCTGGCCCTCCCCCCGGGCGATGACCTCTAGCTCCGGGACCCCTCCCGGCGCTGCGCCTTCCCCCTGTGTGGCCCAGGCGCCCCCGGCCCCGCCCCCTCCCGCTCCCGCCCGGTCGCTCCTTCCCGGCGGCGGGGGCGGGGGCGGGGTCCGGGGCACCGGGCTTTGGGTTCTGCCCGGCGCTGCCCTTTCCCGCGCGTCAACTCCCCTCCCGCCCGGGCCGAGCGGCTGCTCCCACCGCTCCCTGGCCGGTGACGGACTTTTTCCTGCCGGGTCCGGCCCGGCTGCACCCGCCCCCCGCCAACAATAATCACTCCCAGGCCACGGTGGCCCAGGGGGCTCGCGACCGCCGCCCACCGCCCCTACCTGCCGCCGGCTCCCCGGCCGTGGGCACCATGGAGGGTTCCGGCCGCGCGGCACGCAGCGAGGAAGCCGCGAGTCCCGCGGCGTGGCCCGGCCCGCCCGGCCCGTCCGGCCCGGCCCAGCCAGGCTTGGCGCTGCCCTCCGCCCTCCTCTCCTCCCGCCCGCCCTTCCTCCCTCCCGCCCTCCTACCCGTCCCGGCGGGCGGGGGAGGGAGAGCGGCGCGGCCCGAGGTGTCGGCCTCCCCTCGCCTCCCGCCGCCCGGCCTCGGGCTCCCCCGGCCTCCCTCCCTCTTCCTCTCCCAGCCCCCTCCTCCCACCCGCAGCCTTGCTCCCCAGCTCGGACTCGCTGGCCCTGACTTTTGCGCGAGGCTCTGGGCTGCGGCTCCCGGGACCCGCCTCGCTGGGGCTCCAGGTTGCCGCCTCCCCAGGTCTGCGATCGTCCCGGCTCCCCGCCGCTCCCGGCCACCTCCTGGCCCCGCCGTGCGGACTCCAGGAATGCCGCGTCCCCGCCTGGCCCCTCTCGAGGGCGCCCAGCCGTGCCTCCCCCGGCCCGAGCCCAGCTCCCCGGCCCGGCCCCGGCGCAGGGCTCCTGAGGGTCGGGGCAGGACGGGAACCGGATCTCGTGGCTGCTCGGCGGGGCGGGGGCCGGGGCCTCGGCCGCCTGGCTCCTACCTGCTCGGAGGTCCATGGGGCTGGGGCCGGGCCGGCCGGGTGCGGCTCCTCTCCCGGAGGCTGGCGGAGTGGGAGGGCGAGCCGCGGCTCCGGCGAAGCTTTAATAATCCCATCCGCCAGGCCCACTCGCAGGTTTTTTTCGCTCGGTTTCTGATTTTTTTTTCGGTGTGGGACATTCTGCAAACTTTTTTTTTTTTTCTGACGTGTAAAGCTGTAACCACAAATTGTAGCGGCCCTCCCCGGGGTGGGGGGAGGAGGGGGGAGGAGGGAAGGGAGGGCTTCTGGGGCTCCCTCTCCCTCCCACAGCACCAAGGGGGGGTGAGGTGAGGCGAGGCTGTGGCAGTACCACCCTGGGCCTCCTGGGGGAGGGGCCAGGGAGGGCATCAGTCCGTCTGAGGACTCCCAGAAGCCTGGGGATAGCGCTGGCTTCGGGTGGGCTTCTCCCCCGGCATCGTCAGCCTGGGGACGCCGCCTCCTGCCCCCTGCCTGGTGCGGGGTCCCTGGTCCCACCCTACCTCTGCCTCCTCATCTCCAACCTTCCCTCCTCCTCCCCCTTGAGTAAATGCAATGACACATTCTCCCAAATGCCAGCGAGCTGGCCTGGGAGCAAGTGATGGTGTTTTTCCTGCTGCCCTTTGTCTGGGCTGACCGCCCCCCTTGCCTATTGTCCCTCCGCCTGTCCCATTTCCAAAAGCTAGAGCTAAGCGAGGCGCTGGGGCTGGAGCAGGTGACTAACCAGCTCACAATGCCCCCTGCGGGGGAGGAAGAGGGCACCGCAGGCCCACTGCCCGGCCCAGAGGCGAGAAGAGGGCACTTGGCGGGACTTTTCCCCTCAAGTTCACAAGGTTCTTCATTCTTCCTCCAGTGACCAGGGAGAATGCACATGGGTGGGGGATTTGTAATTCATTAATCAGCACGAGGCACCGGACCAGTTTCAACACCAGAGGCTTCTAGGGTGACTCAGCGGGAATGCTCCGATTCAAGGCGATGGACGGCCGAGCGTCCCTATTTGTGAAATGCTTCCCCATGAAGACACCCGGCATTCTCCCTCCTTTGGGGTTTCAGGTGTTGGTTTTTCCGGTGGTGAGGTGAGGGTGGCTTGGCGGTGAGGGCTCTCCCTCCTTTCTTCCCTCTGGCCTGGGTTGGGACTTACTGGGCTGGATACCTGGGGGTATGCCTGGACCCTCCCGGAGGGCGTCCCCTCCTCCCTCTCCAAGGGCTGCTGGGGAGAACAGGCTCAGAGGAGTCACCTCTCACCCAGGACTGGGGGCTGCCCTGCTTCATGATTTTCCTGGGGGACAGTCATGTGGTCCCCAAGGCTTGGGTGCTCTATAACCACCACCAATTAAATCACTGGATAAGCTGCTTTTGTTGTTTATTTATTGTTTCAAAGTGGGAGAGGCCGGGGGTGGGCCAGACCTGGAAGGTGATGCCTCCCCCTGGAGTGGCATCCGAGACTTGTCCCTCCTCCTTCCTGGTGCCCCTGGAAAGGGAGGGCACTCTGCCAGTCCAGCTCCAGTGCCTCCAGCCTGTGTCCCGGGCAGGCATCCTGATCACGGCCAGTGCTGGGTCCCAGGCAGCTCTTCCCTTCTCTGCACTGGAGCACTGAGGTGGGGGGGTGGGGGGGTGGGGAAGAAGTTTGTTTTCAATTACCTCACTGGAGTGGGACAGACTTTGTTGTTGGGTTGTTTTCTCTCTCTCTCTACTTTCTTCCTTTTTTTTTTTTTTTTTCCCTAAACAAGGAGAAAAGAGCTGGGAAAGGAGAGCTGGATTGGGGTGGGGGGCAGGGGACTTTGAGGGACCTCAGTAGCAGCTCTGATGAACACTGCCTGGAGGGACCCTTGTGAAAAGTGCTCAGAGCCTCCCTCTCCCCCGCACCTCTTCCCTGCCCCCACCAGCCAGGACTCTAGAGTTTCAGTGACATTCTTAGTGGGTGACCCCAGTGACTTCTTGATGCCCATGCCAAGGTCAAGAAGGCAGATACCCATGGGTACATGTCAAGGAGGCCAGCCAGGAGGTCCCCCCTAGCTGCTGCCCTTTCAGAGGGAGGGGACCGAGGAGAGGGGAGAGGGAGAAGGAGAGCAGCTTCAGCCTCTCCCTCCGCCTCGCTCGCTGTCGCTCCTTGTGGAGTCGGCACAATGTGGTTTGGATTTGGCCGAGCCCCTCAGCACCTTATAAAGCACCTTGCTGAGTCAGGGAGAAAGCAGCCCCAGTGTGGGGGGAGCAGAGGGGAGGGGGCGCTGAAGAAAGGGCGGGGGCGAGAGAAGAGGGGTGAGACCAGAGAAGGGACAAGACTGGGAAAGAAAGAGGAGACACAAAGAGGCAAATGGGTGGAAGTGAGAAAGAGGGGAGGAGGGAGCCAGGGAGGAAGGAGAGAGCAGCGTGTGGGGGAGAGGAAGAGACTGAAGCAGAGCCGGGGGTGGACAGTGGCACCCCAGCAGACATCCACCTGGGGCATCTAGAGAGCACTGGCTTGCAGGCAGTGACACAGGCCAGGTGGGGACGGGGACCATTGGCTTTTCACACAGCCCCCCAGCCCTCAGTTTCTTCGAGTTTTAATGTAGTGACCCCACAAGCTGGGAAAGTTGTATTCTCCCTCTGCCTCTTGTCTGGACTTGCCTCCCTGTCCTCTCCCCTCACCTAGTGGGGGCCAAGCCTCTCCCCTCCCCTCCCCTCCCCTCCCCCAACTGCCAAAGGGAAAAGCAGCTCCATCTTCAAGCTGCCAGTGCCCCTCTGCCATGCCTGGGCAAAGGCAGCAGGCTGGGAGCTGCCAGTCGGGTTGGGTTGGGGGCTGGAATACAGACTGTGCCTTTATCCTGCCAAGTCCCTAAATGGGGGTAGCTGCTGGGATTTGGGGAAGAAGGAAGAGTGGAAAGACAGAGCAGGGGGGGCCCCTCCAGGGTTTCCATGGGGTGGGGCAGGACAGGTGGTTGCCCTCTGATTTCCAGCTGGGGACCTCAGGAAATTTCCTGCTCCCTGTGGCTCTAGGAAAGAGAATCTTGTTAGGGGCCCTTCCAGTGCTAACAATCTGGGGTTGCTGGTGGGAGAGCAGAGCTTAGAGGAGACACCAGTCCCCCCAGTTCCAGACAAGCATGGGAAAGAGAAGCACTCTGTCTGCCCCATAGGTACACTATACAGGCACTTTCTTAGTCTCTGCCAGGTCCTGTTAAGGACAGAGAGGACAAGGAGGACCCATCCCTGTCTTTAGGAATTTCACAGTTGGGGCCAGGAGGGCAGTGGCTTGCCTCTGTAATCCCAGCACTTTGGGAGGCCCAGGTAGGAGGATTGCTTGAGGAATTTGAGACTAGCCTGGACAACATAGAGACCTCATCTCTACCAAAAATTTACAAATTAGCTGGGTATTGTGGCACGTGCCTGTAGTCCCAGCTACTCAGGTGGCTGAAGCTGGAGGATTGCTTGAGCGCAGGGGTTTGAGGCTGCAGTGAGCTACGATCACACCACTACACATGGTCTTTGTTGCCTGGGGCAACAGAGCAAGACTCTATTTCAAAAAAAAAAGAAAAGAATTCCACAGTCTAGGGACACTCATTAAACTGTGTGACATGAGCCGTAGGTGGCAGTAGGTACATTTAGGGCCAAGGAGGATGGTGGGAGGAGAGCTTCCTGGAGGAGATAGAGCTTTGGGGCAGAAATGTGGGTGGCTTGAGCTAGAAGGGTGGAGGCAACCCCAGGCAAAGGGCTGAGGTAGCCCCAGGCACAGCGCACAGGGCTCCCTGCAGCAGGCGCAGAGCTACTCTGGGAGTCAGGAAACCTCTATTCCAATTGGCCAGTGTGGCCTTGGGACAAGCCTATCACCTCTCTGTGGGGTCTGACCACCTCTGCCCTCCTCTCCATGGGACGGTGGGAGTAGTCCATGAGCTGATGAGGGGCTACTGGCTTGCTGCCTTCTCAGGCCTTTTAGACTCCAGGCCTCACCACCCACAGGGGGATGGCAGATCAGGCCCTCAAGAAGTGTGGCTGGCTGGGGACCAGAGCTGGCACCAGGTAATGACTGAGCTGCCCTCCAAGAGGGGAGGGTGAGTCTGGCTAGTATCCCACCCTTCCTCCCCACCTGGTAACATCCCCAGGGAAGGCTCTCCAAGTACCCAAAACACCAGGTTGCACACAGCTGCACGATTAGCACTGATGGGGTCCTGCCCAGGGAGTGTCAGGGTTCCTGAACTAGGGAAGCCTCTAGCCGGTCTCCTCCTGCCGGCTGTGTTGGAGAAGCCCACAGAGGTGAGTAGGGGCACTCACTAATTCATTCATTTGTTCACCAAACTTTCCCTGAATTTTGGGACTGGGGACACAGAGAGGAGCCCTAAAGGGAGGGGTGGAGGGGTTGAGGCTGACCTGGGTGTTGGGAGAGGCAGATGCTACAGCAACTCCTCCAGCCTGCTGCAATGCTGGCATTTCTCACTGATGTTGACTTTCCTGAAATACTAACAAAGTTTAAGTGCACTCAGCTGTTCCCACAGCAGGCACGGTGCTAAGGCTTTCCGAAGACTATTTATTTCATCTTTACAGTAACTCCAAGACAGAAGCTATCTTTCCCCACTTACACATGAGGAAGCTGAGGCTTCGTGAAATAGAATCAGTTGTCTCAGGTCACACAAGCCTGGAAGTGTAGGACCAGGACTGGAATCCAGGGCCATCCAACTGCAGCAGTGCACTCTTTTAACTCCACCATGCAGGTGGCAGCTTGGGGAAGGGGCCAGAGGCACATCCTGAAAAGAGGAGTCTGGGTGCTGGGAACGGACTTCAGCAATAGCAGGACTTGGCTCAGTGCCCCTGGCTAGGAGGCATCTAGCCTGGCACAGCCTATCTCTTCAGGTCACTCAGATGTTGCTTGGGCCATGAAGAGAGTCCTCCAGTGTCTGGAGAGTCCTGGCCTGGCATGCAGGAAGACCTGGGTCTCTTGCCCACCACCTACCCCTTACGTGAACTGGCAACGTGCAGCTGGGCCAGGTACCTCACATCGCCTTCCCACACTAGGCTAGAGTGCTCAGCTAGAGCTCTGGATTCCATTAGCAGGGAGCTGGGAATCTTGGAGTGAGCATTAAACTGGGAGTTAGAGGACCACCCCGCCCCCGACTCCCAGCAGAACGAGAGCAAGGGCTTCCCTGTGCTTCCTGAGGGCAAAGTGAGCCCTAGGTAGGCTCAGAGGGTCCACCCAGGACATCTGCTGGGATTCGGCATCCTCAGGAGGAGGCCCTCCTTTCCACTGCCTCGTGTGTACATCCTCCACTGTGCGTGAGCAGGCACCACTGGGGCCCCTGAGGGCAGGAGGGGACGGAAAGGCAGGATGTGTGCGTGAGTGCATACACACACACACACACACACACACACACACTCACTTTCCCTTGCCCCCCAGTCCTGCCTCACCCTAAGCTGACTGTGATGTCAGCGGAAGCCCGGAGGCAGAGGGCCTCCTCTGACCTCAGCAATGGCCCTACCCTGCCCTGGGTCCCCGCCCACACCTGACCCAGCTCAGGCTTCCCAGAGGACTCCCCCCCTGCAACACCCCCTGCTTCCCGGAGAAGCCAGAGAGAAGCCGAGAGGAGCAGGGCCTTCTGCCCGCCCCCTCCTGCCCTAGCGGGGCTCTGCCTCCTGATCTGCCAGGATGTTTGGGTGATGGGTGTGTGGAGGGCAGGGCAGAAGGGATACCCCCAGGTGCTCCCCTCCTCCCTCGCCTGCCAGGAGCTTTCCCCGCCGTTCTCCCAGGATGCTCCATTGCCCTGGCCAGCCCTTGCCGCAGGCTCTGTGACTCTGTCTCCCCTGGCAGAGGAGTGGGGTTGCCTCTCCCTGGGCTGGAAGATCTTTATCCTGCCCTGCTGAGTCATGCCGGCTCCTCCCAAGCTCTCCTCTCCCTTCTACCCTGCTGTCCTCCCCGACTTCAGGCTTCTCTCAGCCTTCTCCAGACTGTCTGGGCTCCCTAGGGGCCCCTGGGGTCAAAGGATGGACACCACCTTCCCTGGGGCCATCCCAGTGATGGGAAGTCCCATCTCATGGGCCTGCCATTCCAGCACCATTGGGAGAGCGCCTGCTCTGCCTCCACAGCTGTGTGACCGCCCCCGCAGTCTCTAACCCTCCATGCCTCTGTTTTCTCCATGGAAAACCAAATAAGAGACATCTGAGTGAATATAGGTCAAATTGCTGGCACTTAGAAGCAATCAAGGCCGGCTCGGTGGCTTACACCTGTAATCCCAGAACTTTGGGAGGCCGAAGCGGGCAGATCACAAGGTCAAGAGATCGAGACCATCCTGGGGGTGAAATCCTGTCTCTACTGAAAGTACAAAAATTAGCTGGGCATGGTGGCGTGCGCCTGTAGTCCCAGCTACTCGGGAGGCTGAGGCAGGAGAATCACTTAAAAACCCAGGAGGCGGAGACTGCAGTGAGCTGAGATCTTGCCATTGCACTCCAGCCTGGCAGCAGAGCGAGACTCTGTCTCAAAAAAATAAAAATAAAAATAAAAAAGAAGCAATCAATGATGTTTTATTTATTTATATTTATTTTTGAGATAGAGTCCAGGCTGGAGTGCAGTGGCACAATCATGGCTCACTACAGCCTCGACTTCCGAGGCTCAAGCGGTCCTCCCACCTCAGCCTCCCGAGTAGCTACAGATGGATGTCACTATGGCTGGATAATTTTTTGTATTTCTTTGTAGAAATGGGGTTTTGCCATGTAGCCCAGACTGGTCTCAAACTCCTGCTTCGGCCTCCCAAAGTGCTGGGATTACAGGTGTGAGCCACCTCGCACAGCCAATAATGTTAAAGATTCTTGTTACCTGCCCCTCATACCCTATCCCTGTGTCTCTGCTAATGGTGTCCTCTCTACCCAAAATTCAGCTGCCCCTGGCGAGCCCCCCATGGCTACTCATCTGCCTTCCCCCTGAAGCTGCTCACTATCACCCAGCTCTGCTCCCCACCACAGATGCCACTCTCCATGCCCTTGCCGCTGTCCGCTTTGTGTTGTAAGTACTCTCTAAGGACCCATCTCATCTCTCCCCTCTTGTGTCCCCAAGAGATTCTTGTAGGACTTCAGTGAGTTGAAGAGGGCTGGAGGTGGGAAGGGTGGAATCTTAGGGTACAGTCGGCTCTGAAGGGATGAGAGGAGCCAACTGGTTGTGATGCAGCCCATGCTAGGCTTTCAGGGTGTCTAGAAGACATGGGTGGTTTAGGTCTATGAAGAGCTCACTCACTTTTCGTTGTTGCTGTTGAGACAGTCTCCCTCTGTCACCCAGGCTGGAGCACAATGGCATGATCTCAGCTCACTGCAGCCTCTGCCTCCCGGGTTCAAGCGAGTTTCCTGCCTCAGCCTCCTGAGTACCTGGCATGACAGGCGCCTGCCATCACGCCGGCTAATTTGAGCTCACCCACTTCCTGGCACACACAGGCATCTTTCTGAGGTCCACCTGTGGTCCTTACAGAGCACTCTGTACATATTTCCGTTTCAGCCTTTGGCTGTTGTAAGTTTTCAAAATGAAACAGGAACTTAAGGAGGTTTAAAAAGGCCTATGATGCAGAGAAAGGAGAGGTCAGAAGAGGGAGGCGTTAGGGGAGACTTCGGAGACGGGGCAGGGAGAATTTGAGCGGCAAAAAGAGGGAGCCACATGTGGCCTGGAACCAGGACAGGAGCTGGGAGGAGCTGGCATTCAGACTCAGGGGATCCCATCACCTCCCAGAAGCTTTTGGAAAGCCCTGCTGTATATGCCTTGCTGAACAGTGTGGACCTACAGAGAACCACAGCCTGCCTGCCAAGGACTTGGGAGCTGGTGGGACAGAGGGCAAGATGATTCAATACCAACTAGAAATATGGGCAGCCTTCCAGGAGGCTCGGTGCAGACGAGGGCATCTGGAGCAGGCCTCCTCCAACCTCCACCTCAGCAGGGAACTCAAGAAAGATCCCTGGATTCTTTAGTATCAGAAAGCCCAGATCTAAGTGACCTGCCTGGGTCACTTATAAGTTTTGGGGAGGAAGATCCCCCCACTCCCCAAAAGAATTAGCCAGGCATGGTGGCACACACCTGTAGGCCTAGCTGTTCAGGAGGCTGGGGCGAGAGGATTGCTTGAGCCCAGGAGTTTGAGGCTGCAGTGAGCTATTGTGCCACTGCACTCTAGCCTGGGTGAGAAGCCATCTCCAAAAAAAAAAAGAAGTGAGGCTCAGATGAGATAATAAAGTAAAAGGACTTTCAAGCTGCAGAGGCCACCTAAGGAGATGGGAGAGACCTCTGGTCCCCCACCGTGTAGGCCAAAGGTTCTATTTACTGACCACTTACTAATTCCCTGGCACTGCAGTGAAGCATTTGAATACTACACACGATCTCACATGGTTCTCCTGAGGCCGGTACTGTTGTAGTTGTCATTTTACCATGGGTAAACTGAGGCATGGAGTTACATAACTTGTCCAAGGTACACAGGCAGGCAGCCTGGCTCCAGAGCCACCGGGCTCTTAATTAGTAGCACCCCCCTACCCTGCCCCTAGTTCCCAGAAATCTCCTCCTTGCCCCGTCTCCCCTGTAGTAAGCCTGTCTCAGCTCAGGAGGATGTCCTCTCTGTCCCCTTCCCTCCAAGGGTGCCCAGCACAACCTGAGCATAAAACTGCCCCCACAGAGGCCTGCCTGCGGCAGATCCGCAAGGTCTCTGTTCCCGGAGCTGGGACTGGACGCGGTGTCTGTCTCCCTCTGCTGGTCTCTTAGGAAACAGCCCAGCCAGGATGCTTACCCTGAAGCCGATGGTGCCTTGTCTCTCCCAAACAGTGGATACCGAGTGTTGGGGAGGTTGAAGAAAAGGCCAGGGACACAGGCGAGGCTCTAACTTACAGGACACCACATTGCCTCTTGGGGTCCATGTTGCCAGAAGCCTGCTTCCAACAGGAGTGCAAAGTGGGGTCCTAGGGAGGCCAGGCCCCCTCCCTGACGCCTGCCTGGGGACAGGCCTCAAACGGCCTCCTTCCCCTTCTAACCCATGAATGGAGCCGTCATCCATGGATGTATCTAAACCTTTTGTGAAGTTGTTTCTATTTCCAGCTGAGATGACATCTCGGGGTAATGAGTTCCATCAGCGTTCTCCCCTGCTGGGTGAAGCACACTGGCTTTGATTTGCCCTAAACTTACCTCACTTGCGCTCCAAGGGGGCCTGTGTGCCAGGTTTCGGTGAACAAGCCTGAACTTCCCTCTTCCCATCCCCAGTGTGGGTTTAAAAAAATTCATCCCATCTCCCCTCCACCACCAGCCCTACTTACCCAAATTACCTGGTGTCTCATCTGTGCACAGCACCTGGCAGAGTGGGCACATCCATTATTTCATGCTGGTCACTAGCAGTTTTGGAGGAAGGCAAGGGCTCACACTCTTCTCAGAGGCAGAGGACACGGAAGGCCCAGAACTGTGAGGCCAGCACATGGTGCCCCTGGAGGCAGCAGCAGCTGCAGCCTCCCTCCGGAGCCTCTTCCCCATGGGCTGACTTTTCTGCCCTTACCAGGAGTCTTTATTTTATTTTATTTTTAAATTTTTTTTTTTAAATAGAGGCGGGGTTTCACCATATTGGCCAGGCTGATCTCGAACTCCTGACCTTGTGATCCGCCGAACTCGGCCTCCCAAAGTGCTGGGATTACAGGCGTGAGCCACCGTGCCTGGCCTTTTTTTTTTGAGACAGAATCTTGCTCTGTTGCCCAGGCTGGAGTGCAGTGGTGCAATCGTGGCTCACTGCAACCTCTGCCTCCTGGGTTCAAGTGATTCTTCTGCTTCAGCCTCCTGAGTAGCTGGGATTACAGGCACGTGCCACCATGCCCAGCTAATTTTTTTGTATTTTTAGTAGAGACGGGGTTTCACCGTGTTAGCCAGGATGGTTTTGATCTCCTGACCTTGTGATCTGCCCGCCTCAGCCTCACAAAGTGCCGGGATTACAGGCATGAGCCACCGTGCCCGATGCCCGAATTTTTAGTAGAGATGGGATTTTGCTATGTTGGCCAGGCTGGTCTTCAACTCCTGACCTCAAGCGATCCATCTGCCTTGGCCTCCCAAAGTGCTGGGATTACAGGTGTGAGCCACCGCGCCTGGCCAAGAATCTTCTGATTATTTTCCATTTCTGGACACCAGGCCTTTTCTCTGTAACGTTTCCTTGGGAGACTTTCCTTCTGGGTTCCTTGTGTGGTTTCGCCCTGACTTTATCCAAGCTGATGGTTTGTTATGTCTCCAGTCCTGGCCCAAGGATACTGTGAGGATGAGTCGAGCTGGAGGGGCAGGACGTAGCAATCATGGTCCCAGCAGGGCTAACAGCAGATTCTGTACGTCAACGTTAACTAAGTTACGCCTCACAACAGCCCTTTGAGGTGGAAACAGGCTTGAGGAACATAAGCAACTTGTCTGTCTTTCACAACTTACACAGCCTACACAGGCTGGCGTCCGTAACCACGTTCTCAACCCCAACAGACAATCGTGGGTTCAAGTCCTGAAACCTCTCTGAATTCCACACTCCGGTCATGCTGCACAGACGTATTACACCACTGCTATGTGCCAACCAGCGTCCGATTTCTGGGAGAAATGCCAGGGAACAAGAAAGGCAGGGGCAGAATGTGGTGCGGGGCTGGGAGCACTTGGAATGTCACTCATTACCAGCAGGGCAGGTGCCCCTGCAGCTCAGCTGGCTTGCCTGCCTGGTTACCCCACAGTAACCATACAAATGCCAATCCCTGTGTGTGTACAATGAGATCAACACAAGCCAGAGTGAACTCCCAAATCCTAAACTCCTCTGCCCCTTCTGACTTTTTTAGTTACCCTGATCTGGCAAAACGCCGGCCGTGAGTAACTCCGTTTGCACTCCTATGTCTGTAAGGAGGGCTGCATGGGGCGTCCATGGTGGCACGGAGCAGTGCCTGGCAAATGAGCCCCACCAATGGCTCCTCAGCAATTGTGCTTTCCTGGCCAACCTGTGCTCTAACCTCACCCTCCTCAGACGGCTTCTTCCTCCAGGAAGCCCTCCCTTGTGCCCCTGACCAGGTCTACCTAGGGACACAGTCTCATAGCCCACGTCATTGTCATTCCCGATCCTTCTCAAAGGTGTAATTTCATGTTTACCTTGATGATTCTTTGGCTAATTTCAGTCTTGCCCCACTAGACCCCAGCCCCCCGACCCCCAGCTCAGGAGACCGGACTCTGCAGAAGGTGCAGCTCCTCCAACCACCCACATTTCTGCTCAGAGCCTTGGCGCTGGCCATTCCCTCTCGCAGAGCACCCCGCCCCACCCCCATGCCTGCACTGCTCACTCCCCTGACTCCCTCACGACTTCGCTCAATGGCAACTCCTCAGTGAGGCCAACTGGCCGTGCTAGTTAGAATTGAAGCCCTTCTCCCTGACACGCCTCTGTCCCTCTTTGGGTTTTCTTTTTTTTCTGTAACACCCACCACCTTCTTGCATACCGCAGGGTTTCGATCTGTCACCTGGGCTGGAGTGCAGTGGTGCGATCGCAGCTCACTGCAGCCTCTGCCTCCCAGGCTCAAGGGATCCTCCCACCTCAGCCTCCCGAATAGCTGGGACTACAGGCATGTGCTATCATGCCTGGCTAATTTTAGTATTTTTGGTAGAGACCATGTTGCCCGGGCTGGTCTTGAACTACTGGACTCAAGTGATCTGCCCCCATCGGCCTCCCAAAAGTGCTGGGATTACAGGTGTAAGCCACAGCATCCGGCTGGGATTTTTGTCCTGTGCTGTCTTTCCCATAGTTAAAAAAGTTCATCCAAGATATGTTGAGTGAATATATGTTGAATGAATGAGTGAGTGGGCCCCCAGGTCTCAAGCTTCCATTCTATATCTGCCTCCAGCACATTCACACATACTTATATGCCCGCTGACCTAGAGGAGGCCACTTCTAATGCGGGTATGGCAAAGACCAAAAATTTGATGTTTAAAAAAAATTTTTTTTCTTTGAGACTGAGTCTCACTCTGTCATCAGGCGCCAGGCTGGAGTGCAGTGGCACGATCTCTGCTCACTGCAACCTCCGCCTCCTGGGTTCAAGCAGTTCTCCTGCCTTAGCCTTCTGAGTATCTGGGACTACAGGAGCGTGCCACCATGCCCAGCTAATTTTTGTATTTTTTAGTAGAGACGGGATTTCACCATGTTGTCCAGGATGGTCTCCATCTCTTGACCTTGTGATCCGCCTGTCTCAGCCTCTCAAAGTGCTGGAATTATAGGCATGAGCCACAGTGCCTGGCCGAAAACTTTTAATTTTCTTTATTATATAGGCAGGGCCTCACTATGTTGCCCAGGCTCGTCTCTAACTCCTGGGTTCAAGCAATCCTCCCTCCTCAGCCTCCCAAAATGCTGCAATTACAGGTATGAGCCAGCATGCCCAGCTAAAAATTTAGGGTTTGAAAGAATCCTGGCTAAAAAATTAATTGGGGATGGTGGCATGTGCCTGTAGTCCCAGCTACTCGAGAGGCTGAGGTAGGGGGATCGATCACTTGAGCCCAGGAGGTTGAGATTGCAGTGAGCTGGGATCATGCCACTGCACTCCAGCCCTGTCTCCAAAAAAAAAAAAAAAAAAATCCTGAGAGAGCATCTCATTGAATGCCCCTCATTTTATTCAGGAAAAAACTGAGGCACAGACAAGGACCCGATGCCATCTATGAGTAGGGCTGAAGTTGCACCCAGGTCCCCTGACTTTTAGCACAGGGTCCTCTTGGAGTTCCTGTACCTGTCTCTAGCCCACACACAGGGTTCCTGGTCGCTCCCAGCTCCTTATCCCGCTGTGTTCCCCCTTTCTGCATCCAAAGTGGGTTACTGGATATGCCAAATGCAAGCCTGGAAGGGCTCCTTGGCCTCAGATTGGAAAGTTACCTTTCAGACCCACAGCCCAAGGGCCAGAGAGAGAGGGAGGCGGGACAGCCAATTATAGCTTCTCCCCTGAGCTGGGGTGGATGAGGGGCATAGGGGAGCCATGGGTCCCTTCAGGATCACAGCACGTCAAGGTTGGAAGGAACCTCAGTGAGTAACTCGCTCGATCCCCAGCCCCCCACCATCACATCATACAGATGAGGAAGCGGCCAGGACAGCGAGGGGCGGGAACGTCCTAGCAGGCTCCGGACTCCAGGCTCTCGGCTTCTTTCTGTTCTAAGCCCTTCAGAAAGTTCCAGTGAGTTCTGACTTTTGGCAAGGGGGTGAGAGGATGACTGAAAAAGGCTCAATAGAGTCGAAAGAGCGTATGTCCGCTGGGGCAGTGGCTCACACCTGCCCCCGGCTGGTATAAAGGGCGGACACACTAGTGGAGAAGACAGATGTTAAACTGGCAAACACAGGGATGAAAAGAAAGCATATGTCTCCCTTCTCTTCTGCCTAGGGTCTTCAAGGCCATAGGCCCCCATAACCCCGTAGGTGTCAGTGGCAGAAACAGGACTGTGTGAAAACTAACAGCCTCCCCCTCCCTTGCCTTCAGGGAGCTCTGGCACCTACCCCTGCTCCAGTCAGCTGCCAGAGTACCAGGACGAGGCAGTGTGAGGACGAGGCAGGGGTGGGCAGGCTATGCTGGTTCACACTGGGTGGGGGAAGTGTCCAGAGTGCAGGATGAGGCTTGAGAGGGTGGGAACAATTGTCATGCAGGGAGAGGTGGGACTGTGAGTGGAGGGTTGGAAGTTGGATGTTTCTCTCCGCACTGTGCTAAGAGTGACTTAGAGACACCTCAGCTGTTTTGGCTCATGCTGGTTTGTTTATTTGTTTGTTTATTTTTCCATGCCCTTTGTCAACAGGAATGGTTTACACATTTATTTATTTATTTATTGAGATGGAAGCTCGCTCTGTCGCCAAGCTGGAGTGCAGTGGCACGATATTGGCCCACTGCAACCTCCACCTCCCAGGTTCCAGCAATTCTCCTGCGTCAGCCTTCTGAGTAGCTGGGATTACAGGCACATATCACCACGCCTGGCTAATTTTTGTAATATTAGTAGAGATGGGGTTTCACCATGTTGGTCAGGCTGGTCATGAACTCCTGGTCTCAGGTGATCCACCCACCTCAGCCTTCCAAAGTGCTGGGATTACAGGCGTGAGCCACTGCACCTGGTCTATTTTTTCTTAATTTAATTAATTAATTAATTATTATATTATATTTTTTGAGACGGTGTCTCACTCTGTCACCCAGGCTGGAGTGCAGTGGCACAATCTTGGCTCACTGCAACCTCCACCTCCTGGTGGGTCCAAGCGATTCTTCTGCTTCAGCCTCGCAAGTAGCTGGGACTACAGGTGTGCACCATTGCACCCGGCCAATTTTTGTATTTTTAGTAGAGATGGGGTTTTGCCATATTGGCCAGGCTGTTCTCAAACTTCTGACCTTGTGATCTGCCTGTCTCAGCCTCCCAAAGTGCTAGGATTACAGGTGTGAGCCACCGTGCCCGGCCTATTTTTTAATTTTTTTTGAGACAGGATCTGGCTTTCTTACCCAGGCTGGAGGGCAGTGGCGCTATCTCTGCTCACTGCAACCTCCACCTCCTGGGCTCAAGTGATCCACCTGCCTTGGCCTCCCAAAGTGCTGGAGTTATAGGCACAAGCCGCCAGTCCTGGCTGGTTTACACATTTTAAAATATAACACCTAATTATTCATTATTTACTGAGTGCCAGACCCTGTGTGAGGTACAAATAGCAACAAACAAAACAGACACGGATGCTGGGCACAGTGGCTCATGCCTGTAATTCCAATACTTTGGGAGGCTAAGGCGGGAGGATCGCCTGACCCCAGGAATTTGAGACCAGCCTGGGTAACAGAGGGAGACCTTGTCTCTACTAAAAATAAATTAGCTGGCCAAAATGGCATGCGCCGGTAGCCTCAGCTACTTGGGAGGGTGAGGTGGAAGGATCGCTTGAGCCTGGGAGGTCGAGGCTGCAGTGAGCCATGATCGTGCCACTGTTCTCTAGCCTGGGTGACAAAGCAAGACCCCCATCTTAACAAACAAAACAAAGCCAAGGCCAGCTGCAGTTGCTGATGTCTGTAATTCCAACACTTTGGGAGGCTGAGGCAGACAGATCAGTTGAGGTCAGGCGTTTGAGACCAGCCTGGCCAACACGGTGAAACCCCATTTCTAATAAAAATGCAACAATGGCTGGGCGTGGTGGCTCACACCTGTAATCCTAGCATTTTGGGATGCTGAGGCGGGCAGATCACCTGAAGTCAGGAGTTCGAGACCAGCCTGGCCAACATGGTGAAACCCTGTCTCTACTAAAAATACAAAAATTAGCTGGGTGTGGTGGTGCACACCTGTAGTCCCAGCTACTCAGGAGGCTGAGGCAGGAGAATTGCTTGAACCCCAGAGGCGGAGGTTGCAGTGAGCTGAGATCGTGCCACTGCACTACAGCCTGGGAAACAGAGCAAGACTCTGTCTTCAGAAAAAAAAAAAAAAGGTTCCTGCCCTTGTGAGGCAGACACACTAGTGGGGAGGACAGATGTTAAATGGGCAACACACATACGAAATAATGTTGTGATAAGTGCTGTGGCTAAATCAGGGCCTAGCCAGAGGGTACTGGGTGCTGGTGGGGGCAGAAAGGGCCCCGCTGAGCCAGGAGGAAAAGAAGTGCTGCCATGTGAGAAGGGGTAAGACCATGCCAAGTGGTGGGAACAGCTAAGGATGTGCCAAGATCCCCAGGTGGAAGAGGAAGTGGCAGGTGCAGGGAGCCCACAGGTTGGCATGGCTGTGCAGGTGATCAAGGGGAGGTGACAGGTGGAGAAATGGGTGGGGCTGGCTCCTGCGGGTTCAGGGCAGAGTTTGGATTTTATGGCAACCACTGGAGGGTGTAAACACAGGAGAGACAGGACACAATTGACATTTTAGGAAGGTCACTTTGCTGCTGTAGGGCAAGTGGCCTGGAGGGGACAGAGTGGAGGCAGGAGACCGCTGAGAGCTGTCACAGTCGTTTAGGTGAGAGGATTGGGGCCCAGGCCTTGGAGATGGAAGAGGAGAGCAAAGTTGCCACCTGTTAAATTGCCACCTGTTTGGGAGGCAGAGTGGTCAGGACCTACTGAAAGATTTTGTAGGGGTGAGGGTGAGCATGGGGTCAAGGACTCAGTATGACTCCCAGCATACTGAGCTGGATGCCCAGGGACAGGCGGCACTATTTCCATGGATTCCCCAGGAAGGGGAAGGGAAGAGTAGTCTCCTCCCCCAGAGCTCCACAGAAGGGGAGAGGGCTGGTAAGGAGGGGAGCAGAGCAGAAGGAGAGGGAGAAACAAAGTGTATGCATGTATCAAAATGTCACTTGTACTCTATGTACAATTATTATGTATCAATTCTTTTGAAAGTAGGGCTGGAGAGCAAGCAGGGACAAATATATCTTCTGCACTACCCAGGACCTGAGCAAGCGGGACCTACAGGAACACAGGGATGCCCTGGGCCTTCAAAGAACCACCAGAGCCTTGGTACTCTGAGGAGGATGGGTGTCAGTGAGTTTCTCCAGGACTCCCTGACATTTTACACACGTGGACCCAGAGGCCCAGGAGAAGGGGAAGACCTTCCAGCTGATGCATCCGCACTTGGCACACAGTCTAAAGTCTTTTAAAATTACAAGTAGAGGGCCGGGCATGGTGGCTCACGCCTGTAATCCCAGCACTTCCGGGAGCCAAAGCGGGCAGATCACTTGAGGTCAGGAGCTTGAGACCTGTCTCCCCAACATGGTGAAACCCATCTCTACTAAAAATATAAAAATTAGCCAGGCGTTGTGGCAGGCGCCTGTAATCCCAGCTACTTGGGAGGCTGAGGCAGGAGAATCGCTTGAACCTGGGAGGCGTGATCTCTTGCCACTGCACTCCAGCCTGGGTGACAGAGCGAGACTCTGTCTCAAAAACAAAAGACAAAAACCACGCCGGGTACAGTGGCTCACGCCACTTTAAGAGGCCAAGGTGGAAAAATAGCTCAAACCCCAGAGTTGAGACCAGCCTGGACAACATGGCAAGACTCTGTCTCTACAAAAAAGAAAAAAAAAAAAGCCGGGCGTGGTGTGCCTGTGGTGCCAGCTACTCAGGAGGCTGAGGTGGGAGGATCCGTTGAGCTTAGTAGTTCCAGGCTGCAATGAGACGTGTTCGTGCCACTGTACTCCAGCCTGGGTGACAGAGCAAGATTCCGTCTCAAAAAAGAAAAAAGTACTTAACCACATCTAGCCACGAGCACATCTACCCTCGTAAAACGTTTCCAGCGCGTCCCAGCGGTGCCCCTCATCATCTGGCGGCCCCTACGCCTCTCTGAGGCTCACAGACCTACTCCCCTCTCCAGGGGGAGGAGCCCGCACCGCTGAGCCTTTACTCTTGTTCTTCCCTCTGCCAGGGGCACCGTTCTACCCCTTTCTGCCTGGAGAAGCTGCTATTCTTCCTCCAAGGATCCTTGAAGGCAGAAGGAGCAGCCACCTCCCACTCGTGGCTGCTACAAGCAAGCTGCTTTGACTTCTTTCTAGAGCTGGGCTTGGTGCTGGAGTCCGAGTCTCCGGCCCAGGGTAGGTCCGATGGTCTCGCTTGCACCCTGTATCCCCCCACAGACTCTGCCCGTGAAGTTTATTAAGTGGGTGACCCCAGAGAGCTCGCCCAACTTTCCGACTCCGAGTCCAGCACTCGGTCCACTGCACAGGGACGTCGCGCCCCGGAGCTGCGTCCTCTCTGCCCTTCGCGTTCCGGTGCCCCGCCCGCGGAACGCCCCGATCTCCAGGGGCGCGGAAGGCCGGGGCGAGACTGGAGAGCCAGAAGCAGCTGGCTGGCGGGCGCCGCGGGCCTCCCCGATCACGTGACACCCCGGGCACGGTGCGTCTTCACGTGACGGCGGAGCCTGCGAACGTTTTTCTCACGTGACGGAGGCGCCTGCACATGGACCAATGGGGAGGTGGGGGCGGAGCCGGCAGGGGCGGTGCGCGGGAAGGGACCCCGGGCTCGGTGGCCGCGGAGAGCCGGGCAGTGCTGTCCCTGGGTCGGGCGCCGGGGCAGCATGAAGTGTCTGGTCACCGGCGGCAACGTGAAGGGTGAGTGCGGGTCGGCCTGGCGGCGGCGGAGCAGAACCCGCGAAACCGCCAGCCTGACCCCTTCCGCTCTCCTCCCCGCAGTGCTCGGCAAGGCCGTCCACTCCCTGTCCCGCATCGGGGACGAGCTCTACCTGGAACCCTTGGAGGACGGGGTGAGGGGCTGGGGTGTCGGGGGCGGGTGCGACTCCAGCCGGGAGCGGGTAACCCGGACTCGAGTCTCGCCTCCACCAGGCGGGGTGACCGCGGGCAGATTTGCCGAAGGAGTTTCAGTTTCTTAGCCTGGCGCCTCTCCTTTTCCCAGGCCAGTGTGTGAATGGAGGGAAGCTGGCCTCCTGCTGGCGCCTGGGGGGTGACGTGCACTTAGAGGGACTCGGGGGAAGGCCCAGGTGTGCGACCCCTCCACTGCGGCAGCAGCGCCGAGGCCGACTCTGAAGGCTTCATGGGGAAGGAGGGTTTCAACAGGTGGTGGCGGAGCGGGAGGACGACAGGGCAAGTGTGGGCAGAAGCAGCTAGAGGGCTGGGTCAGTGGCTGCCCGCTGACCACGTCCCTCTCCCTGCTCTTCGTGGCGCAGCTCTCGCTCCGGACGGTGAACTCTTCCCGCTCTGCCTATGCCTGCTTCCTCTTTGCCCCGCTCTTCTTCCAGCAGTACCAGGCCGCCATCCCCGGTCAGGACCTGCTGCGCTGTAAGATCCTGATGAAGGTGAGGCCCTTCCCTCAGCAGTGGCACTGCCCCACCCCGGGAATCTCCACCAGCTGTGCCTCTGCTCTGGGGTACTCAGTAGATGCTAAGTGGGGAGAGAGAGACACGTGCAAGCCCAATCTATGCAAATCAGAGGGAGAGGCATGGTAAAAGCATCACAGTGGGGACCTGAGAGGGTGGTGATGCTCAAGTTCGTTAAGAAAGGTAAGCAGGTCGGCCTGGCGAGGTGGGTCACGCCTGTAATCCCAGCACTTTGGGAGGCCGAGGCAGGTGGTTCAGGAGATCGAGACCATCCTGGCCAACATGGTGAAACCCTGTCTCTACAAAAATACAAAAATTTAGCTGGGCATGGCAGCACGCACCTGTAGTCCCAGCTTCTCGGGAGGCTGAGGCAGGAGAATTGCTTGAACCTGGGAGACAGAGGTTGCAGTGAACCGAGATCACACCATTGCATTCCAGCCTAGCAACAGAGGGAGACTCCGTCTCAAAAAAAAAAAAAAGAAAAAAAAGGCAAACAGGTCTTTCAAGGCATTCCAGGCCTAGGGAAGAGCATGAATGAGGCCTAGAAGGGTGCCAGTGTCTCGCATGGTGTGGGAGCCCTTTTCCCAGTTTCATGCTGGGCCCATCATGGGCAAGGGCCTGCGTGGGACAGGAAAGCTGGTCGCAGAGACATGGTGCCAGGCTGAGGTGTCTTACCCTATGCAGTCCTTCCTATCTGTCTTCCGCTCACTGGCGATGCTGGAGAAGACGGTGGAAAAATGCTGCATTTCCCTGAATGGCCAGAGCAGCCGCCTGGTGGTCCAGCTGTACTGCAAGTTCGGTGAGTGGGCAGCTGGCCAGCCAAGGGGTGCCTCAGCCAGGAGGTTGGCGAGGCCCACTGAAACCCTGTCACTCATCCAGGGGTGCGGAAGACTCACAACCTGTCCTTCCAGGATTGCGAGTCCCTGCAGGCCGTCTGCGACCCAGCCTCATGCCCCCACATGCTCCGCGCCCCAGCACGGTGAGCACAGCCTGCCCACCTGCCCTCAGCTCTGCCCCGGGTCTGTCTCTTCCTTCTTTGGGGCCCCGAAGGTTGATTTCAGAAGGTGCCTCCTTCATTTTCCCTACAGAGTTTTTGTGAACCTCAAAGACATCCCATAGCCCTCTGGGCTCGGGTCCTTACCTGGCTCTTTAAAGGCTGAGGGCAACGTGGAGGAGGGGCAGGCACCTCCTTGCTCCATTCTCCTCACTGTTAGGAGTCTGCATTCCCCATCCCAAAGGTCTGATTTGACTTTCTGGCAACTCAGACCCTTCCAATTCCTCTTCTAGGGGTTGCATTTCTGGCCTGTCAACACCTTTCATCCGGTTTGAGTAACCTTGAAGGTCTGCCCCTGACCCGTGGCTCAGAGGTTGAGACCCCTTTTCTGGCCTGGGCATCCTTCCAGAGGTGTTCCCCATTCAAGGGCAGCCTCTCTCCCTGACTGCCTAGGATCTAGCTTTGAGAAGCCCCCAAGGTCAGGGCAGGAGGCTGGAGGGGAGGTTGCGGTTCAGGAGGCCGCCTGAACAATCAGCTGTGGGGTAGAGCGGTTCTGGGCAGTCCGAGCACTGGGGGCTCTCGGGGGCCAGGGAAACGGGAACTCAAGTGGAAGCAAAGGTTCCTAGAGAGGACCAGGTCAGAGAGGAGTGGGCTCTCGCCCTGCCCCACGCTGGACACTGTTTGCATTCAAGTGGCCCAAGGTCCTGTTCATTTTTCAGGGTGACTGAAGGTCCCTTCGGGTCCTGGTATCTGTTTCCCCAGGTTCTCTTGAGCCAGCACTGCTCAGAGCTCTTTTGGGCAGTGAGAGAGGGATTTTTTTTTTTCTTTAAATCAACAGTTGTTTCTCTTATTTTGAGATGGAGTCTTGCTCTGTCACCTGGGCTAGAGTACAGTGGTGCAATCTTGGTTCACTGCAACCTCTGCCTCCTGGGTTCAAACGATTCTCCTGCCTGAGCCCCCCAAGTAACAGGGATTACAGGCATGCACCACCATGCCCGGCTGTTTCTTTTTTTTTTTTTGGAGACTGAGTTTCACTCTTGCTCCCCAGGCTGGAGTACAATGGCAAGATCTTGGCTCCCTGCAACCTCTGCCTCCCAGGTTCAAGTGATTCTCCTGTCTCAGCCTCCTGAGTAGCTGGGATTACAGGTGCCCGCCACCACACCTGGCTAATTTTTAGTAGAAATAGGGTTTCACCATGTTGGCCACGCTGATCTTGAACTCCTGACCTCAGGTGATCCGCCTGCCTCGGCCTCCGGAAGTGCTGGGATTACAGGCATGAGCCACCATGACCGGCCCAGTTTTTGTATTTTTAGTAGAGAAGTTTTACCACGTTGGCCAAGCTGGTCTTGAACTCCTGACCTCAAGTGATCTACTGTTGGGGTCTCCCCAAATGCTGGGATTACAGGTGGGAGCCACCGAGCCTGGCCACTCTGTTTTTTTTTTTTTTTCAATCCTCGTGAAGGGGCCTTGGGAATCTCTGCATCCTTCCAGTTTTAGTGTATGTGCTGCGGAAGTGAGTACTCTGTCTCATGAATAATTTCAAATATATGTAAAAGCAGTGCAGCTCTTGTCCCCACTTGACTTGAAGCAGATTCCAGATGTGATCTCATCTGTAGAGCAGTGGGTATCCTTAGAGGTTAAGCATTTCAGGCCTCTTTCTGAAGGCCAGCTTGGTAGGGCAGCGTTGAGTGCCGAGTCCTGCCTCTGGGCCCTCTCCCTGCCGCCTTCTCTGGTCCTCATCCATGCGCTAGACCTGTGACCATCCATGTGGGTGCCTGTGTCACCCCTGCCTCAGGTGACAGGGCCAAGCATTTAGGGTGATGCTCTGCCCTGTTCACAGGGTCCTGGGGGAGGCTGTCCTGCCCTTCCCTCCCACGCTGGCTGAAGTGACGCTGGGCATTGGCCGTGGCCACAGGGTCATCCTGCGCAGCTACCATGAGGAGGAGGCAGGTGAGGGAGCTGGACGTGGCATGGGACAGAGCAGAGCTGCGGGTGGGAGAGAGGCGGGGCCCAGGTTCCTCCCGTTCTTCCCCAACAGATAGCACTGTCAAAGCCATGGTGACTGAGGTGTGCCTTGGGGAGGAGGACTTCCAGCAGCTGCAGGCCCAGGAGGGGGCGGCCATCACCTTCTGCCTCAAGGAATTCCGGGTGAGGTTCCCCCCACGCATTCGCCTTGGGTCCTCCCTGTCCAGCCCAGCCCAGCCCATCCCAGGGCCTCACCTGCTACCTCTTCCCTCCCAGGGGCTCCTGAGCTTTGCAGAGTCGGCAAACTTGAATCTTAGCATTCACTTTGATGCTCCGGGCAGGTAATTTTCAGCCTCAGGATAGGGAAGGGCTCTGGGATGCCAGGAGCTGAATGGGATGACCTAGCTTGGGGCTCCCGTCCCCTGCCCAGGCCTGCCATCTTCACCATCAAGGACTCTTTGCTGGACGGCCACTTTGTCTTGGCCACACTCTCAGAGACAGACTCGTACTCCCAGGACCTGGGCTCCCTGGAGCGCCAGCGGCCAGTGCCTCAGCTCCAGGCCCACAGGTAAGGGTGCCTTCGCCACCTCATCTTCTCCCCCGTGGGTGCACCCCAGCCTGAGACTGCAACTTGCAGCTTCTGCACCTCCCCCCATGTTTTCTCTCTCTCAATCTCCCCTCCCCCTTTGGCTCCTCCCATCTCTCTCTCAGGCCCCAGCCTCTGCCCCTACAATGCTCACAGCTGCCAGCCCTGCAGGCTCAGCCGTCTGGGTCAGCTGTACTCAGAGACCCCTCCCACTCAGGGAAGCAGCCCTAAGGACCTGCCGGCTTCCTTCTCTGGCTGAGGCTTCCCCTCTGAGCCTCCTCCCAGGCCAAGGACGGAAAGGGCTGCTGGGAGGCAGGGAGCTGCCTGGGCCGGGGGAAGCAGGTGGCTGGAAGGGCAGGTGGGCTGGGGAGGATGGGCCCAGCGCAGTTTCAGCAGCGGAAGTTGGGGCTGGCCCCCAGCCCAGCATGTCCCTGGGCTCCTGTGCTCTCCAGCTCCTGTCCCCTGGGAAGCTGGGGGCTTGGGCCCCATGTAGCCCATTTCACAGAACTTGCTGCTTCCCTCCCCGAGCTGAGCTAAAGTAGCCCGGGGATGCCTCCCTCAGGTCCCTACCTAAATTCTGATCAAAGAGATTCCTGGCCCACCCCCTCCAGGAAGCCCCCACTTACCCCGGCATTCTCTCCGCTCCAGCCAAACCAGGAAGCCGTAAAACCAAGAGATCTCCACTGGTCAGAGGGCCCCCAAGCTGGCTTGGAGCCCTCCAAGGTGGGGCCCTGCCTCTGCACCCTCCTCCCCTCCCTGTTCCTCCCTGATACTCCGATTCTGCCTACAGCACACCCCACCCGGACGACTTCGCCAACGACGACATCGACTCTTACATGATTGCCATGGAAACCACTATAGGCAATGAGGGCTCGAGGGTGCTGCCCTCCATTTCCCTGTCATCTGGCCCCCAGCCCCCCCAGAGCCCCGGCCTCCGCTCCGAGGAGGAAGATGAGGCTGAGCCCAGTACAGTGCCTGGGACTCCCCCACCCAAGAAGGTAGGGGCTGAAGGCGAAGGCGAAGGCGGGGGTGGGGGCGGGGTGGGGAAGGGAGCAGCCTCCAGAACTCACTTGTTCCTTCCAGTTCCGCTCGCTGTTCTTCGGCTCCATCCTGGCCCCCGCAGGCTCCCCGCAGGGCCCCAGCCCTGTGCTGGCTGAAGACAGTGAGGGCGAAGGCTGAACTGAGAACCTGAAGCCTGTACCAGGCCTTGGACCAGATGAAGCCCCAGCCAGTGGCAGAGCTGGGTCTCAGGAAGGTGGGCCTGCTGGAGCTCAGCTGTTCTGCTGCCTCTCGCAGGCCCCAGCTGGCCGCCACTGTGAAGCTGTCCCGCAGTGGTTGGGCCTGGGTCCTCTCATCTCCCTACAACCCCCAGCCAATCATAACTCTCCAGACCTGATCCCGAACTACTGATGTTCCTACTTGTTTCCCATTGAGCATCGGGCTATACTCCAGCTGGCCAAGGCTGGAAACCTGTCTCCCTCGCTCATGTTCCTAAGGAAAATGTCACAACAGGTGCTGCTGGCCCCTGCTGACCCAGCTTCTCTGCAGTCATGACCTGTTCCTTCCTGAAGTCCTGGGCGTGCGTCTGGGACCCCCCTGGAGCTGACAGTTTTTCTTGTTTTCCTGACACTCTTTGGTGCTGACTTGGAATTCTAAGAGCCTTGGACCTGAATGTGTGGCTAGGGCTGCCCTGGCTAGGGCCTGGTGCCCAGCCTCCCAAGTGGCTCTGTGCAGAAGGGCTGCCAGGCAGTGTCTTAGACGTGAGACGGAGACCATGGCGAGAATCCAGCTTTGACCTTTATTCAAGAGACCAGATGGGGTTGCCCCAGGATCCGGCTGCCAGCCCTGAGGCCAAGCACGGCTGGAGCCCCACGACCTGGCCTGCCGTTGCCCTGAGCTGCAGCCTTAGCCCCAGGATCCTGCTCACAGCCCCCGCAGGTGCAGGCAGGAAGAAGCCCTGGGGGATTGGACGCTGCTATTAATTCATTAAAAAAAAAAAAAAATACACCAAGGCTCCATGTTCCCCGTGACAGGTGGGCCTGAGGGGCTGGTATGACATCCGCCCCCCCGCCCCATGGCAGCATGATTTCTGTACAATCAATCCATCATCTGGGGCATGGGGCGGTGTGCGGGGGCTATTTCTTGGCTTTGGCGGAATTGCGGGGCGGGGTGATGGGTCGGCCTCCAGGGTTCAGGCCGCTGAACTGCCCGTACTTCCCCTTGTTCTTGTCGGCGGGCTTGAGGATCTAAAAGAGACAGGGTTGGTCAGGCTCCTGGGGCTGAGCCACGGGGCCTAGCGGCTCCCTTCCCCACGCTTACCTGGAAGGAGCACATGAGGGTCTCGTCCACGCTCATCATGGCACCAGCATTGTCAAACTCGCCACAGTAGTTGGGAGCTGAGAAAAGTGTCACCAGCTGCCGCTTGGCAAAGAACTCATAGCCATCTTCTACCACCTGGGTGCAGACCAGAGCAGTCAGTTCTGTGTGCTGGCACTGCCCTCCCCTTCCCCCACCCCAGGCGACAGCCGCCAGCCCACCTGGTGTGCCCGGCAGATGAGGTCCAGGTCGTGCTTGTGCAGGAACTTGGCCACCACCTCGGCTCCAAAGGTAAAAGAGACGCCACGGTCATTCTCGCCCCAGCCCTGCACGTCCTTGTCGGGGTCAGACCACAGCAGGTCACACAGCAGGCCCTGGTCAGGCACGTCTGTGGGCCGCATGATACGCCGGATCTGCTCCATGGATTGCAGGTCTGGGGACAAGCCTGGGGGACCAGGGGAAGTCCACATCCTCAAACAAGGACATCCTCACTCCAGGAAGCCGTGGCCAATCAGCCTCACCTTTCCCACCACCCCCTTGGTCCCTCCACAGGTCTCCTGGGCACCCAGGCAGGCAGAATTCATCCCCTTCCCCGCAGCTTTTGCAAGTTCCCAAAGGGGCACAAAGATGTCCCCGCCCTCGGGAGAGCAGAGCTCCATGTAGAGCTCCTGGGAGATGATAGACAAGCCCATTCCATGTAGGACGCACAAGGGAGTGAGCGCAGCCCAGCACAGGGGTATGGGAGACACTTCCCGGAAGGAGTGACTTCCCAGATGAGACAGACCTAAGGAAAGCTGGCCCGGCAATGGGGGATGCGGCCAGGTCTCCTCGTCCCCAGCCGTCCCCTCCCTCACCTCCGTGGCAGCAGAAGATCTTTTCATCCACGATGGCTGCGATGGGCAGGCAGTTGAAGCAGTCGGTGAAGGTTTTCCACAGTTTGATGTTGTAGCGTCTCTTGCCTGCCCAGGAGATGGCTGTGAGGGGCCTGCCTACCCCACCCTCAACCTGGGTCCCTGGGCCCCTGGGCTATTCAGACGCAGATGGGAGGAGAGAGGCAAGGAGGCAAACCACCCGCGCCCTGCCCCTGTCCCCACCCCTGCCCCTGCAGCCTATCAGCCTTCCAGGAACAATTCTCTTTACTTTTTACTTTTAATTTTTAATTAAAAGAACCAGCATCTTGCTCTGTCACCCAGGGTCAGCTGGAGTGCAGTGGCGAGATCACAGCTCACTGTAACTTGGAGCTCCTGGGTCCAAGTGATCTTCCCGCCTCGGCCTCCTGCCAGAAGTAATTCTAAAGCACCCAAGTCCACTGGAAACTGAGTTCCAATCTGGACCAGCCTCAGCGCTGGCACTCCCCACACACCCCCACCCATGAGCCGGGCCAAGTACAGGTCTGGTTTATCTCAGCTTCTGGACAGCAGAGCCCATCTGCAAACACATCCTAAGTGCTTAGTAGCAAATGTAGGGGGAGCCTCACCAGGCAGGGCCCTGGGAGCAAGCACCAGAATACCAGTAGCCTTCCAGTCAGCAACTATGCCCCAGACCCCGTGCCAGGAGGGGCAGGGCAGGCACGAGAATGGACCGGGCCCTGCCTTCATGGAGTGCACAGTCTAGCAAGCATCTGTCAGATATGAGGCCAATGTGAGGGTCCCACTGAATAGCAAGGAGTGTTTCAGGACCCGAGCAACCCTGGATGCTCAGACCACTCACACTCATCGTAGAAACCATAGATGCGGTTGATGCTGGCACACTCGTGGTTCCCACGGAGCAGGAAGAAGTTCTCGGGGTACTTGATCTTGTAGGCCAGCAGCAGGCAGATGGTCTCCAAGGACTGCTTGCCCCTGTCCACATAGTCCCCCAGAAAGAGGTAGTTGCTCTCCGGAGGGAAGCCCCCATACTCAAATAGTCGCAGAAGGTCGTAGTACTGGCCGTGGATGTCACCTGTGACCCAGGGAACCGAGTAAGTTAGATGCTGGGTCTAGCCTTGAACCCAGGGCCAGGACTAGGCTCAAGGGAGGAGGGCTCCAGGAACTTTGTGGGGGCCAGTGCCACTTTTAGGAAGCCAAAGGGGCCTGGGCGGGGCGGGGGGTTGCTCACCGCAGATCTTGAGGGGTGCCTCCAGCTCCAGAAGAATGGGCTGGCTCAGGAAAATCTCCCGGGATTTCAGGCACAGACCGCGGATCTCGTTCTCTGTCAGCTGTACATTCTTCCCAGGCCGCGAGCCCTGCACTGGGGGCGCAATGCGGAGTCAGGACCCTGGTCCCTCAGACAGGAGGAGGGTGGGTGACATGGTGGCCCCGTGGATACCTCCAGGGGCGCCTAGGCCTCCTCGGCCCCTCCTTGCCCAGAGGCAGCTGTTGCTGCTGAGCCTCCTGGGACGTCAGCCTCAAGCCTCCCAAGGGAAGCCCCCCTAGCTATCCTCAGAGCCTCGGGAGGCGACTGTCGTGCGCAGGGGGCTGCAGCCCAAAACCTCACAGCGCAGGACACCTTCCTGGACCGGGCTTCCCGGGTTTCTCCCTCGCCCCAAGAGCCCAGGCAACCCGTGAGCCCCCGGCCGGGGAGACGGGGCTGCTCCGCGCCCCGAAGCTGGCCCGGGACCTCTCAGGCGCGTCCGCGGGGGGGCGGCTGCGGCCACGGAACCTCGCGGCGCGTCCCCGCCCAGTCTAAGCTGGCCCCGGGGGCCCGCCCGCGCGCCACTTCCGGGCCGGGCAGGGGTCCAGGGCGCGGCGGACGCGGACCTTCCCCACCCCGGCCAACCTTCTAGCAGGCGCCCGATGATCGAGTCCAGGTTGAGCTTCTCGCTGTCGGACATGGCGGCGCCGCCGCTCCAGCCCAGCAGCTCCGGGCCCGCTCCCGTCTCCCGCCCTCCGGCAGCCTCCTTCCGGCCTGGCTCTCCTTCCGCCCGCCCCAGTCCGCCCCCGGCCCGCCGCTCCGCCTCCGGGTCTCCCGGGCCCGCCCCGCCCGGCCCCCCGCGCTCTAGCGCCCCCGCTGGACGTGAGGCGCGGAGGCCCAGGGGGCGGGGTCTGTCGGGGCGGGGTCTGTCGGAGGCGGGACCGAGGCTGATTACGCCCGAGAGGAGGCGCCCAGCTCCGTTCCGAGGATGTGGGGCCGGAAGGACTGTGGAAGTTGTTTTTCTCTTTCAAAAGCTGAACAGCCCTTCCCACCCCTGTCCTGGGTGGAGGGTGTCGTGAACACGTTAATAACCGACTGCCCCGCACTGAGGTTTAACCTCTCCAAATGCAGAAAGGGAAACTGAGGTTCAAGGGATAGCAATAGGCTGTTTCAAGACCTGGACCTCGCTTTCGCGGAGGACCCCCTTCCTCGTGGGTCTCTGTGGCCCCCAGGCGGCTGACCACGCTCAAAGACAGCTAGAATTCCCAGCATGCTTTGGTCCCTGGGGCATGCTAAATTAGTATTTTCTTACAAGTCCCATAATTAGCTTCTTTTTTTGAGGCAGTTTTGCTCTGTCCCACAGGCTGGAAGGCAGTGGGGCGACCTTGGCTTACTGCAACCTTCCCCTCCTGGGTTCAAGCGATTGTCATGCCTCAGCCTCCAGAGTAACAGGGACTACAGGCGTACGTCACCGCGCCCGCTAATTTTTGTATTTTTATTAGAGGGGGGGTTTCCATGTTAGCCAGGCTGGGATTACAGGCGTGAGCCACCACACCTGGCCCCATAATAAGCTTCGAGTAGCACAGTAATATTGCAGGGTGTGCACGTAAAAAGAATTATTTTATAAAGAGTAGGCATTAAATGAACCATAATTATTGTTGAAACCCTGAGTTGGGTGCTTTACACACCAGTAACCTCAAAACTGGACGTAGGCTGGCCATCGTGACTCAGGCCTATAATTCCAGCACTTTGGGAGGCTGAGGCATGATGATCTCTTGCGCCCAGCCTGGGCGACATGATGAAACCTCATCTCAACAAAAAACACAAAAATTGGCCGGGTACCGTAGCTCACACCTGTAATCTCAGCACTTTGGGAGGTTAAGGCAGGCAGATCACAAGGTCAGGAGATCGAGACCATCCTGGGTGACACAGTGAAACCCCGTCTCTACTAAAAATACAAAAAATTAGCTGGGCGTGGTGGTATGTGCCTGTGGTTCCAGCTACTCCAGGAGGCTGAGGCAGGAGAATCACTTGAACCCGGAGGCAGAGGTTGCAGTGAGCTGAGATGGCGCCACTGCACTCCAGCCTGGTGACAGAGAGAGACAACATATCAAAAAAAAAAAATTTTGCTCACTTCAGCATTACATATACTAAAATTGGAACGTTACAGAGAAGATTAGCATGGCCCCTGCGCAAGGATGACACACAAATTCATCAAGCGTTCCATATTTATTAAAAAAAAAATTAGCTGGGCATGGTGGTGCACGCCTGCAGTACCAGCTACAGGGAGGCTGAGGCAGGAGGATCTCTTGAGACCGGGAGGTGGAGGTTGCAGTGAGCCCAGATCATGCCATTACACTCCAGCCAGGGTAACAGTGAGACCCTCTCTCAAAAAAAGAAACATAAAGGCCCGGTGTGGTGGCTCACGCCTGTAATCGCAGCACTTTGGGAGGCTGAAGCAGACAGATTATTTGAGGTCAGGATTTTGAGACTAGCCTGGCCAATATGGCAAAACCCCATCTCTACTAAAGATACAAAAATTAGCCAGGCATGGTGACATGCCTGTTAATTCCAGCTACTTGGGAGGCTGAGGCAGGAGAATCACTTGAACCCGGGAGGCGGAGTTTGCAGTGAGCCGAGATCAAGCCATTGCACTCCAGCCTGAGCAACAGAGCGAGACTTTGTCTCATAACAAACAAACAAACAAACAAACAAACTGGAGGTGGTCGGCCTCCTGTCTAGCAGGCCTGGGCTCTACACAGCCAGCACAGGAACTCAAGCCTGTAGCTTGGGGAGGGTGGGAGGAGCCCACAGCTCAGGGGCACTGGGGCAGGCAGGAAGAGTCACAGAGAGGAAGGGGTGACACCTCCCCACACTTGGGAGGGGCCCCCAGCAGTTGCCAAAGCTGTGTGAGGAGGAGGAAGTGAGAGGAGGAGGTGAGGTGCTGCCGGAGGTGAGCTGGGCTGGTGGGGACGGGGGCTGGGCCTGGGGCTGGGTCTCCAGACAGAGGCCTGCCTTTTCTGTCAGTGTGGGGTCTAGCCCCCGCCCCCATAAAAGAGGAGACATGGGGGCTTGGTGAGATACCCTGAAACCTCTCAGCTCTGACCCCGCAGCCAGGCCCCAGGCTGGCCAGAGTGGTCCCTCACACTGGTTCTCCCCACATTCTCCGCCTGTGGCATCGAAGGCTCAGGGCACCATGGCCCAGGCCCTGGGGGAGGATCTGGTGCAGTCGCCCGAGCTGCAGGATGACTCCAGCTCTTTGGGGTCGGACTCAGAACTCAGCGGGCCTGGCCCATATCGCCAGGCCGACCGCTATGGATTCATTGGGGGCAGCTCGGCAGAGCCAGGGTAAGGGGGCAGGGTGAGGGATGGTGGGATACTGGGACAAAGGATGCCGGGGGAGGGCTGAATTCTGGAGTGAGGCCTAACTCAGGGAGGTTGGGAGGGTCTGGTGGCAGGGACTGGGAGGGGGACTCAGCCAGTGTCACCCCTCTGCCGGCTCCAGGTGGACGCTAAGGTGGGAAGGGTGGGGGCAGGCCTCTGTACATCTCTTACCCCCAACCTCTGAGGGTTTCACTCACCGCTGGGGCAGAACATCCTTCCCCTTTGAACCTCTGGCCCAGGAATCCCAGATCTAAATCCCAGAACCCACACCTCCTCCTTCCCCCTTTCCCCAAGCTGCAGACAGAAACACAAGTTCAGATCTATACAGAAACTTGTCCCAGGTCACACAGGGAATCAGAGACAGATCCAGACTCAAACTCAGGACTCTGGGCTTCCAGTCCAGGGCTCTCTGCAGCCAGCTTCCCCTATGAATTGTCTGTGCCCCTGTCCTGGGTGACAGTCAGCCAGCCCCTCCCCCGACACACACCCACTCACCTCTTCAGTCTCCTGCTTCTGCCCACATCGGATCCACATCCTTTCCTGTCCCCATGACAAGCATTAGCAGCTCCCAGGTCACAGGTCATCCCACAGGGCTCCCAGAAATCCTTGGGACCAGGAGCTGGGCTCACCTGGGTAGCCTGAAGGGTGGCAGCGTGGGCCCTGGGTAACAGCTGCCAAGCTCCTGGATACCTGTGCCATGCACCCCCAGGCCGGGCCACCCCCCTGCAGACCTCATCCGCCAACGGGAGATGAAGTGGGTGGAGATGACCTCTCACTGGGAGAAAACCATGTCCCGGAGGTACAAGAAGGTGAGAGGGCAGGGGCCCCACCCTGGCCTCCATGGCTCATTCCTCTCTGCCTCGGCCCACATCTTGGCAAAATGTACCCACCCTGGGTCCCAGCACCTCCTGCCTTTGTTCCCTGCCACCCAAAGTGGGCCCCTGCCTGCTGATGAGCTGTGCCTGGGGCCTGCCAGTGGGAGCTAGGGAGGTTGCCTAGCGGAGCCCTTGGCCTCGCCCACAGGTAAAGATGCAGTGCCGGAAAGGTATCCCGTCTGCCCTACGTGCCCGGTGCTGGCCCCTGTTGTGCGGGGCCCACGTATGCCAAAAGAACAACCCTGGCACCTATCAGGTGAGGGAGTGGGCAGGGGCCCCAGCTCCCTTACCCAGAGCATGCACCACACCGAACCCTCACACCCACCTTCCCGGCTACCCACAGGAGCTGGCAGAGGCTTCTGGAGACCCACAGTGGATGGAGACCATTGGCAGGGACCTGCACCGCCAGTTCCCCCTGCACGAGATGTTTGTGTCACCCCAGGGCCACGGGTACGAGGCTGGTGATGCCCAGGGACCCCCAGCCCCACGGGCCCCAAGTGCTCTGGCCCACTTTACCCAGCCCAGCTCTATAGTTTTGCATCTCAGGGGACCCAGCAAGGCCCAGGGAGGCTGAGGCCTGGGCAGAGGCCACCAGAGGGTGGAGAAGGGGTGCCTGCAGGACTGGCCCCTTATGGGGTCTTCTGGCACAGGCAGCAGGGGCTCCTGCAGGTGCTCAAGGCCTACACCCTGTATCGACCGGAGCAGGGCTACTGCCAGGCCCAGGGGCCCGTGGCTGCTGTGCTGCTCATGCACCTGCCCCCAGAGGTGAGTGACCTTGACCTTGCTCTGGGAACCCTAGTGACCTAGGCCCAGGGAACCCCAACCCCAGGAACTGTGGCCTCAGAAACCTGGGATCCTTGATCCCTAGACCCTGTCCTAGTGACCAGGGCCTCATGACTGCCAACCTCAGTGACCTTCAAGCCTAATGACCTTGACTCCAGGAACCTTGACCCAGCCTTGACCCTAGTCATCTAGGAGTCTGGACGTCATCACCTTGACCCCACGACTCCTGATTCTGAACTTAGAGAGTGTGACCCCAACCCCAATGACCCCAGAAACCCACGACTTGAACTTTGGGATACTCCCAAACCTTGGCCAGTGAACCCCAACTCTCATCCTCAAATCTGTGACTTCCAACACCCTAAACCCATCAGCAGGTCCTGTCTTGGGCACAGGAGGGGGCTTTTGGCAAGGGCTCCCTGGAGCTGAGCAGGTTTGGAGTGGCCCTGAACCCACTGTGGTGCCCAGGCCCTCACCTTCAGTCCTTCCCCCATCCTGCCTGCTTCTCCGCGGTGCCTTCCTTGGTGGGCACTTATAGGCCTGTGCCCTGCCCCTTCCCCAGGAGGCCTTCTGGTGCCTGGTGCAAATCTGTGAGGTCTACCTCCCTGGCTACTACGGGCCCCACATGGTGAGAGGCTGGCATGGGGGCTGGAGGAAGGAGGGGCAGGGGCCTGGTGAGTGGGTGGGGTTGGGGGACTGAGGGCTCTGGGAGTGGCAGTGCTGGCCAGCTGATGGACATGCCACAGGAGGCTGTGCGGCTGGACGCCGAGGTGTTCATGGCTCTGCTGCGGCGGCTGCTCCCGCACGTGCACAAGCACCTGCAGCAGGTGGGCGTCGGGCCTCTGCTCTACCTGCCGGAGTGGTTCCTGTGCCTCTTCGCCCGCTCCCTGCCCTTCCCCACAGTGCTGCGTGTCTGGGATGCCTTCCTCAGTGAGGGTAAGTGGGGCGGCAAGGGGCTGGGGCAGGAGCCTTGGGGTGTGGGTGGGGAGGTAGCTCACCAGCCCCAGGGTTCCCTTTTGGGGCCTTGAATCGTGGGATTGGGTATACCAAAGGTGATGACCTGGTGTCTGGCGACACATCACCCATCACCCGTCACCCAGGCACCGCCTGGTGCTGAGCTGGGCCAGGAAGGCTTCCAGGGAGGCAGATGAAGCAGGAAGTGGGTGATCACAGCCTGTGGAGGCCTCATCGGCTCAGGGACAGGCACCTCCTGGGTGCTTACTGGCTCCAGACGTGGATCTGCAGCTGGGAATCAAGTGATCGAGACCTTCATTCTGGCGGGGGTGGGGGTGGGTGGCGACAGCAACCAAATTCACAAGATATTTATAGATTGTCAGAAGTGCCATGAAGAAAATAAAACGAGGGATATGACAGGGAGTGTCAGGGGAGTGCAGGGGTGACGGCTGCATTTCAGCTGCTTCTGGCTGCTCTGTGCAGGGGGAGGACTCACAGGGGTATCTGTGGAGGCCTGGGGCCAGGAAAGCCACTGTCCCCAGGGGCCAGGCTACAGTCAACACAGAAGAGAGGGCTTGGAGCTGTGAAGCCAGAGAGGGGGACGCTGGGGGCCAGGCCAAGAGCGGGAGGGGAGTCGGGGCAGAGCCAAGCTGGACTACCTGTGTCTTTCAGACTCCGCCTTAACACCGCCATCAGTAACCCACCTGCATCCTGCATTCTGTTCTTTTTTTTTTTTTTTTGAGATGGAGTCTCGCTCTGTCACCAGGCTGGAGTGCAGTGGTGCAATCTCGGTTCACTGCATCCTCCACCTCCCGGGTTCAAGAGATTCTCCTGACTCAGCCTCCCGAGTAGCTGGGACTACAAGCGCACGCCACCACGCCCAGCTAATTTTTGTATTTTTAGTAGAGATGGGGTTTCACAATGTTGGCCAGGATGGTCTCGATCTCTTGGCCTCACGAACTGCCCGCCTCAGTCTCCCAAAGTGCTGGGATTACAGGCGTAAGTCACCGTGCCCGGCCCCTGCATTCTGTTCTATATGTGAGGTCTGGAGGTTGCACCTTAAAAAAACGTGGTAGAAATCAGTCAGCATGCATACCAAGTGTCTGTCGTGTGCTCAGCTGGCTTCCTGCCCTCCACGCAGTGGGAGGACCATTGGCTGGCTTAGAGTTCTGGCAACAGACGTCCAAGTCGCTCTCCTTGTGGTCACTCTCCGAACAGGGCTGGGCAGAGCTGGGCAGGGCATGACCCATCCACCTACAGGCAAACGCTGCACAGGCTCCCTTATCAGAAGGACGATGGCGTGAGTAGTGATTGTTCCTCGACAGTCACGGTCCTGACTCAGCCTGGCTGGTGCCCTGGTGGCTCTTCTCAGATCAGAGGCTGCCAGGAAGGGATTTTGAGGCTTCAGGACTAGCCCAAGGTCACATGTGTGGGGAGCGCTATGCTCCTGGCTTAGGGGAGAGTGGTTCTGCCTAGGTCTTTCTAGAATCACAGGGTCACAGATCCAAGCTGGCAAGGTCTTAAAGGGCACCACCTCACCTTTCCTTGTTCCTTGTGGAGATGAGCAAGCTGGGGCCTGAGGAGGGCTTGGTGTGAACTTATCAGTAGCCCCCGGCTCCTGGCAGGAAGCTGGTGGCTTGGTGGGGGCGGGAGCATTGAGGTGTTGGTGGGGAACTAGCTCACCAGCTCTGGGGTTCCCTTTTGGAGCCTCGAGTCATGGGCCCAGGTGTGCTGAAGGTGATGGCCCTGTGCCTGGTGGTACATCACCTGTCACCCGGATGCTGCCTGGGGCAGGAGCTGGGTAATCACAGCACGTGGAAGCCCAACCGGCTTAGGGAGGGGAGGAGGTGCTTCTCCCCGGAGCTCACAGGCACCTGCCGGGCGCTCACTGGCTCCAGACGTGGATCTGGCATCTGAGAATCAAGTGATCGAGACCTTCATTCTGGGGGCGGCGGGGATGGGAGGTGCCAGTAACCAAATTGCCCCAAGCACCTGTGACTCTTGAGGCCAACTTGGCCAGTGCAGCGGCCTGTGTCACCTGAAACGGAACCCCACCTTCTGTTATCGCTCCTGAACCGGGGAGGGCAGAGCTGCAGGAGAGTGGCAGATGTATGGCTGAGAGCAGGTTTGGGTGCAGAACTGTGGAGTGAGCCAGCCCCTGGCCCGCAGGTGCCAAAGTGCTGTTCCGTGTGGGGCTGACGCTGGTGCGCCTGGCGCTGGGCACTGCAGAGCAGCGCAGGGCCTGCCCTGGCCTCCTGGAGACACTGGGAGCCCTTCGAGCCATCCCCCCCACGCAGCTGCAGGAGGAGGTCTTCATGTCTCAGGTGGGTGCCCCCGCCTCTCCGAGAACTGGCCCAGCCCTCTGCTGCACGGGGGAAACCGAGTCCCAGGGCAGGAAGCCAAAGTGAGAATGGGGGCTTAGTTCCTGTCCCCTGAGCGGCCGACAACATGAAAACCCCAGGCCTGCAGTGGCTTTCTATGGCTCCCCGGCGAGGCTGCCTGTCAGCCCCTCAGCCCTCAGCCACTTCCGGGGCTGGGAACCTCACAGTTTCCTGTTTCTGTCCTGAGGCCGCCAAACTCAGCACCAGTAGTTCCCCACAGGTGCACAGCGTGGTGCTGTCGGAGCGGGACCTGCAGCGGGAAATCAAGGCCCAGTTGGCCCAGCTGCCCGATTCTGCACCGGGGCCCCTGCCCCGGCCACAGGCCCGCCTCGCCGGGGCCCAAGCCATCTTCGAGGCCCAGCAGCTGGCAGGGGCGCAACGAGGTGCCAAGCCTGAGGTGCCTCGGATCGTGGTGCAGCCCCCGGAGGAGCCCAGACCACCACGGCGGAAACCCCAGACCCGAGGCAAGACTTTCCATGGGCTCCTGACTCGGGCCCGGGGCCCCCCCCTCGAAGGACCCCCCAGGCCCCAACGAAGCTCCACCTCCTTCCTGGACACCCGCTTCTGAGAGGACCATGGACTCAGTGTCCCCCAGGCTCCATCACCTGATGGCTGATGCCCAGCCCTGCACTTTACGCTTGGGACCTGGGGACTCAGCTTCCTTCCTGGCAAGGACTAGGCGGAGGAGGAGAGGAGGTCCTCTGTGGTACCTACTGGGTGAGGCACTAGCATGGAGGGGGGGTCCCAGAGTAGGGCACGTGAGGACCGATGGAGCCATCCTGGTGCCCAGGCCCTCACGAGTACCAAAGCCAGCACTGAACAAGTCAGGGAAGGGGTTGACTGGGCCAAGGGACCCCAGAGAACACCAAGAATAAAATCTTGAACAGATGCCTCAGATGGTGCTGGATAAAATGCCCTCCTCCCAACTCCAACAGGCAGCCCCTTCCCCTCCTCCCTCACCTGCCCCCTCCCAGCTTCGCCCTCTCCTGGTCCTGCCCTGGTCCCGCCCTGGGACATACCGAGGCTGCCCACTGGCTGCTGGGGAAGGTGTTTACAGTAGTAAGAGCCAATTGAAAGTCGCCTTCCCCCAGCCTCTGGGGACAGGAATGGCTTTTGCACCTGTAGAAGGAGAGCGCCCCACGGATGGCGAGCCCAGGGCCTCTACCCTCTCCTTTGCCCTCCTTTCCCTCCCTCCAGGGTGGTTCAGGACTCTCTGGGATGGGGGACTCTGACCCAAGTCCTCCCCGCACCCATGGTCCTGGTCACATCTGTCAAAGGGACCCAGGCAGAACAAAGGCCTAGTGTGCCTCGGACAAAGGAGAAAGGTCCTGCCGGCCCTCACCCCTCCCAGAGCCCTGCGTCTGCCCCCTCGGGACCGCCACCATGGAAACCCCCTCCTACACTCACTAATTGCCCCCGTGGGTGCCCAGGACCTGAGCCATCGCCGGGGCAATGGGGCTGGTTCCCAGGTGCCCTCCCCTCTGTGGGGAACACAGCAGGACTCCATATGGACAGGAGGCATCTGCGGGCCCAGGCTCCAGGGCTGGCCATCTGGTGGGCAGTCAGTGGAGTCGCCTGTCAGACTCTGGGTTTGGAATGTTCTTGCGACAGGGTCACAGGCTGTGTCTATGTGGCAAGTGCCAGGCCCTGGGTCCCTGGAAGACGGAATCATGGTGGCCTAGACCCTTATCTGTCATTTCTCTGGGGAAACTGAGGCTCAGGAGGAGCAGGAACTTGCAGACACCCTTACTGTCCATGGCAGTCCCAAGGTTCACCCCTGCCCCGACCACTGGCAGCTCCCCTCTGGGCAGCCCCCTGGGGAGGGGTGCTTTCTCCTGCTCCTCCCCCACCCCCAATGCTGCACCAGGCTTCCAGTGTGTAGACGAGGCAGCAGCAGGACTCCTGTGAGTTAGCACTCCAGAGTCTTCCTCCGCCCACTCCTCCTCACCCCATCGGGGTGCCTGCAACTTATTAATAACCCCCTTACCTATAATTTACAAAACCCTTTCCCAGAACCCACCAGGCCCTCTCTCTGCACGTAGCCCCTGATATCCCTGTTAGAGACACACAGGATCGGTGAGGCCAGAGACCTCACCCGGCCCCACAGTGAAAGGCAGAGCTGGCTGCACCATGCCGTAGTCTTAGACAGGGAGTCTCTTGGTGGAATCTCAGGCACTGTAGCAGGCAGGGTGGCTGGGGTCGGGGTCACTTGTCCCTGAAGTCCACTTGGGAGCTCCCCACCCTCCACAGGTTCAACTCTTCTCCTGGGAGAACAGGGGAGCCAGGTGCAGCAGCCTCAGCCCTGGGTCAAGGGTGTGTCATGACCCTGAGGGAGCACGGTGGCAGTGGCTCACTCTGGACACTGACCCTAGGAGCAGGTGGTCTCCAGCAGGGTCCCTCTAGCTGGGGCTCAGTCACTGCCTTTCCTACTCGGGAGACTGTTTTCTGGGCAGCCCAGCTGTAGGTTTCCTTATCAGTCTTCTGCACAAGAGCCCTGACTCACGGGTCTGACCGAAGAGAACTGGTGCCCTCCTGGTGTGAACCCTCGAAAGAATGCATTCCCACAGGCCCTCCTCCGCAGGGCTGCACCAGCCCCCACAGCGCCTTTTTGCTAGCTGGGGAACTATGTCTCTCCTCCAGGCAGCATGCAGCCTCATCACAGCGCACGGTGTGGCAGAGTGGGGAGGGATCTCTCACCCGGGTGCCTTTGTGCAGTGAGCAACCTACACAGCCATACTCAGGGAACCTAGAAACACCCGAGAGACCCGCCTGGAAAGGGGCTCAGAGGAGGGAAGCGATGCATCCGAGAGCACTCAGTGTGTGGGGACTGGTGCTGGGGGGGCCCTGGGATGTCTGTCAGCCTCAGAGTGGGGCATGCAGCGTGGACACGAGTGGGGGCATGCAAAGGAGTGAGGGGGCAAATGGGTGCCCGCCAGGGATGGGGGGACCCATGGTCTCCATCTTGCTCTGCTACCCACTCGAGGTTCCCTGAATTCCCACAGCGTTCCAGGCTCCCAGAGGGATCAGACTTGGACTCCCCTGCATGGGAAAGGCCCTTTCTCCTTCTCTGAGCCTCAGTTTCTCCTGCAGATAATGGGATAACAATAGCCCCCACCCCAGCCTCAAGACCGCTCTACCAGCGCATGCTGATGATGATGATGGTGGTGGTGGTGACTGTTAGTCCAGGTGGGCAGCGGCCGAAGCACTGCCTCTCCTCACCCCACCCCTACCTGGCTCAGCTCTGCCTCGGGTGATGTCCAGGCTTTCCTGGCAAGGGTAGAGCTGAACCACCCTGCCCACCTGCCTGCACCAAGTCCCAGGCTCCTGAGCTGGGGCTGCAGCTGCCCAACTCTGATTTTCCTCCCTGTATCCTCCCTGTATCCAGTGCAGTGGGGACCAGCCAGGGTAGCCTGAAGGTGGGCACAGAACCACACGGCTCTGTGCATGCATGCATTCCGGCAGAAGATCCCAGCTCTGCCAATCACTAGCTGTGTGACCTTGGGCAAGTCACACCACCTCTCTGAGTCTCATAATTGCTCCCTGGGCTCAGTGTGCACTGTATCCCCACTTGAAGATGAGAAAACTGAGTCCCCAGGGCTGCAGAGCTTGTTGGTTTGTTTGTTTTGAGATGGAATCTCGCTCTGTTCCCCAGGCTGGAGTGCAGTGGCGAGATATCAGCTCCCTGCAACCTCCACCTCCCAGGTTCAAATGATTCTCCTGCCTCAGCCTCCCAAGTTGCTGAGATTATAGGTGCCTGCCACCACACCTGGCTAATTTTTGTATTTTTGGTAGAGACGGGATTTCACCACGTTGGCCAGGCTGGTCTCGAACTCCTGACCTCAGGAGATCCACCAGTCTCGGCCTCCCAAAATGCTGGGATTACAGGCATGAGCCACTGTGCCTGGCCTAATTTTTTGTATTTTTAGTAGAGACAGGGTTTCACCAAGTTAGTCAGGCTGGTCTCAAACTCCTGACCTCAGGTGATCCGTCTGCCTCGGCCTCTCAAAGTACTGGGATTACAGGTGTGAGCCACCGCACTTGCCCTGCAGAGCTTGTTAAATGTCAAAACTCATGCTCTTTGGATGACACCCAGGCCTCACAGTGGGATCCCATGGGAGCTCAGACCACCCATGCAGCAAGGGATTGGGTCTCCTGGGGTGGCTGCACCTCATTCCTGGAGCCTGGGCAGGGTGCAGGGAGGGCTGCAGGTGGACCTGGAAGCTATGTGGGGAATGTGGGCTGGGCGGGGCACTCTGGAGAAGACATTTCGCCTCCCTGCCGACCCTTCCAGTGGTAGACAGGATGGCTGCACAGACTGCCCTGTATAGAGTTGCAGAAAGGGTCCAACAGCTGCCATCTCTGTCCCCACAGTGTGTGGGCCCCTCAGTACTCTCCCCCAGGCCAAGGGGCTCCCAAGGACAGCTGGGGCTCAATGTGTGTTGAGATCTGAGACAGGCAGGGAGAGGGGCTGAGCGGGAGCCGTGAGGGGGAGGAATTAGAGCCACAGGCTGCCCGGCTTAGGAGAGGGGAACCAGCCCCATTCTAGGCTGGGGAGAGTGAGTTTCAGATCACAAAGTGGAGGGGCCCAGGCCCCACTGCCAGAGCTAGGATTGGAACCTGCTGGTAGGACACACTCTAGGAGAGGGTGTGAATCTCTGGGGGTGCTTCTGGGGGTAAATTGTGGCTGTGATCCAGGTCTCTTGGGGTACCCTTCTGTGGCTATCTGGGTGGGTGTGCTTGGGTGTGAGTCTGTGTATCTTGGGGAGACTGTAGCTTCAACTGAGGGTGTGGTGTTGATGAGTAGAGCAGATTTTTTTTTTAAGAGATAGTGGGGGTGGGCACAGTGGCTCACACCTGTAATCCCAGTACTTTGAGGGGCCAAGGAGGGCAGATCACAAGGTCAAGAGCTTGACCATGCTGGCCAACATGATGAAACCCTATCTCTACTAAAAATACAAAAATTAGCTGTGCACACTTTTAGTCCCAGCTACTTGGGAGGCTGAGGCAGGAGAATTGCTGGAACCCGGGAGTCAGAGGTGGTGGTGAGCGGAGATCACGCCATTGCACTCCAGCCTGGGAAACAGAGCAAGACACTGTCTCGAAAGAAAAAAAAAAGACAAGACATAGAGTCTGGCCGGGCACAGTGGCTCACACCTGTAATCCCAACACTTTGAGAGGTGAAGGCGGGCGGATCACGAGGTCAGGAGTTCAAGATCAGCCTGGCCAACATGGCAAAACCCTTTTTCTACTAAAAATACAAAAATTAGCTGGGCGTGGTGGCGCACGCCTGTAATCCCAGCTACTCAGGAGGCTGAGGCAGGAGAATCACTCGAGCCTGGGAGGTGGAGATTACAGTGGGCCGAGACGATGCCACTGCACTCCAGCCTGAGGAAAAAAAAAAGAAGAAGGAGAGAGAGAGATAGGGTCTCAGGGTCTCACCGTATTGCCCAGGCTGGAGTGCAGTGGCCCAAGCAGGACTAACTGCAGCCTCGATCCCAGGGCTCAGGTGATCTTCCCACCTCAGCCTCCCAAGTAGCTGGGATGACAGGCCTACACCGCCTCAACCAGCTGCTTTTAAAACAGTTTTTGTAGAGACAGGGACTTGCTATGTCGCCCAAGCTGGTAGCAAACTCCTGGGTTCAAGCAATCCTCCTGCCTCAGCCTCCCAAAGTGCTGGGATTCCAGGCAGCCACTGCACTAGGAGAGGCTGGATCTTATGGACATCCCGCCCCTGCGTGCAGGTCCACTGGGGCCAGGAGAAGTGAGGAGGGGGCTGCACAGATGTGCGGAGACCCTGGCCCAGGGGGCCTCTGGGAGAATGTGCAGTAGGGTGGAGTGCTGGCAGCTGGGACAGACAGCTGCAGGGCTGGGAGCTCCAGACTCCATCCAAAGGTAGGGCTCAGGGCTGTGTGCCCCAGGCTGCTCTCCCGGGCACCCCACCCCTAAGGGCGAGCCCTGGTACCAGTCTCTGCCTGCTCCGGATCTCCCCACCCCTCCTCTCCATCTCTTCTCCATGGTGGGCCTCCCTCTCTTTCTTCACGGCAGCCCTAAGTCTGTGACCCTCGGCGACAGTCCCTGTCCATCTGCACCTGGCCCTCTGTCGGGACTCCCTCTGTCTCTGAAGATCCCCGTCTCTTCCTGCCCGCTCCATGCCGTCCTCCTGCCAGGTCTGAGTCTGCTCCACGCCCCCAGGTCTGGGACGTTTTGGGGGCGGGTGCGTCCCGGGCGGGTCCCTGTCGGTCCATCCGCCTCACGTCGCCCGCCCCGCCAGGCACTGGGCATGCCCCGGGCGCTTCTATATAAGGCAGCGCTGCCTGGGCCTGGGCCTGGGCCTGTGCCACTGCCACCGCCGCTGCCGCTGCCGCCGCTGCATCCCGCCCAGTCCGAGTCAGCGCGCCACACTCGCCGAGCCACTGCCGCCCACCAGGTACCCCGGCTCCAGCCCGCCCTGGGGAGAGCCAGGGAGGGGGGTGGCCAGGGCAGGAGTTGCCGGGACAAGGACCCCCGGGGCGCCCGAGTCCTGCAGCGGGACACTTGACACTACATCCCCCATCCCCGGGACCCGGCTCGCCCCTCCACACCCGGAAGCCCCCCTCCCCCTCCTCACTCCCCGTGCTGGAGGGGCCAAGCAGAGCCAGGACCCTAGGGCAGTGAGGACCTGTGAGCACTGGGGCAGGAGCCACTCGTTCTGGGCAGCAGAAATCACTCCTCTGCTATGGGGTGGGGTGGGGCAGCCTTGGCCCCTCTCTGCAGGGACAAGACAGAGGAGCAGTGGTGGCCACCTCTGCACTCCCAAAGTCTAGGGGCTGGAAGGCCAGGCAGGGACCTGGCTGCCCTGACTCCTTTGTCTCTCTGTCCCTCTGTCTCTGCCATCAGTCCCTCAGCCGCTCCACCGAGATGGTGAGTCTCCTGTTGTCCCTTCCCCAAAAGGCCCAAGTCCCTGGGCAAAGAGTGGGCTCAGAGGACGGCAGGCAGCACTCAGGACCTAAGCCTGGGGGCTGCCCTGTGCAGACAGCTTAGACTCATGGCCAGCTCCCCGACCCCTCCCCACAACCCCGCTTGGTGCATCCTGGGAAGTGGGCACTCTTAGTGCCCTGTGACATTCATTCATTCCATGGCCCCTCAGGGAGCTCACCTTCTAGGAGAGGGCATGGCAGCTCTGACCCTGGCAAACTGTGATTGGAGCCCAAGTGTGAGGCCCAGTCCTCTGCTGCCTAGGCGACAGCCCACCATCTCCCAGCAACCAAGATTCTCGGCCCCAGTCTCATCAGCCCCCAGGGGATGGGACAGGGCCGGCACCAGGCAACAAGGCCCTGAGAGACCTCACAACTTCTCAAGGTGGCTGAGCCTGTCCCCTGGAGGACACACCCGGCTGCCAGGCCTGGGGACTGAAAGAACAAGAATTCCATTCACACTGAGCCTCTCAGCAGCCCCATAAGGGGGTGGGGCGCCAGCCTCAGAGAGGGGAGCAAGGGGAAGGGCATTAGGTTGCTGGGTAATGAGAGAGAGATGAGCCACCCCAGAGTGATTGCTGGGTTAGTTGGTTCATCTAATCTTCAGTCAACAAACACTTACTGAGTAGTGACTGTGTGCCAGGCACAGTTTAGGTGCTAGGGTTGCCTCCGTGAACAAAACAAGCAAAAAACTCTGCTGCTGTGAACCAAGCTAAGGTGGACTCCAGTGTGGGGTGGGGCTGGCCAGCAGGGCACTGCTTCCTGCCACCCCCCGCCGGGGCACCACACAGAACAGTTTCCAAAGCACTCCCACCTACGAGTTCCCACTGACAAGCCTTTACCCCCAATACAAGTCTTTCCTCCCCTAGTCCCTGGGACAGTGACAGCCCTGAACATAGGCCAGGCTGGGAGAGTGGGAGGCTTACACCCTTGGGTGACTTAATGTGCCCGAGGGCCCACTGTGCCCAAGACCCACCACTTCTGCCCTCTCAGCTCTCCCTGGATCCATCGGGTCCTGAGTGGGATTGCCCACTGGGCTCCAAGGACCTGGAGGAAGAGGGCCCCTGGGGAGGGGGCTCTGGCCTGCCACCCACAGGCTGCTTCCCTGGCTCCTGGCGCCAGGACGTGGGCCTGGACTGCAAGGGCTCCCCCGAGGGGGCCGAGGCCCGGGCCTGGACTGTCTACTACTACAGCCTCCTGCAGAGCTGTCTGCAGCAAGCTGGCCTTCCGGAGACCCAGGACCGCAGCCAGGTGCCCCGCACAGGTGCCCTAGGGCTCCCCGGAGGGGGGCACCCCTGGGGGCAGGGAGGGACCCTCAGCCTAGTCCGCCTCCTCATCCCTGCCCAGGTTGGTCCCTTCCCCAGGCTCTGGTTCGGTCTGAAGGCAGGAAGGGCACAGCCAGTTGGCCCAGGGTAGGCAGGCATTGTTTCCAAGGGCATCTGGCAGAGTGAAGTCAAGGACTGGGCTCTCTGCCCTCACCCCCTCCCCAAAAAGATCCAGCCCTGGGATTGGCAAACCATGTTGTGTGGCCCTGAAGCTTCTAGAGAAGGCCTTGGGAGCTGTGGCGGAAGCAGCTCAGCAGCTGAGACCCCCCGACTCCTCCCCTTCTGCACCTCCAAGCCTGTTGTATATGTCAGATTTTGTGTGGACAGAGAGTTCACAGGTAGAATACCTGAGAATCACAGACTTGGTCCCATTGCACAGACTGGGAAACTGAGGCTGGGAGGAACACTGACTCCTCCAAGGTCACACAGAAAGTCAGAGCTCAGGCTAGAACCCGGGTCTCCAGTCACCCGGCCTGCAGCACCTCTGGAACAGCTGCAGAAAGAGGGGAGCCAGCCTCACGGTGGGGTCGGGCGGGCACCTCCCTTCCCCAGCCCACTCCCTGTCTGTCCTGTCTCTAGTCTGATTCCTGGGAAAATCTGGGGCCCCAGGGTGAGGCCATGGGTGTGGAGGTGGTGGAAGGTGGGCAGAGAGACGGCAAGGGAGCCCCTGGTGAGCTAGGCCGTGTTCTCTTTCCCGAGGCTGTCCTGGGGCGGAGGTGACCTTGTGCGTTCTGGGCTCCCCCAGCACCTTTCTGCCTGTGCTGCTGGAAGGTGGGGTCCAGAGCCCGGGTGAGTGTGTGCTCAAGTTTCACGCCCCCCCCCCCCCGCTTCTACAGAAAGGGCAGCCCTGCCCTGGCCCAGCCACATCCCAAAATACCTACCAACCCTGGCAACTGCCTGCATTCCACTGGAGCAGCTGCCATGCCGAGTGGGGATGGGTTCTGTGATCAGCTGCCCTCACTCTGCTACCCAGGGTCCCCGGCTGCAGGGGGAGGGCACGGGGCATCAAGCCTTCCCAGGCCAGCCACTTGCCTTCTCTGCCCACAGGAAACATGCTCCTTTGCCTGTCTCCTGCTTGGCTGATGAAGGTGCCAGCACCCGGGCAGCCAGGAGAGGCAGCCCTGCTGGTCTCCAAGGCTGTGAGCTTCCACCCGGGGGGCCTGACATTCCTGGATGACTTTGTCCCCCCACGCCGTGCCACCTACTTTCTGGCCGGCCTGGGGCTGGGGCCTGGCCGGGGCCGAGAGGCAGCAGAACTCGCCCGTGACCTGATCTGCCCCACAGGAGCTTCAGCTGAGCTGGCCCGGCTGCTGGAGGACCGGCTGCTGACTAGGCAGTTGCTGGCCCAGCAGGGGGCTGTGGCTGTGCCAGCGACCCTGGCTTTCACCTACAAGCCGCCGGGGCTGCTTCAGGGAGGGGATGCCAGCCCAGGACTACGGCTGGTGGAGCTGAGTGGCAAAGAGGGCCAGGAGACGCTGGTGAAAGAGGAAGTGGAGACTTTCCTGCGCTCCGAGGCCCTGGGTGATGTCCTGCAGGTAACGGGCTCCTGCCCACCCTGAGGTCTGTACAGATGCCAGCAGGATGGGATCTAGGCACAGTTACCCAGTCTGGCTGGGAAGGTGTCCCTACCTCGTAGCCTTGCTGCTGCTCCATCTATAGGGCAACCCCCCTCCCTTGTGCCTCAGTTTACTCATTGGCTTCTGTGGTAGGAGCATCCTGCCCTGAAGTACCTGGGGTGGTGTCCAGGAGGCCCTTTTCCCTCCTTGCTGCAGGTGGCTGTGAAGCTCAGTGGCTGGCGCTGGCGGGGGCGGCAGGCATTTCGTCTGTACCCTAGGGCAGAGCTGGGCGCAGTGGTGGACACGGTGCTGGCACTGCTAGAGAAGCTGGAGGAGGAGGAGGGTGTCCTAGTGGAGGCTGTGTACCCACCTGTCCGGCTGCCCTGCTCAGGTGAGAGCCACCTGTCCGGCTGCTCTGCTCAGGTGAGAGCCACCTGTCCGGCTGCCCTGCTCAGGTGAGAGCCACCTGGGCTGGCCAGGGGTGGGAGCTTGGTGTGGCCTTCTGACCACTCTGTGCTGGCCTTAGACCTCCCTGTCTTCCCCCAGATGGTCCTTCACTCGGTCCTGGGCTGGCCGTGCGAATCTGTGCTGTGGTCTGTCGGACACAGGGTGACAGGCCACTGCTGAGCAAGGTGAGCATGCCCCAGGCCCAGGTTGTGACCTGCCTGTCACACCCCAACCCAGTCCCAGTGGCCTGCCAAGGGTCTCTGAGGCGTCTCTGGGAAGAGAGGACAAAATCCTGAGGAGAATCTAGGAATTATAATTGCCTCTGGGGGAACTTCTGGGTCTGACCGGTCTTCCCTCTCCTGCAACCTTTCCAGAACTGCCCACACACCAAGAGCCTCTGTGCTCAGCCCCATGCTGAGCACCAGGGCACAGGGGACTGAATCGTCTTCCCAGAGAGTGCTTGCCCACACAGAGACTGACCCAGGGCTTCCTGATAAATCTCTAGTGCTTGGAGGGGCCTCTAAGTAGGGGGGTTCAGGAAGGCTTAGGGATCCTTCTGGGTACCCAGCTCTGGGCTACACTGGCATGGAGAGATTCGACCCTGCCCTCAAGGAGCTCCAGTGGGATAGGGGAGAGGTGTGCCCCAGGGAGATGCTAGAGTAGGGCACACCAAGGTGGCCCAGGCCCCCAGGGCTGCAGGAGCCTTCCTAGAACAGTACCCAAGCTGGGCCTGGAAGCCTGGGTAGAATCCCTTGGAAGGGTCTGGGGACCAGATGAGTAGTGGCAGGGAGCTGCCCTCTGCCCATCTCCAGATAGGCCATCCCCAGATGGGCAGTGGCACGAGCTATGTGTGCAATTTAAGACACGCTGGAGGACGGGGCTTCTTGAATGTCCAGTGAGGGGTCTAGTCTGAATCTTGGCACAAGCGGGTGGCGGTGTGTGTCGGGGACAGGAGCGTGCGGGCCTCCCCCTGAGCAGCCCCCTGTCCAGGTGGTGTGCGGCGTGGGCCGCGGGGACCGGCCTGTGCGGCACCACAACTCCCTACCGAGGACGCTGGAGGTGGCGCTGGCCCAGTGCGGCCTGGGCGAGGCGGCGCAGGTGGCGGCCGTGCGGCAGCGCGTCAAGGCGGCGGCCGAGGCCGCGCTGGGTGCCGTGCTGGCCCTGGAGGCCGGCCTGAGTGCCGAGCAGCGCGGCGGGCGCCGGGCGCACACGGACTTCCTGGGTGAGTGCGGGCGGCCGGGGCTGGGGTCGGGGGTCGGGGGATGGGAGCGAGGGCCGGGGCCGGGGGGCGGGGGCTGTCCGCGCTGAGCCCGCTTCCCCTGCCTGGAGCAGGCGTGGACTTCGCGCTGACCGCGGCCGGCGGCGCGCTGACCCCAGTAGCCCTGGAGCTGAACGGCGGCCTGTGCCTGGAGGCGTGCGGCGCGCTCGAGGGGCTGTGGGCCGCACCGCGGCTGGGGCCGGCGGCCGACGACGCGGCGGCCGCGCCGCTGGTGGAGACCATGCTCCGGCGGTCGGCGCGCTGCCTCATGGAGGGAAAGCACCTGCTGGTGGTCGGCGCCGGCGGCATCAGCAAGAAGTTTGTGTGGGAAGCGGCGCGCGACTACGGGCTCCAAGTAGGCGGGGCGCGGGGCGGGGCCGGGCCCCTGGTCCTGGCCTGAGTGGTGGAGGCGGGACTCCGGGGCGGGGCCTGAAGCAAAGGGACGCCCTTGGGGCGGAGCCAGCCGAGCTGGGGGCGGGGGGCGGGGCCCGGGGGGCATCCGGGGCCCGGGGAGCATCCTGGCCCCATGCACCAAAGCCAGGGCGTAGGGGCAGGGTTCGCCGCCTTGCGAGTGCGAGGGGACTCCGCTAGTTCTGTCCCTGCCTGGAGTGAGAGGCCCTGGGGAGGGCACGGAGTCCTCTGCAGAAAGAGGAAAGGATACCGGATAGATGGGCTGGGCAAGGGGCAGAGTCAGCGCCAGAACCGGGGCCTTGAATGCCAGGGGGCCTTCAATGTCAGGCTAAGGAGCCTGACTCTGTCCCGGAGAAAAGGCGGGCCCTTTGAGGTTGAATTCCTGACGCTTGGCGCCCACAGAGGGTGGGTGCTGGGGAGCCGCATACAGATTCTGAATCAAGTTCATAGCAGGGCCTCGCATTACAGAATCTGCAGCGAGCCAGGCACTTGAGACTTTTTTTTTGAGACAGGGTCTCACTCTGTTGCCGACACTGGAGTGCAGTGGTGCGATCACAGCTCACTGCACCCTCGACTTCCTGGCGATCCTCCCACCATGCCTGGCTATTTTTTTTTTTTTTTTTGAACATGGAGTCTCGCTCTGTCTCCCAGGCTGGAGTGGAGTGACACAATCTCGGCTCACTGCAACCTTTACCTTCTGAGTTCAAGCGATTCTCATGCCTCAGCCTCCCGAGTAACTGTGATTACAGGCGTGTGCCACCATGCCCGGCTAATTTTTGTATTTTTAGTAGAGACAGGGTTTCACCATGTTGGTCAGACTGATCTTGAACTACTGACCTCAAGTGATCTGCCTGCCTTGGCCTTCCAAACTGCTGGGATTACAGGTGTGAGCCATTGCGCCCAGCCTGCCTGGCTAATTTTTAAAATTTTTAGTAGAGATGGGATCTCATTCTGTTGCCCAGGCTGGTCTTGAACTCCTGAGCTCAAACGATCCTCCTGCTTCGGCCTCCCAAAGTGCTGGGATTACAGGTGTGAGCCACCACGCCCAGCTGGGTAGACGTTCCTTTTTTTTTTTTTTGAGACAGAGTTTTGCTCTTGTTGCCCAGGCTGGAGTGCAATGGTGCCATCTCAGCTCACCACAACCGCTGCCTCCGGAGTTCAAGCGATTCTCTTGCCTCAGCCTTTTAACTACCTGGGATTACAGGTGCCCACCACCATGCTGGCTAATTTTTGTATTTTTAGTACAGACGGGATTTCACCATGTTGGCCAGGCTGATCTTGAACTCCTGATCTTGTGATCCGCCTGCCTCGGCCTCCCAAAGTGTTGGGATTACAGGCGTGAGCCACTGCACCTGGCCCCGGGTAGACATTCTTATCCCCATTGAACAGATAAGAAAACTGAGGCCTTCTCAAGCTGGCTCTAATCTAGTACAGTGGCCTCCTCTCCCCTCTCCCACAGTGCAGCACCCCTGGGGACACCACCTCCTTGCTCCCTGCCTTGCTTAGTGTGTGTTCTTCACTTGGAATATCACTCCACTGCTGAGGCTGTCTTACTTTGCAGAGAGCCATCCTCCCTCCCTCTTCAGTGGTTGCCTTGGCCCTGGGTTCCCCCAGCAGGCAGTAAGCTTTAGGGGCACAGGGCCCCACTGGATTCCTCTGTGGGTACCTCCCAGTGTCAGAACACATGGGTTGAATGATGACCAAACCATTTGTCCCAAGCCCCAACCCTGGTCATTTCTCTGCCAGCCCTGGCCAGTGAGGCTGCCTACAAGAAGGAGGCCACCGAGCTCTCTACCACACTCCCCTCTGCGCTGCAGGCCCTCCCCCCACCCCCAGCTCAGACCTCCTCCTGCAGCCACCTGGCTGACTCTTACTCTTCAGCTCCCCACTTAGGCTTGCCTCCTCTAGGATGCCACCCCTCCCCTCCAGCCTGTACTAGGTGTCCCACCTCTGCCCCTTCCATTTATCCAATTCGTCCTCAACACACATGTATTGAACACCTAGTGTTTGTGCGCTGGTATCCCCTGAAGGCCTGGGCCATCCTAGGCCCTATCCTATCCCCCAGCACCCAGCACTGGCTGACCTGGCTGTGTCCCTGCTCTGTGGTTTCTGCAGCTGCACCTCGTGGAGTCAGACCCCAACCACTTTGCATCCCAGTTGGTGCAGACCTTCATCCACTTTGACGTGACCGAGCACCAGAGGGACGAGGAGAATGCTCGGCTGCTGGCAGAGCTGGTGCGGGCTCGCGGCCTGAAGCTAGACGGCTGCTTCTCCTACTGGGACGACTGCCTGGTGCTCACAGCCCTGCTCTGCCAGGAGCTGGGTCTGCCCTGCTGCCCTCCAGCTGCCATGCGCCTGGCCAAGCACAAGAGCCGCACCCAGCTGCATCTGTTGTGCCACCACGGCCCACCGTGGCCTGCGCCCTCCCTCCATGCTGTGCCCTGCTGCCCACTTGAGAGCGAGGCTGATGTGGAGAGGGCCGTGCACCAGGTACCCCTGCCAGGTGTCATGAAGCTGGAGTTCGGGGCAGGTGCAGTGGGTACGCGGCTGGTAAAGGATGCGCCACAGTGCCATGAGCACTTTTCCCGGATTACCCGAGACTTGCAGGGCGAGGCTGACCACCCAGGCATTGGGCTGGGCTGGGGCAATGCCATGCTGCTGATGGAGTTTGTGGACGGCACGGAGCACGACGTGGACCTGGTGTTATTTGGTGGGCGGCTGCTGGCCGCCTTTGTCTCTGACAATGGCCCCACGAAGCTGCCTGGCTTCACTGAGACAGCGGCCTGCATGCCCACTGGGCTGGCACCGGAGCAGGAGGCGCAGATGGTACAGGCAGCCTTCCGCTGTTGCCTGGGCTGCGGGCTGCTCGATGGGGTCTTCAATGTGGAGCTCAAGCTGACCGGGGCTGGGCCTCGGCTCATCGAGATCAACCCCCGCATGGGCGGCTTCTACCTGCGTGATTGGATCCTGGAGCTCTATGGCGTGGACCTGCTGCTGGCTGCTGCTATGGTGGCTTGCGGCCTGTGTCCCGCCCTGCCCACCCACCCACGTGCTCGTGGCCACCTAGTGGGCGTGATGTGTCTGGTGTCTCAGCACCTGCAGGCCCTGAGTTCCACCGCCAGTCGTGAGACCCTGCAGGCCCTGCATGACCGTGGCCTGCTACGACTCAATCTGCTAGAGGAGGCCCTGGTGCCTGGCGAGTACGAGGAGCCCTACTGCAGCGTGGCCTGTGCCGGGTCCAGCCCCATTGAAGCCCGCCTCCGCCTGCTGGGCCTCTGCCAGGGCCTGGGCATTGATGGGCCCAACTACCCTGTTGCCCACTTCCTGTCTCACTTCAAATAGCACTGGGGCCAGGGGGCAGGGAAGCAGTGCTGGGAGGAGGGACTGTGGTGCCCTCTGCTCCCTGGAGCTCTTTCTGCCTCTCTCCCCATTGCCGTGCCCCAGCCCCAGCCTGGCCCACTCCAACAGCTAGGTCTGTTCCAGAGCAGCAGGGCAACTTTGTCACCAAGGCATCCTGCACTCAAGGGCCTCTTGCCCTCCCAAAGGCCCCAGTCTAGCCCACAGCTTCCCCAGCATTCTAGCCTTGAAGATGTGACAATGGCCGCACACACACACACCTCTGTCGTCACCTCCCCAGGTGGGAGCGGGCCCAAACCCAGCCCCTCCTGCTCACCCCTCTAGGTCTCACTCTCTTCCTGTCACCTACAAGAGAAGACGGCTTGGGGTGGGCCCCAAGCCTTGGACAAATCCTAGGAAAACCTGACACTAGAGCCCTTGTCTTCCTCTTACCCAAATTCTAGGATAGCTCTAGAGCCTGCTAAAAACTTAGCGGCATCCAACCTGCCTCATTCGGCCTGAGTGGTAGAAGCAGGTGAGCTGTGCACAGAAGTCATCCTCTTCCCGCACATCCCCAGAAGACACTACTGCCCACGTTCTCCAGATGAGAGGAAACAGGCTGAGAGAAGAAAAATGAGTGCTCCACGGTCATACCACAGTGGAGGGAGGGTCACAGGACAGGAGGCAGGGGCCAGCTTCCTGTTTTGATCAAGTCTTACACGCCCATTCAGCTTCTACGCCCCCCTTGCCTCCCTGCCCTCATTCGCAAGTGGCCCTGAGCCATGTGAACACCTGCCTCCCACACATCACAAACCTTCTCTACCACGCTTTGGTGCTTTGGCCTCTGGCACACCTAACTAGCATTGGCAGAGGAGAGTCTACTCTCTTCCTCATTCAGGGAAGATGCTCTAAGAACTCTTGCCTTTGTGCAGCACAGGAGCTGCAGACAGCTCCCCAAGCATCCCTCCCCAAATAAAGGCTTATGAACTAGTGAAGTGTCTAGATAGGTTCTCTTGACTGGACAACTCCTCCCAGGATCAGATAGATAGGGAGTGGGGAAGGGGGAGTAGAGATGGGTAGGGGATACTTGTAGCATCTGGAGCTAAGGGAAAACCACCCCACTGGCCTGGTGTCTGGGTTGATCTGGGTTGGCAGAGGCCTGCCCTACACCCATGTCAAGACCGGAACCTGAGGATCTCCTTTGGTGGAATTACAGCCAGAGGGCCATATCCAACCAATCACCCTCTGCATGCCTGGAGCCCCCTGCATTCTGTCCATCTCAATTCATACCCGACATCCCCTATGCAACTGGAGCGCACACCTAGACAGCCTCCAACAATCAGAACTCACACCCAAGGCCTGGTATGGCCCAAATTCACATCCCCATCCTAGAGGAATCCATACTCAATCTTTCAATCTTTTTTTTTTTTGAGACACAGTTTGAGGCTTGTTGCCCAGGCTGGAGTGCAATGGTGAGGTCATGGCTCACTGCAACCTCTACCTTCCAGGTTCAAGCGATTCTCCTGCCTCAGCTTCCCAAGTAGCTGGGATTACAGGCACCTGTCACCATGCCCAATTAATTTTTGTATTTTTAGTAGAGACGGGGTTTCACCATATTGGCCAGGCTGGTCTTGAACTCCTGACCTCAGGTGACCCACCTGCCTCTGCCTCCCAAAGTGCTGAGATTACAGGTGTGAGCCACCATGTCCTGCCAAATCCATATCCAATCTAAAGTCACAGACAAGATTTGCTGGTTAATTCTTTTCTTTTTTTTTTGGAGATGGAGTCTCACTTTGTTGCTCAGGCTGGAGTGCAGTGGCATGATCTTGGCTCACTGCAACCTCCACCTCCCAGATTCAAGTGATTCTCCTGCCTCAGTCTCCCAAGTAGCTGGGACTACAGGTGTGCACCACCACACCCAGATAATTTTTGTATTTTTAGTAAAGACAGGTTTTGACATTTTGGCCAGGCTGTTCTCGAACTTCTGACCTCGAGTGATCTGCCCGCCTTGGCCTTCCAAAGTGCCGGAATTGCAGACATGAGTGCATGAGTGACCTTGCTTAGCCTGTGTTCATTCTGTCAACAAAGTTTTTGTTTTTTGCTGGGTGCAGTGGCTTATGCTTATAATCACAGCTCTTTGGAAGGCCAAGGCAGGAGGATCACTTGAGTCCAAGAGTTCAAGACTAGCCTCCTGGGCAACAAAACAAGACCTCCTCTCCAAAAATAAATAAATAAATAAATAAGAAAAAAAGAAAAAAGGATTAGCCGATTGTGCAGGTGTGGTGGCATGTGTCTGTCATCCCAGCTACTTGGGACTTGAGGTAGGAGAATCACTGGAGCCTGAAAAGTCAAGGCTGCAGTGAGCCATGATCTTGCCACTGCACTCCAGTCTGGGTGACAGAGTAAGATCCTGTCTGAAAAACAAAACAAAGAAAAAAAAACAAAGTTTTTTTTTTTTTTTTTTTTGAGATGGAATTTCACTCTTGTTGCCCAGGCTGGAGTGCAATGGCATAATCTCAGCTCACTGCAACCTCTGCCTCCTGGGTTCAAGTGATTCTCTTGCCTCAGCCTCCTGAGTAGCTGAGATTACAGGCACCTCCCACCATGCCCAGCTAATATTTTGTATTGGCCAGGCTGGTCTCAAACTCCTGACCTCGTGATTTGCCCACCTTGGCCTTCCAAAGTGTTGGGATTACATGCATGAGCCGCCATGTCCAGCCTTTATTTGTTTGTTTTGAGACATGGTCTCACTCTGTCGCCCAGGCTGGAGTGCAGTGGTGCGATCTTGGCTCACTGCAACCTCCGCTGCCTGGGTTCAAGCTATTCTCCTGCCTCAACCTCCTGAGTAGCTGGGAGTACAAGTGTGTGCCACTATGCTCAGCTAATTTTTGTATTCATAGTAGAGGCAGAAGTTCATCATGTCGGCCAGGCTGTTCTCCAACTCCTGGCCTCAAGTGATCCACCCACCTTGGCCTCCCAAAGTGCAGGGATTACAAGCGCGAGCCACCTCGCCTGGCCTGTTGGTTTTTTTTGAGATAGGATATCACTCTGTCACCCAGCCTGGAGTGCAGTGGCACCATGATAGCTCACTGTAACCTTGAACTCCTGGCCTCAAGTGATCCTCCCAACTTGGCTTCCCCAAGTGCTAAGATTACAGGTGCAAGGCATCTTGTCCGGCCTCAACAGTTTTTTTTTTTCTTTTTTCTTTTTAGATGGAGTCTTGGCAGGGCGCAGTGGCTCATGCCTGTAATCCCAGCACTTTGGGAGGCCGAGGCGGGCGGATCATGAGGTCAGAAGTTCGAGACCAGCCTGGCCAATATGGTGAAACCCTGTCTCTACTAAAGATGTAAAAATTAGTTGGCGTGGTGGCAGACGCCTGTGGTCTCAGCTACTCAGGAGGCTGAGACTGGAGAATTGCTTGAACCTGGGAGGCAGAGGTTGCAGTGAGCCGAGATTACGCCACTGCACTCCAGCCTGGGTGGCAGTGAGACTCTGTCTCAAAAAAAAGGGGGAAAAAAAAAATAGATGGAGTCTTGCTCTGTCGCCCAGGCTGGAGTGCAGTGGTGAGATCTCGGCTCACTGCAACCTCTTTCTCCCGGGTTCAAGCAATTCCCCGCCTCAGCCTCCTGAGTAGCTGGGATTACAGGCGCCCGCCACCACACCCAGCTAATTTTTGATATTTTTAGTAGAGACGGGATTTCACCATCTTGGCCAGGCTGATCTTGAACTCCTGACCTCGTGATCCATCCACCTTGGCCTCCCAAAGTGCTGGAATTACAGGCGTGAGCCACTGCACCCAACCCAAAGTTTTTTGAATTGTCTAGTCTGTACCAGGTGCCTAAATGTGCTTAAAATGACAAGGGAGTAAACTCCAGCAAAGTCACATATTTACAGGTGTAACACTGACCCCCCAAACCCTTTAGGGCGGGAACCTGGCAACAGAGCCTGGCAGCGAGCTGGCCACACAGTAAATGCTCCGATCTGCAGGGTCCTCGAACCAGAGGCACTTTGAGGAGACCCTGATGCAACTGCCTCCTTTTCAGGAGCAAATCAAAAGTAAGGCGACCTGCCTTTCATCACCCAGCCGGCTGGCAGTACCCGGCTCCAAAAGGGCTAGGGATTGCATTTAAATTCACACCTGCATACACTTCCGAACCTGCCCCATCTAAACTCAAAACTCTCCCTAGAACCAAAACGGGCTCCCGGAGAGCCGTTCTGGGAAGACCAAGGGTCCTGTCGAGGGGGTTTCGCAGGCTGAACGTTGGGCGTCTCGACACTCTAGGACTACAATTCCCGAGAGGCCTTGCGACGGACGCCATCTTGGCTCCCCACCAGGCTAAGCGATTTTCCGGAAGGGGAGTAAGGCCTTTTTGCATCATCGGCGCGCGCGGCCGCCGTCGCGGAGAGATGACGTTTCGATTGTGGCCTGTCACTCAGAGCCCGGCCAGGTACTGGCCGAGGGGCCCGCGGGGCCAGCGCCGCCATGGCGGCCGTGTTTGATCTGGATTTGGAGACCGAGGAAGGCAGCGACTGCGAGGGAGAGCCAGAGCTCAGCCCTGCGGTGAGTGCCCCACACTGGCGCGACTGGATCCCGGAGCCGATCCTGTCACCCAGCCGAGGCCGGAGCCGCGGCTCCACAAGCCCAGACCCGGAGCCGGCTCCGACCGTTCCAGACCTAGATCCTGCTCAGATCCCAGTCTCTATTAAGCTCTGATCCCACCCTCACGCCGACCTCTCTTCCAGACCCCAGGCTTTTCCCAGATTCTCCCTTTCCTGCCCTCATCTTCTTCTTCCCAGTTCTTGCACATCCCTGCCAGCTGCCATCCTGACACCCTTCTCTCCTGGGCCAAGCAGTCCAGCCTGAGCGGGAGCAGGGAGGTATCCTGGCACCTTCCTTGGCTCTTACCCCTCGGTTTCTCACAGGACGTGTGTCCCCTTGCCGAGTTGAGGGCAGCTGGCCTGGAGTGAGTGAGGGTCGTGTTGGGGGAGGGAGAATAGAGTGGGGAAGGGGAACTGGGGAGCACTGGAGCCTTGTTCTCATTAACTTGTTGTGTTCGTAGGCCTGTGGGGCACTATGAAGAGGTGGAGCTGACTGAGAGCAGCGTGAACCTCGGCCCGGAGCGCATCGGGCCCCACTGTTTTGAGCTGCTGCGTGTGCTGGGCAAGGGAGGCTATGGCAAGGTAGGGCCGGCGCGCCCTCTTCTTGGCCTCACAGCCTCCATCTGTGAGGAGGCAGCAAAGGGTTCTCAAAACAAATTAGACTTGTGAATCAGCAGATCCTCTAATGGGATTCAGAGTCAGAAACAAAGGAGGGAAGGCCAAATCCTCTCCAATCGGACTTGAAATCTTCACTGCCCCACCCTTGGCAGTACCTAGGCCTCCTGGTCCCAAAGCCAGAGCTTCAGGGCGGGGCTTCCTGAAGATAGGGTGTGGAGAGAGAAGTTGATCCTTCTCCCCTGCCCTCCAGGTGTTCCAGGTTCGAAAGGTGCAAGGCACCAACTTGGGCAAAATATACGCCATGAAAGTCCTAAGGAAGGTGAGTTACTGGTTCAGCCGGTGAATACTGTGTGGCTGCCATTCCCAACGTCTGTGCCAGGCTTTGGAAGACAGCATTGAACACAATGGAGGAGGATCCCTGTCTTTGGTATTTGTTGGTTTATTGTCTGCTGTGTAATGTCTTGCAGTAATTCTCAATGGGGGCAATTTTGACTCTCAGTGGACATTTGACAATGTCTGGATACATTTTTTTTTTCATTTTTTGAGACGGAGTCTCGCTTTGTTGCCCAGGCTGGAGGGCGGTGGCTCGATCTTGGCTCACTGCCACCTCTGCCTCCCAGATTCAAACAATTCTAGTGCCTTAGCCTCCTGTGTAACTGGGATTACAGGCGCCTGCCACCACATCCAGCTAATTTTTGTATTTTTTGTATAGGTGGAGTTTCACCAGGATGGTCTAGAACTCCTAATCTCAGGTGATCTGCCCACCTCGGTCTCCCAGAGTGCTGACAGCTGGGATTACAGCTGTGCCTCGCTTTTTTTTTTTTTTTTTTTTTGAGCTGGAGTCTCGCTCTGTGGCCCAGGCTGGAGTGCAGTGGGCACTCTCCGCTCACTGCAATCTCTGTCTCCCAGGTTCAAGCAGTTCTCTTACCTCAGCCACCTGAGTACAGCTGGGACTACAGGCGTGTGCCACCACACCTGGCTAATTTTTGTATTTTTATTCATTTACTTTGAGACGCAGTCTCACTCTGTTACCCAGGTTGGAGTGCAGTGAAGTGATCTTGACTAACTGCAACTTTCACCTCCCGGGTTGAAGTCACTCTCCTGCCTCAGCCTCCTGAGTAGCTGGGATTACAGGCATGAACCACCACGCCTGGCTAATTTTTTTGGTATTTTTAGTAGAGATGGGGTTTTGCCGTGTTGGCCAGGCTGGTCTCGAACTCCTGACCTCAGGTGATCCACGCGCCTCAGCCTCCCAAAGTGCTAGGATTACGGGTGTGAGCCACCGTGCCCGGCATGGACACATTTTTGATTGTCAAGGTGAGAGGGGAGTATTACTGGCTCCTGGTGGGCAGAGGCCAGGGATGCTGCTGAACATCCCATAGTGCACAGGACAGCCTCCCACAACAAAGAATGGCCTGGTCCCAGGTGTCAGTAGTGCCGAGAAACCCTGTGTTAGAGGATAAACATCTCCGAAAGTGATGATTGCTGACAGCAGCAGAATTGTGGAGAAATACAATGGAGTGATCGAGGATGGCAGCGGGTAATGGCTGGACGGTCTGAGGAGCTCTGGATGTCCCCAGTATTTGTTGTTGTTGTTGTTTTCTGAGGCAGAGACTCACTCTGCTGCCCAGGCTGGAGTACAGTGGCGTGATGTTAGCTCACTGGCGTGAACCCAGCCTCTGCCCCTGGGTTCAAGCAATTCTCCTGCCTCAGCCTCCTGAGTAGCTGGGATTACAGGCGTGCACCACCATACCCAGCTAATTTTTGTATTTTTGGTAGAGACAGGGTTTCGCCATGTTGGCCAGGCTGGTCTCAAACTCCTGACCTCAGGTGATCCACCTGCATTGGCCTCCCAAAGTGCTGGGATTATAGGTGTGAGCCACCGTGCCCGGCCTGGATGCCCCAGTTTCTAACCAATTCTTGTATCTCCAGGCCAAAATTGTGCGCAATGCCAAGGACACAGCACACACTCGGGCTGAGCGGAACATTCTGGAGTCAGTGAAGCACCCCTTTATTGTGGAACTGGCCTATGCCTTCCAGACTTGTGGCAAACTCTACCTCATCCTCGAGTGTCTCAGTGGTATGAGTGCGGGCCCAGGCGGGGGTAGGGGTGGGGGCAGGGAGCCAGCACAGGAAGTTCTGGGAGCTCTGGGGGGAAGCTCTGAGAAATGAGTCTGTGGGGGTTGGCTAGGGGGCCCCCAATCCATCTTACCCATCCACCCATCCATCGTTCATTCATTCATTCAGCAAATGTCTGTCCAGCACCTGCTGTGTCCCTCACCTGTGTTGGGGGTGGGTGGCATGGGGGGAATTTGGGTAGAAGGCCAGAGGATGGTTTTGTCTCTTCCTACTCCCCTCCCTGTCTTGTTCTCTCCTGTGTGCCCTGCATCCAGTCAGGTCCCCAGTCCAACTGGTTCATTCTCTGCAGCGTCCTCCTCCATCCATCCACTCTCAGGGGCCTGGTGCGGGGGTCAGAGCACTTTTCTAACTGGGCGGAGGCGTCTCGCTCACCTGCTTTCTAGTGTCTCCTCCACTGACTGATGAGGTCGTACAGCCTGGGGCTGCTCCCGGCCCTTCTAGTCAGAGTCCCGTGGCTTGCTGCCCAGATCAAGCCTCACCCCTGGGCCCACTGTCCCCTGCTGGCTGTGAGCAGACTTCGCCTGCTTTTCCCTCGGTTGGGCCAGATGAACCCTGCGAGCCTCTGCCTCCATGCTCTGCATTCGCTCCCGTCTGTCTCAGCATCCCCTTCAAGTCCTAGCAAACCTCATTTTCTCTGTTCTGTTGTGCTGGGATTCACTCTGTCTTCCCTGTCTCTTCTGCGAGATCTTTGAGCTAAGCTCCTGAAGCTGTGGCCTGGGCCTGGCATATGAGAGCCATCGTGTACATGTCTGTCTCCCCAGTAGACTGAGCGTCCTGAGGGCAGTGGCTGGGTCTCTTCATCCCGTCCCCAGCTTCACCCAGCACAGGGCCAGGCTCCGAGTAGGCGTCGGTAGATGTTTGCTGAATTGAATTCCCACGGCAGCTGTGTGAGGCAGGTAGGGCGGGAATTACGAGTTCCACTTTCCCCAAGAAGAAATCAAGACTCAGAAAGCGCAAAGGGGCTTGGACCTAGCACGTGGCTGCTGATGTGTTTGTGTGGCAGGTGGCGAGCTCTTCACGCATCTGGAGCGAGAGGGCATCTTCCTGGAAGATACGGCCTGGTGGGTGTTACTCCTCTGCCCTCCCGAGGCTGCCGGGTCCCTGCCCTGCTCCCTCCTTTACCCTGTGTCGTTTCTACAGCTTCTACCTGGCCGAGATCACTCTGGCCCTGGGCCATCTCCACTCCCTGGGCATCATCTACCGGGACCTCAAACCCGAGAACATCATGCTCAGCAGCCAGGGTGCGCACGCGTGCACATCAGCTGCATGCAGGGTCTGCAATCTGTGGGGAGGGTCGAGGAGCCCGTGGGTGGGGTGTGACTCCGGTCACTCCTCTCCAACATTCTTCCTCAGGCCACATCAAACTGACCGACTTTGGACTCTGCAAGGAGTCGATCCATGAGGGCGCCGTCACTCACACCTTCTGCGGCACCATTGAGTACATGTAAGTGGCGCCTGGCTGGCCTAGGGGTCGGGAGGACAGCCCGAAGGGGCCTGGCCTGACTGACAGTTCCACCTGGACCCCAGGGCCCCTGAGATTCTGGTGCGCAGTGGCCACAACCGGGCTGTGGACTGGTGGAGCCTGGGGACCCTGATGTACGACATGCTCACTGGATCGGCAAGTCCAGCCCTCTGGGAGGGGGAGGGGGAGGGGCAGGGGCGGGAGGAGCCCCTCCTGGGGCAGGGCCTGGTGGGAGGCCCACAAGGCTCCTCTCACCTTCCTCCTCCTCCAGCCACCCTTCACCGCAGAGAACCGGAAGAAAACCATGGATAAGATCATCAAGGGCAAGCTGGCGCTGCCCCCCTACCTCACCCCAGATGCCCGGGACCTTGTCAAAAAGGTAGGGCTCCCTCCTCTTCTCCTGGGCCCTGCCAGCTGCTCTGCAGGGATTCCTGAGTCTCTGGGCAGTGGGGAAGCCACGGCCACCCTGGCCTGTGCAGTTTGCCTCTGGGAGTAAAAGGAGCCCCTGCCTCAAAGTCTGAGATTGAGCCCCGGTCGCAGCCCTGACACATATCAGCTGTTGCCCTGGCCCAGTCCCTAGGTTGAGTGCTAACCAGTGACATGCTCGTGATGGACTGGCCACTCTTCCATCAAATGCGAGCATCAGAGGTGTTGGGGGTAGGCCAGGCGGCCACATAGGGAGTTGGTGCCTCACCAAAGCACCCTGGGGCTGTGCCGGGGCCTGGGAGGCTGTGCATAGCCTTTGTGGAGAAGATGGCGTCCTTGACCAAACCTTGAAAGTCCCGGGGCTATCCATAGGTGGGAGCCGTACCCACAGGCATTCTCTCTCATGTCATCTGACCTGGCTGGCCCTGGGACATGGGGACACATGAGCAGTACCTGCCAGGCCCTCACCCTCTGTCCCGGTCCCACAGTTTCTGAAACGGAATCCCAGCCAGCGGATTGGGGGTGGCCCAGGGGATGCCGCTGATGTGCAGGTGGGTTTGGGGCCACCATCGGGGTGGAGCTGAGTCTCCAAGGGTGCCGGGAATGGGAACAGGGCCCTAGGGCAAAGTGAGTGAACAAAGGGGCAATCGGGGCGAGCTGTTAGTGGGTTTGGGGCATTCTCTACCCACAGAAGCACCCCTTTTTCCGGCACATGAATTGGGACGACCTACTGGCCCGCCGCGTGGACCCCCCTTTCAGGCCCTGTCTGGTGAGCAGCTGGCCTGGTGGTGGGTGGCTGATGGAGGACCTGCACCTTGGTGCCTTCTGACCCCTCCTCGCTCTGGTCGGCCCGTAGCAGTCAGAGGAGGATGTGAGCCAGTTTGACACCCGCTTCACGCGACAGACTCCAGTGGACAGTCCCGATGACACGGCCCTCAGCGAGAGTGCCAACCAGGCCTTCCTGGTGAGGGCGGGGGCCTGGGGCCTGTGGGACGAGGGCAGGGATCGTGGCTGAGGATGGCGGGCACTGAGTGTCTCCTGGCCCTGCCTCTGCCCCCAGGGCTTCACGTACGTGGCGCCGTCTGTCCTGGACAGCATCAAGGAGGGCTTCTCCTTCCAGCCCAAGCTGCGCTCACCCAGGCGCCTCAACAGCAGCCCCCGGGCCCCCATCAGGTACTGAGGGACAGGGCGTGTGTGGCTGGGGCAGGGGTGCTAACAGCAGGATGCCAGCTCGTGTGCCTTGGCTACGCCTATCAGCCAGTGTTGGCCTCGGTGGCTGTGTCTACCATGAGGACCCCAGTCCCTGTACCCATTGCGGCCAGGCTACCTGGATGGGAGCCTGTGTGCCCCAGCAGGTGGGAAAGGCTGCCTTCCCTGATCAAGTGCTGGCAGGCCCTGGCAGGGTCTTGGAGGCTCTTACTCTGCCTTGGTTTCTCCTGCAGCCCCCTCAAGTTCTCCCCCTTTGAGGGGTTTCGGCCTAGCCCCAGCCTTCCAGAGCCCATGGAGCCACCTCTACCTCCACTCCTGCCACCGCCGCCGCCACCCTCGATCACCGCCCCTCTCCCCATCCGTCCCCCCTCAGGGACCAAGAAGTCCAAGAGGGGCCGTGGGCGTCCAGGGCACTAAGAGGCTGGGTGGGGGGAGGGCCACCCTTGAGCCCTGTCCCTGCGGCTGTGAGGGCAGCAGGATCCTGGGCCAGTTCCAGAGACCTGGGGGTGGGTGTGAGTGCCTGTGAGAGTGTGTGTCTGCTAGGGTGGCTGGGCCCCTGAATCTGAGCACGGAGGGCTCCAGGCTACGACTGCTGGGGCCAGGGCCCTGCCGCCCACCGCCCCCGCACTCAGCTGTTCCTGTGGAAGATTAAAGGGCTGAATCGTGGCGCTGACCTGGCTCTTTCCCCTGCACTTCTGGGAGCAGGGGTGGGTTGGATCGAGGGAGAGGTCTCTGTAGGACCACAGGGCCACAGGCTGGAGGGGTTTTATTTCAAATGGTTGCCTGATGCCTCTGGGATTGGGGGTGGAGGCCTTCCCGTGGTGAGTGGGGGGACACATGGACTGGGAAAATGGTCGGGGTGGCAGTCTGAGGTGTGGCCACGTGGGGTGGGGGTCCAGTCCAGCCATGGCATCTTGGAAAGCAGAGGCACGGGTTGAGCGGCCGTGACAGGGACGGGACACCAAGACCGGCCTCTACAGTGCGGTGACATGGAGGCCCTGGGCCCCACCTGCCCTAGCACTGTCGTCCCAGGCTGCGCTGCCAGCAAAGGCATGCAGGTCACTCAGCAGGGCCTCAGCACTGCCCCCTGCGCTCGCCGGCCCTGGGGAGCTGAGGACCAGGTGCCCCTCTGCGTCACTGTCTCTGGCTTCCTCAGCCTGCACAGGGACCTGCTCCGGGCTGGGCGCTTCTCCACACCGCTGCTTGCCTTCCCCGGGGTCAGCCTGCAGGCCACCATCCGCGACGCTGTCATAGTCCGCATCCTGCTCATCCTCCTGCCGTTCAAGGTCATTGTCTGGGGACCCCAGCTCAGCTCGGGCCTGCAGCCAGCGGCCCGGGGGGCTGGCCCAGAGCAGGCGCTGCGTGCGGCCCCACAGCGCAGCACCCAGGCGGGCTGGGTGGTAGTAGCCCCCCGAGTCACGGCTGAGGCGGCACCAGGCCAGTGCCAGGCCAGTGGCCAGCAGCAGGAGCAGCAACAGCAGCAGAACGACAGTGACAGAGCTGGAGCCCACGCCGTCCTCCTCGGCGCCCCCCGAGCTCAAGGCCCCTGGTAGGGCCAGCAGCATCCCGAGCCCTAGGGCCCAGGGCAGAGCCTGTGGGAGACAGGCGGGGGCTCAGAGGGCTCAGCACCGGGGGTGGGGGCCCCGTGTGGGGCAGGCTGGGTGACCAAGACCACTTGCCTTTTTTTCTCTTCTGGATCCTCTTGGGACAGCCAAGCAGAAAAGCCCAAGGCCTTATTTGGTCAACCAAACTCTGGCCCTATGAGATCAGCCCCCATCCCTCCAACCTCCTCTCTACCGCTGCACCTCCCCCAACCACTGCACGGAGCCGCTTGCCTGGGTACTTTGCACTGGCTGTTCCCTCTACCCGGAAGGCTCCACCTTCCCCCACCCTCCCCTCCCTGGGGCTGTATGGCTGTTCACCAGGCTCAAACCACCGCCCGCCCAGGCTGAACCTGACCTTCATCTCTCCCCTGATGTGGATCCCTGCAGCCCACCCCAGCACCCCCAGCACTCACATTGCCTTTCTTCTCCCATGCCGCCTAATGCAGTAGATAATTGTACTAATTTTGTATGTCTCTCGTCTTATCTACCTCCCACAATAAGCTGCTAGGCGACGGGGGCTTTTTGGGTCAAGCATGTTAGTAGGTGCTCAGTAAGTATGGGTTAAATGTGTCTAGGCTGCCTGGGTGGGTGGGGGAGGAGAGGGCGGGAGGGATGGAGGCTGCTAGCTGGTGTCAGGCCTGGGATGGCGGGTGGAGGGGCCTAAACCCACCTGGAGGCAACTGCTCATCCTCTGCTTGGCCAGGTCCCCAGCCGGGGGTCCGTGAGGCCCCTCTTCCTCCCTCCCACCATGGGGCTGCCCCAGCTGCAGGGTTTCCGTTCCACTCCCAGTCCCTGGGGGCCCCAGGCGAGAAGGGCTGGGGGCTGGCGCAGCTGCCAGAGGAAGTCTGCGGTTGGAACAGGCTAGATGGGGGGTGTCGGGGGAGGGGTGCTGAGGTACAGCCAGCCACCCCCCGCCACCCCCCACCACCCCAGGCTGTCTGCCCAGGCTCCTGGAATACAAGTTCCTGCTCACCAGAAGACCAGGTGAGGGCCTTCCCAGGGTTCCTGAGGGGGGTCTGGCCCAGTGTGGGGTGCTGGGGGCCATACCTGGAGTCCCAGGGAGCCCAGCTTAGGTGAGAGAAAGGCCTAGCCTCTGCCACATTCCTTTTAGGTTTCACCTCTTACCCAGGGCCAGTGTGGGGCCCTTCTCAGCTCCTGGTACCCAGACATTCCAGCCCCGACCTCCTGTGAACCCCATCCCAAGAACCCGGGGGCCCCGAGTCTCACCATTGGTCCACAGGCCCCTCCGCGCCAGGCACCCACCTCCAGCTCTGGCTGTGTCGAGCGAGAAGTGAGCTCAGTGCTCGCCTGCAGCGAAGGGTGGCCCGTGTTTCCGCTTCCTGCCCACAGTACCCCACTTGCCCCTCCCTGCTACAGGACCCCTGGTCCACACCAGACCCTCCCGGGTCTCTCCAGAGGCGGCTGGGCTTCAGGGCCTGTCCTCCGAGGGAGAAGCAGTACCAGCTTGAAGCTGAATGCAGCATGTGTGCTGAGGTCCTCTGCCTCAGTTTCCCTGCCTGACAACCCAGGGGAGCCATGTCTGTGGGGCTGCTCACTGCCCCCAGACCTTCTGCACATGTGTGACTCATGTGACATCATCTGTCTCCAGGTTTCCAGACTTCCCAGCCCCACCCTCCAGCGGCAGGTCAGCCTGGCTTTTAAAAAGAGGATTTTATTTTGGAATGAAAATATAGAGCCCACCCTCCCGCTTCCTCTGGGGAGGGAGGTCTGGGCCATGGTCAGGGAGATGGTCCGTCAGAGGTCGAGGAGCTCGCCTGGGCGTAGAAATCCTCCACAGCAACAATGAGGAAAGCTGGGTGGTGGCTTTGGCCTGGGCCTGGGATGGGTCCGGGTGGTAACTGACCCCTGCTGCCTCAGAGGCCCTGGGCAGCCAGCCAGCCAGCCCGCTGCCACCAGCCAGCAGAAGCTGAGCGGGAAGGGGGCGGAGGAGATGAAGGTGGCACATGGCTGCGGCCCTAGGCATCCCCGTTCTCCATGCGGCCCAGCTGTTCCTCCAGGCGGCAGATGCGCTCCCCCTGCTCCTTGACCAGCGCCCTCAGGGCCCGCAGCTCCTGCATCACCTCCTCCAGCTTCCCAGCCTCCTGTGGGGACGTGAGGGGGTGGGGGGAGGGCGTGCTGGTCAGGGGCTGCTAAGCCACAGCCCTCCCAAACCCACCACCACCCCAGAGAGGGACAGCAAATGGCCCAGGGCCACATGTGGGGCTCCCAACACCACCTCTGCCTGGGGGTGCATACCCCGGCTCTGGCCAGGCTGCCACTGGGGGTGGCATCAGCAGCAGTGGTGGTAGATGCAGGGGCCCCCAGGCGGGAGGAGCCCGGGGCCACGGCGGGCCGGCTGTCAGACAGCACATTGCGCCGGCTGATCTTCAGGTCCCGCTGCTTGCTGGGCACGTAGGCCTCCCGCAGAGAGATGAGGATGGGGTCAGCGTCCCGCCCGCTCACCCACTCCTCAGCCTCCAGGGCTGCCTCGGGCCCGGCTGTGTCCGGGTACAGATCATCCTGGAAGAGGTCCGACTGGGCAGCAGGCCAGGGAGGTCAAGATCAGTTGGGAGGCCCCATCAGGGTCCCTCTTCACTCCCTGGCCCCAGGCTTACACTCTGTCAACCCATTCTCCCACAGCCTGGCCCCAAGGGACCTTTCTAAAGCTCAAATCTGGCCTTTCACTTCCCTTCTGGACACTGTCAACAGCTTCCTCTAAAGCTTTCCCACCCTTCCTGGGCAAGGCCCCTGTCACTACCTTCCCCTGCAAGCCACAGGGGCCACTATGTGGGTTTGTGGGATTCTGGGGCCATGGTCTGTGAGCTCCCAGAGCAGGCCCCATCAGCTTAGCTCCGCTCTGCTCCCCGAAATGTGCCTGGCACGCTGAAAGAGCACTTGGCCAATGCTGGCCAGAGAATCATGGAAGCGTGTTCAAGGCTCTGAGCGGGGCATCTGAGGCCAAGCCACATGTGGCCCGGTCCCCGCATCATGAGATTCCCCACTGCAGCTAGACTCCCTGTTCCTCTCTCCATTCCCACCACCATGCCCTTCGCCTGGCCTGTCCCAGTGGAAGGCGCCACCCCAGCTGTGCTTCCTGCCTCCTTCAGGAAGATCTCTGTGGCTGCCACTTCCTCCCTGACTGCCTGGTGTCCTCCTATGGCTTGTTCAGGGCAGGGCCCCTGCTCACCCTGTGTCTCATCCCCACTTGTCCCCTGCCTGGCACAGCCCCACAGCTGGCTGGTACAAGGGCAAGCTGGCATCTGTCCTGCTCACTGCCCACAAACCATACTAGGTCGTGTTCCATTGCCCTGGTCACAACTGCATGGCCTGCCTGCTAGAGAAAGGGGCAAGTGAGCAGATGGACGGGTGGCCTCACCTTTCTTGGCACAGTCATGACAATGGGCTCACACTTGCGCTCATGCAGTTTGTAGAACCTGGGGACGCGAGGAGGAGCCATGGGTGGAACCCCTCCGCCCCCTGCTCTCCTGGCTCCCGGCATCCTCCACTTTCAGTCCTCACCCCCAGACCTCCACAGGCTGACCCCTAAGGCAGCTAGACCCCCCACCCAAGCTGCCTCATGACAGCTCCTGTAGCCCACCTGGCCTCCCTGCTGCAAGGCTTCCTACAGGCCGACCCTGGCCCCAAGGACCCCATGGCGGATTCTGCTCCCGAGCAGCCTCCATGGCCTGACCCTGTCCCGGAGTGGCCTTGGTGGCCCTCTTACCGGGCGATCTCGCACTTGCTGACCTCCAGGCCCCGCTTGGGCATGCTGCCCATGCCCCGCTGGGGCTCCTTGCTGGTGAATGTGTTCAGGAAGTGGATGTAGGGGGGCTCCTCGGTGATCTCAAAGTACCGGATGCTGGAGTCACCCTGTGTGGGGAGGGGGCTCAGCACCGGGGCACGCCTCTGCCCTGCCCCTTGCCAGCCCTGCCCGGCCCCACCTTGCCGCACACGTAGACCACGCTGGTGTCGGGGTCGTAGAAGGGCAGCAGGGCCCCGTTGCTCGAGTCCAGTTCCTGCAGGGCCATGGGCTCCTCGAGGTTTTCCTGGCACATTGCGGGCAGTCAGGCCAAGCAGAACCTCCTCACCCGCTGATCCCAGACCACACCAGGACAGGCCTTAGCTGGCCTCACTAAGGCCAGCCAGCCTGTCCCCTAAATGCAGGTGGACTCTCTCCCACCTCTATGCCTTTGCCCACACGAAGACCCCCACCTGGCCCTCCTGGACCCACTTCATTCCCAGGGCCTCTCTTTCCCAGCCTCCTCCAGGCCTTAAGACTACGCCCAGGCCACGGAGCAGTGCTGAGACATACCCTGCCACGGGGGACCCAGGGTGCCAGCAGCACCAGCCCCTGCTTAAGGGGCCCTAGAGGTCACTATGCAGAAGCAGAGAGGGCTGGGGGCCAGGGCGCTTCTCGTGCAGGGCCGGGAGGCTTTCTGGAGGAGCAGGGAGGCTGGCACTGGCAGCTGGGTGGTACAGGCAAGCAAGGGAGAGAAGGGGCCTTCCATTGGCATGAACAACATGGGCGAAGACACGGGCAGTGGGAGGCCACCTGGGGGAGTGGTGGGGAATTTGGGCGAGCAGGGGGCAGGAGAGGAGAGGCTGACACCTCAAGTGTCAGGCAGAGAACCTAGGAACCACAGGCCTCTCCAGGGTGAACCCTGCCTGCCAAGCCCAGGGCGGAGCTCCCCAGGGTCGGGCCCACATCTCCAACTTGCCCCCTCAGGCTGGCCACTCACGGGGTCCCAGAGTGCCAGCTGCCGCTCACTCATTCGGCTGAAGCCTGTGGTGAACACCTTGCCATCGGCCAGGAAGATGGCCCGCATGGGCCGGGCACCCTCGTGAGCCTTCTCCCGCTCCTGTGGGGGACAGGCTGGTCAGTGCAGTGTCCCACTTGAGGCCCTGGGCCTATCCACAGCCATCCTTGCCCTCGGGGGCCACGTACTGCCACCAGGGTGCCCCGGCGGGGGTCGATGATGCGCACACTCTTGTCCTTGCATGCTGAGCAGAACAGGCTGCCGTTGCGGTTCCAGCTGACGTTGTAGATGAGGTCAGGGTGCAGGCTGTCCAGGCGGTACAGCTCCTCTGCCGTGCCCACGTTCCAGATGAGTACCACGTTGTCACAGCCTGGCAGGTGAGGGCCGTCAGCTTGGGCCGGGTAGGCGGCAGGAGGCTATTAGCTCACCAGACCCACTCTGCCCACCACCCTGGGACAGACCGGGTCTCTCCAACTCTGAGGGCCTCAGCTTTCCCCTCTGTCAGGTGGGCTCTGGAGGGGCTGCTGGGATGTATGGAGGGGTCCGGGGGGGGACCAGATGGAGGGCGGTGCAGACCTGCACTGAGCAGCACATTGCGGGCTGTTGGGTGCCAGGCGATGATGCCCACCCGCTTGGTGTGCCCCTCTAGTACCACCACCGGCTCCGTCAGCGGGGAGGTCAGCCCGTTCTCTGGGATCTGCCACACCTGTGGTAAGGACAGGGCCACTGGGCTCAGTCCTCTGCTGGCCCTACTGCTGGTCCCCTTGAACCACACCTGTGACCCTGGCCCAGCCAGTCTGGTGCCTCACCATGACCGTGCAGTCCTCCGAGCTGCTGGCGATGACTTCGTCGTTGTGGGGACACCAGTCGATATCCAGGACAGGCCCCGTGTGCCCGCACACCGTCGGGTAGGCTTTGTCAATTCGGCCCGTCTGTGGGCATGAGGAGGGGGTCAGGGGGCTCCACTCCTCCCAGGGCCTTAGTCTTCCCCTCCATGGAGTGGGAATGGCGTGCAAGTCCTGGCTCACAGGTGGCCCTGATGTGACTGCGCCCCACTCGCCAGGTAAGCAGGAAATGTCTGTTGCCTCTCACCCTGACTCTGTGGCAACAGGCCACTCTCTGTCTGTGCTAACAATTGAGACAATAAATCTGGGTTATAACGCCTGCCCAGCAGTGTGAGAAAGGACAAGATGAGGGGTTCCAGGTGTGCAGAAAGGCCCAGCAGGGGTGGCTAAGGTGCCTCCTCTTCCCCCAACCCTGACAGGACCCACCTTGCTTAGGGGGAGCACCAGAAAGGCACCCCCACCACTGGCTTCCACAATCACCGCCAGGAACTTGGGGTTGACGGCGCAGAAGGTGCTGTCCCAGGTAACACGGGACACGCGAATGTCCTCATAGCACTGGTCGTTCTTGACCGGCTGCCCGAACACATGGCGGAATTTGCTCTGCCGGACCACTTTGCGGAAGGACATGTCTGCGGGACAGGGAGGCCTGGGTCAGCGCGGCCCATCCCAACAACCCCAGCGCCCACCGGTGGCCCGGCCACCATCACCCTCCTGGGTCTCAGTTTCCCCAATTACAGAATGGGGTCACAGGTGCAGAGCCTGGCAGTGATCTGAGGGGTAAATGCACCGCCCGGCTCTGACCACCGCTGAGTCCTGAGGGGCTTCACAGGATGCAGGGCCCTTCCCTGGCTCTGGTGTGTGTTCGCGGGGCGGGAGGTGGGAGGTGCCGGGGCTGGAGAGCACTCAGTTCTGCTGTAGGTCCCAGCCAGTCGGGAGCAACCTCCTTCCTGCCCAGAGATTTGGAGGCTGGGTAATGGGAAAGAGAGAGGAGGCAGGAAAGGTCTCCTTACTGTGGGGCCGAGTGAGGCCCCGGTTCTGAGTCCCAGGGAATGTGCAGGGAGCCCCGGCATGGCCCCCAGGAGGGAAGCGGGGTCGGGATGCAGCTGCTGGCCGCGAAGCAACCCAGAGCGACCTTGGATGAGGATGCAGGGTGAACTATCAGCCCAACTTCCAGGGAACCTCGCCTAGGAGAGGAGAAGCTGGGCGGTCAAGGGGAGTGGGACTAAGAGTGGGGCGTAGGGTAGGGGAAGGGTTCCTGGGACCCGCAATCCCCCCTCAGCCCCGCCCCTGCAGCCCCGCCCTCGCCCCCAGCCCCGGCCCTGCCGCGCTCACCGGGGGCGCCGGGGGCTGCGGCACCGACTTCGGGCGGCTCCGGATCCCGGCTTCTGGGAAGCAGGAAGCGGGATTCAGGAAGTGACAGAGGGACCCGGGGCGGGGGCGGGGGCGGGGGCGGGGCAGGGGCTCGCAGGGAGGGGGGGCCGAGGTCACGCGCGAAGGGGCGGGGCGTGAGGCTGAGCTGAGCCGGGGCGCTGGGAGGGGGGCCGCCGGGGGCGGGGCCAGGGAGAGCCCCGCCCTCATGACCCGGTGGGGCGCCTCCCTCCGCAGCCCCTTGGGAAGAAGGGGCGGGGCGGGGCCGACGGCGTCCGCCGCGGAGGCGTCCCAGGTGCGGGTGCAGCCTGCCGCGGACCCGGGCTCTTTCGCCGACCTGCTCCTCACAGTGGCATCCGCAGGAGTCTCCAGGATTGGGTGAGGTCCCGCCTTCCTGGCCCCACCCCCCCGAACGCACACCTCCAAGGCGCCCCATTGCGGCCCCCAACAAATGTAGAATCTACACGGACAGTGGATATGGTCACGTGCCTCTTTTTAAGTTATAAAAGTTCATGCTCTTGGTTAACAATGTAAACGAAACAGCAGGTGTTGGGATTTTTTTTTTTTGAGACAAGGTCTAGACAGGCTAGAATTCAGTGGAACGATCATAGCTCACTGCAGCCTCGACTTCCTAGGCTCAAGGGATCCTCCTGCCTCAGCCTTCCAAGTAGCTGGGACTACAGACCCTCACCACCACGACTGGCTAATTTTTCTTTACTTTTTGTAGAGACGGGGTCTCTGTCGCCCAGGTTTTTTTCGTGTGTGTGTGTGACCGAGGTTTACTCTTGTCACTCAGGCTGGAGTGCAATAGCACGATTTTGGCTCACTGCAACCTCTGCCTCCCAGGTTCAAGTGAGTCTCCTGCCCCAGCCTCCTGAGTAGCTGGGATTACAGGCGCCCGCCACCACGCCCAGCTAACTTTTTTTTTTCCCCCAGAGACTGCGTATTGCTCTGTCACCCAGGCTGGAGTACATTGGTGGGATCTCGGCTCATTGCAACCTCCGCCTCCCACATTCAACCAATTCTGCCTTAGCCTCTGGAGTAGCTGGGATTATAGGCTCCCGCTGCCATGTCCTGCTAATTTTTTGCATTTTTAGTTGAGACAGAGTTTCACCATGTTGGCCAGGCTGGTCTCAAACTCCTGACCTCAGGTGATCCACCCACCTCAGCCTCCCAAAGTGCTGGGATTACTGGTGTGAGCCACTGCCCCCATCGAGCAAACAGCAGAGCTTTATGGAGTGGAAGCCCCAGGAGCCTCATTCTTCTGGGTGAACACTTGTGCATTCTGCCGACCTTCTTATTACAATTCCAAAGGAGGCCACGGCTGGCAAGTCCCTTGCACCTTGCCTCCTTCCACCACCATCTCCCTTGGAGATCCGTCCAGAGGCCTCTCTCTTCCTCTAGCCAGCTCCTGTGACAAGGAGCCCAGACTGGCCTCTCCAGATCCACCCCATCCTGTTTCACAGGTGGAGTGCACCCCCTCCCTTAGGCCAGCGGCCACTTCCCTTATTCCTCCCTTGAGCATCCACTGCCCTGGCTGACCAATGGCGCTGTCCCTTTCCCAGAAAGAGAGGGGTGGAAGAGGAAGGCGGGGAGAGCAGAAACCGCAGGAGCCTTGTCTCTGGCTACGAGAAGCACCCGCTGTGTGTCTGAGGGTGACCGGGGGCTTCTACCCCATCTCACTCCCACTGCCACACCCGGTTGAGGAAACAGGCACAGAGAGCTGCGGTGCTTGCCTGAGGTCACCCAGCCCAACGCAGTCCCCTTCGGCTTGGGTCCAAAGTCCTTGCTTTTCTTACTGCTCTGTAAACCCTGGGGCTGGAAGGATCATATAGACCATCCCACCTTCCTTCCCACCCCAAGGCCTGGCCACATCCTGTTCTCTCTGTCTGGAAGCGCTTCCCTCTGATCCCAGTGAGGCTCCATTCCCCACTCGCTCCAGGCCTCTGGTCACACGTCACCTCCTCCTAGGGCTCTCCCTGCCGACTCCTTACCCAGCCACTCTCTGGCCCTTACTTTCCTGACTGCATTATTCTTTTTTTGGAGACAGGGTCTCGCTCTGTTGCCCAGGCTGGAGTGCAGTGGTGCGGTCCTAGCTCACTACAGCCTCACTCTGGGGCTCAGTCCTCCCTCCTCAGGCTCCCAAGTAGCTGGGACTACAGGCATGCATTGCCACGCCTAGCTAATTTTTATTTTTGTAGACTCCTATGTTGCTCAGGCTGGTCCCACACTCCTGGCCTCAAGCAGTCCTGCCTCAGCCTCCCAAAACTCTGGGATTACAGGTGTGAGCCAGCACCCACCCGTGTTCTTCTCCGGCGCCCCTGATGTCCTATCAGATGCTTATTGGTGTATTTGTCTTGTGTCAGCCTCCATCAGGATGTCAGCAAATTGAGGGTAAAGACTTTGCCTATTTTCCTGCAGTATTCCCAGCACCTAGAACAAGACCCAACACGCAGTATGGGATCAAGTAACGTATGAGGAATGAAATGAATGAGCATCAGCCCTGAATATAGAATTGAACAATATTCATAATCACAACTCTCAGAATCAATGTCTGGTGCCCATGAAGGAGAAGGAAAGAAGGGCATCTCTCACCTGGAGAAGGAGCGAGTCTCCCAGATGGCGGCAGGAGCCTGGCCCCCCTGGGATGTGGTAGACAGGAGATCGTGGCTGGGCAATGTCTTGGAGGTAAGCCCACCTTCATGCCCATTTTCTCTAACACAAAACCCTCCTCCATGGGCCACTACAACTCCTCTTTTTTTTTTTTTTTTTTTTTTGAGATGGAGTCTCGCTCTGTTGCCCAGGCGGGAGTGCAGTGGCGTGATCTCGGCTCACTACAACTGAAACCGCCTTTGCAAAACTGACTGAGAGTGAAAGAGACCTAATTTAACGGACTCCATCTTGCTTCTAACCTCTAAGCTGTCCTTGTTCACTTCTGGGCGTAGACTGAGTTCACTTTGGAAGAAACTTAGTTTATGGTTCAAACAAAGATGGTGACAGCCCTTTCCCAAAGCAGACTTCCTTGTTGCCTGGGCACTTGACTACCTCTGAGGACTCACGTTAGCCACAAGATTAGAAATGATGGTTCAGGAGTCATGCAGCTGGAGGTGACAAGATTCTTCCCCTCCCTAAACTGCTCCTAAGATCAGCCCTTGAGATATTTTGCAGACCCTGCACTGGATGGATCAGCTGGCCCCACCCACATCAATAAACTGGCTCATCTGATCCTGGGCCCCCACCTAGGAACTGACAGCACACGAAGACGGCTTTGACTCCCTACGATTTCATCTTGACCAATCAGCACTCCTGGCTCACTGGCTTCCCCTCACCCACCAACTTATCCTTAAAAACTCTGCTCCCCGAGAATGCTCAGGGAGACTGATTTGAGTAATAATAAACTCCAGTCTCCTGCACAGCCGACTCTGAGTGAATTACTCTCTCTATTGCAATTTCCCTGTCTTAGTGAATCAGCTCTTCTAGGCAGCAGGTAAGGTGAACCCCTTGGGAGTTACACAATCTGCACCTCCTGGGTTCAAGAAATTCTCCTGCCTCAGCCTCCTGAGTAGCTGGGATTACAGGCATGTGCCACCATGCCTGGCTAATTTTTGTATTGGTAGAGATGAGGTTTCACCATGTTGGCCAGGCTGGTCTCAAACTCCTGACCTCAGTTGATCTGCTTGCCTTGGCCTCCCAAAGTGCTGGGGTTACAGGCGTGAGCCACCATGCCTGGCCTGAGAACTCCTCTTTATCCTGCAAAACCCTTCAGGCATTCCACCCCATCCTGTCCCACAGGTGGAGCTGCCCTGCCTCCCTCAGGCTGGCGGCTCTGGGGCACCAGCTGTGACATGGTAAAAACCCCATAAAACTGCACACCTCAACCGTACCTCGGCTGTCTGTTGAAACTGCTCTCTGTAACCCTGATGTGACAGGCAAGCAGTCCAACCCCACGCCATCTTGGCCCCTTCGACTTGTAATAAGTAACTAAGTTCTGCAGTTTCCACCCTACCCAAGCAATGTGTAAAGTACGCTTATCTTGACTTCTGTGAACCACTTAAGTAACAATCAGAATGTCTGAAGCCCTTCACCCTCATCTCTGCCCAGGAAGTGATTTACGGAACGTCCACCCCGCCCCCCCGCCCCTCACCCTCACCCCTGAGGTGTTGTATGGGCTTAAAAGGTCTTGACACCCTCCTTTCAGGGCCACGGGTTGGAGAGACGTGAGTCCTCCATGGCCGCTGACAATACAGACCCTGCAATTTGCACACTTTTTCTGTGCTCACTCAGGTACAACACCAGCTACCTTGCTTGTTCCCTTCTTGAGTATCCACTGCCCTGGCTGACCAAGGGGCGATGGTCAGCACTGCTCTTTCTCCTGGAGAGAAATCACCCATTATGGGTGGGATCCCCCTTTGGATCCTTGGAAATGGGGCTGGTCTACTCCCCAAGAGGTGGGGTTTGGAGTGTGGACCAGAGCTGAAGGCAAGCGGCTGGTGCTAAGGTTTTATTCCTGATCTGCCTGCCATGCTGAAAAGGCTCTGGGAGCCCTGCCCAGAAAAAGCGAGAAGGGTGCTGTGGAGTGCTCCGGGGGGACAGAAGCCAGGCCCTGCACTCAGAGTGTGCCCTTCAATGGGACGGGGAGGGGGAGAGCTTACCTGTGGAACAGGAACAGTGCTGTGGTGGGGAGGCTTGGGGGACAGAAGACCTGCCACTCAGGCTCTGGCCTGTGGCTCCGTATTGGTTCCGGGGCTGAGTGAGACCGGGGGTTGCCAACTGCTGTAATCAAATTAATGGCTAACAGTCACAAGCGCTTCATAGGGATTCATCCTCCTGGAAGATGGGTATCATTATTATGATCCTCATTTTACAGATAAGGAAACTGAGTCTGAAAGAGGCCAAGAGCTTTGTGGAGGGTCACACAGCCTATGAGTGGTGGAGCCAGAATTCAACAGCCTGAGGGTCACCGGAGAGTTCACCCTTAGCCCCACCCAGGCGTCTCCAGAATGGAAGGCTGACCAGAAAGGCACCTAGCTAGTGCCCAAGGAATACTGGATGAATGAATTCAACAAATTCACGCCTGGCCAGAAATCTCTCTCCCAAGGCCTCAGTGCCCACAATTCCATCACCACAACTGTGCTCCTGGTGCCAGCCCCTGCCCACGGCACTTCCCAGCTCTGGGCTCAGTCAGTGATCAGAACTGCCAAGCCTGCAAGGGGAACATGATCACCCCATTTTACAGAGGAGAAAACAAGCTGAGAGGAAGTCGATAACTAGAACCCAGACCCGACTATCTAGGCTGCCGCACAGCCTGCTGCGTTTGGAAAATGCAGGCGAGTCTGGGAAGGGTGCACGTCAGACATCATTTCATTTACACCTGCTGGGAAGGGCACTTCAGCTGCTGAAGGTCACAATACTGGGCTAATGTGATAAGGGGACATGATTGGAACACTGGGGATCGGGAGAACGCTGGGTGGGGTGGATGCCAGGAGAGAATGATGCATGGGAAAAGGGAAATGGGGTGGGGGTTGGAAGATAGACCGTCAGCACTTCTAGTTTTTTTCTGCAGCATCTGCAGCTTGAGAGGGAAGAGCTGGTTCTGCCCTAGAGAGGCTGTGTGACCTCTGGGAGCCTTTTCTTTTCTTTTTTTTTTTTTGAGATGGAGTTTCGCTCTTGTCACCCAGGCTGGAGTGCAAGGACACAATCTCAGCTCACCGCAACCTCCGCCTCCTGGGTTCAAACAATTCTACTGCCTCAACCTCCCGAGTAGCTGGGACTACAGGCATGTGCCACCATGCCCAGCTAATTTTTGTATTTTTAGTAGAGACAGGGTTTCACCATGTTGACCAGGATGGTCTCGATCTCTTGATCCCGTGATCCACCCGCCTCGGCCTCCCAAAGTGCTGGGATTATAGGCGTGAGCCACCGCGCCCGGCCTGCCTTTTATTTTCTTTCTTTCTTTCTTTCTTTTTGAGACAGAGTCTCACTCTGTAGCCCAGGCTGGAGTGCAGTGGCACAATCTCAGCTCACTGCAACCTCCACCTCCCAGGTCCCGGTTCAATCAATTCTCCTGCCTCAGCCTCCCAAGTAGCTAGGATTACAGGCATGTGCCACCATGCCCAGCTAACTTTTGTATTTTTAGTAGAGACAGGTTTTCATCATGTTGGTCAGGCTGGTCTTGAACTTTTGAACTTGTGATCCACCCGCCTCGGCCTCCCAAATTGCTGGGATTACAGGTGTGAGCCACCGTGCCCGACCAGCCTTTGCCCTTTCTAGAACCACTGGTGCCCGAGCTCTGTGTGCTTTATAACTTCCCATCCGTGCACTTGGGCTCAGACAGAAGGAGGATGCTGTTCAAGCAGGATCGGGGCCTCCACACCTGCAGCCCCCATGGAGAATCCCATGTAGCCCTCCACGTGGGTGGGGAGCAGGTGGATGCTAATTGAACTTTTATTTTTTTATTTTTTTATTTTTTGTGGCGGAGTTTCGCTCGTTACCCAGGCTGGAGTGCAATGGCGCGATCTCGGCTCACCGCAACCTCCGCCTCCTGGGTTCAGGCAATTCTCCTGCCTCAGCCTCCTGAGTAGCTGGGATTACAGGCACGCACCACCATGCCCAGCTAATTTTTTGTATTAGTAGAGACGGGGTTTCACCATGTTGACCAGGATGGTCTCGATCTCTTGACCTCGTGATCCACCCGCCTCGGCCTCCCAAAGTGCTGGGATTACAGGCTTGAGCCACTGCGCCCGGCCTTAATTGAACTTTTAAATAGAGTCAGCCTATTTAAGTCCTCTGCAGCCCCGTAAGGCACAGAGGAGGCCCCCGATCATGGGCCATCTGGGTGTCTGCAGCCCCAATGCATCACAAGATCCCACATGCTTGGGCCAGGTGGTGTCTCTCCCTGCTGCCTCCTCCATCCATCCCCAGCCCCTAAAGGGACATCCCTGTATGTGGCTGAAGGAAAACAACACCAGCTCCCCCAGCCCCTCCGTGCGCCAGGCTCCTGGGTGCCTTACACACTTTCTCATTTCATCCTCACAAGGGCCAATGACACGGGAGCTCGGAAGGTGAAGTCACTCTTCCAGAGTCGCGCAGCTGGGACATGGCAGAGCTGGATTTGAATCCAGGCTAGGCAGCTCTGGCCTCTTCTCCTGGCGCCTTGCTGAGGGAGACCCTGCCCCAGCCTCAGTGACTGTTGGGGGCAGGGGACTGCTGGAGCAGGCTTGGCCATGCCAGGCCAGCTTGTGGGTCACCAGGGCCTCAGGCTCCTGCTTGGAGCTGGTGGCTCCTGGGAGACCCCCTTCTCGCAGGGACTTTTTTGTTTTGCGTCCTTGTGTCCAGGCTGGAGGATGGGACCCGGAGGAGGAGAGGGACGGAAGGATGAAAGGGAGGTCAGGTCAAGCCCAGGAAAGTGCCCCCTGCTGTCTTCCTCCAGCACGACTGAGGCCCAGTGGAGAACTGTCAGGGGGGTCTGGGGTGTTGAGGGACAGAACCCCGCAAGACACCATTAGCTGTGGTTCGGGGGCTGTCGGGCAACTGTGTGTGTGTTGGGGGCAACCACAGAAGAGGCTGGTGGCTGGGAGCAGGGGACGCTGACATGGGACTGCCTGAGACTTTTGGCTGGTTCGTTTCCCCTCCCTCAAATCCTCCCTCCAGGCCCGAGGGACTCGAGGGACTCGGCAGGGTTTGCAAGGACAGCGCTGTCTGTGACTTCCCGCCTGTATAATTGGCTGGTTCCTCTGTCTCCCCCGGGCTCTTTCGCTGCTCTGGTGGGCCTGGGCATTCCTGGACCCTCACGTGGGGCCTGTGCCTGGGGCCTCCTCTGGCAGCGTGCCACTGGGGCTTTCTCCTTCAGAGGCAGGAGGAGGGGCTGGGTTCTCAGGGGCCCCTAGGGTGGGATTCGAGGATGGGGCCCGGGAGGCTTCATCACAGGGACTGGGCACAGAGCTGGCAGCGGGTCCAGGGGTCTGGGCCTCAGTGTCTGACTGTGGCTGGGCCGTGGGGTTCAGCTGTGCCTGGGCTGGGGGATCCGATTGTGGCTGGGCTGTAGGATCTGATCGTGGCTGGGCTGTGGGGTTCAGCTGTGGCTGGGCTGTGGGAGCTGATGGTGGCTGGGCTGTAGGATCTGATCGTGGCTGGGCCGTGGGGTTTAGCTGTGGCTGGGCTGTGGGATTCAGCTGTGCCTGGGCTGTGGGATCCGATTGTGGCTGGGCTGTGGGGTTCACCTGAGGCTGGGCCACAGGATCCATCTGTGGCTGGGCCTCCACTGTCGGCCCTGGCAGAGCTGGGCTCTCAGAGTCCAGCTGAGTCTGTGGCTCAGCCGGTGTGAAGCTGCCCGGCCGTTCCTCGCAGAGAGCTGCCGCGAAGGACGATAGCACGGAGCGCAGCAGGGCCCGGAGGTCGGCGCTGGCCATGAGGCAGAGGAAGGGGCTGAGGCAGCTGTTGAGCAGGATCAGGTAGTCGGAGTAGACCAGGGCCTCCCAGAGCAGGTAGCCGGGGTAGATGTCCCATAGGAAGGCCAGATAGAGCAGCTGAGCCAGCTGGTATGGCAGCCGCAGGACCACGTAGGCAGACAGAATGGTCCTGGCCACACGGGCGAAGCCCCGGCAGGCTGTGGGCTGCAGTTGGCGGCGGCAGGTGTGACAGGCCGAGGCCTGGGTGAGCATGTGGCAGACCAGCAGCAGGAGGAAAGGCAGGAAGCCCCCCAGGACCTCCAGCATCCGCAGCGGTAGCTCCTCGCTGTCCCAGAAGTCCAGACAAATGACCAGGTCGTACCACCAGACTGTGGCCTCGGGGAAGACCAGCCAGGGCACGCTGAAGAGCGTGGCCAGCACCCAGACCCCGGCGCAGACCCAGAGGGGCAAGCGGGCAGGGCGGTGCCTAGGGTACCAATGTGGGCACAGCGCCAGCAGGCAGCGGTCCAGGCTGAGGGCGGCCAGCAGGAAGAGGCCAGAGGTGTAGGATACGCCCCACAGGAAGTAGTAGAAGCGGCAGGCAGCTGTCCCCAGAGGCCAGTGCCCTCCATGCTGGATCTCCAGGATCTGGAAGGCCGCTGCTGCCAGGAACAAGAAGTCAGAGAGGGCCAGGCTGAGCAGGAGCAGCGCCAGACGCGTGCCCGCTCCGTGCCTGGCCTGGGAGCCGGCCAGCCACGCCATCAGCCCATTGGCTGGCAGCCCAAGGAGCAGTAGAGCCACCAGGAAGACTGTGTCCCAGCCACCCTGGGGGTAGGAGTCCTCGTCGTCCAGCTCCGTGCGGGGCCTGTGGCCGGTGGTGGCACCCAGGTCGGCTTCCATAGTAGTGTCCATCTGGGGTCCCCAGAGCCCTGCTGGACACAGAGTGGGTGCCTGGTGAATCAATAATGGCGTGAATGACTGAGAATGGGAGAGATGGTGCAGTGCATCTCCAGGCAAGTCACAGCCCTCGCTGTGCCATTGTCATTGCCTTTCGGGTAGTTAGCCTATGCCGAGTGCTTAAAGTGGATGATCTCAGGGAGTCCTCATACAATCTATGTTACAGTCGAGGAGAGGGAGGTTCAGAGAATCAGTAAAGGTAGGAAGGGAGGAGGCAGGACTCAACCCAGACTTTTTTTTTTTTTTTTAGATAGGGCCTTACTCTATTGCCCCAGATAGAGTGCAGTGGCACTATCCCTGCAGCCTCTGCCTCCTGGGCTCCAGCGATCCTCCCACCTCAGCCTCCCTAGTAGCTGGGACTACAGGCGTGCAGCCACTACTTTTAAAAATAGCACCCACAGCCGGGCATGGTGGCTCATGCCTGTAATCCCAGCACTTTGGGAGGCCGAGGTGGGTGGATCATGAGGTCAGGAGTTCGAGACCAGCCTGGCCAACATGGTGAAACCCCATCTCTACTAAATATACAAAAATTAGCCGGGTGCGGTGGCAGATGCCTATAATCCCAGCTATGCGGGAGGCAGAGGAAGGAGAATCACTTGAACCCAGGAGGCAGAGGTTGTGGGGAGCCGGAATCATGCCACTGCACTCCAGCCTGGGTAAGAGAGCAAGACTCTGTCTCAAAAAAGAATTTTTTTTTTTCTTTTAGATGGAGTCTCACTCTGTTGCCCAGGCTAGAGTACAGTGGTGTGATCTCGGCTCACTATAACCTCCACGTGCTGGGTTCAAGTGATTCCTATGCCTCAGCCTCCCAAGTAGCTGAGTACCGACATGTGCCACCATGCCTGGCTAATTTTTTTTTTTTTTTTAGTTGGAGTCTCCCTCTGTCGCCAGGCTGGAGTGCAGTGGCACAATCTTGGCTCAATGCAACCTCTGCCTCCTGGGTTCAAGCAATTCTCCTGCCTCAGCCTCCCGAGTAGTTGGGACTACAGGCACGTGCCACCACACCCAGCAAATTTTTGTATTTTTAGTAGAGATGAGGTTTCACCATATTGGCCATGATGGTCTCAATCTCTTGACCTCATGATCTGCTTGCTTTGGCCTCCCAAAGTGCCGGGACTACAGGCATGAGCCACCGCACCCAGCCAACTTTTTTTTTTTTTTTTTTTCAGTGTTGGTCAGGCTGGTCTTGAACTCCTGACCTCAGGTGATCCGCCCGCCTTGGCCTCCAAAATGCTTGGATTACAGGCATGAGCCACGGCTCCCGGCCAGCCAACTTTTTAAATTTTTGGCAGAGACAAGTTCTTGCTATGTTGCCCAGACTGGTTTTAAACTCATGAGCTCAAGCAATCCTTCTACCTTGGCCTCCTAAAGTGTTGAGATTACAGGCTTGAGTCATCGTGCCCAGCTAGACTTAATCTCCTGCCATGTGGAATCCCAATGTGTCTGGGTAGACGAACCCATAGGCTTCCAAAGATTGTTAAAGGTACGGAATTTTGTCTTTAAATAAAGTATTTTAGTAGAACTCCTATATGAACTAAAAGGGGGTGCTCAAATTAAGGGGGGAAGAGTACCCCCCTAGGGTTCCAGGGAACACAGTTTGAAGGCCACTTGGTCTGCTCATCACGAGGCCCCTTTATGCCTGCTATCCTGGGGTTTGAGTGTTTAGGATTCCAAGAAGGGAGGGCTCTCGTTCCCACGGGCCCAGGGGACCCAAAGGTAGGGAGTGTGCGGCGGTGGGAACCCCCTCCCCTCCAGTGAGTGTCACTCATGGGTCTCAGGATGAGGTTCGGATCTCAGGACCCCGACGGCCTGGGGCCAGGAGGGCCATCCTGGGAGCCCTGGTGCCTCTCCAGCATCTCCCGCCCCCCATGGCCCTCTCCCGCTCCCCACAGCTCAGGCAGGAGGTGAGCCCTGTTTGTCTCCTGGAGCTGCTAAACAGAGAAGGGGAGGGGCCCTGCAGTTGGATGATGGTGAGGGCAAGGGCAGTTGGGGGGCACCCAGACCTGGGATGCAAGAGGCCTGCAGCCCCAACTTGCCCTCCCTGCTGGCAGAAGGCCCCGAGAGCCCAGGTGGTGGTGCAGCCCTGGGAGGGAACGGATGCCCCCAGGCCCATGGCTCCAGCCACTTGGTCTTTAGTCTGGTGGCCTCTGCACCCGCAGGGTTCCTCCTCCGGCTTACCCCCCTCTGCTGTCTCCATTCCCTATTGGATCAGAGCCCCACGCACCCCCAGCCCCCGGCCCTGACCAGTGAGACCTGGCTTACCTGGGAGGCTCAGGCCAATAGGCGGAAGGAGCAGGGCATGCCTGCCTGCCTAGTGCTCCAGCTGTCTCCCCGGCCGTCACCGGGGCCTGCTGTGTGGTGCCTGGCGGCGCTAAGGCGGGTGGGCAGGAAACCCAAGCTGAGGGGACATCAATCATTCATAGGGCTGCTTGCCGGGAAACCCTAACCCTGGCCCAGTAGGGCCAAGTGACCAGCCAGACCCCTCCCCCAGCCCTGACAGGCCTGGACAGTCAGACCTTCCTCCCCCAGGCCTCTCCGGCCCACCTCCTCCCACATCACCCCCTGTGCCCTTCAACCCAGCATTCGAGGCATCTGTGATCTGGCCTCTTCCTGCATTTCACATGCCTTCTGCTCCGGGCAGGATGTCCCCCATGGGGGGCCCCAGTGGGCCACTTGCTCGTCCTTCCCCACCTCCCCGCCGTTGTCCAAATGCCTCCTCCCGCCTAAGATGCCTTCCCTGGTCCTCTGTCTAACAAAGGCCTCCACCCATGTCACACAGCTGGGCTGAGTCCTCTGCACCCTGGCTTTATTCCCCACATTTTATAGATGGGGAAACTGAGGTTGGGAGGGGACTTTGCTGGATCTCCCGACTAATAAGTAGCAGGTCTGGCATCTGAGGCTCATGACAGCCACCATATCCTGGTGCCCTTTGCTTCTGACCGAGAACGGTTCTCTGGACCCATCTGGCTCTGCCCTGGCCAGCCCTGGAGCAGGGCACTGGGATTAGGGCCGGGGCTGCCTGCCTCACTTACCCTAATCCCCCTCAGAGCCCGATTCTAGGCTCCCAGCTCTAAGAGTGGGGGTGCATAAGCTGCTTTATGAGTCCTGAGAGCCAAGGGTGCCCAGGAGTGCTGTGTCTCTGAGCCCTGTCATCCCTCCCCCATGGCCACAGGGCAGGTGAGCGGGCAGCATGGCCCAGACCCAGCCACTGGCCCTCAGAAGACCCCTGTGACTCCCAAGAGTGATGCAGAGGAGCCCCCGATGACCAGGAAGAGGAGCAAGAAGGAGAGGGGGCTCCGAGGGTCCCAGAAGCGCGCTGGCAGCTCTGGGGACCAGGCAGGCCCCGAGGCCCCAGGGAGCAGCAAGAACCCTCCCAGGACTGGAGAGGGGCCGGCAGGGGTACCCCCTGCATCCCCTGGGCCGGCCTCCTTGCGCCAGTCCCACCGACATCGTCCTGACTCCCGGCACGACGCTGCTCAGAGGACATATGGGCCCCTGCTCAATCGAGTCTTCGGGAAGGTTAGGTGGGAGCTGGGTGGGCTGGGGGTCCTGGGGGTGGGGCTGGAGACACACCCCTGGGGCTCAGCCCACCCTGCCCCTGAGAGGCCCTCTGCCTCTTCTGCCCCGGACTGAACCTGGGCTGTGGGATTGCGTTGCTGCGGTTTGGGGAAGGGTGGGTCTCTGGTGTGGGCGTGGGCAGAGCCAGAACTCGCACCAGGGCTCTGTGGGAGCTCCAGGCCCCAGGAGAATGAAAGGGAGCTTGCTTCTCCTGGGACACACAAGGCTTCAGCGTCCTTTCCCTGCTCTGGTGTGGCTGGCCCTGCCTAGGCCAGCATGAGCAGGGGATGGAGGAGGAAGGGTGGTGACAGAGCCGTGGCTGGCCCTGGGGACATGGCAGACTCTCCCCGTGCAGGACCGAGAGCTGGGCCCGGAGGAGCTAGACGGTGAGTGGCTCTTGCTGCTGGCGGGGGCAGGAGCTGTCCCTGAGCCTGGCCACCCTGGCCTGACATCCCTCCCCCACAGAGCTTCAGGCCGCCTTCGAGGAGTTTGACACTGACCGTGACGGCTACATCAGCCACCGGGAGCTGGGCGACTGCATGCGGACCCTGGGCTACATGCCCACTGAGATGGAGCTCCTGGAGGTCTCCCAGCACATCAAGATGCGCAGTCAGTGCCGGGCCCCGCCCACCCGGCAGTCTGGGCTTCTCTGGGCTGCATGGTTCAGAGGGATCACGAGGGGCTGGCAGGAGGTGGCCCTTGGGAGTCCAACAGGGTGGCCGTGGGAGTGAGGGAGAGTGGGTTTCCAGGTGGGGGCACTGGGTCCAAGCTCCTGCCTCTCCGTGTGGGAAGGCAGGCCAGGAAGGCCGCCCTAGAGACCCAGGAGGGCCCCTTGGGGCTCAGGTTGAGGACCCCGCTGGGGATATCTGTTGCCGTGGCCTGTGCACACATTCACTCCTTCCACCTGAGCCCTTCCTGCCTCGCTGGCCCAGGGGCCCCAACTCTGATAAAGTGCTCTCTGCTGACACTAGTCACCTGGCACCCTCTCTCTTTTGATCTCTTTCTGTGACTCTGCCCCATTCCTGTGCCCTGGTAGCAGCTGCCTGAATCGGGGTCGCCCTGGCGGGAGAGGACCCCAGCCGCGCCTTGCGACTAGGTGTCTGATGGCAGGCACGGTGCGGTTACCTTTCACTGGTTTGTCTTCAGGCAAAGCTCAGCTTCACTTCATTCCAGGACTCCTGCATTTTTCTCCTCACAATTTCCAAAATGGGGATGTGATTTATAGCTGATGTGGACATCTGGTGTCATGGCAAAGCTGTTGTGTGACCATGGGTGTTTGTGTGACTGATGGCATCTTAGAACTGAGGCACAGACTACATGGGTGTGTCCGGAAGTGGCACTGATTGCTGCCCACTGGGCTCCAGCACTTCATGGCTGTGAACCGGAACCCCAGCAGCACCCCCATGGAGTAGGCTCCCCACCCTGCCCCTAGGATGAGGAAGGGAGGGTAAGTCAGCCAGTGCCACACACAGCAGCGGGGTCAAGATTTGAACCTGGAACTATCGGGTCCAAAGCCTGGTCTCTTCCTTGTACACTCGGGTTCTTCGCTAAGAGCAGAAGCAGCCCTGGCACCCCAGCAGCCGAGGATGGGGGTTCTAGCCTCCTCTCTGCTGCAGGTGTCAACATGGTTGTTTCTTCCTAGGTGCAGAGCCTGGGGGTGGGGGTGCCTGGCCTGTGGGGTGTCTCTCCTTGGGCTTCAGCCCTCATGCCCTCACCATTGTGACACTCTGCCTGGGTTCGCAGTGGGTGGCCGTGTGGACTTTGAGGAGTTTGTGGAACTGATAGGCCCAAAGCTGAGGGAGGAGACGGCGCACATGCTGGGAGTGCGGGAGCTGCGCATCGCCTTCCGAGAGGTGGGAGCGTGGTGCGGTGGGCAGAGGGGGACAGGGCCGGGTGGCATCCTTACTGACCTCTCACTCAGGTCTCAGCCTCAGGAAGGCCCAGAGTCCTGCAGGCGGTGGGACTAGGGCCCAGCAATGGGTCAGAGAGGGTTCAGCTCACTCCCAGCTAGGGGATCCATCCAGGGGGACTTCCTGGACCAGGCGGCAAACCACCTTAGTGTGGGAGGTTGGGGAAGGTGTGCGTGGGCGGAGACGGTGGGCAGGGGAGCATCTAGGTACAGGCAGTGGTAAGAGTGGGGCTGGCTGCCGGCTGAGGCAGCTTTGGGTGGGAGGGGCTGAGCCTTGCCGGGACCCTAGTTTGACAGGGACAGGGATGGACGAATTACCGTGCCAGAGCTGCGGGAGGCAGTGCCGGCTCTGCTTGGGGAGCCACTGGCAGGTCCTGAGCTGGACGAGATGCTCCGAGAAGTGGACCTCAATGGGGATGGCACCGTAGACTTTGATGGTGAGTCTCCTTCCTGGAAAACCCTCCCATCCCCCCAGGGCCCAGGCTGAGCCCAGCACCTCCTGGGATCCCTGATGTGAACCGGCCCAAGCCCTGCCCTTCTCTCCCGCAGAGTTTGTGATGATGCTCTCCCACCACTGAGGCTCCAGGAGGGAGTATCTGTTGCCCCTGGGCCCCAGATACCAGCAGGACCCAGGCTGCGCCCCTTCCCCTAGGAGGCGTCAGGATGGAGATGGAGGGGACCCAACAGCCCCCAGAGTTCTTCTATCCCTGAAAACACCTGGCCTCAAGGTCTGCTTGTTATGTCACCCACCCACCCTCATTCTCATCTCCCCCCACTCAAGCTGCCTGGAGAAGACCTGCTCTCAGCTGTCCACCGTTTCTCAGTGTGAGCAAGATTTGGGTCTCTCCAGAGCCCTGGAAGGTAGGGAGTTCCCTGGCACTGGCAGCATTCAGCCCCTCCGCCCCCCCCGCCGAGTGGCATGATGAATTGAGAGTGTGGCTGGACCTCTCCCGCTACTTATGTTTATAAACTTTTTTTTTTTTTGAGATGGAGTCTTGATCTGTGGCCACGGCTGGAGTGCAGTGGCGCAATCTCAGCTCACTGCAACCTATGCCTCCTGGGTCCGGTTCAATCAATTCTCCTACCTCAGCCTCCCAAGCAGCTGGGATTACAGGCACGAGCCACCATGCCCAGCTAATTTTGGTATTTTTTAGTAGAGATGAGGTTTCACCATGTTGGCCAGTCTGGTCTTGAACTCCTGAGCTCGTGATCTGCCCACCTTGGCCTCCCAAAGTGCTGGGATTACAGGTGTGAGCCACCGCGCCCAGCCTATAAATTTTTTTTTTTTATGTGAACTTGAGCCAGGTGTGGTGGCTGACACTTGTAATCCCAGCTGTTACTAAGGGGCAGAGGTGGGAGGATACCTTGAGCCCAGGAGTTCGAGACCTACCTGGACAATATAGCCAGACCCCATTCTCAACAAAAAAGAAAAAAAAGAAAAAAAAAAAAAACAAGTGAAAACAAGTGAACTTGAAAGAAAGGGATGGCCCAATGTATCAAAGACAAAGAGAGAAACTGAAGCTGGGATTGTAGGAGCGGGCTGATCCCGTGGGGGTTTCAGATGGAGAGAGGGGCTTGGGCGCCTGGCCTCCTACACCCGTAAGTGACAGAAGAACTGTATACTCTGGGGAGCAAGAAGCAAACGTTCCACGGTCTTGAGAGGCTAAGACATGAATCTATCTGCACTGACCAGTCGGAGAACGTGGTGAGGATACAAACGTGCAGGGTTGGGAGTGGAAACAGCTGCTCTAGAGAGCCCAGAACTCCAGGGTCTGCCCTTCAAGCAGGGGCGTCGTCCATCTCTAGGGTGTGAAAAGCTGAAAACAACTGGAAAAACCCCTGCTGGGCAGAGGTGCACTTTCAACCCACTTGGGCACATGAAACTTCTAAAAATAAAAGCAAACCCAAAAACCCTGCTGTTCCCAAAGGTGAACTCGTGATAAAAACTACAGATTACTGGGCCAGAAGTGGTGGCTCACGCCTGTAATCTTAGGACTTTGGGAGGCCAAGGCAGGTGAACCTCCTGAGGTCAGGAGTTGGAGACCAGCCTGGCCAACCCAGGTGAGATGGGATGAAACCCCGTCTCTACTAAAAATACAAAAATTAGCTGGGTGTGGTGGCGCGCACCTATAATCCCAGCTACTCCGGAGGCTGTCGGGAGAATTGCTTGAACCTGGGAGGCGGAGGCTGCAGCGAGCTGAGATTGTGTCATTGCACCGCAGCCTGAGTGACAGAGAGAGACTCTGTCTCAAAAACAAAACAAAACAAACCTACAGATTATAAAAGTAAAGAACCACCATGAGAGAGATGAGGCAGAGACAAAAACAGGAGGACTGGTGTCTCAGCGTACCTCATACAGCTGCCTGAGAGACCGCAAGGCACATGCAAAGGAAAGAGAGCTAAAAGGGGAAGAGAGACCAGCGCGCAGTAACAGGATGGAATGAAGAGAGAACCGCAAGATTTAAAAAGTAACCCAACAGGCCAGGCGTGTGGCTCACGCCTGTAATCCCAGCACTTTGGGAGGCCCAGGTGGGTGGATTACTTGAGTTCAGGAGTTCGAGACCGGCCTGGGCAACATGGTGAAACACTGTTTCTACTAAAAATACAAAAATTAGCCGGGCATGGTGGTGCTTACATCTGTAGTCCCAGCTACTCTGCAGGTTGAGGTGGGAGGATCGCTTGTGCCCAGGAGGCAGAGGTTGCAGTGAGCAGAGATCGCACCACTGTACTCCAGCCTGGGTAACACAACGAGAATCTGTCTTTAAAAAAAAAAAAAAAAAAGTGCCATGGCTTCTGTTAAAAAAAAAAAATATATATATATATATATAGCCATTGGAATGAAAAAATTAATGAATAAGCTAAAGAGCAGATTAAACACAATTTAAAGAAGATTAATGAACTGGAAGCTATATCTGAGAAATCACTTATAATGTAACACTGAGAAACAAAAAGATGGAAACATTAAAGGGTAACTAAAAGTCATTGGAAGACTGGGTGTGGTGGCTCATGCCTGTAATCCCAGCATTTTGGGAGGCTGAGGCAGGAAGATCACTTGAGGCCAGGAGACCAGCTGGGTTAACATAGCAAGACCCTGCCTCTACAAAAAAATTTAAAATAAATAAATAGGCTGGGCGAGATGACTCACGCCTGTAATTCCAGCACTTTGGGAGGCCAAGGTGGGTGGATCACCTGAGGTCAGGAGTTCGAGACCACCCTGGCCAACATGGTGAAACCCCATCTTAAAAAATAAATAAATAAATAAAAATAAATAAATAAATAATAATAATAAAAGCCGAGTGTGGTGGCTCATGCTTGTAGTCCCAGCTATTCAGGAGGCTGAGGTGGGAGGATCACTTGAGCCCAGGAGTTGGAGGCTGCAGTGAGCTGTGATTGTGCCACTGCACTCCAGCCTTGGTGACAGAGCGAGACCTGCTTCAAAGAAAAAGAAAGGGAAGTCCTTGGGAGTCTCAGAGGAGGAAATATTTAGAGAATAGGCAAGAAGCAATAATCAAAGAGACAGTGGCTGAAGATTTTCCACAAAGACTTCCACAGACTTCAAGTCCCCAGATTGAAGGAACAAACTGAAGTCAGACTAGGGTAAATAAAAATAAATGTATATCTGGATACATCCCACTGAAACTGCAGAATACAAAAAGAAAATCTTATAAATAACTGGAGAGAAAAGTCAGATTCACGGTGTTCTGTCAAAGTGTTCATGTAGACTAGAGTCGGGACACTTTCTGTAAAGGGCTGGACAGTAATTATTTTAGGCTTTGAGGCTTCTGTCTCTGTTGCAGCTGCTCAGGCAACTCTGTTGTCAAAGTTTGTAGCGCAAAGTAAAGTCAAGTTATCAACAAATGAGTGTGGCTATGTCAGAAATTTAATAAATAATAGTAAAACTCCATTTATTGACATGGAAATTTGAATTTTATATAATTTTATATCATAAAATCTTATTATTATTTGACTTTTTCCCAGCCATTACAAAATATAAAAACCATTCTGTGCATTCTGTGGACTATACTTTGCTGACTCCTATTTTTGTTTTTTGATACAGAGTCTGGCTTTGTTGCCCAAGCTGGAGTGCAGTGGTGCGATCTCGACTCACTGCAACCTCCACCTCTTGAGTTCAAGCAATTCTTCAACCTCAACCTCCCGTGTAGCTCCCATCACCATGCCTGGCTAATTCTTTGTATTTTCAGTAGAGACGGGGTTTCACCATATTGGCCAGGCTGGTCTCGAACTCCAGGCCTCAAGCGATCCACCTGCCTCGGCCTCACAAAGTGCCGGGATTTCAGGTGTGAGCTACCACGCCTGGCCCACCTTGCTGATTCCTAATGCAGACTTCTAATGATGGGAATCATCACTTCTGAAATCACTTTCTGTTAAGATTGTGGAATGAGGTCAGGTGAGGTGGCTTAGGGGTTCGATACCAGCCTGGCCAACATAGTGAAACCCTGTCTTTACTAAAAATACAAAAATTAGCTGGGCATGGTGGTGTGTACCTGTAGTGTCAGCTACTGGGGAGGCTGAGGCACAAGAATCGCTTAAACCAGGAGGCAGAGAATGCAGTGAACTGAAATTGTGACACTGCACTCCAGCCTGGGAGACAGAGCGATACTCAGTCTCAAAAAAAAGAAAAAAAAGGGGAATAATAAAAAGTTGTTAAATATAGTTGCGATTCTGTGTTGTGTAAATTGCCTGTTTGCTCATATTCAATGCATCCTTTTTGTCATTTTTCCTTTTCCTTTTTTTTTTTTTTTTTTTGAGACGGAGTTTCGCTCTTGTTACCCAGGCTGGAGTGCAACGGCGCGATCTCGGCTCACCGCAACCTCCGCCTCCTGGGTTCAAGCAATTCTCCTGCCTCAGCCTCCCGAGTAGCTGGGACTACAGGCGTGTGCCACCATGCCCAGCTAATTTTTTGTATTTTTAGTAGAGATGGGGTTTCACCATGTTGACCAGGATGGTCTCGATCTCTTGACCTCGTGATCCACCCGCCTCGGCCTCCCAAAGTGCTGGGATTACAGGCATGAGCCACCGTGCCCGGCCCATTTTTTCTTTTTCATATGTTTGTTCTGATTATATTTATTGAAATGTAATTTTATGGCTAATTAATCTGATAAACTGTGGACTTGTATTCTGTGTTTTTTTTTTTTTGATATGGAGTCTCACTCTGTCACCCAGGCTGGAGTGCAGTGGTGAGATCTCAGCTCACTGCAACTTCTGCCTCCTGGGTTCAAGTAATTCTCCTGCCTCAGCCTCCTGAGTAGCTGGGATTATAGGCACACACCACCATGCCTGGCTAATATTTTTTGTATTTTTAGTAGAGATGGGGTTTCACTATGTTGGTCAGGCTGGTCTTGAACTCCTGACCTTGTGATCTGCCTGCCTCAGCCTTCCAAAGTGCTGGGATTACAGACATGAGCCACCGCGCCCAGCCTCTATATGTTTTTTATTTCACTTTTCTAGTTTTTAAAATTTGTATGTTACTGTATTATTTTTTTGAGATAGGCCTCACTCTGTCTTCCAGGCTGGAGTGCAGTGGTGCAATCATGACTCACTGCAGCCTCCCAGGCTCAGTGCTCCTCCCACTCCAGGCCCCCAAGTAGCTGGGACTGCAGGCACCCCACCATGCCTAATTTTTGTATTTTTTGTAGAGACGGGGTTTCGCCATTTTCCCCAGGTTGGTCTCAAACTCCTGGGCTCAAGTGATCCTCCCACCTTGGCCTCTCAAAGTGCTGGGATTACAGGCATGAGCCACCATGCTTGGCTAGTTCTTATAAAAGTACTGGACCATGATGGATTAGAAATGAAAACCAGTCCTTTACCACAGCTAGTTGGGGGACCACTGGTTTAGGAGTTCCTGCATCCAATGGTGCCCCCAAAATGCCTTGGATGTGGAATGAGGGTGGGAAGTCTGCAGAGGCTGGAAAGGTGGGATCGAGAGCTGGGGTCTGGGTGTCCATTCATCTAACTTACAGAACCCTGAAGGCCATGCTGTGCTGGCTGCCACAGACAGTGGTTTGTGGGATATGTTTCAGTGGGGGAGATAGACTGCGTGCAGGTGCACCAACAGGGCATCCCAAACTGCGCTCACTCGACCAGCCTCTTGGTTGGCCGGTAGGGGAGATCAGCTGCTCAGTGCCCACCTCCTCTTCCCTCTCCCCCAGTGTCATGGGAAGAGCCCTGGGTCAGAGAGCTGGAACCCTGGGTTATGTTCCTAATTCTACCTACCACCCGCTGGCTGTCCTTGGGCAAGTCAGCCCTTCCCTGTCAAATGAGACTGAGGTAGTGAAGATTATAAGATATAATCCATGTTCAGTGTTTAGCACCGGACCTGGTACCTTTTTTTTTTTTTTTTTTTTAAAGAGAGACGGGGTCTCGCCATGTTGCCCAGGTTGGTCTCAAACTCCTGGGCTCAAGTGATCCTCCCACCTTGGCCTCTCAAAGTGCTAGGATTATAGGCTTGAGCCACCACACCCAGTCATCCTGGTGTCTTTTAAAAACTTGATGACTGCTAGCTACTATGATCTCAGATTTCAGTCTTCTCAAAGATTCTGTTTCTTGGTTCCTAAGATTCTGAAATGCTCTGATTTTCCAAAATTCTGAGATGGTTTGTTTCTAACTTTCTGCATTTCTAAGTCTTTGATCACTGTCTGTCAGGCCCGGCTTCCCAGGCCTTCTGCCCCAAGGTTCTCCCAATCTCTGGGACTGGGAAGGAGGGCAGTGGGTGGAGGGGGCTGAACCACTGCCTTGGCATGGCCCACATTCAGGGCTGGTTGTGGCAGCCCAGGGCCCCAGAGCCAGGCTGGAACTAGGATACCAGCCTCCAGGCCCCAGGCCTGCGTCATCTCTGAGTGCCCTCAGCCAGGGCCACCAGACAGTCGGGCTGGTTGAGTCGTCTAAGGGCTGGGGGCGGGGCAGGCTGTTCTGACCTCCTCCAGGTTGGCAAGGCAGGAGTCCTCTGCCCTGCTCTACCTCTAACATGCCCCATGCCCTTGGGAAAGCCTCAGCATCAGGGCTGCCAGGTGTTCGGTGGTACTCGAAGCCCTTCAGCCTCAGGGTCAGTCCTTTTCTCAGTCTTCGTGGGAGCGAGCTGTGGTCAGGCTGGTGGGCTGGACCAGCGGTGGCAGGACAGGAGAGCAATTGCCTCTGGTGGAATTAATTACTCCTTTATTAGCACGAAATAACAGTAACCTAGCGGCCGCAGGGCCTGAGAATAAGTTAAGGCACAGAGCAGGCGGGGGCGGCTTTCCCAGGGCCAGGCCTGCATGCCCCAAACTTCCTGAGCAAACTCCCCAGGGGCCAGGGTTTCGAGGGTCCTGGAGAGCCTTTTCCCTTGAGATGAGGGGAACGGAACAGGGCACGGGTCCCAGGGGCGCCCGCGTGGACGGGAGGAGCCCACGATGCGCCACAGTCACTTCTCGAAGTATGGCAGGTAGAAGAACTGGAAGCCCCGGTGGCCCCTGACCGCGCAGTAGATGAAGATCACGTGATAAACTGTGGGGCGGGGCCTGTAAGTGCCGAGGCCACTCCCCCAATGTGGCCCCGCCCCTCACCACCACGCCCCCGCCCCTTCCGCTCCGCCCCTCCCCGCCCTGGCGCCCTTTAGCACCTCCAGGTACCAACAACAAGAAACCCGGCACGAAGAAGATGGCGCTGGAGACACCTGCGGGAGAAACCGGAGGCCAGTCAGGGCGAGGGGGCGCGGGGCTGCGAGGCCCTCCAGGCTGCCGCTGACTGCCCGGGCAAGCCTCACTCTGCTGAAAAGGGGCCGTGTCCTGCCGGGAGGTGGGAGGGCTTGCCATGGACCCGTGGACACAAGAGGGGGTGTCCACTGCCTGTGGAGGCGGGAGGGGGCGCTCACCTGGAGAGGGGGTCGCCTCCAGTCCCACGCCGACCAGGATCAGCACTGCACACAGATGGAGCCGCCGGGGTAGGGGCAGGAGCGGGGTGAGGGCGGGGACTCCCACCCCCAGCCCGGCTCAGCCCTAAGGAATGATGCCCCCCATCACCTGAGCGAAAGGTCCCCTAGGCAGAGACCCACCCCAGGAAGCTCACCAAGCTCTCTTTACAGAGCAGGGCACTGAGTAGGCCCTGGGAAATGTGTGAAATGAGAGATTTTTATTTGCTCCTTGGGTTGGGCTTTCAGTCCTTCAACAAACATTTGTGGAGCACCTGCGTGCCTGATAAGAGGAATTAACGCCTTGAAGGGCTGATAAGGTCCCTGCCCTCACGGCCTGTCCTTAGCGGAGGAACCACTAAGAAGCTGAAAGCTACAGTCCAGGTGATTGGGATATTGGGGGTAAGAACAGGGCAGTGCAGGAGTCCTGGGTCTCCAGTTAGAAATGGGGGGAACGGGGAGCTGGACTTTGTGCTCTGCAGCAAGCGTGGGCAGTAAGCCTGGGGGCTAATATGGACTACTGTGTGCTTTGTGCATTGCCCAGACCACTTCAAAAAGGGTGTGATGGGCTGGGTGCGGTGGCTCATGCCTGTAATCCCAGTGCTTCAGGGGGCCAAGACAGGAAGATTGATTGAGGCCAGGAGTTCGAAGCCAGCCTGGGCAACATAGCAAGATTCCCATCTCTGTAAAAAGTTTTTTAAAAAATGAGCCCAGCCCAGGCATGGTAGCTCATGCGTATAATCCTAGCACTTTGGGAGGCCAAGCCGGGAGGATCACTTGAGTTCAGGAGTTCAAGACCAGCCTAGGCAACCTAGTGAGACCTTGTCTCTATTATTATTAAAAAAGAAAAAAAATTACCCAAGTATAGTGGTACATGCCTGTAGTCCCAGCTACTAGGGAGGCTGAGCTGGGAGAATGGCTTGAGTCCAAGAGTGTGAGGCTGCAGTGATCATACCACAGCACTCCAGCTCGGGCAACAGAACAAGACCTTGTCTCAAAAAAAAAAAAAAAAAAAAAATGGCTGGACATGGTAGCTCGCCCCTGTAATCCCAACACTTTGGGAAGCCAAGGCAGGTCAATCACCTGAGGCCAACATGGTGAAACCCCATCTCTACTAAGAAAATACAAAAAATTAGCCAGGTGTGATGGCAGGCGCCTGTAATTCCAGCTACTCAGGAGGCTGAGGCATGAGACTCACTTGAACCCAGGAGGCGGAGGTTGCAGTGAGCCGAGAGTACGCCACTGCATTCCTGCCTGAGCAACAGAGCAAGATTCCTCAAAAAAAAAAAAAAAAGAGTATAGGGGATGATGGTGATGATGTGGGCTGAAACTCACTCCCTGCACCCTACAAAGGCCCTCTATGGAGCTCTGGTGACCCCAGGCTTGCCTTGCTGGGTTGTTGAGAGAGGAAGAATGAAGAACTTGGCAGTGCCATCAGGGCCTGGTGTACAGTGGCCCTGGGAAGTGGCAGCCCCCTCCCTGTGCCGGGAGCCTGGCTGGCTGGGGAGCCTTGGCCTTCCTGGAGAAGGGGAAGGTGAGCCAGGGCAGGAGCCACACTTGGTCCCTCCTTATGGATCACTCGTTACCTCAACCCCGGATCCTTTCTGGAGACTCTGCATCCTCAGCCCCAAAGAATGAGGCACCTTGGAGTCAGAGAACACCTGGTGTGAGATCTGCCTGCTCTGGACCAAAAGCTCCCCCATCTGAGCAACAGGTAGGAGGTAGGAGAGGGGTGGACTTGTCAGTGCTCAGATGCCAGACAAGGGGAAGTGCCAGGTGCCCTGTGGCTCTGCACTGGCCAGGCACTTGGCATTCCTGAGCCCCTACACCTGGCTTCTGGGCACTACCTCACTTGTAGGACTTCTGCAAGGTGAGAAAATAAAACTGCCCTGCACCTGGCCCGAAGTGGACACAGAATAAATGGTAGCTGCTACTCTTCTGTCCCCTAAAAATAAAGGAAACATCTTTGGAGTGATAAGCCAAGTTCTATTTTCAGCTATGCGTGATCTCCTGGCTGTGTGCCCAGGTGGCAAGGCCTCTGTCTCCTCATCTGTAAAATGGGGGTGTGGTGATGGCAGCCAGCTGCCGCCTCAGGATGCTGGGAGGCTGTGTCAAGGGGAGGGGCAGAGCCTGCACAAAAGGAGGGCAGAGCCTCCCATGGGTCCCCTCCCGACCCCAACCCTCAGGGCCACTCACCCAGCCCCAGCAGCAGGAGCAGGAAGGAGGCCAGCACCACTCGGCGGTTCTTCTGGATCAAAGGGTGTTGGGTCCAGCTGAGTGGCAGGAGAGCAGGGTGGGTGTGAAGGAGGTGGAGGGAGGGTGTGTAGGAGGCTTTGGGGGCAGAGCCAGGGCTGCCTGGCTGGGGGCTCCAGCGGGCAGGGCTCACCTGCAGCAGGTGTTGTAGGAGCGCTGGGTGCCGCTGCTGATGGTGCTGAAGGACCACTGGGAGCTGCGGATGGAAGTCCGGCCAGAATCCCTGCAGGACAGGTGCCCAGGGAGGGGTGGGGGGCAAGGACAGGTGTCCCTTTGGGACAGGAGTCCTGATAAAGTGCAAGGCGTGGTACAGGGACTGGGGCTGGGTCCTGAGAGGATGAATTCAGGGGCTGGGGGAGGCTAAGGATGAGCCAGGGGTTTCTGCAGGACAGGTAATCTCTATGAAGGTGGGGGCCAGACCAGACGAGTTTCTGAAAGAGGTGAGTGTGGCTGGGCACTAGGGTAGAGTGGCCCTGCAGTGTAGGGGACCCTGCCAGGAGAGTGAGAGTTAGGCTAGGAATCAATAGGACAGGATGGAAGAGACTGAGTGAAGTCGGGTGGGCGACTGAGCAGGGTCCCTGAGGACAGGAGCCTGATGCACGAGGTTGGGGTACAGGGGTGGGTCCCCACCTGGCTCTAACCTGGTGCTGACTCCCTCATCCGGCTCCGGAGAGGCCTGGGCTCTGTCCTCATCATTCTCCAGGTTCTGTGGCAGAACACAGGGCTCAGGTGGGGTTGCTGAGCTGGGGCCCTTCCTCACTCTCCGGGAGAGAGAAAAGCAGGTCTACATAACCGTTTGCCTGGCCGCCTGGCAGCTGCTCACCTGGCCTTCCGCCCTCCCCGAAGAACGGGTTTGGTGATTCACAGAAACCGAAACTAGGTAGGAGGTGGGTGGATTCGGGGGCTTTGGGGAGCAGGAGCCTGTACGAGTCCCAGGGAAAGGAGAACTCTCAACTTTGGGAGTCAGGGTGGAACTCTCATTCAGTGGCCCAGAATGGGAGCTTAGGGATTGGGGTGCCAGGGAAGAGCAGGCCCAGGGTTCTCAGGTTCAAGTCACAGGGATCTGGTCCCTGTGTGTCTCCAAGAAAAGGAGCCTAAGGTTCGTGGAGGTTCTCTGGGAAAATGGGGATTTCCGGTTTAGTGGGAGCCAAAGGGTGGGCAAGGACTGGTCATGTGAGAGGGGCTTCCGCTCTTGCGGGTGGTGCCGGGATTGGGGTGAGGGCTTTCTGAAGAGAAAGGTGTGCGGGTTCCCCTCAGTTTAGCTGGCCTGGGGCACAGGGGATGCTCCTGCGTGTGGGCAAGGTCTGGTTCAGATACACAGGAGGTCCCCCAGCACAGTGGGGGCCAGGGGCGAGTACTGGGGGGACTCCGGCTGGGTTCTCCAGCTGGAGCTGAGGTATGAGCTCCCGGGTCGGGGCTCCGGGCTCTTCCCGGCTGGCTGGGGCCGGGTATCGGTGCTGGGAGGGCCTGGGCAGGGCTCTGGATCGGGAGTCACGTCAGGGGGGCGGTCTCGCGCTCCAGCTGGGGACTCTAGGCAGATTCTACCCCAAGTTGAGGCCTTTGAGGCCCGGCCTGGGGTCCCGTCCGGCCGGGGGCAAGCGGGTGAGGTGGGCCGGGCGGTTCACCTGGTAGCGCAGCCGGGACTGCTTGTCCTCGTCAGCCACCTCGAACCGGGCCCGGCGCTCGAAGTGCAGTGGCCCAAAGCGCGCGACCCCGCTGGGCTCCGCCCCAGGGCCCGCATCCTCCAGGGACAGCTCGAAGGCGTCATCTATGCTGAATTGGGGCCGGGCGGCACTCATCGCCCCGGCCCGCTCAGGCGCCCTGCGCCACCGCCATCTGCGCCTGCACGCCCAGCGTCGCCACGGCCCCGCCCCCGCAAGCCCCGCCCCCAAAGGTCCCGGCTCCGCCCCATGCGCCGTCCCCGTCCTGGTCCCCGTCTGGCCTCAGCAGGCCAGAGCTGCCGAGCGCCGAGCGGGCTGATGGGCTGGGGACTCTTCTAGAGGGAGCGCGCCAGGCTCGTGACGCCGCTCAGCGGCTGCCGTGGCGAGCGACACATGTCTCGCGCTCGGACACACTCCCCAGGCCTATAGGGGCTTCCACGCCTCAACCTCCAGGTCTCGTACAGGGCCTTTTGCACCCCAGCCTGTTCCTCGAGTGCCAAGGAGACTCCTGAGAACTGTTTCCTCACCTTACTCACCACAGCCCAGCACGGGAGGGGTGCTCTCCCCATTTTTGCAGATGTGGAAACTGAGGCTCGAAGAGCTTTTGTGGCTTACACTTCTCCAGTCCAATCCCCACGCAGCAGCCAAAGTGATCTTTTAAAACAAATCTTTTTCTCTGTGTGTTATTTTAAAATAAAACCCTTTTTAAAAATTATGCTGCTTGGCCGGGTGCGGTGGCTCACACCTATAATCCCAGCACTTTGGGAGGCTGAGGCGGGCAGATCATCTGAGGTCAGGAGTTCGACAGGAGCCTGGCCAACAGGCAAAACCCTGTCTCTACTAACAATACAAAAATTAGCTGGGCGTGGTGGCGCATGCCTGCAGTCCCAGCTACTTGGGAGGCTGAGGCAGGAGAATTGCTTGAACCTGGGAGGCGGAGGTTGCAGTGAGCAGAGATTGTGTCACTGCACTCCAGCCTGTCTCAAAAATAATAATAATAATAAAATAAAAAATAAAAAAATGCTGCTAAGTCTCTCTGCTTAAAACCTTCCCTTGGTTTTCCATTGCACTTGGAATAAAATCTGAACTCTTGGCTGGGTGGGGTGGCTCACACCTGTAATCACAGCACTTTGGGAGGCTGAGGCGAGTAAATCACTTGAAGTCAGCAGTGCGAGACCAGCGTGGCTGACAAGGTGAAACCCCATCTCTACTAAAAATACAAAAATTAGGCGGGGCACGGTGGCTCACCCCTGTAATCCCAGCACTTTGAGTGGCCGAGGCGGGCGGACCACCTGAAATCAGGAGTTTGAGACCAGCCTGGCCAACTTGGTGAAACCTCGTCTCTACTAAAAATACAAAACTTAGCTTAGCATGGTGACTGATGGGCGCCTGTAATCCCAGCTACTCGGGAGGCTGAGACAGGAGAATCGCTTGAACTCAGGAGGCAGAGGTTGCAGTGAGCCAAGATCACGTCACTGCACTCTCCAGCCTAGGTGACAGAGTGAGAGACTTGTCTCAGAAAAAAAAAAAAAAATTAGCTGGGTGTGGTGGCATGTGCCTGAGGCAGGAGAATTGCTTGAACCCAGGAAGCGGAGGTTGCAATGAGCTAAGATCATCCCACTGCACTCCATTTTGGGCAACTGAGCAAGACTCCCCCCCCCAAAAAAAAAATCTGAACTCTTGACTAAGATCCATAAATCTCTGAACTGTCTGCCCCTCCCAGGCTCATCAGGTTCCCACCCTGCCCCTTTCCTCCCTGCTCAGCCACACTGGCTTTCTTACATTCTTCCTCCACAGGCCAAGCTCCTTCCTGCCTTGTGGCCTTTGCACCTGCTGTCCCCTGGTGCCAGGAAAACACTTAGCCTTGCTTTTCTCATAGCTGGCTCCCTTCATCATGGGGATCTTTGCTCAAATGTCACCCCTTGGAAATGCCATCCTTGACTGCAAAATCTAAAGTCAGTTTTGCATCACACAGCACTTGAAATTATCTCATTTTGCACTGTTTTATTCACCACTGTATCTACAGCGCCCACAACAGTGTTTGGCACTAAGTAGATGCTTAATAAATACTTGTGGCAGAAATGAATGAGGGGTTTGCCAAAGTCTCAACTACTTGCAAATGGCAGAACAGAGATTTGAACCCAGCTCCACCTAATTCACAGAGGTATTTCTCCTCTTCCACCCCCGCCAGCCCCCACGGTTCATTTTTTTTTTTTTTTTTTTTTGAGACAAAGTTGTGCTCTGTTGCCCAGGCTGGAGTGCAGTGGTTCGATCTCTATTCACTGCAACCTACACTTCTAGGGTTCAAGCAATTCTCCTGTCTCAGCCTCCCAAGTAGTGGGGATTACAGGCACAGGCCACTGCGTCAGGCTAATTTTTGTATTTTTAGTAGAGACAGGGTTTAACCATATTGGCCAGGATGGTCTCAAACTCCTGACCTCAGGTGATCCACCCACCTCGGCCTCCCAGAGTGCTGGGATTACGGTGTGAGGCACCACGCCCCGAGGTATTTCGGTTCCAGTTAGGCCAAGTGAAGGAAAAACTTTCTCTAGGAGGTCTTGGGCTCCCTCCTCCAGCATACTGACTGAACTAAGGAAAAGCTTTCCAGCCTCTCTTTGAATACGGCTCCTTTTCTTCATACGTAAAAAAGGAGAAGAGTCCGGAGTATGGACTTAACCAGTGAGGTTAGGACCTGAGATTTTTTAGAGAAAGGTGGGCTTTGAGCCTTCCAGTTGTACAGGTTAGAAGCAGAAAAAGGGGCCGGGCGTGGTGGCTCACACCTGTAATCTCAGCACTTTGGGAGGCCGAGGCAGGCGGATCACCTGAGGTCAGGAGTTCAAGATCAATCAGCCTGGCCAACATGGTGAAACCCTGTCTTAAAAAAAAAAAAAAAAGTAGAAAAAGGGACATAGACCAAAAATGGGACAGCTCGCTCACTACCTGGCGGGGGTGGTGTCTCCCTTAAGGGGAGGAGTGGGGCAGCCTCCTCCGGCCGAGGCTGCAGTCCGGAGGCGATAGGCGGAGAGACCACAGGAGACCAGGAGGAGGAGACGGAGGGGAATCCCAGGGGAGCAGGAGGCTGAGGGTCGGAGCAAAGGAGAAGTCCGGCTCAGTCAAGGAGGGGTTAGACCAGTCGTTAGGGTGTAGGGTGTGACAATCTAGGTGCCAACAACCTCTAAGGTGCCAACAACCTCTAAGGTGCCAGAAATTTCAGATTGGTGGATGTTCAGCACAATTTTTCCCATGACAACACATGATCTGTTTTTGACAGAAAAGACAGGACTGAGATAGAAGTGTGCACTTAGGACCTTGAAAAAATTTTTTTTACCAGATTGTCTTGGGCAATAAGGACATTGGGACATACAAATTCAAATACTAGAGACAAACAGGACAACAGACACGAGACATACAAATCCAGATGTTAGGAACAAAACAGGACAACTGGCACTGAGGGAGATAAATGATCATGGCAGTTTTAAGGACAGAAGACTGGATCCTTAGATGCAAGCCTCTAAGGTCCCCACGCACTCACACATGCATGCACACATTCATTTAGAGGTTATTACAGTCTTTTACACTTTGTAAACAGTTGGAACCCTGACAAAATTTTTATCTTGTTTGCCAGGGACTCTGTCCTCCAGCGTCCTGGAGTGGCGCTGGAGTCCAGGGGGGTGCCCTTATCAGGGCTGAGCCCCTCTAGATCAGGCAGAAGGACAGGACCAGGGACCCCAGACACCCAGAGTCCAGAAGCAGCCAGCCAGAAGCCAACAGAACCAGGAACCCTAGACCCATAGAATTTAAAGACAGAAAAACCAGAACCAGGACTCTTCCAGAGTCCAAAACCCAGAACCAGGACTCTTCCAGAGTCCAGAACTTGGAACCAGGACCAGGGACTCTGGGGCACCCAGGGCCCAAGGTCACAGGAATTACCATAGTTAATTCTGGCATCCTAGTAATTGGATGATCCCTGTAACTTCCAGGAATAACCAGATCAGGCCTGACTTGATCTTACCTTCTCCACAGAGCAGAACCAGGGACTCTGAAGAATAATTTGGTGGAGGGCGCTGGGAGTTGATCCGTTCTCCACTGGCAAGGGGTGGCCTATGGGGCCCTGGAACGTCTCAGGGGACACTGCCCCTATAGTCCGCCTCCCAGCTCGGGGTGGTCCGGAACGAGCCCTGTCTGCACCCGGTGGCGAAATATCTCTCCGTGGCCTCCAAATGTAATAACCGAACAAGTTAGAAGGAAATGGGCCACACTCTGAGTTCCAAATTAAGAGTCCTTTTTATTAGCCGGTGACTGAGAGATGGCTAACACACAAATTTCTCTTGGCCCCCAGGAAGGTGCTTGATTTCCCTTTATACCTTGATTTAGGTAGGGGAAGGGGAGCCTAGCTGAAGCAAAATTTTACAGAAGCAGAACAGGCAAGTTAGCTAATAACCAGGGGGGAGGAGGTTCCCAGGATTGTTGGTTGCTAAGGGTATTTCCAATCACCAAGGGGGGTTCAAAGAGAGTTATACACGATAGCAGGTGTGCCTGCCAAGCAGGATGCAGTTTCATTGGTCATAGGGTGGGATAAGCAGAGTCAGTGTGACATAAGCACACAGTCAGTGTGGCCCAGTTATGCACCCAAAGGGGTGGTGGTAGGGAAGGGGGAAGCTAGGTTGGAGTTTACAGCTAAGATTGAGTCAGTGATGCTAGCATGGGGTAGGTTCTTAAAGTGTCCAGCACCTTTATGATCCACCTCACCTGTACAGTGTGGCACACTCAAACTGGCCTCAACCCTGCCAGCACAGGCATCCCTGCCGTGAACATCTTCCTGCTGTCCTCTTATGGAGTGTGGCAGAACTCCTGTTGGAGTAGGATTTCCAGGTTATGGGGCACATGCACTCATGACTTCACACAGTACCACAGATGCTCTCCTGAGTGGCTGTGAGAGTTGACACTCCACCTGGAGGCTTCTGGTTCTGTCTCAGCACATGGTACCATCCAATTTTTATTTTTATTTATTTATTTTTGTAATGGAGTCTCACTCTGTTGCCAGGCTGTAGTGCAGTGGTGCAATCTCGGCTTACTGCAACCTCTGCCTTCCAGGTTCAAGCGATTCTCCTGCCTCAGCTTCCTGAGTATCTGGGATTACAGATGCACATCACTATGCTCTGCAAATTTTTGTATTTTTAGTAGAGACGGGGTTTCACCATGTTGGCCAGGATGGTCTCCATCTCTTGAACTCATGATCTGCCTGCCTTGGCCTCCCAAAGTTTTTGGATTACAGATGTGAGCCACTGTGCCCGGCCTGATACCATCCAACTTTTTAATGGCTTGCTGATCTGATGGATTTGAAGTGGTGCCTCAGGTTCCTCTGGGTTCTCTGATGGCTGGAGAGTTTGAGCAGCTCTTTGTGCCCTTGTCAGCCACTGGGATTCCCTCATCTGTAAACTGCCTCTTCATAACTTCTTTTTGCTATTAGGTTTCTAGCCTTTTTTCTGCTAATTTGCATATATGTACATATCTAATCATTAACCCCTTGCTGGTTTACAACCTGGCACATATTTCCTGTCTGTCTGTCTTTGTCTCCTTGTCTAACATGTTCTTTTTTTTTTTAAGACAGGGTTTCACTATGTTGGCCAGGATGGTGTCGATCTCCTGACCTCGTGATCCACCTGCCTTGGCCTCCCAAAGTGCTGGGATTACAGGCATAAGCCACCGAGCCCGGCCAACATGCTCTTAGTTAAAGAGTAATCACTCCTTTTCAGACCAGGCACAGTGGCTCATGTCTGTAATCCCAGCACTTTGGGAAGCTGAGGCAGGAGGATCACTTGAGGCCAGGAGTTCAAGGTCAGCCTCAGCATAGCAAGACTGATGCAGGGCAGGCGATCTCCAAAATTGGGGCTTAGCCCAAGAGAGTTCTGGGCTTCACCTGAGAAAGAATTCAACAGTGAGCTGGTGGTGTTAGCAACTTAAATTTTTTTTTAATTTTTAATTTTTAAACTTAATTTAATTTTTCTTTATTTATTTTAAAGTAGTTAGCATTTAATGAACCTCCTTTCATGTGGCTTCAAGCCACCAGGACACAGTCCTCGCCGACACCCTTAATTTTCTCCTCAGCTCTTCTGCTGAAGAACTTGGTCTTCACCATGACAGGCTGCTTTGGGAGATTTCCCTTTCCCACCGTAGTAGCCTGATCGCACCACATCGGTGATGGCAGCAGCCCCAGTCTTGTTTCTAACAGCATTCACCCGTGTCTGTTCACAATTTGTCAAGGTTGACAGTTGGGCAGAAGCTCTGGTTCCTCTTTAAGTGGTAATTCCTCAGACCAACTTTCCCAGAGTAACCTGGGTGGTATTTGCCAACGTTGATCCTGCGGTGATGCATACCAGCAGCATTCCCGAGGCCTCCAGGGTGCTTCTGGTGCTTGCCAATGTGGCTGTGGCTCACGTGACTCCGAAGTTTCTGGGTCTTCCTCAGTCTGGATGGCACGTTGGTGGCCATTTTATTTTTATTTTTTGAGAGGGAGTTTTGCTCTGTTCACCCAGGCTGGAGTGCAGTGGTGTGATCTTGGCTCACTGCAACTTCTGCCTCCTGGGTTCAAGTGATTCTCCTGCCTCAACCTCCCAAGTAGCTGGGATTACAGGCATGCACCACCACACCCGGCTAATTTTTGTATTTTTAGTGGAGATGGGGTTTCACCATATTGGCCAGGCTGGTCTCCTGACCTTGTGATCTGCCCACCTCAGCCTCCCAAAGTGCTGGGATTACAAGCGTAAGCCACCACGCCCGGCCTTATTTTTTACTTTTTAGAAAGCAACTTTGATTGAAGTGGCAGTGCAAGGGGGCAGCACAGCTACCGCTCCTTGTGGAGCAGGGTTACCCCACGGGCAGTGTGCCCCGAGCAGCAGCTCAGAGGCAGTTCCACAACCACATTTATACCCACTTTTAATTACATGCAAATTGAGGGGTCAATTACCCAGAAATTTCTAGGAAAAAAGTAGTAACTTCTGGGTCGTCTGGTCATTGACATGGAAAGGGGTGGTAACTTCTAGGTGTTGCCATGGCAATGGTAAACTGACATGCACTGGTATTATTCTAATTTTGTGGTTTTTTTTTTTGAGATGGGGTCTCACTCTGTCACCCAGGCTGGAGTGCAGTGGTGTGATCTTGGCTAACTGCAACCTTCCCCTCCCAGGTTCAAGCAATTCTCTGTCTCACCCTCCTGAGTAGCTGGAATTACAGGCGCCTGCCACCGCGTCCAGCTAATTTTTCTGTATTTTTAGTAGAGATGGGGTTTTGCCATGTTGACCAGGCTGGTCTTGAACTCCTGACCTCGTGATACACCCACCTTGGCCTCCCAAAGTGCTGAGATTACAGGCGTGAGCAACCATGCCCGGCCCAATTCTTGTATTTTTAATAGAGACAATGTTTCACCATGTTGTCCAGGCTGGTCTCAAATTCCTGGCCTCAAGTGACCCACCTGCCTCAGCCTCCCAAAGTGCTGGGATTACAGGTGTGAGTCACCATGCCCAGCATTCCTTGTTTTAGCTAGTCCTCAATCTGGTCTGGTGCCTGTGCCCCACCTCCAGGGTTGAGTCCTACCACCTACCCCATTCCCTGCTGAGATTAGATACTCCTTCTTAATCTTAATGCGGCAGCAGAAAAGCAGAGATCCATCTTCTGTAACTGCTTTCTGCTGGGTTTATGGGCATAGCCCCTGCCAAGTGCTGGAGCAGTAAAAATCTCCAGATACCTTATCTCAGGGTCCAAAAGGCAGGATGCTTTCATTCTCCAGGTCAGTAGATGGATGGGTCGGAAGACTTGTACCAGCATCGTGTTTACCTGAAACTGTTGTAAACTAGAAGACACACACTTTACTAAGAGGCTAAACAACCAAAGGCCAAAAATTAGGAATAACAAGACAGCTATCCAAAGTCCTAGGAGAGGTAAAAACCAAGTGAGACTCGGGGAGGCACTTTTGATAGTTGACCATATATAGCTGGCTTCGGTGCCCTGGTTCTATCTATGTAGCCAAGTAGCTTGCTCATAGATCTTTTGACTGTTAACCTCAACTGTTTAGAGCTGGTAATATACATGCAGCAGGTTTTGTTAATAACTGCACAGACTTCACCTTGTTCAGTTAGTAAATAATCTAATGTGAATCTGTTACTGAGAACTGTTTGCCAATGAGTCTAGGAATTCTTGAATTCCCTTTAACGCCTGACCCATGTTGGTGACTAAGGATTCTAGGGTTTGAGTTAAGTTCTTTACTGTTGATTCGTGGTAAGCAAAGCCACCCTAGGGTGCCACTTATCCTGTTGCTGCCCCGATTCCCGCCCAAATTAACCCTATTGCTCACTTACTTCTGGTGTTCTTGGGTCTTATGGGATTATAGACTGTGACCTCTGGAGGGGCAAGGGTAGCTATTGTACATTTGCCTCTGTTCCAAGTTGTTTGTTTCTTTTGAGAGAAAGTCTCAAAAATATTAGCTGGGTGTGGTGGTGGGTGCCTGTGGTTCCAGCTACTTGGGAGGCTGAGGCAGAGGTTGCAATGAGCCCAGATTGTGCCACTGCACTCCAGCCTGGGTGAAAGAGCAAGACTCCATCTCCATTTAAAAAAAAAAAAAAATTGTTTTAATTTTTGTTAGCTTTTTTTTTTTTTTTAAAGAGGGAGTTTTGCTCTTTGTTGCCCAGGCTGGAGTGCAATGGCTCGATCTCAGCTCACTGCAACCTCTGCTTTCTGGGTTCAAGTGATTCTCCTGTCTCAGCCTCCTGAGTAGCTGAGATTACAGGCACCTGCCACCACAACCAGCTAATTTTTGTGTTTTTAGTAGAGACAGGGTTTCACCAAGTTGGCCAGGCTGGTCTTGAACTCCTGACAGGTGATCTGCTCGCCTTGGCCTCCCAAAGTGCTGGGATTAAGGCATGAGCCACCCAACCCAGCCGCTTATTTTTATCCCTGTAACATTGCTGAACTCTGGGTTTGTTTTTTTGTTTGTTTGGTTGGTTGGTTTTGTTTCTGTTTTTGAGATAGGGTCTCACTCTGTCACCCAGGGTGGAGTACAGTGGTCTGATCATGGCTCACTGCAGCCTCAGCCTCATGGGCTCAGGGGATCCTCCCACTTCAAAAATAGCTAGAACCACAGGCACATGCCACCATGCTCAGCTACATTTTTAAATTTATTTGTAGAAACAGGGTCTGGTTATGTTGCTCAGGCTGGTCCCAAACTCCTGATCTCTAGTAATCCTCCTGCCTTGGCCTCCAAAAGTGTTGATTATAGGCATGAGCCACCATGCCTGACCTTCTCATTTGTTAAAGTAGCTTGTAGATTATGTTGGTTTTTCTATACCAGTACGATCTGCCAGTAATGACAGTTCACTCTTCTTTCTTTTTTTTTGGCTTATGGTTTTGGCCAGGACTTCTTTTTTTTAAAAAAAAATAATAATAATAATTTCTTTTATTTTTTGGATATAGGGTCTTGCTCTGTTGCCCAGGCTGGAATGCAGTGGTGAGATCATCGCTCACTGCAGCCTCGACCTGCTGGGCTCAAGGGATCCCCCTGCCTCAGCCTCTTTAGACAGGCCTGTGCCACCATGCCCAGCTAATTTTCTTGCTTTTTTTCTTTTTGTAAAGACAAGGTCTTGCTATCTTGGCTAAGTTGTTACTCCTGGGCTCAAGCGATCCTCCTGCCTCAACCTCCCAAAGTGCTGGGATTCTAGGCAGGACTTCTAACACTTGCTGAACCCTTGATAGAGGACATCCTTGTCTTGTTCCTGATCTTGAAGAAAATGTGGATACTGATTCCACCGTACTTAACTGTATATAGCTTTCACAACCTGAGAAAATTCCGCTTTGTTCCTAACTCTTGTTTTTAATCATAGTAATAGAAGTTCATAAAATGCTTTTTCTGCATATTTTGAGATAACCATATGCATTTCTCCTTTAGTTCACCGATGTGGTGAATTACAGTAATAGATGTTTATAATGTTGAACCATTCTGACATTCTTGGAATAAACTCTACTTGATCTTCATGCATTTTTTTAAAAAAAAAATTCTTAATTTTGGTAAAATACACATAAAATTTACCATCTTAACCATTTTGAAGTGTATACTCAGTGGCGTTAAGTATAAGCACACTGTTATGCAACCAATTTCCAGAACACTTTCGTCTTTGAAAACGGAAACTCCACACTCATCAAAGAACAACTCTCCATTTCCCCCTCCCCCAGCCCCTGGCAACCACCATTCTGCTTTCTGTCTTTATGAATCTGACTACTGTAGGTACCTTGCATAAGAGGAATAATACAGTATTTTTCTGTATGTGACTGATATTTCACTTAAGAATATTGATTTTTTTTTTTTTTTTTTTTGAGATGGGGTCTCACTTCAGCACCCAGGCTGGAGTGTAGTGACAGAATCTCGGCTCACTACAACCTCCATCTCCCAGGCTCGAGGGATCCTCCAGCCTCAGCCTCCCGAGTAGCTGGGACCACAGGCATGCACAACCACACCGCCTAATTTTTTGTATTTTTGGTAAAGATGGTATTTTTCCATGTTGTCCTGGCTGGTCTTGAACGTGTGAGCTCAAGGAGATCCACCCACCTTGGCCTCCCAAAGTGCTGGGGTTAGAGGCATAAGCCACAGCACCTGGCCCATGCTGATGCATTTTTACATGACATTAGTGAATTCAATTCGCCTAGTATTTTATTTAGAATGTTTCATATCGGCCACGCATGGTGGCTCACGCCTGTAATCCCAGCACTTTGGGAGGCCGAGATGGGTGGATCTCCTGAGGTCGAGTTTGAGACCAGCCTGGCCAACAAGGCCAAACCCAGTCTCTACTAAAAATACAAAAATTAGCTGGGCGTGACGGTACACACCTGTAATCCCAGCTACTAGGGAGGCTGAGGCAAGAGAATTGCTTGAACCCACGGGACGGAGGTTGCAATGAGCCAAAATCACGCCATTGCACTCCAGCCTGGGCGACAGAGTGACTCCGTCTCAAAAAAAAAAAAAAAAGCCGGAAGAAAATACACAAAAATCACAACGCTTTGAGGGTGTGGCTTACGAGTGGAGTTATTTTTTAAATTTTCCTAACTCTGCAATGCTGTTATATTACATCCACAACTTCAAACGAAGTGCCACAAGGCTGCAGTCCCAAACAATTTAAAGACACAGTTGCTAGGGACATCCTCCTACCCCCCGGCCAGCGGACCCCGGCCCCGCCTCCTTGACCGGCTCGGGTCCCGCCCCGAGACATTCCCAGGCCCAGTCCCCAGGCAGACGCGCGCGCTCAGCCGCAGCGCAGAGAACCAATCACCATCCGTTTTCACGCTCAGTCCTTTTTGGCTTCTACCCTCAACCAAAATGGCGCTAGCCCGGATGCTGCCGAGGCTCTAGGAGTTGCCGAAGCAAGTCCGGAAGCCACCGAGCAAGTCCGGAAGTTGCCGAAAGGGAGCAGCGGGGAAGGAGGATGGCGGATATCATCGGAAGACTCCGAGAGGACGGGATCCAAAAACGTGTGATACAGGAAGGCCGAGGAGACCTCCCCGACTTTCAGGATGGGACCAAGGTTCGTGTCTACCCCTCCTCTCTCCCGGTCTGCGGCGTGGTGCGCATGCGAGGCGGGAGGAGGCCTTAGGCGAGAGGTTGCGCATGCCCAGAAGACACCCTCAGTGACCCTACCGCTCACATGCAGAGCTCGACGCTGATTGGTCTGAATTTAAGTAGGGGGTGAATTCGGGCCTGTCTGCCCCGCCCCCTGGCCCGGCGTTGCAGCAGCATTAGTAGAGGAGGTAGTCAGTCATCACAAGCGGCTTGGGGTTGGGGGTTGATCTCAGTGCTTGGGAAGACCCCACGACAGAGGAAAGCCGGGGGAGAGGAGTGGCCCTGGGGCATCTGGGTTTCAAGGCTCATGATCCTTTGTAGATAGAAGGGTCTTCCAAAAACACTTAGACCAACTACCACTATTTAGAATGGAAAACCGAGGCCCTGGGACATGCAAAGCCAGAGGACGGGTCCAGAGGTCAGGTCTCCCAGACGGGGACCCTTTGGCAGTCTTCCTACCGCGTTAGTGGCTTGTTTGGGACAGATGAGGGCTGGGAAGTAAAGAGCCTCCCACTTTCCTCCTTTTTACAACCCGGCCCGTAGATCCAGTCCCTCTGGTCCCTTCCCCCGACAACCTGCAACTCTAGGCTTCCCTGCTTCTCCTGCAGTTGACCCCTCCCGAGTGCCTTTCCCAGTTGCCATTTGTCTGCAGAGAAGGGAACTTCCCGGGGCAGCCCCTGTGCCCAGCAGAGCAGTCAGGCAGGACATGCACATGCCCCCGGGCCAGCGCTGTGCTGAATCGGGCAGCTAAGCATTCTAGCCCAGTGCAGTGGAAGTGCACTAGGGGAGCTGCATGGCTGGAGTGAGCCACTGTATGAAAAGAGATCTCTAAGAAGAGACAGGATGTGTGGTGTGGGTTCATGCCCCCAAGGACTGGGGGGTTGGTGGTGTTGGATGAAGGGCCTGGCAAAGGAGATCCTGGATGGAACAGACACCAGAAGGAGAGATGTGAACAAATGGCAGCCCAAGATCAGGAGCAGGTGGTGTTAAATAACCAGGTGCCAGCACTGACTGAGTGCTCACTATGTGAGCACTGTGCTACTTGCTTCACAAGTATATTTCTTTCCCACAGTGTGAGATAGGTACTGTTGTGGATTCCATTTTCCTGATATGGAGACTGAGTTGAGGGATGCAGCGTGGTGTGGCAGTTAAGAGTGTGGGCTCTTTAACCATATCCTGTCGAGGGTTCAGTCTTCAAACTTCTTTTCTCTGCACCCACCTGCAGTGTCCTCTAACATCTCTCCCTGCCTGGATTACTTTGAGATGCAGACGTCCAGTCATTACCTGTCTCTTAAACCTGACATACAGCTCCCGACTCACCATCTCCACCTGGAAGCCTGGTTGGCAACTCACACTTAACCTGCTCCACCAGCGCCTTCTCCGTGTCAGTTAGGGGAACCTCCAGCCTTCTCATTGTTCAGGCCAAAAACCTGAGTGTCTCCATGGTCCTCCCAGTCTCTCATATCCCAAATCACATCCTCAATTTGCAGCTGGACTCTGACTTCTCACCACTTCCGCCATTACCACTTGGGTCCAGGCTATCCTCACTTCCGGCTTGGGTTAGTGCAGCGACCTCTGACTCTCCTCCTGCCTCTCTTGTCCCTCTATGGTTTGTTCTCATCCCAGCAGCAGAACACCTGTTAGATTCGGTTCCTTTTCTGCTTGGAGCCACTCAGTGGCTTCCATCTCAGAGTGGAAAACAGAGGCCTCTCCATCGCCTACAGGCCCTGTGAGGTCCAGCCTGCTGACCTGGGTGAGCCCCGCTGCTGAGCCCGCCTCCTCCTTCACTCTGCTCCGCCACACTGTCCTTCCTGCTCTTGAACGCACCGTGGGTTTGAAACAGGAAAAGTTCCCTTATCCCCCTCACAGGGCGTGTGATGGGGGTGTGGCTTGCTTCTTGGGTGCCCCGCTGCTCAAACCTCTCAAAAAGCATACAGAAGGGCAGGCTGTGGGGCTCCAACCCCACGGCAGTGCCTAGGGGTGAAGGTTTACAGCTCCGTGTGTCCCAGGGAGCTCTCTTAGTTTGTCTACAGGTGGCTGGTGCTCACCAGCTCAGTTAGACCCTCTTCTTTATCACAGGACAGAGGGCTTTCTGTAGCCTCGGGTTTCTTGCCTTGATGTACCGGAGAATCAGACCACACATGGGCTTGGAGAATGAGTGCAAGGTTGTTGTTTTTTTTTTCCGAGACAGAGTTTCGCTGTTGTTGCCCAGGCTGGAGTGTAATGGCGCGATCTCGGCTCACTGCAACCTCTGCCTCCCCGGTTCAAGTGATTCTCCTGCCTCAGTCTCCCAAGTAGCTGGGATTACAGGTGCCTGCCACCACGCCCAGCTAATTATTTTTTCACGTTTTTAGTAAAGACAGACCTTCACCATCTTGGCCAAGGCTGGTTTCTAACTCCTGACCTCAAGTGATCTGCCTGCCTTGGCCTCCCAAAGTGCTGGGATTATAGGCATGAGCCATGCCTGGCTGACTGCAAAGTTTTATTGAGTGGAAGTAGCTCTCAGCTGATGGGAGAGCCAGAAGGGTGATGGTCTTCCTCTGGGGTTGTGGTGGCCCCAGCTCTCCTCTGACTGCCCTAGCCAAACTCTGCCTCATCCTGCCGGTCGATAGCCTGCTGGTGCCTGTTGGTGTGTTCTTCTGGAGGCATGCTTTCCTGACGTCCTCTTGGTGACCAGCTGCTCATGTCTTCCTCTAATGTGCTCCTCTGACATCTGGCTGGCTGTGTGTCTGCCACTAGGGTCTCAGGTTTTTTTCCTTGTTGTTTGTGTTTTGAGACGGAGCCTCACTCTGTGGCCCAAGCTGGAGTGCAGTGGCTGGAACTCAGCTCACTACAACCTCCGTCTCCTGGGTTCAAGCAATTCTCCTGCCTCAGCCTCCCGAGTAGCTGGGATTACAGACATGCACCACCACAACTGGCTAATATTTTGGATTTTTAGTAGAGATGGGGTTTCACCATGTTGGCCAGGATGGTCTTGATCTCCTGACCTTGTGATCTGCCCACCTCAGCCTCCCAGAGTGCTGGGATTACAGGCATAAGCCACTGTGCCTGACCAGGTCTCAGGTTTCTATAGGCACAGGATGGGGGTGTGGCAGGCCAGGGGGGTGTTGGGAAATGTAACTTTTGGGCGAGAAAGGTCTGTCCTCACCTAGGTCCGTGGGGGTGGAGCCCTAGCCAGGGGCTGCGCCCTCCTCTACCCAGCACTTCCCTCCGTTCTTTCTGTATTATTTAACGGGGCGGCCCTCTTCCCTTCCCAGCACTTCCGTATCACATTGTCCCACTGCAAGGCTTTTGGCACCTGCTGTTCTTTTGGCCTAGAAAGTTCCTACCCCAGGGTCCACTTGGCTTGCTTTCTTCCTTACTCCCCTACCCCCACTCTGTTTAATCCAGCCCCCACCCCCTTGCCCTCGCTGTTTGCCAGGCACGTGGCTTCACCTGCAACAACTCATTGTTTTGTTTGACACTCATCTCCTCCCTCTAGAAGCTCCATGCGAGCTCCAGGGCGTCAGGGACTTTTTTGTGTTTTGCCAGCTGCCCTGTTCTGGTGTCTAGCACAGAGCTTGGGCACATAGTAGGTGCTCAGTAAATATTTGTTGAGGAACGACTGGAGTCAGACCTCTTGCATTCTTGTTCCCACCCAGCCACCCACTGGCTGTGTGATTTGGGCCTCTTACTCCTCTCCTTGTGACTTTGTTTTGTCACCAGTGTGGGGGGATAAAGCCAGGTGTAACGTCAGGTGGCATCCCTGGGGAAGCCCCATTCCTTGTGCCATCAGCAGGCCAGGGGCTGGACTTGTCTTTGGGGGTCAGGGTGAGGGTTTGTGCCCTTGCCTGACCTCACATGTGACCCACAGGCCACGTTCCACTACCGGACACTGCACAGTGACAACGAGGGCACCGTGCTGGATGACAGCCGGGCGCGTGGCAAGCCCATGGAGCTCATCATTGGCAAGAAGTTCAAGCTGCCCGTGTGGGAGACCATCGTGTGCACCATGCGTGAGGGGGAGATCGCCCAGTTCCTCTGTGACGTCAAGGTGTCCATCCTGCACCGTCTGTGGTGGCTGTCCAGCCACGCCCCATTCCCTGTCCCCAGGGCTCCTCTTCCCTCCACCCTCCGCTAGACTGCCACCCACTCTTCCTTTTTGTTTTCGAGATGGAGTGTCACTCTGTCACCCAGGCTGGAGTGTAGTGGTGTGATCTTGGCTCACTGCAACCTCCCCCTCCTGGGTTCAACCAGTTCTCCTGCCTCAGTCTCCTGAGTAGCAGGGATTACAGGCATCCGCCATGACGCTTGGCTAATTTTGGTATTTTTAGTAGAGACAGGGTCTCGCCATGTTGGCCAGGCTGTTCTTAAACGCCTGACCTCAGGTGATCCGCCCTCCTCGGCCTCCCAAAGTGCTGGGATTACAGGCGGAGGCCACTGCGCGCGGCTCACCCACTCTTTCTAGACTACCACACCAGCCTGCTGATGGCAGCCTGGCCTCCATTCTGCCTTCCCCTATTAGCCAGACTGCGGCCAGGGGACTCGTTCTCAAATGCAAACGACTCATACATCCCTTTGTTTCAAACCTCTGTGGCTCCTGGTCACTGTCAGGACAGAGCACAGTGAGTCCTCACTTAATGTTGCTGGAACGTTCTCGGAAACTGTGACTAAGAGAGAAACATACATCAGGTTCTCAGCCACCATCGCTTCTGTCAGCATAATTTTGTTAAAACTTTGATGAGAAGAGAAACTGGTCTCGTTACGTATTGTTTTGCCTACAGTCACAGTTTCCAAGACCTACTTAGGACATTAAGTGAGGACTTAAACTGTGTAAGCTATAGCTGCTCACATAGCTTTTTGGGGGCTGGCCCCTGCCATCTCCTCCTCTTACTCAGCCTCCCTGCTTTTTCTTTCTATTCCCCTTCTTAGCCAAGATCTTCCCTCTTCCTTCTAAGCTGATTCCTGGGTCACCACCTCTAGGAAGCCCTCCCTGACTGCCAATGGTTGGCTCAACTCTCGCCTTTGGTGCTCCAGCCCTCATGCCCTGCATGGCCAGGATCTGCTCTTCTGCCTTGTCCTAGGCTATTGCAGGGCAGGGATCTGGCCCGTTTACTTCTAGTTTTGGGATGCCCAGCATGGGAAATGCCTGCTGAATGGCAGTCCGGCAGTCAGCCTGTGTCCAGACCGCAGGGCAGTGGGAGGAGTAGGGGAGCCCTGGGTGGGAGTAATCTGGTTTCCACCAGCCTAGCAGCTTTGCCAAGCAGGAGATTAGAGGCTAGGTCCTCTATGCCCGTCTCCCTGAGGGTTTTGAAGTGGCTGCCCTGGGCCCGGCTCTAAGGTAGGCCCTCGGTGGGGTGTGGGTGGGGCAGGAGGAGGAACTTCTCCTGGGAACAGAATGTGGGGGCCCCAGTGCTTTGCATAGTCCAGCTTGTGGACCTTATCCTCAGGAGGGAGAGGAGGTGAGAATTCCACCGGGACTGTAAGGACCAGGGAGACAGGTTGCTGGGAGGTGTGTGTCTGTGGTGGGGCCGGGGTTGGGGGTCGATGCTCTGTTTGGTGGCCAGAGAATGTGGCAGAAGCTGGGGCTTCACCAAGAGAGGGCTGAGTGGCTGGAGGAGTCCTGAGGGAAAGCCTCCTGCGAGTAAACGGAGTGAGGGCCCATTTGCCCCTCTCTGGGCCTCGGTGTTTGTTCTCAGGTGGCGGTAGGGAAGGGGGTTGGGCCTTGTGGACCCGGTGACCATCCAGCCCACAGTGACAGAGCCCTTGGCACCCTTGCCCTCCTGCAGCATGTGGTCTTGTACCCGCTGGTGGCCAAGAGTCTCCGCAACATCGCGGCAGGCAAGGACCCCCTGGAGGGCCAGCGGCACTGCTGCGGTGTTGCACAGATGCAAGAACACAGCTCCCTGGGCCACGCTGACCTGGACGCCCTGCAGCAGAACCCCCGGCCCCTCATCTTCCACATGGAGATGCTGAAGGTGAGGGGCACCACTGCCCAGCCTCAGGGCGCTGGCCTGTCTGCCCAGGGCTGGTGGGATACGTGGGTAGACTGCTAGAGGAGCAGACAGGGACAAGAAGGCCTGTATGGGACCCTTGGCAGCCCCCCAGTCTCCTTTCCTCCTCCTTCACGTCTCAAATATCACCTCCTCCAGGAGGCTGGCCCTGCCTATCCGACCTCCTGGTTCTCTGTCTTGGAGAGGCTTATTTTCTTCTCAGCTTCTGCCGTGTCTTGAAGTCCCTGGGAATTTGTATATTTCCTTGTCTGTTTAGGGAATCTGCCCATGGAGCATGATTTCTTCGAGGGCAGGGTTTTTCACCGTCTCGTTTACTGTACTATTCTTAGCACTTGGCACAGTGCCGGGCACACAGGAGATGTGACATCGATGTTTGTTGAATGCTTTTTTTTTTTTTAAGATAGAGTTTCTCTCTTGTTGCCCCAGGCTGGAGTGCAATGGCGCAGTCTCTGCTCACTGCAACCTCTGCCTCCTGGGTTCAAGCGATTCTTCTGCCTCAGCCTCCTGAATAGCTGGGATTACAGGCATGCGCCACCACACCTGGCTAATTTTATATTTTTAGTAGAGACGGGTTTTCTCCATGTTGGTCAGGCTGGTCTTGAACTCCTGACCTCAGGCAATCAACCCGTCTCGGCTTCCCAAAGTGATGGAATTACAGGCGTGAGCCACTGTACCAGGCCTGAATGCTATTTGAGTAATAGGCGGCTGTGCTGCTGCTGTGTGATGACTGGGTGCCCAGCCAGCCCAGATGCTAGTCAGGTCTGCTGCTGAAGCAGCTGTGGTATTCCAGAGTCCTGCTGTAATATGCCCCATGCCCTGCAGGTGGAGAGCCCTGGCACATACCAGCAGGACCCATGGGCCATGACGGATGAAGAGAAGGCAAAGGCAGTGCCGCTTATCCACCAGGAGGGCAACCGGTTGTACCGCGAGGGGCACGTGAAGGAGGCTGCCGCCAAGTACTACGATGCCATTGCCTGTCTCAAGAACCTGCAGATGAAGGTGCTGCCTGGAGGCTGAGGGGGAGGATGGAGGGGGGTGCGGAGCCAGGGGGCCCAGGTCTACAGCTTCTCCCCGCTCCCGTGCCCCCAGGAACAGCCTGGGTCCTCTGACTGGATCCAGCTGGACCAGCAGATCACGCCGCTGCTGCTCAACTACTGCCAGTGCAAGCTGGTGGCCAAGGAGTACTACGAGGTGCTGGACCACTGTTCCTCCATCCTCAACAAGTATGATGGTGAGTGCCAGGCTGCCGGGGCTGCGGGTGGTCAGAGAGTGGCCTTTCTCCTGTCACTGCTGGGGCTCAAGACCTAGCCTTTCACACCCCCCATTCTGAGCTCCCACAGAGGCCTGACTAAATCTGCCTCCTCTGCGGGGCTGTGGGCCCCATCTTGCCAATGAAGCATGAATGGTGTATTGGGGTGGCGTGGGGTGGCATCCTCAGGCCAGGGAGGGTTCTCTCCCCTGTGGGCCCATGGTGCCAGGAGACGTGAGGCCAGGTAGCTGGCCAGGATCCCCCCTCATGCCCTCGCATGCTGTTGCCCACTGGCATCCCCTGCAGACAACATCAAGGCCTATTTCAAGCGGGGCAAGGCCCACGCGGCCGTGTGGAATGCCCAGGAGGCCCAGGCTGACTTTGCCAAAGTGCTGGAGCTGGACCCGGCCCTGGCGCCTGTTGTGAGCCGAGAGCTGCGGGCCCTGGAGGCTCGGATCCGGCAGAAGGACGAAGAGGACAAGGCCCGCTTCCGGGGCATCTTCTCTCATTGACAGGGGCGCTTGGCCCTGCCTTACCTGCCAAGCCACAGCTGCCGCCGCCAGCCCTCCTGCCCCCGCTCCGCCATGCTTCTGTGTATATAAAAACCTTTATTTATCTCTCTCTGAGTCTGCTGAGCTGGTCCACTGGGAGAGCCAGGTCATTACCTGGCATTTTCTGGTACTTGGGTGGCCGTTGGGAGGCAGAGAATCAGGGTTCAAATCCTAGCCCCCCCACCTGCCAGCTCTGGGGCTTCAGTGTCCCTGTGAGAGAAATTATGACAATGGGCTCTTTCACCAAGGTAGGGGGAAGTGTCTCTTGCTGGCCAGGGCTGGGGTGCCCCGGGAGCCTCCAGTCTTAAGGAGAAGATGAAGTGGGTACAGGCCAGGGAGCTGGGCGCCTGAGGGAGGTGGTCTCCTGGTGCTGCCCTCCCCTTCCAGCCTTGGATCCCGTGGTCTCCTGGCCTCGGTGTCTGGGGACGGGGTTTCCATGAGAAGCCATACTGGGGCCAAGGTAAGCAGGGTTGGGCTGGGGTGGGTGGACTGTCCAGGAAGAGGAGAGGGTGAGACCTTTTGAGGGCCAGGCCCCCATCCTGACCCTGCCCGTGACCTGGATGGCCCTGGGCGCATGCTTCGTGACACCTTTTGAGGGCTGGGCTCCCATCCTGACCCTGCCTGTGACTTGGATGGCCCTGGGCGCGTGTCGGCCTCTCTGTGCACATTGGTGTCCCCTGTTGAACTGGAAACTGGGCTGGCTGCCCTGTGGTGCCAGGCACAGGGTGAGTGGGTGGGATGCAGGTGGCGTTTATTTTCATGGATTTATACACACTGGAAAAGCCTCTGTGCCTATGCCCACGCCCTCCTCCCTCCCCCCGGCGCTGGGTCCCCTCATTTGAAAGGGAAGTAACACCGAGGGGCACACGGAAATGCAGGGTATGGGGCTGGGGGGCCAGCATTGGGGCCAAAAGTCTGGGCTCCCAGCCTCCCACACACAGCCCCTTGGGCCCCTCAGGTGTGTCAATAAATAATCCAGGTCCTGGTGTGCTGTGGGCCTCACTCCTCGCTGTCCAGCTTCAGGCTGATGCTCCGTGCCTTGCCCCTTGCCAGGGTGGTGGGTGGTGTTCCTGGGCCCTCGCGCTCTGCCTGGCTGGGGCCCCTGGAGCGAAGCAGCTGGCTCTGTTTGCGCAGGAAGTCCACAGGGGCGGCCACGCCATAGCTGCTCTTGGCCAAGGCAGCCCTCGGGGGTCCGGAGGAGGCATGTGAGTGCGAGCCCGCTTCCAGCTGGCCCAGGTGTGCCACGTAGCCATCTGACAGGAACTGTGGGCACAGGTGGGCAGGGATGAGGGGGTGCTGGCCAGGGGCCCACACGCTGCCCTCCCCGGTCCTCCAGAGGCACCTGAGGCAGGCTGGGGGACTGGTGGCAGGCTCGGCACAGCCTAAGGCGAAGCCTTCTCAATAGATAGGACCCCAGGCTGGGAGCCAGGGCACCTCAGCTGTGCTCCCACCTCTGCCATTCTCTGGGCCTCATTCTCCTCATCTGGAAAATGGGTCTTAGAGGAAAAATACCAGCAACCAGTGTTTAGCCAGCACTTGCTTTGTGCCCAGCTCAGTGCCTGCTGATGTGTAGTAAATGATGTGATCTTTATAAGCTGACATGGGCAGTGCCATGGTCATTTCCATTTACAGATGGGAAACTGAGGCTCAGAAGCGTCAGGCCCTTGCCCAGAGCCATGGCGGAGTGGAAGCAGTGCCCAGGGTTTTCAGCACACTGCAGCATGGGTTGTCCCCGCTGGCCTGCCTGGCAGCCAGTAGCTCAAGCTGCTCGTGACCCTTGTCCTAGGAGGATCCCAGGTTCCCCAGAGGCCGGTCAGGCCTTTTCACAGCTGTCCCAGAGCAGGTGGTCCCTAAGGCCTGGGACTCAGGCTCCTGCTCCCTGAGGTCCTGTTCCAGGCCTTCACTTGGCCCTCACCTGGCACTGCGCTTGTAGCTTTCGCACCACGCGGCCCACGATGTAGGTCTGGCTGGGGGACAGGCCCAGCGCCGCATATACAGCCACGTCTTTGGGAGACCCATAACCAGCCACGATGTTCAGTTCTACCTGTGGCGGGAGACGCCAATCAGCTGTCCCAGGGGCGGAGCCATGCAACTGGGGGCGGGGTCTGTTGGGCTTCCCCATATTGTTCTGAGGGTGGGGCCAGGTAGACGAAGGCGAGGACAGGTCCCAGTACCAGGGGAACAGGGGCGGGACCAGCTGCATCTCCCTAGTTGCCCTTAAGTACATGGGGCCCCTCAAACTAGGCGGGCAGGACCATAGGGGCCGCTGCAGTCAGGCAGGGCCTGGGCCGATGGGTGGGACCAGATGGGTCTCCGCTGGTGGTGGGGCGGAAGGAGAAGCGGGGGTGGGGTCAGGACCCACAGCCTCCCCGGCCGCCGCACCTCCTGCACCAGGCTCTGCAGAAACATTGCCTTCTGGCGCAGCGGGTCGTGGGTGAGGCCGTCGCAGAAGGAGACGACTCCGTGGGGGAAGTTGTGCTGCGACAGCCAGGCCACCACTCGGTGCTTCTGCATATCTGGCCGGCCCGTGACGTACACGATCAGGTAGCCCGTGTCCTGCCAGTGCCTGCGGGGTGGGGCAGCGGTCAGCTCCGACGGCCGGGATGGGGGGCGGTCACCACGGTGAGCTGGGTGGTGGTGGCGGTGGCGGCTCCTACCTGACCACATCCACAGCGCCAGCGCGCACCTTTGGGTCGCTGCCCATGATGGAGACGCTGGCGGTGAAGGAGCCGTCGATGCTGAAGACCACGGCCTCCGTGCCGCGGGCCACCACAGTCAGGCAGCATTCGGCGTAGGTGTGGTCGCCCCTGCGGCCCACGGGGCGGGGCGTGAGTGGCGCGGGGCGAGGCCTGGCGGAGCCCCCCCGCAGAGGCCCGGCCAGCCGCGCTCACCTGACCACCATGCGCACCGGGTAGACACCGATGCCCAGCGTGCGCTCTGGGGGAACTGGGAAGGTGAGGCGGCCCGAGCTGTTGGTGACCTCGGTGCCAAAGTGGATCCACTTGCCAGACAGCGGCTGCGTCATGATGTAGACATCCACCTGGAAGGGGGAAGGGGCGGGAGGTCCATGGGGGCCCCATGTGGAGGAGGGCAGAGGCAGGGCTGTCAGGGATGGGTGGGTCTAGGAGCTCAACGACCAGGGACCTGGAGCTGTTCCAAGGACAGGAGGTGGGGCCGTGGGACCAGGGGGCCAGGGCCTCTGGGTCCTGACCTTCTCTCCTGTGAGCGTGACCACGTCCAGGGGCCCGTACATGAAGCGCCCGCTCAGCACCTGGGGGCGGCCCTCGCACACCACCGTGTCACTAGCCCGGTGGTTGGAAGTGACGTTCTGTTAGGAGGAGAGGGCGTGAGTCAGCGGCCAGGATAGGATGGGGATGGTTGGGGAAGGAGCGGGTGAGGATCCACGCGCACACATCGGGGTCAGATCCTCGCGTACACATCGGGGTCAGATCCTCGCGCACACACCAGGGTTGGGGCCTGAGGCCACAGGGTACAGAGGGAAAAGGGCGAAGGGGGATGGGGGTGGGGAGGGAGGGAAAGGGGAGGCACACTTTCGTGGACCCGGGCCTGAGATCCTGTGCGTGGGCTGCGGCTCCAGGGGCAGGGCGGTGACAGGATGGGATGCAGAGGATGAGGCCAGGTGAGGACCAGCGCAGATCCAGACCCCAGACCCCAGACCCCAATGTGTGCAGAGGACGGGGAGGGGGCGGGGAGACCAGCGGTTCCCAGGGGCCGGGCTAGGGCAATGACGTGGGGCTAGGACCTCAGGGGCGGGGCAGGACTGGGAGAGAGTTGGGTTGGCTTGGCCCTGAGGGGGCGGGGTGGTAGGGGGAAGAGGCAGGGCCTCGCGGGAGAGGGGGCGAGGGGCAGGGCACTTACCCGGATCTTGACCTGCGTGCGTTTTCGCTGCCATTTCTCCCTGGGGAAGGCAGGGCTGTAGATGGAGGGCTCCTCGCATTCCGCCACCTGTGGCCGCTCCTTCTCGATCACCTGCGAGGGCCAGCGGGCAAGGCCTTGTTGAGGGGAGGGAGGACTACCTCTCCCCAGGCCCACAGTAGTCCATCCTCCTCCCATTCTCATCTCCCATTCCACGTTCCCAGGCTCACCTGGCGTAGGATGAACGCCACGACGTCGGCGGACTCCCAGTAGCTCGCGTGGAAGAGGTGGGGCAGCGTGACCGTGGGAAAGGCGGTGAGCGCCTCGGGGCAGTACAGTGAGTAGTCAATCCGCTTGGTCCCCCACCAGCGCTCCAGGACTACGAGGCCATGGGCAGCGAGTCAGGATGGCCTCCTGCCCCGTACCCATTTGCCTGGGGGCTGGGTGCTCCTCCCTCCCTTTCACCCAGTCTGCTCTTTGCCAAGTCCAGGCTGGGTGCTGGGTGAAAGGGTTTCTCAGCTGGGCTTGGGAGGTGGTATCCGGGTCTCCCCCACCCCCACGCTGGACTGCCCAGGCTGTCTTAACTTACTCTTAACCACCTCGCTGGTGGTGCTGGGGGCGGCTGGCTGGGCGGGGGGCTCAGTGCCTAACTCACTGCCCTTCCAGAAGGCACCACTAGTAGAGGTGGGTGTTGAGGGCACCAGCATCTCCAGCTCCTCCAGAAAGAGGCCAGAGTGCATCTGCAGAGTGTCGGCTGGGAGAGGGAGGGCAAGCTCAGCAGGGGCTGGCCGGGTGGCTCTCCTGTCTTCTCACCCGGGACTCCCCACACCTTCGCCATCTTCCCTGTGGCCCCTCATGCCAGGACCTGGCTGAGGCTGCACTGTGGCATTCTCTCCCCTCAGCTAGACCAGTGGCCAGGTGCATTCCTGCCAGAATGCCTGTTGCCACTGCCCCAAACAGTGCACACCTGTGCCCAACACAGGCCCGCTTGGCCCATGCACACCTGGGCATGCCCCCTAATACATGCCTGCAGCGCACCCCCACAGATGCAGCAGGACGCACAGCAGCGCACCAGCATCATGCTGCCAGGGGCCACCTTAGCTTGGCTAACCTCCCCCACCCGACTTCTGGGCCCAGATGGTGAGAGGATCCTGGGGATCCAGACCCCCACAGGGGAAGGGGCTCCTGGTCCTGGGAATGGTGGCCTGAGAGGTTTCCCATATTGTGGGAGCCGCCTCATGCCTTCTGCTACCTCCTCCCTCCCTGTGGGTGCCCTCCTCCTCCTCCCCTTTATCTTGTTTGGGGGTATACCCAGCAGCAAGGATGAGCCGTCTCCCAGGGGAAACTTCTGGTAGCGTGGCACAGTCAGTGGGGCGATGGCCTGGAACTGTGGGGCCAGCAGGGGCTCGAGGCGTGAGGCGCAGGGGTCAGCAGCGTGAAAGAGGTTATAGATCTGCTCACAGGCTGGGCGCATCTGGGCCACTGGGTACCCAGAAGATAGAGAAAGATTGTGGGGTGGGGGTTTCAGCTGGGCACTCTGGGAGATAGGGGTGTGGGAGTGGCACCCTGATGTCCGATGTGACCCTGAGCCAGCACTTCCCAAACTATACTCTCCGGGAAGTCAGTAGGGCCCTGCTTAAAGTGAGACAGGGGCAGGGCGTGGTGCCTCATGCCTGGAATCCCAGTACTGTGGGAGGCAGAGGCACGCTGATCACTTGAGGTCAGGAGTTCAAGACCAGCCTGGCCAACATGGCAAAACTCCACCTCTACTGAATCCCAGCACTGGGAGGCAGAGGTGGGTGGATCACCTGAGGTCAGGAGTTTGAGACCAGCCTGGCCAACATGGTGAAACCCCATCTCTACTAAAAAAAAAAAAAAACTACATAAATTAGCTGGCCATGGTGGCAGGTGCCTGTAATCCCAGCTACTTGGGATGCTGAGGCAGGAGAATCGCTTGAACCCTGGAGGTTGGAGGTTGCAGTAAGCCAAGATTGGGCCACTGGCACTCCAGCCTGGTGAGAGTGAGACTCTGTCTCAAAAAAAAAAAAAAAAAGTGCTGAGAAGAGGGCAGAGGCTTCGATTTGCTGTCATGGTCCAGGAGGAGGTGTTTCCTGTGCGCCCGCTGGACCCCTTCTTGTGCAGAACATTGCTCGGGTGTGAAGCTCCTCCCAGTGGCTTCGGGAGACTCACCCTTGGCGAGTCCCTTCTTTCTGGGCCTCAGGCTCCCCTTCTCTAGCCAGGCCTTTGAGTTAGTACAGTGGGGAAGTTGCCTGTGCTTCGGATGAGTGGGAAGGCCAGGGGAGGTGGAGAAGGAAGGGGCAGACAGAGACTAGAGGCGCCCCCGCAGCCCCTGGGGCTCACCCTCCAGGGCGGGCATCACAGTTTTGCGCAGAGCCAGCACCAGGCCCAGTGGGGAGCCGAAGAGGAAGAAGCCAGAGACCTTGAAGTCGAGGCGGGCAGCGCTGCTGGGGCCGTCAGGTGCCTCGGAAGTGGCAGCAGGTGGGCAGGAGGCTGTGCTTGCCCGCCGGGGCTCCCCGGAGAAGGCGGTTGCTGAGGCTGCCTGAAGGCTGTAGGGGAGGAGGGCTGCTCAGTGCTGCTGCCTCTGTAGTCCAGCATGTGCCCAGGGCAGGAGTGATGGGGCAGGGACGTCACCTGTTCTGACAGCCCTCAGGCTCAGGACTGGCCATGTCGCTGGTGATGCGCTGGGCAAGCAGGGCTGAGGGTTCTGGGCTGGCCCGACCCAGCCTTTCCATGCCATCTGCCAGGGGGTCCCGCACTGGGCCGACCTCCGGAGAGAGCAGCTCATTGTTCTGGATGGAACAGGGGACAGAAACATCCTCAGGCCTGGGACCATTCGAATTTTACTTACTTCAAAGCGAGGAGGCTTAAGGATTGGGCAGAGCAGAGTTCCAGAGAGGACATGAACTGGCGGGGCAGCAGAGGACCTGCCTGCTGGCAGAGGGGTTGCCATTCCAGGGGGCAAAGACCTAGAGATGGAGAGGGACTCCCCGCTCCTCAGGAGGCTGGGTTTGGCTATACTGACCATGCTTCCACGGCGGCTGCTGCCCCGACTCCCGGTGCCCACGTTGGCACTGTGGCAGAGGGCGTCAAAGCCCAGGATGCCACCAACACCGTCTCCAATCAGCACCACCTGCATGGGAGCAGGGGTACCATCAGGAGAGGCTTATCCTCACCCAGGACAGGCCACAGGGCGGGCTGCAGTGGAGGGCAGCAGATGGAATGTCCCTAACCACTGACCTGCCCACAGAAGCCAGTGCCCTCAGGGGAGCGCAGGAAGGCTGAGTAGGCCTGGTTGGTGCGGGCAATGACGGTGGCCATGGCGCCCTGGTAGCGGGAGGACGAGGTGGCCAGCAGTGGCAGGGCGGCCAGCGGAATGTGGTCTTGGGAGCGGGACAGACTGTCACCATCGTGGCTGTAGGGGCTCAGGCTGCAGGAGGAGGGAATATGGTGGTGAGTGGGGGGCTTCCAGACCCACTCCTGCCACCCAAGTTCCCTGGGCCTGCTGGCAAGCTCTGGCTCTGTGGGTCCTTTGTGGGGAGTATCAGTCCCAAGAGGAAATTGAAATGGAGGCATTCCCCAGAACAGGTCCAGCCATGCGAGTGACAGACCCAGGTGTCTGACTTCCTGATCCCTTCCCCCACCTCCTGCCCCAAGGCTTCCGTGATCCTAGGAGTTCCCCACCCTTCCACCTGCGGCTAGTACTTGGAGACAAGGGCGTAGGCGGCGGCGCAGATGGGTGGACAGGGCACCAGTCGCAGAGCCACGTGGCCCAAGGCCTCAGGGAAGTGGATGCGGGTGACAGCCTCGAAGGCCGAGCTGAGTGTCTGCACATCCGCTTGCTTGGAGTTGGTGTCTCCAGGGCCTGAGTCCAGGATGTTGCCGCTGTGCAGGATGAGGAAGAGGGCGTGGACTGCGCATGCCTCAGCCCCCAGCTCCCCAGCTCCATCCGGGCCCTGGGGGGCACAGTGGGGTGCCATGGGTGTCACAGCAGTGGCCAGGCCAGTGAGTAGGGGGAGTTTTGACATAGGGTGGCTGACCGTACTCGCCTCTGAGTCCCTGGGTGCTTGGGCCCCGTCCTCAATGCCTTTAGCTGCCTCGGCTCCAGGCTCTGTAGCGCAAGGAAAGCCAGTGAGAAGGATGGAGAGGACCGCGGGGATCCCCCCATCTGGCACCTCAGGCACCCCAGTTCCGGTGTCTGCCTGAGGGCTCAAGTCGCTGCCTTCCTCTAAACTTCTCCCACCAACCCTCCCAGGTCAGTCTGCATGTCCTGGCCTTTGCTCCGATGGTCCTACTGCAGTCAGAGCCGCCTCTCCACACAATGCCTGTTTGCCTGGCAGACTGCTCAACCCTGCCCTGCCCAACACGGTAGTCATTAGCCATTAAAGTGGCTATTTAAATTCAAATGAATTAAAATATAATGCATAAAAACTTCAGTTCCTCAGTCACACTAGCCCCATTTTCAGTGCCTGAGAGCCAGTGTGGCTGGTGGCTGTTGCCTTGGGCAACACGGACCTAAAAGTTCTGCTGGACAGCACCGGCCCAAGCCTTCCAAAGCCAGCAGAAACATCACCTCTCCTGTGAAGGTTTCAGGAAGTCCAAATTAATTCCTTCAGTCTTTGTGCTATGTGTGAATCTTGACTACATTCTAATCATCCATCTTTCCGCTCACCCATCCATCCATCCACCCACCGAACCACCTATTCATCCATTTATCCATCCCCCCACCAAACCATCCATCCATCCGTTTATCCACCCATCCATCCATTCATTTATCCATCCATCTACCCATACAACCATCCATCCACCCATCCATCCATTTCTCCATCCATCCATCCACCCACCCATCCATTTATCCACCCAACCATCCATACATCTATTTATCCATCCATCCATCTACCCATTCATCCATCCATCCATCCATCCACCCACCTACCCATCCATCCATCCATTCACCCACCCATCATTCATTATTCATCTGTGTATTTAATGAGCACCTCTTCAGGTGGACTTTCATTTTAAGATGCCATTAAACTTGTGGCCTGCTGTACGTGGGTGCTGGGGCCGGTATCCTAGGTGGGATCAGGATCTTTACCTGACGTCCCCTCTGCCTCCATTGGGGAGGCAAAGGCGTCAATGAAGTCATTGGAGTTCCACTTGGTCATCTCCTTGGGGAAGACCTCCTCACTGTCCGAGAAGCCTTCTGAGGGGACAGGGGGCTGTGTCATGGTGTGGAAGGAGCTGCTGGGGGACAGCCCCACTCCCAAAAAGGGCCTCGGTGCTGACCGTGGGCATCAAAGAACTCTTCCTCGGAGCTGTTCTCGGAGTCTCGGGCGATGTTCTGCATGCGCCACTCGGACAAGCTCTGGGGAGACACAGCCCCTGCCGGGCCAGCTCTGCCTCAGCCTCAGCCCGGGAACCCAGCCTGGGGATGGTGGCTCCCCCATCCCTGTGCCCCAGCCTCACCTCCATGTTGGGATGAGTAGGAGGAACGGGAAGATGAGGACCACTGCTTCCCAAAGCTGGCATCAGGGGAGGCATCCGGGCCAGGGGGGGCCTCAGGCCCATCGGGGATGCCAGTGTTGCTGGTCCCAGACCGGGCCTCGGTGCTTGGTTTCCCCGGGGGCTGGGCCTCGGGCCCCTCACTGCCTGTGTTGCACTTGGCCATGCGCTGGGCCAGCATTCGAGCAGTCTCCTCTTCCAGTGCCCGGATGTCAGCCATGCTCAGCTCTGTCCACTCGTCCTGCCAGCACCAGGCCTGGCGGTGGGCCCGCAGCATCACCCGACGCAGACCTGCAGGTGCCCAGGCATCAGAACGGTGCCCCTCCCCCTGCTTCCCTGCCACCGCAGCCACATGCCCAGCCTTGAGGTTGGGTAATGGCTCCCCTGGGCACACCACCCACCCAGAGCCACAAAGTAGGGCAGGGCCAGTACAATCCAGGAATGGGAGTGGAAAGTGGGGCATTTGTCTTCCTGCCTGACTCCCTCCCTGCCCACTGCCTTTTCTGTCTCTCTGCACACCCTAACTCTCAGCACTGTCCCCACCCCATCACTCCAGAAGCAGGGACTAATGCTTGTTCTTGCTTTTGGCTGGCTTCCTGTTGACTTCTGAGGAATTGTTAACAGTTAATGAAATTGTTGATGGTTAATGAAGGTGTTAACAGTTAATGGAAGTGTTGGCACTCAATGAGCGTTGTAGCGAAAGATGATACCCATTCTGGGATATTTTTATCTTAAGCAGAAGAATAAAGTTAGAAACTCTTAAATATCTAGGAAATAAAGGAATGATGGTTGAATGATAATTATAAACCTCTGCAAGGAGATATATCAGAATCTTAGTAGTGGCGCTGTATGTGGGTGATTTTAATTTTCTTATTTGTGCTTTTTGGTATTTTTCCCAAATGCAAGACAAGGAGGCCACATTATTCTCTAAGCTGAATTTCCTCACCTGTAAGATGGGAATAGTCATCGTTATTACCTGGTGGTGGTGTGGGTGTTAAGGGAGAGCTTGCACAGAAAGCGATTAGCAAAGGGTCTGAGTGCTGCAATCACTGTCAGTATCAGCTCTTCAGATCTGACCCAACCTCTTCCTCATTTACCAAGGAGAAATTGAAAGTGCAGAGATGGCCAGTGGCTTGCTGGAGGTACCATGGGGGGCAGTAGTGGGACAGAAGCCAGGCCACTGGTCTCCCCCACTAGGGACCATCCCTTTGTGTGCAGATGACCTGGGCGCTGAGGCAGGGCTGAGCTGTAAGCATGATGGGGTGAGGCTGAGGGGAGGTGTGGGACTGGGGTTCCTGGACACCAGGGCCAAAGGCTGGAATCCTAGAAACTGGGAGTGGGTGGGTGGGGGATCCCAGAAAGAAAGACATCGGAGTCCCAGCCTCAGCCTGCACTCCTTAGCATGCTGCCAGTTGGAGCTGGTCACCTTCCTGAGAGTCTCTAAGTCTCACCCAACTCACAGGATGATGGCGAATCTTAGAATCTTAATGGAAGCAGCAGCATTTCTGAATGTCAGAGCCAGCATGGACCTTGTAGATCACATTACCAGCTTCCTGCTCTGTGGATGCCCGGCTGGGCCGTGCGGCCACCTCTGCCCCAGTGCTCCCTACCTCAGATGGAAATGACGGCTTCTGGCTTCTGTGTCCCCAGTGGATGGGAGCCTCCCTGGCCCTAAACACGGGGTCTGGGGCATGCTGGGTCAGTGGGGCCTCCCGTGGCTGGGTGCTCACCTACATCGTGGATGAACTGCTCGATCTTGGCCTGCATGCCCCAATAGCGGAACTCAACCTTGCACAGCTTATAGGCGCACATAAGGGGTCCTGTCTGCGCCGCTGTCCGCGCCCAGTCCTCAGCCAGTGGCCCTCGGCCTGTCTTGACCGAGCGGTACAGCCGGGGGTCCTCTTCTGCTTTGTACTCGCCTGGGGCCACTGCATCCCGCACGATGTCGATGGTGTCTAAGGGAGTTTGGCAAGTATTGAGCAGTGCCAGTCCCTTTGAGCCCCTGCTCCTGGCACCCTCTTGGGACTGGGTGACAGCTCCTGTCCTCTTGCAGATAGGACAGGAGGCCTGGAGAGGGCTGGGACTTCTCAGAGGCTGCCCGCTGAGGCAGGTGGGAGCCTGAGGGGGCGCCAGGGTCCTCCCATAGCTCCAGGCCTCACCCAGGATGCGCTGTCTCCTCTCAGCCCCACTCAGGTTGAAGACATTCGGCTGTTGTCCCCCATCAGGCAGGTAATAGGTCTCAATTTCAATGGAGAATTTCTCCACGAAGGGGCAGGTATACCTGGGCAGAGGGCATGGGTGAGGCTCACTGCTGTACTCACCAGGGCTGCTCCCCTCCGGCCCCGGACCATGCCCGCCTCACTCGCTCACCGGGTTCGAGTGTAGGGGTAGGCATTCCAGGATTCCTCTTCTACCTGCAGGGCAGCCTTGGGCAGCAGTGCCCGGAACCAGCCTGGGATGTGGGAGCCCACGTGGTACACCTTATGTGTGTACTGCCCGCTGCCCCCGGGCCCATCTGTGTAGGGCCGGTTGGCCAGGATCTCCACGCCGCTGCCCTCACCACTAGACTCTTCCCGGCTCTTTTTCTGTGGCCCAAGGCAAAGCAGAACAGGGAGCTCAGCCCCAGCTCAGCATCTGGGATCCCTAGTTCAGCTGGGTGCTCTGCACAGCTCTGGGGGGCCCTGGTCCCAGCCTTTCCAATTCCCTGAAACCAGACCTGCCCCACCGAAGCTCCCTGGGATCAGAATCACAGGTGGTACCCAGTCCGCGTGGGCTCAGCAACCCAGCACTCAACTCAGTCATTCAAGTATTCATTCAGTGTCTGCTCTACTCCCAGTGGTGTTTGGGATTATATCAATTGAGATATATTGATGAATAGTACAAAGACCCCTCTCATTGTGGAACTTACATTCTAGTGGAAGGAGATACACAAAAGGAAAAATCAAATTATATGGTGTGTTAGAAGGTGCTAAGTGCTATGGGAAAAGAAAGCCTAGTGGGGTATGGGTGATCAGGGTTGGGGGCTGCAGTTTTGATCAGATAGTCAGGGAAGGCCTTGCTAAGAACACAATGTGACCATGGCTTGAACACGACTTTAAAGAGGTGAGGTGGGAGGGAGCACTCAGGGCAGGGGAAGCCAGGGCAGCCCTGAGGTGGGAGCACATCCTGGATGTGCTCAATGGTGGCAAGGAGGCTGGGCTGGCTGGCAAGAGAGAAGGGACAAGGAGACGAAAAGGGGTCTCCAGTTCTCAGAGGCCCTGCCCCTGCCTCCTCCCTCTCTGGAAGGCCCTAGCTGCCTCCGAATCCCAGCTCCTGCCACACCCCTCATAGCTTGAGAGCCCCCAGATCCTGCCTTCTATGGCTCTGGGGCCCAGTTGGCCTTCTCAAACCCGAGGGTCCAGGCCCTCTTGCTTTATAAGACTCTGGTCCTGCTGTGCTGGAGACAGATCTGGAGCGGACTCTGAGACCCTGCACCAACCTGGCCACCGCTGAGGGCCTGCCCTGGCCCACTCTTCTCACTGCCCAAGCCCAGAGCCCCCTTGCCCTGCAGTCCTTGCTGCCCTGTCTCTGCCCCAGGTTTGGCGCCTGGTCCTCACCCCATCTCCCTGACCTCCGGGTGTGGCCGGGACCCTGCACCTCTCCAGACCCCCTCCCGCCCTCCTCTGCCGCAGAGGCCCCCCTCCTCATTCTTGCCGCCTCCTGGGCGCCTTTTCCTTCCCCGATGGGATTACAGATCCTCAGGAGGATTACAGGAGATCAGAGGAGGGTTGGGCTCTTAGCGGGTGGGAAGCGCCACTCGGCCTTCCTGCCCTTCTACCCACAGCCCTTCCCCATCCCTGCATCCGAAGGGGGGCCTCTCTCGCCTCCTCCGGGCTTCCAGTGGGTCCCAGCCCAGTGGGTCCCAGCCCTGAGCTGGCGGGGTCGGCGGGGCTCCACCCCTTGCCCAGGCGCCTTCTCCCCGCGGCCCTCACCTGGATCATGTAGAGCTGGGCCACCTGGTACTCGTCCAGGCTCATGGGCAGCAGAATGTGGTATTCCTTGATGAGCATCCTGAAGGCGCTCGGCGGGCCGCGCGCGGCCTCCACTCCAGCTCCTGGCGCAGGGCACGGCGCGGCCGTCAGTGCCGGGAGGCGGCGCGCGGTCCCGAGCCCAGAGCGCCCGCAGAGGGGCTCGGGACACGGGACCCCATGCCCGGGCCCGCCGCGGGGGAGGCAGAGGCGAGCCCAGCGCCACCGCCCGCTCCGCCGGGGCCCGGAGCTGCAGCGAGGCTGAGCGCTGACCTCTTTTTCGCGCAGCCCCCGCCCCCCGCCCGCCCGTCGCCAAGGCAACCGCGCGCTGACGCGGGCCCCCCGGAGCGCCAGGCTCCGGCCGGCGGGCGGGAGGGCCACCTCGCCTCTCCCGCTGCGGCCGCGTCTTAATCCTGGGAAACAGCATCCCTCGGGGGCGCGCCCCCCGGAGCCCCGGGGCCCCTCCTTCCGGGCCCGCCTTCCGCGACCGGCTCCTCGGGGACCCGCCCACTGCATCCCCTTCCCGGTAGAGTCGACAGGGTCCCGGGTCCCCCACTCTCGGACGTTCACCTAGAACCTTGTTCCCCTGGTGTCTCTGCGCGGAGTGGCCCCGTGCGCCCAGCATCTCTGCCAGGTTCCCCCACGCCCTGCACCCGAACCTACCTTCCGGGACCAGGAATCCCCTCCGCCCCTCAGATCTGTCTTCCTCTTGCCCATCGAGGGCAGCAGGGTCCCCGACCTCCCCCTCCCAGCATCCTTCCTGGACCCCTGGCCCTTGCCGGCTTTCCACGCGCCTAGGCAGCCACCCCGTCCTCCTCCCAGGCGGTGACCCCTCCTCAGGCTGAGGTCAGAGTGGCTCCACTTGGTATCCCACGAGCCCTGGCCCTGGAGACCTGCTCCGCCCACCCGCACCCCGGGCTGGCACCTCGGTTCCGCTGCAGGCACCCCTCCATCCCCCACTCGCACCCTGCGCGCAAGCTAGAGGCCCCGTTGTCCCCACTTCCCTCTGCTCTCCGGCCTCCCGGTCCCCTGCCGCGCTCTTGGCCCGCCTGCCGACGTCCCGGCTCACCTCTAGCTTGAGGCGGGCGCCCCTCACCCAGCCCGGGCAGGGCCAGCCGGCCCGTGGGTCGGAGCCCGGAGCGCCCCCAGCCCCGGCCTCGGGTTCCAGCGGTGGCCGGACCCTCCCGAGGCGCAGTGCCGGCCCATGGCCCCGACCTTCCTCTCGATCCGCCCGCCGGCGCCCCTGCCGTCCCTCCCCGCCGCCCGCCGCGTCACTGCGGCCGCCCCGCCCCCTTCCTGGGCCCGGCCTGGCCCTCCCCACCCTGGCGGGGTCCCCGCAGCCCCGCCTGCAGCGGAGGCAGGGAGACAGGCCCCTGCCTTCCTTCCCCCGGGCAGTGAGGAATAGGCATTGCCTAAATTTTGTTTAGTCCCTTAGTCCCTCTGTTTTGTTTGGGGTCCCTAAAGACTCGTAGTTCCTATCTCCACCCTGGCCCGGCCCTCCTGTGTGCAGTGAAGGGGTGGAGTTTGATATTGTGGGGGCGTGTCCCAGGCCCACTCTCCTCTCCTCACCCTCTACAGTCCTTGGACTTGGGACCCAGGGTAGTGAAAATGCCTCCCCACCAAAGTCTAGGCAGACGCTGGTGGCTCTGATGTGCCTCCACCTAGGGCTGAGCTCTAGGGCCCCCTGGGCCTCTACAGTCACCCAGCTACACACCCAGGCAGAAGCGGGCTGTCACTCTTGAGTGGCTGGGCTAGCCCCTGCGAGGTGCCACAAAGCCTCCCACACCTCTGCCTTCCGGGTCCACAAGTCCAGCGACCCAGCCACCCGGAGTCTAGGCAAAGGGTGAGGCACCCTAAGGAACCCCAAGGCTGGGCTCCTGGGATTGCGCCCAGCCTGCTACAGGTGCTGCGGCGGTGACGGCAGCACCCGCCAGCCTCTCCGCTTGACTCTGAGGCCAGTGCTGGAAGCAGCAGTGCGCATTCTCTCTGCGGAATCAGAGACCTTCAGGGCTGATTCAGAGACTGGGGTGTTGTCAGGGCATTAGAGCGTGTAAGGGAGTGGCTTACGTGAACTGGCATTTCCACGCTGCCAGGCATCACCGCCAATCCAGAGGAAGCGCCCTCCAGGCCCAGGCTGCCCACAGCGCCAAGGGCTGTGGAAGCAGCCAGGCCCTGCTCTGCCCCCTGGTGGCACCACAGGAAGGCCTAGGGCTCTCAGCACCAGGGCTGGGACAGGAGAGGGCCTGGGTCCCACAGGAGGCCTGTGGCCCACAGAGGCAAGTCAAACCCCGTTCAGTCACACCCTCCCCACCCCTAGTCTCCTCTTCCTTCTCTGCCTGGCCCACCCAGGCTTAGCTGAAGAACCAGACCCAGAAAGGCTCAGAGCTGAGAGCAAACTCCAAATCATCTTTTATTAATATAAAAAGGGCATATTTAGCAAAAGACACACAGAGAAAAGAGTCACTATGGCCCAGGACACAAGGCAAGCAGGTGCCAGGCCTGAGCCCCTGCTGGGAGAGAGGGAGGCTCGGGACGAAGTGGGAGAAGTGCTGGGAGGGGCTGAGCAGTGGGGGCCACAGAAAGTTCCGGTGGGCAACACTGTCGGCAGGTCATGGGCGCGACTCACAGGGACCTCGCTGCTAACTCTTGTTGTGGGGGGGCGTTCTTAGTGCTGCCACCTGGAGTGAGAGCCGCCCTTTGGTTCCTGGAGGGCACCCACCAAGGGACACAGGACAGGAAGCCCAGGATAGTTAGTGCAACTCGGGATGATGGCCAGGGAGAAGCGGGTGCTCTGCAGTGGCCGGGAAAGGTCCAGACGCTGAGGCCGAGAGGCTTCTTGTTACGTGCGGGCGTTCCGCTCTGTCTCCGCCAGGCACTCTCTGACTAGGGCCCGGGCATGGATGATACCTGGGGGTAGGGTGGGGTATCAGCAACCCTCCAAAGCCCCACCTCCGCCCTCCAGAGGACCACCACTGCCTCCCCACTCCCTTTCCTTTCGAAGCAAGAGAAATTCAAATCTAATAATGGCGAGATGAGATTAGAGGTTTGGCTAATCCTCAAGGTGGCCCTGTTGAAATACAAATTCCCAGGCTCTTCCCTGGAAATGGACTCAATTTCAATTAAAAATACCTCTCTGCATAGTAATACTGGCCCTAGTCTAGGCGTGGCTCAGGTGGCCTCCAGATGTCCTTACTTCCCTAATGAAGGATAGTCCAGTGTCGGCTTCCCGAGCAGGGGAGCAGGGCAGGGCGGCCTGGCCTCGCTTACCTCTCTTCAGGCGCTCCATGGCACTCTTGCTGCCAGCATAGGTGGGCCGGATCTCTTTGCCCATCTCCTCTATGACCGACAGCAGGTCCGTGTAGGTGCTCTGGGAGCCCTGGGCGCCGGGTGGCTTCATCGCCTATGTCAAAAGAGAACAGGGCAGTGAACTCAGGCACCTGGCAGGGAAGGGAACTCCAGTCCCCATCCATAAGCAAGGCTTTGGCCCCACTCACCTGCACATAGCCCATGGAAGGTGGTCCAAAGTCGTTAAACAGCGGTCTGAAAGGGGCGGCGGCTCCTGGCACTGAGCCCGACGGCGACGGCACGCTTCCTGCAGCAACAGGCGCGAGTAAGAGGTCAGCGCTGGGCAGGGACGCGCCTCCCTGCTTTTCCAAGCCCAGGACCAGGTTCGCCCGATTCCCTCCAAAGGATGCTTCATTCCATGCTGATCAACTTCAGGGACAAATCCCTCCCCCTGTGCTCCACCTACAAGCCCTTACATGACCACGCCCATTTCACAGGCCAGCAAACTGAGGCTCAGCGAGGGGTAGGCGGCAGGCCCAGTATTGCAGAACTCAGGCCGTCTTCTCTTCGAGACCTCGACCGCCCGGCAGGCGAGCAGGGGTGGAGCTGGATCCTCACCTGTAGGGACCGGGGTGCCCGGCCCAGGGGTGCTGGAGCCAGGGGTGCTGCTGGGGGCGGGGGCGATGGGTTTGTAGGACATCCCCAACTCCTGGGCGCGGCGGACGCCAGCCGGCCGCTCCTCGGGGGTTGGCCGCCGGGCCGCTCAGCCGCGCTCCGATTGGCAAGCGGGCCGCACGCCCCTGGTAAATAGAGGTCTGGCCGGAAGGGCGAGCGGGCTCGAATGCTCCCTCACTCCCGATTGGCGCCTGAAGATGTCACTCGAGCCTCCTTATTGGACGAGACCTGCCCTAGCAGGTCGCAACCGCCGCCGATTGGCCTCCGCCTTCCGGACCTCGCACCTGTCTGCTCTGGATTGGGCGGTGGCTGCCGCCCTCCGCAATTGGCGAGTTCGCGGCCCGGGCCGGCGCGCTCTCAATCCGATTAGTCCCCAGGCCTTAGAGGCGGGGCCTCTGGAACCCGGACCCCGGGCTGGGCCGCCGGTTCGCGCCGAGGGGTCTTCCCGGACGCGGGCGCCACCCTTGCGCTTCACTCGCTCTGCTTCAGACGTCGGCTCCGCTCTGCCCAGTTTCGGCCCAGCAGGGGTTGCTGTCGCCGCCGCCGTCGCCGCCGCTGTGCGCGCCTATCCGCTCCCGGGGCCGAAGGACGCAGAGCTTTGACGTCCCGAGCCCCGCGCCCCACCCCGTGCGCTTTTACGTCACCTTTCACCGGTTCAACACCCTCTCCCCGATCTGCGCATGCGTCCGCCCGAGGCCTGCGTTTGTTCCCATGGCAACGGGCCCCACTTCAGTGCCGCCACGCGCCGCTCTTGCTGTGGCTTGGCTGGTCCTCAGGTCCAAGGGTGACCTCAAAGACCCCTTTGCCCGCACACCCAAGGCCCCGCGCCGCCGCCTCAGCTAGTGACAATGGCCGTAGGGCAAACCTGCGGGATTACTGTGTGGCGGGCCCGGACCAAACTGATCAAGAGCACCGACTGGAGCCAACCGCCTGGGTTCGAATCTCAGCACCACCCCCACTGGCGATTTCCCCCAGGCAAGTGTCTTGCCTCTATGCCTCAGTTTTGGGAAAATGACGATCTCATTGGGTTGTTGTGTGGATTAAGTGAATAGTCATAAAGTGCTTGTTTCATTCTCCGCCTTCCTGTCCCACTCCAGGGCCCCCATACCTTTCCATTCCACCACTCAGACGCCTCCTCTCAAATCTCACTCCCCACAAACTTAGACTTCAGACCCTCCTCCACTCACTAACCCTTTCTCCCCGGCTCCTTCCCCAAGCTCAAACTTCTCTGGCCTTATGTACCTTCATGGTCCCAGCTTTGTAGATCTTCATCTCCAGGATAGTCATTCATTCATTCATCCATCCAACAAACATGTTCTGGCCTGCGTTGGCTCACGCCTGTAATCCCAGTACTCTGGGAGGCCGAGGCGGGCAGATCATGAGGTCAAGAGGATTGAGACCATCCTGGCCAACATGGTGAAACTCCGTCTCTACTAAAAATACAAAAAATTAGTTAGGCGCGGTGGTGCGCGCCTGTAGTCCTAGCTACTCGGGAGGCTAAGGCAGGAGAATTGCTTGAACCCGGAGGTGGAGGTTGCAGTGAGCTGAGATCGAGCCACTGCACTCCAGCCTGGCGTCTGGCGAAAAAGCGAGCCTCTGTCTCGGGAAAAAAAAAAAAAAAAGAGGTCAGGAGTTCGAGACCAGCCTGGCCAATATGGTGAAATACAAAAGTTAGCTGGGCGTGGTGGCCGGCACCTGTAATCCCAGCTACTTGGGAGGCTGAGGCAGGAGAATCATTTGAACCCAGGAGGCAGAGGTTGCGGTGAGGCAGACGTTGCAGTGAGCCAAAATCGTGCCATTGCACTCCAGCCTGGGCGACAGGGCGAGACTCTCACAAACAAAACAAAAAAAACCATGTTCTGACTCCCTTGACTCCTTCCTCCGTCCCACATCTTGTGCCGAACACTGAGGTTACAGAAATGAACTGGCCATGGCCTCTGTACTCAAGGAGGTCTTATTCTCTGAGACAGACAGGGAAGCAGCATCTTTTTACACTGCAGTGAGACAGTGGCCACAGGGGAGACCCAGACAGGGTGCATTGGAACAGAGAAAGGGTCTGCTGGGTGGCATCACAGAAATCTTTCCAGAGCAGGTAGCATTTGAGTAGGTGGGGGCAGAAGTGGAGTTGGGAGGGGGCACTCCAGGTAGAGGGACTGGTGTGTGCAAAACCTTGGGAAATGGGAGAGCACAACGTGTGTTTGAGAAGCAGTGTTTGTTTTTGTTTTCTCTGCTGGAGAGTTCATTGTGGAGTGGGGGTGGAGCTGTGGAAATAACCGCAGGGGCAGGAGGGGACCTTAGGTGACCTGGATGTAAGGAAGCTGAGTTGACCAGAGTCCAGTGCTTCCCTAACTCCAGCCATTAGAAAAACGCCATCGATCTTGCCATCTGTTGAACATTTTCTTTGAATTAACTCACTTTAAAAAAATCTTAAATAGGAAAAGTAATAATGTCCATTTAATTGTGTACTCACTATTTATAGTTTTCGAATACATATTCAAATGCAACTACTGTTAAGGTGAAAAGGTGTTGATCAGGTCACCCAAGGTCTTACACTCCCTATGGGTGGCACTGAGGGTGCGCTCTCAAGAAATCTACTGTGGATAGTAGGTGAAGAGGAGCCACGGAGGGTCATGCCTCCTTTGGGAACCACCAAGCCCCCACTCCTTCTGTTACAGGAAAGGGGTCCGGATCCATATCCCACCAGAGGGTTCCTGGATCTTGTGCAAGAAATAATTTAGGGCAAGTCCATAAAGTGAAAGACAGTTTATTAAGAAAGTAAAAGAATAGCCAGGCACGGTGGCTCACGCCTGTAATCCCAGCACTTTCGGATGCCGAGGTGGGCAGATCACCAGAGGTTGGGAGTTCAAGACCAGCCTGACCAAAATGGAGAAACCCTGTCTGTATTAAATATACAAACATTAGCTGTCAGGGTGGTGCATGCCTGTAATCCCAACTACTGGGGAGGCTGAGGCAGGAGAATTGCTTGAACCTGGGTGATGGAGGTTGCAGTAAGCTGAGATTGAGCCATTGCACTCCAGCCTGGGTGACAAGAGCAAGACTCCGTCTAAAAAAAAAAAAGAAAGAAAGTAAAAGAATAAAAGAACGGCTACTCCATAGAGCAGCCCCAAGGGCTACTGGCTGCCCATTTTTATGGTTATTTCTTGATGGTATGCTAAACAAGGTGTGGATTATTCACGCCTCCCCTTTTTGGACCATATAGGGTAACTTCCTGACAGTGTCATGTTATCAGTTTCCTGATGGGAGTGTAGCAGTGAGGACGACTGGAGGTCACTCTCATCGCCATCTTGGTTTTGGTGGGTTTTAGCTGGCTTCTTTACTGCAACCTGTTTTATCAGCAAGGGATTTATGACCTGTACCTTGTGCTGACCGCTACCTTGTGCTGACCTCCTAGCTCATCCTGTGACTTAGAATGCCTTAACCATATGGGAATGCAGCCCAGTAGGTCTCAACCTCGTCTTACCCAACTCTTATTCAAGATGGAATGGCTGGCTGGGCGCAGTGGCTCACACCTGTAATCCCAGCACTTTGGGAGGCTGAGATGGGCGGATTTCCTGAGGTCAGGAGTTTGAGACCAGCCTGACCCAAAATGGAGAAACCCTGTCTCTACTAAAAATAGAAAAAAATTAGCTGGGCATGGTGTCGTGCACCTGTAATCCCAGCCACTCGGGAGGCTGAGGCAGGGGAATTGCTTGAACCAGGGAGTTGGAGGTTACAGTGAGCTGAGATCCCGCCACTGCACTCCAGCCTGGGAGACAGAACGAGACTCAGTATCAAAAAAAAGAAAGATGGAGTGGCTCTAGTCCACAGCCTCTGCCACTTCCACGTCTTAGACCTTCCTACTTTCTCCAGTGCCCATTATATCAGTCACTGAGGCCTTGACCTCCTGGGCTCAAGCAGTCCTCTTGCTTCAGCCTCCCGAAGTGCTGGGATTACAGGCAAGAGCCACTGGCCTAATTCCACAAACAAAACAAAATACCGGCTAGGCGCGGTGGTTCACGCCTGTAATCCCAGCACTTTGGGAGGTGGGCGGATCACAAGGTCAAGAGATCGAGACCATCTTGGCCAACACGGTGAAACCCCGTCTCTACTAAAAATACAGAAAAATTAGCCAAGCATAGCGGCGCATGCCTGTGGTCCTAGCTACTCGGGAGACTGAGGCGGAAGAATCGCTTGAAGCCAGGAGGCGGAGGTTGCAGTGAGCCGAGATTGTGCCACTGCATTCCAGCCTGGTGACAGAGCAAGACTCCATCTCATTAAAAAAAAAACATAGACTGGGTGGCTTCAACAATGAGCATTTCTTTTCTCCCGGATCTGGAGACTGCAAGTTTGAGATCAGGTTGCTAGCACCGTTGGTTTCTGGTGAGGGCTCTCTTCCTGGTTTGCAAATAGCCACCTTTTGGCTATGTTTTCATTTATTCTTGGTGCAGAGAGAAAGAACGAGCTTTCTGGTATCTCTTCTTATAAGTACTTAATCCTGGAAGCTGGGCAGGGAGGCACAAGGCTGTAATCTCAACTACTTGGGAGGCTCACAATGAAGACTTGCTTGAGCCCAGGACTTTGAGTCCAGCCTGGGCAACATAGTAAGACCCCCACATCTAAAACACACAAAAAAAGAGCCAGACTCGGTGGCTCACTCCTGTGATCCCAGCACATTGGGAAGCTGAGGTGGGAGGATTGCTTGAGCCCAGGAATTCAAAACCAGCCTGGGCAACATAGTTAGACCCTGTCTCTACAAAAAATACAAAAATTAGCCTGATATGGTGGCATGTGCCTGTAGTTACAGCTACTCTGGAGGCTGAGGTGGAAGGATTGCTTGAGCCCAGGAGATTGAGGCTGCAGTGAGCTGTGAATATGCAACTGCATTCCAGCCTGGGCAATAGAGCAAGACCCTGTCTCAAAAAAAGAAAAAAGAAAAAAAAAAAAAAGGACACTAATCCTATCAAATCAGAGCCCTACCCTTACGGCCTTTTTTTTTTTTTTTTTTTTTTTTTTGAGACAGAGTCTTGTTCTGTCACCCAGGCTGGAGTGCAATGGCAAGATCTTGGCTCACTGCAACCTTCTCCTTCTGGGTTCAAGTGATTCTCATGCCTCAGCCTCCTGAATAGCTGGGATTACAGGAGCCCATCACCACGCCGCTAATTTTTGCATTTTTAGTAGAGGTGGGGTTTCACCATGTTGGTCAGGCTGGTCTCAAACTCCTGACCTCATGATCTGCCCGCCTCAGCCTCCCAAAGTACTGGGATTACAGGCGTGAGCTACCATGCAAGGCCAACCTCATTTAAGCTTTTTTTTTACTTTTTTTGTTTTTTTTTGAGACAGTCTCACTTTTTCACCCAGGCTGGAGTGCAGTGGCGCAATCTCAGCTCACTGCAACCTCCACCTCCCAGGTTTAAGCAATTCTCCGCCTCAGCCTCCTTCATAGCTGGGATTACAGGCACTTGCCAGCACGCCCAGCTAATTTTTTGTGTTTTTTAGTGGAGACAGAGTTTCACCATCTTGGCCAGACTGGTCTCGAACTCCTGACCTTGTGATCTACCCACCTCAGTCTCCCAGAGTGCTGGGATTACAGGCGTGAGCCACCGGGCCCGGCTCATTTAACCTTAATTACTTCCTTAGCTGCCCATCTCATCTCCAAACACAGCCACACTAGGAGTTAGGGCTTCAGCATGTGAATTTTGGGGAGACACAAACATTTAGTCCATAACACCTATGTTTGGGGAAGGGGCTTGCTTGGGAGGTGCCAGTGGGGCTGAACCTTGTAGAGCAGTTTATTCATTCATTTATATTTATTTATTTTTGAGACAGAGTCTTACCCTGTCACTCTGTCAGCCTTGAGTGCAGTGGTGCAAACATGGCTCACTGTAGTTGCCTCCTGGGCTCAAGCAATCCTCCTGCCTCAGCCTCCCAAAGTGCTGGAATTACAGGTGGGAGCGACTGGCTTGGCCCTAACACAGTTTTAGGTGTCCTTCCTCCTTGGAGCAGTAGGCTGTGGCAGGAGGGGCACAGAGTTCTCTGAGGGAGGTAGGTGGTGACAGCTGTGGCCTGTCAGAGAGAGGACTCTGTCTACCTCAGGTGAAGATAGCACAGATTCCTTGGTACAACACTTCAGGGCGTCCCTCCTCCCAGCCCCCAGACCCAGAGCTCATCCCCTGGATTTTGGAGCCTTTCATCCTTGACGCTTCCAAATCAGAAGTTGAAAAGTGGGGCCCACTGGCTAAATTCAGCCCATAGAATGGGCTCTTGTTGGCTCGCCCAGTGAATGAAAACTTATTTTAGTGCCCAGCATTGTATCTCTGTACAGTCCTTTCAACTTTGCCGTATGTTTGAAAGTTTTAAATTTTGAGATGGTAGTCTGTTGCCCAGGCTGGAGTGCAGTGCCTTGATCTCTGCTTACTGCAACCTTTGCCCCCCTGGGATCAAGCGATTCTTGTGCCTCAGCCTCCCCAGTAGCTGGGACTACAGGCATGTGTCACCACACCTGGCTAATTTTTGTATTTTTAGTAGAGATGGGGTTTTGCCACGTTGGCCAGGCTAGTCTCGAACTCCTGACCTCAGGCCTGCCTTGGCCTCCCAGAGTGCTGGGATTACAGGCATGAGCCACCATGCCCAGCCAATTTATTTATTTATTTAGAGATAGAGTCTTGCTCTGTCACCCAGGCTAGAGTGCAGTGACACAATCTCAGCTCACTATAACCTCTGTCACCTGGGTTCAAGCGATTCTCCTGCCTCAGCCTCTTGAGTAGCTAGGACTACAGGCATGTACCACCACACCTAGCTAATTTTTGTATTTTTAGTTTCATCATGTTGGCCAAGTTGGTCTGGAACTTGTGACCTCAAGTAATCTGCCCACCTCGGCTTCCCACAGTGCTGGGATTACAGGCTTGGAGCCACCGTGCCTGGCCTGTTTGAAAAGTTTTACAATGAAATGTTGAAAAATGAATGGATGAACGAGAAGATACCACCACATTCTTGTTAGAACGGCTAAAATCCAGAAACTGACAATGTTCCATTGCTGGCAAGGGTGTGAGCAGCAGGGACTCACATCCACTGTTGGTGGGGGCGCAGAATGGTACAGCCACTTTGGAAGACCGTCTGGTGGCTTCTTCCAAAACCACACATAGACTTACTCTATCATCCAGCAGTTGTGTTCCTGGTTGTTGACCCAACCGATTTGAAAATGTATGACCACACAAAAACATGTGCATGTGAATATTTACAGAAGTTTGATAATCTCCAAAACTGGAAGCAACCGAGATGCCCTTCAAAAGGGGAATGGGGCCGGGCGTGGTGACTCATACCTGTAATCCCAGCACTTTGATAAGCCAAGGTGGGTGGATCACCTGAGGTCAGGAGTTCGAGACCAGTCTGATCAACATCGTGAAAACCCATCTCTACTAAAAATATAAAAATTAGCTGACTGTGATGGTGGGTGCCTGTAATCCCAGCTACTTGGGAGGCTGAGGCAGGAGAATCGCTTGAACTAGGGAGACAGAGGTTGCAGTAAGCCAAGATTACGCCACTGCACTGCAGCCTGGGTGACAAAGTGAGACTCTGTCTCAAAAAAAAAACGAACAAAAAAAACAAAGGTGAATGGATAAACAAACTGATGTGTCCGTACAGTGGAATATTATTGGGAATGAAAGGAAATCACCTATCTAGCCATGAAAAGACATTGCTAAATCTTAAATGTGTATTGCTAAGTGGAGGAAGCAGTCTGAAAAAGCTACATACTATATGATTCCAATTCTATGACATTCTGGAAAAGGGAAAACTACAGACGTTGAACAGACAACTGATAGCGGGGGATCTGGGGGTGGAGGGAGTGGAACTGAATAGGTGAAGCATAGCGGAGTGAAAGTCTTCTGTATGAGTAAACTTTTTTTTTTTTTTTAATGAGACAGAGTGTCACTCTGTTGCCCAGGCAGGAGTGCAGTGGTGTGATCTCAGCTCACTGCAACTTCCGCCACCCAGGTTCAAGAGATTCTTCTGCCTCTGCCTCTCCAGTAGCTGGAACTACAAGCATGTACCACCACGCCCAACTAATTTTCATATATATTTTTTTCAAGACGGAGTTTCACTGTTGTTGCCCAGGCTGGAGTGCAATGGCGTGATCTTGGCTCACCGCAACCTCTACCTTCTGTGTTCAGGCGATTCTTCTGCCTCAGCCTCCAGAGTAGCTTGGATTACAGGCGTGCACCACCACATCCAGCTAACTTTTGCATTTTTAGTAGAGACAGGGTTTCACCATGTTGGTCAGGCTGATCTGGAACTCCTGACCTCAAATGATCCATCTGCCCTGGCCTCCCAAAGTGCTAGGATTACAGATGTAAGCCGCCATACCTGGCCAATTTTTATATTTTTAATAGAGATGGGGTTTCACCATGTTGGCCAGGCTGGTCTCGAACTTCTGACTTCAGGTGGATCCACTCGCCTTGGCCTCCCAAAGTGCTGGGATTACAGGTGTGAGCCACCATGCCTGGCTGACTTGTGTTTTTGATTCAGGGTCTCGCTCTGTTGCCCAGGCTGGAGTGCAGTGGTGCAATCGTGGCTCACTGCATCGTCCAGCTCCTGGGCTCATGCAATCCTCCCTCCTTGACTTCCCAAAGTGCTGGGATTACAGGCGTAAGCCATAGTGCTGGGCTGAGTAAACTTTAATGTATGCAATTTTAAAAACTTCATCCTGGCAGTCAGTGGATCCCAGGATGGAATACAGAATGTGACCAGAGAAACTAGCTATATTACAAACGTATGTAACAACCTCACTGTAGAGGCTGTGGGAATAAGGTGCTGACCTAGAAATGAGGGAGTCTGTAAGTCTAAAGGCAGAAGGAACTGCATGGTGGCGTCTCACAGGAGGATAGGTTAACACTTCTAAAACCACCACACGTGTGCTGGAACCGAACAATTCAGTAAACAGAGGATGGATGATGGGGTCACTGTTGGAATGAGAAAGTAGAGATAAGCAAGTGGGAGGACTAGAATGATCCTTGTGGTAATGTACTGGAGTTGGAGGCATCAGCGTTAACTCATGTACAGCTTAACAGAGATTCAGTTGCTTACATACAGGAATATTTATAAACGTATATATACACAGAATAGCATGCATCTTCTGACACTATCAGCAGAGAAGACCTGGAAACAAGCATCCCCTTCCCACCCACACCTACTGGCAACAAGCAGCCTAGTGGAGTGCCCAGATCTTGGTTTCTTTTACTTTACTTTTTTTTTTTTGAGATGGAGGCCGCTCTGTCACCCAGGCTGGAGTGCAGTGGTGCTATCTCAGCTCACTGCAACCTCTGCCCGCGGGGTTCAAGCTATTCTCCTGCCTCAGCTTCCCTAGTAGCTGGGAAGTAGCTGGGATTATAGGTGCATGCCACCATGCCTGGCTAATTTTTTCTATTTTTAGTAGAGACAGGGTTTCACCATGTTGGTCAGGCTGGTCTCGAACTCCTAACCTCAAATGATTCACCTGCCTGGGCCTCCCAAAGTGCTGGGATTACAGGCATGAGCCACTGCACCCAGCTCCCCCTCCTTTTTTTTTTTTTTTATTAAAGAGAGACAGGGCTTTGCTCTGTTGCCTAGGCCGCGTTGTAGTGAACTTGGCACTATCCTGTTCACTGAAGCCTTGAACACCCAGGCTCAAGTGATCTTCCCACTTCAGCCTTCCAAGTAGCTGGAACTGCGGGCACACACTACTACACCTGGCTAATTTTTAAAATGTTTTTATAGAGATGGGGGTCTCATTATGTTGCCCAGGCTGATCTTGAACTCTGGGCTCAAGTGATCCTCCCACCTTGGCCTCCCAAAGTGTAGGAATTACAGGCATTAGGCACCATGCCCTCCCCCAGATCTTGGTGTCGAATACCATTCTCCAATAAAATGAACCAGAGCTCCTTGGAGAAATGACTGATTCTAGGACTTGAGCAGGAAATATACAAGATGATCCTGGAGCACCTTGTAGTGCCAAAATATAAAATGCGCTAAAAGCAAACAAATGTACACAATGATGGGGACACAAAGCCAGCTGAAAGACTCCCTATAGATGTCTCAATGAGTGAATGAATGACTCAGTTAATCATCTACTGAGATATCCTATTGGTTCTGTTTCTCTGTAGAACGCTGACTGATACATAGGGGAATCTGGGTATGCGGTATTTGGAAACCCTCTGTACTAGCTTCACAGTCATTCTGTAAGTCTACAACCCTTTTGTTGATTGATCGATTGATTCACATTTATTTATTTACTTATTTTGAGATGGAGTCTCACTCTGTTGCCCAGGCTGGAGTTCAGTGACACAATCTTGGCTCACTGAAACCTCTGCCTCCCAGGTTCAAGTGATTCTCCTGTCTCAGCCTCCTGAGTAGCTGGGATTACAGGTGCCCACCACCAGGCCTGGCTAATTTTTGAGATGGGGTTTCCCCATGTTGGCCAGGCTGGTCTCGAACTCCTGACCTCAGGTAATCTGCCTGCCTTGGCCTCCTAGGGTGCTGGGATTACAGTCATTAGCCACTGTGCCCAGCTCCTACAATCTTTTAAAATGAAATAGATGGAGGGAATATCTTGACCTGGGTGATGGTTACCTGGGTGCATGCACATGTAAAATTTGTTGAGCTGTGAGCTTAGGATTTATACACTCACTGAATGCATGTTATACTCAAAATACTTAAAGCACGAATCTGAATGTACAGCTTTTTTTTTTTTTTTTAACACAGAATCTCACTCTGTTGCCCAGGCTGGAGTACGGTGGCACGATGTTGGCTCACTGTTGCCTCCGCCTCCCGGGTTCAAGTGATTCTCCTGCCTCAGCTTCCCAAGTCATGAGATTACAGGCATGCACCACCATGGCTGGCTAATTTTTGTACTTTTAGTAGAGACGGGGTTTCACCATGTTGGCCAGGCTGATCTCGAACTCCCCAACTCAGGTGATCCGTCTGCCTCGGTGTCCCAAAGTGCTGGGATTACAGGCATGAGCCACCGTGCCCAGTCTAAATCAGAAGATCTTATAGCTTGGGGCTGCTCTGACTGGCAAGAGTCGGAGGAGTTGGGTAGTAGGTGCCCCCTATGGCAGGGGCAGGGGTCTGGACTCGCAGTAGTTTCGAGCCTGCCCGCTGTTCCTTCCCCAGCCCACTGCAGCCTCGATCTCACAGGCCCAAGTGATCTCCTGCCCCAGCTGCTGTCTGTTGGGAGGTGTGTGTGAGGTTTGGGGGAGCTGGGAGCACTTCTTTTGCCAGCAGACACACAGTGCCCCGATTCAGACCACCCCACAGCCACTCCCAGTTCTCCTGCCACAGAGCCTGCCAGGCTGAGGGCTGGGGAGGTGGTGGGAGGCTGGCCCTGAGTGGGGTTCTGATTTCCCTCTTCCTCATGGCCATCACTACCCCTCAGCCCCTGCGGCGGGGACAGACATCTTCTCAGAAGCAATACCATCTGTACCAGCCGTGAGGGTGGTGGAAGGGAGGGTGGGAGTGTGGATCCTGGCTCCCAGAGAAGCCACTGGGGCTGGGACAACTCATCCTCATCCCCAGGCCTGCCAGATTGGCAGGGGCGATCACCTAATTGAGGATTAAGGATTAATTGAACTCTGCTGGGAGAGTGATGCTCAGGCCACTGCAGCCAGCCCTGGCACCTCGGCAGCTGGGCTCCAGACCGTGCAGGGCACGTCCCAGGCCGCCTGCCTGCCTTGTCCCAGGGCCATCTTGCAGGTGCAATATGAGGACCTGCGCAGGCACTGGGAGCTCCCCAGTGACCCCTTGGTGACCAGGAAAGTCAGGGCTCGTATGCTTCCAACAGGCAGGAGCTGCAGATGAGGCCTGCGCCATAGCTAGAAGAGGCTGAGATCTGGCCTGGCCAGTCCTGACCCTGAGTCACCCTCCCTGGTCGGCGCTGTGGTTTTAGAGTCCTGGGCCTGGGTACAAGTCCCACCTTCCTTCGACCTGATTGTGTGTGGCTTTATGCCAGTCCCGTGTTCTCTTGGGGCCTCTGGTGCGGGCACAGCCATGGATTAAGCTGGGGGTAATGGAGAATCATGGCCCGGTCCTGAACAGGGGTGTGACAAAATGCAAGTGGCATTTTAGGAAGAATAACCTGGCAGTGTGTGGGGATAGAGGGCAGTGAGGCCACGTGACCTGTAGCAGGTCACTTGGACTTGGTGCTATTGTTTATGTTATTATTTTTATTTTTTTAAAATTTATTTATTTATTTATTTTTTTATTTATTTATTTATTTATTTATTTTTTTGAGACGGAGTTTCGCTCTTGTTACCCAGGCTGGAGTGCAATGGCGCGATCTTGGCTCACCACAACCTCCGCCTCCTGGGTTCAAGCAGTTCTCCTGCTTCAGCCTCCCGAGTAGCTGGGACTACAGGCGTGCGCCACCATGCCCAGCTAATTTTTGTATTTTTAGTAGAGACAGGGTTTCACCATGTTGACCAGGATGGTCTCTATCTCTTGATCTCGTGATCCACCCGTCTCGGCCTCCCAAAGTGCTGGGATTACAGGTGTGAGCCACCGCGCCCGGCCTATTTATTTTTTTAAAGACAAGGTTTCACCATATTGGCCAGGCTGGTCTCGAACTTCTGACCTCAGGTGATCCGCCCGCTTCAGCCTCCCAAAGTGCTGGGATTACAGGCATGAGCCACCGTGCCCGGCGTTATTATTATTTTTTTAGTTAAAAAAGTTTTTTAGAGGTAGAGTTTTGTTCTGTTGCCCAGGCTGGAGTGCAGTGGTGCAATCATATAGCTCACTGTAGCCTCCACCTCCTGGGTTTGAGTGATCCTCCCACCTCAGCCTCTCAAGTAGCTGGGACTACAGGCATGCACCACCACACCTGGCTAATTTTTATTTTTGTAGAGATGGGGTGTCACTGTGTTGCCCAGGTTGTTCTCAAATTCCTGGCCTCAGAGTGCTGGTATTGCATGCATGAGCCCTGCACTCTGCCCTTGTGCCGTGGCCTGGATGTTTGTGTCCCGTCTGAAATGCATGTTGAAACTCAGTACCCAGTGCAAGGACGGTAAGGGGTGGGACCTTCAGAAGATGATCAGGCCTCGAGGGCTCTGCCCTTACAGATGGGATTAGTGCCTTATAGAAGGACTGGGGGTGGCATTGGGATAAGGGAGTAGCCGGACCCTCCTGCCCTTCCTGCCTTTCTGCTACTCGAGGCGCCCTCTGGAGGAAGCAGCTCGAGGCACTGTCTTGGAAGCAGAGACCTGGCCCTCTCCAGACACCCAACTGCCCGCACCTTGACCTTGGACTCTCCAGCCTACATAACTGTGAGCTTGGTTTATAAAATACCAGTCTGAGGTATTTTGTTATAGCAGCAGGAATGGATGAGGGCACTCAGCCTGTCAATTTCTTCAATCTGGAAAATGGGGTCCTGAAGACTGGGGTATGCTACAAGTGTCCAGGGTCCTCCAGGAGGCGGGTGCTGAGATGCAGTTAGGAAGGAGGGTCACAGGGGAGGAAGCAGGACCCAGCAGGCCAGCCTCTGGTTCCACGCAGATCTGTCTGCCTTGGCTGTCCCAAAGGGAAGCTCAGAGCAAACATGGCCTCTTAGAGGGGCCTCGTGTCAGGCAGAAGTGTCCAGGTCCTGGTTCCCCACACTGTGCTCAGCCAGTGGCGTTGGGTGGTCCCTGGAGGAGTGAGGCGTCAGCCCAAAAGCTGCGGTGTCTCCTGAAGGGGCCAGCGGCTGGGCCCTTCTGCTGTCACTCACTCCTCTGAGTGGAACTGCACGTTCTTGAAGGGAGCGCTGAGCAGTGTGCCTCCAAGGCTGCTGCAGCAGTGAGATCACGCTTGGGAAGAGTCTTCCCAAGGCACTTTCTCCATGCTCGAATGTAATCACAGAGCTGGCAGGAGCTGTTCTCAGGATACGCGGCAGGAACTGGAGGCCAACACACGCCTGAGCTCCGGACAAGAAGGTTCTGTTTACTTCCAGGGATGTTTCCTGGCTTGCTCTCGGCTGGGTCCAGGACCCAGAGAGGAAGAGGAGAGGGTCCCCACCTCTGCGGAACCCATGATGGAAGGGGCTGTGATCCAAGAGGACAGCCCCAGGACTTGATTTTGGGGGCCAAATACTGGAGCCTCCAGGATGAGCACGTGAGAGGCAAAAGCCATCTTCCAGGCTTGGAGAAACTTCATCGTCAGAGAGACAGAGATGAGGCCGGGTGGCTTTATTGGAGGAGCTGTGGTCAGGGTGGAGGCAGGCAAGGGCAGTTCACACGGGTGGGATGGGGAGAGGAGGATCCCTGCTGGAGGCGACGGGCTTCGAGGGATGTGCTAGCAGGCAGAGGCTGTGGTCCTTGAGTCCTGTCTGCTGCCTCCAGCTTCCGTACAGGCTCAGCGAGACATCATTCGCACAAACTCTGCCAGGACAAAACCAAGGTTTTGGGTCTGCTCTCTGGACTGCACTAGGCCTTGGGGCAGATGGGAGTGTGGTTGAGGGGGAGGGTCTTCAAGGGCACCCCTGGATCTGATAGGGAATAGGCCCCAGGGCCAGGAAGAGGGGGCTTTGTCTCATGGGGGAAAGAACAAACAAACTCTTATAACGAAACTTCTTTTCCTTTTTGCTTTGACTGCTAGGAAGCTCAGGAGTAACTTTGGACTCTGCTTATGGGAATGTATTTCCACATAGTAATTTTCCTTGGCTTCTTATTGTTATTTAATCATTTTCCCCTTTATGGGAATGCAGCGTAGAGGAAGAGCTGGGTTCTGGATCAGGCTGCCCAGATTCAAATGTTGGCTCCATCTACTTGCTTTTGCTAAGTGCCTAGGCTTTCCTGAGAGTGGACTTTCTTCTGCCTATGGGGATGACAGTTCCTTCCTCTTGGGTTCTCTGTGATGGTTAACTAGGAGAGGACATAGGGGTGTGTGGCACAGGGTCTGGTGCACAGTGCTGGCGCTTGCTGTGCGGTTTCTTATCTGGAGGAGCCCTCCAGGGTGTGTTGCTAAGTGTGGCATCTGGTACCTTCGAAGTCGACCAGGCCGTCCCCATTGAGGTCCACGTCCTGGAGGATCTCGTCCACCTCCCGCTGGCTGAGGCGCTCCCCTAGCAGGGCCTTGAGGGCCACCCGGAGCTCGCCCACGCTGATGCAGCCGTCCCCGTTGGTGTCAAACTGTGGCGGCGTTGGTCGTGGTGTCGGGTCACTGACAGTCATTCACCCGCTCAGCCCCTCACTCTCGGCAGACACGCAGCCCCGCCCGCCCTCAGCCCCAGTGGCCGCACCTCCCGGAAGGCGTCCCGAAGCTCCCGGACGCCGATCATGTCTGCCGTCTCTGCCAGCAGCTTGGGGCCCATCAGCTCCACGAAGTCTTCAAAGTCCACTTTCCCGCCACCTGGGGGTCCCAACCCAGGGCATCAGAGACCCCTGCCCCACCCTCCTCTGCCCTCTGCCCTCCCTTTGTGAATGGATCCTTCCCTCTCTCTGTGCCCAAAGCCTGGGTCATCTGTATTTCCCAATGGAAATCGCCCTCCAAACAAGGCACAAATTTGGCCAAAAGTGAAAGGAAAACCACTCTCAAAACTTCTTCGGCGGAGGCGGGGGCTTAGGCCTGTAATCCCTGCACTTTGGGAAGCTGAGGCGGGTGGATCACCTGAGGTCAGGAGTTCGAGACCAGCCTGGACAAGATGGCAAGACCCCGTCTCTACTAAAAATACAAAAATTAGCCAACAGTGGTGGTGGGCACCTGTAATCCTAGCTACTCAGGAGGCCAAGGCAGGGGAATTGCTTGAACCCGGGAGGCGGAAGTTGCAGTGAGCTGAGATCACACCATTGCACTCCAGCCTCAGCAACAGAGCAAGACTCCATCTCAGTAAAAACTTCTTGGAGCTTTCCTTGATTTTCCTGAAGAGTTCAGCTGGGTTCACGTCCTGGCTCCAAGGAACTTGCTATGTGACCTTAAGACAAGTCACTTGACCATTCAGTTTCCTCATCTGCAAAATGAGGGTCTCAGTCCTTGCCATGCCCGCCTCCTAGAGGCTGGTGAGATTCTCCAGAGGCAAAGCCTGCCTTGAGAATGACCCAGGTCGTGGGCTCTGGGGACAGCCTGTGCAGCCACCTCTGTGCTTGGACTGCTTGGCTTCCTGGGTCTTGCTGGGGTATCTGGAGGACTGGGGATAGGGACAGGTTTGAGGCACATACTGATTTGCTGTGAGATCTCGATGAGCTCCATCTCGGTGGGCATGTAGCCCAGGGTCCGCATACAGGCCCCCAGCTCCCGGCAGCCAATGTAGCCGTCGCGGTCTCGGTCAAACTCCTGGAAGGCGACCTGCAGCTCTACCAGGCAGAGTGGGGTCAGTCCTTCCCCGCATCCCCCAGACCCTGGCCTGGACCAGCCTACTCTTCTCCCTTGGTCCAGTCATCTCTCCTTCTGAACATCAGATTCTCTTTGCTGCCTCAGGGCCTTAGCATGTGCTGTTCCTGTTACTTCTTTCAGCAGATACTTGAGGAGCATCTACCATGTGCCAAGCTCTGCTCTAGGCACCAGGGATACAGCAGTGAAAGTTTTCAAAACAGAAGAAAAAGAAAGTGGGGGAAACAAATGCTGACCTTTTGGAGATTTCCTCACTCTCCCCCTTCCTTTCTGGTTCTGTGTCACCTACTAAAGGAAGCTGGCCCTCTACGTGTGGCCTCCCCCGGCCTTTCGCTCCTTTCCTGGAGAGCACGTGCACCATTTGTCCTTGTAGCTGACTAACTGACGCTGGTCTCCAGAGGGCATGGGCCGGATCTATCTCGCGGGCCATGTTTCCAGCGCTCAGCCAGGGCCAGGCGCACAGTGAGCACCTGAAAGTGTCAGCTGAATGAACAAATGGGGCCCTGTCACCTGCCTGGTCAGTGAGACCAAGGAACTGACCACTGGGTGGGGTCTGTCATCCCCTCCCTGCTCAGTCTTGTCCCATTTCCCTGAACTGGTCCCCTGAAGCATTCCTGCTCCTACTTCCTCCTGGAAACACAGGCCCCCACCTGACGCCCCCCCACCCCGCGTCCCCACCCCATGCCCACCTCCCCTCCAGGGAACCAGTTCTTTCTCTAACCCTTTACCTTCAATCTCCTCGGGCCGCAGCTCCCGGTCCTGAAGGGGCACAGAGGGGTTAGAAATTCCCTGCTCCTGATGGCCACACCCTTCCTTCTTGCTTTTCAGGGGGCTCCCTACCCAACCCTGCCCCCAACACGCACATGTAGGGCCTGTGTCTATCTGACTGCTCAGCCCTGGTTCCCACCCAGTCCTGCTCACTGGCTTGGGCGACCGGGTGCCCCCTTCCCTGCTGCTGCCCAGGTGGCTCCTTGGGCCATCCCCACCTACTCCGTCACCCTCTTCTGGGGCAGGGGCTCCCTTTGCTGTGGTGGATCTGGGATTTGGGCAGAACCTCAGACATGGCCCCGCCAGCCTCAGTGTCACTGCTGATCTCTCTTCCGTTTCTGGAGTCATCGCTCTCTCCCCTCTCTGCACCCCCACCCCAGATCTGTGTGCCTTTGCTCTGATGTCCCCACTCAATCCTCTTCCCCCCAGCTCCAGGAGAGGCAAAGCGAGGGGCAAGGGCAGGCGGGCTGGTGGGCGGGTGGCCGTACATACGAGTTGGGTGGCGGCGATGCTGGGCCGCAGGAAGATGCAGGCAGGCCCCACCAGACTGTTGAGCACCGAGTAGCCCTGGACGCCCGGCCCGGGGCCCCTCTGCTCCTTGGGGCTGGAGCTGGGGCTGGGGCAGGAGCCCCTTGATGGGGAGCCGAGCCACTGCCAGGGGTCCTGCAGCAGAGCTGGGTGTGAGCCGGGGCAGTGGCCTCTGAGCTCCGGGCCTGCCAGCCCTCCCCGCTCCTCTCCCCAGCCGCTCCTGTCTTTGGAGCCCATCACGGGACAGTAGAGGAGGGGCTGGAGGGCAGAGGACCCTCACCCATGAACACTTCAGGTTGAAAGAGTCTCTCCTCTAACTGTTCTATTGGGCAAGGTGAGGACCAGAAAAGGCAAGGGACTTGGCCAAGGCCACTGAGAAAGCCAGCGGCAGAGCAGGACCTTGTGCCCAGCTCTGTCTCCCAGATGGAGGCTGGCTAGCAGGGAGTGGGATCTGCAGCTGGGACGGGGCAGCTGGGCGGGCAGCTGGGGGACCTGGTGAGCCTGGCATGGGAGACCCAGCGGTCTGTGGAAGCCAAGATCAGGATGTCAGAGGCTATGGCTTCCAGAAAAAAATCTCCACCTGGGGCAGTGGGCAGCCCCCAACCCTGCCCGGCCCTCACAGGGCTCTGCCCATCCCTTCTGACCCTCAGGGTCCATCCTGGCCTCCTGGCCTGGGCTTCTCCCCTGACCCCTCCTACCTTAGGCCCCTGGTGCCGGGGCCGCTTGGCACAGTTCCCCATGGGCTCTGAACCATGCCAGGCCTGGAACCCCGGGGTTGGCCTGGGCTGGGCCTCGGCGGATGCTGCTGCCCTCGGACTCCTGCCAGCCCCCAGCTGCTCCCAGTGAGAGCCTGGAGTACTGCCGGGGATTTTCCCGGGGTTTTGTGGGGAAGATCAGGGGCGGGTGGGCAGGCGGGGGACCTGGGCCCGGGGCTTGGGTCCTAATCCGGGATTATCTTTGAGCGTCTCCGCTGCTGAGGGGGGCCACTTGAGCCCAAGGCCCCCTGGAGAGTGCAGCCTCCCGAGACTGCCTCCCGAGGGTCTTCCAGACACCCCTTCTCCAGCACCTCCCCCTACTCCTGCCTCTAATCTCTCCCAATCAGTGGAGATTTAATGTCTTCGGAAGCAGGGCCTGGGTCCCAGGAGGAGGGAGGCAGGCCCGCAGTGTGCCAGGGTGGGCTGGGCCCTCCGAATGGCACAGATTCTGGTTGGTATAGACACGCAGACCCTCCCACACTGCCTCCCAGAGGGAGGCAGCCACTCGGCCCAGCCCAGGAAGCCCCTGCCTCTCCCTGCAGGACCCCAGCTGTGCCCTGGGCTCCTCACTTGCTTGCCCTTGGCACCCCCTGCCTGGACTGGTGCCCTGCCCTTGGGTGAGGAGCAGAAGGGAACCGACTTGGTGCTGTGGGCAGCAGCAGGTCTCGGCGTGAGCAGAGGTGGGGAAGGGGAGCCACCCCAGACCTGCCGACCTGAGAGACCCCCCCAGTTGGCCTGTGCCTCCAGGTCCCCTCCCTAGACTGAGTCCTGGGTCTGTCCTCTGGGGCCCCCAGTTGGGGTGTGCGGTCCCTGCTGTTCGCTTCTGGTCCCCTCACCCCCTGCCCGCATTACCTGCCCATAGGCTGCCTGCACCTGGGCCTCGAGCTCCTGGAGGAGCGCCCGTCGCCGGGTAGCTGCTGGGCTGCCAAGGGCCTGGCTGGTTTCTGGAGTGCCCCTGGAGGGGCTGGGGTCCCCCGTGGGGAGGCTGCCATCTGTTGGGCCCTGGGGCTGGGCCATGGAGACGAGGGCGTGGCACCTCCTCCTGGCTGGGGGACACTGTCCCTGTCTGGCCTTCCCAGTCCTGTGGGAGAGTGGCCTGGTGGGTGGCCGCAGGTGTGGCCCGGGTCCCTGCTTTTCTTCTTTCCGTCCCTTCCTCCACAAGCTGGGAGATCCCTGTGTCCCCAGAGTCTCATATCCTCCCTGGCTCCATGTGGCCCCTCGCGCGGCCCTGCCAGCCTGGTGAAGCCTCATGCTGGCCACAGACTGTGCCGAGGGCTCCTCCTGATGGTCCTTGCGGCCCTGGCGGGTGGCCCTCCCGCCTGCCTTCGGCCTCCTCCCCGCAGCGTTCGGCCTCCATCTCTCTGGCTCACGACCCCCCTGCCCATTATCCCACACACTTTCCTTGCTCAGTTTCCATCTCACCCTTACCCCTTTCTGCCCCTCTGTCTCTGTGTCTGCTTCACCTGCAGCCCCGTCTCCATCCCCTCTGCCTGCCGCTGTGTCTCTGTCTGGGTCCAGCGGTGTCTCTGCCATCTCTGACCCACCCAGCCCATCTCTCTGCTGGCTCCTTCCCCATGTTGTCCCAAGGCCCTTTCTCGCATTGGTCCATCTTTCTGTCTATCCTTCTGCTCTGCTCTTCCTAGTCTCCCCACCATCCTGTTCCCAGGAGAGCTCCAGAATTCTGGAAAGGCCTCTCCCACTTCCCCAGCCCAGAGCCCCAGGGTACCTCTGTGCTGGCCACCTCCCTCCCTCCCTCCTCCCCAGGGTCCCTCTGTGCTCCCCCCTCCCTCTCTTTCTCTTCCCCAGGTCCCTCTGTGCTCCCCCTCCCTCTCTCCCTCCTCCCCAGAGTCCCTCTGTGCTCCCCTTCCCTCTCTTCCTCCTCCTCAGGGTCCCTCTGTGCTCCCCTTCCCTCTCTCCCTCCTCCCCAGAGTCCCTCTGTGCTCCCCCTTCCCTCTCTTCCTCCTCCTCAGGGTCCCTCTGTGCTCCCCCTCCCTCTCTCCCTCCTCCCCAGAGTCCCTCTGTGCTCCCCCTTCCCTCTCTTCCTCCTCCCCAGGGTCCCTCTGTGCTCCCCCTTCCTTTCTCTCTCCTTCCCAGGGTCCCTCTGTGCTCCCCCTTCCCTCTCTTCCTCCTCCTCAGGGTCCCACTGTGCTCCCCCCTCCCTCCTCCCCAGGGTCCCTCTGTGCTCCCCCTTCCCTCTCTCCCTCCTCCCCAGGGTCCCTCTGTGCTCCCCCTCCCTCTCTCCCTCCCCCCCAGGGTCCCTCTGTGCTCCCCCTTCCCTCTCTTCCTCCTCCTCAGGGTCCCTCTGTGCTCCCCCTTCCCTCTCTTCCTCCTCCCCAGGGTCCCTCTGTGCTCCCCCTTCCCTCTCTTCCTCCTCTTCAGGGTCCCACTGTGCTCCCCCCTCCCTCCTCCCCAGGGTCCCTCTGTGCTCCCCCTTCCCTTTCTTCCTCCTCCTCAGGGTCCCACTTTGCTCCCCCCCCTCCTCCCCAGGGTCCCTCTGTGCTCCCCCTCCCTCTCTTTCTACTCCCCAGGTCCCTCTGTGCTCCTCCTCCCTCTCTCTCTCCTCCCCAGGTCCCTCTGTGCTCCCCCCTCCCTCTCTTTCTCCTCCCCAGGTCCCTCTGTGCTCCCCCTCCCTCTCTCTCTCTCCTCCCCAGGTCCCTCTGTGCTCCCCCTCCCTCTCTTTCTCCTCCCCAGGTCCCTCTGTGCTCCCCCTCCCTCTCTTTCTCCTCCCCAGGGTCCCTCTGTGTTCCCCCCTCCCTCTCTCTCTCCTCCCCAGGTCCCTCCGTGCTCCCCTTCCCTCTGTCTCTCCTCCCCAGGGTCCCTCTGTGCTCCCCCTCCCTCTCTCCTTCCTCCCCAGGGCCCCTCTGTGCTCCCCCTCCCTCTCTCCCTCCTCCCCAGGGTCCCTCTGTGCTCCCTCTTCCCTTTCTCCCTCCTCCCCAGCGTCCCTCTGTGCTCCCCCTTGCCTCTCTTCCTCCTCCTCAGGGTCCCTCTGTGCTCCCCCTCCCTCTCTTGCTTCCCCTCCCTCTCTTCCTCCTCCTCAGGGTCCCTCTGTGCTCCCCTTCCCTCTCTTCCTCCTCGTCAGGGTCCCACTGTGCTCTCCCCCTCCCTCCTCCCCAGGGTCCCTCTGTGCTCCCCCTTCCCTCTCTTCCTCCTCCTCAGGGTCCCTCTGTGCTCCCCCTTCCCTCTCTTCCTCCTCCTCAGGGTCCCTCTGTGCTCCCCCTCCATCTCTCCCTCCCCCCCAGGGTCCCTCTGTGCTCCCCCTTCCCTCTCTTCCTCCTCCTCAGGGTCCCTCTGTGCTCCCCTTCCCTCTCTTCCTCCTCCCCAGGGTTCCTCTGTGCTCCCCCCCCTCTTCCTCCTCCTCAGGGTCCCTCTGTGCTCCCCCTCCCTCTCTCCCTCTTCCCCAGGGTCCCTCTGTGCTCCCCCTCCCTCTCTCCCTCCTCCCCAGGGTCCCTCTGTGCTCCCCCTCCCTCTCTTCCTCCTCCTCAGGGTCCCTCTGTGCTCCCCCTCCCTCTCTCCCTCCTCCCCAGGGTCCCTCTGTGCTCCCCCTTCCCTCTCTTCCTCCTCAGGGTCCCTCTGTGCTCCCCCTCCCTCTCTTCCTCCTCCCCAGGGTCCCTCTGTGCTCCCCCTCCCTCTCTTCCTCCTCCTCAGGGTCCCTCTGCACTGCCCACCTCCCTGCCTCCTGCCAGGACCTCCACCTGGTCCTGCTGACCTTCAGTCTCTTGCTTCTCAAGGAAAAGGGGTGAGGGTGGGCCAGGCAGCCCCTTCTGCCCTCCCAGGCTTCCTTGCCATGCCCTCAGCCCACTCACCACCCAGCTGCCTGCTCTTCAACTCCCAGAATGAGGTCATTGTCCTACCCCAGCTCCATTCCAGGCGCCTCATGATTTATTCACCTGCCCCCCACACTGGCCTTTGTCCAAGGGAACTAGATCCTACCAGGTGCTGCCACCTGAGCTGGTAGCTCTGGCTTCTTTCGGCCGCACGCAGCCATCCACTCATGTATTCCCTCAGCAAATAGCTGAGGCTGGCTGGGTCAGCTGCTGGGGCTATGTCACAGGCCCCGTCTGCCCAGAGAAGCCCACTCTCAAGCACATCTAAGCAGGAAAAGAGCCACCAGACAGTCTCCAAGTGCTTTTGGTCATTGGCCCAGCCATCAGGGAGGCTTCATGGAGGAGGTGAGGGAGAAGGCAACGCTGTAGGCATTGCATGTTCACGTTTAACCTTACCTGGCCCTGGGTGAGAGCCAGTGTCCCTGGCAGGGATCAGCCTTGAACTTGGAGTGCCCCAGGAGCTGGAACCTGGCAGGGCGTGTTGGACGGAGACCCTTTGGAGGCAGGAAAGAGTTAGTGGCCTCTGGAGAGGGTATGGGTGGCAGGAGGTCAGAGAAAATTTTAGAGAGGCTGAATCTGCAGCAAATGTTTGTCCAGCACATGCTCTGTGCCTTCCTGGGCGCTGGAACCAGTCCTTGCCTCCTGGAATCCTTCATTTGCTGGGAGATGAACACCCAGCAAACCAGAATGACAAGGGCTGGGGAGGTGCAGGAAGGGCCGACAGGTGTCAGGAGGGAGGCCTCGGCCAGGCGAGGTGGCTCATGCCTGTAATCCCAGCACTGTGGGATGCCAAAACTCCGTTTGAGGTCAGGAGTTTGAGACCAGCCTGGCCAACATGGCGAAAAGCTGTCTCTACTACAAATACAAAAATTAGCTGGCGTGTCTGGGGCATGTCTGTAATTCCAGCTACTCGGGAGGCTGAGGCATGAGAATCACTTGCACCTGGGAGGCAAAGGTTGCAGTGAGCCGAGATCGCACCACTGCTCTCCAGCCTGGATGACAGAATGAGACTTTTGTCTCAAAACAAAAAACAAACAAACAAACAAATGAAACTGACATGCTAGCCAAGAGCAGAGGATGATGGGAATGGCTGAGCACAGGGAGGGGATAGCCACACAGGCAGAGGAAAGCCTCCACGTGTGAGGACAGGCCGGGGTTGAGCGGTGAGTGGAAAGGCTGGTTGTGATCATTCCCGTTGCCTCAGCCTTCAGGTCCTTCAGCTCTACCTCTCCACATGGAGAGCAGGAACACCCTGTTACTGCCTCCCAGACAGTAAGGTCTCTGAAAACACTCCTCGGAGACAGGAATTCTCCTCTGCAAGGCCGTAGAAAGGGCCGGCAGACCTGGGTTCGCCCATGCACACACGGTGTCACCCTGGGAAAGGTGTATCACCTCCTTGAGCCTGTTTCCTTATCTGAAAAGTGGAGGCTGACCTAGCATCTGCCTCCCAGTGCCATTGTGGAAATTAGATGGCAGGACCTGGCAGGTTCCTGGCACACAGGAAGGTGCAGAACATAGTGGGCACTGCATGTGATGAATGATTCCATGTCTAAATAACCATCTTCAAAAGTGGGGACTGGTGAGAAACGTGTGTCCCAAAGTATCGTCCAAAACAGTGGGGTCTGTAACTGCTCAGAGTATAGGGGTAAAGAGTTTTCAATCGGGGTGCAAAGGCCTTGTGTCTAAGTGGAGGCGAAAGCCTGGCTTCGAAATCCCCCCCGGCTTGTGTTCAATGAGCAGCATCCTGGAGCATTCGTCTTGGTGCCCTCATCTTGCCCACTGTGTCTTACTCAAGCTGGGGTTCTGGCTGCAATGTCCAGGATGGGCGGATCAGGGGTTTGAATAATGGGTAGACAGAGGGATGGATGGGTAGAAGGATGGTTGTTTGGGTAAAATGGATGGTTGGGTGGATGGGTGGAATCTGATGAACTGGTATGTAAATGGACAGATCGCTGGACAGGAGGATGGATAGTTGGGTTGGTGGATGAGAAGTTGGATGGATGGACAGGTGGGTGGGCGGCTGGCTGGAAGGATGGGTAGGTGATTTGATGGGCTGGTGATGCAATGGTTGGTAAATGGATGGATGGTTGCATAGATAGTTTGTTGGGTAGACGGTTGGATAGATAGATGGATGAATGGAAGATGGATGGATAGACAGGTGGCCAATGATTGCCTGGGTAAATGGGTAGTTGGATGAATGGGTGGATAAATGGATAGGTGAATATCTTGATGGACTGCTGTTGAATGTTTGGTGGATGGATGGATGGATGACTGGGTAGATGAGGCTTTAGATGGATAGAGAGATAGATGGAAGTAGATAGACTGCTGGGAGGATGGACTGCTGGTGAAGGTTTGTGTGTGTGTGTGTGTGTGTGTGTGTGTGCGTGCACACGTGTGTTTTGAGACAGGATCTCTGTCGCCCAGGCTTCAGTACGGTGGCACAGTCATGGCTAATGGCTTACTACAGCCTTGACCTCCTGGGCTCAAGCAATCTTTCTCTCAGCCTTTTGAGTAGCTGGCACTACAGGCATGTGGCACCATGGCCAGCCATATTTTTTTGTATTTATTGCAGAGATGACATCTTGCTATGCTGCCCAGGCTAGTCTTGAATTCCTGGCCTCAAGCGATCCTCCTGCCATGGCCTCCCAAACTGTTCGGATTACAGGCATGAGCCATGGCTCCTGGCAAGGGTCCTATATTCTTCATTACAAGAGTTCATTAGGGTACGGACTACATCCTGCCTACTTTGGTGTCTCTCTTGGTGTCTAGCTGATTCATTGCCTGGCACATACTAATCAATGCATTAATGAAGACTTGTGTCTGTCTCCTTCCGCTCTTAACTGTGATTCCTCTAATGGCAAAGATGAGGGCTTCTTCTCACCTGTCTTCCCCACAAGTCGAACCTAGAGCTTGGTACCTGGTAAGCACCTCAAACAGAACCATGTTGAGATGCTACTTCATAACCACCAGGATAATTAATGTAAAAAAGACGGACGCTAACCACCCTGGGTCAGGATGTGGAGACACTGGAACGCTCAGACTCTGCTGATGGGATTATAAAATGGTGCAGCCACTTTGGAAAGGACTTTGGCAATTCCTCAAAATGAGTTATCACATGACCCAGCAATTCCACTCCTAGGTATATCAGTCAAGGGAATTGAAAACATAAGTTTGGGGCCAGGCAAACATAAGTTTGGCTCATGCCTGTGGTCTCAGTACTTTGGGAGGCCAAGGCAGGAGGATCACTTGAGGCCAGGAGTTCAATGCCAGCTTGGGCAATAAAGGGAGACCCTGTCTTTACAATAAATTTAAAAATTAGCCGGGCACAGCGATGAGTACCTCTGTAGTCCCAGCTACTCAGGAGCTGTACTCCAGCCTGAGTGACAGAGCAAGACCCTGTCTCCAAAAAACCAAAGCAAACTAAAACAAAAACTGCTACAAGTTCACACAAAACCTTCTACAGAAATGTTCATAAAAGCGTCATTCATAGTAGACCCAAAGGTGAACAACCTAAATGTCCATCAACTATGAATGAGTAAAGGCCGGGCGCGGAGACTCACACCTGGGAGACTGAGGTCAGAGGTTCGAGACAGCCCGGTCAACATGGTGAAATCCCATCTCTACTAAAATTACAAAAATTAGCCAGGCGTGGTGGCATGCACCTGTAGTCCCAGCTACTCGGGAGGCTGAGGCAGGAGAATTGCTTGAACCCAGGAGGTAGAGGTTGCAGTGAGCGGAGATCACGTCACTGAACTCCAGCCTGGGTGACAGAGCAAGACTCCGTATCAAAAAAACGAAACAAAACAAAACAAAAAACCCACACACAAAAAACGCAAAGTATGAATGAGTAAACAAAGGCAGTCCATCACTGCAGTGGAACGTTACTTGGCCATAAAAAGAAGTGAAGTGCTGACTTCTGCACTGCATAGACGAACCTTGAAAACGGTATGCTAAGTGACAAATACAGACACAAAAGGACAAATACTGTGTGACTTCGTTTACATGAAATGTCCAGCATAGGCAAATCCATAGTGACAGAAAGTGGATTAGTGGTTGCGAGGGGCTGGGGGGAGGAGGGACGGAGGGACTGCTAATGGGCATGGGGGATCTTTTTGGCCCGATGAACATGTTCTGGAATTAGATAGGGTGATGAGTGCACAACACTAAATTTATGAAAAACCACAGAATCTAGGCTTTGTAAGGGTGAATCTTATATAACAATAAAGCTGTTTAGGCTGGACACGGTGATTCACGCCTGTAATCCCAGCACTTTGGAAGGCCAGGGTGGGCGGATCATTTGAGCTTAGGAGTTCAAGACCAGCCTGGGCAACATGCTGAAACCCCGTCTCTACTAAAAACACAAAAATTAGCTGGGCATGGTGACATGTGCTCGTAGCCCCAGCTACTCGGGAGGCTGCCGTGGGAGGATCGCTTGAGCCCAGGAGATCGAGGCTGCAGTGAGCCAAGATTGTGCCACTGAACTCCAGCCTGGTGACAGTGCAAGTCCTGGTCTCAAAACAAAACAAAAGCTGTTTATATACACTTTAGAACCCACCAGAAAGACAGGCGCTGAAGTGCACATGCAGTGGAGGTGGGGGATAGACTGGGAAAAGCTGTGCTTCTGGGAGGAAGAGGAGGTGGCTCCAGGGTAGCCACAGAGCTAGACCACAGGGAGGGCCCGTGGAGCCAGAGGCCTGTGGGTAAGTGTACCAGCGTGGAACATCGCAACATCGTGGGAGCAAGCCATCTGGACGTTCAGCCCGCCCGGTGGCGGGAGGGGGGCAGTCCGCTGGACAACGAAGTGTCCTCCCACACTCTCAGACCTGTGATGCTTCTGCACAAAGGAGGAGCAGGTGCTCCAGGCCACAGCGGGTTCCTCTGAGCCTTGGTGTCCTCATCTGTGTAATGGGAACGTGACTCCCTCCCTCCCAGGTTGTGTGGAGATGAAATGAGATCATTTCTATGAAAGCTCTTTGTAAGCTGCTACATGCTGGGCAGATGTTCCTCCAGCTGTGAGTCAGGGATGAGATCCCAGCCCTGGCACCACTTCCCCTCCCCCAGGCCTAGGCAGCCGGGAGCTCAAATGAGGAGGAGGGGAAGCGCGCCCAACGGCGAGCGCTCCGTGTAGGAGGTGCCCGATCAGGGCCATGTTTTGATTTTTTTCCCATGCTTTGGGTGGGCAGTTCTGCACCTGGGAAGGACACCTCCGTCCCTCCTATGGCTCTGAGCCCTCTGAGGGAGGGGCAGCCAGGAGGAGACCTGGACTGGGGGCCAGCTGAGCTTGCAATGAGGCAGCACTGGGCTCCAACAGGTGGGACACAGCCCTCCCAGGTCCAGGAGGCTCCGCCCATCTCTGCATTCGCCTTCACACTCAGTCAAGAAATGGTTTGCAGACTCTGTGGGGGAGAAAAGATCATCTTTTCCTCAACATTCTTGAGTTGTTAGTTGGAATGGACCCCTGTAATAGAAGAACAAAAGAAAAACCAACAATCACACAGGAGAAATCTCAGTGAAAAGTCAGTCCAAGCAGTGATGAGATTTCACTCACATAGTATCTTCAACAAAGAACATTACATTTTAGAGAAATGACAAGAAAAATAAAGCAGCTCTGGGCTTCCAAGAGCGATTGCTGTTGGAAGGTAAATCTATGGCAAGAAACTAATGGAGGGAGGTTTATCTGCAAATTCCTTCAGCAGACAAGGAGGGCCTCCTGTAGTTTTATAGGAATTTATATAATTTCCCATAAAATAGGAATTTTATCAACTTGCGTAATTGCCTGTTTTATAGCTTCCTGTCCTGCAGCCTGTTTTCCCCCAAACCCTTTGTGGAAAGTGGTCACCTTGTTGGTTGGAAGCAGCTTCTGACAGACCCCAGCAACTTATAGAAAGTGAACTTTCCCCATGATCATGCTAAAGTCTCCAGCCTGGAAGGAGCTACTGCTTCATGACCATAACACGCGGCCCAGGTGCTGATGTTAGGGAGCCTAGGAGAGCCAGGGTGACACCATTTTTAAACCACGTCCATCTTGGTATTTTGTTTATTTATTTATTTAGAGATGGAGTCTTGCTCTGCTGCCAAGGCTGGACTGCAGTGGCACGATCTCGGCTCACTACAACCTCTGCCTTCAAGGTTCAAGCGATTCTTCTGCCTCAGCTCCCGAGTAGCTGGGATTATAGGTGCCCACCACCACGCCTGTAATCCCAGCACTTTGGGAGGCCAAGGCAGGTGGGTAACTTGAGGGCAGGAGTTCAAGATCAGCCTGACCAACATGGTGAAGCCCTGTCTCTACTAAATATACAAAATTAGCCAGACATGGTGGCACACACCTGTGATCCCAGCTACTTGGGAGGCTGAGGCAGGAAAATTGCTTGAACCCAGGAGGCAGAGGGAAACTCCGTCTCAAATAATAATAATAATAAATTAAAAAACCTCCTGCACTTATGTGAACACCTCAGGTCAGATAGAAGATATATATGGTGCCTAAGCGAGCACAATAGAAGATACACAGAAGACATATGAACAAGCTGCCTGGTTGCGTAAATATAACCAAGGCACCATCCCAGCTACCTGGTCAGTCATTAAATTTGCCCTCCAGAATCTCACTGGTTTTTGCCCTTCCTAGAGCCTTGGGTAGCTTATCTCGTTATTACTCATCTTCGGCCCTTTCTTGTTTAACCCCTTGGTAAAGTTCATGTCTTCTGTTAATAGATTACGGCCGTTCCACATAAACATGATGCTGCACAAGGCTTCCAACCCATTCCATCTTCTGAGCTGGGAAGTAAACACACCCTGCCTTTAGGCCTTGTAAATCAGGCATCCAGAGACTTTTCCACCTCCAGTACTAGGGGGTCCACCTGAATGAGGACCTCCCCTGGCTCCCTAGAGGCCAACTGCAAACCCTTATGAGAGAATCCTGTTCCAAAGATCAAAACCCCCCATCAGCATGAAGTTGCTATGGGCCATCTTCACTCTTCTCTCATTTAGATTAAGGGTTCTCTCATAAGTAGGTAGGGGGACTGCTAGGGAAGCAGGAGCCTGGGACAGCCAGAGTGACACCATTTTCAAATCAAATCCATCTTGGCCGGGCGCAGTGGCTCACACCTGTAATCCCAGCACTTTGGGAGGCTGAGGTGTGCAGATCATGAGGTCAGGAGATTGAGACCATCCTGGCCAACATGGTGAAATCCCGTCTCTACTAAAATACAAAAAATTAGCCGGGTGTGGTGGCAGGTGCCTGTAGTCCCAGCTGCTTGGGAGTCTGAGGCAGGAGAATCACTTGATCCCGGGAGGCAGAGGTTGCAGTGAGCTGAGATTGCGCCCATGCACTCCAGCCTGATAACAGACCATCTCAAAAAAAAGGCTCCAACTCAAAAAAAAAAAAAAAATCAAGTCCGTCTTAAAACTAGCAAGGTACATTCCACGCCAGTCACAACCCATGGTTCTAAGATGCTTACAGCTAAGGAAACCAGTTGGTACTGCCTGCAAGGACACATTGCTGCAGCCACAGAAAGTCCAGACGTCCCAGTACCCATGACAACATATGCTTTCGAGATAATTATGGTTATGCTTTGATGCACTCACACATTAAAATGTCAAGGATGGTTTTCTTTAAATCAATAAAATAATAGAGTTTGTCATGCTGTCAGCCTACCCACACAGAGGCACAATTCAGTTGAGTCTTTACATAGATGAGAGCCCCGTATGAGAACTTAAAACAAAGATGGTGCATCTTCCCTCTCGCTTTTTGAAGACGCCCTACTCTGTAATGGACTGGCTTTCAGTAAGCTCGCTCTTCTCGCTGCGCTCTGCCACTCACCTTGAATTCCTCCCTGCAAGAGATCCAAGAACCCTCTCTTGGGATCTGGATCTGGACTGCTTTTTCTGGGAACACTGGCATAATGACTCACTGCGTCTGTGCAACTGGGACCTCTCCTCTGCATGCCATCATGCCCCCCCACATCCATCACCCCATAAAACCCTCCTGTGCCTTTCCCGTGGGGAGATGCTGCTTTGGAGAATCCTCTCAGTTCTCCTTACTTATGCCAAGTAATAAAACCCCTGTTCATCTAAACCTGCGTTCCCATGAAGTCGTTTCTTACTCGCCAGGTGAAAGAACTCGGGTTTTCTCTGGTAACAAATCCTTGGGGCTGAGAATCTAGAGTTGTCTCCAATAAAGGAGAATTTACATCCTGCCTTTAGGCAGGAGAGGAGAAGGACAGGCAGCACTCTTTCTGTTTCTTCCTGCTGCTGCATCTTTGAGATGGAGTCTCGCTCTGGAGTGTAGCGGCCCGATCTCAGCTCACTGTAACCTCCGCCTCCCAGGTTCAAGCAACTCTGCCTCAGCCTCCTCAGTAGCTGGGATTACAGGCATTCACCACCACACCTGGCAAATTTTTGTATTTTTATTTTTTGTTTTATTTTATGTATGTATGTGTTTTTTTTGAGACAGAGTTTCACTCTTGTCACCCAGACTGGAGTGTAATGGTTCGATCTTGGCTCACTGCAACCTCCATCTCCCCAATTCAAGCGATTCTCCTGCCTCAGCCTCCCAAGTAGCTGGGATTACAGGCACCCACCCCCATGCCTGGTGAATTTTCATATTTCTAATAGAGATGGGGGTTTGCCATGTTGGCCAGGCTGGTCTTGAACTCCTGACCTCAGGTGATCCGCCCACCTCAGCCTTCCAAAATGTTGGGATTACAGATGTGAGCCACGGCACTTGGCCTGTTTGCTCTTTCATTGCCTCCAGCTCAAGAATAATTTTATGTCAAAGAGGTGTATTTTGAGATGACAAATTCTGGTTTTCCTCAACTACAAGGTTTCAAAGAGGAAAGAACGAGAGTGGAACAGCACAGGCCCCTGGAGCCAGACCTGGGTTCAAATCCTGTTCACTATCTGTGTGACCTTGGGCATGTCATTTAGCCTCTCTGTGCCTCCTCAGTTTCCTCTTCTATAAAATGAAGATGAGCTGGGCACGGTGACTCACACCTGTAATCTCAGCACTTTGGGAGGCTGAGGCGGATGGATCATCTGAGGTCAGGAGTTCGAGACCAGCCTGGCCAACATGGCGAAACCCTGTCTCTACTAAAAATTTGAAATTAGCTGGGCGTGGTAGTAATCCCAGCTACTCGGGAGGCTGAGATCTTGAACCTGGGAGAATCTCTTGAACCTGGGAGGCAAAGGTTGCAGTGAGCCGAGATAGCACCACTGCACTCCAGCCTTAGAGACAGAGTGAAACTCTGTCTCAATCAATCAATCAAACGAAAATGAGCCTTACAGTTGTAATACATGTAAAGCCCTCAACCCATTATTCAGGCCCTAAGAGTTTTTTGTTATTACCACCACAGAGAGAGGGTGTGTAAATGGGTATGTCTATTTATTGGAACTGCATTCATCCACGCAATAAGCATTTTTTTGGCGGGGGGTGGTGGCTCATGCCTGTAATCCCAGCACTTTGGGAGGCCAAGGCGAGCAGATCACTAGGTCAGGAGTTTGAGACCAGCCTGGCCAATATGGTGAAACCCTGTCCTACTAAAAATACAAAATTTAGCCAGGAGTGATGGCGCACATGTGTAGTCCCAGCTACTCGGCAGGCTGAGGCAGAAGAATCACTTGAACCCGAGGGAGGCAGAGGTTGCAGTGAGCGAGATGGCTTCACTGCACTCCAGCCTGGGAGACAGAGTGAGATTCAGTCTCCAAAAAAAAATAAAAAAGGATTTTTTAAGCACCTACAGTCCACTGGTGCTGGGGACCCAGGAATGTGCGAGGTCCTCAGTCCTGGCTGTCTGTGTGGTTTGGGGCTGGGCATGGGGATGTGTCAATGTGTGGTGGTCGTTAGGTGTGGGTGCCTCTTGCAAAGCCACCGCCTGCAGGCAGGGTATATCCATGCAGATGGGCAGGCTGAGCCTTGCCTGACCCTGCCCTCATCACGCCCACGCCTCCTCACCCTGACCTGCTCCCGGACTTGGTGCATTCCTGGGGTGGGGCTGGGAGGGCTGTGGGGGTGGGGCCAAACAGTGAGTAGAAGGTCTCTGGGTGCGCCCCCCCCCCACTTCCTGCTGCGCTTCCACTTCCCTGCCTGCAGATGGTAGGGTCTGGACCGGGTCGAGGGCAGGGCCAGGCTGAGTCATCACCCTAACCCGGTCTGCTGGAGGTTCGCCCAGCTCCGCCTTCATCTGCCTGTCTGTCTCTCCCAGTGACACCATCGTCTACTTCCCGACGCGAGGTACAGCCCCAGCTCCTTCAGGAGGACAAAGGCACACACTAAGCCGCTGGGACCGCTCCCTGGGCCAGTGCCAGGGGCGGAGCGGGTAGGGCCAGGGTGAATCTGGCCCCGCTGTAGTCCCAGCTACTCGGGAGGCTGAGGTGGAAGAATTGCTTGAACCCTGGAGGCAGAGGTTGCAGTGAGCCGAGATCGCACCACTGCACTCCAGCCTGGGTGACAGAGGGAGACTCAGTCCCAAAAAACCAAAAAACAAAAGAGGCTTGCAGTCCCAACCCTCTACCAGTGACACGGGTGTCTGCCTGTCGGGACACCCTCCCCCTGCTGTCAGCCTACGTGGCACACCTCAGCGCTTGGCCCAAGCTCAAGGCCTACCTGGCCTCCCCTGAGAACCGTCCCATCTTTGGAAGCTGTAAGATGCCAGCCCACCGGGCCTCCCCCTGGGAGCAGGGTTGCCCTTGGGAATCAAGAAAAGCAATGAGAGGAAAGCTGCGCCGTGTCACTGAGGGACCCTCTGCCCCATTCCAGGCTGCCTCGGGGAGGGTGAGTTCGAGGCCGGACTCCCGGGCCAGGTAACAGCATCAGACCCCAGAGCTGCCTGTGAACAAGAGGAGTTCAAGGCACCAAAACTCAAGGATCCATCCCGGAGGGCCTCCTGTAGGAGGGGCTGGCCTCACAGGGGTTGTAATGACAGCAACCCAGGGAATGGTCTCAATCCAAGAAAAGGACAGCCTGGCGGTGACAGTTGCTGCTGGTCGCGTGATGAATTCCATTGTCCGGACGCGTGGACAGGACGGTCTCTGCACACCCAGACGTGGTGCACACACATACACTGAGGGGTGGCACACACTCGGGTGTTTCACATGCAAATCAGTGCTCCCTGTTCTCATGTGTTACCCATGGTCACGGATGCTGGGACAGCCCCTGCCTGTGCCGCAGGCGGCCAACAGGGCCTAGGTGAGGGCCATCTTGTGAGTCTGGAAGTCTGGGTGACCTCCTGCCTCTGGGGACTGAGGCATCAAGGGTTTCCGGCAGCTCCAGGGAGCCTCTGCTGGTGCAAGGCCCCACTGCCTGCCCAGCCTAGCCCCTCCTCGTGGCCACCTCCTGCAGAGCCGAGCCTGCCTAGCACCTTCTGCCAGCTCACTGCACGATCTGGAGTTGGACGATTCCAGAAAGCCCACCACCCTCACACACGCCTGCTGCCCTCAGGGTGAAGACTACTCTCTGCAGGTCTTGCTCTCTGTCCAGAACGTTCCCTGCCCCTCCCTGCCCCATTCACCCTTGCGCTGCCCAGCCTGGCTCACTGGGAACCCCTCTGCCCACTGTTCCCTGCCCGCCCCTCCTTCAGCCCTCCCCTCTGTCCCTCCTGCAATGGCTCAGGTGCCCTGGGACATGTCTGCCTTCCTCGGCTCCCCCGGAGAGCCTGGACTGCTCACTGCCTTCCCTGGAACCACAGGCTCCTCCCCCAAGGGCAGGGCCGGGTCTGGTTCACTTCTGTCCCTGCTGCTCCGGGGAGGTGGCCGACTCCCCTTTACCCTGAGTCAGGACATGGGCGTGCAAACGCCACCGGGAGCTGCTCCCCGTCCCCACTGCTGCCACCTCTGTCTCGAAGGCACCAGGCCTAGGTTTCACCCTTTCCCTCTCTCTTCAATCCAGTGGCATTTTACGAGTCTCCTCTCAGAGACCTGCCTGTGCCCACAGGCCTGGCACTCCACACTGTGCTGGTACGGACTCAGATGACTGTCTCATCTAACCCCTCTGGAATGAAGCCGAAGATCAAAGAGGTGAGGTGACTTGTCCAAGGCCACACAGCTCAGAAAAGGTGGAGCTGGATTCACACCCAGGGCTGAGCAACTCCTAGGCTTTTTCACGGGTGGCCCTGGGAAAGAGAGGAGGGGAAGGGGTTGGGGACCAGAGGAGAGAGCAGGAGGCCAGGCTCAAGGCAGGAATGACCCAGGCACAGGCAGGACCGGAAGCTACGGAGGAGCCTCCCGGGGGTTGAGTGGACAGGGGCCTGGTGACCTCAGTGGAGGCCTTGTCTGCTGGAGGAAGGAGTGGGAGTTGACTCCCAGGCCACTAGGGAGCCACTGCAGGCTTTTGAGCAGGGTTGGTGACTTTTAGGAATCAGAGCCCGCGACAGCTCAGGAGGCCTTGGGCACCAGCTAACTCAACACCTAACAGATAGGGAAACGGAGGCCCAGAGAGGTGACTGGACCTCCTAGGTTCACCGAGCAAGTGGATAGATGGGCCGAGTTGGTGTCCTGGGTCCTGCCTCCCAGGCTGGAGACGCTTAGCAGAGGCTCCATGGGGAGGGGCCTTATGCACCTTGGATGTGAGGGGCTGACTGGCAGTTGTGTTTCTGGTGAAGGAGAGCTGACCCCTTTTGGGAGTCATGCTCCAGGAAGGACCCCCCCCAGTCCCCAAGAGGAACGTGCAGCACGCCCATCATCTCAGTGAAATCCTGAAGCTCCCAAGCCCTGAGGACAGGCTGCTGCCTGAGGGGGGCGCTGTTCCGGTGGGTCTCCTAACCCTGCCCCAAGGAGCCTGCCAGGAAGGGCCATATATATATGTATATATATATTTTATATGTATATATATTATATATGTATATATATACATATATATGTGTGGGTGTGTGTGTATATATATATATATATATTTTTTTTTTTTGAGATGGAGTATTGCACTGTTACCAGGCTGGAGAGAAATGACGTGGTCTCGGCTTACTGCAACCTCCGCCTCCTGGGTTCAAGCAATTCTGCCTCGGCCTCCAGATTTGGAATTACAGGCACCCACTACCAAGCTTGGCTAATATATTTGTATTTTTGGTAGAGATGAGGTTTCACCATGTTGGCCAAGGTGGTCTCAGACTCCTGACCTCTCGATTCACCCACTTCAGCCTCCCAAAGTGCTGGGATTACAGGCATGAGCCACTGTGCCCAGCTAAAAATATTTTTATAAGAAAGCTTCCTGCAGACAATCACTTGCACATTCTTCAGAGTGACTGGGCTGGGCATTTTGACCGTGTAGCTCTGAGACTGCAGGCACGTGGATGGAGAAGCTCCCTGTGGCCAGGAAAAGGGACTGGGCCCTGTCTGGGTGCCTCAGGACTGGCATGAGCCGCATGTGTGAGCTGGTGCTGCAAGGCGTGGGGGTGAGCAGATGGTTATCGGTGAGAGGCTGGGAGCCCCTCCAGCTGGACGGTTGACAGGTGACACTCAGGGCATGTGGTTGGGACTCCCTAGCAGCACATGGGAGGGAGTAGGGTGAGCTTCCTCCAGGCGGTGTCCCAAGCACTTGACATATGTTAACTCATTTAATCAGCAGAAAGAACCCACCTGGTGGATGCTATTATTAGCTCCATTTTGTTTTTTAAATTTTTTATTTTTTGAGACAGAGTCTCACTCTGTCACCCAGGCTGGACTGCAGTGGTGCGATCTCAGCTCACTGCAACCTCCTCCTCCTGAATTCAAGTGACTCTTCTGCCTAGGCCTCTGGAGTAGCTGGGATTACAGGCACCTGCCACCATACCTAGCTAAGTTTTGTATTTTTCGTAGATATGGATTTCACCATGTTGGCCAGGCTGGTCTCCAAATAATAACCTCAAGTGATCGCCTGCTTCAGCCTCCCAAAGTGCTGGGATTACAGGTGTGAGCCACTATGCCTGACCTTTTATCTCTGTTTTAGAGATGAGGAAACAGAGGCACAGAGAGGTAAAGTAATGGTCTAAGGTCACACAGCTGATAAGCGGGTGACTCAGGATTTGAACTAAGGCTTTCTGGCTCCAGGCCTGTGCTTGAAGCACCTCTGCCACAGGTGAAGGCTCAAGCTGCTGGGTTTTTTGTTTTTTTTTGTTTTTTTTCTTTTTTAATTCTTAAATTCTGGTGCAGAGTGACTGAGGGAGGTTGGTAACTCTGTTTACTGCCCCTCATTATACGAGGGACAGGAAGCCCAAGAGAAAGGCTCAGCTTCAGCCAATCAGGCTGGGGGTGGGAGTGGGACCGGCTTTGGTCTGAAGGTTGGAACATTTGGAACTAGTGTGGCTGGATTTGCTCCCTGGCTGGGGAGGGGGCCGTGCAGGTTACAAATGAAAAGCTGCTGTTCTCAGCAGGAGCCTCTGGCCCCGGCCAGCTGCTGTTCAGGAGCAGGCAGAAGGGGCAGATCCAGGGGGCTGGCGTCTGTTCACCCAGGGTTTTGCCCTTTGGTGGCAGCCCTGGGACTGAGAGGTGCGGGATACCAGCATGGGGAGGGGGGGCCTTGGGGGTGTAGAGAGTGACCCCAGACCTCAGGGGCAACACCTGAGGCTGCTTGCAGGCCTTGGCACCAGGTCTCAGCCCACAGGTCCTGCCCCCAGCGGCACCGTCGGGTAGGGCAGCTGCAGGAATTTGGCTCCATCCCTCCCTGCCCCTCCTCCTGCCTCCCCTGCTTGTTCCCTGCTTGGTCAAGGTCCCAGGTGGCTGCAGCTCAGGCTCGGGCTCCGTTCCTCTCCACCCTGATAAGAGGCCTGAGAACTCTTCCCCGCCCTGCCTGGGGACCCTGCAACTAGATACTGGGGCTCATGGCTGCCTTAACCCAGCTGTTGACCTTGGTCAGAGTGGTCAGCCCTCTCTGGGCCAGTTTCTTTTTGTTTGTTTCAGGACAGGGTCCTGCTCTGTTGCCCAAGCTGAAAGGTGGTGGTGCAATCACGGCTCACTACAGCTTCGACCTCCTGGACTCAAGAGATCCTCCTGCCTCAGCCTCCAGAGGGGCTGGAACTACAGGCGTGCACCACCATGCCTGGCTAGTTTTAAAATTGTTTTGTAGACAGGGGGTTCTCCCTGGTGTTGCTCAGGCTGGTCTTGAACTCCTGGGCTCAAGTGACCCACCTGCCTCACCTTTTCAAAGTACTGGGATTATAGCTGTGAGCTGCTTCGACTGTGGGCCTGTTTCTTCCTCCAGCAGCCGAATCTATCACAAAGTGCCCTGCTGTTACCAAATACCTCCCACATGCCAGACACTTGGCAGAGCTTCAGACCCCCATTTTACTGATGAGAAAACCGAGGTCAGAACTGAAATGTGTACCCAGGAGGCTGACTACCAAGCCTTCATCCTTTCTCAAAGAGCCTCAGAAAATGCTCTCAAAAGCACTCTGGAAAAGATTCAGAAGACTCTTGGGCCAGGCATGGTGGCTCATACCTGTAATCCCAGCACTTTGGGAGGCCGAGGCTGCGGGTCACCAGAGGTAAGGAGTTCAAGACCAGCCTGGCCAACATGGCAAAACCCCATCTCTACTAAAAAAAACCCAAAAATTAGCTGGACGTGGTGATGGGTGCCTGTAATCCCAGCTACTCAGGAGGCTGAGGTGGGAGAATCGCTTGAACCTGAGAGGTGGAGGTTGCAGGGAACTGAGATCACACCACTGTGCTCTAATCTAACTTGGGTGACAGAGCGAGACGCCCTCTCCAAAAAAAAAAAAAAAAAAGCACTCTGGACAAATGAAGTGGCTGGAAGTGGTTATTTAAAAGGTTATTGTTGGCTGGGCATGGTAGCTCACGCCTGTAATCCCAGCACTTTGGGAGGCCGAGGCGGGCAGAGGTCAAGAGATTGAGACCATCCTGGCCAACATGGTGAAACCCTGTCTCTATCAAAAAATACAAAAATTGGCCGGGCGCGGTGGCTCACGCCTGTAATTCTAGCACTTTGGGAGGCCGAGGCGGGTGGATCACGAAGTCAAGAGATCGAGACCATCCCGGTCAACAAGGTGAAACCCCGTCTCTACTAAAAATACAAAAAATTAGCTGGGCATGGTGGCGCGTACCTGTAATCCCAGCTACTCAGGAGGCTGAGGCAGGAGACTTGCCTGAATCCAGGAGGCTGAGGTTGCAGTGAGCCGAGATCGCGCCATTGCACTCCAGCCTGGGTAACAAGAGCAAAACTTCGTCTCAAAAAAAAAACAAAAAACAAAAAACAAAAATTAGCTGAGTGTGGTGGCGCATGCCTGTAGTCCCAGCTACTCAGGATGCTGAGGCAGGAGAATTGTTTGAACCCGGGAGGTGGAGGTTGCAGTGAGCCGAGACCGTGCCGCTGCACTCCAGCCTGGCGCCTGATGACAGAGCGAGACTCTATCTCAAAAAAAAAAAAAAAAGGTTATTGTTAGTTAAATGTTAACTATCCTGACTGAAATTAAGTTGAAGCCCAGGAATTTTAGAAGCGAAAGCAGAGTCGCGCACAACCTCTGGCCCACTCTGCAGCTTGTCTTCATAGCTCTGAAACAGGTGGGGTGAAGTCGGGGTGCTCGCGTACAGCCTGCACCTGCACACGCGGTTACCCCTGAAAGCTGCTGGGTGTTTCTCTGGGAGTTGTTTTTGGCAATGAAACCACACTTGAACTCCAGACCTCCCCGCCGGAAGACTTTGGACAGGGTCAGGGTGGGACCTTTGCATTTCCGGATGGGATTTTCTGCCGCAAACAAGGTCAGGAGCGTGGCCGTGGCTCATGCAGACGTGAGTGTTCGCCTTCTCTGCTTCCCCTTAAACTAACGTCACGAGCCTTGTCCTTAGAAGCAGCACCCAGGGCAGAAAATCTGGTGGAAGGCTTGGCCCACCTGTCTGCTGTGCCTGCCACAGGCGCCCGGCTTACAGCGTGTCTCACCTTAAAATGAGAAGGCGGTGCCCTCTCGGAGGTCCGGGCTCAGTAACTTTAGGTCTTCAAGTAGAACCAGTGACTAGGCCACTCCTGCGGAGGACTGCCATTGCCAGAGTTGGAAGCAGTTGCTTTTTCCTGCTATTCCAAAAATAGGACAACCGCGACCTTTGGCTCATAAATCCCGCCAAGGCAGCAGTTGCACACGCAACTGGGATAGCTGCCCAGCTCTCTTCCTCTACCCACCTGGCCCAGCGTTCCCTGCTGGTCCCAGGCCCTGCTCCCTAGACACAGGATTGACCCAAGCCCTGCCGATCAAAGAGCGTCGGCTCCAGCCACAGCAGCAACGGGTCCCTCGGGGAGAGCACAGGAGCAGAGTCGGGCTTCTCAGAGTCCTCCCTGACCCGTCCCAACACAGCTGGCCAGGAGCCCGGAGCCCCCGCTGAGATGGGAGCTTCTATTCAGGTCAAGAGGCTCTGAGAAGGTGAATCCAGAGTGGACTGTGGTGTTGGTTACGGCTGAGAGAGTGGAGCAGGTGTGTGTCTGTGTGTGTGTGTGTGTGTGTGTGTGAGAGAGAGAGAGAGAGAGAGAGAGAGAGAGAGGTGGTGGGCAGTTTTTAGTTGCCTGGTTCCATTCCATGAGAGTCCACTTTCCCTGGTTAGGTCATGTGAGCCCATAAATGCCTCCCTCCCTTTTGGTGTTGAGTTTCGGTACTTTCAGCTGAAAGAGATTGCGATAGATTCAAAATATGTCCACAAATCCTTTGACGATTTCTCCCTCAAAATTTGGAACCTGGCCAGGGCGGTTCCAGTAATCCCAGCATTTTGGGAGGCCAAAGCAGGAGGATCTCTTGAGCCCAGGAATTATTAAAAACAAAATTACAATTACAATTACAATTACAATTAAAAATAAAATTAGTCCGGTGTGGTGGCATGCACCTATAGTCCCGGCTACTTGAGAGGCTGAGGCAGGGGGATCATTCGAACCTGGCTGGGAGGTTGAGGCTGCAGTGAGCCGTGATTGTGCCACTGCACTCCAGCCTGGGTGACAGAGGGAGACCATGTCTCCCCGCCTTAAAAAAATAAAAAATAAACCTAATCCCTACCCCTTGAGTATAGGCTGGACTTAGTGTGTGGAAGTGATGGCGCGTGACTTCCGAGACCAGGTCATAAAAGGCACTGTGGCTTCCATCTTGCTCACTTGAATCACATGTTCTGGGAAAGCCAGCTGCCATGTCATGAGGACACTCAAGCAGCTCTGTGGAGGTCCAGTGGTGAGGAACTGAGGCATCCTGACAAAGCCAGCACTACATCACTGTTCATGTGAGTGCACCAGTGTGGACGTGGGTCCTGCAGCCCCAGGTAAGCCCCGGGCACCATCTCAGTGGCCACCTCATGGGAGACGCCAGCAGCAACTCCTAGCTAAAGCACTCCCAAATTTGTGACTCAGAAACAAATATAATACATGCTTGTCGTTTTAAGTGGCTAAGCTTTGGGGTAATTTGTGATGCAGTAATAGATAAGTAATGCAGAGTTCAAACCAAGCCGATGCCATCAAACCTCAGTATGGGACAGAGGTGAGTGGCTGACAAGGCTTACCAGACAAGGCAGATGCTGAGATTTCATGAGCTGTTCTCCAGAGTCCAGTTTCTTGGGTTGAGGCTTGCAGTCGTTTCTGAGTTCTCTTGGCAAAGGTGTTTGTCAGTATCCGGGATAAAGGCACGTCCTTCAGACAGGAGTCTTTCCTCTGATGATCCCCGATTCCTGATTGTGAGGCCGCGTGGCTGCAGCTCATTGACGCTGAAGGGGAAGGAAGGAGCAGTGTGTAGGAGAGCAGGTGCTGGGCTTGGCTTCAGGTCCCAACTCTGCCACGTCACTTTGAGCTAGACGCCTAAGTGAGATAATGCCTCTAAAACATGTAGCACAGTGTCTGGAACACAGTAGGTGCTCAATAAATGGCTGAAAACAACTTTTGTAAAAATCTAGCTTCAGCTAGGCATGGTGGCTCACACCTGTAATCCCAGCACTTTGGGAGGCTGAGGCGGGTGGATCACTTGAGGTCAGGAGTTCGAGACCAGCCTGGCCAACATAGCGAAACCCCATCTCTACTAAAAATACAAAAAAATTAGCTGGGCATGTTGGCATGTGCCTGTAGTCCCAGCTACTTGGGAGGCTGAGGCAGGAGAATAGCTTGAACCTGGGCGGTGAGGGCTGCAGTGAGCCAAGATGGCATCACTGAACTCTAGCCTGGGTGACAGAGCGAGACTCTATCTCAATTAAAGAAAAAAAAAGGAATGAAAACCTAATTGATCATTTTAACCACATCAAGCAGGTTGAAAAGCTGTTTTCTCAGACACAGCCCTCAATGTGTGATTCTTCTGCTTGGATCATGTACTGAAGTTCTCCAGGGGGATGGAACCAATAGAAGATTTACGCCAGTGTGAAAGCTGCTGGTGTAGTGCCAACGCCTGAGAACCAGGGGCAGGGGGTGTAGATTCCGGGATGGGGCTGCAGGCTTGGGAACCAGAAGTACCAATGGTGTAAGTCTCTGTCTGAGGGCAGGAGCAGATCGATGTCCCAGCTCCAACAGTTAGGCAGAGAGTGAATTCAGTCCTCCTCTGCCTTTTCGTTCTGTTCAGACCCTCACAGATTGGACAATGCCCACCCACGCTGGGGAGGACCATCTGCTATACTCAGTCCTCCAATTCAAATGCCAGTCTCTTCTAGAAGCACCCTCACAGCTACACCCAGAATCACGTTTACCCAGCAATCCGGGCATCTGTTACCCTAGTCAAGTTGACACATAAAATGAACCCTCACCAACAGCTTTGCTAGGTTTCCGTTTTGCGTATCAGATCCAGTCCACGTTGCTCTCAGTTTTGCCTCTGAGCCCTGCCGTGACCTTCCCTTTAGAGGTATCTTCACCACGCCCTCCGGAGCTAACGCTGGCCGTCTGCCCTCCTCCATTAACGCATTCCCAGGCCCCGGTCCATCCTCACATTGCTTGGTCCCCCGATAAAGCTCTTTAGGATGACCTGATGCCTCCAATCCAGAACACCTCCCTGCATCCCGGGAGGGCTGTGCCCGCAGCCTGGATTTGGCCTGAGCTGTTTTGCTAAAGGGAGGGATGTGGACTCCCAGCGCGGCGGGAAATGCGCTGATGAATGGCGTCACTTTGCAGCCGCGGGTGCGTTTGTACCAGCTTTCAAGGTGGCCCCATTTCTACTGCTCCATGCACCCAAAGTGCTATCTGCACCTCCAGATTTCAAGAGTATATATATATATTTTTTGGTATTAAAATGCTCATCTAGGCGGGGCGTGGTGGCTCACGCTTGTAATCCCAGGACTTTGGGAGGCCAAGGTGGGTGGATCACTTGAGGTCAGGGCACGGGAATGAGACCAGCCTGGCTAACATGGTGAAACCCCGTCTGTACTAAAAATATGAAAATCAGCCAGGCATGATGGTGGGCGCCTGTAGTCCCAGCTACCCACGAGGCTGAGGCACAAAAATCGCTTGAACTCAGGAGGCAGAGGTTGCAGTGAACCCAGATCATGCCACTGTACTCCAGCCTGGGAGACAGAGTGAGACTCAGTCTCAAAATAAATATAAATAAATCAAATGCTCATCCACATGTCTGTTTTCCTATCACGACTAGAAATCTCTTGAGGAAAGGGACTGGGTTATTTTTTCTTTTTCTTTTCCCGCTTTTGAATTGAGCAATTACTTAGAGTAGGTGCACTTATCTTAAGCATACAGCTCAGTAAATGTTTATATGCGTACACCTGTGTACCTGTGTAACCACAACCGAATCAAGGTGTTGAACATTCCCAGCGCCCTCTGTTTACTGGTGTCATGGGTTGCCAGAAAGCCTCAAATTGATGTAACTGTGTTTGTTATTTGCTACTTACCAAAGCACTCTGACATTTATTGGCTTAAAACAACACGTGTATTCCTCCCAGCCCTGCGGCTGGACTGGGTGGCGCTTCTGGGCTGGGCCAGCTTGGCTGAGTCTGGCTGGTCTGGTTGCCCTCACCATGACATGGGACCTCAGCTCAAATAGTGGGAACTCCAGCTGGGCACGGTGGCTCATGCCTGTAATTCCAGCACTTTGGGAGGCCAAGGCAGGAGGATCAGCCAGGAGTTTGAGATCAGCCTGACCAACATGGTGAAACCCCATCTCTACTAAAAATACAAAAATTAGCTGGGCGTGCTGGCATATGCTTATAATCCCAGCTACACAGGAGGCTGAGGCAGGAGAATCACTTGAGGCGGAGGTTGCAGTGAGCTGAGATTGCGACACTACACTCCAGCCTGGATGACACAGGGAGACTCGTCTGTCTCAAAAAAAAAAAAAAAAGATAGTGGGAACTCCTTCCACGTGGTCTCACATTCTCCAGGAGGTCAGCCCAGGCTTGCACGTGCCCTGGCATGTTTTCTAGCACAAGAGAGGGCTACCTCGGTGCGCAGACGCTTTCCAGGACCCCGCTTGTGTCCCTTTTGCTCATATCCTGTTGTCCAGAGCAAGCTGTGTGACCAAGCCCAGATTCAGGAGCCAGAGTGTTTTCCTCTCAGTGGACAGAGCAGCAGAGTCACGTTGTGGAGGGACTTGGGCACGGGAATGGGAAAAAGTAGTGGTCATTTGACAATTGGCCGCTGGTGTTCTTCAAGCAGAACGTGAATGATCACAGGCAGAGGAACAGAGATTCAAGAAAACAAGCAAGCAAAGAGGTGTGTATGTGCGGGCAGTTTTTAGGGTATCCCTAAGAGAATGCACGGAGTGTATGTCTCTAAATTAGCAGGAGGGAAAATGGAATGATACACTCAACCAATCAAAAGAAAAAAAATAGAAAACAGAACAGGGAGGACAAATAGCATAAAATAGACTGAAACACAAATAGCAATTAAATTGACAGGTCCTCTCTGTGTCACCCAGGCTGGAGTGCAGTGGTGCAATCACGGCTGACTGCAGCCTCGACCTCCTGGGCTCAGGTGATTCTCCCACAGTGGCCTCCCGGGTAGCTAGGACTACAGGAGCGCACCACCATGCTGGGTTAATTTTTAAAAATTATTTGTAGAGATGAGGTTTCACTATGTTGCCCAGGCTAGTCTCAGACTCCTGGGCTCCAGCAATCTGCCCACCTTGGCCACCCAAAGTGCTGGGATTACAGGCGTGCGCCACCATGTCTGGCCCCAAGCGATTTTTTTTCCAACTTTTTTTTTTTTATTGTAGTAAAACACACATGCATACAATTTACCATCTTGACCATTTTTAAGTGTAAAGTTTAGTGGTATTAAATACATTCATGTTGTGTAACCACTACTGCTGTCCATTTCTAGAACTCTCTTTATCTTATAAAATCAGAACTCTACCCATTAAACACTAACTCTCCATTCTTCTCCTCCCAGTCCCTGGCAACCACCATTCTACTTTCTGCTTCTGTGATTTTGACTACTCTGAAGTATCTCATATAAGTGGAATCATACAGTATTTGTCTTTTCGTGACTGGTTTATTTCACTTAGCATAATGTCCTCAATCGTCATCTATGTGGTGGCATGCATTGGAATTTCCTTCCAAGTGATTTTTTACAGAGACGCAAAACCAGTTCAGCGGAGAAAAGATGGCCCTTTTGATATGGCCAGGCTTTGTGTCCCCACCCAAATCTCATCTTGAACTGTAATCCCAAGTGCTGGGGGAGAGACCTGGTGGAAGGCGATTGGATCTTAGGGTGATTTCCCCAGTGCTATTTCTGAGATAGTGAGGGAGTGCTCACGAGATCTGATGGTTCTATAAATGGCAGTTTCCCTGCCAGGCATTGTGGCTCATATCTGTAATCCCAGCACTTTGGGAGGCTGAGGCAGACAGATCACTTGAGGTCAGGAGTTTGAGACCAGCCTGACCAACATGGAGAAACCCCATCTCTACTAAAAATAAAAAAATTAGCCAGGTATGGTGGCACATGCCTGTGATCCCAGCTACGTAGGAGGCTGGGGCAGGAGAATAACTTGAACCCAGAAGGCAGAGGAGGCAGAGGTTGCAGTGAGCCGAGATCTCCAGCCTGGGTAACAGAGAGACTGTCTCAAAAAAAGAAAAACACACACACACACACACAAAAACAGTTTCCCTTGGGTTTGTTGCGCTCTCTCTCTCTCTCTCTCTCTCTCACCTGCCATCATGTAAGACATACCTGCTTTCCCTTCTGTTGTGATTATAAGTTTCCTGAGACCTCCCTAGCCATGTGGAACTGTCAATCAATTAAACCTCTTTCTTTATAAATTACCCGGTCTCAGGTGGCATTTTTATAGCAATGTGACAATGGACTAGTATAGTAAATTGGTACCGCAGAGTGGGGGACTGCTCTAATGATACTTGAAAATGTGGAAGTGACTTTGGAACTGGGTAATGGGCAGAGGTTGGAACAGTTGGTGGGGATCAGAAGAGAACAGGAAGATATGGGAAAGTTTGGAGCTTCCTAGAGACTTGTTGAATGCTTTTGAGCAAAATACTGATAATGGTGTGAACAATGAAGTCCAGGCTGAGGTGGTCTCAGATGGAGATGAGGCGCTTATTGGGAACTGGAATAAAGGTGACTCATGCTATGCTTTTCAGCAAAGAGAATGGGCGGCATTTTGCTCCTGCCCTAGAGATCTGTGGAACTCTGAACTTGAGAGAGATGATTTAGGGCATCTGGCAAAAGAAATTTCTAAGCAGCAAAGCATTTAAGACATGACCTGGATTATTCTGAAAGCATTCAGTTTTATGCATTCACAAAGAGATTATTTGAAATTGAAACTTATGTTTAAAAGGGAAGCAGAGCATAAAAGTTTAGAAAATTTGCAGCCTGATAATGCAACAGAAAAAAAAATTTCTGGGGAGAAATTCAAGCCCACTGCAGGAATTTGCATAAGTAATGAGGAGCTGAATTTTTTTTTTTTAATGGAGTCTCACTCTGTCACCAGGCTGGAGTGCAGTGGTGCGATCTCAGCTCACTGCAACCTCTACCTCCTGGGTTCAAGAGATTCTCCTGCCTCAGCCACCCTGAGTAGCTGGGACTATAGGCATGCACCACCATGCTCAGCTAATTTTTGTATTTTTAGTAGAGACACCATTTAACTCCCCAGCCATGTAGAAGTGTGAGTCATTTCCACCAATGAGGAAAATGTCACCAGGGCATGTCAGAGGTCTTGTTGGCAGCGCCTCCAATCACAGGCTCAGAGGCCTAGGGGAAAAAAAATGGTTTCATGGGCCCAGGGCCCTCACTGCTCTGTGAAGCCTCGGGACATGGCACCCTGCATCTCAACTGCTTCAGCTCGTCATGGCCAAAAGGGTCCAAAGTAAGCTTGAGCCATTGCTTCAGAGGGTGCAAGCCCCAAGCCTTGGCAGCTTCCGTGTGATATTGGGCCTGCAGATGCACAGAAGTCAAGAACTGAGGTTTTGGAACCTCTGTGTAGATTTCAGAGGATGTACGGAAATGCTTGGATGTCCAGGCAAAAGTCTGCTGCAGGGACAAAGCCCTCATGGAGAACCTTTGCTAGGGTAGGTATGGAAGGGATACGTGAAGTTGGAGCTCCCACACAGAGTCCCCACTGGGGCACTGCCTAGTAGAGATATGAGAAGAGGGCCAGCGTCCTCCAGACCCTCGAATAGTAGATCCCCTGACAGCTTGCATCTTGTGCCTGGAAAAGACACAGGCACTGAATGCCAGCCTGTGACTAAGCTGCCTGAGGCCATGGGAGCCTGCCCCTTGGATCAGAATGCCCTGGATGTGAGACATATAGCCAAAGGAGATCATTTTGGAGCTTTAAGATGTGATGAGTGCCCCGCTGAATTTCAGACTCGCATGGGGCCTTAGCCCCTTTGTTTGGCCAATTTCTCCCATTTGGAATGGGAGCGTTTACCCAATGCCTGTATCCTCACTGCATCTAGAAAGTAACTAGCTTGCTTTTGATTTTACAAGCTCATAGGCAGAAGAGACTGGCCATGTCTCAGACGAGATTTTAGACTGTGGACTTTTGAGTTAACGCTGGAATGAGTCAAGACTTTGGCATGACTGTGTTTTGAAATGTGAAAAGGACATGAGATTTGGGGTGGGTCAGAGGTGGAATGATATGGTCATGCTTCGTGTCCCCACCCAAATCTCATCTTGAATCACATTCCCCAGGTGTTGAGGGTGAGACCTGGTGGGAGGTGATTGGATCATGGGGGCGGTTGCCCCCATGCTGTTCTCGTGATAGTGGGAGAGTTCTCATGAGATCTGATGGTTTTATAAAAGGCAGTCTCTCCGGGGCTTTTCGTTTGCTCTCTCTAGCCTGCTGCCATGGAAGATGTGCATGCTTCCCCTTCTGCTGTGACTGTAAGTTTCCTGAGGCCTCCTCAGTCATGCAGAACTGTCAGTTAATTAAAACTCTTTCCTTTATAAATTACTCAGGCTTGGGTAGTATCTTCAGAGCAGTGTGAAAATGGACTAACATCCCTTTCAACAGAAGGTGATGGGGCAATTAGAATTTTATAGGCAAAAAAAGAGAAATGTTAATCTAAACCTCACAATGTATACAAAATTAACTGAAATGGATTATAGACTTAATTACACAATAAAAATTTATATAACTTTAAGAAAAAAATGTGAGAAAATGTTCAGGATCTAGGGCTAGGCAAAGAATTCTTAAATTAATACTAAAAGCATGATCCATAAAAGATAAAATGGATAAATTGCATCTCATAAAAATGAAAATGTTTGGCTGGGCACTGTGGCTCACACCTGTAATCCCAGCACTTTGGTAGGCTAAGTCAGTAGGATCACTTGAGCCCAGGGATTCAAGACCAGGCTGGGCAACACAGTGAGACCCCATCTCTACAAACAATAAAAAAATTAACCAGGTATGTTGGTGCATGCCTGTAGTCCCAGCTACACAGGAGGGTAAGGTGGGAGGATCACTTGAACCTGGGAGGTCAAGGCTGCAGTGAGCTGTGATTGCACCACTGCACTCCAGCCTGAGCTGGGCAGCAGAGGCAGAGTGAAACCCTGTCTCAAAAAAAAGGAAGAAAGAAAAGAAAATGTTTGCTTTGCAAAAGACTCTGTTAAGAGGTTTAAAAGTAAAGTTAAAAGTGGGAAAGGCCAGGTATAGTGGCTTGAGCCTGTAATCTCAGCACTTTGGGAGACTGAGGTAGGTGGATCAAGAGGTCAGGAGTTTAGGACCAACCTGGCCAAAATGGTGAAACCCGATCTCTACTAAAAATATGAAAATTAGCTGGGTGTGGTAGTGCATGCCTGTAATCCCAGCTACTTAGGAGGCTGAGGCAGGTGCTTGAACCTGGGAGGCGGAGGTTGCAGTGAGCTGAGATTGCATTACTGCACTCCAGCCTGGGTGATAGAGTGAGACTCCACCTCAAAAATAAAAGAAAAAGAAAAGATATAGCCTCTTCATCTCAAAGACCCAAGTTATCTTTTAATAATTGGTTTCTAGCTCAGATGTACTGTGTACAGAAAACATGCTCTAAGATTTCAATCCGTTGAAGGTTGTGGATGTTTCTGGTGCTGTGTAGGATCTCACAGGTGCTCCATGTGTGCTTGAAAAGAAAGTGTCTTTGCAGTCATTCAAATCTTCAATGTTATTCTGATTGCTTTCTCAGTCTGTTCTATCATTTACCAAAGTGCTATGTCAAAATATCCCACTATAGGCTGGGAGGAAATAGAAATGAACTAAGATTGAGATCGCCAAACACACACACACACACACACACACACACACACACACACACACACAGAGCTGTTTTGTGTATTTCTCATCATAATTCCATCATATTTTACTTTATATAGTTTGTGGTCATGTTATTAAGGGCATACAAATTTATAAATTTTGCAATTTCTTAATAAATACTGAATCTTTTTACGTTAGCAAATTCCCATCTCATATTTAAAGGTTTTGTTTTCTTTGTTTTGAGACAAAGTTTTGCTGTGTTGGCCAGGCTGGAGTGCTGTGGCTATTCACAGGCTCGATAGTGGTACATTACAGCCTTGAATGCCTAGCCTCAAGCCATCTTCCAGTTTCAGCCTTCCTAGTGCTAAAGATTTTGTTTTAAAATTCGTTATTTATTTACTTATTTATCTGGCTTTAAAGGGCTATTGGTAGGCCAAGCATAGTGGCTCACACCTGTAATCCCAGCACTTTGGGAGGCCGAGGTGAGGGAATCACGAGGTCAGGAGTTTGAGATCAGCCTGGCCAACATGGTGAAACCCTGTCTCTAACTAAAACTACACAAATTAGCTGGGCGTGGTGGCAGATGCCTGTAATCCTAGCTACCCGGGAGACTGAGGCAGGAAAATCATCTGAATGCGGGAGGTGGAGGCTGCAGTGAGCAGAGATCATGCCATTGCACTCCAGCCTGGGTGACAGAGTGAAACTCCATCTAAAAAAAAAATTGCATTTCCGTAATAACTAATGACACTGAGCATGTTTTGACTTTTTTATATGCTTAAGGGGTGTATAATAATGGCACACAAATTGTCTTAAGACTACTTTTTAAATATTAGGGACTAGACTATGGAATATGAACACAGATAGGCTAGTAATTTATTGTCCCTTCGAAGTCTTTTTTTTTTTTTTTTTGTAGAGATGGGGGTCTTACCATGTTGTCCAGGCTGGTCTCAAACTCCTAGGCTCAAGTGATCCACCTGCTTTGGCCTCCCAAAGTGCTGGGATAACAGGCGTGAGCCACCACACCTGGCCACCTTCAAAGTCTTTTACTTTTTTTTTTAAGACAAGGTCTCACTCTGTCACTCAGGCTGGAGTGCAATGGTATGATCTCGGCTCACTGCAACCTCTGCCTCCTGGGTTCAAGCAATTCTCCTGTCTCAGTCTCCCGAGTAGCTGGGAATACAGGCATGTACCATCATGTCCGGCTCATTTTTATTGTATTTTTAGTAGACACAGGGTTTCACCATGTTGGCCAGGCTGGTCTCAAACTCCTGACCTCAAATGATCTCCCCGCTTTGGCCTCCTAACGTGTTGGGATTACAGGTGTGAGCCACTGCGCCCAGCCCAAAGTCTTTACATATTTGCTCAACGTGTATTTAGTTTGGCTGTGTCTTTATTTTAAAAAGCCGCTTTTTATTTAAAGAAAAACAAAAGATTGTTTTCAGAAACAGATTCACCTTCTGGGGCAAAAAAAAAAAAATTCCTCCTAACCACTTCCTGCTTCTCTGTGGTTCTTGGTCTTACTTCAGGTTGTATATTAATCAGATACAAGTTCCACTGAGGTTACAAAGTCCCCCAACAGCAGCAGCTAAAACAAGCCGGAAGTGTGTTTTCACTCAGCAGCAAGTCTGCTGTCCTCTGCACGGAGCGGCAGGCACTCTGTGGTGTCACGGACCCAGGCTCCCCCATGCTACCTCTGCCATGCCAAGGGTGTCATCCCTGTCACTTCCATGTTCCAGCCCCGCAGGATGGGAGGTTCTCTGAACAACACCTTTTGAACAGGCATCTTCTAGCTTTGAAAGGGGATGATAGAGTAAGCCACTTGTTGCCAACACGCAGCATAGCCCATTATGCAGCACAGCCTTTCTGACTTGCACCTAGCGGTGACTTCTAGTGAATGTGCAGCACAGAAACACTCAACGGAGACTCCAATGTTATCACAAAGTTACTTTTTCTCCCTCTGGAGTATTTCAGGGGGGTGTGGCCGATTTATATTTAACCAGTTATTTCAGGAATCAAGGAGGGCAGGGAGGCACACTGACTGCTCTATTACTGGTTCATTCCGGGGACGTCTGGGTCCAGCTCCAGCTCTCTGAGGCCACGCTGCAGGCGGGGTCCACAGCGTCAATTGTCCCGGACTCTAACCAGTGTCTCCCACAGCCTGCAAACGTGCCGCACACTGCAGCAGGGGCGGGCTCACTCCTCACACTCGCTCTTCGACTTGTGTTAGTTAGGCTGATTTTGATTGAAAGCAATAGAAACCCAACTCAAACAAAGGCGAATTTGCTGAGTCAGTTAACTGGAAGATAACGGATGCTTCTGCTTACGCACGTTGGATCCAGGTGCTCCATCTCTCGGCTCACCGCAACCTCTGCCTCCTGGGTCCGAGCGATTCTCCTGCCTTAGCCTCCTGAGTAGCTGTGACTACAGGCATGCACCACCATGCCCGGCCAATTTTTTGTGTGTGAATGTGTGCATTTTTAGTAGAGATGGGGTTTCTCCATGTTGATCAGGTTGGTCTCGAACTCTTGACCTCAGGTGATCCGTCAGCCTCAGCTTCCCAAAGTGTTGGGATTACAGGCGTGAGCCACCACACCCAGCCGGCTCACATTATTTTAATGTAAATTCCTGGTAAAGGGGCTGGGTGTGGTGGCTCATGCCTGTAATCCCAGCACTTTGGGAGGCTGAGGCAGGTGGATCACTTGAGTCTAGGGGTTTGAGACCAGCCTAGCCAACGTGGTAAAACCCCTTCTCTACAAAAAATACCAAAATTAGCCAGGCGTGGTGGTGCATGCCTGTAGTCCCAGCTACTGGAGAGGCTGAGGTGGGAGGATTGCTTGAGCCTGAGAGGGAAGGTTGCAGCAAGCTGAGATCATGCCACTGCACTTCAGCCTAGCCAATAGAGTGAAAACTTCCTCTGGAAAAAGAAAAAAAATTTCTGGTAAACAACTTAGGAACTGCCTCTTCTTTTTTCCTTAAAAACCAGCTTGTGCCGGGTGTGGTGGCTCATGCCTGTAATCCCAGCACTTTGGGAGGCCAAGGTGGGCGGATCACCTGAGGTAGGGAGTTTGAGACCAGTCTGACCAACGTGAAGAAACCCCATCTCTACTAAAAATACAAAATTAGTCGGGTGTGGTGGCGCACGCCTATAATCCCAGCTACTCGGGAGGCTGAGGCAGGAGAATTGCTTGAACCCAAGAGGCGGAGGTTGCGGTGAGCCGAGATCGCGCCATTGCACTCCAGTCTGGGTAACAAGAACTAAACTCCTACTAAAAAACAAACAAAACAAAAAACAAACAAACAAAAAATCAGCTTGTATCTGCTGCTAATCAGAGTGTACATTTAGGGCAACTTGAGTCTGTGTCCCAGGCGGCCATCCTCAGGCTTTAGACTCTGTACTTAATCGTATTTTTGGAATCTTGTTACATTAAGGTTGACCCCAGCTGGGACCTGAAGGGAGCCTCCAGTGATCCCACCACTTCACCAGCAACCAGAGCCTTGGTACCAGCATGAGCCAGGGACTCACCCGACCTACCGAAGCCAGCAGGGATTTCTGATAAGGCCCCGCTCAGGGCCAAATTCCTCCCAGGCTTGGTTGTAAATTCAGACTTGCTTCAAGCTACATACACTCTTTACTCGGTGGGGCTGGAGTTGAAGCTCTCCTGAGAGGTGGGAGTTTCATCTGTTATTCTCTAGAGACTCTGCTGATTACATATTCATCATTTTCACTTTTCTCTGAGGTTAAGAGTTTGTTTGTCTTCCTCATTAGAGTTTGCAACCTTTTTTCTCATTTCAAATTTTGATCAGGGAAAAAATAGTTTCTCTCTGAAAAGAGTGAAATCTCTGTGGCTTCAGTGTCAAATTTGTAATCTTTTAAACTGGCCATGTTCTGAAGCTCGGTTCCATGGCTGCTCCTGAGGAAAGATCCACATGAAAAACGTCGGCTGGATTCGTGTTTAATACTGTGGCGCCTCTTCATGCAAATATTTAGAAAACTGGTCATGCATAACTCGTGATGACCCCAACTTATAATGCCAAATGGAGTACTTTGAAATGCCCAAATTAGTTCACATGCACAACTGGAAAAAGCTGATTTTACAACCAGACAAATAGGGCGGGATGTGGTGCCTCACGCTTGTAATCTCAGCACTTTGGGAGGCCAAGGCAGGTGAATCACTTGAGGTCAGGAGTTCGAGACCAGCCTGGCCAACATGGTGAAACCCTGTCTCTACTAAAAAATACAAAAAATAGCCGAACATGGTGGTGGGCACTGTAATCCCAGTTACTTGGGAGGCTGAGACACGAGAATCTCTTGAACTCAGGAGGTGGAGGTTGCAGTGAGCCGAGATCATGCCTCTGCATTCCAGCCCGGGTGACAGAGCAAGACTCCTTCTCAAAAACAGTAACGAACAAAACAAAACAAATGGAATGAGAGATTTACTTCCGACAGCACCCAGAAGACTCTTCTGCTTTTTTTTTCTTTTTTTTTTTTGAGACAGAGTCTCGCTCTGTCACCAGGCTGGAGTGTAGTGGCCAGATCTCAGCTCACTGCAATTGGCACCTCCCAGGTTCAAGCGACTCTCCTGCCTCAGTCTCCCGAGTAGCTGGGATTACAAGCACATGCCACCACGCCCAACTAATTTTTGTAGTTTTAGTAGAGATGTGGTTTCACCATGTTGGCCAGGATGGCCTCAATCTTCTGACCTTGTGATCTGCCCGCCTCAGCCGCCCAATGTGCTGGGATTACAGGCATGAGCCGCTGCGCCCGGCCGCACCTAGAAGCTTCTAAAGGAAATTCTGAAAGAAAAAATTGCCTCCATTCAAGAGGTAAACAAAAGGATATTTGAAACTCTTTCTAAATTAAGACAGACTTCGGAGGCTTTTTCCCTCTCACCGCCACCTGCTCCTTGGCCCTCACCCCCTGCAATCTGAACTCACTTCTCTCTGCTGGTTCCCTTGACTTCCATACATCTCTCAGGCAGAGATTTTTGGAATTCCACAATACACACATTTCCTTCTCTCAAAAGGGTGGAAATCTAAATTTGGAACAAAGTAAACAAATGGAATCACTGCAGAATGAGAATGGCTCTACTGACATCATAAAATACAGATCCAACATCTTTTCCCTCCAAACCAGGACTAGTGCATGAAAATGATGATTTATTGACCCAATATCAGAAAATACCCTTTAAAAGCCCTGCTGGGCTTCACAGTCCCCTGGAGATGTAAATCTTATGAGATATTTGAAACGTTAACTCTCAGGGAATTGGCTAAGCAGAGTTCTAGTTGAGATCAGATCTGAAACAGGTTAACATCCTTTAAACGTTCAGACTGCCTGCTTTGGTTCTCCGGCAGGCCTGACAGAGCACTGTGATCGTGGCTATGATTCTCAGCTTCGTGACTGCAGCCTAGGCTGGAATTCTGGCCAGGGAACCAATCTTGTTTATTTTAAGTTATTGGCGTGACCCTTCACCTTTTGGGTAGCCATTCATAATTGGTCCTCTTCCTTTCCATGGGCGGCTTCTGATTTCCTGTTTTTTCCCATCTGTGGGGCATATGGGGATTTTGAGCCTTTATGCATAGGTGGTCGGCTGAGAAGGTGACATCCTGGAATATGGCTGGACAGAAATGTGGGTCACACTCCATTTGAAGCTTGCGATGTCAGAGGCGTTTGAACCAAAGCAACTCCATCTTGAATAGGGACTGGGTAAAATGAGGCTGAGACCTACCTGGCTGCATTCCCAGATGGTTAAGGAATTCTAAGTCACAAGATGAGACAGGAGGTCCACACGAGATACAGGTCATAAAGACCTTGCTGACAAACAGCTTGCAGTAAAGAAGCCAGCTAAAAGCCACCAAAACCAAGTGGCGATGAGAGTGTCCTCTGGTCGTCCTCACTGCTCCACTCCCACCAGCGCCATGACAGTTTACAGATGCCATGGCAATGCCAGGAACTTACCCTATGTGGTCTAAAAAGGGGAGACATGAATAATCCACCCCTTGTTTAGCATATCATCAAGAAATAACCATAAAAATGGGCAGCCAGAAGCCCTCAGAGCTGCTCTATGGAGTAGCCGTTCTTTTAGTCCTCCACTTTCTTTTCTTTCTTCTTTTTTTGAGACGGAGTCTCGCTCTGTCTCCCAGGCTGTAGTGATGTGGCCCAATCTTGGCTCGCTGCAACCTCCGCCTCCCAGGTTCAAGCAATTCTCCTGCCTCAGCCTCCTGAGTAGCCGGGACAACAGGCCCAGCTTCTTTTTTGTATGTTTCGTAGAGACGGGGTTTCACCGTGTTGGCCAGGATGGTCTCCATCTCCTGACTCGTGATCTGCCAGCTTCAGCCTCCTAAAGTGCTGGGATTACAGGTGTGAGACGCCGCGCCCGGCTATACCTCTACTTTCTTAATAAACTTGCTTTTACTTCACTCTATGGGCTCGCCCTGAATTCTTTCTTGTGTGAGATCCAAGAACCGTCTCTTGGGTCTGGATCGGGACCCCTTTCCAGGAACAGTGAGACTTTTCTTTCTTCGAGCTCTCTTTAGGGTGGCTCTGGATCTTGTGAGGACCACTTTGCACGTCTTTGGAGATGCCTTGTTTGTCCTTGGCTAAGTCATAACCTTGGTTAAGGGTTACTGGTTTTGGTGAATCACTTGCAAAGGAACTTTTTTTTTTTTAAGGTGGATAAAATGTTTATAAAAGACAGGCTTTCTGGTAAAGTAGCCTTGCTTCGTTTTCAGAGCTATCCATGCTGAGTCCAGGCATGGAGAATGCGTTCTTTGCCCTATTCACTAAAGAACTTCACCCTGAAGTCAGTCATCTAATAAAGAAACAAGCTAAAGCCGGGTGCAGTGGCTCACGCCTCTGATCTCAGCACCTTGGGAGGCTGAGGCAGACGGATCACCTGAGGTCGGGAGTTCAAGACCAGCCTGGCCAACATGGTGAAACCAGGGAGGCAGGGTTGCAGTGAGCCGAGATTATGCCATTGCACTCCAGCCTGGGCAACAGAGCAAAAAAGAAATGAGAAAAAGAAACAACTGAGTGGCAAAGACCACATAGCTAACTAGGCATTTAGCTGACTCTTTTGATACGGCTTGTAAAAGAAATTTACATCTATAAAGGAAATCTGTATTTTTGTTTATTTGTGTTTTTTTTTTTGAGATGAAGTTTCACTCTTGTTGCCCAGGCTGGAGTGCAATGGTACAATCTTGGCTCACTGCAACCTCTGCCTCCCAGATTCAAGCGATTCTCCTGCCTCAGCCTCCCAAGTAGCTGGGATTACAGGCAAGTACCACCATGCCCAGCTAATTTTGTATTTTTAGCAGAGACAGGATTTCTCCATGTTGGTCAGGCTGGTCTTGACCTCCCGACCTCAGGTGATCTGCCCACCTCGGCCTCCCAAAGTTCTGAGATTGCAAGCGTGAGCCACCACGCCCAGTGGAAATCTTTATTTGTCTACCTTGCTATGCCTCAACCACTAGAAAGTTTTATAACAGGGGAAACATTGGCTTTAAGTTTATGTGACAAACCTTACCTTCATTTAAGACCATTCTCCTGGCAATTTTGTCCTCCCTGGGCCCTACACCCTTCTGTGTCCCACCAAATCTGTGTTTAGATCTAATTTCTGTGTCTTTGGGATGTAAATTTCCACTAGAGTCATGCCTTTGGAAGTGCAAGTTTAGGGTTGCCTAGCTAGCAATTGTTTAGGACTTGATAGTCTGAAGGGGACAGAAAAACTGTTTGAAAAGATAAAGAAACGGATAAAACTGGGCAACATGGAGAGACCTTGTCTCTACAAGAAATACAATTAGCTGAGCATGGTGCTGCACGCCTGAGTCGCAGCTCAGGAAGCTGAGGCAGGAGGACAGCTTCCCGGGAGGCAGAGGTTGGAGTGAGCTGTGAGAGCACCACTACTGTCCAGTCTGGGTGACAGCGTGAGTCCCTATCAAAAAAAAAAAGTAAAGAAAGAGAGAAAGAAATGTATAAAGCGATAAAGTCTGCTTCTGGCTGGGCGTGGTGGCTCAGGCCTGTAATCTCAGCACTTTGGGAGGCCAAGGCGGGTGGGTGGATAACTTGAGGTCAGGAGTTTGAGACCAGCCTGGCCAACATAGTGAACCTCCATCTCTACTACAAATACAAAAATTAGCTGGGCATGGTGGCACATGCCTATTGTCCCAGCTACTTGGGAGGCCAAGGCAGGAGAATCGCTTGGATCCAGGGGGTGGAGGTTGCAGTGAGCCCAGATCACGCCACTGCACTCCAGCCTGGGTGACAGAGCAAGACTCTGTCTCAGAAAAACAAAAAACTCTGCTTCTTCTGTGTGTCTTAATGTCTATATATTTTTATATGTCATATGTTTGTGATATTTCACTGCCAAAACATATGAAAATGCTCTAATTAATTAGCTTAAAAAAAAGAAAATGTTGAAATCAAATGTTTCATCAGAAAAGCAGAAACTGACTCAAATGTCTTTTAGTTCACATGACTTGGGAACATTTCTGGTAAGTAAAACTAGTTTCACATTGTTGACTTGGCTGGGCATGGTGGCTCATGCCTGTAATCCCAGGACTTTGGGAGGCCGAGGCTAGAGGGTCACTTGAACCCAGGAGTTTGAGACCAGTCTGGGCAACACGGCAAGACTCTGGACCTGCCAAAAAAAAATAGCCGGGCACAGTGGTGTGCACTTAAAATTCCAGCTACTCAGGAGGTTGAGGGAGGAGGATAGCTTGAGCCCAGGAGACTGAGGCTTCAGTGAGCCATGATTGTACCACTGCACTCCAGCCTAGATGACACAGTAGAATCCTGTCTCAAAAAGATGAGATCCTGGAATGTGGCTGGACAGACATCTGGGTGGGACTCAATTTGCAGCTATAATGATATAATTGGCTTAATAAAAACAGCTCCCAGAAAGAACAAGAAAACAAACAAACAAAACCAGCTCTGTCTTCTAATCAGCAAAACACCCATGTGTGTAACTTTAGGACGCTTAGGTGGTGACTGCCTGACATTTGAAGGCTATGAAAATGATTAGCAAAGAAAGGACTTAAGAGGATGGCAAGCTTTGTTTATGGAACTATTCAAGCGTAATTGTTGAGAATGAATAAATTAAATAAATGTCAGTGGAGTAAAAGTTTAAAAAGGAACTTTTCATAATTTCAAACATTTTGCAGAAACTTAATGTCGTTATGTTAAATTAAGTAATTCGTTGTCATAAAATGTCTGAGTTGTTTACATGGTATAGAAAAACTAAATATATTTAGATCTGTTAATAAAAAACTGATAAAATATGTTTCTAAAAATTATGAAATGGTTTTCATCTACAAATACTGGTATGAAACAGTTTAAAATTACGTCTTCCTAGGGTTTTCACTGCAAATTAGGGTTACTAAGAGTAAAAATTTTAGTTGATATATGTAAATAAAAACACTAAATATAAGAGAAGCAATTATGCCTATAGAGTGTATGCAGAAAGTAAGACATGTTTTTGGTTGGAAGGCTGAGGCAGGAGGATTGCTTAAGCCCAGGAGTTTGAGGCTGCAATGGGCTATGATCACGTCACTGCACTCCAGCCTGGGTGGCAGTGAGACCCAATCCAGAAAAAAAAAAAAAAAAATGATGTGTGTTTTGGTAAATAAGTTGAAAGGAGGGAATACGTTTTGGTTTTTTTGAGTCGGAGTCTTGCTCTGTCGCCCAGGCTGGAGTGCAGTGGCGCCATCTTGGCTCACTGCAACCTCCGCCTCCTGGGTTCAGGCGATTCTCCTGCCTCAGCTTCCTGAGTAGCTGGGACTATAGTGGTGTACCACCACACCCAGCTAATTTTTTTTTTTTTTGTATTTTCAGCAGAGACCAGGTTTCACTGTGTTAGCCAGGATGATCTCGATCTCCTGACCTCATGATCTGCCCGCCTTGACCTCCCAAAGTGCTGGGATTACAGGCATGAGCCACTGTACCTGGCCTAAATTAATGACTTTTATTTTATAGTAACCTGTGATCCTATTTTGATCATGTGTTTTAAACCTTACTTATTTTAATATCAAGTGTTTTGAACCTTTAAATTTGACATACTTCCCAAAATTAAATTTCAATTTTTTTTTTTTTTTTTTGGAGACAGGATCTCACTCTGTTGCCTAGGCTGGAGAGCAATGGTATGATCTAAGCTCACTGCAACCTCCACCTTCCAAGTTCAAATGATTCACCTGCCTCAGCCTCCCAAGTAGCTGGGACTATAGGTGCACACCACCATACCTGGCTAATTTTTGCATTTTTAGTAAAGACAGGGTTTCACCATGTTGGCCAGGCTGGTCTTGAACTCCTGACCTCAAATTATCCACCCGCCTCAGCCTTCCAAAGTACTGGGATTACAGGTATGAGCCATCACCCCTGATTGCCAAAATTAAATTTCAAATTTAGAAAAATATTTTACGTATTTCCCAAAATTAAATTTTGAATTCTAAAATTAAGTCTTTTTGATCTGAACTAACTTGGACACAAGAATTAGGAACCCTGGAAGTCCAAGAGAGAAATATGAACTTATTTGGTATGTTAAAATCATATATGGAGTATTGTCAAATAAGAAATGATGTTTAATTTTCTTTTTCTTTTCTTTTATTTTATTTTGAGACAGAGTCTCATTCTGTCACCCAGGCTGCAGTGCAGTGGCACAATTTCAGCTCATGGCAACCTCCACTTCCCGGGTTCAAGCAGTTCTCCTGCCTTAGCATTCTGAGTAGCTGGATTACAGGCGTGTGCCACCACACCCGGCTAATTTTTGTATTTTTAGTAGAGATGGGATTTTGCCATGTTAACCATGGCTGGTTTCAAATGCCTGACCTTGTGATCAGCCCGCCTCAGCCTCCCAAAGTGCTGGGATTACCAGCGTAAGCCACCACACCTGGCTGGTATTTAACTTTCTTTGAGTTATAGTTGTATAAATGTGTTATTAATATGTGTTCCAAAATCGTATGAGATTCTTAAAATGACATGTCTTGGTATATGTTTTCAGTGATAATTTTGTTAAATTTTTGTATGTCACAGAAATAACCAAGTCTCCTTGTCAGTTGCATTTTTTGTTTCCGGAGTCTAGCTCTGTGGCCAGCCTGGAATGCAGTAGCACAGTCTCAGCTCACTGCAAACTCTGCCTCCCCAGTTCAAGCGATTTTCCTGCCTCAGCCTCCCAAGTAGCTGAGCTTACAAGTGCGTGCCATCACACCCAGCTAATTTTTGTACTTTTAGTAAAGATGGGGTTTCACTATGTTGGCCAGGATGGTCTCGATCTCCTGACCTCATGATTCGCCTACCTCAGCCTCCCGAAGTGCTGGGATTACAGGCAGGAACCACTGCGCCTGGTCTGTCAGTTGCATCTTTAACCATGGCTAGTCTAAGTTTTTTTGTTATCCACAGACAATTATTGTTTTACTTTGATTCTCAAAAAGTGGTTTATAATCAGCTACAGTCCAAAATTTGCTTCTTAAGAAAATTCACAGAAAAGGATTCTGACAAGTACTCTTGAGTATAGGTTTTCAGTAAATTTATTTATTTATTAAATATTTGTTTGTTTGTTTACGTTTTTTGAGACAAGGTCTCACTCTGTCCGTCACTCAGGCTGGAATCAGTGGTGTGAACATGGCTCACTGCAGCCTCAGCCTCCTGGGCTCCAGCATTCCTCCTACCCCAGCCTCCCGAGTAGCTGGGACTACAGGCATGCACCATCATGCTCAGCTAATTTTTAAATGTTTTGTACAAACAGTCTTTCTGTGTTACTCAGGCTGCTCTCAATCTCCTGACCTCAGGTGATCCTTTTGCCTTGTCCTCCCAGAGTGCTGGTAAAATAGGAGACTAGGGAATCAGGGTAACAAAGGGTTAAGGCATAAGCAAAAGAGCAGCGGGGCAGCCAGTTCTAGGCCAGATTAGGCAGCACACAGGCCACATCCTCACTCCTGTGATAACAAGAGAGGAGACTCCACTTCTGCCTCCAATTGACCACAGGTAGAGTCTGCACTTCAGCCTCTGATTGGTCACAGGCCAATCCTTTACAGGGTGTAACCAATTGGAGGCCTCTAAAGGACACCTAGGGCGTTACCAAGTTCTTTTAGCTTAATAAAAGCCCTTAAGAACATTGTAATCAGGGCTGCTTGAGCCTGCTCCCACTCTGTGGGGTGTACTTTCGCTTTAATAAATCTATGCCTTCATCTTCTGTTGCTTTGTTTGTGCGTTTTGTTCAGTTCTTTGTTCAACACACCGAGAACCTGAACTCACAGTCAAGACTTTCCATCTGGCAACACTGGGACTACAGTCATGAGCTACCGCACCCGCTCTGGTAACTTTAGGGATCATGCCACTGAACTAAGTAACAACTTCCAGAACTCTAATAAAGAACCGATGCATCCAGTGAAGACTCTGAACCCAACAGCAACAGAACAAGAAGAAATTACATAAGACTGAACCGAGAGGGGACTAAAATTATTTTTATGACGTTTGTTTGAAACATTGCTGATTTTTTTTTTTTTTTTTTTTTTGAGACGGAGTTTCGCTCTTTTTACCCAGGCTGGAGTGCAATGGCGCGATCTTGGCTCACCGCAACCTCCGCCTCCTGGGTTCAGGCAATTCTCCTGCCTCAGCCTCCTGAGTAGCTGGGATTACAGGCACGCGCCACCACGCCCAGCTAATTTTTGTATTTTTAGTAGAGACGGGGTTTCACCATGTTGACCAGGATGGTCTCGATCTCTTGACCTCGTGATCCACCCGCCTCGGCCTCCCAAAGTGCTGGGATTACAGGCTTGAGCCACCACGCCTGGCAACATTGCTGATTTTTAAAAATATTTTGTTTTCTAGGGACAAGAAAACTTTTTCTTTTAAGCTATTTATAACTCAGGGCCATTGGGCAAAGTGCACCTTTGTGAACAAAACTGAAATTTCTCTCTACTGATTTCTCCAAAATTTGGACACTATTTGTGAATATTCTTATTTTATTGCAATACAGTTATCTGCACAAGTTCAGTAAGACAATGTTTTCCTTTGTAACCGGGCACATTGAAGACACTAGTAATTTTACCAGGGTTTTCACTGCAAGGGCATATTTTCAGATATGACTAGACTGTTTTGAGGAATTGAGGTTGACTTTACAGAGCCAGTAAAAAGCCCTTTGGAAAGACTGGTCTGGTACCTGGTTTACGTGGTTCCCTTACAAGCTTCCTGATCTCGTGGTAAGGAAAGGATGTCACTTTCTGAAATGCCCAAGAACCTCAAGATATTTGGGACCTTGAGAAGAGATGAATTCAGCCAGTTCATACAGCTGTACCTGCAGCACCTGTGTGAATTGGGTGAATTCCTCCTGGGGAGGCTTTCAAAAGTCCTACCTGGATTCTTTATGAAAAAACTCCAGCAAAACCAATTCAAAAGAGTCTATATGGGCTGGGCACAGTGGCTCATGCCTGTAATCCCAGCACTTTGGAGGGCCAAGGCGGGCAGATCGCCTGAGGTCAGGAGTTTGAGACCAGCCTGACCAACATGGGGAAACTCCATCTCTACGAAAAATACAAAAATTAGTTGTGTGTGGTGGCGCGTGCATGTAATCCCAGCTACTCAGGAGGCTGAGGCAGGAGAATCACTTGAACCTGGGAGGCAGAGGTTGCAGTGAGCCGACATCACACTGCTGCACTCCAGCCTGGGCAACAAGAGTAAAATTCTGTCTCAAAACAAACAAACGAGCCTGTATGGCCATTCACTATGCCCATTGCACTTTTTGCAAATAAATCAGGCCAACTTATTTTGCAAGCAAATCAGTCCTACTAAGATTTCTGTTTGATAGGAATGCAGAACTGGAGAGAGAGAATTAATCTTTCAAAAGTAAACTGTGGCACACCTGTTACTAGATTTCAGCCCCGACCACTGTTTTTGAGGTTTTATTGTCTTCCTACAATTTTGACTAAATCTTGAATTATTTTCTGGCCACAAGTCTCTAAAGAAGGACTGGGTTTTCATTTTCTTCATGATGTTTTTAGTTGACTCCCTGACGGAAAAGTTTTTTGTTGTCATTCTGACATACAAACTCTTTGGTTGTGATTATTTTTAATTTTTAATTTTTTTTTGAGACAGAGTTTTGCTCTGTCGCCCAGGCTGGAGTGCAGTGGTGCAATCTCCACTTCCCTGGTTCAAATGATTCTCCTGCCTCAGCCTCCTGAGTAGCTGGGACTACAGGCACCTGCCACCATGCCTGGCTAATTTTTGTACTTTTAGTAGATATGGGGTTTCACCATGTTGGCTACGCTGTTCTCAAATTCCTGACCTCAGGTGATTGCCTGCCTCAGCCTCCCAAAGTGCTCGGATTACAGGCGTGAGCCACCATGCCCGGCTGGCTGGTTTATGTACACTTATATTTGGACTATTGGTCTCTTTTGTTCTTCCCTTCCTTCCTTTCTCTCTCTCTCTCTTTTTTTAAGACTAGTCAAGTGCAGTTGTGAGAAGGGGGAAACAGTAGAACAAGGAGTTCGATCTGTAACTGACTGTGAACAATCGAGATAACTTGCTACCTTCGGACCGGCCTCTTTTCTTTCTTTCTTCCTTCCTTCCTTCCTTCCTTCCTTCCTCTCTCTCTCTCTCTCTCTCTCTCTCTCTTTCTTTCTTTCTTTTTCTGTTGAGACAGCGTCTGGCTGTCACCCAGGCTGGAGTGCAGTGGCGCGATCTTGGCTCACTGTAGCTTCTGCCTCTTGAGCTCAAGGGATCCTCGCACCTCAGTCTCCCAAGTCGCTGAGACTACAGGCACACGTCACCTCTCCCAGCTAATTTTTGTATATTTTTGTAAAGACAGAATTTTACCATGTTGCCCAGGCTGGTCTCGAACTCCTGAGCTCAAACAATCCATCCACCATGGCCTCCCTAAATGCTGGGATTAGGTGAGAGTCACCACACCTGACCCATTTGACTCCTGAGAAAACTAAGCTCATGATATTCCGAAGACTAGAGACAAAGTGACGGCAGCTATATAAATCAGACAGAGGTCTCATTTTTGCCACTCTGCGATGCCACCCTAATTTGGCTTTTGGTGCTCTTAAAATTCCTCTTTGAGATGTATTCTTCCCCGGCACCCCACAGCGTCAGACAGAACCAGCCAGGGATGAGCCGTGCTAGAGATACAAGGCTGAGGCTAAGGAGTGAACATGAGTTCACTCGTGATGCTTTTTTTTGAAAGATCTTGATGAAAAGGAGGGAGATGAACCAAGAAAAGTAGCTCAGAGAAGTCTTAGCTGTGTGAGGTGTGAAAAATGTATCAGGCCCAGAGAGATGTGAGCATGAGACTCCAGCGCCCTCGCGCCTGCGCAGACGTCCTGCCCCGCATTGTTTAAAGGCATTTCGTTCCTGTTTCCTGCCTCACTCATTCTGTTCACGTTCCTGGGATTTGTGATACAAAGGACAATGTACAGCCAGTCAATAACTTATGTTATTTTATTGTAAATTCTTGGTAAACAACTTAGGAACTGCCTCTGTCTTCTTAACTTAAAAACCTGGACCTACTAGCCTAGGCAACACAGTGAGACCCTGTCTCTACAAAAAAGTTTTTGTTTTTGTTTTTGAGACAGAGTCTTACTCTGTGGCCCAGGCTGGAGTGCAATGGCACAATCTTGCCTCACTGCAACCTCCACCTCCTGGGTTCAAGCGATTCTCCTGCCTCAGCCTCCCGAGTAGCTGGGGCGCCCGACACCACTCCTGGCTAATTTTTGTATTTTTAGTAGAGATGGGTTTTGCCACGTTGGCCAGGTTGGTCTCAAATTCCTGACCTCATGATCCGCCTGCCTCTGCCTCCCAAAATGCTGGGATTACTTACAAGCGTGAGCCACCGTGCCCGGCCAAAAGTTGTTGTTGTTGTTGTTTTGAGATGAAGTCTTGCTCTGTTGCCCAGGCAGGAGCGCAATGGCATGATCTTGGATCAGTGCAACTTCTGCCTTCTGGGTTGGAGCGATTCTCCCGCCTCAGCCTGCCAAGTAGCTGGGATTCCAGGCACCCACCATCATGCCCGGCTAATTTTTTTTTTTTGTATTTTTGTAGAGACAGGGTTTCACCATGTTGGCCAGGCTGGTCTCAAACTCCTGACCTCAGGTGATCTGTCTGCCTTGGTCTCCCAAAGTGCGGGGATTACAGGTGTGAGCCACCACACCTGGCCAAAAAGTTTTAAAAATTAGCCACATGTGGCTGTGAGTACCTGTAGCCCCAGCAACTCAGGAGGCTGAGGTGGGAGGATTGCTTGAGTCCAAAATGTAGAGGCTGCAGTGAGCCGTGATCATGCCACTTCACGCCAGCCTGAGCAACGGAGCGAGATCTTGTCTCTGAAAAGAAATAAACAAACAGAACAGGTGCCGAGGCTCACACCTGTCATCCCAGCACTTTGGGAGGCCAAGGTGGGTAGATCACTTGAGGTCAGGATTTCAAGACCAGCCTGGCCAATGTGGTGAAACCCTGTCTCTACTAAAAATACAAAAATTAGCCAGGCATGGTGGCACATGTCAGCTATGAGGAAGGCTGAGGCAGGAGAATTGCTTTGAACCTGGGAGGTGGAGGCTGCAGTGAGCCAAGATTGCACCACTGCACTTCAGCCTGGGTGACAGAGACACCATTTCAGAAAAAATAAAGGAAGGAGGAACATTAGGAAGATAGAAATGGGGTATATGGAGACCGCAGGCCTGACCCCGTGCTCTCTGCCTGCCCATTCTCCAGTCACAGCTGCCACAGCTTCCCACAGGTGCCACCTGACAGCCCTGCCTCAGAGCACCTGTGGCCGTCAGTTTCTGCCCAGAGGCCTCTCTGGCACAGATCACCTGCTGGAACCTCCCTGGTGGCATCTCAGATGAGACCTGGAGTGCAGGGGGACACAGTCATGGGCAGCCCTTGAGTGATGGGGTGGGAGCCAGGGGACACCGTCTCCACTCCTCTGTCCTGCCTGGCTCCTCAGAAGTCCCTAGAGGCCAGCGGCCCCAGGTCCCCGCAGTGCCAGCCCGATGACACACCCTGGGAGGGGCTCGCCTTCCTGCCCTGTCCCCCTCTGCGTAGTCCTCCACTCCTGCTCCCTGGAACCACTCCCCAAACAAGCCACTGCACACAAGCCCTGTCTTTGGAGAGATCCAGCCTAAGACAGAAGAAGGTGATTGTGGAAATAATTCTGGGTAGTTTTTCCAACACAGAGAGAGGGACTGACACCCTTTTTTCTGTGAACACTTATTGACAGTCTTTCTACGCCCGGAGAAGTAGATAAAACGCAAGCTCCAAAGCGCAGGGACTTTGTCTCCTTCCCTGCTGCGTCCCCAGTGCCTCCAGCCATGCCTCGCACATAGTAGGTGCCTAGGAAACCTGTGTTAAAGAAGGAAGGTGGGGGAGGGGAGGGGCTCCACTGCTCTGGGTCACCTCCCAGCAGGAGCCGCGTCTCTTTCTCAAAGCAGAGAGGTCCTGGCTTCTGCACTCTTTGGTGTTGCCTGAGGAGGGTGCTAGAGCCTTGGAGACTGGGTCTGAGACAGGCAGGACTGGGTCTCAGGTGGACGATGCCTGGGGCTCAGCCTGGAGAAGAGAGGGGAGGTGGGTGGGGTGGCACCCCCGGGACTGGTCCCTGATAGGCCCCTGCCGGGTATCCAAAGGTGTGTGTTGGGAGCAGGGAGGAAAAAGCCTCATCTGGGCCTGCATCCTGAGCCCAGCTGCTTCCCCACTCTGGGATGAAGCTCGTTGGCCCCTGGTAGGTGCGGGAGGGCTCTCGGGGGTGCTGTGGGATTGAACCTAGAGCATGTCAGGGCCCTTGCTCCCTGGAGCCAGCCCTGGGGGGCAGAGATCCTGGCAGCAGAACAGGTATTTGGAAATATTCGGGTGAGGACCAGAGGTATGGGGCCTGAGCTCAGCCAGGGGACTCAGCCCCCACCCTCTGCGAAGTCCCCTCAGGCAGGAGGAGGGGAAGCCGAGGGTCTCCTTGGGGAGGGCTCATCGGGATGGGGCCACACAGCCCCGGGAACCAGGCAGGCAGAGTATGAACGGCTGCTGGCACTCACCATGCACTCGCCGTGTGTGAAACGTCAGCTCATCGAAGCCTACGACTTGTCGTCACTGCAGGTGAGGAAAGGGAGGCATGTGAGATACAAGCAGCATGGCCAAGGCTGCAGAGGGCGAGGGAGGGGCCAGGAACTGATCCCAGGCTGCCTGGCCTAGAGACTGCGCTCTCGCCCCGATGCCACGGGTGGGATATGATATGGTAAGCGCCACGAGGACAGGGCACTTATCCTCTTTGTCACTCGGTGATTCATTGAAGAGCTGTTCCGTTAGCCGCGTCTTTCCAGGCTTTCAGGAAAGCAGGCAGGACACTGGCCGCCAGCCCTGGAGCGTCCGTGCAGAGGTGAGAGTTGGTCTATCTGGATGCCAAGGTTACTTTCAGATGCAGTCTGAAGGAATGTGACTGTCAGCGGTGTCCAAGGATGTCCCCACCGTCCCCGAAGCACTGTCAACACCAGCTTCCTGCAAGGGCAGAGATGAACTGGGCTTCTGGTTACTCTGGCGCTGAGTGCTCAGCCACTAAATGCAGCCCAGGTTAGTCGGGTTTGGCTGGGACACCACAAATAATGTGGTCAGAGCCCTGGCACACTGGACATCCAGCCCCCACGCCCCAGTTGCCTCTGGGGAAGTGCTGGGTTGAAGCCCAAGCCTGCTTCTGTGCCCTGCTGAGCTGGGCAGTCAAGCCCCTGCCCTGACCGAACTGCAGCCCTTGGTCAGGCTGCACATGGCAGGTTGGCGGGGACAGGGCAGCCACGGATCAAGCCCAAGAAAGGGACAGAGGCCAAGGGCTTTCCCAGGTTCAGTCCACCTTCTCAGGACAACTGGTGCTCGGAGCACCACGTAGCGCTCCCAGCCCAACTCCATTCAGGGACACGTGAGCCCACGCCTGTGGCCCACCCATCCCTGTGCTCAGTGAGGCCGCTGGGGCACCTTCCCCTTGGATAAGAGTTTAGAACTCTGAAGACTATGCTGGACCAGATCTCACCCTCACAGTGCATTTCAGGGGTGTCTCAATGGCTCCCACCCTGGCCTGAAACGATCCTATGCTGCCAGGATATCAGGGAGGCACTGGGCATTGCCAGGGGAAGACGGAGTTGCTATGGAGCCACTGTTGGTGAAGGCTGAATCAGTGACGTTGGAAGTCTAGCTTTTCCTGAGGCTGGGGTCTGAATCTTGGTCTAGATCAGGGATCAGCACATTTTTCTTGAAAATGCAGATAGAGCCGGGTGTGGTGGCTCACGCTGTAATCCCAGCACTTTGGGATGCTGAGGCGGGTGGATCACGAGGTCAGGAGTTTGAGACCATCCTAGGCAGCATGGTGAAACCCCGTCTCTACTAAAAATACCAAAATTAGCTGGGCATGGTGGTGGGTGTCTGTAATTGCAGCTACTCGGGAGGCTGAGGCAGGAGAATTGCTTGAACCCAGGAGGTGGAGGTTGCAGCGAGCCGAAGATTTGCCATTGTACTTCAGCCAGGAGACAGAGCAAGACTCCGACTCAAAAAATAAAATAAAATGCAGATAGAAAATATCTTAAGCTCTGAGGACCACATAGTCTCCGTTGCAATCGTTCATTTGGGCCATTGTAGCACAAAAGCAAACATAGATCACACACACGTGAGTGAGCATGGCTGGGCTGCAATAAAACTTTATTTACAAAAGCAGGCGACGGACCAAGGTCCACAGCATCCCAACCTTTGATGTGGATGGTGAACTAGCATGTGCCTTCAGTTGCCTCCCCGGTAGGGATATGGGAGAAACCACAGAGAGAAACAGACTTAGGAAAACAGTAAAATTAAACAAATAAAGTGAGACATAGCCCCTCCTGGAGGCCGCAGGCTGTTTTGAACCTGCGTGTGTCTGGTGCACAGGGGTGTGAGTAGATGTGCGTGTAGATGTGTGTGGGGGTGGAGGCTGAGCGTGGCTGGAGGTGGCCGTGGTAGGATGCCGGAAGGAAGCAGTTCATTCAGTTCCTCTCTTACTACTCTCTGGAGTTGTTGAGGGACAGTCGCTGCTCAGCACTGACCCTGGTGCAGGCCTCTGCTAACCTCTGCCACAGGCTTTCCCGCTCCCACACTTCCCCTGTAAACACCCAGAACCAGCACATTAGAACGTGGGGAGCCACCTCCCCCAGCGCCGCTTCCCAAGGTTTGGAAGGGGAAACTCTGACCTCAAACTCTGTTTGAAGAGCGAGATAGCAAAGGGGAGAGGCTGGCGGATTTGGTGGTGCCTGGGGCTTAGCTACTTCCTACGCCTTGAAACCACAGCTGGCATATTACCAGAGAGAACCATCAGTTCCACCAGTGGAAGGGCCCGAGCTCCCCGGTTCCAGGAGAGACATCTCAGGGGACAAGGACATCCCCTGGAGCTGAATTAGTGGAGCACACAGGTGGAGAATACACACAAGAGAAATGCACGAGGAGACAAGAAAAGGCACTGGCAGCAGGAAGTTATGAAAAACAACAGAAAGACAGAGCAGACAGAAAATCAATAATCGCCGGGCGCGGTGGCTCCCGCCTGTAATCCCAGCACGTTGGGAGGCCAATGCGGGTGGATCACCTATGGTCAGGAGTTCAAGACCAGCCTGGCCGACATGGTGAAACCCCATCTCTACTAAAAATACAAAAATTAGCCAAGTGCGCTGGCACCTGCCTGTAGTTCCAACTACTTGAGAGGCTGAGGCAGGAGAATCGCTTGAACCAGGAGGCAGAGGTTGCAGTGAGCTGAGACCACGCCATTGCACTCCAGCCTGGGTGACAGAGTGAGACTCCATCTCAAAAAAAGAAAAAAAAATAATAATAATAATCAAAGAAAGCCAATAACAGTGGGATAAATCATACAAGGTGTATGACTCGAGGATAAAGCGATGAGTGGCGAGTTCAGCCGCGGAACTCTCTCCCAGGAAGGATAAACCAGAAGAAACACGAATGACAGTGAAGTGTCTGGGCGCGGTGGCTCACTCCTGTAATCCCAGCACTTTGGGAGGCCGAGGCAGGCAGATGACTTGAGGTCAGGAGTTTGAGACCAGCCTGGCCAATATGGTGAAACTCTGTCTCTACTAAAAATACAAAAATTAGCCAGGCATGGTGGCAGGCACCTGTGATTCCAGCTACTCGGGAGGCTGAGGCAGGAGAATCGCTTGAACCTGGGAGGCAGAGGTTGCGGTGAGCCGAGATGGTGCCACTGCACTCCAGCCTGGGTGACAGAGTGAGAATCCATCTCAAAAAAAAAAAAATACAAAAATTAGCTGGGCATAGTGGCACGCTGGGCCTGTAGTCTTGGCTACTTGGGGTAGGAGCCGTGGCAGGGGCAGGTGCTGAGGTGGGAGGTGGAGGCTGAAGTGAGCTGCCATCGTACCACTGCACTCCAGCCCGGGTGACAGAGCGAGACCCTGTCTCAAAAAACAAACAAACAAACAAAACAAAAACAAAAACACAGAAGTCAGGTTGTTCTGCAGGTGGTGCTGGAGAAAATGACTCTTTACTTAGAGAAAAATAAAACTGGACTCCCACCCAACAGCATATGCTAGAGTGGCCGCTAAATATGAAGATAAAAAAACAGTTACTAGAAGACAGCATAGGAGAATCTTGTTGGGATCATGAAACCCTTTTCAGGCCGGGCGCAGTGGCTCGCACCTGTAGTCCCAGCACTTTGGGATGCTGAGTCAGGCGGATCACTTGAGGCCAAGAGTTTGAGACCAGCCTGGAAAACACACATCTCTTAAAAAAAAATTTTTTTTTTTGGCCTGGCACAGTGGCTCACGCCTGTAATCCCAGCACTTTGGGAGGCCGAGGTGGGTGAATCACAAGGTCAGGAGTTCAAGACCAGCCTGGCCAAGATGTTGAAACCCCATCTCTACTAAAAATACAAAAATTAGCCAGGTGTGGTGGTGGGTGCCTGTAATCCCAGCTACTTAGGAGGCGGAGGCAGAGAATTGCTTGAACCCGGGAGGCGGAGGTTGCAGTGAGCCGAGATCACACCGTTGCACTCCAGTCTGGGCTGGAGAGAGCTAGACTCTGTCTCAAAAAAAAAGAAAAAGACTTTTAAATGAAATTTCTTTTTTTTTAACTTTTATTTTAGTTTGGGGGTACATGTGAAGGTTTGTTACATAAGTAAACTTGTGTCAGGCCGGGTGCGGTGGCTCACACCTGTAATCCCAGCACTTTGAGAGGCCGAGGCGGGTGGATCACGAGGTCAAGAGATCGAGACCATCCTGGTCAACATGGTGAAACCCCGTCTCTACTAAAAATACAAAAAATTAGCTGGGCATGGTGGCGCGTGCCTGTAATCCCAGCTACTCGGGAGGCTGAGGCAGGAAGAATTGCCTGAACCCAGGAGGCGGAGGTTGCGGTGAGCCGAGATCGTGCCATTGCACTCTAGCCTGGCTAACAAGAGTGAAACTCTGTCTCAAAAAAAAAAAAAAAAGTAAACTTGTGTCATAGGAGTGTGTGGTACAGATTATTTCATCACCCAGCTATTAAGCCCAGTACCCAGTAGTTACGTTTTCTGCTCCTCTCCCTCCTCCCACCCTCCACCTTTGAGTAAACACCAGTGTCTGCTGTTTCCTTCTTTGTGTCGTTAGTTCTCATCACTTAGCTCCCACATGTAAGTGAGAACACGCAGTATCTGGTTTTCTGCTCCTGCGTTAGTTTGCTAAGGATAACAGCCTCTAGCTCCATCCATGTTCCCATAAAAGACATGATCTTGTTCTTTTCATGGCTGCATTAAATGAAGTTTGAAAGGCACAAAACATAAACACCAACCCCTCCCTCACCACAAAAATCCCTTGATGAATTTGATTACACTAAAATTAAGGAGTTTTGTTTAATGAAAGACTCCTTGGACAAACTTGAGAGTTGATAGAATAGGAGAAGCTGTCTGTCGTGTCTAAAGCCAACAAGAGATCAATATCTAGAATAAATGAAGATCTGCAAATCGACAGAAAGTAAGCAGCGATGCCAAAGAAAATAGCCCAGGGTGCAGCTATTAGAAGGAACGTGATCATGTCCTTTGCAGGGTCATGGGTGGAGCTGGAAGCCATTAGTCTCAGCAAACTAACACAGGAACAGAAAACCAAACACCAAATGATCTCACTTACAAGTGGGAGCTGAACAATGAGCTCTGAAGCTGATCCACATGGAGGGGATCAGCACACGCTGGCGCCCGTCCGGGGTGGTACTGGGGAGGGAGAGCACCAGGAAGAATAGCTAAAGGATGCTGGGCTTAATACCTGGGTAGGATGCTCTGTGCAGCAAACCACCATGGCACACACTTACCTGTGTAAACTACACATCCTGCGCATGTACCCCAGAACTTTAAAGAAACGTTGAAGGGGGGCTGGGCTTGGCGGCTCACGCCTGTAATCCCAGCACTTTGGGAGGCCAAGGCAGGTGGATCACCTGAGGTTAGGAGTTTGAGACCAGCCTAGCCAACATGGTGAAACCCCGTCTCTACCAAAAATGCAAAAAATTAGCCGGGCGTGGTGGCGGGCGCCTATAGTTCCAGCTACTCAGGAGGCTGAGGCAGGAGAATCGCTTGAATCTGGGAGGCGGAGGTTGCAGTGAGCCAAGATCATGCCTCTGCACTCCAGCCTGGGTGACAGAGTGAGACTCCATCTCAAAAAAAAAAAAAAAAAGTTGAAAGAAACACACACACACACACACACACACACACACCCCAATTGAAAAAGAAAACGGATCAATAAAGTAATTGAAAGAAAACAGTCCAAGGAAATAGCCAGTTTTCAGGAGAGAAAAACAAAGTGTAATAAGCAGACGAAGCGAGGATGGAAATTCCTTAGAACTGCCAGGAGGAGAGGATGTGGGGCTAGAGAGAGTCCAGCAGCAGCCGTGAGCGCAGGCGGGCTGGGGGCGCCCTCGGGAGGGCCCCTGCTCTGCTGATGGAAGCCAAGTGCTTGCATCCGTGGGATCCAGCAGCTCCACGCAGGACATCATCCCGACATCACCCCCAGGAGGTTAGAGTGGAATGGAAGGACAAAGGGAACACATACATAAATGGTACAAATAAGAGGGAGACCCTGCCCGGGCAGCGACGGTCATGGACTAGGAACCTAGGAGTACATTAACCCATCCCCCACCACGCACATGTGCACACCCGCAGTCCAGCATGCGCAGGAAGAATGAATGGCCCAGGACGGCCGGGCTGCGCTGTGGGAGGAGGGCTGGGTCGGACATGTTTCAATGAACTGTGGAAAGATCTTACGGTCCGCAGGGCACTGAAATGCTCCCGCACACTCTGGGACACACAGGGAGGCTACGTTAGGCTAATCTGAACTGACCACAGTGGGAGATGTGAGAAGATGACAGAGACCCAGGCTGGGGCAGTGGCAGGCAGGTACTCATGGGGAAACAGCAGCCATGGGCACCCTGTACCCTGTTCTTATAGCCCAGACCCTGTTCCAACCTACACAGGGAAGACCCCGAGCAGAGAAAGAGCAGAGCAGAAGGGAGCCCGAAGTGATGTGGAACCGCGGCCAGAGGACGGGAGGAGGTCTGGCTGGACCTGGCAGGCCCTGCAGGGCCCAGAGGAGGCGGCCGCTGTGCTAACTCACAAGATTTTTGTTCCTGGCCACACGTGTGTGTGTGTGCATGTGCATGTGAGTGTGTGTGTGTGCATGTGTGTGTGTGTGTGCATGTGAGTGTGTGTACATGTGCATGTGTGTGTGCATGTGCATGTGAGTGTGTGTGCATGTGTGTGTGCATGTGCGTGTGTGTGTTGGGGAGGGAAGGAGGAAATGTGAACTGTTGAGAGTGTGACTAGGTTGCGTGTGTATGATAGCATGTGGGTGTGAGTGAGCATGGGTGACAGAGTGTTGGAAACAGACGCTCGGTGCCGCAAAGAAAAGTCAGCACTGAGACAAAGGATCTTTCAGCAACGCAATTTTTACTTCCTGGACTGCAAGAAGGGTACTCTCGCAAGCCATCTTGCTACAAGAGTACAGTGAACAAAGGCAAACACACAGATTTATCCCTTATGCATTTGAGGTCGTTTTTACTACTGAGTCTAATCTCTGTTGGCTAGACCCAGACCTCACAACCTAAACTAAAACCCAATTGGCTAATAACTTAAAACTTTTCTAAACAGGTAAGAGCAATGGAGAGCTGGGATATGCCTGTGAGCACGTCCAGCACAGATATCTTGGTTAAAGTACAAGGACATAGAATGTACTACGTACCTGTAGGCACGGTATGTTTAACAGCTACATAGAGGCTGGGTGCGGTGGCTCATGCCTGTAATCCTAGCACTTTGGGAGGCTGAGGCAGGTGGATCGCCTGAGGCTGAGAGTTCAAGACCAGCCTGACCAACATGGAGAAACCCCATCTCTACTAAAAATACAAAAATACAAAATTAGCTGGGCGTGGAGGCGCTTGCCTGTAATCTCCAGCTACTTGGGAGGCTGAGGCAGCAGAATCGCTTGAACCCAGGAGGCAGAAGTTGTGGTGAGCTGAGATCACACCATTGCACTTCAGCCTGGGCAACAAGAGTGAAACTCTGTCTCAAAAAAACAAAACAACAACAAAAAAACAGTTACACAGGAGAGGACTTAACAAAATTATTAGCACACTTATTCTTTAACAAGAAAGGAAACTTTAAAAAGGAAAATTTCTACTTCCCATACAGCGTATAAAGGTCGTGTGGAGCATGTGTGTGTGATGGTGAGTGTGCTGGGGAATGGTGTGTGTGCTGGGAATGGGGTTGGTATATATGAAAGGTCTGCAGAATTTGCTGCAAGGAGAGAAGGTAGCAGAAAGGGAAGCACACACACTGTTTTTGATACAAAAATGCAACTGTTTCTTTGCTTTTTTTTTTTTTTTTTTGGACATAGGGTCTTGGTCTGTCACCAAGGCTGGACTGCAGTGGTGCAATCACGGCTCACTGCAGCCTTGACCTCCCCGGGCTCAGGTGATCCTCCCACATCAGCCTTCCAAGTGGTTGGGACTGCAGATGCGTGCCACTACGCCTGGCTAATTTTTGTATTTTTTGTGGAGATGGGGTTTTACCATGTTTCCCAGGCTGATCTTAAACTCTTGGGCTCAAACCATCTGCCTACCTTGACCTTCCAAAGTGCTGGGTTACAGGCGTGCGCCACCGCTGGCCTTTTCTTTGCTTTTTGTATTTTATTTTATTTATTTATTATTTTTTTGAGATAGAGTTTCGCTTTTGTCACCCAGGCTGGAGTACAGTGGTGCCATCTCAGCTCACTGCAATCTCTGCCTCCCAGGTTCAAGCGTTTCTCTTGCCTCAGCCTCCCGAGTAACTGGGATTATAGGCACCCACCACCATGCCCCCGCTAATTTTTGGATTTTTCAGGAGAGACAGGGTTTCGCCATGTTGGCCAGGCTGGTCTGGAACTCCTGACCTCAGGTGATCCACCTGCCTCGGCCTCCCAACGTACTGGGATTACAGGCATGAGCCACCATACCCACCATTTTTTGTAGTTTATTGAATACTCAGCATTGAGAACTGAAGAAGGCAAATCTCAGATTGCTTTTAGCTCAGGTCAAATGAGCAAATTAAGCTCTTCTGGAAGAAAAAGAAAAGGGTGCTGGCAGGATCTGAGTGAGGGAAGAAGTTGGTGAGATGGCATGGGAATGAGGGGGATAAAGACATTTATGCCCAGAACCCCAGGACCCAGAACCTGGAGTGTGTTCTCTGGCCCAGGCACATGATGGACGGTGACTTGGCCCAGCTCCCTGTGAGTGAGAACTTCACTTGTCTGTCCCCAGACAGCGCCTGTCCCTGTCTGTACCACCTCTGGCCAAGCCAGCCCCAGATGGCACCACTCTGCCACTGTGCCCATCCCCCACCTGCTGGCAGAGGTGGGGATCAGTCCCCATGCTCTGAGCTTGGAAGAGCCCTGGGCTGGGGTAGGGCCTGCCTCCTCCCAGCCCCTTCTCCCACCTCAGCTCCAAGGGCACTGCCAAGGGCCAATAGGGAAAAGACTGCTTCAACTTCCACATATGAAGTTATCTTATTTTTTTTTTTAAGGCTCAGTCTCACTGTGTCTCCCAGGCTGGAGTGCAATGGCACAATCTTGGCTCACTGCAACCTCCGCCTCTCAGGTTCAAGCGATTCTCCTGCCTCAGCCTCCCGAGTAGCTGGGATTACAGGCATCCACCACCATACCTTGCTAATTTTTGTACTTTTAGTGGAGACAGGGTTTCTCCATGTTGACCAGGCTGGTCTCAAACTGCTGCCCTCAGGTGATCCGTCCACCTTGGCCTCCCAAAGTGCTGGGATTACAGGAGTGAGCCACCGCTGTCGATGGTGTGTGCTTGTCCCTGAGAATCACTGCTCAGGGTGGGACGTCAGAAATGAGGAAAGGGGAAAGGCATCTGTCCTGAGGGAGGAAGCTGGTTCTCCGGACTCCACACGGTTGCTCAGCAGCGCTCCGGTCTGGGTTTCCTTTCTGCCTCCTGGGGACAATCCCACGGGTGTTACCCTAATCCCACAGACACCTGGACTCCATAGGCCCAACAGGGAAAACGGTGCCTCCCCAATGCTGCCTCCTGTCCTGCGTCTCCAACTCAGGGAAGAAGAGGACCCCTTTGCTGTCCCTTGAGGCCTGCTTCCCCTATAGTCACCAAGTCCAGAAGCTTCTAATCAGATGTGTTTGGAGAATTTGCCCAGGGCCAGACCCCACACAGGGCCTGCCTCCCCAGCAGCCGCGCCCACTCAGCCAGCTCTGCTGAACCGGACGCTCAGCTGCTGCCCTAACTGGGCTGTCACTGAAGATCAAGTCCAGGGAGATCAAAAACCTGGACTACCTTGGTCAGGTGACAAGTCCAGTCTTACGGCATCCAGAGCGGAGCCGCAGGCCTCCTGTATCAGGGATTTCCAGCTCTTTCTCTCCTGCCAACTGCCAGGAGCACATAGAAAATGGAGATGTGGGCTGGGCGAGGTGGCTCACGCCTGTAATCCCAGCACTTTGGGAGGCCGAGGCGGGTGGATCACCTGAGGTCAGGAGTTTGAGACCAGCCTGCCAACATGGCAAAATCCCGTCTCCACTAAAAATACAAAAATTAGCTGGGTGTGGTGGCAGGCACCTGCAGTCCTGGCTACTTGGAGGCTGAGGCAGGAGAATCCCTTGAACTTGGGAGGCAGCGGTTGCAGTGAGCTGAAATCGTGCCTTTACACTCCAGCCTGGGCAATAAGAGTGAAACTCCATCTCAGAAAAAAAAAAAAAAAAAAAAAAAACAGAAAATGGAGATGTGCAGATGACAACATGACAGGTGACAACACCCAGACCCCACCCCAGTGGGCCACCAGCTGCCCTCTGCCCTTAATCATCAGCCATGCTCGGCTCGTCATCCCATGTGGTGACAAGGTGCATCAGGCATTCCACCATATGGTCACAGCAGTGCACTCAGACAGCTGGCCCATCCCCTTCCATCACGAGGTACCCCCTTCAGTGCCAGCCACATTAACCAAATTACACACTTGGGTTTTCTCATTCACAAAACTGTGCCATGTAAACGCCTCATATGAGTCATGGACAACCTGCTTATATATCAACACTCCAAGTTCTTCCCAGCCCTGGGATCTTATTCCTAGGTTTTGGAACTGATGAGTTAGAAAAGGCAGCCACCCTGGCCGGGCACGGTGGCTCACACCTGTAATCCTAGCACTTTGAGAGGCCGAAGCGGGTGGATTGCTTGAGGTCAGGAGTTCAAGACCAGCCTGGCCAACATGATGAAACCCCGTCTCTACCAAAAGTAAAAAAATTAGCCAGGTGTGATGGCACACACCTGTAATCCCAACTACTTGGAAGGTGGAGAATCAGTTGAACCTGGGACGTGGAGGTTGCAGTGAGCCAAGATCGTGCCACTTGCCCTCCAGCCTGGGGGACAGAGTGAGACTCAGACTCAAAAAAAAAAAAAAAAAAAAAAAAAAGGCAACCCTAAATCTTCCCATGGTAATAGAACAAGAGTTCAAAACCTTAGATGTAGAAGGGCTCCACTCGGAAGCTAATAATTTAACCACTATTGTATACTCCAAAATCATTGGCGGAAAATGCTGCTTCTACGTGAAGTGAATAGGAAAATAGTGTCTACTTTACACCTTTTAATGGAGAAGAGAAACTCTCTTTCAGATGTCAAAGGCTCAGCCAATTGACTGGACTGACCACTCCAGGCTTGGGAGACTGCTTAAGCAGAGTTGCCCAAAATGCGCTTAGATTTGTTCTTGCTCTTGTTCATCCTCATTCTAGTCTATATTCCTCTCTCTTCTTTCACAGCGTGTGCTACTCAGCTACTAACCCGGTTTTTCTCTCCAAGGCCGACTCTTTGGCTTTTAAAATGTGAAACTTCAGAGAAGCTTCAAGCCGGGGAAAGGAAGTTCAGGGCACACACCCTCAAGCACGCTGCTTTGGGATACTGAGTATTCCGAGCAGGAGGCACAAATGCAGGGAGAGGCTTCCTCCCAGCTCCCCAAAGACAATTCTTGCACAGAGGACTCGGTCACCGTCCATCCCTCTCCAGGAGCTTCACTCACCAGGGATGATTGTACCACCACCCATGCTTCTTAGCGCCCAGTCATCTTCCTAAAAGCCATTTCCTCGGCGGGTCGCAATGGCCCACGCCTGTAATCCCAGCACTTTGGGAGGCTGAGGCGGGTGGATCACCTGAGGTCAGGAGTTCAAGACCAGCCTGGCCAACATGGTGAAACCCCGTCTCTACCAAAAATGCAAAAACAGCCTGGTGTGGTGGCTCACATCTGTAGTCCCAGCTACTCAGGAGGCTGAGGCAGGAGAATTGCTTGAACCTGGGAGGCAGAGTTTGCAGACAGCAGAGATCGTGCCACTGCACTCCAGCCTGGGTGACAGAGCGAGACTCCGTCCAAAATAAAATAAAGTAAAATAAAACAAAGCCATTTCCTCTCCTCTAAGTGGCCTCCACCCCGCTCCCCTGCCCTGCGAATAGGGTGTGCAAACTCCGGGATGGCAGCGGTCTTGGGGAATTTCCCCCCGCGACGCCCCGGCGCGCCAGTAGCTGTGCACACTGCGCTGTGGTCCTCTGCCTGCAGTCGGTTTACTCCCTAGGCCCCGCTGGGGACGGGGGGAAGAGGGAAAGGCTTCCGGGGCCAGCTGCGCGGCGACGGCTGGGGCTCCAGGGCACCCCTCTGTGGCCGACGCGCGGGGCGCAGCAGGGAACGGGGCGGACGGGAGCTCGCGGGACCCTCCGGGGGCGCGGCCGGCGCGGTGACTCAGCATTGGGGCGGAGCGGGGCGCGATCACCCTTATAAGGCTCGGAGGCCGCGAGGCTTGCTCCGGAGTTTTGCCGCCGCCATCTGCACCAACAGTGAGTCCGCGCCTAGCGCGCCCCAGGGGTGGGGCTCGGAGCTCCCAGCATGGGGCCCACCTCCAGCATCAGGCCCGGGCTCCGGGCAGGGCCCCTCGCCTACACCCAGACCCGGGATGGGGTCCCAGGGGACCCGGGACGTCCCCAGTGACGTTAGCGGCTCTCAGGGGGCCCGGAGCGCCCAGGGCAGGGATGGGACCCCGGGGAGGGCAGGCTGCGCGCGCCGCGCCTGGGCACCCTCCCACGGGCTCCAACAAACTCTTTGTCCGCTGCAGTGCCGCCCTACACCGTGGTCTACTTCCCAGTTCGAGGTAGGAGCCTGTGTGTGGGAGGGAGGGAAGGCAGGGCTGGGGGCTGCGCCACGGCCCCTCGCCCACCCGGGAAGATCCCAACCCCCCTTATCCCTCCGTCCAGCGGCTACCACGCCAGGCCTCCATCCCTGTGCCCCGCCTCTCCCGCCATGCCTGCCCCTCCCCAGTGCTGCTCGAAGTCTTTGTTGGAACCTCTGTTCTGCTGTTCCCTCCCTGCACTCCTGACCCCTCTCCAGATTGCTGCCAGGCAACCACGAGTCCCCACACCCCGTGCTCCTCTCCCCGCCCCACGCAGGCCGCTGCGAGGCCATGCGCATGCTGCTGGCGGACCAGGGCCAGAGCTGGAAGGAGGAGGTGGTGAGCATGGACACCTGGCAGCAGGGCTCACTCAAAGCCTCCTGCGTGAGTGGCCATGCCCGGGAAAGGTGGGGAGGGCTGGGCCTTAGGGGGCTGTGACGAGGATCCCGTCGGCGAAGCTCAGTGCCCCTCCCTGAGCCATGCTTCCCCCCGCAGCTGTATGGCCAGCTCCCCAAGTTCCAGGATGGAGACCTTGCCCTGTACCAGTCCAATGCCATCTTGCGTCACCTGGGCCGCACCCTGGGTAAGTCCCACTGAGGCTACATAAAACTTGCCCGAGGTCAAGCCTGGGTGCCTGCAATCCTTGCCCTGTGCCAGGCTGCCTCTCACCGAGCTCTGAGCACCTGCTGTGCCGCAGGCTCCCATCCTTCCACGCACATCTTCTTCCCCTCCTCCCAGGCTGGGGCCCACAGACAGCCCCGTGACTGTATGTTGATCAGACTAACACAGGCACCCAGTCACGCTGCCTGCTCCCGCCCCACCCATCCCAACCCCAGGGCTCTATGGGAAGGACCAGCGGGAGGCAGCCATGGTGGACGTGGTGAATGACGGTGTGGAGGACCTCCGCTGCAAATACCTCTCCCTCATCTACACCAACTACGTGAGCATGTGCACCAGGGTTGGGCACTGGGGGCTGAACAAAGAGAGGAGTTTCTTGTGCCCTCACCCCTTACCTCCCACGTGGCTCGGGCTGACCTCTCCTTGGGTCGGCGTGCAGGGGCCGGGTCAGCTATGGGCCAGGGCCCAGGGGCCTGGGACAAAACACAGCCTGCGCCCTCATTGGCTGGGGCATGAGCCCGTCAAGTAACGGGGTTGTGGGGGAGAGTGCAAAGAGAGGGACCTCCAGCAACTGGTGGTTTCTGATCTCCTGGGGTGGTGAGGGCTTCCCAGAGCAGCCAGAAGAGGAGGGGGATCTGTCACCAGTTTTTGGACGGAGCAGACACAGAGCACATTTGGGGACCTGGGACCAGTTTAGCAGAGGCAGAGTGTATATGTATGTACATGTGTGCATGTGTATGTGTGTGCATGTGCGTGTATGTGTGTGTGTGCATGTGTGGGGGTGCATATGTGTGGGTATGTGTGCGTGTATGTGTACGTGTGTGTGCGCCTGTGTGCACCTGTGTGTGCGTGTGCGTGTGTGTGTACATTTGCACGTGTGGAGGGGGGTGGATGAGGAGATAACAGTGGGCAGGGAGCAGGCCCAGATCCCAAAAGCCTTGAACCCACTGGTTTGGAATCTCCTGAGGGTAATGGGGGCCATCGAGAAATCTGAATCGGGCTGTGTCTGAATGTGAGGTCTAGAAGGATCCTCCAGAGAAGCCAGCTCTGTAGCTTTTGCAGTAATCCGGTGAGAGATCCCAGCAAGCATGGACAGGCAGAATGGAATAGAGATGAATCGGCAGCTGAAGTGGACCAGACTTGGTACTAGCCTGGTTGTGGGGAGTGAGCAGAGGAGAATCTGGGACTCCGGTCTCTGGCCCGGGACAGACAGAAGGAGGTATCTCGGGCTGGGAGGTATGAGAGTAGGGGATGATACATGGAGGTGTCTCTGGCAGGAGGCAGGCAAGGATGACTATGTGAAGGCATTGCCCGGGCATCTGAAGCCTTTTGAGACGCTGCTGTCCCAGAACCAGGGAGGCAAGACCTTCATTGTGGGCGACCAGGTGAGCATCTGGCCCCATCCTGCCCCTTCCTCGCCACCCTCTGCTTACAGGTGGACACAGGTGTGAGCCATTTGTTCAGCAAAGTGGGGCAGCCCTAGAGGGTGGGCCCTCTGCCCCCACCTCCCCCAGCCTGCTCCCGCCGGCTGAGTCCCTGGCCCCCCGCCCTGCAGATCTCCTTCACTGACTACAACCTGCTGGACTTGCTGCTGATCCATCAGGTCCTGGCCCCCAGCTGCCTGGATGCGTTCCCCCTGCTCTCCGCGTACGTGGCGCGCCTCTGCGCCCGGCCCAAGCTCAAGGCCTTCCTGGCCTCCCCTGAGCACCTGAACCTCCCGATCAATGGCAATGGGAAACAGTGAGGGCTGGGGAGACTCTGAGTGGGAGGCAGGAACTGCTTGCCTCCCTTTTTTCAAGACCAATAAAATTTCTAAGAGAGCTGGTGTGAGCACTGTGTTTCCTGGGAAGGGGCTGAGGGGTTCTCAGCTCTCAGCCTCGAGGTCGGAGGGAGGGCAGGGCAGAGGGCTGGGAAAGCCTCCTCCAGCACAATCAGTGTCTTCCTGGAGCCCTCAGCCTGGCTGTGTTTACTGAACCTCACAAACCAGAAGAGGGAAAAAAAGAGAGAGAAACGAAGAGAAATAACCACAGTCACTGCCCTGGAGCACCCACCACACCGTGTAGAGAGGTCTCATAGAAACATGCCGTGTAGGCCCGGCAGGCAGGCACCTGGCAGAGAGACAGACTCCAGAATGGGGTGGGGTGTGAGGAGGGATGCGAGGAGTTCCCTGTCCTGGGACTTTGGGGTATTAGCTGAGTTGCTCCGAGCAGTCCAGTTGGTGGGAGAGTCATTTTTCTTGGATCAGGGCTCTGCTGGCTTCCTGCGGCCTTCTGAGTTTTGGTGCATCCTAGGCGAGCAATGACACTACTGTATTAGGATTCTCCAGAGAAGCGAAGCCAAGGAGATGCTGTAGGGCAGGCAACATTGTATCTCTGTCCTTTTAGGGTTTTTTGTCTGGGCCTGAGAACTAAAGACATGAGTAGGAGAAAAGCATTCTGATTTATCTAGGCCAGGTGCAGTGGCTCACACCTGTAATCCCAGCAATTTGGGAGGCCAAGGTGGGTGGACGACTTGAGGTCAGGAGTTCAAGACCACCCTGACCAGCATGGTGAAACTCCATCTCTACTAAAAATACAAAAATTAGGCTAGTGTGGTGGCGGGTGCCTGTAGCCTCAACTACTTGGGAGGCTGAGGCACAAGAATTGCTTGATCCTGGGAGGCAGAGGTTGCAGTGAGCCGAGATGGCGCCCACTGCACTCCAGCCTGGGAGACAGAGTGAGACTCAGTCTTGAAAAAAAAAAAAAACGGCAAGGCATGGTAGTACATGCTTGTAATGTGTAATCCCAGCACTTAGAGAGGCCAAGGCAGGTAAATCACCTGAGGTCAGGAGTTCAAGACCAGCCTGATCAACATAGTGAAACTCCATCTCTACTGAAAATACAAAAAATTCGCTGGGCGTGGTGGCACACACTTATAATCCCAGCTACTCTGGAGGCTGAGGCAGGACAATCCCTTGAACAGAAGGCAGAGGTTGCAGTGAGCCGAGATCACGCCATTGCACTCCAGCCTGGGTGACAAGAGTGAAACTCCGTCTCAAAAAACAAAAACAAAAACAAATTTAAGACAAGTTTTACATGACACGGAAGCCTTCTTAAGGAAATCGGGGCCCAAAGATGCAGTCAGAGTTGAACACTCAGCTCTCGAGTTGGACAAAGAGCAGGAAATTGTGAACAGGTGACAGGGCCAAGGGGGTTGGGCTAGGGCAGTTAACTGGGTAGAGGAGTGACTGGGAATATGGGGTTAGTTAATAAAGTTTTCCATCCTTGATGGTAAGAAGGATACTTTCCTTCCAGTATAGGGAGGGCATGTTTCACACGGGAATTTCATCTTCACCTTTTAAGAAGATGGAAGAAGGTCAGAGTGATCTTGCACCTGTGGTTTTTCTTTTTTCTTCTTTTTTTTTTGAGACGGAATCTCGCTCTGTCAACCAGGCTGGAGTACAGTGGTGCGATCTGGGCTCACCACAACCTCCACCTCCTGGGTTCAAGCGATTCTCCTGCCTCAGCCTCCCGAGTAGCTGGGACTACAGGCGTGAGCCACCATGCCTGGGTAATTTTTGTATTTTTAGTGGAGACAGGGTTTGACCATGTTGATCAGGCTGGTCTTGAACTCCTGACCTGGTGATCCGCCCGTCTCAGCCTCCCAAAGTGCTGGGATTATAGGCATGAGCCACCGCTCCCAGCCCAGAATGGCATATTTTGGGGTGGCATGTCCAGAACGCCTTCATTTCCCTCCATCTGAAACTTAAGAGCTTCACATATTGAAAGCTGAGTTCATGGCTATGGAGAGCATTGGTTACTAGCTGAGTGGCACGAGGTCTGCAAAGGGGGAGAAAAACATAGATTACAATGGGAATTAAGAACAGAACAGAACTAAGCGCATTTTCCCACGTGGAGATAAACCAATCTCTCGTCCCCAGGAATAGATCAGTCCAATAAAATGGTCAGTCCTCTTTTATATGGTACAGTGTTTACTTTGTTTGTTAAAAGGTGCAGAATAGCCACCATTTGCCCCAGTGATTTACGTAGTAGTAGCATTTGTTCCCAGTGATGCTGGACGTGATAGAGGCTTCTGATTGGGGCACTCCCAATGTTTGCATAGTGATATTGAACTCTTGCCCTAATACCATGGAAAGAGTTCAGATTGCCTTTTCCGACTCATAAATTCCAAATCCTGGGAAGAGGGATCTCAATCCTGAAACAAATGGTGAGATTTCTAATTCGTGCACAGGGAAATAATTTGGGCAGAAATGTGGATGTCAGGGCAGAACCAATCTTCTACTTCCTTGACTAGGAGGAACTAGTTCCCATCTGCACATGGTGAAAAGGAAGGACAAGCCAAACAGTCAAAAGAAGGGGCCGCAGGAAGCCCATGAGGCCCAACGAATAATCTGTCTCAGAAACTATTTGGTGCCCTTTTGTATCCATTTGTCTTTTTTAGATTATTGGGCATTTACCTGATAGTCAATAACTTCAGTTAGAGATAGACAGGTGTATAAATCGGGTGGTAAAAGGGGGTCCTTTTTGGCTGCATGCTGCCATATCAGCCCTATCATTTCCTGGAGATTCTATAGGTTCAGTCTTCTTAGTAAGAGATGCATAGTGAAGAACAGCAATGTTTCCAAGGAGGTAAATAACCAGTGCCTTCATCCATTTTGTGCTGCTATGACAGAGTACTGAGTAATTTATAAAGAACAGACATCTGGCTGGGTGCAGTGGTTCACGCCTGTACTCCCAGGACTTTGGGAGGCGGGGGTGGGTGGATTACTTGAGTCCAGGAATTGGAGACCAGCTTGGGCAACATGGCAAAACCCTGTCTCTACTAAAAAATTAGCCAGGTGTGATGGCTCACATCTGTAGTCCCAGATACTCAGGAGGCTGAGGCAGGAGGATTGCTTGAGCCTGGGAGACAGAGTTGCAGCGAGCCAAGATCACGCCACCGCGCTCCAACCTGAGTGACAGAGTAAGACTCTGTCTCAAACAAAACAAAACAAAATGAAAACAAGCAAGCAAAGAAACAAAAAAACAGGCAGTCCAAGCTCAAGGCGCCAGTAGTTTCAGGATGGCACCTCGTTGCTGTGTCCTCTCAGGAGGAAGAAGATGATGTCCTCACAATGAGGTAAGACAATGGAGAGGATGATTAATAGGGCCGTTCGTGGGTGATCTGTCATTGTGTAGAGAGGTGCTGTGCCTTACGAACGCGTAAGAGAACAGATGCACGAGAAATTACTTAAAATGTCGAATTGGGAGGCCATGAGACTGGAGTGGCTCTGGCACTTTAAATCCCTGTGTAAACAAACCGAAACCCAGGATAAAGACTAAAGTGAAACTAGAAACATGACACGGCTTGGATTTGTGTCTCCACCCAAATCTATGTGGAGTCGGAGGAGGGGCCTGGTGGGAGGTGATTGGATCATGGGGCGGATTTTCCGCTTGCTTGTTCTTGTGATAGTGAGTGAGTTCTCATGAGATCTGATGGTTTAAAAGTGTGTGGAAGTTTCCCCTTTGCGCTCTCTCTGTCTCTCTGTCTCTCTCTCTCTCTGTCTCTTTCTCTCTCTCTGTCTCTCTCTCTCTGTCTCTCTCTCTCTCTGTCTCTCTCTCTCTCTCTGTCTCTCTCTCTCTCTTTCTCTCTGTCTCTCTCTCTCCTGCCACCTTGTGAAGATGTGCCTGCTTCTCCCTCACCTTCCACCCTGACTGTAAGTTTCCTGAGGCTTCCCAGTCATGGTTCCTGTTAAGCTTGGAGAATTGTGAATCAATTAAACCTCTTTTCTTCATAAATAGTGCAGTGGCGTGATCTCGGCTCACTGCAACCTCCACCTCCAGGGTTCAAGTGATTCTCATGCCTCTGCCTCCCAAGTAGCTGGGATTACAGGCATGTGCTGCTACACCGGGCTAAGTTTTGTATTTTTAGTAGAGACGGGGTTTCACCATGTTAGCCAGGCTGGTCTCAAACTACTGACCTCAGGTGCTATACTTGTCTCGGCCTCCCAAAGTGCTGGGATTACAGGCGTGAGCCACCATACCTGGCCAATCCCAGCAGTTCGGGAGGATGAGGCGAGCAGATAGCTTGAGGTCAGGAGTTGGAGACCAGCCTGGCCAAAACAGTAAAATCCCATTTCTACTAAAATACAAAAAATTAGCTGGGCATGGTATGCCTGTAATCCCAGCTACTTGGGAGCTGAGGTAGGAGAATCCCTTTAACCTGGGAGGCAGAGGCTGCAGTGAGCCAAGATCACGCCAGTGCAATCCAGCCTGGGTGACAGAGGGTTGATTGACTCACAGTTCTGCATGGCCAGGGAGGCCTCAGGAAATTTACAATCATGGCAGAAGGCGAAGGGGAAGCAAGGCATGTCTCACATGGTGGCAGGGAGGGTGAGCAGGGGAAGTTTCACACACTTTTAAACTAACAGAGCACGTGAGAACTCACTGTCACAAGAACAGCAAGGGCAAAATCCGCCCCCATGATCCAGTCACCTCCCACCAAGCCCCTCCCTCAGTGCATGGAGATTACAATTCAGGATGAGTTTTGGGTAGGGACACAGCCAAATCGTATCACATACAAACTCCAGAACTTAAATTGAGTTCTCTGAGTTTAGCTGAGCATTTCTGATCCAGACTGAGTTTGGAAGTTGTGATAGAAATTTAACCGATCCTATAAGGAGGCTTCAGGTATCTGACTGGGTCAGACAGAAACCGAAATGGTTTTAGTAAAAGACCTCTCATACGTAATGTTCCAGGAAAACAAACAATTCTGGGTTCATTTAAATCCAGGGGATCTGGGACTCCATCTCAGGACTTGTGCTTTTCTAGAGAAATGAGTGAATCTTACCAAAAATACTTTAGAATTTTTGGGTCCACACTGGGGAAATTTTAACCTAAATAAAATTGCTCATCTCCAGGCTGCATTGAAAATAAAGAGAGGGGATCCCAAACGCTCCATAAATAATGGGATGTATTTTTGGTTGGCAAGCAGAGGCTTCTAAGTCCTCCATCTTTCTCACTAGCCTCCTCTGAATCTGCTGACTTCTTTCGCGTGTTACTTTCCCACTCTGACAATGCAATGAAAAAAACACAGCTAGATAAGTAATAAAAGTTAGGCTGTCAGATCAACCATGTCTGCTGCTTTTTTATTTTTAATTTTTTTTGCTCTTGCTGCCCAGGCTGGAGTGCAGTGGCGCAACCTTGGCTCACTGAAACCTCCGCCTCCTGGGTTCAAGCGATTCTCTGCTTCAGCCTTCTTAGTAGCTGGGATTACAGGTGCCTACCACCACAGCTGGCTAATTTTTTGTATTTTTAGTAGACACAGGGTTTCGCTCTATGGGGCAGGCTGATCTCAAACTCCTGACCTCAAGTGATCCACCCGCCTTGGCCTCCCATGTCTGCTTCTTTAACTACCCCTATGCCATGGTTAAAATCTTAAGCTCAGAGCGATAATGAAAGGTACCCCCGTCTGGCATAGAAAATGCCTTTTCTGCCCTATTTGTTAATGGGCTCCACCCTGACCTCAGTAATCTAGTTAAACATATGTTGATGGGACCTGGGGAAGCTCGAAATTGGATGTAAGAGGCAGAATGGTATTGCTCTGAAGACAATATGCAAGGCCCACGAGCCCCCATGTGGTCCATATAAGGGCCAGAAAAAACGGAACCTTATTTTTTTTATTTTTATTTTTTTTGGAGACAGGGTTTCACACTGCCACCCAGGTTGGAGTGCAGTGGTGCAATCTCAGCTCACTGTAGCCTCGACCTTCTAGGCTCAAGCGATCCTCCCACCTCAGCCTCCTGAGTAGCTGGGACCATAAGTGCACCCCACTCTGCCCGGCTAGTAGAGATGGGGATTCAAGCTGTCCTGAATATATGTTCTGATTATCAGCAAGAGGGTTTCTTTCTTTCTTTTTTTTTTTTTTTGAGACGGAGTCTTGCTCTGTTGCCCAGGCTGGAGTGCAGTGGTGCGATCTCAGCTCACTGCAACTTCCGCCTCTCAGGTTCAAGTGATTCCTCCTGCCTCAGCCTCCTGGGTAGCTGGGACTACAGGTGCCCACCACCATACCTGGTTCATTTTTGTATTTTTAGCAGAGACAGGGGTTTTACCATATTGGCCAGGCTGGTCTCAAATTTCTGACCTTGTGATCCACCCTCCTCAGCCTCCCAAAATGTTGAGATTACAGGCATAAGCCACCGCACCTGGCCACAAGGGGGGTTTTAAAGAAAAAAAGAATGGGTGGTTTCTGAGTTGAACATTAACTATTGATAGGATGTACATTGTTCTTCATATCATAAATTTCAGGACTCAAACTCCTGGGCTCAAGCTACGCTCCCACTTTGGCCTCCCAAACTGCTGGGATTACAAGTGTGAGCCATTACAGCCAACCACAAATAACTTTTTGATAGCCATTCCTAAAGTTTTCATGGCCCATGCTAATTGGTCAATCATCCAGACCTGCAGACGAAAGATGAATCTGTTACTAATTTCAAAGCTGGCTTGGAAGCTCTTTTTCTAGGACCTCCCCCAGTCAATCCAACCAGCCATAGCCATCCCCTTTGTAAACAGACTCTCTCCTGAGATTAATGGGATTAAATCTCCCCTGAGATTAGTGAGAAAAAAAAAAAAAGAAAGGAAGGTACCAGTTTCCCTGAACCAGCAGAACATTTCAAAAGGACTATAGAACAAGATAAGAAACAAAAGGTCAAATTAATGGCCTTGCAACTTCAGGGCAACCAAAAACCTAGAATGATCTTTGCACTTGTCCTAATAAGCAATCGTTAAACCAGCAGTTTTAAAAAAATCTGTTTCTGTCTTTGTATTGTCATCCTAAAGAAAGAAACTGAAGGTCAGGCATGGTGGTTCACCTCTGTAATCCCAGCACTTTGGGAGGTCGAGGCAGGCAGATGATTTGAGGTCAGGAGTTCGAGACCAGCCTGGCCAACATGGTGAAACCTCGTCTCTATTAAAAATACAAAAATTAGCCAGGCGTGGTGGCGGGCACCTGTAATCCCAGCTACTCAGAGGCTGAGGTGGGAGAATAGTTTGAACCTGGAAGGCGGAAGTTGCAGTGAGCCAAGATCACATCAAGGCACTCCAGCCTGGGTGACAGAGTGAGACTCCATCTCAAAGGAAAACTAAAGCAAAACTAATGTTAAGTAGAGACTCTATGTGGGCCAAATTCGAGGACTGCAACCTGAAAGACACAGATTCAAGCTGTCCTGAATATATGATATATGTTCTGATTATCAGCAGTTACAAGGGTTTTTTGTTTTGTTTGTTTTTTGTTTATTTTTTTGAGATGGAGTTTTGCTCTTGTTGCCCAGACTGGAGTGCAATGGTGCAATCTTGGCTCACTGCAACCTCCACCTCCCAAGTTCAAGAGATTCTCCTGCCTCAGCCTCCCAAGTAGCTGGGATTACAGGCTGCGCCATCACGCCTGGCTAATTTTGTATTTTTAGTAGAGATGGGGTTTCTCCATGTTGGTCAGGCTGGTCTTGAACTCGCAACCTCAGGTGATCCACCTGCCTTGTCTTCCCAAAGTGCTGGGATTACAGATGTGAGCCACTGCCCCCAGCCTACAAGAAGTTTTTAAAGAAAAAAAGAATGGGTGTTTTCTGAGTTGAACTTTAGCTATTGATTGGATGTACATTGTTCGTTGTATCACAGATTTCAGGAACATGATGATAATGGGTGAAAGTCACATTGTGCAACTTGTGATAGCATTTTTTTTTTTTTTTTGAGACAGAGTCTTGCTCTTGTTGCCCAGGCTGGAGTGCAATGCTGTGATCTCAGCTCACTGTAACCTCCCAGGTTCAAGCAGTTCTCCTGCCTCAGGTTCCTGAGTAGCTGGGATTACAGGCGCCCATCACCATGCCTGGCTAATTTTTTGTATTTTTAGTAGAGATGGGGTTTCATCACGTTGGTCAGGCTGGTTTGAACTCCTGACCTCAGGTGATCCACCCGCCTCAGCCTCCCAAAGTGCTGGAATTACAGGTGTGAGCCATTGCACAGAGCCTGATAGCATTTTTTAAAGTTATTTTTTATTTTTGAAATTTTTATTTATTTTATTTTTTGAGATGAAGTCTTGCTCTGTTGCCCAGGCTGGAGTGCAGTGGCACAATCTCAGCTCACCGCAACCTCCACCTCCCTGGTTCAAGCTATTCTCCTGCCTCAGCCTCCGAGTAGCTGGAATTACAGGTACGCACCACCATGTCTGGCTAATTTTTGTATTTTTAGTAGAGATGAGGTTTCACCATGTTGGCCAGGATGGTCTCGAACTCCTGACCTCAGGTGATCCACCCGCCTCGGCTTCCCGAAGTGCTGAGATTATAGGCGTGAGCACTGCCTGATAGCATTTTAATTTGTCAGTTAGCTTGGAACAAGAGAAGAAAGAACAAAATGCCCTTACACAATTGCCCCCAGGCAGGAAGCCTCATTTTCATGCCTCAGGCCTGACACATTTTGCACAGCTCCCATTCTTCACACTGCTCTAAGCTACTTCTCTTTCTCATTTCCCCCTTTTCTTTCTCTTTCTCTTCTGAAAGCATTGATGATCGACATTTTATTTTTTTATTTATACATATAATTTTTGTTCACTGTCATGTTAGATTCAGAGATCAATGTTTTAAATACAGGTTTGTCCCACGTCACTTGGAAAGCTTATTCCCAGGTCATCTGTCCCACTTCAGAGGGAAAGAGGAGAGGTACCTATGGTTTACGAAGTTGGTGAAGGCTCAAGGCCAAATTGACTAGAAACACAAAGGGACAAAGCAATGGGAACTCAGTCAAGCCATCCGCTTACAAAGGAGCCACGACATGTCAGAGCATTTCTAAGTATCTAGCTATCATGATTTCATTTTTTATTGTTGACTTAAGACATCTAGAAATGCAAAGCATACTTAATTTAAGAATTAAAAAAATATTGGCTGGGCATGATGGCTCATGCCTGTAATCCCAGCACTCTGGGAGGCCGAGGCAGGGTGGATCACCTGAGGTCAGGAGTTTGAGACCAGCATGGCCAACATGGTGAAGCCTGTCTCTACTAAAAATACAAAAATTAGTCAGGGGTGGTAGCAGCCGCCTGTAACCCCAGCTACTCGGGAGACTGAGTCAGAAGAATTGCTTGAACCCTGGAGGCGGAGGTCACAGTGAGCTGAGATGGTGCCACTGCACTCCAGCCTGGGTGACAAGAGTGAAACTGTATCAAAAAAAAAAAAAAGAATAAAAAATATGATGCAAATAAGGACGATTATTAACAAAACAAGTTGAAGTCCAGATCTGAAAAGTGTGCTTATTCATGAAGGTAATGAATCAAATAGATCATGTGGTGGCCTTGCCTTTTTGACAGCTTGCATCTGTTTAGCTTTTGAGTGATCCTTCCAAACCGAGTTTCCACTTCTCATTCAGGTTTGAAGAACCTGACAGGCTGTGGGTCGGCTTCAGTTGGAGATCTCTGGTGATGAAAGATATCCACTCAGGTAGGGCTGCCTTTCTAAAAGGAAAAATGTGAATCCATTTGGAGGGAAGTACTTTATTGGAGGGAGGGCTTTATTTGATGACGTTTCTGATAAACAAAATCTCCAGGTTGGAAGCTGTGATCTTTGATGTCTGTCTCCAGGGAGATTGCTTTTAAAAAGAATACTTCATTAATTAATTTTTTTTTTTAGTGAGAAGCTTTATAAGGCCCTGGCAGTCATGAAGTATAACATTTTTGAGAAGAGCTGGTCCATAGGCTCCTGCATTCAGGCACATGGACCTTCCTGTTACTATTTCAAAGAAAGCAAGCTGCTGCTGTTGAAATGGGTAGAATGTGAATTAAGCAATACCAGTGGAAAAGCCTTAGGCCAGAGAAGGCTAAAGTTTCTATAAGCTTTGCCAATTTGATTTTTAGTATTTTATTTGTGCATTTCACCAGTCTGGAAGACTGAGGGTGGTATGGACAATGGGAATGTTGAAAAATCAGCCATATGCTACAAATAAACGGAATCATTTGACCGGTGAAATGGGTTCCTCAGTTTCCATGAAGATTGGAAGGAAATTCTAAGAAGGAATAGGGCAAGATTTAAAGTAGTCATGGTTGAAGATGCGATCGACAAAGAAATTTGGTCATTTTGTTTTTCTGTGGCCTACTGAAACCAGGTTCCCTTGTCCCCCTCACAGGGCATGTGATGGCGGAGTCGGTCACTTCTTCAGTGCCCCACTGCTCAGACCCACAAGGGAGCATACAGATGGGCAGGTTCTGGGGCTTTGGCCCATGGCAGCGTCTAGGGCTGGATGTTACAGCTCCCGAAGCCCCAGTGGGCTTGTGCTACAGGGTGCCCCTTTAGTTTTGCCATCTACAGGCAGCTTGTGTTAACCAGCAGCTCAGTTAGACCCTCTACCTTGTTACAAGGACAGAGAGGGATTTCTGTATCCTGGGTTATTGCCATGGTGTACTGGAAGAATCGGATCACACCTGGGCTTGGAAAATGAGTGCAAGGTTTTATTGAGTGGCGGGAACTCTCAGCAGATGGAGGAAGCCAGAGGGGCATGGAGTGGGAAGGTTTCCCCCTGGAGTCAGGGTGCTCAGCAGCCCTGGCTCTCCCTCGACCACTCCGGCCAAACTCCGCCTCATTCTGCAGGTCGATGGCCTGTGCATCCCTTGTGAGCTCTTCCACCGGCGTGCTCCCCTCCATGGCCTCTCCACGTCCAGCTGCTTGTGTCTTCCTCTGTCAGTGTGCCCCTGTCCACTTCCAGTTGCTTGTGTGTCTGCCTGCTAGGGTCTCAGCGTTTTTATAGGTGCAGGATGGGGGTGTGGCGGGCCAGGGTGCTCTTGGAAAATGCAACATTTGGACAGGAAAACAAAAATGCCTGTCTTCACCCAGGTCCATTGGCACGGGCTCGGGGGTGGAGCCCTCACCAGGGACGACACCCTTCTCTACCCAGCATTTCCCTGCCCCGCTTCCATATCACTATAATTCAACATAGCACTTCCAATAATGACTGATAGCATATACCAAGACATAGCAGCTTTTAGGAATCTCATACAACTTTGGAACACATATTAATAACACATTTCACAAATATAAGTCAGAGAAAGTTAAATATCATTTTTTTGACAATGCTTGCTGTGTAATTTTTACATACCAAATAATACCAAGCTCTTTTGAACTTACGTGTAATTTTTTTTTCTTTTTCAAATGTTTAAAAGTTAATTTGAGGTCAAAATGGCTTAATTTAGAATTTTCATTTTCATTTTTGGAATTTTGTCAAATATCAAAGCTTTAAAACCCTTGACATCAAAATAGAAAAGGTTTAAAGGACTTGTTCAAAATAGAATCATGGGATACTGCAAAATAATAGTCATCCATTTAGCCAAAGTGATAATTAAAGGATTTCAGAGGCTGGGTGCAGTGGCTCACGCCTATAATCCCAGCACTTTGGGAGGATGAGGCAGGCGGATCACAAGGTCAAGAGATCCAGACCATCCTGGCCAACATGGTCAAACCCTGTATCTACTAAAAATACAAAAATTAGCTGGGTGTGTGGTGTGCACCTGTAATTTCAGCTACTTGGGAGGCTGAGGCAGGAGAATTGCTTGAACTGGGAGGTGGAGGTTGCAGTGAGTCAAGATTGTGCCACTGCACTCCAGCCTGGTGACAGAGAGAGGCTCCGTCTCAAAAAAAAAAAAAAAAAAAAAAAAAATTCAGAAAGGCCTGGCACCATGGCTCACACCTGTAATCCCAGCACTTTGGGAGGCCAAGGTAGGAAAATGAGTGCCATCATGGTGAAACCCTGTCTCCACTAAAAATACAAAATTAGCTGGGCATGGTGGCAGGCACCTGTAATCCCTGCTACTTGGGAGGCTGAGGCAGGAGGATCACTTGAACCCGGGGGGCGGAGGATGCAGTGAGCCAAGATCGCACCATTGCACTTCAGCCTGGGCAAAAAGAGTGAAACTCCATCTCAAAAAAAAAAAAAAGAGATTTCAGAAAGCAAAAACCTTTATTGTTTGATAGAGAGGAAACTCAGTTTTCCAATCAAAAGACCTAATGAAGAAAGCATAACGCAAACTCTCTCCTCTTTTTAAAAATTTATTTATTTTGCAGTTTACTCAAAAGGGAAACAAAAATCTTTTACTATCCCTTATTACTACTACATGAAAAGCTTGCTCAAAAGAGAAAAGTAAATTCTACCTTTACATTAGTGTATTATTAATACTACAGCTAATTATAATAATTATAATAAAACCTTACAAACAGATCCATCAGTTCTCAATCACTTTTGACCACTACTCAAGATCAAGTTTCTATATACGTTTTATACTCTCTTACAATGTTTTTCATTTTATTTCTTTTCCCAACTTTGTTTATTCATTTGGCTTTACCTATCTCATATATATGATATGATATGATATGATATGATATATGATATATATACACAGATGCATACGTGTATACACACAGATGTGTGTGTGTGTGTGTGTGTGTGTATATATATATATATACAAAATATATATATATATAATCATATGTATTTCCTAATAGGCCTTGTGTGTGTGTGTGTGTGTGTGTGTGTGTGTGTGTATCTTGTAGAGATGGGGTCTTGCTCTGTTGCCCAGGCTGGAGTGTAGTGGCAAAATCAGAGTTTCTGGGCTCAAGCAATCCTCCTGCCTCAGCCTCCTGAGTATCTGAGGCTACAGGCATGAGCCACCATGCTCAGCTAATTAAAAAAAAAATTATTAGGCCAGGCCTGGTGGCTCATGCCTGTAATCCCAGCACTTCAGAAGGCTAAGGCAGGTGGATTGCTTGAGCTCAGGAGTTTGAGACCAGCCTGAGCAACGTGGCAAAACCCTGTTTCTACAAAAAATACAAAAGTTAGCCAGGTGTGGTGGCACATGCCTGTCTGTAGTCCTAGCTACTTGGGGGACTGAGATGGGAAGACTGCTTGAGCCTGAATTCTTCTTGGTTCCTCCAATTTAATGCCTCCCACTTTTCTGACTTGCAATCACTAAGAACAAGAATTGCTTTGTTCCTGAAGCCCTACAAGTAGGATATGGACAACTTGATCAAATTTTGAAGAAAACCCTGTGGGGATTCAGTCAGGATGGTAGGAGAGATTGTAAAATTATAATAGTCACAAACCTTCTCAGAAGGCTGGAAAATTTTTGCAAAAGGCTGGGGAAGGAGGTTACAGCTGAAGGCAGCCTAATTCCCTTTCCTTGTGCAAATAATGTAGAATAGATACAAAGGAATGTAAGAGAGTTTATCTAAGTAAGTTGTTTACTCATGTGGCCCTACAACTAACCTTTAATAATTTGTGGGCCAGATGGCTCTCTTGTGGGGAGGCTAACCAGGTTTATTATCCACAAATGGTGTTTGCTTTAGACCTGGGAACCTGGCCTTTAATCATTATCCACAAATATGTTGACACAGAGCCTCTGTTATTAAATCTATACTGAAAAAATGCCTGGAGAGCAGCTGATCAGGGACAGTGGCTGCTAACTCTCTGCAGTGTCTGTGGCCACAGACCCCTAGCCTGCTCTTTCACTGAAAGAGAGTGTTTGAGCGCATCTGTTCATCCCTTGCTAGGTTGGGGTCTGCAGGTTGGACCCCAACAAAACCCCTCATGCCTGATGTAGGGACCACTCAGGGAGTTTACTGAAATGTCCTCTGCCATTAGCAGAGACATTAAAACCACAAATCAGCAAAATATGCTTCAAACTGCAATCTAGGAATTTTGATTAACGGGCTCCTGTACAGAGAAACTACATTTATAGTTTGTTCTGATCATTAACTTTTATTTTTAGTTTCTTTCCACGAAAATATTGGTTTTGGTTTGTGGTGACCTTGGCTGAGGAATATATCCTAACCTCTTGGTATTATCCTCCTGAGAGTCATCATTATAATCTCTTTGGTGCACCGTATTTTCCCAAGGGTCTTAAATGTGTGTTTGAAGCCATCAGTGGAACACTAGACAGTCTTACTGTGATTAGTGCAACAAAAATAAAACGAACTACTGTCAGAGGCTGTGAACCAGAGCAACTCCATCTTGAATAAAAGCTAGGTAAAACTAGGCTGCATTCCCAGATGGTTAAGGCATTCTAAGTCATAGGATGAGCTAGGAGGTCAGCACAAGATACAGGTCATAAATACCTTATTGATAAAAGAGGTTGCAGTAAAGAGACCAGCTAAAACCCACCAAAACCAAGATGGCAATAAGAGTGTCCTCTGGTTGTCCTCACTGCTACACTCCCACCAGCACCATGAAAGTTTACAAATGCCAGGGCAACATCAGGAAGTTACCCTATATGGTCTAAAAAGGGGAGACATGAATAATCCACACCTTGTTTAGCATATCATCAAGAAATAACCATAAAAATGGGCAACCAGCATCCCTCAGAGCTGCTCTGTCTATGGAGTAGCCATTCTTTATTCCTTTACTTTCTTTTGCTTTTTTTTTTTTGAGATGGAGTCTCACGCTGTTGCCCAGGCTGGAGTGCAGTGGCGTAAGTACCACTCTTTTTTTTTTTTTTTTTTTGGCTCAATATGGAGCTCCTAAGTCACAACATCAAGCTCATTAAAGAAAGATTTATTTTGTAATGTTATAGGAAAGGGATCCAATTCAGACCTCAAGAGAGGGTTCTTGGATTTCACGCAAGAAAAAATTCAGGGTGAGTCTGTAGAGTCAAGTGAAAGCAAGTTAATTAAGAAAGTAAAGGAAAAGGCTGGGTGCAGTGGCTCATGCCTGTAATCCCAGCACTTTTGGAGGCCGAGGCAGGAGGATCACGAGATCAGGAGTTCAAGACCAGTCTGATCAACATGGTGAAACCCCATTTCTACTAAAAATACAAAAATTAGCAGTGGGTGGTTGTGTGTACCTGTAATCCCAGCTACTCAGGAGGCTCAGGCAGGAGAATTGCTTGAACCTGGAAGGCCTCTATGAAGCGAATGCAGTGAAAATGATGCTGTGAGGCCTCCCAGTCTAAGTTAGAGAAATTTTTGAGGACCCTTAACTGTTCCAGCATCCAGCTGTTTGCCCAGCTCAAGTGCCAGCCAGTTAAGGAAGAGGCCCTCAAGGTGATCCCACTGCAGCGATCATCTGACTATAATCACATGGGGCTCTGAGTGAGAACTGAGCCCATTCAACCCAGATTCATACGTTTTCAAGGTGTCCTTGGAAAGGAGAGAGAGAGAGAGAGAGAGAGAGAGAACAAGGTGAAGACACACCTGTTCCCAGCTGCCCACGCCTGGAAGTGACACTCTTCATTTCTGCCCCTTTTGGATGCAAGGAGACTGAGAAACATAGTTTAGCTCTGTGTCTGAGAAGAGGAAATTAGTTTGTGATATCTAGCCAGTCTCTACCACATACAACCAACACAAAAAATGAAAAAAGAAGCCAGGCACAGTGGCACGTGCCTGTAGTCCCAGCTACTCAGGAGGCTGAGGCTGGAGGATCCCTTGAGTCCAGGAGGTCTGGGCTGTAGTGCACTATGCCGATCAGGTGTCCACACTAAGTTTGGCATCAATATGGTGACCTCCTGGGAGCGGGGGACCCACCAGGTTGCCTAAGGTGGGGTGAACCAGCCCAGGTCGGAAACAGAGGAGGTCAAAACTCCCTTGCTGATCAGTAGTGGGATCGTGCCTGTGAATAAGCCACTGCACTCCAGCCTGGGCAACATAGCGAGACCCTGTCTCTAAAATAAATAAATTAATTAAATTAAATTAAAAAAGAAAAAAAAACGAAAGAAAACAAAACAAATCCATGCTTATCCTGGAACTCAGTATGTAGTAGCAGTGGCATCGTAAATAAGTTTGAAGAGTTATTTAGTAGATAGCATTAGTGAAACTGATTCCACCTATTAAGAAAAATACTGGATCTTTACCTCATGCCGTATACAGTAAAGTCTAAACACATCAGTGGTTCTTGATAGGAGGCAATGTTGTCACCCAGAGGATATTTGGTAATATCAGGGAGACATTTTTGTCATCCCAACTTGTTGGGTACCACTGACCCCTAGGGATGCTGCTCAACATCGTCCAGTGCACAGGGCAGCTGCTCACAACAAAGCCCAAGTGGATATAGTGTCAAGGTTGAGAAGACCTGCAATAGGGTTCACCTATATGTGACAGAGAAAAATAAAATACTAACAGAAAAAATAATTAAAGAAAGTTTCTTATGACCTTGGGCTAGGGATAGATTTCTTAAACAAGGATGAATTTCTTAAACCTAAATGAATGAATGAAACTATATCAAAACCAACAATTTCTTTTTAAGTTTTAAATGGACACATTGTATTTGTACATATTTATGGAGTACAATTTGTGGGTTCCGTATACATATATATGTTATATAATAATCAAATTAGGTAGGCTGGGCATCGTGGCTCACACCTATAATCTCAGCACTTTGGGAGGTCAAGGCAGAAGAACTGTTTGAGCCCAGGAGTTCAAGACCCCACCTGGGCAACATTACAAGATCCCGTCACTACAGTAAATTTAAAAATTAGCCAGATGTGGTAGCTCATGCCTGTGGTCCCAGCCACTTAGGAGGCTGAGGCGGGAGGATTGCTTGAGCCCAAGAGGTCAAGGCTGCAGTGATCTATGTTCCCATCACTGCACTTCAGCCTGGGCAACAGAAATCCTGTCTCAAAAACAAACAAATTAGGATATTTAGTGTGACTATCATCTCATGCATTTATCTAAACTTTACATGCATTGTAAAGTTTTCTCCTGTACAATGATCATTATTGTTTATCAGATCAGATAGATGATAAAAGAAATATTTGCAGCATTTGACAGAAAGAGGGAGGACCTGTGGGTTTTATCTGGGATTCCCACTAATCCTTCAGAACATCCCAAAAGCCACAAAGACTATGAAAACCCAAACCACACATTTCATCTAAACACACACGTTATCTCTTATGAAAGTAGGAGACATCTCGAGTGATTACAGTTATGAGCATCTATGCACCAAATAACATACCTGGGCACTTAACCAACAAAAGCTCGCAGGTAGACAAGGACTCTGGCAGTTCTAAACAGAAGACTTCAAACTCTGCCATAGGAAAACAGAGACATACCACCCTTCAATTGCTCTTGGGAGATTTACTATAATAACTATATATTATGCCTCAAAGGAAGTTTTAGAACATTCCATGGAGAAAAGGGGGTGAGGAGAGGGAGAGAAATAGTACAGACAATGGTCTTTCATTATGAAGCAATAAAATGAAAAATAACAAAGCCAGGAAACAAAATACCCCTAACACCTGTACATTTACAAATCTTTCTTAAAATGACTCCTGTCAAAGAAGAAATCAAAATCAAAATCGCAGAACATCTAGTGAGTGATGATGAAGACGCACTATGTCAGAACCATTGGGCTACTTGACTGGATTGCTATGGCTTTACAATCAGTCTTGTTATCTGCCGGGGCAGGACCCACCCCCCACCCCATCTTCTTCAAAATTGTCTTGGTTATTCTTGGTCTTTTGTTCTGTATACAATTTGGTGTCAGCTTTCCCACTTCCATGAAAAGAGCCCTGGTGGGATTTTGACAGGAATTTGCAGTGAATTGATAGATTAATTTGAAAAGATGTGACACCTTTATGATATTAAGTCACCCACCTGGTAAAAACCCAGTGCATTACCCCGGCTCCAGCAGCCGAGGGGCCGGCGGGAGGGGACCGTGGGTTTGACATAGAGGAAGGAAGGCATAAATGCTGGCCATGGCCTCATGACCCACTGCAGCCACAGAGGTCCCCTTCAAGGTCCTTTGTGGCTTTGAGTTTTGCATAGTGGGAGGAAATTGTTTTTGCAAGGTGCAAAGTGGCCCCAGGAGGAAGAAAATGTAATAGAAGACAACTGCTCAACCTGTTTCTGATAATAAAAACTCAACGGTATTTTTCTTTTTCTTTTTGCTGATTTGTAAGGTGAGGCCTGGCATTTCAAAAGCCTGAACCCTTGAGAAATGGGGAAGATGAGTTCCACATTTCTAACAGCTTAGAAGGGGTGTTGGAGGGGTGTGTAAGCTCTCCCTGGTGTCTGTCATCCCAAATAGCCATCAAGAGCTATGAGGAGCGAAAAAGAACACACTAGAGCTTTTGTGTTAAGGGACAAAGGGGTGTAGGCAAGACTTAGGTGACAACAGGGGGATGGGCAAAGGGCCAGTGCAGAAGTACTCCAGTTATCCAGCCCTGACCTTCTGGGTTTCTGGATGTGAGTTTGCTGCAAGGAGGCACTGGCAGGACTGGGCCTAGGGAACTGGTACTAGTACCTGGGGCCTGCGCATGCCCAAGACCTCCCTTGTCCTCCCTGATGGAAACTGCAGACAGTGTCCAATGCGTCAGGATGATATATGCCACAGAGGAACCCTGAGACACTGGCAGACTGATAGAGAGTGGTCACACCAGGACGGCAGCATGGAGAGTATTCCCTGGCCTCCTGGGCCAGCAGGGAGAGAGGCCTGGGCCAGATGCGTCATTAATTGCAATGCTTGCCTTAAATACATTCACCTCATCCTTCGGGTGTCCCACTGGTTGTGATTGATAGACTTTACTCTTTCCAGTTTAAATTCATGGGAAAAAAGATTTCTACTTCGAGACAGCAGGGTGCCACCTGAAACCCACTATGTCTTTCTCAAATACATCAAGGCCAGAGGAAGAAAACATTTTAATAACAAAATCTTGTCCACATAGATATAAAAGGGGAATTCTCTGTAGGCCTGAAACAAGCCTCTCTCCAAAGGAAAGAAGCAGGAAGAAACCCATAGCTCAGCGTGGGAGCTGCGTGTTAGCCAGGAAGCAGGACCCCAAGCAGGCTGAGCACATGAGGCTTGGGGCCAGGACCTTGGTCTGTACCCGGGGCTGAGGGAGCAAAGCTGAGAAGGCACGAGTGACTGAGGCCAGGTCTCCACCATGGGCCTGAGGCAGGGGGCCAGAAATGCCCTGCCAAATCACAAATGAATGGGGCTGATGCAGAACAGAGGAGTGCAGACTGGCAGGAAAGTGCAGAGGAAAACAGTGTACTCTGTTTTTTGTTTGTTTGTTTTGAGACAGAGTCCCCTCTGTCACTCAGGCTGGAGTGTAGTGGCAAGATCTCAGCTCACTGCAACCTCCACCTCCCGGGTTCAAGTGATTCTCTTGCCTCAGCCTCCCCAGTAGTTGGGATTACTGGCACCTGCCACCACGCCCGGCTAATTTTTTTTTTTTTTTAAGTAGTGACAGGGTTTCTCCATGTTGGGCAGGCTGGTCTTGAACTCCTGACCTCAGGTGATCTGCCCACCTCAGTCTCCCAAAGTGCTGGGATTACAAGTGTGTGTCACTGTGCCTGGCTGTATATTCTGTTTTTGTTTTTGCTTCAGAGAGATTAATTACCTTTTGCTTGGAAATGAAATTTAGGTATGATCTAAAATTTAAGAGTAACCACTAAAAATAAAATTAAAATGTATAACTTCCAATCCAATAGTAGGGGAGAAGAGACTAGCACAAAGAAAATTCAATTCAACCAAAGACAAGAAAATAAAGAAATGAAGAGAAAGAATGCTAAATAGAAAATACAGCATAACATGACAGATGTAAGTCCCAGGGCATTTTACAATAAATGTAAGTAGGTCAAACTCTTTTTAAAAGACAAACACTGTCTTTTAAATACAAACAAAATGAAATTTAACTAGATGTTGTTTTTAAGAGACTCTCCTAAAACAAGATTGAAAATAGAAAAAAAATTCCAAATACTAATGAAAAGAAAGTTTGTGTAACAGCATGAATATCAGAAGACATAGACCTCAAGGCAAAATCATTAGAGACATAGATAAATATTTCATATTAGAAAAATAACAATTTGGCTGGCACAGTGGCTCATGCCTGTAATCCATCACTCTGTGGGACTGAGGCAGGCAGATCACTTGCGGTCATGAGATTGAGAAAAAGTAACAATTCGGCCAGCACAGTGGCTCACGCCTGTAATCCCAGCACTTTGCGAGGCTGAGGTGGATGGATCACAAGATCAGGAGATCCAGACCATCCTGGCTAACATGGTGAAACCCTGTCTCTATTAAAAATACAAAAAAATTAGCCGGGTATGGTGGTGGGCACTTGTATTCCCAGCTACTTGAGAGGCTGAGGCAGGAGAATTGCTTGGACCCAGGAGGTGGAGGTTGCAGTGAGCCGAGATCACACCACTGCACTCCAGCCTGGGCGACAGAGTGCAACTTCATCTTAAAAAACAAAACAAAAAAAAACCACACACACACAGACAGAAATTAGCTAGGTGTGGTGGCACACACCTGTAATCCCAGTTACTCAGGAGGCTGAGGCATGAGAATTGCTTGAACCCAGGCGCTAGAGGTTGCAATAAGCTAAGATCGCACCACTGCACTCCAGCCTGGGTGACAGCAAGACTCTATTTCAAAAAAATAAAATAAAAAAGAAAAATTAGCAATTCATCAAAAAAAACTTTCTTTATAAGTGATCAAAATTGGCTCAAGGAAACAGATAAGTAGCCATAAAAGAAATGGAAATAGTGTCCCAGTCACCCCTAAGCAGAGGTCCCAGCTCCAGATAGCTTTACAATACATTCCAGCCATGCTTCAGGAAAGAGAGAATTTTTAGCCTGAGCAAACTCTTCCATTATGTGGAAAAAGATGGGAAGTGGCCCACCTCATTTTAAGGGGCTAGCATAATCTTGTAACAAAACTAAACAAGATCACCCAGAGAAAGTAAAACTATAGGTTACCCTCTCTTGTGAGCACTGGTGTAAAAACTGAACAAAATGTTAGCAAAACAAATGCAGCAGGACAGTGAAATAACATTACACCATGACCAATTGGTGTTTATGCCCAGAATAAGAAAAAATAAGAATAGCAAGCACTTACATGGAGATTAAACCATTTAATCATCACAACACCAGCTTGAAACATAGAAAGGTCAAGGAGCTTGCTCAATGACATGCAGCTGATTAAGTGGAAGAATCCAAAATTAAGTCCAGATAGACTTCCTTCTGTGCTCTCAGCCACTGCACTCTGCAGCCCCATTAGGTCAACAGATTAGAAAAATGATCGATGTGATTAACCACAGACTAAAGAAGAAAAACAACATCATCTCAGATGCAGAAAAAGCTTTCAATGAAACTGAGCACAACTTCATGACAAAACTGTGCTCTTAAAGGGAATTTTCATAACATAATCATGATCTCTACCAAAAGCCTCAGCAAACCTCACACTTACTGTTGTATGTAAATTTTCAGTGCTACAAAAGAAGTAGCACTTGAATATAAATTTTCTCATCAAGGCAATTTACTTCTATAGAAGGGTGCATCTCACAGATGTAGAAATGGCGAGCACACACCTGGACACAGGAGGGGAAGGGCTTCTTATTGCTGACACAGGTAGCCCCTGCTGCTGTGTCATTCCCCTATTGGCTAGGGTTGGACCACACAGTCCTAAGCCAATTCTGATTGGCTATTTTAAAGAGAGCAGGGATGCCAGCTGGAGTGGCGGGTGGGTAGTTTGGTGGGAAGGACAGTTAAGGAACAGGTCAGAGCAGGCGACCAGGGATGATTCAGGTCAAAGCAAGTGACCAAGGGAACAGATGTGAATGCTGATTAGAACTGGCGGGAAAGTTGTTTACCAAAACTAGAGTCAAGGAGGTACAGAAAACCAGGAACTTAAACTTTAAAATGGAGAATTAAAGAACAAGAAAGCTGAACATACTGACATACTGATTCTTTGAAGAGAAACTTGGAGTTCACTATATCTAACACTAATGATTGCTATGACAATCGTCACACATACTAATTGTTTTAAGATAAATAGACCAAAGTTCTCAGCATGTTTTACCTTCATGTCTGATAGGAGGAGAGGCCCATTTCCAAGATGCCTCTGAGCAGCCAGGCAAGCCACACCCAGATCAGTTGTTAGGGCAAATGGAGTTTTATAGCCCTGAACTACAATGACCTACACACCCAGTTTTTAAGCAAGCCATTTGGAAGCTAAAGCTACTTTCCTAAGAATGTAGTGGGTGTCATGAAAGAAATCTCTGGGTGATTGGAGGATACATATAGCAGAGGAGGACAATAAAAAAATAGCAGAAGACAGGTGTGGTGGCTCACACTTGTAATCCCAGCACTTTGAGAGGCCAAGGCAGGTGGATCACCTGAGGTCAGGAGTTCGAGGCCAGCCTGACCAATATGGTAAAACCCCATCTCTACTAGAAATACAAAATTAGCTGGGTGTGGAGGTGCATGCCTGTAATCCCAGCTACTCGGGAGGGTGAAAAAATAAGATGTCAGAGAAGAGAGTAAGCTAGAGACTGGTGAGTGTTTCCAACTGCCAGCGTTATCTAACAAGGTTGAAGGTGTTATTGTTGAGAATGTCATCTGCCTTTGCACCTGGATCGACAGTTCTTTTCTGCAGTCACTCTGTCTTTATTTTTCACAAGTAGTTACTACTAATTAGGGGAATATAATCAGAAGCCCACTCGCAGGAATTCTGTCTCTCAGCATCCAGTGAAAAACGTCTGGCCTAAGGACATCTGAAGGCACGTGATACGAAAAGCTAAAACAAAAAAATCTAACAAATAGAACTGAGACCCTTAACATTGTCAACAAAAAGGGTCAAACTCTGTACAATGTCTGAAGAGATGTATTTTTATTTATTTATTTATTTATTTTGAGGTGGAGTTTCGCTCTTGTTGCCCAGGCTGGAGTGCAATGGTGTGATCTCAGCTCACTGCAACCTCTGACTCCCAGGTTCAAGTGATTTTCCTGCCTTAGCCTTCTGAGTAGCTGGGATAACAGGTGCCCACCACCATGCCTGGCTAATTTTTTGTATTTTTAGTAGAAATGGGGGTTCACCATGTTGGCCAGGCTGGTCTTAAACTTCTGACCTCAGGTGATCTGCCTGCCTCAGCTTCCAAAAGTGCTGGGATTACAGGCTTGAGCCACTATGCCCTGCCAAGATTTATTCTAAGTTGAATATGAGTGACTGGTGGTCCATGACACAACTCTCAGGAGATCCTGAGAATATGTGCCCAAGGTGGTTGGGCCACAATTTGACTTTATACATTTTAGGGAGACACAAGACATCAGTTAATACATGTAAGATTCCAGACAATAGGAAGCAGGTCAGGGACTGCTTCCAGGTAGTAGGTGTATTCAAAGATTTTTCTGAATGGCAATCAGTTGAAAGAGTTATTAATAGGAAGGAATGTCTAGGTTACAAAGGGGTTGTGGAGACCGAGGTTTTATCATGCAGATAAAGCCTTCAGGTAGCAGGTTTCAGAGAGAACAGATCATCAATGTTCCTTATCAGATGTAAGAGTCTGTTCTATCAGTAATTCCGAAAGAGAGGAGGGTATAATGAGGCATGTCCGGCTCCCCTTCTCATCTGGCCTGAACAAGCTTTTTAGGTTAACTTTGGAAAGCCCTTGTGAGAGGAGGGGTCCATTCAAATGGTTGGGAGGCTTAGAATTTTACTTTTGGTTTATAATATCGAACCTTTACACATTCCCATTGAAGTCACACCCCAGATAAGGAAGCTCGCTATCACCACTAATCAGCTTTATCTTGAAGATTTTAGTTGGTGCAATAATGAAAAGAAATGAGACACCTGATATTAGAAAGGAAGAGACACAATCCTTACTATTTCTCAACACTCTGATCACCAGCAGTGAAAACAGAAAAGCAGGCTGGGTGCAGTGTCTCAAGCCTGTAGTCTTAGCACTTTGGGAGGCTGAGGTGGGAGAATCACCTGAGCCCGGGACGGCAAGGCTGCAGTGAGCTGTGATCATGCCACTGCACTCCAACCTATGTGATGGTGCGAGACTCTGTCTTGAAAAACAAAACAGCAAATACAACAAGAACAAAACAGGAAAGCTTGAATGGACAAAATTTTATTTAATTTTGTACTCCCCACACTACACTGATGCAGGCTTTTAAAAATCATTTATTTAGTTAGTGTTTTGTTTTGTTTTTGAGACAGGGTCTCATTCTGTCACCCAAGCTGGAGTGCAGAGGGGCTATCACGGCTCACTGCAGCCTCACCTTCCCAGGCTCAAGCCATCTTTCCACCTTAGCATCCCAAAGAGTTGGGATTATAGGTGTGCACCACCACGGCTGGCTAATTTTTTACCTTTTTTTTTTTTCATAGAGATGGGTCTCACTGCGTTGCCGGGCTGGTCTTGTACTCCTGGGCTCAAGTGATCCTCTTTCCTCAGCCTCCCAAAATGCTGGGGCTACAGGCGTGAGTGGCCATACCTGGCCTGAATAAACTTTCATAATAGCAAAGTCCATATAGTGATCTAGACACAATATCAATAAAGGCAAATCAATAGTATTCCATTCACAAGCAACTACCAATTAGAAATGTAATCAGAAAAGAGATTACAAAAACATAAAACCACAAAATATCATACAACATTTCTGCATAAAAAATTACAGAATTGGGGCCGGGCGCGGTGGCTCAAGCCTATAACCCCAGCACTTTGGGAGACCGAGGCGGGTGGATCACGAGGTCAAGAGATCAAGACCAGGATGGTCAACAAGGTGAAACCCCATCTCTACTAAAAATACAAAAATTAGCTGGGCATGGTGGTGCGTGCCTGTAGTCCCAGCTACTTGGGAGGCTGAGGCAGCAGAATTGCTTGAACCCAGGAGGTGGAGGTTGCAGTGAGCCGAGATCACACCATTGTACTCCAGCCTGGCGATAGAGTGAAACTCTGTCTCAAAAAAAATAATAAACACAGAATTAAAAAATAATTCTCAATCTTTAGTGAAAGAGCTAAAAGATGTGAAACAATGGGAGTAGCCACATTCTTGGGTGGGCAGACGCGTGATGATAAAGACAAGGTTCTTCTCTGAATTCATCTGTGATCCTGTGCACTAAGTTAAACACTCTTGGGACATTTGCTGTGTGTCAGGCGTGGCTCTGAGCACTTCACGAGCACCTCATTTACTTTTCTCAGTAACTCTAACCATCACTCCTTTAGGGTATATGTTTTCCACTTGAGGAAACTGAGGCAAGGGAATAAAATCTCCTTGGTAGGAAGTGGCAGAAGCAGGATTTTGAATCCAAGCCCTTAACCTTAAAGCTTTGTTGTCCCTTGCAGATAATCATGTTTTTAAATCTATTTGTAGCAAAGTGGACTAATCTCAAAAACATCGTGTTGAATGAAAAAAGCAAGGTGTAGACTCACTACATTGAAATACTAGGCTGGGTGCAGCAGTTCATGCCTGTAATCCCAGGACTTTGGGAGGCAGATACATGGAGTGACACAGGATGGGATGAGTGCTGAGGCAGTGAGGGCCAGGACCTGGGACGCTGCAGAGGAGGCTCTGGAGATGACACCGGAGTGTATCACCTTCTTCACTTGAGGAGGCTGGCAAGCGGGTGCTCTAGTGGGTGGGGACCAGTGGGGGATTTGTCATTAGAAGATCTCAGGCCAATTCTGGCAGTTGTGTCATCCTGGGCAGGACACAGCATTGCTGATACTCTGCTTCTGAAAACAGGGCTCATCATTCCTGAGTCTGGGGTTTTGGAGGATTAAGGAGGTAACACACAGCAAGTGCTTAGCCCAGAGTCTGGACTGAAGGAACAGGGGATCCTGCCCTTCACTCTCCCTTTCCCATCCCCCTCATGCCCAGCATCTCCTGTCCCCATCATCCCCAACTGCCTCTCCCTCAGCCCGTATTTCTTTGACCCAGTTAGAAAGAGATGAGGAAGGAATCCACCCCCTGGCTCCGACCTGCCCCCCTTGTTCTGATCCAAAGGGAGGGATCTGAGGACTCAGGTCTGAGCCTGGATTAGCTGTGTAATCCCCAGCTTTGCCTCGGCAACCTCTTTCCCTGCCCAAGAGAGGGGGCCTGGGGCTGGCAGCCAGGACTCCTGGGCTCTGGGCCTGATGCTACCCTACCTGTCTGGGAAACCTCAGACAGGGCAGAGAAGCTCTCGGTGCCTCTCTTGGGAATGTCACTGATGTCCACAGTGACTGTCACATGCATGTCAGTTCTGTGGGTTTGCTGTGTGCGGGGCACTGTGGGAGTGAACAAGGGCCTAGATTCCAGTCCAGCTCCACCACTCAGCAGCTTCATGCCCACAGACAAAGGATGAAATCCCCCTAAGCCTAAGTTTTTTCATGGACAAAATGGAGCGAACCCCATGCAGAGTTCTCGTGGGGTATGTGAGAAAATAGGTGTGAAGGAGTTTTGTAAATAGCACATTTTAGAGAGATTTAAAAGGATGATTACAGCGCAAGAGAACAGAGATGGTTCCTCCTCATGAGGACTGGAAAACAGCTGGAGAGAGCAGGCCAGAAAGGTCACTCTTATCATGAGGACCACAGCAGAGGGTTCCAGGAAACTGAAAAAGACGAGCTCATCAGGCTTCCAAGACCTCCTGGGAAGGCAAAGGACAGAGGGACCTCCTCAGGTCAGGGAAAACCAAGGGAGGGGGGCAGCTACACAAAAGCCCTAAAGCCTAGTGACGCCAAGAAGGGGTCTAGGGGGATGGGGGTGGGATTCGCAGCAGTGGCCTGGGCGTGATGACCCTGGTGAAGGACGGGGTCGCGGAGTCCTTGAATCCTGGACCACTGGCTGATTCCAAAGGCAGCAGGGACCATGCCAGGATTTGGAGCAGAAGCACAAAGTCCTGGACTCTCCTGACAAGGGCTGAGAGAACTCAGTGGCGCCGGCAAGAGGATGTGCATTGCACGGACCATCTCCATCCTCTCTGCCTCACCCCAGCCTAGGACTCCGTGAGAGGTCCTCCGGGAAGACCTCCGCGAACGACCCCTTCCCCCCGCCTGCCTTGGAGTCAGCAATCCTTCCCCGAGCACACGGACGCCCGGCGTGTGGAAGGCCACAGTCTGGCAGGGCTCGGACTAGGACAGAATAATTCCAACGTAGTCATGAGGATCAGGCTGTGACCTGCTTGACTTTTCCCTCCTCCTATGACACACCGATGCATACGGCAGGTACACACTAAACGCCGAACCTGTAGCAAGTGGAACACCCAGCAGAAGGCGACATGCGAGGTTTGTTTACTTGTGGCATGAAAGGCTGGGAGCCGGCAGGCGTAGTCCACGAAGTGGAGCCGGCTGAAGAGGGAGCGAAAGAGCGGTGGGGACAGCCGCTGCTAAATGCCCGCGTCGCGGAGGGAGGAAGGCGAGACCGAGGCCGGCGAGACCACATCTCCCAGAAGCCCCAGCGCCAAGCAGGCACTGGCCTCTGAGCCCTCCCCCAAGGAGGCGGGGCCGCGGGCGGAGAGGAAGGGGCGCGGCGAAGCCCGTGCGTGGCGAAGTCCGTGCGCGGCGCTGGCGACCAGCGCGTGACGTCTTTCCTGTGCGCCCCCTAGCGTCTCTGTCGCGCAGGTTTCTCAGTATCTGTTCTGTGAAGGTGACAGCGTGAGGTGACCTAGCTGGCCCCCCGCGATGCTGGCGGCACGGCGGCTACTCGGCGGGTCGCTCCCCGCGCGGGTATCTGTGCGTTTCAGCGGCGACACGGTGAGGCCCGGCCTGGCTGGGGCCAGGGGTTTTCGGGGCCGGGTCTCGCGGCCGCGCCTGTGCACGAGCAGTCCCTGGGGTCTGTAGTGGCCTCTGGAGAGCCCTTCTCCCCAGGCCAGGTGGGAAGGCTCCCTCTCCTACCTGGTTGAAGTAGGGGAATGGGTCCCAACGGGGGGCCGACTCCTTCGGCCCGCCGACTCGCTGACTTCCCTTGTTTCACAGTCCTCCGCCTGGCGTAAGTTTTGCAGGTTATGAAGCGCCCTAGTCTTGCATTCCCTCCTTGCTACAGCCTTGTAGGGCGTGAAGGGGTCATTGCCCCATTTAGGGATGCGCACCTTCTGATTTCCCGTCCACTGCTCTGCGCCCTGCAGTGGCTGAAAAGTGTTTTTAAAGGGGTGGGAATCCCGTCGCCCTCAGCTGGGGCGCTTCCCCCTGTGTCGTGGGGCTCATTTTCACCCCAAGTGAGCCCCTCCATCACCTGTGTGTCCTAGGGAGGCATTTCTTTCCCATCAGTAAACACATTTTGCCTCTTCAGCCGAGTTGGGAACACAAAGGCCCCTGGCCTCACCAAGTTTTGGTCCAGCAGAGGAGCCAGGCAAGCAAAGGGCCATGGCACCACAGTCGGCTTTCAGGGCAGTGTGGTGCTGTGATGCAGGTGTGGGCCTTGGCCACCGACAGACCTGGGCTCAAATTCCACCTGCTGCTTTTGACTGCGAGATCTTCCATAAGTTCCTTTTGCTCTGAGCCTCTGTGAAACAGAGGAAATCATTCCTATCAAGAGTTGTTTTGAGGTTGAAATGGGATTTTGAATGTAAAATGCTTCTGTCCAGTACCTGCTAAACAAAATGCTTACTAATGGCTGGGCGCAGTGGCTCATGCCTGGAATCCCAGCACTTTGGGAGGCTGAGGTGAGCAGATCACTTGAGGTCAGGAGTTCAAGACCATCCTGGCCAATATGGTGAAACCCCATCTCTACTAAAAATGCAAAATTATCCAGGCGTGGTGGCAAGTGCCTGTAACCCCAGCTATCCGGAGGCTGAGGCATAAGAATCACTTGAACCCAGGAGGCAGAGGTTGCATGAGCTGACTGCACTTCAGCCTGGGCAGCAGAGCAAGAATCCATCTCAAAAAAAAAAGTGCTTACTAAGTGGCAGTGGTAGCTGTGATGCTATAGATGCTTCCCTATCCCTAGCCCATTTGCTGCTAAATAGGGGGACCCAAGATTCTGTAGCTTCTGGCCCAATCCCTCATGGCCCCAGAGCGCTGCTGGGCCTCCTGACCCTCTGTCTCCCCAGACAGCACCCAAGAAAACCTCATTTGGCTCGCTGAAGGATGAAGACCGGATATTCACCAACCTATATGGCCGTCATGACTGGAGGTGAGACAGTGCCCTTAGCCTGCTGGGTCCCAGAGCAAGGCATCCCCTTCACTGCCTGCCCTACTCTGTCCAGGCTGAAAGGTGCCCTGAGTCGAGGTGACTGGTACAAGACAAAGGAGATCCTGCTGAAGGGGCCTGACTGGATCCTGGGCGAGATCAAAACATCGGGTTTGCGGGGCCGTGGAGGCGCTGGCTTCCCCACGGGCCTCAAGTGGAGCTTCATGAATAAGCCCTCAGATGGCAGGTGTGGGGGCGGGCGGGGCGGATGTGGCTGTGGGAGAGACCTTGCGGGTGGCTGAGGCTTCCCTGGGCCTTTGGGCTCTTTCCTTAGAGACATAGCATGAACAAGGTAGGCATATGTTCCCCAGGCCTTACGTGGATGGGACTTACTCTGTGGACACGGGGGAGACTTACGCAGCAGAATCCACATGTGATATTGACTCAGGCAGACTTAGTTCAAATCCTAGCTCTGCCTCCTAAACATAGAGCTTTGGGCAGTTTCCCGGCCTTTGTGAACCTTAGGTTCCTTTTTGTAAATAGCACAGTAATATCATTCAAGAATTAAAGAGATAATGTTCATACAGCTTTTGGCCTATACGCTGGTTGGCACACAAAGCAAATGATAAACATCACCTGCTTTACCTCCTTTTGGTGGTGGAGCTTGAGGAATGCTCTTTGTCACCAAGAGCAGAATCTGGCTCTCAGGGGCAGACACAAGGAGAGATTTTTGAATGAGCTGAATGAAGACCTTTCTTGTGGTTGTAGCTGCCCAAAGAGGGAATAGGCAGTGAGCTCCCTGTCATTGGTGGTGAGCGAGCAGAGCCCTGGGACATGTTGGGAGGGCAGCGAGGGATTGGCTGTCAGAGGAGACATCTTTGAGGCCTCCCTGGGTGGAGTGGGGTGGCATGGAGTTGAAGACTTAATGCTGGTGGCCCTGTATCCTATCTGACCTGTGGACCCTGCAGGCCCAAGTACCTGGTGGTGAACGCAGATGAGGGGGAGCCGGGCACCTGCAAGGACCGGGAGATAATGCGCCATGATCCTCACAAGCTGGTGGAAGGCTGCCTGGTGGGGGGCCGGGCCATGGGTGCCCGCGCCGCCTATATCTATATCCGAGGGGAGTTCTACAATGAGGCCTCCAATCTGCAGGTGAGCAGGGAGAGACGTGGACAGATAAGGTGCTCAGTGTGCACTCACGCCCCTCACCTGGCACAGTTGTTCTTAGGTGTTAGCACCTGGTGTCTTAATGGTTGAACTGGGGAGTGGTGGCCAGTCCTGCATGCATCCCAAATGGGACTTGGCTCCCAAAGCCTTCTTCCAGGGCTCCTAATGCTGCTGGCATAAAAAAAAATTTTTTTTGCTTCAAAAATACAGTATTTGTTGTAATAACAAGTAGCAAGAAGAAAGAAACTAAATGGAACTATATGTTTAGGAAGAGAGCTGAATAATTATGAATATAAACAACTGCTATTTGGAGAAAATACATTATGTTCATTGCTTGGAACCATGAATAATATATCTGTAGGAAATACAGAAAAATATAATAGGTTAAGACAATAAGGATATAGGCAATTACTTTTTTTTTTTTTTGAGACAGAGTCTCACTCTGTTGCCCAGGCTGGAATGCAATGGTGAGATCTCAGCTTACTGCAACCTCCACCTCCCGGGTTCAAGTGATTCTTTGCCTCAGCTTCCTGTGTAGCTGGGATTATAGGCACTCGCCACCACGCCCAGCTAATTTTGCATTTTTAGTAGAGATGGGGTTTCACCAATGTTGGCTAGGCTGGTTTTAAACTCCTGACCTTAGGTGATCCACCTGCCTTGGCCTCCCAAAGTGCTGGGATTATAGGAGTGAGCCACCGCACCTGGCCTACACTTTTATTTTTAATTTTGTAAAGGCTTATTTTTCCTTACAACCTGGGGTAGTTAGGAGCCCTGATAACATCTACTTTGCTTTTATTTTCTTGGCATCAAAGCAGCTTACTTATGTGTTCCTTCTTGCATGTCTGTTTCAGATCATAGTCAAGTTTTTCATTTTGTTTTACTTTTCATAGCAGGAGCCTTAGGAGGCCTTCAAGGGCTTCATGACTCCTGAAGTTATAGGCTGACTCCTGGGCTGGGGTGGGCTGGGGAACTCACACCTTTGTCCCGCAGGTGGCCATCCGAGAGGCCTATGAGGCAGGTCTGATTGGAAAGAATGCCTGTGGCTCTGGCTATGATTTTGACGTGTTTGTGGTGCGCGGGGCTGGGGCCTACATCTGTGGAGAGGAGACGGCGCTCATCGAGTCCATCGAGGGCAAGCAGGGCAAGCCCCGCCTGAAGCCCCCCTTCCCCGCAGACGTGGGTAAGGCCCGGCATGATCCTGGGTCACACTGTGTCCTGTGACACCCAGGATGTGGCTAGGCTCCCCTATGGGTTGTTCTTTAGGGATTCCTGAGTGCCTTCCGGGCTGGGGCCAGATAGAGAGTAGGCTGGCAGCAACACACAGGCTCCCCAGGGCCGCCTGCAGCCCCTCCTGCCTCGGTACTGGAGTGCTGCTCTGTGGCTAAGGGCGTGGTGGTGAATGAGGCAATGCGGCATCTCTGGAGTGTGGGGTCCAGCAGGGATAAGAATGATAAGGAGATATTAGAGCAGGGGCTCTGCCATGGGAGCAGGACCCTGGGACACACCTCCCTGCCAGGAAATCTGCACCACCCCCAGCAGCCACCAGTTCTCTTCCCATTTCCCCGAAGGAGTGTTTGGCTGCCCCACAACTGTGGCCAACGTGGAGACAGTGGCAGTGTCCCCCACCATCTGCCGCCGTGGGGGTACCTGGTTTGCTGGCTTTGGCAGAGAGCGCAACTCAGGCACCAAACTATTCAACATCTCTGGCCACGTCAACCACCCTTGCACTGTGGAGGAGGAGATGTCGGTGCCCCTGAAGGAACTGATTGAGAAGCATGCTGGTAAGGCCTGGGGCCAGTGAGGTGTTGGGGGGCGGGGCAGGGGAGCGAAGGTGTCCAGGAAGAGAGCCTGGGCGGGAGGGCTCAGGAGACGGGGCTGGGTCTAGGGGCTGACGAAGGGACTGGGCTCAGGACTAGGCAGGTGTGCCGGCTCCAGCACTGACCCTGTATCCCTTTGGGGACTGACTTGGGGCCCCAGGAGGTGTCACTGGTGGCTGGGACAACCTCCTTGCTGTGATCCCTGGTGGCTCGTCTACCCCACTGATCCCCAAGTCTGTGTGTGAGACTGTGCTGATGGACTTCGACGCACTGGTGCAGGCACAGACGGGCCTGGGCACAGCCGCGGTGATCGTCATGGACCGCTCGGTAAGGGCTCACACACCAGCCTGGTCCTTGCCATATGCCTTCCCTGGGCCTCCCAGAAAACCCTCTTGCCAGCACTCAGGCCTCAGTTCCTGTAGGCTGAGATGGAAGCAAGGTGGGAGAGGAGGGAAGAAGGCCGCTCTGGGGAGAATGCCCCGGAGTCTGGGCAGCACGGGGCCCACGGAGGCTGGAGGAGGCCAGACGCTGGGTGGGCTGGGAAGAGCTTCTGGAACTGGGGGAGGGGCTGCTGCTAGTGGGCTGAGGCCCAGGCTTCTGTCTGGCCTTGGGTGCCTGCTAATTGCCCCTCGTCACCCAGACGGACATCGTGAAAGCCATCGCCCGCCTCATTGAGTTCTATAAGCACGAGAGCTGTGGCCAGTGCACCCCATGCCGCGAGGGTGAGCATTGGGTGGGTTGGGGGTTTGCTTGCCATGGCCTCACGTGACCTCCACCCCACCATGCGGCCCTCACCCCTCAAGTGCCGCCCCACATCCTGGCTGGGGAGACCATCAGGCCCTCTCTTGTGGCTGTGGCTGCAGGTGTGGACTGGATGAACAAGGTGATGGCTCGTTTTGTGAGGGGGGACGCCCAGCCAGCCGAGATTGACTCCCTGTGGGAGATCAGCAAGCAGATCGAAGGCCACACCATCTGCGCTCTGGGTGACGGGGCCGCCTGGCCTGTGCAGGTACTCACTGCCCTTCTGCACAGCACGGAGGGTGGCTGGCGCCAGGGGCCCAGGGTGTTGGGGGATTTTTGGACTCTTGTTTCACTGTCGCCCACCACCGATCCCAGGGTCTGATCCGCCACTTTCGGCCGGAGCTTGAGGAGCGGATGCAGCGGTTTGCCGAACGGCACCAGGCCCGGCAGACTGCCTGTTAGCCCACCACCCTGGCCTGCTGTCCTGCGTTGGTCCGTCTGGAATGCTGGACAATAAAGCGAGTGCTGCCCACCCTCTGCTGCAGCTGCTGTGACTGTGCCCTTTACCCTTTACCCAGCACAGGCTCCTCAAGGGTGGGAGGGGAGAACAGGGCCCCATCTGGCTCACGGCCAGGAAAGGACAGGCTCTCGTCTGGCTTCAAGGAGATGTTTATTTCAGCTCCATGATTCAGGTGGGGTGAATGTGAAAGGGGAGAGAGGAAATACCCTCTGACTGGGGGCTGGGCATGGTGGGCGAGGCAGCCCCAGGCTCCACCATTTTTGTGGGGATGATTCAGGCAGCCGTAGTAGAGGGCGGTAGGCAGGGCCCATGGGCTAGTCGCTGAGCTGGACAGGCCTGCTGTCCAGCAGGTGCCACAGCTCCAGGCGGTGGTCGCTGTGGCCTAGGCACTCAAGCCAGTGCCGCAGGCACTCCCCACTGGCATGACTGCCCAGCTGCACCCCGCCTGCCATGGGGGATGGGTCAGAAACTGCCAGGAGCCTACCAGGTCCCCACCCCAGCGCCTCACATTCCCACTCACCAATGAAGTCGTCGGCTGTGCCCAGGTCATAGTCCCACACAGACACCAGCAGCGTCTTCTGGGCCAGCTCTTCCCGTGGGCCTGAGTAGAAGAATTCCTGCAGGGAGAAGGGCAGAGAGGCGGGAGGGAAGTGGCCTCGGCTCTCTGACAGCTTAAGAATCAGGCCCCGGCAGGGGAGTGGGTCAGTATGTCAAGGCCAGGGTTGACTGGAACCTGCCTGGCATGGGATTACCTCATTGAACTCTGGGTTCAGGGTCTTCCTGCGAACACTGGTCTTGAATTTAGATTTCTTCCCTGTATTTGGATGCAGGAAACTGATTGGGAGGATTGGTGGGTTAGGTGTGGCCCTGGAGAGGTGAGGAGCCCCAGCCTCACCCTTACCTCCCGCCTGCCGACCCCGTTCACACTCACAGGCGCACGAAGGGGTCCGAGTAACCGTTGGCATCCATGGGGGCTAGGTGGGCGCAGCGCAGCACACCCACCAGCAGGCCGCCCCGCTGAGAGCTGTAGCACAGCGACAGCAGGACACGCCCACGTTCCTCCCCGGCCACCTCTGTCTCCACCTCCTCCTGCAGGTGTAGGCTGAGGTCAGCCCCCATCCAGTCCGGAGCCCAGCCCCTTTAGCCTCCGCACTCTGGACAGGAAAGCTCAACCTGGCCCCAAAGATATCAGGAGCCAACGACTTCATTTCCCAATGCAGCCACTCGCCCAGCGCTCTGGAATTGGCACATGGGTCATCTGTACCCTCCAGGGCCTGATCAAAGACGGGGCTTGCTGACCATGTGACCAGTGAGCTCAGCTTGTCTGTCATGGAGGGGAAGGGAACTGGCTGACTTGCTGGTAGCTCCTTAAGTGGCCTCCTATCCGGTGCCATAGCCACCCCTGCAGGCCTGCAGCTCTGGGAGGATGTTCACCTCCCGAGGAGAAGCAGATCTCTTCTATTCCTAAACCCCACCCTTTTCACCCCACACTGCCCTGGGGACCAGAGCTGAGTGTTCTTTGCCACACTCCAAGCCCTGGTGCCTCTGAACAGGCTCAGGGAGGAAGCCTGGGGAAGACGCACTGCTCTCATCCGGGGGTGGGTTTCCATTTGCGGAGAGCCCCCCCATCTTGCCCACAGGTGGCTCTCAGGAACACAGGAGTGCTCAGTGAGCAGCCACCATGCTCCGGGCACTCTTGTGCTTGGGATCTGGGGTGGAGGTGGGGTGGAGGTGGGGCTGGTGCTAGGTGAAGTGGCCCATTTGGGCCACCTTGGTGGGCCTCAGCCACTTGGGCTTAGCTAATCAACAGCTACAGCAACTTGTGGTTCCACCAGGGGGCAGGCGCCCAGCACTTTGGAGAGGAGCTGGTAGGGGGCCCTGCTCTCAGCCTCCCAGCTGCCCCTCCCCTACCAAGCCATAGGAGTTCTGGCCAGGTCTTTCAACTCAGTGATGTCAAAGAGAGCCCTGCAGTCACCCTCACTGCCTCCAGACAAGGGCCTGTCTAGGACAGCCTGCCCCAGGAGTGACCCCCACACTGCCCCCAGGGCCAGACCCTAGTCAGGGAGCCCCACCCATCTGTCCTCTCTTCCACCTCGCCCAGCCTCCCATCTCAGGCCATGGACAAATGCCACCAGTTTCAGCCTCAAGGTTGCCTGGGTCTCTCTGCCCAACTGTGCCCTTGAGGCCTCTGCTTGTCCCAGTGCCCCATAGCTCCTCTGGGCCACCCTGGCAAGGGAGTCACCCTCACTTTGCCACTGGGGGCCTGGGTGTCCCCTGGGGCAATGAGGGCTCACAGGGCCTGTGAGAGCTGACCTCAGGTTCCTCCAAGCCCCTATTCCCCTGCCACCCCAGGCCTGCGCCCTCATCCCTGCTCAGCCCAGCTGTCCTACCCACCTGATAGAGGGACATGCCGCGGGCTGTGTCCAGGCTCTTGGACCTCTTGGTCTGAAAGGGCAGAGAGCCCGGTCATCCTGGCCAGATGCTGCCCAGGTCCCCCTCCCTGCTCCTCCCCTCCAGATCCCCCATCACAAGGTTCCTGGCCCCTGCAGCCCCACCCTGTGCTCCAGCCCCACTCACCAGCCTCCACTTCTCCAGACAGATGTCGAAGCTCCTGGCTTGGTTGGGCACCAGCTTCCTCAGGGGTACCCGCAGCTCCCCCAGGGGAGGTGCCCGCCGCCGTCGCCGCAACCATGGGTCCTCACACACACATAGCCTGGTGGCCGCCCAGGTCAGAACTGGCCAGGACAGCCCCATCCCTCTGCCTCACCCCCAGGTGGCCCAGGCTGGATCCTCACCTAAGGGTCTTGCGTGCAGCATCCTGGTGGGTGAAGCCATGATAGGTGAGTGTCTCCTCCCAGACAGGTATCTTCATGGCCCGAACGGTGCGTGTCCGAAGCTGGCTGGCCTAGGGCCCAAGCAGAGGGGTCAGGGCCTCTTAGGGCCAAGACTGTCCTCCAACCCCCAACCCTGCCTCCCTGATAGGACCCCCTATTTGCACATCCCAGCAACTGGGACCCAGGCCTTGGGGGCAGGAGCCAAGCAGAGCCAGGTGAGTGCCCCAGGCTGGACCTTCAGCCAGAGGGCAGCAGTGGGGTCTGGGGCTTGCCCTCACCTTGCTGGCCCCTGGCAGCAGACTGGCTTTGACATAGGTGTCCATGGAGCCTGAGGCCAATGGCTTGAGGCCCTGGGAACAGGCAGTGGGTATGAGACAGGCCCGTGGCCCGGCCCTCTGTCTCAGGGATGCCCACTCCCATCCTCACCTTGGCACGATGAGCTGTGCAGTGCAGGGCACTGTTGTCCGCATCAAAAAGAAGTGTGAACTCCAGGATGCCCAGGGCAGCTAAGGGCAGGTGGCAGGCAGGGTCACCTCCTACCTCAGCTCAATCTGCCTCTGCCCATGGCACATGCCTCCTGCCTTGCTCCTCCATGGCCAGATGCCAGTGACACCCCAATCCCCAGCCTGGCTGGGCTGAGCTCAGGGTGTCCCCCTCCTCCCACCGCTACTCACTGCTGTCGTCTGAGTCTCCCTCTGGCTCTGGGTCGGGCTGTGGCTGGGGTGCAGAGCGAATGGCGGACGCCGCTGCAGAACAAGGGTCCGAAGGGTGCAGGACAGGCTCCGCAAAAGGGTAGAAGTGGGGGAAGTAGTGGGAGATGAGGCGGATGGGCCGGATGGGGCCCGGGCTCACGTCGATGGCCATGTGCTCCTGCATGCTCACCCGGGGAGGCCGCCCACCTTCTGCCGCAGTGCCCGCCATGGAGGCCTGGATGGGGGTTGGAGGCACAGGGACTCAGAGAAATGCCTGAGGACTGGGGCTGGGGGGAACACACCTGGCCTCAGAGACGGGGATCTGAGGACAGACGCAGGGTTGGGGGAGGGGCTGGTGGAGTCCCCAGCCTGGAGGGTCGTGGCAGACTTTGGAGGGGACCCAGTGTGCGGGAAGTCATCCAGATCCCAGTCCTTACCGCTCTTGGAGCTACTTCACCCGGTGTGGGTCGCTGCTGCTGGCGCTGGGTGTGCGCTTTTGGGGGCAGAGCCCGTGACTGCCGTGTCCCCGGTGAGTGAGTGTGACCCAGAGCTCAGAACCCACCCAGAGCTCCTTCCTAGCGCTGAGGCCTAGCTTCCCTCCTTCCTCTGCCCCCTTCACACTTTGTCAAAGGGGGTTATTTTTACCACCATCATGTGGCCCTGCGCCCAGGTGAGGAGGCTGGAGGGCTGGAGGTGACAGAGGGCTGTGGGGGTGATGAGGAGTTTGTGGGAAGGAGGGAGCACGTGGGGAGGAGGGGAAGGGGCACCTGGGAAGGTGGGAGGGGAGGGAGGTCTGGAGAGGAGAGGAGGGGAGGCACAGGAAGGGGCCCCTGTGATCCAGCCCTGCAGTGGTGACCAGTTAACACTCTGAAACATGAACCAGATCATCCCGCCTCCACCCTTGCTTGGAATAAAATCTGAACCCTTTGGTGAGGCACGGCCCCTTTTCACCTCACCAAGGAGTGTCCCCTGGCATCTCACAGTGAGGGCCTGCTCCCCTCCCAAACTGGGCCACCCTCCCAGCCTTTGACCTGGCCACTCCTGCTCACCTTTGCTTTCTGGGTCAGCCCCTGCAGGGGATCTTGGCTGGTTTTAACCATCCAGCATTCCCTCTCCTCTCTTCTCCCCAGTTACTCTTTAAATTTTTAATCCACATAACCGTAGGTATTTATGGTGTACAATATGTTCTGATGTGATATGTATAGAAATGTGATTTCTACAATATGCATTGTAGAAAGATTCAGTCAGGCTAAAAAACAACAACAACAACAACAACAAACACTTGGCCAGGTGTGGTGGCTCCCGCCTTTACTTAATACCAGCACTTTGGGAGGCTGAGGCTGGTGGATTATGAGGTCAGGAGTTCGAGACCATCCTAGCTAACACGGTGAAACCCCGTCTCTACTAAAAATACAAAAATTAGCCAGGCATGGTGGCGTGCGCCTGTAATCCCAGCTACTCAGGAGGCTGAGGCAGGAGAATTGCCTGAACCCAGGAGGCGGAGGTTGCGGTGAGCCGAGATCGTACCATTGCACTCCAGCTTGGGTAACAAGAGCGAAACTCCGTCTCAAAATAAATAAATAAATAAATAACACTTAAAATGTACTCTTAAAGCGACTGTGAAATACATAAGGCATTATCATTAGGGATGTTTGCCATGTTGTGCAGTAGGACCTTCGCTTACTCTTCCTGACTGGAATTTTGTATCCTAAGAGCAACGTCTCCCCTCTCCAGCCCCTCGTAACCACCATTCTCTCTACTTCTAGTTCAACTTTTTCAGATTCCACATAAAAATGAGACCATCTGGTAATCGTCTTTCTGTGCCTAGCTTATTTCACTTAGCATATCGTCCTCTGGGTTCATCCGTGTTGTCACAGATGGCAGAATGTCCATCTTGGTTAGGGCTGGACAGTGTAGACAGACCATCTACCCATCCATCCGTCTGATGCCGCGCGGCTGGGTTGCTGCCGTGTCTTAGCCGTTGTGAATGGCACTGCAGTGAACATGGATGCAGACACCTCTTCAGCATGCTGACTTCAACTCCCGTGGATACTACCCAGAAGTGGGGTAGCTGGATCACATGGTTGTTCTATTTTTAGTGTTCTAAGGGACTGCCATACGATTTGCCAAAATGGCTGCTCCCAGTTACCTTCCCATCAACAGCACATAAGGCTTCCCTCTCTCCACAACCTCACGAGCACTTATCTCGCGTGGATTTGGTAATAGCCTTTCTAACAGGCGTGAGGGGGTGTCTCATTGAGATTTTAACTTGCATTTCCTGCATGATTAGTGATGCTGAGCATTTTTTAATGTCTTCTTTTGGGAACTGTGTGTTCAGGCCCTTTGCCCATGTTTAAATTGGGGTATTTGTTTCTTGTTATTGACTTGAGTTCCTTATTTTGGATGTTAGCCCCTTATCAGGTGTATGATCTGCAAATATTTTCTCCCATCCTGTAGGCTCTCTCTTCACTTCGTTACTAGACAAATGCCATGCCATTTGTCTAGTTTTTTGATGCCTTTGCTTTTGGGGTCCTATCCAAGAATCATTGCCTAGACCAATGTCTAGAACTTTCCCATATGTTTCCTCCAAGTAGTGTAGCCATTCCAGGCTTTTGTTTTGTTTTTTAATTTATGATAGGATCTCACTCTGTCACCCAGGCTGGAGTGCAGTGGCACAATCTCAGCTCACTGCAACTTCTGCCTCCTGGGCTAAGCGATCCTCCCACCTCAGTTTCTTGAGTCGCTGGGACTACAGATGTGCACCACCATGCCTGGCTAATTTTTTTTTTTTTTTTGTATTTTTGTAGAGATGGGGTTTCACTACGTTGCCCAGGCTGGTCTTGAACTCCTTAAGTTACAGTGACCTGGCTTGGCTTCCCAAAGTGCTGGGATTACAGGCATGAGCCATGGTGTCTGGCTCACTTCCGGTTATATAGCCCATTTCAGGTTGATTTTTGCATAAGGTGTGAACCTCAATTGTTCTTTGGGAACCACTGTTTCTCAGTCCAGGGAGTTTCCCCTCCTACCCAGGCAAGCATCCCAGACTATAAATCAATGTATTGTAAACCTAACTGGCCATGTGATAGGCTCAGGGAAAGAGATGTGACTCAAGGCAGGCCAGTGAGGAGCAGTTCTGGGTTAGGCTGGCTGGGAAGGAGCAGCCATGTTTTTTGTTGATGGATGCTGCTGCCCTCTTCTCACCTCTCACACTCTGCACTAGGGGACAACTCCCCAGAGCTGAAGCCAGCACAGCAAGAGGAGAGCCCTGAGCTCCTGGATCCAGCCCTACCTGAAGCTCGCCATGGCAAGTTCGGATCACCCACTCCCTCAACTCTTTCACAGAACCTGGTCTACCTAGTTGATGTATAATTCCACTACTATCTGTGATTAAGTAATGTGGAATCACATGATTATCTGTGTTACCTGGTCTGAGGTCTCCCCCAGACTGAGCACCCCCTCTGGAGGGCAGGTCAGCATCTGGCTGGTCCACAGCTGTGGCACACACAGCAACTAGCACACACAGGGGCTCTGCATGTTAGAGCTCCACAGTAACACCCAGGGGCATGGATGCACCTACTCCTCCCTGGGATCGCGGAGCCCAGCACAGGGTCAGCCAAGCACAGCAGAGAGAACAGGAGCCGCAGGCTGAGACATGGGCAGTGCAGTACCTAAGAGCACTGGGCCATGGAGTCTGAGAGCCCTGGTTCTAATCCCAGTCTGGGGGCCCTTGAGCAAGATGTCTGTCCTCCCTGAATGCAGTCTCACCAGCCAGAGACAGTGTTGGCCCCACCTCATGGGCTGTTGTGAGGGTGAAATGAACTGACTCCAAGTACTTGGCACCCAGGAAGTGTCCACTGCTGTGGGGAATGGCCTGACTGGAAGGAAGAGCCCCAACCAGCAGCCTGGAGTGGTCTGCCCAAGGTCAAGGCCCCAGTACAGCAGAAGCAGGAGCTCTAGAGCTGTCAAAGGCCTTTATTCAGTCCTGGAGTGGAGCTGGCCCGGCAGGGTGAAGCCAGGGGCTCCTTAGGGTGGGCCAGGGCCGGCCAGGCGGGGCTGGTAGGTACCAGGTGCCAGCAGTTGCAGAGCAAACTCAGTGATAACAGCTGTGAGGCCCCAGACCCGGTGTGGTCCATGCAGGAAGACAGGTAGCGTGTAGCGGAAGTGGCCACCCTGGCAGAAGTGGGTATAGCCCTGATTCTGCGTCTGCAGCAGGTGGGCCAGCGGCAGTGCGAACACCTCATCCACCTGCAGGCAGGAGGCAGAGACGGTAGACAAAGAACTGGAACCACCCAGCCACATCCCCCAGCTCACCTCCTCGGAGTTGGGCCTGAGGCTCTGGGGATCCAGTGGGCCCACACCGGCAAGCACTGGCACCACAGGGGCCTTTTGCTGGGGAAGAGGCAGGTAGTCAGAGAAGCATGGCTTCGGCTGGGTTTGAAGGCTGGCGAGGGGCGTGTAAGAGGAAGACCCTCTTTGCCAAGCAAAGGCCTTTGGTAGTCATGTTCGGGTTCACCCGGGTCCAGCCATGTCGACTGACTCAGGTCCCCTCAAATGCACTAGACCTGTTCCCTCTGCTTAGGACAACCTCTCGCTTGGCATTCAAGCCTTTATTCAATCCCTGCCCACTCCACGAAGCTTCCCTGACTCTAATCCACCAAGCTGGGTGGAGCTGGCACACCCCATCACCCTGGGCCACTCAGGACACCAGAGCCTCCCCAATCCCTTCCCGAGGGGGGTGCGTGGGGTGGCGCATGTGACCAGGCAAGTTTGGGGCACCCCTCCACACTACACCTGTAGGGGGTCCATGACCATTCTGGTCTCTGGGGGCCCAGCTCCAGGGCAGCCACAGAGTGAGTGAGTGGGGTGGGGTGGCCTCAGCCAGATGGCTCACCGGATCATACACAGGCCGCAGCAGGCCCCACACGTGCTCCTGGGGCACTGCCAGGCCCAGCTCCTCCTGGGTTTCCCGCAGGGCCGTGTGCACCACGTCTTGGTCAGCTGGGTCGCACTTGCCGCCTGGGAAACTAAACAGACACAGGGAGTCTGGTCCTTGGACTCTTGGGGCCATGGAGAGGTCGGGGTGTCGGCAGCACAGGGGGGCCAGTGGCCCACCGAGGCATCGCCTGCCTCTGTCCCTAGTTTGCTGGGAGGCCCCAGGCAAGCCGCCCGACCTCTGGAGAGCAGTTTACCTCCCTAAGCAATGGGGATAAGGGAGAGAGGCCCGGGGCAGCACAGGATAGGAGGGTCTGCAGCAGGTGCAAGAAGATCCTGGGGCTCAGATAACCAAATTCGGCCTATGGTGGCCCCCGTAGCGGGGCCCGAACATCTCCGTAGTCGCCGGCAGGGGGCGGCGTTCTCCTTAGCAGAAAAACAGCTCCGAGGGGTGTCCCGGGACGAGGCGGGTGTGCTGGGAGGCGCGTGAGGGGCGCCGGCGCCACGTTTGGTGCACAGGAGCCGAGGGACGCGGATCGCTGACCCCTTGCCGCAGTCCGTGGGCAGAGGGGCTCTCCCCAGACCCATTTTACGGAGGCGCAAACCGAGGCTCGAAAGGACTAAGTGCCCTGCCCGAGGTCCCTGTCAACTACGGGCTCCGGCGGCCTCTGGCAGAAGGGCGGGGAGTTCCCGGCCGCTGTACCTGACGTCGCCCCGGTGTCTCCCGGTCAGGCGACTGGACCGCAGAGTGTACAGGAGCGCCGGGACCCCGCGCACTGAGCAGAGCGGCACGAGCACCGCGGCCGACGCAGGCCGCGCGCGGAGCCGGGCCGTGGCCGTCGCCAGCAGCCGGCGGCAGCGCAGCTCGCCCTCGGCCGACAGGCAGTCAGGCAGCATGTCGAGTCCTGCGCGACCCGGAGACCTAGAGCGCGGGGTAGGGAGAGGGCAGCCGAGGGACGGGGCGGGACGAGGGAAGGGGCGGGGCGGGACGAGGGCAGGGGCGGGGCGGGGCGAGGGCAGGGGCGGGGCGGGGCGAGGGCAGGGGCGGGGCGGGGCGAGGGCAGGGGCGGGGCGGGGCGAGGGCAGGGGCGGGGCGGGGCGAGGGAAGGGGCGGGGCGGGGCGAGGGAAGGGGCGGGCTCGGGGGCGTGCTCAGCCCGGGTCGCTGGGCAGCAGGATGGGGATCCCACCCAAGGCGTCCCGCCCTGGGGTGCTGAGCAGCTGCGGCGGCGTGGGCGGGGCCTCGGCAGGACTGGGCCTGTGGGCGGGGCCTGTCCGGAGGCGTGATGGTGGGGAGTCTGTCCTGGGGCGGGGCCTGTTTGAAGGCTGGGCCTCGGTGGGACGCGTTGAAGCACCTAGATGGGAGGGAGGGCGGCGGGGCGAGGCCTGCGCGGGAGCCGGACCGAGAAGTTACTGCGAGAGGGCGGCCGGGCCTTATAGGCAATCGAGGCCTGGGCGGGCTGGGGGCGGGGCCTGGATCGAAGCTTTCGCTCCGAAGGACTGGGCAGCGCGAGGGGCGGGGGGTTCGGGGGGCGTGGCCGGAAAGGCGTGGCCAGGCGGACTAGGCTTCCGGCAGGGATGGACCGGGGACGTCGTCTCCGTGGGACGGTGGGCGCGGGCTGGGAGGACCTGTCGGGTGTGTCCTCCGAGCTCCTGGAACAGCGCGGAGCGTGAAGCGCCCGGCGACCGGCCTCGCCCCCCCTGCCCCTTGGGTCCTGGCGTTGGGTGTGTGCTGTTTAGGTTCCGCGGCCCCCGCGGGTCCGCCCCTCCCCTAGGGGCTCTAGGATGTACGGAGCCGGGATCCCACTGGGACGCCACTCCAGGAGCCCGAGGTCGATGGGGCGCGGGAGGAGCGTCCGGTCCGGCCCTCCCTCCTGTCCTTCCTCTGGGAGGAGACAAGACTCCTCGCTCCACCCCTAGTCTTGTCTTCCCTTCAGGCTCCGTCGGACCCCAGCCCCAGGCCTTTGACCTCCTTGTCCCACCATCCGCAGCTCTTCTCCCTTCCTGCCTTGAGTCTTGATCGGATTCTCAAATCCCTCTCTCGTCCCCACCTTGGCCCCTGTGGTCATATGACTACGTGGTTCTGCACTCTTCTACCAGACCCCGGGCTTGGGGACCAGATGACCCCAGCCTTGCACACAGCATTCAAACACGGTGTGGAGGGTGTCAGCCATGCTCTGCTGTGTGACCTTGAGCAGGTTATGCGCCCTTCTGAGCTGCAGTTTCCATCCTCATCTGGGCCAGCGCAGCCCTGCCACTGGGCTGGAGTCACCACTTTTAACATCCCAGGGAAGCGGACGGTACCGGGTAGAGCTTCAGGATGCCTGCAGGGCTGATGAGGGCACTGTGTGGGTCTGGGAGTTCCTGAGGCCCCCACCCTGACCACGAGGATGGAAGTGCTCCAACCACTCATGCCAGATAGTTTAATGTTGGGGGGAAGGGAGAGGTAAAGCAGAGTTTTCAGGGGTTACACAGGATTCAGGCTGCTGGGGTTGGGAGGTGGAAGGCCCAGCCTTCCTGTGACCCTGGGCAGGTAGCCTTCTTCTCTAGATTTTCACCTGCCCTGCTCTCCTTGAGACAGAGGTGGGGCTGGAGGAGGTAAGGCAGAGGCTGATTCCCACACTAGGTGTGAGGTCCAGGGTAGCAAGGCTTCCCCACGGAGCCTCTGCCATCACTGGGAGTCCTGGCCAGGCCCTAGGCACACCGCAGTGGGAGACAGGAGCCCCAGCCCAGCCGGCAGAGGCAGGCCTCCTTGATCCCTATCGGCCCGGATGTTGGGGAGAGGGTATGGTGCCGGTCGGGTCCTTGGGATCCCCAGGTGGCTTGGGGCTCCAGAGTACAGGCTCTGATAGGTGATGGGCCTGTAGGTGGTCGGGGCCAGCAGGGCCTCAGGTGGGGGCAGCAGCTGTTGGTGGAGCTGAACCGGGGTCTTGGAGGTGGAAGCTGAAGCTTCGTTGGGGTCTAAGGGAGGAAATGGTCTGAGTGGATCCTGGGCCCCACATCACATCCTCAGCCCTTATCCCAGGCCTGCCCTGGTCCCTCCTGCTCCTCCTATCCCAAGTTACCCACCTCTCAGTCTTTGCCATTGTTTTTCCCTCTGCCTGGAATTTCTTTTTCGCCTTCTCCCTCAGTCCAAACCCTTCCCAGTCCTCCAAAGCCCAGCTTGGGAGCCACCTCCTGCAGGAAGCCTGCCTGGCACCCCCTGCCTGTGTTGTCTGCCCTGAGCCCCATATTGTCTTAGGCATCTCCGCCTTCCCCTCTCTGTGTCCACACAGGGGCCCTGTGGGTTTGCTGAGCTGCTGAAGCTCCTTCCTGGAGGTCCTGTCCCTTTGCCTCCCGCCCCTTGTGTCCGCCTTAGTCTCACTGTGTCTGCAGGCTTAGGGCCTTACCTTTCTCCCTCTCTGTGGTGCCCTTCAGCAAACAGGGACTGAGGCTGCTGTGACTCCGAGCTGGGACACTGAGCAGGGGCCGTGGGGCCACAGTCCTGAAGATGGGTCAAACAGGAATGGGGGTAGGGGGTCAAGGGGGAGAACCCAGGCCAGGGATCATGGCCAGATTGAGAGGGTGGGGGCTCAGGATGAGTCAGAGGGTGTGACCCTGGAACAAGGGTCAGGAACCAAGGCCTCAGGCTATGCCTGGGGGTGGGGTCAAGGGGCTAGGGTCAGGGTCAGACGGTACCAGGAGTCCGGGTCACTCTCTCTAAAGCCCTTGGCAAAAGGATTGCTGGCGATTTTCAGCTGGGTGATCTGCAGGAGAGAAAGCGCAGTTGTGGGCTGGCCCTGCACCGTGTAGGGTGGCTCAGCCACTGTATCCTCCCAGGACTCCTCAGTTGGGAGGCCCTGGCACCTGGGTTCCTTGGGCCAGGAACTCAGCTGATAGGAGTGCGGACAGGGCCTTGACTGAGGGCAGATGCTCAGGGTGCGTGGGGAGGGTGGGAGTCTGCCTGTGAGGGCTGCGAGCCTCAGGGCTTAGTCTCCCAACTTGTGAAATGGGCCTGCAACAGGTGCTCCCGAACCAGCCCACCCACCCTGTGGTTCTGATACGCCGTCACAGCTGTGAACTGGGTCTCCGTGAAGATGAAGGACTTGAAGTTCTCCTGGGCATAGCGCTCACTGTCCTTTCGTGGGTCTACGAAGACCACGTGGAAACGGGGCTGGTAGCGGTGCATGGAGTTGAGAATGATCTGTGGAAGGGACAGAGCAGGAGTGCAGAGGTGAGGTGGGGTGAGGTGGGCCGCAGCAGACTCCCTGAGGCTGGAGTCCTTCCCTCCAAGCCGGGAGCCTGCCCTGGGCCTGCTACCCTGTTGGTTTGGTGGCGGTGCAGGGTCTGAGCTGGAGAGGCTGCAGTTCTGTGTCAAAGGTCCCTGATGTCTGAGGATCCTTGTGGCCGCGTCCTCTCAAACCCCACATCCCAGCTGCACCCGCTGCCTGCACACCGGCCCGCTGCAATCACACTCACCCGTTTCCTTCGTTGCCTCCTGGCCGGTCCCCTGTCCCTGCCTTACCCCTCTGTTCCGTCTCCACACAGCTGCCCAGGAAGCCACATCACGTAGCCCCTGCTCCTAACCTTCCAGCGACTTCCACCCCATACGGTAAAAGCCACAGCCCCCAGCAGTCAGCCCCAGCCCATGGGTAACCCCCTACATGGGTACCGAGGAAGGAGAGCTGTGCAAACCCCAGGCACAATGAGTGCCTGAAGAATATCTTAGTTTATAGTGTTACTACTCAGCTATTTCCTTTATATAATCCTTTATATACAATCATACATTACTTTATAGAATTAGTGCCTGAAGTATAACTTACTGCTTACATATATCTGACTTATGTAATCATACTTAGTACTTATATCTAGCATACTTAGTTCTATATAATCTTTCTATATAATCATATAGGTATTGTAGTCAGAGCTGTACCGACACATTTAGTGCTGATTTATAGAATCCTTCCACATAACCATATAGTAGTTTGTAGTAGGAGGAATGCCTAGAGCAGTCACAGAACAGAAGCAGTACATGGGAAAACAGCCAGACCAGGACGAGAACCAAAGACCCAGGCGGTGGCGTCCCTGCCTGAAAGGGCGTACGCTGTGTGGCAGGCTTGGAGCAAGTGTCTCTCCTCCTGATAAAGGAGTTGTAGCACCTTGCATCCAGCTCCTGTGGAAAGTAGGCCTCAGGCCTGAGATCCCGCAGATAACTAGGGAGAAGAACCCCTCTGGTGCGACCAGTCATGGGGGCTGTACACCTTGTCAGTCTTTTCTGGCTTCTGTGCTAGCTCAAATCTTCCTCCCATAAATATCTTAAGAGAAGAGCACGAGTCTGCCAGCTCCCACTGCATTGGCTTACAGTATCCTGTTAGAAACCCTTTGAAGTCTCCAGCCCCCAGATAAGAAGTGTTGCGCGCGACACCTGCTGCACACAGCCCACCTCCTTGCCTCGGTGACTTAATGGGGGTGGACCCCTTTTCTGTACACGGCCCCCTACTGCGCACGGCCCAATGTAGGGCTGTTGGCCCCACAGGGTCATGGGGTGTCCCTTATGCTGTGCTGAGGTGCCGGATCCGAGAAGTAAAGAGACAGGACACTGAAGAACTGGAGAAGAGCAGCTGGACTCAGGGGTCACGCCACCTACGAGCGGAGACAGCTGAGGCCCCGAATGTCTAGAAACGTCTGTATTTATTAAGTACAAGCAGGGGATGGGGTCGTGAGTGAGGTCATCATCTATAGGCTTAGTGATAGGGCATACATAATCACATGAGTCACAAGCGAGGGGGCCACCCCATTATGTCCCCTGGGCAGAGAGGTGGGCCGTGCACAGTAGGGGGCTGTGCTGTTCGCAGTAGTAGAGGGTCATGTACAGAAAAGGGGTCCACCCCCACTAGGTCACCGAGGCAAGGAGGTGGGCTGTGTGCAGCAGGTGTCATGCGCAACACTTCTTATCTGGGGACTGGAGACTTCAAAGGGTTTCTAATAGAAGGATACTGTAAGCCAGTGCAGTGGGGACTGACGGACTTGTGCTCTTCTCTTAAGATATTTATGGGAGGATGATTTGAGCCAGCACAGAAGTGAGAAGAGACTGACAGGGTGTACAGCCCCTGTGACTGGTCACACCAGAGGGGTTCTTCTCCCTCGGTTACTTCCAGGATCTCAGGCCTGAGGCCTACTTTCCACAGGAGCTGGATGCAAGGTGCTACAACTCCTTTATCGGGAGGAGAGACACTTGCTCCAAGCCTGCCACACAGTGTATGCCCTTTCAGGCAGGGACGCCACCGCCTGGGTCTTTGGTTCTCGTCCTGGTCTGGCTGTTTTCCCATGTACTGCTTCTGTTCTGTGACTGCTCTAGGCATTCCTCCTACTACAAACTACTATATGGTTATGTGGAAGGATTCTATAAATCAGCACTAAATGTGTCGGTACAGCTCCGACTGCAGTATCTATATGATTATATAGAAAGATTATATAGAACTAAGTATGCTAGATATAAGTACTAAGTATGATTATATAAGCTAGATATATGTAAGCAGTAAGTTATACTTCAGGCACTAACTCTATAAACTAATATATGATTATATATGAAGGATTATATAAAGGAAATAGCTGAGTAATAACACTATAAACTAAGATATTCTTCAGGCACTCATTGTGCCTGGGGTTTGCACAGTTCTCCTTCCTTGGTGCCCACGTAGGGGGTTACCCACAGCCCACCTCTCTGCCCAGATGACATAATGGGGTGGCCCCTCGCTGGTTACTAGCGTGATTATGTATGCCCTATCACTAAGCCTGTAGATGAAACCTCACTCACGACCCTGCCCCTCTGCCAATAAATACAGATGCTTCTGGACGTTCGGGGCCTCGCTTGTCTCCGCTCACGGATGGCGTGTCCCTGAGTCCAGCTGCTCTTCTCCAGTTCTTCAGTGTCCTGTCTCTTTACTTCTCGGATCCAGTGCCTCAGCACAGCATAAGGGACACCCCCACCCTGCGGGGCTCGTAGCCATACACCGGCCCCTCAGGCATCCGCCACCTTGGCTTCCCCTCCAGTCTCCACTCCAGCACCATGGGAGCCTCTTGTAGTTCTGCGGACCCAGGATTCTCCAGCCTCAGGGCCTTTGCACCTGCCACCCCCTCTGACTGGCATGGGCCCTCCCTCCCCACCTCCTTCAGGTCTTCAGCTCCCCGCGCCCTCTGAGAGCAGCAGGGCCCTCTCTCCACCCGGCTTCTGTAGCTCTGCTTTCTCTTTGTCAGTTGTCCCTATCTGAGACGATGGACACAGTGTCTTCTGGACCCTGTCCCTACCCCAGGAAGTGACCTCTGTGAGGGCAGAGATCATTGGCTGTTTCACCAAGTGTCAATGGTATTATGTCCGGCACGTACAGCAGGCCAGCCTAGTCTGGGCGTTCCCTAACTTGTCCTCCCTCTCCTTGGGAGGACAACGGAACATTCTCCCGCCCCCACCCCCTTCCAGCTGCCTGGACAGCCCTCTCTGCTGTGCCACCCCCAGCCAGGTGAGCTCACCGACCCCCCCACCCTGCCTTGGCTATCAGCAGCAGGCAGAGGTGCTGGGCACCAACCGTTGGGCACCAAAGGCCCTGCCAGCCCTGGCCCCAGGCCCCTCTGTCCCTTCCGTCGCCCGGGCCTCACGTGGCCGTTGTCATCCAGCAGGTTGTTGGTCAGCTTGAGCTTGTCGAAGGACACAATCTGGCGCATCCACTGGGCGCCCTTGGCTGGCGAGTCAGGGTGGAAGTGCACGCGGCCAGGTGTGACCGGGTCCGCCTTGCCTGCCACCAGCCAGGCCGAGCTATGGAAGGCGTACCTGGGGAGCACAGCGAGATGGTGAGGGCTGCCCCAGCCAGCATCACGACTGAGCAATACGGGTGGGGCGAAAGGCTGCTGCTGACTCCAACACTGCCCACCTCGCCTGGTGGGCACCTTGCTGAGGAATCCAAGGCTCAGAGAATCCTGTTGGGACCTGAGCTCCCTGTGAGCACCCACCTGGCTGGTGGGTGACAGGATAACCCCTGCTGCCTTGGGCTAGACCTCTCTACCTGCCTGAGGCTAGCCCACTGCCCATGGAAAGCTGCCTGTTTGAGGCTAGCCCACTGCCCTGGAAAGCTGCCTGTTTGAGGCTAGCCCACTGCCCATGGAAAGCTGCCTGTTTGAGGCTAGCCCACTGCCCTGGAAAGCTGCCTGTTTGAGGCTAGCCCACTGCCCTGGAAAGCTGCCTGTTTGAAGCTAGCCCACTGCCCATGGAAAGCTGCCTGCCCTAGGCTAGCTCACTGCCCATGGAAAGCTGCCTGCCTGAGGCTAGCCCACTGCCCGTGGAAAGCTGCCTGCCTGAGGCTAGCTCACTGCCCGTGGAAAGCTGCTTGCCTGAGGCTAGCCCATTACCCATGGAAGTCTACCAGCTACGCTGAGCTGGCCTCCCTCTCGCCCTCAGGCTGTTGTTGGCTATTGTCCTGCCCTTAGGCTGGGCCTCCCTGGCATTGCTTGGACAGGCTCCTGCCTCACCCTGGAGCGTAGGAGGGGTCTAATTCCTGGCCTCAGCCCCCGAGACCTGAGTCTGCATCCCAGGCTGTTCCCCGCACCTGTATCTCTTGTCGTCTAGGGGGATGAAGTCCATGAGCAAGGCGTAGTCAGCCAGGGAGTCCATGCCCAGGATCTTCACCTGGAAGGGGGGGAACATCCTCCTGCAGGAGGGAGGTGCTCAGCAGCTGGATGCGGCCCCAGCCCCGGCCCCTGCCCCACCCTACCCCCGCTGCTCACACCTGCCTGCCTTGGTGACAATCATCTCTGTGCCCAGCTGGTTGAATTCCTCCCACAGAGGCTTCATCTCCAGCTGAACCGTCACGCTGGACACACGCGGGTTCTTGGGGCCTTGCCCAGTGGGCTCCGCCCTAGCTTGGGCCCCAGTAGAGCTGGTGCAAGGGACTGATGGGAACGGGGACCCCAGCCGAGGCTCCCAACCAGAGCTGGTTTTGGGTAGGGGGTAGGTCTCTGAGGATGCAAGTATGCCAAGGCCAGCAGACAGGAAGGCTGTGGAGAGAGGACACACATCACCCAACCAGTCTTATCCTTCAGGCTACACCTACATGCCTCTTCCTCCAGGAAGCCCTCCCCGACTGCCAGGCCTGTGTTCTCACAAGATCCCCTACTCAGCATCACTCCGTGAGGTAAATGCTCATTTAAAGTCTTTTTTGCCAGCAAGCTCCTTGAGGGTAGCCTCAGGGCCTGTCTTGCTCCCCAGAGAATTTTTTGGCCATCTTGTGTCTATGTAGCCTCAAGCAAATTGTTTCACCTCCTGGAGCCTCAGTTTCCACATTTGTCAGAAGAGGTTAATACCTGCGTCGGCCTTTCGCAGTGGCTCATGACTGTAATGCCAGCACTTTGGGAGGCTGAGGCGGGCAGATCACTTGAGGTCAGGAGTTTGAGACCAGCCTGACTGACATGGTGAAACCCTGTCTCTACTAAAAATACAAAAATTAGCCGGGCATAGTGGTAGGTGCCTGTAATTCCAGCTACTCAGGATGCTGAGACAGGAGAATTGCTTGAACCCAGGAGGTGGAGGTTACAGTGAGCCAAGATCGTGCCATTATACTCCAGCCTGGGCGACAAAGTGAGACTCTGTCTCAAAAATTTTAAAAAATAAAGTAAAAATACCTGCCTCCCCGGGCTGATGTGAGGGTTAGTGACCACACGCGGGGCTGGTGCACAGACAGCGCCTGTTCTAGATGATCACGTGTGTGGGGAGGGAGGCGGGGTCTCCCCTAGCTCCGTGGGACCTGCCGCCTGGTGCTGCTGAAGGAGAGCTGAGCCAACAAGAGCCCCCATTCAGTGCCAATTACCTATCCCTGACCCTGACAGCCTGCCCAGAGCCTGCCTCCAGAAGCCCCTCCTCACGTCTTTTTCTCTGGTCTCTGCACTCTTTTCTTTCCTTTTTTTATCTTTTTTTTTTTTTTTTTTTGAGACAGAGTCTCACTCTCACCCAGGCTGGAGTGCAGTGGCACCCTCTGCCTCCAGGGCTCAAGCGATTCTCCTGCCTCAGCCTCCCCAGTAGCTGGCCCTACGGGCACACGCCACCACACCCAGCTAATTTTTGTATTTTTATTAGAGACGGGGTTTCACTATGTTGTTCAGCCTGGTCTCAAACTCCTGATGTCAGGTGATTTGCCTGCCTCAGCCTCCCAAAGTGCTGGGGTTACAAGCGTGAGCCACCACACCCAGCCTGGAATTACCATATGATCCAGCAATTCCACTTCTGCGTCTATACCAGAAAGAACTGAAAGAAGGAACTCACACAAATATTTGCACACCCATGTTCGAATCAGCATTATTCACAATAGCTAAGAAGCAGAAGCAACCCAGTGTCCATCGGAGGATGAATGCATAAACAAAACGGGGTCATCCATGCAAGGGAATGGTATCCAGCCTTAACAGGGGAGAGCACTCTGACACATGCTACGACATGGCTGAGGCTTGCAGACACCGCTAAGTGAGGTGAGCCAGACACAAAGACAAATACCATATGACTCCATTCACAGGCGGAACCTGGTGGGGACAGATTCACAGAAACAGAAGTAGAGTGGCGGCGGCCGGGGCTGGGGAGGAGGATGTGGGGCGTGGCGGCCGGGGCTGGGGAGGATGTGGGGCGCTGCTGTTTCATGAGGACAGAGTATCAGTTTTGCAAGATGCAAAAAGTTCTCGAGGTGGACGCTAATGATGGTTACACAACAATGTGAATGTCCTTAATGCCACAAAACTGCATTTAAACATGGTTAAGATGGGTGGGGCGTGGTGGCTCACACCTGTAATCCCAGCACTTTGGGAGGCCAACGCGGGCGGGTCACTTGAGGTCAGGAGTTTGAGAGCAGCCTGACCAACATGGTGAAACCCCATCTCTACTAAAAATATAGAAGTTAACCAGGAATGCTGGCAGGCGCCCGTAATCCCAGCTACTCAGGAGGCTGAGACACAAGAGTCGCTTGAAGCCGGGTAGGGGGGTGGAGGCTGCACTGAGCTCAGACCCATTGGGATCTCAGTCCTTAGCCTGGGGTGTCCCTGCCCCACCCTCTTGCCCAGGGCCTGGGTTCAGCAGGGCTGCCTTGGTTCCCACCCTGCCCACCCACCCTGGAGCCTGAACCCGACCCACGAGCCCAGCTCTGCTTCACGTAACCTACCTGCCATGGAGACAGAGCAGCTGTCCGGCTCCTGGAGAAACACTGCTTGGCTGCGGCTGGGCTGCGGCTGCCACCCAAGGGGACCCTGCCTGCCAGGAGGGGTGGTCACCACCCGGCACCTCGGCTCAGCCCTCGCAGGCGGTGCTCTCTCGGCAGGACTGTCCTTGCCTCCCCGATCGCCCTTCGCCCACGTCCCGAGGTTGTGGTCTTCCCACTGGAGCTGGAGACCTGGTCTCCGAAGGTGAGATTCGGGCTCTGGGACACGCAGAGGCCCTTCTCCAACCCACTCTTAGGCTGTGCTGTCAGGCTGTGTGGGAGGAGGGCAGGTGGGAAGGTTCTGACGTGGCCGCGTCCCCCTCCCTCCTGGTCCTCCCTCTTCAGGTCTGTCCCTTCCCCAGTTAAGAGCCCCCCAGCCATTCCTGATCAATGGGCCCAGGCGTGGCAGGGGTGAGGCGGTAGGAGGGTGGTTCTTGAGAACGGCTGGGCGTCTGCAGGAGCGCAAGCCTGGCTGACTGGAGGGGCTGGGGCCAACAGGGCCCAGGGAGTTGGGAGGCAGAGTGGCAGCAGCAGATCCCGTGCTGAATGGCGGAGGAGGTGCCCTCCCACCAAGACCCAGACCCCTGACCTGAGGCTGGCCCCAGCCGGCCGGCAGATGTGCAGCTGTCAGGGGCAGTGTGAGTAGGAAACGCAAGGGGGCAGCAGCAGCGAGTGTGTTCAGCACAGAGCCCCAGACTGGGTGGCAGGAAGCCCAGGTCCTGTGAGATGCTGACCCTCGTGCACACAGACACACGGATGAACTCAAGGAGCTGTGCAACGCTGGCAGGCCCCTCCAGCCTCCAGCCTCGGTCTCTCCAGTTGACCTAAGCACATAATCCCTCCTGCCTGTGATGCTCTAGCCAGGCCTGGAGAGCGGTAAGCCCAACCTGCCTGGAGCTGGGGGCGGTGCCTGACTGATGGTACCCATGTAGCCCCCATCTAGGGATAAGTGGAAACGGTGAGGCTGGTCCAGGTGAGAAGTGAGCATCTGCTCTGCCTGTGGGTCTGTCTGTTCTCTCTGGCCTGGCCAGGTACCCTCTCCAGGCTGTCTGCGGCCTGTGCTGAACACTCAGGGGATTCAGGGGACACACGGATCACACCGCGGGGAGGCAGAGCAGGCAGGTCCCCCTGAGCTACAGCCAGTCCCTAGGCCGAGAGTGCTCTATGGCCTTTTGACTCTTAGTAAAGAGCCCAGAGGGGGTCGTCTGGCTGGAGCACCCCACACCTCCTCCAGAATCCTGTCTTGGGGATGCTGGGTTGGCAGTGGCCTTGACTCCTAAGAGGGGGCGTGGCGGGGCTGTTTCTCCCTCAGCGCTACTTTCTGGGGGCTCCTCCCTGCAGCTCAGGGATGGCTGTGGCTCAGTTCCTGTGTCCCAGACCTCAGCCTGCAGAGCTGGATGGGACCCCACACGAAGAGGCTGGGCTGGCTCTGTGGGCACGGAAAGGAAGGAAGGCTGGCCCCTGGCCCAACCCTGTGCCCAGCTGTGTCAGGGAAGGCTGCCAGCAAGCAGCTCTGGAGTTGCTGCCAGGCAAGATGGGGGTGGTCTGTGTGAGATGGAGGGTCCCGGAGCCCCTTGGGGGTGTGGTCATGCTGCCCTGGCCACAGCATGGTGGGTGGGAAGTGGGGAGATGATGGAGGGAGTTGGGGATCCATTCCAGTACTGGTGTCTCCCCTTCACCGAGACACCCAGCGGAGGGCCAGGCTGGGGTTGTTGTGGCCCCTGATACGTGAGTGTGTGCGATTTTGATCTGTGTGATGGAAAACACCCCCCACGCACACAGACGAGCACACTGACATGCTAATCCACATGCACACAGACACGCGAATGAACTCAGAGCCTGCTGACTCGCCACGCGGGTAAGCACACGCACAGCTTCTGTGCACATGGACTCACCACACAGCGTGTGCAGACACAGGCATCCACATGCACATGCCACACACAGGCACACCTCCCTGCACACCCCTCCCCAGCTGGCCCGCCCTGCCTGCCCCAGGCGCCTACTGGCCCCCTGCCCCCTCATCCATCTTGCCTGCCAGCTGCTCCCTGGTGCCCTCATATCCTTCACACCTTCTCATCTCACTGCTCAATACCAGGAGGCGGCGTAGCAGCCGTGGCCGCAGGGAAATGGATGGGCCGGGCGGGGGTCTAGAGGGCTGGGGAGTGGCACCGAGAGGGGACTCTGGGCTCCAGCAGCCCCAGCTGTCCAGCAAGAGCCCATTAGACTCAGGCAGGCATGGGCAATGAGGCTGCGGCCAGGTCGCATGTAGCCCTGCCTATTTGTCCTGCCATGACACCCCAAAGAGTGCCAGCATCAGGACAGAGGGGCCCTCAGCAGCAGGCCTCGTGCTGGCTCGCCTGACACCATTGTGCGGTGTCCTGGGGATGGTGGAAGTCATGGCTCCCCAGTTAGAGCTGGGAAGTCCCTCCGCCTCAACCCAAGCCACCTCCTCCCTGCGTCTCTGCAACTGGACAGGCTGATCTGCGTGGGGACAGCCTTGTCCCGCTGTGGCCCTTCCCGCAGCCCTGACTCCCCACTTGAGCCACCACGGGCACTGGGCTCATTACACACTTAGAAATGCACATCTGGCCACAGAAATATCCCTTCAGGATGCCCAAGCTACTGAGGCTCTTGGAAACACGTGTGTGTGGGAAACGCACAGACTCGCATGCCAAAGAGCACACAGGGCAGGCGCTATGCATGGACAAACACACACACATGTGCACAGATACGGGCACAGTGCTGCTCTCCCCACACTCAGCCTCTGACCCCAGGATTGTAGGAGGGTTGGGGGCCCCCTCTGGGTTGTGGCCTCCTCTGGAAGCCCCTCTGCTGGCTCCAGAGCAATCCTCCTCCAGGTTCTCCTCCTACACTCTGGGATCCTCCCCCGGGCATGGATGGACAGCTGTGGGCACAGAGGCAGCCCCGCTGGCCCCAAGACATTTGTATGTCCAAGGCTGTACTGGCCAGACCTGCCCAGATCCCGTGGTCAATCCTCCCCTCCTTCATCCATTTCCCCAGCCAGAGAGGAGCCATGAGGACAGGACACAAACCATGGACCCCTGGACATTTTCCATTTTATAGAATGGGAAACTGAGGCCAGGGGTTGGGGGACCTGGCAAGGAACGTGGTGCATGGTAGGTGATGAAAGGGGCCTCTGTGCTCGGGGCTGTGCCTCGGGACCCATTGTTCAGATGGAAAGGCTCAGGTTGGGGAGGTGTGGCTTGGGTTAGGAAGCTGGGCTAGGGGCAGGGGTCAGCGCAGGCATGGCAGGCACGGAGAATGTCAACTTTTCAGTCTGGACAAAGGCGACACCCTTCTCATAGTAGGCAGCCTCATTAATGAACACGGGGTACACCATGGACTCCCCTTCATAGAGCAGGTCCTCCCCACTGAACATTTGGAAGATGGGATCACCGGGCTGCAGTGGCTGGAAGTCTTGGTCCTGGGAGGAGAACCAAAGGCCAAGGTTGCTGGGGCCACCTCTGCCCTGGCCCCAGAAGGGGACAACCCTAGGTTGGCACCCAAAAGATGCCCCTTATTCATGGCCTTTGCCACCCACTCTTCCCTTCCTCAGTCCATATGACAGCAGATCTGGTGAGATACCAATCTGCTCTGTGTCTAGAAATGAAGACACAAGTCACCTTGGGGAGACCTATGCCAATGTGGAAGTGGAACCTCATAGTTATGGGCACAGGGATTGATGCCAGAGTTCATATCCTTGCTAGCTGTGTGACTGTGAGCAAGTCACTTAACCTCTGTCCCTCAGCTTTCTCGTTTGTATAATAGGGATAACAATGTCTCCTCCTATCATTCTAAAGTTTAAATCAAACAGGCTAATAGCGTTTAAAGCAGTGTCTGGCACACAGTAAGTACAATATGATACTTTATTAAATAAATTTTAAGGCCAGTCATGGTGGCTCACGCCTGTAATCTCAGCACTTTGGGAGGCCAAAGTGGGCAGATCACTTGAGGTCAGGAGTTCAAGACCAGCCTGGCCGACATGATGAAACCCTGTCTCTACTAAAAATACAGAAATTAGCTGGGTGTGTTGGCACATGCCTGTAATCCCAGCTACTGGGGAGGCTGAGGCAGGAGAATCAATTGAGCCTGGGAGGCAGAGGTCATAGTGAGTTGGGATCACACCATTGCACTCCAGCCTGGACGATGAAGTGAGACTCCATCTCAAAAAATAGTAATAATAAATAAAATAAACTCTAAAATTGTAGGAGGAGCCACCCAAATTGACTGTTATAGCTTAATATCTGCAAATTAGCTGAACATGGCTGGGTTAAGACCCTCTAGCCCTAAACATGGACAGGATGGTGCTGCCTCTATTTGTAAGAAGGTAACCCCTCAAAATGAAACTTCGAGGGCACAAAAGGCCACAAGACTGCACCAGACCCTATTCAACAGCCACCCCGTGTGGCAGCAAGCAGAGCAGCAGCCAGTTGGTTCTTGTCAGCCACCCAAGGGACAGGTGTGGAAGCAGGATTGCCTGATCCTGGAACATTCAGGAAGGGAAGGCCTGGAGAGAGATACTTGGATGACCTGCCAACAGGCATGGGGATGCTCAAGGAATCAATTGAAAATCAGAAGAGAGTTCTGTATTTGCACCTCCAAGCAGGTGAATTGGGTCATGCCTGCTCCACAGCCCCTCCTGCCTTTTACAGCCAAGGTAGGGCTGTCTCCCTCATGCTCTCCACAGGAGCTATGTGGCCTCTCGTGCTAGGCCTGAGTGTGGGGTTCCAGGGAAGGCAGCAGGGCCAGGGGAAGTGGGACGGTGGAGCCCAGCCTCCCATCCTGCTCCTGAACCTGAGGTTCTGGTGAGCTTGCGGGAGGCTTGGCTGCGCCCTCTGGGGCTCAGTTTTCCTTGACAACCCTCCTCCCCGAGGCTGTGGCCCCAACAATCACCCCCCCACACAAACACACACACACCTGCAGCTGAGGATGCACAGTGCCTGCCAGGTTCCCAGCCTCAGTGCGGGGGAAGTCCACGACGCCCACGGGTCTATAGGCTTCCAACTCAAAGGCGGGAAAGGCTGTGCCTGTGTGGGAGGCCGGGTGTGTGAGCCAATCCCTCCCTCCAGGATAGGGGACAGAGTGGGCCGTGGGGGGACCTCAGGGCTGGATCCCAGCCTGCATGTGAGCCTGGCTCCCTGGCCCCTGAGCTAGGCCTTCTCTTCCCGAGAGCTGTTTCCCACAAGTCCCCGGGGTCTCACCCTGGTTGAAGAGTTCGATGAAGTCCAGAACTGTGGCCACCAGGGCCCTCATCCTAGAGAAAATGTCAGCCCGCAGCACACCCTGTGGCTGGGGGCCCAGCTCCAGAGCTGGGGACCAGGAAGCAAGCGGTGAGGCAGGAATAGGACCCATGAACTCCTTGGAGAGGCCCCGCCCCTTGGTGCATGGCCCCACCCCTAGCCCTCCTGTCCCCGCCCACTTCTCAGGAGGCCCCGGCCCACCCAATCCATTTTTGGCCACGGAGTCCAGATTGTAGCTCTCCTCCCCGGACCTCTGGTACAGGAAGACCTGGCAGGACAGCTCGGGGTACTGCAGCTGGGGGCGAGAGAGGCAGGTTAGGGGCCCAGGTCTAAATGGGAGGGGAAACAGGTGGAGGGCGTGGCATGGAGGAAGCACAGGGCGCCACCCTCCTTGGCCAGGTCTCCCTCTGCCCTCTGGCAGGGCAGGGGAGGCGGTGCCCGGGGCCTGGAGTGCTGGCGGGTGGCAGACCCCGGAGACTGGAACCCAGGGGAACTCAGCCCGGGGACTAATCAAAGGAGGTTCCGGCCTTGCCCCGCCCTGCCCTCCTTCCCTCTCCCCTCTGGGAATTGTGTGCTCGGCCGAGGCCACCTGCAGATGGCGGCACAGGTGCAAGGCAAAGACGTCGTGGGAGGACCCTGCGATTAAGCAGGTGCCCATGTTGGCCGTGGTGTTGTGCAGGTCAAGGACAAAGTCAAAGGCCCGGCCCGAGGCCTTGGGCCCCAGCAGCTGGTTCAGCTCTCGGGCTCTCATCACCTCGTATGGGTCGTCTGGGGTAGGCCTGGAACTGCGGGAACAGTCTCAGTCAGTCTTCAGTGGTTTACGGGGGGAGGGGCAAGGGCCCGCAGGAGCCACTCTGAGCAGCTCAAGGCTCGTCCCTCTGCCGCTGTGGCTGTGCCCGTCCCTGCGCATGGCCCTCAGTCTGGCCTGCCCTCCCGCCTGCCTACCCACTCACCTGCCTCTCATGCCCTCACTGCAGCCACACTGCCTGAGCACCATGCTGGTCTCCCCCCAGGCCTGTGTTCGTGCAGGGCCCTCCACAGGAAACTCCCTCTCACCTCTTCCCCTGGCTAGTTTTACTCAGCCTTTGGGGCTTGGCTGAGATACCACTGCCTCCAGGAAGCCTTCCCTGACTGCTCTCGGCCAGGTTAGCTGCTTTCTGTAGCCCCCGGGCCTGCCTTTAGCCTCCTGGGTTATGGTTGCCCAGTTCTTCCTCTGTGTCCCCATTAAGCATGAAGCCAACACCTTGGTCCTATTCCCCCTGCTCTCCCCTGAGCTGACCAGAGCCTGGTCTGGAGATGGGGCTCAGTGACTATTCTTTGGAAGGAGGCATGAACAGTGGTCAGGGCACATGACAAGTAAACATGGCCTGTGAGGCGAATCTGAAGGAAGCACTGGGTCTGGGATTCCCAGAGGAGGGCCTGACACAACTTGCAGTCAGGAAGGGCTTCCTGAAGGAGATGACATCAATCTGGGTTTCTCTAAGTGTTCAGTTTGTCCCCATGGAGGAATGGGCCACACAGGTAGAGGGGAAGCAGGAGTGAAGGCAGGGAGGGCCCTGCTGGTGGCTGGAGGGGAGGTGTGCGGTGGGGATTCGCTGCCCAACTGCCAGTGCCAACCTGGTGGCAAGGGCACTCACTTGAGGAAGGTGCTGGTGAAGGCGCGGTTGAGGTCGCGGTCCACGTAGCGGCGGCAGGCGGCGGCGGCTGCAGGGTTGGCCAGCACCGGCGCTGCGGAGAAGCTGGGTCTCTGCAGCTCTGCCGGGGCCAGCAGCCAGTGCCGCACCAGGTAGACGCCCGACATCTCGTTGCCGTGTGTGCCCCCGGCCACCGCCACGCGGCGCAGGGGCTCCCGGGGCACGGGCAGTGAGCACATGCTGGCGTGGGGCGGCACCTGGGGGTGGCCCCAGGCTCAGAGCGGGGATGGCGGTGGGAGGGCTGAGGAGTCCCAGCCCCGCAGGGCAGCGGCCTGCCAGGAGGTGTGGCCAGCTGGGGGTGTCTCAGCTCTGTCCCACCTGCACCCCGGTGGCCCTTTCTCTGAGGAGACAATTTTCCTGCTCCTTTGGAGAGACGAAATGTCTTTTTCCTAAACTGAGAAGCGGGGCCCAGTTATTCGGGAAGATGGGTTCACCGAGGCACACTCCCTACAGGAAAAGGGCTCTGCTCCTTTTTACAGTCAGGGAAACTGAGGCTCAGCGTTGGGGGTGGAAAGAAGCGTCACCAGAGTTCGCTGTTGTGTGTCTGGGTTCTAGGCAACTGCTGCCCTTCCTGCCTCTCCCGTGTGCTCCTCTGAGCTGGTGTGGGGGTCTTAGGGCAGGGGGCACTTACCTGCTGATGTGAGGCTGGGCTTCCCGGGGCACCCTGGCTGGTGTCTAACCGGCAGACAGGCTGGTATTTATGGGCCTGAAGATCCACAGACGGGAAGTGTTTGTGTCAAGCTGGCAGAGAGCAGGGGGCGGATGGGACGGGCTGAGGTCCACGCAGCCAAAGGTTGGAGTGCCAGGGTCAGCTCCACAGGCACTGCCCCACCCTCCCCTCTCTGCTGCTTGCGCTGCCACGGCCCATTGAGCCCAGGCCCTGCCGGCAAGTTCCCGCCCCTGCCCTTCGCTCCTCTAACACTACTAAGAGGTGCACCTTGGTGGCCACCAGGATGACAAGTTGCCCCTCCTTCACCACCTCAGCCCCCAGAGGGCTGTGGTCACTCCTGAGTCGCCCTTACCCACAGGTGCCATGTGGAGCCCCAGTTTTACAGCTCTTTGTTGCTTTAAGCAAAATTTCAAAATGTGTGATTCGGTAACCCAGTCATTTTTCGGGACAGTATAACTCAGATGACTCAGTTTGCTCTGTCTTAGAAACGACCCACAGGCTCATTTTATAGATGTGAAAACTGAGGTTCAGACGGATGCCCACAGGCACACAGAGCCGCCCTAGAGACAGGCAGGCCAGGGGCACACAGAGCCCTAGTGGCAGGCTGCAGGTGGCACTCAGAGCCCTGGAGGCGGGCAGTCCAGGGTTACACGGAGCCCTAGAGGCGGGCTGAAGGTGGCACTCAGGGCATCCAATCTGGCTCCACCCCCTCCAGCTGCCTCTCAAGAGCAAAGAGGGGAAGGATGAAGGTGAGGTCCCCTGTACTCAGCCCCAGGGCCTGTCCCTCCCACCAGGCTCAGCTGTCTGCTGGGAGCTGAGGCCAGTCCAGAGGTCACTAGGGCGTGAGGCAAGCCGCTTCGCCAGGGCCTGCTGTATGCCAGGCGCTGGGAACCTCAGCTGGAGCCTCCCCCAGGCATCAATCCCAGGCCTTCTTCACCACCACACTGGGTCTCCCCAGGACAGTCCAGCCCTGCTGCAGATGCCAGGCCCACCAGCCTGGGGGGCTCTAGGTGGACAGGACCCTCTAGGCTAACCCCTCTCGGAAGCTGCCCAGATCACACTCAACTCTGTGTGGCCTGGGCTCTCCTGCCCCCACATCCAGGGCTCCGCAAGCTCAGAGCATGGGGATTGTGGGACAGTGGACTTGTCGTCCTGGCTCCCATCAGGGCAGCTGGCTCCCATTGACGAGGTGGCAAGAGGGGCAGATAGAGTGTGAGGCTGAGCACCCAGTGGGCCAGGGCTACCTATGAGCCCCTCCAGGGGCCACCACTCCTGGCATCTCAAGCCTCAGCAAAGGGAGGGCAGAGACTGCCATTAGGGGGCCATGCCATGCCATCCACCCCTGCGTCCGGCCCAGCCCTGGGGGCAGCTGTCACTGGCTCCGTTTTCTAGGTGTGGACTGAAGCTCCAGGGGTTGGGCGACTTGACTGAGTCCCTGGCAGGTGGCAGGAGAGGGAGTCAGCAGAGGAGCCTGTTGGCCTGGGTCTGGTCCCTCCTTGCTTGGGTAGGGGTCTCATGGCACCCCCCTACGCTGCTTTATGAGTCCCAGGCCACAGTCTTTCTTGGTAGCCCCCCACCCCACCAAAGGCTACGATCCTGCCGACTTGGTGTGGGGCCTCTCAGGAAGGAAGGGCCTGCTTGGCAGACCTAGCTATTTTTGGGGCTACTGGGGGCCAGGGTGCTTCCTGCCATGAGGTGCTGGTCCCCCAACTCCGGGGAGGACAGCAGGAGGGGTGCTGGAAGGTTTCACTTCCCTTGTCCGGGTTTCAGCTTCTGCATTTCAGTGTGTGCTTATGGAATAGCACGGGGGCCAAGAGCCCCTGCAGGAGCCTCAGAAAAACAGCAGCCCCAGTCCCGACAGTGTGTGTGCACGTGTGCTGTGGGCGTGTGTGAGTGTACATGTGTGTGTATGCATGTGCATGAGAGCATTGTGTGCCTGTGTGTGCGTGTGAGCATGTGTGTGCACGTGTGCTGTGGGCGTGCGTGAGTGTACATGTGTGCGTATGCATGTGCATGAGAGCACTGTGTGCCCGTGTGCACGTGAGCATGTGTGCATGTGCGTGAGAGCGCGTGTGTGTATGTGCGTGAGCGTGTGTGTGTGTGTGCATTCTGTGCACACTTGTGACCTGGCTCTGACCCTGCCTCCCTGACAGGCTGTGTGACCTGGAGAGGTTCAGTGCCCTCTGGGTCTTGGCTCCTCCCTGTGAAATTCCCGGCCAAGGGCAGTTGTAAGGAGTGAGGAACAAAGGCAGGCATAAGCTTGGCAATGGGCAGATGCAGACCCCAGCATGATGGCGGCGTCATGAGCGCAATCACTGGGGCCAGTTTCCTCACTGCAGCTGGGGAAACTGAGACCCAGAGAGGGGTCAGAGCTGTGGTGTTCCCTTGTGGCAGCATCACCTCATTGCTGGCTGCGGTCAAAGCACGCCTCATTACCCTATGCTTTTCTTTTTCATTCTTTTCTTTCTTTTCTTTTTTTTTTGAGATGGAGTCTTGCTCTGTTGCACAGGCTGGAGTGCAGTGGTGCAATCTCAGCTCACTGCAAACTCCGCTTCCTGAGTTCAAGTGATTCTCCTGCCCCAGCCTCCTGAGTAGCTAGGATTACAGGTACCCGGGACTGCACCCAGCTAATTTTTGTATTTTTAGTAGAGACAGGGTTTCACCATCTTGGCCAGGCTGGTCTTGAACTCCTGACCTCGTGATCCCCCTGCCTTGGCCTCCCAAAGTGCTGGGATTACAGGCGTGAGCCACCGTGCCCGGCCACTACGCTATGCTTATAAAACTTGCCACAGCCCTCAGCTCGGGGAGACACCGCTTCGGGAGCTGTCTTGGTGTTCTCCTTACTTGTTGCAAGAAATAAAATCTCCTGCGAAATCCTCCTTAGTTGACACTCGTCAAGCAACTGAGCCCACCCGTTGTGTGGTAACAAAACTCTGGTGACCAGATGGGGCCGACTGGGGTTCTGGTCCTAACTCTCTGAGGCTCACTAGGGCGGAGCAGTGGGCAGTGGCACCTCCCCCAGGGGAAACTCACCCACGTGGCCCCAGAGGGTCGAGGGTGACTCCCTGGGATCTGCTTGGCACGCAGTCCACGGGGCCGTCACTCAGCACTACCCCAAAAGCGCAGAAGCAGCAGCGTGGACCTTCTGCTGGGTTGTTGGGTGCTGCTCCCTCAGGGAAGAAAGTGGACTTTGCCCGTGGGCTGACGAGATGGGTGAATTGCCTGGATCTAGCAGTGGGATCGCTAGACTTCGGCCTGGCGCAGATGGGTGAATTGCCTGGATCTAGCAGTGGGATCGCTAGACTTCGGCCTGGCGCAGCTCCGGTTTCGGTTTCTGCTTCTGGCTCTTCGTGCTCTGCTGGGATTGAGAGACACCTCCCGCCAGGCCAAGGGCAGCCCGCATCTGGGTAGACAACAGTGGGACTGGTTTTGGGAATTAGTTCTTTTTTAGAGAGACAGATTTTTTCACAGGAGGCTGAGCTGCGTCTCCCAGAGCCCCCTTGCCATACCCCGGGTCACCAGAAGCAGGAGCTCTGCCATTTGAAGCAAAAAGTATTTTTTTCAGATAAATGTTTTTATTATATTATCACACAAAGCGGGCAAGGCTGTGTATATACACACGCAACTATTTACAAATATGTTATCATATGTACAAAGGCTAGAAGGAAAATATGTGTTAAAATATTGGGGTTTTTTTCATTATTTTATGAGATACTCTACAAAACATTACAATGAGGTAGGACTATTTTAGTGCCAGAGAATCTGATAAAATGAATTTGTTCAAGAGCTTCTTTGTCAGCTGGGTGCGGTGGCTCACACCTGTAATCCCAGCACTTTGGGAGGCCGAGGCAGTGGATCACCTGAGGTCAGGAGTTTGAGACCAGCCTGGCCAACATAGCAAAACCCCATCTCTACTAAAAATACAAAAATTAGCCGGGTGTGGTGGTGGGCACCTGTAATCCCAGCTACTCAGGAGGCTGAGGCAAGAGAATCGCTTGATCCTGGGAGGCAGAGGTTACACTGAGCTGAGGTCACACCATTGCACTCCAGCCTGGGTGACATGAGGAAAACTCTGTCTCAAAAAAAAAACTCAGTTGGGTGGTGACACACACCTGTGGCCCCAGCTACTCAGCAGGCTGAGGCAGGAGGATCACCTGAGCCCGGGGAGTTGGAGGTTACAGTGAGCCATTACCGTACCGCTGCATTCCAGGGTAGACGACAGGGTGAGACCTTATCACAAAAGAAGAAAAAAGAGCTTCTTTGTCGATATCCTTTTGTGGGTGTTCATCATAGTTCCGCAGTACGTCTTCAACCCAAGGAGTTAAGTGTGTATTAGTCTGAAGACCCAGGAGAGTCTTCAAGACTTGGCACTGTCACTAATAATGATCTGCTTTGTTACGTATGACTAATATATGACCAGCGCTGGCCTGTTCTGTCTCATCAAGAGAAGATTTGAAGACCTTCTTCATGAAAACAGCATTAGCATTTTGCAGAAGGAAACCCCGGGAACAGATGTCTGCATGAAGCACCTTTATTCTGTGAGTGAACTGGTATTTCTTAATGACCATTTCCTGCAACTGGCCGAAGTCTCCATTCAGTTCTCTGCCATAGCGCTGCGCTGCTAAACTGTAAGCTCACCCCTAAAGACTGTGCTGAGCCTGGAGTTGACGTCAGCCTCGACCTTTCCTGATTGATCAGGTGTGCATGATGATAAATGAGCTTCAATTCTGTGAGGGAGAAGCAATGAGCCATCAATCTAAAGGTTCTGTTTGGCGTGAACCACACACCACACAGTAGTTCCTGCTCATTTTCCCTTCGTCACATAATGAATCAATAAAGTCTTCATCACAAAGGATGCATCAGGGTGAATGGCGGGTTCTGGCTGCTGTAGTTTTTGAAGGGTTAGATGTTCTGAGGAAAGTATGGTTTCCAGAGGCTGGCAATTCTGAAGGTTTTCTGCAGTGCAGTTGTTTGGTGGTTTGGTTGTTTTTGAGACAAGGTCTGGCTCCATCACCCAGGCTGGAGTGCAGTGGCCTGATCTTGGCTCACTGCGACCTCCAACTTCCAGGTTCAAGCAGTCCTCCCGCCTCAGCCTCCCACAGAGCTGAACTACAAGCATGCACCTGGCCAATCTTTGTATTTGTTTTTTAGAGATGGGGTCTTGCTGTGTTGTCCAGGCTTGTCTCAAACTCCTGAGCTCAAGTGATCCGCCCGCTTCAGCCTCCTAAAGTGCTGGGATTACAGGCGTGAGCCACCGCACCTGGCCTTTCTGCTGTGTTTTTCAACACAATGTCCCTATTGCTTTCAGTGAATTCATCAAAATCTCAGGTAGTTCGCATCTGCAGGAGAAGCGCTGGGTGGTCAGCAGAGCCACAGTGCAGAGCGGCTGCTGTATTTCCTGCTTTGCCAAGTGAAATCCACCCCTTCCAATTTTTAGAAAATTAATTTTTTTAAAAAATTATATTGGTGCTAAAGCAATTGCAGTTTTTAGCATTACTTTCAATGTCAAAAGCAGCGATTACTTTTGAACCAACCTAATATTACAGAGACAGGATTTCATCACCTTGCCTAAGCTGGTCTCGAACTCCTGCGAGAGTGATCCACTCACCTCAGCCTCCCAGTGTGGTGATTACAGGCATGAGCCACCACGCTCGCCCCCCTCCCCATTTTTTTTAAACTAGTTGAGTGTGAGCCAAGAGTTGCGGGATCTGTGTCACCACCAACCCAGCCTCTAAGCTGCTGGGTGGCTAACATGGGAAAAGAGTAATTGTAGCAGGACTCCAGCGGCACAAGCCATGGGGGTAAACGGTGAAAAGCAGAAGACACACTGGGGATGCCGGTATCTCAGTTGGTTGAGGGTGCCCTTGACGTATTGAGCAACCCTGGCCAGGTTCAGGAGGGACAAAAAAACCCTCAAAAAACAAGAAACAAGGCAACACCAGACAACAGGCTACCATGGCTCTTGGCTACAACCAACCAGTATACAAGAAACAGTTCACTGCGGCCGGGCGTGGTGGCCCACGCCTGTAATCCCAGCACTTTGGGAGGCCAAGGCGGGTGGATTACCCGAGGTCAGGAGTTTGAGACCAGCCTGGCCAACATGGCGAAACTCCGTCTCTACAAAAAATACAAAAAATTAGCTGGGTGTGGTGGCAGGCGCTTGTAATCCCAGCTATGTGGGAGGCCGAGGCAGGAGAATCGCTGGGATCCAGGAGGAGGAGGTTGTGAGCCAATATCACGCCACTGCACTCCAGCCTTCGTGACAACTCTGTCTTGAAAAAAAAAAAAAGGAAAGAAACAGTTCTCTGGAGAAGATGACCAGCATAAGTAAGATCCCTAGGGCTCCCACTGCCCAGCCAAAGGGCCCTCTGCCCTTGAGACCACAACAGTGTGCATATTGTAAACAAGAGGGTCATTGGGTACCAGAGTGTCCTAACTGTCCTCAGTGGATAGGGGAGGAAGCTTCCCCGTCAATTAGCCCACCAGAAGCTACAGTTTGCTGATAATGACCAGAAGTGATGGGACACGGGGAGTCCTCTATGATCTAGGAAGCCCTAGATCGGGTAACAATTGCTGTGGGAGAGACCCATGGGTTTTCCTTTCTTTCTTTTTTTTCTGAGACAGAGTCTCGCTCTGTTGCCTAGACTGGAGTGCAGTGGTGTGATCTCAGCTCACTACAACATCCACCTCTCAGGTTCAAGCAATTCTTCTGTCTCAGCCTCCTGAGTAGCTGGGACTACAGGTGCATGCCACCACGCCTGGCTAAATTTTGTATTTTTAGTAGAGATGGAGTTTCACCATATTGGTCAGGCTGGTCTTGAACTCCTGACCTCGTGATCTGCCTGCCTTGACCTTCCAAAGTGCTGGGATTACAGGCATGAGCCACCTCGCCCGGTGACCTGTTTTTCTAACGGATGTTAGAGCCAAACTTTTGCCTGTCTCCTTTCTACCGTGTTCTTTCTGAAATTCCGTAAAGGGCTTCTGCTGTATGGGACAGATAAATTTTAGCTAAAATTGTTCATTGGCCAGATACAGAGTAGGAATCTGTCTTTTAAGTAGTGAATTTTACCTGACCCGTGACTGAACCTTTAAACGTTAAAGCTACAAGATCGTTATTTGTAGTATGTACAGGTCTGGTTGCATTTGTCGATGGTACCGAATTGGCTTATAAAGAAATGAGTACTCATAAACTCAGCAAATGAGACCCGGTGCTTTTCAAGTTCACATGACAGTAACCTTTTAGTGAATGGGATTAGTCTAAAATTGTTGGTTTGATGGGAATGATGTGTCTTCTGAAATTTAACTGAAAGGTTCTTACTTTTATTAACAGATAAGTAATTTGGAATGATGACAAGCTTTGTCTAATCTATCAGTTCTCGTAAGTAATCCTGATAAATGCTAAAAATAAATAAAATATGTAAAGGTAAATGGGATAAGTATCTATCAACTTTTTATGTAATTTGAAATCCTCAATTAAATAATGGATACTCATTAACTATGTGAGTCATTTCTAAATAAGACTAAAACTGGAACAAATTTCTGACCATAAATACGTTTGCCGTGGGTTCCTGAAATTTGATATAAAGACTAAATGTGTTTGGGCCTATAAATATGTATAAAAATTATGCTATAGGGACAACACGTTTTTCTTTTTCTTTTTCTTTTTTTTGTTTGAGACAGAGTCTCGCTCTGTCGCCCAAGCTGGAGTGCAGTGGCGCGATCTCGGCTCACTGCAACATCCGCCTCCCAGGTTCAAGTGATTCTCCTGCTCCCCTGCCTCAGCCTCCTGAGTAGTTGGGACTACAGGCACGTGCCACCATGTCCAGCTAATTTTTGTATTTTTAGTTGAGATTGGGTTTCACTATGTTGGCCAGGCTGGTCTCAAACTCCTGACCTTGTGTTCCACCGGCCTCCGCCTCCCAAAGTCCTGGGATTACAGGCGTGAACGACTGTGCCCAGCCAAGGGAAACATGTTTTTCTAACAGTTGCAAAATGGATCTTCTCCATAAAATACCAATATGGGATAGGCAATTCAAGGTTTTGTGTTTCATATGTTTTTAATAAAATTTAAGGGTACTGGACAGTCACTGTGGCTCATGTAATCCCAGCACTTTGAGAAGCTGAGGCAGGAGGATCATTTGAGACCAGGAGGTCCAGGGCAGCCTGGGCAACATGGCAATATTGTGTCTCTACAAAAAAATATATGTATATATATTAACCAGGGGTGGCGGCACATGCCTACCATAGTCCCAGCTACTTAGGAGGCTGAGGTGGGAGGATCACTTGAGCCAGGGAGGTTGAGACTGCAGTAAGCCAAAATCATGCCACTGCCCTCCAGCCTTGGTGATGGAGCAAGACCCTGTTTCATCATTTTGAAACAGACCCTTTTTCAAAAAAAGAAAAGGATAATTAAAAACAAAAATTTAAGAGTAATAAGGATTTTAAAAAATCCTAATATACAAATCTATATAGGAAGTATGCCAACAGTAAGGTGTACTTAATAAGAAAACAATAATAAAGGTATAAAACATGTTCTTGCCGGGCGCGGTGGCTCACGCCTGTAATCCCAGCACTTTGGGAGGCCGAGGTGGGTGGATCACGAGGTCAAGAGATCGAGACCATCCTGGCCAACATGGTGAAACCCTGTCTCTAAAAAAACAAAAAACATGTTCTTTATTAAGAAAAAAGTAATTTTGTCTAATTTAGAAGTTGTTTAAAGGGAGTTTTAAAATATGAACTTAAGAAAGAAATAGAAAAAAGATAAAAGGAACACGTAAGTAGACGAGAGAGAGATGTAAAGAAAGTTATGGGTGTGAAGCAATGAGAATAATTTTGTATAGGAAAGAATCTTGTGTGGTCAATGTCTGTCCTAGGCTAAAACGACTAGACGTTTAAGAAAGAGGAAATACCAGGCAGGTCCAAGCATGTCGCAGGTGTCTGAGTAAGTCATGACGAGGCTCATGAATGGGAACTTATGATGAAAATGTTGGGTGTAACAAAGGATGTAAAGGACCTCTTCAAGGAGAACCATGAACCACTGCTCAAGGAAATAAGAGAGGACACAAACAGATGGAAAAACATTCCACGCTCATGGTTAGGAAGAATCAATATTGTGAAAATGGCCATACTGCCCAAAGTAATTTACAGATTAATTGCTATCCTCATCAAGCTACCTATGACCTTCTTCACAGAACTGGAAAAAAAAACGACCTTAAACTTCATATGGAACCAAAAGAGAGCCCACATAGTGAAGATAATCTTAAGCACAAAGAACAAAGCTGGAGGCATCACACTACCTGACTTCAAACTATACTACAAGGCTACAGTAATCAAAACAGCTTGGTACTGGTACCAAAACAGAGATATAGACCAATGGAACAGAACAGAGGCCTCAGAGGCAACACAACATATCTACAACCATCCGCTCTTTGACAAACCTGACAAAAATAAGCAATGGGGAAAGGATTCCCTGTTTAATAAATGGTGTTGGGATAACTGGCTAGCCATGTGCAGAAAACAGAAACTGGACCCCTTCCTGACACCTTACACTAAAATTAACTCCAGATGGATTAAAGACTTAAACATAAGACCTAACACCATAAAAACTTTCTTCTTAGAAGGTTGTCTTTCTTAGAAGAAAATGTAGGCAAAACCATTCAGGACATAGGCATAGGCAGGACTTCCTGACTAAAACACCAAAAGCATTGGCCACAAAAGCCAAAATAGACAAATGGGACCTAATCAAACTCCACAGCTTCTGTACAGCAAACGAAACAGTCATTAGAGTGAACCAGCAACCAACAATGGGAAAAAATTTTTGCAATCTACCCATCTGACAAAGGGCTAATATCCAGAATGTACAAAGAACTAAAACAGATTTACAAGAAAAAAGCAAACAAGCCCATTCAAAAGTGGGCAAAGGATATGAACAGACACTTTACAAAAGAAGACATACATGAGGCCAACAAACATATGAAAAAATGCTCATCATCACTGGCCATTAGAGAAATGCAAATCAAAACTACATTGAGATACCATCTCACGCCAGTTAGAATGGTGATCATTAAAAAATCTGGAGACAGATGCTGGAGAGGATGTGGAGAAACAGGAACACTTTTACACTGTTGGTGGGGGTGTAAATTAGTTCAACCATTGTGGAAGACAGTGTGGCGATTCTTCAAGGGCCTAGAAATAGAAATTCCATTTGACCCAGCAATCCCATTACTGGATATATATCCAAAGGATTATAAATCATTCTATTATAAAGACACATGCACACTTATGTTCACTGCAGCACTGTTTACAATAGCAAGGACCTGGAACCAAGCCAAACGCCCATCGATGATAGACTGGACAAGGAAAATGTGGCACATATATACCATGGAATACTATGCAGCCATAAAAAATGATGAGTTCGTGTCCTTTGTAGGGACATGGTTGAATCTGGAAACCATCATTCTCAGCAAACTGACAGAAGAACAGAAAACCAAACACTGCATATTCTCACTCATAGGTGGGTGTTGAACAATGAGAACACATGGACACAGGGAGGGGAGCATCACAAACTGGGGCCTATTGGGGGGGACTAGGGGAGGGACAGTGGTGGGTAGAGCGGTTGGGGAGGAATAACAGGGGGAGAAATGCCAGTTATAGGTGACAGGGGGATGGAGGCAGCAAGCCACATTGCCATGTATGTACCTATGCAACAATCTTGCATGATCTGCACATGTACCCCAGAATCTAAAATACAACTAAAAATATATATTTCTTTTTTTAAAAAAAGGAAATGTTGGGTGTGATTACGTTGGCTATAATTAAATGAAATTATTTGTGACAGGTTATTTTTTTTTGTTTTTATTTTATTTTATTTTTTTTTTTGAGATGGAGTCTCACTCGTTCACCCAGGTTGGAGTGCAGTGGTGCAATCTCGGCTCACTGCAACTTCCATCTCCTGGGTTCAAGTGATTCTCCTGCCTCAGCCTCCCAAGTAGCTGGGATTACAGGTGCCTGCCACCATACCTGGCTAATTTTTGTATCTTTAGTAGAGATAGGGTTTCACCATGTTGTTCAGACTGGTTTTGAACTCCTGATCTTGTGATCCGCCCACCTCAGCCTCCGAAAGTGTTGGAATGTTGGAATTACAAGCGTGAGCCACCGCGTCCCGGCACTGCGCCAGTGTAAATTCATTCTGTGTTCTTAGTTTTTCTTAACGTGGCTGAGTTGATTGATGTAACCAGGACTTCCTGTGGTATTACTAATGTATCCCCTGCTTACTGGCCTAGGAAACACAGGTTGCTTAGGGAGACTGAGCTTTAAAGGTTTTTCCATGATGTAACTTTCTGTATTGCTTTTGAAGTCTTTTGTTTGTTTGCTTGTTTGTTTTGAGATGGAGTCTCGCTCTGTCGCCCAGGCTGGAGTGCAGTGGTGCTATCTCAGCTCACTGCAACCTCCGCCTCCCAGGTTCAAGCAATTCTCCTGCCTCAGCCTCCCAAGTAGCTGGGATTACAGGTGCCCACCACCATGCCCAGCTAATTTTTGTATTTTTAGTAGAGACGGGGTTTTACCATGTTGGTCAGGCTGACCACGTGATCTGCCCGCCTCAGCCTCCCAAAGTGCTGAGATTACAGCGTGAGCCACCTCGCCCGGCCTTGCTTTTGAAGTCTTTTGATTGTCACTGTGGTTAAATGAGTAACTATTATTTAGCAGTGATCTCTGATTTGCTAGAAGGAAGTCGTTTGAACTTTCTGACATCTTTAGAAGGTTTTCCCAGGATCCAAATCCTAAATTAAGCTATCTGGCCTAAAATCAACTTTGAGATTCTTCCAGAAGGGCCTCCTGGAGTGCCTCAAAGTTTGTATATCTCATTTTGTGGAGATATTAAATGATCAGGCTTATTTGATAAGTAATACAGGAAGCATTGTCAAGTAGAAATGGTGTTTAACTTCCTTTAAGTAATGTCTGTGTAAGTGTGTCACTAAAACATGGGAAATGGAGAGTCCTAAAACTCTGATATGCCAAGATACATCCCATGACTGTGATCATTGTGTTGGGTGGTTGTATGCTGCGGAAATGCTTAAATCTCCTGTCAATTGTAAACCGTCTTCAGATCTCTGCCTGGCTGTTCCGGGCTTTTGTCACTCATGGTTATTCTCTATTTTTGAGGCATGGTCTCACTCTGTTGGAGTGAGGCTCTGTACTCAGGCTGGAGTACAGTGGCCCCAGCTTTGAGTTGTCCAATCTTTCTGGCCCAAACCAACATATATCTTACAGGTATTGATTGATGCCTCATGTCTCCCAAAATGTATAAATCCAAGCTGTGACCCGACCATCTTGGGCTTATGTCCTCAGGATCTCCTAAGGGCTGTGTCACGGGCCATGGTCAGAATAAATCTCTTCAAATATTGTACAGAGTCTGACTCTTTGGGTTGACATCTGCAATACTTTGACCAAGTGTCCTTTGTGAACAAAGGTGGAAGGGTTCACTTTTTCTCCCTACTTGATTCCTACAAAATTCAGAAACTATTGATGAATATTCTTATTTATATAAAATCAGCAAAAAAAATTAAAAAAATCCCTGCTCTCTGTAAGCAGGATACAATTAGAAACAGTGATTATATTACCAAGGCTTGGACTGAAATACCATATTTTAGAAATGTGGGCTGGGCATGGTGGCTCACACCTGTAATCCCAGAATTTTGGGAGACCAAGGTAGACTGCTTGAGCCCAGAGTTTGACAGCGGACTAGGCAACATAGTTCTAAATCTGAGATTTCCTTTATGATTAAGATGTGTGGAGTCCCCATTCTACAAGGTAAGTTCAACCTCAGAGAGACAGGCTCTCCAGAACAGGTAAGTTTATTTGGGAAGACCAGAGGATTGCAACCGGGCTAGGAGTGTGAGGACAGATCCCAGCCATATACTGGGGGCCACAGCCACGAGGAGGCTTTTAAAGACAGAAGTCCATGTAAGCGGCTTTGAAACAAGGTTCATAGGTCACAAGCAGATCGCAGGAGTTGGCAGTGGAGACGACCGTGCTAGGCAAGCGTCTGCAGCTCACCGGGAATGCTACAGGCTTGAGGACGTGCTCTCGATACGCCCTGTGTCTCGTCTAAGTGCAGGAGTGCCTTGTGAAAAATCCTGTTACGGGCATGTGTGTGTGAGGGCTTCTTTGTGACCTCCCCGACTCCATTTTGCTAGCATTTGACATAAGTGACTCCACTTTGGTTCCAGCAACTTTCACATAGGAAATTGAGGCTCAGAGAAGTCAAGGGACTTGCCACAGTCCCCAGTAATGCTGCGCAGTGGAGTGAGGCAGACACCAGCTTTCCCCGTGGACACAGCTGCTGCGGGTGAGTGCAGGGTGCGGTGTGAGCCAGAGGGGTGGTGCAGAGACCAGTGTGAGATGTGAGAGGGTCCCTGGGGGAGGCAGTGCCGGTGCCGCTGGGATGGGGCAGAGGTAGACCTGTGCGTGCCTAGAGGAGAGAGCTCCACGCTCTGAACCCTTCAGTGCTGCTGCCCCTAAGAAGGCAGGGCACTGTCTTTCCCAGGGTAATGCTGTCCCAGGACTGGGCCTGGCCAACCGTGACTGAGAGAGCAAAGGGCTGGAATTGGGGAGGGTGGGGCGAGTGGGGACACTTGGCATGTTTTGCGGCCTCTTGGCCTCTCTCGAACGAACGGTGTCCCCCAGATAGAAGCAAGACCTTGCTTTCAACCCTGGCAGCCAGGATGCAGTCATGTCACAGCTCCACCAACCGCAGGCTGGGGGAGCCCGCGGTCTGGAGGAACAATGAGTTGGGGGCACAGAGCCCCTCAGGACTAGACTCAGGTTTCTCTGTGCGACCCGTTGGAGGCGGGCGGGGCACTCACAGGAGGGTGCAGCTCTGGGAGCCCAGGGCCCAGCGGGCCAGCTGCTGCCCCCTGTTGGAATAGGGCGGGTAGCGGATGTTGTTGAGCTTCTCTAGGCCAGTGGGGCAGAGCAGGCAGGCGCGGTGGTGGGAGAAGGTGTCGAAGGTGAACTTGCCATGGTACCGGCCCATCCCGCTGTGGCCTGTGTGGGCGCAGAGAGCGAGGGCCTGAGCCAGGCCACCCACACAGCCTCAGCAGCAGCCCGCTGCCTAGCCAGGGGCACACAGCTGGCAGGGAGCTCAGAGAGAGCCAGGCCATTCACTGAGCCATTTTACAGAGAGGGAAACTGAGGCCTTGAGAGGCTCAGGGCCCGGATCAAGGTTGAACAGTGAGTGAAGGGACTTCCTGGGTCTGGGGTACCAAACCCGAGCTTCGCTGGGGGTGGAAATGGGCAGGGACTCACCGATGCCCCCCAGCGGCACAGACGGCAGAGACATGTAGATGAAGCCGTCATTGCCTACGAAGCCGCCGCTGCTGGTCCGCTCCAACATCTGGTTCACAACCTGCCGTGGAGTGGGAAGGTGGGCAGTAGGCTCCAGCCATGGGAAGAGGGCTTGGGCCCCGCCCATTCCACAGCAGAGGTGGAGGAGGCCCACCTCATCCTCGCCTGTCCCTCCACCCTCTGACAGGCAATCATCTCTGCTCTACCCATCTTGCGGGGACAGCACCCTCTCAGTGAGGGTCGGGGTGCTGTGAGGGTCGGGGTGCCATGGGGGTGATTACCACCATGATGCAAAGACCAGGAAACCCTGCAGGACCGCAGGGAGCCAGTGGTCTTGAGTTGTGTCATGAGGTTAGGACGCTGCAGTAGGGGGTGCAGGCCCCGCCACGACCTGCTGGGCTCTGGCTATCAGGCCCTGGCTCTGCCTTGTCCCTGACCTCCACTCAGGGCCTCTGCTTGCCCGTGCAGAACCTTTGCACAGTCCAGGTGCAGGCTGCTCCGGCCTGGACAGAGGGCGGGCCCACCACATGCCTGGTGGGTTTGGACCATACCCCCTCTGCCAGGCATCCTCGCCGGATGCAGCATTACCAGGTGGCCTAGATATAGTTATTGTTGAGGCATCTGCTGCCCCAAATCCCTCCAGGGAAGGGCTGTGAAAGGAGAGGGGCCAGTCTGTGCCCCTTTCAGCCCCTCCATTGCCCCCAGCCCGGCCGCGCCCCCACCTGGCTGCTGTTGGAGAAGGCGTACAGGGCCAGGGGCTTCTCCCTCCGGTTGATGAACTCGATGGCTTCATCCACGCCCCGCACGTTCACGATGGGCAGGATGGGCCCGAAAATCTCCTCCTGCATCACCGGCTCCGTCTCCTGCACGTCCACCAGCACCGTGGGGGCTGCGGGGCACGAGAGACGGCTCAGCCCCGGGGCCACAGTCAGGACAGCCCCCAGGGGTGGGGGTAACGGTGGGGACAGGGCCAAGGGCCAGGGCTCCAGGCCAGGATCCCGGGGTCTGACATCCCAGGGCTCCAGGATTTGGAATGCCTAGGGAAGAAAGTCTCCCCACAGCCCCTAGAAGGGACCCTAGGCTTCCCCAGCCTGCCCAGGGCCGGTGGGGCCCAGAGAATCCCCCGACCTTGGTCCCACAGTCAGGAGTGATGGGATCTCAGAACCTTGGAGTTCATGAAGTGACAGCGTCCAAGAATGTTGGCGCCGCAGTGTCCCGTGAGCTGCTGAGCTGTACGGCCCAGGAGACCCGGGGGCTCAGGATGGGGCCATCAGAGTTTGGAACCCGGGGATCGTGGGCTCAGAGAATCTGAGGTCACGGCCTTTCAGGACAGCCGGTGGTGGGATGGGAGTTCATCTTAGCACAGTGGGCCCTGGAGCCCAGGGTCTGAGCTCAGTGAATCCAGGGCTGAGGGACCAGTTTGGCCTCATGGGGCCACAGGCTCAGAAGCACAGAGACAGATTAGTGGCACCGGAGCTGTGGCTCAAGGCCGGGCTCTGGCAATGGGGCCAGGTTTCAGGTGCGGGGCCAGGTTTCAGGTGCGGGCCCAGATTCATGGTCCACCTGTGGGCCCTCCAGTGAGGAGGGGTCTCGGCCCACGTGGGCTGTGGCGGGGGCAGCGGGACTCACCGATGTAGCGATCGCGCTCATCGCTCTGGCCCCCGATGGCCACGCGGCCGCAGCCCAGCAGTGCCCGCAGCCGCTGGAACTGTTTCTGGTTGATGATGCGGCCCAGGTCTGGGGAGCTCTGGGGGTCGTCGCCATAGAAACGGGTGATGGTGCTCTGCAGGGCGGGCAGCAGCCTCTCCTGCATCTCAGGGCTGCACAGGAGGTAGTCAGGGGCCACGCAGGTCTGGCCGGCGTTGAAGTATCGGAACCAGGCCACGCGGTTGGCCACGATCTGGGGGTCGCAGTCGTCGTCCACATAGCAGGGGTTCTTGCCGCCCAGCTCCAGGGTGACAGGCGTCAGGTGCTTGGCAGCGGCGGTCATGACGATCTTGCCCACGCGAGGGCTCCCTGGGCGTGGAAGGAAACTAGAGTGGCTGTTCAGTGACCTGGACCAGGCCTGGGGCCCTGCTCCTCCCTGGAGAGGTGGTGGAGTCGGCGGGCTTGCCCACTGTCTTCATAGAAACCCTTCACGGCCCAAGTCCTGGCCTGCCTCCCACATCTCCTGGGTGGTTCTGCCTCACCCACTGGGACCTGCCTCCAGCCCGGCCACCCCAGGGTGCAATTCCTCCAATGTGCCCAGGGCCTGGCCTGTGCTGGCAGATGGCCTCTGCCAGCTCCAGCTTCCCATGGCCCCCACTGCTGGCCCCAGCCCCCTCCCTCCACAGCCCTCCCACCCTCTCCCCTGCGATTCCCTCCGCCTGCTCTGTGACCCTGACCTGGCCCCCTCACCCGTGAAGAAGATGTAGTCGAACTTGTGCTCCAGCAGCTGTCCCGTCTCCTCAGGCCCGCCCAGCACCACGGCAAAGCAGCTCTGTAAGGCGGGACGGGTGGCTCAGGGGCAGGCTCCGGGGCCAGCAGGGCGTCCTCAGCCCACAGGGGTGAGACATGGGGGCGCAGGGAGCTGCCAGGGCAGAGCCACCCTCACCTGGTCCAGGTACTGCGGCAGCACCTCAGCCAAGACCTTCTCTGTGCCCCGGCTGATTTCTGATGGTTTCAGCACCACGCAGTTTCCTGCAGGGGCAGATGGGGCCATCACTGGGGGAGCCAGGTCCCCACACCCGCCCAGGGTCTGGGCTGGGAGGGCACCTGAGGCCGAGGGTGTTCCATAGGCAGGATTCTGGGGGCCTCTTTGGGAAGGGCTGCTGGGCAGGGAGGGTATGGAATTCAGAACCCCCTCCTCACCTGCGGCGAGGGCGCCCACCAGGGGCACCAGGGTCAGGTTCACAGGGTAGTTCCAGGGTGCAATGATGAGGACCAGGCCAAAGGGTTCCTTCCGGACGAAGGCTGAATCCAGCTTTGTTAACTGGGGCACAGGGCAGACGTGAGACCCTGCCAAGGGCCACCCCCAACCCCCCCCACCGCACACTTGTGGCCACAGCTCCCTGTGCAATGGAGTCCCAGGAGAGACGAGAAAGTCAGTGACTTGCCCAGGCTCGGGGGCAGGAAGCGGCCTGGGTCAGAGCTATCCAGTGCTCTGCCCTGCCCTCCTTCCATTGCCAGCATGGCTCACCAAGTTTGTGGACCCTGGTGTGTCCTTCATCCAGGCCTGCAGGTTCTTGAGAGCGAGGTTAATCTCATTCTGGCAAAGGATGAGCTCAGATATGTCTGAATCGAAGGCTGACTGTGGTGGAGGTGGAATGGCGAGTGGTCAGGCCCAGAGCTGGCCCAGGAGGGGTCTAGGATTTGAGGAGGGCACATGCAGGCACTGCCCCCACCAGATACATAAAGATAGCTCCTATGGGAGGCTCTGCGGTCCCCTGGGAACTGCACATGGCTGCAATTCTGATCTGCAACTTCCTGGCTGTGTGGCCTTGGCAAGCAAGTGACTTTAACCCCATAGTGCCTCAGTTTCCCCATTTGCAACATGGGGCCAGCCATCGAGCCTGCATCGCAGAGTGGCCGTGAGTGTTATGAGTGAAAGTCGGGTGCCTGTCACAGGGAGGGGTCTGTTGAACAGGAATGAAACTAGGGACGCAGCCAGTCACTGGGGGCGTGGACGCTCCTGAAGGACAGGGATGACGCTCCAGCCCCTGCCTGCGCCCACCCTCCACAGCCCACCTTGTGCAGGTCCTGGGCCAGTGCGTCGTGCAGAAGCTGCTTGTTTTCTTGAAGGAAGCGGCCAAGAGCCCGGAGCTGCTCAGCCCGGAACTCGGCCGGCCGAGTGCACCCTGAGTGGAAGGCCTCCCGCAGTCGCCGCAGCGTGTCCTCAAAGGGGTCCGTCCTGCCGGACGGTGCAGCATGAACTGCATGGCCAGGGCTGCCCCTCCTTCATGGGCACCCTCCAGCCACCCCAGGGTCTGCACACCCTTGCCCCAGCTGCACCCATGGGAGCTCACAGGCACCCCCACCTCATACACACACAGAATGACCCCACGGGGGCTGGGGCTGCCTGCACCCCCTCCGCTCACCTGCCTCCCAGGCGCACCCATGAGGGAGGGCCCTGGGCTTGACCTGCCCCACTCCAAGGAGGGGTTTCCCGTCTCGACGCCCTGGAAGTCCAGCACACCCCACACCTCGGGTGACCCCTTTGCCCGCCCTCCCAGCTCTTCCCTGCTCATCCCCTCCTTGCACAGACACATACCCCCTCACATTGGCACCTGGCCACCCCTTCACCCAGACCACCCAGATGGAACAGGGTCTCCCCTGGGTCTTCCTCCCTTCTGGGACTAAACGAGGAACTTGGAGGGGTCTTTGCGTCAGGAATCACAGAGCTTTGAGGTCGCAGATGGGGAAACTGAAGCCATAAGGCGTGCCCTAGCGCTGAGGAGGGGGGTGGCACTCAGCTGGTCCTGGAAGGAAACAGAAGCGGAGGAGAGACCTCCGGGGCTGGCATCCATGGGTACAAGTGGCAGGTGGGGGTAGGCTGGCAGAGAGGAGACTGCCCCAGGGCATGAACCTCTCTGGGTTTTAGCCTGAGGGCCCAAGGGAACCCCAGTGGGATCTGGAGAGGAGAGATCAGGACCATGGGGTGGGGGGAGGGCCCAGGGGGACACTCAGGAGGATTGCCAGGCCCCAGCACGGGGGGTCTGAGCACCCCAACCCGGGGACTGAAGAATGGCTTGCAAATCCTGTGTCTTTGTGTATCTGTGTGTCTGCGTGTCTTTGTGTCTTTGTATATCTTTGTGTGTCTATGTGTGTGTCTTTGTGCGTATGGGTGTCTGTCTTTGTGTGTGTTTGCATGTATGGGTGTCTGTGCATCTCTGTGTGTCTGTATGTATGGGTGCTGTGTGTCTGTGTGTATGGGTGTCTCTGTGTGTGTATGGGTGTCAGGGTGTTTGTGTGTCTGTGTATATGGCTATCTGTGTGTGTTTGGGTGTCTGTGTGTCTTTGTATGGGTGTCTATGTCTTCATGTATATGGATGTCTGTGTGTCATATCTTTGTGTATCTTTGTGTATATGAGTGTCTGTGTGTATATGGGTGTCTGTGTGTGTCTTTGTGTGTATAAGTGTCTGGGTGTCTGAATGTCTGTGTGTATGGGTGTCTTGTGTGTCTTTGTATGTATGGGTGTCTATGTGTCTATGTGTATATGGGTGTCTATGTGTCTGTGTGTGTATGAGTGTGTGTCTGGGAATCTGTGTGTGTGTGTGTATGGGTGTCTGTGTGTGTGTGTATGGGTATCTGTGTGGCTGTGTGTGTCTATGTGTCTGTGTGTGTATACGGGTGTCTGTGTGTCTGTGGGTGCTGTGTGCATATGGGTGTCTGTGCATCTGTGGGTGTCTGTGTGTCTGTGTGTATGTGGGTGTCTGTGTGTGTATGGGTGTCTGTGTGTCTGTGGGTGTCTGTGTGTATATGGGTGTCTGTGTGTGTGTGTGTGTCTGGATATCTGTGTGTGTGCGTATGGGTGTCTGTGTGTGTGTATGGGTATCTGTGTGTCTGTGTGTGTATATGGGTATCTGTGTGTCTGTGGGTGTCTGGGTGTATATGGGTGTCTGTGTGTGTGTGAGTGTCTGGATATCTGTGTGTGTGCGTATGGGTGTCTGTGTGTGTGTATGGGTATCTGTGTGTCTGTGTGTATGGGTGTCTGTGTGTCTGTGTGTGTATATGGGTGTCTGTGTGTCTGTGGGTGTCTGTGTGTATATGAGTGTCTGTGCATCTGTGGGTGTCTGTGTGTCTGTGTGTATGTGGGTGTGTGTGTATGGGTGTCTGTGTGTGTGTGTATGGGTGTCTGTGTGTCTGTGTGTCTATGTGTGTATGGGTGTCTGTGTGTCTGTGTCTGTGTGGGTGTCTGTGTGCTTGTGTGTGTCTGTGTGTCTGTGCATGCATGAGTGTCTGTATGTGTATGGGTGCCTGTGTGTCTATGTGTCTTTGTGTGTATGGGTGTCTATGTCTTCATGTATATGGGTGTCTGTGTGTCTGTGTCTTTGTGTATTTTTGTGTGTATGGGTGTCTGTGTGTGTATAAGTGTCTGAGTGTCTGTATGTCTGTGTATATGGGTGTCTTGTGTGTCTTTGTGTGTATGGATGTCTGTGGGTGTCTGTATGTGTGTGTGTCTGTGTGTCTGTGTGTGTATATGGGTGTCTGCGTGTGTGTGTGTATGGGTGTCTGTGTGTCTGTGTGTATGGGTGTCTGTGTGTCTGTGTGTGTCTGTGTGTCTGTGTGTGTGTCTGAGTGTCTGTGTGTCTGTGTATGGGTGTCTGTGTATCTGTGTGTCTGGGTGTCTGTGTGTGTGTATGGGTGTCTGTGTGTGTGTGTGTATGGATATCTGTGTGTCTGTGTGTATAGGTGTCTATGTGTCTGTGTCTGTGTGTCTGTGTGTGTATATGGGTGTCTGTGCATCTGTGGGTGTCTGTCTGTGTGGGGGGGGTGTCTGTGTGTATGTGGGTGTCTGTGTGTGTATGGGTGTCTGTGTGTCTGTGGGTGTCTGTGTGTATGAGTGTCTGTGTGTCTGTGGCTGTGTGGGTGTCTGTGTGTCTGTGCGTGTATGGGTGTCTGTGTGTCTATGGATGTCTGTGTGTGTATGGGTGTTTGTGTGTGAATGTCCGTGTGTCTGTGTGTGTATATGGGTGTCCGTGTGTCTGTAGGTGTCTGTGTGTCTGTGTGTATATGGGTGTCTGTGTGTCTGTGGGTGTCCATGTATCTGTGTGTATATGGGTGTCTGTGTGTCTGTGAGTGTCCATGTGTCTGTGTGTGTATATGGGTGTCCGTGTGTCTGTGGATGTCTGTGTGTCCGTGTGTATATGGGTGTCTGTGTGTCTGTGGGTGTCTGTGTCTGTGTGTGTATGGGTGTATGGGTGTCTGTGTGTCTATGTATGGGTGTCTGTGTTTGTGTGTGTGTCTGTGTGGGTGTCTGTGTGTTTGTGTGTCTGTATGTGTGTATGGGTGTCTGTGTGTCTGTGTGTCTATGTATGGGTGTCTGTGTTTGTGTGTGTGTCTGTGTGTTTGGGTGTCTGTGTGTTTGTGTGTCTGTGTGTATGGGTGTCTGTGTGTCTGTGTATGTATGGGTGTCTGTGTGTGTATGGGTGTCTGTGTGTCTGTGTGTCTGTAGATGTCTGTGTATCTGTGTGTGTATGGGTGTCTGTGCGTTTATGTGTGTGTGGGTGTCTGCGTGTCTGTATGTTTGTCTGTGGGTGTCCGTGTGTCTGTGGATGTCTGTGTGTCTGTGTGTGGGTGTGTCTGTGTGCTTGTGTGTGTGTGGGTGTCTGTGTCTGTGTGGGTGTGGGTGTCTGCATGTCTGTATGTTTATCTGTGGGTGTCTGTGGGTGTCTCTGTGTCTGTGAGGGGATGTCTGTGTGTTTGTGTGTCTGTGTGTGTGTGGGTGTGTGTGTCTGTATGTCTGTATGTGTATGGGTGTCTGTGTGTCTGTGGGTGTCTGTGTCTGTGTGTGTGTGGGTGTGTCTGTGTGTGTGTGGGTGTTTGTGTGTCTGTGGATGTCTGTGTGTGTGGGTGTCTGTGTGTTTATGTGTGTGTGGGTGTCTGCGTGTATGTTTATCTGTGGGTTTCTGTGTGTCTGTGGATGTCTGTGTGTGTGCGTGGGGGTGTCTGTGTGTGTCTGTATGTCTGTATGTGTATGGGTGTCTGTGTGTCTATGTATGGGTGTCTGTGTGTTTGTGCATCTGTGTCTGTGTGTGTGTGGGTGTCTGTGTGTTTGTGTGTCTGTGTGTGTCTGTGTGTGTATGGGTGTCTGTGCGTTTGTGTGTGTGTCTGTGTGTTTGTGTGTCTGGGGGTCTGTGTCTGTGTGGGGGGGTGTCTGTGTGTTTGTGTGTCTGTGGATGTCTGTGTGTGTATGGGTGTCTGTGTGTTTATGTGTGTGTGGGTGTCTGCGTGTCTGTATGTTTCTCTGTGGGTGTCTGTGTGTCTGTGTGTGTGTGGGTGTCTGTGTCTATGTGTGTCATATGTGCATGTGGGTGTGGATCTGCGCTACCTCGGCCTCGGCAGCAGGTCACAGGGCTATGCCCAGGGCTGTGCCTCAGACCCGCGTTGGTGAGGCAGTGGGGGTGAGTGGCAAGCAGGGCCTTAGCATCCGCGGTGGGTGCCCTGGAGGCCGGTGGCCTCATCTGCACTTGCACTGCTTCCAATCCCCGATTCACGTCCTGATCCCAGCCCTGGTGCCCCTGGTCATCTGTCCATAAATCTGTCTTCTCCCTTAGCCTGGGAGCTCCTCAAAGGGAGGACGGGGTGTGTCTCCATCCCTGGGGCGTCTGGGGAATACGCTTCTTCAGCACTCCGGAGTGCTTCCCCAGAGCCTGCCACAGGGGAAAGTGAGGCTCAGAAGACACCAGCGCCCACCTCCCTCTCCCGAGCAAGCCCTGTGCTCATGGCCCTGTCACCCTGCAGCGCTAGCCCCTTAGTGGGCTCACCCTCCAACCCACATGCCATGGCCAAACATCCCTCCGTGCCCCTGGTCTCCACCAATGTACCCCACCAGGTAAAACCTGCACTTTACCTGGAGCCCCGCTAGCTGGCCCTCGCCCCTGTGGCCCCACGTACCCCAGTGTGGGCTCTGCTCCTGGGTCCTTCACCGCACTTCCACCCCCTTTCTTGGACATGCTGCCTCCTGATGTGCCGGCTCTGCTCCCACCCCCAGTCCTCAGCCTTCCTCTGCTGACTGTGATCCTCCGGGGAGCCTGGCAGCCCCGAACCACCTCCGGTGCCCACGCCTGGCAATGGGCTGATGCTCAGGATTACCCAACAGGCGTGGGGCAGGGCTGCACCTCCTAATTCCCACACCTACCCTTTTCTCACTGCCAGGACCTACCCTGCTCATCCAGGGCCCTGACCCCAGGAGCCACACTGCACAGCCGGCTTGGGAACAGGTTGGTCAACTCCAGGTTGTCTGAAACTTCGCTGTGTTTTTACTGGAATGGGCTAGCAGGGAGTTACCTCATCAGGAAAAACGTCCCCCAGGGGAAGGTTGCAGGATGAAAATATCAGCAGGACCCTGGTGGCAAATGCTGCCTCCTCCAGGAAGCCCTCAGAGCCCCCAGCCACAGTGGTCCCATGCCCTCCATGGCCCCACCAAAAATCTCTGCTAAATCTTCATCTCGCTCCTCTCCTCCTCCCCACTCTTCAGGGTGCGCAGGTCAAGATGAGCAACTGTGGCTCTATTTCCACACTCAACGTGCCCAGCTGGCATACTCAGGGCAGAGGAAGGGGCGGAGACCTTTGCTGAGAGACCCTCAATGGGCGGCAGCACCTGGAGCTCTAGGAAGGGGCACTGTTTATTGGTTTGTTTATTTACTTTGCAACCCTGGGTGAGTTACTTAACCTCTCTGAGCCTTTTGGAAGTAACAGTAACACCTAATTGTCATGGTTCTCCAGAGTGTCACAGTGGGAGACGTGAGAATGGAAAAGGAAGATCACAGCTCCTGGCACAAAATCAGTGCCCCTCAGTGTTGCCTGCTACTGTTTCCACAAGTATTTGCTGAGCACCTTCCAGGTTCCAGGGAGCAGAATGAGCTCAGGCCCCGCCATGGTCCTTCATGGATGGCCTGATCCTGTCCCCACCCCACCTTCCCCCGAGCTGGGACCAAGGACACACCCCGCTGAGGTCTGTAGAGAGTCTCTTGGCTGAGGGTGCAGGCCCTGATAGGCAGGAGGAACATCTGAGGTAACCCTTGATTGTGACTGAAGCCAGCGTGGCAGGGGCCACAGCCTACTACCAAGCCCTGGCCCTGGAGTCTTCGGTAGCTAAAGATGTGAATACCAATGTGACACTAGGAAGGGACCTCGGGGCTGAGGCAAGGGGATACAGGGCAGAGTCCTGGGGCCCGTCTAAGAGCAGCAGATGGGTTCTGGCCACTAGGGAGGCCCACTGCCTCCACATCACTGAATTGTACGCTGTAAATGGGTGAGTTGTACAGGATATGAATTCTATCTCAGTAAGCTGTTTGGTTTGATTTTGCTAAACTGAGCTGACAAGAAGCCTGCATAGACTATAAATAAATTAAAATATGCTCAACTGAATGGCAATTGTAAAAATGTAAAGGAGGACAGGTGCAGTGGCTTTAGCCTGTAATCCCAGCACATTGGGAGGCAGACGCTGGCAGATCACTTGAGGTCAGGAGTTTGAGACCACCCTGGCCAATATGATAAAACCCAATCTCTACGAAAAATTAAAAAAATTAGCCAGGCGTGGTGGCATGTGCCCATAATCCCAGCTATTCAGGAGGCTGAAGCAGGAGAATCACCTGAACCTGGGAGGCGGAGGTTGAAGCGAGCCGAGATCACACCACTGCACTCCAGCCTGGGCGACACAGCAAAACTCTGTCTCAAAAAAAATAAATAAAATGTAAAATAAAACCATTGTACACACTTTGTCATGCACTGTGTAGCATCCTCCTGGGGCTGCTGCGACAAATTGTCACCAACATAAAGCTGAAAAACACAGAAATTTACTCATCTGAAAGCACGAGTCCAAAATCCAGGCGTGGGCGGGGCTCCCTGCAGTGCCGGGGAGGAGTCCAAAACCCAGGCGTGGGCGGGGCTCTCTCTGCAGTGTCGGGGAGGAGTCCAAAACCCAGGCATGGGCGGGGCTCTCTGCAGCGCCGGGGAGGAGTCCAAAACCCAGGTGTGGGCGGGGCTCTCTCTGCAGTGTCGGGGAGGAGTCCAAAACCCAGGCGCGGGCGGGGCTCTCTCTGCAGTGCCAGGGAGGAGCCCAAAACCCAGGCGTAGGCGGGGCTCTCTGCAGCGCTGGGGAGGAGTCCAAAACCCAGGCGTAGGCGGGGCTCTCTGCAGCGTCGGAGAGGAGTCCAAAACCCAGGCGTGGGCGGGGCTCTCTCTGCAGTGTCGGGGAGGAGTCCAAAACCCAGGCGCGGGCGGGGCTCTCTCTGCAGTGCCTCAGGGAGGAGCCCAAAACCCAGGCGTAGGCGGGGCTCTCTGCAGCGCTGGGGAGGAGTCCAAAACCCAGGCGTAGGCGGGGCTCTCTGCAGCGTCGGGGAGGAGTCCAAAACCCAGGCGTGGGCGGGGCTCTCTCTGCAGTGCCAGGGAGGAGCCCAAAACCCAGGCGTAGGCGGGGCTCTCTGCAGCGTCGGGGAGGAGTCCAAAACCCAGGTGTGGGCGGGGCTCTCTCTGCAGTGCCGGGGAGGAGCCCAAAACCCAGGCGTGGGCGGGGCTCTCTGCAGTGCTGGGGAGGAGCCGTTTCAGTTTGCTTGTTTGGCTTGGGTTTTTTGAAAGTACAGAGAGTTATTGCAAAGCAAAAAGTCCACACTCAAGAAAGGGGTTATGGTTATATTCAGAACAGACACATATGCCAAGGGAATTGGGGCTGCTACTTCCATGGGTTGCTTTAACCAAGGGATGGAATATGCATAAAGCTTCCTGGAAAAAGGTGGAGATTTCTTAGAACTGTGTTGCCACCCACTTTTACACCAAATATAGGTGTTCCTGGAAATGTCATGGTGCTGGTGGGTGTGTGATTTAGGGTGTCAGTGAGCACATAACGAGTTCGTAAGTGAAACCTAGATCACATCCAGCGCCATGTTGGATTCGGTCAGTCTTAGCTGGGACCACAGCCTGGTTGTTCAGGGTCTTATCAGCTCATAGCTCTAGTCATGTGAAACCACTGCCTGGAATTTTCTGTTCTCCTGCAACCACTCTGCATTATTCCTGTCTCCTTTTCCCCTCCTCAGAGGTTGCCATCCCTTGTTCTTTAGGGTGATGCGGGAGGAGGCCAGTGTTCTGTACCCACTTCCTGCGGACTGGGGGCATTGGCCCTGTCCAGCGACGGCACGGAAATCTCTGGCTGCCTGGTCTAAGGGGTCCCAAGGGTGGGCCATCAGAAGAGTCTGAATCTGAGACAAGGATTGGTTGAAATGCTTGCATGACCATTGTTTTGATGTGCAACTGTTGCAACTTGGAAGACACAGCCTTTACAAGGAGGTTAAACAAGCAAGGACCAAAGATTAGTGGTAATATGGTAGCTATTAAAGGTCCCAGGAAAGATAGGAACCGTGTCACACTTTGTAGGTATCTCTTGAGGGAGTCTCAGATGGTTTGAGCAGTGGGGTTATTAAAATTGTGTAGCCGGGTAGCCTGCTGGTGAATCTTTTGAACTTGCAGTTACGCTAATCTCGAATTTTTGATGTAAGAACAACAGGTGTGCCTTCTTACTGCACAACCCCCTCCTTGGTCAACTAGAAGATAAGCTCGGGCCTATAAAACAAAAATAAAATTCTAAGCCCCCCAACACACCCCAACCATCTGAATGGGCCCCTCCTCTCAGCCAAAGGCATTCCCAAGTTAAGCTGAAACATTGTTCAGGCCATGAAGACATGGCCATGAACTCAACATGCCTCATTACATCCTCCTCCGTTTTGGAGTTACTGCTAGAACAGACTCTTAAGTCTGATAAAAAAAAAAAAAAATTCCAAGCTATTTTCGCTGAAGTCTGCTACCAGGAGGCTTCATCTACATAATAAAACCTTGCTCTGCACACCCCCTTATGCAGCCCAGACTTTCCCTTCTATTGACACCTCTTTCGACCAACGGCCAGTCAGAAAATCCTTCAATCTGCCTGTGACTTGGAAGCTCCCACTTCCAGTTGTCCCACCTTTCTGGACCAAACAAACATGCATCTTACATGTATTGACCGATGCCTCACATCTCCCTAAAATGTATAAAACCAGGCTGTGACCTGAGCACCACAGACATATGTTCCCAGGGTCTCCTTAGGCCGCATCATGGGCCATGGGTCACTCATTAGGCTCAGAATAAATCTCTTGAAATATTTTACAGAGTTTGACTCTTTTGGTAGACAGTAATTTGACATCTAACCTGGGGCCTCAGAGGAGACTCAGGACCCCAAAGGAGTTGCCCAAACTCGGAGCTAAGGCACCGGCAGGGGCTCATGGATAGCCTCCCCAGCCTTGAGCTTCTCCAGTGTAACCAGTGAGTCCTCCCAAGCTCAGAGGTCCCTTTAGTTAATGGTCCTTGGTTTCTTCTGAAGTTTTTGTTTTTCTCCTAAGAAATGGTTGTTTACAATCCTAATTCTAGTTTGAAAGTTCATTCTGAAGGTCTTCTGTTTTCTTCCAAAATTAAGCTTAATTGGCTTGTCTGTGTGTTTCCATGAGGAATTGAGATGTCGTTTTCTAGATGAATGAGACACTGAACTTCTACAGCTCTGAAGAGAAGGCATTTTGCTCCTTCTAGCCAAAAGGTGTACCTGAGTGACCGGGAGCCAAGTGGGAGCGTCTTGCGGGGCTCAATCAGAGGAACTGGGAGGGAGGCCAGGTGCGGTGGCTCATGCCTGTAATCCCAGCACTTTGGGAGGCTGAGGTGGGCAGATCACAAGGTCAGGAGATGGAGACCATCCTGGCCAACATGGTGAAACCCCGTCTCTACTAAAAATACAAAAAAAGTCATCTAGGCGTAGTGGTGTACGCCTATAGTCCCAGCTACTAGGGAGGCTGAGGCAAGAGAAATGCTTGAACCTAGGAGGCACAGATTGCAGTAAGCTGAGATAGCGCCACTGCACTACAGCCTGGGCAACAGTGCGAGACTCTGTCTCAAAAAAAAAACAAAAAACAAAATGATGTCGGGGGAAACAAATAATCTAAGACTGAGGAAAGACAAAGAGAACGGCCCCTTTTGGGGACCTCATTGGTGGTATGTTCCTCTATTTGCAAGTGTTTGTATAAAATGGAAAAGTTCAAGGGCATCCTGAATTTTCTAGCACTCCAGCTGGTTACATATTATGGTCTTATTGTGCACATTTTAAACTGATGAGCAAATTACAGATCCCAAAGGTTGACTGCAACTATAGCGTTCCTAAGTTCTCTATTTTCTTTTCTGCCTGCTTTAAATAGGCTGTTACTTTTCTATTGAGATTAAAACCACTATTTGGATCCGATGTTTTGTTTCTGTTTTTGCAAACTGGTGAATTTGTGTTAATATCTCATGGCTAGCGTTCTGAAGTAAAATCTGTAGGATCTTTGTATGAGCATGTATGTGTGTGTTTATGTATATGTACACATATTTTGTTATGTGTTTTTGGCCATAGCTACCAAATTGGCTTAAAGTTAAAGAGTACTGGCCAGGCGCGGTGGCACGTGCCTGTAATCCCAGCTACTCAGGAGGCTGAGGTGGGAGGATCACTTGAGCCCGGGAGTTCTGGGCTGTAGTGCACTATGCCGATTGGTTGTCCGCACTAAGTTTGGCATCAATATGGTGACCTCTCGGGAGTAGGGGACCACCAGATTGCCTAAGGAGGGGTGAATCGGACCATGTCAGAAACAGAGCAGGTCAAAACTCTCATGCTGATCAGTAGTGGGATCGCACCTGTGAATAGCCACTGCACTCCAGCCTGGGCAACATAGAGACCCTGTCTCAGAAAAAAAAAAAAAAAAGAGTACTCATAAATTAAATAACTCCAAATGCTTCTCAAGTTCACATGACTTACTCATTTCCTGTTTGCCCTGATTGCCACTTTTTTTTTTTTTGAGTCTCGCTCTGTCACCCAGGCTGGAGTGCAATGGCACGATCTCTGCTCACTGCAGCCTTCACATCCCAGGTTGAAGTGATTCTCCTGCCTCAGCCTCCCAAGTAGATGAAATTGCAGGCACCCACCACCATGCCCAGCTGATCCTTATATTTTTAGTAGAGATGGGGTTTCACCATGTTGGCCAGGCTGGCTTCAAACTCCTGATCTCAAATGACCTGCCCGCCTCAGCCTCCCAAAGTGCTTGGATTACAGGCATGAGCCACCGTGCCTGGCCTCCCTAACCCTAATGTAACATTATATACATTTCTGTTACAGTAGGATTAGAGACAAGTTCTGTTTAGAAATAACTCCAAGAATTGCTTTTATTTTTTATTTTCATATTGAAAATCAGATTCACTTCAGCCTCAAAGAACATGTTTATGTAAAATTAAATAAGCCCTGGAAACAAGCTGCACTTTTTCTAAATGGGAAATGGGATAAGCAGAATCTTTAATAAATAAGCTGGCTTTGAAATTATTGGTAAAGCAATGTTAGAAACATCTTGAGACTTGTCAGAGTTTTTGTTTGCATTTATTGATCAAGTGGTTTTGTACTTCCCCCTGCAGAATACTACAACGTGTCCAAATTTGCCAAAAGGATTATAAAACTATAAGCCCAGCTCAAAACAGAATTGCTCATATAATTTTCATTAAATAAGGCATTTAATATTGTTGGTTTAATGAAAACAAGCTTAATCCTGAGTTATTGGTAAGATACCCATGTATTTCATCTGAAGTTTCTTACATAGGTAAACATTTAAAATTCATAGGCTATAAAAATGGTTAACAGAGAATAACTTTAAATGATAACTATCACCATTTTCATCAATAATCTAGGTAAACTATTAAATTAATCAAGTAAACGTAATGGAATAAATGCTTGTAAAAAATTATCATATAATGTGGAATCTAAGGTTATATTAAACAATAGATATTAATTAAATGTCTGGGTAATTTCCAATATAAAAATTAGGAAAACATTTTTGAAAGTGTTCTTATTAAAAGGTAAATAACTTTTGTCTAATTCAAAGGTTATTTAAAGGTTATACATAAAACAAGGTAAAAGAAACCAGTAAATAAGAAAGATACAAAGTAAGTCATAAGGAGGGCTGGGTGCAGTGGCTCAATCCCAGCCCTTTGGGAGGTTGAGGCAGGCAGATCACAAGGTCAGGAGATTGAGACCATCCTGGTTAACATGGTGAAACCCTGTCTCTACTAAAAATACAAAAATTTGCTGGATGTGGTGGTGCATGCCTGTAGTCTCAGCTACTTGGGAGGCTGAGGCAGGAGAATCCCCTGAACCCAGGAGGCAGAAGTTGCAGTGAGCCAAGATCATGCCACTGCACTCCAGCCTGGGTGACAGAGCGAGACTCTGTCTCAAAAAAAAAAAAAAAGTTGTAAAGAGATATTTTTGGTAAGAAAGGTCAAAAAAAGGCCAGCTGCAGTGGCTCACACCTGTATTCCAAGCACATTGGGAGGCTAAGACAGACTGATTGCTTGAGCCCAGGAGTTCAATACCAGCCTGGGCAAGATGGCAAAACCCCATGTCTATAAAAAATACAAAAAGTAGCCAAGCATGGTGGTGTGCACCTGTAGTCCCAGATACTCGGGAGGCTGAGGCAGGAGGATCACTGGAGCCTGGGAGGTCAAGGCTGCAGTAAGCTGTGGTGGTAGCACTGAACTCCAGCCAGGGCAACAGAATGAGACCCCATCTCAAAAAAAAATTAATTTTATATGATAAAAAATCTTGTATGCTAAATTTTTGTCCTAAAATAAAATGACTGGTTATTCAAGAAAAAGGGATATTTAGGACAAACCAGAAAGTCCAAGCATGTCATGAATGGTGTGTGTAATTCATAATAGGGTTAGTAAAAATGGAATTTATTTTGAAAATGTTTTATGATTAAGTTGGCTATAAATAAAAGGAAATTATAATGGTCTTTCTAGAAATTGAACTTTGATATTAAAAATACACTAATACAAAACTAAATAATTTGTTAGAACAAGATTTTATTAAAAATATTGAGTAACTCAATGCAAGAAGGTTTTTTTTGGTAGGGGGAAGAAGAAATCTTACTCTGTTGCCCAAGCTGGAGTACAGTGGCACAATCATAGCACTGCAACCTCCACCTTCTGGGTTCAAGCGATCCTCCTGCTTAGGCCTCCTGAGTAGGAGGTTGCCACCATACATGGTTAATTTTTGTATTTTTAGTAGAGACAAGATTTCACCATGTTGGTCAGGCTGGTCTCAAACTCCTGACCTCAGGTGATTCCCCCACCTCAACCTCCCAGAGTGTTGGGATTACAGGTGTGAGCCGCCATGCCTGGCCAAAAAGATATCTAATAAGGTTTAGGACAGCCATTAGGGCCCCCAGGCAGCACCCTCCCTACCCTGGGAGCCAGCCCTGCCCAGAAGGCCCAGAGCCACAGTCTCCATTCATAATATGGGGAAGAAGAAGTAAAGTACATCATGATGGGACCGGGGGGATCTTTCTGGAAACTTCACAGCATCACAGACGGTGAGAGGCCTGGGGGGTGGTGGAGGCACTGAGGTCTGTGTGTCATCCCCAGTCCCAAGGAGCCAGCTAGGTGTCAGTGAGGCAAGGAGCTGCATCAGGGTGAAGGGAAGAGGCATGTTTCTCATACCACAGTGCAGTTAGGGCAGCCGAAGGAGCCACCACCCCAGGGCAGGAGGACACTCAGATCTCTGGAGTGAGAAAAGGCCCTCAGCAGCCCCAGGATCCTCAAGCTTCAGGACTGCAGCCTGTGGCAGCTTTCAACTGGAGCTGCACTTCTTCCTGCAGGCCAAACCTCAGGCCTCCTGTCAGGGGATCCAGGGATGCCTCATCTGAGCCCTGCTGAGGCTGTGGGGGACGGGTTCTTAAATTGCAGCATCTGAAAATCCTCAAACAACTACATGGTAGTGTAAGGCCAGTTGCCTCACCGGCAGCATGGACGCACATGCCCCCACCCTCTCGCCGGGAGCTCAGATGCTCCCCCCTCCCTCGCCGGGAGCTCGGACACACCCCCGCTCCCTCGTGGAGAGCTCGGACACACCCCCTTCCCTCTCTGGGAGCTCAGACACACCCCCTCCCTCGCCGGGAGCTTGGACACACCCCCCCTTCACTGGGAGCCTGGAAAAAAGCCTCGCCAGGACCTACCCGATACCATTTTGTCCCATCAGGGCCCCACTCCCTGCATACTATTTTGTCCCATCAGGGCCCCACTCCCTGCCTACCATTTTGTCCCATCCGGGCCCCACTCCCCACCATTTTGTCCCATCCAGGCCCCACTCACCTTGAAAACAACCAATCAAATGCCTCCACTCCCTATAAAACCCAAAGTCTGAGAGGAGTTTGAGCGACTTCTCTGGCCCCTCCTGTGGGACTGCACAACCTCACCCGGGAGCCTGAATAAATTCCTTCGCATTGGATCTATTCGTGCTGGACTCTTTCTTTCCTTTTAAACTCGGCGAGAACAAACCTTACAGGTAGAACCTTGGACCCATGGAAATATGTAGCTTTTTTTTTTTTTTGAGGCAGAGTTTTGCTTTGTCACCCAGGCTGGAGTGCAGGTGTGCCATCACAGCTCACTGCAGCCTCAACCTCCAGGGCTCAAGCAGCCCCCCAACCTCAGCCTCCTGAGTAGTTGAGACCACAGGTGCACACCACCACGCCTGGATAATATTTTTCACTTTCAGTAGAGATGGAGTCTCACCATATTGCCCAGGCCCATCTTGAACTCCTGGGCTCAAGCAACCCTCCCACTTCAGCTTCCCAAAGTGCTGAGATTGTAGGCATGAGCCACCACTCCTGGTGAGATATATAGTCTTGATCCAATCCAAGCCACTCTAAATTTCAGCATATGGAGAACTCTAGGAGTTGGGACACATAACATTATTTTTTTCTTTATGCCTTATTCACTAATTCAGACATAGAAAAAATACAAAGGATAACCTACAACACCCATGCATACAGCACCCAGCTTGGTCAGATCTTAACATCTGCCTTACTTGTGTCTGATTTGTTAAAAATACAAACCAATCTATTATGGTCAGCGCCTCTGTGAGCCCTGCCCTCATTCCTGTGTTCACTGTGCCATGAGCATCTTTACCCTCATGGTGTGTATGCAGCATCATGGAGCATTCCATAGGGTTGTTTTGCCTCTTTTTAAACTTTAGATGATTAGTGTCATAATCTGTTTCTCTTTCTGCAACTTGCTTGGTTTCTCCACATGATGCTTCTGTGATTGCCCGCCCCAGTACATGTTTACTTATGTTGCATACATAATCACACCTTACCATCAGGCTCTGCTGCTGGTGGACATTTATGGAGTTCTTTTTGGCAATTGCCAGCAATGCTGGGAGGAGCACTGTGTGCATGTCTCTTCATGCGCTGCTGACCTTTGCCCGAGTGTATCTGGGAAGGAAGCAGGTGGGGGGTAGGCATGTGCTTCTTTAGCAGGCTCAGGGATTGTTGCATGTGGCCTAGGAGTTGCCTCCAAACATACTGACTGATCAAAACTCCTAATCTTAGATGGAAGTTCTGACTGATTAAAACTCCTAACCTTAGATGGAAGTTCTTGTTCCATATCTTTTCCAACATTTGGGATTGTCAGGCTTTTTTTTCTGAGACAGGGTCTCTGTCACTCAGACTGGAGTGCAGTGGTACAATCACAGCTCACTGCAGTCTCAACTTCCTGAGCTCAAGTTATCGTCCTGCCTCAGCCTCTCAAGTAGCTGGGACCACAGGTGCACACTTATTCAGTAATAACCACACCTGCTTCATTTTCTTATTTTAGAGACATAGTCTTGCTATGTTATCCAGGATGGTCTTGAATTCCTGGACTCAAGTGATCCTTCTGCCTCAGCCTCCCAGAATATTGGCATTAGAGGCATGAGCCACTGTGCCCAGTCAATAATTCTTTATTATGTATTATTATACATTACATTACATTGTATAATACACTGTAAATGTATAATACATATGTATTTTATAATATGTAATACAATGTGAAATAATACATTATATTATACATTTAGTATTATACTTTATTATGTATTAATAATTCTTTATTATGTATTCTCAGTGATAATCCTTTACCAAGTATATTTCTTGAAAATATCTTCTTTCAGTTGGCAGTGCATCTTCCCACTTTGTTCATGGTGTTCTTTGTGGATTAGACTTTAACATTTAATGTTGAGTTAGAGAAAAGCAGGCCCTGACCTCCGGGAGTTGGCCTGGCACAACCAGCTAGAACCTCGTGTTCTCCAATCTCACAGATTTCAACACCAGACAAAGCCATTCTGTGACCAGGATGCATGAAGACAAAACCAAGACCTTGTCGTCAATATAATGGAACACAGACAAGCGTGAACATTATCCAGACCAAGGATGAGCAGATATTCCTCTCTTCTGGCAACTATGGATGACTGTTGCTTCTTGACCAATTGCAGCTTCAGTCTCATTCTGGTAAGGTTTATTAAGATACACAATCACAGAAATGTCCCCACTTCTGATAGCACCCAACCCAGAGCATCTCCCCACTCTCTTAAAGCCTGCCCCAAATCATTTAATACATGTGGGAATTCATGCATGGTGGTGGCAAAAATATTAAGGGGGAAATATTAGAGAAAGTTATAGAATATAGTCTCAATCCCTTTTGGAAGGACTAAGGGTTTTTTCTATAGTTCTTGGCTGAAGGCAGCCAGAGTCTCTTTGCAGGAGCCAGAAAGATTAGGGCGCAAATACAAAGGAATGTGAGCAGTTTACCTAGCTAGCTTGTTTACTCATGTGCTCTTAAAGCTAAACTTTGAGCCAGATGGCCCTCTTAGAGGGAGGTCGACCAGGGATATTACCCACTAAAGGTGTTTGCTTTGGGCATCAGAACCTGTCCTTTAATCTCTTCACTCTAGTGGTGTTGACTCAACCCTTTGTCAATTAAACTTTACTAAATAAATGCAAGTCTCTGGCTGGTGGGGGCTGGTGGTTGCAACTGTTTACAGCACTCTCCAGGGTGCTATAAGCAGCCAGGAACCCTCAGCCAAACTGGCAAAACATAGTATCTGTGTGTCAGTGTACTTCATTAATCCATCGTTAAGTCAGGGTTTGTAGGACAGACCCCCCGCAGGTGGTAATCCTGGCAGTGGCGCCTAAACGTGGGGCAACCCCCCAGTGTACCCCATGTGAGGAACATCGGCATGTGAAGAGGACCCTGACATGAACATCACTGCAAAGAGAAAGTGACAGACCCCCTGAAAACAATGGTTCAGAAGACCACGTGGTCAAGTCAGTATAACAGCGAGCCAGTAAGTCATTGGTACCCGCTGGGGATTACCAAGTTCGGGGAGGAATTGTTCAGGCTGAGGTTTCATCATGGGACAACAGTTATCAGCTCAACAGAAAGAGGACATAAAAAGATTAAAACAATTGCTTAAAGCCAGTGGAGCGTCAGTTTCACAGGCTCAATTAAGGGACCTAATGCAAACTGTTGTTTCCCAAAGCCCGTGGTCTCCAGCAGAAAGTACACTAGCGGTAAAGCTCTGGGAACAAGTGGGGAGAAATCTTAAACAGCATCAGGCACAAGGGCAACGGGTCCCAGTAATGTTACCACTGAGCCAAAATAAACAGAAAACGGGGGTTGTGCCTGAGCCTCCTGCTCCAATAGATAAGCAAGCAGCAATAGAAGGGGAGCTCTTAGCCTGCCGGTACAAGATCGACAAGGCAATCAGGTACATAAAAAGATAAGGAAAAGCATTAGCAGCTGAGAGAGCAGTGGGAAAGGACACCCGGAGTCAGCAAATGTTCCCAGGAACTCAGCCTGCCCAGGGCCAATGGCAACAGAGAGCCAGGCTCAGCACACCGGAGTTAGCCTGCTGGGGAGAGGCAAGAGGTGAGCACAGAAAAGTCCACCCAGCAGGCACCAGCCACTCGAAGGTGGGTGGGGGTGGAGGAGCCGCACAAGTGAAGAGCGGCATAAAGCCTCCTCCCAGGACGCACGCCCTGCTCGCTAGCTCCGTGGGTGGCCCACAGCAAAATTTCTATGTTCCTTCTTCACAAGCTCTGCTAAGATTTAAGTAAGATTTAAGAATGTAAAAGCCCCTTTTCCGATAATGCCCACTGTTGTTATTCCAATCCTACCCTTGATGTAGCTATCCTAAAATGAAACAATGAACAATGACCTCTGAAAGGAGAGAAAGTAAAGCTAGTCCATGAATTAGTTAAGGAGCAATTAAAAGTCAGCCATATAGCTTTGTTCCTCAGTAGGAAAGCATTTCCTATAGACTGAGAAGTTGCAAAACCTGTTTTCTTTCTTAAAAGGCAACACTCCTGGCAAAAGCCTCATTTACCATGAATTTTCTAAATTTAGACGACAAATTTCAATCAGCTGTAGAAAAGATAAAACCTCTCCAGACAGAAACAGAAAGATTGGAGAGAGAAATGGAGGGAAAGGACGCAAGAGAGAGACTAGAAGAGACAGATGTCAGAGACAGACACAGAAAGTGAGATGAAGGAAAGAGAGAGTGTGAAGAGAAGAAAGAAGCGGGGAGGAGAGAGAGACGGAGGCAGGAGGCAAAAAGAGAAGGAGAAGTCAAGAAAGAGAAGAAGAAAAAGAAAGTTAAGCCATGTTAAAGATTGTGAAAGTCATGAAATATGTTATAGGAAGGAATTTATGCAAGAAATGTTGTATAATATTTGCTTGGAAGGTCTAGGCAAGTTTTAAAACATTAATTGTAAGAGAAATTCTGTGTGTAACTATATTGGCTAAGGTTAAAGACTTATCATCCAGTTTTTCTGGAAACTAGACATTAAAATAAAGCACAACAGATTTTTCTTAAAGCACTAACCTACACTTTAACAAAGATTATAAAAGAGCTCAGCACAGGCACCACCCCTAGAATTTCCAGTACATCAGCACCAGCCTGGCGATTATGCCCTCATCAAAGGATGGAAAGAAGAAAAAGCTGGAGCCAGCCTAGGAAGGACCCTACAGTAGCACACAAGCCCGCACATCACCTGGGGAATGCTTGAGAAGACAACTCAGGAGGCTGAACGAGTCCTACCCAGACACAGCCATCACTCATTCCAGGTAATTTGTACCTTTTTTATTCTCTCACTCTCCCTGCGACCTGCACCTGCTGCACTCTATTAGGCCCCTCTTCTAAGTCTACTTTTTTTTCTGCCCTGTTACTTAGACAAACACCCCCTTTCCCAGCTTCTAACAACGCAATTGCTTGGCTAGGAAGGATAGATTTACCCCCAGTGAGGTCCCTCAATAATGGCACACATTGGACCAAGGTGCCAGATAACACTACATATCACTCCACCATCCTCCACTGTGTGTAAGTTATGAAGGTTCTAACCCTTACTGTGTACCTGCCCAAAAACAAGTATGGCTCCATCATGGCAGATAAAATGCTGTAACATTTAGCTGCGGGCAGCCTCAGACTGGGCGATGGAATCAGTGCTGCTTTCCCAAACATGCCTTCCTGTGCTAAAGAACAAAGCCAGGAAAGTAATGGATGTCACCTTAGCTGGGAGGTCTGTCACGGGAAACAAGCCCGTAGCCTCCAGTTAGGCAATTGTAACATCTTAGACTGGAGCCCCCACGGCCGATCGCAGGGCGGCCTTACCAACATTTTCATCCATCATAGCATCAATCACAGTTTCACAGCCACATCTTGTTACCCTATAATTTGGGCCAATGGCGGGGATGGGATATCCCAAGCCCCGAGTAAAATCCATGCCACCCAAGGCACCTTATGGCGCCTGGGACGTCTTAGCACCTCCCTTAACACCTGGCAGGGGACGTATCAATTCCAGTCGCAACTGCACTATAACCTTTACTCATTATCTCACTGATCAGGGCCTGATTTGCACTACCCATCCATACGTTTTCCTTATGGGAACCAACATTTCCATTACACTCCAAAAGATAGAGATAGGCTTGGGTTGCCTCATGCATCACTAATCACAATGTATCTAATTTAAAAATCACTAGTGTCATGGTATTAAGGAGACAACCTGAGGCATTCCTCCCAGTCATTGTAACACACAATTAGCAAGGTTACTCTGCCCTTGCTGCCTTAGAACATGCCCTGCCCCAGGTCAGACACAAAAGATTAGTAGTTACGCTCATGGACTTTATAGCCTCAGCCATAGTCATCCTGGCAACTGCCAGTGTTGGGGTGCCATCTATTACTGAGTCAGTACAAACAGCTGCTTTTGTAGAAAATCTGGCCAAAAGTGTGTCTAACGAACTTCTCTTACAACAAGATATAGATTAAAAAAATTCTTGCACTGGGCATGGTGGCTCACGCCTGTAATCCTAGCACTTTGGGAGGCTGAGGTGGGTGGATCACCTGAGGTCAGGAGTTCAAGACCAGCCTGGCCATCATGGTGGAACCCCATCTTTAGAAAAAAAAAAATTCTTGCATGTCTGCAAGCCCTCGAGGCTGCTGTGGAGTACGTGGGGCAGCACAGGGTGCACTGGCATTACCACAGCAATGAAGCTGCGACTGGGAACATAAGCATATCTGTGTCACTTCTCTACCATGGAATGAATCAATACACAGTTGGGATGAGGTGAAACACCACCTCTGGGGAACCTTTCATGATAATTTAATAGCAGACGTGAAGCAACTTAAAACTAAAATTTTAGAATCCCTTCACACTGTAGATCTGCACACACAAAAAACAGCCATACGGAAGGGTTGCAAGATCCTCTCCCCTGGTTAAACCCCCACTCCTGGAGGGCACTTTTTGACTGGAAAAGAATGTTGCAAATCATACTCATAATGTTCTATGTTATTTGCTAATTCTAGGATGCAAAGCCAAAATAAAAGCAATGACCGCCTCATTAACAGACCAGTTTCTGCGACATCTCTTCAGTCAACAGAACCTGATGTTAAAAACAGAAAAGGGGAAAATGTGGGAACTCACTCAGGGTGGTGGCAAAACTATTAAGGGAAAAATATTAGAGAAAGTTATAGAATATAGTCTCAATCCGTTTTGGAAGGACTAAGGGTTTTTTCTATAGTTCTTGGCTGAAGGCAGCCAGAGTCTCTTTGCAGGAGCCAGAAAGATTAGGGTGCAAAGACAAAGGAATGTGGAGAGTTTACCTAGCTAGCTTATTTACCTAGCTAGCTTATTTACCTAGCTAGCTTATTTACTTATGTGGTCTTTAAGCTACACTTTGAGCCAGATGGCCCTCTCGGGGAAGGGTTGACCAGGGTTACCCACTAAAGGTGTTTGCTTTGGCATCAGAAACTGTCCTTTAATCTCTTCACTCTAGTGGTGTTGACTCAAGCCTTTGTCAATTCAACTTTACTAAATAAATGCAAGTCTCTGGCTGGTGGGGGCCGGGGTCTGTAACTGTTTACAGCACTCTCCAGGATGGCTGTAAGCAGCCACGGACCCTCAGTTGAACTTCAAAGCATAATATCTGTGTGTCAGTATACTTCATTCATCCATCATTGAGTCAGGGTCTGCAAGACAGACCCCCACAGGTCATGACCCCAACAGTGGTGCCCAAATGTGGGGTGACCCCCAAACACAAACACCAATTCTATAAGCCTCCCTAACACCCTTTTACCTAGACACCCCACAGTTCCCTACTGCCTCCATTTTCCTGTGTTATGATGACCATAAAGCCAACTTTTTCCAAAATAATTGTTTCCATTGGTCTTTGGCTGGAGGGCTTTCACAATGATGTAGTCGAATTTATTTTTTTCTTTGGTATTTGTGCTTTTTATACCTTGCTTGAGAAATCTTTTTCTATCCTAAGGTCATAATTTTTTTCTTCTAAAAGTTTATCATCTGTTTCTTTGTTTCTGGAGACAGGGTCTCATTCTGTCACCCAGGTTGGAGTGCAGTAACTCAATCATGGTTCACTGCAGCCTCAACCTCCAAGGCTCAAGCAATCCTCCCACCTCAGCCTCCCAAATATCTGGGACTACAGGCACACACCACCACATTCAGCTCATCTGGTTTTCTGTAGAGACAAGGTCTCACTATGTTACCCAGGCTGGTTCCAAACTCCTGAGCTCAAGCAATTCTCCTGCTTCAGCCTCCCAAAGTGTTGGAATTACCGGTGTGAGCCACTGTGCCCAGCCCTTTCCTTTCCAGTTTTATAATTTCTTAGTCTTTCTTGTTGTATTGTGTTGACTAGGACCTCCAGGACAGTGTTGAATAGAAGCAGATGATAGTGGGCATTCTGATCTAGTTCTTCTTTATGGGATGGTTTTTAACAGTTCACCTTTAAGTGTGGTGTTTGCTGTAGGTTCTTGGAAGATTCCTATACCAGCTAAAGAAAATTCCCCTCTACATATACCTTGATGAGAAATTTGCTTTTGTTTTAAATCACGAATGGATGTTGAATTTCATCAACCATTTTTTCTTTATCTGTTGAAACATTCATATGCCTTTTCTCCTTTAATCTATTAAGGTGATGACTTATATTAGAAAAAAATATATATCTATATATTGCATGACTCATTTTGCTTGTAAAATATTGAGTGCTTTTATATCTCTGTGCATGAAATTGACCTATCATTTTCCTCCCTCTTGCTTTTTCTGTTTTTGGTATCAAAAACAAACTAGCCTCATGGAGTAAACTGAAGAGTATCTCTTCTGCTCTCTAGAAGATCCATGTGAGCGTGGGGTTACCTGTTCCTTTAATATTTGGTAAAACTCTACTTATAAATGCATCTGGCCTAAAGGCAGTGTTTGTTATTACTGTCACTCTTGTGTGTATGTGTTTATGTGTGTAGGGAAATCGCTACTGAAGCAATATATTGTTTTTTAATTTTAATTTTTTTTTTTGAGATGAAGTCTTGCTCTGTTGCCCAGACTGGAGGCAGTGGCATGACCTCAGCTCACTGCGATCTCCACCTCCCAGGTTCAAGGATTCCTCCTGCCTCAGACTCCTGAGTGGCTAGGATTAGAGGCACATGCCACCATGCCCAGCTAATTTTTGTATTTTTTGAGACAGGGTTTCACTATGTTGGCCAGGCTAGTCTCCAACTCCTGAATTCAGGTGATCCGCCCACCTCGGCCTCTGCAAATACTGTGATTACAGGCGTGAGCCTCTGCACCCAGCCTTGACGCAGTTTTTTAAATGGTCAGATGTGAATTCAGGCTCTCTATTTCTTCCTTGGTCAAATTTTGTAAGATACATACTTCCCTGGGAAATTAAGTTTTCAAATTTATTCATAGTTATTTACAGAATTCTCTTTCCCTTTAAACATTTTGACTGTTGCTATTATTATGTCCTATTATCATTTAGTTATTTTGGTTTTGGTTTTGTGGTTTTTTACTATTTTTATTTTTAAAAACTGGATTTACAAATAAAGATTGAATATATTCAAGGTGTGCCTGTGATGATTTGATGTACAATACATTGTGTATAGTCATTTTTTTCCTAATCAGCCTTACCAGATGTTGGCCAATACTGGTCTCTTCAAAGAACCAGGCCAGGCACGGTGGCTCACATCTGAAACCCCAGCACTTTGGGAGGCCGAGGCAGGAAGATCACTTGAGGTCAGGAGTTCTACACCAGCCTGGCCAACATTGTGAAACCCCATCTCTACTAAAATTACAACAATTAGCTGGGCGTGGTGGTAGGTGCCTGTAATCTCAGCTACTCTAAGGCAGGAGAATCACTTGAACCCAGGAGGTGGAGGTTGCAGTGAGCCAAGATTGTGCCACTGCACTCCAGCCTGGTCACAGAGCAAGACTCCGTCTCAAAAAAAAAAAAAAAAGAACCATCCATTTTGTTGATCCTATCCCTTATGTTTGTTTTGTATTTCATATCTTTTTGCTCCTATTATTCCTTTATTTTCTTAGATTTACTCTGTAGCATTTTTTTTTTTTTTTTTTTTTTTTTAGACAGAGTTTCACTCTTGTTACCCAGGCTGGAGTGCAATGGCGTGATCTCGGCTCACCGCAACCTCCGCCTCTTGGGTTCAGGCAATTCTCCTGCCTCAGCCTCCTGAGTAGCTGCGATTACAGGTACGCACCACCATGCCCAGCTAATTTTTAGTAGAGACGGGGTTTCACCATGTTGACCAGGATGGTCTCGATCTCTTGACCTCGTGATCCACCCGCCTCGGCCTCCCAAAGTGTTGGGATTACAGGCATGAGCCACCGCGCCCAACCCTACTCTGTAGCTTTTTTAAAGCATCTTATTATTTACAATAAATTGTACTTTTTTGATGTTTTCTCTTTTTTTTCTTTTTCTTTTCTTTTTTTTTTTTGAGACAGAGTCTCATTCTCATCGCCCAGGCTGGAGTGCACTGGCACAATCTCAGCTCACTGCAACCTCCGCCTCCCGGAATCAATCAATTCTCCTGCCTCAGCCTCTGGAGTAGCTCAGATTACAGGTGCCTGCCACCACGCCCAGGTAATTTTTGTATTTTTAGTACAGGCAGGGTTTCACCATGTTGGCCAGGCTGGTCTGCGACTCCTGACTTCAAGTGATCTGCCTGCCTTGGGAAGTGCTGGATTTATAGGCATGAGCCACCATGTCCGGCCTGATGTTCCCTTTTCTTTAATTTTTTTTTTTTTTTTTTTTTTTGAGATGGAGTCTTGCTTTATCACCCAGGCAGAAGTGCAGTGGCACCATCTAAGCTCACTGCAACCTCCACCTCCCAGGTTCAGGCAATTCTACTGTCTCAGCCTTCAAAACAGCTGGAATTACAGGCATGCACCATGCTCAGATAATTTTTGTATTTTTAGTAGAGATGTGGTTTCACAATACTGGCCAGGCTGATCTTAAACTGTTATCTTTATAAATACTTAGAGAAATGTGTTTTCCTCGAGGCATCACGTCACTCCACTCCACAAGGTTTTTATATTTTCATTATTATTTAGTATTAACATTTGCTAATTTCCATTATAATTTCTTAGTTAACATATACATTATGTAGAAGTGTATTTTTTACCTTTCAAATGTATGGTTGTTGATATTGTTTTATTATCCATTTTAACTTGATTACCTTATAGTCAAAGAATGTTATATGTGGAGTCAGATTCTTGAAATTTCCTTTATTTATTTATGTATTTATTTTGAGCAAAATTGTGCCACTGCACTCCAGCTTGGGCAACAGAGCAAGACTTCATCTCAAGAAGAAAAAAAAGAAAAAGCTGAAATTCCAGCCTGCTCCCACTCTCCCTGGATCTTGCTTGCTGGCTGTGATGGAGCCAGCAGCTGCCCTAATGAGAGGCCTACATGGCAGGGCACTGAAGGCAGCAGAGGCCTCAGCTCAGCAACCTACAAGGAACTGAATTCTGCCAAGAACCATGGGAGTGAGCTTGGAAGTGGGTGCTGTAAGGTATATTGCCAAGTCAAAATGAGGAAACTGAGGCCAGTGTGAGAAAATGAGAATCCAATTTATTCAACTCCCAGGCAAGGTTCTGTGGTCCAGGAAGGGGCCAGAGAAGTCGTGCTGGGCTTCTTAGGGCGTGGGGTTTTATAGGGAGTGGAGGTAATTGGTCATTAGGGAAACAAAGAGCAAAACCAGTTTCATTGGTGAGGGGGGTTGATTGATTATTAGGGAAACAAAGAGCAGACAGTTTTATTGGTCAGGGGAAGTTAAGGTGCCAATGGGGCGAGCTGCCATTGGACAAATCTTTGGTGGGCTTTTTAAATTTTGAAGGGGTCAAGTGAGGAATGCAGGAGTGGGTGTGTGGATCCTGCATGGAGAAGCCAGATAGGAGTGGGTGTGTGGAGCCAGCATGGAGAGGCCAGATAGGAGTGGGTGTGGGGAGCCAGCATGGAGAGGCCAGATAGGAGTGGGTGTGTGGAGCCAGCATGGAGAGGCCAGATAGGAGTGGGTGTGGGGAGCCAGCATGGAGAGGCCAGATAGGAGTGGGTGTGGGGAGCCAGCATGGAGAGGCCTGATAGGAGTAATGTATCTGGAATGATGAGTTCATTATCCGGCACAGGGAGAGATAAGTGTGTCCATTTAGCTCCCAGCGAGGCAGCCGGCCTTACAGGTGCTTTGCCATCCAAGCCTTGAGATGGCCACAGCTCTGGCTGACACCTGGACTGCAGGATTTTACCCCCTCAGTACAGGATAAACAGGACAGGCATTCCTGTCCAAAGAGGGAGAAGATAGGTGACTCAGTGGAGTCACTCACTGGCCCGAAGTGCTTTTGAAATCCTACCAGGAAATGGAGAAAGTTATTTGATTGGGTTCCCAGGTCTGTGACTCATTCTCTGTGGCTCTCCATGGCTCCACTCTCTGGGTCTTAGTTCTGTTCTCTGAGTACTCCTCCTTTGTCTTTTTCTTTCCTTTTATTTTTTCTTTTCTTTTTTTTTTTTTAATTTTTGAGACAGAATCTTGCTCTGCCACCCAGGCTGGAGTGCAGTGGTATGATCTCGGCTCACTGCAACTCTCCACCCAGGTTCAAGTGATTCTTCTGCCTCAGCCTTCTGAGTAGCTGGGATTACAGGTGTGCACCATGTCCATGTTGGGGTCACCCCACATTGGGTGCCACTGTCTGGGTCACCACCTATGGGGGTCTGTCCTGCAGACCCTGACTTAGCGACGGATGAATAAAGTACACTCACATACAGAATACAGTGAATGAACGGACTGGATGTCCATGGCCACTTACAGGTACCTGAAGAGAGTGCTGTAAACAGTTGCAACCACCAGCCTTCACCAGCCGGTGACACTCGCATTTACTCAGTAAAGTTTAATTGACAAAGGCTTGAGTCAACCTCACTAGAGTGAGAAGATTAAAGGACAGGTTCCAAGCCCTACAGCAAACACCACTGGAGGGTAACCTCCCTGGTTGACCTCCCCCCGAGAGGACCATCTGGCTCAAAGTTATGCTTAAAATCACATGAGTAAACAAGCTAGCTAGGTAAACTACTCTCATTCCTTTGTATTTGTGCTCTAATCTCTCTGGCTCCTGCAGAGAGACTCTGTCTGCCTTCAGCCAAGAATCACAGAAAAAACCCTTAGTCCTTCCAAAAGAGTTTGGGACTATATTCTATAACTTTCTCTAATATTTTCCCTTTCATATTTTTGCCACCACCCAGAGTCAGTCCTTACATCACCCCCTTTTTTGTTTTTAACGGTGGGTCCTGTTGACCAAAGCGACGCAGCAGCAGCCGGTCTGTCAGGCGAGGCAGTGGTTGCTTTCATTCCAGCTTTGCATCCTAGAATAAATAACACAGAACACTATGAGTACAATTAGCAACATTCTTTTCCAGTCAAAGAGTGACCTCCAAGAGCAGGGGCCTACCAAGGAGAGAGGATCTTGCAACCCTTCCGTATGGCTGTCTGTTGTGTGTGCAGATCTACAGTGTGAAGGGATTCTAAAATTTTAGTTTTAAGTTGCTTCACGTCTGCTATTAAATTATCATGAAAGGTTCCCCAGAGGTGGTGTTTCACCTCATCCCAACTGTGTATTGATTCATTCCATGGTAGAGAAGTGACACAGATATGCTTATGTTCCCAGTCGCAGCTTCATTGCTGTGGTAATGCCAGTGCACCCTGTGCTGCCCCACATACTCCACAGCAGCCTCGAGGGCTTGCAGACATGCAAGAATTTTTTTTTCTAAAGATGGGGTTCCACCATGATGGCCAGGCTGGTCTTGAACTCCTGACCTCAGGTGATCCACCCACCTCGGCCTTCCAAAGTGCTAGGATTACAGGCATGAACCACCACGCCCAGCCACATTAGTAATTTTTAAATTAGATATATTGCGATTAGTGATACATGAGGCAAACCAAGCCAGTCCTTGCACCTGGGTACAAACGTGGCGTTTTGGAGTGTAATGGAAATGTTGGTTCCCATAAGGAAAATGTATGGATGGGTAGTGCAAATCAGGCCCTGATCAGTGAGATAATGAGTAAAGGTTATAGTGCAGTTGTGACTGGAATTGATACGTCCCCTGCCAGGTGTTAAGGGAGGTGCTAAGACGTCCCAGGCGCCATAAGGTGCCTTGGGTGGCATGGATTTTACTCGGGGCTTGGGATATCCCATCCCCGCCATTGGCCCAAATTATAGGGTAACGAGATGTGGCTGTGAAACTGTGATTGATGCTATGATGGATGAAAATGTTGGTAAGGCCACCCTGCGATCGGCCGTGGGGGCTCCAGTCTAAGATGTTACAATTGCCTAACTGGAGGCTACGGGCTTGTTTCCCGTGACAGACCTCCCAGCTAAGGTGACATCCATTACTTTCCTGGCTTTGTTCTTTAGCACAAGAAGGCATGTTTGGGAAAGCAGCACTGATTCCATCGCCCAGTCTGAGGCTGCCCGCAGCTAAATGTTACAGCATTTTATCTGCCATGATGGAGCCATACTTGTTTTTGGGCAGGTACACAGTAAGGGTTAGAACCTTCATAACTTACACACAGTGGAGGATGGTGGAGTGATATGTAGTGTTATCTGGCACCTTGGTCCAATGTGTGCCATTATTGAGGGACCTCACTGGGGGTAAATCTCTTTCTCCTAGCCAAGCATACTGAGATATAATTCACATACCCTAAAATTCACGTTGTAATGTGTAGAATTCCCTGGTTCTAGTCATTCATAGAATAGTGCGGCCAACGCCACAGCCTAATCTTAGAACATTTGCACACTCCGGGCCAGGTGCGGCGGCTCAGCCTGTAATCCCAGCACTTTGGGAGGCTAAGGCGAGTGGATCACCAGAGGTCAGGAGTTTAAGAGCAGCCTGGCCAACATGGTCAAACCCCGTCTCTACTAAAAATACAAAAACATCAGCCGGGTATGGTGGCGGGTGCCTGTAATCCCAGCAACTCTGGAGGCTGAAGCAGGAGAATCGCTTGAACCTGGGAGGCAGAGGTCACAGTGAGCTGAGATCCTGCCAGTGCACTCCAGCCTGGGCGACAGAGCAGGACTCTGTCTCAAAAAAAAAAAAAATTAGCCAGGTGAGGTGGCAGGTGCCTGTAATCTCAACTACTTGGGAGGCCGAGGCAGGAGGATTGCTTGAACCCAGGAGGTGGAGGTTGTAGCAGTGAGCTTAGATGGTGCCACTGCACTCCAGCCTGGGCAACAGAGCGAGATTCTGTCTAAAAAAAAAAAGAACATTTTCATGCTCTAGAAAGAATGCCGTCCATTTTGGCAGCCGCTTCCCATTCCTACTCCCCCAACCCCTGTTCATCCCAGTCAGCTTCCTGTCTCTAGGGATTACCTGTTCTGGACACTGCATAGAAATGGAATCATGCAACCTGCGGCCAGTGTGCCTGGCTCTTTCCCTCTGCCTGTTTTCAAGGCTCATCTGCACTGTTAGTACTTTGGAGCCAGCAGAAATTTTGAATCCTGTAAGCCCCAGGCTGTCCATGGCACCCTCACCTCAACCCCAGCCCCGACCAAACGAAAAGCCAAAACCACCCTCTCTGCTGATGCTCGTTTTATCCCAGACCCAACCTCGGCCCTTCTCCCAGGGGATTCCTCTTGCCATTTACCATATGGTTAACGAATTTTGTCACATTGCCATTGAAACCTAGGTGTCGTTCATCCCAACATTCTTAAATCCCTGGAGGGGCAAGAGTCCCCAGCGCCTAGCAGGGAGGCCAGGCTTCAGTTATCAGCGCTACGGTCAAGCTGTGGCTGGTCTGCAGTCACCTCAAGGCTGGTCTGGATGCCGTCTGCTTCCAAGTCCATGCCCTGTTTGTTGACAAGATTCGGTTTCTCCCGGCTTGTTGGAAGAAGGACCTCAGTTCTTCCCCGGCTATTGCCCAGAGGCTGCTTTCGGTTCCTTTCAAGGTAGGCCTCTCGGCAGGGCAGCTCATGAAAGCACACCAGAAAGTGTGACCAAGACAGCATCAGTCTTCACAAGCTGCCTTCGGAAGTGACAGCCTGTTACTTTTGCCATCGTATGCGGGTTTTTTCTTTTTCCTTTTTTTTTTTTTTTTTGTGATGGAGTTTTGCTCTTGTCACCCAGGCTGAAGTGCAAAGGCATGATCTCGGCTCACTGTAACCTCTGCCTCCCGGGTTCAAGCAATTCTCATGCATTGGCCTCCTGAGTAGCTGGGATTATGGGCGCCCACCACCACGTCTGGCTAATTTTTGTATTTTTGGTACAGATGGGGTTTCACTATGTTGGCCAGTCTGGTCTCGAACTCCTGACCTCAGGTGATCTGCCTGCCTTGGCCTCCCAAAGTGCTGGTATCACAGGTGTGAGCCACCATGCCCAGCCTCTTTTACTTTTTAAATTGAGACAGGGTCTCGCCCCATCACCCAGGCTGGAGTGCAGTGGCACAGTCACAGCTCACTGCAGCCTCAACTTCCCTGGCTCAAGTGATCCCACCTCAGCCTCCCCCAGAACTGAGACTACAGACATGCACCACCACACCCAGCTAATTTTTATTTTTGTAGAGCTGCGTCTCCCTAAATTGCCCACGCTGGTCTCAAATTCCCGGGCTCCAGCAATCCTCCCTCCTTGGCCTCCAAAAGTTCTGGGATTACAGGTGTGAGCCACCAAGCCCAGCCTTGCATCAGTTCTCTACTGCTACAGTGTGACAGATTACCATAAATTCCAAAGCCTGAAGCAGCAGCTGTGCATTGCCGCACTGTTGATGTTGGTGAAGACTCCGGCATGGTGTGCCGGGACCTCTGCCTTAGGGCCTCACAAGGCTGCAGTCACGGTGTGGAACGGCCATGTTCTCAGCTGGGGCCTCACAAGGCTGCAGTCACGGTGTGGGCCGGCCATGTTCTCAGCTGGGGTCTGGTGTCCTCTTCACGCCTCTTCTGGTTGTTGCAAGAATTCAGGTCCCTATACTGGGGCACTGAGGTCCCTGTTTTCTTTCAAGCTGCCATCGGGGACCACTCTCGGCTTCTGGAGGTCCCCTTGCAAGTCGCACCATGGCCGCTTGCCTGCTTCAAGCCTGCAGGAGAGGGCCTCTCCGCCAAGTCCCTTTCTTTTAAAGCCTGATGGTTCAGGTCCACTCAGGTGACATCCCCTTTGATTAGCTCAAAGGTATTGTACCCTATCACATTCACTCATGGCGAGGCATTAGCGGGTGTGAACACCAGGGAGCCAGAATCTCCCAGGCCAGCTTAGAATTCAGTTGGCTAGCTGGGTGTGGTGGCTCACACCTGTAATCCCAGGCCGAAGCAGGCAGATCACCTAAGGTCAGGAGTTCAAGACCAGCCTGGCCAACGTGGTGAAATCCCGTCTCTACTAAAAATACAAAAATTAGCCAGGTGTGGTGGTGGGTGCCTGTAATCTCAGCTACTTGGGAGGCTGGGGCAGGAGAATTGCTTGAACCCAGGAGGTGGAGGTTGCAGTGAGCCAAGATCACACTACTGCACTCCAGCCTGGATGACAGAGCGAATCACAAAAATAAATAAATAAATAAATAAATAAATGCCAAGGCTGCTGAACGCAATGGCTCATGCTTGTAGTCCCGGCACGTTAGGAGGCCGAGGCAGGAAGACTGCTTGGGGCCAGGAGTTTGAGACTAGCATGGACAACACAGTGTAACTCTATCTCTACAGTAAAATAAAATAAAATAAATAAGGCCGAGCAAGGTGGCTCAAGCCTGTAATCCCAGCACTTTGGGAGGCCAAGGCAGGCGGATCATGAGGTCAAGAGATTGAGACCATCCTGGCCAACATGGTGAAACCTCGTCTCTACTAAAAGTACAAAAAATTAGCCAGGCACGGTGGTGCGTGCCTGTAGTCCTGGCTACTCAGGAGGCTGAGACAGGAGAATTGCTTGAACCCAGAAAATGGAAGTTGCAGTGAGCCGGGATCACACCACTGCACTCCAGCCTGGCAATAATAGAGTGAGACTCTGTCTCAAAAATAAATTAAATAAATAAATAAATAAAACAAGAATTTAGCTGGTTAAAAGAAACTCACTAGGTCCAGCCCACAATCAAGGGGTGGAAATTACACAAAGTTGTGAAGAGTCAAGGGTGGGAGATCACTGGGAACCTTCTGGAAGCTGCCTACCTCTCACACCTATTGGACAGCCTCTCTCTCCCAGCTGGGGGTATTGGGAGGGGGTGTCAAATCCTGCCCCTTTCTGTGTCTGTTGCCTTTACTCACGGTGATGTGTTTCCTGTGTGATCTGTAATTTTGAATTGTGAGCTAAGCTTCAGAGGAGCTTTATCTGAGAAATCCTGGGTGGCTAGGCTTGAGGGAGCCACCTAGAGAGGTTTTCTGTTTGGTTTTGCCAGGAGCCCCAGTGTGCCACTAAGCCAAGGCAACTTTTTTTTTTTTAGATGGATTTTCACTCTTGTTGCCCATGTTGGAGTGCAGTGGTGCAATCTCAGCTCACTGCAACCTCTGCCTCTCAGTCAGGTTAAAGAGATTCTCCTGCCTCAGCCTCTCAAGTAGCTGGGATTACAGGCACCTGCCATCACGCCCAGCTAAGTTTTTGTATTTTTAGTAGAGATGGGGATTCATCATGCTGGCCAGGCTGGTCTCGAACTCCTGACCTCAGGTGATCTGCCTGCCTCGGCCTCTCAAAGTGCTGGGATCACAGACATGAGCCACCATGCCTGACCCAAAACAACTTTTTAATGTTAATTGCTGAACCCTGGCATTGCTAGACCACACAGGCAGCGTGACTTCATTGTAGGAATTCCACACTTCTTTTTTTTTTTACAGTCCAGAGGTCTTTTTTTTTTTTAACACCTATTAATATGCCATGAATTCATAGGGAATAGGTTCCAGCAGCTCAGGCTCCTTCCCGTTGGTTCTCACAAAGTGTGCTTCTCCGGGTGGAGCAGGCTGGCGCTTCAGTTGAACCCAAGTACCTTTCTCTTTGGTTTCTTTCTTTTTCTGATCATTTTCCTTCACACGTTTTAGGAAGCTATCTCGGCTCTTAGAGTGCTTGATGTGCTCAATACGCACGTTCATTCTCTTGGCAAGAATCCTGCCCTTAACTTGTTTGTTTACAACAATGCCAACAGCATCCTGGGTAACACTGTAGACCCTTCCGGTTTTGCCATGATAACATTTGTGGGGCATTCCTTTTTGAACAGTACCCATTCCCTTGATGTCTACAATATCACCTTTCTTATATATCCGCATATACGTGGCCAAAGGAACAACTCCATGTTTTCCAAAAGGCCTAGAGAACAAGTTCCTCTCCTCTTTCCCTTTGTGTTCGTCATCGTGGCGAATTACTGGAAGATGACAGTTCTGGCTGAAAGGAAACGAATTCCACACTTCTATAAGATAAGCCTGAAAATGTAACAATTTCATGGGTAACTTGTTCACCACCTAAAGCTCAAATTTTCTCGCCTCTCTCTGTTCCCCTGGGTGGAAATTTTTCTGTCATTTTTCTCTAAAGGTGTTGCATTCCTGTGGCCCCAACTTCATCATGCTTGACTGTAACCCTGACCCTCTGCCTTGGAAGGGCTTCCAGTGCTCATCCCAGCCCTGCCCTCAGGCAACTGCAGCCCCAGCTCCTCCATTCCCACCTTGGTTCTCAGTTCCCTCTTCACTTCTGGCCTTAGGGGACCTGGCTTACTTTCTTAAGAACTCAGCTATATATATTTATTTTATTTATATATTTTTTGAGACAGAGTTTCCCTCTTGTTGCCCAGGCTGGAGTGCAGTGGCATGATCTCAGCTCACTGCAACCTCCGCCTCCTGGGTTCAAGTGATTCTCCTGCCTCAGCCTCCTGAGTAGCTGGGATTACAGGTGCCTGCCGCCACGCTCGGCTAATTTTTGAATTTTTAGTAGAGATGAGGTTTCACCATTGGCCAGGCTGGTCTCGAACTCCTGACCTCAGGTGATCTGTCTGCCTTGGCCTCCCAAAGTGCTAGGATTACGGGTGTGAGCCACAGCGCCCAGCCTCAGCTATATATTTGAAAGGACATTTGTTTCTTGCCCAGCATTTCTAGGTGTTTTGAAAAGGGAAACTTAGGTTATCTAACAGGCTACTGAGAACTTAAAGATATGGAAAATCCTGGACTGGAGATTCCTGGAATCACATAATTGAAAAATCCCAGCCGGGCATGGTGGTTCATGCCTAAAATCCCAGCACTTTGGAAGGCCAAGGCAGGTAGATCACCTGAGGTCAGGAGTTCGAGACCAGCCTGGCCAATGGTGAAACCCCATCTCTACTAAAAATTCAAAAATTAGCCGAGCCTGGTGGCAGGCGCCTGTAATCTCAGCTACTCAGGAGGCTGAGGCAGGAGAATCACTTGAACCCAGGAGGCGGAGGTTGCAGTGAGCCGAGGTCACAACACTGCACTCCAGCCTGGGCAACGAGAGTGAAACTCCGTCTTAAGAAAAACAGAAAAAAAAATCCTCACAGTGCAAATCAACAAAATCACAGAGTTGCTTTGGGAGCAAGAATAGCGATCAGACATGGAGGCCGTGACCCAACCTGCTTGTCCACTCAGGGATCCAGAACCTCCACCCAGTAACCTTATCAGGGGGTGATGGAGACAGGGAAGGTGACACCTATGCCAGTGTCATCTCTTACAATGAGTTACCCCTCACAAAGGGCCAGCCTGCTGGGCTTGCTGCCGAGGCCCGTCAAATGGCCTTCGCTGTGTGTTTCCCATCATGTGTGCACGTGTGTTGTCATGTAGTGCCTGTCACAGGAGTTACTCGTCACATGCGTTTGCATGTTGCACAAGTGTGGCCTACCAGGTGTGCCTATGTGTTGCCTGGCACATGTCAGCATCTGGGCATCCTCTGTGTGCCAGGAGCAGCCAGGTGGCCTGTGAAGCCTTCCCTTGGGAAATGTCCAGACAGGAAGAGCACAGGCAGCAGCCAAGCCCCCCAGTGGCCATTCCATGTGCCTGGGTCACCTTCAGGTCTGCTCAACACCACAGCCTCTGTTCCTTGACACCATGGGCATTAGAAATGACTTTGAACTGGGAAGACCTGTAGGCCCACTATCCAGGCACCTTCTCCCCATTTGCCCAGCATCCCCAGGGGCCCACACCCTTCCAAACATCACCTTGCCCTGCACTCAGAGGCGAGTCATCTGAGCATCAGGTTGCCCAACTCCAACTGGTTTCACTGGAGCCTGAGGGGAGCGTGTTGCCAGCCACCCCAGAGAAAGCTCCATCCACAGATGCCAAGGGGAACAGGAAGCACACAGCACTGGCCTTCACCCAGCCTATGGGTGGCACCTCAGGACCGCTTCTGAGTCTGCTTGTCATTGAAGGCAGCGCCAAGTCTTCCGCTGCACCCTTTGTGTTTCTTACAGGGCCAGGGGCGCCTGCAGCCGCTACGCTAAGGGCTCCAAATGCCCCCTCGTTTACAAAGACACACTCAACAGAGAAGGAACCTGTGGTTCAGGTGGGAGACTCCCTGTCCAAGGCCACAGAGCCTGGCCTCAGAGCCCACTAGAGGCTTCAAGAACCAAACTCATGAGAGGGCAAGAGGAGAGATGGGGCCACAGTTTAGGGCTGGAGAATCCGTAGAGCGATGCTGAGGCAGGCGTGGAGCCTGGAGGTGGGGATGAGGGTCTGGCCCCAGGCAGGGTGGACGGGCTGTGGGGAGTGAGGAATGGTGGGGGCCAGCCCCGGGGCCCGCTGGAGTGCAGCAGGGGGCTCCATGGCCCTCCCACAGCGCCTGCCTGTCTTCACCCAACCGTTTAGAGCTCTTCACGGGGGGTGTCTGTCTCCTCTGGCCACAAGAGGAGGCGTGGAGGAACGGCCTGCTCAGGCCTTACAGGGGTTCTGCACCTCCACCAGCCTGTTCCTCGTGGGCATCGCAGCTGAGGCTGTAGCCGGGAAAGGGTAGTAACCGAGAGTACCTGACCTCCACCCACCACTTCGAGGCCCTGCTGGGCATGGGGTGACCCCACCATGGCTCAGAAGTGAACCCTGTCCAAATAACAAGGTGTGGGCGTGCGGGTGGTCGCTGGAGGGCCGAGGATGGCTACACAGGCCCCTGGAGGGTGCGCCTCTGGAGCCTGCCCCGCCCTCTGGACCCACGAGGACCCAGCAACGCCGTCACACCCTCTTCTGTCAAGGTCCCTGCCAGTCGCTCCGCGCTTCGCCGCTCCTTTCTCCCGGCTGGGGTTGGCAAAGGCAGGCAGGTGTGGGGAGGGGAGTGGCCTGAGGAGGGAAGACGCCTGGTGGGCGGGGTCTACGGCCACCTGGCCCCGCCCCCCACCCGCCCCGCGGTTCCCCTGGGTCAGGGCCTCCCACCACCGCAGCCAGCTGCCGGGCTAGCCGGGCGTGCACCCCAGGGGCGCTCCGTCCCCCGCGGCCTGGGATTCCCCAATCAGGACAGTAAAAATAAATAAATCTCTTTATAGCTTATTTTCTATAAAAAGTCGTGGCTCTTGGCGGACCCTGGGGATAGGAGATGCAAAGCGCGCCCACATGCGGCCCGCGGCTGCGGCAGAGAGCTGGGGGGATCTGTAACGGGGCCGGGGTGCAAGACCCCGACCCTGCTCCGGGTCTGGGGCGCGTGCTGGGAGCCCGCGGGATTTCAGCTGCGCTTTCTAACCTCTGTGCTTGGCCGAGGGGTCCCAAGGATCCACCCCGCCTTGGAGGAGGCTGCGGAAGCCTGGAGGTGTCCCCGGGCTCTGGGAGGGGCGTGTCCAACGTGGGAGAGGGGACAGAGGAGCCTTTGAAGACAACGAAGGACTCGGAGGGGGTGCCCCCGACCTGAGACGTGGTAAACAGGCTGGGGAGCAGGGAGGCTGAGTCCAGGGACCAGGTCGCCCCTCACTGCTCCTCGGGCCCGTCGCCCCCCAGCGCCTGTTCGTAGGGGCAGGGCCGGCGGCCGAGTCCCGCAGGCTCCGGGCCGGGCCGAGGCCCCGCGGGCGGTGCCGCCTCCTCCGCGCCGTCCCCATGCTCGCCCTCCGCGTCGCTCTCGTCCGAGTTGTCCTCTTCCAGGTAGCGGTAACCGCGCACCTTGTGCTGGGGCCGCGGGATGCGGGGCTGGCGAGGGGCCACGCCCCGCCGCAGCTTCTGCTCCATCCGCAGGTAGGAGACGGCGGACGCCACCAGCGTCACCAGCAGCACCGCCAGCTTAGCCTGGGCGCAAGGAGAAGGCTGTCAGGGACCCGCGGCCGCCTGCCCCACGCCTTTCCCACCTAGGCCCCTCCCTCCTCCGGGAGCCTCAACTTCTCCAGTCCCTCCACCCACGCTTCCAGGGCTGCCTCCTGCAGGGGAGGCTCACATCCCAGCACTGTCCCTTACAGTGGCCATGGCCCTGGGGACCTCATTGTCCCACGCAGTAAGGGGAGAATGCCAATCGCTTTGCCTCATAGGGTGGATGTGCTGGTGTGGATAAAATACTGGCTACAGGCCCTGCCTTCCCAGGGCTCAGAACACTCTGTGTCCCTGACACACCCGTGGGCTGTAGTGATGCTTTTCATGGGGTCTTGACTATAACCCAGTCAGAAATGATTTACATAATAGCTCAGTACATACACACAAATCTGTGAGGGTTTTTTGTTTTGTTTGAGACAGAGTCTCGCTCTTTCACCCAGGCTGGAGTGCAGTGGCACAATCTCAGCTCACTGCAACCCCCGTCTCCCGGGTTTAAGCGATTTTCCTGCCTCAGCCTCCCGAGTAGCTGGGACTACAGGCGTGTGCCAACATGCCCGGCTAATTTTTGTATTTTTAGTAGAGACAAGGTTTCACTATGTTGGCCAGGATGGTCTCGATCTCCTGACCTCATGATCCACCTGCCTCAGCCTCCCAAAGTGCTGGGATTACAAGCGTGACCGCACTGCTGGCCCATACACACAAATTTGTATGCATACTTCCTGCTATTTTCTTTTTTTAAGACAGGATCATTCTGTTTCCCTCAGCCGTTGTGCGGTGGCATGACCATGGCTCACTGCAGCCTCAACCTTCCAGGCTCAAGCCATCTTCTCACCTCAGATTCCCAAGTAGCTGGAACTACAGGCATGCGCCACACTCAGCTAATTTTTAATTTTTTGTAGAAACAGGGTCTCCTGTGTTGCCCAGGCTGGTCTTGAACTCTTGTACTCCTGGCCTCAAGCAATCCTCCTGCCTTAGCCTCCGAAAGTGCTGGGATTACAGGCATGAGCCACCATGCCCAGCCCACTTACTGTTTTTTGTTTTGTTTTGTTTTTTTGAGACAGCCTCGCTCTGTCCTTCAGGCTGAAGTGCAGTGGTGCAATCTTGGCTCACTGCAACCTCCATCTCCCAAGTTCAAGCGATTCTCGTGCCTCAGCCTCCAGAGTAGCTGGGATTACAGGCATGCACCACCATGCCCAGCTAATTTTTGTGTTTTTAGTAGACACAGGGTTTCACCATGTTACCCACGATGGTCTCAAACTCTGGACCTGAAGTGATCCTCCCGTCTGGGCTTCCCAAAGTGCTGGGATTACAGGCATGAGCCACTGCGCTCGGCCCACTCCCTGCTATTTTTAATTCGATTTTTAAAAAATGTTTAGCAACTGGGACTTGCTAGACTGAGCCACCATCTTTCGGGAGCAGAGCATGAGGGGCTTGCTCCCCTTCAGGCCGTGAAGGGAGACAGACCCAACATCTGGGGAAAAGGGTACCAAGCAGCCCACAGAATGGCTGTGATGCCCCCCATAGAATCCCCTCAGAGATGGGCAAACAGACTGTGCTGAGTCGAGGGCCACCCAGCGGGCTGCAGGAATGGGGCCTTGGCTCACAGACTATCTTGGGAAGTTGTGGCCTTTAGGAAGCTGTGAAGCCAGGACAAGGACTAAGGAAGTACCTGTCATTGGGCATGAGGACTCCAACCCCGCCCAGCCTCACCTTCATTGGCAGGCTGGAGCCCAGGTACACGGTGAAGATGGCCACAGCCTGCCACCAGTGGTAGATGGTGAAGATGAAGTCCTGTCTCTCCTTGTCTTCATACAGGATTCCCAGGAGTGCTGCAGGCAGGGGACAGGTGTCACCTGGGGCCTGGGGCTGCGGTGCTCCCACCTATGAACTTGACTAAGCCCTGTGTGGGTCCCAGCTCAGGACTACATAGCGCCTAGAAAGCGCTGTCTGTCCTGGCCTGCCCCCTGGTGGAGACCCTGGTCTCCACACCGCTCAGACGCTAAGCAGAAGTGAAGAGCAGGTGCGCCAGGCTGTGTGGTTGCAGGTGGTCCCACTCTGCGACATATGTATGCCCTTAAAAGAAGAAAGCTCTGTGCTCAATCATGTCCTGTCCCCAACCCCAGGTGTGCAGTGCCAAGCGTGCAGGCGCTGTCTCCTTCTCAGCCAGGGCTAAAGAGATCAAACTGTTTGCAGCTGCCAAACTCTGCAAATCAAACCTGAAGGAAGCTAAGCATGGGGAGGGGGGCTTCCTTCCCAATGAGTCCTCCCAAGGGTGGGCAAAAAGAGCACTGGATTGGGAGTCAGGAGATGCACACTCGTTCTCAGGACTGTAAGGTGGAGTGAGTTGGAGGTTAAGAGGTACAGAGAGATGGATACAGATGTCGGCTCTGCAGGTGGTTTGGGTACTTAACTCCCCAGAGTCACTTTTCCCAATGGTGAGATGAGCTTGTGCCTATTGTATGCTGTGTTATGAATTCTAAAGTGAGAAAGTCTGCACGGCACCTGCCAAATCATAGGAGCCACTGTTAACACATCGCCAGGCAGCCCGGACATCCACACTCCTGTCTTGGAGCCCTGCAGGGTGATTTCACCCCACAAGGCTGCTGTGAAGGGACAAGGAGCCCCTGGGGTTCACAAGGAAGAGACGAGATGTGGAGCTGGGCAGAGGGGATGCCAGGACCAGACCCTAGACGGCACAACATGGGTCCAAGCTACCCAGGCTGGACTCTGCCCAGAGCTGCCTATCCTTGAGCAAAATGGCCAGAGACTGTGGCACAGTGTGGGACTCCAGTCCCTACTACAAACAGAGAGGCCAAGCCACCCTCTACCCTGCCAACAGCATGACCTCTGCCATTCCACGCCCCCAAGGATGACGTTCAAAACTGTTTACAGGCTGGGCATGATGGCTCACTCCTGTACTCCCAGCACTTTGGGAGGCCAAGGCGAGTGGATTATGAGGTCAGGAGTTCGAGATCAGCCTGGTCAATATAGTGAAACCCCGTTGCTACTAGAAAATATAAAAATTAGCTCAGTGTGGTGGTGTGTGCCTGTAGTCCCAGCTACTCAGTAGGCTGAGCCAGGAGAATCGCTTGAACCCCAGAGGCAGAGGTTGCAGTGAGCCAAGATTGTACCACTGCACTCCAGCCTGGGCAACAGAGTGAGACTCCATCTCAAAAAGAAAAAAATGTTCACAGCTTCAGCCCATCAGAACAGACACTGACATGGATGCTTGGCAGGGCTGCGCCTGTGTGTGCTAGCCGTGTGTCATTGTGTGTGCTCACTTGTGGGCAGGGAGCAACCTAGAACTGAACTTGGGCCCACCCACTGCCTTCTGCAAACAAGGCCCTGTTCCCCAGCAGCCCAGACCTGGAGCCTGGACTCTGGTACTGAGCAGACTGGGTTGGGGCTGCATGCCGGCTCCTCTCTATACAAAGGCCCATGTCTGTATCTATGCCCTGGGTGTACACAAGGACACTTGCTCCTGCCCATGCGCCCAGTGTCATGAAAGCTATGCCGAGGTAAGGCTGTCCCGTGGTGTGAAAAGGAAGAATCCTGATGTGTTTTCACACTGTCCCTAAGGGGTGTCCACAGAGCCTCACACCTATCTTGTGCAGACACAAGATTCCACACTGACCTTCCAGTGTTGATGGGGCCTTGTGCCCACCCTGGGGTACTAACGAAATGTCCATGGTGTGGAACTCCCATGGCTATCTCCAGGGTGCCCAAAGAGCTACCCATCTGTCCCCACTGTGTCCATGAAATTTCTTTTCCACCCCCGGAGTGAACACAGGAAGCCCCAACTACCTCTGCCATGCCCACAGGATGCTATATGACCACGGGACCCCATATCTGTCCCTGAGATGTCTATGTCCAGCCAACTACCTAGAGATCGCCATAAAACCCCCTGCCCCGCCTCCCCAGTGCCCAAAGGTATACTCACTGCTAAGTCCAGTCTTGTTCAGGGCACTGCCCACACCCCAAAGGGCAGCTGCCACATAGAGTATCCAGCTGTGTTGCAGGACTCGAGGCATGGGGGCCCAGAAAAAGAGGACGAAGGTGAGCAGCAGGTGCACTCCTGCCCCAGCCACTAGTGGCACTGGGCGTGGCAGCCACAGCCCCAGCAGGCCCAGGAAGGAGGCCGCTGAGGCACCCAGGCCGTAAGCCACGAGGAGGTAAGCCAGTCGCTCCAGCCCCACGGAGCACACTCCATAGCCCTGGGGGGACAGGGGGTGAGTGTTGGAGGCCAGACAGCCCAGGCCCCAGCCTCAGCCCTCCCAACAAGAGATGTTCCTTAGGCCACGCCCTGACCTCCCTTAACTGCCTGACCTCCCTCCAAGGCTCAGGGTAAGGTTCTGAGGTCACGGTGAGAAAATGCTTGGGGTGTCGCCATGGGCTGTACTTTGTGTTTGCTATCCCATTTCAATTCAGAGAAAATAAAAAACTTACCCAAGGTAAAGGGGGGATGGGGGAAAGAGAGAGAAGAGAAAGCAGGAGGGGGATATTTGGGACATATGTATACACACTTAGACATGTAATTAAAAATTATTCGTTGTTTACTTGAATTCAAATTTACCTGGCTATCTTGTCTTTTACCGGGCAATCCTTGCAGTACTTACCAAGGCGATACCAGTGCAGGCAAAGAGCACCTCGAAGCCGCTGTAGATAAAGAAAGGCACGAGGTGGCGCAGGCGGTAGTCACGCACGTGCTTGAAGGGCAGCTGGAAGATGTTGCCCCAGCCCACGCTTCGCAGATCGATCTCCTCCGTGGGCCGGTAAGCGGCGCCGCACAAACCCAGCACCTGCGAATCCTTGACTTGAAGGGGTGGCCACACAGGCCCAGAGCCAGGCCCAGGCCTCCAGGCTTCAGTCCCGCCCTTCAGATGCACCACAAACCTGGGCCTTGCCCCAGCGCCCCGCCCCTCAGACACAACCACAGCCCTTGGATTTGCCTCGGTCCAGCCCAAGGCCCCGCCTCCCAGCCCAGGGCCCCGCCCCCAGACGCACCCATAGGCCCTGGCCTGGCCTCAGCCCAGCTCAAGGTCCCGCCTCTCACCACAAAGCCACGCCTCTGCACTCCCAAAGACTGTGGTCTTGCCTCCCAGCCCAAGGCCCCATCCCGTCTCCCTCACATACACACACTTCACAACTCACAATCAGACAAACCCATAGACTTCAGCCTTGTTTCTCAGCCCCGCCTTCCAGGCTAGCCCCCGCCCCTCGGACACACCCACAGACTTCAGCCCCGACTCCCAGTTCTATGCCCTGCCCTGACCCAGCCACAGATTTGGCCTTGTCCACCAGCTGCATCGCCAGGCTGCAGCCATGACGCCTTAGTTCTGCCTTCCGGTACCGCCCTGGGTTTGAGCCACACCTTCCAGCCCTGGACCCTGGGTCCCGTCCGCAACCCCCTCACAAGTCTCAGTCAGTCCTCTAAGATCTTGTCTCCAGCTCGAAACTGTGGACCAAGGCTGTTCCCTCCTCCCGCTGGCCTCTGGATTCCCACCCCTGCCTCGGACCACAAGCCTCACCCCACCTCCGAGCCTCATGGCCCTCGGCAGGACTCAGCCCCAGCTCCCAAACTCAGATGGGGCCCCCAGGCCTACCGCCCGCCCCGAGGCCACAACCCGACCCTGCCACGCCATCCGGTCCACACGCTTTCTCGTGGACTCGGTCCCCAGACCCCCACGTTCTAGTTCACTGACTCTGTCCTGCCCCCATCCCGGGCCGCACCAGCAGCATGGCCAGGAAGGCCACCGCCATGAGCACGCTCTCCACCACAATGAGGTTTCCACTCCGCGGGAGCGTCCGCAGAACTGTCTTGTTGAAGCCGCTGAGGATGCCGTGGCTGTTGGTGCCTGGGAAGGGTGGAGGTGGGGGCACCGTGAGGAGGGAGTAGGGCACACTGTCAATCCAGTCACCAGAAAATGCAGCCCAGCAGGCCGCGGAGGCGCAGTAGAGGGGCAGGAGAGTGCCAGCAAGGGCAGGGCTCCTTCCAGGGCAGTTTGGAGGTTAGGGCCACTGGGGCTGGGTGTGCCACGGGAGAGGGGCATCTTTCCCCTGCTTCCCACCCTATTGCCGCAAGGCTCAACTGACCTCACATTTCCATACACACCCCCTTCACTGACTGAGCTCTGTTAGCTTGGCCCCAGAAGATATCTCACTGGCAGCCTCAACCCAGATGGCGCCTCCTCCAGGCAGTCTTCCCTGCCCACCCACTATCCTGGCTGGGTCAGATGTCCTAACTACGGACTCCTACAGGGCCCTGTGCCTTGCCCACCAGAGTCATGGAGCGCTGGGCTAGCCCTGAATCCTGTGAGTGAGGGCCCAGTGTCTGCTGGGGAAGTAAGCAGGCTTTGAGGACTCCTCCCCAACCCCTACAAGCACTAACCGCAGCTCTGCACGTTGTACAGCGTGTGGTTCAGGTCATACAGGTAGTGGTTCAGGAAATAAATCATGGGCAGCTGGGCGCAGGCGAAGCTCAGCTGCGGACACAAGGGCAGTTGGGACCAGACTCAGGCACAGAGCCAGGCAGGGGACACAGGCATGGTCTGGGGAGGGGTCTAGGGGCAGGCAGCTTTGGGGGGACAGGGGCCTTCCCAGTTCCAGGAATAGCCTGGGTACGGGGCTGCCCAGTGAGGAAGATCTCGTCCTGGCCAGCAATGTGGACGGGGTGGATGAAGTCTCATCTCCATGGATGAGCAAGCTGGAGTGGGCTCAAGAAAGGAAGATGGGCAGCCTGGGCAGCATAGCAAGACCCCATCTCTACAAAAAATAAAAAATTAGCCGGGTGTGGTAGCATACGCATGTGATGCCAGCTACTCAGAAGGCTGAGGTAGGAGGATCACTTGAACCGAGGAGTTCAAGGTTGCAGTGAGCCATGACTGCACTCCAGCCTGGGCAACAGAGCAAGACCCTGTCCGCCCCTCCACCCAAAAAAAGAAAGAAAAGGAAATGAAGGGCAGATACAGGGGTGTGCACATGTAGTCCCAGCTATGTGGGGGGCCAAGGTGGGAGGATCACTGGAGCCCAGGAGTTCAAAGCCAGCTGGGCAACATAGTGAGAACAAGTCTCTTACAAATAATAATAGCCCAGCGCAGTGGCTCACGCCTGTAATACCAGCACTTTGGGAGGCCAAGGCAGGTGGATCACCTGAGGTCAGGAGTTTGAGAACAGCCTGATCAACGTGGAGAAACTCCGTCTCTACTAAAAGTACAAAATTAGCTGGGCATGGTGGTTCATGCCTGTTATCCCAGCTACTCGGGAGGCTGAGGCAGGAGAATCACTTGAACCCGAGAGGCAGAGGTTGTAGTGAGCCGAGATCCCGCCATTGCACTCCAGTGCTTAACTCTATCTCAAAATAATAATAATAATAACAATAAAAGAAAGGAAAATGGGACTAGAGGGTTCAGAGTGTGGGATGGGCTCCAATGTGTGGGCCTGCCCCTGCCACCCGACAATGCCCACGTGGCACTCACATGGAAGAAGCTGTAGAAGATGGCTTGGAAGACCAGGAGATAGGGCGCGTGGGAGCCCCGTGGAGGGCGTTGCTTCGGCTCCTGCCCATCCTGCTCCTTGTAGTGGGAGTACTCGTGGTACTTCTGTGCCATCCTGGACCACAAAGGAGAGAAGGCTCTCCCCAGCCCGACCCATGCCACTCCTGAGTGTCCTGCACCCAGAGCTGGGGCAGACCAGCCCGTGTCTCACAGACAGGGAAACTGAGGCCCAGAGGGCAGAAGGGGCTTGCCCGTGGCCCCCCAGCCAAAGTCGGCAATAAAGTGGAGGCTTGGCCAGGTCTCCAGCCTCCTGCTCCACTGCCCGCCAGGCTCACCTAGTGATGTAGTTGCCCATGGAAGCCCAAAGGGGCACGATGGACATGCCCAGGGCCACGGCCGAGGGCACGAGCGTGTAATAGCGCTCCCAGTAGTTGGTGGAGACAAAGAGGGCGTAGATGCCCACAGCCAGGAACATCATCCACTTGGTTCCGAAAAACCTGCAGACAGTGGGAGGGATGCTGTCACCACGGCCTGCCAGACACTGTGGCCTGAAGCCAAACGGGGCCACCACTGCAGGTCCCAGCTCACAGGGCTGTGTGAGGTAGAGGGAGTCGAGGGCCCTGAGATGGAATCTCAGACACAGACTTGCTGAGTGGCCACAGGCGAGCTACTGTACTCAGTTTTCCCAGCTGTGAGATGGGCACAGATCCCAAAGCACAGGCCTCTCATCACCGCTGTGAGGATGGAGAGCAGCCCATTGGAATAACCAGCCCTCGTTCGTGTTCTGGGATCTCTGACTCTCCCATTCCCCCTTCTCCTCCCAAGCTCGTGTACTGTGGCTGCAGAGCGCAGGGACACATCCCAGGGGCTTGACTCAGGCAGGGAGAAGAGGGAGGAGGAGGCCCCACGGCTGGAGCCGCAGAGCCCAGTCCTGGCGCCCCTGCCTCCAGCCCATTGCTCCTATGGTCCACGGAGGTCAGTCAGGAAGTTTCCTCTTCTCTGGGTCTGGGAAAGGGTCACACAGTGACAATAGAAGGGGCTTGGTGAGTGACAGGATGAGGGCCCAATCGGGCCACGGAGGCTGATCAGGCCAAATACCACTCCTGGTATCTTCAGGTTTTCTGTATTTGCGCTCCTTAAGTAAAAATGTCAGTAAAACTGTGCATTCACCACTGGTGAGGATGTGATTTAAAAGTGGCACATAAGAGGCTGGGCACAGCGGCCCATGCCTGCAATCCCAGCACTTTGGGAGGTGGAGTGGGCGGATCACCTGAGCTCAGAAGTTTGAGACCAGCCTGACCAACATGGTGAAACCCTATCTCTATTAAAAATACAGGGCCGGGCACGGTGGCGCACACCTGTAATCCCAGCACTTTGGGAGGCTGAGGTAGACGGATCAAGAGGTCAGGAGCTCGAGACCAGCCTGGCCAGCATGTTGATACCCCATCTTTACTAAAAATACAAAAAATTAGCTGGGACTGGTGGCGCACGCCTGTAGTCCCAGCTACTCCGGAGGCTGAGGCAGGAGAATTGTTTGAACCCATTGCAGTGAGCTGAGATCGAGCCACTGCATTCCAGCCTGGGCGACAGAGCAAGACTCCATCTCAAAAATAAAAATTAAAAAATTAGCCAGGTATGGTGGTGCGCACCTGTAATCCCAGCTACTTAAGAGGCTGAGGCAGGAGAATCACTTGAACCGAGGAGACAGAGGTTGCAAGAGGTCGCAGTGAGCCAAGATCGCACCACTGCACTCCAGCCTGGGCAACAGAGACCGCATCTCAAAAAAAAAAAAAAGTGGCACATATAGTCAGCGGTCATGCACACTGGCATAACCCTTTTAAAACCAGCTCGGTAGTCTTGGCACGAGGTGATGTGTGGACTTGAGTCCCTCTGCCAGGTTCAAACCTCCAGTCTGCCAGTTACTGCCTGTGGGACCTAGGCGAGTTGCTTAACATCATGGTTTCTTCATGTCTAAGTTGAGGGCAGCGTCTTCAAATTCTTGAGAATGAAATTGCACTTGTGAAGTGTCCAGCACACAGGAGACAAGAGTTCACTGCTATTAGTAAAAGTGATAGGTTTCAAAAGCCATAAAGCGTTTCGTATGGCTTCGACCTAGTAAAGACATCGTTGGAAATTTATCCTAGGAAAAATAACTGTTTGAAAAATGAGGGGAGTGCTGGGCGCAGTGGCTCACACCTGTAATCTCAACATTTTGGGGGACTGAGGCGGGTGAATTACAGACCAGCCTGAGCAATACAGCAACACCCCATCGCTACAAATCATTTAAAAATTAACCAGGTGTGATGGCATGTGCCTGTAGGCACAGTTACTTCGGAGGCTGAGGCGGGAGGATTGCTTGAGCCTGATGTGCGTGGGGGTTGAGGATCCAGTGAGCTGTGTTCGTGCCACTGCACTCTAACCTGGGTGACGTAGTGAGACCCTGTCTCGAAAAATAATAATAAAAACATAAACACATAATTTAAAAAGAAGGAAACAGCTGCAAGCGCAGAAGGAGCTGCAATGTCCGATTCTGAGCCACGTGGTTCCTCATCTGCAGAAGATGCTACATCGCAACGTCCTAACTGTGAAGGCTGTAGAGGAGGCTAAGACATGTTCAGTGGAAAGAAGGAAGCAAGCGCCGGGCGCGGTGGCTCACACCTGTAATCCCAGCACTTTGGGAGGCCGAGTCAGGGGATCACTTGAGGTCAGGAGTTCAAGACCAGCCTGGCCAACAAGGTGAAACCCCGTCTCTACTAAAAGTATAAAAATTAGCTAGGTGTCGGGGCAGGCGCCTGTAATCCCAGCTACTCGTGGGGCTTCGGCAGGAGAATCGCTTGAGGCTGGGATTGAACCACTGCACTGCAGCCTGGGTGACAGCAAGACTGTCTCAAAAAAAAAGCAAGCAAAAGTGAAGCTTGCCTGCTTATATATGCACACACACAGGCATGTGCGTGCACACACATGTGCTCTGGGGACAAGTATGTGAATGTAATCCACACGTGCTGGTGGGACAGCATGGGTAGCCGATTTCCTGGAGGGCTTAGGCAGGGTTTCTTTTGTCTGATTTCAGTTATTGTTATCCTTTTTTTCTTTTTTTTTTGAGACCAAGTCTAGTTCTGTCGCCCAGGCTGTGGCATGATCTCAGCTCACTGTAATCTCTGCCTCCGGGGTTCAAGCAATTCTCCTGCCTCAGCCCCTTGAGTAGCTGGGGTTACAGGCACCTGCCATCACGCCCGGCTAATTTTTTTGAATTTTTAGTAGAGACAGGGTTTCACCATGTTGGTCAGGCTGATCTCGAACTCCTGACCTCGTGATCCGCTGTCCTCGGCCTCCCAAGTGCTAGGATTACAGGCATGAGCCACCTCGGCCAGCCCAGTTATATTTTAATCCTGCTTGTGCAACTGGAGATTTTTTAAATCTTCAAATTTATTAAAAATGGAGTTTTTGGGGTTTTCTTAAGATGAGAGAACTCAAATTCGCCATTTGAGACCATTTGTCCACTGGTCCCCAGGTCCCATCAGGAAGGGCGCTGTGGACGGGTGACGGGAGGCTTGACCACATACCTCCAGGACTCAGGTCTGGGGTAGACCTTCCGGGGCACCTGCCCAGCCACGCTTCTGTCTGTGAGAAACACCCCCTCATCACCAGTCACAGTCACTGGGCCAGGCATGGGTGCTTGGACTTTGCCGACCCATCAGAAACCCCTAACTCCACAGCCCCAAAACCCAGAAGGCCACAGTAGCTCTGAGAGGCTTCCAAGGACCACGAGGAGGATGCCACGTGGGGCCAGGCAAGCTGGGAGGGAGCTCAGTCCGTGAGAATCTTTGGCTGTAAACCAAATGTGCCCTGAGGCAAAGTTCCTGTTTTCTTCCCCAAATCCAAGTTTCACCCCCTTCACTCTCAGGCTTCCGGGTAGAAAAAACCTCTCGCCTGCCTCCTCCCACCACAAACACCCCGGCAGCTGGGCACCTCCTGGCCCGCCGGCCTCCGCACCCCTCGGGAATCGGGGTGCCGCAGCGTCCCGCGGGAAAGCCGTGCCCACCTGATGAGCACCGGCGTGTAGAGCAGGGCGGCGATGGGCGTCACGTTGATGCCCATGAGCATCTTGCTGTCGATGTCGGGCAGCCCCATGTTGCCGTACTTCACCTCGCGGTAGGTCTCGTCGTAGTGCAGGATCAGCTGCATCTGCAGGAGGCCTGGGGACGCGACCCGGAGCGCGTGGAGCGGGCAGCCTGGCTCTGGGCGCCGCCGAGCGGAAGCCGGCACGCAGGCCTAGCAGGGAGCCGCAGCCCCAAAGGCATCCCCGCTGGCAGCGCCCCCCAGGACAGCGGGGGGTCCCGGGCTGCGCCTCGCCTTCTGCCAGCCCCTCGGGTAACGGAGCCCAGACCCCGACCCGCCAGGCTCCGCCGCCCTCCAGTCCCGAAGGCGGCGGGTCTGTCCCGAGCCCGCCCCCGACACACACGGAGGCTCTGACTGGGACCCGGGACGCTGCGCCGTTTGACCCCCACCCCGCCCCCGCCGTGGGGGCCCGCGGCTGCCGCTGCGAGGGCGGCGGAGGGGAAGTGAGAGCGCGCGGGGGGCGGTGGCCCGCGGTTTCTGTTTCTCCGGCCCTGCTGGGAGCGGGCGGGGCGGCCCCGGGTCCCCGCGGGCACCTACCCAGGTAGACGCCGTAGGTGAGCATGCCCCCGGCGCTGGCCGCCAGCACGTTTTTGAGCACGCCCAGGCGCTTGCGGCGGTAGTAGCGGCGCTCCTCCTCCTCCTCGTTGTAGTTGGGGTACGCGCCCACCAGCTCGTCCAGCTGCGGGCCAAGCACGCCGCTCGCACCCCCGCTCGCGCCCCGAACCCGCGCCTCCCCGGCGCCCGGCGCCCGGCGCCCGCCGCCCCCCGGCCCGCCCCCACCCCCGCCCCCTCCCGGGAAACCCTGGCCCTCCGGGGACCCCCACCCCTCGCGCTCAGAGTCCCGGCTCACCGGGGCCTCGGACCCATCCGGGACCCCGAGCCGGTCCTCGTCTTCTTGAGACGCCGCGGCTCCAGCCATCGGGTAGAGCGGCGGCTCCGCCTCCATGGCCTGAGCGACTGCGGACTCACGGCGGTGGCCCCGGAGCCCCTGCGACCGCCCGGCCACTTCCTCCCGGGGGCCGTGACCTGCCCCCGCCCCGCCCCGTCCCGCCCCGCGGGCCGCCTCCTCCAGGACAAGTGTGCGACTGAGCGCGCGAGCGCGCGCACGTGTGTGTGTGTGTGTGAGCGTGTGTGCAGAGGCGTGCCTGTGTGTGCCCTCCCGGGTGTGAGGTACGAGTTCGAATCCCTGCTCAGCCACTTCCTGGCCCTGTGACTTCAGGAATTAACTCCATTTCTTTGTGCCTCATTTTCCTCTATTGCAAAACAGAAATACTTGGCGCTATCCCTGGGGCCATGGCGGAATTATTGAGTTAATCCAAAGCCTTGAGAAAGTGCCAGGTCCATCTTAAGCTCCCCTCAGGGTTTCCTGAGTCATCCCAGCCCCACCTCCAAGCCTGCTGTTACAGCTCATCAAAGAGCCCTGTAGGGACACTAGCGTCACTAGTTGGACCACACCTCCCACCGCAGGACGCTACAGCCAGAGCCCACCTCCCATGTCTCCATCCTGCTCCAGTTTGGGCTGTGCAAATGGAGGCTTGGGTGGGGTTTTGGGAGGTGCACTACATGGGGAGCCCCGCCACCACCCTGCAGTGGGGCCCAGAGGTGCCTGCCCCCATCCCACTGGGCACCGGATCCAGGGCTGTCTCGGGAGCCCGTGGTGGGGCCACACTCTAAAGCACTGGCTGTCCACCTGCTTGGAACCACCGGGCCACTTTTGAAAATATCCAGAAAATATTCAGATTCTCTCGGCCCTCGGTTCCTTCTGGTTTGAACGCTCTTCCTCCTGCTCCTCCCAGGTGCCTTCCTTCCCACTCAGCTCTCAGAAACAAGAGGCCGTCCCTGCAGAGAATGCAGCCCCTCCACCTCCCTTCTGGATTTCCGTGCACCCCCTTCTGCCCACTGCTCTCCAGGTACATCCTCCCACATGCAGAGGATGGCGCTGGGCACTGACTGATCAATATATGTGACTGGACGGATGCACGAGTGACTGGATGACACCTCCCGCTCCCCAAGGATTGCTGGGAAGGTGGAGGGCCAGGGGAGGGAGGCATGAATCTGCAGTGGCTTCAGAGTTCCGGGAGGTAGAACTTTCCCCAGGCGATGATACTCAAGTGCAGCTGTGGGGAACAGACAAGGGGATTGATGCAGGTGAGTGGCTGGAAGTGAGAGATAGGAAAGGAGCAGCAGAGGGCCCGAGGCGCTGGGGCAGGCAGGAGGTGGGAGAGTAGGGTTTCAGTGGGGCTGTTCTCAGAGAGCAGATGCCGGCGTTATCATACAGCAAAATGAGAAAGTGCGATTCTCCTGCCTCAGCCTCCTGAGTAGCTGAGATTACAGGTGTGCGCCCCCACACCGGGCTAATTTTTGTATTTTTAGTATAGCCAGGGTTTCACCATGTTGACCCAGGCTGGTCTCAAACTCCTGACCTCAGGTGATCCACCTGCCTCAGCCCCCCAAAGTGCTGGGATTACAGGCATGAGCCACCATGCCTTGACTTTTTTCTTTTTGAGACACGGTGTCACTCTATCACCCAGGCTGGAGTGCAGAGGTCTAATCAACACTCACTGCATCCTTGACCTCCTGGACTCAAGTGATCTTCCCAGCCTCCCAAGTAGCTGGGACTACAGGTGCTCACCAGTGCATCCAGCTCATTTTGTATTTTTTGTAGAGACCAGGTCTCACTATGTTGCTCAGGCTGGTCTCAAATGCCTGGGCTCAAGTAATCCTCCCACCCCAGCCTCCCAAAGCACTGGGATTACAGGAGTGAGCCACCACACCTGGCTCATAGTTACTTCTCGGATACTGACTTTCACAGATATTGCAGGATTACTGTGAGCTCCTGGTCCATGCCTAGAAATGAGGTTACTCTATAGTTTAACGTTCCGGAATTATTTAATTTAAACCTTATTACTTGTGGACTACTTCTGTGGTCTGTTTGTAGCTTTTATTTTATTTTAAGACCAAATGTCGCTCTGTCACCCAGGCTGGAGTACAGTGGCATTATCTCGGCTCACTGCAGCCTCTGCCTCCCAGGTTCAAGCAATTCTCTTGCCTCAGCCTCCCAAGTAGCTGGGATTACAGGCACGAACCAACACACTCAACTAATTTTTGTATTTTTGGTAGAGAGAGGGTTTCACTATGTTGGTCAGGCTGGTCTCGACCTCCCGGCCTCAAGTGATCCACCCACCTTGGCCTCCCAAATGCAAGCCACTGTGCCCAGCCTGTTTGCACCTTTTAATTTTACATTGTTTTATTAAAATTCATTTCATCTTTTTAAAACCCAACACAAAGAATACAAATACAAACATCCCGTTTAGTAAGGAGCAGCTTGGGTCTTTTTAAGATCTCACATGGTGGCACCATATGAATTTGGAACACAGGTGCTTTCAGCCTCAGGTTAACAAGAAAAAAGCACCCCCGGAGCTATGCAGACCTGGAGTTGGGATGTGACTGCCCCAGGAGACAGAGGTTTCAGACACCTGAGCACCATGACCCCTCGCCTTTGGCTTCTGATTAGATTCGGCCAGTGGGGAGCAAAGGCAGAAGACGAGGCGGGAGGACAGAAGCTGGGACTTCTGCTCTCACGGCCTGCCCGAGGCTCTGGAGGCACTGTTAGCAGAGACCAGACTCCTGTACGGTCCCAGTGCCTGAAGAGTGGGCCCCCCAAGCTTCTCAGTTTCCCTGGGGGATCCCAACTCTCCGGGGCCTGGTGACAGCTCTTCCTCCCCGTGTCCCTCTAGGCTTGGGGGTGGTGGCAGTTGCTATGGTTGCCCATCCTAGGCTCTTCCATCGTCTGCGCTGTGCCACCAATTCCCACACTCAGTGTCTCCTACTCAAAACACCTGGAGAGGGCTGGGCGAGGTAGCTCACGCCTGCAGTCCCAGCACTTTGGGAGGCCAAGGAGGATCACTTGAGCTCAGGAGTTCAAGACCAGCCTGAGCAGCATACTGAGACCCCCATCTCTACAGAAAATTTCAAAAATTAGCCTGGTGTGGTGGTGCACACCTGTAGCCCCAGCTACTCAGGGGGCTAAGGTGGGAGAATTGCTTGAGCCCAGGAGGATGAGGCAGCAGTGAGCCAAGATTGCACCACTGCACTCCAGCCTGGATGACAAAGTGAGACCTTCACAAAAAAAAAAAAAAAAAAAAGCCCTTTAGCGCATTAAACCCTGACTGATACATCCCTCTCCAGAAAGGATGTGGGGTTTTTTGTTTGCTTGTTGTGGGCTTTTTTTTCTGAGACAGAGTCTCGCCCTTTCACCCAGGCTGGAGTGCAGTGGCGCCATCTCAGCTCACTACAACCTCCGCCTCCCGGGTTCAAGCAATTCTCCTGCCTCAACCTGCCAAGTAACTGGGATTACAGGAGTGTGCCCACCACACCCTGCTAATTTTTTGTATTTTTAGTAGAGATGGGGTTGCACTATGCTGGCCAAGCTTGCTCCGAACTCCTGACATCGTGATCCACCCACCTCGGCCTCCCAAAGTGTTGGGATTACAGGCATGAGCCACCGCGCCCCACCAGAAAGGATGTTTTTTAGGTGGCTTATGGAGCTGCTCTTGGGGAGCCTGGAGACTACCTAAGAGGCTGACATGGCCCAGATAAATGCACCAGTGTGACTTGCGGGACAGAGATCTGAGCAGGGCCAGCACCCCCGACAACCCATCCAGGCTGCCACAGGGCGCAGCCACAGCCCCAGGAAGGAGCAGCCAGATCCCCTCTCACTGTCTGCCAATTTTCCATATAATAAGGCTTTACTTTCAGTTCTCATTATGAAAATCATCGATGTTCCTTGCAGGAAATCAAGCAAAATAGAATAAATGCTACTCTCAACTGGAACTCCCTGAAACAAACTCATAGAATATTGTGACCTGCATTACAGTGACACAGTAGCAAGCTGGGCAGCCCCCGCGATTCACTGAACACCACTTCCCCGCATGGATGCGAGTCCACAGTATGTTAAACATTAAAGCCAGTGGGGTTGACGATCAGCGAGGCTGGCTCACAGGATGTTGGGAGGTCCCCAGGTTGGGGTGCGCCAAGGGCTCTGCCCAGTGCCTGGCACAGCAAATGTCTAGGTGGCTGCTGCTTTCCACTGAGACTTGAGGCTTCCGAGAGTTGGGGGCAAGGGGCTCACCCAGAGCTGAAGACCCCAGCCCATTCCTGTGCGTGGGGTCCAGGCGCCTTAAGAGGACCGTGGGCCAGGGAGCCAGGCCGGGCCGGGTTTGGATCCCCATGTGTCCTCATCGCCGTGTGGCCCAGCTGGAAAGCACAGTCAATCATGTCTGGGAATTGTGAAAATTGTGTGAAGTGTCTGCACACAGCAGGTCCTCAGTAAAGGTTTGTTGAGTTCGTAAATGAATGAGTGACCCGCATTCACCGTTGCCCGTGAGTTCTGGCTGTGTCCTGGGCCCGGTGCCCCTGCAGCTTCTCACTTTGCCTCTCCGAGGAGCCAGGGTGGGTCCAGGGCCTCGGGGCCAAGGCCTGGGGCAGCTACTTCCTCAGGAGGGCAGAGATAGGGGCAGGGGGACGTTCACATGCTCTGAGCGCCTACTGAGCACCAGGCACTTCACCCTTGCGGCAGCTCTGTGAGGCAGGCAGAGTCAGCCCCATTTTACAGCTGGAGAAATCGAGCCCCAGTGAGGGGATGTGACTTGCTCAAAGTCACTCGTGGGCAGGTGAGGCAGCAAGATGCTCACGGGCAGGTCTGAGGCCCTGTGAGCCAGGCTCAGGGGTATGTATCTAAGAAGTGAGGGAATGAATGAATGAATGATTCCACCTGATGGCATGCTCGTGTCCAGCCCACGCTCCTGTCCTGGCGTTTAGCATGAGGGAGTGAATGAATGAATGAATGAATGAATGAATGATTCCACCTGATACTATGCTCGTGCCCAGCCCACAGTCCTGTCCTGGAGTCTGGTTGGTAGCTCTGAGACCCCTCCAGAGGGGCAGAGGCACTTGGAATGGTCACAGTTCCGGGCCCATGTGCATGGAATGACTTGTTTCGGCCTCACAATCACTTGAGTATGTACTTCTTACACATCCCCATTTTGTAGATGGGAAGGCAGAGGCACGGGGGTTAAGACACTAACCTAGGTCACATGGGTAAGTGACAGGACCAGGATTTGAGCCTCGATCTCACACTTGACGCCCTCCGTGCCGGGTGCTGAGCTAAGTGCTCACCAAACCCTGTCATTTACCCACAGACACCCCGGAACTATAGTCAACCCCATTCTCACACGGGAACACCAAGGCCCAAAGAGGGGAAGCATCAGCCCAGCGAGAAGGAGTCATGGCAGGCAGGTTGAGGGCTATCTGGCCCAGAGCCTGGAGCCCTGAGCTCCCCTCCCCCACCCCACTTGGCTGGCCTGGGCCTCGGCAGAGCCCCAACCCCAGAACTGGCTCCCAGAGTGAGTCCCCCTGGTTTACGCTGGGCTCCCCGTTTACACTGGGCTCCCCCCAACAAGGACGGGACTCCCAGAACCCACTGAGCCTCTGGATCTTTAAGGAGCAGTGAGGGGCACCTGAGCCAGAGTGGGGAGCGCCCAGCCCAGCTGGGAGGTGCATGGCATCTCAGGCGGGGAAGCCTGACTCCTGGGGCAGGCTAGAAGCTCTATCCCAGGACAGGCCTCTTTGGAGGCTCTTCCCAGGTTGCATTCATGACAAGTTTAGCCCCTGTGAGTTTCAGGGAATGCCTTGACAGCTCCCTGGCCAGGGAGGGGGCCCTTGGGATCCTGAAACACCCCTCCCACTTGCCAGTCCCTGCCAAGGTGGGTCTCTGATCTGCTGTGTGGCCTTAGATCAGTGGTTGCCATCTCTGGGCCTCGCTCCCAGCTGACAGCTACAGGCTCAGCCCCCGCCCAGCCCTGCCTGGCACCCGCTCGATCTGGCTGAGCTCCAGAGAGCACCAGGGCAGGGCTGTCACATGCTGAGCCACGTGACTGGCAGCGGCTGGGGGCTCCATCCCACACAGAGGACAGGGGCTCTACAGCCACTCGCCCCCACCTTAACTAGCTACATCCTCACGGGTCACCAGTGTGGGCGTGGCCCAGAAGACTTCACTGCCCTTCCAGGTAGGCAGGGAGCTGGTGGGTGGGGGCCATGATGAGCACCTCCCAGGTGCCAGGTCGGCCCAGAGGCCCTAGGGCCAGGAGCCAGGGAGACCCAGGGCACCAGGGAGACAGCAGCAGCACTGGGCCCAGGAAGGGGTGTAAAGGAGGCTCCTCCCCACACCTGTCACCCTGTCCCCTGCCTGTCCACACCCACAGCAGCTTGGACATCAACCCCCCAGCGTGCTGGCTTTGACAGGTGTACCCAGGGTGGGCTGGGGGCAGGCAGGGACAGGCCTCTGCACAGCTGTGGCACCTGAGGGGGATCAGGACTACAGGAACCAGCAAGGTGACACGTGGCATCACGATCACCATCCTAAGCAGAGAGGGCGGCACTCCTCCCAGGAGGCAGAGGGGACATCTGGGATGGGTGCAGCTCCAGGTCTGGAGCAGGAAATCCTGCCACGCACACCCTCAGGTTCACATCCCACCCCCGCTCTGGGCCCCCGCTTCCTCATTTGTAAAATGTTGGCTCTAGGGGATGACAGGCTGTGTGACTGGGGTGACCCATCGGGTGGTGTGGAGGGACAGGGAAACACAGGGTGCTGGGAGATGGAGCAGGCACGAGGTGTGCTTCCTGAGATGGTATTTCTAGACTTCAGCCGTCTTTGGGTCTGACCTCTTTGTTTTGCAGAAGGGGAAACTGAGTCTTGGGTAGAGGAGTCATCGAGGGAAGGCAGGGAGTGGGGGATAGAGACTTCCTTGCTATTCCGGGCCACAGAATGTAACATTCCACATGACATTTAATATAAAATAATAATAATTCCCACCCCACACTGGGATTCCCAGGGCCACTGCCCCAGGCTGCCCTCCTCAGGCTGGCCCCTCAGTTCAGAGCTCAGCCCTGCTGTGTGGCTCTAGCCTGCTGCCCTCTGGGTGTTGGTTCCTTCTCTGTGGTCTGGGAGGGGATGTCGAGGCCCCTGAGGAGGCAGTGGTGAAATCTCGGCTTGCAGCCTCCAGCCCGCCCAGAGCCAGAGTCAGGCAGGAGGCCAGGGCAGCTCCGCCCCAGGGGCCGGCCCTTGGACATTTCTTAAGGGCAGGGCCGCCAGGCAGAGCAGGAGAGCCGGGAGGAAGGGCAGCTTGGCAGAGCCTCAGGTACGGTATCCCGGGGAGGCTGGGGCTGTGGGGGCCAGCAGCCGGGGCGGAGTCCACCTCAGCAGTCCGGGTTGCAGTAGCCCAGGCCGGCCTAGCCACGGGCAGCTGCGCTCAGGCGCCGCCGTGTCCCGGCTGCGCTCATCAGCCTGCCTGCTGGGGGAGAAATCGGAAGGAGGAGAGGCAGGGCTGGGGAGCGGCAGCGGGTCTCAGGCACCCCACTGGCCAGCAGGCACCCTTCTGTTGTCTGAGCTGGGCTGCCATGGCCTCCTCTTCCTGGGATTCTCGGACACCCTCCGAGGTAACCAAGGGACTGGCTCTGGGCCTAGCTGCCCCAGGAAGGAATGTGCGCCCCTTCCCTGCGGGGGTTCAAGTGTCTCTTTCAGCACCAGCTGTTTCCTGGGCACCAGCATGCATGCGCAGTGCTGATGCAGGGATGCGGCCATGAGTGACTCTGGAAAAGAATCATTCTTAGCAATGGACTTTGCCAGGGCCCAAGGAAGGAGAGGCCAGCCTGCCCCGCCCCGCCTGCAGGAGGCACTTCTCATCCCAGGAACCGTGCCTGGGGCTGGGTTGGCCTAAGCCACAAGCGGATGTGCTGATCCCTGGTTCCCCAAGGACCGCATGGAAGGGAGGGGCTGCTGAGCTTTGCAAGACCTCATGAAAATCCAGCTTAAGGCCATCAAAAGACAAAATGACAGCACATTTAGTTCTAGATCAAAATGGCTTTTATTCATGATTCGTGAATCCCGGCTGCCTCCATTCCACAAAATTGAATGAGAGCTCCCACCGGGCAATGGCAGAACAGGGGTTTCGTAAGGCAGGAAGGAGGAAACAGAAAAATAGGGAACACCCAACCACCTAACACTGGGTCACAGCAGACTGCTCTTTTCTAAGGGCTAAGGCAGAGGGGACTTCCTGATGAGGCTGGCTCCAGTGAAACTGACCTGTTGTTTTGGGATCTATCTGCTTCCTTAAAGCTTCCGTTTGATGATGTGGCATTTAGCATGAGTGACTCCATTTTGGCTTGGTCCGATCTGTTGGGGCCTAGTGCAGGAACTCAGTTCAAAACAACAGCCTCTCATCGTTCTTGTTTAACGAAGCTAAAGTGCAGGAGGTTAGAATTGGAGATCCTACAGTGTTGGGCCTGAGGGACCACTGAAGCTGACCTAGTGATTCCCGCCTTCTGGCTGCCCTGAAGGGGGTCCCCAGGCCCTCCGCCCACTATGTTCAGTCCCGCTGTCAGCACATCCCTGTCCCCAGCTGGGTCTCAGGGTGATGTCCTTGTCTCCCCAACACCTGCCCTGGATCGAGGCCACTGCAGGCCCCTGCCCAGGGGTCTCCTCCCCCAGCACTCCCCTGCTACCTTCGTCCTCCATGGATACTGAGCACTTCCCGGGGTCCCGGCGCTTGAATGCTCCCGACAGTGGCATGGGTGCCACAGGCACTGCCCCATTTTACAGATGGGAAAAGTGAGTACACTCCCCACTCACACACGCGGCTGCTGCGGTTTGAACCCAGGTCACTGGGCGCCCAGACCATGCCATGCTGGGCGGACGCTCTTAGAAGGCCCATGGTATAGATGCGGAAACAGACAAAGCATGAGAGAACGGGCAGAGTGTCCTGAATCCGACCCACTTGATGGGCCAGGGTGTGAACGAGCAGGGCCTCCCTGCCCAGGGACGGTCCCTCAACAGGGCCCTGCTGGGAGGCTGGGGGCAGGGCCTTGGGCACCATTCACCCCTGGGATGTGTCCGCCCCATTCCTCCCCACTCTGTTCCTGGAGCCTGTGGGCACCCTTGGCGAGCACCCAGGCTGGCACAGTACCTGGCACGTGGGTGCCTGAGTATTGAGACCCATGGCCTTCAGGGGAAGTGGCTGGTCCTGCCCCGGCCCCCAAGCCAGAGGAAACAGAGCCGCTGTCTTCATCACCAAATGATGTGGCAACTCCCCCCACCCAGAAGCTGCAAGTCTGGGCCACATGCCCCTCAGCCTGCGATGGGGAGCCACACCCAGAGACCTTTGGGCCCGTCAGCCCCTGAACCTCAGTGGCTCTGTGTCAGGAGGCAAGAGGCAATCTCAGACCCCCCAACCCAGCACGGTGGGGAGCAGCCGCAGTGGTGAGGATGGGAGGTCGAGGAAATGGAATCCAAACAGCTCCAGACCTCCCCCTCGAAGGCACCCCTCCCACAGCCCGCCTGCCGGCGTCCATCGGCCCTGAGTCTGATGTCCAGGCCCCAGGCCAGAGCACCCTTTCCACCAAGGACTTGACTGCCCGTCCCCAGGGGACTGTGAGGGAGGTGGGAGTCGGGGCGGGTAGGCTTCTGCTCCTCTGGATTTGGGTTTTCCAGTGTGAGGAGCTGGGTGCCATCAGGCAAGCTCTAGCCCTCTCTGAGCCTCAGCCTCCATCTCCTTCAGTGGGGTGAATAGCGGCCCCCTCGCTGGGCGGCCATGGTGCTGAAATGGGTGAGGGCGGCACGGATCTTACAGGCAACTTCCTTATGACCTCACACTGTATGAGAGGCACCGAGGGGGTGGGCTTGGGGGCCCCCCAGTGCCTGATTCAGGGGTTCCCTATTCTGTGTGCCCACAGTGGCTGCCCAGTGCCCTCGGGAGGTCACAGGCCCAGGGTTCCCCTGATCTCAGGCCAAAGGTGGCCTTGGCTTCTCTGCTTGCTGGGGTCCAGCCCAGCTCCCCACCCACTCTGGGCAGTCCCTAGGGGCCTCGGTCCAGAGTGAGTGACCTGTAGGGGCCATGCCAGGGCTGGTTGCCCTGTGGGAGAGATGTGTCCTGCAGCCCTGGCGAGTTGGTCTCACTGTTGCTAGGAGGGTTGCTGGCTGTTCCATGCAGAACTCCATCCCCAGCAGAGCTCCCAGCCCACAGTCCACCATTCACGTTACATGCCTTGCATTTTTGTGGTTTCTGCAGCGGCTCTTACAAAAGGCGAGAGAGGTCCAGGCGAGGAAGGTGAGGGCAGAACGGAGAAGGGCCTGTGGGGTGCGGAGTTGGGGGAGATAAATATTTGCAGGCTGCTTAGCAAAACACCCAGAGCTGCCGTTTGTCGAGTACTTTCTGTGGGCACGACGGCAAATGTTTTATGCAGCGTGATGTCATTCACTCCTCACAATGACACCCGATGCCATTAGCACCCTCATTTCACAGACGAGGAAACTGAGGCAGAGAAGGCGAGTGACTTGCCCACGGTCACACAACTGGTAAGAGGCAGAGCCTGGAGATAGGCCTGATGGTGGCCCGAGAGGCATGTTCTTGGCTCCTGGTCTCAGTCCTGTTCCTGTGACGGGCCACCCCTCCGGGGACCATGGGGCCATCTTGCAGGCCGGATAGGTCCCGCCCTCCAGGTAGCCACTTCACAACCACCCGCAGCCTTGCGCTCACCGAAGCTGGGCCCTGGACTCAGAACCGACACTGTGGTCTCATCGTCAGCTGGCAGGTGCCATCATTATGCCCCTAACATGAGGGGCTTTGGGCACTAGGTCTCGAATAAGTAGGTACAGAGGGGCCTGCCTCCCAGTCTAATAGGGGGAAATGAGGGGGATGTGGACAGGGTTGGGAAGGTGGGTAAAGTGTAACCAGATGTTTATCACATGGCACAACTCAGAACAGTAGGGAGCAGAGTCAAGGGACCACGGTGACGATGGATGGGGGCATAATCTGGGTGGGCTGCCTGGAGGAAGCATCAGCCAAGCTGAGTTCTGGAGGAAAGGAACTCAGAGCAGGAAGGAAGAAAGGATCCCCACGGATCTTTGGCACCAGGCCGAGGAACGAGTGCGTCAGAGTGCTCCTCCGATGAACTTGAAGTAAACAGGCAGGGCTCGGGGGAATGTCTGGGCCCCTACCCTGCCTGCCAGCCCTGGCTGACACCAGCACGGAGGCAGAAACACCCTCTCCCCACGATCCTCTCCCTACTGCTGTTTTCACCTCCCAGGACCACAGCCCTGGCAGGGTGGGCAGCAGGGCCTCCAGGAGGCCTGAGGTGTTCACCCTCTCCTCCTGCGGAAGCTGAGGCACCAGGAGAGGAGGCTACTGCCCACTGGCCTGGCCTCCCTGGGCAGTGCCCCCAGGCTGGGGATAGGGGAAGGCAGAGAATTCTGAGTCTAGAGTGCTCCAAGGTGGTGGCCATGGTGGCAGTGGGTGGGACACCTCGTCTACTCATCAAGCTCCTGTTTACTCCATTCAGGCTGGCAGGAGTGAGGCCGCCCCGCCTCCAGGAGGGGCATCAGGGCAGGGCAGAGGCCATGGCTTGGAGTTAATTTCTGTGTGACAGGAAGAAGTGTGGCCCTCTGCCTGCCTGTTCACTCTTGGGGGTGTCCCCAAGCCCATACCCAGTCCTGTGGCCACCCCCAGGTCCATGGCAGAGGGGAGTGGTGCAGAGGTCTTCACGTGTGTCTGGGAGTGTCCCCTGTTGGCGGTAGGGGGTCACAGGCAGCCCCTGTCCCCGTGGGGTCGTCTGAGTGGATCCCTGTGTGTGTATGAGGTAGGGGTGTCTGCAAGCCCCTGTGGGTGCAGGCAGGTTGGGGTGCGCAGACCCTGGGGCGGCTGGGTGGTTCCCCGTGAAGAAGGGGCAGCCCTGGCCACCCAGTTCACACCACCCTGTCTGGCAGGATGGACCCATTCGAGGACACTCTGCGGCGGCTGCGGGAAACCTTCCATGCAGGGCACACGCGGCCGGCCGAGTTCCGGGCTGCACAGCTCCGGGGACTGGGCCGCTTCCTGCAGGACAACAAGCAGCTTCTGTATGACGCACTGGCCCAGGACCTGCACAAGGTGGGCTTGGGTCGGGGCATGAGAGCGTGCACCGGGCAGGGGGGAATGGGGGACAGCTGGGACAGAGGGGGATGAAGACAGCCACGCCCTCCATGGGCTCAAAGCAGCTCCTCTCCCAGGCCAGAGCCGCTCCTCCCCACCATTCATCCAGTCATTCATGTCTATATTCATGCAGCAACTATTTATTGAGCACCTACTATGTGCCAAGTACTGCTGTAGGCTCTGGGGATACAGCAGAGGATAAAATCAAGTTCTCATGCCTATGAAGGTGACCTTCTGTCGGAGACAATAAAACAGCAAATAAATAATTGCACAGCAAGACTGGCTCGCACCTGTAATCCCAGCACTTTGGGAGGCCGAGGTGGGTGGATCATCTGAGGTCAGGAGTTCGAGGTCAGCCTGACCAACATGGAGAAACCCCGTCTCTACTAATACAAAAAAAATTAGCTGGGCATGGTGGCGCATGCCTGTAATCCCAGCTACTCAGGAGGCTGAGGCAGGAGAATTACCTGAACCCAGGAGGCGGAGGTTGCGATGAGCTGAAATCGCGCCATTGCACTCCAGCCTGGGTAACAAGAGCGAAACTCCGTCTCAAAAAAAAATAAAAAATAAATAAATAAATAAATAAAAATAATAAAAATAATAATAATTACACAGCAGGTTGGGTTGAAATACGTGCCCTGGAGACAGGGTGAAGGAGAGAAAGGGGGCCAGGATCAGGGTGCTGTTTTATTTGTGGGGGTCAGGGAAGGTTTCTCTGAGAAGGGGGCTTTAGAGACATGAAGCGGGAGGGGGAGGCTCGCCAAGGCCGCTGGGGAGATGGCAGCGGGCACAGCACGTGCAAAGGCCCTGAGGTAGGAGCTGTTGGGCATTTCTGTTTGAGGAGCAGCAAGGAGGCCAGCGTGGCTGGGGGCGGTGGAGAGGCAGACACAGCAGGGCCATGGGCCACACTGTGTAGGGCCTCGTGGGCTGTGAGGCCTTGGGCTTCCCTCTGGGTACAGCAGGCATTGAGGCCACTGTCTGGACCCTGGAGGCCTGGGGGCTCAGCCCCTCCCAATCCCAGCAATAGCCAAGGCAGAACCCCGAGAAACACACTTTACCCAGCCCCTCACCCAGCAGGGCCATGCACCTGCCTCCCTGCTTCAGGACATCCGTCCAGGGGCTGCCCCAGGCTCCTGTTCTCTGGATAAAATGTCCCCTGCCTTTGCCTGGAAGGCCACAGTGTCCAGACCCTCCCCCAACCTGCTGGGCTCCCTGGGGACTGGCTCCCCCGCCACCACTGAGCCTCTGCCACTGGCTGCCTGCCGGCCTCCGTGAGACTTGACCTGACTGGTCCCTTTTCTCACTTTGGTTCAGAGTCCGCCTCCTGCCTTCCCATCCCAGCTGCAGGAGCGGGGCCCTTCAAAAGGAGCAGCAGCGCAGAACATTCAACCCTGTCCCTCCCTCTGGCCCCGGCCAGCCCGCCGTCCCCACCCTAGCAGGCAGCATCTGCCCACATGCACCCTCTCAGTTAACCCCCAGCTGAATTTGGTTGGGCAGCTACACCCAGTGGCTCCCAGAGGAGGCTCAGAGAGAGCGCATTCTTGCCCAAGGGCACGCAGCCAGGAGGAGCAGAGCCGGAGTTTGAACCTGGCTTAAAATAGGCCAGTCTCCCAAAGTCAGGTCCCAGGTGACCTAGGAGGTATGGCGGGCAGGCCACCAGGCTCGTAGGGCCAGAGCACAGGCTGTGGGAAAGTTGGTGTGGAAGGCACCGTGACCCAGCCTCACGGGCTGGGAGGAGCTCGCGGGCATGCCGTCTCTTCCCTCTTGGGGCTCGGTGGAGCCTGGCCTGGCCCCTGGTTCACTGAGTGACTTCAGGCAGGGCATCTCTTTCTCTGGGCTTCGCTGGTCCTCTGACCCATCCAGCACTCCGCTGGCCTGTCCCCCTCTGCCCTGACACAGGAGAGCCTGCACCCCATAACCTCAGGTGCTGGCTCAGGCAGGGAGACAGCCTGGCCCCGGTGTCCCCATCCCTGTTCTCACCTTCACATGGACTGACGGCTGCCTGGCTGGTCTCACCCCCAGGGGTGCAGAGGGCAGGGCACACTGGCCAAGAGCAGGACAGCATCCCTGTTGATCTGGGTCTCCTCACTCCTGCTTAGAAGCCTGACAGTGGCCCTGGCCCCTGGGCTGTGGGAACTGACAGCATTTACCCAGGGGTGGCTGTGCCAGTGTCCCCTGCAGGCCAATCTCCACCTGCGCTTTGGGAGGCTGAGGTGGGAGGATTCCTTGAAGCCAGGAGTTCAAGATCCACCTGGGCGGCATAGCAAGACCATGTCTCTGCAAAAAATCAAAAATTCACAATGTTTTTAAATTAAAATTTTTTTAAAAACACCCTAAGTCAGATCCATCCCTGCTCGTCCCAGGAGCCCTGGCCCCTCACCTCGCCCACTCTGCTTCTTACTGAGCTGGAGCGGGGCAAGCTCACAGCCACCTCGGGGGCTTTGCAGCTGCCAGGGCCTCTGCCCACAGCATCCCGCCTCCTGGTACCCACGGCTTGCTCCTTCCTTGCTTCAGGTCACTGCTCAAATGTCACCACCACCCAGAGACCTGGACTTGGTAAAAACAGCACACACACACACTCATGTGGATGAACACATGTGCACAGCTGCGCATGCCTGCAGACACCCTCCAGCAGTGTCCACCCCACCCTGCTCTGTGCTTCCCCGGCACAGCCGAGTCCTAATGGAGCCGTCCCTGTTCTCAGCTTCACGTGGACCGACTGTACCCTGCGAGGTCGGTGTCAGGGCAGGTCTCTCTGTTTTGCACAGAGACGGCACCTCACACAGGAAGCTCGTGCTGAACATGGAGTGAGTGAGTGAATGAACGAATGAATGAATGAATGAGAAATGGAAGCAGGCCCTGCCTGGAGGAGGCTATGGCCTCCTGCTGACGCTGGGAACCCTGGCCCGTCCTGACCCCACCCACTTCCTGCAGTCGGCCTTCGAGTCAGAGGTGTCTGAGGTCGCCATCAGCCAGGGCGAAGTCACCCTGGCCCTCAGGAACCTCCGGGCCTGGATGAAGGATGAGCATGTGCCCAAGAACCTGGTGAGCCAGCCAGGCTGAGGCGGGTCGGGGCTCAGGGGAAATTTGCTTCCCCAGGCTAGCCCCTCTGGGTGGGGGTGGCTGCCGAGGGGCCGGGGTGCTGAGTACCTAATGTTCACCCCCGGCTCCCGGCCCAGGCCACACAGCTGGACTCAGCCTTCATCCGGAAGGAGCCCTTTGGCCTGGTCCTCATCATCGCACCCTGGAACTACCCCCTGAACCTGACGCTGGTGCCCCTGGTGGGTGCCCTCGCTGCAGGTGAGAGCTAGGCTGCCCCTTCCGGCCTCAGGGCCACCCATGGATCCCGGGAGGACATGGGAAACTGGCCCAGGTGGCAGAGAAGGACTGTCTGGTTCACCGTCCCCGGGCTGTGTGGCCCTGGGCCCGTCATGTCACCTCTCTGAACTAGGTTCTGTGTCTGAAAGTGGGGGAGGCCAGGAGCAGGCTGTGCCTCCCCAGCTCTCTTCCCGCGCCGCCCTGCAGGGAACTGTGTGGTGCTGAAGCCGTCGGAGATTAGCAAGAGCATAGAGAAGGTTCTGGCTGAGGAGCTGCCCCGATACCTGGACCAGGTGAGCAGGGCTGCTGGGCAGATGGAGCAGGAGCAGGCAGGCCTCGAGGGTCGGTGAGACCCAAGTCTCGCACTCAATCCTGCCTCTTCTGATTTGTAAACTTGGCCAAGTCACCGCCCCTCAGCCTCAGTTTCCCTCTTGAGGAGCAGCAAGGGCAGCCTGTTGCCCAGGGGTCCTGTGTCTACCTCCGCCTGGCCCTGGCATCAGCTCCTGCAGTGCCAGCCAGACTGCCAACGCCAGACACCCTTGGGGAGCTCTCTGCCCCCCACTTTGCCTCCGTGTAGCCCTCCTAGAGCCCTGGCTGGGTCAGGCCTGGCGGGGCAGAGGCAGGGCAGGGTCCGGTGGGGCAGGCTGCTCCTTGGGCTCTCAGAGCTGGGGTCCCAGAGGGATCCTCACCTCCTGCCTTGCAGAGCTGCTTTGCCGTGGTGCTGGGCGGGCCCCAGGAGACGGGGCAGCTGCTGGAGCACAGGTTCGACTACATCTTCTTCACAGGTGAGGCTGGGACGAGGGCCGGGACAGGTGGGGGTCAGGGAGGACAGCCGCAGGCTCGGGGCTGGGGTCCCTAACTCTGGGAGTCCAAAAGGGAGACTGAATTCTCCTCTCTCTCTGGACCAGGATGGGAGCAGTCCTGGACCCCCAGGACCCCTTAGGAAGGGATGGAGTCCCACATCCAGGGCCATCCCACCATGCCATCCACAGCCTCAGGAACCACAGCCTCTGCCCACACTGCCCCCAGGCCCTTAGTCACCACCCTACTGGTGCCCGCAGCCCTCTCTGCAGGCAGATGAGGGACTGGGGCTCAGCATCCTGCCCGGGGTCACCTGCTGGCCGGGATGGGGCAGGCTGGAATGTACACAGAAGCCCTGGTGAAATCCACGCCAGAGGTCGCTCTTTTTTTTTTTTTTTTTTTTTTTGAGACAGTGGCACGATCTCAGCTCACTGCAACCTCCGCCTCCCGGTTCAAGTGATTCTTATGCCTCAGCTTCCCAAGTAGCTGGGATTACAGGCATGTACCACCACACCCAGCTAATTTTTTTGTATTTTTAGTAAAGACGGGGTCTCACTATGTTGCCTGAGCTGGTCTCAAACTCTTGGCCTCAAGCAATCCTCCTGCCTTGGCCTCCTAAAGTGCTGGGATCACAGGCAGGAGCCACCGCACCTGGCCTCGAGTTTTTGAGCTAATGAGGGACAGAAGGAGCAGGAGGAAGACAGAGGTGCTGAGAGGCGAGGCTGTGCCTTGCAGGTGGAGGGAATCGTGGGGAAGGGCCTGGAGGACAGACCGGCCCACTTCCCAGCAAAGGCAGAAGGAGCCCCAGGAAGCACTGTGCCCAGGAGGGGCAGGGGTGAGAGTAGAGAAGGGACAGTGGCTCCTGCCGGCTTTAATCCTTGACCACAAGCGGGAGAAGTGCCAGGGCCATCCCCACGGCTGCAGCAGCGTAGGCCCTGAGCGAGGTCTGGAGAGGAGGCCTTGCGGCCCAGTCAGGGCTAGGGCAGAGAGGCTGAGTGCACGGGGGAGACTGCTGGGCCCCCGGAGGCCAGCACAGAGGAGAGGTGAGGCCAAGCCAGGCCGGACGTGGGGACGCCTCAGCCTGGGCCAGGCCACCTCAAGGGTCAGAAAAAAAGGGCTGGGTGGTGGCAGAACTGCCAGGGTTAGGTTTAGAGAAGCGAGACCTGAATGCCACAGACTAAGAGCTGGACCCCAGCCTTGGGTGATAAAGGATCCCCGAAGGTTCTGGAGAAGGGTTTTATGCAGCATTTTGCAGCGTCCCCTGCAGGGTGAGCCAGGGTTAGAAGCAGAGGCGGGAGGAGCCGAGGGGCTTGGCTCAGCAGGGGGACCCTGAGGGCCGACAGCTGCATGCACCTTTCCCTCGAGACTCTGCACTTAGGGGCTGGTCCTGGGGAGGGATGAGCAGGCCCTGGGCTGCAGGGTAGCAGTGAGGGACAAGGAAAGGCAAGGTGAGGGCTGGCACCTGCCGACTCCATCACCTCTCCAGGGAGGAGCAGGGCCCCAGGCCTGGTCCAGGTCACTGAACAGCCACTCTGGTTTCCTTCCACGCCCAGGGAGCCCTCGCGTGGGCAAGATCGTCATGACCGCCGCTGCCAAGCACCTGACGCCTGTCACCCTGGAGCTGGGCGGCAAGAACCCCTGCTATGTGGACGACGACTGCGACCCCCAGATCGTGGCCAACCGCGTGGCCTGGTTCCGATACTTCAACGCCGGCCAGACCTGCGTGGCCCCTGACTACCTCCTGTGCAGCCCTGAGATGCAGGAGAGGCTGCTGCCCGCCCTGCAGAGCACCATCACCCGTTTCTACGGTGACGACCCCCAGAGCTCCCCAGACCTGGGCCGCATCATCAACCAGAAACAGTTCCATCGGCTGCGGGCACTGCTGGGCTGCGGCCGCGTGGCCATCGGGGGCCAGAGCGATGAGCGCGATCGCTACATCGGTGAGTCCCACTGCCCCCGCCACAGCCCACGTGGGCCGAGACCCCTCCTCACTGGAGGGCCCACAGGTGGACCATGAATCTGGGCCCGCACCTGAAACCTGGCCCCGCACCTGAAACCTGGCCCCATTGCCAGAGCCCGGCCTTGAGCCACAGCTCCGGTGCCACTAATCTGTCTCTGTGCTTCTGAGCCTGTGGCCCCATGAGGCCAAACTGGTCCCTCAGCCCTGGATTCACTGAGCTCAGACCCCGGGCTCCAGGACCCACTGTGCTAAGATGAACTCCCATCCCACCACCGGCTGTCCTGAAAGGCCATGACCTCAGATTCTCTGAGCCCACGATCCCCGGGTTCCAAACTCCGATGGCCCCATCCTGAGCCCCCGGGTCTCCTGGGCCGTACAGCTCAGCAGCTCACGGGACACTGCGGCTCCAACATTCTTGGACGCTGTCACTTCATGAACTCCAAGGTTCTGAGATCCCATCACTCCTGACTGTGGGACCAAGGTCGGGGGATTCTCTGGGCCCCACCGGCCCTGGGCAGGCTGGGGAAGCCTAGGGTCCCTTCTAGGGGCTGTGGGGAGACTTTCTTCCCTAGGCACTCCAAATCCTGGAGCCCTGGGATGTCAGACCCCGGGATCCTGGCCTGGAGCCCTGGCCCTTGGCCCTGTCCCCACCGCTACCCCCACCCCTGGGGGCTGTCCTGACTGTGGCCCCGGGGCTGAGCCATCTCTCATGCCCCGCAGCCCCCACGGTGCTGGTGGACGTGCAGGAGACGGAGCCGGTGATGCAGGAGGAGATTTTCGGGCCCATCCTGCCCATCGTGAACGTGCGGGGCGTGGACGAAGCCATTGAGTTCATCAACCGGAGGGAGAAGCCCCTGGCCCTGTACGCCTTCTCCAACAGCAGCCAGGTGGGGGCGCGGCCAGGCTGGGCGGCGACAGGAGCCCGCAGTGGGCCGTACAAATGGTGGCAGCAGAGGGGCCACCAAAGTCCAGTGGCTTCAGGACTTTGGGATGGTGGTCCTCTGGACTCTGTCTCTGCCCACTGTCCTGGAAGCAGCCGAGCATCACCCACCCCAGCCCTGCTCCTAGTCTGGGCCCCACTCTCCTAGGCCTTCAGTAGGCGGCTTCCTGGGGTCTTCTCTAGGGTCCAGTGTTTCTTCCAGGTCAGCCCTGCCTTTGTTCTTCCTTACACATCTGGGCCTGTGGCTGCATGACCTGGCTCTGAAGGCACAGGCAACATGTCGGGGATGACCTGAATGTGCAGGTCTGAGAATGAGCCCTGATACCCGACCCCTGCTCAAGCTGCAGAGGTACCCTGGGAGCCCCAAGGGCAGAGTCCTCAGCTTAAAAAACACCAAGAGGTACCAGCGGTCCCTCCCCACCCTCCCCAGGCCCTCAGACAGCAAATCGATTCCCTCCACTTGAGCTTTTTTTGTTTGTTTGAGACAGAATCTCACTCTATCACCCAGGCTGGAGTGCAGTGGCTCAATCTCGGCTCACTGCAATCTCTGCCTCCTGGGTTCAAGCGATTCTCCTGCCTCAGCCTCATGTGTAGCTGGGATTACAGGCGTGTGCCACTATGCCCGACTATTTTTTTTTTTTGAGATGAACTTTCACTCTGTCGCCCAGGCTGGAGTGCAGTGGTGAAATCTTGGCTCATTGCAACCTTCACCTCCCGGGTTCAAGTGATTCTCCTGCCTCAGCCTCCCAAGTATGTGGGACTACTGGTGCCCACCACCACACTTGGCTAATTTTTTCTATTTTTAGTAGAGACAGGGTTTTACCATATTAGCCAGGCTGTTCTCAAACTCCTGACCTTGTGATCGGCCCACCTCGGCCTCCCAAAGTGCTGGAATTAACAGGCGTGAGCCACCACACCCAGCCCTATTTTTTGTATTTTTAGTAGAGATTGGGTTTCACCATGATGGCCAGGCTGGTCTCGAACTCCTGACCTCAGGTGATCTGCCTGCCTCGGCCTCCCAAAGCATTGGGATTACAGGCATGAGCCACTGTGCCCAGTCACTTGAACTCTTTTTAAATAAACTTTTTATTGACAAATACTTTTAGATTTACAGAAAAGTTGCCAAGATAGTACAGAGAGTTCCCGTGTGCCTCACATCTAATTTTTCCCATTTAACAGTGCTTAGATGGGTCAAAACTAAAAAAGTGATGGCAGGGCTGGGCGCGGTGGCTCACACCTATAATCCCGGCACTTTGGGAGGCTGAGGTGGGAGGATTGCTTGAGCCCAGGAGTTTGAGACCAGCCCTGGAAATACAGCAAAACCCCGTCTCTATAAAACATTTTAAAAAATTAGCTGCGCATAGTGGCACATACCTGTAGTGCCAGCTGCTCGGGAGGCTGAGGTGGGAGGATCTCCTGACCACAAAAAAAAACCAAACATGACAGCAGTGCATTACTATTAACTACACTCCAGGCTTTATTTGGATTTTGCCAGTTTTTCCATTGCCGTCCTCTTTCAGCCCCAGGATCCAAGCCAGGGTCCTACCTTGCATTAAGAAGCCTCTCAGCTTGAGGAGTGCTAGACAAGTCTCCTGTAGAACATCCCAGCCTAAGGTCATCTGGTGTATTTCTCATTATTAAAGAGTTACCAGTTTTAGGAGAGAATCCCACAGAGGTGAGCCTGCCTCTCACACCACATCAGGGGCACCTGAGATGCACACATGGCTGGTCAGGGTAACCTTCACTATGGGGTCGGGGCAGTGTCTGCCAGGGTCTCCCTGGGAAGCTACTATTGTTTGTTTATTATTTGGAGGCAAGTCTCTAAGGCTACCCCACCCTCACCAGGTGGGAGTAATTAAACTATGCTGCTCTATCATATTGTTATTATCTAGTTATTCTATACATTCTTTTCTTATTCCGTTTGTGGTTTAGTGGAATTCTGTTGTACTGCTGTCTAATATCTTTCTCTTCCTCCTTTGTATGATTGTTTTACAGGGCCTACGAGTTTTAGACTTTTGTGTGTATTATGGCAAATATCAACTTGTTTTTATGTTAAGATTCCTTTGAGCATTTCTTGCAGGACTGATCTAGTTGTGATAAATTCCCCCAGCCTTCGCTTGTCTGGGAAAGGCTCCATTTCTTCTTCATCTATGAAGTGTAGTCTTAGCTGGATATAGTATTCTTGGCTAGCAGCAGTATCTACATCTATTTCCTGGAATTTTGTAAGAAAGGTTCATCTCTTGAATTGTTTATTTAGGTCAGTACAGATTCAGGTATATTTATTTGACTCCAGGGGCTGTAATCCAAGGTCTTGTGGTTTGTCTGAGGCTCAGGCTTGGAAGCCCATGTTTCTGTAAAATGGCTCAGCCTCTTGGGTTGTGACCACCTCCTTCCCCTCTGGTAGCTACAAGCAGCTCCAGGCTCATCTTGTATTTCCCCTGCTCTAACTCCAGAAGCAGCCATTCCTCCAAGGAGCCCTGCTTCATCTGGATACTTTTACCTTTAGAAAACGCTACAGAGGTTTTTTGGCAGTGGAGTCATATGGCTTCACACTTTTCTGACCACTCAGCACTGGTCCCAGGACACACAGTCACATCTAAGATACAAGCCATGTATAAGGTGGCTTTCCCATACTACTCAGGATGCCCTCTGCTGCCTTCTGCTCCATCTCCTCCATCTGTTGCCACTGCCATTGTGGGTAATGCTGGTCTCATGGCCATGAAGTGACGCCTGAATCCACTGGGGGGAGTCCACTCTCCCCACATCAGACAAGCCCTGACCCAGCTGTAATCAGAGGCTCTCAGTGATTGCAACTAAATATGTTGAAGTTTTTGTGCAGCAACAATTTAGTGTCTACCAATCTTTTTTTCCTTTCAGTCTTCAAATAAGCCTACAGATTGAGGAATAAGGTCCTTTATTAAGTCAAGCAAGGGCCAAGCTTGTTTCTAAAGTGCAAATCTGACCACATCACTATGTCTTCATGTCCCTGTGCTCACACCACACAGCCCTTCAGCCTCCACTCTGCCTGGGGCGCCCTCTTTGCCTGAACAACTTCTGTCCCTCTCAAACCCTCCACTCAGCAGGCATATGACACCCCTCCCCTGGGATGCCTCCCTGCTGTCCAGCACTGCACCACTGCCACTGCGCCCTCCATGTCCCCAGGCAACACTGGGTTTCCTGCCCTTACCCCCAGGCCTGAGAGTCTGTGCCCCCAGCATGGGCCACACATGAGTAGAGTCCAGGAAACATGTCCCAAGTGGAAGCCCCATAAGGGGCTGCTACACAACCCCCTGCCCCACCTGTCCCACCTGGCCCATCATGTGCCCTTCAGCTGACACGGTGGCCTCAGACCCTTTCTGAGGCAAGATCAGTGTCACAGAGTCCAGCCTGGACCAGGCTCTGGGTCCTGAGGATCCTGACGGGGCTTAAGGCAGCCTCACACACATCCTGTTCTCTCTCAGGTGGTCAAGCGGGTACTGGCCCAGACCAGCAGCGGGGGCTTCTGCGGGAACGACGGCTTCATGCACATGACCCTGGCCAGCCTGCCTTTCGGAGGAGTGGGTAGGTGCCTGCTACCCTGCCCTTCTGTTACCATATGGTCGAATTGCAACAGCGTTACCTGGATACATTCCCGCCAAAAACACCCCAGCCCCACCTTGGTGTGGAGGGACAGGCAAGGAGGCCTCACCCCAGAACCTCCATCCTGCTCCCCACCCCAGAGGGTCTGAGTCCAACCTGGGCAACGTAGTGAGACACTGTCTCAAAAAAAAGGTCTGCACTGGAACCTTCTAGACCATCTCTGCGCAGACATACAATTCAGTGAATTTTTTAAAAACCCACACAATTATGATCCCACTGCCCACTGCACTGCTGCTTGCTCTTCTCCCAACAGCATGACCTGGCACCTGCCCCTCAGCAGGAATGTCACCGGCGTCCTTTACCCCAGGGCGGCCACTCCTCTAACCCCATCCCCGCTCCAGCACCCAGTACACTTCCCCACCCTGGGAGGCCAAATGACTGCAAATCCTCCCCCCTCCAGAACAGCCCCTGAGGCCACTGCATTCTTGGCCTCCAAGTCAGGAAGCCTCAGAGCTGGTCCCAGCAACTCCCTGACAGGCCCTGTGGCCCATGTGACACCTCCCCTCTCTAAGCTCACTTGTTCCTCAGTGAACACCTGCCCCGGGAAGGGGGCTGGCAGTCCTGCCACCCGTCCACACTCAGCACCAGTGTAAACGGTGGCAGGGCCAGGCAAGCTGCCCCAGGTGGACCTACACCCTTCCTGGAGGGCGGCCAGGGCCACAACAGCACCTGTGCTGCTGTCCCAGCTCAGCTCGTTTGGGTGGCTGTGCCTGCCCCCGCCTAGCTGCCTCCCCGGCACCAGCTGCAGCCTCCTCAACCTGCTCCCCTGCCCTGGAGGAGAGTCAGGCTCTCCGTGAGCACATCTGACCCTGCTGCTCCCTCAGTAAAGCCTCCCCCAGCTCCCAGGCCCTAGACCTTCCTGGTGGCCACAGCCCCACCCTGGCTTCTCCACCTGCTGCTCCGGAAGCCTGAACTCTGCCCAGGTCCCTAAAACACCGTGTGACACTCACTTCTAAGGATCCCCAAGCCTGGGTCCCTCTTGCCCCTACCCACCTTCTTCCTCCCATTAACTGCACATTCCTGGGGCTCACTCACTGCAGGAAGCCCCCCAGCCAACCCCACTCAGTGTGGGCTGTGCCCTGGACACCCTGGCCTGGGGCCTCGTCTGCCTCCCGACCTAGATGCTGAGGACAGCTCATTGCACACAGCACCTATTGGGTCTAGGGGTCTCAACACCCCCTCAATCCCTGCCACAACCCTAGGAGGGAGATGCCCTTGTCACCCCATGGCAGAGGAGACTAAGTCACGGTGACACAGCTTGTTTGTAGCAGGGCCAGGATTTAACCGCAGTCTGACTATGGAATCCATGCCCTTGACCACCGTCTGCCTATCTTGCCCTGGCACCTGGTGTCCCCAAGGCTTACTGAGCTAGTGCCAAGCTCAGGGCTAAGCCCTTTATCCACAGTGCCTCATGATCAGCCCACTGGACAGATGGGGAAACTGAGGCTCAGGAGTGAAGTAGCCTGCCTAGGCCCCACTGTCTGTGACTGGCAGAGCCCAGATCTGACACCCTGAGGGCCTGACCACCTTTGTTCTGCGCCACTATCCAGGTGCCAGCGGGATAGGCCGGTACCACGGCAAGTTCTCCTTCGACACCTTCTCCCACCATCGTGCCTGCCTCCTGCGCAGCCCGGGGATGGAGAAGCTCAACGCCATCCGCTACCCGCCCCACTCACCGCGCCGCCTGAGGGTGCTGCTGGTGGCTATGGAGGCCCGAGGCTGCAGCTGCACGCTGCTCTGAGCCCCTTTTCAGGCCCAGGCCAGAGACCACCATGACCACTGTCACCTGCAGCTGGTGGAGACAGGGCCTGGGCTCCAGGTCTCCGAGGAGGAAAAGGATTGCCAAGGCTCCAGGGCGCTCCTCAGAGCAGCGCCTGCCTCCTCCCTCCTGGGGCTTCCCTCTCCCTGTCTCAGCCTCCTACCGCAGCTGCCCCCAACTATGAGAGCCATGGGAAACAGCGTAGTGACCAACCCCTGTCCCTGCGCCAGCCACCCATGTCCAGGAGAAGAGGACAGGCATGGCACCTCTGGGCCACCACCATCCTGTGAAGTGGGTGGCCTAGGGGCCCTGGCATCTGATTCGGGCCACACTGTGGAATCAGTATGTCCAAGGCCATCCCTACCCTCTCTGAACCTCAGTTTCCCCATCTATTCAGTAGAGAGGATTAACAATTGATAGATACCTCCTGGCCGGGCACGGTGGCTCACACCTGTAATCCCAGCACTTTGGGGGGCTGAGGCAGGCGGATCACCTGAGGTCAGGTGTTCAAGACCAGCCTGGCCAACATGACAAAACCCCATCTCTACTAAAAATACAAAAATTAGCCAGGCATGGTGGCACATGCCTGTAGTCCCAGCTACTTCAGCAGGCTGAGGCAGGGGAATTGCTTGAATCCGGGAGGTGGAGGTTGTAGTGAGCTGAGATCACATCACTGCACTCCAGCCTGGGTGACACAGTGAGACTCCATTTAAAAAAAAAAAAAAATACCTCCTGGGTTGTTGTGAGGATTAAATGAGGGATTGCTGAGCCAGGGCTCCAGATGTCCTGTCTTTTCTCGGTGGGGTGGCATGGAGCAGGGCCGCCTCTCTCTTTTCTCCAGCCAGGTGAGGCTGTGGTTATGCGGTAAGGCCTCCCTTCCCTCCAGCCCATGCCAGAGGGGCTCGGAACTCTTCCTTCCCACCATGTCCACTACAGCTCATGCTCTTCCCCATCCTGCTCATCCTCCTGGGTCCCTTCCACTCAGCCAAAGCAGAACGCAGGGTTTCCTGCTTGACACCCTTTGTCATCCCCACAGGTCCCACTTTTGAACAAGTTGATGATTCTGAAACTGGCCCAATTCCCTAACAAGCTGGATGCTTCAGAAACCTACATTTGGATGATGAGAGGCAGCTCCTGCAGCCTTCGGGCCACCTCCTCTTCCTTGCCTCCCGATTTCTTTTCAGACTGATTTTATCAACCTTCAACTTTAGTAGGGGAGGGGGACAGGGATGAACCTGAGTTTCATCTCCCATCTCTCCGGCTGATGTCATCTGAATAAGGCCTTCCTCCCTGGCAATACTTACATCTTGGTGATTTGCTTTCTGTGCAGCTAGCAACAGAACTCTGAACCAAGCCCCGGCGTTGGGTAACAATTCCGTAATGCTGCAGGACTTCCCCAGTCCACGCAGGAATCACCAGGTGCAGGGCCAGGATCAGGTTCTGGCCACCATCCTGAGACCTCCCTTTCTCTCCAGGCCCAGCCCCTCTCCTCGGAGCACCTGCTGACCAGTCCAAAGCCCTCTCCACTCCTCAGCCTGAACCCCGCCAGGGTCTCCCTGTGGCCCACAAGTCCTTTGGAGGCTCAGCCATCCACATGCAAGTCCTGAGCCACTGCCTCCTCTGTGCACACTCAACCTGCCCTTGTCTACTGTGTGTGTCCTCCTTCTACACGGGCGCGAGACATGCCCTCCATCGCCTTGTCTTCCTGGCCTGCCCACCCTCATCGCAGACCCTCCCAACCCACACAAACAGGCAGCCGCGGGGCCTCCGCAGGTCCCTCTACCACAGCATTCACGGGAAGGGCCAGGCGCGGTGGCTCACGCCTGTAATCCCAGCACTTTATGGGGCTGAGGCAGGCGGATCACCTGAGGTCAGGAGTTCCAGACCAGCCTGGGCAACATGTCGAGACTCCGTCTCTACAAAAAATACAAAAATCAGCCGGGCCTGGCGGTGGCGGGCCCGTGAGGTCCCAGCTGCTCGGGAGGCTGAGATGGGAGGTCGAGGCTGCAGTGAGCAGAGATCGCACCACTGCATTCCAGCCTGGGCCACAGTGCCAGACCCTGTCTCAAAAAAAAAAAAAAGAATTCGCGGGAAGGAAACACAGGCTGGTTGAGGGACTGGGCTCCCGAGTCAAACGGACCAGGTGGATCAAGCGGCCGCACCCCGCAGCTCTACGGCCCGGGAACTTTACTGAATACTCCCGTGCCTCAGTTTCCCGTCTTAACGTGATAACAGTACTGTAGTTTCTCCACACAGGGCTGCTGTGAGGATTAAAGGAGGCCGCGTGAGTAGAGCGTCTCATCGCCATTACCATCATCACACGAACCCACACCCCCAATCCCGACTCGCTGGGCCCACCCTCTCCGCCCAGGGCGACCAATGTGGCTTTCTAAACCACGCCCCGGATGTCCCGCCTCCAGCGTCTCGGAAGTCTTCATTTATTGGCCTCTCCAAACCAACATGGCGGCGCCCTGCACTCTTCAAGCGCCCGCTCGCCTCCTAGCCAATCAAAAGAAATATGTTTCTAAATTCCGCCTCTTTTGGCAGCCTTGCTGGCCAATGAGACCACACCATAGAGTATCAATACAGAAAAGGGGAAGCCGGTCGGCCCAATGGCAGCGTGTTAGAGGGTAGGCTCCGCCTCCTGGTTGACTGCTCTGCTCGGCCAGGCAAGGCAAGTAGCGGTGGCGCTTCAAGGTGGGTGTTTACGTCTTGGCCGCGAAGGCCCGGCCTGGGCAGCGTGGCGTCTGGGGCGAGTGTGGTGTCACCGTTGGTGCTGCCAGCTCTGCGCCTGGGCTTCCCCTCGGCCCACTCAGGACCCGCGGCCTCCGTGCCCTTCAGGTGCAGCGAGGAGCCGGCCCTCAGGGCGCATGCGCCGTCCGCTTGGCGGCACCAACCTCTGTGGGGTCGGAGATCACGGGGAAGGTCGGGGAAGGTGCTGGGTTGGGTCCTTAGAACTGCAGTCAGTGGTCCAAAGGAGTGGGCCTGCTAGGGGTCACAGGTCATGGGAGGAGCACTTTTGAGCTCCGGCTAAGTGCCGGGCTCGGCTCTGGCGTGCTCTTGGCAGGTACGGGCTCCCCTAATTCCCAAGACCACCCGCGCCCAACCCAGTTCATAGGTGAGAAAACGGAGGCCGGGGCACGTCATCTGCCCAAGGTCACGCGGCAGGCTGGGGGACAGTTCCAGGAGGGCCTTGAAGCTGGAGAAAAGACTGTGGTACTGAGGACTGTTCAGACCTTGAAGGGTTTCCAGCAGGGCAGGGCTGAGTTCCGATCCACCGCCCACCTCCTAATCGTGTGACTTCCAACAAGTCACTTTTTTTTCTTTTCTTTCTTTTTTTTTTTTTTTGAGAGAAGTTCTCGCACTGTCGCCCAGGTTGGACGGCACTGGTGCGGGCTGGGCTCACTGCACCCTCCGGCTCCCAGATTCAAGCACTTCTCCCATCTCAGCCTCCCGAGTAGCTGGGATTACAGGTGTGCACCACCACGCCCGGCTAATTTTTGTATTTTTTTGGTAAAGACGGGGTTACACCATGTTGGGCAGGCTGGTCTCAAACTCCTGACCTCAGGTGATCCAGCCGCCTTGGCCTCCCAAAATGCTGGGATTACAGGTGTGAGCCACCACGCCCAGCCCTAGCGTGTCACTTAACAAACAGCCCCAGCACCTCATCTGTGCTTCCCTCGTGGAGCCCTTGTAAGGGACAGGATGGCAGTGCATGCCACCCCCTTCCCTGGGCATGGTGCCTGGCACAAAGTCAGCTCTCAGTGCATGCTGGTGGGGGCTGGTAATGTTGCTTTTGGTCAGATTTGGGGAGGATGAAGGGAGGAGCAGAAAGATGGGAGACAGGATCTCTGGGAGGGAGAAAGGATGGATCGATTTAAAAGGTTTCTTAGAAGGTGAGGTAGACCTTGGGGCCCGCAGAAACTAAACTGTAGCTCAGCTGAGCTGGATCAGGTGGAAGGCTGGGAGGCTCTGGGAACAAGAAAGCCAGCTGACAGCAATGGGGTAGGAGTAGAGGGCAGAGTGACCATGGGTCTCCAGTGGAAGCTCGGGATCCCTGCGGTGCCAGTCTCAGGCGAGGATGGTTCTTGGGCACACCCCACCCTTGATCCCTTTTTATGTCCCTAGATGCGCTGCTTGACCACGCCCATGCTGCTGCGGGCCCTGGCCCAGGCTGCCCGTGCAGGTAGGACCCAGGGAGTCTTTGCTGGGGGTGGGGGAGCCCAGTCTCCTGGTCTGAGGTCACCCCCCTCTTTTTGCAGGACCTCCCGGTAGCCGGAGCCTCCACAGCAGTGCAGTGGCAGCCACCTACAGTGAGTACCTGGGTGGCCTCTAGCTTCAGGCGTTCCTGACTGTGGTCCTGCCGGAGGCGGGGGAAGAGCCCTGAGTTCCATTCCTGGCTTTGTCATGGGCGTTCTTCTCTGAGCATGTTTCTACTCTTAAAATGAGCCTGATGATGGAGGCCGACTCTGATTGACAGGGGCAGGGTTCATCATTGTCGGGGTTAGCGCGGGGAGGGGGTTGCCAGGTGTGGGCCATGGATACCTGTGCCTCTTGCCAGTCCCTGGTGAAGGTAAAGGTTCAAGCCTCCCACCCACCCCGCTTGATTCCTCTTTCAAGCCCTGTTGGGGGTCGGGGGAATCTCTGGACTCAAATGGCCTCCCAAGCCATTTAGTAGAGATGGGAGCTCAAAAGTGTTCCTCCCATGACCTGTGACCCCATGACTTAGCCGGAGCTCAAAAATGTTCCTCCCATGACCTGTGACCCCTAGCAGGCCCACTCCTTTGGACCACTCCCAAGCACAGGGAGAGGAGGGCAAGGACGGGCTCGGGCCTGAGGCGGCCTCCCAGGGTCCTTGCTGAGGCTGGGGAGAGGTGTGGCGAGTGAACGGCCCCTTTGGAGCCCAGTAGTTGCCCCTGGAAGCGAGGCCAGGCCTCCTCTCCCTGAGGCTCCAGGGAGACAGTGTACAAGGCCTCCTGCCACAGCCTCCCCGCCCCCCACTTCTCTGCAGAGCATGTGAACGTGCAGGAGCCGAAGATGGACATGAGGTCAGCGACTGACCAGGCAGCCCAGACCCTGCTGTGGACTGAGCTCTTCCGAGGTGTGTGCTGGGCAGGATGGGATGGGTGCAGTGCCAGGTGGGCACATATGCAAGGGGGAAGAGGTGCCCTTGCCCACCACACCCATGCTGCCCACAGGCCTGGCTATGACCCTGAGCTACCTGTTCCGGGAGCCAGCTACCATCAACTATCCGTTCGAGAAGGGCCCACTGAGCCCTCGCTTCCGTGGGGAGCATGCCCTGCGCCGGTATCCGTCTGGGGAGGAGCGCTGCATTGCCTGCAAGCTCTGCGAGGCCGTCTGCCCCGCCCAGGTGAGCCCCTGCCCCAGCCGACCATCATGCCAGCCCCTGCCACTGGGAGATGGAGGCCAGACAGCCCTAGGCCCACACTCTGGGCATGGTGCCTGACACAAAGTCAGCTCTCAGTGCATGCTGGTGGAGGCTGCTTGATGTGTGTTCCTGGGGAAGTCCCTTTCCCTCCCTGAGCCACTTCCCTCCTGAATGGGAGTGATACAGCCTTGTTGCCAGAGCACAGTCAGTGAGTTGGCAGAGTGAAGCTCCCAGCCCTGGGCAGGCGCATGACACACGGAGGTTCCCCCTTGAGGTCTGGCCAGGGGTGTGACCTGAGGCTGGCATCTGAGGCCATCCACGCCTCCCTGGATGTAGCCACCGTTTCCAGGATCCTGGCTACGTGTCTATTGCAGGCTTCCCCTCCCCAATGACTGCTCCTCTAAGGCCCGGCTTTATGTTTTATGGTCTCACTCAGACCAGCGGGGGCCGGGGCCTGTCAGCACAGGACCAGAATGACTCGGTCAGAGCTCTGGGCAGACCCCTGTGTGTGCCCGGCAGGAGCCCCAGCAGCCATATCGCTACTTCCCTCGTGCACAGCATCCCCTCCCAGTGTTCTGTGACTCGGTGGCTCCTGTCCAAGTCCTAGGTTGTCCCGTGGAGCACTCCTAGTCTTCCAGGCCATGAGTTGCGGCCCTGATGTCTCTGCTCCAGCCACGGACCAAGAGTGCATAGCAGTGTCCCCAAACAGCAATCACAGTGGTCAGAGCCGTGGCTTCCAGAGAGTGAGTGCTGTCTACAGGCAGACCTGGCGCTGTGCCTCCTGTGGACTCCCAGCCTCCTCATCTTTATAAGCACAAAAAGATGAGGCTGCCAGCCACGGGGCCCACTGTGAGTCGTGGACACTACACTTCTGGGATGAGGGTGTATGTCCTTGCCAAGCACAGCTGAAGGTCCTCCCAGCCAGCCCCTCACCCAGCGGGCTGCCTGGGACCTGAGAGTTAGGGCGTGCCCTTGAGTTTCGGCTGTGCCCCTCACTTGCTGTGTAGCTTTAGGGAGCCCCTCAACCTCTCAGAACCTTCGTTTTCTCATCCATCAAATGGAGAGAAGTAGATTTAAGGTACAGGGTTGCAACCACCAGTGCAGGCGGGCATTCTCAGTGACATTGCAGGTTCGGTTCCAGACCATTGCAGTAAAGCGAGTCACACAGCTGTTTCGGTTTTCCAGTGCATATAAAAGTTAGATTTAGACCGGGCACAGTGGCTCACGCCTGTAATCCCAGCACTTTGGGAGGCCGAGGTGGGTGGATCACTTGAAGTCTGGAGTTGGAGACAAGCCTGGCCAACATGGTGAAACCCTATCTCTACTAAAAATACAAAAATTAGCTGGGCATGGGGGCAGTGCCTGAAATCTGGCTACTCGGGAGGCTGAGGCACAAGAATCACTTGAACTGGGAGGTGGAGGTTGCAGTGAGCCAAGATCACACACACAAAAAAGATTTACACTGTACTATAGGCTCCAAACTATCTAAAATGCAAAGTATATACCTTAATTAAAAATACTTTAGGGGCCAGGCACATGGCTCACACCTATAGTCCCAGCACTTTGGGAGGTTGAGGTAAGTGGATCACTTGAGCCCAGGAGTTTGAGACAGCCTGGGCAACATGGCAAAACCCTGTCTCTACAGAAAAAATACAAAAAATTAGCCCCTGTAGTCCTAGCTACTTGGGAGGTTGAGGTGGGAGGATCGCTTGAGTCTGGGCGGTCAAGGCTGCAGTGAGCTATGATCTAGGCCACTGTACTCCAGCCTGGGTGGCAAGGCGAGACTGTCTAAAAAGAAAAAATCTTCATTGCTAAAAAGTCTTGACCCAGAGTTAAGAAGCGAGCAGGTGGTTGGGAAAATGACGTCAGTGAGCTTGCTTTATGCAGGGTTGCCCCAAACCTTCAATTTGTAAAACTTACAATATCTAGGAAGCTTGGTGAGGCGAGGCCAGCCTGTAACCCAGCAGTCACCTCAGGGTGAGACCCTTATGGCACAGGGAACAGCACTGAATAAAGCAGTGAACAGCCCCTTTGTGGGGGTGGGGTTCTTGGCACATGACACCAGCAGCTGACAAACAGGCAAGGCAGGGACGCCAGCAGGGCGAGTGCTGAGGAGACAGGCGCTGACATGGCCTAAGTGCGGGGCGGCCTCTGAGGGGAGGGGCTTCCGGCAGACACCGGGTGGGGATGAGTTGTGACGGGGGCCCAGGGCGCTGGGATGTGGCAGGCAGCTCAGCAGCATCTGGTGGCCCCTCCTGCAGGCCATCACCATCGAGGCTGAGCCGAGAGCTGATGGCAGCCGCCGGACCACTCGCTATGACATCGACATGACCAAGTGCATCTACTGCGGCTTCTGCCAGGAGGCCTGCCCCGTGGACGCCATAGTCGAGGCACGTGGGGCCCAGGGTGGGAGGAGTGGAGGCTCTTTGGCGGGCCCTGACCGCCACCCCTGCACCCCCACCTGCAGGGCCCCAACTTTGAGTTCTCCACGGAGACGCACGAGGAGCTGCTGTACAACAAGGAGAAGCTGCTCAACAACGGGGACAAGTGGGAGGCGGAGATCGCCGCCAACATCCAGGCTGACTACCTGTACCGGTGATGCCCCGCCTCTGCCCGCAGCCTCCTGCCCAATAAAACCGCTCTGACCCCACTGCCTCCTGTCTTGACTCTGGTGGGCCAAGATGGGGCATCCCCAGCCTGCCTCAGGCCTGTGGCACCTCCAGCTGGAGCAGGTCGCCACCAGCTCCCTGCTCTCTGGGGTCCTGCTGCCTGGCCCTGTCTTCCTGTGGACTCCAGGTCCCCACCAGGTCCTCATGACAGCATCCCTGTCACCCTGCCTCTTCCTGGACGTCTTCCCCAAGGTCCAGCGATGCCAGAAGTCACCACAGACCTGTTTCCACTGTCCTGAGTGTCCCACCTGGAGCCTGGGCCTCCTGTCTCCTGAGAGCCACCCACTTCTAAGACATTTAGGACTTGGAGCCTCCCAAGGCCTTAGGCTGAGGGACAGCAAGGGGCAGAAACTCGGGCCGGGGCATCCTTGCTGGGGCTAAGAGGAAGCCTGCTTGGGCTGACAGTCACACGAGGGTGACACAGGCCCTGCTGGCCCTGAGCTGGCCTTGCCTCTAGCCACATCCTCTTTCCTCCCCACGTTCCCCAGGCCAGGCTGCTGCTCACCACTTCCTGTTTTGCAGGGCCAGCAACATGGTGGGGTTCCCCCAGGGCCACACACAAGCCCCTTGTCCACGTAATGGCCAAAGCAGCCCCCTTGAACTTGTGCTAAGTACTGTGGAAGGATTTCACTTCAAACCAGCTCTAAGAGGTGAAGGGGCTTGCTCAGGGCCATGCGGTGCACATCCCGTAATAAAGCTCAGCTCAGAGACTTACACCCTCCCCCATCATTTCCAAAAGTGCTTTTTACAGAGCACTACTTTGTAAAGAGCTACTTCTCTGAAAGAACAGGGAAGATGTTTCCTGGCCCAGAGAGTGTGGGAAATGGTCCAGCTGCTCTCTGCCTGCTGGCAGGCACTGCGTGGTAGACGAAGGCCTGACAAAGCCTGCAGCAAAAAATCCAGCCTCTCCCAGCCCATTCCCAGGGAGCCTTTTCTCAGGTCTAACACCTGGGCCTCCTTCATAGGCCAGGCATTGCTGTCTAATGCTAAAGTGGCCGGGCCACTGCTTGGGGCCCACAGCCTGTGGCACTGGGGTGAGAAGTAACTGCAGGAGGTGAGGGGAAGCCTGGACCCCAGAAGTGTCCACAGGTCCAGCCCACAGCTCATCTTGGCCACTGATGAAGACAGGAGCTCTTTCTAAAAATGAGGCGATCCCAGGAGGCAGGCCTAGGACTCCTGAGTCACTGCTGGTTTAGCTTTTCCCAGATGTAATTGCTGTTAGATGTGCGGCATGGAGCCTGTAGCAGTGCACGGAATACTATTCCACGTGGGCAGCCTTGCCAGCTCACCGCTGGGTTCTCCACCTTACCTCAGCCTCCCAGGCACTGCTCTGTTGAGACCCCGCCCCTGTCAGAAGAGACCTATGGCGTCCAACCGTAAGTCTCCCAATTTTCTGAGCAACTGCAGCCGAGCTTGGCTGTGACTCGGTTTCCAGACCTGGCCCTGGGGCTCCATTTGTCCACCCCTCCTACAGCCCCCTCAGGCCTTTGCTTGCTGTGTGGGGCTTAGGGTTCCCCAGCGTTGAAGGGCCCCACTGACTCCCAGTGGGAATGCCCAGGCCTGTCCAGATTGCAGGTGGCTGAACAGTCCTGAGTCCCAGCTTCCAGACACGACCTGATGATCCCCAGGGAGCTGACCTGGAGCAAGGTCACAGTGACACCCCCTGGGGGAAGTGGAGCTGACAGCTGGCCTCTTTGGCCCCAGGGCATCTCCCAGGGCCTGCTGGGTGCAGGACCTTGGGCAGAACAAGGCAGCATGACCTGGCCCTGTGTCCTGCTGCAGTGAAGCAGGCGCAGAGGGGGCAGCCACCCACCCAAGGGCCAGCGCTGAGCCCTGCCAGGTGGTCAAGAGCAGGAAGGTGTCAGCACCGGGTTTCACTGTCACGCACCCAAGGGAGGGGTCCTGGAGGTGGGGGAGCATCCAGGGGACCCCAGGCCCATGAGCCTGCGAATGTTGGGGTCCCATCAGCCATAAGCACAGCAAGCCTTGGAGTGAGAGGAGAGCAGGGTCTCATCTCCTATCCTGAGCTGGGCCTGAGCGCCGCTGCTCCCGCATCAGTGCCAGCGCAGATTCACGCAGTTGGCGCTGGTCCGTTATCCGCTCCGGTCTCCAGGCCTCCTCTCCGGCATTAAGCGCCCCACGGAAGATCGTCTGCTAGGCCACAGCCTGGGCCCAGCCTCCCCCAGGCTTCCTGCACTCTGGTGGAGGCTCGGGCCGGGGGCGGGGCGTTCCTGGCCCCTCCCCGTCGCCCCGCCCGTTCGGGAAGGAGTAAGCGGCGCTGGCCCCGGGCGGGAGGCAGTTCCGAGTCCAGTCCCGTCCCTGCGTGTCGGAGCGGGCAGCCAGCAGCGGAGGCGCAGCGTGCAGCCCACCCGGGGTGAGTGCCCCCGCCGAGGTCTGCGGAGCCCAGCTCTGCCTGCCCACCCTCTTCTCCTGCCCCACTCAGTGGGCTCTGTGAATGCAACCCAGCCCGCCATCACGCCGGGGTCAGGCCTTGCGGGGGTCCACGGAGGATCGCCAAGGGAGAAGAAGGATGGGGTGTTGGCCAACAGAGCCCAGCGTTCCCGGGCCGGGCGTGAGCAGAGCTTTCCCCACTGCATCTTCCTTGGAGGGAGGGATCCATTTTACAGATGGGGAAGCGGAGGCCACCCAACTAGGAAGTATCAGAGCTGGAGACCAGCCGGATCATTTAACTCCAGAGCCCACACCGTTTGGAATGGAGGGGGCGCCAGACCCTCTCCTGCTGCCTTCCCATCATCCGGAGCGGAGGGCAGGGGTTTGGAGAGACCTGGTGGCTTCCTAGAGGAGCTTTGTGAGGGGCCAGGAAAGGGACACGTGGTGAGGAGTGGGCTGGAGCCTGGCCCCAAGGGCCGCAGGATGGAGGCATATTCATTTGCATCATAAAAGTGGCTGGGTGACCCCTGGCTAGAGTGGGGACCGAGGGGGACAGGGTAGGGGGTGAGCCAGTGGAGCCTCACAGGCCAGGAGTGGGAGCCAACCAGGTCCCCACACATACCCCCACCCATTACAGGGAAGTGCCAGAGGGAGGTGAGTGACTGTGGGAGCCCTGATGCCCTGAGCCAGGGGTGCCCCTTCCCCAGACCCCAGAGCTGACTCCCCACACCCCCCTTATTTGACTGACACAGCCCCAGAGGGAGCCAGGTCAGACCACAGCCCTTCTCCGAGCTCATCCCGTGTGCTGGGACATCCAAACCTGTGGCCCGGAGCAGGCCCTGCATGGGTCAGCCCCACTGGGCACGTGACACTGGACTTTACCTCTCCGAGTGTCTGTGGAGCCCCGTGTAAAACATGGGTCCCACGCCCCTCCCCTGGGATTGCTCCCCCCAGGGATCAGTGTGCGGTCCTGTGGATGAAGGGATTCAATGGGGGCTCTGGTCATTTTTGTCACCTCCCTAGATCCTGTCTGTCAGGGGTGTCATGTCCCATTCACCCAAAGAGGAAATAGAGGCCCAGAGAGGGAGAGAGACTTGCCCAAGGTCACACAGCCAATCTCAGCCTGGGCCCCAAATCTCTGCCTTATGGCCCAGTCTGGTCCTTCGGGATGGAACCCAGCCCCCCTGCCCCCTGCCCCGGCCAGGGCCGTGCCCGCCTGCAGCCTTGGGCTGTCCCCTCAGTGTTCCCTTGTTCCCTTATTCTCTTCTTTTCCAGGCTGGGGCTGGGGCTGCAGTTCCCTTTTAGAGTTAAGTAAACCAGACCCAGGGGAGGAAGTGACTGGCTGGGCAGGCCCTGGCCAGCCCAGCAGGAGGGGCCCTCACCAGGCCTGTCCCCTCCCACTAATTTAAGAGCTAAGGAACTGAGTCCCACAGAGGGGCCCTGAGAGCAGTGGCCTTGGAGCAGGGGGGCCCAGCACCCACAGGGCCAGGGCCGGTTGGAGGTGGCCAGGCGCCCACCCCCTACCCGCGTCAGCCTTGCTCCCGGCCCTCCCCGTCATTCTGCAGTTTCACTTTTGTTGGTTTCAACACTTGGAAGGCTGCGGCTCCTGCCTGTGCCCCAGGCGTCAGGGAACGGGTGCCCCCACCGCAGTGCTCCCTGGCCAGCCCCAAGGGACCCAGTGGAGATGCCCACCCCTGCCACTCATCACAGGCAGCCCCACAGGGAGCAGGGAGGGCTCCAGCCACCCCCGGGGCTGCCCTGGGCCTAAGTGCCTGGGCCAGTGCGGTTCTGTCTAGGGTGAGGGCAGCCCGGGAGGAGGGAGGCCGGAGTGAAGGTGTAGGGGTTGAGTCCGCGTCATTTGGAGATGCTGGGGGTAGGGGCGGGGGACCCGGGGGCAGAGCCAGCCAGGAGAGAGCTTGAGGTCGGCCTGAGTGTGGGCTTCAGGGTCTCCCAGTCCCACCGCTTACTTCCTGTGTGACCTCAGCACTGTGTCCAGCCTGCCCAGGCCTCAGTTTCCGCCTCTGTCAGATGGGGTGGTAGCAGTGAGCGAAGGTGCACAGGTGCCCACGGCTCGGAACTGTCTGTGGTCAGCCCTGACTGGCCCCCATCCGTGTCCACCCACAGGACCATGGGCTCCATGTTCCGGAGTGAGGAGGTGGCCCTGGTCCAGCTCTTTCTGCCCACAGCTGCTGCCTACACCTGTGTGAGCCAGCTGGGCGAGCTGGGCCTCGTGGAGTTCAGAGACGTGAGTTGGGTGGGCAGGTATGGGAGGGGGCTGCTGCTGAGGTTAGCCCGAAGGCCGCTCCAGGATGGAGACCGCTTCCCCATAGGGCCCTGGCCCCATTTGAACCCCCGCAGCCCCTGCCATGGGTGCTGCTTGTGGGAAGCCACGGCCGAGGCCACTGAGCCAGCTCCTCCCCATCCCCCCCAGGGTGTGGGGTCTGGGCTGTGCTCTGATCAGAGTCTAGGGGCTCCCAGCACCTTTTTGGAGGGCCTGGGCTCTGTGGGGGGACCTCCCTGACCCCCTCCCTGGGAACTGACCCCGCCGTGCGGCACCCACAGCTCAACGCCTCAGTGAGTGCCTTCCAGAGACGCTTTGTGGTTGATGTTCGGCGCTGCGAGGAGCTGGAGAAGACCTTCAGTGAGTTGGTCCCAGGCCTATATTCCAGGCAGGCTTCCTGGAGGAGGCGTGGGCCAAGTTTGATCTGAAAGGAAAATCTGGGTTTGCCAGGTGGAAGGGAGGGAAGGGAGGGACGGGCAGGGCCCTGCAGGGCCAAGACAGAGCAGCTGGATCTGTGAGGTATGCTGGGGAAGGTCTGCCTCGGGTGGGCTGAGCAGACGGCCTAGGGCAAGGCTGGCTGGGGAGGCCCCCAATACAGCACAAGAGCCCAGGATTTCGTCCTGCGGGCACCGGGAGCCACAGGGGTTTCTAAGCAGGAAAGAGGCACAGACAGAGCTTTCTCCTCTTCTACAGCTGGACTGGGGTGGGTGGGACCCAGAATCTAGGGTTGGGTGCCCCCAAGGAGCAGGCAAGAGGGACCTCTGCCCTGGGCAACCCCTCTCAGGACTCGCCTGTGGGGCACCAAGGCATGGGCCTGGAGCAGGCCGGGTTTTGTGTTTGCTGTTGCCGTTTATAGCTTTTCGATCAGGCAGGCACAGGACTCACACCAGTTTCGGACCCAGGCTCCGCAGCTCTAGGGCCAGCCTGTGGGGAGACCTCAGGCCCTGCACTTAGCAGTGGCCAAGGGACTGGGGAGGGACAGCAGCCCGGACCTGAGCACAAAGGGAGGGGAGCATAGCTTCTGGATGGAGTTTGGCCAGGAGTTTCCGGCAGCCTCCGCCTGGTGAATCCACCAGATAACAGTTTGGGGTAGCAGGTGGGGTCCTCAGCTGTTGAGACAACCTCGACTGTGCCCCACTCCTGTTCCTCTGTGCCCAGCCTTCCTGCAGGAGGAGGTGCGGCGGGCTGGGCTGGTCCTGCCCCGACCCGAGGGGAGGCTGCCAGCACCCCCACCCCGGGACCTGCTGCGCATCCAGGAGGAGACCGAGCGCCTGGCCCAGGAGCTGCGGGATGTTCGGGGCAACCAGCAGTCCCTGCGGGTCCAGCTGCACCAGCTGCAGCTCCACGCGGCAGTGCTGGGCCAGGGCCACGGCCCCCAGGTCAGCTCCAGCCCGGGCAGGAGACAGGGGCTGGGGAGGCTGCCTGTCCCATGGCTCATGGTGCTTCTGGGTTCCTAGCTGGCAACTGCCCACACATACGGGGCCTCGGAGAGGACGCCTCTGCTCCAGGCCCCCGGGGGCCCACACCAGGACCTGAGGGTCAAGTGAGTGAGGGATGACTTCGTGCCCTTTCTGGTCAGCCCAGAACCCCTGGCCAGTCGCTGAGCTGGGCTGGGCTGAGCTCTGACTCCTTGTCCAGTGCTCTCCCCTCTGTTCCTGCCCTCAGGCTGCCCCCGCCTCCTCCTTCAGACCTGGCACTTCCCACAGTCCCAAGCCCTGGTCCTCGGGGGCAGGGGGTTCTCTTCTTCTGGCTCTGCCTGGGGGGGCCTCTTGCCTTCCCCTGCGGGCAGGGCCAGTGTGCTCAGTTGCCTGTGCTGGGCAGGGTCATGCCCGGCAGCCTGGTGAGGAGGTGGGACGGGAGGTTGCGGCAGCCCCGCTCAGCCCCGTGGCCGCCAGCTTTGTGGCAGGTGCCGTGGAGCCCCACAAGGCCCCCGCCCTGGAGCGCCTGCTCTGGAGGGCCTGCCGTGGCTTCCTCATCGCCAGCTTCAGTGAGCTGGAGCGGCCACTGGAGCACCCCGTGACGGTGAGCAGCTGGTGCTGGGCTGGGGGATTCTGGAAAGAGCGGGACTCCAGGTTCAACCGAGGCTGCTCCGCAGGGCGAGCCAGCCACGTGGATGACTTTCCTCATCTCCTACTGGGGCGAGCAGATCGGACAGAAGATCCGCAAGATCACGGACTGGTGAGTCGCCGGGGCAACCCGCCCCACCGCCCACTCCCCAGAACCCTGCTGTCACCTCCCAGCCTACCACATTGAGACTCCACCCCATGAGCTCCCTTCAGACCCAGAGTCTCGTAGCCGGGACCCTCGGCCCCCTCACACGCACGTCCTCCCGCCAGCTTCCACTGCCACGTCTTCCCGTTCCTGGAGCAGGAGGAGGCCCGGCGCGCGGCCCTGCAGCAGCTGCAGCAGCAGAGCCAGGAGATGCAGGAGGTGGGTGCCCCGGCAGGAGGTGGGTGCCGGAGGTGGGTGCCTCAGCCTGCCGGAGGTGGGTGCCGGAGGTGGGTGCCCCCGGCCCAGCCACCCACCCAGGCCCAGCTGACCGCCCGCTCTGGCACAGGTCCTGGGGGAGACGGAGCGGTTCCTGAGCCAGGTGCTGGGCCGGGTGCAGCAGCTGCTGCCGCCGGCGCAGGTGCAGGTCCGTAAGATGAAGGCCGTGTACCTGGCCCTGAACCAGTGCAGTGTGAGCACCACGCACAAGTGCCTCATCGCGGAGGCCTGGTGCGCCACGAGAGACCTGCCGGCCCTGCAGGAGGCCCTGCGGGACAGCTCGGTGAGCACAGCCCGAGGCCTCGCCCTCCGCACCCACCCCTCCTACCAGGCGGGGTGTGTCTGCCTCACTTCCAGCCTCTGGTTCCCTGCGCCTGGCCTTTGCACAGGGGTTTCTCCTCCCAGCCTCCTCCACGGCCCACCTGTTCCTGGGAGTCTGCCCTGATGGCCCTGGCCCCGCAAGCTCTCCCTACCCTGACTTCCCCGAGCCCCTGGAGACTGCATGGGGCAGCTTTAAAGTCAGAAGCCTGGTTCGAATCCAGGCCTCCCCCAACCCCACCATGACCATAGGCCTGCTCACGGCCTGTGATGCCACTGCCTCGGGGGGTTGTCCACCTCGCAACGGCAGGTGCTGGAGGTGAGGCTGGCACTTGCCTTTCCCAAGCAATTCCCAGTCCATGCGACGTCTTTGGGCCCTCACCAGAGCAGAGTGGGGCTGATCATCTCACGTCTGAGAGAGGGGAAGAGGCTGCCCAGTGAGCTTCCACAGTGCTCTGCATCTCCAGCTGGGCCTTGCTGGGGGTACCACGGTCCCTGAAGGCCCCACCACCGGTCTGATCTGTTTCCCTGGCACCCAGGCGGAGGAGGGAGTGAGCGCCGTGGCCCACCGCATCCCCAGCCGTGACATGCCCCCCACGCTCATCCGCACCAACCGGTTCACCGCCAGCTTCCAGGGGATTGTGGATTCCTACGGTGTGGGCCGCTACCAGGAGGTCAACCCCGGTGAGAGCCACGGCGCCCTCATCCCGGGTCCTGGGAGGCTCAGCTGCCCCACTGGGTGTGAGCCTGAGCGGGAGGCAGCTCCGTCCTGGTCTGGCCTGCTGTCCTGGGATGAGGGGCACACGCCTCATCACTCTCAAGGGGCCAGTGGGCTCTGCAGCTGGGGGGGGCTCTGTGTCGGCCCCCAGCCTGCTACCCCTTGTTGAGTTTACAAAGGAGCCGGCACGGACTTGTGCAAAGAGCAGAGGCTGTATGTGCGGTGGGCAAGGCCCAGGTTCCAAGCCCGTCTCACCTACTTCGGTATGTTTCGTAGCTTCTCTGAGCCTCGGCTGCCTTACCTGCAAAATAGAAATACTGGTGCAAGCCTGAGAGGCATGTCGGGAAGCCTGGCGACCACTGGACCCTGCAGGCCACAGCTGGGGCAGCCTGTGTGGGCTTGGTTTTGTCACACAGTGGGTTTTTGTTTGTTTGTTTTTTGAGGCAGAGTCTCACTCTGTCGTCCAGGCTGGAGTGCAGTGGTGTGATCTCGGCTCACTACAACCTCTGCCTCCCAGGTTCAAGCAATTTTCCTGCCTCAGCCCCTGAGTAGCTGGGATTACAGGCGCTTGGCACCGTACACAGCTGATTTTTATATTTTTAATTTTTATATTTTGGCCACCACGTTGGCCAGGCTGGTCTCGAACCCCTGACCTCGTGATCCATCCACCTTAGCCTCTGAAAGTGCTGGGATTACAGGCGTGAGCCACTGGCCCTACACAGTGTTTTTATAAACGTTTGCATTAATGCGGTCTTAGGTCAGGCTCTCCCTGAGACAGACATTCTGGAGGAAGTGGTAGGTTAAGGGAAGTGTTCCCAGTAGAAACCAGTAAGGGATGAGGGTGGAGGGTGGAGCTCCCCCTCCGCCGCCTCCTCCCCCTCCCCCTTGGGAGTCCTGATGCCTGCAGTGCCTGCTCTGTCATCCATCTGGGTCCTCCCTCTCGGGACGCCACTCCCCACACAGTGGGCCAATGTGGCTGGTGCTGTCGGATGCGTGGAGGGACCCAGTGTCCCCCAGTGTCCCCCAGTGCCACCGAGTGGGGGCCCAGCCTATAGCATGGGTGTGACATGGTGGAGCCCCTGTTGGGAGGGGCTTGGTCACAGGCCAGGGAGGGGGCCCTGCCTCACCCGGTGGGCGAGAGTCAGGGTGCTGGGCCCCTAGGGTGGTACAGGTGGGGTGTGTCCGAGGCTGCATGGACCAAGACCAGGGCTGTGTGGTCCTGGGGGCTCCTGCAGGGCCAACGTTCTGGGGCTGGATCTGGGCCCCACCTGGTTTCCCCTGCACATGGACAGAGGCTGGTGCAGCCACAGCCTCACCCAGAGGCCCACAGCGGGTAGGATGCTGCCAGCTCAAAGCACCGGCCTTTGGGGCAGTGTGTGTGCCAGGGAAGCTGAAATGAAGCGCCACAGGCTGGGGCTTAAGGGGCAGACACCGCCCGCAGTCCTGGACTTTGAAGTCCAAGACCAAGGTGTCAGCAGGGGCCAGGCGCAGTGGCTCACGCCTGGAATCTCAACACTTTGGGAGACCAAGGTAGGAGGAGAAGCACTGGAGTCTGGGAGTTCGCGACCAGCCTGGGCAACACAGCAAGACCTTGTCTCTTAAAGAAATAAAAGATGATATGGTGTTGTCGGTAGGAGTAGCTCCTTCTAGGCTGTCCAGGAGGATCCGTTCCCAGCCTCTCCCCTGCGCTTGGAGAGGCCGCCCGCATCTTTAAGCGCTGTTCTCCCTCTATGTGGGTCCAGATGTTCCATTTTAAGGATCCTGGTCACACTGGGTGAGGGCCCAGTGTAATGGCCTTATTTTAAACCTGCAACCTCTGTAAGGACCCTGTCTCCAAAGAAGGTCACATCCAGAGTTGCTGGGGCTGGGACGCCTGTGTGTCTTTTTTGGGGCCACAGCGCAGCCCCAGACAGGGTGTGTGTGTTGGGATCCTCCTTCCTCCCGTGAGGACTTGGTCCCATTTTACTGATGGGAGGTCGAGACTTCAGAGCTGGAGCGACCAGCTCGGCCTCCTGGAACTTGCCATGTGCCAGCTGGGGCCGCCAGTGGCTCCTTGTCCTCTCTGGCTTCTGTGTGGGGCTCTTAGGGACAGTAACAACTGAAGCTGCTAACTTCCTGCAGTGCCAGAGGCTGGCCAGGTGCTGCCCGTGGGGACCTTATGAAGTGGCCTGGTGTTACCTCCATTTTACAGATGGGGAGATGGAGGCTCAGAGAGGTTAAGTGGCTAGGCCAAGGTCACACAGCTCCTAAGTGGTGGGTTCTTTTTTTTTTTTTTTTTTTGGAGACAGAGTCTCCCTCTGTCGCTCAGGCTAGAGTGCAGTGGCGTGATCTCGGCTCACTGCAACCTCCGCCTCCTGGGCTCAAGTGATTCTCCTGCCTCAGCCTCCCGATCCCGAGTAGCTGGGATTACAGACATGCACCACCTCACCAGGCTAATTTTTGTATTTTTAGTAGAGACGGGGTTTGACCATGTTGGCCAGACGGTCTCAAACTCCCGACCTCAGGTGATCCTCCTGTCTCGGCCTCCCAAAGTGCTGGGATTATAGGCGTGAGCCACCCCACCATGCTACTAAGTGATGGGTTCTTGACTACAGGCTAGCAGGGCCTCCGTGGCCTCTTGGGCGAGGAGGTGGATGCCAGAGTGTTCGAGGGTTCCCAGCTCACCCCCCACGCCCTTTGCCCACAGCACCCTACACCATCATCACCTTCCCCTTCCTGTTTGCCGTGATGTTCGGGGACGTGGGCCATGGGCTGCTCATGTTCCTCTTCGCCCTGGCCATGGTGCTTGCGGAGAACCGGCCGGCCGTGAAGGCCGCACAGAACGAGGTGAGGGGCCGGGCGAGGGGGTTCGGGTGGGGCCGGGCAGGGGCCAGGCAGCCCCTCACCGCACCGCTGCACCCCCAGATCTGGCAGACTTTCTTCGGGGGCCGCTACCTGCTCCTGCTCATGGGCCTGTTCTCCGTCTACACCGGCTTCATCTACAATGAGTGCTTCAGCCGTGCCAGCAGCATCTTCCCCTCGGGCTGGAGCGTGGCCGCCATGGCCAACCAGTCTGGCTGGAGGTGAGGCCCGGGCCACAGCCTGGCCAGGGGCCCCGCAGCCCCTGCAGCCCTGACCGCCCTGCCCTCCGTTGCCATAGTGATGCATTCCTGGCCCAGCACACGATGCTTACCCTGGATCCCAACGTCACTGGCGTCTTCCTGGGACCCTATCCCTTTGGCATCGACCCTGTGAGTCCTGGGACAGAGTGTCAGTGGGCAGCGAAGGCAGGTGGGAGTGGGGCCGGGGCTCCCCTTGCTTCACCCCGCCTGCAGTGCTATAGCTGAGCACTCCCATGAGCCTTCGGCATGGGAGGCGGACCAGCCTCCTGTCCTGAGGGGCCAACATCACAGGCCCCTGAGTGCTCGGAGGCAAAGCGAAACCGCACAGGCGCCAGGCTGCAGCTTGCTCTGTGCCGAGTGCTGTTCCCAGCCCTCTTTGGAAGTGATCTTTTTTTTTTTTTTGAGATGGAGTCTCGTTATGTTGCCCAGGCTGGAGTGCAGTGGTGCGGTCTCGGCTCAGTGCAACCTCCCTCTCCCGGGTTCAAGAGGTTCTCCTGCCTCAGCCTCCTGAGTAGCTGGGATTACAGGCATATCCAACACGCCTGGCTAAATTTTGCATTTTTAGTAGAGACAGGGTTTCATCATGTTGACTAGACTAGTCTTAAACTCCTGAACTCAGCTGATCCGCCCACTTCAGCCTCCCAAAGTGCTGGGATTGCAGGTGTGAGCCACCACGCCTGGTCTGATTTTCTATTTGAACCCTGTAACAACCTCGTAACAGCCCCATAGGCTGCACATTAACAGCGTCCTCACCTACAGTGGAGAGACTGAGGCACAGAGGCCATGCCCAGGGTCACCCAGGCTGGAGCCGTGGCAGCTGGGCCATCTGCGCTCTGTTACTCCTTGGTGGGTGGGCAATGGATGAGGCTGCAGGCTCCGAGGGGGACAACAGGGTGATGGGAAAGTGACTCGGGCTGGGGACTTCCTGGCAGTGGTGGCCAGGGAGCCCCTGAGTCCAGCCTGCTCCTGCTCCCATCCCAGATCTGGAGCCTGGCTGCCAACCACCTGAGCTTCCTCAACTCCTTCAAGATGAAGATGTCCGTCATCCTGGGGGTCGTGCACATGGCCTTTGGGGTGGTCCTTGGAGTCTTCAACCACATGTGAGGGTCAAGGCTGCCCAGGGGCACGGGAGGCTGGCAGGCCAGAGCGGGCCCCGGTGACCGCCTTCCTCCTGCCTGCCAGGCACTTTGGCCAGAGGCACCGGCTGCTGCTGGAGACATTGCCGGAGCTCACCTTCCTGCTGGGGCTCTTCGGCTACCTCGTCTTCCTTGTCATCTACAAGTGGCTGCATGTCTCGGCCGCCAGCGCTGCCTCGGCCCCCAGCATCCTCATCCACTTCATCAACATGTTCCTCTTCTCCCACAGCCCCACCAACCGGCCGCTCTACCCTCAGCAGGTGGGCTGCGGCGGGGGGCTGGGCTCACACAGCCTCACGGGGACCCCATAGTCACTGGGCCACTGAGAGCTGCAGGATCCTAGTCTGAGAAACGGGGATGCAGGCCCTGGGCCGTTCAGACAGGGCCATCAGAGATGACAGCGTGCATCGTTAGCGGGTGGCAGGACTGACGCTGGGAGCCTGGGGTCCCTTCCCTTAGGAGTCCTTCTGGAGCCAGATCCCCACTCAGTGAGGGCACGGACCCCCGGGGACCCTGCAGGGAGGAGCGGCTGCAGGCTCTCTGGGCCCTGTGACTGCTGGGACCCAGGTTCCTGTGCAGGGGTGCACAGCGGGGGCGCCCTGATTCTTGGCCTTTCCCTGGCAGGAGGTGGTCCAGGCCATGCTGGTGGTCCTGGCCTTGGCCATGGTGCCTGTCCTGCTGCTCGGCACACCCCTGCACCTGCTGTGCCGCCACCGCCGCAGACGGAGGAGGCCCACTGGCCGAAAGGTGGGACCGGGACCTGAGGTGTAGGGAGCTGCTTGGGAGGAGAGGCCACTGTCGGGCGTGTCCCTAACTCCCCACTTCCTCGTGGGCTCCTGAGTGGCCGGGAGCTGGCCTGGCGGGTGGCAGGGGCCCTCCTGGCTGGGGCGCTGCCAGCACTGCCTGCTCTCGCCCCAGCAGGAAGACAAGGCCGGGTTGCTAGGCCTGCCCGATGCATCTGTGAACGGCTGGGGCTCTGATGAGGAAAAGGCAGGGGGCCTGGAGGACGAACAGGAGGCCGAGGTGGGTGCGGTGCCTTCCTAGGGGGTGGCGGGGGGCTGCGGCCCTGCCAGCCCTCACTGCGCCCGCCCTGCAGCTCGTCCCCTCTGAGGTGTTCATGCACCAGGCCATCCACACCATTGAGTTCTGCCTGGGCTGCATCTCCAACACCGCCTCCTACCTGCGCCTGTGGGCCCTGAGCCTGGCCCATGCCCGTGAGTGACCTGGCTGTCGGGGGCTGGTCCCGGTCCTCGTTCCTCACACACAGCTGCTAGTTGGGAGGGTCGCTTCTCTCTGAGCCTCAGTTTCCCCTTTGTAAAGTGGGACTGTCCAAGGAGGTCCCTCACCGGCCCTCCTGGGGAAGGGAGGACTTCAGACTGCGACGGGTAGGTGGGGAGCTGGCAGGCACCCACTTGCCCTTGTTCCCCACTGTCCCCTCCTTCGCCCACAGAGCTGTCGGAGGTTCTGTGGGCCATGGTGATGCGCATAGGCCTGGGCCTGGGCCGGGAGGTGGGTGTGGCAGCCGTGGTGTTGGTCCCCATCTTTGCCGCCTTCGCCGTGATGACTGTGGCCATCCTGCTGGTGATGGAGGGGCTCTCGGCCTTCCTGCATGCCCTGAGGCTGCACTGGTGAGCAACCACCTGCTGGCTTGGGCTGCTCGAGGCAGGGGTTCCCCTCGCCAACCCCTCCTTCTCACCCCCAGGGTGGAATTCCAGAACAAGTTCTACTCAGGCACGGGCTACAAGCTGAGTCCCTTCACCTTCGCTGCCACAGATGACTAGGACCCACTGCTGGTCCTGCCAGACCCCCGTCCTGACCTGAGGCAGGAGAGGAATAAAGAGGGTCCACACAGCACTGCTGTCTCGTCTCTCTTCCCTCCTTTCCAGCTGAGGCAGGTGCGGGGGGAAGGCTTGAAAAGGTGAGGTGAGGACCCATGAGCAGATCTGCAGTAACCCCAGACTCCTGGGGTGAAAAAGGGCAGAATAGGGCCAAGGAGGGATGTTTCCAGCACATTCTAATTTGGAGTGAGCAAATGTCTTCCCAGGCCAGGTCAGGGGAGTGAGCTCCCCATCCTTGGAGGTGTACAACTGACTGTGAGCAGGTGTCTGGGTTACTCTCTTTGGGGAGTGGTGCCAATATCCATGCCCTGGTGCCAGGCCTCAGTGGGGCTGGAGGTACAGAGCAGCCTGGGGCACCTGAGCCTGGCCAGTGCTCCATGCAGGGCCGTGGTGTCACACGCCCAAGGCCACATGCCTGCCAGGAAGGGCAGAGGGTATCTTGAGAAGCAGACATCACCCAGGGCCCTGGGGGTCAGAACAGGGGTTGAGCCCAACTCCAGGCCTGGCCTCCCCTCATCTGAGGCCATAGTCTATCCCACCCCTCCCTCGTGGTCCTTCCTGCTGCTGGCAGGATGGGAGATGGCCTTCTCCAGTTCCCTCTGGCCTGGGTTCCACCTCTGCTAGGAGGCAGAGCCAGTACTTCCCAAAGGCCAAGAAGCTGCAAAGTGGTTCTTCCCATGGCTGTGGCTGTGGCCAGCTTGCTGGGAGGAGCCTGTCCATTGGCTCCTGGACTGCCCTGCTCAGGACCCCCGATGTTAGGGGCAGTATGAGGGGCTCTGAGTTAATTAATCCCACATGCCCAGCAGACTTGGCTCGAACGGTGCTCACCATAGTGGGATAGAAACAGAGGAGGCTGGGCAAAGGGCTCCAGAGAGTTGTGTGCGGTTCTGGACCAAATCCAGAACCTCAGGCCTTACTCCCTCCTGGGACAAGAGCTGGGCAGACTCTGGGTGGGCAGTGAGCTGGGGATAGGTAAGCAGCACTTGTGATGAGTGGCCACTTGTGATTTAGGAAGGGTGCGGTGTGGGATCCCAGGGAGATGACCAGTCGGCCCTGCCCTGGCTTTGACATGGGGATACCTGGCAGTGCTGGGGAGAAGTCCAGTTGCCATGAGAATAGCACAGAAAAAGGCACTGGGGTGGGCACCTCTGCGGCATGGAGGTCATCAGGAGACAGGGATAGGTGGGTCACCTGCATGGAGGACTCAGCAGTGAACAGGATAGGCCTGAACCCATCCCCGCCCAAGTGAGCTATGGCCTGATGCAGAGACCACCGGGGGAACCAGGAAAGTTAAGCTGGATAGAGAGAAGCGACAGGCCAGGGCCGGGCCCAGGGGGTTTAGGGAATGGCAGTGTCCTGGATAGAACAGCAAGGTCTGAGATGGTGACTGAGCTGAGCGCGGAGCAACGTGAAGGAGCCCAGTATTTGAAGGTCAGCTCCAAATGTATCTCCACAAGGAGACTGCAAGTGAGCTCACATGCGAAGGAGCAGGCAGAGGCAAGGGCTGAGCGAGGCTAGCAGGGCCCTTGGCACAGGAAGACAATGAGAGAAGCCACCAGAGCTCCTATGCAGGAGGAGTGTGACACCATGACTGTTTAATCCAGCTTGGCTTCACCTGCTTAAAGCTGTAACTCTACAGAAGGGTGAATGGCGCAAGCTCCCCTCTGCCCTGCCCAGCTGCTGTGTCCCCAGGCACCGGCACAGCTCTCGGTCTCCAGCATCCTCCAGGGCTCTTCACATCTGGGCTAGAAGAAGGGAAACCAGAGTGTGGCAGGAAGGAGAAGGAGGACAGGAGCCAATGGGGCCACATGCTGCTGGGATGCCAGCTGAGAGCAGCGGGACACTGCTGAGCTGAGGAGCGGGACGGGTGCAGCTGGAGCCCTCCATGGGCTCCTTCAGATACCAGGAGCCCTCCCTGAGATTTAGGACACAACCAAGGGTGACAGCTTGAGGTTGGGTTTTTATTTTTTTATTTGTATAGTACAATCGCTGTGGTAGCAGAAATATATGCACAGAAAACAATTCAAATAAGAGTTCTGAGTAAAAAAAGTCAGCTAAGACTGTATCCCAGGGGACATTTCATATATATAGTTTTCACAGCTACACTCGTTCCACGTCCCGTACCACATACAGGCTGCTGTCTTCCACAAGAATGACTATGTCAGGGACATCGGGAAAGGTGAGGGCTGGGAAAGCAGGCCCCCAGAGAGCCCAGGCCAGGGTTTCCCTCGCCCTGCCCAGGGGCGGCCCAGCTCACTCACAGGATCCCAAGCTCCAGACAGAGCAGAAGGCAGGAGAGGCCCAGAGAGCTGGGTCAAGCAGCTGGCTCCCCTGGGAGGGGAGGTGGGAGACAGGGAGGTCCTCACACCGCCCCCGTGGCCACGCACAGCTGTCTGCACACTCCATCAGGAGGAAGGGCAGGGGAGAAGTCATATGCAGTACAATGAAACTCATCAATGTAACACACCCACCCAGCAGGAGGGGAGAGCTCCACTCCACGTGCAGGTGGCCTCGGCTGCTCCAGCTTCAGCCAGGGGACCAAGAGGGTAGAGGAGCAGCTTCCGGGGGCCCCAGGTAGACGCCACCTTGCAGCAGTGACTGGCAGCTTCACAGTACATCTCTGCTCACTTGCCGTGCCTCGGGAGTGAGCAGTGTCTATAACACATCACCATCTACAAAAGCGTGGTCACAGTATTCACCAGCACATTCATGAAAAAAGACTAAATCAACATTAACCACAGTACCTGCAAGTAACACTGCTTACTCTTGCTGTCTGCCATATCTGACTGGAAACCTTAGTCCCCAAATATGAAACGCCTTCTCTAGATTAAAAGGATTCAGAGGTGTTGCACTATTGCACTATATTTCTGCTTCCCAATCTTGTTTGAGTCCTAGTGAAATCGTAAACAGATGAATTAAATGTCGCTCCATTTTATACAGTCTTTAGTATCATACACATCTGTGTTCAGTAGTGAGCCACCCAAAGCCTCCTGCCGCAGGAGCAGTAGTCGAAGCACAGAGGGGACCCCGCTCCGCCGCCTTCCCATGCAGTCCAGTGATGAGGTGGATGGAGTCCTCCCCACAGTCACACCCCAAGCTTCCTCTTCTGGTGGAAATAGGCATCAAATCTTGCTTGGGCGTAGTCCTAGGAGACAGCAAAGACAAGGCCTCAGCAAGAGCTGGCCTGAACCCTGCCCATGTATCCCCCAACCCCCACCCCGTCAACAGCTGAGGGCACAGACCCATGAGACCATCAGCACAGGACTGGCTTGTGCGGCAGGGCTGCTCGGGGGCCTGGCTGCTCCACAGGTGCAGACTCAAGCTCCCAGCCCGCCCTGCAAACGTTCACTCTCAGGAGGCCCTGCCTCTCCGACCTACGTCCTGTCCACACACTTGGCACTGCTACCATTATCACCTTGCTAACCTTGGGTGCTGTGGGCACTGACTGATCAACATAACACCTTTTAGAATAAAAGGTCCCTGGAACATAAGTAAATCTTGAACAGAGGGGAGAAAAAAGATGCCGCCTGTCTTACCAGGCTCTCCTGCAGCATGACTTTTAAAAAGGACATTAAGGCAGCGGAGAAAACCTGGCTTGGCGTTGTTTTTGCCACTGTATTTTTCTAAGTCTCTTCCCTCATCTGTTCATCAATGAGGACAACACAATCTCAAAGACCCACTCCTAATCTCAAAGTCTACGATTCTAGATGCCAGGAAGATTACAAGATCACTTTTTTGAAAAATTAACTTTGAGTTGTAATTTCTACTCCACAAGCACGAGCCCATTTTAAATGTACAGGTGGAGAGCTTTCACAGATGCATTCAGCCAGTTCACCAGCACTGCAGTCAGGAGAGACCTATATTTCCAGCATCCCTAGAAGTTCCCTTGGGCCTCTTGCAGTTGGCCACAGGCAGCTACTGACCCAATTTCTGTCACTATAGATCGGACTTCTCTTTCCTAGAGTAGCACATAAATGCCACCGTACAATGCGCAGCCTCGTGTCTGGCTCCTAACTCCGCGTGAGGTCTCTGAGTTGTCCGTGCTGTCGTGCATTGGTGCCACCTTGCTTTGCATTGCTGAATGTTCTCGGTACGTGGATCCGGCACTATAGTGCCTGGCATTTAGGCTACTTCTAATTTGGGACATTACAAATGAAGCTGCAGGCCGGGCACAGTGGCTCACGTCTGTAATACCAGCGTTTTAGGAGGCTGAGGCATGAAGATCATTTGAGGTCTGGAGTTGGAGACCAGCCTGGCCAGCATGGCGAAACCCCCTCTACTAAAAATACGAAAATTAGCCATGCGCGGTGGTGGGCGCCTGTAATCCCAGCTACTCAGGAGGCTGAGTTAGAATTGCTTGAACCCAGGAAGCAGAGGTTGCAGTGAGCCGAGATTGGGCCACTGCACTGCAGCCTGGGCAACAAAAGCAAGACTCTGTCTCAAAAAAACAAGTAAGGCCTGGCACAGTGGCTCACGCCTGTAATCCCCCCAACACTTTGGGAGGCTGAGGCGTGTGGATCACGAGGTCAAGAGATCGAGACCATCCTGGCCAACATGGTGAAACCCTGTCTCTACTAAAAATACAAAAATCAGCTGTGCATGGTGGCGCATGCCTGTAATCCCAGCTACTCGGGAGGCTGAGGCAGGAGAATCACTTGAACCCAAGTGGTGGAAGCTGCAGTGGGCCGAGATTGCACCATTGCATCCAGCCTGGTGATAGAGCGAGACTCTAGACTCTGTCTCAAAACAAACCAACCACAAATAAACGAAGTTCCTGAGCGTATGAGTGCAAGTCTTGGTATAGAATCTGCTTTCATTTGTTCTGGGAGAATTCCCCAGGAGGGCTGCTGGGTGGTATAATGCCTCTTCACACTGGCTGTCCCAGGCCGCATTCCCACCAGCAGCGCACATGCATGCCCATTGCTCCATCTGCTCGCCGACATTTGGGACTGTCAGTTCTTTCAAGTTTTAGCCATCACTGTGGGTGTGTAGGTATGAGGCTTTGATTCACATTTCTTTAGTGATTAATTATATGAAACACATGAAAAGATTCTTACTGGCCATGTGTTTCTCATCTGTTAAGTGTCCAAATCTTCCATCCATTTATAGAACAGGATGTTTGGTTTCTGGCTAAGTTCTATATATATCCTAAATACGAGTCCTTTATTAAATATACATTTGTAGTATTTTCTCCCAGTCTGTGGCCTGCCTTTTCATTTTCCTAATGATATCATTCAAAGAGTTTTTCATTTTGATGAAGTCTGACTGGGATGACATCTATGTGTGTTTCTGTCCATGGTCCCTGGCTCATAACTCCCATACCCCTTACTATAGTAAACAGAATCTCTCTCTCTGACCTTCTGCCCTCCTTTCACCTGCCCAAAGCTAGACTCTAATCTGATTGTGGGTCACAAGACCCTTATTCCAGAGGGTTCTGCCCTTTACCCTGGAGGAAGGAATGCTGTACAGACAGGCCAGAAGAACCTGGTCAGGGCCTTGCTGGGTTCAAATCACACCCTTTTTGTCCAATCACATTTCAACATGGTTGTCCATGTTTTAATCATGCCTATCCAATGACATCTCCATAAATTGCCCAAGAGGACAGGGTTTGGGGAGTTTCTAGAGAACTGAACATGTGGAAGCTGACAGGAAGGTGAACGAGAATGAGTTTCCCAACCCACCCACAGGGATAGAAGCTCCTGTGCTCAGAACCCTTTCAGACCTCACCCCATGTATGTATCTCTTCACTTTGTTAGCAAGGTTGAGACAAGAGGATCACTTGAGCCCAGAAGTTGTAGACCAGCCTAGGCAACACAGTGAGACCTTGTCTTTAAAAAACAACAACAACAACAAAAATATGCTTTGTAATACACTGGTAAATTTATGTGTTTCCTTGAGTTCTGTGAGCTACTTTAGCAAATCAACTGAACCCAAGGAGGGGAACGTGGGAACCCCAATATATGGCTGATTAGTAGGAATTCCGGAGGCCTGGACTTGCAACTGGTGTCAGAAGTGGGGTGGGGGCAGTCTTAGGGTCTCAGCCCTCAATCTGTGGGGTCTGACTCTGTCCCCAGGTAGACAGTGTCAGAATGGAATTGGAGGACACCCAGCTGGTGTCCACTCCAGAATTGATTGCTTGTTTGTTGGTGGGAGAACCGCCCCGGATGTGGTCACTTTTGTTTTCTGTGGTGATTGTTGCTAATGAAGGAAACGGGAAAAAGTACTTTGGTTTTCATGTGTTTTCCACTCATAGCAACTTATTCTATTTTTTTTTTTTTTATGGTTAGTGCTTTATGTAACCCAAGAAATCTGTGCTTAGGTCACCAAGCTTTTCTCCTGTATGTTCTTGTAGAAACTTAATAGTTTTAGCCTTCACATTTAGGTCTATTACGTGTTTCAAGTTGATTGTTGTGTATGGCGTGACATCAGGTTCAGTTTTTTCTCCATATGACTCTTGAGTTGTTCTTGAATCATTTTTTTTGAAAATATAATCCTTTCCCTCATAAATTACCTTGGCCTTTCTGTTGAGTACCAGGTGACCGTATACATGTGGATCTATTTCTGGGCACTGTATTCTGTTCCATCTGATTTATGTCATTTTTTTTTTTTTTGAGATGGGGCCTTGCTCTGTTGCCCAGGTTGGAGTGCAGTGGCAGGACCACAGCTGCCCTGACTCTGCAGGCTAAAGTGATCTTCCCACCTCAACCTCCCAAGCAGCTGGGACTACAGGCATGTGCTACAATACCCAGCTAATTGTTTTTGTACCTTTTGTAGCGATGGGGTCTTGCTATGCTGCCCAGGCTGGTCTCCAACTCCTAGGCTCCAGTGATTCTCCTGCCTTGGCCTCCCAAAGTATATGTGGATGACAGGCATGAGCCACCACACCCAGATGATTTATGTCATCTTATGCCAGCACCACACTGCCTTGATGTCTGTGCTTCAAAGAAGTCTTATAACCGGGTAGCAGAAGTCTTCTAACTTTGTTCTTTTACAAAATTATTTTGGTTATTCCCTCACTCTTTGCATTTGCATGTAAATTTTAGGATCAGCATGTCAGTTTCTACATAGACGCCTGTAGGGGTTTTGCTTAGGCCTATGGAGAATGTGTAGGTCAGTGTGGGGAGAATGGACATCTTCACCTTAAGGCTTTCATCCATCATGGTGGTCTCTTCTCCGCTTATTTTGTTTCTTTATTTTTTATACTCTTTTATAGTGTTCAATGTACATATCTTACACATATTAAACATTTTTCCAGGTACAATTGTTTCTAGCATGTAGAAACATAACTGATTTTTGTATACTGACCTTGCTTTCTGTGACCTTGATAAAATCATTCATTAGGTTAAGTAACTTTTTTGCTGATACCTTAATTATTTTAAATGTCTTCTAAAGAATAAAGGCAGTGTTTCTTCCTTCCCAGGGTGCCTACATTTCCCTTCTTTGTCTGGCCTCACTGCGCCGGCTAGGAGCTCCAGTTCAACACGGAAGAGATGCAGTGAGAACAGGCCGCCTTACATATTCTGTAGTTGGGGCAGGGATAAGAGGGGGCATTTTTCCTTTTACCGCTAGTGACAATGTTGGCCATGGGTTTTTCATACATGCCTTTATCTGGCTGAGGAAGATCCCCTCTAGTCCTAGTTTGCTGAAATTTTTTTTATCTCGTTGGATTCTGTCAAATACGTTTTCCTGTGGTTCCTGAGATAATCATGTGGTTTTCACCTTCATTCTGTTAATACGAAGAATTATATTAACTGATTTTTCAATTATAAACCAGCCTTGCATTCCAGGGATAAATGCTACTTGGTCATATTATCCTTTTATAAATGTTAGTGGATTTACTTTTTGTCAATGTTTTGATAGGGATTTTGTGTAATGTTTCTTCTTGTGGAATATAAACATTTAAGCTACAAAGCTATAAGTTTCTAAATACTGCTTTATGTATATCCCAGAAATGCTGACATGCTATGTTTTCATTGAAATTCAGTTTAAAATATTTTCTCATTTTTTAAAAAATTTCTTTGACCCAGGGTTTATTTAGAAGTGTACTGTTTAATTTCCAAATAATTGGGAATTTTCTAGGTATCTTTTGTTGTTGATTTCTAATTAAATTTCACTGAGAACATATCCAGTATTATTTCAATCCCTTTGAATTTATCAAGACCTGTTTCATGGTCCAGGATGTGGTCTATCTTGAGGAATATTCCACATTCATTTGAAAAGAATGTTCACCCTGCAGTTGCTGGGAGGTTTAATGAACGCACATGAGGCCAGGCTGGCAGAGAGAGTTGTCAGGCCCTCTCTTTCTGCGTATGTTCTTCCTGTTCTAACCACAGCAGAGAAGTAGTGAGATCTACTTTTTTTTTTTTAAGAGACAGAGCGTAGCTCGTTGCCCAGGCTGGAGTACAATGGTGCCATCTTGCCTCACTGCAAACTCTACCTCCTGCCTCAGGCAATTCTCCTGCCTCTGTCTCCCGAGTAGCTGGGATTACAGGCATGTACCACCATGCCTGGCTAATTTTTGTACTTTTAGTAGAGATGGGGTTTCACCATGTTGGTCAGGCTGGTCTCAAACTCCTGACCTGAAGTGATCCACCCGCCTCATCGTCCCAAAGTGCTGAGATCACAGGTGTGAGCCACCACGCCTGGCCAAGATCTCCTACTTTAATCATGAACCTACCTTTCTTTCCTTTCACTTTTGTCAGTTTTGGTATCACGTCTTTTGAAGCAAGATAAGGGTTTTTAATGCCATCTGGATGCCTTTATTATTACAAAATGCCCTTCTGTATCTCTAGTAACAATCCTTGTTATGAAGTGTACTTTCTTACAGTATCATCTGACCAGGACTCAAATCTGCTTTAAAAATCCAATGTCCCCTCGATTTACCTAATATCATTTTTGCATTACCAAACCTTCTGCCTAGAAGTAATCATTCTAGTATAAGACTGAGAAAGACAAAATGAACTAGTCCCATCCCTGTCTCAAAGGAAGGCAGCTCACTAGACTGCAGACATCTGGGTGTTGTCCTCCACCCCAAGACACCCCACCAACACTCATTCACTATGGGACAACAGAAAGGTTTATCTGAAGGTTAAAAATACTTTCTATGTCAATGACAGCTCTTTTTTTTTTGAGACAGAATCTTGCTCTGTTGCCCAGGCTGAGTGCACTGGCATGATCTTGGCTCACTGAAATCTCCACCTCCTGGGTTCAAGCGATTCTCCTGCCTCAGCTTCCCGAGTAGCTGAGATTACAGGTGCCCACCAACACACATGGCTAATTTTTGTATTTTTAGTAGAGATGAGGTTTCTCTCCAACTCCTGACCTCAGGTGATCTACCCACCTCAGCTTCCCAAAGTGCTGGGATTACAGGCATTAGGCATTGCACCAGGCTGACAGTTCTTAAAGTTAGAATAAAATGACAGCCTAGCTTGGTTACAAACATGCCTGCGAAAAACAGGAGGTGTAGTTTAATAATTACCAGCTTCCAACTCAAAGTCGGGCACTACAGGCTGGAGAATTAAGTGGTAACCGATAAATAAAACCCTCCACAGCACGGGCAAGAGCCACCCACTCTTCTTCACTTACTATCCCCTGTGTCAGAAAGGACTGAGGTCAGAGCTGGACCCCTAGGGTGCAAATGCCTACATTCTCCACTGCGGGACTGCAGGACCACCTGGCACTTCTCTGAAGCAGGAGAGGCAGGGGTCTGCTGTCCTGGAAGTGAGGGCAACCTCCAAAGGTAACCGCAGCATTAGTGAGAGCGGCTTCTCCCACAGCTTCCTGGCCACACTGTCCTGATGCCACCAGGTTACCACATTCGGGTACTTGGGGAGACAGAGAACCCTCTATAAGGAACAGTCATTTGCTGTGGAGCATTCACAAATACTGTAGCATTTTTTCCTGGGAGTAGGAAGAAAAAAAAAAAGCTGCTAAAACATACCATGTACCCGAATTCAATAGATGAAATCTTGGCTTGTACTATGGACCAAAGTCCCCAGAGGAAATGAGATGCAAGGGCAAACCTGGAATGACAAAAGCAAGAAACACATATGAGATATACAGTATCAGTTACAGGACCGATAAAATGATTTCATGCCAGATGGACATTTTAACTTGTGTGGATGCAAAACCTAGTTAGTGTTGGCAAATCGTGGGTCTATATTCCATGGGACTAATTAAGAGCAATGGGACTATCACTCCCACACCCTTCCCTCCTCTGCTAGTGATAGGTGCACTTGTGAGTGTGAACACACACAGCTGGCCTGGCCATGGCACACACGACAACATTCACAGGATGCAGGTGGAGGCCTGGGTGGCCATGCTGGCAGAAAAGCAAGCAAGCTTGCTACAAGGGAGGGGCCATAGCATCGTCAACCAAGAGGCAGGCCTTTGCTGGAGGTGGGATGAAGCTCTCACTCCTTGAGCCAAAGACTTCTCAAATCCCATCCTTGTCCCAGCCCCTCTTATCGCACAGAATTGAAAAGAGCAGATGAGAGAGCATGAGCCACATCACCATCTCTAGGCTATACCAACCCCCACCTCCAAGTCACTGCAAATCCAAGTTCTTCCTCAAACAATACCCTGAGGGTTCATCCACATGAACATAAAGCTCAAATTTAGGAGTGCCTGCTCTAGTATCCTCCAACCCTACTCTCTGTTCATCTTGTGGTCCCAGGACCACAAAAGTCACTTGTGCTACCCTTTCTGTCTGGGTTCTCTTCCAACTGCCTTTTTCTATTTCCACCAGTTCAAGAAACAGAAGAAGATGATGTATGCTGCAGTGGGGACTGGCAGGCAGGCAGAGGTGACGTTGCACTTAGTGTGGGGGTAAGCACTCTGGAGGCCAGGAGGAGATGACTGTGGTAGGTGCAGTGGAAAGATGAGGTGGGCCACAGTGACTTAACAGCCATTTTACCAAATAATGACACAGGAGACCCCAAAGAATAGGAATAACCCACAGGCCTCTTGACTAAAGAGATGGGCAAATAGTGGTCTAGAGCTTTGCAGAATCTGGAAGTTTCAGGGCCCTGCTTTGAAAACTGTTGAGAAAACAATTAAAAGCAAGACTTAATACTGATAAACATGAGTTTAATCATTTTCCAGGAGAAACTTAAGAGTCACAACACAGCAGGCAGTGCCCGCCACTCCACAAGCATCAGTGACAAGCTTGCAGGGCCAGATGCAGTAGCCCACACCTGTAATCCTAGCACTTTGGGAGGCTGAGGCAAGAGAACCGCTTGAGCCCAGGAGTTCGTGACCAGCCTGGGCAGTACAGCAAGACCCCGTCTCTACAAAAGAACACAAAAATTAGCCAGGCATAGTGGTACATGCCTATAGTTCCAGTTACTTGGGACACTGAAGCAAGAGGGTCGCTGGGAGTTAGAGGCTACAGTGAGCCATTATCACATCACTGCACTCCTGCCTGAGTGACAGAGCAAGAACCTGTCCCCCCCCAAAAAAAAGACTCTGTAGGCCCTGGGTGGCAGCAGCCCTGTATAGCTGGGTTGTTCTGTATGGATGGCAGTTCGCCACAGTGTCCTGACCCTTCTGGGACATGGAGCCTCTTCACATGATACAGTTTGGCTGTGTGTCCCCATCCAAACCTCATCTTTAATTGTAATCCCAACATGTCGAGGGAGGGAGCTGGGAGAAGGTGATTGGATCATGGGGGTGGTTTCCCCCATGCTGCTCTCACAGTAGTCAGGAAGTTCTCATGAGATCTGATGGTTTTAAAAGTGTCTGGTAGTTCCTTCTTCTTCTTTCTCTCCCTCTCTCTCTCTGTCTCTCTCTCCTGGCACCATGTAAGAAAGATGTCCCTTGCTTCCCCTTTGCCTTCTGCCATGATTTTAAGTTTCCTGACGCCTTCCTGGCTATGCAGAACCATGTCTATTAAAGCTTCTTTCTTTATAAATTACCCATTCTCAGGTAGTATGTTTGTAGCCATGTGAGAACAGAGTAATATACTTTGCCTGCTGTATGCTCAGATCTAAAAGATCTGCATAGTCTCAGGCATAATGGAGAAGGAGGAGATTCTATTTTTGAGAAAGTGCAAGTCTTAAAGATGTACAATTTAAAAGAAGCTCCTAGGGTGGGCATGGTGGCTACACTTGTAATTCCAGCACTTTGGGAGGCCGAGGTGGGCAGATCACCTGAGCTCAGGAGTTCAAGACCAGCCTGGCCAACATGGCAAAACCTCATCTCTACTAAAAATTACAAAAATTAGCCAGACATGGTGGCGGGTGCCTGTAATTCCAAATACTCGGGAAGCTGAGGCAGGAGAATCATTTGAACCCAGGAGGCAGAGGTTGCAGTGAGCTGAGATTGCGCCACTGCACTCCAGCCTGGGTGACAGAACAAGACTCTGTCTGAAATAAAAACAAAAAACAAAAGAAGCTACTAAAATCCTCATAATTGCAAGTAAGCATCCCAAATATAGTCTATAAAGAGGAAAGCTATTTTTACAAACTGAAAAAGGAAAAATGTTACCTGTTGACTTCAAGCAACATTTCTTCTTCTATAATGGATTTTTCTTCAGTACTGAGGTTTTCAAAGTCATTTTGGAATGCAGCCAAGTAACTGGAAATAAAATGGAGCTTAAAAAAAAGTAATTGTGTTAGGATCAATGATGGTTAAAACAGACAATGTCAATAGCTATTACGAAGCATATGTATCTACTGTGACACCCTGGGAGACACACACTTGACATGACATCACCATCGCCAACATCCTGGGGCTGGCACCAGTGAGCCAACCTTTGATAGGTTTTCAGCCGCTCTCTCTCCCCAGGGATTCTAGTGGAGGCACAGTGTCTAGGCTCTTCAGCATACTTTTTCCATTTTGAGTAGCAATTAAAACATAAACTGGAGACCATTATTTTGGAAGCAGGCTTGGTGCGCTCTCCCGGCCCTACTCAGCTTCAGCACTGCTACCAAGCAGGAGAAAGTTCCCAGGAGAACTGATTCTTGAACAATCACCAGCATCTTCCCATCATTTAGGACAGGAAAAGGAACTGTTAACACCAAAGACATTTCTTCCCATTACTAAACCCTGGTCCCCAAAAGATTACTTCTCTCTCCATAGTGTGAAATGAATAGAAAAAGTTCAGTCATCCCCAAAAAGATGGCCAGAAAGCAGAATCAAGGCTGGGCTTTTCAGAAAACACTAGAAGGAACTATCAAGGATGCTAAAGTTCTTCTCTGAATATAAGTATGTCTGGCACAGAGATTTTTTAAAAGCTGGACTAAAAGGTCAAGTTTGTGTCTACATTTAACAAACAAAATAACATTTTTTAACATAAACCAAATTTTAAAAGGTCACCTTTAAAAATGAAGATGTAGGCCAGGCATGGTGGCTCATACCTGCAATCCCAGCACTTTGGGAGGCTGAGGCAGGAGGATCACTTGAGTCCAGGAGTTTGAGACCAGCCTGGGCAACTTGGTGAAACCCTATCTCTACAAAAAATACAAACAATTAGCTGGGTGTGGTGGCATGCACCTGTGGTCCCAGCTACTTGGGAGGTTGAGGCGAGAGGATCACCTGAGCGCAGGAGGTCAAGGGTACAGTAAGCCATGATCGCACCACTGCACTCCAGGCTGGGAAACAGAGACCCTATCTCAAAAAATAAAAAAGATGATTTAATTCTAACTGCATGAAATTGACATGTAATTTTCCTATCAAGTATATAAAAACCCATCTCCTACCTGTTGTTTCTTGGTGGGATATTTCCGGATATTTGCTCTGAAAAAAGGGTACTTTTCATAGCTATAATCATATATCCACTCACAGAAATGATTCCCAATGTCGAATCCCCTGAAATAAGAGATAAGACAGTGCATAGAATGAGGCACACCATATGCCTGGATGCTCCCTGACTGCAGAAGAAAGAAAGGCTGAGTTCCGAGCACACCACTCCTGTTGCCAGCTGGACTTGCTGAGGGAGCAGGACTGTAACTGCTTTAATGACAGACAGAGCCAATCAGGTGACTGTCAGCATCACAGCTGACTGAAGCTATAAAGGCACACCTGAACCACAACTCCAGAACAGTGTGTCTCCTCGACCACAATTTATGAGAAGAAAATGATCTCTGAAGCAAAAAGAAAATGCCAAAGTCTGGACTGAACTGCATGGCTGCCCCCAACTAGCACAGTCAGCTAGGAACAAGGGGGACCATGCTTCCTCACCATGGCCATCGTGCACCACTGGACAAGAAGCCACCCCTTCTAGGTGAAGCAGCTTGCAACTCAGAGTGGTGTTTTGATTTATTTACTCTTGTAATTGTTTAATAAGCATGACATAATCATAAAACAATATTGAGATGGAAATACTGGACTATAACATATTACCTGTAATTGTAGCTGCTGTATTCGAAGTCAATGAGCATCAGTTTCTGTTTTTCAGAATTCTCTCGGCCTTCCAGCAACAAGATATTACCTGCAAAAGGTTTGGATAACATGGCTTACGTTTTACAATGGAAGGCTCCAGTCCTTGAACAGCAGAGCCGCGAGAATGGATCTGACCCCTTCAAAAAATACAAACCAAACGTGGCTTTTGGTCTGTGGACATCACCAGGGCCTAGATAAGAGCGTAGGAGAAGTGCTCACAGGAGGCCTGGCCCTGTGCAGGGAGACTCCTCACCCACCTGGCCATGAGAACCCCTGCTCACATCCCTAGTTCCCGTCAGACCCCCAGGCTCACTGTGGAACAGAGCCTGGCCTCTCACTCTGCTGTCAGGGCAGTACTTATCAAACGTTCTGCAAGGTGACATGCAGGAGCTCGCGCTAGCCAAATAGCACCCTCAGCCGCCTTGGGACTTGGTTTGCTGTCTGCAGGCCAGCTGTCTGTAGCACCCCAGCTGGGAAGCTGTGGGAGTGTCCTCCCGGTGAGAAAGGCTAGGGAGAGCTCAGCTGCCACAGGGGATCCTCTGCTTTGTCCTTGCCTGGTTTTCCTTCCCAAGGAGACCATAGGCAGCATTCCTACAACGCTACTTTCTTTAGTGCTAGATTCTGGGTCAGGAGTGGATTAGCCACCAGCCTGGCTCTGCAGGCCTATGTTCCTGAGATTCCCCACACTCGACATGACCTTCAGCATTTCCGACATCCTGGTGCTGGCACCAGTGAGCCAACCTTTGCTAGGTTTTCAGCCACTCTCTCCTCCCAGAGTTTCTAGTGGAGGTACAGTGTCTAAGCTATTCAGCATATTTTTTCCATTTTGAGTAGCAATTAAAACATAAACTGGAGACCAGAAAAGGTATACTGGCTCACACTTGTAATCCCAGCAGTTTGGGAGGCAGAGGTGGGAGGACCACGTAAGCCAGGAGTTCGAAACCAGCCTGGGCAACAGAGAAAGACTCCATCTCTACAAATAGCCAGGCGTAGTGACGTGTGCCTGTGATCCCAACTACTCAGGAGGCTAAGGCAGGAGGATCACTTAAGCTCAAGAGGTTAAGGCTGCAATGAGCCATGACTGCAACACTACACTCCAGCCTGGGTGACATGGCAACAGTCTTTTAAAACAAACAAAAAAAAAGACGAATTGGAGGCAGAAACCCAAAGCAGCAGAACAAAACTAATGTACAACTGTTATCTCTTCTATCCCTCCTACACTTTGCCAACATCAACGCAGCTGATCTCTTCCAGACCCCTCTCTCTGGTGATGTTTATGCCCCCTCACCACCAGAGTGCAAGGATAATACACAAAGCTGTGAATGAAAGGTCTACACCCTCCTTGACTTGAGTTAGCCAGCAGTGAGCAGCTAGTTAGTAAAAGGTATTTTGGCTCAAATGAATGGCTTACAGATGACAGGTCTTCATGAGACAGTTCTCAGGATTAAAAGCAAACTGCTGAGCCTGGCAAAGAAGGGCCCAAGGTGGGACCTGAGCTACCGTGACTAGGGGAGGCAAGGTCAACGCAGAGCAAGGCCATGTCAGCAGCACCAGTAGGAGCTGCACAGTAGGGGCCTCTGATGAGACTGTTCAATGCACAATTGCATGGGATGAAGTTTTGTTATAGTAAGGAACATCATTGTCATGTTTTCTTTTTTTTTTTTGAGACGGAGTCTTGCTCTGTCGCCAGGCTGGAGTGCAGTGGCGCAATCTCAGCTCACTGCAACCTCCGCATCCTGGGTTCAAACGATTCTTCCGCCTCAGCCTCCCGAGTAGCTGGGACCACAGGCACATGCCACCATGCCCGGCTATTTTTTTTTGTATTTTTAGTAGAGACGGGGTTTCACCATGTTGGCCAGGATGGTCTTGATCTCTTGACCTCGTGATCCGCCCACCTCAGCTTCCCAAAGTGCTGAGATTACAAGGCATGAGCCACCGCGCCCGGCCCATTGTCATGTTTTCAAAGCAGAGAAGCCTGAGTAATTAATAGCATAGTGCACTGATATTAGGAGAGAAGGTGTTGGATTACAAGTATTGTAATAAGCACCACTATGCTGTGTGGTGCAGAAAGGAAGGGCCTGGGACTGACTGGGGTAGACAGTGGATCTTGCTCTTTCATTCTCTTTCAGGTTAAAAAAAAAATGTATGTTTACTGTAAGGAGTTAAACACTGAAAAAAATAATATGCAACTTAGAAAGTTTAAGTCCTTTATCCCAATTCCCAAGTTTAATGAAGGTTTTCTCAGATTTTTTTTTTTTTTTTTTTTTTTTTGAGACAGGGCCTTGCTCTGACACCTAGGCTACAGTGCAGTGGTGTGATCATAGCATACTATAGCCTTGAATTCCTAGGCTCAAGCCAAATTCCTGTCTCAGCTTCCCAAGTAGCTGGGACTACAGGTGCACACCACTATCCCTGGCTAATTTTTTTATTTTTTGAGAGATGGGGTCTCGCTATGTTGCCCAGGCTGGTCTAGACTTCCTGGGCTCAAGCAATCCTCCCACCTTGGCCTCTCAAAGTGCTGATATTACAGACATGAGACACTGTACCTGGCCTCATACTTTTTAAAAATAATACAAAACCTCATTGGTTGTATCATAACTTAATGTAACTAATACACTCTTGATGCTAATACGGCATTTTTCAGACACACTGGCAGTAATTTTCTAAGTATATACACAAACCTCATCTGTAACAAAACACAGCAAATTCTTACCTTCTTGACAGTCATTATGACAAAATACAACTGGAGATGGAGTAGATTCAAGCAATGATCTGAAAAGAAAGGTTTCACTGTTACTCATCAAGCTTCTCAGTAAGATGCACGCAGACCTGCTCTTTCTACATGGCCAGCACCCAATCTGTGCTCCAAAGCAATAGTTCCAGAGTAGTACCTGTGATGTGAATTCTGACAACTGTGTCATTATGTGGCAACAACTCTACAACAGATCACATCTGAAACCCCCACAGGCCCTCAGCACTCAGCTCTTCCCCCGCAAGCCCTCAGCTCTTCCCTTGCAGGCCCTTTGTATGTGCTGCCCCTTCCTGGAGCCCCTTTCTCTGCTGGTCTTGGCTTGTACACGCCCCCTTAGCCCTTCTCTTAACAGTAACCCAAAGCAGGTCCCCTATGAAGACTAAGGGCTTACTTGGATCTGTTTCTGTCACAGCATTTAACACAATTTGACATTATTTTGTTTGTTTACTTGTTTTCCCTTAGCGGCAAATCATCATGTCTAGCAGAGGAGACACTCACATACCTACCTGAGTAATTAAGGTATAAATAATTGTTTTTTTTTTTTTTTAAAGAAAAGGAGGAAGAAAAAAGAGAGAGAGAGAGAATGGGGAGGTGGAAAAAGGAAGAGAAAGAGAGAGAGAGAATGGGGAGGAGGAAAAAGGAAAAGAAAGAGGGAGAGAGAATGGGAGTATTGCTTTCTTGCCCAGGCTAGAACGCAATTTAGTAATGGTTATTAAAAACCTCTTTTATAATGATAATTATACTTAATGATGTAATCAGGAAGGAATAAGGGAAGAAGATAACAAACAAACAGCCAACCAATATTTCACTTAAACCTATGAAATGCTATGCGATTACTGAGGAGTGATTTATTTCCAATTATATAGTCACTTTTCTAATAGGTGTGAGGTGGTAATGTATGTTTTGTGTATTTGAAGTGGAGAGTTCTATAAATGTTTATTAAGTTTACTTGTTCCGGGTCTGAGTTCAAGTCCTGGATGTCCTTGTTAATTTTCTATCTCGTTGATCTATAGAATCATTAGCTCTTCTTGTTACATTGATCCTTTTACCATTATGTAATATCCTTCTTTGCCTCTTTTGATCTTTGTTGCTTTAAAGTCTACTTTATCAGAAGCGAGAATTGCATCTCCTGCTTTTTGTTTATTAGTTTATTTTTACTCTCTGGTTGGTTGGTAAATCTTCCTCCTTCTCTCTGAGTCTTTGTGTATTGTTGCATGTAAGATGGGTCTGGATGCAGCATACCGATGGGTTTTGGCTTTTTATCCAATTAAAATATATATAAGTTTAATACTGGCGTTTGATGCTAGCTGGCTGTTTTGCCCATTAGTTGGTGTAAATTTTTCATTATGTTAATGTTCTTTGCTTTTTGATATATTTTTGGAAAGGCTGATATTGGTTGTTCCTTTATATGTATAGTGCTTCTTTCAGAAGCTCTTGTAAAGCAGGCCTGGTGGTGGTGAAGTCGCTAAGTACTTGTTTGTTCGCAAAAGATTTTATTTTTCCTTCGCTCATAAAGTTTAGTTTGGCTGGATAGGAAATTCTGGGTTGAAAGTTCTTTTCTTTAAGGATGTTAAATATTGATCCCCACTCTTTTCTGGCTTGTAGGGTTTCTGCTGAGAGATCTGCTGTAAGTCTGATAGATTTCCCTTTATGGGTAACCTGACCTTTCTCTCTGGCTGCCCTTAGTATTTTCTCCTTCATTTCAACCCTAATAAATCTGGCGATTATGTGCCTTGGGGTTGGTCTTCTTGAAGAATATCTTTGTGGTGTTCTCTGTATTACCTGGAGTTGAATATTACCCTTCCTTGCCAGGTTGGGAAAGTTTTCCTGAATGAAAATAATTGTTAGCATACAGATGTGAGTGGCCTGCACCCAGCATCACTCTGAGAATAATGATGGCCCTGCCTCAGAGATCAGCATCAAGATTCTTACTGTTTCCCGCAAAAGCCAAGGCGAGGCTGAAGTTTAAGAAGAAGGGATCTTCCTCACATTCCCTAGCCTGCCCTTACTCCCTTCTCCCCACCAGAGAAAACCCATCTGCTAGAAACTCTACTGCCCTGGCCAGCAAGCCACTCCTTCAACATTTTCCTTCTCTATGGAACCTAAACAGACTGACTAGAGGCCACATGTGGGCCTCTAGTTTTTTTTTACAGAGAACCATAATTCCAGATGACGAAACTCATCTGTTTAAATTCATCCTGTAAAACCAATGTAAAATGCCACATATAAGGCGAGCTTAATCAATGTTTACTGACAACAGTTTTAGTAACTAAGAATATTTAAAGTCAGGAAACAGAAGGAAAACTCACCTCAGGTTTTCCAGTTCCAAAGGCAGATTGTAATTGAGGAATTTGTGGAGCTTTTTAATTCTGGATTCCCCAGTAAATTTAATTCTCAGCACTTCATTTAGATATCTATTAAAAAATAAACAAACAACAACAAAAAAAAACCCAGAACAAAGAATCACTGATCAATTCACCAAGGCTTGTTCTTGGGGCTTTGGTTAAACATTCAATCCTAGCGCAGTCACAATGCCAGTGGGACCCCTCTGACTGCCATGACTGAGGGGAAGAGGGGCAGTCTTGGGGGTTCATGGCATTCTAGGAAGGTGACTTTCTGCCTCTTCACCCATTCAATAGCATTTTTGCATTAAGTCTTCTTTCTTGGTTTAGGAATTGACTTTTACATGCAGGAAGACTTATCTTATCACCAGCTGACACTCTGCATCTCAGTGAAGTAGGAAGACCTCTGACTACCATGGCAAACAAATGCTCACTTCTGGTACTCCTGGGAGCCACCACTGTTAGGACACCACCACCACCTAAGTTAGGACAAGTGATTTGACCACTTACTTTTCCATTGTGCCAAAAAGCCATTTTGGTTCCTTATTGAATGGCATTTTCATACCATGAAACGTCGCCATTTTCTCAGCGATTTCTGCAGATATATCTGGCAAACTTAATTCTTCAGTATCTAATCGCCGGCTCTGAAATAGGAAAGGGAGTGAGAAACTGACATTTACCCAAATAACCTACAAAGTGTGAGATCACACAGTCTTAGGAAGGAGAAGCCAGTTTTTGTAGTGCATTTAAATCTCACCCAATGCCCCAAATTCCCTTAAAGAATGGACACTGTGTCCCCACAGACAGTGACCCAGCAATTGCTATGGCACTTCTACAGTGAGGAACAGGCCACCTCCAAAGATCTATTTTATTCTGAACCCCTTTTAACTATGAGAAGTCCTTCCTTAAATTTTATTGAACTAAAACCTACCCTATCATCTATTATTCTGCCCTCTAAAGCTACACGGAATGTCTATTCACTACCCAGTGCTGAAGTCCATGTCTTCAGCAGTTTATCACATGGCCGAGCTCCTAGCTCCTCCATCAGCTGGGACATTCTACTCTGATGTGTTACAGGTGAGATGTGGGGTCCAGAACAGGTCCTAACCGGGAGATGTGTCACAGGGACGGGGGGCCATCTCTAGCTGCTACCAGTGATGGTGTCAGCAGCCGGCCTGGCCCAGAGTAGGTATCCAGGGCAAATCTGGGCAAAAAAACAGCTTCTAGGAAGACTTCCTCCTGGCCTCTGCATCCTGCACTTCCCCTAAATCAGCCTGGGGCCATGCTTGTTTGGTTGCCCTTTTACAGGAGGCTCATGGGAGCTCACAATCAACTGAGACCTCTAGAGCTTCCTCATGTAACCTGCCACCCTGCAGAAATCTAAAGAGAGATTTCTGTGAAAATGCAAAGCAGTACAGCACAGGGGAAAGAGTGAATGCTCCCAACGTAGGGAAACACCATTTGAAACTGTGGCTTTAATTCTCATTTCAAAGCTACATGGCCACCCAAGTTACCTCATACCTCTATGTGTTCCCATTTCTATCAAGTGGGCATCAGGACATGAAGTTTCGTACAGAGTTGCCAGGAAAACTGGAGGAGAGAATGTGGGTGAGATCTCTGGGATAGCACCCAGCCCAGGGTGAGGCTCAGCAAGTGGCAGATGTCTGCTACTGAGAGCTAAGAGCTCACTGGAAGCATTGGGCTCAACCTTCTATTCAACTCCCTCCAGAAAGCACTGTCTCCGCAGCACTGTAAACAAATTACCATGATGCAATAAGGACAGGGACTCCAATTCCAGCAGCAGGACACGTGGGACTTATTAAGGCAGCTCACTCAGCTTTCAAAACTGCCAAAAATTTGGCAACAAGAAAAATCTGGAGCTAACATGCTCAAAGATGAATAAATCTCAGTATTCCAAATTCCTCCCTGGGCACAAAGAGAAAGAGAAACAGACTACCTACCATCCCTAGTGGCCCTACTATTCTCACATGCCCTTTGAAAGATGGCTACAGGAATCACAAAACTGAATCACCTGATCCCAAGCAGTAGTCAAGAGTAAACCTAAGCTGGAATCTGGGCATGATGGTTCATGCCTATAATCCCAGCACTTTGGGAGGCCAAGGCAGGAGGACTGCTTGAGCCCAGGAGTTTGAGACCAGTCTGGGCAACATAGGGAGACCCCGTCTCTACAAATATCAAAATTAGTCTAATGTGGTGGCACATGCCTGTAGTCCCAGCTACTTGAGGGGCTGAGGTGAGAGGATTGCTTGAGCCTGGGTGGATGAGGCTGCAGTGAGCTGAGATCAGGTCACTATACTTCAGCTTGGGCAACAGAGCAAGACCCTGTCTTAAAGAAAAAAAAAGTAAACCTAGAAATAACATTTGGTATTAGATTGAATCAAATGAAAGTGCCATGCTTGTGGGTCAAAAACAGTCAAAGACTGGCAGTGTCATATGGTTCAAATCTAGTATATAATAGAATTTTTAAAAAATCTTCACTATGGGTGGGTGCAGTAGCTCACACCTGTAATCCTGGTGATGTAGGAGGCTGAGGCAGGAGAAGAGCTTGAGGCCAGGAGTTCAAGACCAGCCTGGGTAACACAGCAAGACCCATCTCTACAAAAAAAAATTTCTTAAATAAGCTGGGTGTGCTGGTATGCACCTGGGGTTTCTAGCTACCTGAAAGGCTAAGGCAGAAAGATCACTTGAATCCAGAAGTTCGAAGCTGCAGTGAGCAGTGAGCTATGATTATGCCACTGCACTCCAGCCTGGGCAAGAGAATGAGATTCCCATCTCAAAAAAAAACTTTTAATATGTAATAAACAATATATACAAAAGAGCACAGATAGAACTTAAGGACTAGAACAAAATCAATTCCACAGATACTACGATCTATATGTCCTGATGGCTGCTCTTTTGTCCCCAAGATATTTTCATTATTCTGAATTGTGTTAACATAAATTCCCTTACCTTTTCCAAAAAGAGAACTTTTATACATGTACAATATATTCTTAAAGAATTTTTAAAATGTATCAGGTTTTATAAAATGGTATGACACTACTTATAGTCTCCTGCAGTTTGGTTTTATCATTCAGTATTATGTTTTTAAGATTCAACTATATTGCCACTTACAACCATATGAAGTTTTATTATTTGCAAAATTCTTTCAAAAACTTATATCTTTTGTTTCTCATGCCTGTCAGATGTTACTGTCTTTATTGGGAAAATCAGAAATAAAAACAGCCAGGTGCCAGGGAGCAGACTAAAGGTAAAAGCTGGTGCAGTAAAGGCACCATCCATTCATCTAAACACACCCTCAGCACTGGGACCTAGCACGATACTAGCACAAATGGACCGCACCACTGTGAACTAGAAGAGGATACCTCTTCTGGGGAGACAGAGCACAACTAGCCTCCCTGTTTCTGGGCTGTGGGATTAGACAAAAGAAACCCCTGCCCCTGGTCCCCAGTCAGATACAGCAAAGCACCCCTCTGCCAGGCATCCTAGTGCTAGGCTCTGTCCGCACAGTTGTACAGGGCAGCCCTGGATGTGCCCAGGCCTGTCATGGACAAGACATGTCATGCATGTCACGCAAAGCTAGCGGCTTATGACTCTAGTACTCAAGGAGCTTATGCTCAGTTAAAATGGGGAATATTTTAACTATCTAGGAAGGGAGTGCAGGCTGACAAGGACCAGCACTGCCAACCAAACAAGCATTGCCAGGGCTCAGAGCCACACTTCAACACTTAGCGTTCATAAAAATACTTGGTCATGAAGCACTGTGCTGGGCATGGAGTTAGGGGTGGGTGGGTAGAGGGACAGGAACTATGCTTTAGATATACACATGTAACCCTAAGACATGGTTATACTGGAAAACGTTATAGCAACATTAAAACTGCCTTGGGACAATAAGTAAGGGAAAATAATCCTGACTGCTTGGAAATAAGACTGTAAGGTCTTGGAGCAAGGCCTTGAAATCTAAGAATTTGACCAGCATACAGGGACACGAAGATGAGAGGTAGGGAGACTCAGTGGGAATGCACAAAACAAACCAAGGAAGGGCAATGGGAAAGAACAGGCATGGCCCCACAGGGCTACAGTCAGAGACAGAGCAAGGTATGGTCAGGACCAAGGTGTCCTAGCAGAAAGTTCTATAAAGCAGGACCACAGAAGTTGAGAGGAACAAGGTGAAAAGGGCAAAGTTTCAGGGTACACAGCCTCAGGGGACAATGAAATGGTAAGTTTCACACATATTTCAAATTTAGATGAATACACCTCTACAGGAAAGAAAGAGGTTCTGTAATAAGTACAAAATAAATGTTGCTTTTCTCATGAAAGAGAGCTTTTCTCTGATACATAGTTTAATGACATAGGTCAGGTTAACAGTAAAAACACATCATTACAGGTTCTTGCAGCAATGAGACAAAGAAGCCATCTTCTATCTGTGGCTTATGTCAACTGAGCATTTATCAACAAACCTTACCGGGATGAACTGTTCCAGTCGGCCTTGGGGAAAGATGCCATAGAGTTTTGGCCCGAGTGACCGCTCTGCGAGAATGGCAAACATAACGCTCTCCAGAACCATGGTCTCGGCCCCCTAAAACAGATGGCAACAAATCAGGTGTTTACTGAGTGTTTGCCATGCGCCAGGCATCAGAAGCACTCTCACAGGAGTGTTTCATCTAATTCTCATGAGTATTCTTTCACATGGACACTACTGTTATCAGCATCCCCATTTTAAATATGAAGAAACAGAGGTTCCAAAGTCACAGATCTTGTCATTTGCAGGATTCATGCTTGCAAGCACTAAACTATACAGATAAGATTTAAAATCTGAGTTTAATTTAGGTCACTAGTTCCAAAAATAGAAAAATATCCATCAGTGCTTTTATTGCTTCTATTTATTTCACAACCTATATAGGAGTCTCACCCTTGGCATCTCACCAAAGGCTACAACAGCATCCATTCTGGTGAGGGTTGATGTGCTTTTGGTTGAATGCGCCTAGTTAAAGCAAAGGAGTCAAAGGACCTTCTGTCTATAAATTGGCCCATGGGTCCAACAAGCTTGAAAATACTGATTTAGGTTCAGGGTCTATGGCTTTCTAGTCCAAAGGGCAGCTGATCATGGAGCATCCCAGGTTTTTGTTTTCAGCTGGCACACCTGGCCTTTTATTGTTACTTAATGTTTATTATCTTGCTAAAATCTCTATGATGCTGTCTGTTCTATCTTCATCCTAATAATTACTGTAAGATCTCTCATCATTTTGCCTTCAAAATCCATGCTTTGGTCTCAAAGCAAATTCATTCCTTGGTCTTTCCCCCTTAAACAGCATAAGGGTTTCCATCTGTTGGAGTGAAAGAGTCATTCTTACCCAGAGGTGCACCTGAATCTCCTAAAGAGCTTTTACAGGCCAGGCAGTGGCTCAGCCTGTAATCCCAACACTTTGGGAGGCTGGGTTAGGAGGATCACTTGAGGCCAGGAATTAGAGACCAGCCTGGGAAACATAGTGAGATGCCCCACCACTACCAAAGTCTCTTAAAAAAAAAAAAAAAGGCCAGGTGCAGTGGCTCAAGCCTGTAATCCCAGCACTTTGGGAGGCTAAGGTAGGTAGATCACGAGGTCAGGAGTTCCAAGACCAGCCTGGCCAATATGGTAAAACCCCGTCTCTAGTAAAAATACAAAAGGTAGCCAGGCATGGTGGCATGCACCTGTAGTCCCAGCTACTTGGGAGGCTGAGGCAGAAGAATCGCTTGAACCCAGGAGGCTGAGGTTGCAGTGAGCTGAGATCGCGCCACTGCACTCCGGCCTGGGTGACAGAGCAAGACTCCATCTCAAAAAAAATAAAAACAAAAAGAGCTTTTGCAAAGAGATTCTTAGTCCTCCCTCAAGTACTGAAAAAGAGGCACCAGCAGGACTGTTTTGAAAAAGCTTTCAGATGATTCTAATTCACCCCCTGTGAAGAAATGTGCTGTGGAGGAACATGATCCCAGAGAAAGATTCTCTAATACATTCACATTACCAAAAACGGAGAAACCGAGACAATCTTATTAGGAAGTGATATAGTACTAGAGTTACTAAGCAGAAAACAAAAAAGAAAAGCTACTTTCAAAGGATATCAGACTACATTAAAGTAAAACGTATTTCGGTCAGTTTTACATTTTGTGGGGGCAAATGGATTTGTCGGTAATCCCCCACAATTATCGTCTACAACCATCATTTGTATAACCCCCACAATTGTGGCCTTACTATTATCTTGTGAGGCTCAATCTTTCCTAATTTGTGGTTTGTGTATATATGACAATAGACAGATAACATCAATCTATCAAGCTAATGAATTTTAGGGTGGGATTTGATATCAGACAAGTTTTATTTCTTAAAACCTTAGAAAATGACAATAAATATCTAGTATCTCTATTTAGCTGTCAAAAGGTTTCCAACAACTTACTTAATCCTACAGTAGAGTCCAGAGGTGCAGTCCCCATCTTACTCCAAGCCCAACATCAGAGAAACTCTCTGGGGCATTTATGCAAGGATCTGCAAAGCCTGCTCCAAGTCTCTGCTTAGACGTTATGCTCCCTTGCTCCCCAGGGGGCAGCACAGTCCTGGTGCTCTGGAGACTGTGGTCCCCCTACCACTCTTGTGCAGTGTCAAAAACAAAAGTAAACAGGGGCTGGGCATGGCAGGACAAAGGGGTGCTGGACTCGTAAGTTCAGCATTTTGCACATCACATCCACTTGGAACAAAGGATTCTCGGAGGTGACTTTATTTACATGCGGCACTGTCAACACATGCCATCAGCACTAGCCAGAATCCTCTCCAGAGCTAAGTCAATCTATTCCCAGAAAGGGCATAGAAAAGAGGGAAAGAGACATAAAAACTTTCCAATTCTCTTTAGCATTGCCCTAAACATTGTAAACAAAAACATCCTTATTCTTTTTTTTTTTTTTTTTGAGATGGAGTTTTGCTCTTGTTACCCAGGCTGGAGTGCAATGGCGCGATCTCGGCTCACCGCAACCTCCGCCTCCTGGGTTCAGGCAATTCTCCTGCCTCAGCCTCCTGAGTAGCTGGGATTACAGGCATGTGCCACCATGCCCAGCTAATTTTTGTATTTTTAGTAGAGACGGGGTTTCACCATGTTGACCAGGACGGTCTCGATCTCTTGACCTCATGATCCACCCGCCTCGGCCTCCCAAAGTGCTGGGATTACAGGCGTGAGCCACCGCGCCCGGCACAACACCCTTATTCTTACGCGATACTGTAGTTCAATATTTATTCACAGTAGGAAGAAAGGGGGAGATGGTGTATGGAGAGAAGAATCTGGAGAGGAAGAAAAAGGGACACCAAAGCACAAGCAAGAAAAAAAACAGGTTAAGGACAGCATGGAATCCTAGAATGAGTGCACCAACTACTAGTAATATTCTTGTCATCACTAAGTCTTCAGATACCTTCCTGATTGCTGCTGAAAGTGAGCATGATAAAAAGTGGGATTGGACAGACATGGCTGGGTTTTCTCCTGTACCACGCACTGGTTTAGTCACAGCCAGTGACAGCGGAGGGAAAGCTGGTCCTGCTTTTTCAGAGGAGAAGATCCATATCTCAACTTTAAACAATTTACATGGGCTTGAGAAATAAAGACTCCTTCACACATTTGCCCAAAACACACTTACTGAATGTCTACTATGTCCTGGCACTGTGCTAAGCATCAGGGAACCAACAAAGAACAAGACACATAAGGCCCCTGCCCACAATGGGGGTTACATGACAGAGGGAGGGATGGAGAGAGAGAGAGAGAGAGAGAGGAGAAAAAAAAAAGACAGCAAGTACATGCAGCTATGGACTGGGCTCACCACCATGAAGGTAACAAGTGTGACTGGTGTGGCAGGGTGGTTATTTCTAAGGAGGCCACACTAAACTGACCTGAGACCTGAGGTGTGAGGAGCCACAGCAGCCCCACAGGAGGGAGCACAAGGCCCTGAGGGAGGAACAAGAGTGATGCCTTCAAGGAACTGAGAGGCCTGTCTCACTGGAACAGGGCAATGGAGGAAAAAGAAGAGAACAGCATGAGATTGCCAGGTGGGCTGGGGCTTACAGAAAGGACTGGGCCAAAGATACAAATTCGGAAATCCTCAACATGTTGATGACATTTACAGCTCACAAACTGGGTTTGATCCCGAGGACAAAAGAGGAGGAACCAGCACAGGTCTTAGAACACCCAACACTGACAGCAAGGCTTTCAAACTGACTGTCACCACTGTACTTTCTACAGGATACCTCACATATACTCCCAAAACAAACATTATCCACAGCAATGCTCACTCTCACAACTGGGCAACACTTACTAATATTTTCTACTCTATTTCATTTTAAAAAGCAATCAACATGCTAACATTTCATGCCCCACTAGAGGTTCACAAACTACAGCTTGAAAAACTGGTGTAAGTTCAGGCAGCAAGAAGAGGAGCCAGGAGGTGAGGTGAGGCGGGCGCCACTGCCAGGAAGGAGAGTGGCATTCCCTAATAGTGCTGCTGAGTGGCCATCAGACTTGGCAATACGGAAGCTGTTGGTGACAAAAACAAGAACAGTTTCAGAGTGAGAAAACAGGCGTCAGATTGGAGCAGGTAAAGAGTGCAGGAGACAGAACTGGTTGGAAATGGAAACAAGGGGTTTAAACTGACTTTTCACTTTATCTATGAAGTTTCATTTATTTAAAACTCAGGAAGAGGCCGAGCATGGTGGCTCATACCTGTAATCCCAGCACTTTGGGAGGCCAAGGCAGGCAGATCACCTGAGGTCAGGAGTTCGAGACTAGCCTCACCAACGTGGAGAAATCCCGTCTCTACTAAAAAAAAAAACAGCTGGGCGTGGCGGCACATGCCTGTAATCCCAGCTACTTGGGAGGCTGAGGGAGGAGAATCACTTGAACTCAGCAGGTGGAGGCTGCAGTGAGCGAGATCGTGCCACTGCACTCCAGCCTGGGCAACAAGTGCAAAACTCCATCTCCAAAAAAAAAAAAAAAAAACACCCAGGAAGAAGAGTATCAATGTTATGAACCTCTTGAGAAGACATAACAGCATTTCTGTGATATTTCAGCCAGAAATGCATAACCTCAATTGTGAGAAAACACTAGACAAACTGAAATTGAGGAGATATTCTCCAAAATAACATATTAATAATCTTCACAAGTATAAAGATTATAAATAACAAAAGAATTGTAACACGTTGAAAACAACTAAAAGATAGTCAATGCAATGTTGACATCCAGCTAAATCTTGAGACAGAATGAAAGAAAGCATGCGTGGGAAAACTTCTGAAATTCAATTCATGGTTTAGTTATCATTATTTTTGAGATGGAGTTGTGCTCTGTTGCCAGTCGCCCAGGCTGGAGTGCAGTGGCGAGATCTCGGCTCACTATAGCCTCCACCTCCTGGGTTCATGCAATTCTGCCTCACGCTCCCAAGTAGCTGAGACTATAGGCATTCGCTACCAAGCCCGGCTAATTTTTCTATTTTTAGTATAGCGTTTAGTACAGTATAGTATTTTAGTATAGGGTTTCACCCTATTGGTCAGGCTGGTCTCAAACTCCTGACCTCATGTGATCTGCCCACCTCGGCCTCCCAAAGTGCTGGGATTACAGATGTTTCGTTATTATCATCATTGCACCAACATAAATGTCCTGGTTTTGACCATTGCACTGTGGTTATGTGAGATGTTCACATTATGAAAGGTGGGTGAGGGGTGCATGGGAAATCTCTGTACTATACTTGCAATTTTTTTTGTAAGTCTAAAATTGGTATGAAATAAAAGTTAAAAATAAATTCATATAAAAGACTGAAATCAAGCAATATGACAAAATAAGTGACTAATTCTGCACAGTGAGAATAAAGGTGTTTACTATATTGCTCTTTATACTTTCCCATGCTTTCAAACCTGTCTTCCAAAAAAGGAGATGGGGAAATGAGGAAGCAGAGGCAGGAGATACCGCTGCCAGAAATCTTGTGGGAAAGGAAACAGGGATGAGGTGGGGCCAAGGAGATAACGAGGCAAGTGACCAGTTTATTATTTCTCACGATTCTGTGGGGTGACTGGGGTTCATCTGGATGGCAGAGCAGCTGAGAAGAAATAGCCAATGAAAAAGGAGAGAGGAAGGCACAAGGGATGAAGGGACAAGTTAAAAAGTCAGACCCAAAAGACAAGTGGTGAGCTCAATGTGCAGCCCAGGGAAGGGCAGCCCTTCACGGTCAGTGGAAGACACAGGTACGGATGTGGAGGGGGTTTACAGGACAGACAGAGGAGAGAAGCAGTGGCTGGGGAGTGAGGTGATACTGCCTGCTCAGGGTAGGAACAGAGAGGTTTGAAGAGAAAAGAAGGCCTGAAACAGACCTCTCGGCTCAGGAGGTCAAACCTCCTAGAGAAACTCAGCAGGCTCCCCAGCAGTGGTGTGCGCCCACCAGAGACTTAGCCCCATAACTTAAGATGGAGCCCTGCCAATGATGGACTTTTCCTCAACAATGTTCAGCTGCTTGGGTGCAGCACAAAGAAGGCAAGTGGTTGGCCAGGTTTGGCAAGGGTGGGGTTTTAGTCCAGCAGAAGGCCAGTGGAGACAGGGAGCTGAGAATGTGTGGAAGGCAAGGCTCATGATGGCAGAGTGTGGTTCTTCAGTTGGGCAAGATGAATGTGGGATGGAGGGCTGAAGGAAAGCCAGGAGTCGGCAGTGTCTGGATCAGAGGTCTCAGTGGCAGTCATGGAGCCATGGCCATGGAGCCATGGTGCCAAAGTGAACTAGGAGGTCAGCAGACGGGTTGTTGAAACTGGCAAGTCAGAGAGGGTACAATTTCTGGCACTAAGGTCTGGGACACATCCATGAGTGGATGATGGAAGAGGAATGGAAGGAAAAGGTTGTTAGTGGATGAGGAAGAAACAGAACCCAGAGAATGACAGCAGTAACCAAAACAGAGGCTAAGCCATGGACTGAAACCTTCACCAAGGGATGACAGCCATCAGGAGGGCTACAGCTACCGGTGTGAGTCTCAGAAAACTGGGTTTTCAACACAAGAGACATAGCAAGCAGGAATGAGGAAGGAGCAAGAAGACACCAACCCCACTAGTGGCCCTGAGGTACTTGGGAAGTGAATGACGAAACCTCCTCCTCTGGAGAAGGCTGCAGGGTAGGGGGTCTCCAGGATAACAAGGCTTGGAGAAGGCCACTTAGTGGAGGAAACGTTCAGAAGGCAGGGTCTGCAGAACAACACTGGCAACTTAAAAGGGCTCAAGTAAAAAGACAAAACCAATTCCTCCACTCTTGACAACCAACTCCTATCTTTTAACTCAAATCTCTGCTGTTTCTCGGTAGGCCCTGAGGAGGAAGAAGTGGTGTTGCTATGACTGAAGGATCACCTGAGTGAGGGCATCTGAGCCTGATGGGAGAAATGGACAACGGTGTGTACTGGCAGGCAAGGGAAGAATGTCCAAGATGTCCACTGGAAGTAGCCGCCACCAGCCTGCAGCAATTCTTCACTGTGTCCTGCTCTGTACCCGCTGCTATAGTTGCAGTGGGACAGCAGGAAGCAGAAAGAGCCTGCTTTGAGTTCAGCGTCTCATGAAAGCAGACAATCATATAATTCTGAAAATTTACAGCCATAGAAAGTGCAAAAGGGCTGGGTGCAGTGGCTCATGCCTGGAATCCCAACACTTTGGGAGCCCGAGGTGAACGAATCACCGGAGGTCAGGAGTTCAAGACCAGCCTGGCCAACATGGAGAAACTCTGTCTCTACTAAAAGTACAAAAATTAGCTGGGTGTGGTGGCACACACCTGTAGGCCCAGCTACTCAGGAGGCTGAGGCACGAGAATTGCTCAAACCTGGGAGGTAGAGGTTGCAGTGAGCCAAGATAGTACCACTGCACTCCAGCCTGGGCAACAGAGCAAAACTCCGTCTCAGAAAGAAAGAAAGTGGGCTGGGCAGCCGGGTGCAGTGGCTCACACCTGTAATCACAGCACTTTGGGAGGCTGAGGTGGGCGGATCACGAGGTCAGGGGTTCAAGACCAGCCTGACCAACATGGTGAAACCCCATCTCTTCTTAAAAATACAACAATTAGCTGGGCATGGCGGTGCGCAGCTGTAATCTCAGCTACTTGGGAGGCTGAGGCAGAAGAATTGCTTGAACCAAGGAGGTAGAAGTTGTGGTGAGCTGAGAGTACACCATTGCACTCCAGCCTGGGCAACACAGCAAAACTCCGTCCCAAAAAAAAAAAAAAAGAAAGAAAGAAAGTGGGCCAGGTATGGTGGCTCACGCCTGTATTCCCAGCACCTTGTGAGGCTGAGGCGGGCAGATCACGAGATCAAGAGATTGACACCATCCTAAAATGACAGAAACTCTGTCTCTACTAAAAATGCAAAAATTAGCCAGGCATGGTGGCGTGTGCCTGTAGCCCCAGCTGCTCGGGAGGCTGAGGCAGGAGAATCACTTGAACCCAGGAAGCAGAGGTTGCAGTGAGCCGAGGTTGCAACATGGTCCTCCAGCCTGAAAACAGAGCAAGAGTGCATCTCAAAAAAAAAAAAAAAAAAGAAAGTGAGTGCAAAGGGCTGGGTGCAGTGGCTCACACCTGTAATCCCAGCACTTTGGGAGGCTGAGGGAGGCAGGTAGATTGCTTGAGCTCAGAAGTTCAAGACCAGCCTGGGAAACATGGCAAAACCTCATCTCTAGGAGAAACAGAAAAAATTAGCCAAGCATGGGGGCATGCACCTGTAGTCCCAGGTACTTGGGAAGCTAGGTGGGAGGATCGTTTGAGCCTAGGACATAAAGGCTTCAGTGAGCCGAGGTTGTGCCACCGCACTCCAGCCTGAATGACAAAGTAAAACCCGTCTCAAAAAAAAAAAAAGAAAGAAAAGAAAAAGAAAATGCAAAGAAGCACATGGTGCTGTGAAATGAAAGCCCCAATCTTATCTAGAAAGCCAGGAGGAGCCCTGTGGAAGAAGCCCCAGCTAGAGCTAGGGGGTGGGAAATAGGTGAAGGCCTGGAGCCAGCCAGCAGGAAAAGCATCTGCAAAGGCCCAGGGTCAGGGGGAAAAAAACACAGGGTTTAGGACAACCTGGTTGAAGGGAATAAGGGGTGGGGGCAGTAGGTTGTGAGCTGAGGCTGGAAATGTCAGCAGGGGTCAGACCACGAGGACCTGGGAGGCAAAGTCCCCCTTAACCTGGCCGGAGATGCAAAGTGAGCGTGGAGGAATCTTAAACAAGGGATGAACACGAGCAGGTCAGCAATTCAAAAAGATGACGCTGGCAACAATAAAGGAAATGGTTTCTGGGATACAAGAGGAGAAGTAGGCAGATCTAAGGTGTGGTTCAAAGGCAACATCAACTGAACTCATGGTTGGGATGCCGGGGAGAGTGAGAGCAAGATCTCGGGGATAATGTCCTGCTTTTTGGCCTGGGAACTAATTGGCTGAGTGACCGAAAAAGGAAGATCGCTGGAAAGGACTGGATTTTGATTGTGCCGTTGCAGGAAGTGAAGAGACCACGTGTGCGGTGTGGGACATGGCGAGTTGGAGGGGCGTATGAGACATCCGAGGAGAGACTGCTACCCGATGGCATTAGTTTCAAGTTGGGGTCAGGGCTGGAGGAAAAATGTAGTGACGCTTTGGCCTATATATCAAGTGAATGAGGGAGAGAGGACAAATGAGAAGAGGGCCTACAGTCACATCATGGGGCGACCGAGCATGTAGACAGCCAGACCTGTACTTTGTGTGTCTATGTCATGGCTGCCTCAGGGAGGAAACATTTCAAAAAGGAGGGGGTCATGTAAAATGCTACTGAGAAGTCAAAATAAAATGATAACTGAAAAGTACTTTGGATTTAGCATCACAGAGGTCCTACTGAGCCAACATTTCCAGTTACCAGGATGTTCAAAGGTCTACGCACAAAGGGCTTGGAATGGTTGACAACAGAATGTCAATCGCTTCCCACTCAAGGACTTCCCAATCACTGTCACTCCAGAGAGCACAAATTCTAGATCCTCTAGCAGGCCCCCAGAGCAGGACACATGCAAAACAAGCCGCTGAAATGTGTGGGAAAAATATCAGCACTTTCATTCCTTTTTTATCTCAACTGTTTTAATGTCTAGTTCTTTTTTTTTTTTTTCAGACAAGAGTTTCGCTCTGTCACCCAGGCTGAGTGCAGTGGCGTGATCTCAGCTCACTGCAATCTCCGCCTCCCAGGTTCAAGCAATTCTCCTGCCTCAGCCTCCCAAGTAGATGGAATTACAGGCACCCACCATCATGCCTGGCTAATTTTTGTATTTTTAGTAGAGACGAGGTTTCACCATGTTGGCCAGGCTGGTCTCAAACTCCTAACCTTAAGTGATCCTCTCGCCTAGGCCTCTCAGAGTGCTGGGATTACAGGCATGAGCATCCACCATGCCTGGCCTATTTCTTGATCACTTAAATAATCAATAGACAATTGGTAAAATTGGTGTGGTGATGTGTGTGTATATCTATGTCGTAGATCTACATATGTGGGGCATATGTGCACATGCACCCTTTTCTGTGAGACTGCACATAATGGTAGACATGCTTAAAAGGTGCTTCTTCTGGAGCATGCAGACCAGTGCCGCAGACCCCTGCTTCTGAGCCTCCACGCATCAGTGCTCTCGGCCTCAAGCCATCTGCACATGTGCGTTTCAGAGAGTGGGGACACATTCTCTAAGTCTAGGAAGAAGCCTTTCCAACTTGGGTATCATACATAGGAAACAACACTGCTGCTTGCCCAGGGAAAAAGGGTGGTCACCAAAACCACTGGGCAGTGATTTGCTTCCTGATGGGAAGTCTGAGAACAGCCAAAAAGGGGTGAGAAAGACACTGCAGCAGCAGCAGCCAGGGCCTCCACATCAGGTACCATACACGAATGGTCCCCTGGCTGCCATCTCCCAGCATCCCAATGCTGTTTCGATTGCCATAAAGACACCAAACTTCCACAGTCTACACTGTCAGGAGGAATGAGGAATACCCACTGTTCATTCAGCCTCCATGAGGTGGTTTCTGAGAGATATACGAAGAGCCCCTCCTCGCAGAAAGATAGATCAGGATTTTCCAAGGGTACGTAACAGACACTGCCAAGCCCTGGAGTAGCAAAGGGTAGCTAACATCAGTTCACATCTCACACAGATGCAGAGGGACTAAATTACTTACTTGAAATTCATTTTCTTTCTGAGCTTGTTCGGATCCCTCTTTATTACAGGACCTCTATGAATGAGAAAAAGGAAACACTTCTGGTGAGATGGGGAACACTGAGCAGACATGAACTTTGCAACCACCAGTACAGTCAGGGTTTACAAAACATCACAGATCTTTAAGGAGGGTTTCTCAGCCCATCGACGTGACGGGCAGCATCTAATGCACCAGCAGCCTCCAGCACTAGTTCCAACGCCTTAGAAAGTGCTTCATTGCTTTATGAGAAAAGGGATGTGCCGGTGAGACCCGATAGCTGCACGTCTCACAGCTGCCCCATGTACCTTTCACAATTTCATTGTTAGAGGAAAGTCAATAGAGTGCACTCTTCCAATCAGGCCTTCTAAAGACAAGCGGTCAGGCTGAGTCTCTCACCAATTTAGCTACGTGGTTCTTTCAAGTCAACCTGCAAGAACAGGGAGTGTAAACATGCCTGTGGACAGCCCTGGTCAGCACAGAACTCGGACGGAGAAAAAAGCGCTGTGCAGGCAAGAAGTCTGGCACAGAATCTGTGCAGACATGCCCTGCCGACTTGCCACTTTCCTGGACTAACCCTTCTAGTTCAGCCAGTCACCAGCTCAAGCTGAACTGTTCCTCCAACATACAGAGGACTCTGTGAATTTAATAAAGTCTCTAAAACTATTTCATATATTAATATATTAAGAAATACTTTTATATCACTTTCCTCAATGAAATTGCAAATTATTAGTAACCAGGATTCTAGCAATAACAACATACTAGATCATTAACTACCATAAACAACTCTTAGGCTACATTCTTTCTTCATGGCAAAGATCATATATTTTAAGAGCAACCCCCCACCCCAAATGCTTTAAAATCTTTCATACTATCTTTAATAAGGGAATGGGGAAAAGTAAAGTCAGAAACTTGTGTCATGTCAAACTTTTATACACAAATACTGCCTCTAAAAATGTTACTTGTTACAATTAAACTAAGTCTGCTTAAGCCAGACACAAAAGGGATCCCATAAAGGAAACCTCTTTAAAAAAATTTAAGGTAACAGATTCTTGAACATCCCAAGAAAAACATACCTTTCCATTGCACAGCTTTATCAAAAATACCTGTACCAAGGGTGGAAAGTGTGGACAGGGAAAAAAATGCCACGTTAAGCAACACCAGCTACTCTAGCACCAATCAAAAACCTAGTGATTTAAAGCAACCACTCATCCATCACACACTGAAATAACATTCCAGACGTTTTAATGCGTGTTTTGTATAAACATTACATGTTCTATCTTACTCAATATAAAAGTAAACAAAATAATAAGTATCCATCTTCATGTATCTATTTGCAAAAGGCTCTTAACATTTGCACTGATACATATTCAATATTATATTTAGCATACAGTTAAGTACATTTGGTACAAAGTACAGAAAGTACAAATGGGGATTTATGATATTTTCATTTGTGTAATCTGCAGTTCTCTGATGAAAAGATGTTACAGGTTAAATCCCGTTACAATGAAAGCTATACAAATAGAAATACTACAAAATACTTTCAGATCTTTGCTGATAATTTGACATACGACATGATAAACCCCAGAAAGCTTCACTTCACTCCTAATTCCAAATACTCTTATGACTACATCGTACCTTAGACTCTGCTTGGTGGTCGCCTCTTCCAAGTGGTCTGTAAATTCCTAATGAACAGGGACTGCATCTTTTATTTATGGTTAATCTTCTCCCAGAGCACCAAGCAAATCCTGATGCCCACCACACTTTTCAGGCTGCATGAATAAATGAACACTCTGGCCCTGTGAAGCACAAGGCAAGTGAGCTCAAGGAGCTGCCTGGTGCCATGCAGCCAACCAGCGACAGCAAATTCCCATCCAGAGTCTCAGTAACAGGGAAGCTGGATGTGGGGTTAATTGGAAATACCCCTTCAAAAGTCCTTGTGCTTTTTTCCTCAAAGAAACTTAAGAATTAAAAAAAAGGTCTACAATCTGATATATTACATATTAATACTTTGCAATATAAGCTTTAAGACAAATAAGAAAGTTAGATATTCTTCTGAAATGGTTGTAACGGGATTTGACCTGTACACAATTCTAAATGACTATGGTTATTCCTATGCTGTTGTTACTCTAACTGTATCATCTTAGAGAGATACAGTTAATGGGTTATTTAAGCCATCAGAAGTCCCTTTCCCTTGTCTAATGGTGCTCTCAAAAGTAAGATACTTCATCCAAAGTTAAAAATTGGCTGAGTCTCCAAGGCCTTTCCTTTTTCACATATTGGCACTATAAGTGGAAGTAAATTCCATAATAATCTCCTCTGCTCACTCCCTCACTCCACCCCTAGATGAATTCATCACTTATACCATAAGAGCACCATTATGAAGGCAAGATGGACTTCTGCAATATCCAGCCCTCTGTTCTGTTTCCTCAGTACAGAATGTTCAGGCTCCCTAAGTCCTATAAATAAGAAGTTTAAGACCAGGAAATCTCAAACCAAGTGGATATTCAAGGAAAAGTAAGAGAAGAATTTTTTTATTCAGGAAGACGGGAAGTTAAATATATTGTGGGGCTGAGCCCAATGGCTCATGCCTGTAATCCCAGTACATTCGGAGGCTGAGGCAGGTGGATTATTTGAGTTCAGGAGTTCAAGATCAGCCTGGCCAACATGGTGAAACCCCATCTCTACTAAAAACACAAAAAAATTTGCTGGGCATAGTGGTGTGTGCCTGTAATCCCTGCTACTCAGGAGGCTGAGGCAGGAGAATCCACTGAACCTGGGAGGTAGAGGTTGCAGTGAGCCAGGATCATGCCATTGCACTCCAGCCTGGGCAACAAGAGCGAAACTCCAACTCAAAAAAAAAATACATATATATATATGTGTGTGTGTGTGTATATATTTTGGAATCTGTGAGATTTTACTTTAGTGACATAAATTCAAACTCATCTGAAGCAGATATTAAAATATATTCTATAAATAGTATGACATCAAACTTTTTTCTAACAAGTTAATAATATGACATCAAACTTTAACAAGTTAAAAATTATCCTCTATAAGTTATAAAACACAATTAAACTTTTTACATTTATTAGAAATTTGAACACTGGTTATTTAATATTAAGTAATTATTAGATTGTTTTAATGTGAACATTATCGTGGTCGTTTTTTAAAAATCATGTTTTATAGATACAGACTGAAATATTTACAGAAGAAATAATTCAATATCTGGAATCTGCTTCAAGATAACCCTGGGGGAGTAAATGAGGGAAAAGATGGAAGAGACTGGCCATGAAGAGAAGATGAAGAATGGACACTGGGAGTTCATTATACTCTTCTACTTTAGGGTATATCTGAAATTCCCTATAATAAAAACTTCTAAAAAACAAACATTGAGATCGGGTGCAGTGGCTCATGCCTGTAATCCCAGCACTTTGGGAGGCCAAGGCAGGTGGATCACCTGAGGTCAGGAGTTTGAGACCAGCCTGGCAAACATGGCGAAACCCCGTCTCTACTAAAAAATACAAAAATTAGCCAGGCATGGTAATATGTGCCTGTAATTCCAGCTACTCGGGAGGCTGAGGCAGGATAATCACTTGAACCTGGGAGGCAGAGATTGCAGTGAGCTGAGATCTTGCCACTGCACTTTAGCCTGGACAACAGAGTGAGACTCTGTCTCAAAAAATAATAATAATAATAATAAAATAAACACTGAAATTTCAAGAACTAAGAAATCAGAATGTCTCAACTCTGCCTAAGACACCCAACTCCATAAATATACTGAAAACCACTCACTTCTATACTTTAAATGGGTAAATCATGTTACAAACCAAAAAAAAAAAAATACTCACATAATGAAAAATATATACAAAAAAGAATATTGCTTCTGGCTTCCTGCCACTTTTAAAAAAAAAAAAGTGGAGCCTGGGTCTCGATCTGTCTCTCAGGTTTGAGTGCAGTGGCAGGAATAGGGCTCACTGCAGGTCTCAACCTTCCCAGCTCAAGCAATCCTCCTGTCTTAGCCTCCCAAATAGCAGGACCACAGGCATGTGCCACCACACCTGGCCTTTCTTTTTTTTCTTGTAGAAACAGGATCTCACTATGTTACTCAGGCTGGTCTTGAACTCCTGAGCTCTAGTGATCCTCTCGCCTCAGTCTCCCAAGGGCTGGGATTACAGGCATGAACTACCATGACCAGCCTAAAAAGACTTTTTGATTGGCCAAGAACTTTTAAATTTAAAACCTAAATTCCTGCAAGTCTAAATTATATTAGCTAGGGAACAAAATAAGAAAATAGAGGACTTTCATTTTTACTTTAAATACTTCTATACTTTAAAAAGTGCTTAAAAGCACATATATTTTTTATAATAAATACATTTGGTACAAGGTTTCAAATGTTACTTTTCTAACAAAATTGTATTTTTGGCCAGGCGCAGTGGCTCAAACCTGTAATCCCAGCACTTTGGGGGCTGAGGTGGGTAGATCACCTGAAGTCAGGAGTTCAAGACCAGCCTGGCCAACATGGTGAAACCCCATCTCTACTAAGAATTCAAAAAATTAGCTGGGCATGGTAGTGGGCGCCTGTAATCCCAGCTACTCGAGAGGCTGAGGCAGAAGAATTACTTGAACCTGGGAGGTGGAGATTTGCAATGAGCCAAGATTGCGCTATTACACTCCAGCCTGGGTGACAGAGCAAAACTCTGTCTCAAAAAAAAAAAAAAAAAATTACATTTTAAGGCTTTGGGCTTTTGTTGTTGCTTTGAGGGGGTTTTTTTTGGTTTTGTTTTGTGTTTGAGACAGTCTTGCTCTGTTACTCAGGCTAGAGTGCAGTAGCACGACCTCAGCTCACTGCAACCTCCACCTCCTGGGTTCAAGCAATTGTCCCACCTCAGCCTCCCGAGTACCTGGGATTACACAGGCGTGCCCGGCTAATTAGGCCTTCTATTTTAAATGAGACTATGAAAAGTAGTATATGTTCATATTATAGAGCATTGGTTTTCAAAATGTTCTATTTCATACTTTAAAAATAAAATGCGCCAGGCTCAGTGGCTCACACCTGTAATCCTGACACTTTGGGAGGCCATGGTGGGCGAATCACGAGGTCAAGAGATCAAGACCATCCTGGCAGGAGAACCACTTGAACCCAGGAGGCAGAGGCTGCAGTGAGCCAAGATAGTGCCACTGCACTCCAGCCTGGCGACAGAGTGAGACTCTGACTCAAAAATAAATAAATAAATAAATGAAAATAAATAAATTAATTAAAATAAAATGGACCAGGTGCAGTGGCTCATGTCTGTAATCCCAACACTTTGGGAGGCTGAGGCAGTCAGATCACGAGGTCAAGAGATCATGACCATCCTAAGCAACTGGTGAAACCCCATCTCTACTAAAAATACAAAAATTAGCTGGTTGTGGTGGTGCATGCCTGTAGTTCTAGCTACTTGAGAGTCTGAGGCAGAAGAATCGCTTGAACCCAGGAGGCAGAGGCTGCAGTGAGCCAAGATGGCGCCACTGTACTCCAGCCTGGCTTTGTCTCAAAAATAAAATAAAATAAAATGAAAATCAATAAATAGTAAGACAACTATAGGGCCAAGGAGGAGACATCCCTTTATTATATTTTGTGTTATGTTATTTTAGGATTCAAAAACCTACTTTGAGTTACCTAATGTTCCACAATATAGCAAATGCATTTCTTTTAACCTATTTAAGCCATCAGAAAAAATAAACTTATCATTTGGCCAGTGCTTAATGAAAGACTTCTCTAATACTGAGGGAAGCAGGTTTATGACTAAATGAATAACACCCCATTTGGGAGATGAAATACCTTAGTTTTACCTAGAGTCTGTGTATAGTAAGAATTGGTGAAAGTGGCATAAAGTCATATCTAGCTATCATTTAAAACATCTGTAACATCTGAAACATTTATCTTCAAAGTATCTTTAAAGGTCCACTACTACCTGAGCTGCCTGTGGGACAGATTTTAAAAAGTGATGAAACAGCTACAAAGAATGGCATGTCATCAAGAGCATAATAAATTGAAAATGCTATTTAAGAAATCCAATAGTTATCAATTATGGATAATATCATAATATGAGCCAGGCACAGTGGCTCATGCCTGTAATCCTAGCACTTTGGGAAGCCGAGGCAGGAGGATCATTTGAGGTCAGGAGTTCAAAACTATCCTGGCCAACATTGTGAAACCCCGTCTCTACAAAAATACAAAAAAATTAGCTGGACCTGGTGGCGAGAGCCTGTAATCCCAGCTACTTAGAAGGCTGAGGCAGGAGAATAGCTTGAACCTGGGAAGTGGAGGTTGCAGTGAGCCAAGATCGCACCACTCACTGCACTCCAGCCTGGGCAACAGAGTGAGGCTCCATCTTAACACACACACAAAAATCATAATATAGAAATAGGCACTATGTTAAATATAATGGTGGCTGCTGGACTAAGATAATATAAATAAGAATACAGACTTTTTACAGAAAACAACTTGTCATCCTTATCCTTTTATGAAAAAAAGAAAAACAAGAAACATGGATGACATTCTCTTCTTCCTACCACCCCTTCCTCACCAAAAAATAATTAAATAGATCATTCCGCTTTACTGTCTCTTTTAAAGGTTTTACATAAACAGTAAGCTGACTTTTAAAAATGTGTTGAGACCTATAAATAAATAAGAAAGAATAATCCTGGTTGGGTGCAGTGGCTCACGCCTGCAATCCCAGCACGTGGGAGGCCAAGGTAGGCAGATCATCTGAGGTTAGGAGTTTGAGACCAACCTGGCCAACATGGTGCCTCTACTTAAAATATAAAAATGAGGTGTGGTGGCACATGCCTATAATCCCAGCTACTGAGGGGGCTAAGGCAGGAGAATCGCTTGAAGCTGGGAGGCAAAGGTTGCAGTGAGCCAAGATCATGGCATTGCACTCCAGCCTGGGCAACAAGAGTGAGCAAAACTCCTCCTCAAAAACAAAAAAAAAGAATAATTCTACTGTTAGCTAGACTCAGTTTCTAGGGTACCTAAATTCCTAAATTTTGGTCTAGGAAAATAATCCGTCTTTCTACTGACCTAATATTATCTTCATGAGTTGAGTACTGAGCAACTCCCAGGCCATCGTATTCACCCTGAGAATAGGAGGATGTGGTGCATCATTTTGATTCAGTTCAGTAGATGTGATGCTCATTTGGTCTTGGAGTGGCATGAACTTCTTTACTGTGCAAACTGTGGCTTTGGAGACCCCTAACACCCACCCTGGTTATCTCACCACACTCAACCCTCTAGGAGAGAAATTATTTTTAACACGGGGTGGCATCTGTTACAAACCCTGGCCTAAGCTGGGCGCAGTGGCTCACGCCTGTAATCCCAGAACTCAGCCTGATCAACATAGCAAAACCCCAACTGTACTAAAAAATACACAAAAAAATTAGCTGTGTGTGGTGGCAGGCACCTGTAATCCCAGCTACTAGGGAGGCTGAGGCAGGAGAATCACTTGAACCCAGTAGGTGGAAGTTGCAGTGAGCCAAGATCATACCATTGCACTCCAGCCTGAGCAACACTGCAAGAATCCATCTCAAAAAAAAAAAAAAAAAAAATCCCTGGCCTGCCAAGTCCCTGTTAATGATGCAGCTATGTTCCATCTCAGGTGAGGTGGGGCAGGAAAAAGCATGAGAACCATGACTCTATAGAAGGTGCAGTAGTCATGAGACTCTTTCAATTAACATTTTGCAGTATACTTTCTTTGCAATATGTCTTCTTCTCAGAGTTACCATGGACCCTAGCCTTACTTCTTCCTGATTTCTATGAAAAAAATTAAATCATCCTGTATTTATTGCTTTTACGGTTTCTTACAGCACTTTCTTGAACTCCTGACCTCAGGTGATCCACCTGCCTCGGCCTCCCAAAGTACTGGGATTACAGGTATGAGTCACCATGGCCAGCTGCTTATAGCACTTTCTGAAAATATTTTACAGAACACATTAAAATGTGAGATCTCAATGCAATGATTTAAAGTATACCTTATGTGATTATTTAATGAGCACATACAAATGATGAGAATTTAAACAGGTAAGTGATTTCTAACACTTTATGTTGTCTCTAACGTGTCTTCAATTATCCCAAGGACCATTCTAAAACAACCTGATTTTTTCAGACATTAATAATTTCAAAATAGGATGACTTGATGAACATCACTAGGAAACTAGTACTTCTAACATACTTTAGGCAACATAAGCCAGTACAAAGACAGGTGAATGGAAGCCCAGGTTTTAAAAAGGCCCATTTCAGAACCTTCTAAAAATCTATGTCTGATCCAGAGCAACCTGCTGACCCAACACTCCTCAGACTTCCCAAGACTAAATAAAATACCTTCACTATAAGTACCCTGAGGGTTAACTTGTAAGCAACACTTTTACAGGAAGTGTGCCTTCACTTTTACAGGAAGTGTACCTTCACTTCTCCAGCCAGGCTGACATGCTTTCACATCAAATCAGCACTGCAGAACTCCCTAAGGTCTCAGGTACCCAGCTAAGACATATGAAAGTATACTAACTGGTAAGGACAAAGAAGAAAGTTTGCTTGTTTCTAATCTGACTAAAATATCAAATATATATGGTGTTTCCTTAGTGCTGAAAGTGGTATGAAGGAAGGACTTAAGTACTTTACTTCAATTAAGTTATCAAGTTGAGGCCCATCAATTTCTAAAATTCCTAAATGTTTGTCATTTTCTACTGAGGAAACAGAAGAAAGGGATCTGATTTGCTTTGGACCAAAAACAAACAAACAAACAAACAAAAAAAGTGATATATTTATTACATAACATTCTGAAATCTTAATCACTGTACCTCTATAAGCACAGCACAAACTGTAGCTGGTGCTACTTAACAAGCATTACAACTTTCTTTTTTAAAAAGCATTTCTTGAATCCAAGAACTAAAAGAAATTAAAGCTGTAGAGAATGCTCCAACTTCAGAGGTCTCATACTATACCGTGAATCGTGTCTGTCACCTGGAAACCAGAGTGCTCCAGGCACGATCGCATGGACAAGCCTGCAGCAGAGAACACATGCACATACAGCTAAAGTGGTACATTACCCCCAACGCCCTTCACTCCACCCAACATAAAGACATTCCTTCCCAAAGAGGGGTGGGCTGCGGTCAAACCATCGTTCCACGAACCAGAAATCTGCATTGGCTTCATGCTATAAATCCCAAACATTTAAGACCAGCAAGACAAAGACACTTTGAATATGTCAAAATTAGACATAGTAGTCTGTGGTTTATTTGGTTATCAAAAGAAGGCACCAAAGCAGGTATGGAAGGACTATTGGTAGTAATTTGGCAACTATCTTAGGAGAGTAACAGCTAAAGAAATACTAGGTTAGACCAAATGGGAATGCACAACACTAGAAAAATGTTTTACTTCTAAGAGGGAAGTTTTGACTACCTTAGGAATACATAATTATATCATACTCAAAAGTATAAAGGAATTTTTTAAAAGCAGAGTGAACAGAACAACTTAAACTCCTAATGACCGTAACACAATGAGGAAAAAGTGACAATTCACAAAATTGAGTTACCAGGGACATGACTCCTTCAAGGGGCACCAGCAATACTGGTCTCTGCATGGTGTGACCTTAGTTCCATAAAGAAATAGTTTTAAGCAGCTGATTTCTTAGTAGCCAGTAGTTTAATACTAACTATGAGTTGTTCCATATTTTATTGTAGCTTAATTTTTAATTAAACTGGGCTAAGAGAAAACAGGGAGGAAGACATTTGTTTTCTAGATTCAAAAAGGACAGTGTCTCAAATTTTACTCTTTTGAGTTGCTAATACATATCTGCGTTGTGCCTTGATGCCTTTAATTTTATTATTGTTAGTACTCAAACAACCACTAATATTAGCCTTCTATTACTCAAAAAACAAACAGAAACAATTTTCCAGACAACATTCAAGAGAGATCTTTGATGTGCATTATAAACATTCATGCCTGTGAGACCGCTCATAACGGTGAGGCCAAATCTCTCCATTCATGCACAGAAGGAAGTGGCTTAACACAGAGTCACTGTTCTGACAGAGGAAGAGACAAAGCAATCCTCTGAGACTTCCGCCAACTGGCACAGGTTACATTGAATGAACAATACGTACTGACATTTGTGTCTTCCACAATTCATGATAAATAAGCAAACTGGTTATTTGTAATCAGCCAAACTTGCTTCTCTGAAAAGGCTGCTACTGGACGTTGCAGAGCTCATGTTCCTTCCCAGTATCAGAAAGGAAAAAAATCAAGTTACATTTATAGCTAATTTTATACATTTATGCTCTCTTCTAGCAATTTTATCTCTTTCCACAATGCAAAGGCTGAACTATTACTTCTCAAAACTTCTATTAAATTATCCTCCTTTAGTTCAGGGTAGTTTTACAGTTGAGTTTGCTTTTCATCATCTATGCAGCTAATGAAAATAACCTCATTTCCATTAAAATAAAAAATAGTCTATGTAAAACAGACACTAAATTATACTGACATGCATTATTTTAAGATCAGACCAATATTTTTATGTTTAAAAATTTCCCTACAAATAATATTGTATAGTTGTATGTGTCTTATCTTGTTCACATTTTCAAAAGGACCCATTCTTGATCTTGCCAAACACAGGAATTTTCATAAGCCCTCTAAAACTAACACAAATCCTAAACAAAACCTCCAGAATACAATCAGGAAGTTTGCTTCTGTCTCATCTTAGATAGAAATAAGGGTTGGAAAGGACAGATGCTTGTGGGACAGAAGCTGTGGGGCTGAACCCAATCAGAAAGTTTTACCTTGGTTTTCTGGCACTTAACCCTTAGAGAACTGTACCAAAGAGCAGTCATTTCACTGTCACTACGGAAATAAAGGAAATTAGACATCTCACAATGCCAAGATGAAGAAAAAAGAAAGTTGAGAAGCATCTAGTTATTTTAAACTAAATCATTTGCAAATCATTTGTTGATCAAAGAACATGTAAAATGTTACCTCTGACTCACAGAAGTAAAATGTTCAAAAGCTTAAAACAAGGAAGGGAAATAGAAAGAAGGGACATACTAAACTAAACCTGTCATATAATTAAGCAAAAATGCAAAATATTCTGAGAAAATACATAGGCCTATTATTTGTACAACAGTCTTCAATTAACATTTTTCAAAGAAGGAGTGAATTCTAACCCACCTTAAAGGATGCTACAGCTGCATTTATAAAGTTGGCTGGGGGAGGATACCAGTTATATGTGTATAAATACACATACATGTATAGGATGTGTGTATGCTTTCCTATAAGGTAGGGTAAAAGGAAGGAAAGCAAAAGACTTGAGTCATACCATATTTAATTCTCTTTAACCCATAATTTTATGAAACGAACGTGATTTATTATTTGGGGCTCTGTATTTGCTCAGCACATCTCTCAATTAATGCAAATCCTGACAATTTATTAACAATTCTGGCTTTTTGTTGTTGTTGTTGTTGTGATAGAAACCAAAACCCTCATTGTAAACTATAAATATCCCCTTCCATTATGGGCCAGATTCATTCTAAAAGAGTTGGCTATATATTAGCAATTTCATCACACCTAGACCCCAGCAAAAATAAATAACAGAAACTCTAAAGCTCATTTGAAAATATTTGAAACGGAATTTAAAACCCCCGGCACAGCGTTATGGCAGCTCAGCTTCTAAAGCACACAGCAGCTGTTGCCGCATGGCATCTTAGGAGCTTCAAAGCCTGCTCTCTACTTTCCTTCTTTCACACCATAGCCATCTGTCAGAGTTCTTGATTTTGGTTCCCCTCCTCATGTTGTTACAATATTCCCAATGACCAACAGTCTTCAATGGCCATTAGTATCTGAAACCCTAAATGGCAACTAGTATGCCTGTTAGGAAACAGGCATACTTAACTCTGAGACTCTAGGCTTCATGGTTTACTAAGTTTAAACTACAACCAAAAAAGTGTGCTTGAACTAAGAATCCACCAAGTGAATAATTATATTGAAAATACAGATTCCTACCTACAAAGCAAAGAAATGGCTTTTTTCCAACAAAAATGAGTTTGTTGTCTATGTCAACTGTCAGATTGTCAGAGGTGTGCTTATTATCCATGTAGAAAATTATTCATTTTCTTTCCCTTTTTTTTTTTTTTTTGAGACAGGGTCTCTCTCTGTCCCCCAGGCTGCAGTGCAGTAAGGTGATCTTGGCTCACTGCAACCTCCACCTCCTGGGCTTAAGGGATCCTCCCACATCAGCCTCCAAAGTAGCTGGGACTACAGGTGCACGCCACCATGCCCAGCTAATTTTTAATAGAGACAGGGTTTCACCATGTTGCCCAGGCTGGTTTCAAACTCTCGGACTCAAGCAATCCACCTGCCTCAGCCTCCCAAAGTGTTGGGATTACAGTGCGTGAGCCACCACACCCAGCCCTAACTTCCCTTTCTATCCAAGGTGTTTTCAAGTATGGTTTCCACCTTTCATCAGTAGATATAGCTTCAGGAATGGAAACTCATTTAACATTTGCCTCATAAAAATATAATTGAGAAGCTAAATGTAGGGTGCCTCCCCTCAAAATTAGAACGATACATAAAACATACTCCATTCTATTAGTTTGATAAGGGTTATTGTATTTTAACTGGCTTATTCTATTGTTTTTTAGTTACTTAATAGTTTTTCTTAGAAATAAATAGGGCCATAGAATTCTGTTCAAACAAATTTTATTTCCAGACAATTCTATCGCATTTAACTACTGTCAGGTAATTCTTCCAAACTGCCAAAATTTCAAAATGGAAAAAAGACTAACAATTGACAATTAATCTTTATTACAGAAAGGCTAATTGCCAAGTCATAGGTTATGCTGCAGCTGGTATTTACTAAGTGACTCATATAATAAACCAGAACATTCTAGAGCTGGGCTGTCCAATACAGTGGCCACAAGCTACACATGACTATTTTAATTTAAATTAATTAAAATTAAATACAATTTAAAAGCCACATTCCATGTATTCACTAGTCACCTGTAGTGGCTGGTGACGAGTGTACCAGACAGCACAGATGCAGAACACTCCATTACTCCCATCACTGCAGCACTGCTCTAGAGCACAGGATTAGACTCCCAGGTTAGTGTAGCCCACAGAGGACCACCTTGCTACACATTTAAAATGCTTCTATTTAAGTTATAAATAGAAATTAAAGCGTCATAAATCAGATTTAAACAATAGTTTTATATTACAGGTAATTTCAGCATCTATCATTCTTAATGGCTGTAGAATGTAAACAGTCCTCAAAGAAAAAATGACTATCAAGACATATCACGCCAGGCGCAGTGGCTCATGCCTGTAATCCTAGCATTTTTGAGAGGCCGAGACAGGTGTATCACTTAAGCCCAGGAGTTTGCAACCAGCCTGGGAAACATGGTAAAACACCACCTCTACAAAAAATACAAAAATTAGCTGGACGTGATGGCTCACTCCTGTAGTACCAGCTACTTAGGAGGCTCAGGTGGGAGGATAACCTGAGACCAGGAGGTCAAGGCTGTAGTGAGCCATGGTTGTGCCACTGCACTACAGCCTGAGTGACAAAGTGAGACCCTGTCTCAAAAAATAAAGGCTCATCAGTAAAAGTGCCAAAATAACAATTAAATATTTCAAAAACTGTACTCTGAAACTATAACTTGATTAAATTTAAAACCAAGCTGCATGGTGAACACAAGAATCTTTTCTGCTTGTGTATTAACAGCAAGGGGTCAGTGTTTTCAGTGAGGATCAATTGTGGTCCTAGCTGGATGCCAGCTATCTGTACCTAATTATAAAGTGACATCAAATGTCCTTAGCAAGTGCACACGTGTGGAATAGCTATGTACTTCAAACATGCTAACTTGTTCCCAGAATTTTTAGATCTTAACCATTTTCACAGCTTGACAGAGTCAAGGAAAAGCTATCCAATGAAAGGGTTTCTACACGTTATGATAATTTTTTTTAATGAATTAACATCTAGACTGCCAATTTGAACTTTAATATTTCTAAATATATTATCAAATATCAGCGACATGGGTATAACCTGCTTTTTAGATTGAGCTGAAATAGACCAGTCTCTTAAAAAATTTAGTTTGAAAATTACTCTGCTCTATTTCATTAAGATAAAAATGGGCCCTTCCAGGCCGGGCGCAGTGGCTCACACCTGTAATCCCAGCACTTTGGGAGGCTGAGGTGGGTGGATCACGAGGTCAAGAGATCGAGACTATCCTGGCCAACATGGTGAAACCCCATCTCTACTAAAAATACAAAAAAATTAGCCGGGCGTGGTGGTACGTGCCTGTAGCCCCAGCTACTCAGGAGGCTGAGGCAGGAGAATTGCTTGAAAGCGGAAAATGGAAGTTTCAGTGAGCCGGGATTGCGCCACTGTACTACAGCCTGGCGACAGAGCAAGACTCTGTCTCAAAAAAAAAAAAAAGGCGGGGTGGCCCTTCCAAAGAAGATTAAAACAGGTATCAAAATCCTACCACAGGCCAGGTGTGGGGGCTCACACCTGTAATCCCAGCACTTTGAGAGGCCAAGGCAGGCAGATCACCTGAGATCAGGAGTCTGAGATCAGCCTGGCCAACATGGTAAAACCCCATCTCTACTAAAAATACAAAAATTAGCCAGACGTGGTGGCATGTCTGTAATCCCAGCTACTTGAGAGGCTGAGGCAGGAGAATTGCTTAAACCTGGGAGGCAGAGGTTGCACTGAGCCAAGATTGCACCACTGCATTCCAGCCTAGGCAACAGAGCCAGACTCTGTCTCAGGAAAAAAAAAGACATCCTACCACAGAAATTCATCAACTTGGCCAGGCGCAGTGCCTCACGCCTGTCCCAGCACTTTGGGAGGCAAAGGTGGGTGGATCACTTGAGGTCAGGAGTTTGAGACCAGCCTGACTAACATGATGAAACTCCATCTCAACTAAAAATAAAAAATTACCCAGATGTGGTGGCATGTGCTTGTAGTCCCAGCTACTCGGGAGGCAGAGGCAGGAGAATCGCTTGAACCCGGGAGGCAGAGGTTGCAGTGAGCTAAGACTGCACCACTGCACACCAGCCTGGGCAACAAAGTGAGATTCCATCTCAAAAATTAAATAAAAATAAATAAATAAATAAATAAATAAAAATACAAAATTAGCCGGCATAGTGACATAGGCAATCCCAGCTACTTGGGAGGCTGAGGCAGTAGAATAGCTTGAACCCAGGAGGCAGAGGTTGCAGTGAGCCAAGATTGCACCATTGCATTCCAGCCTGGGCAGCAAGAGCGAAACTTCGCCTCAAAAAAAATAAAAAAAAGAAATACATCAACCAAACATTTCTTTGGGTGTCAATGAAATAGTAAATTCATGACATTAATAATAATAATAAACCCAGACAAGTTGGGACATCCTATAACTGGATAATTTAATAGGTACTTTAATTAAGAATTAGATTATTTACATAATATAAAAATTTAGAAAGATTATGACTGCAACAAACTATTCAAAGTTTTAAAGAAATCTCAGAGAAACAGTTACTAAATTCAGCTTCGTTGAGATCATACTTTGTTAATTGGGACTATCCTCTAAGATCTTTTTGATTATGTTATAAAAACAATACCTTCTCCACATTAGAATTCTACAATCTAAATCTGAGCTGAAAATTTTAATCAATATGTAGAACCAAGAATCATCAAGCACTATTAAAGATTTAACCAACATTGTACCTTCTCTGGATGTAAAACTGTAAATACTCATACTAGTTTACTAATAAATAACTAAAAAAACAGGAATTAACTTAGAAAGCAAACCAAGTTGTGCAGCCCAATTAAAGTAAAAGCAATATACTTAAATATCTTTAGTAACACCATTAAGTGTTTAAAATCTCTTTCCAGGTATCTCAGGATAGAGGATTTAAAATAACAGGCTCCCCCCCTCCCAAAGTAGCCTACCAACTCACCATCTGCAAAATCGCTCCGTACAGCCGCAGGAGCACTTTCCGAGGCTCATCGCCAACAGTGGCTGTGGTGTCAGGTAGAGAGCACTGGAACAGCATGTTGCTAAGGCCACCTCTGTCGGAAGTAAGAGGACAGTAAGTATCTGCATTAAAGGTGAGCTAAATCACTCTTCTTGGATAAACATGGATGAAAAGTCAGGGTTACACAACTGTTATCTTGTCTCAATTTATTCTCTCAATTAACTCCACCAGTCACATTAAAAACATCGACTAATTCCCTGTTTTTCTAGATTAGAGGTAGGGAAAAGCTTTTGAAATTGAGAACAAAGAAACCCCCTTCCCACATCCCTGCAAACTCATATTCTTCTAGAATCCAAAATCTCCATTATATTTCTGTAACTAGTAGGTTAAAATCTTTTTTTTTTTTTTTTTGAGACTCTGTTGCCAGGCTCCAGGCTGGAATGCAGTGGCATGATCTTGGCTCACTGCAACCTCCACCTCCCAGGTTCAAGCAATTCTCCTGCCTCAGCCTCCCGAGTAGCTGGGACTATAGGTACGCGCACCACCACACCCAGCTAATTTTTGTATTTTTTAGTGGAGACAGAGTTTCACCATGTTGGCCAGGATGGTCTCAATCTCTTGACCTTGTGATCCACCCACCTCGGCCTCCCATTAAAATCTTGAGGTAATATTTAAACCTTCCTCTTTCATTTGACATGTATTAATAGTTCCAAGATCTTCTATGAAACTGTTACTAAAAATCTGTCAACTGATTTTGACTAGTAGTTTTTTCAAAAACTTGCAACATTAACTGTTTTCTAGGGCCTTCAAATGAAACAGGAGATCTCCATACTCTAATCACACACACCAAGTAAGTAGCTAAACCAGGAATCAAATCCAGGCATACAGCTTCAGAGTTCTTGCTTGTAACTAACCACGAAGAGTTGTCAGAGATAGGAGGCAAAGCTGGAGAGCACCATGTGCCACATTAAAGACGTCACAGAGGCCCGGGCGCGGTGGCTCACGCCTGTAATCCCATCACTTTGGGAGGCCGAGGCAGGTGGATCATGAGGTCAAGAGATCAAGACCATCCTGGTCAACATGGTGAAACCCCGTCTCTACTAAAAAAAAAAAATACAAAAAATTAGCTGGGCATGGTGGTGCGTGCCTGTAATCCCAGCTACTCAGGAGGCTGAGGCAGGAGAATTGCCTGAACCCAGGAGGCGGAGGTTGCAGTGAGCCGAGATCGCGCCATTGCACTCCAGCCTGGGTAACAAGCGCGAAACTCCGTCTCAAAAATAAAAAAAAAATTTTAAAAAATAAAGATGTCATAGAATGCCGAGCGCGGTGGCTCACGCCTGTAATCCCAGCACTCTGGGAGGCCAAGGAGGGTGGATCACCTGAGATCGAGAGTTTGACACCAGCCTGGCCAACATGGTGAAACCCTGTCTCTCCTAAAAATACAAAAATTAGCACGGTATGGTGGCATGCACCTGTAATCCCAGCTACTTGGGAGGCTGAGGCAGGAGAATCGCTTGAACCTGAGAGGTGGAGGTTGTGGTGAGCCAAGATCGCGCCACTGTATCCAACATGGGCAACAGGGCGAGACTCGTATCTCAAAAAAAAAAAAAAAAAGATGTCATAGTAGCTGTGTGAGCTGCAAAATCGCCTTCTTTTTTTTCTTTTTCTTTTTTTTTTTTTTTTTTGAGACGGAGTTTCACTCTTGTTACCCAAGCTGGAGTGGAATGGCACAATCTCGGCTTACTGCAACCTCCACCTCCTGGGTTCAAGCAATTCTCCTGCCTCAGCCTCCCGAGTAGCTGGGACTACAGGCGCGCGCCACCATGCCCAGCTAATTTTTGTATTTTTAGTAGAGACAGGGTTTCACCATGTTGACCAGGATGGTCTCGATCTCTTTACCTCATGATCCACCCGCCTTGGCTTCCCAAAGTGCTGGGATTACAGGCATGAGCCACCACGCCCGGCCCCAAAATCGCCTTCTATCAGGACTACTCTCTATAAACCTATGACACAAACGTCTTCGTGTCCTATCACTGCTATAACAAATTACTACAAACGTAGTGGCTTACAACTGAAAACAAATTCTGACTGAGCTAATGAATTTTTTTTTTTTTTTTTGAGACGGAGTTTTGCTCTTGTTACCCAGGCTGGAGTGCAATGGCGCGATCTCGGCTCATCGCAACCTCCGCCTCCTGGGTTCAGGCAATTCTCCTGCCTCAGACTCCTGAGTAGCTGGGATTACAGGCACGCATCACCATGCCCAGTTAATTTTTTGTATTTTTAGTAGAGATGGGGTTTCACCATGTTGACCAGGATGGTCTCGATCTCTTGACCTCCTGATCCACCCGCCTCGGCCTCCCAAAGTGCTGGGATTACAGGCGTGAGCCACTGTGCCCGGCCTTATGAATTTTTTAAAATAAGGGTAACTAGGTGGAAATGGGGAGTTGGTTTAAGTTTAATGGGTACAAAGTTTCAGTTTGGGAAGATGAAAACATTCTGGAGACGGATGGTGGTGATGGTAGCACAATGTGAATGTACTTAATGCCACTAAACTATAAATTTTAAAATTGGTAAATGGTATTTTTAATGCTGCTTATTTTACCACAGTTTTATTTAATTTATTTTTATTTTTTTCAGACAGCTGGAGTACAGTGGTGCTATCTCTGCTAATTTCAACCTCTACCTCCCACGTTCAAGAGATTCCTCCTGCCTCAGCCTCCCAAGTAGCTGGGATCATAGGCAGATGCAACCATGACCAGCTAATTTTTGTATTTTTGGTAGAGACGGGGTTTTGCCATGTTGTCCAGGCTGGTCTCAAACTCTTGACTTCAGGTGATCCACTCGCCTCGGCCTCCCAAAGTGCTAGGATTTCAGGCATGAGCCACTGTGCTTGCCCTTATTTTACCACAGCTTTAATAAAAAAAGAATGAAGTACTGATATATACTACAACAGGAAACTTCAAAACATTATGCTCAGTGAAAGAAGGCTGTCACAAAAGACCACATGTTATATGATTCCATTCATATGAAATGTCAGAACAAGGAAATCAATAAAGTCCATTAGTGGCTGCCAGGAGTTGGTGGGGAGGGGGTACTCAGGGGTAGAGGATGATAGCTAAAGGAAACAAGGTTTCTTTTTGAAAGATGAAAACATTTTAAAATTGACTGATAACAGCTGTAAGTATCTGTGACTACACTAAAAGCCACTGCATTGTATAATTTAAATGGGTGAATTGTATGGTATGTGAACTATATCTCATTTTTTTCTTACCAATTAAAAAATATGAATGTGCTTCTAACACAAACAATTTCCCCCAGATTTAAGTAAGATATATTTAAGAAGTTTTTTCAAAGGTTACTTAAAATGAAAAACCATCATGAGTGTCTAGGAACAAGACAGCAGAGTCAGGATCTATTTTCTCAGAAGGTTGTCTACCTTAGTTAAGAAGAACAAAAATAAAGGCCAGGCGTGGTGGCTCACGCCTGTAATCCCAGCACTTTGGGAGGCTGAGGCAGGCGGATCACGAGGTCAAGAGATCGAGATCATCCTGGCCAACATGGTGAATCCCCGTCTCTACTAAAAAAATACAAAAATTAGCTGGGCATGGTGGCACACGCCTGTAGTCCCACCTACTCGGGAGGCTGAGGCAGGAGAATAATTGCTTGAACCCGGGAGGCAGAGGTTGCAGTGAGCCGAGATTGTACCACTGCACTCCAGCCTGGTGCCTGGCGACAGAGCAAGACTCTGTTAAAAAAAAAAAAAAAAAAGAACAAAAATAAAAGGGAACCCAAGGTTCTTGTTTTCCCAAAGCAAGATGTGAAGCAGGCTGACAGTGTGTAGATCAAAGGAACAAAAAGTAGCCTTAACCTCTCTACTAAACTTGGGATGGCGCCTCAACTGTGTGGGTTATCAGAATCCCCCTGCCGTGTCTGGTCACAGCCAACATGAGTTTCTGGCTACCAAGCAACAGAACAGGCATTAAAACAGAGTTAAAAGCCCTAGTTTTTCTTCCGGTCACATACTCTGGAAATCTCAGTCAAATGCAAAAGCAAACAGATGAAGTACTGTTCTAAATTGTGTAACCTGATTCAAAGCTTACTCCGGTACTGCTAAAGAAGGAAAGCAGACTAGCTTGGCCAGAAACAAGCTCACAACCCAGAAACCCTTCATCTGTTTTGTATTACCTGAAGCCTCTATTGTTCAATAGGTCTTAGTGAATAAATTGTCAATTATTTTTTAGTGACAGTCAAAATAAATGAAGCAACATAATTGGCACCAATAACCCAAACTGTGAAAACTTAACTAGAAAAAAAGCCAGTTACCAATGAGTCAAATAGTATGACTAGGGACAATAAAATCTGGTGGGAAGAAATGCCAGAAATGGTAGCAAAAATATCAGTCCAATTTATCATATAATTTATCAAAAATATCCTCCCAAGTAAAACCTTAGGAGTGCTCAAAGATTTGTTAAGTTTTAAAACCACAAACTTTTTATCATCTGGCATACCAGCTTTATAAGTCATAATTAAATATGATCGGCATAGGCTAGACGTGGTTGCTCATGCCTGTAATCCTAGCACTCTGGGAGGTCAAGGCAGGCAGATCACTTGAGGGAAGGAGTTCAAGACTAGTCTGGCCAACATGGTGAAACCCTGTCTCTACTAAAAATACAAAAATTAGCCGGATATGGTACCATGTGCCTGTAATCCCAGCTACTGGGGAGGCTGAGGCAGGAAAACTGCTTGAACCCAGGAGGCAGAGGTTGCAGTGAGCCGAGAATACACCATTGCACTCCAACCTGGGACAAGAGCAAAACTCTGTCTCGCAATTAATTAATTAATTAATTAATATATATATATATGAGATGCACGAGATACTCAAGCAAAATCTCAAATACAGTGACAGTAACACACTTATTCCACACTCAACACAATGAAAGGAAGGAAACAGAAAAGAGCAGGAAGTACCTGCTGGTAGGAATTCTCACCCCTGCCCTCCAGACCCAGTGGTGCAGGCATCAGTAACCAACTCATGATTCGTTAAAACAGAATACTAAGGGAATAATAAGCAGTATAAAGAGGTTATTTTACATAAATTGCTAATCAAAAATTAAAAGATTCATTTCAGCTTCTAATGATAGCCAGAACAACTAGGCAAGAGAAAGAAATAAAAGGCATCCAAATTGGAAATGAAGTTAAATTAGCCTTGTTTGCAGACAAAATGATCTTACATATAAAAAACCTTAAATATGGCTGGGCATGGTGGCTCACACCTCTAATTCCAGCACTTTGGGAGGCCAAAGAGGGCAGATCACGAGGTCAAGATATCGAGACCATCCTGGCCAACATGGTGAAACTCTATCTCTACTAAAAATACAAAATTAGCCAGGCATGGTGGTGTATGCCTGTAATCCCAGCTACTTGGGAAACTGAGGCAGGAGAATCGCTTGAACCCAGGAGGCAGAGGTTGCAGTAAGCCAAGATCCCGCATTGCACTCCAGTCTGGGCAACAAGAGTAAAACTCCATCTCAAAAAAAAAAAATTATAAACATTATGAATAATGCTCCAATGCTTCAGCACTTACATCAAATACACAGGTTATAAAATTATAAAATTCTGGCAAGGCACAGAGGCTCATACCTGTAATCCCAGCATTTTGGGAGGCTGAGGTGGACAGCTCATCTAAAGTCAGGAGTTCGAGACCAAACTGACCAACATGGTGAAACCCCATCTCTATAAAAATACAAAATTTGCTGGGTATGGTGGCGCACACCTGTAATCCCAGCTACTTGGGAGGCTGAGGCAGGAGAATCGCTTGAACCTAGGAGGTGGATATTGTGCTGAGCCGAGATCGCACCACTTCACTCTAGCCTGGGTGACCAGAGTGAAACTGTCTCAAAAAAAAAAAGAGGTTATTAAATGCCTGTTACATTCTACAACACTCTAAAGCCAAGAAAAATCCATGCTACATGCTACAGTGATACAACTTAGTAAGCTGCCCAAGGTCTTGAAATATGCCATCTCTAGGCCAGGCACAGTGGCTCACGCCTGTAATTCCAGCATTTTGGGAGGCTGAAGTGGAGAGATCACTTGAGGTCAGGAGTTCGAGACTACCCTGGCCAACATAGTAAAACCCCATCTCTACTAAAAAGACAAAAATTAGCTGGGCATGGTGGTGGGTGCCTATAGTCCCAGCTACTCAGGAGGCTGAGGCAAGAGAATTGCTTGAACACAGGAGGCGGAGGTTGAAAGTGAGCTGAAATCATACCACTACACTACAGCCTGGGCAACAGAGTGAGACTCCATCTCAAAAAAAAAACAACATACATACATACACACACACACACACACACACACACACACACACACACACATATGCCATCTCTAGTGTCAAACATCTATTTTTAATTATTTGGGTTTTTTCCCCTATCATTTTCAGCAATGGGGATATTTTGGGATTCATGTATGTAAGTCAGCTGAATGAACGGTCAGGTAGATGACAAACCTGAGGAACTGTTTGCTCCAATCTGTAACACAAAGATTTCCACCTAGTAAATTAAGATAAGAAGTTACCTAACCAACTGTATTTTGCTGAAAAGCAAATAAGCCACTGAAACCTCTGCAAACTGTCTATAAGTCACAGGGCACCCAGGCCATCACATACAGGGTTCAGTCTCCACGGCCGAGGGCCTGGACCTAGGAGAAAATACAGCAGGCAGTTTCATGAATATCATCTAAAAGTCAAAATGACTAGAAAGAAAAAAAATTCACAATATAACGAGTGCCTCAGCAGAAAAATGATCTTTAAGCCATAGGGCTGAGTACATGGAAAAGAGAATACAGCAAAATACCAAAACAGCTACTGAATTTATAGCACAAGGAAAATAAGAAAAAAAGCAGATTTTTGAAAAATTTCTTCTAACCATCTAAAATTCAAATTGCAGCTATGGCTCAGGTGGAAAAAAAAAGTGCTGCGGTAAAACATCAGCATCTATATGGAATAATCAGGAGGGTCTTAACTCCCAGCTCTCTGAACACAAGAAAAGCTAGGAGGTACCATTAAAAGAACAGGCTAGGCCAGGCACAGCGGCTAACACTTATAATCTATCTCAACACGTCAGGAGGTCAAGCTGAAAGGATTGCTTGAGCCCAGCAGCTGGACACCAGCATAGGCAACATAACAAGACCCAATCGCTACAAATTTTTTTTTTTTAAATTAGCCAGGCAGGGCCGGGTGTGGTGGCTCACGCCTGTAATCCCAGTACTTTGGGAGGCCAAGGCAGGCGGATCACGAGGTCAGGAGATCAAGACCATCCTGGCTAACACAGTAAAACCTCATCTCTACTAAAAATACAAAAAATTAGCCAGGTGTGGTGGCTCACGCCTGTAGTCCCAACTATTACTTGGGAGGCTAAGGCAGGAGAATCACTTGAACCTGGGAGGCAGAGGTTGCAGTGAGCTGAGAGCACGCCACTGTACTCCACCCTGGCCCACAGAGCAAGAGTCAGCCTCAAAAAATAAATAAATAAATAAATTGGCTAGGCATGGTGGCATGAGCCTGTGATCTCATGTACTTGGGAGGTTGAGGTGGATGACTGCTTGAGCCTGAGAGGTCGAGGCTGCAGTGAGCCATGATCACATCACTGCATTCCAGCCTGGACAACACAGTAAAACCCTGCCTCAAAAAAAAAAGAACAGTCCAGCCCAGGTAGAGTGCTGACTCTGCACAAAATAGCTGTGTGACCGTGGGCAGGCCTCCAAGCCTGTTTTCACACCATAAAATAACGTAGCAGTATCTAACAGAGGTTTTTGTGAAGACTGCATGAGCTCTTATGAGCTGTTCACTTATCAGCACCAATTGCAAAGCAAAGGTTAATCTTTAAGAGGATGGCAGAAAGAAGAAAGGGTAAAGCTCAGTCTTAAGAATTCTACTCCAGTATGGCTCAGCCTTGACTTCGTATCTGGGGCCAGGTCATTCTTTGCTGAGGGGCAAGTCTGCCCTGTGCACTGCAGCAATGTTTAGCAGCAACCCTGCCCTCTATTCACAAGATGCCAGCTGTACCACCACCACCATGGTAACAATAAAAACATGTTCAAACCTTACCAAATCGGGGGGATAAAATCACCCCACTATTATTCTACTTTTTTCATGATTCTTTCTGCAGTTTTTACCTATTTTCCCTTCCCCAAAATTTGAACACCAATTTGTTCTCTACCTTGATGCCCAACGTATCATCTTTTCCTTCCTCTATTCAAAATAATTTCTTCCTCATGACTTGCCTACTTCAGTTAACAGTAATGCCTTTTTGCCACTCACCCAGGCTCAAAATCTTCCTCGTTTCCAATGGCCTGGTCCTCTTCCTATCTCCCAAATTCTCTCCTCCTTTCCATTCTCATTGCTCCTGCCCAAATGTACATCCTCCCCCAACCCCCACTACAGCAGTCTCCTCTCTCGTCTCCCAGCTTCTTGGTCACTCTTCCCTCTAAGATATCCCCCAGGCCACCTACAAATTTCAAGCCACTGTCCTTAGTGCAGTCCTCTGAGGCCCTTCCACCAAGCATGGTCAGCAGTACTCCCTCCCACTTTCTCATAAATTGCTTGCATGCCTTCTAGCCTGGGCTGACTCCCAGTCAATACTTGACAAAAAGAGTACTAGGCACATTAAGATATGTAAATACATTACAAAAGACATGGAGATTACGATCTTATTGTGGAAAACTAAAGATAAGGGCTATGCCCCCATCACACAGCAGAATGGGGAGATTCTCGCTGCCAGCTGACAGAGAATGGAGAGATCCTGGAAAGAGGCTAGACAGGCTGACAGGGCTCCACTGGAGGGGAAAACAGGAAGAAGAACGTGGACATCACTGAAAGCAATATATGATAAACAGCAGAAGAAGTGCTTTTATTATTATTATTATTATTGAAATTCTACTCCTAGCTGGGCACAGTGGCACATGCCTATAGTCCCAACTAATGAGGAGGTTGAGGTGGGATGATCACTTGACCCCAGGAGTTCCAGGCTGCAGTGAGCTATGATCCCACAACTGCACTCTAGCCTGGGCAACAGAGCAAGACTGTGTCTCCAAAAAGAAAAAGAAAAGAAATGCCACTCAACCTTCTGGTTTCTAGTCCAGCATGTAAGAAGTTTAGGAGTCATCACCTGATCCTAACAACATGTAAAAAGCTGAGTGAACTGAAAAATCAACTCTCAAAGAAATGAGGTCAAGAGGGAAACTGCTGCCCCCGCAAACTGGACAGACAGATAGACAGATACATAGAATCACAATTTACTGGAGCAAAATCCTCCACCAAATCAGCCTTAAGGGTAGGAAAACCTTAACTATAACTAAAGAATGGCTGGAGGCTCAGTGTGGACAACTGTGAGAATTGAAAACTCCAAGGGGACCCAATTACTGAAGAGCCCCATCCTTTGATACTGAGTTTTACCTCTAGGAGTTCTACCAGTTCCTTAGAGTGAAGACTGGGGGTAAAAAAAAATCCCTTCATGCTTCCAGCAGAGGAAAAGGCAAGTGAACCATTTTTAAATATACCAGAACATTGTGTTCTTAACAAGGTCTGCCATCAGGAGAAATTATTTTACCAGCACCTGACCTGTTGGGATTTTCTCAGAGCCTAACCTTCCTGGAAGAAGGAAAATATACAATTCCAGCCCCCTCTGGCCATCCTGTCCCACCTAAGGGAGGAGGAAAACTAAGAAAAATGGGTAAAGTTCACAGACTAGGTGCACAGGCTCACCAAAAGACTGAGACCTCGCCATAGGACTATAGGTTAAACATTCAAAAATCAACTAATAGGCTGGATGTGGTGGCTCATGCCTGCAATCCCAGCACTTGGGAAGGTTGAGGCAGGTGGATCACTTGAGGTCAGGAGTTCAAGATCAGCCAGGCCAACATGGTGAAATGCTGTCTCTACAACAAATACAAAAATTAGCTGGGCGTGGTGGTGCACACCTGTAATCCCAGCTACTCGGGTGGCTGATGCACCAGAATTGCTTGAACCCAGGGAGTGGAGGCTGCAGAGAGCTGAGGTCATGCCACTCCACTCCAGCCTGGGTGACAGAGTAAGACTCTGTCTCGAAAAATAAAATCCATTAATATAATCTACCACATCAACAGGCTAAAGAAGAAAAATCACATGATCACATCAATAGATGGAGAAAAAGCATCTGACAAAATCCAACACCCAATCATGGTACATAATAAACTCTCAGAAAATGAAGAATAGAGAGGAACTTCCTCAACTTGATAAAGAACATCTATAAAAAAAATCTACAGCTAACATCACACTTGATGAGAAAGTCACAGCTTTTCCACAAAGAACAGGAATAAGGTAACAATGTTCCCTCTCACCACTTTTTTCAACATCATAGGAAGTCTTAACTAATAAGACAAGAAAAGGAAATTAAACATATATGGACTAGGGGCCAGGCACCATGGCTCACACCTGTAATCCCAGCACTTTGGGAGGCCGAGACAGATGGATCATAAGGTCAGGAATTCAAGACCAGCCAGGTCAGGACAGTGAAACCCTGTCTCTACTAAAAATACAGAAATTAGACAGGCATGATGGCAGTGCCTGTGATCCCAGCTACTCGGGAGGCTGAGGCAGAGAACTGCTTGAACCTGGGAGGCAGAGGTTGCAGTGAGCTGAGATGACGCCACTGAACTCCAGCCTGGACAACAGAGTAAGACTCTGTCTCAAAGAAAAAAAAAGTATACAGATTAGGAAGGAAGAAAGAAATAAAACTTTGTTTGTAGATGACACAATTGTCTATGTAGAAAATCAGAAAGAACTGACCAAAAAAAAAAAATTGCTGGAACTAATAAGAGACTATATAACAGGACTACAGATACAAGGTTAATACATAAAAGTCAACTGGTTTCCTATATACCAGTGACAAACAAGTGGAATGTGAAATTAAAAGCACATTTCCATTTATATAATTTAATTAAAAAATTAAATACTTAGATATAAATCTACAAAATGTATATAAACTCTATTTGAGGAAAACTATAAAACCCTGTGAAAAATATCAAAGAAGAACTAAACAAATGGAGAGATATTCCATGTTCACAGGTAGGAAGACTCAATAGTGTCAGGATGTCGGTTCTTCCCAACTTGATGTGTAGATTTAATGCAATCCCAATGAAACTCCCAGCAAGTTACTTTGTAAATACCAACAAACTGATTCTAAAGTTTGGAGGGAGGCTGGCAGTGGCTCATGCCTGTAATCCCAGCATTTTGGGAGGCCGAGGTGCCCAGATCACTTGAGGTCAGGAGTTGGGAGACCAGACTGGCCAACATGGTAAAATCCCATCTCTACTAAAAATACAAAATTAGCTGAGTGTGGTGGCATGTGCCTATAAATCCCAGCTACTCGGGAGGCTGAGGCAGGAGAATTGCTTGAATACAGGAGGCAGAGGTTGTAGTAAACCAGGATGAGGCCACTGCACTCCAGCCTGGGCAACAGAATGAGACTTCGTCTCAAAAAAAAATTTTTTTTTAAATAAAGTTTATAGGGAGAGGCAAAAGACCTAGAATAGCCAACACAATAATGAAAGAGAATAAAGTCAGAGGACTTTATAAGCATCTGAAAAGATTTTCAATATCACTATCCAACTTCAACAATCATTAAAAGGTACATTAATTAGGCCAGGTGCGGTGGCTCACGCCTGTAATCCCAGCACTTTGGAGGCCCAGGCAGGTGGATCACCTGAGGTCAGGAGTTTGAGACCAGCCTGGCCAACATGGTGAAACCCCATCTCTACTAAAAATACAAAATGAGGCCAGGCATGGTGGCTCATGCCTGTAATCTCAGCACTTTGGGAGGCCAAGATGGGCACATTACCTGAGGTCAGGAGTTCGCGTTTAGCCTGGCCACCATGGTGAAACTGTCTCTTAGCTCGGCATGATGGCAGGCGCCTGTAATCCCAGCTACTCAGGAGGTTAAGGGAGGAGAATCACTTGAACCCAGGAGGCAGAGGTTGCAATGAGGTGAGATCACGCCAATGCACTCCAGCATGGGCAACAAGAGTGAAACTCCACCTCAAAATAAAATAAAATAAAATATAGCTGGCTGCAGTGGCTCATGCCTGTAATCCCAGCACTCTGGGAGGCCAAGGCAGGTGGATCACCTGAGATCAGGAGTTCAACACCAGCCTGGCCAACGTGGTAAAACTCCATCTCCACCAAAAATACAAAAATTAGCCAGGCATGGTGGTGGGCACCTATAATCCTGGCTACTAAGCTGAGATCATACCACTGTGCTCCAGCCTGGGCGACAAAGTGAGAATCTGTCTCAAAAAACAAAAAAAAGGAAAAGGATAAAGGTATGAACAGACATCTCACCAAAGAAGATATACAGATAGCAAATAAGCATCTGAAAAGATTTTCAACATCATGTCAATAGAAAGTTGCAAATTAAAATGAAATACCATTATATACCTATCAGAACGACCAAACTCCAGAACGCTGACACCACCAAACACTAGTGAGGACATGGAATAACAGGAAATCTCATTCACTGCTGTTAGGAATACAAAATGGTACAGCCACTCTGGAAGAGTTTGCAGTTTGTTACAAAACTAAACATAACTCTCACCATATGACCAGCAATCATGCTCCTCAGTATGTACCCAAACGAAGTGAAAACCTGCACATGAATGTTTAGAGCAGCTTTATTCATAACTGCCAAAACTTTGAAGTAACCCAGATGTCCTTCAGTAAGTGAATGGATAAATAAACTGTGGTATATCCAGACAACAGAGTATTACTCAGTATTAAAAAGAAGTGAGCTATCAAGCCATGAAAAGACACAGGGAGGCCAGGCACGGTGGCTCAGCCCTGCAATCCCAGCACTTTGGGAGGCTGAGGAGAGTGGATCACAAGATCAGGAGTTCGAGAGCAACCTGGCCAATGTGGTAAAACCCGGTGTCTACTAAAAATACAAAAAAATTAGCCGGTGTGGTGCTGCATGCCTGTAATCCCAGCTACTTGGGATGGTGAGGCAGGAGAACTGCTTGAACCCGGGAGGTAGAGGTTGTAGTGACCCGAGATTGTACCACTATCCTCCAAACTGGGCGACAAAGTGAGACTCTGAGGAAAGAGAGAGAGAGAGAGAAGACAGAGAAGAGGAAGAGGAGGAAGAGGAGGAGGAGGAAGATGACGACGACCACGAGGAGGAGGAGGAGGGGGTAAGAGAAAGAGAAAGCGAGAAGAATAATAGGAAGAGGAGGAGGAACAAGAGGAGGGAAGAGAAGGAGGAGGAGGAGGAAAGAGAGGAGAGAGGAGAGAAGAGAGAGGGATCGAACACAGGGAAATTCAATGCATACTATCAAGTGAAAAAAAGTCAAACTGAAAAGACTACTTACTATATGATTTCAATTCTATGACATTCTGGAAAAGGCAAACCTATGGAGACTGCAAAAAGGATCAGTGATTGGCTGGGGTTAGGAGTAAAAGACGGATAAACAGACATTAACTATACAGGATTTTTAGGGCAGTGAAACTATTCTGTATGGTATTACAGATGGTCTCCAACTTATGATGGTTCAACTTATGATTTTTCAACTATACAATAGTGCAAAGGTGGTATATAGTCAGGGGAACCCGTATTTCAAGTATACATAAAACCATTTTGTTTTTCATTTTCAGTACAGTAATTAATAAATTACATAAGACATTCAACACTTTATTATAAAAACAGACTTTGTGTTATTTTGCCCAACTGAAAGTTAATGTGTAGGTGTTCTGAGCAAATTAAAAGCAGGCTAGGCTAAGCTATGCTGTTCAGTAGATTCAATATTAAATGCATTTCAATTTATGATGGTTTATCAGGGCATAACCCTGTTGTAAGTAACCTCATCATAAGCAGCATCTGTACAATGGTGGATACATGTCATTATATGGTGGCCAAAAACCACACAATGTACAACACCAAGAATAGGCTGTAATACACTATGAACACTGAGTGATAATATGTCAATGTAGGTTTCTCAGTTGTAACAAATGTACTATTCTCAGTGAGGGATATTGAGAAAGGGAAAGGCTGTGCCTGTGTGCAGGCATGGAATTATATGGGAACTCTCCGGACTTTCTGCTCAATTTTGCTGTGAACCTAAAAGTGCTCTAAAACTGGGCCCAGTGGCACACACCTGTAATCCCACCTACTCCGGAGGCTGAGGAAGAAGGATCACTTGAGCCCAGGAGTTCAAGACCAGCCTGGGTTACACAGTGAGATCCCCCATCTCTAAACAAACAAACACAAACTGCTCTAAAAAATTAAGTGTATTGGGCTGGATGCAGTGGCTCACACCTGTAACCCCAGCATTTTGGGAGACCTAGCGGGCGGATCATGAGGTTAGGAGTTTGAGACCAGCCTGAACAGTATGGTGAAACCCCATCTCTACTAAAAACATAAAAAATTAGCCAGGTGTGGTGGCACATGCCTGTAGTCCCAGCTACTTGGAAGGCTAAGGCAGGAGAATCGCTTGAACTTAGGAGGTGGAGGTTGCAGTGAGCCAAGATCATGCCACTGCACTCCAGCCTGAACAACAGAGTTAAGACTCCATCTCAAAAAAAAAAATTAAGTGTATTAGTTTAAAAAGGAAGAAAGAAAAAGAAAACCAGCAAGCCAGCCACCCAAGGAACCAAACTTTCCAGTAAAAACAAAGTGTAAATAAAATTTTATCTTGAGAAATGAAACTGAAAATTATTTCTGTTCTTATATGTAATTTCTACACTTATCCAGTGCCTGTATCTCAAGTACTATTCAAGTGCTAGAGATACAAAGTTGAATATGAAATGCCCTCTAGGAATTCAATCTAACAAGAGAATGGAATGAATAAATACACACAAACTATTAAGGTTTGTGATAATTAATAAGGCCCAAAGTGCTAAGAAGGAGACATAGATGGGAAAGAAACTCATTACGTCTGATTCTTTCTAAGACTTGAAGGAGGAATTTTAAAAGGAGACACCAGGGGAAAGGCTGCCAAGCAGAGGGTAGGGGCAAAGAAAGGTCTGGTAACTGAAAACACAAAGCTCATTCAGAAAATGTAGGGTTCAGTGTAACTAGCTCAGTGTTAGTTGCTGTGGTTCGGGGGAAGGAGTGATTTTAAAACAGTAACAACAAAAAGAACCAGTCTAAAAAGTTAGGCCAGGCAGGGCGTGAGGCTCAAGTCTGTGATACCAGCACTTTGGGAGGCCGAGGCAGGCAGATCACTTGAGGTCAGGAGTTCAAGACTAGCCTGACCAACATGGTGAAACCCCATCTCTACTAAAAATACAAAAATTAGCTGGGCATGGTGCTACGAACCTGTAATCCCAGCTACTCAGGAGGCTGAGGCAGGAGAATCGCTTGAACCTAGCAGGTGGTGGTTGCAGTGAGCTGAGATTGCACCACTGCATTCCAGCCTAGGTGACAGAGCAAGACTCCATCTCAAAAAATAAATAAATAAAATAAAAAAATAGGCCAGGACTCAAGTTTAGACCATGCAAACAAGTTTGGATTTTATTTTCCAATATTTGAAAAATCCATAGCAACAGGATATAGAATGAATTAGGAGGAACACACAAAAGGCAAGAAGATCCACAACCACCTCCTGTTACAGTGTCTAAGCAAAGACAGCAAAGGGAGCAGACAAAAGGTAAGAGATACAAAAAGTTCATCAGGTATGAGTTACCACTGCGTGCAGAGGAGGGACTTCTGGGGGAATGCAGAGTTAGAAATGATGCTGGGGCTCTAGCCAGGCTGCTGTTACAAACGCAGAGAGAAAGCAGAAGCACATTCCTGGGTGGGGAGGAGCCAAACGGTTAAATTTGGAATAGGTTGAATGCACTGAGTTGAGGTGGTGAAGTCTGATAAACTCCTGCAGATGTACTGGCACTCAGTGAAACATGGAGCTCCAGAAACAGATTGGGGCCAGGTGTGGTGGCTCACATCTATAATCCTGGCACTTTGGAAGGCTGAAGCAGGATTGCTTGAGCCCAGGAGTTCAAGACCAGACTGGGCAACATGGCGAAACCCCATCTCTACAAAAATTAGCCAGGAGTGGTGGTGCGTGCCTGTAGTCCCAGCTACTCAGGAGGCTAAGGTGGGAGGATCACCAGAGCCTGGGAAGTTGAAGCTGTAGTAAGCTGTGATCACACCACTGCATTCCAGCCTGTGCAACAGAGTGAGACCTTGTCTCAGAAAAACATACATACACACACACACACACACACACACACACACACACACAAAACCACAAACCAGAATCAGATTGGGAAATGTCAATAAAATTTGAGAGCTGGAGACATAATAACTGCAACTGCCTACGAAGAACCACTGAATTTCAACCAAGTGAATTCCTTTCCTTCTCCCAACCTCCAAATGCCCTTTTTTCAAAGCTAGACATCACCCACTTTCTCATGTCCTAAATCACCTTTTTTCTCCTTATTAAACTTATTCCATAACTACATTTCTCTTCCACAATTCTTCCAGAACACAGGACTGAGATAGTGTACTCTTGACACATTATGTAAAAAGATTATCCAATCCAAAAGGAAAGCTGTGTTTTCCAAGACTACTAACTCCTGGAGAAAAGAAACAAGACATCCTCAGTGCTTTCCTAATAAGTGGTTTGAGCAAAATGCAAAAGTTTAATTGATGAGTGACTCTCCCTGGAGAAGGCCATGAAAATGTCTTAAGGCTAGGCCAGGCGTGGTGGCTCACGCCTATAATCCCAGCACTTTGCGAGGCCGAGGCGGGTGGATCACGAGGTCAACAGATCGAGACCATCCTGGTCAACATGGTGAAACCCCGTCTCTACTAAAAATACAAAAATTAGCTGGGCATGGTGGCCCCTGCCTGTAGTCCCAGCTACTCGGGAGGCTGAGGCGGGAGAATTGCTTGAACCCAGGAGGCGGAGGTTGCAGTGAGCCGAGATCACGCCATTGCACTCCAGCCTGGGTAACAAGAGCAAAACTCCGTCTCAAAAAAAAAAATGAAAAAAAAAAAAAAAAAAAAGAAAATGTCTTAAGGCTGAATCTAGGGTATTCGAACATTTTCACAGGCCACAGGCTAGAGCACTGGTGCAGGAAAGGGGGACACCAGAGACCTGGAAGTCAGGCTTTGAAGGCAGTAAACGGCCCCTGACTTCAGGTGAGTCACTCTCTAGGTTTTTCACTTCACAGACTGAAAAGTACATGGCCTAGAATAATTGCCCTTCTAGTTAAGAATTTTCAGGCCTAACTAAAAGTGGATTAAAGTAAACCTTGGAGAAAGCTGCATATTTTTTAAGTGTCATTAAGCAATTCAGGGATTATCTAAACACCTTCGGTTTTCTCTTCTCCGTTTCCTTACCAACTGCCTTTTAAATCTCACTCAGCTCTTAAGCATGACTGTCAGAGGGGCTGAAGCACAAAGAGGAAGTGCAGCTCAGAGTTAATTTTGCTGCACTGGCGGCTCTGGTGAAAGACAGTGGGCCCAGAAAAGGAATCAAATGACCAAAACTGGATTTGGGGATTACAGTTGGCAGCCAGCCAGCAAGTTTCTAGATACTGCACATAACTTGGTCAGCCAGTTCAAAGAAAATTGGCAGAAAATGATGGAACACATTTTTTGGGTATTTTGTTTTGTTTTGTTTTTGTTTTTTGCTTTTGTTTTTTTGAGACAGAGTCTCACTCTGTGGCCCAGGCTGGAGTGCAATGGCACAGATCTCTGCTCACTGCAACCTCTGCCTCCTGGGTTCAAGCAATTCTCCTGCCTCAGCCTCCTGAGTAGCTGGGATTACAGGCATGTATTCCAGGTTAATTTTTGTATTTTTCGTAGAGATGGGGTTCACCATGTTGGCCAGGCTAGTCTCAAACTCCTGGCCTCAAGTGATCTGCATGCCTCGGCCTCCCAAAGTGCTGGGATTACAGGCCTGAGTCACAGTGCCCTGCTGGAAAGACATTCTTAAACTTCTCAATAAAAGGATGCATACACTACGTTGAATGACTATCTCTTGTGAGCAGAGTGGTGAAAAAAAGGGGTATTTATATTTTTCTGTTAAGTCTGAATACCTACACACGTACTTCTGTAATTCAAATTTAAGATGAAATATTATCAAGTTTTAAAAAAGGAAAAAAATGGACGGGCGCGGTTGTTCACACGCCTGTATTCCCAGCACTTTGGCAGTCTGAGGAGGGTGGATCAAAAGGTCAGGAGTTCGAGACCAGCCTGGCCAATATGGTGAAACCCCGTCTCTACCAAAAATACAAAAATTAGCCAGGCGTGGTGGTGGGTGCCTGTAATCCCAGCTACTCAGGAGGCTGAGGCAGGAGAATCGCCTGAACCCGGGAGGAGAAGGTTACAGTGAGCAGAGACCGCGCCACTGCACTCCAGCCTGGGCGACAGAGCAAGATTCCGTCCAAAAAAAAAGGAAAAAATATTTCTACCTTACTCTTAGGAGCCACGCCTCCCACCTTTGTCTACTAACACAGCTATATGATGTCTCAACAGTCTCTTAGGGAATGAGAAAATGCTACTCCTCCACTAACAAATGACTCTTTCAGAGGGGAAAAACATCAAATCTCGAACTCGAGAAAGCAGCAGAAAAAAGTTTTAAAAGTGATCCTGTTTTTAAAGCCAGACAAAACACCCCACCTTCATTCAAGGCCCTAAACCGCAGAGACTTTCTAGACCTATCTTAAGCTTCGGCACCGCAAGCACTTCGTGACAGAACGGCATTGTTCTCCTAGAATACACCCCTTTTCTCTTGAAACCGACGTTTTTACAAAAGCCTGCCTGTGGACGGCCTGCGGCGGCCGCCAAACCCCTTCGCCAGGATTTCCAGAGGGCTGGGGAAAGGAGGGCTTTCGCCGGCTGTGGTCCCGGTCCCCGGTCCCCGGCCCCGGCCCCGCCCCGCGTCACCTGACCGGCCCGTGGCCCCCCGCCCCGCCGCCACCGACCTGATGACACTGATGTGGAACTGGTCCTCGCGGAGGCCCCGCCAGGCGCCGGGCAGGAACTCCTTGCACCACAGATAGGCCCTGCGCCGCGTCCGGGGCTCCGGCTGCTCGTCGGCCGGCGGCTGGGGCAGCGGGGGCAGCGGGGGCAGCGGCAGCGGCAGCGGCGGCGGCGGCGGCGGGGGCAGCGCGAGAGGCGGCTGCCGGCCGCCCAGCTGCTTGGACTCGAGGTCGCCGGGGGCGTCGCGCTGCTGCCCCACGCCGGGCGCCGGGGCCGCGCTGCCGCTGCCGCAGCTCAGCAGCAGCCCTAGCGGCGAGGGCTCCGCCTCGCCCCCGGTGCAGAACTTGGTTTTCATGCCGGACAGGCGGTCGACGAGGCGCGGACCCCGCAGCGCGAGAGGACGAGGCTCAGGGTCCGGCCGAACGCCCGCCTCTGAGGGGCCAGGCAGGAGGCCGCTAGCGGCTCTCTGACGGGCCGGCCGGCGGGGCGGGGGACGGCGGGCCGCGGCAGTTGGGCTAGCGGGGCGGCTGCGGCTGTGGCGGCTGCGGCTGCTGCGGCGGCTGTGGAGGCTCCGGCGCGGGGACGTGCTGCTCTTCGCTGCGCTCGCTCTTCTGCCGCCGCCGCACGAGGAGCGCCCGCCGCGTCACAGCCCGCCCTCGCGCTCGCCGCTGATTGGCCGCCGTCCGCCGGCCCGGCACATCACAACCGCCGCCGCCCTCGCCACGCCGCCTCCCCATTGGCTGCGGCACCGCCCCCTCCCGGAGCGCTGCGGCCTCAGGGAGCTGAGCCTGGGCGGAGGGGGCGGGGCGTCGAAGGGGCGCCCCTGGTCGCAGGGAAGGAGGAGAGGGGAGGGGAGCGAGGCGCGGGGGAGCCGGCAGAGCAGCTCCGGAGTGGAACGGAACCGGACTGGGCAGAGCAGGGGAGGCTCCAGAGCCTCGGAGGACCCCGGGGGTGGCTTTGGGAGCTGAAAGTTTCCTTGGATCCCTCGGAAGCCCCATGACATGGGAGGCCGGGCCTGGCAGGGGCAGGCAGGAAACGTGTCTGGAGGCTACAGCCCTCTCCGCGTGACCTTGGGCGAGCCGCCGCCTCCTGGGGCTCAGTGGATGTGATTTTGTAACATTTCCCAGCGCTGTGCAAGGCGCGTCAAACGCTGAGCCTGAGGAATTACTAAGAAACCGAGGCCCGAAGGAGGGAAGAGGTGACGCGCTCGAGGCCACACGGTGCGCCAGGCTGGGCCGGGCTGCACGCCCGCTACCCGGACCCAGCCCTCTGCACGCCCCCTGCAGCCTCAGTTTCCCTGTCCGTGGTGCTGAGAATGCTCGGGCCTAGAAGTTCAGGGCGGGAGGCCCAGGGACCGGCGAGGGAGGAGCATCATCCCCGCCACTGAGCTGCCGCTACTGCCCAGAGCACAGGCCAAAGGTCCGTGCCACGGGGCTGCTGGCGTTGTGGACGCTGTCCCCTTCCTCCCCGTCCCCCGCTGGAAACAGCCTTGTGACCGTGACTAATACACCTTTGCCGGGGTAGGGGGGCAAGGGCCCCTGCTCCCATTTGCCACACACTGCCCCATGTCCCTCACTGCTCTTTGCCCTGCTGCTTTTGTCCTTCCTGGAAGTGAGGCACAGATAAATATAAAAATTACCGACCCCATTTTATGGGACATGAGCTGAAACAAGGTTTCCTGGGCTGCCAGAGGCCTAGGAAATCCAGTGCCTGGCGCACAGGAAATGGCTTCCATGCAGGGAGTTCGCAGTCTGCCAGAAGCAAAAATCTTTTAGAGTGTGCACTTGGCTGAACTTGCCCCAAGAAGAATGGTCTTATTTAACAAAGAATAAAAATGAAAGGAGACTAAATTTGACAGGGCTGCTGTGGCAATAAGCCTGGAAGTTGACCTGCAGGGAGCTAGGAGAGACCAAGTCCCCTGGGACAGAGGCCAGCCAAGGTGGGAATCTCACTGGATGTTTGAAAGGCTGAGAAGCCAAGGGCTTCAGTCTGGGGAGGCCATTTGGATAAAGGAGCCAAGGACTTTCCTCTAAAAATACCAGCTCACAGGGAAGTGGAGCCATGCCATTGGCCTGCCCAGGTGGCAAGCCCTTTGTCCCACTGTCCCCTGGCGCCAGTCTGGTAATCTCAAAGGAATGCCAGAAATCTGGCCAGGAGGAGGGGACACCAAAGTAAGGAGTGGCCCTCTATAATTTGAAATAACTCTTTCTGGCATCTGCTGGGTTTTGTTATGAAAACCCTGAGATATTTTTATGGGATTACCGTTCCCTGTGGGAGTAGGAGGTTGCCTCATGGCCAGGCATGGCAGCTCACGCCTGTAATCCCAGCGCTTTGGGAAGCCAAGGCAGGAGGATCACTTGAGCCAGGAGTTTGAGACCAGCCTGGCCAACATAGCAAGACTCCATCTCCAAAAGTAAAAACGAAAAAAAATTAACAGGGCATGGTGGCTCACACTTATCCAACTACTTGGCAGGCTGAGGCAGGAGGATTGCTTGAGCCTGGTAGGTCAAGACACCCATTGCATTCCAGCCTGTGCAACAGAGTGAGACCCTATTTGCTGAATGTATGAATCAGTGAGCTCCTGGCTCAGCACTTATTAACTTATGACTTTGGGCTGAGCCTCAGTTTCCTCAACTATAAAATGGGGATTATGCCCAGAGCACCAGTCTATTGTAAGGATTGAATGAGAGAATATATACAAAATGCAGAGGACACAAGAAGCACCCATTTTGTTGCCTGCAGTGCATTGTATGGTATTGCCTCTGCAGTGGTTGGTTTTCAGAGATGAATAATGCAGACACTTGTAGCAATTCACAGCCTGGGAAGACAATGTCGTATAAGAAAAGAATTTGGGCTGGGTACGGTGGCTTATGCCTGTAATCCCAGCACTTTGGGAGGCCAAGGTGGGAGGTTCACTTGAGGCCAGGAGTTCAAGACTAGCCTGGGCAACCAAGTGAGACCCTGTGTCTACAAAAAATAAAATAATTGGCCAGGCACAGTGGCATGTGCCTGTAGTCCCAGCTACTTAGGAGGCTGAAGTGGGAGGATCCCTTGAACCCAGGAGGAGTTCAAGGCTGCAGTGAGCCATGATCATGCCTCGGCTCTCTAGCCTGGGCAACAGAGGCTGTCTAAAAACATAAAAATAAATTTTAAATAAAGATAATTCAAACACTCTGATAACCAAAATGTCAATGTCTGTGCACAAGTAGACAGGACTTTGAGAGAAATTTGCTATGGCAGGCACTGGTCCTAAGGAGAGTTTGTTCCAATTACAAAATCTTTTCCTCTAGGATAAGATAAAAAAAAAATTTCCAGCTGGGCATGATGGCTTATGCCTGTAATCCCAGAACTTTGGGAGGCCAAGGCAGGCAGATCACAAGGTCAGGAATTCAAGACCAGCCCGGCCAACACAGTAAAACCCTGTCTCTACTAAAAAAAAATACAAAAAAAAAAATTAGCCAGGCATGATGGCACGTGTCTGTAGTCCTAGCTACTCAGGAGGCTGAGGCAAGAGAATCACTGGAACCCAGGAGGCAGAGGTTGAAAAGGGAGCTTCACCAGGGGTAAAAACATTCTCTAAAGCCAGTAGGATCTGGGTCCTACTGGACCTCATTAAGGGGAAACTTGTTCACCCAGGACCCCATTAAGGGGAAACTTGTCCTCCTGGCCTTCTGCACCATAAGCACCTTTGGCCCAGGAAGCACTAGACATTTGGCACAGTGGGGGTTCCCTCGCAGGCTGGAGAAGCAGAGTCCTAGCAAGGCTGTGCTCACACCCCTGCCCAGGTCACACCCAGGACTAAGCACCCCTACTCCAGTTCTGAGCCTTAAAATATTGATGAGAGCACAGAGACCACCCAGCTGCAGTCCTCCACGCTGAAGATCAGGTTGCAGTCCCAGCTAGCAGAGTGACATGGAGCTGGGCCTTCCCTGAGTGTTGAGCGTGGCCCCAGCCCAGGAAGCTCTGTCAGCAAAAGGCTGTGTAGGTTCAGCAGCTTTCTGGAGGTCTCTGAGCCCGAGTGTGGTCTGACTTGGACTGACCCTTCTACCATACATTTGGCCTCAGCACCTGCAGCCAGAGCCCAGGGTCCAGAGGGCTCAGAGAAAGCCTAGAATACCCATGTGTCTGGTGGATGGGGTAGGCACTCCTCCCGTCCTCATTTGTAGGATTTTGAGTGTAATATTATGGGTAAAAAAATCTGGTTGGGCGTGGTGGCTTATGCCTGTTATCCCAGCACTTTGGGAGGCCGAGGCAGGCAGATCATGAGGTCAAGAGATCGAGACCATCCTGGCCAACACGGTGAAACCCTGTCTCTACTAAAAATACAAAAAAATTAGCCGGGCATAGTGGCACACGCCTGTGATCCCAGCTACTTGGGAGGCTGAGGCGGAAGAATTGCTTGAACCCTGGAGGCGGAGGCTGCAGTGAGCCAAGATTGCACCACTGCACTCCAGCCTGGTGACAGAGCAAAACTCCTTCTCAAAAAAAACAACAACAAAAAACAAAAATTAGCCAGGTATGGTGGTACATGCTTATAGTACCAGTTACTCGAGAGGCTAAGGAAGGAGAATCACCTGAACCAGGGAGGCGGAGGCTGCAGTGAGCCGAGATCACGCCCCTGCACTCCAGCCTGGGCAACAAGAGCAAGACTCTGTCACAAAAAAAAACAAAAAATATTTAGAGGTCATGTTGCCACCCACTGTGTGACCTTGAACTGAGTATCTACCTCTCTAAGCCACTTTCCTCATTCCCTAACAGGTCCTACTCTACAGGTTTGTTGGGGAGATTCGCTGAAACCAGCAAGGAAAGAGCTGGATGCAGAGCCAAGGCCCCACAAAGGGTGTCTATGCTTTTCTGCTTATTGTTAGCTGGATTCCCAGAGCCTGGCAGAGAGCAGTGGTCACTCGTTCATCCCAAGTGCCAGCGGCAGGGCAAAGCCTGTAGGATCTCTGCCAGGTCCACCAGGGCCTGGAGACTTTTCTGTTTTTTGAAGCTCCTGGCATATTCAAAAATTAAGAAACATCTAGGCCAGGCACAATGGCTCACGCCTGTAATCCCAGCATTTTGGGAGGCTGAGGCAGGCAGATCACCTGAGGTCAGTAGTTCATGATCAGCCTGGCCAACATGGTGAAACCCTGTCTCTACTAAAAATATGAAAAATTAGCTGGGTGTGGTGGTGGGCACCAGTTACTCAGGAGGCTGAGGCAGGAGAATCACTTGAACCTGGTAAGCAGAGGTTGCAATGAGCCAAGATCTTGCCACTGCACTCCAGCCTGGGCAACAAGAATGAAATTCTGTCCCCACCTCCCCAACTCCAAAAAAAAAGAGTCGGGTACATTGGCTCATGCCTGTAATCCCAGCACCTTGGAAGGCTGAGGCGGACAGATCACTAGGTCAGGAGTTCGAGACCAGCCTGCCCAACATGGTGAAACCTCATCTTTACTAAAACTACAACAATCAGCCAGGCATGATGGCAAGTGCCTGTAATCCCAGCTACTCAGGAGGCTGAGGCAGGAAAATCTCTTGAACCTGGGAGGCAGAGGTTGCAGTGAGCCAAGATAGGGCCACTGCACACCAGCCTGGGTGACAGAGGGAGATTCTGTCTCAAAAAAATGAAGAAACATCTCGACAGGGTTACCAAAACTGAGGCATATTTGAAATACTTAAAATTGAACAAATCAATGCTTTTAACACACATGCAAAAGTTCCATTCAAGATAGTTTTGCTATTCTTAAGGTAATACAGGGATTAATTTAAAATAATAATGGAACCAAGCATAGTGGTTCCTGCCTGTGGTCCAAGCTACTGGGGAGGCTGAGGCAGGAGGATCACCCCCATTGAGGCTGCAGTGAGAGATGATTGAGCCACTGTACTCCAGCCTGGGTGACAGAGTGACATACTGTCAATAATAATCATAATAATAATGGTTTGTAGAGCACCTTATGTGGTTTGGTGTGACAAACATCTTTCAGGCCTGACAACATATCTCTGTGCTAATCTGATTATCTTTATTCAGATACATCTAAATCTGAGGCCATTGGGACACATGAATCCCTCCTGGCGCTGCTGTAGTATACCCTGGCAACAACCTAGTGACTGTCCCTCTACTGGAGATGATCCCCTGGGACCCTCAGAGTGCATTCCCTATGTCCTCATAGCCTATATTTTAAGTCAGGCAATCTTTTTTTTTTCTTTTTTTGAGAACACACGTCTCTCATTGCTCAGGCTGGAGTGCAGTGGCATAATCTCAGCTCACTGCAGACTCTGCCTCCTGGATTCAAGTGATTCTCCTGCCTCTGCCTCTCAAGTAGCTAGGATTACAGGCATGCATCACCACGCCCGGCTAATTTTTGTATTTTTAGTAGAGATGGGGTTTTGCCATGTTGGCCAGGCTGATTTCGATATCTGCCCACTTTGCCTTCTCAAAGAGCTGGGATTACAGGCATGAGCCACTGTGCCCAGCCTTAAGTCAGGCAATCTAAGTTCCCTTTCCAAAAGTGGTGGAAACCTGTTTGCTGTTTTGTGCTTTAAGCTTGCATTATGTTTATAACACAATAAATGTAATTTTTGGCGTGGCTCGGTGGCTCACACCTATAAGCCTAGAACTTTGGGAGGCCGAGACAGGTGGATCACCTGAGGTCAAGTTTGAGACCAGCCTGGCCAACACGGTGAAACCCCGTCTCTACTAAAAATACAAAAAAAATTAGCTGGGCGTGGTGGCACATGCCTGTAGTCCCAGCTACTCAGGAGGCTGCGGCAGGAGAATTGCTTGAACCCGGGAGGTGGAGGTTGCAGTGAGCCGAGACTGCGCCACTGCACTCCAGCCTGGCGCCTGGCGACGGAGCAAGACTCTTTATCAAAAATAAAATAAAATAAAATAAAAAATAAATAAATACAATTTTTAAAAAGACCCGAGTCATCATGGAGGTCACACTGTGGAGATAACACTTCTGGACTAGGAATTCGGCAACCTGAATTCAGGCACTGCACCCCCTCTGCTGGCTGCACAGAGCCCTCTCCCCTCAGTCAGCCCTGAGTCCCGCAGGCTGGACTTTTGCCTGGTAGCTTTGAGCTGGTCCTCCCTTCTTCAGGGGACCCCTTGTACAGATGGGTAAGCAGAAGCACAGGGGCACAGGCAGGACAGCAGCTCTGCTTACACAGGATGCCATGGCTGGTCGTGGGTCTACTCCATCCTCTATCCTCCCCTCCCAAGGGCACGTGCCATTCCAGCCTGGATGTCAAGAGGCCCCTAAGGGGCCCCCAGTCCTGTTGACACTCCCTTTGAGTGACTGACAGGGAAGCAGGGGAGCTGGCAGCCCCTGTCCCCACACCAGCTTGTGGAAGCTACCAGCAATCGATGGGGCCTCACTGGCAGCCCGTCCGCGTGACCTTGGCCGGGCCCCCAAGCTTCTTAGAATGCCATCTAAGAAGGCAGAGAGGGGCAAACGGCAGCGGGGAGGAGGGGCGGCCTTGGGAGATCCGCTGGGTCCAGGGAGGCGGAGGCCGGACCCTCCTCCCCAAGCGCCACAGCCCGGGCCGAATTCCAAGGCCAGTGGCTGCCCGCAGAGAAGGAATCCGGACGAACGGGATTCTGGCTTCCCTCCGGCCCCTCCTGGCAAGAGCGGGGCGGGGAGGAGGAGGGGGCCTCGCAGGGGCCGGATAGAGGCGGGGCCTCCCGGGAAGGAATGAGCGGGGCCCGCGCCGGGGGGTGGGGGGCGGAGCTCCCAGGAGAACAGCGGTGGTGGGCGGGGCCTCGCGCGAGAGGCGGGGCTGGCGGCGAGGGGTCCCGGGATCCCCATTCCTCTCTCCTCCCTGGGGCCTCTGGGAAGCGGCGCAGCCTGACCGCTGTAGCCTGCGGGGCCTCCCTGCCGTACAAGCCCCCACCCCGCCCCCCGCCTTGGGACCTGGTGAAGAGATGCCCCGCAAAGTTGGAGCGGAGGCTGGGTTAACCGGATTACAATTTTCCTTCAACGTAGTTTGCCGTAGCTGTTTTTGCGATTAGAATTTATATTTACAATGCTAATACCAATAAACCCTCTTGGACGGGGCTGAGGGGCGGAGAGGGAGACCCTTGGTCACCAGCAGCATGTGATAGGGCAAAGGTTCCCAGGCTGGATTGCTGCCTGGGATGCCTGTGGTCCCTATCCCCGCCCCGGAGACAGGATTGACTAATCCCACCAAGCAAGGCCTCCAAGCCTGGCCAACGACCCCTTGCCAGTCCTCTCCCGAAGTCTCTGTGTCCTTGGGCTCACGCTGTCCTCTCCTGTCCTTGCCTCCTGCATCTATGGTCCCTGTTGAAAAAACGCGCTCTTTGAATGAAGAGACCTTCCAAACAGACTTTGTGTGAGCAACATGGCTGTTTATTCACCTGGGTGCAGGTGGGCTAAGGCCGAAAAGGGCATTAGCAAAGGGCAGTGGGATAGGAGTTGGTTTTATAGGTTTAGGTAGTTTTTTGGGGGGGCGGGGGTGTTGCAGAGTAAATTCAGTTACAGTGGTGGGGGGTAGGGGCAAGGGGTATACAAGTTCAGTTACAATGGCAGGGTTGGGTGAGAGGTATTTACATCATCATAAGAACAGTTAAGATGGCAGGGTTCGGTGAGGGGCTTGTGGGAAGCTCCGCTGGGCGATTAGGGACAATGGCGAACGCAGGCAGGGGGTGGGAGACTTCAGCCTAAGGCAAGCAGGACTTTAGACTTTTAGGCTCCAGGCTTGCATATGGAGACCTGACAGTCGCCTCAGACCCCCTCCTCCTTCAGAGCCTGCACATTGCAAATGCTCAATGGCTGTTTGGAGGAATGAATAAATGAATCATGAACAAATGGTCTGAAGATTCCAGAGGTAGTCTAATGGGGCCCTGCTGCTCGATTCTAATCCCAGCCTCACCAGTTGTTGGGTCTTTGACCCTGGGCAGGTGATTATTCTCTCTATGACTCTGTACCTTGCCCGTAAAATGAGGACAATACCAGTACCTAGTGCATGAGGTTGTTAAAGGATTAAATAGTTACAAAGAGCCTGGAACAGAGTGTTCAAAGAAACACAGAGCCACAGGATTTAAAAAATTAAAAACCCATTTATCTCCAGGCTTCTGCCATCACACTCTGTGACTTCACCATTCTACCTGCATGACCTATGCAGCACCTGGCCTCTGTTACGTTGCCACCCTCATCAACATCTCTGCTGAGGCCTCCCACCATGTCCCCCACTTTCTCATCACTAGAAGTGGCCTGGCTCTGAAATTTGTTTTAAACATCTGACTTTGGGTCCAGCAGCTCCTAGCCTCTGAGCTTAGGAGTCTCCTCTAGGACCCTCCCTGGCTACGATTTCTCAACCTCTCTTCGACATTCCATTAACTGGCCTTGCCCCTTTCTTGCCTCCAGCCTGAACCTATCCCCAACCCTAGTGTGGATTCCATCCCCTCAAGAACACTGCCAGCCTTCCTGGCAGAGACCCATTACTTCCACTCTCTGGATGCATTTATTCTTCCTAGGCACACCAGAAAACATTTCCTAGCCACCCAGCGCCTTGCAGTGGCTAGGACCATGTGACTCGTTAATTAGGTCGCTTCTCTCTCGTGGGAGGCCCTCTCTGCCCTCTCAATATCTAAATAGTGGCAAAGGATCAAAGGGAGGAAATCTCGCAGATTTACTAGTCCCACAAAGCCTGGGTCCCTGAATCACCACATGGAAGTCTATGTGCCTACAACCTGAAATGGACTAAGGCATGAACAGAAGTAATACATACACCTTTAGGGCCAAGGAGGTGAAACAGCTGGTGTGCCTTCCCCACACACTTCTGCTTCCGTGGTGACCTAGGAAGCTGCAAGATGAAGATAACGGCATCACAAGGAAGGAGCCGGGATCCCTGCCTCACAGAGACCATCTGCAAGGATTTTGTAAGAGCCAGAAACAGAGCTGTGTAGTGTTCAGCCACTGAGATTCGAGGGCTGTTTGTTACAGCAGTTGACCTATCCTGACTGACACATCACATCATTCCTTTCCCCACCATGTTGTGTCTAACATGATACCAAGTTGAATTTTTTTTTTTTTAAGACGGGGTTTCACCATGTTGGTCAGGCTGGTTTTGAACTCCTGACCTCAGGTGATCCGCCCGCCTTGGCCTCCAAAGTGCTTGGATTACAGGTGTGAGCCACCACGCCTGGCGAATTTTTTTTTTGAGACGGAGTCTCACTCTGACACCAGGCTGGAGTGCAGTGGCACAATCTCAGCTCACTGCAACCTCCGCCTGCTGGTTCAAGTGATTCTTTCGCCTCAGGCTCCCAAATAGCTGGGACTACAGGCACCCGCCGCCACACCCGGGTAATTTTTGTATTTTTTAGTAGAGACCGGGTTTCACCATGTTGGTCAGGATCATCTCGATCTCTTGACCTCATCATCTGCCTGCCTCAGCCTCCCAAAGAGCTGGGATTACAGGCGTGAGCCACCGCGCCTGGCCCCAAATTGAATTTTAAGTAAATGAGTACCTATAAATTAAGTACAAATGCTTTTCAAATTCACACATGAATCTTTGGTAAATAAAAACTGGTTGTAAAATTACTGATAAAAATAGAAATGTCAAATTATTGACAAATATAGCATTGTGCAAGTAAGACTAATTTAACATTGTTGGTTGAATGAAAATAACTTAGTCTTCTGAATTGTCAGCAAAACTATGTGTTTAAGATTTTTAGATAGGTGTTCACCTAATGTTCAGACTTTAAAAATGGTTAACCAGGATATAATTTTGAATGATGACTAGCTTTGTGTAGTATCATAGTTTTTGTTTTCTTCTTTTTTCTTTTTTTTTTTTTTTTTTGAGACAGAGTTTCGCTCTTGTTACCCAGGCTGGAGTGCAATGGCGCGATCTCGGCTCACTGCAACCTCCGCCTCCTGGGTTCAGGCAATTCTCCTGCCTCAGCCTCCTGAGTAGCTGGGATTACAGGCACGCGCCACCATGCCCAGCTAATTTTTTGTATTTTTAGTAGAGACGGGGTTTCACCATGTTGGGCACCATGTTGAGACCTTGTGATCTGCCCGCCTCGGCCTCCCAAAGTGCTGGGATTACAGGCGTGAGCCACCATGCCCGGCCTAATTTTGTATTTTCAATAGAGACGGGACTTCTCCACGTTGGTCAGGCTGGTCTCAAACTCCCGACCTGAGGTGATCCCCTGTCCTCGGCCTCCCAAAGTGCTGGGATTACAGGCGTGAGCCACCACGCCCGGCCTAATTTTGTATTTTCAGTAGAGACGGGACTTCTCCACGTTGGTCAGGCTGGTCTCGAACTCCCGACCTGAGGTGATCCCCTGTCCTTGGCCTCCCAAAGTGCTGGGATTACAGGCGTGAGCCACCACGCCCAGCCTAATTTTGTATTTTCAGTAGAGACGGGACTTCTCCACGTTGGTCAGGCTGATCTCGAACTCCCGACCTGAGGTGATCCCCTGTCCTTGGCCTCCCAAAGTGCTGGTATTACAGGCTTGAGCCACCGTGCCTGGTCTAATTTTGTATTTTCAGTAGAGATGGGACTTCTCCACGTTGGTCAGGCTGGTCTCGAACTCCCGACCTGAGGTGATCCCCTGTCTTTGGCCTCCCAAAGTGCTGGGATTACAGGTGTAAACCACTGCACCCAGCAAAAGAGGTCCTTAAACAAGATTGAAAGAAACCAGCCGGGCGCGGTGGCTCAAGCCTGTAATCCCAGCACTTTGGGAGGCCGAGGCGGGTGGATCACGAGGTCAAGAGATCGAGACCATCCTGGTCACCATGGTGAAACCCCGTCTCTACTAATACAAAAAATTAGCTGGGCACGGTGGCGCGTGCCTGTAATCCCAGCTACTCAGGAGGCTGAGGCAGGAGAATTGCCTGAACCCAGGAGGCGGAGATTGCGGTGAGCCGAGATCGCGCCATTGCGCTCCAGCCTGGGTATCAAGAGCGAAACTCCGTCTCAAAAAAAAAAAAAAAAAAAAAGAAACCAGCAAGTAGGGGAGAGAGAAATGAAGAAAATGATGGATATAAAGATGTATGTTTGGCAAGGAAGGTTATAAAGAAAAGAGAATAACTTTATATGACAAGGGATCTAGTATGGAAAATTCTTGTCCTAGAGTAGAATGACTGGTAATTTAAGAAATTGGTAGGCCAGATGTGGTGGCTCATGCCTGTAATCCCAGCACTTTGGGAGGCTGAGGCAGGCGGATCATTCTAGTTCAGAAGATTGAGACCAGCCTGCGCAACATGGTGAAACCCTTTCTCTACAAAAATATATAACTTAGCTAGGCATGGTGGCTTGTGCCTGTAGTCCCAGGTACTCAGGAGGCTAAGGTGGGAGGATTGCTTAAGCCCAGGAGGTCCAGGCTACAGTGAGCCAAGTTTGTGCCACTGCACTTCAGCCTGGGCAACAGAACAAGACCTTGTCTCAAAAGAAAACAAAAAAGAAAGAAAAAAATGGACAAGTCAAGTCCAAGCAGGTCAGAGATGGTTTGTGTAACTTGTGATAAGATTTGTAAAGGGGAATTTATAAAAATATGAATTTTGTTTGTGATTCACTTAGCTGTGATTAAAAGTGAATTATTTATGTTAGTCTTTCTAAGGAATGGTCCCGTATGTTAAAAGAAGGCTTGCTTAAGGTATTGATTTTCTCTTAATGAAATTACAAGAAATTTTGCTTTCAATTCTATAACTTGTTTCTTTCGAAAACTTCTCAGATTCATATCTCAGAAGTTCAAATGTTGCTGTGTCTTGCCACTTTCAGCTTTTTCTCCCCTTAAGAAGGCCTGAGATGATAACTCTCTTAGTTTTTTCTTTTTTTTTTTTAATAAAGACGAGGTTTCACCATGTGGGTCAGGCTGGTCTTGAACTCCTGACCTCAGGTGATCGGCCCACCTTGGCCTCCAAAGTGCTTGGATTACAGGCGTGAGCCACCACGCTCGGCCTCTCTTAGCTTTTTCATCAGCTCTAGCAACTTTTTCTCCCCTGGTTCTCACTGCTGTTATGGCCTGTTGCCGAAATATCTTATCTTAGAGTTCTATAAAAGCAGTGTTTTCCTTCAGTATACATTGATTTTAGACTCTTGGCTTTTTCTTGATATATCTAAATTTTCAACGTAATCAGGAAACTCTTCATGCAATTACTACGAGCCATGTATTCCCCTGCCATACTCCAAACCTTGAACATACTCTTCCTGTGTCCAATTAAATTCAAATACTTTTTTCATCATGTTTGACTTCCAGTTTATCTAAGTGGGCTTCACATAAGGAGAAACAGTCACATTTCAAAAGGATTTTTTTGTTATTGTTTTTGTTTGCCTTTTTGGTAACTGCCTTAAGAAACGAGATTTCACATTTCATCAAGGTAGTTCCTGTGTTGTCTTTTTTTTTTTTTTTTTTTGAGACGGAGTTTTCGCTCTTGTTACCCCAGCTGGAGTGCAATGGCGCGATCTCGGCTCACCGCAACCTCCGCCTCCTGGGTTCAAGCAATTCTCCTGCCTCAGCCTCCTGAGTAGCTGGGATTACAGGCACGCACCACTATGCCCAGCTAATTTTTTTTTTGTATATTTAGTAGAGACGGGGTTTCACCATGTTGACCAGGATGGTCTCGATCTCTTGACCTCGTGATCCACCCGCCTCGGCCTCCCAAAGTGCTGGGATTACAGGCTTGAGCCACCGCACCCGGCCCTGTGCTGTCTTTATTAGTCAGGTTTTTTGGTTTTTTTTGAGACAGAGTCCTGCTCTGTCACCCAGGCTGGAATGCAGTGGTATGATCTCAGCCCACCGCAACCTCCATCTCACCAGTTCAAGCAATTCTCCTGCCTCAGCCTCCTGAGTAGCTGGGACTACAGGCGCACACCACCACGCCCAGGTAATTGTTGTATTTTTTAGTAGAGATGGGGTTTCACCATGTTGGCCAGGATGGTCTCAATCTCTCTACCTCATGGTCTGCCCACCTCGGCCCCCCAAAATGCTGGGATTACAGGCATGAGCCACCACGCCCAGTCTTTTTTTTTTCTCCTGCCTCAACCTCCCGAGCTGGGATTACAGGCTCCCGCCACCACGCCCGGCTAACTTTTTGTACTTTTAGTAGAGACAAGGTTTCACCCTGTTGGCCAGGCTGGTCTCAGACTCCTGACCTCATGATCTGCTGCCTCAGCCTCCCAAAGTGCTGGAATTACAGGCATGAGCCACCGTGCCTGCTGTAAACTGCTTTCATGAGACACAGGGACAGACTTGTATCCATTTAATGTAATTAATTCTATGCCTCGATACTAATAATTTGAATGTGTAGCTACCCATGAGCTTCCTTTGCTGTCATTCTCAAAACTAGGCAGAGCTTATGACGTTTTTCTCCCTCCTCCTCCTCCTCTTGGCCTTTTTGCTTGAAACATTGTTAATTCTTCATGTTTTGTCTTATCTCCAGAATTTGAAACTATTTAATCTCTCCAGGCCCAGGAGCTATTGCATGAGATCATAAGGGCCAGTTTTGAAAAATAAAATTAGTTCAGGCCCTCCAAATCAACGACAGACACACAGGTGCCTCAACAGCTAAACAAAATGCTTGTGTTTTGTATAGCTCATTGCTACAAGCCAAAATTACATTCAATCAAATGCATAGAATTTATAGATAAGTCAGTTTGTCACCTTGCCTTTTGGCTTTTGGCTCTTTTTTTTTTTTTTTTTTTTGAGACAGAGTCTTGCTCTGTCACCCAGGCTTGAGTGCAGTGGCTCAATCTTAGCTCACTACAACCTCCATCTCCCAGGTTCAAGTGATTCTCCTGCCTCAGTCTCCCAAGTAGCTGGCACTACAGGCACGCGCCACCATGCTTGCCTAATTTTTTGTATTTTTAGTAGAGACGGGGTTTCACCGTGTTAGCCAGGATGGTCTCAATCTGTTGACCTCGTGATCCACCTGCCTTGGCCTCCCAAAGTGCTGGGATTACAGGCGTGAGCTACAGCGCCTGCCCTGGTTTTTGGCTCTTCTGTTGCTTAAAAGGGGTTTTAAGATGAATGAGTGCCTTCCCACCTCCACTCCTGTCCGGCCTAGCATGTTTAATTGGCTGTGGGACATGATGTAGCCAGGGCAGGTAGCACACAACCCTGGCATACCTTGATCAGAAAAAAACAAAAAACAAAACCCGAAAAACGAGTTCAGGCCGTGACAGGAAGTGGGTGGGGGGGAGGGTTAGTCATGCCTCACTACTCCTCACCCTCACACAAATCTGCCCTGATGGTACCACCAATTTTAATTCTTCTTTTCCCCCTTGAAGGGCCTTAGTCCCTCTACAGACAGCTATGTCTTTCTCAATTCCCTTAACTGCTTCCCATAATACTCGTATCACTTTAAATTACTACTTTCCCCCAAAATTCTTGTCCTATTCATGCTTAAACCAAAGGACCCCTTGAATAACACAGGTACTTAGCCTTCTTAACAGCTCCCATTCCATTAGGGTCTGTGAGCCACCAGTGGGTATCTGTGGCTATTTGGACGCCTGCTGAATCAATCAGCCTATAAACAGCTCATCCCTCCTTTGAGACTGTGGGTACCAATGCGTTGATAACATTCGGCTCAAAGGTTAACATACAGTAAGACAGCCAAAGCCTTCTAATATGCAATTATACAACATCACTTGCCCAATAACTAAGCGAGCAATCAGCCTTAGATTGTCTGGGGCCAGGGCTGCTGTTGGCTTGTTGGCCCTTTGGAGAGGATTTGCCTTAACGTGAGGCAACTCTTCAAAACTTTACTTTTGACTCTACACGCCTTCTTATAAAATCGGAGATGCCTGTAATCCCAGCATTTTGGGAGGCCAAAGTGGGTGGATCACAAGGTCAGAAGTTCAAGACTAGCCTGACCAAGATGGTGAAACCCCGTCTTTACTAAAAATACAGAAATCAGCCGAGCACGGTGGTAGGCGCCTGTAATCCCAGCTATTCAAGAGGCTGACACAGGACAATTGCTCGAAACTGGGAGGCAAAGGTTGCAGTGAGCCAAGATCTTGCCAGTGCACTCTAGCCTGGGCGGTAGAGTGAGACTCAGTCTCAAAAATAAATAAATAAACCAATTAATTAAATAGGAGATGCTATATAAATTGAGACTCTCTCTTGACTCTAGCAAATATAGTTATGGATAATAGATTTTTTTTTTTTTTTTTTTTTTGAGACGGAGTTTCGCTCTTGTTACCCAGCCTGGAGTGCAATGGCGCTATTTCGGCTCACCGCAACCTCCGCCTCCTGGGTTCAGGCAATTCTCCTGCCTCAGCCTCCTGAGTAGCTGGGATTACAGGCATGCGCCATCATGCCCAGCTAATTTTTTGTATTTTTAGTAGAGACGGGGTTTCACCATGTTGACCAGGACGGTCTCGATCTCTTGACCTCGTGATCCACCCGCCTCGGCCTCCCAAAGTGCTGGGATTACAGGCGTGAGCCACCGCGCCCGGCCTTAGATTTTTTTTTTGAGACAGAATTTCACTCTTGTTACCCAGGCTAGAGTGCAATGGCGCTATTTCGGCTCACTGCAACCTCCGCCTCCTGGGTTCAAGCAATTCTCCTGCCTCAGCCTCCTGAGTAGCTGGGACTAAAGGTGCGCGCCACCGTGCCCAGCTAATTTTTGTATTTTTAGTAGAGACAGGGTTTCACCATGTTGACCAGGATGGTCTCGATCTCTTGACCTTGTGATCCACCTGCCTCGGCCTCCCAGTGTTTAGGCGTGAGCCACCGCTCCCAGCCCTGGATAATAGATTGACAGTAGATTATCTGTTGGCTGAGCAATGCAGGTATATGCTGTGATTAATAAAACCTGCTGTACCTCAAATAGAGGAAGTTACCAACAAAATATATGAACAAGGCTGGGTGAGTGAGGTGGCTCGTGCTCAGTGCTTTAGGAGGCCGAGGAGGATGGATCACTTGAGGTCAGGAGTTTGAGACCAGCCTGGCCAACATGGTGAAACCCCATCTCTACTAAAAATACAAAAATTAGCCAGAGACAGTGGCAGATGTCTGTAATCCCAGCTACTTGGGAGGCTGAGGCAGGAGAATTGCGTGAACCTGGGAGGTGGAGGTGCGGTGAGCTGAGATTGTGCCACTGAATTCCAGCCTGGGCAACAGAGTGAGACTCTATCTCAAAAAAAAGGAACAAGCCAAGTGGCTATTCCCCAATCCCCAGACTATGTGGAATTCCATAAAGGGGTTTCTACCAACAGTGACTTGGTTTTTACCTGGCACCTTTAACAGCTCTTTTGTTACTATTGATCTTTGGCCTTCACTTATTTAACCTCTTAGTAAAGTTCGTGTCTTTTAGATTACACCAGTTACATGTTGAGATGATTCTAGCCCAAGGTTTCTGATCCATCCTGTCTTCCGACCTGGCAAGTAAAGACCTCCTGCCTTTGGGCCCCTTAGATCAGGCATCCAGAGATGTTGACTTCTCCAACACCAGGCAGAGCCTACGCCCGTCAGATCAGCAGGAAGCAGTTGTAGAAGTTGGACCTCTGCCTCTCTGCAACCTCTTAAGAATAAGGAGAAGTCGAGGGTCTCTGCAGGGAGAAGAAGGTAGGAGATCAGCAGGACTTGTTTTCCGAGCACCAGTCTCAAGAGACCACTGAACAAATCAGGATCTGATCAAAAAAGGATGCAGCAGAGACATTGGCGGAAACGGGCTAAAACCAGGATGGGGACCACAGCAATCAGTAGCTGCCCTCATTGTTCGTTGTGCACTAAGTGTAATGCATTCACATGCTAAAGACACTCCCACCAGCACCGTGACAGTTTACAAATGCTATGGCCACTCCCAGAAGCTGCTAAAGACACTCCCACCAGCACCATGACAGTTTACAAATGCTATGGCCACTCCCAGAAGCCGCCTTATTTTAAAAAGGGTAGAGGTTGGGCACAGTGGCTCACGCCTGTAATCCCAGCACTTTAGGAGGCCGAGGCAGGCAGATCACGAGATCAGGAAGTTGAGACCAGCCTGGCCAACATGGTGAAAACCCATCTCTACTAAAAATACAAAAATCAGCCAGGCGTGGTGGTGCACGCCTGTAGTTCCAGCTACTCAGGAGGCTGAGGCAGGAGAATTGCTTGAACCCGGGAGGCAGAGGCTGCAGTGAGCCGAGATTGCACCACTGCACTCCAGCCTGGGAGACAGATCGAGACTGTGTCTCAAAAGAAAAAAAAAGTAGAAACCCTTGGTTCCGGGAGCTCCGCACTCCTTTTGCAGAAATCCCGTGAATAGCCTGCCCCTTATTTAGCATATAATGAAGGAATAGCCATAAGTATAGCTGGCCAGCAGTCTGCGGGCTGACTGCCCTATGGAGCAGTTATCTTCCTGCTCTGTTGCTCTAATAAACCTGCGTTTGCTTTGTTCTGTCTTGTTTTCTTTTCTCAGCAAAAACTCTCCCAGTCTGAGCCCCAGTCATCAAAGATGACTTTGAGGGCTTCAGTATTTAAAAGGGAAAAGCAGGCTGGAGGGATGGTCGCATTATTGAATCCATATGTTGCAAGGGAAAAGGAGCAGGTAGGGAAGCAGTCAGTGATGTTTTCATCCAGGGCTCATACATCGGCATTTTATACAAGATAAAGTGAATGCAAGGTGTAGATATTTAACCTTTTATCTGTAGCTCTCTGCTTAGGAACAAAAGGGAAGGCAGCTTCTTGCATGACTCAGCTTTCGCTTAATTTTTTCCTTTTGGCAGAGTAAATTGGGATTTTAATTTCCTTTCCCATCATGCAATTGGATACCACAGAGCAGCGAAGAAAGCCCACGAGCTTGACAATGAAGGGGAATCTTCCAGACATGCATGAAGCGAAGGCGTATTGTGTTTTTCAGCTCCATCAATTCACTTATATTCCTCTCTAAATTGTTCAATCTTGTTAACATTTCGTCAAACCTTTTTTCAAGGTTCTTAGTTTCTTTGCATTGGGTTAGAACAAGTTCTTTTAATTCACAGAAGTTTCTTATCACCCACGTTTTGAAACCTGCTTCTGTTATTGGAACACACTCGTTGTCCATTAAGCCTTGTTCCGTTACTGATGAGGAATTGCGATCCCCTGTTGAGGGAGAGGCATTCTGATTTTGAGTATTCTCTGCCTTTTTACGCTGATTTCTTCCCTTCATTATATATTTATCCGTCTGTTGTCTTTGTAATTACCGACTTTCTAACTAGGTCTCTGAGCAGACGTCCACCTTGTTGATTCCCAGCTCCGAAATCTGAGCAATCCACTGCGCCGGCCAAAATAGCGGTGTTAAGATTGATGGTGCTTTTCTGCCCGGGAGTCTCCGGACTCTGCACCAAAAACTGGCGTGCTAAGGCACCAGCAAAACCGCCGCGCTGGCCACAAGAGTCACCCTGGCAACACGTGGGGCTCCTCTGCTGGGAATCTCCTGGTCCGTGAGCAACAAATATTCGTCTGAAAGTGTGGAGTCCTCTCGTTCTCTGCACTTTCACTGGGAACTACGAGCCCGAGCTGCTAGTGATCAGCCATCTTGGATCGGGAATGTTCTATATCTTGAGCTGGGTGGTGGTTACACAGGCATATGGCTTGTCAAAAATAATTGAGTTAGCTGGGTGCAGTGGCTCACGCCTGTAATCCCAGCATTTTGGGAGGCCAAGGTGAGTGGATCACCTGAGGTCAGGAGTTTGAGACCAACCTGGCCAAGATGGTAAAACTCCATCTCTGCTAAAGAAAAAATACATAAGATTAGCTGAGCATGGTGGTGGGCACCTGTAATCCCAGCTACTCAGGAGTCTAAGGCAGGAGAATCGCTTGAACACGGGAGGTGGAGGTTGCAGTGAGCCAACATCACGCCACTGCACTCCAACCTGAGTAAGATTCTGTCTTTAAAAAATTAAATAAGAGGCCAGGTGCGGTGGCTCACACCTGTAATCCCAGCACTTTGGGAGGCCGAGGCAGGTGGATCACGAGGTCAAGAGATCGAGACCATCCTGGTCAACATGGTGAAACCCCATCTCTACTAAAAATACAAAAACATTAGCTGGACATGGTGGCACGTGCCTATAATCCCAGCTACTCAGGAGGCTGAGGCAGGAGAATTGCCTGAACCCGGGAGGCAGAGGTTGTGGTGAGCTGAGATCGTGCCATTGCACTCCAGCCTGGGTAACAAGAGCGAAACTCTGTCTCAGAAAAATAAATAAAAGAAAATAAAGTAAAAAGAAATAATAGTAAAGATACTTGGAGCTGGGCAAGATGGCTCATGCCTGTAATCTCAACACTTTTGGAATCTGAGGCAGGTGGATTACTTTAGGTCAGGAGTTCAAGACCAGCCTGGCCCATGTGGTGAAACAATACTAGAAGTACAAAAATTGGCCGGGCGCGGTGGCTCAAGCCTGTAATCCCAGCACTTTGGGAGGCCGAGGCAGGTGGATCACGAGGTCAAGAGATCGAGACCATCTTGGTCAACATGGTGAAACCCCGTCTCTACTAATACAAAAAATTAGCTGGGCATGGTGGCGCGTGCCTGTAATCCCAGCTACTCAGGAGGCTGAGGCAGGAGAATTGCCTGAACCCAGGAGGCGGAGGTTGCGGTGAGCCGAGATCGCGCCATTGCGCTCCAGCCTGGGTATCAAGAGCGAAACTCCGTCTCAAAAAAAAAAAAAAAAAAAAAAAAGTACAAAAATTAGCTGGAAATGATGGCAGGTGCTAATACCAGCTACTATATACAGCGCTAATACCTCAGGAGGCTGAGACAGGAGAATCACTTGAACCTGGGAGGTAAAGGTTGCAGTGAGCTATGATTGTGCCACTGCACTCCAGCCTGAGCAACAAGAGTGAAACTCCATCTCAAAAAAAAAAAATTGAGTTGTGTTGTGAATATATTTAACACCACTGAGCTGTACACAAAATAGTTAAGATGTTAAATTTTATGTCATATGTGTTTTACCACCATAGGAAAAAATTGACTTGTACCTGAAGGTTTGTGGACTTTATTACGTGTCAGTTACATTTCAACTGAAACATTTAGCATGAGCGTTGCCCCTGGCTCCTGAGTAATTTTTATTTTTCAGACACAAGGTCTTGCTCTGTCGCCCAGGCTAGAGTGAAATGGTGCAATCATAGCTCACTGCAGCCTCAACCTCCTGGGCTCAAGTGATATTCCCACCTCAGCTTCCCAAGTAGCTGGGACGTCAGGCATAAGCTACTGCACCCATCCCCCAAAGTCATTGCAAATGTTCTCTGAATATACCACCTTCAGGCCAGGCACAGTTGCTCACACCTGTAATCCCAGCACTTTGGGAGGCCAAGGCGGGCAGATAGCTTGAGGTCAGGAGTTTGAGACCAGCCTGGCCAACATGGTGAAACCCTGTCTCTACTAAAATTACAAAAATGAAGTGAGTGTGGTGGCACATGCCTGTAGTCCCAGCTATTTGGGAGGCCGAGGCAGGAAAATCGCTTGAACCTGGGAGGCAAATGTTGCAGTGAGCCTAGATTGCACCTGCACTCCAGCCTGGGCAACAGAGCGAGATTCCGTCTTTGGGAGGCCAAGGCGGGCGAATCACCTGAGGTTGGTTGGGAGTTTGAGACCAGCCTGACCAACATGGAGAAACCTCATTTCTACTAAACATACAAAATTGGCTGGGTACAGTGGCTCACGCCTGTAATCCCAGAACTTTAGGAGGACGAGGTGGGCAGATCATGAGGTAAAGAGACTGAGACCATCCTGGCCAACATGGTGAAACCCATCTCTACTAAAAATACGAAAATTAGTCAGGTGTGGTGGTGTGTGCTTGTAGTCCCTGCTACTCAGGAGGCTGAGGCAGGAGAATCAACTGAACCCGGGAGGCAGAGGTTGCGGTGAGCTGAAATCGCGCCACTGCACTCCAGCCTGGCAACAGACCGAGACTCCGTCTCAAAAAATAAAAATAAAAAATTGGCTGGGCATGGTGGCACATGCCTGTAATCCCAGCTACTCAGGAGGCTGAAGTAGGAGAATCACCTGAACCCGGGAGATGGAGGTTGCGGTAAACCAAGATTGAGCCACTGCACTCCAGCCTGGGCAACAAGAACGAAACTCCCGCTAAAAAAAAAAAAAAAAAAAAAAAAGGCACGGAAGCACGGGAGTGCAGTGGCTCACGCCTGTAATCCCAGCACTTTGGGAGGCCAAGGCAGCCAGATCACGAGGTCAGGAGTTTGAGACCAGCCTGGCCAAGATGGTGAAACACTGTCTCTAGTAAAAATACAAAAATATTAGCAGGGCATTGTAGTGGGCACCTGTAATTCCAGGCTGAGTCAGGAGAATCACTTGAACCCGGGAGGTGGAGGTTGTAGTGAGTCGAGATCGTGCCACCGCAGTCCAGCCTGGTGACAGAGCAAGACTCCATCTCAATTAAAAAAAGCAAAAGAATTTCTTGGAAGGTTCTTCTCAGACCCCTGGGAAGGCTAGGAAACCTGGTTTGGAAAGGAGGAGAAGCTCCAGGAGGCAGGAAGCTGCCCCACAGCCTGGTTACCCCAGGAATAGACTGTAACCACTGCTGACACTGTGGATGTCACCATCAGGGACAGTGCCACTGTAGGAAGCTGCAGCCATAGCCACTGGGAAGAGGTCCCAATGGGCCCTGGTTCTTTGTGGAGGGATCTATAGGCCTGAGCTCTAGAGGCTGGGGAATGGAGGGACAAGCCTCTGGCCCCCATGCTCAACAAGACCCTCTCAGTGGGGAATTCCTCGTTGCAGAAGGGGCACCAGAGGCCGGGCAGCTAGACAAGCAGCCAGGGGCTCCTACCCGAAGAAAGTCCTCCTGGGAGAGCAGCAGCCAGCGTTTATTGAGCACTCACTGGGTGCCTGGCCCCTGGGCCAAGCTTTCCACACGGATTACCACAAAGAATCCTCATGTTAGCCCTGTGGGGTGGGGTTATCATTATCATGATTTTGCAGACAAGCAGGCAGGCACAGAAGTCTGGCAACCTGCCCAGGACCACACACATGACGAGCAGGAGGCGGCGCTGAATTGGGGGCCCCTGTGTGCCAGGTCAGTGCAGACCGCTTGGCAGTCCTCTTAGGGCCGAGGGCCTTGGACACTCAGCACCATTCTCCCTGCTCTGTGGCTGCCGGGGGCTGCAGGGGCTGGAAGCCTGAGAGCCACGTGTCCTCAAAGCCCCTGCAGCAGACTTTTGGGTTAGAGCCTGTCAGTCATAGGCATTTGCCTGACACCTGGAAGTCTGTGGGGAGGCACAGAGGCAGGCAGGGGTGGGTTTTGCCAGATGTGACACTTTGCCCGTGACTTCTGGGGGTCTCCTGGGGCTTACCGCCCCTCCAGTAGTGCACAATCCTACAATTCCTCCAGTCCTGGTTTCTTTTTTTATTTTTCTTTTTTTGAGGCAGAGTCTCGCTCTGTTGCCAGGCTGGAGTGCAATGGCGCAATTTGCAACCTCTGCTTCATGGGTTCAAGCAATTCTCCTTCCTCAGCTGGGACTACAGGCGCGTGCCACCATGCCCAGCTAATTTTTGCATTTTTAGTAGAGATGGGGTTTCACCGTGTTAGCCAGGATGGTCTCGATTTCTTGACCTCAAGATCCACCTGCCTTGGCCTCCCAAAGTGCTGGGATTTCGGGCATGAGTCACTGAGCCCAGATTTCTTTTTCTTAAGGCAGGGTCTCGCTCTGTCACCCAGGGTGGAGTGCAGTGGTGCAATCATGGCTCATTGCAGCCTTGACCTCCCAGGCTCAAGCCGTCCTCCTGCCTCAGCCTCCTGAGTAGTTGGGACCACAGGCATGCACCACCACACCCAGCTACAAGTCCTAATTTCTTGACCAGGCATGGCTGCCCCTCAGCTCTTTGGATGGCTGTGCAAAAGCCTCAAATTCCCCGTGTCAGTCCTTCTGTGGGAAATAGAAAAGTTCCTTTTTAAAGTTTCCTTTCTTGTTAAAGAATAAGTATGCTAAGAACTTTGTGAAGCCCTATCCTATGTAGCTGTTAGACATGCCATGCCTACAGGCACGTAGTACATTCTATGTCCTTGTATTTTAACCAAGATATCTGTGCTGGACGAGCTCATGGGCATGTCCCAGCTCTCCATTGCTTTTACCTGTTTAGAAAAGTTTTAAGTTATCAGCCAATCAGGTTTTAGTTTAGATTGTGAGGTCTGGCTCCAGCCAATGGAGACCAGACACAGCAGTAAGGACGACCCCAAATGCATGAGGGATGAATTTGTGTTTTCCTTTGTTCGCTGTACTCTCATGGCAAGATGGCTAGTGAGGGTACCCTTCCTGCAGTCCAGGAAGTAAAAATTGCATTGCTGAAAGATCCTTTGTCTCAGTGCTGATTTTTCTTTGTGGCACTCAACGTTGATTTCCAACACCTTCCCTGCTTGAAATGCCATTTTCCCAACTGAGCCTTGATGAGACAGAGTTGTTAAGGGAGAGAAGCTGGGCCTGAGTCTAGAAGCTGGACATGGAGGGACAAGGCTCTGGTCTCCACGCTCAACAAGACCCCCTCAGTGAGGAATTCCACATCACAGAAGGGGCACCAGGTTTGGGGCAGCTAGACAAGCAGCCAGGGGCTCCTAACCAGAAATGTCCTACTAGCAGAGCAGCCAGCATTTGCCAAGCACTCACCAGTACCAGGCCCCAGGAGGCTGAGGCAGGACTAGCTTTAGAACAGGAAAGCTGGGGCTGCGAGCCTGGGGCTGTGAGCCTGGCTCTGCCAGTTCTAGGGGTTTGTGGTTTTTTGGTCACTTCATGTGCCTGAGTCTCCTTTTCCTGTTTCCTCATTTGGAACAGGCAGTGGTGGCATCTCTCACGGGGATGTGGAGAGAAACCAGGCCGATAATGGGGGCGACACAAGCCCAGTGCCTGCGGTCATGGCTGACGAGGCACTCTTTCCATTCCCAGGTAGCAGATGAGGAAAGCGAGCCTCAAATATCATTAGCCCCAAGTCACACAGCCGGGAGGTGATGGGGTGCCAATTCAAACCCAGGAGTGTGAAGCTTCCGCCCATCTGTTTCTCCCTGGCTGTGGGTCGGTGCCCCGTGGGAGGCTGGCCTGCCTCCCCTCCCTCTCCTGGGGCCGTTGCTGTGTAGGGTAGGAGCTGCCGTGGCCCTCAGGTGTCCACCTTGCCTGGACCTTTTCAGCCCTATGCACTCCACAGGGCAGGGACAGGGCCTGCTGTTGACAGAAGCTCAGAACAGGGCAGTGCTTGGCCCTAGGTCATGCAGCAGACCAGTGCTGGGGCGGGCCTGGGGCCTGAGCTCAAGCCTCCGAGTCCCCTTGCCCAGGTTGGACTCAGGCTGCACAAGGGCAGAGGCCTGGAGGTTTGATCTGGGCTGCAGATCAAGGCACCGGGGCTTGCAGACGCCAGTCTGGTGGACCAGCTTCCTCCCTGGCCGCCTCTCCCCTGTGACCACAAGATAGCCGCCTGCAGCTTCAGGATCACACCCTGCCCATGAGGCCACCTGAGTGGAGAGAGAGGTCACCTTGTCTCAGGGTCCCAGCTGAAGTCCCCAGGCTGCATCTCATTGGCCAGGCTTGGTGACATGTTCATCCTTGACCAGTCACAGTGCCCAGAGTGTGCGCCCTCTCCTAGGCCAGCCCTGGAGTAGGCTGGGGTCGGCAGAGGCCTGTCCACCCTGAGCCCCATGAACTGGGAATGGGGAAGTGAACTTTCCAAAGAGGGGGTAATGGACTCCAGGAGTCAGAAGCAGTGAATGACCGTGACAGGGGGACACAGGCCCCAGTGTCCCCAGCCTGCTGATGGCGGCCGTTCTTTCTTCCTCACCTTGGCAGCAGGGGCTGGATGGACTCTGGGAAGGCGGCAGGCTGCATGCTGGAGCTCAGAGTCTAAGAAAGAGTGGAGGACGGAATGTTCTCTTGGAGAATGGGGAATAATGTGTCCTCCCCTTCTCCCGACAGCAAGTGCCTGACCAGCCTCTGTCTCAGGAACCTCCCTAACAGCCAAGATCAGGGCCTCACGGAGAGCTGAGCCAAGGCCAGGCACTATGCTGGGCACACGTGATGAATCTCCCCATTTCAGCTTTGCCAAGCCTCACGAGTGCTCATTGCACAGATGAAGAAACAGAGGCTCAGAAAGACAAACGTCTCAGCAGCCAGTGGGTGGCTGACTACGCTCAAACCCAGGTCTGCACGATCCCAGACTCTGAATTCCACGACTCCACCAAAACCTCCTCTTTATCGTCTTTTAAAAACATCATCAGTCCACCCAGGGTAATATGGCTGTCTAGTGCCTTGGTCTGTGGTGGCTGAAGCTGGAGGAGGGAAAGAGGGCCAGTCCTTTGCAGATTCTGGAGGCCAGAGTCCAAGGTCAGCCTCTCTCAACAGGGCCCCTCTGAACTCGACTGACACCACAGCCTTTGGAAGCCATGTGGTCAGTGACACGCTGTCTCCCTTGCTGCAGGCTGTTTACCTGAACAAATGGCTGGAACCTCAGGTCTGTGACCCAGTGCCTGGAATGCTGCCTGGCTTGGGGGTATGGGACACACCTGGCTCGTCTCCAGGACTGCCCCGTTCTGCGTGTCTGCCAGGCAAGGGGTCACATGCTAACCTGGCTGCCCCACTGGGCACGGAGCACTGGGGGTGGAAGGGCAGCTTCATACTGTGGCCATGCCAGGTCCATCTCCCCACTGGGTCCATCACTGGGCAGCCTGCACGTCTCTCTCTCATTCCTTCTTTTGAGCCTGCAGCGCGACCCGCCGACCAGAGCACACTTTCCCTTCTTCTCTCCTGGAGGAGAGACAGGGTCTCATGCCAGCTCTGCCTCTGACTGGCACAAGCACTTGGCCGTCACTGGGCCTCAGTTTCCCTCTCTGTATTTCTTGGCTATACAGAGGCAATGGGGGAGGCTGGCTCCTTGAAGCTGGATGAGGCTGGGTTTTTTTTTTCTTTTAGATGGAGTCTTGCTCTGTTACCCAGGAATGCAGTGGCCTAATTTCCACTCACTGCAACCTCCACCTCCCGGGTTCAAGTGATTCTCCTGCCTCAGCCTCCCGAGTAGCTGGGATTATAGGTACCCGCCACCATGCCCAGCTAATTTCTTGTAATTTTTTTTTTTTGAGACGGAGTTTTGCTCTTGTTGTCCAGGCTGGAGTGCAATGGCGCGATCTCGGCTCACCGCAACCTCTACCCGCCAGGTTCAAGTGAGCAATTCTCCTGCCTCAGCCTTCTGAGTAGCTGGGATTACAGACATGCATCACACCTGGCTAATTTTGTATTTTTAGTAGAGTCAAGGTTTCTCCATGTTGCTCAGGCTGATTTCGAACTCCCAACCTCAGATGATCCGCCTGCCTCAGCCTCCCAAAGTGCTGGGATTACAGGCTTGAGCCACCGCGCCCGGCCTAGAGACAGGGTTTTGCCAGGTTTGGCAGGCTGGCCTCGAACCCCTGACCTCAGGTGATCTGCCCGCCTCAACAGGCTGGGGTTTTTGAGCTCTGTGCTCTCAGGGCCCAGCCCTCAGGGCTGCATGGGAACCCAGGGTGGATTCTGTGCCCGGAGGTAGGCGGAGGGCCAGTCGGAGGACAGTTCATTCCTTGCCAGTCCCCTGAGCTCTCCTGGTACACAGGCTATGGTAGCAGCAGGGTGAAGCCAGAGGCTGCTCAGACCTCAGGCCACGTCATTTGCCCAACCCAGAGCAAGCTCTGCCCCCAGCTTCTGACTCCTTCTCTGCCAGGACCTGTGGGTGTGATGAGTTGGAGTTGGTCTTTGGGCACTATCTGGGCACAGTTTATTTGCCCAACATGGCCTCCTGGGCTCCATGCTTCTGTAGGGGGAGGAGACTGGGCTGGCCCAGGGGTTCTGACAGCAGCTGGCAGCCCAAGGCTTTGACTTCAGGATGACCTGAATCCTGCCGCGTCATGGGAATGAGACACTGGAGTCTCTGGGGGCTGCTTCCCAGAGAAGAAGCCCCTTCCCCATCAGCCTGACATTGGCCAGGACCCAAGGACCCCGTGTGGCTCAGGGCTAAGTGGAGGGAAGCCCGGGGATGGCAGTGAGGGATGAGGGAAGATTTGGGCGGTGACATCTACAGAGACCTGAGCGGGTGGGGCAGAGAGGGGGTCCCAGGCAGAGGGAGAGGCAAATGCAAAGACCTTCATGACCCAGGGGAACGCCGAGACCACCGACCAGCAGCACCCCCACTCCTCAGGGCCTCCCTGGGGTCCCCAGCCTGGAGCAGCCCATGTGGTAAAGCTGGTAGGCTGGGGACGCTGGGGACTGCTGTCCCACTTGGAGCCTCAGGCTACTCCTCCCAAGAGCAGTGACGTGGAGCCCTGTTGGAGTTCCGTGTTCCCAAACATCCAGGAGACGCACAGCTGTGAGTTTCCGGCCAGGCGTTCTCTAAGGCCAGAGCAGCCTCTGTGGGTGTCAGAGAGGAAGGGTAGAAAGACACTGGCCTCAAACTCAGCTCCCTGCTGCAGGGAGTTAAACACCGCTTTGGTGAGTGACTCCAGCTAAACAAACACGTGTTATCATGTGTCAACAGCGGCCACCTCCTTGCTGGCTGGGCTGCTGCTGACTCAGAGGCCAGAACAGCCCTTCTGGGCACTGCCTACCACAGCCGACAGTCAGGGAAGGGCAGCTACTGCCTGGGTTCAAGCCCTGGCTACCCCTGCCCCTGCTCACTGTGTGACCCCAGGTACATTACTGGCCCTGCCTCTCTGTACAGTGAGAGGCCTGAATCTCTCTGTTCTGGGAAGATAGCCAGCCCTGGAATGGCTGGGCCACAGCTGGGGCTGGGGGCCAGGAGGAAGTTGGAGGGCTGGGCTGGGGCTGATTAGTTGAAGCCAGTAGAGAAGTACAGGCTTGGCCGGATGCGGTGGCTCACGCCTGTAACCCCAGCACTTTGGGAGGCTGAGGTGGGTGGATCACAAGGTCAGGAGTTCAAGACCAGCCTGTCCAAAATGGTGAAACCCCATCTCTACTAAAAATACAAAAATTAGCCGGGCACGGTGGCAGAAGCCTGTAATCCCAGCTACTCGGGAGGCTGAGGCAGGAGAATTGCTTGAACCAGGGTGGCAGAGGTTGCAGTTACGCAAGATCGAGCCACTGCACTCCAGCCTGGGTGACAGAGTGGGACTCCATCTAAAAAAAAAAAAAAGTACAGGCTCGGCCAGGCACAGTGGCTCACACCTGTAATCCCGGCACTTTGGGAGGCTGAGGTGGGTGGATCACAAGGTCAAGAAATTGAGATCATCCTGGCCAACATGGTGAAACCCTATCTCTACTAAAAATACAAAAAATTAGCTGGGTGTGGTGGCATGCACCTGCAGTTCCAGCTACCCAGGAGGCTGAGGCAGGAGGATCACTTGAGGCAGAGGTTACAGTGAGCCGAGATCGCGCCACTGCACTCCAGCCTGGTGACAGAACGAGACTCCATCTCAAAAAAACAAACAGGCTTTGCAATTAGATTCCAGGAAATAACAAAAGCTGCTAACAGTTACTGAACACTTACCTCGTGCCCGACATAGAGCCCATGCATCTTTTGCTGTTTTATTTCATCCTCAGTGAGCTGGATACTGTTACCATCTCCATTTGACAGAGCAGAAACTAAGGCTCAGATAAGAAAAGCTCCAAAATCAGGAAGTGGTGAAGACAGAATCTGCCCCTTGGGTGCCCGATCAGGGTTCTCACCTACAGGCGGATGCCCCCCTCTCTCCTAAGGCCAATGCACTCCACCCAGGCTCCTCAGGGCACAGGCTGGGCCCCACCGATCATCCCCTTTTAAACTTTCTGGATTGGCCACGCTGAACTTCTCACCATCCTTTCCATGAGACACCCTGTCCTTCCATGTCTCCAGGACTTTAAAGGTGTCCACTGTCTCTGCCCTTGGGCTTATTCATCTCTCAGGACCCTTCTTTTTTTTTTTTTTTTTTTGAGACGGAGTTTCGCTCTTGTTACCCAGGCTGGAGTGCAATGGCGCGATCTCGGCTCACCGCAACCTCCGCCTCCTGGGTTCAGGCAATTCTCCTGCCTCAGCCTCCTGAGTAGCTGGGATTACAGGCACGCACCACTGTGCCCAGCTAATTTTTTGTATTTTTAGTAGAGATGGGGTTTCACCATGTTGACCAGGATGGTCTCGATCTCTTGACCTCGTGATCCACCCGCCTCAGCCTCCCAAAGTGCTGGGGTTACAGGCGTGAACCACCGTGCCCGGCTCAGGACCCTTCTTAATTTTACCTCCTCCATGAAGCCTGCCTTGCTTGGTTCCCCAGCAGAAACAGGGACACTCTCCTTGCTCCTCCTGCCATGCTTCTCCCAAACACACATCCTGGCATGTAGCATATTTTCCTGATATTTGTGTGTGTTTCCCTGGAGGGAAAGGAGTGGGTTTAAATCACCCGTGTCCCCTGTGCCTTTTGAGTGCCCCGCCCCTATTCGGCACTCAAATAGGGAAGGCTGTCAAGGGAGCAGATGAATCCAGAGAGACTCCCTTAGAAGCAGGAGAGGCCGGGGGGTGGGGAGCAGAGACTTCAGGTAAGCAGAGGTGGCACAGCTGACAGAGAGGCATCAACCAGGCGGAAATAGATCCGGCATCCGGGATCGTCTGCGTTTTGAAGCTGGGCTGGAGAAGGTTGTGATCAAGATGTTTGAGCAGGCGTCAGCTGACGAGAGGCAGAGCAGGGCGCACTAGATGTCCAGGGTGCACTCACAGACAGCTGAGGCAGGACACGGGTACGAACTGACTCGGGTGCCAGGCCCACGTGAAGGGCACCGTGGGCACTCTCCTGCTGAATCTTCAACAAACCCAGAGTGCTTTTATTCCCTCTGTTTTACAAGTTAGACCCGAGGTCTGGGAACAAGTGAGGCTGAGCAGGTGCCTGGGCCAGCTCTGGTTCACTTGGATTACGGGATGTGCCATCACACCTAGCTCAGCCGCCCCAGCTTGCTGCTTACCCCAGAAGAAAAATATGGTTTGACTGGCAAGAGGAGGAAATTAGAGTTTTGTGTACAGAAGGGTCACTCTGGGGTGGGCATGGTGGCTCACACCTGTAATCCCAGCACTTTGAGAGGCTGAGGTGGGTGGATCACTTGAGATCAGGAGGTCGAGATCAGTCTGGCCAACATGGTGAAACCCCGTCTCTACTAAAAATAAAAAAATTAACCCAGTGTAATGGCAGGCACTGTAATTCCAGCTACTCAGGAAGCTGAGGCACTAGAATCGCTTGAACCTGGGAGGCGGAGGTTGCAGTGAGTTGAGATGGCGCCATGGCACTCCAGCCTGGGCGACAGAGTGAGACTCCATCTCAAAAAAAGAAAGAGAAAACGAGAAGAGTCACTCTGGAGAACACCTAAGTCTGAGACTCCTGTCTGCAGCTCCTAGTCACTCCCAGTCAGTGCCCACTTGCCATCCCCAGTGAGGCTGGTGTGAAGAAATCAAAATTACCCGACCCCGGCCCGCTGCTCAGGGCATAACCACGCACATGGAGAGTGGGAAAACTGCAGCTTGCTTTGCAGAAGCGCTTCTGCGATGTAAATCGCCTTTCTGTAAATAGAACCCTGCTTCCCATTCGTGTAATTATAGCTTCCAGCATCTGCCCCATGAGAGAAAACACTTGTCCTGAGGGGAACCACAGTAATAATTTAGAGGATAACACAAGAAACCGTCTCCTGATCAAATACAGTTACTCCTTTGCCCCTGGATGACATCTGTGTCAAGTCACTATTAAAATCGCCAAGTCGAGGCTGGGTATGCTGGCTCACACCTGTAATCCTGGCACTTTGAGAGGCTGAGGTAGGTGGATCATTTGAGGTCAGGAGATCAAGACCAGCCTGGGGAACATAGTGAGACCCCCATCTCTACTAAAAATACAGAAAATTAGCTGGGTGTGGTGGTCTGTGCCTGTGGTCCCAGCTACTCAGGAGACTGAGGTGGGAGGATCGCCTGAACCCAGGAGGCTGAGATTGCGGTGAGCCGAGATTTTGCCATTACACTCCAATCTTGGGCAACAAAGCGAGATCTTGTCTCAAAAAAGAAAAACAAAACTAAACGAAGAAACACAAATCGTCAAGTGCAGCAGTCTGCCTGGCTGGAGGAAACCGTGGACTTCTTTTGCTGCCTGCAGGCACACTCGTGTTTGACTCACCCTTGCAGATAACAAGAGGCCCGCCCCCATGGAGGGCTTGAGGGCCTGGCAAACACCTGTGGCTTCCCAGGGGATGGAGCTTTGGGCTCCCCTCCCACTTTTCAAGCTCCCTAAGCATATTTGACAATGGGGGTGGGTCACCCCACTTATCTGGGCCACAATCTTTAAACAAACTTCTCCTGGCCCCACATAACTGCATGGAAAGTGGGTAGAAAGCAATGATTCCTATTTGTAGCCCACAGGGATTCTTTTTTTGTGTGGAGGGGACAGAGTCTCGCTTTGTCACCCAGGCTGGAGTGCAATGGTGTGATCTCAGTTCACTGCAGCTTCTGCCTCCCAGGTTCAAGTGATTCTCCTGCCTCAGCCTCCCGAGTAGCTGGAATTTCAGGTGTGTGCCACCACACCTGGCTAATTTTTGTATTTTTAGTAGGCAGCCTTTCACCATGTTCGCCAGGCTGGTCTTGAACTCCTGACCTCAAGTGATCCATCAGCCTCAGCCTCCTAAAGTGCTGGGATTACAGGTGTGAGCCACTGCTCCCAGCCCTTTTTTTTCTTTTTCGAGACAGAGTCTTGCTCTGTTGCTCAGGCTGGAGTGCAGTGGCACCATCTCAGCTCACTGCAACTTCCACCTCCTGAGTTCAAGCTATTCTACTGCCTCAGCCTCCAGAGTAGCTGGGATTACAGGTGACTGCCACCATGCCCAGCTAATTATTTTGTATTTTTTGTACTTCACCATGTTGGACAGACTGGTTTTGAATTCGTGGCCTCATGTGATTGGCCTGCCTCAGCCTCCCAAAATGTTGGGATTACAGGCATGAGTCACCGCACCTGGACTTTTTTTCTTTTAAAGAGATGGATCAGTCTTGCTATGTTGCCCAGGCTGGACTCCTGGGCTCAAGCGATCCTCCAGCCTCAGCCTCCCAAATAGACCCACAGGAATTTGGAGGAGATAGAGACTTCCAGAATCACCCTGGCAAAGGTAGGGCTGCACAGCTGGGGTTGGAGGCTCTCTGGAGCACAGCAGCTCTGAGGTCCTTATCTGTGCTCTGTAGATGTTTGAGACCAGCCTGGGCATTATAGGGAGAACCCTGTCTCTACAAAAAGTTAAAAAATTAGCTGGGCACAGTGGCGCGCACCTGTAGTTCCAGCTACTCATCAGGAGGCTGAGGCAGGAGGATTGCTCAGTCCTAGGAGGTAAAGGCTGCAGAGAGTCATGATCACGCCACTGTACTGCAGCCCAGGTGACAGAGTGAAACTCTGCCTCAAAAAACAAAAACAAAAACCGAAACCAAGCTGGGGCCTTGGAGCCTGGGGTGAATGTCCAGCTCTGTCACTTGCCACCAGCAGCACGATCTCAGGCAGGCCTATTCTCTTGTTCATTAAGGACATATTTGCCCCGGCGCACCACCAGCCCGAGTGGGGTATGCCCCGTTTGTTTCACCACAGGCCGTTTCTGTCTGGCTGCCTATCTGGGGTGTAGCAGCCACCCCAGGGGTGTGTTGCTTTGTTCCTGGGGCTCTGGGCCCCAGAGCCCTGCACTCACTGGAAGTGTCCTGGAGGCCCACCGTCAGGGTTGTCTGCCATCATGTTGAGTGACCAGTGCCGTGATTTCTCAGAACTGTGACCACTCCACTGCCAGGGCCTGTGGAGGACCTTGTCCTCACAGGACAGTGTGGCCCCTCGCCTTTTCTGTGAGCACCTACCCTCCGCCTGCCCCCCACACTTGCTTGCTGCTCCAGCGTTTGCAGTCCCCCGCCCACAGAGAGCCTCCAGGGCTTGCACACCTCCGCTTTCTCGTCTAGTGGCCCACTCAGCGCGCAGACTCGCCTTCTCCCCGCTAACCTGCAGGCAGAAACGGCTTCTCAGCTAACCCCTTCTCCTGCCAACCTGAATCCCATGGCCCCCAGCCCTGCTGTCTTCTGCGGTCCCCACCTGGATAGAGGCCCACATGTGCCTGAGAGGCTCACACCTGTGCAGAGAAGTGCTTGCCACCAGCCTGGGCTCAGGACACCACCTGGTACCTTGAAAGTGATGGTAGATTTCTTTTTTTTTTTGAGACAGAGTCTCCCTCTGTCACCCAGGCTGGAGTGCAGTGGTGCAATCTTGGCTCACTGCAACCTCTGCCTTTGGGTTCAAGCGACTCTCTTGCCTCAGCCTCCCAAGTAGCTAGGATTATAGGCACCCACCACCACGCCTGGGTAATTTTTGTATTTTTAGTAGAGATGGGGTTTTACCATGTTGGCCAGGCTGGCCTTGAACTCTTGACCTCAGGTGATCTGCCCGTCTTGGCCTCCAAAAGTGCTGGGATTACAGGCGTGAGCCACCGTGCCTGGCCAGATACTTCTTTCACAAATGGTACTAGGTTTCTATAGTCAGCTTGCTTTCCCGTTCTCAATTTCAAACCTCTCTTACTCCTCAAACCTCTGGGCCCTCCTGTCTTCACTCTCAGACGCCTCCTACTTTCCAGACAAGAGAGAAAGCCTCCTGCTGGAGGGGCTCCCTCACCACATTCAAAATCTTCTTTTCCTCCTGGAAGGAAGACAGATCTGCTCCTGAAGATGCCCCACGAGACCCACTCTGAGTAACTCCTTCACTTTCTTTCTCAGAACGCTCGTTCCCCTGTGCGAGCTTCCTGCCTCCAACGTTACACTTGCATCTCATATTAACGAAATGAACCTCCTCCCCTCCCAGTGGTCATCCTCACTGGTTCCTCCTTCACAGAAAAACTTCGTCTCACCCTCTCAACCCATCTGGCTCTTCCTTGCAGCGCTGCCCTAAGCTCAGCTCTCTGAGGTCAAGGACCAATGGCTGGGGAGCAGCCTTTCTTGCAGCCCCCATGCCTCCGTGAGGGCGGTGCAGGGGCTGTCCTTGGCCAGCTCCCTAGGCTGTCTCACTACTGTGGTCTGTGTGTGGCCCCAAGTTCATGCTGGAAACTCAGTCCGCAGTGCCACAGTGTGTTGAGAAGTGGAGTCTTTAAGAGGCAATTAGGTCGTGAGGGTCCTGACTCATGAATGAATGGATTAATGCCATTATCAAGGGAGTGGGCTCCCAATAAAGAAGATAAAACCCCCTTCCTCTTTCTACCATGGGATGGTGCACCACAAAGGCCTTCCTCGCCAGAAGCAGCCTCTCCATCTTGAACTTCCCAGCCTCCAGAACCGTGAGTCAAATAAAAGTCTGTTGTCTCTAACTTGCCCAGTCCCAGTCTGTGATATTGTGATAGCAGCACAAAACAGACCAAGACACTCTCTCCCATGGCCTTGATTTTACCCCACATTGAAGACTCAAATCTTGTTTCCTGCCCCAAACCTCAAGTACATGCTAGGTGCTCGAAAAATACTGAAGCGGGCCGGGCGTGGTGGCTCATGCCTGCAATCTCAGCACTTTGGGAGGCCGAGGTGGGCAGATCACAAGGTCAAGAGATCGAGACCATCCTGACCAACATGGTGAAATCCCATCTCTACTAAAAAATACAAATAGCCGGGTGTGGTGGTGCATGCCTGTAGTCCCAGCTACTCGGGAGGCTGAGGCAGGAGAATTGCTTGAACCTGGGAGGCAGAGGTTGCAGTGAGCCAGGATCGCACCACTGCACTCCAGCCTGGTGACAGAGCGAGACCTCGTCTCAAAAACAAAAAGAAAACAAAAAATAAGGTGAAAAAAATACTGAAGCACACCTCCCTAGGCCCCAGCTGCTCAGGGGCTCACACTGCTTCCAGCCCTCTGGTATGCTAGAGCAGGCCCAGCCACGCTCTGCTTCCCTTCAGCCAGAGCAGACTCAATAAGGTGGGCTGCCCCCAAAAGTCCTAAGTCACTGTTTACTGCAAGTCAGCTGAAAACCCTACAAATCTGGCAAGGGGGACACGGGATCTGGCAACAGATTTTTTTTTTTCAGAACATTACCAAAGCAATCTCCACGGGCCTGCAGTCTGTCTTCTGTCCTCCAGATTAGCAGCCTTATGACAGTTTCCATGAATATTTGTTAAGCTTAAGGGCCTGGGAGAAAATGAGTGGCAGATAGAGGCAGTGGTAGTGACGCCCCTTTCTCAATCTTGGCCATTCACACACCCTGTCCCTACCAATACTGGTACCCTTTCTGAAGAATCAAAATTCACTTTTTGGCCAAGCGTGGTGGCTCACAACCATAATCCCAGCACTTTGAGAAGCTGGGACGGGCAGATCAATTGAGGTCAGGAGTTCGAGACCAGCCTGGTCAACATGGTAAAACCCCATCTCTACCAAAAATACAAAAATTAACCAGGTGTGGTGGCAGGTGCCTGTAGTCCCAGCTACTTGGAAGGCTGAGGCAGGAGAACCGCTTGAATCTGGGAGATGGAGGTATTGTGAGCAAAGATCGTGCCACTGCACTCCAGCCTGGGCAACAGAGTAAGTCTCCATCCATAAATAAATACACTTTTCCTCTGGGCTCTATCATTAGCAAACACAAGTAATGCTCATGTGCTCTAGGATGTGGGGAGGGAGTAGAAGTCTCGAGGCCTCATGTTCCCTTGCCTTCGAGGGTCACACGTGCCAGTCATGGGGGGTGCCCTGGAACTGGCAACTTGCTTGTTGTCTGCTCTGGGTACAACTGGGTTCTGCAGCAGAGCACGTGATGGTGCTGCAGGTCAGTGACAGAAAGCTGTCATTTGAGAAATGAGTCACACAGAGGCTCCAGGCAAGTTAGCTGCCACTGGCTACTGGAAGAGTAGAGAGAAAACCTGAGATGCTGAAGATGACTCCGAAGTACTTAACAGGCATGCCACATTTCACCTTTTTCCACACTGGGAACCCAAGTTTGGGTGGATACTTCAATCAATTAGGAAAAGTCAATAATCAATACTTGACTAGCCCAGTGTGTGCACTGTTCTCACAGATTATCCTCAAGAGTGAATCCAGAAACTAAACTGATGACGGGACCAGGCGTCCACACTGACTGACACAGAATGGTGCTAGGTGCTGGGAGAGATGTGGGGATGAAGCAGCTTGCTCAGGGCTGCTCAGCTGTCGCCGAGCTGGGCAAATGCGGGTTTCCTCCCTCCTGTATGGTCATATTTCCTTTCAGCAGCAAATGGGAGAAAAAAGGACCTATGCCAATTCAGGGTATGCTTTGTCCGATACGGTGAGGGGAAAAAAAATCCGAGTAATCAGGAACTATTAATGCATTTGAGTTGCAAAAGCCTTCAGTGTTACCTTGCTCCATATTGAAGGCACACATTTTTTGAGTTCAAGGACTACGGGGGTAAGTAGTTTAGTCTCCCTAAGAGAAGAATCGATGTTTACCTTCTCTTCTCTTAAAAACGAGTGGCACCAGACACGGGAGGAGACCAGGGCCTAGAGAACTCAACATTCACAGGTATTGAAAGATTTAGAAACTTTGATTTTACAAATTGTTTCACACACAAATTTTGTGGAGAAAGTCACCGCTTTGATCTTTTTTCAGATACAGTGAACACTGGCCAAATTGTTTTAATTTCCGAATTTATTAAAATGATTAACCTCAATACTGCAAGTGCATGTACAAAATATTTGTAAAAAATGTTTTTAATGAAACGTTAAAGAACTTACCTCAAATGCTGAAAAAGTCCTTTTTCATTCTTTCAGTACAATACATTGTATCTCAAAAGTATTACAACTCAGGAAAAACAATTCATAACAGTAATTTGAAAATGATTGAAAATTGAATACTTTACATATATTTCTCTGATCATCTCCTAATTCTTACAATGCCAAAATCTTAAACCAATCATTGCATAAGCTCGAGCTAAAAGTTTTACTGAATGCAACCTCTTCCAAACTGGTCCACGGTGTGTGGATGTCACCATTCCACACAGTGAAGTTCTACAGCAGATCCAGAACAGTTCCGAGGCCCTATCTTTACGAACGGAAATTAGGTTTCCCTAGAAGGCATCAACAGTGGCTGCTGAGTGCTTGTGCATACCGACTCCTGAGAGGCAGTGATTCGTTACCAAATGTCACTGCTCTGAGACCCATGGGAAGGTCAGCCTCTAAAGATGAGGCCATGATAAAATTAAAACAAACATCATAAATAAGTTACTAAAATCAGCTTAAAAATGAAGAAAAATGGGAAATGTGTTACTTTTTAAGATTGAAATTCCCAAAATAGCTATTGTTGGTATTGAAATAAGGTTTAAGATTTAGTCTCTGAACCTCTTCCAAACACCTCAAACTACAGTGGGAAAAGCACCTCCAGACGCAGGGTCCACCTTCATCTTCCTCAGTGGCATGGGGTTTACATTTTTATGTGGGGACGCCATGAGGGCTGGATGTGCTCTGAGTGCTCCGGATGCCTCGGGCAGGTGCTCCTGAGAGGCTGTGTGGCTGCCCTACAAGGTGGGTGCGGTGAGTGTGGAAGGAAGTTCACCACATGCTTTCCAGATGCCTGAGAAGTTCGCCTGCACCATAACGAACACGGATGAGACTATGTAAGACCACAGAAGTAGTTCCTTAGAGAACCAGAAGAAAAAAAATCTGCTTTTTAAAGATGGTCATGAATCTTATTAATTTCTATTTGGAACCTATGGGCAATCAATAGTTTTAAGGAGCTTAATTTACATAATATCCCCTAAACCTGGAAAGTAGTAGGAATCAGTAATAACAGTATAAGCGTTGAGGTTTTCTCCACTGGACTTTTCATTACCTGCAGATTCCTTTTAATATTTCAAGACATGGGCTACTTTCCTATAGACACTGTACAAGTCCCCTAAATTGTCTTTACTTAGGAACACTGCATATCAGAAAATACACGTACACATTTCCCAGAAATAAAGAGACCTACTGGTGTCAAACACCTGTTACAGATTTATATTCCCAAATTCTCTGTCCAATGATTTGCAAAAGAATCCAGAGAAATGAAAAGAACCTGGTATTGAACATAAAGTAGTAATAAAAAATTTGCTCATTAAGTTAATTAAAATTAATTTCTCAAAGTGCTTCAAAAAACAAATTAAATCTGACTCCTTTTTGTTTAACTGATAATATAGTCAAAAAAATCTTTGATATTTTCATAATAAACTAACATAAGCCAAGAACTTCCACTGATGCAGTGCTTAAAACTATATAGTTATAACTTCCTATTTTATTGGCATGAATATTTCTAAACTTAAAAATCTTTCTGGTAAGTTCTTTTAATTTCTTATGACAAAAATTTCTCACAACACACAAATATTTACAACATATACACTGTTTTCAGTTCTTTACATTGACTCTCAAAGACAAACTTTTTTATAGGTTACCACAGAACAAAAGCTGTGACTCATGTTTTTATTTCATAAACTATTATAAGTTAAAGTGAATAGATTTTTTTTATATTCCTTGTAGCATTTTACAAGTGCAACAGAAAACTTGAAGAACCAAATTAAGATAGCTGTAGTTCATTAGATAAATGTTGCTTGTTGTCATCACGTTGTTCACAGCAAATTTTTGAAAAAATAAGCACCAATCATTCTTGCAAAGAACAATTTTATCTAAAAGGATTGAAAAGAGTTAAATACAAGGTTTTTAATTTACATGACAAGCAATAAATACACTGTATCGAAACTCATCCGGCACACTGCTACCCTCGTACACGTAATGTACTGAGAAGTGAGCTGTTACGTATGTCATTGCATTTTTTTTTTTTAAGAAACCAATCTGACTCCCAACCAATGGTTTGCGGAATTAACAAAGGCCACAAACAGTACACCTGGGCCAGCAAACAGTGTGAAACTGACAAAACTCCAAGGGGGGAAACATCTAGCAAATAAATCGAAAAGCCAAAGATCATTGCTGGTGATATTAGCATACTAGAAACCCTTAATATGCTGCTACTATGATTTAAGTTATTGTTTAGTCATATATTAAAGAGCCAGCTGATGCTCTTACAGTTAAAAAAAATTGTTGTAGCCACATCATTTTCAACGTCCTCTGTGGAAAGTTGCTATCACTGTACAATTTTGCTTGAGCCTTTATTTTACAACAGGGCTTCACCTCTAACTCAGAATTGCACGTAAGAAGGCTATTTAAAAAGTACGATAAAAATTTGCACAAATCAGACTTAAGAATTGAGTCAGTACGCTGTACACTTTCTACAATAGTATGCTGATAAGTGAAGAGACAATAGAAGTGCTGCCACTAAACTTTCAGTTGAGGAATAATTGACTGGAATTTTTTATTTCTTTAAAGTAGTTATACCAGGTCAAATTAAGACCAAGAGCTTATGCATTAAGCCTTAAAGACTGATCTTCTCTTCTCCTTGAAGAAATGTCAATATCTATAGAGTCTTTTCCAACTATTAGCCTCAATCGCTTGGCTGGAGGAAGAGGAATAAAGTCGTCTTCAAAGTCATCATCATAGTCCTCGTCCTCGTCGTCGCCCTCAGAAGAGGAGGAATCATCTGTACTCTCCTCCTCATACTGACTATAGTCATCCACCTCCATTCGAGACTCCAAGAGAGAAAGAGGATCGCTGCAACACACCCCATTTTCATGAAGCCCCTCCGTGTAAGCTCCTCTACTTTCCTCATCTCGTTTCAGCTGGATTTTCAGTTTTGTAGAACTACTGCCTGATCCTGAGTTAAATCCATTATTAAGCTTTGCTACATAGAGATTGTTATCATTGTCATGGTCTTTACTTAATTTGATGCTTATTTTTGAAGAATTCATTCCATCATTCTCTTGGTCATTTGTCTTGCTGCTGCTATCATGACGCCTACGAAGAGTCAATTTGGGAATCCCCGAGTTATTTTCTAGGATTAACTGTGCGTCATACCTTGTGATTCGCCTCTTCTTTTTACTTTTTACAGTTCTAAAGCTGTCTTTTGTTTTGAAGCTATCTGATGTCACAACTGAACAACCGACGGGTGAAGGAGCACAGTCTGTGTAGCTCACAGGCACGCCCACAGTGCCACTGTGCTCGCCCCGGTCAGAATGGGGCCCCATCAAATCTGGCACCATGTCGTCTTTTCCAGGAGAATCATGCTCCGGAGTAGATTCCTCTATTTTTGCAAACTGTTTCACAAGTTTTCCTTGTCGTGACTTCTTTTTGGACATGCCTGTGTCACTCTTATGACACTTTGTCTCCCCATTTTGTGCAGTCTCACAAGCCAGTTCTTCCTCCTGCAGCACGGGAGCTGGCTGTTCACCGCTGTCAGGACAAGGTTCCATCACGCTGCTTTTATAGCCATCCAGCGTATTTGGTTCGAGCTTGATGTCAGAGGCCTCCTTCAGATTTGTTCTTGTCCTTGCCGACCGTCGGGTTATGTAGGTACAGGGTGAGCTCTCCCCCTGCAAATGAGCACCTCTCACAGGATTCTGTCTGTGTTCTCTTGCCGCATGTCTAGTCAAGCACCCACTGGCGACTGCAGCTTGGGCTGGTCCCTCTGGCTCCTTATCTTTTTTAATGGGCAAATTTTTATACAGAACTACTTTAGGTTCTTTCAGTACTAAGTTTCCCATTTCGAGTTTTCTTGAAGCATTCTTTTGCTCCAGCCGCTTGCAATGATTTCTCAATTTTATCTTTGAAAGTAAAGGCTTTGCAGGCTTTTTCAGTTTCTTTGGTACCCTGGAATTATTTATATGAGTTAGCTTAGATGAGGTAGAGTTGGAAGAAGCTGGAATTCTTGACATAGATTGCCTCGTTAACGTTCTGCTCTTGCTATTCTTTTTTACACCAACTGAAGATTTTCGGTTAGAAGCTGTAAGGTTAAAAAGAAAAAGGTGAAAAGCAGCCTTGGTAACAGCAGAGTTCAAGAAAGAATGCCCAAACCCAGGCCATCAGCTACAGCACTTTTAGACCGCACGAACGCCGACACCACGGCTCCTGCTGCAGATTCTGCCAGCACACCTGCATTCCCTGCACTGCTTTTCTCTGAAGTTCTTTTCTAATTTACGGGGCATCTATTTGTTTTCGAGGTAAGCAGTTGTATGGTTAAAAAGCTTTTAGCACAGCAGGGACCCAGATTTCTCTCTGAGTTTCTCCTTAATCTGTCATGACACTGGCCCAAATGAAGACGTTCTCCTGATTTAGTAGTTTCCCACATAAAAGATTGGAAGGAAAGTTAACATAGTTTTTTTCCCTTCACAGATTCTCCTTAAAATAGTCATTTTAAATGTTTCTAAAATCCATTACTCATTAACCCAAAGGAAGTACAGCACTTGGCCAGTAATATAGAATAGAAATAGAATACTAATGAGTTCTAAGGAACACATTCTATCACAATGGTTTCAAAGAAGAGAAACAGATCCTAAGAACCATATATTATCACTCTGAAAAGTACACTGTCACTATCAAAACAGGAATGCACTATTCTAAATTGTCCCCTTCAACTCTGTGAAGAACAGAAGCAGCAACAGGGGGGCTGTCAAATAAGAAGAGCTGCAAAGCTTCCTTGGCTCCGACCCTTCAGTGGCTGCCCAATGGCTACAATCACGGTGAAGGAAGAGGCACATTGCTAGAATTGCGCACTCTCAGGACAAAGGGAGAACCAGCTTCTTTCCAAGGCAAGGATAGAAAGGGTTGCAATGACCCTAATGGTAATGACCTGAGTAGTGATGAATATGATTCAATTTGAGAACCAGTGTATTCTTATCCACTGGAATTAAATAGAACTACTAGGTAGAAAATTATATTTTTTTATAATATAAGGATATTTAGATAATTCTTTAGCTACAGAATTTCTTTACGCTTACAAAGCTTGCCTAAGAGGTGGATTGAGTAGATGTGCTGTCAATATAGAGAATGGAGTTGAATGGCTTCTCAAAAGGCTTCACATGTGACTCATGCTTAAGCTGCTCCCACAGTGTCTCTGACCTTGCCACTGACTGTTAATTTTTCCTCTGTGTTGACATTCTGGACTATTATTTATAGAAGTTTACATGAATCAATTTCTCAGTTACCTAGTTCCTGCGTGTCCAGTTGAAAACTTCTTCCTAATCAAAACACTCCATTTACAGATTATTCACTAGAGAAGCTAAGATAACCAAATGAATAATCACCACCTCTCACCAACAGGGAGAATAAAAACAATAAAATATGGGTAAGCTCAGCACACTGCCCAGCCAAGTGAGGACCAGGATCCTGAAGAGAAGTCTCCATCGCTTTCTACATGCCTGAGGGTTGCTGGGGTCACTGCCATTCCTTCCACCCAGCTAAGCAAGTAAGCATGTTAGTTACCATTAGTTCAGTTTTTATTGAGAGAGGAGCAACAATGCATCACAAGCACTCCAAAAATATCAAACCAACAAGAACAGAAGGCTCTGCACCTGAGGTCAGGAGTTCGAAACCACCTGGCCAATACAGTGAAACTCTTTCTCTACTAAAAATACAAAAATTAGCCAGGCATGGTGGTGCGTGCCTGTAGTCCCAGCTACTCGGGAGGCCGAGGCAAGAGAATCACTTGAACCTGGGAGATGGAGGTTGCAGTGAGCCAAAATGGCACCACTGCACTCTAGCCTGGGTGACAAGAGTAAAACTTCATCTCAAATAAAAAGAAGGCAGCCCTGCATGCAGAGACTGGTTCATAAATGGCTTCAGTGTAATAAACCAGTAGAATTTACAACAAGGAGAGATTCACGGTTTGAGCCAAGAACATACTTACACATGTGGGCTGCTACCACAGTGGCAGCCTATTTTTAGAACAGTAGGAGGGTGAAGTTTGAATACGAGTCAATTTGAGAACGAGTGATTTATTATCCACTGGAATTATACATAACTACTTCATAGCAAATTTTTTTTTTTTAAATAAGAAATTTAGAAAATAAGAACAAAATAGGGAACTCTTTGGCTCAAGGATTTCTTTATGCTTATGACGCTTTCCTACAAGGTGGACTGAGCGGACGTGCTGCCAACATAAAGACGCACTAGTGAAGACAGAACCGCACTGCTCGGCTGCCCTTTGCTTGGCTTTCTCAGATGTGGCTACGATGATCCTTTGCTCATTCTATGCCTCCTCAAGGACCAACTTATGACTAAACTCAGTAGTTTTCAACCTTTTATTTCTCCTCTTTCCATTCCATTCTCATTTTTCCTGTTGTTTCCCCAACAATCTGTTTACCACCACACACCTGCAAGCACCCTTACACAACAATCACATCTACACCATATTCTCAACAGCAATCCCCTGCCATCTGGATCCAGCCTGCTCCTCCAATCAGACAGCCTTTGGTGTACTGACAACTCTGTCGTCAAATCCAGCACATACAATTCAGCCCTCCCCTTTCTTCATTTCTCTGAATGTGACACTGATAACCATTTTTTCTTGAGAAAACCTTTCTTCTCTTGGCTGTCAAAGAGCGCGTCCTCCTGGTTTTCCTTCTCCATCCCTGGCACACCTCTTTCATCTGCCCCCTAGACTGTTACTCTTCAGGCCTTTGCAGTCCCAGGCCCCAGGTGATAAGCACCCACTCTCCCATGGTTATTACCACTTAGAGGCTGATAGTTCCCCAACTCTAGTCAGACTCTCAATCAGATCCAGATCACCAAATACGGACTGTCTCTAAGTCCCTAAATAGAACTCACCACCAAGTCTCCTGACGACTTCCCCTTTCGAGGTCTCCATCTAGGTCAATTTCACCACCACTGCCCAGCTGCCTAAGCAGAAAGCTGGAGGTCCTCCTTGACTCCTGCTCTCCTCAACCGCCTCACCAAGCCAATCACCATGTGCCGTGGAGTCCACCCCTGCAATGTTGTCACTGCAACCTGTCTACTCTTCCCTGTCTCGAATGCCACAGTCTCCTGCCTGAACTATGGCAGTTTTGTTTTTCCTGTTTTCCCAAAAATCCATTTACCACCACATAGCCAGGATGATTTTCTTAGTACATCATGCAGCTTCTGGGTGTTAAACCTTTCAGCAACCTAATGCCCTAAGAATCAAGTCTAAAATGTTGACCTGTGGTCACATCTCTTTTTCTTACCCTGTACTTGTCATGAAGCAGAGCTTTGACTCAAGTCCCACTCTGTCTACACAGCTGTCTAAAAGGCGCTCTGCTTTGAATATGCTTCCCTTGGCCAACTTCTCATCCCCCTCTAAAACTCAGCTTAGGCAACACCTCTCTTGGGGAGCCTCTCGGGACCTTCTCTGCAATGCCCTTCCTATGTCTTCTCACAGCACCCAAGAAGTTCCTTACTTGGTACTTATTTTCACCCATTAGATGAATCCAATTTTATGGTGATTCTGAATTCAGCTCTCCCCATCCCATCCCTCCTTCCAAAACATTCACTGTTGTCAACAGAAAACCAAAGCATTTTCATGTTCTTGTGTCTAAACTAACATAAACAGTCCATTTTTGAGCATAAAATGGGTATGTATTTGATACTATGTATTATGTCAATACAGAGATTTCAATACATATTAGCAATGTATTTTAATTTTGTTTGAAAAGCATTATCTCATCAAAAGCCCTGTCAAAAGGTATGCTCATCAAATCAAAGGAAAAAAAAGACAAAGAATGTGAGAAATGTAATGAAGATTCGAGTCCAGTAGAGGGACAAGAGCCCTTTCACTGTCCACAGAAGCTACCCTGTCCTCACAGGGGTTGAGGATTTCAGTGAAGCCTAGAGGAGGAAGACAGCAGCCACAAACTAAAAGTCAATGATTTTAAAAAGTCTACCAAGAAACCAAGGACTATGACCTAAGTGGGGGTAAGATGCGCCTGTGTTTGAGTTTGCTTCAGCACTTACATACCTCATATATAAGTATATACGACTCTTCCCCTGGGAGAAATCTCAAATGCATGGACCTGGACAGTAATTTTAGGTGGGGGAAACACATTCTTCCCAGTAACTACTACATGCTACGTGCTGGGCAAAGTGGTCACATCCATCCTAATAAATGCCTTTGGAAGGAAATGAGATTAAACCTATGTGAAAACCAAGCTCACATGGACTAGCGTGCCTAAGGTCATCCATCTGGTGAATGGCAGAGAGGAGACTTCAGCTTAGGCCTTCCTGAGCATTAAAGTTTTTCTTATGCTGCGTCTAAGGCATACCACAGAAGAATTATGGTGTCAGTCTCAACTCACGGGTAAAGGCCCCACTGTATGGCTATTGTAGTCATTTCAGGGTGTCCTCAAAATCCTACGGCAGAGTGGCACCAAGACTTACAGCCAGACAGAAGAGCTGTGAACGACTCCAAGGCCTTCCTGAGCACTCAGGCTTCACTGGAGATGCACACAATTAGCGGGAACTAAGATGACACAAGGGCTACAGCTCAGCATCTCCAGAACTTGAGGATCCAGAAGGCCCCTACAGAACTTTAAAGATCTTGGGCTCAAGGAGTTTACTAGGCACAAGCAGTTTTCATCTGATGTGACCAGCACAGACTGGCAATGGTTGCCTGGAACGGGGTGTTAGAAAGAACTCTGAAGCAGCCTTGGCTCAGCAGAAAAGTGTTCAGATCAACTGATGACATCGGTGACAGGGCCAGAGTGAGAAGCAGCGCCCCAGCCTCTGCATCTAGGACAGGTGCTCCATAGTTAAGATCAACTTCTCCCTTTGGCCAAGTTCTGGGGCTTGTCTTGACTTGTGACACCTGCAGAGACCTGTGTCCACATATTCACAGACTGCTCAGAGCCTCTGGTCTCACACTCCCTATCACAGTTCATAACTTCAGAGCGGGTATCCCAGTTAGCAAGGTGTTAAGAGGCCTGAAAAACCAGAATCCTCTAGTCCTGGCATTCCTGTGGACTGGATTTGTGAAAATGGATTCCTTGTTGTCTCTACTTCTGGATGCTAAAGCAGAGTCACACTGTAGCTCTCAAGATACTTGCCAAAAAAGCACCTGTATGGAAGAAAATTTTTCTTCCAACTACACAGAACATTTCTTTATACATTTGTTCAAAGAAAGCAGTTCCTCCATGAGCTGCTAAATTCTAAATGAATCACAGGATAAAGACGAGCAGCCACACAGAAAAAGCACTCCACACCCACACACACCATGTGCACCTACCACCCTGGAAGGAGGAGCCTGGCAACTCTGGCTTTCATGCCAGCCGGCTTCCAGTCTTTCAGACAGGTGGAGCGGATGGCTGAGACAAACACCAAAAGAAATACAGCCTAAGAGAATGCATGTAAGAACTCAGGAAATCCTTACGTGAACATGACAACATACAATGGTCTCGGAGACAACTAAAGCCTTGAGCTCCTTCAGAGAGCACTGAGCCACGTCTATCCGCTCTGTCCATGACCTCACAGTCAGTCATACTGACCCCTGGATTGCACCAATCATGCTGCGGAAAGGGAATTTGAAAAAAACAAGTGCCCCACTATCAGCAGTCACTGCAAAATGTGCACCTTTCTTCTGTAATGCTGACAGCGATTATTCAGTCCCTCTGAACTGGAAAACCTGTGCTTCATCTGCTCTGCTTACTTGTGCACCTGTCTTACCCTGGAGCTAAGCTATAAGCTCCCTGAGGAAAGGACCCAAGTCTCAAACATCTTTGTATGTCTTCAAGAACTAGCAGGATTTCAGTAAGTATTTAGTTTATTAATATATATTCCAAAATATTATTTGGTTTAATATTAATAAATGGTTAAATATCAGTACACCCAACATCTTCCAAAAATTATTTGTATTCTCGCCTTTTAAACTACGTAGTATACTGAGTTCAGTAGCTATACACTAGTAATAAAGTTACTACTTAAAAGCATAAAACATCTACGTGACAGAGCCATTCAACACGGGCAACTTTGTGGCTGTCTCCACATACAGATGGCAGCACGCACCTAAGTGTTTCTGTTTTTATTTTAAAAGACACAGGTCTCGGCTGGGCATGGTGGCTCATGCCTGTAATCCCAGGACTTTGGGAGGCCGAGACAGGCAGATCACAAGGTCAGGAGTTTGAAACCAGCCTGGCCAATTTGGGAAACCCTGTCTCTACCAAAAAAAAATAGAAAAATTACCCGGGTATAGTGGTGGGCGCCTGTAGTCCCAGCTATTCGGGAGGCTGAGGCAGGAGAATTGCTTGAACCCAGGAGGCAGAGGTTGCAGTGAACTAAGATTGCGCCACTGCACTCCAGTCTGGGCGACAGAGCAAGACTCTGTCTCAAGGAAAAAAAAAAAAAGGACACAGGTCTCACTACGTTGCCCAGGCTGGTCTCAAACTCCTGGGCTCAAATGATCCTCCCACCTCAGCCTCCCACGTAGCTGGAACTACAGGCGTGCGCCACCATGCCTGGCTTTTAAGTGTTTTTATGTCTGCATTTATAAAATAGGCTTCACAAGATTCCAGTTTCACCAAGGAACCAGACTCAGAAAACAAATGTTCGTTATGCTGCATTTATTATGAGAATCCACAGTCAACAGTGAATGATTGACTAACTCTTGATGCTCACTCTGGACATTAATGAGAAAGACTACAGCACTGCGTTTACGCTACACGGATTATGCTTTGACTCTGACTCCCAGCAGCAGGTAGATTCAGGAATTCATGGCAGTGACATTCACCATCATGGTAAACACCTTCCCTTTTCTTCAGGATTCTCTGTAGGGGAAGAGAGCACCCAGTGTTGGGCTGAGAACATCTGAAAGTGGGGAGAAGAACCTAAAATTATCAGTATCTCAGAGGGCTCTAAGGTGCCAAGAAGTCTCACTGGACATTTAAGTGCCAACAAAGACATATTTTGGAATCACCAAGTCAAAACTTTCTAACTTCTGTCTCTCTCTGGGAGACAAATCAGACTCAAGAGTCTATTGCTTTAGTGGCAACTACAGAAAACTGGTGTTACCCAGAAAAACAGGAGCAATTAATGGTTCCAATACTTCAAAACTCCACAAAGATGTGCTTTCCTTTGCCCGTTCAGGGTTTCTTCTTTCCTTTCTCTGTTTAGTCGTTCTCTTTTTCAGTTTCCATCAGATCTTGCCCCCACACACCACTGGAATCTCAGAGGTTGCTTCTTTCTCCTTTCATTCTTTATTCCTACTTTCTAGGGTAGCCAATACAGCAAGTCACCATACGGCACTGTTCAAAATGCTCCTCTATCACAATTATGAGTCTGGTACTGGTAGGTCTGCCGAACTGGGTCAGTTCATTTTGAAAAAGGTCAGCAAGCAATGAAAAGGTGGAGGCCTTGAGGCCAGAAGCTATGAATTCCTCAAGTCCATCATCTTTTCCTAACAAACTGGCTAGGCAATGGAACATATAAGAGCCTAATAATTCTACTCAGTCCTTTTGTCTTCTTGTAGGACCTAATGACATCATCACAATCTCTAACACCTTGAAAAGGTTTTATTTAAAACATATGACAACCTTGGAACATATGATGATGAACTCACATCAGGTTACCAAGGTATTCAAGAAAAATAGTCTAGAGAACGGTACTGAAGTTGGAGGTGGGATATAGACTGTGCCTCTGTACTCAAATCACGTCTACAGCCTTGAAATGCTGTCAAAGCTCTCAAGTCCCAGTTTCTCTCAGTATTTAGAAGCTTAAAACTACTGAAGCACACCTTAGAAAGCAAATTGTGTGAAAATACTTTTAAAAGATATGCTTATCAAATCTCCCTTACTTACTTGCATTGTTTTTTTCCTGAGTGGTATCTGCATCAGTGTTAGAGCTGACAGATTGACTGTCTGAATTTTTGCTGCTGTCACCTAACTTTTTAAGCCTATTTAAACGTTTATCTGTTTCTCTGAGTCCATATTTGCTATTGATAACAGGAGCAGGCGCAGGCAGTCCCACTCTGGATTTAAAAGCACCAGTTCCCCGTCTGAAAGAGAAAATAGCACAGGTTAAACAAACAGAACACACTTTCTTACAACAAGCTTAACTGCTGAGGGTACTTGGCTACAGGCTAACAGATGTGATGAGCTGCTGAGGCCTTAACCACCACTGGAAACTCAAGACTAGAACTTAACAAAGGAAATTAAGAATCTATATTACAAAATAAACTCTAAATCTATACATAATAGAACAACTTGTTATGACTATCATCAATTGTTAGTTGCCTGAGAAACTACTGGACCTTGTAGAGTTTCTTTTTTTTTTTTTTTTTTGAGACAAGGTCTCATTCTATCTCCCAGGCTGGAGTGCAGTGGCATGAACATGGCTCACTGCAGCCTCAATCTCCCAGGCTCCAGCAATCCTCCCACCTCAGCATCCTGAGTATCTGGGACCATAAGCATGTGCCACTACCATCAGCTAATTAAAAAATTTTTTTTTGTAGAGATGGGGTCTCACTATGTTGCCCAGACTGGTTTGCAACTCCTGGGCTCAAGTGATCTTCCCAGCTGGGTCTCCCAAAGTGTTAGGTTTACAAATGTGAGCCACCACGCCCAGCCCTTTAATAAACATTGCCAGATGACTTTGTCAAAGGAATAGAGCAAATCACAGTCCTACTAGCATGGTATGAGTTCCTATTTCTCCACACCCTCACCAACGGTACACTGTATCACTTAAATTTTGCCGAAGTGACGAATGAAACTGAATACCTAATCTTGTTTTCATCTCCTTGTTTATGGCCATTTTTTTCCTGTGAAGTATCTCTGCATCTCTTTCTCTTTTACCTTTTTTCCTATTTGACTATGTCTTTTCCTTATAAGCTTATAGGAGCTTTTTGTTACTAGTTTTATTTTTATTTTTGAGACACAGTCTCACTGTGTCACCCAGGCTGGAGTGCAGTGGTGTGATCTTGGCTCACTGCAACTTCCATCTCCCGGGTTCAAGTGATTCTCCTGCCTCAGCCTCCCAAGAACCTGGAATTACAGGTGTGTGCCACCACATGGCTAATTTTTGTATTTTCAGTAGAGATGGGGTTTCAGCATGTTAGTCTTGAACTCCTGACCTCAGGTGATCCACCTGCCTTGGCCTCCCAAAGTGCTGGTATTACAGGCATAAGCCACAGCGCCCGGTCTTGTTATTAGAATTTTAACTCTTTGCTATATATGAACTTTATTTTCCTTCAGAATATCATTTGTCTTTTGACTTTATTTGGCCACTCAAAAATTTCTGGATTCATCATTCCTTATGTCTTTCAAGATGATCTCCATCACCCCAAAGTTAAACATATATTCTCCCAAATTTTCCTAATAGTTTTATATCTTTTAAATTTAGATTTTTAAGCCATCTGGATATTATTTTGTATATGATGTGATAAAGAGGTCTAACTTGGTTTCCTTCTAGAAGCACAATGAATTATACCAACATCATTTATTAAAGAAATTGTGGTTTCTCAATGTGTGTTATTCAGATCTCATGCATACTTTTGCCTTTACTTCAGGACTCTTTATGTCCTGTTTTAACCATTTGTCAATTTCTGGTCCAATATCAAATTCTGATCAGAATTATTTCTAGTAACTTAATATCTGTTGAAGTCTTTCCAGTTGTTCTTTCTTGGCTATCATCAAATATACTTTCGCATAAGTTTTAAAATAATTTTTATCAATTCAAAAAATAATTCCCCCACAACTCATACATTAACTGGGAAAAGAGTAATGTTTTTATGATTTTAAGTCTTTACAGGTAAGATCATAGCTCCTAATTTTACTTAGGTTTTATTTTTTGGTTCTTCTTTAGATTTTATGCTTTAAATTTTCTTTTCTTTTTTTTTTTTTTTGAGACGTAGTTTCACTCTTGTTGCCCAGGCTGGAGTGCAGTGGCACGATCTCAGCTCACTGCAACTTCTGCCTCCCAAGTTCAAGCAATTCTGCTGCCTCAGCCTCCCAAGTAGCTGGGATTAGAGGTGCCCATCACCACAGCTGGCTAATTTTTTTGTATTTTTAGTAGAGATGGGGTTTCACCATGTTGGCCAGGCTGGTCTTGAACTCCTGACTTCAGGTGATTTACCCGCCTCGGCCTCCCAAAGTGCTGGGATTACAGGCCTGAGCCACACTCACCCGGCCTATGCTTTAAATTTTCTAGAGTAAAATATATAGTACTTATGAACATATTACAATTACTACTGCCAGTATATAGCATAGCACAGAAACATGCTTCAAATGTCTCCTGGAGAGTCTAGCGTGACTCAGTCTCTCTGTATACACGACTCCATCCACTCTGACTTCTTTACGGAGCCTCTTCCTTTTATCCTCTGCCTCTCAGCACACCATGTGTGCCCCTTTCACTGAACTGCCCTCACAGCTGGCACTATGCTGGTCTTTTTTTTTTTTTTTTTTTTAAAGACGGGGTTTCACCATGTTGGTCAGGCTGGTCTTGAACTCCCAACCTCAGGTGATCCACCCACCTTGGCCTCCAAAGTGCTTGGATTACAGGTGTGAGCCACCACGCCCGGCCCACTATGCTGGTCTTATTTGTCCTGCATGTATGTGGCCTAACATTAAGTTACTGTTCAGTTAGTATGTAATCAGTAACTGAATGAGCTCCTAGACTCACTTTCCCAGCTAATTTCTGCAAAGGCAGAAACAATTTGGTGTTTCCCAGATTTTTCAATACCATATGCAGCCAATCTTTAAATCAAACTGCTCAAACAGTCTGACAATAGCCATGGCCACTATGCAGTATCATGCTGTTCCATTTAAAAAGGACTTACACATGTTTCTGTTTCTCACACTAACCCTGTGGAGTAGGTGGAATTATCCTCATTTTCACCAGTGAGAAAACTGAGGCTTATGAAAGAGAACTAATCTGCTCAAAGAAAATGGCTCTACCTGCAGTTCTACACCAGGGAAAGAGCTGTTTTGTTGTTAGTTTGGAATCGAGAGTATGTGGTTAGGTGTTTTCAGGAAGGCCTCCAGAAGCATCATCATATTTATTTACTCTATTCATTTGTTTACCAAATATTTATCAAGGACTTACTATGTGCCAGGTACTGTTATGTATTTTGAAGACATAGCAGAAAATGAAACAGATACAAGTCCCTGCCTTCATGAAGCTTATATTATATTCTAATGGGAAAATAACCAGAAACTGGCCGGGTGGACCACCTGAGGTCGGGAGTTTGAGACCAGTCTGACCAACATGAAGAAACCCTGTCTCTATTAAAAATACAAAAAATTGGCCAGGCGTGGTGGCGCATGCCTGTAATCCCAGCTACTTGGGAGGCTGAAGCAGGGAATCACTTGAACCTGGGAGACAGAGGTTGCAGTGAGCCCAGATTGTGCCGCAGTACTCCAGCTTGGGCAACAAGAGCGAAACTCCGTCTCAGAAAAAAAAAAGGCCGGGCGCTGTGGCTCACACACCTGTAATCCCAGCACTTTGGGAGACTGAAGCGGGCAGATGACAAGGTCAAGAGATCGAGACCATCCTGGACAACATGGTGAAACCCCATCTTTACTAAAAGTACAAAAATTAGCCAGGCGTGGTGGTGTGCCTGAAGCCCCAGCTACTCAGGAGGCTGAGGTAGGAGAATTGCTTGAACTCAGGAGGCAGAGGTTGCAGTGAGCCAAGATCATGCCACTACACTCCAGCCTTGCCACAGAGTGAGACTATCTCAAAAAAAAAAAAAAAAGACAAACCCAGAAACCAATAATTATAGTTAACATTTGTGTATTAACTGTGTGCTATTCTACATGCTTTACAGGAAATAACAAATTTAATCTTCACATCAACCCTACAAAATAGGTTCTGATGTTATCCCTATTTTACAGATGGGGAAATTAAGGCACAAAGCAGCTAAGTGACTTGCTCTACCCTACATCACACATAGCTAATAAAACAGTTTCAAGATTCAAACCCAGGCAGTCTGATTTCAGATGACAGGCACTTAGCTGTTATACTATGCTTCCTCTACAAAATGATTTTGAAGCATTATTGAACTGTAAGTTAACTAGAGATTAAAGGGTATTCTGTGGACTGGTCAAAGATCTAACCAACATGTGAAACAGTTTTTTGTTTTTTTTTTTTTTTTGAGATGGAGCCTCACTCTATTGCCCAGGCTGGAGTGTAGTGGCATGATCTCGGCTCACTGCAACTTCTGCCTCTCAGTTTCAAGTGATTCTCTTGCCTCAGCCTCCTGAGTAGCTTGGATTACAGGCACACGCCACCATGCTGGTCAAGCTGGTCTTGAACTCCTGACCTCGTGATCCACCCGCCTCAGCCTCCCAAAGTGCTGGGATTACAGGTGTGAGCCACTGTACCCGGCCTCATGTGAAACATTTTTATGAAGAGAAAGATAAATTTTATGTCCCTCTCCCCTGGCAAAAATTCAGCAGCACCAGGAAGTGGCTTTCTGCCACCTCTTTATGGCAAGAAGCCCACTCAACACTGGGAGAGAGATGGCTACAGTAGCACTGTGACTCTATGACCCTGTCCACTCTCACCACATAGATGGAAATCCCTGGCTATCTAGAAAGGAAGGAAATGGTGACTGGGAAATCTGCCCATTGCAACCCCTAGGCTGGCTATTTGTAGGTGTTTTAAAGTGGGAGAAGTGACACTAATAACTTTGATTGTTTCTGGAAAAACAATATGAAGTGGAAAGAATGAGGACTCTGAAGTTAGGCTGACTGGGGTCTGATACTTATGTTCTGGTACTTGCAATGTGGGTACCTCCTAGCTCTCTCACGAATACCTGTGAGAACTAAACAAGCTGGGGTGAGCAGTGCCTGGCACAGTGCAAGGTATGTGAAATGGACTCCAGGTTTCCTTCTCTGTGGCCTGGTGGTCTGTACTGCCTTTGAGGGGAGTCTTCCTGCAGCCCCTGCCTGCCTAAGCCTGTGAGGCTCCCTTCATGGTATTCTCATAGACAGAAGTCACTGTAATGAACAATATAAACTGGTGGTCCTGCCAAGGCAGATTTGGGGGATTTCTCTAAGGATTCCAGGACTCTTCATGAGACACAAAAAGAAGTTCCTTACTGAGTGACTAACAACAGGGAACAAATCTTTAAGAACTGTGAAACCAAAATTCCAGAAGATACAGCTTGGTAATCACAAGATGACTATGGTGAACTCCACTTGACATTCTGAGTAGGTGGGAACCCCAACTCTACCACTGCGTGTGTGCCTGTGTGTGAGCTACTAACCATTCTTTCCTTAAGCACATCAGTATTCTGGCCCACTCTTAGCTGGTAATATTAAGATTTTTAAAGGGGAATTTAAAATGTATTTAGGGACATTCCAGTGTCCCTAAATAGTTGTGCAGCATTTGACTTTGTTCATATATACTGCACCGGCAGCTATGCCACAGAACATAAAGACTATCTCTGTATTTAAACAATGAAGAGATAATGTGAGTTCAATCCCCATAACCAGGTTAAAAAAAATGTTTAGGCTGAACATTTTACTTAATACTTTACCTTTCACAAGTGTAACACTCGCAGAACTCATTATTTTCTCCAAAGAACCCATCTCCATAATAACAAGAAATTTCTTCTCCAGGTTCAATATCTCTTAGAGCCTTCACACATGCTGTATCTCGACCAGTTGACACAAACTAAAATACAAGTAACTCAGTAAGAAACTCACACCTGAGGCAAAAACAAAATACTTGAAGAATTTTTTTTAATACTTACCTTACAATTAGGTCTGCAATCTGAAAAATGTCCAAAAGATAAAGTCAATTAACTGTTGACAAGATCTGAAACACGAACAATTACAGAAATCTGAAATAAGCTTTCCGTATAACTTTACAACTTCTGATAGGAGTTTAGGTCTCAAGTTCAACTAAAGGAATACTTATTTATTTTAATAAGTTTGTGGGAAAATTTATATTTCAAATTCTCCTTTAAAGGAAGATAAAAGTTTAACTGAGGTTGATGAGGCCATTCTAGCAGTCAGAAGGAATGCCCAACACCAGCGCCAACACTTTGGAAATACAGCTTACCATGGTTTATAAACGCAGCAGGACCCAGCCAGAGTTGAGCACAGTTTTTCCTTGTGGAATACATGACACTGAAGTCGTTTTCTCCATGTCTAAGTAGCATGTTCTCCTCAATTTCTGAAAGTTCGGCAATACAACCCACCAGTAATTCTATTTTGTCATTTCGTTTCCTATTTAAAACATGTGATGTGTTAAAATTACTAGTAATTAAAAATAGTAAGGCTTCTTTTAATAAAACAATCCTGACCAATAAGTATCACAGACAGAAAAGCCCTAGCTGTCTACACTTTTAGTTAGCTCACTTGGATCCCTACCTGGCTATCCCTCTCTTCTTCCTTGGAGCCCCACAGCCTTGCGCCACGGTTACTTGTGTTCCTATCTGATCCCTGCAAGAGAATGGAAACTCAACCAGGACAGGGACTATGCTACCTGTATCTCTGAACCCCCTAGTGTGGTGTGTTTTGCAGGCAGGAAGTACTCAAAGACTTGCGGCATTGAATTAAACTTTCTGACTGCTGGATGAAGCAGGCAGGAACCAGTGGCAGTAAGGGTTATGAGGATCCAGAATTGTGGTGCCACTCTTTAGAGCACACCATCCACTAGGAATGTAATGCAAGCCAAGTTTCCAATCTTAAATTTTCTTTTTCTTTTCTTTGCTTTTTTTTTTTTTTTTTTTGAGACAGAGTCTTACTCTGTCACTGGGCACCAGGCTGGAGTGCAGTGGTACGATCTCGGCTTACTGCAACCTCTGCCTCCAGGGTTTAAGCAATTCTCCTGCCTCAGCCTCCCAAGTAGCTGGGACTACAGGCGCACACCACCATGTCCAGCTAATTTTTGTATTTTAGTAGAAACAGGGTTTCACTATGTTGGTCAGGATGGTCTCAATCTCTTGACCTCGTCATCTGCCCACCTCGGTCTTCCAAAATTCCTGGGATTACAGGCATGAGCCACACCGTGCCCGGCCCCAGTCTTAAATATTCTAGTAGCCATATTGAGAAAGTAAAGTGAATACAGGTGAAATTACTTTAAAAATATATTTTAATTCAATATCCAAAATACGATTTTAGTAGGTAATAAACAAAAGAACTACTAATGGGAATAAAATTTAATATGAAATCTGATGGGCATAGCACACTTACAGTGCTTCTCAATACAGACTAGCCACATTTCAAGGACTCAAGGACTCAAGGGCTGGTGGCTACTGTACTGGACAGTACAGCTCTAGAACCCTAGCTCTCAAACCTACACACCTATCTGCAACACAGGGAGCCACATCATCCAACTAGAAGCTCAATATAGGCTGAGGTAAACAAAGTACACTAATGCACACACACTCACTCCAGAAGCCTGGCAATAAGGTTCAATTTTCAGATACCTGACCCCTAAAATTTTTGCCATAAGAAGTATAGGAGGGTGGGTACATGAGCAGCTACGTTTTTCCTGGGAGATGACATAGGCAACAGGTATGACAGGAAAGAAGATACAGTAGTATATTCTCTTTCCTCTGTAACTATGATCCCTCTTAGCTGGGCTCAAAACTCTTGACTTTTTTGAGTCAGTCTTACTCTATTGCCCAGGCTGGAGTGCAGTAGAGTGATCTTGGCTGTAGCCTCTGTCTCCTGGGTTCAAGTGATTCTCCTGCCTCAGCCACCCAAGTAGCTCGGACTACAGGTGTGCATCACCATGCCCAGCTAATTTTTGTGTTTTTAGTAGAGATGGGGTTTCACCATGTTGGCCAGGCTGGTCTCGAACTCCTGACCTCAAGTGATCTGCCTGCCTTGGCCTTTCAAAGTGCTGGCATTACAGGCATGAGCCAACACCCCCTGCCAACTCTACTATTTTTACTGAAGCTGGCATATATATATATATATATATATATATATATATATATGTATTTTTAAGCAACTAATGCTTTAGGGAGGTTTCCACCCATAAAACTAGTATCATTAACACTTTACCTCCAACCTTTCTTCTAGGCCAGTAAAAGACTGTGGAAGCTAGGTTATTTAATAATGGTATCCACAATCCTTCAGCAATCACATCACTGGGCAGGCATTCAGACTCAATAAAGGGAAAATGAAAAGCAATTTGGCCCAGTGACGGAATTTGGTTTCGAGACTTCTACTTTCCCCATTCTGACTCCAGTTGATGGGCCAAGGCAACGGCACTGCATCAGCTACTTCAGGGTAGATTCTGACTTCATTCCTTACCATGAATATCTTAGTACTTTAACAATAATTTAAAAGAGAACTTTAAATAAAATTAAGGGTTTATACTAGTAGAATAGTTACCACTCTTTTGTTGCAACTATTTTGGCTCCATTTTGTTCTGATGAGTATCTATTGCATGGCAATATTTCAAATCCACTGTCAGTTGCAAACATTCGCAAATAAATAAATACCTAAAACAGGAAAAAAAATTGGTAATGACTTTAAATAGTTTACCCTGCTAGACTTTCTCAGAATTATAAAAGCAAACCACATGCAATGATGAGAATGAAATTTAAGATCTAGCCTGGACAACAAAGCAAGACCCAGTCTCTATAAAAAATATTAGCCAAGCATGGTGGCATGCACCTGTAGTGACAGCTACTTGGGAGGCTAAGAGGAAGGATCACTTGAGCCCAAGAGATGGAAGCTGCAGTGACCCATAATCAGGTCACTGCACTCCAGCCTGTGAGACAGAGCAAGACTCTGCCTCTAAAAAAATCAATACAATAAACGAGAAAAGTAAGATTATTCAGGCCCGTCGTGGTGGCTCATGCCTGTAATCCTAGCACTTGGGGAGGCCGAGGTGGGTGGATCACAAGGTCAAGAGTTTGAGACCAGTCTGGCCAAGACGGTGAAATCCTGTCTCTACTAAAAATACAAAAATTAGCCAGGCATGGTGGTGGGCACCTATAATCCCAGCTACTTGGGAGGCTGAGGCAGGAGAATTGCTTGATCCCAGGAGGCAGAGGCTGCAGTGAGCCAAGATCACGCCACTGCACTCCAGCCTGAGCGTCAGAGCAAGACTCTGTCTCAAAAAAAGTAAGATCATTAAGTAACAACTAATGTTACTAAAGAGTTTCAAATTTCACAATTTTTCTGATTTTGCAATATTTGCATTACAGTAACTAGCTGAACACACCTCTAACCAAAAAATGATAATCTTCCCATGGGCATTTCCTTTGAGTGTCATGTCAGTGTTCAAAAAGTTTCATATTTTGGAGCATTTCAAATTTTGGGGTTAAGGGTACTCGTTCTGTATGACTACCTAGTAGGTTGTTTTTCTAAATGCTCACAATGAATTTCACTTCTATATGACAAAGTTTTCTCTCTTTTTTGGTTTTAGAGACAGGGTCTTGCTCTGTCTCCCAGGGCTGGAGTGCACTGGCATGATCATAGCTCAGTGCAGCCTCTGACTCCTGGGCACGAGCAATCCTTCTGGCTCAGCCTCCTGAGTAGCTGGTACGACAAAGGTATACACCACCATGACTGGCTAATTTTTTTTTTAATTCTTATTTTTTTTAGAGATAGTCTTGCTATGTTGCCCAGGCTGGTCTCGAACTCCTGGTCTCAAAGCAACATTCCCGCCTTAGCCTCCCAAAGTGCTGGGATTACAGCCACTGAGCCTGGCCCAGTTTTCTCTTTGGACTGTCATCCAAATGACTGTGTTACAAGATCTTCAGACTGATTAATTTTATGAAAAATTTAAAATTTCATTATTAACTAACATTTAGGGTTTTAGTTTACTTCACCATTCTTATCCAAATAGGTTAACAGCATCAGTTTAATAAACTTACATGTTCTTTGAATAATTTCTCCTGCATTTTATTCTTGTTGAGAAAATAGTGCCGTGCCCATTCGCCTGAAGTCAAACATTTGAAGGCTTTCTCTAAGTGTTCATCTTTCTTAAAACGTTCAATTACTTCCTTTAGTTCTTCTTGCCTTCCTTTAATAGGCCGAAATCTGCAAGAAATCAAAACAATAGGTTATTTGCCACAATCCTTGGGCCACTGATCCATCATAAGAGATCTTGAGAAAGAGCTAATACCCTAAAGACAGCCATGGTTACCAGAGCAAAGATCTAACAGAAGAGATCAACAATCAATAGCCTTGATTACTACTATTCAAGTAATACTGATCACCTGGATATGTAACTTCTCTTTTTTCAATCTGTTGTTTTAATATTTTTACTTCCCTGTTATTAACTGTGAGGTGAGCAGATGATTCAAACAAAAGCTGTCTGATTCACACTTAATACTAGCTGTCAACTTTGGGAGGTACAAAAGCAAAGATCTAGAATATAGCACATCTAACTGAGAGTTAGAATGACAAGAATCTTCTTAAAACATGCAAAATCAAGCTGAAAGAGTACCAAGCAATGAATTTCAGAAGTATGATGATGCAAACAAAACCATGCCATACACATAAACAATCTTTATGTACACAGTTAGAAAAAATCTCAAACTAAGTATTCCAACAGGTTTTCAAACACAACTTGATGGTTTTAACCACCCATGTCAAATTCATCTTTGGTAACTGCATTCAGAGACAAAAAGAGTGCAAGAAGTTTAACTCTGGTGGTGAAACTGCTATACTGGTAATGTAGGAAAACTGATGGGGTAGAGTTTTTTTGAGACAGAGTCTCACTCTGTGGCCTAAGCCTGGAGTGCAGTGGTGTGATTTCGGTTCACTGCAACCTCTGCCTCCCAGGTTCAAGTGATTCTCCTGCCTCAGCCTCCCATGTAGCTGGGATTACAGGTGTGCACCACCACGCCCAGCTAATTTTTGTATTTTCAGCAGAGACCATGTTGGTCAGGCTGGTCTTGACCTCCTGAACTCAAGTGGTCTGCCCGCCTCAGCCTCCCAAAGTGCTGGGATTACAGGCGTGAGCCACTGTGCCCGGTCTGCTAGGGTAGCATTTAAAAGCATTCTACTACAGAATCAGCTATAATGATGACTTCAGAATATCACACTATTAGGTCTGTATTAACGCACGACACAATCATGGTCCAAGCAAGACAAATTTGTGAACCCCTCATTCTAAAGCTGTGTTTTCAGTAAAACATGTGTACTATAAAGTTACTCACATCTTAATTTCAAATTTTCTTTTCATGTCAATTTCATTAGGCTAATTCTCCCAAATAAAATTTTTATTGAAAAAACAACAACAACAAAATATCCAACAGAAAAAAGAAATTACAGATTGCCGTTCAAATAAAATACATTAAGAAAAAATATGAGTGGTTCAGGAGAAAAAAGTCTTTATGTGTCCTAGTCTAACATTTAAAATTGTACATTTCATAAACCTGAATATACTAAAATTGAGGTAAGATCTAGTACAAACTCCAGCAAAGGAAGCATTTGGCAGAAATTTTTTTCCTAGAGAAGCTATCACGCATGTATTCACAGTATTTCATTAAGATTTCAAGCCACAGTATTTCATCAAGGATTATTTATCAGGTGCTGTGTTGTATATACAGCGGGATATGAAGTGCTATGGTGAAAAATACAAGAGAAGACATGGCCACTGTTCTTAAATGAAAAATTTAATTGGGACTAAAAGACATATATATGCATCAAACAGTTAAGCCATCGATAAGCAAATGCATGTTAATATGCTAAAAACTACATTGCTATAGCACCTAAAAGTATGGAAGTTATAACTAGGGTGTAAAATGTATGTGGGAAAGGTTTAGGAAAAGCACATTACAGGGAAGAATCAAAAGGAAGAGTGAGGGGAAGTATAGGTATAAGATCTTAATAAGGCTGGATTCAAATCGTTGACCAGGGTCAGCTAGTTAGCAATAAGAAAGTTAAGTACTACAATCAGGAAGAGGGAAGACATGAGGTCCAGAATAGGTATAATACTGTTTACTGGACAGGATCACTGGAAGACTTCAGGTGTACTAATGCATACTGATACTATCAGGAACTTACTAGCTATAGACTCTAGTTTCAGTAATCCTGAATTCTCACAACTATTAGCAGAACCATCTGAGAGTTCAAACACATCCTAGAGATAATAATACTGAAGAAATGAACGGGGCCCTATTTTCTATTTTCAATCAATTGGTATATAAGCCTTTACAGACAGACGAATGCAAGCCCTTTAAACAATTCAGAATGTCTTACTAGGCTGTCAACATATGGTGTCAGAGAAACCACCATTAAAATAAAGATTTGCAGAATTGGGAAAGCATTCAAACACCCATACTAAACTACCTGTAGCCATCACAATTGATTCTGTCAAGATACAATCTCTAAGAAATCCATTCTAAACCATTCTTGCTGCAATCCAACACTACATGGTTATCTGCGTATGAAGGATAGATAAGACAACAAAGCAGCTCTTAGCTAAGGCACGACCCATCAAGCAATATGAAATATGAAACGGTGGGAAACAGATAACCCATGTTTTATGTGGCAATCAGAAAAGCAAGAGTTCATTTTAAGGAAATGCAATAAATTATCCATGCCGTTAAATGACAGGGCTACAAATGACAGAAAGAGCCAAGCTATCTTTACACATTCAATGTGAAAGTGACCAATGGGAACATTATTGCAAAATATTAAGGCAAGTCAGGGACAAATTCACCTAAAGCTCTTAAGACTAATACACAAAAAAGTTACAGACTTGGAATGAACCTTGGCTATATTTAATAGGCTTTATGTGTGTTCTATGCTTTCTGAAACAAGTTCATTCCTACCTAAAAATGCTTTCAGGTATCCTTAGTTTTGTTTACTTTTTATTCATAATGCCAAACAATTTATATGCTAAAACCAACACAAAATAGTCAAGTCTTGACTTAGTATTCTGCCTTCTACCTTCCCTGTGTTGACTTCTGTTTCTGCTTTCCTGACTTTATTGCCTCAAGCATAAATAAAATCCCTGAAACTATTCCTTGTTATCCATAGCAAGAACCTCTATTTCACTTAAAATGTAAGTTGCTGTCCCAAAAGTGCTAAAACTTACTGTCAAAGTTGCCTGCTACGGGCATGAAATGACAGTGAGGAAAGGAGGAAGAAAATGGTTATGGGTGCAGATAGGCAGGAGATGAGACAGTTGTGTTTTTTTTTTTTTTGAGACGGAGTTTTGCTCTTGTTACCCAGGCTGGAGTGCAATGGCGCGATCTCGGCTCACTGCAACCTCCGCCTCCTGGTTTCAGGAAATTCTCCTGCCTCAGCCTCCTGAGTAGCTGGGATTACAGGCAAGTGTCACCATGCCCAGCTAATTTTTTGTATTTTTAGTAGAGACGAGGTTTCACCATGTTGACCAGGATGGTCTCGATCTGTTGACCTCGTGATCCACCTGCCTCGGCCTCCCAAAGTGCTGGGATTACAGGCGTGAGCCACCGCGCCCGGCCGAGACAGTTGTTTTAAATAATCCTACAGAAGTATATAAAAGTCAGCTGGCTGACAGTCCAAATCAAATCCCATTATAACAAATACTGTGGAAAATAAAAATTAAGACTGTTACACCTCCTAGGGCCAGTGCAAAGGCACTGAGAACCTTAGGGGGATTTTTTTTTCCTATTATTGAAAAGAAAAATACATTCTCTCATCAACTATAATCACTCTAATCTCCCAAACAAACTGCATAAAACTATCCTTCTACTGTGGCACTTTATTAAAGGCCATATAATTTACAACTGCCCTTTTGTTCCACAAATGAGGAAAATTAAGGCCCAAGAAAGCTAAGTAGATTGCCTATGACTTAGGGCTAATGAATGGAAGACCTGGGATTTACCCTGGCCTTTCTCAGTCCTGTTCTATGACTTGGCTCAGGAGAGCCTTCCTTGCATTGTTTCACAGTTAGAAGAGGATTTGACTTGGTTTGCTATTAAGCGTCAGCACTGGGTCCAGCAAGAGAGAGCTCTAGCTTGTATACTGACAATAGAGTGGAGGGGATTAACAGAAACGTGAATTTCAAAATTTAGTATTTGGGTGGGGGGTGGGTGGCAAGGGAGGCAAGAAAAACAGGTATTTGGCATTTCCAGATCAATATGCCCCCTCCTCCCTCCCTCAATGAAAATGTGCTACTTTAAATCAACCAAACATATCCATTTTTCTCTTCTTACACTTCTGATCAATGGGTGGTATAAGAAAAGTAAAAATGTCATTTACAATTGGTTATGATTAAAGGGGCAGGAAAAAAAACATATGAATTCACACTCCCACACACCTGTTCCCCACTCTTTCCAGAGACTCACTTCCCAGGTTTTCTTGCTATTTGGTTTTTCTGTCTCCCCACTGTGCAGTGAAGAAAAGCTGTAGACTGTATTAGCTGTGCTACTGTGCCCTTCATTAGCATGCACAATCAAGAGCTGACTGGAGGGGTGGGGAAGAGGAAGAGGGACAGAAAAAAGGGAGACAGGGAAGGAGAGAGGAAGAGAGAAAAATGCTCAAATATTTAAGATATAAAATAAAATCATGAGGCAACATAGTGAACACATTTCCCCCTCCGAAGAAAGTTTAGCTGCAAATTGACAGTTTGTAGACACTGAGCGAGGAGTCACACAACAATAGCTCTTCATTCCTTCTTGACCTGAAAATAAACGAGAACCAAAAACATACCTGGCTGAGTCCTGCAATCAGTGCTCAGCTAATCACATGGAGTGACTCCTGATCTTTTGATGAATGATTTCTCTTAAAATCATCCTGTTATGAAGTACAAGTGTTTTTTTTAAAAAACTGTATCAAACTACTTTAAAAGGTTTGTAAAATGTTCTGAAACTCATATTTATGCTGACACTTCAAATTAATTAGCATACAAGAACATTTCAAAAGGCTAGAACAGGTTAGTATCTCATTGTTTATAACACACACTACCTACCTCACAGGGTTGTTGTGAGAAAAACTGTCAGATTTTGAAAAATGCCTTGAGCTCCTCGAAGGAAAGGCGCTATATAAATGCAAAAACAAACAACAAAAATAAAAAGCTATTTGTATAATTTGTACTTGTAACTTCTAAACAGACTTACAATATTCGTTGTTGCAAAAATCTTTAAAACTCTGTGATATTTAAGAACTTTAAGATGCCACAGGTAGGCTCAGCGGGATAAAAGCCATGCTGCTGAAATTCTTTGCTTCCCACAGAATTCATCTTACCATTAAGTTAGAAGGTTTGAAAACATTCTTTACGTATTCTGGTCAAGTACTTAATTTTAAAGTGATATTTAAAGTGATTTATACATTCGTATCCAATAGTGGATATGAATAATCAAATACATATTTAAGTGAAATAAAAATTAGATGGTTACTGGAGAAAAGTGAGTAAGGACCATACAGACTGACATTCTGATTAGAAAAATCAAGAAAAGTTCCAAAGAGAAACTCAGTGCCCTTGAGGTGACTTCCCTGATGTTTAAATGCTGTCTCCTGCTCAGCTTACTGCTGGCCCGAGTCTCCCTCAAGCCTCATGATACCGTGAAATCTCAGGGTCATGCAGCCTAAAAAAGGGGACATTACTGAAAGCATGGATCCCTTTGTTACAATATCCTGCTCCCACTCCATTTAAAAACCAGAGCTATAACCAACAACTCTTTTTTTCTCGTTAAAAAGAAAAATTTAGGTTTCATAATTGACAAAACTCAAGTCCAAATTTCTCCCAATAAACTGAAATTAGCATTTTGTTTATACTATTTTTAAGTATTCACACTACAACTCGTTTGTTAGTAAATATAGGGATATATTAAGATTAAAACCTATGGCTGGGGCTGGTGGCTCACACCTGTAATCCCAGCACTTTGGGAAGCCGAGGCGGTTGGATCATGAGGTCAGGAGTTAGAGACTAGCCTGACCATCATGGTGAAACCCTGTCTCTACTAAAAATACAAAAATTAGCCGGGCATGGTGGCTCACACCCACAGTCCCAGCTATTCAGGAGGCTGAGGCAGGAGAATTGCTTGAACCTAGGAGGCGGAGGTTGCAGCGAGCCAAGATTGCACCACTGCACTCCAGCCTGGGCGACAGAGCAAGACTCTGTCTCAATAAAACAAACAAACAAAAACCCTATGCACTCAAAATATAGCCAGTTTTGGAAATTCTCAAATCATTAAACTTCTACTGTTTCTAAACATTCTTCCTGTTGGTAGACTGAAAGAAGTGGAAGGCAGGCAAAAGAGTATAAAAAGAAACTAAAAAGTGACAAATTATAGATGCATAAACATGAACAAGAGCAACTATACAAGAAACAGGCAGAGAGCTTAGAAAATTAAAATCCAAGAGCAGTATATCTTCTGGTTACTTTTTTTAAACTCCAAAGAGAGAGAAGTCCATAAGCCATTAATTGAAGAAGTGTTTGTTGGCTATTTACTACCCTAATAAACCACTATCAGTTCTCTTTATTTTGTAAAGTCACATTCTGGTAAAGTCTTGCTCAAAAGATGAAGAGCCAGAAGGGATAGTTTTATTTTCAAGTACATTCACTAACGTTAAATGAAAATGTATACCTTACACCAAGATTAATAAGCTCATTAATAAAATTTCTCTGTTCCCAAATATCAGTGTACACAAGAGCATAACAACAAACATAAATGGAACACCTGGTGGGAAGAGGACAGGACGTCACCTGCACTGCCACACCGGCCTGAAGTGCTGGCACTGCTACAACCCAGCCTGCTCTAACCGGGGCAGTAGGATCGTCTGTACCTCCACAGGTTATTTTAGAAACTGTATGAGTATAATTAAATGTTGCACTAAAAAACATTTAAAAAAAGTTTTCTTCTGCAACTTTAACCAGTTTTAATTTTAGATGCTTCAATTTCTAAGGGGAAAAATCTTATGTACTGGATGCATTTTAATTAGGAGTCCTCAGAGTAATGTCTTGAGTTCTAAAAATATTTGTGTGGTAATCCTGAAGTTTACATTTTATGACTAAATGGTTTTACGTGAGCCCTAGAAAACTCCTACTAAGGTATTTTTATCCATTTACCACATCAGAATGAAACTCCGAGGCCAGATGGTTTAGAACCTAGCTATTCCAACTGTTGTCTGGGAGCTTGTTAGAAATGCTGCATCTCAGGCCCCACCCCAAAGCTACTGAATCAGAACCTGCATTTCAATAAATTTCCAGGTGACTCTCATGTAAACTTATTTTGAGAAGCAGTGGTATAGGAGGACTTTTATAGAAAATTTGAGTACTTCCTTTTTTTGTCTTTTGATATAGGCTTTCACTCTGTGGCCCAGGCTGGACTGCAGTGGCATGAACACAGCTCATTGTAGGCTTGAGCAACTGGGCTCAAGTGATCCTCCCACCCTGGCCTCTTAGTGCTGGGATGACAGGCGTGAGCCACTGCAGCAGAAAACTGGAGTATTTACTATTGCAAATGCCAGTAAAGGGCAGCCTTCTGGAATACAGCACAGGGGTTTTAGAGTACATGAAGTTCTGTCATAAGCCACTAAAACTTTCGTTGTAATTTTGATGTAACACTTTCTAAAATGTTTTATATGCTTCCATATCTTGGTAATAAGGTATAATCAACATAACTTTCTTGATGACCCAAAGTCAAGATTATGGGCCTTTGTGGTGACATTCTGAATGCTACTAGACTATTGTGTCAAAGAGTGATTCATTCACACGTTCACATTTCTTAACTCAGCAAAAAAAAAAAAAAAATGAAGAAGAGAAACGCTGGGGGTGCTATAGGTTGACAAATATTACCAGCATCTTCTAGGAAAACAATGAGCACTGGTCTCATGTTCAATGAGCAAAAAAAGAAAAGAAAAATGGACTTAACGGAAATTAGTTGGTTTTTTTTTTTTTTTTTTTTTTTTTTGAGTAGAGTTTTACTCTGTCACCCAGGCTGGAATGCAGTGGTGCGATCCTGGCTCACTGCAACTTCCACCTCCTGGGTTCAAGGAATTCTCCTGCCTCAGCCTCCTGAGTAGCTGGGACTACAGGCACACACCACCATGCCCAATTTTTTGTATTTTTAGTAAAGATAGGGTTTCATCTCTATCAACAATACAGGTCTCAAACTCCTGACCTCAGGTGATCCACCTGCCTCGGCCTCCCAAAGTGCTAGGATTACAGGCGTGAGCCAATGCACCTGGCCTGGGTGGTCTTAACCAATCAGGGCATCCAATGGCAGTCATTTAGCCAGGAAATGTTTAAATAATCTCCCGATTCGATTCCAGTATTTCACACTTCATTTTAGTGAGTAAAGATATATGACAGAAAATTTTATGGCTGGCTGCAGTAACTCATGCCTGTAATCCCAGCACTTTGAGAGGCTGAGGCGGTCAGATCACCTAAAGTCAGGAGTTCAAGACCAGCCTGGTCAACATGGTGAAACCTTATTTACACTAAAAATACAAAAATTAGCTAGGTGTGGTGGTGTACACCTATAATCCCAGCTACTCAGGAGGCTGAGGCAGAATTACTTGAACCCATAAGGCGGAGGGTGTAGTGAGCTGAGATCACGCCACTGCACTCCAGCCTGGGTAACAAGAGCGAAACTCCGTCTCAAAAAAAAAAAAAAGAAAAATTTTATTGAAAAAAAAACGTGTTTTTACCTGAATTACTTCTTTTAGACTTAAGAATATAATTGATAAATGAAACATAGAGTATCTTAATTCTAGCAACAGATAAAATTAAAAGGGGGGCAATAGGACACAAGACTTTTCTCCAATTACCTGTACTCACCAATTCCTACCTCTCCCAACCACTGATCGGTGACTACCTACCTGGGTATCAAGTTTCCCCAGGGTTGCCACTGAAATCGGAACTACGTAACCCCAGTCCAGGTGTAATGGAGATGAAAGTGATGGGCCAGAACTAGCTCTATCTTCTAAATCCCTGCTGTGACGCTTTCCCACCAGACTCAAAAATCCTTTGCCATAGAAGTTAAAAGATAAAGCAAAGTTGCAAAGTTCTGAACTCCTGTTTGGTGGCAGAAACACTTGTGAAATGATCTAGTGGTCTTTTTTCAGGGAGAAATGATATTTAAGAGAATTAAAGAGAGACCTCAGCTGTTAAAAGATGACAGATTTATGATGTAATGTTTTTTATATATAGATATTTGGTAATCAAACACTTACACATCCATTTTCTTACCTGCATACTGAATATAAACATGTCTTTATTCACTCTTACTTACAATGATTAGCTGAACCCTAAAGATTACACATGACAAAATTCCCCATCTATACAGAGATAATGTGTAAGAGAACAGTCTATAATAAAATCATGAGAAAAAGGGATGTAACCTACTTTAAGTGAGAAATAATCATACATTTTCAAGGCTTTACAGGATGCTTGTCAGATTTTTCTTTCCGTTAAGATAACTGTCATCAACTTTTTTTTTTTTTTTTGAGATGGAGTTTTGCTCTTGTTACCCAGGCTGAAGTGCAACGGCACGATCTTGGCTCACTGCAACCTCTGCCTCCCGGGTTCAAGTGATTCTCCTGCTTCAGCCTTCCAAGTAGCCGGGATTGGCCAGGCGTGGTGGCTCACGCCTGTAATCCCAGAACTTTAGGAGGCCGAGGGGCATATCATGAGGTCAAGAGACAGAGACCAAGTAGGTGGGATTACAGGCATGCACCACCACACTCGGTTAATTTTTTTTGTACTTTTAGTAGAGACAGGTTGGTCACACTGGTCTCAAACTCCTGACTTCAGGTGATCCACGCACCTCGGCCTTTCAAAGTGTGGGGATTACAGGCGTGAGCCACTGTGCCTGGCATCATCAACTTTTAAAATAGAACACAAGGATGCTCCTCCAGCTTTACATGTTATTAGAAATGTTCCGAGGTAAAATAAGAACACAGAGTTAGAACTGACAAGATTCCTGGAGTCTTGTTCTCTGTTTCTCTTGGCTCATATACAGAAAACCCTTCCACCACAAAGGACTTTCCTTTAGTGTCATTTTAAATTTTGAGCAAAAGTAAAATTAGCCATCTACGTTCTTGAATTTAGTATCATCTGTCCCATTCAGGATAAAGACTTAAAATTACCTAGTATTCATTTTGTGTGTTTGAAAACCTAAATAGGGATCAAGAACCAAACTGGTTGCTAGGTCATCATTTTCACAGAGTTCCTTGGCGGACATTCCAGAAGATGGTACATAACGACTCTGTCCTTCAAATCCCGAGTTACCATTACCTGTGAAAAGCAAAAGAAAAGAAAAATTACTCAAATTGAAAACTACTTAAATCTGTCTTAAAATCTTTAGCTTCACTGCCCATTCAAGCTGGAAATAAAGAACTGAAAAATCAATCAGTTTTAGTAATTAAGAATTTAATAACTTTTACATAAGACAGAAAACCAAATGCAGTAAACCATCTTCATTACTAAGAACATTTTGGTTAGCAGGTAGTAACAGCAGGTTCCCAAGAATGAGGTCTGGGTAGCTGTGAGAATTTGGTTCAAATGCTTGACTCTCCCCCACCTCCTACTCTCCTCCAAGGAACACTGAGAAACCGGATGGGAGGATGTTCACTATTTTAACAAGACAGTACACAGGGCCACTACAGATAGGACTGGGGTGAAAAGAAAACAGGAACACAAGATAGTTTCTGCAAGAAGCGGCAGAACTCCAGATCTCAAGTATCAAAAGGAATCTCATGGAGTTAAGTTCAGCTTCCTGCTTTTGGGCAGGTGAATGATTATTATCCTCACTTTGCAGGCAACTGAGGCCCAGACAATAAGAAACTTACCCACAATTCCAGAGCTAGGTAGCAGAAGTGGGAAAAGAAGTAGAGAGATGACAGACCTATTTCTAACTGACCTCTGTTTGAAGCAATTTTTAAGGAACAGATTAAAAATATCGACTGAAATATATAACTGAAATAATTGGGTTTAACTGTGGAAGAAAAGCAGTGTAAAGAATGAAACAAAGGCCAAGTTTATATGAAGCTTCATCAGAGCTGATTAAGTTTGATGTATATGCCATTGACAGTCCTCCCATGAAGTTAGCAGTTTACGGAAGACAACAGCAATGTCAATTTCAGGCTTTCAAAACCAAAATGGGAAGAATGAAACATAAGAGTTTAACCTTTCCATCCACTCTTTCACAGAACAAATACTTAAATGTAAGTTCCTGCCAAGGGCAGACATATGATTTTGCAATCAAATTATTTGCATGTAGGTATGTGAAAAGCTATCAAGTTGTTAAATTTTGTCTAACAGTGTAATAGCTTTATTGAAATACAATTCACATACTACTCACTTTTTTTTTTGATGACAGGGTCTTGCTCTGCCACCCAGCCTGTAGTGCAGTGGCATAATCACCACTCACTGAAGCCGTGAACTCCTGGGCTCAAGGAATCATCCTGCCTCAGCCTCCCTAGCAGCTGGAACCACAGGCATACATTAGCACGCCTGGTTAATTTTTGTAAAACTCGGGTCTCATCATATTGTCCAGGCTGGTCTCGAACTCCTGGGTTCAAGCCATCCTCCTGCCTCAGCCTCACAAACTGCTGGGATTACAGGTGTGAGCCACCATGCCCAGTCTTCTTTATTTCACACAAGCATTTACAGGTATAAATTTCCCTCTAAACCACTGCTTTGGGCTGTATCCTGTAAGTTTTGGTATATTTATCTTTCTTTTCATTCACCTCAGAATGTTTTCTGATTTCCTTTTAGATTTCTTCTTTGACCCACTGATTATTTAGAAGTGTGTTGTTTCATTTCTATGTATTTGTGAAATTCCCAAATTTCCTTGTTATTAATTTCTAATTTTCCTCCATTGTGGTCAGAGAACATACCTTATAGGATTTCAATCCTTTTACGTTTATTGAGGCTTGTTATATAGTCTATCCTAGAAAATGTTCCACTTGCACTTGAGATGAATGTGTATTCTGATGAGATTCTATAGATACCTGTTAGGTCTAACTGGTTTTCAGTGTTAAGCTGTTCTATCCATTATTAAAAGTGGCATATCAAAGTCCCCAAACTATTACAGAATTGTCAATTTTTCCCTTCAATTTTGTTAGTTTTTGCTTCTTGTATCTTAAGGCTCTGCTGCTAGTAAAGTCACCTCATTGTATCTGAGATGGAGCACTGCTCTGTGCTCTCCCATTACTCTTCATTGCTGTCTTTCTGTACCATTCTTGCCCAGTAACATTCAACGCAACGCTACGTCATCTTCACGCTCTGGGTTTTCCCAATCTAGCTCTCTGTATTTATCCACGCTTGGTAAAGTGTAACCAACATTAATGGCCATTTTCTAAACTCTTTTATATTTTTTTAGGACAGAGTCTCACTTTGTTGCCCATGCTGGAGTGCAGTGGTGTGATCTTGGCTCACTGCAACCTCTAACTCCTGGGATCAAGTGATCCTTCCGACCTTAGCCTCTCAAGTAGCTGGGACCACAGGCATATAACCACCATGCCCAGCTAATTTTTTTGTAGACACAGTATTTTTTGTAGACACGGGGTTTCACCATGTTGCCCAGGCTGGTCTCAAACACCTGGACTCAAGTGATGCACGTGCCTCAGCCTCCCAAACTGCCCAGAGTACGAGTGCCAACTACCGCCCCAGCTACATTTTCTAAATTCTTGTGTATCTATAACAATTCAACTAATTAAAATTGTTTTGCACTATGATACACAAAAGCAGGCCAACAGTGATTTGCTAAAAAGCTTAAGATACGCCTAGTTTACTGACCAGAATGAATACACACTGAGGTGGTCATTACATTTCTCAATTCTTCAGGTTCACACTAACTGAGAAGTGAGAGAGGGTGAGGGTGCGTGCTGACAGCAACCTCAGGGCTGAGTAGTGTCCACGACTCATTCGGTTTTGGCTCTTCCTACTCTTGTCCCAAGCAGGAATTCGGTCTGGTTTTCTATAGCAACAGTGACCTGATCTGAAATGGAAAGGTTAAGAGTAGCCTGGGCCCAGTGCGTCACATAAACCCCTAAAAGGTAAGAAGGAAATCAATCAGAACTGCTGCAATCTGAAACTAGAGAAAACCCCAGGCTAAGAAAGCAGGCCAATGACAATTTGAATTAAGGATATTCAAAAGTGTCTAGACTGTTAGAAAAAGAAGAAACTGAAAAGCTGTCCTCTTTAACATGACATACATTTGGTCACAAAGCTGCCTAGTTAGGTACACGCTTGTTCTCAATTATTTTACTACTTTTAGAGGAACTACGGAACATATCAAACTCACAGTTTCCTGAACTCTCAAAAAGCAGCCTCTTTCTCACCAACAGGTATAAAGGAAATAAAGTAACTTATCAGCAGTGTTTCACTGTCAGGATGAACAACTGTTGACCCTGTATGAATAGAATAAATTGCTATGATTTCCAAAACTGCCCTAAGGCAGTCAGTTCTATCCATCCTCCATTCTACTATGTCAATTAGAGTTGGCTTCATTATTCATATTATTCCATGAAACATTTGTGGAAATTAGCAAAGAAGTATATACCTATACTTACATCTATTAAAAAAATACAGCTTAACCTGTAAGAAGTTCAGTTAAAAATTTAAAAATTTAGTAAGACTTAACCATTCAGGTATAAGCTCTACAAAATATAAAAGTAATAGAAAAGCATGATTAAAATAATTATATGAAGTATTAAACTCGAGTTTTATATATTGTTTGATGAGAGTAAAAACTGATACAACTTTGAGAGTAAAAGAACTATACTGTTAATTATGAAAATGCAGAAAATTATTTTGAAGAAAACAGAATACAAATTACAAATTGGAAAGAATTACTGCCCCGTAGCATAATCAGAACATTGATGGTTGAACTGTGTACATACATCTGCTCGACCTCCTCTCGACTGCATTTTTGCCAGCCTTCAGGGTGTCCTTCCCCGCGTGCTGTAATTTTGATTGATTCTGCTGATGGTCATTAGACAACTTGCCTCCATTTCTCCTGCCATTCACCACCATGTTCTTGGATTCTCCCAACCACTTCATACCCACAGACAGCCTGACCCAGGTGCATTTAGTCACTCTCTTCAAATAGCTCAGAGAAGAATTTCAATGTTCTCTCCTGACAGAAAAAAATATGAAAAACAAAACAAAATGGGGAGGTAAATACATGAGAGATCATGCTAAACAGACCCTTGAGAAAGATACTTAATATTAAAAGGACAGTCATTCACAGCATAATGATGTTTTGGTCAATGACAGACCACAAAAACAATGGTGGTTCCATAAGATTATTACAGAGCTGGACATACACTTCATAAAATTCACATTGCCTAGTATTTACTATATTATACTTTTTATTGTTACTTTAGAGTCTACTACTTTTTTTTAAAGTTAACTATAAAGCAGCCCCAGGCAGGTTAATCAAGATATATTCCAGAGGAAGGCACTGTTACCACAGGAGATGACAGTTCCATGCATGTTACTGCCCCTGAAGATGTTCCAGTGGGACAAGATGTAGAGGGATAAGACAGTGACATGGATAATCCGGACTCTGTGTGGGCTGAGGCTAATGTGTGTGACTGTGTCTCAGTTTTTAACAAGAAAGTTAAAAAATTAAAAGTAGAAAAAAAATTATAGAATAAAGATACTTGGAATACAGCTGGGCATGGTGGTTCATGCCTGTAATCCCAGCACTGTGGGAGGCTGTGGCAGGAGGACTGCTTGAGCCCAGGTGTTGAGACCAGCCTGGGTAACATGGCAAGAATCTGCCTCTACAGAAAATAAAAAGGTTAGCCAGGCATAGCAGTGTGAGCCTGTGGTTCCAGCCACTTGAGAGGCTGAGATGGGAAGTCAAGCCTGCAGTGAAGCCCTGACTGCAACACTGCACTCAAGCCCTGACTGCAACACTGCACTCCAGCCTGGGCGACAGATCAACCCTGTCTCCCAAAAAAGAAAGGAAAAGAATAAATGTATTTTTGTGTCCTTCTGTCTGTTTATTGAGACAGTTTCATTCTATGGCCCAGGCTGGAATGCAGTGGTGTGATTATGGCTCACTGCAGTCTCAAACTCCAGGGCTCAACGGATCCGCCCACTCAGTCTCCCAAGTAGCTGGGCTACAGGCAGGAGTCACCACATCCAGCTAATTTTAAAACTTTTTTTTTGGTAGACGCAGTCTCACTATGTTGCCCAGGCTGGTCTCAACTTGTGGGCTCAAGCAGTCCTTGAGCCACTGTGCCTAGCTAAGAAAGTATATATATTTGAGACAGGGCCTTGCTCTGTTGCCCAGGCTGGAGTGCAGTGGTGCAATCTCTGCTCACTGCAACTTCCACCTCCCCAGGTTCAAGTGATTCTCCTGCCTCAGCCACCTGAGTAGCTGGGATTACAGGAATGTGCAATCACACATGGCTAATTTTTGTATTTTTAGTAGAGACGGGGTCTTACTATGTTGGCTAGGCTGGTCTCGAACTTCCAACCTCAAGTGATCACCTGCCTTGGCCTCCCTAAGTGCTGGGATCACAGGTGTGAGCCATCTAGTGGGCCAGAATACATTTTTGTATGGCTATACATGTTTATATGTTAAGCTGTTACTATAAAAGAGTCAAAAAGGTTTTTTTTTAAAAATAAAAAAACTTTAAAAGTTACAGAGAGCTAAGTGAATTATTGAAGTGAATTACTGAAGAAAGAAACATTTTAAAATAAATTTAGAGTACAGTGTTCCTCAAGCCTACAGTAGTATACACGTACTCAGTCTATGCAATCATCCACCACTCACTCACTGACTCACCCAGAGCGACTTCAAATCCTGCAAGCTCCATTCATAAAAGTGCCCTTTACAGGTGTACCATTTTAAAATCTTTTATTCTGTATTTTGCTGTATCTTTATGTATATATATGTTTAGATACACAAATAACATTGTGTTACGTGTGACCTCCAGTAGTCGGTACAGTAACATGCTGTACAGGTTAGCAGCCTAGGAGCAACGGCCAGGTATGTCAGCTGTACTATCTAGCTTTGTGTAAGTACACTCTATGACAACTGCATGATGACAACATCACCTCACCTCACGTTTCTAGAATGTGTGCCTGACACACGCTCTATGATGTATACTCTATGATGTCTGTACGATAACAAAATCACCTAACCTCACATTTCTCATAATGTGTAGTATCCCTGTCATTAAGCAATGCATGACTGTAACTTAATAACTGATGTCTCCACTCTTTAAACACAATCTTGGCTCTCCCCAATCATATGATGCTTGCTCTGGTCAGTGCCCTCAGACTGATCAGAATGTAAACTACAGAAGGCAGGGACCATTCTGACTTGTTCCTTGCTTGTGTTTAGAACAGTACTGACAAATAGCAGGTGCTCAACAAATATTTCTTTCGGTAAACAGTAAGAAACATCTTTGCGCCCTGTTGTACTGATATCTAGGTACAGTTCTATAATCTGCTCAAATTACATGTTTTGGTAATGCTCTGAACTGGGTGAGTCAACTACAAGGAAGTGATTATCTCCTCTGTTCTAAGGAAAGCTTAGGAAAAGGCATCTATGCTAGGCTTTGTCCATCACAGTAAGAGACTACTGTTGTGCTCGCTACTCATCACTTACAAACAAAATTCAGCAGAGGGGCAACAGTAAAGAACTTTGCATCTTTTTGTTGTTAGCTTGAATTCACTTCTAGATTTTAAGGGATTAATATTCAAATATCAAAGCAGTGCCCATCTGGAAATGCCCTTATCATTCCTTCACAATGGCAACAAAACTGAGAAGCTACTGTATTTGGTAATATAAGGTTATCCCTTACTATCTGAATTTAGGAACCTAATGATTTGAAGAGTGGGGGATGGTTGTAATTTATATTGACCTTTGGAAATGAGGATATTATACATTACACTCAAGGATGTCCATGATATCACCTCTTTATGGAATTATGCTTTAGTATAAACCAGACTATTAAGATCACCAGTGTAACTCTTTCAATTTGTAAATGAAACTGAGGCCACATGCCTAAAGCCACACAATCCGCCTGCAGCAGACTCATGAGTAGAACCCAGCACTGCTGCTCAACAAATTCTCACACCAGACGAAGGCCAATTTCCTTTCCACAGACACACAGAAAAGCACAAATGATTAATTATTTTGAAGTATTCACAGAAATACATGCCTGGACATACCTTTAATGATACTCAACACAAACAAAACATTAATTTGTACTTGATCTCAGGTCTCTTTCATGTTACAGGAATATCTGTGTGAGTTCACTGGAGGGTAAGATGTGCATGTGAGAAACATGCTTAGGTGAAAGGCAAAACAAAAAAAAAATTCTGATCAGTGCTAAAGACAGCTTTACAATTGTTTTCTAACATGAATTTTTCTTCTAGTTCCCTCACTATTTAAATTTGATTATAGTATTCAACTTTTTTTTTTTTTTTTTTTGAGACGGAGTTTTGCTCTTGTTACCCAGGCTGGAGTGCAATGGTGCGATCTCGGCTCACCGCAACCTCCGCCTCCTGGGTTCAGGCAATTCTCCTGCCTCAGCCTCCTGAGTAGCTGGGATTACAGGCACGCGCCACCATGCCCAGCTAATTTTTTGTATTTTTAGTAGAGACGGTGTTTCACCATGTTGACCGGGATGGTCTCGATCTCTTGACCTCGTGATCCACCCGCCTCAGCCTCCCAAAGTGCTGGGATTACAGGCGTGAGCCACCGCGCCCGGCCCTATAGTATTCAACTTTTAACGTGCTTGTCTTTTGATTTCTCTTGTAGGCATCTCTAAATAGTCTCTTAACTATTCTACATCAGTTATAAGCTAAGAATTTTCCAATTATTAAATTTTACCAAATTTAACAGTAAAACCCTTATGAATGATTACATATCTTATATTTAGGAGAAAGGCATAGAACTCAAGAGCAGTATACTTTTTTTTTTTTTTTAAGAGACAGGTTGGAGTGCAGTGGTGTGATCATGGCTCACTGCAGCCTCAAAGTCCTAGCCTCAAGCCACCCTCCACACCTCAGTCTGCCAAAGTGTTAGGATTACCAGCATGAGCCACCACACTCAGTAAGAGCAGTGTACTTTCGAAGTATGAAGAACAAAGAAAGTTAAGAAAAAGAGCAGTGGTGGTCCCCTGGGAGCCTTGGATCTTGGATCCCCCCCAGTTTTGTAGAACACTTATCTACGGACTCCAAAATGGACTTCATTTAAAGAAACTCATGGAACATTAACAGACAAAAACATAAAACAGTATGTACTGTAGCACTGAAATCCTAGCACTTTGGAAGAGCATCAGTTTTTTTTTTTAGACTGAGTCTTGCTCTGTCCCCCAGGCTGGAATGCAGTGTTGCGATCTTGGCTCACTGCAACCTCTGCCTCCCCGGTTCAAGCGATTCTCGTGCCTTAGCCTCCCAAGTAGCTGGAATTACAGGCAGGCACCAGCATGCCTGCCTAATTTTTCTATTTTTAGTAGAGACAGGGTTTCACTATGTTGGCCAGGCTGGTCCTGAACTCCTGGCCACAAGTGATCCTCCCACTTCGGCCTCCCAAAGTGCTAGAAGTACAGGTGTGAGGCACCGTGCCTGGCCAAGTTTTTGAAAATTATAGCCTACCATCACAATGCAGTCAAGATCTGAGTATGAATGATCTTATCAAGACTTAGATCTTTAAAAGCTTCAAGTTTCATCTGCGTTAAAACTTTCCATCATTGAACCACCTCACAAAAGTAAAAGCTTAAAGGGACTAAAATCCTTGACTACATTCCATTTTATATCCCTTCCTCTGTTTTCTTCAATTTCCTTAACCTCTAGGGTCCTTCATATCACTTATGTTCCTTTAGACAAGAGCCGATGAAACAGTGCTTTCTGAAACATGGATGTTCTGTGGCATAAGTTTTCATTGGCAGAGAAGCACAAACCTGGTATGATAAATTTAGAATTAGGTTTTTGGTTGTAAAGATGCATTAACAACAAGCAAATGGGCCAGGCAGTGGCTCACACCTATAATCCTAGTCCTTTGGGAGCCCGAGGCAAGAGGACTGCTTGACGCCAGGAGTTCAAGATCAGCCTGGGCAATACAGTGAGACGGCATAAAATAAAAACATAAAAACAAAAATAAAAAAATTAGCCAAGGATGGTGACATGCACCTGTAGTCACAGCTCCTCAGGAGGCTTTAGTGGGAAGATGGCTCCAGCCCAGGAAATTGAGGATGCAGTGAGCCACAATCATGCCATTGCACTCCAGTCTCGGTAACAGAGTGAAAAAAAAGAAAATGAGGAAAAAGTGGCAAATGTATATAAATGTATTTTATATTTGAAGTTAGATTATACTCTCAGAAGCTATGTGGTTTGGAGAAAATTTTTGTTGAGGGCTCCTATCCCACCTGTCTCTTACTAGGTAGTTGGTAACTGGGAAAGTCATTTAACCTCTCTGAACCTTAACTTTCATTATCCATAAAGTGAAGCTGATAATATTTTCCCCATCTACCTCACAGGGTTGTTGTGAAGATCAAATGAAATAACGTACCTAAAAGAGTTGTTTCTGTAAAACGCACAATACAGGGTCCTGTTACATAGTTGCAAGTCATTCCCTTATCTCCAGGGCCTGGGAAGGTAGGTGATCTAACCATACAGAAAGCACCTACCAGGTCCAGAGCGGATACATGGTAAAAAGGCTATTTTAATTTTTTTTTCCTCTGAGAACACAGAATACTACCATGGGCTAATTGTACAGAGCAAGACTCTAACTTTCCCTAAAAGTATAGCTCAGTATTGATAATGCGCTGGGGCAATTATGGATTGTAAGATACCAATTGTTTACAACATTTTTTCTTACTATGTTGTGATCAGTAATTTCTTTTAAAATGAAAGAACACAGAGCAGAATATTTCACAATGCATCCCACACAGTACTGTTTCAGTTATATATGTGTAAATGTGTGTGTACTTGGTCATTAAATAAAATGAGTTTTTGGCCAGGAGTGGTGGCTCACGCCTGTAATCCCAGCACTTTGAGAGGACGAGGCAGGTGGATCACTTAAGTCCAGGAGTTCGAGACCAGCTTGGCCAATGTGGTGAAACCCCGTTTCTACCAAAAATACAAAAATTAGCTGGGCCTGGTGGTGTGTGCCTGTAGTCCCGAGTGCAGGAGGACTGCTTGAACCCAGGAGGCGGAGGTTGCAGAGAGCTAAGATGGTGCCACTGGATTCCAGCCTGGGCAGCAGAGCAAGATTCTGTCTAAAATAAAACAAAACACATTTCCCCTCACTGCCCGGGGGGTGGGGGGAAGAGCAATGCACCATGGCTGCCTCTCACCTTTCTCCCCTGTCTGCCTGGAATGTTATAACCCCATCTCTTTCCCTAATTCCTTTAAGTCCCAGTTCAGTGTTCACATCCTCTAGGAAGTGTTCCTTGACCTTCATTGCCAAATCCAGTTATATATTTATGCTATAAAACATAGGTGAAAGCCCTTATGTGACTATATTGTTTAAGTGTTTGCTTCCTTCATTGACAGTTCCTAAGACTGAGAATCTATTTTTCTTATCTCTGGCCCCGGTGTATCTAGTATAGCACACAGTACATCCTAGAGGCACTCAACTGATGAAATAATAGGTTGTAATCTAAACCGTAAAATAGAAACTGTATTTCTGGATTTTTTTTTTTTTTTGAGATGGAGTCTTGCTCTGTCGTCCAGGCTGTAGTGTAGTGGCACGATCTCGGCTGACGACATCATCTGCCGCTTGGGTTCAAGTGATTCTCTCGCCTCAGCCTCCTGAGTAGCTTGGGACTACAGGTGCGCGCCACCACGCCCAGCTAATTTTTTCGTATTTTAGGAGAGACGGGGTTTTACCACGTTGGCCAGGATGGTCTTGATCTCCTGACCTCATGATCTGCCCACCTCGGCCTCGCAAAGTGGTGGGATTACAGGCATAAGCCACCGCGCCTGGCCATTTCTGGACTTTTTTTTAAAAAAAACTGTAAATTAAAGATACTGCCTGACCTCTTCAAATCCTCTTTCTCAAAATGTCTACGGTGTTAAAGTGGGTAAGAGAAGCTCCTGCACTGACAGAAACAGGGCAGGAACCACAGCTGCTACCGCCACTAACTTCCCTAACTTGCCATTATGCTTTCTGGTTCACTGCCTAGTTCTGACCCTCCAGAGACAAAGAACAAGAACCTGGAAAAGTGCCTTTGGTCCTTTCAGAAATCAACTGTCAAATGCCTACATTTAACACACAACTCATGAATAATGAAGGGACAATGTATTTTCAGGCTTCTCAGGAGCCTAATATTCCTCAAAAATAAGACATAAAACATAATTCTATGAAACAGAAATAAAATATATGGAATAGAAAGATTATCCATGGAGAGTCTTTAAAGAATCTTTAAGTCCCAACCAAGATGTCCACTTAAGAGATAGAAAGCAGAAAATATGGGGATGAGGCCCAGCAATCGTGTGGTAATGAGACCTCCAGGTGATGCAAGCTACTGCTCTAAGTTACTTATTCATTCATTTTATCATGCTAGGGCAAAGAATACAAAATTTTAAGAAAAACTATGAAATAAAAAATCAGGAAATTATATTATCAACCAATCATTTTTCTGAGATTTAGGAAAAGTTCACCAATAAATGACTTTAGTAACAGCAAACTTCAGCTCAGTTCATGGAGCACAGACTGAGATCCACTCTAATGTATACATAATTTAAACTAAATGTGGGTCAATAATCCAAACTGGAAGAAATCTGTGCCCTCAGGTCTCATTTATATTGTGGTCAACAGACATGATTTGAACTGAAAGTACTTCAGTGTAACAGGCACTTCTGTCAATCACGGAACGTGGCTAAATTTCACTAGTATGAATGCACTGCACATGTCTGGATGTAGCCTAGCAGAGAGAGATTCTCCACATGTCCATATGATAAAAGCTATCAAAAGGTCTTTCTTAAGCTGATAAATGAAACATCTGTAAAAACGATTTTAATTAAGCTATCAATAATTTGGGGGCTATTTAAAAATTTTTAGCTCAAAATGAATATACATTCTACTAACAATCAGGTCATCATTTGTTCTGCCCTCCTAAGTGTGGAATCTGTTCTTGCTGGCATGATCTTTCCTCTAGGATTATAAGCTTACACATTAAAGGTAGTGATGAGATTTTAAAAAGCTAACACAAGTCAATACTGTAGTAGACTATGGACAAATAGGGGTTGAAAACACTGTGTAGAGGCCAGGCATGGTATCTCACACCTGTAATTCCAGCCTTTTGGGAGGCTGAGGCAGGAGAATTGCTAGAGGCAGTCATATCACCTCAAGTCAGAAGTTAGAAACCAGCCTGGACAACATGGTGAAACCCCATCTCTGCTAAAAATACAAAAGTTAGCCAGGCGTGGTGGTGCACACTATAATCCCAGCTACTTAGGAGGCTAAGGCAGGAGAATTGCTTCAATCCGGGAGGCAGAGGTTGCAGTGAGCCAAGACTAAGACTGCGCCATTGCACTCCAGCCTGGGCAATAGAGCGAGGACTCCGTCTCAAAAAAAAAAAAGAAAAGAAAAGAAACAAACAAACAAGGATGCAGACTGTCATGGAACACAGCTGGCTCACACGGAAATGCCCCCATGGTCACGGCTTGGCTGGCACACTCTGAGCTAGTTAGCCACTGACTATATTTAGAAGTAAAAATTGCCTCAATTTTTGTCCCAAATTGTTAGAAAAAAATTTCAAGAAAGTACTGACCACTTCTTAAATGGCATATTAGCTGGAAAGTAACTATGGCTTTTGCCATTTTAAGTTACAAATCATTCTCTGTTCTGATTTCCCAATATAAAAATGTCAGGAAAATTATTACACATCTACTGTATTCCAGACACTGTTGCAGGCACTGAGCATACAGCATCAAACAAAACAAGGTTCCTGCCCTCATCTGTGCTTATATTCTAATGGAAAAAAGCACTAGGAAATAATAAATTAATGAATAAATGTCAGCATCTTTGGGGGGAACCACCATTTATGGTGGCAGGGACTGTTTCAGGTGGAGGAGAAGGGTGATGGTGGCTATTTTCTAAGAGAGCAAGGGATGTGAGGGGACAGCCAGGCACCAGGCAGGAAGAGTGCACCAGACAAATGGAAGGGTAAGCACGAAGCCCAGAGGCTGGTGTGACTGTGGCAAATATGGGGGAAGAGTGGGAGGATGAGGTCAGAGAGGCTGCTACAGGAAAGAAGGGCTTCAAAGCCACTGCTGAGATGGGCATTTACTCCCAGTGAGACAGACAGCAGAGGAGTGACATGATCCAACTCATGGTTTTAAAGGACCATGCTGGCAGCTTGCTACATGGTACTTTAAAAAAGCAGTTCTAATGAAGCTACTAAGAATTTCTAGGACAAGAGAATGCAGGGAGACAACACTGTTATTAGTTAGTAGTGCTCTAATTCCCACCACTATAAAACCCAGAGGAGAACTAGTGGTTGCAGCAGCAGAAGTGTTAAGAAGTAGCTGGCTTCGAGATCTTTTCTGAAGGTTCTGCTGATAGTCAGGAATTGCTGACGGACTGAATGTGGGTGTGAGAAAGAGGTCTCAAATGTGAAGAATTGAGTTAATATTTAGGGATATGACAAAGACCACAGAAAGACTGGTTTTGGCAGGGGTTGCGGTGTGGGAATTTGGTTTTGGTCATATTTTCTTCCTTTTTTGGGGTCTTTTTTGGGTGTAGTCATTTTTGAGATGCCCACTACAGATCCAAGTGGAGGTGGCAGCTGGATACAAGGCTCTGGAGTCCAGCTCCAAGCTGAAGATAAAAATTTGGAGTCAAAGTACTAATGGTATTTCAAGCCATGGGATCAAATGGAACCTAGGAATCAGTAGATCAAAGAAGTCCAAGGACTGGGTATGGGGGGCACTTTAACATGTATAGGTCAAGACGAGGACAAGCAGCACAGGATCATAAAAGGAGCAACCAGTGAGAAAGAGAACCAAGAGCACGCCATGGACCACACCACGAAGGGAGTAATCAACTTGGGCAAAGACTGTAGATGGCCAGAAAGCAAATACTTTTATTTTATGAGTCTGAACTCATGGAAAGGATGGGCTATTGCTGATCTGTGGGCATTGCTCAGGAACAACAAAGAACTTCTAAAATGGACATAATGTCTTAAATATAATGTTACACTTGTAAGGAAGACAGGGAGCTTTAAGAAACAGATGACAGAGGGGACTATAAGGAATCCGAGAGAGAAAAATAGAGAGAGAGATTGATTCACAGGCCACAAAAGACAAATGTAAATTAAAATTACGGACTGGGAGGTGATGGGAATAGGTTAGTTAATTTGAGAAGGCATGACTTCAGAGGACTTATAGAATCTGTGTTAAAAACATTTTAAAAAAAACTAATAGATTAGTTAATTCTCTGGTTTGGAGTAATACAGATTCTGAGTAGCAGAATGAGGTGGAATTCCTGAGGACTACTGTGTAAGGCTTAGCTCCTTCTATTTTTGTGTATAAGAAAATGCAATTGTGATTATGCCCCAAGATGGGCAGCATCACTTCCTCAAGAGATTTACCCAACACTGAGATCAACAGGAAGATTCACCTTATGTGTTTCACTGGATCAACAGATGGGAAAAGCAGCACACCAGATTCTGGTACCAAACGTAAATAAGGAGGTGGGGGTGGGGGACAATTTATGATCAATATAAAACATACTGGAAAACTGCTAAAATAAGAGATGTATTTAAAAGGGAAAATATTTCAAGAATGATTTCAAGTTGTATTTAAAGATGAAACTCCTAATCATATCATAATACCACACCCACCACTACCAGTACCACCAGGATACACTCTAAATCACCAATACTACCATTGGCAGGGGTGGGGAATAACTTTTAAAAATATTTTTTCCCCAAACATTTACAGTGAACCTATTTATTATAATCAGAAAAAAACAAAAACCTCAATACTTTAACATGTTTCAAAAGAAAGCAGCATTGATTCATAAGAAATGGGCTAAGTTCCCATAGCCATGCCTGTTCTATGCCAGACAACAACAGCCCCTCAACAAATGCGAATGCCTTCTCTTTCCATGGTCTCTTCACGGGATTATAAATTGTTGGGTGACTTTTGGGAAGCTGTGTCCAATTTGATAACTCTGATTCCAATCCATTTTTACTTTTTTTGCTTAATATCCTAAATACAAACCAAGGTTTAAAAAAAAAATCTGCCAAAAAAAGTTAAAACACTGATTCTGAATGACAGGCAAGAATTTTAACATAATTTCTGTGACATTACCAAGAACCCTGTAGCCAGCTGACATGCTAAACCTGTCTGCAGAGTTTATCTTAAGAGAAATTATCCAGTGGCAGAGAAACAATCCCCAAGTAGTTGAAAAAGAAAAATTAACACACATTTTTGAAAAGTAGGTTCTGGGTGGGTGTGGTGGCTCACGCCTGTAATCCTAGCACTTAGAGAGGCTGAGACAGGTGGATTCCTTGACCCCAGGAGTTCAAGACCAGACTGGACAACATGGTCAGACCCCAGTCTCTAAAAAAAAAAAATTAGCCAGGTGCAGTGGTGCATGCTTGTAGTCCCAGGTACTCAGGAGGCTGAGGTAGGAGGATCGCTTGAGCCCAGGAGATTGCACCATTGCACTCCAGTCTGGGTGAAAGAGCAAGACTTTGTCTCAAAAAAATAGTAAGAAGTAGGTTCTACCCCTGTTAGAGGGCTTTCATAAATTTTTATTCAGAAAAGCAAAGAAAACATTTTTCAAGTAATTCAGTTATAATTTGGTAAGAAAACAATTGAATATACCACTGGTTAACAGTGACTGAGACTATACTGGAGAATGAGATCACAAGTAATTTTTACCAGTTATATGTTCAACTTTTCAAAATAAACATATATGACTTTAACAAACTGTTAAAGACACTTACACAAAGGGAAGGGAAACAGCCTGGCAGCTTCCCACCACAGGGCCTTTGTACTTGGGATGCTGTCAACCTGCTCATCAGCCCCTGCCCAACTCCACTTCTCCAGCTACACAGATTTGCTTGTTATACATTTTAACCCCTTAATGTTTCTTAGCATGGTTCTTACTACAACCATACTCACTACTCTGTGTAGTTATCTGATTAACACCTGCCTTCCCTGCCGTGTAAACTAGCTAAGATATACTTTTTATTTTTTTGGAGACAGTTTCGCTCTGTCGCCCAGACTGGAGTGCAGCACGATCTCAGCTCATTGCAACCTCCGCCTCTCGGGTTCAAGAGATTCTCCTGCCTCAGCCTCCTGAGTAGCTGGGATTACAGGCACACGCCACCACACCCGGCTAATTTTTGTATTTTTAGTAGAGACAGGGTTTCACCATGTTGGTCAGGCTGGTCTCGAACTCCCGAGCTTGTGATCCACTCGCCTCAGCCTCCTAAAGTGCTGGGATTACAGGCGCGAGGCACCACGCCCAGCCACCAAATCAGTTTTTAGTTCTTTATCCTAAAACTGAAATCACAAAAGGACTTGATATCAAAGAATTCCAAAGCAGTCTTCATCAACGACTATTCCAAATCCATTTGCAATCAATATTGCAGTAACTAAGGCTCCATGGAATCCTATGGTATCAATTACAGCGATCAGGCCAATATAAGAAGCAGAAGCCCTGAAAAGTTATCAGAAGTATTTGTGATCAATATTCCAACATAACACCATAATACTGCTTGACAGGGTACTTTCTCAGTTGCTAATTTGTTAGCAAAGTATCATAAATTCATGTTCATACCTGTAACCTTAAAACTTGCTCCTATAAATACTGTTGTCTCAACTGAGAAGCTAGATGATTTGTTGGAGTAGTTCTACTGGGGCTAGTATTATGAAAGGAGAAAAGCCTTGGGGTTTTCATTTCTCTGAATTCACAATTATGTTTCTACCTAAGACAGAGCCACCACTTTAAAACTAGAACTGTCATGCTAATTCAGACGCTAATCCAGATGCTAATCAGGTACCTGGCACCATCAACTCCATAACAAAGAACAGGTCTCTATACTCAAGAAATAATTACAAATGTCCAAATTGTTATCATTCCTACTTTCCTTCTCTAGCTTGGATGCATTTTGCTTCACCCAATTCAACAGCTTTCCCAAGCACCCTCAGGCAGTAATCCCTCACTCAGACCACCAAGGAAATGGGGTCTGAAGCTGAGCAGTTTACCACCAAGGCAGAATGCTTCACCCACGCTGACACCATCACTACGTTTGGAAAAAGACTAAATTGGTTGAGCTAATAGCTCAAAGTAGGCGGCAGTATGTTGGAAAACGCCCCCCAAAGACATCGGCTCCTAATCTCTGGAGCCTGTGAATGTTACCTTATAGGGAAAATGGTCTTTGAAGATGTCATTAAAAATTTTGAGATAAAAGAGATTATCCTAGATTATCTGGGTAAGCCTTAAATGCTACCCAAATGACTTTACATGAGGCAGAGGGAGATATGACGCCTCACACAGAAGAGAAGGTGAAGCAGACTGGAGTGGTGTGGTCACAGGCGAAGGAATGCTGCAGCCACCAGAGGCCAGAAGAGGCAAAGAGCAGCTTCCCTCCTGCAGCACAGCCCTGTCAACACCTTGATTTTGGCCCAATGAAACTGATGTTAAACTTCTGGTCTCCAGATCTGTGAGAAAATACATTTCTGTTTTCTTTCTTTCTTTTTTTTGAGTGAGTCTCACTCTGTCACCCAGGCTGGAGGCAGTGGTGCGATCTCAGCTCACTTTAAACTCCAACTCTTGGGTTCCAGCGATTCTTCTGCCTCAGTCTCCTGAGTAGCTGGGATTATAGGCACCTGCTGTCATGCCTAGCTAATTTTTATATTTTTAGTAGAGATGGGGTTTCGCCATATTGCCAGGTTGGTCTTGAACTCCTGACCTCAAGTGAGCCGCCCACCTCGGCCTCCCACAGTGCTGGGATTATAGGCGTGAGCCACTGCCCCCAGCCCGTTTCTGTTGTTTTAAGCCACTAAGTTTATGTAATTTGTTACAGCAGCCAGAGGAAACCAACAGAGATCATGAAAAACTAAACCAAAGTAGAAATGCTGTAATTACTACACTCCAAAAATATATAAAATTCCAACATGTCACAGGAAAAAAGATTTTAAGCAACTTTAAAGACAGTGTTTTTAAAACAAGTTTTTAAAGACTGGGCAACAAAGTGAGACCCTCATCTCTATCAAAAAAAAAAAAAAAAAAAAAAAAAAAAGCCAGGTGTGGTGGTGTGCAACTAGTCCCTGCTACACAGGAGGCTGAGGCTGAAGGATCATGGGAGTCCAGGAGGTAGAGGCTGCAGTGAGCTATGATTATGCCACTGCACTCCAGCCTGGGTGACAGAGTGAGACCTCACCTATAAATAAATAAATAGTTTAAGACATACACTATCTTTCAATTGAAGATATAAAATAAAGCTACTGAGTTATATAGATTTTGAAAATAGAGCTAGCCTCTTAATTATGCCTCTGATTGCTCACACACTGTGCTAAGCCAGATAACTGCAATCTTCCTAGAAGCATTGTGATTGAACATTCTTCTATTTATATTAAGACTGAAAATAAAAATTGAAACTATTAACATTTCTCATTGAGCAAAAAAAATTTTTTTTTGAAACAGAGTTTCACTCTTGTTGCCCGGGCTGGAGTGCAATGGCGCAATCTCGGCTCACTGCAACCTCCGCCTCCTGGGTTCAAGCAATTCTCCTGCCTCAGCCTCCCTAGTAACGGGAATCACAGGTTTGCACCACCACACCTAGATAATTTTTGTATTTTTATTAGAGACGGGTTTTCTCCATGTTGGTCAGGCTGGTCTCGAACTCCTGACCTCAGGTGATCCGCCTGCCTCGGCTTCCCAAAGTGCTGGAATTACAAGCATGAGCCACTGTGCGTGGCCGAGCAAAACATTTTAAGCAGCAAACCACCCACTACTGGTAAGTTTATTATCAGACATTCGCAATCCTTAGACTTACTTATTTGGCTACTGATCTACAGCCAGACACGTAAGAAACTCCTAATTGCATTATTGCCTTATCACAGAAAATACTGCTTCATTCTTAGGTATCACATTCAATATGTATTTATGATGAGGGATTTCATGTAAGAAAGACTTCATGTCTTCATCTCAGTAGATATTTTAAAACAAAGGTTTTCACAGATGGGGTTGTTGAGCAAAAGTCCTCAAAAAAACTTCCAGAAGAAAACAAAAAATGCCTGCTTCCCCATCTCTCCACATTTGATCCATCTGCTTACCTAGTAGTGCCTAGAAATAAAATCAAGGATGCCTTCTTTTTCACTGTTTTCTCTAGGACCCAAACAGCCATTCACGTTTCTAGAAACAGATGCCACCTAGTGTCAAATGTCTGTAAGTACAGCCTTTACAGCCCACAGTTTCTGTCAGAAGTTAAGTACATCAAAGATTCTTACTGGGCAAGGACAAGTGTGAGGAAAAGCTTCCAAAAGGTGATTCTTGGGCTGGATGCTAGAAGCCACTGAGTTTGCCAGCTGGTGGGCTTTGCAGAGGCAGCCCACACAGGGACTAAGGATGTGACTCTGCAGTCAAAGCACCTGTTCCACCTTAGCTTCATCCTTACTCCAGCAGCATGAGTAGGCGACTCATTTCTCACCAACACCCATCAGTATAATGGGTTTGGCACAAGCTTTAAATAAGCACGAACTGCTAACAAATTAAGGTCTCCCCCTTCCCTTCCAAGCAACCAAGGCAAAAGCAAAGCAGGCCAGAAACACTCTTCACAAAACTTTAATCAAGCAGAAATTTCCATTCCATTCCCCACCACAAGCCACATATTTAAAAAAAAAAAAAAATCTCATCACCTCATCCATTTGAAAAAGAACAAATGTGCAAGAGAACAATTATGACACAAGGCTGAGCACTGGTTCCAAAGAGAAGGAATGTAACTTCTGGCAACAACACATATGATTAAAAATCATGCCAAACTACACCTCCCATCTTAAACATTCAGAGGGACTGCAGATTTTGTTACAATAAAGTTTAGTTTGCGGTGTGGCTGGTCAAACAGATTATTTTCACATCCTATAAAAGAAGATACACCACAGCCCTTTAACCCACATGCAATACTATCACCTCCATTTTACAAATGAGAACAAAACTTAGAGAATTAGAAAACAAAATGAAGCCAGGCCCAGGCTGAGAGACTCTGTACTCTTAGTATCATATAAAAAAGGCACATAGGCCGGGCGCGGTGGCTCAAGCCTGTAATCCCAGCACTTTGGGAGGCCGAGGCAGGTGGATCACGAGGTCAAGAGATCGAGACCATCCTGGTCCACATGGTGAAACCCCATCTCTACTAATACAAAAAATCAGCTGGGCATGGTGGCGCGTGCCTGTAATCCCAGTTACCCAGGAGGCTGAGGCAGGAGAATTGCCTGAACCCAGGAGGCGGAGGTTGCGGTGAGCCGAGATCGCGCCATTGCACTCCAGCCTGGGTAACAAGAGCGAAACTCTGTCTCAAAAAAAAAAAAAAAAAAGGCCAGGTGCAGTGGCTCACGCCTGTAATCCCAGCACTTTGGGAGGCTGAGGTGGGCAGATCACGAGGTCAAGAGATTGAGACCATCCTGGCCAACACAGTGAAACCCCGTCTCTACTAAAAATACAGAAAAATTAGCCGGGTGTGGTGGCACGCGCCTGTGGTCCCAGCTACTCGGGAAGCTGAAGTGGAAGAATAGCTTGAACCCAGGAGGCGGAGGTTGTAGTGAGCCGAGATTGCGCCACTGCACTCCAGCCTGGTGACAGAGAAAGACTCCATCTCAAAAAAAAAAAAAAAAAAAAAAAGAACATAATCATGACCCAAACAAAAAAAAAGTTTTTTTTTGAGACAGAGTCTCGCTCTGTCACTCAGGCTGGAGTGCAGGGTTGTCATTTCAGCTCACTGCAACCTCCGCCTCCTGGGTTCAATCAATTCTCTGCCTCAGCCTTCCCAGTAGCTGGCATTACAGGCGCCTACCACCATGCCCAGTTAATTTTTGTATCTTTAGTAGAGACAGGGTTTCACCATCTTGGCCAGGCTGGTCTTGAACTCCTGACCTCGTGATTCATCCACCTCAGCCTCCCAAAAAATCCCAAAGTGCTGGATTACAGGCGTGAGCCACCACGCCAGGCCCCAAACAAATTTTTCAGCACACACTGCCCCATATTTGAAGAGTAAAACTCTAGAACAAAAAAGACACGGTTTCTGATTGCATGCAGGTCAGAGCATACTGTGGGAAGAGACATAATCAAGTAAGTATGATTATCAATTCTGGTATGAGTTGTAAGAGAAACAAACAGGATGTTAGGAGAGAGAGACTAATGTGAGAACAGACTTGAGATGGGATGATCAGGAAAAAATAAATCAAAATTGTAAATATAAAAATGAGGCCAGGCATGGCGGCTCATCCTGTAATTCCAGCACTTAGGATGCCAAGGTGGGAGGACTGCTTGAGCCAAGGAGATTGAGGCTGCAGTGAGCCAGGATTCCACCACTGCTCTCCAGCCTAGGAGGCTACAAGACCCGGTTAAAAAAAAAAATTACCTTTTTTGGGTCAAAACCCCTCCTGGTCCCTATTTATATGCAGCAAACAAATATTTCCTCTAAACCCTTCAGGACCCTGAATGACATCTGGTTTTGCTTCCTTTCCAATGGGGGAGAAAGAAGCGGGGTTTCCTATGGTGCCACTGACTCACTGGCTGAAGGATCAAGCTCCCCTTTACTTCTCAATGAGGAAAGCTCCAGCTTCCTAAGAGCAAATTGCTTTTCTTACTAAAAATATCTATTTCTCCATATGATGCAACATAAGCATTTCCTCGAAAATAAAAATACTCCTCAGAGATCATTAAAATGTATCAGATATTTCAACCCTGTTATACAAATCAGACAGACAAAATGATTCATCAGGCAGACCTAGAATCCACTCAGTTCAACAAACTTACGAAGACTCTACCAGAGCCACCAGGCACTGTTCGTGGTGCTGGAATACTGGTAACGTCCAGGGAACACTAGAGGGCGCGTGAGAGCGTCTACTTTCAAGAAAATCAGTCAGGGCTACTACGTGAGCCAGGGACCAAAATCAAAGAGAAGCATGTCGGGGGGACGGGGAGGCGGGGGCGAGAAGTTACCTGAGAACAGGGTAGAGAAGTACAGAATAGGAAGTACAATGACCCTTCACTGAAGAGGCCTTTTGCACAGGGCCTGAGAGGCAATCCCAGTGCCATTAAAGATCTGCTGGCCAGGCATTGCTATAAAGGTGGCACAAGTTAGACATACAGGTGTTAGAACACATGCACTAGGTTTCTACTGGTTCACCCTAACATGCATGACTCGGGATTCGCTAGCTCAGAAACCCTGTGAGGTGAGACAGGTATTAGCGTTACAATTAGGAGGCTAAACTCAGAAACAAATTGCTTTCCTCAACTCAAAGTGCTACTAAGTGGTAAGGCTGGGTCTAAAACCTTCATCTTTAATCTGAGGTCTGGGGCTTACACCAGTGCTTGAGCATGTACCACCTAGAGGTTTCTCACCAGCAAATGATCCCTTGATCTGTTTACTGTCTTCTTTAGCGTGCTATCATAATAGACAAACTTAGCTCACAGAGATGCAACTGGCATTGTAAGATCCATACAGGCCCCCAATCAAGCTCTGGGGGCCACTGACACCCTAGTCTTTCAATTCTAAAACCCAATTGATTGATTATCTCATAATGATATTTCAAAAAAAGGAGGTAAACTCCATGAAACATGCAGATGAACTAAGATAATTAGGAGATGTCAAAATGTGATTAAAATAATTCTTAGGAGAAAACAGGATGGTAGTGCAGTATAAAAGATGAAGTATTAATATAATTTTGGATTGGAAGTGACCTCAGAGGTTGTTGAGTCGTTCTGTAGACGAAGAGAGACTAGGTCCTTTCAATGACTTATACAAATAGTGACAGAGCAGAGAATGGTATTGATTCTTATTCCATGGTCCTTCAACTATTCCTAAAATTATACTTATGTACAGCAGTCATAATTTTGTACGCAGCCCTAGAAGATAGTCTGGTGTTCAAGTCTGTCTCATTTGGATGCCAGCCAGCCTCAAATCAATCCCATGCACACTCATAATGGATCACTCCCTGCATTTACTTAACACGCAGTATTGGAGCTAGCAGGGTGATGCAGTGAAGACACACACTCCCTGTGGTTAAAAGTGTGTGGAAGATTCTTAACCATTAGAGTGTTCTACGGCTGACACAGTCCTGGAACTCCTGCCCAAGGAGAAGGATTTTGCTACTGGAGACAAAGTTAAGCTCATACATGGTACACAAAAACATGAAATAACCGGACCGTGACGATTTATCTGAAAGGATTTGGTCCGTAAGCCATGGGAAGGGCATTCCTGTGGACAGAGGGCTGCTTAGATGCCACACACACAAATCTCTTTGTCACACAACCTGGCCACATATCCATGCCCTATAAACCTACAAATTGATACAATCCCATTTCCAAATAACTCAAGAGAAAAATCACCAAACAACTTCCTCTACCCACCAAACTCCCCGCTGAAAGACACGCAGACACCGAGACACTTCCTTCACGCGCCTCTCCCTCTCAGAGGCAGCTACTCTCCATCCACCTCCACCTTCCCCAGTAATGCCCACTGGCATCTGCTACGACAATGAAAAGTTCAGAGCGCGAGCAGTTCAGGGTGTCTGGGAAGGCAGATGAAAATACAGGCGCGAGAGCACTTGGAAAATGATAACGAAACAGTTTGGTTTCAAAGATTATGGATAAAGAATCAAGTCCTACTCTCTGCTTGAAGAAGTATCTATCATATTCCCTTCACTCTCCAACTCAGTTTTTAAAAAATAATGATGCTTGTAAATAACATTAAAGTGGATTTATTTTGAAAAACTAATACAAACTATTAAGCTTGACAACTTGGATATTAATACATGAACCCATTCATCAAGTGTCTATGAGTACCTACTCTGTACCTGCCCGTGGGCGGACGAGATAACAAGAAACTGTGTGTGTGTGTGTGTGTGTGTGTGAGAGAGAGAGAGAGAGAGAGAGGTTTCACCAGGTGGCAACATTTTCACGGGGCCTTTCCCAAGGACGTGTGTGTACGGGGGTGGTGAAAAGGGGTGGAGGAATGCCGGGCAGGGCACGGCACAGGGACCAGGCATGGGAAGCCAGTGCAGCCAGAACCTGGGAGAGGAACCAGAATGTAGAATGTTTAGAGATTAAAAAGTGAAAAATGGGTTAGAGTTCCCACAGATGTCGCGATTAGAGCGTTTGTGGACTCTAACCTCGGATTATAAGGTGCTCCGAGAGAGACAGGGCCACACCTGTGGTTCAAATTGCTAAACCTTCAGGTACACAATAAATCTGTATCTACAGCAAGTAGCAATTTATGTATTTCAACATGCACACAGTATCTGTGATTATTTCAGGCAAAAATGATTTCCTCATCCCTTTTCGAAATATTTGTTTTTACTACTAATCACCAATATTACAGGCGTGTTCTCAACATTAAAGACTAAAGGAAGAAAAAAGTTATAGGTGGCAACTGCTTCCTCTGAAGATCCTACCCAGCAGAGTTCAGACCTATAAGGCCATCCTCACCTACACTTTATATCAAACTGGCTTAAATCTAAAAAACACAAAGAATCACAATCAACCAAATTAATTCATCTGCCCACTATTCTAAGAAAAACTACCTCCACTCCAGGTAAATTTCATTTGGCAAATTCTTAAATATTAACTTCAAAAAACGCATGTTCACTTCTCCGGTATTCCTAAAGTTCCACCACTTAGCAGACCTAAGTTACTGCTCCAGACCCGGATCCAATAAACCCAGACTGAATTTTTCAGCACCCAACTTGTTTCTCTGTGAATCCAGCAAGTTGGATCGAGTTGTCATTGTAAAAACCTGCCTGTTCCCCCTTCCAAGGCGGAGGTGACAACGATGCACATCATCCGCGGGTAAGTGGAAGGACAGACAGATACCAGGGGACGAAGGAAGAGCGGATAAAGCACAAAGGGGAAGCAGCGGTCGCGGGGACGCCGGGCCACGGCCGGAGGCGCCGTCGGGGAGGAGGGTGGGCTGCAGGACAAACTCCGGAGGGCTCCTAAATGCGCTCGAGCCAAAACAAAAACAAAAAGTTCAGAGCGGCAGTGGGAGCAGATTGGGCGAGACGGTTCACGGCTGCCCATTGGAGAACAGGGAAAACAGAGTCCCCCAATCGCGAGCAGCGGGGCTGCTCCCCTCGTGCGGCCGCGGGCCCGGCCCCGACGCTGCCCGGCGGCCACTACCGCTCCCTTCCGGCCGCAGCCACCACTGCAGGCCCCGCACCGGCCCGGACGAAGCCCCGCCCCCCGCGCCCGGCCGCTCGCTCCCGGCCCCAGCCCCACCCGCTACCGACCCCGGCAGCCCAGCGACCGGCCCCGGCCCGCGGCCCCCCACGCCCCCGCCCGCCCCGGCGCCGAGGCCGCCCCCCGCACACCCGCGCCGGCGCCCCCCCCAGACTCACCGTCCGCGCCCGCTGGTTCCTCCTCGGGGTGCGTCCGAGGCCCCGCTGCCCGGCAGCTGCGATGCGGGACCGCGCCGCCGGGCCCCAAGTCCCGGTCCTCTCAGAAAATTAATCACCAAAAATAATTCCAGAGAAAAATGGAGAGTAAAATCCAAGATGGCGGCGCGAGCCGCAGCACCACCCGCTCCCTCCGCTGACGGGAAAAATAAGTCCCCGCGGCGGCCGAGCCCCCCGCCCCCACCCGGTGGCCGCCGCCGCCGCGCCCCCCGCGCCTCCCGCGCCCTCGGCCTCAGCTCGCCGCGCCCCCGGCGCCCGCCCCCAAGCCCCGCCGCCTGGGGCCTCACCTCCGCCTCGCGTACGGCCGTCCGTACGAAACGCGTCCGTCGGCTTCGGGACTCCGTGTCCCAGGTCCTTGCGCCGCGCGGTGCCGCCTCCGGTCCCTGGGCGTCCTCACCTCATCGCCCCGCAGCCCCGCCGACCGCACCGCCGCCGCGTCGCCGCCCCCGGTGAGCCGCCCGGACCCCGCCCGGGCACGGTGGAAGGATACGAAAAGGAGGCCGTGGCCTCGACGGCGGAGGGACACCGTGTCTCGCGGCCGTCACAGCGTGCGCGCGCCTCCCGCCCGGCCTGGCCGCCGCGGCGTTTCCACGGGGCTCTGTGCGGGACGCGGGCACGCGCGGGGAGCGAGTTCCGTGCCGGGTGCTCCCGACGGCGGAGGGACAAAGGGCGATTCAGCTCGAGCCGTCCCCTCCCCTCGCGGCGGAGGGATTCGCGACCGGTCGGTCGGCGGCCGGTATCCCTCCGCCCTCACTGCCCTTTAAATCGCTGCTGAGGCGGCGTTGCCGGCGCCCCGTGGGCGCCACCTTAGGGTCTCGTACCGTCCTTACGCTACCGCGTCTCGGCCTCTTTCCCGGTCCCCGTCCCGGCGGGGCCCCGGCTGACCTGGGTGCTCGCACACCTGTGCCTACCAGAGACGGCTCTGAAGCCAGCCCATTGGGCTGCCGCCTGGGGGACGGGGACGCCCCTCAGCTGCTGCGCGTCCCGGTTGCGCCGAGGGAGGTGGCCCCGGGCAGACGACAGTCTTTGTTGTGGGAATGGGGGTCGCCGGCAGCAGATACACCCTGAGTCCATGTGGGCAGCCTGAGCGTTCCTGCGGGGAGCGTGCAAGGGAAGAGGGAAGCGGGCGCGCCTCGGCCTGGCCCCCCGCGGGCCCCGCCGCCCCCGGCACCCACTGTGAGCCCTGTGCCGCGCGTCGGTCTGCTCCGCTCCGCTCTGGGTGGGCCCTGCTCGCCGGCCTTGCGGCCCCTCCTCTGGGAGCCCGGGTCGGCGGGGAAATCCTGAGGGGGCCCCCTGCGAGTCGGGGGGGCTGCAAAGCCTGCCTGGGCATCAGTCTTGCAGTCCAGACAACAGAACAACGATGAGCGCGCGCCCGACCCCTGCGGGGCTGCCCAGGCCCTCGCAAAGCCTCCCTCTCACGCCTCAGCACACGACCCCCGGAGGTGGGGGCCATGTGGATTTCACTTTACAGCTAGGGAAACTGAGGCACGGGGAGTTTGGTGATCTCTATGAAAAGTAGTCAGGGCTTGAGCCGGAGGCCTCATCCAGCACTCGGGTGAAAAATACAGAATAAATCAGGAAGCGAGTGCAGAGGACCTGCGAGAAGTTGAGGTTGGCACAGGCGTGCAGATGCGTTGAATTCAGTGCCTGCGGGTGCCCCGAGGAAGCGCAGACCTGGAGGGTGAATTGGAGCGAGTTGAGAGAAGGGGGTGGTTAGGAAATGCACGACAGTGGGGCCAGCCAGTGCGCCATTGGAGAGGAGAGAGGCTGCACTTGCCACAGAGAGGAGGCGGGCAGGGCAGGCAGCTCAGATGCCAGGGAGAACCCCAGCCTGCCTTGGTTTCCCCTGCGGCTGCAGGGCCGTCGTCCTCCACAAAGGATGATGAATGGAGGCTGGGGACGATCACCCAACACAGGACTGGGCTAAGTCCAACACTGATGCACAGCGCCTCCCTCATTTGCCCTCGTCCTCCACCTTGACCTTGGCTGGTAGACATGAGGCTCTTTACCGCGTTCCACAGAGGGAAACTGAGGCACAGTGACTGGCCGAGGGCACATGCTGATGTAGGAAGAAGCGAGTCTCATCTTCAAAACCAGAGCTCCTCCCACTGCCCTCACTTGTCCCATCAGCAGGTCCCTCCCTCTGGTGGTGGGCACAGCCCCAGCACCTCTCCTGTCTGCCTGTTCACTAAAAGCAGTGTCATCTGTGGCAGCAGAATCCCCCCTGCCACGTTCGTCTTTGCAGATGGAACTAACAAGTGATTGCTTTGCTTTTCTTGGTTTCCAATATATCATAAACTTTCTGAGATTTTCATAGTGCCTGGCTCCAAGTGCTCAACTTGTACCCCAGAAACACCGAATACCCACGGGAGGTGAGCTCACTAGGGAAAGATCATCTGTCTCCAAGTCGACCTTGGTCTCAGGTCCCAAGTCCAGCTATGCCTGAGCAGCCCTCCAGAGCCCCCAAAGCTGATGTCCTCCCCACTCCCAGTTTTCCAGAGCCCACCCAGAGCATAGAGGTGCTTTCCACATGCCCTTCAGGCTGAACACCAAATCCTGAGCCCTGTAAAGCCCCCATGCTCCCAAAATGCAGGCACTTCCATGCATTCACTGCCCGATGCCAAGCCAAGTGTTCTGGGCATTTCCTTGCGAGGCTGGGCCCACCGCCTGGCAGGGATACAGATGAGCAAATCCAAGCCCAGCCTGCTCCCAGGCTCCCAGTTCAGTGTCCATTCCTCCCTCAATTCCTCTACATTGCCAGCTGCTCTTCCAGCCTCAGCTGAGAGGCCCAGGATGGGCCAGTGCTCCTGGCAGAGCTGAGTTGGGGTTCAGGATCTTGGTGGAGCCGTGCAGGGGGCTTGAGGCCTTTGGGGGGTCCTGGCTTAGGGAAGCCAGGGCTGAGCTGGGCGGAGGACAGCCCAGGAGAGCCCTCCCTAGGGAGACTCCCACAGGAGAGGCCAGTTGGAGGCTCCTCCTGCCAGCTGGCAGTGGAGGGAGAGCAGGAAGTAGGTGGCCAGGCACCTGCCCAGTCCCTGTGTGACCAAAGTCCTTGGCATTTACACTGTGAGACCTCTAGACACCCCAAAGTGGAAGAGCTAAGCCACAGAGGCTAGGGGGCCCCCACTCAGCTTGGCTGACTGAAAGGGATTAACAGCTCTAAAGAAAGACAGAGTCAGCGGAAGGGGCCCGGCCAGCCCCGGAAGCACCGTGAGGCTGGCCAGGAGTGCCAGCTTAGCCTGGAGCTGACCTGGGAGTGGCACGCCTTCCAGGACACTGACTGAGGCCACGGAGTCTATTCTGGTCTCCCTAGCAGGGCTGGCTCTGGTGTGTCCAGGGGCGTTCCAGCCTAGTGCCACCCACCCTGCTGTGCTCTCCCACTCCCTTTCTTCAAGTGCCAGGTTTGCCCAGTGACAGGATGGCAGGGATTCACTTGCCTTGATCCTGTGCCTACTGGGAGAGCCCACAGGTCACATTGACCGCAGAATTCCAGGCTGGAGGCAGGTTGCTTCTCCTTGTAAAGTGATATGTTGGCTTTTGCACTCTGCACATGCGTCTGCCCCAGTCCCCACCCGGCCCAGAAGGTAGGACTGTTCTGATGAGAGCAGGTGTCTGCAACCAGAGGGAAAGTGGAGCATACCTGGCTGACCCCCACCCTCTGGGTGGCTGGCAGGTTACCTGGTCACATTCCTGAGCACCACTACCCCCGGCACCATTCTTGCCTTCCACCTGCTCCTCCACTGCCACTCTCTTTGAATAGATGAAGAAACAGCCACTGAGGCCAGGTGTGGCCTGTAATCCCAACACTTTGGGAGGCTGAGGCAGGCAGATCACCTGAGCTCAGGAGTTTGAGACCAACCTGGCCAACATGGCAAAACCATCTCTACTAAAAATACAAAAACTAGCCAGATATAGTGGCATGCGCCTGTGATCCCAGCTACCCGGGAGGCTGAGGCAGGAGGATCACTTGAACCCGGGAGGTGGAGGTTGCAGTGAGCTGAGATCACGCCACTACACTCCAGCCTCGGCAACAGAGCAAGACTCCGACCCCAAAAAGAAAAAAAGAAAGAAACAGTCACTGAAAGGTCAAATGACACACCTGAGACCCTTGGTCAACAACAGCAAGACTGTACAGCAGCTGCCGACAGAGGTCAGCACGAGTCTGACCTGGGTTTGAATCCCAGCTCTGCAATTTACCAGTCATGGGATTTTGGACAAACAATGTAGCCTGTCAACACACCATTCCCTCACCTGTGAAAAGATCCATTCCTTGGACCTGCCTTATTAAGTTCCTCTATAGGTTTACAATTGTTTGTATGTTTCAGATGCTCAAATTATTCCTTCAACCTGGATTTTTCTGAACATCAGACACCACCACTTTGATGTTTAATAGGTGTTTCAAACATAACACTGCTAAACTGGGGGACACACAGGAAAGCAGAACGCCCTCGCGCACGCCCTTCCACCTCTCCATCAGGTGCCCTTCCACTGCCCAGGTCCAGGACCTGGTTTCTTAGGGGCTTGTTGCTGCTGTTGTTGAGACGGAGTTTCGCTCTTGTCACCCAGGCAGGAGTGCAGTGGTGTGATCTCGGCTCACTGCAACCTCTGCTTCCTAGGTTCAAGCAATTCTCCTGCCTCAGCCTCTCAAGTAGCTGGGATTACAGACACATGCCACCTCGAGGGGCTAATTTTTGTATTTTTAGTAGAGATGGGGCTTCACTATGTTGGCTATCCTGGTCCTGAATTCCTGACCTCAGTCAATCCACCCGCCTCGGCCTCCCAAAGTACTGGGATTACCGGCGTGAGCCACTGCGCCCGCCTGGCCAGGACCTGTTTTCATTCTTCCTTCACGGCTTCAGGGTTCTTTCTCCTTAGCACATACGACAGCTCTAGCATTTCGCTCGTTACCCAGGCTGGAGTGCAATGGCACGATCTTGGCTCACTGCAACCTCCGCCTCCTGGGTTCAGGCAATTCTCCTGCCTCAGCCTCCTGAGTAGCTGGGATTACAGGCACACGCCACCATGCCCAGCTAGCTTTTTTTTGTATTAGTAGAGACGGGGTTTCACCATGTTGACCAGGATGGTCTCGATCTCTTGACCTCGTGATCCACCCGCCTCGGCCTCCCAAAGTGCTGGGATTACAGGCTTGAGCCACCGCGCCCGGCCTGCATTCTGTATCTTTCAGTATTCATCCTAGGGGTGACTCTCTCTTTAGACTGTCAGCTTCTCAAGGACAGGGAGCTTTGATTGTCTCATTCCTTGCTGTATCTCCAGCATTCGGAACGGCCCCTGGGGACACGGTGTCCAGGCTTCCTATGCTTTTGCTGAAGGAAGGGAGGGAGGGAGGGAGGAAGAGGGGAAAGAGAATACTAACCTTCCAGGGTTGCTACAAGGATAAAAGGAGGTGCAACAGGCTCTGTAGCCACTCCCCAGACTCTGGGGGCCCAAGCTTGCTTTGTTGTTAAGGCTTCTCCACCGCCCACCCCACAAGGTGTGTAGCGTTCCAGCTCACGGGTGCCCTGGGGGTTGTGAGCTCAGCGCCCGCCTGGGGCAGTGAGACAGGCACCAGGAAAATTTCCTTGTCATTGAGGATGTTGTTCTTTTGGGGTTCCATCACACACCCTTTTTTATCTCCCCTTCCCAAATAAAACTCAGCCCTAACCAGCCCTCTCAAGAAGCAAACATGGAGAGGACCAACAGCAGCTGACCAAGGTTTCCTTCTGGGCCAGGGGAGCTGTATCTTAATGAGTTTTTAATTTCTGGCCAGGCACAGTGGCCACTCTTGTAATCCCAGCACTGAGAGGTCGAGGTGGGCAGATAACTTGAGGCCAGGAGTTTGAGACCAACTGGGCCAACATGGTGAAACCCGGTCTCTACCAAAAATACAAAAATTAGCTGGGTGTGGTGGTGCACCCCTGTAGTCCCAGCTACTCGGGAGACTGAGGTGGGAGAGAGAATCACTTGAACTCAGGAGCCAGAGGTTGCAGTGAACCGAGATCATGCCACTACACTCCAGTCTGGGTGACAGAGCAAGGCTCTGTCTCAAAACAAACAAACAAAAATAATAGTAATAATAATTTCTTTTTTTTTTTTAATGGCGTCTCACTCTGTCGCCCAGGCTGGAGTTCAGTGGCATGATCTTGGCTCACTGTAACCTCTGCCTCCTGGGTTCAGGCAATCCTTCTACCTCAGCCTCCCGACTAGCTAGGATCACAGGTGTGCACCACCACGCCTGGCTAATTTTTTTGTATTTGCAGTGGAGATGGGGATTCACCGTGTGGCCAGGCTGATCTAGAAATCCTGCCTCAATTGATCTGTCCGCCTCAGCCTCCCATGGTGCTGGGATTACAGGCGTGAGCCACTGCACCCAGCCTATTTTTTAATAACTTCAAGTATACAGGAAGGTTCCGAGTACATTACCAAATTTTTTTTCCTAGACCATCAAACCGTAAGTTACTTCCTGGGTGCTCCGTTTCCTCCAAATACATTAAAGTGTATTGTCTTCTACCTGGGATGGCTGCTACAAACCCAGAGTACAATGATCAAAACTAGAAACATTAACATTGATATGTTGCCATTTAATCCTCAAACCCCATTCAAGTTTTTCCAGCGATCGTGATAGCAGGGGAGCTCTGGTGGTCCCGTCTCTTCAGCTTCCTTCTCCTGGGGTCAGTTCCTCATTGCTTCCCATCTTGCGTGACCTTGACACATTTGAAGGTTATAAGCCAATTGTTATTTTTATTTTATTTTTTATTTTTTGAGATGGAGTCTCGCTCTGTTGCCCAGGCTGGAGTGCAGTGGCCCAATCTCAGCTCACCGCAACCTCCACCTCCTAGGTTCAAGTGATTCTCCTGCCTCAGCCTCCTGAGTATCTGGGATTCCAGGCACACGCTGCCATGCCTGGCCGATATTTGTGTTTTCAGTAGAGAAGGGATTTAACCATGTTGGCCAGGCTGGTCTCGAACTCCTGACCTCAGGCGATCCACCGCATTGGCCTCCCAGTGCTGGGATTACACGCGTGAGCCACCACGCCTGGCCCAGGCCCATTATTTTGTAGTATGCTCTTCAGTTTAGGCTTTCGGGTGTTACCTCATGGTTAGATTAAGGTCAGGGATCTCTGGCAGGAATGTCACAAAAATGACACTGTGTTCCTGGTATGGCATTCTACCAGGTTGTGCAGGGTTTTGATTTGACCCAATACGGGTGATGTCCACTTGGGCCACCTGTAATGTGGTGTAGGGGTGTCCATCCTTCCCCATCGGCAGCTCACCTGCTAACCTATCATAGTAAATAAGTTTTCTGTGGAGGGGTACGTTAGGAGGATGTGAACATCCCATTCCTCACACATTTTCAATTTATATATATATATATAATATATATCAGAATGGATTTATAGGTTCTTAGTTTTGTTCAATCAGTGTCTGTTCCTTCCTCTCTCTTCTCCCATCCTTTCTTTCTTCCTCCTCTCTTTCTCTATTTCTTTATTTCTCTCTCTTTCCCTCCCACTCTCTTTCTTTATTTCTTCCTTTACAGTTATTTGTGGTAGCTTTATTTATAATAGCCGTAAACTGGAAACAACCCAGATGCCAACCATTTGGATAGACAATGGATAGACAAACTGTGGTCTCTCCATGTAGTGGATCCTGCTCAGAAATAAAAAGGAACAGACTACTGTTACAAACATCATAGATGAGTTTCAAAAACATTACATTGAGACGAAGATGTCAGAAACCAGACGGTAAAAATTGTTGGGTTCCAAACAATGAGGTCCTGGAAGAGAAAAACCCCTAATCTATGGTGATAGAAATCCAAAGGGTCATTAGCCTCTGGGCAGCTGGGATTGCCCACGAGGGGACCTGAGAAACTTTAAGGTGAGCTGGAAATGTGGTGTTTCTGAGGGCTGATTGCCGGGGTGTGTACGTTGTGAAAATTCTCCTACTGTAAATCTAAGTTCTTTTTTTTTTTTGAGATAGGTTCTCACTCTGTCACCCAGGCTGGAGTGCAATGGTGTGATCTCAGCTCCCTGCAGCCTCGACCCGTGTGGGCTTAGGTGATCCTCCTACCTCAGCCTCCACAGTAGCTAGGACTGCAGGCGCTTGCCACCACAACTTTTTAAAATTTTTTTGTAGAGACGGGGTTTCACCATGTTGTCCAGGCTGGTCTTGAAGTCCTGAGCTCAAGCAGTTCTCCTGCCTCGGCCTCCCAAAATGCTACGATTACAGGTGTGAGCCACTGTGCCTGGGCCTGTAAATCTAGATTCTGTGCAAATCACTGCATGCAAATTATGCACTCAAAAAAGAGGGAAATAATCTAGAAAAATACTACTGCTCAATGAAAACTTCAGTTTTTCCCATGACTTATCTTGCAGCCAAGCACATTTTACAAAACAGTTTTTTCTTGGGTGTTTTCCCAGACATTGCTTCTGAGAATGACCCAGGTTTATGGTACGGGTTCCAGGTGTAAGGTGCAGACGAGGAACCTGAAGAATCTTGTTCCTTCAGCCAGGGCACTGTTGGTTCCAGTTACTCAGAGGCTGCGGTGGGAGAATCACTTGAACCTGGCAGGGCAGAGGTTGCTGTGAGCCAAGATCACACTGCTGCACTCCAGCCTGGGCAATGGAGTGAGACTCAATCTCAGAAAGAAAAAATGATAGAGATGGCAAATTTTATATGATGTGCATTTTCCCACAGTGTTTTAAAGGACAAAACAGTAGCCACGTCACTGAATTTCCACCACATGCCACACACTGGGCAAGGCTCTGATAGAAAACACTGTGATCGCATTTACAGATGGGGAAACTGAGGCCACACAGCCCTAGTGACAGAGCTAGCACGCTGAGCCCTCTATCGTGCGGACGGGGTGTGAGAGCGCACAGTGCGGCATGAGCCACCAGGGCTGGGACTCCCACCTCCTTTGCAGGAGGACACTGTTAGAATCCCATCTGGGACATCAGTTTTTAGCATATTCTGTCTTCTTGTTGCAGAAGATGCAGTCCTTTTATTTTATTTTACCTTTTTTTGGGACGGAGTCTCGCTCTGTCCCCTAGGCTGGAGTGCAATGGCGCAGTCTTGGCTCACTGCAACCTCCCAGGTTCAAGTGATTCTCCTGTCTCAACCTCCCGAGTAGCTGGGATGACAGGCGCCTGCCACCATACCCAGATAATCTTTGTAATTTTAGTAAAAACAGGGTTTCGTCATGTTCACGAGGCTGGTCTCGAACTCCTGACCTCAGGTGATCCACCCGCCTCAGCCTCCCAAAGTGCTGGGATTACAGACGTGAGCCACCGCACCCAGCGGGATGGGGTCCTTTTAAATGCCATCCTGGGGGCTTTCTGGCCATGGCATTCTTCCGTGAGTTAAGAGTCAGCTGTGGGGTCTGTGGCCCTCGTCTCCAGTCTGCCGTCAGCTCCCTACTGCCATCCTCTCTACCATTCTGGTGGCTACTGTTGCTTCCTTGCTACTCAGGTGCAGGAGCAGCTCAGACCCGTGCACCCTTCCCACCTGTGCCCCACCTCAACACATGAGCATCTTAGCACTGTGAGGCTACAGCGGGCCAGGGCGATCACCACCTCGCTCCTCAGCAGTGGGCACCTGATGACCCTCTGGCTGGCAAATGAGCCCTTCTTGAGCGCCTGCTTCCTAGGCCCACGGCTGATACCAGCTGTCTCAGGCCAGGTCCCCTAGAAGCAGACCCTGAGAATATGATTCCAGGAAGCACCAGTTGGGAAGCAGGTGAGACAGGGAGGGGGAGGAAGCCAGAACAGAGGGCATATTCATGATCGGTTACTGCTGCAGGCAACTCTGGTCAATCCTGCTGGGATCCTCCAGGCAACTGTGGGGTTGTGCTTCAGTGTTCTCCAACTGAGGCAAGAGAGCTGGGGTATTGATCCACCACTTCTGCCAGTCATGGGATCAGGGCAGCTCCCTGGGATTGCAGGCTTATGCAGCCAGGGAGCGCCCTTGAGCTAAGGGGCAGGTGCTTACAGCTGGAAGGGTTGGTGGCATAGAGTAGTGGGGCTGAAGGGAAGTGAATGGGCACTGTCAATGTCTGCAATAAGACAGAAAAACTACTGTTAAACGTCTTTACATTCAGAGCCCTATTCTTCTGAACCCTTCTCAACTCAGTCATCGACATCCGTAATTTTTCACTCCATGCTCTTTCTGCCATCACGAATGTTGATGGTACAGTATCGTTTCAGGTTGGATTTCCAGGAGGCTAACTTTGAGGCAGATAACTTGCAGGAAGTTGGTTCGAGGCTGCTCTTGGGATCAGTGCCCTTGGAAGAGAATGGAAGGGAGGCAAGCAGAATTGGTCCAAGGGAGAAGCTGATCTGGAATGCCAGCCCCCATGGGGAGCTCTCAAGATGAGGAGCTCTTGCACTTCTAGGCCAATCTGTCCTCAGATGCAGGCCCACTGGGAAGGGAGTGTGTCCTGGGGTGGGCAGCCTGCATCAGCTGAGGCCGTCCCTGAAGGGGGCCGCCTGCCTACGGCATCGCAGCAGCTGGCTGATGGGCCTCCTGCTTCTATAGGAGGATGCGAGTGGTGTGGCAGAGCATCGGCCACAGGCCACCCTGTGCTGCGTGGATCTGCTTCTCCATGTAAGTTCTGGGACAGCTCCTACGGACTCAGGTGCATATCTCTTCCCGGGGGAAACTTGGAAGGGAACGTGAGTGGGACAAACTCAGCCCTTGCCACTGCAGCGGGTCTCAGAACACGACTGATAATAGCAGGCTCCTTCGTTCACCGTCTAGTCTAGGTTCCCTCAGCCAGCCCTTCTGCTGGGCCTGTCTCGGTGGCTTACTTAGTGGTATGACCCTAGAGCCTCATCCCTGGTCACCACGTCCTCCTCAGGCTGAGGCTCTGCATTTGGCTATTTGGCATTAAAAAACGGGCAAGAGAGTGTCAAGAGGTGCCTAAGTGGACACCTGAACACCAGGCACAGGCCCCCCTGCCCCACTGTATGATGGTGGCCCTGTCTCCTGAAGCTTGGGGGTCATTACCCCTCCAAGTTGCTGACTCCTCTTCTCATTTGCTGGAACTTGACACAAGAAGCCCAAGGTGCTCACACGGCATATATGGCTTATGGTTCAGTGGGCCTCATCCTGTGTCACCTGGTAGAGGCTTTACCCCTTTGGGAACCATAACCTCTACCCCTGCAGAGCTCAGGGCGGTGGAGGTGGGAAAGACAGACTCTCCGAGTGGGTCACTGGAGTGATGCTACGGCGGGCCACCCCTGCTTCCATGTCTTGGTATTTGAACACATATGTTCTTCTTACCAGGGTCATAGAGCCATATACAGGTCATTCATTTAAGTACAGACTGTGCCTGGGTGCGCTGGCTCACGCCTGTAATCCCAACACTTTGGGAGGCCTAAGTGGGTGGATCATGAAGTCAGGAGTTCGAGACCAGCCTGGCCAATTTGGTGAAACCCCATCTCTACTGAAAATACAAAAGTTAGCCGGGTGTGGTGGCATGTGTCTGTAGTCCCAGCTACTCGGCAGGCTGAGGCAGAATTGCTTGAACACAGGAAGCAAAGGTTGCAGTGAGCTGAGATCATGCCACTGAATTCCAGCCTGGGTGATGGAGTGAGGCTCTGTTTCAAAAAAAAAATGTGTAGACTGTTGTGGACCCTGGCGTCCCATCTTCACAAAGTTATCACCTCCACCCTGACTCTTCAGCCATGCCTTACCAGGCCATCCTATCACCCTTCATGTCAGCCACTGCAGGGCAGAGTGGCTTAGGACATATCCATGGGTCCCACGGTCACGTGCCCGGTGTGTCCACGCTGGGGAGGCTGAGGCCTGAGGCTGGCTGATGGCAACTGGCTGGGTCCCTGCCTCTACTTGGTTGTGTGGATGCAAGCTGGTGGGTGTTGAAGTGCGTGCTGTGCTCACTCCCATGTCCCTGTACCTGCCTCTAGCCCCTGTCCCCAGTCTTCCACGCTTTTCCAACCAGACCCTGATCAGCCAGGCAGCCACTCGCCCTGCCTGTGAGCCTCTGCGTGCTCTACCCAGTGCCAATTCCCTCTCTATACAAAGTAGATAACCGGAGAATGGCCTTGGCAACTCAGCAGGCGGATGTAGACAGAGAAGAGCGTTTAGGGCACAGTGCTAAGGGAGGTCTGGTTTCACGGGTGGACAGAGGAAGACAAGTGCACGTGGAGCCCAAGGAGAAGCCCTTGGAGGAGGCGGACATCTCTTGGGTGGGTGTGTGCCTGGCACAGAGGCTGCCGCAGCAGCTTCCAGCACGCTGATCATCCCCACTCCTAGGGTGGCCTCTCGTTTCTCTGCCTGGGGACCTTCTCTGGCCACAAGTGAGCAGGCACAGCCCAGCCGTGCCCAGGAGGTGATGCTGCAGGCAGCCCATTGGCTCCACCTCTGGGGGACAACTCCTGGGTGAGTTCCACATGGTTCCTCAGGCGTCACTCACAGGAGAGAGCCCTATCACTCCCCAGTGGTGAGACCTACTCGTTAAAGCACTTTCTGGAACTTTCTCCTCTCCTGCCCAGTTCCTCACTTCCTGGAATACCTGCTGGCTCCCAAACCCTTGTTTCAGGGTCTGCTTTTTAACCAAGATAGGCCTGTTGGAGACAAAGAGGCTGAAAATAAAGAAGAGTGCGCTGGGAGGAGCAGGGGCCCCCGGAGGCCCAGGAGGCCACCAGCGCTGGGTGTTTGGAGGGAGAGCTGCGTTAGGCAGGAGGGGCAAGGCCGTCACTTGTGGGGTAAACATGGACGCTTCTGGGGCTGGGCAGCAGGTGGATGAGGAAGTTGCTTTCTGATGACATCTGGTTTCTCTGCGAAGAAGGAGGTGAGGTTATCACTGAGGGCAAGGGTGGCTGAGGAGGAGACGACAACTTGAGAAGAGTGGAGAAGGCCCCGCTGGAGGAGAGAGCAGCCTGGGAAAATGGAGATGGGGCGCTGGGCACTGAGCTTCTGGAACCTTCTTCAGCACTGTGAGACTGTCTCTGTCAACACTCAGCATCCCTGTGGAGGCTCTGTGGAGGTTTTTCAAGGCGTGGGGCTGAAGACACAGTGGGTTGGACTAGACGCCTTCCATGGGGTCTGCCCGATCACCACCTTTTCATCTCTACCAACTATGCCCTCAGCCTCCACAGGGGTTATTTCTGGCACAACTCTGCTCCCAAGCCCAGGGGTGGTCAATGGATCCAAGTTTAGCTAATCCCTCTTCCAGGGAGAGTCTCATTCTCAATTTCAACCTACATTACTGTGCTCCTGTGGTGAGCTGGACCCTGGGGAAACGGTGGTGGATAAGAGACAAGATCCCTGTCCTTATGGGCATACAGTCCAAGGCGGGCGATGGACAGTAACCAAATAAACAAAGAATTGAAAGAATTAGGAGCTGGACATGGTGGCTCATTGCTGTAATCCCAACACTTTGGGAGGCTGAGGCGGGTGGATCACTTGAGGTCAGGCGTTCAGAACTAGCTTGGCCAACATGGTGAAACCCTGTCTCTACTAAAAGTACAAAAATTAGCTGGGTGTGGGGGTGCATGCCTGCAATCCCAGCTACTCAGCAGGCTGAGGCAGGAGAATCACTTAAACCCAGGAGGCAGAGGTTGCAGCGAGCTGAGATCACACCACTGCACTCCAGCCTGGGCGACAGAGTGAGACTATCTGAAAGGAAAAACAAACAAACAAACAAAAAAACCCCAAAAAACGGAAGAATTAGAATCTGTGACAAGGAGGATGAGAGAAGTCAGCTGGCAGCCGAGGCAGTGAATCCATCTCCCTTAAATGGAGTGGCTGATGTCAGACTCTCCAGCAGATGACAGGGAAGCTGAGACCTAACGGATAGAAACACCCAGGCATGTCAAGGATTTGAGTCAAAGTGTCCCAAGCAGAAGGACAAGTGGATGCAGAGGTGAGAGAGAGCTCAGTGTGCTCTCCTGGAGAGTGCCGGGAGACCCTAGATGCTGGTGAGCAAGAAACGCAACTGGAGAAAAAGCAGAAGCTGGAACACGTGGGAGCCTCTTGGCTTTTGCTAAAGGCCCTGGATTTTATTCCAAGCATAATAAGAAGCCAGGAGTGATACAATCCTGTTTTGGGGGTAATGTTTTATTTTTATATAATTCCAAACTAACGGAGAAAAAGACTACTATGAGAAACTCCCACATTCTCATTATTCAAATTCACCAACTGTTTACACGCTCCTTCTTCACAGTAGTTCCAGAGTTGCTGCAAATGCTGGACCCTCGCCCTTAGGGGAAGACAGGGTCAGGTGTCTGTGAGCCTCTGGCTGCAACATTTTCATCAACTGGTCAATACATGAACTTTTCAAAAAAAAAAGTGTGCTTTTGTTTGAAGACACCCTGTTTATTGAGTTATTGATTTTTATTATCATTATTATTCTTTTTTTGAGACAGAGTCTCACTCTGTCACCCAGGCTGGAGTGCAGTGGCACTATCTTGGCTCACTGCAACTTCCATCTCCTGAGTTCAAGTGATTCTCCTGCCTCAGCCTCCCAAGCATCTGGAATCACAGGTGCATGCCACCACACCCGGCTAATTTTTGTATTTTTAGTAGAGACGGGGTTTCACCATGTTGGCCAGGCTGGTCTCGAACTCCTGACCTCAAGTGATCCACCTGCCTCAGCCTCCCAAAGTGCTGGGATTACAGATGTGAGCCACTGCACCTGGCCTAAATACACCTCGTTTAATACATATTATTGATCCATTGACATTGACCCCACAGCCATGAGTGCTGGAACTCATGCCTAAATGAAGCTTATCCAACTCGTGTGTTTCCTCCCAAAGGCACACATAGTCTTCTTGATGGTGGCAACGCTAGACAGCCTCCGCACTGCACAGACGCCATTTTAAATGGTGAAATCACCAACAAAAAGCACAAAACTGTGAAAAACGGGGCACTAAATAGACCGTGAAAAGGACACTTATTTACGGGTCGGAGAGCTGAATCAGGGGGATGAGTGCTGACTGCTTCACCTCAGCAGGTGACTTTAGTCTCTGGGGACGCCAAGTTTTCACCACTCTGTGTCTGCACTGGCTTCCAAATGCCCGTAGAAGGGCCCAAGTATTGATTTGGGCATTACAAATAAATTTAGCTAGAGGTGAACCCACAAATACAGAATCTAAGAATAATGAGGATGATTTGAATCATGTGAGATTATATTAGAAACACCCTGCCTCTGCACCCCTGACTACTTCAATGTATATTTCCAAAATGGTCGTTCTCTTACATAATGAGTTTGGTAGTTATCAGAATCTGGACACTCACCAGCCGTACAATACTACAATTTGATACATGCCTTTCCCCAGTCCCGCAGCCAGTCCAAGATGACAGGGCGTGTTGAGTTGTCACGCCTTTTAGCTCCTCATTCTTGCTTTGCTTTTTGTGGTCTTGACTTGCAGAATGTCCTTCCATGTGGGTCATCTGATGTTTCCTGGTGAGTAGATTCAAGTTGTGCATTTTGGGCAAGAGAACCCAGGGGTGATGTCTTCTCAGTGCACAAGGAGAGATGCACTGCTGTCACTTTGCTGTTCGTGCTCTACATTTCTAGCATTTCTGGACCTCATGTCCTGCATTACGAGCTTTTGCTGTGTTTGGTTGAAGTTTTTCTAAATAGCCAAATGTTTGAATTTCTTCTCATTTTCTTCTGTGTATATTCTACAGCTACTTTCTTTATGTTACAATGCGTCACATTTAACATCTGTCTTAGTCCATTCTCACCTACTAACAAAGGCATACCCGAGACAGTAATTTATGAAGGAAAGAGGCTGCATTGACTCACAGTTCTGCATGGCTGGGGAGGCCTCAGGAAACTTACAGTCATGGTGGGAAGGGAAGCAAACATGTCCTTCTTCACATGGCGGCAGAAGGAGAAGTGCTGAGCAAAAGGGGGAAAAGCCCCTTATCAAACCATCAGACCTGGTGAGAGCTCACTCACTGTCATTAGAACAGCAACGTGGAGGTAACCACCCTCATGATTCAATTACTTTCCACCGGATCCCGCCCGAGACAAATGGGGATTATAGGAACTACAATTCAAGGTGATGTTTGAGTGGGGACACAGCCAAATCATATCAAAATCCTAAAGTTATAATGCTCGGTTTGAATTTATACCAGGTCAACTTCAGCACAGCACAAAAACTGCTCTTTTACAGCTCCATCTCTTTTTATTATGGTTGTGGATGTCATAAAATCTTTATACATTCTATGCCCCAAAACATAATCTGACAATGATTTAAAATATGTTAGTGTCTTAAATTATATTGAAAACAAAATGTGTAGTTATAAACCAGTTACAGAAATACTAGCTTTTAGATTAGTTCTTTGTTTAATTAATCAATTTATGTATTTATTATTACACTGATTTTTTCTTTTTTGAGATAAAGTCTCACTCTTGTTGCCCAGGCTGGAGTGCAGTGGTGTGATCTCAGCTCACTGCAACTTCCGCCTCTCAGGTTCAAGCAATTCTCCTGCCTCAGCCTCCTGAGTAGCTGGGATTATAGGCACTCACCACCATGCCTGGCTAATTTTTGTATTTTTAATAGAGACAGGGTTTCACCATGTTGGCCAGGCTTGTCTTGAATTCCTGATCTCAGGTAATCTGCCTGCCTCGGCCTCCCAAAGTACTGAGATTACAGGCGAGCCACTGCACCCTGACGATACTGATTATTTTTAAAAGTGTATTAGTCTCTTAAATTACGTAGAAAACAAAAAGTAGAGTTACAAACTGTTGTGACAATAGTACCCTCTACTGAAACCTTTACTGTCTAGTGTCCTCTCGTGTCACCTGCTTCACTCCCTTAAGCATATCTTGCAGAGCAGGTTTATTGGTGATGAACTCCTTGAGTTTTCTTCTTTGCCTTTTTGTGTTTTTTTTGAGACAGAGTCTTGCTCTGTCACCAGGCTGGAGTGCAGGGGCACGACCTCGGCTCACTGCAACCTCTGCCTCCCAGGTTCAAGTGATTTTCCTGCCTCAGCCTCCCGAATAGCTGGGACCTGGCTAATTTTTGTATTTTTTAGTAGAGACGGGATTTCACTATGTTTGCCAGGCTGTTCTCAAACTCCTGATCTCGTGATCTGCTCACCTCGGCCTCCCAAAGTGCTGGGATTACAGATATGAGCTACTGTGCCTGACCTGCTTTTTTTCTTTTTCTTTTCTTTTCTTTTTTTTTTTTTTGTTTAGAGACATGGCCTCGCTCTGTCACTCAGGCTGGAGTACAGTGGTGTGATCACAGCTCACTACAACCTCAACCTCCTTGGCTCAAGCGATGCTCCCACCTCAGCCTCCTGAGTAGCTAGGACTACAGACATGCTTCACAATGCCTGCCTTTTAATTTTGTAGTGATAGGGTTAGCTATGTTGCTCAGGCTGGTCTCGAAATCCTGGACTCAAGTATCTTCCTACATTGGCCTTCAAAGTATTGGGATTATGGCTATGACCCTTTTGTTTTCTTATATTTTTCTTTTATCTTCTTAAAAATATTATTTATGGGCTGGGTGCCATGGCTCATGCCTGTAATCCCAACGCTTTGAGAGGCCAAGGCGGGCAGATTGCTCGAGCCCAGGAGTTGGAGACCAGCCTGCACAACACGGCGAAGAAAACAAGAAAACTAGCTGGACTTGGTGCATGTCTGTAGTCCCAGCTACAGTCCCCAGGAGGCTGAGATGAAAGGATCGCTTGAGCCCAGGAGGCTGAGGCTGTAGTGAGCTATGATCATACCACTGTACTCCAATCTGCACTACAGAGCAAGACCCTGTCTCAAAAAATTTTATATGATTCATTCCTTTCTTTTACAAACCCTTATCTTGTGGGCTGACTTTCAATAGATCACATGAGGGAGTTGCACAAAATCCTGACCCAGAAGCAGGTTGTCTATGAATGCTTTAGTATCAGGTTCTCCGTGAATGTGCACTGCATGATGGGCAAGCAGGGACAGCCCAATTCTGGTCATGCCCCATCTCACAGGATGAGGAGTTCTCTGTAGTAGACTCTGGTCCCAGCACCAGATGAGGCAAAGGCTGGGACAGCAGGTGTTCAGCTATCTGAGGCCAACCAAGGCTCTGCAGTGCTATCAAATCATTCTGCCTGGGTGGACTATTGAGTTAGAGGCATTCAGTCATAATCCCACAGATGGAAGCTTCGCTCCATTGGCTCTTCAGCCAAGCACACATTCTTCACTTTTGAAGGACAGTTTTACCCAATATAGGATTCTTGGTTGACAGGTTTTTTTTCTTCTATTAGAATATGTCAGCCCACTGTCTTCTGGCCTCCAAACTTTCTAATGAGAAATCTGTTGAAAATCTTATTTAAGATCTTTTATATGTGACATGTCTCTTCTCTCTTGCTACTTTCAGCATTCTCTCTTTGTCTTTCAAAAGTTTTATTATTATTATTTTGAGACAGAGTTTTGCTCTGTCACCCAGGCTGGAGTGCAATGGTGCAATCTCAGCTCACTGCAACCTCCGCCTCCTGGGTTCAAGCAATTCTCCTGCCTCAGCCTCCTGAGTAGCTGGGATTACAGGCACACACCACCACACCTAGCTAATTTTTGTGTTTTCAGGAGAGATGGGGTTTCACCGTGTTGACCAGGCTGGTCTTGAACTCCTGACCTCACATGATCTGCCCACCTTGGCCTCTCAAAGTGCTGAGATTATAGGTGTGAGCCACGGTGCCTGGCCTCTTATGTTTTCTTCTAAGAGTGACATCATTTTGTTTTATATTTAAGTCAGTGCCCCATATTTGGTTAATGTTTATATAAAGCTTAAGGTATAGATTGAGGATCTTTGTCTTCTTCTTACTTGTTTTGCATACTGATGTCCAATTGTTTGAACATCATCTGTTGAAAAATTATTTTTTCTTAATTGACTTACATTTTCATGTTTTAAAAAAAATCCAAGTAGTGTCTGTGAGTTCTCCAATTTTGTTTTTCTTTTTCAAATTTGTTTTGGCTGTTCCGGATCCTCTGTCTTTCCATATAAAATTTAAAATTAGCTTGTTAATATCTACAAAAATCTTCTGCTGAGATTTTGATTGGAATTGAATGAAATCTGTAGATCAATTTGCAGGGAATTGTCATCTTAACTATATATGTGTGTGTGTATTCCAAACCATCTGTTATTTGGGTCTTGTTTGATTTATTTCATCAGTATTTTGTAGTTTGCCGCTTTCAATCCTACATACACTTTGTTAGATACTGCTTTTGTCGTTGTTTTCCATTGCTAGTGACCCCCGAGGGAGAGGAAGCAAATGAAATGAGCCCTGACGATGGCCCCATCTTACTGTCTGAAGGGTTTGCAGTCTGCAGCGCAAAGAAGGAAGACCTGAGGAGCAGCCCAGCAGCTTCCTGAAGTGAGGAGATGGAGCTGGAGTCTGGGAGACCCAGACTGGAGTTCACAGGGCAAAGTACTGGAAAGGAAAGAGTGCGTGGAGGGGGAGAAATTGAGATTGCACTCTGGAGATCTTGAGTCGTAATTAATCTGAGTACCAATCAATGCATACATGTGAGGAGAATGCTGAGGCCGGGGAAGGAACCACCCGAAAGGATCAGTGGGAACAATCACAGCAGCTGTGTAGGGCCAGGGATATGTTTCCCTTCCCAACATCTGCGTGGAAACCTTGTGGGGCACGGAGTAAAGTACTCAGAAGGGTTCTGCCCCGTAGTGGGGAAAATTAGCCCTAGCCTAAATGTCGCTCTGGTTCCGCCTAACAAAACAAGACCAGAAAGAGTCAAACTCTTTCCAAAGGATTTAACTGTGTCCCAGAACAAAATTCAAGAATATTTATATGAATACAAAAATATCACACAACAAAATAATTTTCAAAACTAGCACAAATGATGTATTGCAGCCAATAAAAAGTTGCCAGGCATGCAAAGAAGCGAGAAACTGGGAGCCATAATGAAGAGAACATTTTAAATCCATTGAAACTGAGCCAGAAATGACACAGACGCAGTATTAGTAGACAAGCACATTAAAATGGTTATTATAACTATATTCCATATGCTAAGGAAAGTAAAGAGAAAATTAAGAATGTTAAGTAGAGACACAGAAATACGTTTTAAATATCCAAGGTGAACTTCAAGATATTAAAATTACAATGTTTGAGATGAAATATATATTGGATAGGATTAACAGCAGATAAGATATGGCACAAGAAAAAGTTTGGGGCAGGGCGAGGTGGCTCACACCTGTAATCCCAGCACTTTGGGAGGCCGAGGTGGGTGGATCACAAGGTCAGGAGTTCAAAACCATCCTGGCCAAGATGGTGAAACCCTGTCTCTACTAAAAATTCAAAAATTAGCTGGGCGTGGTGGCGTGCGCCTGTAATCTGAGCTACTCAGGAGGCTGAGGCAGAGAATTGCTTGAACCCGGGAGGCGGAGGTTGCAGTAAGCCGAGATCGCAAACTCCAGCCTGGGAGACAAGAATAAAACTCTGTCTCAAAAAAAAAATAAGATAGAGAACTAACATGTCAAAGGAAGTGCTTCAGGCAGAAAGAAAATGATGCGAGAAAAACTGGAGATACTCAAAGGAATGAAGAGCACTAGAAATGGAAACTTCATGGATAAATATATGTAATTATTCTTATTATTTACACTTATCTATCAAGTAATTTTTTGACTTTGTAAATTGGCAATTTACAATTATATACATTTGTGGAGTACAAAGTGATGTTATGATTTATGAATGCAACGTGGAGAAATTGAACTAAGCTACTTAGCATATGCATCACCTCAAATACTTAACATTTTTTTGTGTGGTGAGAACATTTATATTTTACTCTCTTAGCAATTTAAAAATGTACAATATTCTATTATTAAATATATTCACCATGCTGTGTAATAGAACTAAAGAAACTCCAGCCAGCGCTGTGGCTCACGCCTGTAATCCCAGTACTTTGGGAGGCAGAGGTGGGTGGATCACGAGGTCAGGAGATCGAGACCATCCTAGCAAACATGGTGAAATCCCGTCTCTACTAAAATACAAAAAATTAGCCAGATATGGTGGCGAACGCCTATAGTCCTAGTTACTCGAGAAACTGAGGCAGGGGAATTGCTTGAACCCGGGAGGTGGAGGCTGCAGTGAGCCAAGATCGAGCCACTGCACTCCAGCCTGGCGACAGAGTAAGACTCCGTCTCAAAACAAAAACAAAAACAAAACAAACAAACAAAAAAACCCGTATTTCTCCTCTAATTGAGCTTTTGTACACTTCATCTCCCCATTCTCCACACTCCCAGCCTCTGTAACCACCCTCTTTGCTTCTGTGAGTTCAATTGTTTTAGATTCCACATATAAGTGAAAACGTGGTATTTGTCTATGTCTGGCTTATTTCATTTAGCATAATGTTGTCCAGTTCCATTCATATTGTCACAAATAACAGAATTTCTTCTTTTGAATGACTGAAGAGTATTCCACTGTATATATACACCAGATTTTTCTTTATTCATCTGTTGATGGACACTTAGGGTAATTTCTTTCTTTCTGTTTTTTTTTTTTTTTTTTTTTTTTTTGGGACAGCGTCTTGCTCTGTCACCCACAGTGGAGTGGAGTGGTGCAATCTTGGCTCACCACAACCTCTGCCTCCTGGGTTCAAGCAATTCTCATGCCTCAGATTCCCTAGTAGGGAAAAGTGTGCGCCACCACACCCAGCTAATTTTTTTACACTTTAGTAGAGATGGGGTTTCAATGCTGCTTAGCCTGGTCTTGAACTCCTGAGCTTAGGCAATCTGCCCACCCCAGCCTCCCAGAGTGCTAGGATTACAGGTGTGAGCCACTGAGCCCAGCCAGGGTGATTTCATAACTTACCTATTGTGAATAGTGCTACAATGAACATGTAGGTGCAGACATCCCTTCAACAAACTGATTTCAAATCTTTTGGGTAAATACCCAGAAGGGATTGCTAGATCAAGTAATTGATTGTTAAAGCAAAAATAAGAAGAATTTGCTGTGAAGTTTATATAAAAGTAAATGCATGACAATAGCCTAAATACTGGAAAGGAAGAAATGGAAACACACTATTGTAAGTTTTGTTTTGTTTTGAGACAGGGTCTCACTTGTTGCCCAGGCTGGACTGCAGTGGCACAATCACAGCTCATTGCAGCTTTGACCTCCCAGTCTCAAGCAATCTTCCCTCCTCAGCCCCACAAGTAGCTGGGACTACTGGTATGCACCACCATAGCCAGCTAATTTTTGTATTTTTTGTAGAGATGGGGTTTTGCCACATTGCCCAGGCTGATCTTGAACTTCTGGGATCAAGCGATCCTCCTGCTTTGGCCTCCCAAAGCACTGGGATTACAGGCATGTATTAGTCTGTTCTCACACTGCTGTCAAGATCTATCTGAGACTGTGTAATTTATAAAGAAAAGAGGTGTAATTGACTCACACTTCCACAGGCTGTACCAGAAGCATGGCTGAGGAGGCCTCAGGAAACTTACAATTGTGGCAGAAGAGCAAATGGGAAGCAAGCATGTCTTCACCTGGCAGCAGCATAGAGAGTAAGGGGGGAAATGCTACATGCTTTCAAACAACCAGATCTTGTGAGGACTCACTATCATGAGAACAGCAAGGGAGAAATCTGCCCCCGTGATCCAATCACCTCCCACCAGTTCCCTCCCTCAATGTTGGGGATTACCATTCAACATGAGATTTGGGTAGGGAAGTATATCAAGGCATGAGCCACTGAGCCCTGCCTACTGGAAGTGTTTCATACTATGCATGAGGTGCTTTGATAGCACTTAAAGGTGGACTTTGATAAGTTAAAGATGTGTGCTATAAAACAACCACTGAAATACAAATCCAAAGTTTTAGCTAAAAAGCCAACAAAGGAATGGAATCCTAAGAAATAATTAATGCCAGAAAAGCTGACTCGGCGTGGTGGCTGATGCCTGTAATCCCAGCACTTTGGGAGGTCAAGGCAGGCAGATCACTTGAGCTCAGGAGTTTGAGACCAGCCTGGGCAACATGGCAAAACCTTGTCTGTAATAAAAATACAAAAATTAGCCTGGCATGGTGGTGTGTGCCTGTGGTCCCAGCTACTCAGGAGGCTGAGGTGGGAGAATTGCTTGAGCCTGAAAGGTTGAGGCTGCAGTGAACCAGGATTGTGCCGCTGCACTCCAGCCTGGGTGACAGAGCAAAATCCTGTCTCAAGAAAAAGAAAGAAAGAAAGCCAAAAAAGGCAGAAGAAAGTAAAAATGGAACAAAGAAGAGGTGGGACAAATGCAGCACAGATAGTAATGTGTTAAGACTTAAACACAACCGTATCAATAATCACATTAAAGACTTAAACACAACCATATCAATAATCACATTAAAGACTTAAACACAACCATATCAATAATCACATTAAATTTAAATGTCCAAACACTCCCGATTAAAAGGCCAAGATTATTAAATTGTATTTTAAAAGTGACCAAGCTGTATACTATATAAAAAACCAACTTTACTTTTTTTTTTTTTTGAAGATGGAGGCTCCCTCTGTTGCCCAGGCTGGAGTGCAGTGGCACCATCTTGGCTCACTGCAACCTCCACCACCTGGGTTCAAGTGATTCTCCTGCCTCAGCCTCCTGAGTAGCTGAGATTACAGGCATGCACCACCACACCTGGCTAATTTTGGCATTTTCAGTAGAGACAGGATTTCACCATGTTGATCGGGCTGGTCTCAAACTCCTGATCTCAAGTGATCCACTTGCCTGAGCCTACCAAACTGCTGGGATTACAGGTATCAGCCACCGAACCTGGCCTCAACTTTACTTTATTTATTTATGCATTTATTTTGAGATGGAGTCTTGCTCTGTGTCCCAGGCTGGAGTGCAGTGGTGTGATCTCAGCTCACTGCAATTTCCACCTCTTGGGTTCAAGCAATTCTGCCTTAGCCTCCCAAGTAGATGAGATTACAGGCTCCCATCACCACTATTATATTTTTAGTAGAGATTCACCATGTCAGCCAGGGGGTTCACCATGTTAAACAGGCTGGTCTCGAACTCCTGACCTCAAGTGATCCACCTGCCTCAGCCTCCCAAAGTGCTGGGATTACAGGCGTAAGCCACTGTGCTTGGCCTAATGCTGTCTTTAAAAAATTCACTTTATCATTTTTTTTTCTTTTTTGCTACTGCCTTCTCAATTTCTACAGAGATTCACTTTAGAAACAAAGACACAAAGAGATTGAAAGTAAAAGGATAAAAAAAGATATTCCACAAAAGTAGTAACCAAAGGATAGCGAGGGTGGTTATTATTGATAAAATAAACTAAGTTTTAAAAAGGCTAAAAGGCTATAAGAGAAAAGAATAACATTAGTCACAAAAGTCTCAATCCAGCAAGAAGATATAACAATTTTAAACATATATGAACCTAACAACAAATTCCCAAGATATAAAGCAAAAATAGACACAATTGAAGGGAAAAATAGATATTTCTACAATAATAGAAATTTTAATATCTCACTTTTGATAATGGATAGAATCACCAGACAGAAGATCAATAAAGAAATAGAGGACTGGCTGGGTGCGGTGGCTTATGCCTGTAATCCCAGCACTTTGGGAGGCCGAGGCAGGCAGATCACCTGAAGTCAGAAGTTCAAGACCAGCCTGGCCAACATGGCGAAACCCCATCTCTACTAAAAATACAAAAATTAGCTGGGTGTGGTGGCAAGCACCTGTAATCCCAGCTACTTGGGGGGCTGAGGTAGGAGAATCGCTTGAACCTGGGAGGTGGAGGTTGCAGTGAGCCAAGATTGTGCCACTGCACTCCAGTCTGGGAGATAGAGCAAAACTTCCTTAAAATAAATAAATAAATAGATAAAGGACTTAAATTATACTCTCAACCAATTAGACTTAACAGACATATAAAGTACTCCAATCAACAAAAGCAGAATATACATTCTTCTCAAGTAGACATGCAGCATTCTACAAGATAAATCATATATTAGGCAAAAAAACGTGTCTTACTAAATTTTAAAAGACTGAAATAATATAAAGTATTTTTTCCAACCACAGTGGAATAAAACTAGAATGCAATAACAGAAGGAAAACTAGAAAATTCACAAATATATGGAAATTAAACAATATACTCTATTTTTTTTTTTGAGAAAGAGTCTCACTCTGCTGCCCAGGCTGGAGTATGGTGGTGTGATCTCGGCTCACTGCAACCTCCACCTCCCAGGTCCAAGTGATTCTCTTGCCTCGGCCTCCTGAGTAGCTGGGATTACAGGCGCCCACCACCATGCCTAGCTAATTTTTGTATTTTTTTTTTAGTAAAGACAGAGTTTCACCATGTTGGTCAGGCTGGTCTCGAACTCCTGATCTCAGGTGATCCACCTGCCTCAGCCTCCCAAAGTGCTAGGATTACAGGTGTGAGCCACCATGCCCTGCCAAATAATACACTCTTAAATAGCCAATGGGTTGAAGAATAAATCACAGCCCAAATGTTGTAATTGGCTCTGTGTCCCCACCCAAATCTCATCTTGAATTGTAATAATCCCCACGTGTCAAAGGTGGGACCAGGTGGAGATAATCAGATCATGGGAGCAGTTTCCCCCATGCTCTTCTTATGATAGTGAGTCTCATGAGATCTGATAGTTTTATAAGCATCTGGTATTTCCCCTGCTTGCGCTTCTCTCTTCTGCCGCCATGTGAAGAAGGATGTGTTTGCGTCCCCTTCCCCCATGATTGTAAGTGTCCTGAGATCTCCCCAGCCATGCAGAACTGTGAGTCAATTGAATTTCTTTCCTTTATAAATTACACAGTCTCAGGGAGTTCTTTATAGCAGCATGAGAACAGACTAATACACAAGGGAAGTTAGAAAATGCCTTGAGATAAAAAAAAAAACCCACAAACCACTGTATACCAAATCTTAAGAGATGCAGAGACGGCACTGCTAGAAAAGAAATGTATAGTTGTAAATGCCTATATTAGAAAAGAAGAAAGATCTCAAATCAATAACCTAACTGTACATCTTAAAGAACTAGAAAAAGAAGAGCAAACAAAACCCAAAGCTGGCAGAAGGAAGAATAATGAAAACTGGAGCTGAGATACATAAGACAGAGAATAGAAAAACAATAGATAAAATCAGTGCATATTAGGTTGGTCCGAGTGCAGTGGTGTTTACAACTAACTGATCACATGCAGTTACAGATTTCTTTGTTTATTCTTTACTCCCACAGCTTCACTTGGACTAGAAAAAGAAGAAAAAGAAAAAAAAATCAATGTGTATTAGTCAGGGTTCCCCAGAAAACAGAAGCAAAGACAGATAGATAGAAACACACAGGCCAATGCAGTGACTCACACCTGTAACCCCAGCAGTTTGGGAGGCTGAAGTGGGTAGATCATGAGGTGAGGAGTTCAAGACCAGCCTCGCCAAGGTGGTGAAGCCCCGTCTCTACTAAAAATACAAAAATTAGCTAGGTATAGTGTCACATGCCTGTAGTCCCAGCTACTTGGGAGGCTGAGGCAGGAGACTTGCTTGAACCTGGGAGGTGGAGAGTGAGCCGAGATCGAACTACTGCACTCTAGCCTGGGTGACAGAGCAAGACTTCAAGACTCCGTCTCAAAAAAGAAAGAAAGAAAAAACGTACATATTGATAGATACATAGATAGATGCACATACATATACACAGATAGATAGATGGATAGGTAGACACATGATAGATAGATAGATAGATGGTAGATAGATAGATAGATGGCAGATAGATAGATAGATAGATGGTAGATAGATAGATCGATTGATTGATTGATTATGGGAATTCACTCACATGATTGTGGAAGCTGAGAGGTTCCACAGTGTGCTGTCTGCAAACTGGAGAATGAGGGAGGTGGTGATGTAGTTCATTCTGAGTCCAATTCCTGAACCAGGGAAGCTAATGGTGTAACTTATTAAGGCCAAAGGCCTGAGAAACTGAGAAAGTGGTATAAGTCCCAGAGTCTGAAGGCCTGAGAACCTGGAGGTCTGATGTCCAAGGGCAGGAGATGGATGTCCCAGCTCCAGAAGAGTGAATTGACTGTTCTCTGCCTTTTTGTTCTATATGAGCCTAAACAAATTGAATGGTGTCTGATACAGTTTGGCTGTGTCCCCACCCAAATCTCATCTTGAATTGTAGTTCCCATAATCCCCACATGACCTGGGAGGGAGCATGTGGAGATAATTGAATCATGGGGGCGTTTCACCCGTCCTGTTCTCATCATAGTGAGTTAGTGCTCATGAGATCTGATGGTTTTATAAGGGGCTTCCCCCTTCATTGGGCTCTTATTCTTCTCCTGCTGCTGCTGTGTGAAGAAGGATGTATTTGCTACCCCTTGCCCATAGTGGTAAGTTTCCTGAGGCCTCCCCAGTCACACTGAACTGTGAGTCAATTAAACCTCTTTCCTTTATAAATTACCCAGTCTCGGTGTGCCCTTATTAGCAGCGTGAGAACGGACTAATCCATTGCCTACCCGTGTTGGATGAGGGCAGACCTTCCTTATTCAGTTCAGTGATTCAGATGCCAACCTCCAGAAACACCCTCACAGACACACCCAGAAAGAACACTCTCCCAGCTATCTGGATATCCATTAACCCAGTCAAGTTGACAGTCAAAATTAACCATTACGTAATGAAACCAAAAGTTGAAAAAAATCAACAGAATGGACAAATCTTTAGCTAGACTAACCAAAAAAAAAGAAAAAAAAAAAGAAAAGAAAAGAAAAAGGGTCAGATTCAAAAGGACAAATACTGGCTGATTCCATTGATATCACTCCACTCTATCTAGAATGGGCAAATTTATGAAGACATAAAGTAGAATAAAGGTTACCAGGAGCTGGGAGTGGAGGGGATGGAGAGTTATTGCCTAATGGGTAGAGAGCTTCAGTTTGGGATGGTAGAAAAAGTACTCGTTATACAACAAAGAAAACACTGTGAATGTATTTAATCCACTGAATTGTACACTTAAAATGGTAAAAATGGTAAATTTTACCTGATGTGTATTTTACCACACTAATAAATTTAAAAGACTATAAAGTCTGTCTTGCTTAGTGACTCTGCTTTGCTGGCTTTGAAGAAGCAAGCTGCCCTGTCACGAGCTGCCTATGGAGTGAGCCACATGGCAAGGAAGTGGGTGCAGCCTCCAGCCTCCAAAAGCCAGTGAGAAGCTGAAGCCTCAGTCTGCGGTTGTGCAAGGAACTGAATGCTACCAACAACCACATGAGCTTAGAAGCAGATCCTTCCCCAGATGAGCCTCGGATGAGACAGCAGCCCTTGATGACACCTTTATGAAAGCTCTGTGAGACCCTGAATTGGAAGACCCAGCTAAGCCATGCTCAGATTCCTGGCTCACAGAAACTGAGGTGATAAATGTGGGCTGTTTTGAATGATTAAGTTTGTGGTAATATCATTCTGGAGCAGTAGGTAACTAATGCAAGCAATATTGTCCTGTACTTCTCAGCAACTTTTCTTTTTCTTTGCTTATGTCTTGGAAAACTACTGATTCTGTTACATGGAGTTCTAGCTCATTCTTCTGGACTGTTGTTTGGTACTCTGTATTAGCACCACTGTAGATGATTTAGAGGTTTTAACATGTTTTGCCATCCCAAATAATGATGCTCTCCTTGGCGCCTCCATGTGTTCTTCTATAGGGCAAAGACCAAGACGTGTGATTGCATCTTTAGTTGTTTTTTTTTTTTTTTTAATTGAGACAAAGTCTTGCTCTGTCACCCAGTCTGGAGTGCAGTGGAATGAGCTTGGCTCACTGCAGCCTCCCCTCCCGGGTTCAAGTGTTTCTCGTGCCTCAACCTCCAGAGTAGCTGGGACTACAGACACCCACCACCACGTCCAGCTAATTTTTTGTATTTTTAGCAGAGATGGGGTTTCACCATGTTAGTGAGGCTGGTCTTGAACTCCTGACCTCAGATGATTCACCCACCTCGACCTCCTAAAGTGCTGGGATTACAGGCGTGAGCCACCGTGCCTGGCCACATCTTTAGTTTTAATGCCACTGCCAATTGCCCTGCAGAGTGCCTGTGCTGAGCGAAGCTCCTGAGTGGGGCCTTAGAGCACCATTTTTCCGGCCCCGTGGTCTGCCTGTCACTGTCACTATCTGAATTCCCCACTGTAACTCCTGGAAGGCAGGAAGCACTTCCTTTGCACCTTCGTGTCCCAGAGCTCAGCCCAGGGCCTGGCAGAGATCCCAAGCTGTGCACCTGTGTCCTTCTCTGTCCACATCCTCCCCCTTTTTTTGAGACAGAGTCTTCTCTGTCACCCAGGCTAGAGTGCAGTGGTGGGATCATAGTTCATTGCAGCCTCAACCTGCTGGGACCAAGCCATCCTCCTGCCTTATCCTCCCAAGGAACTGGGACTACCACCATGCCTGGCTAGTTTTTATTTTTTGTAGGGACAGGGTCTTGCTGTGTTGCCCAGGCTGGTCTCAAATTCCTGGGCTCAAGCAATCCTTCTGCCTCGCACCCAAAGTGCTAGGTTTACAGGCTGAGCCACTGCGCCTGGCCCACAACCCTCTCTGAACAGCTGGGCTGTGACAGGTCTCTAGGGACAGCCTTGTGGCCACGGTGGACTGGATCACAGAGGACCCTGGGAGTTGGACAGGCAGCTTAAATGGGCGGCCGTTGGAGCCAAGGTTATGGTCAGAGCCCCTTGGGGAAAGCAGACCCTAAGAGTTTGGGGAGGTAGGCCCTCTGCAGAGAGGAGAGCAGAGACGTGCAGAGAGGAGAGCAGAGACGTGCAGAGAGGAGAGCTGAGACGTGCAGAAAGCAGCAGGAAGGAGAGGAGCAGACACGCCCCCAGGAGGCCTGGCTCTCATTCTGTCTTTGCAGCAAATCCCCTTTCTTTGGGATGGCCTGAGGTTTCTGTCCCTTGCAGCCAAAGTCTCCCTGAGACAAAGAACTGCTCCGTGTTTATGGACTTGTTGTCTGGGCCTCTCAGAGCCTGAGCTGGGGTCTCCCAGAGATTCAGGAGAAAGGCCAGAGGCTGGGGTGGAGTCTTCCTTCTTCACGCATTTCCATGTATAGGGCCCCGGGGCCTCACGCGCTGTGCCTACCCCCTTGGTGCCACCCTGTGGCTCTCTCTGCTTGCCCAAACGTCTTCATGTCTGCTGTCCTCCTGCCGTGTCCTGTCCGAGTGGGCATCTCCACAGTCAGCAAAGTGGTACTAGGCCCCTCCTGTAGGCCCTGCTGAAAAACAGTGAGTAATTCACTCCGGAGGCCAGATTGCCCGGCAGAGCACGCATCTTGTCTTCAATCAGCATGTGCCCGGACCACGCAGCAGCGGTGAAGTAGGGGTTCAGGAGTCAGGTGGGCTGGGCCCATCCCTTACCTGTGTGTGACCTTGGGCAAGTCACCTACCCTCCCTGTTCTCTATTTCCTCATCTGAAAGCGGGTATAGTACTAGTTCCCACCATGTGGAGAGGTGGTGAAGCCCTCTACCTGTCCTGTGGAGACCATCCCTGAGCTTCAGACTCATGCTCAGTGTCTGCCTGGCATCCAACAAGCATCTCTGCCTTCACAACCCACAGCAGAACTCTTGATTTCTGGCCCACCTTCTCCCCAAATCCTACACCCCCTCATCAAGAGGCAGTATAGGCTGAGCGCAGTGGCTCACACCTGTAATCCCAGCACTTTGGGAGGCCGAGGCAGGCAGGTCACTTGAGGTTGGGAGTTTGAGACCAGCCTGGCCAACATGGTAAAAACCCATCTCTACTAAAAATACAAAAATTAAGGGGGCATGTTTGTGGGTGCCTGTGGTCCCAGCTACTCAGGAAGCTGTGGCAGGAGAATTGCTTGATTCCAGGAGGCAGAGGTTATAGCAAGCCAAGATTATGCCACTGCACTCCAGCCTGGGAGACAGAGCGAGATTCCACCTCAAAAAAAAAAAAAAAAAGGCAGCATAGTCTAGTGACAACATCGTAGAAGCTGGAGTCACCTACTTGCTGTGTGACATGTGTAATGGTGGGCAGGTTCATGAATTCTCCAGGCCTTACTTTCCCCTCTGAACTGGGGACGGTGTTAATGGCACACCATCTCACAGGGTTGTGGCAAAGATGAAATGAATTCTTGTGTGAAGCACTGAGAATAAGGGTTCACTCTTTCCCTTCCCCTGGAAATGATCCCTCCACCATCCCACTTTCTTTCTTTATTTATTTGAGACAGAGTTTCGCTGTGTCGCCAGGCTGGAGTGCAGTGGCACAATCTCGGCTCACTTCAACCTCCACCTCCCGGGTTCAAGCGATTCTCCTGCCTCAGCCTACCGAGTAGCTGGGATTACAGGCGCGTGCCACCACGCCCAGCTAATTTTTGTATATTTAGTACAGACGGGGTTTCACCATGTTGGCCAGGAAGGTCTTGATCTCTTGACCTCATGATCCACCCGCCTCAGCCTTCCAAAGTGCTGGGATTACAGGTGTGAGCCACCGCTCCTGGCCACCATTCCACTTTCTTAAACCAAAAATGCGGTGTCACCCTGGCTCCTGCCATAGTCATGCAGATAAGGAAGCAGTGCACATCTTGTTGATTCAACCTCCAAAGCAGACCCCGGGGTCCTCAGTTTCTGTCCATCTGAGTGAACACACCCTGGTCCAAGCCAGCCTCCTCACTCCCCGGACGACTAAGCCAGCTGGGCCCCTTCTGCTGCAGCCAAAGTGACCATGTACTTATGAGATCTAAGTTGAAACTCTTCCTCCCCTCCACCCTCTCTTCCATTCACTTTTTAACTTTTTGTTTTTTTTTGAGACAGAGTCTCACTGTGTCACCCAGGCTGGAGTGTGCTGGTGTGATCTTAGGTCACTGCAAACTCCACCTCCTGGGTTCAGCTATTCTCCTGCCTCAGCCTCTTGAGTAGCTGGGATTACAGGCACCCGCCACCACGCCTGGGTAATTTTTGCATTTTTAGTACAGACGGGGTTCTGCCATGGTGGCCAGGCTGGTCTCAAACTCCTGACCTCAAATGATCCACCCACCTCGGCATGAGCCGCTGTCCCCGGCCTCTTTTAACTTTTGATGATGGAAATTTCTAAACACACACAAACATGGAGAGAGTGGGAAACAGACCCACCACTTCCGTCACCCCATCGTCCATCCTGGATGGACGGCAGCCACCTGTGTCTTGTGGCATGATTACCCAGCCCCCTTCTCCTGGTAAGGAAGCATTCTAAAGCACATCTCAGCCTGAGACTTCATCCTCGAGCAACAGAATAATCTTTTAAATTTTGAACTGGATAACGTGAGTCCCCTGCGAATTCCTGGGCCCGCCCCACTCCTCCCCTGCTGCTGTCCCCTGACCTCGGCCTATCTCTCCCACTCTCCCCGGGGCCCTTCTCTCCTCGCACCTGTGGCCTTGGATCTGACCTGGAGGCTCTGCACTGCTGCCCTCTCTGCCTGGATCCCGCACTTCCTTGGTTTTTCATCTGCATTTTTACTTCAAATGTTTGGATTTTGTTTCCTGCTCACAGTGGGAGGCCATCAGAGGGAGCTGTGCAGGGGAGTATTGGGAGCTGAGCTGTGTTTTTAAAATATCCTCTGGCTGCTGTGCAGAGGATGAGTCGGGCTGGCGTTGGGCGCAGGAAGACCGTAACAACAGAGCATTCAATGCCAGCCGCACGTAGTCTCTGTTCAAAAACTATCGACTCTTGTCAGTCACCGCGCTGGATCTTGAAGCAAAGTTGTAGATACAGAAATTGTGGCTGAGTGTGGACATGGTTTGTCCCAACTGACCCAGCTGGTCGGTTCTGGGACCGAGTCCCCGGGGGCTGCCTGTGAGTTTATTGCATTCCCTGAACTCGTGGATTCCGTCTGGTGGGAGACAGTTACAGGCACAAATGTTCTAATTCCACCTAGAACAATCCATCCCACAGTGGGATCCGAGCCCTCGGCCTGGAACAACCGAGGAGGGCCAGAGTTCTCCGGTGTGGAGTAACCAGGAAGGCTCCCTGGTGTCAGGGGAGTGATAGACACAGGGGGCAGGAGGGTGGGAGGGTGTCTCTGGCCAAGGCCAGCAGCAGGGCTGGTGAAGAAAGCTGGGAGGGGCTGAGTGCGGTGGCTCACACCTGTAATCCCAGCACTTTGGAAGGCCGAGGTGGACAGATCATCGAAGGTCAGGAGTTTGAGACCAGCCTGGCCAACATGGTGAAACCACATCTCTACTAAAAATACAAAAAATTAGCCGGCCGTGGTGGCTCACAGCTGTAATCCCAGCTACTCGGGAGACTGAGAATCGCTTGAATCCAGGAGGCGGAGGTTTCTGTGAGCCGAGATTGTGCCATTGCACTCCAGTCTGGGCAACAAGAGAGAAACTCCGTCTCAAAAAGAAAAAAAAAAAAAAAAAAAAGGAAGGCAGGGAGCCTCGTCCGCCACCAGGGGGAGCCCTTGGACTTCCTCCTCTGGGAGATGCGGGGCTGCCCCTAGAGAAGCTGGCTGGCTTTTGTCTGGCTGCTGAGGCTCTCAGGGCTCTGAAGCCGCGTGCTCCGGAGCCACGCCCAACATTTGCAGACAAAACAGACAGACCCAGTGAGAATCCTGTGCTGCCATTGCTTGGTGAATGACCTTGGCCAAGCAACTTGGCCTTTCTGTGCCTCAGTTTCCTCACCGTGAAGGGAAGAGAGCTCCTTTTGGGTCCAAGCCCCGTATTGGACTCTCACTTGTTTGGCCTTCTGGCACCTTCCGTGCAGACTCTCACCCATCAGTTAGGGACTGCGTACCTCCTGTGTGTCAGTGCCGCGCCAGGCCCCGGGGTCAGCCAGCGCTGCCCCTGCCACAGGAACAGAAAGCCTGAAGGCGGGGCTCCCAGCTCTCTAAACTCCCCAGGGTTGGGGAGGCGCCTTCTCTGAGCCCACCTCTCACCTTCATGGTGTTCCTCACGAGGCCAGGTCTCACCCACCACACCGCGGGCTCCCGAGCCACGTCATCTCTGAATCCCCAGTGGGTTGGCAAACAGTAGGTGCTCACTAGGCACTTGATAAATTGAGTTGAATGGGACTTTGTGTAAGCCAGGACAGCACCTGGCTTACCTCGCAGTCTGGTGGCCTCCAAGGCAGGGAAGAGACAGCCTGGGACCCCTGGATTTGGACAGGTCTGTGATGGAGGCACCTCAAGTTCTGCTTGGCGAGGCGCTCCACGGGGGCTGCAGTGGGCCTGCAGCGCTCTGGGCAGAGGAATGTGGGGCTTTGGGCAGGGACGAGAGTGGTCAGCTTGGTGTCTTAAGGGGTACCTTGCTGCAGGGTAGAAGACAGATGTGCCAGGCTGTCTGGGAGCAGAGTGGGCAGGCAGTTGGTGGCAGGGCCCAAGGCCCGGGCAGCAGCTGGGGTCAGGACAGGTGAAGCGGCCGGAGTACAGGAACCTTAAGGATCATCGATTGGACTCAGGGGGAAGCACTTTCTGGTAGCCCACGTGGGGATGCCATTAGGTACAGGGAGGACCCCTGGGGCCAAACACTCCTGGGGGCTGATGCTGAGCTCGGCCTTGGATGCTGAGTTTGAGGCACCTGTGGTCCAGGAGGAATGCTGTCCAAGAGAGAACAATGACAGGGGATTTGGAATAGGACCCCCAAGGATGGAGGTGAGGGGTCACACCTGGAATCCCAGCACTTTGGGAGGCTGAGGTGGGTGGATCATCTGAAGTCAGGAGTTTGAGAGCAGCCTGGCCAACACGGCAAAATCCCATCTCTACTAAAAATACAAATATTAGCCAGGCGTGGTGGTGTGTGCCTGTAATCCTGGCCACTCAGGAGGCTGAAGCAGAATCATTTGAACCCAGGAGGCAGAGGCTACACTGAGCTGAGATCGCATCACTGCACTCCAGCCTGGGCAATAGAGCAAGATTCTGTCAAAAAAAAAAAAGAACTGGGGCCCTGGCGGGCGGGGGAACTGGCTGACTCTGTGGATCCCAGTGGCCTATTCCCTGGATGTAGAGGTGCCCAGCAGAGGCCCTTGGTATTTCTCCAACCTTGGTTTTGAAGTGATTTGAAATGGTTTGGGAGTTTACTGTCTTACCCTTTGACATCCTTTTTGGAGCAGGTGAATTCACATGAGAAGCTGGACACCCAGACCCAGCCCAGGACGATCTCAGTGAGCGGGGGACTAGAGATGCCAGACAAAGACCAGCTCTCCCTGAGGGCCAGGTGGTTGAGAAGCTGCAGCAGACTCTGTGACCCATTCTGGGTGGGGCCCCACACTGCCATGTTTAGAACACATGCTGCTCTCTCTCCCCATTTCCCAAAGGAATAAGCTGAGCTCCAGAACATTCCGTCGCTTGCTCCAGATCTCAGCAGCTGCAGACCTGGCCTGAGAACATGGCCTTACAGGATGCCCTGGTCATGTGTGGCCCATCAGCTCTTGTTGCCTTGGGCAGGTGGGCAAATGGACGGAAGGCCAAGCTCAGGCTGGGCAGGTGGTAAAGAAACCTAGTTAGACAAAGAGCTGGGACTCTAGGACCAGGGTTCAATCCTGACTCTGGCCCTCCGGAGGTGACTTGACTTGGTGCCTCAATGGTCCCATCTTCAAAATGGAGATTGTCGTGCTGATCTCCTGGGGCTGAGGCAATGCGACAGCCACACATGTGCAGCAGGTTATACTCACACAGTGGTTACACACACACACAGGAGGTCACACATGTGCAGTGGGTTACACACAGAGCAGGTTACACTCATGCAGCAGGTTACACACACAGCAGGTTACACACACGCAGTGGGTTATACTCACACAGCAGGTCACACTCACGCAGCAGGTTACACACACACAGCACAGGGACAGGGCAAGCACGTCATAAGCACAGAACAAGTGCTGGCTCTGGCTGCTGTTCAGGATGGGGAGCCTGGAATCCAGAGGAATTGTCCTGATGGAGTGGGCTCGGGGGTGGAATCCCAGGCCTGCCCCTGGGGTCCTGGGTGACCTGGAGCAAGGGACTTGGCCTATTCAGGACTAACGATAATGACCCCACCTCATGAACGGGGCAGGATCATGAATTCTGTTCTGTGCAGGTTCAGGTGGAGCTGGCCACACCATGGGGGTGATGCGTTGAATTCAGCTCCCTCACCCCCAAAGCCGGCTCCAGGAGGCTCACCACTGAACATGTCAGAAACGATTAAAGATGCTGGCTGTGTCCTCTTCTGGAGACCAGGAGCCTCCCAGCAAGCACCGGCATGGGGGTGGATACCAGGAAGAAGCCCAAGACAGTGGCCAGGACACTGTCAACCTCTAGGGTGCCGTGTGATGTTGCATGTTTACAGAAAACCCCGCCACGTGCATGGCAGAAAGGTTCCCCGAGGAGAGGACGCACCCACACGATTGCGGAGAGCAGTCAGTCCTTTAATTCAGGTCAGGCTCTGACACCTGGGGGCACGGGGCTCTGCCCATCCCACCCTGAGGTGGAACCCCCAGCTGCTCCTGGGCACAGGATCATTTACAAAAATAAATATGAAAAAAGCAGCAACTCTTTAGTGATCATGGAATTATCTGATGCAATGAAATGTGTTTAAGCATCTGGCATATCTCCTAAATTGCACCAAAAGAATTTGGAAGCACTTGGTTTGGTCTCAAAGGCAAAAGGAAAAGGACGAGGAAGGGGCCCGCCTCCCACCAGGCCCCGCCGCCCTCACATTTCGGAATCTGCGTACATCCCGTTGATTAAGTAGTCCACCTGGGTGTAGTCCTTCTTCTTGTAGCTCTCATAGGCTTGCAGGGCAAACAAAACCAAGACTGTGATGAAAAGGGTCACCCCGAGTAAGAGCACCACCAGGAGGAACGTTTTGTCCACCACGGCCTGGGTGAGGGGCTCGGTAGTGACCACCAGGTACTGGCCTTGGGTGCTGGGCTGGCATGAGTCCGTGGCTGGCATCGTAGGGTCCCCTGAGCTCCTGGGTGTTGGCGCAGTGGAATCACTACCTGGTGGGGCTTTAGTCTCTACCTGCTCCGGTGCCTGGGGTGTGCGTGGCCCAGTGGCCCTTGGGGTAGATGGCGTGGGGCTTGGCTGTGTTGTGAGGGACGTGGCCTCCACCTCAGGGACTGGGCTAACGTGAGGTGCTGGCACTGTGCTGGCAGTTGGCTCCTTGGCTTGTGGCTTGGGGGTGGTCACCACTGCGGAGGACACCAAAACCACAGAAGGGGTGGTAGTGGGCTCTGGAGTTGTGTTTGAGGGCGGTGTGGATCTATCTGTTGTGTTAACCACAGGCTGGTCCACTGACACCTGGCGAGTGGGACCTTGTGCTTGGGGATGTGTAGGGGGTGTAGGGCTTGTGGTGTCACCGGTCATGTACTCGGAAGGACTGGGAGTGCTCATGGGGCTGCTCGTGTTCGCTCTGGTCGCTACAGTCTGAGCACGCGTGGCCAATGTGGCCAGGGTTGCTGTTCTTGGCGACGAGCTGCTATTTGGCACTTGTACGAGGGCTGTGCTGAGAGATGGGCGCCCAGCAGCGGTAGTAGGTGGGGTCTGCCCTGTGAACAGGGACGTGGGCCCAGGTGGTGCGAGTGTCGTGGGAGCGCTGGAGGCCGCAGACCTGGAAGTGCTAGAAGCTGCAGTCGTGGGAGCGCTGGAGGCCACAGACCTGGACGTGCTGGAGGCCGCAGTCGTGGGAGCGCTGGAGGCCGCAGTCGTGGGAGCGCTGGAGGCCGCAGTCGTGGGAGTGCTGGAGGCCGCAGACCTGTAAGTGCTGGAAGCCACAGTTGTGGGAGCGCTGGAGGCCACAGTCGTGGGAGTGCTGGAGGCCGCACCACCGGCTGCACTTCCTGAAGTTACTGGTTCACCCACATCTGTCCTGCTTATGTCCTCTGGTGTGGCTTCCATAGAGTTGAGGTGGGCTGAAGAAGTCCCTTTGGTCAACATGACAGGAGAAGGTGCTGCCATGGTTATATCCACAGACGTTTTATTATTAACTGTTTCCACAGATGCACTCCTCTTCACTAATCCATGCCACATCTTGTCAGGGACAAAGGTGCCTTAAATTCAGAAAAAAGAGAAAAAGAGAAAGAATCATGTTCAATCATGCGCAGGGGGATTGCTCAGGGATCGGCTTCCACCCAGCCCTGCAGGCTGGCTCTGTGGGGCCCCCTCCTCAGCCCGGCTGGAGTCAGGGCAGATGACGCATGAACGTGCTTCCTCCCCATCTTTCTTCCCATGGTTGGCATGCAGCCCATTGAAAAAGCCCTTGTCAATTTGATTTTAAAACTTCTTTGCCCTCTCTGAACCCCCTGCCCATTGAAGGCTTCAGAGCTGCACTATTTGATCCAATTCCCAAAACATCAGAGTAAAAGTCTCACACAACAGGTGTGATTTACCACTAAAGGCCCACTGAACGCACACCAGGTTTACAAAGCAAAGAAATTGTCGCACAGATACTCACATCATAAAAGAATGTTTGGCTTTGTGAAAGGATTCACTGCAGGAATTCTTGGAAATGAATGGCACAGAGTGGGAACGCAGCTAAAGATCTGATGTATGAAGGAACCAACTCCCCAGTGAAGATTCAATTTAGAGATGACATCAAATCTTGCAGGCCAAGCAAGCAAACCTTTCAGGGCTCAGCTGCCTGGTCCTGCTGGGGGCTCCTTGCCCACCATGGCCCTGGAGAAGGAAGCTTGGCCTGACAACCCTTCCCTGCCCAGCACCTGGGAGGGCTGGGGTTCCTGACGTGTTGGCCTGGGTTTGCAGACGCTGCTTTCATGGGCTCAGCATGCTTTGTGGCTACGTGGGCCCGTCCAGCAGTCACACAGCTTTCTCACTTACGTGGATCGTTGGATGCCGCATGGCTTTCAGATAAGGACAAGGAGAAAATCCAAATGAGCACAAGAGCTGTCCACATCTTGCGGATGAGCTGGAAGCAAGGCTGGGCAGTCCCTGAGGCTCCCAGCCAGCCAGCTCCTCAGGCTGCTAATGGTTCCCTCCTGCTTGGCCAAGGGATCTGTGGTCAAGAAAGCATGCTGGTCAGAAGGCTTCTGGCCAGCAACACACAGCCTTGCCTGAGAGCACCTGCTGTGGAGGCTCTGGCAGGGTCCAAGGCGCAGACTGAGCCAAGTGCTGAGACCAGGGCTTGGTGCCCAGGAAGGCCTCAGGCATGGTGTAGTAATGATCTGCCCTGTGCTTTGCACCTGATCACTTCTTGACCTGATTTCGCTGTGAGTCTCAACCTGCAAAAGTTCCCATTCTCCCATCCTAGAGTTCAGCGTTTAAAAGAGCAGGAGAGAGGGCTAAAACCTGGCTGTGTTCATAGGGCGAAGGCCTTCTCATCACCAAGACTGGTCAAGTCTTCCTCTTCAACTTCTCCTACGGTCTGCATATTACAAATCAAGCCTAATGCACCACATGTGCACCCTGTGAGAGGTGACTATGCCTTTCACATGGGAGAGACTATTTGGCCATCCATCTATCCACCCACTATTCTATCCATCTACTCATCTGTCCCTCCATAAGTCCATCCACCCACCCACCCATCCATCCATCCACCCACCCACCCACCCATCCATCCATCCGCCCACCCATCCATCCATCCATCTACCCACCCACCCACCCACCCACCCATCCATCCATCCATCCATCCGCCCACCTACCCATCCATCCATCCATCCTTTCATCCGATATTTACTGAGTGCTTACTCATGTGCCAGGCAGTACACTTAGGACAAAAAGATGAAAAACACACAACCTCTTCTCCAGGGACCTGCAGTCCTGGAGAAAAGAGGTGACTGCAGGCTGGCACATGCATTGCACAGAGTGTGACTCAGTGATGGGAAGCAGGGAGGAGACAGCATGTGGACAGAGGCCCCAAGGATGGCTGGGCCCCAGAGGACAGGGTGCCACAGGGGCCCAGAGGACACAGATCAGCCAGTGGTGGTGTGGTGGGCATGCCAAGGAAGGCTTCCTGGAAAGCAACACCTGGGCTGTGTTCTGAAAGCTGGGTGGGGATCCACCTGGTGGAGGTGGGCAGGCAGGTAGAGAGGGAGCAGCAGACAGGGTCAGAGGCAAGGGAGAGCGTGGTGAGATGGGGATTAGTCTGGAGAGTGCTAGGAGGTCCCAGGAGCCACCTGGCAGTTTGGATTTCATGGTAGGGGGATGGGAGTCCCTACAGGGCCTTAGGCAAGAACAGGAAGGTGCTTTTAGCAAGAGGGGAGGCGGGGCAGCCAGTGAGGGGCAGCAATCCAGGCACCTAACACAAGAGGGTGTCTCTCAGTGAATGAAAGCGTGAGTGAATGAGAATGAGAGACCTCCCCTCTTCAGAGACTGCAGTGGTCTCCACAGCCACCCCAAATTGCTATAAAGCAAAGCCCTCTCCTTCATTCTAATGCTCCATAGAAGTGATGCGGAAGCCTTAACACATTTTTATTTTAGTTTTTTGAGATGGGTCTCGCTCTGCTGCCCAGGCTGGAGTGCAGTGGTACGACCGTACCTCACTACAGTTTTGACCTCCCAGGCTCCAATGATCCTCCCACCTCAGCTGGGTTCACAGGCGCATGCCACCGCACCTGGCTACACTTTCTGTTTGTTTGTTTGTTTGTTTTTTGGTAGAGACAGGGTTCTCTCTATGTTGCCCAGGGCAGTCTCCAACTTCTCAGCTAAAGCAATCTTCCCGCCTTGGCCTCCAAAGTGTTGGGATTACAGGCATAAGCTACTGCACCCGGCCCTTAACATATTTAAAAAAAATTATCTGGTTTGGTTGATTCATTATTTTAGATAAAATAATGAAAACAGTCAAGAGGAAAGCAGCCCTTAGCAGCAGCCCACAGCAAGGTGGGGCCCCAGCTGCACAGCTGCAGGCAGACTGGGTCTTGGGGGTGCTGGGTGAGCTGCCCACTGGTAACTCAGGGATGAAGGGGCCACTGAGTGCAGGACTGGCAGGAGCTGCCTTTGAGCTCTTTCAGCGTTCACTGCCATTCCCTTGAGGAAGCTACAACAATAGGGACAAGGGACCACGCAGGGAGTGGGAGACTGGCAGTCCACGCAGCAGTCAACAGCACTGCCTGGGTTCCAATCCCAGCTTCCAAGCTCACTAACCAAGTGACGTGCGCAGCCACAGGACCTCGGAGCCCCGCTGAGCTGCATGGGAGTGACATGGGATCATCTGGGCAAGGACCTAGCATGGCGCCTGGCTTAGTCAGCGGCCCACCCAAGAAGCACTTCGAGCTGCAAAAGCAGCAACTCTGCAACACAAAGCCCCTGGGTGGCTTTCTGCCTAATCCACGGGGACTGCTGTGAAGCTGCCCCAGGGCTGGAGAAAGGTCTTTGAGCACACACTTCTCTGGAAGGCTGGTGTGTTCCATGAGACTTCCAGTCTGTTTCCAAGGTCACTAACTTTTTTCTAGCTTCAAATGGTGCTTTCACTTTAAAATGGTCTGTAAGGGTTCCTGATGGGTTATGGGTTTAGAAAAATTACTTGGTCTTATGAACCACAGATCTAGAGTACAAAAAGCACTCTTTGTTCTGACAGAAAAAAAGCTAGTGGGGGGATGGGGAGAGAAGAAACTGACCAACATCACGCAGGGCAGAACTGAAGGTTTCGGGCACAAAGAACTTATAATCCTCCATGGGCAAGGCAGTGCAGCTGGGCTTCTGATAAACACGCGTATTTAAACAGCTCTCTCTTGGGCTAGCGATATCTACTGAACACCTTTAAAATGCTACCGCCCTGGGTTCCAGATGTTCCCCAGGCCTGAGGCCACGATTTGAAGTCCTCTGGGTGAGTTAAAGGTGAGACGATATGGCAGGGGCTTCTTATGGGTGAGGAGGGTCTTGGTTTCTGAATGTACCCCAGGCCTGGGCCTTTTGCTGCCCCCTCACTACAAATCTCTAGGGCAGGGGTCAGCACACTTTCTCTACATAGGACAGGATGGCAAATATTTGCGACTTTGTGGGCCGTTTGGTCTGTGTTTTAGCTACTCAATTCTGCTATTATGGTACAGAGGCAGCCCTGAAATAGATATGAACGGTGGCATGGCTGTGTCCCAATAAAACTTTATACAAACGGGCAGTAGGTAGGATTTGGCCACAACTTGCCAGCTCCTGCTTTAGCACGTCAGCCAGCTTCACAGCTGGTGTTCCGGCTACAGGAGGGAGGCTCAGACTCAATCTACTGAATGAACCTCCTGCTTCCCATCTTCCTGTCCAGTTCCTTGCCTTAAAACAGACAAGGACCTTCTCCTTCCTGGGTGGCGACAGCCTCTCGTCATCCTCTGCTAAGAGGCACCCCTCCACCGTTCTGCATCAGTGAGGCGCAGCCTCCCCACAGCACAGAGGAGGCTGCTGTGAGTGCCACGGCATCACCAAGCTCAGGGAGAACCTTCCGAGGTAACTTGCATTTGTGTCACAAAGCCGAAGAGGGTCGCAGGGGATCGCGTGATCCCCATGCTGTCCATGGGCCACCACCCCAGTCCACTCAGAAGATAAGGTCACCCGGCCAGACGCAATGACTCATGTCTCATACTGGCACTCTGGGAGGCCGAGGCAGAGGGTGGGTTGAGCTCACAAGTCAGAGACCAGCCTGGGCAACATGGCAAAACCCCATCTCTACAAAAAGCACAGAAATTGGCCGGGCATGGTGGTGTGCATCTGTAGTCCTAGCTACTCAAGAGGCTGAGGTTGGGAGGATGGCTTGAACCTCGGAGGCAGAAGTTGTAGTAAGCCAAGATTGCACCATTGTACTCCACCCTGGACAACAGAACTAGACCTTGTCTCAAAAAATTAAAAAAAAAAAAAAAAAAAAAGAGAGGCAGGGCCTCTGACAGGTAAGGGCCACAGACTGAGCCTTCCTTGGTTACAATAAGGCTTGGCTGTCTTTCCTTTTCCCTTGACCCTCTGGTGACCCTGCAAAGCTCCCTCTGGGCTCACTGTCCCATCACCCAATAGGGAGGCCCAGCCTGAAGGGCCTAGACACTCACCAGAGGCTGCTGCTAAGGGCATGCTCCCAGCCTGGGCCATCTTTCTCCTTGGAGAGCTGTGGGCTTGGCACTGTGTTGTCGGGCGAGATCTGGCTTTGCAGGGGGTGAAAGCCACGTGGTGGGGCACTCCTGGGCCATGCCATCCTTTGTGGCACATGCGAGACGAAGGTAGACTCTCCGCTCTGGGAACAGACGCATCTAGGGATTGAAAAAAGTCCACATTTCTTAGGAAAGGCATGGGGGAAATTCTATGAGGAGGGAGGCACAGAAAGAGCAGCATTCAATAGGTCATTCATTACACTGGGAAAACAACAGCATGGATCAAAGCTTTCAATGTCTAAACTTCTGATGCAGGAGAACTGCTTGAACCCAGGAGGCGGAGGTTGCAGTGAGCCAAGATTGCGCCATTGCACTCTAGCCTGGGCGACAAGAGCGAAACTCTGTCTCAAACAAACAAACAAAAACTTCTGATGCAGCAACTTCTACTGCAGTTTCTTCTAAGGAGCACTCAGACAGATGTCCAAAGATGATTTACAAAGATACTTCTCACAGCATTATTTAGAAAGAGTAAAACACTGGAATAGTTCTGTAAAGTATGGCCCCATTCATAGATAAAATACTAAGGCAACTGTTAAAAATACACACATTTCTACTTACTGACATGGGAAGCTACAGCATGCATCAATAAAGGAACAAGGCAGGTTACACAGAAGCGGGTGCACCACGATCCTATTTTGTTAAAAGATACATTTATTCAAGGGTCTGGGATGATTTGAACTATGATGTTAATGATTATCATTGGGGAATGGATTCACCTGTGATTTTTATTCTCTACTTCATATCTTTTTTTCCTTAAACAAGCACGTATCACTTTTGGAAAACATTTCTGAAAGGCTCCTAGGAAAGAAAACAGCTTATTTTCTTCAAGTACTTTAAGCCACTAGGCAGAAGGGCACAGTGTTATCCCACCTGATACAGTGTCACACATTGATTTTGATAATTTAGAGACTACATGATCCATATACCAGGAGGGACATTTTCCTTGGAGCTAACCAAACTTTAGAGGAATCCAGGCATACAGCCATAATACAAAGACGTTCACCAGCATGAATTATTCTCTTATTGATGAACATTTAAGGAGAACTCAGGAGATTACAGAAACAGCTCGTCACCTCCTATCATGGGCAGGTATCAGTAGGTGGTGATATCAAGGACCACCATGGGCCTGCTCCCAACACAGATGCCCACGTGTGCACACATAGCCACACATGCACTTAGTCACACACACTTGTGTGCATACAGCTCCACGCATGTCCATCTGCACATGTACACGTGCCACATGTGTGCAGTCACACGTGCACACACATACACATGCAAAATCACTCACACAAAGGTGAGAGCACACACGTGGAGCATGTTCACAAGGCTATCTCAGGACACTCCACGGGTTTCTCAGGAAACTTCTGCTGGATACCATCATCACTTACTCCCTCCCAGCCAGTAGGCTGGTGGTCACTCCCACAGAAACAGGAATTGGCCACCGTGTAGTCACGAACAGGCCTTCGTTGTACTGTGACTTCATCCCTCTGCTATGGTCCTGGCTCCACTTCCCAACAGAATATTCTAAATGTCAAGATCCCATGTGGGGACCTGTGGTCATCTTTATAAGTTGACTCATGATGGACAAACCATTAACAACATTCAAAATAACTGCTTCCCCTGCAAGGACTTCAGGCCAAAATTAGGGTGGGGGGTCTCGGGACCCACCCAGTTATTCTCATTATCTGGTACAGGGAGACTGGATAGATCAAGGTCTCAGACCACAACGGATGGAGAAAAAGAGACCCCAGGGGCAAGAGGGGAATGAGCAAAAGAGAATGAACTTTGTATTAAGTTGGAGACCAGGCCAGATGGAGAGACGGAAGGTTAGACTGGCATTGGGCGTTCCCTTCTTCAGGGATCAGCTCCCCATAGGATCTGCAAGGAAGGTGCAGCAGGGCACTCCCTTGAGGCAGGTGACACTCCATGAGAAAGGCGCCCCCAGACTGTGCCCGTGTGTGTCAACCTCCCTATCCTTTTCTGGTTTGTGATCTTGAGATGCCTCCCAAGGCATATGGTCTGAATTCTTGTGTTCCCAACCTTGGCTTGTTATATGTAGGGCATTTTATGCAAGTTACACACAATTGGACTCCAGGCATGGTGCTGCATGACTGTAATCCCAGATACTCAGGGGGCTGAGGTGGGAGGACTGCTTAAGCCCAGAAGTTTGAGTTCAGCCTGGGCAACACAGTGAGACACCATCTCTTAAAAAAATAAAAAAGGAAAAGAAATAGCTTAATTCCTTTTTCTGGCATAGAGAGGTTCCAAAGACCCAACACAAGTAATCCTGAAGCTTGGTAAAGGACCACAGCAGTTACCCCCACATTCTATCAGGCAATATATTAAGACTCACTCAGCAGCAACATGGCCAGGTCCCCACTCCAATTAGGCAAGCTACAGATACCAAGGAGTAGGAACCGCGAAAACAAATACAGGGCAAACCAAAGGCACCTAACCCTGACACGTCACCTCGCTGAACTTTGGTAGCAGAAGCCCAAGGAACACAGACCTATGGCTTTGTGTATATAGACACTGTCCCGTAGTTCAAAGGATATGACTCCGTGGCAGATGGGAACCTGGATCATTGGATATTTATTACATTACATTAACTACATTGCCTGCTTCCAGGTTTCTGGAAGTTTCGGTATCACAGCTGAATGCTAGGGCCTAGTTTTTGCTGATAACGTGGGTAGCTCTGACATTCCTTTGTCCATTAGGCAGATCCACTTTATAAATGGAAAAATTTGCATTTTAAATATTTCCCTTGCTGATTTTATTAAAATTTTAGAGATTTTCCTGGAACAAGGGATAGCTGCAAGTCGTTAAAATCAGATTTCGAAGCATGATGATTATTTCTTGTGGCAAACCACGCATGAGGAGGCCGATCCTCCTATCAGCCTAAAGGTTACGTGCACATCCTAAGCAGCCACACGGGGGCTACTAAGTGACTCGAACGGGGGAAGCAGGCAGGGAGACAGACGGGCAGGGGAGGGAATTTGGGGGAATGCACAACCTCCACCCAGGTAGAGAGACGGTCTGCGGGATAGGTCCGGGTCACTCAACTCTCTAAGGGAAACACTTCTTGGGGTCCAGTTCCGGCCTGGAGTTGCCCAGGAAAGACCCCAGGGTAAATGCACCCCCCCATACGAGTTTCCCCATTCTGCTTCCAAAATGGGACAAGGGGGCCTCTTCTCCAGTCGGGGACCCCCTCCAACCCTCCTCCCTCCCTGCCTCTTGGGCCCCCCAGCCATGCTCGGCCCCCAGTTGACTCCTTCCGTTTCCTCCTCCCTCCTCACACTCCTCACCCGCATTCCTCAGCGTCTTGCACTCTGTGCGTGCCCCTCCGCCGCTCCTCCTGCCTCTCTCACCCCACTCACTCCCTGCCCCTAGTGCCCCATCCAAACCCTCCTCCTGCCCGCCACCTCTGTCTCTCAGTCCCAAGCCGGTCAGGGAGCCCTGACAGCGGCTCCCCGGGCGGCAGCGCGAGCTCCTTACCCGGGCGCGGTAGGCCCGCGGCGGCCCGGCGGCCCTGAAACGGTAGGAACGGGCCCGAGGCCGGGCGCGAGGACGTGGCCGGCAGCTCAGCCCAGGCAGCTCCAGGCAGCGCGCCCTGCTCGGGCTCCGCCCAAGCTCCGGAAATGACGTCACGAGGGGCAGGGCTGACGGCCTGACCGGAGCAGGGAGCGGCTGCGGCGGAGCCTGTCGCGAACGCAGCCGAGACGGAAGGGGGCGGGGGGTGTCTGCGCTCAAGCCCCGCCTCCCCGGAGCCGGCTCGGGCCAAGTCTTACGCGCCGCCAGAAAGAGCTATTTTGAGCAGGTCTGTGGCGGAAGTGGGCGTTCCCGGGGCTCGGCTGCCCAGCTGTTCCCGCTGCGGTCTTGGGGGTCGCTGGATGATCGGGTTGGGCTGGGTGAGCTCAGACGCACCTCGTCGGCGGCCAAGCCTGAAGAGGCGACCTCAAAACGCCTGTTGGGACCTTTCGCGGGCACACGCCCTTCGCTTTCCTCCGCTACCTCCCTGGTTTCTCCAGCCCCTGGCGGGGCTCTGGGGTGCGGGATAGAGTCCGGGTGGCAGCGAGCGTTTCTGTGCACCCGCAGCGTGCCACGCCCGTGCTAAGCACTTTGCCTTCAGGTCCAGTGGCTTAATTCCGCAATAGCACAGTGAAGAACTTGCCTCATTTTACAGACGCGGAAACGGTCTCATCAAGTGCTCTGTGATTGTAAGACCTGGGATAACGGGAGCAAAACGCAACGTAGAGGGAAGCGTATGGGACCTGACTTTAGTTAGAAATAGGCTTTGCAGGCCGGGCGCGGTGGCTTACGCCTGTAGTCCTAGCACTTTGGGAGGCCGAGGCGGGCGGATTGTCTGAGCTCAGGACCCCGTCTCTACTAAAATACAGAACGTTAGCCGGGCGTGGCGGCGTGCGCCTGTAGTCCCAGCTACTCGGGAGGCTGAGGCAGGAGAATTGCTTGAACCCGGGAGGGTGAGGCTGCAGTGAGCTGAGATCGTGCCACTGCACTCCAGCCTGGGCGACAGAGCAAGACTCTGTCTAAAAAAAAAAAAAAAAAATGACTGTGGCTCTCTATTTTCATTTCCTCTTTGGCAACATAGGGACTTTTTTTTTTTTTTTTTTTTTTGAGATAGAGTCTCACTCGGGTTTCACCATATTGGACAGGCTGGTTTTGAACTCCTGACCTCGTGATCCATCTGCCTCAACCTCCCAAAGTGCTGGAATTACAGGTGTGAGCCACTGCGCCGGGCCATAGGGACAATTTTTACTGCTGGGGCTGAAATTAAAAAGATAAGCCACAGCCCCTCCTTTTCTCTAGAGCAGCTGGGCAACTGGCCCTCCATCTGCTTTCATAAATAAAGATCTGTTGGAACAGACTCATGCCTCTTCATTAGGTATTGTCTGTGGCTGCCTTTTTGATAAAAGAGCACAGTCGACTAGTTGTAGCAGACTATACGGCTCACGAGTCCTAAAATATTTACTCTCTGCCCCTTCACAGAAAATATTTGCTGATCTCCAGTCTAGAGTGTTACTGATGGGTTTCTGACAACAGAAATATCTGACTGAGATGGTCCAACATTCAGGGAAACTCAGCCTCTCCCATGGGAAAGTCATATTCTCTGATAGCATCTTTGGGGTCAATTGAAACCTAGTGTCCATCGAAGGCACAGCTCTGGGAACTGCATAACTGTTCTGTGGAGTTAAGTTATGGAGAGTAAAACCCAACAGACCAGCTGCTTCTGAGGCCTGTGGATAAAATAGAGAATGATACACTTACATCCTACACCTTGTGTCTTGGGGCACAGATCGTTGCAGGTGCTTTCTGTGCAGAAATAGCTGAAGAAACTCAGCATGTGCCTGTAGTCCCAGCTATTCGGGAGGCTGAGACAGCTCCCAGCTATTCAGAGTTGAATTTACAATGTTATTTGAGTGTAAGACCTTGCTAGAGACCACATTTGAAAGTTAGGGTTCTGGAGGCTGGGCGCGGTGGCTCACGCCTGTAATCCCAGCACTTTGGGAGACCAGGGTGGGTGAATCACGAGGTCAGGAGATCGAGACCATCCTGGCCAACATAGTGAAACCTCATCTCTACTAAAATACAAAAAATTAGCCGGGCGTGGTGACATGCGCCTGTAATCCCAGCTACTCGGGAGGCGGAGGCAGGGGAATCGCCTGACCCCAGGAGGCGGAGGTTGCAGTGAGCCGAGATTACGCCACTGCACTCCAACCTGGTGACAGAGCAAGACTACTCCATTTTAAAAAAAAAAAGAAAAAGAAAAGAAAAGAAAAGAAAATTAGGGCTCTAGAATGACACTGCCTAACTTCAAATCCTGGCTCCTTCGCTTTTTTGCTGAGTGACAAACATGAGGCTTAGGCTCTGTACCTGAGTTTTGTCATAGTCAATTCTGGTATTCACCGTAGTTATGTTGAATAAAGTCACCCAGTACACAGACAGTGAATACTGCTCCTTGGAAACCACAGCTCCTAGGGAGGATACAGGGTTAGGTTCCTGTGAGCCTCTGGTCACAACATTTTTATCAACCGATCAATACGTTACTTTGTTTTTTTGTGTGTTTCTGTTTAAAGATGCCTTATTGAGGCCAGATGCAGTGGCACACGCCTGTAATTCCACCACTTTGGGAGGCTGAGGCGGGTGGATCATCTGAGGTCAGGAGATCAAGACCAGCCTGGCCAACATGACGGAACCCCATCTCTACTGAAAATACAAAAATTAGCCAGCCTTGGTGGCACACACCTATAGTCCCAGCTACTTGGGAGGCTGAAGCAGAATTGCTTGAACCTGGGAGGTGGAGGCTGCAGTGAGCCAAGATCGTGCCATTGTACTCCAGCCTGGGTGACAAAGCAAGATTCCATCTCAAACAAATCAGACCAAAAACAAACAAAAAGAAGCCTTATTTGATGTCTATTACTGACTCGTTAACACTGAAAATGAGACAGGAATAATACAGGGTGGTCACGGGATAATTAAATTTCAGGCAGCAGTTTCACATGGCTAGAGGCTGTGGTCTGCTAAGACCCTGAAAAACCAAGGTATGGACCAAGCTGGCTGAGACCGGCTGGACCCAACCTTGTGCTGGGTTTGACCTAGGCTTCCCCTAGGACATGATTATGTGCTCATTAACATTCTAAACACACAACCACCAGCACCACAACAGTTCCAGGAACACTCATATTTGGCGCAAAAATGGGTGACACCACCGTTCCAAGAAATATTCACCCTGTCCCAGGAATTTTCATGAATATTCCACATCTTGATTAAAGAAACCCATGAAGGTAGAAACCCCAAACCATTGCTAGACTCTCTCTTGAGTAGGCCCGCGATCCTCTGTCTTGAGTATGTACTTTTTACTTTGTAATAAATCTCTGTACTTTCACTATTTTCTGACTGATCCTTGAATTCCTTTTTGAAATGATGTCAAGAGCCTGGGGTCAAGGACCCACCTGCGTTTGGTCACCTCCCCAGCCCAGTGATATCAAACCCACAGACAACAGCATATAACTCATGCCTGAATAAAGCACATCTAACACGTATTTTCTCCCTAAGGCAGTGCACAGCCTTTTGCACTGAGGAACACTAGATAATACATTAATCTTATGTGTGAGGGGCCATTTAAAAATGCAAAATCGGCCCGGCGCGGTGGCTCGTGCCTGTAATCCCAGCACTTTGGGAGGCCAAGGCAGGTGGATCACCCAAGGTTAGGAGTTCAAGACCAGTCTGGACAACATGGTGAAACCCTGTCTCTACTTAAAATACAAAAATTAGCTGGGCGTGGTGGCATGCGCCTGTAATCCCAGCTACTCGGGAGGCTGAGGTAGGAGAATCACTTGAACCCAGGAGGTGGAGGTTGCAATGAGCTGAGATTGCACCATTGCACTCCAGCCTGGGCAACAAGAGCGAAACTCCATCTCAAAATAAAATAAAATAAAGCAAGATCACCACCAAAAAAAGCAAAAAATTCCAAAAATGTGGCGCTAAACAGACCAAGAAAATGACACTTGTTTACAGTAGACTAGCAGGAAGGAGGGCGGAGAGAGAGCCTTTGCTGGGTCTCAGCCAGGGACTCCAGCACAGGGTGACTGGGATTTTCCCCCACTCCAGGCACATGGCACGTGCAGACTTCAGATGGCCTCAGAAGCACTGCAAGTATTGATTTGTGTGTGTGTGGGGGGGAGGGGTTTACATATAAATTTTAGCTAAGTGAACTTGCAAATAGGGAATCTATGAATCATGAGAATCAACTGTATGCTAAAATGGAGAAGTAATAGGACCTGCCTTATCAGATGGTTATGGGAATTCCATGATATGTAAGTGCATGTAAATTGCTCATAATGGGGCATTACACAGAGAGGACTGAATAAATATTAGCCACTGTTTTGTTTTTGTTTTTGAGATGGAGTCTTGCCCTGCCGCCCAGGCTGGTTTGCAGTGGCTCGATCTTGGCTCACTGTAACCTCCTACCCCTGGGTTCATGTGATTCTCCTGCCTCAGCCTTCCTAGTAGCTGGGATTACAGGTGTGCGCTACCACATCCAGCTAATTTTTGTATTTTTAGTAGAGACGGGGTTTCACCATGTTGGCCAGGCTGGTCTCGAACTCCTGATCTCAGGTGATCCGCCTGCTTCGACCTCCCAAAGTGCTAGGATTACAGGAGTGAGCCACCGAACCTGGCCCCATTGTTACTATTATTGATTACGAAAGAGCAGGACTCTGGTTTTTGGAAGAGGGTTCTCTAGAGGTTTGGAATGACTTGAAGTCCCTGAGTCCCAAACCATTCTGAACCCCTCCCTGGTGCCGCCCCTGTCACACCAGGCAGAAGCCCTTCCCTTGTCAAGGGAAACTCTCTCTCTCTGGAAGGAGCTGTTCTCTGTCATTAAAGGGAGTTCCCTTTCAGGAGGAAGCCAATACGCCCCTTCACGCCCCACCCTTTATTGTCATTATTTGAAAATAGAAGGTTTATTTTTATGTTCTAAACACAAAACTAAGAATATTACAATTATGAGAATTTTGAGAATAAAAGTGAATGATGGATGAGGATACGAATGAAATTAAATATGCATTATTGGACTAAGTCTCCTGACATGTCTCTTATAAAGTTCAGAAGTATTAATTTGGTTTTCAGATATTAACTATGGATGGCGGGAGGCGGGGGGCGGATTCTTAAGGATTATGACACCAGGCTGCTACTGATTTACTCTGAGGGTTTCTTTATTTCATTTTTTTAAAGCATGTTAATTACAATAAATTGTTACTTAATTTAGTTCACATATATTTTATATGGTTTTTATACAGACTAATGTACCTACAGAAAAGTGCACATACAAGTTTACAGCCTGATGAATTTTCATAAACTGAACCCCCCTGTGTAATGAACACTCCGATAGTAAGAGCGGCAGCAGTGTCCTGGGAGCTCCTTTCAACCCCCTTCCCGGCCCCAAATAAAATGCCAAGTATCTGTGAAGACTCAGAGCACCTTGAACTCCCGTAGAGTTGCTGGTGGGAGTGGAAAGTGGTTCAACCACTTTGGAATACAGTTTACAGTTAAACGTACAGCTCCATGAGCCGGCAGTCCCACTCTCGGATATTTACTCTAGGGAAACGAAAACATATGTCCACACAAACATCTGCAGGAAGTGTTTATAGCAGCTGTATTTGTAATTGCCAAAACTGGTAAAAGAAAAGCTTGTTTTACTCGCAACACTTCTGACATCCAATGTGTGAGTTTTCTTTTCTTTTCTTTCTTTTCTTTTTTTCCAAGACAGGATATTTTTCTGTCACCCAGGCTGGAGTTTAGTGGCATAATTATGGCTCAGTGCAGCCTTGACCTCCAAGGCTCATGCCATCCTCCCACCTCAGCCTCCCAAGTAGCTGGGACTATGGGTGTGCACCATGCCCAGCTATTTTTCTTATTTTAATTTTTGGTAGAGACAGGGGTCTCACTACATTGCCCAGGCTGGCCTTTAACTCCTGGCCTTAAGCAATCCTTCCTCTTTGGCCTCCCAAAGTGCTTGGATTACAGGTGTGGGCCACTGTGCCCAGCCCAATGTGTGGATTTTCCACACCAAGCAATTCTCTGCAGATGCCAAATGGGTCTCCTACAATTTAATTCGATTGTGACATTGACTCCTTGGAGTTAGCACAGACCCCACAGGTTAAGAACTCAGTCCCAGAAGACTGCCCCTGCTTCAGGCATCAATCTCCAGTTGTGGGTCCCCAGGTTACCACACTTCTGTGAGACTTGGCTACAAATCAGAGGGGCCCACCACCTCCTCCTTAGCTTTGTCATTTGCTAGAGCTCACAGAGCTCAGGGAAACACCTTACTTCCATTTGCCGATTTATTATAAAGGATACAAATGAACGGCAGATGAAGACATGCATAGGGCAAGGTCTGGAAGGGGCCTGAACCCAAGAGCTTTTGTTCCCGTGGAGCTGAGGGTGCACCACACTCCTGGCACATGGATGCGTTCATGAACCGGGAAGCTCTCTGTACTCCGGCCTTTAGACTTTTATGGAAGCTTTATTACATAGGTGTGATCTATTAAGTCATTGGCCATTGGTCATTAACTCAATCTCAGCCTGTCTTCCCTCCCAAGAAGTGGGAAGGTGGGGTGGGGCTGAAAGTTCTGACCCTGTGATCATGCCTTGGTCTTTGTGGTGACCAGACCCCTCCTAAGCTGTCTAGGGGTCCCCAGCCACACCAGTTGTCTCATTAGCATACAAAAAGACACCATGATCACTCCTGAGATTCCAACGGCTTTAGAAGCTGCGTGCCAGGAACAGGGGGCAGAGGCCACTTATATATTTCTTTTTATGTCACAACTGGAAACACCCAAATGTCATTCAATGGGTGAATTAATGGATGTACAAATTGTGGTATACCTACCTTTGAAATGGACACTATACAGCCATAAAAAGTCACCAACTACCGGCTGGGCATGGTGGCTCATGCCTGTAATCCCAGCATTTTGGGGGGCTGAAGCAAGCAGATCACATGAGGTCAGGAGTTTGAGACCAGCCTGCCCAATATGGTGAAACACTGTCCCTACTAAAAATACAAAAATTAGCCTGGTGCGGTGGCATGCATCTGTAATCCCAGCTACTTTGGAGGCTGAGGCAGGAGAATCTCTTGAACCCAGGGGGTGGAGGTTGCAGTGAGCCGAGATCGCCCCACTGCACTCCAGCCTGGTGACAGAGCAAGACTCTCCTCAAAAAAGAAAGAAAGAAAGAAAGAAAGAGGGTCACTTCATAATGATATAAAATTCAACTCACCAGGAAGATGTAACAATTCTAAATATTCTAAATTAGAATGTACCAATAACAAGACCTCAAAACGCATTTTGTATTCTTTTGGAACCTGAGGAAATAATTCTAGCATTCAGCTGTAACACTAAATGGTCAAAATAGCAAAGAAATTAGCAGCCTTTGTCTATCAAAATGACTACAAAACATTAATTACTTTTATTATAGAAAAAAGTACTTTAAAATAGAAAACTTTTTTAGGAGAAATGCTTTTTTTTTTTTTTTTTGAGACAGAGTTTCTCTCTTGTTACCCAGGCTGGAGTGCAATGGCGCGATCTCGGCTCACCACAACCTCCGCCTCCTGGGTTCAGGCAATTCTCCTGCCTCAGCCTCCGGAGTAGCTGGGATTACAGGCGTGAGCCACCGCGCCCAGCCGAGACATGCTCTTCAACAACAACAACACAAACCCCAACTGAATCCCAATACACATTTTACAGTGGGAGGTAGCATCAACAGCTGAGTATAAACCTTCCTGTCCATTCCTTGTTAACGTATTGCTAGAAGTTCGAGTCACTCCACTCACAAAGACTGCAAATAAGTGGAAAAATCGGGCTTTGAGAAGAAGGTATGTGATTGGATACTATTTTGCCTAGAGAAGAAAAAAGATACAAACCAGTTAGACTATTGCAGAACCTGAATGGTATTTCAGCTGATCAACTTTCTTTTCTTTTTTTTTTTTTTTTGAGATGCACTGTCACCTAGGCTGAAGTGTAATAGCACGATCTCAGCTCACTTCCACCTCCACCTCCTGAGTAGCTGAGATTACAGTCGGGTTCAAGTGATTCTCCTGCCTCAGCCTCCTGAGTAGCTGAGATTACAGGCGCCTGCCACCATGTCCAGCTAATTTTTTTGTATTTTTAGTAGAGACGGGGTTTCACCATGTTGGCCAGGCTAGTCTCGAACTCCTGACCTTGTGATTCACCCACCTCAGCCTCCCAAAGTGTTGGGATTATAGGCTGAGCCCTTGTGCCCAGCCTATCAACTTTCCATATAGAGTAGCGAGTAAACAAGTGTCACGGATTTGAACTATAGCGTATCTGGGAAATAAAGAAAGGGCTGCTTCCTGTCTCTTGAGATCCTCAGGGCAACCACAAACCCTATCTTGTCATCTGAGTTCCAGCATGCCCCGGCACATTTGACCAATTCTAAACGCTAAACCTTACTCACAGCACCTGAGTGTAACCCAGGTGTCTCACAGTGGACTACCTAAACCAGGACCCAGGAGGGAACTTCCTCCCCTTTAGATTTCTGATTTCACTTGAGTTTCCTGATAGCACTTATGGCGTCATCCATCACTCCTCCCCACCCCCCATCTCTTTCATGTCTTCTGTGGGTCACGTATGTTTTGGAGATGTCTGACTTTCCCCAGAGCTGGTGTTGAATTTCCACCAATGTTTCCAGAACAGCAGCCTGTGTGAAGGGCTAGGGAAAGCCTTTTCATGCCTTGAAAAATATACACAGAAGTATTTCTCTTCCTGAACTTCAAGGAGACTCTGCCTTCAAGAGACTACTCCTGGGCACTGCCTTCTACCGACTTCCCCATCTAACTTTGATGGCATCGGGCTACTGTCTTCCCTCCAAACTTCAAGAAGCCTCTGCCTTCAAGAGACCAGTCCCGGGCACTGCCCATCTAACTCTAATGACATCGGACCACTGTCTTCCCTCCACCCCACCCCCAAGCCCTGAGGTCGTCAAGAGGGTGCTCCAGCCTTCATGTGCACCTGCTGACTTCCTTCGTCCTAGTCCTGCTGACCTTCGTGGCTTCTCCTGCCCCAAGGCCACGCTCGGGACCCTGTCTTCATTCCGGGAGAGGCTCCATCTTTGAGAGAATGCACCCAGCTCCCGCTCCTGCACCATCTTCCAGCTCTCCCACCTCGAGACCCCCACTGCTCCTGTTCTTGGGCCGCAGCCACACCCAACGAGTAAGTCATTCTCTGTCAAGAGTGACTTTCACGTCCTTGTCCTTCCCACACGCCCCTTGGCAGCTCCACCCTGCTGGATGAACCCAGATGCCCAACTTCATGCCTGCCCCTGGGTGGGTGCTGAGGAAGACCCGTGGCTTTTTCGCCACAAGCAGGCCTTCTGTGCTGCCGGGAACCCCATGCTCACCCGGCAAGGTGCTCGCACCCGGCCCCCCACCGTTTTCAAACCCACCTTGTTCTCTTTCAGCAGAAGGTCTTGCCTCTCTCTTCAAAGAGAAAACAACAGCCCCATCATGGGAACTCCCTTAACTCCCTCCCTGCCTGTACCAGGCCGGAATAAACACACAGCCATCCCTTACACCTCCCTTCCGGTAGTGTGGGAAGAGGTGTTCCTACCAGGGAAAGGTCTTCTCACCTGGGATGCGGGTTCTATCCCCCGCAATCTCCTGGGGAACTGTATCCCACTGATTAGCTACTGCCTCTCCGGGACGTTCTACCTCTCTCTATTGGAATCTTCCCTTTAACAGAGACACGTGGCAGGGCACAGTGGCTCCGCCTGTAATCCCAGCACTTTGGGAGACCTAAGCGGGAGGATTGCTTGGACCCAGGAGTTTGAGACCAGCCTAGGCAACAAAGGGAGACCATTTCTGTCTATAAAAGTTAAACAAATCAGCCAGGCGAGGTGGTGCGCCCCTAGAGCAAAACGTCGACTCCAAAAAGAAAGGAAAAAGGAGAAAAGAGAAAAAATTCAAAAATGAGATTACAGGCTCATGTCTGTGATCCCAGCTACTTGGGAGACTGAGGCAGGAGAATAGCTTGAACCCGGGACGTGAAGGTTGCTGTGAGCCGAGATTGAGCCACCGCACTCCAGCCTGGGCTATGGAGTGAGACTTTTGTCTCAAAAAAAAACCTTTATTTGGCTGGGCACTGTGGCTCACACCTGTAATCCCAGCTCTAAGGGAGGCAGAGGCAGGAGGATCGCTTGAGCCCAGGAGTTCGAGACCTGCCTGGGCAATATAGCAAGACCCCGTTGTCCACAAAAGGGAAAAAAACAGACAAAAAAAAGGTTATTTCATTTTATTTTTTATTTAGTTTTGTTTGTTTGGGTTTTTGTTGTTTTTGAACCTCCACCTCCCAGGTTCAAGCGATTCTCCTGCCTGGGCCTCCCGAGTAGCTGGGATTATAGGAGCCCGCCTCCACGCCTAGCTAATTTTTGTATTTTTAGTAGAGATGAGGTTTCACAGTGTTGGCCAGGCTGGTCTCGAACTCCTAACCTCAGGAGATCTACCTGCCTCAGCCTTCCAAAGTGCTGGGATTACAGGCGTAAGCCACCATGCCCAACCTTATTTTATTTTTTAGAGACAGGGTCCCACTCAGTCACCCAGGCTGGAGTGCAGTGGCATAATCATGGCTCACTGCAGCCTCAACCTCCTAGGTTCAAGTGATTCTCTCACCTCAGCACCACCATACCTGGATAATTTTTTTTTTTTATTTGCAGTAGAGACAAGGTGTCTCCATGATACTCAGGCTGGTCTTGAACTCCTGGGCTCAAGTGATCTGCCCACCTCTACTTCCCAAAATGCTGGCATCACAGGCATGAGCCACCACACCCAACCGTTCTCTTTATATTCTTTTTTTTTTTTGAGACGGAGTTTCACTCTTGTTACCCAGGCTGGAGTGCAATGGCATGATCTCGGCTCACCGCAACCTCCGCCTCCTGGGTTCAGGCAATTCTCCTGCCTCAGCCTCCTGAGTAGTTGGGATTACAGGCACGCGCCACCATGCCCAGCTAATTTTTTGAATTTTTAGTAGAGACAGGGTTTCACCATGTTGACCAGGATGGTTTCGATCTCTTGGCCTCATGATCCACCTGCCTCGGCCTCCCAAAGTGCTGGGATTACAGGCGTGAGCCACCGCGCCCGGCCTCTCTTTATATTCTTTTTTTTTTTTTTTGATCAGTTATAGTTTTATTTTGTCTAGCCAAAGATCTGGAATCACTAATCCACTCTGACACTCTGACATTCCAATCAATTCCTAGTTCTTTCAAAAAACATGTAGTCAATGAGGAAACAGGCACCAATCAGCACGGCTTTCATTTTAACATCAACGTCTCTAGGGAAATGGATCCCAAAGTTGTCAGCATCTGTAAATGCCTCTTTTAAAATCCCAGTCCAGTGCTTAGAAATCCTGCCAACCACAATTTGTTCATCAAGAAATGTAATCTCAAAATCAACATCTCCACCACAACAGCTGCACATAATACATGGACCACTCATTTTTAGTACATCCTCTCCTTTCTGATTTTGAATTGTAAACTTTTTTAGATATGGATACCAGGTCTGAGTAACATAACCTATTGGTACACCAGGAGGAGCTTGGATTTCTATCTCCTGAAGGCAGCAGGGGCAACAACAACTGTTACATCTTAGTGGTCTTTCCAGAGTTATGACTTCTCGACCCAGATTATCAGTAATCCTCAAGGTAAAAGGTCTAGATAGCCCATAGCAATTTCGGCTACAGAAATGACTATCTTCTGCTGCAAAATAAATCCTCTGCCCAAAGCTGTTCTTGATTTCATACTTATTATTACTTTCAAAACAGAGTAGGACTTCCACAGGTTCAATTTGCTGATGAATCAGTATTGTATCTATCTGACTTAAGTATTCCAATCAGGGTGGACTGTTTAATAGTGGTGGTGGTGCTGGCATCCATGGTACCCCTGCAGGTCTACCTGGCTGATTTTGAACAGGAATGCCAGCTGGGCAAGCTGGTGAGACTAGGTAGCCATGCTGACGTCCTGGGTAGAAGGCCTGGGAGCCCATGTGGCCAGCCTGTTTCCCAGTGTGTCCAGCCTGGTGCTTAGGGTAGGCAATATGTCTGGGAGGTCTGATAAATGACAGCTTGCAGGCTGTATTAACCGTCCCTTCTAATAGCCCCATTATGCTGGCACATGCTCCCCACTATGCTGAGCCCCGCGAGGCATCTTCAGGCAGGACACTCGTGTTACTGGAGTGGTTCTGGGGTGAGCCACTGTGCCGCCTGGGTCCCCTTGCCGAGTTCCGGTTCCACTTCCGATATAGCTTCCCCCTCTCTTTATATTCTTAACCTTATTTTTTTTTTGATTTTTTTCTTTTGTTTTTATGTCATTGTTTTCTAACTTTTTGAGATGGATGTTTATCTCATTAACTTTTTTTTTTTTGAGCTGGAGTCCCACTCTGTCTCCCAGGCTGGGGAGCAGTGGCACAATCTTGGCTCACTGCAACCTCTGCCTTCCAGGTTTCAGTGATTCTCCTGCCTCAGGCTTCCAAGTAGCTGGGATTACAGGCGTGCACCACCATGCCCAGATAATCTTCTGTATTTTTAGTAGAGACAGGGTTTCACCCTGTTGGCCAGGCTGGTCTTGAACTCCTGACCTCAAGAGATCCACCCGCGTTGGCCTCCCATTAACTTTCAGTCCTCCCCTGCTCCTTCAGATATGCACAGAAGAGTACACTTTTCCTCTACGTTCTGTTCAACTGCACCCCATAGTTCTGGAGTATGATATTCTCATTACTTTTCAGTTCAAAATATGTCTGAATTCCTATCTGAATTAATCTCTGATTCATTTGTTATTTCAAAGTGCATTTTAAAATTTCCAGATACGTGGGGCTTTTCTAGTTTTTTGTTTGTTTTCAATTTCTAGGTTAACTGTACTATGGTCAGAAAACATGGTCTGTGTTATTTACTCCTGTGAAATTTGTTGAAACAGCTTTATGGACCAACATGTGGTCACTTTATATAAATGTTCTGAGTATGATTTTTAAAAATGTGTTCTGCAGGGTTCTGTATGTGTAACTCAAGTCAAGTTTGTTAATTATGCTGTTCAAATCTTCTACATCCTTACTGATTTTTTTGTCTACTTGTTTTACCAGTTATGAAAGTGAAGCGTTCAAATCTTCTGCCTGATTACGGATTTTCTATCTATCCCTGACGTTCCGTCTGTTTATGCTTTCCTTACGGCCTTATCTACCGTACACAGCCCACGCAGCCAGTCTGCTGGAAGTCAGACTTGCAGGAACCCAGATTACTACGTCCAGTAACAACCAAGAAAGCTAAACAATAACTTCTTTTTTTTTTTTTCTGAGACGAAGTTTCACACTTTTGCCCAGGCTGGAGTGAAGTGGCGTGATCTCAGCTTGCTGCAACCTTGAGTTCAAGTGATTCCCCTGCCTCAGCCTCCCGAGTAGCTGGGATTATAGGCACGCATCGCCACGCCCAGCTAATTTTTGTATTTTTAGTAGAGATGGTGTTTCGCCATGTTAGCCAGGCTGGTCTCGAACTCCTGACCTCAGGTGATCTGCCCACGTCAGCCTCCCAAAGTGCTGAAATTATAGGCGTGAGCCACCGTGGCTGGCCAAAACAATAACTTCTGTCACAACCAACCCACTACAGCCAGAACCTGATTAATAACTAATAGCTTCCCTAAGTTTTGCTCCTGCTTCCAACTTAGGACCAACCAGGAAAAGCCAAAGATGTACCCACAGTCAACCACCTGGTACCCCCAGCCCTGGTTAGCCCACCTTCTGCCCCATGACGATAAGGCAGACTTGGAGCCTTCCTTTTGTCCACTATAAAGCTTTCCCACTCCTCTGCCTATCTTTGAGTCTTCTCTCTTTTTTTTTTTCTTTTTTTTGAGATAAGGTATCACTCTGTCGCCCAGATTGGAGTGCAGGGATGTGATCATGATTCACAGTATGATCAAACTCCTGGGCTCAAGCAATCCTCCTGCCTCTGCAAGCAATCCATATCCAACACTGTACATCCTATCCATACAAAAAATAACATTAAATTAACTGGCATGGTGGTGTGCTCCTGAATCCCAGCTACTCATGGGCTAAGGTGGGAGGATCTTTTGAATCCTCCCAGGAGGTTGAGACCAGCCCTGGCAACATGGTGAGACCCCTATCTCTACCGAAAAAAAAAAAATAGCCAAGCATGGTGGTATGTGCCTGTCCTCCCAGCTACTCAGGAGGCTGAGGCAGGAGGACCACTTGAGCCTGGAAGATCAAGGCTGCAGTGAGCCATGATCATGTCACTGCACTCCAGCCTTGGAGACATAGCAAGATCTTATCTAAAAACAATAATGATAACAATAACAATAACGATGATAGGCCTTCCAGAAGAAGAAGAGGAAATCGAGGCAGCTGAGGTCATTAAAGAAATAAAGCCCGGTCGGGCGCGGTGGCTCACGCTTATAATCCCAGCACTTTGGGAGGCCAAGGTGGGTGGCTCACAAGGTCAAGAGATCGAGACCATCCTGGTCAGCATGGTGAAACCCCATCTCTACTAAAAATACAAAAATTAGCTGGGCATGGTGGCACGTGCCTGTAGTCCCAGCTACTTGGGAGGCTGAGGCAGAAGAATTGCTTGAACCCAGGAGGCAGAGGTTGCGGTGAGCCGAGATTGCGCTATTGCACTCTAGCTTGGGTAACAAGAGCGAAACTCCGTCTCAAAAAAAAAAAAAAAAAAAAGAGCCGGGTGCGGTGGCTCACGCCTGTAATCCCAGCACTTTGGGAGGCAGAGGTGGGTGGATCACAAGGTCAAGAGATCGAGACCATCCTGGTCAGCATGGTGAAACCCCATCTCTACTAAAAATACAAAAAATTAGCTGGGCACAGTGGCGCGTGCTTGTAATCCCAGCTACTCAGGAGGCTGAGGCAGGAGAATTGCCTGAACCCAGGAGGCGGAGGTTGCGGTGAGCCGAGATCGTGCCATTGCACTCCAGCCTGGGTAACAAGAGTGAAACTCCGTCTCCAAAAAAAAAAAAAAAGAAAGAAAACAAAGAAAGAAAGCCCTAGCCTCAGCCTCATCCTCTGGGAGGTTCTCCATGTCCATCATCCTCCAGGGCATATCTGAAGTGTATATTGGAGACTAGGAACTAGGCCCACCTTGGAGGATGAACAGCTTTGGCAGCCCACTTCCTGCCCTTGCAAGTTTAGGGGCCTAAAGGTTGTTTTTATTTTAATGTCCAAACAGCATAGAGTCTGGTTTCGTGACTTCTTTGGCGACACAATTCCCTCAAAGAAGTGGTAGACGTCTCATCTGTTTGTTTCCAGTCTGTTTGCATGTGCACGTAATCAGAGCCCAAACTCTCCTGAATGAAATTCTCAGACTTGATCTTACTCCTCTGCCTCCTCATCACCACAGCCTTCTCATTTCATTTGGGCTTAGCCCATCTGGTCTTTGTTACCGAGCCGAGTGTTAATCGGCCTTTGCCACTCAAAGACTTGTTTTCAGTGTTGTTTTCATATGTGGTGTCTAGAAGCAACTGGATTTTCTTAAGCCACACGGGCACAAATGTCTGGACTCTGTCTATTATATTTCACTTTTACTTGAAAATGGTCCAGTTGCTGCCCAAGAATATCTCTTTCATTTAATATTTGGCTAAATGCAACTAGTAAGAACCAAGGTCCACTGTTAGTATTCTGTTTTACACTATTTTCCCCTGTGTCTACAGGCTCTGTGCATGCGGTTGACTTTCCAAGTCATCACGACAGATAGTTGGATCAAATGGTTGCCAATGTATTACATGATATAACGTCAGGTTCCATATCACCTACCGCCTGACTTCTGAGTCAATGTCACATAATTTAGCTCTTTCTTCCTTTTATTTATTAACATTAGCACCCCACTTCTGATACCAATTCCAACACAGGACAATACTATATGCTATCACATATACAGTTTAATGTTACAAAACTCAAAAAGTTCATTCACATGCTTTCAGATTTCACACTGTACCTAACCTTTATTCACTACAACTTTTTGCATTCTGGTGTGGTAACATAATTATTTGAAGACAGAATTAAAATACTCTTGCCTTTCCAACTACACAGCTGTATGAGGTCACATTTTCTTTGTATACTTCAACTGACACAATATTTTGCAATAACTTGAATGCAGAAACAAATATTAGAAGGCAGGCATTAAAGACATTCACAAAAATTTAAAACATGCCACTCTTCTTACTAATTTTGTTTTGATAAATATAGCTGTTTTTTCATAAAATATATTACTTATGTTAGCATGTAATGGGCTTATCCTTGTTATTTTAATCAATAATTAAAATTTTTTTCAGTTTAATTTTTGATATGGTAAATATTAAAAGACAGAACCTGTAGAAGCCTTTTTTGGGATCCTCAAAACATTTTAAGAGTAAAAAGGGCTCCTGAGACCAAGACGTTTGAGAACCAGTGCTGTAAACCTCGATGTTTCTCAGGGATTCATTTTTAATGGATTAATGCCCATTACAAAAGGGCTTGGCAAAGGAAGTGCATTCCTTTTTGCCCTTCCCTCCTCTGCTGTGAGAGGACACAGCGTTCTTCTCCAGAGGATGCAACAGTGAGGCGCCATCTTGGAGCCAGAGACCAAACCAGCCAGCAACTTCCTCTTGAACTTCCCAGCCTCCACAATTGTCAGAAAGGCATTTTTTTTCCTTTACAAATTACTCAGTCTCTGCTACTCTGGGATAGCAGCACAAAACAGACCAAGATACCAGTCCTCCTCAAAACTGTCAAGGTCAACAGAAACAAGGGACGTCTGGGGAACTGTTCCAGTCAAGAAGAGCCTATGAAGACCTGATGACTCAATGTAATGTTGTATCTAGATGGGATCCTGGACCAGAAAAAGGACGGTAGGTAAAAAGGAAGCATATCTCAATAAAGTGTGGACTTCAGTGAATAATAATGTTATTGGCTTATTAATCGTGTATCATGTTAATATAAGATGTTAATAATAAGGAAAACTGGCCAGGCGTGGTAGCTCATGCCTGTAATCCCCGCACTTTGGGAGGCCGAGGCGGGTAGATCACCTGAGGTTGGGAGTTCGAGACCAGTCTGACCACCATAGAGAAACCCTGTCTCTACTAAAAATACAAAAATTAGCCAGGTGTAGTGATGCATGCCTGTAATCCTAGCTACTCGGGAGACTGAGGCAGGAGAATAGCTTGAACCCGGGAGGCGGAGGTTGCAGTGAGCCGAGATCACGCCATTGCACTCCAGCCTGGGCAACAAGAGCAAAACTCCATCTCAAAATACAATAATAATAATAAGGAAAACTGGGTGTGGAGTACACAGGAACTCTCTGTACTATCTTTGCACAATTTCTGTAAATATGAAGCCATTCTAAAAATAAAATTTTATTTTACTATTATTATTTTAGGAGTTTTATTATTATTATTTAAGAGACGGAGTTTTGCTCTTGTTGCCCAGGCTGGAATGCAATGGCATGATCTCAGCTCACCGCAACCTCTGCCTCCCTGGTTCAAGCGATTATCCTGCCTCAGCCTCCTGAGTAGCTGGGATTACAAGCGCGTGCCACCATGCTCAACTAATTTTGTATTTTTAGTAGAGACGGGATTTCTCCATGTTGGTTGGGCTGGTCTTGAACTACTGACCTCAGGTGATCCGCCCTCCTTGGCCTCCCAAAGTGCTGGGATTACAGGTGTGAGTTTATTTATTTATTTTTAAAGTTTATTTTAAATGCAGTTAGAGTAAATGAAAAAATATGTAAAAACATTGGAAAGGAGGTAGTAAAAATCATCCTTTTTTGTAACCAATATGATTAAATAGCTAGAAAACCCAAGACAAAAACCATAAAACAACTTCTTTTAAAGAAGGACAGACCTGGCTAGGCACGGTGGCTCACGCCTGTAATCTCAGTACTTTGGGAGGCAGAGGCGGGTGGATCATGAGGTCACATGGTGAAACCCCGTCTCTACTAAAAATATAAAAAATTAGCTGGGCATGGTGGCGCGTGCCTGTAATCCCAGCTACTCAGGAGGCTGAGGCAGGAGAATTGCCTGAACCCAGGAGGCGGAGGTTGCGGTGAGCCGAGATCGCGCTATTGCACTCCAGCCTGGGTAACAAGAGTGAAACTCTGTCTCAATTAAAAAAAAAAAAAAAAAAAAAAAAAATTAGCCGGGTGTGGTGGTGTGTGCATGTAGTCCCAGCTACTTGCGAGGCTGAGGCAGGGGAATCTCTTGAACCTGGGAGGCAGGGGTTGCAGTGAGCCAAGATCGCACCACTTCACTCCAGCCTGGGCAACAAAGCAAGCCTCTATCTCAAAAAAAAAAAAAAAAAAAAGGACAGACTTTGGCCAGGCCAGGTGCAGTGGCTCACACCTGTAATCTCAGCACTTTGGGAGGCCAAGGCAGGAGGATCGCTTGAGGCCAGGAGTTCCAGACCAGGCAACATATGGAGACTCCATCTCTACAAACAATTTTAAAAAATAGCCGCGTATGGTGGTGCACACCTGTAGTCCCAGTAATGTCGGAGACTGAGGCAGGAAGATTGCTTGAGCCCAGAAGGTTGAGGCTACAGTGAGCTGTGAGTGTGCTACTCCAGCCAGGGTGACAGAGAGAGACCCCGTTTCAAAAAAAAAAAAAAAAAAAAAAAAAAGACCTAACATACCAAAACTCGTTTTCCAAGTACCTTTATCCCATAAAAAGAACCAGGGCTTTTCTGAGAACTGATTGAGACTAAGTCTGGGGCAGCAAAAATGTATCCTGGAGATTCTTACAGTCTCAGAAAGTAGGAAAGAAAAGAAAAGACAGGGGCATGTTAAAATGGCACAGGAGGCTGGGCGTGGTGGCACGCGCCTGTAATCCCAGCTACTCGGGAGGCTGAGGCAGGAGAATCACTTGAACCCGGGAGGCAGAGATTGCAGTGAGCCGAGATTGTGCCACTGTGCTCCAGCGTGGGCGACAGAGCAAGACTCTGTCTCAAAATGATAATAAAAGTGATAAAGGTTGAAGGAATGAGAGAAACAAAATTACCATTAGAACTCCACAGTAGTAATTGCTGTAAGCGAGATCCACAGATAAATGCTAAGCTTAGTGAGTGGAAGTTGAAGCAGAAACAGGACATTTGCATAGTCTCAAAGTATTTCCCCAAAGACATTTAGTAATTAGAAAGGGAAAAATTGTAACTTTATAGTGGAGAATCCTGCAGACAGTATCTTAACCACAAGCTCAAGGTTAGGGTCTCTGGGAGTATACGTTGACATTGCAAAGCCCCTGATATGACGCACTGAGCTTGCACACCAAGGCTGTAGCATCCTCTCCAATAACGCATGACCTCGACCTAATCACAAAAGACTTCACAAGACCAAACCGAGGGCATTCTACAAAACAACTGCCAGGATTTTTCAAAAGAAAAAAAAATGAAAGTCATGAAAGGCCAAGAAAGACCGAGGAACTGTCACAGATTGGAAGAGACAGCTAGACACAATGTGGGATTCAGGACTGAACGCTGGAAGAGAGAGCGGATCCGTGGAAGAACTGGCGACAGCCGAGTCGCTTCTGTACTTAATCGCGTTGTGCTCAGGTTGATTCCCAGATTTGACAATTGTTCTATAGTTATGTAAGACGTTAACATAAGGAGAAACTGGGTTAGCATAAGGCGGGAAACAGGAACTCTCTGTACTATTTTTGCAAATCTTCTGTAAGTCAAAATTATCTCAAAGTAGAAAGTTAAAAGAAAAACACAAAAGAATGGCCATTTTCAAAGTAATAAGAAAAATTCAATAGATGTCCTATCTTCAAATAACAGCCACTTAGGAAATACGAGTGAAAAATATTCATTAACAAACATCCAGAAAACATGCAGAATAGGAATACATTTTACATGAAATAGCAGGATATCATGAAAAAACCTGTAAATTCTGTTGATGCATTGAAAAAGGCTTGAATACATGAAAAGCTGTATTGTGCACTCGGATAGGAAGGCCTGAGACTGTAAGAGTCTCAATCCTTCTTAAGTGCTTTGTTTTGTTTTGTTTTTTTGGGACAGTCTTGTCGTCCAGGCTGGAGTGCAGTGGCGCAATCTCGGCTCACTGCAACCTCCGCCTCCCAGGTTCAAGTGATTCTCCCGCCTCAAACTCCTGAGTAGCTGGGATTACAGGCACCTGCCACCACACCCGGCTAATTTTTGTACTTTTAGTAAAGGTGAGGTTTCACCATGTTGGCCAGGCTGGTCTCGAATTCCTGACCCCAAGTGATCTGCCTGCCTTGGCCTCCCAATGTGCATAGATTACAGGTGTGAGCGACCGCACCTGGCCCCTTCCTAAATTAACGGAAAAATTCAGTTTTTTTCCAACCAGAATCCAATAGGGCCTTTTTCTGGGAAGGGAACTTGATAAAATGATTCTAAAATTTATCTGGAAGACTACAAATAGGAGACAGGCTGGAAAAATTCTAAGCAGCAGCACCATTTTAAAGTTAAAACGCATTATGACACATAGCCATAATGATGTAGATGTCAACAGCCAGGTCAAATTGTCCATGGGATTTTAGTAAGTGATAAAAAGTGAATTTTTAGCCAGGCGCGGTGGCTCACACCTACAATCCCAGCACTTTGGGAGGCCCAGGTGGGAGGATCACTTGAACCCAGGAGTTTGAGATCAGCCTGGCCAACATGGTGAGACCTCTGTCTCTACAAGTTAAACAATTAGCCAAGTGTGGTGACTCACACTTTAGTCCCAGCTACTCAGGAGGCTGAGTGGGGGGATTGCTTGAGCCCAGGAGTTCGAGGCTGCAGTGAGCTATGATCACACCACTGCACTCCAGCCTGGGTGACAGAGTGAGGCCCTGTCTTTAAAAATAAATAAAATAAAAAAATAAAATATTATCTCTGCATACAAACCTAGAAAAAAGCCTGAAAGTAAATAAAAATGTTAATAGCAGTAATAGCTGTGAAATTATATATGCTTTTTATTCTTCATCCTTTCTTCTAATTTCAAACTTTTCTGCAATGAGCATGTATTAATTTCATAATCAGAATACAAATTTGGGAGGCAGGAGGATTGCTTGAAGCTAGGGGTTCAAGACCAGGCTGGGCAACAAAGTGAGACCCCAGTCTCTACGAAAAATAGAAATAAAAAAATTAGTTAGGCATAGTCGCTGTGTGTCTGTAGCCCCAGCTTCTCAGGAGGCTGAGGCTGGAGGATCATGTGGGTGCAGGAGCTCGAGGCTGCAGTGAGCTATGCCGGTGTCATCCCACTCCAGCCTGGGCCACAGAGTGAGACTCTATCTCTAAAGATAAACAAATAAATAAATACATTCCATTATCTTAATTAAAACCGTAAACACTGGCTTCTGCTTCTCCAACTTTCAGCCTCACCTTCAGCAACCTTTCTCAAAGGAGCACAGGGCAGGCCCAGGCGGTTAACACGTTACCTGGACACTTCCTCAGCTGTAGCCCAGCTTAATGAGCTCAATGGGGCTGGCAAGTGGTGAGTGGGTGAGACTCCTGATTGCACCTCCTCTGCCCATGGCTTATCCATCACTGAGGGTCCTAAGCCACTAAGGAGATGGTAGGGCAGGCCGAGAGCGGAATTCTGCCCAGAGCTTTTCTTCCGAGGAGATCCGGCAACCTGTCAGGGGTTGGGACGGAGGATAGGACATCCCTCAGCGTGTCCGTCATCAGCCCCCGCCTGGCTGAGGGATTTGAGAGGGAGTTAATATGAACTCCCCTGACCCGACATAGGTGGCTCCCACAGCAGTTTGTGCAGGACACCGGGAGCCGAGCCCCAGGGGCAAACCTCAGCTCCCTGCTCCGCAGCTGACGCAGGTGTGGCCCCACGCCAGGCGCTTCACCTCTCTGAGCCTCTGCTTCACAGAATGGGATGATAACAGAGCTGCCTGCTGGGGTGCCAGGGTGCTCAGTGGCTGGCACAGATCTGCAAATGTGCAGGCTCTGATGTTGGTCGAGGGACAACGGGCCTGCCTGTAAAAATCGCAGGCAAACCAGAAGACTCAGTGGGTCTGGGTCCTGAGAAACTCACAGGCAGGTGGGGACTCCCTGAAGCAATCATTCGAGAAGTGCTCAGCAGAGGCAGAAACCTGGAGGATGGGCTGGGCGGAGCCTCACAGGGGCCCCGACTCTCTGCTGGATGGAAGGCAGGGCAAAGCATTCAGGGCACAGGGAACAGCACTGCGATGCACAGCGGCACGGGGGTGACAGCAGGCCCAGGGAGGGCTGAGCGGGAGGAAAGCTGGGCTGGGTTAAACTAGGAACGGGAGGAGAAGCAGATGCAGTCACGGAGGCCGGTCCAATGAAGAGGCCTCGAAGTCCATTCCAAAGAGTTGGGACTTAACTTTGCACACAATCTGCCAACCTGGGTGGGAGAATTTATTCCCACTCAGCAGGGCCAGGCTCGGAAGAGGACTCAGCCAGATGGTAATGAGGCCCCTCCTTCAAGCACAGGCCAAGAAGCAGCAGTGCTGGCCACCGCTGCTAACCCAGCCTGGGGTCCTCTGTGTCTGGGTAGTAATATTTTATGTTTGCTACCTTGGTCATCTTACTTAATTCCCAGCACAGCCATAGGCATCTACCATTATCCCTCCTGGCTTGGGTTAGAAAACTGAGGTTGGTGCAGTGGCTCACACCTGTAATCCCAGCACTTTGGGATGCCAAGGCAGGCAGATCATGAGGTCAAGAGATCAAGACCATCCTGGCCAACATGATGAAACTCTGTCTCTACTAAAAATGCAAAAATTAGCTGGGCATGGTAGCACGTGCCTGTACTCCTAACTTCTCAGAAGGCTGAGAAGAATCGCTTGAACCCAGGAGGAGGAGGTTGCAGTGAGCCAAGATCGCACCACTGCACTCCAGCCTGGCAACAGAGCGAGACTCCGTCTCAAAAAAAAAGAAAGAAAACAGGTTTCTGCCGGGTGCGGTGGCTCATGCCTGTAATCCCAACACTTTGGGAGACTGAGGCAGGAGGATCGTGTGAACTCAGAATTTGAGAGCAGCCTGGGCAACATGGTGAAACCCCATCTCTACCAAAAAATACAGAAATTAGCCGGCTGTGGTGGCATGCACCTGGGGTCACAGCTATACAGGGGGCTGCGCTGGGAGGATCACTTGAACCTGGGAGGTGGAGGCAGCAGCGAGCCGAGATCGTGCCACGGAACTCCAGTCTGGACCGCAGAGCAAGACCCTGTCTCAAAAAAAGAAAAAAAAGAAAACAGGGCCAAGGGTTCAAGAACCCGCCCAGGGCCATGCAGTGAGCAGTAAGAAGGGTGGAACCCTGTCCGGTGATCTCGGAGCCCACGCTCTTTCCCTTCATCTTAACAGTATCCGGTGTGCACAGCTGCTGCTCTCCTGGCCGCGTCCATCTTCCACGCCCTCCCACGCAGCCACCCCTCGCCCGTTTTTACAGCAGAATTGCTGCTTCTCAGCCAGGACGGATTCCAAGCACCAGGGAGAGCCCGGCCGGGCGGGCCGCTGCTGCCCCCTCGTGGTCGCACGTCTTACGGCAGGCGGCCCGCGGCGTCTGGGTCACTCCGGCCCTCCTGGACTCAGCCTCTTCCCCCCAGGACGGCCAGGGGGCTGCGTGGGGAGCAGAAACAAGGAGGTCCTCAGCTCCACGCCCTGCTCAGGTCGCCTGCTCTCGCCTGTTTTCCCCTCTAATGGGCATACATGAAGACTTTGAAGGGCAATTAGGAGGACTTAATGGGTGAGTAGGGGTTCAGGGGTGCGGAGGTTGCAGTGAGCCGAGATTGCGCCACTGCACTCCAGCCTGGCGCCTGGTGACAGAGCGAGACTCTGTCTCAAAAAAAAAAAAAAAAAAGCACTGCATGCCCTGTCCGCTGCTCCTGAGGCCACCGCCCACGGTGATCTTTGCTCCAGCGGCCAAGGGGTTGAGAATTACCAACATGCAGGGAAAACCTTTGATCCTGGCCTGCAGAGGGAGGGGAGGACCCCTTTTGCCAGGCACCCCCAAGCATTGGGCTCTTAGCCTCACCAGCTGCACCCCATGGGATCTTTTTTGCCAGCTTTGGGGAGGGTCTGTGTCCTCACTGCCCATATGCCGTGGCACGTGATATTTTATTTTATTTTATTTTATTTTTTGGGACGGAGTCTTGCTCTGTCGCCCAGGCTGGAGTACAGTGGTGCGATCTCAGCTCACTGCAACCTCCACCTCCTGGGTTCAAGCGATTCTTCTGCCTCAGCCTCCTGAGTAGGTGGGATTACAGGTGCATGCCACCACGCCCTGCTAATTTGTGTATTTTTAGTAAAGATGGGGTTTCACCATGTTAGCCAGGCTGGTTTTGAACTCCTGACCTCGTGATCCACCGGCCTCGGCCTCCCAAAGTGCTGGGATTCCAGGCGTGAGCCATTGTGCCTGGCTGGCATGTGATTTTTGGGCTCAGTGCCAGGCCCGGCTATCCTGCTTAGGAAGCCAGAGAACCCTCCTCACCCCTTTCAGAGCCTAGGGGCTGCTGTTCCCTCTAAGACTCCACCGGCGAGGGAGAGGGGCCTTCATGGGCGGGTGCAGACCTAAGACCTCCCACACTTGTCCTAAGCCAGCGCCTTGAGACTCACACCCTCCTCTGCCACCTCTGGAAAAAGTCTCCGGTGGGTCCTGGGCAGCTTTGATGACTTCCTTTCCAGTCAGTGCTGCTGGAGATGTCTACACTAGGACCTCGCTGCAATGGAGCTGCGTCCTGCAGGAAGGGTAGGGTGACAGCCAATATTCCTGGGGTCAGAGCCCTCCTTTGGGTCATCCCCTGTCCAGGTCTTGCCCCCGCAGCCCCTCTACCCAAAAGTCCCTATCCTCCTCCACACTCCACCAATCAGCTGCCCCTGGTCCCAGACCTGGCATCACAAGTCCACACACACCCCTCCCTCCCCCGGACCTCCCACCACAGCTTCAGATGGGTACAGTGGGTAGAGCCTGGAGGCCAGACCCTGCTATGAAGCTGGAGGGAAGGGGCACGTGGAAGGGCAGTGCCAGATGCAGGGGACAGCTTGGGGACTGGAGGGGTTTGGGTGGAGGCTGCTGGGAGAGGAGTGGCAGCTCAGAGGGAGGCTGGAGGTGGCTCCAGGGGACAAGGGAGGGACCCAGCATGCTGAAGGCTGCAGAATCTAGAAGACAGATGCAGAAGGTGAGGGCGGGAGGCAGCCAGTGTAGACGGAAGGGTGGAGAGCTCAGAGGACCCTGAGGAGGGTTGAAGGGGAATGGCCAGTTTTGTTTGTTTGTTTGAGACAGGGTCTTGTCACCCAGGCTGGAGTGCATTGCTGTGATCCCAGCTCACTGCAACCTTTGCTTCCCAGGTTCAAGCGATTCTCCCGCTCAGCCTCCTGAGTAGCTGGGATTACAGGCACCCGCCACCACGCCCGGCTAATTTTTATACTTTTAGTAGAGATGGGGGTTTCACCATGTTGGCCAGATGGGTCTCGAACTCCTGACCTCAGGTGGTCCACCCACCTTGGCCTCCCAAAGTGCTGGGATTACAGATGTGAACCACCGCCCCGGCCTTTGTTTTTTAAAAGGGAGAATCCCACAGTGTTTACAAGCTGAGGGGTGGAACTGGCTGAGGAGGAGTGAGCTGGAGGGCCCTGTGCAGGGGTGAGGACCATGGAAGAGGACGAGGGAGAGGCTTAACCTGGCTTCAGACCCCGCCCGGCCACTTCCTGGCTGCATGACCCTGGCCAGAGCCACCCCTGTTCTGACCCTTGCTGTCTCTCTGGACAGCTGCTTTGAAGGAATCGGGGTGTTAAGGTGGGAGTTCTGCTTCCATTTTGCCTGAAGTACTGAAGGCCTAAGAGAGCAAAATACGTGCCCGTGCCCGGGGCTCCAGGCTTTAGGGGGCTCCACCTCTGTCCAGCCTGCCCAGCCCCCACGTAGCCCAGAGGAGGTGCCCTCAGCACCTAAACCCTCTTTCCAGGCTTTGTGCCAGGTACTCGGACCTCAAACTCCCTGCCCAAACTGCACAGAGGCCTACGGGAGTCCCCCTCAGAGCCCCTCCCACAGGCGGACCTCACCGCTGGTGGGGACGGGGGAGGTCCATGGGCCAGGCTCCTCTGACCCCATGCTCCACCCTGGCACTGCAAGCAGTCCAGAAAGTTCTACATGGAACCACCTTCCAGGTGTTCTGAGATGTATTTGTCCAGCCAGGAGGATGGGACGCCCTATTCCATCGCTTGTTGGCTGATCTACACCTTTATTTTTTTCTTTATAGCAACCGTCCATAATTTTGTTGTATTTTATTTTTATTTATTTATTTATTTTTAGATGGAGTCTCACTCTTGTCGCCCAGGCTGGAGTGCAATGGTGCAATCTTGGCTCACTGCAACCACCTCCCGGGTTCAAGCAACTCTCCTGCCTCAGCCTCCCTAGTAGCTGGGATTACAGATGTGCACCACCACGCCTGGCTAAATTCTTTGTATTTTTAGTAGAGATTGGGTTTCACCATGTTGTCCAGGCTGGTCTCAAACTCCTGGCCTCAAGTGGTCCGCCTGCCTTGGCCTCCAAAAATGTTAGGATTACAGATGTGAGCCATCGCACCCTGCCTGAGCCACTGCACCCAGCCTCATAATTTTATTATCTGGGTTCAAAATTTATTAAGGTTTTGCTACATTTGCCAGAAATGTAAATATTGAAAGTACATTGGGCCAAGTGCAGTGGCTCACACCTGTGGTCCCAGCTACTTTGGGAGGCTGAGGCAGGAGGATTGCTTGAGCCCAGGAGGTTGAGGCTGCAGTGAGCTGTGATTGTGCCACTGCACTCTAGCCTGGGCAACAGAGCAAGACCCTGTCTCTAAAAAATAAAAATAGGCCAGATGCAGTGGCTCACACCTATAATCCCGGCACTTTGAGAGGCTGAGGTGGGCAGATCATGAGGTCAGGAGTTCGAGACCAGCCTATCCAACATGGTGAAACCCTGTCTCTACTAAAAACACAGAAATTAGCCAGGCATGGTGGTGGGTGCCTGTCATCCCAGCTACTCAGGAGGCTAAGGCAGGAGAATTGCTGGAACCTAGGAGGCAGAGCTTGTGGTGAGCCAACATTGCATCACTGCACTCCAGCCTGGGTGACAGAGCAAGACTCTGCCTCAAAAATAATAATAATAAATTAATAAATAAAAATCAACATTATGTTGCCAATAGCGTGATGCTTTCCACGAGAGTTCAGAAGAGATTTCCTAAGAACCTTCTCCCTCAGAAACAGAATCGTTTGTCACTAACAATTCTCATATCATCAGACCTACTGTTTAAGCAGGACATGGTCAGTTAGCCTCTTTTGCCTCTTTTTGTCTGGAAAGATCCCTCTACTCTTTTGTAAATGGCATTGATGTGCTGAGGCATGGTTTGACTTGTGAGTGGGGCCAGGCACAGTGGCTCATGCCAGTAAACCCAGCACTTTGGGAGGCCAAGGTGAGCAGATCACTTGAGGTCAGGAGTTCAAGACCAGCCTGGCCAACATGTTGAAATCCCATCTCGACTAGAAATTTTAAAAATTGGCTGGGCATGGTGGCTTATTCCTGTAATCCCAGCATTTTGGGAAGCCAAGGTGGGTGGATCATGAGGTCAGGAGATTAAGACCATTCTAGCTAACACAGTGAAGCCCTGTCTCTACTAAAGATACAAAAAATTAGCTGGGTGTGGTAGTACGTGCCTGTAGTCCCAGTTACTCTGGAGGCTAAGGCAGGAGAATAGCTTAAACCCAGTAAGTGGAGGTTGCAGTGAGCCAAGATTGCGCCACTGCACTCCAGGTGACAGAATGAGACTGTCTCAAAAAAAATTAGCTGGGCATGGTGATGCGCACCTGTAGTCCCAGCTACTCAGGAGGCTGAGGCAGGAGGATCGCTTGAACCCAGAAGGCAGAGGTTGCAGTGAGCCAAGACGGTGCCACTGCACTCCAGCCCAGGCCATAGAGCAAGACTTAATCTCAAAAAAAAAAAAAAAAAAAACTTGTAAGTGGCAGGCCCACTCCTGGGGCCTGCTCTGTGCTCCTGTCCTGGATTCCACCCATGCTTGTGGGGTGGGGCCCTGCAGAAGGAAACCTGTCTCCACCAGCCCCAGGCGACCAATTCCCTCCCATTTGGTCCAGACTTTTGCGGTTTTATCCCTGAAAATCTCCTCAGTTCTAGGTAAACCGGGCTGATCGGTTGCCCTAGTTAGCCCACCATCCACTTTGGGAATCTAACAGAGGAGAGGGTGAGAAAGAGAGAGAGGCTTGGGGCCTCGTCCCTCCCTTGTTCATCTCAGGCCTGGCAAGAAAGGACCTGTGTCCCCTGGAGATGGGGAGCTGGGGGTTTGACACACAGGCCTGGTGTTTGCTCTGATCAAAGGCTAGGCTGAGGTTGTGGCTGTCGCTGCCAGGCGGGCCATGGAGATGGACAGGTGGCCTCACTGGGGCAAGCTGCCCTTCCCAGATGATCAGGCAAAGGCGTGTGTTCCTGGGGACCAGATGCTTCTGAGCAATGTCTGAGGTGCCCACAACAGCCCTTGAGGGAGGACTCAGCACTGGGAATCCACAAACCCGCGGGGCCCTGGAGCCCGGTCATGGGGTGCTGGGCCACCCTGGGTGTACTTTCCTGTTCCCTCTGTCCCTCCTTGAGGAGCGGAGACAGCTGAGCTGGGAGGAGCAGGTGCAGAAAGAGAGAAGGAGCTGGCCTGGCCTTTCTCCATGGTGGCTTCTTTGCTGCGACTTCCCAAAGCTGTGGCTTTAAATAAGCTTAAGTTATTTATTTATTTATTGAGACAGGGCCTTGCTCTGTTGCCCAAGCTGGACTGCAGTGACATGATCACAGCTCACTGCAGTCTCAACCTCCTGGGCTCAAGTGATCCTCTTGCCTCAGCCTCCCGATTAGCGGCAACCACAGGCTTGCACTGCCACACCTGGCTGACTCGTATTTTTTGCACAGACAGGGTCTTCCCATGTTGACCGTGAACTCCTAGGCTGGTCCTGAACTTCAAGCAATCCTCCCACTTTAGAATCCCAAGTAGCGGCTGGGTGCTGTGGCTCACGCCTGTAATCCCAGCACTTTGGGAGGCCGAGGCGGGTGGATCATGAGGTCATGAGATTGAGACCATCCTGGTCAACATGGTGAAACCCCGCCTCTACTAAAAAATACAAAAAATTAGCTGGGCACGGTGGCGCGTGCCTGTAATCCCAGCTACTCAGGAGGCTGAGGCAGGAGAATTGCCTGAATTCAGGAGGCGGAGGTTGCAGTGAGCTGAGATTGCGCCATTGCACTCCAGCCTGGGTAACAAGAGCGAAACTCCGTCTCAAAAAAAAAAAAAAAATCCTGAGTAGCTGGGACTACAGGCACATATCACCGCACCCGACTAACTTTCGTATTTTTTGTAAAGACAAGGTCTTGCTGGGTTGACAAGGCTAGCCTCAAACTCCTGGGCTCAAGTGATCCTCCTGCCTTGGCCTCCCAAAGTGCTGGGATTACAGGTGTGGACCACTGCATCTGGTTGAGAATTTTGATCACTAAACTGGAACTAGAGTTGCAGTTCCTGAACTAAGTCCGCTCAAGGACTCCACTGCACAGCAGCTGCCCAGGTTTTCATCCAGGTGCAGGGAAAGGTGCTTCCCGCCTCAGCCCCCGAGGAGTCCTGGATGCCCCCGAGTTCCTATCACGGTGCCTGACCCTCAGTAAGTACCAGATGCGGATGGATGTGTAAGAGCTGCTTTGCATTTCAAAACAGGTCTCCTCCAGGTCACGAACACCCGGCCCACGCTCAGTCCAGTTGACACGTTTCCAGGCTTGCCCCACTGGCCTGGGCAGCTGCAGCCCACACGCTGGGCCCTACGCTCCACCCACTTCCTCCGCCCATGGCTGGGCACCATTCCCTCCCACTTCTCCTCGCCGACCTCTGAACTTGGAGGTCTCCAAGGCTGAGCCCTGGAAGCTCTTTCTTCAGTTGCTTCTCTGGGATCATGGAAGAGTCCACATTGCCAGGCCAGGCCGGCCCTTTCCCTGGTCCGTAGGCCCCGCCCACTCCACTCTTTTTTGAGAGGTCTAACAGAATCTCCATGGGAAGCGTTCAGGCTAAGGATCCACATCCCACCCGCTCCATGCCCAAGACTCTTCCTCCCTGGGTCTCTCCCCGTCCGTTCCCCCATCACGGGCAACCCCAGTGAGCAGCAGTCCCGCCTTCCAGAGGCTCAGGCCAAACACGCTGATGTCATCCCGGACTCCCCCTTCTCTCAGCCTGGCTGTTGCTCTCCACACCCACGCTGCCCTCACAGAGACCCAGAATCCAGTCACTTCTTACCATCTCTGCTGCTGCCATCCTGGTCACCATCATTTTCAACTTAGGCCATTGGCAATGGCTCCTCCACTGGCCGCCTGGGTTTCCCTCTCGCCCTTCCATCGACAGTATTTCCCACACCACAGCAGAGATTCTGAAAACAGAAATCAGCCAGGTGCAGTGGCTCACACCTGTAATCCTAACACTTTGGGAGGCTGAGGCGGGCGATCACTTGAGACTGGAAGCTCTAAACCAGCCTAGCCAACATGGTGAAACCCCGTCTCGACTAAAAATACAAAAATTAGCCAGGCACAATGGCAGGTGCCTGTAATCCCAGCTACTCAGGAGGCTGAGGCATGAGAATCACTTGAACTCGGGAGGTAGAAGTTGCCGTGAGCTGAGATATCACTGCACTCCAGCCTGAGCAACAGAGACCCCATCTCTAAAATAAAATAAAATAAAATGACATGCTCCCCCACTCCTGGCTCTCTGAGGGTCCTCCATCTCGCTCTGAGGAGAGCCGGCTTTGTGCTCTCTGGTGGCGGGCCTCTCCACTCCAGCCCCTCTAGCCCTCATCATGCCTCAGGGCCTTTGCACTGGCCTCCCCCAAGGCTTCAAGGCTTGTTCCCTCCATTCCTTCAGTTCCTCCCTCTCCTTCCTGGTGCAGCCTTCCTCATCCTCAACCCTCCTACCCTGCTACGTCTGCTAAAGCTGGCATCCCCCTCTCCCCTGTAGAGCATGGATGGGTAAACATTTCTGTAAAGGGTCAGATAGGAAATATTTTCAGCTTCACAGACCATATAGTCTCTGTTGCAGCTACTAATATTGCCATCATAGTGTAAAAAACAGTCAAAAATGCTACCCTGGGTGATATAGTTTGTATATATTTCCCCCAAATCTCATGTTGAAATGTAATCCCCAGTGTTGGAGGTGGGGCCTGGTGGGAGGTGTCTGGGTCATGAGGGCTGATCCCTCATGGCTTGGTCCTGTCCTCATGATAGTGAGTTTTCACACGATCTGGTTGTTTCACTCTGAGGCTTCCCCAGAAGCTGAGCAGATGCTCGTGCCATGCTTGTATAGCCTGCAGAACCATGAGCCAAATAAACCTCTTTTCTTTAGAAATTTCCCAGTCTCAGGTATTCCTTTATAGTCACATAAGAATGGCCTCACACAAAAAATTGGTACCAGGGTGGGGCATTGCTATAAAGATATCTGAAAATGTAGGAGCAACTGGCAGAGGTTGGATGCAGCGGAACGGGCAGAGGTTGGAAGAGTTTGGAGGCCTCAGAAGAACACAGGAAGACGGGGAAGTTTGGAACTTCTTTGAGATGGTTAAATGGTTGTGACCAAAATGCTGATAGTGATATGGACAAGTAAAGGCCAGGGTGATGAGTCTCAGATGGAAATGAGGAATCTATTGGGAACTGGAGCGAAGGTCACTTCTGTTATGCCTTAGCAAATAATTTGGCTGATTATTTTCATCCCTTAGGGATCTTGAAGTTTGAAAATAAGAGGGATGATCCGGGACATCTAGGGGAAGAAACTTATTTTCTTTTCTTTTCTTTTCTTTCTTTCTTTTTTTTTTTTTTTGAGACAGTCTCACTCTGTTGCCAGGCTGGAGTAGAGTGGCGTGATCTTGGCTCACTGCAACCTCCGCCTTCCGGGTTCAAGCAATTCTCCTGCCTCAGTCTCCGGAGTGACTGGGACTACAGGCGCATACCACCATGCCCAGCCAATTTTTTGTATTTTTAGTAGAGATGGGGTTTCACCATGTTGGCCAATATGGTCTTGATCTCTTGTGATCCACCCACCTTGGCCTCCCAAAGTGCTGGGATTACAGGCCCAAGCCACTGCACCTGGCCAGAAATTTCTAAGAAGCAAAGCATTCAAGATGTGGCCTGGCTGCTTCTAACATCTTATGTTCAAATGCAGGAGCAAATAAATGAATTAAAGTTAGAAATTATATGTACAGGAAAGCAGAGCATAAAAGTTTGGAAAATTTGTAGCCTGGCCATGTGACAAAGAAAGAAAAAGCTTTAGGCCAGGCGTGGTGGCTCACGCTTGTAATCCTAGCACTTTGGGAGGCCGAGGTGGTCAGGAGTTCAAGACCAGCCTAGCCAACATGGTAAAACCCCATCTTAAAAAAAAAAAAAAGAAAGAAAGAAAGAAAAAGCTTTTTCAGGAGTGGAGCTCTAGCAGGCTGTGGAGTAACCACTTGTTAGAGAGATTTGCATAACCAAAAGGGAGCTAAGTGCTAATAATCAACACAATAAGAAACAAGCCTCAAAGGCAAAAAGGCTTCAAAGGCATTTCAAAGATCTTCGACATCCCTCCCATCACAGGCCTGGAGGCCTAGGCCTAGAAGGAAGGAATGGTTTCACTGTCCAGGCCCAGGGCCCCGCTGTCCTGCGCAGCCTCAGAACACTGCTCCCTGCATGCGTCTAGGCTGTTCCAGCTCCAGCCTTGGCTCAAAGGGCCCTGGGCACAGCTCATGCTGCTGCTTTCAGAGGGTTCAAGCCATGAGCCTCGGCAGCGTCCATGTGGTATTCAGCCTGCAGGTGTGCAGACTGCAAGAGTGAAGGCAGCTTGGCAGCCTCCCCTAGATTTCCGAGGATGTGTGAGGAAGCCTGGGAACCCAGGAAGAAGCCCGCTGCAGGAGCAGAGCCCTCACATTGGAGAGAAAACGTGGGGTTGGAGGCCCACACAGAGTCCCCACTGGGGCAGTACCCAGTGGAGCTGCAGGAAGGGGGCGGCCACCATGCAGACCCTAGAATGGTAGCTCACCAGGAGCTTGCATCCTGCACCTGGAGAAGCTGCAGGTACTCACCCCTCATCTGGAGGAACAGCCACGGGGACTGAATTCTGCAAAGCCACAGGAACAGAGCTGCCCAAGGCCTTGGGAGCCCACCCTGTGCACCAATGTGCTCTGGCTGTGGGATGTGGAGTTAAAGGAGGTGATTTGGGAGCTTTAAGAGTGAATGATTGCCCTGCTGGGTTTTGGACCTGGTTGGGGCCTATAGCTCCTTTCTTTTGACAGATTTCTCCCTTTCGGAACAGGAATGTTTACCTAATGCCAACTTGTTTTCGTTTTTACAGGCTCATAGGTGACAGGAACTCATCTTCAGAGGAGACGTTGGACTTGGACTCGGGATTGGGACTTTCGAGTTAATGCTGGAATGAGTTAAGACTTTGGGGGGCTGTTGGAAAGGCATGACTGTATTTTGCAATGTGAGAAGAACATGAGATCTGGGGCGCAGGGGTGGAATGATATAGTTTGGATATTTGTCCCCCAAACCCTCATGTTGAACGAGAATTCCCAGTGTTGGAGGTGGGGCCTGGTGGGAGGTTTGGGCCACGGGGCAGACCCCTTGTGGCTTGGTGCTGTCCTTGCAATAGTGAGTTCTCATGAGATCTGCTCGTTTAAAAGCGTGCGCACCTCCCTGCTCTCTCTCTCTCCCTCTTGCTCCTGCTTTTGCTGTGTGATGCACCTGCTCTGGCTTCGCCTTCCACGATGAGTAAAAGCTCCCTGAAGCCTTCCCAGAAACCAAGCAGATGCTGGCGCCATGCTTATACAGCCTGCAGAACCGTGAGCCAGCTAATTCTTTTCCTTATAAATTACCCAGTCTCACGTGTTTTTTGTTTTTTTTTAAACAGTGTTTCTCTCATGTCGCCCAGGCTGGAGTGCAGTGGCACAATCTCAGCTCACTACAACCTCCTCCTCCCAGGCTCAAGTGATCCTCCCGCCTCAGCCTCCTGAGTACCTGGGACTACAGGTGCACACCACCACGCCTGGCTAATTTTTGTATTTTTAGTAGAGACGGGGTTTCGCCATATTGGCAAGGCTGGTCTCCAACTCTAGACCTCAAGTGATCCGCTTGCCCTGGTCTCCCAAAGTGCTGGGATTACAGGTGTGAGCCACCATGCCCGGCCTCAGGTATTTCTTTATAGTAATACAAGAATGGCCTAACACACTGGGCAAGCCCCTACCTCTCTGACCTCAGTTTTCTTTCCTGTAATATGGGTTTGTGGAGATTAGGTGTTGTATTAGTTTCCTGTGGTTGCCATAACAAATTACCACAAATCTCATGGCTTAAAACAATGGGAATTGATGATGTCACAGTGCTGGGGCCAGAAGTCTGAGACAGAGGTGTTGGCGGTGTTCCTGCACTGCCTCTGCAGGCTCTGGGGGAGGCTCCTTCCTGCCTCTCCCAACGTCTGGGGCTCCAGGTGTTCCTCTGCAGGCTCCGGGGGAGGCTCCTTCCTGCCTCTCCCAACGTCTGGGGGCTCCAGGTGTTCCTCTGCAGGCTCCGGGGGAGGCTCCTTCCTGCCTCTCCCAACGTCTGGGGGCTCCAGGTGTTCCTCTGCAGGCTCCGGGGGAGGCTCCTTCCTGCCTCTCCCAACGTCTGGGGGCTCCAGGTGTTCCTCGGCTTGTGGCCGCATGGCTCCAACCTCTGCCTCATCTTCACGTGGCTGTCTCTCCTTCACTCTCCTCTTCTGTCTCAAATCTCTGCTTTTCTTTTCTAAAGACCATTTGTCCTTGGACGCAGGGTCCACCTGCAGAATCCACGATGAGCTTCTCATCTCAAGATCTTTAACTTCATGACACCAGGAAGACCCTTTTCCCAACTCGGTTAACATGCATAGGTCCCAGGGATGAGGGTGTGGATGGATCTTTTTGAAGGCCGCTTTTCGATCCACTGTAGGTGTCTCTAAAGCACTTAAAAATGAAAATGAGGCTGGGCGTGGTGGCTCACACCTGTAATCCCAGCACTTTGGGAGGCTGAGGCAGAAGAATCACGAGTCAGGAGTTCAAGACCAGCCTGGCCAACATGGTGAAACCCCATCTCTACTAAAAATACAAAAAAAAATTTACCTGGGCATAGTAGTGAGCACCTGTAATCCCAGCTACTCCTGAGGCTGAGGTAGGAAATTGTTTGAACCTGGAAGGCAGAGGTTACAGTGAGCCGAGATCATGCCATTGCATTCCAGTCCTGGCGACAGAGTGAGACTCCATCTCAAAAAAATAAATAAATAAAATAAAATAATAAACAAATAAAAGTAAGGTATAAAGAGTATTTTTCAAAGTCTTATTAGAGGTTCACATCAGCACTGAGAGATAGGAAATAGAGCAGATATCATTATTCCCATTTTTTGAATGCAGAAACCAAGGCCCAGAGAGATGAATCCAGCCTGTGTCCTTCACACCCCAGCTAGCTCACAGGCACTATGGTCTGTTATCAACCAAGCCCTCCAGAGCCCAGCACCGTGGGCCAATGGTGGCCTTCCCACGCCTGCCCCTGGGGCAGGTTGCTGGGAGGCATTGCCTGTTTTGGGGGAGAGGCCTGTGGGGGCCTGAGGGAAGGGCCTGGCAGTGGCCACTCACACTGTGACCTCCTCTGGCATTGCCCTCAGGAAGCTACTGTGGCTCCGAAAGCCCCAGGGGCACCTCTGACCACAGCAGTCATCCTGCCGGGCTGGGGGGTGCTTGTGCCCAGTGTAACTTCACAGAGCCAGCACGTTCCAGCCTGGGAGGGAAACCAAAAGGCACTTTGGCCAAGTGTCACCAGGCTGAAACAGCATCCTCTGATGGGCCCTAAATGAAGCCCAGTTGGGCCCGTGTCCCCGGAAGCAATAAGAGTGGACAGGTGCTGAGCCCCTGTTACTTCACTGGGCTGGATGGACTTGCATCTGAGGAACCAGCTGAGAGTGAACATTTCCAAATCTGAGGCCTAAGAAAAGTTTGGTGGCCTGACGAGCTGGGACAGGCAACCGTCTGGGGAAGCAGAAGCTTAGCACATCCTCTGGCTACTTACTCCGTTACTGAAGCGTCTAAAAATGACTGTCCTTGGGGTGTCGGAATCCTGCAGAAGAAAATAGTGATGAGTTTTAATTCACTCTTTGCAAATGGATTTTCTCAAGGTCTGGTTATAGTCAGGCACCCTGGGACCTTGCCCTGGTGTGCTTTGGGCCCCAGGCCACAGCCCCTTTCCTCTCTGGGAGCCTCTGGTGGCCCCTTCAAGATGCTTTTTTTTTTTTTTGAGACAGTCTTACTCTGTCACCCAGGCTGGAGTGCAGTGGTGCGATCTTGGCTCACCGTAACCTCTGCCTCCCGGGTTCAAGCAATTCTCCTGCCTTAGCCTCCCGAGTAGCTGGGACTACAGGCATGTGCCACCAGACCCGGCTAATTTATGTATTTTTAGTAGAGACAGGGTTTCACCATGTTGGCCAGGATGTCCTCGATCTCCTGACCTCGTGATCCACCTGCTTTGGTCTCCCAAAGTGCTGGGATTACAGGCATGAGCCACTGTACCCGGTCACATAATGCCTTTTTTTTTTTTTTTTTTTTTAAAATATTCTTGTAATCATTTCAATAACTGATTGGCCAGTAAAGTCTTTAGCTTTTCTATATCCCTTCCCAAATTTAGAAGCCTGACTTGGACTTTGGCCCAGTTGTAATGTGTCCTCCATGGCAGGCCTTCCTGGGCCCCCTTCTGATTCCTGCAGCCAGACCCCTGAGCAGGCCCCATCCACTTGAGTCCAAGCGGCCCTCTCTCCTCCCTGCTACCATTGTACCCACCTGCTGGCCAGGCCCCTACAGGGGCCTCTTTCCCCCTGACAGTTTCATCCCCCCTCAGCAGCCAGAGTGCCCTCTTCATAAATGCAGATCAGAGCCTTTCACTGTATGTGTTCATCCAACAAACATTTACTGAGCACCTACTATGTGCTGGGCCCTGGTACAGGCACAGAGAACACATCAGGGAACAAAACCACACTCTCTGCTCTCCTGGAGCTTCCACAAGAGTGGAGGGAAGAAAGACATGTAAACGTGGAATAAGTCAGGTGGTGATGAGTGCACGGGAGAAAAGTAAAGCAGAGAAGCGGAGCAGAAAGTGCTGGCTAGAGTGAGCGGTGGAGGGGGGTGGTTTGCGGTTTTCAACAGGGGTCTCAGGCCTGACTGAGGTGCTGAAGAGGTAAGACAGTGAGCCACGTGGCTACGTGGGGTAAAAGAGCTGCAGCAGAAAAGGTGGGAGGATCACCAGGCATGGCGGCCCCTGTCTGTAGTTCTGACTACTTGACCCGGGCGCGGTGGCTCACGCCTGTAATCCCAGCACTTTGGGAGGCCGAGGCAGGTGGATCACCTGAGGTCAGGAGGAGTTCAACACCAGCCTGGCCAACAGGGTGAAACCTTGTCTCTACTACAAATACAAAAATTAGTCAGGCGTGGTGGCATGTGCCTGTAATCCCACCTACTCAGGAGGCTGAGGCAGGAGAATTGCTTGAACCTGGGAGGTGGAGGTTGCAGTGAGCCAAGATTATGCCATTGCATTCCAACCTGGGCGACAGAGTGAGACTCCATCTCAACAAAACAAAACGAAACAACAAAAACTAACTACTCGAGAGGCTGAGGCGGGAGGATCACTGGAGCCCAGGAGTTTGAGGTTGCAGTAAGCTATGATCACACCACTACACTCCAGCCTGGGCAACAGAGGGAGACCCTGTCTTAAAAAAAAAAGAGAAAGAAAGAAAAAAAAGTTGCAGCAGAGAAGAGCAAGTGCAAAGGCCCTGAGGCAGGAGTGTGCGTGGTGTGTTTGAGAACCCACAGGGACGCTACTGTGGCTGGAGCAGGTGAGATGTGGGGCGGGAGAGTGGCTAAGGAGGGTCAGAGGTCAAGAAAGCAGTGTGGTCAGACCAGGCTCTGTAGGTGCCCCAGGCCTTTGCTCCTCTCCTGAGAAGGCAGCCCTCACAAGCCCTCGAGCTTCCCTGGCTGCTGTGAGGTCAGGCGGAGGGGGTTGAGGCTGCAAGTGCGGACGCATGAGCGAGTGACAGGTGGCAATAGTAGAAGTGTGAGAAGAGCTGGGAGTCTGGGTCTGTTTTGAAAGTAGGGCCCAGGCTGTGCTGGTAGAGCTGGACGCAGGGTGCAGGAAGGGAAAGGATTTTTGCTGCTTAAATCCTAGCCCAGGGGACTCCATGTTTGGATCCCCTTCCATGAACGCTCCCTTCATGGAAGCCATCTTTCTCTCTCCTTGATTTCCCCTCTGAAGTCCCCTTCCACACTCACTCGTGGAAGCCTGTCTTCCCCTCCTAAACTCTCTCTCTCTCTATTCCCTACCACTCAGGGTGGAAGCTGCTTTCCTCTCCTGGATTCCATCTTTCTGGATTCACTCAGTGTGAGAGTTAGCTGTTTCTTTCTCTCTCCTTCTCCTGTTTCTGTCTCTCACTCTCAAAAAAAAAAAAAAAAAAAAAAAAAAATCCTAGCCTGGCTGCCCACTGCTCATGGGGTAGAATTTTTTCTGTTTGTTTTTGTGTTTGTTTTTTTGAGACAGAGTCTTGCTCTGTTGCCCAAGTTGGAGTGCAGTGGTGCGATCTCGGCTCCCGGCAACCTCCACCTCCCAGGTTCAAGCAATTCTGCCTCAGCCTCCTGAGTAGCTAGGATTACAGTTGTGCGCCAACAAGCTCAGCTAACTTTTTTATTTTTAGTAAGACGGGGTTTCACCATGTTGGCCAGGCTGGTCTTGAACTCCTGACCTCTCGATCCATCCGACTTGGCCTCCCAAAGTGCTGGGATTACAGGTGTGAGCCACGGAGCCCGGCGGGGGGTAGATTCTTGACTCCTCTTCCCTGTCTGAGGTCTGGCATGTGCCTGCCCCAGCTGGCCTCTCCTGCACCTTCCACCCCCAGCTCCAGCTCATGGCCTGATGTGGTTCCTCCTGAGTCCAGCGACCAGGCTGCCCCTGCCCCAGCGCCTCCTCCATTGATGTCTGCTCTTCCTGAACTGCCCTCTCGCCAGACGGCTGCTCCTTGGTGGCGGCTCAAGCGTCCCTACTTCCCTAAAGCAGAGTTTCCCCAGGCACTGCAGCCAAGTACCCTTCGTTTTTCACAGCATTCCCCACGGTCTGTCAATGCGGATTTTGTTGCTTTAATTTTCTGCCTTCTTGTTTTTGTTGGCCTCCCTTCCTAGAATATAAACCCCACGAGGGCAGAGGCGTTCGGTCTGACGCCAGCCTGGCAAAGTTGTCGCAAATCTGGAAGAACGCAGATGTTCGGGAGCGCCCAGTTCTGTGAGGTACTGCAGGCTCTCTCTGAACCTGCAAGGTGCGTGTTGCTGTCCCCGCTTTACAAGGGAGGAGTGCCCGGAGTTATTTAGACCCGCCAAGGGCACAGTCGTTCTAGAAAGTAGACCGGGAGCTCGAACTTGGGCTTGCTGGTTCCAGAGCCCCTTCTGTGCCCTCTCCGGGCTGTGCCTGGTTGAGGTGCTTCCCCTCCCAGCCCCTCTTATTCCTGGAGGGTTCAGTGGCTGAGCCGACCCTCTGGGCAGTAGGCCCTAGGCCCCGGCCGGCTTGTTGAAGGACTCAAAGGTGGCGTCTGGGAGCCTGGCGGGACTCTCTTCCAGTCAGCCTAGGGGCACTTTTAGAGGAGCGTGTGTTTCACAGGCTTCATGTCTCATAGTTCATAACTAAGGCAGAGGGCACACATTTAGTTTAAAGCAAAACCTCAAACCCACTTCCACTCCCAGCCGGACAGCTTCATGCCCTTCTGTCCCGTCCCCTCCTCTGCCCTCCACAGGTGAGAACGAGCGTCCGGGGCGCCCCATGGAGCCCCAGGCTTCCCTCCCTAAAACTGCCTCGCTGTGCGCCCTTGGGCAACCCCGCCCTGCCTCAGTTTCCCCACTCATAAAGGCTCCACAGGTGGCACATCTGCCTCCGGCCCTGGTCAGCCGCCGGGCCAACCCCGCAAGGCGGAAACCCGCGCCCCAGCCCCGTGCCGAGCCTCCCGGCGGCGCCCCCAGGGCAGGGTGGGGAGCGCGGGGAGGAGCCGCGGGGACCTGGGTCGCCAGGGTCGCCAGAGCCGCCGGACGGCTCCGAGGGGCGCCCGCGGGAGGGCGCGGCCGGCGCGGGGGGCGCGGGCGGTGGCGGGGGGCGGAGACGCGGCGCGGCTTCCGCTCCCGCGCGCCCTGCTCCCTCCTCCTCCCAGTCGTCCTGGTCCGCGGCGCCCGAGGGGGGAGGCGGAGGCGCCGGGAGCCGCGCGAGGAGCCGCCGCCGCGCCATGGAGCCCGAGTGAGCGCGGCGCGGGCTCGTCCGGCCGCCGGACAACATGGAGGCAGCGCCGCCCCGGCCGCCGTGGCCGCTGCTGCTGCTGCTGCTGGTGCTGTGTGGCCGCCCGGCCCCCGCCGCGGGTAGGTGGGCGCGGGCCGGCCGGGGGCCGCGGGCCGCTCGGACAATGGCCAAGTGCGCGGGCGCCGCCGCCGCCGCCGCCGCCTCGGAAGCCGCTCGGCGAGTCGGGGCGCGCGCCGGGGACCCCCCCGCCGTCTCCGGAGTCCCCGCCGCGCGCGGGCCCTTTGTCTCCCCGCCCGGGCCCTTCCCGGGGACGCCGCGTCCTGGGCCGGCGAGGAGGGCGCGCGGGCGGCGCCGGCTCCGCCAGGTGCGGCGCGGGCGGGTCCTCACCTGCCCCGCCCGCGGGAAGAAGCCGGGAGCCGAGCCCGGGCCGGGCACCGAGCGGGGACCTGGGGCCCAGAGGCAGGCCTGGCCCGGGGAGCCGTTTCGCGAAAGCCCGTTTCTAGCGGCCGCGCGGCCGGCCTGAGTGCTGCGAGGACGGGCTGAAGTTGCCGCGAGAAAGTTCTGAGCCCGGGCGCGGGGCGGCCTGGCCGGGTGGCGCTGCTCCCCCTTGAGCCGCGTGGCTGTGGGTTTGCAGGCGGACTGACACCTGCCAGGTGCCCGGGCGACCCCGAACGCCCCGTGTGGCCGCCGGGGCCCCAGATGGCGTCCCTCCCTGGGTCGGCTGCGCGCGGCGGTGGGGAGGCAGGCTCGTGCCTCAGTGGTACACGCCCGTGGGGAGAGGTAGGGCCGGGGAACTTTCTCTCCAACTTTTGGTGTTTCCCAAGGGGTGGAGTTTGAGGTCAGGAGGACTCAGGAAACTTAAGCAGTTGTGAAACGCTACACATGTTCTTTTAATTTGGAGATTGCCATGTGGTTTTTGAAGCAAGCCTCTTGCTACCTAAATCATTCTCTTCGGATGTGCGTGTTTTGTTTTTCTGGAGTATGGCCAGCCAAGTGGCACAGCCGCTAGTGCCTGTGCGCGCCGGGTCTCCTGTTCTGTCTGTGGCAGTTCGGCGGGAGGACCTCGGGCCCTTTGTCTGGACCTCCTTAAGGCAAACAGCTGTCTCCCTGAGTATTTCCAGTGTGGATGGTGCAGCGGGGTGACTCTGTAGTCTCTTCCCCCAGGCGGCAGCCTTTGCCCGGAGGTGTGGGGGGCAGTGAGGAACAGGAGGAGCCTGGCGTTTGCTTCAAGTCCTTCCTGCCTCTGGCCCAAGCCTAGAGATTCTGTGGACAGTTTCACCCCAAATCTGCCTCAGGAGCGTGTTTACATTTTGGGGCCTTGTCTGGAGTTAGCAAAACAAGGTGAAGACAAAACAGTGACAGTATCTAGGGAGTACAGGCCAGCGCCTCTCCTTTTTCCGGAAATGCCTGGATCAAGGAGGCAAAAGGGATTTTGGGGAAGCTGTTTTAAAGTGTGTGTGTGTGTGTGGGGGGGTTCTAAGCCTACCACGTTGCCTTTCACCTCATTGCAGTTTTGGGTTTTGTGCACGTTTTGGGGTGATGTTGCTGGAATCAAATGCCTGTCGTCCATGTGGTTCGGGCCCCAAGTAGAAAGAATTACAGCTGTGGAGTTCAGTTGTGTATGAGGCAAAAATAGAGTTGATTATTTTAACATTAGGCGCGAGTCCTGGGGCCCCAGCGAATGTGGTGATCCCATCCTAAAATGGAAGGCAAGGGAGGAATCTTTCTGCAGAACTGTTGTATGTTGTGGCCCTGATTTTCTGTGTGAGTTACAGAAAATCTGTATCTCGGTCCCCAGCGAAGCCAGTAAGTGGGCAGCAGATTATTTTTCCTGATTGCTTCCTGTTGCAATTTGAAGCTGTGAACCCAAGGAAATGGCTTTGTTCTAGTGGCCCCAGCGCTGAGAACTTCCCTAGCTCCCAAGCCCTAGGCCTCTCTCCTCCCGGACCCGAGTGTTTGTTCCAGGGCTGGCCTGTCTAGCAGGCACCCCCTCTCCCCTGGGAGGCGCCTCCTGTCGATGCCCAAGGCCAAGGCCCCGCCCTCTGGGAGGGCCCAGCAGGGCTGAGTGGGGTTAACGGAGTGCCGGAGTGCCCTGTGGAGCGCCCTGAGAGTCCCCTCCAAAGCAGGGCCCCCTGCGTTTAACTCCCCTGTTCATTTCCAAGAAATTCCCGGGTGAACTAAATCCAACATTTGTTCAGCACTTTTCTGGGGAGATCCACCTCGTGCTTCCTGTCGTTTTTGGAACCCGTTTAATTTCAGCGCGCTGTGTCACTGCTCAGTCATTTAGTAGAACTCACAGGGATGGGGTGGGGGTCGGGGTGCAGGCAGGTGAGGCCTCCCAGTTGCTTTCTCCCTTGCAGCGACCGGTAGCAGGGCTGAGGGGGTTTTCGGGGTCAGACCCAGCTGGGTTTACATGCTTGGTAGCTGTTTGACTTCGGACACCAGTTTCTGTCATCTCGCCCCGCTTCCTTCCTAGACTGTGTGGAGCCCTAATGCCCTGTGTGAGACCTTTAGCCCCATTCCTGGCCCAGGTGTGGGACAGGCCCTGGGACTGGCCGCAGAACTGCAGTGAGCACAGTTGGTTGTCAGAGTCCTTGATCTTGCTGGTCCTGCCCAGTCTAGAGGCTGTTATTGCAATAGTCTGGATTTTTCCTGTGTGACCTTGGACATCCAGTCTACTGACTGACTCACTCTGCCACAGCCCCCGGGGGCAGGAGTAGTTAGCACTGTGGACAGAGCCCCGGTGTCAAAAGTCTGATCCCAGCCTGGCCACTTGCTGTGCTGGGAAGCTTGGGAAGCTGACGTTACCTTTGTATGCCTCAGTTTTCTCACCTATAAAATGGGGATAAGAATCTTTCCTACCATGAATTCAGTGAGTTAACGTGCACCTGGCCCTGTGTAACGTTGTTGCCGTTTTGCTTTGGTGTCTGCCACCGTATAAAGTGCTGGGGTTGAATGCGACAGAATGGCAGATAATACCCGGCCCCCATTATCAGGGCATCCCATGTAGAGGGGAGGATGGGAAACAAGCTGTGCAGCTCTGCAGACGTGGGCCCAGGGTGTGCCTTCAGCCTTGGGGTGTCCTGTGAGAGGTCCTTAGAGGCCAGATCATGCTGTGGTGTCTGGTTGTGATCCAGAAGGCAGTGGAAGCTTCTGGAAGGCTTTAGGCAGGAGGGATAGGGAATGCAACCCGAAGCCAGATCTTTCCTAGGTGAAAGGTGGAGTTGATTTTTTTTTAATTGAGATGAAAGTTACATAATATGAAATTAAAGTCAACAAGGCGGGCATTTAGTATACTCACAATGTTTACAACCATCTCTTCTATCAAGTTATGAGACGTTTCCATCACCCCAGAATTAAACCCATACCCATTATGCAGTGACTTCCCATTCCCTCTCCTCCGATGCCCTGGTGATCACCAGTCTGCTTTCTGCCTCTATAGCTCTGCCTGTTTGGGGTGTTGTGTATAAATGGTCTCATATGATACATCCTCTGTCGATATGTCTGTCATCTTTCATGGCTGACTTCCTTGGTTACTGTAACACTTTCAGGGGTTATCCAAGTAGTACCACCTATGGGCGTTTCAGCCCCCCCTTTTTTTTTTTTTTTTTAAAGAGGGAGTCTCGCTCTGTCACCCAGGCTGGAGTGCAGTGGCGCGATCTTGTCTCACTGCAACTTCCGCCTCCTAGGTTTAAGCCGTTCTCCTGCCTCAGCCTCCTGAGTAGCTTGGATGCCAGGCACCGCCCCCCCCACCACGCCTGGCTAATCTTTGTGTTTTTAGTAGAGACAGGGTTTCACCATGTTGGCCAGGCTGGTCTTGAACTCCTGACCTCAACTGATCTGCCCATTTTGGCCTCGCAAAGTGCTGGGATTACTGCGCCCGACCTGTTTCAGCCCTTTTTGTGGCTGAATAATATTCCACTGTATGGAGGGACCACATTATATTTGTCAGTTCATCCACGGATTGGATTGATTGTGGTCGGTTGCGTCTCCCAGCAGCTTGAGCCGGGCGCATGCATTCTGGTGGAGGTGGCCGGTAGGAGAATCTGGCCTGAGACTTTCCTGCCGAGGTCCAGGAACGAGCCAGGTGATGGGGGCGAGCTGGGGAGTCAGTGCTGGCCTCTCAGAGGAGAGGCCTGGGCCCTGAGAGATGTGCTGGGAGGGTAAGAGTAAGGGCCAAGTTCAGGTTACAGAAGCCGTGCGACAGCTGGACATTTGTGGTTTGTGAGGCCTCGAGGACACTTAATGCGATCTCCAAATGGGGAGTCTGTTGGGGAGGCCCTGGCGGAAGCTGGGGCTGCATCCAGCTCATTGGCTTGGTGGCCCCGTTCACTTATTTGTTCAGGAAGCAGCAGGGTGTGGGCTTCATGCCAGGCCGCTCTACAGGGCTGTCCTGGGGGCAGCATGGCCCAAGTGTGACAGGCAGAGGCAGCTGTGGCTTGCGACCAGCCTGCCCCAGGGACCCACTGGCTGGCTCTGGTTGCTCTCTGCATTCTCTTCAGCTCTAGAGAGCCATGCGCTGGCCCTCAGCCTCAGTTTCCTCATCTGCAAAATTGGGACGATGGTGTCCACCTTGCATGTGCTGGTGGGGTCCCAAGAGCTGGTGTCCCGGGTAAGGGAGCTGAGGGCCAAGAGCTCCTTCCCCGGGAACATTCAGTGTCCTTTGAAGAGGCCCTCGAGGGTGTGACTGAGAGCCAGTCCCCAGCACTCTTGTCTAGGTGGGGACCAGGAGGTGGGTGAAGATATTCGGGGTCTGAGCTCTGTGCTGGTTGCCCCCGAGGGGGCCCAGAGCTCTGAGTTAGGAGCCGAACTGGATGCTGGCATTATCCTTTCTTGCCCCACCTGGGTAAGTGGGGGGGCTGCCTTCCTGGGTTGGGGGTGGAGTGTCCCTGTGCCCCTAAGCCATGCAGAGGCATATGCAGACGGGCAGCTCTTATGCACCCGGGTGGCGCTCCGAGGTCCCTGCTCATTCCCAAGCCCTGTGTGGTAGTCCCTGTGCTCCGGCTCCGGTCTCTGGTTTCCAGTTTGTCCTGGTTTGCCTGATGCCTTGTAGGGGGCAGTTGGCTTTGGTGGCCTGGCTCCTCATGTGCCAGAGCCATGGCTGCTGTGCCTCTTGCTCTCAGTGTGCCAGGAGCCTCATTTTCTGATTGAGCCTCATGGGCTGGAGGTTCTGCCACAGGGACACTGTTCTCTGTCCCTCGTGCTTGGGGTCTCCTGCTGTGGACCCCCTGGGAAGTTGTCTTGGGAGTGGGGGTATTGTTGTTTCTGGGTATTTTCTTATTTGCTTTATTGGAGTGTATTTAATTATATATATATATATATTTTTTTTTTTTTTTAAACATCTGCTTTTAGTTTGCCTTAATGTAATGTTTTTTGAGATTTAATTGTTTGAGTCTTGCTCTGTTGCCCAGGCTGGAGTACAGTGATGCAATCACTGCTCACTACAGCCTCTAGCTCCTGGGCTCAAGCAATCCTTTCACCTCAGCCCCCAAGTAGTTAAGACCACAGGTGTGCCCAGCTTATTTTGTTTATTTTTTGTAGAGACAGGGTTTCACTGTGTAGCCCAGGCTGCTCTTGAACTCCTGGGCTTAAGCCATCCTCCCGCCTCAGCCTCCCAAAGTGTTGGGATTGCAGGTGTGAGCCACTGTGCCTGGCCTTAATGTAATTTTTCTTGTGGTTAAACTGAGGTGAAGGTCCACTCAAGGAGGAAAGTGGTTTTTAGCCTTTGTGGGGTCTCAAGGGCCCCTTCAAGGATATGATAACAGCTCCTCTCCCAAGAAGGTGCCTGGTGGGGGCGGCTCAGGCTCCACTCCACCCCATTGCAGGTTTCCGGGGCTCCGTAGGGCTCAGAGCCCCCTCCCTCCTCCCTGTGGGGCCTTGGGGCCTCAGTTTCGTTTTTTTTGTAAAATGGAACGAGCTGATTCCAATCTCCATGGCCTCGCCTAGCATGGGGCTTTACATTTTTCTTCCTTCAGGATCCTGAGGCCTCTGGACCAGTAGGGATTGAAAGTGCCTCAGAAGAGACACTCCTTCTGTGCCCTCCCTCACCCTGAAGCGCCTCACTCCTTTTATTTTTTATTTTTTTTTTATTTTTGAAACAAGATCTCAGCTTACTGTAACCTCTGCCTCCCTGGTTCAAGCAGTTCTTGTGCCTCAGTAGCTATGACTGCAGGTGTCTGCCACCATGCCTGGCTAATTTTTGTATTTTTAGTAGAGATGGGGTTTTGCCATGTTGGCCAGGCTGGTCTCGAACTCCTGACTTCAAGTGATCTGCCTGCCTTGGCCTCCCAAAGTGCTAGGATTACAGGCGTGAGCCACTGTGTCCAGCCTGCCTGGCTAATTTTTAAAAATTTGTTGTGGAAACGGGTGTCTTGCTTTGCTGTCCAGGCTGGTCTTGAACTCCTGGCATCAAGTGATCCTCCCACTTCAGCCTCCCAAAGTGTTCGGATTATAGGCATGAGCCACTGTGCTCAGCCCATTTTATTATTATTATTATTTAATTTTATTTTTTCTCACTGTTGCCCAGGCTGGCCTCCAGCTCTTCAAAGGATCTTCCTGCCTCAGCCTCCCGAGTAGCTGGGACTGCAGGCGTGTGCTACCACACCCTACTTTGTACTTTTATTTTTATATCTTTGCTCTTGTTAAAAGCCAGTTGCCATTTCGTGGTACACTGGTGCACTTTACAGCATTTACCTGATTGAGGAGTTTTTCCAGCCTTCATTGCTATTACAAGGCATGCGTGCTCGTGTGTCTCTGCATGTGTATAAGTGTTTTTATGGGATACATTCCTAGTCAAAGAGTGTCCATTTATGGTTTTTTTTTTTTTTTTGAGATGGAGTTTTGCTCTTGTTACCCAAGCTGGAGTGCAATGGCACGGTCTCAGCTCACCGCAACCTCTGCCTCCTGGGTTCAGGTAATTCTCCTGCCTTAGCCTCCTGAGTAGCTGGGATTATAGGCACATGCCACTATACCCAGCTAATTTTTTATATTTTTAGTAGAGACGGGGTTTCACCATGTTGACTAGGCTGGTCTCGATCTCTTGACCTCGTGATCCATCCGCCTTGGCTTCCCAAAGTGCTGGGAGTACAGGCTTGAGCCACCGCGCCCGGCCATTTATGTTTTTGAAGATACTGAGGCCAGGCATGGTGGCTCACCCAGGTAATCCCAGCACTTTGGGAGGTTGAGGCAGGAGGATCACTTGAGTCCAGGCGTTCGAGACCAGGCTGGGCAACATGGCAAGACCCCATCTCTACAAAAAAATTAAAAAATTAGCTGGGTATGGTTGCCCACTCCCGTAGTCTTAGCTACTTGAAAGGCTGAGGTGGGAAAATCTCTTGAGCCCAGGAGGTCAAGGCTGCAGTAAGCCATGATCATGCCACTGCAACAGATCTACCCTGGGCAACAGAGCGAGACCCTGGCTCAAAACATACACACGTACATACATAACTCCTAAAAGGCTGTAATTCATACCTGCAAGCATCTATGAGAACACATACTTTCCTACATCCTCTCTGATGCTGGCAATTACCAGATTTTGGTTTTTGGTATTTTCTTTGGTTCCAGTTTGGTTAAAAATTATAACACCTTTTGACTTGCACAACCCTCATTTCTGGTTTATTGGTATTTATTTTTCTGCAAATTGCCTACACTTATCCTTGGCCTATTTTTCTGTTTTTGAGACAGAGCTCTGTCTCCCAGGCTGAAGTTCAATGGCATGATTGTGATCTCAGCTCACTGCAGCCTCCGCCTCCCGGGTTCAAGCCGTTCTCCTGGCTCAGCCTCCCAAGTAGCTGGGACTACAGGCGTGCGCCACCACACCTGGCTAATTTTTGTATTTTTAGTAGAGATGGGGTTTCACCATATTGGCCAGACTGGTCTAGAACTCCTGACCTCAAGTGAACCACCCACCTCCACCTCCCAAAGTGCTGGGATTACTGGCGTAAATCATCATGTCTGGCTTGTTTGTCTTTTTCTTATTGATTTGTGGGAGGTCTTTATTTAGTGTGGACTTTAATTCTTTTTTCTGTTTGTTTCAGATTTCACTGCTGGTCTGTAGCTAGTCCTTCATCCTTTTTTCTGGCAGTACATTATCATAAAGGCATTAAAAAGCTTCATGTAATCACACCTCTTCTTTTCCCTATGGGTTTTTTCCTATCCCTTGTTCCTCCCTATTATTTTCTTCCAGGAGTGTTAACTGTTTTGTGTTTTACATTCAGACATTATTCTGATTTTTTTTTTTTTTTTGGGTATATGGCATGAGGGTAGGGGTCTGGCCAGTGAATAGGGAGTTGTCCAACACCTTGGTAGGATGGTCAATTCTGTCCATTCATTGAAAATGCTGCCCTTTCATGTGCAGGGTCCACAGATACCTGGGTCCTGATTCCAGAACCTTCCCTGTTCTCCACTGCCTGTGGGTGTCTTTTGGTACTGGAATGCTGCTGTCTCCATCTCTGAAGCATCAGACTATATTTTGAGATCAGTTGTACAAATTCCCACCTCACTGTCCTTTTCAAAAAATGTGTTGGCTCTTCTTGCACATTTACTCTTTTGTGGTGAACTTCAGAGCCATCCTATCAGGGTCCATCCTTTGATCTCTTGATATGGGGATGGTAAATGGTGATATCCAACAGGTGTCAGAGGGCTGGATTTTAAGTGGCCTCTGATGAGCTGGCGGTCTCAGGCTGTGGAAGTGAATTCATCTGCCGGGTGCGGTAGAGCCGGCCTTGACATTTGTGGGTTTTGCTGACAATTGTGGAGAGCTCTGGAGGTGCCCTTCGTGCCGAATTCCCCGAGACACTCCTACTGCCCGACTCACTCTGGTGTGCGCTCAAGAAAGAAACTCTAATGCACTCTAATTTTAGCATTAGCCTGAGGGCAAATAGAATTATTATCACTCCCCTCCCCTAGTGTGTTCCAGAGCAAAATGTGGGCACCTTTCATTTCTTCCCTGGGATGCACCCCTCTATTAGCCCAGATGGGGAGGCGGTACCTGCCTGGCAAAGCTCTCAGGAAATTGCTCAACGGGGCATTAATAGCTATCCAAGCGCATGGCCATGGCCAGAACACGCTGGGCTGGGTGCTGGGTGCTGGGTGCCTTTCAGGCTCTGGCCACCTTGGATTCTGTGCCAGGAATAAGCAGGCTGTCTCCTCGAGGGGACCTGAAGCTTAATGTCCTCACTGTATGAGGTGGTTTTGGAGCAAGACACGTCCTGGGGCTTGCTTCTGTGGGTACAGGTCATTTCTCCAAACTTTCTCCCAGAGTGTACTTGGTTCCCAAAAGGAATCTGGATGTGGGTGTGGCCATGCTGCCCTGGCCTCCTCCTCACTGCAGCTGGAGCCTCCGAGCTGACATCCATGCCTGCTCTTTCTCGAACTGTAGACACAGGCCCTGACTCTGCCCCTGCCCACCCAAAAGCCTATCCCCACCCTCCCCTCCAGTCAGACCCCCTGGGCTCTGAGGCTTCACCTGCAGCCCCTGCAGTGCATACTCTGTGAAAGGCTAGATTCAGAGCAGATGACATCAGCTTTTACTTGGTCTCTTTGCTTTCTGGAACCTTCCCTTTGCCCATTTATCTTACGCTCTGGCCAGAGTAATTTTTCTCAAGGTAGTTTTCATCATGTCCTTCCTTTCTCAGAAAGTTGTGCCCATAATCCAGCATCAGAACTTTTTGGCCTGACATGCCGTGCTGCCCTGAGCAGGCCTGCCCATCTTCTGCCCCTGGTGTGGGCATTTCTCTGGCCAGATCCGTCTGGAACCTTCCATGGTCCACCCAGCCTGGGAGGGCCTTGAGGACAGGGGCTGTCTTTGTGTCCTTCTGCCTCTAGTGTGATGTCTGGTAGATGATCAATAACTGTTCTGAGGCCGCCCAAGGCATCATCTGTCCAGGCAGCAGATCTTACCCATCCTCACCTCCTGCGACTCAAATTCTGCTGGGCATCAGCTCCCTCTGCCATCCCCAAATCTAACCCAGACTGTAGAACACCTGTCTGGCTAATGACATAAAGCTTCTGGGGCCAAGTGTGAGGGAGCCCTCGCCTCCTGCAGTAAGAGCCCATGTTTCTGGGGTGTGGGAAACCTAGTGTACCCCAAAGGGACTTGGCTGAGGTCCCAGGTCCACATGGTACCTGCCAAGCCCCTATAGCCCAGATTCATGAGATGTCATGGCGGGGGCGCCGGCTCAGGTGCTTGCTTCCTTCACTTGGCATTCTCACCGTTTTCCAAAAACCTTTATGTAAACATTTTTAATCATGCAAAAGAGGAATTATGGAATAATAAATGTTTATACTAAAAAGCTTTGGTCCTTTTTATTTATTTTTTGAGATGGAGTCTTGCTCTGTCTCCCAGGCTTGAGTGCAGTGGCACAATCTCGGCTCACTGCAACTTCCGCATCCTGGGTAGCTGGGATTACAGGCATCCACCACCACACCTAGCTAATTTTTGTATTTTTAATGGAGACAGGGTTTCACCGTGTTGGCCAAGCTGGTCTGGAACTCCTGACATCAGGTGATCCACTTGCCTTGGCCTCCCAAAGTGCTGGGATTACAGGCATGAGCCACTACGCCCAGCCTGGTACTTTTAAAATTTATTTCAGGACTGAGTCTCACTCTTGCCTAGGCTGGAGTGGAGTGGTGCCATCACAGCCCACTGCAGCCTCAACCTTCCCCCGGGTTCATGTGGTTCTCCTGCCTCATCCTCCTGAGTAGCTGGGACTACAGGACACACCACCATGCCCAGGTAATTTTTTTTTAAACTTTTTTTTTTGCAGGGATGGGGTCTTGCCATGTTGCCCAGGCTGATTTGGAACTCCTGGGCTCAAGTGATCCTCCTGCTTCAGCCTTCCAAAGTGCTGGAATTACAGGTTTGAGCCTCCGCGCCTAGCTACTTTGGTACTTTCGAGTTAAAATTATGGAGTAGGTGACTGAATGAATGATGTTTTTAATGGGTTCTTAAGAATTTGAACATGAAGAGAGCGTCACCCTCCCAGGTTGTGCCCCCAGGAGTTCGTGCACGTGCTGCTTGGCCGCTGCTCAGGCGGCCCAGGGAGTTTACTCTGGTGCCGCAGGATGCCTGGGCCTGGGCTGTGCTCCCTTGGGACACTCATTCAGCTGCTGTGACCGCTGCCACCACAGTCCTTGCCATGTAGGCTCCACTGCAGCTGTGGTTACAAAGAGCGAGCAGCTGGGGACTCCTGACCTGCCCTGCAGGGCGCTCTGGGCATGTGCTGGCTTTGGTGCCGTCAGCTGCCCTGCCACAGAGCAGCCACCAGTGCGGCGTTGCCTGTGCCTGTGCCTGTGGAACAGGTGACTACCTGGCCTCGGGTGGAACCGCCATGGCTCCGGGACTGGTCTGTGACAGCGTATCACCCTGTGGGACAGATCCCCGGGACCTAGTGGGCTAGGATAGGGAGAGCTGCGTTCACAGGGGTGGCTCTGAGACCGTGTGCCCAGTGTGGACCTATATGCTGACCCGGCTGGACTCTGCCCTCTGTGGCCCCTAGGCTGCCCGGCCTGTCCCCCAATGGCCTGGGGCAGAGCTCCAGAGAGCCATGGCTGGCCGAGGGTTCATGGATTCTCACCCGCCCCCTGTGCCTCAGCAGACGCCTGGGCAACAAACAGCTTGATGTGTGTGGAGGACGGCTCATGGCAGGAGGGCAGGACAGGGGCCGCTTTCCCCCCTTCTGGCCACCGGTTTTAATAAAACAAAAAATTTCCACCTGTTTTGAAAAGTTTTATCCTCTTAAGAAAACAACGTTTATTAAGTACCAGCCCCTTTTGCTCATCACCCAGCTGTGCTTGCTGGCCGAGCAGAGTGGGTCCCACTAGGAGCAGAGGCTGGTGGAGGTGCCACTTGGCTTCTCAGTGTCGAAGGCCCTTTTTGGACCCAGTCTACCTTCATGGCCCCTTGGGCTGCAGGGCCCTGACTTGGGCATGACTGATTTGGAGGGCGATGTGAGATATCTGGGATCCAGACCGGTCTGGCACACTGCTAGGTGCTAGGCGCTGGGCTCCCAGCTGCTGGGTGCTAGGTGCTGGCCTCCAGGCCGCTGGGTGCTAGGCGCTGGGCTTTGGGTCACTGGGCGCTAGGCGCTGGGCTCTGGGCTGCTGGGTGCTAGGTGCTGGGTTCCGGTGCTGGGCTCCGGGCCGCTGGGTGCTAGGTGCTGGGTTCCGGTGCTGGGCTCCGGGCCGCTGGGTGCTAGGAGCTGGGCTCCAGGTGGCCTCCTTGCTCTGCTCATCTCTGCGGGTCCAGGGAGCCCTGTACAGAGACCCCCAGGTGACCATTTCTTCCTCTGGGCTCCTGTGCCCTGCACAGCCCAGTTCTGACCCAGACCTCCTCCATCAGGGTGGACTGCAGCCCGGGCTGGGACACCACCATGCCCGTCACCTCCCGCCTTTGGAGCTCCCTCACCAAGGCTCCTTCGGGTACTTAACCAGTGATCTGATCTCACCACAGTCAGGGATTAGGGCCTCTCCCAGAGGACTGGGGTCCAGGTGGGAACAGGTTCGTGGATGCCCCCAGACTCAATGGCTGGTGTTGGCAGAGCAGGATGGAGGGCAGATGGGAATACAGAATTGGGATCCCGCCCCGACCCCTGTGATCCGTGAGGTCCTTGACCAAGAGGGACGCACTCAGTTGAAGTGCCGTGTTCTTGCTTTGTGTGGGTGTGAGGAGGATGGGTGGTCGCTGTCCTGCTCCTGCTTGCCCACAGTACCTAAGGCCAGCTTGGTCACCAAGGCATGCTGGAAGGTCACCCCAGGTGGCACAGGTGGCTTGGGGTATGCTTCTGGGCAGCAGTCACTATGCAGCGCTGGTCTCTAAGCAGAAGCTGCTGTTTTGGACACCTGAGGTGTCCCCAGCCTCCTTCCCCTACCCCGAGTTTTGCTGGAACAGCTGAGGGGCAGTGGCAAGCTGCAGGGTCAGGGTCCTGGGGGCTGCCTATCTGCTCAGACTCCAGAGGAGCACATGCAGGTCCCCCACACCCGTTCCGGCCTGACCTGCTTCTCTGTCCCGCTCCTAACTGCGGTCTTGGACAAGCATGTTAACTCTTCCAGGCCTCAGTTTCCCCATCTGTAAGAGGGAATGGTCTCTATGCTCCCACAGGCTCATCCTAGGCTGCAGAGAGGTGGTGTTGGAAAGTGCCTAGCTCAGGGCCTGGCTCAGTGGCGGTTAGCTGTTAGGGTCACCATCGCATCACAATTGTTACTCCAGGGTGAGGACCCGCCGGGGACTCTGGACTCGTTCAACTCTGCTGAAAGGCCGCTTGGCTGAAACTATCTCAGCTGTGCATGACGTGGCCTGTGGGTTGCGCTCATGACTGTGAAGCCTGTTCAGTCAGTACTGAGTGTGTGTCCTTGCCTAGCTGGCCTTGGCAATTATTTTGTAGCTGAAGCCCTGGTGGGATGGGGTCAGGTGGGCTGCAGGGGTCTGGGGCAACAGGTGCAGGTACCTGTGTGTGCCCCTCCCTGGGGGCCTCTGCTTCGTCAGAGGTATGACTGGGGGCTGGGGGCTGACCATCTATCCGTAGGTATTGCCAGAGCAGTCCCTGCCTCCTTTTCAGAAGACATTGTTGAGGGGACCCTGCCTTCTGCATTTCGGCTGGCTGCTTCCTCTGAGGGGGGCTCCCCACAACTGACCAGCAGCCTTTTCTGGCCCCCTGCATCAGCGCCTCCCCAGTCAGCTTCACTGCTGAAGGCAGGGCCAGCCCAGCACCAGGGTCTATCCCCCTCTGCCTGAGGTCTCTGCCCACGCGGCTTCCCTCGCTCTGGTCGTGGATGGTCAGTGCCTTTGCCCTGCTCTGCCAACCAGGCCCTGTGCCCAGTTGGCACTCTGTGGTCAGTGAGAGATGTGTTCTCTAGTCTGTGTGCCAAGTGGGGCCTCTGAAGTGGAGGGGGGTGCCACCCTTTCCTACAGCCTGCTGTGGCTCCCTGTTGCCTCTGGGATGAGAGCAGATCCTGCAAAGCCTTGCGCTCCTGGCCCTCCAGCTGTGAGCCCAGGTGGGACGGCTCGGCTACAGGAGTGTTAGCCTGGTTGGGTAGGAGACGTGTGTCTCCACACTGGAGCCCTGCAGCACACAAGCCTGCGTGGCCCTCATGGTGGGGAGGGGTCCCCAGGGAGGCCTGGAGTCTCACTCTAGGTTGCTTTGTGGCTTCAGTGCTCTGTACACCCGTGCCCCTGTCCTGCAGATGTCAACACCCAGCTGAAGAGAACGTGGACTTTGCCTGGTGTTGTGCAGTGATGGTGGGGCCAGGCTGGAGCCCATGTGTCCTGCCCTCACATTGGCCAACGTGGGGGTTATCTGCCCTCACCAAGCTGTGCTGCCTGTCCCTGCCCACCCCAGCAGGTGGAGGTCTGGGGTGGGATCCCCCCACCCATGAGCAGGAGAGGCTTGTTGCCTCGCTGGCCTCCCAGGCTCCCCTCCAAATCCGAGTCCTTCCCAGGATGGTTCTTGCCCCCTGAGCAGGGGGCAGCTTGGGTGCTGGGCTGCAGCAAGCTGCTCTTAGTCCTGTTTCCTCATTGTCCCGGGGACAGAGGGCTTGTCCTGGAGCACAGGACCTGGATTGTGCTGAGGTCCTGGGAGGCTGCAGTTCTGAGGGGACCCAGATGAAGGTCAGGAGGGGACAAGCATCCCTCCAGGTTTAGGCAGTGTCACCCGGGCCTCCGTGGATCTGACCCACTGGCTGCAGCTCTTGTGCTTGACTCTTTTTGCAAAGATATCCAAGGGTCTTTCGGCTGCCCCCTTAGGCAGCATGAAAACAATTTAACTCTTGCAGAAAGAACCCGGGCATTTGATCTCTCCTGTCACTGATCAGCCAAGTGTGACTTTGCGTGGGTTTCTTGGTCCCCTTGTGGGTCAGTCTCCCTATCTGTAAAATGGGGTGACAGTAGTTGCACCTCCTGTGAGGACTGAGTGAAGTCAGGAACTGGGAGTGACTCTTGCACGAGACTCAAAGTATGGCAGGCATGGAAGGTACGGACCCATGAAGCGAGGCCAGGTGCCTTAGGAAAAAGAGGGAGCTCCCTCCAGGTTTCCCCCGGAGGGAGTCGGTTTCATCCCGTGCACCTGCTTGTAGAGCCCCTCGCAGCTGTCAGTCCATGATGAATGCTTGGTGGAAGAGTTCACTCAGGGCCTGCAGAACCATAGCGCTCAGCTTCTCCAAATTCCTTTTAACTTCAAGACCCGACATTTAAGCTTGATTCCAAGACAATCAGAGCTCATCCTCAACACTGACTTTGCTGGCAGCTCCCAAACCCTCATACGTAGTTAGAACTGAGAATGCCAGTTCCTCAGAGAATGCCAGCCCCTGAGACCAAGAGGCAAGGGGTTAAAGGCAAACCGTGGCATTCGCCAAATCTGCCCAGTTCCCTGGCATGGGACAGTGTCATGGAGCCCGAGGTGGCATCTTTTGTTTGGCTGCTGATGGTGGCCCTCGGGTCTTGGCATCCACACCGCTGCAATTTTCCAGGAACAGTAGATCATTTGAAAGCGGAGCCGCCACGTTTTGCTCAATAAAGGGATTTTGTAGAGTGATGATAAATTTGGCATGGCTTTATTATTATTATTTTTTTCAACGCTTAAAGAAAATAAAAGCTGGTACAAAGGTATGTTTGTTTCTGAAATGTGTTTCCTTCCCCAGATGTTCTTTTCTGCCAATTCCGAAATGCATTCTGAGCTCAGCCCTCCAGTTTCCTCTCTGTGGGGAAGAACAATGAGATCTTTGTAACCACACAGGGGAACCGGGCCCTTCCCTCTGCAGCAGGCATGGGGGAGGGGCTGGGACGTCCCACCTCCTCCCACCTCGGTGGAAACCACGGGTCTGTGCCAGTCCGTTCGACTGTCGGGGGTTTGGCAGCTCCTTTCCCCTGGTGGTAATTTTCAGGGTCCTGGCTCAGGGGCACCCCAGCCTGCACTTCTGTCCCTGGATCCTTGAGTTTGCTGTGTGGCCTCACACTGAACGCTTCCATCTGCCTGGCGTTTGTGGACTCTGAGACTTGGTACTGTCTTTGTTACCTGGAGTCGAACTCACCCTTTTCTTTTTCTGTCTGTCTTTCTTGCATCAAATGCTGGCCCCCACCCAAAGGGTATCCCAGTCTGAAGGACTCAGTGCACAGGTAGAGTTGGCGGCTTCACCAGAGTCCAATGGGGCACAGACCTTCCTCGGCTGCCCCATCTGCCGCTTCGTGACTTGAGACTGCAGGGGTGGGGTTCTTGAGGGATCCGTGAGCCCCCCCTTCCTACCTGTGTGCATGCACACACACACATGTGCATAGTACTTTACAAGTACCACCTTAGGGTGGGTGTGGTGGCTCATGCCTTTAATCCCAGCACTTTGGGAGGCCGAGGTGGGTGGATCCCCTGAGGTCAGGAGTTCATTAGACCAACCTGGCCAACATGGTGAAACCCCGTCTCTACCAAAAATACAAAATCTAGCTGGGCATGGTATAGGCGCCTGTAATCCCGTCTACTCGGGAGGCTGGGATAGGAGAATCGTTTGAACCCGGGAGGCGGAGATTGTGGTGAGCCAAGATTGCACCACTGCACTCCAGCCTGGGCGACAAGAGCTAAACTCTATCTCAAAAAAAAAAAAAAAAAAGCACCAGCTTAGCTGGATCTGAAGGACAGCCAGGAGACCTGTATAAAGCTTGTAGTTAGGGTAGTTCCGATACTGGCCTGAGTTAAGAGTAGTCTCCAAGGGGTTGCTTTATGTGGGGTGTGTGTTTAATGAAAATCCTTGTTTTTAAATAAATGGATCCCGCTTTAGAACACCCAAGATATGAAATCTAGACTTCATAGATAAAAATAGCTCACATTTGTTGTGTATCAGAGTGTGCCAGGCAGGCTGTAAGAGATGTTTGATTTCTTTAATCCTTCCAGCTGCCCTGTGGGCTGGGGGCCATCACCACCCTCATTTTATAGGTGAAGAAACTGAGGCTGGGAGAGGTCAATTAACCTGCTCAATTTCATGCAGGCAAAACTAGGAATTGGCAGACGGTGGCTTCAGTGCCCGCCTCTTAGTTGCTACTTGAATTAAAAAAGTGTTTTCTTCCATCCATAAAATAAATCAGCGAACAGCCTCCTGTGCATTTCAGTAAGTTCAAGCACTCCTTGTCATTCCAGACCTCAGCCTGCTCATTTAATGGATGAGGACACTGAGGCCTGGAGGGAACAGTGACATCGGAGCCACTCTGCTGGGCTCTGCCTCTCCTCTCTCCTCCCATATGAACCTGAGTGGCCACATGACCCTGGGAGAGAGCTACCCAACTGTCCCAAGGAGAGGATGATGACTGCTGGTCTCCCGTGGGCCATCAGCCCCCCACTGACTGACATCCCTGAGTGAGTCTCCACCCTGGGACCGTTCCTCGCACTCTTTGCCATGGCCTTGGGCCGCTTCCGGGGGCTTGGCAAGGCAGGAGGCGTGGAACCAAGATGGTATGTAATCAGAATGCTATATTTTGTTGAAAATAAGAATGTTAGCAACGGGCTGGTTTCTGGCAGGTCAGACTGGGACTCTGAAATACATATTTTTCTCCACTCTGCTCTAAACCTTCTAATTAGTGAAAACACCCATTTGCAGACATCAATCAAATGTCATAGTCCCTAGCAGCTTGTCCCAGGATCACGGAGCTGGTCACATTCCACAGTTGCTAACTCAGGGCTTGCAGAGTGTGTGTGCACACGTGTTAGTGAGAGACATGCCTTCTGGGGAGCCCTGGTGGCCTATTTTCTTCCCTCCCAGGCCCTGAGCGTCGACTCCCCACCTGGCCCCCAGCCCCTTGTCAGCATGTGCACGGCCACTGCAATGAGATACAGACATTCACCCAATGAAAACATAATCAGTAGAGGACAAGGCTTTCAGGGAAAAGCGCTTTCTCTCAGGAAGATCTCTGCTCCACAGTATTCCGTAGTAGACCCCTGCTCCGGTCAACGATGGATTCCGTTAACAGCCTGGGCTTTGGAAAAGGTGATCTGCTTCTGATTACTGGCTCCGGTGCACGGGTGTTTCCTCCCACTGCTGGAATCTCAGCCCGACCGAGACAGTGCTTGTGAAGAAGCCTTGGTGGGCTCCATGGGGTTCTGGGTCTGGGAGGCGAGGACTTGCCTGGGGGGGGCTCTGGTCTTTAGGGGTCATTCTTGTTCTGCATGGCACTAGCCGTGTCACAGAGACCCGTGAGTCCTTTATAGCTGATCATTTGTCATTTGTATCTGGGGTAATTAGTTTGCAAACAGTTCCACAGTAGCCACATCAAGAAAGTCACTGGCTCTCAGTTGAATTACCTTTGGAAAAAAAAAAGTTAAAGAAGTCAATGGCTCGCTGTTGGTGTGGGGTGAGCCCGGGGGTGTGGCCCGGGCAAACCCTTCACCCTGCTGCACGTTAGCCTTCTTATCCAGGAAATGGGGGGAGGTGGTCTGGGCCCAGGGAGGGGAGTGTGCAGAGTTGGGGATCTCCACTGGTCCAGATTCAGGGCGCCTCCGACCGCTCTCTGCCCAGCACCTCCTCTTCAGTTTTACTTTGGTGTTTTCCATTTCACTTCTGCCTCTAGGCCGGTGTTTTTCAAAATGTGTTTCCTGAGTTGAAACGAAAAATGTTCTGTGATCACGTATAGTTGGGAAATCCTGGGGGAGAGAAAGTGAACTAGGTTTCCTCACTGCAGGACTTCTCAGAGTCTTTAAAATGGTAATTATACTCCAGGCCTTGTCTCCCTTTACCTAGGCATCCTTTACTGGATGGGAAGAGAGAGCAGGTATGGATGAGGCTGATACCTGACGTCACCAATACTGTTCTGTCACCTTGCTTTGGTGTGGCTTCTTCACACTTGTCACATCTGGGCCATATAGAGCGACTCAGCCAGTCCTTTGCTTGTCTCCCAGAACTTCCCAGAGTAGCCAAGCAGAGCCCTGGGCCAGTTCCCCTGTGGGGCCAGGCCCTGCCCAGAGCACAGGCACCAGAACAGCTGCCTCCCCACCTGTCCCAGGGCCTTGGTGTCAGAGCCACAGCCCCCAACTCTGCAGTGGGGCAGCAGGGACCTGCCCGACCCATCTCCCTGCTGAGTGAAGGCCAGCAGGCGCCTGTTCCGTTCTCTGTGCTCAGAGGGGTCTGAAACCAGCTACCTCATTTTCTTTTTATCTTTCGCAAGTGATTTCTTATTTCCTGTTCCACCCCCAAACGTGCCCCCTGTATGTTTCTTGTTCGCCTGCTTCCCTGACCTTTGAAATGTGGTCCCTGCTCGGGAAACTTACCTGGACCTCGGTTAATTATGGTTTTCTTCTAGGCTGTGTGTGTGTGTGTGTGTGTGTGTGTGTGTGTGTGTGTGTGTGTGTATGTGTATGTATGTGTGAGTGAATTTGAGTTTGAGTGTGCGAGTGTGTGCGTTAGGATTAGAGAGATTTGGATGGGGGACCAGGGGACAACAGGAATGGGGGTGGCTGAGCTGAGAGGCCGAGGGCAGGCTCCAGGTGGCACTGGGAGCCCAAGCTGGTGGGGTGTGAGGTGGGCAGATGGGAGGTGTGTGTGGGGAGTGGGGTGCTGTGTGGGTGGCTGGGCTGGGAGAGGGAAGCGGGGGTCCAGGCTGGAAGAGGTAGTGTTATTCTGCAGCACGGGATGTGCACAGACCTTGGGGCTGCAGCTCCAGGCCTCCTCTCTCCCCACCCGTGTCTGGAGGCCCCACTCTCCCGCCTTCTGCAGCCAGGCTTCATTTTGTCTGCCCCTGAGCTCCTCCGCTCTTGTGGTCCTAAGAAAAGCTTTTTCTGATCCAAGTTGGTTTGGGAAGAGGCAGACTGTCCTTTCCCAACAGTCAGATGCCAACCCTAGCCACATCCATTCTGGATTCGAAGCAAAATGTGGTATGTATTCATTATTATCATGCAGATGTCAGCGGCTCACTGGCTCTTGATGAGACAGCACCTGGAATGGGAGGGGTGTATCCATGGTGGGCATCAGTGGCTCACGTCCCTAGCACTGGCCTTGCTCTGCAGGTAGCAGCCCTGCTCTGCACCAGGTTCCATTGGGTGGCATCAGCCATGCCTGCCCTGAGGAGGTGAGGTGTGGGGAAGGTACAGAGGCAGGCTGAGCTGGGCGGGCTTACTGAGGACATGAGCTTCACCTGGGTCCTGGAGGCCAGGTCACATTCAGCCAAGTATTCATCAGCTGGGTGTAGAGACCAGTTTTGGGGGGATGGGACTGGCCAGAGGCATGGAGTGGTGAGGGTGGGATCTATCAGAGACTTGGTCTACTCTGGCGGGTGGGATTCATGTAGAGAGCCCTTGGGGGCTGAGGCCAGGCTGGGGGGTGGGCAGGAGAGACCTCCTGGCTGAGCAGGTCCCTGGGTGGATGGAGGAACGTATGGAGGGATGTTGGGGGAATTGGGGGTCTTATAGATAGTTCAGCCAAGGTGGAAGTAGGGAAGTAGAGCTGTTTCCGGGGTGCTTGGAGATGTCAGCAGGCACCCTACTCCGGCTCAAGCTTGCGGAGCTTCCTGTAAAAGGCAGACATGTGCTTGGTTAAAGGAAACCCAACATTTTATTATTGTTGTAAATGTCAAGTCTCTCATTCTGAATCTTTAGACAACTGCAGAATTGTGTCACCGACTTGGGTCAAAGCCCAAGGAAAAACATGAAATCGTGTTGCCAAAGTTGTGGTCGTTGTCGCTGCATGAGGGTTTGGGTGGCCACCGCCACCCCAGTAGGAGAGACGCGTAGATGTCGAACATAGCGTGAGCTGCGTGCGGGGGATGGAGACGTGGGGGTGAGGAAGGTCCCTGGCTTCATGGAACTGTCCGCATAAAAGCGAGTCTGGTTGTTTCCTGTTTCTTCTACCTTAAGAAATTTCCACAAGAAGCTGAGGGATGATTTTGCCAAGAACGTTGTTAATGGCCCAGCAATGAGTATTTTCAGCCACTTGTAGACACCTGAACTTCATTCTTGGCAAACAGGCGTATGGTTCTTGGAGAGACTGAACTTTGCTGTGCTCAGAATGGAGGGGACCAGCTCACTTGGACTTTGACAGTTATGCAGATTTCTCCTTGGTCCCCATTGTTGTAGCCAGATCAGTGCTTTTTCACACATTTCCTCTTGAAGGGGAGACAGGACCTGCTGACTCGGGGATGGAGAGGCTTCCAGGCAGCCTTCAGCCCTGTCCCTGCCCCACTCTAAGTATCTGAAGTTTCATGTTTTATCATAAAGTCCGTGAGAATGTACAGGCTCTGTTATCAGCATGCTAGTTTTATTTTTTTAAATGTGGTTTGAATTTTATATAAACTATGTAGGATTATAGCTGAGAAATAATGTGCAAGGCCCATATGCAAAAAATAATAAAACTTTACAGAAGGACATTTGAGAGGACTGAAGTAGGTACTCGCGGGTTGGAAGACAGGAGACGGAGATGGCCGTTGCCGCCAGATTGATCAACAGAGTCGGTGCAGGGGCTGGCAGTGCCCTCTCCTTCCTGTTCTTTCCTCCTGTCCCACTGCACAAATGTTGCTTGGTGCCTGGCATTTAAAGAAGCAGGCCAGGCACAGTGGCTCACACCTGTAATCCCAGCACTTTTGGAGGCCAAGGCAGGCAGATCACTTGAGGTTACAAGTTTGAGACCAGCCTGGCCAACATGGTGAAACCCCGTCTACTAAAAATACAAAAAGTTGCAGCCAGGCTTGGTGGCTCACACCTGTAATCTCAGCACTTTGGAAAGCTGAGGCGGGCGGATCATTAGGTCAGGAGTTCGAGACCAGCCTGGCCAACATGGTGAAATCCCGTCTCTACTAAAAATATAGAAATTAGCCAGTTGTGGGGGTGTGCACCTGTAATCCCAGGTCCTCGGGAGGCTGAGGCAGGAGAATCACTTGAACCTGGAAGGCGGAGATTGCAATGAGCCGAGATCACCCCATTGTACTCCAGCCTGGGCAACAGAGCGAGACTCCGTCTCAAAAAATAAAATAAAAGTGTGTGTATACATGTGTACAGTCGGTTCTTGGTATTCTTGGTAGTCGTGCTCTATAAAGTCACTGTGAACACTGCATTATTGAATAATGAACCGTTGCTCCTAGGAGAAACACGGGGCTAGGTTCCTATGAGCCTCGGGTTATAACGTTTTTGCCAACTGATTGATATGGGACCTTGTCTTTTTTAATTTTTTTATTCAGTGTCTTACTGTGTCACCCCAGGCTGGAGTGCAGTGATACAGTCATGGGTCACTGCAGACTTGACCTTCTGGGCTCAGGCCATCTTCCTACCTCAGCCTCCCAAGTAGCTGGGACTACAGGCTTGCACCACCACGCCTGTCTAAATAAAAAATACATATATTTATAGAGATGAGGTCTTGCCATGTTGCCCAGGCTGGTCTCAAACTCCTGGCCTCTAGTGATCCTCCCACCTCAGCCTCCCAAAGTGTTGGGATTACAGGCATGAGCCACCACACCTATAACCTTATCTTACATGTGTTTCTATTTAAAGACACCTTATTTAGGCTGAGCGCAGTGGCTGACACCTGTAATCCCAGCACTTTGGGAGGCCGAGGTGGGAGGATCGCTTGAGCCCAAAAGGTTAAGGCTGAAGTGAGCCAAGGTCACACCACTGCTTTCTAAAGCCTGAGTGACAGAGCGAGACCCTGTCTCTAAAAAGCACCTTATTTACTATATGTTGTTGATTCATTAGTATTAAGTTCACAGCCGACTATGCAATAACTCATATCTGAATGAAGCCTGTAACACGCACGTTCTCTCTGCGAGGCATGGGGCAGCTTCGTGCACCTAGGAGCACTCCACAGAACTTCAGCATATGTGCCGGGGACATTTTACACAGCAAAATTGCCCCTAGAAAGCACAGTGACGTGGAAAGCATGGAACTAGCTAGACCAAGAGGAGGACACTCGCTTACACACTGAGAGACAGAGCAGGAAGATGGGGCGTTGTGGCCTTAGTTGACCTCAGTTGGGAACGCGTGATGGTGACTCAGTTTTTTCACGCTCTGCAAGTCTGTGAATGATTGCAAAAGTGCTGCGAGGTTTGATTTGGGGGATATAAATAAATGTTAGCAAGTAGGTGAGCTCAAGTAGGGAATCGGGGAAGAATGAGGACTGTATGTGTATTTCCTACCTCCATCAGCAGAGAGGTCTAGAAGCAATGACCCCAAGTAGCAGTGAGCACACCAGTGCCCAGGTCTGGGTTTCTGAATACCATTCTCAACCCAAAGGAGCCAGAGCTTGTCCACGAAGAAGCTGGTTCTAGGGCTGGGACAGGGAAAGGTACAAGCTGAGCGTGGGGCATCTTACTGTGAAAGAAAGCAAAGAAGTCCTGAGGACTAGTGGGGACTTCCAGGACATGAGAGCCAGCTCAGAGGGCGCTCACTGTCCAAATCTAGGAATATTTGAACATGAAATGTTGTGTACATGCCTAAGTGACCAACCCACATTTAAAACAAATTCCTGAATGAGAGCTCTAACTGTAGTTCCAAGTCATTCTTTTTCGTAGCTCATAATAGTGTGTAATATTACTACACCGTGAGTTTGCATTTACCTATTTTTATTTTATTTTATTTGTTTATTTGTTTTTTTGAGACAGAGTTTCGCTTTTGTCGCCCAGGCTAGAGAGCAATGGTGTGATCTCAGCTCACTGCAACCTCTGCCTCCCGGGTTCAAGCGATTTTCCATCTCAGCCTCCCGAGAAGCTAGGATTACAACCATGTGCCACCACAGCCGGCTAAATTTTGTATTTTTAGTAGAGACAGAGTTTCGTCATGTTGGTCAGGCTGGTCTCGAACTCCTGACTTCAGGTGATCCATCCGCCTCAGCCTCCCAAAGTGCTGGGATTACAGGTGTGAGCCACCATGCCCGGCCTGCATTTACCTATTTCTAAGTGTGGTGAAAATATATACAACACTTCCCGTTGTAACCATTTGTAAGTGTGCAGTTCAGTGGCATTAAGAACATTCACGTTGCTGGTAACCACTGCCGCCATCCATCTCCCACCACAATTTAATAAACGATTAAAACCAGACTTTCTTGACCACAAACAGTAGTGCAGGCAGCATCATCCCAGATCTGTCAGTTGAGCTGTGGCATCTTTTTTTACATTGTAAAAACTGTAAATCAAATGCCATAAAAACGCTAACATTGATCTTTGTGGCACTTGGGGAGCTGACTGTAGAATGTGTCCGGGGTAGAATGGGCCCAGGGTGGCCCAGGCGATGAGTCTGGAGGGACTCGCTCTCCCAGACATCGGGGCGGATCACAAAGCCTTGTTTTCGGCATGTTGTGCTGACGCAGGGTGGACAGTTAGACCAAGAGGAGCCCGGAAGCGGACCCAGGTGTCCCTGGAGGTTTGGTATCTGGCAGAACTCCTGTCCTTGGGTTGGGGTGTGAGGAGGTGCCCAGGGTGGTAGTGTGAATACCCGCTTTGAGGAACCAAAGCTAGAAGGTGCCCAGAGCTGTGTCAGGTGTCAGGGAAGTTGTTTGTGAGGCATTGTGAGTAGAATTAACTAACTTGAGTGCATAACTGCATCTTGGGATCAGGCCAGGGCGTGCTCAGCATTCACCAAGTCATGTTTGTCCTTCGATGCTCCAGCTCTTCCTCCTCCAAGAAGCCTGCCAGGTCCACCCACAGCGAGGTCTACCCACAGTCAGCTCTTCTTTCTCTTGGAAGCCTGCCTACTCTACCCACAGCCAGATCTTCCCTGTCTAGAAAGCCTGCCTAGTCCACCCACAGCCATGTCTTCTTCCTCTAGGAAGCTTGCCTGGTCCACCCACACTCAGCTCTTCTTCCTCCAGGAAGCCTGCCTGGTTCACCCACAGTCAGCTCTTCATCCTCCAGGAAGTCTGCCTGGTTCACCCACAGCCAGGTCTTCCTCCTTAAGAATCCTGCCTGTTTCACTCACAGCTAGGTCTACCCATAGTCAGTTCTTCCTCCTCTAGGAAGCCTGCCTCCTCCACCCACAGCCAGCTCTTCCTCCTCCAGGAAGCCTACCTACTCTACCCACAGCCAGATCTTCCCCGTCTAGGAAGCCTGCCCACTCCACCCACAGCCAGGTAGGTCTTCTTCCTTCAGGAAGCCTGCCTGGTTCACCTGCAGTCAGCTTATTCATCCCCGGGATATAGGCACTACCTGTCCCTGTGTTCATTCCACCTTTTCTTGTGTGATTGTGTGTGTGAATGTGCGTGTGTATGTGTGTGTATGTCCTGCACAACTAGCATGCGGGCTCCTGGACTGTGGATCCTGAAGCCTTCCATTTCTCAGTCTCCCCCATCGTGCTGGCACTGGACGCAGGGTCATTCCTGACTGATTAACCCCTAGTCTGTGTCCAGGCTGCAGCTTGCTCTGATGAACACTTGGAGGCCCAGTGTAACGCTTGGTGAATATAAATAAGGCATGGGCTGAAAATGCTGCTCATTTTGGTATAGTAGCAAAGGATTGGGTTACCTTGAATTGAGTCTTGTTTGGTGTAACCATGTAAATAAACAGTGTAAAATACAGGCTATTGGAATGGAAGCCCAGACATCTGTTATGAATTCTATATATAAATATTGGATATGCTTACATGGGTTAAAATGAGATTGTTGGCACTTGGGTTTTCAAACTCCTGATTCTGCTCTCGTGGGGACTGATGACAGGTCCTGGTACTCAAGGCAGGAGTGGGCACGGGCTGGCCTTTCTCTGACACTGACTTGCCAGCGGCAGGGCTTTCTGGGAGTGGCAGACATGCACCTACTGTAGATCTGAATTGCCCCCTCACATTCCCCTAATAGTGTTGAGAACCCACAGTGGATTGTGGGGTGTACTGAGTTTGTGCCGAGCAGGGCTGCTTGAATCCGGGGTTGAAGAAAGTGTTCTATACTCGATTAAACCAACTGGGAAACTAGGCAAAAGAAGATGGTCTCAGGGGAAGCCAGCCTGCCAGTGTGCATGGTGCCTTTTCAACAAATGACCTGCATTTCCATTGGGAAGAAGTTCATATAACATTACTCATGGTTGTTTGTTTGTTTTTTTTTTTGAGATGGAGTCTTGCTGTTGCCCAGGCTGGAGTGCAGTGGTGCAATGTCAGCTCACTGCAACCTCTCCCTCCGAGGTTCAAGCAATTCTCCTGCCTCAGCCTCCCACGTAGCTGGGATTACAGGCGAGCGCCACCATGCCCAGCTGGTTTTTGTATTTGTAGTAGAGATGGGGTTTTGCCATGTTGCCCAGACTGGTTTCCAACTCTTGACCTCAGGTGATCCACCTGCCTAGGCCTCCCAAAGTGTTGGAATTACAGGAATGAGCCACAGGTCCCAGCTTTTTTTTTTTTTTTTTTTGAGACAGTCTCCTTCTGTCACGCAACCTGGAGCACAGTGATGTAATCTCGGCTCACCGCAACCTCCGCCTCCTGGGTTCAAGTGATTCTCCTGCCTCAGCTTCCCAAGTAGCTGGGATTACAGGTGCCCGGCACCACCCCTGGCTAATTTTTGTTTGTTTGTTTGTTTTTCAAGACAGAGTTTCACTCTGTTGCCCGGGCTAGAGTGCAGTGGCATGATCTCGGTTCACTGCAACCTCCACCTCCTGTGTTCAAGGGATTCTCCTGCCTCAGCCTCCAGAGTAGCTGGGATTATAGGTGCCTGCCCCTGTACCCAGCTAATTTTTTGTATTTTCAGTAGAGACAGGCAACAAGAGTGAAACTCTGTCTCAAAAAAAACAAAAATAAAAGGAGTTATCACTTCCTGCTTTATAAATGAGGAAACTGAGGCTCTGGGAGATGGGAAATCCTGCCCCGAATCTCACAGCTGGAGGCCAGGCCGGGCTTTCAATCCAGGGCCCTGAGTCTGAGTCAATGCCGTATGCTTTGTGTTGGAGCTGGCCCGGGGCTGGATGAAGGCAACGTTTAATTAATGAAAACCACTACCCCGTCTGGCGGTTACCTTTTGAGCACTTTTCTATGAAGCATCCTGTTTAAGCGTCTCACTTTCTGATGTGGAGGTGCAGTAATAATTATCCCCATTTCACGGACAGGATGTTGAGGTCAGGGGTTGAGGGGTTCACGAGGGCCAGGTCTCAGCCAGGCTGCTAACCCTGGAGTCTGCCGTCTGCTCTGAGCCGGTCACTCTGGGCTGGAGAGCTGACCTGGCCCTTTTGCCCTTGTGATGTATGGTCCTGAACAAAATATTTGCACAAATAGCTACACAGGAACATAAATGGAATTTGGAGTTAAAAAATATATTAGAAAGTATATATTTACCAGTATTACCAGTGTATTACCCAGAGACTCGTCTACCTAATGAGGCCAGCTTTCCTTTCTCAATCTTCAAAGCTGGCGCTTTCTCATAACTGCCATTCATTCTAGTAGAAATCATGGTTCACGGTTATGCTGTGTGTGTGTGTGGTTTTTGGTTTTGACATGTCAAACGTGTTTGATGTGACCGCAGTCATTTTCTTCCTACTTTAATAGGTGCAGCCTTTCTACCAAGATAATAGTCTAGTTACCCCTGCCGTTGGAGATCATTTATTATTTTTTATTTTCTTTGCTTTCACAAATAAGGCCTCACTAAATACTGTGACTAAGACGTTTTCCTTCTTTCTGGTGTTTCTTGGGACAGATTCCTGCAGGGGTGATCCCTGGGGCGAGGGTGTAATTATTTTATGTTCCTGATGCAACAGTTACCACCGCGTTTTCTGAAAGGTTTGTTCTGCAGTCTGGGCTGCAGATGACGTTCTGTTTTTCGTGGTGATCTGACGGGTGCTGGGGTTTGATGGTGGCTGGCCCTGCTGCTCCAGCCCTCAGCCTGTCCACCCCTCACCCAAACCCAGGACGGAGGTGCCAAGGTGCAGCCTCAGGTGTCTGCCGCAGCCTGTGCCTCCCTCGGCGCCCCAGATCTGTTGCCCTCCCTTCTCCTCCTGCTCAAATTACACTGCCCAGAGCTCTGGCCAGAGGTCAGCAGGTCATCACTGGGTGGAATGACCTGGGGCAGGCCAAGGCACCTTTCTGAAGGTATCGGGGGCTGTGTAGCTGTGACCCCTGACCTGCAGGGGTCTGTGAAATGAGAGACTTTGGGCATATGGACACATCACCTGGTGGGATCAGCCCAGAGGACCAGCACCTGCCATTCTCCCCCAACTCTCTGTTTCCATGTGCTCCCACCCCAGGACCTTTGCCCAGGCCTACTGGCTCCCTCTCTCCCAGGAAGTCCTGCTCTCACTGTTTCATGTAGCACGCAGCCCCCCGCTCCTTCACCCTGCGCTGTTTCCCTGATCTGTAGCATTAAGGATCTAACATTACTAAGGTGTCCTTATTGGCTGTGTTCATTGCTTGTCTATTACCTCCCACGGGAATACGGAGCCATTTGGGCCTGTGTCCTGGGTGCCTGGGTGGGCCGGCTGGCAGAGTGAGTGCCCATGGCCAGCCCTTCCTGGTGCCTCCTCCTCCTCGTGCTGCTTCTATAGACTTCTCTCCTAAACTGTCCTCTGGCTTGTTTTTTTAAGCTTTAAAAGAAGTTTGTGTAGAGATGGGGTCTTGCTCTGTTGCCCAGGCTGGTCTCGAACTCCCGGCCTGAGATGATTCTTTGTCCTCGAAAAGTGCTGGGATTATAGGCGTGAGCTACCGAGCCAGCCCTTCTACTCTGCTACTTGGCACGTCTCTCTCCCTCCCATCAGATTCTGTTCCCGCCATGTTCTCCACCCTCCCCACCAAGGGCTGGGTTTTCTCCGTCTGGGTTTCTTTCCCCTTTGGAGAAGAGGGGGCTGTAGGGCCTTGGCACAGGGCCCCTCAGTGACAGGCTGCCCCCATCACCCAGGGCTCCACAGGCCCTGGTGGGGAGGAGGGGGGGCAGAGGAGGAGGCGCCATCTCTGCCTGCTGGGGAAGGGCAGGGGCCACCCACACAGAGCCCTCCCACTTGCTGAGGACCCTGGGGCCACCGCCAGGTCCTTCCAAAGGAAAGCCAGTTCTCCAGGTGGCGGGGGAGTGATGTGGGTTCCTCTTAAACTTAGGAATTGAGTGTGCGGTTGTTTCCAAGCATCTTAGAAGCCAGAGCAGCTCCTGGAAAGAGCCTGCCTGCCACGGCGGGCCTCACCCTGGCTGTGCCCACAGATGTCCCCAGGGCCTGTGCGGCTGCCCAGCTCTCTCGGCCTCCCCAAGTGTGGGTTGGGAAAAGCACAGGAAATTAAAAAACACCCCCATCTCTGGCCTTTGAAGAATGCACCTGAACAGCCGAGAGTGTAAACTGTGGTGAAATGTGGTCTTTCCAGTTTGGGGAGAAAGAGCAGGGCAGAGCTAGGGCTTCTGTACCCAGGGTTTCCAAGATCTCCTGCCTCCCTCCTTTGGGCTGGCCAGGGCCCCCTACTGGGACCTCCTGCTGTAGTGGGGAAGGGTTTACTGGGCTGCTGGCACTGTGGACTGCCCCTCGGGGCAGGTGTGCCTGCCTTTACTTGGGTTCCCCTCCTGCCTGGATGATACAGCCCAGGGGAGGCCTCTTGTCTGTGGGGCCCTCTAGCATCAGAGACACTGGGGCTAGTGTCTGCCTGGCGATGTGCAGGCCTGACCGCCCAGTCCCCAACCTGCTTGAATACCCTCAGTGGTGGGGGCTAGCTGCCTCCCGAGACAATCTGTGTCATTGTTGTCCAAGGAGGCTAATTTAGAGTAGAAGTTTCCATGTCTGGTCCCACTCTGCCTGTGTTAGCAGGGGACTCTTGGGCCGGAGCTGTGTCTACCCTGGTAGAGGGACTTCATGGGGCCTGGGGGACAGCACTCTGTGTGTGTGTTTGTGTGTGTGTGTGTGTGTGTGTGTGTGTGTGTCTGGGTGCGTGTGTCTGAGGAGGGGGACCAATTTCTCAAAGGGCCTGTGACCCCAAGAAGCATGGAATTACAGTGTGCCTAGGAGGATCACACCTTCACTGGATGAGTGGGGACAAGCCGGGGGCCCTGACCACAGGGGCAGCCGGGGCATGGGGCACAGTTGGCCTCATTCACAAATTGGGAGTATCAGTAATCCTGCTCCAGTGGGCAGGACGATGAGTGGGAGCACACTGTCGGGGGCAGCCTGGCCTGGTTGCGCTGCGGTTGTCCTTGTTGGTGACGGTTCCATCTGCTTGTGCCACCAATGCCCTCTGGGTCTCACACACAGCTCTCTTCCCTGCGAAGGGCCCTCCTGCCCCCAGGCCTCAATGCTGCTTCCATCTCTGAAGGCCCCAGTTGCTCCTGCATCCTGCGCATGATTCCTGCACTCCTGCGGACCCCCTTGTGGCTGGCATCTGATCCTTTGGTGCACCTGTTAGCCAGACCTCCTGGTAGCAGGCATTGCACTCCCTTGAATGTGCCTAGAGCCTGGGGACAGGGACCTGGGATCTTCCCTTGCAGCCTTACCGAGTGGAGGGAACTCAGTGTCTTGGAGTTGGGGTGCCTGCAGGGTGGGTGGTGCAGGTGAAATGCAGACCCTTCAGCTGGCGTTCCAGGGCTGCTGCCTTCTCCTGCCCGAGGGATGTTGCCTGAAGCCTGGGCAGGGATGGGGCCTGGGCGGCCCTGCCTGTGAGCTGCAGAGAGTTGTCGCCTCTGACCCTGATTTTCTTCGTTATCTGTTTGGACCTGTTTGCGGTAGGCCAGGGGTGAGATTTGAGGATAAATGCCTTAGCTGTGGCCATTTCCTCTTGTGAGAGGTCAGAATGTCCAGTTCCGCTGCAGTTGTAACATCTCATTTTTAATTTATTTTTCTTTTTTCCTTTTTCTTTTCTTTTTTTTTTTTTTGAGATGGAGTCTTACTCTGTCACTCAGGCTGGAGTACAGTGGCGCCATCTCAGCTCACTGCAGCTTTCATCTCTCAGGTTCACCTGATTCTCCTGCCTCAGCCTACTCGGGATTACAGGGATTACAGGTGCCCACTACCACACCTGGCTAATTTTTGTATTTTTAGTAGAGACAGGATTTCCCCGTGTTGTCCAGGCTGATCTTGAATTCCTGACCTCAGGTGATCCACCTGCCTCAGCCTCCTAAAGTGCTGGGATTATAGGCATGAGCCACTGTGCCTGGCCAGAATCTTTTTCCTTTTTAAGATTGAATAATACTTGTACATGGAGCACATTTTGCCTCGCCATTCATCCCTCAGTAGACACTTGGGTTGTTTCCCTGTTTCTTTTTGTTTGTTTGTTTGTTTTTGTTTTTTTTTTTAATATGGAGTTTTGCTCTTGTCCGGGCTGCAGTGCAGTGGCCCAATCTTGGCTCACTACAACCTCCGCCTCCCAGGTTCAAGTGACTCTCCTGCCTCAGCCTCCCAAGTTAGCTGGGATTACAGGTGCCTGCCACCATCCTTCACTAATTTTTGTATTTTTTGTAGAGACAGGGTTTCACCATGTTGGCCAGGCTGGTTTCCAACTCCTGACCTCAGGTGATCCACCCACCTCAGCCTCCCAAAGTGCTGGGATTATAGGTGTGAGCCACCGCGCCTGGGTGCTTCCATGTTTTAGCTGTTGGAAAGGACGGTGCCATGATCGAAGATGTACAGATATCTGATCGTGTCCCTGTTTTCAAATCTTTTGGGTATATACCCTGAAGTGGAATTGCTGGGTCATGTGGTAATTCTGTGTTGAAGTTTTTGGGGAACTGCCATGCTGTTTTCCATAGTAGCTGCACCATTTTACGTTTTTGCTGACGGTGCACGAGGGTTCCAGTTGCTCCATGTCTCACCAATGCTTTTTTTTTTTTTTATAGTAGATATCCTAAGCAATGCAAGGTGGTATCTTATCGTAGTTTTGATTTGTATTTCCCTGATGATTAAGGGAATGCTAAGCCTGTTTTGATGTATTTATTGGCCATTTATATGTTGTCTTTGGAGAAATGTCTGTTCAAGGTGTTTGCCCATTTTTGAGTTGGGTTGGCTGTTTTCTCATTGTTGAGTTTTAGGAGTTCTCCCTATTTCATGGATATTAATCTGTTAGAAGAGCTACGATTTGGAAGTATTTTCTCTCATTCTGTGGGTTGCCTTTTTACCCTCTTGATAGTGTCTTTTGATGCACAAAATCTTTAACTTCCCATGAAGTCCAGTTTGTCTTTATTTGTTGCCTGTGCCTTCCTGTTGTTGGGTTTTCACGATGTCCCTCATTGCCACAAAGAATGGTAGACCTAAGGTGATGACAGCACAGGGGGTGGGGAGGTGGAGTCCCTGCTGTCGTTCCCATGGCCTCAGGCCTGCTGTGTGTCCTCCTGTCCTGCAGAGCATGTCCCCTGGGAAAGGGGGGGTGGGGCAGGGTTTGAGCTGGTGCTGGTCTTGGCAGTGGGGCCCATGCTCACAACCATCTACCCCACTGCCCCGGGGTCTTCTGGCCATGCTCTGATCCTGGGTGCTCCCAGGGACCCTCATGGAGGCTGCAGATCTTTCCCCTGCTGAAATGAAACTGACTGAACTCAATACAGGATTCAGTTCTGTGATTGTCATTGCCTGAGTTCAGTTTGTTTTGGCTTTCTCTTTCTTGGTGAAGGTGGGAGTGAGGGGTTGCCTGGGCTCCCCCATCTGCACAGGAGGACCCAGGGGTCTGCAGTTTCCATGAGGAATGTTGGCTGTTGCGAGCCAAGGCTTCAGATGTTTTTTGGGGGTGTTTGTGGGCAGCGCAGCCTAGCCCTGCTGGCAGCAGACATGGACTCATGGAGCTCCCTGGAGGTCTTTACCTCCTCGTGTCCACATCTTGTGTTCATACCTCGTGTGGCTTCTTAGTCCCTCTGAGTCTGTGTTGGGGGTTGCGGGGCCCTCCTGGGGTGACATCTGAAGCCTCTGTTAGGGTGGTGGTCTTGAGGCCTCTCTTGATTCTCATTTGGCCCGTTGTGAGGATGAGACCCTTGTCTGTGAGACGAGGCCTGTTGCACAGGCAGAAGAGCTGAGGGCTGGGGGGCGGAGGGAGGTGAGGGGCCAGCGCAGCTGCAGGCAGATCAGGAATGCTTGGAATGGGGGGGTGGAGAGAAGCATAGGTGAGGCCGGAGGCCAAGGCCTTGGAGGCCAGGCTGGGGAGTCTGACCTCGTTCTGCACGGCACTGGCACAGGGTGCTGCTGAAGGGGTCCGAGCCAAGGGGTGGCATTCCAGAGTGACCCTTTAAATGTGTCCATTGTAGGAATGTATAGAATCAGGGTGGGAGAAATAATGAAATACCAGGGTGGATGAGAAGCTGAGGCCACAGTCCAAGGAGAGGGGCCTGAGCTTGGACAGTGGTCAAAGACTTGTAAGGGAATCTCGAGGCTCTGTCTGGCCTGGGCTCTGAACTCCTCAAAAAGTGTGGCTGGGTCTGTAGTGGGCAGCATGGCCAGGACTGTGCCTTCATGTCCCCCTTCCCGGTTTCAGGCCAACAAAGAGGGTGTGGCTTCTCTGCAGAACAGGACAGGGCCCCTGCAGCCTCTGGAGGACGATGTGGGAGGTGGCTGGCATGGCAGGAAGGGTCACCTGCAACTGAGGGGACAGACATAGCAGTTTCTAAACAAACAGTTGCTGTCACTGAGTGCGGTAAGAAGGCTGTTTGCTGTGTGGCAGGAACCTCTGAATGGTGCTGGCCAGGGCTGCCCAGGCAGCTTCCTGACAGCACCTTGGGGTGGAAGGAAGGAACTGGAGGTCTTGGGCATGGGTGGGGTGGGGGGTCGGTACCAGGAGTTCTCTGGGCATGGTGCCCCGTCCCGGGGCTGTGTGTGTCCCGCCGACTCAGCCAGTGGCCCTCACGGTTTGCTTCTGTCCCATAGCCTCGCCACTCCTGCTGTTTGCAAACCGCCGGGACGTACGGCTGGTGGACGCCGGCAGAGTCAAGCTGGAGACCACCATCGTGGTCAGCGGCCTGGAGGATGCGGCCGCGGTGGACTTCCAGTTCTCCAAGGGAGCCGTGTACTGGACAGACGTGAGCGAGGAGGCCATCAAGCAGACCTACCTGAACCACACGGGCGTCGCCGTCCAGAACGTGGTCATCTCTGGCCTGGTCTCACCCGACGGCCTGGCCTGCGACTGGGTGGGCAAGAAGCTGTACTGGACGGACTCGGAGACCAACCGCATCGAGGTGGCCAACCTCAATGGCACGTCTCGGAAGGTCCTCTTCTGGCAGGACCTTGACCAGCCGAGGGCCATCGCCTTGAACCCCGCTCACGGGTAAACCCTGCTGCGACTCCACCTGGGTCCCGGGGACGAGGAGTAATCACTGTTGCTCTCTTGATATGTGAGCCCAAGTTATTTTTCAGAAAAAAGATGTGAATCTTAAAATGAGTTCAGGTGGGGCGCAGTGGCTCACTTCTGTAATCCCAGCACTCTGGGAGGCCAAGGCGGGCAGACCACTGGAGTCCAGGAGTTTGAGACCAGACCAGCCTGGGCAACATGGCGAGACCCCATTTCTACAAAAAAAAAAATACAAAAAATTAGCTGGGCATGGTGGTACGCACCTGTGATCCCAGCTCCTTGGGAAGCTGAGGTAGCAGGATGATTTGAGCCTGGGAGATCTTGACTACAATGAGCTGTGATCCCACCACTGCACTCCAGCCTGGGCGACAAAGTGAGGAGACCCTGTCTCAAAAAATAAAGAGCTCAGCTTTCAGGATTTGTTGTTATTGAGAGAATTACTTCTCCTTGAGATTCCATAGTTACGTTTCTTTTTTTTTTTTTTCATTGAGACAGAGTTTGCCTCTTGTCACCCAGGCTGAAGTATAGTGACATGATCTCGGCTCACTGCAACCTCCGCCTCCTGGGTTCAAGCAATTCTCCTGCCTCAGCCTCCCGAGTAGCTGAGATTACAGGTGCCCATCACCACCCCCGGCTACTTTTTGTATTGTTGGTAGAGACGGAGTTTTGCTGTGTTGGCCAGGCTGGTCTCAAACTCCTGACCTTGGGTGATCTGGCTGTCTCGGCCTCTCAAAGTGCTGGGATTACAGGCGTGAGCCACTGTGCCCAGCCCATAGTTATGTTTCTTTTTTAAACTTGCTTGTGTGAGGCAACTGACGTGGTTGGCCATGGGTTCGAATGGTTAAACACATCTTCGCTGTGTGTGTGGCGGACAGCCTGGGAAGTGCGGGCTCTCAGGCAGGTGGAATTGCTCCTTTCCTGGCTTTCCAGCTGCATTGGCTGAAAAAGTGCAGCTCCTGGTCTGGAAGCAGAACCTGCTGGGGGTGTTCTTGGGTCTGTTCTGGAAGCTGCCCTGTGTCCTCCTCTGCACCTGGTCTGGCTGAGTTCACCACGGCCCTTTAAGGCTCAGGGCCTGGCCCAGGTTGGGAGAGGGTGAGTGGCAGGAAAGCTAAGGACCTCCATGAAGTCGAAGTCCGGGGTGGAGAGTGAGAGGAGGGGCGGCCCAGCTCCAGTGGCCAGCTAGGCCAGGCTCACCCCACACTAACGAGCAGAGGGAATGGTTTGCCTGGATGCCCCTTGTCCCTCCCTTGTCCCTCCTTTTGCAGCCCGGGAATGACTGGGGGCCGGACACACACCCTTACCTGGGCTGTGCTGAGCCCTGGCCCTGGTTGTACCTGTCAGATTTCTTGCTGGTCAGTGTCAGAGCTGGTTGGCAGATGTCTTGACTAGAACCCACAGCAGCCTCTTTTTTACCCCCCAGGCTCTGTTGGAAGCCCTTTGCCTGTTAGTTCATTCAGTGTCACCACAGCCTCTCAGCAGTTCCAGCCTGGACCTCACTGGATGAGGGGCTGGCCTAGATCTTTTTTAATTTTTTGAGACAGAGTCTTGCTCTTGTTGCCCAGGCTGCAGTGCAATGGTGCGATCTCGGCTCACTGCAGCCTCCACCTCCCGGATTCAAGCGTTCAAGTGATTCTCCTGCCTCAGGCCGCCCCTGCCCCCCGCCCCGCTGAGTAGCTGGGATTACAGACGTGTGCCACCACACCCAGCTAATTTTTGTATTTTTAGTAGAGACGGGGGTTTCACCATGTTGGCCAGGCTGGTCTCGAACTTCTGACTGCAAGTGATCTACCCGCCTTGGCCTCCCAAAGTGTTGAGATTACAGGCGTGAGCCACTGCCCCCAGCCTGACCTAGATCTTCTAGATCTTCTAAGTTAGAAATTCCCAGAAGTGGGCGGTCACGCACCCAGACCTGCCACAGGAGCCCACCTGCCCTCCTCCCTGAAGTCAGGGCTCTGGGAACCCTTCCCTTGGCTGTGCCCTGTGGGACACTGTCCAACCTCAAGTAGGACCGAAGACCCCTGGGCTCTAGTTCTGGGGTCACCAACTTGCTATTGCCCTTTGTAGTTACCTCCCCATGACTCCCATGGCACTGGCTGCAGGAGCTGGGCTGGGAGGGGCCAGTTGCCAGACCCTGTGGACACCCCTCATCTGGGCCTGCCCAGGGTCATGGGAATGAGGGTGTGGGGTGAGGGTCTGTCCTCACCAAGGCTGGCGTTTGAGTTCACCTCTTTGCTCTGCGCGGTGACTTAGCAAGCCCTGGACTGGCTTCTGATGTACGGGAAGGGCTGGAGCCTTTCAGAGCTCAGCGTTTTGTGTGAAAGCCAGGTGTGTGTGTGTCTGAGCAACTGAGTGTGGAAATGGGAGGGTGTAAGCCTATGTGTGTGTGTGCGCGCATGCCTGTGAGCAGGTATTCATATGTGTGTGCATGTGAGTGTGCACGTGATTGTGCACGTGTATGTGCCTGTGTGAGTATGTGCGAGGGAGGGTCTGCATCTGAACCAGGCCATGTGCAAGTATGGGGTACCAGCAGGCGGGGATGCGGTGGAATTTATGGCCCAAGTATTTTGAGTCCCTGAGGTCAGGCCAGGGCAGTTTCGTGCCCCTACCACCTGAGAAGTGCTCCCGGCCTCCCAGGGGCGCCACGCTGGGCAGCCGCTCATCACCAGAGCCCCTCTCATGCCCTTGCTGCACTTTGAGTTGCCTGGCCACCTGCAGCTGCCCGGGAGCCAGCTGACCCCCGGGGCACCCTCTGTTCCACCTGGTGAACGGTCGCCCTCTCAGCCCTCTCCCTCTGCACTGTGGCTCCAGGAGCTGTGGGGTTACTGACCTTTCTGGAAGGGTCGGCTGGTGTAGCAGACTCTCTGGCTAGGAGGGGGCATCCGCAGTGGTGGGAGAGGCTGAAGATAGCAGCCTGCTGGGAGCCATCACCTGAAGCAGGCCCGCAGTTGCTCACCAGCGGCTGCCATGGCCATCATGTTGCTGGGACCTGCGCTCCTCTGTCTTCGCCTTCCCTCCCAGCCTGGGTCGCTGCAGCTCCCTCACCTCCCAACCAGGCATCCACCTGCATTTATGAGCCCTTGTGCCTCAGTCCTGCTCCCCACGCAGCGGGCATAGCCCAGTGTCTGGCCCTTTCAGTGAATGGGAGGAGATGGTTAAGTGAATAGTATTTGAGAGGGATGCATGTGTGGGAAGAAAGCAGTGCCTGGGGGCTGTGATGAGGGGCTTCCGTCAGAGCTCCAGTGCTGGGAAGGCTTCTTGGTGACTTTTCAGCCGAGACTGGAAGCAGATGAGGCTGAGAACCGTGTGGCTGTGTGGGGAAGCACGGTCCGGCAGAGGGAATAGCCAGTGCGAAGGCCCTGGGGTAGTTTGGAGCTGGGCCTGTTTGAGGGACTGTAGCAGAATGTAGGGGGAATGGGGCCCAAGGTGTGGGGAGAGGATGCATCAGGTCTTGAGCGGAGGAGGCACCAGGTCTGACTCATGCTTGAGGGCATCCCCCCAGTGGCTGGAGGGAGAGTGAGCCATGGGGTGGGCAGGGTGGTGGCAGGAGCCCTGTCCACGGTTGTTACCAGGATCCTGACATCAGCGGGGACCCCTCACTTTTGAAGGTGAGGAGTGACGAGATTCGGGATCTGTTCTGAAGGTAAAGCCAGCTGGATTTGCTGGCATTCTGCATGTGGGTTCGATAGAAAGATGATCAAGGATGGCCCGGTGCTGCTCTGTGCCTTGGTGTCCCTCTGTGCCTTGGTGTCCCTGTCTATACAGAGGCGTGACCATGCTGCATGTCATGTGGAAAACACCAAGAACAGTTTGCGGGTTCAACAAGCGTTCACTGTCGTGATAGTGGAAATGCCCTTCCCTCACCACCAGAAGTACAGTCTCCGTGCCCACGCAGTTTCTTCTTTTCACTTCCTCATGGCTTTTACCATGTTGGTTGGGAGGTGCTTGGTGCTGGGTTGAGAGGTGATCAGTTGGGAGGTGCTAGGTGCTCTGTTGGGAGGAGCATGTTGCTCATTGGGAGGTGCTAGGTGCTCGGTTGGGAGGTAACTGGTACTTCGTTGGGAGGTGCTTGGCACTTGGTTAGGAGTAGTTGGTGTCCAGTTGACAGGTGCTAGGTGCTTGGTTGGGAGGTATTTGATTGGGAGGTGCTTGGTGCTTGGTTGGGAGGTATTTGGTTGTGAGGTGCTTGGCGCTTGGTTGGGAGATTCGAGGCCCTTGGTTGGGAGCAGTCGTCCTTGTGCTCAGATCTGGGCTGGCTTTGCCTGCACCATCTCTGGGAGCCGACCATCCCTGTTTGGCTCTGGCTTTTCTTAACTATTTGAAATGGTTTCTTTCCCTTCTTGCCTCTGAATTCTCTCCCAGAAGCCTTCCCCAGGATGACACCTGTGGCTGTTCACTCCCACCCCGGCCCCTGGGGCAAAGTTGACCTTGGTGTTGATTGCTGGCCCTCTCCCCACACCCTGTCCTTTGCCTGATGAATGAGAGAGTGAAAACAGTGGGATACAGGCTCCCATTCATCAGATGCAATGATGCTGATGACCCAGCCCTGTCCTGCCTCTCCTTAGGCTTCATGTTGCCGGGGAGGGAGAGGACTCCAGCCTGTCACAGCACCTATGGGCAGCACCCACTGCGTGCCAAATACTGGTTTGAATAGTGATCCTCAGGCATAAGTGTGGGTGCTGAGTCTCGGGGCAGGACTGTTGTCCTGAGAGTGGGGACAGAGGAGGGGCAGGTTTTGTCCACCATCCTGGCCAAGGGTACAAGGCTGCAAGGAGCATCTTGGCCTTCCTCCTGGCCCTGCTGGAGCCCTCATCATCTCCTGTGCCCTCCCGCAGTGCTGTCCTGCACCAGGGTCCTTCCTCAGAGGAGGGGTCCCTGCCCCGGCCATCAACAGGAAGGGTCTCTGGGTCCGAGCTTCCACCTCAGTGTGCATGTGACCATTTTCTTGACCAAGAGCCCCAAAGCCAGGAGGGCCCCTCTGAGACTCCACTGGATTGCGGTTTCAGCAACGCAGGTGGCCCCACGCAGACGTCCAGGCAGGGTTGGGGGAAGCCACGTCCCTCCCAGCTCCAGGGTGCTCACGTGGGTGGCAGACTGGGCTCTGGGGATGACCCTCTGGTCCCTGAGAAAGACACTGGCCCAGCATGGGAGGAGGCCCCAACGAGGGGCTGCAGTGGCCCCTGGGTCTCAAATTAAAGCCAGGGTGAAACCCAACCCCCTCTTTAAAATGCAAAATGGCCCTTCCCTAAAATAACACAACCACAACCGCAGCTGGCTCTGCTGGAAGGCTATGCTGCAGCCCTTTTCTTCGGAAGTTGATTTTCCTCCGTGGAATTCGGCTGGGCTTGTGGTAGCGTTTGAGACTTTGCAAGAGCACATCCACGCCAGCCAGTCTCTGGTCACCGACTGGCTTGCAAATTCCCCATTTAAGGAAACCAGCGGCCTCTGTTATGAAACTCGGTAAAGGAATGTGAATTATGCTCCACGCGGAGGCCCTGCTCCTGCACGTTTTCCAGCCTTTTCCATGAGCCACAGTGGAGCGTTTTGGGGAGGCCTGTGTGGATCCCCCCCACTCCAGACTGATGCCCCCGATACCTTCTCAGGAGGTGGTAGGGGGTCTGGGCTCTGCCCAGGCTCCTAGGGGTGGGGGACATGCAGGTAAAGCAAGGCATCTGCCCCGGGCATGTGGGAGCCTTCACTGGGCTGGCTGCCAGGAAAAGTTCACCCACACCCGAGCTTTGCTGGTGAAGGGTGAGTCATATGAGGCTGGGCTCTGGCCCTCAGCAGACACACGATGTGTTCCCAGAGCTGCCGCTCAGTGCCTGTAACCTGGGACAGGCCAGCCTTCCGGGGCCTCAGTTTTCTCATCACTCTAATGGGAATAGCAATTCCCACCTTCCCTGTGTCGGTTGGGTTCTCACTAGATGCACAGGAGACGGCTGCTTGAAGGGTCTGTTTGGAGAGCTGTTCCATGTGATGCCCCTCTTCTCCTGTCCCCACGGGGTGAGGGGAGCAGGGCTTGGTGATAGCAGCTGGGCCTGGTTGGCCTCTGCAGGGAAGAGGGTGCGTTTGGTTTGAGACTCCTGTGCCCTCGTTCTTGTTGATCTTGTCACAGCCCCTCTGGAAGGTGGAGATGGTACTCGATTGGGAATGACATTACTCTGGGAAGCATGGCCCCTCGGTGCACCTGAGGCTCCCAAGGCCGCAGAGCACCATGGTTGGGGAGGAGGCAGCTGCCCATCTGTCATTTCCCTCTTCTGCTGGATGGAGACCCCTGGAAGGTAAATCGAGGCTTGTTCTCCCTGTGTCCTGGGGTCACTCTCATGCCCGGCTCAGGCGAGCTGCCTGTTTCTAAATCAGTTGCTATGGCCGAGGGGAAGGGGGTTTGCCACCCACCCCAGGAAGAAGGGGGTGAGGGAATCAGCACCATTTTACATGGACCAAGAGTGGGAGGAGGCTCCTCAGAGGACATTCTGGGCATTGTCCCCTTTCTCTGCTGAGAAGAGTCGACAAAATGCAATAGGTCTGCCAGCCCTTGTGTCCCGTTGCTGGGATGGGAACTGAGTCCTCCAAGCTGGTGTGGTTCCCCTCTGGTTGCTGAGAGCCACGCCCAGCCTCTGGGCACACAGCCTGTGGTCACCTTCAAATGGGGCATACTGGGCACTGGCCGGGGTGGGACCTGCCATCCTAGACCTGGTGTCAGGCACATCGTCTCTGCTTACTTTGTCTTGGTTCATTGGCCAGAGATCAAGTAAGGGCGCCCTGAGGATGTGGTTGTTTCTGGTGGACGGGTGATGCTTGTCTCTTTGGAGCATGGAGAAGCAAAGCCACATCGCCCATAGACCTAAGCAGGAATGGCTGCTGGTTCAGGGTCCATCCCACACTTGGGTTTTATTCTTTTTTTTTGTGACAGGGTCTCACTCTGTCATCCAGGCTGGAGCACAGTGGTGCAGTCCCAGCTCACTGCAGCCTTGACCTCCCAGGGCTCCAGGGATCCTCCCACGTCAGCCTTCTGAGGAGCTGGGACTACAAGTGTGTGCCACCATGCCCAGCTAACTTTTATTTTTATTTTTTGCAGAGACGGGATTTTGCCATGTTGCCCAGGATGGCACTTGAGTGACCCACCCGCCTTAGCCTCCCAGAGTACTGGAATTAGAGGCACGAGCCGCTGTTCCTGGGCATGTTTTATTGTTTTTAAATAGACTTAATTTTTTCAAACAGTTTTAGGTTCACAGCGATATTCAGCAGAAAGTACCAAGTTCCTGCACATCCCTGTCCCCACACCTGCACAGCCTCCCCAACTGTCAGCCTCCTATGTAGGGTGGTACGTTTGTTACAGCTGAGGAAAGCTGGCTGCTGCACCATCTCCCAGAATCCACGTTTACATGGGGGTTCGCCTTTGGCTTGTACATTCTGTGGGTTTAGACAGATGAGTGAGGACGTGCACCCACCTTTCTACATCACACAGAATAGTTCCACTGCCCTGATTTTCTGTGCTCTGTCCACTGATCCCTCTCCTCCAGCCCACCCTCTCTCTGGCCACCGCTGCCGCTGATACTGATGCTTGACTGTGTATATTTGCTTTTTTTTTTTTTTTTTTTTTTTTTTAATAGAGACAGAGTCTTGCTGTGTCGCCCAGAATGGAGTGCAATGGCAAAATCTTGGCTCGCTGCAACATCTGCCTCTTGGGTTCTAGCAGTTCTTCTGCCTCAGCCTCCCAAATAGCTGGGATTACAGGCACGTGCCACCATGCCCGGCTAATTTTTGTATTTTTAGTAGAGATGGGGTTTCACCATGTTGGCCAGCCTGATCTTGAACTCCTGGCCTCAAGCGATCCACATACCTCGGCCTCCCAAAGTGCTGGGATTACAAGCATAAGCCACCATGCCCAGCCTGTATGTTCACTTTTTCCAGAATGTTGTAGAGTTGGACTCATACAGTATGTAGCCTTTTCACATTGGTTTCTTTCACCTTCTCATATGCATTTAAGTTTCCTCCATGTCTTTTCATGGCTTGATAGCTCATTTATTTTTAGCACTAAATAATATTCCATCCTGCATGTTTTGAATTGCCTGTTAGAGGTTCATTTACAGCATTTTCATGGTAGTAAAAAAAAAAAAAAAATCAGAAATAAGCCGCAGTTATGTAAAGAACTCATAGCACAGTACACTATGCAATCATCAAAAGAACAAGGAATCTCTCTATCATAAGAAGGGAAGGTGCCCAGAATTTACTGTTAACTGAGAGCAAGTCGGATATGGTATATTTGGATTGCCCAACATAAGGCAGTCACACCTGAGACCCCACCTGTTGGTTAATTCTGATGGGTGAGATTTGAGGGCAGCTTCACTGTCTGTTGTTTCATGTCTGCGTCTGTAGACAGAAACAAAATACAGACCTGTGTTAGCTGCTTCTCCTCTTGCTCTGCCCCGTCACAGGTACATGTACTGGACAGATTGGGGTGAGATGCCCCGGATCGAGCGGGCGGGGATGGACGGCAGCACCCGGAATATCATTGTGGACTCAGACATTTACTGGCCCAATGGGCTGACCATCGACCTGGAGGAGCAGAAGCTCTACTGGGCTGACGCCAAGCTCAGCTTCATCCACCGCGCCAACCTGGATGGCTCGTTCCGGTAGGTACCTGCCCAGTCCCAGGGCACCCCCTTCCACTTTGCCCCCAGCTGTCCCCAGGGCTTTTGAAGACGTTCCTTCTTAACTCAGGCCTATAGACTTATCTCTGAAACTCTGCCGACCTGAGGAATGCCGGACTTCTCAGAACCCGGAACAGCTTCAGGGTCCGGGCAGCACTTGCCCCCAGCACCTGAATATTTCTTTCTTTTTTTTTTTTTTTGAGACACAGTCTCGCTCTGTTGCCCAGGCTGGAGTGCAGTGGCGCGATCTCAGCTCACTGCAACCTCCGCTTCCCAGGTTCAAGCAGTTCTCCTGCCTCAGCCTCCTGAGTAGCTGGGATTACAGGTGTGCGCCACCATGTCTGCCTAATTTTTGTATTTTTAGTAGAGTCAGGGTTTCACCATGTTGGTCAGGCTGGTCTCGAACTCCTGACCTTGTAATCCACCTCAGCCTCCCAAAGTGCTGGGATTACAGGTGTGAGCCACCGACCTGTACCTGAATATTTCTGTAGCAAATGTGGCATGTTTATTCTAAGTAGGGCAGAAAAGACTTATCTGTAGCCCACACCCATGCACAGTTGGTTTTTCTTTTTAATTTTTTTTTTTTTTTTTTGAGACAGAGTCTCACTCTTTCACCCAGGCTGGAGTACAGTGGCACAGTCTCAGCTCACTGCAGCCTCCACCTCCCAGGCTCAAGCAATCCTCCTGCCTCAGCCTCCCGAGTAGCTGGGACTACAGGAGTGCACCACCACACCTGGCTAGTTTTTGTATTTTTGGTAGGGATGGGGTCTCACATGTTGCTCAGGCTGGTCTCAAACTCCTAAGCTTAAGCAGTCCTCCCCCTGGGCTCCCAGAGTGCTGGGATTACAGGTGTGAGCCACTGCACCAGGCCCATGAACCAAATGAGGTTTTATCATCAAGTAAGCAACAGAAGCTTTCCATCTGCAGAGTGTTTTGGATTTTGGAACTGGGGGAGGGCACTCGTGGCCTGGCAGGGTTGTGAACAGTAACCCTGTCACATGCACTTCTCCCACCCTGGCCCCACCCCAGCTCCGGCATCCTGAGGGCAGTGGCGACAGAAGCTGTCTCAGTTACTGCTACATTCCCCAGTCTGACCAGGGAGCCTTCCATGTAGTAGGTGCTCAATAAAAAGGGCCGAATGAATGAGCAGGAAGGGTTTTCACCTTGTTGGGTAATTGCTTTTAGAGCCTCTGGTTACCATAGCTTCACAGCCTGCTACTTAATTATGCCTTAGAGAACAACCCTCCATGGACAGGTGAGGGCAGTTTAGCAGTTTAGTCACTGACCAAGTACTGCCTGCTGCTGGCTCTGTGCCAGGTCTCAGGGATTCTCCTGGGACGGCAGATTCCATTCCAGCACTAGTGGAACTCCTGGCCCAGGAGCGGGGGTGGGGGTGGCTGGTAACAAAGCAAGACCCCTTATCTGTGACTGTGGCTGGGACAAGGGCTGAGGTGGGGGGAGGGGCCAGTGTGGCTGGTGTCAATGCAGAGGGCAACAGTGACTGCATGGGAGGACTCAGTGGCTGGATTTCTACAAACACAGGCCAGCGCCCACATAAACAGACTGGAGGGCATGGGCAGCTTTGCTGCACGCTTGCCAGGCCTCATGTGTTAGTTAGCCATTGCTGCGTAACAAAACAGTCCACAACTTAGCAGCCTGAAACAGCAAACAGGTTTTTTCAGCAGTGAGGAGTGGATTAGCTGGGTGGTTCTGGCTCAGGGTGTGACTTGAGGTTACACTTAAGCTCCTGGCTGGGGCCTCAGTCTTCTGAAGGTTTGAGCAAAGCCGGGAGATCTGCTTCCAAGCTCATCCTCATGTCAAAAGGCCTCTGTGTCTCCTGATGCTCTTATGCTGAGCCACACATCTCTTTTGGGGTGGTTTGAAAATACCCGTTATCCCTGGAAGTGCAGTCCGACTGGGTCTGGTTTGAGATTTGGGAATGTGGCCACCCTGTAGACTGTGGTTCTTGGGAGCTGAGTGGTCTTACAGTTGTGAAGCATGGATTAGAGGATATAGAAAGGCTGCAGCTGAGAGTGCCCTGGTCAAAGGACAGTGCCAGGGGACAGTGAGGGTGATGGCTCGTGCTAACGGTGGCGGTGGCGGTGGCGGCGGCGGCGGTGAACACTTCCGTAGCACTTACTGTTTTTCAGTCCATTTAATGCTCACACCTACTCTATGAAGTGTTTGCTGTTATGTTTTATTTTTATTTATATTTTTATTGTTTGAGGCAGGGTCTCGCTTTGTCACCCAGGCTGAGGTGCACTGGTGTGATCATGGTTCACTGTAGCCTCGACCTCTTTTTGTTTGTTTGTTTGTTGTTGTTTTTGAGCTGGAGTCTTGCTCTGTCCCCCAGGCTGGAGTACAGTGGCAGGATCTCAGCTCACTGCAACCTCTGCCTCCTGGGTTCCAGTGATTCTCCTGCCTCAGCCTCCCAAGTAGCTGGGATTACAGGTGCCTGCCACCACACCCAGCAAATTTTTGTATTTTTTAAATCGAGATGGGGTTTTACCATGTTGGCCAGGCTGGTCTTGAACTCCTCACCTCAAGTGATTTGCCCACCTCAGCCTCCCAAAGTGCTGCGATTACAGGTGTGAACCACTGCGCCCAGCCCCAGCCTTGACTTCTTGGGCTCAAGTGGTCCTCCCACCCCAGTCTCCCAAGTAGCTGAGACCACAGGCACACACCACGATGTCTGGCTAATTTTTTTTGGTATTTGTTTGTAGAGACGGGGTTTCACCGTGTTGCCCAGGCTGGTCTCAAACTCCTGAGCTTAAGCCATGCATCCACTTTAGCCTCTCAAAGCACTGGGGTTACAGGTGCGAGTCACTGTGCCTGGCCTGTGTTTGCTATTATGATCCCCTGTGCACAGAGAGGCACGTGAATTTGGCCAAAGCCACACAGCTAGTTACAGCCAGGGTTGGAACCTAGGGTCTGTAGCCCCAGAGTCCGTTCTCCTACCTGCCTCCCCTCGGGATTCTTCTGCCTCTGCAGCGCCATCACTTTTCATGGATGTACCCAGGCTATTCACATGGAAGCATCATGTGTAGGGGGATGAGCTCTGGAGCCATACAGACCTGTGCAGGCCCCCTTATCTGTGACTGTGGCTGGGGCAAGGGCCAAGGCTGACCTTCCCTCAGTGCTTCTGGCTGAGACAGAGCGTGGCCCAGGGAGCAACCGGGAGTGATGGGCCTCTGGCTTCCCTCATCAAAAAATGGCAACATGGCTGGATACGATGGCTCATGCCTATAATCCTAGTGCTTTGGAAGGCTGAGGTGAGAGGATCATTTGAAGCCAGGAGTTCTAGACCAGCCTGGCAACAAAGCAAGACCCCATCTACTGAAAATAAAAATTAGGCCAGGTGCGGGCTCACGCCTTTAATCCCAGCACTTTGGGAGGCTGAGGTGGGTGGATCACCTGAGGTCAGGAGTTCAAGATCAGCCTGGCCAACATGGCAAAACCCCATCTCTACTAAAAATATAAAAATTAGCTGGGTGTGGTGGCAGGCACCTGTAATCCCAGGTGCTTGTGAGGCTGAAGCAGTAGAATTGCTTGAACACGGGAGGTGAAGGTTGCGGTGAGCCAAGATCCCACCATTGCACTCCAGCCTGGGTGACAGGAGCAAAACTTCATCTCAAAATAAAATTAAATAAAATTGAACAGTTAAAAATAAAAATAAAAAATTAGCTGGCTGTGGTGGTGCACAACTGTGTTCCCAGCTACTCAGCAGGCTGAGGCAAGAGGATCGCTTGAGCTTAGGAGGTCGAGGCTGCAGTGAGCCGTGATCGTGCCACTGCACTCCAGCCTGGGCAACAGAGCAAGATCCTGTCCAGAAAACAAACCAAAAAAAAAGGTGACATTGTGGGAAACAGTTTGGTGATTTCTTAGGGTGTAAATATTGATTTACATATGACCTGTCTCTACTAAAAATACAAAAATCAGCTGGTTGTGGTGGTGGGCATCTGTAATCTCAGCTACTCAGGAGGCTGAGGCAGGAGAATTGCTTGAATCTGGGAGGTGGAGGTTGCAGTGAGCCGAGATCGTATCACTGCACTCCAGCCTGGGCGACAGACCAAGCAAGACTCCATCTCAAAAAGAAAGAAAGAAAGGAAGAACGTAAATGGGTCAGCAGGAATGACTGTCAGGGGACCCTCCTGATAGCTCCCCCACCCCACCTCCCTGACTGCAGGCAGAAGGTGGTGGAGGGCAGCCTGACGCACCCCTTCGCCCTGACGCTCTCCGGGGACACTCTGTACTGGACAGACTGGCAGACCCGCTCCATCCATGCCTGCAACAAGCGCACTGGGGGGAAGAGGAAGGAGATCCTGAGCGCCCTCTACTCACCCATGGACATCCAGGTGCTGAGCCAGGAGCGGCAGCCTTTCTGTGAGTGCTGGCTGCGGCATGGAGGCGTCGGGGGTTGGTGGGTAGAGTAGGGGGCAGGTGTTCCCTCCCTGCAGAAGCCCATGCTCTGGGGGGTCCCCCTCTAAAGGGGACTTTGCTGCAGTGAAGGAAGGTATGTGCAGAGTGCGTGGCTGGCTAGGGGGGTGAGGGTCTGCAGAGGGCCCCTCCTCTGCAGAGCTTGTGGGGGCTATTCCAGGCTCAGCAGTGGCAAGGGGATTCCCAAGGGAGGCTATCTCATTTTCAAGGCCCAGAAGTTGCATATATTCGTGTGTGTGTGCGCGTGTGCGCACACACACATGCATATTAAAAGTATATATATATATGTGGCCGGGCACAGTGGCTCACGCTAATAATTCCAGCACTTTGGGAGGCTGAGGCAGGCGGATCATGAGGTTAGGAGTTCCAGACCAACCTGACCAACACGGAGAAACCGTGTCTCTACTAAAAATACAAAAAAAAAAAAAAAAATTAGCTGGGCGTGGTGGCAGGCGCCTGTAATCACAGATACTCAGGAAGCGGAGGTTGCAGTGAGTCGAGATCACAACATTGCACTCCAGCTTGGGTGACAGAGGGAGACTCTGTCTCAAAAAAATATATATATATATTTTTTATATATGTGTGTGTGTGTGTGTGTGTGTGTGTGTGTGTATATATGTATATGTATGTGCATTTTTAATAGAGACGAGATCTTGCCACATTGCCCAGCCTGGTCTCAAACTCTTGGGCTCCAGTGATCCTCACACCTTGACCTCCTAAAGTGCTGGGTCACACGTGTGAGCCACCATGCTTGGCCCTGCGAGTTGCATATTTATCAATGAATAACCAGCTCAAAGTCAGCAGTTCTCAGCCTAGGGGCTACACAGGGTTATGACAGAGACCCCGATGGTGAAATGTACCAGCTTCTGTGACAGTGGGGCTGCGGCTCTGGGGACAGTTACCCACCCCTACAGGGACCAGGGATGGAGATTTCTAGCTAAGCCATTATAGGAGGTTTGGACTTTGAATTTAAAGGTGGATCCCAGGGGTGGCAGCTGTTCCCAGAGCAGGACCCTGGAGGGTAGGGCTCTCTGCAGCTGTTTCCTGGTGAGAAAGTCATGATCACAAAACCCATCTACACTTGGGGCAGTGTAAGGGAAGGAGAGGTTCATTTTGGTGAGTTTGTTGTTCCAGTTAACTCAATATTTTGGGGCTGCTACACCCCAGCTTTTTCCTGGGAGATGCTGGAAGCAGTTACTGAGTTCTGTTCAATTGCTGTTGGTCGTAGAAGGGATTGGGAGAGTGACAAGCTTGGCCCTCCTGGCAAGAAGGACTGTTCCTGTGGAAGCTGCCAGGTCCACACCTGGCACAAAGACAAGACAAGCCTTTTGCCTAGGAGCCCAGCATCCTTGGGTTCCCGTCACTACCACGCAGGCAGGTCCTCACCTCTGCCGTTGGAGTGTGGGGGCAGGCTTTGCAGAGGGGTGTCCTTTTGGGGACCCAAGGAACTGGGGAAGGTTTTCTAGTCATAGGAGCTTGGTGGGAGGGAGCAGGTGGGGAGGATGCTACTCGATGGGCAGGTCACATCTGGGTGTGAGGGTGGTCAGGAAGGCCACAGCTGGTTTTTGGGAGATTGCAGGCCATCTGGCCAGGCTGAGGGCCTGACGTGGAGGGACCAGGGATGAGGCAGGTGGAGCAGTGCCTGCAGGGAGGTCCCTGATGCCACCTGAGGCTGGGGAGAGGGATACACTGGGTCTGTCACGGGGGACGGGGAGGCAGGGCGCGACTCATTCAGAAACAAGTGATGATCCTCTTCTGGAACCTTCTCTCACTCTATCCTGGTTTTCCCAGTCCACACTCGCTGCGAGGAGGACAATGGTGGCTGCTCCCACCTGTGCCTGCTGTCCCCAGTGGAGCCTTTCTACACGTGCGCCTGCCCCACGGGCGTGCAGCTGCAGGACAACGGCAGAACGTGCAAGGCAGGTGAGGTAGCGGGACGGGGGCGGACGGGGGTGGGCGGGCGGGCAGGCAGGCAGGTGGGGCCTCCTTGCTCCCACTGCTGTCTGAGTACATGGGCTGCAGCCATCGGGGGTGCCCCAGAAGAAGCATCTGTGAACCCTTTCAAAATGATTCCCTGGCGGGTGTGGTGATTCAAGTCTGTGGTCCCAGCTCCTCGGGAAGCTGAGTTGGGAGGCTCACTCGAGCCCAGGAGGTCAATCCCGTTTTCGTTTTTATTTGCCCCAGATATTTTCCTACTTTTTTACTCTCCGCTTGGTGTCGGGCACTGGGCGCTTCCCGGGGCTGTTGCAGTGAGGCAGAGCTCTTCTCCTCTGCGGCACCGGCTGAGGATCTTTCTTTCCAGGTGTCAGGTTTGGGGTGGGCCCGTTGGGAAATCACACATGTTCAGGATGCAGCTCACCTTCAGGGATGCTCCAGGGCCTGGGGTAGCCGGTCTGGGGCCTTGTGAGAGAGGGGGTAACAAGAGATGTCAGAAAGCACCATCCCTGGGACCAGTCCTCCCCGTTTATGTAGGTTGCAGAAGGTGTGGGGGTCAGGGCCTGCTCCCTGTGCCTGTGTCCCACTCCCAGAGATGAAAGTGAGGGCAGGGGCTTCCAGGTGGGCTGGCTTCCAACTCAGGGACAGTCCTAAGGGGCAGAGTCTTGGTTTGGGGCCCCTAGGTGGACTCCCCTGGCGTCCAGTGGGTGGAGAAACCTCCTCCCTACTCCCACTGCTGTCTCAGCACACGGCGGGGTCCTGACTCTGGGACAGCTTCCTGGTCCCTCTGCTCCCCATGGCTATGGTCTGTATTTGTGTTCAGTAGCCAGGGAGTGTGTGTGGTCATGGTGTCCGTGTCTGGTGGGTCTTTTCTCTTCTCCCTGGCAGGGGTCGTGCCTTTGGTGAGGACTTTCCAGGTTCGTGTTTGTCTTTCTCTTTCTGAGAGCAGAGCATCTTTCATGAAGATGTGGCTGTTTCATCGAAGGGTCTGTCCACTGTGCCGGCTACTGCAGGGGATGGCTGGAGAGTCTCTCCCACCAAGGTCTTGTTTTCCCAAGTAGGGAGAGGGGAAACTTGAGAAATGGGGACTTGGGCGGCCTAGTCCTCATGGCTCTGGACCGCACCCCATTCATTCATTCATTCGTCTGTCCATTTACTTGTTCAGCAGGCATTGGTCGAGCACTTGCGTGCTGGCATTGCTCCGAGGCCCTGGGGACCCCACGGTACAGACAGAATCCCTGGTCCCTGACGCTCGTGCTCTGGGGCTGGGTGGGTAGGGGGAGACAGCACAAGGGAGTCCACAAGGGAGTCAGTGCATTAGAAAGGGTGCTTGTCGCCGGGTGCGGTGACTCATGTGTCATCACAGCACTTTGGGAGGCCGAGGCGGGTGGATCACAAGGTCAAGAGATCAAGACCATCCTGGCCAACATGGAGAAACCCCGTCTCTACTTAAAATACAAAAATTAGCTGGGCTGTGGTGGCATCTACCTGTAATCCCAGCTACTTGGGAGACTGAGGCAGGAGAGTCGCTTGAACCCGGGAGGCGGAAGTTGCAGTGAGCCAAGATTACGCCACTGTACTCCAGCCTGGCGACAGAGGGAGACTCCGTCTCAAAAAAAAAAAAAAAAGAGCAAGTGTCCTGGACACTGGCTTCTCCATCACCTCTGGGGCCCCTCGCTGTTTACTGTGCACCTCAGCCTCAAAGGCAATGTTGAGAGAGAAACTGGACCCAGGGAAAGAGTCCAGATGAGCTGCCTTGTGAGTGACCTGGTGACAGCAGGTGTTTGGACCAAGCAGGTTAAGGGTGGATTAAGACCCTTGAGGGGAAGGAGTGACTTGACCAGTGTTGGAAATAGATGCTCGGTGCCGCAAAGAAAAATCAGCACTGAGACAAACGATCTCTCAGCAACACAATTTTTACTTCCTGGGCTGCAGGAAGGGTGCCCTCACTAGCCATCTTGCCACGAGAGTACAACAAACAAAGGAAAGCAGACATTTATTTCTTACACTTTTGGGGTCATCCTTACTGCTGTTTCTGAGCTCTGTTGGGTGGAGCCAGACCTCACAATCTAAACTGAAACCCGATTGGCTAATAACTTGAAAGTTTTCTATACAGGTAAAAGCAATGGAGAGCAAAAAAAAAGGGAAAACAGATGTGTTGCTGAAAAATCCTTTGTCTCAGTGCTGATTTTTCTCTGTGGCACTGAGCGTCTATTTCCAGCAATGAGGTTGGATGAGCCCCTGGTTTACAGAGGTTGAGGGCAAGTCACCGGTCTGGGGTGGCTCACAGCAGGTGGCATAGTAGGTTCTAGTGGATGAGGCCTGGCTCCCAGCGACATGAATGTGCTGCTGCTCCATTCCTGGGTCCTGGTGGGGCAAGACCCTGGTCTCCCTCACAGACTGCCCAGGACCTGCCTGCTCCCTGGAGGAGGGGTGCCTCGGCTGCTCAGCCTCAGCGGAGAAGGATGCTTGGCCTGCCGGCTGCCCGGGAACCTTGGCCTTCTCAGAGTTTGTTTTCTATCCTTTCTGTCTGTCTGTTGAGAAGAGGCTGAACTCAGTGCTGGAGCATTCTGCACTGTGTTAGTTGAAGTCCTGGTGGAAAGGGAAGGAGTGAGGACATACAGGTGCATGATGGCAGGGAGTGGCCACCACAGTCAGGCCTGGGGGAATGGAGGGGAGAGAGCATCACTGGAACATGGCACAGGTTTAAAACAGGCAGCTCCAGCCGGGCATGGTGGCTCACGCCTGTAATCCCAGCATTTTGGGAGGTCGAGGTGGGTGGATCATTTGAGGTCAGGAGTTGAAGACCAGCCTGCCCAACATGGTGAAACCCCATCTCTCCTAAAAATACAAGAATTATTCAGGCAGTGGTGTGCCTGTAATCCAAGCTACTCAGGAGACTGAGGCAGGAGAATTGCTTGAACCTGGGAGGCAGAGGTTGGGGTGAGCCAAGATTGCACCAGTGCACTCCAGCCTGGGCGACAGAGTGAGACCCTGTCTCAAAAACAAAACAAAACAAAACAAAAAACCAGGCAGCTCATCCTGGCCAATCTGAAAAAGGCGGAGCATATACATTCCCCAATATCCACAGATAATCCAGAAAATATCCTAGAAGAAAGCAGTTAATGAGATGGGCCTGGTTCCTCTGCCCCAAGGCGCACATGTGGTGGAGGCTCTGTCAGGAAGCAAGCTGGCACACAGATGGACAGTCAGGTCAGACCTGGACTGAGTGTGGGACACAGCAGCGGCTGAGCCGAAGACTCCTGTGCTGGGGACGTGGCTGCCGGAGCTGGCAGTTCAGAGGTCTCTCTCAGGAGGCCTGAGACCTGAAGGACTAAAAGAGGGAAAGGTGAGAAGGAACAGCGTGTGCGGTGGCTCTGAAGCAGGAGCATGTCAGTGTTGGGACCGACTTCACGGGGTGTGTGACCTGTGTAGTCACATGAGGTGACCTCTGTTGTTACTGACCTGAAATTCCTATCTTTTGAGTAAGGAGCTCTGTCGTGTAGCGGTCCCCACAGATTCTGTAACGGGAGCTGAAGGGAGGTCTGGAGCTGTTCTCTTACCCTCTTGGTGCGTCTGTCTCCACGTTTTATCGTCTCTTGTGTTTTTTTTGTTCCCCAGCCCTCCCTACATTTTTTCTGTTTGTGACTCTGTGTCTATACGTGCAATTGAACCATAGGCTTCCTGCTGTTTATTTCACTTTATGCATTGCAGAAGTGTTTACGATTACAGGAGGTAAGAATGTATCAAAGACATGAGTTTTAGTGCCTGAAGAACATTTTTTTTTTTTGAGATGAAGTCTTGCTCTGTCGCCTGTGCTGGAGTGCAGTGGCTCACTGCAGCCTCCACCTCCCAGGTTCAAGCGATTCTTCTGCCTCAGCTTCCCAAGAAGCTGGGATTACAGGTGTCCACCACCACTCCCAGCTAATTTTTGTATGTTTAGTAGAGATGGGGTTTCACCATGTTGGCTAGGCTGGTCTTGAACTTCTAACCTCAGGTGATCCACCTGCCTCAGTCTCCCAAAGTGCTGATATCACAGGTATAAGCCACCACACCCGGCCTAGTGCCTGAAGGATATTTTATCAAGACATGTCTTTTAGCTGTCCTCCCTCTACAGGTTGTTTCTCTTCTGAGTTTTTGCCATTTCTGAGTCTCACCGCTGTGGGTTGGGGGTGGACAGGTAAGAGCTGGCTTGGGGCCTGAGCCCTGGAGTTAGAGGGAGCAGGGCCTGGTGTCTGTTACTGCCATCGATTGGTGATGTCTGCCTAAACGCTGTGTTGCATCAGCTGGGGATGTCTGCCCTGGGAGAGCAATGGGCATGCTGGAAGCAGGTGTGGTTACAATCTCTGCTCTTGGGATATCAAAGCAAGGCTGGGTGTGGACATTTGTCGAAGGAGTGGGGATGGACACAGCCCTCCGACAGGCAGATCATGCATTCGTGCCTGTTAGGCGCCTTGCCCTGACAGGGGATCTCACACAGGGAGCTTTTGTTAAGGGTCCCTGTGTGGCTCCCTCATGCATCAGCATTCCAGGAACGGGTGTGGGTCCTGATAAAATCTAGAGTCATGGTTCAGTGAAGTTGTACAGCTGGACAAGCCTGGAGACCCCCAAATACCTTGCCCAGGCTTGCAAAGGGCCATTGCTCATCCATGGGTAGACGGAGCCGTGTGGGTGCCTGACAGGCGGTGGGCGCCCAATGTCCAGCTGCCATGTCCACCATCCATGCCCTTATCAACGTCCTTTTGTCACCATAACTGGCGCTTCAGGTGCTGTGGCTGCTGTCAGGCCTGTGAGAGCTGGGGCAGGGCCTCTGAGGGTCCAGATTTGCCCTCATTGTCCCAGAGTCCTCCCACACCTGGGGAACTGGGCTGTCACTGGGAGCCAGTAAGGGGGTATTGATTTCTTTTCCAACCAGAAGAGGCCGGGGCCATGGACTTAGGTGGAGCCCTGGGGACTGGCCACCCGAGGCTGAGCCCTTCAGAGCATTGCGCTCTTTCTGCAAATGTCACTCCTGGTCTCCATGTCAGGCCCATAGCAGCCCTGGGGAGTCCTCAGGGCTCATTTTCCTACATGGGGGTATGTTGGGGTGGGCAGGGGCAGGCCCTGTGGTGATTAGAGGAGGCTGCCTGCGCTCACAGAGGGTGGGTGGGCCACCCAGAGGAGGAGGCCCTGATGGCTCTGTGGCATGGAGCTGACACCACAGACACCTGTGGGGTTGGACCGCTGGATGAGCAGCAAGCCCTGCCCTTTCTGTTGGAAGCTTTTCCAGTCCAGAGCCGTTGGGGCCACAGGGGCTGAGCACACAGCTCCGTGCTCCGTGGAGACTCAGCCATCAGGGGTCACCTTTCCCTGGTCTTGTGGGAACTGTCTTTGCCCCCAGCCATGAGAGGCACTTTTACCCATAACTCAGTTGGAGCATGACAGGCATGCAGGGGAAGCACATTTTGTGTCATTTAGAGGCCCTGCTTGGGTGGGACTCTGGGCTGGGAAAGTCCACATGCAGCCAGGGCAGGGACTGTTTTACTCTGAGCCTGAATCTTTCCACTTCAGCTCCAGATGCTGTGTGTGGCGTGTTCAGTCAAAGGGAGAAAAAAGCTCCTTGATGAGACAGAAGTATGTAACAAGGAGTCTTGTTTTGCAAGAGGATGGAAGTGTTTTGGTTCACTTTTTTTGTAAGCATGGTTCCCCAGGCTGGCCTCGGGGCTGCCTGGAGATGAGACGGACCCCACGGGCTTTGCGGGAATTAACTGGCCAGTACTGGGCGTGGACGCTGGCTTTTCAGTCTCCCTGCCCTGGACCCTTTCGAAGCTGAAGTGTTCCGGGGGCAGTTGGTGTGGAAAGGGGGAAATATAATTTTCTAGAGGTTTTAGAGTTGAGAAGAAACCAAGATTCTCAGAAGCATTTCAAGGATTTGGCACCGACATGGCTCTCTGCAAATTTGAGATTGTTCTAGGTCTTTCCATATTTCTTAATCCAGAGGCCGAGGGGGATGGATGAGACATGGCTTTGTCCTTGAGGAGCTCAGGTTCCGGTTGGAGGACAGGCACAGCCTGACATTGAAGTTGGTGAGGCAGAGACGGACCTGTGCGTGGGGCTGGCATGGGGCGTGTGCTTCAGTCACAAAGCAGACCACGGCAGCCTAGGGCTTTGGCAGCCAAATGTCCTGCCCTCCAGGTTTTATTCCTTGCCATAAAATATCACATTAAAGGAAAATGTTTTGTTAAAAGACTACACAGCCCTGTCACCTGAGCACAGTAGCTCTCCTCCGTTCCTCCGTGGCCTTCCAGGGCGCAGGCGCCCCTGGGTGTTGTGGCTGTGCACCTGGCAGGCGGGAATTAGCTGTGTAGCGGGGCTGCTGACGGTGCTCCTCACCTCGACTGGAAATCGCCTGGAGATAGAAGCCGTTCACGCACGGGCAGCATGAAGAAAGCATGAAACTCTGTTGCTTGTTGCGGCTGACGGCACGGCTCTGAGGTCCCAGTAGGCAGAGGCCTCCTGCGGGGCACCTCGCCAGCCGGGATGTCAGAGCTGGCCGGAAGGAGTGGTGCCCGTGGAGGGCTGCCAGTGCCTGGGAGCTTTCCTCGCTGTTCTGTTGGGCAGGGGAATTCAGAGTCGGGCAGAGGAGGCCCTGGGGTCACACGGGGATCTCCTCCTGGCTGTGGGTTGGCGACGTCCAGTGTCCTGGGGGTAAAGAATAGAGGGTGTGTGGCGAGGGCTCCGGAGCTGGCCCTGGCCTGGCAGAAACACAGGTAACGGAGAAGGAGGCTGTGCTGGTGGGACTTGTGTCTGTTCTGGAGGGGGCTGGGAGTGCCGCTGAGGCAGGGAGGGTTCAGGATGGAGGACATGGCTTGGTTTGTAGCTGGGAGCCTGCCGAGGGCTGTGGCGGTGAGGAAATGCAGTGTCAGGCAAACCCAGGACTCGGAGCACCTAGTTCCACTTGCGGCTGGCTTTCTGTTTTTAATCATCATGTTGGGACCTTGAGAAAGTGACTTAACCTCTCTGATCTTCAGTTTCCCCATTGGTTAAAAGGGGAGGATTATACTCCCCACTCCATGGGGTTGGAGGAAGACTGTGCTGAGCATTGAGATGGCGCAGGCCGTCTGGGCCAGCGCCGAGAGAGCGGATCTTCCTTGGATGCTTGTAATTAGCAAGTAGCCTCCAAGGCTGGGTGCTGCCAGGAGGAGCTGGGGAGGGGTGAAGGGGCGATGGGGGAGCACGGCTCACATGGCTGGCGGGCTACCTGGGAGGACACAGAGGGGTGTGCTAGGCGCTCCAGGCGTGTGGCTCCCTTGGGGGCAGGGCCCGGCTGTGTCAGAATCACTCAGACTCATGACACATCCAGAGTCCCCGGCCCCACCCCAACCCACCCAGTCCACGGGAAGGAACAGGGTGGGGAGGTGGAGGTCAAATCTGTGAGTTCCCGGGGAAAGCCTGTGTTGTGGGAGGCAGTGCTGGCACAGCAGACACATCTCGGGGTTTGAAGCCAGAGCCTCCGGTGAGACTGAGGGTCCCTGGGACCCCCTCCTGAGTGTCTGGCCGTTTATACTTCGTGGAGTTAGAGGTGAAGACATTTCTATAATGTCTTAAATTCTGCTTTTTCCTGATTTTGAGCAAATGAAAGCCAGCTTGGGGTAGGGAGTCAGGTGCCTTCCCCAAGGAAGGGGCTGAGAGGGTGGCCACGCCAGGACCCCAGGGGATGGGAGTAGCATTCCCAGGGACACACAGGTGGTCCCCTAGAGGCAGGGATGCTTGGTTTGGGGGTCTCCACGCTGCTGGGTGCCTGCAGGGCGGCACTATTCACCTGGCTCCTGAGCTGCAGGGTGACCGCTGGCCCTGGGCTCTCTGTGTCCTGGCTCCCTCGCCCCTCCTGAAGCAGCTCCCTTGAGACAAGGCGGGTATGTCCCATGAGGAGCCGTCTGCCACCCAGCGTGGCTGGGGGCTCGGTGGGACCATGGCGGTTGCGATGCTGCTTCTCTCTGCACCTCAGGGTCACTCTCCTCCCCAGCAGTCGAGTGCAGAGCCTGGGCCTCCGGGCCTCCCCGCCCCCTCCACACAGCCCCAGGACTGAGGCAGCAGCTGGCTTCGCTTTCTACCATGTTTTTCCAATTATGTGGAGTGAGCTAAAAACAGCAGGAGTGGGGCCTTGTTTGGGAGTTGCCACCGCCATCCTCGGAAGCGGCTGTCCCTCACTGCCACCCCTCGGGCCCCATCCTCTGTGGAACGTGCCCCTGTTGCTTCAGCCCTCATCGCCCCGCATCCCTCCTGGTTGGGGGCCTTGGGGCAGTGGGCTTAGCGGCGTGCGCCATGCCACTCTGGTCACACGTGCCCAGGCCTGTGGTTCTTGGGGTCCTGTCCAGAGGGTGGCCAGGCTGTGCTCCCGGCAGTGCCCAGATGAGGCTGGGGTGCGGCTTGGGGATTTGCAGGCCACCGGCCACAGCTCCCCCAGACAGAATTTTAACAGATGTTCGTCTGTCAGGAACAGGAAACAAAAAGACGTCGGGGATGGGGTGGGGGCGGCGAGAGGAACAGAGGGGGCCACTGTCGAGCCTGACAGGCAGACTGACAGCTGGAGCCGACGGCTTTGTCCGTCTGTCTGTCCTGGCGGATTAGCCCAGGGAGCTGGGCCCGCTCAGCTCGGGGCCGAATAACGGGTGTTTGTTCCTAGAGTCGGCTGTCTTGTCACTTATCAGGGAAGTAGGTCAAAGGGGAAAAAGAAAGGAGGCCCTGTGGGGCCGAGTCTGCCTCTGCCGGTGATTGGCGTTGACTTTGCAAACAGAAGGCAGCTGCTGTTCTCAGCCATGGACCGTGAATTTTTAATAGCAAGAAAATCAGCTCGCACAGTTCAGAAAGTCGTGGAAGGAGCCTGAGCGCTCACTTTATTTTTTTAATTGAGGTATAACTTGCAGGCAGTAAAATGCACACATTGTAATGTGTACATTTGGATTAACTTTGACAGTTGCATATGTCTGTGTAACTACCACCCAGTCCAGACAGAGAACATTTCCACCACTGGGAAAGTTCCCGGTGCCCCTTTGCAGTCCTCAGCCCCCGCCCCCTCCACCGCTCTCCTGACTTCTATCACTGTGGATTAGCATTACCTGTTCCAGAACGCCATGGAAATGGAGCCACAAAGCTGTGGTCTTTTGCTTCTTCGCCTGAATCCTCACGTTCAGAGCTGATGCAAGAGGAGAGGGGCGCACCAAATCCCTAGAGAGAGCGCTGTCACCATGGGGCAGGGGCGCAGGTGGAATGGCGCCTCTGGGGTGGGCGAGCTTCCCGGGTGCCCTTTCCACAGGCTTGGAGTTAGAGCACCTAACTCCAGTGACTCCGGTCACCCCGGCCACTGGCTTTGTCCCCTGCAGCCTCTCCCGTGTCCCCCTTGTGACTGCAGCCTAAGCCCAGCTCCATCCTGACCCCAGACCAGCTCTGGAGCTCCAACAGCTTCCCTTTATTTTCAGAGGTGGGTTTTGTGCTTGCAGGGTGCTGGCCCTGTTGGGACCCCCACGTTGCCCAGAGAAAGCCCCTGTACAGCTGCAGGCACTCCTTGGTGATGGCCCAAGAATCCTTGTTTGGTTTCACTGACCATGCCCTGCACCCCCGCTCTACCTGCCCAGTTCCGTGTGCCCTGGGGTCAGTGGTAGAAGATCCTGCCCCTGGGCCCCAGGTGTGCTGAGCCGACTCCTCGGGCTGCTGCTCACCTGCGGAGAGAGACTAGAGGGCTCCAGCTCCCTTCCTGGCCTCCACTCTGTTTTTCTGCCTTTTGCCACCTATACCAATGGAAATGTACAGTTTGCTCTTCCCTGACACACATCTGAGCACGGACCTCCCTGCCCTGCTCATGCTGTGCCTGGCGCCCGGAACACCCTTCCCCTGCCTCCTGCCCCAGCACCCCTCCATCCAGATACCGCTCCTGCACCACCACTCCTCCACCCGCACCCAGCCCTCTGAGTGTGACAGGTGTACCGGGCTCTGCTCCCTCCTCCACCGGGGAGCAGGAGGGTGCTGGCTTCTTCCTCTTCCTGTGTCCCACGGGACCAGCGTCTGGGTCCAGGAAACTTGCTGGGAGAGTTCGGTGACACCTTCAGGAGTGTTTGAGAGCTGAGGTTCTTTGGTCTCCAGTGGAGACGGCAATGACTTTTTTGACTTTGTCAAGAGAAGCCCTCCATTGTCCCCTCTGTGCCACCTCTGAGGACTTGATTGAATGCAAATCAGAGCATCTGAGTTCTGCCTCAGCCCTCTACTGTGTGGCTGTGAAAGGCAGGCCTGTGTGCCTTGCTGACCTGGAAGTTTCCAAAAGACAGCATTTGGGAAAGGAGTTATAAACTGTAGAGTGCCCTGCACTTGTGTTAGGTGGGGCCGCGTGAACTGCTGATAGTCGCTGTCTTCCATCACGCAGGGCAGTGGCATTGTCACATGGTTCCATTCTAATCCATTATTTTGGCCACTGCCATGGAGGCGAGGTGGGTAACAGCAGTAATGTTTCTTGGGGGCCACTGCAGCGGTCACGGTCCTGAGTCCTGTACCTGGGCACGCCTCCTGGGAACAGTGTGAGGGGTTGTCCATGGCTGGCCCTGCTTCTTTTTTTTGAGATGGAGTCTCGCTCTGTCACCCATACTGGAGTGTAGTGGTGCCATCTTGACTCACTGCAACCTCCGCCTCCCGGGTTCAGGCAATTCTCCTGCCTCAGCCTCCCGAGTAGCTGGGACTACAGGTGTGTGCCACCACGCCTGGCTAATGTTTCATATTTTTAGTAGAGACAGGGTTTCACCATGTTAGCCAGGAGGGTCTCGATCTCCTGACCTTGTGATCCACCTGCCTGGGCCTGCCAAAGTGCTGTGATTACAGGCATGAGCCACCATGTCCGGCCGGCCCTGCCGCTTACATAGGCCTGAGGCAAGCGGTGCCGAGAGCTCACTCAGGTCCGTGGAGGAAGGGCGCAGATAGGATTTGGGCCTGGGCGTCCTGGCCCTCAAGGCTGCCTCCACAGTGTTTCCCTTACAGTGGGGTGGCCTTATGAAAGGCGCAGCCATGTCAGGCCAGAGCCAGCTTCAGGGGCCACAGATGGTGTCATCAGCAGTACGAGTAACCCCTGCTGTTCATTGAGCACCTACTGTGTGCCTGGGCTCAGAAAGGTACCCTGTGCTGGCTTTTAAAGAATCAAGTCACTTGCCTAAAGGGGGTAATGTGGCCTACATTTTCATTTAAGTCACCAACTGTTTTATACATCCACACCCTGAAATTCTTAGGTTTTAGGCAAAGATGAAAGGGCTGCCCAGGCTTCATTTGCCCAACAAAGCCATGCTTCACTTGCGAGCCTGTGTTCTCTCAACAGGTCCCCGGCGAGGGGGTGCAAGTGTTTAATACCACAGGGAGGGCCGGGCACGGTGGCTCAGGCCTGTAATACCAGCACTTTGGGAGGCCAAGGCAGGTGGATCTCCTGAGGTCAGGAGTTCGAGACCAGCCTGGCCAACATGGCGAAACCCCATCTCTACTAAAAATAAAAAAATTAGCTGGGTGTGATGGTGGGGGCCTGTAATCCCAGCTACTCTGGAGGCTGAGGCAGGAGGATCTCTTGAACCTGAGAGGCAGAGGTTGTTGTGATCCTAGATCGCGCCACTGCACCCCAGCCTGGGCGACAGAAAGACTCCGTCTTAAAAAAAAAAAAAAAAGCTAAACTGAAAAACAAATACACAGGGAGGGTCTGTGCCCTGGGGCCTGGTCACAGGCATCCCACCTTGCTGGGGGCCCCATCCCCTCGAGTCTGGTATGTGGGAAATAGGTCAAATTGCTCACTCAAGGTCATTCAGTCATAGCATGGGGCTGGGAGAGGGAGTCAGGTCTGACTGCCAAGGGAGCGGGCCTGCAGCCCATGGGACGTTACTGCCTGCCTGTGGGGGTGGCTGTGTAGCCATGGGCCTGAGGTTGTGGTGGGGCGTGGGGCAGAGGCAGACAGTGGGGGGCCATGGGGGACTGGCTGGCACCAGGGGTTGGGAGTGAAAAGACCTGGCTGCAGGTTCCTTCCCGAGGCCGGCACTGAGTTGGTCACTCTCTGGCTTCCCTGACCCCAGGCAGAGCAGCAGCTTCCCTGTTTTAGGCTAAGCTGACGGAGCCCCTGACTGCAGGCCAAGGTGCCTGTCGGCTGCTCCTGGCAGGCTACAGCGTCTCTGCGTTCGCTGGAAGGCCCTAGGCACTGTGCGAGTGACAGCAGCCGGCCTCAGGTTCCAACAGAGCCATCCTCGGGCCTAGCCATTTCCTCTGTGCCTGTGGCCCTGTGGTCACCTGGCACAGGTTCCCGGGTCAAGGTGCTGGGCTGTGGTCGCAGCATTTGCCCCACCACTTACCCCTAGGGGCAGTGGAGAAACTTAATCAATTGCTAACTAACAAAAATAACCTGGCTGCTTGCCAGCTGGGAAGCTGCTGCGGCCAGGCTGTTTGGCTTTGGGATCTGTGCAGTGGACAGCGGCCTACACTGTGACCCCCTTCACCCCAAGCGCCCCGGTCTCGGAAGGTGGCCAAAGCCCTCTGCCTCCTGTGGGGCACCTGAGAAGGCGGCCCTGGAGCTGGGAGCAGAGCTGGGGGTGGGCGTCTGGGCAGCAGAGAGAGGCCGATTCTCAGCTTTTCCTGGATCTCAGCTTTCTGCCACCAGTGTGAAAGGAAACCCGGAGAATACAGCCATCCTGGGCTGCTGCTGCTGGCTATGGTGGGAGGCCTGTGGTGGGCGCTCCGGGCGGACGCTGGACCTTTCTTGGGTGGCCTGTGGCCTGGGAGCTGCACTTGGTTCGGTGCAGGAAGGTTGTAACATTCACTGTGAGTGCAGGGGTTGCCGGGGCCCTGCGGCAGGGTGACGAGGTGGGATGGAGGTGTCTGGAGCTGCCCTGCCTCCTTTTGCCAAAATAACAACATTTATCTTGTTTGTTGTGAAAAAAAACTTTTCCCACAGTGGGGCGTGGAGGGTATTAGCCGTGATGACCTTCTGAGTCCCTGTGCACTGCTGACCTGTTGGCAGGGTCTCCTCCTCCTGGGTCTGGCAGAGGTGGCTCAGGCCGCTGGGCTGCTGTGTGCTGGGCTGCCATGTGCTAGCCAAATAGCTCCTGGGGCTGCAGGTGGGTTCTTTCGGCCCATCCCTTCCATCGCCTGTTCTTCCTGTCAACACATCTCAGACCCTGGAAACCAAATGAGCCTTCGCTACTCACGCTCCCGGGCAATTCAGTGGAGGGGTAGGTGGCTCATTTCCCCACGTTGCCCCAGGAAGGGGGCCTTGTGCCCTGCATCCTGACCCACCTCCCTTAGAGATTGAGAGCTTCTAAGGATAAACCTGTTCACCTATGTTTCAAAGGCTTATTTCTTTCCTTTTATGTCATTTATACGTTCACTGTAGCAAGGAAAACGTTATAAAAAGTAGTGAAGAAAATAGAAATTACCCATTATTTTGCCACCCAGAGTTAGTTGTGTCCTATGCATCTTTTTTCTGTGCACTTCAAAATCGACTTTTAGGGTCAGACACGGTGGCTCACGCCTGTAATCCCAGCACTTTGGGAGGCTGAGGCAGGCAGATCACTCAAGGTCAGGAGTTCGAGACCAGCTGGCCAACATGGCAAAACCCCATCTCTACTAAAAATACAAAAAAACAGCCAGGCGTGGTGGTGGGTGCCTGTCATTTCAGCTACTCAAGAGGCTGAGGCAGGAGAATAGTTTGAACCCGGAAGGCAGAGGTTGCTGTGAGCTAAGATCATGCCACGCCACTGCACTCCAGCCTGGGCAACAGAGCAAGACTGTCTCAAAAAAAAAAAAAAAATCGACTTTTAGGTGATTCATTCAAACTGTGTGTGTAATGTTGTATCTGATTTTTTTTCATTTATCATTTATGCAAATTCCTACATCATTACCTCTTTTCCAGAGCGGGCTGTTCCGTCACTTTGAGTGCCCTTGCTTAGGTAAAATACATAAATTTTATTCAAAAATATTTTGGGGGCCAAGTGCGGTGGCTCACACCTGTAATCCCAGAACTTTGGGAGGCTGAGGTGGGCAGATCACGAGGTCAAGAGATAGAGACCATCCTGGCTAACTTGGTGAAATCCCGTCTCCACTAAAAATACAAAAAAATTAAATCCCAGCACTCTGGGAGGCTGAGGCGGGTGGATCACGAGGTCAGGAATTCGAGACCAGCCTGGCCAAGATGTTGAAACCCCGTCTCTACTAAAAATACAAAAATTATCTGGGCGCGGTGGCACACTTCTGTAATCCCAGCTACTCAGGAGGCTGAGGCAAGAGAATCACTTGAACCTGGGAGGCGGAGGTTGCAGTGAGCCAAGATCGCACCATTGCAGTCCATCTTGGGTCAGAGTGAGACTCCGTCTCAAAAAAAAAAAAAAATTAGCTGGGTGTGGTAGTGTGCGCCTGTAATCCCAGCTACTTGGGAGGCTGAGGCAGGAGAATCACTTGAACCTGGGAGGCAGAGGTTGTAGTGAGCTGAGATCACGCCATTGCACTCCTGCCTGGGTGACCGAACGAGACCCCATCTCAAAAAAAAAAAAAAAAAAGAGGGGGGGTACATTTAACCTGTCTGCAGGTTCTTTTCCCTTGAGTTTTGCTGCTATAACGAAGCCGTGGTGATGTCTGGACGCATGAACCTCTATGCATTGCTAGCTGCTGCTTCAGCCTGTGTTCTTAGGAAACGCTCGGGTCAGCATCTCCTAGGCTGCTGAACAGGAATCCCCAGGCGCTGCTTCACAGCTCTTCAGGAAGCAGTAGATGCCTCCACTTAAGGGGCAAACGAGCCTTTCCACCTTGCTGGCAACTCCGGGCGGCTCAGTTCTGTTTGCATATGACTCAGAGGTTACCCATTTTCCACATTTACTGACTGCTCTTTCTTCTGTCAATTTGTATTTATAGTCTCTGCTCATTTTTTGCCAGGGTTTTGGTGTTTTCCTATTGACTTGTATGCCTTTTAATTTTTGAAATAACATTAATAGACTTCATTTTTTTAGAGCAGTTTTAAGTTTACAGAAAAGGCACAAGTACAGAGTTCCCTCTACCCTCTTTCCTTCTCCCCTCCCCTCCCCTCCCCTCCTCCCCTCCTCCCCTCCTCTCCCCTATTGTAATTTATTTTCTGATATTGTAAAAGTCACACACGGCTGGGCGCAGTGGCTCATGCCTGTAATCCCACCACTTTGGGAGGCCGAGGCGGGTGGATCACCTGAGATCAGGAGTTCGAGAACAGCCTGGCCAACAATGGTGAAACCCCATCTCTACTGAAAATACAAAAAATTAGCCAGGCGTGGTGGTGTAATCCCAGCTACTCAGGAAGCTGAGGCAGGAGAATCGCTTGAACATGGAAGGTGGAGGTTGCAGTGAGCCAAGATCATGCCACTGCAGTCCAGCCTGGGCAACAAGAGTGAAACTCCATCTCAAAAAAGAAAAGTCACACATGCTTCTCATATGTGGGTCATTTGGCTGAGGGGCCAGATGGCTCACCACCTATTTTGGGACAGCCCAAGAGCTCAAAATGCTTTTTACATTTACATGGTTGAGAAGAAAATCAGGAGAATAGTGTTTTGGGACCTGGAAATTCGCGTTTTACTGTCCATAAATGAAGTTTTGTTTGCTCCCAGCTGTGTTGTCTGAGGCAGGCTGCCTTCCCACAGCAGCGGCACAGCTGAGGCGTCGGGACAGAGACTGTGCAGGCCGCAGCACCGAAAATATTTGTCTTTGGCCCTTTCCAGAGTGCTGGCCACCCTCTGTCCGACAGCTAGAAGGAAGGATGGGACCCATCCGACGATGACCGCTGTTGACATTTGAGCGCGTTTCCTTCCCGGCTTTTGTTTGAGGGTGGCAGTCTGTTTGCTTTTGTGGTTGGGATCTGCTGCAGGCACGGCGGGCTGTTTGCACAAGGCTTCCTGGAGGACAGGTCTGGGCTCTGAGCTGCGCCAGCGTCCTGCACGCAGTGGGGCCTCAGCAGAGAGTTGTGGCAGGTGGGGCAATGTCAGTGCTGGGCCTCCATGCTCCGATCAGCCCCGGCGACAGGTTCGGGCCACCCTCTCTCTGGCCTCCGTGCTGTGGCCCAGGCCGTCCCCCTGCCTGGCACACTTGGCTCTGGCCTTCCACTGAAGCGCTCCTCTCGCCCTCTGCTGCCTACTGAGTTTTGTAAATGGGGTCTTGGCAGATGTAATAAGCAAGGATGAGGTCACCCTGGAGCAGGCGGCCTATGTCCACGGTGCTGCTGCCCTTAGCAGAGCAGGAGCGCAGACACAGATGCTCGGGGGAAGGCAGCGTGGAGTCAGAGCAGGGCTTAGCGTGATGCAGCCACAAGCCAAGGAACTCCAGGAATTTCCTGTGACACCAGAGACTGGAAGAGGCCAGGAAGGATCCTCCCCCGGAGGCTTCCGAGGGAGCCCGTCTCTGCACATGTCTTGACTTTTGACTCTGGGCTGCAGGTCTTGAGGGGGGTACATTTCTGATGTTAGAAGCCACCCGGTTGGCGGCAGTGTGTCACGCAGCATGCCCCCCACCCACAGGTTCTGCGTGTCCATGTGGCCAAGGGCAGAGGTGGGCAGGGACAGATGGTGCCGAGCTGGACGTGTCCATGACATCAGGCCATCCCTGGGGCCTGCCTTTTTATTTTGAGGACAATGCTGCCTGCCAGGAAGCTGCGCCCTGCCTGGCCCTTGCCCCGAGCCCCTGCCCTGTGCTTGCCCTCGCAGAAGGGATGTCACCCTTCTCTCCTGCATGCGTGCAGGGAGGAAGGGGAGAGGTTAGGAGCCCGCCTGGAGGAGGCTCGGGCGAGGGGAAGGTTTCACTTTCAGGCAGTGTGGTAGGGCTGGCTGTTTGTTTAAACAACCCCAAAGAAAACCATTTGGTCAAACTGTTAGTTTCCAAACAATTTACTTCCTTGGTGTTTAAATAAACTCCTACCAAGCTCTATAGCTGGTCCCAGGGCAGGAGTTGGCCTGTCTTCTTCATAGCCAGGCACAGTCCCCGGCACCTGCCCCTCCCCACCCCAGGCCTGCTTACCTGTGGCCATGGCTGCTACAGGCCAGCTGTGGGCACCAGCCTTGGCAGGCATCTGGCGGAGCCCAGGCTGGTGGCGCTGTCTCTGCAGCTGCTCCCTGCTGGCCTGGTTGGGCAAAGTCCCTACCACCACTGGAGTCACCTCTGTTGGTCACAGCTCACTCAGACCTTCAGGCAGACGGGTTGGGTCCTCTCTCTCTCCCAGGTGTCCCGGTCTCTGCAAAGCTCAAAACCCTCAAAGCCTTGCAGCCTGAGTGATGTCAGAGACTCCTCCTCAGAGTCAGGAGACACCTGCAGATTCATCCTCAGTGAGAGGACGGCTCCGGCCACAGAGGTCTGATTTCCGCCTAAATAATTGGAAGGGATGCTGAGAATGGGTTCCTGATGTTGGGACTGCAGGCCCTTGGCTGACCTAGTTAACAGAGGGCTAGGGCTGGGTGTGCTCAGCCTCTAAAGGTTCTAGGCCCATTTGGGACACCCTGCCAAAACCTGTCACATGGTGACAGCCACCTAAATCCCAGAGGCTCTTGAGCTGGAGAGCAGACCCTCCAGTCTCAGCAGGTCCCCTGCACAGACCCCGTAACCCTAGCCTGCCTTCACAGTACAGTTTGTGGCTGTGTATTCACAGATCACTGAAGGTCTCTGCCCTGTGACCCCAAGGGTATCTATCCCAAGAACAGATCCCAAGTCTGTTTCGTGCCCTCCTCCTTCCCTAGCAACTGGTCCAGGGTCTGGCCTGAAGTAGCTGCCCACAGAGGTACTGGTGGGGTGATGGAGGCAGCCAGGCGGCAGGTGAAAAAGGCGCCTCCTGCGTGTGCTGGCTTCCGGGATGGAGGTGTTCGAGGAAGCGGAGTGAAGTGAGCTTTTCTCTTGCGGCGGTGTGTCCTTCTGTCTAGAGCCTATCCTCTTTGAGCGTCGGGGTCCTTGCCAGTAGGATGGGGCATCCTCACAGCTCGAGGGGTGCTGTGTGAAAATTGTGCTATTGTGTTACTTTAGTGATTCCTTTTTTTTTTTTTTTTTGGGAGGTGGAGTCTTACTCCAATGCACAGGCTGGAGTACAGTGGTGTGATCTTGGCTCACTGCACCCTCTGCCTCCTGGTTCAAGTGATTCTCATGCCTCAGACTCCCGAGTAGTTGGGATTACCAGAGTGCACCACCATACCTGGCTAATTTTTGTATTTTTAGTAGAGACGGGGTTTGCCGTGTTGGCCCGGCTGGTCTCGAACTCCTGTTGATCCGCCTGCCTCGGCCTCCCAAAGTGCTAGGATTACAGGAGTGAGCCACTGTGCCCGGTCTACTTTGGTGATTGGTTAGGAGGATGGAGGGAACGCCTGGCAAGGCAGGCTTGGAATGTGTTTTGGGATCAAGTGCTGGTTTCTGTCTGGCACTGGCGTTCTCTGTGGGGCCATGATGGACACACCACTGAGGTCAAGCGTGATTCGTCTCGTGCCGTGCCTGGCAGTTTCATTGGAAAGTTCCTGCAGACACTATGTGGACGGGCTCTTCCAGCCAAGCCCTGGGGGACTTCCAGGACTGTGGTCTCCCTATGGTGGCTGATTAAGTAGAGACCCTTTGTAAAGGGGAGTGTGTGGTCCCCTTGAGGTCACAGTTAGGCAGGGACTCAAGCACCATGAAGCCTGGCTGATTATTCATTGTGGATGAGGAGACAGGCCCAGAGAGGGGCAGGAACCTGCCTGAGGTCACCCAGCGCAGGCAGGCACCAGAGGTTTCGGTCTCAGATTCTCCCTGCTCATCCCTGGATGTAGCGCTGCTGGGGACGTGGGGCTGTGGACCCCAGTGAGCCAGTGGGGGTGTCGCCGTGGCTGTGGGGCAGACTGGGGGCATGGGACGGCCATCCACTGGGGTGCAGGGAGGAATAGCTTCCCTGAGGAGGAGGAGGTGGTGCCGTGTGACCTGGGTCTTGAAGGACAGATCTAATGTCAACAGAACAGTTTGGGAGTGGAGCCTAGAGGGAGAAACTTTGTTGAAATTCAGAGTTCTCCCCTCCCCATACCAACACACACCAAATCAGACGCCTCTGACCAGATCTGAATTTGGCTCTCAGAGATTTCCATTGTAGCTGGGCACTTGGGGCACCTACCAAGTGCTGCCTCCACCTTACTGTCCCCAGCCTGTCCGCCTCAGTTTCCCCAGCCCTGGGCACGTGCCGCTGTCGCCATCACCTGGGCGCCCTCTAGTGGAGGAATCGGATTATGCACTCTGGGGCTTGGAGCAGGAGTCAGGAGGGGCTCCTGTCCTTCCTTGAAACGCTGGTTGCTGGGATCCTGTAACAGCGCTTCAGGTCTCTGCCCTCCTCCTGGCAAGAGCCAGATCCTGGGTGCACAGGACTGTCTGTTACTTGAAGGCTGCAGCCTGGCAGGGCACTCAGGAAACCTGGTAGTTGGCTGCAGGGCCGGGTCTAGAGACCAGGGCATGAGGAGGGAGGCTCTGGCCTGGTTCAGCCCCGGGTCCCTGTGTGGACTGTGACCATGGGGGTGTGGCCACAGGACACTGGAAGGTGTCTCTGACCCTGAACTTCTTGGTTCTATGCATCCTTGAGACCAGAAAGGTCTGGACCAAATGAGTGGATGATGCCCTAACTCAGGGAGGGAGCCACATCCTGACCCCAGCAGCCTTGGAAGGATCTGTGTCAGGGTTATGAGGCACCCAGGGGGCCCTGAGTCTGCGTGGGACTCCATGTGCAACTCTGCCGGAAGCTCTGATAAATCCCAGCTTGGGGTGCCTAGGACACAATCAGAAATGCTGATGCTGCTGTGTGTGCAGCCGCGGACCCTGGGGGTCAGGAGCATGTTGGGGGTGGGCCACGGGGGTTCAAAAGAGAATCCTGTAACCTCCCCTGCCCTTCCCCCCAAACTTAGAAGCCCACTGGAGGGCTGTGGGTGAATCGTCAGGGGGTCTCCATGTGTCCTCTGGAGTGGGTGGTGAGGGTCCTGGGGTTTGCACACCGCTAAGCCTGAGCTGCCGGACCCCCCATCCACAGCTGATCCCTGGCCTGCTGCTCCGATGCTCTCTGAGTGTTGCTGTGGCCTCCGAGAGAGCCTGAGTTGAGCTGCTCTCGTACTGGCTGTATGCTGTCAGGCCACGCTGGTGAGTCAGGCAGGGCACAGATTCCCGGAGCAGAGGGAACTTTCCTTGGGGATTTAACACATGCAAATCTTGAGGGCTGGCAAATCTTGCCTTCAGCTAGCGAGGGAGCTTTTATTTGAGACCAGAATCGCCTGAGCATCCTCCTGTCCCCAGCTGTGTCCAGCCTGTCTGCAGGGACATCCTGAGAGGACCAGGCTGTCTCCTCATCCAGCCGCCTGAGTGCCACTCTGACCCCTGTCCACCCATGCCATGGAGGGGCTTGGCCTTAAGCTGCTCAGCCGGCGGCAGGCTTGGCCCTGGGGTGCAGCAGAGACCCAGGTGGCTGTGGGGTGGGTGCTTCATGGCGTGGTTCTGAAACCCAGTTGGAAGTGTGTGGACAGTGCCTTGCCTGTTCTCTGTGGGACCCTGTTTAGAAACCAGGTGTGAGTTACAACTGGGGTCATCGCAACGTTCTGTTGGCCCAGTTGTGTGGAGGCCACGGTGGAGCCCCAGCCAAGGAGCCAGGGCCCTGGGTCAAGCCGTGACCGGAACGCACGCCTGGATGTGTTTCTCATCTTGCGCCTGTGTTGCCTGGTGTGTCAAGTGGTCGGGAAACTCTATGTTAGCTCTTGGTGTCGCTGAAAGTACCCCCAGGTCTCGGGCCCCGAAACCAGGGTTTCCCTTCATCTTGGTGGCCCGGGAACATCTGTGAGGAGTAAAAAGGATGATTCACTTGATGGGTGTGTCTGGCCCTGCCTAGGAGAACCCCAGGCACAGTCCTGGGGCCTGAAGCTACCCTCAGGTGGTGGCGGGGGGGAAGGAGAGAGCTTCAGGGATGAAGTGTTGTTGCGCTGGGCAGTAAGGATCACCCCTGCAAGGTGGGTATGCTGGGGACGCTGAGCATCACGGCTAGCAGGTGGGTCTGCACTCGGTACCCGGCGGGACTTGTGGCTGGGGCTGGTGTGTGGCCAGGAGAGGGGCTGGCAGGAGACAAGGGGACTGTGAGGCAGTTCCCACCCAGCGGTTGAAGCCCGATGTCCTGGCTGCGTGCTCTCAGCTGGGTGCATAACCTCTCTGTGCCTTGGTTCTCTCGTTTGTAAAATGAGGAAACGAACAGTGCCAGCCTCCCAGAGCTGTCATGAGGCTGAACGCATGACCACGTAGCATGAGCTGGGTGCGTGTCACCTGACGTTACCAGCCTTTGCAAGGAGAGCCCTGGGGGCCTGGCTCAGTCCTTCCCTTGCCCGGCCCACCCCAGGCCTAGTCTGGTGCCTGCTGCAGGCCCCTGACCCCTGTCTCCACAGGAGCCGAGGAGGTGCTGCTGCTGGCCCGGCGGACAGACCTGCGGAGGATCTCGCTGGACACGCCGGACTTCACCGACATCGTGCTGCAGGTGGATGACATCCGGCACGCCATCGCCATCGACTATGACCCGCTGGAGGGCTACGTCTACTGGACGGATGACGAGGTGCGGGCCATCCGCAGGGCGTACCTGGATGGGTCGGGGGCGCAGACGCTGATCAACACCGAGATCAACGACCCCGACGGCATCGCAGTCGACTGGGTGGCCCGAAACCTCTACTGGACCGACACGGGTACTGACCGCATCGAGGTGACGCGCCTCAACGGCACCTCCCGCAAGATCCTGGTGTCGGAGGACCTGGACGAGCCCCGCGCCATCGCGCTGCACCCCGTGATGGGGTAAGACGGGCGGGGGGGCTCTGGAGCCAGGGCCAGGCGGAGCAGAGGCGAGATGGAGATTGACCTGAACCCGTCATTCTGGAACATTGTCTTTCGCTGGAACCCAGAGGAGGGCTTGTTAAAGCATCGGTGGCTGGGCGCCACCCCCATAGTGCTGACTCTGGAGCTCCAGGGTGGGGCTGAGGACTGGGTTTTTAACAGGCACCCAGGCGTGGTCCCCTGCTGCTGCTGGGTCCACGTGTAGAAAGCTCTGGAGACCTGGAGTGAGCCCTTTCTTGCCCTGGCTTGTTTCATCTGTAGAATGGAATGGTCCACCTGGGTGATTTCCAGGACGACAGTGGTGACAGGAAGGGCAGTCTCTGTGACACTGACCACGGTACAAGCCAGGCCTTTGTTTTGTTTTGTTTTTGTTGTTGTTTTTGAGATGGAGTCTTACTCTGTCGCCCAGACTGGAGTGCAATGGTGTGATCTCAGCTCACTGTAACCTCTGCCTCCCTGGCTCAAGTGATTCTCCTGCCTCAGCCTCCCGAGTAGCTGGGATTTCAGGCACCTGCCACTGCCTGGCTGATTTTTGTATTTTCAATAGAGATAGGGTTTCACCACATTAGCCAGGCTGGTCTCGAACTCCTGACCTCAGGTGATCCACCTGCCTCAGCCTCCCAAAGTGCTGGGATTACAGGCGTGAGCCACCATGCCTGGCCAGGCCAGGCCTCTTTTAACACTTTGAACACCATGGATCTTTTCATCCAGGGCGATAGGTACAGTTGTACGGTTGAAGATACTGAAGCCCAGACAGGCTGAGGGACTTGCCCAGGGTCACACAGCAGGAAGTGGCAGGTATGGGGCTGGTCCTGGCCCCATGGCTCCAGCTTTCTAGCGTAGAAGTATGTGAAAACAAAGCTTGTTGGTCGGTAGGGAAGCCTTTTGAGACCGCTCCCCAGCAGCTCAGAGGAGAATAGCCTGGGGCCTTCCTGGGGGCTCATAACCCAGAACACTAACCAGGTGGACTCTGAGGGAGGAAGCGTGGTGGGTCTGGGGGGTGCCGATGGGAGGTCCCAGAGGAGCCGGGAGGTCAGTAGCGGTGCTGCCCTCTATGGAGCACTCAGTGGGCACCAGGTGTTTCCAGGTTCATGGTCCTGGGACCTGAAGTTCAGAAGGTGAAGTGACTTGCCCAAGGTGCCCAGCGGGCAGCGGCAGGCAGAGGATTTGTGGCCTGTGGAGCCTGTGCTCGTGGCCCGTCCCTGGCGGTTGCGAGTGTGCTGACCCGGGAGCTTTTCCTGCAAGTGGCCTGGTATCTGGAAGCCAGCATGTCAGCAGCAGACAGTGGGACCACAGGAGGCAGAGGGCGGGGGCTCCAGCAGCTGTCTGTGGACCCTGGGGCACGGCGGCACGTGGGAGAGTGTGGCTCCACGTCCGCAGCTGAAGGGCTGGGCCAGGCCTGGAGGAGGGCAGATGAGGGTAGGAAGTAGGGTCCCCCAAGGCTTTAACCAGAAGAGGCACAGGAACTGGTTGCCAGCTACAGTGAAGGGAGCAGGGCCCTGAGGTCAGGAGCTTGGTCAAGTCACTACCTCCATGGGCCTCGGTGTCCTCAACTGTGAGAGGAACGGATGGGGAAACTGAATACAAGGTCCCTCCTAGCCCTGGTTTCATGAGTCTGAGGATCCCAGGGAAATGGGCTTGGCAGTCTGACGTGTGAGGTCATGGGGTCCAGGGAGGAGCACTGAGCTAGAAGCAGGAGGTGGAGGGGCTGTTCAGCTGGATCAGACACAGCCGAAGCAGAGGCTGTGATCTGGGGCCCCAGAACCTCCACCCCTGAGCTGCCAACCCAGGATCTGGGTTTCTTCCTTGGGGAGGGCCACAGGGATCAAGTCACCTGTCCCTTGCATAGGGGAGCCCTTCAGCTATGAGCAGAAGGTCCTCTGCCCCTTCCTCCCTCTGAGTGCTCAGCCCCTTCAGCCACCAGTTGGATGTGAGGCTGCCCCAGACCGTGGCAAGGTCATTTCTGTCCAATGACCTTGGGGATGGGAGATGAGCTCCTGGCCCTGAGAGTCCAAAGGCTGGTGCAGTGAAGCCTGCGCATGGTGGAAGGGGGCACCACTGTCCCAGGGGAGTCCCCAGGGGCTCTGGTCACTGGGCTTGCTGCTGGCATGTTCAGTCCTCCAGCACTCACTGACACCAGCATCTACCAACACAGACATTACCAACACCAGCGTTTACCGACACCGACATTTACCAACACCGGCATTTACCAACACCGGCATTTACCGACACCGACATTTACCGACACCGACATTTACCAACACCGGCATTTACCGACACCGACATTTACCAACACCGGCATTTACCAACACCGGCATTTACCGACACCAGCGTTTACCGACACCGACATTTACCAACACCGGCATTTACCGACACCGACATTTACCGACACCAGCATTTACCGACACCGACATTTACCGACACCAGCATTTACCAACACAGACATTCATTTACCGACACCAGCATTTACTGACATTGACATTTACCAACACCAGCATTTACCAACACCAACATTTACCAACACAGACATTTACCAATACCGTTTACCAACACTGACATCTGCCACACTAACATCTACCTACACCGATGTTTACTGACACTGACATCTACCCACACCAGCACCTACCCACACCGGCATGTACTCACACCGGCACCTACCCACTCCGACACCTACCCACACCGGCACCCACCCACTCCGGCACCCACCCACACCGGCACCCACCCACTCCGGCACCCACCCACACCGGCACCCACCCACTCCGGCACCCACCCACACCGGCACCCACCCACACCGGCACCCACCCACTCCGGCACCCACCCACGCCGGCACCCACCCACTCCGGCACCCACCCACGCCGGCACCCACCCACGCCGGCACCTACCCACACCAACACCAGCACCTACCCACACCAGCATCTACCTACACTGACGTTTACTGACACATCTGCTGACACCAGCATCTACCCACACTGATGTTTATTGACACCAGCGTTTACTGACACCAACATTTACCAGCGCTGACATTCACTGATACTGATGTGTGATGTGGGCTGGCTCGGGGTGGGCCTCGCCCTCAGCATTGGGGATGCTGCAGAGACCAGACAGACACATGGAGTCTTGGACTTTTGCTTCCTCTCCAGCCTCATGTACTGGACAGACTGGGGAGAGAACCCTAAAATCGAGTGTGCCAACCTGGACGGGCAGGAGCGGCGCGTGCTGGTCAATGCCTCCCTTGGGTGGCCCAATGGCCTGGCCCTGGACCTGCAGGAGGGGAAGCTCTACTGGGGAGACGCCAAGACGGACAAGATCGAGGTGAGGCTCCCGGGGAGGTGCTGTGGTTCAGAGACTGTTTGATCCAGGTGGCCTGGCCCTGCTTAGCTGTCCCTGGGCTCCTGAGAGGTCAGGCCCAGCCACCCCTGCAGCCTGACATATGCATTGCCGAGACACCGGTGGGTACCTGTGCTCTGCTATTTGGCCAAACGGAGTACTTGAAAAAATAGTTACGATACTTTCTGACAAAAACGTCTCGAGAGGGTGGCACTACACAACATCCTGTGGTTACGTAAGATGTTATGGGCCAGGCGCACGGGGTCACAGCTACTTGGAGACTGAGGTGGGAGTATTGTTGGAGCCCAAGAGTTTGAGGCCAACCCCGGGCAAAGGGGACACGGGAATCCTCTGCACTGCTTTTGCCACTTACTGTGAGCCTTAAACTACTTAAAAATACAAAATTAAGTGAAAAAAATAATAACATATTCACCGCCCCACTTAAGACATAAAACAATGGATGTTGAAGCCAGAGGCAGCGCTGGCCTGAGTTTGGTGATTCGTTCCCAAGCAGTTGAAGACAGCTTTGTTTTCCACGGTTATCTCTTCTCCCTATACTGGATGCAGCCTTGACCTGCCACTGTGGTTGGGTTTCAGTGGCCTCATCTTGTAGGTGCAGGCTCACCCTGCTGCTGTGGTTGGGTTTCAGTGGCCTCGTCCTGTGGGCACAGCCGCCCTGCTGCTGTGGTTGGGTTTCAGTGAATTCATCCTGTGGGTTCAGCTGCGCCCTACCACCGTGGTCAGGTTTCAGTGGCCTCATCATGTGAGTGTAGCCTTGTGGTTGGGTTTCAGTGGCCTTGTCCCATGGGTGAAGCCTTGCCCTGCCACTGTGATCAGATTTGAGTGAATTCATCCCATGGGTGCATCCTTGCCCTGCCACTATGGTCAGTTTCAATGGCCTCGTCCTATGTGCACAGCCTCACCCTGCCACTGTGATCGGGTTTCAGTGGCTTCATCCCACGGGTACAGCCTTGCCCTGCTGCTGTGGTTGGATTTCAGTGAATTCTTCCCATGGGTGTGCCTCGTTCTGCCACTATGCATGGGTTTCATTGGCCTCATCCTATGGGTGCAGCTTTGCCCTGGCTCTGTAGTTGGGTTTCAGTGGCCTCGTCCCATGGGTGCAGCCTCCCATGCCACTGTGGTCAGGTTTCAGTGGCCTCATGCCATGGGTGCAGCCTCGCCCTGTGCTGTGGTTGGATTTCAGTGGCCTCGTCCCGTGGGTGCAGCCTCGCCCTGCGCTGTGGTTGGGTTTCAGTGGCCTTGTCCCATGGGTGCAGCCTCGCCCTGTGCTGTGGTCGGGTTTCAGTGGCCTCGTCCCGTGGGTGCAGCCTCGCCCTGCGCTGTGGTTGGGTTTCAGTGGCCTCGTCCCGTGGGTGCAGCCTCGCTCTGCGCTGTGGTTGGGTTTCAGTGGCCTTGTCCCGTGGGTGCAGCCTCACCCTGCACTGTGGTCGGGTTTCAGTGGCCTCGTCCCATGGGTGCAGCCTCGCCCTGCCACTGTGGTCAGATTTCAGTGGCTTGTCCCATGGGTGCAGCCTCGCCCTGCACTGTGGTCGGGTTTCAGTGGCCTCATCCCGTGGGTGCAGCCTCGCCCTGTGCTGTGGTTGGGTTTCAGTGGCCTCCTCCTGTGTGGGTGCTTTGGCAGCTTGCTTTTTGCTCACCTAAGGATCCTCTGTTGAGCATTTTTTGAGGTGCTGTCGGTGCCAGTGATATTTTAGTTACATGTGTCCCCATCACACACTGTTGCCCATCAAGGTGACATTGGTGCCTCTCCTCGGGGTGGACGCCTCCCTTTGTTTCCAGCAATTTCTGAAGGATCTTGCTGAGCCACATCAGTCCTTGTTGACATCACCGTCGGGGTCACCTTTGCTCTCCTCATGGCTCCCAGGGGTGGCCTGAATGGCAGCTTGCAGGGGAGGGTGGGATGGAGAACACGAGTGTGTATCTGTGTTGCAGGAATTCAGACCCTGCTTCTGAGCGGGAGGAGCCTCAGCACCTTCAGGGTGGGGAATGTGGGGGTAGGGGAGGCTGAGTGGCTGCCCTTCCCATGAAAACCCTAGAAGCTGCAGGTGTGGCCATTTCCTATTGGAGTTCCTTGTAAAAATGTTTTGTTTTTGGCAAGGCCCATGTGTCTGGCCCCCTAGGATGATTTGCCTTCACACATACCCCCTACCTGTGGGAGCAGGTCAGGGAGTTGCGTGTCTGTGGCACACCAGGCCTGACAGGCGTTGTTCTGTGGACTGTCGTCATGTGTCTGTGGTCGCGTGTCTGTGGCACACCAGGCCTGACAAGCATTGTTCCATGGACTGTCGTCACGTGTCTGTGGCACACCAGGCCTGACAGGCGTTGTTCCGTGGACTGTCGTCGCGCGTCTGTGGCACACCAGGCCTGACAAGCATTGTTCCGTGGACTGTCGTCACGTGTCTGTGGCACACCAGGCCTGAAAGGCGTTTGTTCCGTGGATTGTTGTCACGTGTCTGTGGCACACTAGGCCTGACAAGCATTGTTCCGTGGACTGTCGTCACGTGTCTGTGGCACACCAGGCCTGACAGGCGTTGTTCCGTGGACTGTTGTCGTGTGTCTGTGGCACACCAGGCCTGATAGGCATTGTTCCGTGGACTGTCGTTGCGTGTCTGTGGCACACTAGGCCTGACAAGCATTGTTCCATGGACTGTCGTCACGTGTCTGTGGCACACCAGGCCTGAAAGGCATTTGTTCCATGGACTGTTGTCACGTGTCTGTGGCACACCAGGCCTGACAGGTATTGTTCTGTGGACTGTAACAGCAGTGGTTTTCTTGAGACAGGGTCTCCCTCAGTGGCCCAGGCTGGAGTGCAGCGGCACCATCATGGCTCACTGCAGCCTCAATCTCCCTGTCTCAGGTGATCCTCCTGCCTCAGCCTCTGAGTAGCTGGGACTACAGACACACACCACCATACCCAGCTAGTTTTTGTGTATTTTTTTGTAGAGATGGGGTTTCGCCATGGTGCCCAAGCTGATCTCGAACTCCTGAAGCACAAGCAACCTACCTGCCTCAGCCTCCCAAAGTGCTGGAATGACAAGCATGAGCCACCACACGCAGCCCAATGATTTTCTTTATTGTGGTAAAATAAATATAGCACAAAATTGACGATTTTAACCATTTTAAAGTGAACAATTCAGGCTGGGCCCAGTGGCTCACACCTGTAATCCCAGTACTATGGGAGACTAAGGCAGGCGGATCACTTGAGGTCAAGAGTTCGAGACCATCCTGGCCAACATGATGAAACCCTATCTCTACTAAAAATACAAAAATTAGCAAGGCATGGTGGTGCACACCTGTAATCCCAGCTACTCGGGAAGCTGAGGCAGGAGAATTGCTTGAACCTGGGAGGCAGAGGTTGCAGTGGGCTGAGATCATGCCACTGTACTCCAGTCTGGGCGACAGAGCAAGACTCTATCTCAAAAAAAAAAAAAAAAGTAAATAAATTAAAAAAATTTTTTAAGTGAATAGTGCAGGGGCTTTTAGTATGAGACAGTGTTGTGGAATTGTCTCTGCTGCTGTCTGCCTCTGGAACACTTCCCTCTCCCCTGAAGGAAGCCCCATGCCCATCGGCACTCACGCGCCTTCTCCCCTGTCTTCCAGCCTCTGTCAGCCACTGATTACTTTCCGTCTCTGGGGGTTTGCCTCTTCTGGACGTTTTGTGTGACTGGAATCCTGTGATATGTGGCCCCTGTGTGTGGCTTCTTTCCGTGTTTTCAAGATTCATCCCCACATTGTCACCTATCATCAGAACTTCATTCCTGAGTACAGTGGGTTAGGCCTGTAATTCTAACACTCAGGGAGTCCAAGGCAGGAGGATCACGAGGCCAGGAGTTTGAGACCAACCTGGTGAGCATAGTGAGGCCCCATCTACAATTTTTTTTTTTTTTTTGAGACAGTGTTTTGCTCTTGTTGCCCAGGCTGGAATAGCTGGGATTACAGGCATCGCCACCAAGCTAGGCTAATTTTTTTGTATTTTTAGTGGAGACAGGGGTTCTCCATGTTGTCCAGGCTGGTCTCAAACTCTCGACCTCAGGTGATCTGCCTGCCTTGGCCTCCCAAAGTGCTGGGGTGACAGGTGTGAGCCACTGTGCCTGGCCACTACCAAAAAATTTTAGAAATTAGCTGAACGTGGTGGTGGGCACCTGTGGTCCCAGCTGCTTAGGAGGCTGAGGTGGGAGGATCACTTAAGTCCGGGAGGTGAGGTCAAGGCTGCAGTGAGCTGCAATTGCACCACCGCACTCCAGCCTGGGCAACAGAGCAAGACCCTGTCTCAAAAAAACAACAAAAAAGTTCCTTCCCTTTTGTGGCTGGATGACATCCCGCGTGGCCAGAGCACGTTTTGTTTCCCACATCCCAGTGGTGGGCAGTGGTTTCCACCGTTTGTCTACTGTGAATGATCCTGCTGTGAACACTTGAATGCAAGTGTTTGTTTGAACACCTGTTTTCAATTATTAGGGTATGTGTATGCATAGGGGTAGAATTGCTAGGTCAGATGGTAATGTTAGGTTTCACTTACTGAGGAACCATTAAACTGTTTTCAACAGCGACTGCTGGTCTGCCTCCCCACTGGCAGTGTGTGAGGGTTCTGACTTTACCTCTTCACCAGCGTGTCTTTTCCAGTTAAAAAACATTCAGCCGGGCGTGGTGGCTCACACCTGTAATCTCAGAACTTTGGGAGTCCAAGGCAGGCAGATAAACTGAGGTCAGGAGTTCGACACCAGCCTGGCCAACATGATGAAACCCTGTCTTTACCAAAAACACAAAAATTAGGGCTGGGCGTGGTGGCACATGCCTATAATCCCAGCACTTTGGGAAGCTGAGGCGGGCGGATCAATTGAGGTCAGGATTTGAGACCAGCCTGACCAATCTGGTGAAACCCCGCTGCTACAAAAAATACAAAATTAGCCGGGCATGGTGGCAGGCGCCTGTAATCCCAGCTACTTGGGAGGCTGAGGCAGAAGACTCGCCTGAACCCAGGAGGCAGAGGTTGCAGTGAGCTGAGATTGTGCCACTGTACTACAGCCTGGGCAACAAGAGCGAAACTCCATCTAAAATAAAATAAAAATAAAAATTTATTTAAAAAAAAATTGATCACAGCCAGCCTAGTGGGTGTCCTGTGTGGTTTTGCCTTGCCTTTCCCTGATAACTAGGATGCTGAGCATGGCCCTCTGAGATAAGTAGCACAGTTCCCATTTATGAATGAGAAACTCAGGTTTAGGGAACAGCAACTTATTTATTTATTTATTGAGACGGAGTTTCGTTCTTGTTGCCCAGGCTGGAGTGCAGTGGCATAATCTCAGCTCACCGCAACCTCCACCTCCCAGGTTCAAGCATTCTCCTGTTTTAGCCTCCTGAGTAGCTGGGATTACAGGCATGCACCACCACGCCCAGCTAATTTTGTACTTTTAGTAGAGGCAGGGTTTCTCCATGTTGGCTAGGCTGGTCTTGAACTCCTGACCTTAGGTGATCCACCCACCTCGTTCTCCCAAAGTGTTGGGATTATAGGCGTGAGCCACCACGCCCAGCCTGGAACAGCAACTTGTACCATGTCACACAGTGAGTAGGGGGTCTCCGGACAGTCTGACTCCGCAGCGGAGCAAGCTCCAGTCCTTACCACTTCCCAGTGTTGTAGACGGATCCCAGGGCGTTCCCGCATTTTTCAGATGAGGACACCAAAGCTCAAAACAGGAGTGTTTTGACCAGATTGGATACACATTGTCCGTGGTTTGGTCGTGAAGTCACTTTATATCTTGGTGGTCCAGACTGGAGGAGGACAGGGGGCTCGGAGGAATGGGGAGGGCGTCTAAGGTGAAAGGAAGGAATTCCAGATTCTCTATACTGTCCTTGGGAAGTTAGAAGAATCAGAGGGTCTGGCAAAGTCAGACAAAGCAGGAAGAGAAATGCAGTCAGGAGGAAGCAGAGCTGTCTGGGAACACGGGTGTCGCTGGAGCTCACCCCCAGGCCCTGCACCTGCTGGGGCCTTCATGTCATAATGACGTGAGCACTATGTGTTGATTTCCCACTTTAAGAATCTGTCTGTACATCATCAAACCCTATAGACAGTGCTGGGTCGCTATAGGGAATATGAACCTTATGGGCCGTGGTGCTTGATGCACAGAAGGGACAGAGGCCAGGAAGTGGAAGGGTGGAGAGGGAACAGCGGGATTCACATCCTTGGCTTTCAAAATGGGCCAGGGAGAGACACCCTCTGAGCATGGTGAAACGAGAAAGCAAGATTGGAGCACACTGAGACCAACTGAGGTGCCAGGTGCGGTGGCTCACGCCTGTAATCCTAGCACTTTGGGAAGCCGAGGTGGGTGGATTGCCTGAGGTCAGGAGTTCGAGACCAGCCTGGCAACATGATGAAACTCCGTCTCTACTAAAAATACAAAAATTAGCCAGGCGTGGTCCCGCACGCCTGTAATCCCAGCTACTTGGGAGGCTGAGGCAGGAGAATTTCTTGAACCTGGGAGGCGGAGGTTGCAGTGAGCTGAGGTTGAACCACTGCACTCCAGCCTGGGCGACTCCATCGTAAAAACAACAACCACCACCACCACCACCACCGAGGAATTGAAGTGCGGTGTCACAGTAGCAGGTCAGAGTTGAGGAGTAGGCCACCCTGCTGTCACACCACTGGAAGCTCATCATCTGATGACTTGGAGCTCATCACTGGGGACCTGAGAGAGATACTGAAGGATGAGAAGTGGTGGCACAGGGCGTGTGTGTCTTTGGTGGCCAGAACCTTGGGGTGCTTCACTGCAGGCCTTCTCAGGGCCCTTCATATGCTTACATAGGCTGTTTCTAAGAGGGGGATTCATTGCATAAGTGTTCTCCGACACCTCATCAAGGGTCCCTGTCTTTCCCCACTGTGGCCCTGGTGGCACACTCTGGGAATGCCGGCCGAGGCCAAGACCCGCCCTGCTATCCGCCTGCTCATCCAGAGCTGACTTAGCCGAGAGATTCCTGCCGGCACCTCCTCCTGCCCCGGGCAGCCTCGGATGTGGCCTCGGATGGAGACAGTGGTTCTGTGTTTTCTGCTGGAGTTTGGCAAGTCTTTTCCTCCTGCAGGTGGGCACCGCCGCTGGGTGTGTCCTCAGGCTTCTGTGAGTCATGGAAGCTTCTCAGGTCCTTGCCCAGCGTCAGGAGCAAACCCTCCTGGCACCTTTTTCAGGTGTGGATGCACCAGTGTTCCTGCTGTGGACCCCCCTCATGTGAGGGACTTGGACTTGTTGCAGGCTCATTCAGCAAACACCCACTGAGCACACAGTTGCGCCAGCTGCGTTCCAGGCAATGGCGGGCATGGTGGCTGCTGCTAGGGTTGTGGTAGCTTCTGAGGGCTTTGGGGACAGCTGAGGTGCAGGGAGCCATGGCTCCCCGAGGGTGCAGTTGGACTCCAGGTGGAAGGGATGGTTGGGGGAGGTATAAATGGGGTCAGGAAGAAGACACATTTGCAACAATGGGGACATTTCTTCTTTGTTTTTTTGAGATGGAGTCTCACTTTGTTGCCCAGGCTGGAGTGCAGTGGCGTGATCTCAGCTCACTGCAACCTCCACCTCCCAGGTTCAAGCAATTCTCTGCCTCAGCCTCCCGAGTAGCTGGGATTATAGGCACATTCCAGCATGCCCAGCTAATTTTTGTGTTTTTAGTACAGATGGGGTTTCACCATCTTGGCCAGGCTGGTTTTGAACTCCTGACTTTATGATCACCCGCCTCTGCCTCCCAAAATGCTGGGATTATAGGCATGAGCCGCTGTGCCCAGCCAATGGGGACATTTCTAAGAGGCTGTCAGGAGACGACCAAGTGGCCAGCCCAGGTACTAAGGAGCCCATGCCAGCCTTGGACGTGTTTTGCTGCTCACCTTTTCTGGGGAGTGGGGTGAGAGAGGATTCTGTTCCATGCAGTGGCATGCACAGCCGGGCTCTGCGAAGCTGGGCGCTGGAAGGAAGGCGCTTTTGCAGGGGGTGGGGGCTAGCTGAGACCAGCCTTTGAACAGACAATCAGGCTCCAGGTTTTCAGCTCCCAGTGCATGAGAGGACTTCACGGGCAGCTGTGGCTGATCCCTTGATGAATTGGGAGAACAAAGGTCTGGAAATGCCGGGCTGATGAAACGAGGTTTCATGTGGATGGCCTTAGAGACGCCATCAGATTTACAGAGTGGAGCAGAGATGGCAGATGCCTCTGGGAGGCCTCTCCTGCTGGCCTTGTCTGTCACAGCTGTCCTGGGAATCAGCTTCCAGGCCGCCCCAGCAGCCTGACTGACACACACAGGCATGGCAGCCCCATCCTGTGACCAGCTGTTGCCCTCATCAGTGACAGCTAAGAGTGGTGGTGGCTCTAGCCCTGAGCTCCCTCCCCACCTGCTGGGGCCCACCCAGGGCAGTCCTGACACCTGTGGGTTCGGGTCCTGCCCCGCTGTGTGTGATACCTGAGTGGTCGTGGGCTGCGGTCCCCTGGATGTGGCCCCACCTCCCTTCTGCTTCCCATAGCTGCCTCTTCTCACCATTTTTCCAGCCTCCTGGGCTAAGAATTCCAGCGTTGTGCTGGCTTAGCCCCTGGGACATCTCCTTAGCCCTCTTTCTGAGTCTAGAGCCCCCAGGTGTTGGAAATTCTATCCCCTGGGACACCCACAGCCACACTCATCTCTTGTGAGCCTCCAGCGTGTCCCAGCAGGACCAAGCCCTCGTGTTCTTGTCTCTCTGCCCCCCTAGGCTTAGCCAGGGCAATGCCTGGCCAGGAGCTTCTCCCTCTGCCCTGCCATGGCTTTTACATCCTGTGCCACAAGACACAGCTGTGTGTGAAAGTGGCAGGATCTGGCATCTCTGTAGGTCTCCAAGGCCCATGCCCCAGTGCTGCTCTTTCCACCTGCTGGCTGAGCTCTTATGCCAGGCCTGGAACAGCCCAGCTCTCTCCCGAGCCCCAGCCCCCTCTGCCCAGCTGCCCCCGGCCCTCTCCTCCAGAAGCCTGGGTCACTCCAGCCGTATGCCATGGTGGGGACAATGTGCTCCCTTGACCGCCTAGGGAAGGTCCTGTCCAAATGACAACACCTGGTCCCTGCCTGGAGGCTGAAAGGTGTGCCCCTCCCACGCCCCTCCAGGGTTTGTGCTCTCGCTTGGCCCGAGTTCCTGTCACCATCATCATCATCATCACCGTCATTTTGCTTGTCTGTGAGCTGGCCTGGTTTCCCAAAGCAGAGACCCTCTGAGGTCCAGCTTGTGCTGGGGTCTCCATGCTGACCCCTGACGGGATGCACCAGGTCTGGGTCAGGAGTTACCCCCCTGAACGTCATGCTCTTTGACAGGCACCCCTGACTTTTGCTAAGTGGGTGGAGATGGCATCACTCACAGCCAGAGTGACAGGGCAGGGTCTGTTACCTGAACTGTGCTCCCGGGAGTCTGGGAGAGGCTACACCCTGGGCTTCACACGTGCACGTGTGTGTGTGTGTGTGTGTGTAAGATCTTTTATTACATGAATCAAGATAACTGTTGCCGTTCACGGTGGGGCTTTGTGTTTGGCAGAATGGGATAATTCTTCCCTCACATGACAGAACTTCCCCCTTTTTCCTTTTTTGAGACAGTGTCTCACTCTATTGCCCAGGCTGGAGTGCAGTGGCGTGATCTCTGCTCACTGCAATCTTTACCTCCTGGGTTCAAGCAGTTCTTTGCCTTAGCCTCCCAAGTAGCTGAGATTACAGGCACACGCCACCAAACGCCTGGCTATTTTTTGTATTTTTAGTAGAGATGGGGTTTCACCGGGTTGGCCAGGCTGGTCTCGAACTGCTGACCTCAAGTGATCCGCCCACCTCGGCCTCCCACAGTGCTGGGATTACAGGCTTGAGCCACCAAGCCCTACCCGTTTTTATTTTTTCATTGATAAAGTTTCGCCGGGTGTGGTAGTGTGTGCCTGTAGCAACTTGGGAGGCTGAGGTAGGAGGATCACTTGAGCCCAGGAGTTTGAGGCAGGGTTCAAGTGATTGAGAGGTGAACTATTATCATGTCACTGCCCTCCAGCCTGGGTGACAGAGCAAGACCTTATCTCTAAAATATATATATATTTAAAAAGCGCTGGGTATGGTGGCTCATGCATATGGTCCCAGCTACTTAGGCAGCTGAAGTGGGAGGATCACTTGAGCCCAGGAGTTTGAGGTTGCAGTGAGCCAAGATTGCATCACACCAAGATTGCATCACTACACTCCAGCCTGGGTCACAAAGCCCAGATCCTGTCTCTTAAAAAAAAAAAAAAAAGGGGTGGGGAGGTTGGGGAGAGATAACGGGGAGAAATGCAAGATATAGCTGATGGGGGGGATGGAGGCAGCAAACCACCTTGCCATGCATGTACCTATGAACAGTCCTGCATGATCTGCACATGTACCCCAGAACCTAAAGTACAATTTTAAAAAAATGTATTGGAACACAGCCATGCATGTTCATTCACCTGCTCTCCATGGTGCTTTCGTGCTCCAGAGACCCTTATGGCCTGAAAGCTGAAAGTATTTTCTATCCTTGACAAAAAGTTTGCTGACCTCTGTCCTAGAAAATTCATCTCCCAAGTTCTCTTCTGGTGCTGGCGTGTCCCAAATTTGGCCCTGTTATTTCTGAACTCCGCTCTGACTCTTTCCCCTCCCAGGAGTCAGGATGGGCACATTCTCTGTGTCTTGTCCCCCAGCGCTCAATAAGAGGCTCAGCTTGGCTCGGGCATTCTCAGAAAGGTCTGGTTCCAGGAAAGGCTGAGACCTCCTGAGTCGGCCCAGAGAAACCTGCCAGGTCTGGGAGAGGCCTGGCTCGGCAGAGTGGCTTTTGTAGATGGGTTGGAACCGTCAAGGTGTGCTGAGTTGTCCTCAAAAGGCCACTTTGGGATGTCTTTCCTCCAGCATTAGAGCGGCCGAAACCTGCTCAGTGCGGGCCTGAGGTTTTCCAAGTTGGAGGGTCCACAGGGTGCCCCGGGATTCTGGAATCTGGGTGGAAAGTGGGGGGCTTGGGGGAGTGTCCTGGAGGTTCTGGAATCTAGTGGAAAGTGGCGAGGTTTGGGGAGTGGTTTCTGAGCCATCGTGGGGGGCTCTGTGGGAGCTTCTGCCCATCAAGGAGATTCTGCAGGCCCTGCCAGCCCAGAGCCAGTGTCTTGCGCTCGCCGAGGGTACAGCCAGCCCTAGCTGGGTGGAGCAGCTCATTGCCTCCTCTCACTTTGTTTTGGGGCCATCTGGGAGTGGGAAGCAAGGGTAGAGAGGGAGGGAGCGGCTGCCAGCCAGTGCCTAGTGCCCTTGTTTGCCCTGGGCCCTCTGTGGGCTCTTTTTTATTGCTCTTGAATGAAGCCAGGGAAATGGACTTCTTCGCCTCCCTGCAGCTCAACATGTCTGGAAATTTGGTTATTAAAATCAAGAAAGTGTGGAAATAGAGCAAGAAGAGGAAAAATCTCTCCAAGAGATAATAGTGACCTCTGGCCAGGTGCAGCAGCTCACACCTATAATCTCAGCACTTTGGAACGCCGAGATGGGCAGATTGCTTTAGCTCAGGAGTTTGAGACCAGCCTGGCCAACATGGCGAAACCTCATCTCTACAAAAATAAAATAAAATTTAAGAGATAATAGTGACCTTTTGGTAATTGAAGCCTAGAGTCCTTTCTTTTTCTAAATGCGGATTCTTTTCTTCATAGTGTTTATGTACCACACCGGCATCTCTCCCCGAGCCCTATTATCGTGAGTGGAAGGACGGGCAAGGGTCCCCCCTCGACTGTGAGCCCCTCCTCTCAAGCTCCGTGCCCTTGGAGAAGCCTGCACCTCCTCCTTGTATGCCAGGGCCGGGTCCCTCCTGGTATGGTTCTGTGCTGCTGGGATGGGCCCAGCCCCTCAGTGGGCTTTGTGTGTATTCCTGTTGTGAAGGCAAAATATGAAGAACCCTAGATGATTTGGGGACCAGGACTCTGTCACCTGCTGTTCATTGCTCACGAGAGCAGCCAGGAGTGGGTGGAGAGCTTGGACTTGCAGGCACGGTCACGGGGGTTGGTCTAATCACGTTCCCACTGGCCTGCTCATCAGAACCACCTGTCGGGGGCTGTTACCGTGATCCTGTACCTGATTCCAACTTAATGGCTCCAGGTTGGGGCCCAGCTGTTATTTTTTTTGTTCTGTTTTTTCCTGAGTGACTTTAGCCACTTGGCTAGTCTGAGCCCCTCAGTTACAGGTGGGGAAACTGAGGCCCATCAGGGTGCAAAGACTTGCCCGAGGACCCAGAGCCCTGTGGGGCAGAGCTGGAGGGGCCTGGCATTGGGTCTTAGAGCTGCCTGTCCCCTCCCCGCTCTGCCAGCAGCTTTTTTTTTGAGACAAGGTCTCACTCTGTCACCCAGGCTGAAGTGCAGTGGTGCAATCGAGGCTCACTGCAGCCTCCGCCTCCTGGGTTCAAGTGATTCTCATGCCTCAGCCTCCCAGGCAGCTGGGATTACAGGTGTATGCCATCATGCCCGGCTCGGCTCATTTCTGTGTGTTTTTAGTAGAGATGGGGGTTTCACCATGTTGGCCAGGCTGATCTTAAACTCCATCCACCTTGGCATCCCAAAGTGCTGGGATTACAGACTGGGATTACCCCTTGCCCAGCCCCAGCAGCTTTGTCCTGTGCCATCCAACAGAGGACCAAAGTCTTTGTTTCTTTTCTTTTTCTTTCTTTCTTTTTTTTTTTTTTAGACAGAATTTCACTATTGTTGCCGAGGCTGGAGTACAATGGTGCAATCTTAGCTCACTGCAACCTCCACCTCTTGGGTTCAAGCGATTCTCCTGCCTCAGCCTCCCAAGTAGCTGGGATTATAGGCATGTGCTACCATGCCCGGCTAATTTTGTATTTTTAGTGGAGATGGGGTTTCTCCATGTTGGTCAGGCTGGTCTTGAACTCCCGACCTCAGGTGATCTACCTGCCTCCACCTCCCAAACTATTGGGATTACAGGTGTGAGCCACTGTACCCGGCCTCTTTTTTTTTTTTTGAGATGGAGTTTTGCTCTTGTTGCCCAGGCTGGAGTGCAATGGCGTGATCTTGGCTCACCGCAACCTCAGCCTCCTGGGTTCAAGTGATTCTCCTGCCTCAGCCTCTTGAGTAGCTGGGATTACAGGCATGTGCCACCACACCTGGCTAATTTTGTATTTTTAGTAGAGATGGGGTTTCACCATGTTGGCCAGGCTGGTCTCGAACTTCTGACCTCAGGTGATCCACCCACCTCGGCCTCCCAAAGTGCTGAGATTACAGGTGTGAGCTACCACACCCAGCTGTCTTTGTTTTTTAACATGTATTCCATCTGCCTTACGGTTTTGCCACCTGCAAAACAGAGGACTTGTTGCTTTTCTGGTAATCTGGAATTGTAATCTGGCTGCAGGAGGCCTGTGGAAGCTTGCCTGTAACGGCCTTGTGTCTCTTTTATCCTGTCCTGAGAGCTGGAGAGCTTGGATGTTGCACCTAACCCAACCTTCCTATTAACATAAATTTCTACGGGGTCATCAATCATCAGAACTGCATCCTATCCCATGGAGTTGTATGCGTCTGTTGGTTCAGGCATTTTTACCTTGGCAGTATTTTCTCCTCTGCGGCTTTTGTGATTGCTTTTAATCAGCATTGACTCTTCAAGAAAAATATTTAGCTATTACATCTAAGAGGAGACAGGCTGGAAAGCATCTGAGACCTGTAGCCTTAGACTTAGAACCAGAAGTGCCCTCAGAGTTCATCGGGTCCTGACCCTGTGGGAAGTGAGTTCATAGAGAGGGGGGAGAACCTTGCCCCGGGTCCTGCAGTTGCTCACAGAACTCTGTGTGGTGGGTATGATCTGGAGTCCGCCTCCCCTCACTGCTACACCTGGGGCAGGCATTGCTAATTGTTCCCAGGACTTCCTCCTGCAGAGCACGCCCTGGTCCAAGACCCACACCCTGAATCTCTAGGCAGCCGCTGCCTGTCAGTCTGCAGTGGTTTGAGAGAGGACACCTGCTTGCCTGGTCTGTTCCAAATTGTGCTGTTCATCCCAGCACAGGTGGGGGACACTGTGGGAAAGGCACTGTCACTGCTCTGTCAGCTGGGTATGTGGCATTAGAGTGAAAATGTCATGGCTGGGCCTGGTGGCTCACGCCTGGAATACCAGCACTTTGGAAGGCTGAGGAGGGCAGATTACTTGAGGCCAGGAGTTCGAGACCAGCCTGGCCAACATGGTGAAACCCCATCTCTACTAAAAATACAAAAATTAGCTGGGCATGGTGGCAGGCGCTCAGCTACTCAGGAGACTGAGGCAGGAGAATTGCTTGAACCCGGGAGGCAGAAGTTGCAGTGAGCCGAGATTGTGTAGCTGCACTCCAGCCTGGGCTACAGAGGGAAACTCTGTCTCAAGAAAAAAGAAAACATCATTTATCCAGCATCCCTGGAGAGTCATGATACCTGGCATTTTACGGTACCTGGCAAGGTGCAGGTGAAACCGAGGCTCCTGGGTGTTGAACCCGTCTTGTTTGGGGCAGCTCAGGCCCCAGGGTTGGCTCTCATTGACGTGGCCCTGGCCCATCCAGACCTGTATCTCTGCCATCCTGTAGGTGATCAATGTCGATGGGACGAAGAGGCGGACCCTGCTGGAGGACAAGCTCCCGCACATTTTTGGGTTCACGCTGCTGGGGGACTTCATCTACTGGACTGACTGGCAGCGCCGCAGCATTGAGCGGGTGCACAAGGTCAAGGCCAGCCGGGACGTCATCATTGACCAGCTGCCCGACCTGATGGGGCTCAAAGCTGTGAATGTGGCCAAGATCATCGGTGAGTCCGGGGGGCCCCAAGCTGTGGCTCAGCCCTGCAGACTTGCATGAGGAGGAAGTGATGGGTCCCAACCTGGGCATAAGTGTTGAGCCCTGGGGAAGGGTCAGACAGGAAAGGTGAAAGTATCTGGCTAAGGACAGATGGGAAGAGACCAAGGGTGCTGATTAGGCAGTGGCTGTGGACCAGGAATGTCGGTTAGAAAGCGGCTAACATGGCCAGGCGTGGTGGCTCACACCTGTAATCCCAACACTTTGGGAGGTTGAAGCAGGCGGATCACCAGGTCAGGAGATCGAGACCATCCTGGCCAACATGATCAAACCCCGTCTCTACTCAAAAATAGAAAAATTAGCTGGGCGTGGTGGCACACGCCTGTAGTCTCAGCTGCTTAGGAGGCTGAGGCAGGAGAATCTCTTGGACCCAGGAGGTGGAGGTTGCAATGAGCTGAGATTGTGCTACTGCACTCCAGGCTGGCTACAGAGCAAGATTCCGTCTCAAAAAAAGTAGCTAACATTTGTTGAACACCTGCTCTGTGCCCGGCCCTGGCTGGGAACCTTCGTTCCCAGAGCGAACCCTTCTGTGAATGCAGTTCCTTGCCTCACTCGCACGGGGGCGTGGTAGGCAGCGCCTCGCAGCTTACAGGTGCCGAACTCGGGACTCACTTCTGGGTCTGCCTGGGCTAGGCTGTGCCTGTTGCCCCCATTGCCAATGCATGCGCACCTTTCACCTGAAAGCCAGGATCCTCAGAAGCTTCACCGAAGAGGTCCTTGTTTGGCACGATGATTTGTCTCTTCCTGAAAAGGTAATGGAGTTACACTGGAGAGAGCAGCATCCAGGTGTGGCCGGGACGGGCCTTGGGCTCGTGGGCAGGGGCTCCGCGTCTGGCTGGGGCCTGGGGTCCTGCGCTGCACCTGCGTGTCAGAGGCCCTCAGTAAGTCTTTGCTGATGAAGGATGAGCAGACAGAGGGTGTGGTGCTTGCTGCTGCACTGCCTGCAGTCCTGGGCGAGATGCCTGGGTCCGCTGTGCTCCCCGTCGGGTAGATGTGATGTTAGCTGTGACGCTAGATCCCTGGCTGTAAAATATGAGGAAGCTGGGAACTGAGGGAGCAGGTTGGGGTAGAAGGGACAGCCCCGCAGAGGCCTGGAGCTGAGGCAGTGTGGGCGACCCCAGGAGCAGCGAGTGCTTCCATCACGGCCTTCATCGCGCCCTGCCGTCCTCATGCCTGTGATGGAATCCACGAATTTAGTTTTTCCAGCTCCTTTAAAATGCATTTGTGCCAGGTGCAGTGGCTCACAGCACTTTGGGAGGCCGAGGTGGGCAGATCACTTGAGGTCAGGAGTTTGAGACCAGCCTGGCCAACTTGGTGAAACCCTGTCTCTACTAAAAGCGCACACACATATAAAATTAGCTAGGCATGGTGGTGTGTGCCTATAATCCCAGCTACTCAGAAGGCTGAGGCAGGAGAATCGCTTGAACTCAGGAGGCAGAGGTTGTAATGAACTGATATCACACCACTGACCTCCACCTGGGCAATAGAGCAAGACCCTGTCTGAAAAAAAAAACAAAAAACACACATTCTTTCCAGGCACGGTGGCTCATGCCTGAAATTCAGAAATCCCAGCACTTTGGAAGGCTGAGGCAGGAGGATCACTTGAGCCCAGGAATTTGAGTGTCTTCCCTGGGCAACATAGAGAGACCTCATCTCTATTAAAAAAAAAAAAAATTAGTTGGGCTGGTGGCACATGCCTGTGGTCCCAGCTTTTTTCTTCTTCTTCTTTTATTTTTTATTTTATTATATTTTATTTTCTTAGAGACAGGGTCTCACCATGTTGCCAAGGCTGGTCTTGAACTCCTGACCTCAGATGATCCACCCACCTCCACCTCCCAAAGTGCTGGTATTACAGGTGAAGCCACCGCACCCTGCCAATCCCAGCTGCTTAGGAGGTTGAGGTGGCAGGATCGCCTGAGCCCGGAGGCAGAAGTTGCAGTGAGCTGAGGTCATACCACTGCACTCCAGCCTGAGTGACAGAGTGAGACCCTGTCTCAAAAAAATAAAAAACATTCCCTATCCACCGTGGAAGGTGACACTAACCTATGAGTGATTGTTCAGAGAACAAAAATAAACCCCAGGGAGAAGACAAAAGGGTGCATCTATGGGGCTGAGACTTAGAGCTGAGAAACTGGTCGCCTTCTTCCCTATCCCCCTCACCCATGATTTACTAAAGGAGATGGGGAAAAAGATTCTTTCTTTGGCTTCAATATTTAACACTAAATTAAAGCCAGTTTTAATAGCACTTCGGATGAGGAGTGAAATTAACAGGCTGGCCAAAAATAAACGAACACTGTCTGTACTGTGTGAAAAAGAGGCAGCTTTGGCCATGCTGGGTGAGCGTGAGTTTTCAGGGCTGCTGGGAATATCTGTGAGTTGGAGGAAGGGCCGAGGCGGGACTCTCAGGAGCCGAGGCTGAGGGGCGACTTGCCCAGTCCCTGGCCGAGGGGTCACCGTGTTCTTCCCGGGTCAGAGCGCAGGCCAGGAGGCGGGACCACCGGGCTGGCTCTCTTGCCGAGCTGTTCCCTGATGGTGCTCCCTTCAACAGCCTCTCTGCACTTCAGTTTCCTCGAATAAAAAATGAGGATGAGAATAGCTCCTACCTCCAAGGTGGATGGAGTGAGTTCAGACACTGGGACCAGTGCCTGGCGCTTGACAGGGTCCCGTCACAGCCCGCACTGCTGTTACTGTTACTGACCCGAGGCTGTACCTGGGGAGAACTTGGTTGCTGCCATCCAGGCGTTCTCCTACCATGCCCGCCTACTGTCTGTGTTTGACATGTGGCGGGAACAAAGCTGTGCACGTTGGAGCTTGTGGCACATCCTGGCTTTCAGGTGACAGGTGCGTGTGTGTTTGAGGATGGAGCCGGCCACGGAATGATCATCACAACCGAACCCAGCCCTGAGGTCAAACCCGCCCCGGGGGTGAGTCCTGAGCTCGGCACCCTGAGCCACACAGCTCACGGTGGCATTCACTGTGTGGCTTTGTGGCGCCCTTTCCCTGCTGAGCTGTTGGTATTTAGATTGGGGCCTGTGTGTTCGCTTCCAGGAACCAACCCGTGTGCTGATGAGAACGGTGGGTGCAGTCACCTGTGCTTCTTCACGCCCCACTCCACCCGGTGTGGCTGCCCCATCGGCCTGGAGCTACTGAGTGACATGAAGACCTGCATCGTGCCCGAGGCCTTCTTGGTCTTCACCAGCAGAGCCGCCATCCACAGGATCTCCCTCGAGACCAACAACAACGACGTGGCCATCCCGCTCACGGGCGTCAAGGAGGCCTCAGCCCTGGACTTCGATGTGGCCAACAACCACATCTACTGGACAGACGTCAGCCTGAAGGTACCGTGGCCAGGACGCGCACACGTGCAGCCTTGATGGGGAAACCTTGCCTCTGTTCCTGCCTCAGAGGCTTCAGACATTTTTTTAAAGCACTATAATATTTATTGTAACTCAATTCAAGCTAATCAAATATGAGCAACTCTATTTAAAAAAAAAATAGATGATTATAATGAGCAAATCGGTAGACACACATGAGGGCTTTTGTGAAGTGCTTGTGTGAATTTGAAATGTTTGTTGTCCATTGAGCTTGACTTCAGACACCCCACCCTCTCCCTCGACAGAGCCTGTTTGCTTAGCAGACTCTTTCTTCATTTATAGTGCAAATATAAACATCCAGGACAAATACAGGAAGACTTTTTTTTTGTGACAGTCTTGCTCTGTCACCCAGGCTGGAGTGCAGTGGCGCGATCTCAGCATGCTGCAACCTCCGCCTCCCGGGTTCGAGTGATTCTCCTGCCCCAGCCTCCCAAGTAGCTGGGATTATAGGCACCCACCACCATACCCAGCTAGTTTTTTTGTATTTTCAGTAGAGACAGGGTTTCACCATGTTGGCCAGGCTAGTCTCGAACTCCTGACCTCAGCTGATCTGCCCGCCTCAGCCTCCCAAAGTGCTGGGGTTACAGGCGCCAGCCACCGCACCCCGTCTAGGAAGACTTTTTGCCTTCTAAAGAAGGGTTTAGCACACTGGTCCGTGGGCTGGCCTTCTGATTCTGTAAAGAAAGTTTGATTGGTATACAGCAAGGCCCATTTGTTTATGGATTGTCTGTGGCAGCTTTTGTGCTGCTGAGTTGAGTTGTGACAGATCTGTATGGGCTATTAAGCCTAAAACATGTACTATCTGCCCCTTTACAGAAAAAGTGTGTTGACCTCTGGTCTAAAGTGTTGGACAACTGCACTGTTTACTCACTTGTTTTTCTACTATTTGTTTTCTGGGGTTTTTTTGTTTGTTTGTTTGTTTTGAGACAGGGTCTTCCACTGTCACTCAGGCTGGAGTGCAGTGGTGAATTCTCAGCTCACTGCAGCCTCAACCTCCTGGGCTCTAGTGATCCTCCCACCTCAGCCTCCTGAGTACCTCGGACTACAGGTGCACACCACCACACCTGGCTGATTTTTGTGGGGTTTTTTTTTCTTTTTTTTTTTTTTTTTTGTGGAGATGGAGTTTCCCCATGTTGCCCAGACTGGTTTCAAACTCCTAGGCTCAGGCTCCCGCCTCAGCCTCCCAAAGTGCTGGGATTGCAGGTGTGAGCCACCACGCCCATCCTATTCTAGTATTTGTATTACATATCTTTAAAATATTTTTTATGACTTTAAGTCACAAGGGTTCTTTGTAGAAAAATGAAAACACATAGAAAAGTATAAAAAAGAGGCCAAGTGCGGGGGCTCACGCCTGTAATCCCAGCACTTTGGGAGGCTGAGGCGGGAGGATCATTTGAGATCAGGAGTTCGAGACCAGCGTGGCCAACATGGTGAAACCTCATCTCTACTAAAAATACAAAAATTAGCTGGGCATCGTGGCATGTGCCTGTAATCCCAGCTACTCGGGAGGCTGAGGCAGAGAATTGCTTGAACCTGGTATGTGGAGTTTGCAGTGAGCCAAGATCACGCCACTCCACTCCAGCCTGGGCAACAGAGGGAGACTCTGTCTCAAAAGAGAACAAAACAAAACAAAACAAAACAAAACAAGAAAAGAATAAAAAGAAAATGGAACTTGTCCATAGCCTCGCCAGCCAGAGACCACTGCTGATACCTTAGCATGTTTCCTTCAAGTCTTTTTTCTCTAAGATAGCATTTCTCATAATCACAATTATATGCTACAGAGGCTTCTGTATCCTGATTTTTTTACTTGACATTGTAACAGGTATTTGATGATGCTATGACAGACTCTTTGGCACAATCTTTTAAATGCGTGAAATACTCCACTGCACAGATGCTCCCTTTTAGGCTTAACTGTTCTTTTATTATACATGTGCTGGTTACAGCTGGGCACAGTGGCTCACGCCTGTAATCCCAAAACTTTGGGAGGCTGAGGCAGGAGGATCACTTGAGCCCAGGAGTTTGAGACCAGCCTGGGCAACATAGACCCCATCTCTACAAAAAACTTTTTTTAAAAGTTGGAAGTAGTGGTGCACAGCTGTAATCCCAGCTGCTAAGGAGGCTGAGTTGGGAGGATCACTTGAGCCCCAGGAGGTTGATGCTGCAGTGAGCTGCACTCCAACCTTGGTGACAGAGTGAGAGCTATCTGGGGGAAAAAAATGGTATATATAATCTCCAAGTTGTTTTTTCCAAAAAGATATCTTGCTGCGTTTAAAAACTTGAATGTGACTGGGTGCAGTGGCTCATACCTGTAATCCCAACACTTTGGGAGGCCAAGACAGGCAGATCACGAGGTCAGGAGTTCGAGACCATCCTGGCCAACATGTTGAAACCCCGTCTCTGCTGAAAACAACAAAAATTAGCTGGGCATGGTGGCGCGTGCCTGTAATCCCAGCCTTGGGAGGCTGAGGCAGGAGAATCACTTGAACCCAGGAGGCGTAGGTTGCAGTGAGCCAAGATTGTGCCACTGCACTCTGGCCTGGGCAACAGAGCTAGACACCGTCTCAAAAAATAAAAACTTGAATGTTGATGATCTTGTCCAGAATGTGTTCGGTGTCTGCTCCAGGTGGCCAGGCGTCTTGGTGCGACGTCTACAAAAGACGCTGGTTCCTAAAACGCGGCCCTTTCCTCCTCCCCTGCTGGCAGACTATCAGCCGCGCCTTCCTGAACGGGAGCTCCGTGGAGCACGTGGTGGAGTTTGGCCTTGACTACCCCGAGGGCATGGCCGTTGACTGGATGGGCAAGAACCTGTATTGGGCCGACACCGGGACCAACAGGATCGAAGTGGCACGGCTGGACGGGCAGTTCCGGCAGGTCCTCGTGTGGAGGGACCTGGACAACCCACGGTCACTGGCCCTGGATCCCACCAAGGGGTAAGAGTTTGCCTGTCCCGGGCATCCTCGTGTCCCTCTCTCTCTGTGAGTCAGTGCTGGGGTGCCAGCTGGGAAGGTGGCAGGCTGCCCGTGTGGCCCTCGGCGATCACAGCTGTACCGATGTCATTCGCCTTGGTGGTGGCCAGGACTGGTAGGCCCCTTGGAAGTCATGGAGCTCCTTCATGGAGCGGGTGCTGAGGCCGTGTCAGGCACAGTGCTGGCTGCTTTCACCTGGGCCGGCTCATCAAAGCGTCCACGGGGCCTGCATCAGGCAGTATCTGTGTTGATTTTACAGATGCAGAAACAGGCTCAGAGAAACTGAGGGATGTATCTAAGGTCACATACCCAGTTAGAGTGGAGCTGGGCCAGGAAGTGCTGCCTCAGACTCCCAACCAGGCCTCCCGGCTTTGCGCTGTTTTGCCAAAACCACGATCCAGAACTGGCTTTGAGGTCCCTGGAGCTCAGGCCACTCCAAAATGGCCTCCTGGAGGTTGCTGAGCCACAGCTTAGGACCAACCTTGAGAGGCAAGCGTGCATTTAGCTGCCGGGCATCCTAGGGGCCCTGCCTTGGGCACTGGGGTCAGACAGGCCCCAGATGTGTGTGTGTGGGGGGGTCTCTCTGGACTTGAGTTTTGTTTTCTGTGCAGCGGGCGCAGTGCCCACCCCGGAAAGCCCAATCCCTGCCTACTGCACGTTCTGCCAGGGAAGGAAGGAAGATTTCGGGATGGCAGGACATCAGAAAGAGGTCCAGTTTTAGAGCAAGGGCAGCTCAAACTTAGAAAATTCTGGAATGAGGATGTGCATTTCCTCTTGTGGATCTTCTGCTGAAGGAAGGGACAGAGGGGCTGCTGGGGAGGAGCCCAGAGCCGAGTTTATATCCTGGTCCTGCCAGGCCTCCCCTGCTCTGACGTCTTGTTTTCTGTTGTGCTTGTGTCCATCCTGGTTTCTGCCGTGTCCCCGGCATCCGGCCAAGCTTAGGAGGGTGTTCTAGCACACACTCGCCCTGGCTGTGCGCCTGTTTTTGTGTCTGTAAAGGGGTGTTTCCTCGCCTTACGAGTGAGCCACTGTGGGAATTCAGGGAGCTGGCGCAGTGACCGCCCTGGAGGGATGTTTGTGTGACAGGGGGAAAGGGTCTCGCCCTTCCCTACTTCCTGCACGTGGCTTTCTCCAGGACGGGGAGGGCCGAGCTGAGGCGACGGGGCAGGTGCAGCCCCCCAGCACCCTCTGTTCTGCGGTGAGATTGGACTCACTGAGCCTGCCCTTCTCCCACATGCCTTCCAGCTACATCTACTGGACCGAGTGGGGCGGCAAGCCGAGAATCGTGCGGGCCTTCATGGACGGGACCAACTGCATGACACTGGTGGACAAGGTGGGCCGGGCCAACGACCTCACCATTGACTACACTGACCAGCGCCTCTACTGGACCGACCTGGATACCAACATGATCGAGTCGTCCAACATGCTGGGTGAGGGCCGGGCCGGGGCCTGCTGGGCATGGAGGGCGGGACAGCCGGGCACTGGCCACCTCCCAGCCCTGCCACATGTGCCTTGTGGCCTGCAAGTCTCCAACCTGGCAGGAGCTGTGGCCACACCCACGACTGCCCAGCAGCCTCACTCTCTGCTGTGGGGGTTGCCTCTGCCCACCCCTGGGTGCCGTTGCTGCAGTGGTGTCAGGAGAGGCTCTGGTGACGGCTGTTTCCTGTGCACCTGCTGGGTACCAGGTCCGGCTAATCCCTGTGCCAGGACTGTCATTTGACCCTACCGCGTGCGGTGGAGGTTTCTGTTGCTGGGGAAGCCAAGACCCAAAGAGGTCATGTGACTTGCCTAAGGTTACAGAGCTGGTGAGTTTAGGATCCCCCCGGGGTACCAGCACTCCATCCCCACCCAGCCCTGAGCCCCACTGTGTGCTGGGATTGTGCTGAGAGTATCCACAGGCCGGGGACCCTGGGGCTGGTGCTCTCACCTCCTTTCTCTGGATCCTGAGAATGAGGCTCAGGGAAGTTTGAAAAAAACCTGTTCCAAGTCACACAGCAGCAAGAGCAAGATTTGAACCCAGGATAGGGGACCACACACTCTGTCCTGCTAGAGTATTTATGTAGCTGTCCTGGGTGATATGCCGGGTGACAGGGGCCACTGTGCTCAGCAAAGGAGTCCCCCTACCCCCTGCCAAGTTGGGAGAGTGGAAGGTCGGGGACAGAAGCTCTGAGGGGCCAGGTGCAGTGACTCATGCCTATAATCCCAGCACTTTGTGAGGCCAAGACAGGCAGATGGTTTGAGTCCAGGAGTTCAAGACCAGCCCAGGTAACATAGTGATACCCCATCTCTACAAAAAATTTTTAAAAAATTAACCAGGCATGGTGGTGCAAGCCTATAGTCCTAGCTACTTGGGAGGCTCAGGTGGGAGGATTGCTTGAGCCCAGGAGGTTGAGGCTGTGGTGTCGTGTGATTGTGCCACTGCACTCCAACCTGGGCAACAGAGTGAGACCCTGTTTCAAAAAAAAAAAAAAAAAAAAAAAGAAGCTCTGAGGGCTCAGTTCAAGCTCTGAGGCAGCCCTTGGCTTCAGGGCAGGCAGGGAGGAAAGGATCACTGGGCAGCCCTGGTGTCTGACCCCTGGCAGAGAGACCCTTGGTGACCTTGGGCCTAGCAGAGCCTCTGAGCGCATCAGCCATGTGGAACCCCTCAGGAAGGGCAGCAGGAATTTGGCTTCTGGCCTCCTCACCACTGCTACTCGCCATCTGCAGTGGCTCATTTTACAGATGAGGAGGCTGAGGCATCGGCCAACTGAGTGCCTTGTCCCAGGTACTGCGTAGGCAGAGCTGGGACTTGAACCCTGTGTCCTGGTTGCTGCTGGGGGTGGGCTGCGCCCTAGCTTGTGAGGCCAGTCACAAGGTTTGATGTGGGTTTGAGACTGCCGCCCAGCTCTGCAGCACATCGCGTGACCCAGCTCTTCCAGGCCATGCCCAAACCTGTTGCCAGGCGAGAAACCAGTCACAGCACAGCTGTGGTTGCCTGAAATGATTAAGCTCATTAATCACCCCGGAGTGAGGACAGACTCATGAAAACCAGCAAAAGCCCAGGAAACCCATGTGGCCCTTCCAGTGAGGGTGGCCAGATGCGTGCGGCCTGGCCATCGCTCTGCTGTACGTGCTTTTGGCTTAAACACTCCGGATGTTTACTGAGTGCTTGATGAATAAATGGAAGGCCTGGGCTCGTTGCTGGGGGAGTGGAGGATGCATAGCCAGGCCTGACGTGGTGAGGACAGGAGAGGAACGTGAACCCGGAGCCTCGCTGCCTGGGTGGTAATCCTAGCCCTGCCACTCAGCGACTGTGTGACTGTAACCAGGTACTTAATTTTGGTAGATCCTGCCTGCGCTTCAGTAGATCTCACCTGTTTTGCGAAGTGGACAGACACTTTGAGACTTTCACTTGGTTGCTAGGCTGTAGGGTTGAACCGACTCGCCCCGCAGGGTGCCCTGTGCTCTGTGGCTTGGCTGTGAAATTGCCGACACTGTTCCCGTTGTGTGTCCCTGCAGGTCAGGAGCGGGTCGTGATTGCCGACGACCTGCCGCACCCGTTCGGTCTGACGCAGTACAGCGATTATATCTACTGGACGGACTGGAATCTGCACAGCATTGAGCGGGCCGACAAGACCAGCGGCCAGAACCGCACCCTCATCCAGGGCCATCTGGACTTCGTGATGGACATCCTGGTGTTCCACTCCTCCCGCCAGGATGGCCTCAACGACTGCGTGCACGACAACGGGCAGTGCGGGCAGCTGTGCCTTGCCATCCCCGGCGGCCACCGCTGCGGCTGCGCCTCACACTACACCCTGGACCCCAGCGGCCGCAACTGCAGCCGTAAGTTCCTCTTGTTCTCCTGCGCCTCACTCCCACATTAGATCAGGCTGGTTCTGGGAGCTGATGCTAAAAGGAGCTTCTCATCTGGGGTTCCCAGGTGTACATAGATGGTTGGGGAGGTTGTGCACTGCACAAGCTGCATGATGCTACCTGGAGGTCCAGGTCCAGGCAGGGTGGACTTGGGTGGACTTCATCAGGACACAGGTAAATGGCCCAACCCCTCAGCTGCCAGGTCCTGGGGAGGATCTTTGGGTGTGAAAACCAGTCTCTGGGGAAGGCTGCTCGCTCATACTGCCAGCCTGGTGCTGCTGAGTGCTTTCCATAGCACTCCTTTATTCCTCAAGCCCGGAGGGTGGGGAGTAGCATGGTCCCATTTCACACACAAGGAACCCAACACACAGAGACGTGTGGTAACCCACCCAAGGGCACACAGCCGAAGCGGGTTGAGCCAGGGTTGACTGCAGTGGGCTGGCTCAAGTGTCCCTGCTCCTGAACCCTTGCCAGGCAGCCTGGCATCAGCTCCAGGAATTGTTTTTTGTTTTTGTTTTTTTTGAGATGGAGTCTTGCTCTTGTTGCCCAGGCTGGAGTGTAATAGTATGATCTCGGCTCACTGCAACCTCCGCCTCCTGAGTTTGAGCAATTCTCCTGCCTCAGCCTCCCGAGGAGCTGGGATTACAGACATGTGCCACCATGCCTGTCTAATTTTTGTATTTTTAGTAGAGACAGGGTTTTACCGTGTTGGCCAGGCTGGTCTTGACCTCCTGCCTCGGCCTCCCAAAGTGCTGGGATTACAGGCATGAGCCACTGTGCCCAGCCTAGCTCAGAGAATTTTTGCACTGACCCTCTGAAGTAGGTGGGGCTCTTTGTTCTCATGTCAGTGATGAGAAGACTTTCCTGTGGCCTCTCTGGGGTACAGGTGCTTCCCGTTGGCAGGCTCTTCCCCTGTGACATCAGCAGCGAGCTGGTTATGATTCCCTACACGGCACTTGAGAGTTTCTAAAGCTCTTTGTCATCCAGGCCCTGTTGGAGTCTCATGCAGACCTGGGCACCGGCAGGGCTGGTCTTGCCTGTCCTAGCTGTGTGGATGGGGAGGCTTAAGGCTGCAAGGGTTAAGGGGCTGTTGGAGGCCCAGGCTGGCAGGAGATAGGCCTAGGCCAGAGTCTGGGCCTTCCCATGCCTGGGCTGCCCTTGGTGCTGGTGCTCATCATCCCTCCCTGGGACCATGACCTTGAAGGATCAAATGGAGATGCAGGTAACCCATGGTAAGGAGGGGTTGCCATGACTCAGGGTCCCCATTCTGTGGCTGGCAGACCTGGTGCGGCAACTTGGATTTCATACCAGCCACTGGAGCCTGCTGCCGGTGCGCTCAAAGTGCCACACCTTTGGAACCCCCTGGAGACTCTGTTAGCTGCTGAGAGGTAGAGGCATCCAATGTTCTGGTCCTGCTAGAGAGTCGGATCTTCGGGTCCTGGTGCCAGTGCCCTGAGACGAGGCCCAGCTTGATTCCAGGGATGCCTCATGATGGCATGTGCTACTCACTGACACCCTCGAGGACTGTTCCCTCCTGAGCTTGTCATTGACTTTGCCCAGTTTTCCGCAATTCACTGGCACACACATGGGCACATAGAAAACTGCACACCCATTCGTGGGTATGAGTTTCACTACCATTCCACTACCAGTGTTCATGACCATTACCTGCCTTCTGTCTTAAGTTTTCATCATTTAAAAATACATTTATTGGCCAGGCACGGTACCTCACGCCTGTAATCCCAGCACTTTAGGAGGCCAAGGTGGGCGGACCACCTGAGGTTGGGAGGTCGAGACCAGCCTGACCAACATGGTGAAACCCCGTCTCTACAAAAAATACAAAATTAGCTGGGCATGGTGGCACACATCTGCAATCCCAGCTATTCTGGAGGCTGAAACAGGAGAATCGCTTGAACCTGAGAGGTAGAAGTTGCAGTGAGCCGAGATTGCACCACTGCACTCCAGCCTGGGCAACAAAAGCGAAACTCAAATATAAAAATACAAATAAAAATAAAATAAATTTATTATTTATTTCAAAAGTAATACATGTACTTGAAACAGCAGAGACACAGCCAGGCGCGGTGGTGCATGCCTGTAATCCCAGCACTTTGGGAGTCCGAGGCAGGTGGGTCACGAGGTCAAGAGATTGAGACCAGCCTGGCCAACATGGAGAAACCCCATCTCTACAAAAAACACAAAAATTAGCTGGGCATGGTGGCATGTGCCTGTAGTCCCAGCTACTCTGGAGGCTGAGGCAGGAGAATCGCTTGAATCTGGTAGGTGGAGTTTGCAGTGAGCCAAGATTGCACCATTGCACCCTAGCCTGGGTGACAGAGTAAGGCTCTGTCTCAAAAAAAAGAAACAGCAGAGACATACATGACATGGAGAGTAAAATTCCCCATACTGCACCCCGAGACAGCCCTGTGTCCCCCGTCTTTCCCGTGATCCTCCAGCAGGGTGATGCTGAGCCACCTGTTGCAGTGGAGTGGCTTGCTGTCCCGCCCGCCAGCTCCTCTTCGGCTTGGAGACACCCACATGCAGCCCTGTCTTTGCCTCCTCTAGCACCCACCACCTTCTTGCTGTTCAGCCAGAAATCTGCCATCAGCCGGATGATCCCGGACGACCAGCACAGCCCGGACCTCATCCTGCCCCTGCACGGGCTGAGGAACGTCAAGGCCATCGACTATGACCCACTGGACAAGTTCATCTACTGGGTGGACGGGCGCCAGAACATCAAGCGAGCCAAGGACGACGGGACCCAGGCAGGTGCCCCGTTGGCAGGGTGCGGGGTGTGCTTCCAAGCGCGCCCCTCGTGGTGGTTTCCAGGCTGCTGCCCCTCTCTTAGCACAGGGAAAAAACAGAGCACGGTTCCAGGTGAATGATGACTTGGGCTTTGATGACTTAGTCATAGGGTATAACCCTGAGCAGCGTGGAACCCCGAGACTGTGATTATATGTAGAAACTGAGGCCAGGCATGTTGCTCACGCCTGTAATCCCAGAACTTTGGGAGGCTGAGGCGGGCAGATCACCTGGGGTCAGGAGTTCAAGACCAGCCTCGCCAACATGGTGAAACCCCGTCTCTACTAAAAATACAGATTAGCTGGGCATGGTGGTGGGCACCTTTAATCCCAGCTACTCGGGAGACTGAGGCAGGAGAATAGCTTGAACCTGGGAGGCAGAGGTTGCAGTGAGCCGAGATGGTGCCATTGCACTCCAGCCTGGGAGACAAGGGTAAAACTCCATCTCAAAGAAAAAGAGACTGGATTTCCCAGTTGTTTAAGTAGTCATTGGGGGGTCTAACCCCACAGGACTTTTTTCTTTCCAAGAAAGAAAAGTGGTCGTGTGTCATGCAGGGGCAGTTGGTATTGGTTAATCTAGGTTTATCTGTTATTTTGTAGCAATTGTACATTCATTTCTGCTACAGTGCACAGTATACGCGCTCCTCAAAGTCACCGCACTATGCAAAATCGCACAGTAAAAATGACACGACTCATAGGGAAAAGAGGGCCAGGGCACAACCCTGAAAAACTCCGTCAATGACATGTAAGAAAAGAGCTAGGAACCTGGGAAATAGCAGAGCGCCTTTTGCACATAAATGGTTAGATACATCCCACAGCGATGTGCATTCATAAACATTCCCGCTGCGACCAATCTGGCACTTCACCTTGGGAAGATCTGGAGTTGGCTTACGAGTGTGGAAGGGTGCCACGCGTGAGTTTCCGTGAAACGCTGGGAGGAGGGTTGTGGGAAATCAGATGGAACGTTTTCACCCCAGGTGTGGAGGGAGTGGGTCATGGCCCCAGCAGGGAGCCCAGGGAGGTGAGAGACGGAGGTGTGTGTGTGGGTGTGACCCTGTGCAGTTCCCTGCTGGCCGTGGTTTTCTGTGTTCACTTAGTGTTTCTCATGGAGCCAATTGTGCATGAGCAAACGCGAGATCCGTGCTGTGCTCAAATTGTCCTAATACATCACTGTGTTGAAACAGATTTGCTTTTATTTGTTTATTTTATTTTGAGATGGAGTATTGCTCTGTCACCCAGCCTGGTGTGCAGTGGCATGATCATGGCTCACTGCAACCTCTGCTTCCTACATTCAAATGATTCTCCTACCTTAGCCTCCCAAGTAACTGGGATTACAGACATGGGCCACCCCGCCTTGCCAGGTTTGCATTTTTAAAACAAGTGCTAGGCTGGGCCTGGTGGCTCACGCCTGTAATACCAGCACTATGGGAGGCCGAGGTGGACAGATTACCTGAGGTCAGGTGTTGAAGACCAGCCTGGCCAACAAGGTGAAACCCTGTGTCTACTGAAAATACAAAAATTAGCTGGATATGGTGATGGGTGCCTATAATCCCAGCTACTCAGGAGACTGAGGCAGGAGACTCACTTGAACCTGGGAAGTGGAGGTTGCAGTGAGCCACGATCTCACCATTACACTCCAGCCTGGGCAACAAGAGCAAAACTGTGTCAGAGAAAAAAGACAACAACACATGCTGTAGCAGAAGCAACCACTTTGCGACGTCAGGCTTGTGTGGCCTGTTCCAGGAAGGATGTGCTCATGGTGTCCTCGGGCCCATCTGGAGTCTGCAGCATGGGGCGCGGCAGGTTCATTAGTGTGGAATTCCAGGGCAGGCCTGGCTCCTAAGCACCCTTCTTTTATAAAAACTATAGAGCCCGCCTGTAATCCCAGCTCTTTGGGAGGCTGAGGTGAGCGGATCACGAGGTCAGGAGTTTAAGACCAGCCTGGCCAACATGGTGAAACCCCATCTCTACTAAAATTACAAAAATTAGCCAAGCGTGGTGGCAGGCACCTGTAGTCCCAGCTACTCGGGAGGCTGGGCTAGGAGAATTGCTTGAACCTGGGAGGTGGGGGTTGCAGTGAGCCAAGACTGCACCATTGTACTCCAGCTTAGGCAACAGAGTGAGACTCTGTCTCAAAAAAAAAAAAAGAAAAAAAAAACTACAAAGCCACAAGACCTCTTTCTCAACTGAGGATTGGTGTGGGAGCTTGTGTTATTACAGTGAAATCTTGGTACTTTCTTGAGGCAGAGAGAGGCTCGTCTGGAGAGACTTTCAGATGGGTTGCCGTGCCCATCATCAGTTTCGCTGTCCAGTTCCAACCCATCTGAAGGCTGGTGCTGCCTGGACAGGCAGGACGCCCCCCTCCACCAGGTCCTTCCTCCAGCTGCAGCTTCCATTTAAGCTGTACTGTGCGCAGCTTCCAGTTAAGCTGTACTGTGAGGTCTTGTGAGGTCTGTGTCCTTGGCTGATGGCAAAACTCGGCCGAACTGAAATTCAGAGCCATGCCCCCCTCCCTGTAGCTCCTCTCCTGGGCAGCTGTGATCATCCCCTCTGTGGTGGTGCAGATGGGGGAAATGGATTCCTTTCATCTTGCTTGGTGTAGATGACTGTCACATGGAGTTCTTTGGGAAAGGGACGTGTTAATTGATGGATGTGGCTCCCATGCTGAGAGAGCTCCTGGGTGCACATTGCCTTAGAGTCTCATTGGAGCTGCGTTCTTTCATGGTGTCTAGGCAGAAGTGATGAAGGCTTGGAGGAAAACACAGAAGGTTTTCCACTTAATTTGGAAAATGCTCTTTTCCCTCCGGTGTCTTTTGCTAAGGTCCAGCCTCCTGCAGCCTCCCCGCTCCGTGGACCCCGGCCCTTCCAAAAGATGGTGTCTAAATTATCATCCGGTTGGCTGAGGTTTTGTTTTCTATTTTTAATTTTTTTTTTAAAAGATGGGGTTTCACCATGATGGCCGGGCTGGTCTTGAACTCCTGACCTCAGGTGATCCACCCACCTCGGCCTCCCAAAGTGCTAGGATTACAGGGGTGAGCCACCGCACCTGGCCCTATTTTTTATTTCTTATTGTGGTAAATATACATCACATAAAATTGACCATTTTAATTATTTTGTTCTTGTTGTTTTGGGGACAGGGTCTTCAATGCCCAGGCTGGAATGCAGTGGTGCAATCATGGCTCACTGCAGCCTCAACCTCCCAAGCTCAAGTGATCCTTCCACCTCAGCCTCCCTAGTAGCTGGGACTACAGGCATGCACTACCAGATCTGGCTGATTTTTTGTATTTTTTTTTTATTGTAGAGACATGCTATGTTGCCCAGGCTTGTCTCAACTCCTGGACTCAAGCCATCTGCCTACCTTAGCTTCCCAAAGTGCCGTGATTACAGGAATGAGCCACAACACCCAGCCATTTTAACTTTTTTTTTTTTAAACAGGGTGTTGCTGTGTCGCCCAGGCTGGAGTGCAGTGGGGTGGTCTTGGCTCACTGCAACCTCCACCTCCTGGGTTCAAGTGATTCTCCTGTCTCAGCTTCCCGAGTAGTTGGATTACAGGTGCCCACAACCACGGCTGGCTACTTTTTGTATTTTTTAATAGAGTTGGGGTTTCACCATGTTGGCCAGGCTGGTATCGAATCCCTGACCTCATGATCTGCCTGCCTCTGCCTCCCAAAGTGCTGGGATTACAGATGTAAGCCACCGCGCCTGGCCTTTTTTTGTTTAACTTTTTTAGACAGGGTCTCGCTCTGTTGCCCAGGCTGGAGTCCAGTGGTGCAATCTTGGCTCACTGCAGCCCCCGCCTCCCAGGCTCAAGTTGTGCACCTCCACACCCAGCTAATTGTTTGTATTTTATGTGGAGACGGATTTTACCATGTTGCCCAGGCTGGGCTTGAACTCCTGGACTCAAGCAATCTTCCCACCTTGGCCTCCTAAAGTGCTGAGATGGCAGGCGTGAGCCACACTGCACCTGGCCTGTTTGACCTGTTTTGGAGTTGATGGTTAAGTGGCATTCAGTCAGTTCACATTGTAGCCGTCACTGCCATCCATCCCCAGACGACTGCCTTCTCGCACTGAAACTGTCTGCATGAAACACCCACTCCACATTTCCCTCCGACAGCCACTGTCCTAGTTTTGTCTCTCTCTCACTTCTCTAGGTACCTCAGATAAGTGGAATTATCGATATTTGCCCTTCTGTAACTGGTCTCTTTCACCTGGCGTGATGTCCTCAAGGTTCATCTGTGTTGTAGCCTGTGTCAGAATCTCCTTCCTGAAAGCTTGGATATAACCCATTGTAAGGGCTGGGCGTGGTGGCTCACACCCTGTCATCCCAGCACTTTGGCAGGCTGAGGTGGGCAAATCACTTGAGGTCAGGAGTTCGAGACCAGCCTGGCCAACATAGTGAAACCCTGGCTCTACTAAAGATACCAAATTAGCCAGGTGTGGTGGCGTGTACCTGTAATCTCAGTTACTTGGGAGGCTGAGGCAGAATTGCTTGAACCCAGGAGGCGGAGGTTGCACTGAGCCAAGATTGTGCCACTGCACTCCAGTCTGGGTGACAGAGACTCTGTCTCAAAACAAAAACAAAAACAAACAAACAAAAAAACCTTGGCCAGGCGCAGTGGCTCATGCCTGTAATCCCAGTACTTTGGGAGGCCAAGGCAGGCAGATCACAAGATCAGGAGTTCGAGACCAGTCTGGCCAACACAGTGAAACCCCATCTCTACTAATAATACAAAAATTAGCTGGGCGTGGTGGCAGGTGCCTATAATCCTAGCTACTCAGGGGGCTGAGGCAGGAGAATCACTTGAACCCAGGAGGCAGAAGTTGCAGTGAGTCAAGATCACACCATTGCACTCTGGCCTGAGCAACAAGAGTGAAACTCCTCAAAAAAAAAAAAAAAGGATATGTCTGTCTATGGATAGATGGACCACATCTTGTTATTTGCCCATCCGTGCTAGGTTGCTTCCACCTTTTAGTTGCTGTGAATAAGGCTGCTATGGACATTTCCTTCTGTGGTGAAGGTTTCGTACTAGTGAGGAAAAGGCGTGTTGCTTGTGGTGTTGCATGTAAGAAAGTTTACATTAACCACAAGTATTTGTACTTCATTAAAATGAGAGCTCAGGGTTTATGAAACTGGCCAACTGTGTAAAGTTTGCTGTGTTGTTTTTGTGCCGCGAGGAGTGTGGCCAGGGTGTCATGTACTGTGTGACACAGTACACGTTTCTCAGATGGTTTTTCTCCAGACTGCCGTCCCAAAGTCTGGTTTTGCATCTGGTTCCCACAGACCCGCCCTCCACGGTGAGCCTGATTTTGGCCAGAGTAACTGGAATCTTGCTTGTCTTCCAGCCTGGCAGCTGTGCCAGGCCAGGGTCCCCAGCTAGAGAGCTCTGTGACTTTCAGGAAAGAATTTGCTCAGTTGGCATTGACGCACAGCCCCCTGGGGTCCACAGCTCTGCGGTGATGTGGATGTTGTTATCTACAAAGACACGTGATCCTTCGTGTCCAGATGAAAGTGATGATGTCTTTGCAGCTGCTCAGCAAGGCTGGACCAGAAGCTGCTCTGTGTGTATGGGGTTGGGGGGATAGGGGAGGGAGGCACCCTTTCCATCTGGGTCCAGGAGGCTGGGCCTGGGGAAGAAGCCTCTTTTTATCTACTTGGAGACTTTGTTTTAATTGCATATTTTTGAGACAGGGTCTTACTCTGTCACCCAGGCAGGGGTGTGGTAGTATGAGCATAGCTCACTGCAGCCTCAACTTCCCAGGCTCAAGCAGTCCTCCCACCTCAGCCTCCTGAGCAGCTGGGACTACAGGTGTGCGCCACCACACCCAACTAGTGGTTTTTTTTTTTTTTTTTGGTTGGTTGGTTTAGGTTTTTTTTGATACAGATGGGATCTTGCTATGTTGCCCAGAATTGTCTCAAAATCCTGCGCTCAAGTGATTCTCCCACCTCAGTTTCCCCGTGGCAGGTGTGAGCCGCTGCTGCCTCCCTGTTTTGTTAACTGCTGAAAGATCTAGATAAAGAAAGTCTGAAAAGACTTACAATCAGAGCCCCATCTAAGATGATGACTCAGGGGAGAGGGAGGGGAGCTTTTCCTTCAGGCCTGGGTGGCAGCAGCCCAGGTGCTCCAGGCCGTCACTCGGGAGGATGGATGCAGCTGTCTTTCAGGGTAACCCAAAGGGACCAGATCCCGAGGGGCAGTAGGCTTCTGGGCTGTCCCCTCCTCCTACATCAGTTCAGTAAGATCCCTTTGAAGGGATGCTGTGTCTCAGGCTCCGAGAGCCCAGGCTCATCCCCGAGATGCAGAGGGTGGCCTGGGCTCAGGCAGCACTCGGAGGATCTCCTGGGCAGTGACCATGGACAGTGTGGGGAGGGAGAGTCCTTGAGAGCCACTGAGAGATGTGGCTGCCCTGCCTTCCCAAGAGGGGCTACGGGTCATTCTTCACACTCACCTGCCTCACCCACCCTCACCTGGCCCCAAGCCTCACCTCCCCTACCCTGCATCTGTACCAGCCTCTGGACCCTCACCTGCCCTGTATCCTCACCTCCTCAGCTCACCCGACCCTGCACCCTCACCTGTCCCCCACCTTCACCTAGCCCCTCACTCTCACCTGCCCCCCACCCTCACCTGCCCTCTACCCCATACCTGGCCTCCTTCCCTTGGGGAAAAGGTTGTAAGGGGTGGCCCACACACCGGCTGTCCTGGTGCTCTACAGAGAAAACAAGACGTGAGGGCCACATTCCAAGTCTAGCTTGAGTCCTAGAAAGTGGAGAAGAAGGCAGGGATGTCTTGGGCAGGCCCCTGTGGTCCTGGGTGCCTTCTTGGCTGTCAGCGGGGCCTTCCTGGGTGCGCCAGTCTAGTGATGCACACACAGCTGTGCGCCACCACACCCAGCTAGTGGTTTTTTTTTTTTTTTTTGGTTGGTTGGTTTAGTTTTTTTTTGATACAGATGGGATCTTGCTATGTTGCCCAGAATTGTCTCAAAATCCTGCACTCAAGTGATTCTCCCACCTCAGTTTCCCTGTGGCAGGTGTGAGCCGCTGCTGCCTCCCTGTTTTGTTAACCCCCTGGCGGGTTCACTGATGAGGCCTGAAATCCAAGGCAACAAGAGCTCTTCCAGAGGCCGTAGTCCCAATCGCTCTGGCATACTTGGGTGGGCACGTAGTGAGGAGCTTACTGGAGAGGATAGATCCCCACACCAGTATTGGGATTTGACTTTCAGGCTAAACTCGGGAACTGTGGCCTCTGCTCTCCTGCCAGAGCTCTCCAGCCAGTGCCCGGGGGTCTCTGCCAGTTCCAGGGGGCCTCAACCAATGCCTGGGGGTCTCCGCCAGTGCCTGGGACCTCCAGCCAGTGCCTGGGGGTCTCCGCCAGTGCCCACGGGTCTCTGCCAGTGCCCGGGGGTCTCCGCCAGTGCCACGGGTCTCCAGTCACTGCCTGGGGGTCTCTGCCAGTGCCCGGGGGTCTCTGCCAGTGCCAGCGGTCTCCAGCCAGTGCCTGGGGGTCTCTGCCAGTGACTGGGGGTCTCTGCCAGTGCCCAGGGGTCTCCACCAATGCCTGGAGTCTCTGCCAGTACCCACAGATCTCTGCCAGTGCCCGGGGGCCTCTGCCACTACCTGGGGTCTCTGCCAGTGCTCACGAGTCTGTCTCGGTTTCTTTGTCTTACAGCCCTTTGTTTTGACCTCTCTGAGCCAAGCCCAAAACCCAGACAGGCAGCCCCACGACCTCAGCATCGACATCTACAGCCGGACGCTGTTCTGGACGTGTGAGGCCACCAACACCATCAATGTCCACAGGCTGAGCGGGGAAGCCATGGGGGTGGTGCTGCGTGGAGACCGCGACAAGCCCAGGGCCATCATTGTCAACGCAGAGCGAGGGTAGGAGGCCAACGGGCGGGTGGGCAGGGGTGCCATGCCCCACCCAGGCACACTCGCCATGTCTTCCGTGGGCAGTGTCAGCCTCTCCCAGGCTGGGAGGATTTTCCACCCCAGTGATCCAGTGGGTGGCTTTCCAGGATCCCAAGAGCAAACACAGACTCGTTCATAGCCTCTCCAGGGAAGCAGAAAGCCCCGAGGGCTGGAAGGGAAGGGGTAGCTCTGCTGAGGGGTTACGAGGCAGCACTAGCCAATGGGAGTTGCAGTTGATAGGTTTTGCACCATCTCTGTTAAACTGGAACCCTATGCAGACATCCCTTTCATGGCATCCCAGGTGGGGGCTGCCTGTTGACTCGCTCATGTTCCACCACAGGGAGCTCCTGGGCTGCTTCCTCCCAGAGGCCCCTGACGCTCCCACCTGTTGGTCGGCAGAGCTCCTGAGTGGTGGGAAGGCACCCAGGACCTGGAGGTCCCCAGAGGGAATTGCCAGGGGAAGAGGGAGACCGAAACCCACGTGACATGAACCTCAGGCTCCAAACTGAGCATGGGAAGGTTTGGGGACAGGAGCACAATGACCTTCTTCAGATAGATCGGGGGCTGGCATGAAGACGGGAGCTTCGGCCAGCACAGGTCCAGGAGCCCAGAGTTCAAGTCCTGACTCTGCCACTTACTGCCCATGTGACCTCGGGCGGGTGGCATAACTTCCTGGAGACTCAGTTTCCTCATTGGTAGGAGTGACGGCCACAGTAGTGCAGCATCTGCTGCTCACAGGGGGCTCGGTGGGCAGAAGCCCTCGGTCTGTAAGGTGGCTGTGCAGGAGCCAGCTGAGCTGGGCTCCCAAGGGCCAGGGCTTCTGGGTCCTTAGCAGCTGCGGGGGGCCTGCATCCATCTGCCATGGCTGCTGTGGGAAATTACCACCAGCCAGCTGGCTGAGAGTAGCGGATGTTTGTTCCCTCACAGTTCCTGAGGCCCGAGATCAAGGTGTCGTCAGGGCCCCGCCCCTTCTGAAGGCTCTGGGGAAATCTCTGGGCTTCTGGTGGCTCCAGGCATCCCTTGACTTGTGGTCGTGTCACTCCAGGCTCTCCTTCTGATTGCACATCGCGTGGCTTCTTCTGCATCTTTTTTTTGAGACTGAGTCTCGCTCTATCACCAGGCTGAAGTGCAGTGACACGATCTCGGCTCACTGCAACCTCTGCTCCTGGGTTCAGTCGATTCTCCTGCCTCAGCCTCCCAAGTAGCTGGGACTACTGGCACCCGCCACCACACTCAGCTAATTTTTGTATTTTCAGTAAAGACAGGGTTTCACCATGTTGGCCAGGATGGTCTCTATCTCTTGACCTCGTGATCTGCCTGCCTCAGCCTCCCAAAGTGCTGGGATTACAGGTGTGAGCCACAGCGCCCAGCCCTCTTCTGTGTCTTTTTTTTTTTTTTTTTTTTTTTTTTGATACAGAGTCTCGCACTGTCGCCCAGGCTATAGTGCAGTGGCACAATCTCGGCTCACTGCAATCTCTGCCTCCTGGGTTCAAATAATTCTCCTGCCTCTGCCTGCTGAGTAGCTGGGACTACAGGCGTGCGCCACTGTGCCCAGCTAATTTTTTTGTATTTTCTGTAGAGATGGGGTTTCATCATGTTGGCCAGGATGATCTCGATCTCCTGACCTTGTGATCCACCTGCTTCGGCCTCCCAAAGTGCTGGGATTACAGGCGTGAGCCACCGCGCCCGGCCTCTTCTGTGTCTTTTAAGGACACTTCAGTTGGATTTGGGGCCCGTGCTCACCCAGTGTGGTCGTATCTTGATCCTTTGTGACATTTGTAAAGAACCTGTTTCCAAATAAGCTCACATTCCAAGGTTCTGGGGTGGATGTAAATTTGGGGAAGATTGTTCAACCAGTGCAGGATGTGACCTGTCAGCCTCGGGCAGCCCTGAGAGGCGGGGGCTTTCCAGTGGGCTCCGTGCTGGCTGAGAAGACGCCATCCTCACACCGTCCTTCAACCGCCGCCCTCCCGCAGGTACCTGTACTTCACCAACATGCAGGACCGGGCAGCCAAGATCGAGCGCGCGGCCCTGGACGGCACTGAGCGGGAGGTCCTCTTCACCACCGGTCTCATCCGTCCCGTGGCCCTGGTGGTAGACAATGCGCTGGGCAAGCTGTTCTGGGCGGACGCAGACCTGAAGCGCATTGAGAGCTGCGATCTCTCAGGTATACGCCCTGGGGCCTTCCTTATCGCCAGTAATGGCAGCAGCTGCCATATTGTTCAGGGCCTGCCGTGGGCCCTGCACTGCACCAGGGGCTTTGCATGTAGCATGTTTCATCCTCGAGCTGACAGCTCCAGGCTGGGGTTCTGAGTGAGCCCCACGTGGCAGAGGCAGAAGAGAGTGAGCTCCACCCCCTGCCGTGGGGCCCTGAGCAGCTCACTCAGGCTCACAGAGAGTGAGCAAGCTGCTCAGGGCCCCACGGCAGGGGGTGGAGCGGGACTCCAGCCTGGCCTCTGCCCCCAGCACCTGCGCAGGCAGCTGCTCTGCTCTGGGCCATGTTAGGCCACATGGGGCTGAAGAGAAATGAGAGTTGGTGCTTAGAGAGGAGGCTTAGTCCCCATGGCTCTTCCCGTTAACGATGGGGCAGGTTGGGGAGGGGAGCGGCTGTGCTTGCAGGGGCCAGTGATGGAGGCCCACCTTTGGGACCGACGGGCTTCATCCCGAGGCCAGCCCAGGTGGCAACAGGGCTTTCTAAGGGCTTATCTTGGGTCGGCTGCTTCCAGGGACTTTGCTGCAGCTCCCCGCCTGCAGAGCACGGAATCCCCCAGACCCCCGGTAGCCCTGTCAACCTCTGTCCTCCCAAGCCCAGTGTGGGGTGAGCGCGGGAGGTCAGCACTGCTCAGGGGGGGCCCTCGTGCCGCTTGCAGGGGCCAACCGCCTGACCCTGGAGGACGCCAACATCGTGCAGCCTCTGGGCCTGACTGTGCTTGGCAAGCACCTCTACTGGATCGACCGCCAGCAGCAGATGATCGAGCGCGTGGAGAAGACCACCGGGGACAAGCGGACTCGCATCCAGGGCCGAGTCACCCACCTCACGGGCATCCACGCGGTGGAGGAAGTCAGCCTGGAGGAGTTCTGTATGTGGGGTCTGGCAGCGGGGTGGGCAGGGTGGCCTCTAATGCGGCCCCCAGGAGGCGGCTGGAGGCCAGTGCCAGAGCTCGTGTGGCCTCACCTGGGTGGAGGGCTCCGCCAGAAGCCGAATGTTGCCCGCTGGGGCTCAGCGAGATGTCCGGATGCCCCGAGGCCTGAGGTTTTCTTTTGCTTTGGAACAAATAAACAGCATTTTAAGACAACACCAACTCTTTTTTTTTTTTGAGTGAGGATCTGGCTCCATTGCCCAGGCTGGAGTGCAGTGGCTCAAACAGTTACTGCAGCCTCGACCTCTGGCCTTAATTAAGCAAACCTCCTGCCTCAGCCTCCCAGGTAACTGGGACTACAGGTGCGCACCACCACATCTGGCTAATTTTTTTTTGTAGAGATGGGCATTCCCCAAGATGCCTAGGCTGTTCTTGAACTCCTGGGCTCAAGCAATCTGCCTGCCACGGCCTCCCAAAGTACTGGGATTATAGGTGTGAGCTACTGGCCTGACAACACCCTGGAGTGTCTCTCTGTTCTGTAGAGCAAAAGTCCAGGCACAGTGTGGCTCACGTGGGTTCCCTGCTTGGCCTCATGCAGCCAGAATCAAGGTGTCAGCAAGGCTGGGCCTTCAGTGGAGGCTCGGTGGAGAGTTCAGCTTTCTTGCTCACTCAGCGGGTGGTGGCTGTGGGACTGAGGTTGTGTTTTCTTTCTGGCTGTTGGTCGGGGACCACTCAATTCCTAGAGGCCACCCCAGGTCCTCACCCATGGCCCCTCTGCCTCAGCAGCGAAGGCTCCCTGCATCAGTCCCTCCTGCACCTCGAGTGTCTGACTTGCTCCTCTCTCACCAGCTGGGGAGCCTGCTCTGCTTCTAAAGGGCCCTGTGATTCAGCCTAGCCACCTTTAGATTAGATTAGCCTCTCCTTTGACTGACTCCAAGTCGGCTGATTAATAACCTTAATCACATCTGCAGAGTCCCTTCTGTCAATAAGGTCATGATGCCTTGCTGGGGACTAGGGTGGGAAAATAGGGGGGCATTTAGGATTCTGCCTGCCACTCCCTTGCTGTGCCCCAGGGCTTGGGGGAGGGGCCTCCACAGCTGGGACCACAGTTCCTTCCTCCCCTCCATGGTAACCATCTGAGGATGACTTGAGACCAGCCTGGGCAACATGGTGAGAACCCATCCCTACAAAAAAAACAAAAATGGACCAGGCTGGGCGCAGTAGCTTATGCCTGTAATTCCAGCACTTTGGGAGGCCCAGATGGGCAGATCACTTGAGGTTGGGAGTTCGAGACCAGCCTGGCCAACACAGTGAAACCTTGTCTCTACTAAAAATTCAAAAATTAACTGGGCATGGTGGCAGGTGCCTATAATCCCAGCTAGTGGGGAGGCTGAGGTGGGAGAATTACTTGAACCCAGGAGGAAGAGGTTATAGTGAACCAAGTTTGTGCCACTGCACTCCGGCTTTGGCGACAGAGTGAGACTCCATCTCAAAAACAAAAAACAAAAAAGAGGGCCAGGCATAGTGGTGACAAAGAGACCCTGTCTCAGAAAAACCAAACACCGAATTCTTGGGACTGAGGAGGGACACTGTGATGTTTTTCTGGGTGGGACGGGGAGCAGAGTGTCTTCTGTCATTTCTTCCACCTGGGAGTGGTCAGCTGTCCCTCCAAGCTGCCTCCTCTTCTTCCCGTTGTCAGGATGTTGGACGAATTTGGTTAACTGGATAGAATAACACCAGTTCCCAGGGACTTGGTCCATTTGGTATTAATTTTATTTATTTATTGTTTTGAGATGGAGTTTTGCTTTTGTCACCCAGGCTGGAGTGCAATCGCTCGATCTTGTCTCACTGCAACCTCTGCCTCCGAGGTTCAAGTGATTCTCCTCCCTCAGCCTCCGAAGTAGCTGGAATTATAGGTGTGCGCTACCATGTCCAGCTAATTTTTTTGTATTTTTAGTAGAGACAGGGTTTCACCATGTTGCTCAGGCTGGTGTCAAACTCCTTACCTCTGGTGATCCACCCCTCGGCCTCCCAAAGTGCTAGGATTACAGGCTTGAGCCACTGTGCCTGGCACCATTTGCTATTTTAATTCCCATGTGTATTAGTGTCCTATGGCTGCTGTAACAAATGACCACAGACTCGACAGCTCTAAGCAACAGAAATGGATTTCTCCCACCATACTGGAGACCAGAAGCCTGCGACCTAGCTGTTGGCAGGGCTGTGCTCTCTGGAGGCTGCAGGAAGGATCTGTGTGTTGGCCCTTGCAGTGTTGTGGGTGCAGGCGTTCCACGCTTGTGGATGCACGCCCCCAGCCTCTGCCCATCTTCCTGTGGCCATCTCCTTTGCCTCTGCATCTTTACCTCGTCTTTGTGTCTGTGTTGCCTCTTACAGGGACACTTGTCATTGGCTTTAAGGCCCACCCAAATCATCCAAGAGGACCTCGTCTTAAGATCCTTAACCTGCAAAGACCCTTTTTCCGAAAAAAGGCTATGCTCATAGATTCCAGGCCTTAAAACATGGGTGTATCTTTCTGGAGGGCACCATCCAACCCCTTACACAATGAAAGAAGGGAGGAGGGCCAGGTGCGGTGATTCACGCCTGTATTCCCAGCACTGAAGTGGGAGGATCGCTTGAGCCCAGGAGTTCAAGAGCAGCCTAGGCAACGTATTGAGACCCTGTTTCTACAAAAAGTAAAAAAAAAAAAAGAAAAAAAAATAGCCAAGTATGGTTGTATGTGCCTGCAGTCCCAGCTCCTCAGGAGACTGAGGCAAGAGGATTGTTCGAGCCCAGGAGATCAAGTGAGCCATGATCGCACCACTGCCTCCAGCCTGGGCTACAGAGTGAGACCCTGTCTCAAAGTAAGTAAATAAAGAGGAGGAGAGACAAGCAGGCAGTTGAGAGTGATGGTCATGGACACAGTGGGGACTGTGCAGACAGGCTGGCCTGTGATGACGAGCAAGCTCTGTAACCGTTTCCAGCCTCCGCTTATGTGTTAACGTCCACGTCAGTAGGAAGACTGTAGGCTGCCAAGAGGAAGAAGTAGGCGGATTCTCCCAGGGAGGCTGGGCCTGCAGGAGGGCCAGTTCTCATTAGTTCTCATTTGGCCCCTACCCTCAAGGCTGTGGTTCTGACGTGGGAGGCAGAGCCTGAGCCCCCTTTGTCTTATTTTGTCCTTGCAGCAGCCCACCCATGTGCCCGTGACAATGGTGGCTGCTCCCACATCTGTATCGCCAAGGGTGATGGGACACCACGGTGCTCATGCCCAGTCCACCTCGTGCTCCTGCAGAACCTGCTGACCTGTGGAGGTAGGTGTGACCTAGGTGCTCTCTTTGGGGATGATGGACAAGTATCTGATTCTCTGCCTGCTACGTTGCTGCCTGGCATCCTTTTAAAATCACAATCTGTGGCATCCGGTTTCCAAAGCTGATTGTCTCTTCCTTTGCCCTCCTTTCTTTTTTAGTATGTGCATTCAGTGCTATGAATTTTCCTCTAAGTACTGTGTTTCCTGCATCTCACAAATTTTGTTATATTTTCATTTTCAGGCAGTTCGAATATTTTTACTCTTCTCCTGAGATGACGTCTTTGTCTCGTGTTATTTTGAAGTGTTGCTTACTTTCTAAAGAGTTGGGGCTTTTCCAGCTGTCTCTCTGCTACTGATTTCTAATTTAATTCCTCTGTAGTCTGAGAGCTTATTTTATATGATTTCTCTGCTTTAAAATGTGTTAAGTGTGTTTTATCACCCAGCATCATGTGGTCTATCTTGGTGGATGTTCCATGTACTCTTGAAAAGAATGTGGATTCTGCCCTTTTTGGGTGGAGTGTTCTAGAAATATCAGTTGGATCCAGTTGATTGATAGTGCCCATCAGGTTGTCTATATCCTTCCTTCCTGACCGCCTGCTTGAGCTGTCAGTTATTGATAGGAATGTGAAGTCTCCAACTCTAATGGTGGATTTGTTGATTTCTCCTAGTAGTTCTATCTTTTTCCCTCCTTCTACCCTTGATCCTCTTCTCCCCTTAGGGCTTCCTGGTGGTGGTGGTGGGAGAGTGAAGAACATGGGCTTTAGGGCCAAAGAGGCCAGGGTTCAAATCCTGACTCTGTCACTTCCCAGTTGAGTGAGCCTGGCTGGCGCCTGGCCGTCTCTGAGCCTCTACTTCTCTGTGAAATTGAGAGTACGTACCTAGCAGGCTGTCATGGGCATTAAGTAACAGGGCACTCCACCTGGACTCTGACACCTGATGCACAGGAATGCCAGCTGCTATGTCGTGGGTGTGGCAGTGGTAATAAAGTGACCATCTGTATCATCATCACAGTGAAGCCTGCCGGTCCGGGGCTTTCTGTCCGATGCCCCTGTGCTTCCAGGTGGCCTTGGGTCTTGTTGGTTCTGTGCTCAGCTCCCCTTCTTCTGTGGGAGCTCCTAGGGGCTCCGCTTCATCCTACACACAGCAGACCGCAGCACGGGCAGGCACTGCATGTAAGTGCTGGTTCTTTTTCTTTCTTTTTTCTTTTTCTTTTCTTGAGATGCAGTCTCATTTTGTTGCCCAGGCTGGAGTGCAATGGCACAATCTTGGCTCACTGCAGCCTCCACCTTCTGGGTTCAAGCGATTCTCCTGCCTCAGCCTCCCAAGTAGCTGGGATTACAGGCATGCGCCACCATGCCAGGCTAATTTTTGTACTTTTAGTAGAGACGGGGTTTCACCATGTTTGCCAGGCTGGTCTTGAACTCCTGACCTCGGGTGATACACCTGCCTTGGCCTCCCAAAGCGCTGCGATTGCAGGCATGAGCCACCACACCCAGAGTGCTGGTTCTTTTTAGCAGCTTGTCTTGCTGCTGCAGAGACTGGCCACGGCCCAGGAGCTTGGGGAGTAGGACTGCGGGGTGCTGCCTCACACCTCGAGTTTGGCCATGAGCAGAGGGGATCTTTTGTGACTGTCCCCTCCGGAGCTTCCTGGCAGCTTTGCTCCAAGTTCCAGCCCAAAAACTCAGGTGGATTTGCAACCCAAGGGTGTCTGTGCACCTCCCACGGATGCCCAAGCTGCCCTGGCTGAGAGATGGGGCTGTCAGAACAGTGCACCTTGGGCCTCCATGCCAGAGGCCATGCCCCTCCATCCACTGCCCCCTGGCCTGGGCTCCACGTCCTCCATGAGGGCTGGGCATGCAGCAGCACTCAGGGAACAGCAGAGTCCCAGGGGCTGGGGACACAGACAGACACAGACGCAGGCCACTGGCACAGAGAGGCCAGAGGAGCCCTTGGCTTCAAGGAAGCCCCCATTTCCTAGGGCTTCTCCCTCCTGCTTCGTGCAGAAAAATCGTAGAAAACAGGCTGGCCTCAGGAGGGGGATGCTGGGAAATCAGCCCAGGCCTTACTGAAAGCTGAGCAAAGCCCCTGCCAAGCTGAAATCTGATCAAGGAAAAAGCATCGGTTTCAAGCTGTCACGCTGCATCCAAGCCTTTGGATGTTTGGAACCCCCAGGCCTGCCCCGTAACTGCTGGGCTCACCCGGGTGACAGGGACTGTGGCACAGGGCTGGCCTCATTTTGAGATGGAGCCTCCCAGCTTGGGGACTTGAGGCCCCTTCCTCATGGCTCAAGAGATGTATATTTACTGCACAGGTGCTTGTCATTCTCTGGTGGCCACTTTGGGGAGATCACAGAAGGACAGGGCTCACTGAGGTCTCAGACATGGACCCTTTGATAGTGGCAGGAGCCAGGCCGGACAAGGGGCAGCTGGAGTCGCCTCAGCAGTGGCACCACCACTGCCGCTCAGCCCTTCCCTGAGCCGGGCGCACCCCTGGCTCTGGCCCCAGCGTCCCAGTTACAACTCACAGGAGCTTGTGGCACACAGAGGCTGCTTCTGATTGAGAGAAGAGGTCGGAGGCTTTGGGAGGCTGAGGGGCTGCTCAGTTTCATAGCTGCTGAGGGAGGCTTGGGCTCCATCTCAGGCCTGCCCTGCACCCCCCTCACCCTCCAGCCACCGGCTCCCTGTCTCCCCCGTGGCCAGGCACAGCTTGCAGACATCTGTCATTGGCTCCTCTCAGCTGCCGTGGGCCGACCCTGGTGTGTCCTCCCGTGGCCAAGCCCAGCCGTGGGCCGACCCTGGCGTGTCCTCCCGTGGCTGAGTCCAGTGGGGACAGCAGCTTCCTTTTATTTCTCCCATCTTTGATCGGCCCCCTCCCCTGTGCCACAGTCCCTGTCACCCGGGTGAGCCCAGCAGTTACGGGGCAGGCCTGGGGATTCCAAACATCCAAAGGCTTGGATGCAGCGTGACAGCTTGAAACTGATGCTTTTTCCTTGATCGGATTTCAGCTTGGCAGGGGCTTTGCTCAGCTTTCAGAGAGGCCTGGGCTAATTCCCCAGCACCCCCTTCCTGAGGCCAGCCTCTGTTTTCTGTGATTTTCTGCACAAAGTGGGAGGGAAGAGTCCCAGGAAATGGGGGCTTCCTCGAAGCCGAGGGCTCCTCTGACCCCTTGGTGCCAGCGCCCCGCGTCTTTGTCTGTCTGTCGTGTCCTCAGCCTCTGGGACTCTGCTGTTCCCTCAGTGCTGCTGCATGCCCAGCCCACACTGAGGACCTGGAGCCCAGAGGGGCAGGATGGCCTCCACGCTCACCCGTAGGAAGTAGCCTCCACCCTCTGATGATCCTCCACTGGGCAGCCTCCCCCTCCTCCGCCTCGCTGCCCTCTCCCAGGGCGTCCTCGGCCCTCCTGCCTGTGCTTTGTCCCATCTTTGCAGGCGCCTGGGATGTGCTGACCGGTCCTCCGCTGGCTCCTGCCTTGCTGTGGGCATACTGGCCACCACAGAGGCATGATCCTGCTTCTCTGGCAGCCCCATACCCACAGCAGGTGTGGCTGCCAACCCCCTGCCTGCCTTCTCCCGCTCTGGTCCCGAGGAGGGCACAGTGTGCACTCAGGTGTGGCTGAGCAGGCGTGTGTTGAACGGTGGAGGAAGGACTGCTTGCTCTAGTCAGGGCCGAACTTCCCACCCTGAGCGTTTCCGCTGTATTCAGTGCAGCGCCTGCTGCTTAAAGCTCGGATCGCCAGTCAGCCCCCTTTCCCTTCTGCGTTGAAAAGCAGACGGATGCCTGTCTTCTTGCAGCAAATGTGTATTCTCCCCCTCTTTGTTCTGGGCTAGGGCTGGAGGTGGGGCGGTGCCCAGGAGCTGCATCAGTGGAGGATGCATGGGTGCAGCACCTGCACAGCAGGAATGCGGAGCCGGTTCCAGTCCGTCTCCACTTCTGCTTGGAAGCCCGGACACGCTGCTGCCTGGGTTTTGCTGGGTGGGGCTGCGTGTGATGCTCTCCTCTGTCCCTTCCCCAGAGCCGCCCACCTGCTCCCCTGACCAGTTTGCATGTGCCACCGGGGAGATCGACTGCATCCCTGGGGCCTGGCGCTGCGACGGCTTTCCCGAGTGTGACGACCAGAGTGATGAGGAGGGTTGCCCCGTGTGCTCCGCCGCCCAGTTCCCCTGCGCCCGGGGCCAGTGCGTGGACCTGCGCCTGCGCTGTGATGGCGAGGCCGACTGTCAGGACCGCTCAGACGAGGCCGACTGTGACGGTGAGGCCCTCCCCGCCAAGACCCTGGCCCTGCCCTCTGGGATAAGGAGCTTGGGGCTACCTCCAGCCTCAAAGGAGTTGGGACTGAAAAACCTTTGCTTAGAGGGAGTTCACCAAGTCTGTCTTTTAGGCCCAACAAGGAAAACTCTGCACTCTCACCCGTCCTGTCCCACCAGGCAGTATGGCTTGAAGGCGGACTGTGAGGGTCTATCTCAGCTTCCTGCATTAGCTCAGGAGTTTCACAGAAATCTGAAGCACATTTGGTGGTGGGCTGCAGAGGCCCCGGCTCACACCCCGGTAAATCCCTCCTGAACACAGGGCTGTCTCTACTGAGCAGTCTGTGGGGTCGTGCTTAAGCCTGAGTGGGTTCTATCAACTGTAGAATCAGGAGTTATAAAGAGATTTGCTCAGGCATCCTGGGCCCTCACTGACCAGCAGGATCTCCCTTTAGATCTTGATAATGAGACACATCTCTTCCGTGCCCCCTCTTTTCTTTTTTTTTTAAGACAAGAGTCGGGCTGGGCGCGGTGGCTCACGCCTGTAATCCCAGCACTTTGGGAGGCCGAGGCGAGTGGATCACGAGGTCAAGAGATCGAGACCATCCTGGTCAACATGGTGAAACCCCGTCTCTACTAAAAATACAAAAAATTAGCTGGGCATGGTGGCGCGTGCCTGTAATCCCAGCTACTCGGGAGGCTGAGGCAGGAGAATTGCCTGAACCCAGGAGGCAGAGGTTGCAGTGAGCCAAGATCGCGCCATTGCACTCCAGCCTGGGTAACAAGAGTGAAACTCCGTCTCGGGAAAAAAAAAAAAGACAAGAGTCTTGCTCTGTTACCCAAGCTAGATTGTCCTGGTGCAATCTTGGCTCACTGCAAACTCTGCCCCTGGGGTTCAAGTGATTCTCCTGCCTCAGCCTCCCGAGTTGTGGGATTACAGGCACGCACCACCATGACCGGCTGATTTTTGTATTTTTAGTAGAGACGGGGTTTCACCATGTCGGCCAGGCTGGTCTTGAACTCCTGACCTCAGGTGATCACCTCCTCAGCCTCCCAAAGTGCTGGGATTACAGGCATGAGCCACTGCACCCGGCCTGAGTTTTCCTTTTATAAATGACCTGCTTGGTTGGTGGCCTGCCACGTCTTGTCAGCATCTCCGGCCCAGGACTGCCGAGGAGCTGTCAATGCCCTGCCTCTCCCAAAGCCACCGGCTCTGTTAGGTAACACAGATGGGGTCTGGCCACTGTCCTACGTCCTCATTCACAAGGAGCAGACATTTCGTAGAAGATGAGGGCCTGGGAGTAGCCTCCCGGCATGTTTTTCTATAAAGGCACACTGGCTAAGTCCTTCCAGCTCATTGACTGTTTGAGAATTTGATGGGAGTCTGTAAACTAAGGGCCCAGGGGCCAAATCCAGCCCGCCACCTAGTTTTGTAGGTAAAGTTTTCTTGGGGCACCGCCACACCCATTCATTCATTTATCTCATGTCTGTGACTGCTTTCATGCCAAAGGCAGGAGAGCCAAGTGGTTATGCTGGAGACGTACAGCCTTCAAATCCCCGGTCCTCATGTCTGGCCCTTGACAGACAAGGCTTCCCCAGCCCTGCTGTGCACCCTGGCCTGGCACCTGCTGTTGGTGATTTCAGCTCGCAGGCTCCGTGGTTAGAAATTTTCCCTGCGTTTGTCCATTTTTTGTTGCTATGAAGGAGTACCTGAGGCCGGTGGGTTAGGAAGGAAAGAGGTCTGTCTGGCTCATGTTCTGCAGGCAGCATCAGCACGGCACCCGCATCTGTGCAGCTTCTGGTGAGGCCGCAGGAAGCTTTGACTCTTGGTGGGAGCAGGTGCATCACATGGTGAGAGAGGGAGCAACAGAGAGAGAGGGAGGGAGACCGACAGCACCTCTCCCTCTAGTTCTCACCTTGAGAGGAGATGCCAGGCTCCTTTAAGCAACCAGCTCCCATGTGAACCACAGTGAGAGCCCACTCGTTACTGCAGGGAGGGCACCAACCTGTTCCTGAGGCATCTGCTCCCATGACCCAAACACTGCCCACCAGGCCCTACCTCCAACCTTGGGGGTCATGTTTCATTTTATTTTATTTGTACTTGAGAAAGAATCTCGCACTGTCACCCAGGCTGGAGTGCAGTGGCGCCACCATCTAGACTCACTGCAACCTCCGCCTCCCTGGTTCAAGTGATTCTCCTGCCTCAGCCTCCTGAGTAGCTGGGATTACAGGCATGCACCACCATGCCTGGCTAATTTTTGTATTTTTAGTAGAGGTGGGGTTTCACTGTGTTGGCCAGGCTGGTCTCGAACTCCTGACCTCAAGCGATCCACCCACTTGAGCCTCCCAAAGTGCTGGGATTACATGCATGAGCCACCACGCCCAATGAGGGTCACATTTCAGTTGCGATTTGGAGGGGCAGACTTGGGAACCATCTGCGCCCCCTAGTCCCACTCCAGCTGCCCCTCCTGTATGCCCTGAGGCACTGGTGGCAGGCCCTGGCTGCATGCTCCGTTTCAGAAGCTTTCTTCCCTTCTCGGTTACCAGAAAATTGTGGCATCCATTATAAGGACAGGGTCCCTTATCTCCTGTTCCCAGGGTGGGACCCCTGGGGCAGGGCAGGCGGGGAACTTAGCAAGCTCCCTGGGGCGGGCACGGCTATGGCTCCCTCCAGGTGGGCATCTGGGGAGGGGAGGAGGCAGCGGTCTGCACCCTGGCTTGCTCTTCCTCCCTGGCCAGAGGCCGTGGCTGCACTGCTCCCGTGTGGATTGGCTGCACCTCCAGTGAGTTCTGCTCCCTCCCCTCCCCGCAAGCTCTGCTGGGCACCACTGCCCTCCTCGGCCCCCACTCTCAGGAGGCGAGACTCTTCATGGCAATTCTTGTCCTTGGCACCCACCCCCCAGCCTGGTAGAGCCTTGGGCAGGGTCTACTGCTACCCGCATGGCTCGGACCTTCCCACAGTAGACACCTGGCAAATACCTCTTGGGGGTGGTGGCAGGAGGTGCGTTGAGGTCTCAGCCCTGGCAGTCGCTCCCCTACTCGGCATAGGCCTCACCACATGGGTCCTTGAGGGAGGGTGGAGACTGCACTAGACCACTCCCCCAGTCCTAGAAAGGGTCCCATCCGTCTGCTCTGTTTGGAGCCCAGACCTTGGTTGCTGGGCCCTGTGTGGCGGGCAGGGGGCACCCTCCAGCCTCTCTGAGTGTGCAGCCCCTCCTTGCAGCCATCTGCCTGCCCAACCAGTTCCGGTGTGCCAGCGGCCAGTGCGTCCTCATCAAGCAGCAGTGCGACTCCTTCCCCGACTGCATCGATGGCTCTGACGAGCTCATGTGTGGTGAGCCAGCCTCTGGCATGGGGAGGGGGCGTCGGGCTGGGTTCCCCCAGGAGCTCGGGGTCTAGGGAAGGTCTCATACCTTCCCAGTGGGGATGGGGGCTGTGTGAGAGACTCAGGTAGCTGGGAGGCTCCTTGCGGGAGGCAGGGAAGCCTTTCCGAGGGCAGCGGCCAGAAGGAGAGACTGTGAGCTGTGGGCTGGATGGCCATGGAGTCCGCCTCAGCGGGTGGGGCTGACTGTGCCCAGGTGCCTGCAGCACGCACCCACCCACGGGACCTTGCTCATCGACATCCGTCAGGCAGCAAGATTAGCCCTGAGGGCTGCAGTGATCCCACTCCCTGACGGCTTACTATCTGGCTGAGGAGAGGGGATATTCACATATGCACGTGTGTTCACATGTGTACACATGTACATGACACGTCCCACATGCTCCTCAAGTAACATGACCTGTGCAGTCATGGATATAGGACCTAGGGGATAGGAGGCCAAGGCAGTCAGGAAAGCTTCCTGGAGGCAGTGGCTCCTGAAAGCCTGTCTGATTCAGGCAGGAAGGGAGCTGAGTTCAGATAGGAAATAGGAATGAGTCATTGAGTCTGGGGACCACTGCCAAGAAACCTGGGCTGAGAGCTCTTCTCTTCTGGCTGCAGCAGGGAGAGAAGTCTGGAGGAGGACAAGGGGACTTCCTCAAGGGACTCCCTGTGTGCTCTGGCACCTTCATGCCAGGTCAGGCTTGGGGCCTGAAGGCAGCAGTGGGGGTCACCAAGGGTCACCTCCTCTGCTGGGTAGGTTCCCAGTCTGACAGGCCTGTGCCCAGGCCTCCAGCATGGCTGTGGGCCCCTGCTGTGGGGGCGCTGTTGGTGCGCAGCCAGGCCTCGCTTGGAGCCCGCACGCTTCCTCCCATTCCTCTGACATCACGGACGCCCTCAGGATCGCTGGGCCGACCTTGTGGGAGAGTGAATGTGGCTTTTGCCAAAGCCGAGTCTGGAGCCTGGAAACGTCCTCCAGGGCAGCCTTGAGAGTGGGGGGGGGCACAAGGAGCCCGCCCAGCAGAGCCTGTGCCTCCTGTGGCCTGGGGGGTAGCACCAGGGGCCGCCTGGCTTTGCACTTTCACCAGCATCACCTGGGCTGGCCAGGGCGCACTCCCTTCCGCCACCACTGAGGGCCCTGGTGAAGGAGCGAATACCAGGTTGCCTTGGTAGGGATGTGTTGAGGGCTGTGGGGAGTTGGACAGGGGCTGGGGTCGGAGTTGGCGGGGAGATGGGGAGGGCGGCGGCTGTGCAGGCTGAAAGGCCGTGTTGCCCTGAGGTCCAGGATCCCCAGGCCTAGCCTCCCAGCACCCCTGCTTTCTCCACACCCTCCACCAGTGGCAGAGCCAGCCCCTTCAGGGTGCATAATGTCGGCCACCTCTTTCTGTCTCTGGCAGAAATCAACAAGCCGCCCTCAGACGACACTGGAGCCCACAGCAGTGCCGTCGGGCCTGTCATCGGCATCATCCTCTCCCTCTTTGTCATGGGTGGCATCTACTTTGTGTGCCAGCGTGTGGTGTGCCAGCGCTACACGGGGGCCAACGGGCCCTTCCCACACGAGTATGTCAGCGGGACACCGCACGTGCCCCTCAATTTCATAGCCCCGGGTGGTTCCCAGCATGGCCCCTTTACAGGTAAGGAGCCTGAGGTATGAAAAGACCCAGAGGAGGCGGGAGAGCAGTCTGGCCAGCTTTGGGGAGTGGATCAGGGACACGCTACCTTGGGCCCTCTTGTGCGTGTGGCAGACGTCGCTAATCGATCATGGCATTCAGGCTTTCCTGCTGAGCCTGTACTTGTCAGCAGAATCCTTCAACACAGAGGCCTGCATGGCTGCAGCAACCCACCCTTTGGCACTGTAGGTGTGGGGGAAACTCCTTAGACTTGACCTTCAGTATTCTAGTGGGACATGTGCTGCGTTGTCCACAAATCCTCATGTCCTCTAGAAATGAATGTGGGGCAGCTGGGCGCTCTCTAGAGCTGAAGGAGCCACTCTGTACCATAAGCAGCTTTGTCCTGAATGTGGCTGGAACTTGTGGCTGAGCATGGTTATAGTTCCTATGTGGCCCAGGCACCAGGAAGGCAGGCTGTGTTTGTAGATGGCGGGGTGGCCGCACCGCAGAGCTGCACCACGCTGGTTTGTATCATATGGGTGACCGTGGTATGTCTAAGAAGGTAGAGTCCCTGTGAGGTCTGCAGGTGCCTGCACGGCTCCAGCCACCTTAAGGACTGCCTCTGCCCACCCAGCCCTGAGTTCCCTCTCCCCTGTTCTATCCTGCTGCCACCCCAAGCCAGCCTCATTGGGAGACCGTTGGATGGCAGGTGTAGATGTGACCTGCTTCTCTCTGGGGAGCAGGGTTATCAGGCTTCTCAAGAGCTCTTGGAGCCGGGCGCGGTGGCTCATGCCTGTAATCCCAGCATTTTGGGAGGCCAAAGCAGGCGAATCATGAGGTCAAGAGATCGAGACCATCCTGGCCAACGTAGTGAAACCCCGTCTCTAGTAAAAATACAAAAATTAGCTGGGCGTGGTGGTGGGCACCTGTAGTCCCAGCTACTCAGGAGGCTGAGGCAGGAGAATCGCTTGAACCTGGGAGGCAGAGGTTGCAGTACTGAGATTGCATTACTACACGCCAGCCTGGCGACAGAGCCAGACTCTGTCTCAAAATAAAAAAGCTCCTGGAAGCCTGCAGTGGTGACACCATCATGGTCACAACAGCCCTCAGAGAACGGGGCCCTGTCTGTTCCCTGCCCCAGCTACAGGCCCCTTGGGGGAGGTATCATGTGTCTCTCGTTTCGCAGATGAATCCTGGAGAGCTCACCCTGGCAGTGGCCAGAGAGGCCTGCAGCAGAGGGAGGGGGCACATCTTCGACAGGACACACTGACCTGGTCTAGGTCTCATGGGTAGTGGGAGCCGAGGGGACTGCCCTGTGTCTGTGGGGTGGCTCAGCTGAGCCTCGAAGCCACCTGACTCCCCGTCCCTTCCCTGCAAGGCATCGCATGTGGAAAGTCCATGATGAGCTCTGTGAGCCTGATGGGGGGCCGGGGCGGGGTGCCCCTCTACGACCGGAACCACGTCACAGGGGCCTCGTCCAGCAGCTCATCCAGCACGAAGGCCACGCTGTACCCACCGGTGAGTGGTGGGGCTGGGGAGGGGCGGGGCGGGGCGGGATGTGTCTGTGGCCCCTCCCGCCGTCAGTGCCGGCCAGAAGAGGCTTCTCGGGTTCTTGGGGGCTGCCTCCCGCCGCCTCTGAGGCATGCATGCTTTCTTCCCTCTCCACAAACATTCTGCTTTCTTCTTTAATGACATTGTTGTCTGTGGATACTCTGAAAACCACACAAAAATATAAAGAGCTGAAATCTCACCCAAATCCACCTCCTAGAATGGCTGTGGGGCCACGTCAGCATCCAGGTGGCCGCCTGTTGCACACGGCCAGCCCAGTGATGGCCGCCTGCACCAGGCCCGTGTGCCCTCTGTGAGCTTCCCCTCAGCGTGCCCGCCACAGACTCCCTGTTCTCCCAGCTAGGAAAACAGCTGGATGGTTTTGTATAGGACAGACACACACGGTGATTTTCGTGGCTAAAATCCTTCCTGGAGCTCTCAGTAGGCTGAGGGGCTGGCTCTCGCTGATCCACACCCTCCGAGTGAAGTGAGTGTGAAGAGGATAAACTGGGGAGAACGCCCGTTTCTGAGCACAGCCCCAGGGTGCCAAGGCAAGCTTGGTGCCTGGATGTGAACCCCTGTGTGTTGACATGCTTTGAACACTTTTCATTTCTTCCACAATCCAGTTCCTGCAGCTGTTTGCCCCTAAGGTAAAGCCAGCCCGCTCCGCTTCCTTTGGGGCCTCGCCAGGTTTCCCCATCTTGCCAGTGCACCCCATCTCGCCAGGGCGCCCCACCTCGCCAGGGCTGGTTCTTCCTGCCCTTCTGAGTGTCCCTCACATATGGGGTCTTCTCTTCTTTGTTTCTTTCTTGTTTTTTTTGAGACAGGGTCTCGCTCTGTTACTCAGGCTGGAGTGCAGTGGCGCCATCGTGGCTCACTCACATCTCGGCCTAGGCTCAAGCGATCCTCCCATCTTAGCCCTCAGGTAGCTAGGACTGCGCGCATGCGTCCCCATGCCCAGCTAATGTTGACATTTTTTGCAGAGATAAAGTTTCACTCTGTTGCCCAGGCTGGTCTCAAATTACTGGCCTCCAGCGATCCTCGCGCCTCAGCCTCCCAAGGTGTTGGGATTACAGGCGTGAGCCACAGGACCTGGCCTGGGTGTTGTCTTCTTATTGCACCTGACCGTGGTGGGCCCTGGGAAGGAAGGAGCCGAAGACGGTTACCCTTGGTTTCTTGGACAGGAACTGAGTCTTCTGGAGGCTCCAGGGCCTGGCTGTGTTTGGGGACAAAGGGAGCTGGGAGCCAGAAGCCGAGAGTTGAAACTTCTCCGCTCCTGCTGCTGCAGCAGCACTACCTAACCAGCCAGGGGTGCCAGAGCTTGGCCACTCCTGCTGCTGCAGCACCACCTAACCAGCCAGGGGTGCCAGAGCTTGGCCACTCCTGCTGCTGCAGCACCACCTAACCAGCCAGGGGCGCCAGAAAGCCGAGCTCGGCCACTCCTGCTGCTGCAGCACCACCTAACCAGCCAGGGGCGCCAGAAAGCCAAGCTCGGCCGTGCACACAGCAGGAGGCTCAGGAAATGGAATTCTCCTTTCCTGTTCTCCCTTGGGAGCTGGGAGGAGCTTATCAGGCAATAAGAGATGGCACTGACCCGCCAGCTATTTTTTTAAATCACTTGATTGTTTAACCATACAACTCACCCACTTCAAAAAGTGTATGATTCAGGGGGTTTCAGGATATTCACAGATGTGTGCAACCCTCACCACGGTTAATTTTAGAACATTTTCCTACCTGTAAAAGAAACTCTGCATGAAGCCAGCTATTTTTAAATTAGCAAAGTTAGGCTGGGCGTGGTGGCTTATGCCTGGAATCCCAGCACTTTGGGAGGCTGAAGTGGGCAGATCACAAGGTCAAGAGATTGTGTCCTGGTCAACTTGGTGAAACCCCATCTCTGCTAAAAACACAAGAATTAGCCAAGTGTGGTGGCGGGTGCCTGTAATCCCAGCTACTCGGGAGGCGGAGGCAGAAGAATTGCTTGAACCCAGGAGGCAGAGGTTACAGTGAGCCTAGATAGTGCCACTGCACTCCAGCCTGGCTACAGAACTTGATTCTATGTCTCAAAAAAAAAAAATTAGCAAAGTTATTTTGCATCTGTTAAATATATGTTCATGGCACAAAATTCAAGTGGTATAGAAGAGCCTGCAGTCCAGAGGGACCCCCGCCCCCATGACCCCAAGCAAGACGCCCCAGGAGGCACGACCTCCTATGGTGTGTTTCTGTACGTCCCCCCAGGAGTAATCTGTGCATATGCAAGCACACAAGATCATGGACTTTGTTTTCCCGCAAAAAGATAATTGTAGATTTATGTGCAGCTGTGAGAAGTAGCACAGACCCATTTACCCTCCGCCTGGTTTACCACCGTGCTGCCATCCTGCATGACTTCCGTGCCTGTCATAAGCAAGACGCGGATACGATCTTCTGACCTTACTCGGATGGACATAGGTGTTTTTTGTTTGTTTTTGAGACATGGTCCCCTCTTTTACCCAGTGGGAGCACAGTGGCACAATCTCAGCTCACTGCACCCTCAAAACTCCTGGGTTCAAGCGATTCTCCTGCCTCAGCCCCACAGGTAGTTGGGACTGCGGGTGTGCCCCACCATGCTAGGCTACTCTAAATTTTTTTGTAGAGACGAGGTCTCACTATATTGCCTAGGCTGGTCTTGAACTCTTAAGCTAAAGTGATCCTCCTGTCTCAGCCTCCCAAAATGTTAGGATTACAGGCGTGAGCCACTGTGCCTGGCTGACATACGTGTTTTCGTAAGCCCGAGAGACAGCATCTGAAGAGTCAGCACTGAGCCTTGGCTTTTGCTACTAACGACATATAAAGGCTGGTGTTATGCTGGGCATGGTGGCTCACACTGGTAATCCCAGCACTTTGGGAGGCTCTGGGAGGGCGGATCATGAGGTCAGGAGATGGAGACTATCCTGGCCAACATGGTGAAACCTTTCTCTACTTAAAAAAGGAAAAAAGAAAAAATTAGCTGGGCATGGTGGCGCACGCCTGTAGTCCCAGCTACTTGGGAGGCTGAGACAGGAGAATCGCTTGAAACTGGGAGGCGGAGGTTGCAGTGAGCCAGGATTGCGCCACTGCACTCCAGCTTGGCAATAGAGAACGACTCGTCTCAAAAAAAAAAAAAAAGGCTGGTGTTCTGAGTATTTCAGGGGCTCCTGGCTGCCGTGTGCACCCTGCCTAGAACTCTGCCTTAACTCATCTCCTGGTGGTGCTGCCGTTTTCCTCATTTTGCAGCAAGGAGACCGAAGAACTAAGCGTTATCCACTGGCCTGAGTCGTCGGGTCGGTAGGCAGTGGGGCCAGGCTGGCCAGCTCACAACCACCTTCTCCTCTACTTCCCCCGCACCCTGAAGTTTGTTCTGCTTTGAGGGCAGAGCTGTCACATTCTTGGTGGCTGAACAGCGCTCCATGTCAGGTGTGGCTGGGCGTGGCTGGGCTGCCACTGGAGGACATCAGGATCCCCTCTCCTGCTGTAGTGGAGCCTTGGCCATTTTAACCGCTCTTGCCAAGTGGCCCTCTGAAGGGGACAGTCCATCTTTTTTCAGCAGAGGGCCACACTGGCTCATGCCTGTAATCCCAGCACTTTGGTAGGCCAAGGCGGGTAGATCATGAGGTCAGGAGTTCGAGACCAGCCTGGCCAACATGATGAAACCCCGTCTCTACTAAAAACACAAAAATTAGCTGGGCATGGTGGCGCATGCCTGTAATCCCAGAGGTTGTAGTGAGCTGAGATGATGCCATTGCACTCCAGCCTGGGCGACAGAGAGAGACTCTATCTCAAAAAAAAAACAAAAAACGCAGGAATAGCAGATGGGCTGAGGTGGAGCCTCCCCACACCCCACCTGGGCCGAGATCCAGTCCTCGTCGAAGAGGGCACGGCCGGGGTCCCTGGACGTCCGAGACGCTGCCGAGGCGCTGTTCTGGCGGATCTTGCCAGAAGTCTGCCAGTGCAGATTTGGACAGAATCTCACCTTTGCCTTGGGATGCAGGAAACAAACCAGGTCTGGTTAAGTTCATGGGACGAGGTGGAAACAGACCCCATAGGCTGGGGCATGGGCAGCTGCAGGAAGCCCTTTCTGCTGCCTCCCTATCTGGTTTCTTCTTTGAAACACCCCCTGAAACGCCCCCAGTCTTGCACCCTCCTGATGTTGGGGTTAAATCCTGAGGAATCCCTAGGCTGGCTCTCTGGACCAAGGAGGACCCTCCCCAGAAAGAACAGGGCCCAGTGCTGCTTCCTAAAGGGCAGGGGAAGGGCCTGGGCACTCCCCATAGGCTACCTGCCAGCCATCAGGATAGCCCCAGGAAGCAGGCCTTCGCAAGCCCATTTCATTACTTTATTCTATTATTTTATTTTTATTTATTTGTTTTTAAGACAGAGTCCTGATCTGTCGCCCAGGCTGGAGTGCAGTGGTGGAATCTCAACTCACTGCAGCCTCCGCCTCCTAGGTTCAAGGGATTCTCCCACCTCAGACTCTCATGTAGCTGGGATTACGGGTGCCTGCCACCACGCCCGGCTAATTTTTGTATTTTTAGTAGAGACGAGATTTCACCATGTTGGCCAGGCTGGTCTCAAACTCCTGGCCTCAAGTGATCCACCCACCTCGGCTTCCCAAAGTGCTGGGTCGAGCCTGTTTTAAAGATGAAGAAACTGAGGCTGAGACAGGTGAAGTCCCTCCCCAGGGATCCTGCTGCAGCCGGAAGGTGGTAAAACAGGACTTCACCCAGGTGTGTCTGGCGTGAAAGGCTGTGCCCTCGTACCACACTGGGGGCCCGGGAGAACTGAGTCCCTCGGAGCATAATTGACAGCTCCGTTCCCATTACTCGTAGGCCATATGCTTTCCAGGATGGCCTCGGGAGACCCACCTAAGCCCCACGCCCTTTGGGAAGCTGCATGTTGGGTTGGGGTGCCGTCAGCGGCACTTGCTGGAAGGTGCAGACCTGTGTGGGTGTCCGGGCCCAGGTCCCCTGCTCCCTTCATCCCTTTGTAGGGCTGGTTGTGTGCTGCCCAGCCCCGGAGGGTGAGTTCGCATGGTGGATTTGTCTACTATCCCGGCTTTGGGGCTAGTGTCAGTGCAGGCCCTTGTGAAAGGCATGCCTGTGTCTGGAGTGGGGCCGTGGCCCCTCCCTCAGCGTGGCGACCTCTGTTCATGGGTCACGGCTTCAGCAGGGACATGGAGCCCTCAAGTGTTTGGAACAAGGGTGTGACTGCAGGAGCGGGAGTGTGCGCGATGGAGGGAGGAGGTGCAGGAGGAAGGGTCAGAAGGACAGTTCCTGGGAAGGTCCCTGAGGAGCCTGGTGAGGTGCTCACTGGTGTGGGGGACACTCAGGGCCTGTGGGGACATCTCCCACTGCTGGGGGGCTGGCCACAAAGGGGCTGGCTGAAGTCCCATCTCTGCCTTCACAGCTCAGCATCTGGTCACAAGGCAGGTACTCAGGAGTGGTGCAGGCATCTGGGGCCAAAAGTGCCTGGGTTTCCTTTGCCTCTGATCAAGATGACCTTTGGGGCAGGTGACTGCTGCTACTGCCCCTCCTGTCCCCAAGATTCGCCAACTGGCCAGAGAAAGGGGTCCCAGGAAGCGGGGGGACCAGACGTCCTCCCTGCAAGAAAAGCCTGAGGGGTGTGGGAAGGAAGAAAAGAAGGAAGGAGGGAGGCAGGAAAGGAAGCAAGAAAGGAAGGGGAGGGAAGGAGGGGAGAAGGGAAGGAGAGAGGGAGGGGAGGAGAGGAGGAAGGAGGAGGGAGAGCCCGGGGTCACCCTGGCTTGGCTGTCCTCAGATCCTGAACCCACCACCCTCCCCGGCCACGGACCCCTCGCTGTACAACATGGACATGTTCTACTCTTCAAACATTCCGGCCACTGCGAGACCGTACAGGTAGGACGTCCCCCCACAGCCTTCCATGGCTCCTGGGTTCCCGCCAGCCTGTGGTGGGGGTGCCGTGTCCCCATGCCACTGGTGACGGGTTCATGGGCAGGTGCCAGGCCCAGCCCCGCCTCCCTCTGCTCTGCCAGTCACAGTAGGCTGCCTCCCCAGCCAACCCAGCAGGGCCTGCATGTTTGGTTCAGAACCCCACAGAACCCCACATTCTGAGCTGCGCTTCAGGATGCACCTGTGGGGAGCTGGGACATGCCTGTGGCACCGTGGGCCCTGAACGATGCCACAGGGGCATTCCCACCCCACCCGACTTCCCACTGCAGGGAGGCCGAGGCACAGGGGCCAAGGGCTTGGGCTCCAGGGTCAGACTGTGTGTTGAGTCCAGGTGTGGGACTCTGGCCATCAAGATGGCCCCTCAGTGGCTTGGTCTTCTTATGATGGGACAAGTCTGTGAAGGCTGCTGCAGCACCCACCATAGACCCCCAGTCGTGTGACATCACCAGGACGGTCCAGGTGGCTCACTTGCCATAGTGGCCTGTTTGAGCCCGGGAAACCCACGGGGCTGCTCAGCTGGACACCAGTCCCCGAGCTGCCCATGCTGGGGTCACAGGCCCCACCTCCCTGGATGGGGAGGGGCACCTGAGCGTATGGAGAAGTGGGACCCAGGTGCACTGGTCTCTGCAGGAGCTGAATGAGAGCCTGGGAGGGGCAGGGTGAGCCTCCTGACCTTTAACCCACTGGTGCCAGCCAACATGGCCCACCTGCCAGCTGCACTGGGCCCCACCCCCAGGGGTGATGGAGTGGGATGGGGTGGGCCTGGGCCAGGCCACCTCCGGACCATGCATCCTTATTGCTTGGGGCCGTGGAGCCTCAGGGCCTCCTGAGTGTGGTGCCGCCTGCCACCTAGTGGTCATTTCTATGAACTCCCAGGCCTGGCTGGGGAGCTGGAACTGCAGCCCCCATTTCCATCCCCCTCTGGGTCTGGCCACCTCCCTGCTCAAGGAGCTGCAATGGCTCCCTGATGCCATCGTAGTATGTCAGACTGTCACAGTCTGTCCCAGCAGCCTCACAGAACACTGTCTCCAGAACTGGCACATCCACACCAGGTAGGCCAGTCTCACCAGGCCCCATCCCACCTCCCGCCTTTGCTCATGCTGTCCTGCTCCACGGCGGAGACATCTTCCCTCCGTGTCTGACCTCGCAGCAGCTGGGCCCCAAGAGGAGTATCCTGCTGCACGTTTCTCAACACCCGGTGTTACCTTCCCACCCGTCACAAGCCCCACTGTGACAGGACTGGGGCTCCCAAACACACCACGGTTCCCATCCTGGACTCACATAGCAGCATGCAGGGTTGCTGGGCCCCAGTTGGGTGCAGGCGGCCTCTAGGAGGACAGGAGACATCTCCCGAGTCAGGTTGCTTGAACTCAGGAAGGGAGCATTCCAGGCCCCTTGGTTGCCATGTTAGTCTGTTCTCATGCTGCGAATAAAGACATACCCGAGACTGGGTAATTATAAAGGAAAGGGGTTTAATGGACTCAGTTCCACATGGCTCGGGAGGCCTCACAATCATGGTAGGAGGCAAGGAGGAGCAAGTCACATCTTACACGGCCGCCGGGAAGAGAGAAGATGAGAACCAAGCTACAGAGGTTTCTCCTTCTGAAACTGTCAGATCTCTGGAGACTTATTCACTCCCACGAGAACAGTATGGGAGAAACCGCCCCCATGATTCAAGTAGCTTGCACTGGGTCCCTCCCACAACACATGGGAATTCTGGGAGTAGAATTCAAGATGAGATCTGGGTGGGGACACAGCCAGACCACACCAGTTGCCAGCCTTTACAGTAGCAACGTTATAGGGAACAGTTGTCCAGTCCCCTAGACTGGCACTGTTTCTGGCACTTTCCAGGCAGAATCTCATGTATCTGTCACAAGCCTCTTTTGAAATGTTTACTATTTTATCACCTTTTTTTTTTTTCTTTTTGAGATGGAGTCTTGCTCTGTCACCCAGGCTAGAGTGCAATGCGTGATCTCAACTCACTGCAATCTCTGCCTCCTGGTTCAAGCGATTCTCCTGCCTCAGCTTCCCGAATAGCTGGGATTACAGGCATGCACCGCTGCATCTGGCTTATTTTTGTATTTTTAGTAGAGATGGGGTTTCACCTTGTTGGTCAGGTTGGTCTCAAACTCCTGACCTCGTGATCCTCATGCCTCGGCCTCCCAAAGTGCTGGGATTACAGGCATGAGCCACTGTGCCTGACTCATCCCCCGCTTTTATCAGTGAGAAACTAAAGCTCAGAGAGGCGAAGTAGGCTCTGGGCCAAGGTCAGCTAGCAGGCTCTGGAGGCCTTGTTCTCAGAGGCAGCCTTGCCAGGGCCCAGGCTTGGCAGGCTACAGGGCAGGTACAGGCATGCCCATGGTAGAGGTGGGGCTGTTGAGGTGGGGCTCTCTGGAGAGGGTAAGTGGTGAGCCCAGGCCACACAGCAGGGTGGGTCCAGAGTCAGGCCTGCCTCTTCTAGAGCGGAGAGTGGACAGGTCTTTCTCATTCACAGCCCCGGGGCTGCTGTGCCCACCAGGGTGATGTGCCTCCTGCACCCACTCCTCTGCATGTGTCCCTTCCAGGCCTTACATCATTCGAGGAATGGTGCCCCCGACGACGCCCTGCAGCACCGACGTGTGTGACAGCGACTACAGTGCCAGCCGCTGGAAGGCCAGCAAGTACTACCTGGATTTGAACTCGGACTCAGACCCCTACCCGCCCCCACCCACGCCCCACAGCCAGTACCTGTCAGCGGAGGACAGCTGCCCGCCCTCGCCCGCCACCGAGAGGAGCTACTTCCACCTCTTCCCGCCCCCTCCGTCCCCCTGCACGGACTCATCCTGACCTCGGCCGGGCCACCCGGCTTCTCTGTGCCCCTGTAAATAGTTTTAAATATGAACAAAGAAAAAAATATATTTTATGATTTTAAAAAATAAATATAATTGGGATTTTAAAAACATGAGAAATGTGAACAGTGATGGGGGTGGGCAGGGCTGGGAGAACTTTGTACAGTGGAGAAATATTTATAAACTTAATTTTTTAAAACAGAACTGCCATTCTTTTGTGCCCGTGTGCATTTGAGTTGCGTGTCCCTGTGGAGCGAATGCAGACCCCTGGAACACCATGAGGGTCCTCCCAAGGTGCAAGGCATCCTTCCGTCCAGCTCCAGCAGTGAAGGGCTGGGGCCTCGGGCAGAGGCTGACATCTCCCCTGGAATGCATCTCTGATCTGCAGGCCGGGCCGGCTTTATGTGTGTGTGACCTGTGCCATCAGAAAGGGCCCCGGTTTTTATCGTGCTGTGCTGTTTGTCTTACTCAGATTCTTAGTAATTTTTTTGAGACGTCTCTCTGTCACCCAGGCTGGGGTGCAGAGGCACGATCTCTGCTCACTGCAACTTCTGTTCCCTGGGTTCAAGGGTTCTCCTGCCTCAGCTTCCCAAGTAGCTGGGACTACAGGTGTGTGACACCACGCCTGGCTACATTTTTGTGTTTCTAGTAGAGATGGGGTTTTACCATGTTAGCCAGGATGGTCTTGATCTCCTGACCTCGTGATCTGCCCGCCTTGGCCTCCCAAAGTGTTGGGACTACACGCATAAGCCACCGCGCCTGGCCAGATTCTTAGTAGTTTTTAAGAAGGGGACCTTGCAGATTTTTAAGGGGACCCCTTAAAAAATCGATCCAAGATGGCTGATCACTAGCAGCTCGGGCACGTAGCTCCCAGTGAAAGCGCAGAGAACGAGAGGATGCCACACTTTCAGACGAATATTTGATGCTCACGGACCAAGAGATTCCCAGCGGAGGAGCCCCACAGGTCGCCAGAGCGACTCTTGTGGCCGGCACGGAGGTTTTGCTGGCGCCTTAGAGCTGCAGTTCTTGGTGCAGAGTCTGGAGATTCCCGGGCTTTAAGCACCATCAATCTTAACACCGCTGTTTTGGCCGGCGCAGTGGATTGCTCAGATTTCAGCACCGGGAATCAAAAAGTCGGATGTCCGCTCAGAGACCTAGTTAGAAAGTCGGTGATTACAAAGACAACAGACGGATAAATATATAATGAAGGGAAGAAAGCAGCCTAAAAAGGCAGAGAATACTCAAAATCAGAATGCCTCTCCCTCAACAGGGGATCACAATTCCTCATCAGTAACGGAACAAGGCTTAATGGACAACGAGTGTGTGCCAATAACAGAAGCAGGTTTCAAAATGTGGGTGATAAGAAACTTCTGTGAATTAAAAGAATTTGTTCTAACCCAATGCAAAGAAACTAAGAACCTTGAAAAAAGGTTTGACGAAATGCTAACGAGAATGGACAATTTAGAGAGGAATATAAGTGAATTGATGGAGCTGAAAAACACAACACGAGAACTTTGCGAAGCATGCACAAGTTTAAACAGTCGAATTGATCAAGCAGAAGAAAGGATATCAGAAGTCGAGGACCAGCTCAGTGAAATGAAACGAGAAGACAAGATTGGAGAAAAAAGGATGAAAAGGAATGAGCAAAGTCTCCAGGAAATATGGGACTATGTGAAAAGACCTAATTTACGTTTGATAGGTGTACCTGAATGTGACGAAGAGAATGAATCCAAGTTGGAAAATACTCTTCAGGATATCATTCAGGAAAACTTTCCCAACCTGGCAAGGCAGGGTAATATTCAACTCCAGGTAATACAGAGAACACCACAAAGATATTCTTCAAGAAGACCAACCCCAAGGCACATAATCACCAGATTTATTAGGGTTGAAATGAAGGAGAAAATACTAAGGGCAGCCAGAGAGAAAGGTCAGGTTACCCATAAAGGGAAATCTATCAGACTTACAGCAGATCTCTCAGAAGAAACCCTACAAGCCAGAAAATAGTGGGGACCAATATTTAACATCCTTAAAGAAAAGAACTTTCAACCCAGAATTTCATATCCAGCCAAACTAAGCTTTATGAGCGAAGGAAAAATTAAATCTTTTGCGAACAAACAAGTACTTAGAGACTTCACTACCACCAGGCCTGCTTTACAAGAGCTTCTGAAAGAAGCACTATACATATAAAGGAACAACCAATATCAGCCTTTCCAAAAATATATCAAAAAGCAAAGAGCATTAACACAATGAAAAATTTACACTAACTAATGGGCAAAACAGCCAGCTAGCATCAAATGGCAGTATTAAACTCATATATATTTTAATTGGATAAAAAGCCAAAACCCATCGGTATGCTGCATCCAGACCCATCTCACATGCAACAATACACAAAGACTCAAAGAGAAGGAGAAAGAATTACCAACCAAACAGAGAGTAAAAATAAACAAATAAATAAAAAGCAGGAGATACAATTCTTGCCTCTGATAAAATAGATTTTAAAACAACAAAGAGCAAAAGAGGCAAAGAAGGACATTACATAATGGCAAAAGGATCAATGTAACAAGAAGAGCTAACGATTTTATAGATCAACGAGACAGAAAATTAACAAGGACATCCAGGACTTGAACTCGGGCCCGGAACAAGTAAACTTAATAAACATCTATAGAACTCTCCACTTCAAATACATAAAACACACATTACCACCTCACACCTATTCCAAAAGTGACTACATAATTGGAAGTAAATCACTCCTCAGTAATCGCATAGCGTTTCATAGGTTTAAATGAAATATTGGTTGGCTGCTCGTTTGTTATTTTCTTCCCTTATTCCTTCCTGTCTTAAGTATAATTATTGGTATAAAAGAGGTTTTCAATACCCATTACTAAACTGCATTCTAGCCTGGGCAAGAAAGCAATACTCCCATTCTCTCTCTCTCTTTCTCTTCCTTTTTCCTCCTCTTCTTCATTCTTTTTTTTTCTTAAAAAAAAGGGGACCTTGCCTTCATTTTTCACTGGGCCCTCCCTGCAAAATATATGCCTGGGATCTGGGCTATTCCTGAGCCTGTGTTGGCTTCCATCTGATCTCTTGTGTGCCAGCCCGGGGCTGCTGCTCCTCCTGAGGGTGGGGGGCCCCATGACTGCATGCTGACCCGCTGGATGGGGCTGCTGAGCCCATTCTGCCACGCTGCACTTGCCCTAGGCAGGGAGGGAGTCCCTTGGTCCTCACAGGGACAGTCAGCAAGCCATGCCTGACGCCTGCTGTGGGCCCACCCCTGCAGTGCTGGCGAAGACAGACATGGCCTGGTCACTGCCCCTGCAGGGTCCCCAGTCTGTGGAAGAAGACAGTAATCTAGGCATTTTTGGTGAGGAAGCTGAGCTGTCCCCCCGGTGTCCTGAAAGCCAGGCAGGAACAACTGTCTTCAGAGGGAAGGGAGAAAATGCCCATCACAGCAGTGGAGAAGGGCCTGCCTCCACTCAGCATGTTGGAGGGAGGTCAGAGAACAGCCCAGCTTGTTGCTGGGTGACAGTGCATTTAATAATCAAAATACAGACTGGGCTCAGTGGCTCACACCTGTGATCCTAACGCTTTGAGAGGCCAAGGCAGGCGGATCACTTGAGGTTAGGAGTTTGAGACCAGCCTGGCCAACATGGCAAGACCCCATCTCTACCAAGATATAAAATCTAGCCTGGTGTGGTGGCGAGTGCCTGTGGTCTCAGCTACTCAGGAGGCTGAGGTGGGAGAATCACCTGAGCCCAGGAAGTCGAGGCTGTGCTGAGCCATGAGTGCACCCCTGCACTCCAGCTGGGTAACAGGAGTGAGACTGTCTCAAAAAAACAGACCAGAGCAGAAATAAATGAAATTGAAATGAAGGAAACAATACAAAAATCAATCACACAAAGTTGTTTTTTGAAAAATAAACAACAAAAAGTCTTTATCCAGACTACAAAAAAAAGACCCAAATAAATACAATCAGAGATGAAAAAGGAGGCATGACCACTGATACCACAGAAATTCATAGGATTGTTAGAGGCAACTCTGCACAAATATATGCTAATAAATTGGAAAATGGGTAAATTCCTAGACACATACAACCTATCAAGATTGAACCATGGGCTGGGCACAGTGGCTCACCCCTATAATCCCAGCATTTTGGGAGGCTGAGGCGGGCAGATCACCTGAGGTCAGGAGTTCAAGACCAGCCTGCCCAACATGGCAAAGCCCTATATCTACTAAAAATACAAAAAATTAGCTGGGTGTGATGGCATGCGCCTGTAATCCCAGCTACTCGGGAGGCTGAGGCAGGAGAATCGCTCGAACCCAGGAGGTGCAGTTGCACTGAGCCGAGATCGCACCACTGCACTCCAGCCTGGGCGACAAGAGTGAAACTTCATCTCAAAAAAATTGAAATAACAAAAACCTGAGCATAACAAGTAATGCGATGAAAGCTGTGATAATGTTTCCCAGCAAAGAGCCCAAGAACCAATGGCTTCACTGCTGAATTTTACCAAACGTTTAAAGAGGGACTAATACCAATCGTACTCGAACTATTCTGAAAAACAGAGTAGGGAATACTTCCAAACACATTCTACACGGCCAGTATTATCCCGATACCCAAGCCAGGCAAAGACACAACAATTACAGGCCATCTCTTAGGAACACCGATGCAAAAATTCTCAACGAATCACTCGCAAACTGAATTAACACATTAAAAAGATTATTCATCATGACCAAGTGGGATTTATCCCAGGGATACGAGGATGGTTCAACATACACAAATCAATTGATAGGATCCATCATATCAACAGAATGAAGGACAAAAACCATATGATAATTTCCATTGAAGCTAAAAACGCATTTGATAAAATTCAGCATCACTTCGTGATAAAAGCCCTCCAAAACTGGGTATAGAAGGAACATACCTCAACACAATAAAAACCATATATGGCAGACCTACGGCTAACATCATAGTGAATGGGGAAAAACAAAAGCCTTTCCTCTAAGATACGGAACACGACAAGGATGCCTTTTCACCACTGGTGTTCAACATAGTATTGGAAGTCTCAGCTAGAGCAATCAGACAGACGAAGAAATAGAGGGCATCCAAATCATAAAGGAAGGGCCGGGCGAGGTGGCTCACGCCTGCAATCCCAGCACTTTGGGAGGCCAAGGCAGGCGGATCACCTGAGGTCAGGAGTTCAAGAGAAGCCTGGCCAGTATGGTGAAACCCCATCGCTACTAAAATACAAAAATTAGCCGAGTGTGGTGGCACACACCTGTAATCTCAGCTACTCAGGAGGTTGAGGCAGGAGAATAGCTTGAACCCAGGAGGCAGAATTGTAGTGAGCTGAGACGACACACTGCACTCCACCCTGGGCCACAGAGGGAGACTCCATCTCAAAAAAAAAGATTCTGTCATTTGTAACAAAGCAACAACATGAATGGAACTGGAGGTCACTATGTTAAGTGAAGCCAGGCACAGAAAGACAGACTTCACATGTTCTCATTTATTTGTGGGATCTAATTTTTTTTCTTTTTTTCTTTTGAAATGGAGTCTCACTCTGTCACCCAGGCTGGAGCGCAGTGGTGTGATCCTGGCTCACTGCAACCTCTGCTTCCCAGGTTCAAGCCATTCTCCTGCCTCAGCCTCCTGAGTAGTTGGGATTACAGGCATCCACCACTGTGTCCACCTAATTTTTGTATTTTTAATAGAGATGGGATTTTGCCATGTTGGCTAGGCTGGTTTCAAACTCCTGACCTCAGGTGACCCGCCTGCTGAGGCTTCCCAAAGTGCTGGGTTTACAGGCCTGAGCCACTGCGCCTGCCTATTTCTTTTTTTGACACGGAGTCTCTCTCTGTCACCCAGGCTGGAATGCGATGGTTCGATCTCAGCTCACTGCAACCTGATCTTCCAGGTTCAAACAATTCTCCTGCCTCAGCCTCCCGAGTAGCTGGGACTAAGGTGTGGGCCACCAGGGCCAGCTTATTTTTTGTATTTTTAGTAGAGACGGGTTTTCACCACGCGGACCAGGCTGGTCTCGAACTCCTGATCTCGTGATCTGCACCCCTTGGCCTCCCAAAGTGCTGGGATTACAGGTGTGAGCCACTGTACCTGGCCTCTTTTATTTTGGACAGATGTGGCCGGTTCAGGAGACCCAGCCTCCTTTGGCTGTTCTTACCTCTGTTTGCATTGCCAGTCCCTTTGATCAAGGATTCAATTTTGGGGTCCCACTGGGAGGCCAGGAGACTCACTCCAGGCACTTCTTCCAGGTCTTTGTATTTTTTTTTTTCCTGAGAAGGAGTCTTGCTTGGTTGCCCAGGCTGGAGTGCAGTGGCGAGATCTTTGCTCAGTGCAATCTCCACCTCCCGGGTTCAAGCAATTCTCCTGCCTCATCCCCGAGTAGCTGGGATCACAGGCGCATACAGCAACACACAGCTAACTTTTGTATTTTTCGTAGAGATGGGGTTTCACCATGTTGGCTAGGCTGGTCTTGATTTCCTGACCTCGTGACCCACCTGCCTTGGCCTCCCAAAGTGCTGGGATTACAGGCGTGAGCCACCGCGCCTAGCTGGGGATCTAAAAATTAAAATTAATTGAACTCATGGAGATAGATGGTTAACAGAGGCTGGGAGGGTAGTGGGTTTGGGGGGTGAGGTGGAGCGGGGACGGTTAACGGTATAGTTGGATAGAATGAAGAAGATCCGTATTTGGTGGCACAGTGGGGTGACTGCAGTCAACAATAATTTATTGTACAGTTAAGAAGAGATCAAGAGTATCATTAGAGTTTTTGTAACAGAAAGAAAGGATAAATGCTTGAGGTGATGGTTACATCATTTCCCCTGTTGTGATTATTACATATTATATGCCTGTATCAAAACATCTTGGCATCTTGGTGAGATGTCTACAAAAGACACTGGCTCTGGCAGGGCGCAGTGGCTCACGCCCGTAATCCCAGGACTTCGGGAGGCCAAGGCAGGCGGGTCATGAGGTCAGGAGATGAGACCATCCTGTCCAGCCTGGTGAAACCCCATCTCTACTAAAAATACAAAAATTAGCTGGATGTGGTGGCACATGCCTGTAATCCCAGCTACTCAGGAGGCTGAGGCAGGAGAATTGCTTGAACCTTGGAGGCAGAGGTTGCAGTGAGCCAAGATGTGCCACTGCACTCCAGCCTGGGTGACAGAGCAAGACTTGTCTCAAAAAAACAAAACAAAACACATGGAAGTGCCTGGGGCAAGTCTCCTGGCCTCCCACTGGAACCCTAAAATTGAACCCTTAACCAAGGGGCTGGAAATGCAGACAGAGGTGACAACAGCCAAGGGAGGCTGGGTCTCCTGAACCAGCCTTTCCCGCCCAGGCAGTCAGCTGGGGAGAGAGGAGCTCACTGGCCAGCTGCCTACTCTCTCTGCCAAGTACATCCTTCAGTAAGTGCCTGCCCTGATGCCACTTACTTACTCGCTGGGGGACCCAGAGATTAGTCAGGTGTGGCTCCTCCCCTGCAGTTGCTCCAAATCCAGGGATACAGGGCCGTTCCCAAAGCACAGGGAAGGCATTGTTCTAAGATACCCTAGAGCCCAGAGGGGTGTCGTATTCACAGGGGGAGGCAGAGGGGGCTTCTTGGAGGAGGTAGTGTCAGAGGTGTGTCTTAAAGGAGGGGGTGAAGTTAACCTGGCTTATTTAAACTTCACAACAGTCCAGCCAGGTAGGTGGCGTCCCCAGTATGTAGCTGAGGGAACCGAGGCTTGGGTACAAAGAAGCAAAGGCAACATTTTTTTTTTTTTTGACATCCACTGAATCATTTCTCTATCCAATAATCGTTACTAACTGGCCACAGGTGCTACTCATGTGGCCAAAAAGGCAGTACCTTCTCTCCAAACCCTCTCAGCTCTGCAGTGACAGCTACTGCATCCTCACTGAGCCCTGAGGGGTTTCTGGTATTGGTGGGCTCCCTCCCCACCAACCTGAGCAGAGAGGGGCCCTTTGCTCAGCTCAGCCCTCCTCCAAGCCCTCATTCCAGAATGGGTGCTCCTGCCTGCCCCGGAGCACCGCGGCAGCATCCTCCTGGCCGTCGAACAATGTCCATGTGCCAGTCTGGCTATTGCTATTGCCGGGAGGCCACTGTGGGAGGTCTTATTCCCGAGAAATGTGGGTGGTCAGGATGGTGGCTGGGGCACGGAGTCCACTCAGCCCCTGTGAGGTTCTTTCTCCTGGGCCACTCGGCTGGCAGCATCCGGACCCCCTGGTTGGGCCACACCCTCAGATGCCACCGGGGAATCCCCTCTCTGGCTCCTTTTCTGTGGTCCTCTCCCAGAGTCCCACACCTTGATCTCTGTCTCCATCCGAATGTCCTCTTCCGTCTTTCCCCAGAGGCTTGATGGCAGCCCCGGTGAGCAGCCCAGTGGCTGCTTCCTCTCTTTCTCCCAACACACGGGCTCCCAACCATCCTTTATAGGAAGGGAAATATCCACTTCCCTTCCCAACCAGGATTGAATCTTAATGCACTGAAGAAGAGGAAGAGAAGCAGAAGAGCTATTTCCACATTGAAATGGGCCAACCCCTCAGATCCCACAAGAGCCCCCAGCTGGCCTCTCCCGTCCAGCCTCAACACCACTTGACCTGACCTGGTCTGGGCTCCTGGACACCAGCCAAGCCCTTCCTGGCATGTCCTCTGCTGGGGCAGCCCGGCTGCAGCCCAGGATCAGTGCCAGCCTGGGAGGGACTGTGCCCTGGTGACGTAACAAAGGAAAGACAATGTGGCATTTTACCCTTCAAGCTGAATTTCTTGTTTTGTTTTGTTTTTTTGAGAGGGAGTTTAGTTTTTCCACCCAGGCTTGAGTGAAGTGTCGTGATCTCAGCTCACTGCAACCTCCACCCCCAAGTTCAGGGGATTCTCCTGCCTCAGCCTCCCTAGTAGCTGAGATTACAGGTGCCTGCCACCACACCCAGCTAATTTTTGTATTTTTAGCAGACATGGGGCTTCTCTATGTTGGCCAGGCTGGTCTTGAACTCCTGACCTCAGGTGATTCGCCCACTTCGGCCTCCCAAGTGCTGGGATTACAGGCGTGAGCCACCACGCCCGGCCTGAACTTCTTTGATTTAAGGTCTTCTTTATTCAGAGCTAGTTTTTCTTGTGTTAGTGTATGTGTGTGTTACAATGTCCTTTCTTTTACGAAATTATGATCATAGTAAATATTCTTTTTTCTTAAATCATTACTTGACAGAATTAAAATTTGGGGCTGGGTGCAGTGGCTCAGGCTTGTAAATCCCAGCACTTTGGGAGGCTGAGGCGCGTGGATCACCTGAGGTCAGGAGTTCGAGACCACCCTGTCCAACATGGCGAAACCCTGTCTCTACTAAAAAAACAAAATTAGGGCCGGGCGCGGTGGCTCATGCCTGTAATCCCAGCACTTTGGGAGGCCGAGGCGGGTGGATCACGAGGTCAAGAGATCGAGGCCATCCTGGTCAACATGGTGAAACCCCATCTCTACTAAAAATACAAAAAATTAGCTGGGCATGGTGGCGCGTGCCTGTAATCCCAGCTACTCAGGAGGCTGAGGCAGGAGAATTGCCTGAACCCAGGAGGCGGAGGTTGCGGTGAGCCGAGATCGCGCCATTGCACTTCAGCCTGGGTAACAAGAGCGAAACTCCGTCTCAAAAAAAAAAAAAAAATTAGCTGGGTATGGTGGCTCCGGAGCCTAGCCTATAATCCCAGCTACTTGGGACGCTGAGGCAGGAGAACTGCTGTAACCTGGGAGCTGGAGGTTGCAGTGAGCCGATATTGCACCAAACTCCAGCCTGGGCAACAAAGTGAGACTCCATCTAAAAAATAAGAAAATAAACAAAAAATAAATGAATTAATTAAAATTTGGTAGCTCTGAGTCTGTTCCCAAAATGTAAGGCATGATAGCCAGGTGATGGGCACGTGGGCATGCAGCCTGCTCTTCTCTCTGCTTTTGAATGTTTGAAACTATTCACTTACATGTGTGTTTTTAAAATAATTTACTTTTAATTTTTGTGGGTACATAGCAGGTATATATATTTATGGTTTTTTTTTTTTTTAAAGTCTAGATGGGGTCAGGCGCGGTGGCTCAAGCCTGTAATCCTAGCACTTTGGGAGGCCAAGGTGGGTGGATCACCTGAGGTCAGGAGTTCAAGATCAGCTTGGCCATCAGGGTGAAACCCCATCTTTAAAAAAAAAAAAAATATATATATATATATAGATAGATATATAAAGAAAAAAAGTCTAGATGGATTGAAAAGTTAAATATTAACATTAAACATTAAACTACAAAAGGATTAGGAGGAAAGACAGAAGGTGATGATCCATGAAATCCAGAAGTTTTAGGATAGAGAGGTCAATCTGTGTAGAATGCAAAGCTTCTAAGTCATTCCTCTGCTTAAAGCCTGTCAGTAGCTCCCCATGTCTCTCAGGACACAGGCTGAACTCAGATACCTCTTCCTCCAGAAGTCCTCCCTGACTTCAACTTTCTGGTTAGGTTAGAAGCAAACCATAATTGGAGACCTTAGGGGCCCACTTACCTTGGGCAAGGTATTATATTATTTGATTATAATGCATATGGCCCTGTGACCCACTCCAGAGTCAGGGATGGAGGACCCTGGCGCAGATACTGGCAAATCCTTTGATGATGAGTGAGTATAGGGATGCAAGGGTTGGTGGGGGGCTGGGCCCTCCTTGGGTTTCCCAGCAAGGAAGGATGGATGGGAGCCCAACCCTGGCTGCTACCTCCTGCTCATGGCTCAGCCTCCCTCTCAGGCACCAGCCAGTCCTAGGGCTCTTAGTTCGGCTCTTCCCTGGGCTCCTTAGTTCAGCTCTGAGCCGCCCCTCTGGCCCTGTGCTACCCCTGATGCTCCCTGCTCTTGCTCCCAGCTGTCCTTTCTAGAGTACAGCAGCCCTTCTCCTGCCCAGAAGCTTTCCTTGGCTCCCATGGTCTGAGCATAAACCCAGGTTCCTCTGCCTGGTTCCAAAGCCTCCATGACTCCTGGACCTGCTTCCTGTGCTCTTGCCCAGATCTGAGATTGCCCCCGGCCTGCTTGCCACAGGGTGTGTTCCTTCCACTGTGCTGCCTCAGCCCCTCTTCCTGGCATGCCCACTCCCGCCCTGCCCAGGCGATCGGCCTGTGTGTCCCCTCCCTAACCCTGCACCGACCATACCTCCCAGGCTGGCTTCTGTCTTGACTATGTTCCTTCTCACCTCTCTGAGCAGCAGGATCAAGGTGAGAAACGCCTGCTGTGTGTAGCCGCCCCAGAAGCACGGTACCTTCCACGGCACAGACACAGACTGGTAGCTACACTTGTCCCTCTGTATCCGTGGGGGACTGCTTCTTGGACCCCCAAGGATTCTCAAGTCCCTTACATAAAATGGCTTAGCACAGTTCACAACAGAAATGTTTTCTGAGAAATGCATCGCTAGGCAATTTCATCCTTTGCAAACATCATAGGTGCACTTAGCACAAATCTAGATGGTCTAGCCTACTACACACCTGGGTTATATGGGATAGCCTATAGCTCCTAGACTACATATCCATACAGCATGTTACTGTGCTAAATACTGGAAGCAGCTGTGACACAATGGTAAATATTTGTGTATCTAAACATACAAAATGTCCAGTATGGCCAGGCGCAGTGGCTCATGCCTATAACCCCAGCACTTTGGGAGGCCGAGGTGGGCGGATCACCTGAGGTAAGGAGTTCAAGACCAGCTTGACCAACATGGGAAAACCCCGTCTCTACTAAAAATATAAAAATTAGTGGGGTGTGGTGGCATGCGCCTGTAATCCCAGCTACTCAGGAGGCTGAGGCAGGGAGAAAGGCTGGAACCCAGGAGGCAAAGGTTGCAGTGAGCCGAGATGGCACCATTGCACTCTGAGCAACAGAGAGAGGGAGATTCTGTCTCAAAAAAAAAAAAAAAAAAAAAAAAAAGAGGTCCAGTGCAGCTAACAGTATTAAAATCTTCTGGCCGGGCGCAGTGGCTCACGCCTGTAATCCCAGCACTTTGGAAGGCTGAGGCGGGCGGATCATGAGGTCAAGAGATCGAGACCATCCTGGTCAACATGGTGAAACCCCGTCTCTACTAAAAATAGAAAAATTAGCTGGGCGTGGTGGCATGCGCCTGTAGTCCCAGCTACTCAGGAGGCTGAGGCAGGAGCATTGCTTGTACCCAGGAGGTGGAGGTTGCAGTGAGCCAAGATTGTGCCACTGCACTCCAGCCTGGCACCTGGTAACACAGTGAGACTCTCTCAAAAAAAAAAAAAAAAAAAAATTTTTCTGAGACCACTGTCTTATATGTGGTCCACCATTGACGGAAACATTGTTACATGGCATATGACTGTATTTGCATGTAACCTACACACATTCTCCTACTTATTATTTTTTTTGAGATGGAGTTTCAGTCTAGTTGCATAGGCTGGAGTGCAATGGCATGACCTTGGCTCACTGCAACCTCTGCCTCATGGGTTCAAATGATTCTCCTGCTTCAGCCTCCTGAGTAGATGGGATTACAGGTGCACACCACCATGCCCAGCTAATTTTGTATTTTTAGTAGAGATGGGGTTTCTCCATGTTGGTCAGGCTGATCTTGAACTCCTAACTTCATGTGTCCGCCCACCTCTGCCTCCCAAAGTGCTGGGATTACATCTTACAGGGAAACCCTGTCTCTACAAAAAATTTAAAAATTAGCGGGGCCTAGTGGTGCGTGCCTGTGGTCCCAGTTACTCCGGAGGCTGAGGTGGGAGGACCGCTTGAGTCCAGGAGGTGGAGGCTGCAGTGAGTCACGATCATGCCACTGCACTCAAGCCTGGACAAGAGCAAGGCCTTGTCTCAAAAGAGGACCCCAGGCCGGGCACTGTGGCTCACGCCTGTAATCCCTGCACTTTGGGAGGCCGAGGTGGGCGGATCACCTTAGGTCAGGAGTTCGAGATCAGACCACCCTGGCCAACATGGCTAAACCCCGACTCTATTATAAATACAAAAATTAGCCAGGCATGGTGGCGGGCGCCTGTAATCCCAGCTACTAGGGAGGCCGAGACAGGAGAATTTCCTGAACTCGGGAGACGGAGGTCGCAGTGAGTCGAGATTGCGCCACTGCATTCCAGCCTGGGAGACCACAGGGAAACTCCTTCTCAAACAAAACAAAATCCTTAAGTTCTTTTCTAAATCCTTTCCGCGGTTGTCCTGGGGATAGGTCACAGATAGGGAAATTGAGCGACCCCCCACCTTGACCCCGCTTCCAATACAGCCAGCTCTTTCGAGTAAAGAGGGCGAGACATGAGAGCCCTCTGATAAAATATCACTGTCGACAATGCGGGTATCGATCCCACTACCACTCACACGCTAAGCGAACGCTTCGCAGCTTAAGCTAACTCCCAGGCCTGGCTTAGCTTCCGCAGCCGTCGCGCATTGTGGCTCACGTCATCATCGGTGTCCCCGTCGCCTCCGCCCCGAACGGCCAGCTCGCCACCCCATTGGCTCCCTCGCGGCTCCGGCTCCACGGCCATGATTGGTTTGGCTCCATTTAGTTTTTAAAAAGCATTGGCCACTCGGATTGGTGGTCCAAAGCGTCCGTCAAGTGGAGGCCCTGCTGTTGCTACGGCGTAGGGGGACCCAGCCAGGTTTCTCTCGGTTTCTGATTTGTTTCTCCGGCTCCGGGGTCCTAGAGGTTCCGGATCCGTCAAGTCCATGGGAAAAGAATGCGCCCCTCGAGCTTGACTGACGAGGCTTGCGAGCCAATCGGAATGGATTCGAGGGAGCCGCTAGGCAATCCAATAGGTGGTAGGGGGCGGGAGAGAGGGGCCAATGAGCCTGGAGCTAGGGGCGGGGACAGGGCTGCGATTGGCTGCGAGGCGTCCAGAGGGAGGGCGGGGGGAACTCAAGGCCTGCTTGATACGTCCGCCATTTTGGGCGCTTCGCTGATGGTGTCGGTGAGCGCGTTTCCCGCCTGAGCGCAACTAGCGGCGGGTCGTGGGCACCTCCAGGTAATAGGGGTGGGGGAGGCGGCGGAGCAGGCCGTGGCGCTGGGTGCGCGTGGCTCGCGGGCAGGCGCGAGGTCTCTCCTCCTGGGCCTCGGCGGCGCGGGGAGGGAGCGTCCCGGCCCCTCTCCCCTCCCCCCCGGAATTCGCCGCTCCGCGGGCCCGGGAGGCGCGGCGCCGAGTCTTTCCCGGCCGCTCCCTGCCCGCTCCTGTCACCCCGGGGCCCCGCCGGGCCAGGCGCCGGGGACAGGACGCGACCGAGGCGGCGAACTTTGCGCCGCGTTCACGTTCGCGGCCTTACGCGGCGAGCTGGCGGACCGGCGAGGCGCGCCCCTAACCCAGCTCTGGCTCCAACCTTCCCGCCCGCCGGTCGCGGCCCGCTGCGTCGCCCACCGCCCGGCCCGCGTCCGTTTTCCTCTCCCGCTCGGCATCCCGGCCCCGGGCTCCCGGACAACTCCTCCCGGGGGCCGTGGGCAGCGCGTCAAGTTGAGGCAGCAACTCGCCGTCAAGAGTCGCGAAGGCTATTGTTGGACTCTGCTCTCCGGGAAACAAGTTTTGTGGGTTTCTGTTAATTCGCCGCAGAGTCATCGGGATCCACACCAGCCAGTTTCGAGGCTCCCAATACCCTTCCCGGTGGCTGTTTAACTCCAGTGCGGTGGCTGGGATGTAGACAGTCTCGAATGCCTCCCTGGTGTATTTGAGCCAGGGGGGTGGTCCTTCTTGTGACTTGAAGTCCCTCCCTCTTAAAGAAGCCCATTCACTGTTAACTAGGAGGTCTTTCCTGTTGAGGTCCTGCTGGCTGTGATCACAATTTGGACTTTATTATAGGTGAATGGGATGGGTCTTTGGATGCACCTCCGTTTCCCTGACGTTTCAACCGCGTGACTTAATGTCAGTTTCCTGGTACTTAACATTTTCTCTGTGGGGCTTTGGGTCTGTTTTGCTATTATGGGAGGGGGTGCTTGATAGGCGTTCCCTTTCATCCTCGCGGCACTTGTTGACAGGGTGGTGTCTTACTTTATGAATGGGACGTTTATTTTGATTTTGTCCTCAAGGTCATGTTGCAGATAGGCTTCAAGGGGGAAAGGGACTCCAGATTTCCAACCATCGAAATGTGCCTCAGGTAGCAAGGGTATAAGACCCAGTTAGAGGTGGTGATTGGGTTATCCTCGCTGTGGAGTGGAGTCACGTCTTGGCCTGACCACTTTTTAGCTCTGTGACCTTGGACAAGTTACCCAGCCTTTCTTTTTTTTTTTTTTACTCTGTAGTATGGGAATAATAATAAGTGTCTCAGCCATAAGTTTGTCAGGACAGATGCCTTAATACATGTAAAGCAGCTAGAACCGTGCCTGGCACACAGAATCATCTCAGCGGCTGATTAGTAGTTAGGCTAATTAATGGTTATTATTATTTAAATTTGGTTTTTAGATGTTTAGGTACTGTTAGGAAGTCAGATGAGCGTTTAAGCCTTGACTCTTGGTAACTGTCTTTAGAAAGCTCTGTGTAAGAGTCAGTTGGGCTGGACCGGGTGCAGTGGCTCACACCTGTAATCCCAGCACTTTGGGAGGCGGAGGCAGGCAGATCACGACGTCAAGGGATGGAGACCATCCTGGCCAACATGGTGAAACCCCGTCTCTACTAAAAATAGAAAAATTAGCTGGGCGTGGTGGCGTGCGCCTGTAGTCCAAGCTACTGGGGAGGCTGAGGCAGGAGAATCGTTTGAAACCGGGAGGTTGAGGTTACAGTGAGCCGAGATTGTGCCACTGCACTTCAGCCTGGTGACAGAGCGAGACTCGGTCTCAAAAAAAAAAAGGGGGTCAGTTGGACTGAAAAAGTAAACTAGAAGTTCTTACGATTTTTTTCAGGACAGGGGTTTTGAACATTCATTCCTTAAAGTCATTACTTACTGGAGTAATTAATGAGTAGTAGCACCTCAGACTGTTTAAAGAGAATGGTTAAATACAGAAAAGCCCATCACAAGCTTAAGTTGCCCTCTGTTCCTCATGTGCTTTTGCATGTTAGTTTCTGGGTGACTGTCCCCCAAATCAGTAATAAGGTTTTCTTAGTGTACTCCTGGTTGTTACTGAAGACTGTAAGGGTACTGTGAATTGCAGTATTCTTCAGCAGAGATAGTTTGGGAAATAGCTGTTATCCTGGAGGGATGCTTTGGAAGGTATTCTCCATTTCAGCGTGTCTGGTGAAGGAGTCTGGAACATTTAACAAAGTGCAATCCACTCAGTCAGAAATAAACTCACAGTCCTTTAACACTTGCCTGGTGCTCTTCTCCATGGTGCTCTTCTCCATGGTACTCAAAACCGTGCGTGCCCTTCCGCTGGTATTGCTGTGTTTACTTGGGACTTGGTTTGTTGTATTGGGGATATGTGTTTTGATCGTGGAGCTTACTCAAGGATAGGAAGAAGATTGTTTTGGGTTTAGAAGTCTACCTTTTGTGTAAAGTATAGCAAAGCAAAGTAAACAAAAAAAAAGTGCTAGTTTCAGTGAGTTAATTGAGAATTTGAGAATCAGATTATAGCTGAGCAGAAAATGAATAGAAGTAACATTGACAGCATGAGGTTGCTTAGCTTTGTAAGATAAGGCTTTGGCCAGGCACGGTGGCTCATGCCTGTTACCCATCACTTTGGGAGGTCAAGGGGGCAGATCACCTAAGGTCAGGAGACCAGCCAAGCCAACATGGTGAAACCCTGTCTCTACTAAAAATACAAAAATTAGCTGGGCATTGTGGTGCGCAGTTGTAATCCCAGCTACTGGGAGGCTGAGGCAGGAGAATCGCTTGAACCTGGGAGGCGGAGGTTGCAGTGAGCCCAGATCGCACCACTGTACTCCAGCCTGGGAGACAGAGCGAGACTCCATCTCAAAAAAAAAAAAAAAAGACTGAGGCAGGTGGATCAAGAGGTCAAGACCATACTGGTCAGCATGGTGAAACCCCGTCTCTACTAAAAATACAAAAAAAATTAGCTGGGCGTGGTGGCGCATGCCTGTAGTCCCAGCTCCTTGGGAGGCTGAGGCAGGAGAATTGCTTGAACCCAGGAGGCGGAGGTTGCGGTGAGCCGAGATCGCGCCATTGCACTCCAGCCTGGGTAACAAGAGCGGAAAAAAAAAAAAACAACAACAGATTTTGCATCTATTTGGTACAGAGATAGTGCGCTTATTACAAATAAATGTCTCCTTAAAACAAGTGTCACGATCGGTATTCACTTTGTTTCTATGATAATTTTCATCTTCTAGTTCTATATTTTCAGTATTTGAGAGGCAGCCTGTGTGCTGTGTGTGTGTGTGTGTGTGAAATATACTGAAATTATACAGTATTTTACTAAATAAGGATAAATGATAGTGAAAACTCCTCTATGTGCTCAACTAAAACTCAGCATTGACTTGGTCCTCAGAAGTCATGATCTGCACCCCAGTATGGGCTCAGTAGTGTTAGCTACTTTTTCTAAGGCTGTACTGAAAAAAAGACCTGGCCTCTTGGCTTAAACAGCTTTCATATTTCTTTCCTTTCTTAACTTTAAATAATTGTTTTTGGTTTACTCTACATCAGGCGTTCTGAATTGGGGTGATTTCCCCCCACCCCCCAGGAAACATATTTCAGTGTCTGGACACATTTTTGCTTGTCACACCTCGGGGAGTGGGCAGTGTGCTTCTAGAGGGTAGAGACCAAGGATGCTGCAAAATATCCTACAGTGTCCAGCATGGCAGCCTCATCCGCCAACAAAATTAACAAGTTCCAAATAGCAACACTGCCGAGGTTGAGAAATCTTGCGCTAGATAGATGTGACTGGCCCGCGTTAGAATAATTAGAGATTCTTCAAGACCATGGTTGTGGGACTCCACCTATGGAAGTTTGTGGTGGGATTGAGAATCTTTTTTTAAAAGGCTTCCCAAACAATACTGAAGTGCAGCTGGATTTTGGAGCCATTGTTCTAGACCACAGGTTTACAGACTGTTTGTGAGTTAAGGTTTCCTTTGGGTGATCTGTGAACTTGCTCTTTGCAGTACCTAGATCCTGACTTGGAGATTATTTAGTAGTGGGGAGAGATGGTATACTTACTTACACCATTTTTCAGGTGCCTGAAGACTGAACTTTAGAAGCACTGTTAAATAAATTCGATTTCATAAAACATCTCAGGAAATTTGTTTTCTTAACCTCATGAAAATATATTGCCATATTGTGCTGTGAAACTCTGCAACATTCTTAGGTATTTAGAGTTTGTTTCTGTGCTGAATCATCTTGCACTACTGTAATCTTTGAGTTTTGTGTCTTTTGCCCTCTTCTTGTCAGTCAGCGGTCAGGTCTGTTTTTAGATGCCAGTTTCAACTTTTTTAAAATTATGTTTTGTTTTTGTTTTTGAGTCAGTCTTACTGTGTTGCCCAGGCTGGAGTGCAGTGGCACGATCTTGGCTTACTGCAACCTCCGCCTCCTGGGTTCAAGCGATTCTCCTGCCTCAGCCTCCTGAGTAGCTGGGACTACATGTGTGTGTGCCACCACACCAGCTAATTTTTGTATTTTTAGTAGAGACCTGGTTTCACCATGTTGGCCGGGCTGGTCTGAACTCCTGACCTCAATTGATCTGCCCGCCTCAGCCACCCAAAGGGCTAGGATTACAGATGTGAGCCATATGTGCCCAGCTTTTTTGTTTTGTTTTAATAAAGACCTATTCCCAGATAATTAGCCCTGGATCACATTACCAGTTCTGCCCTTTGAGGGCAGGAGACAGGCATATGGTATGCTCAACCTTTTAACACAGTGATCCTGCCCACTAGTAAGTTGGACTCTTCTGTGCCCTAGGCTCTGATCCTAACAGGGAAGTGTTCTTTTCTCCTGGGGAGATGAGATGCAGTAGTAGAGAGAGAAGTGCAGGTCTTTATTGCTCATCTTAAAATTTAGGTTATCTAGTTTACTGAATGGAAAAATGTTAGGAAAACTGCAAATTTTTAACAACTAGATGTTAATATCTGGATTTACAAAAGATCATGGAGGCATTTTCTTATTCATCCTGAAATTCGGCCTGTGGCTGTGTTGAGAACTACCAGCGACCCCATCTACTAATAATATTCATTTATTTGAGCAGCAAATATATTAATTGAGTTCTTACTCTGCTAGGAACTGTATTAGGGATTCACTGATGAACAGGTGCTTAAGGACCTGCAGTCTAGAGGGAGAGGCAAACGATGGCAAGAGATAGCAAAGCTGTTCAGAATTGTGTATTGTATAAATGGGGCCTGGGAGGAAAGAGCTTCTGTTTGCTGGTTAGTTGGTTGATTTGTTTAAATTTTGGGTGGCTGAGATTGCCAGAAGTTTTGCAAAAGAATAAAATAGTTACACTTTGTTACTCATTTATAAGAAATGGTTGCTTCCACTTGCCTCCTTAGTTTGGGGAGTCTTAAAAAGCAGTGCCATTCTTCTCATACTGCAGCTGTTTTGTAATGACAGATAGGTGTTTATAGCTCCATACCTAGCAGTTATCCATTGACCAAACTTTAGACACTGACTCTGGTTCCAGACCCATCTGAAGCTTGATGTAGGTTTTTGCAAAACATCTTCAGCATTCTTGAAATGGATGGTGCTTCAAGTGGGGATGGGTTTTTTTTTTTTTTTTTTTTCCTGCTGTGCTATGGATCTAGGTTGATTGGAGATTTGGTTTTTGGCCTAGATTTATTTGTCATGGAAACCTCCTTTTTTCCTCTCTGCCATCCTCTTTAGTTTTCTTTATGCGGAGGGAGATGGTTGCTAGTCAGATAATACTCAGTTTATTTCAGGTTTTAAAAGATTGCAGACTGACATCTGGTTAACAGATGGATTGGCTACATGGTAAAGAAGCAAGTACAAGGGCATCTGGCAGTATGTGAGAAGGTTTCATACCTCTGTGCCTAGCTAGGACATTTTCATGTCACAGACTGGGCAAAGAGCTGGCTTTACCCTGAGTAGAGACTGTTTACTACTTCTCAGTTCCGGCTGGCTAGTGTTGACCTGTTTTAGATGCATTAGTGAAGACTATACAGTTGACTGAATTTACACAATTAAAGTTCAGTAGGATCTGAACATCTTTTTATGGATATAAGGAGGTTCTGATTTTGTACTTCACAGCAACTGTGAGGAAAACTAGGGGATTATTAGTTCCAGAATTCCTTTTTTTTTTTTTTTTTGAGGCAAAGTCTTGCTCTGTTGCCCAGGCTGGAATGCAGTAGCATGATCTCGGCTCACTGCAACCTTTGTCTCCCAGGTTCAAGTGATTCTCCTACCTCAGCCTCCTGAGTAGTTGGGACTGTAGGTGCCCACTACCACGCCTGCCTAACTTTTGTATTTTTAGTAGAGACGGGGGTTTCACCATGTTGCCCAGTCTGGTCTCAAACTCCTGACCTCATGATCCAACGCCTCAGCCTCCCAAAGTGCTGGGACTACAGGTGTGAGCCACCGCAACCCCAGAATTTCTTACAGTGGAAATATATATTGACTTGAACCGGTTCGAATTCTCCAGAGATTGACTACCATGAAATCTGATGGCCCAAGAAAAGATGAATGAAAGATTGTTTTTAGAAATATTAGAGAGCAGGACTAAGAAGGCTGCAGACTGATGTTGAGTCAGACAGACTTGGAGAAAGCTGTGTGGGACCATTGGTTGGAGCCTTGGGTTTCCTGTACTTGCATGTAAATCTGAACAAAAATTCTGGTGGCAGAGACACACTTTAAGAGAGCTTGATTGAGAACACATGTCACACTGAGACCCTAATCAGGGCAGTTTACACTGCCCACTAAGGCATGTTCATGGTTGGCTGGTCAGATTGGTTGGGCTTTGGTCTTCAGATGGGGCATGGCGGGAGGAACATTGACTAGTCTTGACAGTTGACTGGGGCTTCCTTTCATGAGAATCATGGTTTTGGACTGGAACAAAACTTAGAGGTCATTGATTTTTATAGAAAAATAGACCCAGAAGCAGCAGGGAAATCTCAGCCCCGGTGATTCCTTAGGGTTGTGGTGGTCCCACCAGACCACAGTTTTAAGTGCTATTTGTTTCAAGAGCAACATCACAGCTGGATTTTACTGAGAATTCAGAATAAATGGTTAACGTCTGGAATTTTATTTTCAGTGGTAGTGTGGGTCAGTTTTTTGTCACTGTGTGGTAGATGAGGGGACAGTGTCTTCTGGTTCTCTTATGTTGACATAGAGATACACAGGGTTTCTATTGTCTTTGGACAATGGACAGGTCTCATCTGCCTCTGTTGTCTGCAAATGAGACCCTGCCTCTTCTGATTAAACAAAACTCTTTGCCCCAATTTCCACCATGGACTTCTTGTTATTACACGCTTAGGTGGACTCAACAGCTCTGCATTTGGCACCTATCATAGGTATAGTCTTTGGTAACAAAAGTACAGAAACAACTCCAAGGTGCAGTGAATGATCTCAAGGAGAGAAATGGAGTATTACGGGATCGTAGAGAGGCTTTGAGGTCTAACTAGCTGCTCTGGGAAGTACAAGGGTGATGGTGGTTTCACTGGCCGGAAGGTTACAGAGTTAGTGTTTGTATGCACATTTTCTTCCTTCACACTTGGAAGATGCTATGTAAATTTTAATGTACATAAATGTGATAATATTCATACTCAGATTTATGTACAATAAAACAATTTCTGCAGGTGGAGTAAAGCTCATAAATTTGAGATTTGCAGTTTGCTCTCTAAAACATCTTTAAAGTTTATCAGGACATTGTAGGGTAATTTGTTTGCTGTGGAGTCTCACATTTTATATAGAACCATTTTTTTTTTTTTTTTGAGACAGAGTTTTGCTCTTGTTGCCCAGGTTGGAGTGCAATGGCGCAATCTCGGCTCACTGCAACCTCCTCCTCCTGGGTTCAAGCGATTGTCCTTCTTCAACTTCCTGAGTAGCTGGGATTACAGGTGCATGCCATTGTGCTGGCTAATTTTGTATTTTTAGTAGAGATGGGGTTTCTGCATATTGGTCAGGCTGGTCTCGAACTCCTGACCTCAGGCGATCTGCCTGCCTTGGCCTCCCAAAGTGCTAGGATTACAGGCATGAGCCACTGTGCCCAGGCAGAACCATGTTTTTTCAACATGTAGGGATAGTCACATATGCCTTGAAAGATCAATATGTTAACAGATGATTGGGTCTTTTTGATTTTGCATTTAATTTCTACATTATAACCAGACAACTCTATTGAGGGTCTGCAAACGTTTTCTGTAAAGGGCCAGTTAGTACATATTTTAGGCATTGCAGGCTAAATGGTGTCTGCAAGAACTCAACTCTGCTTTTGTAGTGTGAAAGCAGCCATAGCCAATCTGTAAACAAATGAAGGTGGCTGTCTTCCAGTAGAACTTTACTTAGAAAAGCAGGCAGAGTGCTGGATTTGGCCTGTGGGTTGTAGTTTGTCAGTGCCTGCTCTAATCTATTTTGTTTTTGTTTATTTTTTTGAGATGGAGTCCCAAGCTCTGGAGTGCAGTGTAGCTCACTGCAGCCTTGACCAACCTCAGGCAGCTACTTGAGGCTGAAGCAGTCTTCTCACCTCAGCCTCAAGTAGCTGTGACTGTAGGCACATGCCACCACACCCAGCTAATTTTTTTTTTTTCTTGTAGAGACAAGAGCTCCCTATGTTGCCCAGGCTGGTCTCGAACTCCTGGGCTCAAGCGGTCCTCCCACCTTGTTCTCCCAAAGTGCTGCGATTACAGGCGCAAGCTACCACGCTTGGCCTCTAATCTGTTTTTTATTTTTTTTTAAAATTTTTTAAAATTTTATTTATTTATTTTGAGATGGAGTCTCACTCTGTTGCCCAGGCTGGAGTGTAGTGGCGCAATATTGGCTCACTACAATCTCCACCTCCTGGGTTCAAGCGATTCTCCTGCCTCAGCCTCCTGAGTAGCTGGGACTATAGGTGTGTGCCACCATGCCTGGCTAATTTTTTGTATTTTTAGTAGAGATGGGATTTCACTGCATTAGCCAGGATGGTCTCAATCTCCTGACTACGTGATCTGCCTGCCTTGGCCTCCCAAAGTTCTGGGATTACAGGTGTAAGCCACTGCGCCTGGGCTATTTTTTATTTTAACTTGTAATTGGACTATGTATTCAGAGTATATGTCAGCATGTGTCCAGATATTATTAAACATTAAAACCGACAATTGTGTACCCACTAACCAGCTTAGGAAATAGAGTGTTGCCATGGCTCCCTGTGTCCTCTTCTGACCACTTCCCTGTTTCTGACCTCCCCAAGGCAAGTACCTTGCATGTATCATTTTTGTGCTTGACTTTATGGTGTTGCAGACTATGCATGCATTCTTATATAATGTAACTTTATTTTTGCATGCCTTTAAAGGATGTAAATGGAATCATTTTGTTCTTTCTTTGCCCCCAGGCAACATTGTTTTTGTGATCCATTCAGATATTTGAGTACTTACCATGTCCTAGACACCGTTCTAGTGCTGGGCATGTTAACAGTAAGGAAAGCAAATAAAAAGTCCCTGCTCTCATGAAGCTTACAGTTTGGTAGGGAAAAGACAATTAACAGATAAATGGAAGATATAGTAGCCATATGGTAATACAAACAGGGAGAAAAGTAAACCAGGGAGGTGGGGGGTGGGGGGTTGCTGCTTGTCTGTAGCTGGAGATGCAGTGGTCAGCTGGAGTGGAGGGATCCAGCCTCAAGGCTGTGGGTGGGAGTTGGGTATGGGCAGCATTATGGGTGGAGGATCGATCATCAGGACAAGGTGCTAAGAAGGAGGTGTGCCTGCTGTGTTGGAGGGCAGCAGAGAGGCCAGTGTGGCTGGAGCGGGGAGCCTAAGGGAGGGCAATAGGAGAGTAGGCCAGATGGATGGGGGAGGTGGGGGAGGAGGGATAGGTCACACTGGCCATTGTTAAGATTTTGTCTTTTTCTCTGAGTGAGATGGATAAGTCACTTGGTGTTTTGAGCAGAGGTGTGGCATGATCTGGTTTCTAAAGGTCCCCCTGAAGCTGCGTTAAGAATAACTGTCCTCTGCTGCTGGAGGGAGGCTGGAGGCTCTGGCAGTGATCCAGGAGAGCAGTAATGGCAGCTGGGACTGAAGGGGAGCAGGGGTGGGAGTAAGAAGAGATTCGCTTCTGGATCCTTCTTGAAAAGGAAGAGCAGACAGGATTTGCTGGCAGACTGGAGTGGATGTGAGAGAGGAGTAAAGGATGATACCAGAGATTTTGCTGCTGCTAAGAGTTGCCATGTATAAGAAAAGGGAAAACAATGGGAAGAACAGGTTGTGGAAGTGAGAGCAGGAGTTGGATTTTGCACATGTTCAGTTTGTGAAGCTTTTAGAGAGCAGATTGGAGATGTGTTGGATTGGGGTGTTTGGAGCTCAAGGGAGAGATCCAGGTTGCAGATAGAAATGAGTCTTCAGTGTTAAGGTGGCACTTAACAGTACCCAGGTTGAGTGTGAGTACTGAAGGAATGAGGCTCTACAGCAGCCTGGAGGGTGGAAGGAGCAGCTTTGAGCCTTGGGAAAGTACTGTCATGGAGGGAGTGGGAACCTCTGCTAGGGCTGCTGCTGTAAGGTCACCTGAGATGAGGGCCAAGACTGGTCCCATGACTTTGGCGGCGTGGAATTCATCGATGATCTTGATGAGAGCTGTTCCCACATGGTGGTGCAGGAAAAGCCTGGAAGAGAGCATTCACAAGGATTGAGAGAAGAGGATGGCAAGTAGAGAGGGCTCCATCATGGGATTTGCCACAGCGATGAAGGGAGATTTGGGATCCTGAGGTGGTGTTGAGATGGGAGAAACCACAGCATTTTTGCAGTATTGGTGAAATAATTCTCTAGAGGATGAATGACGTGATGAATTAGGAGAGGTGACCCTTGCTGGAGCCACATTCTTGGGAAGGCAGCAGGAAATAGGTGGGTGACCATGTGGAGAGTTGGCATCCATGGGCTCCTCCCTGATGGGAGGAGGGCAAACAGCTAGGGGAGATGGGATAGTGGGAGCATGTGGACGTTGGCTTTTTTTTTTTTCCTTGGTGAAATGGAAGAGTTTTCAGCAGTCAGTCAGAATGAGGGGGAGTTGGGGCTGGCAGGGTGTGAGAAGAGAGGAGGAAGCATGAAATATTCTGTGAGAAAATAAGAGTGTGTGTGAATGAATGGCTTACCTTAGGATAGCAGTCCTCCTGAGTTTCAGTGAAGACAGCACAATTTGTCATTTTTCCTGGAAGAAGAGTAGGCAGTGCTTCATTTAACTGAAGTTGTGGTTTTCCTAAGCAAAAATAGCAAAGCAAGAGAGGGGCCAGGGCCAGGTAGTGATTATGATGGTGGACCTGGTGGGAAAGCTGGGACGGGAAGGTGTGCAGTTGGGGACGTTTGTCCGCATTGGTGCATGTGGTCGTGGTTTATTCCTCTTCATTTCTCTGTTATATTGCCGACTGCATATGTCTCATTTTCTTCCTTGTCCTGCCATTGGAGAATGTAATTGTTTCTAGTAAGAAAGAATGCTGCCTTAAACAAGTGCAGACACATTTCTCCAAGGTATCAACCACATAGAGAATTGCAGGATAGTGGGACATGTACATCTTCAACTTTAGTCGATGGTGCAAATTGTTTTCCAAAATGATTGTACCTCTTCACCCTACTACCAGCACTGTCCTACATCCTTACCCGCTCTTGGTATGGTCTGTCTTTAATATTTGCCAGTTTGGTGGGTGTCCTTAAATTTCAGGGTTTTTTTTTTTAATAATGACAATTTTATTGAGAGATAATTCACATATCATTTAATGGATCGATGTGAAGTGTACAACTGAATGGATTTTAATATATTCACAGAACTGTATATCACCACAATCTAACTTTATAACATTTTTATCGCCCCTCAGCGACAACCAAAAGAACCACTTTGTACCCATTGGACTATTCTGAACATTTCATATTAATAGAATCATACAATATGTGGTCTTTTGTCACCAGCTTCTTTCAACTTAGCATGTTTTCAAGTTTCATCCATGTTTTAGCATGTATCAGTATCAGTCCTTCATTATTTTTAGTTGCTGAATAGTATTCTATTGTATGGGTATACCAAGTATTTTATCCATTCATCAGTTGATGGACATCTATGTTGTTTCCTGTGAAATATATATTTGATTTTCATCCTTAGCATGGTTTCCGGGCATACAGCTCCTAAAATCTTTGGACTCTCCAAAATGATCAGTGTCTTTTTGTATGCTAATAAGTTGACTGATGGCTAGCAGACCCTAGGTAGATTCAGGTTGGGGGCTGGTCACTGGAAAGACCTAGCCATGATTAGAGAGTTGGGACTTTCAGCTCCACCCCCAGCCTTCAGTGAGAGGAGGGGGCTGAAGGTTGAATTGATTAGCTGCCAGTGATTTAATCACTTGTGCCCAAGTAATGTTGCTGCCATAAAAACCTAGAAGGATGGGTTCTAGGAACTCCTTGGAATATATGGGAGGTTCGTGGAGGGTGGTGTGCCTCTAGAGGGCATGGAAGCTCTCAGCCCCTTCCCCCCATACCTTGCCCTGTGCATCTCTCCATCTGTATACTTTTTTTTTTTAAAGAGACGGGTGTTGGTCAGGCTAGTCTTGAATTCCTGACCTCAGGTGATCCGCCCGCCTCGACCTCCCATAGAGCTGGGATTACAGGCTTGAGCCACCACACCTGGCCTCCATCTGTATACTTTGTAATACTGTTTATAATAACCTGGTAAACTTGTTTCTCTAAGTTCTGTAAGCCACTCTAGCAAGTTAATCAAACCCAAGGAGTGGTTTATGGGAACCCAAATTTATAGTTGTTTGGTGGGAAGCGCAGTTACAATAACCTGGAGCTTGCAATTGGCATCAGAAGTAGAGGGCAGTCCTGTGGGATCCGACTCTGTCTCCAGGTAGATAGTGTTGGAATTGAGTTGGAGGACACCCACCTGTATCTGCCGTAGAACTGATTGCTTCTTTGATGTGTGGTCACATAAGTATTCTGCGTTGATTGTTAATTGAAAGAATAGGAAAAACACTCTGGCTTGTTTATTTTTGTCTCTATTACTGGATTTCTACTCTTTGGCTAATGAGAATAATAGTTCTGTGAATATTTGCATAGAAGTCTTTGGGTAGACATGTTTTAATTCCTGTTGGCATATAGGTAGGAGTGAAATTGTTGGATAATGTGGTAACTAACATTTTGAAGATTTACCTTTTCCTTATGGCTAATGCTGATGAGTGTCTTTTTATATAGCTTATTGGCTATTTGCATGTTAAAAAATCCTTTTTTTTTTTTTTTTTTTGAGACAAGGTCTTGCTTCACCCAGGCTGGAATGCAGTGTGGCATGATAATAGCTCACTGCAGCTTCGAACTCCTGGGCTCAAGAGATCCTCTCGCCCCAGCCTCCCAAGTAGCTGGACTACAATCATGCACCACCATACCTGGCTAATTTTTAAATTTTTGTAGAGACAGCGGTCTTGGCTTTGTTGCCTAGGCTAATCTCAAACTTCTGGCTTCCGGGAATCTACTCACCTTGGCCTCTCAAAGTGTTGGGATTACAGGCATGTGCCACTATCTTACTGGCTATTTGTATATCTTCTTGGAAAGTTCACTTAAATCTTTTGTCCTTGCTCTTTTCTCAAAAAAGAAATGCTGTATTTTTTCCGTTTTTAACTTACCTAATGCCTTAGGGTTTATGTGTCCATGTTCATGGTGAGATTGGCCTGTAATTTTCCTTTTTTGTATCAAACTTTAATGAGTTTTATTCTCAAGATTATTCTAGTCTAATAAAATAAGCTGTAGTATTTCCTCATTTTTGTTCTCTTGAGAGTTTATATAAAAGGAAATTACCTGTTCTTTGAAGGTTTGGTAAGCCTTGCCTGTAAGACCATGGGGGCCTGCTGTTTTCTGTCCAGATTTTAAAATTACTTATTTGAATGTTTTAATATTTATAGGATAATTAAAGTATTTGTTTTTTCCCTGAGTCACATTTGGTAGTATATGTTTAAAAAAATGGTTTATTCTTGTCTGTATTTTCAAATATATTGGCATAAAATTCTGACTCACTATCTTGTGAATTATCATATTTGTAATTTCTAATATTTAACTTCTTTTTTTTTTTTTTGAAACGGAATCTCACCGTCTCAGGTGAGATTCTCTCACAGGCTGGAGTGCAGTGGTGCGACCTCAGTTCACTACAACCTCTGCCTCACGGGTTCAAGCGGTTCTCCTGCTTCAGCCTCTCAAGTAGCTGGGATTACAGGCATGCGCCACCATGCCCACCTAATTTTTTGTATTTTTAGTAGAGATGAGGTTTCTCCATGTTGGTCAGGCTGGTCTTGAACTCCCAACCTCAGATGATCCACCCGCCTCGGCCTCTCTAAGTGCTGGGATTACAGGCGGGAGCCACTGTGCCTGGTAATTTTTTTTTTTTTAATTAGCTGAACGTGGTGGTTCATGCCTATAGTCCCAGCTACTTAGGAGGCTGAGTTGAGGTGGGAGGATTACTTGAGCCTAGGAGTTTGAGGCTGCAGTGAGCTATGATTGCATCACGGTACTCTATCTAGCCTGGGTGACAGAGTGAGACCCTGTTTCTTTTAAAAAAAAAAATTAATAAAATGTGGTCTAATGTGATTTGAATTCTTTGAAATTTGTTAAGGCTAGCGTTTGTGCAGATTTTTATCACTATTCCATGTGTAATTAAAAAGAATGTGTATTTCCAATTTTAAAGTGAAGCTTTTCCATGTCTGTTCAAACTAGTATCTTTAATTTTTCTGTTTGTTCTGTTAGTTGGTGGGGTTAGGAGTGGGTGTTAGAACACAACACTGGATGTCCCTAACTTACAATAGTTTGACTTAGGATTTTTCCACTTTATGATAGATTTTTAAGAACATAATCCCATTGTAAGTTGAGGAGCATCTGTACTTCATGATGGCTCAATTTATGCTTTTTTAACTCTGTGATGAGTTTATCTGGGTATTAAATTCATTTTCATCCAGGTGCAGTGGCTTATGCCTGTTAATCCCAACACTTTGGGAGTCTGAGGTGGGAGAATTGATCACTTGAGTCCAGGAGTTTGAGACAAGCCTGTGCAACGTAGGGAGACCCCATCTTTACAAAAAATAAAAAAATTAGCTGAGTATGGCAGCATGTGTCTGGAGTCCCAACTACTCAGGAGACTGAGGTGGGAAGATCTACATGAGCCCAAGAGGTTGAGGCTGCAGTGAGTTGTGATTATGCCACTGCACTCCAGCCTGAGGGACAGATGAAGCCATCTTAAAAAAAAAAAAAGGTAAAGGAAAAAATATATAAAATTTTCAACTTACAATCGATTTATTGGGACATAACCAACCCCTTGGTAAGTTTAGGAGCATCTGTACCTTCTATGATGGGAAATTTGTCAGATTCTGTAGTCCCAGATTTTGCTTTGCATCTGTAAATTTAGATTTTGTGTGTGTGTGTAGAGACAGGCTCACTATGTTGCCCAGACTGTCTTTTTTTTTTTTTTTTTGGAGACTGAGTTTTGCTATGTTGACCAGGCTGGAGTGCAGTGGCGCGATCTCGATTCACTGCAAACTTCGTCTTCTGATTTCAAGTGATCTCTTGCCTCAGCCTCCCGAGTAGCTGGGATTACAGGCACCTGCCACCATGCCAGCTAATTTTTGTATTTTTAGTAGAGATGGAGTTTCACCATGTTGTCCAGTTTGGTCTCGAACTCCTGACCTCAAGTGGTCTGCTCACCTCAGCCTCCCAAAGTGCTGGGATGACAGGTGTCAGCTGCTGGGCTGGGCCCAGGCTGGTCATTAACTCCTGTGCTCAAACAGTCCTGCCACCATGCCCAACCAAGTTAAGAATTTTAAACTTGATTGTGACTTTGTACAATTTGTCATTCTGTAGATCTTTGTTTCTATGAATCTTTTCCACTAAAGTATATATATAGGCTGAAAAGTTAAGTATCTTTTGTCAAGGTGTTATGTAACGGTCGACAAGTGACTTTTGGTTAGTGTTTGCCTCATGTCTTTTTCTGCCCTTTTCCTTTCAAGCTTTTTTGTGGCCTTAATGTTTTACATATGCCTTTTAAAAGCCTCACAAAGCTAGATTATGATTTATAATTTGACTCTAAACTGATGAGTTAGCTCCCTTATGATAATTGTGATGAAAATATTTGTTTTATTTCTACTGTGTATTTTGGACTTTCTAACTTGGTCCCTTCCTGCCCCCCCCCCCCCATATTCTTTACTTGCTTTATGTATTGTGGACTTTTTTCTTTATTCCTGTTTACCCCCTGTATGTACATCAAGTGATATAGAAGTTATACATTTCTTTCTCTTTTTTTTTTGTTTCTTTTTTCTATTTGGGAGGCTGAGACAGGAGAATTGCTTGAACCCGGGAGGCAGAGGTTGCAGCAAGCCAAGATCGCATCACTGCACTCCAGCCTAGATGACAGAGCAAGACTCTGTCTCAAATAAAATAAATAAAAATATGACAAAGAAATATATTTTGGGGTAAAATATTTTCTGATTTCTTTCAGGGCTGTCATGTTATGCTATACTCAAGTCAGATTGGAATGTGATATTGTATTACTACAAAGAGTGTTTTGTCAGTGTTAAGATATCTGTTTTAATGGTTTCTTTTAATTTTTTTAAATTTTTCTCTTTTATAAAGACAGGGTTTCACTCTGTCATCCAGCCCGGAGTGCAGTGGTGCGACCATAGCCCACTGCAACCTTGAACTCCTGGGTTCAAGGAATCCTCACACTTCAGCCCCCCAATATGCTAGGATTATAGGCATAAGCCACCATGCCTGGCCTCTGGTTTTTTTTTTTGTTTTTTTTTTTTTGAGAGGAAGAAAGAGAGAGAAAGAAAAAAGGGGGAGAGAGAACAGGAGTCTTGCTCTATTGTCCGGGCTGGAATGCAATCTAAAAATAGGTATTAAAAACCTCTTTTATGCCGATAATTGTGCTTAACAACGGAGATGGGAAGGAATAAGGGAAGAAAATAACAAACAGCCAACCAATATTTCATTTAAGTCTGTGAAATGCTACGCAAATGCTGAAGAGTGATTTACTTCCAATTATGTAGTCACTTTCAAAATAGGTATAATATGATACTGAGAAAAATGTATGTTCTGTGGACCTGGGGTGGAGAATTCTATAAATATTCACTAAATTTACTTATTCCAGGTCTAAGTTCAAATCATAGATGTCCCTATGAATTTTCTATGTCGTTGATCCGTCGAATATTAACAATGTGGTGTCAAAATCTCCCGCTATTATTGTGCGGGAGTCCAGGTCTCTTTATAAGTCATTAAGAACTTGTCTTATGTATCTGGGTGCTCCTGTATTGGGTGTTTATGTATTTATAATCATTAACTCCTGTTGTTGCATTGATCCTTTTACCATTATGTAATGTCCTTCTTTGTTTCTTTTAGTCTTTGTTACTATTAAAGTCTCTTTTGTGAGAGACGAAAGTTACAACTCATATTTTTTGGGGTTTTTTTTTTGCTCTCCGTTTAGTTGGTGAATCTTCCTCCGTCCCTTTGTTTTGAGTCTGTATGTTGTTGCTTGTGAAATAGATCTGGATACAGCGTACCGATGGGTTTTGACTTTTTATTCAGTTTACCTGTCTGTGTCTTTGATTGGGGCATTTAATCCATTTAAATTTAGAATTAATATTAATATTTGTGAGTTCAATATTGTCATTTAATGCTAGCTGGCTATTTTGCCCATTAGTTGATGTAGATTCTTCATTATAGAGATACTCTTTACGTTTTGGTAAGTTTTTGGGATGACTGATACTGGTTGTTCCTTTCTGTTTGTAGTGCTTCTTTCAGAAGCTCTTGTAAAGCAGGCCTGGTGGTGATGAAATCGCTGCGTGCTTGCTTGTTTGCGAAAAATTTTCTTTCTCCTTCGCTTATGAAACTTAGTTTGGCGGGATATGAGATTCTGGGCTGAAAATTCTTTTCTTTGAGGATATTGAATATTGACCCCCACTCTCTTCTAGTTTGTAGGGTTTCTGGTGAGAGGTCTGCTGTGAGTCTGATAGGCTTCCCTTTATGGGTAACGTGACCTTTCTCTCTAGCTGCCCTTAGAATTTTCTCCTTTATTTCAACCCTAGTGAATCTAGCGATTATGTGTCTTGGAGTTGCTCTACTTGAGGAATATCTTTTAGGTGTTCTCTGGATTAGCTGGAGTTGAGTATTGTCCTGCCTTACTAGATTAGGAAAGTTTTCCTGAATAATATCCTGAAGAATATTTTCCAACTTGAATTCATTCTCTTCATGACATTCAGGTATACCTATCAATCGTAAATTAGGTCTTTTCACATAGTCCCATATTTTTTGGAGACTTTGCTCATTCCTTTTTACTCTTTCTTCTCTAATCTTGTCTTCTCGTTTTATTTCATTAAGTTGGTCTTCGACCTCTGATATCCTTTCTTCTGCTTGATCAATTCGACTGTTAAAACCTGTGTATACTTCGAGAAGTTCTCGTATTGTGTTCTTCAGTTCCATTAATTCACTTATATTCCTCTCTAAGTTGTCTATTCTCGTTAGCATTTCGTCAAACCTTTTTTCAAGGTTCTTAGTTTCTTTACATTGGGCCAGGACATGTTCTTTTAGCTCATTAAAGTTCCTTGTTATCCACTTTCTGAAGCCTAGATCTGTTAATGGAACGCACTCCTTCTCCATCAGGCCTTCTTCTCTTGTTGATGAGGAACTGTGATCCCCTGTAGGAGAGGCATTCTGATCTTGGGTATTCTCAGTCTTTTTACGCTGGTTTCTTCCCATCATTGTAAGTTCATCCACCTGTCATCTTTGTAATTGCCTACTTTCAAATTAGGTCTCTGAGTGGACGTCCAACTTGTTGATTCCCAGTGCCAAAATCTGAGCAACCCACTGCGCCAGCCAAAACAGCGGCATTAAGATTCGTGGTGCTTTTCTGCCTGGGAATCTCCAGTCAGGTAAATGGGTGACTCTGCCTTCCCGGAGCTCCAAATGTCGACCAGAGAGGGACCCAGTCCCGTTTACTCTGCACCAAGAACCACTGCGCGGGGGCACCGGCAAAACGGCCAGGCTGGCCACAAGAGTCTCCCTGGCGACCCGTGGGGTTCCTCCGCTGGGAATCTTCCAGTCCGTGGGTAACAAAAATTCGTCTTAAAGTGTGGCATCCTCCTGTTCTGTGTGCTTTCTCTGGGAGCTACAATCCCAAGCTGCTAGTGATCAGCCATCTTGGATCTCTCCCATACATTTCTTTTTGTTGGTAGTCTTAGACATTTCCTATTTAACTTAGAACCTAAAAGGTAATTAATATCTTTACCCTGATAAGAACCATAGACTACTTCACTTTATGCCCATTGCAATTTATATTCTATTGTTTAATTTTCATTTTGTTGCTCCTGAAATCTCACAAATTAGGCATTATTATTACCAGTCGACTATCTCTTATGCAAAATAATTGGAGCCAGAAGTGTTTTGGATTTTAGATTTTTCCAGATTTTAGAATATTTGTATATACATAAGGAAGTATTTTGAGGATCTGACACAGGTCTAAACACAACATTCATTTTTGTATACACCTTATACACATGATCTGAAGGTAATTTTTTTTTTTTTTTTTTTGAGTTGGAGTCTTGCTCTCAACTATAGTGCAGTGGCATGATCTCGGCTCACTGCACCCTCACCTCCCAGTTTCAAGTGATTCTCCTGCTTCGGCCTCCCAAGTAGCTGGGACCACAGGCGTGTGCCACCACGCCCAGCTAATTAATTTTTGTATTTTTTGTGTAGACAGGGTTTCACCATGTTGGCCAGGATGGTCTCAATCTCATGACTTCGTGATCTGTGGCATTGGCCTCCCGAAATACTGGAATTACAGGCGTGCACCACTGTACCCAACCAACTTTTTATTTTTGAGACGGAGCCTCACTCTGTCGCCCAGGCTGGAGTGAAGTGGCGCAATCTTGGCTCACTGCAACTTCCGCCTCCCGGGTTCAAGCAATTCTCCTGCCTCAGCCTCCTGAGTAACTGGGACTACAGGCACATGCCACCATGCCCAGTTAATTTTTGTATTTTTTAGTAGGTATGGGGATTCACTGTGTTGGCCAGGATGGTCTCAATCTCCTGACCTCATGATCTATCCACCTTGGCCTCCCAAAGTGCTGGGATTACAGGTGTGAGCCACTGTGCTTGGCTGAAGGAAATTTATACAATATTTTTAATTTCATATATGAAACAAGTTTGTATACATTGAACCATCAGAAAGCAAAGATGTCACCATTTCTGCCATCTATGTGGACAATCTGTGCTTGCTAGACATCAGTATTGTTCCTGACATGAACTTACATGCTACCAATAGTTTGTATACATTGAACCATCAGAAAGCAAAGATGTCACCATTTCTGCCATCTATGTGGACAATCTGTGCTTGCTAGACATCAGTATTGTTCCTGACATGAACTTACATGCTACCAATAAGCAGTCATTTTCTTATGATTATTCACATGTAAGTACTTAACAGTCAGAGATATGGCATTCTGTTAATAAAATTAAAAAAATAACGCGTGGAGGAAAACTAAGTAGCATAGTTGCATCACCGGAATACCTGTACCAGCTGTTAAACAGCAGCAGGTGAAGCGGGCCAGGAGGGGCTTTTTCCTCTTGGAGACTTTGAAAAAACTGTTGTGTGCCTGCATTTTGACTGTGGTCTGTCACATGAGGTCAAAGGTGGAATATTTTACTTGTGGTGTTAAAAAATTTTGGATTTTGGAGCATTTCTGATTTTTGGATTTTTTGATTAGGGACGCTCAACCTATATTTTTATGTTGTTATTGTTAAAAGGTTATTTTGCCTGATATCCAGTTCTGGCTCCATGATCTTTTCCCTTAGCACTTTGACAGCACCTCCCATCTTCTTTTTCCATTGTTGGTGTTGAGAGTGATTAGAAGTTAGGTGGCAGTTGTTCCTCTGCAGGTAATCTCTAGCTTCTGAACTCTTTCTTCCATTTTTTTAAAGTATTTTTTTCTCCTTATTCTTCAATTTCACTAAGAATTATTTATTTAGAGTTCTTATTTCTTATCCTTTTTCTGAGGGTTGGTTTCTTTCTTTTCTTTTCTTTTTTTTTTTTTTTTTGAGACAGAGTCTTGCTCTGTCGCCCAGGCTGGAGTGTGTGGTGCTATCCTACCTCACTGCAGCAGCCTCGGACACCTGGACTCAAGTGATACTCCCACCTCAGCCTTCCGAGTAGCTGGAACTACAGGTGCAAGCCACCATGCCTGGCTAATTTTTGTATTTTTTATGGAGAGGGTCTTACTATGTTGACCAGGCTGGTCTCCTAGGCTCAAGTGATTCTGCTGCCTTGGCCTCCCAAAGTGCTGGAATTACAGGTGTGTTATTGTACCTGGCTTGGTATATTTCTTCAATTAAAAAAAAAATTCTCAGCCATTTTTGCTTTGATATGTCTCACCTGCTTTTTCAGTTATCTCTTTCTGGTACTCTGTTTAGATCTTACATTTAGTATATTTTCTATAATGTGTTGTTTCAGCTATATTGACCATATATTCTGTAGGTAATACCAGTGGTTGCATGCTTTTCTGGTCTGATCTTTTGATGTTTCTTTCTGAAAGTTATTTCCGGTTGTGTTTGCTGGTTTTGATTTTGTGGTAACCAATCTTTGTCTGCCGTGCTCTAGTTTGACGAGAATGGCCAAATGCCCTCAGTACATTTGTAGTCAATATTCAACAAATATTTACTGAGCTCTTCTGTACCAGATACTGTCTGGGCGCTTGGTATTTACCAAAGAACAGAATAGACAATATTCTGTACCTTGGTAGAACTTGGCTTCTTGTGAAACAAGCTTTTAGGGAAGGGATGGAGGTAGCTGTGAGAATTTTCTTGTTTTTATCAGCATAGCTTTTCATTTAAAGAGGCGCTTTAATATCGTGTCCAGGGTTTTTACATATTCTGGGCTTAAAGTGCTCCTCATGTTGGCTAGTCCAGCAGATGTTTTGTTTTTTTTTATTTTTAGGTTGCTGGTATTATCTGGTATTTTGGATTATTGTTTTGGTGTCTTGATACATCCAAATAACCAAGTACCAGATACGTGTTTTGAATAAGCATCAACTAGTATTCAAAATATTTTTAAAATTACAATAGGGGATTTTCATTTTGTTAAGAGTTAGCAAATATGGTTTTCTCCCCCTCCTTCAATATGGAGTGTTCTTGTGTCAATTTCAGGAATTTCTTAGAGATTTTCAACTCTTTTACATTAGTTAGCTCATTTTTTATATCCAGAAATGGGAAAGATTTCAAGGATAATTACCATTTTGAAATGGGATCATTTGGTTGCTAGAAAATGTTAACATTGACTCCAGCCAAGTACTGAACACTAAAGACAATCTGGAAGAAGGGATATGGATCAAAATAGATCACGAGCCAAATCTGTCTTGAGGAAGGAAGAGAGTAGAGTTCAGCATTTATAATACATGGCCTATCTCAAGAGAGGGGAGGGACTATTTTATACATTAGAAAAAATTAAAAGCCTGCCTTACAGTGGCCAATAAATTAAAAAGAGGCAGTCAGAAACGAGCCATGGAGGGACACATAGGCTGGGGCTAGTGTTGGAGTTCATTTTGTGACACACTGGTAGCAGATCCTGTCAGTTCTGGTCCTGTCTCTGCCTCTGCCATGGCCTTCATTGAGGAAGGCTAGGGGCTTTGGTGGCAACAGGAGTATACTGCTGATCCCAGAAGCACAGGGTTAATAATGATCTGCCTTGATACTATCTTAGTAATTTTCAGTGGAGCCCAGGAGTTTTAAATGCATAGACAATGTAACTTCATCAAACTTCAAAGAGCAAAGCTTGATCATCTTTCAGGGTTATAAGAAAAGAATGAGAAAGAATTGTAGAGGACATGGGTTAGAGAGAGAGAGCTGGTTTAGCAGAATCGTTGTGAGGATTAAAGATAAACATTACTGGGCATGTTGGTATCTATCTCCAGAAGAAAGTAGAGTCCATTCTTTTTGTTTACCATATTGTCAGGCCTAACATTTTTCAGTTCTTGTTATCTATCAGTGAAGTGCCTCATGGTTGGTGTAAACCTTCAGCAGCCTGTCGTGCTTACTCATGTTCCTTGCAGCAGGTAGGTGTGCCTTTTTGTTTGCTTAGTGCCTATTAAATTATCACTTGTTCGTGATTCTTTACATGTGTTCCTTTTAACTCTTTATTCCTTCCAGATGAGTGTGAGATAGTCATCTTTAAGATGAAGCAGGACAGAAGGAGGGAGACAGCCCAGCCATAATGGTTAGGATGAGGGTCGTTAAGGTGGTCAGAACTGGGTTAGAACCTTGGTTTGATCACTGACTAGCTGTCTGACCTTGAGCAAATGATCTCCCCTTTCTAAGCTCCAGGAGTAAAATGAGAATCATTAAAATTCTCCTGGCCGGGAGTGGTGGCTCATACCTGTAATCTCAGTACTTTGGGAGGCCTAGGTAAGCGGATCACCTGAGATCAGGAGTTCAAGACCAGCCTGGCCAACATGGCGAAACCCTGTCTCTACTGAAAAAATATAAAAATTAGCCAGACATTGTGGTGGGCACTTGTAATCCCAGCTACTCAGGAGGCTGAGGCAGGAGAATCATTTCAATCCGGGTGGCAGAGGTTGCAGTGAACCAAGATCGTGCCAGTGTACTCCAGCCTGGGCAACAGAGCGAGACTCCACCTCAAAAAAAAAAAAAAAAAATCTCCCACCTTTTCCATAGAAAATGACTGGGTAATTTGAAATTGTGGAGTGTTTCGTTTTTGCAAGTTTTCTAGTATAGAAGTAATAAACTTAGAATAAGTGGTTAAAAATTAATGAATAGTAGCTTATTTTATGGACTCTGGCTTTGGTTTTGAAGTCTTGACGATAGAGGTGTAGGATATTGTAAACTTTTTTAGTCAATTGACTTTTTTTTTTCTTTTGGTTTGGGATAGCAAGTCTTTTTAAAAAAATTTAATACGTGATTATTTTGAAAGAAAATTATAGAGAAGGCTAAAATCCATTCTGATCACCTTTTCCAAATCCTTTCTATCTTCTGTTGCTACTAGTTTTGTGTTTACTTGATTTTTTTCTGTATATTTGTTGGGTATGTGTGTTTTATATAAATATAATAGCACCATACTATTGTATGCTTCTTTTCTCATTCATTGCTTTTCACTGAGTCCCATGTAGTACAAATAGGCCTACCTCTTTCTTTTTACTAGCTGCATACTGAAGGTATACTTTATAGCCATTTTCCATATTAAGGGTTTTTAGATTTTGTTGTTATCACAAACAATTCAGCTGGCTTTTAATTTGATGTAATAAAATTCTTTGTTCTTAGAAACCTTTAGAATTACATTGTTTAGTGTGGAAATAAAACATTGAGTTATAAGCTCAGTTCTTTTGCTCTTTTGACTTTGCATGTAAAGTACAAATGTTTAAGCAAAGGGAAGAAAATTTAGAAATCTATTTTGTTTATCTCTTTTCAAAATGAGATAGGACATTGCTTTTAAATTCTAAAAATGACCAATTATTTAGCAAATCTTTTAAAAAATTGTGGGAAAATATGTAACATAAAATTTGCATTTTTCATCATTTAAAAAAAGTTCCCAGCAAAATTGAGCAAAAAAATACGTAGCAAAATTCCCATGTACTCCTGTTGCCACACTTGCAGTAACATCCCTCAGGAGAATGGCACATTTCAAGTTGATGAAGCTACACTAACGCATTATCATCCAAAGTCCATACTTTACATTAGGGTTTACTCTTGATATTAAACATTCTGTAAGTTTTTTTTTTTTTTTTTGAGACAGAGTTTCACTCTGTCGCTTGGGCTGGAGTGCAGTGGCATAATCTTGGCTCGCTGTAACCTTGCCTCTTGGGTTCAAGCGATTCTCCTGCCTCAGCTTCCTGAGTAGCTGGGATTACAGGCGCCTGTCTTCACATTCAGCTAATTTTTGTATTTTTAGTAGACATTCACCTTCTTGGCCAGGCTGATCTTGAATTCCTGACCTTGTGATCCACCCGCCTCATTCTTCCAAAGTGTTGGGATTACAGATGTGAACCACCGCACTTGGCCTGTAATGCCTCTCTTTAGCCTTGATAACTTTTCTTTTTATGAAGGCTACTCTGTCTGCAATCAATACAGCTACTCCTGTTTATTTTTTATTAGAGTTAGCATGATGTATCTTTTTCCAACCCTTTCCTTTTTTTTTTTTTTTTTTAAAGAAACAAGATCTTGCTCTATAGCCTGGGCTGCAGTGCGGTGGCACAGTCTTAGCTCACTGCAGCCTCCAAGTGTGTGCCACCACACCCAGCTAATTGAAAAAAATTTTTTTTGTAGAGATGGTATCTCGCTATGTTGCCCCAGCTGGTCTTGAGTTCCTGGGCTCAAGCGTTCCTCTTATCTCAGCCTCCCAAAGAGTTGGGATTATAGGTGTGAGCACAGCCCCACCCCCACTCCTTTACTTTTAATCTACACATGTCTTTATATTTAAAGTGGCTTTGGTTTTTATATTTTTATTGGGAACCACAGGGGAACGGCCTCTTCCCTGTCAATGGAGGTGCCCACAGTTTCTTCAGCCACTCTGAAGCTTGGGTCCTAGAGGACCTGGGGGCTCCTGGTGGTGGCTGGACACATCAGGCATGTTCTTTCTCATCATGTAGAAGGGGCACTGGGTAGTCATAGGGTGTGTCCTGATTAATCACGCTGGCCTACTTGGTGTAGGGACTGAGTGATAGTTAAGGACACAGAAGCTGGTGATGGTTAAGGACACATTGGCTCAGGCATTCTCGAGGAAGGCAGCAAGTCTCACTGCCATCTTGATCTTGAGGGTGGCACACTAGGTTTTTTGTAGACAATATATAGTTGGGTGTTATTTTTTTTTATACACTCTGAAAATTGCTCTTTTAATTGGTATGTTTAGACCTTTAATGTGATTATTGATACTTATTACTGTTTTCCAGGTTTTGCCCTTTTTTTGTCCCTATTTTTGTCACATACACTTTTTGTGCCTTTTTTGGTTTTAATTGATCATTTTATGTGATTTCCATTTTTATCTTTCTTAGCATGTTTATTAAACTACTCTTTTTTGGCTTTTAAGGGGTTACACTGGAGTTTGCAGCATACGTTTGCAGTTAATCTATGTCTGCTTTCAAATAACACTACACAGGTAGTGCATGTACAAGCATACCTTATTTTATGGCTCACTTTATTGCACTTTGCGAATACTGTGTGTGTGTGTGTGTTATAAACAAACTGAAGATTTGTGGCAACCATTTTTCCAGTTGCATGTGCTTGCTTCATTAGCACTTTTTATCAGTGAAATACTTATAATTAAGGTCTGTGCTTTTTTAAAAGACAGAGGTGTTGCACACTTAATAGACTATAGTGTAAACAGTGTTTGCATATGGGAAACCAGAATATTCGTGTGACTCACTTTATTGTGACATTTACTTTATTGTGATAGTCTGTAACTGAACCTGTAATATCTCTGAGGTATGCCTTTACCAACAATAATTAATAGTTCTGATTCTTCTTTCCTGTCTCATTGTTATCATTCATTTTACTTATAAGCACGCATAAGGAAGCATACTTAATCGAGTACATTGTTATGTTATTTTGAACAAACTACTGTTAATTAAGAATAAGAAAAATAAACTTTTTTTCGAACCTTCACTTATTCCCTCTCCAGTTCTCTTGTCTGTGTGATCTGTGTTTCCTACCTGTATCATTTTCCTTCTCTCTGAAGTAATTTTGGCAACATAGGTTTACTGGAAACAAGTTCCCTCAATTTTTGTTTGTCTAAAGAAGTCTTTATTCCTCTTTTCACTTTGAAGGATAATTTTTCAGGGTGCAGAATTCTAGGTTGGTGTTATTTCCACCCCCTCCCCCCCAGTCCTATAAATATTTCATTCTACTCTTTCCTGCTTGCATGGTTTCTAAGGAGAAGGTAGATGTAATTTTTGCCTTTGCTATCCTGTAGGTAAGTTCTGCTCCCCCCGTTTCTTTTAAGAGTTTTTTGATTTTCTGATATTTGACTATGATATTCCTTGGTGGTTTTTTTGGTTTCTTTTTTTGGTGGGTGATGATGGGGGAAGGCATTGGTTGGCTTTTTATTGGCATTGTTTCCTAAGCTTCCTGGATCTGTGGTTTGGTGCCTGACAACAATTTGGGAAAATCTCAGTAATCATTACTATTGCTTCTTTCCCTTTTTTTCCCTGATACTCCCATCGCATATGTTAAACCTTTTGTAGTTGTCCCATAGTTCTTTGATAGTTTTTTCTGTTTTTTTCTTTTGTCTTTTTTCTTTCCTTTTCAGTTACAGAAATTTCTATTGTCATATCATAACGCTCAGATTCTTTCTTCAGCTGTGTTGAGTCTGCTAATGGATCCATCAGAAGGATTCTTCATTTCTGTCACAGTGTGTTTTTCTTTAGCATTTCTTATTGATTATTTCTTAGAATTTCCATCTCTCTGCTAATGTTATCTTTCTGTTCTTGCTTGTTGTCTGCCTTTTTCACTAAAGCCCTTAGCATATTAATCATGTTTTCAAAAAAATTGCTAGTGGCCGGGCATGGCCTGTAATCCTAGCACTTTGGGAGACTGAGGCAGGCAGGTTGCTTGACTCAGGAGTTTGAGACCAACCTGGGCACATTGCGAAACCCCGTCTCTACAAAAAGTATAACATTTAGCTGGGCATGGTGGCGCACACCTGTAGTCCCAGCTACTTTTGGGGCTGAGGCGAGAGGGTCACTTGAGCCAGGGAAGTTGAGGCTGCAGTGAGCCTTGTTTGTACTATTGCACTCCAGCTGGGTGACAAAGCGAGATCCTGTCTAAAAAAAAAAAATTGCTGCTTCGATAATTCTGCCATTCCTGCCATATTTGACTCTGGTTCTGATGCTTGTTCAGTGTCTTTATTAAAAAAATTTTTGTTGTTGTCTTGGTGTTTAAACCAGAAGGTTGTTAAGGGTCTTTAGGGGTGTGTGTGTGTGTGTGTGTGTGTGTGTGTGTGTGTGTCAGAGTCTTGCTCTGTTGCCGACACTGGAGTGCAATGGTGCAATCATCTCATAGGCACAAGGATCCTCACCTGAGTAGTTAGGACTATAATCAGACACTTCTGTGGCCAGCTAATTTTTTAAAATTATTTTTTGTAGAGACAGGTGTTGCTGTGTTGCCCAGGCTGGTCTTGAACTCCTGGGCTCAAGCACCCCTCCTACCTCATTCTAAATTGTTGGGATTATAGGTGAGCCACTGCTCCCAGCCTATTTTAACTATTTGGGAGTGTACAGTTCAGTGGCATTAAGTACATCCATACTGTTGATCAACCATCACTACCATTCATCCTCAGAATGGTTTTCATCTTCCCATACTGAAACACAGTACCCATTAAATCAGGGGTGTCCAGTCTATTGGCTTCTCTGGGCCACGTTGGAAGAAGAGTTGCCTTGGGTCAAACATAAAATGCAGTAACACTAACGATAACTGATGAGCTTTAAAAAAAAATTGCAAAAGAAAAACCTCAATGTTTTAAGAAAGTTTACGAATTTGTGTTGGACTGCATTCAACGCTTTCCTGGGCTGCAGCTTGGACAAGCTTGCATTAAACACTGACTCCCCATTATCCACTCCCATTCAGTCCCTGGCAACTGCCATTTTACTGTCTCCATGAATTTGACTCCTCGAAGTACCTCATGTAAATTGCATCAGACAGTACTTGTCCTTTTGTCACTGGCTTTCAGCCCAGTCTCTTCAAGGTTTACTCATTTTGTAGCATGTGTCTGAATTTCCTTTCTTTTTTTCTTTTTAAATTTTTTAGAGACAGGGTCTTGGTCTGTTGCTGGACTACAGTGGCATGACCATAGCTCACTGCAATCTCATACTCCTGGGCTCAAGGGAGCTTCCCACCTCAGTCTCCCTAGTAGCTGGAACTGTAGGTGTGCACCACTATGCCTGGCTAAGTTTTTTTATTTTTCGAGGTCTCGCTATGTTGCCCCAGGCTGGTCTTGAACTCCTGGCTTCAGGTGATCCTCCACCTTGGCCTCCCAAAGTGCTGGGATTGCAGGCGTAAGGCACTGCACCTGACTAGAATTTCCTTTCTTTTTAAGGCTGACTTATATTTCATTATATGTACACACTATATTGCTTATCCATTTATCCATCTGGATACTACATTGCCTCTGCCCTTTGGCCATTGAGAATGATGTTGCCAAGAGCATGGGTGTATAAATATCTGTTAGTTTCTGCTCTCAGTTGTGTAGGGTATATACCTAGAAGTGGAATTGCTGGATCATATGGCAGTTCTGATTTTACCTTTTTGAGGAGCTGCCATACTGTTTTTCCATGACTGCACCATTTTACATTCCCCCAAGGGCACATGAGGTTCCACTTTGCCCACATTAGCTAGCATATCTTTTTGAGTGCTTGTATGTGAACTGTACAGTGGTTTTCAAAGCATTGTTGGTTGCTTAAATCTTTCTGGCAGCAAAATCCAGGGAAGTTCTCTTTGTAGAATTTACAAGGTCTGCATTACTTTATTTTCCTGGTTTTCTTCCTACCATTCTTGGACTCTCTCTTCATTTTCTTCCGGGCCATTTTCACATTTTATTCTCCAGCCTTTCTTACTTTCCACACTACCCCTTGGATGGTCTCTACTTACATGGCTAAACTTATCAGGTATGTGCAATGATGCTCATACCTACTTCTAACCCTGATTTTCTGTTGAGTTCCAGTGCTTCCCAGGCATCTTCACTTGTGCTCATTCTGCCCTCAAAGCAGTTAGGACCCTGGTAATATAGAGTTTAAACGCTAGTGAGCTTGAATCCTGATACTGCCAAATATTAGTTATTTGCTTTCTGAGCCTCAGTTTCCTGGCTTACATAGGGGAAGGATAACAGTTATTTTAAAGATTAAATGATAGTTCATATAATGTTTCTATTACGGTATACATTGCTCATAGTTAACAAGTCTAGCTGTTATCACTACTACTCTTTGTATAAATTCTCCCTCTGTTTTATAAATTTTTAAAAATTGTCACGAGATTACGTATTCAAAAGGTACTGCCAATTTTAATTTTAAATTTTTTAGAGACAGAGTCTTGCTCTGTCGCCTGGTCTGGTGTGCAGTGGTACAATCATAGCTCGTTGCAACCTGCAATCCTGGGTTCAAGATATCTCCTGCTACAGCCTCCCAGTAGCTAGGACAATGGGTGTGAGCCATTGTGCCTAGGTTAAAAAAATTTTTTTTTTTGTACACATAAAGTCTTACTGTGTTGCCCAGGGTGGTCTAAAACTCCAGACTTCCCAAAGTACTGGATTACAGGCATGAACTACCACACCTGGCCAAGGTAGTGTTATTTTTATTAATCTCGTATATCATTACAGTATTCTTTTTAAAAAGCTGGTACCTATATGCAAGTGTATCAGCAGTAGATGAATGGACCGCTTTCCCTATGTTCCCCTCCCAGTATTAATTAGTTTGAATTATTTGTCATTTGTTTACTGATTCACTGGATATAAGGAATACCTTATGGATTTTCGTTAAGAAAATTAATGAAAAATTAATAAGCTAAATATTAATCAAATGTTGGCTTGCATTTTGTTTTCTTCTTGACTGACTGTTGGATCACTGAGTTTCTAGTTCTTTGGTTCCCACTAGGTTTTGTGTAAGCGTAAGAATTATCCTCTGGTGTTTTGAGTTTACTCCTCTCCCTGTTTTGGAAGGAATTCCTCTTTTGTTTTAATCGTGTACTTTATATCATTGCTCTTCTATTGTCTGGATCTTATCCTCCCCCCAACCTCGTTATTGAGAGCTGTACTTACAGTGAGCCCCTAAAAATAAATTTTATATTTGGTAAGTTTATTACAATATGCTAACAGTTAATTTCTTTTCTTTTTTTTTTTTTTTTTTGAGACGGAGTTTCGCTGTTGTTACCCAGGCTGGAGTGCAATGGCACGATCTCGGCTCACCGCAACCTCTACCTCCTGGGTTCAAACAATTCTCCTGCCTCAGCCTCCGGAGTAGCTGAGACTACAGGCGCGCACCACCATACCCAGCTAATTTTTGTATTTTTAGTAGAGATGGGGTTTCACTTTGTTGACCAGGATGGTCTCGATCTCTTGACCTCGTGATCCACCCACCTCGGCCTCCCAAAGTGCTGGGATTACAGGCGTGAGCCACCACACCCGGCACTAACAGTTAATTTCTTAGAGTTAGTGTCATCAGCTATAAATGGAGTTATGGGAAATAAATGAAAATTATTCAACTAATATTTCAGTGCCTATGAAGTACCAGGCTCAAAAATGTTAAGAACTGCAAGGCACTTTTGAGGTCCTCTGTAATAGTAGCAGCCGTTGTGATACTTCCATATGTACCGTAATCTTTACTTTTAATAGTTTGGGAGGCAGTAGCATGATGCAAATAGAGTGGCATTTTTGTGTCCTGTCCTAGCCACTTCCCTACTGTGTTACCTCGTCAGTTACTGTCTCTCCAACTCAGATTATTTGTAAAACATGGTCTGACTTACCATGTAAGATTGTGAGGGTCAAATGTAAATGTGTGTGTACATTTGGTAAAGCAAAGTGCTAAAACCCTTACAAATCACTCTTTTCTTAGCACCTTCCTTTGCAAATATAGATTGCATTATTCTTTTATAACAGCTTTATTAAGACATAACTCATCCAATTAAAGCATACAATTTAATGTTTTTTAGTATATTCATAGAGTTGTGCAACTGTCATCGCAATCACTTAGAATATTTTCATTATTCCACAAGAAACCCTCTACCCGTTAGTAGTCACTTTTCATTTTTCTCTCATCCCACTAGACCTAGGCAACCACTACTGTACTTCCTGCTCCTATAGATTTGCCTATTCTGGGCATTTCATATAAATGGAATTATGCAAATGTGGTTTGTTTTTTTTTTTTGAGACTAGCTTTTTTCTCCTTAGCCATGTTTTCAAGACTTATCTGTGTAACATATATCAGTACTTCATTTCTTTCTTTTGCAAAATAGTACTCATATGAGGAATATTACCTTCTATTTATTAATCAGTTGATATTTGGATGTTTCTAAGTTTTGGCTTTTATGAATAATGCTGCTGTGAACATTTATGTACAGATTTTTCTGTGAAAGTGTTTTCATTTCTCTTGGATACATACCTAGGAATAGAATTGTTGGGTCATGGAGCTCTGTGTTTATCCTTTTGAGAAACTGCCAGACTATTCTCCAAAGTGTCTACAACATTTTACATTACTTACCCCAGCAGCGTGTAAGGATTTTGATTTTGCCACATCCATGCCAACCAGCATATTTGTTTTTTGAGACAGAGTCTGTCACCCAGGCTGGAGTGCAGTGGCTCAGTCACAGCTCACTGCCTGATAGCCTTGATCTCCTGGGCTGAAGTGATCGTCCCACTTCAGCCCCCTAAGTAGCTGGGACCACAGGTGTATGCCACCTCGTCTGGCTAGTTTTTTTTGAGTTTTTTTTTGCTGATGTTGAGACAAGGTTTCACTATGTTGTCCAGGCTGGTCTTGAACTCCTGGGCTCAGGCGATCCTCTTGCCATGGCTTCCCAAAGTGCTGGGATTACAGGTGTGAGTTACCATGCTCAGCCCTTCCTATCCCTTCCCATACCCGCTTCCTTTTTAAAATGGGGTCTCTCTGTATTGTCCAGGCTGGATTGGGACTTCTCGGTTCAAGCAGTCCTCTGCCTTAGCCTCTCTAGTAGCTGGGGCTGAGATGAGCCATTTCGCTTACCTCATTTGCCCTTTTTTTTGGAGGCAGAGTCTTACTCTGTCACCCAGGCTGGAGTACACTAGTACAATCTCAGCCCACTGCAACCTCTGCCACCTGGGTTTAAGCAATTCTTGTGCCTCAGCCTCCTGAGTAGCTGGGATTACAGGTGTGCACCACCACATCTCTAATTTTTGTATTTTTAGTAGAGTCAGGGTTTTGCAGTGTTGGTCAGGCTGGTCTCAGAACTCCTGGCCTCAAGCATTCCACCCACCTCGGTTTCCTAAAATGCTGAGATTACAGCAGTCTACTGTGCCTGGCCTCACTTGCCAATTTTAAAATTGGGTTGTTTGTCTTTATTACTGAGTTGTAGGAGTTTCTTTTCTATTCTGTATTCCTGTCTTTTGAGACGGTGATTCACTGTGTCATATGTCTGGAGTGCAGTGGTGCGATCACTGCTTTCTGCAGCCTCGACTTCCTGGGCTTATGTGGTTTTCCCACCTCAGCTTCCTGAGTAGCTGGGACTACAGGTGTACACTACCTTGCCTGATTTTTTTTGTATTTTTTTGTAGAAACAGGGTTTTAGAGGGAGATGGGTACTGGAAATTAAAGAATAAAAGGTTGAGCAGGCTGTTTGAAGAGAAACTTTGCCATATTTCACAACTGTGTTGCCCATGCTTTCTCAAACTCCTGGGCTCAAATGGTTTGCCCGCCTCGGCCTTCCAAAATGCTGGGACTACAGGCGTGAGCCACTGTGCCCAACCTTGTGTATAAATCTTTATCAGATATATGATTTGTCAATATTCCATTCTTTGAGTTTCCTTTTCACTTCTTGATGGTGTTATTATTGAAGGACGAAGACTGTTAATTTGAAGTGCAATTTATCTTATTTTTTTTTTGTCTCCTGTTTTTGGTGTCATATCTAAGAAAGTTTTGCCTAACCATGGCCACAAAGATTTACTCCTGTGTTTTTTTCTAAGAGTTTTGATTACCTCATTTTTCATGACTATATTTCATTGGATGGATAAAATAACCTTGGTGCAGATGAGATCATTGTTGTTTATTGTTGGATATTTAGGAGCCATGTATTTGTGGATGACTTGGATTGTTTGTTCTGTGGTGTTCCCCACAGTGTCATCTTCCTCTATATTTAGACATTTCTCTTTTTCTATTATAAGCTCTTTGAACATTATTATATACGACTTTGTGCTCAGTATAAACACCTTAGAATCAACTCACAGAAGTAGAATAATTGGATCAAAGAGTATGTAGATTTTAATACCTTTTGTTGTCTGTGGCCAGAAAAATTACCCCAGTTACTATTTTACCAGCAACTCCAGTCAGTTTTATGTTAATACATTTTAAAACTTCTTATTAGGGGAAAATTTGACCATGCAGAAATTGAACAGTATGATGAAACTAGCAGTTATCCTGCTCCAACAACCATATACCCAAGGCCAGTTAACTTCCCTGTTTCCCACTTCTCTTCTTTATTATTACTATTTTAAAACTGTATTGAATTATAATAGAAATACGGAAAAGTACATAGATTTTCACAAGCTGAAATCTATCTGGGCAAGCAGGCCCCAGATATCTCCTTGTGTCTGCTTCCAGCCATGCCCTCTCTAGGGGCAGCCGGTATTCTAACAGCTAACAGCACTGATTAGTTTTGCCCAGTTTTGTTTTTTAATTAATTAGAGTCTTACAGTAGGTACTCTTGTGTCTTTCTTTTGCCATTGTTTGTGAGATTACACAAATCATTGCATGCAGTTGATTATTTGTTATTGTTCATACACAACATTTTGTTATATGAGATTGTTCTGTTGTTGATGGATATTGGATAGATGGTAGTTTGGGGCTGTTCCAGATAGTGCTACTCTGAACATTCAGTTTGTGTCTTCTGGTCAACAACATTTCTGTTGTTCATTATACCTAATGGTGAAATTGCTAGGGCATAGTGAGTGTATGTATAGTGGTGGCATCTGCTAAAGTGACTGTACCAAATTAGGCTTCCATCAGCAGTGTGTGGAAGTTCCACTGACTCTGGATCCTCTCCAGTATTTCATACTTTTCATCTTTTTCATTTTAGCCCTGCTGGTAGCTGTGTAGTGATGTCTTACGGCAATTTTTGTTTATAATAGTGAAGTCAAGCGCCTTTTCATACATTTACTTGTCATTTGGATATCCTTTTTTATGAAAGGTATATTTAAGCCTTTTATTTTTTTCTATTTTTTCTGTTTGTATTACTTTTCTGTTTTTTTGCTGCATAATAAATTATCCCCAAACTTAGTGGATTAAAACAGCAATAAACATTATCTTGCAATTTCTGGGGGTCAGAAACTTGGGAGTGGCATGGTTTGGTTGCTTCTGGCTTGGGTGTGATTAGCCCTTTGAAGGCTTCATGGATCCGCTGGAGGATCTGTTCTAAGGTGACTCATTTGTGTGCCTGGCAAGTAGGTTCTGGCCTCAGGTCTTTTTCACATCAGTTTTTGCCAGGGATGTCTGAATTTACTGTTCTCAGGAAATGGTGACTGACTTCCCACTGAGAGAGTGATTCAAGAGAAAGAGCCCCAAGTGGAAGCTATCATTTTTATGACCTAGCCTTGGAAGTCACACAGCATCTAGTTTTGCCATGTTCTGTTTGTTAGAAGAGAGGCACATTGTGGCATTTTAAAAAAGTGACAGGGTCTCACTCTATCACCCAGGCTGGAGTGCAATGGTGCAGTCACAGCTCACTGCAGCCTTGACCTTCCTGGCTCAAGGGATCCTCCGACCTCAGCCTCCTGAGTAGCTGGGCCCACAGGCGCACACCACTACACCTGGCTAAGTTTTGTATTTTTTGTAGTTGGGGTTTTGCCATGTTTCCCGGGCCGGTCTCAAGCTCCTGGGTTCGAGCATTCCTCCCACCTTGGCCTCCCAAAGTGCTGGGGATTATAGGCATGAGCCACTGTGCCCAGGCAAGATTTATTTTAAAACAACACTTGGTAGGATTTTTTTAATGTTGGATAGACACCTCTTGTCAGATGTATATATTATGAATATCTTCTGTGGGTCATATACCTATTCTGTGGGTCATCATTGCGTCTTTTGAGGTAAAGAAGTTCTATTAATTTTTCCTTGAATAGTCAGTTCTGTCCATTATATTTTGAAGATATTCAAATAATTATTGTATCTTCCGTAAATATGTCAGTATATGTCCTCAGAGAATAAGGACTCTGGTTTTGACTATAGGAACCACAAAGCCTCACATCTTAAAAATAAAATGAACACAACAGTTGCTTGATATTATCTAATACTTAGACTTGAAACCTCTAGTTATTTTATGTGATAATTTTTCTAATTTTGGCAGTGGCAGATCAGGATCCAAATTAGAGCTACTTTTTTTTTTTTTTCTTTTTTAATCTGTGGATTCCTCATTTTTTGCTCTTCTCTCACCATGCCTTCCATTTGTGGGAGGACTGGGCTGTTTGTTTCGTGGTATTCCCCACAGTGTTGTGTAGCTTCTGTTTCTGTGCACTGGTAATTGGATCTTGAGGAAGTTTCTCTTGGGGAATAAACTGGTGGACTCTCACTTTAAAACTTTATTTTTATTTTTATTTTTGAGACAAAGTCTCACTCTTATGGAAGCTGGAGTGCAGTGGCATGATTTCGGCTTACTACAACCTCCGCCTCCTGGGTTCAAGCAATTCTCTTGCCTTAGCCTCCCTAGTAGCTGGGATGACAGGCACATGCCACCACACCTAGCTAATTTTTGTACTTCTAGTGGAGACAGGGTTTCACCATGTTGGCCAGACTAGTCTTGAACTCCAGACCTGGTAATCCGCCCACCTCAGCCTCCCAAAGTTCTGGGATTGTAGGTGTGTGCCACTGTGCCTGGCCTAAAACTTTTGTCTGAAAACGGTGTTGCTTCTTTGGTTGTGATCTGTCTCTGGAGGTTGAATGTGGAGCTAAGCTGAAATTTTTAAGGACTTCCAACCTAAATCACATTGAAATTCATTCAGACTAGAGCTATTCTATACTTAAAAGGTAATAGTGTTCATTTGGAAGGCACTTCCACCCCCTCCCTCTTGTGTGTGTATGGGAGGCCAGTGGCAGTCTGGTCATCTTGCATGTATCACGCCCTCGCTGGCAGTTCAGAATGTTGTGGGGATTGTCAGCATGGATTTTGCTGTTGTTAAGTAGACTTTTCATATTTATTGTCTACTTGTGTTCTCCTTGTGCTGTCTTCTAGCTTTTCTTCTTTTGTTGCCGGTTTTGGAGTTGTGATGAACAATATATTAAGGGTTAGCGCCTCAAAATTCTTAAGTTCTTTTTAGATAACATTGAATTTGTAGTGTGCGCTAGTCTTTTCTTTTTAATTTTTTTCTCTTCGTTTTAATTTTTTTTTCTTGTTGCTTGAAAAATGATCTTGTTGCATCTGTCTTTCTTTTCTAACAGAAATTTTTATGTTGAAAAATTAGTGGAATAAAGTACAATGTGATTAACCCTGCACACTGAAGAAGTAAACAGATTATTATTATTTCAAGACAGAGTCTCTGTTGTCCAGGCCAGATTGCAGTGGCACGATCTCGGCCAATGCAACCTCCACCTTCCAGGTTCAAACAATTCTCATGCCTCATCTGCGCTCCGCACCCCCGGCCCCCGGCCAAGTAGCTGGGATTGCAGGTGTGTACCACCACACCTGGATGATTTTTGAAATTTTAGTAGAGATGGGGTTTCAACATGTTGGCCAGGCTGGTCTTGAGCTCCTGGTCTCCAGTGATTTGCCTCCCAAAGTGCTGGGATATTTTATATTCTTAATACCTCTTAGATGAAACTCGTCACATTTCAAGTCCTCAAAAGCCTTACGTGCCTACCATAGTAGAGAGCATATATCAGAATTATTATCATTATTGTTCATACTCACATGGGAGTTTCGGGGGCACTGACCAAGAACCCGAGTAAACAATGGCTTGAAGGGGCCAGAGGAGCCTGGGGAGATGAATTAGGAAGTTGTGTCCAAAGGGTATCTTACAAGATCTTTATTGATGAATGCACACTCCAGTTTACCTTATTCCAGGCCATGGCAAAAGATGCAGAGAAGGGAAAGTACAAGGCAGAACTGACAATGTTTCAGTGAATTGGATTGGAAGGGAAACGAGGAGCCAGGCCTGGTTTCCAGGCTGCTTGTCACAACTCGGGTGTGCCTTTTACTGAGGTGGGAAGGGCATGGTGAAGAAGAGGCTTGGTTGGGTGGGCAGCGTGTGATGGAGAGCAGCACCTCCATTTTGGAGATTAAATATGATGTGCTTGTGAGATATCCAAAGGGAAAATGTTTGCCAGTCGTTGGGTTACCTGTGTTTGAAATGCCTTGATGGTTGTTTTGGTATTATAAATTTGAACTTTAGTTGTGTTTATGGAGAGGAAAATTTTAAACACCCATGGAAATGGCTTCGTTCATTCAACAAAACTTGTCTTGATTCTTCCAGGGCTTTGTTTTAGTTGCTGGGGAAACAGTACAAATAAAACAAATGTGAATTTGCTTCGGGCAAATGTGGTGCCCTCAGGAGAGTGTGCTAGGTCCACAGCCTGACCTCTGCAGGAGCCTCTGCATTATCAGTGGGACAGAAGGAAGGAAGAAAGGAGAGGAGCAGCCTTCCAACTAGGGAGACTGAAAAGTGGCCAGTGAGAAAACAAGGAGCGTGTGACATCAGAGAAGCCAGGCCAGGAGAGTGTTCTAATGAGGAGGGTCTTCCTGGGGACTGCCTTGCATGCTGCTGAGAGTGAGGTGAAAGTGAGGACAGAAGAGTTTCACTTGGATTTAGCCCCATCTGGAGGTCGTCAGTGACTTGTTGTGAATGACTTGAAAGAGCAGTTTGAGCTGAGTGGTAGAGAAATCGAAGACTGGAATGAGGTAAAGAGGAAATGCTATCAGACAAAGGACTCTTTTTCTTTTTTTAAAATAACCCCTACAAATCATTGAGAACACCAGCCCAGTAGAAAAGTGGACAAAGGATATAAACAGACAGTTGGCAGAAAAGTGAAGTATAAATGGCTCCTAAATATATGAACAGTGCCCAACCTCGCTCATAAGAGAAAAGAAAATGCATTGTTAAGCAGGTGTGTGGAAACAGGCCTTCACACATCACTGGGGAAATATGGGTAGGGCTGACCTCCGAGGAGAGCCATTTGGCCATGTACCTAATTAGAGGCACACATTCTTTGATCCAGCAGATCCACTTCTAGAAATGCTGGCATATTTTTGTAATAGCAAAAATTGAAAGCTAAATGGTCATCAGTGGTGGCCTGGTTAAATCAGCAGTAAAACAAAGGAACCTCTATACCAGGTAAAGCATATTCCTGAAGAGAGTAGAAATTGTTTTTTTCTTATTATGCTATAAGTCAAGTTCTTTGAGACTTAGTTTTTTTCCATTACAATTTTTAAAGATGAGAAACATGCAGGTGGGTTTGGTAAAGGCCACACAACGTGTATAGAAAGCTGCCTTTGAAAAGAGCTGTTTCACTCAAGTCAGTAGGCTAAATTCCCTTCTCCAAATACCTGCTAGGAGTCTTTTGAGTGGACTCTTTCCTATTTCATGTATATACTGGGTTTTACACCACAGGAAAGGGTATCTTACAAGATCTTTGTGGATGAATGCATACTCCAGTTTACCTTATTGCAGCTAAAAGTAACTGCACCTCCTATCAAGAGAGCATCATGTTTTACTTGGTTTGGCTCTTCGACAAAGTAAGCAAGCTCTTGATGCAATTCGAGAGCCCCGGAAGCAGCAGTGGGGATTCTACTATAACGTCTAGTGTAGGAAGATTTTCATGGTCAAGTTTTTGTTGGGGGAAAGGAACAGTCCAAACCTTTGTGAGCTGTGTGTTCTCATCCCAGCTACATGCACCTGGCTGTACAGACCTTTTTGCAGTTTGGCTTTCTTTGGAGATAGCAACATGTTTTTACATGTGGACTAGAGCAAAAATGAAAAACTAGGCACATGCCAGTAGACAAATCAGCCTCCTAGCAGAGCACATGGACATTGTACAACTTTACATTCTCTGTCATTGGGGTCTTGTTTAAATTTACTTAATTTCTTAAGATTTTGTTTAAACTGGTATTTATAATTTTTTTCTTTGAGTATCTTGGTTTCACTTATTTGTTCTTTTCTATTCTTATATGTATAGGAATGAAGAATTTTAGGATTTGAAGTGTCTTCAATAATCATTTAGTCTAAACCTCTCATTTACAGATAAGAAAACAAGCTGAGAGAGATGTGGTGACTTGCTCAAATAGTGACAGAACTTCTCGGCCATCTGGAGGGGTCATATGAAACCTTTACATCATCAGTTTGAGGTACCTCCCATAATTTTAAGGGGTATGTGGCTTTAATTACTACTGCTTGAATGAAGAATATTAATTTATATGCTGCACTATTTCGTTTAGAATCATGGACACAATCGAGTTGAACTCTTTTACATTTTTTGGTTGAGAAAGTTGAGACCTGGAAGATGGAAATTTATTCATCCAATATTATAGGCCATAAACATTTATTCTGTGCTTAGATTTTTAAAAATTGAATTATTATTTTACTTATTTAGAGATACAGAGTCTTGCTATGTGTGTGCTTAGTTTTAATGTGAGTCAGAGCAGTGCTATCTAGTAGAACTTTGTATTAGGTTGGTACAAAAGTAATTGTGGGTTTTGCAATTAAAAATAATGACAAAAACCGTGATTAATTTTGCACCAACCTAATGTAAATAGTTAAAATTAATTTAAAATTCAGTTGCCAGGGGAGTGGGGTGGAGCAACAACAAAAAGCTAGGTCTTTTGCCTTACTAGCCATGCTTCAGGTGCTCAGTAACTGTGTGTGCTATAGAATCGGACAGCTCGGGTGTAGAGTGTTTACCTTTCTTGTTAATCTTTTTTTTAAGAAATGTTAGTGGTGGAGACCAAGGCACACAAGTATGACTAGAATTGCCAGGTACACATTTGAAAGTTTAGGTTGAAAACTGGGAGTAAAGACGTAACTCTTGGAGCTTGAGACAGAGCTGCAACTGGTTCTGGCCTGAGCCTTTTCTTTATGTTTTATTCTTTTTTTTTCTTTTTTTTTTGGGGGGACACTGATAAGAACCTGTATGAGATTGTTTCTCCCCCCTCCCCCTCGCCATGATGTAGATATCTTGTTTTGTCAGTTTATTAGGTTGGTGCAAAAGTAATTGTGGTTTTTGCCATTACTTGTACTTGCAAAAACCACAATTACTTTTGCACCAACTTAATAAAAATCCCAACCTTTAGCTTGAGTTCTCCCAGGCTCAAGCAATTTTCTTACCTCAGCCTCCTGAATAGCTGGGACTGTAGGTGTGCACCACCATGCCTGACTGATTTTTATATTTTTAGTAGAGATGGGGTCTTGCTATTTTGCACAGGCTGTTCTCTTGGCTTCAAGTGATCCTCCTGCTTCAGCCTCCCAAGGTGTTAGGGATTATGGGCATGAACTACTGCACCCAGCCCCTTATACTTAAAAAAAAGTTTTTTTCGTTTTTTTTTTTTTTTTTTTGAGGTGGAGTCTTGCTCTGTCACCCAGGCTAGGGTGCAGTGGCGCGATCTGGGTTCACCACAGCCGACACCTCCTGGGTTCAAGTGATTCTCCTGCCTTAGCCTCCTGAGTAGCTGGGATTATAGGCACATGCCACCATGCTCAGCTGATTTTTGTGTTTTTAGTAGAGACAGGGTTTCATCATGTTGGCCAGGCTGGTCTTGAACTCCTAATCTGGTGATCTGCCTGCCTCAGCCTCCCAAAGTGCTGGGATTACAGGCGTGAGCTGTCGTGTCTGGCCGAAAACCTTTTTCCTTTCTAACTGTAGATTGATAAATTATAGCTGTTACATATTTATAGGGTACTAAGTGATGTTATGATTCATATATACTATATAGAATAATTAAATCAAGTTCATTAACATTCGTCACCACAAATACTTTTTTGTGAGGGGGAAGTTTGAAATTCTCTTTTTACTTATTTATTCATTTATTTATTTTACTTTTTCGAAGCACTGTGGTTTGTAAAATTTGAAATTCTCTTTGTCATTTTGAAATGCACAGTGGCATGAGTATTTACTACATTTAGCATGCTGTGCACTATATCTCAAAAACCCCTTTTTTCTCCTAATTGAGACTTTGTCTCCCCTGACCAGCATTCCTCTCACCTCCCAGCAATCTTTATACACTTACCTCAGATAGTACCCACTTGACTGCCAAGATTCCATATAAGAAGTTTTGGTCTTTTTTATCTTTGTACTATAGATTATGGAAGTTTCAGCTTTTACATCAAATTAAGCTTGATTGCGTACCTTGGCTGAGCCCACTATAAATATAGCTTGGTGACTGAGATCATGTAGTCATTCGTACCTTTGCTCTGTGTCCTTGCCCACTCTTGTTATAACAGGCAGAGGTAGTTTTTTGGGCTTTACCGTAGATGTCGATGTACTAATTTATGACTTGCTTCTATTGTAAAAACAGATTGTGTTGGCTTCATGTGTACCTGCAGTGATTTGAGTGTCCATTAGGGTGCATAGCCAGACAATGATGTAATCCAATCAGGTGCCAAAGTCTTTACTTATAGTACTTTACATACATGATTGTGCTTTTAGAAGGTGGTAGTATGGATTTACCCTGGGTGTTTTGTACTTTACCCAGTAGTCTTTTTGCATTTTTTCAGTGTGGTGATTTTTTTATTAATGGCTTAGAAGACTTGATACTCCTACCTTGATCTGTATTAAAATGATTGGTGTTTCTGAAATTGGCTGGTCAAGTTGCCTATATATAGTTATTCTGTTGGAAGATGCCTCTGAAGACATGGGAATTAGGTTATTTATCAAGTCATGGAAGTTGGTTGTTTCCTAATTATGGGCGTTCGTGCAGTCATTTTTGATCATTTTTGTATTCAAAATTTTGTGGATAATTTTTTACTTTACATTGTGCTAGGCATTGAAGGTAAAGATGGTGAACAAGTCCTCACAGAGATGAATTATCTTCCCATCTCATTACCTTCCATCTCTTCAAACCTGGGTGTTTTAGAACATGTGAGGGTGCTTGCAGCAATGGGATTGTTGAGATCTTCATTAGGAGGGCACAATGAGGTGGCCAGTCCTGGGACTTCCTGATGCCAGTTAAAAAGTAGAATTCCTTGCTTTTGTGTGTCCAACCTTTGTGATACCACCTGTCTGTCTAATGGAGAGTGCATCTTTAGTTGTGTCTGATACGTGATGTAAGGAGAAAATGCTTTCTTGACTGTTATATAATAGCTATGGTTTCCTCTTATGAGTTTACATCAGCAGGAATTTCGTGGTATTTGTATTAGAAATTTATATGGGGCTGGGTGAGGTGGCTCACGCCTGTAATCCTAGCATTCTGGGAGGCTCGCTTGAGCCGAAGAGTTTGAGACCAGCCTGGGCAACAAAGCAAGACCCCAGGTCTAAAAAAAAATAGTAATGAGAGGCTAGGGAGCAGATTACTGCTGCTTTTTTTCTCCCACCTGAAGTGAGTTTTTTGGCTTTTTGTTTTTAAATAGATTGAATGTTCATATAAGAGTGATTTGGGGTAAATCCTTTGTTTTTCTCAACTATAAAACAGATAATAATAGGATAGAAAAGCACTTGTACAGTGCCAACACAAAAGGTTTGTAAGGGTAGATTTTCATTCCTACTATTCTCAAGTTTTGTGATTAAGCAAGTTCATTTAGATGCTGTTTAGTTGAGAATTTGTGGTTTTGCTGTTTTAGTCCAAAGCGGTCGTCATTCTTAAATAATATTTTTATCATTATTTTGCACTTGGCTTCTCTTCACTGGCCTTAATCAGAGCCAGTAGTACTGAAAAGAGAAATCTTGCTATCCAAATGTCACATTGTGCTGTACATATTTTTTTTAAAAAAAAAAAAGCAAAAAAAAAAAAATCTATGACAGGGTTAGGTTATATGACTATTGATAAAAATTCAGTCTATTGAAGGAATGATTGGTTAAAAATAAAACTACACTATTTCTTTTCCTGTCTTGATTTCTTTTTTGGAGAAGGGGCTTTGTTTCCTCCAAGAGAATAGTCTAGTGCTTATCAACTGCTGAACTACATCTGATGTTATTGATGATTAAAACCACAGTTTTCCTCCTCTAGCTTCCATGATGCTGTGCAGTTGGGCCCAGTGTTTCAGAATAGTCTTACTCTAACCATGCCCCTTTCTCACTCTGTCCTTTAATTATGATGTAAATAGAAATTAAATACTTGGGGAGAATACCCCCTTTTCAGCTTTAGTGTCCTTTAGGGAGAACTTTTCATCATCCTCATGGATTCCACCCTCATCTGTTTAACTTTCAAAGCATCTCTTTCTGGCTTAGCTTTTTTTAGCAGTCTTGTGCCATAGTATGTCTGGATACTGTCAGTTAAATTCTTTCCTTGTGAGGATAGGAAACCTTGGATCTTGATTTCTTCAACCATGCTTGTCAGTAACTTCTCCTTCACCATCAATACCTTCTCAGTCCCTCTGGGCTTAAAGCAGATTTTATTTTTTTATTTCACTTTTTTTTTTTTTTACCAAGTTCTGCTTAATTTTTTCTGTAGCCACTGTTAACCATGTTGAAAGCTTTATTTTCATATTAGATTCATATATTCTTAAAGCAAGAAGAAAATTTAGAGTTAATTTTAATTCCAACTTTCTTATTTTTATTTTTAAGACAGGACTTCACTTTCACTGCCCAGGCTAGAGTGCTATGGCGCAATCTTGGCTTATTGAAACCTCTGCCCCCTGTATAGCTGGGACTAGAGACACGGGCCACAGCATCTGGCCAATTTTTTTTTTTTTTTTTTTTTTTTTTTTTTTTGCGGGGGGGACGGAGTTTTGCTCCTATTGCCCAGGCTGGAGTGCAGTGATGCAATCTTGGCTCACTAAAACCTCTGCCTCCCAGGTTCAAGTGATTCTCCTGCTTCTGCCTCCCAAGTAGTTGGGATTACAGGTGCCTGCTACCACACCTGGCTAATTTTTTGTATTTTTTTTTGTTTTGTTTTGTTTTTGTTTTTTAGTAGAAACAGGGTTTCACCTGGTTGGCTAGGCTGGTCTCGAACTGTTGACCTTGGGTGATCCACCCTCCTCGGCCTCCCAAAGTGCTGGATTACAGGTGTGAGCCACTGTGCCAGCCTTTTAATTTTTTTTTTTGTAAGTTTTGTAGAGGTGGGGTTTCACCATGTTGCTCAAGCTGGCCTTGAACTCCTGAGCTCAAGTGATTGGCCCACCTTGGCCTCCCAAAGTGCTGGGATTACAGTCATGAGCCACTGTTACAGATGGCCTATTTTATTTTATAGGTGAAGAAAGGGATGCTCAGGTTAAGTGATTTGCCTTAGCTTCTCATTACCTGTGTGACCTGATACTACAGCTCTCTAGTCTCTCAATATTTAATACCTCTTCCCAATCCAGTCCAACATTCCTCCTTTTTTTTTTTTGTTGAGACAGGGTTTTGTTCGGTAGCCCAGGCTGGAGTGCAGTGGCGTGACACAGTTTGCTATAGCCTCTTCCTCCTGGGTTCAAGTGATTCTCCTGCCTCAGCCTCCCGAGCAGCTAAGATTACAGGCTTGTTCCACCACATCCAGCTAATTTTTGTGTTTTTAGTAGAGACGGATTATACCATGTTGATCAGGCTGGTCTTGAACTCCTGACCTCATGATCTACCCCTCCTCAGCCTTCCAAAGTGCTGAGATTACAGGTGTGAGCCATTGGACCCAGCCTATGGTTACTATTTATAGTTAAGTGGTAAATTATAAGTACTTTCCTTTCCTAAACAACTTTTGGTTTCCTCTGGAAATGTGTTACTTTGTGTGTGTGTGTGTGTGCGTGCGTGTGTGTGTGTGTGCACGCACATATGGTTTTTTTCTTTGAGTTGGGAGTCTCACTCTGTCACCCAGGCTGGAGTGCAGTGTCGCGATCTTGGCTCACAGCAACCTCTGCCTTCTAGGTTCAAGGCATTCTCCTGCCTCAGCCTCCCAAGTAGCTGGGATTACAGGCATGTGCCACCACACCCGGCTAATATTTGTATTTTCAGTAGAGGCGAGGTTTCTGCATGTCAGCCATGCTCGTCTCAAACTCCTGACCTTAGGTGATCTGCCTGACTCGGCCTCCCAAAGTGCTGGGATTACAGGTGTTAGCCACTACACCCAGCCATGTGTGTGTGTGTTTTAAATGTACTTGTAACTAATTTAGCTTCAGACTTTTAGCCAATGACATGTTCACATCTTCCCTCAGCTTTATTCTTTTGAAGGAATCTTTCTATTTTGGACTGCTGGCTCTCCTATTCTGCCACCCTGGGGATTCTTTTTGCCTCTTTCCTCCCCATTGGATCTTCTGTTTCTGTGTTCTGTGTTACCTTGTTGCTCTCCTTGGTTTTTGTGGAGCATAGTTACCAGTAGTTTTCTGTGAGAAAGGTGTGTCAGAGGTAGATCTTTTGAGACTGTGTGTCTTTCTCTGTGCTTGTGATTTATATAATTTGACTGGGTATGTGCTTCTGGGTTGGAAATAATTTTCCTTCTATATTAGCCTGCTCAGGGTTGCCATAACAAAATGCCGTAGGCTGGGTGGCTTAAACAACAGAAATTTATTTTCTCACATTCTTTAAGCTAGAAGTTCAAGATAAGCTTCTTGCCAATTTGGTTTCTAGTGAGGGGCCTCTTCCTGGTTTATAGACACCATCTCTCCTCACGTGTGGTGCCAGTCATACCGGATGACACAGTGTGGAGCCCATAATCCCAAATGCTGGAGTGCCTAACGATCAGAAGCCCTGAAGATCATCGTCTCTAAAAACCTGAAAATCACAAAAGATTGAAATCCTGAGTGTTGAAATCCTGAAAGCCGATTGCTGGGGAAGGGTGTAGTATGTTTTTGGTTGTGCATAGGATAGTTGGATCATGTTAGACGGAACTCTTACCTTGTTATTGTCTTTATTTGAAATTAAGTATTGTTTAAAGAGATGTATGTGGGTGCCAGGTTGACAATAGGTGGACTTGTGGACTCAATTTTAGATGTCTCCTTGACTAAGGAATACCTGGAAACCTAGTGAAACATTAGGTTTTTGGTGTGTCTGTCAGAGTGTTTCCAGAGGAGATGGAAAAATTCTCAAACAGCATCTAAATGCACTTGCTTAATCAGCAACTTCAGGTATGAACTTCTGCCCTTACAAACCTTTTGTGCTGGCATTGTACAGTGCTTTTCCATCCTGTTGTTTGTTATTATTATCCCTGTTTTATAGTTGATAATAACTCACTCACTAATGCGTGAGTCTTAAGTGGGCTGGGGGGAAGATCTACCCTCAGTGTTGGTGGGCACCATCCAATCAACCAGGGCCCAGACAGACTCTTCTGCTGCCTTAGATGTGAGAAATCCAGGGTTGCCACCCTTTGGACTCTAGGACATACACCAGCAGACCCCTTGGACTCAGAGTTAGAGACTACTGGTGTCCCTGGTTCTGAGGCCTTTGGACTCGGACTGAGTCACGGGGTTTCCAGCTTGCCTGTCATGGGACTTGCCAGCCACCAGGCGTGAGCCACTGGGCCTTCGCATGAGCCCGTTTCCCACGTAAATCCCCTCTCATATATCTGTATACATGTCTTATCGGTTCTTTCTTGCTAGAGAAGCTTAATACAAATCTGGTATTGGGGAAGTCAAATACTTCTTACTGTGTTTCTTACAGCACAACGGAACAGATATGTGAAATTGTTCGCTTGCAAAAAGGCTGTGATAAGTGTGTGAGGCTACTTAATGGTGTAAGATAAAAATTTTAAAGTTAATTATTATTGGGGTTATGAAAGCAGAATATTGCTTAATTACAACAGCTGGACATAACAGACTTTGAAACAGACAAGCATGTACTTAAAAAGTTTGGAGACCACAACCACTCTTCAAATACAAGTACAGTGAGTGTTTTGAAGATGATAGAAGTAGTGAAGACAGACGAAAACTACAAGAAATCTCTTCGCCAAATTATTCAGTCATGTAAAACTTTAGCCCATTCACACAAAGCGCCAATTTGCTATGCTATGTATTTAATCTTCACATCATATTCAATACTGGGGGTATAAGTTGTGTATATACTTTTTGTTTTATGCATTTTATGCATATTTGACTCCACAGAAGTACATTTTACAACATTTGACTGTGTGTGTAAGCATTGTACATGTGTGTAAAGCTGTTGAAATTTCCTCAGTAAATGAAGAGATGTCCTTTTTGTGTATCTGCATTTGTGAAAGATAAAATTTCTTGTCTCTCTGAGCAGCCATATATGCGATGTTGATTCATTGTGGTCTCGTCAAAACACATAGATTGTCTATCATGGTATTTTAGATGACTGCAGTTATAAAGCTGAGTGCATGCAATTACCAACCATAGTTATGTGCATTTTAATGTATGTACAAATGAATGAGTGAGACAAGGTCTTGCTTTGTCACCCAGGCAGGAGTGCAGTGGCGTGATCATAGCTCTCTGTAACCTCAAACTCCTGGGCTTTAAGCGACGCTCCTGCCATAGCATCCTGAGTAGCTAGGACTACAGGTGGGTACTTCCAAGTCCAACTAATTATAAAAAGATTTTTTTGTAGGGGTGGGATCTCACTACGTTGCCCAAGCTGGTCTTGAACTGGCCTTAACCATTCCACCCGCTGGAGCCTCCCAAAGCTCTGGGATTTCAGGCCTGAGCCACCGTGCCGGCTGTTATATGCATTTATGCATTTCACTTTTTGACCTATTTATGAATGTAGTTTGTCTGCTCATAACTTTTAGTCTACCCATGCAACTGCCATTATTAGACCTGAGTTATACCTTTTATCCTTGCAAAAATGTGCATGTGATTATTGCCTATTTTATTATGTAAAGTGACCTATGAAGCATTCTGTCTTTTTGTTTGTTTGTTTCTCAAATCCCCCTTTATTTTTTATTTTTTGAGACGGAGTCTTACTTTGTCGCCCAGACTGGAGTAAAGTGGTGTGATCTCAGCTCACTGCAACCTCTGTCTCCCTGCAACCTCTGCCTCCTGGGTTCAAGTGATTTCTCCTGCTTCAAGCTCCTGTGTAGCTGGGTTTACAGGTGCCCACCACCACAGCTGGCTGATTTTTGTAGTTTTAGTAGAGACAGGGTTTCACCATGTTGGCCAGGCTGGTTTTGAACTCCTCACCTCAGGTGATCCACCTGCCTCAGCCTCCCAAAGTGCTGGCATTACAGGTGTGAGCCATCATACCTGGCTTGAAATATCTCTTTAAAAATGTAAATACATGTCTTTGAAACATTTTTTAAAATAATTTTTTTCAGAATTATATTTTTGGGATTTCGATCTTTTGGGATTGTAATTTTCAGGATTTTAGACTTCAGGGATTTTGATCTTTCAGGCTCAAAAGGAAAGAAAACATCTCCCAGGACCACATATGGAGTAGATGGGAGTTGGAGAGAAGCTGAAGCCCAGGCCCAGCACTGTTAACTCTGTTAATGGGGTCCCAGCCATTAACAGAGCTGTGTGCAGGTGGGCAGCTGGAGTGGGGGGCAGGGGGCGGGCTCACCCTCTGGTGAAACAAGCAGAAAAACGGGCCAAACTCTGCTGGGGCTGCGGCTTTTCCAGAGCAGCTGGTCTCCTGAGGTAAAAGGACACATATTTTGTGAGGGCCAGGAACTGGACCAGCCTGCCAGGGGCTTGGTAACTCCATCCAGGACATCCTTGGGGTCTCCATAAGGCAGACACAGTGCAGCACCGCAGGGGACGGCTGGGAAAAAACCAGGAGCTGGAGGGGACAATCCTGAAACAATGAGAAGAACATAGAGAAGAGAAAGAAAAGTCGCACCAGTTCAGAAGAGTTTGCAAAACACGTCCAGAATTCTAATGTTTACAGAGTTATCCAGGTCAATAATTAGAATCCACTGCAGATGAACATTCAACATTCGGGATTTTGGTATTCAAGATCGTGTGTTTCGAGATTATTGCACAAACTCCCTCAACAGGTCCTTTCCTTGGGTTCCTGTACACATGGTGTCTCATAAGACACTAATCCTGTTGAATCAGGGCCCCACCCTTATGACCCCATTAAATGTAATTACTTCCTTTCTCCAAGTGCTGGGAGTTAGGAATTAAACATATGAATGGGAGAAGGGGGCACAGACCTTCAGCCAGAACACGTATCTTCAGAATTATTTAGACATTGCCTCATTATCATTTTTTATTGTAAAATACATATAACAAAATTTACCATCTTAGCCATTTTAAGTGTACACTTTAATAGTGTACATTCATAACATTGTACAGTCATCATCACCCCCATCCATCTCCTATTCTGCTTTTTATCTCTGATTTTGACTATTTTGAGTACCTCCAGTAAGTGGAATTATATAGTCTTTTGCCTTTATCAAAAGACGTTTTTGTCATTTTTACGACTGGCTTATTTCACTTGGCATGTCTTTATGGTTCATCCACATTGTAGCCTATATCAAAATATCCTTTTAAAGACTAAATAATATTCCATTGTATGTATATATAGGTTAAGCATCCCTAGTTCTGAAATGCTTCAAAATCTTAAACTTTTTGAATGCCAACTCAGCGCCACAATTGGAAAATTCCACACCTGGCCTCATACAACACGTAACCTCATGTGACTAGTTACAGTCAAAATATAGACATGTAATACACAGTTTATTTAAAACATTGTGTAAAACTACCTTTAGGATATATGTATAAGGTATACTTGAAACAAAACTGATTATATGTTTAGAATTGGGCCCTATCCCAAGATATCTCATTATGTATTTGAAAATATTCAAATATGCAAAAAAATTGAAATCTGAAACACTTCTGGTCTTAAGCAGTTTGGACAGGGGATACTCCACCTCTGCTATACTTCACTTCCCCATTCATCTGTTGATGGACACTGGGGTTACCTCCATGTTTTAGCTGTTGTGACTAGTGCTGCCATGAACATGGGTACACGAATATCTTTTTGAGATCCTACCTTCAGGTCTTTTGAGTGTAGAACCAGAAGTGGACTTGCTGGGTCATATAGTAATTCTATCTTTAATTTTTGAGGAATGAACATACGGTTTTTACAGCTGCTGTACCATTTCACATTCCTACCAATAGTGCGCAAGGGTTCCAGTTTCTCCACATTGTCATTGACACTTCCTGTTTTCCCCCCGCAGTAGCCATACTAATGGTTATGAGGTGTTACTTTTCTGTTCTCTGTTCTTGAGAAATCTGAAACTATTCAGATATTTGATCGTAGAAGACCTATGCTCTTCTCTGTGCCAGGGAGTCTTGCAGTTGAACAGTGATGTTCCTTGGTGTGGGTCTATTTTCAGGAACTTTTTTCGGAATTATTTCTCTGATTTCCTCCTGTTTTTTGTTCTCCCGCCTGCCTTTTTTTTTTTTTTTAAGAACCCCCGTTGCTTGGATGTTGGCGAATGTTTCAAATATGTTCCATTTTAGGCTTTCAGTTTTTTTCCTGTTTTCTGATTGTTTTTTCCTCTGACTTGGCATTTTTCTACTACTATTGTTGGTATTTGTTTTGCTACTTTTTATGGTAGAGGCTTTCTGGAGGTGTCTGGTAATTCTTGGTTTTCATTCATATTTAAAAGTCAGGGATACACAACAGAGTTGGAGCATTTGAAATTGTCATTCCTTCCCAGCTTTGTTCACTGTAAAAGGACAGAGGAAATGAGAGCCCCAGTATGTATGAACATACTTTGCTCTCAGACCTTTGTTTCTGAATTACATCCCCCACTGAAAGGAAACAAGACTCCTTGGAAAAATGGCAAATTTTAAAGCTGAGCACAGAATGTATAAGATGAATCCAGAATGTGTTACTTCAGGAAATAAGGAAGTGCTTGAAAACTACGAAAAGCACACAGGAGCATGCTGGAAGAGTGCTCCCACTGGCCAAATGTGGGACAATTTGAACATCAGAATGAATGATGATGTTAATTGGCTGGGCGGAGTTGCTCACGCCTGTAATCCCAGCACTTTGGGAGGCCGAGGCAGATGGATCACTTGAGGTCAGGAGTTTGAGACCAGCCTGGCCAATATAGTGAAATCCCATCTCTACAAAAAATACAAACATTAGGCATGGTGGTGGGTGCCTGTAATCCCAGCTACTCTGGAGGCTGAGGCAGGAGGATCACTTGAGCCCAGGAGGCGGAGGTTGCAGTGAGCTGAGATTGTATCACTGCACTCCAGCCTGGGTGACAGAGCGAGACTCTATCTTCGAAAAACAAAAAAGAAAAAAATGTTAATTAATAAAATATGAATCTGTGAGTCCATACTGATGACATAAGGAAAGAATAAGTGAGGAGAAGGCAGCGTCCCTCGCTGAAGTTTGAATGCCAGGAGGTACAGTAGAGCCACAATAACCTCATTTTCGTAACTGGGCATCAATTGATTCAGACAAGAATTGCCAGTCAGCACAAAACTGTTGGATGAATGTTCTGAGAACATAGGCTCTAAGTATTCTCCTACAGATTACGAATGAATTATTAAGGAAATGCTCACTTTATAGTGAATAAATCTGGCAAACAGTATTTTAACCAAGTGGTTGAAATTATCACCAATAATGGGACAAATTGACATTATCTTGTCTCTTTGTGTGATGGTCCAGGAGAAACAAAGCTTCATTATATAGTACTACTGCCAGAAAGGCGTAAGCCATATTCTTCAAAGATGTCAGTGAAATGAATGGGAAGAAAACGTTGAACTGTTTCAGATTAGAGGAAAGTAAGGAAATAGGACATTAGATGTGATACATGATTCTAAATTGGAGGGAAGGGGGATTTGCCATAGAGGACCTTTCCGTTGTGTCTGAGGACTTCAGCAGCACAGCCACATGATCTGTTCTCATTTTAAGCAAAAATTTAGTTAATTATTCATACTTTTGCAGTGTATATTAAAAAAACTACTTAACTGGGAAATTTTTTGTTTTGTTTTGTTTGAGATGGCATCTTGCTCTGTTGCCAGGCTGGAGTGCAGTGGCATGATCTCAACTCACTGCAACCTCCGACTCCCAGGTTCAAGTGATTCCCCTGCCTCAGCCTCCTGACTAGCTGGGAGTACAGGCGCGCGCCACCACGCCCAGCTAATTTTTGTATTTTTAGTAGAGACGGGGTTTCACCATGTTGGCCAGGATGCTCTTAATCTCTTTACCATGTGATCCACCATCCTCCCAAAGTGCTGGGATTACAGGTGTTAGCCACTGTACCTGGCTAAAATATTTTATTTTTAAATTAAATATGCTTGTTTTGATTTGCCCCTAGGCTTGTTACTGTAATTTTTGTTGATTGATTTTATTTAACAAATGTTAAACATTGTTTCTATTATTATCTTACTTGAGGGGAAAATGTTGAGTTGAGATCACAATGTAGTGTGAGTTTTATGGGGGAAAGGCATTAGATGAACAGCATTGTTTTGGAGATGCCTTGTAGACTGCATCCTTGGAGGATTTCTGTTTGTTGTTGTTTTGAGACGGAGTCTTGCTCTGTTGCCATGCTGGAGTGCAGTGGCGCGATCTCGGCTCGCTGCAACCTCTGCTGCCTGGGTTCAAGCTATTCCCCTGCCTCAGCCTCCCAAGTAGCTGGGACTACAGGTGCCTGCCACAATGCCCAGCTAATTTTTTCTATTTTAGTAGAGATGGAGTTTCACCATGTTGGCCAGGCTGGTCTTGATCTCCTGACTTTGTGATCAACCTGCCTTGGCCTCCCAAAGTGCTGGGATTACAGGTGTGAGCCACTGCGCCTGGCCGTTTCCCCCCCCTCTTATTTTTTGGCCCTGTCAGGCTTCACTACTTAGAGGATTTCTTATTAGTTCAGTGTCCACAGTTTACATCTTTTTCTGCAGAATTAAGCTATATATGAAGTGTGTGCCTTGGAAGATAATTTATATTCTTTTCATGTGCAGTATTTGGTTAATTGACATTAGAGACTAAATTTGAGTATAGCTAGAACTTCAGTGACCTTAATGTTCTACTCATGCTTCCTGATAAAAGCTATTAAGTGGGCTGCCGGGGGCATTTAAAGGAAGGAAATTTGAAAATTTTAGTATTTTAAAGTATGGTGTCTTTATAGTGGACCCTATGTTGTATAAGAATAGAATTGATGTTTTCAGAAGACAAAGGTAAGAATATGTATTTTTCTTCTTCACTCACTGATAGTACTTTTATGACATCTATATTTACTTTTGTGTTTCTGTTTAGGATAAAAGCTGAAGTAGAGGGATGCCAGTGCCTTTTTTCTCATGTTCATACAGAAAAAGTTTAATCAACTAGAACTTTTTAATTCCTTGGGGTATATAGTTCTGTGTGACCCAAGACCCTGACCCAGCATGCTTTAATGGCAGCTATTGTCATACCAAAAGAGAACATATGTGATTGTCTGCTTTTTTTTTCTTTTCTTTTACAGGAGAGCTTGTTTCTTATCCATATCCCACATTATTTCTGCTAATCTACTAATGCAGTAAATTGGAGGAAAACTGTTACCAGGATAACCTGTAATGGGCAAGGAGCTACAAAGAAGAAAACGTTTCTTTTAATTTTTAAACTTGGTTTGAAAGGTAAGACACGATTAGTAAGAGTTTCCTTCAATTAATTATATCAAGGAAAGCTGTGGTTAATTGTGAGACTGTGGCGTCTTAGCAAATCAGGTGGAGATCAGTCTCTGAGGCTAGGTGCAGTATGGTACCGTGGGATTTTTAGGAAGTTAAATAACAGCATGTTTAGTCTGTTTTGGTCTATCTTCAAATCTGTAGAACTCAAAGGATTCTAAGTTTGCAGGGTTTATTGAGAGGAACGCCAAAGAGCAGGCAGACCTAGGAAGCTGAAGTAGTAGCACACAGAAAAAGACTTGCGACCCAGGCCGCTGCTTCCGGGTTACCGGACTCTGTGTGTGTATTTTTGTTTTAAACCAGCAAGAGGATGTTTGGCTTCTGGTTGGCCACTGTCTCTTTCTGAGTCCAAATCTCCATCACTTTAAAACTGTTTGTTAAAGATTAGAGATGGAATTTGCATATTTGGCTTTTGCCTCAGTTGACACTTAATAGGAAGTGGCAGAAGTGGCAGAGTAGGTCCTTTTGGGGACATGCAAACATACTTAATCAAATTTCATTTGTCTCCATTGTATCTCTAGAAGGCAGACAGAAACCATTTAATGGTCTACCTTTCTGAACTAGTGCTAGCTCTAGGACTTTAATTTAAGTCACTTTTTACTTGGCTTTCTTTTTATCCTAATGAACAGTTATTTACCAGGGCATATAGGTTCTACTCTTGACTCTTGCAACTGTCTTTTTCTTTTTGTTTTCACTGCTGCAAAGCTAGGTCAGGCTTTGTTGCCTGGGGAGATCCTATGGTTGTTTTGCTGTGAGGGGTCTCTGCTTCTAACCACCAGGTGGATGTTGCCTCAGCATCTAAAATAGTACTTTGCATATGATGTCCCCTCAGCCTCAGCCCCTCAAGAACAGTCCTACTCAATCCTTGCAAGTTCCCCTTGCACTTAAACAGTGAGGTCCAATTCTTGCCCCTAGTATTCAGATTCTTGTACACAGCATCCACATTCTTCTGCATGAATCCCATGTGGAGAATTCTCTGCAAGTATTCATTCCCCTTGTTGCTCCTTGTCTCATAGAGTGTTTCTTTCTTTTTTTTTTTTTTTGAGACGGGGTCTCACTCTGTCACCCAGGCTGGAGTGTAGTGGTGTGATCTTGGCTCACTGCAACCTCTACCTCCTGGGCTCAAGCGATTCTCCTGTCTCAGCCTCCTGAGTAGCTGGGATTACAGGTGCACGCCACCATGCCCTTCTGATTTTTGTATTTTTGGAGAGATAGGATCTCACCATATTAGCCAAGCTGGTCTTAAACTCCTGGCCGCAAGTAATCCGCCCACTTCAGCCTCCCCAAGTGCTGGTATTACAGGCGTGAGCCTCTGCACCCAGCCTCATAGAATTTTATTATTGTTCTTTGTATTTGAATTCACATCTTCTGTGGCTCAGCTTTCTTCCTCCCTTTTTTTGTCAAACCACCTTAGATTGTTCACTTCCTTTGTGGTCACTCTTTTGTGAACTCTCAGAGTATCTCATTAAATTATTTTAGAATCATTTTTTTCTCTTTTACTACATTGTAAGTATTTTGTGAGGAAGCAGCTTTAACTTCTTTGTATCTTTGGTACTTTTAATAAAATATAGGTATCATTAATTGTTTGGTGGTAGGAGCTAAAATGTCAGAGACATTTCTTAGGATAGTATTTTTGAGACTTTCTCCCTCTCTCCCTTCCCGTTTATTTTGTTTTTCTTTGCCGGTTGAGAGTCTTAGCTTTGGCAGTTCCTAGAACAATTTTCTTAACTTTAGTTATTCCTCCTCCTCCTCCTTTTACACATCTCTGCTCATCAGCATGCTGTCCCACACTAGAGGGAATCCTTCTCTTAAGAAGTTACTCAGAAGTCTCCAGGAGTCCTGGAATCAATGCTGGATGGTTCCGAGGGTTCCTGGAGAGGAACAGCACTGTAGGCATAGGGCAGTTTGGAACACAGGCTGGCAAACAAAGCATTTGTTGCAAAGGGCAAGATAAGAAATATTTTAGGTTTTGTGGGCCAAGAGGCAAAAAGGATTTTTTGAAGGTATTTATATACCAAGAGACAAATTTTCACAGGTTTTGTTATCGTTGAGATTGAAAATGTAATAACTGAGTTCAATTTTCTGTAATACAGCTCTCTCTACTAATGAGAAGACTGGAATTCTTTTTCTAGGGGGATAATATTTCACCTAATTGGTCTTTAGAGTTGCTTTTATGAAAATCTATTGCAAATATACATCTAATCTGCTAATACTGATCTGCAGCAAAGTTTTATGTTTTTCATCTTTGGAAATGTCTTTTAACACAGGTAGGTACTCCACATTCTCTGTCATTCCCCAAGCATATTACTTCAGTTGAGTATATTCATTATTTGGAAGGCATATGTAGAATTCTCTTGGATTCTTCTCTTGATTCTTACCTTTTAGCATGTCATTACATAGTAAATTAATAATTTCTGAGTCTAGTTTGGGCGAAAGCTCCTTAATTGCACAACTAAATGGATTTTGAAATAGGGAAATTTCCTTTGCCTTTGCATCAAGGTCTGCAAAATGCTATGTTTCAGCTCAGAAAACATGTGTACTACAAATTTGTATGGGAATGGAGATCTCATCTCCTACAGGAAGTGTATGAAGCAGGTTGACCTTCCTTATCAACCAAATAAAGTTGTTTAAATGACATTAATGTAGTATATGATTCACATGTCAGCACTGTTTTGCCTTGTAATTTTAGGTTGAATTCAAGAACACTGAGACTTCAGTAAAGGCAAATTTCCACAGCTATCCAGTGTTCAGTAATTGTCATCCACAACTATTCTCCTTGTTCTGAAAAATTTCAGTCTTTGCCCTGTGCTCAAAAAAATCACAATAAAACTTTACCAGAGCAAGCCAGGATGGTTAAGTCCATGAGTGAATGAAGTTTACTGTTGGTGCTACCGGTTCAGTAACATGTGATGGATTTAAAAAGTCTCCAAATGCCCGCTGGCGAAAATAAAAGAATAACTGTAAGCTTTAAACTCCTTAAATTTTTACAAGTTTTCTAAGTTTGTTGAACCAAGCCTTTTTCTGTTGTGTACACAACCACAGTCAGTTGTAGCATGTCCTATCAGATGCTACTTTAGGTTGTCTTTTCTCAAGGTCTTTGAAAATACTCTGCCTGTAGTTGTTTCATGAAGACTGTTCATGGAGGCTAAAAAGTCAGAGGTATATCACAAGGTTTATAGCAAAAAATAATAAATTGTTCTGTTTTTCTCATCTCCGAATTATTCACTTGAGACTACTACCTTCATCTTATTTCCACATTTCTAAATAATTTGCCTACATGTAGCTGCTTCTAATCTACTTGGCTTCTAACTATGAAGAGGAGATTTTAGTTCTTAGATGGATAGCTCCTTCTCCCCTTCATTTTCCAACATAGCTATAACTTTTAGATAAAGTCAGTATTAAGGGTATGTATATTTTGGTTAATTATCCTTTAAATCCCTGACAAAATTTGCAAAATTCTTCTCAGTGTGGTCAGATACATCTGGCAGTCAGCTCTGTCTCCTTGGACTCACTTTTTCCAAAACCCTGAGCCTCATGCCTCCTCTATACGGATTGCACTTCACCTTCTCCGTAGCTGCTGGTGTTTCTCCTCCCCTTTCTTCTGGGAGTTGTCTGTCTCTCAGTGTCTTGGATTTCTGGTTTCATGTATTATTGTCATGTTTTGGTGAAGAACATTCTCTAGTAGCCTCCTGAGAAAGTGCGAATAGATCTGTCAGACCTTCCATGTCTGAAAATGTTGTTTTCTAGAATTGATATTGAGTTGTGTTCCTTTTTTGTGTTGTTTTTATGAGCCCCCCACCCCTGAAGGTTTAGATACATCATCTCTGCTACCGTGAAACTACATACCTCGGAGAATTTGTTGCACCACTCATTGTGATGGCCTGTGCAGGCCCTAAGGAGAGCCACATTTGTTAAGCTCTGGGAAAATGGCTTTCTTCTATTTCCTACCCACCCCTCCAGCCTTTTTTTTTTTTTGTCTTTTTGTGAAGTTGTTGGCTGTTGTTTCCTTTTTTTCTCCTTTGTCCTTTATTGTGTTGTGTTATTAGAGTTTCCAGAGCAGTGGAGAATGCGTGGGGTTCAACCCACTAAGCATCTGGAAGGTTGCATAATCTTTTCTATTTTCTTACTGGAACTCCATGTCAGCTCAAATGTAGCTGTGTATTATGCCTTTTATATCCAATGGACTTTGAGAAGAGATTTATAAAACAGCATGTTAATCATTTGGTACAACCTTCCTCTCCAGAACGGGAACTCCTTTTGTTCTTACAGAAAATCATCCAGGCTTTGCCAGGGCACCTCCAGTTGAGGAGCCTCGCATGCAGCCACAGACCTTATCTTTAGCAAGTTCTGCTCCTACTGCTTGTGGATAATTTGCACTGTTCACTTACTGGTTCTTATTTCATCCTTGGGTACAATACAAGACAGGTCTTCTCTTCTAAGCTTTTTAAGATACTCAAAGGTAGTTACTTTATCTCCCCAAGCAGTGAGCCTTTCTGCTGCCCTTGTCATCTCTTTTGATGTCATATGGTTGCCAGACTCTTCGTTTTCCCTCAGAACAGGATATGCTCTTTCCTGCTGTGACGTTACATGCTCAGGGCAGGCCACAGTGGGATTAGTTTCTCCTCTGGTCCTAGACATGATTTATCTGTTACTATATTCTGACATTTCTTTGCTTATTAACCACATCATAATGTTAGAACTTTATATTGTACTTAGAATCAACTGAAATCTTAGGACTTTTTTGTTTCTTTTCTTCAGCAGTTTTCTTCTTCCTGGCTTTCTCCCCATTTTGTTTTTCAGTTTTTTGTCTGAAAAGGACTTTATATTCATTCATATGAAGTAAATTTTTCTTGATACATCGTGTCAAACAGTGTGACTGCTGACTTACCCAGCAATAGCTCTTCCTCCTAGCTTTGTGTTTTCTGTGCGTTTTGACAAGCCTGTGGCATCCTGCGAATCCGTGTCATGTGAGCCTCTGGCCACAAGAGCTGAGCTTGTCCAGATGCACCACCAGCGCTGTTCAGGCTGAATGCCTAACTACCTTGTCTGGGAAGTGATTCTCCACCCTGTGCACAGAGACACATGGTTCCCCTTCAAGAACTTGTCCTGAGAGCCTTTGGATTGTGAGGCTGACCTGCTGTTGCTGCCTTATGCAAGCTGAGGACACACACAGCTGGCCCAGGCTGGGGTCGTGCTCTTGATGACTGCTGCTTTGACTAGGAAGACTGCACACTTTGTAGCTACTCAGACCTGGGTTTGTGTCGCAATTCTGCTAGCATGTTCACTAGCTCTGGTCTTCAGTAGGTCATTTGATCTCTCAGAATTTTAGTTTTTCCATCTGCAAAACCTTGAAGGTATGAAGTATCTAAAAGCATGAAGCCCAGCGTCTGGCAGTATGGTAGGCACCTAATAATTAATTGGTAGCTGCTGTTAATAATTATGTTTCTACCTTTATGTAAAGTTGCAGTGTCCAGACAGTTAATGTAATTACGGAATAATTAGGAGAGGTTGAAGATTGTTTTTCCTAAGGACGTATAAAGACCATTTTTTGCTGAACTTTCATTCCTGAGCAGTCTCAGTAGTCTAGAATCTACTTTAACTTTTCTTGCACATTAGGTTGCATACTGTGAAACATTTACAAAAGAAAGAACTTCCTGAAGGTTAACAGTTTATTACTACTAATCTGAGGCTGTTGAGATAGCCTTGAATACTTAAGGGTTATATACAGCCTGATCAAAGTTTGCTAGGGAAGGAAAATTGAAAGTAATAGCTAAAGCTTTTAAAAATGGGCTTTTAAAAGATTTTTTTGTGACCAAGTTGCCAGGTCTGTCTTTCATTATAGAATTGGTTAAACTAAGCCTGTAATCCCAGCACTTTGGGAGGCCGAGGCGGGTGGATCACGAGGTCGAGAGATCGAGACCATCCTGGTCAACATGGTGAAACCCCGTCTCTATTAATACAAAAAAATTAGCTGGGCACGGTGGCGCGTGCCTGTAATCCCAGCTACTCAGGAGGCTGAGGCAGGAGAATTGCCTGAACCCAGGAGGCGGAGGTTGCGGTGAGCCGAGATCGCGCCATTGCACTCCAGCCTGGGTAACAAGAGCGAGACTCCGTCTCAAAAAAAAAAAAAAAAAAAAAAAAAAAAAAAAAAAAAAAAAAAAGAATTGGTTAAACTACAAAATAAATTTGATAGCTCATTTCTCAATCTGAAGACTGCTTCTTTTTGACCATTTGCCAAAAGCATCTCAGTGTGCTCCTGAATTTCTGCTGGATTGGGAAAGCCCATTTTCTTTGGGTACCTTGTCTGTAAGAAATATGAGTAATAAATTACCATTGTCACTTGCCTTAAGTTGGGTGAGTCATAAATGGCACGTAACCGGGTTTCACCTAATGCAAACTTTGACTTGGATTTTCCACGTCTTCCCTTCACCACACGTTAGTATAGAATTCCCTTTCTAGCCAGGGCAGTTTAACCATTCTTTATTTGCTTAGGACCACCTCACGTCTCTTCAGTTTTGGAGAGTTAGAAACTTTTTGTGTTGTTGCAAATAGCCATGCCAATCATAACCATGTTTCCTATTCTCCTCCAGTTACCCAGTGCTTCCTTTCTGATGTTTGACTCATTTGTTTGCTTTTGGAATCCTACCCAGTTTCAGAGATTCCAAGAATCTTGGACGTTTCAGATAGGAAACCTTTCTAGGGCCCATGAGAATTTACTGATTTGACTTTGACTTAAACATTTTAAAAATTTTTGAGACAGGGTTCTTACTCTGTCAACCAGGCTGGAGTACAGTGGCATAATCTCTGCTTCCCATGCTCAAATGATCCTCCCACCTCAGCCTCCTCAGTAGCTAGGACTACAGGTGTGCACCACCATGCTCAGCTAATTTTTTGTACTTTTTGTGGTGGAACAAGATCTCCCTTTGTTGTCTAGGCTGGTCTTGAACCCCTGGACTAAAGCGACTCACCCACTGCCACCCCGCTAAAGTGCTGAGATTACAGATGTGAGCCACTGTGCCCGGCTAATGTTGACATTTATGATACTATCTTACCTGTATTCACATGCTCTCACCTCCAGCATGCACATGTGCATCTGGATCCAGCTGAGTGGTGTTCCTTGGCTTTCCCCTGTTCCTTTGATCTTTTAAGGAGACTCCTGGCAAAAACCCGACTGCCATTGTGCCATTCTCATTACTTGCCTTTCCCCACACAAACTCTCAGTTGCACTTTAACAAAACTTGTTCTTAGTATAAATAACTCATGCTTTGCATATACTTTGAAGTTTTTGAAATTGTAGAAAATAGGCACAGAATTCAAGTACATTCCTGTACATTCAAGCTTTCATAATGATAATTTGTAGAGGAACACATTACTGTACTTGCTTTAATTTGAACTAGTTGACAAAAGTAAGGCTGGATTTTGTGGTTGGTGGTTGACTTTTTACATATAAAAGTGAAGTGAGTGATAAGGTGTTACATCCTGTATTGCTGTTAGCATCTTAGCATTATATGTGGAGTTAGTATGGGGTATATATAGGCGTTTCCTTCTGAGGGTTGTGTATTTCCCAGAATTCTAAAGGCAAGTATAAATTTGTATCATTTGATACCAAAGTACAGCTCCAGAATGAAGAAAAAGTGGAAATTAGACTTAGAGCAGGCAGAATTATGGTGACGTTAGAGGAGTAATGGTCATTTAGTATGAAATCTCTTAGCAGATATCTTGGTTTTTAATGTAGAGGCCATTGCAGAGCATCATCTTCTGCTCCGGTGGGTCCCTCTTCAGTAGGCTTGCTCCTTTCCAGTCTGTCTTTCACAGTGTTGACAGTTAGGCATTCACACTCTAGATTTGTGCTTGCAGACTCCAGTGTCTGTCTTAGCACAGTGGGCAGTGCCTACAATGCCCCACCTCAGGCATCTTACCTTCATCCTCTTCCTTTCATGTCCCACATTTAAGTCATATTCATAGTTGGCCAGACCCAAAAGAGGTTTGTCCTCTTCCTTCTCTCTTCACATGTGTAAGAAATACGAACTCTGTTAAGAGTGTACTAACCACAGCGTCCAGGTCATCTCCATGTCACTTCCCCTGTCGGCTTCTGTTCAGAATTGTTTGTATATGCTATTAAAATACTTTGTTTAATCTCTGCTGTAGAATTTTTTTTTTTTTTTTGAGATGCAGTTTTGCTCTTGTTGCCCATGCTGGAGTTCAATGATGTGATCTTGGCTCACCTCCACCTCCACCTGCACCTCCTGGGTTCAAGTGATTCTCCTGCCTCAGTCTCCCCAAGTAGCTGGGATTACAAACATGTGCCACTACACCTGGCTAATTTTGTATTTTTAGTAGAGACAGGGTTTCTCCATGTTAGTCAGGCTGGTCTCGAACTCCCAACCTCAGGTAATCTGCCCACCTCGGCCTCCCAAAGTGCTGGGGTTACAGGCATGAGCCACCATGCCCAGCCTCTCTGCTGCAGATATTTTAATGCACACTTCCCTCAGTTAAAACTCATTGGTTCTGTCCATTTCTGCAGCATGCCTGCATGGTGCCGTGCATTCACACACAGCCCTTTGTGGTCTGGCCTTGTGTTGCCAACTTAATCCTACTACATTCCCAAAGGCTCCTCCTTCTTGTCCTCAGAGCCTTCTCCCTGCTGTGACTCATGAAGCTACTGTTTCTTCCTGTCCACTGTGCTTTCAGGCAGGCGTTTCCTGGCCTGGAATGTGTTATGCAGCTCCATTCGTCACCTGCTAAATGCTCCCTATATTTTGAGGCTCTGCTTCGGTCATATAATGAGGTCTTTTTTGGCCAGGCTGTCTTCCCTTGATCTACCTTTCTGTGGAACAAGGTTGAAATGTATGCCTTCCTTTCTCCTCAATTTTACTGTATTTTTTAAGGCTTTAGGGACCATCTATTATATTACTTCTGTATTTCTTAGCACAATTCATGTTAATACTTTAATACCTGTTGATTAATATAGCATATTAAATGGATTTGATTCCTTTATTCTCAAAGAAAAGCTTAAAATATCAAAGCAGTTTTGAGCTAAAACTGGAAAAGATTCTGGAATACCTGGGTGGTAGAAAGCTGATTGCTTTTGACACCTTTGGAAGAAGCAGTTGCAGAGATACGGTAAAACTGGGTTTGCATTTGTATTGCTGTCTTCTCTAAAGAAATACATTGTCTAATAAACACTCTGATATTTAATTTAATTTGTTGGGAGTTGGGGAGGCTGTACCTTTATGAAATTGATGCTTTACTAAGACTGGAGAAACAGCTACTGTGCGAACTTTCTGTGTTCTGTAGTCTTTTTTTCCTTAGTAGTTGGTGAGAGCTGCTTTCAAAGACCAGCTGGTTTTTACTTCTTTTTGTTCCCTGTTTCTGCCTCCTCTTGTGAAAATTTCCCTGGGCATTGAGCTTTGCTGTCAGGGGAAAGAGTTTATCATTAACTTACACACTAAGAGATAACCTCCATGGGAGTGACTCTGCATTCTCCTATTAATAGACACTTTCCTCCCTGGCCCCTTCTTAGTGGCATGCCGCTTTCAGCATGCCTGAAGCAATCACCAAACCCTCCTGGAGCCCATCACTTTGACATTTGGATCTTGTCAGGCACTGCACAACTAAGCTTCCTGCATGCGTGAATCCAAGCGGAGAAGGAAGTCCTCAGCCTCCAGGTGTCTGGACACTGCATAAGTAGATGAGCCAGTATGAACAGCCTTGCTACAGCTTGGTTGTTGAGTACATCCTGTTCCCCAGCCTGCTTATAAACTCGGCCAGAGGTTCAGTGTAAATGGGTCTGCTGCTTATGGAATAATCAGGGGATGCAATGAGGTCTGTTTCCTAGAGGATGAGTGAGAATTCTAGTTTTTCCACAGTAATCAATATTGTTTCCCAACATTTTTGAGTGGCCTAGGCATTGTTCTTTCTTCTGAAAATATATTTTGAATTTGCTTATATTGAAACCAGTTCTCAGAGACATGAGCCTGTTTTTAAATTTTGCTTGTTAAGTCTAAACCAGTAATGACCCAGCTGTGCCTCTCCATGCAAAATCTAGCTCTAACCTTCTTGTTATTGGTATAAATGTTTCTAGATATTAGAGTCTACAAAACAGTTCTAGTGTTCTTGTGATCTACTTTTTTGAGTTGAAGAATGTCTGGCCAAGTTGTTACATTTCATGATTTCTCCTGTATATTTATATTTTAAAAGAGGAAAAACATGGCCTATAACCTCTTTGAACCTACCCCACATTGGCTCCTGTGTGGAAACCATTGTTAGTGATTGTAGCTCTGGAAGGAGTTGGGAGTACATTTCAGTGCTGAGAGAGACGTTGAATCATAATTGTAGCAATAATGTTGTTAGAGTGGGGCTAATACAGCAGCCACTGGCCACGTGCGACTCTCGAGCATCTGAAATGTGGCTGGTCCAAATTGAGAGGTACTGTGACTATAAAATACACACTGGATTTGGAAGACTTAGTACCAGAAGAAATAATTTAGCCCTGTTGGATATAATGTATTAAAGATACTTCTAAATTTAATATTATCAGTTGTTTTTCTCTTTTACTTTTTTGATGTGGCTACTAGAATTTTTTTTTTTTTTGAGATGGTGTCTCCTAGAAAATTTAATGTGTGGCTTATAAGTTTATTTCTTATTTCTGTGAGACAGGTCTGACTTGGATGATAGGTAGAGCTTGTGTTCTGGTAGTTTTAATAGTGGTGAGAGGAGGGAGTGCTGAAGGGAGACTTGGTTGTATAGGAATTTGAACTTGGGCAATTTGTGCTTGGATGCCTTTGCATAAGATCATGTGAAATTTGTATGTCATATATTTTCTTCATATATATATATTTATATATATATAATACTAAAAGTCAGTAACACATTTTGTTGTCTTAAAGTCTTTCCCATGTGTTTTCTTGGACAGAAGCAGCTGCTTCTATTTTTGTTCTGTTTGTGCTCCATATGTTTAGGTAGCTGCAGCTACTACTGGAAATATCTTAATGTGTGTTTATTGCCAGTCTGGCATATGATACCAGATATTCACTTCAGTGTTGCTATCTTGAGGATTCCAGTGGGGCCAGTTATTAAGTGTTATAGACGTAGCTGGTTTCATGGATGTGTGACCTGTGCAATCTCACAGGGCTCAGAAACACTTGTATTCATTCCTGTGCGTATGAAAGTTTGGGAAGCTTTAAAGCTGTTTGGGTTCTGTCTTCAAATGCATCATAATCGTTGAATATTTTTTGGAATCTCTGAACATTTTGCCCTGGGCTCAGCTAGTTCTAGGTACAGTTATTTCACAGTTGATAGCGTACAGTTTATTGTACTTGGATACAAAGTTGCCAAATTTAAGCAGAGTGAGTTCATATGAATAGAAGATTTCGAATTTGAAATTCATTAAAGATCTTACTGGTCATCCACACAGTCGGCTGCTCATTTGTGGGTAGGATCACCAGTAGTTTCTCTCTTCAGAGTTCTAATAGTTTATCTTTTGTCATGTTTATGGTATATGGTATGTTATGTTCTGCCTCTTGTCTTGAATGAAAACCCATTAATACCAGCTTTTTCAGAGGGAGTTTTGAAATAAATAACACAATAATGTTTTCACTAGTATGCTCTTCCTATGTTTTTCACGGCTGTTTAGTCATTTTCAATATATGTATTGCAATTTGTGAAGACGTAGATTAAAACAATCCCCCACTTGTGAATTACAAGCTGTCAGCAGTGGTTTAAAATTGGGCATCAGCAGCATCTGGGAACTAGAGACGCAGAATCTCAAGTCAGAGCCCTGTTTTATTGAGTCAGAATCTGAGACTGATTTATTTATTTATTTTTTAAATTTTAGGACAGGGTCTCACTCTTGCTTAGGCTGGTATGCAGTGGCATGATCATGACTCAGTGCGGCCTCGGCCTCCCAGGCTCAGGTGATTCTCTCACCTTAGCCTCCCAAATAGCTAGGCTGGTCTCAAACTCCTGGGTTCAAGTGATCCACCCATCTTGGCCTCCCAGAATGATGGGATTACAGGCCTGAGCCACCATGCCCAGATGAGACTGCATTTTAACAAGACCTTTAGGTTAGTCATTCCTGTGTGTATGAAAATTTGGGAAACTTTAAAACTCACTAATTTCATTGTTGGGCATATTTTTTGCCCTAGTAACTTCTGTTTATGTGGGTGTGTGTATGTTGGTGCCTGTATGTTCCAGCTGCTATTGTGGGTCTTTCTTATTGACTCTCCACAACCTGTTTATTTGCTAAGGATCCTGAGACTTAGAGATGCAGTAGCTTTCCTGAGGCCTCAGGGCTAGCCAATAGTGGAGCTAGTGTTGGAATCCAAGCCTGTTAAAATGCTTAATAATCCCAAGCAAAGGTTAGATGATTTGTATATTTGATGAAAACAAAGGGTTGTAGGTAGTTTACATAAATTATAATTCGACCCCTATACTAGCATTCTACTAGCAGTGCCTTGGCAAATTTTACAGATAGACTGATGTTCTTGTTGCACCTCTTGTAAATGATTTAGCTGCTGTTCCAGTTCCTAGTTCCTGTGTCAGAGACCGGGTGGTATCCTTTTTCCAGAGAGTGTCATTGCTGAATGCCTTGAATTCAAGGTACTTTGCCTCAGATTTTGAAAGGCTTTGGTATCATGAAGGTATTTTAAAAATTTTAGAGGGTCATTAAGTAAAGCAGTTGATGTGAGATGAATGAATTTTGTGTATGTAAGATGGCAGTTTTCACTTGTTTTACATTAAGGGAAGGTGGGGAACAGCAGACTTTGTTGTCCTCTGGCATCAAGTAACAGATGACTCCCCAGTGACCTGCTTAACCCTTCGCCCTTTTGGAGAAAACTCCATTTTCAAACTACTTAATCCAACTTACAAAAAAATTCTAGGATTTTGAAGAAAGATAGAGAGTAGTTTGGGTTTACTAAACTCTTGGCCCCACTGACTGGTTTGTTGGAAGAAATTATCCCTAAATCCTATTTAAGCACAGTCATGAGCTGCATATGTGATGGTGCTCCCATAAGGTTATAATGGGGCTGAAAAATTCCTGTCACCTAATGACTGATAGGAATGATTAGTTTTGGAGGATTCTTTAAGGTGACTTTGCTACTTCAGCTAAAAACATCTTAACATGGTAGTGTCTATTTTGATACACAAATAGTTACCATTGTCACAACTGCCTCCAGTATTCAGGACACAGTAACATGTTGTGCAGGTTTATAGCCTAGCAGCAATAGACTGTACCAGAGAGCCCAGGTGTGTAGTAGGCTAGACCATATAGGTTTCTGTAAGTCACTCTATGATCTTCACACAGCAACGAAGTCACCTGCCAAAGGATTTCTCAGTCTGTATCCCCATCGTTATTCGTTGTGTGACTGTGTATTCCAGGTTGTGAATTTTAAAGGGTATTTGTATTTACTAAAAACATGTTGTTGCTGACTTTTAGTTTTTCTGAGTATTTTAGAGTAGTTTTATTTTAAAAAGGACTCCATTTACCTCAGGGCTCTGGGCAGTTGGACTGTTAGTTCAAACTCCTAGCCCCTTTCTGCTTGAAAGAGTACAAATAGAAGCGAAGCCGAGCGCAGGCGACTCATCTACCGGTGCCGTTTGTTTCCAGTCAGCTCGCTGTTTGGCTAAAAGGTAAAATACATTAATTTTTGCATAAGGAATCTACTGTGGTTATATTTTGGTTTTGAGTTTGTAGTATGTCCAATACAAAGAAAATTCACCATGAGAACGTACATTTCAAAGTGTTCTGGTCTGAAAAATGCTATGCTAACTCCAAATAGTGAGGAGCAAAAGGAATTAGTTGGCTGAGTATGGTGGCTCACACCTGTAAACCCAGCACTTTGAGAGGCTAAGTTGGTCGATTGCTTGAGGCTAGGAGTTTGAGACCAGCCTGAGCAACATAGTGAGACCCTGTCTCTACAGAATTACAAAAAAAAATTAGCCAGGTGTGGTGGCATGGATCTGTAGTCCCAGCTACTACTCACTCTGGAGGCTTAGGTGGGAGGATCACCTGAGCCCAGGAGGCAGAAGTTGTAGTGAGCCAGGATTATGCCGCTGCACTCCAGCCTGGGTGACAGAGTGAGATCTTGTCTCAAAAAAAAAGGAATTAATCACTTCATAACATATAGAGATGAAGTAGCTTTCCTGAGGCCTCAGGGCTAGCCAATAGTGGAGGCCTCAGGGCTAGCCAATTGGAAGCTTTCTTAAAAAACTCCTTTTCTTGTGCTTAAATCTCAAGTTTAAAATAAATACAGGAAACCCACAAAGTCCTGACTGGGGGATTAGAGGACCTGGTTCATCAGTTAGGCCACACTGCAGGAGCACACGGGCTCTGCCACAGGAAGGTTGCTTTTGGCTCAAACAGCCTGGGCAGGGACTTAGAGAAGTAGCCAGGTGGCTTTCTTCCATGTGGTGATTTGAGGACCAAGGCACGTTCCATGTTTTTGTTCTACCATCCCTCAGGGCCTTTTGGTTGTCAGCATTCAGCCAAATATAGGGGAAGTCCCATGGTAGGTTTGATGGTTCCTGATACAGTGGAGGAACCATGTCTGTGGCCACACCTACGTGATGAGTGCCCCAGGAAGGGGAGAATGGAGACGGCCGACTGTCAGCACCTCACTGGGCAGGGTGCAAAGGCTGTGGGGTAGATGCTGGATGGATTCAGGAGACTGCAGAAAGCAAAGGTAGTGTTAGTGGGACTTTTATTTCCTCTGGAGCAAATAACACTACATTTTTCTGTAAAAGACTAGAGTGTAAATATTTTAAGCTTTGTGGGCCACAGATAGCCTCTGTCATATATATATATATTTTTTTCTTAAAACAACCCTTAAAAGATGTCAAAACGATTCTTAGCTGGTAGACTCTGAGATGGATTTGGTTTGCCAGCACCTTATTTCATCACAACTAATTATCACTCTTCCTTATAAATCCAGTATTCCTTTATAATAAGGTTGAGATTTTGGAAGTCAGTTTTTATTTGAGGCAAAAAAAAGTCCTATCTTGATTCATAATTCAGAAGTGTCACTTTATCTAGTTGTAGACATAGCTTCTCACCTGATTGGTCAATGTGTACTCTGTTTATTGTTAGCTGAAAATAAGTGCTTGATATCAGATTCACTTTTTTTCCTGATTTATTTCTTAGTATTTTTCATACTTTGCCTTTAAAAGTATGAAAAATAATAAAGACAAAGTATGGGGGAAGAGTAGTAAAAATATATTTTAAAAAGATTTTGTGATTTTTAAGAACTTAGATATGCGTGAGCTGTATTACTCCCAACAGACGCGTTGTAGGTGGCACTGACACTACTGTGTGCCCTCAGACTGCAAACCACTTCTCTTTCTTTGTGGGAAAGGAAACCCAACTTTTCCCCCCTCGCTTCCATTGAAGTTACTTTTTGGTATACTTTTGTCTTTTTTTCTACTTGTCAGTTTTATTAGTATAAAATAGCATAATAAAGGTATTTTGTTTACCATTTCCCACTGATCTGAAAATCACAAAAAGCGTTTATGTCTAAGGTTTATATCCACTGACCTTTTCCCCAAAGTTCTTTTCCTGTTACTTGTATGTCATCTTTGCCCTTATTTCTTTAATATTTGTATTAGAAGTAGATTGCTCTTATTTCCTTCACTGGCGAATGTGTTACATTGCCTCCTGGGTGGCTTCTGCAGATGCCCCTACCCACCCCTCATCTTGAGCAGAGAAGTCATATGAGCCTGGGAGCGTAGTGGCTGCCGTCAGTGCTGGGAGCTGTGCTTTTCCAGCATGGTCTGTGATGTCATCTGTACATAATTCTTAGACTAATCCAGTAGAGGAACAAGACAGCCATGCCTCCAACTGTGGGTCACCGCTTTGTGTCATCCCATGGATCTTTGTGCTGAACATCAGTCCTGCACATCGACTCCTCTTGCAACATGTTGCATGTCCAGGTGGATCGTCACAGTGGCTGCCATCCTTAAATGTGTCTTGGTCCTGTTGCAACACCCTTCACATTTTATAATATTCCTATTTAAAATTTGTTTCTTAAGGAGCTTTTGGAAGCTTTCTTAAAACTGCTTGGCTAGGCACGGTGACTCATACCTGTAATCCCAGCACTCTGGGAGGCCTCAGGTGGATCACTTGAGGTTAGGAGTTTGAGACCAGCCTGGCCAACATTGTGAAACCCCATCTCTATTAAAAATACAAAACAATTAGCCGAGTGTGGTGGCATGCTGTAGTCCTAGCTACTTGGGAGGCTGAGGTGGGAAGATTGCTTGAACCCAGGAGGCAGGGGTTGCAGTGAGCTGAGATCATGCCACTGCATTCTAGCCTGGGTGACAGCCAGACTGTGTCTCACAAAAAGCAAATAAAAAACTCTGCTTATATTTTAAATACTATGATCATATGCTTAATAGTAAAAGGTTGAGTGATCTCACTGCTTATGCTGTGAAGTGGATATACTTTTGCTCAAGAGCCTTGAGTAACCTGCCGTGGTACAGAGTTTTTTTTTTTCTCTTTTATTCCTGGATTGATGAGTGTTTACACTAGTAGTGTAAATGATTTTGTCCTCTGTGATCTCTATTTTTAAAAAATCATTTTGAGGCAGATGTTTATAAAAGCATAAAACCAGGATATATTCCTGCCTGATCTCCTAATATGGGTGGATTTTTTTTGGGCAGTGGGGACAGGGTTCTCACCCTGTTGCCCTGCTGGAGTATGGTAGCACAATCATGGCTTACTATAGCCTCAGCCTGCTTAGTAGCTGCTACTACAGGATTGCACCACAATGCCTGGCTAATTTTTTGAATTTTTTTTTCGTATAGAGATGAGGTCTTGCTGTGTTGTGTAGGCTGATCTGGAACTCCTGACCTCAGGTGATCGTCCCACCTTGGTGCCTGCCAAAGTGTGGGGATACAGGTGTGATCCACTGTGCCTGGCCCAAATATATACTTGTAAAAATGTATGCTGTGTATGGATTACCATCCTTTACAGCCTCCTTCCTTTTACCTAGGCTATTTTAAATAATATGTGGATGTTAGCATGCCTTTTTGGAGATAATGCTAACGGGACACCTCACTAAGTGGGTCATGAAGCTCCAATGTAGAACTAGGTTTTGGTTTGGGGGTTACAAAGAGTAAGTATGTATTGCCAAACTCTGGTTTAGGAATTCTGCAGTAAGCATCTTTGACAGATAGGAAAGGTCTTTGAATGATCCCAACTGAGGACTTTCTGTGATGCCATCATCCTGTCCCGTATCTCAAAAGTAGCTTTTGAGATCGTCCGATCATGAGTGACAGCCTGTAGTTCATGTAATGAGCCCTCTGTTTTATGTTTCAATTTCTAACAAATAAATACCTTTTTTAGCTCTATAATTTGAAGAAACAAACTGTTTTCCTTTTTGAGGAAGGATGGGCATGAAGCAGAGGAAAGAATGTGTATGTGGCGTAGTGATTGTATTTCATTGTCATGTTTTCCTAGTAAACAGAGGAGAATCAGTTTCTCTAACTTCTCAAGAATTAGATTTCAGTTTTTAGTATGTATATTAAGAATGACACAGATTTTACCAGTTTATTTATTACTTCAGGCTTTTGACTATGAAAGTGTTGGTTTGCAGTTATTATTTAGTTCTTTAGTCTTCTGAAGTGTTCTAGATATTAGGCCTCACTGCTTATCACTTGTTGCTGAAGATATTCTGTTCTTCACCCTTAAGAAAAGAGTGACTTTACTCCTTTTCCAGCATCACTTCTTAACACAGTATGGATGAATTCCTTTTGAAGGTTAAAATCATTCCAAGTTTTAGCTTTCAGCATTTTCAAGTCAAAATTTTTTATCAATTAAAATATTTTCTTTTCTGAGAAGGAAAAAAATCCTGCCAGTTACACATTAAAAAGTATTTTATAGGTTCAGTGTGAAGCTTATTTAACTTACGTGAGCCAAGTTGGCATTTTAGAATGTAAAACTGAACTGAAACATGAATTATGGAAAATTAATGTGTAAGGTTGAGATTTTATGAAATATTTTCTGCATTTTGTTTAGAGCAGCATGTTTTGGAAATTTGATCTTCACTCATCATCCCACATAGACACACTTCTAGAAAGAGAAGATGTAACACTGAAGGAGTTAATGGATGAGGAAGATGTTTTACAGGAATGTAAAGCTCAGAACCGCAAACTTATAGAGTTTCTGTTAAAAGCAGAATGTCTCGAAGATTTAGTCTCATTCATTATAGAAGAACCACCTCAAGACATGGATGAGAAGATCAGATACAAGTAAGACAATTTAATCTTCTCTCTAGGGTGGGACTACAGTCAAGTGCGGGGTAGGATATTACAGTTCTTGCTCAAGAATTCTCCAGTGCGACTGTCGCCATTTACAGAAGGGTAAGATGGTCAAGAAGGACTGGCTCAGTGGAGCACAAAATCCATTCTAGAACAAAGTCCAGGGAATCACAAGAGTTTAGAAATGAGTGTTCCAAATTTCATTCAGAGGTTTTCTGGAAAGGCAGTGTGCTTTGTAAACAATGATGACAAATTTCTCAAAACAGTCAGATGATTAAAATATTTACTTTACAAATAGGAAGATGGAGAGTATATGACTACGCAGAATTGCACAGCGGATCCAAGTCAGAGCTTGGGGTTATGAAGCACATTGCCTATACAATACAGTCTGATCTTTTATCAGCTGAAAATAAGGGAATGGGTATTAATGAACATCGGTGTAGCTGGTCACACCGTGGATAGCTACAGTGGATTTTGTCTGCTAGTTTAATCTGTTTACAAACAGAACCACAGGGTAGTGGGAATCCTTTATTACCATCGCTATAACACTTTATACAAACCCCTGGAAACTCTCCATAGATATGTAAAGTATTGGGGTTTCAGTTAAGTATTTCTTCATATCTAACTCTATTAAAATATTTGGCTCTTTTCCCCCCAGAAAATAGAGCAACTTGAGAAACAAAAATTGATGCATTACATAACTTAATGAAATAGGAAGAGGTAGGCTTTTAGTGGTGTCTCTCTTGCCATTTCTCCCCCAGTTTACCGTTCTTGTCAGGACATCTTTTCCTTTCTTCTTGGGAAAAAATGTGCTGTTTGGGAAATAATACTTGTTAATGCTTTCAAGTTGCTAGTGGCTTAGATCTTCAAAGATGCCATGTTCTCTGCCAGCCATTAACATTGACGCCTAGCATTTAGTGAAAGCCTTCACTCAGAGATTAGTGTCTTAAAAAGAAGGAGGAAAGGCTGGGTGCGCTGGCTTATGCCTGTAATCCCAGCGCTTTGGGAGGACAAGGCAGGTGGATCACCTGAGGTCAGTAGTTTGAGATCAGCCTGGCCAACATGGTAAAACCCCAAGTCTACTAAAAATACAAAAATTAGCTGGGCCTGGTAGCAGGTGCCTGTAATCTCAGCTATTCGCGAGGCTGAGGTAGGAGAACTGCTTGAGCCCCAGAGGCAGAGGTTGCTGTGAGCTGAGATTGCGCCATTGCACTCCAGCCTGGGCAACAAGAGGGAGACTTTTGTTTAAAAAAAAAATGAAGGAGGAAAGAAATTTGGTGGCAGACATGCTAGTGTGCTCTCATCCCCCAAACGATAGACACTTTGCTACTTGGAATTCCCTCCACAGTGAACTAGCATGTGGGTGGCGCTGCTTGAATTGGCGCTTGTCCTTGTTGGAGGGTGTGGTCTGGGTCAAAGCGCAAAGTTTTTGGATCAGCCCACCCTCTTCTCTTCCCATATCTGAGAGCTTGGGTAGAGAGCTTACCCTTCTTGGGTCTGTTTCCTCACATGCTGAGTGAGGCTAGTAATGTTTTAATCGTTGAAAAGCAGGCATGCCTTATATGAAGGGCTTACTTTCCCCCAAAGAAGTAGTGGCTCCCCCTGTTTTAACAGTGTGACACTTGTATTATGTTGCTTTGCCAGAATTTTTGCCTTTGAGGTTGCAAGAGCAAATGTACCTCCCATGGACCCAGCCTTCTGCATGCACCATTTTGAGTTGGATAGCGCAGTACTCTGCCATGCTTCTGGCCTGACAGTCGTCACCTGTGTGTAATGTACCTTGGATGACGCCACAGCTAGATCAGCATAGAGGGATGTTTCAGCTGGGATCTGAAAATGTTTTAGGGTTATGGTTGACTATAGTCATTTAAGAAAGTTTAGATTGGGATTGTGTAGTTTTGGGATGATGGAGTAATTGCTCTGTTGGGGTGGACCAGACTAAGAAGCCCACCAATTGTTTGTCAGATAAGACTTCTGGAGAAAAATGAAGCATGGTGAGACAGGGACGCTGAAGGTGGAGGATGGGCAGAGGAGCTCAGGGAAGGCATCATTAAGATGGTGCCATCTTATCAGAGCCATGTAGGAAATAAGGGGGTTGCCAAGTGGGCACTTGACAACAAGGAACATCCAGGCAGAGGGAACCGCAAGTGTGGAAGCTCTAGAGTGCGCGTGTGTTTGGTGTACCCCAAGAACATCTGGGCAGCCAGAGAAAGGGCAGCATCGTGAATGAGGGAGAATGGAAGGAGGGAGGGTCGGGGTGAAGTTGGAGCACATCTAGAGACAGGCCATACGGGGCCTGGCTGGCTCAGCCAGGATGTTTGCTTTACTTGAGATGGGAAGCCACCACAGGGTTTTGAGCAAGTGCCTTGGTCTGACTTTGTTCTCCAGGAGTGCTCTGTTAGCCCCGTGGTCAGGGACTGGAGGAGGACGGAGTGGAAGTACAGTTGGCCACAGTAATCAGCAGAGAACAAATATCTTAGTGGACTTGTTTGGTGAGACACAGTCAGATTCCCGGAGGTACTAGATGAAGTTAGAACGGAAGGGGTTTGCTCTAGGTATGCAACGGTAGATAAAAGTGTCAAGAGTGACTATGAGGATTTTGGCCTGGGCAGTTGAGAGGATGGAGTGGCTTTATGGCAGTGAAATAAGATTGCAGAGGGAAAGGGCAGGAGTTTGGGTCTGGCCCTGTCAAGTGTGAAATGCCTGTTAGACATCAGGTGGAGATGAGGCCTCGCCGCAGGCGGGACTGAGGACATGTAAAGCCATGAGTCTGAATGAGATCACCTGCAGAGCTTATGTAGCTGGAAGAAAGCTTCCCAAACTGGAGATGGGTAGTGTAGGCCAATATGGCTGGCCTGGGTCCCACTGAAGGATGGAGGAGGGATTGGATGCAAGAGGATCTGGAGGGGCTGCTACTCTGGAAGCCAAGGGAAGTCTGGTTTCAGGAAGAAGATGGGGACAGTGGGTTAGGGGTACTGCTCATAAGAAATCACTCAGTTTGTAATATGGAGCTCATGGGCCCCATCAGTGCAGGTTCTTTGGAGGGGCCCAGGTGAAAGCCTGGAGGCAAGCAGAGACAACTCTTTCAAGTGATTTCCTATAACAGGAGCAGAGAGGAAGTGGTAGGTTGAGGCATATGTGGAGTTGGGTGGTGTGGGGTTTTATTTTTTCCTGGATAGAAGTGATGGTCTGTGAGAATATTGCAGCACAGAGGAAATAGCCAGTGTGAAGGAACAGGCTGCCAAGTGATGTGTTATGCTGGAGTGGGTGGGGGCAAGGGGCATGTGGTCCATAGCACACATGCAGGATGGCCTCGGGGGCAAGGGCCGCTCCCACGGAGTGGGGAAGAAGCGCCCAGGTGTAGGTCGGGGATGTGGTAGGGCTGGGTTCCCTTCTGATTGACTCTGTGTTCTCAGGCAAAGGAAGCAAGGAGTGCAGTGGTACAATCACAGCTGGCCGCGACCTCCGCTTCCTGGGTTCAAGTGATTCCTGTGCCTCAGTTTCCTGAATAGGTGGTACTACAGGTGTGCACCACCATAACTGGCTAATTTTTGTGTTTTTAGTAGAGATGGGGTTTCACCATGTTGGCCAGGCTGGTCCTGAACTCCTGACCGGTGTTCCACCCGCCTCGACCCCACATAGTACTGGGACTGTTGGTGTGAGCCACTGCGCCTGGCCTTGAGAAGCTTCTTGAATGTTAAGGAGGGCGGGGAGGAGAGTAGCCCCAGCCTGTGTGGAACCAGAACTCTGAGCTTTTTGTTTAAAGGCTAACATTATGCATGCTTCTTGAGTTAGGTCATACCACCCAGTCACCTAGAAAAAGTGAACAAATTTTAAAGTTACTCATCTGGATTTTCTCTGTCAGAGTCTGGAGAAAACACTCATGCATTTGATTCATAGCCAGGAGTCTGCTGCCTTTTACTGATTCTCTATTTGTCAGCAGTTTCCACATTAAGACAGTTGGGTGAGTGCATCTCCCCAACCCACCCTAGCAGCATTCTGCCATTTTATAGTAGAAAACAAAGAGAAATGAAAACAGCTGTCATTTATTAAACTCTTAATTACTTTATGCTAGGCCCTCTTCCCAGCCTTTTTTATTCCCCTCCTCCGTAAGATAAGGACTATTGTCTCAATCTTAGTAACTTGGAAACTGAGGCCCAGAGAGGTTAAGTAACTTGCCCAAGGTTATACAGCATGGTAAGAGTTGGAGGCCAGTTATGAACTTCGGTAGTGTGACTCCTGCATCAGCCCACCCCTGGGATAATGAGTACTGTATAGGGGTTTATATTCTGGCATCTTGAAGCCCATACTATGTAAATTGAGGAAGACTTCACTTCCCGAAGACCCACACATCTGCCAGGTCTGGTTTTTTTCCTTTTCTGCTTGCTTTATACAAAGGCTCATTTTGGGATCTTTTCATACCGTTCAGTCTTTAGGCCTCACACCAGTGCCTGTCAAGTGCCGTGGCTTTCTGGTTCCTCACCAGTGGCCTTTTGTGTCAGGGTCTTGCTGCAGGCAGCACTTGCTTGCCTCGGATGCCCCAGGTATATTGTATATGTGTCCCTCCCGCCCTAGTCTTCCCTGGTTCTTTCATCATGCAGCCACATTGGCTGTTTTGCCGTCTCCCTGTCTTGCTCACCCTTTGAGCTGGCCACTCCTAATGACTGGTTGGGGTGCTGGGTCCTGGCTGTCCAGCAAGGAGTGTGTGAGGAGTGTAAGCAGAGTAGTGAATCCTGGGTCAGCTAGAGTATCATCTGGATAGGCTCAACATCTCTGTTGTTACCAGTGAAAACAGACACGAGATTGTGGTAGGAGGAGTGAGTGGAGGAAACAGACCTACTGCCTGTTTGCAGAGGGTCAGTGGTCTGGTTGTCAGAGGCAAGCATGCTTTAGGGGGTGCAGGCATTTATTTATTTATTTCTCTCTCTGTCTCTCTCTTTTTTTTTTTGGAGACAAGAGTCCTGCTCTGTCACCCAGGCTGGAGTGCACTGGTGTGATGTTGGCTCACTGCATCCTCCGCCTCCTGGGTTCGAGCTATTCTCCTGCCTCAGCCTCCCGAGTTGCTGGGACTACAGGTGCCTGCCACCACATCTGGCTAATTTTTGTGTTTTTAGTAGAGACAGTGTTTAACCATGCTGGCTGGACTGGACTCAAACACCTGATATCAGGTGATCCACCCACCTTGACCTCCCAAAGTGCTGGGATTACAGGCGTGAGCCACCACGGCGGCTGGGGTACAGGCATTTCTAAAGCTTTGGGGTCTGTAGAAGAGCCTGTGGGTCCATCCAGAGCAGGTGTCATGTTCTTAGCTGTGGGCCTGTATCCTACAGGAGAGGGAACATGGTGAAGACTGACAGTGGGCTGACTTTGTGTCTGTGCTAATCTCCAGATCCTGGAAGGCTGATGTGAAAGAGCACTAGTTTTGTTTTGTTTTGGTTTGGTTTTGAGACAAGGCCTCACCCTTGTCCAGGCTGGAGTGCAATAGTATAGCTCACTGTAGCCTCGAACTTGTGTGCTGAAGTGATCCTCTCACCTCAACCTCCCAGATAGCTAGGACTACATTTTTTTGTATGCAGCTTCCTGCCTTGGTAGCCCAGTCTGATGCCCTGTTCTCCCCTTCATTATAGTAGGATGCTTACTCTCTTAAGAAGTAACATAGACCGAACACTTGATAAGCCCTCCAAAACAACTTTGTAGTACCATTTGCAACCCATCTAAAAATAAAGACTGGTCCAGGTATCTACAGAGTACCTTAAGTAATGACAGGGTGCTGTGTGCTGTGCAGTTTCCTGGAAACCAGTGTCTTCCACAGTTGTCTTGTAAGCTGTGCTGCTTCCTGTGCCAGAGTAGGCTGTAGCCTGACGACTTGTACCTCCCGCCGCTTTTCTCACTGATAGTAGAGAAGGCCCGGGCCCTGCAGCATGATCTCCCTGGGCTCCTGAGTCCTTGGTGTGCTCTAGTTGTCTTTGGGGAAGATGTATTCTTATTAAAGCTTGGTTTAAAAACAATTTTTTAGACAGTAGAAGATTGAGTTTAGCCTGGAGGTTGGTTGAACAGAATGGATTGAAATATTTCCTGATTCCCAGTAAATGATTTTATTGTTCTCACAAAATCTTAGGAAGCCTTTCTGATTTGTGTTTATCTTTATGTAATTAAACTGTTAATAAAGATGATGATGTAAGTATCCTGTTTTTCTAGGTATCCAAATATATCTTGTGAGTTGCTCACTTCCGATGTCTCCCAGATGAATGATAGACTGGGAGAAGATGAATCCTTGCTAATGAAATTATATAGCTTCCTCCTAAATGATTCCCCTTTGAACCCACTACTTGCCAGTTTCTTCAGCAAGGTGCTAAGTATTCTTATCAGCAGAAAACCAGAACAGGTAAATATGATTTTTCCAAAAGGTAAGTATTAGGATATTAGGATTGATCATCTCCTTGAGGTGATCCCCCAGTAATTGTTGCTTTAGCGTTCTAACTTTGCCTTAAGTTCAGGTTCTATAAGAGAATGTATTTTAAATCTTAAACATTCTAAGCACTCACATACTATTTATACATATTAATGAATATTTCTAATATGGCATAATCTCAAATTTCATTTAATTCGTTAGCATACTTTGGTTTCCTCTTTTTGACAAGTGGTTAGCAGATGAGAATATTGGGTACCCATTTGTGAAGACGGGACTTAGATGGCGAGTACAGTAACTAAGCAGTTGAATATGTGAGTGGAACCCTAGGGACTCTTTGGTCACCAGACAATTGCTTTGTTTAGTTTCTCCCCCATTGATGGTCACAGATGAAGCTTAAACTAAAAGCCTTTCCAACAAATGTAATTGATGCTTGGTTTGTACAAATGGTGATTCTGTTTTGATTCTACTCAAAACTTCTCCACTGTCATGCTTGAGACATCTGAGTGTTTAGACTGCTGGATACATTTGTAGCTCTGCTGTTCCTATCCAGAGTAGTTTGACAAAAACTGCACTTGGTTCTCCAAGTGTGGTCTGTGGACCAGCAGCACCTCAGTATCACCTGATAATTTGTTAGAAATGTAAGTTCTCAAATCTTACTCCAGACCTGCTGAATCAGAAACTCTGAGGGGAGAGCCTAGCAGTCTGGGTTTTAGCAAGCCTTCCAGCTAACTCTGATGCATGCCAGCATTTGAGAACCTCTGCTTTAGTGGATACTGTTGTGAAAAAAATCTGCTTATCTGGAGATTTTAGTGATTTTATGGAAATGGGCACCCAGAGAACAACTGGAGCCTCAGCTATTCAAGTATAAACTATAGCAGATTTGCCAGAATTGCAGCAAGTATGGGTGTGATGATATGGGGTAAAAATGGTCAAACCAGTTGGTCCTGCCATCCTTCATGCTGGAAAATGGCTGTGGGTGACCCATTCTTGTATCAGCACTGGTGGAAGGACTTGGAGCTATTTTAGGCCCAGTGTGTCCCGACCTATGCCAAGGCGACATGGATACGTGTTTTATTTTAGAAAGAGATGTCATGCTTTCTTTCAGTTAATGGAGTAGGATAAACTTCCTAAGTTTATTGGAAATAAGATTCTTTTCACTTAGGTAATAATCCCCAACTCATGATTGCTCTAATGTAGATTGTCTCTTTTTTCTGTCTTCGGGATGGAAATACAAGAACCCCTGGCTGTGTTAGGAGAGTGGTAGCCATTCCCATCACCCTGATGTTACCAGGCAGTTCTCAGGGATGGTTGTTGTAGTCATTATCCAGACATTATGGTTCATTGTGCTTTTTCTCCTCACTCCTGTGCTGTTGGAACCCAAGTTTGCAAGCCCCAATTTTCAGTGTACACATAAAGAGTGAGAATACACTTAACACCCTCCAGGGCCTTGAGTATTTTGTGTTAGACCCCAGAGTCCGACATTCTGTCTGTGTAGAAATGACAGCACTTGCCAGTTATATTCTGAGACAAGAGCCCCTTGGCCTGTTGCTTGTTACACGTCCCCGTCAGGACTGTATGAATGATAGTAAGAGAGGATTCGGTGGCTGTGGCTTAAGGTCAAACCTGGCACTTCTCTATTTTTTGCCAATTAGGAGTGTAAGTAAAAGTTTTCTGTTATGTGATAATATTAGTAAGGATATATGCAACTGTAAGTAAAGACAAAAACTGAGACTCAACTGGCTTAAGCAGTAAAGGCATTTGTTTGTTCATGGAACGGGAAGTCATGGTGGGGCATCTTCAGTGCTGCATGAGTCAGCACCCCAGCGGTGCCATCAGGGCCACAGGTCCCTGTTGTCTGTGCTGTACTGTCCACAGCACTAGCTGGGGTTTGTTCCTTTGGGCTTCAAGCTCGGTGTTTCTGGAAGTGAATTGTGGAATATTTTGGTCACATGTGACTCTTTTCGTCCTTTCTCCTCTACTGTCCTTTTAAAAACTATTATGGGACTCAATTGTGAGTAAATTATTTGTCATTTCTTAAAGCTTTATATCATAATGCTTGACCTCATTGTGTACAGAAGCAATGTGTGTTGGTTAATCCTGTATTTATACCTAATTGTATGAAGCAGTTTTAGTTGTCATCTTTGGCTGTTAGACTTCATGTGGCGTTATGGAAAGATTGTGGCTTTTGTGGCATACAAATCCAAGTTTAAATCCCAGGCAGCCACCTTTTAGCTCTGGAAGATACTTAGTTTCCTCGTCTCTAATGGGGCGGCGGTGGCGGGTGGGGTGAGTTACTCAACCCCCCCACCTCCCAGGGCTTTTGAGAAATTTCAGTGAGGTCCTGTTGCAGCAGCTGCAACTCTCTCCCTGGGACTCGAGGAGGGTTTGGGAATAGAAGACACTTGCACATGGACTGAGGCAGAGGCAACAAGGCTGCAGGGATATGGGACTGCATAGGATAGAGTCATCTCCCTGGTCTCCCAGTGCAGAAGAGACCAGCAACAGGGGCCTGATTTCTGTGGTCATTGTCGTGTTCCTTCAGGGTAGCTCTCTGCCTCTCCACCAGCTGCCCTTCTTGTGCTTAAGTTAATTGAGTGAATTGGTGAAGTCTAATTCAAAAGCCATGTTTGTGTGGCCAGGTGAGTTAGTTACTTTGACTGGAGGAGAAATCTTTGTTTTGAATTTTTTTTCTCTTACTTGCTAGAGTACAATTAGAATTTTGAATATTACTAATTTTAGTGCCAAATCTAACAGACTTGCTTTATGTTCATAAATTATAACATGGTATATTCTCTTGTTTATAGGCATATTAAATTTTTGATCCCCCATTATTTGCGAATGAATAATGAAAGTGAATAGAAATAAAAGATTCTATTAAGTTGTATTTGTATTAATGGACATGTGCTAATTTAGGGGATATTTTTAAGAAGTTTTTGAATATTGTAACTGTCAGTCCATCTTGTTGCTAATTCAGCATTTGCTATTTCTCAACCTAAAGTAGTGGTGGAATTTGGATGAGGGGGAGTCGGGACTTAAAAGGTAAAGTTTACAGTTTCCAAGTTACATGTCTTTCAGTTTCTGATCTGTTCTTCTCTAGATTGTGGATTTCTTAAAGAAGAAGCGTGATTTTGTAGACCTTATTATAAAGCACATAGGAACTTCTGCTATCATGGATTTGTTGCTCAGGCTCCTGACGTGTATTGAGCCTCCACAGCCCAGGCAAGATGTGCTGAATGTGAGTAGAATTCTGACCTGCTGTTGACTGGGGTTAGGGTGCTGGTATGTGAGCCCACCAGGCTGCTGTGTGCTGGGAGGGATTGCATGGGATTAGGGTTGGTAGCAGAGGGTTGTCTGGGGGGCAGGAAGCAGAGTAGGGAAGAAAGGTTGTTCTAAGATAGGAAGAGATCCAGATTTTGCAGAACTAGAATTTCGGATGGGCACATCCCTAGGTGTGTGGAATGTTTTGTTGAGTGTTTTTTCCTTTTTGCTGGTTTTCTTTTTGTAGGGGTGGCGAGACTGTATGGGTTGAGCATTTGTCTTAAAGCTGGTCCTGGTGGTAATAGCAGAAATGAGAAGGTTGGGAGCTCTAAGTCCCATTTGAGTATGTTATGAAGCCATACTCTTCAGGGCTACCTCTGGAGGTCAAAACAGAGAGGTGTCAGTGTATCCAGGGATTCAGGCTTCAGAAGTAATTCTCTTCTCATGGGTACCTAGGAGCAAAGGATAAGATGGAGGACAGTTGACTTTCAAAAGGACATATTTTAAAATGTAGACAGATGGTGATTTTTAGGATGTGTGCCTTTTGAATAGATGTCTTAGGTGGAATTTGGGTGGGAAGAGGGGATAGTGTGAGTGACTTGAAAAGAAGGTTTCTCCCAGACTCCCATCTCTGCCTTCTCTTGTCTTCACCTCCCCATCCCCCCTTTTTTGAGATGGAGTCTTGCTCTGTCACCCAGGCTGGAGTGCAGTGGCACAATCTCGGCTTACTGCAACCTCCACCTCCTGGGTTCAAGCAATTCTTCTATCTCAGTCTCCTGAGTAGCTGGTATTACAGGTGCCTGCCACCACACCTGGCTAATTTTTGTAATAGTAAAGACAGGGTTTCACCATGTTTGCCAGGTTGGTCTCGAACTCGGACCTCAAGTGATCCACCTGCCTTGGCCTCCCAAAGTGCTGGGATTACAGATGTTAGCCACCGCACCTGGTCCCCCTCTCCCTTTCTTTTCTTTCTCAGAAGCTTTCCAGAACCATGCTTCAGTCCATCTGTCTTTAATACTATCCCTGCAACCTTAGAACTTATTTATTTTTTTGGAAATGCTAATTATTATTAAAGACCTAAAGGACTAGAAGGAGAGACAGGAGGGCCTATGAGGAGAAAGGTCTTTCAGGTGGTGCTCAGGGCAGGGCATGTTCCTGAGGTAGGCAGGTGTGCCAGGCGTGCATTTATGTGATGAGGTCAGTGCTGGATTTGTTAGTGACCCAGGCACTCTGATCACTGTGAGTAAACCAGCTAGGTGTATCTAGTTAGTGTCCTGGGACTTGTCTGTGTGCAGGGACCTTAAATTGGAACACATGTTTCCTTTTGGGTATGTCTTTGTAGATGTGTCTTTTCTCAAAAGAGGTTGAAGATTCTGGGGAAGACAGGGAGGGGGTTGTCACTTTTATATTAGGATTATCACAGGGAGAGATTTATTCAGAATGGTTTGCTGGAACCAGTTAATTCCTTTGGTTGCTTCTGGGTTGAAGTTTAGGATCTGTCTGGTTTCCAAAGGAATCAGTGTGTTTCTGGAGAGAGCGAGCAATAGGAGGTTGGTAAAGGTGTAGGCAGGGGAAAGGTTGTTACAAACCCCTAAATGTCTGTCTTTGATTTTGCACATCTATCGGGGATGAGTACAGAAGTGGGCTTGGAATGTAGGTGCCTGTGAATAGCTGTGGTGACAGTAGAGGTCTGGGACTGGCTGGTTCACCATGGTTTCTCCTGTAGTGATCAGGAATGCCCCACCCCTCACACAGATTTTTACTCTTCTCTGTTTCAGGATATTATTACTCAAAGAGTGGTCCCAGACATCACTTGTGAGCTTGTTAGACATCTGTAGTCTCAGGTCTCACCCGGGCCTACTGAATCAGAATATGCATTTGAACAAGGTTCTCGGAAAATTTGTGTGCACTAAAAACAGATGTTAAAATATAAAGTTGGGCCTCTACCTCTGTGGTGCCTACCTAATAGCTTCACATTTTCCTTATAATTGGTGTTTTTGTCGAGCAGCCAGAGACAGTGTCAGGACTTCTTCTCTGTTTCTTAAGCAAATTGTGCTTGATTTCTGACCCCACTACCTGCCCTAGTCTCCTTTAGCCTTTTGGGCTTTTTCTGAAAGAGGAGGGGTGGTGTCCTCGCTAGGTAGTGAGCTCCCTTGTTGATGATGGTGTTTCAGTTTCCTACAGCATTAATGTTAAGCCAGATGATTTTTCCTTTATTTTTTCTGAATTTGAATCCCTTTCATGTTCTCATTCACTTTAGCATTTCATACATGGATTAAAAGGAGATGGCCATAGCTCTTTGCCAGCACATGACAGGGTGGATAAACTCTGCCTCTGTACTTCCCCCGGCTCCCACGTTTCTTGCAGTGGGTTTGGTTTTGTAATCTAAAAGTCCCTTTTGTTCATCCTGTGTTTTATCTTAGCCCAGAAACTTGATGCTAAATATTGCTCTTCTCAATCTTTCTGAAGCTCAGAGTGAACGTGCTCTTACAGAAATGTATGCATTCCATCCTTCTTAATCTCCCTGCCCTCCCTTCTTGAGAACCAGCCTACAGACCCTTTTAGTCCTAAATGTTTGGGAGTAACCTCATGGCTAAGAAGCTGATATATAGAATTTTAGTGTGTGGGTATTGTAATTTGGGGAGTTGTTGGTACTGTTGGCCATTGTTAAAATATATATTCACTGGCATTTTCCTTGGGGGACTTTTAATTTTCTGTAGTGTTCAAAGTCCAGAGAAACCTGTAACATTCTACTTAAAATGTGATGGATATTTCCAAGTATGTTAATCTACATTGGGGCTTGAACAAGAGCCACTCATTGCTATGATTACTTCTACAATGTGTTTTACAGTGGTTAAATGAGGAGAAAATTATCCAGAGGCTTGTGGAAATAGTTCATCCATCGCAAGAAGAAGATGTAAGTTCATTTGTGTGACTTAAAACTTGATTAGAAAAAAGAACCGTTTATTGGGCACAGAGCATACTTACATTAAATGTGAACGTGCTCAGGGCATGCAGGGAGAAGAGCGGCAATCTGGTATTCTTGAAGTTGATAGTTTTAAACAACATTGTATTTTGCCAATACCCAGAAAATCTCTGGAAATGTACAACAGCAGGCTCTTGTTATAGTACCATCTCCTTCCAGAGCTAGGATTTCATGCTGAACCAGCTGGCTTTTGTTAAAAACCTCCTTTGTTCATGCTCCTTTTTACTACCTTTTTTTTGAGACAGAGTCTGGCTCTGTCACCCCCAGACGGGAGTTCGGTGTGCGATCTTGGCTCGCTGCAACCTCTGCCTCCCAGGTTCAAGCGATTCTCCTGCCTCCCAAGTAGCTGGGGATTACAGGCACTTGCCACCGTGCCTGGCTAATTTTTGTAATTTTAGTAGAGACGGGGATTTCACAGTCTTGACCAGGCTGATCTCAAACTCCTGACCTCATGATCCACCCACCCTGGCCTCCCAAAATGCTGGGATTACAGTCATGAGCCACTGCGCCTGTCCTCCTTTTTACTTTTTTTTTAACCCACGTTTTGCTTTCTATCTCTATTTCTTTTTTACTTTTCTACCCATCTGTTGCCCAGTTGATGTGGCCACATTTGCATGTTTTATCCAGTCTGGTTACAGCTTTGCAGGCAGTAAAGTGCGATGTTGGTCACTATTGAACCCCTACAGTAACTTTGTTGTTGGACTTCCTGGCCCTGGCCGTTAAGCGCTGACAGGTTTGGCCTTTGTCCTAGGTGCTAAAGGTTGACTTGACGATAGGATTGAAGCTAGATTTGGAGTTTGCAAGTTGAACCCTGTGCTGAGGGGATGCCTGTTGGGACCAGTGGGTGCATCTCTCTCTAGAAGAGATATATAAGGTTACCATCTTAAGTATCAGGCCAAGCCGTGTAAAATTGGCAGTAGTCATTTATTTTACCTACAGATGTGACAGTTCCATATGGTTTAGCCTAATATCTACAAAGAAGTTGGTTTAAGGGCAATTCAAGGTTTGTCCTGAAGCCGGGGGACTTCCTTGTGTGCCTCTTGGTTGCAGGTTAGATGGGGGTGTGAGCACCACAGGGGAGCCATGCAGGAAGGGGCATGCAGTAGAGGCTCCTCTCCCCCACAGATACTTTTTCTGTGATTGTAGATCTAAGCCCTTGCATTCTGATCCATTCAGAAACTTTTGGTACCTGGACTTTATCAAAGGGACTGTCACTTCCGCATTGTCCTTCCTTGGGAGAATGCAAGGTATGCTCCCTTGCAGTAGTTGTTATACTGTTAGCAGAGTTGACATTGTGAACACATCCAGTGCAGACATGGATTGGTAGTGTGGGAGCCCCTGCCTTAGAAGGTGCGCTCAACCTAGCTGGTGTGATAAGCCCTCCTCCTGTGGGTTGGGGAGTGTGGCCTGGCCTGTGCAGGCTGTGGAGAGCCATGACAGGAGTGTGGCCTGCCCCATTTATAGGGAGGAGTTTCTGAGAATAAGCCCTACTCCTTATTAGGTTCATATTCTTTTTTTTTTTTTTCTTGCTTTTCTCGAGAGAGAGAGTCTCACTCTTTTTCCCAGGCTGGAGTGCAGTGGTACAATCTCTGCTCTGCAACCTCCACCTCCCCAGTTCAAGCAATTCTCCTGCCTCAGCCTCCCAAGTAGCTGGGATTACAGGTGCATGCCACCACTTCTGGCTGAGTTTTTGTATTTTTAGTAGAGATGGGGTTTCACCATGTTGGCCAGGCTGGTCAAACTCTGACCTCATGATCCACCCGCCTCAGCCTCCCAAAGTGCTGGGATTACAGGCTTTAGCCACCGTGCCTGGTCCCAGGTTCAGCCTCAGGTTCACGTTCTTGAGTAGAGGAACTTGATTGTTCAGTGGGCTAGGAAGAGGATTGCTCAGTAAGGCCTGTCTGAAGGGACCAGGAGAAATCAATAATGGAGAGGTCCAATTCTGCGACAAGTTTTTGAGGAGGACACTACATTGTGGACATCAGGACCTTCTCTGCGTGACTTACAAGAAAAAGTTAATTTTGCCTTTTGAACAGTCCTGTTGATACTGCTGTTTTGTATTAAGTGATGAATTCCATTTAAAAATTATACTGATTGTAGTCAGTGGGTTTGGATATCCTATCTGTGTTGTCCTCTCTTCTAGAATATGAGTGTTCTGCCTGTATTGGGAGCATATTACTCAGTCTTTGAGTTATGTGCAGTTTCTCATCCCACAGAATAAAGTGTATTTGGGTGCTCAGATTTTTACAGCTTTCCTGTAAGGTCAATACACTGTGCACTGAGAGAAGGCTTAATATTTCTTACCCATTGGTATTTTCCAGAAAGCTGTATTTGCTTTTACTTTTTCTTAATCCAAAAAAGTATGCTGATAAGAGTTTTCGATTGAGTATTTCTTATCTGAAATGCTTGGAACCAGAGGTATTTTGGATTTCAGTTTTTTTTCAGATTTTGGAATACTTGTATTTGCATTATACTGGTTGGGCATCCTGGATCTAGAAATCTGAAATGTTCCAATGAGTATTTCCTTTGAGTGTCATGTTTTAAATTTTGGAGCATTTTGGATCTGGGATGGTCAATCTGTATTTTTTCCCAACTGTTTAATTTTAGAAGTTTTTGCTCATCAGAACTTTGATGACATCTCCCTGCACATAGTAATAATGTACTGTGCACTATTATAAAGCTCATTCACCTGACAAAATAAAATACTCATGATGTGATCTCTCTTGGCCTTCACCTTTTGTTCACTGAAGGTTATGGCCAGCGTTAATTTGTGTTATTTCTTAAACGACTTTCCCTTTCATTTTTAAATTATAAATTTAACTTCTAACATGTTTTATAGTTAAAATTGTACTTTTTTCCTTTAGCGACATTCAAATGCATCACAGTCACTTTGTGAAATTGTTCGCCTGAGCAGAGACCAGATGTTACAAATTCAGAACAGTACAGAGCCCGACCCCCTGCTTGCCACTCTAGAAAAGTATGTGTAAAACTCTGTTCTTGTTCTTCTTTCATATTGATGCTGTTTGATGTGTTACCATTGTGAGTGTTTGGTAAGTGTTCCCTATGTGGGAGTCATGTCGCTGGAAAATGACCTTGGCTGGGTGAGAAGGTAGGGAAACCTGCTTCTCTTATCACAGTGGAAGTTTGGTAGGGTAAGAAGATAAATGACATTTATATCTAGACTTTGAGTTTTCCAATTATTTGTAAAAATGGAGTTCTGTAGAGTTAACATAAGATGTGGTAGTCATTTAGAAATAACTATAGTCACTGCTTCCAAGGGTCTTTTGATGAAGAATAGTCTTGTGTAAGTATTAATATTGTGCATTTTAGTCAGCAGCTTTTATCAGATGATCTTTAAGGGTTTATTGTATCTTTGTAGCTGATTGGGGACAGTTATGTCATGTTTAGGTAGAAGATAGCTTGGAGATGGGGTGCTATGTTTTCTAGATTCACATGTTTTCAGAAAGTGTTTACTGTCAACATGGGCGTGCATTTGATCTGCATTCAAACAGCTGAAAGTTAATTCAGTAGAGAATAATCAGGCCTCTCCACACTATGGAAGAATAATTGGAAAATGTGCATACAGCTAGCATTGTTAAGAACTAATGGCAGTCTTGCTTCAGTTTACTTCTATTTTTTTTTAATGCTTTTGTTGATCTGTTTTATTCCTGCTGTATATTGAGGCTCTCTTTTGCATCTTTTGGCTTAACTACCAATGCCCTTTTATTAAAATCAAGTGTTGTCTTATTTCCTTGACACATGTAAGACAGGAAAGGAATAAATTACAGACAAGTTAGCTTGTCCGAAACTCTGTCTTTGAGAAGTGGAGCTGTGTTTTCCTAGCATATATTGTAGAATATGAAGGAGCTGAGTTCTCGGAAGTAGGAAAACTACAAAAGATTACCAGCTTCTGAGTAAAATGGCATCTAATAATTCTTGGCATTAGGGCATATATACTCCTTTAAAACATGTAAGACACCCCACATTCAAATACTAATTGTGGTATTAATTAGATTGGACCTTGTAAAATTGTCATTTTAGTAGGTTAAAAATGTCGAATACCAGCAGTTTCATATGGCTCACTACAGGGCTGCCCAGGAGAAATAGAATTAAAGTCACATGTAATTTCAAATGTTTTTGTCTAAAGTCTTGGAAATCCAGTGTGTATTTTACACTTAGAACATCCCAGTCAGACAAGCTAAATTTTGGGTGCTTGATAGCCACATGTAGTGAATGGCTCCCATAGTAGACAGTGCAGGTTCCCTGAATATCTGGGTTCTTCAGTGCCACTCCAAGCCCTCCATACACACAATTTTATTTGGACCCAGTGTGTAACCTAGCCATCAGAGCCTATGTGTGCACGAGCTTTTATATTTCAAGCTGTGTTTTAGTACTAGATCAGGTGACTGTAATTTCTGGGATCAAGATAGGTAAATGCCTAGAATTTACATCATTGAATTAGTTGGAATAAATGTATTCAAATACATGGACCTGATGAATCAGTGGCCCTGTTGCCAAGTAAAACCTCCATTGCATTTAGCAATGGAAAGAAAATCTGTAATAGTGCTTCCCACAGTCTGCTTGAGAATGAGAAACAACCATATTTGACACACCCCATATCTTTTAGTGTTTGTTGATTCAGACAACACAGAAAATACTTCTATTTTAGTAAACTTATTAGTCATGATAGCATCTGTATATATTTGATATATTATGTGATATCATATATTTGATAAATTATGGTTATTTAATAATGATATTATATTATTAAATCAATGTACTGGCAATACACAATGTACACGTAACTTACCGAGCTCTAAATTGTGATGTCAAGTAACCCACGTGTGGACTCCACTGTATATATGAACGTCACATGTGTAAATGTTAAGTACATTTAAGCACATATGGAAAAATTTGAAATGAGCTAAGGTTAAAGAAGATGCTAAAGAGTGGTAGTGGTACCAAGAAATGTCAGAAAGTAGACTGAAGTGTTTGTTAACTAATAAATACTGGGAAGCAATCTGAGCCTAAATAGAGTGCATTTTATTTAGTGACTGGAAAATTTTGAAGTTCAAAAATTTTTTAGAAATTGTTATGTTAGAATAGGCTCTGTATCTGAATTATTGATACTAATGATCTTAGAACAAGCTGGGTTTGATCCCATTTGAGCCACTTGGTTTTTTATAAGTGAAGTTTTCCTGTGGCCATTCATATTTAAAAAAAAAAAATTGAACCATTGTCCTAACAGCATGGATAAAGAACCTGGATGGCTTCATGCATGAAACAGCTCATAGCATGAATTTTATTATGTCTATCCAGAAACTGCTTTTTTTTAAAATGTGAAAGTAAATATATTTTCTCGCATGTATTAAATACCTTTTTATTGAAAGAATGTGAAGGTATTCCTTTTATTCCGTTTGATGAGCTTCAGTCCTTTGCTTTATTACTTCTTCTGGGTTTGGAGGTATTTGTGTGTTTAGGTAAGGCTCAGAATATGACGCAGCTATTGTGGTAACCTATTTTGACTATCAAGTTTTTGCTGGTTATTATGTTTTTCTTGTCTATTAGTAGAATTCTTGCATGGATACAGTAGACTTCCAATTTGATACAGCGGTGAAATGGCTAGCGCATCTGTTAGCCATTCTCTTCAGACATCTGTAGTGACAAAAGTGTGACAGTGCCCTCTGATGAGTATGAGTGCTATGATTGAATGAAGAGAATGTAGACATCTACAGTCACATGCTGTCAGTACCCCTCTACCTGGGGTGAGGCTGGGCTGCTGTTTGAAGAAAAACATTTTTTGTAAGAGATTGTCTGTTTTCCAGAGCTCATTTCCAAACCTAATATTTAGTCTATAGACTGCTGTATGTTAAGTGACTTTTATAGTACTCTTTTGGTGAGCAGTCTCACAAGCAATTTAGTGCTGGTCTGGGAGTACTTGAAAAACCTCTTCCTGCAAGGAGACCCTCTCAAGTTATGTTAGATACTAGTTTTGTTTCCCCAAAATAGAGATTCTGTCCTACTTGCTGCCCTAGGTTGTCAAGAGGTGGTTAAGGAACTGGTGTACTGTACAGTGAACACAGCTATACCAAGGACAGCCCAGCTGCATGTCACCCTATAGGGGAGATTCCTTTTCTTAATTCACATGGATTCTGAAAATTTCTGAGGGGCTAAGAAACTGAGGTTTTCCTTGAGAATACCCATATAAAATCAAGGAACTGGTTTATGTTAGTTGTGATCTTATTATGTATATAGAAATGTAATGGAAAGAGCCTACAGAGAATGTTTTTTGGACATTTAATTTAGTTACATTTATTTCTTTGCTGCCATTTTATTTTGCATTTTCAAATTTTATTTGTAGAGTAAAATGCAACAACTAATGTTTTCTTTTTTCTGTTTTAGATCTTTGCTAATTACACATTTATGCCTTTGTGGGAAAACATTAGTGGGTTCTAATTAGGCTTTCTGAACATTTTCCCTTTGGTGAGGGTGGAAGGTTCTGTCTTCTTGCCATCCTCAGCCCCAGCCATCATCATCATCAGAGTCTTGGTCTGAGTAGAAGGTGACTTTGTCTTGAGATTCTGTTGGCTCTCAACAGAATCTGGCAAGACAGCATGGCCCAGGTTATTTTGCTGAGGGAAAGAGATAGGAGAGTGTGTGTGTGTGTGTGTGTGTGTGTATGTAATTTATAAATGGGATCAATTGCCTACTTTAATAAGTATATAGAAAAAAATAGTAAAACAAATATGCCCATGTGTGATAGAACTCTTCAGTGACGCTTATCTTGTGCCATCATGTTTTTCTCTGAAGTTGTTGGTGTTAAGTGATGCAGTTAGTGATTATTGATTTGTTTCCCTAGGCAAGAAATTATAGAGCAGCTTCTATCAAATATTTTCCACAAGGAGAAAAATGAATCAGCCATAGTCAGTGCAATCCAGATATTGCTGACTTTACTTGAGACACGACGACCAACGTAAGCTTTTCTTATATCTTACAAAATGAACCGTATTGTTTTGCTTTCAGATTTTTTTAAAAAAATTTAGAGTTAAGTTCTTGGTGGATAACCTGTAATAGCGTACCCTTGAATTTCAGGTGCTGACTCTTCTGTATAAACCATAGCCTAGTCTTATATGAATACCACATATAGGGATGCAGTTGAAAACTATGGTTTGGTGACATGATTTATTGGCAGTATTTAGACTCCAGTCATATATTTTTTTTGTAGTAGTAGTAGTTAGGAAAATGCTACTATAATGAAAAACATGTATAATGACTCAAAAACAGATAGGCTTATTTCTTGCTCATGATAATTGAAAATAGGTGTCTTGGTCAGTGGGTAGCTCTCCTGGTCATTCCGAAAGTCGTTCTGTCTTGTGATTCCTTTCTACAGATACTTAGGCCTTCAGGTGGTATTTTCTTGGGTTTCACATTTGAGGGCACTGCAGGTCATGAGGCTGTCTTAAAATGCATGGGCAGATGGCCTGAGCTCTTAAGGACAAATTTCTGCTACATGTTTTATAATCAGAAATAGGCCGGGTGCGGTGGCTCATGCCTGTAATCCCAGTACTTTGGGAGGCCAGGGCGGGTGGGTCACGAGGTCAGGATTTCGAGACCAGCTTGGCCAAGATGGTGAAACCCCGTTTCTACCAATAATAAAAAAAAACTTAGCTGGGCATGATGGCACATGCCTGTAGTCCCAGCTACTCGAGAGGCTGAGGCACAAGAATTGCCTGAACCCAGGAGGTGGAGGTAGCACTGAGCCAGGATTGCACCACTGCACTCCAGCTTGGGCAACAGAGTGAGATGCCATCTAAAAAAAAAAAAAAGAAAATCAGAAAGTGTGCTTTCCCATGTGTGGCCTTCTACCCCTGGACTAGCCATTTAATGTGTGTCATGCTAGTCTTTATAATTCATGTCCAGTGCAAATTTACGTATCATAGTTTTCTACCTGCACTTAGATCATGAGCATCTGAAGAGATATGTGTAAGTTTTCCAGTATTGTGTGATGTAGAGATTGGGATTTGTATTTTTTACCCCAATATTCATTCATTAAGCAAGGGACAGAGTGTATCCTTAGCATATGAAACTTCAGCCATCCATGGTTTCTGGATTTACTTTGGTTGATAGGTGGACATCTTATCAGCCATCCAAGATTTCTGGATTTACTTTTAATGGTGTAATTTTGGTTTCTAGCAAAATAGTGAAGACAACCTTACCAACCAACCCCTGCTTCCCCAATTCCTGATCTCTCTTGCTGCTTTGACTAACTTTTGGTCAGTATTAATGGAAGGGCAGTGTGGTGGCACTGCTTCAAGTATGTTGTAGTTTGGGGGTTGTTTGCCTACCTGTGTCTTTCTAGGAAAATCCTATTTTAAATAATGTAAGCAGTACCTTCCTACCCTAGGAGTAGAGTACTCTCTTCCTACTCCAGGGGTACAGTACTCTTCTTCCTATTCCAGGAGTGCAGTACTCTCTACTGCAGCGGTAACAGTATTCTCTTCCTGCTCCAGGGGTATAGTACTCTCTTCCTATTCCAGGGGTACAGTACTCTCTTCCTACTCCAGGGGTACAGTACTCTTCTTCCTATTCCAGGAGTACAGTACTCTCTACTGCAGCGGTAACAGTACTCTCTTCCTGCTCCAGGGGTACAGTACTCTCTTCCTGCTCCAGGGGTACAGTACTCTCTTCCTATTCCAGGGGTACAGTACTCTCTTCCTATTCCAGGAGTACAGTACTCTCTTCCTATTCCAGGAGTACAGTACTCTCTACTGCAGCGGTAACAGTACTCTCTTCCTGCTCCAGGGGTACAGTACTCTCTTCCTGCTCCAGGGGTACAGTACTCTCTTCCTGCTCCAGGGGTACAGTACTCTCTTCCTATTCCAGGGGTACAGTACTCTCTTCCTATTCCAGGGGTACAGTACTCTCTTCCTATTCCAGGAGTACAGTACTCTCTACTGCAGCGGTAACAGTACTCTCTTCCTGCTCCAGGGGTACAGTACTCTCTTCCTGCTCCAGGGGTACAGTACTCTCTTCCTATTCCAGGGGTACAGTACTCTCTTCCTATTCCAGGAGTACAGTACTCTCTTCCTATTCCAGGGGTACAGTACTCTCTTCCTACTCCAGGGGTACAGTACTCTTCTTCCTATTCCAGGAGTACAGTACTCTCTACTGCAGCGGTAACAGTACTCTCTTCCTGCTCCAGGGGTACAGTACTCTCTTCCTGCTCCAGGGGTACAGTACTCTCTTCCTATTCCAGGGGTACAGTACTCTCTTCCTATTCCAGGGGTACAGTACTCTCTTCCTATTCCAGGGGTACAGTACTCTCTTCCTATTCCAGGAGTACAGTACTCTCTACTGCAGCGGTAACAGTACTCTCTTCCTGCTCCAGGGGTACAGTACTCTCTTCCTATTCCAGGGGTACAGTACTCTCTTCCTATTCCAGGAGTACAGTACTCTCTTCCTATTCCAGGAGTACAGTACTCTCTACTGCAGCGGTAACAGTACTCTCTTCCTGCTCCAGGGGTACAGTACTCTCTTCCTGCTCCAGGGGTACAGTACTCTCTTCCTATTCCAGGGGTACAGTACTCTCTTCCTATTCCAGGGGTACAGTACTCTCTACTGCAGCGGTAACAGTACTCTCTTCCTGCTCCAGGGGTACAGTACTCTCTTCCTGCTCCAGGGGTACAGTACTTTCTTCCTGCTCCAGGGGTACAGTACTCTCTTCCTATTCCAGGGGTACAGTACTCTCTTCCTATTCCAGTAGAGTACTCTCTACTGCAGCGGTAACAGTACTCTCTTCCTGCTCCAGGGGTACAGTACTCTCTTCCTATTCCAGGGGTTCAGTACTCTCTTCCTATTCCAGGAGTACAGTACTCTCTACTGCAGCGGTAACAGTACTCTCTTCCTGCTGCAGGGGTACAGTACTCTCTTCCTGCTCCAGGGGTACAGTACTCTCTTCCTACTCCAGGGGTACAGTATTCTCTTCCTACTGCAGGGGTATAGTACTCCCTTCTACTTCAGGGGTACAGTATTCTTTTTCTACTCCAGGAGTACAGTACTCTCTTGCTACTCATTCTGCAAGACTGTCACATCATCTCTAAAAAATGGTTTAAAAACACATTCGGTGGTGCTCTGGGGTTCATATGACTTGAGAAATAAATGAGGGAAAAACAGCATAAATTTTGTATATGGCAGTGAGAAAGCACATAAATGTACAACTTAAAGAGCAAACATACAAGACAATAATACAAGAAAGAATAAAGGGAAATTTCTGACCGGAAGGAGCTTGTCTTAAAACCAGAAAAGGTTTACCAAATACCAAGCAAGATTAAAGTTTTAAAATAGGACTCAGGGCTGGGCACTGTGGCTCACGCCTGTAATCCCAGCACTTTGCAAGGCTGAGGCAGTCAGATCACTTAAGGTCAGGAGTTCGAGACCAGCCTGACCAACATGGTGAAACCCTGTCTCTACTAAAAATACAAAAATTAGCTGGGCATGGTGGTACGTGCCTGTAACCTCAGCTGCTCAGGAAGCCGAGGCATGAGAATCGCTTGAATCCAGGAAGGGGAGGTTGCAGTGAGCCAAGATTGCACCACTGCACTCCAGCCTGGGCATCAGAGCGAGACTTCATCTCAAAAATAAAATAAGACTAACATCTTAGTTCTATACTGATAAGATTTCTGAATTTTGAGGATAAAGAATAAATCTTAGAAGTATTGGATAAGAAAAAATGGGCTACCTATGAAGCCAGTCAGTCTCCTTTATGAAGTTACATAAATGCTGAACAACAGAGGGCAGAATTCTGAGCCTGAACCATTTCTGTTGATGTGTGAGGACAAAAGAAATATTTTTTAACATATAAGGACTCAGGGTTTCATCTGTGTACTGTTAATGAGATAAAGTTACTTGAGGATAGAATTTATTAAAGGCAACCAGAAAAATAAGAATGAAGAACTTAAGAGAATATATTGGTAAGAAATATGGCTGGGGATCAAGAAATGGGTAGGGATGTGACAATTCACATTTAAACTTCATAATAATACTAAGAGTAAATAATTGAAATAAGTCAAATATTGAAAAATGGAAGAAGTTCCAGATTATTTTAACAAAACTCAAGAAATAAGGAGAAGAGGGTAAGTAAGTACATATTGCAGGTCTTATACTGGGGCAGTTGAGGTACAGTCTCTTACATGGTATCTTCATCTCAGTAAAATTTTGTTCAGGTCTGATTTAAAATAAATGTAATAGAATAACAGTAGGTCATGTAACTTCCAAAGCACCTTAAAGGTCAAAAAGTAAGGAAAGCCTGACAGTCCCAGACACACACTTGCAAGCCCCTTTGAACAAGAAATATCAATGGCTGCGCAGAGACCAGAGAAAGCTTTCATTGTAGTTTAGGCCTGGGGAATGGAGGAGCAGCCTTTCAGCGAAATATACACTATCCCTTCAGGATCCTTCTCTATTCTTGTACCTACTGAAGTAAACTCTTAAGCCACTGAGAACACATTAGCAATAAAAATCCTCTATTCCACGGTAGAATTGGGAACATGTTCTGGATCCAGACTGTTAGAGAATCCCCTACCACCTGAGTAAAGGCAGGATCACTGAGAAGGCCCCAACCCTAGACCCGGGCACACCTCAGCTGCGTAAGACTGAGGTTGAACTAAGAAGAGCATTCCCGCATCCTCTCCCTCTCTACCAGGCCTCTTCGTGATCCAGTAACAATACTGCTGTGGATGAAAGGCTAGCACCAGAGCAAGTTTAAAGAGAGGACCTCAGCTGACGGGTAGAGCAGACAGTGAGAGACACCTGGCAAACTGGCCTTAGTGATAAATACCAAGTAACTTGAGACGGATTTGAAGTACTTAGTGCACCTTGAGAAATTATAGTAACAACAAAGCCCAAACCTAGCTCAGCAGATGACTAGATTGATTCAAATCACCACACTTAATCATATATATATATATATATATTTTTTTTTAAGACGGGGTTTCACCATGTTGGTCAGGCTGGTCTTGAACTCCCGATCTCAGGTAGTCCACCCTCCTTGGCCTCCAAAGTGCTTGGATTACAGGCGTGAGCCACCACACCTGGCCCCAAATCCCCACACTTAAAACCTAGAAAAGAGACATGTTCATTCTTATATAAATGCTATCTATATCAGTTTCTGCTATTTTATATAATATGTCCACCTATCAACCAAAATTAGAAGAAACAAGATAAAAAAAAATGCCAACAAACTGTCAAGGGAAAAAGCAATTAACAGAACTAGATTAAAAAATGTTGGAAGTGTCAGATAATTTAAATTTGATTATGTTAAAGACTTGTGGGAAAAGTGGAAATATATGAATAGATGAAGAATGTTAGAGAGATGAAAGAGCCTATGGAAATGCTAGAAGTGAAAAACAACAGAAATGAAGAATGCCTTTGGGCTTAGTTGACATAGTTGAGGAGATAGCACAGGACCTTAGAAATTACCCATACCCAAAAAGAAAGATACTTACTTATGAGCTAGAAGTCCTGGAAATAATGACATGCCTCCAGGAACAAATGCAAGTGCCCAGAGTCTTGGTTTCTATGATAGTTCTCCAGTAAACGGAACCAGAGCTCCTCAGAGGATTGTCTGGTTCTGTGACAGGGAAAGAAGCATGTAAGTCTGAAACAACTTACAATGGCAGAAAATAAGGAAATCCTCAAAATTCAAACAAAAATATGAAAGCCCCCAAATGATGGTGTCTGTCATTGGGACATTGGAGCCAACTAAATAGAGTTCCCAATAGTCAAAGCTAGAATAATAGTCATTTTGCTTTAAAGCCCAAATTATAAAATGCACATATACTGAGTAAAAGGAGACAGATCTCCCATGTAGAGTTCCAAATAGGTTACATAGGCACTTCCTCCTCCAGGAGATAGAATAGAACTCTCTACTCCTTAAATGGTGGGCTGCACATACTTCCTTCTAAAGAGTACAGTATGGAAAAAAGAGAATCAAAAATGTAACTTCACAGTGGAAAAACCTGGTAAACACTACCTCAGCCAGATAATCAGTTAACTGCCAGAGCCAAGCTCGTTGACTCATGCTTGAAACCCCAGCAGTTTGGGTGACTGAGATGAGAGGATCACTTCAGCCAGAAGTTCAAAGCTGCAGTGAGCTGTGATTACTCCACTGTACCCCAACCTGGATGACAGAGTAAAACCCTATCCTAGAAAAAAAGCCAACAGCCAGTGATGTTATGTTGACAGTATATACTCTTGATATGATGTATTGAAGATCGCACTTTACCCATGTAGTCTTCCTCTCAAAAAACCCTGTGAGAAAAACTCTAGAATGTTCCAATAAAGGGACATTCTGCAAAATACCTGACCAGTACTCAAAACCGTCAAGGTAGGTAAAAACAAAGTCTGTTACAGCCAAGAAGAGGCTAAGGATACTTGACAACTAAATATAATGGGTATCCTGAATGGAAATCTGGAACAGAGAAAAGATATTACCTTAAAAACTAAGGATATCTACTTAAAGTATGGGTTTTATGTATCAGTATTGGTTCGTTAATTGTGACATGTACAATACTAACGTAAGGTGTTAATGGGGGAAAGAAACTGACTTATATGGGAACTCTGTACTGTCTTCACAATTTTTGTGTATATCTAAAATTACACAAGTCGACAGAACATTTAGACAGTCATTAAGAATGCAGAAGACCTAACACTAGCAATTAGCTTGACCTAATTGAGACTTGTAGAACACTCCCCTAACAGCAGCAGAATGCACATTCTTTTCAGATATACATGAAACTTACCAAGTATCCTAGCTCAGGCTGCTATAAAAAATTGCCATAGACTAGGTGGCTTTAAACGTTTATTTCTTACAGATCTAGAGACTAAGAAGTCCAAGATCAAGGCACTGGCAAATCCAGTGTCTGGTGGAGGCTTCCCTCCTGGTTTTCAGATGGCCACCACCTTATTGTTTCTTCACGTGGCAGAGAGAGAAAGGAAGCAAACTCTATGTTTCTTCTTGTAAGGATACTAACTCCATTTCCGAGGGTTCTACCCTCATGACGTAATTACCTCCCAAAGGCCCCATTTCCTAATACCATCATATTGGGAGTTAGGATTTCAACATATGAATTTTGAGGAGACAGACGTTTTGTTGATAACAAAACCAATTTCTCATCATAAAACAAATTTAACAGGTTTAAAATAATAAAAATCATGTAACATTTGTATTTAGACCATACTGTGTTTAAATAGAAATCAATGAAAAATATTTCTGAAATAGCCGCAGATACTTGGAAATTAATACACTGCTGAATAATTCAAGTGTCATAGAGGAAATGACAAGGAAAATGAGAAAGTATTTTGAACTAATTGGTAATGGAAGTAGAACTTGTTAGAATTTGTGGAATACAGTTAAAGCAAAAGAAGGAAATTTACAGCATTAAATGGTTATATTAGAAAAGAAGAAAGAATGTGTGTCAATAATCTAAGCTCCTGCCTTACAAAAGTGGTAAAGACAGGACAAATTAAACCCAAGGCAAGCAGAAGGAAAGAAATAATAACATTCAGAGCAAGTCAGTGGAATTGAGATGATAAAAACAATAGAGAAAATCAGTGAAACCGAAAGTTGGTTCTTTGAAAAGATCAATAAAATTGATAAACTCTATCCTGATTAAGAAAAAAGTGGAAAAGAGACAAATTACAAATAATGGGAATGACTGTATCCTGTGGACTTTAACACTGTTTCCTATGGACTTCAGACGAATATTAAGAGAAGAATGCGTTTAACAATGCATTAAACAGACTCAGCAGTTTACATGTGATGGACAAGTTTCTTAGAGGAAATAATTGCCAAAGATCACTTAAGAAGAAATAGGTAGCATGAACAGCCCCGTATCAGATGAAGAAATTGAATTTATATGTAAAACCTTCAACAAAGAAAACTCCTGGCCTAGATAGGCTCCACTGGTGAATTCTACAAAGATGTAAGAACTCTGTTAGAATCTAGAGGAGTAAACTCTTTCCAACTCATTTTATAAAGCCAGCATCACTTTGAAACTAGACTAAACTACACAAAAACATGGGAATAAAAACTATAGTTGTTCTTCTGTATCTTCTGAGGATTGGTTGTAGGACTCCCAAGCATACCAAAATCTGTGGTTGCTCAAGTCTCATATAAATGGCATAGTATTTGCATATTACTTACACATATCCTCCTGTATACTATAAATCATCTCTGGATTACTTAGAACTAATACAATGTAAATGATATATGTTATGCTTTTTCATTATTTTAAATTTGTATTTTTTTTATTGTTTGATATTTTTTTCCCCAAAATATATATACATGTATTTTTAGAGATACGGTCTTACTATGTTGCCCAGGCTGGCCTTGAACTCCTGGGCTCTAGTGATCTTCCCGCCTCAGCCTCAAGTCATTGGGACTAGGTGAACCACCTTGCCCAGCTTTCTCTGAATACTTTTGATTTACAGTTGGTTGAGTCAGTGGATATAGAACCTGTGGGTACAGAGGGCTGACTGCAAGTAACAAGATACTACAAGAGCTGAAATGTAAAATTCTTGAAGAAAATAGGAGCAAATCAAGTCTAACAATATATTTTAAAGATAATATATATCATGATGAAGTATAGTTTGTCTTGGGAATGCAAGGCTCATTCATCCTTCAGAAATCTTCATATCAACACACAGCAGATCAATGAAGAAAAAACATCATTTTGTTAAATTCCTTTATGATAAAAGTCTCAGCAAATTAGTAATAGAAGGGAACTTGGTTGAAAACTGATAAAACCCTCTTTTATTTATTTTATTTTTTGAGATAAGGTCTGCCATTTAGATTGGAGTGCAGTGGCACAATCATAGCTTACTGTTGACTTGATCTCCTGGGCTTAAGTGATCCCTCCACGTTAGCCTCCTGAAGTAGCTAGGACTACAAGCAAAAGCCATCATGTCCAGCCACATTTTTTAAAATGGTTTGTAGCAATGAAGTCTCACTATGTTGTCCATGCTAGTCTCGAACTCCTGGCCTTAGGTGATTGTCACCTCCCATGTTGGTCTTCTAAAGTGTTAAGAATTGCTGCCATGAGTCACAGTGCCTGGCCAAATCCTCTTTTAAAAATCCCATAACTAACATGGTTATTCATAGTCAAAGACTGAAGTGATTTCCTTTAAAACTGGGGAACATAACAAGCATATTCACCATCACTACTCCTATTCAAGCTATGCTGGAGGTCCAGGCAAGAATAGTAAGACAGGAAAGAAAGAAAAGACATTCAGATAGAAAGGGGCGATGCAAAACTGCATCTATTCACAGATGTCAGGATTGTCTCTGTAGAATATCCTCAAGAACATTAAAGAAAAAAAAAAAAACCTAAACTCCTAGAACTAACATACATTTAGCAAAATTGCAAGTATGAAGTCAACACAATTAATTGCATTTCTTTTTACTAGGAATGAATAATTGGAATTTGAAATTTTTTTCAAATTATTATTTTCTGTGGCATAAAGGAAATACTGAGATACAAACCTAACAAAATGTGTGCAAGGTTTAATGCCCCATAACTATAGAATATTGATGACATCAAAAATGATCTACATAAATGGAGAGAAGTACTCTGTTCATGGATTAGAAGGCTATTAAGATGTCACTTCTCCTTAAATGGATCTGTAGATTCAATGCAGTTCAAAACAAAATCTAAGCAGGATTTTTTTTAGAAATCAAGTGAAGTCTAAAACTTGCATGAGAATCAAAGTAAGTATAGTAGTCAAAACAATTTTGCAAGAGAGAACAAAATTAGAGGACTCACCCTCTGATTTTGAGACTTAATACAAAGTGTGGTGAAAGAATAGACGTACAGATTACTGGGAGAGAGCAGAGTCCAGAAGTAGACCCACACCCATGATCAAACGGTTTTTGACAGAGGCATGGGGGCATTTCAGTAGAGAAAGGATGGCGTTTTCAATAAATGGTCCTGAACGGTTAGCTGTTCTCTGCAAAAAGTTGAACCTTAATACGTATTTTGCAGATGATGCAAAAATTAACTCAAAATGGATCATAGAACTAGAGATAAAGCTATAGTAGTTCTGGAAGGAAACAGGAAAAAGTCTTTGTCTCGGAATTAGGTAGAGATGGTTTAGATACATTGCCAAAACCCAGTTCATAAAACAGAAATTGACAACTCAGACTACACTAAAATTTTAAAATTCTCCTGAGACTCTGTTAAGAAAATTAAAAGACAAGCCACACCACAGACTGCCAGAAAATATTGATAACGTGTAAGAAAAGACTTACATCCAGGTATATGAAGAATACTTAGGCTGAATATGGTGGCTCATGCCTAGCACTTTGGGAGGCTGAGGTGGGAGGATCACTTGAGAAGGCCGCATCTCTACCAAAAACCAAAAAAGCCAGGCATGGTGGCATGTGCCTCCCAGCTACTTAGGAGGCTGAGGAAGGAGGATCACTTGAGCCCAGGAAACATGAACAACAAAACAGTAATTTCTCCTCTCACAGTTCTGAGTGCTAGAAGTCTAAGATCAAGGTGTTGGTGGTGCTGGATTCCATCCAGAGGTACTAAGGTGTTCCTCCTCCAGCTTCTAGCAGTTCTTGGCATTCCTTGACTCGTGACCCTCTCTGCATCCTCTTTACATTGCCTTCCCCTTTCTGTGTCCGTCTTGCCTCTTCTCTCTTCCAAGGGTACTTACGATGGCATTTAAGGCCCACCTGGATAAGCTAGGATAATCTTTCATCTCAAGATCTTTAATTAATTATATCTTCAGAGATCCTTTTTCCAAATGAGGTGACATTTGCAGGCTCTGGGTATGAGAATGTAGATGTGTGTTTTGGGTAGGGGAGCACCATTCCGCCCACCCCTTAGCTAAACCAGACAAACAGAATAGACAGTGCTCAGTGCAGTATCAGAGCAACTGGAAGTTGCACACATTACTGTTGGGAATGCAATGTCATACAGCCACTTTGTAGAAATGTGTGTCAGTTCTTAGAAAGTTAAACATTTATAATGTCACCCAGGATTCTTACTCTGAGTATTTACCCAACTCGGATCATTCCACCTGTAATTGTTTTCCTGTAACAAGTAGGTTATAATGAGTATAGATTGAGCTTTATGTAGAAAAATTTAAACCTTTTAAATAGGAAATAATGTTGATTATCTAGGAAAAATTGTATGAAACACATACAGGGCTGTTCATTAATAACATCCCAAACTGGCAGGGAATGTGGGTGTCCTGTAATCCAGAGGTTGGATCCCTTTTGCTTTCCAAATTTCCTGGTCACTTCAAGACTTGTTATTGCATAATAGTTACAAGGACTTAGGAGGTTAGAATGGGAAGAAACCACATGTAATTTTTTACCTGATACTGTAGCTGTTTGAGTTGCAGGTTATAGAGGCTGAGCCTCATGGAGGTTTTATTAACCCTCTTCAGCCTCATTATACTTTCTTCCTAGTCTTTCTTCCTGCAGCCAGAAATGTTGATACAATCATTATTATACAATCACTAAGTAAAGACATACATGATTGATACCTTGAATGATTTGTTGCAATTATAATAACTAAAATTACCTTGCTTTGTTTCAAGATTTGAAGGCCATATAGAGATCTGCCCACCAGGCATGAGCCATTCAGCTTGTTCAGTAAACAAGAGTGTTCTAGAAGCCATCAGAGGAAGACTTGGATCTTTTCATGAACTCCTGCTGGAGCCACCCAAGGTAGGGGAGCTATCTTAAGCATGGCTGGCCAGCCAGTAGTTTGCTTTAAACAGCCATTTGAATATATATGGACCTCAGGAGTGACAGAACTGGCTGTGGTCCACATGTGCAAACTATGTTACAAGGTATACTGCCAGTTATTTTTACTGCTTTTGAGTGGAGAATGGAGAATTAAACAAAATATTTGTCTGCTTAAAAAGTTTACCTTTTCATTCTTCTGTAAATTCTTGGGTACTTACATGCTAATAAAGAAAAAATTTTCTTCTTGTAGCGTATTATTTTTGCATGTTTGAGGAAAAGCTAATCTTTCAGAAATTGATCTTTGAAATTGTGTTTTCTTACTCAGAGTTGGAGCAGTATATGTTTGATGAACAGACGACATTATCTAAGAAAGAGTAGGTTGAAGTTTTAGTATACAATTCGGAGAGAATATGACTTGGGGGGTTAGTTTTTCAGTACAGAGCATCACATGTGCTAATTTTAAAATGACTGTTTCCTTAGTGGAGACACACAAGAGTTTTGTCAGCAGTCTGCAAATGTTCTTTCGCCTCTTGGATTGGTACAGATTTAGATTAGGGCAAGAATCACTTGCTTTTGGAGTCTAGGGTGGAAGATTCAGTTCCATGTTAGTTCTGTTCCCAGCAACAATTCTTAACTTTCCTTTTTTTTCTGCCCTATATGATTGAATCTAGTGTCCCATATAGTGTGTATCTCTGTAGTTACTACTGTGCGAGTTACTGGGAATTTAGAATGCTAGTTTCTCACTTCTAAATTAGATATTTTCTGTTTATTTAACTGTTTGGAGTTGAGGAAGCACAGAATAACTTATATAACCCAGGGAGTCTAGTTCATATCCAGATCATCTTTTCAGATACTTGATGCCACTGGGTGAGCAGGTCGTGGTTCCACCACTGCACTCAGAGTTTGCATTATTCTGCTGGTTCCATTCCAGCCACATCATCTTATCTGCGTTTGGCCTGTGTTGGATGTGGACCATAGTGTTGGTGCTTGCCCTTAGGGAAAGTGCCTCTGTTGGTGTTTGATGGTGACGGTCAGTGGCATCCTTCATGCCAGTCCTGGGAAGAAAAACAGAGTAAGGAAAGAAAATGAAAAGATTTAGAAGCGGCGAGAACATCACAAGTGGAAGACAGAGGTGGAAGAAGGATCCGAGAGGGAGGAAGGGCTCACCTGTGTCTTAGGTGGCCTACCCATCTTCTTTCTGGGTGGACAAACAGGTGGCATCTGGTTCTTGGCCCTGATTCAGAAGTAAAAGCAGTGTCTTGTTTGGACTTCTCTGTTACTCCTAGGACTGTGTGAGTTCTGTTCATACCTGGTTTTGCTATACGATGTGGTCTATAAGTAAATTCATGAAGTTTTTTACAAAACCTGCCAACTAGAGCTGTTTTCCATAGAGAGTAAAACTGTGGGCCTTACAGCTCTTGTCAGTCCTCGGGAGGGTGGGAGCCAGAGAGAGCAAGGGTGCTGATGTAGATGGGGAAGGGCAGAAAGGGCAGCCTGACCTAGGTTGTGATGTGTCACCCTGGCCTCTCAGACTTCTAAAGTTAGGAAATGTTCTGCTTCTGTCTTTTGTGATTTCAGACTATAGAAACTCCTGTTGATGGATAGGAACAGGTTTAGATTGATCACATTTCAGGTTTGTGATTCAGAAGCAATGTCTGAATTTGCATTTTTATCACAGATTTGGCAAAGACTGAGGATTGTATTCCAAAACTACTTGTAACTACTATTTTTACTACTACTACTACTACTACTACTACTTTTCTTCTTTCTTTCTTTCTTCTTTCTTCATCTTCCTCATTCCTCCTTCTTCTTCCTCCTCCTCCTTCTTCCTTTTTTTTTTTTCCCAAGACAATGTCTCTCTCTGTTGCTTAGGCTGGAGTCCGGTGGCACAATCACAGCTCACTGCAGTCTCAACTTCCTGGGCCCACGTGATTCTCCCACCTCAGCTTCCTGAGCAACTAGTACTACAGATGTGCACCACCACACATGGCTAATTTTTGTGTTTTTTGTAGAGACAGGGTCTCACCATGTTGCCCAGGCTGGTCTCAAACTCCTGAATTCAGGTGATCCACCTGCCTAAGCTTCCCTAAAGTGCTGGGATTATAGGCGTGAGCTACTGTGGTCAGCCATACCTTCTTTTATTTTCCTGGGGTATTCTGTAGCCTTCCACGTTCTTCTCATGACAGCTTAGAATGTTGAGGCAGGGAGACACTTGATTTCTTATAACATTTATGGTCTGGGGAAATAACTTGATTTTTTTTTTCTTCTTCCTGCTTGGTTATTTCATTATATCTTAAAGCTATCAAGAGGAGCTCTAGATTTTGTTATGGGTGTAGAATTCAGGCCATGTTGTTAACAGGGTTAAACTAGTGTCATGTCTTAGCAAGTACACCATTTGCTTGTTTGTTTTACTGAATTTAATTGGAAAGCTTTTTCTTCTTCAGAAAAGTGTGATGAAGACCACATGGGGTGTTCTGGATCCTCCTGTGGGGAATACCCGGTTGAATGTGATTAGGTTGATATCCAGCCTGCTTCAAACCAATACCAGCAGTATAAATGGGGACCTTATGGAGCTGAATAGCATTGGAGTCATATTGGTGAGATTTTCCCTGCTCACAGACATTTTGATTTGCCATTGACATTTCACAAATATTTAACCAAGTTACAATTATACAGATTTGCAGTATGTCAGTGACTTTTCTTGATCTGAGCATAAATGGTGTTTTATATAGTTTTTGCCTTGAGTTTGTCATAAATTTCGGATGCTTATAATTGTTCACTAGGCATCTACTGTTGCTTTGTATAAAGAATTGTAACATAGGATTTTGAAGATGATTAAGAGACATCGGCCTTTCCCTCATGCTCTGCCTCATGTGGACAGTCACTGCTGGGTACAGCATTGTTTTCTGTTCATATTTATCGAGGGGACAAACCTTTGTCTTCTTGCCACTGGGAGATATCTATATAATGTACCTGATGCCATATGGTCTGGATTGACTCTTCCTTGAGACAGTTAATAGTCTGCTTATCAATGGAAGGAGAAGGAAAAGCCAGGATTATTGAAGTTTTCCTGACCCCTGAATTCCCCAGTTTCAGAGTTTGTGCTTAGAATCCACAGGCCCAGCTCTGGAGCCCCTGCTACTTCTATCTTTGCTGCCACCCACAGCACAGAAAGCACAAGGGTTAACACTTCAGGTTTCACAAGACATCTGGTCACATCATATATTTGGGGGAGATTTAGGGGTGTTTCAGAGGAGGTATTTGTTCACTGTGTGACAGGCATTGTAATGTTCACCTTATATACACTATTCAGGTAATCCTGGGTGATCCCCAGGACACTCAGGTGAACATTATAATGAGAGAGAGGATGTGATTTTCAGATCATGCCCAGAGAGAGGATGCATTCCATGGCTGGTGAGTGGTGAAGCTAAGATTTGAATTCACCCAATTTCAAACCCATGCGTGCTTTATCAGCCACATCATTGTGCTTCCTAGGTCACCTAGATATTTTTGTTAGGTTTCAGCTTTGGGTTAAATCAGTATAGAGCATAGAAAACAGGAGCTATTTGGAAAAAGAGATGAAGATTTAAAGAATTACAGTTTCTTTGATAACTAGTATGGTCATTGCCCTCTGGGGACTTTTTTGTCCTACCATCTAGTGTATAAATAAAACTCCAGGAATATAACTTTCTGAAGTCATTGTTCACTGGTCCCTCATTTTATGAATAGAAGTATACAGTTATTGTTAATTTATTCTGTTAATCTTTAGGACTGCTTTTGAGTGGTCATAAATTTGATGAGACTACTAGAGGAGTCATTCTTTACTTTTTCATTCTGAGATTGGATAACCAGACCCAATCATATCCTGAATACATACTTGATGCATTTTGTGCTTTTAGACATTCTTTCCTTTTTGTAATGCTATTACCTTTTCAAGTAATTTGAAAACCCTTGTACTTCCAGGAGATTCATGGTACTGCCTCTTGTACCATTTGTTTTTACTGATAATTCTACGTTCTGTATGCCGGAGTTGAGTCGTGAGCACCTCAAGACTGTGGACCATATTTTTGTGTACCTCTGTCTGCCATATTGCATCTAGTACAATACCCTGTACAAAAGCCATCAGTAAATATTTGTTGCATCAATGTGAAATTCTTTTTTTTTTTTTTTTTTTTTTTAAATAGAGACAGGGTTTCACCATGTTGGCCAGAATGGTCTCGATCTCTTGACCTCGTAATCCGCCTACCTTGGCCTCCCAAAGTGCTGGGATTACAGGCATGAGCCACTGCGCCCAGCATCAACGTGAAATTCTTAAAAACTTAAAATTATAGAAAATTTACCATACTTAGTATTTGTGTTACTTGCTTTGAAAACAAAAATATCCTTTTCTCCTTGAGAAACATGCTTTTGTCTTTGTATGTTTGTTGCTGTTTTTTTTTTTTTTTAATAAATTCCATGCCAGTTCTGTGGCATGTCAAATAAGCAGATAGCATGCCATTTAGGCTCCAAAGTAGCATTTCGAATTCCTGTGTAGTCTCCATTATTCATGAGGGATACCTTCCAAGACCCCCTTTGGATGCCTGAAACCACAAATATTGAACCCTATATATATATACTATATGTTTTTCCTATACATACCTGTGACAAAGTTTAATTTATAAATTAAGCACAGGAAGAGATTAATAACTAATAATAAAGTAGAGCAATTATAATACTATACTACAATGAATGTTATGTGAATGTTATCTCTTTCTTAGCATGTCTTACTGTATTGTACTCACCTGTTTTCAGATCGTTGACTATAGGTAACTGAAACCCCAGAAAATGAAACTGGTTATGCGAGTACTAATGTGAACTCGTGTTCCTTTTAACTGGTCCTTATGGACTGAGAGCACATCATTTTTACTTTATTAAATCACTGTTCTGTAAATATATTAAAGTATTGGCTTAAACATTGAGGTAACTGAATAAAACATGGTTTTTCTTTTTTGTAGAACATGTTCTTCAAATATACATGGAATAACTTTTTGCATACACAAGTGGAAATTTGTATTGCACTGATTCTTGCAAGTCCTTTTGAAAACACAGAAAATGCCACAATTACTGATCAAGACCCCACTGGTGATAATTTGTTACTGAAACATGTAAGCTTATTTGGTCTCGTTTTTCTCCCACACTCTCCTGGTTATAGCAGTTTTCCACTTGACTGTGACATGAATTGAGGTTTAAGGGCTTGAGATTAGATTTCAGAGTCTAAATATTTAACTATCATGTATTCGTTTCACTTTTAACAAATGATTATAGAAATCAAGTACTTGACAAATAATGATCAAATGAACTGTCTTGTAAGGAAAAAACTAAATGGCCTCCTCATGTGTTATCATTAATAGATTTGAAGGTATATAAATATTTTGACAATTTGAAGAATCATCGGAAGTTAAATACTCTGGAAAACATTTGCACTATTATTTGGCAGACTGAAAAGTAATTTCTTTGCCAAATACATGACTGAAAGTCAGGAGAATTGAGTTCTCTGTAATGTTGAGAGTCTCTTCTTGGGGTCTCTTTTTCTCTTCTGTCAAATATGAGATGATTCTACTAAGTCAGTCTTCAGATTTCTTCTTGCTTGGTAGTTCTGTGGTACTTTGAAAATTTCTAGCTCACACTTGGTTTACTCTCAGACCTAAAATGTAGAAAAGGGTGGCTTGGAATAGCTAAGTCTTCGGGAAAGACAAATGACACCTGGGTAAAACTGGCATTGCACCTTCCGGTATTACAGCTCTCAGCAGTTGTCACTGACTTGCAGAATGTTGACAAAACACACCTGTTTTTAATATTAATGCAGTTAATCATCTGGAAGTAAGTTTTGCTCACATTTTAAAAGTATAAGTATTACTTTGGATTCTAAGTTAAATTTTTGCCAAGGCATAATTTTCTTTATTCCATTTTACTTTAAATCAGGTTTTGTATTTCTGGTATGAGTTTTCACAACTAATAAAACCTAGCTTTGCTTTAGGTTAACTACACTACCTATAACACTGAGTTTCCCAGTAGATGATCTGTGGAGGGTGTGGATCCTGATTTGAATCCCTGTAGTGTTCTGAGGGTCTGCAGTAAATTCGTTATCATATTGCATTTGGGTTAGCAATATTGAGCTTGCTAGATTATGCATACTACTGTTGTCTTTAACCTAGAGTTCTATTTTACTTTAACGTTTTGGTGCTTTGAAGTGTTAACTGGAATAATTCTTTTTTATTCAGCTTTTCCAAAAATGTCAATTAATAGAACGAATACTTGAAGCCTGGGAAATGAATGAGAAGAAACAGTAAGTAAATTGTTTTTTTGAAAGCATTTAGTTTGATTGGTAATATGAAGAAAATAATACCTTCTTGCCCTAGTCAGAAAAAAATGGAAATAATTACATGATACTGGCCATTTTACAATTTAAACTTTTCCCGAGATTATTTCATTGTAACAGTTATTTTTATAATATTAATAATTTCTTGTTAGGTCCTCTTGTTTTTGGGGTGAAACCAGTGAGTTTGGAAGGTTCCCCACCTCTGTGCTGCCTTTGAAACTTACTTCCTGGTCCTTTTTGAATGGCTGTTGGTCTAAGAGTTACAAGGTTCAAGTTAAGTCCTTGATGATTTAACTTAGTATATTTGTCCTGGTCACCTTATACCCAGAACAGAAGGTATCAAATACATATTCTCATTGTAGGGAAGAGTCGCTTTGTGCATGGACCTAAGAGGGAAAAAATTGCTCAGTATTTTCTTTTTAGAAAATGTTGTTAGCTGATTGGCAAGGTGATGTGAAGTATTAGTAGCTTCGTTACACAAAACTTCTTAGAGTAACAGCACCTAGTGCTCTGGGAGCCTTTTTGTCACCCCGTAGATTCTGAAGCACGGTGGCATAAGGGTGTGTTTGGAAAACACCCTGAAGGCATGCTTCTGTGTTTGTTTTTAAGACAGGTTTATTGAGATTTAATTCTCATGTGGTAAAGCTCATTTTAGATGTACAGTCCTAGGAATACTGACTGATGCTTGAAGTCACCAGCACCACCACTACAGTCAAGACATTTCTGTCAACCGCAGAATTTCTCTCATGGTCCTTTGTGGTCGATGATTTCCCAGCATTCTTGTTACATGTCTCTGTGTCTCCAGGAGCAATAAATGACTCCTGGGTGTCAGCCTTACTTTGTGAGGTTTGATTTTTTTTTTTAATTGCTTAATAAGCACTGCTGGGGTTTTGATTTGGCTTTATGTGGGAAATCAGCATTTTGTTCGTTTGTGGCAAAGGGCCAGTATTGGTACCTCAGATACATTCTTCTAAGTGGAGCTCTTTGGAGGTGCTGTTTGTGGCCCAGTTGACATCTCTGGTTGTATGTCTGACCTCATCTTAGCTTCTGTGTGCCCTACCCAACTTCCAGTTTTCTTGCTGGCTCCTCATCTGACCAGGGCTGAGATATTCTTTGTGCCTGCTCTCCGTGTGAGCTCTGTTCTCTGGAGGCCTGGTGAATACCATTCCCTCCATCTGGAGGGACTCTGAAAGAATTTTCCTTGTTTCCTTGGACACCAGCCTGAAGCACATTTGAAGCCGTGGGCCACCTTGGAGGTGGGCCTTTGTTTTTTTTCACTTGCATACTTGAGGGAGTGCAGGAGAGTGACTAAGAAGTTGCCTGTAGGTGGCACCTGGAGCTCTGGATCTTACTGAAGAACTTAAAGAAACTGAGCAGCTCAGGGGAGATCAACCCTGGCCAGGCACGGTGGTACATACCTGTAATCCCACTGCTTTGGGAGGCTGAGATGTGAGGATTGGTTCAGGTCAGGAGTTCACGACCAGTCTGGACAACATAGGGAGATCTTGGCTCTACAAAAAATTAGCCAGGCATGGTGGTACTTGCCTATAGTCCCATCTACTCAAGAGGCTGCAGTGAAAGGATTGCTTGAGCCCAGAAGTTTGAGGCTGCAGTGAGCTGTGATTGCACTAGTGCATTCCAGCCTGGGTGACAAGCAAAACCTTGGTCTCTAAATAAATAAATAATCAGCCTTGTGCTTTCTTACCTTTAGGCACCCCAGGCCCTCTAAGATTCTCTAGCAGATACTTTATTTTACAAGCAACGCTTCAAGCATAGGATGGTTTTTTCTTTTTATTTTTTAAATATTTTTAGTATGTCTTCTGAAGAACTATTCTCTAAGCAAAAGTCTCTGCAGCGTTCCCTGCTGTCTGCAATCAAAAATCTTTCGTTTCATAGGGCTTAAAATCTTGGCACTTTGTAAATAGGCAGCAAAATCAGACTGATATGAATAATAATCGCTGCCTGTTTACAGAGTGCCAAGACTTTAAGCCCTATGAAACAAAAGATTTTCAATTGCAGATAAAAAAATTTATATATATATATATATATATAATTTTTTTTTTGAGATGAAGTCTTGCTTTGTCACCCAGGCTGGAGTGCAGTAACACAATCTTGGCTTACTGCAACCTCTGCCTCCTGGGTAGAAGCAATTCTTCTGCCTCAGCCTCCTGAGTAGCTGGGATTTCAGGTATGCACCACCACACCTGGCTAATTTTTATATTTTTAGTAGAGTTGGGTTTTTGCAATGTTGCCCAGGATGGTCTCAAAGTCCTGGCCTCAAGTGATCCACCCACCTTTGCCTCCCAAAGTGCTGAGATTACAGGTGTGAGCTCCTGTGCCTGGCCTGATTTGAATTTATTTAAATGTAAAGATAGATCATGGTTGGGAAGATGAGACCAGAAATGAGAAAAGGACAAGAACTAAGTTTATTTGCATATGTTCAAAATGGCATATGGTCAGGTACCAGTTGACTATCTCCTGTCTTGGCCAAGTCCTCAAATCAGCCAATATCTGAACTTGAGAAATGTCATCGGTAGAGAACTATTTCTGTTCATTGATGTAATAAATTTTTTTTATCTTTTAAGAAAATGAACCAGCAGAATTCTCATCTCAGCTCATTGTAATCTGATTAAGATTTGAAGAAGTTTCATAAAAAAAGATATAAAAGAAAGTCATAGTAACGTTAGGCATCAGTGAATGTTTATTTGATCTTTTAAAAATAATGTTATTGACAGTGATTATTTTTGATATTTGAATAAACTGTGGCCTGTTGACTGAGGCTGCCATATAATCTTTGACAATTTCAGATCCCTTCCCGACCATGCTGCATTCTGGCACCTTCCATTCCTTCCTTTTTCTTTTCTGTCTATTGTCGTCATCTTCAGTGCCCTCGGTATTTAAAATGATTGCTTAGAAGTCCGCAGTACTTAGAGCAAGTATTTCATCACTTCATCCTATCAGGAATCTAAGTATTTGTCCTTTACCTCTTACCAGGGCTGAGGGAGGAAGACGGCATGGTTACATGGGACACCTAACGAGGATAGCTAATTGCATTGTGCACAGCACTGATAAGGGCCCCAACAGTACATTAGTGCAGCAACTTATCAAAGGTAAGTTTTTGTGAAATTGTAATTACATTTGTGTTGGGTTGCAGAAAGGATTTAGGGGTCAAGTAGAAATTACATGTAGCATTTTTAATCGCAATTTGTGGAACTTCTTTATATTTGACAAATTATCTGTTTGAATGAGGTTCTTGAGAATGTGTTTGAACAGTGTCGTTTTGGGCTGTGTTGCTGTGCATACAGTTAGCATGCAATTAGCATTGGCAGGCCTGGCTGGATTCAGCATACAAGAGTCACCTATTGTCATGCTTAAAGAGCATTGCTCAGTGAATCATTCTTTTGAGTACTGTGAGTGTGAAGTACTCACATGCTAGCAGTTGAGCCACTTCAACTATGATTTTTGCCTTTTATTTTCTGAAGGCCTCTATATAGCCTATGAATTAACTTCCTTTAACTGGAATATTAGGGCATTTTATCAGCATTTCTTTGATATTGCTATCACTAAAATGAGGGGTATTAGCTTCTAAAGACTCTTTCTGTACAAGCATTTCAGTTTAATCAGCCCAAGCTTATTTGGAAGAAACTGTATGGATGCTTTCTACACTGGCCCCAGGCCATGAGTCTAATTCCAAAATGAGAGCATCTGAGGAGCTCTGTGTACTCTGGGTTTTTGTACCAACAGGATTACTAGTCCTGAGACCTGTTGTGAATGTGAACAATTTTTTAACATCCATGGTCCATGATTCATTCTGAGTTAAAATCATTTCCCAGTGGATCTTCCATTTTTCTCTTAACAATATTTGTTTGTTCAAGAGGCTATTTATTCCCTGTTGAGTGTGCACTAAAAGTACATTTGTCACCCAGAGATGGAAAAAGTGGTGTGTGCCCACTTGTAATTTTGCTACTTGAGAGAAGTGTAAGAGGTATAAGCCGCCTCCTCGAGCCATTTCACCATACAGTTTATGTCCTAACTAAGAAGACATGGCCATGTGATATGATTAAGTTTTTAGATCAGTCTTTCCTTTATGGAAGCTGTTTGCCAGGTGGTACGTGTGTACACTTGCGTGAGTGTGCGCACATGCATGGTTGTTTTAAACCAGAATTATCAAATGACAACTTCAGTAAGGCCTCCAAAATTACATCATGGTTTCATTTTCTCCGAAAAGCAGTTGTTTATCCTTTTCTTTAACATTTCTCTAGAAGGTAGAATTTCACTATTATACCTGTATCTGTGTTGGCCCACGACACAAATATTTAGGAAACATGATCTTGGAGCAATTTGAGAAGCCATACTAGGTTCTGTGGAACATTCATTGGCCAGGTACCAATGAGAGCATTTCAAGAAAGTATGCTGTCATTTCCAGCATTTTCTAAACTTAACTTGACCATGGAAAGATTCCCTCCCACCCCCGATCCCTGACACCTTCTTAAACACCTACCACTGTTCTCAGAAAAGCTCGTTGGAAACACACTTTCCAGGTTAAGCTTCTGCCAGAACATTTTTAGAAACTTGTTAAGTTCACAGAGCTACCTTAGGGCTCTTGGCCTAATCAAGCCTATACCATTGGGCAGGGGATTCTGGTTCCTGAAAGTCCGCGGGATTTGGGCTATGCAAGGTTTAATTCCATTTCTCTAAGAGCACTGGGCTGGCTGTCACCCAGTTTCTCACCTGATAGGGCCTGCTCACCATTGATGAACCAGGTGAGTAGGCCCACTTTTATATTACCTGTTTACTTTATTTGTCTCTGTGGAGGTCATTGTGGTGATAATGCTTTTTTGCTTTTCTCACTCTGAAGATCTTCCCGACGAAGTCAGGGAACGATGGGAGACGTTCTGCACAAGCTCCTTAGGAGAAACTAACAAGAGGAACACGGTAGATCTAGTAGGTTTTACAAGGTTACATTTTTATTTTTTCAGTACTCTTAGCCTTTGCCCATTTATTCAGAAAGATGTAAAAGATAATCCATTTGCCTCAGTCTGTGAGCCAAGGATGAGTTCTTACCACTTTACCAGGAAGAGAGGTCAGCATTCACAATATTCTTGTCCATTTGTCTAGTCCACTCCTAATTACCTGCCTGGGATGACAGAAAGATATTGAAAAGCCACTGATTTCTGCTTCACGCCCTCCTTAGTGCCCATTTGCCTCCGTGCCCTGCTGCCTAAGCACCTCAGCAGAACAGCCTCTCGCTTCCTTCATTCTGCTGGGTTTGTGGCCACATGCCACAAATAACCCTGGGTGCTTAGGAAACCGAAGGATTCATTTGGATATTTTTCTAACATTATTGAGTTGAGTATACCCTCGTTTTATATCATTCCTAATGGGGGAAAATTTTGTGGATGACTTTGAAACCCCAGCTTTAAAATTTTGTACCAGAATTGGTACTTTTAGCCAGGGAATAATGGCATTGATAATTTTTTAAAAAATTATATTGGACTTTGGAATGTATTTTTTGTTTTTTTTTAACGCATTAAGTTTTAAGGTAAGTATTGCTTTGTTCCTGTTTTAAAGATGGGGGAAGCATTTCCTTTTACAAGCACACGCCAGCTGATAGTCGAGGAGTGGCCTTGGCTGAGAAGCAGCACGTGACTCAACATTGAAGTGTTTGTGTCTGGCATTTAATTCTAACTTTCAAATTTAGCAGTGGCAGTCTTGAATTTCTAATATGTAGTAACACTTTGTTAGAAATTCAATGATCTCGCAGCCTGAAACAAGAGGGAAGAGCCTCTGAAAGCCAGAGAGCAGCCACTTGGTCCTTCCGTGTCACTGCTGTGCTTCCTACTTTGTCGATTGCCTAAAAACATGGTCATCCTTTTCCAGACTCCTGACCGAATCATGCCTTTTAAGCTGGCTATAATGATAAAATTAGGAAATAATAAGAGTTGGAAGAATTATGAAGTTGAGATAACTTAAAAGGGGACCATGTGGGCCATTTAATTAAAATACACCTAAGGCCTAATAGCCTAGTGTCTCAGTGTATTACAGCCCAGCAGAGAAAATGACATTAGTATTGACAGCCCTGGATCATCAAGGAAGGGTTAAGTCATTTTTAATATTTTACCCATTGTAGATAGATACCCAGAATATCATTTAACTTGAGTGTTCCAGATAATCAGGATTTTTTTGTAGAATGCAATTGTCCTCTCCCATATGGTTAAATCAAACCACTTAATTTGAGAAGCTCCCATGTTGTTTCCTTTGCAGGCAGTATCGTCTCTTTTAAGGGGATTATTGTCTTGTTTCTTACTTACAAAGGAGTATTTAGGAATATTCTGATTTTGTTTGGGAAATTTCTTTTAAAGTTATCCTTCAATTGGCCTAAAAGGTAGAGGTCAAAAATGTCCAATTAAACTTGTTATCAGACTTTTAAACAGTCTTTTATCTTCGGTAACTCAAGCATATTTCTTTTGTGAGCAGTTCTGTAGTAAAGAAGGACTTCATTACAATTCAGATAATGCTCACTTGCTTTATTATGCTGTCAGCAGATCTGCTATGTGATTGCGTGTCAATGTTACTACATATATGGAGGTGGTCATGCAGCAAAAAATAAAACATTCAGCCCCTGGTAGACTGTTGGAAAAAATTATTTTGGGCTCCATCTGTCACTTAAATTGTGTCTCAGTTCTTCTTTGCTTGCTGTACCTTTCTGCCGTCATGCTTGGACTACGTAATCTAAAGTCAAACAAAATGATAGGTTGGCTTATATAGCAAAAGTGGTTAGATTTATAGAGCCCTTTAATATTGCCTATATCCCCTCTAGAGTTAGCCCCACTCCATAATTTTGCTGTCTACTGAGACTTTCAAGTGGATCTCAAGACTTCTTCAATTCTTTGTTCCCAAGCCCTTTCTCAAATACCACTTCCATTTAATCCTTCTAATAGGGAGTTTTGCTTTATAGTATTGTGAGGACTATAGCTATTCCCAGTGTTTAATATGCTTATGTAGTAGGTCTAGGCACCAAGGAGATTTTAACTGTATCCTCCAGGCTGTTCATTTACCTGTCCAGAATGTTTTCAAGCTATTATCTCAGTGGGGTTGGGTACCAGTGGGGTCGGGAAAAATAATGCAATTGTAAATATTATTATGAACATGACTTGGTAAATAGAGGGGGCCTTACCCTTTCAAAAGTGACATAGAAAAAGAGTGCCCATGCTTGAAATGTGGTAGTTACACTTGCCTTCTTAACACATTTGTCACTGGAATTGGTAGTTAAGTGGTATCTTGCTGATTTCCTGCTCCCTTTCCCAAATAGATAAGATTAGATACACTACCTTGACTTAGTTGATTTGAGGATAGCCTGGCTACCTCTGGAAATTATTTTAGGTATATTCATAGAAGTGGAGTCAGTCCAGTTCAGCGCCACATGCTGAAGTTAGTACATTGTTAACCTGACCTGTTATTTTTTTGTTTACAGCAAGGGTACATTCATTTATACACTGAACACTTACCTGTCCTGTTGGCTTGACATGTTCTTATTTTTTTGTTTACAGCAAGGATACATTCATTTATACACTGAACACTTACCCGTCCTGTTGGCTGTACGCCTGAGGACTTGCTCACTTCTTTTGGATAAGCTGTGTCCAGCCCCAGGCTCCTATCACTTCTGTAACATTTAATTCTCTCTAAGATATTTGAAGTGCTTTAATCTTTTGTCTCCATCATACCCAAATATGTACACAGCAGATTCATATACTCTCTCTGTTTTTATGTTTGGAGTTTATGATGAGCAAAAGTTGGTGTTTTAATTACATCCAAAGACCTCTGTGTTTTGACTAAGTCCCCAAAGTGTAACAAATGGCAAGGATTTAGGTAGAGTGAATTTCGAGAACAGGGGACATGTTTTTGTACTGACTTTAAAAAATTGAGTTTCTTTCATTTTTTGCCTTCCCCTCCAAGGGGGAAAACGTATTTAAAAGTGTTGATGCTTCTTCCCCATCATTGACAAGGTAGTGATAGAAGAAGAGATACAGAATAATCTGAATGTGTGCCTATATTCATCACCAGGGGTTTCCACAGGTCAGGGTGAAACCTGAGAGTGGGTGTTTCTAACTAACCCTAGGTTATGTTGACGCTGGGAGTCCTCGGTGGGACCATACTTTGAGGATCGAGGATTAAGTCTCTAGCTTCCACTAGTCACTGATACGGGCCTCAGAGTTTAACAGTGACTTCACACTTCTGATTTCCCTTGGCAACCTAATCAGCCAAAGTAAAGAAAACACCAGTTTACTTTTTCCTGTAACAACAGTTAACACAACAAACATTTTATTATGAAAGAGTGTCTCAGAAACTGTTTGCACTACAACAAGAGTGTACTTTACTTAGAATACATCTAGCTTGGCAAGAGTGTTAGATACTCGTGCTTTTTGCTGTATTTGTTTCTATTCAGTGATTATTAGTACTCATTAATTCAATAAATATTTGAGTGCCTACAATGTGCCAGACACTGAAGATATAGTCCTAGACAAAATTGGCAAAAATTTCTGCTTCAATGGAGATGGATAAACAAATCTTGTTCACACACAGTATGTGTCATGCACTGCATAGCATTTCAGTCAACAATAGACTAATATATATAACGTGGTCCCATAAGATTAGAATACTCTTATTTTATGGCACATTTTCTGTGTGTAGATACACTAATACCACTGTGCTCCAGTTGCCTTGATATTCAGTACAGTACTGTGCAGGTGTGTAGCCTAGGAGCAGTGGGCTGTACCAGATAACCCAGGTCTGCAGTAGGCTCTACCATGTAGGGTTATGTATGTGAACTCTATGATGTTCGCATGACAGAATTGCCTTTGTCAGAATGTATTCCTGTTGTGAAACAATGCATGACTATGCATGTTTCAGATGCTAAGTGCTAAGGTGCCAACGCATGGGAGGGAGGTAGGGAGTGTTTGGGGCAGGTGTACAGTTTAAAATCCAGTGTCAAGGAAAGTCTCACTGGGAAGGTGCATTTGTTGAGGGAGGATGGAAGCGTGAAATGCAAAGGGCTCGAATTTGCGTTGTTCCCATTGTGTGCAGGGACTGGGATGTTGTCCCGTGTGGAAGTAACAGTAAGCAAAGAGAGAACAGAAAGACTTGAGGCCAGAGAGGCACTGAACAGCCAGATTGTGTACAGCTTTTTAGTCCATGGTGAGCAGGTTGTTTATCTTACAAGATGGGAAGTCATTAGGTTTTGAACTAAAAAGTGCTCTACTGTGATGTATATTTTTAAAAGATGGCTATGGCTGTTGGGTTGAGAACAGACTGCTCAGTGGGGCAAGAGCTAGGAGGAGGGAGACTGAGAAACTGCCAAACGTAACATTAGTCCAGGCGAGGGAGTGCTGGCTTGCACTGTGGAGCTGATAACAGACGCTGAGGGGCGATGGGACTGGAGAGGGGTTTTAGGCACCATTTTGAAGGTGGAGTGGACATGGTTGGTGGGACAGAGGAAACAAGATGACCAAGGTTTTTAACTGAAGAGGAAGAGTGAAGGTAGCATTTACTGAGCTGGAGATGCCTCAAAAGGAGCGTGTTTGGAAGTGTAGATCAGGAACTCAGTTTTGTATACATCTAAGTAGTGAACTGGTGGGATTCTGATTAGTAAGTTTCCCCCATGGAGAAATAATCTTTTTACCTCATTTTACTAATAATGATTTCAGACTCAAATGGTGTGGATAGAATCAGACTTAAATCTTCCATTAATGTAATTGTGAAGATGTGTGTGCATTGTGTTAATAATAACTTGCTAAAACTAGTTGTATTTCGGAGAAAAAGCATTTTTAAATATCTTCTAATATTGCTTTGAGGATCCAGTTTAAGTAGAACATACAAAGGGAAAATCACAATGTCTGGCACATAGTAGTTGTTCAATAAAAGTTAGTTTCTGTCCCATTTTTAAAGAGTGTTAAAAACCTTATTTTTTAGGAAAAAGCAAAAGTATGAATGAGGATACATTGAATCTTATTTTAACTTAGACAGCAAGACTTGGCTAAGAGTGGCCAACTCTGTTCTGTCTTCTTTTGTTCAGTTCTTTGCATGGCCTTCTATTTCTGTGCCCCACCGTGGGGTTGCACCCCTAAAACACACTGGCCTTAGCATGATGTGTGTGCTGGCTTGCCAGCCACAAGGCCCGAAGCTCCTCGAGTCCACTGCAGTACAGCCCCTTGACCTGCTCTTGAACATAGTCGTCCTGTGAGATGCCAGCTGTCATGGCCACGCAGTATTCCCACCCTTCCTCTGCACACTGGCAAGGCTTTCCTGGAACATCCTCAGGCCCACATCTTTCCCCAGTAACTCACTAAAGCCAGCCACTCTTGACTCAAGTAGGTGTCCTTCATTGATCACAGAATCTACGTTTGATTTCATCAGGCCAGATTCACAAACAGAATGGGAGTGCTTTATCTAAACCTTTGGGAGGCTGTAGAGTGAAATAGTTGGAAACACTGGGGTTTATTACAGCTTAATTTCATCCGTGCTTAGTGGCTTTACCAAAGATGGTTAGGGAAAGGGAAGGGAGATTCATCTTAGGCAGGCAGTGATTTGCTCAGAATTTTACAAGCCTTACCCTATACAGACCTATTTGAATTCCGTGGGTTTCTCGAACCAATGTTGGAGCAACTTCGCAAAACAGACCAGGCCAGTTAGGTACAGTTTCAAGAGTTAACAGGAAGCAGCAGCTCATGTCTTCCCTAAGATGGCATTCTTTGCCCAAAAACACTTCTATGAAAAGTACATGATAAACAACTCCTAGAATACAGTTTTAAGTTACCCACAGAAATATAATACTTCTTTCTAGAATTTTATAAACTGTTCATGTTTATCCCTTGCCATATAGCAATTACTATGATTAGTGCTGTACTTATTTGTTTATCTTGATTTCTAATTGTTAATGCTTCTTCCCAATATTGTGTGACATTTGTGAATTAATAAAAATCACTTAACCATGAATTGGTGAGCAGTTCATGTTTGTGTTTTTGCTTAATTACTCAAAGTTAATTGTAAGTTCTGGGGGCAGGGGGCACATTTTCAGGGGTAGATGATTTGGGGTCTTTTTGTGAGTGGGGAGTTAACTGACTCAAATCACATTTAGTGCTATTGGACAGTGCTTTTCTTAGTGTGGGTAGGAAGTCCAAGAATTTAAAATGAAATGGTTATATTTAAACCTGACCTTTTGAGTGGCGCACTGGTAATCCCTGGGGATTGCAGGGTTACCCTGCAGGCCGGTACATAGAAAGTTTTTGTGTTTCATCTGTGCCATTACTTGTGTCTTTACTTTTGTGAACATTTAATTGGAGGTGATTGTCAAAATCATTTAAATGGAGTAACTGAGCTCTGGTTCTATTTTCTGGCGATGTCGGTAGTGAGGAGGGGGATAACCAGGAGGGAGCAGCCTGGCCCGAGGGAAGGAAGGGTGCCCTTGACGCATTGGGTGGGTTTGGCAGCTTAACTGTGACTTTTGTTTTTTCTGTTACACATTCAGAAAAAAACTAAATGTGATTTTTCCATTAAAATGCTGATAACAAATGTCCAAAACCTTTCTATGTTAAATAGTCTTCTACATTTTTATGCATATAGGTTACAACCTGCCATATTCATTCATCCAGTGATGATGAAATTGACTTTAAAGAAACGGGTTTCTCACAGGATTCTTCTTTGCAGCAAGTGAGTTACACCTAAAGCTTTGCTTTTTATTTTAAATGCTTAGTTTAGTTGCCTTTTATGAATCAGCTTCAGAGTCAGATTATGTATTAGAATGTGATTTGGGGTTACTTATTAGTTGGGCCAAAGCATTTAAAATAGGAAGTGTTGGGTACATGAGAGGTAGATTTACGTTATGTTTCGAGGGATTGTTCATACCTGATAATAGTGATGTGTCAAGTACATTTTCAGAAGATTTGAATGAACTGAATAGTTAAGAAGGCATCTCACACGTGCTTGTTATGCAGACTTTTACAATAGGTGAGTTGTTGCTTAAAGATTTGTGTAGTAGAGATCCGCAGGTAAGAATAATAGAAATAAGACGTTTAAAATGTAAGTAAAAGCAAACTCTTACCAATGCCCCTAAGTTCCATTATAGTTACATCTAAAGTAACTTTATAGTTGAAGTAATTCAGTGCAAGCCCTATCTGCCTGCCCCTGAATGTGTCATCTCCATTTATCTCCAGCTTCTAATCTTTGTGAGGGAAAGCCTGGTTATGGATATTAAATGTACTGATTTATTATCCATTGTTGGTTCTTGGAGAAGTGACAAATGATTTCACTTCTCTGCTAGGTATGGGAACTAAAAATAGAAGCCCTTTTGCAGGCTGTCAGCTTTTCATATGGAGAAGCTTTCCTTAGCCAGGACCGGAATGTCTTGGCTTCCATGTTGCTTTGGTGTAGCAGTAGAATTAACGAGGACACCTTCCCACCCAGCACTGAATGTTAACTGACTTTTTTTTTTTTTAAGTCTCTAAGCCTGTCTTAGATGAAGCTTCACATGCTTATGCTGGCCCTGTCTTTTGGCTTCCAAGTATTACACCTGTCATATACCAGTATTGGTTGAGCTAAGCAATTGTTTGATTTTAATACTAAGGCAGTTTAGCATTCATCTTTCCCAGATAGGTCTGAAGTAGCATTTCAGCACTTAGCTGGCTTCTCTGTTGATTCTTGACACTTCTGCCCTTTGGCAGCCAATTTCCAGAGGTTAGGGCCAGGAAGTAGCCAGTCCATAGGGGGCACTGTCGAGCAGCAGTGCCTTCCAGGGCAGCCCTCACAGCCTCCCGCCTGATCTTGCTGTTAGACTGTATGTGTACAAGCAGCCCTTTACCCAGAGTGCTCTGGTGTTGCCTCAGGAAGCACCTTGACAATGGGCTTTCCCTCCACTGAAGCACCTGCAGAGTACTGAAATAGTCCACCCAGGTGGCCGTGAACCTGAGTGTTGTCCATTGGTCCACCCCTAGAATGAAGCTTGATGATATCAAATGTAAATTATTAAGGTAATTTTGTACCTATTGAAATACAGCTTTAAGAAAAAAAATACCCTAATAATAATAATAAACTTGGAAATTTGGGCTATCGATTTGATCTAAATTTGATTAAATTTAGACATTTGGAAAGTGGAGTCCTTTATTTCTCAACTGTATCTGGATCCAGGGTCATACTTGTTCTGGGGAGAGTTTTCTTACATTATTTTGTTTGTTTGACTGACAGCTCATGCTTACGAAGCAGTTTCATTCAGAAAACTGACTTACCAACCTCCCTCAGCAAGCTTAGTCTTGCAGAATTTACCCACTTCATATGAACCTTTCAAAGTAGGAAGAGTAATTCTTTTTTGATTGACAGTCTTCCAGTACATTTTTCTTTCCATGTTTAAACCAATCATGTATTATTTTGAAAATAAATATGCTCCAAAGCACTTCTTAAAATTTTGAGAATGCAAAAAAGTCTAGGTTAATTTATTAGAGTTTCATCATAGTCTCCACTAAGATAAGAATATTAGTTTGTAGACTCAAAGTTCTCATTCACCTTTGAAGTTGGGCATCATGTTGATAAAGTCCTCGAATGTAGAGAACTTGGGACAGATAGTTTAACCAGGTAACCGAGCCACGTCACCAGTGGGGTGTGCCTCCAGGCATTTGTGCCCTGACTATTTGTTTCTGTCTTTAGCCTCGTCTGTTCTCCTAAAGTCTAGTGTTTGACTCTCCATCTCCCTAATTCTGCCTTAGAGGTTTGGAGGGTGAGGCCACTATGGAGTATCTGGAGAATTCAGACTGACTGCCGCATATGGGCTCTCAAGCACTGATCTCACCATCTCCCACTACCTCACATCACATGCAGGCTTGCTGATAGGCAGTCAGGCCACATTTAGATGACCAGTAGTTCTGTTGCCTGGGTGGCATTACTATTAAGAGTTTTGCTTAATAAAGTGGCTGGCTCACTTCTCAGTGACTTGAACAGTATCTAACTTTGGCCAGGTTGACAGTACTGGGAAAGTGTGCTTTTTAAAATTAATTATACAGCCATGTGGTGCTTTCCAGATTTAGATTTTTCAGAGTTCAAAGCACTTTTTATATACCTTTGAATAGAATACAATAACAGTCTTCACTTACATATGTTTGTAAGCTTTGGTCGCTTTACTAGTTAAAATGAGATTTGAAATGTGAAGTTCTTTGTTAGCAGCTGTAATAGACTTAGAACTAATAAGGATTACATTTGATCATTTTTCTTTTTTCTGTGCATTATTGCATGGAAGTTACTAGTGTTTGTCAGTTGCTATATGTCTCTCCAAATGGATGAATAGATAAATATGTATCTGTATGTATATTCTATATGTACATGTATTTGTGTATACATTCGTATTTGCATTTTATTTTTCAAACATTTAAAATACAGCAATACTTTGGGGAATATTTCTTCCCCTTTACACCCAGGAGAATCACATTAGGATCACTAGAGGTATAAAAATTTTGAGGGAACTGACTGTGATGGCATGCACCTGTAGTCTGGCTATTCTGGAGGCTGAGGTAGGAGGGTTGCTTGAGTCTAGGAGTTTGAGTCCAACCTGGGCAACATAGGACCCTGTCTCTTAAAAATCTTTTCTTTTTTTAAGGGGGAAAAAAAATTGGGAGGAACCTTTTCCTTCGCATGACCAAATTTCTGATCTGTAGATAAACTCAGAGCATGATTCATGCTGCTTACCCAACAGAATAACATCATGATTCTTTACCAGATCTTTGAAGTACTGAGCATCTGTTTTGTCTCATAAAAGATAAAGCTGCAATTCAGAGGAGCTGATTTCTTTTTGATGTCATTAATATTAATGCTGGCTGTCATACTATTCATTCATAGGTCCAGAACTCAGCCCAGCAGCCCAGGACTTGTCCCTACCGTTTGCTTTCAGCCAGATCCCCATGCTCAGCCTTGGCTCACACTCCATACCTAACTAAGTGGCCATTCCACAGCCAGCCACTTGCTGCCCCCACCCCCTTGTGCTCATCTAATATCACCTCTGGGGGCAAGAAAGGGGACAGCATGGAGGTGGGAGTGTGCAGAGGGGCAGTGGGTGTGCCGTTGTCTTGGATGAGAGACAAGGGAGGTTTTGGGTTCTCTCTGTCTAGTCAAACTAGACACATAGAGCTTTTTTTTCCAGACGGAAGCAGTACAGATACCTTCCAAAGCCTAATATAAGGTTTATTTTTTAATTATCTGCAATAATTATCCATGCCATAATTCCCTGCCACCAGAATGAGTAATCAGGAATTACTGGTAGAGACATTTCTGCAGTGTATGTCTGCAAGGTGGAATCGGTAGGCTCTGCCCGTATGTGGGACCAAGGAGAAGGTGTTTTAACTCAGTTATAGCTGCCTCCTTCCCAGCAAGTGCCAGCAGGAGTGATGCCTTCAGTTTTGCTGCCCCTCCGCCTTATGGACTCACCTGTAGAAAACAGCAGTTTCATCTGTATACAGCTCTGGTCACTGTATTTATTGTTTGGGTTAGAATGAGGAAGTGGCACTAATTTATCTTCATATATTCTTTACTCCTTCTGATTAATACATAAGAACATACTTGCTGATTTTACTTGCTTCCTTGGGCCTGCTTGTTTTAAATTAGAATATTAACATTTTGCTGAGATTCATTGTAACATCCCCCCCATTTTTCAGCTAAAAACCCAAGCAAGTCTGGTACTCTCTAGTTTTGGCATAAGGAAACAGAACTGGCTCCTCTGTGGGTCTTGTAGTGTTAGAGACTTTTCAGAGTGATTTTGGATAAATATTAAACGTTTGTCCTCTTCTTAAGGTAGGTAGGGTGGAAATTATTTTCATTTTATATTCTTTCCAGCCTCAGAGACTTAAATTTTTTTTAAAGAAATGAAATGTCCCTGAACATTTTGTTTGTAGGATTATACTTGTGTTCATCATTTTTCCTCTGGTGTGATTTCGCTGTAGTAGATTGGGGGTGGAGGAGGGGGCAAGGAGGGAGGAGGTGGTCACCAATTGTTGGATCTTAGGGTAAAGTTGGTTGTGTCCAGAGGTGACTGATCACCTTATAATTTCAGACTGTTCCATGTCATGTGATCACTTCAAACTAGGCCTAATCCAAACCTCTCTCTAAAGATAATTCACAGTAGAGGACAGAGTGGTCACATAATGTTTATTACAGTGACATGTGCATTTAGAATGATTTGTAGACCAAATTTCAAACGTTTACTTTCTTGGCAAATTGTGTCTGAAATTATTTGATTTTTCTTTTAGAAAAACACACCAATTTTTAAAGCCCTATGGCTATGTAAATAAGATGATTTCTGGAACACAAATGGGCATATAGTATGTAGAATGTCATTAGAATCATTATATCACTGTCACTGGTCCTGGGGTTGCCAGGCCTTTTCTGATTATCAGATGCAACAAATGACGTCCAATTTTATTGACCAGTTCGGCTTCAACGATGAGAAGTTTGCAGATCAAGATGACATTGGCAAGTGAGTATGTTTGCCTGTTTCCACTCTTGCTCTTGCACCCTCTTGCTCTTGGTGGATGTGTGTGTCATTCTGTGGGATTCTTAATCTTGAGCATTCATGAGTGGGAGGAATCTGCTCTCTCCTTGGTGGTCCTCTAGTTCCAGCAGATTGGTCCTGAGACTGGATAATTGGAACTTAAAATAACACTCCAGTGGCTGGGCGTGGTGGCTCACACATGTAATCTCAGCACTTTGGGAGGCTTAGGCAGGCAGATCACTTGAGGTCAGGAGTTTGAGACCAGCCTAGCCAACATGGTGAAACCCCATCCCTACCAAAAATATAAAAAAATTAGCCGGTTATGGTGGTGGGCACCTGTAATGCCAGCCACTCGGGAGGCTGAGCTCTGCAGGAGAATTGTTGGAACCCACGAGGCGGAGGTTGTAGTGAGCCCAGATACTGTGCCACTGCACTCCACCCGTGGCAACAGAACAAGACTCGGTCTTTTAAAAAGTAATAATAATGGTAACTCCAAGGGAAGAAGCATTCACCTTTAGGGTTTGACCTGTTTCACAGAAGCCTATATTTATTAAATTGTGCTTTTAAGAATTCAAGTCACTGTTCTTAATTCTAGCTATTAATATTAAATAGTATTATCTAAAGTCATTAATCCTGGCCGAGTATCATTAATTCCAGCCAGATGCAGTGGCTCGTACCTGTAATCCCAGCATTTTGGGAGGCTGAGGTGTGTGGATCACTTGAGGTCAGGAGCTGGAGACCAGCCTGGCCAATGTGGCAAAACCCCGTCTCTACTAAAAATACAAAAACAATAGCCAGGCTTGATGGTGTGTGCTTGTGGTCTGAGCTTCTGAGGAGGCTGAGGTGGGAGAATCACTTGAACTTGGGAGGCAGAGGTTGCAGTGAGCCAGGATCGTGCCACTGTACTCCACCATGGGCAACACAGGAAGATCCTGTCTCAATAATAATAACAACAGTAACGGTAACAGCAACAATAATAATAAAGTTATGAATCCCTGTGCTGTTAGTTAACTGGGGCATCACATTCCAGCAGGTGACCAAATTGGCAGGAAGACCTCTGCCCTACATGTATTCTCGTCTTTAAGCAACTCATCATAAGGTAGATTTGGGTTTTTTGCAAGAGCCAGACACCAAGCACTCATTCTGCCATCAGGGTAAGAAGCACAGAAATGAAAATTGATACTGTACCGAATTAATTAATAGAAAAGATGTAGGTGCTTAACAGAAATGAAAATAAGTGATCTAGCATCTGACCTTGGGATAGAAGAGATTTATAAACAAGATATTTTGAGACAGATAGATATTGCTCATTGACAACAGAGTTTAAAAAAAACAATGAAGGCAGCTGGTATTTGAATATTGGATAATTAGTCTCACAGGAGACATGATTATGCCATAGACACCCCGTATCTGCTGTGGTCTTTGGAAGCAGTAAATCCTCAATAATTTGTTGAACCACAGCCAGCGGAGGCTGTTGTTTATCACAAATTGCAGTTTGCAGTATGTGAGAAGCTAAAATATTTTTACAGCATGTTTTTAATTTTGCCATCAACATGCCATATAGGCACAATGGAATGGAGATGCTGTTTGTAAACAGCAGGAGTTGAAGGCTGTCATCTGCCTTGAGAATTGGCTCATTTTAACCCAGAAAGAGTAAGAACACAGGATGTTCTGTCCATACCCCAGGAGCATTCTACCTAGGCTAGGATCGGCCACCTCACACCACACCCTGCAGGTCCCCGTTTGATGTCTCGACAGTTACGTGCCTGGACTCTTACTTTGCCTTACTAGTTAGGAATCCATAATTTCTTTACAGTTTGTGTTGGGTGCTTGGACTAATGATTGAGTAGAACAAATCTTTTAAGAATCATGTGATAGCCCCTCCTCCTCAAAATTATGTTTAATACGCAATGAATTATTTTACTCCCTGCTTGCTTTTCTAGATGATACCTTGTTATAGCATAAGATTTCATGGGTGTCTGTGTATTTTGTGTATCACTTTGACTATCCCTGAAGAAAACTCAGTGTCGGATAGCTTTTGTATACTTCATGTTTTGACTTGGTTCTTTGCAAATAACCTTTTTCTTGGTTATGTTAGTATGGCCCATGGAACCATGGTTGTCATGGATGTTAAAAACCGTTTATAGGAAGGATTTGAGGATGTCTCAAAGGCTTTATGTCTCAAAAGGCTTCCATCCCAGCTCTCCCTGTCCTACATAAATTTCTTTTTTTTTTTTTTTTTTTTTTTTTTGAGACGGAGTCTCGCTCTTGTTACCCAGGCTGGAGTGCAATGGCGCGATCTCGGCTCACCGCAACCTCCGCCTCCTGGGTTCAGGCAATTCTCCTGCCTCAGCCTCCTGAGTAGCTGGGATTACAGGCACGCGCCACCGTGCCCAGCTAATTTTTTTGTATTAGTAGAGACGGGGTTTCACAATGTTGACCAGGATGGTCTCGATCTCTTGACCTCGTGATCCACCCGCCTCGGCCTCCCAAAGTGCTGGGATTACAGGCTTGAGCCACCGCGCCCGGCCTAAATTTCTTAATACCAAAGGAGGTGGCATCATTTAATATAAGAAGGTTGTTTCCATTTGTTTTTTATTTATAGAAATTTTGATGATAGTGTAAATATTTTAAATTTGGAAATTTACATAAATACGGTTTCTGTGAGCCTATAGGTAATTAATGCTTCCTACACTTCTATTTTTTTTTTTTTTACAGTGTTTCTTTTGATCGAGTATCAGACATCAACTTTACTCTCAATACAAATGAAAGTGTAAGTATCAACTCTCTGTTGTGAGCGGTGTGGCACATGAGAGGTTGGAAAATGGGTGAGTCCATGTGTGGATGCTGCATGCCGGGACCCCTGTGCTCTAGAGTCCAAATCCTCAATTGGTGTTGCATACTTCACTCACTCCCATGACCTGCCTGGCACCCGTGGGCATGTGATTTTGCAGCCCTAGTTTATGACATGATGAGGCTAATAAAACCAGGGTCACTTATGATTGTAGTGTAGACACTTGACTTCAAAGAGAAGGCTGCAGTTTGACACCACCCACTGCCTTTGACTCCTTTGTATTGCCAGGAGAGAAATGTGGACTGGGTCAGGGCAAGCCTCTCATTACTGTGGAAACACCAGGGCGTTTCTGTGGAAACACCAGAACAGTCATGTCATCTGAATGGGCACAGTTTTGATTTTATGTTGACTAGCATGAGAGACCACTGGCTTATTTGCTGATGGAGTAAGGTAGGAACTACTGATTTGAGCCATTGAAGGTCATCACTGTTCAGCTGGACTAGTAAAAGCAGATGAGTTGCTTTTCCTGCTAGGACAGACCTGGGACTGCATCCGCAGGACAGGGGAGGCTCCTGGGGTTGCAGTGAAGCTTTGATGAGATGAAAGGGGATATGGTCTGTGCTGCTTTTTGCTAGTTTTGAACTGAGTCTTTTTTTAGGGGAATTCTTGTAATGGACACAGAAATGACATTAGGTGTTTATATTTTATTTTGGTATATGTGATAGGAATCATTTTGTAAAGCAGTGAAAAAATGCAATTTACATTGGTGATATTTGGGAGAAGATAACCTGATTTTAAATTTGTTTTGTTGTTTTTTTCTCTCATTTTTATTTAGGGAAATATTGCCTTGTTTGAAGCATGTTGTAAGGAAAGAATACAACAGTTTGATGATGGTGGCTCTGATGAGGAAGATATATGGGAGGAAAAGCACATTGCATTCACACCAGAATCCCAGAGGCGATCCAGGTGAAAGATAGTTGGTTATAGTTGTAATTATAGCCAACCTATAAAGAAAATTATTATCATGAGACATACATTGTATCCTTTTACTTCTGACCATGACAGAAGCACTAGTTTCTGGGTTAAAGCTTCTGTCATGGTCAGAAATGCCCTTGGTGTGGGAGTTGGTGCTTCCAGTGTGACAGTGATCTGCTTGCAAATGCTGCAGGTGTTTAGACACAGTTCATGACGTGCTGTGACCCAGTGTCTTCCGCAGGGAAATGTTGCAGACAAGCACAGACACGTAGTGCCTTTTCCTAAATAAATGTTCCCTTGCCAGCAATTACAGCAGCAGTTGAGTTATATGTTGTTTCTTGTAAAAGATGGGAGATTTCCCAAAAGAAGGGGAAATTGTTTCTAAAAGTTAAATCTGTTTGAAGAAGGTAGGGCCATGTCAGTTGATACATCTGGGTCAATCCAGTCCTTTTGTTTTTTGATCACCCTTATTAAAGGAACCTAAACAAATGATGCTTCTGTACACAGACAGTTACTGTTAAATGAGTATTCCTTATCAGAATCTTCGTATTTAAGAGAGGAATATTTGAACAGCAGCTCAACTTTCATTTTTATTTGATTTATTGTTATTCATTTTATTCATTTACTTACAATAAGTAATGTTTTCACATGGCATAAAATTAAAAGGGAATCAGAGAGCATGCAATGAGAAGTAAACTCTCTCATCCTTCTCCCAGCTGTTCAGTCCTCTTGCCAGGGAATCCCTCAGCAGCACCTCTTGCTGCCAGTTACATCACCTCTTGTAGGAATGCTTGTTGCCACAGGTTAGAGCAGACTTAGCAGTGGCTTGAGCAAGTGAAGCTGCATTTGTCTCAACAGTCTAGAGCTGATAAGGGAGTTGAATGAGGCTGTTAGACCTGGCATCTTTCATTTATTCCTGCTCTTGTCCTGTGCCTGTTGATTTATCTCCTACAATCACAAGATAGCTGCTGTAGCTTCAGAGCCAGACAGCAAAAGAAAAATACCTTCATGGCATTTTTTGTTTGCCATCATTTACTGAGATTTTGGTTCTTACGTTGAATGGATTCACTAAGTAGCCCTTACCCACAGCATAACTAATATGTGTGAGGGCAGTGATACAGTATATCCTCACAGAGCACCATGTGTGGAAGGTACAGAGAATTCAGTGTGTCAGGGAAGACTGTGTCCTGGGGGAGATGGCACCTGATACCCAGAGGGAACACTGATGACAGGAGGCAGCTTTTTATTGTTTAACCACTCTAGAGGAATACTTGGCATTTGGTAAACTGCCTTTTTTTAAATTGTACAATGTGGAAATTTCAACCTGTGCATACATCCATGAAACCATCATCCCAATCAACATCATAAACTTACCCATCACCCCAAAAGTCTTCTCATGCTCTTTTGTCATACCTTCCTCCTTCCTGTCCCCCCAACCATCTGATTTCTATTTCCATTAGTTTGCATTTTCTAGAGTTTTATATAAATGAAATCAATCCATTGTACTTTTTTTTGTCTCTACCTTCTTTCACTCAGCATAATTAATATGAGAGCCATCCATGTTGTCTAATGTATTAATAGTCCATTTCTATTTTTTTGGCAGGGGGGTACTAGGTAGTATTCCATTAAGAGGATATACTACAATTTTCCTATTGGTGGATATACTATTATTTTCCTATTGATGGATATTTTGGTTGTTTCTGGTTTGAGGCTATAATGTCACTTGAAGATAGACTATGATGATGTTAAAGGTGTATACTGTAAACCCTAAAGAAGTCACAAAACAAAGAGTTTTTAGTCAAAGGAAATAATATCAAATCATAAAATCCAAAAGAAAGCAGCAAAAGAACAAAGGGCAGCCTGGACAAACTACTGAGCATCAGGATGATAGAGTTAGTCCTAAACAGCCATGTGAAACAAACAGTGCAGATACCTCATGTAAAAGACACATTGGCTGAGGACAGTGTCTCACACCTACAATCGCAGCACATTGAGCGTCCGAGGCAGGTGGGTTGCTTGAGCCCAGGAGTTTGAGACCAGCCTAGGCAACATGGTAAAACCCCATCTCTACAAAAAATACAAAAATTAGCTGGACATGGTGGTGTGTGCCTGCTGTGAGGCGAAGCAGGAGGATTGCTGGGAAGTCAAGGCTACAGTGAGCCATGATCGAGCCACTACACTCCTGCCTGGATGAGAGAGCGAGACCCTGCATTAAAAAAAAGAGAAAAGATGGTCACATTGGATAAAAAAACGAGTCCTTAATTACATGCTGCCTATGGGAAACAATTTAAATACAAAGAAAACAAGTACTGCATAAAAACACTAGAAGGATAAAGATATGTCAACACTAAGAAAAAAAAAGCCAGGTGGTCTGTATTCTTTTTTTTTTTGAAACGGAGTTTCTCTCTTGTTACCCAGGCCGGAGTGCAGTGGCGCAATCTCGGCTCACTGCAACCTCCGCCTCCTGGGTTCAAACAATTCTCCTGCCTCAGCCTCCTGAGTAGCTGGGACTACAGGCGTGCACCACCATGCCCAGCTAATTTTTTTGTATTTTTAGTAGAGACGGGGTTTCACCATATTGACCAGAATGGTCTCCATCTCTTGACCTCGTGATCCACCCACCTCAGCCTCCCAAAGCGCTGGGATTATAGGCATGAGCCACCACACCTGGCCCAGGTGGTCTGTATTAATCTCCAAGTAGATTTCAAAGGAAAGGGATAAAGAAAGTGATATGATGATAAAGGGGTCAATTCATTCAGAGGACATAGCAGTTTTAAATGTCTGCACAACCTAACAGAGCCTCGGGATACACAGAGGAAAACTGGTAGAACTGCAAAGAGAAGTAGACCAGTCCACAGTTATAGCAGATACTTTAACACCCACCCCTCTCTCAGTAATGGATGAAACGGTAGGTAGAAATCAGTAAGGTTATGGAACACTTGAACAACACTAGCAACTAGCCCGTTCTGCTTGCACAATTATAAAGAACTCTACCCAACAGTTACAGAATATAGTATATTCAAGTGTGTGAAATATTTACTAAGATAGACCAGAAAGCAAGTCTTAGATTTCAAAGGGTTCAAGTCATTTTCTGACCAAAATGGAATTAAATTAGTAGTCAGTAACATAAAGACTATTGGTACATCCTCCAGTTTTATTTATTTATTTAATTTTATTATTTTTATTTTTGAGACGGAGTCTTGCTCTGGAGTGCAGTGGTGCAATCTTGGCTCACTGCAACCTCCACCTACTAGGTTCAAGTGATTCTCCTCCCTCGGCATCCCGAGTAGCTGAGATTACAGGCGCCCGCCACCAGACCTGGCTAATTTTTGTATATTTAGTAGAGACAGGGTTTTGCCATGTTGGCCAGGCTGGTCTTGAACTCCTGACCTCAGGTAATCTGCTTGCCTTGGCCTCCCAGAGTGTTGAGATTACAGGCATGAGCCACTGCACCCAGCCATAAAAGAATAATTATAGTAACCTGAATGTCATCAGAATTTAAAATTTTCACTCTTCAAATGACGTTTTTATGAGAATGAAATGACAAACCACACACTGGGAGAAAAATTTGCAAATGACATATTAGGTGAAAGACTGGCGTGTAGAGTTAATAAATCTCTTTACTCAGTTAAGAAAAAGATAATCCAGTTTTTTGAAAAGCACAGAAGTGTGAAAAGACACTTAAGAAGATATGGGATGGCAAATAAACATTTAAAAAGATTCTCAACCTTCTCGGTCATTAGGAAAGTACAAATGAACACCACAGTGAAATGAACACATATACCCCTGCAAGAAGGCAGTTCTTAGATTGTGGCCTCCACTTTAAGCAGAGCCCACATGCTCCTGCGGTGGAGGTTTAGTGTGAGGTTGGGCAGCACGCACACAAAGCTGTCTTCCTGGGCCTCCTAACCACGTGGTGCTCGGACTCGTGATCCTGCTGAAGCACCACAGGATCTTTCGTTGCTGGATGACTTAGAATTTTCTGGATTTAGCTGGTGGCTGATAAGCAGCATTAAATACTTTGGTCTTTTTCCCCCCTTAGCTCGGGGAGTACAGACAGTGAGGAAAGTACAGACTCTGAAGAAGAAGATGGAGCAAAGCAAGACTTGTTTGAATCCAGTAGTGCCAACACAGAAGATAAAATGGAGGTGGACCTTAGTGAACGTAAGTGGGTTCATTCTTCAGATCAGCTGCCCTGCATTGGAATTAGGTATTGTGAACAATTGGCAAAGGAGCAGTTCACAGCATCTGAGGTGATTTCTGAGGGAATGGTTGAGTTGAAGCCGGTTGTCAAGTGAGTTCTTCTTGGAGGTTTAAGTTTCAAAGACAGCCTCAGGGAAGGAGCGCGGAATGCATTTGCTGATAAGGTACCTCCTCTTCCTGGTGGGAAATGAATGGCAGGTGTGTGGGTCTGGCTGGAGGACAGAGCCTGCTGCTAGGTCAGTCTCCTGGCTGTGGAGCCCATGTGCTGTTGCAGAAGGAAAAGACCCCACCTTGGTGGGAAGAGGAGCACATGGTTGTGTCATGTAGCATCGTGATTGGAATCAGCCAGGGGAAGCAGCCGTAGCTTAACCAGCGTTTCAGTATGTTCTTCGTAGTTTATTTCAGAAGCTCACATCCCTGAAACTTGTCCAGCTGAGTGCTTACTTGTGCCCTGCCCTGTGCTAGGAAGACTAGAGTTTTAGCTGGTTTTTAAAAAATGCTTTTAAAACTTTTAAAGGTTTAGGAAGCAGATGTCCATTTGAAGGAGCCGTGTGGGCTGATAGCAAGGCTTGCCCCAAGCCTGGCCAGGCTCCGATTGCCCCACAAGGCCTTTTTTGTGTTACGTCCCAGAGGCTTAAGCTCAGCTGAGGTGGACCTTGTGGTGACTTCAGAGCTAGATGGGACATGAGCAGTCATCCAGCAAACTGCCACAGGTTGCACATAAGGAAACTGGAGATGGAAGAAGAAAAGAGATCTTATCTCTGCTGCCCCTTTTCCAGCCCACCCTCCTCAGGAGGAGGAAGTAGACTTTTCTCTCTGTAATTCAGTTTAAATCAGCATGCCTTCTTTAAGTTCCTCCTGTATGCCGGGTACTAGGCTTGTAACTGCGAATGGGCCACAGAATCTGCCTCCAGGAGCTTGGAGTCTGCTGGGGAAAACAGATAGGCAGTACATGGGGCTGGGGACAGGATGCTAGAAGAGGGGAGCCTTCCACTAGGTGTCTTTGTAGAGGCAAGCAGGTGTGAGGCTGAAGGACAAGTAGGGATTTGCCCATGTGAGAGAGAAAACAATTCATCAGAAGGCCCAGAATGCACTGTTTTGCGTGGCTCGGGAATGAGGTGGCGGGAGCTAAGGCCAGAGGCCAGATCAAGAGTTGTATTCTGAAGGTTGTAGGAAGCCTATGAGGATTTGACTAAGAAGATCATTATTGGGTCTGTTTCAAGACATCACTCATGGCAACAGTGTTAAAAATGGGATGAGAAAACACACGGCAGAGACAGGAGAACCATGAAGTCATTTAACTGTTAAACAGAAGAGTATAATGAGAACTGTGAGATGGGCTCCAGGCAGCAGGGAGTCGTGAGGCGGAGGCAGGGCACATGCCCTGATCTCTTGGCTCTGGAATCTGTAGGGTTTTTTTTCTTTTTAAATGTACAGTTTGATGCTGGGTGCAGTGGCTCACGCCTGTAATCCCAGCACTTTAGGGAGGCTGAGACAGGTGGATCACTTGAAGCCAGGTGTTCCAGACCAGCCTGGCCAATATGGTGAAACCTTGTCTCTACTAAAAATTAAAAAAAAAAAAAAAAATTAGCACACGCCTGTAGCCTCAGCTACTCGGGAGGCTGAGGCAGGAGAATTGCTTGAACCCAGGAGGCGGAGGTTGCAGTGAGCCGAGATTGCACCACTGCACTCCAGCCTGGGCAACAGAGTGAGACTCCATCTGGGGGAAAAAAAAGTCCAGTTGAGCGTTATATTCCCACTGTAGTGTAACAGACCTCTAGAACTTTTTCATCCCCAACTGAAACTCTGTACCCATTAAACAGTTCCCCATTTCCACTTCCCCAGTCCTAGCAGCCTCCATTCTACTCTGTTTCTATGGGGTTGACTAGTCTAGGGATCTCATATAAATGGAATCATACAGTATTTGTCTTTGTGATTGACTTGTTTCACTTAGTGTAATGTCTTCAGAGTTCACCCCTGCTGTGGTATATACAGGATTTCCTTCTGTTTTAAGGCTGAATGACATTCTGGAATCTTTGATTCTTTTAGGGACTGGGTATGGTTAAGTGACACAGAGGGAGACACACACTGGCTGGACTGTGAGCCTGGGTGTGGGGATAAGGAGCCGGGGACACGAGCGCCCTGGATGATGTGTGTTTACCTAGCTCCCAGAGTTCAGTGTAGCAGGAAACAGGCCTCCTGCTTCTCTGCTTCTTGGAAAAAGCTGCTTTTACATCATCAGATCTCTGGAGGCACAAGTGGGTAGAGTTGGGGATGATTCTCTGTCAGGGCTACAGGGCTACCTCAGAGAGCCTTTGCCACTTCACCAGTCTCTTTAGCTTCTTTCGGAGGTCCCCTCCTCTCTCCTCCCCTCCCCTCCCCTCTCCTCTCCTCCCTCCGCCCCTTTTTTGAGACGGATTCTAGCTCTGTCGCCAGGCTGGAGTGCAGTGGCGTGATCTCGGCTCACTGCAACTTCTGCCTCCTGGGTTCAAGTGATTCCCCTGTCTCAGCCTCCCAAGTAGCTGGGACTACAAGCAGGTGCCACCATGCCTGGCTAATTTTTTGTATTTTAGTAGAGACAGGGTTTCACCATGTTGGCCAGGATGGTTCAATCTCCTGACCTCGTGATCTGTCCTCCTCGGCCTCCCAAAGTGCTGGGATTACGGGTGTGAACCACTGCACCCAGCCCAGGTGAGATTTTCAAACATTCAAGCATTTACTCCTTCTCGGTGTCAGTGGAGCCCTGCGACACACACAGGTAGGTGGGCAAGAAGCATGGAGTGCACCCTAATTAAATGCCTGCTCTGTGCAGGCCCTCCTTTGATGTTTGCTGAGTGGATAGTTGTTATGAAATCGAACAGATGAAGTCAAATACCTTGCTCAAAGTCACAGTCAAGTCTGTCTTTAAAATCAGAACATTTCTATTCTGCACAGGTACTTCTTAGTCACTTGTATCTGGCGATAAGCCCTTAAATAGCTTATACCAGGTTGCCTAGCATTCCTTCTTGCAACCCAGAGATTCCAAAGACGATAATATCCCTGATGGAATGCAGTGGTTCCCACATCCGGCTTGTCCCCAGCAAGGAATTGAAGATTCAGCACTCTGTGAAGGAAAAGCATGGTGTGCAGTTAGAGCAGAATCACAGAGATTTGACTTCATCAGAAGGGACACATGTCTGAGGAGGTGACATTTAAAGAGAGACCCACAGATTAGATCCAAACTTGGCCAGTAGGCAGCATGGTAAGAAGAGCCCCACAGATTTCAAGTGCGCCCAAGGAAGTCCTGCCGTTCCAGCCCCTGAGGCCAGACCTGAGTCTGCAGGACTTGGGAGGCCCAATCACAGTGTACTGTAGGGAGCCTGTGGAACGTGCGAAGTGAGCCACCTGGAAGCATTAGGTTGTTCCTAGGTTATTGGAGTTGAATAACCAATGTATTCTTTTTTTAGAAAAATAATGTTTTTACTTTCAAATAATTTAGATTTATAGAAATGTTGCCAAGATAGTAAATTCCCATATATGCTTCACTTAGCTTCCCCCAGTATGAATATAGCCGTGGTACATTTGTCAAAACTAAGAAATTAACATTAATCCCTCTTTGTGTATGTAGCTTTGAATCTCTGTGTGATATTTCTTTTGGAATGGTTGTTGGAAATGGGCGGTTTGAAAATACTGGGGCGTTGATAGAGTGCCCTCCAGGTGACTGTGCTCTGTCTGCTCCTGCTCTTCTTCTTCTACAGCTCTGGTCTCTTTTGTCATTGCTGATGTGTTTTTGAAAAATACCTGTGGTAATGAAACGACTGAAGTGTTTTTCAAATAAAGTTTCTGCCCTCTTTTTAGCACCCAACTGGTCAGCTAACTTTGATGTCCCAATGGAGACAACTCATGGTGCTCCGTTGGACTCTGTGGGCTCTGACGTCTGGAGCACAGAGGAGCCGATGCCAACTAAAGAGACAGGCTGGGCTTCTTTTTCAGAGTTCACGTCTTCCCTGAGGTGAGCGAACTTGTGCTGTCTCTACACCCTTCCACGGGGAACCTGGGAATGGTCAGGTGTTTGCTATTAATGTGTGTTCTTCACCTTAACTTACTTGCAAGTTGAATATACGGTCCTGAGGAAGATTAACCATCAGCAAGGTGGGGGATATTGACACAGCTGTGTGTTGTAAGAAAAACACCATCTTCCTTTCCTTTCCTCCTGGATTAATTGGAATTGGGAGTCGTTCTTGAACAAAGTAGCTTGGGAGGATGTGGTCCGGGAGTTAGCAGGATGCAGGAGAAGAGGGCAGCTCCGTGGGCTTTTCTGGCTTCGCAGAGCTGTCAGGACAGAATTGAGGAGAACACAAGTGAGGTGAAGCCAGGAAATCCTCGGGCACAGCACCTCTGTGTGGGGTGTGGCAGGAAACTGCAGTATGTACCTTGAACTCAGTAGGTAATGTGAACTTATATTTCATATGAACTTATATTTCACTTGCAGCTAGTCCAGTGCCATCAGCCAAGGGCTCACAATCATTGGTGACTCGGAAGATAGGAAGACAAACTGTTTTGGGCTGACAGTTACTGTCTTAGACACACCAAAGGATAGGCTGAAACCAGTGTTGCAAAGTAACCGTAATAGCATTAAGTTACTACTCAGAGGTACAAGTGAGATTTGTGAAAAATGTCTCTAAAACATTGAGTTGTTTCATCTACCCCACTTTTCAGTACAGGACATACATTTCTACCTCCTCCTCTTTTTGTTCTGTTTATAACTCAAGAATAAGAGCCTTTGGTTACTTGAGGGTGTGATTGAAGCAGCTTCTTTCTCTTTACCCTCTGTGAGTACCTATCTGGGTTTGTTGAGGGCTGTTGCAACATGGGAGTGGGGGATAAAAGAAGTATAATTATCTCCCTTGCCCCCACCCCTTGCTGCTGAGGCATTTGGTGTTTTTTTACTATGTTTCCACAATTCCAACAACAAATATCATTAAGGAAGCCAGTCTCAGGCAGTGTGGCTCAAGATAAATCAAGGTTTTTGTAAAACCAGTCAGCCTGGTAAATACAGTTGCTCTTGTACAGTGTATATCTTTGCTGTCTAAGCTCTGAGAGCCTCCCTGTGATGATGGTGGGATGAGAGCTTGGGACATGATGAGCCTGTCTGGAATGCTCTGCGAAGTCCCTGTCTTACTCCCTGCTGATTTAGCAGAACATTTGCCTGCCCACACTCATCTGCTCCTTTAAGCAGCTTCTGGCACTTAGATCCATGTGTCATTGGAGTCTGTAACCCAGTAACTCTTACACCGATGCTAATGTCTCCCAACAGAACTTGTAAAGGCTTATTGTGAATCGTGGGGTAACTGAGGGCCATTCCCTGCTGCTAACATCTGAATTTTCTCTTTTTTGAAAGCACAAAAGATTCTTTAAGGAGTAATTCTCCAGTGGAAATGGAAACCAGCACTGAACCCATGGACCCTCTGACTCCCAGTGCGGCTGCCCTGGCAGTGCAGCCAGAAGGTGCGTGCAGAGAGGCCTGGGCACACGGTAGGGCCATGTGGCTGCTTTGTCAAACTAGACTTGACTCTCAAGCTCAGGGGCTAGTGGAGCCAGGGTAGTGAGATGGTGTCTGATGTCCACAGGGCAGCTGATGAAAGAAATCGTGCCTGCCCTTCTAGAACCACAGCATGCTGACTCTGGAAGGAGTAAGGGCTCTAAGTCACCAGGCATGCGGCGTGCAGATAGGAGACTGAGGCCTAGAAGGAAGAATGCCTGAGCCCATAGCACCCAGGGTGAATAAAACTGGAATTAGACATGTGCAGCCAAACCTGTGTGTAGTTATCCCTTGGAGTTTGCTTTGCTCAAGCACGAGGGTGTATCTGGGTTTGTTTAGAGCTATGAGGCTATTTATTTTCACTTTACCATTATTAGCATTGAATAGTCCTGGGATTGAATAGTCCTGGGAATCTCTAAAGTTCCAGCGAGTTTTCCTGTTACTCCACCTAGTCACATGTGTTCCTTGCACTGGCCCTGAACTGTTTTCACCTTGATGGACAGAGCTTTGGGAGGAGGGGGATGCTAGCAAAGGGAGTGTGATGGGAACTGAAAGGATGTGGAGGACACGAATCATGAGGTGGTAGCAGGAGTGAGTTCTTATAAAAGAAATGAGATGTAGGTAGAGGGTCTAAGAACCCTCCTTCCCAGGGGCAAGGGAGGAATAAAACCAGTAACTAATACCAGTTTCATCCTTCTCCTGAACATTTGTTACAGATTCCCACATTTTATTCCTCAGTGGTTCTGTGAGTGGGTGCACTGATCCCGTTTTCTGCATAAGGAGACTCAGGTTACAGCTAAGGTTCCTCGTCCAAGTAGTCACAGCTAGGAAGTGGCGATGTCGATGTTTGAATCCAGGAAGCCTCACCTCAGCCAGGGGCTTCCTATTAGATAACAAAGAAATGATCCATCAGCAACACCACAAGAAAGTCATTTTAAAAACAAAGAAAAGTAAATAGAGCCCAGCTGAGGAAAATGAGTGAGGGTGGAATGTATAGCTGCCTGCTCTGCCCCAGACTGGAACAGTTAGGAGCACACGTGTCTACTGGGAGAAGCTGAGTGTGGAGGTGGACGCTAAGCTGGGAGGGATATAAGGGACTCGCTAGTCTCTAGTAAAGAAAACCCATGAAACTCCTCTTCACTGGGCATCTTGAAGAAGCCTGTACCCATCAAGAATGTGGCCCAGGCAACGGCCAGCAAACGCCATCTCACTGTTTTCTACAAGCAGTAGATGTCACGTTGGGTAGATGGGTTTGTACAGTAGCGGGTGCCAGTTCCTTTTCAGGCTTGCTGTGTGTGACTGTCAGCTGTTTCCTTTTCAGTGCCAGGCAGTGTGGCCATGGAAGCCAGCTCCGACGGAGAGGACGATGCAGAGAGTACAGACAAGGTAACTGAGACAGTGATGAATGGCGGCATGAAGGAAACGCTCAGCCTCACTGTAGATGCCAAGACAGAGACTGCGGTCTTCAAAAGGTAACCAGGGGTGAGATCCTGCTGGCAGCTTCAGGTTGTTGGGAGGATGGTAGGGGAGAAACCTCAAACATTAAAATTTTTTATTTGATCCAAACGAATGTTCAGATATTAGGTTGATGGCTTTCTAGTGTCTCCATTAAACACAGTAAATTTAATGAAGAGATGGAGAGTTTAGGCCCCTAAGTGCCTTTTCCCCCATATATGTGTGTTCAGAAAGACTGTATTTTAGTCTAGCAGTTTGACAGAACTATGAAAGTCGATAAATCTTTAATCATAGTAGAAATTGGCTTGTGTAGCCGCTACAGATCATGACCCATGAGAACCAGTTTCAGTAACATACAGATGATTGTCTCTGGACATAATGCAGTCATGAAAATTCAATAGCAAAATGATAGCTTTAAAAAAAAAGTGAGATTTGGAAATTAACCTCACTTGTAAACTCAAAAAAGGAATTGTAATGGAAATTAAAAACCAAAAACTGAGAGAATAATGGGAAAAACATTTATCAAAACTTAAGGACTGCAGCTAAGCCTGTGTTTAGAGCTTTAGTCCTCATTCCTACAGAGACCGTTTCAGCCGTTACAGGAAGGAATGCTTCCCAGCTTTCTGTGAGGCCACTACAAAACAAGGAGCGAAAGAAGACTGATTGTAGGCTGATTTCATACATGAGCATTTATTCCCAAAAAAATTTTTTTTTTTGAGACAGAGTCTCACTCTGTCACCAGGCTGGAGTTCAGTGGCGCGATCTCGGCTCACTGCAGTCTCCGCCTCCTGGGTTCAAGCAATTTTCCTGCCTCAGCCTCATGAGTAGCTGGGACTACAGGCGCCAACCACCACGCCCAGCTAATTTTTGTATTTTTAGTAGAGACGGGGTTTCACCGTGTTGGCCAGGATGGTCTCAATCTCCTGACCTCGTGATCCACCTGCTTCAGCCTCCTAAAGTGCTGGGATTACAGGCGTGAGCCACCGCCTTCTCAAAACTCTTAAATTAAAAGCTAACAAACCAAATGTAGCAAAGTATTTTTAAGTCATGATTAAGGATATGTGCACCAATGTGACACAATGTAAACACCAATGTGTACATGGTAAAAATTATTGAAAGTAATTGACAGACAAAAGGAGAAAAGCATTTAAATAAAAAGTAAAGCTGTTTATGGTTTTCTTTGCAGCCTAGGAATAGAAAGTATGTAGGTGAAACTGGTAAGTATCTCTAGAAACTAGAGTAGACTTTATTCTTCACAGTGAGGCATTACAAGTATTTCCTTTAAAGACAAGAACCAGAAAGTAGGGTCAGCTGTTGCTGCTTGTCTTCAGCACTGTGCTGGTGGCCTTAGCAAATGCAGCATACCAAAAAAAAAAACCACACACACACACGCGCGCGTGCAGTTTGTAGATAAGGATTAATAGAAAACTTTAGCAGGTTTACTGGAGACATACAGAAATCACTTGCATCCTATAAACTAATAAAAGATATTCCATATACACCTGTTTGTTTTTAATAAAAATGTGAAACCTTATCCATAACTAGGAATATGACCTTTATGGGAAAATAATTTAAAGCCTCATTGAATATATCAAAGACCTAAATATACAAACCAAGATTTGCCATGTTTGTTAATGTAAAAAAGATTTAATTTCTTTTTTACATACAGCATTTCTGAACAAGTTAGTCTATGAAAGTAGTGAAATTCTCATCAAAATCCCAATAGAGATTTTCATGGAAATTGAGAAACTGAGTGTAATAGTCATAAAGAAGACCAAAGAGAGCCAGGAATAGCCAAAAATATTTTAAAGAAAAAAGTAGAGGTTTTTATCGTATTAGATAACAGGACTTAGTAAAGCTGTCCAAGTGTGGTGTCCTGTAATCCCAGCACTTTGGGAGGATTTGGTGGGCAGATCAGTTGAGCCCAGGACTTCGAGACCAGCCTAGGCAACATGGCAAAACCCTGTCTCCAGAAAAAATACAAAAATTAGCTGATTGTGGTACATGCCTGTTGTCCCAGCTACTTGAGGGGGCTGAGGTTGAGGCTGCAGTGAGCCGTGTTCCCACTCCAGCGTGGGCGACAAAATGAGACCCTGTCTCGATGTCTCAAAAAAAAAGTACTGAGCTGCAGAGATGGTGTGGCTTTGCCAAAGAATTATACACAGAAACCCCCTACTACATGAACTTGATACGTTAGAATGCCATTATAATTCAGTGAGGAAAGAATGGACTAGTAGTGATTATCCACTTAGTAGAAAAATAAAATTAGATATTTTGTCTCAACATAAATATGAAAAGTATGAACTATACAGCTTTTAGAAGACCACAAAAGAGAATATCTTTACGGTTTGGGAGTAGGCATTTTTTAACCATAAAAAGCCAAACCATAAAGGAAAATATTGGTAAATTTGACTTTAATTTTTAATATCCAGAAGACATAAAATGAAAAGACAAATCACAACCAGTAAAGAACCAGTAGCCAGGATACTAGAAAGAACCTAATATCAGTAAGAGATAATCCAGTTTTTTAAATGGGCGAACGATGCAAACAAGCACTGTCTGTGGAGGAAAACAAGGAGTAAACCAAATCCAGAGGAAATGGGCTTGTCAGTCACAGTAGTGAGTAAATGCTGTGTCATGCTCGTCAGTTTACTAATTCCTGTCTTAAGTTGTTAGAGAAAATAGAAAAAGTACAAAACCTGCCTGGCTCATTTTATGAGGGCAGTAAATCTTAATTCCAAAACCAGATAACTACAGAAAATGACCAGCTCTGTCACTTACAGGTTACTGAATGAAAAAATCCTGTGTAAGGTAATTGCTGACTGGATCCAACAGTGTATTAAAAGTAATTTATATTGATTAGTTAGGGTTTATCCTGGAAGGCAAGGGTGGCTCAAGGTCAGAGAAATCTCTCAGTTTATAATCATATATGGTATTAGACTGAAAGTCATTTGATTTTTTTTTTTTCTAAGATTCCATAGCTATGTATGATTAAAACTCTGAGCAAACCAGTAACAGAAGTGGATTTCTTCTTCCTTCTTCTTCCTCCTCCTCCTCCTTCTTTCTCCTTTCTCCGAGATGAGTGCAGTGGTGTGATCTCAGCTCACTGCAATCTCTGCCTCCTGGTCTCAAGCCATCTTCCCACCTCAGTCTCCCAAGTACCTGGGACTGGGACTACAGGGACACACCACCACACCAAGCAAATTTTTGTAGGTTTTTTTTTTTTTTTTTTTTTTTTGTAGTGAGGGGATTTCACCGTATTGCCCAGGCTGGTCTCGAGCTCCTGAGCCCAGGCGATCTACCTGCCTCTATCTCCCAAAGTGCCAGGATTACAGACATGCGCCCAGCCAGGAATTTCTTTAACTCAGTATAAGTTAAATACCAAAGTGCTACAGCAACAGTTAAACTTAATGAGGAAATATTAGATACATGCACTTTAAGATGAAGACCAAATAAGGATGTCCATTTTCATTGCCAATACTAGGCCGTCCTGGAAAGAAAAGGATATAGAGGTTTAGGTAAAGATCAGGAGGACGTGATAAAACCATTGTTCTTTGCAGGTAGTAATGATTAGCTGCAACCAAGTCAGTAGCAAACTTGTAACTAGTAAGAATTCAGTAAAACTACTGAGTAAGAAATCAGTTTTAAAAATCGGTAGTTGTTTTCTCTACTAGTAAGCAACCACAACTTATAATAAAAAGCAAAGTATTCCAAAATACATCAAAATATAAATTATTCAGGAATGATCTTAACCAAAGTCTCTCTAGAGAAAACCTGAAGAAATCTGGACAAGTGGAGACCATGGCATAGCTTAGTGCTGCAAAGACATCTGCCATCATGAAATTAGTGTGTAACACAGTCTCAATCCAAATTTCAGTTGGATTTTTAGAAGGAACTTAATACTCTTAAAATTTATATGGAAAAATAAAGCTTCCCAAATGGCTTAGAGATAATCAAAAGAGAAGACTGAAAAAGAGACTTGCCCTTCCAGATACTGAGTCGTGCTGCAAAGCCAGTGATTGGAACAGTTTGGCTATTAGTGTCCAAACAGGTAAACAGGTACAGGTGTCAGTGTGATGGAATAGAGGGATTAATAATGGGGAGGGGAGAGGAAGAGCTGGCTCACCAAAGGGAAAAGTTAGAGATCCTCCCTAACCTACATCCTAAAACAACTCCAGCTGGATTAAAAGAAACACATGTGTGGTGCTTTCTGTGCGCCAGGCCCTGTTCTCTACGCAATTCATGTGTGGTAACTCTTGGGTTGTTCTTAGGAGCCCCGTAACATAGGTACTAGGATTATTATCCCTGCTTTCCAGGTAAGGAAACTGAGGCACTAGAATAACGAGATGTGGCCAGAGGCTGGAGTCTCATGATGGTTAATAGAAGAAATAGAGAATGTCTTTTTAACCTATGGGCAGAAAGGGACTCTGTCTGTCTGTCCGTCTGTGTGTCCTGTCTGTCTGGCATCTATCTCATCTATCTGGCATCTCTCTGTCAATCTTATCTATCATCTGTCAGTCTGTATCTAATCCAGGTTTTTTGTTGTTGTTGTTTTGTGCGTGTGCGTGTGTTTTTTTGTTTTTGTTTTTGTTTTTTTTTTTTGCAGTGAGTACAATCTCAGCCCACTGCAACCTCTGCCTCCCAGGCCCAAGCAATTCTCGTACCTCAGCCACGCAGGTAGCTGGGATTACAGGTGTGTACCGCCACACCCAGCTAACTTTTGTATAGGTTTTTCTTTTCTTTCTTTCTTTTTTTTTTTAAGATGAGGTCTCTCTCTGTCACCTAGGCTGGAATGCAATGGTGCAATCAGCTCACTGTAATCTCCAACTCCTGAGCTCAAGCAGTCCTCCCGCCTCAGCCTCCCAAATAGCTGGGACTACAGGTGTGTGCTACCACTCCTGGCTTAATTTTTTGTTTATTTTTTTTTATTTTTGTGACCCAGGCTGGTCTTAAACTCCTGCAAGTGAGCCTCCTGCCTTAGCAGGACTTCTTTAGAAAAACAAAATGAAACAAAGCAAAAAAAAAAAAACAAGTCTTCAAAAACAAACTATAATGCAAAGAGTTGAGTTAGATTATATTAAAGTTAAGAATTTCTGGTTGATAAAGTACTACAGACAAAATTAAGAGGCTAATAGCAAACTGAAAAAACATCTGTATATCTAAATCAACAAGAGACTGACTTTAAATATTCAAGGACTTCCTATAAACTAGTAAGAAGAAGAAAACCCAAATCAGAAAATTGGCAAAAGGTAAGGGTTTATAGACAAGGAAACCTTAAAAGCTTAAAAAAAAAAATGCTCGAAACGCATCAGAGAATTTCAGATAACAATATAGCACCTGATACTCCTCTTATGCTGGCAGCAGTTAGAGGTGCGTGATGCTGAGTGTGGTGGGTGGCAGCGTGCAGGGCTGCTGGTGAGGAATACAGACCGGGGCAGTCATTCTCGGTAGTAGCGTTGGGACTCTTTGTAGATAGAAAAATGGCCTGCAGATTTCCACTCCTGGGTGTCAAGCCCTGAGAAATGCCCAGACAGGTCTGCCAGGGGCCATGGACAGTGACGGTCATTACAGCGCTGTGCATGGAGGTGGAGGGCAGCTTTGGTGGGAGAAGCCATGCAGAGTGGTAGGCGCACGCCACAGGTGCTGTGCCACAGTGAGCGGGGATGGTGAGTCTCCCTGACTTGTTGAGTTAAAGAGGCAGATACAATGAGATGTAGGGTTGAATCCCAGTTAGTGACTCAGCATACACATATATTATTACTATATGTTTTAAAAGAGTTAGAATTATAAACACATTAGAATAGTTGCTTTGAAGGGAAGAGAATGGAGAATGAGGGTAAAGAAGAGTAAATTTACAGAGAAGTAAGGAACTAGGTAATTCAGATGATCACTAAATCATAAGATTTTAGCTCATTTTCCTACTTATAAATTGCTTGGAACTATCTGGAAACTACCCAAGAAAGCGTCCGAATAGGAGGTTTTTCATAAGCAAAATCCAGGACAGAATTTCAGTTCTGAGTGATGGACCTTTACACGGGAACCTCTAACTGACCTTTCACTCTTATTAGTGCCATTTTGATTGTGTAAAAAGGGGAATCCCAGACTGAATAGTTAGAGTCTAAATTTCCAGCCCACTGAGCTGAGGAAAGTGTCTCCTGTGTCTTTCTCCACCAAGAACTAAGGGGGAAAGTACAATCCTTCTGGGTCTCATTTTCCCCAAATCCTCTGTGCCCTTAGGATCACCTCTTTGTCCCGTCTTCTCCCTCATGGCATTTATGCTTCTTACACATTGTTCGAGGGCAACTCGAGGAGCCGTGAAAACCGATGCAGTCAACACGGTGACCTCCTCATGTGACTGAGGCTCCCAGCCAGCAAGCTGATGGGGTCTGTCTTGCTGTTTTAATGGTGGGCTTGGCCCCGAAAGCCAAGTGCTTTAACTAAAGACTCATTCCTTCAAACAGGTTCTTTGACACCTCACCGAATCTGCAGTTTTGCTTACGTGCAGTCGTGGACACATTATTCCCCCACATTCCTCATTTCTAGGAGTATTCTGAAACTCTTGTACGTTTCTTTTTCTGTTTTGCACACTGGGCTTCAGAGTGTTGAAATCCTATCGGTATGTACAGTGTTATGGGACCGTTCTTTATCAGACGCCAGCCACATTACATTGTCCCTCTTTTGGTTCCCACCTGTGTGTGACCCTTTCCTTTTGTGATTCCCCAGTCACTGCCTGTGGTCCCTTTGATCATGCACCCTGCGCATGCTCAGTCCCAGGGCGCTTTGCCTCCATGGCAGTCATGACTTCCAGAGCCATCTGCATGTGACCTCATCCTCTGGTGCCTAGGCGCTGGTCCCTAGGGTGTTTGATGTGCCTGTCATCCTCTTTACTGCAGTGAGGAAGGGAAACTGTCTACCTCTCAAGATGCTGCTTGTAAAGATGCGGAGGACAGCCCCGAGACGGCAGAGGCGAAGTGCACCGCGCCCCGGCCTCCCAGCAATAGTCCCGAGCAGAGGTAACCACCTGCCTCCTCAGACCCGCTCAGGCCTTGCTTGTTGCTTCCTGGGAGTTGGGAGGGGACAAGCCTCCTGGAGGGGTAGGGACTAGAGGGATCATTTACAGCTGTGCTCAAGTCTTTGGCCACTTACTTGGCAGGACAGTGTTTTCTCAGTCCTTAGGGTAGCCAGGGTGACTGAGCTGAGAGCTTAGAAATAGCAGTTCCTTTCCTTACTGCAGAAGCTGAAAACCAGTTTTCAGAGACTCTTTAACATCACTCACTCTTTTAGAAGTGGCTCTGATCAGAGGGGCTCTCCTCGCCCTTGTTGGTGAGGTGCTGAGCTGAGGGTGACATTGAGCCCCTCCAGGACTGGAGTCCTCATTGGCCTCACTAATGTCATCCAGCCGCCAGGCACAAGCAGATTGTGGTGACGTAAGGAGAACTTGCCTGGGCGCCCTTTATGATACATGGGCTACATAATTCTTAGCGCTTAAGTGACTCCCTGTCGTCTTAAGTATGAAATGCCCACTCCCAGAGCCTTGTGACTTGGGATGTGGTGTTTTGTTTCTAGTCATCTTTTGCTTAGCCTGAACCAGTGGTCTGAAGGGATAGGCCAGTCTAAGCCTCAGCCACCTGGAGCCCATCCCAGGGCCTTACGCAAGACTGAGCATGGCCCAAAGATGGGGAGACGCCCCTGGGCCACAGGGAGCTTTGGTCAGTGCTTCCCAGAATTAACTTCTGTGAGCAAATATGGCTAAGATTGTATATTCCTTGCACAAGGAATAAAGTGACTTTAAAGCTATTTCAGAGAAGTTTTAACTACTCCTACCCCCAAATCCTCCCCAAAGTCTTGCCGGCATTGTGTGAGAGCATAACGAGTGGGAACCAGCAGGGGGCACTCTTTGTTGATTCAAAATCCTGTATTCACAGTGTAGCAAGCTGTTTGTGTTCCTCCTGTGGAAATCGTAGTGGAAATAAAGCCTTTGTTTTGTGATTAAAAATATTTTTTTGCATATAAAACAAATTAAGAACTATTTGAGCATGTTGGCTCTAGTGAAGGCTTTGCAGGGAAGAGGAAGGGTGGCCCTGTAGCACCAGGGAAGCCACCCCAACTCTGCTTCTAAGGATTGGGCAAGTCACTCTTTTTCTTGGGGTTTTCAATGTATTTTTTAAAATGGTCCTTTATAGGTCTAATTCCCAATCAGTTACATCAGCTCTTTGATTTCTACCTATAAATTTCCTTTGTATTGAGGGCTGCCTAGAAGGCAGAATTGTCCAGGTCCATCCCAGTTTGGGGCAGTTGCTTCAGGGGATTATTCTTGATTTCTCTAACATAAAGGATGTACAGGCTCTGGAGTATTTCCTTGGCTTCCGGGGGCACAGAAGAATTGTTTGCCTAAAGGGAAGCCACTCGCTCTTCTCTGTGGCTGGGAATGCCTGCTCTGAAGAGCCCTGTCCTAACCTGCAAGGCCAAGGACTGGAGGAAAAGGTGGGGTGAGCCAGTGGAATAAGAGGGGCATCACCCGGGTCCATGCCTTTGTCCATCTGTCCTTCTTCCATCTGACACACATCAGTGTGTGATGGCCACTGGTCTAGGCCGGGTCATAAAGTTGCAGCACACAGCTAACCCAGTAATCTCGGGGCACACTGGAGGCACATCTGTGAAGAGGCCAAGAACCCACAAAGAAGGGACAGGGGTCCATGTGAGTTGGGTGCAGGGGAGAGGGTCTCTGAGAAGGTGGCCTTGGAGCAGGTGTTCGGGCAGGCCTGGAGTGCGTCCTGATGGATTGCATGTGTTCTGAAGTGACGTGACAACAGGGGAGATTGAAGCTCCCCTGTCTTTCCTGTGTACTTCCTGTCCCAGCCAGATCCTGCAGTTCCTTGGATTGGCAGACGTGCTGTTTACTGTCATACCTAAAGATCTGCATTGCCTTGCCACTGATCTCACTTTTCACAGCTGTTTTATCAGGCATGTCCTTTTGCTTCTGGTGTGCTAAGCATGCTGCTCCCATTATGTGCTTGTTTCATATGTATACTAGTGAAGCCCTCTGCGGTGGGGCTGGGGGTTATCTTCCCTTTTTACAGAGGAGAAAACAGAACTGAGAGGGGCTAAGAAATGTAATTATAAGCTCACTCAGCTTGTTAAGTGAAGGCAGGTTATACACTGGTTATGTCTGGTTCCAGAAGTCTCCGTTCCTGTGTCTCTCATACATGGAGACACCATCAGGTGTAAGTGAGCGGAGTGGACAGTGTATGCAGAGCTGACTTCTTGGCTCTCTGTATAACTAGCAGGTATAAGGCGTGGAAAGCATTCTAGTTTTGAATGCTTGCAGGCATCCCAGTTACGGCTCGCAGCATCCTTTCCCAAGTCTCCTTTATAAAATTTTGGTCAGGCCATCCAAAATATGTTATATATTCAGGTTGTGATATTTGGCAGGAAGGCAAAACCTAGACACTTGGTTTTCCCTCCCAGTTCTGAGCCTAACATTTGCTTTGTGGGAACATGTTTTTTAAGTGGACACCTTTGTTTTCAGTAGTTTATTTGCAAACCTTTTCTTTCATGTCCTTTCCGCCCCCTCTTTCCTGGTAGCAGAATCCTGTTTTCCAAGTGAAATATATGTGGGTTCTGATCTGTGGGTCACAAAAAAGCTTTTTTGAAGGAGGGGTGAGCACATAGCTCCTGAAGGCTCTGGAAGCCACAGTCTATACCCCACTCAACTTGTCTGTCTGCTCTTTGTGGAGGCCGAGGTGAGGTGCTGCTCCCAGCGCACCTGCTCTGCTGCAGCCCTTGGGGAATGCCTGCTCACCTGGTGATGAAGCTTAGGTGCCACTCAGATTTTTCTGTCGCTTTAGCTCAATTCATTCACGTATCATTTTATTAAAAACTAAGTTCCAGGTCTTGTCTAAGCATGGGATAAACAATATTAAAATAAATGTTCCCTGCCCTTGGGGAGCTCAGCGAAATAGGTTTTGTTTTTCTCATTTCTGCTGCAAGGGCCTCCGATGTCTGTCTGTTGCTCCTTAGGACTGACCAGCCAAGCGTACCAGGTGACACTTCAGTGAATGGCCCTGTATGATGGGTGATGACTGCCGCTGCTGACTGAGGACTGCAGACCGCCACCACTCAGGGGCTCTGGAGGGGCCAGCTGGAGCCCACCAAGCTGTCACTGCTGCACTCACTCTGCAAGGGATCAGGACCAGCAACCTTTATATTCTAGATTCTAAGACATTGTACAGAGAAATTCAGAAGTGTAAAAATATTGCACATTGACAAATACCAAGAATTTTTGCGTATGTTTATATTGTATTGTTCTAAATAATGGGTAGCCTGTGAAATAAGATCTTGCCACCCATGTAATAATAGTAGTAATACTATAGTTAAAATGGCTGTAAGAATAGTTTTATAAAAGTGAATACACAGATCTATTGTATTTGAAACATAACTATTTGACAATTATTAGTGTGACCAAAGTATTAGGCGGTTTTCATACATTTTTCACCTTGTAAAAAATTCTGAATTCATTTTTCTTCCGGATTGGCAAGGAGTTGTAGAATGGAAATGCCTCTAAGTGTTATTTTGGTTGTTCTAACTTACAAAAGTGATTTTGAATAAGAAATATTTGGTGTTCTTTTTATAACCAGTTTTTGATTGGTAATTGTTTTCTGTATTGTTTAAAATGGATCAAAAATGTAAGTCTATTGGTAGAGATTAAGTATTTATTGCTACAACTTAGTTGATAACTTGATGTTACTGTAAAGCCATATGTTCTGTTCAAGTCTTGTTTGCTTGAAATGATTATTCCTACAGGTGAGACACTAGACTATTTGGAGTTGATATGGCTTGTGTTCTTGTGTTTTGGCCTTTTTTTTTGTTTTTTGTTTTTTGTTTTTTTTTTGGCTTTTGTTTTTGTTTTTTGTTGTTTCAGTAGTTCATCTGCCTTTTAACCCATTCACCAAAATTTACCTTGTTAACAAGCATCACCAATGAACATTTCGGAGCAATCTGCATATTTGACATACCTGAATCATAGTAGGCAAGTCAGTTGAAAATGCTCGTGCTGCTAATGGAATTAGAGTGCGTTCATTTTACAGGCTAGTATTTAAAGTAGAAATCCAGATCTGGCACCGAAGCATGCTAATTGTTTACTGTGCCCTGTGAGGTTTTCACTCATAAGTTTAAACCAGTGTATTTTTTTAGAACTGGTTTGTGTATATATATAGTGATTATGGATACTAATTCAATGTAATTTATAATTTTCTATGTCAATATAAAAATACATCACAGCCTTCTCAAACAGCTGAAGCAATATATCGTATATTGCCATATCATCTGGTGAAAGGGTTAAATTACTTCACCTCTTGCACTTTTAGATGCAAATCAGTTTTTCATTTCTGTAATAGAAAATTATTCATGTATTTTTACATCATTTGTTTTTCCTGACCAGTATTTAAAACCAAAAGGATATCCTGAAAAATGGCCAACAATTTTTTTAGAAATAGCATCCCAAGCAGCGTGCCTAAACATTACATTGCATATGGAAATAAAAGAATCAAACGTCTAATGCCTTATTTCTGATTTCCTTTTTCATTTGAAGCTGTGTAGAGACTCAGGCACTCCAAGGACAGTGGAGTCAGCAGTAAGCCCTGGGACAAGTGGCAAGAGGGGCTTCCTTGCCCTTTGCACGCCTCCTCAGGAACCCTCTTTCCCGGGGGAGCACCTCTCTGAACAGACTATCCTTGGGCCTCCTCTGGAACCAGCACCCCCAGAGAACAGAGCTCCTCCTGCTTGCCTCAGGGCTGCCTGACTTGCGTGCTGTTAGACCTCGGGGATTGCTGCTGGATAACGTGCTCTGGTATCGAGCTTTGCCGGCCATGGCCAGGGTTTGGCTGCGGTGGTGGCACATGTGGCCTCAGTGGTATGGACCTGGTGGCTTCTCCATCCCACCCAAGGTAACAGTGTCTTGCTTCATCCCATTGACTGCTAGGGAGAGAGCCTCTGGTTCTTTTCTTTGGGCGGCATTTTGGTTTGCTTGTCTTCATAGCAGGGAAAGGATATGACAACAGGGAGGACAGTTCTTTGGGGATTGGAGAGGCCAACCCGAGGACAGGAGCGAGTATGCCCTCATTTCGTTTCTAGTTTAATTTCTGTGTATCGGCCATACTGAATTGCGAGACTAACAGATGTCTACAGTACGATACCTGTATTAAAAATAACAAAAATAAAGCCTGATTCTTTGTTTCTAGAAACCTTCTCTTGTACGTTGCTTGGGCTTTTAATGGGTTGGTGTGTCCAGCTGTTGGATCCCATGTTACACTAGGTCCTGTGTGAGAAAGACCACATTGCACTGCAGGAGAGAATGGCCTCTGTGGGATCAGGGCCTCATCCTGCCCACTGATGTAGCCCAGGGGCCCAGAAGAAGTGGTGCCTGGCACGGCATTCAGTGTTGAGACGGCTCCAAGGGTTCCTATGGACCCCCAGCCTGTTGCCTTCACGGGCAGTGCGCCCCATCTGTGGTGTTGGCTCCCAGCCCAACTACACTCAGGTGCTCCATAATGATTCTTATGATGTGATGCTAATTACAGCTCCTTATTTTGCATTTTCCCTTTACCTATTTGCTGAAAAACGTGTTCTCTAGTCATTACCTCCTAGCAGGTCCTCTGCACAGCCTTTTTGCTGTCTGGGCACACACAGCTCTGTGTGCCTGGGCCCATAGGCATCTCTCACTGCACTGAGTACGGCTCAGTTCGCACCTCTGCACGCCTGGGCCCGCAGGCATCTCACTCTGAGCTGTCTGGGCACACACCTCTACATGCGTGAGCCCGCAGGCATCTCCCTGGCACTCATGTAACTAAGGGGATGAGCTCTCCAGCCAGGTGGCTCATCACAGCCCAACTCAGCCACTCATGATGGTGTGATCAGGCAGGTTAGCGTCGCTGCCTCAGCTTTTTCTATCAGATGGGGAAACAGGGACAAGTTGAAAGACTTTAGTTTTTACTCACAGTAAATGTTAGCTACCTTTTACTCACTTAACCCCATGATGTCACCTGCTAGGCTTTCTAAATTACCACTTCCACCCTGCCTGTTATTTAAAACCTTTAGCTCCAGAAAAGTCGAGCATCTGAATCAGATGGGTTTTGCTGTCCTTCAGCTTCTGGGGTCAGCTGCATCCCTTGTGCCCAATCTGACCACCACCTGTGTCTGTGAATAAAACTGGCTGTTTGTATGGAAGGAGATGCCCCTTTATTCCTACTGCACACCATACACAAAAATTCATCCAAAATAGGTTGCAGGTCCCAACATGAGCACTTAAACAGTGAAGCTTTTAGAAGAAAAAATTACCTAAACTGTGGGGTGGGCAAAGGCTGCTTCAGATGCAGAGCACATACCGTAGAAGAAAAACTGGGCTTCATCAACATGAACATTTTCTGCTCTCGAAAATGGAAAAGCAAGCAACAGAATGCCAGGCAAAACATCACGCCAGGTGTCCTGACAAAGGACTCAGACCTCGGACATAGGGGAGAAACTGCAGATCAAAATTAAGATGAAAAGCCCAATCTAACAAATGAGCAAGAGACGAACACAAGATATTCACGAAGAAGGCACAGATGTTCCCTGACTTAGGATGCCATGCCGGCTGCTTCCCCTCGTGATGGCACAGCTGGGCTGGGACTGCCGCTCCTGCCACCACTCAGCACTGCGGGAGGGCACCGCGCCACAATCTGTCACCAGCCCAGGAAAAGATCAGAATTCAGAGTGTAGCTTTTGCTGAGTGCTTAATGCTTTCATACCATCATAAAGTCCCAAACCCTAAATCAAACCATCTTAAGTCAGGGACCAGTGTATACATGTGTGGCCAGTAAGAACATGTAAAGTTGTTCAGCATCATTACTCCCTAGGGAGTGCAAGTTAGAGTCACAAAAAGGTCCCATTTTGAAAAAGGCATCACCAAAATTGCAAATGTGCAGCTGCTGGAACTCCCCTATCGCTGTCTTAATATGTCCAGTTTAGAAAACTGGTGGGCAAATTCGTCATTGTTTGGGGTTTTAAAAAATTAGACATACTCTTGCAGACTCTCCTAGATACTTAATGCAAATATACGTCCACAGAAGATTTGTACCAGGATGTTTATGTCACTTTATTGGTAATGTGTTTAACAGGAAGGTGGATATGGAGATTCTGGGGTAGTCATTGGATGGACTTCTCAGTAACCAATGGGAGTGAACCGTGAATGAATGCAGCAGTGTGTATGAATCTCAAAAACGTGTTAAAGGCCGGGCACAGTGTCTCACACCCATAATCCCAGCACTTTGGGAGGCCGAGACAGGCGGATAACTTGAGGCCAGGAGTTCAAGACCAGCCTGGCCAATGTGGTGAAAACCCATCCATACTAAAATTTTAACATGCCAGGCACAGTGGCTCACGCCTGTAATCCCAGCACTTTGGGAGGCCGACACAGGTGGATCACGAGGTCGAGAGATTGAGACCATCCTGGCCAACATGATGAAACCCCGTTTCTACTAAAAATACAAAAATTAGCTAGGCGTGGTGTTGCATGCCTGTAGTCCCAACTACTACTTGGGAGGCTGAGGTGGGAGAATCACTTGAACCCGGGAGGTTTCAGTGAGCTATCGCGCCACTGCACTCCAGCCTGGGCACAGAGTGAGACTCTGTCTCAAAAAAAATTTTTTTTTTAAACAAAAATTAGCCCAGTATGGTGGTGTGGTGCACGCCTTTAATCCCAGCTATTCGGGAGGATGAGGCACGAGAATCACTTGAACCCGGGAGGCAGAGGTTGCTGTGATCTGAGATTGCACCACTGCACTTGAGCCTGGGAACAGAGTGCGACCCTTTCTCATAAATAAATAAATATGTTAAGCAAAAGAAGATATGTAAGCGTCTGTACAAAGCTCTAGAACTGAGAAATTAGAATAGTGTTTTCTCCTGGCGGGGAAGAGGGAAGGATTGACTAGAAAGAGCAGAGGGACATCTACCTTCCGGGGTGAGGGCAGTCTTCCGCAGCTTGATGATGGTGGTTACGTGAGTGTATACGTGTGTCAAAACTCATCAAAACCTACACTGAAGACCTGTGCTTTTGATTGTATGTGATTTGCACCTTAATCTTAGAAGACCCAAGGAAAAGGAGAAAATAACAGCGAAGCATAGAAAGTATTGTGAGGGAGAACACAGGCCCCACGCCACGCACAGTGGCCTGGGAACTGCCCTTCTTTCCTGCCCAGGAGAGATCAAGGAGCAGTGTGTGCTTCAGGCTTCAGCCTGGATTTGCCTGCATGGAAAGGACACATTCCAGATTGATCCCTTCCACACAGTAAACTTTATGTCCTGCTGAAGGTCGAGGTCTGCATCCCTGGGTTAGACACATGTCTAATAGAGACCTCTGCCCGCGACCAGGTGGGGACATTTGTCTACTCCAGGGATGAAGTCAGGAAACTAATCCAAACCATGCCCTTCAAGCAAGGTTTAGTTTTAAAAAGAAAAAACACATTGAATCCATTTGTCTGTGTGCCTTATTTCCCAGAGGGGCACTTTAGGAGGGTTGAAGGAGGCATCATCATCTCCACTAAAGCTCCAGCCAGGTGCTCGTCACAGAGGAGGCAGGAAGCAGTGGTTTGTATGAAGGAAGTGGTGTGAAGATGGAGAGCACGCCATGCCGGCTGCTGCTTCCCTTCTCGGGGACAGCCACGCCCTGATTGACGGTGGCTTCAGGGGTTCAGAGGCCCAGTCAGGGGCCCTGTTGGGAGCAGGTGCTCATGCTCTGGCCCCGTGTTTCTCGGTGGGGTCTTAGCGCTAGAGTGCTCTTGGCCTCTCCGCTGCTCCACTCTAGTGGGAGCTTGGAGCGACTTCGCTGAGAGATTTTGGTGAGGATTTGCATTTGGTTCAAAAATGCTTTCTAGGCTGGGCGTGGTGACTCAACGCCTGTAATCCCAGCGCTTTGGAGGCCAAGATGAGTGGATTGCTTGAGCCCAGGAGTTCAAGACCAGTCAGAGCAACACAGTGAGACCTCATCTCTATAGAAAAAAAAAAAGTAATAAAAATTTAAAAGCCAGACTAAGAAGTGTCTTTTCCCATTTCTCTTTCAAGTCCTAATTCTCACTTGTTTCTGAACTTCGGTGTGAGGAGTAGGAGGAGTTTCCCTAAACCCCCCCCTTTCCTAAACAAACCAAGAAATACATTGTTACACTAAATCTGTTTTTTCTCTTTAGAAGGCAGGTGGTCAGACTGGGGTTGAAACTAGAACCCAGGAATATGCCGTTTATGTAATAGTCATAAAAGTGACAAAGGCTGAAAATAAGTGGATAGAAAAATAGGGCGTGAGTGAAAAGAGTATTCATATCAGGCAAAGCAGAATTTAAAAGCACTGTGCAGGAGTAAGACGCTATTCATCAAACTCAATGCAAACATCCTGCCAACAGCAATCAAAGTTGGATTTTTAAAAAACTGACTTTATGCAGTGAGCCGAGATCGCGCCATTGCACTCCAGTCTGGGTAACAACAGCGAAACTCCGCCTCAAAAAAAAAACAAAAACAAAAAAAACTGACTTTAAACTTTTTACAACTAGACTGCTTGAGCCCAGGAGTTCGAGACCAGCCTGGGGAATGTGGTGAGACCCTACTTCTACAAAAAGTTTTCAAAATTAGCTAGGTGTGGTGGTGCTTGCTTGTGGTCCCAACTACTCAGGAGGCTGAGGTGGGAGGATTGCTTGAACCAGTCAAGTCAAGGCAGTGATCCTGCCTGCATGACAGAGCAAGACCCTGTCTCAAAAAAAAAAAAACAAAGTTGAAAACATTAAACGAGGAACAGAAGGAAACTACATGAGCGGAAAAGCCATATGTGAAAAACCCACAGCAAACATTTGACTCATTGGTAAAAGACAAAGATTTTCCTCTAAGAACAGGAACGAGGCAGGGATGCCCTCTTTCACCACTTCTATTCAACAGAGCACTAAAAGTTCTAGCCAGAGAAATTAAGAAGAAAAAGAAATACAAGGTTTAAATGAAAGTTACCAGGTTTAAAAAACAAAGGAATACAAGGCATTCAATTTGGAAACGAAGAAGTAAAATTATCTCTGTTTGCAGATAATAAGATGTTTTAAAATGTAGAAAGCCCTAAAATGTCCACACACAAAAAAACCTATTAGAACTAATTAATGAATTCAGCAAAGTAGCAGAATACAGTCAATACACAAAAATCAGCTGAGTGCAGTGGCTCGCACCTGTAATCCCATCACTTTGGGAGGCTGAGACGGGAGGATTGCTTGAGCCTGGGAGTTTGAGGCTGCAGTGAACTATGATCACATAACTGTACTCCAGCCTGGGCAGTATTGCAAGACCCTGCTCAAAACACACACACATTAGTGGCATTTCTATATGATACCAATGAATAATCTACAAAGGAAATTATAAAAATTCTGGCTGGGCGCGGTGGCTCACGCCTGTAATCCCAACACTTTGGGAGGCCAAGGTGGGTGAATCAAGAGGTCAGGAGTTCAAGACCAGCCCGGCCAACATGGTGAAACCCTATCTCTACTAAAAGTACAAAAATTAGCCAGGTGTGGTGGCACATGCCTGTAATCCCAGCTACTCGGAGGGCTGAGGCAGAGAACTGCTTAAACCTGGGAGGTGAGCCGAGATTGCGCCACTGCACTCCAGCCTGGGCGACAGAACTACAGAATGAGACTTCGTCTCTAAAAAAAGAAAACCTTTTATAATAGCATAAAAAGAATAAAATACTTAGGAGTTAACCAAAGAAGTGAAAGACATGTACAACAGAAACTACAAGACACTGCTGAAAGAAATTAAACATTAAAAAATGGAAACATATTCCATGTATAGGAATTGAAAGACATCAACTCCTATCAAAAATCTCAATGGTGTTTTCTTACAAAAATAGAAAATCCACTCTAAAATTAATAGGGAATCTCAAGGGACCGTAAAAAGCCAAACAATCTTGAAAAAGAACAAAGCACATTTCCTTATTTCAAAACTTAGACTACAGGCTGGGTGGGGTCGCTTACACCTATAATCCCAGCACTTTGGGAGGCCAAGGTGGGTGGATCACGAGGTCAAGAGATTGAGACCATCCTGGCCAACATGGTGAAACTCCGTCTCTACTAAAAATACAAAAAAATTAGCCGGGCGTGGTGGCATGTGCCTGTGGTCCTAGCTACTTGGGAGGCTGAGGTGGAAGAATTGCTTGAACCCAGGAGGCAGAGGTTGCAGTTAGCCAAGATTGTGCCACTGCACTCCAGCCTGGTGACAGAGCAAGACTCCATCTCAAAAAAAAAAAAAAAAAAAAAAAAAAAACTTAACTACAGACCTACAGTAGTCAAAACAGTATGGTACTGGCATAAAGAGAGACACATCAACCAATGGAATAGAATAGAAGCCCAGAAATAAACCCTGGCATACATGGTCAAATGATTTTTTTTTTTTGAGACATACCACTCTGTCGCCCAGGCTGGAGTGCAGTGGCACAATCTCAGCTCACTGCAACCTCCACTTCCTGGGTTCAAGTGATTCTCCTGCCTCAACCTCCTGAGTAGCTGGGATTACAGGCATGTGCCACAGCACCCAGCTAATTCTTTTTATTTCTATTTTTAGAAATAAAAATAGAATAGTTGCAAATACTTGAGAGACAACTCTAGTATTTTTAGTAGAGACAGGGTTTCACCATGTTGACCAGGCTGGGCTTGAACTCCTGACCTCAAGTGATCCACCCACCTCGGCCTTCCAAATGCTGGGATTAGAGGCATGAGACACCATGCATGGTCTACGGTCAAATGATTTTTGACAAGAGTGCCAAGACCATTCAATAGGGAAAGGACAGTCTTTTCAACAAACGGTACTGGGAAAACTGGATAGCCACATGCAAAAGAACAGAATTTGACCCTTACCTAATGCTGTATACAAAAATCATAATGGATCTGAGACCTAAAACAAATTCTTAGAAGAAAACACAGGGCAAGAGCTTCACAGCACTGGATGTGGCAGTGACTTCTTGGACAGGACACCAAACACACAGGCAACAAAGCAAAAAAGACCAATTGGACTTTATGAAAAATGTTAAATGTGGTTCATCAAAAGATACTGTCAGAAGGCCAGATGCAGTGACTCATGCCTGTAATCTCAGCACTTGGGGAGGTCAAAGTGGGAAAATCCCTTGAGTCCAGGAGCTGGAGACCATGAGCCTGGGCACATGGGGAGACCCCTTCTCTACAAATAATTTAAAAAAAATACTGTCAACAGAGTAAGAAGGCAATTCACAGAATAGGAGAAAATATTTACAAGTCACATGTCTATATATTCCAGAATATATAGAATTCCTGAAAGTCAAGAACAAAGAACCGGATTCAAAAATGGGCAAAGGGCGTGAATAGACATTTCTCCATGGAAGATAAACAAATGACAAACATCTAAAGGTGCTCATCACTAATCATTAGAGAAATGCAAATCCAAACTACCGCCTCACATCCATTAGGATGGCTGCCATAAACACACGCACGCTCACACAGATAACAAACGTTGGCAGGGACGTGGAGAAATGGGAACGCCGTGCACTTCGGGAATGTGAAACGGTCCAGTTGCTGTGGAAAACAGAGGTTCTTCAAAGAGTTAAAAATCGAATTACCATATAATGCAACAATTTCACTTCCGGGTATATACACAAAAGAATTAAAAGTGGGGTCTTGCTGGGCACGGTGGCTCACGCCTGGAATCCCAGCACTTTGGGAGGCTAAGGCAGGCAGATCACCTGAGGTCAGGAGTTTGAGACAAGGCTGACCAACATGGAGAAACCCCGTCTCTACTAAAAATACAAAATTAGCTGGACATTGTGCACGCCTGTAATCCCAGCTACTCCAGAGGCTGAGGCAGGAAAATCGCTTGAACCCAGGAGGCAGAGGTTGTGGTGAGCCAAGATCATGCCATTGCACTCCAGCCTGAGCAACAATAGTGAAACTCTGTCTTAAAAAAAATAAAAAATAAAAATAAATAAAAGCAGGATCTTCGTAGGAAGTAGAAAAGTTCCTCTTGTTTCCTTTCTTGTTAAAGAGTAAATTATAAGTGTGCTAATAACTCTTTGCTCAGCCCTATCCTGTGTAGCTGTTAGACACGTTTACAGGCACGTAGTGCATTCTATGTCCTTGTACTTTAACCAAGATCTGTGCTGAACGTGCTCACAGGCATGTCCCAGCTCTCCATTGCTTTTACCTGTTTAGAAAATTTTAAGTTGTAGCCAATTGGGTTTTAGTTTAGATTGTGAGCTCTGGCTCCAGCCAATGGAGATCAGACACAGCAGTAAGGACGACCCCAAATGTGTCAGGGATAATAAATATGTCTGCTTTTCCTTTGTTCGTTGTACTCTCCTGGCAAGATGGCTAGCAAGAGTACCCTTCCTGCAGTGCAGGAAGTGAAAAAGTAAAAATTGCTTTGCTAAGAGATCCTTTGTCTTAGTGCTAATTTTTCTCTGTGGCACCGAGCATCTATTGCCGACAGTTTTTAAGTGAGATTTGAACATCAATGTTCATGCGAGCATTATCCTCAATACCTATAAAGTGAAGACAACTTGACTATCTATTGACAGATGAATGGTTAAGCAAAACACAGTGTATACAAAAAGTGGAATATTATCCAGCCTTTAAAAAGAAGGAATGGTACAATATGCTACAACATGGATGAAATTTGAGGACATCAGGCTCAGTGAAATAAGCCAGTCACGGAAAGGCAAATGCCACAGGAATCCACTTATTTGCAGTGCCTAGAGTTGTCAAATCCATAGAGACAGAAAATAGAGTGGTGAGTGCCAGGGGCTGGGGGACGGGGGGATGAAGAATTCATGTTTAATGCTTAATGGGTATAGAGATGAAGTTTTACGGGTGAAAAGAGTTCTGGAGATGGATGATTGTTGTGGTTATACAACATTATTAGGGGAATTTAATACCACTAAACTGGAACTTTTTTTTTTTTGAGATGGAGTTTTGCTCTTTTCACCCAGACTGGAGTGCAGTGGTGCAATCTCGGCTCAGTGCAACTTCCGCCTCCCAGGTTCAAGTGATTCTCCTGCCTCAGCCTCCTGAGTAGCTGGGATTACAGCCGCATGCCTCCGAGCTAATTTTTGTATTTTTAGTGGAAACAGCGTTTCACCACATTGGCCAGGTGGGTCTCGAACTCCTGACCTCAGGTGATCTGCCTGCCTTGGCCTCCCAAAGTGTTGGGATTACAGGCGTGAGCCACCACACCCGGCTGAACTGCAACTTTAAAAAATGGTTTAAATGGTACATTTTATGTTATGTATGTTTTTACCACACTTGAAAAACATATTGCATTACAGAGGAGTGAGTGGGTGGCAGACAGGAGGGCAGAAATAATTGCCAGGTTCCTATCACGTCTCCATTTAATTCTCCAGTCTGGCCCTGCAGAAGCCCGATGACCCTGCATTGTAATAAGAGTTCAGAGCTGACTTAATCGGATCGTAGCCCTGGTGGCACTGTTGCGCCAGACACGGTATCTTTGCTAGAGCAGATAAATATGGCCTCAGATACATGGTTCTGATGAGGCAAATGTCTCTTCTAGCTCAAATCTTCTATAACTTAATGTAATCATGGGCATGACAACTCATCACATTTGCTGTATTCTACTAGTTAGAAGCAATTAAACGATGTCGTAGTCCATTCAGACTGCTAACAAAACACCTTAGCCTGAGTACTTTAGAAATGAGAGATTGACTTCTCACAGTTCTGGGGCTGTGAGGTCCAAGATCAAGGTGCCGGCAGATCTGGTGTGTGGTGAGGGCCGGCCCTCTGCTTCCACAATGGAGCCTCGTTCCTGCGTGTTCATGGGGCAGGAGGGGCAGGGGCGCCTTTTGACCTCTTTTCTAAGGGCGCCAGTTCCATCTGTGAGGGTGGAATCCTCATGACGTAAACACCTTCCAAAGGCCCCCACCTCTTAATACTATTGTATTGGCCCTCAAGTTTCAACACGTGAATTTTGGGGGATACCAACATTTAGACCATAGCATACAAATCCCACCCACAATCAAGAGGGGAGATTATACAAGGACATGAATACCTGGAAGCAGGGATCATGGGGTTCCCCTAACGTCTGTGTACTACGCCTTCTAAAATGAAAGGCCAAGCACAGGGGCTCACACCTGTAATCCCAACACTTTGGGAGGTTGAGGTGGGAGGATTGCTTGAGCCCAGGAATTCGGGACTCATGTCTACAAAAAATCTAAAAAATTAGCCAAGTGTGGTGATGCACACCTGTCATCCCCGCTGCTTGGGAGGCTGACGCTGGATCATTTGAGCCCAGGGGTTCCAGGCTGCATTGAGCTATGATTACACAACTGTACTCCAGCCTGGGCAATAGAGCAAGACCCTGTCTCTAAAAAATAGAATAAAAAGACAATTGCTAGGCTGAGTGTGGTGGCTCATGCTTGGAATCTCAGCACTTTGGGAGGCTGAGGCTGATAGATTACCTGAGTTCAGGAGTTCTAGACCAGCCTGGCCAACATGGCAAAACCCTGTCTCTACTAAAAATACCAAAAAATAGCTGGGCATGATGGCGCGTGCCTGTAATTCCAGCTACTCAGGAGGCTGAGGTGGGAGAATTGCTTGAACCCGGGAGGCAGAGGTTGCAGTGCACTGACATTGTGCCACTGCACTGCAGCCTGGGCGACAGAGCAAGACTGCGTCTCAAGTGCTGCATCTTGAGTCTCCTATTGTTGATGGCTCTCGTGAGACTTTGCTTCTTGTCTTCTTAGTTTAAAAGAATTTAAACAAGAGACACACAGCCTCCCGAGAAGCTGGGATTACAGGTGTACCCTACCACACCCAGCTAATTTTTGTATTTTTAGTAAAGATGGAGTTTCACCATGTTGGTCAGGCTAGTTTCGAACTCCTGACCTCAGGTGATCCACCCGCCTTGGCCTCCCAAAGTGCTGGGGTTACAGGCATGCTGCATAGAGTAATTTATTGCAAAAGAAAAAGAATATTCTGAAAGGTAGATGGAGAATAGACCGTACACCCCGAGAGAGAATTCAGGGTGGGCTGCTTGTGAGCATGGGACAGCAAAGACTGGCACTAGGCATGAGAAACAAACTCACCTGTGCAAACCCAAAGAATGGACTCAGAGACCCAGAGAACAGCGAAAGTGAGACTGCTAATGATGCTCTTGTGAGATCGCATGTTTGATGGGCAGGCACACACAGCATGGTTTCAACAAGCAATTTATCCCCCAGTGCAAAGGTCCCTCCCCCGGTTCCTCATAGGCTGAGCACTGTGGGGTCACAGTCTTCCCAGATGTCGCCTATTGGTTGTTAGGTTGGGGCTTTAGGAGGTTTTTTTGTTGACTGATTGATTGATTGAGATGGAGTCTCACTCTGTCACCCAGGCTGGAGTGCAGTGGTGTGATCTCGGCTCACTGCAACCTCCGTCTCCCACGTTCAAGCGATTTTCCTGCCTCAGCCTTCTGAGTAGCTGGGACTGCAGGTGCCCACCACCACACCTGGTTAATTTTTTGTATTTTTAGTAGAGACGGGATTTCACCGTGTTAGCCAGAATGGTCTCAATCTCCTGACCTCGTGATCCGCCCGCCTTGGCCCCCCGAGTGCTGGGATTACAGGCGTGAGCCACCGTGCCCGGCCTAGGTGTTTATGTTTTAAGGTTGTCTCGCTGCATTTTGTCACAGCTCACAATGCAGTGCAATCCTAGTCAGTTCAGGGGCTCTTCAAGTATTTGACTAATGACCTAAGTAGCTGGGCAGGCTGATAACAACAGATAAAGCGAGCTATTTTGCAGGCTAGCAAACCTTCATCTTAGACTAAACTTCTTTGGTTTGGGTGAGGGCAACTAAGAGCGGCGTGGTAGGGGCAGGAAGGCGGGGGCAGGGAGATGGGCACCGACAGGCAAGCATGAGCTGTCCAAGCGGAGGCCTAGTATATCCTGTTTCTTCTGTAGTTTGCTGACCTAAGATGATTCAAAGCACTTTGCCTTGGAAATGGACCGCTGTGTACATTGTTTCCTTCACTAGGGAGACTCCCTTTATGGCGGCCTCAGGTCATTATTCCTAAGCGGGCGAGTAGCTACGCGGAAGTGTGTTCCGGTGGTCCCCGCGCGTGTGCACAGTAGCTGCACACACGTGTTCCTGCATCACGTCTTATCAGCATCTTAAATCTCCACCAGGGGTGTATTTCGTTATTGTTGTTGTTGTTTGGATATTTTTTGAGACAGAGTCTCACTCTGTTGCCCAGGCTGGGGTGCAGGGGTGTGATCTTGGCCCACTGCACCCTCTGTCTCTTGGGTTCAAGCGATTCTCCTGCCTCAGCCTCTCGAGTAGCTGGGATTATAGGCACTCATGCCACCACGCCCAGCTAATTTTTGTATTTTTAGTAGTGACGGGTTTCACCATGTTGGCCAGGCTGGTCTCGAACTCCTGTCCTCAGGTGATCCGCCTGCCTTGGCCTCCCAAAGGCATAACAGGAATGAGGCACCGCGGCCAGGCTGTTTTTCACTATTATAAGGAGCAAAGGGTCCGTTTGAGGACAGGTAAAATCAAAGTGTACGGGTTCTCTACAGGCGAGATTTTCTACTGAAGATAGCCTTGCTTGGATGAGCTAATGTGAACGCTGAGGCGTATTGTGTTGATCGTACGGTCACCACGGTGGCTGTGTCCTGAGAACGTGGTCACTTCCATGAAGAAGGAAGCACCTGGTGTGTCTCTCTGGGTTTTGAAGGCAGTGCATTCCACGCCTAGACACATCGTGCCACACGCGGGGTGACATGGAGGGCTGTCAGCTTTGAGTGGAGCCCTGAGCAGGAAACGGCTCTGCAGGGAATCCCGCCTGGGGCACAGGCAGCCCTGCCGCTTGAGCCAGATGGTTTCACAGACAATGTGATGCTGGAGGAGTGTGTGGTCGGAAAAGGTGCTGTGTGAATTTTATGGCAAGCCTAGTGATGAAACATTGTGAAGTCCCTGAGGTTCTGGAGCAAAGCCACGGCGTCAGCCTCGGAGAGCTCCATGCCCTTTGACGGACAGCTCTTGGAGTGCGACTTGGGCCCTGGCAGAGACCGAATGCTTGTCCAGGGCACATGGAGTGATAGCTTGTCCAGACCTGTGATGAGCTGAGTTCTGTTGGGCCCACCAAGCCATCAAGTTGTGTGGGAGCAGCCACACAGAAATGGCACATCCAGGACCAGGCTCAAGGAGGACCCGGCTGCACAGGAAGGTGGCCAGACCCTGCATCCACCATCACGGGTGCACTGGTGCCACTCTCTCAGCTCACACCGAGGCCCTTACGGAGGGTCCCTGAAGCTCGCTTTGACAGATGGGTTAGGATAGTATATAGGGGCCAACCAAAACGAATGGCGATGACTCCATGACAGCTTCGGTAAGGATGGCCTGGAAAGGCAGTGACAGGGGCATCTTCCATGGCTGGAGCTCACACGGTGCACCTGAGCATTTGCTTTGTGGGAGAAGCAGCCCGAGATTAGAATAGGTAGACTCGTGGAACGTGCCGAGTGGCCTGGCTGGCCGGTCTAGGACCTAGAAGGAGAATTGATCAGGGAGCGGAGCAGTTGGAGTGGAGGAGTGTGACGGGGATGTGGGAGTGAACTCATGTGAAGGGCTTTGGACCACACAGCGCTGCCCCAGCGTCTTCTGTGGGAGAGCCACTGAACCACCAAGCAGACGTGATCACTCAACCCGCCTGTAGGAGCCAGCCTTAGTGGCCACATCAATCCAGCAAAGACAGGCACAAGGACAGAGTGGCCACAGCCGAGACAGAGGACAGGCATGAGCCCAACGGCATGGACTACGACCTCCTAAAACCATCTAGCTCTGTCCCTATCTGACTGTCCAACCTGCCAGCATCCCGCTGCCAATGTGGCACCTCAGGAGACCGGCCAGCCACTGCACGGTGCGCGGAGCCCTGGCCGCTTCCATTCTGGAAAGGCCAGTGGTTTGCACAAAAATAGATACCTCTTCCAGGTGGGAGTTTAACTTTCCTGGCTCCAGGGCCTCAGCCGGCACCACTGTCCAAGCGCTTAAGGAACGTCCAATTCATCGGCGTAGAATGGCTGGCGACATCGCTTCTGATCAGGGAAGCCACTTTGCAGTGAAGGAGACGTGGGAATGGGTCTGTGTCCTCGGGATCTGCTTGTCGCCTCTCATTGTTCGGGAGCTGCCGGACTGGCCGGGCATTGGAATGGCCTCCCTCGTGGACAGCTGAAGCAATGCCCTGTAACGACAGGCCCGGGCACATTGAATCAGAGGCCTTCATAGGGCACTGTGCCCTCGAGAGCAAGCACACACGGTCTGGGAGCCAGGGGGCAGAAGCGGGGGTGGCGCGCTCAGCATCACTTCCGGCACCCCGTTTGTGTTCCCATCCCCACAGTCTTGGCTCTGCAGGGTTAGCGGTTCTGGTTGCACAGGGGGTGTCTGCTTGCCAGGGGACAGAATTACGAGCCCCAGCTTCCACCGGGGCACTGCGGGCTCCTTCTGGCCCAGCCGGCAAGCCGTAAGAGGAGCCACCCTCTTGGTGGGGATGCCTGGCCCTGAGAGCAGGCGGCAGAGCAGAATACATGTGGGACTCAGGCACCCCACTGGGCAGGTGCTTCTTGGTACCCCCTCCTCCAATTACGACCGGAAATGGATCTAAACAGCACCTCTGGCCCCAAAAGGGTGTGGTTAGCAGAGGCTCACCATTCTCAGGAACGAGGGCTTGGTTCTGGCCGCCAGATGCACCTGATGCCAACAGGAGACAGCTGAGCGCCAGGGCAGCTTAGAACAGAAAGTGGAGGAGGGGATGAGAGGGACCGTTCCCTGATGACCGCGGTCGGCGATGGGGCTTTTTGTCCATTAATTTCCCTCTTGTAAGTACACAGAGAGAGGGTCCTGAAGGGGTGGCTTCCCACATGTGTGGAAAAGGGGATCCAGGCAGTGCAGGGTGGACAGTGGCAGCAAAGGGCAGAATCAGACCTCCTTAGAGAGAGAATGCTCTGCCCAGCAGCTGCGAGACGTGTGATCGGGGGACAGCCTCCAGCTGCCAGCTCCCCCGGGGTCTGCCTTCCCAGCTCAGCGAGGCCAAGGATTGAGCAAGGCAGTGGGACCCAAGGCCACTCTCTTATGGGGCGATCCCCAGAAGTGCTAAGCTCAATTGTCTCAGGCCAGCACGGGGCTGTTCTGCCGGCCAGCCGGCCTTCGTCCTGTGCTCCTGGCTGGGCGGGGAGCCTTTCTCAGATCGTAGAGTGCAGCTCCCCCGCCCCAACCCATATCTTCTCCTTTCCTTTCGCAGTGTCTCCCACCAGCAAAGCTTTGCACTGCCGACACCGTCTGCGAATTCCAATGGCACATCAAAGAGGGCAAAACACAGAGACAGCGGACGTCCAGACCCACATCTGTGTAACCGAATTCACTGAATTAGTTAGAAATGTGGGGTGGATGTGGTAGCTTACACCTGGAATCCCGGCACTTCGGGAGGCTGACGCAGGCGCGTGGATCACCTGAGGTCAGGCTTTCGCGACCGGCCTGGCCAACACGGTGAAACCCTGTCTCTACTAAAAATACCAAATTAGTTGGGCATGGCAGCAGGTGCCTGTAATCCCAGATACTCAGCAGGCTGAGGCAGGAGAATCACTTGAACCCAGGAGGCAGAGGTGGCAGTGAGCCAAGATCGAGCCATTGCACTCCAAGCCTCGGCAACGTCTAAAAAAAAAAATATATATATATGGACAAAATTCTCAATTAAAAACAAAAATTGTAACATTGAATACAGTATTATATTTGATCATATGCTGCTCGTAAGAGACACTCACATACAAAATGACAGAAGGGCTGAAGGGGGACTGAACGTCAGGCCACGCAGATGCTGACCGAGGGTGGCTGATGCGGTGCTATTCACTATTAATACCAAAGGAGGCTGCAAGGGGAGGATAATTACTGGAGTAAAATATAGACATTTCATCATAATACGGGGCCAGTCCACCAGAATGCTGGAACAATTCTAAATCTGTATATACCTAATAAACCTGGGTTGTGTTTTTTTTGAGCTGGAGTTTTGCTCTTGTTGCCCAGGCTGGAGCGTGATGGCACGATCTCAGCTCACTGCAACTTCCGCTTCCCGGGTTCAAGTGATTCTCCTGCCCCAGCCTCCCGAGTAGCTGGGACTACAGGCACACTCCACCACGCCCAGCTAATTTTGTGTTTTTAGTAGAGACGGGGTTTCTCCATGTTAGTCAGGCTTGTCTTGAATTCCTGACCTCAGGATATCCACCCACCTTGGCCTCCCAAAGTGCTGGGATTACAGGCGTGAGCCACCGCGCCCGGCTATAAACTTGGTCTTAAATCACAAAGCAAAATCTGACAGATGTAAAAGGAGTGGGAAATTAGGATGTGGGCATCTGGGGGAGAGGCATTATCCCATCTACAACCTATGGGTTAGTTTTATTGGATGTAATCAAATCATACCAGAGCCAGGCACAGTGGCTCATGCTGGTAGTCCCAGCTACTTGGGAGGCTGAGGTGGGAGGATCGCTTGTGCCCGGGAGCTGGAGGCTGCAGCAAGTCGTGATCATGCCACTGCGCTCCAGCCTGGGTGACAGAGTGAGACCCTAACCCTAAAAATAAATAAATAATACACAAATAAAATCATACCACAGTAAAATTGATCTTTTGTTTTTCAAAGTGACCAAGACGATCTTGGAAATGTAAAAACGCTCCTTGATAATCTTTGCCGTAAAATGAAGGCTACCAGCTATCTCGGGAGCATTAGGAGGGAGCATGTTTATTCACAAAGTATACAGCACACGCTGGAGTGGGACCCGGAGGACGTGGCTCAGCTCAATGCGTGCCTTGCTCTAGAACGTTATTTTTTTACGTAACAGGTCTTCGTTTTAAAAAATTGGAAAAAGAACAAAATATACCAAAAGGAACTCAGAAAAAAGATAAGACATAAAGATAAAAAGGCTGTAAAAGTAAGGCATCGTAGAATGGCTTTAAAAGCTGCATGCTGGTGTTTAAGGCTGTATGCATCCCAGTGGACAGCAGCATTGTTCATCTGGCAAAAAAACCCAACAAACCGTGAAACAAAAATACCTACCGCCTGGGAGCACCGGCTGCCGTGGAGTTTTATGCGGCTTTTAAGAAGAATGATTTGATCGTCTGGTTCAAGTGACGCTGAGCTTTCACACTGTGGCCCATCGTCTCTGCAGACAAGATAAACAAGGCACATTCGCCGCGGCCCAGAGGAATGATCCATGGCCTTGACAAAGAGAAAACTCCGAACACATCGCTGGGCTCAAAAGGAAAGAAAGCGTCTCCCAGGACCACATATGGAGTAGATGGGAGTTGGAGAGAAGCTGAAGCCCAGGCCCAGCACTGTTAACTCTGTTAATGGGGTCCCAGCCATTAACAGAGCTGTGTGCAGGTGGGCAGCTGGAGTCGGGGGCAGGGGGCGGGCTCACCCTCTGGTGAAACAAGCAGAAAAACGGGCCAAACTCTGCTGGGGCTGCGGCTTTTCCAGAGCAGCTGGTCTCCTGAGGTAAAAGGACACATATTTTGTGAGGGCCAGGAACTGGACCAGCCTGCCAGGGGCTTGGTAACTCCATCCAGGACATCCTTGGGGTCTCCATAAGGCAGACACAGTGCAGCACCGCAGGGGACGGCTGGGAAAAAACCAGGAGCTGGAGGGGACAATCCTGAAACAATGAGAAGAACATAGAGAAGAGAAAGAAAAGTCGCACCAGTTCAGAAGAGTTTGCAAAACACGTCCAGAATTCTAATGTTCACAGAGTTATCCAGGTCAATAATTAGAATCCACTGCAGATGAAATTAATTTTGTAGAATAGTCTGATAAAGACTAAAATAAATGTGCTTGGGAGGCTCAAGGAGAGAAATGAAGAAACCTGGAACTGAAGATAGCATTCCCCAAACAGGAAGGAAGGGAGGGAGGGAGGGAGAAAGGAAGGAGGGAGGGAGGGAGGGAGAAAGGAAGGAGGGAGGGAAAAAGGAAGGAGGGAAGGGAGAAAGGAGGGCAGAAAGGCAGGAAGGAAGGAGGAAGGGAGGAAGAGAGGAGGAAGGAAGGAAGAAGGAAGGAAAAGAGGAAGGAAAGAAGGGAGGGAGGAAGGAAAGAAGGAAGAAAGGAGGGAAAGAGGAAGGGAAGAAGGATGGGAGGGAGGAAGGAAGGAAAGAAGAAAAACAAAAAGCTTAAAAAGAACCAATTAGAAATCTTGAAAGTAAAAAATGAATAAATAAAATATGAAATAAATAAAAAATAAAAATATGAAATAAATAAAAAATAAAAAATAAATAAATAAAATCTTGAAAATAAAAAGTGAAATAAAAAATGTACCTCAATAGACAGGCTAAACTCTAGGCCAGACATAGGTGGAGAAGCGATGAACTGGAAGACAGCGCTGAGCAATCCAGCCAGAACCCTGCATAAAGAGAAAACAGCTCCGAAGAGGGGGAGGGCTGCTACACAGTCTGAGGAGAGGTCCAGAAGATCATGGAGAAGCAATATTTGAAAAACTATTGGCCCTGAATTTTGCAGAATTAGGGAAAGGCATGACCCCTCAGCTTGAAGCTGAGGTTTGAATACAAAGTAGGATAAAGGACAGTCTCTTCACCCTTGCCCAGCTGTCACCAGATATCAGAGACAAAATGCCATTTTCCAGAAAGTGTGTAAGATGTGGTCTCATTAAAGAAGGAGCAAGTGAGCAAGGGCACATTCCCTGGGTGGTTCTGTGATGGTGTGAGCCTGGGTGAGTACAGAACACACAGCAGGATGCTCATTTGGTACTAGGGGAGGATGGGCGGGGCTGGGAGGGTACCCAATATGTGAAATCATGAAATGTGGTAACTACTTAAAAATGTGTAGATATGGCCGGGCGCAGTGGCTCATGCCTGTAATCCCAGCACTTTGGGAGGCCAAGGCAGGTGGATCACTTGAGGTCAGGAGTTCAAGACCAGCTTGGCCAACATGGCAAAACCCCATCTCTATTAAAAATACAAAAATTAGGCTGGGCGCGGTGGCTCATGCCTGTAATCCCAGCACTTTGGGAGGCTGAGGCAGGTGGATCACGAGGTTAAGAGATCAAGACCATCCTGGCCAACATGGTGAAACCGTGTCTCTACTAAAAATACAAAAAATTAGCCAGGCGTGGTGGCACATGCCTGTAATCCCAGCTACATGGGAGGTTGAGGCAGGAGAATCACTTGAACCCAGGAGGCGGAGGTTGTGGTGAGCTGAGAATACGCCATTGCACTCTAGCCTGGGCAACAAGAATGAAACTCCATCTCAAAAAAAAAAAATTCATAAATTAGCTGGGTGGAGTCGTATGAGCTGAGATTGTGCCACTACACTACAGCCTGGGCCACAGAGCAATGCCATCTAAAAAAAAAAAAAAAAAAGTGTATGTTGGAAACAGATGCTCAGTGCCACAGAGAAAAATTAGCACTGAGACAAAGGATTTCTCAGCTAGCAATTTTTACTTCCTGGACTGCAGAAAGGATATCCTTGCTAGCCCTCTTGCCGCAAGAGTACAATGAACAAAGGAAAAGCAGACATATTTATTCCTTACGCATTTGAGGTGGTCCTTACTGCTGTGCCTGATCTCTATTGGCTGGAACCAGACCTTACAATCTAAACTAAAACCTGATTGGCTAACAACTTAAAACTTTTCTAAACAGGTAAGGGGCATAGGCTGTGGGCTGGGACATGCCTGTGAGCACATCCAGCACAGATATTTTGGTTAAAGTACAAGGGCATAGACTATACTATGTGCCTGTAAGCATGGCATGTCTAACACATACGTAGGATAGGGCTTCACAAAGAGTTATTGGCACACTCATGATTTATTCTTTAACAAGAAAGGACACTTTGAAGAGGAACTTTTACTTCCCACAGTGTAGTTACTGAAGCATCGAGTATCAGCAACTTTCTTCAGCATCTCTTGTGGTGAAGATCAGCTGGCAAAGAATTCTCCCAGCTTTTGTTTACCTGAAAAGGTCTTTCTTTGGCTCTTAATTTTGTAGAACAGTTTCCCTGGCAATAATCATGATGACAGCTTTTATTTTATTCCGGCGCTTTGCATATCTTGTTCCATTTTCTTCCAGTCACATATTGTTGTCCCTTGAATGTAATATATTGTTTTTATTCTCTCGCAGCTTTCAAGATTTTCTCTTTGTCTTTGGGTTTTAGCAGCTTGTCTATGATGTGTCAAGGTTTTCGTCTGTTTGCTTTATCTGATTTGAGGTTCATTGAGCTTCTTGAATCTTCAAGTTAATGTTTTTCATCAAATCTGGGAAATTTTCAGCCATGATTTCTTCAAATATATATATGTTTTCTCTCTTTTCTTCTGGGATTCCAATTATATGCATGTTGGACTGTTTGATTTAGTCTTATGGGTCTCTCAGGATATATTTATTTTTCTTTAGTCTTTTTTCTCTGTGTTCTTTGCATTAAATACATTTTCTTGATCTATCTTCAAGGTCACGGATTCTTTCTCCTACTGTCTCCATAAGCTATTGACCCTGTCTAGCAAAATTTTCATTTATGTTGTTTTAATTTTCAGCTCTAGCATTTCCATTTGACTGTTTTTTCTACCTTCCATTTCTCTGTTGAGATTCCCCTCTGTTTATTCATTAAGACTATATTTTACTTTAATTATCTGATCATATTTATAATAGCAGCTTTGAAGTCTTTGTCTACAAAATCTAACCTTTGAGTCCATTCAGAGTCCATTTCTATTCACTGCCCTTTTCCTGGATCATACCTTCTTGTTTCTTTGTATGTCTAACTATTTTTTGTTGGTAACTGGACACTGTAGGTAATATTTTGTAGCAACTTTGGATTCTGTTATGTTCTTCTGAACATTGTTGGGTTTTGTTCTAATAGGCAATTAACTTGCCTGATCTGAAACTATAGTCTCCTCCTCCACAGTGTGTACTGGCTGATGTCTCTGCTCAGCTTTTCAGCTTCCAGCTAGTCTCTGTAGCCTGCCTTTTGCACCTGTACGCTCAACATTCAGCCAAGGATTTGAATAGAGTTTAGGTTCAGATTTGGCCGCTCACCCTCTCTGTACTTCCCTTGCTTTGGGGGTTCACCCTTAATTTTCCAGTTGCTCAGCCAGCCCACACTTTGTCTTCTGACACCTCAAACCAATAAGGATTCACTTTCCTGCCACCCATGCTGTGCATGACTTGGGGAATACATGCACTCAAAGGAGCAGAAAACTTAGAAATATCACCGAGTCCTCTTTTTTTTTTTTTTTTTTTGAGACAGAGTCTCACTTGTCACCCAGGGTAGAGTGCAGTGGTGCAATCTCGGCTCACTGCAACCTCCGCCTCCTAGATTCAAGCGATTCTCCTGCCTCAGCCTCCCCAGTAGCTGGGACTACAGGTGCATGCCACCATGCCTGGCTAATGTTTTGTATTTTTAGTAGACATGAGGTTTCACTCTGTTAGCCAGGACGGTCTCGATTTCCTGACCTTGTGATCCACCCACCTCAGCCTCCCAAAGTCCTGGGATGACAGGCATGAGTCACTGCGCCTGGCCTCATCTTGTCCTCTCTCATATCTGCCTCATTTTACACCAAGCTTCCTCAGGTCTCTGATACGTGTCTGTAGTTTGATGGCCATCCGAGGATTTGGGCTGACTTTCTACTCCGATTTTGGGTTTCATCCCTTCTACAGCTCTCTCGTTTCAGGATTTCTTCCCTACTTTCCAGCTCCTCTGCCAGCCCTGTCCTCTGTACTCTGCCACCCTGAGCTTGGAAGACTTTGGCTGTGGGGTTGGGAGTGTGCTGAGGCGAGGGACTGACCCATAACTGCCTGCATCAGTCCATCATTGGCTGCGATTTCCATCAGCTGAGGGCACTTCCTATCAAGGGGGCAGTGCTGAGAGGTTAACAGCCAGTGTTCACAGCAGCTGGGGGCTAGGGTGTCCTGACCTGGCCTGGGAGATTTAGGCAGGTACTGACAGTGGTGAGAAGGAGTCCACTCCAACTCTGCCTTGGATATAAGTTGGGGCCAATTGCCCTGAAATTAGATTCCTCCAAAGAACCTCTGCTGTGTGCCCTGCTCTGTGACCCTCTTTCTGCTTGCCTCCTGACATATTCTTTTTTTTGGAGACAGAGTCTTGCTTTGTCACCCAGGCTGGAGTGCAGTGGACCCATCTTGCCTCACTTCAGCCTCTGCCTCCCAAGTTCAAGTGATTCTCATGCCTCAGCCTCCCCAGTAGCTGGGATTACAGGTGTGTGCCACCATACCCGGCTAATTTTTTGTATTTTTGTAGAGACAGGGTTTACACCATGTTGGCCAGGCTGGTCTTGAACTCCTGACCTGAAGTGATCCACCCCCTCCTCGCCCTCCCAAAGTGCTGGGATTACAGGTGTGAGCCACTGTGCTTGGCTTTTGCTTCCTTTTAAAAGCATTTTTGGGTTTGGGGTTTTTCTTTTTCTATCGTGGTATTTCTCTGGTAGACCCCCAACTCTGAGTTCTGACTGCAGTTCTTCCATGACATCAACGTTTATCCCTGTTGATAAATTACCAAACCCTTTAAAAATCAGCCCACCTGCATGTTCTACAGCAGCACTCTGTTCTCACCTTTGAAAAGAGCACCCCACTGCTGAATGACAGGACAAAGCGCATCCTTTTGAGAGAAGTGCACACAGCCGAGGATGAAACCCTGGGCAGATGTGAAGTCCCCGCCATGTAGAAAATCACAGGCACCCTCGATGCTATTAGACGTTTGTGACTAATTGCGGTTAATGCTCGCTGCTGCTGTCAATCAGCCTCATTAGCACAAGCAATTTGAGCACAGGACATTACTTAATTACCACAAGCAGTTTGCTCATTTGCAGAGAGGGTGCATTTTCAAAAAGTTTGCACTGTTTGGAAATTAATCCTAACATCTTGCATTGTTAAAAATTCAGGCAAATAGGGGAGGAAAAAAACTGTGAGCAAGCAGATCCAAAGATAAAGGTGATGAACATTACCCAGTCCTTTTTACTATTATTTTTCTACTATTTTATTTTCTCCGCTAAAATGGACTAGGGCCATTGTAAGCTTTGTTTTCTGAAATCTATGCGTGGGAGGCAAAATGACTCTCATTAGAGTTCAGCTGAGTCATTAAGCCCATTAAGGGAGGCAATGCAGAAAAGCCTTCAAACCTGAGCTTTTATTCAACTCACACCAGACTGAGGAGGGGCCAGCGAGGGCAGCCCCACCCCACAGGGCCTTCCAAGCCTCGCCCACCGAGGCCTGTCGTGGGCCATTTCAGGACCCTGGGTGGCGCTCCTGCTCCCTGCGCCACGGCGGCCATCTGTGGCAAGTTCCCTCCATCCAGATTCTCCGTTTCCTGCCACCCCTCTCCTCTCGAGTGGCCCAGAAGCAGGTCTGGCTGTGACCAGATGGCCTTTGACCTCACGTCCATTCTCCGTTTGGCTGGCTTCTGCTGCAGTTCGAGCCCTGGGGACATTGTGGCCCTGGGGACATCATGATCCCTGCCTCCATGGAGCTGATGCTCTAGAGGAGCTGATGCTCTAGAGGAGCTGGTCCACGCTGCACACACAAGAGGCAAAATGAAAGCATGCGAGCTCCATCATCAGCCAAAAGAGCGTTGGTGCCATGACTCAAATTCAATGGATGCTGGGTGTGGTGGCTCATGCCTGTAATCCCAGCATTTTGGGAGGCTGAGGCAGGTGGATCACCTGAGGTCTCAAATTCAAGACCAGCCTGGCTAACATGGTGAAACTTCGTCTTTGTTAAAAATAAAAAAAAATTAGCTGGGCTTGGTGGTGCATGCCTGTAATCCTAGCTACTTGGGAGGCTGAGGCAGGAGAATTGCTTGAACCTGGGAGGCAGAGGTTGCAGTGAGCTGAAATTACACCACTGCACTCCAGCTGGGGCAACAGAGCAAGATTGCGTCTAAAAGAAAAATTCAATGGAGCTGTAGTTCACAGGGACCCACTAGATGAATTTCTTGGCATGTGTGCCCCTGCACAGCTGTCCCAGAACATCGAGCGTCCTGAAGTACCCACCTTGTACCTTCCCTGACCCCTCCCGAAGGCAGCCCAGCTGAAGGCAAGGCTTGGCAGCTCCCAGACTCTCAGACTCTGAGCCCATGCAATCCTCATGGGGTGGCGGGTGGCTGGAGCTCTGAGCCTGTGCAATCCGCGTCGGGTGGTGGGTGGCTGGAGCTCTGAGCCCGTGCAGTCCGCATGGGTAATGGGTGGCGGGTGGCCGGAGCTCTGAGCCCGTGCAATCCGTGTGGGTGGCGGGTGGCTGGAGCTCTGAGCCTGTGCAATCCGCATGGGTGGTGGGTGGCCGGAGCTCTGAGCCCGTGCAATCCGCGTGGGGTGGCGGGGTGGTAGCTCTGAGCCCGTGCAATCCGCGTGGGTAGTGGGTGGCTGGAGCTCTGAGCCCATGCAATCCGCGTGGGTGGTGGGTGGCCGGTGGCCGGAGCTCTGAGCCTGTGCAATCCGCGTGGGGTGGCGGGTGGCCGGAGCTCTGAGCCCATGCAATCCGCGTGGGTGGTGGGTGGCTGGAGCTCTGAGCCCGTGCAATCCGCGTGGGTGGTGGGTGGCGGGTGGCTGGAGCTCTGAGCCCATGCAATCCGCGTGGGTGGTGGGTGGCCGGTGGCCGGAGCTCTGAGCCTGTGCAATCCGTGTGGGTGGTGGGTGGCGGGTGGCCGGTGGCTGGAGCTCTGAGCCTGTGCAATCCGCTTGGGTGGCGGGTGGCCGGAGCTCTGAGCCTGTGCAATCCGCTTGGGTGGCGGGTGGCCGGAGCTCTGAGCCTGTGCAATCCACATGGGTGGCGGGTGGCGGGTGGCGGGTGGCTGGAGCTCTGAGCCTGTGCAATCCGCGTGGGTGGCGGGTGGCTGGAGCTCTGAGCCTGTGCAATCCACATGGGTGGCGGGTGGCTGGAGCTCTGAGCCTGTGCAATCCGCGTGGGTGGTCGGTGGCCGGTGGCCGGAGCTCTGAGCCTGTGCAATCCGCGTGGGTGGTGGGTGGCGGGTGGCGGGTGGCTGGAGCTCTGAGCCTGTGCAATCCGCTTGGGTGGCGGGTGGCCGGAGCTCTGAGCCTGTGCAATCCACATGAGTGGCGGGTGGCGGGTGGCGGGTGGCCGGAGCTCTGAGCCCGTGCAATCCGCGTGGGTGGCGGGTGGCTGGAGCTCTGAGCCCGTGCAATCCGCGTGGGTGGCCAGAGCGCCGCTGTCTTTGTTGCCCTGCCGTGTTCCATCCAACAAGTGAACACGGTGTATTTTTCCACTCTGATGGGAATGGTGACCTGAGTTATGGAAACAAAAAATCTAAACAGGACTTTTAGGTGGCCACTGGGCTTTCTGGACCACAAGTCACAGCCAGCGCCAATCCTCACCCGGCTCAGTCTTGGGCCACCTATCTCTTGCTTTGGGCCCTGGCCTGTCCCAGGGCTCCTGAGAGCAGCTCCTGGCCATGCCATCTCCCACGGTGTCCCCAGGCCGTCTGCTGTGGGCTGGTTGCTAAGCCCCTCCCTGGGGCTCCTGAGGGCCGTGGCTCTGGGCTCCCAGCAGCTGCTGGGGCTTGACCAGGGAGGGAGGTAGAGGTAGGAGCTGTGTCTCCATGGAAAGTGCCTCTGAGAGGCAAATTCCCGACCCACAAAGGGGGCCCCTGGCTTCTTGTAGGACCTGCCCGCCCCGGTGGGGCTCCAGCGGAATGGCCATCTCTCCTGGACCAGGGCCCCCACTGGCCAACCAAGCCCAGCCTGATGCTAGGAGGCAAAATGACTCGCATTAAAGTTTAGCCAGATGGGAACCTGAGAGGACACGAAGCCCCCAGCGTCCCCAGCTTAGCAAGCAGGAGCCATGGAGGGAGGGAGGGACGGGCGGAGGGAGGGAGGGCCCATCCCTGCTGCCGTGAGCACCTTCTGTGGGCGGACGGACTCCTCCTCTTCCCTTGCATTTGTCTTGCAAGGTGACATTTTAAGGCCCAGATACAATTCAGTTTTTATAGAGCAAGTGTCAACGTGCTAGACAGGAGTTTTCTAGTCTCCTGCCACGGTTCCTACCGGGGACACAGAGTCCCAGAACAGCTTGCTGTGTTCTCTCTGCATCCTCACACCGGAAACAGCCGTGGGGGCGGCGGCTCTGAACACCAGGCTGCCCGGTGTCAACTAGGTGGGGTTCCGGTGGCAGTCGAGTGTTTCTGCAGGTGGGCACTCTGCTGCCTGGGGGCCGTGCCAGGGCCGGGAGGACCCTCATACCGGACAGGAGCTCCGTGGACAGTGCCCCACCAGCCAGGCTCCTTGGGAGAGCAGGTCACCAGGGGCCTCTGTCCTGATCTGGCTGTGCCCTCTGACCTGGCCTGAGTTGTCTCCCACAATGAGATGGTCCCCAGGCACCCCCTCATCTCCGAAGAGGTGAGAGATGGCTCAGGGCTTGTTGGTCACTGGGAGGGTGTGGGAGTCGTGCCTTACTAGGAAGTGGGTAGGAAAGGGCCGCAGACATCCTGCTCACCAGTGTCCCAGGACACCCTGGCCTTGGCAGCTGATGGATCATGAAGGCTTGCTCTTAGATCTGTGTCACTTGTCCCCAGCCTCCTAAAAGACACCCTTCAGCTGGGCATGGTGGCTCACGCTTGTAATCCCAGCACTTTGGGAGGCTGAAGTGGGTGGATCACCTGAGGTCGGGAGTTCAAGACCAGCCTGAGCAACATGGTGAAACCCTGCCTCTACTAAAAATACAAAAATTAACCAGGTATGGTGGTGCATGCTATAATCTCAGCTACTCAAGGGGCTGAGGCAGGAGAATCGCTTGAACCCTGGAGGTGGAGATTGCAGTGAGCCGAGATTGTGCCACTGCACTCCAGCCTGGGCAACAAGAGCGAAACTCCATCTCAAAAAAAAAAAAAAAAGAAGACCCCCTCATGACAGTCTAGCTCAATAGTATGCCCCAGGGCACATGTGGAGATGGCAGGAGACGTTTTTGGTTGCCACGCCGTAGGGGGACAGGGAGGCTGTCGCTCCCTCCCTCATCCCGGCCGCATGTGGAGCAGTGATTTTGGGCACACCCCTGTGCTGTCCTCCACCAGCCTCCCAAATCCCAGGGCGCAGCCTCCCTCTGAAGGCAGGAGCAGGGCCATGGCTGGCTGGGAGCGGCAGGAACTGGGGACACAGGCAGCCTGGGACACACTGGATGCACAAGCGTGGAAAGGGGCCAGGAGGAGGGTCTCCAGCCTTCTGGGGCAGCCTGAAACCAGCAGATGCGGCAATGCTGGTTCTGCTCCAGCCCCTCTCCGTGAAGTGCCGTTTCCACGCTGCCCTCACTAGACCAAGGGCACAGCTGCGGAGGAGTGCGAGTGAGGGTTCCCCTGCAAGGACAAAAGCAGAGGTCCACCCACTGAGGATACCCGTCCAATCCCTCCTGGTCACACCCAGCCCCACACCCAGGGACCAGCTCAGGAGATGCCCTGGCTGGGCATCTAACTGCATCAGGCTCTTGCAGCCACTGAGCTGAAAGCCACCTGGCTCAGGTCCCCAAATGGCACAGAGGCTTCTGTATGTGCCAGTGATGGCAGAGAAGAGGGTCCCCCGTGCCACCTGGACAGCCGGGGCAGACGCTGCCGCCCAGCTTCATGATCTCTGATGGGGCAGCCAAGGATGGGTGGTGGGGTGCGCTTCTCTCTACACATCAGCTCTAAAAGGCTAAGACATGGGTCCTTGAAGTCACACCTCTCCTCAGAGACCCTCCATGGCTCCCTAGTGCCACAGGAGCATTCGGCCTCCCCACACGATGGCCTGAGCTCCCGCAGCCCCTCAAACTTCCCTCCCACTTCCCACTGCGCCCTCTGTGAAAGTCCAGGTCATCTTTCAGGCAAGCCAGACCCAAGTTTGCAGGGTCTGAGCTTATACAATGTTGGGGGGGGTCTCTTTAAGAATAAGAATATAGGCCTTGCACGGTGGCTCACGCCTGTAATCCCAGCACTTTGGGAGGCTGAGGCAGGTGAATAGCTTGAGGTCAGGAGTTCGAGGCCAGCCTGACCAACATGGTAAAACCCCCATCTCTACTAAAAATACAAAAATTAGCCAGGGGTGGTGGTGCACTCTTGTAACCTCAGCTACTTGGGAGGCCGAGGCAGAGAACTGTTTGAACCTGGGATGCGGAGGTTGCAGAGAGCCAAGACCACATGACTGCACCCCAGCCTGGGGGACGGAGCAAGACTCCGTCTCAAAAAAGAAAAAGAATAACAATATAAAATAACTAAGGCAAACAATCAAACATAGGCACAGAAGTGAGTATTGCTTAGACTGATAAATGAAGCCACAGCAAATTACAGATTTTAAACAGCCGATTAGTATCCTCAGCATTACAGAATGTGGAAAATCACAGGTCTCCTCAGCCACCTGCCTCCCTCTACAGTGCCCGTGTCCCGGTATTTTGCAGTGTGCACTCATTGTCCATCTCTCACAGGACAAGGACTTTGTGTTAAGATTTTCTGCAGAGAGATCAGAAAGACGATTCAGCCTTTTCTCCTCCAAGACTAATATGAATGTACTTTTCGTTACTGATGGTGTAAAGTTCCTGCAGCTTCACAGCACAATGCTGGTGACAGTGTACATTCTTAGGGTTGGTGTCATCCGGGAAAGGGCTCTCCTGAGTTTCTTTTGTGTGTGAGCATCCACAGTGGGCTGGTTTGAGTGGGAGCTGCAACTCCTGTGCTCTGCAAACAGGAATCGTGACGAGTTGTGCTTCATTCAGGTTCCATCTTTTTTGAAAAGAACATGCGGAAGTGGGTTTGTGGCTGTGACCCACATGAGTGAGCGTATTCCTGCGGGAAAGCGCTTTTGTCTGACTGGGCTCCAGCAGGGGCGGCCCCTCTGCTGACCGTCCACGTGTCTGCTGATTGGAGGAAGTTCCCATGGGCCAGCTTCAGCTCCATCTGTCACCCAGATTCCCAGGCACCTCCACCTCCATGCTGGATGCTGTGGGATGGCTTATATACCACATCAGGCCACACCTTTCTGCAGCAAGCCAGCAAGTTGGCACATTGTCCCTGGACAGGGACATTCCCAGGTGGGGATGACCAGAGGCAAGCTGTCTGCACCATAAGACACCTTGAACCCTATGGATGTACCCACAGCGGTAGGTCGAATCATATTCTCTAACAGGATATGATCAAGTCCGGAAACTCCATGGAAATGGACTCGGCCAATGACCTGAATCAACTTGGAAGCAGATTCACCAACTGGGACTCCGGGAAGGAATGCAGCCCAGCCTGCCCCCGGGTTTTAGACACGTGAGATGCAGGCAGAGGGCTGATAAGCTCTGCTGTGCCCAGACCGCTGGCTTGCAGCAGTGGTGAGATCGTAAATGGGCATTGTTTTATGGCGGGAAAAATCTCTTAAAGCCTAACCCCAGTCCCTGGGAACGTGGCCTTATTTGGAACAGGGTCTTTGCAGAGGTCATCGAGTTAAAAAGAGGTTGGACTGCGTTGTGGGGGTGGGTGTTAAATCCATGGCTGGTGTCCTTCTTTTTTTTTTTTTTTCGAGTCACAGTCTCACTCTGCCACCCAGGCTGGAGTGCAGCGGTGTGATCTCGGCTCACTGCAACCTCCGCCTCCTGGGTTTAAGCGATTCTCTGCCTCAGCCACCCGAGTAGCTGGGACTACAGGTGCGTGCCACCATGCCCAGCTAATGTTTTGTATTTTTAGTAGAGATGGGGTTTCACCATGTTGGCCAGGCTGGTCTTGAACCCCTGACCTCGTGATCCACCCTCCTTGGCCTCCCAAAGTGCTGGGATTATAGGCGTGAGCCACTGTGCCTGGCTCAACTGGTGTCCTTCTAAGAGGAAACGTGGATTTAGGAACACAAAGACACAGACACATGCAGAGGGGAGAAGACCGGGGGAACAGGCGGAGACTGAGTGAGGTGGCCACTTCCATGGAGCGCCGGGCACTGCCACCAGCAGGAGGAGGAAGAGGCGGGATGCGCCCTTCCCGCTGGCTCCTTGGTTGTGACCTTCTGGCCTCCAGACTGTGGGAAAATAGATGGCTGTGGTTTTAAGCCACACAGTTTGCGGCCATCTGTTACAATAGCCACAGAAAATGTCACTCACCCCCCAATCCACACTAAAGATGTCCCCAGCTCCACCTCCCCTTAGCCAGATCCCACGGGTGTCTGCAGCCCCAGCACTGTGGCAGCAGAGGGGACCTGAGCCTTAGAGCGCAGCCGGCCCACAGCCCTCACCGACTGTCTGACTTCCACAGATTTTAAATGACCATGGGGATGCTGCTAGAACCCTTTCAGAAGGGGTGTGTGCAAGGGAGGGGCCCTAAAAACAGATCTCTCTGGCCGGGCGTGGTGGCTCACGCCTGTAATCCCAGCGTTTTGGGAGGCTGAGGTGGGCGGATCACAAGGTCAGGAGATAGAGACCATCCTGGCTAACATGGTAAAACCCCGTCTCTACTAAAAACACAAAAAAAATGCCAGGCATAGTGGAGGGCACCTGTAGTTCCAGCTACCTGGGAGGCTGAGGCAGGAGAATTGCTTGAACCCAGGAGACGGAGGTTGCAGTGAGCCAAGATCGCACCACTGCACTCCAGCCTGGGCGACAGAACAAGACTCCATCTAAAAAAAAAAAAAATGAGATATCTTAGCCTTCAGGGAAATTGCCCATCTTTAGAGCTCAGCTTAAGCCCCCCAGCCTTCCCTGGGGCTCCTCAGTTCTGGCCCTCTGGGTCTGTCTCTTGGCACCGTGACCTGAGCTGGCTTGTACGACCCGCACTTGGCCTCCCCCAGCCTGGACTGTCCCTTCCCCTGGCCCGGGGTTTGGGTCGGTGTTACAGGACCAGGTTGGAGTGCAGGAGTGGTGGCCGCAGAGGGACACCCACAGCCCTTGGGCACAGAACCCCTTCGCTTCCTCCAGGACTCCTGGAACAAGGGAGTTCCCTGGCAGAGCTCGTCATCAGAATCTCCCGGGGGTGCTCAAGGGGCGCGGGCCCATTCTGCTAAGTCAGGGGCTGGAAATGTGGCTCTGAAACCCCCCGGTGGCAGGGTGGGGCAGCTGTCAGGGACCCTGCTCACCGCTGGTTGTCAGAGAGGGGACCCCTCCCTGTGCTGTGCCTGCTGGAGGATGGACCAGAGGCTGGAGGTGCCCAGGAGAATGTGCCACTGGGACGCTCCCTAGGGTGGGTCCCGGAGACCCTCCCTGCACACGGTTGGACCTCAGGACAAGGGCACAAGCAGCTCCTCTCCCAGAGCCAGAGCCAGAGCCAGCTGCGGGGTGAGCCAGCCCTGAGCTGCAGCGGCTGCCTCACGGTGGGATGTGGGTTGCAGAGGCCAGGCACGTCCCCAAAACCCAGTGGGTTCAGCCAGCCAGGCTGTGCCACACCTCCGAGACCCTCAGGGGCTCCCACTGCCAGCAGGTCAGCCAATAAAGGCTGACATCACAGCTCTTCCTCCTCCAGCCCTGACTGAGTGTCTGGCTTCATCTCCACTCGGCTGGAAGCACCCACAGATGTGCCAGGGTCAAGCCAGGAGAGAAGGATCAGGTGGTCTTCAGGGTGTTCCCGTGTAAAGTCCTGTAAACATGGCCAGGAGCACGTGACTCTGATAGCTACAGATACACCCTCGATTCTGTAACTGGAGAAAGAGGCCGGAGGAGGAAAAGTCAAGAGGCAATAGGGACGGACATGAGGCAGGGGAAAGGCAGGAGGGGAAGAAAGAGAAGGGAGGGAGAGAGGCATGGCTGGAGGGAAGGCAGCCAGCTCGCAGGGAAAGTGGCAGAGGTAGAAACCGAGGCAGGATCAGAGGGAGGCTGAAAAAGGGGAGGGAGACAGAGAAGAGAGACCCAGAGGAGCAGACAGGGATGCAGGCTGGGGAGGACAGAGGGGAAGAACCCTTCATGGCCAAGCATGGATCCAGAGCTGAACTGAGAAAGCTACGGCCTGTGGGCCAAATTGGCCCACTGCTTGTTTTCGTAAATAAAGTTTTATTGGCACAGGGCCACACTTGTTCATTTCCGTGTTGTCTGTGGTTACTTTCACATGGAGTTAAGTAGTTTGACAGTTTCCTTTCTGGAAAACGTTTGCTGACCTTTGGTTCACACCCATCTGGTCTTTGCTTCCAGGACTGCCCACTCTTTGGAGCTCACTGGGGAATGAAAGACCTTCCCCTTAGCCAGATCCAGGCCTGGGATGGGGAGGTGGCTGCCTGACGATCACACACCTGCTGGCCTCAGGTGGCCCCGAGACCCCTTGTCACCCGGTCCCTTCTGTGTATAAAATAACATCACAGCTGTGAGGCAAGCTCTTGCGCAGCCTCCCGTGAGCTGGGCTCCACACGGAAGGGTCATTCTCTAGTGTTCTCCGCTCAGGTTCTGAATTCTGACAAATATTCTCAAAATGTGATTTTCATCGCTTCAAGTGAGACCCAAATCTTGTTAGGTGACGCCAAAGCGAATTCAAATATAAAACTCCATTTGCCTTTAACGTTTTCAAATATTAAAGTTATCAACAGAAAGGCAAGTAAAGAAATAAAAGTGCAAATGAGACGGGGAGAGAATGGCCGGCAGGCTGGGCGGCGAGGCCCCTCCTCAGCATCGGCGGCGTCTCGCCCAGCACGTGGACTTGGCCCGTGGGACGTCACGTTTGCCGGTACTGCCTGTGAGTTCCGGACACCATGGGAGCGTCTGGGCTCAGAGCCAAAGGCAGGGGCTCATAGCTCTGCTACACACACATCAGATGACAACAACAAGATCTAACCACAGAAACCCTGCTCTCAGGGGTTCATCTTTACCCTGTGTTCAGGGAAAGCAGTCATCAGCCCGTCAGTTTCAAACGGCCCAAATTACCAATAATTTCAGCCTAAATTAGGCCATTATGTGCTTGCTGCCCAGGTTCCTTCTCCTTGATGAAAAGCAAGTTACTGAGCGGTATTGTCCTCTCCGGGCAGATAGGCGGGGCTGGGTGAGGACGGGGTCCATGGGCCGAGGCCCCCCACCTCTCTTTTTGATGGGCAGGGATTGGTGCTCAGCCCACAGTGACTTTGGGCAGGGCTGGAAGCTCTGACCTGCCTCGGCCCTCAGGCCGCAGGCGGTGGCTCCAGGAGGACTTCAGAGGACCAGCGCTCAGCGGGAGAGGCTCTGAGGGCCCTGATGGACCAGCACTGCCCTCTCTGGGTTCCCTGGGGTGGGATTACAGTGCCAGCATCTGTGTTCCCAGGAGGGCTTTGGAGGTGGAGGCAGAAGCACAGGGGCTGGGGAAGCTCATAGCCAGGTGTCACCGAATGTGTGTCCTCCAAGTTCTTTCTTTTTTTTGAGACGGGCTTTTGCTCTGTTGCCCAGGCTGGAGTGCAGTGGCACAATCACACCTCACTGCAGCCATGACCTCCCAAGCTCAAGTGATCCTCCCACCTCGGCCTCCTGAGTGGCTGGAACCACGGGTGCACCACCATGCCCAGCTAATTGGTTTTTATTTATTTATTTATTTTTGAGACGGAGTCTTGCTCTGTGGCCAGGCTGGCGTGCAGTGGTGAGATCTCAGCTCACTACAATCTTTACCCCCCCAGTTAAAGTGATTCCCCTGCCTCAGCCTCCCAAGTAGCTGGGACTACAGGCACCCACCACCACCCTGGCTGATTTTTTTGCATTTTAGTAGAGGTGCGGTTTCACCATAGTGGCCAGGATGGTCTTGATCTCCTGACCTTGTGATCCACCCGCCTCAGCCCCCGACAGCGCTGGGATTACAGGCATGAGCCACTCCACCTGGTTCCCAAAACTCATCAGAGCCCTGCCCTCCAGTGTGATGGTGTAGGAGGTGGGGCCTCCTGGGAGGTGATCGGGGTAGATGGGTCAGGAGGGCAGGGCCCTGGTCTGATGGGACTCATGTCCTTATGGGTAGAGACTCCAGAGTGTGGTCCCTCCCTCTCTCTGAGACCCCTTGAGCTTGCACAGAGGTCACGTGAGCACACAGCCAGATGGCGGCGCCCACAAGCCAAGAGAAGAGGCCTCAGAATGAGCTGCACACCTGGGCTGCTCCCTGAATCCGACTTCCAGCCTCCAGAAGTGTGAGAAATACACGTCTGTGGTTTCCCCCCGGCTGAGGGCATTTCGGATAGCAGCCGCACGCTGGGGAAACTGAGGCCCTGGGACCTCCAGGCCAAAGGCCAGCACCTGGAAGGGCACTGAGGAGAGGGAATGGCATGAGCAAAGGGACAGGGTGGGCAGAGGAAGGCAGGGCCAGAGAGAGCGCCGTGGGCTTTTGGAAGACCTTGGCGGCCAGGATAAAGGCTCTGACTTTCTTTTGTTCTTTGGGCAGTGGGAAGCCGTGGAAAGTAACTTTTTAGAGGAAACGTGCAGAGGTGGGCAATGCTTTAAGGAATGGTTTGTTCGTGTCACCTGCCTCTCCTGGCACCGTTTCCTCAACCACTAGTCAGGATCCCCCGCACGCCGTGGGACTCGGGGCCTCCCGAGCAGTTTGCCATCACAGCGCCATTGACATTTGGGGCTGGGATGTGGCCGGAGGGGGCTGCCCTGTGTGGTGTAGACGTCCACAGCCTCCCTGGTCCCCACCCACTCAATGCAGGCAGCACCTGCCCCAGGTGTGACAACCAGTGACGTCTCCAAACCTGGCCACGTGCCCCAGGGACAACCTCCCGACGGAGAATCCCTGCGTTAGAGGATGAGAGCCAGGCCAGTGGACGTGCTTTCAAAGGCCCGGCGTCTCAGCCTAAGGGGGTGCTCAGACTCCGGCGGGGGCCCTGACCCCGCCAGGGTGGTGCTGGGATTCCCATCCTTGAAGCTTCTCTCGGGTCAGACACCTCCAGCCAAGCTCTCGCCCCAGATTTGCTCCAGGCAGGGGGTTGGTGGGGAGCAGGACCACTTTAGCTGAGTGAGACCGGCTGCATTGCTGACACTGTGGCTGGGGCCATGGCTGTGCCTTGGACTGTCCTGGATGGGGACAGGGCGCCATGGAGAGTGAATGAAGAGGGTGGTGGCAGAGACTGGCGTCCATAGAGTGCCCTTCATGTCCCTGACTGTTCAGAGTCAAACACAAGTCAGCCCAAATTCTCTTCCTACCTGGGGCTGGGGAGGTTGTGGGTCCCTGTTTGACAGGAATGGTGGCAGGCGCTTTTGCTGGGTGGATGGGTGAGAGGGCTCTGTGGCTATCGAAGAGCCTACGGCACCTGAAATATCTGAATGACCGGGGCCACTGTCATCTGAGGGACACCTGAGATCACACCTGGGTCATCCATGCCCCCAGCTGGCACAGTGGCAGCCCTGTCCTGGCTGTGGGGACCAATTACAAGCCCTGGGGGGTGGGCAACACGGTGACTGTCTTCTGGTCCTGATTCTAATATTTACCCCCACCCTGCCACGGACCCACCTGGAAAAATCAGGGGTTCATGTTCGAGCAGCCCCCTTGTGCCTTTTGGCTGGGAGGGGTGCTGGGAGTCTGGGCTGTGAGGGAAGGTTTCCACCAGCCCAGTGCCCCAGAAGCAGGACCTTGCACGGGACCAAGAGCTGCCCAGAGACGCTCAGCCTTGAGCTGGGGCTCAAGGCTACAAGGTTAGCTGTTGTATGGGGGCTGTTCCGGCTCCTGGAAGCCTCAGCTCTTCCCACACCCTGTGTCCTGGGCCAGAGTGCTCAGGGCTTGCTCTCTGTAACTCACCCAAGTCTGTAACAAGGGAAGCGACTCTGTGGTCCACTGGGCTTTGCTTCTGATGTGTGGGAGGTGACTTTCTCTGCAAAGGAAAGAACTTACCAGTAAGAAACAGAAGGTGGAGGGAAGTCTCTCCTCACTTCATCATGTTTTCAGCGGATTGGCTTTTTGTTTTGTTTTATGAAAAGTTCATTTGTGATCTATTATTCAATTAGGAAGCTCGCCAGGCATGGTGATGCTTTTTTAAAAGGGCAGAGATAACCTAATAAGTCAAATTCAATTTGGGGAACTGGAGTCTGTACGTTTTCCAGAGTAATTGACCTGCCCACGTGGCTGAGATCCAGAGGGAGGTGAGGATGGAGGGAGATGTGAGTCGTGGTCCAGGCCCGGGCAGGTGGGAGGCTGCAGGGGAGCGGGACACCCAGCAGGTGCCCCCAAGCCTGTGCAGGAACAGGAGAGACAGTGTCACTGACTGTGTCACCACCCACTGGATTGTTTTTCTTGCCCACTCCCCAGATGAAGCTGGTTTATCAAGATGGGGGAATTGCAATGGAGAAAGTGTTTAATACGTGTAGAGCTGGCTGAATGAGAGGCTGAGGTTTTAGTATTCCTCAAATCTGCCTCTCTGAAAATACAAAGGATAGGGGTTTTTCGAGGATAATTTGGCAGCAGGGGGCTAGGGAGTGGGTGCTGCTGACTGGTTGGGGCTGCAATCATAGGAGTGTGAAAAACAGCTCCTATGCGCAGAACCTGCTTCTTGGTGGGGCCACAGGACTGTTTGAGTCAGGAGTCTGGTCCAGTGAACCATCTGGTGCTCAGAAAGACCACTAAAAGACATCTCCAAACACCAGGTTTAGATTCTACAATGGTGATGTTATTTACAGGAGTGATTGGAGAAGTTGCAAATCTTGTGACCTCCCGAATGATGGCTGGTGATTCCTGTAACTACCTACATCTTAGCAGAACTCAGACCCCTCATAATCCTAACCTTGTAGCCTTTTATTAATTGTATAAAGATGATTTAGTCTGGGGAAGGGCTGTTATCATTTAAACTATGTTGACAATACATGCTGGGTGCTGCAAAGAAAAATTCGCACTGAGACAAAGGATCTTTCAGCAACACAATTTTTACTTCCTGGGCTGCAGGAAGGGAACCCTCGCTAGCCATTGTGCCACGAGAGTACAATGAACAAAGGAAAACACACAAATTCATCCCTTGCACATATGGGGTCATCCTTACTGCTCTGTCTGATCTCCGTTGGCTGGAGCCAGACCTCACAATCTAAACTAAAACCTGATTGGCTACAACTTAAAGCTTTTCTAAACAGATAAAAGCAGTGGAGAGCTGGGACATGCCTGTGAGCACGTCCAGCACAGATATCTTGGTGAAAGTACAAGGACATAGGATGTACTACGTGCCTGTAAGCACGGCATGTCTAACAGCTACATAGGATAGGTCTTGGATAGGACGTGATACCCAGGTTCACCACTCACCCTGTGCACACGTGTAATGCCTAGGTTCTGCACACACCCTGTGCACATGTGACACCAGGCTTAGCACATATGTGACACCTGGGTTCACTCACCCTGTGCACATGTGACACCCAGGTTCACCACCTACCTATGCACCTGTGTGACACCCAGGTTCTGCACTCTGACACTCATGTTCACACTCAGACACCTGCATGAATTATGTCTGTGCACACTCACACCATCAGGCATGCTACACTCATGCTCACACACCCCACATCCTCTTACATGTGAATTCCTACAGGACCATGGCAGTGGGAGTGCCTGGGGAGCCATGAGCAGCCAGGACCCTGGGCTGGTCCAGGGAAAGACTCAGGTGGGCGATGAGGGAAGGGCAGCCCTGCACCCCTCAGGGCCCTGAAGGGACGCTGGGCTGTGGGGTGCCAGGCCCCTTCTCTAGGTGTGTGGGGGGTGAGGGGCGGAGCTGGTGTATAGTCAGGAGAACCAAGTTTCCGTAAAAGCAGGGTTGTGAGGAGCCCCGGTGGGTGGGGCCTCGTGCCCCCATCATGTCTGGCATGAACCCTCGAACCCTCACTCTGGCCACACTGGACTTTACTGGGTCCTGGAACGCTCTGTGGAAATAAAGGAAGACAACCAATGAGAGCCGGCAGGTGGTATTTAGAGCTTGGTCAAAGGCAGGCCAAGGAGGGGGAGGCCTTACAAGGGAGGCAGGGAGGCTCCGGTGTGCCCTGGGGGGCTGTTGGCCTGCAAGGTGCTGCCTGGGGCCAGGTCCTACAGGAGGAGGCTGAAGGTTATCCTTGGGTGGGGCAGCACAGCAGATTTGGCTTCCTCAGCGGAAACCAGGACAAAAATGAGGGAAGCTCACAGCTGTCATGGCTGGGGGTTATCCCTGTGGGGGAGGCTGGGGGTTATCCCTGTGCGGGGGATACTGGGGGTTATCCCTGGTGGGGGAAGGCTGGGGGTTATCCCTGTGGGGGGAGGCTTGTGGTTAGCCCTGTGGGGGAGGCTTGTGGTTAGCCCTGTGGGGGAGGCTGGGGGTTATCCCTGTGGGGGGAGGCTTGTGGTTATCCCTGTGGGGGAAGCTGGGGGTTATCCCTGTGGGGGAGGCTGGGGGTTATCCCTGTGGGGGAGGCTAGGGGTTATCCCTGTGGGGGAGGCTTGTGGTTATCCCTGTGGGGGAGGCTGGGGGTTATCCCTGTGGGGGAGGCTGGGGGTTAGCCCTGTGGGGGAGGCTTGTGGTTAACCCTGTGGGGGAGGCTGGGGGTTATCCTTGTGGGGGAGGCTGGGGGTTATCCCTGGTGGGGGAAGGCTGGGGGTTAGCCCTGTGGGGGGAGGCTGGGGGTTATCCCTGTGGGGGAAGGTTGGGGGTTATCCCTGGGAGGGGGAGGCTGGGGATTATGCCTGGATCGGAAGTTGGGAGTTACCCCTTGGAGGGAGTCGGGGGTTATCCCTGGGAGGGAGTGCTCCCCAACCCCAGCCTCACAATGCTTGTCCCAGTCTAAAATGACTTGTGGTCTGAGCAAATGTATTGCGCCTGCCTCGTTTTTCAATTGTGTGGTGATGCTATTGAGATTCCAGACACCTCACATCCACTCAGAACCACAGAAACTGTTCCTCTCATTGTCCACCCAGATGGTTCTGGATACAGGAACTTGGGTTGTGGAAGGATCCATCCTGGGCCCTCATGAAGAGCAGGGGAGGGGCTGATCTGGGAGAGAAGGAGCTGGGCCCAGAGTCCCACGCCCCCATCCAGGACCTGATTTGAACTCTGGCCCAGGCTGGCCACTGGAGCCTCACTTTCCCCACTTGTAGTGCAGGGTGCAGGCAGAGCCTCTTCAGCCCGGGCCAGGCTAGAAGTTGGAGCAGATGTGACCCCCACCGGGGAGCTGCAGCACTCACGTCTGTGAAACGTCTGCCATGGGTTCTGGGAATGTCTTATCCGAATGAGCAGAGCTGTTTCCAGATGGAGCTGATGTCTCCGGAGACACCACTTTCCTTGGCAGCCCAGGCTGCTGGGAGTTACAGCAATGACTCACAGCGGATGGGTGAGGAGCCTGGGTCCACCTGGGCACAGGGTTTGCAGGAACCCTGGTCCTGTGCGAGTCGGAACCCAGAGGCTGAGGACGGAAGGCAGCGGTGGGGAGAGGGACGGGGTGGCCCAGGGGTGTTCACTGCAGCCCAGGGATACCACGCTTGAGGCTGTGTCTCCAGAGCTCCACTGACCTGGGTTCAAATCCTGGTCCTGCCTCTTTCTGCCTGGGTTAACTTGAGTCAGTTACTTAACTTCTCTGAGCCTCTGTTTCTTCATCATTGAAGGAAGTTAATGATTTCAGCTCTGAGTTACTCAGGAATTTGTGGCTGATATAAACAAAAATGACTTGAGGTGCTTAGTGCAGTGGCCCACGCCTGTAACCCCGGCACTTTGGGAGGCTGAGGTGGGCAGACCATGGAGCTCAGGAGTTCAAGACCGGCCTGGCCAACATGGTGAAACCTCATCTCTACTAAAAATACTCTACTAAAGTCTTTTTTTGAAAAAATTAGTGTTACAGCTCTTTTAGAATTTGTCTAGCAAGATTTTCGGTTTTTGCCAGAAAGCCCCTTAAAAAAAAATTAGCCGGCTGTGGTGGCAGGTGCCCGTAGTCCCGGCTACTCTGGGTGCTGAAGCAGGAGAGTCACTTGAACCCAGGAGGGTGGAAGTTGCACTGGGCTTAGATCACACCACTGCACTCCAGCCTGGGCAACAGAGCAAGACTCCATCTCAAAAAAAAAAAAAAAAACAAGAAAAGAAAAAGAAAAAAAAAGAAATCGACTTGCAGTAACAAGCAGAAAAGGAAGACTTCTCCCAGGTGCAGCTCTGGGACCTCAGGGACAGAAGGGCAGCCAGGCCTCGGGGCCCCGATACTCGGGATGGAGGAATGCCTGCACCTGCTCAGTCCCCGGGCTCTACTTGCTGCCCTGTGGCTGTATTTCCTCTCTCTCCTCCTAGCCACCTGGAGGCAGGAAGTGACATCTGGCAGTAGGCTTCCATTCTTCAGACTGGGCTCCTGAAAGAGAACTCTTTCTTAGTCTCAGTCCCAAATTCTGAAGGGAGAGTTCTTGACTGACCTTGTTGGAGACAGAGGCCCAGTCTGGTCACTCCTACGATGGCGGGTTGTGTTGCGGATGGGGGACCTCATGGCACAGAAAGGCTGCCAGGCACTGGCCAGTGCAGGTGAGGAGAAGTGGTTATGGGAGTCACTGTGAGCTCACAGATGGTTCCCATAACTGATGCAAGTCAGGAATGGAGCTCAGGTCTTTTGAATGCCTGCCCTAGGTTGGGTTCCCTTCAGTAGCACCTTGGACAGGGGCTTTTGCATAAGTGGGTCTCGAGGGTGCCTGCTAGGGAGAACCCTGCACAGAAGTGAAGGAAGCTGAGCTCTTCCACCAGCCATTTATTAGGGGCTGCACGGAGGGAAGTGTCACCTTCAGGCCTCACTGAGCCAGGCAGCTCCCATTGACTGAGGGCAGTTCTGCAGAAAGGGTGCTGCAGTGAGCCGTGAGCACCAGAAGTGGCTGTGGACTGGGTGCATGGAGCCATCAAGGGGACCCTGGCAGGGTGCATGGACATCCACGGGAATCCTGGGGGTTGCAGATCAGCTAACGGATGGGTGATGGACAAGTGGTCAGGCGCTGGTCAGCAACATAGGCTGGCAACGCAGATGAGGCAGCCCCCAACCACAAAGTGGGAGGAGATCAGGGAAAAGGGGTCCTGGGCTTGGCATGAGTTTGGGGAGCACTCCCTCCTCTGTTGATGTCTGCCTGTGTCCCCCTCAACTCCACACAGTCCCCCCACAGAGGGACCCTTGGGGGAATCACCATCTAACCACCCCAAGAAAATAAAGACCCAAGCACCGTGCTGTGGATTCGCCTGTGCCCAGGACAATTCCATATTCAGATCAGCTATGAACATGAAGCAAAGTTCAGGAAGTGTCGGCTGCGATTTTCAACTCCAAGCGATAATTCTCACTTATGAATCTTTCAATCACAATGACCCAGAAATGAGCTATGAAGAAGTTGAGATAATGCCATCAAAAGGGTCACGACGCCCTCGTGATTCTCTTGACAGGCAGGAATTGATATAATAATCAAAAAGCATTTTCACCATTAAGCGGCCCAGCAGCCTGCCAGGGCCGCCGTGGCTGACGGTGGCATTACTCACGCACGTCGCCACCGCGTTCTGCTGGGAACACGCAGAATTAAGAAGCTAGGTTTCAAAATGCATAAAAACATTTTTCCAATTTCTTTCTGGGGGGAATTTGCTAAGAACCACAAGGTTTCAAGGATAATGATTCCTTCCAGTTGTTTTTTTCACTTGATAAAAAAAGTGGTAAAACATAGAAAATAGAATATTTCCCGTTTTATACATTTCTAAGCATGTAGTTTGCTCATTGGTGTTAGACACATTCACAATGTATCCATTTCCAAAACGTCCTTATTTTCCGCAACAGAAGCTCTGTGCCTTTTAAACATGAACTCCCCACTCCTCCGACCCGAGCCCTGGCAACGCCGAGTCTACGTTCTGTCCTGTGAGTGCCTGTCCTGGATACCTCATGTCAGTAGAATCATGGAAGATCTGACATTTTTTTTAGACTGAGCCTCGCTTTTTCACCTAGGCTGTAGTGCAGTGGCACAATCTTGGTTCACTGCAGCCTCCGCCATCCGGGGTCAAGCGATTCTCCTGCCTCAGACTCCTGAGTAGCTGGGATTATAGTCCCGTGCCACCATGCCCGGCTAATTTTTGTATTTTTAGTAGAGACAGGGTTTCTCCGTGTTGGCCAGGATGGCCTCGATCGCCTGACCTCGTGATCCGACAGGAGTTAGAGATGAGGGTGCCGGGGAGACGAGGGTGCCGGGGAGATGAGGGGTGCCGGGGAGATGAGGGGTGCCGGGGAGATGAGGGATGCCGGGGAGATGAGGGGTGCCGGGGAGATGAGGGGTGCCGGGGAGATGAGGGGTGCCGGGGAGATGAGGGGTGGAGGGAGATGAGGGGTGGAGGGAGATGAGGGGTGTAGGGAGATGAGGGGTGTAGGGAGATGAGGGGTGGAGGGAGATGAGGGGTGGAGGGAGATGAGGGGTGTAGGGAGATGAGGGGTGTAGGGAGATGAGGGGTGTAGGGGAGATGAGGGGTGGAGGGAGATGAGGGGTGGAGGGAGATGAGTGGTGGAGGGGAGATGAGGGGTGGAGGGAGATGAGGGGTGGAGGGGAGATGAGGGGTGGAGGGAGATGAGGGGTGGAGGGAGATGAGGAGTGGAGGGGAGATGAGGGGTGTAGGGAGATGAGGGGTGGAGGGAGATGAGGGGTGGAGGGGAGATGAGGGGTGTAGGGGAGATGAGGGGTGTAGAGAGATGAGGGGTGGAGGGAGAGGAGGGGTGGAGGGAGATGAGGGGTGTAGAGAGATGAGGGGTGTAGGGGAGATGAGGGGTGTAGGGAGATCAAGGGTTTAGGGGAGATGAGGGGTGGAGGGGAGATGAGGGGTGGAGGGAGATGAGGGGTGGAGGGGAGATGAGGGGTAGAGGGAGATGAGGGGTGGAGGGAGATGAGGGGTGTAGGGAGATGAGGGGTGGAGGAGAGATGAGGGGTGTAGGTAGATGAGGGGTGGAGGGGAGATGAGGGGTGTAGGGGAGATGAGGGGTGTAGGGAGATGAGGGGTGGAGGAGAGATGAGGGGTGTAGGGAGATCAAGGGTTTAGGGGAGATGAGGGGTGTAGGGGAGATGAGGGGTGTAGGGAGATGAGGGGTGTAGGGGAGATGAAGGGTGTAGGGAGATGAGGGGTGGAGGGGAGATGAGGGGTGGAGGGAGATGAAGGGTGGAGGAGAGATGAGGGGTGTAGGGAGATCAAGGGTTTAGGGGAGATGAGGGGTGTAGGGGAGATGAGGGGTGTAGGGAGATGAGGGGTGTAGGGGAGATGAAGGGTGTAGGGAGATGAGGGGTGTAGGGAGATGAGGGGTGGAGGGGAGATGAGGGGTGGAGGGAGATGAAGGGTGGAGGAGAGATGAGGGGTGTAGGGAGATGAGGGGTGTAGGGAGATGAGGGGTGTAGGGGAGATGAGGGGTGTAGAGAGATGAGGGGTGGAGGGAGATGAGGGGTGGAGGGAGATGAGGGGTGTAGGGAGATGAGGGGTGTAGGGAGATGAGGGGTGTAGGGGAGATGAGGGGTGGAGGGAGATGAGGGGTGGAGGGAGATGAGTGGTGGAGGGGAGATGAGGGGTGGAGGGAGATGAGGGGTGGAGGGGAGATGAGGGGTGGAGGGAGATGAGGGGTGGAGGGAGATGAGGGGTGGAGGGGAGATGAGGGGTGTAGAGAGATGAGGGGTGGAGGGAGAGGAGGGGTGGAGGGAGATGAGGGGTGGAGGGAGATGAGGGGTGTAGGGAGATGAGGGGTGGAGGGAGATGAGGTGTGGAGGGAGATGAGGGGTGCAGGGGAGATGAGGGGTGGAGGCGAGATGAGGGGTGTAGGGAGATGAGGGGTGGAGGAGAGATGAGGGGTGTAGGGAGATGAGGGGTGTAGGGGAGATGAGGGGTGGGGGGAGATGAGGGGTGGAGGGAGATGAGGGGTGGAGGGGAGATGAGGGGTGGAGGGAGATGAGGGGTGGAGGGGAGATGAGGGGTGGAGGGAGATGAAGGGTGGAGGAGAGATGAGGGGTGTAGGGAGATCAAGGGTTTAGGGGAGATGAGGGGTGTAGGGGAGATGAGGGGTGTAGGGAGATGAAGGGTGGAGGAGAGATGAGGGGTGGAGGAGAGATGAGGGGTGTAGGTAGATGAGGGGTGGAGGGGAGATAAGGGGTGGAGGGAGATGAGGCGTGGAGGGGAGATGAGGGGTGGAGGGGAGATGAGGGGTGTAGGGGAGATGAGGGGTGTAGGGAGATGAGGGGTGGAGGAGAGATGAGGGGTGTAGGGAGATCAAGGGTTTAGGGGAGATGAGGGGTGTAGGGGAGATGAGGGGTGTAGGGAGATGAGGGGTGTAGGGGAGATGAAGGGTGTAGGGAGATGAGGGGTGGAGGGGAGATGAGGGGTGGAGGGAGATGAAGGGTGGAGGAGAGATGAGGGGTGTAGGGAGATCAAGGGTTTAGGGGAGATGAGGGGTGTAGGGGAGATGAGGGGTGTAGGGAGATGAGGGGTGTAGGGGAGATGAAGGGTGTAGGGAGATGAGGGGTGTAGGGAGATGAGGGGTGGAGGGGAGATGAGGGGTGGAGGGAGATGAAGGGTGGAGGAGAGATGAGGGGTGTAGGGAGATCAAGGGTTTAGGGGAGATGAGGGGTGTAGGGAGATGAGGGGTGTAGGGGAGATGAAGGGTGTAGGGAGATGAGGGGTGGAGGGGAGATGAGGGGTGTAGGGAGATGAGGGGTGGAGGGGAGATGAGGGGTGGAGGGAGATGAAGGGTGGAGGGGAGATGAGGGGTGGAGGGAGATGAAGGGTGGAGGAGAGATGAGGGGTGTAGGGAGATCAAGGGTTTAGGGGAGATGAGGTGTGTAGGGGAGATGAGGAGTGTAGGGAGATGAGGGGTGGAGGAGAGATGAGGGGTGTAGGGAGATCAAGGGTTTAGGGGAGATGAGGGGTGTAGGGGAGATGAGGGGTGTAGGGAGATGAGGGGTGTAGGGGAGATGAAGGGTGTAGGGAGATGAGGGGTGTAGGGAGATGAGGGGTGGAGGGGAGATGAGGGGTGTAGGGGAGATGAGGGGTGTAGGGAGATGAGGGGTGGAGGAGAGATGAGGGGTGTAGGGAGATCAAGGGTTTAGGGGAGATGAGGGGTGTAGGGGAGATGAGGGGTGTAGGGAGATGAGGGGTGTAGGGGAGATGAAGGGTGTAGGGAGATGAGGGGTGGAGGGGAGATGAGGGGTGGAGGGAGATGAAGGGTGGAGGAGAGATGAGGGGTGTAGGGAGATCAAGGGTTTAGGGGAGATGAGGGGTGTAGGGGAGATGAGGGGTGTAGGGAGATGAGGGGTGTAGGGGAGATGAAGGGTGTAGGGAGATGAGGGGTGTAGGGAGATGAGGGGTGGAGGGGAGATGAGGGGTGGAGGGAGATGAAGGGTGGAGGAGAGATGAGGGGTGTAGGGAGATCAAGGGTTTAGGGGAGATGAGGGGTGTAGGGAGATGAGGGGTGTAGGGGAGATGAAGGGTGTAGGGAGATGAGGGGTGGAGGGGAGATGAGGGGTGTAGGGAGATGAGGGGTGTAGGGGAGATGAAGGGTGTAGGGAGATGAGGGGTGTAGGGAGATGAGGGGTGGAGGGGAGATGAGGGGTGGAGGGAGATGAGGCGTGGAGGGGAGATGAGGGGTGGAGGGGAGATGAGGGGTGGAGGGAGATGAGGGGTGGAGGGGAGATGAGGGGTGTAGGGAGATGAGGGGTGGAGGGAGATGAGGGGTGGAGGGAGATGAGGGGTGGAGGGAGATGAGGGGTGGAGGGGAGATGAGGGGTGGAGGGGAGATGAGGGGTGGAGGGAGATGAGGGGTGGAGGGGAGATGAGGGGTGTAGGGAGATGAGGGGTGGAGGGAGATGAGGGGTGGAGGGGAGATGAGGGGTGGAGGGAGATGAGGGGTGGAGGGAGATGAGGGGTGGAGGGGAGATGAGGGGTGGAGGGGAGATGAGGGGTGGAGGGAGATGAGGGGTGGAGGGAGATGAGGGGTGGAGGGGAGATGAGGGGTGGAGGGAGATGAGGGGTGGAGGGGAGATGAGGGGTGGAGGGGAGATGAGTGTGCCCTGGGCCTGAGCTGACTTGTCTTCTCCTGCATTCATGCTCCTCTGTCCACCCACCCCGGAGTCCACCCGCATCTGGGGCCACAGCTCAGCCACCTGGGCTGGACTTTCCACATCAGGCTGCAGGAGGCTCCACTCTCTCTAGCACCCCACTACCACCCAGAGCCCCACAGCCGGAGGTGTGTTGGCTGTAGCTCTCCACCTGCCCTCAGCCCCAAGGTTACCTGCAATTCACTCTGGGAGCTGGGGGAGATCAGAGGCCCTGCCGCGCCCTCCCCACTTGGGCCCCCTTCGTCAACTGAAAAGTTTCTCTGAAAAAACTGCACACTGGCAATATCGTTTGCAGTGGGCCAAAAGATTTCCCACATCTGGAGTCTGAACCAACACACATATTAAGTCCTCTGAGACTGGGAAAGCCGCCCCTCCCCATGCAAGACCCCTCAGCATGATCCCCAAACTACCTCACCAGTGCCACTGGCGCCGGGGCCTCACGCTGAACTTCACCACCTGGTACCCCCGTTCCCCACCCTGCAGCCCCCACCCCCAGCTGTGCCCTCAAGGCCTCTGGGCCACTGAAGACTTGGATTCAGAAAGAAAATGACAGATGAAAGTCCTGTAATGGATCCCACCGTGCCCCATGGTGAGTACAGAAGCGACCAAAGGAGACAAGCGATTATATTTCAGACACATCGCAAAGAAGTCAGCCTTAATGCAACTCCAAGTGAATCACGCGAACCGGCAAAGTGGGTCAGCCCTTTGGACAGCTGAGAGCTGAATGGCTTTCATCTGTCTCAGAGCTCAACTGTGCCTGGAATTGCAGGCGTGGGTGGGAATGAGGGGGTGCTGTTTCCCCCCGGCCCCTCCTTTCCCACCCATGTCCTCCCTCGAGGTGACCAAGTCTCACGGTGTGCCCACTGTTACTCATTCTGTTTTTAAGAACTTTTCTTTCTGGACATGTTATTCTTGGGGAAAATACGTCTTTATTACTGTATCTGCTTCTTGGGAACAGGAATATTTCAAGATAACTTTGAAATCTCTTCTTGTTTAACACACTATAATGCAAACAGTCCTTTTAACAGTGGAACTATTTTTTTTTTTTTTTTTTAAGACAGAGTGTCGCTCTGTTGCCAGGCTGGAGTGCAATGGCATGATCTCGGCTCACTGCAACCTTCGCCTCCCAGGTTCAAGCAATTCTCCTGCCTCAGCCTCCCGAGCAGTTGGGATTACAGGTGTCCGCAACTATGCCCAGGCAATTTCTGTGTTTTTAGTAGAGATGGGATTTCACCATGTTGACCAGGCTGGTTTCGAACTCCTGACCTCACATGATCCACCTGCGTTGGCATCCCAAAGTGCTGGGATTACAGGCATGAGCTACCACGTCCGGCAGCAGAACTATTTTCAAAAGGAGAAAATGAATGCTGTATTCTTTTCTCCCTTGTCAGAGTTTTGAGACTAAATTGTCTGGAGGTTACCTGTGACTGTCTTAGCAATAAAAATGAATTGTGTTATTTCAAAACTGAAATAGCAAAATGAGCAAATGTATCGCAAGTTACGTGTGTCTCGCCCCAGCTGGATGATCATACGCCAAAAGATGCAAGAGATCATTCTTCCCGCAACCACGGAGGGGACCGCAGATCACAGTGGGGTAGGGCTGGCTTTGCAGGCTGACTTCTGGGTCGAGAGCCACGTTCCACTGCTGCTGGTGGCCTGGGCAAGGTTTCCGGTGCCCTCCCCTGAGGCTCGCGTGACATCACACACTTCTGCAGCAGAGAGGGGAGTGCCTCCCTGCCGGACAGTGGGCGTCCTGCTAGTGCTGGGCACTCCCACCCCAGTGCGCTCCCATACGGAGGGCAGTGGGTGAACTGGGGAGCATCACAGCCCTTGGATGCCACCCTGGAACATTCCCAGCTGCCCGGGGGTCAGGGGGGTTGCTGGTAGTGTCTGCGGGGCCTGCTATACACCTACCAGGGTCACCTGGCCCAGAGTTCGTTACCTGGCCTGGGATAGGAGTTCAAGACCAGCATGGCCAACATGGTGAAACCCTGTCTCTACTGAAAATACCCCTCCAGCTGTGAAGGCAGCCCTTGGCCCTCACCCCTTCCCACTGGAAGCTTACTTCCTTGACTTACTTGGACCCACCTGGGGCAGATGCTGGGCTGGGCGGGTAGCGGCCAGCGGGTGGGGCTTTCTCTGGGTCCTCCCCTCCCCTCTTCCAACAGTGGACAGCTTCCTGCCCCCCAGATCCCACCCTGACTCCCTTTTCCCCAGAAGGGCCGAGCCCCAGCCCCACCCAGCCTTGTGTCCTCAGGAAGGTGATCGCCAACCTGGGTTTCAGTTTCTCCCTCCGAAACCAGGGTGAGGAGAGAGGCTGACTGGGAGGCTTCCAGAACGAGGTTCAAGCTCTCTTCCTGCAGGTGGAAGCAGGGGATGCTCAGGCCTAGAGGGTGGCCTGGCTGCCCCCAAAGGGCCTTCCCAGCTGGGGGCTGCGGGCAGTGGAGGGCGAGTGTCTTCCTGGAAGGTTTTCAGGCACGAGGGGGACCAAATTGTGGAGACGTTGGAACGGGCCCTGGGAGTGAGCCAGAACCCCTGAGGCTGCTCCCGGGAAGGGGTTCAGCAGGAGACAGCATAGCCAGACCCTCCCCAGTCTCTGGGGACCGAGGCCAGGCCACAGACTCTCCACCCCAGCTGGAGAAGAGGCGGGTGGCGGGAGGCCTTTCTCGGGGGTGCTGGCGCTTCCCAGCTCGGTGGGACGTTGCAGCTGTGCTCCCTCCAGATCCCGAGCCTGTGTCCTTTCCTCCCGCAGAGCCAGCTCTCGAGGGGCCCTGGGCGTGCTGACCACCCGGCCCTGCCTCTTGCTGGGCAGGCCACAGGAGATCGGTCTTTGAGCCTGAGGCCTCTGAGCCAGGCAGGGCATCCGGTGCCTGTGTCACTCCAGGGGCTGGGTTGCCACGGTGGCCCTCGAGGAAGAGTCAGACCCTGCTTCGAGGGCCGTGGGAGACACAGCCCCCGGGAACCCGTTTTGAACCTGCGCCCTGTGAAACTGCAGACCCTCCTCAGGCCCCTCCAGCACTGCTTTGGGGCATGGATGGGTGGAGGGGAGGCCAGCGGGTGCCACTGTGGGGGGCTCTGCAGTCCCCTGGGCCCAGCCTCTCTGCACAGCTCTGCTCCCTCCGCCTTCAGGCTGCGGTGATCACCTGGAGCCCCTCCCAGGGGATGTCTGGCATTTCTGCACCTTGTTGGAGAAAGAGCATCTTCCTGTGGTGGGGTGAGGATTGGCCCTGCCCTCTGCCCCTCAGATCTGGCCTGACCAATCAGCAGCTTCCTTTCTCTTGGTCTCAGAGACTGGTTTAGAGAGGGACATGTGCCTTCATTCAACATAATGACGTCAGTCCTGAGAACGGTTCTGTGTTGGGTGGCCTTGCTGAGCCTGGAGCTCAGGGCATCCCTACTGCTTCCATCTGCCGATACTACCTGCTAATGAGGCTCTTGTAGAAGGAAGCAGAGTTGGCAGTTGTCTGAGTCTGGTGTCTAAGCCCCTGGATCCAGCCTGACCTGAGCTCCTACTACACCTGGACTCTAAATTACCTGAGTCAATATATTCCCAGTGCTGCTCAGGCTGGTTCGAGTTAGGTTTTGTTACAACCGGGAGAAACCTAATTCAACCCTCTCCCCAAATCTTGTTCTTTTGAAAGGAATGGCTCAGGTTCCACCCCTCCCTGGTCATCCCAGCCCATCATGAGGCCCTGCTGCTCTCTGACACTTGCTGGGATGGGCTTAGATTCCAAATCCAGAAGCCATAAAATAAGAGATTGATAAATTCGACGGCATTGAAAAAAAGACAAATCTCTGCATAGCAAAACAAACAAGCAAATCGCATAAGCAAAGTCAATGACACATGTATGCAACTCATGTTAGAGGCAAAGCTTTACATCTTCCTAATATATTAACAATTCTAGGCTGGGCATGGTGACTCATGCCTAGCACTCTGAGAGGTCAGGGTGGGAGGATTGCTTGAGGCCAGGAGTTTAAAACCAGCCTGGGCAACATAGGGAGACTCCATCTCTACAGAAAAAAAAAAAAAAAAGAAAAGAAAGAAAAAAATTAGCTGAGCATGGTGGCATGCACCTGTAGTCCCAGCTACCAGGGATGCTGAGGCAGAAGGATCGCTTGAGCCCAGGAGGTCAAGGTTACAGTGAGTTATGATCATTGGGCAACAGAGCAAGACTCTCTCTCAAAAAAAATAAAAATAAAAACCCAAAAATTCCTTAAAATTAGGTGAGTTGTGGGGAGGGAAGAAAGAAAAACATTACAAAAGAAAAAGTAGGCAGGCAGGCAGGTGGGGGCTCTCACCTGTAATCCCAGCCCTTTGGGAGGCCAAGGTGGGAGGATCAATTGAGCCTCGGAGTTTGAGACAAGGCTGGGCAACATAGCGAGACTTCGTCTCTATTAAAAATAAAAAAAACCTTTGCAAGGCATGGTGGTGCACACCTGTGGTCCCAGCTACTGGGGAGGCTGAGGATGGAGGATGGCTTGAGCCCAGGAAGTCGAGGCTGCAGTGCGCCATGATTATGCCACTGCGCTCCAGCCTGGGGGACAGAGAAAGACCCTGTCTCAAAAAAACTGAAAACAGTGTTTTGTTTTGTTTTGTTTTTTTGTATGCTTTAAGCTCTGGGATACATGTGCAGAATGTGCAGCTTTGTTACATAGGTAAACATGTGCCGTGGTGGTTTGCTGCACCCATCAACCCATCAGCTAGGTTTTAAGCCCCTCATGCATTAGGTATTTATCCTAATGCTCTCCCTCCCCTGCCCCCTAACCCCAACAGACCCCCTTGTGTGATGTTCCCCTCCCTGTATCCCTGTGTTCTCCTTATTCAACTACCCCGTATGAGTCAGAACATGCGGTGTTTGGTTTTTTGGTTCCTGTGTTAGTTTGCTGAGAATGATGGTTTCCAGCTTCATCCAAAATTTTTCTCCCATTCTGTTGGTTGCCTGTTCACCCTGATGACAGTTTCTTTTGCTGTGCAGAAGCTCTTTAGTTTAATTAGATCCCATTTGTCAATTTTGGCTTTTGTTGCCATTGCTTTTGGTGTTTTAGTCCTGAAGTCCTTGCCCATGCCTATGTCCTGAATGGTATTGCCTAGGTTTTCTACTAGGGTTTTTATGGTTTTAGTCTTTCATCCATTTTGTCTTTCATCCATTTAAGTCTTTCATCCATTTTGAGTTATTTTTTGTATAAGGTGTAAGGAAGGGATCCAGTTTCAGTTTTCTGTATATAGCTAGCCAGTTTTCCCAACACCATTTATTAAACAGGGAGTCCTTTCCCCATTGCTTGTTTTTGTCAGGCTTGTCAAAGATCAGATGGTTGTAGGTGTGTGGCGTTATTTCTGAGGCCTCTGTTCTGTTCCATTGGTCTATATCTCTGTTTTGGTACCAGTACCATGATGTTTTGGTTACCGTAGCCTTGTAGTATAGTTTAAAGTCAGGTAGTGTGATGCCTCCCACTTTGTTCTTCTTGCTTAGGATTGTCTTGGCTATACGGGCTCTTTTTTGGTTCCATATGAAATTTAAATTCGTTTTTTCTATCCTGTGAAGAAAGTTAATGGTAGCTTGATGGGAATAGCATTGAATCTATAAATTACTGTGGGCAGTATGGCCATTTTCATGATACTGATTCTTCCTATCCATGAGCATGGACTATTTTTCCATCTGCTTGTGTCCTCTCTTATTTCCTTGAGCAGTGGTTTGTAGTTCTTCTTGAAGAGGTCCTTCACATCCCTTGTAAGTTGCATTTGTAGGTATTTTATTCTATTTGTAGAAATTGTGAATGGGACTTCACTCAGGATTTGGCTCTCTGTCTGTTATTGGTGTATAGGAATGCTTGTGATTTTGCACATTGATTTTGTATCCTGAGACTTTGCTGAAGTTGCTTATCAGCTTAAGGAGATTTTGGGCTGAGACAATGGGGAATGCTTCCAGCTTCTGCCCATTCAGTATGATATTGACTCTGGGTTTGTCATAAATAGTTCTTATTATTTTGAGATATGTTCCTTCAATACCTAGTTTATTGAGTGCTTTTAGCATGAAGGGTGTTGAATTTTATCAAAGGTCTGTGCTGCATCTATTGAGATAATCATGTGATTTTTGTCATTGGTTCTATTTACGTGACCGATTATGTTTATTGATTTGCATATGTTGAACCAGCCTTGCATCCCGGGGATGAAGCTGACTTGATTGTGGTGGAGAAGCTTTTTGATGTGCTGCTGAATTTCGTTTGCCAATATTTTATTGAGGATTTTTGCATTGATCTTCATCAGGAATATTGGCCTGAAATTTTCTTTTTTTGTTGTGTTTCTGCCAGGTTTTGGTATCAGGATGATGCTGGCCTCATAAAATGAGTTAGAAAGGAGTCCCTCTTTTTCTATTGTTTGGAATAATTTCAAAAAGAATGGTACCAGCTCCTCTTTGTACCTCTGGTAGAATTCAGCTGTGAATCTGTCTGGTCCTAGGCGTTTTTGTAGGATATTGATTACTGCCTCAATTTCAGAACTTGTTATTGGTCTATTCAGGGATTTGACTTCTTCCTGGTTTAGTCTTGGGAGGATGTGTGTGTCCAGGAATTTATCAATTTCTTCTAGATTTTCTAGTTTATTTGTGTAGGGGTGTTTATAGGATTCTCTAATGGTAGTCTGTATTTCTGTGGGATTAGTGGTGATATTCCCTTTATCATTTTTTATTGTGTCTATTTGATGGGTTTTTTAATTTAAAAAATAGAGAGATTTGACCCATTTATGCCTGAAAATGTCCTAGTTTGTTTCTGTTTTCATTATTGAAAAAAAATTTTTTTTTTAAAAACCCTAGAGGGGAAAAAAGTATGTTGAACCCCAAAATATAATTTTGTTTTCTTAAATGCACATAGAATAATAAAATGCAGCTGAGGCTGGGAGTGCGATTTTTAATTGTCTCGAAAGCTGCGAGTTCTTCTGACCCAGCGTCACTGTCCGTGAGCTCTGCCCAGCAGGGAAGCGTGCCGCCTGTATAATGTGTCCAGAACAAGGTACTGCGTCCCTGGGAACAGTCTGGCCAGGTGTGTGGGTCAAGTGTTTGGGGAGGAGAAGCTAGCTGGGCAGCTGGAGGGACGCAAAGGCGTTGGAGGACCTCGAGGGCCGATAAAACATTTGAGCTTGATCTTTAGAGAATAACGAAGCTACCGAGGTCTCCTAGCAAGAGGGAGTTATGGTGAGGTCTGCATTTTGCAAAGCTCCAGCCGGCTGCTGCAGAGTGGGGCCTGGAAAGGAAGGCAGAGCTGCATGGAGTGCTCAGCAGAGAGCCAAAATTCTTTGAGATTTTCCCACTGAGGGGCGGGGTCTGTTTCTCTACCCCCTTGCCTCTGGGCTGAGCCTCTGTGTTAGTCAGTTTTCATGCTGCTCATAAAGACATACCTGAGACTGGGCAAATTATAAAAGAAAGAGGTTTAATGGACTCACAGTGACATGTGGCTGGAGAGGCGTCACATCACAGTGGAAGGTGAAAGGCGTGTCTCACATGGCTGCAGACAAGAGAAGAGAGCTCGTGCAGGGAAATTCCCCTTTATAAAGCCATCAGATCTCAGAAGACATATTCACTATCATGAGAATAGCACGGGAAAGACTCGCCCCCCCATGATTCAATTACCTCCCACGGGGTCCCTCCACAACACGTGGAAATTGTAGAAGCTACAATTCAAGAGGTGATTTGGGTGGGGACATAGCCAAACCATGTCAGCCTGTGACTGCCTTGACCTATAGAACATGACAGAAGTGACGTGCCGGTTCCAGGCTTAGCCTTCAAGAGGCTTCCTTTTGCTTCCTCCTGCTTGGAACCCAGCCACCATACTGAGAGGAAGCCCAAGCAGCTACATGGAGGAGAATGAAGAGCCCTGGCTACTGTCTCTAGCTGAGGCCTGAGCCTCCAACGAGCACTCACTCGCAGCCATGAGTCTTCTTCCTTGAAAGTGGATCTGCCAGCCCAGGAGGGGCCACCCCAAGTGAGGCTGCATGTCACAGAAATGAGCTATCCCCACCCATACTACAAAATCGCAAGCAAATACGTATTGTTGTTTTAGGCAACTAAGTTTTGGGTCAGTTTCTTACGTGGCAATAAATACCTGAAACACGGCTCATGGGAGGCTGGGAAAGAAGACTTTGCTCTGTGGGCTCAGAACTGGGGCCTGGGCAGTGGCTGGGAGAAGCCTGGTGCCAGATTGACAGCTGGTCCCGTGTTTTGTTTCCTGTGAAAATCACAGCAACTTCCTTCCCACCCTCGCCTCCATCACAAACAGTCTTCAGTCTCCCTGGTGATGCACCCCAGGCAGGGGGCTGCGGTCCGGACAGCTTGCAAGACAGCTGTGCTCCCGGAAACGGAGGGCCCTGGCGATGGTAATTGGCAATGTCCTTCCTTTGGGAAGTCAGCCCGATTCTTTAAATACAATAACAGGGTTTGAGAATTTAATCTTCCCCCAGGGTTGCTATTTATTCTGCTGTCCACGCATCACAGGGGAAGAAAGCTCTTACCACGAAGGATCTGTCAACCTGGTTTTCTCTTAATTAGTGCGTATGTCCATTTTTCTACCAGATCTGTGTCTTCTTTGACAAAAAGATGGAGCACAGCAGGCCATTGCCTCAGAGCAGAGCTAGACCCCAGATACTTTTCCGTGGAAGCGAGAGAGCCCCGTGGCGTGCGTTGCTGTTGGACAGCTCATCTCTGCACTTCAGTCCTGGAGGATACGGGCTCCCCACCTTCCAGGGACCCCGGCACTGCATGTTGTACCAGAACACAGGGCACCAGGTAAATTTGAATTTCAGACAAAACAAAGAATGTCTTAGTATGATACATCCCAAATACCACACGGGACATATTTACACTCAGAACCATTCACTGTCCGTCTGGTGTTCGCATTTAACTGTATGTTCTGCGTGTTTAGTCACCTAGGGGGCCACTTGGAATTAAAAAGGAGCCAACTACAAAAGCAGGAAGGGCTCAGGGAAAGCTGGGGTTCAGGTGGGCAGGAAGGCCCTGGGGGCAGATGTGACGGAAGGTCAAGAAGGACCCTGCAAGGAACAGGGTTTGGCAGAACCTGGGCAGCTCCACCAGATTTTCTTTCTTTCTTTTTTTATTGAGACAGAGCCTCACTCTGTTGCCCAGGCTGTAGTGCAGTGGCACAATCTCGGCTCACTACAACCTCCGCCTCCTGGGTTCAAGAGATTCTCCTGCCTCAGCCTCCCAAGTAGCTGGGATTACAGGTGTGCACTGCCATGCCCAGCTAATTTTTGTATTTTTTAGTAGAGACGGGATTTTACCACGTTGGTCAGGCTAGTCTCGAACTCCTGACCTCAGGTGATCCACCGGCTTTCCAAAGTGCTGGGATTACAGGCGTGAGCCACTGCACCCAGCCTCTTTTTATTTTATTTTATTTTATTTTATTTTGAGATGGAGTCTCACTCTGTCACCCCGGCTGGAGTGCAATGGCTCACTTACACACACCCCCTTTTGGATTCAAGTGATTCTCCTGCCTCAGCCTCCAGAGTAGCTGGTACTTCAGGCGCCTACCACCACGCCCGGTTAATTTTTGTAGTTTTTTAGTAGAGATAGGGTTTTACCATGTTGGCCAGGCTGGTCTTGAACTTCTGACCTCAAGTGATCCATCCAACTTGGCTTCCCAAAGTGCTGGGATTACAGATGTGAACCAATGCGCCCCGCCACCAGATTTTCTTTTCTTTCTTTTTTGAGTCTCGCTCTGTCGCCCAGGCTGGAGTGCAGTGGTACCATCTTGGCTCACTGCAACCTCCGCCTTCCAGGTTCAAGCAATTCCCCTGCCTCAGCTTCCCGAGTAGCTGGGACTACAGGCGCCCACCACCACGCCCGGCTAATTTTTGTATTTTTAGTAGAGAGGAGTTTCTTCCATGTTGGCTAGGATGGTCTCGAACTCCTGACCTCAGGTGATCTGCCCGTCTCGGCCTCCCAAAGTGCTGGGATTACAGGTGTGACCCACTATGCCCAGCCAAATTCAGTAGTTTCTAACAAAGGCTGAAGTGTGCACACATGTGTCCTTTGTTCTCAGGCTAAAATGCCATCACTTGATTCCCACAGGCTCCTGCATGAGGACATCTGTCAGATCCCGGGACACTGGGAGCCCTGGGAGTGTCATCCACACAGTGAAGTAATGCCTGGCTTGCGGAAAGAAAACAGCAGGCCTCACCTGGAAAGACAGCTGAGATGCGTAAAATGAAGAGGCAAGTTGTAGAAAAAAAAGGACAGCAAAATTCCAGTTAGCTCTTCATTTAAAAAAAAATTGCATGTAGAACTACAGTGAAAACTCAGAAACATTTGGAAGAATATACATTTGCACAAGTTTTTTTTGTTTTTATTTTTGTTTTTGAGACGGAGTCCTGCTCTGTTGCCCAGGCTGGAGTGCAGTGGTGCAATCATGGCTCACTGCAGCCTCCACCTCCCAGGTTCAAGCGATTCTTCTGTCTCAGCCTCCCATGTAGCTGGGACTACAGGCGCCTGCCACCACGTCCGGTTAATTTTTGTATTTTTAGTAGAGATGGAGTTTCACCATGTTGGCCAGGCTGATCTTGAACTCCTGACCTCAGGTGACCCACCCACCTTGGCCTCCCAAAGCTCTGGGATTACAGGTGTGAGCCACCGCGCCCGGCCACATTTGCAGAAGTTCTGCTAGAAGCATGAATGGCAAAACCTGCATCTCTTTTAAAAATTGTTAAAGAGTAGTTTGATTATGTGTGGTTTTCACTGTATTTTACATTTTTCTTGTTGTTTGCAAATAATAATCATTTTAACAATAAGCATTTAGAATAAACTAAGTCAATATCGAGACTGCAATTCTATTAGAGCCGGCGTTCAAAGGAGGGGTCCTGTGAGGACTTTTCCTTCCCTGCATCCTCTGAGGGGCTGCACAGTTGTCTGGCTTGAAATCCAGGTAACTCCATATGACTGGCCAGTGCCCTTAAAGCCCCGTGCTGCTGACCCGTCCCTGCCCCATTTCGTTTCCATGGAGACCCTGTGGGGTATTTCAAGGCGAGGAAGCGGCGATTCACGCAGGCTCAAGGCGGCGTGGCTGCCAGTGCGGAGGCCAGAACTGAGCCCAGGCATCTCTGGCCTCTGCGTGGTTTCCTAGGCTGGGTCTCAGGATGAACAAGGCTGATTCCATTCAGCCTGACTCACCTGGGCTGGGGGCGGTGTGGGGAGGAGTGTCCCCGTCAACCCACATCCAAAAATCTCCACCAGGCAGTGAACTTGTGTGGGCTGCTGGTCAGTGCCAGGCAGGCTGGCAGGCGACCTCTGCAGGGGACCCCTCCTTCCAGGAGGCCATAGTCAGTGCCACACAGTGGGCTGATCTGGTCACAGCCTTAGCTCTTCCCAACACAGCTTCCCTCCCACTGATGCCAATCCACAGCGACCCGTGCGTCTGGTGCTCCCTAACTGATGGGATTCAACTGCTGTCCACCATGCTGGGTGAGCTGGGGACAAAGCGGGGGACGCTGCCACCCAACGAGAGACGCAGTTCAGAACGGGGGCCGCTGAGGCCACCCCTGGGGTGAGCAGCTGAAATGCACCTGGTCCTAAATTTACAGCTACAGGAAGCAACAGAGAGGACGCCCCCAGACAAAACAGAGAGAGGAAGCAGGCACTATCCAGAAACGCTGCAAGCCCATTCACGGACAGGTTAGGACCAGCCCCAGTGAGCCACTGCTGGAGAAGTCTGATGGTGGACGCCCTTGGAGGCCCTCAGAGGGAGGGGCCAGCAGTGACAGGGGCGAGGGGCTTGCCTGGGCGCTGGGTGGTCGCTCCTGGGATGGGGGCTGGATTGGACTTCACCAAGAGGTTTTTTTTAAAGACAGAGTTTCACCATATTGGTCAGGCTGGTCTCGAACTTCTGACCTCAGGTGATCCGCCTGCCTCAGCCTCCCAAAGTGCTGGGATTACAGACGTGAGCCACCGTGCCCAGCTACCAAGAGGTTTTTAAATACTCATCACTTTTCAGACCTGTAAAATATTCTGGGGGCCGGGCATGGTGGCTCATGCCTATAATCCTAGCACTTTGGTAGGCTGAGGTGGGTGGATCATTTGACGTCAGGAGTTCAAGACCAGCTTGGCAATATGGCAAAACCCTGTCTCTACTAAAAACACAAAAATTAGCCAGATGTGGTGGTGGGTGCCTGTAATCTCAGCTACTCCGGAGGCTAAGGCAGGAGACTTACTTGAATCTGGGAGGCACGGAGGTTGCAGTGAGCCGAGGTTGTGCCACTGCACTCCAGCCTGGTGGACAGAGCGAGACTGTCTCAAAAAGCAAAACAAAAGTATTTGGGCCCCCTGAGAAGCAGGTCGGAGCTTTTCCTGCACAGCTCAGGCCCCTAGGTGGACGCGCCCCTGTCGCCTCCCACTGCCCCTCCTTGTGGTCCCCCAGCCGCCTGTCCTCCCTCTGGATACCCACATCCTGATAGCCAGACGGGTTCCCATATGGTCCTGGGTGCTGCTGACAGGCCTGACTCAGGGCCAGGAAACAGGGGCAGCTGCCCAGGGCCTGTCGCTGAGTCACCAACTTCCCGCCTCCACCCCTCCCAACTGCAGGCGTCAGCCTCTGGCGAGGCCATTAGCAGCCCCTCTTCCCCCAGACTGAGCTGCCCAGAAAACCCTCAGCTGGATGAGTCATCCAGGGCACAGGTGGATTCACAGACTCCCAGATGTGACCCTGCCTCTGACCAGCAAGGGGGTCCCTGAGGAAGCCCGTGTCCCATGGGATGGTTTCACCACGGAGAGGGAGGGGAGGCTGCATGGTGGGCGGGGTGGGGCGGTGGGAAGGAACAGCTTCCCTGGCACAGAGCCTAGGGAGGTGAAGGAGTGGGCTGGGGTGGTCTGCCGGAGGAAGAAGATGCAGGTGGTGGCTTAGGGAGGAGAGAATGCCACATTGCAGACAAGGACAGCTCCAGCCGCAGCGCCCAGGACTTGTGATCTGAGCGAAGCAGGACATCAAAAGCAATATCCCCTTCCACTCGCCCTGGAATTTGAGGGGAGAGTTGAGCTTCCTGTGGAATGGCATCCAGGGTGGGTGGTTGCGGGGGCTTCCTGAGAGGCCACGGTGGCTCCCAAGACCCTGGCAGAGGAGGTCTACCAATAAAAAGCCGACTAGACACCTTTCAGAGACGTCGCTCTCCAGATTCTCCTGGGGACCCCAGGCTTGTTTCAAGCCCATCTCCCTGGAAGGCGACAGCTTTCCATGAGGGGCTGTGCCACCAGTGCTGCAGGGTACATGCCCCACAGCACGTGCCCCAGTGCTAGGGGAGTGGGTGTGTGGGCAGCGGGGCACTCCTAGGGCTATTCCCAGAGCAGACGGCCAGCAGCAACTCAACCGTCTGTGCAAGAGAGATCAAATACCCACTATAAACACACCCACCGTGATCCAGAACTAAACGCATCCCCAATCTAACTTCCCCTCAGAGAGCCCAGAAGTGCCGGTGGTCTTTCCAAAACCACGACGTATGAGGGGAAACAGGGCATGAGGTGCCACGAGGCAGGGTTCGACTGGCTGTGGTTATGGCCTACTTCACATTTTACAAAAATTTCCAACCATGAAAACACATGGGGCTGGGCGTGGTGGCTCATGCCTATAATTCCAGCACTTTGGGAGGCCGAGGCGGGAGGATCACCTGAGGTCAAGAGTTTGAGACCAGCCTGGCCAACATATACAGAAACCCTGTCTCTACTAAAAAAATACAAAAATTAGCCAGGTGTGGTGGCGCATGCATGTAGTCCCAGCTAACTTGGGAGGCTGAGGCAGGAGACTCACTTGAGCCCGGGAGGCAGAGGTTGCAGTAAGCTGAGATTGCGCCACTGCACTCTAGCCTGGGTGACAGAGCAAGACTCTGTCTCTCAAAAAACGAAAACAAAAACAAGCAAGCAAGAAAGAAAGAAAGAAAAGAAAGAAGGAAGGAAGGAAGGAAAGAAGGAAGGAAGAAAGAGAAAGAAAGAAAGAAGGAAGGAAGGAAGGAAGAGAAAGAAAGAAAGAAGGAAGGAAGGAAAGAAGGAAGAAAGAAAGAAGGAAGGAAGGAAGAGAAAGAAAGAAAGAAGGAAGGAAGGAAAGAAGGAAGGAAGAAAGAAAGAAGGAAGGAAGGAAGGAAGAGAAAGAAAGAAGGAAGGAAGGAAGGAAAGAAGGAAGAAAGAAAGAAGGAAGGAAGGAAGGAAGAGAAAGAAAGAAAGAAGGAAGGAAGGAAGGAAAGAAGGAAGAAAGAAAGAAGGAAGGAAGGAAGAGAAAGAAAGAAAGAAGGAAGGAAGGAAAGAAGGAAGGAAGAAAGAAAGAAGGAAGGAAGGAAGGAAGAGAAAGAAAGAAAGAAGGAAGGAAGGAAGAAAGAGAAAGAAAGAAACAAGGAAGGAAGAAGGAAGGAAGGAAGGAAGAAGGAAGAAGGAAGAAAGGAAGGAAGAAGGAAGAAAGGAAGGAAGAGAAAGAAGGAAGGAAGGAAGGAAGAGAAAGAAAGAAGGAAGGAAGGAAGGAAGGAAGAAAGAAAGAAAGAAGGAAGGAAGAAGGAAGGAAGGAAGGAAGAAGGAAGGAAGGAAGGAAGAAGGAAGAAAGGAAGGAAGAGAAAGAAAGAAGGAAGGAAGGAAGGAAAGAAAATAGAAAGACGAGAGGACACAGGACTCAGGTCCGTGGCAGAGCCTGTAATGGCCTACACCAGCATCCGATGTCCCTTCCTCCCTCAGCCCCAGAACCCTGGTTTCAATCAAGCACACCACCATCCATAATCAAAGACCCTGTTTCCAAGCCTCCGTTGTGGCTGGGCGTGAGCAAGATGCATGCAGAAGGAATCTTCCAGAAGGCTGCTTTAAAGATGGAATTCTCTTACCCAATGTCCTCAAACATCCAAAACTACTTCTTCTTCCTCTTCTCCCTTCTCAGCTTGCACCCAAAACTGCAATTTCTGCTACCTTAACCCCTTAGGAAAAGCGCACAATCATTTCTGTGAATGAAACAAATCCTCCCCTGTATAATGAACCCATTTAACAAGGCTCTATTGAATAATGGAACACATGTACTAAAAACTCATTCATACAATGATGGCGTTCTATCCAGTGATGTAAGTTTCACTTTAGCCAGATCCTTTTAGAGGAGTGATTCTAGGGTCTTTTTTCATGACCGCTGCGTTACTGGAGTGGGGTTGGGTGGCGTGGGAATCGGGGAGTGGAGGAATCAGGGACACAGACACTTGCAGGGTCAAAGAAAAGCCAATTTTAGGTCATCGAGCTATTTCCTCATTTCCCGAGCAGTAGTGACGTCATCGTGGGACTGATAGGAAGTATTGTTTTCATGTTCTCGTCCAAGCCTCTCCCTTTTATAAGCCCGTCTAGCAGACATTAGCTCCTCGCCAGTGTTGGAGGTGGTGTACCTCTCATGTGTTTTTATTCGTCCATTCATTCATCAAACGTTTGTGGACCGGTGTGAAACTGATTGAACAATTCCAGCCGCACATGATACAGAATCCTACATGCCATTGGCTTAAATAAGAGAGACGCTTCTTCCCCTCTGTGGTGAAACAAGCCTGGAATTGCGCAGCCCCGGGATCAGGCTCAGGGTTACCTGGGACCCAGGCTCCGTCAGCCTTGCTGTGTCACCTGAAGCCAGCACCTCATGGAACAAAGTGGTTGCCCACCTCCGGCCTTCACGTCTACCCTCCAGGCAGCAGGAAGAAGGAAGGAAAAGAGGACCACAAAGGGGGTGTACCCATGTAATCCCCTCCACCTGGAGTGTGCTGGGCCTCATTCCGTACCTGGTCAGTCCTGCCCACCTGTCAGGTTCAGCTCCCTTAATCCATGTACCTCCTTCCCCCGACAGCGAGGTGGTTGTTTGTATAATAACAATTGTTGCATACGGTCGGCCCTCCATGTTCACGGTAGGTTGGTTCCAGGAAACCCCTGGCCACGCAAATATCAAAATCTGTGGATGCTCAAGTCCCTCACATAAAGTGGCATAGTATTTGCATATAGCCTACGCACATCCTCCCGTAGGCTTTATTTTTTTTATTTTATTTTATTATTTTTGAAACAGAGTCTCACTCTGTCACCCAGAGGCTGGAGTGCAGTGGTGCAACCTCAGCTCACTGCAATCTCTGCCTCGCAGGTTCAAGTGTTCAAGCGATTCTCCTGCCTCAGCATCCCGAGCAGCTGGGATGACAGGCGTCCGTCACTACGCCTGGCTAATGTTTTGTACATTTAGTAGAAACCGGGTTTTGCATTTGGCCAAGCTGGTCCCAAACTCCTGACCTCAAGTGATCTGCCCGCCTCAGCCTCCCAAAGTGTTGTGATTACAGGCATGAGCCACAGTGCCCGGCCCCCCATGTGTTTTAAATCATCTCTAGATTGCTTATAATACTGAGCACAATGTAAATGCTAGATAAATAGTTGTTTTACTGTCTTGTTTAGGAAATGATGACAATGAAAAAAGTCTGGACGTGTTCAGTATAAATTCATCCCAGGCCCACCTAGATGACCCGGTCCACAGTGGATTGAACCCACGGCTAGGGAACCCGCAGGTCCAGAAGGCCAACTGTATTTGGGTCTCTGTGAGAGTGTAACTCGTGAGGGCAGGTACCGTGCTGCTGATTTCACCACCGTGGCTCTGCTGCCGGAGGAGCGGTGACCACGGCCCAGGCGACCCTTGACCTTTGCTTGGGACCTCAGCTTCAGGGTAGGTTTTCCTGGTGGTGGACAGGGCTTCTAAGGGATAAGGGAAGTCACGCCAGCTGGAAGGCAGCGGGGGACAGCAGGTTTTCAGCTTGATTTCCATTACTCTAATGGTGACCCACTTTGCCGCACACTCGGCTGTCTTCAAGATGACAGGTTGACAGCGACCGCCATTGGGTCATTACTGAGCAAAGAGCCATTAGCACACGGGCTGTGGTTCAGCACGGCTTGTGCTAGGACACAGGTGTCTGTCATCCCAGGTGTGCTGGCCTCATTTGTCGGAAGGAATCTGCCGACCTCAGGAAACCCCAGCACACCTCCAGGCCTCTGCTTTGCCCGTTTGTAGCCTTCCCGTGGTCACCGCACTTCCGGGCCGGGGTCCCAGCTAGGATTTATACAGAGGCCTACTCCCAGACTAAGCGGGAGGCAAGATAGTGGGTGAAAGAACTTAGGAGCTTGGAGGAAGCAGGCATGGGCATGTTTGTTTTGAATATGTGTGTCTAATTATTCAATGTGGCTTTCTTAAATGGATTCAAAATACACGTGGAGATTCGCTTCCAGTTGCTTCATGTCTTTTTAATAAGGAGACTCTTACCAGACAGCCGACCCTAAGTTTCTTTTTCTTTCTTTCCTTTTTCTCTTTCTCTTTCTCCCCTCCCTCCCTCCCTCCCTCCCTCACTCTCTCTCTCTCTCTCTCTCTCCCACACACACACAGTCTTGCTCTATTGCCCGTGCTGGAGTGAGGGCTTGAACATGGCTCACTGCAGTCTCGACCTCCTGGGCTCAGGTGATCCTCCCACCTCAGCCTCCTAAGCTGAGTAGTTGGGACTACAGGCACATGCCACCATGCCCGGCTGATTTTTTTGATATTTATTTATTTATGGTAGAGATGAGGGCTTGCTATGTTGCCCCGGCTGGTCTTGAACTCTTGGGCTCAAGTGATCCATCCACTCACCTCGGCCTCCCAAAGCGCTGGCATTATAGGCGTGAGCCACCACGCCCCGCCTCAAGTGTCTTTGAAAGCAAAAAGGGAAACAGAATGAGCACATAGGCCCAAATGAAGACAGTGGCAGTGGACCGAACCTCAAACGCCAGCCCACCACATTCGGATGCACTCTGACTGTCTTTTTGAATCCATCTCAAGGATTTAGATTTAGAGTTTCCGCTCCGTTAAACAGACTAAGAAGCTCTGTGACAAAGTAAATAGAGAAAATACCTATAGTCAAGCGCTGGCAGGATAGGGGAGGGGCTGAATCTGGAAGAAAGGAGACGGCTGAAATGGACTAAGACCTGCCGTGCCCTGGCACGGATTTGTTCTCAGCAGCAAAGCACGAGTTCTGGGCAGGGCTCTCACTACCCCCGGGGGTCAGTATTTCTCAGGTAGCCAGGGGCGCCCCAGAGCCCAGCCCTGCCCACTGTCTGATGTCATCTAGACACAAGGACATGGGGCGTGAGAGGACGTTATCGTCACTTCTCTGCGGGGTCACAGGAACCTGCCCTCTGCTCCTCCGCCTGTCAGCTGCCCTTCTGCCCGCAGCCGGCCCAGACTCCTGTGGCGACTCACTCTCCACCACTCCCCCAACCCCGGCAGGAAACCACTTCAGGGTTTACTCTGGGCTCTGAAATCAGCCTGTGAGTCCTGGTTAGAACCCCCTGCGCCTGATTCTCCTCTCTCCCCAGGCTGCAAGAGATAGGGATGACCAGAAGTCAAACCCTGTCCTTGGAACACCCCACCCCTCATCACTGTGGTGCCAGGAGTCTGTTCCCAAGACCCCCCTCCCCAAGCCCTGCCTCCTCTTCTCCCATAAACCACAGCAGACACTCAGCGTCCAGGCTACAGCCCTGCACCTTCTCCAGCAGCCACCGGCCTTCGCCAGAGCTCTCGAAAGCCCGTTGTCCTTCCCCAGCCACATGGGGGCTGATGGATCTCTCCTGCGGGCGACCCCCAGCTGTCTGTGCAAAGGCTCCCAAGACTAAAGTGTAGGAGACATGTTCAGATGGCACCACTGTGATCATCACTCGTCCTGTCCCTGTGGCCCCCCAGGTCCGACCTGACATCAGCCCGTCTGAGACGGAGCCCAGTGGGTGGGGAGACCCAGCCCCGCTGCTGCTGGTGGTGTCTGGCCGGTGGGAGGGGAGGGCAGGCGAGTTTTCGGCAAATGACCCCGTGCTCCTCCGAAGCCTGGAGGTGCCACACTTGGACCTCCCCGATGCCTGTAAACGACGTGAAGGGGGCCTGGGTCCTCTGCTGGGCTGTTCTTGAGCTTCGCCCGAGCTCAGGAAGGGCTCGTGGAGAAGCCAACGACGGCCTTGTTCCCGTGAGATTGCTCTGCCTTGGGCACAAGGACGGCCTCTTGCTGCTGCTCTGCCCACCGCCCACCCTTGGCGGCCTCTGGGAGACTGGGCTGGTCTCCCTCTGGACACAGCCCGTGGCCCACTGCCTGCACCTGCTCAAAGTTCCCTCTTGCAACTGGACCAGGGAGCCGGGGAGGCACCAAGAGGCCGAGCTTCTGAGCTGGTGGCCGTGGGCGCAGGACCGTCCCACAGCTCCCACGCTGGGATGGCCAAGCCGACCCGGGACCCACAGCGCCCTTTTAGCAAAACAGGAGGGAGGTGGCCGGGCACAGGGGGCCGGGGAACGCCTGCGCTCTGGGCCATCCACGGCTCCCGAGGCCTGAACCTTCGCTCCAGCCCCAGCACAAGCCGGCCAGGGCACAGGACCAGGTGGTTCCCCCCGCCCCGCCCCGAGCGCCCCAGGGCCTCCTGGCTGGGGCTGGCTTGGATGAGGGGTCGTCCCTGCCCGCCAGCCCTCTCGGGTTTGCAGTGCCGCGGACCGGGGTGCGGGGCGTTGTTGGGCGTCAGGCTCGCTCTGGGGCTGGGACCCCGGGTGGAGCAGTGGGGGCGGCACGCTCCGCCGCAGCGACTAGCTGGGCCGCGGGTCAGGGGGCTCTCCCGCGGGGCGGTGGGGCTCTGTTACGGGGTTGGAGTCTTTCCCGCCGCGTTACGGGGGTCTTTCCGCGGATTTGGGGTAATCTCTCCCGCAGGGTGAGGGGAACTCTGTCTTTCGAGGGGTCTCTCTTCGGATTTGGGAGTCTCTCCCGCGGGGTGAGGGGGACTCTGTCTTTCGGGGGGGTCTCTCCGCGGATTTGGGGAAGTCTCCCGCGGGGTAAGAGGGGGCTCTCCGCCGCCCCCGCCTGTGATGGCCCAGAGGACCCGAGCTCCGGTCACTCCCGCCCCTCGCCGGGGCTCCGCGAGGGCGGGTGGGGGACGGGTGCTGAGTCCGTGACGCGGCTCCAGGCGGCTCCGGGGCGAGCCGCATAAATAGCAGCGGCGGCGGTGCCGGTGGCCACTCGGAGCCGCGGACACGTCGAGTGACCCGCCCGCGCCTCCCGCCCCCGCCGCCGGCCCTGCCATGCAGTGAGCTCCCCGGAGCAGCCAGAGCTCGCCCGCCCCGGCCTACCGTCCGGACCCGCCGCCCAGACCCGCCGCCCCGACCCGCCGCCGCCTCCGACCCCGACGCCCGGCCCGGGGCGCAGCTGCAGCTCAAGGTACCCGCGCCCCGGGAGGCCTCCCCTCGGCTCTCCTCGGCTCCGGACGATCCCGCCAGGGGCCCCGGCCCGGCCGCCGCCGCTGCTCCCCCCCGCAGCCCCCGGCACCCACGCCTCGGGGCGCAGCCCACGCCGTGGTCCCACCCGCCCACCGTGCCCTGCCCTTCCCTTCCAGATGGCCCGAGGCAGCGCCCTCCTGCTCGCCTCCCTCCTCCTCGCCGCCGTCCTTTCTGCCTCTGCGGGGCTCTGGTCGCCGGTAAGTGCGGGGCGGGCGCGGAGGGCTTCCTGGAGGAGGCGGCCTCCGCCCTGCCCGCAGGGACGGGGTGGAAAGGCTCGCGCGGGCGCTGTTCTGGCGGCGGGCGTCTCGGGAAGGGTCCGGGTCTCCCTGGGAATCCCCCGCGTGCTTCTCCGAGCGCATCAGCAGCCCCGGGCTAGAACCAGGCCACCGGGAGAGCGCCGCGCTCTGGGTCAGCGCCTCGGGAAAGCGAGAGGCTCGTCCGTTCCGCAGCGCTCCGTAAGAACAGAGGGCGAGGAGCCACCGGCGGGGCCTCAGCGCCACTTAGAGCAGGTGCAGCGCGCTGAGTGGGCACGGGATCCGGCCCAGAAGTGAAGTAGTTTGTAAATCAAGTGGTCCCATGTTCATGTCAAATATAGCCTACTTAGGGGTAAACCCGGAATTTCGCGAGGCTTCCGAAAGGACCTGCATTGTTCTAAGTCCTATGTACTGACGGGAAAGGCTGGGTGCACCCATTTAGTACCGGCTCCAGGCACAGCCCTGGCATCTGACCCCCTTCTCTCCCGCTCAAGGCCAAGGAAAAACGAGGCTGGACCCTGAACAGCGCGGGCTACCTGCTGGGCCCACGTAAGTGACTGAGAGCATGGCCTCCCGCACTCCCGGCCCCACCTGCCCCCTCGCTTTTAACCCCGGCTCCTGCCCCTCCTCCCGCGGCTGGGCAGACCCTCCAGCCTCCCTCTTGACCTCACCGCCCGTCTCCCTTGTTCTGCACACTTGATCTGTGCACCATTCTTTCCAGAAGCTTCTGCCCCAGCTCTGCCGCCCTGTCCGAGCTGAGATCCCCACTCTGGCCTTTGCTCAAGCTCTCCTGGGCTTTCCTGCCTCGCAGCCCTTAAAGACCCTGTTCTGCGCCTCTCCCCAGGCCCCGCATATCCCCAAACACTCATCTCCTCGGCCTGCAGAGCACCCTTGCGGACCCCAAGTTCTGTCTCCCTCTTCCCTTTCTCCAAGCTCTACAAGGGAATATCCAGACAGCCCGAGGGTGACCCAGACAGGCTCTCCTCAAAACCAGGTTCAGGTGGCCCTCGGGCCTGCCCAAGTCTGCGCCTCCTCCCCCTCCCCGTCCCTGTCCTGTTGGCGTCACCCGTGTCAGCTGTGGCCCCTGCTGCCTGAGGTGAGCCCTAGCCCTAGATGGGATGCTGCAGGCTGACCCCTCCCGTGTCCGCCCCCGCCCCAGGCCTCTACTTCATCTGCTCCATCTGCGCAGCAATGCCTCCAGGCTTTCCTCTAAAGGCGGGCGTGAGAGGGGACCTTGGCTCCCTCTTCTAACCCACCTTCCCCTCCACCCCTCGCCATCCACCTTAGAAACCTCCCAATACTGCCTTCTGCCCGCTGAAGAAGGGGAACAGCCCACAAGGCCTGTCCCAGCCCTGCCGGAGCAGCAGTTGGGGAGAGTGGTGCCCTTAAATGCCAAGGAAAGCTGCCTTAGTTCTCAGCCCCAGAGTCTGGTACAGCTTCCTCCTCCTGCAGACGCTTGTTCATCGGGGTCACTCGGCGGATCCCCGAGTCGGGCTTTAAGAAACAGACACGGGGGGCCAGATGAGGTGGCTCACGTATATAATCCCAGCACCTGGGGAGGCCGAGGCAGGGGGATCACGAGATCAGGAGTTCGAGACCAGCTGACCAACAAGGTGAAATCCCGTCTGTACTAAAAATGCAAAAATTAGCTGGGCATGGTGGTGGGCACCTGTAATCACAGCTACTCAGGAGGCTGAGGCAGGAGAATTGCTTGAACCCGGGAGGCGGAGATTGCAGGGAGCCGAGATCGCGCCACTGCACTCCAGCCTGGGCAACAGAGCGAGACTCCATCTCAAAACAAAAGAAACAGACACGGGGATAACAGAGCCGCCTAATGCCGCATGCCGGGCAGACCAGGCGGTTCCCCACAGGACCTGCTGGTCTCTCTGCACGGCCCCCACGTCCTCTCCCTGCCCCTGGAGCGGCCTGACCTGCCTGAGGGCCAGCTGATCTCAGCCCTTTGCAACCCTGAGCTCTGCCACTCAGAGGGCAGCTCATCTTTGTGTGCTATGTGCCCAAAACAGGAGGAACTGGCAGCAGGAACATGGACCCGTGTTGCTTTGGAATATTGAAAATCTATTTGTCAGGAAAGTTTGAACCCTAATCAGAAAACAAACTCATTTCCGCTATCAAGTTTACGTCCCTCTTCAGCTGTAGCTAGACGAGTTGTTTGTCAGCACACTCACCAGTGTGTCCCTGGTTTCTAGGGTCAGCTAGAAAATGCCACAGAAACAGTGTGTTTGCACCAGCTCCTGCTGAACGCAGTGGGCCGTGGCTGAGGGCACAGCAGTGAGATGAGACGACCTGTGATTCCGCCATAAATGTAGCACCGAGAGTGGGGTCTTTGGAAATAGGAATGAATTTTCTTTTGCCTGGCCTTCTAGATGGCACAGTCCACCCAGGCTGACCAGCCGGAGACGCGGAGGCGTCCTCACCTTTGCCCGTGTCTCCCATCCCCATCTCCTTTCCTGCACCCCAAACCCAGTCCCCCTCACCCCATGCCTCTTGGTTTACAGGCCTTATAGCTTCTTTCCTGGACTTCTGAGATCTCTTTGCTTGCAGTCACAGTACCCCATTTCACACCACACAACACACACACACACTCGAACAGGCACATGCTCCCACGCCTCCTTTTCCTTCCCCTCATCCTCTCTCCCTCTATGACCCTCTCGCCCCCTCTGTCTCTCCCTCTCTCCCTCTGTGACCATCTCTACCCCTCTGTCTCTCCGTCTCTCTCCATCTGTGACCCTGTCGCCCCTTCTGTCTCTCCCTCTCTCCCTCTGTGACCATCTCTACCCCTCTGTCTCTCCGTCTCTCTCCCTCTATGACCCTCTCATCCCCTCTGTCTCTCCGTCTCTCTCCCTGGCTCCCATCCATCTTGCACACAGTTGCCAGAGTGAAAATAAAAATCGGATTCAGTCACAGCTTAAACTCTTCAGTGGCCCCCATGCTTTCTGGGACATGAGGACGCAGCCCCTGCTGCCTGCTGGGGAGGCACCCAGCTTGGTGCCAGCTTAATGCCAGCTCGGCGCCAGCTCCGATGTCAGCTCCTCTGGACCTGGGAGCACCTCCTGCAACAGGGCAGGTCCTGGGCCTGTCCCACCCTGCGGGAGCCACACCTCCCTTTCTCCCACCCCGCCGGTGATCCTTACATTCCCTTCAGCCCTGGCACGGGTGAGCGGCAGAGCTCTTCCCTCGGCTCTTGGAGAATCACCCTGTCTCCTCTGGTTACTGTCCTCAGGGTCTATTTCACAGTCGGGTTGTGTGTGTGTTGGCTACAGGCATCCCTGTGTCTTCTTTGGTTGTGGGGAGGGCGTGTGTGACAGTCACACCCAGAGGCTTCCCTCTCTGATCTGTGAATAGATGCCGTTGGCAACCACAGGTCATTCAGTGACAAGCTTGGCCTCACCAGCAAGCGAGAGATGCAGCCTGAAGATGAGGTGAAACCAGGTGAGACGACTCTCATCCCGGGCCCGGGGTCGCCTCGTTCACCAACTCCCAGGTGCGTGCAGGGGGCAGCAGAGGGTGCCAGGGCACCTGCCGCCCACCTGTCCACAGCTGCAGCCCAAGCCTGGCCACGACTTAACTAAGACAATGTGGCCTCATCACACCTGTCAGCAGCTGCAAACAGAACCTGCAAACCCAAGACTGCAAGGCGTCCTTCTAGACTGGGAGTTGGTCCAGGCATCAGGGCCTCCAGAAGAGCAGGGTCTTAGGGCACAGTGGCTCACGCCTGTAATCCCAGCACTTTGGGAGGCCGAGGCGGGTGGATCACCTGAGGTTGAGAGTTCAAGACCAGCCTGGCCAAGATGGCAAAACCCTGACTCTACTAAAAATATAAAAATTAACTGGGTGTGGTGGTGAGTGCCTGTAATCCCAGCTACTCGGGAGGCTGAGGCACGAGAATCACTTGAACCCGGGAGGTGGAGGTTGCAGTGAGCCGAGATCACGACACTGCACTCCAGGCTGGGCAACAGAGCAAGACTCTGTCTCAACAACAGAAAAAGGAAGAGCGAGGCCTTGAACTGGCTCTCTCCCCTCTTCCTCATATTGAACAAGGGCTTTGGAAAGCACAGCCGGGCCTCAGGCTGCTGGGATCGCATCACTGACCTGGGGCCCCCAGCTCCTCTGTAGGGAGGGGATGTCCTGAGACACAGAAGCCCCCCTGCACAAGTCGTGAGTATTGGTCTTTTCTCTTTTCTAGGAAGCTTTGACAGGTCCACGACTGAGAGCAATATTGTGCACACAATCGTTCAGTTCCTGTCTTTCTTGCATCTCAAAGGTATGTGAAATATCAGCAACGTACCGTTCACCTCGTAGCACGCTGGAGGCATAAAAGGCCCATCGAGAAGACAGCCATAGAGTCCCGCCGGCAAGTAGCCAATGACCCATCTAGAAACCACGTCTTGTCTGGCTGTATGTCAGGATGACAGAGCATGTGACACTAGAGCTAGCTCCAGGGGGCTGGGAGGGCGCACGGGCGTGCCACCATCCGTGAGCACCATCAGGCCAGCGCTGCTCCCAGGAAGAGAATGGGCCTCAGGGTGCAGCTCCCTCTACTGGAGCCATATCTATTCACACGGCAACAAACCCCTTAGGGCACAGGTGTACTGCAGGGCGGGCTCTGTGTGAGCTGTTCCAAACCTCCTTTCCTTTCTTTCCTCCCTTCCTCTCTCTCTCTTTCTTTTTTCTTTCCCTCTCTCTCTCCTCTCCTTCTTCCTTCCTTCCTTCTTTCTTTCTTCTTTGTTTTTCTTTCTCTCCTTTTTCAGTCTCACTCTGTGGCCCAGGCTGGAGTACAGTGGTTCCATCTCAGCTCACTGCAGCCTCTGCCTCCTGGGCGCCAGTGATTCTCATGCCTCAGACTCCTGAGTAGCTGGGACAACAGGCACGCACCGCCATGCCCAGCTAATTTTTGTATTTTTAGTAGGGGCGGGGTTTCATCATGTTGGCCAGGCTGGTCTTGAACTCCTGGCCTCAAGTGATCTGCCATCCTCAGCCAGGATCTGTAATCCCAAAGTGCTGGGATTACAGGCGTAAGCCACTGTGCCTGGCCCTAAACCATACTTTGTAAGCCTGGGAAATTACTAGGAGCCCATATCTTAGACTGCAGTGTTTCTCTATGCAGCCCTCCTGCCAGCAGGCTGCCTTGAAATCTGACTGAAAAGGCTCTGATCCTGGCTTCCAGTGTCTTCGGCAAACCCTGGGGATGAGGAGCCTCATACACAGTGCTTGGCGTTCATTCCATGATGGGCATCTGGCCTTCATTAGATATCGCACTGCAGCAGTGGAGGGAGCCAGGAAAGCGGCCGGTGCTCTGAGAGTTAACAGGGAGGTGGGGGTGGGGAGGAGGGACGGACTGCTTTGCTTTTTCTCTCCAGCAGAGACCTCCTCCTGGAGCTCTGAGCGCTGTCGGGAGGCGGGGTGGGGGGAAGGAGGGGTGGACCGCTTTTTCTCTCCAGTGGAAACCTTCAGCTGAATAACACAGCTTTGTCCAGTTTGGAAAATCAAGGCTGATTCTTGGGTTTGTTTTGGATCAGGACGCTTTTCATTTGCAGTGTTGTGGGGCTCTAGGTGGTGACGGGGAAAGCGGGGGAGAGGGGAGAGGCGTGAGGGGAGGGCAGGGAGACTGACAGAGAAGGTCTTAGAAAAGTCGGTGTTCATTAGAAATTCCAGAACGGGGTCCCCAAGTTCCCTCTGTTGGAGCCTCTGGGAGAAAGCTGGATGACTTTTCCTACAAGCATAGACTCTGCCAGATTTTTGTTTGTTTTTAATTTTGTAACATGGAAATTATTTCCTTAGGAGACACCAACTTTCGTTACTCAGATGGGAATTATACCTCCTTAAAACCTGAATGTAAACGTCTGACAGGTTTAGATGCTTCCTAAGTGTGGGAGCCAAATCATTGCAGAGTGAGAAGTGCAGAATGCTGTACCCAGTTCTGGGTTTGATTCCGTGCGAAGCTCCCCGCGGTGTGCGTCACGGCCGTCATTCTCTCGTGTGCACATTCAGAACTGGCCGCTCAAGTGCAGCTCTTTCCTTTGCAGAGGCCGGGGCCCTCGATGGCCTCCCGGATGTCCCCGCCGTGGCCTCCCTGGATGACACCGAGAGTTCCTGAGAGCCTCCGGGGCATGCTGTGTGTTGTAATCTCAAGTCGAACCTTAAGATGATGGATGATAATCTTAGCCCAATTTACGCAGAGTCAGCTCTTCTTGTTCTCTTTCCCCTGATGCTGTGTTGTTATCACTTAAGATTTTCTTTTGGTATTTTATTTTGAGTGGCAAAATAAAGAACAGCAATTACCTGCCCTTGTCTTCTTCTTCCACACTTCCGTCTCTTCACCAGCGCCACCCACGGGTTTTACAAGATAAAGCTTGATCATAATCGTATGGATTAGACATGAATTTTAAACCCAAATTCTACCATCAGGAGCGTCTGAGACACCACCTCTCACTGCACGTCCAGGGGCATAAAGTCATCTCAACGTTAAGTCGAGTCCAATGTAATGATGAAGGGAAGCGTGTTACTGAGATGAACAAAACCACGAAACAGACAGAACTCCTGAGCTCGTGGAGCTGATCTTTCAGGGAGATGGGAATGAAACACATGACGACAGCCTTAAGCAGATGGGTGGGTTTCGTGGTGCTCGTGGAGGTGATCAGTGCCGAGAACAGATGTGTCGGCAGGGCGGGAGGGCCAGGATCAAGGGCCAGGAGCGAGGTAGGAGAGGAGAGACGGGCAGGCAGGTGGAAAGACAGGAGCAGGAGGTGCGCGCCAAGACAGTGCTGAGTGAAGGAAGGCGTGCGGGAACCATCTCCTGACATGACACAGACTGAGTCTTTTGAGCAGAAATAAAAAGATCACTCCGGAAGATCCAGAAAGAAGGCAGGCGGCCGGGCGCACGATGGCTCACACCTGTGATTCCAGCACTTTGGGAGGCTGAAGTGTGGATCACTGGAGGTCAGGAGTTCGAGACCAGCCTGGGCAACATGGTGAAACCCCATCTCTATTAAAAATACAAAAATCTTCTGGGGGTGGTAGCACGTGCCTGTAATCTCAGCTACTCTGGAGGCTGAGATAGGAGAATCACCCCAGCCTGGGAAACAGAGTGAGATTCTGTCTCAAAAAAAAAAGGTTAGGGGAAAAAGCCAGACATTTCTGTTAACGTAAAAGGTGGTGTGCAGGCCTTTTGGATTCACCGGAGGCGGCTGTGTGGTGGCAGTGGGACGTGGCTTCCCAGTTTCCCCCCATTGGCAGTTTGCTACCTAGGACCTGTTTCAAGGGGCACAGAGCCCTGGCAGCCCTCTCCCTGCTCGGGGACAACCCCCCTTGGCTGTGCCTCAGCTTGGCCCCCAGCTCCACCCAGCTCCACCCAGCTCCCTCCTGCACCTGCAGACTCCACACTCACACTCAGTGGCTGTGGGTCTCCTAAGCTTCAGACCACTCCCAGCCCGGAGGTAGAGACGCCACCCACCGGGTGGGTCAAACACCTGGGCCCACCCTCACTCCCTGTTCACCATCTGCATTTATCCTCTTCCGTGTTTTTAAAAATCTCTTTAGGTCCAGGCACAGTGGCTCCCGCCTGTAATCCCAGCACTTCGGGGGGCCAAGGCAGGCGGATCACCTGAGATCAGGAGTTTGAGACCAGCCTGGCCAACATGGAGAAACCCCATCTCTACTAAAAATACAAATTAGCCGGGTGTGGTAGCACACACTTATAACCACAGCTCTTCAGGAGACTGAGGCGGGAGAATCGCTTGAGCCTGGGAGGCAGAGGTTGCGGTGAGCCAAGATTGAGCCATTGTATAAAACTTGGTCATAAAAAAAAAAACACTTTAGTTCTCCAACTTGGGCAGGCCCTGTCAGAAGGTGGTGGCCAGGCCCCTCCCCAGGGTGTCAGAGCGGGAAGGGCTGGGGATGCTGGCCTGTGCACACATCCCTCCCAAGGCCGAGGGAGCTCCTGGCATGGAGGAGGCAGGTGAGTGGGTGTGCCTGGGGACCACACCTCTGCCTCTGGACTCCAGCCCCAAGTGCGCAGCCTCTTCTGTCTGGTCTTCCTGTAGCCTTCGCCCGCAAATCCAGCAGCCATGGACACCGTATCTGCCTCAGCCCGCCCCACAGCCTCCTGCACTCAGTCCTGCAGACCACACAACTGCAGCCCGGTCTGGCTCACCTAAGGCCTTCACACGGGTCCCTCCCCAGGCCTGGGGAACCCCTACGCATCCCACAGGGCTCTGCTCCAGGGTCACGTCCAGAATGCCCTTCCTGTTCCTCCACCCCAGCGTGTGCCGTGCCACCCTAATCAGTGTGCCTGTCACTCTGATCCTGGTTTCAGACGTGTCTCTCCTCACTACACCATGAGAAAGAAGTGCCTGAAGGAACAGAGATTAGTGATGCTGTGCTGAGGGCGGGGCTCTCCACACCTCACCTGGCTTGCAGGAGTCACCTGAGCAAGGTTTACCAATGGCCAAGGAGCCCAGACTCCGTGCAGGGGTGCGGCCTCCGTGCAAAGGTGCAGCCTCCATGCAGGGATTCGGCCTCTGCAGGGGTGCTGCTTCCGTGCAGGGATTCGGCCTCCATGCAGGGTTACCTCCTCCGTGCAGGGGTGCCGCTTCCGTGCAGGGGTGTGGCCTCTGTGCAGGGGTGTGGCCTCAGTGCAGGGGTGTGGCTTCCATGAAGGGATTTGGCCTCCATGCAGGGGTGTGGCCTCTATGCAGGGATTCAGCCTGTGTGTGCAGGTGTGCAGCCCTCCCTGCAGGGGTACGGCCTCCGTGCAGGGCTGCCGGCCCCAGAGTCAGCAATACACAGCTGTCAGACTCTCCCCCTGTGGCATCACCCGCTTCCTTCTCTAAACCTTGCCTTCTTTTTAGGTATAAATGGTGTGGGGCAGGTGGCAGCTGGAAGATGAGGGAAAGGACATGAGGGGCCGGGAGGAGTTGCGGTGTCATCTGCTGTGATGGACAAGGCTACAGAGGTGACGTCTTTACTTCCCGGAGAGAACATGGCTGGAGCTGGCTGCAGCCATCCCGGATCAGTCTGTTGCTAACAACAGCAGTCTTTTCAAGGGAAAGAGTTCTTCAGCCACCTGGGGAAGTGAAGAATTTTCGAACAGGCCTGAGAACCACCAAGATGCCTAACGGAGAGGTGGAGAGTGTTGAGGTTGTGCACGTTGCGGGAGGTGGCTGTCTCCATCACCAGAGCTGGTCAACACGAAAGCCCGTCCACCTCTCACTTGCCCTGTCTCACCAAGAGCAGAGCAGATGCCAGGGTGACGCTGCCTGAGGGCCTGGCGTGGTGGAGGCAGGTGAGTGGTAGGCCAGCCTGAGGAAGAGGCCTGTGCTCAGAAGGTCCCTGGAGGAAGGAGGAAAGTGCTGTTTAAGAAGACGGGAGAGAGGTGGGTGCGGTGTTTCACGCCTGTAATCCCAGCACTTTGGGAAACCAGCCTGGGCAACATAGCGAGACCCTGTCTATATAAAAAGTAATTCAAAACATTTTTTAAAAATTCAAAAAAAGACTGGGTGCAGTGGCTCACACCTGTAATCCCAGCACTTTGGGAGGCTGAGGTGGGCAGATCACGAGGTCAGGAGATCAATATCATTGTTGCCAATATGGTGAAACCCCATCTCTACTAAAAATACAAAAATTAGCTGGGCATAGTGGCGTGTGCCTGTGATCCCAGCTACTCGGGAGGCTGAGGCAGGAGAATCGCTTGAACCCGGGAGGCAGAGGTTGCAGTGAGCCCAGATCACGCCACTGCACTCCATCCTAGTGACAGAGCGAGACTCCACATCAAAAAAAAAAAAAAAGAGGGAAGAGAGAGAGTCTTGGAGGGATAAGGAGATCCTAACACCAAAGATATGAAGAATTTATAGGTTATCATTTTCTATCTTATGGCCTGGGAAACTCTTATTTTAATGCAAGAAAAGGGATTTTGACACATTTTGGGGTCAGGATTGTAAACCTACAATGAAATTCTAAGCTCCCTAACCGACTGAACAGATCCCTCTCATGGGCAAAGGGACCCCAAAGAAGCCTCAAAAACTAGGTTAGGTCATGACGGGAAGGGAGGGGTCAGACACGCTCATTACGCCTCTTCCTTTGGGGTTTAGACACAGCTGACCAGGGTCACATTACAACAGCTCTCAAGACGGACAAATCAGCCTCTCTTTAGCAATAAGGTACCGAATTGCAGCCTGACTCTGGCATAGCATCACATGGCAGATAACAAGCCCTGAAGGAAATGAAAGCTTTTTATCCCTACATATATTTCCTTGACATATTCTTAAATGGCTCTGCAAAGCTGGCTCCTGAGGGGGAAATTGCATTCTGTAGAGAATTTCCTTCCCTTACTAGTCTGACACCTTTCTAAAGTCTGCTGAGAGACATTCTATTCTTAATGTCTATTCTCTGAAGCCTGCTACCTGGAGGCTTGCCTTCCACAACTGCTCCCACCCACCTCCGTCTACCTTACCTTAATTCAAGCTGACTTCAACTCTTCAGAAGGGCTTAACTCTTTCAACTCATCGCCAATCAGGACACCTTTGAATCCACCTATGACCTATAAGCTCCCCATCCTATCCCACTCATTGAGATGTTCCACCTTTCTGGGCCAAACCAATGTATGCCTTACACATATTGATTTATGTCTTTTTGTGTAACTTCTGTCTCCACAGAATGTATAAAACCAAGCTGTAACTCAGCCACCTTGGGCAGATAGTCTTAGGACCTCCTGCGGCTGCATCACGAGCATGGTCCTTCACTTAGCAAAATAAACCTCTAACTTGAGGGAGATCTGTCTTGATACATTTTGCTTTACAGGATTTTATCCTGTTTTATGCATGGTAAAAACTAAGAAGGCTCCAGAAAGCAGAAAGCTTGACAGTCTCTGATACAACTTTTAAAAAAATGGTCAGTGATTTCTGCTTCCAGGAGATGGAGCAGAGGTAGAATTTTCCTTTGTTCTTTCGCTAAGTACAATCAAAAATCCTGGACAGCACACGTAAAGGAGACACAAGAAGACTCTGAAAGCCGAAGCAATGGGCAGACCAGCCGGGGACTTCAGCCGGTGGTGAGTTCCCTGGGTTTTCTTCCTGCCTCACATATCCTTGACTTGGGCAGAAGGAGCCAGCGTCCTAGAAATGCCAACAGGCAGAGACCACAAAAGCCCCAACCAAAGCTGCCCTCTCTAGATGAAGGACCAGGAAAGGGAAGCCTGGCAAGACAGGGAGCTGTAGACAGTGACCTCTCTACTCCAGCAAAACCGCAGCAAGCGCCGTGGCTTCCCCAGGCCAGCCGACGCTCCGGGGGAGCCCAGACTTCCTGGTAAGGCTGTGACGAGGTGGCCCAAACCCCAAGCAGGGGACGCTGTAGAGTGCCAAGTAAAGAACCGAAGCAGGGGCGGCCGCGAGAAGCACACCTCTCGGACACGGAACTAGGAAGGGAGAGGTGGAGCGAGGCGACATGTTTGTCCAACAGCCAAGCTCATCTGACTAAGAGAACCTCCGCCTTTATACAGGCTTACAGCCCTAGATACTAGATGAAAGGGTCTTGGGTTTACAGCCTTAGAAATTACATGTGAAAGGGTCTTGGCTGATGGAAGAGGAGTGGGGTGGGGGTTTGATCTTGTTTAAGTGAAAACAGTGCCTTCCAGAGAGGTTCCCCCATCCTACACGTGCCATCTACAGGAAGGCGATTTAGGAGGTGCCAGTCTGCCAGCCTTTTCTTCTATTGAAATGCAGTGTGGAAGGGGCAGCGATCTTAGATGCTTGGGTCTCTTTCCTCAGAACCAGGACTTCATCCCCAACAACCACCCCACCCCTGGCAGTAACAAGACCCCCCACTACAGTGTCAGCAGAGACCACCTGGGAGCCTGGACTTCCGTGCCCGTCCTTCCCCATAGCAAAAGGCATACCTCTCTCCCTGCATTTGGGTGGTGTCAGAGGAAGTCTAGTGGAGAATCAGGAATCTCACCACCTCCCAGTAGTGACAAGGCCACCCCCTTCTCCTGTGGTGTCAGTAGATACCATGGGGAGGGGTGCAGTAAGAAGGTATTCCTACCCCTCCCAGCACGGGAGGTATTAGCAGGGAGCCGAACTCCCACTCCTGCCCAGCAGCAATGAGGAGCAGCCCACTGACACCCACAGGTCGGTGGAGACTGAGTGGGAAGCCTGGACTTCTGTCCCCATCTGGCAGAAATGAGGTGGCAACTGTTAAAACGCACGCTTTGAATGAAGAGACTCCCCAAACAGGCTTTGTGTGAGCAACATGGCTGTTAATTCACCTGGGCGCAGGTGGGCTGAGGCCGAAAAGGGCGTCAGCCAAGGGCGGTGGGATGAGTTGGTTTTATAGGTTTCGGGTGGGCAGTGGAAAGTTACAGAGTAAGATCAGTTACACTGGTGGGGGTAGGGGCGAGGAGTGTACATTACCATAAGTTCAGTTACAATGGCGGGTGAGGTAAGGCATGAGAGTAGTTAAGATGGTAGGGTGGGGTGGAGGCATATTCACAGAACAAGAACAGTTAAGATGGCCAGTGGGGTGAGTAGTATTCACATTATCATAAGAACAGTTAAGATGGAAGGTGGGGTGAGGAGTATTCACATTACCATAAGAACAGTTAAGATGGCCAGTGGGGTGAGGAGTATTCATATTACCATAAGAACAGTTAAGATGGCCAGTGGGGTGAGGAGTATTCACATTATCATAAGAACAGTTAAGATGGCAGGGTGGGTTGAGGCTCCGCTGGGCCATCAGGGATAATGGGGAACGCAAGCAGGGGGTGGGGGGTGATCAGCCGGAGCAGGCAGGACTTCAGACTTTCTGGATCCGAGCTTCCACGTGGAGGCCTGACAGCAACCCCAACCTTTTCCCTGTTAGGGCAATGTCAAAGCAAGCTACGTAAAAGAGAAAGTTCAAATAGAATCCAGAGTTTCATACCATGGTACCCAAAAAGTCCAGGTTTCACTTAAAGATCACTTATACCAAGAATCAAGAAGATCTCAAAGCAGATGACAGAAGACCATGGGTAGAGGTCAACAGTGACCTGCTGGGTATTAGAGTTGTCTGATAAAGATTTTAAAGTAGCCATCATAAAAAATGCTTCAATGAACTATTTCAAACATACTTTAAACAAATAGAAATACAAAGTTTCAGCAAAGAAATAGAAACTATAAAAAAGAATCAAATGGAACTTTTAGAACTAAAAAATGCAATAACTGAAATAAAAATTCCAGTGGATGAACTTAAAAGCAGAATGTAGAGGGCAGAGGAAACGACCCGTGAACTTGACTTTTTTGTTTGTTTTTTTCTTTTGAGATGGAGTCTTGCTCCACTGCCCAGGCTGGAGTGCACTGGCATGATCTTGGCTCACTGCAACCTCTGCCACCCGGGTTCAAGTGATTCTCAGCCTCAGCCTCCTGAGTAGCTGGGATTACAGGCAACCACCACCATGCCTGGTTAATTTTTAAATTTGTAGTAGAGATGGGTTTTCACCATGTTGGCCAGCCTGACGTTAAACTCCTGACCTCAGGTGATCCACCTGCCTTGGCCTCCCAAAGTGCTGGGATTACAGGCGTGAGGCACTGGGCCCAGCTGTGAACTTGGAATAGAATAAAAATTACCCAATCTGGGCTGGGTGCAGTGGCTCACGCCTGTAATCCCAGCTCTTTGGGAGGCTGAAGCAGGAGGACTGCTAGAGCCCAGGAGAAGTTAGAGACCAGCCTGAGCAATACAGTGAGATCTTGTCTCTATAAAATATTTAAAAATTAGATCTGAGTGTTGTGGTGTGTGCCTGTAGCGTTAGCTACTCAGAAGGCTGAGGTGGTAGGATCCCTTGAGCCTAGGAGATGGAGGTTGCAGTGAGCTGAGATCACACTGAGGAAGGAGACCCTTAATCACCCTTAAGCATCTAAGACCACCTCTCCCTTGACTTCCACACTGCATTTCAGTAGGAGAAATAAAGGCTGGCAGACCGGGCACCACCTTTAATCGCCCTCCTATGGATCACAGGCATGGTGTGGAGGAATCTTTCTGGAAGGCATTGTTTTTACTTAAACATGATCAAACCCCCACCTAAGTCCCATACCCCATGCCTACTCCATGGACCAAGACCCTTTCGCATGTAATTTCTAGAGTTGTAAGACTTTATAAGGGCAGGGATTTTCTTTGTTGGTGTGGGGGGACTCGGCTATTTGGGGCATTCAGACCCTCCGCAGCTCCTGGCCGAATAAAGCATCACTTCCTTCCCAGTGGGTGTTCAAGAGGTTTGTTTCTCAGCCTTTCCTGCTTCAACACCACTGTACTCCAGCCTGGGTGACAGAGTGAGACCCTGTCTTGAAAAAATAAAAATAAAAAAAGGAAGGAACCTCAGAAATCTGTGGGGCCAGATAGAAGATGGCATTCATTACATCAGGATCCTGGAAAGGAGAAAGATGACAGAGCTGAAAGAGCCCTAGAAGAAATAGTGATGCTGGGCCCGATGGCTCACGCCTGTAATCCCAGCACTTTGGGAGGCTGAGGTGGGCAGATCACCTGAGGTCAGGAGTTCAAGACCAGCCTGACCAGTATGGTGAACCCACACCTTTAAAAAAAAGAAAAGAAAAGAAATAATGACTGAAAACTTCCCAAATTTGGCAAAAGGCATAAACCTACAGAATCAAGAAACGGAGTGAACTCCAAACAGGATAAACATAAAGAAATCTAAGACATATCATAACCAAACTTCTGAAAGCTACAGACACAGAAAATCTTGAAAGCAGCAAAATGAAAATAACATTTTATTTACAGAGAAAAAGCATTTCACCTCCTGGAACTAATAAGCAATTATACAAAGTTGCAGGATGCAAGGTTAATAAACGAAAGTCAATAGCTTTCCTAAATACCAGCAATGAACAAGTAAAATTTGAAATTAAGATTACAATGCTGGCCAGGCACGGTGGCTCACGCCTGTAATCCCGGCACTTTGGGAGGCTGAGGTGGGTAGATCATGAGGTCAGGAGCTTGAGACCAGCCTGGCCAACATGGTGAAACCCTGTCTCTACTAAAAATACAAAAATTAGCCTGGTGTGGTGGCATGCACCTGTATTCCCAGCTACTCAGGAGGCTGAGGCAGGGGAATTGCTTGAACCCGCAAGGCAGAGGTTGCAGTGAGCCAAGATAGTGCGATTGCACTCCAGCCTGGGCAACAGAGTGAGAATCTGTCTCAAAAAAAAATAATAATAATAATACATAGGTATGCATTTCCAAAACCTATATGAGGAAAACTATATAACTCTGATGAAAGAAATAAATACAGAGCTAAATAAATGGAGACCTATTCCATGCTTGTGGATAGGAAGACTCAATACTGTCAAATATTAGTTCCTCCCAATTTGATGTACAAATTCAACACAATTCCAAAAACAATCCTGGCAAGTTATTTTGTGGATAGCAAAAAACTGATTCCTGGGCCAGGTACGGTGGCTCATGTCTATAATCCCAGCACTTTGTGAGGCCAAGGCAGGGGGATTGCTTGATCCCAGAAATTTGAGACAAGCCTGGGTAACATAGGGAGACCTTGTCTCTACAAATAACAAAAAAAATTAGCCAGGCATGGTGGTGCACACCTGCAGTCCCAGTTGCTCAGGAGGCCGAGGCAGGAGGATCACTTGAGCCTGGGAGGTCAATGCTGCAGTAAGCCATGATCACACACCACTGCACTCCAACCTGGGCAACATAGTGAGAGCTTGTCTCCAGAAAAAAACAAAAAAACCTGAAGCAAAAGACCCAGAATAGCCACACACACACACACACACACACACACACACAAATATATATATAATATATAACATATGTAATTTTATATATTATATATAATATATACAATATATTATATATAATATATACAATATATTATATATAATATATACAATATATTATATATAAAATATATTATATATTATTTTATATATTTATATATTATATATAATATATTTATATAATTTATATATATTTATAATGTATATAAAATATATATTATATTTTTTTATATAATTTATATATATTTATAATATATAAAATATATATTATATATATTTTTATATTATATATTATCTATATTTTTATATAATATAATATATATTATATAATTATGTATTAATTATATATAATTTATATAATTATATATATAAATTATAATATATATAATTACGTATATATAATATTATATATATAAAGAAAAGAACAAAGTTGGAAGCCTACCATAAAACTACAGCAATCAACATGGTGTGTCATTAGTAAAAGAATAAAAGAATAGATCAGTGGAATGGAATAGAGGGCCCAGACTCACACAAATAGAGCCAACTGATCTCTGACAAAGGGATGAAAGCAGCACCATGGAGAAGAGACAGCCTTTTTGACAGATGGTGCTGGAACAACTGGACATTCACATGCAAAAAAAAATATGACTCTAGATAAAGCCTTTTATCCCTCTCACAAAAATTAACTCAAAGTAGATCATAGACCTAAATGTAAATTGTAAACTATAAAATTTCTAGAAAATTGGCCGGGTGCTGTGGCTCACCCATGTAATCCTAGCACATTGGGGGACCAAGATGGGAGGATCGCTTGAGGTCAGGAGTTTGAGACCAGCCTGGCCAACATGGGGAAACCCCATCTCTACTAAAAATAAAAAGATTAGCCAGGCGTGGTAGTGGGTACCTCTCATCCCAGCTGCTTGGGAAGCTGAGGCAGGAGAGTCACTTTAACCCAGGAGGCGGGGGTTGCAGTGAGCTGAGATTGCCTCACTGCACTCCAGCCTGGGGGACAGAGTGAGACTCCATCTCAAAAATAAAATCCCTAGAAGTTAACACACGAGAAAATATGGTCTGGATATGGAGATGACCTTTTACACACTACGACAAAGGCATGATCCACACACACAGAAATAACCGATGAGCTGGACTTTATTAAAAACGTCTGCTCTGCAAAATACACTGTCAGGAGAATGAGAAGACAAGCTACAGACTGGGAGAAAATATTTGCAAAGGATATATCTATTAAAAGACTGTTATCCGGCCGGGCGTGGTGGCTAACGCCTGTAATCTTAGCACTTTGGGAGGCTGAGGTGGATGGATCACCTGAGGTCAGGAGTTCAAGACCAGCCTGGCCATCATGGTGAAACCCCCAACTTAAAAAAAAAAATTAAAAAGACTGTTATCCAAAATATACAAAGGATTCTTAAAACCCAACAATAAGAAACAACACAATTAAACAATGAGCAAAAGACCTCAAATGACATCTCACCCAAGAAGATATGCAGATGGCAAGTATGCATATGGAAATAGGCTCCACATCACCTGTCACTGGGGAAGTGCAGATTAGAATAGCAATGAGATACCACTACCTTCCTGTTAGAACGGGCAACATCCCAAACCCTGACAACACTAAGTGCTGGTGAGGAGGTGGAGCCATAGGAGCTCTCATTCACTGCTGGTGGGAATGCTCAATGACGTCGCGACTTTGGAAGACGCTTGGTGGTTTCGTGCAAAACTAAATATATTCTTATTATATGATCCGGAAGGCATGCTCATTGACATTTACCCAAACGAGGTAAAAACTTGTGTCCATACAAAAACCTGCACACAGATATTTACAGCAGCTTTATTCCAAGTTGCCCAAACTTGGAAGCAACTCAGATGCTCTTCAGGAGGTGAAGGGACTGCGGTACCTCCAGACAACGGAGTATTATTCAGAGCTAAAATGAGATGAGCTATCAAGCCATGAAAAGATATAGGGGACAGAGATGCAGATTACTAAGTGAAAGAAGCCAGTCTGAAGAGGCTGCTGACAGCATGATCCCACCTAGGTGACATTCTGGGAAAAGTGAAACTGTGGAGGGAGTAAAAATGGCCGCCGAGGTTGTGGGGAGGGATGAACAGGCAGAGCACGGGGTGTTTAGGGCAGTGAGACTGTTCTGTGTGCTGTAATCCTGGATACGTGCCACTGTACCCATAGCATGTGGAATACCAAGAGGGAATCAGCGTCACCGTGGGCTTTGGGTGATGATGGTGTGTCACTGTAGGTTCATCAGCTGTAACAAAGGGACAGCTCTGGTGAGGAATGTTGGTAGCGGGGAGGCTGCTGTGTTGGGGGGCATGGATTATATGGGAAATTTCTGCACTTTCTGCTCGATTTTGCACTGAACTCAAAACTACTCTAAAAACTACTCTAGTAGAGAGAGAGAGAGAGAGAGAGAGAGACCCAGCATGGCAGCTCACACCTGTAATCTTAGTGCTTCAGGAGGTCAAGGAGGGAAGATCATTTGAGGCTAGGAGTTTGAGGCCTGGGCAACATAGCAAGACCCTGTCCATAAAAAAAAAAAAAAAATACAAAAGCTTAGCTGAGTATGGTGGTGTGAGGCTGTAGTCGTGGCTCCCTGGGAAGATCGCTTGAGACCAGGAGTTTGAGGCTGCAGTGATTTATGATCGCACCACACCACTCCAGCATAGGCAACCAAGCGAGACTCTGCCTCTATTAAAATACGTATATTTCTAGGGAATCATCAACAAAGGTTGTCACTGCACAATCTGTCTTCGTAATACGGTAATAATGTTTCTATAGTCTGTCTATTTCCAACAAAGATATGAAATGGTTTACAGTAAAAGATGCATATAATAGTACAAATAAAAAGCATATTTTAAAAAGTAAAACTATATGGAAAAAAGAGACGGTTAATCCTAAATCTGAGCTAATGTGATTTCTGGTATTGAACAGATCGACTTCTCAATTTCCTGAAAGTCAAGGCAACATTTAAAATATCAAACATTAAAGTTTTTATTAAAGTTCGTTGTTGAAAAAAACAAAGCAAACCCACTACCATTTGTAGGAGACTCAGACGTTTTCCTGATAACCATTTTTAAATATCTGAAGAACATCCATGCAATCCCAGTCTTCAATTCCAGTTTTATCGGTGGCTGGCGGTGCTCCCGGCTTGCTCTCCAGCCTCTGCTCGGGGCGGGGTTGGGCGCAGGATGGAGGCAGGGCTGGGGGAAGATGCCGCTCGCTCGTGGCGCCCTCCTCTGGTGCTTCCTCCCCACTCAGGCTAAGGACTCCCGGGAAGAGTGCAGCAGGGAGAGCGCACAGCCCGCCCCTGGCGCAAAGCTCAGCTCAGCTGCACCGGGCCCAACTGTGCCCGGGCGGGCGCCTTCCCGAAGAGCGCGCCGCCTGCAGAACGGGCTGCCTCCTCCCTGCTTCATCTTCTGCCCCCACCTGCTCTCTGGATCCTCTGACTGTTCTATCGTTTTATCTTGGATGAGGGTTCACCTTTCCATTCTCTAAGACAGTATTTTAACGGACTCCATACGATAGCTTGATTAGGATTTTAAACTGCGCCCCCACTGAAAGGCGACCAGTACTGGCAGAGCTTCAGGTACTGGTGAGAGGTCTGTAAAGGGATAATATGAGCATCCAAGCGGGGAGGGAAAATACACCGAGGCTTCTGCCGCCGCCGACAGCGCCTTCTCTCCTAAGGATGCTCCCGGGCCGCCAGGCTTTCTGTGCCGGGTGCAGCCTGTGTTCACTGAGAGGAAAGAGCGATTTCAGTGAGCGTCATTCTAAACAAGGATTTATTCTCCACGTCTATGAAAAATACGAGGGTTGTTTTTTTTTCCGGATAAACAAAACAAAAAAAACCAAAACCTAACCTTCCTCACAAAGGTGGCCCGAGTTATTTAATAGGTACAGAGTAGAAAGCTGTGGTTAAATTTGCACAGCTACACTCTCAGATGAGAACCTGATATGTTAATTTGTGTACCGTTGTAAAATAGCACTAGCTCTCTGTCTTCTCAGTCACCCTCCATACCGCCTCTGGGCAGCACAGTGGCTTTAGCCACGCCTGTACCTGGGCTTTCACTTCTCAGGTGGGCTCCTCTGCAAGCGGCACTGACTTAGCCAGCTTCTCTCTGCTGCTGGGAGACCCTGCAGGGCTCACGCCTGCCCGGTGGCACTTCCTTCACCTCCAAGCATTAGTTAGCTCAGTACACCTGGCCACCGTCAGTGCATCCTCGGCTGGTGCAGGCCCCTTCTCTGTAGGAGCCCTGGATTCAGGGTGGACTCCTGTGCGATGTGGGGGGGACTGTGACCCCAGCCTCCCCCAGAGTGCCCTGCTCACACTTCCTCCGGGCTCCCGGGTGGGCCGACCTGGTTCAGGACTTCCCTAGGCAGCCGGTGCCTCAGAAGAATGCTGCAGGCCCAGGTTCCCTCTTCCTCCCTCCACTCGGTGTCCCAGGGCTGTGCTGAGGCGCTCCACCCTTAAGGTGTGGCTGCGGCCAGCTGAGACCTGCTGTGAGTAGAAGACACACACAGAGGAATGTGAAATCTCTCAATCGTTTTCATTTTGATTACACATTGAAACGATAGTATTTTGGATATATTGGGATAAATAAAAGGTTATTAAAACTAATTTTAAGTGTTCATTTTCATGTTTTTACACGTAGCTACTAGAAACCTGAAAATTACCCATGTGGCCGGCAGACCTTGCTGTTGGCAGTGCTGCTGAGAGGGATGGCAGGAGGGAGGCAGCCCCCAGGAGGCAGCTTCCAAAGCCCCCATTTCCAGGTCACCTTCCAGCCCCCATGGGTGACAGGGGCCAGGTGGCTCCTGCAGCAGTGTGCCTCCCTGCTCACACACAGCAAGTGGAGCGTCCCGCCAGCCGAGGGTCCCCACCTCACAGTGCTTTACCTCTGGCTTTCTGTGACAGACTCTGGATCCCAAGGGTCCAAAGGGAATTGCAAAGGGGAAGAATTCGTTCTTCCTTTTCTCCTCCGTGGCTGCCTGTGGCTGTGTTTGCAACTAGACTGTTCCAGACACAGCTCCAGAAAAGACTGCTTCCTCCCTGGACGCTTGCTCGCTGACTGCCCGATCCTGGGCCCGGCGGCCACACTGCCTCGGCTGCACCTGTCCTTGAGGTTCCTAAACACCCTCTGAATAACCGGCACTATTCACGGAGCAGAAACAGGAAAGCACATTCCCGCGATATATTTCAGGTTGGGTACTCAGCAGATGAACGCGGTTTCAGTTACTAAGTTAATGACAACAATTGAAGACATTGAAAATTTTTATTCAACTTTGCTTTATAACAGAACCAAAAATTCATTTTACCTGCTGGTTTCTGCAAGCTAGTTATGTGAACCATATTTTACAAACAATAATATTACAACAATAATTATGGAGAAGTTAATTGGATAATAGAGCTTTTCCACAATTCAAGTAGAAACACAGAAGAAACTAGATAATTTTAAGTCCCTTAAACCAAGACACGCTGATGCAAGCCCGGCCTGCGTGGCCCCATGGCCTGCGTCTCCCGGGCCGTGGGAAGGACTGACGGTGTGTGTGCCTCTGGGGGAATGTCTACTCTACAGACAATGTTTGGCTGTTCGGTAGTTCTCTAGAGATTTTAAGTGGTAGCATAACAGCCCATCTGGAGAATTTATTTCTAAATAATTTGAAAAGCAAACAAGATACCATTAGGGTTTTTAGGCAGAGCAGCCTCCAGGGGAACATTTTCCGAGAGGATGAGTCAACAGGAGTGAGCTCTCCCCAGGGCCGGCTCCGCCCTCCCTTGCCCTGCAGACTCTCCCAGGACTAGGGGAACCCAAGCACTCCCTCTGGGCTAGACAGACAGTGCTCAGGCCACGCACCTCCTCAGAAAAGGGGGCGTGGGATGCCACATCTTCAGAGAGCTCCGAGTAAGCTCCCAGGCCCAGGGATGCGGGGGAGCCTGGTTGTTGCTGCAGAGCCAGCCTCACGTTCCCCTAAACAACCTTTCTAAACTAGCGATTTCTAGACTAAGAATCAACATGCATTCACACGTTACTCTACTCCATTTTCAACTCCTTGGATTTAAACTCAATGTGGAGAATCTGGGATAAGCACCTTCCAAATTCCTCCAGGATCATCTGCTCCGCCAGGCACTCGGAGCAGTGCTCTTTCTCTGCCTCTTCGCCCTGAGCCAGCAGGCAGGCGCACGTGGCCTCCACCACCTCCCAGGAGATGCACGAGGAAGGCCGCCTGTCAGAAACAGCAGGTAAAGTACACTCAGCTGCCACCGTTTCCACCTACAGTACCATTCACATTCAACAGAACACTGCTTGTCCCTGCTGTTTTAAAGAACATCAGCCACTAAAACCTAACGTTGTCTTCCTCATACTGGAAACTATTAGGACATGCCCAGTGGCCTGGAATCCCAGCACCTTGGGAGGCCAAGGCAGGGGGACGGTCTGAAGCTGGGAGTTTAAGACCAGCTTGGGCAACAAATCGAGACCCTATCTCTGAAAGAAAGAAAAGAAAAGAAAAGAAGAAAGAAATAAAGGATTAACTGCTTTTAGAAGAATAACACAGAAGACAAGTAAATCTGTCAGTTTTTGACATCCATCTCATGGCAGGTTCAAAATTTCCTCAAAATTGGATCCACTGACAAACCCAGAGGATCCTGGGCTACAGGGTCAAGCATGTGGGCCAGGCGGGGAATTGCAGAAGCAGGACTCTTAGCTGAGGCAGAGCATGGGGGACAAGCCGGGCAGTTTTGCTCTGAGTCCTGTGCCATGCTGGGTGTCTCCGCTCCTCCCCACAGAGCCATGTGCAGCTAGAGAAGGCCGAGCGTTCTGAGGACTCGCCTGTCAAGCCTTCAGGTAGCACAGTCAGGATGGCCTTCCCCCTCAATGCTCCCTGGAGCTGTGAAAGAGGTTCTGAGAGACAAGTTGTACCATATCACATAGGAACAGCCATTCTCCCCACTGAGCTCAGGGAGCAACTGTGGCTTAGCTAGATAGTGGCCCAAATAGTGCTAGGCTGAAACAATTTCAGGAAACCTTTATAAATGATTAAAAAGTGTTGGGTTATAAAAATAGAGAAAAATATTGGGTTAAAGTTTCTCTATGAAGACAGTACACGATGACTTTGGTTAAAGAGGAAAAGACAGGGCTGCCCTTGGGAAAAGAAGGGTCGCAACACTGTAAGACCAGGCTCCAGTGTACAGGCCCTGCCAGACTCCAGGGAACACACATCCTGCTGCAGGCCATGACATTTTCACACATCACTTCACAGCCAATGAGGCCAGGTTTTGGTAAATTTTTACCGATAAAGACCTCTGTGAGTCAGCTGGGTGCGCTGGCTCATGCCTGTAATCTCAGCACTTTGGGAGGCAGAGGTGGGTGGATCACAGTTCAGGAGTTCGAGACCAACATGGCGAGACCCCATCTCTACAAAAAGTAGAAACATCAGCCGCATATGGTGGCACGTGCCTATAGTCCTAGCTACTCAAGAGGCTGAGGTGGGAGGATCATCTGAACCTGGGGAGGTTGAGGCTACGTGAGCTGTGATCACACCATTGCATTCCAGCCTGGGTGACTGAATGAAAACCCTGGTCTCAAAAGAAAAAGACCTCTGTAGGTCACAGTAATGAGTATTTCTGATATCTCTCTAACCAAATAAGCACAAGTTTGGCTTCGCAAAAATGATACTAATTAATGACATATGGTACTTTATCTTGATATGACCATGACATGGAACTCAAAGAAGTTTTTTGAAATGATTGTATGGAATCTAATAGTAAAATTATGACTCAACCTTTGAGACCTACTAGGATTACAATGCAGCTTCAAAACTGATAAATGCGAAATTATCCAACGAGGCCGGATCCACAATCACTTAGGAAGGAGAACAATGTGGACCTAGCACAGCTCTTTGCTGCCACTGCCCGAGATAAAGGACAGGGAGGTGTGCGCTGTCTTTGCTGCCCGGGGTCAACGTGGCTCTGTTAACGCAAAGGCAGCGTCAGAACTCTGCTGGCCCTGCTCGTGATGCTGGCAGTGAGGCCCTTTTGTCTGGTACAAAATGAGAGTAACTCAGTGAGGATGAAAAGAGGACAAAACAGGTTTCGGCAGCAGGGCCTCTAAGGAAACACGGCACCACCCAGGATTACCCATGAAGGGAAGAATGCTTCCCTCTGCGCCACCTCCCCCCCACACGCCAGCCCCTGCAGGCTCGCACATTTTTTCCAGTGCATAAATTGTCCTTTATTCTCCTCTCAAATTAACCTCTGTTCCCTCTATTAGCGGAGGTTAATTCAAAGTACCTACCTATCTTCACTGAATTTTGGGAGTCCTGGAAATTTAGCTGGTGACAAATGATGGCTGCCTTCCAAACCTCCAGTCTGCACATAGTTTGGCGTGTTCATTAGTGTCTTTCGTTCTGGGCTTTCTTCATAATTTTTGCAACCAATGCATTTACAAATAGAAGAACACATAATTTTGGCCTGGTAATATAAAATGCTTCAATAAAATTAGGTTGTCCCACAAGTCATCAAAAACGGACACATTTTATTTGGACCTTAAATAATTATTTGCATATATTTGCCTATATGAGTGACAGAGAGAGTGTGTGTGTGTTCTGAGTGTGAATGTGTAGGTGAGTGTGTGTGTTGAGCATTGAGTGTACGAGTGTGTGTGTGTGTATGTGTGAGTGTATATGTAGGCTGTGGGTATGTGTGAGTATAAGTGTGCATATGTGTGAGTGTGAATGTGTGTGACTGTGTGTATGATTTATGTATGTGGGGTGTGTGTGTATATGGGGTATGCAACTGTGCATATGTGTGAGTGTGAATGTGTGGACTGTGTATGATTGTATGTGTGTGGGGTGTGTGTATATGGGGTATGTGAGTGTGCATACGTGAGTGTGAATGTGTGTGAGTGTGTGACTGTGTGTGTGATCTGCAGTTTTCATCGCGCACTGCTGTTATGAAGGCGCAGTGGTCCTGCTGCTGATGGAGCAGAGGCCGGGCGTGTGGGTGTGAGTCCCAAGCAGAGAGAGGGTGTTGCTCTCCCTCCACCAGGGAGCCAGCAGGCTGCTTCGTGTGACTCTTGTTTAGAAGAAAGCCTGCTTTAGCTAATTATAAAACTTTAGCTTATGGTTCTCTTTCAGCATGTGAGGCTATTAAGCCAGTTCTATGGGTGCAGAGAATGCACAGTGAGTAGAATTTGAATCTGTCCAAGAGCAGGCCTGTGGTTGGGAGCTCTCAGGGGAGCCTCTCCTGCTGCCTTGGGGGTGGATTCTGTTTTAAGTCTTTCCTGGCAATATGGTGCTCAGGGGGCTGGCATGTTCCAGCTCTACACAGCAAGCCCCCCCTTTTCCCTTCATGCCAAATCCTTGTTCGTGTGGGCCTCAGAGGCTGACCGAGAACTGGCAGTGCCAATCACTATGGTTTTTGAATTTCTCTTTCCTTCAGCCCCCCAGGGATTTCCCTGTGTTCTTTCCAGCTGGGAGAGGTATCTTCAGGGGTTTGCATTCTGCTTCATCTGCACCTCTGGGTGCTTTGAAGCAGGAGGCTTTTCAGAGTTTCTAGTCTACAGTAACTCCAGAGACTAAACAACAGTCTGTCCCTTTCTTCTGAACCTGCATATTCTGTGGGCTGTGCCTGGCATAGGCTTGGCCTTGGGAAAGTAGGCTGAGCCTCCGTTTTGTGGCAGCCAGTGAGGGCACTTTGCAGGACAGAGAGGAGATGCTGTGAGTATGGTTGGAAGTGGTTCCACGGGGGTGGTGTCACTCACGTTTGAATTGCGCATCTCTGTCTCTGTCATGTTTTGACTGCGTTTTCCAAATCCTAGCTGGGGATTGTGGGGTCTGCCTTCTCAGGTCTTTCCATACATGTCACCAGAATCAGGAGGACTGTTCTCAAGCCTGACCCTCTATGACAGACAGCCTTTTAAAAGTATAATTCACAGGACCCCCAAAAGACCTCAGGTAAACCAAAACAGAGGTTTGTAAGGAGGGTGTGCTCGGCTGCTCCCGATAGGGCCTAAGCTCAGCTGATATTTGGGAAGTTAATTCAGATTAGTATGAGTGCCCTTCTAGAAACTCTGGAAGAAAAAAATAATGATATTTATCTTTTTAAATTACCGTGAAGTTTTTTAACCACAAGAGTTACTCAGAATACGTAGCTGTCTTTTTCGTGAGTGGCTCAGCTCGGGAGACGGCACCCACCTCATAGCACTCGCAGTAGTTCTTCAGGCAGCCCCACCTCCTGCAGCTGCACCCATTGCTGTGCCGGGGCTTGACGTCACCCAATTGGCCCTTCCCGATTTTGGGCTGGAAAGCTTCTGGATTTCTACCAAGACATGCCTAGGGTGGAATGGGAAGCTCCATTAGGATGGATTTTATCATTCAAAACTCAGGGTCAGTGAAGCGCATCTCGTTTGGTTGTTGTGAAAGGTGCCACAGGAAGCAGTGAGTCTCTTTACACAGTTCAGAACGTGCAGCCCCTTCTTGTTTCATTTTAATTAGTTTCCACACAAAAAAGGCGATATTGTAGCTATGGTTTCTTCATGTTTTATTTTCTGAGTTTCCAAGTCATACATATTTACTGCAAAAAATAATGGATGGTAAAGATGCCAAGAAAATCATTGTTTCCGTGTGGACACATTTCCATCCAGCATTTCTGGGGCCCTCTTTCCTGAGATGGTTGGGGTTGTGGACCATCCTCACCGCTCACACTGCCTGAACACGACTCAACAGACCACCTGCCAGGCGTCTTTCCATGGGATTCATATACACGCCCTCTCATTTAATCCTCGGCAACCTTGGGAGGTAAAATCTACTACTGTATGATTGTTTCGTATGTGGAGAAATTGAGGCACCGAGAGGTTAAATAACAGCTGGTGAGTGGCGGGATCCTGATTCAAGGTCCCCATGCCGACTTCAGAGCGGGTCTCAACCGCTGGGCCACGCCTTTCTCAGACAACATGTATGCCTTGTTATCAGGGTCTATGTGTTGTCACTTTTTAATCTCTCTATACACACACATACATACATATCTTTACATACACAATGATTCAATGCTCTTTGTAAAGATTCAAATAATACAGCAACCACAGTGGAAGTCCGCGGCCTCCCTTCCCCTTCCTGGGGTTGACATTGAAATCGGTGCTGTCTAGCAGCACAGCCCGAGCACAAGGCCATCGGTGAGAATGTGCTGCGGGACAGCGCCAGCCTGCAGTGTGCGGCTTTAGGTGTTTTCACAGATCACTGAAGTGTGACAGGCAGTGGATGCACACATCTGCAGCTGTGGCATGATCTCGTGCACGTGTGCACAACTGTGTACCTGCGCACACCTGTGTACCTGCTACTAAGGTCAAGTTAGAGGACAGGCAGCCCCACGGCTGCCTTGAGCTCCTCCCCAGCAGTGCACCCCCATGCGGAGCCACTATTCTGACTTAGAGGGCTTTAGATCTGCCTGCGCTGGTGCTTCAGGTAAGTGGAATCCCACAGCTTGCACTCCCGCGTCTGCTGCTTCCCTCAGGTAACGTCCGGGAGATCCATCCACGCTGCTGCGCTTAGCTGTAGCTCCTGCTTTTCATCGATGTGCGGACGTATCCATTCTACCACGGATGGACATTTGGGCTGTTTCCAGTGGCTAGCTACTCTGAATGGGGCTGCTGTGACATTCGTGTGCGAGTCTTCTGGCGGACATCTGCACTCGTTTCTATCGGCTGCACTTTTAGGAATGAAGCGGCTGGGCTGTGGCTACACAGAAGTTTAGTTTTAGTAGCTGTTGTCACACAGTGTCCCAAAGTGGTTGTGCCAGTTTATATTCCTATCGGCAATGGAGAAGAATTCCAACACTTTTTGTTTTTACAGTTTTAATTGTAGATAGTACTCTTTATCCCTAAATAAAACGTGACTAAAGTTTAGATAGATCCATGACAATATTCTTCTGTCCTATGGATGTGGCTGTATCAAAATTGGTAAGGTATTTCAAGTCACTTATCCATAATTCAAGAGGGGAATGAAATTATTTCAGAAAACAATGCAGAGAGCAGCCGTGCCCTTATAATTGTGTTCTGTTTGCACAGGACGGTCTCGGGTCTACGGTCGATGGCTCTCAACTTCCCTTCATGAATGAGTGGGCACCGGAAGTGTCTCCCTGGAGCAGGTTGACAGCCCGGAGCCTAACTGTCCCTCCCTTCTCCCTGATTATCTTTTGTGCCTACAGAAAGGAATCAAAGCTGCAAGCTCCTGTGTTTAGCCTTCAGCAGAGTGGCCATCGGGGCCATCGAAGTCACCTTTTGCATCTCTGGGAAAACCTAGATTCTTCTCTTCTTCTAGAAGCCAAGAGGTCACATTTAAATTGTTACATTTTATAATTTAAAATGTAGGATGCCTGAGCACTTTCACCCAGCCTTCTCATGCAGCAGACTGTCTACACCTTTGCAGACTACACGGCTCCAGCTCATGCTTATCTGCTATATAAGATGACCCCAAATGTCTAAACTCCAATACAAAGCAGATGTTCACATGTTCTTGAATCAGAACCTTCCTAGGCTGCTGCACCTCTGAAGCCTTCCCACATAATAAAGAGAAAAAGGCGTTTCTCTGCCTACCATTTTTACAACAGCCCCTTGTCAGGGTTCAATACCCCCACCAGCAGGAATCAAGTCGTATTCAATGTATATTCTTCAAAACTGTGGGGTTTTTCCAATGAGGAATCTCTGGAGATCATTTTATGAACATCTCAAATGGTTTGAAATGTTTTTAAAATGCATGCATTTAATAGACATCTATTACCTTAATGGCTTTAAACCGTTCAATTTCATGATGCAAGTTGTTGCAACAGTTATTACAATTGCAGTTGTTGCAAAAGTCCCCACTGGCGAAGCAGTCACAGTATCTGTGAAGGAAAGGACAGAGTGAGTGGCAGGCACAGACGGCACAGTCAGTAGTGAAAAGAAGAGCACACACGTGTAAGAAAGGAGCAGTGATGTGCTGCAATCAGAACGCTGAACACTAGAACACTAAACACTAGAACACTAGACTTCTAGACGACTCAGAGTCCTTTTTATACAAGAACTAGATCAGCTAGGATGATGCTCCCCAGTGACTAACACAGAAGAGAATAAAACCAGTTAAAACCATTTGTTTCATCAAAAAGGATTTTGCAAAGCAAAACAATTTCCTGGCAAACCCGTTGCCATCGATCAGTCCTCCCTGGCCCGTAATTGCCCTCCGCCATTTTCCCAGGAGCACAGTAAGTTTGGTGGGCAGAAACACCGAGTAATGAAGAAGTGTCTTCCCTTCAACTGCTCCAATCCATCCAACATGACTGAAGCTGTGTTCACTTCCCCAGACCCTGACTTTGAGTGAAAACTAATGGGACCCAGAGGTGGAACCTGGCCTAGGCCGTATCTCACTTTCGTTCTGTGAGGGGAAGTGAAAGGCACAGGAAGTGAACGGATGAGGCAGCTGCCGTCACACCTCTTGGTTGTAAGGCGAGGGCTGCTCAGGAATCCCGAGTCTAGAGAAGCCCTTGGAGTGCCCTGTGACTACTGGGCCACACAGGTGGATGGCAGTGCTGTGGACTGGCTCTGAGGGTGCCCTGGGAGAGCCACTGGTGCTGGCAGCCAGTCCTCTTCCCCACACTCTTGAAAGTCACCTGCTCCTGCACTGTAAGGCAGAGGTGTTTACAGACCTGCCCTTCACCCTTCCCAGGATGGGAATGTAGAGAATGTGAGAATGTAGCATCAAGGCAGGGATCCTCCCGTGCTGCCTACAACCCACGCCCAGAGAGCCTGTGAGGAGCTTGTCAGCCACTCCATGGCTCCACCTGTGACCAGAGAAGACCCCTGCTGCTCTCTTCTGTGAGCATGGTTCCTCAAAAAGAACTTCCAACTCGTTTTCCACCTCAGTTCTGCTGCCTTCTCCCCATGCACCAGTCAGCTTCGCAAGCTGTGGAGTGGGAATTGTGGTGCTCAGCCTCCCAGTCCCAAAGCGCTGCTGAGGGAAACTTCCCATGGTGCTGCAGGAACATGGCGAGGGCCGTGCGGTGGACCAGATGTCTGCAGAAACCTCTCTGGGACAGAATTCCCAAACACAATTCTTTTAATAAGTATTAAGTATTTTAATATTTTAAAATAATATTTTTAAATGCATGTCAAGTCAACAGGAGAGTGAAGAGGATCATCAGAGGCCAAAAAGACAAGAACTTGTGAACTCAGAGAGGTGAGTTCTGCAGCAGCTATGTGTTGTCCTGGGGCATCTGCCAGTCCGTGGGGACCTGGAGTTTGGGTTCCAATGTGCCGCTCGTGCAGGAGACAGGAGACAAAGTCTGGGCTACAAAAGGTGAGCATGAGACCAGAGACCCCTCATAAAGTGTGGGTCCCTGAAAGGTGAGCTCCTCAAAGAGTGAATTATTAAATAGACACAACTCCACTCCACAACAGGGGAGAGGAGAGACGCATCCCCCGCTGGGAGAAAGGGGAACTGTGAAGGTCTCTCCTGAGCCTACAAGCCATGAGGATGGAGAGAAGGGAAAGGGGACAGCAACAGAAGGTTTGGACACCCGATAGCAGAGGGGCGAGAGAACTGGCGTGGCACTCGAGAACACTGACCCTGAAGCCAGCAGGAAAGAGCTGGGAGGAGCTGTGGAAGCCTCTGGAATCAGCGGCACCAGGTTCTTCCAAGGGAGACCAAAGCCAGGTGAGATAAGAGAATGGGGGTCGGGGGGTGGATTCTCTGCAGAAAGGCACTAGTCCCCAGACTCTTCCTCTGTCCTAGCAGCTGGGACCGCCCCACCACCACCCACCACCACCATGGCAGAGTTTAGAAGTAACTCTCCTGGAGCAAAACCATTGAGGCATGGCTATGATAATGAACAAATACAAGAAAAGTGAGTGTTGAGAGAGACCCCCTAAATAATTTCTTCTCCTCAGCTTCTAGCATTCTAGCAGGAGACTGGAAAAGCCTTCGCTGAGGCCTCTGACCAGCCCAGGAGAAAATATCTAGTCTGACATTGAGTTTTCCCGATAAAATAGCTGAGTGACCACCCTGCAGTGAATCTACAGTGAGCAAGCCCTCAGCAGTACACCTGCAGCCCTCGTCACCTCTCTCCTCTGCTACAGTCCCCTGGTCAGCCCATGCCTCACCTGCAGCCCCCAGTCAGCCCATGCCTCACCTGCAGCCCCCTGGTCAGCCCATGCCTCACCTGCAGCCCCCAGTCAGCCCATGCCTCACCTGCAGCCCCCTGGTCAGCCCATGCCTCACCTGCAGCCCCCTGGTCAACCCATGCCTCACCTGCAGCCCCCGTCACCCCACTCCTCCACTACAGCTTCCGGTCAGCCCACAGCTCACTCTTAAGTATGAGCAGAGTGACACCCAGGGATCCGCAGACACGTTAGGAAATCTTCCAGAGTATGAAAGGCAGAGGCCCACAGAAATGGGCCGTGCATGGAAAAGAAAACCAGGAAGAAGGTGGTATCATCAGTCTTAGAGAGACTAAGAAAAGTTATTCATCTATGAAACAGGAAAATGATTCTTATAAAAAACCTCAGGATATGAAAAAAGATATTTTAGGAAGGAAAAAAGTAATCACAGTTATGAAAGACCTAGAAGTTACAAAAACTAGAACTAATCATAGGAGAAAGCAACAGTGGGCCAGATTAGAAGCTCCAACAGTTATGTAGTAAGAGTTTCAGAAATACCGAATATTAAGAATAAAGGAGATACAAAAATTCCAGAACACTTCCCAGAACTAAAGGCCATGAGTTTCTGGAGGGAAAGGGCCTGCATCAGGCTCTGCACAGTAGCTAGGAAAGAGACTGGAACCGAGACAGCACGAGCACATTCTGCAGCACCGGGAATAAAAGATGATTCTCTATGGTTCTAGAAAGAATAAAACAGTTTTCTTTCATACGAAGGATCAAGGAAAACAATGACGTCAAAATTCCGCTAGCAACATTGGAAGCTAGAAGAAATGCAGCAAGGCCTTCAAAAGTTATTTTATTTTATTTATTTTTAAGACGGGGTTTCACCATGTTGGTCAGGCTGGTCTTGAACTCCTGACCTCAGGTGATCCACCCGCCTTGGCCTCCAAAGTGCTTGGATTACAGGCGTGAGCCACCATGCCCGACCCGGCCTTCAAAAGTTTGAAGAAAAACTATTTCCAACCTGAAGTTCTCCTCCCAATCTGAATTATCATCTAAGCATGAGGATAGACTAAGACATTTTTAGACACATAAGATCTGAAAAATTACATCCCATGTACTGTTCCTCATGGAAGCTACTGGAGAAGGCACTGTGCCAAAATGAGGCCGTGAATCTCACAAGGAAGTTGTGTGCTCCAGGAGCCAGGGGCCCAAACATGAGAAAGAAGCCAGTGAACCCCTTAGCATCATGGTAAAGGGGAGTCCAAGACAGGAGCTGCATGCAGGCCTGGAACCAGCCCCTCCACAGCAGGCCAGGCCAGGCAGCTCGGGAAAAGCCTTCACAACAGGACTGACAGTGCCCCCTGTCTGGGCATGCTGAGAAGACCTTTATACAACCAGAGGAGAGGTTAGGGTTACGTTAGTGTTGTGCACACAGAAGACTAAGTACTGGGTATGAATGGGAAGGGAAAGGTACAGAAGTTCAGGAAAGAATAATACATGAAGGCTCAGCAGGGACTAGAGTTTTCATAGTCATAAAATGTAAAGACTCAATGCTAATATAACCACGTCTATCTGATGTCTGGATGTGGGAAATGTGTTGTTGTATGAGTGGGAGAGGAAATAAAGCTAAATCTACATTTCCCATGGTACAAAAACAATAAATCACACCAAACTGAAAAGCCAAGAAGGACTAATTCAGCCTGTTACTTAGACTTACAGATGCAAATATTAAAAGATTCAGTTAAAACAGCTGAAGTTTCCTGGGGGACATAAAATAAGGAACAATTGTCAGGGTAATACTGTTTTTTTTTGTCATGAGCCTGGTACAATTATGTGGCTGTCTAAACTATATGTGTGTGTAATTTGGATAAAAATAATAATTAAACTGAGAGAAAGAATGAAAGATAAATTAGTCTAGATGCAGCACAAAAAGACAGATTACAAATAAACAAGAGAGGTTAAGAGAAACAGTCAAGAGTTAGAGGGGCTAACATGTCTATCTGGTGAGCATTACGGAAGGAGAGAAGAGAGAAAATGGGGGAGAGGCATCTTTGGAGCGAGGATATCCACGAGTTTTCCAGAACTGATGAAAACTGGGGATGCTCAGATTTAAGAAACATAATGAACTCTAAGAAAGACAAACAAAAAGAAAAACCAAAGACAAAAATAAAATCTCAAATGCACCTGAAAAGAAAGACACATTACCTAGACTCACTGTCGACTTCTTGTTAGAAATAATGGAAAACAGCAGATTATCTTCAAAGCATTGGCAGAAAAAACTGACAACCTAGAATTTTATACCCAGTAAAAGTGTGTTAACTCACCAAAGTCCAGGCTAGGCACATTTCTTTTTTTCACTGTACAGTCTTCTGTTGAGTGATTTTATTAACTCTTGCCCTTTTAATCTTTTGAAGATTTTAAAATCTGTTTTCACCACACCCTCTCTCTCCCACACTCCAGACCCTAAAATCCTTATTTTCTTCTTTCCCAAACACCATGAAAGGGTGGACTGTCCACATGTGCTATCATTCCTTAGCTCCCATTCATTCTTTAACCTACTGCATTTGGATTTCCTCCTCCTGCCCACAAACTCTCAAAGGCAATCAACCAGCGCCTTATTGGAAAGCCCAGGGCTCTCTTCACTGTTCTTGAGTGCTTTGGACCCTACTGTGTTCCAGAACCATATCCCAGCTTCTGATCAGAAATCTGTATCTTCAGTTCAGCATGTCCACCCCTCCACCCACGGTCTTCATCTGCACCCCTCACGCTGCTCCAGCCACTCTCTCCTCCTATGCCTACTCTCCATCCATGGTGTCGCCATCTGCCCAGTAACACAGCCCCTGTGTCAGTACTGACAATTACCTTGCTCTCTTTCCCCACATCCAAGGGTTGCAAAATTTACTGATTCTGGCTCCGAAATGTCTTTTATTAATTTTATTTTTCATAAATGTAAATAATACTTATTGTAGAATTTTTTTAAATACAAAGAAGTAAAAAGAAACCAATTACATCCAATATGAATCTCATTTCCCAGCAATGATCATTTGGTGAATATATTTCAGATTTTTCTGTAAAACTAGACATACTGAAATAAGTATATGTTGTTTGGTTACAGATTATATGTAAACAAAAATAAGATCATACTCAACAGACTGTTTCAGTGTGCTTTTATTACTTATCAACATAAGTAATAAAGATAACATTTTGCTTTTATTACTCATCAGTATGTTATGAATGCTTTATTACTTATTCATTATGTTATGAAGGGGAGCCTTCCTGACTGCCATGCTTGCTCAACACATTCCATCCCCTCAGCCCATTACTGCCTCCTTTGCCACATTTTCTATGGTTCCACTCCAACCTTTAATTACGTGATGATTCATACAAGAATAATCACTTTAGACCTCGAGTGCTGGGAGGGCAGGGACCATAACTCTCTTGCTCACTGCTGTCTTCCCTGATCCTGAGATCATGGGCATTTGAAAATATTTATGGAATGAATGAATAAATGAGTGAAAAATGATACAATGCATTTGTTGGAAATGTCTCTGGAATCTGTTTTATCCTTCATTGTTACCACCCCTGCCTCCTACGATGGCCTCCTACTTAATCTCTCTTTCAACTTCTTCCACTTTGCCATTAGTATTAATTTTCCAAAACCATAAATCAGGCAAAAAGAATCAGAGAAAAAGCAGTAATCAGAAAACACAAAATAAGGTGGTATTGTACATTCCCGGTGTGGGTGTAAAATGGTACGATCACTATGGAAAGATATGGCGGTTCCTCAGCAAGTAACTATATGATCCAGCAATTCCACTTCTGGGTATGTGCACAAAAGAAGTGAAAGCAGGAACTCAACCAGATACTTGCTACATCAATGTCCATTGCAGCATTAGGGTAAACAAAACTTGGTCCATCCATACAATGGAATATTACGCATTCTGACACATGCTACGTACACAAGCGGCACTTTAGAAACAGTATGCTAAGTGAACTAAGCCAGACACAAAGGGACAAATATTGTATGAGTCCATTTATGTGAAGGACTTAGAGTAGTCAAAGGAAAGAAAGTAAAATAGGGGTTACCAGAGATTGAGGACAGAGGGTGATGGAGAGTTTAATGGGTACAGAATTTCTGTTTGGGATGATGAAAAAGTTCTGGAAAAAGACAGTGATGGTGGTTGCACAACACTGTGAATGTACTTCATGCCACTGAATTGTATACTTTAAAAGGTTTAAAACAGTAAATTTTATGTTATGCATATTTTGGCACAGTTGTAAAAGACGAGGCACAGAGCAGAATGTGGAATGCTGCCATCCAAACGGGAAAACAAAACAAATAAAATTTAAAACTTAAAAAAAATAAGGTGGTACAAATAAGTCCCTATGTGTCAATAATCAGACAAAGAATGCAAATAGATTAAAGAATGCTATTGAGCATAGATTATTAGATTTGCTTTTTGAAAAAATCAGTTATATTTAGCTTATAGAAGATACACCTAAAACAAAACTGCCACTCAGGAAGTGCAAAAATAAAGGAATGGTATAAAGCATAACTTGCTAGTACTGTACTAATCAAAGAAAACATGGTTCAGCAACATTACTGTCAGACAAAAAAGGAATTTAAGGCAAAATGCATCAAGATACAGAGATATAATCATTAACAACTGATGGAATAATTAACCAAAAAGATGTAACAATCATGAATTCATATGACCTTCATACTATAGATTTGAAATATATAAACCAAAATAAAATTATAAGGAAAAAAGAGACAAATTCACAATCTTAAGTGAGGGATCTCAACACATTTGTATCAAAAATATAAAAATCACACAAAATTGAATAAGCAATTAGCAGATTTAAACAACAAAATAAGCCAATGAATGGATAGATAACTGCCCCCAACAGAGAATATACATGTTTTTCAAATTAATATAGAATATTTTCAAAATTGATTGCATTAGGTCATAAAGGAAGTCTTCATTAATTTCAGAGAATTGATACACAGACTACATTATCTGACTACAGAGTAATTAAACGAAAAAATTTAACAATTAAAATATGATTTAAAAATACATACACAAGCATACAGACATATATATATCTATAATACAGATGTAGATGCTATGAAATGTACATCTAAATAACTCATGAGGTTAAAGAGAGTATTACAATAAAAATGACAAGGTATTTTAAGTGGATGACAGTGAAAGTACTGCCTATCAGTTATTATAGGATGCAGTAAAGTAGTACATATGAGCAATTTATAGCTTTAAATGCATTTCCTAAAAAAATTTTTTTTAAGATTGAAAATAATAAGGTAAGCAGTTAATATAAAAAGCTAGCAAAACGAGAAACAAATAATAAAGACAGCAGTAAAGAGCAGAAATTAATGTACTTCCTGAAACAGGAAACAGAACCACAACCAAGAAATAATAAACGACTAGGTGAATTGTATTGAGTGCCTTTTTATGCATTTGTTGAAATTATCAGATTGTTTTCCTCTTTTGATCTCATAATATATCTATGACAGCAAACTTTCCAATGTGAATCCGCCTTTGCATTCCAGGGATTAAATCCGATTTGATTGTGATGTGCTAATATTATCTTTTGCATGCACTGCAAGATTTAGCTCAGTAGGATTTTTGCATCTTTGTTCACAAGTGAGACAGAGCTGTAATTTTCTTTCTCATATATTCTCTCACTTTGGTATCAATATTGTATTACCTAATAAAATGCATTAGTTACGCTTCCCCATCCCCACTCCACTGGTTTGCTTCTTTTTCTCTAGCCTCTAGAAAAGTTTGAGTAAGGTAGGATTTACTTGTTCATTGAACATTTGATAAAACTTGTCTGAAAAACTGTCTTGGTCTGGTGTCTATCAGGGTTGAGGTGGCAAAGGTGATATTCATTCACTTTCTTTTGTAGTTGATGTTTTCTTTTTTATGTTTCTTCTTGAGTCGATTTTGATATTTTATTTTTCTTAAAAAGTATTAAATCTCAAAACTTTCAAATTTACTTATATATTCTAGTTTTTTGGGAGACAAGGTCTCACCACGTTGCCCGGGCTGGTCTCGAACTCCTTGGTTCAAATAATCTTCCTGCTTCAGCCTCCCAAAGTGCTGGGACTACAGGTGTGAACTACCATGCCCAGCTCAATGACATATATTCTAAACTCATTCTGAATTCATTGGCCATCCTGACAAATTGCTTGCTATAAAACACTTAAAAACATTGAATTAAATATTTAAAACCTTTTAGATGCCTATTTGAGCTGGTAAAAATTAAGGAAACCCAATAGAGGCCAAAAATTAAAAGGGAAGCAAAATTCAGAGGGCCAAGTTAAAACTGAAGCCTGAAGTGGCCTTTTGGCATCTGCCGATCCCAGCAGCCAAAGGCACTGGTTTTAACTGCTCCGCAGAGGAGCAAGGGGGAACTACCAACCCTAACAATGGCTAACACTTAGAAGGACCTGTGCCATCTGCCTGCCGGTCTGTGCTTCAGGTGCTTTACGTACATGAACCCCAGTCGAAGGCGTGCTTGGGGTAGAAGGTCTGCTGCAGGATCCACACACACATAGGCAGAACAGCAAAGGGCTCTACCCTGGGAACAAATGCCCTGAAAACAAATGGCAGGGAAATGTGTGTGTGGTGCTAACTGGTGGGTGGGGAGGAGGCTCACTTCAGGTTGAAATCTGAATTTATACTGTGCAGCCTGAAAAAAAACAATTAGCCAAAAATTGTAGGTCATCCAAGTTGGAAGTGCCACTGAGCTCTTCCAAACAAACGTTCTCTGAGGGAAGCAAACAAACGTTCTCTGAGGGAGCGCATTCTCCAATTTTAGCATATGTGTTGCCAAAGCAAGCACAATCTCAAAACAAGCCTCAAAGACCTACCACACGTAAAGCCCCAGTGATTATAACTCACAGTTTAAAAAAGTCACAAAATACGTGAGATCCCCAACCATAAGGAGAAAAATTCAAGAGACAAACACAGTATCAGAGACTTTAAATACTATAGTTTTGAGCTACAGAAAAGATACTTATTTAATATTTTTAAATATAAAAGAAGAAATCAAAAGGGTAAGCAACAAGAGACTGCTAAGAAAATGACCCTCCAGATTTGACCTTCTATTCCAGAAAATTCTGGTGGCAATATTTAATCTAGTTAATCAGAGACAAAGGCCATGTGAAGAAACAGTATCACAGACTGCACAATCTGTGACTGAAATCTTAGGGTTTGGGCTGGGCACAGTGGCTCACACCTGTAATTCCAGCACTTTGGGATGCCGAGGTGGGAGGATCCCTTGAGTTTAGGAATTTGAGACCAGCCTGGGCAACATAATGAGACCCCAATTCTAAAAGAAAAAAAAAAAATAGCTGGCCTGTGATCTCAGGAGGCTGAGGCAGGAGGATTGCTAGAGCCCAGGAGGTCAAGGGTGCAGTGAGCTATGATCACACCACCCCTGCACTCCAGCTGGGGTAACAGAGTGAGATCCTGTCTCAAAAAAACAAAATGAAACTGAGTCTAGATTTTCTTAAAGTCAATCAATATATGAAAGGTTAAAACTGTCCTAAAAGGTTGAATGCAGTGGCTCATGTCTGTACTCCCAAGCACTTTAAGAAGCCAAGGTGGATGCATCACCTGTGGCCAGGAGTTCAAGACCAGCCTGGCCAACATGGCAAAAACCCATCTCTACTAAAAATGTAAAAATTTCCTGGGCATAGTGATGCATGCCTGTAATCTCAGCTACTCGGGAGGCTGAGGCAACAGAATTGCTTGAACCTGGGAGGTGAAGGCTGCAGTGAGCCAAGATCATGCCACTGCACTCCAGCCTGGGCAACAGAGCCAGACTCTGTGTCAAAAAAAAAACTCAAAAAACAAAACAAAAAAAACTGTCCTAAAAAATATCTACTCTCAGGATATAAAACCGATTCCTGCTTTTCTGAGAAGAGGAGACCTCTCTCCATTCTAGTAGACAGTGTTCCTTCTCACTCTATGAAATCATTGGGCAAAAATGTACAATTTAACACTTACAGGAAGACTTCATTTTATTGCACTTTGTTCCATTGAGCTTCACAGATAGTGCTTTTTTAATGAAACAAATAGAAGGTTTGCACCAACTCAGCATCAAGCAAGTCTATCGGTGCCATTTTCCCAACAGCATGTGCTCACTTCCTGTCTCCATGTCACATTCTGGTAATTCTCACAATGTTTCAAACATTTTCGTTACTGTTATGTCTGTTATAGAGATCTGCAATCAGTGTTCTTTGATGTCACTAGTGTAACTGTTTTGGAGTGCCACGAGCCACGTCCACGGACGACCACGAACTTCATGGATGAATGATGTGTGTGTTCTGACAGCTCCACCAACTGGCGGTTCCCTGTCTCTCTCCCTGTCTTCAGGCCCCCCATTCCCTGAGACACAACAATATTGAAATTAGGCAAATTAACAACTCTACAGTGGCCTCTAAGTGTTCAAGAGAAAAGACGAGTCTCACGTCTCTCACTTTAAATCAAAAGATTAAGCTTGGTGAGGAAGGCATGTCGAAAGCCAAGATAGGCCAAAATCTAGGCCTCTTGTGCCAAACAGCTGTGAATCAAAGAAAAAGGTTTTGAAGGAAATTAAAAGTGTTACTCCAGTGAACACACAAATTACATGAAAGCAAAACATTGCTGACATGAAGAAAGTCTGAGAGGTCTGGAGAGAAGATGAAACCGGCCACAGCATTCTCTTAAGCCAAAGTAAAACCCAGAGCAAGGCCCTAACTCTCTTCGATTCTATGAAGGCTGAGAGAGGTGAGGAAGCTGCACAACAAGTCTGAAGCTAGCAGAGTTGGTTCATGAAGTTCAAGGAAAGAAACCATCTCCATAACATAAAAGTGGACAGTGAAAAAGCAAGTGCTGATGGAGAAGCTACAGCAGATGCTCCAGAAGATCCACCTGAGCTCATTGATGAAGGTGGGTACACTAAACAACAGGTTTTCGGTGTAGATGAAGCAGCCTTCTATTAGAAGAAGGCACCTAAGACTTTCACAGCTAGAGAAGTCAATGACTGGCCTCAAAGCTTCAAAGGACCGGAGGCTCTCTTATTGGGATACAATGCAGCTGGTGACCTTAAATTGAAGCTAATGTTCATTTACCATTCTGAAAATCCTCAGACCCTGAAGGATGTTGCTACTTACTCTGCCTTGTGCTTTACTAATGGAACAACAAGCTCTGAATGACAGCACATCTGTTTACAGCATGGTTTACTGAATATTTTAAACCCACTGTGGAGACCTACTACTCAGAAAAAGATTCCTTTCAAAATATTACTGCTCATTGACAAAGCACCTGGTCCCACAAGAGCTCTGATGGAGCTGTGCAAGGAGATTAATACTGTTCTCATGCCTGCAAACACAATATCCATCCTGTAGCTCATAGATCAAGGCATTATTTTGACTTTCAAGTCTCATTATTTAAGAAATACATTTCATAAATCTATGGCTGCTATTGATAGTGATTACTCTCATGGAGTTGGGCAAAGTCAACTGAAAATCTTCTGGAAACTATTCCATTCTATGTGCCATTAAGGATATTCATGATTCATGGGAGGAAGTAAAAATACCAACATTGAAAGTTTAGAAGTTGATTCCAACCCTTGTGGATGACTTTGTGGGGTTCAAGACTTCAGTGTGGGAAGTCACTGCAGATGTGGAAATAGCAAGAGAATTAGAATTAGAAATGGAATCTGAAGATGTGACTGAATTGTTTCAATCCCATGATAAAACTAATGAAAGAGGAATTACCTCTTACAGACGAGCAAAGAAAGTGATTTCTTCAGATAGAAGCTGCTCCTGGGGAAGATGCTGTGAACACTGCTGAAATGACAACACAGGATTTAGAATATTCCATAAACTGAGTGGATGAAGCAGTGCAGAGCTTGAGAGGATTGACTCCAGTTTTGAAAGAAGTTCTACTGTGGGTAAAATGCTATCAAACAGCATCACATATTACAGAGAAATCTTTCCTGAAAGGAAGATTCAATTGATATGCCAGACTGCATTGTTCTCTTATTTTCAGAAACTGCCGCTGCCACCAGCCTTCAGCCCCCACCATCCTCATTAGTCAATAGCCATGACATTAAGGCAAGATCCTCCACCAGCTAGATGACAACTCACTCAAGGTTCAGAAGATTGTTAGCATTTTCTAGAAATGAAGTGTTTTTTGTTTTTTTTTTTTAAGATAGAGTTTTGCTTTTGCCCAGGCTGGAGTGCAGTGGCGCAATCTTGGCTCACTGCAACCTCTGCCTCCCTGGTTCAAGCGATTCTTCTGCCTCAGCCTCCCAAGTAGCTGGGATAACAGGTAAGCACCACCACACCCAGCTAATTTTTGTATTTTTAGTAGAGACGCTTTCACCATGTTGGCCAGGCTGGTGGAACTCCTGACCTCAAATGATCCACTGGCCTCTGCCCCCCAAAGTGGAAATAAAGTGTTTTTAAATTAAGGTGTGTACTTTCTAGACAGAATGCTATTGCACATTGAATCAACTACAGTATGTTTATAGTTACATAAGCATAACTTCTATATGCACTGGGAAATCAAAGAACTCATGTGACTTCCTTTATTGTGATTTGCTCTGTTGTAGCTGTGGAATTGAAGCTGCAGTAACTCCAAGGTGTGCCTGTATGTGGCTGCCTATATCAAAAAAGGCTTTTTAAAATATTGTTATATTTTATATTTTACATTTATTTTTTATGTTAAATGTTTAAATTTTATATTTTATAGTTGCTTTAAAAACTATTTATGTAGTAATCAATGTTTAAAATATATAAAAATGAGGCCAGGCGCAGTGGCTCACGCCTGTAATCCCAGCACTTTGGGAGGCCAAGGCAGAAGGATCACCTGAGGTTGGGAGTTCAAGACCAGCCTGACCAACATGGAAAAACCCTGTCTACTAAAAATGCAAAATTAGCTGGGCATGGTGGCACATGCCTGTAATCCTAGCTACTCAGGAGGCTGAGGCAGAGAAGCTCTTGAATTCGGGAGGCAGACATTGCAGTGAGCTGGGATCGTGCCATTGACTCTAGCCTGGGCAACAAGGACGAAACTCCATCTCAAAAAAAAAAAGTGTATATATATATATATATATATATATGTACATTCACATTCTCCGTCAAAGGGCTCTCATTTCTCAGTATGGAGCTACTAGGAAGCTAAGTCAATGGCCAGACAGTTGCATGCTGAGCACAGAATTCGAGGTATGTAGTCATCAAGCAGACTAGGAGGGCTCTAAGTCTTTTGCCCACGACGCACAGCACTTCCCTGGAGAAGGCAGTGCTGCATCCTTTACAGACAGTGCCTCTGTCGCCTGCCAGCACTGGACATACTCTGGGCCTCCCTTCCTCTGTTCCAGTGCTGACCGGGCCTCCCATGATGGTACGTTCTTTCTTACGTGTGTCGGTCACCGATTATGCCAGGAAGCTGCTTCTAGACAAGAAGCTCTTTCTTTGGCCTTCCATTCTGACGTAATTCAAGTTAATTCTTAGAGTCATCTCTTTTCCAAGTCCTTAGGAGTTACCTTACTTTGTCCCCAATTATAGTCTACATCCTGCTGTAGGCTTCATAGTCATTTGACCTGCTCGGTCTCCACACCCAGCCAGCAGCTGAGCAGCCCCCGTCCTCAGGAGCCCACCACCCTGCAAAACTGTCCTCTAGACACCACCACCTGGTCCTCCTCCACATCCAACATCTCCATCAGGGCAGGTCGCTCTGGCTTAACAGGCGTCACAGGGTCCAGGCTTTCTCTCTCTGTCCTTCTTCCTCCTTACCCAGAGCTTCATCTCTAGGTTCCTCATCAGTCACCTCATGACATTTCCAATGTTCAGAGAAGTATATGGCCTCATAGACTAAACCAATGATAGCTCAGATATTTTCAGTCAACCCTAGATTGCCTGAAATTACTTCTTTTTTTCCTTGAGACAAAGTCTCACTCTGTCACCCAGGCTGGAGTACAGCGGCATGATCTTGGCTCACTGTAACCTCCACCTCCTGGGTTCAAGCGATTCTCCTGCCTCCACCTGCTGAGTAGCTGGGATTACAGGCATGCACCACCACGTACAGCTAATTTTTATATTTTTAGTAGAGATGGGGTTTCACCATGTTGGCCAAGCTGGTCTTGACCTCCTGACCTCGTGATCTGCCTGCCTTGGCCTCCCAAAGTGCTGGGATTACAGGCATGAGCCACCATGCCCAGCCTTGAAATTACTTTTTAAAAATCAATTTGTTTTTCCACTTTGGTTTTGTGAACTAGGTTTCACGAACTTCTGGATTTCTACCCACTGGTGTACCCCCACATCATTGTCCCATCACTGGGGCTCTCAGTGACTTCAGCAGGAGCTCTGCAATGGAAACATCATGTGGAGACTGTGGTTAGGGTTGTTAGACATTGGGACTAGGACGTGTTCTCCCTTTTTAGCATGTAACTTAAGGCTGGACAGACATAAGAGCAGAAAGCAAGCAGGACAGACAGCCCAACACCAGACACTGACCTCAGCAGGGCGGCCGAGGAAACCGATGCTCCCTGTGCTACCAAGCGTGGCATGGGGTCTGCCTCCTACCTCAGCCACATCGTCTACGTCCAGCCCCCAACTCCATGTGACAGTTGGCCCTACCACCCCTTGACCATGCCTTCTGGCTGGGGGAGAACTTTTCTGAGGAAATTTCAATGTAGAATAAAGCAATCCATCAAACTTTTTAAAACTAGGATGTGGAGATGTTACAGTTAATACTCAACAATGACATGGTTAGCACTTGTCTGAGGGGCTGGAGGAGGCAAACCAAAACCCAAGAAAAATTGCGCCCCTTGAAGTGTGAGCCACCAGTGTCTTAACTAACTTAGTTGGCCAAGATAATACCAAAAAATCCACAGCAGGTTCATGCAAAAGTGGCTACTTCTTGCTGCTCTGGTTGACGCCGAGCGTTAGGACAAGGTTGTTGAGAAGTAACTGTAACACGTGCGCTGCTAGCCATTCCGGTTTGTTCAGACTATGCTCCACGTGCTGACTTCTAAGCAACCTTATTTCATATTTAATAATGAAGGATTTGCGATTACTTACAATTTCAGACACTGGAATTTGATACAGTTACATGGATTTTTAGACTTTGTGTCCCATGAACTAAGAGCTACTCTATAAAGATTAAAAAAGAAAGTGTATTCAGATGGTTACTTCTTATGCAGAGAATTAACTAAGCATCTGGTGTTTTTCAACAAATACTGAGACTCTCAACACCAGATAGTTATAGGTATTATTGCTAGATGTCTAGTCATGAACTGGGAGTTTCCAATGTGATGGAACTAGTGCCACCAAATGCAGCCAGACATGCCCAGGGAGTCAGTGGTGTGGGCGGAGCAGGGTCCTAAGGCTGTTCACGGTTCCCAAGACGTCTTCCTAGAGTTCTTCTCCCCCTGACCTGTTTAAACCTCTGTTTTTTGTGCTCCTCTCCCCACCAAACTGCTCTTTCCCCCCAAAACTCTGAACGCTAGTGGGAAGCATAAATTAAAGAACAATGGATAAAGCGTCGTTCGTCCTCGGATATGCCAGTGCTAAAGCAGTCCACGCTGTAACATTACTAAGAATATCAAAGCATGTTCATAATCACTGAAGTGTGCCGTGTGATTCTGGGGACTTTCCTCATTTTAGGAAGGGATTATTACAACTCCCTCCTAATTGCATTTGGGGATTAGCTCAGAAGTCATCTTCAGGAGCATTAGAGAAGAAACAATCTCCTCCTCTAATGTGTCTCTGGAGTTGCTAAAGGTGAGGGTGGCTGCACATTAAACCATCGAGAGAAGTTCCCAAGCATTGCTCAGAAGAGACACTCACCGAGGAGCTCAGAACATTTGTAATGGAAGAGGTTCAATAGGCTGTGATGACAAGAACAGGCACGTGCACAAAACACCGTGTGACAAAAAACAATCTAGATGAGTTCTACATGAATACAGCATTTAATTTAGAATTCTATGACAGGGCTGTCCCCGTGCCTGGTGCAGACGTGTGTCTGTCTCAGTGTGGCCTCCAGGTCACACACATAGGCCTCATTTCTGCAATGCACTGGCCACTTCTGAGCAAGGTCGCATCTTAGTCTTGGGTTTCCTACCGGAGCTAGAAGAGCACCTGGCACACAGTCCGTGCTTGCTGACAGCCTCGCTCCATCACACGGAGCATAGGGGTTGGTAACTAACACAAACGCCTTAAAGAGGGGCAAAGCCTTTGCCCCATCCTCTGTGCTCCGAGCACCCGCACGCTTAGCTCTCTAGGCTGGCTGTCAGTGGTGAGGTCAGTCCCAAATCTCACTCCCTCAGCTTGCCCTCACCTTGCTGCTCTGGGGTGCGTGATTGGCTGGTCGTCTGCCCCTGTTCTCACCACCCCTATCTCTGCTTAGTGACCCATTTGCCCCTCAGTGGGAAATAGCTCATGGCACCTGACACGGGGGCAAGCTGCTAACTGGCTTCTTCTGGAAAGAGCTCCCATTTTAAAGGTGATGTCCCCAGACGATGTTGCTGAATGCTGTATTAATTGAGAATTCATCTAGTTTGGTTTTTCCTTTAGAGATAGAAGAATTACAGCTTTCCACCCTCGTGGGTGCCTGGAGGTGGCAGGTCTAGTTATCCTGCCACTGGCCTGTCCTCCTGTAGGTCAGACCTGGGCCTGTTCAGAGTGGGGCTCTGACATCTACTTCACTGCTCTTGCCCTCGGCCCTCTCGGACCTGCCCTGAGCTGGGGCACAGGGTGGCTCGGCACTCCCTGTCCAGAGAAACCAAAACTCTTCCCTTGAGGAAGTGGGGTGGGGGCTCATGGGGGCAGTCCAGTGGGGACCGTAACTGTGGAGGGAGGGTGATGGGCCCACGAGTATCTACAGAGCCAGGAGGAGGCCAGCAGGCATTTACTACGAATCATTGCGTGGCCAGGACTGTGGTCATTGCTTCAGGGGACACCAAGAATAACTATCTGTTTAAAATACAGTGCCTGTCCTAGAGGATCCACCAAGTAAGCAGGGATGTGAGACATAGACATTGGAAACATTAGCGCACAAAAGAGAATAATCAGCCAGCAACTGTGTAATCCCAATGGTAAACACCGCAGAAGCTCAGAGTAATCAACCAGCAACTGTGTTATATCGACTGTAAATGCCACAGAAACTCAGAATAATCAACCAGCACACTGTGTTATACTGACTCTAAATGCCACAGAAACTCAGAGACAGCAGAGTTAAATATAGATGGAAGAAGTTAAAACCAAATGCTCTCGAAGGAGATAGAACTCGACATCAACTTTTAAGGTTGTGAGGTTTCTGCAGTATTGCTCAACAGGACGTCTCAGCTGAAATAACAGCAAAGACACGCATCAGGAATGAGCGCGGAGGGCAGGGGCAGTGAGGGCTGCTGACCGCTGTGGATATCAAGTGGAAAATCACTTTCACGGCTCCAAATGGACTACTCTCTCAGTGCCAATCTAAAAGTTAAAGAGTTAGAAGAGATCCAGACAACTCTGCCTCAGAAAAGCATTAAAAACAGACTATGCCACAACAAGATAACCTCATTGTTAGGAAAAAAATTCCCAGAGAAGCAGACTCTGGAATATTCTTCATTATATTACTAAAAACAGTGGCATCAACAATGTGTCAGAATTCACATTTGTTACCAGATTGGTTATGTGATCATTAAAGCTACAGAGTGTCAGGACATGGATTTTTATTAAAGGGTTTTTATTAATATGATAAGCTAGTTAATAAGCTAGCCAGTTCACCCCTCACCTAACCCTAACAAATGACCAGCGGGTCAGTTCGCACACTCAGCCTGCTGGCCTCCAGCCTGAGCTGAACTGCTTCAATGGCATCTACTAGATTAGATACGTTTGAACCACACTGGGCTGACAGAGTTTCTTTTATGATAAGAAAAGGGAAAAGTCTTGGTTGGGAACTTATATAGAATGAAACAATCAGCGAACAATTCTCTGACTGCTTCCTTACCACCAACAGTAAACTGGTAGAGATTCTAGTATATCATCAGTACTGTGGATGTTGAGATAAAAATCGTCTGGGCTGATTGAGTGGAGAGGCATCGGATCAAGTAATTACATGCAGAAAAAATAGAAACACAAAACTCAGGTTGCTCCTGGCACATTGTTTACAATAGAGAAATCTTTTGTAACCTGCATAATCACTTCAAAATAAAGAAAAACATGACTAATTGAAAAAAGTCTAGTATAGACAGGAAAGGAGGAAAAGGAGAGAGGAAGAAGAGCAGGGGGAGGAGAAAAAAGAGGAGAAGGAGGGGAAGAGAAGAGGAAGGAGGAGAAGGAGAATGGGGAGCGGGGGGAGCAGAAAAGGGGGAAAAAGAGAAACAGCTGCAATGAAAACTCTCATAACTGCTCTTCTGTGCCAACGGCTGCACAACGTGGAAGCTCAGACAGCACTGCAACTGGGAGAGCATGCAATTAAAGTGTGAGAAGTATCGAATGTCCTTGAATGTTCTAGACCCAATAAAGTGCAGAGGGAGTCAATATTGTTGACCAGAAGCCCCCAGATTACAAGAAAGATAGAGTGAGGATCTTTAGGACCATAGCCTTTTAGATCATCCTGTGTAACAAAGATGAAATGCTATCAGCAGAATCTGGAAGTTGCTTAAGTCATTTTTGTTTGGTCCAGAAATGTTAACAGCCATGATGAGATGACCAATTACGATCATACCAGCTGAACCCTCATCGATCCATCACACCCAGGGAGTGAATCAAGGAGCATGGCCCACGGTCTTACTCCATCCAACTCAGTGAAAGTTGTCAACAGCCTGGGCATAGAATTACAACAGCTGAAAGAGCCACTGCAGAAACTGAAGCAGCAATGCCTGGGAGCAACCAACGCCCTTCAGCAACCATGAGAACTGAGCGTTGATCAGTTCCAGTGTGTCTCCAGATTCACAGCCTTTCATTCCAGCCCCAAACCACTCTCCTCACACTTACCAAGGCCATCACGAAATGACGCCTGACAGCAGAACTCTGCAGGAGGCTGGAAAGCAATAGAGGCTGTGGGCTATATCCTGTAAGGTGTTTGACTGCTGTCTCTCAGGCCCCAGGCTGTGTGCTTGCCTTAGACGGTGGGCCAAAAGAACTCCTGCAAGCAGGCCAGGCGCGCAAGCAGGCCAGGCGCGCTGGCTCAAGCCTGTAATCCCAGCACTTTGGGAGGCCGAAGCAGGCGGATCACCTGAGGTCAGGAGTTCGAGACCAGCCTGGCCAACATGGCGAAACCCTGTCTCTACTAAAAAACACAAAAATTAGCCAGGCGTGGTGGCATGTGCCTGGGGTCCTAGCTACTCGGAAAGCTGAGTCAGGAGAACTGCTTCAACCCAGGAGGCAAAGGTTGCAGTGTGCGGAGATCAAGCCACTGTACTCCAGCCTGGGTGAAAGAGTGAGAGTCTGTCTCAAAAAAAAAAACGAAAAAAAAAACCACTCCTGGAGGCATGAATATGCGCTGATCTCCACAATCAACTACAGGACTCAATGAAACGTGAGGGTTGCCCAAACCACTGTTAATACATAAATGTTAAGCTGACAAAGAATATCAACCAGCTGGTTAGTTTAATTAGTAACATTATAAACACAAGACAAGGCAAAAAATAACAAGACAAGGTCCCAGATGAGTGCAGCCTATGACCACCTGGAGATGTGAAGACATCATGCATTAGCACCTGCCGTAGAGCTCAAGCCAACTCCAAATGGAAGGCAGCAGGCGGAGGCAGCGGGTGGAGGCAGCCAGAGGGCACTCTGCAGCCGCCACCACCCCCATTCGTGCTACGTGGCTGCCATGTCATTACTTGTGCGGATGACAGCAAACAAGAGAACAGCACAGTTTGAATCAATGTGGACTCAAGACAGAGCTATAAATGGCAACAAGCCTTAAGAAACGCTGACACAGGACAATGGACAGGAGGACAGGGACAGATGCAGGTTATGAACCAGCCTTTCCAGCAGCAACGAAACCAGACACAGACAGCAACACTGTGAGTGGCATTGCTTACGGTCAAAAATGTTTTTCAGAAGTCATGAAGGTGTGCAGTATAGCTCATTTTATAGTATAGAAGAAAATTGTTAATGTATCCGAAAGTCTCTTAAATTCTTACATTAGAGTAAGTGACACTTTATTGCTTCTGATCCTTACCCAGCCAAAGTTATTTTCGGTGGTCCTGGAAGAGTTGATCCCAAGGGGAAAGCAGACCCATTGACTACCGATGATAAGGCTCCCTTATCAAGCTGTTCAAAGTCAAAGGCAAGGATATTTTGAATTAGCAAGGATTTTAAAAGTTCTGGTCAGCCAGCCCCTAGATAAAAATGACTCTTTTTTGTTCTAAAGGTTTACATCACAATCCCTTTGTAACCATGCCTGGGCCTATTACCACAAGGAAGCCACTGTCATTGGGCAGGGTCTTGCGCCAAGTGTGCGTCACAGGCTGCCTGGAAGTCTGCAAGGATGCAGGGCTGGCCTCCATGGGCCCGGAGAGGCTGCCCAAAGCTGTCACTTGGCTGGCCAGGGGTATTGCCAGAGAACTCCTCTTCATTTTTATAAACTATCAATTGTGAAGTAAATTTAATGATAAATTTCCATAAACTAGAAAGGTTCTTACATTATGATTATATTCTTTTTTTTTTTTTTGAGACGGAGTTTCGCTCGTTACCCAGGCTGGAGTGCAATGGCGCGATCTCGGCTTACCGCAACCTCCGCCTCCTGGGTTCAGGCAATTCTCCCGCCTCAGCCTCCTGAGTAGCTGGGATTACAGGCACGCGCCACCGTGCCCAGCTAATTTTTTGTATTAGTAGAGACGGGGTTTCACCATGTTGACCGGGATGGTCTCGATCTCTTGACCTCGTGATCCACCCGCCTCGGCCTCCCAAAGTGCTGGGATTACAGGCTTGAGCCACCGTGCCCGGCCTATGATTATATTCTTAGTATAACGTAAGAGGTCTTGACATTTGAAGTCTTGTGGGCAACCATCATTTTTCATGTATTCCAAAAAAAAATATTTTGTAACCAGTTTTAACAAATTCAAAAGCAATGTCATCATCTCTGCATCATCTATGTTCTTTGCTTTCCCAGGCCTCATCTTTCTTTATGTTACTCATTAGTATGGCCTGCGGAGGCTGTTCACAGGGAAGGAATAGGCAGTAAAGCCATCACTGACCTACTTCTCTTCTAAACAGTAGCTTGAAAGCATTTAAAGTATTAGATACAATTAGGTTTTTCAGATTATTTGCATATATCACATTTATACACCATATCCTTGTCCCCTCCCCTCTCCTCTCCAGAAATGTCCCCTCCCCTCTCCAAAAATGGAAATTTGTCTTTTTTTTTTGAGACCGAGTTTCGCTCTTGTTATCCAGGCTGGAGTGCAATGGTGCGATCTCGGCTCACTGCAACCTCCGCCTCCTGGGTTCAGGCAATTCTTCTGCCTCAGCCTCCTGAGTAGCTGGGATTACAGGCACACGCCACTGTGCCCAGCTAATTTTTTTGTATTTTTAGTACAGACGGGGTTTCACCATGTTGACCAGGATGGTCTCTATCTCTTGACCTCGTGATCCACCTGCCTCGGCCTCCCAAAGTGCTGGGATTACAGGCGTGAGCCACCGCGCCTGGCCCCCGGAAATTTGTCTTTAAATAAATTAGTTTTTAAAGCTTTAGGAAGTATAGTCTTTTTTTTCTTTTTTTTTTGTTTTTGAGACAGAGTCTCACTCTATCGCCAGGCGCCATGCTGGAGTGGAGTGGTGCGATCTTGGCTCACTGCAACCTCTGCCTCCTGGGTTCAAGCAATTCTTCTGCCTCAGCCTCCCGAGTAGCTGAGACTACAGATACGCGCCACCATGCCCAGCTAATTTTTGTATTTTAGTGGAGACGGGGTTTCACTATGTTGGCCAGGATGGTCTCGATCTCTTGACCTCGTGATCCACCTGCCTCAGCCTCCCGAAGTGCTGGGATTACAGACATGAGCCACCACTCCCAGCCTAGTAAGTACAATCTTAGAAAAAAACACACATTGTATTCATCCTCTGCACTTCCTGTCTTCTATGTCCTATTTCACCTGTGTGTAATCACAATCCATCAGGGCTGGAAGATACTGAGAAAGCCCCCTGAGTCCGACCACCTCATTTACAATCAGTCTCGGGTCCCCTGGGCTTCTCCCCACAGGAACCCCCTTCCTGCTCTCCTCTTACTCGTGCACTGAAGAGAGTGCTCACAAGGCCCTGAGACTGGTGTCTCTTTTGCCCTTACCTGGACACCTAATTGTGAGGCCCATGTCTTCAAATGCCAGTCTGAAGAGTTTTGCATTCTTTTGGAGAAGGATGTCATAATTCTCAGGATTGAGGCAATTATTCCCATAAACCAGGTAAAATTATTTTTTTCTCCCTTTGCTTATTTAACCCCAAAGTAAAGCAGAGATGTCTCTTAGGTACTCCATAGATTGTCAATCCAGGGCAACTTTATGCTGGAATCCATGAGTTTCTTCAGCAATGTTTGGTCCCCTTGGAGTGAAGGAAGTCAACTGAGAGGCAGAGCTTCTCAGACTCGGCTGTGTGCACAAGTCACCCGAGGCCCTTATGAAAATGCAAATCTGATTCAGGGGGTCTAAATCTCAGGTCTGGGGTGGAACCTGAGGTTCTGCACTTCTTAACAAGCTCCCAGGTGACGCCAACAGTTCTGGCCCACACACCACACTTTAGGTGGTAATGCTCCAAAGATTATACATAACTGGGGTCTGGCGAGGAAGCAAAGCGTTCTAGGGAAGCAGCAAAGTCATTGCTAAAAGAAATGTCCTTGAGGTCCATGCCGGATAAGAGGACAAAATGGGGATGATAATAAACAGTCAAGGAAAGATGGTGGAAGGTGGGGAGACAGCAAGTTGTGGCCAAACAGGTGTTTCTCATGCAAGATCTTAGAGGTGAAAGAGCAAGTACAATGTGTGCCTTCTGGGCTGGTGGCTGAAATAGCAGAGAAAGGAAGGCCAGCAGCGTGGAGGAGGCCCGAAAGTAGGAGGGTTCCACGCAGTTCCAGCACGACTCCACCTGGGTGCTTGCCAGATTCCAGCTTACACTCACCTCCTGCACTGATAACACTCTCTTTTCTCTTGACCAATATATCACTGGAGAAGTATTTACTCACTCATTCAACAAATATCTAACTCAATTTATACTCACTCCCTTTGAGATCTCATCTATTCACGTGGCTTTCAACACCATCTACACACTAGGACTCCCAATCTCACCCCTCCTGCCCAGCCCTTCTTCACTCTAACTCCTACACAACATTTTCTGAGGCATCCCAATTTTAATGTCCAGATAGAACTCCTAGACTGCCCTGAGAAACTTGTACCATCTCGTCTCTGTTGATGGAAATGCCAACTCTCCATTCATCCAGTCTGAAAACCTTGGGAGCATCCTTGACTCTTCTCTTTCTCTCACATCCCACATCCAATCCATCAGCAAATCCTGTTGGCTTAACCTTCAAAGCATCCCTAGAAGCTATTTCTTGCCACCTTCCCTGCCACCACCTGATCTGAGCCATCGTCTCTCCCCGAGATTATTGCCTTAACAGGCTCACCTTTCTCCTTAACCCCTCCTCCCCTACAGCCCCTCTTTAGAGTGGAAGCCACAATTCTTCCAATGTCGTGACTTCCTCCCTGACCCCTCCCCCAGCTCACACTGTCCCAGCCCCAGTGGCCTCCTCGATGCTACCACAGCAGGCATGACCCTATCCAAGGCCCGCCTGCGATGTTCCACAGCTTGCTTCACACGGCTCATTCCCTCATCTCTTTAAAGACTTTGCTCAAATGTCACCTTCGAAATGGAGGCATGATCACTCTTTTTAAACCTGCAACTAGTCTTTTTCTCCATCAAACCCCCATTCCCCAATCCCCTTCCTCTGTTCTCCTGCCATACGATGTAATTGGCTTCTTAACTACATTTGCTAATTGTCTCTCTCCTGCACTAAAAGGTAAGCTGCAGGAGGGCAGAGTCGTGTGTTTTGTTTTCTGGGGATCACTTAGCTCAGAGATCAGTGCCCAACCTTATTGAAGGGTGAGTGGGTGCCCTACATGGGCCAGGCTTTGTGCTGATTCTCAGTTTACAGTGATGAACGAGACACACGTGGCCCCTGGCCCCATGGAGCCTGCGATCTCATGGCTGGATGCAGATAGACCAAGCAACCACAAAGCGCAAGACAGTGAGAGGGCCGCGCAGGGCAGGAGGCGGCGAGAGGGCCGCGCAGGGCAGGAGGCGGCAAGAGGGCCGCGCAGGGCAGGAGACTGTGAGAGTGCCCTGCAGAGCAGGAGACAGCGCTGTGACCATGATTGGTGGTCTACGGTAGGGAGTCAGGGATGCTTCTTCCGGGGAGGTGATGCTTCATAGCAAGGAGAAAAAGAGCATATTTGACCTCTACTTATCTGTAATGCACGCATATCATGGTGTAGTCATAAAAGCAAACTTTACAAAAGCATTTCCATAGCACTGAGGAAGGTGAGGAGTGTTCTGGACCGAGGAGGTGGTATATGCTGCTGGCGGGACCACAGAGGGCAAGTTACAAGTATGGCGGGATGCCAGTCTGGAGGCTGTAGGAAAGGGCAAAAGGGCTTCATCAAGTTGGTGAAGAATCATTGTGTTGAGACTGTCTCCAGCTCAATATCTGATGCAGTGGAGCAGGGACTGAATACTTGGTAAGTGTTTCACTGTTGATTTTAAAATGGAAAATAAATTATATTTCCTGAGTAATTCCAACTGTAACAATCAAAATTTTAAGAGACAATAATGCCCAATTGTATTTTTTAAATTAAAATAATGACTCACTTGTTGTGTAATGAGATTTAATTTTGCTGGTACTGGCAAAAATCTTCCTACTAAAGCAGTCATTGGTTTAGGGACATCTGTAAGGAAGAAAAATTCATTGCAGTATACATCGTTCCTCTTCCACTTACACAGGGAAGAAAGTGCCAACGTCTATTATGAACATATCCTGTGCAAAGTTATTTCAACTTATCTTGATCCTAGTTATGTTTTTATTCTCTGAAACCTTTCAAGTCAGTGAATTTTTATTTTACTTAATATACCCATGTTTCTTTCCTTTTTTTGTGGATGATGGTCATAAAGCTACTTGATCTGAGCTTCCATGGATAGTCCTACTATACTAAAACAATGTTGTTAGTGCTCTGATTCCCAAGCTGTGTGCCAAAGTGCCCCAGGTGCCACAGCAAACTCACAAGGGCAGCACTGGATTAAAAATTTTTTTTTGATACAGGGTCTTGCTATGTTGTCCAGGCTGCCTTCAAACTCCTAGGCTCAAGCAATCCTCCTGCCTCAGCCTCCCAAGTAGCTGGGTCTATAGCCACACCCAGCTTCTACTGGATGTTTTGTTTTGTTTTTGCTTTTCTGAGATAGGGTCTTGCTCTGTTGCCCAGGCTGGAGTGTAGTGGCACTACTACGACTCACTGCAGCCTTGACCTCCCAGGCTCAAGTATCCTCCTTCCTCAGCCTTCCAAGTAGCCGAGACCACAGGCATGTGCCACAATGCCTGTCTAATGTTTTCATTTTTTGTAGAGACAGGGTCTCACCTTGTTGATCTGGCTGGTCTTAAAACTCCTGGGCTCAAGCTATCCTCCTGCCTGGCCTCACAAAGTGCTGAGATTACAGACGTGAGTCACCACTCCAGGCCAGTATTTTATGTTTTCAAAGGAAGCCCAAAGACATCTATTGGATACCATATGAACTACATTTATTTTTTTAGATAGGGTCTCACTTTGTCACCCAGGCTGAAATGCAGTGGCATAGTGGCATGATCTCGGTTCACTGCAGCCTCAACCTCCTGGGCTCAAGCGATTTTCTCACCTCAGCCCCCCAAGTAGCTGGAACTACAGGTGTACACCACCACACCCAGCTGATTTTTTTGTGTTTTTTGTAGACATGGGGTTTCACCATGGGGCCCAGACTGGTCTTAAACTCCTGAGCTCAAGTGCTCCACCTGTGCCAAAGTGCTGGGATTACAGGCGTGAGCCACTGCGTCTGATACTACTTTCAATTTATGTGTGTTCCTTTTTTTCCACATGGTTACTAAGTTGTTTGGATATAAATACTTACTAAGCTATTTAGAACAAACTATTTAATACTGGAACTGACAGGTACTTCTTTGGTTTCCAAGTGCCATGAAAAACATTCTTGAAACACTAAGGGTATGTAAGCCTCCGTGCTCATGAGTTCAAGCAGAAGGAGAAATGTGTCTTACTCTCCTGAAGCACCTGCACACATTTCCTTCTCAGGCCTAGGCATCCTTTGAGTGAGGAAACTCAGACGCAGGCAACAGGGTGCATGTATTTTATGGTGATGTTTAATATGGTGCACAGCATAATAAAGGAGATGCAGGTTGGGGGGATGATAATATGGTAAGGAAATTGAACTGGAAAACATTATATAAACCTTTCTTCCTGCAGACTTTAAGGCACCAGGATTTTGTCATGTGCCAGGAGGAAGGGGAGCAGTAAAGACCTTCTTGCTGCCTGCAGCCATCACAGATGCAGCACTGAGCTAAACAAACGAGGCCAGAGCCCCAACCTCAACTTCCTCACTGTGAAAAAGTAAATGTCTCGAGCATATTTATTCTGTCCCTGGATAGGGAGACAATCAGGATGCAATGGAGAGATAAGGAGTCACACGTTGTCTTTTTGCCCTGGACTTCAAAGGCCAATGAAGCTATATCTGGATTTGCTATTGGTTTCAAGCTGTAGGCAAGGTCAGCGAATCATCTGACCATGCACACCCTCGTTAACTCAAGATCTAGACTAATGTGCAGTGCAGTCCACATAGAGAGGCCTAGTTTTCAAGAATTAGCATCTCACTTTTGTTAAACACAATCCTAAAATATGTCATTGACTCTTTCTCTAATCATCCATAAGGCATTTCAGAACAATCAAGTACTTACAGGTCATTTCTTACTATTGTGCCAGGTTAAGAAAGTTTCCTAGTGAATGAATGTCAGATAAATCATTTGACGGTTATTTCAGAACTCATGGTGATTAAAGCAGAATGATAGTTCTCATTGATTACACTGAAATGTTTACATTAAAATGTAGACGTTTTATACCATACCTCAAGTCAACCCATCAAGTCAATCTGGGAAAAACTGATGTTTCAATCTAGGCACACCTACTTGTGGAACTCTTAACAACGCAGTGTTGGTCTGAGTCATAACCTGTTAGGATCACAAAACTCTCAGCAGCTAGGGGACATGAAGGACAACTATCCAAGAAGTTGAGACAGTCAGTATAGGGTCTAAAAATTAGTCTATAATATATATATAGTTGTCTATTCTTAGCTTAGTTGGACTACAAGGTTTGCCAAATTCCCTATTTAATAGCCTAGTTGCCCATTTCACTTTATATACAAAGCCAAACATATTCACTTACCAACTTACATATATGACATAATTTTTAATTGATTAACTTTGTACCTGACTGTAGATAGCTATTTTGATCTTGATACGGAGGAACCAAGTGGAGTGCTTTTAGTTCTCTTGTTCCAGAATTGTCTATACACAGCATTTGTGTACCCCCTTTCAACTGGCATATTACCTAGAATGAAAAAGAATGAACAGGTTTCAGTTTTGAAACATAACTCCAGTAATAATGATCCTAAATAAACTTAAATCTGAGAAAATAGCTTTAATCTAGAAGTTATATTTTAATAGAAGATGGAAAACTACACATCTATTTTTGATTTCTTACTCTACACTAACATGCTCTTTGGAGATACTGAGGGGCAAAAGAAACTCCCAGAAATGTTTCCTGAGATGCGTTCAGTGTGCTTCTGCGCCTGTCTTTCTCCACAGGTGTCTGACCATTGAGAGGTAATTTGGGAATCAGGTAGCCGTGCCCCACAGCTTCCTTTGCCCTGTCCTCACTCCACCACTGACATGAGCAGAAGAAGAGTGCTGCTCTACCGAGCCCTGGCCCATTTGGACCTGGTGGGCACTGAGGCCCTGGGCATGCACTTAGAGTCCTCTATAATTTTACTCCAGCTGCTCTTTCCTGCCACATACACGTCGTTATTTAATACATGGGGTTTTAAAAAACATCTGTTTTACTTCCTACAAGTACAGCTAAAAAGGTTAATCTAATCCAAGAATTGTAAAGTTCTAAGAAGCCACATTGATTTGCTTGGGCCTGAGCAGCACTGTCAGACCCTCTTTGGATACTGACTGTAAATTAATGCTCATGAGCTGGTGAGTCTGCCAGGCCATCCCCTCAGTCAAGCAAAAGCACTGAGGAAACTCACTGTGTGCCCAGCCCTGCTCTAGGCCTTGGTGCATGGGGATACAAAGGCAAGAGATGCCATGATTTCTTCCTGCACACAGCTTCCAATTCTGCTGGCAGGCCACAACTACACAGAGAAGCTGCTTTAAATAATTACGTTGCTTATAATCTAGAGAGGAGAACCCAAATAATCATAAAAGACCAATGTTATCAAAGTAATACACATAGGGCCTACTATGGTAGCCAGGTGCAGGTCACTGGGTCAAAACTCCATGTCATCCTGACATTTGATGACAGGCCAGCATTCATGTTCAATTGGAGTTTTATTTGATTTTGGAGCATAAGGTTAGAACTACACACACACACACACACACACACACACACACACACACACATACACACACGGGAAAGGCTTGGTGAACTCTGCAGACCTGCCTCTACTGCACACTTCTGGGCCCTACCCACAGGGGAGCCTCTGCCCTGCCCTCTGGAGAGTGTGCTAACATCACTCTATGGTCTGGGGAATCGGAGAGTTCTCATCCCACTGACCTGCTTTTGGGGTGCTGGAAAAACTGCTGTCAGAACCCATGGACCCAAATAGAACCACTGACAGAGAGGCAAGTGGCAGTGTACACCACAGCTATGCCAAACTCGTGATGGCTTGTTTTCAAGTATTTGCTTGTTAAAGTCTATGCCTTAGAGCTAGGGCCTCATTTCCAGGAATAAAAAATTGCTGGGGGAAAGGCAATTATTGGTTCTTTGGACTCTTGGCACTTTGCTAAGGGAATGCAGGGGGTGAGGCTCCTTCCATTCCTAGCCCTTGCCACAGTGAGATATGGAGTCCTAGATGCACCACTTAACTATGAAGACCAATGTAGATGATGTAATATCTGTTTTCTTACCAGTAAAGTGGGGATAAAAATAATACCTATCCTACAGAGTTGTTGGGAGGATTAAATAAAGATGCAAATATATTACATACACTACAGCTGTGACTGATTATGTATCCCATGCAAGTGTTACCTCTTCTCATGAGAGATTGGGAGGCACAAAGGAAGCAGCCTCTGAAGCCACGGAACTGCACCCCCGACCAATACTCCAAACCGCGAGGCCCAGCTGAGTCCCTGGCCCCCAGCACTGCACTGACTGATGTGATTTGTGCTTACTCTCCTTAACGAATACAGCAATGTCCTCATCATTGTTCGATTTGCTAAGATGGAGTAGAAATGAGAATCTTAGAGGTGAGATGTCCCTCTTTTGCTAATGAGACAACCAAAAATGCTGGTCCATACACAAAATGAAAAACGACGGAAACCATCTGTCAACTGAGTAATGATGGGGTCCAACATTTAATATAATGTTAGTCCTACACATCTTCTTTGGCATAATTACCACTGGGTTGGAATCTTTCTTATGAGAACAGCAGGAGGTGTCCTCTGGTTCCTGGGATGATGGAAACTTGCAACAGGATTCCTGAGTAAGAAGATTCTGGAAAGTTGCTTCTTCTGGATTATTACTTGTAATAGTACCACCTGCTTCCTTGATTTCAACCTAAAAAAGAGCAATCATTATTTTAGAGAACACATGGTGGTCCCTGGCTCTTCCAGTTGCATAATCTAGAAGATTGAAACTCAGTTGTAAGTAAAAGTTACATTTTAAAGAAAAGAGCACCCTTACTTTGTGCCTCTTCCTCACTGGTGCTTATAAACTATTAATTTCTCCATGTGAGAGGGCAACAGGAAGAGCTGACAAATCATCTGACCCACCTCTCTGGGGGCTTAGGACTCCAAGGACCAAAACCACCTGCCCATGAGGGGTGAAGATGTGATTTTCATGTGGCACTTGTGTTGTTTCCAAAATACACCTAAGTAACTGAGAAGAGTCCCCTGCTGGTCGTCTGCCTCTCGTGCTGCTTAACACACATGCCCCACTCTAATGAGCTGAAGACCTGCTCTTCCTTCAAGTCACCTAAAATGCTGACCCTGCATCACACTTTTTTTTTTTTTTTTTTTTTGAGATGGAGTTTCACTGTCGCCCAGGCTGGAGTGCAGTGGCGCCATCTCAGCTCACTGCAACCTCCACTTCCCGGGTTCAAGCAATTCTCCTGCCTCAGCCATCCAAGTAACTGGAATTACAGGCTCATACCACCATGCCCAGCTAATTTTTGTATTTTTAATAAAGACGGAGTTTCACCATGTTGGCCAGGCTGGTCTTGAACTCCTGACCTCAGGTGATCCACCTGCCTTAGCCTCCCAAAGTGCCGAGATTACAGGCATGAGCCACCTCACCCGGCTCCATCACACATTCTTCCACCATGCTCAGTAGTTCAAATTAAATGTTCTAGTTGATTGTTTTTTCCTCAAAAAGTCCAAAATCCTTGGTACTGTTTTAATATTATTTATTATGTACTTATAGTAAGATTTGTAGCTAGGTAGTAGCCCTTTCCTGCCTTAATAATAGGACAATAACAAATATGAAACAGTGGAAAGTAGGGAGTGGCTTCCAGCTTTGTTTTCAAGCTATCTTCTGTAAAAACTGTCAACTCAATGACAAAATTACGAAAAACTGGAGATATACATGGTTAATACTGAAAATCAATAGAATTCTTAAAAGAAGTCCTCATGGTGAAAAAAAAATTACCATCTGGATTATTTCAAAATTGGGATGCTGCTTTTAAAAATCAGTAAGAATGTGAGGAGGACTGGGAAGCCCACACTTTGCATCCTGTCCCCACCCCTCCTCCTCCACCTGCACACGCCCAAGCTGCGGGGACCAGACCACAGGGAGTCTCCCCAAAGGCCAGGAGGCAGGCCATAGAGCCCTTCCACAAAGACGGTGGCTCTCAGGTAACATACTAAAGACCTCACATAAAAATCACAGAGCAAGTATCTTCCTTTTTAAAAAAAAAAAATATATATATATATATATATATATTAGATTTATAACTTTAAAAAAAGTTTTAAACTTTATTTTAATTAATAAAAAAAAAAATTCCCGACTTGGCCTCCCAAAGTTCTGGGATTACAGGCGTGAGTGAGCCACCGCGTCTGGTCGCAGGTATCTTCCAAATGCAGCTCTTAACTCAAATTGGAGATTGTCTAGCCCAATAAAATCAGAGGCCCAAACAAATAATAATTCCCATGTATGGGCAAATTACTCAGCACAGCAGACTAGCATCTAGGTATAAATCTTAAAAGAAATAAAGTTTAGCTATATTTTAGGTAGCTTTAAATTTCATAGAAATACAGATAATTTAACATTTTCTTCTACGGGCTGCTTTGGGGGATGTGCCATGCACATCATCCCAGTTTAGATTTAACTTATCTCCCTGTAATCAGCAAATACTGCTATAATAAATGTATCATTTCCTCAGTCCTATGCTACTAATATCTGAACTACTTACAGTAAAATTCCATTTCTGACCTTTCAAAACAAAGGTCAATACGTGGGAATGAATTTCTAGAAAAGAGAAATTAGCAATTTACCCTGAATATTTACTGGAAATAATTCCATGCTCTTTAACAATAAACATGTCCGTGCTGTATCTGTTTCATTTTATTAATGAATCAGAAAACAGTCAATAAAAATTTAAAAAGCAAACTCTCTCCTTTAGTTTGTTAAACCAGCAATCTCTTAAAACTGGATTACATTAAAAAGAATTTTGGGCCGGGCGCGGTGGCTCACGCCTGTAATACCAGCACTTTGGGAGGCCAAGGAGGGTGGATCACGAGGTCAAGAGATCGAGACCATCCTGGTCAACATGGTGAAACCCCGTCTCTACTAAAAATACAAAAAATTAGCTGGGCATGGTGGCGCGTGCCTGTAATCCCAGCTACTCGGGAGGCTGAGGCAGGAGAATTGCCTGAACCCAGGAGGCGGAGGTTGCGGTGAGCCGAGATCGCGCCATTGCACTCCAGCCTGGGTAACAAGAGCGAAACTCCGTCTCAAAAAAAAAAAAAAAAAGAATTTTACTATCTTTAAATCAGCAAATTCTCTTTTTTGTTTGTTTTTGTGAGACGGAGTCTTGCTTTGTTGCCCAGGCTGGAGTGCAGTGGTGCGATCTTGGCTCACTGCAGCCTCCTCCTTCTGGGTTCAAGCGATTCTCCTGCCTCAGCCTCCTGAGTAGCTGGGATTACAGGTGCCCGCCACCATGCCCGACTAATTTTTGTATTCTCTTCCTTGTTCTGATTAATGCTTGCCAACTTCACCCGGTGAGGAAGAGCCGAGCTAGGACCTACCGGTAGGAGGCGCTAAACACGAGTCCGGATGGGCAGCAAAATGGCAGTTCCTAACATTTCAAGCCATCAGAGAAAGGCTCTGAGGAAGACCTCTGTCCCTGGAGAAGGCTGGGGGGACTGGTGAGCTCTATGGCTCCTCAGAGGACAGTGGAGGCCCCACCCTCTTCCCCTCCTTTTCCTGTACACTAAGGAGTGGCAATTACCATAACAGAAAACCAGAAGGGCAGAAAGCCAAGCTCCTGCTGCTCTGGCTTATGATACTCGGCCAGGCTCCAGCCATCTCAACACTGACTCCAACGTGTCCCACAAAGGCTTCATCTCCAGCTTACTAAAATGACTTAATGGATGAGTGGTCTAATTTTCCAAGCTGGGTCCTTTTTAAGGGATCAAGAACACATTTTACTGGGACCTTTTGTTTCCTTTGAAAATTGATTAGCTTTAGCAAGAACAAGGCAGAAAAAGATCAGTGGTCACCTATGGCTAGAGGGCAGTCGGCTGAGAGTTGGCAAGCTTTTCTTTAGGCCCTGATTTACATCACATATGCTTGAAGAACCATTACTTATTAGCAAAGGGAAGATCTCACATCTTGCTTTCAAGGCTCAGCAAATCCAAGTATTAACTCTGAGTCCTTGCTGTGGATTCCAAGCCTGATAAAGAAAAATGCAAGATGCAAACACGCCAACAGTCTACCACATTGCGTTTGTTTACACACACTAGTTACCAGCAGAAAGCGGGTCTCTCTCCTTAAGCCAAGGATAGCAACAGGGCCCGAGGGAACACAGGTCCTAGCGTTCTCCCTCTTTATTTGTTGCCCACCCTCTGCATGGTTAGGTCAGCTTTGGACGACTGGCGCAGGACAGAATCCCATCCAGGGGGAAGGGCTTGGCTGGGCCGATGCATGTTGGATTAGGAAGAGGACAAAGAGTATACGGACTCCAGTGGGCTGTGTGCGGCGTCACCAGGGAAAATGCTTGGAGGGAGAAATGCTGGGGCAGACCAGCAGCCTCAGATAGGTTGGGGAAGGGATGAGGGGAGAGCTGTGCCCATTCCCGGCGACTCTTACTGGGAACACCCGGACGCCCGGGTGGGCGGCTCCTTCCGGGACCCAGGAGCCCAGGGGCAGCACCGAAGACGGGAAGTGCACGTTGCAGGTGGGCGGCTGCGGGGCCGGCAGGAGCGCGACGTCCTCCAGCGCGCTGAGCTCGGGGATCCCGCCGTACTCCCCGAGGAGCTCCCCGCCGTCGCTGTCGGCCCCCGGGAACTCCGCCTTGACCTGGCCCTGGCAGTCGGCTCCCAGCGCGGCGCTGAACGCGTGCAGGAGTGGATCCTCGGGGTCCGCCGGGCCCAGGTATGCGTCTTTGAAGACGTGGAACTCGTCCTCCTCGCGCTTCACGGGGACCTTCAGGCCGATGTTCTCCGAAACGAACGGACTCTTGGCGTTGAAGAGCTCGGTCACCATCGCATCCTCCGGGCTGGGCAGCCCGTCCACCAGAGGGTCCTCCTCCATGGCGCGGCGCAGCGCAGCGGGGCAGGATGGCGAGGGCCGCGCACCTGCAACACGCGACCAGGTGAGAGGCGGCCAGGTGAGGGGACCAGGGAAGGGGGCGGTCAAGTGAGGGGTGGTAAGAGGAGAGGAGGGGTAGCCAGGGGAGGGGTGGGCTGGGGAGGGGGCCAGATGAGGGGCGACCAGGTGGTGGGGCCAGAGGAGGGGGCCAGGGGAGAAGGGCCAGGTGAGGGGCGGCCAGGTGAGGGGGGGCCAGGGGAGGGGAGGGCAGGGGAGGAGGCCAGGTGAGGGGCGACTAGAGGAGGGGGACAGAGGAGGGGGGCAGGTGAGGGGCAGCCACGAAAGGGGGCCAGGGGAGGGACGACCAAGTGAGAGGCGGCTAGGTGAGGAGGCCAGGTGAGGGGCGGCCAGGGAAGGGGCGACCAGGTGCGGGAGGGTCAGGGGACCGGCGGCCAGGTGAGGAGGCTAGGTGAGGGGCGGCCAGGGAAGGGGTGACCAGGTGCGGGCGGGTCAGGGGAAGGGTGACCAGGTGAAGGGCGACCAGGTGAGGGGCGACCAGGCGAGGGGCGGCCAGGGGAGGGTCGGCCAGTTGAGGGGGCCAGGTGAGGGGCGGCCAGGGAAGGGGCAACCAGGTAGGGGCGGGTCAGGGGAGGAGGGACCAGGGGAGGAGGGACCAAGGGAGAAGCGGCCTCGCCCACCGCCCACCGCCCACCCGCAGAGGCCTGGCCCGGCCCGGCCGCCCCCTCCCGCCTGCAGAGCCGTGGCCAGACCCGGGGGCCGCTCCTCAGGCTTCCTGGGAGGGATGCACCTGGGGCCGCCGGGACTGCCGCGGCGCGGAGGAGCGAGCAGGATGGGGCGCCGGCGGGGTCTCAGGCACTGGCGGCCGTTGGCGGTTGGGGAAGGGGGCAGGGTTAGGGGCGGGGCCTGGGCGTGGGGCGGAGTCGAGGTGGAGGCGGTAGAGGCGGGGCCGGGGAGAGGGGGTGGTGGGCGGGGCGAGCGGGGTGGTGGGCGGGGTCTGAGGGTGGGCGGAGACAGAGTCGCGAGGGGCGGGGCCTGAACTGCGGCGGTTGCCGGACGGGGCCCGGCAGGCGCTCCCAGGGCTCAGCTGCTCCAAGCTCAGGTGGGGAAACTGAGGGTCTCATCGACTCAGGCAGCGCTAAGTGGGACTGCCTAGCTTGACTTCTGACCGTGGGTTACAAAATACATTTTTCTGGCTGGGCGCGGTGGCTCACGCCTGAAATCCCAGCACTTTGGGAGGCTGAGGCGGGCGGATCACTTGAGATCAGGAGTTCAGAACCAGCCTGGAAGACATGATGAAACCCCGTCTCTACTAAAGACACAAAAATTAGCCGGGCGTGGTGGCGGGCGCCTGTGATCCCAGCTACTCGGGAGACAGGCAGGAGAATCGCTTGAACCGGGAGGTGGAGATTGCAGTGAGCAGAGATCGCGTCACTGCGCTTCAGCCTGTGTCACAGAGCGAGACTTTGTCCCAAAAATAAAATAAAAAGAAGCTACTCGAGAGGCTGAGGCTTGAACCTGGGAGATGGAGGTTGCAGTGAGCTGAGGTCGTGCCACTGCACTCCAGCCTGGGCGACAGAGAAAAAAACAAAGTCGCAAGTACAATGAAAGTCTTACATTTTGGGTGAGGAATGAACTATTTCATCTTTAAGGAGTCAATAGGTATCACTGCTTCATCAAGAAAAGAGGCGAAAGTTTAATTCAAGTGATGGCGGAACCTGCCAAAGGGTTAAGAGGGGCTGGCAGGAGCGGGTGCTGGGGACACGGCCTCAGGTACTGTTTACCAAAGCAGCGTAAGTACTGTTTTGGTAAAAATAAAAAATGTAAAACATCAGCTTTCTAATCTCACTTTTAAAAATGAAACATTTTTTCTAAATTTTTAAAGGGTAGTACCCAAGGCACAGCAACACCATGTACTATTTAGTTGTACACTTAACATTCAAAAATCGAGAAAATTTTGACCGGGGCTTGGGCGTGGTGGCTCATGCTGGGTGGTGGCCATCCCAGCATTCTGGGAGGCCAAGGTGGGCAGATCACAAAGTCAGGAGTTTGAGACCAGCCTGGCTAACATGGTGAAACCCCATCTCTACTGAAAATATAAAAATTAGCTGGGCATGGTGGCGCATACCTGTAATTTCAGGTACTCGGGAGGCTGAGGCAGGAGAGTCACTTGAACCCAGGAGGCAGAGACTACAATAAGCCTAGATCACACAGCTGCACTCCAGCCTGGGCAACAGAACAAGACACCCTCTCAACAAAACAAAACAAAACAGAAAATTTTTCCTGGTTTAGAATTCTTAAATTTGGGCTGCCAGGTTGAAAGCATTCAAAAAGAGCTTAGCCAGGACTTCTTTATGTGAAAAATTAATTTTGGACATTAAATTCTCACTGTTGGAAAATTCCTGCCATGTGAACAACCTAAAATATATTCCAGGTGACATATGGATTTGACAAACACAACTGAAGTCCACTCTTTGGTCGTGTCACGACAATGAGTAGTGAAATTCGGCAGCACCACATCCTGTATGTCCTGGCATTTCACCTGTTTTGCAGTATTCCACAGAAAGCAAGCTCTAGTGGCTTCTTCAGATTAAAGTTTGGATAGGTTTTTCTTAGTAAACTCTCCTACTAAAATCTTTAAATGTTAAAATCAAGCTTGAGCACCACACCATCCCCATCACACCTGAATTTGTTATGTATCTCCCCAGCCCTCTCTCTGGGTATTTACATACAGATGTGTGTGTAGGTCTTACTCTCATTTTATGGCTGGAATAATCACATCATCTTGAGTAGAGTTTAAGGGAAGGACTGAGGATCCAACTTGGTCTTTCCAAATTGCAGGGATCTAGAAGGCAGCTGACATAAATTGAAGAGCTGGGGCTGGGCACACTGACTCATGCTTGTAATCCCAGCACTTTGGGAGGCTGAGGTGGGCAGATCACTTGAGGTCAGGAGGTCAAGAACAGCCTGACCAACATGGTGAAACCCTGTCTCTACTAAAAATACAAAATTAGCCAGGTGTGGCAGTACACACCTCTAATCCCAGCTACTTGTGAGGCTGATGCAAGAGAATTGCTTGAACCTGGGAGGCAGAGGTTGCAGTGAGCTGAGATTGCACCATTGCACTCCAGCCTGGGCAACAAGAGCAAAACTCCATCTCAAAAAAGAAAAAAAAAAAAAAAACCAAAGCAAATAAATAAAAAGAAGAAAAATAATAAAAATAATAAATTGAAGAGCCCAAGAATCATGCATCGCTTGAGTGGCCCGAGCAAGACAACCCACACAAGACAACAGCCCATGCAAGACAACAACCCACAAGATTGCACCATTCATTTATTTACTAATCAGAATCAGACATCTACTGAGCAGCATCATGCCAGGTGTACACAGCCACCTGTGGGGGTCGCCCACAGGTTGCCGTGGAGCCTGGAGGCTCTGCACCTGCTGCTTCTAGACACTCGCTGCCTCGCTGCACCGACCAGGCTGGCTCTGTCGGGTTTCTCAGCTCTCAGCTCAACCCACTCTAAGTGGGTCACGCTCCCTGCCAGCTACCACCCCCTCCCGATGATCCTATTAGTTGCCTCAGAACACTTAAAATCCTTCAACTGGTTGGCTTCAACTCTTTTTCCTCTGTAATATGGTTTGGCTCATCTTGAATTGTAATCCCTATGTGTCAAGGGAGGAACCTGGTGGGAGGTGATTGGGTCATGGAGGCGGTTTCCCCCCTGCTGTCCTTGTAATAGTGAGTTTTCACAAGATCTGATGGTTTAAAAGTGTTTGGCACTTCCCCCTTGCTCTCTCTCCTCTGCCGCCATGTAAGATTGGTTCCTTGCTTCCCCTTCACCTTCTGCCAGATTGTAAGTTTCCTGAGGCCTCCCCAGTCATGCAGAACTGAGTCAATTGACTGACTTTCCTTTATACTTACCCAGTCTCAAGTAGTTCTTTACAGCAGTGTGAAAAGGCACTGATGTGACAGCCAGAACCTGGCTGGGTCACTGCTGTCTCCCAAGTGCCTAGAACAGGCCCTGATATGGTTTGCATCTGGATACCCACCCAAATCTCTTGTTCACTTGTAATCCCTCATGTTGGAGGAGGGGCCTGGTGGGTAGTGACTGGATCATGGGTGTGCATTTCTCATGAACCATCCATCTTGCTACTATCCTCACCATAGAGTTAAGTGTTCCTGTGAGATCTGGCCGTTTACAAGTGTATAGCTCCCGTCCCCTCCCCTCACCTCTCCTCTCCTCTCCCTCCTCTCCGCCCTGCTTTTGCCATATGGAATGCCTGCTCCCCCTTGTCTTCCACTATGAGTGAAAATCTCCTTGAGGCCTCCCCAGAAGCAGATGCCTCCATGCTTCCTGTGCAGCCTGCAGAACTGAGAGCCAATGAAACCTCTTATAAATTACCCAGTCTCAGCTATTTCTTTATAGCAATGTGAGAATGGCCTAATACAAGTACTCAAGAAAAAACAGAAAAATGGAATTCATGCATTCCTTTAACATATTTATTGAGCATCTACTATATGCCAGGCACTGTTCTCAGCACTGAGGCAAAGGAATGGATGAATAAATGCATATCAAGTGAAAATCAACAGGCTTTTCTTTCCAGCCCAGTACATGAACTTGGCAATGGCCACTGTCTGCCCCGAGGCCTTGTTTCCACCTGCTCAGACTTTCCACTGTCTCAAGTATCTGAACTTGTCCTTGACTTACAATTCCCTTAATTAACATAACAAAAGAGACAAGCAAATCTCGTAGTAGACTGGGGTTAATGTTTTATTCATGAGCACCTACATTCACACAGCATTTCTAAGATTTACATCCAAAGCGCATATTGTATTTACATGCACCGGTCAACCCAAGATAACAAATTCAAACCATGGTTAAGGCAATGATTTGTTCCAAATTAAATTAAATACATAATACTCTTACCACCCCCCTTCGACAAGTACAATAAAACCCCACTCTTCCTCCCCTCAAGGAATAGACAATTGCATTGATAACTGCACTGATGAGCAACAATTACATTTGAAACATTTAAAACCTGAGAGAGAAACCCAATTCTGTGTAAGCACTCACATGTCTACACTCAAGTTCCTGTGTGAACCCTACGGTAACAAAGATCGCTCAGTGGTCAATAGTGCATGATCTAGCTGCTCTGATAGGGGCTGACACCGGCCGCGGCTATTGACAGGAAGCACTATACTCGCCCCGGGCAGAGGGAGCTGCGTCCCCCCAGCCTGCTTGACTTGCACACCTCGGACAATCAGGGGCTTTTGTTGTTGTTTTGTTTTTGCTTTTGTTTTTATTTCTTCTTGCTTTCAGGAGAAAAAAAATCTTTGGCCCATGTAGGTGGTGTTTTTAACATCACGAAGTATACATACATAAAACATGCATGTGGGCCAGGTGCGGTGGCTCACGCCTGTAATCCCAGCACTTTGGGAGTTCGAGGTGGCTGGACCACCTGAGGTCAGGAGTTTGAGACACCAGCCTGACCAATATGATGAAACCCCGTCTCTACTAAAAATACAAAAATTGGCTGGGTGTGGTGGCAGCCACCTGTAATCCCAGCTACTCGGGAGGCTGAGGCAGAAGAATTGCTGAACCCCGGAGTTGGAGGTTGCAGTGAGCCAAGATCGCACCACTGCTCTCCAGCCTGGGCAACAAGAGGGAAATTCCGTCTCAAAAAAAAAAAGAAAAACAAACAAAAATGCATGTGCTCTCCAGCAAGCACCTTCCATCACCTCCAACAGTTCAGCTCACACTGTTGTACTGCACGTGCAGGGCTCTGAAGGAGGCAGGCCCAACTAGAACCCAGTGGTCAGAAAAATAAATATACAATTTAAAACAATGGACAGCTAAGCTTGTCACGACAGCCAGTGGGAATTTCATTCCATGATGCTTCGTTTTTGCATTAAATATTGAAGATGACTCAGTGCATAATTGCTTTGTGGTCAATGAGACGCTTTCGTGAAGGCACTCCTATCTGAAGTACAGGCTGAGTTAACCTAGCACCCTCACTCGAGACACCTTGGCCGGTCACCAAGGTAAGCCAGCAGACTGTCTCCACCACCCTCCAGTGAGTCCTCCCCCGGGCAGGGTGGCTGGAGACAATCCCCCAGGTCGTGCAGCCACTCTCTCCTCACCACGGGGGGCTGCCCTCCCCTTCCTCACGCGCTGGTCCCTGCTCAGTGGCCAATGCCCTGCCCTCCTTGCTGTCACTCTGGGAAAGGGATCATCCTGAGGCACATCTCACATTTTATTCTTGAGTGGATTACCTGAATGCCCTTTTCCTGACACGTGCCTACTATTTCTTTTGTTGCTTATGATGACGATGTCCGGGGAGGGGAGTCCAGCCCAGCTGCCCCTAGGAAGGAACGGGTCTTTCTGAGGGGGAGGGGCTGGCGGGGTGGAGCAAACGCTTACTGAGGGTTATCCATACCTGGTCAATTGTGAAGGGAACAGTATACCCACAATTCCACCCAAAGACTCCACAAAATACATCTTTCACTCCATCTCCTTTACATTTAGGGCCTTTCATTTTTAAGGCACTGGGTTGTGAAGACATGAAGACATACAAGGTCAGTGAAACTAAAGGCGTTGCTTCCTGCTTGCTTCGAATGTGGAGAGGCAAACACAGGCTACTGGACCGGACGGGAGCAGTCCCCCACGGGGACAAGAGCAGTCTCCAAAGCATGTCATTTCGGTTAGTGCATGCCAGATGTGCTAGCTACGACTGCAGACACCACCAACTTGGACAACACATTTGTCTTTTAACAGAACGGAAGTTTACACTGCCTGGATGACGCTAAATGCCCTTCCGTAGTAGGTCTTCAGTTGCTGCTGAGAAAGCGCACCGTTTCCATTTTCAATGTGTGTGAAGCCACGACCCCACTAATTCCTTAATTAACCCAACGAGATTTAATCTCTTTATAAATGCCAGCCGATGTGAAGACCTCAGGGGAGGGCGATCTGGAAGTAGTGGGGTTGCGCTTCACAGGGTCGAGACGCTGTTCTAGGAAAACAAAAACACCCACCTTTTCTGGAAGGAAAGCTTCTGAGTTTTCTTAAGAGCAATTTTTCATCCCGAACTAAGATCAGGATTAATGCCTACTTTCCATTTGGTTCGTATCAGAGGAGCTCGTCTTCCTTCACCGCAGCTCCAGTGGAATTACTTTTTGGAATTAGAACTGAGCCCGAACAAAGTGATGATGTCAACCATTGCTTCTCTCAGGTGCTTTCCAAAGCGATGAGAATCCTTTAATTTAAAAACAAAAACGTATTAAAACATGGACATCCCCACATTTCAACCTTTCTCATTTGCAATCTGACCCAAAGTTTAATTTAAATCCCTTTCTGCCAGTTCTCTAAGATCTGACCTAATGTCTTAAAGCCTAACTTAGACATTCTGGAGAAATGCTGAGAGTAAAGAGGTGACAGCTGACATGTTTGTGCAAGTGTGTTTTTGATCTATGCCTTCCCCAAATGCCAATGCATTTATCTCACAGAAAACACAATAACCAGCCCAAGCATGATGGCTCATGCCTATAATCCCAGCACTCTGGAAAGCAGAGCTGGGAGGATCGCTTGAGCCCAGGAGTTCAAAGACCGGCCTGGGCAACATAGTGAAACCCCGTTTCCACAAAAAATACAAAAAAACTAGCCAGGCATGGTGATGCTCGCCTGTAGTCCCAGCTACTCAGGAGGCTAAGGCAGGAGGATCCCCTGAGCCCAGGAGGCTGATGCTGCAGTGAGCCAAGATCGCACCATTGCACTCTAGCCTGAGTGACAGAGTGAGACTCTGTCTAAAACAAACAACAAAAGAAAACCACAACAAACAAATGAACCCCAACTTCCTGTGAACAGTGATGGTGGCATGGCTTGCCGGGCTATGTACAACGAGGAAAGCAGAATATAAATAAGGGCAATGTGCCACACGAGGTGGGGTCCCTTGTTCCATCCACAGAGGAAGCCGCGGTCCCCTGCTCTGCTGCGTATGCAGATTTCTTAGTGTGCACCCATTATTCTTAGTTCACCTTCCAAGCATTAAGCAGTCTGAAAGTTATAGCAGCACTCCAACATTAAGCTTCAAAATCTCTGCTGCCAACAGAGGTAAGCATGTTAAACCATGAGATACATTTCCTTTTTATTTTCCTGAGACGGAGTCTCGCTCTGTCACCCAGGCTGGAGTGCAGTGGCACGATCCTGGCTCACTGCAACCTCTGCCTCCCAAGTTCAAGCGATTCTCCTGCCTCAGCCTCCCCAGTAGCTAGGATTACAGGTGTGTGCCACCATGCCAGCTAATTTTTGTATTTTTAGTAGAGATGGGGTTTTACCATGTTGGCCAGGCTGGTCTCGAACTACTCACCTGAAATGATGAGCCTGCCTTGGCCTCCCAAAGTGCTGGGATTACAGGTGTGAGCCACCATGCCTGGCCAAGATATATTTCTTTAAAACTAGGTAAAGAGAATTTTGAAATTCATTTATGGTGGGGCATAATGGCGGAAGCCTGTAATCCCAACACTTTAGGAGGCTGAGGTAAAAGGATCGTGTGAGCCCAGGAGTTTGAGACTAGCCTGGGAAACGTGGGGAGACCATGCCTGTACAAAAAATATTTTTCATTAAAAAAATTTTTTAAAGTCCATTTACGTGAAACTGCCCAAACCAAGCAAATGTACACAGTTGAATTGAAATTTTTTGTAAAATTAAAGATGTATTCCCTTAAAAAGAAAAAATAGCCCATCTTCAGAAAAAGAAACTCTTTTCATATGTACCGTCTCAGGGCAAGAGAACTTGGAGGAAATGTGGAAATTGATGAGGTTCTCCCCGACAAGGATGTATGACACACCGTAGCCGTCGTCAGCAACCTGGAAGACAAGGGAGTTTGAATTTGTTGCTGGAAAATGAGATGATGTGAAAAAGGGACTCCAATGTTTCTCTCTTTTTCTTTTTTTTTTTTCCTGGCAACAGTTTCACTCTTGTTGCCCAGGCTGCAATGCAATGGCATGATCTCAGCTCACCGCAACCTCTGCCTCCTGGGTTCAGGAGATCCTCCTGCCTCAGCCTTCCGAGTACAGGCATGCACACCATACCTGGGATTACAGGCATGCATACCACACCTGGCTAATTTTTGTATTTTTAGTAGAGACAGGGTTTCTCCATGTTGGTCAGGCTGGTCTCGAACTCCTGACCTCAGGTGATCTGCCCACCTCAGCCTCCCAAAGTGCTGGGATTATAGGCACGAGCCACCACGCCTGGCCAGAGCTTTCTCATGTTCTAAATGCAGTAATGGCTGGGCTTGGTGGTTCCTCCTCGTAATCCCAGCACTTTGGGAGGCTGAGGCAGGCAGGTCACTAGAGCCCAGACATTTGAGACCAGACTGGGCAACATGGCGAAACCCTGTCTCTACAAAAAATAGAAAAAAATAAAAAATTGGCTGGGCGTGGTGGCATGCACTTGTAGTCCCAGCTACTCAGGAGGCCAAGGTGGGAGGATCACCTGAGACAGGGAATGCTGAGGCTGCCACGAGCTGTGTTCATGCTACTGCACTCCAGGCTGGGTGACAGAGCCAGACCTTGTCTCAAAAAAAAAAAAAAAGTGCAAGACTGTTAAGGACATCCATAGCAGTGATCAGCAGCCATTCCTTTATGGCAGTAGAGCCACAAGATAATGGGGGCACCCAGAATGGAGACAGGCCCATCCCTCCCCATCACCCAGGCCATCGCCACACCCCACTGCACCTCGCCCAGCCCCACTGCACTCACCGGTCCAAAGCCCCCTCCGCTAGACACGTACTCCGGGTTCCTCTCCAAGTCAAACAGCTCCACTTGCTGCTGAGGGGTCTGGCTTGTTGATAATCTCCAAGGCTCAGATAAAACCTGTTGAGTCAAACAGGGAAATGTTCCAACGACACTTTTCCTAATCCCCTCCTCTTCCGTCCCTCAGGAGTCGCCTTGGGAAGACAAGAAAAGCCTGGCTTGGTCTTTTGATTGTTCCAGACACCGTAAGTCTATGTCTCTGAAGGCCTTGTTGGCTTGGGCAGCGCATCTGTAGAGAGGATGTGGGGTGGGCGTGGCCCCCAGACTGGGGCAGGAAGTGCGGGTGGGGGTGTGCGTGTGTGTGTGCACGTGTGCGCATACCACAGCAAATAGTGTCTCAGACAGTGAGGGCAACAGATACACCGACTAAGATTCAGAACGGGGGCAGACATGTCAGACTGTACCAACTCCCATGAACCAACTGTCAAATTTTCAGAGAATTTTCAAGTTGGCTGTGAAATACAGCTACTATTAAAAATTAAATTTGCCAGTGGCTTATGTCTGTAATTCCAGCACTTTGGGAGGCTGAGGCGGGTGGATTGCCTGAGCTCAGGAGTTTGAGACCAGCCTGGGCAACACAGCAAAACCTGTCTCTACTAAAATACACACACACACACAAATTAGCCAGGAGTGGCGGTGTGCGCCTGTAGCCCCAGCTACTTGGGAGGCTGAGGCAGAAGAATTGCTTGAACCTGGGCGGCAGAGGTTGCAGTGAGTGGAGATCCACTGCACTCCAGCCTGGCCGACAGTGACACTCCGTCTCCAGAAAAAAAAATAATAATAATAAATAAAAATTAAATTAAATTTGAGCTGGGTGCAGTGGCACACATCAGCTACTCAGAAGGCTAAGGAGGAAGAACTGTTTGCACCCAGGAGTTTGAAACCAGCCTGGGCAACACTGTGAGAACCTATCTCAAAAAATAATTATAATACATTTCCTAAACTTACAATAAAATAAATGATTTTTATTCTTTTTTTTTTTTTTGAGACGGAGTTTCGCTCTTGTTACCCAGGCTGGAGTGCAATGGTGTGATCTCGGCTCACCGCAACCTCTGCCTCCTAGGTTCAAGCAATTCTCCTGCCTCAGCCTCCCGAGTAGCTGGGACTACAGGCGCACGCCACCATGCCCAGCTAATTTTTGTATTTTTAGTAGAGACGGGGTTTCACTTTGTTGACCAGGATGGTCTCGATCTCTTGACCTCATGATCCACCCGCAAAATAAATGATTTTTAAAAACAAAGGGGGTAAGTACTCACAGCTCATCACTCCCTAGTTACTTCTGTGCATTTCACTCTGACCTAAGCTCTCCAGGTCTTCAGGTCTATTAAGTCAGGGGCTACATCTGACAGCAAAGTGTGCCTAGTTATTGAAGAAATGCAGTACTAACACCGCTGCTCAAATTTCCTATTTTATGATAGCTACGCCCACAGACCCGATTTTTAAAAAAATGCCCATTCTGCCATTAAAACAAATTTGTGTAAGACTGTACTAATTTACTAAGTTTTGGTCTAGCCAATAAAACTGACTGAAGAAGAGGAAGAGGCTTACTTCCTTGAGGAAAGGGGACTCCACAGCGAGATATTTAGACACCACGTAGAGGCAGAAGAGGTGACGATCGATCCCAGAGCCAGTCATGGCGAGGCGATACATCAGCTGATGCTTCTCAGATGCCAACTTGAACAATTTCAGCCTCTGTTCCACCTGAGTGAGAAGGCAAGAAGGACATATGTTGCTTGTCTCAAGTTGACGGGTTATAGATCTAAGTTTCAAAATGAAGGGAGGCCGGGCCCAGTGGTTCACGCCTGTAATCCTAGCACTTTGGGAGGCTGAGGTGGGTGGATCACCTGAGGTCAGGAGTTCAAGACCAGCCTTGCCAACATGGCAAAACCCTGTCTCTACTAAAAACACAAAAATTAGCTGGTGGCAGGCGCTTGTAATCCCAGCTACTTGGGAGGCTGAGGCAGGAGGAGGCACTGCAAACTCCGCCTCCTGGGTTCAAGCAATTCTCCCACCTCAGCCTCCCAAGTAGTTGGGACTACAGGCGCCCGCCATGACACCCGGCTAATTTTTTTCTGTATTTTGGCAGAGACAGGGTTTCACCATGTTGCCCAGGGCGGTTTCAAACTCCTGAGCTCAGGCAATCTGCCTGCCTAGGCCTCCCAAAGTGCTGGGATTACAGGCATGAGCCACCATGCCCAGGCTGACAGCCTTTCCAGAATGAAGTCTGTCTCGGAAAAAAGAATGCTGGTCTGTGTGTCTTCCAGGGGTCAGCAGGAAGCACCAGCATGCTGGGGTCAGGTGGACCCAATGGCCTGGGTCTGACCTCGGTCACTTATGAGCTGAGTGGTCCAGCAGCTGCCAAATTCATCTAGGCTCCTATTTCTTTGTCTATGGAAATGAATGATGACACTTCTCAGGACCACCGCTAAGAACTTACAGGACAGTGTACAGAAAGCCCCCAGGACCCAGCCTGGCACTTGGGGCCCAGCGTGGCAACAGCTCTAATAATCAATGCAAGGTTTCCATGCGACGGTCACTGCTCTCCTACCCTGATGCCAACTACCTGTCCAGTTCTGAAGCAGCCACCTGCTACCCTTCCTCACTGCTGTGTCCTGGTCTTATTTAAAGGCTCTCAGGAAGTAGAAGATGATTTGGAGAAGTATCATTTGTAACATGCGTCTCTGTACCTGTCCCTACCTTTACCTTTAAATACTTTTTGTTCCCTTGAAAGGGGCAGAGGGAAGAAGCTGAAATGAGCATCCCTGAAGAAGAAGGTACAGGAATGATGAGATCAGAGAAGCTGGAGTGACAGCCTCCAGATGTCTTTTAGGGAAGTGTGACAAGCACGCTGTGCCCACAGCCTGATGGCACATTACCGTCTGGGCCGGGTCCACCATGGCCCGCACGAAGTCACATGACTCAGTGGTGCAGGAGCGCACTGTCTCTGTCCTCCCCTCTCGGAAGAGCCGGGTCATGGAGGCCTCGTATGTGAGGCAAAACTTGCCCATGTCCTGCGGAGAGAGAAGTACTTTAGCACATGGCAGGGCAGGATGATATGTCTAAAACGTAAGGAAGGATTGGGGAGGTCGGTGAGGAGAGTGGACTTTATCTTCAAGTTTTTTTTGAGATGGGTCTTGCTGTTGCCCAGGCTGGAGGGCAGGAGCATGATCACAGCTCACTGCAGCCTCGACCTCCCCCAGCTCAGGTGACCCTCCCACCTTGGCCTCCTGAGTAGGTGGGACTAAATTGTTTTTATTTTTTGTAGAAATGAGGTTTTGCCATGTTGCCCAGGTTGGTCTTGAACTCCTGGCTCAAGCAATCCACCTGCCTTGGCCTCCCAAAGTCCTGGGATTACAGGCGTGAGCCACTGTGCCCAGCCTATTGTCAATTTACATTTTCAGTCTCCAGCCACTTTTACATGTGAGCAGTTACGTGGCAGCAGACAGAGGTGTCACTGGCTTCAGGAAGCGCCTGGTGGAGGTGGGGGTCAGTTTCTAGGTTAACCAGGTTTCTGTTTCAAGATGCAACTGATACCATGACACCCCCCCAGTCCCACACACCTCTGCTGCGTTCCCTCCAGGCTAAGGGTGCAGCCTGAAGCCATGTACAGGAGGAATGCTGTGCACAGCAGGGGATCTGCCTTTGAAATGATTTAAAGACACAACGTATTGCCTGGAGCAATTCCACCATGTCTGGAAGATGGTGAGAATATCTGGCAGAGAGACTGTGCTTGGGTGCAGGAAGAATGTCCTTTAGCAGGAAGGCAGGAAGTGGGCGGGGGCTGGAGCCGGAAGCACAGCCACTGCCTCTGTTAGCCGGGAAGCCTCGGGTCTCTTTGGAAAGCTCCTATTTTCTGGGTGAAACAGAAGAAAGGGGGCCTGCTGAGAGTTGGGCTGGGGAGAAGATGCTGGCAGCGAGTAAGCGGTGTGATGTGGCATTTAGGGGTGTGGAAACACAGTGCCTAGGCCCACTGGGGTCTGTGCTCATTCGTGGGGAAAGGAGACAAGCCAGCTGTTGAACGCTTTTCTCCAGCTGGGCCAGCTCCTCGCAAACAGAATCACAGCAGCTGGAGAGCTGGGCTGAACCCGGGAGGCACTGCAGGTTCCCCAGGCAATTTCAAGGGGACCAGGGAGCCGAGGTAAGGGATGATCCCAATGGGCCATGGAACCACAGCCAGAAAGGAGGAAAGGGAGGGCGGGGATGAGGTCAAGGAACGTGGCCATCTGGGACTGGAGAAGACGGCGCGGCAGGAGGGGCTGGTAGCCCCTGAGGCTGAGCTTTGGCAGAGATGCCGGGACAGTGCAGCAAGGGCCCCTGATGAGAAGAGCAGATGTTGGAGAAGACAGAGACCAAGTCCAAGGGAGCAATCGGCCGTGGGACGAACAGCACATGCACGATGCCCCAGGAGGGGGCCCGGGGCCACCAGGTCAGCTCAAAGAGGACCAGGTTCCAAGCAGGGATGGGAAAGTGATAAGCAGCAGTTTGTGGACCCAAATGATTCCTGACCAGACATATCCCTGTGCACCCTGGCACAGGCCCTAGTGGCCCCAGGGTGGCAGACCGGCCAATCTGCAGAGGACACCATGTGGCGAGCCGACACTGTCAAATGAACCCAGAAGAGGGTGCCACAGTCAAGGCTGGGCTTCCCAGGCTGCCATCCAGACCCAGAAGTAGCAGTGCCTGGGCCTGGTCACTGCCGAGCTGGCAGGGAGTTTGTGCTGGACCCTGGAACCCAGTGAGGCCTGGAACCAGGAGCCAGAAGGAGCACAGGCCCGCTCAGCCGGGGAAGGCCTGGTGCCTACGCACAGGCCCTGCTAAAGTCAGGCTCCTCGGTGCAGCCAAGGTCTCTGGAGGAGAGGAGGACCCTGCAGAAGGAAGTGTCTTCCTGGTCACAGGACCAGGGCCCCGTGAAATGAGAGCGTGTCAGCCAGCAGACAAAGGAAACCGAGGGCGTCAAGAGCAGCGGCTCCACAGAGGGAAGCATTTGGGGACCATGAGAGCACATCGGAAGCCAACGCTGAGCAGCGCATGCAGTGAGGATCTGGCTGAGCCCCCAGGATGCCCCCAGCACAGCGGGCCGCCTCGGGGAGCTCTCTCCCCCACCCCACAGATGCCACCGACCCTGGTGGCATGACAAGACACTCAAGATTCCCTTGGGGACAGGGGTCACAGGCCTGGGGCCTGCCATGAGGACGAGGCGCCTCCTGCTTCCCACGCTGACAGTGAATGTGCCTTTCAGAGCGCTTCCTATGTCTCCTACATCAGGGTGCTTCACGGGGGCTCATGATGGAGAAGTCAGGAGTGGGAAAGGGAGAGGAGCAGATATAAGGGAAGGCAGAAATGTGGCATTTTAGTGATTTAATAAAGGTGAACTTCAACTCTATGATGCAGTGATTCATTTGAAGTCTATGTTCCAATATCAAACTTTATGTAAGTTATGAGAATAGTCACGCCTTGTGCCCAGCGTAAAAGACAGTCATCTAAAAAACCTCTTGGCAAACATGTTGAATATTGGTGTGCAAGCCCCACGTGACCTCAGATGCCATCAAAGAGCCAAACCAGGTTATAAGTGCGACACTCTTGACCCACTGTGACCAGGCACCATCAGGAGGGTGGCCCTTCACTGCCACCAAAACATCTGCAGTTTCTAAGAGGCAGGATCCAAAGACAGTCTATAGATACACTGACATATACGGCACCCCACGCTAGCACTGCCACTACGGGGCTGATGCTTCAGCTTGGCAGGGCAAAAGGAAGCAAATCTGCAGACTAGAATGAAAATCACTGCCCAGTGTCAGCATTCAATCCACATTCAATATTCAATACTGCTTTACTGACGCTCCCGGCACGGGGATAGTGTTGTGAGACCGATCACGCCCTTGCCCTCAGTGAGCACACATTCTAGCAGGAAAGACGGACGATGAACAAAAAAATATATATCACATCAAGTCAGGTGCACTGAACAGAAATAACAGGAACAGGGAACAGAGCAATGGGGGTGGGGCTACTTTTTTTTTTGAGACAGTCTTGCCCTGTAGCCCAGGCTGGAGTGCAGTGGAGTGATCTCAGCTCACTGCAACCTCTGCCTCCTGGGTTCAAGCAATTCTCATGCCTCAGTCTCCTGGGTAGCTGGGATTACAGGCACGCACCATCACACCTGGCTAATTTTTGTATTTTTAGTAGAGACAGGGTTTCACCATGTTGGTCAGGCTGGTCTTGAACTCCTGAACTCAAATGATCTGCCTGCCTTGGCCTCCCTAAGTGCTGGAATCACAGGCATGAGCCACTGCACCCAGCACAGGTAGGGGCTGCTTTAAAAAGGAGGTGGTAACATCACTGCTCTAACCAACTACATCTCCTTGGGGAGATGTGAACTTGGTTGGGAAATATATCATTATTTTAATTTCATGTAAGCTCCAACTGGAAGACAGCATTTAGAAGCACAGGCAATAAACCACAGTATTCATTGGCAGTGCCTGTGACTTTGAATAGAAAATCACAGGTGTTTTCATGTCAAATTATGATTGGTGCAGTATCTATCCCAATGTCTTATATATACTCAACACTACTTCAATATTACGGCAGTTATCAGACCCACTGCCTGATCTTATTATTTAATGCATCAATGAAGAATTATACAGCTGGGTGCAGTGGTTCACGCCTGTAATCCCAGCACTTTGGGAGGCTGAGGCAGGCAGATCTTGAAGGCTGGGCGACAGAGCCAGACTCCGTCTCAAAAGAAAAAAAAAGGAATTATACTTACTGTGCCACAAATATATGTTTAATATTTTGGCATATGCACTTTAAGTGATTACTCTTGTAACCTTGTGTATTTCATTTTATGCTTTTTAAACATTAGTCTGAGAGGGGATCCCCAGCCTCTCCCAGGCTGGCCAAGGGGTCAGGGCAGAAAGAAGGTTCAGAAGCCTGGAGGAGACCCTCCGGGCCACAGCAGAGGTTCTGGACTGATGCAGAACCACAGGGATGCCCTGCAGCTCCCAGCTGGGTGGAGATGGGTCTGAATGTTAATTTTTGAATGAGTAAATCTGATGTATAATTTTAATAGATTACTTTAATGGATCCATCATTTTTATTTTATTTTTCATTTTTTTGAGTCAGAGTCTCACTCTGTCACCCAGGCTGGAGTGCAATGGCGCGACCTCAGCTCACTGTAACCTCCGCCTCCCATGTTCAAGGGATTCTCCGGTCTCAGCTTCCCAAGCAGCTGGGATTACAGGCACCTGCCAACATGCCCAGCTAATTTTTTTGCATTTTCTGGTGGAGATGGGGTTTCACCATGTTGGCCAGGCTGGTCTTGAACTCCTGACCTCAGGTGATCCACCCACCTTGGCCTCCCAAAGTGCTGGGATTACAGGCATCAGCCACCACGCCCGGCCAAGGATCCATCATTTTTAATAGCTGGAGTGCTATATGAACAACTGGCTTTGGAGAAGAGGGCCTGGGTGTTTCTAACCAGAGGGCAGAGAATAGACATAAGCACTTGGTTATTACAACAAATGATCCTTAACTTTAAAAACGTGGGCTTGATTTCTTTGAGGGTGACTGTAATACATGTTTGTGCAAAAACTCAGAAAAACATAAGAAAATAAAGAGCAACTTTCACGATACCATTTGTTAATATTTTGCATCTACCCTTTCTAGACTTTGCATATAATGAAGCAAGAGTCGGGAAACTTATGTAAAACGCGGACCAGGCTGTGCAGGCCAGGCGCTCTCTGGTGACTACTCCACCCTCCCACTGGTGTGAAAAGAGCCACAGACAACATGTGAATGCCGGACATGGCTGTGCCCAGAAAGCTTCACCGATGAACACTGAAACTTCACGTAATTTTCACACGTGACAAAGTATTGGTCGCCTTTTGATTTCTTTTCAACTGTTAAATATATGAAACCATTCTTGAGTTTTAAAGCCATTTAAAAAAATAAAGTGAAGGGTCAGGTTTGGCCTGTGAGTCAGAGTCTGCAGATGACTGTAAGAAACAAGTGACTTTCACTTTTATGACTATTTTTCTGTATACTGTGCCATAGATGGCCAGGCACGGTGGCTCACCCCTGTAATCCCAGCCCTTTGGGAGACCCAGGCAGTGGATTGCTTGAGCCTTAGGAGTTCGAGACCAGCCCCATGATGAAACATGGTGAAATCTATGTCTACAAAAAATACAAAAATTAGCCAGGCCTGGTGATGCGTGCCTATAGTCCCAGCTACACAGGAGACTGAGGTGGGAGGACGCCTGCGCCCAGGGAGGTGGAGAATGCAGTGAGCCATGATGGTGCCACAGCACTCCAGCCTGGGCAAGAGTAAGACCCTATCTCAAAAAATATATATACATATACATGCCATAGAGATCACGTAATAGCTATATAATATTCCACTGTATGAAAATACCATATTTTAATTTAGTATCATGAAAGGAAGATTCACTTTGCTGAAAGGAAAGGATTACGCTAAGAGCTGAGTTGTGCAAGAGGCTGCCTTGCACAGAGTGCAAGCAGAGAGTGATGGATAAAAGGCGAACCGTCTCCACTTTGTTCACTGGACCTTGTGTAATGAATATGTAATTGACTATTCCCCTGCTGCTGCTTTTCTTTTGCAACATGTGAATTCTCTAATGTGACCATCCCTCCCTCCTTCCCCTCCAGCCTGCTTTTCCCCTTTAAATATCGAAGCTGTCAAAATCACCTTTAGAGAAAGGCACAGGGCTGTCTTCCGGACACGCATCCTTAACCTTGGCAAAATTAACTTCACAATGGACTGAGACCTGTCTCAGACACTTTCTGGTTTCCAGCATTTCTTCCTTTTTTTTTTTTTTGAGACAAAGTTTCATTCTTGTTGCTCAAGCTGGAGTGTAGTGGCATGGTCTCAGCAGCTCACTGCAACCTCTGACTCCTGAGTTCAAGCGATTCTCCCGCCTCCCAAGTAGCTGGGATTACAGGTGCGTGCCACCATGCCTGGCTAATTTTAGCAGAGATGGGGTTTCACCATGTTGTCCAGGCTGGTCTTGAACTCCTGACCTCAAGTGATCCATCTGCCTCAGCCTCCCAAAGTGTTGGGATTACAGGCGTGAGCCACAGCACCCAGCCAAATTTCTTCGCATTTTTACAGTGAGCTTGCTCATGTGTGTGTTTTGTGTACCTGCCCTTTTTCATGGATCATCTGCAGGGTCAAAGTTATTCTTCTCTTGACGCATGTTTCCAGCTTTGTGGTCTGTGCTGCTTACATGCCTGCTGTGGGGTCCCTAAATTTGTTAAAACTATTCCCAGCTGCAGTCCACCCTTACCAACACGAAAAAAAGCCTTTACTAATCCCATACGCAAAAATTGAGTCTTGTTTAAGTTGCACTTGTTAGATTCTTGCTAAGATTAAGCTTATTACCTACAGTCGTTGACTGTATTTTTTTTCTCTTGTGAACCACAGTTTCTGCTTTGACTCTTTATTTCTCTTGGACCGTTTATTTTTTTCCAAAGGTAACCACTTAGCCAGATTTCCCAACTCCATTTACTCATCAGCTCCCCCACCCCCAGTGATGCCAAATGCTCCCTTCATTACGTTATTTCCTGTATGAGGATTGCAGCATTTTACTTTTATTTAAAAAAAATTTTTTGAAGATAGAATCTTGCTGTCATCCACATTGTAGTGCAGTGGTGTGACCACGGCTCACAGCAGCCTCCACCTCCTGGGCTCAAGTGATCCTCTCACCTTAGCCTCCTGAGTACCTTAGACTACAGGCGTGCACCACCATGCTGGGCTAAATTTTTTTTTGTATTTTTTGTACAGACAGAGTCTCGCCATATTGTCCAGTCTGGTCTCAAACTCCTGGGCTCAAGTGACCCACCTGCCTCAGCCTCCCAAAGTGCTGGGATTATAGAAGTGAGACCATTTTAAATTAATCTCTACAATCTTCTAACTCCTACACTTTGAGTTTTAGCCTTTGAAAAGTACATGTCCACCTTCTCCTGTCCCACCTCCACCTGATTGCTTTACTTTTCAAGAATGTTATGGGTGATTCTCAAATGTTAACCTTTTCAGACAAGCTTCAAGATCAATGGGGCAAGCTCCTCTCCTGAAGCCCCTGCCTGACCTTTCACTCTGTACATATTAAATGTGTGAACTGGGCCGGCGTGGTGGCTCATGCCTGTAATCTTGGCACTTTGGGAGGCCAGTGGATCACTTGAGGTCTGGAGTTCAAGACCAGCTTGGCCAATATGGTGAAACCCTGTCTCTACTAAAAATACAAAAAATTAGCTGGGCGTGATGGCAGGCACCTGTAGTTCCAGCTACTCAGGAGGCTGAGGCAGGAGAATCACTTGAAACCAGTAGGTGGAGGTTGCAGTGAGCTGAGATCATGCCACTGTACTCGTCTTAAAAAAAAAAAAAGTGTGAACTGGAAACATCCCCGCCTCTATGGTGCTGAAGTTTTTTAAATCCAAAATCATGGCTTTTTCTCCCTCTCCCTGGGGAGGAGTCGGGGGTGGGTGGTCCTCAGCCTTCTTCCCAGAGTCCAGTCTGCTTTATACACATATGCCTGAGGGGTGGGGGCCCCAGGTTCTAGTTTCTATTACATTCTCTTATTATATTTCCCACTTGGCCATTGTCCTTATGCAGGAAAGCTTCTGGTCTGTGTGCGACTCTGCGCCAAGCCTGCTCACTGAGCGTACCTCTTAATCCTAAAAGCCTTTCTGCTGTTCCATCTCCTGAGCAGACATAAATGTTCCTCCTGCCCGGTTACCCTATCAGCTGCTGGAGGCATCCTCATCTTTCTTGTTTTAACGGACCCGCTTCCCACACTTTTACCTTGAAGCAATAGCTAGCTATTAACACACGATGCCATTTATCCTGTTAAGGAAAGAGCCCTATTACTAAGGCCCTTGACCAAGAGTTGTTATCAGGAATGGATGTTAAATGTGAAACGTCTCCTTAGGATCGGTGAAACTCACGATCTAGGCTCTTCTCTGACCCAGTAGTACGGTTCAGTGTATGACTGGATTTACTGACACAAAGCCAGCCTCTCGCCACTGGTGTGGCCACTGTCAGTGACTATTCTTTTCCTACAGTGCTGGATTCTACTTGCTAAGATTTTTTACTTTTTAAATTAAAAAAAAAATTTTTTTTTGAGATGGAGTCTCGCTCTGTGGCCCAGGCTGGAGTGCAGTGGCATGATCTCGGCTCACTGAAACCTCCACCTCCCAAGTTCGAGTGATTCTCCTGCCTCAGCCTCCTGATAGCTGGGATTACAGGCGCGTGCCACCATATCTGGCTAATTTTTGTATTTTTAATAGAGACAGGGTTTTACCATGTTGGTCAGGCTGGTCTTGATCTCTTGGCCTCGTGATCTGCCCACCTCGGCCTCCCGAAGTGCTGGGATTGCAGGCGTGAGCCACCGCGCCTGGCCCTATTTGCTAAGATTTTATTGGGGGTCTCTGCATTTCCATTCATGACGGGAGCTGGTCTGTGCTTCCTTTCTCTGTGTCTAGCTGCAGCACAGTGGTGAAAGCCACAGGTTCTGAAACAAGCCTTCCTGGATCCAATCTCAGTCCCACCGCATGTGAGCTGCAGACCTCAGGCAAGACGCTTCACCTCCGAGTGTGTAAGGTGGAGAGGAAGATGCCCTCCTCGGGACTGTCCTGATGTTTCACTCGCTCCTGCAAAGTACTTGGCACAGTGGCTAGTGCCCTTTCCAGCTCATTCCCACACTTGGGCCACGTGGGTTCCAGGGAGTGAATGGGGTGGCTTCCTTTCTTTGTGGCATCTCTGAGCTGCAAGCTCTCTGGAGCCACGAGGGTGGCTCCTTGACACCCTCTCACTTTGCTCCATGGACCAGAGACCTCTTCAGGCTTTCTACCTTGAGTGGGCGTCACTGATTTGTACGGCCTGCAGAACAGTCATTTCATCAAGTTTTAAAATGTACTAAAAGGCCAGGCGCGGTGGCTCACACCTGTAATCCCAGCACTTTGGGAGGCTGAGGTGGGCGGATCATGAGGCCAAAAGATTGAGACCATCCCAGCCGACATGGTGAAACCCTGTCTCTACTAAAAATACAAAAATTAGCTGGGCGTGGTGGCGCACGCCTGTAGTCCCAGCTACTCAGGAGGCCGAGGCAGGAAAATTGCTTGAACCCAGGAGGTGGACATTGCAGTGAGCTGAGGTTGTGCCACTGCACTCCGGCCTGGCACCTGGTGACAGAGCGAGACTCTGTCTCAAAAAAAAAAAAGAAAAGAAAATGTACTAAAATGGAACACAGCACTCCCTTACTAAACTCCTCTGTCAGCTGCACGGACTTGCAGGGAATTCTTTTAAAAAAGAAAAAATGTAAAAAGCTAAACTAACCCTTTCTGTATCTGTGGTGTGCACTGCTTGCGCGTCCTCATACTGCACATTTACGGGCAAAGTCTGCTCATCAATTCTCAAAATCCAGCTCATTGACTCTGAGATGAGACGCCCCTATTCCATGTCACCTTTCAGTCACATGATCTTTAGTCACATCATCTGTCATGGACAGGAGCTTGTCACTGCATTCCTGGTGCTCTGCCCAGCTGCTTTTGGTTCACCCATAACGAGCACGTTGCTTGAGAAAGCAAAGCCTAATGACCGTTACAGTCCTTACAGAACTGTATGAGCATGAATTGTAAATATGATTTCAGCCCATTCATTCCATTAACACTGCCTCTTACTTCTCTGTAACTGTTTGTTTTCTTAACTTTAGGTGGAGAGGGCATAGACTCTGGAGCCACCAGCCGGCTTTATCCCTGCCTAGTGCCATCCTGGCAAACATGTGGCCTCTCTGCACCTCAGTTTCCTCACCCGTAAAATGAGATAACAAGAGTTTCTGGGGCATAATGGGGACTTGTAAATTTCTTTAATGGGATAATGAGAGTGCCTTCCAGGTGGAGAGACGGTGAAGCATGATGCACGTGTACCACCGAGCAAAGCTCAACAATGGCACAACTGTTACGATGGTTGGGGGAGCAGTGCCACACGCTGCATATATGTACAGCACTCAAGTTTTGAAATAAGGCCGGGCGCAGTGGCTCACACCTGTAATCCTAGCACTTCGGGAGGCCAAGGCATGTGGATCACCTGAGGCCAGGAGTTCAAGACCAGACTGCTCAACATGGGGAAACCCCATCTCTACTAAAAGTACAAAAAATTAGCCGGTCGAGGTGGCGTGTACCTGTAAGCACAGCTACTTGGGAGGCCAAGGCAGGAGAATCACTTGAACCCGGGAGGTGAAGATTGTAATGGGTTAAGATCACACCATTGCACTCCAGACTGTGGGTCAAGATGGCCAGGGGGAGACCTATGTTAATTCTAGCTAAATAATTAGCTTACTTGGCTTAGAGAACATTGAAGTTTATACACTGAACTAAACTATATTATCAGTGCCGTTAATTAGAAATCGAGCGGCAACAGGAGGCCTAAGGTAAAGACCATCTGAGAACGCAGTGACACCGGGAGCACCGCGGGGTGGCTGCAGAGCACGGAACACTGCTCTGGTCCCGCAAATGCCTTCTCAACGTGGAGACTGCATGAGGGCCTCATAAAGAGGACTTATGCAAAGATGTCTGCTTTTCTCCTCCTTAAGGAAAGGATTAAGCTAAAAGCTGAGTCATGCAAGAAGCTGCTTTTCATTTTGTTCCCAAGCAGAGAGTGAGGATGAAAGGTGAAATTTTCCACTCTGTGCTCACCTGACCTGTGTAAAGTGCAGATTTACCAAGCGCCAGAGGAATACATAACTGACTGTTCCCCTACCTGCCAGGAGTATTTCCACTTTCACAAATGCTGGCAAATGCTAGGATTCCAGGCTTATTTTGAGGCTTAACTCTCCCTTTGTAGAATGATGAGGTTTCACTTTGTTCCCATCCCCCAGACTCTCCCTCTCCCACGCGTGTCAGATGGGAGTCTACACCTGCTGGAGTGGGGTTTGCGAACTTCGCGCCTGTCCATGGTGGAACACCCCACGCCACCCGGCCCCGGAGATCCGGAGGAGGCTGTGATTCGGTTTCGGGCCTTCCCTCCCCACTAGGTGAACAGTCTTGGGCAGGTGTAGGAACCTCCGAAGTGCTCACGAGAAAACCCGAGGCGGTCGGTTCTCACCTTGTAGTGCGCCAGCTGGAGGGCCAGCTGCACAAAGGCGTCCGGGCTGGTGCGACATTTCTTGATGATTCCTTTACCAAAGTCTTCAAATGGGAAGGAATGGAAATCCACATCGTTTGCCAGAAGATTTGCGGTGTTCAGGGAGGTCTCTATAACCTCTTGACACTTGAGAGAAAGAAGAAAAAGGTTTTACGGAATGAGCGGAGAAAGAACTGGCATACACCCAGAAGGAGATGGAGGCTGGTTTTTCATGCAGCTACAAACTCGGTACTGGGAGATACGCCGACGTTTTCTTGACCCAGAGGCCCCAGTAAGTTAGGAGCACGGCTCCCTGACCTCCGAGGAGCAGCGGGAGCGTTATAGTAGGTAGATGGCCTGACAAGAGCAGGGCAGGAGAGGGCTTCCTCCGACACACACTGGGATGTCAGGGACCATCGGTGACGGTCAGGTGGTTGTTAACTGTCTCTCTAAAATAATTTGCTGGTGCCAGGGAATGGCAGTCTCCCAACAGACAGAAACATCTGGAGCTGGCCGGCCGTGGGTGGCGGACGCCTGTAATCCCAGCTACTCGGGAGGCTGAGGCAGGAGAATCACTTGAACCCGGGAGGCGGAGGTTGGAGTGACCTGAGATCGCGCCACTGCACTCCAGCCTGGGTGACAGAGGAAGACTCTAACTCAAAAAAAAAAAAAAAAAAGAAAAAAAGAAAAAAGAAAAAGAAACACCTGGAGCTGGTGACCAGCAGCTTCCCGATTAAAAAAACCTCAGGCATTGGGCGACTGGGCTCAAGCATGCGCATTGAAAAGCAAATGGCGGCGTCTAACTGGCATAGGACCTTCCTCTAGGAATGCTAAAAGAGCACCTCAAGTGAGCATGCGCACAACTCCTGTAACCACATCGCGCATGCTCCCCCCGCAAGCGCGGGCAGCCGGTGTGCACGCCGACAGCCCACCCCAAGAGAGGAATCGGGAGACGTAACACAAGACCCTGGAAGCATGCCAGTGTATAAAACCTCAAGTCAAAAGGTCAGACTGTGCTCCTGATCTCTCAACTTGGCCACTTGGCCCTCTTCCAAATGTACTTTCCTTTTCTCATTCCTGCTCTCAAGTTTTTTAATAAACTTTCTCTCCAGATCTGAAACTTGCTTTGGTCTCTCCTGCCTTCTGCCCCTCAGTCAAATTCGTTCTGAGAAGGCCAGAATTGAGGGTGCTGGAGACTGGCATGGATACGTTCCACTGCTAACAGGAACACAGGTAGGGATGGGGGCACCCTGGCTTCCAGTGAGACCCCAAAGGGTGTTTCAAATAGTCACACATCATCTCATTAAGCCCACTGTCATCACACAGTGGCAATCGAGAAACACATTTTTTACTTTTTACTTTTTATTTATTTGAGACAGAGTCTAGCTCTGTTGCCCAGGCTGGAATGCAGTGGTGCCATCTCTGCTCACTGCAACCTCCGCCTCCCAGGTTCAAGTGATTCTCCTGCCTCAGCCTCCCAAGTAGTTGAGACTACAGGTGCCCACCACTACCCCGGCTAACTCTTGTATTTTTAGTAGAGATGGGATTTCACCGTGTTGTCCAGGCTGATCTTGAACTCCTGACCTCAGGTGATCCACCCGCCTTGGCTTCTCAAAGTGCTAGGATTACAGGCGTGAGTCACTGCGCCCAGCCAAGAAACACATTTTTAAAAACAAATCTTTGAATGTATTTTGTATATGAGAAGGAAAAAAGAAAAAAAATCTTAAAAAATAAATGGACAACCATACAATGAAATTTTATTCAGCACTAGGAATAAATGAGCCATAAAACTATGAAAAAACTTGGAAGAAATGTAAATGGTTATTACTAAGTGAAAGAAACCAATTTGAAAAGGCTACACGGATGATTCCAATGAGAGCAGCAACACTTTATCCATGTGGATGCATTGTAAGACCTGCGGTGGACATCTCAAAGCTCAGATAGCGCGGAACACTACAGAGATGGCGTTTCCTCCAGCTCATAACCAAGACAGCCACTAAGTGGGTAGCATCTACAGCATGAACACACTGGACAAAGGGATGACGCCATCCTGGGTGGGACCGCACGGGGCAGCACGAGGTTTCATCACACCACTCAGAATAGCATGCAACTTAAAACTCGTGAATTGTTTACTTCTGGAATTTTCTGTTTAATATTTTTGGACCTTGGAATTGAAATCTCAGAAGGTGGCACCTCAGCTAATGGGGGGAACTACTGTATCTGACATTCTGGAAAAGGTAAAACTATGGGGACAGTGACTATGATTCACGGTTGCCGGGGGCTAGCAGGAAGGAAGAATACATAGGTGAAGCACAGAAGATTTTTGCAGTGAAACGATTCTGTATGACACTGTAATGGCAGACACAGGGCATTGTCCATGTGTCCAAACCCAGACAATGTACAAAACCGAGGGTAAATCCATCGTGGACTTTGGGTGATAATGACGTGTTGGTGCAGGTGTGTCAGCTGTAACAAATGCATCACTCTGCTGGGGATGTGGATAGTTGGGAAGGCTGTGTATGTGTGGGGAGAGGGGTGTATGGGAACTCAGTTTTGCTGTGAACCCAAAACTGCTCTAAAAAATAAAGTCTGTTAAAAGAAATTTTAAAAAAATAAACGGTGGCCGGGGGCGGTGGCTCACGCCTGTAATCCAAGCACTTTGGAGGCCAAGGCAGGCAGATCACCTGAGGTCAGGAGTTTAAGACCAGCCTGACCAACATGGTGAAACTTGGTCTTGAAAAAAGAAAGAAATAAAAATAAATAAAGAAAATAAAAAATAAACGGTAAGTGACTTGGTCAGCTACCAGGTCCCTAATCCTAAGTGCTCTGTGAAGGTTACGGCTCTCTGCAGAACCCACACCGGCCCTGGGGCCACAGGGCAAGCAGAAGCAATGGGCTAAGGCCACAGCACTAGACACAGTACCTCACTATGTGGAAAATTATTTCTGGCTGGGTGCAGTGGTTCACGCCTGTAGTCCTAGCACTGTGTGAGGCCAGATGGGTGGCTTGCTTGAGCTCAGGAGTTTGAGACCAGCCTGGCAACGGAGCAAAACCCCGTCTCTACCAAAAACATAAAAATTAGCTGGGCGTGGTGGCACGCACCTGTGGTCCCAGTACTTGGGAGGCTGAGGTGGGAGGATTGCTGGACCCGGGCAAGTTGAGGCTGCAGTGAGCTGTGGACTGCACCACTGCACTCCTGCCTGAATGACAGAGCAAGACACTGTTTCAAATAAACAAATAAAACTTTTAAAAAAGAAAATGGTATTTTGGACTCCAGGAATTTCTCCTTGGATTAACTGAAGTAGGATTTGGTATTTGCAACCCTAAAATTCCTTCCCAAAGGGCTCCTGTGAGTGGGCTGCCTCTGAGAGTGTTTAAGAGGTACCAAAATGAATTAAACTTTGCGAATTATAAATCAGCAATTTAGAGGCATTCAGCTCTAACCTATGTGATTTCGGCTTTCATTTTTGATTGTGAGCATTTTATAGATGTCTGGTTAAGTTTGAGCTGGAAATACCATGGACAATCTTAGCCAAAAGCTTCAAACAGAAGAAGAAATATTTACCGAGGTTTCCGAGGCAACAGGAGCCGTGACAGCCCCACAGACCTCACGAAACTCCCTGAGCAAACAACTTTCAGCCTCAGTGGTCTTCAACTGAGCTCATGATCGGGCAGGAACTACAGTTGGAAAATTCATTTGTGAGAGTTCAAATATGTTTCCCATCCCAGGTAAGTAACAATGGTTGGATAATCTGGACTTACTTCCCCCGGGATGTCCCATTGCAGCCTGGTGGGGTACGGAATGTTCGGATTGGTGTCGCCTTTGCAGTGCCCATCCTCTGCATAGCCCATCTGGAGGCTGTCAGTGGACAGGACGTACTGTCAAAAAGAAAACAAAATTATTAAAACTGATGGTGGTACATAAAACACATTCAATCTCCAACATGGACAGAGCCTGCTTCTTTGCAGCCATGTTACAAAGATCGAACCACAGCTGCTAACGCTTCCTGTATGCTCAGCACTGGGTGGAGCTGATCTCCACGTCAGATGGGAAACTCTCTGAGCATGTGACAGAGAGAGGACAGGAGAGGGCTAGTGGCTTGCTCAAGTTCATCATGCTTTTTTCACCGGCAGGTAAACCTAAGCCAGTTTATTTACTGGGCACCTACTGGGGGTGGGAACCACTGTAGCAGCAGCGCCATCCAAGCACTGGTGACAGAGCAGACAAGAAGTGTGTTTTGTTCACAAAACAGACAAGAATTCTTGCCCTTCCTTAAAAAGTGAAATATACCTATATGACCCATTAATTTCGCTCCTAGGTATATACTCAATGAAATGAAATGAAAAGAGATATTCACACAAAAACTTGTACAGAATGTTCATAGCGGCATTATTCGTAATAGCCAAAGAGTACAAACAACCCAAATACCCATCAACTGATGAAGAGGTAAACCAAGTGTGGTCGATCCATACACTGGGATAGTATCCAGCCCTAAAAAAGAATGAAGCCCAGATACGTGTTACAATATGATGAACCTTGAAAACATGCTGGGTGAAAAGAAGCAGGTGGGCGCGGTGCCTCACTTTTGTAATCCCAGCACTTTGGGAGGCCAAGGTGGAAGGATCGCTGGTGGCCGGGAGTTGCAGACCAGCTGGGCAACACAGTGAGATCTCATCTCTATAAAAAGTTTAAAAAATTAGCCAGAGTGTGGTGGCACATGGCTGTAGTCCCAGTTACTGAGGAGGCTGAGGTGGGAGGATCACTTGAGCCCAGGAGTTCAAGGTTACAGTGAGCCATGACTATGCCACTGCACTCCAGCCTGGACAACAGAGCAAGACCCTGTCTCTAAAAAAGAAAGAAAAGAAAGCAAAAGAAAAGAAAAAATAAGCCAGACACAGAAGATCACATACTGTATGATTCCATCTATATAAGATGTCCGAAATAGGCAAATACAGACAGACAGAAAGTAAATTAGTGCTTATCAGGAACATGGGGGAGAATGGAATGAGGGGTTTATTTTAGAGGTGATAAAAATATTACAGAATTAGGATGGGTGCATGGCTCATGCCTGTAATCCTAACACTTTGGGAGGCCAAGGTGGGTGGATCACTTTAGGTCAGAAGTTCAAGACCAACCTGGCCAATAAGGGGAAACCCCGCCTCTACCAAAAATGGAAAAATTGGCTGGGTGCGGTGACCATGCCTGTAATCCTGGCTACTCGGGAGGCTGAGCAGTGGCGACTGCTGCACAACCACCCTGTGAATATACTAAAAACCACTGAATTGTACACTTCTAAAGGGCAGATTTTAAAGTATGTGACTTATATCTCAACTAAAAAAATTAAATTTTTTTAAAAAAGGAATCCCTGTGCTCAGGAAGCTTACATTCTAGTGAAGGAGGTAAAAACAACACAGGGTTGGGGATAACTGTCAGCTGGTGAGGGGGTGGGGCAGGTGGAGGGCACCACTAATACGTGGGGGTCACGATCCAGGCCGACCTGAGCCAGTGAAGGAACAGCCTTGATTAAGTGCTAGCTGCTCTGAGTTACAGCTCCAGAAGAGCCTGACACAGAAACATCAGAAATAAATCAAGAGCAAGGCTGGGTGCGGTGGCTCACGTTTGTAATCTCAGCACTGTGGGAGGCTGAGGCAGGCAGATTGTTTGAGCCCATGAGTTCAAGACCAGCCTGGGTAACATGGCAAAACCCCGTCTTTACAAAAAAATACAAAAATTAGCCAGGTGTGGTGGCACACACCTGTGGTCCCAGCTGCTAGGGAGGCTGAGGTGGGAGAATTGCTTGAACCCAGGAGTTTGAGGCAATGAAGACAAGGATGCCTTTAATTTAGTGATTTAACTTCACGTGTATTACTAGTATGAGTGAAAAATTCATACTCTACAATCACAGAAATATTACAAAACTAAACTCAGTGTGGGGTTTGGATTTCTTTTTTGTTTTTAATTTTTGAGACAGAGTCTCGCTCTGTTGCCCAGGCTGGAGTACAGTGGCATGATCTCGGCTCACTGCAACCTCTGTCTCCGGGTTCAAGTGATTCTCCTGCCTCAGCCTCCCAAGTAGCTGGGACTACAGGTGCACGCCACCACACCTGGCTAATTTTTGTATTTTTAGTAGAGACAAGTTTTCACCATGTTGGCCAGGCTGGACTCGAACTCCTGACCTCTCAGGTGATCCGCCTGCCTCGGCCTCCCAAAGTGATGGGATTATAAGTGTGAGCCACCGCACCCGGCCAGGTTTGGATTTTCTTTACTTTTTTTTTTTTGAGACGGAGTTTCGCTCTTGTTACCCAGGCTGGAATGCAATGGCGCAATCTCGGCTCACCACAACCTCCGCCTCCTGGGTTCAGGCAATTCTCCTGCCTCAGCCTCCTGAGTAGCCGGGATTACAGGCACGCGCCACCATGCCCAGCTAATTTTTTGTATTTTTAGTAGAGACGGGGTTTCACCATGTTGACCAGGATGGTCTCGATCTCTTGACCTCGTGATCCACCCGCCTCGGCCTCCCAAAGTGCTGGGATTACAGGCGTGAGCCACCGCGCCCGGCCCCAGGTTTGGATTTTCAAAAGCAACTTCCACGTTCCAGTGAAAAGTGCGAAAACTCACCTCCCAAAGGTGCCCGACGATTGGCGCGTCTGCCCAGGAGTGCTCTGCGTTCATGCCCATCTTCCCGTTTTTGAAGACAACAAACGTGATCGACTTGTCAAACCACCTGCATAACACACACATGTATGGAACTTAAGTGTTGGAAGAGGGAAAAATGAGCAGATGTTATTCCTCTCTGCTTCATCCTGGGTGGACGAATTTACTTTGCACCTGCCCCTCTAACAGCGACTGGATGCTCAATCTCTGTAGAGTGATGATGCAAGCACAAATGGGACACTGAATTACTAACTTCTTCCCTGTCCCAGACACAAAAATGAGCGCTTTATGTCCTGGAGACCTGAAGACAGGACCACTTATCATCACAAGGCAACTGAGGAGAGGTCAGAGGCTCTTCCCGTGAGCTCGTGACCCCTTCATCAGCCAGTCCTTGTCCCCACCCTGCAGGGAGGCTGGCCAACACTTTACAGAGAAGGAAAAGAGGACTGGAGGTAGCCCCGGGCGGACACCCCGTGCCCAGCCCTGTCTGCCACTCTCCCCTGCCTGAGTCCAGGGACCTGGCAGCCCTGCAGCTCACAAGCATCTCCAAACAAAGGTGGTCATGCGCTGAGAAGGGAAGAATCTCAAATGTGCAGCTCAGGCTGTGTATGTACGACAGGTTTGGCAGAGGGAAGAAAACTGAAGGTTGGCGGGGCGCAGTGGCTCACACCTGTAACCCCAGCACTTTGGGAGGCTGAGGCGGGCGGATCACTTGAGATCAGTTCATAACCAGCCTGGGTAACATGGTGAAACCCTGTCTCTATGAATAATATAAAAATTAGCCAGGTGTGGTGGCATGTGCCTGTAATCCCAGCTACTCGGGAGGCTGAGGCAGGAGAATCCCTTTAACCTGGGAGGCAAAGGTTGCAGTGAGCCGAGATCACACCACTGTACTCCAGCCTGGGCGGCAGAGAGAGACTCCGTCTCAGAAAAAAAAAAAGAAAACTGAAGGCTGTATTTTTATGCCACCTTCTTCCTTAGCAGTATAGATGCTCGGGGGTGAGTATCAGCCACACAGGGTATTTATTTCAAGCTCGTGGGCAAACTCCCGTGTCTCCAAAGGTATGGACGGTACCTGTCATAACACCGGCCGTGCAGTAGAGACTTGGCGTAGCTGTCCATTGACGTATCTGGGTCTTCCCTTCTGTATCCTTGTTCAGTTTCATCTAATGTCACGAAGAATGCTGCTTTCTCCACGGCATCAAGAGACTGCTTATTTTTCCCACGCCCAAAATAGGCCTGGCGACACCTGGCCCAGGGAACTCTGTGGTGAAGATGAAATACAATTAAAGCAGCCGGACCTGCAGCGACGGGGCGGCATCTCCTGCCACGTGATGTTTGCAATGACACAATCAAACCTTTGCGGTTTTTCAGAATTTGTCGAAGAAAAACTCCAAGTTGATGATTTTCCCCATCTGAGACTTTGCTGGAAGGAATCTCACCTTCTCCTGGTCTCCAGACCAGAGCACAGGTAATTTTTGTTCAATAAATGCAAACTGAATGGATGACCAGAATGAGGCTGGGCCTGTGGGCAAAGCCGCCAGGAAGCAGCAGGCCCAGAGCACAGTGCTCCATGCTCCCCGACACACCCTCGCTGCCCTCCACAGGAACCACTCTAGGTAAGTTCCCGCAGCCAGGTCACAGTAAACGAGTAACAGTGCGTCGCTCATGCCAGGCTCTGCCTCCAAACCTTTTCTGTGTGCCAATTCACCGATCTTCTCAGGGCTACTGCACCCAGTTTTCAGATGACAAAACTGCAGCACAGAAAGATTAGGTCACAGCTATTTTGGGGCAGAGCTGGAAGCCAGGCCATCAGCCCCCAAGGGCATACCATGAATGACCATGTGACCCCTCCACAAGGAGGCCCTGTGGCTGCTTATTTGGAATACACAGAACGGATGTGACGCCCACTGCCTTCTTAAAAGACGCACCGGCTGGGCTTCCTCTAACGCTCCTGGGTCCCTCTCACTCCAGCTCCTCCACGGCCCTCTGCCCCTCCTCACCCTTCCAGATCACGGCCATCTGGCTCTCTTCCCACCTTTTTCTCTCTGCAAGTGCTTGGCAATGGTGGCCCGCAGGGCCAATAAACCTAGACACATGCCAGGCCCCAGTGCATACCCCACCCAGGGGACAAAGGTGACGGTGATGGTGGCCAGCATGTACGGAGCCTTCTGCATGAAAGACTCTCATGGGTAAGATGCTGGTGTGACCCTATCCAGAGGGGGCATCAGGACTGAGGCACCTGCAGACCCACAGGGAGCCCGGGCCCCACAGCAGCTGCTCAGGCTCCCCACGCCTCCTCCGCTGGGGATTCCGGGCTCTCAGAAGAGCCCATCGCGTGAGCACATCTTCACTAGAGATGCGTCCCTTATGGCTGCTCTTTCCAGCCTTGTCAATGCCATGGCGGACACAGAACAACGCCGGCTTTCCTGCACACATCCTCTCTCATCCTGCTCCTGCTTCCAGCCCTGGCCCTTTTTCAGGCCCTCGCTACTTGGGCCACCGAAAAGCATCCCTGTGTCCAGGGCCCCTCCTTCCTGCCCAACCAGAAGAATCTCCCGCATTAACCTACTTGTGCGCCCCCTACCCCACCCTACCCTGCACCGCCTGAAGCAGACCCGGTCACAGAATCAAGCTCAAATACGGTTGGGTGCCCGGGACCCTCCCCAGCCTGGCATGGTGGTCCAGCCACCCAGCCCGCTCCACAGCTCCTGCCTGCTTTGCTGCCCCAGGGCACGTGGCTCCACCCGCTGGACACCCATCATCCTCCTCACCTGCTCGCACACTCTTCGAGACACAGCCCACCTGCGGCCCCTCCACACAGCACAGAGCCTCTCCTGATCTTTGCAGAAGGGGCCCCGCCACCTGCCCCTCCCACCACCTGCCCCTCCCGCCACCTGCCCCTCCCACCACCTGCCCCTCCCACCACCTGCCCCTCCCGCCTCACTCCCAGCGCTAGCGTAGCAGTTGTCACATGGCTGGAACCCAGCAGCTCTAAGCTGGGGATAACAGTGTCCTCCAGGCGCTGGGCAATGTCTGCGACACTTCTGGTTGTCACACAGGTTGTTGCTGACATCCGGCGGGCAGAGGCCGGGGCTTCTCAGCATCCGCCACTGTACAAGGCAGTGCTCCCCACAAAGAACTACCCAGCCCTGCGTGTGCACAGCACCAACCAAGGTGAGAAACCCTGCTACACAATACACACCGCCTCCTCCAGAAAACAAAGCTTGGACTGATTCTCTTTTTTATTTTTTGAGACAGGGTCTCACTCTGTCATGCAGGCTGGGGTGCAATGGCTTGATCATGGCTTATTGCAGCCTTGACCTCCTGGGCTTGAGCAATCCTCCTGCCTCAGCCTCCCAAGTAGCTGGAACTACAGGCATGCACCACCATGCCTGGTTATTTTTTATTTTATTGGTAGAGATGGGGTCTCCCTCTGTTTCCCAGGCTGGTCTCAAACTCCTAGGCTCAAGTGACCCCCCCATCTTAGTCTCCTAAAGCATTGGAATTATAGGTGTGAGCCACTATACCTGGCCTGATTCTTTTTCACTGAGGCAAGGAAATGTAACCATAACACTGGAGCCTTGGTTTCAATTTGTTCTGTTTCCTAAATTAATAAATATGCCCACAGTCCCGTAAGAAAGCCTAACCCTGGCTGAGCATGGTGGCTCACGCCTGTAACCCCAGCACTTTGGGAGGCCAAGGTGGGTGGATCACTTGAGGTCAGGAGTTCAAGACCAGCCTGTACAACATGGTGAAACCCTGTCTCTGCTAAAAATACAAAAGTTAGCTGGGCGTGGTGGCCCATGCTGTAATCCCAGCTACTTGGGAAGCTGGGGCAGGAGAATCACTTGAACCTGGGAGGCGGAGGTTGCAGTGAGCCAAGATGGCACCAGTGCACTCCAGCCTGGGCGACAGAGTGAGACTCCATCTCAAAAAAAGAAAAAGAAAGCCTAATCCTAATCCTCACGTCTCCCCATCCTAGACTCCAGTGTCTCCACACAGATCTGCCCAGCACACACAGGGGTGACCATGTCCCCACTGCTCTTGAGATCCGCTGGGCAGGGATTGGGACCCAAGACCCCAGAGCAAAACAGAGCCGAGGTGGGGAGCCCCGTGCCAGTGTTCCCACAGGCCCCGATGGGGATGGGCCCTGGTGAGGAGGAGCGCCTCCACCACCCCTCACCACAGGACAAGGGACCCTGGGCCGCGCACCTGTCTCCTGCGGTGAGGGCCGCCAGCCTGGCCTCCCCGGGCTGAGGCTCCGAGGTGTCGTCCAAGATCCTCTGCATCTGCTGCTCCATCTCCCGGGGCTTCAGCAACCGCCCATCGTGGTAGAGCCAGACCTTGAAGTAGCGCCCTCGATGGTACACGACAATGTGCTTGCTGTCTCTCATGTGCTGGATGGTGTCTGAGCCCACCACGGGTCGGAGACATAACATCAACAGTCACGAGTTCGGCGCGGGCTGAGACCACCGTACCCTGACCGTTTAAAGGGCACGGGGTCCCTACTCTGCCTCCCTCCAGGCAGCCTCAGGAGCCTATTCCTCAGGACATTTTAAATGATGAAGGACAGCACGGAGTCAACGCTCTGGATCAGACAGGCCTGACTTCTTTGCTCAGCTTGGTCACTCATTAGATTACGACCTCAAACAAATTACCCGAGACCGGGCGCGGTGGCTCACGCCTGTAATCCCAGCACTTTGGGAGGCCCAGGTGGGTGGATCATTTGAGGTCAGGAATTCGAGACCAGCCTGGCCAACATGATGAAACTTCGCCTCTACTAAAAATACAAAATTCAACTGGGTGTGGTTGTGGGTGCCTGTAGTCCCAGCTACTCGGGTGGAACACAAATCCGCCTTCCTGAGCCTGCGCCCAGTGTGCTCCACCACAAACCCTGCCTGTGAGCAAATGCCCCTGAGGAATCAGATGAAGAAACAGGTATTTAAGCAGACCCAGAAAGAAAACCTCTCAGCTGGGCGTGACTCACGCCTGTAATCCCAGTACTTCTGGAGGCCAAAGCAGGCGGATCACTTGAGTCCAGGAGTTTGAGAGCAGCCTGGGCAACATGGTAAAACCTCATCGCTATAAAAAATGCAGAAATTATCCGGGTATTATCGCATGTACCTGTGGGTCGCAGCTACTGGGGAGGCTAAGATGGGAGGATCCCTTGAGCTCAGGAGGTGGAGGCTGAAGTGAGCCGTGATCATGTCACTGCACTCCAGCCTGGGTGGCAGAGAGATACCTCATCTCAAACAACAACAAAAAAAAAGGTGAAACACTCTGTAAGACAGTCGACGGTCTTCAGCTAAAGAGAAATTAAGATCTGGAAATAACAGTCCAGGCCTAATAAAGACGAAGGAAATTCAGCAGAAGGAATCTGCTGTTATAGCCTATAATCTCAGGAAAGCAGCAAAAAACAGTGGGCCGCTCTGACACTTCCTTTGACAGCTCCTAATTCTGAGCACAGGGATGGAAAGTGCCCAGTCCCTAGGGAGCCCGGCAAGCCTCACTCACCTGTCTCCTCTCCTGGGATCCGGGAAGTATTAAACATCCGCTCCCACTGAGCCGAGCAGAGTGGAATCGTGGATCCCAAAAGACGAATCTGTAATAGAAACATATTTCAAGCCAACAACGAACATCCCCCAGAACAACAGCAGCAAGACCACAGAAGGAAATGCTGAATGCGTTTTCCGCACAAATTGCTTGGTTTGACTTCATCTTTCCCAGTGGCTCCCTGGAATGGTTTGTTGGGGGGCTTGTTAAACTACATGCCAGGGTGCAACTTCCTGTATGGTTAAATACTAAATAACACAGTCTAATCGATTATTTATTTTATTTTATTTTTTGAGACGGAGTCTCACTCTGATGCCCAGCCTGGAGTGCAGTGGTGCGATCTTGGCTCACTGCAACCTCTGCCTCCTGGGTTCAAGTGATTCTCCTGCCTCAGCCTCCTGAGTAGCTGGGAATACAGATGCATGCCACCACGCCCGGCTAATTTTTTATATTTTTAGTAGAGATGGAGTTCCACCATGTTAGACAGGATGGTCTCGATCTCCTGACCTTGTGATCTGCCTGCCTCAGCCTCCCAAAGTGCTGGGATTACAGGCGTGAGCCACCATGCCCAGCCTAATCGATTATTTATAACTGACACTTCAAACCAAAGAACTATTTAAGGAAGAAATGTTTTGTTTCTCACAAGCAACTCACCAGCCAGTATTATTAGTTCAAAAACAACAAGGGCTTCTTTGAAGGGCAGATTACAGAACTAAAGTACCACAGATATATATTCATTTAGGAGACACAAAGAGAATTACATCTCAAAATAATTAGGCTGGGTGAAAGAAACTAGAATTTAGAAAAAAGAGTGTATACCGTAAAATTCCACTTACACAAAGCTCTGGAAATTGCAAACTAATCTAGAGTGACAGATAGTAGACCGGGGGTCCAGGACCAGGTGGGAGAGAGAAATGACAAAGGGCAGAGGGGGATTTGGGGGTGACCGATGTATTTGCTGTCCTGGCTGCGGTGATGATGGTTTCTCAGGTGCATCAGTATATACACATCAGAAGTTATCAAACTGTACACTTTATTTTTTAACTTTTTTTTTGAGATGGAGTTTTGCTCTTATCACCCAGGCTGGGGTGCAATGGCATGATCTTGGCTCACTGCAATCTCTGCCTGCTGGGTTCAAGTGATTCTTCTGCCTCAGCCTCCCAAGTAGCTGGGATTACAGACACGTGCCACCATGCCCGGCTAATTTTTGTATTTTAATAGAGATGGGGTTTCACCATGTTGGCCAGGCTGTACTTGAACTCCTAACCTCAGATGATCTGCCTGCTTCAGGCTCCCAAAGTGCTGGGATTACAGGCATGAACCACTGTGCTCGGCCACAAACAGTATACTTTCAACATGTACAATATGTCAATTATACTTCTGTAAAGCTGTTTTACAAGACTTTTTTAAAGCAATGTGTTTGCCTACTGGTTTGATTTCCTCCCGGTCCAGTTTGCGCCTGTACAGCAGGATGGCGTGGATGGCGTTGCCTGCTCTTGCTGCCTGAATGTGAGTTGGAAGAATATACAGCAGATCCTGAAAAGCGAAAAAGGTGTCATGGAGAGAATCTGCATAGGGAATAAGCAAAGTTAAATATATCACAGCACACCGTGCACACTGCCAGAATATTTCTAGAGATGTATCCAGTTGCATCCGCAATGCTATAAAATACGTGGTCATTTGATTATCTACACTTTGTCTTCTAAACTTTGTTAATGTGTTAGGAGAACATATGTCTTCCCAAATTCTTGTGCTATTAAAGATAATTATTTGCACCAAATATCCTCACGTAACACAGAAAGCTAAGCAAAAATTAGTCGGGGAGCAAGGAGACAGTGAAGAGGTTTTCTGAATGAGACAGACGAAAGGTTGAAATAATTGTTTACATAGAGCCGGGCCTACAACTTTCGAAATTCTCAGACCCTGCTCCAAATGTCCACATTTTCCACAATTGGAGGAAAGGCCAAGGAAGACAGGCCTGACCTATATCTTGGAAGAGTCTATGTGCACACCGAGTCTCCAGTGATGTAGAAAGTGCCTGTTTGTGGGAAACGAACACAGGCCTCCCAGTGGGAAGGGTGTCAGATAAACAGCTCACTCGCAAACAGAGCAGGAAAAGAAGTTCTATGGACTAGAATGATGGTTTTTCTTTCAGTTTGAGATATTTCAGATGGGAAAAAAAAAGTTAAGTGAAAAAGAAATTTTGAAAAGAAGAAAAACAGAAAAAGCAAATGATAGGCCGGGTGTGGTGGCTCACCACACCAGTAATCCCAGCACTTTGGGAGGCCAAGGCGCAGGGATCACCTGAGGTCGGGAGTTCGAGACCAGCCTGACCAATATGGCAAAACCCCGTCTCTACTAAAAACTACAAAAATTAGGCAGGCATGGTGGCAATCGCCTGTAGTCCTAGGTACTCGGGGGCTGAGGCAGGGGAATTGCTGGAACGGGAGGCTGCAGTGAGTGGAATCGTGCTACTGCACTCTAGACTTGGCAACAGAGCCAGACTCCATCTCAAAAAAGAGAAAAAAAAAAAGAAAAAAGTAAATGATGAAGAAAAAATAAATGAGGGGAAAAAATAGAAAGAAGTGTTCAAGTCCTTCATAAGAAGGAAGTGTAGGAATAGAAGGAAAAGGAAAGAGAATTCTATTTGCCACTTAATAAACCAGTGATTGAGATCCCAAAGTGAGGGGTCTTCTAACCATCCATGCTTTGAAAGACAAAGCCCAGGAAACAGGAAACTACCCTGGATGCACACCCCTCTGGCGTCTCAGGAAACAGAAGGGTGCAGCACAGCGCGTCGGTGGCAGGGTCTTCGCTGATCCACTGTCCCTGAGCCCTGGGGTTCTGCAGGGATTTTAAGGCCACTGTGACACTAAGTTCCAGTGTTAAGTCATAAAAACAGCAGGACAGGCTGGGCACAGCAGCTCACACCTGTAATCCCAGCACACAGGGAGGCTGAGGCAGGTGGATCACGTTAGGTCAGGAGTTTGAGACCAGCCTGGCCAACATGGTGAAACCTCACCTCTATTAAAAATACAAACATCAGCCAGGCGTGGTGGTAGGTGCCTGTAATCCCAGCTACTTGGGAGGCTGAGGCAGGAAAATCACTTGAACCCAGGAGGCGGAGGCTGCCGTGAGCCATGATGGTACCATTGCACTCCAGTCTTGGTGACAAGAGAAATGCTCTGTCTCAAAAACAAAACACAATAAAAACAAAAAAACAGCGGGACAGGTACAGCACAGTGAGGAATTACTGCTTGCCACAAACCCCCCTGCAGAAGCAGAGCACCGTGGGCTGCTGGACTGCTACTGAAGGGCACTCACAGGCTTCTCCAGCCTGGAAGCAGGACAGGGAGGAGCAGGAGCCAATCCCCGGAGCTTTCCAAGGCCGCCCACGGGCCCGTGAAGATGCCACCTCTGTGGACAGACCCGCCACCCCACCGCCCCCGCCAGACAGCCGGCCGGGCTGGGGGACTCACCATGGCGTAGTAGTTGCTGTTCACCATGAGCGGCCCTCGTCCCCGGAGGTAGATGTACTCCTCCCACCAGTCGCTCACCTAGTGGGCACAAGCACCAGACAAACCTGCAGGCTCAGTGGGCTGGGCAGGCTCCCCAGCATCTGCCCAGAGCCTTGGGGAAGGGCAGGCAGTGCTTCTGACATTTCCGCGCCTAACGGGGCCCATTCCAGAACAGGGAATGCAGTCCTAACTAGATGGAATGCGACACCATGGGAAACGCAGTGTTCCTTTTAAGTTGAGACAGGCAGAAAGGAGGTAGTCACCTTCAGTTTGTAGATGGTCAAAAGGGAAAAAAAAAAGCCAAAGTGGGGGGATTGCTTGAGGCCAGGAGTTTGAGACCAGGCTAGGCAGTATAGCAAGGCTCTAGCTCTACATTAAAAATAATAAAATTAAAATTAAAAAATTTTTAAAAGACTAAATGGAAAGTAAATCATAAATGCTTGACTGCTAACAAGTTTTAAAAACCAATACTATGGGTCGGGCATGGTGGCTCACAGCTGTAATCTCAGTACTTTGGGAGGCTGAGACAGGAGGATCACTTGATGCCAGGAGTTTGAAGCCAGCCTTGGCAACACAGCAAGGCTCCACCTCTACAAAACAAGAAATCAGCCAGGTGTGGTGGCTCACACCCATAGTCTCAGCTGCTTGGGAGGATGAGGCAGGAGGGTCACTTGAGCCCAGGAGTTCGAGGCAAGAGTGAGCTATGATCATGCCACTGCATTCCAGCCTGGGCAACAGAGCAAGACCCTTTCTCAAATAAAAGAAAACAGAGACAAAGGCCAGGTGCAGTGGCTCACGCCTGTAATCCCAGCACTTTGGGAGACTGAGGCAGGTTGATCACTTGAGCTCAGGAGTTCCAGACCTGCCTGGCCAAAATGATGAAACCCCGTCTCTACTAAAAATACAAAAATTAGCTGGGCATGATGGCAGGTGCCTGTAATCCCAGCTACTCAGGAGGCTGAGACAGAATTGCTTGAACTCGGGAGGCGGAGATTGCAGTGAGCTGAGATCGCGCTGCTGCACTTCAGCCTGGGTGACAGAGCGAGACTCCCTCTCAAAAACAAAACAAAACAAAACAAAATGTTATGCGACATTGCTCCACAGACTGCTGCTCGTCTTCCCGCTTCCCAGGTCTCCCTGAAGAAGCCACCGTCTCAGTCCACGGCACTAACCTGGCATTCCGCAGGTGTTGTCTCTATTCCCTGGCACCTGCGTCCTGAGGCCACCCAAAGCCGGTCCCCCCAACCACCTCACAGCTGCTGTCTCTTCCTAGCCTGCTGGACCCAGGGATCGCTTCCTTTCCAGCTTTGTGCTGAAACACATGCACCTACAGAACAGTGCCCATGCAAGGGTGTCGTCTGCAGCAGAGAGCTGCTATTTACAAATCCAGCATACCATGCAACCAGCACAGAAGGAAAACAGAACATGCCCAGCCCCCCTAGAGACCCCTCCAGGCCCTGCCCATCCACCCATGATGCGACTTCTAGCACCACCTACTGGTTCTGTCAGGGTCACTTTGGACACCTTCTCTCCCGTGTTAGCTGTTCCTCAAAGCTAGACTCCCTCCCTTGCTTCATCTGCCAGAGGCCTGCTCTCGCCCTCCCAGCACGTGGAAGCCCACCTGTCTCCTGGTACACAGGGCAACCACTAAGATGCTTCATTGGAGGGGATGCTCCTGGGACCACTGAGCCACACTCAATCCCAGCGAGGGGCGATCAGCACTGCCCTATCCCACACCATCCCTGCATCCACCAGCAAGCTCGGGAAGGATGCCCTTGGAATCAAGAGAAACCAAAGAGAAGGATGGGAGCACGTCTCTGGGGCAGGCCAGCACCGCTGCAGGAGACACAGCTCACAGGAGGACTCCTGGGGAAGAGGGAGAGGGCTCCCACGTGCAAAACACAGCATCGTGCCGGTGCACCTGCACTCACGGTAAACCATCCCTGTAGGCTGGGCGCGGTGGCTCATGCCTGTAATCCCAGCACTTTGGGAGGCCAGGTGGGAGGATCATGTGAGCCCAGGAGTTTGACCAGTCTGGGCAACATAGTGACACCCTGTCTCTACAAAAAAAATCCCAAAACCAAGAAACTGTCACTGTCACTATACATCAGTCCTAACACACACACACCCCACTCTGCACGCAGGTAAAACCACCGCTGGAACTTCCTAAGGTGCGATTCTGGCTAATCAAAACTGTTATCCCTGCCCCTCAAAATTAGCATCTTCATACAGAAAAATTTCATGGAGAAAAACTGTGTATACAGACTTACGTAATTTGTAGCCCACCAGGATTTCAACCTCAGATACCACTGTAATCTTGGTCCAAGACTGACAGCAAAATCTTGAGCAAGTGCCGTCATCCGTTTGAAGTCCTCTTCCTTCATGAGAGGCCTCACAGATTCTAGATACTGAGATTGTCGGGGAAAAAAAAATCACCCAGGTTAAAACACATTCATCAAAGTTTACGGTTGCCTCACCTGAGCCTTAGGAAAAGTTCTAACACATTGAAAGGGTTTTAGGCTGGGCATGGCGGCTCATGCTTGTAACCCCTGCACTTTGGGAGGCCGAGGCCAGTGGATCGCTTGAGCTCAAGAGTTCGAGACCAGCCTAGGCAACATGGTGAAACCCCATCTCTACAAAAAAAAAAACAAGACAAAAATTAGCTGGGCATGGTGGTGCATGTCTGTGGTCCCAACTACCTGGGCAGCTGAGGTGGGAGGATCGCTTGAGCCCAGAAGGCTGAGGCTGCAGTGAGCCATGATCACGCCACTGCACCGCAGCCTGGGCAACAGAGTGAGACCCTATCTAAAAAAAAAAAAGTTTAGACTCTTCCCCCAAGCTGGTCTTACCAGTCCTTGGACAGGTTAACTCACTTCGAGGCTAAATGGTGTCATGGGGTAATGATAACTTAACAATTAGACTTTTTCTTCCTTTATTAGCTTTTAAAGCGCCCCAAATCCCACGTCATAAGAAAATCACCATTAAATTTTTAGAATTTAAAATAAATTCTAGAGTTGACTAGAAAAATTAACAAGGAAATTTCAAGAATGTCTCTTATCTGGCCATTAATAAAAGATATGTTCTGGCCGGGCGCGGTGGCTCACGCCTGTAATCCCAGCACTTTGGGAGGCCCAGGCGGGTGGATCACGAGGTCAAGAGATCGAGACCATCCTGATCAACATGGTGAAACTCCGTCTCTACTAAAAATACAAAAAATTAGCTGGGCATGGTGGCGCGTGCCTGTAATCCCAGTTACTCGGGAGGCTGAGGCAGGAGAATTGCCTGAACCCAGGAGGCGGAGGTTGCGGTGAGCCGAGATCGCGCCATTGCACTCCAGCCTGGGTAACAAGAGCAAAACTCCGTCTCAAAAAAAAAAAAAAAAAAAATCTGTTCTGACCTAAGTAAGCTTCGATGACCCGTGATGGTGACCATGAGGTGGGGCAGAGTCATGCTGAGAGCCAGGTGCTGGGGCTGGGCAGGTGCTGAGACCACAGGATGGGAAGGAGGGGCTGGAATAGGTCACAGAACCAGGCCAGGGCCCCCGGTTCAGGATTTTCAGCCCCTGCCCCACCTTGTCCTTTTCCATGAGCTGCTTTGGTTGAACAAATGCTCAGAGGTGAAAACACAGAGAGCAATTTTTTAAAAAGACACTCAAAAGCTTCTGCAACAAACCTAAGCAAGCTCATACGGAAAGTAAAATGGGGTCGGGCGCGGTGGCTCACACCTGTAATCCCCGCACTTTGGGAGGCTAAGGCAGGCAGATCACGAGGTTAGAAGTTCAAGACCAGCCTGGGCAACACAGTGAAACCCTGTCTCTACTAAAATACAAAAAATTAGCTGGGCGTGGTGGCAGGCATCTGTAATCCCAGCTAATCAGGAGGCTGAGGCAGGAGAATCACTGCAACCTGGGAGACGGAGGTTGCAGCGAGCTGAAACTGTGCTACTGCACTCTAGCCTGGGCAACAGAGCGAGGCTCCGTCTCAAAAAAAAGAAAGTATGGTCAGGTGCGGTAGCTCACACCTGTAATCCCAGCACTTTGGGAGGCTGAGGTATGAAGAGTGCTTGAGCCCAAGCAGTCTTGACCAGGTCAAGACGAGCCTGGGCAACAGAGTGGAACCCCGTCTCTGCAAAAAATTACAAAAATTAGCTGGGGGCAGTGGCACGCGTCTGTGGTCCCAGCTACTTCGAAGGTTGAGGTGGGAGGATCACTTGGGCCCAGGAGTTCGAAGCTGCAGTGAGCCAGGATCACACCACTGCATTCCAGCCTGGGTGAGATGCCATCTCCCCTCCGCAACACACAAAACATAAAACTGTTGCCAACCCCACAATTTGTCATGGAATATTTTAATCCGACAAGTTGTCTGCTGTAAAACATAAAGGCTTGGTGCAATAGTAATCTCGCTAGGGCCCCTCCCTGTATGTTGAAAAGTAAGATCCCACTCCCTTAAAAGGACCAGCTGTGGCTGGGCATGGTGGCTCAGCCTGTAACCTCAGTAGTTTGGGAGGCTGAATCAGGAGGACTGCTTGGGCCCAGGAGTTCAAGACCAGCCTGGACAACATGGCAAGACCCCCGTCTCTACAAAAAACTAGTTGCAGGCATCCTGGTGCACACCTGTGGTCCCAGCTACTTGGAAGGCTAAGGCAGGAGGATCACTCGGGCCCAGGAATTCGAGACTGCAGTGAGCTAGACGGCACCACTGCCTTCCAGCCTGGGTGAGAGAGCGAGACTGTCTCCAAAGAAAAGTGGGGGGGCCAGCTGTCAAGCATCGAGGCCTATTCAAAGTAAAATGCCATGAATGAGACAGAAAATCATGCTCTGAGTGTGCTGAAGTGGAGCCCTCACCTACACAACACAGATGGAGGTCACCGAAGGTTCAGCATCTCACCCTCCCCACATCCTGCCAGTGGAACAGGGGCTGCCATCAGCCCTGACTGGCAAGCCTGGGCACAGAAAAGCAGAGATGGGGAGGGCCAGGCGCAGCAGCTCACGCCTGTAATCCTAGCACTTTGGGAGGCCAAGGTGGGTGGATCATTTGAGATCAGGAGTTCGAGACCAGCCTGGCCAATATAGTGAAATCCCATCTCTACTAAAAATATAAAAATTAGCCAGGCGTGGTGGCACACACCTGTAATCCCAGCTACTAGGGAGGCTGAGGCAAGAGAATGTTTGAACCAGGGAGGTGGAGGTTGCAGTGAGCTGAGATTGCGCCACTGCACTCCAGCCTGGGTGACAGAGGGAGAGTCCCTCTCAAAAAATAAAATAAAATAAAATAAGGCCAGGCGTGGTGGCTCACGCCCGTAATCTCAGCACTTTGGGAGGCTGAGGCAGGTGGATCATGAGGTCAGGAGATGGAGACCATCCTGGCCAACATGGTGAAACTCTATCTTTAAAATAATAATAAATAAAATAAAATAAAACTTTAAAAAAATGCACCGAGCAGTTTCTCTATGAAACACAATACTTTTTAAAAAACATCTAAGATGCAGCAGTGATGCATTGGAAGAAAAAAAAAAAGACTTCCTATGAGAACGCTACCAGGCGCACGGCTGAAGGCTCCTATAGCCCAATGGTGGTGGCCTAGTTCGTCATAACTTAGACCTAAGCCTTCATCCACAGATGCCTGGCGTTTCAGCGTGAGGCCTAAGCCACACCTACCCTGTTCACAGTGTCTTTGACAGCAGGGACCGGCAGGCGAGGCAGCGACGTCTGGAAGCTGTACAGCATGGGCTTTCGGCCTGAAAAGAGCTTGACCATACCCTGAAGAGAGAGAATGATATTTTCAGCCTATCGCCACACCACCCAGAACGCACCTGTTCTGGTCTGATCTTGGAAGCTAAGCAGGGTCGGGCCTGGTTAGTACCTGGATGGGAGAATTACATTTTCAAAGACAAGGCTGTGTTAAAGGGGTCTGAAGCCACTTTGCCAGTGCACACAACGTGCCAACCACTTATGGATTTTCTGTGTTGATTTATTTTTTGTCTGGTCCATCTTCTACCCGCCACTGTGCCTACAGATTCTAGCAAACAAGCATGTAACCCTCCTCTCACCGCCAATAAAAACCTGGGCAATATGGCAAAACACCAACTCTACAAAAAATGCAAAAAATTAGCCAGGCGTGGTGGCATGTGCCTGATGTCCCAGCTGCTTGGGAGGCTGAGATGAAAGGATTGATTGAGCCTGGGAGGTCGATGCTGCAGTGAGCCATGATCACACCACTGTACTCCAGCCTGGGCGACATAGTGAGACCCTATCTCAAAAAGCAAGACAAAAGTAAACAAACGGAAAAACCGGGTGGAATCACAGCCAAGCCTGACGGAGGCTGTGGGACACTGCTGCCAGCCTCGTGGCCGGCCAGTCCCCTGACTGTGTGCTTCTGCAGCTAAGCTAAGTCTCACCCCACCTCCTTTTGCAAGGCCCTTCGTTTCGGGATTGGCTCCAGGAACAGGGAGCTGGGCCTAAGTGCCTGTCCCTGAGCCAAGCCCAGGGAAAGCAGTGTCTTTCCTCCAGTTTTTGCCAAGCCTCCCGGAGGGCACATTTGTGGCCCTTGGTTTTAGGCTGGATGATCAAGCCTGATAATAACCAGTCACCTCAATGCCAACCAAAACAAAGGAAGTCCTCGGCCCCGGCGAGGAGTCTGGTGCCGAAGGGCGTTGGGACTCAGCTGAACCTCGGCTTCGAACCTACTGGAGGGAGTGCCCTTCAGCCAGCTTTGCCAAGCGTGGAAGCCACCCGAGTCTTCTAAGCGCTAAATTCTGCTTCTCTACAAATCAGAAATTTTACATCCAAATGGTAGAAAATTGATTTGTGAGAAAAAATTTGTTTGGCCAGACGCGGTGGCTCACACTTGTAATCCCAGCACTTCGGGAGGCCGAGGAGGGTGGATCGCTTGAGCCTAGGAGCTCAAGACCATGGAGCCAACATCGCGAAATCCTGTCTCTATTAAAAATACAAAAAATTATCTGGGCGTGATGGTATGCGCCTGTGGTCCCAGCTACTCTGGAGGCTGAGGAGAGAGGATCGCTTGAGCCTGGGAGGCAGAGGTTGCAATAAGCTGAGATCGCACCACTGCACTCCAGCCTGGGCGACAGAGCAAGATGCTGCCTCAAATTAAAAAAAAAATTGGGCCAGGTGCGGTGGCTCACACCTATAATTCCAGCACTTTGGGAGGCCGACTCAGGTAGATCATTCAGTCAGGAGATCGAGACCATCCTGGCCAGCATGGTAAAACCTCATCTCTATTAAAAATACAAAAAATTAGCCGGGCATGGTGGTGTGTGCCTGTGGTCCCAGCTACTCAGGAGGCTGAGGCGGGAGAATCACTTGAACCCAGGAGGCGGAGAAGCTGAAATCGCACCACTGCACCCCAGCCTGGGCAACAGAGCGAGACTCTATGTCAAAAAAAAAAATATGTTTGGGAAAGAGCAGAGCCTGGGTGTATGGTGGGCACTGCGGTGACTCCCTCGCTTCCCTCACGAGCAGGCTCCCCGGAGGCTGGACAGCAGCCCAGCCCAGGCAGGTACCACTGCGGGGCCACCCCGAGGCGACTGAGCGGAAGAGCCTCAGAGCCAAGGTCAGGGCAGACGAGAAAGCAAAGCAGACACACGGCTTCATACACACTGGCAGAGCCATGGAGCAGCCCCATTCAAGAAAGATTCTGCAGAAAATTTTCTCATGATTACTTGGTCCATTAGAACCATTTAGACCACTTGGCAAGACAGGGGTGAAAAAAGCAGACGTTTCTTTACACATGTCTGGCCCCAAAGACCCAGGCTGGGCTTGAGATGCTGAGCGAAGCCCAAGGCCCAGGGCCACGACTACACTGGGCAGACGGCACATGGGGCACAGGCCAGCTCGGGGGCCTGCAGGGGTCACAGGGGTCTGAGCCTCGGGGGGGGCCTCAAAAGTTCAGAGATGATGCCCACCTTGGAGGGTATTTTCAGAACACCTAAGCCCATAAATATATGTGTGTGTATATATATACGTATATACACATATATAGTGTGTGCATATATACGTATATACACATATACATATACGTGTGTGTATATATATGTATATACACTGGCCATCTGCCCAGTGTAGTCGTGGCCCTGGGCCTTGGGCTTCGCTCAGCACCTCAAGCCCAACCTTGGTCTCTGGGGCCAGACATGTGTAAAGAAATATACATATACACACATATATTTATGGGCTTAGATATATACATATATATACACATATATATATACACACACAAATATATATATTTTGAGACAGGGTCTGGCTCTGTTGCCCAGGTTGGAGTGCAGTGGCATAATCACAGCTCACTGCAGCCTTGACCTCCTGGGCTCAAGCGATCCTCCCACCTCAGCCTCTCGAGCAGCTAGGATTACAGGCATGCACCACCATGCCTGGCTAATCTGCCTGGCTAAGTTTTGTATTTTTAGTAGAGACGGGGCTTCGCCACGTTGCCTAGGCTGGTCTCTAGCTCCTGAGCTCAAGTGGTTCTCCCAGCTTCACCTCCAAAAGTACTAGGATTACAGGCAGGAGCCACTGTGCCTGGTCCCCATAAAAACATTGAAATGGAGGCCAGGTGTGATGGCTCACACCTGTAATCCCAGTACTTTGGGAGGCTGAGGTGGGCAGATCTCTTGAGCTCAGGAGTTTGAGACCAGCCTGGCCAACATGGCGAAACCCCGTCTCTATTGAAAAATGCAAAAATTGGCCAGGCGTGGTGGCTCACGCCTGTTATCCTAGCACTTTGGGAGGCTGAGGTGGGTGGTCACCTGAGGTCAGGAGTTCAAGACCAGCCTGGCCATCTTGGTGAAACCCCATCTTTAAAAAAAAGATTAAAAAAAAAAAGAAAAATGCAAAAATTAGCCAGGGATGGTGGTGTGTGCCGATAGCCCCAGCTACTTGGGAGTCTGAGGTGGCAAAAATCGCTTGAGCCCAGGAGGTCGAGGCTGCAGTGAGCCGTGATTGTGACACTGCACTCCATCCTGGGCAACAGAGCAAGACCCTGTCTCAAAAAGAAAAAAACAAAGCTGTGCGGGGTGGTTCAGGCCTATAATCCCAGCACTTTGGGAGGCTGAGGCGGGTGGATCACCTGATGTCAGGAGTGCAAGACCAGCCTGACCAACATGGTGAAACCCCGTCTCTACTAAATACAGAATTATCTGAGCGTGGTGGTGCGTGCCTACAGTCCCAGCAACTTGGGAGGCAGAGGCAGGAGAATTGCTTGAACCTGGGAAATGGAGGTTACAGTGAGCTGAGATCACGCCATTGCACTTCAGCCTGGACAACAAAATCAAAACTCTGTCTCAAAAAATAAATAAATAAAACAAAATAAAATAAAAAAGAAAAAGGAAAAAAAAACATTTAAATCATGAAATTTGGACAAGCATCCACATACATGGCAAATCCATTACCTTAAATAAGGATCCCTTGGGCTAAGGGCCAAAGCAAGCTGAGGGAACATTCCGGAAGCTAAGTCTGAGTCCTGGGAGCCTGCCAGAGGGGTGAGCTAAGGTAACCATTTAATGCCTGACAACAAGTGAGTCAAGAATGTTATAAAGAACCAGACGGACAGAACTTCCATATGATGAATGACCTGAACTACAAACCCAGGAGACCTCGATATAAAATGCTGTAGATCTCACTAATGTCACAAAAGGAAAGCACTCTGGCCCCCGCTTTTGCATCACGGTGACTCAAACCTCTCCAGCCATTAGAGGCTGAGGTCCACATCACCAACCGAGCATCAAGGGAGAAAAGGTCCCCAAGGGTGTCCTTCATTGCAAAGCCCAAACCGTCCACCCCACTCCACAGCCAGAGGGACGTGCAATTACCATCCAGATCTTGGTGGCGCGACTCATCTTGCCATGCTCGGCGAACATCCACCCGTGGTATGAGAGCAGCACTTTCAGGGAGAAGCGCATGGTGACGATGAGGGCCACCCACAGCCCGGTGCCGAACAGCACGCCGCTGACCACGTTCTTCGTCTGGCTGGACATGCAGTCGCTGCGGAGGCAGACCCAGACAAGGGAGGCTGTGCATGTGGCCACACGGTGCCACCCACGCCACTGATGCCACCGACAGACACCACGTGCGGCAGGGCCCAGCAGCCTGCCCCAGGTAGAGCCGGGAAAGTCAGAGGGAGAGCATGAACCGAGCTCTCAAAACACTCACGGGACTCTCCTCCTTGCCCCAAAACCAATCATGCTGAAAGCAGTTGGCAGACCTGGGCGCTGGGGGCAGGCCTGGCTGCTCTCTTCCTGGAGTCCCTTCAGCCTCCCTTGGCCAGGCACAGTGGCGCATGTCTATAATCCTAGCACTTTGGGAGGCCGAGATGGGTGGATCACTTGAGTCCAGGAGTTCGAGACCAGGCTGGGCTACATGGGCCAAACCCCATCAATACAAAAATAAAATTTGAAAAAGAAAACAAAGCTCAATCTGCTTTGTTGGCCTCGAAACCAACCAGGGCTACTTTGTGTCATCTGGAAAAAGATACAGCTTCCTCCAGGACCTCAGGACCAACAGCAGAGGGGATGGTGAGGCTAGGACCCAGCCACTGTGAGCACCACGCCCTGCCGACCTGCGCCGCCCCAGCAGGTGCGAAAGAAATTCTGTGCCACTTTCTTCCGCTCTTTATGACTTTTTTCTCTCAAACTTACTTTTAGATGTAATCGTCATCTCAGATCAGTTGTTACAACTATTAGCTCCAGTATTTACCTCAGAAGAGCTTGTTTTTGACTTAGGCACATTTAACACGAATAAAGAAACAGACCACGTAAACTGGTCATGTAAATAGTCCACTTAAATACAGGAAACGTTTTTATTTGTGAAGGAAAGTAGTATATTTAATGGTAAAGATGGGACTTTAAAAATGAGATGAAAGGCAGCTTTTTCTCTTTTTTTTTTTTTTTGAGATGGAGTCTCATTCTGTTGCCCAGGCTGGAGTGCAGTGGTGCAATCTCGGCTCACTGCAACCTCCGCCTTCTGGGTTCAAGCAATTCTTCCACCTCGGCCTCCCGAGTAGCTGGGACTGCAGGTGCACGCCGCCACACCCAGCTAATTTTTGTATTTTTTGTACAGACGAGGTCTCACCATATTGCCCAGGCTGGTCTCAAACTCCTGACCTCAGGTGATCCTCCCACCGCGGCCTCCCAAAGTGCCGGGATTACAGGTGTCAGCTGCTGCGCCTGGCTAGAAATGCAGCTATTTTGTGGTTTGTTTTAGTTTTGGGAACTGCAAAATATTTTTAAAATAAAAACTATTTACGTATGCTTCAAATGATTAAAACACCAATATATATAACCTAAAGGTGTCTCCAATATTTGAAAAGCACTAATTTAGCCAGGCACAGTGGTGCAAGTCTATAATCCTATAGGAGGCCATGATGGGTGGATCGCTTGAGTCCAGGAGTTCAAGACCAGCCTGGGCAACATGGCCAAACCCCATCAGTATAAAAATAAGATTTAAAAAAGAAAACAAAATAATTCAAAATAAGAAATAAAAAAAAGAAAACCACTAACTTAAGATTGCATAATATTTAAGTGACACAAACAAATTATCTTCAAGGTTAAGTACTCTTGCTTCAAAACGTGTTATCTTTCTATAACCCGTCAAATCTAGCACTTGAGTTTAACTGGAGTCTCTACTTTAAACCTATCTGCTCTTTTCTGGTCATCTAACCTACAAGCGAACTTGGGTTTAGGGATTTAAGGAGCTACCTTTTAGATAATCTACATTTTAGATTACCAAAGGAAAAAGATCTATATACTTAACTTGATTTACAAAAATAAAAAAGTATTTTAGCATAAACAAATAAATGACACATTTGAGATTTTAAAAAATATAGACGCATAGGCACTTAGATAAAAAACATCAGCAAAAAGCTTTCTTTGAAAGAACAAGCTCCTTACAAGTCTGTTGGGGGCAGACTTAGGGACAAACCCCACATGACATGTATGACTCCACTTTTTTTCTTTTCTTTTCTTTTAAGAGATGGGGGTCTCACTATGTTGCCCAGGCTGATCTTGAACTCCTGGGCTCAAGCAATCCTCCTGCCTCGGCCTCCCAAAGTACTGGGATTACAGGCCACCATGCCCAGCCTGACTCCATGTTTGAAGGCAGCAGCCCAGGGATACTGCAGTCCCCCCCAGGAGGGCAGCTCTGGATTGGCCCATGAAGCTTGAAGACGCTGGCCTTTAACCCCGCCTTTCTAAATTTAGGCCAGGCATGGCCCAGTTTACCAAAATAGGTTTAAGAGGGGCAAAGAAACAAATCTTACAGAGACTCAGATTATTAAAGGCTTTAAATAGTCAACACTTTTAAATATAATCCAGTTTTAAGAGGGAGCCTACACTAGAGAGTGCATTAAAGATCTGGGCCAGGCACAGTGGCTCATGCTTGTAATCCCAGCACTCTGGGAGGATGAAGTGGGTGGATCACATGAGGTCAGGAGTTCAAGACCAGCCTGGCCAACATGGTGAAACCCTGTCTCTACCAAAACTACAAAAATTGGTTGGCCATGGTGGCACATGCCTGTAGCCCTAGGTACTCAAGAGGCTGAGGCAAGAAAATCACTTGACCCTGGGAGGAGGAGGTTGCAGTGAGCCGAGATCGCGCCACAGCACTCCAGCCTGGGCAACAGAGTAAGACTCTGTCTCAATAAGAAAAAAAAAAAGTCCTAGCACTTGGGAGCCCAAGGCAGGCGGACTGCCTGAGCTCAGGAGTTCGAGACCAGCCTGGGCAACAAGATGAAACCCCGTCTCTACTAAAAATACAAAATACAGTAGCCAGGCATGGCGGCATGTGCCGGTAATCCTAGCTACTCGGGAGGCTGAAGCAGGAGAACTGCTTGAACCTGGGAGGCAGAGGTTGCAGTGAGCTGAGATCATGCCACTACACTCCAGCCTGGGGGACAGAGTGAGACTCAGCTCCAAAAAAAAGTCTTCATTATTCATTAATCCCACGAGAACAAAAAGTCCGTAGGAAGAGCTGCATACACAAGGCTCGGAGGCAGCTGTCCACTGCAGCCCTGTGGCTGCTGTGACCTCAAGGAAGAGAGCAGCCAGGCCTGCCCTGAGCGCCCAGGTCTGCCAACTGCTTTCTGAGTGACAGCAATGACAGCAGTTCCCAGGCAGACAAGGAACCTGGCAGGCATCCCGGCCAGGCATGCTTATAAAATGACTGGGAACTTTCATTCTGTCTCTTGAAGACACTTACAGAGGCCTGAGCCACCTCAAGGTTTCGAGCACTCAGCTGCACTCTCAGTGACTCTGGAGGGTCCGGGGGCTTCCTGGAAAAGGAACGGGGTGTGGAGGGGTCCTCTGCAGACTCTTTGCAAAAAAGGGGTTCAGGAATCAGGGCACCTGCTCAAGCTGCCCTTGGAAGATTCAGACAATTAATCTCTTTAATCTTTTATTTCTAGTCATCAGAATCAAGGCCAGGCATGGTGACTCACATCTATTAACCCTAGCACTTCAGGAGGCTGAGGCAGGTGGATCACTGGAGGTCAATAGTTTGAGACCAACCTGGTCAACATAGCGAAACCTCATCTCTATGAAAAATACAAAAATTAGCCGGGCATGGTGGTGGGTACCTGTAGTCCCAGCTACTTGGGAGGCTGAGTCGCGAGAATCGCTTGAACCCAGGAGGCGGAGGTCGCAGTGAGCTAAGATCGCGCCACTGCACTCCAGCCTGGGCAACGGAGCAAAAACTCCATCCACCCCCCAGCCAAAAACATCAAAGTTAGCCATTAACTGAGTGAGTTTTCGTTTATGTCACTTTTTCTGCCAGTTTATTTTCTTATTTCTTTCTGATGAAACAATATTTGCATGCAAACAATCTGGAAGGCGTGATTCTAAAGACCCAGAGCTTCGTTTTTCTAGCTGAGCCCTGACCCCAACACTGTGCCTTCCACCTGCAACTCCTGGCCCCCAAAACAAAGCCCAATTAGGAGGAGTTGGGGGTTATTATTCCTCTAGACCAAAAATGCCATTGGGGCAAACAAGCAGCACAGAAATCGAACCAAACGCCTGGCAAGGGCAGCAGGGATCCTTCCGAGACACCGCGGAGCTTTCGGACCAGAAAGTAAAACGTGTGTCCAAGTGCAAGGGTCACAGCTGCACAGGGAAACTGAGTCTCCCCGCGTTCCACCGTCTGGAGGCTCAAATGGCGATAAAGCAGCAGTGTTCACTTGCATTTGTCTCATGGAAGCTTCTGCGGCAGGGGATGGGGGACCTCAGGGGTACACTGAAGAAAGCACAGATTTCAGAGCTGGGCAGAGCCGGGTTTGAATTCCAGCTTCCCTGCTCCCTCCTCCTGTGACTCGGGCAGACACTTGCACCTGTCTGAATGCTTCTTCACTGGTAAAGGGGACCCTAATGAGAGGTCACTGCAGTGCAGGGTCTGACCTTCCTAAATGGGAGTCTGGGCCAGCTCCTGAACTGGATGGAATAATGGACATTACAGGTGTGCAATACATGTGTGCTATCAACAGCCAGCAGGTATTTGGAAAAAAAATAGCCAAGCCCAGTGGCTCGCACCTGTAATCCCAACATTTTGGGAGGCCAAGGTGGTCGGATCATGAGGTCAGCAGATCGAGACCATCCTGGCCAACATGGTGAAACCCCATCTCTACTAAAAATACAAATATTAGCTGGGCGTGGTGGCACGTGCCTGTAATCCCAGCTACTCAGGAGGCTGAGGCAGGAAGAACCGCTTGAACCTGGGAAGCGGAGGTTGTAGTGAGCCGAGATTGCACCACTGCACATCAGCCTGGCAACAGAACAAGACTCCATCTCAAAAAAAGAAAAAAAAAAAGGTTAGCTGGGCATGGTGGCGGGTGCCTGTAATCCCAGGAAGCTGAGGCAGGAGAATCACTTGAACCCGAGAGGCAGAGGTTGCAGTGAGCCGAGATTGTACCACTGCACTTCAACCTGACAACAGAACGAGACTCTGTCTCAAAAAAAAAAAAGAAAGAAAAAGAACATGTGCTGAGTGTTACCTAAGGTGTCTCTGGGCCTTATGTCTTGGTAGCAAGAGAGCCTGCTTTCAAACCCCCAGGAAAATCTAAACCCCTAGGGGTGGGAGTGATGGGGGAGGTCCCCTGGAGATTTCTAAACCAGCCTGATAGAGAGCTAGGTGGGTGCGGTCCCTGCAGAGGACCCTACAGCAGTCCGTTCAAGGGTCGCGGAACTCTGGGATGAACTGACTCCAAGTACAAAGAAATGACCACATTGGGAATCAACCCCCTGAGCAGAAGTTCCGTGTCAGAGCCCTACCGTGCAGGCTAAGGGCACTGTCACTGCTGGCTACCCTCCAGGCCCTGACACCTTCTGAGGGGTGCCCCAGACCACGACCACTCTCTCACCCTGGTCTTCAGAGGAAGGGCTGCAGGGGACACAAACTCCTCCGGGCCCTGACACCTTCTGAGGGGTGCCCCAGACCACAACCACTCTCTCACCCTGGTCTTCAGAGGAAGGGCTGCAGGGGACACAAACTCCTCGGGGACCTTAACGCCACCCAGGAAACGGAGAAGAAAGCTGATGTGAGAACAGCCTCAGGGCTTCACATCAAATCCAGAACAGTGACAGTCACCACAATTGAAGAGACATAAAAACAGCAATAAAATCAGTAACTTCCGGGCGGGCGTGGTGGCTCACATCTGTAATCCCAGCACTTTGGGAGGCTGAGGTGGGTGGATCACGAGGTCAGGAGTTCAAGACCAGGCTGGCCAAGATGGTGAAACCCTGTCTCTACTAAAAATATAAAAATTAGCCTGGCGTGGTGGGGGGCACCTGTAACCCCAGCTACTCAGGAGGCTGAAGCAGGGAATTGCTTGAACTGGGAGGCAGAGGTCGCAGTGACCTGAGATTGTGTCACTACACTCCAGCCTGGGTGACAGAGAGAGACTCTGTCTCAAAAAAAAACCAAAAACCAAAAAACAAAAAAACAAAATTGTTAACTGGAGATTTCACAGGATTACTTACGTCCTTTCCAGCGTCCGATTGATTTTTGCGATTATTCCTAATGAGGGGTCGATCTTGGCGTACATCGTTGTCATCACGCCCACCACCACGATGAGCCAGCTGGAGGGGCTCGCTGGATACACGCCAGTGATGATGCCATTCTAAAGACAGACACACGGGCCGTTAGCGGCGTCCCCGCACAGCCCCCAGGGCAACGACGCTGCATGGCCCCGGCAACAGGGATGCTGAGACGCCAGGCAGTGAGGAGAGGGTGTCTGCAGCGTGTGTGTGCTAAGACACCACACCCTACTAGCTGGGACTCTCCCTAGAGTTTACAGCCTGCGGCAGTTCCAGTTTCCTCCCTTCCTCTGCTTCTGAGCCAAAACCCACCCTGAAACCTTCCCCCAGTGGACACCCCAGGCCATGAGAATCAGCTCAGGTACGAGTTTAGCTGGTGAAGTACGCCACTGAGCCACCATGAAGTCCCCTGCCCAGCCTGCTACTGTCTAGAATGTGCTGAGACCCCAGCTCCAAAACTGCTCCTCCTGCTGCCCCGTGTCAGAAGGCTGCTGCACCCTGAATATTTCACTGGAGACCTCACTCCATGTCTTTTTTTTGTTTGTTTTTTAGAGATGAGGTTTCACCATTTGATCAGGCTGGTCTCGATCTCCTGACCTCAGGTGATCCGCTCACCTTGGCCTCCCAAAGTGCTAGGATTACAGGCATGAGCCACCGTGCCTAGCCATCACTCTGTGTCAAGAATTTGCTGTAAAATACTCCAGCCAAAAAAAAAAAAAAAAAAAAGGATTATGTCAAACAAAATTGGTTGAAACAAGGAAGGGAATGGTGGGATCATTAATTGATCTTCTTCACTCTTGTGTATGTTTGACAACTCCACTTTAAAAAAATTCTTACTAAAGCATCCTAATAAGATATTGATTTGACCAAGATAATGGATTAAGAATGACTCTAAAGCAGGCCGGGCCCAGTGGCTCACACCTGTAATCCCAGCACTTTGGGAGGCCGAGGCTGGTGGATCACTTGAGGTGAGGAGTTTGAAACCATCCTGGCCAACATGGTGAAATCCTGTCTCTACTTAAAATACAAAAACATAGCTGGGCGTGGTGGTAGTCCCAGCTACTCGGAGGCTGAGGCAGAAGAATCACTTGATCCCGGGAAGCAGAGGTCGCAGTGAGCTGAGATCACGCCACTGCACTCCAACCTGGGTGACAGAGTGAGGCTCTGTCTCAAAAAAAAAAAAAAAATTAGCCAGTCATGGTGGTGTGCACCTGTGGTCCCACCTACTCGGGAGGATGACACAGGAGGATCGCTTGAGCCCAAGAGGTTGAGGCTATAGTGAGTGATGATCGTACCACTGCACTCTACCCCGAGCAACCCTGTCCCCTATCTCAAAAAGGGAAGGGGAGGGGAGGGGAGGGACCCACCTGCCTCTCCGCTGTCCCTGCTGCCACCTGCTCTGGAGCTCAGGCCTTTCTCAGTGGCCCACTTTAGTGCTGCCCTTGGAGAGGGGCACTGGGAAGTCCACAAACTGAACTAAGCTAACCCTGGGGCTGGAGGGCAGGGGGACGGGGGGCGTCCACTTTCAACTTGATGCCCTTTCATCTAGTTTGCATGTTTTCAAATATGCATCAATTCCTTCTTTAATGTTTAAAATAAAGTACAATATATGGAAAAACAAAACACTTATTTTAAAAAAAGAACAAAGTTCTACTTCTTTAGACAAACAGAATGAGAACACGTGGACTCAACTGTACTTGAACTCACGTGGAGCGTTTCTAACGTGTGAATGCTTTATCAACAAAGTACTTACTACATCGACTTGCTCAAGTTTGGAAAAACTCCCTTTTTTTGAGACAAAGTCTTGCTCTGTTGCCCAGACTGGAATGTGGTGGCTCAGTCATGGCTCACTGCAGTCTCTGCCTCCCAGGTTGAAGCGATCCTCCCACCTCAGCCTCCTGAGTAGCTGGGACTACAGATGCATGCCACCATGCCGGCCTAATTTTTGTATTTTTTTTTGTAGAGACAGGGTTTCGCCGTGTCGCCCAGGCTGGTCTTAAACTCCCGAGCTCAAGCGATCGGCCCACCTCGGCCTCCCAAAGTGCAGGGATTACAGGTGTGAGCCACTGCACCCTGCCTGAAAAAAATCTTTGTGAACAAGGTGTAAAGGATTCTGACTCAGAGGAGAAGACGTGAATTCTAGTCTTTACCCTGCCTTCTATTAAGTAGGTTGCTGGCCCTTTGAGTGTCCACTTCCAGGCCTGCTTTAGAGCATGCCAACTCACTCCACCCGCCTTGAGGAACTGCTTCAAGCACCCGGTGAGCTAAAGTCTACGTGAAGGAGTTCCCCAAGCCTTAAGCAGCATGGAAATAGGTAAGTCGCAAGGGATGACCAGTCTGAAACACTCAGACCTCAACAGCTGCAGGAGCCCCGTTCTTAGATATTAAGAGGCATACTGTGTGGACTTCAACACATATCAGAAAACCTTGAATCTGATGAACTTCTTCTTCCAGGAGTGAAGTCCAGAGAGATAGATCTGTTTAAGGGCTTCATGGCTCAGCCGTAGGTCAATCCCGTCTGGAGTGACCGTGAACTGGAAGGCCACAGCTTGGTGAGCTTCTGCCATCTTCCGGGGTCACCTGGAAGCAGAAGGAGAAAATGTAACACAGTGGCACGTGTGACCAGACACTAAAAAAAAAAAAACTCCTCATACAGAAGTGCCATTCCTTCTGAATGTAAGTTTGTCCTCCCCACTTAATAGATGTCATACTTCCCGTCAACAGACCCAACTCCATCACACAGAGGGCATCCCCTCACCTGTCCACAGCTACACAGAAAATCACTGCCTCTGCTTAGGGGCCCAAGATGATCACCAGAAGCCAGGCCTGGGGCACCCCAACCCCTGCCCCTGGAAGTCCCCCGGACCCCGCCTCCAAGCCAGCATCCAGGCCACAACTGCTGACACAAAGCCCACGGCACTTCGGCAACTCACACGGCACAGACAAACCTCAATCTTGCAGCCAGGCCCCTGGAGGCTGTCATTAAAAGCCCAGAGTGTCCATGAAGGAGCACCCGACAGGCCTGGGCCCTGAACTTCAGCGGGGAGTGCACAGAGCCCAAATGCCTCTGCCTCTGGTGTCTGTGTAGCTGCCTTTTTTTTTTTTTTTTTTTTTTGAGACGAAGTTTCATTCTTGTTGCCCAAGCTGGAGTGAAATGGCCTGATCTTGGCTCACGGCAACCTCCACCTCCTGGGTTCAAGCAATTCTCCTACCTTGGCCTCCTGAGTAGCTGGGATTACAGGCATGCACCAACATGCCTAGCTAATTTTTTTCTGTTGTTTTTTTTTTTAGTAGAGACAGGGTTTCTCCATGTTGGTCAGGCTGGTCTTGAACCTCCAACCTCAGGTGATCCGCCCACCTGGGCCTCCCAAAGTGCTGGCATTACAAGTGTGAGCCACTGCGCCCAGCCTGCGTGGCTGCTTTTTTGAGAAACTGTTCTAGGGTTTCAGAAAGACCCACAAAGACGCCACAAGTCAGATGCACAGATGCCTCAAGAATGGCTGCTCACAGACGGAGTGGGCCTCCTTCCTCGGGGGCAGCAGCTGAAGCAGAACACTCCTGGGCAGCCACAGGCTGGACGGACACCAGAGCCTGCATCCCAGACCCAAGCACAGCCCCTCGGGACAGCATCCCCTGCCCGCTGCAGAAAACTGCTCTGGGAAATCTGGTCCATTCTTCCTGTCCCCTTCACCCTGGCTCTGCTGCCTTCCTTCAGGCTCCTTGGCGCAGCCGCTCAGCACAGCATAGCCCCCCATCCCCTCCTGGACCCCCGGCGCGGTGGCTCCTGCCCTTCTCACGGTGCCACCTCCACCTCCTCCCAGGCTGCCTGCCACAAAGTACTAAATGAATAAGAGAAGCTAAGAGGAAAAACCATCAAGTACCACAATAAAAATTTTAAAACTCACGTGTCTGTGTGTGGTGTGTGTGCTTATGTGTGCATGTATGTGGTGTGTGTATGTGTGTATGGTGTTTGTGCGTGTGGTGTGTGTGTGTATGGTGTGTGTGGTGTGTGTGTGGTGTATATGCGTGGTGTGTATGTGCATGTGTGGTGTATGTGTGTGGTGTATGTGTGTGTGGTATGTGTGCATGTGTGGGTGTGTGGTGTGTGTATGTGTGTGTATGTGTGTGTGGCATGTGTATGTGTATGGGGGTGGTGTGTATATGCATATGGGTGTGCATGTATGTGTGGTGTGTGTGTATGTGTGTGTATATTTGCGTGTGTGGTGTGTGTTGTGTGGTGTGTGTGTATATTTGTGTGTGTGGTGTGTGTATGTGTGTGTATGGGGGTGGAGGTGGGTGCATGGGTGTGTGTGGTGTGTGTGTATGGGGGTGGAGGTGGGTGCATGGGTGTGTGTGGTGTGTGTGTATATGTGTGTGGTGTGTATGTGTGTGTGTATGTGTGTGTATATTTGCATGTGTGGTATGTGTATGTGTGTGTGTATGGGGGTGGAGGTGGGTGCATGGGTGTGTGTGGTGTGTGTATATGGGGTGGAGGTGGGTGCATGGGTGTGTGTGGTGTGTGTGTCTATGTGTGTGTGGTGTGTGTGGTGTGCAGTATGTGTGTTGGGGGGGGAGGATGTGGGTGTGGGTGCGTGTGTGTTTGTGTGTGGGGGGTGTGTGTGTGAGTGTGTGAGTATGTGTGTGTGTGTGTGTTCTCACCACAGGATGATTCTCCTGTTTTCACCTACTGATGGCATGGTCAAAATCAGTGACTATCACAGTTTCAAAGATTCCCCTGTTACAGAAATCACCCTGGCTCAGTCCTCCACCAACCAGAACCAGAACACAGAACCACCTGCTGCCAGGACCTGGGAGGCACCCATCTGTCCATGCAACAAGTGTTTGTTGACTGCCTCCAACGTGCCAGCCGAGGACAAGAGCTGGACACTGGCAGAAAAGGTCCCTCTGCCCTCCCACAACTTAGAGGGGGCTAACAAGCAACACATAAGTAGTGCTTGGGTGCTAGAAGCGGAGGTGCCGAGGGGACCTCCTGGGAGACAGTGAGGCCAAGAGAAGGAGCAACCACGGGAAGAGCAGGATAGAGCTGGAGGCAGGAAGGGCAGGTGGCTGGGGTCAAGGGCAGGTGGCTGGAGTCAAGGGCAGGTGGCTGGAGTCAAGGACAGGGTGTGTGGGGTCAGTGGCAGGACAGCTAAGGTCAAGTGCAGAACAGCCAGGGTCAAGGGCAGGGTGTTGGGTCAAAGGCAGGGCAGTTGGGATCAAGGGCAGGGGGCCAAGTTTGGAGAGGAAGGCAGCCGGTGGGAGGTGGCAGGGTTTTGTGCTAGCAGTGGAGAAGCATCCAAGGGCCTGGAAGAAGGGGAACCTGTCATTATTTCTGTTCTAAAGACCACTCTGGCTGCTGTATGGAGCATGGATGGGGACGTGGAAGCAGGACCAGTAAGAAGCTGAGGCCGTCTTCCAGGAAAGTGCATGGGGCTGGCCCAGTCTGTCAGTGACAGGGACCATGACAATGTGGACAATGACCCACATGAGACAGGCTGCAGAGGCACCTTGAGCTGATGAAACGGGCCCTCGGACTCCTGGCTTGAGCCACCCACTCAGTGGAGCCAGGTACTGACACAGGACAGTCTCAGGAAGGGAAGGAGGCAGGCTGACCTGCCGCATGTGAAATGTCGCCCGGACATCCGGGTGGAGAAGCCACGTACTGCCAGAGTGAGGGAGGGGCTGGGCCAGATGACACACCCGGGAGGTATCAGCACAGAACCTGAATGCAGTGGCAAAACGACATACCACAGCTATAACCTTAGCTTACAGCAATTTGCAAAGCAATCGACAATACGTCTGGGCCAGGCACGGTGGCTCACACCTGTAATTCCAACACTTTGGGTGGTTGAGGTGGGAGGATCACTTAAGGCCAGGAATTCAAGACCAGCCTGGCCAAAATGGTGAAACCCCATCTCTACTAAAATACATAAAATTAGCCGGGTGTGGTGGCGCACGTCTGTTAATCCCAGCTACTCAGGACGCTGAGGCAGGGGAATTGTTTGAACCTGGTAGACAGAGGTTGCAGTGAGCTGAGATCACACCACTGCACTCCAATCTAGTGACAGAGTGAGACTCCATCTCAAAAAAAAAAAAACTCCCCTGGAGTCTCAAGGTTAACTCTTTTTGTTTGTTTGTTTGTTTGTTTGTTTGTTTGTTTTGAGATGGAGTCTCACTCTGTCGCCCAGCCTGGAATCCAATAGCGCCATCTCAGCTCACTGCAACCTCCACCTCCTGGGTTCAAGCGATTCTCATGCCTCAGCCTCCCGAGTAGCTGGGATTGCAAGCGCCTGCCACCATGCCTGGTTAATTTTTGGTATTTTTAGTAGAGACGGGGTTTCACCATGTTGGTCAGGCTGGTTTCGAACTGCTGAGCTCAAATGATCTGCCTGCCTCAGCTTCCCAAAGTGCTGGGATTACCGCTGTGAGCCACCTAGCCCAGCCACAAGGTTAACTCTTAGCCCCCTTCCCCATCAAAGCCTTCACAGTAACCAGGAGGCAGGCATCCAGGAAGACGCCTCTGCAGAGCATGCACTGTGGCTCATACAGTCACACAGTGACAGGATGGGCCACCTCTGCATGACTGATAAGATCTCCTGGGATTCACACAGAACACAAAGGGATTATTCATGACAGTGGATTAAATATAGTGTCTGCAGCCAAGTCGCCAAAGGTATGTATCCCACGCTTGCTCAGAAATCTAACCTCTGATAGGAAGAGAGACTGGCAGTAATTACAGTGTCCTTTCCGGAGTGAAATGCCCTTGCAGAGCGATCTGAATTTCATGAAGGAGTTGTTTATTTTGACCAGTTCAGGGTAACCCTAAGAGTCCTAAATGCCCCTGAGATGCACTATCTGTTTTTCTACTTCTGCAGAAGCTGAGATAGGCTGTCCTGACCCAGCCTCTCCCTCTTAAGCCATGAGCAGAAATTAGTGAACCCAACAAGGGCTGGAGGCCCTGTGCAGCCCAGCCTGGGTTCTGGCCTGGATCGGTGGCCTTATGCTTAAAAACACCAATACAGCCACACCTACAGCAGTCCCCACTCAGCTGTGGTTTGCACCATTTTTTGTTTCGTTTTGTTTTTTTGAGACAGAGTCTTGCTCTATTGCCCAGGCTAGAGTGTAGTGGCACAATCATGGCTCACTGCAACCTCTACCCCCCCAAGCTCAGGTGATCTTCCTACCTCAGCCTCCCAAGTAGCTGGGACTACAGGCATGCACCACCATGTTCAGCTAATTTATGTATTTTTTTGTAGAGACAGGGTTTCACCACCTGCCCAGACTGGTCTCGAACTCCTGGAAGCGATCCACCTGTCTCAGCCTCCCAAAGTACTGGGATCATAGGCGTGAGCCCCCAAGCCTGGTGATTTTGCTTTGCTAGTTGGCCAGGCTGGTTTCAAACTCCTGGCCTCAGGTGATCTGCCTGCCTCGACCTCCCAAAGTGCTGGGATTACAAGCATGAGCCACCGCGCCCGGACTTAATTTTTGTATTTTCAGTAGAGACGTGGTTTCACCATGTTGGCCAGGCTGGTCTCAAACTCCTAACTTCAGGTGACCCACCCGCCTCGGCCTCCCAAAGTGCTGGGATTACAGGTGTGAGCCCCCGAGCCCATCCCTCCTGCATACTTTAAATCATGTCTAAATTACTTACAATAACGAATACAATGTAAATGCTATGTAAATAGTGATGCTGTATTTTTCTTTTTTTTTTAATTATGTTTCTTTATTTTATAAATTTTTACATAAAAGATTATGATCTTTTAAATGAAGATGGGGTTTCACCATGATGGCCAGGCTGGTCTTGAACTCCCGACCTCAGGTGATCCACCCACCTCAGCCTCCCGGAGTGCTGGGATTACAGGCGTGAGCCACCGCGCCCGGCGAATGCTGTATTTTTCAATTTTGTATTATTTTTTCTTATTGTCTTGTCCCCTCCCAGCCCCCGCCAAATATTTTCAATCCTTGGTTGGCTAAATCCACAGAGCAGAACCTGAGGATACCAAGCTGACTGTATAGGTTTGGTAGCATCCACAGATTCAGGCATCGACGTGGGGTCTTGAAATGTATCCCTCAAGGACAAGGGGGGACCACCGTAAGTGTGAGACTGCCGCTTGTGGCTAATAGGGAGTGTCAATCTAAACCACAGGAAAACACCCCTTCACACCCAGGATGGCTGCTATCCCAAAGATGGATGACACAAGTGTTGGCAAGGACGTGGAGAAATCGGTGTTCTCACGCACGGCTGCTCAAATGGTGCAACCACGTTGGCAAACAGTCTGTCCATTCCTCAAAAGGTTAAATACAGAGTTACTGGCCTGGCACCATGGTTCACACCTGTAATCCCAGCACTTTGGGAGGCCAAGGCAGAAAGATTGCTTTAGGCCAGGAGTTCCAGACCAGCCTGGGCAATGTAGCAAGACCCTGTCTCTATATAATAAGCAAAAATGAAAAATAAAAAATTGGGCCAGGCGCCATGGCTTACGCTTGTAATCCCAGCACTTAGCTGGGAGGATAGCTTTGGCTTAGGAGTTCGAGACCAGGTTGGGGAACATGGCAAGACCTCATCTCTACTAAAAATCAAGAAATTATCCAGGCATGGTGGTGCATCCCTGTAACTCTAGCAAGTTGGGAGGCTGAGGCAGAAGGATTGCTTAAGCCTAGGAGGTAGAGGCTGCAGTGAGCCGTGATTGCACCTGCACTCCAGCTGGGCAACAGAGGAGATCCTGTCTTTAAAAAAAAAAAAAAAAAAACTGTATAAAAATAGACTTATCAGCCAGGCGGGTGGCTCACACCTGTAATCCTAGCACTTTGGGAGGCCAAGGTGGGCGGATCACCTGAGGTTGGGAGTTCAAGACCAGCATGACCAACATGGAGAAACCCTGTCTCTACTAAAAATACAAAATTAGCTGGGTGTGGTGGCACGTGCCTGTAATTCCAGCTACTGAGCAGGCTATGACAGGAGAATCACTTGAACCCGGGAGGCGGAGGTTGCGGTGAGTGGAGATTGCACCATTGCACTCCAGCCTGGGAAACAAGAGCGAAACTCTCTCAAAAAAAAAAAAAAAATGCTTATCATATAACCCAGCAATTCCATTCCTACGTATATACCCAAGAGAACTGAAAAAATGTCCATTCTAAAGCTTGCACAGGAACATTCACAACAATATTATTCATGATAACCAAAAAGTGGTAACACGTTCTGCTGAGGAATGAGCAAACACAGTGTGGTCCGTCCATACCGTGGAATGGCATGCGGCAATGACAAGTGGTGGACCTCCGACACCTGCTGCAGCGCGGAGGGCGCTGAAGACGTGATGCTGAGTGAAAGAAGCCACACAGAGGTCGTACACTGCTGATTCTGTTTATTCCAAATGTCCAGAACAGGCAAATCTACAGAGACAGGAAGTACGCTGGTGGTCACCGGGGCTTGGGGCAGATGGGAAGATCGGGAGGCGTGGGTAAGGAGTGGGGTATCTTCTTAGGGCAATGAAGACATTCCGAAATTGAGTGTGGTGATAGTTGCCCAACTCTGTGAATATACTAAAATCCACGGACAGCCTGGGCAACATAGCAAAACTGTCTCTGCAAAAAATACAAAAATTAGCTGAGTGCAGTGGTGTGTGCTGGTAGTCCCAGCTACTAGGGAGGCTGAGGAGGTGGGAGGATCACCTGAGCCTGGGAAGTCGAAGCTGCAGTGAGCTGTGACTGCACCACTGCATTCTAGCCTGGGCAACAGAGCAAGACCCTGTCTCAAAACCCAAACAAGCTCACTGAAGTGTACACTTCAGATGGGTGAATTTTATGGTATATGAATGTCTCAATAAAGCTGTTACCAAAATATACTATCTCAAGAAGTGTTTTCTATTTAATGTCTATGCATACAACCACTCTCTCCTCAAACATATAATAGTGGGGGGTGGATTCGTTATCATTTTCTTCCATATCTTGTCCACCATCGTGCTCTGGTCACATCAAGGACTCATTCGGCAGCCATAAAAAAGAATGAAATCAGGCTGGGCATGGTGGCTCACATCTGTAATCCCAGCACTTTGGGAGGCTGAGGTGGGCAGATCACCTGAGGTCGGGAGTTCCAGAGCAGCCTGACCAACATGAAGAAACCCCATCTCTACTAAAAATACAAAATTAGCTGGGCATGGTGGTGCATGCCTGTAATCCCAGCTACTTGGGAGGCTGAGGCAGGAGAATCGCCTGAACCCAGGAGGCGGAGGTTGCAGTGAGCCGAGATCACACCATTGCCCTCCAGCCTGGGCAACAAGAGTAAAACTTCATCTCCAAAAAAAAAAAAAAAAAAATGCAATCATGTCACTTGCAGTGACATGGACACAAGTGGAGGCCTTTATCCTAAGTGAACTAACTCAGAAACAGAAAACAGAATACCAGATGTTCTCACTTATAAGCGGAGCTAAACAATGGGTACCCACGGACATAAAGATGGAAATAGCAGGCCGGGCGTGGTGGCTCACACCTGTAATCCCAGCGCTTTAGGAGGCCGAGGCGGGTGGATCGCCTGAGGTCAGGAGTTCGAGACCAGCCTGGCCAACATGGTGAAGCCCTATCTCTAATAAAAATACCAAAAATTAGCTGGGTGTGGTGGCGGACGCCTGTAATCCCAGCTACTCAGGAGGCAGAGGCAGGAGAATGCATGAATCCAGGAGGCGGAGGTTGCAGTGAGCCAAGTTTGGGCCACTGCCTCCAGCCTGGGAGACTCAGTCTCAAAAGAAAAAAAAAAGATGAAAATAACAGACACTGGGGACTCCAAAAGGGAGGAGAGGAAGTGGGGCAAAGGCTGAAGAATTACCTATCAGGTACAATGTTCATTCCCTTCCCTTTCATCAGGAGCACTCTGGGTACACTAGGAGTCAGCCCCCACCAGCATGCAAAATACCCATGTAACAAACACGCACACGTACTCCCAAATCTAAAATTAAATTAAAGTTTTAAAAAGACTCATTCAAAACAACTGTTACCTCGCGGCATTAAGGAATTTCTGTTAATTATCTTTTAGGCATTACAAGATATTATGGTTACGTTTTTTAAGAGACAGAGTCTCTTAAAACTCACAGCTCACTGCAGCTCTGGGCTCAAGTGATCCTCCTGCCTTGGCCTCCTGAATAGCTGGGACCAGGGGTGTGAACCCTGGCTCTCAGGCAGTGGTGATTTTAAAAAAGATTTCCCGTCTTTTATCAATATGTACTGAAATACTGATACATGCAATTTTATTCGTTTTTTTTTTTCGAGGCCCAGTCTTGCCCTGTCATCCAAGTCGGAATGCAGTATCGTCATCTCAGCTCACTATAACCTCCACCTCCCAAGTTCAAGCGATTCTCCTGCCTCAGCCTCCCAAGTAGCTGAGACTACAGGTGCCCAACACCACACCTGGCTAATTTTTGTATTTTTAGTAGAGCCTGGGTTTCACCACGTAGGCCAGGCTGGTCTCGAATTCCTGACCTCAGGTGATACACCCACCTCAGCCTCCCAAAGTGCTGTGAGCCACTGTGCCCAGCCTAATTTTATCTTTCATCATGTATGGGACTTGCTTCAAAATCACTTGGGGTGGGGCAAATGGACGGACGGGTATGAAGGAGTCATGAGTGAGAGGGCGGGGCCGCACGAGCCCGGGAGGGTCTCTCTTCTATGCACTTTCAAGATATCCTGATGTTTTAGAATGTGTTTAACAAAATGAAACATTCATCCACTGCAATTGGAGCTCCAAAATCTTATGTTTGGAGAGCTCCTCAGATACTCCAAGCACCCCAAGTGCCCACCTCCCAGGGAGAGAAGCACACACTTTTCACCCCATAGCCCACCCTGGCAGCAGAGAAACGGCACTACCCACCTGAGGCCAGGGAAGATAAAATCAGGAGGGGCAAAGGTTTCTGGGGCCAGAGCGTGTGAAAAGGTGGACGTGCCCATGCTCAAGCCCCTTACCCAGTCCCCACTCCCCACAACCTGGAAATATCTTTTTTTTTTTTTGAGATGGATTGCAATGGCTCGATCTTGGCTCACCGCAACCTGTGCCTCCCAGGTTCAAGCAATTCTGCTGCCTCAGGCTTCCGAGTAGCTGGGATTACAGGCATGCGCTACCACACTCGGCTAATTTTGCATTTTTAGTAGAGACAGGGTTTCTCCATGTTGGTCGGTCTGGTCTCGAACTCCCGACCTTAGGTGATCTGCCCACCTCAGCCTCCCAAACTGCTGAATTACAGGCATGAGCCACCTCGCCCAGCACAACCTGGAAATATCTGAACAGTCACCACCTGCTTGCCCAACTCAACAAGGTTTTTATGAGCCTGGTATAAAAAGGATGAAAAAGGAAAAGCTGGGCATGCCCCCAACCAGGGCCCGACCCCCACCAGTGCCCGCCTTCCCCCCAGTGCCTGCCCCCCCGCCAGTGCCTGCCCCTGCTGCCTCACCCAACCAGCCTCTTCCAGGTGCTTCCTCTCCAGGCAGGAGACCACACTCCTGGCCCATGCAGGGACTTCACCTCTCTCCAGCCAAAGGGCACACCTGCTCCCTACCTTTCACCCAGCTGGGAGTGGACGCAGCGTGGCGGCTTCTCCCATCTCTGAGTCACCAGAAACAAAGCTAGGGAACTGCAGGAGACTCGGCTGCCACGGCTTCATGGAGGCCAACCAAACCCAGTGAGTGGCACCCAGCTCCTGGGCCAGCCTCACTCTAGACCCGGGGCAGAGGGTACCTACTGTCTCTAAAACCGAGGCACTCATAAGAATGGAAACCAGATGGGCCGGGAGCGGTGGCTCACGCCTATAATCCTAGCACTTTGGGAGGCCGAGGCGGGTGGATCACGAGGTCAAGAGATCGAGACAATATAGGTCAACATGGTGAGACCCTGTCTCTACTAAAAACACAAAAATTAGCTGGGTGTGGTGGTGCACACCTGTAATCCCAGCTACTCAGGAGGCTGAGGCAGGAGAATCACTTGAAACCAGGAGGCAGAAGTTGCAGTGAGCTGAGATCGCGCCATTGCACTCCAGCCTCGGTAACAAGAGTGAAACTCTGTCTCAAAAAAAAAAAAAAAAGAATGGAAACCAGAAAACCAGATAAAGCCATTCACACAGCCCCCCTGCTCCTTCCCTCCCTGGCCCTAGAGGGTAGAGGATCCCAGACCAGAGTCTGAAAACCCCTGAGAGTGGTCAGCCCAGTTCCTGCTTTGATACACCCCTGCATTGAAAGCCAACCTGAGGCCGGGTGCAGTGGCTCATGCCTGTAATCCCAGCACTTTGGGAGGCCGAGGAGGGAGGATCACTGGAAGTCAGGAGTTCAAGACCAGCCCAACCAACATGATGAAACCTCGTCTCTACTAAAAACACAAAAATTAGCTGGATGTAGTGGTGGGCGCCTGTATTCCCAGCTACTTAGGAGGCTGAGGCAGGAGAATTGCTTGAACCCGGGAGGTGGGGGTTGCAGTGAGCTGAGATCAGGCCACTGCACTCCTAGGTGAGAGGCTGAGACTCCACCTGGAAAGGAAAGGAAATTAAGGGAATGGAAAAAGGGAAGGAGAGGGAGGGATAGGGGAGGGGAGGGGAGGGGAAGGGAGGGGAGGGGAGGGAGAAGGCCCTCAGCATGCCTTTCTGTAACATACTTAGCGCAAATGGAATCCCTCAAAGTAAATCGGGTCTGCGGCCTCACCTCACTGGCATAAATAGGACTGGGGCCACAGGTGGCTAATCTCACCTTCCTGCAAACAGACAACGGCCAGGTGAGGCAGGTGAGCAGCTGAGACTGGGGCGGACAAGACCAGGGCCACGGGTACAGAGCTCTTCTGAGGACCTGGAGCTCAGGGAGGAGTGGGGCTTAGGTGCAGTGTCCAGGTGGAAGAAGGCCAGTCACTAATAAATTCCTGGACCTCAGATAAGCCTCATGAAAACTTTGGGAGGCCAAGATGGGCAGATTGCTTGAGCCCAGGAGTTTGAAACCAGCCTGAGTAACGTGAAAAACCTCATCTCCACTAATACAAAAATAAGCCAGGGGTGGTGGTGCACACCTGTAGTCCCAGCTACTTGGGAGACAGAGGGGTGAGCTCACCTGAGCCCAGGAGTTTGAGGCTGCAGTGAGCCATGATCATGCCACTGCACTTCAGCCTGGGCGACAGAACGAGATCTTGTCACACACACACCCCAGTGAACTTTACTGTATTACACAGCAAGACTATTTTCTGTCTTAAATGCTCTAAATCACAAGATACTCAAACAGACAAGAAGAGAATAACACCTATGTACCCTCCTGGAATGAAAAAATTCAACATTTTGCTGTATTGATTTAGAATGTCCACCCCCCGCCCCCACAACCTGCCAAGTTTTTTCGTTTATCTTTGTTTTTGTAGAGATGAGATCTCACTATGTTGCTGATCTCGAACTCCTGGACTCAAGCAATCCTCCTTCCTTGGCCTCCCAAACTGCTGAGATTATAGGTGCCCATCCCTGCGTAAATGTCTAAGGTGCAACAGACACAACCTCCTCTCCCTGTCCCCAGAATGCGGGCTCATTTTCCCCGTCCAGATTTGAGCATCTACAAATGCACACAGTGCTAACACGCACGTGCGAGGCACACCTGAATGCCGCCATACTCTGCACGTGCTCCTGCAACTTGCCTCCCGTCCACACTGAGTTCCAAGCTGCCCCACGCCCACCCACGTGGCGCTGGCCCTGCTGTCCTGCACCTCCCTGCTGGCAGGAACCAGTCTGCCCCTGTGTCCCTGCTGGCTCAGGGGGCTTCTGTGTTCACTTTTTCACTGTTGCAAACCAAGAAGCAGAGAGTGGCCCTGTCCCTGTTGCAGCACCATATTTTAATGCAGGTAGAAAAAGAGCGAGTGGTGTTCGTGGGCACCCGGCCTCTGGGGCAGCCTTCCTCATGCCTGCCCTGCCTGCTCTACCAAAGGTCCAGCTCCCTCTCGACATGGCCATCCTGTCCTCTTTGCCCTCACTGAAGTCCTGCTTGCTGCTTGATACCCCATCTCCCTGTGTCTCCCAAGTCAGCTTTCCCAGGGCATCGGATGCCCTGCCCACCTCACCGCTACTGCCACGCTGGTCCTGGCCAGGGGCTTCTTGAAGAGGGGGGCATACTCCACCACTCTGCAGCCTGTGTTCCTTCCACTTCTGTGTGTCCAGAATGAGCCACCTGTCCGCTGCAGCCAGGTCTGGGTTTCAGGGCCCTCCACCCTCCACCTGCTCGGCAGTCCCTGGTCAGGCTCACTGCCTCCTCTCCTCCCTAGCACCTTTCATAAAGGTCAGGAGACCAGGGCACCTGTGTGCTCCAACTCCCCTTCCCGGAAGCCTTCCCTAGAGTCCAGGGCATGCCCTGCCAGGCTGGGCACGGTGGCAGGGAGCCCCAGCACGCTGGGAGGAAGGGCCCTCAGGCCAGCTGGCAGCCGGGCCTGCGTCTGGATCCCAGCCACCGACACTGGGCAGCCTCTCTGCTCACCCCTTCGGCCTTCCTGAGGCTGTAGTGAGGAGGGTGGCAGGGGCACGGCATGGCCTAAGGCATGGGCAAGCAGGCGTCTGCCTCCTCGGGCTGGTGGGGGCTCTGCCACATCCCACTCACAGCATAAAACGAAACAGTTAGTCTCCATGGACCAGCCCCACTTCCTGTTCCTGCTTCCTCCTGGGAGAGGCCACCAGGCACTCAAACTGACCCCAGTCCCTCTGCTGCCGCCTTGGGCCCCTCTGGCTTCTGAGCTAGCAGGTGGCTCCCCTGCACCCTGGGAGTCAGACCCTGAGCATACTGCACCTGACCTTCCTGCTCTACCACGAGTGAATGACATAGGGGAGAAGTTAAGTCCTCTTTTCACCCATCTGTATTGTTCTGTATTTTCTCATTTCTTTGAAGACATCTTCTTTAAAGACGAGGTCAAGCACATCTTCACCCAGCCAAAACTTCATCAGCTGACAATGAATCTCACCTGCCCATGTGCCCACATCCTCCCCGGGGTTTCTCTTACTGAGAATGCTGGCGCCCGCCCTGCCTGGGGAGGAGCAGGGATGGACTAGGGCTGTTCACTTCAGTCCTCAAAACCTGCTGATGTGACAGTCCCCGGACCCCTGGACCCCACCAGCGACATCCCCTCTATGGCCCAGCCTCAGCTGGGCGGCAGCAGCTGTGCTCCTGCCCCTCCCGCAGCCCTCCTTTCTCCAAGCCACCCCACACCAGAGACTTCCTAGAGAGACCTGGCCAACGCTCTTTAATCCACGTCACCCCAGGGGCAGGCCTATCTGCAGCCCCTCTCCTGAGATTTTCTTCCATGCCCAGATCTCAGAGGCATATCACAGCCCCAGTGGGAAAAGGTGGTATCCCTGGGGACGAAGTTGACAAGGCGTGACCACCGGGATCCAAGCCACACAGCAGGGTGTGCACCTGCATCCCAAGTTCAAGGATGGCCAGAGGAGACAACACTTTGACTGGAAAGAAAAGCAGAAAAGTGCAGGAGGAAGACAAGTTAAAAAGAAGAAATAAGAAAACACAGGAAAAATACAGGTGGATGAAAAGAGAACCTAACCTCCCCCCTCTGTCATTCATTCGCTCCCTCAAATCATCATGGAGCCCTCAGACTGGAATCCTGAACTAGCCCTGGAAAGGGACTTGTGGAGGAGGTCACTCTGGGTAAGTAGACAGGTGACCCCTTGGGGACCGTTCCTGACTTAGGACCCCTCCTTGCTATGTGCCCCCCAGACCAGCTATGGGGTAAATCGGAGGTGGTGGCAACACCCCATCGGCCTCCGCCACGCCAAAGACATCTTGTTGTCCGGCCTTGTCATGAGGCTGTGGACGTGTCTATTTTCACTGAAAGTACAGAAATCACTTCGGAGAAGCTGGCACAGCGGCCGGGGTCTGGCCTGTGCCTCTGCCCTGGGTGAACATGAGCCCTGAAAAGCTGAGTAGGAGGCAAGGCACGGTGGCTCATGCCTGAAATCCCAGCATTTTGGGAGGTCAAGGCGGGAAGATTGCTTGAGTCCAGGAGTTCAAGACCAGCCTGGCCAACATGCCAAAACTCCTTCTCTACCAAAAATACAAAACATTAGCTGGACGTGGTGGCCCATGTCAGTAGTCCCAGCTATTCTGGAGGCTGAGATGGGAGGATTGCTTGAGCCTGGGAGGTCAAGGCTGCAGCGAGCCCTAATTGTGCCACTGCACTCCAGCCTGGCAACAGAGTGAGACCCTGTCTCAAAAAAAAGAAAGGCTGAGTGGGGATGGCAGGGGTGGAGGTCACCCACCTGGAGCCACCTGCTGGGAGCTCACCTAGACCTCCTTGCTCAGAGCACACCAGGTGCCCACCAACCCCCAGGTGGAGCACAGGAGCCAGGCCACGTGCCATCCTGGAGGCTATGAAGGGACTGTCACCGAGGTCTGTGCCAGAGCACTTAAGCACCTTATGCTAATCTGCTCTTGGGACCACACGGAGATGCAGAATCAGAGGCCCCAGCTGAGGCCACAACCCCTTCATCACAATTGTCACAAATGCACTGTCCCATCTCCAGCTCACCTATTCCGTGGTTGTTCCCACCACCTTCCAAGCTCAGCTCTGTCACCTGCCCCTCTGCCACCAGCCTTGGAGGGCCTGCAGCTCTTTGTCCATTTCTGTTTTCTCCTTTCTACATGCTTAGCTTAAAGCTCCCAGCACTTTTGGGGGCAGCCCAGGAATCCAAACTCCCCAAGAAATTCTACAAGAGACATTTAGCGATGTCACCTGCACCGGCTGGCAAATGACCTTCATGTGTAAGTTACGGTACAGTCTTCCAAATACCCTTCTCAAGGACATGAATCCTTGTTTAATGATCCGATCCAATCCAGAAGAGCACAGACAGCTCTCCAACACTGAATGCCACGTGAACAATCGTGGGGGGACGGTGATGCTACATCTTCCATTTGATTACAATTATCTTCATTTCAACAGCTTTGCTCAATGGCCCCCAAATCCCCAGCCAATAAACGGCTCTGGTACTTTGTTTTTGGAAAGCGTTCACCTTGTTCCCTTTCTCCGTAATCAATTCCTGTTAACCAAAACCTTTCACCTCTTTCGAAGTCATTGGCCTGTGAATCCTAACACTGGCCACGTAATCAAGAAGGCACCCGGAACACAGGTCCCTATGCCCTTTGAGCAGACCTCCCCGCCCCTGCACCCCCAATCCTGCAGAGTTGAGACAGGCAGGTGGCTGAGGAAAGCAGGTGAAAGGTCAGCTTGATGCAACGTGCATTGCCAGTTTTCAAAACACGCCCCAGAAAAACGGACATATGGGAATTGCCGCTGTCATATAAAACAAACAATAAAACTTGGTATGTGACAACAGACTTCCAAGAAAATGGCCTTTATAGCAACTGAAATATGTAAATAATTTGAGTGGGGCAGAAGCCTTTCGACATAGCAATCAACAGGTATGGAGACACTAATAGATAAGCGTGTGGGAACGTAGGTAGGTAAGACATACAGATTCCTTTTTGTGCTTTTAATAATGAAGATACAGAGCAATTTTTTTTTTTTTTAAAGATGAAGTTTCACTCCACCACCCTTGTTGGAGTGCAGTATCGCAGTCTTGGCTCACAGCAACCTCTGCCTCCCAGGTTCAGGCAATTCTCCTGCCTCAGCCTCCCAAGGAGCTGGGATTACAGGCATGCGTCCCCATACCTGGCTAATTTTGTATTTTTAGTAGAGACGAGTTTTTACCAGGTTGGCCAGGCTGGTCTCGAACTCCTGATCTCAAGCGATCCGTCCACCTTGGCCTCCCAAAGTGCTAGGATTACAGGCATCAGCCACTGCGGCTGACCCAGAACATTCCTTTCACCAAACCCTTTGGCATATGCTAGACAACGTGATGCATATATATTTTTACATTAATGTATTTGACGAGCATTAGCTCATTTAATTCCCACTAGCACCCTAGGAAATGGGTACGATGGCATCTCCAGGCACTAATGAGAAAACCAGGGCTTAGATGCCAAGAAACTTGCCCAATGTCACATCCAGCAAACCTCAGGGCTGGAAATCAAACCCAGATCCAGGCCGGGCACAGTGGCTCACGCCTGTAATCCCAGCACTCTGGGAGGCCAAGATGGGTGGATCATCTGAGGTCAGGCCTTCAAGACCAGCCTGACCAATATGGTGAAACCCCGTCTTTACTAAAAATACAAAAAATTAGCCGGGAGTGGTGGTGGGCACCTATAGTCCCAGCTACTAGGGAAGCTGAGACAGAAGAATTGCTTGAACCCGGGAGGCGGAGATTGCAGTAAGCCGAGATCGCACCACTGCACTCCAGCCTGCGTGATACAGCAAGAAAGACTCTATCTCAAAACAAACAAACAAAAAAACCCAGGTCCAACTCCAAAACTTACACTCTTAACTGCCAAAGTTAAGTGGTAGCTACTACACAAAAAAAGTCTACTTAAAATTCCTCAGGTTACAACATAGTTATAAAATTAGGTCACATTGTAACCAAAATGATGTGATTGCAGCCAGGAATAAGACTGCATTAAGTACAAACGCCATCAGCACCAACTGTCAAATGAGTCCCATGCCGCAGTCTTCCTGCTAGAATTGCACAACGTGTGTGCACACAGGAGCAGGCTCGGCCTTCTATTCAAACCCAGCCAACGCTGCCCACCTCCCCCAGCGGTAAACAACTGTGTTGGAAATCCTCTGAGAAAAGCTTACCCACGGGAAATGACAGCTCAGCTCAGCAGGAATACCAGGCAGAGTCTCTAGGAACACAGAAAGCGTGAGACTGGATGGCATGGGCCCCATCCCTGGAAAACTCAAGAAGACACTGTAGGCAGAGTCAGAAGCAGTGTCTCTGGCGAGGGGCAGGGCAGTTATCACCTACAACATGTTCTTGGATGCCTGGGTGACCCATGCCTGGGAAGGTTCTGCCTGGCTAAAAAGCTCGTGTTGGGCTCCAGGACTGGCTCCAGCTTAGGGAAACCACCTTCATAACATGCATGACTTCCAAGGTGGCAATCTGGCCTGACCTCCTCACTGCTGCCCGAGGGAAGTACCAGGAAGGCTCTGGAAGGACACTGGCAGCCCAGGGGTTTCCCTAAAACCAGCACGCACCTGCAGTAAAGTTCATGGCTCTGCTGAACTGAGATGTAGACAAAAAAATAGCAATAATAGGAAGAAAAAAAAGCACAGCTCCTCCCCCATAGACAAGTGTGGGCCCATCCTCTCTCAGCACCGTATCAGACACATTGTCATTTAATTGCAGACATGCACATCTGTAATGTGTGCCCTTGTGCTTTTCCAGTAAGTGCATATACACACAAATAGAAATTATTTCCCAAACCTGGCCGGGCATGGTGGCTCATGCCTGTAATCACAGCACTTTGAGAGGCCGAGGCAGGTGGATCACCTGAGGTCAGCAATTCAAGACCAGCCTGGCCAACATGGTGAAACCCCATTTCTACTAAAAATACAAAACATTAGCTGGGCATGGTGGTGGGCACCTGTAATCACAGCTGCGTGGGAGGCTGAGGCAGGAGAATTGCTTGAACCCGGGAAGTGGAGGTTGCAGTGAGCCAAGGTTGCACCACTGCACTCCAGCCTGGGCAACAAGAGTGAAACTCCATCTCAAAAAAGAAAAAAGAAAGGAAGAAAGCAACTATTTCTCAAACCTGATAGAAGCAACTTAGAAGCAAGAATGTGAAACTCACAGGCCGGGCACAGTGGCTCACGCCTGTAATCCCAACACATTGGAGGCTGAGCTGGGCGATCACCTGAGGTCGGGAGTTCGAAACCAGCCTGACCAACATGGAGAAATGCTGTCTCTACTAAAATACAAAATTAGCCAGGTGTGGTGGCTCATGTCTGTAATCCCAGCTACTCTGGAGGCTGAGGCAGGAGAATCGCTTGAACCCGGGAGGCAGAGGTTGCAGTGAGCTAAGATTGTGCCACGGCACTGCAGCCTGGGCAACAAGAGCAAAAACTCTGTCTCAAAAAAAAAAAAAAAAAAGAATGTGAGACTCACCTTACGCTTTTTTGAGGGTTTCATGTACAAGAAATGTGAAGGAATTTTCATTTTTTTTTTTTTATACGACAGGGTCTTGCTATGTTACCAAGGGTGACCTTGAACTCCTGGCTCAAGAGATCCTCTTGCCTCAGCCTAAGCTGGGACTACAGGTGTACTCCACTGCGTTCAGCCTGGAGTTTTCATTATGAAAGGTTGTGTCTTGAATTCATGACTGATCATTCAATATTCACATTATTTAAATTGGCCACACAGTATATTTCCTGTGCTGAAGTTTATTATAATGGACTATTCACATTTATGGGGTCAACATCATGGGTCGTCAGGTTATAAAATAATTCTGGACTGGGTGTGGTGGCTCATGCCTGTAATCCCAACACTTTGGCAGGTGGAGGCAGAAAGTTCGCTTGAGCCCAGGTATTTGAGACCAGTCTGGGCAACGTAGCAAGACCCCATCTCTACAACAAATACAAAAAATTAGTCAAGTGTGGGGCAGTGCATGCCTGTGGTCCCAACCCAGGAGTGTGAGGTTGCAGTGAGCTATGAGCATGCTACTACACTCTAGCCTGGATGACAGAGCAAGATCCTGTCTTACCAAGTACTGCCAAAGTTAAGCCAATCTGGGTGGATCATTTGAGGTCAGGAGTTTGAGACCAGCCTGAGCAATATTTCTAGGCCTGTCTCTACAAAAAATATTTAAAAATTAGCCAGGTGTAGTGGCATGTGCCTGTGGTGCTAGCTATGCAGGAGGCTGAGGAGGGAGGATCCCTTGAGCCCGAGTGGGAGATTACATTGAGCTATGTCGGCACCATGACACTGCACTCCAGCTTGGGCAACAAAGCAAGAGGCTGTCTCGGAGAAAAAAAAAAGGCCAGGCGCGGGTGGCTCGTGCCTGTAATCCCAGCACTTTGGGAGGCCAAGGCAGACAGAGCACCTGAGGTCAGGAGTTCAAGACCAGCCTGGCCAACATGGTGAAACCCTATCTCAACTAAAAATACAAAAATTAGCCAGGCATGGTGGCGGGCACCTGTAGTCCCAGCTACAGGTAGGGGTCCTTTGGTCATTGAGTCACTCCACAGAGAGCATTCCGCATGCTGTGTCCTGATGCCCTGCTGAGGAGAAGTAAACTAAATAACCTTAAAGAAACTGTTGGTCGGGCGCGGTGGCTCATACCTGTGATCCTAGCACTTTGGGAGGCTGATGCAGGTGGATCTCAAGGTCAGGAGGCCAAGGTGGGCAGATCACCTGAGGTCAAGAGTTCAAGACCAGCCTGACCAACATGGTGAAACCCATCTCTACTAAAAATACAAAAATCAGCCAGGCGTGGTGGCATGCGCCCGTAGTCCCAGCTACTTGGGAGGCTGAGGCCAGAGAATCGCTTGAACCTGGGAGGAGGAGGTTGCAGTGAGCTGAGATCACACCACTGCACTCCAGCCTGGGCAACAGGGCTCCTTCTCAAAAAAAAAAAAAAAGAAAGAAAAGAAAAAGGAAAAGAAAAGATGTCTCCAATGTTCTGTCATTCCTTCAACACATACCTGAATGTCTGTTCTAGGCCACTGAAATCACGAGGAAGGCAAGTGTAAGAGTGAGTTAGGAAGAAGTGGCGGCATTCAGCCCCGGCCACATGTGGGGGCTTCAGGAGCAGGAAGAATGCAGGATGGCCCTCCAGCTCCTGGGTTGGGGACCACAAACCAGCAACAGGAGTATGGAGCCTTCCTTTCTGAACTTAAAAGACTTGGTGTCCAATGCCTAACCTAGATCGCTCAGAAAGCAGAGCGGTAACTACCCTACTGCCCAACCCTCCAAGGTGACCTTAACCTTCCAGCACACCCCAGAGAGGCACGCCCCACTCAGCAGCACCATTCCTTTCATTGTTAACTTCCAAAGACGTTCCCGGACCCAAGAACAATCTGCACAAAAGAAAGGCAAAGGCAGACACTTCTCAGAATTGAGGCTGTCACCCAAACAAGGCAGGTGCCCTCAGCCCAGGGCCTGCTGGGGCCCCAACCTTCACCCGACATCTAAATGGGGTAAAAGTTCAAAGTGACACAAGGTCACAAATATTTGAAGTCAGCAAGTAGAAAAAAGTCCTTACTTGTGTTAAGTAACCAATTTGTTTAAAAAACATACCCTGTCCATGTTGTCAAAGAAACTGTTAATAGTGGTGGCACCTGGAGAGGAGAACCCAGTGAGAAGGACTCTGCCCTGTATCTGCACCTTTTAAAAAAAAGAGACAGCGGGGCGCGGTGGCTCACACCTGTAACCCCAGCACTTTGGGAGGCCAAGGTGGGCAGATCACTAGGTCAAGAGATTGAGACCATCCTGGTCACCATGGTGAAACCCCGGTTCTACTAAAAACACAAAAATTAGCTGGGCGTGGTGGCACGCGCCTGTAGTCCCAGCTACTCAGGAGGCTGAGGCAGGAGAATTGCTTGAACCCAGGAGGTGGAGGTTGCAGTGGGCTGAGATCGCGCCAGTGCACTCCAGCCTGGAGCCTGGCGATGGGGCAAGACTCTGTCTAAAAAAAAAAAGAGAGAGACAGGGTTTGGCTCTGTCACCCAGACTGGAGTGCAGTGGTGCAATCAGAGCTCACTTCAGTCTCCACTCCTGGGCTGAAGCCATCCTCCCACCTCAGCCTCCTGAGTAGCTGGAACCACAGATGCACTCCACCTGCTAATTGTTTGCAGAGACAGGGGTCTGGCTGTGTGGCCCAGGCTGGTCTCGAATTCCTGGCCTCAAAGCAATCCTCCCACGTTGGCCTCCCAAAGCACTGAGATTACAGGCGTGAGACAACGGGCAGGGCCCATTTGTCCCTCTTTAACTTTGCATCCTGTGCTTGTATCACTTACTTGTAAAACAAACAAAGTGTCCTCACAAGAAAAGCTCAAGACTGGCAGAAGTCAACTGAGGCCTCAAGTGTGAGACACTATCTCTAAAACACACTTTAAACATAGAATCTCGGCCGGGCGCGGTGGCTCACACCTGTAATCCTAGCACTTTGGGAGGCCGAGGTGGGTGGATCACCTGAGGTCTGGAGTTCAAGACCAGCCTGGCCATCATGGTGAAACCCCATCTTAAAAAAAATAATGATAATACAATCTCGAACAGCCATTTTAATTCTTAAAGCACCAGTCTTCCGGAATTCAAGTTCAGGCTTCCACCAGCAACAACTCTGGCCTGCCAATAATAACCATGCAGAGTGACTAAACATTTTTTCCAACAAAGGAAAAAATGCAAACGATCAAAGAGCAGAAGCAGCCCTAGGCCCGCGCAGGCGCCGGTTTCCGCCTCCCGCCGCCGCTGCCACCGCCCCTGCGCCTTTAGATTTCGGACAGCATGTTTAATTGCTCGCTTGGAACGCGTCCTAGGAAGGACACCGCCAGCCACTGCGGCTTCGCGCCCCGCCCCTTCCCCCCAGCCCCGGGCGGGCGTCACGTGACGACTGAGAAAAAGTAGGGGAAAGGTCAGCAGCAGCCCCGCCCACGCCGGATCCCAGGCGCTCGGATCCTGTTCCACCCGCCGTGCCCACAGAGACCTTCCGGAGCGAGCTGGCGCGCGTCCCTGTGGCCACCCCAGCGACAGCGGGAGAAATGCAACGCACCTTTCCGTGTGACGGTCGAGCCCTGCAGTGCCCAACTTTGGGGACAGCTCGATGCTCAGTGCTTCTGATCACTGACGCTGCACCCAACGAGCCAGAAACACAGGCACCGCGCTCACGAGCCCAGGGCGCGTCTCAAAGGGGTTCACTGTGAAAATTGGTATTTTTATGAATGGGCACCCGGGGCCAGGGTTGAGTAAGGGCAGGCCCTCGCTCCAGGACTCCCTGGAGGCCCAGCTTGACCGCTCGGTGACCACCGGTCCGGGGCCGGGGTCAACGCAGCAGCCGCAGCAGCAACGGAAGGGACCTGGTTTAATTCGCTTCCCGGGAACTCCAGGGCAGGCGGCTTTTTAGTACAAACCTGAAACGTTATTTTGGCCTGTGCACAATGCCAATTTCTGCCACTTTGATACAAAGTATATGCACTCCCAAACCTGCCCTTTTTACTGTTTGATTCCAACTGTTAAGATGGAGTTCAAGTGCAATATCTAGTCTAGCAATGCTGCACAGGAAGGAAACCAGTAATTTACATGAGAAAAGCAGTCCACAGGCACTTGGTACTGAGGTAAAACCAACCCGAAGAACCAGCTGCGAATGCTGATGGTCCCCAGACCAACTGACAGCTGGAGCGGTGTGCATTCTCGGCGACACTAATGTCCTCAATGTATTGCTATGTTCACTCGGTCAGAGTCGCCTTAAAGAATTTGGAAAGGCATGGACGGGGGGCAAGGGGGGTTGCTTCCTGGCATAAATAAAAGACCCGTGCTCAGCCATTTTTTATTGACTTGGTTTGTGACTTAGAAGGAAATAACATGCTTGCATATCTGGAATGACCAGAAACCAGACACTTGTGGAAAAAAATTGTGTAACAAAATACACCGTTGCAAAAGGTAAAACTGATTTTCATTTTATTCGGTAACTTACAAAGTTACCGGCTTCCTACTAAAATCTGCTCTTAAATATTTCATAACACACGGAGCAGAGAGGAACCGAAACCCTGGGCCGAGTTGGGAATATTAACTTTGTTACCTATTTAACCTGGTAGGTAGTTGGGATTTTTGACTCGGAGTTTTGTTTTTCTTTTTTGTTTTAAAGTAAGATCAGCCCTCAGCTTTGAGTCCTGCAGCTTTAACGAAAGCCAAGTGTGGATTTACATTATAAAGACGCTGACCCACGGCCTTTCCTGACAAAGCGAAAGAAGCTGGCTGTTGGCTGGCCGCGGCGTGGCTCCGAGCAGGGGCTGCCCCGCGTGGCCCTGACCGCGCCGTCGGGCTCGCAGGCCAAGTTAGCCAGGACCCGGCCACGTGACACCACCACCCTCCCGCGGCCCCAGTGCGACCTTGGGCCCATGCTCCGCGCCCACCTGCCTTTGACCCAGCGCTGCACCGGAGAGGCTGGGGGGTGCTCCCAAGCAGGCCCGGGGCCCGCACCCTCACCCTGCTCACTGCCGCGCTCTGACCGCGCCTGGAGTCACTGCGCCAAGGGCGTGTCCCGACGGCTGCACTGCGGGGGCGGTCGTGGGGAGGGGGACCGGGGGCACGCGCGCTGGGATGGGGTCAGCGGCGCCCTGCCGAATCCCCAGGGCTGAGCATCCCTCCCTCAGCCGCACTGCACCTGCCTGCAGGTGACCGACCCTCGGGCGGACCCCCAGACCCAATCCTTTCCAGGAGCCGGGTGGGATGGGCATGGGCAGGAGCCGGCGGCCCTATAGGCCCGGGCGAAGGCATCCAGGAAGGCATCCAGAGCTCCAGCATCCCTCCAGTGGTCGCACCGGACCCGCCCCCAGGCAGACTGACCCCCGGGCAGACCTTCAGGCTCAATCCAGTCCGGGGCGGACTAAGGCGTGGGAGACAAGGGAGCTGGTGGCCCCGCTGGCCCCGGGCCGGAGGCGTCCAGTCAAGTCCAGAGGGCCGAGCATCCCTCCCCGGGCCCAACGGGACCCGCCTGCGGATGGACCGACCCCCGGCGAACCCCCAGACCCAATCCCCTGCCGGACATAGAGAGCTCCCGCCTCTCTCCAGGTTCAAGATCTCCACAACCCCGCCGTCAGGGGGCAATGCCGGGGTTCCTCTCAGCGCCCCGGCTCCGGCGGCGGCCCCCACCCGGTCCGGTTGCCGGTAGCCCCGTGCGCCGCCCGTTCCAGACCCCCGCAGCCCACAGGGCCGCCCCGCCACCCTCCCCACCGCGCGCGGCCGGGCCTCACCGAGTCAGCAACGGAGGCGCGGCAGCTGCGGCGGCGGCGGCGGCGGCGGCGGAGTGAGCGAGCGGCGAGCGGGCGCCGGGAAGGAGGGCCGCGGGTGAGGCCGAGCGCACCCGACGCCGGCGGCAGCGGATTGGCTGAGGCGGACCCGGCCGTGGCGCTGGGGGGCGGGGGACTCCGGGCGCTCGAAGGGAGGGCTGGTCCGTGGCGTGGGCGGGGCGGGGCGCGGGCGGGGCGCGGGCGGGGCGCGGAAGGGAGGGAAACTGAGGCTCGCGCAGGTGCTCGCGGCCTCGACCTCTGCCAGAATGGGGCCTAGGACCAGATTCCTCGCCCTCCGAGCCTCGGTTTCCTCATCTGTGAAATGAGTCATCTCGTGGAGGCCACGCGCATAAAATAGCTCAGCTCGGTGCCTAACTCAGACTCGTGATTTATCCGCATCACCGCGTATAATGCCCCGGGCATCCCCGGTGGTCTTCACCCCCGACTCCTTTATGCAGACGAGGGTCGCGGGCCAGGAAGTAAATTGGCCAATGTCACCAACGCTGAGGAGCGACGGATCCCCCGGGCGTGGTGGCGCACGCCTGTAATCCCAGCTACTCAGGAAGCTGAGGCGGGAAGATCGCTTGAAACCAGCAGTTCGAGGCCAGCCTGGGCAACGTAGCGAGACACCCCCGTCTCTAAAAATAAGAGAAAAAAAGTGATAAACCACTTTTATCGGACTTAAACCACGAGTGACCGTCATCGCGATCTGGAGGCAGAGTGGCTCCTCCTCATCTAGCTGGGATAAAAACGCCTCCCTTGCGGGGACTTTGGTAACATTTACTAAAATAATTCTTCCAACGTCAAGAACATAATAGGTGCCGGGAGAGGAATGGCTGGAGCCTAGGGCAGGGTGACCAAGAGACCCTTGTACTGGAGCTTGGGAGAGGGGACTGAACACATGCTGATCCCAGGGGTCTAGGCGGAGCGCAGCTGCGGGAGACCTGGGGATTGAGAAGAAGGGAGAGAGGGAGAGAGGGAGAGGGGCCCTAACCAGAGTAGGCGGGGCGGAGCGGGGAGCTCTTCCCGCCCGGGAGCCACTCCTCCCCTATCTTTGCCCGCAGTGCTTCCAGGCGCGAGCTGGCAGCTCTGCATACAGCAGGTGCTCCATAAATGCACCGATTTTATGAACAAAGTCTCTTTTAAACCTTTTATGTTCATAAAACTCATAAACACGGCTTTTTTTTTTTTTCGGAGTCAAAAAAGGCTGGAGTGCAGGAACCTGGCTCTTTAAGGTCGACTACTTTTCTGGTTACGAAAAATCCATGTTTGCAACCACCTTTCTCTCTGTATTATTTGGTCGTTACCGCCGAAGAATTTAGAAGAGAAAACGAAAGTTATCCTTTGATCCCGCCCCCCACCACGGCTGCAGTTAACTCTTGCTGCGGTTCCTGGGCTCGCTGTCTTAAAGCAAGGCTAGGATGCAAGTTGTCTGTAAGTCTGTTTTGTTTCCACTTACGTCGTAGACATAGTTCTCCGTGGAAGGACGGAGATGACCGCCGGCCTTCCCAAGACAGCATAAGATTTCCTTTGACGATGCTGCGATCCATTTACGCGGCCCCCCAGTGGACAATTAGGCCCTCCTCCACATCCTCCACCCCACCATTGCAGGTATAAATAAAAGCTGGCCGGGCGCGGTGGTTCACGCCTGTAATCCCCACTTTGGGAGGACGAGGCGGGCGAATCACAAGTTCAGGAGTTCGACACCAGTCTGGCCAACATAGTGAAACCCCATCTCTACTAAAAATACAAAAAAGTTGCCGGGTATGGTAGTGTACACCTTTAATCTCAGCTACTTGGGAGGCTGAGGCGGGAGAATCGAGTGAACACGGGAGGCGGAGGTTGCAGTGAGCTGAGATCGAGCCACTGCACTCCAGCCCGGGCGACAGTGAGAGACTCTGTCTCAAAAAAAAATAATAATAAATAAATAATAAAAGCTGCGTTGGCCGTCGACGTACCTCTTGGAGCTCCTGGCTCTCCTATAGGATAGATCCCTGGAAGGGAAACATCCAGGCACCTGCGACATTTTGGTGCCACAGGGCAAGCTACCATGTGGAAAAGCTTACCAACTTCCACTGCCACCCGCGCGTGCAAGCCGGGCCCTGTCTCCAATTATGGATTATTTTAATCTTTGCCAATACTAAAAGGAGGGGTGGAGGAGGGAAAAATCTCTCATCCCTCCTTTTAATTTGCATTTATTTGAGGTTAGAAGTTGGGGATTCGTCCCCCTGCTGGCTCTTGTCTGGACCACGAGTGAGCCCAGGCACTCCAACGCCACAGACTTCACTGCCCCAAAAGGCCGATGAGCTGGGCCGGGGCACACATGCCCGACGCGCGGCTGCACCCCGCGGACCCTGGCGGATCTAGCGCCTGGGGCTCTCCTTGCGCGTGGGCCTTCGCGGCTTGCGCTACGGAAGCTGGACTGTCATTCTCACCTCAAATGCCCTTCCCTCTTTCCCTGGAACCCCTGCCGCCGGCAGGTCCCCGCCCCAAGGTCACTTCCTCCCTCGCTTAGCGCCCTGGTGCGCGCCCTGCTGGGATTGGCCCCGCGCCCTGTCTGTCTCCAGGGCTCTTCGGCCTTGACCGTGCACCCTTCCCTGCGCGCCGCCTCGGTGCCACCTGCAGGCCGGGCAGGGCGGAGACAGGGGCAGGGGCATGGACAGGGATTGGTCTGTGGGGTTGCCGAGGCGCCAGGCTCACCTGTGCCCTTGTGGCCGGGCTCTCGGCGGCGGCAGCTTGCGACTGTGGCCGCGCTGTGGAGGCCTCATTCTCCTCCTGCCCACCACACCGCAGCTCTCCTCAGGTCTGCGGCTCCCCCGGGCCGCCTAGCTGGGTCTATTAATAAATAACCAGAGAACCAGGCCCCCCGGGGAGCTCCGCGCCTGAGCCTCAGTTCCCTGGGGCCAAAAGCATCTCCATGCCTGGCCTGGGAAACTAGAATAATCTTTCTCAAGCCTTGTTTTTTAACAAATTCTGCTCCAGTTTCAATACAGTAGGAGTTGCCTGCTATAGCTACAAGGAAGCGTTTCTTTTTAATGCATGTAATGTTTTTATTATTTATCGCTAAGATTTCTCTTTTTTCAACTCTAAAAATACTTCTTAATGGAAAAATCCAAACCTTTTTATTCATTCCTTCCTTCATTTTTGAAACAGGATCTCTCTCTGTTACCTAGGCTGGAGGGCAGTGGCAAAATGACAGCTCACTGCAGTGTTGACATTCCAGACTCAAGCAATCCTCCCACCTCAGCCTCCTGAGTAGCTGGAACCACAGGCAAGTCCCACCATGTCTGGCTAATATTTAGAAAAATCCAAACCTCTGAAAAACATTAACCAGAATAGTATAATAAAGGCCTATACAACCACAGCTCAAATTCAGCAGTTACGGAACTAGAGTCAAGGTGTACGCCTGTGTGCCTGTCCCCTCCTCCCTGTCCTAATGCTTATTTTAAAGCAAATTCAGAAATCCTACCGTTATGTCCACAAAAAAAATTTTTTTTGAAATGGAGTCTCACTCTGTCCCCCAGAATAGAGCGCAGTGGCAAGATCTTACCTTACTGCAACCTCCGCCTCCAGGGCTCAAGTCATTCTTGTGCCTCAGCCTCCCAAGTAGCTGGGATTACAGGCGTACATCACCATGCCCAGCTAATTTTTGTATTTTTAGTAGAGACAAGGTTTCACCTTATTGGCCAGGCTGGCCTCGAACTCCTGACTTTAGGTAATCCATCTGCCTCAGCCTCCCAAAGTGCTGGGATTACAGGAGTGAGCCAGTGCGCCCAGCCCTCAAATTCTCGAGTACAAACCTCTAAAAGATAAATATTCTCAGCTAAAAAATATGACCATACTACCGCGGTCCCACCTAAAATAGATGAACAATTGTGACAGAGAATGGTACACCCCATTGCCTGCCAAGAGCACAGCTGAGTCCCCACTCCATCTTGCCAGTCTCATTTCTTGCTGGCAGCTCCCAGCAGATCCCGATCCAGAAGTGTGTATGATTTTTTGGAACTCAGCTTCGGTTTCCCCATAGGAAACAGTGTTGAAATCTCAGCATGTTGTGCTTCCCTCTCCTCTCCGAAGCCTGTAGTCCCTTTGTCCTTGAACCTTGGGCCCCTGTAGGTGTTGAGTCAATAAGGGCAGTTCCACTCTGCTGAGCCGGCATCACCGGGGTTCGATGAGGACAGAATGGGGTGATGCAGACGAAAGCACCTGCAGGCAGCGAGAGGATGTGCACAGGAAGGACTCAGAGCGACAAGTGCACCGTGTTCTTAACGGGAACAGGTCTGCCCTGACGCTAGATCAGAAAACATTTTTTTTGTTGCTGTTTGTTTGAGACCGAGGCTCCCTTCGTCACCCAGGCTGGAGTGCAGTGGTGCAATCTCGGCTCACTGCAACCTCTGCCTCCCAGGTTCAAGCAATTCTTCTGCCTCAGCCTCCCGAGAAGCTAGGACTTACAGGTGCCTGCCAACACGCCCAGCTATTTTTTGTATTTTTAGTAGAGATAGAGTTTCACCATGTTGGCCAGGCTGATCTTGAACTCCTGACCTCAAGTGATCTGCCCGCCTCAGCCTCTAAATGTGCTGGGATTACAGGCATGAGCCATTGCACCCAGCCCAGAACATGTTCTATCCAGCTGCTCCTGGATGCTTTGCTGCCCATCTGTGACCGGCTGGGTGTGGTGGCTCACACCTGTAATCCCAGCACTTTGGGACACCAAGGCAGGTGGATCACCTGAGCTCAGGAGTTCAAGACCAGCCTGACCAATGTGGTGAAACCCAATCTCAACTAAAAATACAATAATTAGTTGGGCGTGGTGGCAGGCGCCTGTAATCCCAGCTACTCGGGAGGCTGAGGCAGGAGAATTGCTTGGACCTGGGAGGCAGAGGTTGCAGTGAGCCAAGACCTCGTCATTGCACTCCAGCTTGGGCGATAAGATTGAAACTCAGTCTCAAAAAAAAAGAAAAAGAGGACCCTGCCCCAGGGCACTAATGAGCAACCTTTTCACCATTCTCCCAGGACTCTGCTCCATTTCTTCTGCACCGTGGCTGGCCCGTTGAGGCATAGGGAAGGTTGGCAGGGGATTGCCTTCCTGGGGAGGCAGCACAGTGAAGAAGCGAGAATGGAGGTCAGGAGCGGGTACACCAGGCCACAGGCACAGAGCTGAGTCTGGCTGGCTGCATGGGTGCCTCACTGCCCATCTGACCTCAGCTTCCTCATTAAAAAAAAAAAAAAAAGAAGATGGGCCAGGCGTGGTGGCTCACACCTGTAATCCTAGCACTTTAAGAGGCTGAAGCAGGTGGATCTTTTGAGGTCAGGAGTTCAAAACCAGCCTGGCCAACATGCTGAAACCCTGTCTCTACTAAAAATACAAAAAAAAAAAAAAAAGAATTAGCCAAGCATAGTGGTTGTTGCCTGTAATCCCAGCTACTTGGGAAGCTGAGGCAGGAGAATCACTTGAACCCGAAAGGCAGAGGTTGCAGTGAGCCAAGATTGTGCCACTGCGCTCCAGTGTGGGGGACTCCATCTCAAAAAAAAAAAAGAGAGAGAGAAAGAGAGAGGAAGTTGACCCTGGGCACTAATAAGCAGACTTTTCACCACTCTTTTCCTTCTAATCTTATTCTAATTAGTTCATTTATTTGGAGAAGCAGTCATTCTGGTGTTGGGAGCAGGAGTGTGAACTCCAGAACCACTCAGCCTGGGTTCAGATTTTGTCTCTGCCACTTATTAGCTGAGTGATCTTAAACCTCCCTGCACCTCAATTTCCTCATCTGTAACATGAGAAAGAAACGGAAGCTGTCTTGGAGAGTCTTAATGAAGATGGGTAACTGATGGCAGTGCTTAGAGCATTCCCTGGTACACAGTAGGTGCCACATAAGCATTAGCTGGGATTATCATTCCCCCCACCCCATCATGAGCCCATGTTTTAACACCTGTTGCCCTCCCAGATCAAGATGTTGGGAAAAAAGAAAAAAATATCTAAATGAATAAATAAAAACTGTTGCCTATAAACAGTACATTTAATGGGGAAATAACTAATTTCCTGGTGCATACAGCAGAAATGTATAAAACTGCCAGCTGGAGCCTACGATCAGCATAAAATTCATTCATTCTTTTAACAGATGCTTATCAATAAGTGCAGTGGATGCCAAGACCCTGTGTACTGCCAGCCAAGAACCAAAAAGCTGGACATTTTGATCTATACAGGTTCATTGCAGATAGATGAAGGGCTTCTTTAAGGCTGTTTGAAATAGAATAGTTCAAAGGTCACCATTACTTCCTCCTTGGTCCCCAGTCATCTCTCAGGCCCCCATCTACCCAGACTACTTAGATAGAGTGCATCAGGCCAGGACCTGAGCTTCCTCACAGGATCAGAGCAGTGTGCTGGGCCCAGATCAGGTGATGCCTTAGTGGATGCTGGTTGAAGTTGGTGTCTCGACTTGCCCACCACCAGGGCCAGGGCAGTCTTGTTCCTGACCGAAGTGCCGGCAGCCCAGACACTGGGACTTCATGCACAGGGAGGAGGTGACCCTCCTGCAGCTCATTTTAGCAGATGCCTGAGTTTTTAAATGAGAGTGTTGGCAAGAGGTCTTCTGTGCTAAAACATAAATCCTCCCCTTTGGAGGTAGAGGTAGAAGGAGAAGGAGAGAGGCAGGTAATATCTTGAGTCTTTATAATAGTTTTTTAATTTGGAAGGGTCGGGCGCGGTGGCTTACGCCTATAATCCCAGCACTTTGGGAGGCTGAGGCGGGTGAATCACCTGAGGTCAGGAGTTCGAGACTAGCCTGGCCAACATGGTGAAACCCCCGTCTCTACTAAAAATACAAAAATTAGCTGGGCGTAGTGGCACACGCCTGTAGTCCCAGCTACTCTGGAGGCTGAGGCAGGAGAATTGCTTGAACCCGGGAGGTGGAGGTTGCAGTGAGCTGAGATCGTGCCATTGCACTCCAGCCTGGTGACAAGAGCAAAACTCTGTCTCAAAAAAAAAAAAAAAAATTGGAAGGGGTAGTCACTGACCTTTGGAAAACCTGATGATGTCTACAAATTCTATCCCTGGACACACATGCACACACACACACAAACACACAGTAGTAAATCATTCCAGTCATGGCCCTTCCAAGGCCCATCTATAGGCTCCTGCCCCACGCAGGTTAAGAAAAAATATCCCAAACTTGGAAATAAGGCAAAGCATGTCTGAATGTGCTTTCAGTGTCACACTTGATCATTGCCTAACCATCCCATTCAAGGATTTGCTCATTATCTAGGGAACAGTATCTTGGACTAGGTCCTAGAGCCTGTGAAGTTACATGTGAGCTGGTAGATTTTTGTCCAACAGAAATTTGAAGGATTTCCAGTTGATACAAAAACGAATTCCCCAAGGTTATGACTTTATTGCCCTATAGGACATTAACCAGTTTTGTAGCAATCTTACTGCAGTTTTCTTTTCTTTTCTGTTTCTCTTTGAGACAGAGTCTCACTCTGTCGCCCAGGCTGGAGTGCAGTGCCGTGATCTCGGCTCACTGCAACCTCAACCTCCTGGGTTCAAATAATTCTCCTGCCTCAGCCTCCCGAGTAGCTGGGATGACAGGTGCCCACCCACTCAGTGGCTCTGTCCCCAGCCTGGCTCGCCTTTGAGTTCCCATCTTGCCCCGCTGGCATTGCCTCTCTGAGCCTGTCAAATCCTCACTAGAGCCCACCCCTACACCTACCTCCAGGGAAATGACTTCATTCACTTGCTTCCTGGGGCCGCATTACCCACTGGGAGAAGTCAAGCCTCAGTTGCCAGCAAAGCAAAGCCACAAAGAAAAGAAAAATTGGGGTGTATGTGTGGGTGTGTGCATGTGTTTTCTATGTCAAAGAAAGCAGAAAATAGAGTACAGTGGCTTATGCCTGTAATCCCAGCACTTCGGGAGGCTGAGGTGGCTGGATCACTTGAGGTCAGGAGTTCAAGACCAGCCTGGCCAGCATAGTGACACTCCGTCTCTACTAAAAATACAGAAAAAAAAAAAAATTAGCCAGGTGTGGTGGCACACGCCTGTAGTCCTAGCTACCTGGGAGGCTGAGGCAGGAGAATCACTCGAACCTGGGAGGCAGAGGTTGTAGTGAGCCAAGATCACTCCACTGCACTCCAGCCCGGGCAACAGTGTGAGGCTCTGTCTCAAAAAAAAAAAGCAAGCAAGCAGCTAATAGCCATCAAAGGAAATCAGAACTTCAATGGACTCTTATGCTTATTTAGCAGTTTAGCATCCATCTTTATGAGATAAAGCAGCAAATGTAAGGAACCGCGTTGACTCATTGCTGCTTAAAGCGTAATTTCACAACGACCCTGATTCTGACCTGCAGATCTCCAGAAGGATACTTTGAAGACAGAACAGCACAGAGCCCATGACCCCCATGCCTCTTGCCTGAGTTCCTCTTATATTTCTTAAACGATAAGTGACCCGAATCCTTGCCTTTTTCTGCACATATGATAATGTCAGCTGGGCGTGGTGGCTCACGCCTGTAATTCCAGCTCTTAGGGAGGCTGAGGCGGGCAGATCACCTGAGGTCAGGAGTTCAAGACCAGCCTGACCAACATGGAGAAACCCCCTCTCTACTAAAAATACAAAATTAGCCGGGAGTGGTGTCGCACACCTGTAATTCCAGCTACTCGGGAAGCTGAAGCAGGAGAATCACTGGAACCCGGGAGGCGGAGGTTGTGGTGAGCCGAGATCGTGCCATTGCACTCCAGCCAGGGCAACAAGAGTGAAACTCTGTCTCAAAAAATGACAAGGTTAGTGATTATGCCGCTGTAATCTATAACCAAATATAGCCAAACCTCGATGCACTCAACTTCTGATGTGAATCCCTGGAAACCAGAATCGGATACATAACTTGGGTCTCAGAAATGTTAGCCGAATGACTGAGTTTTGGTTGGGGTGGATGGGTGGAGAGCTAAGCCTCTGGTGCCCTCCATCTGGCCCTTCCCTTCCAGGTCCTCACTCCATCTCCATGTCTCCCGAATGAACCTCTAAACTGTGCCCATGTGTGTCCTTCTTCATGGTCACCTTCTGTGCCCCAGCGTCTTTGATGCAACCTGTGGCCTCCAGGCAGAACAGGCTTCAAAATTTGTCAAGCAAAAGGAAATGAAGACTGAAACTTTTGATCAAAAACTATGGAGAATTCAAGTTGAGATGGGAAGATCTCTTGAAGACAGGAGTTTTGAGACCAGCCTGGGCAATAAAGCCAGACCCTGTCTCTACAAAAAAAAAAAAAAAAAAAAAAAAAAGAAAGAAAGAAAGAAAGAAAAAAAATTAGCTGGTGGTGTGCCTGTAGTCCCAGCTACTTGAGAGGCTGAGGTAAGAGGATTGCTTGAGCTTGAGCCCAGGAGTTCAAGGCTGCAGTAAGCTATGATCACACCACTGCACTCCAGCCTGGGTGACAGAGCTCTTGAGACTCTGTCTCCAAAATAAATAAATAAATAAATAAATAAAAATTTGAAAGTTTTAAAAAACAAGAAAGGAATGTCAAGCCAGTGGCCACAGAGCATGAAACCAACCACAAAGCCCTGTTAAGTTCTGGCCCCTGTGTGACTGCTCCGGTTGCATTTCCCAGAAGCTGGCCCTTCTTCTAGGGCAGACCGGAAAGACCTTCTAGAGATCTGTGCCCAAAGGACCCTTCCAGCTTGGGCTCACGAACCTCACTGGCTCTGTGCTCCCTCCACTCGAGACCTCGCCCCACTTCCTGCCTCTGGGTATCTGTTCTGGCGGTTCCCTCTGCCCAGAGTGCCTTTCCACTCACCTCTTCTTGTCTTTGTGCACAGCCATGGATCAGGTGCCAGAAGAAATGGAGGCAAAGCACCCAGTTGGCTCTCCCAAGAAGACACTCTCAGAGGGCAGCAAGGTGCTGGCCGGGCTGTGGCCTTGCCCCACTGCAAGGCCCACGCAGAAGCGCCCTCTGGGGCAAAATGGGGCAGCCACAAGGACCATGGTGCAGGAGCCGAGGTGCAGATCTGCTAATCTCTCTCTCTCCAGAGCCTCGATCTCTTGCTATGTCGCCAGGCTGGAGTGCAGTGGCACAATCTAGGCTCACTGCAACTTCCACGGCCTGGGTTCAAGCAATTCTCCTGCCTCAGCCTCCTGAGTAACTGAGACTACAGGTGCCTGCCACCACACCCAGCTGATTTTTGTATTTTTAGTAGAGATGGGATTTTGCCATGTTAGCTAAGCTGGTTTGGAACTCCTGACCTCAGGTGATCCACCCACCTCGGCCTCCCAAAGTGCTGGGATTACAGGTGTGAGTCACCTCACCCAGCCCTGCTAAGCTCCCTTTTTTTAATCTACTGAGATTTGACTCACATACCATAAAGTTCACTGTTTTTTTTTTGTTGTTGTTGTTGTTTTCCAGAGATGAGGTTTCTCCATGTTGGTCAGGCTGGTCTCGAATTCCCGACCTCAGGTGATCCGCCCACCTGGGCGGGGATTACAGGCATGAGCCATTGCGCCCGGCCAAGTTCACTGTTTTAAAGTGTACAATTCCATCGATTTTGGTATATACACAGGGTTGTGCAGCCACCACCACAATCTAATTTCCTAAACATTCTCCCCTAAGCAAAACACTCAACCCATCAGCAGTCATTCTCCCTAGTCCACCTTCTGTCAGATTCACATATGGATTTGCCTAGTTTGCACATTTCACATGAATGGGATCCTACAATATGTGGTCGTTGGTGACTGCCTTTTTTCACTGAGTAGCATGTCTTCGGGGTTCACCCATATCGTAGCCTGGGTCGGTGTTTCACCCCCTGGTATGGCTGAATACTACTCTGTTCGTCCGGAGAGACCACAGCTGATGCGTCCATCCAGGATGGCAGACGGGCACAGCACTTTCAGGGACCAGTTCCCAGTCTGCCTGTTGGGGGTGGCGGTGGGTGCCCGGACCTCCCAAGCTGACCTTGACCCTGAAATATAACCCAGTGGCTGTCTCCTTTCCCTTCTGGAAAATTCCCACTCAGCCCTCAAGGTCCACTCAGAAGTCACTTGCTCCAAGAAGCGTCCCCGCATTAGCCCAGATAGACTGATAATCCCTTCCTCCGCGGTGCTCCCAAAGTGAGGCTTCTTCCTTGTCTAAGACCCACCCGTCTGTCCCCCCCGGCGCCCCCTCAAGCCCCCTCCGCTCCAGTCTGAAACTGCGGTTGTCTGGTTTCCGAGGTCCTGGGCGTCTCCAGCCCGCCAAAACATTTGCACGCTGGAAAAATGGGGAATTGGCTGGGCGCTAATTGGCTGCGGGAGAAGCTAATTGTTTCCTTGAGGTCACAGACTTCCGACAGAGGAAAGAAGAGCTGGGGAATTTTGGCGGTAGGGACCGGTGGGGAGGGGAGGTGACTGTCCTCTAAGGCCCGGAGCAGGGGGCAGGGGGCAGTGGGGCGGGAGCGGCCTACCGGCGGTGAGAAACGCGAAATGGCCCTGTTCTCTTTGTTTTTCATGCAACGTAATTCCATGGCCAGTCCAGGCGCTGTAGCCCCCTCCCCTGCCGGCCCGCGGAAGGGCTGGGGGTCCAGGGCGCAGTCCAGGTCCGGAGGGTCCAGGGTGCAGTCCAGGTCCGGGGCGTGCGCGCAGCCGCGGGTTCTTCCCTCTGGGGAGGAGGTGGCGGAGGCTGGGGAGGAGGCGTGCGGTGTCCCCCGGCTTCCTCCGCTCTTCTCGGCGCCCATGGAGAGCCCCAGTTCCGTCCCAGCTTCTCCGTCGGCCCCTCTTTTGCAGACAAGGAGGCGCAGGGGCGAGCGGGGAGGGCGCGCGAATCCCCTCCCGGTTACGCCGGGTCGGAGAGGCTGGCGGGAGAGGCCGCCCCGGGGCGATCGCTGCAGGTGGAGGTTGGCCCAGGCCGCGCCCCGAGAGGAGAAGTTAGACTGCAAGAGGGACCGGCGGGCAGAGGCGAGAGCCCCTCTGGAGCCGCCCCTCCGGAGTGTGCAATCGCCCCAGTGCCCGACACCGGGCTGGGACTGGGGGCGCGGAGAGATTGAGCGGGGTTGGCCGCCCGCTGCCGGAGGCGCTTCCTGGAGCTGGCGCAGAGCCCCGGGGTCCGGAGGGAGGCCCGAGCGCGCGGCGCGCCCTCCACCTGCGGAGCGAGCACCCCCTGGCCACCGGCGTGCGCTCAGCACCAAGCACCGCCTCCTGCTCCGGGTGTCCCAGGTGCCCCCGGCCGGAGCAAGAGTTCACTCCCCAGGCTCACTGCTCAGAGCCCCCTTCATTAGAAGAATTCGCTGTGGGAAAGCAGGAAACACTGAAGTGTGAAGCCCAACGCTTATTAAAATCGCCTGGGATCTCATTACCTGATTAGCGTGCGGCGCCGCTTCCTTCCGGCCTTTGGTCTGCGCTACTTTCCGCATAGTTTTTTCAACTCTTGTGCGCGCTAACAAAACGGAACTCAGTGGGTATATAAGCGTTTCTGCTCGTTATTTACTAACGTTTATGTTTATAAACGTTGTTTTCCTTGAGTAATAAATGCAATCTCTTGGGAAGACGCCAAAACTGAACCGCGAAGCCCCCGACCCCTCTCCCTTCCCACCCTCGCAATCTTCCTCTGGAAGTAAACACAGTTGTGAGTCTGTGTATCCCCCAGGCTTTTTCGCATTTTATATGCCTTATATACTAGAAATACATAGTTTTATTTGGGGGTCCCTTTAAGGTCAAGCAGATGGCGTTGTAGATACAGTTCGAGAACCGGCTTTCACCCCACCTAACCGTGAGTTCGGAAATCGCTTGGTCCAGACCTGCTTCCTCCTTCGTTGCTTCATAGATAGGCCACAGTTGGAATGCACCTTCATTAATTTCAAGGATTCTCTGTTGTTTTCAGCTTTTCTCTATCCAGTCCTTCAGCCCTTGTGTGCACCTGCTAAACTCCGGCCTCTCCTAGGTGCAGGGAGTACCCACAGTCAGGAACAGACACATTCCAGCAAAGCGGGGCTTGGGCCTTCAAGGGCAATGAACCAGTCAGTACATTGGAGGTGGGCGAGGAGGGGATATTTTATTTTAATAGAGGATATATTTGGATCATTGGTTCAAATATCAGATCAAAATTAAAAAGTATCTGGAGGCCAGGTGCAGTGGCTCATGCCTGTAATCCCAGCACTTTGAGAGGCCGAGGGGGGCGGATCACAAGGTCAGGAGTTCGAGACCAGTGTGACCAACATGGAGAAACCCCATCTCTACTAAAAATACAAAAATTACCAGGCTTGGTGGCATGTGCCTGTAATCCCAGCTACTCAGAAGGCTGAGGCAGGAGAATGGCTTGAAACTGGGAAGCAGAGGTTGCAGTGAGCTGAGATCGTGCCTCTGCACTCCAGCCTGGGCAACAGAGCGAGACTCCATCTCAAAAAAATAAAGAAAATTAGCTGGGCGTGGTGGCGCTAAACGGTAGTCCCAGCTACTCAGGAGGCTGAGGTAGTGGGATAGCTTGAACCCAGGCAGCAGAGGTTGCAGTAAGCCGAGGTGGCGCCATTGTACTCCAGCCTGGGTGACAGAGCAAGGCTGTCTTAAAAAGAAAAGAGAGAAAAAAAAAAAAGTATCTAGAGAAGAGTCTTACTCCCCCATCTGACACAGTCTCTTGTGTATCTTTCAGAATTTACTGCTGCGTCTAAGTGCTGATTTCCATTAAGTAAATGGAGAGCTTCCGGTTCTTTCATTTTATTTACACATGTTGTCTAAAGGGGCACCAGTGTTCCATCGTATGGATTTGTTTTACCACAATGATATGTTCCCTGTGACACAAGAGTCTTTCCAGTCTTTTTCTCCTATAAACATTGTTGCAATGAATAACTCTGTACAAAGGTCAGGTTTTTCACCTGTAGGCTTATCTGTAGGGTGGATTCTCAGAATTGTGATTGCAGAGTCAAGGCCATGTGTACAGACAGTGTTGACGTCTTTCACTGAGTTGCCGTCTGTATTAGTGAAGATCTCCAGAGAAACAGAACCAATAGGATATATGTGTACATATGCGCGCGCGCGCGCACACACACACACACACACACACACACACACAGAGAGAGAGAGAGAGAGAGAGAAGGGTGGGGAGAGAGACTGAGATTAATGGTAAGGAACTGAGAAATTACTCCCCAAATTATGCAGGCTGACAGTCCTAAGATCTGCAGTGGGCTGCTGGAGACCCAGGAGAGCAGATGCAGGAAAAGACTGATGTGCCATTGCGAAAGCAGTCAAGCAGCCGAAGTCCCTCTTGCTTGGAGGAAGGTCAGCCTTTGTGTTCCATTCAGACCCTCAACTGACTGGTCAGAGCCCATCTGAGGTAGCAGGGCCCTCTGCTCTCCGCAGTCTGTGGATTTCAATGTTCGTCTCAGCCAGAAACAGCTTCACAGGCACACCCAGGATCATGTTTGCCTGAATATCTGGGCACCCTGTGGCCCCATCAGAGTCACCACCCCATCCCCCGTGGGGATTGTCTCGTTCTGTGGTCCCCTCGCCCAGGTGTGAGGGCTTGCACAGGTCTCACCAGAGTGCCTGCCAAAATGTGGACATTCCTCTGTCTGAGAAGTGAAAATGGTATTGGGGGTAGTTCCTGCATTTGCATTCTTTTCATCGTAAGTAAGCTGAGGGCAGGCATGGTTGGTCTTCCCATAATCCCAGCACTTTGGGAGAGTGAGGCTGGAGGATCTCTTGAGCCCAGGAGTTTGAGACCAGCCTGGGCAACACAGCAAGACCCCATCTCTACAAAAATTAGCTGGGTGTGGTAGTGTGCACCTGTAGTGTCAGCTACCTGGGAAGCTAAGGTAGGAGATCACCTGAGCCCAGGAGGTTGGGGCTGCAGTGAGCCGTGATGGCGCCACTGAGCTGAGCATCTCTTTATAAATGTATGGGCCACTTGTATTTCTTTTTCAGTATGCTGTTCATACACTTTGCCCAGTTGTCTATTAGGCTGTTGCTATTTTTATAGATAGAGCTGAAAAAAAATGTATTACCAGTGTGTCCTAAAAGCAACATTATTGAGACATAGTTCAACCTCTAAAGTATATTTCAGTGGTTTTTAGTATATTCAAATAAATATGCAACCATGATCACAATCAATTTTAGAAAATTTTCATCACCTGTTGGAAACAGATGTTGTAAATGGTGCTTAGTGTCACAAGGAAAAATTAGCACCAAGACAAAGGATCTTTCAGCCACACATGTCCCAGCTCTCCATTGCTTTTACCTGTTTAGAAAAGTTTTAAGTCGTTAGCCAATCGGGTTTTAGTTTCATTTGTAAGATCTGGCTCCAGCCAACGGAGATCAGACACAGCAGTAAGGACGACCCCAAATGTGTAAGAGATACATTTGTGTGTTTTCCTTTCTTCTTTGTACTCTTGTGGCAAGATGGCTAGTGAGGGTACCCTTCCTGCAGTCCAGGAAGTAAAATTTGCATTGCTGAAAGATCCTTTGTCTCAGTGCTGATTTTTCTTTGTGGCACTGAGCATCTATTTCCAGCATTACCCAAAAAGAAACCCTGTACCATTAGTAATCACTTCCCATTTCCCCCAACTCTCCCAGCCCCTGGCAACCACTAAGATACTTTCAGTCTCTATGGAGTTGCCTATTCTGGACATTTCACACAAATGGAATTGTACAATGTGGGATTTTTTGTGTCTGGCTTCTCTGCGTAATGCTTCCATCCAGGGTGTAGCGTGTATTGGAACTTCACTCCTTTTCATGGCTGAATAATATTCCACTGTGTGGAGAGACCACATGTGGGGTCTCCATTCAGCTGTGGATGGATGTTGGGGTTTTTTCCACTCTGGCTATCATGAGTAATGATCTCTACACGTCTGTGCACAAGTTTTTCTGTGTACATACGTTTCCAATTCTCTTGGAGTAGAATTGCTGGAATTTATTTCAGGAATTGCCAGAGTGTCTTCCAAAGTGGCTGTACTATTTTACATTCCCACCAGCAGAAGCAGGGCCACTATTAGGGCCCCACTTCCTCCACATCCTCACCAACACTTATCACCTGGAGCTTGGATTAGAGCCACGCTCGTGGGTGTGAAGGGGATTTCATTATGCCTTTGAGTTGCATTTCCCCAATAACTAACCAGTTCAGTCTCGCTCTGTCGCCCAGGCTGGAGTGCAGTAGCATGATCTTGGCCCACCACAACCTCTGCCTCCCGGGTTCAAGTGATTCTCCTGCCTTAGCCTCCCGAGTAGCTGGGCTGGGTGAAAGTTCCTGTAGAGTCTGTGTGCCCTGAGAAGGGAGACTGTCCTTTTCCCCCTCTAAGTGCCAAGTGCAATGTCCCAGATGGAGTATCTGATCAGATTTCTACACAAGCCATTTGATGCCGGCTTTGGGATGAACAGAATATGTTTCTATTGGACAAGTCCATCACCCACGTCATGGAAGATGCCTGGCTAATGTTTGTATTTTTAGTACAGACGGGATTTCACCATATTGGTCAGGCTGGTCTCGAACTCCTGACCTCAAGTGATCCTCGCACCTCAGCCTCCCAAAGTGCTGGGATTATAGGAATCAGCCTCCACGCCCAGCCAATTTGCAGCAAAATTTGAACTGTCCGTATCCTTAGGCCCCCCCAGTTTCTAGTCTGGGTCTTATCAAGTGAATGATTCTAAAGATCTTATCTGCAGCTTCTCGGTACCCTTAGAGCCCAAATCCAAGCCAGACTCCACAGTCACTGGCCAGCCCCTCCATGGCCTGGCCCCTCTAGGAACCCATCCCTGTCCTCCCTGCTTCCCCAGCACCTGCAGCCACGCTGGCCTTGCTGTTCTGGGAATCAGCCGAGCTTCCTCCCACCGTGAGACCTTGGCACACGAAGCTCTCTCCGTCTGCGGTCTCTGTGCACGGAGGGGAGCGTGCCTCCTGTCCTCAATCATCCAGTCTCTGCGAATGTCCCCACGCTGGGCTGACTGCCCGACCAAACCCTTTCCTCCAGACTGCCAGGGACGCACATGGCGCAACCACTGGAAAATCAAAGGAAGATGATGCCTATTTCATGTCAGACACCAGAATACAATCCGCACGGATCCAAGTGTGGGGGAGACCTATGTTAATTCTAGCTAAATAATTATAAGCTTGCTTGGCTCAGAATACACTGAACTAAACTGTATTATTGGTGCAGTTAATTAGAAATCGAGCGGCAACAGGAGGCCTAAGGTAAAGACCATCCGAGTGCGCAGTGACACCGGGAACACCGCGGGGTGGCTGCAGAGCACGGAACACTGCTCTGGTCCCGCAAATGCCTTCTCAACATGGAGACTGTGTAAGCGCCTCATAAAGAGGGCTCATGCAAAGATGTCTGAGAAGGGAGGCGACCTCTGCTCACAAGATCCGGGAGGGTCTTTGCAGATGGGAGCTGGCAAGGAGGAGAAAAGCCTTGCAGGGCAGGGATCACAGAACGCCTCAGGGTCTGCCTAGGTTCTCGGAATATGGAGTGATTTCAATTGCTCTATGTCCTCAATGCTAGGGAGGTAAAAGCCCCTTGATGCGTTGGGTGTGGTCAGACCGGGTGGCTCCTCATCCGCTGTACTTCTGATGCAGCGGTACCCTGATAACAATTGGTAGTAAGCTCAGAGTACTAGTTTAGCACGTCTCAGAAGGATCTCAAGTGCTCTCTGCGCGGCTATCTCACCTAGTCCTTCACCCTCTCCTTCCACACCCATAAGATCAATGAGATTGTGCACATAATAAAAGTGTTGGCCGGGCGCGGTGACTCAAGCCTGTAATCCCAGCACTTTGGGAGGCCGAGGCGGGTGGATCACAAGGTCAAGAGATCGAGACCATCCTGGTCAACATGGTGAAACCCCGTCTCTACTAATACAGAAAAATTAGCTGGGCATGGTGGCGCGTGCCTGTAATCCCAGCTACTCAGGAGGCTGAGGCAGGAGAATTGCCTGAACCCAGGAGACGGAGGTTGCGGTGAGCCGAGATCGCGCCATTGCACTCCAGCCTGGGTAACAAGAGCGAAACTCCGTCTCAAAAAAAAAAAAAAAAAAAAAAAAAAAGTGTTTGGAGCCCAGAGCTCGGGGCCAGCGCGGTTCCCACGCTTGCGTTGGTGCCCTGGACCCAAGCTGTAAATTCTACTCTCGTGTCTCTGTCTCTATTTCCTTTTCTCAATCCCTCGTCACTGCCGGGACTAAGGGCACCCACGTATGGGGTGGGGCTGGTACCCAACATCCAGGTTTTCAATGGAAAGCCTGAAAGCATAACAGTCCTAGAAGAGAATAGGGGAAATTTCTTTTGAATCTTAGAGCAGGGACAATTTTGTCTATGACTCAAAACTCAGACACTATATAAGAATAAAGTGTTTGACTACTGGAAAAGTCTACATTGAAAAACAGCAAATGGGCGGGGCACAGTGGCTCACACCTGTAATCCCAGCATTTTGTGGGGCTGAGGCAGATGGATCACTTGAGGTCAGGAGTTTGAGACCATCCTGGCCAACATGGTAAAACCCCGCCTCTACTGAAAATACAAAAATTATCCAGGCGTGGTTATTTCCTTAAGACAAATTCTAGAACTGGTATCTCCAGACCAAAGGTTATGGATGTTAAGAATCTGGAAGCAATTTGCCCAATCCTCTTCACAAGGCTTGCAAGGTATGACGTGCACTTCCCATTTCGTTTTCTTCCTGAAAAGTTGAATTGTTGTAATACCAAAAAAATAAAATGCTAACCCTCCAAACATGGTTCAGATGTTTCTGCTTGGACCTAAGGCCTAACTATTTTTGGAAAGGTTCTTTTGGGGCTGTGAAAGGAACAAACATGCCCTCTTCCTTCCGATCCTAAAGCACTCAGTACCTTGGTGGAGTCTGCTGTGGGGGTGCCCAGTAGCCTGCCCTCAGCCATGTCCCTTGCTACAGAATTCTGAAGGCTTCTGCAACAAGGATAGTTCAACCCCCTTCAACTCGGCAGGCTTCTCTGGTGGATGCAGGGACCTCCAGAGTGACTGACAACAGTTCCAAGGCAGGGGGAGGGGGAGAGCTGACCTCCCAGTAACCTCACCTGCCAGGGGCCCTCTACTTCCCAGGTGTGGAAACAGAGGCTTAGAGAAGGGCGAGGACTTGTATTCTGGTGTCTGACATGAAATAGGCATCATCTTCCTTTGATTTTCCGGTGGTTGCGCCATGTGCGTCCCGGGCACTCTGGAGGAAAGGGTTTGGTCGGGCAGTCAGCCCAGCGTGGGGACATTTGCAGAGACTGGATGATGGCCACGACGGCCCAGCAGGTGGTCTGGGTGGTGCTGGGGACACCTGATGTGACTCGGGTGAAATGTGAACACAAGGGTTTTATAGCCATGGCCGGGTATTTATTTAACACATATCAGTAAGTAGCTGTGACATCGAGGCAGATTTCATAGCTGCAATGATGGACGACAAGGCTAAAGGAGGGATTTAAGTTAAAAAGTGAAAGAAATGAGGCTGGGCTCACGCCTGTAATTCCAGCACTTTGGGAGGCCAGAGGCAGATTATCTGAGGTCAGGAGTTCGAGACCAGCCTGACCAACATGGTGAAACCCTGTCTCTATTAAAAAAATACAAAAATTGGCTGCGTGTGATGGCTCACACCTGTAATCCCAACTACAGGAGGCTGAGGCAGGAGAATCGCTTGAACCCGGGTGGCAAAGGTTGCAGTGAGCTGAGATCGCACCACTGCACTCCAGCTTGGGCCACAGAGTGAGACTCTGTCGGTCTCAAAAAAAAAGTGAAAGAAATAAAAGAAGTGTGGTGTGATCACACCCGTGGTCATAGGCTACCGCAAAAGGTGGGAACAGGAAAGCAGCAGAGGCCTCGCTGCTCCACCTTGACTCAGGCAAGCCCCGCCCCCTGCAAAGACACCAGGTCAGATGGGTGGCTGCAGGTGGCAATCCTGGGCTTGCAGGTGCCCATCCTCACGTGCGCACATGCACACAGGGGCACACACGGCAGGGGCCGCAAGACAGGCCTCCTCTCCAGCCCTGCAGCCAACCTGAGCTTCTCCCCACGCTCCAGGGAAAAACAATGACCACTGGTCCCAGGTGTCCAGGTGCCCGTGGCCACGTAGCAGGATGGGGAAGCCACAACAAGGAGCAGTGCTGGGGAGGAGAGTCTCCGGGGGAGGCGGGGCGCTTAGAGCTCTTAGGTGCTCTGTTCCCCACATCCAGTTGGGTCAACGCTGGTGGGCTTCGTCTTGGCGGGATGCCAGGATGAGGGACGGGACTCAGGGGCCATGCCTTGTCACAGCAACACCTGCAGGCCCTCCTTGGCCCCAACCATCTGACCACCCTGGTCTGCAGGAGCTCTGAGCCTTCCCGAAACCCTCCTGCTGCCACCTGCACTGGGCACTGCCAACAGCCCGCCAGGCTGCTTTACCTGCAAACTGCTCGGGAGGATTACCAATCCTCTCATTTCCTTTCACCTGTTCCACATTGCACAGCCTGGACCTCCCTCCATTCCCACGTCTCTTGCTTCTTTCTTTCCCTCCCCGCCCCTCCTCTCCCCTCTCCTCCCCGCTCCTTTCCCTTTCCCTCCCTTCCCCTCTCTCCCCTCCCCTCTCTCCCTGCCTTCCCTCTCCTTCCCTCCTTTCCTTTCCTTCTGTCTGCATTTGGTCAGTTCCTCTCTACCTTTTTGTTGTTCTCAGTGGCATTGGGCTCCACTTTTGTTTCAATTTCTTACTCTTTAAAAGAAAAAAAAAAGCCGGGCGCGGTGGCTCACGCCTGTAATCCCAGCACTTTGGGAGGCCGAGGCGGGTGGATCACGAGGTCAAGAGATCGAGACCATCCCGGTCAACATAGTGAAACCCCGTCTCTACTAAAAATACAAAAAATTAGCTGGGCACAGTGGCGCGTGCCTGTAATCCCAGCTACTCAGGAGGCTGAGGCAGGAGAATTGCCTGAACCCAGGAGGCGGAGGTTGCGGTGAGCCGAGATCGCGCCATTGCACTCCAGCCTGGGTAACAAGAGTGAAACTCTGTCTCAAAAAAAAAAAAAAGTACCTGGGTTCCATTCATATACATACATACATACATAAAAATAAATACATGAGAAAGCCTTTCCACTTCTTAAAATGCTCGTAGACATTATATTTAAAATGCAACCATTGGTTTTTAATACAAATAAAATGTTTTTGATGCTTCCAATGTCATCACGCAGAGATCAAGACAGCTCACTCTTTGACATATATATATTTATTAACATTTGTATATATATTGGGCACTTGCGTGTGTGTGTGTGGATACACACGCATTTTTTTTTTTTTTGAAACTTGGTCTCACTTAGTCACCCAGGCTGGAGTGCAGTGGCGCAATCACAGTTCACTGCAGCCTCGACCTCCTGGGCTCAGGTGATCCTCCTGTGTAGCTGGGACCATCGGCGCGTGCCACCATGCCTGGCTAGTTTATTTTTATTTTTTATAGAGACAAAATTGAGCCATGTTGCCCAGGCTGCATTTGAACTCTTGGACTCAAGCTATCCTCCCACCTCAGCACTCCCAAAGTGCTGGGATTGCAGGCGGGAGCGACTGTGCCCCGCTTGCCTTCACTCTTAACCCCAATTTTGCCAGATGGAGTGAAGGTGCAACCCGCCCTGTGGTGTCCTCTGGAATTCGGACATAAAGGCTTAAAAATAGAGTCATCGTTCCAGCACCATCCCCTGCCTTCTCCTCTCCAGATTCCACTAGAGGAATGTCTAGCGGGACTGCCCTCTAACCCCATTCATGTTGAGTGTGAGCACACACATGCACACATATGCACACACACGCACAGGCACACACACACCCATGAAGGCATGTAGGCCAGCCCTTTACGCCTTTATCTTTCCGTGTTTTAGACAACCAGTGTTTCATTTCAATTGCCCGCTTTAATTTTTTGCCAAACTATTCCTCTGAGTGATAGTTCTCTGCCCAGCGTCGGACATCATGGGTTGCACAGGGCGTTCCCCAGTCTGAGGAAATGTCACTCCACCATTCCTTTTTTTTTTGTTTTTGACAGAGTCTCACTCTGTCACCCAGGCTGGAGTGCATTGGCACAATCTCAGCTCAGTGCAACCTCCGCCTCCTGGGTTCAAGCACTTCTTCTGCTTCAGCCTCTAGAGTACCTGGAATTATAGGTGCCCGCCACCATGCCTGGCTAATTTTTGTATTTTTAGTAGAGATAGTTCTTACCATGTTGGCCAAGCTGGTCTCGAACTCCTGACCTCAAATGATCCACACATCTCGGCCTCCCAAAGTGCTGGGTTTACAGGCATGAGCCACCGCACTGGCCCTGTTCTAATTCTTTTACGTACTCTGAACATATGCGTCCACCACCAGGCAAGCCAAGCGTAGTCCAGAGTCGACCCCCAGGGCTCGTGCATAAGCCTGACTTGCGGGTGTGTCCAGGGCCTACCCCAGAGAATCGGCCGCACGGCCACCAGCAATGCCTGTCTCTGTGACTGGCTGACAGCGCCATCCTTTCTGGCATTTTATGCCTCAGCGGGTGCAAGAGGGACATTTACTAGGGGCATTTACTTACCTGCTATCATCCATTGATTGAAGCTACCCCATGACTGAAGGACATAAAATAATCCTGAAACCTGAAATACCTACAAATATCTGGGGTGCCATCAGAGAAACCCTCTAATGGGGATGACGGTCCCAAGAAGAGTTTCCTACCAACATGGAAATGGTTTCTACAGGATGGTGCCACTGAGGGAAGGCACCCTACTTGTGGGCAGGGTTCAGTTCAGCCCATCCCTGCACACCTGCAGTCCCTACACCCATTCATTTTGAGGTCCCAAGTGGTGGCCACCTTTAGCCAGTACACACAAGTTCTGATGGACATCAATGTGTCCTACCTTAAGGAACCCACACCTTTCCACAGGGCCACACCCCACATGGCCGCCCCTTCAATAAACCAGGTTTCCATAGCCCTCCTGCCTGACCATGTGGCTGCTGCCCAGGAACCAGTAAAAACCCAAACGCAGCAGCTCTTACCCCTGTTTGGTTCTTATTTATTTTGTTTTTGAATTGGAGTCTTGCTCTGTCACCCAGGCTGGAGTGCAGTGGTGGAATCTTGACTCACTGCAATCTCTGCCTCATGGGTTCAAGTAATTCTCCTGCCTCAGCCTCCCGAGTAGCTGGGATTAGAGGCACCCGCCACCAAACCTGACTAAGTTTTGTATTTTTTAGTAGAGATGGGGTTTCGCCATGTTGCCCAGGCTGTCGTCAAACTCCTGACCTCCAGTGATCTGCCCACTTTGGCCTCCCGAAGTGCTGGGATTACAGGCATGCCACTGTGCCAGGCCCACTGTTCAATTCCTCCACCACTGCTAGGAAAACAGTGTGCAGGTCAGCCCACCAAGCTGATCTGTTTCCACCTTTTGGTCGGAGTGGCATCCTTCCAGACCGGATGTTGTCCATTCACCACTAACCAGGCAGCTCTTTGTTGGCCAGTTGACAGCTGTGAATGGGGCACTCCCCTAGTCATAATAAAATCCACAACCAAATGAACATTTATGAACACAAACAAGAAAACAATGGACACTGCGGCGGGGTTGGGGGGGAGGGGTGGGGGGGCCTACTTGAGGGTGGAGGGTGGGAGGAGGGAGAGGAGCAGGAAAGATAACCATGGGGCTGATACGGTTTGGCTGTGTCCCCACCCAAATCTTATCTCAGATTGTAGTTCCCATCATCCCCATGTGTTGTGGGAGGGACCCAGTGGGAGGGAATTGAATCACGGGGCAGGTTACTCACATGTTGCTGTTCTCGTGATAGTGAGTGAGTGCTCATGAGATCTGACGGTTTTATAAAGGGCTTTTCCCCCTTGTGCTCGGCACTTCTCCTATCTTCTGCCATGTGAAGAAGGACATGTTTGCTTCCGCCTCCACCATGACTGTAAGTTTCCTGAGGCTTCCCCAGCCATGCTGAACTGTGAGTCAATTAAACCTCTTTTGTTTTTTTCTTTCCTTTTTTTGAGACGGAGTTTTGCTCTTGTTACCCAGGCTGCAGTGCAATGGCACAATCTCAGCTCACCTCAACCTCTGCCTCCTGGGTTCAAGCAATTCTCCTGCCTCAGCCTTCCAAGTAGCTGGGATTACAGGCATGCACCACCATGCCTGGCTAATTTTGTACTTTTGGTAGAGATGGGGTTTCTCCATGTTGGTCAGGCTGGTCTTGAACTCCCAGGTCAAGTGATCCACCCACCTCGGCCTCCGAAAGTGTTGGGATTACAGGCGTGAGCCACCACACCAGGCCTCAAACTTTTTTTTTTTTTTTTTTTTGAGATGGAATTTCGCTCGTTACCCAGGCTGGAGTGCAACGGCGCAATCTCAGCTCACCGCAACCTTCGCCCCCTGGGTTCAGGCAATTCTCCTGCCTCAGCCTCCTGAGTAGCTGGGACTACAGGCACGCGCCACCATGCCCAGCTAATTTTTTGTATTTTTAGTAGAGACGGGGTTTCACCATGTTGACCAGGATGGTCTCGATTTCTTGACCTCGTGATCCACCTGCCTTAGCCTCCCAAAGTGCTGGGATTACAGGCATGAGCCACTGTGCCCGGCCCTAAACCTTTTTTTAAAATAAACTACAGAGTCTCACAGGGCGTTGTGGCTCAACCCTGTAATCCCAGCACTTTGGGAGGCTGAGGCTGATGGATCACATGAGGTCAGGAGTTTGAGACCAGCCTGGCTAACATAGTGACACCCCGTCTCTACTGCAGAAATACAAAAAGTAGCCAGGTATGGTGGCACATGCCTCTAATCCCCCAGCTACTCAGGAGGCTGAAGCAGGAAAATTGCTTGAACCCAGGAGGTATGCACTGCAGTGAGCTGAGATCATGTCACTGCACTCCTGCCTGGGTGACAGAGTGAGACTCTGTATCAAAATAAATAAATAAATATATAACCCAGTCTTGGGTATGTCTTTATTAGCAGTGTGAGATACATGTGTACTGGGCTTAATACCTGGTTGATAAAATAATCTGTACAACAGGCCAGTCATGGTGGCTCACATGTATAATCCCAGCACTTTGGGAGGCCGAGGCAGGTGGATCACCTGAGGTCAGGAGTTTGAGACCAGCCTGGCCAACATGGAGAAACCCCGTCTCTACCAAAAACACAAAAATTAGCTGGGTGTGGTGACAGGTGCCTGTAATCCCAGCTACTTGGGAGGCTGAGGCAGGCAAATCACTTGAACCTGGGAGGCAGAGGTTGCAGTGAGCTGAGATTGTGCCACTGCACTCCAGCCTAGGCGATAGAGCGAGACTCTGTCTCCAAAATAATAATAAAAATAATAATCTGTACAACGACCCCTGCGACATGAGTTTATCCATGTAAAAACCTTCCGTGTATCCCTGAACCTAAAGTAAAAGTTACAAAAAAAACATCCAGCTACTCCTCACACAGTTCCTGAGTCAGTCCTTGGGGATTCTCCCTGCTTGTGAGTCTCTTTGCCTTCCCCAGCTGGCACCATCCTGTACAAACCATTTCCACATTGTTATGGGACTTTCCTTGGCACTGTCATCTCCATTGGAGGGTTTCTGTGATGTCACCCAAGGTATTGTAGGTATTGTAGGTTTCAAGATAATTTTATGTCCGTCAGTCATGAGGTAGCTTCAATTAATGTATATAAGTTAATAAATGCCCCTCCAGTGGCAATTCTCTAGTCCAAAGTCCCAGGTGAGCTGGGTGTGATGGCTCACACCTGTAATCCCAGCACTTTGGGAGGCCACAGTGGAAGGATCCCTTGAGTCTAGGAGTTCGAGACCAGCCTGGGCAATATGATGAAACCCTATCTCTACTAAAAATACAAAATTAGCTGGGCATGGTGGTGTGCATCTATAGTCTCAGCTGCTCAGGATGCTGAAGTGGGAGGATCACTTGGGCCTAGGAGGTTGAGGCCACAGTGAGCTGAGATCACACCACTGCACTGCAGCTTGGGTGACAGAGTGAGACCCTGTCTAAAAAAAAAAGAAAGAAAAGAAAAAGGCCCAGGTGTCGTTGGCGGGAGGTGCTGTCTCAGGATTTGTCCCCAGTCCCCAGGCTATGCCCCACCTGGAGACATTACACAGAGAATTTGTCACCACTGGCACTCCAGCTTCTGTCACACACTGCGCGGGCGGCTTGGGCAATCTCACTTGTTTCCATTTAGCATGTCCAATTAATACTGCTTGAAGGGCGGATTTATGTGTCTTCTGTTTTACAATGCTAGGTAGCTGCTGTGGCTTAAATGTGTCCTCCAAAACTCATGTGTTGGAAACATAATCCCTAATGCAATAATGCTGGAAGGTGAGGTCTAATAAGAGGTTATTACATCACGAGAGGTCTGCCCTCAGGCATGGATTAATGTCATTATCCTGGGAATGGTTTGTTATCAAACAAATCCTCTCTCTCTCTTTTTTTCTCTCTTAACTCTTGGCAGCCACAATGGGATGACTTAGCAAGAAGACCCTCACCAGATGCCAGCACCTTGATCTTGGACTTCCCAGCCTCCAGAACCATGAGCCAAATACATTTTTATTTATTATATATTACCCATCGGTGGCGTTCTCTTACAGCAGAATAAAATGGACTAAGAAAGTAGGGGAAACATTGCCCAGTGAGATCCAGCGTCCATTCCCATAATATAATCAGGTAAAAGCAGCCACTTCACGTAAAGCCTGCTCAAACACTCTGTTCTTCCTACAGACTTTTACCTTAATTCCACCAACCCTTGCCTTCCTAACTGCAGTCTCCATTAGGACTTTAATAACAGGTTTTGGCTTTACAATACTAGGTGTAAGGTCTTCTAGGCTGACTGACGGCCCCATAGATGCCATGTTAACCTCTGTGACCTGAGTTCCTGGAAAATCTAAAGTAACTGGAAGACCATGAAGAGGAAGAAATGATCAACCCCTAGGGCGCCTACTTAACTTTGAGACATTCTCTATCGTTCCTTATTCCCGCTCCAGTTGATAAGGCCATTGGACTCTGTAACCGACCTTGGTCAGCATTCTGAGGCCACACTCTATAGCCCCCCTTCCAGCTGCCCTAAACTGTAACTTCTGTAACTTTCCACTGCCCACCCCAAACCTATAGAACCAACTCCTATCCCACTGCCCTTCGCCGACTCTCTTTTCAGATCCATCCCGCCTGCAACTGGGTGAATAGACAGCTATGTTGCTCACACAAAGCCTGTTTGGTGCCGGGCGGGGAGGGGGGGTCTCTTCATTCAGAGCACGAGTTTTAACACTAGGTAGGTGAAGTGTTCCCAGCCAGACATAATATCCATTCCTATAAAACATTCAAATAAAGATGGGTGCAGTGGCTCACACCTGTAATTCCAGCACTTTGGGAGGCCAAGGAGAGTGGATCACCTGAGGTCAGCAGTTCAAGACCATGCTGATCAACATGGTGAAACCCTGCCTCTACTAAAAATACAAAATTAGCTGGGCATGGTGGCGCATGCCTGTAATCTCAGCTACTCGGGAAGCAGAGGCAAGAGAATTGCTTGAACACAGAAAGTAGAGATTGCAGTGAGCCGAGATTGCACCATTGCACTCCAGTCTGGGTAACAAGAGTGAAATTCCACCTCAAAAAAAAAATTTTTTTTTTCAGATAAGGAAACACAACTTCTTTACATTGAAGCAGGAGCAGCTTCGAGAAACAGACTTCGGAACTGGGAAGGGAGAGGCAGTATAGTTGCTTAACAATCAAGCTCCAGCTCACAGAGAAAGTCCCTGCCCTTAAAGGCTTACAGCTCTAGAAATTACATGTGAAAGGGTCTTGGGTTTACCACTCCAGAATTTACATGTGAAAGGGTTTTGGGCCGTGGAGTAGGTGTGGGATATAGTGACTTAGGTGGGGGTTTGATCTTGTTTAAGTAAAAACAATGCTTTCCAGAAAGATTCCTCCATACCATGCCCGCGATCTATAGGAGGCTGATTAGGGTTGCCAGCCTTTACTTCTATTGAAATGCAGTGTGGAACTCAAGGTGGGGATGGTCTTAGATGCTTAAGGGTGATTAAGGGTCTTCTCCCTCAACATAAAAGTTGTGTAAGCATTCCAACTTTCATCAAAATCCTATCAAGACTTACATTTTTGGCCTGGCATGGTGGCTAATGCTTGTAATCCAAGCACCAAGGCGGGCAGATCACCTGATGTCGGGAGTTCAAGACCAGCCTGACCAACATGGTGAAACTCCGTCTTTAAAAAAAAAAATTTTTAAATAAAATAAAATAAAGACTTACATTTTTGTGTTCTCTCAGTCTAATTGCAGCTCAAGTCAGGGATTCACCAATGGCTTTGGTACCATGGTGCATGGGGCTCCCCTATCAAAGTGTTTTGGAAACTTCTCTTCACTCCCTGACTTTTTTTTTTTTTTTTTTTTAAAGATGGGGTTTCACCATGATGGCCAGGCTGATCTTGAACTCCTGACCTCAGGTGATCCACCCACCTCAGCCTCCCAAAGTGCTAGGATTACAGGTGTGAGCCACCGCGCCTGGCCCACCCCCTGACTATTTTATCTTCTCTTCTACAAAAGGCTTTGGGTCCCCACTAGGGGGTTGACCCAAGGGACCCTGGTCCTTTTATCAATTTTTATCTTGATTAACCTGGCTATCATACCAGGCAATTTCAGATCATGTTTCTCATTGCAATCTTTGCCCTCTGACTTAAAATTTCTCCAAACTGAGATAAATACTGCAAACATGTTTGGAGGCCTTTCATGTGGGCACCGGCAAAGGCTCTCTTTGGCCCACTCAACCTTTCATAGTGTTCTATTAAGACTTTTTTTTTTTCTTCTTTCAGAGACGGGGTCTCGCTGTGTTGCCCAGACTGGAGTGCAGTGGCTATTCACAGGCTCGATCCCACTACTGATCAGCACGGGAGTTTTGACCTGCTCCGTTTCTGACCTGGGCCAGTTCACCCCTCCTTAGGCAACCTGGTGGTCCCCCGCTCCTGGGAGGTCACCATATTGATGCCGAACTTAATGCAGACACCCGTTCGGCATAGCGCACTACAGCCCAGAACTCCTGGGCTCAAGCAATCCTCCAGCCTCAGCCTCCCGAGTAGCTGGGACTACAGGCACCTGCCACCGTGCCTGGCAAGACCTTTCTTTTAACCCATAATGTTCATGTCATTCATCTCATTTTTTAATAATCATCTAAAGAGGTCCACCCTGCTGAGAATGGTCCCATGACTCTCCTCTTTCTTTTCCTTTAGTTTTTATACCCTTATATGTTTCCTTTATTCATTTGACTTTGTGTGTGTGTGTGTGTGTGTGTGTGTGTGTGTGTGATGGAGTCTCGCTCTGTCACCCAGGAGGGAGTATAGTGACAAAATCTCAGCTCACTGCAACCTCTGCCTCTGGGTTCAAGCAATTCTCTCCTGCTTTAGCCTCCCAAGTAGCTGGGATTACAGGTGCCTGCCACCACACCCAGATAATTTTTTGTGTGTGTTTTTGGTAGAGATGGGGTTTCACCATGTTGACCAGGCTGGTCTCGAACTCCTGACCTCGTGATCTGCCCACTTCAGCCTCCCAAAGTGCTGAGATTACAGTATGATTTTTTTTTTTTGGCGACAAGGTCTCACTCTGTCACCCAGGCTGGACTGCAGTGGTGCAATCATGGCTTACTGCACAGACTTGACCTCCTGGGCTCAAGCAATTCTATTGCCTCAGCCTCCTGAGTAGCTGAGACTACAAGTGCATTCCTGCCACCATGCCTGGCTGATGTTTTTTAATCTGTATTTTTTTGTAGAGATGGGGTCTTCCTATATTCCCTAGGCTGGTCTCCAGCTCCTGGGCTCAAGCCATCCTCCTGCTTTGGCCTCCCAAACTGCTGGAGTTACAGGCATGAGCCATTGCACCTGGCTACTTAATTTCTTAACAACCTTTGTCTTTGAGTCTTCTGACTCTCCTCCCCTCTGCCTTTCCCCTTCTCTTATTAATTAATTTGTTTTTATTATTATCTGTAAGACCCCCAAGGTTAAGCTGAGAGCAAATTTGACACATTTCTTGGAATGTTGCTGGATTTGACAGCACTGAGGTCACATGAGGTGCTCATGCAGAAAATGCCCCTTACACAGGGTATCTTCCATGACGTGGGTAATGCACTTGTCCAGTAGAAACATATTCTGTTCATCGCAAAGCCAGCGTCAAATGGCTTGTGTACAAATCTGATCAGCTACTCCGTCTGAGACATTCAACTTGGCACTTAGAGGGTGAAAGGAACAGTCTCCCTTCTCAGGGCACACAGATCCTACAGGCGCTTTCACCCAGTCCAGCAGTCCAGCTGTCCCCTCGGGAGCCACCTTCTGCATGTCTGAATCAGGTACAGCTCCCCATGACTGTCCCATGGTGAGCTACAGGTGCTGTGTCAACCAAACACACTCTTCCACCCTGCGGCATTTAGAACCAAAGACACGACTCCCAAATCAGTTACTGCTAGAATCCCTGTTCCTAAAGGCTCCCCAGGAAGCCAGCTTCGTGGAGCTGCACAACGCATTGCTTTTACCTGTTTGGAAGAAAAGTTTTAAGTTGTAGCCAATCGAGTTTTAGTTTAGGTTGTGAGGTCTGGCTCCAGCCAACGGAGATCAGACACAGCAGTAAGGATGACCCCAAAAGCCTAAGGGATGAATTTGTGTGTTTTCCTTTGTTCATTGTGCTCTTGTGGCAAGATGGCTTGCGAGGGTACCCTTCCTGCGGTCCGGGAAGTGAAAATTGCATGGCTAAAAGATCCTCTGTCTCAGTGCTGATTTTTCTTTGCGGCACTGAATGTCTATTTCCAACACTGACAGAACCACCATCTGAGAAAAAAAAAAAAAAAGAGGAAGGGTATGGAGGGTATGGTCATGTTCTTTTGAGGTTTGGGTGAGCGTTCACTGAATCCACAGGTTGCACGTGAAAAGGCGGAGGTAGGGGAAGGATCCAGTATCTGTTCTTCTGGAGCTGAGTAAAACTGCACTTTACATAAGAATAAATGTGGAGAGAAGGAAGTCGAATCTGCATTGAGCTGGGTGGTGATGGGAGGCTGCTCTGGTGTCCTCTTGGGCCTTGCCGGTGAAGATAAGCTGTTAGTTGACATTGCCAGGGTGGCCTCTCTCCTTGCATGGCCTCTTATCTTATTGCTCTGTGTTAGGAACACAAGGAAAGGCAGGTTTGTGTCACTTGGCTTCCCGGCTTAGCCCTTCCCTTTGGCATCGTAGCTTTGGGGTCTCCAAATTTCATTTTCCTTTCACAATTCTGACACCAATTTGGGGAAAATGCACTGTGTTTCTCTACTTCTGACACCAGATGTGGGTGTTTCTTTCCACACCAAGCGCTTCTCCAAATACCAGCCGGGTAGTCCTACAATTTCATCCAGTGCTGACCCTGTCGACCCGGGGTCAGCACAGACCCCACTGGTGAAGCTCAGTCCCACAGACCACGCCTGATTCAAATGCCAATCCCAAGTCCAAGCTCAGGCCTCCAGTACTGCCTGTCAATTGGGGGTTCTCATTACACTCCCCTAATGGTCCATTATTTGCTAGAGCAGCTCACAGAACTCGGAAACACTTCAAGGATTTATGTGGGTAACCCCCCAACGTGAGCACCGAGGAAGGAGAGCTGTGCAAACCCCAGGCACAATGAGTGCCTGAAGAATATCTCAGTTTATAGTGTTATTACTCAGCTATTTCCTTTACATAATCCTTCATATATAATCATATATTAGTTTATAGAGTTAGTGCCTGAAGTATAACTTACTGCTTACATATATCTAGCTTATATAATCATACTTAGTACTTATATCTAGCATACTTAGTTCCATATAATCTTTCTATATAATCATATAGGTATTGTAGTCAGAGCTGTACCGACACATTTAGTGCTGATTTATAGAATCCTTCCACATAACCATATAGTAGTTTGTAGTAGGAGGAATGCCTAGAGCAGTCACAGAACAGAAGCAGTACATGGGAAAACAGCCAGACCAGGACGAGAACCAAAGACCCAGGCGGTGGCGTCCCTGCCTGAAAGGGCGTACGCTGTGTGGCAGGCTTGGAGCAAGTGTCTCTCCTCCCGATAAAGGAGTTGTAGCACTTTGCATCCAGCTCCTGTGGAAAGTCGGCCTCAGGCCTGAGATCCTGGAAGTAACCAAGGGAGAAGAACCCCTCTGGTGCGACCAGTCATGGGGGCTGTACACCCTGTCAGTCTCTTCTCACTTCTGTGCTGGTTCAAATCGTCCTCCCATAAATATCTTAGAAAAGAGCACAAGTCTGTCAGCTCCCACTGCACTGGCTTACAGTATCCTGTTAGAAAACCTTTGAAGTCTCCAGCCCCCAGATAAGAAGCATTGCACGTGACACCTGCTGCACACAGCCCACCTCCTTGCCTCGGTGACCTAGTGGGGGTGGACCCCTTTTCTCTACATGACCCTCCACTACTGCGCACGGCACGGCCCCCTACTGTGCACGGCCCACCTCTCTGCCCAGGGGACATAATGGGGTGGCCCCCTCGCTTGTGACTCACGTGATTACGTATGCCCTATCACTAAGCCTATAGATGATGACCTCACTCACGACCCCGTCCCCTGCTTGTACCTAATAAATACAGACGTTTCTAGACATTCGGGGCCTCAGCTGTCTTTGCTCATAGGTGGCGTGTCCCCTGAGTCCAGCTGCTCTTCTCCAGTTCTTCAGTGTCCTGTCTCTTTACTTCTCGGATCCGGCACCTCAGCACAGCATAAGGGACACCCCATGACCCTGTGGGGCCCATAGCCCTACAGATTTATTATAAAAGATACAAACTCAGGAACAGCAAATAGAATGGATGCACAGGGCAGGGTGTGCTGGGGCAGGGCTAGGATGGCGCTTCCACGCCCTCTCTGGGCATGCCACCTTCCCACCATCTCCACCTGTTTGGCATCCTGGGAGCTCATCTGATCTAGTTGTTCAAGAGTTTTTGTAGTGCTGAGGGCAGTGGCTCATGCCTGTAATCCCAGCACTTTGGAAGCTCAAAGCAGGAAGATCCCTTGAATTCAGGAGTTCCGAACCAGCCTGGGCAACGTATGGAGACTTCTTCTCTATAAAAAAAAAATAAAAAGCCAGGCGAGATTGTGGGCCTCGGTGACAGAAACTAAAAAATAAAAATAAAAAATGAGACAAGTCTCTCTCTGTGGCCCAGGCCAGAGTGCAGTGGCACGGTCTTTGCTCACTGCAACTTCTGCCTCCTGGGTTCAAGCGATTCTCCTGCCTCAGCCTCCCAAGTAGCTGGGATTACAGGCGCCCACTACCACTCCCAGCTAATTTTTTTCTATTATTAGTAGAGAGGAGGTTTCACCATGTTGGTCGGGCTGGTCTCGAACTCCTGACCTCAGATGACCCCCCTCCTTGGCCTCTCAAAGTGCTGGGATTATAGGCATGAGCCACCATGCCCAGCCAGAAAAGTTTTATAGAGTTTAACCTCTTGTTGCCACCTGGGGTCCCTTGGTCTTTCAGGTGACTGCAAACCCTCCCCTATCCATGGCTATTTGGGGGCCCTACCCGAATTTAATCTCATTAGCGTAAACTCAGCGGTGATCGGAAGGGCACAGTATGAATTACAAGAGACAGTTCTATCACTCTGGAAGTTCCAAGGGTTTTAGGTGCTCTATGCCAAGGGCAGGGTCAAAGGCCCAGTACATTTCACATTCCTCCATGGTCGTCGAATGTGCACCAGCTCGTGTGTGTGTGTGAGCAAATGATCAAGTGTTACAGAGTAAAGCCTACAGGTCAGGGCTTATTTGCTACGGTTGCAGAATGTACCCTGTCCTGACAAACACACCAGGGGATTCTAAAGCGCAGTCAGGGACCTGGTGCGGTGGCCAATACCTGTCATCCCAGTACTTTACATGGCCCAGGAGGGAGGACTGCTTGAGGCTAGGAGTTTGAGACAAGGCTGGACAACATAGTGAGACCCCACCTCTATAAAAAAAATACAAAAATTAGCCAGGCCTGCGCAGGAAGTGGGTCAAAGGGCACCCAGATTTCAGGGTGTGCTTCTCTTATCTTTGTGAGCCACGGCAAGCTTGTGGCCTGTCTTGGAAGTGACTGAGGCCCCAGGAGTCTGAGGCCCCCAGGGTGTCGAGATGCTGGGTGACAATCACAAGCAGCTGTTGCACCTGCTGGGCCCCCGATACAGCCCCTTTCTGGATCTTTTAGACAACACTGAGCCCCGCCCGCATTGCAGGACTTAGCTGTGGTCCCAGCTACTAGGGAGGCTGAGGTGAGAGGATCGCTTGAGCCCAGGAGTTGGAGGTTAACGGTGAGCTGTGATTGTGCCACTGTGCTCCAGCCCTGTCACAGGGCGCTTCCTAGGAAGGGGGTGAGGTGAACTGCATAGGTTGTGGCTGGCCCAGTGCTCTGCACACAGAAGTGCTCAGCAATCACTGTGAGCTCCTTCAGCGCTCAGGGGCCTTCCTACTCCCCTGGACCTGGAAGCACTGGACACCATACTCTGTTCCTTTTTTCTTTTCTTTTCCTTTCTTTCTTTTTTTTTTTTTTTTGAGACAGAGTTTTGCTCTTGTTACCCAGGCTGGAGTGCAATGGCGCGATCTCGGCTCACTGCAACCTCTGCCTCCTGGGTTCAGGCAATTCTCCTGCCTCAGTCTCCTGAGTAGCTGGGATTACAGGCACATGCCACTATGCCCAGCTAATTTTTGTATTTTTAGTAGAGACGGGGTTTCTCCATGTTGGCCAGTCTGGTGTGGAACTCCTAACCTCAGGTGATTGGCCCACCTTGGTCTCCCAAAGTGCTGGGATTACAGGCATGAGCCACCACATCCGGCTATTTTTAAAATTTTATTGCACTGTGGTTTGTATTAATTTTTATTTTTGAGACAGAGTTTCATTCTTGTTGCCCAGGCTGGAGTGCAATGGCTTGATCTCGGCTCATCGCAACTTCTACCTCCCGAGTTCAAGCCATTCTCCTGCCTCAGCCTCCCGAGTGGCTGGGATTACAGGCATGCACCACCATGCTCCGCTAATTTTGTATTTTTAGTAGAGATAGGGTTTCTCCATGTTGATCAGGCTGGTCTCTAACTCCTGACCTCAAGTGATCCGCCTGCCTCAGCCTCCCAAAGTGCTGGGATTAAGGGCATGAGCCACCACGCCTGGCTTCCTCTTTTTTGTTTTGAAACAAACAAGGTCTTACTTTGTCACCCAAGCCGGAGTGCAGTGGTGTGAACGCAGCTCACTGCAGCCTTGCTCTCCCTGGCTCAAGCGATCCTCCCTCCTCAGCCTCCCAAGTAGGTGAGACTATAGTCGTGTACCACCATGCCAGGCTAACTTTTATATCTTTTATAGTTAATGAGGTTTCTCCATGTTGCCCAGGCTGGTCTTGAACCCCTGAGCTCAAGCGATCCACCCATCTTGGCCTCCTGCAGTGCTGGGATTGTAGGTGTGAGCTCCTGTGCCCAGCTTTCTGTGTTCCTTTGTCTACTCAGGGCAAGGACTGCATCCTTTCACCCTTTGACTATTTCTTCTTTGTCCTGCTGATTCCATAGCAGGCCTCGAGTCATGTGATTTTATTTTACACAGCTGTGTTCCATCCATCCATCAGCTCCTCCAAGCTTTGGCCTGGATCCCGAGGGAGGACCTCTGAGTCTCCTGGTAGCATCACCTGGAGGAAGGAAAGAAAGAAGCCAGGTGGTGCTTTTCAGGGACACAAGTCAGCCAGGGCTTGTGCACCAACTCTCTCTGCCCCGGGAGCCAGGGCCTCGGCTCTGCAGAGCCGGTCACCGGAAGAGGCATCCACTCAGGAAGTGGGTCGAAGGGCACCCAGCCTTCCGAGTGTGCTTCTCTTATCTCTGTGAGCCACTGCAAGCTTGTGGCCTACCTTGGAAGCGGCTGAGACCCCAGGAGTCTGAGATGCTAGGAGAGGATCACAAGCAGCTGCTGTCCCTGTTGGGCCCCTGATGCAGCCCCTTCCTGGATCTTTTAGACAACACTGAGCCCCGCCCACATTGCAGGACAGTGACATGTTTGATGCCTCCAGAGCTATGCCTGGCCGGTCTAGGACTTAGTCTCTTCTGCAAAGCTTCTGGGGCATCAGTCTTGCTGGACACTGACCTTCCTGAGTTGGCCCAGGATCCCACTGACATCTGCACCTCACTGAAGGGGCAATACCAGCCCGCCTTGGGAACCAACACCTGGCTCATCAGCTGCGTAGCATTAGGGAGTCGGAGAGACCATTCATTCATTCATTCATTCATAGAGTGCTAACTGCATGCCAATGGCGGTAGTTGATGCTGAGTGTACATGAATGAATAAAATAGGTAGATGCCCCCTCCCAGAGCTGACAGCCTACAGGGGCAGGGAGGAAGATGGGAAACCCATGAACATATGAATACACATTTGCTGCCCAGGAAGGGACAGACAGGGAACAGACAGTGACCCAGGGAGACACCTACTGAGATGGAATGGTCTGGGCCCCGTCCAAGCTAGAAGGGAGGAGCTGTAACAGCTACACACTTATTTCAGCAGGGCGCGGTGGCTCACGCCTAAAATCCCAGAACCTTGGGAGGCCGAGGTGGGTGGATCACTTGAGGCCAGGAGTTTGAAACCAGTCTGGGCAATATGGTGAAACCCCATTTTTACTAAAACCACAAAAATTTGCTGAGCATGGCGGCGCATGCCTGTAATCCCAGCTACTTGGGAGGCTAAGGTATGAGAATTGCTTGAACCCAGGAGGCAGATGTTTCAGTGAGCTGAGATCACGCTCCAGCGTGGGCAACAGAGTGAGACTGTGTCAAAAAACAAAACAAAACAAAACAAAAACCAAAAAAACACGTATTTCATATTCAGAAAGATATGCTAACTTAATTAATTAATTATATTTTTTGGGAGATGGAGTCCCACTCTGGAGTGCAGTGGTGCGATCTCAGCTCACTGCAAACTCCACCTCCCAGGTTCAAGCAGTTCTCTTGCCTCAGCCTCCCGAGTAGCTGGGATTACAGCTGCGCATCGCCATTCCCAGCTATTCCTAGCAGTTTTTTTTTTTTTTTTTTTTTTGTATTTTTAGTAGAGACGGGATTTCACCATGTTGGCCAGGCTGGTCTTGAACTCTTGACCTCTGGTGATCCACCCACCTCGGCCTCCCAAAGTGCTGGGATTACAGGCGTGAGCCAACGCACCTGGCCTCTAACTTAATTTAACTTTTTAAATCATTATTATTTTTAGAGACAGGGTCTTGCAGTGTTGCCCCTGCTGTACTCAAAACTCCTGGGCTCAAGGGATCCTCCCGCCTTAGCCTCCTGAGTGGCTTGGAGCACAGGCTGCATCTTATCTCATTAAGACTTGCTATGCTTTGAATGTCCCTTTGGAAGGGGGGAAAAGGCATATAAATGTGTTAATGTGGGTGAAGGAGGCTCACGCCATGATTACCACAACCCCACAATGGGGTACAGAAGCGGATACCCCCTTATTCCAAGGGGAGGGAGGAGGCGGGGAATGCAGACAATTCTTCTGAGGGGCAGCAAATGGTTTATTAGGGAAAAAGAATGGACCCGGGAGGCAGAAATTAACTGATCTTAATTAATGATTAATTAATAAGTAAGGGATTCTCTCCGGAATCTGAACGAGCCTGAGAGGCAGGCACCATCTGGTGGAAAGGCTTTTCAAGCGCGGGCGCATCTTCAGACCTCTTCTCTGTCACAGACAGTGAGGTAACAGGGAGGGGATAGGAGGGCCCTGTTGGAATGTCTAAAAGGTAGTTTGAGGTCAAAACCAGGTGGCATTTAGAATTTGAAATTTGATTTTGGGAAGTTTGTCAAATATAAAAGGTTTAAAACATTTGATATCAAAATAAGAAAGGTTTAAAACACTTGATCAAAATAGAATCACAGGTCACTGTAAAATAATAGCCATTCATTTAGCCAAAAGGACAATGAAAAGATTTCAGAAAGCAAAAGCTTTACTTTTTGATAGAGATTCAGGTTTCTAAACAATCAAAAGACCTAATACAGACAGTAAGAGGCACGTTCTGACCCAGTTTACTGAAAAGGTGAAGAAAAAATTTACTATTTCTTAATTCTAATTCAAAAGAAAACAAGTTCTACCTTTGCATTAGCATATTATTAACATTAAAACTAATTTTATTTTATTTTTTGTTAGGAAGTTTTGCTCTTGTTGCCCAGGCTGGAGTGCAAGGGCGCAATCTCAGCTCACTGCAAGGGCGCAATCTCAGCTCACTGCAAGGGCGCAATCTCAGCTCACTGCAAGGGCGCAATCTCAGCTCACTGCAAGGGCGCAATCTCAGCTCACTGCAAGGGTGCAATCTCAGCTCACTGCAACGGCGCAATCTCAGCTCACTGCAAGGGCGCAATCTCAGCTCACTGCAACGGCACAATCTCAGCTCACTGCAAGGGCGCAATCTCAGCTCACTGCAACGGTGCAATCTCAGCTCACTGCAACGGCGCAATCTCAGCTCACTGCAACCTCCGCCTCCCAGGTTCAAGTGATTCTCCTGCCTCAGCCTTCCGAGTAGCTGGGACTACAGGTGCCTGCCACCATATCTGGCTGTTTTTTGGTTTTGGTAGGTTTTTCCATGTTGGCCAGTCTGTTGTGAACTCCTGACCTTAGGCGATTGGCCCACCTTGGTCTCCCAAAGTGTTGGGATTACAGGCGTGAGCCACTGCTCCTGGCTAAAGCTCATTTTAATAACAGTTTAAAAATGGATCTTAGGCCGGGTGCGGTGGCTCATGCCAGCTCTTTGGGAGGCCGAGGTGGGCGGATCACGAGGTGAAGAGATTGAGACCATCCTGGCCAACACAGTGAAACCCCGTCTCCACTAAAAGTAGAAAAAATTAGCCGGGCATGGTGGCGCGTGCCTGTAGTCCCAGCTACTGGGGAGGCTGAGGCAGAAGCATTGCTTGAAACTGGAAAATGGAAGTTGCAGTGAGCCGGGATTGCGCCAGTGCACTCCAGCCTGGCGACAGAGCGAGACTCTGTCTCAGTAAATAAATAAATAAATAAGTATAAAAAAATAGATCTGTCCAGGCTGGACATGGTGGCTCATGCCTGTAATCCCAGCACTTTGGAAGGCCATGGCAGGTAGATCACTTGAGGTCAGGAGTTTGAGACCAGCCTGGCCAACATGGCAAAACCTTATCTCTCTTAAAAATACAAAAATTAAGCTGGGCATCGTGGCGGGTGCCTGCCTGTAATCCAAACTACTCAGGAGGCTGAGGCAGGAGAATTGCTTGAACCCGGGAGGCGGAGGTTGCAGTGAGCTGAGATTACGCCACCCAGTCCGGACAACAGAGCAAAACTCCCATCTCAAATAGAACAAAACAAAACAAAACAAAAATAGATCCATCCAATCTTAATCAGCTTTGACCACACAAGATTTCCATAAACAGTTTTTTTTTTTTTTTTAAAGAGACAGGGTCTCGCTATGTTGCCCAGGCTGGAGTGCAGTGGCTATTCACAGGCGCGATCCCTCTACTGATCAGCATGGGAGTTTTGACCTGCTCCGTTTCCGACCTAGGCCGGTTTACCCCTCCTTAGGCAACCTGGTGGTCCACCGCTCCCGGGAGGTCCCCATACTGATGCCGAACTTAGTGCAGACACCCGATCAGCATAGTGCACTACAGCCCAGAACTCCTGGGCTCAAGGGATCCTCCAGCCTCAGCCTCCTGAGTAGCTGGGACTACAGGCACGCGCCACCGCACCCAGCCCATAAACCTTTTATAGCCTCTTACAAAAACGTTTTTGATTTGCTTTCTCCAAATTTCTATATCTATTGTCTTATTTACCATTTTTTTCAATTTAAAACAATTTTTAAATAACCTGTAAACTAGACAAAATTACTTTAACGAAACTGCATTCTCGAGTTGTTTTGTAACTCTCCTTATGAAAAACACACCACACCCTACTTTCTCCGTACACTTTGCATAGAGAATTTGTTTTTGTTTTATCTGGTAGGGTTTTTTTTGCTTGTTTGTTTGTTTTGGGAGGCAGGGTTTCACTCTTCTGCCCAGGCTGGAGTGCAGTGGCATAATCACGGCTCACTGCAGCCTCAACCTCCCAAGCTCAAGCCATCCTCTTGCCTAGGCTCTTTACTAGCTAGGACTACAGGTGTGCACCACCATATCCTGCTAAGTTTTGTATTTTTTCTTGTAGAGACGGGATTTTGCCATGTTGCACAGGCTGGTCTTGAACTCCTGGGCTGAAGAAATCCTCCTGACTCAGTCTCCCAAAGTGCTGGGATCACAGGCATGAGCCACTATGCCTGGCCAATAGTGTTTTCTTTTTAATTTTTTTTTTTTTAAAGATGGGGTTTCACCATGATGGCCGGGCTGGTCTTGAACTCCTGACCTTAGGTGATCCACCCACCTCGGCCTCCCAAAGTGCTAGGATTACAGGCATGAGCCACCACGCCCGGCCTTTTATTGTTTTTTTTTTTTTTTTTTAACAGCAGGAGTTACCAATTCAAGGTGAATTTTTTTTTTTTTTTTTTTGAGATGGAGTCTCACTGTCGCCCAGGCTGGAGTGCAGTGGCAGTGGAGTGCACTTGGCTCACTGCAACCTCCGCCTCCTGGGTTCAAGCAATTCTTCTGTCTCAGCCTCCTGAGTAGCTGGGACAACAGGTGAGTGCCACCACACCCAGCTAATTTTTTTTTATTTTTTTTATTTTTTTTATTTTTAGTAGAGACCGGGTTTCACCATGTTGGCCAGGATGGTCTCTATCTATTGACCTCATGATCTGCCCATTTTGGCCTCCCAAAGTGCAGGGATTATAGGTGTGAGCCACTTCACCAGGCCATGCCCGGCCAGTAGTTTTAACTACATGTGTTAACTATAGTTTTAACTCTGAGTAACCCTAATTTCCAGTGAAAAACCTAGGGGGTGAGCAATTTTAATTGTTAGGTACCAGGTTCATAGCCCACAACAGAGGACAGAGCTGTGAGGACAGTGCTTGGAGAGTCCAACCCCTCCCAGCCCGGTCAGGAGGCAGAGCTGGGCCAGGGAGGACGGGACGATACTGGGCTTGGTTCTGCCCTGCAGCTGGTGGCCGAGGCACTGAGGACCACATATGTCCCCAGGACTCACCATGGCCACCTCTCTAAAGCCTAGAATCTAAAAGCTTAAAACCAAAAACATGAGGTCATAGACAAACAAGTATTAAAAGCGTCATAGAAGCAACAGTTTTAGATCTTAAAACATCTAGCAGAGATGGTCTACTGACCTGTAGACCCAGGCAGAAAGGTCTGAAATTCTCCAGACATTTTTATCTTACCAAAAGTTATTCAAAAATTTTTTAATTTGTTTTATTTTTTAGTCTTTTATTTTTCAACTACTTTCTGTGAAGTTGTGAGATTTTATTTTATTTTATTTTTTATTTTTTTTTTTTAAGATGGGGTTTCACCATCATGGCCAGGCTGGTCTTGAACTCCTGACCTCAGGTGATCCACCCACCTTGGACTCCCAAAGTGCTAGGATTACAGGCGTGAGCCACCGCACCTGGCCATGTTGTAAAATTTTAAATAGAGATAGGGTCTTTGTGTTGCCCAGGCTGGTCTCAAACTCCTGGCCTCAAGCAATCCTCCCACTTCAGCCTCCCAAAGTGCTGGGATTACAGGTGTTAGCTACCATGTCTGGCCACCTACAGTTTTGAAACTACTTTCTTTTTTTTATATATTTTTTATTTTTTTGAGATGGAGTCTCGCTCTGTCGCCAGGCTGGAGTGCAGTAGCGCGATCTCGGCTAACTGCAACCTCAGCCTCCCGGGTTCAAGCAATTCTCCTGCCTCAGCCTCCCGAGTAGCTGGGACTACAGGCACACGCCACCACGCCCAGCTAATTTTTGTATTTTTAGTAGAGATGGGGTTTCACTATGTTGGCCAGGATGGGCTCGATCTCTTGACCTCGTGATCCGCCCGCCTCAGCCTCCCAAAGTGCTGGGATTACAGGCGTGAGCCACCAAGCCCAGCCTTGAAACTACTTTCATTTATCAAAGATTACTAAAGTGATGTGAACCTGAAAAGCATTTAGGCTTATTAATTTTTTTTTTTTTTTTTGAGATGGAGTTTCGCTCTTGTTGCCCAGACTGAAGTGCAATGGCACAATCTTGGCTCACCACAACCTCCGCCTCCTGGGTTCAGGCGATTCTCCTGCCTCAGCCTCCTAAGTACCTGGGATGACAGGCATGCGCCATGACACCAGGCTAATTTTTTGTATTTAGTAGAGACGGGGTTTCATCATGTTGGTCAGGCTGGTCACAAACTCTGACCTCAGGTGATCCACCTGCCTCCACCTCCCAACGTGCTGGGATTACAGCCTTGGGTTGATGAATTAACGAGCACTTACTTATTTGTAAGTCAGTTTGGTACCATGTAGACAGTATCCCAACAGGCATGTGTATACACATGTATTAATACAAACACAGAGAAACACAAATCTTACAGCTTTGATTTTTAAAATTTTAACCACAAGACAGGCAAAACTCACTGGTTTAAAACGACAGTTAGACTAAATTATGCCACTCACTGTAAATGGAACAAGTTGTAGCTGAAACTCTTACAGTTATTGAGAAAACAGGATAGCAAATTTATATTTCATTCAAAGCACAAAGAGAAAACGTAAGCTTTTGAAAAGGGGCTTAATGTGTTAGAGGAAGATTAAAAATGAATACCAAAGTAACAAAAATCATAGGCTTTCACTACAGGACTTTATAAAGAGACCAATCGCATTTAGATAGTTAACTTGGGGCCAGGCACGGTGGCTCATGCCTGTAATTCTAGCACTTTCGGAAGCTAAGGTGGGAGGATCACTTAAAGCCAGGAGTTTGAGATCAGCCTGGGCAACATAACGATATCCCATCTCTATTGAAAAAAAAAAAAAAGAGCTGGGAGCAGTGGCTTATGCCTGTAATCCCAGCTACTCAGGATGCTGAGGCAGGAGAATCACTTGAACCCGGGAGGTGGAGGTTGAGGTGAGCTAGGAAGAAAAAAGAATGCTAGGTGCTGCGCCTTGTCCCTGTAATCCCAGCACTTTGGGAGGCTGAGGTGGGCAGATCACTTGAGCCAAGGAGTTTGAGACCAGCCTGGGCAACATGGCCAAACCCCATCTTTACCAAAAAATATACAAAAAATTAGCCGGGTGTGATGGTGCATGTCCGTAGTTCATATTCCTAGCTACTTGGGAGGCTGAGGCGAGAGGATTCCTTGAGCCCAGGAGGTGAAGGTTGCAGTGAGTCAGGATCGGCCACGCACAATATGTATGTGTGTATAAATGTATACATAGTTTCTAGTTTAATCTCTATTTTCCAGCTGGACCACAGGTCAGGGTGGAGTCCATTAACAACCAGGACCAACAAAGCTTTTGCAGTTTCCAGGGCTGGATACTTATGTATGTGAAAAGCAGATGTAGCTGGAGGGCAGAGCATCTAGACCCCTAGAAACGAAGGATTCCATCTTTACACTGAAACTTGGGTCCCCAGTAAGAACAAGTGCTCCAGGACCAGCCTTCACAGAGCTCCCACAAGCACCTCACTGCAAGGGCATTCCCCCAAGGCTGATGTGAGGCCCAGTGCCAATCAGCGCCTTCTGTGATCAGCCCATCACCACGGAAGCCTTATTCCTCTGTGGTGCTTCCATTGTGTCCAAGTGTTCAAACTGTGCCTGCCTTTCTTCCCTTCCTTCCTTCCCTCCCTCCCTTCCATCTTCTCTCTTTCTCTTTATTTTCCCTCCTTCCTTCCTTTTCTTTTCTCTCTCCCTCCCTTCCTCTCTTTTTCTTTCTGTTTTTCCCTCCCTCCATCTCTCCCTCCCTTCTTCCTTCCTTCTTTTCTTCCTCTTTCTTTCTCTCTTTCTCCTTCCCTCTCCCTCCTTCCTTTCTTTCAGGGAGTCTTGCTCTGTCGCTCAGGCTGGAGTGCAGTGGTGCAATCTCGGCTTCCTGCAACCTCCACCTCCCAGGTTCATGTGATTCTCCTGCCTCAGCCTTTCCAGTAGCTGGGATTACAGGCACGCACCACCACATCTGGCTTTTTGTATTTTTAGTAGAGACGGGGTTTCACCATGTTGGCCAGGCTAGTCTCGAACTCCTGACCTAAGGTGATCCGCCTGCCTCAGCGTCCCAAAGTGCTGAGATTACAGACGTGAGCCACCGCACTCGGCCTCAAACAGTGCCCTTCTTACAGAGAGGCACAAAGAAATGAGAAGACCCTGCAGGAAAAACTATTCACTGCAGCCACTGTCAGCCACCTCCAAAGCTGTAGCGCTTGCCAGTGACTTGCCAGCCGCTGCACACACAAGGTGTCGAGCGCTCTCTCACAGTACATAGTAATCCTTGGTATCTCAAAAGCCAAAGAGATCTGGCAACTCAATGCAAGACAGCAGCGCTTTAGACCTGAGGGTCTTGGGAGCTCATGACTCTTGGGGCTCCACTAGGAAAACAGAAGATCCCAAAATAGGGGCTGTGCATGGCACCTTTTTCTATGCTCTTCAAGGGGTCTCAGGGTGGCTAGAAGTCTCCTCTAGGCCAGACGCGGTGGCTCACACCTGTAATCCCAGCACTTTGGGAGGCCGAGGCTGGCAAATCACGAGGTCAGGAGTTCGAGACCAGCCTGGCCAAGATGGTGAAACCCCCATCTCCACTAAAAATACAAAAAATTAGCTGGGCGTGGTGGCGGATGCCTATAATCCCAGCTACTTAGGAGGCTGAGGCAGGAGAATCGCTTGAACCCGGGAGGCAGAGGTTGAAGTGAGCTGAGATCGCACCACTGCACTCCAGCCTGGGTGACAGAGTAAGACTCTGTCTCAGGAAAAAAAAAAGTCTCCTCTAGATTTCTTCATGTGGCATCAAAGATGGCAAAAGGAAAGAGTCTTAGAAAAGCCAATTTGGGGAAATTTTAAGTTTTTAAAAAAGCCAGTGAAGTTCTACATTTTTCTCAGCAAAAAATCACATCAACGTACAAGTGGCTTATGCCTGTAATCCCAGCACTTTGGGAGGCCAAGGCCAGCAGATCACATGAGGTCAGGAGTTCAAGACCATCCTGGCCAACACGGCAAAACCCTGTCTCTACTAAAAATACAAAAACTAGCCAAGCATTATGGCAAGCACCTGTAATTCCAGCTACTCAGGAGGCTGAGGCAGGAGAATCACTTGAACCCAGGAGGTGGACGTTGCCACTGCACTCCAGCCTGGGCGACAGAGCAAAACTCTGTCTCAAAAAAAAAGAAAGGAAGCAAATGGTTGTAGTTAGGGCTTCCCCTTTAGCGATATTTAATAACCATCTGACACTGGCTGCCGGGTGCTGGGCTCCAAGTGCCCAGCAGGCACCGTTTAGTACCTGTGTTAGCTCACGTTAGCCATTACAGCATGCCGCATGGGCACGTGCCTGGAGACATTCAGGATGCATGGCCAGTTAGTGACAAGGGAGGTGGCCTGATAGGAAGTCCTGTGCTCAGTCCTTCGGCTCTCCTGCATCCTGGGTTGTCCCCTGCCATGCTCTCCTCCCATGCCTTACCCCATCTGCCATGGCTGGGAGGTTTTGGAGGTGGGGCAAATGGCCTGGGACTCAGGCCACCCCTGACCCCACAGAGTGAGAAGCAGGCTCTGCAGTGAGAGGACACCTCTGCAGGGACAGAGGTGCAGGGCTGGGTTCGGGCTGAGGCAGCATTCATGGGAGGTGGGCGAGTCTGTGCTTGGAGCCCCCAGGGAAGCGCAGCAGGGGAGTCTGGGTGAAGCCCACCTGGCCTGATTGAGCAGCATATGCTCCTGTGAGAGAGGAAGCTGAGGAAGCTGCCTGGGGAGCCCTGAGCCAGCCGGGGGGCCGTCATGCTGTGGAAGGGCCTCCAGCCACTCGGGGCAGTGCGTCCTGGGGTCTGCATCCCCGGTCCAGCCTGGGGGACCACTCACATTCTGTAAGGCTAGTGATGTGGACCCACTTCTGCTGCTGCTTTCAGTGAAGTCATGCAATTTGTTAACCTAGTACATTTTTTTTTTTTTGAGATGGAGTTTCACTCTTGTTGCCCAGACTGGAGTGCAATGGAGCAATCTCAGCTCAGCAACCTCCGCCTCCTGGGTTCAAGCGATTCTCCTGCCTCAGCCTCCTGAGCAGCTGGGATTACAGGCATGCGCCACCATGCCTGGCTAATTTTGTATTTTTAGTAGAGACATGGTTTCTCCATGTTGGTCAGGCTGGTCTCGAACTCCCGGCCTTAGGTGATCCGCCTGCCTCAGCCTCCCAAAGTTCTGAGATTAGAGGCATGAGCCACCGTGCCGAGCCACCTAGTCCACATTTTAAATTGTGGTAAAATACACACAAAATGTACTATTTCAACCACTGTAAGTGCACAGCTCAGTGGTGTTAAATACACGCACACTGTTGTGCAACCATCACTGCCATCCAGCTCCAGAACGTTTTTCATCCTGGAAAACTGAAAACTCTGTCCCCATTAAATGCTCATTTCCTGCTCCTCCCTCCTCCAGCCCCCCGCACCCACCATCTTACTACTTTCTGTTGCTAGGAATTTGACTATTCTGGGGGCCTCGTGTAAGCGGAAGCATACGGTTCTTCTCTGTGTCTGGTTCTCTCCCTGAGCGTCATGTCTTCATAGTTCATCCATGTTGTGGCCTGTGTCTGAACTGCCTTCCTTTTGATGGTGGAATGATATCCCACTGTGTGGAGAGACCACAGCTTGTTGATCCTTCCATCTGTGGACAGACACGTGGGCTGCTTCCTCCTTTTGGCCACTGTGAACAGTGCTGCTGTGAACATGGGTTTATAAATGTCTCTTCATGACCCTGCTATCAGCAGGGCGCGGTGGCTCACGCTTGTCATCCAGCACTGTGGGAGGCCGAGGCAGGCGGATCTCTTCTCATCTGTCAAATGTTGAGGCACAGGGACTCGCTCAAGGCCACATCCAGCGGACTGGGGTGGGTCTGGGGTTCATACTCAGCTCTCCAGAACGCATACATACACACCACCCGCCACCAAGCTGAACTGCCTGACTACGGCAGGTGTCTCCAGACCCCGTTCTGTACTTCAAGCATAGTAAGAAACGGAGCTGTGTTGATGTTAAAGAATATGATATAGGCCAGTGATTCTTTTTCTTTTTTTTTTTTTTCAATTGAGAGCAGGTACTGTTTATTAACTGACCAGCTTAGAAAAATCATCATGGTAGACACCTCAGTTCATTCCTCTAATAAGCCTGTTGATCTGATCCTCCGTTGCCAGCATCTCCACTTTCTACAAAATGGGTGGTCTTTTTCTTCATTCCGCCCTGTGGAGAAGATAATTTAAAGGGCCACAGGAAGTTATTTGCTTCTTTGAAGCGTTTTCCAACAGTATAGATCTCATGAATCAGATCCTCCATGCAGATGATGCCATATTTTCCAAGAGATTGAGCAATCAGAGCATTATCTGTCAAAGCAACTCTCTTCTTTTTCATTTTGCCATGACCACGTTTGTAGATTAGTTGATTTACTGACTTCAGATTTGGGTTCCCCATGTAACATACAGCTCTACAATCCTCGGCATGGTAATTGAAGGCTTGCTGAGCTTCACAAAGATTCCACTGAAGATTTGACGAAGGCGAAGAAGCTGCAACACTTTTTGGACCTTTGGGCTCACACCATCGATAACTCTGATCCTGATGACAAACGCCAGCTTGGGTTCTGCAGGTACATAGAAGCTGCCAGCTTTCCTTGCCATCCTCGCCATTCGAATTTCAGTTCTGTACAGCTGCCTATATTCCTTGAGATAGTGCTTCAGTTTTTCAAGATAAGCTTCCTCCTTCCCTTTCGAAGCATCTTTTGGGCAAACTTCTTTCTCAGGCGCTTGATCTTCAGTACTGCGAAATTCCTTCACTTTTTCTTAAGGGTTTCTGGCACAGCAGGAACCTTCTTCTTCTTCTCTTCTACACCCTCCATGGTTCCAGCCGGAAAAAGAGGAAGTTCAGGCCAGTGATTCTCAAACACCCTATAACCTGCCCATGGAACGAACAGTGGCCACAGAAGATGCTGCTGGGCTGGCCGGGAGAGAACCCAGAGAGGAGGTGGGTGAGGGGAAGAACACTAGGCCCACGCTTCTGGAGACGGAACTTTCAGATGGAGACAGCACAGCACCAGCTACCACATTTAGAAACTGATTACTCCCAGCTGCGGCTGCATCAAAGCTGCGAGCACACCACAGCCCCACGTCCCTCCCACACTCCCAGCTTCACTGCAAGCAACAGCGGAGCCCTGGGAGGCCTGCCAATGGGTTGTCTCCAAATTCAGGCTGCCGGGGACAGGCAGGGCTGGGAGTGAGTGCTCAGTCCGCTGGGCTGGCAGGCCTGGCGCCCCCTGCTGCACGCAAACGAGATGACAGGGGAGCTGGGCCGGCATCCACCAGGGCGCTGGGCACCTGAGGGTTTTTCTCATCTCCAGATCTCAGGGTGACTCCCGTGGGACTCCTGGGGAAAATACTTAGCACGGTTGGATTACAGGTTTGTTTCTGTCACTTGAAGCCCTAGCTTCTTTTAGAGGATGGCCCCATCTCTGTGAATGAACCAAACCAGGGCCTGGAGTCATCTGAGAGCTCATCCCCATGCCCAGGCCCTTCCCTTTGCTGGTTCCTTCACCACTCTGGCTCGGGGACCTTGTCCCTTCTCACCTGGGTAGCTCCCAGCAGGCCCTGCGGCCCGCCTCACCCACCCCTATAGAACCTGGCAGCCCAAGCCCTCTGGGACTGCCTGCTACTTCCAAGACTGAGTTCAGCACACACTGGGCCTCTGCTCTGTCCCTGCTGTTGTCACGAGTTCCCAGAACATGCTGTGCCCACTCCCTAGCCTTCCCTCCTCCTGTCCTGTCCAGCCCTCTTGGGTCCCTGCTGCGCTCATGAGGCAGAAGGGCCAAGAGCAGGGACCCGAGGCCACCTGCTCTGAACCCCAGACTTACAAAAGCACCGCAGGAGGGAGACAGGTCCACTTGGAGACAGAATTCGCTGTTCTTGTCCATCCTGTGGAACCCAGGTTGCGTCTCCTGATAGCAGCTCCAAGTCCCAGCTGCATCCCTGCCCTGTTCCCTCAGGCCCTCCCAGCCGCCGCGTGGGGTGGAGGGCTGCCAGGAATACTATTTGTCCAGCCCTGGGAGGGTCATGCTTGTCATTCTCCCCGAGTTCCTGTTTTCCCTGGCTTGGGGGTGGGGGGGCTTACAGACATTCTGCTTCAGTTAAACTATCCACAGCAGGCACGCATGCTGTAAATCATAACACAGAAACTCGGTCTCCTTGGCAAGCAAGAGTTTATTTCTATACTTTCGTAAATATTAACTCAGTGATCAGGACAAACACGGAGCAATCTCAATGCTGTTTATCCGGAGGACGGTCTGCGGGGTCACGACAACTGAAAGAAAAGATGTCACAGGCTTGACCACAGACTCTGTTGCCATCAGTTACAGCAGGGGCTGTGCACACAGCTCTCCCCTGCCGCACACGGCCATGTTTATCTCCAGGTGTGTGTGCGCTGACTGCCTCGCTAGCCTGTTCTCTCACTCTGTTGGCAGGTGCAGCGGCCGGGACACCAGACGCCTTGTGGCTCGGAGTGCTCTGTGCTGGCACCTCACCTCTCTTCCCACACTATGTTGCGACCTCTGGAGTTCGTGGGAGGATGGCCCCACCTGGCTTACCCTGAGGCTACCTGAAAGCGTCAGTAGGTACACGAGAGGCTGCCCTACCCAGCTGACTGTAAGGTGACAGCCAATACCAGTATTCTGGGTATATTTAACTATGCCCACTGTTGGTGGTTTAGGCCGGCAACTGCAGCTGTTAACAGGAGCTATGAAGGGCGGAATTCTGCAGCCGCTCAGCTGTGTGGCCCCGTGCCCCATGGCGTTCTGTCTCTCAGGATGCTCACTGTGGGGACTGTCCTCGGTGTGGCCCCGCAAGGACAGCCCCAGGCCTGCTGGTGGATTAACTGCTGCTGTGGGGGCAATGCTAGGCATCATGGGTTGGAACAAAGTGGGGTCACGCGTGGAGGGTCAAGGAGACGGGGAGTGAGGCTGGGCCCTCTGGGTGCCCCCTCCGAGATGAGGGTGGAAAGTGGGCAGTGGCAGCCAGAATGAGACCTGCCTGGGCTTCCCGTCCCAAGACTCACATGCCCACACCCTCCACCCGCACACGCCCGGCAACCTGCACCGTGCAGCAGGGCCCCTCGGTGCTTTCTCGAACTTACTTCTCTTCTTCCTGAAGTTCTTCCTTTTCCTAAATCTCATAATGATTCTTGGCCACGATTCTGTCTTTTCAATGACTGTGGCTTCTACTCGAACAAGATCCTTTCTAGAAGGAAGAAAAATAAACAATGATGTACCTTTTGGATTAGTTTTCAAATGCTTTAGGTAAGAATTTCTAAAATGAAGTTTTACTTTCTCTGTTGTTGATTACCAAATATGCCTGCAATGTAAACATTTTGAAAACCATAAAAAAGAACCACAAAGAACAGCTCTGGAGAGTCTGTGAACAAATGTTTTTTTATTTTTTTTGAGACAGTTTTGCTCTTGTTGCCTAGCCTGGAGTGCAGTGGCGTGATCTCGGCTCACTATAACCTCCACTGCTTGGGTTCAAGCCATTGTCCTGCCTCAGCCTCCCGAGTAGCTGGGATTACAGGCATGCACCACCACGTCCAGCTAATTTTGTATTTTTAGTAGAGACGGGGTTTCTCCATGTTGGTCAGGCTGCTCTCGAACTCCTAACCTAAGGTGATCTGCCCGCCTAGGCCTCCCAAAGTGCTGGCATTATAGGTGTGAGCCATTGTGCCAGGTCCAGCCACCACGCCCAGCCCTGTGAACAAATCTTAAGAGGACCACATTGTAATAAAATAGCAAGGGACCAATAATTTGGCCTGGATGTTCTCACGGGCCCTAAATGTCCACTATTATTAAGTATAAATGTTGTGTTTGGTGTCAACAGAGAATACGATTGCCACTCCCGACCTGGTCTAATTGCACTGTGACCACGTTTGCATGTCCAGCCCTAGAGCCCCACACAAAGCCCCGCACTTCATAGCCATTACCCGAGGAGTGGCTTGCCAAGAAGCGTGAAGTTGTCGGCCCCGACCAGTAGGACCTGAAAAAATTCAACAGGTGCGTTTAATCAGTAGCTCATTACAATGAGTGACATAGTCGCTAATAACAGATAGTGACGTGAGCACAATGCAAAATGAGAAAGACTGACCACGCTGTGGCATCAATTTCATCTGCCAGCTCGTGATCTCTTTAACATTTAACACCTGGGGCTGAGCCAACCGGCACACAGCTGTGGGGCGGCCTGAGGGAAACGCTCGAACCCTCAGAGGCAGGAGGCACACAACTTGATTACTAGATACCATGGATATGCATCTGGATAGCTGCTGTAACCCTCATAGCAACCGTGGCTTCAAAACCCCTATCTATCCAAGCATAACATACAGAAAGAAAATGCACAAATCATACGACTGTGTCTATTGGCACAGCTGGCAATTCTGCTAATATTGCAATGATTTAGGCTCAACTGTATTCTTTTAACGACTGGCAAATTCTGAAGAGCCAGGCAGCCATTCTCAATGCAGGGAAGTCATGACACCAAGCGTGGCTGCAGACGAAGACATCTTCGCCTTCCAAACGCAACGGTGCTTTTTCTTTCCTTTTTTTTTGAGCTGGAGTCTTGCTCTGTCGCCCAGGCTGGAGTGCAGTGGTGTGATCTCAGCTCACTGCAACCTCCACCTCCCAGGTTCATGCGATTCTCCTGCCTCAGCCTTCAGAGTAGCTGGGACTATAGGCTCCCGCCACCACACCTGGCTAATTTTTTTTTTGGTATTTTTATTAGAGACGGGGTTTCATCATGTTGGCCAGGCTGGTCTTGAACTGACCTCAGGTGATCTACCCACCTGGGCCCCCAAAGTGCTGAAATTACAGGCATGAAGCACTGTGCCCAGCCTACAGTGTTTCTATTAGATGTTGGAGATCATCTTAAATTTTACTGATTAGAAAAAATCCAATCATACTAAACTTAAATGTCTGGAGACAAAGTATATTATATAACAAACTCAGCAGACATGCATATTAGATAATGACAAATAATAAAATCAGTATTTTTAGAGTTAGTTTCAGCATGACACGGTCACTCCCAGTGGGTTTCCTGTGATGAAAAACAATCTGCTTAGGAGAAGCTTTCTAGAATTTTTTGTTAATGTGAAATGTTTCAAATAATGCAAAGGTCTACCTTCAGAGGAGGAATTTTAGAAAATCACATTATCGTGTGTGTGTGTGTGTGATGGAGTCTTGCTCTTGTTATCCAGGCTGGAGTGCAGTGCTGTGATCTCGGCTCACTGCATCCTTCGCCTCCTGTGTTCAAGCGATTCTCCTGCATCAGCCTCAGGAGTAGCTGGGACTACAGGTGCGTGCCACCATGCCCGGCCAAGTTTTTGTATTTTTAGTAGAGACAGGGTTTCACTATGTTGGCCAGGATGGTCTCAATCTCCTGACCTTGAGATCCACCCACCTCAGCCGCCCAAAGTGCTGGGATTACAGGCATGAGCCACTGTGCCCATCATGTATCTTATATTGTGATAATTAAGCATCCCAGAAAAGTTACCTGTTGCAGAGGTAATTATAATTTTATAAACAGAATAGGCAAAAATCAAATAGACCCCCTGCCCACCCAGCAAACAGAATTAGAGCTAAAGGCTAGAACTGCTTAGCTAAATAGACCATGCAGTTTTTTTTGAGATGGGGTCTCACTCTGTTGCCCAGGCTGGAGTGCAGTGGGCAATCACAGCTCACTGCAGCCTCAACTTCCCAGGCTCAAGTGATCCTCCTACTTCAGCCTCACAAAGAGCTGGGAGTACATGTGTGTGCCACCACGCCCAGCTAATTGCTTGGAATTTTAGTAGAGACGAGGTATTTGAGGTCTTGCTATGTTGCCCAGGCTGCTTTGGAACTCCTGAGTTCAAGCAGTCCCTGCCTTGGCCTCCCAGTGTGGGGTGGGTCATGGCTGGCCTGGACCATGCAGTTCTGAATGGTGCAGAAGACACGTGAGCACCCAGGGAAATGCCTGTCAGCCAGTCTTCACTATTTAAAAACAGCAGCTGCTGTCAAAGCTAATGGCAGAGTAGTGTCTTAGTAGAAACTGTGCAGTTTTTCCTCATAGACGTGGGCTAGAAAGTGCACCACCTCCTTAGCTGGGATTTTTATGATCTCTGCACTCAAGCATTTTTCCATGGGAACACATTAGTAAGACTGGAAGGTAGCATGACAGAGACATGTGTCTGCCCTCAGCTCTGTGTGATGTGCGGTCTCCCTTCCTCCAAGAAGAGACCTACTGGGCCAGTGCTGCCCTCAGAGCAGCGAACCCCAGCCCCGCCACGGGCATCCCCCACAGTCCCTTCTGAGCCTCAGCTTTGTTGGCCTCCGCCTGAGACTGGGGGGACCCTCCTCAGTGTGAGCTGGGGCGTGGGGATTGCATATTTGGTGGTTGAGCCCCTGAATGTCCAGAGAAGCTTGGTGGTCTCACCTTCTCCAGTCGAATTCTCTCTCCACACTGGAGGTCTAGATCATTTCCAATTAAGATCAGGTCTTCGGAGGTCACCTTCCACTGGTGGCTGGCAAAATGTACCACAGCAAACAGCCTGCCGTACTGCCCTGTGGCGATCAGCTCATTCACCTTCCTCACGACCTCTGCGGGGAAGGCGGGTGGGCAGGCAGTCACCCTCCACTGCTCCCCCATTACTGCACTGTGCGTGCAGCTCCTGGAGGATGTGACACCAGCACCCCTCGTGAGCACCTCACTGCGGGTGGCCCAGCCCTGTTCCACCCCCTGCAGGCACAAGTGTGGGCACAGGGCCAGTCTGCTGCTCCAGGAGCACTGGCACCGTGGCACGTGGGGCTTTCACAGACGGACGCTCTGCAAAACTGCAGAGAACGCCCAAACCACCTCCTGCAACTTTCTCGCCTAAGCACTCGGCAGGCCTGGCTACGTTTCTACAACTCTAAGGCGGGTGAAGTGTTACTAATGAGGAGCCAGCAGGCCGGGAGTGTAAAAACCCTGAGAAGCGAAAGGAGAGGGCTTTGCCATGAGGAACCCCCCGCATCCCATCCCCACATCCCAGCCCCGGGGCAGGATGGGTTCTCCCTGCATGCCTGCGCCCACAGGGGCTCCATGCTCCGTTCCTGTCATCGCTGCTCTGACACAGGTCACAGTCCCCTCTCTCCTGTACCGTTTACTCTGAACAAGCATTTAATGTGCACCAACCCCTGGCCCGACTGCGGGCTGGACACACAGAAGGGACGACAGAGTGCCTGCCCCTGAAACACTGTCAACACCAGAGCGCCAGCTTCGAGGGTGAAACTGTCAGTGGCCTTGCTTCACTTGCACAGTATCTGAAACCGCATTTAAAATGTAAGAAGATAAAATGTGAGAAGATTCCACTCAAGAATCTTGATTTCGGCTGGGCGCGGTGGCTCACGCCTGTAATCCCAGCACTTTGGGAGGCCAAGGCGAGTGGATCACGAGGTCAAGAGATCGAGACCATCCTGGTCAACATGGTGAAACCCTGTCTCTACTAAAAATACAAAAATTAGCTGGGCGTGGTGGCACATGCCTGTAGTCCCAGCTACTTGGGAGGCTGAGGCAGGAGAATTGCCTGAACCCAGGAGGCGGAGGTTGCAGTGAGCTGAGATCGCGCCATTGCACTCTAGCCTGGGTAAGAAGCAAAACTCCATCTCAAAAAAAAAAAAGAATCTTGATTTCCAGTGTTTTGGAAAGCGAGGATGATGGGTCCCTTTTGACATGGGCTCCAGGTCCACATGAGTACTGACGCCCATACGTGTTTCTCCAACAGCCAGGGTGGCACCGGCTTCCGTTAACTGTGCTCAACTGTGCCAGCTGGGAAGAGCTGTCCCTGAGCCCACCAGGAGCGGGAGACAAGAGATGAAGCAGACCCCCTGCCTCACGTATGCCAGCTGCCTGCAGTGTGCCAGGTGTTCAAGGAGTAGTTAAATGAGTGACACTTGAAATACTGATACTAACTGGCAGAAATGAACATGAGTGCTTGCCCTGCGCTGTGTCTGGGAGCACCAGAAACATGGAGCCCTCGCCCTGTGGCCTGGGGACCACCTCTGTGGTGACGGGAGCAGGGTCTGGGTGGTGCCCTCCAGTTTCTGTCTCCCAGGGAGGTCTTACCTGCATGGTGTCTGGTCTCCTCAGCTGGGTCTGGCAGGACGATTTCTGGCCATGGAGGTGAACTCAGGGAGGTTTTAGGAACGTATCTGTAAAACACATTTCGTACACAAATGTCACACGCACTTGAAAAGGCAGCTCAAAGCCTCCAAGAAATGGCCATACACAAATGTTAGGAAGGGACCCCAGGCCACAAAAAGGCTGGCTCTTTAGGACAGGCCCCGCCCCTCTGCGGTAACCAGAGGACAGGCTCCCGGTATCCTCTTACAGCCACAGGGAGCAATGGCTCATCACTCACTCATTAAAGCAGGAACTCTCAGCGCTCTGCTCCAAAAGCCCCTGCTTGGGCACCTCTCAATGCTGCAAGGGTGCCCATCCAAGGAAGCTGGGCTCGTGGTGTCTTGGGACACATTTATCTTGGAGGCACAGGCTGAAATGCCCAGCCCTCCACTTTCCCCACAACCCGGGATACAGGGCCAGCAGCTCTCCTGCCTCGCCTGGCATCCAGTGGCCCTGGAATGGCAGCTCCAATGACCCTTCACCACATCCTGCTCAAACAGGACCATGTTCCCTGCCCCTGCCCACCTCCAACTCCTCCCAGGTTAGTGCCTGCTCTTCCTTCACACCCATAGACTGACAGGCAGAACCGGCTCTGACCCCTGACAATTAGTCCTGGTGTCTAAAATTGAGCAGATGGGAAAACAAGAACCCGCCGGAAAGGGCTGTGTTGGGATTAGATGATACTGTTCCCAGCCGGCCCCAGCACCACCATGCTCTCAGTCCCAGCAGCTATATAGCACCACGGTCCCCAGCCGCCTCCCCTCCCCACCCTGAGGATGCCAAGCTTGGTGCAGGCCACACCTTTTTTTTTTTTGAGATGGGGTCTCGCTCTGTCACCCAGGCTAGAGCGCAGTGGCACAATCTTGGCTCACTGCAACCTCTGCCTCCAGGGTTCCAGCGATTCTCCTGCCTCAGCCTCCTGAGTAGCTGGGATTACAGGCAAATGCCACCATGCCTGGCTAATTTTTATATTTTTAGTAGAGACAAGGTTTCGCCACGTTGGCCAGGCTGGTCTCAAACTCCTGGCCTCAAGTGATCCGCCCACCTCAGCCTCCCGAAGTGCCGGGATTACAGGCGTTGAGGCACCGTGCCTGGTCCACCGACTTCTTCCTTTCCTGACTCTCCCCAGCCTGCTCAGCCTCAGGCAGGTCGACGGATAAGAGGGGACGAAAGAAAGGGAGGGCCTAGATTCAAAAGGAGGTGGGATCTTTCTGACTTTCTGCTGTCTACAAAGAGGGAGGGTAGGCAGATTCCAAACTGAATTACTCAGAACTCTTTTTAAGCTTTTATTGCTGCTGCCACTGCAAAGTAAAATTTCAGTCTTTCTACTCCAGGGTCGCATTAGGAAGAAGAAAACTACCTGCTCCATATGCAAAATGCGCGGCCCCCACACCAAGGACCAGGTCCGTCCGTGCTGTCGGCTGGCGCGCAGGAGGGGCCCCACACAATCTGGGAGAGGAATGAATGCTTTCCCAGCGGGAAAGGGCCTGGAGCTCCTAGAAACATGAACTCCGTGGTCTGTGGCCAGTCAATGAGCTGAGGGACAAGGATGACAAGGAAGGTGCTGCTCTCTACAAAACGCCTTTGACGTGCTTGATGGCTGTCTCCCCAGATGGGCCCAGCCGTGCTCTGTGAGAAGAACACACTGGCAGGAGGTGCTAACATCTCACACAGGACAGACAAAGCAAGCACAACCTGGCCACATGCTAACTTACAACCGCTTCCTACGCTCAGATTTGCAGCTTCTCTGAGAAGCAGGAAAGCTTCCGCACCTCCCCACTGCGGAGGAGCCCCGGAGTTCCAGCAGCAATAAGAGCAGGCAACGTTTTGTGAGCGCTTGCTGTATGCCAGGCACTGTTCTAAGCGCTTTAAATGTATACACTCACACAATCCTCTCCAGTGCTCAGGGATACAGAAACAAACACTGCCTCCATCTGGGAGAAGCCTGGCATCCCGGGCGCTGAGGGGCAGCCGGACTGCACCCCGGGGCTCCCCTGCGGTCACTGCTCCTGTGTCTCCTACCAGTGAGTGCACTCTGTCAAATGTTTTCTGCAGCTTATAATACCTTAAAATTGTTTTTCTCAAGTACAAAATATCAACACTGAACGTGCTTTGTCAAATAATGAGTTTCTCTGAGAGACCCTGATACAACCTTCCTCATCAGAAATCTTGATTGAGGACTTCAAGCTTGTCCATAATAAAAGAGAGCAAACACATTCGGTCTTTCTCTTTGGTTTCTTGCAGTTACGTCTTTATTTATTTTAAGGGTCTGAGAAAAATACCATCAAAAAAGTTAAAGCCACAAGTGGTGGTGCATGCCTGTAATCCCAGCTATTCAGGAGGCTGTGGCGGGATCACTTTAGGCCAGGAGTTCAATACCAGTTGGGAAACATAGTGAAACTGTCTTTAAAAAAAAAAAAAAAAAAAAGGAAATTTAAACATTACTGAGAACCAAAAGGTAGGAAGTTTTGACTTTAAAAAGATGGTTCTACAAATGAAAAGAGGCACCAAAACCCACATGTTGATATTACCCTGGTGGAAATGAAGTGCTCTGCGAATTGAACCTTTGAGCGGCAGACCACATGGAAGCTGAGGGAAGAAGAGAGACACGGATCATTACTATTAATACTACGAATGCAAACTGCTCTTCATGACGCTAAATGCACAACTGCTCCTCCTGGTATGCGGTGTAAACCACTGCGTGTCAAACTGCCTACAGAAACACCTAGGTGAGCAAAGTTAAAAGGATGTCACTTACAGCTACTGGCTATGTGTGCTGAGCTCAGTTTGCCACGCCATCTACAAGCGCCTGAGACCAGAAGCACCTGCCCACTAACTCATGCCTTCACCAAGTGCCCAGTAGGTTCAGACCCTATTCTGTGCCCAAGCGTGGAAGCAGCCTCCAAGATGGCCCTGCTGAGCCCCGCCTCCTGCTATTCTGGCCCCCGTCACCCCATCATCCCCCAAGGAGTGGTCTGTGTGTCCGACAGCTTGTGACAGATGTGCCGGCTCATCACTTCTGGGATTAGGTGATAACCAACTGGGCCTTGCATCTTGGATGCCTGCGCTCAGTCTCTCCATTCTCGGCCTTATGGCAGCCCTGCTGTGAGCAGCCCTAGGTAGAGGTCCACGTGGCGGGGAACTGGGCCTATCGCCAACACCCATAGGAACGACCTTGCAAGTGGATTCTCCAGCTGCTGGCGCAGCGGAGTCTTGAGAGAACTACAGTCCATGTGAGCTAACGAGACCGAGCCAGAACCAGTCACCTAAGCTGCTCCTGTGTTCTTGACCCTCAGAATTGGTGTGAGGTTATAAATGTTTTCAGCTGCTAAGTTTTGGGGCAATTTCTGATGTAACTGTAGCTATCGAATAGACCAGGGAACAAAGGCATTCAGCCTACTGAGAAGAGAGGGGCTCAAAATAAGTGCTTACGTGCAAAAAGCGGAGAACAATAAGCACTTTTATTTTTTATTTTTATTTATTTATTTATTTATTTTAAAGACAAAGTTTCACCATGTTGGCCAGGCTGGTCTTGAACTCCTGACCTCAGGTGATCTGCCCGCCTCAGCTTCCCAAAGTGCTGAGATTACAGGCGTGAGCCACCACGCCCGGCCAATAACCACTTTTAAAGAAATTAAGCTATAATCTACACACCATAAGTCACCCTTTTAAAGTTCACCCATTAGCACTGGCTCCCTGTTTGTGTCTCCTCGGCTGCCTTCTCTCCTCTCCCATTCGGGTGCCTGGGGTCCAACCCTGGGCCTTTAGCTGTCCTCCATCCACGGGCATTCCTCTAGTGACTGCATCCAGTCTGATGGATTTAAATGCCCCGGATGTGCTGGTGACTCCCAGGTTGACACCTCCAGCCAGGGCTTCTCCCCTGGACTCGCATACCCACCTCCCACTGTGTCTGATGAGCCCCTCACACCTCCAGAGGCTCCTCATTCCTCCCCATGCCTGCGTCTCTCACACTCCTCCCTCTCACGAGGGCAACTTCATCTTCCCAGTTGCTCAGGCCGCAAACCTCCAACAGTTTTGACCCTCCTTCTCTTGCACACTACTCAGCCAACCCATCGGCAAATCCTACTGGCTCTCCCTTCAAGTGATTCAGGATCTAACCACTTACATCCTGCAAGCCACCACCTTCTCTTGCCTGGATTACTCCTAACACTCCACCGTCACTCTTGCCTTTCTTTCCTGAATGGCAGCTAGAGGAATTCTGTTAACATGTAGGTCAGAAGATGTCTCCATTTTGCGGAAACTCTCCAAGAGCTTCCCATTTCCTTCAGAGAAAAAGCCAACGTTCTCACAGCAGTGGGCAGGGTGCCTGGAAAGGCAGGGCAATGCGACCTCCTCCTGCCTCTCGGAATCTACCTCTCTGGCTCTTCCCCCATTAACTCTTCATCCACACTGCTTCCCTGCAGTTCCTGGAATGTACCAGGCTCAAGCCTGCATCCACGTCCTTGCGTGAGCTGTGCCCTCACTTCCTTCATGTTTCCATGCAAACACCATCTCAGGAGAGAGGGTCTCTTTCCTTAGAAGAGAGGATCACCCCTTTGCCGGGTGTGGTGGTGTGAGAGTGTAGTTCCAGCTACTTGGGACGCTGAGGCACGAGAATCACTTGAACCCAGGAGGCAGAGGTTGCAGTAAGCTGAGATCGTGACATTGCACTCCAGCCTGGGCAACAGAGTGAGACTCTGCCTCAAAAAATAAAAGAAAAAAAGAAAAAAAGAAAAAACTTATTCTAAGCCATCTGATGATGCCGCTATAAATATTCCAGTGATTCTGAACTCAGCACCTCTCTTGGAAGCCATCCCATTGTGAAAAACTCAGCAAGCTTCTGTACCTAATTTGTTTTTAGCTTTGGCCTTGGGTCCACAGGGAACAAACATTCTGCTTCCTCTCCCACAGTATTTCCTTTAGATCGTCCTGGAGACTGACTGTGCACTTCCATCCTGTCTGCTTTGCTCACTCTTCAGGGACCCAGCTGCTCACTGTTTTGGTCACCTTCTCTGCACTCACTTCACTGTGTCTTTCTCTTTTAAAGTGTGAGTCTGTATTTGAACACAGCATTGGAGGGGTGGTTTCATGTAGGTAGGCAGAATGGAATAAGTCCCATTGCTTTTGTAAAAACTTTCCCGCCTACTTAAACCCAAGTTTTATTATGGAAAATGCCAAGCATACAAAAGTAAAGAGAACTCTAGTGAACTCTCTCTTAATTATCCCTTCCCAGGTTCAACAGTTACCAACTCGTGGTTAATTTTGGCATCTGCATTGCTTCTCGCCCAACTCTGTGATTATTATTATTTTCTTAAATTAATACTTTCTTAATACAGACTTTATTTTCTAGTGCAGTTTTAGTTTCACACCAAAATTGAGTGGAAGGTACAGAGAGTTCCCATATGTCCCCTGCCCACGTTCCCACAGCCTCCTATCAATATCCCCCACCAGGCTGGCACACTCCTTACAATCAATGAACCTACACTGACACATCATTGTTATCCTCAGTCCATAGTTTACATTAAGGTTCACCCTTGGTGGTGTACATTCTACGGATTTGGACAAACTTAAAATGACATGTATCTACCATTGTATTATATATACAGAATAGTTTCACTGCCTCCAAAAAGTCCTCTGAGCTCCACCTATTCATCCTTTCCTCCCAAATCCCATTATCTCTCATCTATCTTTTTACTGTCTCCATAGATTTGCCTTTTCCAGAATGTCAAAGTGGGAAACATACAAGATGTAGCCTTTTCTGGTTGGCTTCTTTTACTTAGTAACATGTATGTAAGTTTCCTCCATGTCTCTTCATGACTCATTTCTTTCTATTGTATGGATGTGCTACAGTTCATGTAACCATTCATACCCTGAAGGACATCGGGGTTGCTTCCAAGTTTTGGCAATTATGGAAAAATTCTTTTTTTGAGACGGAGTTTCGCTCTTGTTACCCAGGCTGCAGTGCAATGGCGCGATCTCGGCTCACCGCAACCTCCGCCACCTGGGTTCAAGCAATTCTCCTGTCTCAGCTTCCCGAGTAGCTGGGACTACAGGCGCGCGCCACCATGCCCAGCTAATTTTTGCATTTTTAGTAGAGACGGGGTTTCACCATGTTGACCAGGATGGTCTCGATCTCTTGATCTCGTGATCCACCCGTCTCGGCCTCCCAAAGTGCTGGGATTGTAGGCGTGAGCCACCGCGCCCGGCCGGAACAATTATTTAAATAGAGTTAGATCCAGTTTTTCTTTTTTGGGGTCATGGTGAGACATGAGACCCAGGTTTAAAACACACATCAACACTCGTACACACAAATATACACTTCAACCATTTTCAGGCAGAGATTTACAGAGTTTTTGACGAACATAAACTTTTTGGAGCCTCACATCAGCCCAGCGCCTTAAATACGGCTGTTTCTTTTATTGAGTTCAGATTAGGCGAGGATATCCATCATAATTTTTCAGAGCTGCTCGCAGCCTGGGGCAATGGTTCAAGCATAGGCTTTGGAGCCGAACTGAGCTGCGCCTGACGCACTCTTCTTCCCCTTCCCCAATGCGTGACCCTGGACACGTTACCTAGCTCCTCTGAGCCTCAGGCTGGTCCCCCATAATATAGGGGCTATACCGAAGTTCAAGGGCTATCGTCAGAATTCAGGCTACTAACTGAAGGAATCAGAATCTGAACCTGGGTTCCCCCGCCTCCAAAACCCGTGCTATATTCATTCAGTACAAACGCGATCAACACACAAGGCACCAGGTCGGACCCCCGCACATACGTGGCGAGACTGCAGGGAGCAGCGCTCGCTCCGCGTCCTCCCTTCACTCCATATCCCGGGTCTCACCCGCTCCGGGCCCAGAAGGTCTCAGGATGCTGCGGCTGCACGCGGACACCAGCCGCCCGAAGTTGACTGTCAGGGCGGTTGCCGCCATGGCCGCCGCCATCTTCCCGCAGCCTCGGCCGGAAGTGGAAGCGACGCGAACCTCGTGCGTAACGCACGGGCCCGGTGGGGAACGCGGGTCCGGCTGTAACACCGTCCCGGCGCGGAAGCGGGACACTGCCGCTCTGGGCCTAAGCCGGCGGCGATGGCCTCGGCGTCTGTGGAAAGCTTCGTGACCAAGCAGCTGGAGCTGCTGGAGCTCGAGAGAGACGCGGAGGTGGAGGAGCGAAGGTACAGGCGACTGCCGGCGCCGCTCCCTCGCGGTCGGTCCCCCGGTGTCCCGGGCAGAGTCTCCGAGGGGCTCGGCCTCACAGCCTGGGGCGGGAATTTCGTCTCCGACCCCCGAGTCCGGGCCAGGGACCGTCCGTCCCCTGCTTGGCCACCTCCCGAATTGTCAGTCTCGTCACCTCCCAGGCAGCGCGTTCCGTTTTGGGAACCTTAAGAAGCCCTTTTATTTCTCGACCCGAGACCCCCCAACGCTTACACTCTGGGCTCCGGCCTCGACCCGACCCCAGTTCCGCCCTCAGCGGGTTAGCAGCCCTTTCCCTTATTCATCCAGTAAACATGGTTTGCGCCCGTTCCGTGCCAGGCCCCGGCAGCGTGAGTCAGGTGCAGTGGCTGCCTCGGATCCAGCCAGCTGCGGGCTGGGCCTGAGCAGAGTCCCTTCCTCTCCAGCGCCTCCAGGGCCGGCTGCGCGCTTGTTTGGGGGAACGAGCCTGGGGGAGGAACGCCCTTCCCCGGGGAGGGTCAAGGTGGCTTCAAGGAGGAGGTGGTGCCTGAAGGAAAATTGGAGTTAAGCCGGTGGATGCGGGATGGTTTGGGGAGCCACGTGAGAGCTGGCCTTGCTTCCGAATGGGATTATTTATTTGTCCAAAACGATCAGAGCTAACACACGTATACTTTCCATGCATTAATTCCTATACACTTCTGCCAACCCTACAAGGTAGGTTTCTATTACTGTCATTTTCTGTCTAAGGAGATGGAGACAGAGGGGTAAGTAACTTGCCCAGGGTGATACGCTATAGCCCGATTTGCCATCAGGCAGTCTGCTTCCAGAGTTTGCAGGCAGCCATAGGTGGGCAGAATTTGCCCAAGAGGCTTTTGATCATGGCGATTGAGAGCTTTTGCAGTTACTTGACTTTATCAGAATCCCAGCTCCTTATATGGCTGTGTGACTTCGCAGGTTCTGTCTCGGAGCCTTACTTAACTTCATCTGTGAAAGTGGGATGATTCCTACCTGACAGGTTTGCTCTGAAGGAAACGGTCCCGTCAGTCAGGTGCTCAGAACCGTGCCAAGGACAGAGTCAGCCCTCATGGCAGTGGCTCTTCCTGAGAATGCTGAGCAGACTGGCAGGGCGAACCGGAAAGGGCCTGGCTAAGGAGCCAGCCTTCTGTTCTGTGTGTGCAAGATTGGCCATCATCAGGGTTAAGCAGGAGAGGGAGGCGAATAGATTTGCATTATTAGGAGGGTGTCTGGGTCTCCTGTATTTGATTGGACTAGGAGAGGCCAGAAATAAGGTAGTTGAGAGGCTCTTTTTAGCCCAGGTGAGCAGTGATGTGGATTTGAACCAGGGCTGTGGCAGCCAGGATAAGAGGCAGAGAAGTCCAGGTAGAAATAGGGGGAGCCTGAGAGGACTGAGTGACAGATGGGAGTAGAGCAGGTAGCGTCTGTCTCAGGTAACTGGGAGAAGGGTTGTGGCATTAACTGCCCTAGGGAGATGTAGAAGGAGCGGGTTTGGGAGTGGAGCAGATTCAGAGTTCCATGGAGATGTATTTAGTGCCCATGAGTAAATGGGCATCTTTATCTGTGTTTCTTTCCCTTTTACTTTTCCTGCATGGGTGGAAGTAGAAACTGGTAAAAATCCTGAAGCATCAATATCAGGTGTCTTCCAGGTCCTGGCAGGAGAACATCTCTCTGAAAGAGCTCCAGAGCCGAGGCGTGTGTTTGCTGAAGCTGCAGGTATCCAGCCAGCGCACGGGGCTGTACGGACGGCTGCTGGTGACCTTGGAGCCCAGGCGATACGGTTCTGCGGCAGCGCTTCCCAGTAACAGCTTCACTTCCGGTGTGTGCGTATTAGATGCTGAAATTGACTGGCATTCAGACTGCCTTGTACCCTCATAGAGACTGGATTACAATGACCAGTTGGAGAATAAAGCATTGCGGTGAAGAACTCTTAATCAGAAGTCCAACAATTGATGTGGGTTTTGGTTGTCTAGATTAGCATTGTCCAAAATAGTAGCCATTAGCCATGCGTGGTCATCAAGCGGTTGAAGTATGGCTTGTGATTGACGCAGATAAAGATTACACAACAGATTTGGAAGATTATGTTGAGAACAGTTGGGAATATCTCGAGTGATTTTTTTGGAATACCGATGATATGTTGAAATAGTTTTCATATATTGGGTTAAATATGTTATATTAAAATAATTTACCCATTTCTTTTAATTTTTTTTTTTTTTCTGAGCCGGAGTCTCACTCTGTAACCAGGCTGGAGTGCAGTGGCATGATCTTGGCTCACTGCAACCTCTGCCTCCTGGGTTCAAGCGATTCTCCTGCCTCAGCCTCTTGAGTAGCTGGGACTACAGGCGTGTGCCACAACGCCCAGCTACTTTTTTTTTTTTTTGTATTTTTAGTAGAGACGAGGTTTCACCATATTGGCCAGGATGGTCTTGAACTCCTGACCTCAGGTGATCCACCCACCTCAGCCTCCCAGAGTCCTGGGATTATAGGCGTGAGCCACCGCGCCTGACTTCTTTTAATTTTTTTAATATAGCTACTAGAAAACTTAAAACTACACATGACTAGGTGCCTGTAATCCTAGCATTTTGGGAGGCCGAGGTGGGTGGATCGCTTGAGCTCAGGAGTTCAAGAGCAGCCTGGGCAACATGGCAAAACCCCATCTCTACAAAAAATAGAAAAATTGGCCAGATGTGGTGGTGTGTGCCTGTAGTCCCTGCTACTTGAGGGGCTGAGGCAGGAGGATGACTTGAACCTGGGAAGCTGAGGCTGCAGTGAGCCGAGATCATGCCACTGCACTCCAGCCTGGGGGCAAAGTGAGATCCTGTCTCAAAACAAACAAAAAAACAAAACAAAAACTGCATGTGACTCTCGTTAACGTTTCTGTGTAACAGATGGCCTTGGTCCCAGTTGTTGAACATGCAGTCTGTATCCTTCTGTATTCCCAACCCTTTCTTGTGCCAAGCATTTTTTGGCTAAGCTTGTGCCAGCCTGGTTGGAAAGGAGGGGCGGTTAGGAGAAGCTTCTTAACCACACGCCTGGGACGCTTATGTTAGACGGCCACCGCCCCGGAAGCCTGGAGGAAGCAGCATTGCCAGGGCTGTCCTTTTTACTATAAAAGTGTCTCTGCCTCGTTTTGGTGGTCATGGAGTTTTGAATTTCTTATTTTGATTTCATAGACTTTTGCCCAGCAATTAGGAATACTGGCTGGATTTGGAGAAGATGAGATGAGGGTGTTGAGAGAGGAGAGGCCGGGAGGGGAACCTGCAGATTGGAGCCCGACCTGAGCGGAGTTTGAGATCTTACACTTGCTTCTTATGTGGTCTAGAGTCAGTTACTCACCCTCTGAAGGCTGGGAACAGCAGTACCTCGTGGCTTTGCCACCAGGATGGAAAGCGTGTGCAGGCGGGTTGAAAACTGAAATGCAAAGGTCAAAATGTGTATTTATGGCCGAGCGCAGTGGCTCACACCTGTGATCCCAGCACTTCGGAAGGCCGAGGTGGGTGGATCATGAGTTCAAGATATCGAGACCATCCTGGCAAACATGGTAAAACCCCACCTCTACTAAAAATACAAAAATTAGCCAGGCATAGTGGCAGGCGCCTGTGGTCCCAGCTGCTTGGGCGGCTGAGGCAGGAGAATCGCTAACACCCAGGAGGTGGAGGTTGCAGTGGGCTGAGATCACACCACTGCACTCTAGCCTGGTGACTGAGCGAGACTCTGTCACAAAAAACAAGAGTGTGTATATATATTCAGTAAGTGTTGTGGAGTGCATGACCTAAGAGATTAATAATAGCTGATAAACAGGAAGTCAGAAGAAGTGGCATTGATGCAGAAAAGTAGCAAGCTGACATTTTGGTTGTTGATATAGCTGTTGATCAGATTCAGGTAGAGTGGTTATCTGTTCCTTTTCTGAGGAGCAGTCTTAAGTCTCAGTAGCTCAGAGATACACATCTGGAAATGTGGGCTTCTACACAAGGCAGCTCGTGGAAAGGCTGCAGAGGGATGGGATGCTCTAGCCCCGTGGCAGTCCCGTGCACGGAGCCAACGCTCTGCCCCACGAGCTTGTTGCCACCTATGCTTTGTCTTCATAAAGTTAGGAAACGTGATTCAAGGTGCAGATGAAACTCGGTGTCTAGAAGATTTCAGACATGGGGAGTAAATGGAGTGTAAACAGGTCTGGGTTACCTGCGCTTTTATCTCACAGTGGGTTGTGTCAGTCCTAACTGCCTGTGTTCTGAGTGACGAAAACCTGAGTCAGACTGGCTTTTTTTTTTTTTTTTTGGATTCCCCCCTGCACTCCACTGGCTTAAGCAAGAGGGACCATGTCAGTTGTTGTGACTGGAAGGCTGGCTTCAGGACCCAGAGGAGCATGCCAGGACTTAAGTTTCTCTCCATTTCTTGGCTCTGCCCTCTTCTGAGGTGGTTTTTTTTTTTATCCGTCTTAGAGTTTAAGTCTTTCACTGCTGCTCAGGCTGCACTGCAGTGACACAATCATGGCTCACTGCAGCCTCGAACTCCTGGGCACAAGTGATCCTCCTGCCTCAGCGTCCTGAATAGCTGGGATTACAGGTGTGAGCCTTTGTGCCTGACTGGGGTGGATCTTCATCTCAGGTGCCACATGGTAGCAGTTCTAGCCCCTAATCCTCTCAGGTTTCCCGTCTAGCTGGAGAGAGGGAGTGTCTCTATCCAGATGCCCAAGCACAAGTCTTCACGCATCTCAGGCCTTTGACTTGGTCTCATGCCCATCCCTGAAGCAATCACGGTGGCCAGGGGCATGTGAAGCACTGAATGGCTTAAGCCTGGACTGGGGGGAACCCCTTGGACTCACCTGACAGGTGGGAGACACAAGACAGTTGTCCCAGGCAGTAGAAAGGGCTGTGCTGTGTGGGTGTTTCTGCATGGAGTGTTCTTTTCCAGATGTGCTGTGGCGCTTGCTTCTTTCCACGTCCTCCCTATTCCCCATGGGGCCCTTCCTGCACACTGTAACTGGAACAGTGTCCTCATCCCCCCATCCCCTTCCTGTGCTTTATTTTTCCTAGAGCACTTAGCGCTGATGGAGATGCTTGTGTTTGTCGTTTCTCTCCTCCCTGACGTGAGGGCAGGGACTATCCTTACTTGAAGGGCTGACTAGAGCCAAAACAGTGCTTGGTACAGAGTCGGCACTTTCGATATTTTACTGAGTCTCATGCTTGCTTTGAATAGTTCATTGATCTCAAGTCGATTTTCTTATATGACTTAGGTGTTAAACTTTTTTTTTTTTTTTTACTGTTACTGATTGCATTTACTAAAGAAATAACAAAGATAAACTCTTTGAAGTATACTGGATTTTATTATATAAAACAATATTGAACCTTTCCCCAGTGTCTTGTGTAACTGAGTTTTCACTTTTTGCAGGTGATATAGTGGGCCTGTATGATGCTGCTAATGAGGGCAGTCAGCTGGCCACCGGGATCCTGACCCGAGTCACCCAGAAGTCGGTCACGGTGGCCTTTGATGAGTCCCACGATTTCCAGTTGAGCTTGGACCGAGAGAATTCCTATAGACTGTTAAAACTTGCCAATGATGTCACTTACAAGCGACTGAAAAAGTAAGTGGATGTGGCTGGAAATAGTAAGCATCATCTTCCTTAAACATAGCTAGCCCATTCCTCCCACGCCTGCCTCACGAAAGAGAGCAGGTCATTGTGTGGCTCTCCAGTGAGTTGGTGGCAGCATTGGGGCCGAGGCTCGGGCACTGAACTGCTGGTGTTTGCTGAGTTTCTAATTGTAGTTTTCTCCCTTGGCAGAGCTCTGATTGCATTAAAGAAGTATCATTCTGGCCCAGCCTCCTCACTCATAGAAGTGCTCTTTGGCAGATCTGCTCCCAGTCCTGCCAGTGAAATACGTAAGAACTTTTGAGTGTTCTTTTTTGGTTGAAATCGCTGCTGAAAGTATCGAGAACAATGTGACCGTGGGCCGTTTGAGTAAGAGTTTGAGAAAGTGTGACTGAAAGCAGTCTACCTGAACATCTTTGGAGAAATGTCTCTGAATGGCTTGCATGCACTAGACTGTCCTCCTTGTTCTCAGTCCTAATGAAGTAGCTCATTCCATTGAGGTTTTTATTTTAAATTCTTTTCTGGGCAGAGGATGGAGTCTTGCTCTGTCACCCAGACTGGAGTGCAGTGGTGCGATCTTTGCTCAGTACAACCTCCACCTCCCAGGCTCAAGTGATTCTCATGCCTTAGCCTCCCAGATAGCTGAGATTACAGGCACACACCACCATGCCTGGCTAACTTTTGTATTTTTAGTGGAGACAGGGTTTTGCCTCATTGGCCAGGCTGATCTCGAACTCCTGACCTCAAGTGATCTCACCTTGGCCTCCCAAAGTGTTGGGATTATAGGTGTGAGCTACCACGCTTGGCCTCCATTGAGTTTTAAAATGATGTTCTTTTAATATACATAAATCTTTTATTTTGAAATGTAAAGATATTTCTTTTAGCTTAGTACTTTGTGAAAATAGAGGAGAGCAGATCATTTTTTATGCTCGATAGCAATTTTAGGTTGAAAAAAATCTCAATTCTTTTTTTGTTGTTAGGGACCCTGGAATGGCTTGGTTATAGCATGGGAACGTGGGATTCAGTGGCCTGTTACTAGCTCCACACCTGCCTGTCTTCCATGTTGGCTTCAGTCTCACCAGTCAGGGTCAGCAAGCACCCTTTGCTTATGAGCTGCTCCTCCTCCAACAGGCGTCTCTGTGTGGTGGGCACCATGGAGCGAATGCCGTGGTTGCAGGGCAGAGCCCAACGGCACCTGCTCTTAAGAGTACAGCAGAAGAAGCAGGTCTTTAATCTTGGTCATGGAAGATTCAGAACAGAAACATGATCCTAGAGTTTGTTAGTCATTTTTTTTTATCATTTGTCTTTATCATTTTATGGGTACTTAAAAGATGGACAATATGGTAGGAACAAATACGCTCCAGGAATCATTTCCTTCATTCCTGTTACTCCAGAGCAGGGATTGGCAAACTTTTCCCGTAAAGGGGTGGACTGTGAATGTTTAGACTTTATGGCCCATGTCATAGCAGCAAGCAGCTGTAGATGGTATATAAATGAACAGGCGTGGCTGTGCTCCAGTGAAACTGACCAGAACAGGCAGCACACTGGATGTGGCCCACACTTTGCTGATTCCTGTTCAAAGAGAAGCCTTTTGAAAATAAAGCAGACTGACTTTTGTGTTGATTGATTACTCCTGGGGAGGTCCAGCGTGTTCTCCTGACAGGCCTCACTTATCCCCGTGGGCGCATGCTCTGTGAGGACCGGCAGAGTGCCAGAGTCTTGCTCTGCTGCTGCTTCCACAGACCCGCTGACGTTCTTCAACACCTGCCTGGACGCCTCCCAGAAAGAAGCGGTTTCATTTGCGCTGTCGCAGAAAGAACTTGCCATCATCCATGGACCTCCTGGCACTGGGAAAACCACGACTGTGGTTGAGATAATTCTTCAAGCTGTGAAACAAGGCTTAAAGGTGGGCAGTGCACGCTACTTCCCTGGCAGAGCCCGTCAGCTCCTGGTCTGTCATGTTCAGCAGGTGCTCAGCCAGGTTCAGCCTCAGTTCTGGGGGCATGAGTCAGGAGCATTGCTCAGCATTTACTCATTGAGCATTGGACTGGCCTTGTTTGATTTCCGGCAGCCCCATGAGTCTTGGGGAACATGCGCAGGAACCGCAGCCTGCATTGTTGAAAAAGGCTCCTGGAGCCCTCTGTGGCGTGGCAGCCTTAGTGTGGGCCAGGCCCTGGCCCAGTCTTCCTTTGCTCACCATGCTGGCTGTGCTCACATTCCCCCCTGTGCAGGCCCATGTAGGGGCCTGGAGTTGGCCCGGGCCTGGTTTGTGCCCGTTGGGAGCTCAGCGTCTGGTTGAAGGACACGGTATTATTACGGCTCATCAGATAGTCTGCTTAACGGCTATGATGTACATGTCCAGTGGACGGCTGACTGATTTTCTGAGATGTGGAATATAAGATTGTACATTATTATTCACTTACATTTTAATTTAATTTTTATATTTTGAGACGGAGTCTCACTCTGTCACTCAGGCTGCAATGTGGAGTGCAGTGGTGGGATCTTGGCTCACTGCAACCTCTGCCTCCTGGTTCAAGTTCAGTTCTCCTACCTGAGCCTCCCAAGTAGCTGGGATTACAGGTGCCCGCCACCATGCCTGGCTAATTTTTGTATTTTTAGTAGAGGTGGCATTTCACCATGTTGGCCAGGCTGGTCTCGAACTCCTGACCTTAGGTGATCTGCCCACCTCAGCCTTCCAAAGTGCTTTGATTACATGCATGAGCCACCGCGCCTGCCCCAGTTACATTTTTAATGGTTGAAAAAGGATCTTTTATCATCATCTGCATCACCTTGAGTCATTATGGGTCTTAGCACATGGAGAGCTTTTTGAAAAGCCTTTCTGGTTTATAAAAATGTTGGATAATGATGAGAATTGGAATAATGGCAAGTTTTGTAGGGTGACATTTACTGGGTGCTGCCTACCACCAGGCATCCTTCTGAACACCCATTTAATCCTCACAGAAACCCTGTGCCAAGGCAAGTGGTTAGTGGCCCCAGTTTATAGATGAGGAAGCAGGATGTGGTGGCTCATACCTGTGATTTTGGCACTTTGGGAGGCCGAGGCGGGTGGATCACCTGAGGTCAGGAGTTCGAGACCAGCCTGGCCAACATGGTGAAATGCCACCTCTACTAAAAATACAAAAATTAGCCAGGCATGGTGGCGGGCACCTGTAATCTCAGCTACATAGGAGGCTGAGGCAGGAGAATCTCTTGAACCCAGGAGGTGGAGGTTGCAGTAAGTAGATCACGCCATTGCACTCCAGCCTGGGCAACAAGAGCAAGACTCCATCTCACAAAAAAAAAAAAAAAAAAAATAGACGAGAAAACTGAGAAACAGGGTCAAGTGCCTAGCACTCAGAATGGTAGAGCCAGAAATGGAACTGGAACTCAGGCAGAGCTGCAGGGTTTTCCTGTGAGTGTCTTTGCACATGTTTGAAGACTGGTAAGAAAGATGACTTAGGCTGGGCACGGTGGCTCACACCTATAATCCCAGCACTTTGGGAGGCCGAGACGGGTGGATCACGAGGTCAAGAGATCGAGACCATCCTGGTCAACATGGTGAAACCCCGTCTCTACTAAAAATACAAAAATTAGCTGGGCATGCTGGCACGTGCCTGTAGTCCCAGCTACTCTGGAGGCTGAGGCAGGAGAATTGCCTGAACCCAGGAGGCGGAGGTTGCAGTGAGCCGAGATCACGCCATTGCACTCCAGCCTGGGTAACAAGAGCGAAACTCTGTCTCAAAAAAAAAAAAAAGAAAGATGACTTACTGGCAGGAAGCAGATTGGTGGCTTTAGTTGGGTGCCTACTATTCACCAAAAATGTGCCAAGATACACCTGTGTGCGCTCTTTTGTGGAGATGTGCCTTGGGACATGGCAGTGGGGTTGGCGGCGATGCCAGGTGTGGAGAGTGGGTGGCCGAGCCTCCTTCCTGAGCTGCTGTTTGTTTTGAGGTTAAGGGCCTGTAAAGACTTTCTTCTCTGCCTCCTCTGCTGGTTGCCACCTACTTTTTTTTTTTTCCCCCCCAGAGATGGGATCTCACTATGTTGTTGAGGGTGGTCTCGATCTTCTGACCCCAAGCAATCCTCGCACCTTGGCCTCCCAGAGTGCTAGGATTATAGGCATGAGCCACCGCACCTGGCCAGTGTCTCACTTTTTTTTTCTTTCTGCCCAGAGAAGATGCAATGTCTCATTTTTAATAGTGGAGCTGTGACTGGGTGCAGTGACTTATGTCTGTTATCCTAGCACTTTGGGAGCCTGAGGTGGGAGGATCTGGCTGCCAGTGTGTCTGCCTGCCCAGGAGTTTGAGATCAGCTTGGGCAACATAGCAAGACCCAGGCTTTACAAAAATAGAAAAAATCAGCTGGGTGTGGTGATGCATGCCTGCAGCCCCAGCTACTTGGGAGGCTGAGTAAGGAAGATAGCTTGGGCCCAGGAAGTGATGACACACCAGGGGCGTGGTCTAGATCTTGCCGTTTGCCACACAGAAAGCCAATCACTGAGGACGAGTATTGCCCAGGAAGAAGCTGTCATCAGATGCTGCAGCAGAGGAGATGGGAACACATCCTCAAATCCATTTCCCTAACTTACTGAAACTAGGTTTACATAGCAGGGAGGAAATGCAACAATGTATAAGAAAACAGGAACTGGGGTGGGGGCGCGGCAAAGAGGCCCCTGGTACAGTGGTCTGATGAGTTTTAGATCTTTGATACTTTTTTGAGAGACCTGAAGGTCCTTTTCTGAGAAAGGAACTCACATAAAACAAATACAAATTTGTCAGATGGTAAGATGATTTGATGGGTAGTATGATGGATGCCTCACCCCTGATTATTTCAGGGTACACTTCAATCTTGTCAGTCTTTTTCCTTCCAGCTACAAGTTAGTTCACATGTTTTGGTGCTGTGGTGACATACATTGGTGATCCATTCATCGAATCTGTTTGCAGTGTCCCTCCGGCTTCCCTCACCCATGCAGAAGCTGCCTACTCACTGGGCGCGTGTACCTGCCCTGCCCTTCTCTCTGCCTTTAAGGCTTTTTATTGTTTTAGTGTCCTCTTCAGTGGTCTGATTACAAAGTAAATGACCAAATCTAAACTTGCGGTTCCCAGGTTCTGTGCTGCGCCCCCTCCAACATCGCAGTGGACAACCTGGTGGAGCGCCTGGCTCTGTGTAAGCAGCGGATTCTGCGCCTGGGGCACCCCGCCCGCCTCCTGGAGTCCATTCAGCAGCACTCCCTGGATGCGGTTTTAGCACGGAACGACAGTGCCCAGATTGTTGCCGATATCAGGAAGGACATCGACCAGGTCTTTGTAAGTGTCGTGGTTAGTGTCCACGTGGGGTGTGGGTTTCTGATCTGCAGTCTTTTTAAGGAGCGAATATTTTATCTGTCTGCATTCCTCTTGCTCTTCTCTTCCGTCGATTCCTTTAATAATTTAAAAAATTGGGCTGCCCTCCCCAACCCCCTTTTTTTTTTTTTTTTTTTTGAGACAGAGTTTCGCTCTTGTTACCCAGGCTGGAGTGCAATGGTGCGATCTCGGCTCACCGCAACCTCCGCCTCCTGGGTTCAGGCAATTCTCCTGCCTCAGCCTCCTGGGTAGCTGGGATTACAGGCATGCGCCACCATGCCCAGCTAATTTTTTGTATTAGTAGAGACGGGTTTCACCATGTTGACCAGGATGGTCTCGATCTCTTGACCTTGTGATCCATCCGCCTCGGCCTCCCAACCTTTTTCTTTTTGAGATGGAGTCTTGCTTTGTCACCCGGGCTGGAGTGCAGTGGTGCTATCTTGGCTCACTGCAGCCTCCGCCTCCCGGGTTCAAGTGATTTTCGTGCCTCACCCTCCCAAGTAGCTGCAACTACAGGCATGCACCACCACACCCAGCTGTTTTTTTTTATTTTTAGTAGAGATTAGGTTTCGCAATGTTGGTCAGGCTGGTTTCGGACTCCTGACCTCAAGTGATCCACCCACCTCGGCCTCCCAGAGTGCTGGGATTACAGGTGTGAGCCTGACCAGGGCTGCCCATTTTTGATAGAGAGCTATACCTAGCATTTAACAGAGACTCAGCTGTTTTCAAAGTGCTTGGTAAGTAGGTGAGAAATTGTAAAGAAAACATTTTCTGGCCAGGTGCGGTGGTTCATGCCTGCAATCCCAGCACTTGGGGAGGCTGAGGTGGGCCGATCAGTTGAGGTCAGGAGTTCGAGACCAGCCTGGCCCAAATGGTCGAACCTGTTTCTACTAAAAATACAAAAATTAGCAGTCATGGTGGCAGGTGCTTATAATCCCAGCTACCGGGAGGCTGAGGCAGGAAAATCACTTGAACCCAGGAGGTGGAGATTGTAGTGAACCAAGATTGCTCCACTGCACTCTATAGGCAACAAAGCAAGACTCTGTCTCAGAAAACAGAACATTTCCTGGGTGTCTCTCTGTCTGGTCCTGTTGTGTTGCTAATGGTGGCAATGGGAGAAAAGCAGCCTGAAGACAAACATTCAAAAAACAGGTGTCCTCCTAGTGCTTTCTTTTATTTTACCTTCTTGTGAAAGAGGATGCCAGTCGCCTAGGAAGTAGGGTGGTGATGGCTTCATTCCATTTGAGAGGGCCTTTTCCTCCCAGCTGACACTTTACAGCTCTTTGGTTTTCCTGTGCCACTTTGCTCTAGTGTCCGTGCTCACATCCTGTCCTGTGTGGTCACCATTGGCACCTGCACTCCTCCGTGTCCTAGCCTCAGAGGAGTGACGGCAGCAGGGAGGGTGCGGGGAGCCAGTCTTTGCCGTGGGCCCATGGCGCAGGGGCTGCCTGGGTGGCAGTGTGGGGACGGGTTGCCTGCTGGGAGGTGGAAGAAGGAAAGATGCCTGCCACGCAGGTTAAAGTGGTGTGGGAATATGCGTGCTGTTTGCTCACCACAAATGTGAGTCATCTCATTTCCTGTTGAAATTGGTGCTTTTGGGGATTTTCTTTCTTTGTAAATTATACACAATAAAACACCTCCTGTCACCCCTGCTAAAATTCCATCCTCCAAAGTAGAAATCACAAATAAGGAAAGCTTACATCTTTTTGAGATATTAAAGTAAGTTGAGGTTTTGATTATGGGTTGAAAATTTTTTTTAATCTCTTGAAAAATGTAGAATAATATGTGAAGCTCTGTCTCTCAGTTCACAAGCTCCCACATCCCAAATCCTGAGGTGGGCAGGTGCTTTTTCTTCCCCAAGATCAAATGCCTCTGTGCAGGGCAGGGCTGATCCCATTTCTGGTCTCATCAGAGTTAAAAGCATGGTCTCTTTCCAGGACTTAAAATGTCCCTGTGACTTGAGGCAAGTGAGGATGGAAGGTGCTTAGTTGCGTGTGTATATTTGTGTCTCCTTTAAGAAAGGTTTCTGAGTGTTTTTTAAGGAGCTTATTGAACTGGACCAAATGTTATAAATAGAAGCACTTCATAAATAGAGTTGAAGTAGGAGGCTGGATTGAAATAAGTGTATCTTCTTTGTTTCTCTTTATAGGTGAAAAACAAAAAGACCCAGGATAAGAGAGAGAAAAGTAATTTTCGCAATGAAATTAAGCTGTTAAGAAAAGAACTGAAGGAGAGGGAAGAAGCAGCTATGCTGGAGAGCCTCACTTCGGCAAACGTGGTCCTTGCAACAAACACGGGTGAGGGGCGTCTCCATCCTGCCTCTGTGGCCTCGAAGAAGGCGTTGGGGTCTGTTCCTGCTTCTGTTTTCTGGAAGAGTTTGTTTAGAATTGGTATTTCTTTCTTAAAAGTTGGATAGAGTTCACTAGTGAAGACTTCCGCTGTAATTTTCTTCATATAGAGATTTTTAACTACAAATTCAACTTCTTCAATAGATAAAGGACTATTCAGGTTGTCTTTTCTTCCATGAGCTCACATCTTTCTTTGTCCATTTCATCTAAGTTGTGGAATTTAGAGGCATGGAGTGGTTCCTAACATGCCCTTATTCTTCTTTTAATATCTGCAGAATCGGTCATGGTGGAATCTGTATTCCTCTTGATACTGGTTTGTGTGTTCTTTTTTTTTCCTGATCTTCTGGCTGGATGGATTTTTTTTTCCTTTTATGTAAATTTGTGTGTGTGTATATATATATTTTTTTTAAGAAACAGGGTCTGCCAGATGTGGTGGCTCACACCTGTAATCCCAGCACTTTGGGAGGCCAACACGGGCAGATCACCTGAGGTCAGGAGTTTGAGGCCAGTCTGGCCAACATGACAAAACCCCATCTCTGCTAAAAGTACAAAAATTAGCCAGGAGCTGTGGTGTGTGCCTGTAATTCCAGCTACTCAGGAGGCTGAGGCAGGAGAATTGCTTGAACCCAGGAGGCGGCGGTTGCGGTAAACCAAGATCGCGCCATTGCATTCCAGCCTGGGTGACAGAGCGAGACCCCGCCTTAAAGCCCCATAAAACAAAAAAAAAGTGACAGGGTCTCACAGTGTTGCCCAGGCTGGTCTCAACTCCTGGGCTTCAGGGATCCTCCTGCCTTAGTCTCCTAAAGTGCTGGGATTACAGGCGTGAGCCACCGCACCCAGCCTGGCTGGAGGTTTCAATTGATCTCCCCAAAGAACCAGCTTTTGCTTTTTCTCTATTTTTCTGTTCCATTTATTTCCACATTGATCTTTATTGTTTTCTGTTTTCTTGGGCTTGTTCTTTTTCAAACTTCTTAATGTAGAAGCTGAGATCATTGATTTGAGACTTGACTTTTTTTCTAATATAGGCATTTAGCTCCATAAATGTCTCCCTATGTACTGCCTTTGTGGCATCCCACAAATTCTGATACGTTTCATTCATTTCAAAATGCTATCTCATTTGCCTTTTGATTTTTTTAGAAGTGTTACATAGTTTCCAAATAGTTGGGAATTTTCCAGATATCTTTCTGTTGTTAATTTCTTTTTCTCTCTTCCCTTCTCTCCCGTCCCTCCCTGCCTGTCCCTGTCCCTGTTGCGTAAGGGATCTCATTATGTTCCCGAGGCTGGACTCGAACTTCTGGGCTCAAGTGATCCTTCCAACTCAGCCTTCTGAGGAGCTGGGGCTACTGGCATGTGCCACTGCACCTGGCTTACTTTCTGTTGTTGATTTCTAATTTAATTCCCTGTGGTCAGAGGACATGCCCTCATGACTTGGATCAGTTCATTGAGACTTTCTTTATCGTCCAGAATCTGGTCTCTGTCTTGGTGGGTGTTCCATGCACACTTGAAAGAATGTATGTTCTGATGTTGTCGGGTGTTCTGTAAGTAATCAGATCACGATGGTTTGTAGTGTGGTTCAGGTCTGCTCTATTGAGAGAGGGATGTTGAAACCTGTGATTCTAACTGGACATGTTTGTTTTTCCCTACAGTCCTATTGGTTTTTGCTTCGTATCTTTGGAAACTCTTTTGTTAGGGTCATAAATGTGGACTGGGCTGTTTTCTTGATTAGTTAACCAGTTTATCATTATGAAATGACCTTCTTTATCTCTGGTAATATTCTTTTTTTGAAATCTACTTTGATATTAATCATTTTAGCATTTCAGCTGAAAAACAATAAAATTTGTTTTCATTATGGTCAAAAACATGTAACATGATATTTACCACCGTAACTGTTTTTAAGTCTGTAGTATGGCAGCATTAATTGCATGCCTGTTGTTGTGCAGCACGTCTCTAGGACATTTGCATCTCGCCAACCTGAAACTCTGTATCCGTTGAACATCGATTCCCTTTTTCCCTGTCCCCAGGTCCTGGCAGTCCCCAGTCCACTTTCTGCTTCTAAGAGTTTAATTATTTTAGATACCTCAAGTAAGTGGAACCATGCAGCATTTGTCTTTTTGTGACTAGCTGGTTTTATTGACCATTATGCCCTCAAGGTTCAGCCATGTTGTTCAGCCTTCTTTTTAGTTTTAAGAGACAAAGTCCCATTCTCTCACCTAGGCTGGAGTATAGTGGTACAGTCAGAGTTCACTGTAACCTTAAATTTGTGGCCTCAAGGAGTCCTCCCATGTTGACCTCCTGAGTTGCTGGGATTACAGGTGTGGGCCATTGCACCCGTATTTCCATGCAGTATCATTTCCTTCTACCTGAAAGATGTCCGTTATCATTTCTTGTAGTGTGGGTCAGCTGGTGATGAATTCTAATAGCTTTTGTATGTCTGAAAATAACTTGATTTCACCTGCAGTTTTGAAAGATATTTTTGCTGGGTGAGAATTCTAGATTAACACTTTTTTTCCTCGCAGTATTTTAAAAATGTTGTTCTGCTGTCATCTGCATATTTCTGAAGAGAAATCTATCATTCTTATCTTTGTTCCTTTGTATCTAATGTGTCTTTTTTCTAATGTTTTAAGATTTTTTTTTGGCCAGGTGCGGTGGCTCACGCCTGTAATCTCAGCACTTTGGGAGGCTGAGGTGAGCAGATCCCCTGAGGTCAGGAGTCCAAGACTAGTCTGGCCAACATGGTGAAACCCCTCTCTACTAAAAATACAAAAAAATTAGCTGGGCATGGTGGAGGGTACCTGTAATCCCAGGCTCTTCTGGAGGCTGAGGCAGGAGTAATCACTTGAACCTGGGAGGTGGAGATTGCAGTGAACTGAGATCACACCACTGCACTCCAGCCTGGGCAACAGAGCCAGACTCTGTCATAAAAAGAAAAAGAAAAAAAAACCCCACATTTTTTTCTTTATCACTGGTTTTAAGCAATTTGATCAGGATTTGCCCTGGTGCAGTTTGCTTCATGTTTTTTAGAATCGTGGTGAGGACACAGTATGAGATCTACCCTCTGAAATGTTTAAGTGTACAATACAATATTGTTAACTAATGACACCTTGCTGCACAGCGGATCTGTGGAATTCATCTTGCACAGCTGAACCTTTATACGTGCTGGCTGCTGTTTCCGAGTTCACTAATTTCCTTCCTTCATGCCTTATCTAACATCTGTCCCATCCAGTATAACTTTCATCTGACATCCGGAAATAAGATTTGAGTCTTTTTATATCTTTGATGTCCTTATTTAATTTTTTGAACATTTGGAATACAACTGTAACTCTTTTTAATGTTCTGGACTATTCTTTCTATCATCTATGTCATTTGTGGTCTCGACGAACTGTTCCCCGCGTGTGGTTGTGTTTTCCTACTTCTTTGTGCGCCTGCTGATGTTTGTTTGGATACCAGACATTGGGGGTTTTATGTTGTTGCATGCTGAATATTGAATAGTTTTGTATTCCTGTAATTTTTTTTTTTTTTTTTTTTTTTTGAGACAGGGTCTTGCTCTGTCACCCAGACTGGAGTGCAGTGGTGTGATCTTGGCTCACGGCAACCTCTGCCTCCTGGATTCAAGCGATTCTCTTGACTCAGTCTCCTGAGTAGCTGGGACTGCAGGCACTCACCACCATGCCCGGCTAATTTTTTTTTTTTTTTTTTTTTTTTCTTAAGACAGAGTCTTGCTCTGTCGCCAGCCACCAGACTGGAGTGCAGTGGCGCAAGCTCCGCTCACTTCAATCTCCGCCTCCTGGGTTCAAACAATTCTCCTGCCTCAGCCTCCTGAGTAGCTGGGACTACAGGCGCACGCCACCATGCCCAGCTAATTTTTGTATTTTTTAGTAGAGGCAGGGTTTCAGTATGTTGGCCAGGGTGGTCTTGACCTCATGATCCGCCCGCCTCGGCCTCCCAAAGTGCTGGAATTACAGGTGTGAGCCACTGCGCCCGGCCAATTTTTGTATTTTTACTAGAGACGGAGTTTCACCATGTTGACCAGGCTGGTCTCCACTTCCTGACCTCAAGTGATCTGCCTGCCTCAGTCTCCCAAAGTGCTGGGGTTACAGGCGTAAGCCACTGCACCCAGCCTCCTATAATATTCTTGCATTTGGTTCTGGGAAGCAGTAAATTTACCTCTAAACAGTTTAATCCTTTTGAGTCTCACTTTTGAGATTTGTTAGGGTCTGGATCAGTGCTGAGTCTAGGGTTAATATTACCCCGTACTGAGGTAAGACCCTTTGAGCTTTCTACCCAGTGCGCCTTGCATCATGAGGTTTTCTAGTTTGACTGATGGGATTGGGTACTATTCCCGGTATTGTGTGAGCACTGGGCACTTTTCTCTAATTGCTTTGGATGGTTATTTCCCAGGCCTGGAGTAGTGTTCTCATAAGCGTGTGCTGATCACAGGCCTGGAGTAGAGTTCTCATGAGCGTGTGCTGATCACAGGCCAGGAGTAGTGTTCTCATAAGCGTGTGCTGATCACAGGCCTGGAGTAGAGTTCTCATGAGTGTGTGCTGATCACAGGCCTCAGTAGTATTCTCATAAGCGTGTGCTGATCACAGACCTCAGTAGTGTTCTCATGAGCGTGTGCTGATCACAGGCCTGGAGTAGTGTCCTCATGAGCGTGTGCTGATCACAGGCCTGGAGTAGAGTTCTCATGAGCGTGTGCTGATCACAGGCCTGGAGTAGAGTTCTCATGAGCGTGTGCTGATCACAGGCCTGGAGTAGTGTTCTCATGAGCGTGTGCTGATCACAGGCCTGGAGTAGAGTTCTCATGAGCGTGTGCTGATCACAGGCCTGGAGTAGAGTTCTCATGAGCGTGTGCTGATCACAGGCCTGGAGTAGAGTTCTCATGAGCGTGTGCTGATCACAGGCCTGGAGTAGTGTTCTCATGAGCGTGTGCTGATCACAGGCCTGGAGTAGTGTTCTCATGAGCGTGTGCTGATCACAGGCCTGGAGTAGTGTTCTCATGAGCGTGTGCTGATCACAGGCCTGGAGTAGTGTTCTCATGAGCGTGTGCTGATCACAGGCCTGGAGTAGAGTTCTCATGAGTGTGTGCTGATCACAGGCCTGGAGTAGAGTTCTCATGAGCGTGTGCTGATCACAGGCCTGGAGTAGAGTTCTCATGAGCGGGTGCTGATCACAGGCCTGGAGTATTGTTCTCATGAGCGGGTGCTGATCACAGGCCTGGAGTATTGTTCTCATGAGCGTGTGCTGATCACAGGCCTGGAGTAGAGTTCTCATGAGTGTGTGCTGATCACAGGCCTCAGTAGTATTCTCATAAGCGTGTGCTGATCACAGGCCTCAGTAGTGTTCTCATGAGCGTGTGCTGATCACAGGCCTGGAGTAGTGTTCTCATGAGCGTGTGCTGATCACAGACCTGGAGTAGAGTTCTCATGAGCGTGTGCTGATCACAGGCCTGGAGTATTGTTCTCATGAGCGGGTGCTGATCACAGGCCTGGAGTATTGTTCTCATAAGCGTGTGCTGATCACAGGCCTGGAGTAGTGTTCTCATGAGCGTGTGCTGATCACAGGCCTGGAGTAGTGTTCTCATGAGCGTGTGCTGATCACAGGCCTGGAGTATTGTTCTCATAAGCGTGTGCTGATCACAGGCCTGGAGTAGTGTTCTCATGAGCGTGTGCTGATCACAGGCCTGGAGTAGTGTTCTCATGAGCGTGTGCTGATCACAGGCCTGGAGTAGAGTTCTCATGAGCGTGTGCTGATCACAGGCCTGGAGTAGAGTTCTCATGAGCCTGTGCTGATCACAGGCCTGGAGTAGAGTTCTCATGAGCGTGTGCTAATTACAGGCCTGGAGTAGAGTTCTCATGAGCGTGTGCTAATTACAGGCCTGGAGTAGAGTTCTCATGAGCGTGTGCTGATCACAGGCCTGGAGTAGAGTTCTCATGAGCGTGTGCTAATCATGTACTCACGGGCCTCCTCTACAGATCTGTAGGGTTTTCTCTCTGTGTAGCAGTCTCTTTGGCCTTTCATCCTGGAAATGCTGCCTGCATTGAACTCCAGGGATTCTTAGCCTTGTCTTCTCAAATCAGGGAGGCTTCTAGGCTCCACCTGGCTGCCCCTTCTCTGTACTCCCTCCTGGAAACTCTCAAGGCTGAAAGCTCGGGCAACCCCAGGGCTTACCTCCTTTGTCTCTCATTACTCAAGAGTTACTTTTCTTTTTTTTTTTTTTTTTTTTTTTTTTTGAGACGGAGTTTCGCTCGTTACCCAGGCTGGAGTGCAATGGCGCGATCTCGGCTCACCGCAACCTCCGCCTCCCGGGGTCAGGCAATTCTCCTGCCTCAGCCTCCTGAGTAGCTGGGATTACAGGCACGCGCCACCATGCCCAGCTAATTTTTTGTATTAGTAGAGACGGGGTTTCACCATGTTGACCAGGATGGTCTCGATCTCTTGACCTAGTGATCCACCCGCCTCGGCCTCCCAAAGTGCTGGGATTACAGGCTTGAGCCACCGCGCCCGGCCAAGAGTTACTTTTCTTTGTTACCTGTTGTCTACAGTCCTGAAAAATGTGGTTTCAGTTATTTTAAAAAAATCTTAAATAACTGGATCGGTGGGTGTTATTTCCGATGGGAGAATAAATGCAGTCCCTGCTATTCTATCTTGGGCGTAGGTGGAGGATGCCCGTTCTCTCTTGTAGCTGTGAGAGAGTGCTCCTGGTAACAGAGCTGCTTACCCGGTGACTGTTGTGGGAATCTTGTCAACCTCCATTTTGGGGTTTAGGAATTCTGTTGTGTTTGTGAGACCTCTGTGTTGTTGCTGCATGATAACAGTACCACAAGTTTCACAGCTGAAAGCAACCCACGTTTATTATTCTACAGTTTCTCATGTGGTTGTTGGCAGCTTTCAGTTCACTGTGGGTTCTTGCTGGGTGTTGGGTGGGGCTGCTCTTAGCTGCCTTGCCGACATGGCTGCTTCCTTCCTGAAAGCTAGCAAGAGACACAGTCTCCTAACATATTGGTTTATCATTTTATGTAATGTTATCGAGGATGTCACATCTCATCACCTTTGCCCTATTCTGTGGGTTAGAAGCAAGTCTCAGGCCCCACCCACAATCGAGGGGAAGGGATTATTTAAGATGTGGACACCAGTGGCCAGGATCCTGGGGCGTACCTTAGAGCAAGCTTGTCCAACCCAGGGCCTGCAGGCTGCCTGTAGCGCAGGATGCTTTGAATGTGCCCCAACACAAATTTGTAAACTTTCTTAAGGTGTGTCTGTGTGTAAGCTCATCAGCTATTTTTAATGTTAGTGTATTTTATGTGTGATCCAAGACAGTTCTTCTAATGTGGCCTTTAGAGGCCAAAAGATTGGACACCCTTGCCTTCAAGTCTGTCTGTCATAACCTTTCAGCTGGTGGGCTGCTCTAAGAAACAGAATCCAAGTTCTTTTTTATTTTTTTTATTTTTTTGAGACAGTGTCTCACTGTGTTGCCCAGGCTGGAGTGCAGTGGCACAATCTTGGTTCACTGCAGCCTCTGCCTCCCAGGTTCAAGTGATTCTCAGGCCTCAGCCTCCTGAGTAGCTGATTGCAGGCACATGCCACCATGCCCAGGTAATTGTTTTTGTGTTTTTAGTAGAGACAGGATTTTACCATGTTGGCCAGGCTGGTCTCGAACTCCTGACCTCAAGTAATCCACCCACCTTGGCCTCCCAAAGTGCTGGGATTATAGGAGTGAGCCACCACGCCTGGCTAGGTTCTGATTGGCTTTATAGTTATTGCTTTATCCTGTTCTGTTTTAAATCAGATGGGAGAAAAAAAAAGAATCACAAGCAGAAAATACGTTTATGGTGTCTTTTATATTTACCCAGGTAGTTGCCTGTATTTCTTCATGTAGTTTTGAGTTACTGTTTCCAAAGGACTCTGTTTGGTATTTTTTGAAGAGCAGGTTTGCTAGTGACATATTCTCTAAGCTCATCTTTATCTGGACAGGTCTTAGTTTCTCCTTCATTTTTAAAGGATAGTCTTGCAGGGTGTAGAATTCTTGGTTGACAGTCTTTCAGCTCTTTGAATGTGTCATTACACTGCCTGCATGGTTTCTGATGAGAAAGCAGATACTGATCTCATTGAGGGCTCCTTATATGTGACAAGTTGCTACGCTATTGCTGCTTTCGAGCATTTCTCTTTTGTCTTTTGAGTGTGTGATTATGATGTTTAGGTGTTAATCTCTGTGAGTAAATTACATGGAGTTTGTGGAGCTTCTTGGATGTTTAAATCCATGTTTTTCTTCAAATTTGGGGAGTTTTCAGCCACTATTTTTTCAGGTATTTCTGCCCTTACTCTACTGTCCCCTCCTAGAACTCCCGTTATGAATCAGTTATCCACTTGATGGTGCCCTGTAGGTCTCTGAAGCTCTGTTCCTTTTCCTGCGTTTTTTTCTTTCTAATCCTTAGACTGGATCTTCTCAATGGACCTTTCTTCAAGTTTGCTGATCATTCTCTGCTATTGAGTCCTTCTAGTGAATTTCAGTTATTGTACTTTTCAACTCCAGAATTTCTGTGTGGTAGTTTTGTTTTTTGAGATGGAGTCTCGCTCTGCTACCAGGCTGGAGTGCAGTGGCGCAATCTTGGCTCACTACAACCTCTGCTTCCCAGCTTCAAGAGATCATCCTGCCTTACCTCCCAAATAGCTGGGACTACAGGTGCGTGCCACCATGCCCAGCTAATTTTTGTATTTTTAGTAGAGATGGGGTTTCACCCTATTGGCCAGAATGGTCTTGATCTCTTGACCTCGTGATCTGCCTGCCTCAGCCTCCCAAAGTGCTGGGATTACAGGCATGAGCCACCACGCTGACCTCTGTGTGGCGGTTTGTAAAAAATTATTTCGTTTCTTTGTTGATGTTCTCTTATTTGGGGAGACATTCTCACACTTCATTTCTTTAGACTTGGTTTCCTTTTGCTGTTTGACCATACTTAGAATCGCTGATATTTCAAGTCTTTGTCTAGTAAGATCAGCATCTAGGCTTTCTCAAATATCTTGTTTATTTATTTATTTATTTATTTTTGGAGTTGGAGTCTTGCTCTGCTGCTCAGGCTGGAGTGCAATGGCGCAATCTCAGCCTGCTACAACCTCTGCCTCCCAGGTTCAAGTGATTCTCCTGCCTTAGCCTCCTGAGTAGCTGGGATTACCAGTGCCCACCACCACACACAGCTAATTTTTGTATTTTTAGTAGAGACCTGGTTTCACCATGTTGGCCAGGCTGGTCTCGAACTCCTGACTCAGGTGATCCACCCACCTTGGCTTCCAGAGTGCTGGGATTACAGGCATTAGCCACTGCTCCTGGCCTCAAGTATCTGTTGATTGCCTTTTTTCCCTTGTATGTTGGCCATATTTTCATGACTCTCCACGTGCCTTGTAGTTTTTTGTTGAAAATGGATCATTTTAAATGATAGACTGTGGCAACTCTGGAAGTCAGGTTCTCTTCCCACTCCAGAGTTCGTTGTTGCTTCCACTTGTTGTTTGTTTAGTGATTTTTCTGGACTCATTCTGTAAAGTCTGTATTTTTTGTCTTCTGTGGCCACTAAAGTCTAATATAGCTTAGTGGCCAGCTAGTGATTAGACAGAAATCTCCCTGAACTCCTGGAACCATAAATGCCCCATTCTTTGCAGCTCTGTGTGTGTGCTTGGACACACCTTCAACACAGAGCCAGGCTGTTTGTGACTCTCATCTTTCACTTCCTGTGTGGGCAGTGCCTTGAGCTGAGCCACAGGTGAGAACTGATGACGTCCCCAGGTCTTTTCTGGGCCCTGTGCATGTGTGTGGCCTTCTAGATTCCCAGGAATATGTTGGATTTTTTCAAAGCCGCCTGAGGCATCTCATTCTCCAGCTTAAAGCTTTGTTTGATTATCCTGTCATTTGCTCCAACCATTATTCCCTGTCTTACAAAGCTGTGATGTTCGACAGTTACTTCTGATTGTTTTTGACAACCACCACCAGGGAAAAGGCTGTTTGCACTGTGTGAGCTCAGAGAAAGTCTTTTGAGAGTGGTCTACCAGAGGACTCCCAGGGACAGATGAGATAAGCACAATGTCTGAATTGGGGCTTTGTGGAATGCCAGGCCTGTTCTGCATCCCGGGGCTGCCAGGTGCTGGTTTCCACCCTAACTTCAGGCTGAGGGTTTCAGGGCTGCCATAGGATGGGGAGGGATGGCTGGGAATACAGCAGGTTTGAGTGCTACAGAGCTCCCATGCTGATGGGGATTCAGACGCTTTTCTGGAATGAACACTTTCCCTGATTGCTGCAAGCCTTTGGCGAGTTTCCAGAGTTCTGAGAAAGTTGATTCTGACCATTTGCCAGTGTCTTGCTTTCGTGGAGGAGAGAATTCTCAGAGTTGGTGAGAGTCTCTTTGCTGACATCCTTCTCTGGCTTCAAGGAGAGCACTCGCTGGAATCAGGAGGCACCCCCCGACCCCCGCAAGGTCAGCTTATGGCCTTTGTGTTCTTTCTCTTCCCTCCTGGTTGTTGGGGAACTAGAGTGAGTTCCTGGAAGTGCTTGCCCATCACGAAGTCTGGTTTCTCTCTGTACTGTGAAGTCACATCTGTGACTAAACGTGTCTCTTAATTATCCAAAGCCCGGCCAAGTTCTGTCTCCTCTCTTGGTCCTTTTTCTAGCCATCTCTGAAGAGTCAATCCTGGGAAATTTCTCAATGTATGTCTTCATCATGACTTTATGAACATATCATTAGCATAATTCACTCACGGAAGGCAGAAAGCATGGGAACTAACACTGATCACAGTTATGGAAACCTGCCTTCTTACGCCAGGCACTTTGTGTATGGTATCACCTGCCGTCGTAGCAGTCGAACGAGATGTAGGTGTTGTCTGTGTTTGTGGATAAGGAAACTGGCTCGGGAGTGAGAGGCTCGCCTGAGGCCCCTGCTGTTTGCTGGAATTGGTGTGGGGCCCGAGTCTTGCTCAGAGCCTCAACTGTGCACTCTGCTGCTCCGTGTCCCAGGAAGGAAAAGCTGCTGTAGTGGGTTTGTATTGCCAAATACATGGAGGTTTTGTTCTGAGTGAGTGCTCTGCAGTTGATTGTTCTATATGTCCAAGAAAGTCACTTTCTACATTTAGAAAATAAAATTGAGTTGCAATATTTAGAACTAAGACAGCATCCCTTGGGCTTGGGGTCACAGCCCCAAAGGGGTGATTAATTTTGCCGATTGAAAGTCATCGAGTGGCCTGTGGCCAGAGGACTCACTGCTTACAATGCAGGTGAGCTGGAACTGTGAGTTTTAAAATGTCCTGGCCAAGTTTTTATTATAAGATACAAATTCATCCCACATAGTTGTAATGCAAGCCTAGATTATGAAGCCCCCGGCTTGGTGGTGTGTCCTCCAGCGTGGCTGCGGCCGTTGGGAAGCAGCCATGCCCCTGGAGACCTGAGGCTCCCTGTTTCCACCAGGTGCATCTGCCGACGGCCCCCTGAAGCTGCTGCCCGAGGGCCACTTCGACATGGTGGTCATTGACGAGTGCGCGCAGGCCCTGGAGGCCGGCTGCTGGATCCCCCTGCTGCAGGCCGGAAAGTGCATCCTGGCGGGCGACCACAAGCAGCTGCCCCCGACCACCGTCTCTCACAGGTCAGCCCCCTTTGCCGGAGGTGCCTTTCTCTGCCCCGCCTGCCACCCTTGATGTCGACCTTCTGGGCTCACCAGGAGCCCCTGCGGTGCCTCCTCCAAACATTTCTCGCACAGCTCCCACCCCACCTTGCTGCATCTATTCATCTGTGAGATCGTGCGCTCCCTGAGGGTGGGGTCACATCCCCTTTACCTCCATAGCCTCAGACCTGGACACAGGGCCTGGCACGTTTCTGGTGCTGTGTCCCTGCTTGTTGAGTTGAATGTCCCCTCATGAACCAGGCAGGTTTGATGGTAGAGTTGCGTGAGAGCCATGGGTTCTCCGTGGGCTGGGCTAACTGGCCTCTGGGTGGATTAGGTCACAGTGCAGGTGGGTTCTTAAGTCTTCAATCTGTAGACACATCCCTGGATGTGGGCACTGGGCAGAGACGCAGCAAACCACGATTCTGCCCTGCGGAGACACCTGAGCCCTGATGCAGTGGCCTGGCCTGGGCTGTCCTGCTGGAGGAAGTGCCGCCCACCCCCGGTCCCTCCCTCACCTCTTCCCTACTACCCTGCGCTCACTGCTCCAGCCACACAGGCCTCGCTGGCCCCTCTGCCTGGACCGCTCCTGCCTGGGTGTGGTGGGTGTGCCCTCCCTCCCCATGAACCTCTGCGGGGTATTCCTTGATTGTCCTTACACGAGGCCTGTGAACAGGGCCTGGCACGTGGGCTGTCTTTGAACAAGTCGCTGTTCAGAAAGTTATCCCTGAGGAGTGAAACGCTTCGAGATGCCTGCATTCTGGCCCTCACTTCCACCAGGAGATTGGTTTCTTCTGATTTCTGTTGCCATTTGAAACACTTCTCTATTTCAGCGTGAGTGTGTAGAAGCTACAAACTCTCGTTTTCTGAGGACCAGAAAAAGATACACAGAAAGCCTGTTGAGTAGAATCTCATCAAAGGCGAGTGGGCAGCCCAGGAGTCAGGGGTATGTAGGCCAGGGTGCCTCAGAGAGAGAGGTGTCAAAACAGTACTTGAGAGGGCGCTTTGGGAGGAAGATGTGGGAGACGAAGACGGCGGGACAAAGGGGAGTGCTGGGGAAGGCGCTCTGAAAGGATGTCCTGGGGGAGAAACATCAGGATCTGGAGTGGAAATCTTGCGGGATCTCGGGTGTCGATTTTTCTGGCTAGAAACCTCTGTGGCTGCAGCACCTTTGTCCCAGTTCTTGTCTTGCATCCAGGAAAAATGAGGTCCGCAGACAAGTGAAGGGTGAAGAGAGTTATTTAGTGTTAGAACGGCGGCTACTCTCTGTAGGCAAGTCATCTAGACGTCTCTGCAGGTCTCTGAAGCTCTCATGTCTCTGCCTTCTCCATCCTTGGACCGTCTTCTCGCCTTCTCTGGCTAAGCCCTGGGCTTTTATAGATCTCAGAGTGAAGGAAGTGTGTGCCAGTTGGCCCATGGGTGGCCATGGGTGGGTGGCCATGGGCAGGCCTGGAAGAGGCACCAGGAGTCCCCACTCTGGTCTGCAGGACTGGCAGCCCGGCCCCCATCCTTCAGGCCCTCCTGGCCTTCCACCGCCTGCTTCTACCCGAGACTCCATCTGTCTCCTGCTGCCATTTATGGTCTCAGGGCTTGGCAGCAACCCAGCTCTGAGATCGGAATGGGTGCTGGGAGCCAAGAGAGGCCAGGTAGTGGGAGCAGACACCCCTCAGCCTGCAGGGACGGTGGGGAGGTCCTTCCTGGGGAGCCTGAGGGTGCAAGCTGCAGAGTGGGAGGGCAGCCATGGCTGCACCCAGGAGCTCCTGCCCCCACAGCTCGGAGGAGGCAGGGCTCCCTCATGTTCCTGGCTCCTGCCTGCTTCATGGAGCTGGAGGCCCAGGTCTGCAGCCACAGGTCTGGCGGCTGCCGCTACACCCGGGAGGGCAGATCCTGGCTGTTCCTGGCTCACCCCAGAGTACAGGAAGGCTTGGATCTACAGCTGCAGTTTGGGCGGCGTAGCCCCACCCTCCTGGGGCAGGGGCCTGGGTTGCAGCTGCAATTTCTGCTGGGAGAGCTCCTGCCCAAACTCAGAAGGGGCAGGGCTCCCACTGTCTCCATGGAGTGTGCAGCCACAGCCGCGTTTCCCTGCTGCAGCTGGCAGGATGACAGCACCCTCTGCCATCAGAACCTGCCTAGGAGCAGGGAGGACAGGCGTGGGAGTATGCTTCCTCAGTGGGGCTTCCAGGGAGAGGTTCTCGAGATGTCCCTAAAGGAGGGCTTGGTCCTCTGGAAAGCCTTTGGGTGGAGGAAGTTTGGAACTGTGCCCTGGGGCAGGGACCCCATTGTGTCCCTGGAGAGAGTAGGATGGTTTCGGGGGAACGTTGGGTGGCGTTGTGCTGGGTTTTGGGTTTGGTTTGCAGTTGGTGCTGATCATCACTTCCTGTCCTCGCTCTGTTGGCATTAATTATATTTAGTAGAGATCTTTATGAAAAATGGGTTGATCACAGAGGTCTTGTAAGTTTCCAGAGGGAGGGTCTCTGGACTGGAGCTGGGCACTGCCCTAGGGTTTTGGTGGGGTTGGTGAGCCGTAGTGGTGCAGATGGTGGGCTCTGGCACCAGGCGGCCCGGGCAGGTCCCGGCTCTACAGCTCGCTAGTGGGGCAGCTATGGGCTGGCGGCTTCCCTCTCTGTCACGCCCTACTTGCATGTAACATGGGAATCGTAACAGTAGCCACCTCATGAGGTTGTTACCAGGATGAAGGGATTGAGTCCACACCTGGTGCACCCAGCAGTGCCTGGCGCCTGGGCAGTGCCAGCGGGGGCAGCCGTTCTTGGTGGGAGTGGACTGCTCACAGCTGGAGCACGTTGGAGTGTCCATTCTCTATTGTGGCTGTGACAAATGAGCACAGGCTTAGTGGCTGAAAACAGCAGACTGAGCAAACAACAGTTCTGGAGGTCAGTGTCCAAAATCAGTCTCACACGGTCGCAGTCGAGGTGTCGGTAGGGTCGGTTCTTCTGGAACCAGGGTCCAGGGGAAAATCCATGTCCTGGTGTTTTCCAGTCCTGGAGGCTGTTTCTTCACTTGTCCTTTCCTCCGTCCACAAAGCCAGCCACGTAGTGTCTTCACGTCTCTCCCAGGAGTGCCTTCTCTGACTCTGACCCTCCTGTGCCCCTCTTATAAGAGCCTTGGGTTCTCACCCAGGTCATCTAGGTCTCCTCCCCATCCCAGCGTCCTTAGCTTCTTCTCAGCTGCAGCGTCCCTGTTGTCAGGAAACATTCACAGGTCTTGGCGACTGGATGTTAAGTACCGTTGGGGCCGTAATTCAGCCGACCCCACCCACTGGTGACTTCTGGGTCAGAACCCAGGGGAGAGTCGGGTCCTGAGATTTGGGGCCTGGACTCTGGGACTCAGGCTTGCCTTCCCTGTTTCTCCCTCTTGGGCGCAGGGCTGCGCTAGAGGGACTGTCGCTCAGCCTGATGGAGCGCCTGGCCGATGAGTACGGCGTGAGGGTAGTGCGGACACTGACTGTGCAGTACCGTATGCACCAGGCCATCATGCGCTGGGCCTCGGAGGCCATGTACCTCGGGCAGCTCACAGCCCACCCTTCCGTGGCGGGGCACCTCTTGAGGTGAGTAGCTCGGCCCCAACCCCTGCCCCATCCTTCTCCCCTGGCTAATCCTGTGCGTCACCTGTTTCTACGCAGCAAGCTAAAGTGAAGCTTTCCGCATGAAAGTTGACTCTGAGGCTAGCTTTTTGGAAGAGAGCATGGCCTTGCCCTGGAGAGCTGGGTCGGGCCCACTCCCTCCCACCTGATGCCCTGATGTGCTCATCGTCCTCCCCTGCCTTAGCCTTTTCCTCATGGGAGGGTCGGTTCTGCCAGGTGGAGCCTCAGTGCTGTGCTGTGGTTCCCCTGATGTGCTCCCTCTGCCTGTGTGCCAGGGACCTCCCAGGTGTGGCTGCCACGGAGGAGACGGGTGTGCCCCTGCTCCTGGTGGACACCGCAGGCTGCGGGCTGTTCGAGCTGGAAGAGGAGGACGAACAGTCCAAAGGGAACCCTGGTGAGCTTGCTCGGAGATGGCCAGCTTTTTTGTTTAAACATACCTCAAGCTCTTTAAAAATAAAAGGCGCTTAAATTGCCCAATTCTGGAGGAGCTGAGAGAGTTACTGATGACATGAAAGGTTTGGAGCTCTACGCTCCAAGAGACTGAGCAGCAGCATGTTCTCAGGGTGAGCAGGCCGCTACTGGGCGAGGTGCGCCTGAGAGCATTTCATGGCCCTCCCTGAATGGTGTCCCAGCTCCACCTGGCTGGCCTGGCGATGGGAAAATGCCTTGCTCAGCCGACACCACTATCTCCCCAGTTCCAAGTTGAACAGGATTCGCAGCCATAGACTCAAAAGGCCTTCATTGTTGATGTGAAGTTCGTTAGCTGGGCATGGCTGGTCCTGGGGCCTGGCACACAGATGATTAGCTTCCAGGAAGTTAGCCACTTGGGGCACAGTGTAGGACCAGCTGGCCACGATAGAAAGGTGCCCAAAACACACGTTAGCAGTGGATGCCAGCCCAGGGTGCCCTGCACTGCCCACCAGCCCTTTGTTTCCCTCCAGGCGAAGTCCGCCTCGTCAGTTTGCACATCCAGGCTCTGGTGGACGCCGGTGTTCCAGCCCGTGACATTGCCGTGGTCTCACCGTACAACCTCCAGGTGCGAGGGGCCCCTTTTCTCCCTCTACAGAGCAGCAGGGGCTCACACACCGAGAGGCTAAAAGAAAAAGAGGATTTGTTAGCTATGGTGACCGAAAAGTTCAGGGCTAGGGCTGACCTCATTGTGACTGGATCCAGGGCCCAAATGACGTGGGCAGAGGCTCCTCTGTGTTCATCTGCCTGCCTTGCCCCACCTGCCCTGCCCAGTGCCCCGTCTTCTGCACTGGCTTCGTGTTCTGGCCAGATTTCCCGGGTGGACCCGGCAGCCTCGGGCGGACCCAGCTCTTCCACAGGCAGCCCTGGCGGAACAGCCTGGCCTTTTCTGGCATTTCCCGCAGGAGCCTCAGCCTTGAACCTTGTTGGTCTGGCTCAGGTCGTGTTCCCATCTATTTCTTGTTTTGTAGAAAAACGTACCTGCTGAAGTATGGGGAGGGTCTCTGGAAGTGGCCGCCACCCCTTCCTGGTGTGTGGGCGTCACACATAGGGCTGTCATGAGCCCACAGAAATGCTGAAATGCCAGAGACGGGGTGTCGTGTTGGCATGCATGCCTGTGAGGAGGCTGGGCGGGAAGGCTTTCCCCACAGGGCCCCTGCAGGCTCCCTTCCTGGGTCCTGGCTGTTGAGCAGCACAAGGCCCTGTGCTGAGCTAGGGCAGGGTCTTGGCACACTGGCATTGGGGGTGAGGAGGCCATAATCTGGCTGGTGTTTCAGGTGGACCTGCTCAGACAGAGCCTTGCACACAGGCACCCTGAGCTTGAAATCAAGTCTGTCGATGGCTTCCAAGGCCGAGAGAAGGAGGCTGTGATACTCTCCTTCGTCAGGTCCAACAGGAAAGGTATGGACCCTTGTCAGAGTCCTTTGGGGCCAGCACAGAAGTGAATTTATTGATTCAGGGGCATATTGGGTATCTGCTGGTGCCACACCGGTTGCTGGTGGTGTGGGCATGGAGCAGCTTCTGTCCTCAGTAATCTCACATCAGGCAAAGCAGAGGGAACAGACTGCAGAGACTCAGAGGCACGGGCATGCGGTCAGGGAGCAAGTGGCAGGGGTGGCAGCTGGGGGTGCAAGGTGGGCTGGGAATGGCCAGGATGCCCTGCTGAGGAGGCGGAGCCCCGTCCCGCCTGAGCTGTCTTTTAGCCTCAGCGCGCGGCGCTGCAGGGTGTGGCGGTCGTGCTGTGGTTTCTGTGCCGCTGTGGTTTGTGGGCTTTCCATTTGGGATGAGAGTTGTTCCCAGAAACAGGTTTAGTTAACGGGTTTTGTGAGACGTTCTCAGAAGGCAGAATGCAGATGAGTCCTGGCTGTAAGCTGTGGGGAAAAGACAGGAAGGTGCTGGAAGGTTTCTTGTGCTTTCTCCCAGGTACCAGCTGTAGCCACACCCCAGGCGGCCTCTGAGGCTGGGCTTAGGCAGAAGGAAAGGAGCAACAGAACCCAGTTGGGTTCCCCAGAGCCCCACTTGGTCAGCTGCTGCAGTCAGATGCCAGGGCAGATGTGGGATCATGGGGCCATGTGTGGCTGGGCAGCTGCATGGAGGGTGGGCCACGGCACAGGGGGCCACACTTTTGGTGGTGGTTACTGAAAAGGGCATAGGAGCCTGACTCTGTTTCTTATTCTGAGACCTGCCCCTCACTCCCCTCTGGCCCTTTGTAGGTGAGGTCGGTTTTCTTGCTGAGGACCGGAGGATCAACGTGGCTGTCACCCGTGCCCGGCGCCACGTGGCGGTCATCTGTGACTCCCGTACCGTCAACAACCATGCATTTTTGAAGACCCTGGTGGAGTATTTCACCCAGCATGGGGAAGTACGCACGGCCTTTGAGTATCTTGACGATATCGTTCCGGAAAACTATTCCCATGAGAGCTCCCAGGGTCCCAGCCACGCTGCCACCAAGACCCAGGGTTCTGCTGCGTCCACCAGGAACGGAAGCCAGCGGCAGGAGGGAGGCCAGGAAGCTGCAGCAGCTGCCAGACGCGGCCGAAAGAAACCGGCCGGGAAGCCTCTGGGCTCGGAAGCCCCATCTCAGCCCAGTCTCACTGGAGGCAGTCCGGAGGGAGTGGAGAGCCAATACGGCATGGACCACTTCCAGGCCTTGATAGCGGAGTTCATGGCCAGTGAGAAGATGCAGTTGGAGTTTCCTCCTTCCCTCAATTCCCACGACAGGCTGCGGGTCCACCAAATAGCCGAGGAGCACGGGCTGAGGCACGACAGCTCTGGGGAAGGGAAGAGGAGGTTCATCACCGTGAGCAAGAGGGCCCTGCCAGCCCAACAACCCCCAGCAGTTCCGGGACCCCCAGCAGCCCTGGGATTCCTGGCAGGGACTGGCAGCCCAGCCCCTCTCCAGCCGGTGCCCCCTAGCCCTGTGCAGACGAAGCAGCCTCCCAGGGAGCAGCATGGCCCAGAGCAGCCAGACCTGAGGACGCTGCACCTGGAGAGACTGCAGAGGGTCAGGGGCTCGCAGAGGCAGCCCTCCAGCAAGGAGCAGCAGACCTCGGGGCAGCAGAAACTTCCAGAAAAGAAAAAGAAAAAAGCCAAAGGTAAGTCAACTAATGAGAACATGGGGCAGCGTCCCTTCACTGGGGTGCTGGCCCCACTTGGAACTCACCTGCCACCATCAACGGAAGGGCTTCCTCCCGGCGGGGCCACACCTGTGTCATTTTAGCTTTATTTTCAGTCGTGCGACTACCAGCTCGGTCTGGGCTCCCTTGGGTCTGGGATCAGGTCACAGGCACCTTCTCGTCCCAGAGCCTATGCAGGGCTCAGCAAGTAGGCAGCACAAGGGGCCTGGGAGAGCAAAGGTGGACGGTCCCTGGAGCCCCTCGGAACGGGGCGATCACGGGTTCCCGAACCACAGGTGGCCCTGGAGGGTGGGGTCTTGCACAGCAACAGGGTACACTCTGTCTGGAAGTTGTCCTGGGCAAAATGCTCAGAACCACAGGGGCCGGCTCAGACAAAACCACTCTCGCCCCTGGGCCGTGCAGAGTCCAGGGTGGGCTCTGCTCTGTTTGCTGCATCCTGCGTGGTGCCCACCCTGCTGGAGCTGGCCAGCCGTGCACTAGGAGTTGGCCAGGCGTATGCTGGCAGAGCTTGTAGACCTGGTCAGTCGGGGGAGCTCCTGCTACTGCCGTTTTTTTCCTCAGCAAGACCAGGCAGGAATTCCTGCTCCCACTGATCCATTTAGTTCCTGCAGATGAAGCTGCACAAGAACAGCGCCTGGCTTTGAAAGGGGCCTCCCAGAGCCTGGGGCTCAGAGGGATTCACTCCGCAGACCTTTCCTGAGCCCTGCTTTGTGCTAGAGGATAGCCCCCAGGCACTGACACAGTAGCAGAGGGAAGAGACAGGAACTGCCTTTTAATTTTTCTTTTTTAGAATTAATAGAGACAGGGTCTCACTATGTTGCCCAGGCCAGTTTTGAACTCTCAGCCTCAAGCAGTCCTCCCACCTCAGCCTCCCAAAAAGTTCGAATTACAGGTGTGAGCCACCACACTCAGCCATGAATTGCTTTTAAAACCTTAAATGAAGGCCCGCTTCAGTGGCTCATGCCTGTAATTCCAGCCCTTTGGGAGGCCGAGGCAGGCGGATCACGAGGTCAGGAGTTCGAGACCATCCTGGCCAACATGGTGCAACCCCATCTCTACTAAAAATACAAAATTAGCCAGGCGTGGTGGTGTGCGCCTGTAGTACCAGTTGCTCGGGAGGCTGAGACAGGAGAATTGCTTGAACCTGGGAGTAAGAGGTTGTAGTGAGCTGAAATTGTGCCACTGGACTCCAGCCTGGGCGACAGAGCGAGACTGTCTCAAAAAAAAAAAAATAAATAAAAATCACCTTAAATGAGGGGCCAGGTGTGGCACTGCTGTCTTTCCATTTGCCTGAGTGACACGGGTCTTCTCCAGGACATCCAGCCATAGAGCTGCCCACAGAGGAGGACTTCGAAGCCCTGGTTTCAGCTGCCATTAAGGCTGATAACACTTGTGGCTTTGCCAAGTGCACAGCCAGTGTCACGACCCTGGGCCAGTTCTGCCATCTCTGTGGCCGCCGCTACTGCCTCAGCCACCACCTGCCCGAGGTATGTCGGCCTCCCCTCCTGGGGGTCAGACAGTGGGAAGGGGTGGTGGGTTCTGTCTCCAGGGAGCAGACCCTGGGCAGACTTGATTCAGATGGAAAAGTTAGCTCATCGCGAGCTCCAGATACCTTAAGAAACGGAAAGCAGATGCTGACGCATGGTCTGTTCCGAGCACCTCAGGGCATAAGCAGACAAGATGCCTTACCTGCCGAGCTGCGGCCTCGTCAGTGGGGGTTCTGGGGAGATGGAATTGTCCCAGTGTCTCTGGGTTCTGTCCGTGGCCTAATCTGGTCCGTGTGGCATAGGGGAGGTGCAGACAGAGCTCCAGCATGTGGTCTGAGCTGGCTGTGGCCTGGCTGCTGTGTCATTTACTCCTTGAGCCTGGGTTGGTGACAACCCTCTGGGCCTGGTGTGGGGGTGTCTGTGGGAAGCTGGGGTCTGAGCCAGCCTCGTCTCTGCCCTGGAGGATGCTAGGCCTGGTGGGGGATATGAGCAAGAGACCAACATACAGTACCAGGTGCTGAGTGCTCTGAGGAAGGAAACTCAGGGCCAGAGTGGCAGCAGGGACACCCACCCAGATGCAGCAGTCAGGGTGGGCTTCCTGGAGAAAGTAACACGGGGGCTGAGACCTATGGGACAGAAGGTGGGAGCTGGGCTGGGGAGGACAGGGCGATGGCGGGTAGGCGGGCGGACTGTTCACCCTTAGAACATGCCGAAGGCCCCGGGCACAGTCAGGGAGTTGGGAGAAGTGTGAGGCAGGATGGCTAGAGTCGAGGCTGGGCAAGGCCTAGTGAGCTGCCTGGAGGAGTCAGGCTTGTCCTGAAGGCAGTGGGGCAACCTGGAGGGTGTTGACAGGGCTGTGATGTCACCAGTCTTAGCTGTAATGTGGGTTAAACGGAGGCTGGGCGGCAGCAGGAAGTGACTGCAGAGCTGTGTGGTCAGTCAGGGTGGTGCCATTTCCTGAGTACACTCAGGGGGCTTCTGCCACCCATCCCCCTTCCTGCCAAGCAGCTTGCAGGGTGAAGGATCGACATGGCGGGGAGGAGTGGTCCTCTCTGTTGGGGCGCTGGTGGCCCTCCAGCTCTTTGACAGGCAGAGCTGCAGGGTCTGCTTCCCTGCCCCTGTGAGCCCAGCACTGATTCTTGTGTCCTCCCCAGATCCATGGCTGCGGTGAGAGGGCTCGTGCCCACGCCCGGCAGAGGATCAGCCGGGAAGGGGTCCTCTATGCTGGCAGTGGGACCAAGGACAGGTCCCTGGACCCAGCCAAGAGGGCCCAGCTACAGAGGAGGCTGGATAAGAAGCTGGGCGAGCTCAGCAGCCAGAGGACCAGCCGGAGGAAGGAGAGGGGGACGTGACCGGCCGCATCCTCACCTGCCCCGTGGAGCTCTCTCCGTGCCAGCCCAGGGCACCATCAGACCACGCTCCGCCTCCAGCAGGGCCATGGAGGAGCAGAGGGGCTTGTGGGGGAAGGTTGGGTTTTGGACCCCAGGGGTGAGCTTTTCCGATGTCACAATGTGGAGAAAAGCACGTGGGGGCAACAGTGCTTGTGTAGGTGAGGCTCGGGAAGGGCGTATCCCTTCCCCTCACTCCCGGTCAAATCCCACATCTCAGCATCTGGATCCTGGGGATGGTTCCAGTCTCTTGGGGAATATCCAGGGCCTGAGGACTTGCCGGCTCAGGCCATCAGGATATGAGTGCTGGGAGGAAAGAAGAAAGCAGCCTCTGCCAGTGGTGCTCAGGCGGGTTCTGGGGTGGGCGCGGGGAGCGGAGTTTGGCTTGCACGTTCCCATGAGGCCAGCTGCTAGGGCCACTTTCCTTCTGTCTGCTGTTCACCGGTGACTGCAGCGTTCCCTTCCCCCTCCCCCCAGGGCTTCTGTGAGTCTGGGGGCACCTCTTTCTGGCCTCTGCACCTCCTTCTGGCCTGTGTTAGCCCCTCCTCGCTGTGCCTCGCCACGGGGACCAGGCGAGAAGGCCATCCCCATGGCTGTCCTGGGAACGCCCCCGACGGCATCAGCGCCGTCAGCACTCAACCAACCCAGAGCCTCTGGTCTCCCCCAGTGCCCTTTGCCAACTTTCCTGTTTCCGAGAACTTCAGGCAGATGTACCTTAGCCTCAGGGTTTTGTTTCAGGAGGATATAAATTAAAAATTAAATGAAAACATTGTACGTGGTCCCAGTGTGTCTGCAGGCCTAAGGGGCACCCTTGGCCTGTTCTGCTCAGCAGCTGTGCCCTCCCTGTGGACTCTCTCAAGTCCCCTCTCCCTCTGACCTCCCCATGGCAGACTCTCCGGGTGGAGGCTCTGCCCTCTCTCCTCAAATCCCTGTCGTGTCCTTTTATGTCCCGGGTGGCCTTCAGAGTGAGGTTCAGCCCCCACAACCTGCACCAGGGTGGCTGTCCCCCAGAGGCCACTTACGCAGCAAATTCAGCTAGTGTATGCTCGGGCCAGGCCTGTGTGCTTTGACAGCCCTGTTCTTGCTGGTGCTGGGCCAGTCTCCCCACCTACCCGGGCTGATGCCTCACCCTGGGCCACTAGGGCCCCTCCTTCTCCCCCTGTCCTGGACGCCTTCCTTGTCCGCGCCTGTCAAATGGCTTTTGGACGGAATTGCTTGGGAAGGGGACCAGGACTCTGCTGCATTTTGCATCAAGTGCGGCAGAGGTCATCCGGTTAATTCTGTCAGTGCAGAGCACAGCGCCAGAGGGTTGCCTTTCTCACGCTCCTTGAGGACCCGTCGCTGTGGGAGGCGTGTATGTAAATGGATGCTCTGGGTGGGGGTGAGAGCACTGCTGGAAGCTCTCACCGGTTGACACAGTACGCAGGGAGGTATTCTTCCTGCTGCGGCAGGTGTAGGGGTGCCTGCTTCAGCTCCCTGACTTTTTGGTTCTGAGCTTCAACCCCGGGCCACAGGGAGGCTGAGTTCAGGGATGGGCCAGAATCCAGACAGCCAACCACAGTCCTGCCCCAGGGTTGACACGAATGCTGAAAGATGTTGGCTTTTCAAGGGAGACAGCGACAGCCACACTCCCTGCCTCCCAGGTAGCCTGTCTGCAGGAGAGAAGGAGGCCAAAGAGAAACAGACCTAAAAATGGACGTGGGAGAGTGACCTGATGACAGTGTTTGAGCACCTGGATGTAGCCATGCCTGACCTCCACCCCATTCTTCCTGCTGTCCTGAACTAGTAAATCCCCTTTTTTAGCTGAAGAAATCTGCCTTGGGTTTTTGTCACTTGCTACCAAAGAATCTGATGACCCAGTCATGCCCACATCTGTGTATCTCACTGGGCATACCTCTCCCAGCATGGAGGCAGTGTAGAATTCATGTCGCCCTGCTCATTAGAGAAGGCAGGATTGCGCGCGCTTTCCCCTGGTAAATAAATAAAAATAAAAATTAAAAAATTAAAAAAGAAAGAGAAGGCAGGATTGGAATCCAAGCCCTGTACCTTTATCCAGATGCTCTTCTGTGGGCTGTCCCACCAGGAGGAACTTGAAGTAGAGGAAGGCAGCCAGTGCCAGCTGTAGTATGGAAGCTCTGGAATCGGAGGGACCTGAGTCTGAACACCTGCTGGCACCACCATCCACTGAGGTGTGGCCTCAGCAAGTCACCTCCCCTCTCTGAGCCTGTTTGTGCATCTGTGAAGCAGGACGGGAATGTTTGCTGCGGCACCAGCTGTGCTGGGAAGCGGAAGAAGTGAAGTGTGCGGCTTCACGCCCTTGCAGGGCCTGGGTCCGGGTTTGTGGTCTCCCAGCTGTGCCCCACAGCCCCCTGCACGGAGCGCTCTCCCTTCCACCACTGACCACTGCAGCCGTGGGTAGTGCATTGGTAAAATGCCAGGGCCGAAGGTTGCAACACAAAAAGTTTCCATTTCTCATCCCAGAAGACCTTGTTAGGAAAATGTTTGTAGCTGGTTGTCTGAAAAATACCCTACAGTTTGGCCTAGATGGGGTAGTCCAAAAAAAGGAAAAAAAAAAGGGAAAAAATATCTTAAGCCAAATGTCTCCCTGGCCAGTGGGTATGGTCTTGCTGACAGTAGCTGCAGACCATAGCCCATCTGGACCAGAACCTCGAGGAGCTGAGGACTCCCTTCCAGGGAGAACTGCCCACCTCCCCCTGTGGGCCCCCCGAGGCAGCCCCGGAGTGTGCTCCTTTCCGGGGATGCTGGGCAGGGCAGTGGGCACGGGGGGGGGAACACCTGCCAGCCCTAGGGTTTGCTCCCAAGTTTACTTGGGATGTGCTGCATGCCTTGGGGCCTCAGTTTCCTCCTCTGTAAAATGGAAGTAGCAGGACCTGTCTCAGGGTAGCTGTGAAGATGAAATGATCAAACACAAGGCCTTGGGCACGGTGCCTGGTGCCTATTAAACGTGCTGCCCTCCTCCTCGTCATCTTGCAGAGCAGCAGTGGGGAGGGACGAGTTGGCACATGCACCCATGGAAGGGGTTCAGCAAATGACCTTTCCTACCAGAGACAAGAGGCGAGAGTACCCAGGCCCTGGGAGCCCACCCATCAGCTTCTGGTGGAAGTTGTGGCTCTGCCTGGCTCCCTTGCACTGGACACAGCTCGCCCCTGCCCCCTGCTGGGCGGGCCGAGGGCAGGCCTGCTCTGTTTACCTTGGTTTGTTTGGAGCTGCCAGGAGGGATCCTGGAGTGGGCTGATGGGCACCGAGCTGCTTTGGGAGGTTTCAGGCCCACGTTGTAACCCTGGCACTTAAAAGGACTTGCAGTCACTGCTGGGAGCATAGCAAAAGCTGCAGCCTTATTTGGTCTGGAAACTTCTTTGCCTGCAGGAAAAGCAGAGTGGGGAAGCACCCTCTCGTGTGAGTGGGCAGATTGGGCCAGTTCTTCATTACCTGGGATGTGAATTACTTTGCTCCCTCACTTTGCTCTGGTTTTGGCTTCTGGCCTTCTGCCCTGGAGCTGTAGCTCACAATCTCTGCAGCTCACCACCTCCCCTGGCTGTCAGCCAGCTGTTTGGTTGTGCAGCTTACTTGAGGTGTAATTGTCTTGCTATAGAATGCACTCGTCTCACGCCTGTAATCCAAGCACTTTGGAGGCCAAGGCGGGCGGATCACCTGAAGTCGGGAGTTCAAGACCAGCCTGACCAACATGGTGAAACCCCGTCTTTATTTATTAAAAAAAAAAAAAGGATGCACTTGTTTTAAGTGTACGATTCAGATTTGATGATGTTAGTAAACATGGGGCTGGGCCACCCACCCCCACCCATCCCCAGTGCTGGGTGCTGGTCTGCAATTAATCTCTGCTCCTGCCCTCAGCCCCAGGCAGTCACCAGTCAGCTTTCTGTCCCCATAAATTTACCTTTTCTGGAAATTTCATATAAATAGAAGCTGTCCCTAACTCCCAGTGGTTTGACATGATGATTTTTTGATGTTACAGAGGTGCAAAGCTACATGCATTCAGTAGAAGCCACCATTCTGTTTTCACATTCAGTACAGTATTCCGTAAATTCCATGAGAAAGTCAGTACTTTATGATCAAATAGGCTCTATGTTAGAGGATTGTACTCAGTAAGTGTTCTGAGCATGTGTAGGGTAGGCTAGGCTAAGCTATGATGTCCAGGAGGTCAGGTGTATTGAAAGCATTTTCAATTTGTGATATTTTCAGTGCCTTTGGATTTGTGGGGAACATACTCCCGTCGTAAGTCATAACATCCAGCCGGGCTGGGTGGCTCATGCCTGTAATCCTAGCACTTTGGGAGGCCAAGGCAGGCGAATCACGAGGTCAGGAGTTCAAGACTATCCTGGCCAATATGGTGAAACTCCGTCTCTACTAAAAATACAAAAATTAGCCAGGCGTGGTGGTGCATGCCTGTAATCCCAGCTACTCAGGAGGCTGAGGCAGGAGAATCACTTGAATCTGGGAGGCAGAGGTTGTGGTGAGCCAAGATCACATCATTGCACTCCAGCCTGGGAAATAGAGCGAGACTCCATCTCAAAAAAAAAAAAAAAAAAAAAAAATCCGTATCCAGCCCCTCGCATCTGGGTTCTTTTACTTCACATGATGTTTTGAGGTTCACTCATGTGGTGGCACATGTCAGTGCTTCATTCCTTCTTCTTATCAGTCAATGACCCATTGTACGGATATCCCCATGTAGTGTGTCCATTCATCTACTGGATATTCAGATGGCTTCCACTTTTTGGCTGTTGTGACCCATGAGGCTGCTATGAAGTGGTTCAGGTCCCTCTGTGAAAACATGCATTTTCATTTTTCTTGGGTAGATTCTTAGAAGTGGAATTGCTGGGTCATATGATAAGTTTATTTAAGAAGCTACTAAGGTTTTTCAGAGAGGTTATGCCATTTTACATTCCTACCAGCTATGTATGAGGGTTCCAGTTCCTCTGTTCTGGCCAACATTTGGTATTGTCCGATTATTACTACTATGATCGCCATGTTAGCGGGTATGTAGTATGATCTCATTGTAGTTTTAATTTGCATTTTCTTGAAGACTAAGGATGCTGAGCAACCTTTTCCTGCACTTACAAGACATTTAGATATCTTCTTTGATTATTGGGCTTGGGTCCAGGGCACCAACGCAAGCGTGGGAACCGCCTAAGGTAAAGACCATTCCCCATTTTTTTTGGGTGGGTGGGGGCAGGTCTTAGTTTGTAGCTCAGGCTAGAGTGCAGTGGCAGAAATACGGCTCACTACAATCTCGACCTCCTAGGCTCAAGGGATCCTCCAACCTCAGCCTCCCTGAGTAACTGGGACTACAGGCGCGTGCCACCACACCTAGCTAATGTTTTTTTGGTAAAGATGGGGTTTCACCATGTTGCCCAGGCTGATCTCAAACTCCTGGGCTCAAGCAATCCGCTCACCTTGGCTTTCAAAGTGCTGGGATTGCAGGCGTGAGCCACCACACCTGGCCCCTTTTATTACTATTATTTTCGTAGAGACAGGGTGTTGCTTTGTTGCCTGGGCTGGTCTTAAACTCCTGGGCTTAAGCCATCCTTCTGCCTCAGCCTCCCAAAGTGCTAGGATTACAGGCATGAGCCACCAAGTCTGGCCCTTTGGTGAAATTTCTGTTCAAGTCTTTTGCTAATTTTTAAGATGAGTTGAAGTGTCCTATTGTTGAGATATAAGATATCTTTAGGCCGAGCGTGGTGGCTCATGCCTGTAATCTCAGCACTTCGGGAGGCTGAGGTGGGCAGACCATGAGGTCAAGAGATCAAGATCATCCTGGGTGAAACCCCATCTCTACTAAAAATAAAAAAATTGGCCGGGCACGGTAGCTCATATCTGTAATCCCAACACTTTGGGAGGCTGAGGTGGGTGGATGCCGAGGTGGGCGGATCACGAGACCAAGAGATTGAGACCACCTTGGCCAACATGGTGAAACCCTGTCTCTACTAAAAAACACATAAATTAGTTGGGCGTGGTGGTGGGCACCTGTAGTCCCACCTACTCGGGAGGCTGAGGCAGGAGAATTGCTTGAACCCAAGAGGTGAAGGTTGCAGTGAGCCAAGATTGCACCACTGCACTCCAGCCTGGCGCCTGGCAATAGAGCGAGACTCTGTCTCAAAAAAATAAATAAATAAAAAATAAAAAATTTTTAAAAATTAGCTGGGCGTGGTGGCACACACCTGTAGTCCCAGCCACTCAGGAGGCTGAGGCAGGAAAATCTCTTGAACCCAGAAGGCAGAGGTTGCAATGAGCCGAGATTGCGCCACCGCACTCCAGCCTGGCAACAGAGCAAGACTCTCTCCCTCCCACCAAAATAAAAGATATCTTTATATAGTCTGGTTAGAAGTCTTTTATCACATGTGGGTCAAGATGGCCAGGGGTAGACCTATGTTAATTCTAGCTAAATAATTATAAGCTTGATTGACTCTCAGTGCACTGAAGTTTATACACCAAACTAAGCTATATTATTGGTGCAGTTAATTAGAAATCGAGCGGCAACAGGAGGCCTAAGGTAAAGACCATCCTAGTGCGCAGTGACACCGGGAACACCGCGGGGTGGCTGCAGAGCACGGAACACCGCTCTGGTCCCGCAAATGCCTTCTCAACATGGAGACTGTGTAGGCGCCTCATAAAGAGGGCTCATGCAAAGATGTCTGAGAAGGGAGGCGACCTCTGCTCACAAGATCCGGGAGGGTCTTTGCAGATGGAAGCTGGCAAGGAGGAGAAAAGCCTTGCAGGGCAGGGATCACAGAACGCCTCAGGGTCTGCCTAGGTTCTCGGAATATGGAGTGATTTCAATTGCTCTATGTCCTCAATGCTAGGGAGTTAAAGCCCCTTGATGCGTTGGGTGTGGTCAGACCGGGTGGCTCCTCATCCGCTGTACTTCTGATGCAGCGGCACCCTGATAACAATTGGTAGTAAGCTCAGAGTACTAGTTTAGCACGTCTCAGAAGGATCTCAAGTGCTCTCTGCGCGGCTATCTCACCTAGTCCTTCACCCTCTCCTTCCACACCCATAAGATCAATGAGATTGTGCACATAATAAAAGTGTTTGGAGCCCAGAGCTCGGGGCCAGCGCGGTTCCCACGCTTGCGTTGGTGCCCTGGACCCAAGCTGTAAATTCTACTCTCGTGTCTCTGTCTCTATTTCCTTTTCTCAATCCCTCGTCACCACGGGGACTAAGGGCACCCACGTATGGGGTGGGGCTGGTACCCAACAATCAGATGTGTGATATGCAAATATTATCTCCCAATCTTTGGGTTATGTTTTTATTTTCTTAATACTATCTTTGGAAGTGCAAAAGATCTGAATTTTATAAAGTCCAGTTTATCTACTTTTTTTCTTTTATGGGTGTGCCTTTGGTGTCATGTCTAACATCTCTCTGTACCTAAATTAAGATCACCGAGGGTTTGTCCTATGTTTTAGACATTTTACAGGTTTTGATCTGACGTTCAAATCTGTGATCCACCTTGAGTTAATTTTTGTGTATGGTGTAAGGCAAGGGCCTGAGGTTGGTTGGTTTGGTTGGTTGGTTGCTTTGGTTAGTTGGTTGGTTTGGTTGGTGGGTTGGTTGGTTTGATTGGTTGGTTTGGGTTGGTTTGGTTGGTTGGTTTGGCTGGATGGTTGGTTGGTTGGTTTGGTTGGTTGGGTTTGGTTGGTTGGTTGGTTTGGTTGGTTGGTTGATTTGGTTTGTTGGTTTGGTTTGGTTGGTTGGTTTCTTTGGTTGGTTTGGTTGGTTGGGTTTGGTTGGTTGGTTTGGTTGGTTGGTTAGTTGGTTTGGTTGGTTTGGTTTGGTTGGTTGGTTGGTTGGTTTGGTTGGTTGGTTTGGTTTGGTTGGTTGGTTGGTTTGGTTGGTTGGTTGGTTTGGTTTGGTTGATTTGGTTGGTTTGGTTGGTTGGTTTGGTTGGTTGATTTGGTTGGTTTGGTTGGTTTGGTTGGTTGGTTGGTTGGTTTGGTTTGGTTGGTTGGTTTCTTTGGTTGGTTTGGTTGGTTGGGTTTGGTTGGTTGGTTTGGTTGGTTGGTTTGGTTGGTTGGTTGGTTGGTTTGGTTGGTTGGTTGATTTGGTTGGTTTGGTTTGGTTGGTTTGGGTTGGTTGGTTTGGTTGGTTGGTTAATTTGGTTGGTTTGGTTGGTTGGTTTGGTTGGTTGGTTGGTTGGTTGATTTGGTTGGTTTGGTTGGTTGGTTTGGTTGGTTGGTTGGTTGGTTTGGTTGGTTGGTTTGGTTGGTTGATTTGGTTGGTTTGGTTGGTTGGTTGGTTGGGTGGTTGGGTTGGTTTGGTTTGGTTAGTTGGTTTGTAGGTTTGGTTGGTTGGTTTGGTTGGTTGGTTGGTTGGTTGGTTGGTTTGGTTAGTTGGTTGGTTTGGTTGGTTGGTTTGGTTGGTTGCATGGGGATCTCCTTTTGTCCCAGCAATTATTGACTCTCATTTCTTCATGCAATTGCCTTGGCATCTTGTTAAATATCATTTGAGTATAAATGGAGGGGTGTGTGTCTGGCTTCTGAATTTTGTGCCATCGAGCTGTCCATCCTTATGCCAATACCACAGGCTCCTCCCATCCCCATCATGAGGATGACCTTCTGATCATGGCAACATTGCAAGATTACGCTTAGAGGCATGGCCCTCAACCTGTCTCTGACTCTGCCTAAGTGGAAAGAGTTTTGAAAACATACAGCCACACTTGAGATAAACACCTCAGTATTCCAGACCACAGAGAGAGACAGGGCTGGCTGGGCACAGTGGCTTACACTTGTAATCCCAGCACTTTGAGAGGCCCAGACTGGCGTATCATCTGAGGTTAGGAGTTCAAGACCAGCCTGGCCAAGATGGTGAAACCCTTTGTCTACTAAAAATACAAAATTAGCTGGGTGTGGTGGCACATGCCTATAATCCCAGCTACTCGGGAGACTGAGTCAGGAGAATTGCTTGAACCCAGGAGGTGGAGGTTACAGTGAGCCAAGATCATGCCACTGCACTCCAACCTGGGCCACAGAGCAAGACTCTGTCTTAAAAACCAAAACAAAAACCAAAAAAAGAAAGAAAGAAAGAAACGGCCGGCCGAGGAGGGGACACTGTGGAACTACTAGGGTCCTTGTCTAGTCAAGATCTGGGCAGCCTGGAGCTTTATTCCTGTGGGCAAAAGGGATAAAAATAGCCAGTTCTGAGGTGGAATCTGAGCCAGGCTCGCACTATGAAACTAGGTGGTGAGGCAGGGCTTTCTGATTCATCAGAGGAAAAAAAAGGCTGTTCCAGTTACTATGGCTACAAAACACATCTACCCCAAATGCCATGCTACAAAACAGCCATTCATCACATTCATGGGTTCTGTGGCTCAGGAATTTGGACAGAGCACAGTGGACACGGAGATTTGAGAGGCCGGGGCTTGCTTCAAGGTGGAGACCAACCCTGAAATGAAATTTGTCCCCGGGGCTGTGGTGAGATCAGGCTGACCTTGTCCTCTGCTGAGACCCCGTCTTTGCTTAGCTCCTCAGCACCCAGCCTGGGAGTGGCCCAGTAAGTAGCATGCCCCTGGCTCAGGCTCTGCTTCTAGGCACCGTACTTGAACTTCAGTCCCCAGCCTTGCAGCCCTGGGTGCCAGTCATATATCAGCCCTGGGTGCCAGCTGAGTATCTTCAGTTTTGATTCCTCCCCACACTCCCAAGACCACTCACATTCCCACTGGGATGTTTAGTAGGCGGACCAGTGCAGCACCTCCAGAATCAAATGCCTGGTCTGCCCCTGGGTAGTGGACTGAGTGGTTCCCTCCCCAGAGGTAAGTCCATATCCTAATCCCTGAACCTGCCAGTGTGACCTTATCTGGGAAAAGAGTCTTCACAGATGTAATTAAGGAAAGTTCTTGAGAGGAGATCATCTTGGATTTCCTGGATAGGCCCTAAATCCAGTGACAAGCATCCTTCTAAGACACATACAAGAAGAGCAGGAGGCTGCCTGCAAACACAGGCAGAGGCTGGAGTCGTGCAGCCACAAGCCAAAGAAGGCAGAACCCCCAGAAGCTGGAAGTGGTAGGAAGGAGCCAGCCCTACAGCCTTTATCTTGAAGAGAGAGAATACGTTTCTGGTTTCTGAGCTTTTTGTTTTTGTTGCTGCTGCTGGTTTTTGAGACAGAGTCTCACTCTGCTGTCCAGGCTGGAATGCAGTGGCGCAATCTCAGCTCACTGCAACCTCTGTCTCCTGGATTCCAGCGATTCTCCTGCCTCAGCCTCCTGAGTAGCTGGAATGACAGGTGCCCACCACCAAGCCCGACTAATGTTATAAATATTTTTAGTAGAGATGGGGTTTTACCCTGGTGGTCAGGCTGGTCTGGAACTCCTGACCTCAAGTGATCCGCCCGCCTCAGCCTCCCAAAGTGCTAGGATTACAGGTGTGAACCACCGCACCTGGCCATTGTTTTTGAGTCAGAGTCTCAGTGTGTGGTCTAGGCTGGAGGGCAGTGGTGTGATTATAGCTCACTGCGGCTTCAACCTCCTGGGTTCAAGTGATCCTCCTGCCTCAGCCTTCCAAAGCGCTGGGATTAGAGGCCTGCAACACCACATCTGGCCTTCTTGTCTCTTTTCTCCTGTTTTCTATTGAAGAGGGAGACCCAGGCATCTCAGATCAACTTCCCCCTTTTTTTAAGATTGTAAACTTCCCCTTTTCATTCCTAAGACTGTAAACCAAGATCCTTTTCATATGTAATTCCTAAGACTGTAAACCAAAACCCTTTTCATATGTTAAGTTATAAACCTAAGATTCTTCCATGTGTAACATCTAATGTATAAGCCTATATAAAGATGGAACCTTCCTTTGTTAGGGGAGCTTGGCTGTTAGGCAACTATGCCACCTTGCTCCCGGCCGAATAAACTCCTTCCTCCTGTATTCGGTGTCCGAGAGATCCGCTTCCCATGGCTGCTCCTGCTACACGATCTCTCCATTTCTTTCTTTTTTAAACAATGAGAGATGTTCCTCAGCCTTATTTTCCAAACATTTTGTTTAGGTTTTAAAAATTCAAGGCCGGGCATGGTGGCTCACGCCTATAATCCCAGCACTTTGGGAGGCCAAGGCAGGGTGGATTACTGGAGGTCAGGAGTTCAAGACCAGCCTGGCCAACATGGTGAAACCCCGTCTCTACTGAAAATACAAAAAATTAGCTGGGCGTGGCGGCATGCACCTGTAATCCCAGCTAATCGGGAAGCCGAGGCAGGAGAATCGCTTGAATCCAGGAGGTGGAGGTTGCAGTGAGCCAAGATTGCACCATTGAACTCCAGCCTGGGGGATAAGAGTGAAACTCCGTCTCACAAAAAAAAAAATAAATAAAATACAAAGATAAAACTTCATACGTTTTCCTTTCAGCATCCAAGAGCTCTTTCCTCTGTCCCTTTTTGCAGCGCTCCCCCCGCGTGGCTGCGTCTTCTCTTTTCTCTCTGCACGTGTGATTTTGTATTGTTTGATGCTTTCTTCTTCGGCAGCATTTTGATTCCAGATGGCTTCCATCTGCCTTTTGCATAGTGACGTTCTGCAGATTCTGGTAGTTGTCCCCTCCTATGAGCCAGGGACTGAATCTCCAAGACCGTGTGGAGAGCTCGCTGACCGTGGGCTTCGCTGAGGTATGAGCCGCCTGGCTGCTGAGCCAGGAAGCCAAGGTCTTTCCCCCGGATGTGCCAGGTTGCAGTCACGGTCTGTTCATACAGACGTCGGTATGGGGTCCCCCCCATGCCTCAGGACCCTCAGGCAGACTCATTCTGTTTTACCCACTGCAGAGTCTAGTTGTGGATTTGGTCTTTTCTCAGAGCAGAGAAGGAAGCTTCTCTGAGTAGCAGATGGGATTAGAAGATCTGATTGCTGCTGGTTTTATAAGAATTGTAAACTGTATATAACATGGAATTTAGCATTTTAACCATTGTGAAGCCAAGTGTGTGACTCACTGGAGCCTCTTACACTCGCAGCATCACGCAGCCATCGCCACCATCTGTCTCCAGAACTTTGTCGTCTTCCTGCCTGGAAACTCTGTCCCCACCAAATACCAACTCCCAGGCCGGCCCCCAGCCCCTGGGAATCTCTGTTCATTTTCTGTCTCCATAACTGATTGCTTCTTTTTTTTTTTTTGAGACAGAGTTTTTGCTCTTTGCCCAGGCCGGAGTGCAATGGCACAGTCTCAGCTCACTGCAACCTCTGCCTACCGGGTTCAAGTGATTCTTCTGCCTCAGCCTCCCTAGTAGCTGGGATTACAGGCACGCACCACCATGCCCGGCTAATTTTTTGTATTTTTGCTAGAGATGGGGTTTCACCATGTTGGTCAGGCTGGTCTCAAACTCCTGACCTTGTGATCCGCCTGCCTCAGCCTCCCAAAGTGCTGGGATTATAGGTGTGAGCCACCATGCCCAACCTGATTGCTTATTGTAAAGGCTTTCATCCACCCTCCTTATTTCAGCTCCTTTCCACCCGACTTCCTGGGTTCCCAAGGCCCCAGTTCCTGAGCCTTTAGGTGATTCTGTGTCATCAGTTTATTTAGTGGCCTTATGTAGATGTGTGTATTCAATCCACCAACTTTACACGGAAGTTTCTCTGTAACGGGGGTCCCAGGGGTACCGGTCTGTGACCTGTTAGGAACTGGGCTGCACAGCAGGAGGCCAGCGGTGGGTGAGCAGGAGAAGCATCATCTGTATTATAGCCACTCCTCATCGCTTGCGTTCACCTGAGCTCCGCCTCCTGTCAGATCAGTGGCGGCACCAGATTCTCATGGGAGCGTGGACCCGATTGTGATGGTCTGTCACTGTCTCCCACCACCCTCAGATGAGACCGTCTAGTTGCAGGAAAACAAGCTCAGGGATCCCACTGATTCTACATGATGGTGAATCATATAATTATTTTATTATATATTATATTGTAACAGTAATGGAAATTGCACGATAGAGGTAATGTGCTTGAATCATCCTGAAATCATTCCCCTCTGCCGCCCCACTGCCCGGTCCATGGGAAAATTTGTCTTCCATGAAACCAGCCCCTGGTGCGAAAACAGGCCGGGGCCTGCAGCTCTGTCATCTTTAAGTTACCTTGCAGATGCTTTGTTTTTTGAGACAGGGTCTCGCTCTTTGCCCAGGCTGGAGTGCAGTGGCGCAATCACGGCTCATTGTAGCCCCGACCTCTCGGGCTCGAGCGATCCTCCCACCTCAGCTTCCTGAGTAGTTGGAACTGGAGACACATGCCACCATGCCCAGCTAATTTCTTTTTTTAGGAGAGATTGGATCTTGCTATGTTGCCCAGGTTGGTCTGCTGGGCTACATGGTTCTCTCGCCTCAGCTTCCCGAAGTGTTGGGGTTACAGGCGGAAGTCACCATGCCTGGCCCTTCACAGGTATTTTGTAAGCAACCAGTAGAATCATTTTACAATCACACTGTATTATGTAATCATTTAATGTTAGTGCTTAATGACAAAAGTTTGGATATGAAACTACATAACCAGCAAGCTCAAACTTATGCCAAACACATACGCGTAGAAAAGATGGAGCTGGGTGTGATGGTGCGCGCCTGTGGTCCCAGCTACTCAGGAAGCCAAGGCGGGAGGATTGCTTGAGCCCAGGAGTCTCAGACCAGCCTGCGTGACATAGTGAGACCTTGGCTCTGAAATTTTAAAAAAAGAAAAGACACGAAGCTGTATGGCCATTGTAAACACCTCTGATCTTTGCGATTTGGTGTGATTCTTGGTCTCTCGTTTATACTTTAAAAAAAAGTTTTGGTCAGGTGCGGTGGCTCATGCCTGTAATCCCAACACTGGGAGGCTGAGGCAGATGGATCACCTGAGGTCAGGAGTTTGAGCCCAGCCTGGCCAACCTGATGAAACCCTGTCTTCTACAAAAAAAAAAAAAAAAAAAATTAGCCGGGCATTCTGGTGGTTGCCTATAATCCCAGCTACTTGGGAGGCTGAGGCCAGGAGAATCACTTGAACCCAGGAGGCAGAGGTTGCAGTGAGCTGAAATCGCACCATTGCACTCCAGCCTGGGTGACAGAGTGAGACTCCGTCTCAAAAAAAAAAGCCAGATGCAGTGGCTCATGCCTGTAATCCCAGCACTTTGGGAGGCTGAGGTGGGCAGATCACAAGGTCAGGAGTTTGAGAACAGCCTAGCCAACATAATGAAACCCTGTCTCTACTAAAAATACAAAAATCAGCTGGGCGTGGTGGCACGCACCTGTAATCCCAGCTACTTGGGAGGCTGAGGCAGGAGAAATCACTTGAACTCGGGAGGCAGAGGTTGCAGTGAACTGAGATTGTGCCATTGCACTCCAGCCTGTGTGACACAGTGAGACTCCGTGTCAACAAAAAAAGTTTCTCCAGTGATGAATGCTGGTTCTATAATCAGAACAGGACAGTTCCTGCTGGGTTTCCAATTAGGCAGCCGATGTGATGGCAGCTGCTCCTGTTTCTCAGCAAGTGCCAAGGAAAGGCCAGACCCCCAGTGTGTCTGGGGTCCTCCATGTTCTTCCTCTCTCCTAGGCCTGTGTGGTTTCGGTGGCTGTGGGCTGGCGTGAGCCAGAGGTGGGCAGTGAGGAGAGGGAAATCGTCCCAGTTTGTGCCTTAGAAAAATCCCTCTGGTGGCTGCCTTGAGGAGGTGTCTGAGGTGGAAGACCTGCCAGCAGCCATAGTCTGAGAGGTGACAGGGCCAGGTGGAGTGCCAAGGGGCGCATCTGTGGAGGATGCATGGGCTCAGTCCTCAGAAAGTGCAGAGTGGCCCCCTGCAGGGGTGAGGGGCCGGGAAGATCCTCACGCTCTGCCTTGGGGGATGAATGATTTAATGGCTCAGGAAACGCCATCCAAATGTTCTTAATAATTGTATTTCTTTCTTGTTTAATGCACATACGCTACCCAGAAGTCCCGCACTCCTGGAAATGCATGCGTACGCAGAATTCCGGCTTTTCTAGTGATGTCAGGCTGATTGGCATCTGCCAGACGGGTCTACTGAGCTCCCTGAGGCCCCTCGCAGTAAGCAGAAGCAGGGAAGACTGCAGCCCTGGGGCGGGGTCGGGGGAGCGCTTTGTCCTTACTGTAGCAGCGGTGGACGCAGCCCTGGGCCTGGCCCTTTTCAAGTCAGCTCCTCCTGTTACATGGGTCAGCCAGACAGGGGCGGAGCTCCTCCTCTCATGGGCCCGTCTGTCTCATAGCAGGTGTCAGTACCTGTTTGTCTGCTGGGAGAACTGTGTGATTCTCTGACAGAGGTTGTCACATCCTGGTGCATTCTGTGCCTTGGTTGCTGGGGAGACATCTGACATCAGCCCAGTCAGGAGAACCCAGCTATGGTTCCTGGTGTGCCATGTGGCTCCAGGGGATGGGTTCCGGGGTGTCAGCCAGTCATGGCAAGCCTGTTTCCTTGACATGTGCTTCTTCTAGGTGGACCTGGGAACTGAAGAGGCCTGGGAACCTGGTTCTGTTTAATGAACAGAGGAGAGGAGGACAGCTGGGGACCTCTGGAAAGATTTGATTCACTTTTTCTTTCTTTTTCGAGGCAGGGTCTCGCTCTGTTGCCCAGGCTGGACCACAGTGGTGCAATCAGGGCTCACTGCAGCCTCAACCTGCTTGGCTGAAGCGATCCTCCCACCTCACCCTCGCCGGTAGCTGAGACTACAGGCATGTGCCACCAACACCTGGCTAATTTTTCTATTTTTTGTAGAAATGGGGTCTCACCATCTTGCCTGGGCTGGTCTCAGACTCCTGGGCTGAAACCTGGTCTCAAACCTGCCTTGGCCTCTCAAAGTGCTGGAATTACAGGTGTAAGCCATTGTGCCGGCTCACTGCAACCTCTGACTCCCTGGTTCAAGTGATTCTCCTGCCTCAGCCTCCTGAGTAGCTGGGATTACAGGCACCCGCCACCATGCCCAGCTAATTTTTGTATTTTCAGTAGAGATGGAGTCTCACCATGTTCCTCAGGATGGTCTCAATCCCCCCGCCTCAGCCTCCCAAAGTGCTAGGATTACAGGTGTGAGCCACCACACCCGGCCTTTTGTTTTATTTAAGGTTTCACTCTGTCACCCAGGCTGCAGTACAGTGGCACAATCACAGCTCACTGCATGCAGCCTCCGCCTCCCGGGTTGAAGCGATCCTCTCGCCTCAGCCTCCTGAGCAGCTGGGACTGCAGGCATTGCACCACCATGCCCTGTTAATTTTTGTATTTTTTTGTAGAGACGGGGTTTCGCCACATTGCCCAGGCTGGTCTCAAACTCAAGCAACCAACCGCCTCCGCCTCCCAAAGTGCTGGGATTATAGGCATGAGCCACCATGCCCGGCCTGATTTCCTTTATCTCAGTGGATTTGCCAGTTCAGGACATTTCCTATCATGGAGTTGTACAGCACGTGGCCTTCTGTGACCAGCTTCCTTCACTGGGCAGAATGCCTTTCTTCTCCATCGGCTCGTCAGTCCTCTTTAAGACTTGAGTAATGTTCCGCTGTGTGTGTCTAGCACGTTTTGTGGATCCATTCATTGGGATGGGCATTCCGGCTTTTCCACTTTCTGGCTATTGTGAATAATGCTGCTTTGAACATTTGTTTTCAAGTTTTAACATAGGTGTCTTTTTCCTTCTACTGGTTATTTACTTTTTTTTTTTTTTTTTTTTGAGATGGAGTCTCGCTCTGTCACCCGGGCTGGAGTGCCGTGGTGTGATCTCGGCTCACTGCAATCTCCACCTCCCTTGTTCAAGCGATTCTCCTACCTCAGCCTCCTGAGTAGCTGGAATTAAAGGCATGCACCACCACACCCAGCTATTTTTTGTATTTTTAGTAGAGATGGGGTTTCACCACGTTGGCCAGGATGGTCTTGAACTCCTGACCGCGTGATCCACCTGCCTCAGCCTCCCAAAGTGCTGGGATTGTAGGCGTGAGCCACCGTGCCCGCCCTCTCCTGGTGATTTACTTAGGAGTGCAACTGCAGGGTCTCATGGTAGTCTGTCCTCTGGATGTCTTGAAAAGCCAGCAGTGGTTTAAGCCTTTGCAGCCAGCTTCTGAACCAGACTCTTGATAACTGTCACCTTTGGCCCTTACTCTCCGGCTGGGAGGGAGGGGTGGCGGTGTTCTCTGTTTTTCAGGTGAGAAAACAGAGGTGCAGGGCAGCGGGAAGGCTCGCCGGCCCTCACTGCCCGTTGGGCTCTGTCGCCGCCTCCCTCTGCCTGGGGAGGTGACCAGGCTAGGCCCGGCCCTGCAGGAGGTTGGGCAGGTTGAGGTGGCGCCCGCAGAGAACTTGCTGGGTGCTAAGACAAAGGAAACAGTCGTGAGTGGAGAGGCCCAGGAGGGACCTTGGGTGAGGAAAACACGCCAGTCCCACCCAAGACACCCAGGAGGGTTCCTCGCAGGAGAGGCGCCCCCCAGTCCTGGCCGTACCCACCGTTCCCACGCAGAGTGCCTGTGGGGTGCTTTGCAGACGTGTGCTCTCACTGCCTGTGTGCCGCGCTCCTAGGGGGCCGGAGCCCCTTGGGTTCCACAGCTGGGGCTTGGCACAGTCAAAGGCCCACGGTAAGGATCAGAGCTGGGGGTCATTCCAGTTTAAGGCCAGAAGTTAGGACATTAATTCCTGGCCATGCTTCCTCCTTGGCCTCTGGAATTTCATTTACGACAGGAGCCAGGCGTTTTACTGCTCCTTGTTGAAGAAGAATCTGAAGGAGGCATGAGAGGACCGACTCGTAATACACTGTCCCAGCGCCGCTGTCTTACTGTTTCCCAGCCTCCCTCCATCTGCTTGCAAGTTTCACATCGTTACCATCACATCCTTCATGCCCTTGTGTGTTCTGCTGTTTTTCAATGAACGGGTCATAAATGGTTTCCTTGCGTTTTTTTTCCATATTCGTTGCGGCTGTCATTTTAAACCGGCTGGCCGTGTTGGATCCTGGGCCCCCATCACTTAGTAAACCATTTTCTTAGTGTGTGTTTTTTAGATCAGGGGTGGGCAGACAGTGGTCCACAGGCCATGTCTAGCCCACCACCATTATTATATGATGGCCCGTAAGATAAGAATGGGTTTTACTTTTTTTTTTTTGGAGATAGAGTCTTGCTCTGTCACCCAGGCTGGAGTGCAGTGGCGAGATCTCAGCTCACTGCAACCTCCACCTCCTGGGATCAAGCGATTCTCCTGCCTCAGCCTCCTGAATAGTTGGTATTACAGGTTTGCACCAGCATGCTCAGCTAATTTTTGTATTTTTAGTAGATTCAGTGTTTCACCATGTTGGCCAGGCTGGTCTTGAACTCCTGACCTCAGGTGATCTGCCCACCTTGGCCTCCCAAAGTGCTGGGATTACAGGCATGAGCCACTGCAAGCAGCCAGACTGTCTCTTTTTATTTAAGAGTACAACACTAATGCTTACGGAAAGCTCTAGGAGAGCTGTGGGTGGGAGGGTGGGGGGTGAGGTGATTAGTGGCTTCATTGTCAGCTTACAAGGAGATCAGTGATTTCTTTGGGAAAAGCTTTCGTATCATGGAGGTCTTGCCTCTGGGGCAGGCCGTTTTCCCCAGTGTGGCAGAATAATAGCTCCCCGGCGTTGCCTGTCCACGTCCTGATCCCTCGGATCTGTGAATATGTCACCTTACATGGCAAAGGAGACTTTGCAGGTGTGATTGAGTTAAGAATCTTGAGACTCAAACTGTTATGAGGCCAGATATGGTGGCTGATGCCTGTAATCCCAGCACTGAAGCTGAGGCAGGAGGATTGAGACCAACCAGGGCAACATAGTGAGACCCTAGTCTCTACGAAAAATAAAAAATTAGCTGGGTGTGGTGGTGCACACCTGTAGTCCCAGCTACTTGGCAGGATGAGGTGGGAGGATGGCTTGAGCCCAGGAGGTGGAGGCTGCAGTGAGCCATGACTGCACCACTGCACTCCAGCCTGGCTCACAGAGAAAGACCCTGTCTCAAAAAAACGGAAAAGAAAGAAAAGAAATTGTTCTGAATTATTGTGATGGGCCCAGTGTATTCACAAGAGTCCTGAAGAGAGAGAAGCATGAATGTAAGAGACAGAGGCGGTGATGGGGTGATGGAAACAGAGAGAGACTGGAGATGCCATCCTGCTGGCTTTGGAGATGGAGGGACGGGCTGCCAACCAAGGATGACAGGTGGCCTCCAGAAGCTGGAAAAGTGGAAAAGGCAAGGAACAGGCCAGGCGTGCTGCCTCACACTTGTAATCCCGCACTTCGGGAGGCCAAGGCCGGCAAATCACCTGAGGTCAGGAGTTTGAGACCAGCCTGGCCAATATGGTGAAACACCATCTCTACTAAAAATACAAAAACTAGCCAGGCGTGGTGGGCGCCTGTAATCCTAGCTACTCAGGAGGCTGAGGCAGGAGAATCGCTTGAACCCGGGAAGCGGAGGTTGCAGTGAGCCAAGATCGCGACATTGTACTCCAGCCTGAGCATCAGAGTGAGACTCTGTTTCAAAAAAAAAAAAAAAAAAAAAGGCAAGGAACAGATTCTCTCCTCCATACTCAGAAGGAAGGCAGTCCTGCCAACCTGTGCAGCCTGTTAGTCTCGGATCTCCAGAACTGTGAGGTAACACATTTGTGTTGTTTTAAGCTGTGAAATTGGCAGTCATTTGCTCCAGCAGCCATCCTCACTCTCCAGGTAACTTGTGCACCCGGTAAAGAATCCTCTTTCCGCCCAGGGAGCTGGGGTCTCCCCTGACCAGCGTGCACTTCTTTTCTCCAGTATTCAGAATGGCACCTCATCCCTGTCCAGGTCCCACCTGGTGCCCCGGGTGCAGACTTGAGCTTTGAGATAGAGGATCCTAAGCATTCGTCCGCATTTATTTTTTTAAATTGTATTTTAGGTTCTGGGGTACATGTGCAGATCATGCAGGATTGTTGCATAGGTACACACATGGCAGGGTGGTTTGCTGCCTCCATCCTCATCACCTATACCTGGCATTTCTCCCACACTACCCCTCCCCAACTCCCCACCCCCCGCTGTCCCTCCCCTAGCCCCCCCAACAGACCCCAGTGTGTGATGTTCCCCTCCCTGTGTCCATGTCTTCTCATTATTCAACACCCACCTGTGAGTGAGAACATTTGGTGTTTGAGTTTCTGTTCTTCTGTCAGTTTGCTGAGAATGATCATTTCCAGATTCATCCATGTCCCTACAAAGGACATGAACTCATCCTTTTTATGGCTGCGTAGTATTCCATGGTGTATATGTGCCACATTTTCTTTGTCCAGTCTATCATTGATGGGCATTTGGGTTGGTTCTAGGTCTTTGCTATTGTGAACATGACTGTGATGAACATACGTGTGCATGTGTCTTTATAGTAGAACGATTTATAGTCCTTTGGGCATATACCCAGTAATGAATCAAGAGCGAACTCCCATTCACAATTGCTACAAAGAGAATAAAATACCTAGGAATACAACTAACAAGGGCTGTAAAGGACCTGGCCCGTGTTTATGGATGCAGGTTCCGTGCTGGGCTCGGGGTTGGCTGAAGAGCATGGGACGGTGGAGGAGACGCGCTCCCTACCACCAGTACCCCTGCCGTGAGAGCGAGAAGAGCATGTTGGTTCCACTCATGGCTCTGGAGCCCCAACATCTGGCTGCAGAGGCCACTTCTGCTGCCTTGTGGCTTTGTGACAAGTCACTCAACTCTTCCACCTTCCGGTGGCCTCGCCTGTGAAACGAGGACAGTGCTAGGAACAGTAGTATCCGGTGCTGTGGGCGCCTGAATGATGAACTTCCTTACGATGCCAGGAAATGCCCTGGCCCTGAGTGAGGGCGGCACGCAAGTTGTGATTAGTGAAGTGACATCCGAGTTCACGTGGCGTGCCTAGCATTACGCCAAGTCCTGCGCCTGCACTGTGGCCTTTCATCTTCATGGCAGCTCTCTCTATGGAGTTGTGTGAGTGAAAGCTTTCCCTGGGAGAAATTCCTGGGAACAGGGAGTGCCAGCTCACTTCTGCAGCTTTCGATGGCCGGCTTTCCAGGCTGGGTAGGTGGAGGTCCCCGGTCTCAGGCCACTGTGGGGCTAGGGTGGAGGCCCCGGGGCTGCGGGAGCTGGTTCGGGGTGGGGGACATGATGGCTGGAAGCAGTTTGCATGAGGGGACCGGAGACTGAGGCAGGAGCTCTCGTGGGAGGCTTTTGAGCTCCAGGGCCCTCGGTACACGGACCCCTCGTTGCCAGCCACACACGGCTCTTCTGCACAGGGCCTCGCTGGAGGGCAATTCTTTGGGAAGTGGTGGGGGCTGGGGGTGTGGTGGGGGCAGGTTTGGGGGTGCATCCTGAGGTCCTGCTTGCGCTGCCTCTTTCCGATGGCCCGTTTTGTTTATGAGCTGGAGGAGCTGCCTGCCCGGTGGAGGGTCTGCCTAGAGTCACTCTTGGAGCCCCTGGCACACCGCTGGGGGTCACTGTAGCAGAGGTGTGGGGACAGCCCGTGCACCTGCTCCGTGAGCGGGAGGCGCACCCAGCTTATCCATCCCAATGGCGATGTCTCCGGGGCTCTTAGTGGCCTCCTCTTCCCCTCTCTTTGTCTGCTTAAGGAAGAGTTTTAGGGTGGAGGAAGCCTCAGTGAGGTGACAGCCACTTCTGTTTTCTCTCTGTGCTTCCCTCTCCGGGTGCTCCTGGCTCCTCAGGTCGGACTGCAGCGAGCAGGTCTGGAGAAGGCCAGCACTCCCCTTGGCAGAGGGACCAGGAGGAGCTGCTGGGGTTGGGGTGGAGGTGGGCGGTGTTGCAGCAGAGCAGGGGAGGCTGCCAGGACAGGACCATTGTCACCCTGGCCTCCCTTGTTACTCTGGCCTCCATTGTCACCCGGGCCTCCCTCTGTCACCCCGGCCTCCCTGCATCACCCCGGCCTCCCCAGTCACCCCAGCCTCCCCTGTCACCTGGCCTTCCATGTCACTCTGGCCCTCCCCGGTCACCCCGGCCTCCCCTGTCACCTAGCCTTCCATGTCACTGGCCCTCCCCAGTCACCCTGGCCTCCCTTGTTACCCCGGCCTCCCATGTCACCTGGGCCTCCCTCTGTCACCCAGGACTCCTCCAGTCAGCCCAGCCTCCCTGCGTCACCCTGGCCTCCCCGGTCACCCCAGCCTCCCCTGTCACCCGGCCTTCCATGTCACTCTGGCCCTCCCCGGTCACCCTGGCCTCCCTTGGTTCATGTGCCTGTTTGTCTCTGGCACGTGGTAACCTGGATGCTCCAGGTTTGACGCAGACTCCAGGAGTAGCCCAGCTGTGGAAAATGGAATGTAGGTGGTTCGAGAGCCAAATACACCATGGCCAGTATCTGGGATGAAGGCTCATCCTCTGAGAGCCTGCAGTGCCTCACAGGGTTGACGTCTTTCACCTGACCCTCGGTGGGCCCAGGGACAAGGCGGAGGGCGCCTGCTTAGGCTCGACTGGGTTGGCTTCTGAAGGGGCAGCTGTGGCCTCATGCTGACCCCAGGATGTGTCCAGATGGCTCTCACCTACTTCAAGCCCGCTTGCCGAAAGGGCCCAGGGTTCTTCCTTAGGGATAACACTGCCCAGTGACAGTGATGGATGGGCCCAAGACCTGCACATCCCTTCCTCACAGCAGCTGGGGGTGGGAGGGGGATATCATTGTCCCTGTTGCACAGATGAGAAAACAGAGGCTCAAAGAGGGTGCCGATGGGAGGCAGTGATGGAGCTGGAGCCAGTCCTGAGCTGGTCCTTTCCTTCAATCACTGGGGCCCCTCAGAGGGTGGAGCCTCCCCCTGCTCACCTGCATGACCCGAGGGCAAACTCCAGGTGCACTGGGGAGTCAACAAAGACCCACTTACTGCCACGATGCGTTTAATTTTTGAAGTCACAGCTCAACCCAATTCCAAATTGTGTAGAAGTGATGGGTCTAACAGATCAGGATACAGAAAGAGCAGAGTCAAAGGAGGTGAGCAGATAAACCATGCAAGCGCCAGCCAGTGGAAAGCTGCTGAGCTCTGTGACTACCAGACAAGATAGACAGTTAGGGAAATAACGTGAATAGGATTAAGGAGGAAAACATCCTAAGTTATCACAAATGATCCGGTTCCCAGAAGATACAACACTCATGCATTTGTATGCTCCAAATAACATGGCATCAAAATAAATAAAGCAGCAGCCGCTGCATAGCCTGGCTTTTTTTATTCCAAAGTCGGATTTTGTTGACTGACTATCAGCTTTGCTATCAGCCTTGGGCAAAGTAAAAGAGTCAGGACTTCCTCTCAGGGAGTTTTCCCTACAGTGGGGAGAGAAAACCACAGATGCAGGAAACAGCTAGTGGAGACGAAGAGGGCGTGGGTCAGGTATTGTAGACGCTTACGCTGGCAGAGAGGTGCCCATCACCTGCCTTCATTCATACAGTCACATGCGTGCGTGTCCACACTAACACCAGTGCTCCTACCCAGGTTCAGGGGAGACTCACTGTGGGGTTATGTTGTTCAGAGGGGGCCCTCTCGAAATTGAGTGTGGGCTTCAGCCACCTGCTTTACCCCACCTTCAAGGCTGCCACCTCCTTCCTTGCCTGGATGTTCAGGGCCGGCCTGCCAAGTGAGAGCCTTCCCCAAATGTGTCCTGAGCCCCTCTCTGTGCCAGGCGAGGCCTGAGACCTGGGGCACAGCAGTGACCAAGCAGACGTGGTCCCTGCCCTCCCGGTGGATGAGTATGCATGTCGCATATCAGACAGTGATAACTGCACGTGGCAGGTGCGAAGACTGAGGGAGGGGTGTGTGCTGTGTTATTTCATACAGGGTAGTCGTCACAGGCCTCTATGAAGAGGTGGCATTGAGCAGTGACCTGAAGTGAGTACGGAGTAAAGCCCAGGGGCGGTGGCTCACGCCTGTAATCCCAGCACTTTGGGAGGCCGAGGTGGGTGGATCACCTGAGTTCGAGACGACAGGAGTTCGAGACCAGTCTGGCCAACATGGTGAAACTCCATCTCTACTAAAAATACAAAAATGAGTTGGGTGTGGTGGTGCGTGCTTGTAGTCCCAGCTACTCGGGTGGCTGAGGCGGGAGAATTGCTTGAACCCAGGAGGTGGAGGTTGCAGTGAGCCGAGATCACACCACTGCACTCCAGCCTGGGGGACAGAGTGAGACTCTGTTTCAAAAAAAAGAAAGAAAGTGACAGGTAGAGCCCTGCACACAGTGGGGGAGGCCTGCACACAGTGGGGCAGGTGCTCTGGGCAGACGGAGCAGCAGGTATGGAGTCCCTGAGACTCGGCGGCCTGGAGGGAGGGCGCGGAGTGGTCAGGAGATGAGGGCCGGTGGGCAGGCGGAGCTGATCACATAGCTGGACTGCTGTGGCCCCAGGGCCCCTGCAGGAAGCACAGGGCTGCAAAGGCGAGGGTGACGTGAAGTCCCACTGCGTGCGCCAGTGCACCAAGAGCTGTGGCCCCACACCAGGGAGCGCCGTTCTTACTCCATTGAGCACGTGTGAAAGGCCTGCTGTACACGTGCTCTGTGCAGGTGCTGGGGCTCATTGGGGTTAGGGTGTGTCTCCTGGGGGGGCGCTGACCCAGTGAGCTGGCAGTAACCTGGGTGAGGTGTGCCCACCCAGCTGCCCTGTTCCTGATCTGCAGGCCTCTGGTGAACAGGGCTGGCAGAGACCTGTGGTCCCGATGGATCCCGTGGCCCCTGAGTGCCCCTCCTCTACCGACCTCCCCCATGTCCTGGCTGCGTCTTCTAGATCTCAACCTGTCTGCCGGCTGCCATTCAAGGCCGAGAGAAGCAGCTGGTGCAGCCTTGCTGGTGCCCGCGGCCCCCCACAGGCCCCTCCACACGTCCCCTGTCCAGGGCCATCTGTGCTGCTCAGATGGCTGAGCACACGCTGCCAGCTCTGGACTCTTCACCCGCGCTGCTCTTCGGGGGCTACATGTACGGGAAGGGCCTGCAGGCCGTTAGACAGGGACCCTCTCTGTGCCGGGTAATAACTAGCCCTTCCCTGAGCTCCCCAAGCCCCCCACCCATTGCCCTTGTTGCCCTGCCTCTTCCCCAGGGCCCCTGGGACCTCTCTCTCAGTAACTTGGGAACTAAAGGGTGGGCACCTGGCACAGCAGGGCCCCAGCAGCTGCCCGAGGCCATGGGTGTCTGTGCCGGCCGCTCGGTGCCCGTGCCTTGCTGGTGGTTAGAATTTTCATGTGGCCAGGCCTGCAGACCTCATTCTCCTTCTCACTGGGTCTCACTCTCATCCACCTCCGTGCCTGGCCCACACTAACTACTTGCCAGTTAAGTGACCGCTGGGTGCTAGGGTCAGGAAAAGCAGGGAGCCGGGGGCAGGGCTGTGCATGGCTGGCCACGGCCTCAGGGCTGGGCAGGAGGCAGGGGTGGGTGGCTCAGGGCTGGGGTGTCAGAGGCACCGCTCGCAGACCCCCATCTTGCTGGTACCTGCGGGGGGGGTTTCTCTCTCCTCCAGCTTGGGATCCTCCCGCCTTGCCTGGTGGACCCCAGCCCCCAGCGGCTCCCGCAGCCTCTGCCTGCTCTGACTGCCCATGGGGAAGCAGGCAACCGGGTGAGGTGCCCAGTGTTGCTGAACTGGGTCTGCGTCTGCTGGGGAAGGGCCACTCAGCAGAGGACAAACCTGGAGACGCCAAGGGTCAGGCACCCATGAGGAGCGCCGGCCTCTGTCTCGCTTGTCCTGTGTGCTTGAGGCTCACAGTGACGACGCCAGGATGGGGGGCTCAGGCGCAGCCACGCGTGGTCGCAGAGTGTGACGCCTCTAGGTAACTGGCGTGGGCAGATTTGCCTCCTCATCCACCTGAGTCAAGCTGGATCCTTTTAATCACGAGGTGATGACAAACAGCAAAACCCCTCACCCTGCCCTATGCTCTGAGCGGTGCCCCCCTTCTTGCCCTAACTAAGCTGGCCCCTCTGCTGAGGACCCTTCTGGAATGTTGCTTAGTTTTCTGACCACAGTCTTCCTAGCCCTAGTCCAGGTGCAAGGTGGGGTCTCCCTGCTCCTTGTCCAGACCACTCCCTGACGTCACCCACGCCCTTGGGTCCTACCCTTCTTCTCCCTGGGCTGTCACTGGCCACCCCCGGGCACTCCCTTCACTCCCAGGCCTTTGGGGGAGGCTGGGCTTATTTCTCTTCCTGGCCATGGGGGTGGCCAAGTGCCAGGGGGGCGAGGCTCCCCAGTCTGCTGTCCCCAGTTGGAGCCCACTCCTTTTCTTTTTTTTTTTTTTTGAGATAGAGTTTTGCTCTATTGCCCAGGCTAGAGTGCAATGGCACGATCTTGGCTCACTGCAACCTCCGCCTCCCAGATTCAAGCGATTCTCCTGTCTCAGCCTCCCGAGTAGCTGGGATTACAGGTGCATGCCAGCACTCCTGGCTAATTGTTGTATTTTTAGTAGAGATGGGGATTCTTCATGTTGGCCAGGTTGGTTTCAAACTCCTGACCTCAGGTGATCCACCCGCCTTGGCCTCCCAAAGTGCTGGGATTACAGCCATGAGCCAGTGCGCCCTACTAGGTATTTCTCTATAGCAGTGTGAGGATGAGCTAATACAGAGACTGAGCTGCTTCAAGCAACCCCAGACAATGTAGGGAAATTTGGTTATTTTTCCTGTGTAGAACAAATTTGCTCTTCCTCCGAGGAGGCCTCTTGGGTTTCTCCTATCTTTGGGTTCCAGGTGGGGTTCTGTGGGTTGACATTTGGCCCAGGCCAGCCACGGTATAGTCTACCTCCTGACCAAGGTCACTGTTTCAGGAATGGGCATGTGGCTCCAGCTGGTCTAGTTGTCGTCACTCCTGGCCCACCTTCTTCTGGGGTTTTGGAGAAGCGTTGGGCTCTCAGCTGGAGAATAGAGGACCACCAGGTCTTGCTGGTAGCACGCTTGCCCTTGCAGGCTGGAGCTGGCCTGAAAAAGACTTAACAAAGGAAGCCAAAGCTGGGAGGTGGGGAGAGCCAGCCTGCTGATCACACCAGCATCCAGCCATGCCTGAGGCAGGATCACACCAGGATCCAGCCATGCCTGATGCAGCATCACACCGCGAGCCAGCCATGCCTGACACAAGACCGTGCCATGGATGTTTTAATTGTGGGTGCCATAACCTCTGAGCAGGAGAGCGCCTAATGTCAGTTACACAGTTTCCATCTCTCAAAACTGCAGGATTCCTAGCCGATGGGGAACTGCGACCTGAGAGTGGGGTGTTGCGTATGGCAAACTAGTGTGTGGCATTGGTGGGGTCTGCGTGGGGTGTGGAGGTGGCCAGTGAGCTTCTTCTCAATGCCCAGCTGTGCCATCTGCAATGCTGGTGGGGAGGTGGCGGGTTGTGCAAGTTCTACTTTGTGTAAACTCCGATGTTGTGCTTGTACTGTGTGTGATGCTGAGGAAGGCCTGACATGCATTGGCCGAGACTGCTATTACAAAGCCACAGGCCAGGCGGCTTACACAACAGACATTGACTCTCCCACAGTCCTCAAGGCTGGAGGTCTGAGATCGAGGTTTCAGCGCTGCTTGCTCCCGAGGCCTCTCTCATTGGCTGCCTTCTCCCTCTGTCACTCAGGCTGGAGTGCAGTGGCTCGATCTCGGCTTACTGCGACCTCTGCCTCCCGGGTTCAAGCAATTCTCCTGCCTCAGCATCCTGAGTAGCTGGGACTGCAGGCATGTGCCACTAAGTTTTTGTACTTTTAGTAGAGACTGGGTTTTACCGTGTTAGCCAAGATGGTGTCAATGTCCTGACCTCATGATCTGACTGCCTCGGCCTCCCAAAGTGCTGGGATTACAGGCGTGAGCCACCGTGCAAGCCTGAGTAGAAATTTCTTTCTAAGCAAGAGGATTGCTTGAGCCCAGAGCTTTAAGTTCAGCCTGGGCAACATACCAAGACCATGTCTCTACAAAAAAATTTAAAAAGTAGCTAGGTATGGTGGCTTGCACCTGTAGTCCCAGCTACTCAGGAGGCTGAGGCAGGGGGATCACTGGAGCCCAGGAGTTCAAGGCTGCAGTGAACTATGATTGTGCCACTGCACTCCAGCTTAGGCAACATAGTGAGACCCTGTCTCAAAAAAAAAAAAAAAAAAAAAAAAAAAAAAAGAAAGAAAAAAGAAAAGAAAGAAAAAAAAGAAATATATTTCTCTCAGTTCTGGAGGCTGGAAAGTCCAAGATCAAGGTGCCAGCAGACTTGGTACCTCCCAGCCTTGGCACCTCCCAGCCTTGGCTTCATAGAGGTGCCTCTTCCTATGTCCTTACATGGCTGAAGGGCAAAAGGGGCTGCCGAGTTTCCCTGACCCCTTTCATAAGGGCACTAATCACCTCCTAAAGTCCTTACCTCTTAATACTATCACATTGGTGACTAAGTTTCAACATATGAATTTTGAAGGGATGCGTACCCTCAAACTGTAGTAAGAGTCAAGTGACCTAAGCTTGTAGGCAGCGATGGATGTCCCGCCCCAAGCTGAAGTCCCGGCAGGCGGGGGTCCTGCCAGCCAACCTGAGAAAGTCCCTCCAGCGCACGTTTCCTGCCTGAGAAGCTGGATGGCGTCCCAACTGTGAGAGCCATCTGTCCCCTCAGCTGTGACCTGGGGATGGGGGCAGAGCAGCTGAGCCCTGCTGGGGACACAGAAACCAGGACCTAAAGGAACACTCGAATTCACAAACACAAAACGAGCGGACTTTATCAGTGAGCAGCAGCAACAGGCAACGGCCCAGCCCGGAACGCGGGAGGCAGCCGCACGTGGCTGCCACGCTAGGGCGGATTTTGAGCTGTTTCTATGGAATGAAAGCGACCGTCCGCTGCTATTCCAGCTCGTGTTGATAATTACACTGACGCATCGAGATATCCTGATTTTCCTACCTCTTTTTTTTTCTGTTGCATTATGATTTAATCTAATTGCACAAAAATTTGAAATCACAACTCCTCCTATTTTGTAAGAGGAAGGCTATATATGTCTCCATATTCAATTCTGCACTGTTACATTTGAACCATGTTGTGAACTTTACGTCATGATGGGTCAGCTTAGAATTCCCATGCAACACCTCAAATTATAAAGTGGAAGCAATTTTTAGAACTGTGGAAAGTTGTCATGCTAGACACAAGCATTTTTAATGGGCAACTTACTTACCTCTTTTTTTTTTAGACTGAGTCTTTCTCTTGCCCAGGCTGGAGTGCAGTGGTGCAATCTCGGCTCACTGCAGCCTCTGCCTCCCGGGTTCAAGCAATTCTCCTGTCTCACCCTCCCAAGTAGCTGGGACTGCAGGCTCACACCACCATGTCCGGCTAATTTTTGTATTTTTAGTAGAGACTGGGTTTCACCATATTGGCCAGGCTGGTCTTGAACTCCTGACCTCAGGGGATCCACCCACCTCCGCCTCCCAAAGTGCTGGGATTACAGGCTTTGACCCACCGGACCTGGCTTTACCTACCTCTCTTTTTTTTTTTTTTGAGACGAAGTTTCGCTCTTGTTACCCAGGCTGGAGTGCAATGGTGCAATCTCGGCTCACCGCAACCTCCACCTCCTGGGTTCAGGCAATTCTCCTGCCTCAGCCTCCTGAGTAGCTGGGATTACAGGCGTGCACCACCATGCCCAGCTAATTTTTTTGTATTTTTAGTAGAGACGGGGTTTCACCATGTTGACCAGGTTTACCTGCCTCTCTTATCAGTCCCTCCCACGACTGTCCCAGCGGTAAGTACCCCCATAGTCACATTTTGACATTTCTCAGGAGGATTAAGTTCAGTTCAGTTTCCTACAGTGTCCCTCCCCTCCATCCCCCCTGGAATATTGCACAACTGACAGAGCCAGGTTGCAGACTAGGAAGAGCTTGGAGGGGCATCATGGCCCTGCTGCCAACGTAAGGACCGTGACTTTGCAACGCCTTGGCTTTGATTATGGGAGTTGACGGAACACACATATTCCAGGAGACAACCATGCTTTTAAGAGAGGTGGAGGCCAGCCAAATCCCAAACGTGCCTCAGCCTCCCAAAGTGCTGGGATTACAGGCGTGAGCCACCGTGCCTGGCCTGAGTAGAAATTTCTTTCTAGGCAAGAGGATTGCTTGAGCCCAGGGTTTTAAGTTCAGCCTGGGCAACATACCAAGACCCCATCTCTACAAAAACACTTCCTTAGAAGGAGGGTTTTCTGGAAGGGGTTCCAGCCAATGTCCATGACGTCCCACTTGCTAAAACAAGCCCGGGTGTGGTCCGGTGGGGGATTGCGACCTCACTTCTGGCTTCACGTGAGTTTAACGTGCTCCAGACTTGGACAGTCAGTCCGTTCCACCCTGCTGGTTCCGTGATTCATTTTGAGAACAGTACATCTGTCTCTAGTCCAAGAAGACTCGATTGTGATTTATCCAACAAGAGTCAGTCCCGGGAGTTTCCTGGGAAAGACTGTGGAGAAGGAACTCTCCTCCTTCTGGAGCCGTGGAGCTGGTAGAACGAAAGTCTTCACGGTGGGAACACTAATGCGGAGCGCCTGCCTGAGAAAAAGGTCACAGCGGAGAGCAGAGCTGATGGAGAGCGAGAAACAGTTTCCTGATGAACCGTTGGATCATCTGGACCGACCCATGCCTGAAGCCATGATATTTTCCAGCTTTTTCGTCACTAAAGCGCATGCATTCCTTTCCCTTTGATCCAGTTTGACTTCAGTTTCATTCACTTGCTGCCCAAAACATCTCCACTTATGCAGTTACTCAGGTGACGTAATATGTATCTGCGTTCCTTGGTTGAGACAGCTATAATCAGCCCTGTCCGACTTAAGGAAAAAAGAAGAAGAAAGACATTCATTGGAAGCCTGTGAAGGAGCTGCTGAATTGACTGGTGCCTAAAGAACACGCTGGAGAACAGGAGCTACTCACGGGCCAGGCATGGCCAAGGGTGCCATGTTGGTTAGGTCTGATTTCTTTCACTGTCATCATTTCCTCGGTTATAATTTTTGCAAAGGTGGCTTCAATCAGGAGCTGGAGCCAACAGTCGAGGAGCGGCCAGAGAAATTTGATGCCAGGACTGGTTCTGCCACTTGGCAGCTGTCGCTGTCTAAGGGAGACAATCTTCCCGCCTATGTCAGGGAGTGACCTGAAGGTTAAATCAGACCATGATGTTCTGTCTCACGTGCACGGATGAGGGAGAGGAGGCCTCAGGTCATGACGACTGGCCATTGGGCCCCAAAGACTGGACAGAAAGTAAAAGCTCAGACATTCACCTGGTGCCCACAACAGAGACAGGCACATAATAGGGGTCCGAGAAACGTTTATTCCATAGATGAATAAATTACCTTAATAGCCTGTTAATTGCCGGGCGCGGTGGCTCACGCCTGTAATCCCAGCACTTTGGGAGGCCGAGGCGGGTGGATCACGAGGTCAAGAGATCGAGACCATCCTGGTCAACATGGTGAAACCCCGTCTCTACTAAAAATACAAAAAAATTAGCTGGGCATGGTGGTGCATGCCTGTAATCCCAGCTACTCAGGAGGCTGAGGCAGGAGAATTGCCTGAACCCAGGAGGCGGAGGTTGCGGTGAGCCGAGATTGCGCCATTGCACTCCAGCCTGGGTAACGAGAGCGAAACTCCGTCTCCAGAAAAAAAAAAAAAAAATAGCCTGTTAATTTCAGAGCATCAGTTCCTCGACAGTATCACAGATGGCGAACTCGAAGAGTTAGGGAAAAAGAAAACAGCGTGAATTTACATCGTGGGACAATGCTGTGGCGTACTGATTGTGCTTTGCTTTTCCTGCAGTCCTTTTCGGCCCCTTTCTTTCCTCTTATGCAAACAAGGCAGGAGCTGCTCTGGTGGAGACAGTGGGAACTTGCCCACATGCCTATCCTGGTCCACCAGGGTGCATGGCTGGACTACATTTCCCAGACCCCTTTGTGGTGTGGGTCACATGACTGAACTCTGGCCAATGGAATGCTTCATGGTAGAGGCCTGCCATGTTTAATGTCTCCTCTCTCCTCCCATCCTCTGGCTGAATGAGAGGCCATGAGGACCTGGCAGAGGGCAGGGCCATAAGGTAGAAGTGAGGTAGGAGGTGGATTTGGACTCCAGAGAGGCAGGATTTGGACTCCTGGCCAGATTGAAGACTAGCTGAAACAGGGAAGAGGGGAAAGCACCTGAGCTTAAGACACACCCACCAGTGCCCTGTCAGTTTACCATTGCCATGGCAACACCTGGAAGTTACCACCCCTTTTCCATGACCACCATCTGATGACCTAGAAGTTTCTGCATAATCTACCCCTTAACTTGCATGTAATTAAAAGTGGGTATAGGCCAGGTATGGTGGCTCACACCTGTAACCTCAGCACTTTGGGAGGCTGACACAGGTGGATTGCTTAAGCCCAGGAGTTCAAGATCAGCCTGGGCAACATAGTGAGACCTCCTCTCTATAAAAAATACGAAAATTAGCTGGGTGTGATGGTGTGCACCGTTTGTCCCAGCTACTAGGGAGACTTAAGTGGGAGGATACCTGACCTTGGGAGGCAGAAGTTGCAGTGAGCTGAGATGACACCACTACACTCTAGCCTGGGCAACACAGCAAGACTCTGTATCAAAAAAAAAAATTGTGGGTAGAAATGTGAGTGTTGCACGGCCTCTGGGCTGCTGCTCTGGGCACACTGCCTCACTGCCTATGGGGTGGCGTGCTCTGCAGGGAGCAGCACCTCTGCTGCTGTGCACCACCACTCAGTGACAGTTTCTGTCTAACATCACTGGCTTGAGACGTTGATCACCACCACAGAGGTCTGTCCTGCAGACCCTGACTCAGCGACGGATGGATACATGCACTCACACACACCAGAATACAGTGAATCAAGTGGGCTAGGGATGGTTGTCAGCTGCTCTCAGAGGGCGATTGCAGCTAACCAACCACCACTCCTTGTCCTTACTTGCATTTATTCAGCATAGATTTAATAACAGAGGTTCTCAGTCAACACACTTGTAGATAATTAACATGGTTAAAAGAGTGCTTTTATGAATGATAAGAGGTTTTGGTTCCAGGGTCCAGAACAAACACCATTAATGGGTAATCCCCTTTCGGCCTCCCCGAGAGGACCATCAGCACAAAGTCTACACAAGGAAACAAATTAGAGTAGGGACAAAGGAATGTAGGGTAAATGGATTTAACTGAGGAAGGTTTCATTATCCTAATCTTCACCTTAGGACCTAATGCTCTAACGTAAGAACTGGCTGCCTTCAGCCTGTTCCATAAGTTAATAAAAACCATTCAGCCTTCCAAAAGGTTAGAGACTGTAATCTTATTATCTTCCTCTAGTATTTCCCTTAATATTTTGCCAGCCACCCTATGTGAATCCCAACACCAGCTCACCCTTGAATTTCTTCCTGGGCAAAGCCAAGACCCCTCCTGGCTAAGCCCCAGTTTGGGGGCTCACCTGTCCTATGTCATCAGGAGCCTGGGTCTCTGAGTGACAGAAGGGAGCAGAGCCTCCCGCCGACCTACATTGGTCTATGGCATGAGCAAGAAAACTTTCATTATGCTAAGCCACGAGATTTGAGAACTCTTTCTTACGGCAATTAGCCAGTGGAGGCGATGGAGGCTGCAGATAAATTTGGGACTCTGGAAGCAAAAATCAGGTGACCTGACAAAGGATGCCACAGGAAGTAGATGACCACAAGGATGGAGGGGACAATGCCCAGTCTGTGGGAGGCCACGACTGAGAGGCAACTCCTGGGATGAAGAGTGGGGAGTCTGGAGTTGACTGGGCCCTCGCTGGACTGACCACACCCAGGTCTCTGCCAAGAGTCCTACTGGGGGCTCCAGAGAAAGGAAGAGTTCCAAGATAGAAAATAAAGAACTTGGTACCGTCTGCCTCCTGACGCCGGGGTCTGCAGAACCCATGCATGTGGTGTTCATCTCTGTTACAAACAAGCCATCTGGAAGCCACCTATTTCCAAACCAAACCAAGCTGTGTTTGTTGGGCTGATCAAGCTGTTCTTGTCAGGAATTCCTTTCTGGAATCACTTTTGATTGTTTAGAACATGTGTTCTTGATCCAGTTCCCTGTGGCAGCCCACAGGGGCCTCAGAAAGAGGGCAGAGTGGGGATGATTTTTCCCATTACACAGCTGGGGAAGGAGAGACTGCCAAGAGGAATGCCTGGCCTTAGGGAACCCAGAAGGCAGAGGGGAGCCCCCATCTCCTCACTCCCAGAGCCAGGCCCTGTCCCCATCAGTGAGTGGGTGGGAGGACCCCCATCCTCCATCACGTCTGGTTCCCACCTGGGACCCCACATGGCTGAACCTTGGGGTGGGATTGGGGAAATCGGGACTCAACAAGAAAACTTGTTTCAGCGAAGGGTTGAACTATCAGTGTGGACTCTGCTAGTGCAGTGCTGTGGTTATTCACAAGGAAATCTCCAGCACTCTCGTGTGGCCAGAGGGCTGGCTGCTCCTGGTTGGATCCAGAGTTTGTGGGACGTAAAATTTATACAGGATTTGGGGCCTTTTTAAAGGTGAAAGAAAAGAAGGAAGGAAAGTTACAAGTACAAAATTAGGTATTAAAATGAATAATTATTTAGAATGAGAAAGTAAATGAAACATTGTTTTAAAGCAAGGTGACAGATAACACAAACTTCATAAAATATCAAAAACCCTTTGGAGAGATCCAAGATGGCTGATCACTAGCAGCTCGGGATTGTAGCTCCCAGAGAAAATGTACAGAACGAGAGGATGCCACACTTTCAGATGAATTTTTGTTACCCACGGACCAGAAGATTCCCAGTGGAGGAGCCCCACGGGTCGCCAGGGCGACTCTTGTGGCCGGCGTCGTGGTTTTGCCAGCGCCCCTGTGCGGCGGTTCTTGGTGCAGAGTAAACGGGACTGATCGATGTTTGGAGCTCCGGGAAGGCAGAGTCGCCTATTTACCTGATTGAAGAAGGGACTCAAGAGGGAAGCCAGACTGGAGATTCCCGGGCAGAAAAGCACCACGAATCTTGATGCTGCTGTTTTGGCTGGTGCAGTGAGTTGCTCAGATTTCAGTGCTGGGAATCAACAAGTTGGACGTCCACTCAGAGACCTAATTTGAAAGTAGGCAATTACAAAGACAACAGGTGGATGAACTTACAATGAAGGGAAGAAACCAGTGTAAAAAGGCTGAGAATACCCAAGATCAGAATGCCTCTCCTACAGGGGATCACAGTTACTCATCAACAAGAGAACAAGGCCTGATGGAGAACGAGTGCGTTCCATTAACAGATTTAGGCTTCAGAAAGTGGATAATAAGGAACTTTAGTGAACTAAAAGAACATGTTCTGGCCCAATGTAAAGAAACTAAGAACCTTGAAAAAAGGTTTGACGAAATTCTAACGAGAATAGACAACTTAGAGAGGAATATAAGTGAATTAATGGAACTGAAGAACACAATATGAGAACTCCGTGAAGTATGCACAGGTTTGAACAGTCGAATTGATCAAGCAGAAGAAAGGATATCAGAGGTCGAAGACCAACTTAATGAAATGAAACGAGAAGACAAGATTAGAGAAGAAAGAGTAAAAAGGAATGAGCAAAGTCTCCAAAAAATATGGGATTATGTGAAAAGACCTAATTTACGATTGATAGGTATACCTGAATGTCATGAAGAGAATGAATCCAAGTTGGAAAATATTCTTCAGTATATTATTCACGAAAACTTTCCTAATCTAGTAAGACAGGATAATTCTCAACTCCAGCTAATTCAGAGAACACCACAAAGATATTCCTCAAGTAGAGCAACTCCAAGACACATAATCGCTAGATTCACTAGGGTTGAAATAAAGGAGAAAATTCTAAGGGCAGCTAGAGAGAAAAGTCACGTTACCCATAAAGGGAAGCCTATCAGACTCACAGCCGACCTCTCACCAGAAACCCTTCAAACTAGAAGAGAGTGGGGGTCAATATTCAATATCCTCAAAGAAAAGAATTTTCAACCCAGAATCCCATATCCCGCCAAACTAAGCTTCATAAGTGAAGGAAAAAGAAAATTTTTCATGAACAAGCAAGCACTCAGCGATTTCATCACCACCAGGCCTGCAGAAAGGAACAACCAGTATCAGTCGTCCCATAAACTTACCAAAACATAAAGAGTATCTCTATAATGAAGAATCTACATCAACTAATGGGCAAAATAGCCAGCTAGCATTAAATGACAATATTGAACTCACAAATATTAATATTAATTCTAAATTTAAATGGATTAAATGCCCCAATCAAAGACACAGATAGGTAAATTGAATAAAAAGTCAAAACCCATCGGTACGCTGTATCCAGATCTATCTCACAAGCAACGACATACAGACTCAAAACAAAGGGATGGAGGAAGATTCACCAATTACATGGAGAGCAAAAAAAAAAAAAAAGAAAAAAAAAACAGGCATTGTAACTTTTGTCTCACAAAATAGACTTTAATAGTAACAAAGACTAAAAGAAACAAAGAAGGACATTACATAATGGTAAAAGGATCAATGCAACAACAGGAGTTAATGATTATAAATACATAAACACCCAATACAGGAGCACCCAGATACATAAGACAAGTTCTTAATGACTTATAAAGAGACCTGGACTCCCGCACAATAATAGCGGGAGATTTTGACACCACATTGTTAATATTCGACGGATCAACAACATGGAAAATTCATAGGGACATCTATGATTTGAACTTAGACCTGGAATAAGTAAACTTAGTGAATATTTGTAGAATTCTCCACCCCAGGTCCACAGAACATACATTTTTCTCAGTATCATATTATACCTATTTTGAAAGTGACTACATAATTGGAAGTAAATCACTCTTCAGCATTTGCGTAGCATTTCACAGACTTAAATCAAATATTGGTTGGCTGTTTGTTATTTTCTTCCCTTATTCCTTCCCATCTCCGTTGTTAAGCACAATTATCGGCATAAAAGAGGTTTTTAATACCTATTTTTAGATTGCATTCCAGCCCGGGCAATAGAGCAAGACTCCTGTTCTCTCTCCCCCTTTTTCTTTCTCTTTCTCTCTCTCAAAATAAAATAAAATAACGAAAGAAAAAAGAAAAAGAAGTGCCCAAGGATGGAAAATAAACGTCCTCAAAACAATCCCCTGGGAAAATCCAAGATTGTGTTAGTGAAGAAATACGTTAACGGTTCATTTCCAATATCCTGTTTTGCTTTATATTGCTCAGAAGTAATAAGAACTTCATCCCTTGAAAAAAAAACCACAAGAATAAAAGGTGTGTTACTTTTTAAACTGAAAGAACAGACTTAATAAGAGAATTAGCAACAGCTGGAGCAAACAGGTGTCTCTTTTCCTTTTTAACATCTTTATTGAGATATAGCTCTCATACCATACAATAGACCCATTTATAGTGTACAGTTCATTGGGTTTTAGTATATTCACATTTCTTAAAAGATATGCAACCAACACCAAAAAAAAAAAAAAAAAAAAAAAACCAGAAAACCCTTTAATGTTTTGAATAGCTGCTTAACTAACCTTTCTAATATTTGTCCTATATTTTTGGCTGAATACTGTTGCTTGGGTCTTCATAGGTCAATTTTGTACATTTTCTATGGAGAAAAGAGTAAGATAATTGTGTTTTTTCCTCATTGACTGGATTTATTTTAAGTGATTGATAGCTGGATATATAAAACATGCAACTTCACACGGAGACATTTTTCCCATTTGTATTCCTGCTGTAGCATTTTGGATACAAAAACTGAGTGTCTGATAAAAATGGTACTTTGCACATTTCCCAGAGGAAAGAGGTATAGTGTGTGTTCCGATTCCACGTGCTGCATGAGCAAGCATCTTGCTAACAGGTGAGACCTGTTCTGAGCAGGCACCCATGAGAACAGAACCTCCAACTTGGAATTGTCCATCTGGGGATCGGAGGATTTTTCTTTAAGCTAGTTTCTGATTCTGTACATTTTTTTTTTTTTGAGATGGAGTCTTGTTCCGTCACCCAGACTGGAGTGCAGTGGCGTGATTTCGGCTCACTGCAACCTCTGCCTCCCGGGTTCAAGCTATTCTCTTGCCTCAGCCTCCCGAGTAGCTGGGACTACAGGTGCACGCCACCACGCCTGGCTAATTTTTTTGTATTTTTAGTAGAGTTAGGATTTCACCATGTTGGCCAAGCTGGTCTTGATCTCCTGACCTCGTGATCCGCCTGCCTTGGCCTCCCAAAGTGCTGGGATTACAGTCATAAGCCACTGTGTCCGCCCCAATTCTGTACATTTCAGATCTTATTTCTTCTCTGTTTCCCATTCTCCCGCATACTTCCTTTGTCTGTTCATTTTTTCATGCAGTGCTTTCCACGATGCCCGGGAGCTGGCACAGCAGGTGGTGGGAACATTCCTGAGGGCCATTCCTACCCTGGGACGCTGGCAATTGTCTAACCACATACAGAAGTGATCGGAAACCACATAAATGGACCTCACTAAGCCCAAACTGCAGGGACCGCCTAACTCCTCTTCCACTCAGCCCCATTCCCCCAAATACCTGTAGGGACACCAGTGCCACCTGACCTAAAGTGGAGTGTGATGGAGGAACCAGAGTAGAAGGTGTAACAGACGTATCATTTGTAAGTTTTTTTGTTTGTTTGTTTGTTTTTTTTAGTGATGGAGTCTTGCTTTGTCTCCAGGCTGGACTGCAGTGGCGCGATCTCGGCTCACTGCAACCTCTGCCACCCAAGTTCAAGCGATTCTCCTGCCTCAGCCTCCCGAGTAGCTGGGACTACAGGCATGCACCATCATGCCAGGCTAATTTTTTTTTTTTTTTTTTTTGTATTTTAGTTGAGATGAGGATTCACCATGTTGGCCAGGATGGTCTCGAACTCCTGACCTCATGATCGGCCCGCCTCGGCCTCCCAAAGTGCTGGGATTACAGGCGTGGGCCACTGTGCCCGGCCCACTTTGTAGGTTTTATTGGAACATAAATTGTGTGAACAATTTCTAGGGCTCCTTCCCTTGCAAATGAGGTGCCCTGTGGTAGCCACTGACTGCTAAGGAGTGAGATGGTCCTCGTACCAACCGGCGGCTTTAGACTGGGCCGCTTTGTTGCTGCCTAGGTTGGAGAAGGGTCATGGAGCATGGGGTTTGTAGTCAGAAGAGATGGGTTAGATCCTCAAGGGGACAAAACATGGACCCCTTGAGCTCTAGGGCCGTAAAGCACTGTACAGGCATCAGTTACTCTTACCGGCCCAATGAGTACTTATTAAGCATGTCTGGCATGCAAGGCCAGTGCTGGTACCCAGCACTCTGCTAGATGCCGGAATGACTGATAAAGAGCTGCCACCCTGCCTTGCATGTCTCTCCGGGACACACAGACCTGGGGGTCTGAGCCCTAGATGGGAAAGTGGGTGACCCAGGAAAAGAAAGCACTCAGAGGTCATTTCTCCTTCTGGGAGGGCTGCATAGCCCCCAGCCCAGGGCAATGAACACCCGGGGAGAGCCCGGGAAGGGGAGTCCTGTCTGGATGTACAGTCTCCACATCCCCAGGAACGCCATCGCCCGCCATGGCACAGACCCGCAGGCTGTGGGAGTTGATTCCAGGGGTGTGTTTGACAGCTTACTGATGAGCTGTCTTCTCCTGTCTCAGGATCTGACCTGTGCTCTGGCTGGCTCGAAGCCCCCATCTTTTGGGAGGAGACAGAATTGCTTCGGAAAGACGCCAAGAGAAAGAACAAGATGATTTTCTGCTTCTGACCTGGAAAACAAGAGTTTGCAGCCAGATGCCAGGCTGTGCTCTGCAGACAGGATCTCTCCATTTCCCGTCTTTCTTCCTCCTCCCTCATCTCTTTAAGTCCAGGACTGGCTCTGCAGGGACCTCCTGTCGTGCACCCACTCCAAACAAGCCCTGAGCCTCAAGGCTGTATGACGGGTGGGAGGAAAGGGCTGTGATGTGTGGAGAGTGCTAGAAACATCCATGTTTTGTTCTGGCCCAGGAGATGGTGGGAAGGAAAGAGGGAGGGAGGAGAGTGGAACCGGCTGATGTGTGTCCCGGATGTTCCCTCTTTGGGCTTTTGGGCAATGTGAGGGTGCCCTGGGAGGGCAGCCAGTCAGGTACAAGTCTGGCTTTGGGGGACACTACCTGGCAGGCTGCCCTCCACTGCCTAGGGCACTGTCCCATCAACATCTACTGGAGTGACCACCAGAGAAGCCAGGCCAAGGCTCTTCCCTTCACAGTGCAGCCTGGAGGAAAGTGAACAGCCCTGCCCTGGGTGCGAGGGGTGACAGGGCAAGACAACCTCATAGCAAATGCCAGGGGTCAAGGGCTGGCCAGGGGTCAGAGGGACGGTGGGACAGAGTCTCATGGCCCACAGCCACCGAGATCTGGGCCAGCGACAGTGGCACCGTTTACTTGGAGACTGCAGGCACACCTGGGGAAAGGGGTATGGGGGCACCACCTCAGTGGCCAGTTGGTGCCACCCAAGGACCAGCATAGGGCCATGAGATCACCCAAGGTCATCCGCCTCCTAGACGAAGGTGCCGTCTTAGGCAGAGAAGGTGGTTGGCAAGAAGAGCTTTCATATTCAAAGGAGACGCCTGTTACCCACCCACAGATAACCAGCTGAAAGCAGGGTAGGGCTAAAAGCTAATATTTCCCCCCAGCCAGATGATCTGCTACAAACAAATGGCATCTTAACTCCCAGCAGGGTCATATGGTGAGATCCAGGACACAGGTGGTGTGGGGAACTTTGACAGGCAGGGAAGTGACCCCACATGCAGCTGCAGAGTCCTTGGGGCTCCCCCAGGCAGGCCGGCCTGGTACTTGGCAAGGACGGAGTGGGAGGCAGCTCAGGGCTCAAGAATCTCCAGGGCATGGGCTGGCACAGGTGGGAAACGCCTGTGGGTGGCTCTCAAGCCCCCATCTCGTTGGTGGCCGTGCTGGGCATCTGCTCACTTGCCAGCTCAGGCTCCTCGCGAAGCGCCTGCTGAAGCACAGCCCCCAGGGAGCCCTGCAGCCTGCGGCTCCTTCGGCTGCCCACCAGGAAGTAGATGACGGGGTTGGCGCTGCTGCTCACGGACGAGGAGAAGCGTGACAAGCCAAAGCTCAGGAACATCACCTCAGGCGGCAGCTGGAACCACCACAGCAGAAACCAGTAGATGCCCAGGGGCAGGGAGCAGACGAGGAACACCAGGACAGAGGTCAGGGTCACCACAAACAGCCGAGTGGGCTGCCGCCGCCACTGCTGGGAGCTCCTATGCACCCGGACGAAGAGGGTCAGACTGGACAGAGTCATCAAGGGGGTCAAGACCCCCACGATGAGGGAGGCGTGGGCCATGTCCATCCTGAAGCACCACTCTTTGTTGGATAGCAAGAACTTGCTGCAGAAGGAAGCGGTCACCCCGTTCATCAGGAGACACAGCACCCAGAGCAGGGTGCACACCCAGGCCGACAGGTGCTGGGGTCTGTGACACTTGAACCAGATGGGGAAGAGGACAGAGAGACAGCGCTGCGTGCTGATGGCCGTCAGCAGGCTCAGGCCCGTGGTGTAGCTAAAGTACTTGAGCCTCATCATCAGCTCGTGGACCTTGTTGATGGTGTTGGTTAGGGGCTGGGTTTCCAGGCTGAGCATGGAAGCCATGCAGAAGAGGAAGAGGAGGTCGGCTGCCGCCAGGTTGAGGATATAGATGTAGAAGGGGGTCCTGCGTGTGCGAAAGCCCAGCAGCCAGATCACCATGCCGTTGCCTGCCATCCCGCACAGGCAGGTGAACATGGCCAGGGAGCTCACCACCAGGTAGACCGTGTGTGCCACGCCCTCTCGGAAATGGTTTGGGGCCGGCTCCGCCGTCCTGCTGCTGTTCAAAGTCTGGTTCATCCCTATGAAAGGAAGATGCATCAGTGTGAAATTCTGTGTCGCTGGGACCATGGGGGATCCCTGGGAGCCCCTCGAATTTCCGGCTTCGGAGCTCTCCGTGTAGATTCTTTATGCGAGAGACCACTACCGGGAGGCTTAAGCTTTCGCCACTCCTGTGACTCACTCAGCCCAAATCTGCCGCCAGGGTCACCTTTATAGCTACAAAGTTGTTAACAACGCCCTTTATCAGGTTAAAAAGTTCTCTTCTATCTTGATTTGAATTGTTTTTTAAATCATGGAGAGGTATTGACTTTTATCAAATGCTTTTTCTACATCTATTATAGAAAAAGCATTATCATCAATAGATGTAGAAAAAGTATTTGATAGAAGCATTTAATGTCATTTTTTCCCTCCTGTAATGATCAAATCCTGTGGGTTAACTGAAAAAAAAAAATTAGACCTTGGGGCTGGGTGTGGTGCTGCATGCCTGTAACCCCAGCCACTTTGGGAGGCTTGCTTGAAGCCAGGAGTTTGAGACCAGCCTGGGCAATATAGCAAGATCCAATCTCTACAGTTTTTTCTAAAATTAGCTGGGCATGGTGGCACACACCTGTGGTCCCAGCTACTTGGGAGGCTGAGGCGGGAGGATCACTTGAACCTGACACATTGAGGTTGTAGTGAGCCATGGGGTGCCACCACTGCACCCCAGCCTGGAAGACAGAGCAAGATCCTGTCTTTTAAAAAAAAATTTAGACCTCAGGGGCAAAGAGTAGAATTAAGACACGGTGTGTCTTCATTTAAGACACACCGTAAGCATCAGTCCATTAAAAACCCTCCATTTATTCAAGGTTCCCACCCCATCCCATCTTAGCTGCCTTTTTCCTCCCGCCACTTGCATCGGTTCCAACCTGTTCCACGCAAGTCCTTTGACACCTCAATATCTTTCATAATGGAGTGGTTGTCTGTCATATTTTAAATTAACATAGATGTTGTGATTTTGAATTAATGATAGGTTTTTTATTTTTCACTTGACGGTATGTTTGTAGGATATAGCCAGGTGGCTGTATGTAAAAGTTGTGGTTTAAAATATCATTGTGCACATTGATCTGTTATCCCTTCCTGTGGATCCCCAGCTTGCTTCAAAATTCCCATTACCATCAAAACACTGTGTTAAACATCCTCATGCATGTGCCCACTGGACTTGACTCAGGATTTTTCTGGGTTATATATATTCTGAGAGGAGGATTGCTGCGTCATAGAACATATGCATATTTAGTTTCACTAAATGATGCCTGGTAATTCTTTTTCTGAATGGCTGCTTCAGGTTTCACATCTACCAGCAGAGTAGGAATGTTCATGTTTTCCCATGAATGTTCATATCACCAACACTTGGTGTTATTTGTATTTCTAACTTTTGCCAGTCTGATGGTTGTAAAGTGATATACTGTAGATTTTTTTTTTTTTTTTTTTTTTGAGGTGGAGTTTCGCTGTTGTTACCCAGACTGGAGTGCAATGGCATGATCTCTGCTCACCTCAACCTCCGCCTCCTGGGTTCAAGCAATTCTCCTGCCTCAGCCTCCCAAGTAGCTGGGACTACAGGCATGCACCACCATGCCCAGCTAATTTTTGTATTTTTAGTAGAGACGGAGTTTCACCTTGTTGACCAGGATGGTCTCGATCTCTTGACCTCGTGATCCACCCGCCTCGGCCTCCCAAAGTGCTGGGATTATAGGCGTGAACCACCGCACCCGGCCTGTAGATGTTTTACTTGCAGTTCTCTGATTACAGTAAGTTTGAGCATCAATTCATATATCTGTTGGCCATTTGTAGTTCTCCTTTGTCAAATTGCTTGTTCATACCTGTTGCCCACTTTTCAATTGGGTTTCCTTTATTTTCCTTCCTGATTTGCAGGAATTGTTTGTATTTTTAGGTATTAATGCCTTGCAGGGTTTAGACATTGCAGGGTTTTTTTTTTGAGAACTCTGTTTTTTATGGCAGCTTTATCTATTGTGAACTTTAGTTGGAAGACATCGTAAATTTTGGTATAACCAACTCTTCAGAATTTTTTCCTCTGAAATTTTGTGCCTTTTAGATCTGAAAGTATTCTTCTCCCTGGATAAAAAATGTAGTCTTTTATATTTTCTTCTATTACTTTTGTAGTTTTTTCCATTCAGATTTTGGTTCTTGGATCCAATTGGAATCTATTTTTTATGAGCTTGATTTTTCCTCCATATTATGGGTCAGATTTCCTAACACTATCTCCTAAACAGTCTATCCTTTCCCTGTTGATTTATTAAGTTCTCATTAACACATGGTGTCATTTTTTTTAATTATAGCCATCCTAGTGGGTGTGTGAATTGGTATCTCATTGTGGTTTTGATTTGCATTTTCCTAATGACTAATGATGAACATTTTTTCACATGCTTATCAGTCATTTGTATATCTTCGAGGTAATATCTATTATGATATTTTCTCCTTTAAAATTTGATTATTTGTCTTTTTATTGTTGAACTGTTAATTTTTTAAAAAATAAAAATTGTATATATTAGACTCTTATAAGATATAATTTGCAAATATTTTCTCCCACTCTGTAGGTTGCCTTTTCACGCTCTTGATGGTGTCCTTTGAGACATAAAAGTTTTTACTTTTGATGAAGCCCATTTTAAATTTTTATTTTAAAATATTCAAGATGTCATTCTGTGGTCTTTTGTCTTGCATAACTTCTGAAAAGAAGTTTGTAATAATTCTCATCCTTTTCTTTCTCTCTCTCTCCTTTTTTCTTTTTGTTTTCTTTGAGACAAGGTCTGGTTTTGTTACCTAGGCTGGAATGTAGTGGCACGATTTCAACTCACCGCAATCTTCATCTCCTGGGCTCAAGCCATCCTCCTCAGCCTCCCAAGTAGCTGGGACTACAGGCACATGCCACCATGCCTGTATAATTTTGTATTTTTTGTAGAGATGGGATTTTGCCATGTTGCCCAGACTGGTCTGAAACTCATGAGCTCAAGCGATGCACCTACCTCACTCTCCCAAAGTGCTGGGATTAGAGGAATGAACCACTGTGCCTGGCCATCTCTGGCTGTTTTTAAGTCTTCTTTTTATCTAATTGATTTTTTAAAGTGTAGATATGATAATCTTTTGTATAGTTTTTTTTTTTTTTGGTGTTCGTTATATTCATTGGGGTTCTTGGATATAAGGGTTGATAATTTTTATTTTATAATTTCATTATGAGTCTGGAAAATTTTGGCCATTTTCTTTAAATATTTTCTGTCCCCTTTCTTGGAATTTGTATTAGACACGTGTTATATTGCTTGAAAGCTCTGGGTTTTTTTTTTTAAATCTATGCTTCATTTTAAATAGTTTCTATTGCCATGCTGTCAAGTTGTCTGATCTTTTCTTCTGCAGTGTGTAATCTTGTTCTTAATCCCATTCAGTTAATTTTTTGTTTGTTTCACGCCATGTTTTCAGCTCTAGAGGTTGCATTTGGTTCTTATCAGATTTTTCTCTTCATTGTGTTCATGTTTTCTTTGAAGTCTTGAGCATTTTCTTTTCTTTTTAGACAGAGTCTCATTCTGTTGCCCAAACTGGAGTGCAGTGGCGATCTCGGCTCACTGCAAACTCCGCCTCCTGGATTCAAGCAATTCTCAGCCTCAACCTCCTGAGTAGCTGGTATTACAGGCACCCACCAACACGCCCGGCTAATTTTTGTATTTTTAGTAGAGATGGGGTTTCACCATATTGGCCAGGCTGGTCGTGAACTCCTGACCTTGTGATCCCCCTGCCTCAGCCTACCAAAGTGCTGGGATTACAGGCGTGAGACACTGCACCCGTCCATCTTCTGCCTAACTTTAAAGAGCATGTGTCTCAAGTTTCTCCATTAGATATGATATTTACTCTCAGTGTTTGGTATTACCTTTCATCAAAGCGAGAAGGTTTCCTTCCTAGTTTTTTGAGAGTTTTTTTTTTTTTTTATCACAAATGCATGGTGAAATTTGTCATAAACCCTTTTTCTGCATCTACCAAGATAATTGTTTTCTTTTTTCTCCCTCTATTTATGTGGTGAATATATATTGATAGATTTTCTGGCATTTATTCAGCCTTCTATTTCTAAGATAAACCATTTAGTTAGTTCTGAGGTTTTTCTGCTCTGATTTTACTTAGAACATTTTCATCCATGTTTGTAACTGAAACTGCCCATAATTTTCCCTCCTGGTACCACCCTTGCCTGTTTTTTATTGCAGTACTAAAAGGTGACACTGGCTTTGTAAAATGAGTTGGAGAGATTACCCTTTTTCTCTGTCTTCCAGAACAATTTGTGTCGTGTAAGGATTATCTTTCTTTGAAGGTTTGGCAGAAGGTAGAACCATCTGGTCTGGTAATTTTTATGTAAGTGTGAGTGCATGTGCATGGCTTTCAAAAGAACCTCAAATCCAATTTATTTAATGTTTTAGACCTACTCAGGCATTCAACTTTTTATTGAGTTGCAGCAAGCAGTATTATTTTTCTGGAAAATTGTTCTTGTTTTCTGGTTTCACAGTTATCAGTACAGGACTCACTGTGGCTCCTTATATTCATGTAGAATTTTACACCCTCTCTTCTACCCGCCAGTCTTTATTGGTGACTTCCCTCCTGTTTTTTTCTTGATCAGTTTGCTAGAGGGTTGTTTATTGAGAGTCATTACAAAATAAAATCATCTCCACTGTTTCTTCGCTTCGCATTTCCTTAATGTATGCTTTTATTTTTTCCATTTTCTTTGGATCTGCCCTGTGATTCTTTTTTTAGCCTCCTGTGTTGAATGCTGAGGTAATTAATTTTTGAGCTACCTTCTTTGGCCAGCAGGTATTTAGGGCTATAAATGGACCACTAAGTAATTGTTTAGATGTTTCGTAAGTTTTGGTATCAAGTGGTTTTATTGTCTAAATGTCTTTTAATTCAAAACTACTGTAACTATGAAATTTAATATCTGTGAGTTATTTAGAAATATATTTTATAATGCATGATTTTAGCTATCTTTTTGTTGTTAATGTCTGCATTGCAAGAAGGTCAGATAATGTGGTCAGTTTTTTGATATTTGTTGAGATGCATTTTGAAGCCTAGTAGATGGTTAATTTTTATTTTCTTTCTATATCCATTTGGCTATGTTTTAAAAATTATGTTATTTAAATTATCTGCAGCTTTAGTAATTTCTTGTCTGCTATAAATATCAACCCATTATGACTGAAGTCTCGTCATTTTGTCTTCCACTTACATTTTGAAATTTTGTTAAGTGACTACAAATACAAGATTATTTATAACCCTGGGGAATTGTGTCCGATGTGGTGGTCCTCTTCATTCTTACTACTTTTTTTTTTTTTTTTTGAGACAGAGTTTCACTCTGTTGCCTAGGCTGGAGTGCAGTCATCACGATCTTGGCTCACTGCAAACTTCACCTCCTGAGTTCAAGCGATTCTCCTGCCTCAGCCTCCTGAATAGCTGGGATTATAGGCATGTGCCACCATGCTCGGCTAATCTGTATTTTTAGTAGAGATGGGGTTTCGCCATGTTGGCCAGTCTGGTCTCGAACCCCTGACCTCAACTGATCTGCCCACCTGAGCCTCCCAAAGTGCTGAGATTCCAGGCGTGAGCCACCACACCCAGCTCTTTTTCTTTAAACCGTAAAGTCTATTTGGTGATGTCAATGTTTGCAGTTACTGGTTGCCTTCTACAGGGATCTCATTACTTTTTCTTGTGGGAGCCCCACGTTGTTATGAAGGTTTTGCTACCCAGGCATTTGGCATTGGCTTCTGTGAATATTCAAAAAGATTTCACAGATCCAGGACCAGGTTTTTGATGGATTTCTTGGCTAGGAGACTTGGCATCATGCCAGTGGTAGTAAATTCAGATTGTACACCTGTGCAAAGCTGGGGCTTTCGCTACTCAAATGGGTGCCTGACTGCCCACACACCCACACACCCACAAATCCACACACCCACACACCCACACATCCACACACCCCTCATACACACATCCACACGCCCACACACCCACATCCACACACCCTCACACCCACACACACCCACACATCCACACACCCACACACCCACACATCCACACATCCACACACCCCCTCATACACACATCCACACGCCCACACACCCACATCCACACACCCTCACACCCACACACACCCTCACACCCACACACTCACACATCCACACACCCACACATCCACACACCCACACATCCACACATCCACACACCCTCACACCCACACATCCACACATCCACACACCCCCTCATACACACATCCACACGCCCACACACCCACACACCCTCACACCCACACACCCACACATCCACACACCCTCACACACATCCACACACCCTCACACCCACACATCCACACACCCTCACACCCACACATCCACACACCCACACATCCACACACCCTCACACCCACACACTCACACATCCACACACCCAAACACTCACACACTCACACATCCACACACCCTCACACACACACATCCACACACCCACATCCACACACCCTCACACCCACACACTCACACATCCACACACCCACACACCCTCACACACACACTCACACATCCACACACCCACATCCACACATCCACACACCCTCACACCCACACACTCACACATCCACACACCCACACATCCACACCCTCACACCCACACACCCACACATCCACACACCCACATCCACACATCCACACACCCTCACACCTACACACTCACACATCCACACACCCACACATCCACACACCCTCACACACACTCACACATCCACACATCCACACACCCACACATCCACACACCCTCACACCCACACACCCACACATCCACATACCCAGTTACAGGTGGGGCGGAGCTCCTAACAGCGGCCTGGGCAGCACGCTGCTTTCTCTGGGCAGCTCCCCAGGCCCTGGCCTCATGTGGATTCCTCTGTTCACACTCCCTCCCGACTTTATGTCACTCCAGGACCACCTCCTAACCCCTCGCCCTCCTGCCCCTGTGTCTCATCTGGTGCACCCTGGGCCATTGGCGTCAGCTCTGGTTGCAGATTCATCTGTGGCACCTGGAGATTTCCCTTCCTGTCTGTCATCTTTCTGCTCAGTATTTTATTGGGGTGGGGGCAGGAGGGGGATTATATTTCCTCTTAACATTTTTTGATCTCCACAGTGGGAGGGCCGTACCACGTCCCAGAGTTATCAGTCTCCACAGGTCACTATAATTGGAAATATCCCCTTAGGTTCTAAACAGATTTAAGGACCAGGTTTTTTATGGATACTATACTATATGCCAGATATACACTCCATATATATAAACACATTTACATACATAATAGTGCACACACACATGCACATATACATACATATCACACACGTAGCATGTATTCATATGTACATACGTCACACATATATATACACATAGAACACATAGCTCTATACACAGCACATATACATGCACATATAAACGATAAACACACACATATATGTATACCCATGTACACACACACAGAGCACGTATATAATGATGACCACAACAGCCATGAGTCTGCACAGAACTCACAGTTACGAACAGGAAGCACGCAGTTAAACGCAATCGCACCCTACAGCTCAGGAAGCAACTGACAAGGTGCGGGACTCTGAGGGTAGAGGCCGAGGGACCCGGGTGGGAAGGGGAGTTGCGGGGAGTCAGGTGAGGGAGCAGGATGCTGGCTGCAGGAGAAGCGGGCATGCTTGTGGCTGGGCCCTGGGGTCAGGCCCTTCCCAGGCGGGCTTGGGCACCTGCTGTCTGATCCCTCTCTAGCTTGTTGGGGAACCCCTACTCTAATGGTGTGGAGCCCAGCCTCCACGTAATCCCAGCTAATCCCAGCTACTCGGGAGGCTGAGGCTGGAGAATCGCTCGAACTCGGGAGGTGGAGGTTGTGGTGAGCAGATATTGCACCATTGAACCCCAGCCTGGACAACAAGAGTGAAACTCCTTCTCAAAAAAAAAAAAAAAAAAGAAATGACACAGACAAGATGCAAATCCAGTCTTATTTTGAAAGGTTCCAGTGCTAAAGAAGTCAGGTTTTTCCTTGCCTTCAACCCCAGGTATCACTCCAAATCCTTGGAGATTTTTGTTTCTGTGTATTTACCTATAAATATATGTTTTTTGCATAAATGAAAATATAGGGACTGGTTGTATCATAAGCTTGTTTTCTCAAGAACAAACTACGTCTTCTTAAATTTAGCCTGCCCAGCGCTTCTCCGTGCTCTGCAGTCACCCTGAGGTGGCAGGTCCCAGGACTGGTGACATGAACTCATCAGTGCTTTGCACGTTTGCGAGGTGGGTTTCATTATCTCTGCTTTCTTTGGCTCAGAGAAGTGGAGACGCTTGCTGGGCTACTCGGCTGCCCTGGCAGAGCAGGGACACTCCCCAGTTCCAGCGGGATGCAAAGCATTGCTTCTGTCCACCATGCTCTCCGGCCTCCACCCAGATCGTAAAAAAGCAGGCCTCTCACCTGTCCCGGACGAAGCGCGCGGTCCTCGGGGAAGGTGCCTGGCGCCTGCCCACTCCCGTGCTGGAGGCCTCAGCAGCCACCTCGGCCCAGGCCCCTGAGCCCCTTGCCCTGTCCTGGCTGTGGCCTGAGCCCCCTGCTTCTCTGCCACTGGGCAGTGCTGCCCTGGCCTTACAGGAGCAGGTCCCCAGGATCCCCTGATGATCTTTGCTGGGTTCCCTCTGAGCAGTGGGAAGGGGAGTCCGACGTATAAATACAGGGTGGGTGCCTGCCCCGCCCATCAGGGCCTCTGCATGTGGGTGCCTCGGTGCTGGCCAAGAAGAGCCAGCTCAAGGCTAATGGGCCTGGCCTGGCACGGCGCCCCCAGCACCCCCAGGAGATAGCTGGGCTGCAGTGAAATGGAAGATGAGTCTGGAGCCTGCAAGGAGAGGCCCTGCCTCCCTTCCTGACGGCCACCTGGGACGGCTGAGGAGACGTCACAGCATTAGCGAGACCCACTGTGGGGCTCTCAGGTGAGGCTGTGGAGGGAATGGGGGTTCTTGTGGGCTGGGAAAGGCTATTACAGCCACCCCCAGTTCCTGCCCGGGGAGACGCTCTGGCTAATGGACTCACTAAGGATGCTGCCTGCAGAGGGTGGGGAGGAAGGAGAGCTGGCCCGGAGCCCGGGCTCCTGTTTCCAGCGTGAGTTCTACCGCTCGGGAGCTGGGAACTGCGCAGTTCGGGTGGTCACTCTGAGCCTCAGAGTCCTCGCCAAAATGTCCGTAATCCCTTAGGCCTGGAAAGAAGACACGCGCCACACAGGCCGACAGCAGGGCGGGCCTTTCCCCACACCGGCCGAGGCCCCCGTCCTGCCTGGCGAGTGAAGAGTCCTGATGTGGCAGTCCTGAGGGCAGGATGGAGGCCGGTGTCTTACCCGTGTCACTTGGCCTGCGAGGTGCTGGCCAGGAGCAGGTGCTCGGTAGGCCTTACGGGAGGAGCAGCAGATGGCTGAGTCTCTAGGAGGGACCCGAGCCAGCATGGTGTTCATCCTCACTGCCCTGCCCTGCAGTGGAAAGAGGCGTCGGCATGGGAGACGCAGGGCATCTGCTTTGAACAAATGTGCACGAGGAAAGAAAAACGCGGGGGCCCCAGATGTCGAGGCCGATCACAGAAGTGACTCTAGGCAACTGACTTGGGACAGTCTTCGTGGCGTGGGCTGTGCTGACTCTGCAGTGACAGCGAGGACTTCCCTGGCCTCTATCCTGCATTACGGTGCCTGTCTCTTCCCCAGGAGGTGAGATCCTGCCTGACACTGGGCCAAGACCCAAGAGAGACAGGCTGCTTAGAAGGACATATGCTTCCGGAAGGTGGCTGTTCTCACATTTTTGTGCCTTCTCTGCCTAGAACATTGATTGACATGTAGAGATGCTCATATTTCTTGACCAATTGCTAGTTGATTGACAGAGTCCCCAGATCCAGGCACCTGGATCCAGCTTTTCTTTCTTTCTTTTTTTTTTTTAAAGATGGGGTTTCACCTTGATGGCCAGGCTGGTCTTGAACTCCTGACCTCAGGTGATCCATCCACCTCGGCGTCCCAAAGTGCTAGGATTACAGGCGTGGGCCACCGCGCCCAGCCCTGGATCCAGCTTTTCTTGAAGCCCATCTTCACCTGGACTTTATGGTAATACGAGCCAGTCCATCCTCTGTGTGTGTGTGTGTGTGTGTGTGTGTGTATGTGTGTTTCAGTGGGGTTTCTGTCACTTGCAACAAAGATTCCTAACCAGTGGAGAAACAAATACCCAAAACAGGTAAATAAGTGTGTCGAAAATACCTGCCTTTACATGTGCAATTGGCTGGGTCCTGGTGGGATGACACCGTGAGATTGGCAAAGCCCCACTTTCTGCCTTGGGCCATGTGTGTTGGGAGGCAGCTCAGCTCTGCTTCCCCAGACCTTTGGACATGTGACATCAGGAGTGGTCCCCTCAGGTGTCTTATCTGAAGACTCCCTCCGAGAAGAATCGGCTTTCAAGCTCACGTGGTTGTTGACGGGATTCAGTTCTTTGCTGGCTACCAGACTCGGAGACTCCCTTAGTTGCTGGCTGTTGGCCAAAGGTTGCCTTCAATTGCTTGCCATGTGGGCCTCTCCAATATGGCAGCCCACAACATGGCAGCTGGCTTCATTGAAGCCAGCAGGGGAGAGAGTCTGCTAGCAAGATGGGAGTCACAGTGCCATGCAGCCTAATCAGCTTTGCTGTGCTCCACTGGTTAGAAGCAAGCCACTTGCCAGGTGCGGTGGCTCACGCCTGTAATCCCAGCACTTTGGGAGGCTGAGGTGGGCAGATCAGGAGGTCAGGAGATCAAGACCATCCTGGCTAACACAGTGAAACCTCGTCTCTACTAAAAATACAAAAAATTAGCGGGGCGTGATGGCACGTGCCTGTAATTCCAGCTACTTGGGAGGCTGAGGCAGGAGAATCACTTGAACTCAGGAGGTGGAGGTTGTGTTGAGCTGAGATGGTGCCTGGGCGACAGAGCAAGACTGTGGCTCCCCCACCCACACACACAAAAAAGGAAGCAAGCCACTTGGTACAGCTCATACGCACAGGGAGGGGATGAGACGAGGGTGGGGCAGCGTCACTGGGGCCGTCTTGGACTCCGACCCCCACACTGGTGGGCTGGAATGACCGAGAACCCCCTTGCGGTACCGGTTTCCCGGCCAGCATCGACTGTGCTGCACACCAACAGCCATTGTGTGGCTTGTTCTTCCCTTTTCCAAGTGGGAATTAAAAAGAAATTATTGTGATTTCCTTTTTCCTTTCCATTGTAAGTTGTGTGTCTGGAGAGTGACCCTCATTTCGCCAAAGGGTACTGTTGTGGCCTGGACTGGGTCTCCCCCACCACCCCCTGTACCTTGGAAGGTAACCATATTGGGAGTGACCTCATCTTAACTTCATTGTGTCTGACGGGAGTCCTTCCTTATAAGAGGAGGTGAGGGCACAGACACGCACAGTGGGACCACCCTGTGAGGGCATAGGGAGAAGGCAGCTGTCTGCAAGCCAAGGAGAGAGGCCTCAGGAGGAACCGGCCCTGTGCCACCTTGATTTTGGATTTCTGAACTCCAGGACCGAGAGAAAGTACATTTCTGTTGTTTAAGCCCCGCCCCCCACCCGGCAGTCTGTGGTATTGGTGACAGTATCCCCAGAGAGTACTACAAGTACCATTCAAAGAGGAAGCGTTTGTGGATCTGACGGAGGGTGGTGGGAATAGCACTCTGGGCTTGGGCTCGGAGCTGGGGAGGCAGGCCCTGCCATTGACTTTGCTCCTCGCTTCTGTGGGAAGGAAGACATTTTCTGTTGTAAATAACACAGCTACAGACTGTGGGTGGGAGCATTTAAAACTCATATGTAGGCCAGCCTGACCAACATAGTGAAACCTCTTCTCTACTAAAAATACAAAAATTAGCTGGGTGTGGTGGTGCACGCCTGTAATCCCAGCTACTCAGGAGGCTGAGACAGGAGAATTGCTTGAACCTGGAAGGTGGAGGTTGCGGTGAACCGAGATTGCATCACTGCACTCCACCCTGGACCACAGATCCAGACTCCATCTCAGAAAAAAAAAACGAAATCACATGTAGGAAAGAAGTGGGCACGTGGAGGGTGGACTGAGGGGAGGAGCATGGTCAACACCTGCCATTTGCCACCAGTTTCTTTCTTTCTTTATTTTTTCGACACAGAGTCTCATTCAGTCACCCAGACTGGAGTGCAGTGGTGCGAACTCAGCTCACTGCAACCTCCGTCTCCCAGGTTCAAGTGATTCTCTTGCCTCAGTCTCGCGAGTAGCTGGGATTACAGGCATGCACTACCATGCCAGGCTAATTTTCGTATTTTTAGTAGAGATGGGGTTTCATCATATTGTCCAGGCTGGTCTCAAACTCCTGGCCTTAAGCAATCCACCCACCTCGGCTCCCAGAGTACTGGGATTACAGACGTGAGCCACCGCGCCCGGCCATGTCTGCCGGTTTTACCTTGGGTGCACCTCTTCCCTGTTTTGAGTCCACTGGGCTTAGGTGGGGTGGCTATCATCCCTTGTTCCCCATCTCTGCCTCCAGCTCCTGGGAGGGTGCATTCCCCCGACCTGGCCAGTGCACAAGGTATCAAGACGTCAGCCGGAATCCCGAGAAGGCGGTGCTCTCTTTCCGCTGGGATTGCAGGATTTGTAGAAGATACGCCGAAAACCGCTGCTTACCTGCCGTTTAGTTTTTCCATTGAGAATAAATGGAACACAGACCAAAGCAGGGATGAAAACAGGCAAATAGGAAGTGGCCTAGCAAACATCACTTGCGGCCCTGGATCCAGCTGTGTCTGAAGCCAGAATCACTTCTGGAACTTTCTGGGTATGTGAGTCAGTAAATTCCCTTAAATACGCATATCTCCACCTACACCACACGCCAAAGCTAGATTAACCCGGGGTTCTGTGACTTGTCACTCAGAATCCTGTCTGATAACGGTGTATAAGTCTGCGTGGGACACTAATCTAGAGTGGCATAAAAGCAGAGGTGGCCAGGTGGGGGCAGGGGTGTGCCCAAGGCTTCACTGACTGCCCAGTGGTGCCAGGGGACTTTGGGGGGACGATGGAGACGTTCTGTATATTGATTTGGTGATGACCTGGGCAGATACGCATTTGTCTAAGACAATTAAACTATGTATTAAATGGGTCAGTTTTACTGTATGTAAATTAGGCCTCAATTCAATTAATTAAAAAGACATTTAAAAAGAATCTGCCTGAGTGGGGAGCCTCCTCTCACAGGCCAGGAAACTCCGCACCGGTGCCTCTGACTCACCCAGCAGAGCTCTCCATGAGTCTTGATTTCGTGAACTGTGCCCTGTTGTTTTCGAGTTCAACTTTCAAGCTCCTGCTGGCTTAAAAGGGAATATTTCTGCACTCGAGCGCTCAGTGGTTTGGGTTTGGGAAGATCTCTGCAATGTGTTTGCCCAGCTTTTTGGCCTCGTCACCAGCCTGTTGAAGGGCACACATCCCAGGCCTGGTCGTCTCCCTGTATGCTAAGGGGCTGGACCATACACCCACCGACCCGCGTCCCTGCTGCACCTCCCAGCCGAGGCCCTGGTTCCTGCGGAGGAAGGATCGTCCTGGCTGAGGATTCTGAGCCAAGCTGTGCAGACGTGAAAAGATCCTGGGCTTAAACATCCTGGTACAAAACATAAAACTCAAGTTATCTGAAAACGACAAGGGATTTGGGACAGCTGGGCGGATGCCAGAGAGGCATCCCGTTTCTTTTTGTGAAGATGGGAGACAGAGACAGAGGCGTCGGCGTTGGGGCCGTTTTGCTTCGTGTCTGCTGAGCATCTTGTTCCCATTCCTCCACTTGATTCAGATACCCACACCCTAAAACTGTGGACAGGTCTCGATGGCCTGTCTGGGTTATCCGGAGGCTGTGATGGGGCATGTCCTGGCCAGTCCATGCATTTCCCCGGAATCCCAACTCCCAGCACATTGCTGACAGGAGACAGAAGGTCAGAGACAGGCTGGCTGGCCGTGGTGGCTCACGCCTGCAATCCCAGCACTTTGGGAGGCCGAGGCAGGCAGATCACGAGGTCAGGAATTCGAGACCAGCCTGGTCAATATGGTGAAACCCCGTCTCTACTAAAAATACAAAAATTAGCTGGGCATGGTGGTACATGCCTGTAGACCCAGCTACTTGGGAGGCTGAGTCAGGAGAATCACTTGAACCCGGGAGGTAGAGGTTGCAGTGAGCTGAGATTGCACCACTGCACTCCAGCCTTGGGTGACAGAGTGAGACTGCATCTGGAAAAAAAAAAAAAAAAAAAAAAAAAGGTCAGAGACCTGAGTCTCCAGGGCAACAGGAAGACCACAGTGGGGAGTCCCTGGATGCTGATGGGGGCCTCCAGCCAGGGCCGTTCACCAATGCGACTTACCTTGGACGAGAAACTCCATTGAATGCATGACCCCCTACTTCCACAGCTGGGGCTGACAGCATGGGCCATGTAGCCCTGCATGGACAGTCAACAGGATACCTGCGTGCAGCTCTTGACCAGCACCCACTGTCCACAGTGTGTCCCCAACCAACGGATCGGTGCTGCAGACAGACAGCTCACAGGCACCTTCCTTTTGCAGTGGCCACTCTGCTCCCTGCCCCGGACGCCCAACCGGGCAATTAGGCGCACTGGCCGCCGCCCCAGCCCATACACCAACTCCTGGAAGTTGGTGATGTAGCTGGCTTATCCAAGGAAACTGAGGCACAGCGGGACTGAGGTCCATGGCTCAGGGGTGGTGGCCCTCTACCTCCCTGAGGCTTGCTCTTGACTTTCCAAATTTGGCCTTGCTCATCCCTTGCATAATCTAAAAGAACAGCTTGATTTTATAGAGGTAATGGGTGGCAAGAAGCACAGAAAAGCGGTGAGTTCTGCCTTGCCTGGTGCCCCCACCCCTGCCCCTTCACCCCACCCTTCCCACACACCACATGGTTGTTACTAGGTTGGCTTTGTAACAATGAGGGCAGCCCAGAAGCTCTGGTCCCACGCCCCACTCTCCGTCCTGTGACCTGCTGGGGATCCTTCTCCCAGAGCCGTGGGATGGAAATCTCCCCCTCAGCCCCTGGCTCCTCCCAAGCCCACTTTAATAATTAAATACCAAAGGAAGGAGGAGGAAAGTGGCGAGAGTGGGCAGTTCCTGTCCATCTAATCATCTGTGCAGTCACCCTCCATTAGCACAGAGAACGAGGTGGTCCACGGAGCTGCGGGAATCCTCCCAGGGCTTTGCAGGGGAATGAAGGAGAAGAAAGCTGTTCCCAGGCAAGACTGTGAAGACCTGCACCTGAGAAGGGCCAGAGGTTGGGGAGGCCCAGTTTCTGGGGTTCAGACCTGCCCCTCCTGCCTTAGAACCCATCAGGACAGATGCCTCTTCCTAGAGTCGGGTCCAGCCTGTTCCTGACCTCCAGGCCTCGCTCGTGGGTGAGGCTGCCCGCCCCTCACCGGCCCTGGGCTCTGAGCCACTGCAGCCACACCCAGACAGGGAGGCCACTTCCTTCTAGGTCAGCAGCTCCACACGAGGGCTCAGGGCTGGAGTCCTGGGGTGGGGACTCCTAAGGAAGAGGTGAGTTCCCAGGAACTGGGGTGCTCTGGGCCCTGAGGAGGAGCCAGGGCCCCAGATGCCGACCCTCGCCGTGGCTGCCTTCAGAACAGGGACGTGCTTCTGCTTACTTGTGACTCGTCCTGTGTAGCCAAGATGCCTATGCTGGTGGGAGCTTTGCCACTGGGCGGGGTCCCATACCTGCCCCTGGGCATGTCTGCTCAGGACCCACCTGGCTTCTCTGGGTCCCTGGAAATGAGCTGTCGGGTGTGGTGGTCTCCAGCTCTGCTCTTATGGGATCCTCTGACCAGCCCTGGGGATGGTGGGACTCAGAGGATGGCAGGGCTCGTTCTGGGCACGGGGAGGGCACGGGTGGGGACATGTGACCTTCATGACCTAGAGGTCCTGGAACCCCTCCCTCCAGGCCACACGAGATCCCCTCTTTTCATAGCACAATGGCCTTGCTGGGAGGACCGAGCCAGGATTGGTAGAAAGGGGAGCACGGAGGGGCAGTGGCCTGAGTGGGCAGGAGGGCAGTTGAAGTCAGGCTGGCTGGGTGGTGGACCATCAGGGACAGACACTTGGGGGCAGCCCACTGAGGGCTGGACCATGTCACCAGGGGGCAGGCCGAGCAGGCTCCAGGCTCGGCTAGTAGAAGGCCAGGATCCGGGCGGCTGGGTGGGTGAGCCTGGCAGTACTGCCCACGGCTCTGCCCATTCCCAGCTAGAGCTCAGAGCTTGAAGCGCTGCCCACCTGCCCACTCCTGGCTCTGCTCTGTAGAGGAGGGGCCCAACTCTGTCAGCGCTGATCTCTCTCCGCGGGGCTATAGGGTGAGCAGGCTTGCCATAAGGCTTGTCCCAAAAGAGCTGGGGTCCTAGGCTGGACACCAGGAACCCAGGATGGGGACTGACCAGAGGCAAAAAGGTCAGCCAAGAACTTGTCTAGCCTGGCCCTAGTTGGGCTGTCACCGGGGAGGGCTTCCAGCCTATCACTGGGCTGTAGAGAGGTATCTGGGCACTGGGAGGCTGGCCCTTGCTCAGGGATCTCAGGATGGACAGGGGCATCCTGAACAGGGGCAACAGCAGGAGAGGCAGCAACCCTCCCATCTGGTGGGCACGGGCAGGACGCTGGTGGCCGACACAGGCCTGGCGTGGAGGAGGTAAGAGCTGAGGCTCCCAGAGGCCGTGGGGGCCTCTGAACTGAGAAGGGGCCCTGGCAGATACTGGCAGAGGACTGGCTGACTATCTCCCTCTGGCAGGGAGTGGACAAGCCACAGGAGCTGGAGCATGAGCCTGTGCAGCCGCAGCCTCAGGAGGAGGCCCCAGAGCAGAGGCAAAGAGCAGGGTGTGCAGGGGAGCTGGGGGCGGCGGTGAGGGGGGCGCCCGTCCCAGGACTCCGCACCCTTGAGCATCCTCACTGGAGGAAACAGGGACCAGGGTAGGACCATGGGCAAGAAGCCTTGCTGGCTGCAAGTTAGAAAATGTTTATTGATACACATTTTATTGTCTCTTATAAAATTTCCTTTGGCTTCGTCGGGCCACTGTGCTTGCAGGTGAGCACTACTGTGTCAGTCCCCTGGCGGCCAGGGTGGAGCCAGTGTCCGCATACAGGTCGGGGCTGGAGCGAAGAGGCTGTCCAGGAGCTGCCCAGCTGGTCCTCACGGCCTGCGGGATACCTAGCGCGCTCCTGGAGGCAGCCCAGCACTGGCCCATCCTGGGGTCAGAAAAGGCAGTCAACTACCCAAGGCAGCCAGAGGTCTCTCCTGTCTCCAATGCCTTGACATGACCGGAAATCACCTCATCAAAGTCACTGAATGATTCGACAGGGGGCAGGGAAGTTGTCTGCAGAAAGACTTGGCTACGAGGCCTGTGAACCAGAACCTTCTTCCAGACAACACCATTTCCTCCAGATTTGCTCACCGCAGTGGCCTGGAGAAGATCGAATCCAAGAACAACCCCAAATGATGGGGACGAGGCTGCTGGCCTGGCACTGGCTGGGACACGGTCAAGGAGGGCTGCCCCAGAGGCAGAGTGGTTGGGCTGGGTGACCACCTCCTCTCCTTTACAGCCTGGGGCAAGGAGGGGCCCCACCATCTGGGGGCAACTTCTGTACAAGGGGTCCCTAGGGAGGCAGAATGGCTGGGGGAGGCGGGCAGGGGCCACAGGGGCTGTTTGCAGGTGGCTCCACAGTCTCCCAGCCACCCCTGGAGCCTCCAGGCCAGGCAGAAGGAGGCCAAAGGAGAGAAACATCTTTTTCCTCCTGTGTGGACTCAGAGGCAGCTGCCCACTCCTGTCCCAATGCGAAGGGTCTGGAGGCCGCTTCCTGCCCCTGCCCCCAACCCCCGCAGGTGCTGGGCTCTCAGGAGGCATTCCCTGGGGGGCACTGCATCTCCATGGTGACCGTGTTGGGCGTGCCGCCCCCGGCCTCCCCCAGCTCAGCGCCATCCCGCAGGGCCCGCTGGAAGACCACCCTGAGCGGCTCCCACAGCCGCTGCGACTTGTCCCTCCCGGCCAAGAAGTAGATGACGGGCTTGGCGCTGCTGTTGATGCAGATGCACAGGTCGGTGACGTACTCGGGGAAGGGGGCCGGGATCTGGAAGACCCAGAAGAGGAACCAGTCGATCCCTAAGTAGATGGAGGACACCAGGAAGACGGACACCATGGCTAGGATGACGTGGTTGAGCTTGGCGGAGCGCTGGCGCCGCCGGGCCCGGCACTCCACGTGCAGGATGAGGGCCAGGCAGGGCAGCACCATGAGTGGGCAGCAGAGCAGGAACAGAACGATGCCCAGGAAGATGTCCATGTGCCTGCAGGCCACGCCGGCGGCCCCGCGGCCCAGGAACACGCAGAAGTAGTTATGGAGGCAGGTGATCAGGAGGGACACGACCCACAGCAGGGCGCACACCACGGCTGACAGGCGCTTGGGCCGCTGGCGCCAGTACCAGGCGGGGAAGATGACCGACGCGCAGCGCTCTGTGCTGACGGCCGGCAGGAGGCTCACGCCGGTGAGGAACATGCACAGCCCTAGGACCCGGCACACGCTGCGGACGTACTCGGCAAAGGCACCCAGGAAGCCCCCCGTGTTCAGGATGGAGAACACCGCCTTGCTGAAGAGGTATCCCACGTCGGCGCCGGCCAGGTGCAGGAAGTAGATGGAGAAGGGGTTCCTCTTGATGGAGAAGCCGAAAAACCAGAGGACCAGCCCGTTGCCCACAAGGCCACACAGGCAGAGGAGCAGGAAGATGTAGTTCATGACGGCCGGGGGTGGCAGCATTGCGATCTGCTCAATGGTCAGGAAGCCCCGGCTGTAGAGTTCCGGGGCCTCACTCATGCCAGGGCACATCTGTGCAAGTGCAGAGGGGGACAGCTGTGATGCCGGCCGGTCCCCACACACAGACCTGCACCTGGGGCCCAGCGCAGGGGTCCCAATGAGGGACATGGGACAGGGAGGGGGTCTGTAGGACACTGGCTGTGGAGCAGCTAACTGGCTGCAACTCTGTCCTCAAACACCCCTGACCTCATCCGATGGTAACTCTCTGTCCTAGGGTCTAGAGCTAGCAGCACAGAATAGTGCCTACAGGAGTGGGGGTAGCACCCATCAGTGCCCAGGAAGGGCGCCAGGCTGCCCACCGGTCAGACTGTCCAAAAAGCATCCAAGTCATGCAAGGCAGAAAAACTGCAGAGCCCTCCCATTTCTAAGAAGACCAGAGACAGGACTCACGTAAACACTGCGATAAAATCCTGAGTTATACCCGGATCTCAACGGCTGCTGGAAAGAATATCTCTGGGACCACTGGGGAAATGTGGGTATGGACAGTGGGTAGATAATGGTATTGCATCACTGTAACATCTTTTGAATGTGAAAATGTACCCTGGCTATGCACATTTTCACGATGCGGCTTTGGGAACGTCCATGTTCTTAGAAGATACAGGCTATATGGGCGTCAAGGGCTCGGTGTCTGCAATTTACTTTCATTTGCCTATTTGCTTTTGAGACAGTCTTGTCTTGTTGCCCAGGCTAGAGTGCAGTGGCTCCATCTCAGCTCACTACAGCCTCTGCCTCCCAGGTTCAAGCAATTCTGCCTCAGGCTCCTGAGTAGCTGGGATTACAGGCACGCACCACCATGCCCGACTAATTTTAATATTTTTAGTAGAGACGGGCTTCACCATGCTTGTCTCCAACTCCTGACTTCAGGTCATCTGCCCACCTTGGCCTCCAAAAGGGCTGGGATTACAGGTGTGAGCCACCATGCCTGGCCTTGCAATTTACTTTCAAATAGTTCTGGGGAAAAAGTCTATCTGTCAAGAGATAGCGAGAAAGCACATGGTGAAGGGTTAAGGATGACTAGCTGAGGTGACGTATCGCTGGGCATTGTACTATTCTTGCAAAATCTTGCAGTGTTTCAAAAAATAGGAAACAGGAAACTATTTGAAGAAATAAAATCACTTCTAAGTTACATTTAAAAAAAAATGAGTGGACCTCGGCCTTCTCCTGAGCTGGACCCTGTCCACTCTAGTGGGATTGGACGTGGTTCCCTGATGAGCCAGGGTTGCCCCTGGGGTTTCCAGATTGTGGGAAAGTCCAGGGGGTCCCTGGGGCGGTGGAGAGGGAGCAGCTATTTGTCAAGCTGCAGGGAGCATTTCAATGCTTTAACCATGGGTGCGGCTGTAAGAGTGCATCCCAGCTGAGTATCAGGGCTGCCCTCAGGGTCAAGGCTTGAGTGTAACTGCAAGCAGGTGGGCCAGGTGCAAGGAACAGGTGACGGGGGGAGAATGGCAAACCCGAAAGCCTTTCTCTTGAGCCAAGCAGGCAGCCTGCTGTGCTCCAGCCGGTGGGGGCCAGGGAATGGCTGGGCTGGAGTGGTTGATTGTCCTCCCCCGCTCCCCGGAGAAGCCTGAACTCTAGACTGGAATGTGAACTACTCCATCTTTAAATGTTAACATTTACACACGCTGTGTGGGCTGAACAACCCATCTATCTGCAAGCTGGCTTCAGTTCTCAGGGGGTCCTCTGAGGACCTCGCATCTCAGAGGCAAAGGCTGCCTGCCTGGATAATGCTCACTCCCCTCCCCACGTTGGGGATCTGCCCCAGCATTCTCCTCCTAAGGCTGGTATCTGTCTCCAGGGCTCCCTAACAAAAGAGAAGGTTAGGAAGGCAGGATCCATTCTGCCACCTTCACATGGCTCCAGCTCTGGCAGAAAGTTGGGTCCTGAGAGACTGTTCTCTGGGCCTCCCTATTGAAAAGGGAGGGACCTCCTAGCCTGCTCGGGTCAAGGGGAATCTGAAAACAGGATTGGAGGTGTTGGCGAAACTCTGGGGACATCTGTGGGGTCAGGGCTGGCATCGTGAGGGGACCCTGTTCCCTCCCTGACATTCTCTAAATTCATTTATCGGCACAACAGCTCTGTCTGCCGGTCTGTCCGCCCCAAATCCCACTCCTCAGCTTTTCTTTCCTGTGGGTGACCTGGACACTCCTCTGGGCTGGGGAACTAGACCCAGTGATCTGTAGGATCCGGTGCCCAAAGAGGCCCAGGAGGACCAGCTCAGGCGCCAGGAAAGAGCTGGGCTTCGGGGCTGGATGGAGGCGGCCAGCTTACTCAGTGCCTCTTGCATGCGTGCATGCTGGAAAAAGTCTGCAATCCCCTCCTCGAGTCAGAGTGGGAGGCGGCGTGAATCACTGGGCGTGTAGCTGCTGTGACCAGCCACATACTGCTTTGTAAAATGCCTGCTCCGGAGCCGGGCCCCACCCTAAGCTCTGCCTTTTTGCTGGGAGTTTCTGCAGACTGCCCCACCCGACCTACCAATCTAATCTGCCTCCTGTGGCCACCACAGCATTCCTATAGTGACTCCACAGCAGTCACTATAGAAATGAGGGAGAGGGCCCAAGGGCGCGGGGGCGAGATCCTGGGGGCTGGGCAGGAGTCTCCACTCTGCTTCTGACCTAGGGGCTGATCCCAGTCAAGTTACTACCTGGGTGTAAGCCTCAGTTTCTCAAATGCAGAAGAGGATGGATAGGAATTCAAGAGACCCTTCCAACTTGAGAGCGTTTCAGAAGGAAATCCCAGACTTTTCAAGGGACTCAGAGAAGTAAGGGACTAGGCAGATGGAGGGCAGAAGGAGGAGGGTCAGCCTGGAGGGGGTGGCAGAGTCTCAGGGTGGGTGACTCATGACTAATGGACCCTGGGCAACACTCTCAGAGTGGCCCAGGACCGGCAAGGCTCCACGGAGCACATGACATCAGGGCCACTGTGGAAAGGAGAAAAGTTCCTTTTTAAAGTTTCCTTTCTTGTTAAAGAATAAATCATAAGTGTGCTAAGAACTTTGTAAAGCCCTATCCTATGTAGCTGTTAGACATGCCGTGCTTACAGGCACGTAGTACATACTGTGTCCTTGTACTTTAACCAAGATACCTGTGCTGGACGTGCTCACAGGCATGTCCCAGCTCTCCATTGCTTTGACCTGTTTAGAAAAGTTTTAAGTTATTAGCCAATCAGGTTTTAGTTTAGATTGTGAGGTCTGGCTCCAGCCAATGGAGATTAGTCACAGCAGTAAGGACGACCCCAAATGCATAAGGAATAAATCTGTAGCCGGGCGCAGTGGCTCACGCCTGTAATCCTAGCACTTTGGGAGGCTGAGGTGGGTGGATCACCTGAGGTCAGGAGTTCAAAACTAGCCTGGCCATCATGGTGAAACCCCATCTTAAAAAAAAAAAGAAAAAAAAAGGAATAAATTTGTGTGTTTCCCTTTGATCTTTGTACTCTCGTGGTAAGATGGTTAGTGAGAGTACCCTTCCTGCAGTCCAGGAAGTAAAAATCGCGTTGCTGAAAGATCCTTTCAGCAACTGTGAAAGTCTCAGTGCTAATTTTTCTTTGTGGCACCGACCATCTATTTCCAACAGCTACCTTGCAGCCTGCGTCCCAGGGCTTCCTGGACCGCCTGGCTGTGGTGAGTAGCTGACCGTCCCACCTCTGCAGGGAAGAGATGAAACGAGACCTCACAAGGATGCTACAAGCCCACCCCAGGGTCAGCACAGCGAGGGACCTTGAGGGGATCCAGTCCTGGTGCTTGCCTCACTGATGAGGACAGGAGATTATGAGGGGCCAGGGAACTCGTGCCCAGCCACATAGCCCAGAGTGGCCCACTGCCCACTGTGGGTCCAGAGCTGGCGGGGGGCAGGAAGGGGGAGATGAGGGAGGAGACACTGGGTTGGGTGTGCCCCTCCCCCCCACACCGGTCTGGGCAGACCCGGGGCCCTCTGCCTGTGGCACTTGCCTTATTCCTGGTGCTGGGATGGGCCTCCCAGGAGCAGTTTCCAGCCATCTCCAGGCCTGGTATGTCTGGGCCCCTGCTGGCAGCTCACCAGTCTGCACACCCACCTGGCAGAAACCCAGAGAGAGGGTGGACAAGGGCAGTGGGGACTCCTCCCTGGAGAGCAGCTTTCCACGCCTCCCCCTTCAGGACCCCTGTGCCTAGGTCCCCAAGGCCTGTGGCTCTCAGCTGTCACCTTAGAGGAAAGGCAATCACCCCATTCCCTCAGAGGCAGGGGTGTTGTGGGACTGTCCTGGTGAGATTCTGGAGGTCACTCTTGGGGCACCACCCCCTCCTGCCTGTGGACTCCTCAGCTCCACTGCAGCTCGCTGGAAAAGAAGCCTCCTTCCCCTCTGCTTGTGAGAGTTCTGGAGCTGGGCTGCTGTTGCAGGCATGCATTTATTTACCCACACACATTTTTTGGATGTCACTGTCACCACGACAGTGATGACCCAGCTAGCCTGCCTCCCAGGCACATGTAGAGGAAAGACCAGATGCCAATAGCGGCCCGCCTCGTCTCAATCCCGCTCCCCTCAATCAGAGCACCCAGCTGTTGCTCGTTCCTCCTAGCCATAAAAACCCCCCGCCCCAGGAAGTCAGCGCGACTTCTCTGGCCCCCTTTCCCCGGACCACAGAACCTCGCCCGGGAGCTGAATAAATTGGCATTTAATTTTCTTATACTGGCCTCAGTTTCCTCATTTTAAACTCGGCAATAACCCTTACAACCACCACTCACCCTGCCGGCTGGCCTACACCCATCACCCAGTCTGGTCCTCATGACCAGCTATGAGCCAGGTATCCTCCTGCCCCTCGGCTTAGAGGGCAAGGTCACCAGCCTAAAGGCACACCCATAACCACAACACACCCTGCAGCTCTGCAGATTTGTGTCTGGAGCAGCTACCCAGGAATGGAGGCAGCTGTAGAGGCCCCAGCTGCTGGTGTGGGGAGGGGAAGCTGCACCCACCCTAAGATGGGAGGCCAATGGGAGGCCTGGGGAGGGGGTGACCCTGCTGGAGACCAGTTCGTCATGGCCAGCCAGACCTCATGGGTCTGCCTGCCTTGGTTCTCCTGGAATTGACCCCTGTCCCCCAACCTGAGCTCTGCCCCTTCAGGAAAGCACCTATTACTTCCTGCTGTGCTGGGGGGGAAACTGAGGCTGTGAGCGATAAGGGCCTTGCTGGGTACAGCCCGGGTCACAGGCTGCTAGGCTCTTCTCCTCTCCCGAAGGGGAGAGCTTGGCAGCCCGCTCAACTCAACTCCCCGGAAATTCTTTCCTCTGCGCTGCGCGGGCCTCGGCCAGCCATGCGCTCCCGCCCGCTGCCCACTCCTCCCGCCCGGGGGCGGGCCGTGCCCCTGGCCTCCGCGCCCACCATTGGCTGGAAGGGGTGGCCGTCTGTGCATGTGGCCCGCCCCCTCTTTAACTGTTGGCCTCCCGGTGCTGGCGGCGCAAGTGCAGCCCCAGGGGTCGCTCCCAGGACCCCTCCCACTCAGTGGCCCGGCTTCCCTCGGCCCGCGCAGCCGGACCGCGCCGCCCTACGCCTTCACGGGGCGTCTGCGGGCACCTGTGCCTGGCCTACGGGTGACTCAGCCTGGGGCCTGCGGGGTGCCCCAGGGTGGGAGCACCCTGTGTGCCGGAGCGAGCCAGTGCGTTCGTGGTGTGTGTGCTGTGGGTTTGCAGACAGCCGGTGCTGCGATTGTGCGTCTTTAGTCTCCCTCCTTGGACTCCAGTTGGGCCACTGTCCCGTTGCCACCGACAGGCCGCACCTTCTCCACACTCTGGGGCCTGTCCGAGCTTTCCTGCCCTGCAGCCCCAGACCTACCACCTGCCTTCATCCTTCCTGGTCCCTGGGAAGAGCCCCCCAAGTCCTGTCCATTGCCCCTACTCTTTTTGGTGACACTTCTAGACATTCACCACCCCAGGTCTGGGACCCCGGCCTTGTTTCCAGGGATGTCCTGACTCACAGGTGCCTCACCCATTCACCCTGACCAGCCTAGACCCCAGGCACACCAACTAGTGTCCCAAGGGCAGTGGGCTGCCCCCCCATGCTGCAGGTGGGCATGCAGTGGGGGCCCCCAGCTCCCCTCTCTGCCATCTGCTTTCTCCATATGTGGGTGTCCCTGTGTGCCTGTCCTTGTCCTACCAGGGACGACCTGAAAAGCGATTTTACTCATGCACAGAAAGATCTAGAAGCCAGTGGATCCCAGCTGGACCATATTAAAGGACGTGTGTGACACATGTGTGGGGGCGTATGTGTGAGTGCGTGTGTGCGGGTGTGTGAGCATGTGCGTGTATGTGCGTGAGTGCGTCTGTGTGCATGCGTGTGGGTGTGTACGAGTGTGAGTGCATGTGTGCGTGTGTTTGCGTGTGTGTGCGCGTCTGTATGTGTGGCTCCGTGTGTGCAAGTGCCTGAGTGTGTGTGCATGTGGTGTGCGTGCATGAGTGAGTGTGCATGCATGAGTGTGTGCATGTGTGCGCACGAGTGTGCATGAGTGCATGAGTGCGTGTGTGCATGTGCCCCTCTGGGTGGGATCTGGGCTATGACAGAACTAGTTTCCACTGAAGCTGACCCCAAAAAGCTGCCAGCGCAGCTCACACCTGAGCCTCCCCTCGGAGCATGCCCAAGGGTGGCCTGGCCACCTGTCAGTCTCCTGCAGCCTTGCCAGAAGGAAGCTCCTCCTCTCCCTTCACCCCCACCCCACCTTGACCCAGCCCCTCTCCTCCTCCTCTGGCCGCTGCTTGGGCTGGGCCAGCAGGGACTGCCATCAGAGGGGCCTGCCTCGCTCCCCCAGACACAGAGCCTCTGTTTCCTCACTCCAGGCCTGGAGTCCCTGCTTAACAGCTTGGATTGAAGAGACTTGTCTAGGGAAACTAAGACCTTGCAGAACGTTCCAGGAACCTCTTCCACCCAAGGCCAACAGCTTCATTAGGCCGCTGGCCTGGGAGAAGGCGGGACTACAGCTGCCCAACCTCCTGTGGCTGCCTACACGGACCCCCGTGTGCACCCCAGGGCTGAGATCAGGGGGAGCCATCTCCCCGCCTGTGGGACACTGACTGCTGGGTGTTCCCTTCCAGCCCCTCCAGAATGCATGCTTGAATGGTCAGTGAGGCTGGGGAAGGGACCGAGGGGAGCGTTCACCCCCGGGACCCCAGAGCAGGAGCTGGACAGTGGGGCTGGGGGTGAGGCCAGCTGGGGGGCGTCAGGTCCTGCCACAGGAGGGGGACTTTTAAAGTTCCCCCATGGCCCCAGAACCCTGGAGCCTCAGGAGTGGCAGGTGAGCTTCTCTGATGGGTGACAGCCTTTTTGGGATCTCAGGGCTCCCTGCCTGGGGCCTTAGGGTTTCTGGGAGCTGCTTGCCTGGACAGCGTCCACCTCTCTGCCCTGACGGTGCCCGCGTCATTTTCCTTCTCTGCCTGGCCCTCACCCTGCAGCCTAGGTTGTTGAAACACCCTCCCCTGGACCCTGGGCCCCTGGAACTACCTGCAGCTGTCCTGATCCGAGGAGGCCTCCCTTTGTGGAGGGTTCTTCCTGTGACTCCCGCCTCCGGCCGGCCGACCCGGCAGGGGCAGCAGGCCAGCGCTGAGCACGGCCCAGAGCCTCGGAAAATGCGAGCTCAGAGTAGAGCCCTCGCCTGCTGGAAGAGACGGCTTTGGAAGCAGAACCCGCCCCAAACCCAATTCCTGGCCCGGCAGGAGGGGGAGGGGGAGGGGAGGAGGAGGAGTGGCTGAGCAGGGATGAGGCTTCAGGAAGGAATGCCCCGCTCAGGAGCCCCCCCACCAGCCCCACAGGGAACTCATCTCTCCGCCTGGTGACGTCATGTTGGCCCGAGCACTGCAGCCCGAGTCCAGCTGTTCATCTCCCTCGCATTCTGCTGCTCTGCAAGGCTGCCCGGGAGAGGGAGCACAGGCTGTCCACTTGCCTGGGGCCTTTGGTCTGCCCCCAGTGGGCATTTTGGGGCAGACTGGCCCAAGAGGGACTGGTCCCCACCCCGTTGTTTTAATTTACTCAGGGGCTGATACAGAGCTGGGGGGTGGGCATCAGGGTGAGAGCTCAATGGAGGGGCAGCTCCAAATTGGCAGAGAGGTGGGCAGCACTGCCCAGGCGGCACTCCTCCCCCTTCCCACCCCCGGACTCAGCCTGGGCCCCCTGCGGGCTTATGGAACCAGGAATTCCCTTTTACCCAGCCCTAATAGCAATCAGATGGCGCAAGTGGAAAATCACGGCGCTCGGCGAGCGGGCTGGAAACTGGCGGGCTGAGGTGCCGGGTGCCCCTGCCGCTTAGAGGGAGGATGAGGCGGGGGGGCCCCCTTCCCCTTGAGCCCCTGGTGGGGGGTCCTGGGACGCGTTCATGCCTGGGGCCCCACAGGCATGGTAGGGGTAGGGGGTGCAGAGTGGGGAGTACAGGAGCCAGCAGGGTGGCCAGGAGGAGGGGGTGGTGAGAGGGCTCCCCTCCTGCCTGGGGCCAACTTTCTCAGGGTCCAGGAAGCCCAAGGGAATTCTGAGCTTTTCCTGTGGGAGCGTAGTGCCCCGACTGGGAGGGGTGTGCCTCTGTGGGCATTTTGGAGGGAAATGAGACTCGGAGCTGCCCCTGCACCTGCCCTGGGAGCTGCCCGCCTCCTGCTTGTCCTGGCCATATGCAAGCCTCAGCGTGGAGGGAGCCTTGCACTGCTCCCCTCATGGTCCAGCTGGCCTCCTGGGGTCCGTTTTTCAGGGATGGTGTGGGGAGGGGACTCTGGGATCCTGGAGGCTCAAGGTCCACGCCCAAGGCTGAGAGAGAGGCTGGCAGGCAGCAGGCAGGGTGGTGACCTGTCCCCTCCTCTCCAGGGCAGCCAGCTGGGGCCCAGCTGGAACGCTTGTTTACACGGGGAGGCTGGGGGAGGCCGAATCCCAGCGAGTTCCAAGTGTAATTGCGTTTGGACACTTAAAAGGAATTGTGTGAAGTGGGCAGAGGCTCTGAAGTCCACCGCCTTATTTGGTATGGAAATTTGTTTCTCTCAAAATAAGCGAGAGGCGCTTGTGAATGGGAAGGTGGTCCTGGCCTGGCGTGTGGAGTCCCCGTGCTGGGGGCCTGGTGTGTCTGGCTGCTCAGTCACAGGACTGCAAGGTCATCCTGGCCTGGCGTGTGGAGTCCCTGTGCTGGGGGCCTGTGTGTCTGGCTGCTCAGTCACAGGACCACGGACTCGGGGCTTATTGGTGCAGGTGTTTGTTTCTTTCGGCTCCAGGGGCTGGAAGGCCAAGATCGAGGGACCTGCAGATTCAGCGTCTGGTGAGGACCCAGCTTCTCACTGTGTCCCCATGTGGTGGCCCCTTTCAGGCAGGCGAGGGAGCCCGATGGGGCCTCTTTTATAGGGGCATTAATGCCATCATGAGGCTCCACCCTCATGACCTGCTCACCTCCCAAACGCCCCATCTCACACTGATGATTAGATGTCAATAGATGGATCTGGGGCAGCGGGGCAGGGGGCAGGGGGTGGGGCTATAAACATGAGTCTCTAGCAGCCACCCTGGGGTCTCCCCACTCCCCGGGGGAGTGGTGGGCTGTGGGGAGTGTGCCCAGAGGCCCAGTGCTAGGAGCTCCTGTGCTGCCTCCAAGCCTGGGTGACCTTGGTCAGTTTCCTTCCCACTGGGGGCCCTGGTTTCCTCAGCTGTCAGATGGGAAAAGATAATGACCCATAGGGTTACAGCTGGGAGGGGTCGGATGCCAGGTGGAAGAGCTCTTCGCGCACCTCGCAACGCTGTGCCCTGCTCCGTGTGTCCTGTGGGTGTCCTTCCCTCCTCCCTCCCAGCAAGGCTCAGGGCTCTGGCTGATGTGGAGAATGGGGCGTGGTCCCTGCTCTTACAGCCTTTACTTTCTGAACAGCCACCACTTGCCGTCCGGTGTCCTCCCCTGCCCCTGCCAGTAGGGAAAAATTTTCTTTTCTTTTTTTTTTTTGTGAGACAGAGTCTCACTCTGTCGCCCAGGCTGGAGAGCAGTGGTGCAATCTCGGCTCACTACAATCTCTGCTTCCCAGGTTGAGTCGATTCTCCTGCCTCAGCCTCCAGAGTAGCTGGAACTACAGGCACTTGCCACCAGGCCTGGCTAATTTTTTGTATTTTAGTAGAGATGGGGTTTCACTGTGTTGCCCACGCCTGCAATCCAAGCACTTTGGAGGCCAAGGCGGGCGGATCACCAGAGGTCGGGAGTTCAAGACCAGCCTGACCAACATGGTGAAACCCCGCCTTAAAAAAAAAAAAAAAAAGAAAAGAAAAGAAAAGCTAAGATTCTCCAGGAGACGAGACAAATATGCACATGGTCTGGTTCTCCCAAGTTAACCCCTGAGGCCCGCTGGTTTCAACTCTTGAGATAAAAAGGTTGAACCAGGCTGGTCACGGTGGCTCACACCTATAATCCTAGCACTTTGAGAGGCTGAGATGGGTAAACTGACTGAGCTCTGGAGTTCGAGACCAGCCTGGTAACATGGTAAAACCTCATTTCTACTAAAAATACAAAAAATTAGCTGGGCATGGTGGCACACGCCTGTAGTTCCAGCTGCTTGGGAGGCTAAAGCATAAGAATAGCTTGAACCTGGGAGGCGGAGGTTGCAGTGAGCTGAGATCATGCCACTGCAGCACTCCAGCCTGTGTGAGAGAGTGATTCTGTCTTAAAAAAAAAAAGGTTGAACCAAGGCCTAGCTGGCTTTCCTCATAGTGAAAGGGACCTCTCTCCTTCGACTGTGTTCCCCTCCTCCACTAGGCTGGACCTTTCTGTGCTGGGAGGTGCATCTTAGGAATCTCAGCAGAAGTCTACATTCTCCTCTGTCCTGCATGTGGTAGACCATTCATTTATCCGTCTGTCCATCTATCCACCCACTCATCTACCCACCCAATGACCCATCTACCCACTCACCCAACCATCCATTTATCCATCCATCCACCCATCTACCCACCAAACCATCCATCCATCCATGTATCCATCCATCCATTTATCTATCCATCTATCCATCCATTCATGCATCCATCAGTCCATCTATCCACTTATCCATCCACCCATCAATCCATCTGTCCATCCATTCATCCATCTACCCACCCATCCACCCACCAAACCATCCATCCATCCATTTATCCATCCATTCATCCATCCATCCACCCACCAAACCATCCATCTGTCCATCCATCCATCCACCTATCCACCCACCAAACCATCCATCCATCCATTTATCCATCCATCCATCCATTTATCTAAACATCTATCTGTCCATCCACCCATCAATCCATCCATCTATTCATCTATCTATCCATCCACCCATCAATCCATCTATTCATTCATTCATCCATCAATACATCCATTCATCCATCTATTCACCCATCTGCCCATCCATTCATTCTTATCTTAATTCAACACTTTTACTGAACACCAACAATGATGGTGCTAGGAAAAGAATGTGGAAGAACCAAACACAGGGCATGGGGAGCAGGTGATAAATAGAAACAACTGAACACAAGAACTCCAACCTGTGATTAGAAAATCAAACTGAGAAAACCAAACAGTCATAGTGGCAGAAACTTAGGTGGTAAGCAGAGAGGCATGGGAGGTGGGCCGAATGATGGCCCCTGAAGATGTTGACATCCTAATCCTCAGATCCTGAGAACATGTGACTCTACACTTGGCCAAAGGGTCTTTGCGGAAGGGATGGAGTGAAGGATCTGGAGATGGGAGCATTGTCATGGATTATCCAGGTGGGCCCCATTTAATCACAAGGGTCCTTGGAAGAAGGATGCCGGAGATCATAATGAGTAGTGGGACACGTGTTGATGTGAAGAAGGGGCCAGCAGCCAAGGAATGCAGGCTGCCTCTAGAAACTGGAGAGGACGAGGAAACAAGCTGTCCCCTAGAGCCTCCAGAAGGAACCAGCCTGCCAACACCTTGACTTTAGGCCTCCAATGTCTAGAACTGTTACTGGAATACGCTTGTGCTGTTTAAGCCCCTAAGTTTGTGTCATTTGTTGCAGCAGCCACAGGAAAGTAATCCATGGGGATGGCCAGGCCTGATTAGCTGGGGTGCGGGTGGAGGGGCCTCTACAGAGATGATGCTTGCGCTGAGACCTGAAGGAGAAGGAGAAGGAGGTGGCTGCTCGCGGAACCCACAGGAAAGCATTCAAGGATCCAGAACAGCAGGTGCAAAGGCCCCGTGATGGAAAGATGGTTGCATTAGAAGTACAGAGCGGGTGGCTGGAGGGCAGGAGGGGAGGGTGCATGCGGAGGCCGGAGAGGAGAGTGGGGCCTCGAGACACCCTGCAGGCCCCCTGCAAGTCCGGGCACAGAGCCCCCACCTTGAGCCCTGAGGTCTGGACATTCCCATTTCCCATCTTTCCAGTGTAGGACTCTGCCTTTTCCAATTCCCCGCTTTTCTGATGCCAGATACTGCCCGACTCTATCCATCTTTCCCTGTTCCCTGGGCCACCTCCCACTGAGACCCCTCGCCGGTGCTCCCCAGGTGCATTTTCCTCACTGTCCCCAGCGGAGTCCTTCCCACACACCCAGCTCCTCGGTGCGGTGCCCACCCGTGGGTGAGTGGTGCACCCCACTGGCTTCCCTCCTCTGCCCTGGCCACTGCATCTTCCAGGGCAGCCTGGATGCTGGGTTTGGTCCACCTCGTCCACACCTGCTGCTTCTGTCTCACCTAAAGTGGATCCGAGATACGCCATCACTAGACCTTCAATTTCAGCACAGGCCTGAATAACCAACCTTCGAAAAGTTCACAGTGGCCTTGTCACTCCTAGAAATAATGAATAATTCCTTAAAACTCATTCAGCATCCAATTGGTGTTCACATCTCTCTCTCTCTCTCTCTCTTTTTTTTTGAGATGGAGTTTCGTGTTTGTTGCCCAGGCTAGAGTGCAAAGTGTAAGGGAACAATCTCAGCTCACAGCAACCTCCGCCTCCTGGGTTCAAGTGATTCTCCTGCCTCAGCCTCCCGAGTAGCTGGGATTACAGGCATGCGCCACCACGCCCAGCTAATTTTGTATTTTTAGTAAAGATGGGGTTTCTCAATGTTGGTCAGGGTGGTCTTGAACTCCCGACCTCAGGTGATCCACCCACCTTGGCCTCCTAAAGTGCTGGGGTTACAGGCGTGAGCCACCGCGCCCCGCCTCACGTCTTTTTTTTTTTTTTTAAACCGCTGTGTGTGTCACAAGCCAAAGGAGACACACAGCAGCCACCGGAAAGTAATCCACCATGCCCATGAGTGAATGTGCTGCTTTTGGGGGTTGGGGAGAGATGGCATCTCGCTCTGTTGCCCAGGCTGGAGTGCAGTGGCGAGATCTTGGCTCACCATAACCTCTGTCTCCTGGGTTTAAGCGATTCTTCTGCCTCAGCCTCCCAAGTAACTGGGACCACAGGCAGTGCCACCACGCCTGGTTAATATTTGTATTTTTTTTTTTTTAAAGATGGGGTTTCACCGTATTGGTCAGGCTGGTCTCAAACTCCTGACCTCAGGTGATCTGCCCGCCTCAGCCTCCCAAAGTGCTGGGATTACAGGCGTGCTCTTTTAACTAGATTTAACCTTTCTGTGGGGAGGTGCACGGAGTTTATTTGGGGGGGTGACCCCAAGAAGCATTACAGGGAAGGGAAAGAAGGTTAAGCACTCCCTCCCACCTTGCTTTGAGGGGTCTAGTCTTCAGCTCACCGCTGCCCTTCCTTCTTTGTGGACTATTGTGGCAATAGACACCTGCAAACCCTAGGTAGGTCCTCGGCGAGGGCGGCTTCGGCAGCCAGCAGCAATCTGAGAGCAGCCTCCAGGACGGCTGTCGGACCCTCGGGGGCCTAATGGGAAGCTCACTCCTGCTTCGGGGCAGCAAGAGAGAGGGAGACATGAGTGGAAGTTGCACTGAACACTGAGGTCACGTGTGGGCTTTCCCTCCGGGCCTGCCTCTGGTACGTGTGTGCAAACAAAACAGCTATGTCTTCATATCCAATCAAACTTTGTCACGGGTTCCCCGGGAACTGGTGCAAAACTAGGACAAAATCTTCGCTTTCTCAAGTCTGAGAGATCTGGAGTTTTCTGTTTGGGGGAGACCATGTTTCATCAACTTTCTATCAGAAGCAGCTATTTCCAGACACAACTCCCGACTGTCCAGCCTCTACTGCACCTCCTGGATCTGGAATTTCCCCAAGGCTTGATTCCACTGGATGGCTGAAGAGATGACACGGATTGGGGACCGGGCGTGGGTGTGTTGGTGTGTATTTCAAGTCATTTTTGCCATTTATTTATTTATTTATTTATTTTGAGACTGAGTCTCGCTCTGTCTCGAGGCTGGAGTTCAGTGGCGTGATCTCAGCTCACTGCAATCTCCACCTCCCGGGTTCAAGTGATTCTTCTGCCTCAGCCTCCTGAGTAGCTGGGATTACAGGTGCACACCACCACAACCGGCTAATTTTTTTTGTATTTTTAGTAGATACAGGGTTCCACCATATTGGCCAGGATGGTCTCGATCTCCTGACCTCGTGATTCGCCTCAGCCTCCCAAAGTTCTGGGATTACAGACGTGAGCCACAGCACCTGGCCCATTTTTGCTTTTTTAAAAATATTGAACTCCAGGATCATTTTTTTAAAATTGTGATAAAATATGCATGATATAAAATTTATGTTTAGACATTTATACATATTTTTTTTCTTTATTTTTTGAGACAGAGTCTAGCTCTGTTGCCCAGGCTGGAGTGCAGTGTTGCAATCTTGGCTTATTGCAACCTCTGCCTCCTGGGTTCAAGTGATTCTCCTGCCTCAGCCTCCTGTGGAGCTGGGATTACAGATGCCCACCACCACATCTGCTAATTTTTGTATTTTTAGTAGACACGGGGTTTCACTATGTTGGCCAGGCTGGTCTCAAACTCCTGACATCAGGTGATCTGCCCTCCTCGGCCTCCCGAAGTGCTGGGATTACAGGTGTGAGCCACCACACCTGGCCCCATTTGTCCCTTTATCCACATCTGGGGCCCAGTCCCCCTGGGTAGCTGGGACTACAGGCACGCCCCACCACACCTGGCTAATTTGCTCTATTTTTTTTTTGTAAAGATGAGGCTTCGCCATGTTTCCCAGGGTGGTCTCAAACTCCTGTGCTCAAGCAATCTGTCTGTCTTGGCCTCCCAAGTGCGGGGATTCTGCATGTGTGCCACTGTGCTTGGCCCTACTCTTTGGACATGTTTCTCTACTGCAGTGGCTCTCAACCAGGGGAGATTCTGCCCCCAATGGGGACATTTAGCAATGTCCAGAGGCATCTTTGGTTGTTACAGCTGGGAGGGGTGTGTTTCTAGCATTGAGTGCGCAAGGGATGCTGCTAAGCTCCCCACAACCTCCCCCACAGCAGAGAGCCATCTGGCCCCAAATATCAACAGTGCTGAAGTAGTAGGCCGGGCATCGTGGCCCACACCTGTAATCCCAGCGCTACAGGAGGCCAAGGCGGGCAGATCATGAGGTCAGGAGTTTGAGACCAGCCTGATCAACATGATGAAATCCCATCTCTACTAAAAATACCAAAATTAGCAGGGTGTGGTGATGCACACCTGTAGTCCCAGCTACCTGGGAGGCTGAGGCAGGAGAATCACTTGAACCTGGGAGGCAGAGGTTGTTGTGAGCCGAGATCATGCCACTGCACTCCAGCCTGGGCAACAAAATGAGACTCCGTCCCCCAAAAAAAAAAAAAGTGCTGAAGTAAAAAAACTCTGCTTCATGGAATTCCAAAGAAGTCCTGGAATCCCATCTTTATTTAAAATGCATCACCATTGGGCCGGGTGCGGTGGCTCACGCCTGTAATCCCAGCACTTTGGGAGGCCGAGGCGGGTGGATCACGAGGTCAAGAGATCGAGACCATCCTGGTCAACATGGTGAAACCCCGTCTCTACTAAAAATACAAAAAATTAGCTGGGCATGGTAGCGCGTGCCTGTAATCCCAGCTACTCGGGAGGCTGAGGCAGGAGGATTGCCTGAACCCAGGAGGCGGAGGTTGCGGTGAGCTGAGATCGCACCATTGCACTCTAGCCTGGGTAACAAGAGCAAAACTCCGTCTCAAAAAAAAAAAAAAGCATCACCATCGGGCCAGGCACGATGGCTCATGCCTCTAATCCTAGCACTTTGGGAGGCTGAGGCAGGTGGAGTTCGAGACCAGCCTGGCCAACATGGTGAAACGCTGTCTCTACTAAAAATATAAAAAAATTAGCTGGCCATGGAGATGGGCGCCTGTAATCCTAGCTACTCTAGAGGCTGAGGCAGGAGAATCACTTGAACCTGGGAGGCAGAGGTTGCTGTGAGCTGAGATCGTGCCACTGCACTCCAGCCTGGGTGACAGAGCAAGACTCCACCTCAAAAAAAAAAAAAGGCCTGGCATGGTGGCTCTCATGACAGTAGTCCTAGCACTTTGGGAGGCCAAGACGGATGGATCAATTGAGGTCAGGAGGTCAAGACCAGCCCGGCCAACAGGGTGAAACCCTGTGTCTACTGAAAATACAAAAATTAGACAGGAATAGTGGCAGACGCCTGTAATCCCAGCTACTCAGGAGGCTGAGGCAGGAGAATCACTTGAACCCAAGAGACAGGTTGCAGTCAGCCGAGATTGCGCCATTGCCTGGGTGACAAGAGTGAAACTCCATCTCACGTAAGTAAATAAATAAATAATAACGTGGGTCACCACTGCTCCAGGTTTCAGTCGATGGAATGGGCCAACTCTGAGAGCCACTCACAGCTGCCGAGTGAACATGTGGAGATCAGAATCTCTGGCGGGTGCACCCATCTCAAAACAATTAAGCCCGACCCAGCGTTACTTTCTCCGCTCCCCCCCCCCCCCCACCATCTGACAACCTTAGGGTTTGTTCTCATGCAGATTTCCTAGGTTTCTGCCAATATGAACTGGAAATAACTCGCGATTCTTTTGTTGTGTATAGTGCATCTTCCTGGGTCAGATTCTGTGCCCACATTCCTGAAGCTCGTGGGGATTTCGGTTTAGTGACAGATCTGAAAGCCAGAGGTGGTAGGGGCTCTCGAGGAAGAGTCTACGCTAGGATTAGAATCTTCCCAAATGGAAGCCGTTCTATCATTCAGGGATCCACTCTCTCCCAGTCAGTGCCCTGACTTTCACAGAAGAGAACCCTGCGGCTTGAGTTCAAGAGCAGTGGTTGAACTGGAGTCTATTTTGCCACCCAGGGGGTCAGAGTTTGGGTTGGTTTTTTTATTATCTCCCAACTCTGTGGCTACAAGAGATATGGACTTCCTTTCAAGTGACAGTGGAGGTTTTCTGGGACTTTAGGTCTTGAACTGGATATTTAAAGCCCTGAGCCATATGTGTGTGTGTGTGTGTGTGTGTGTGTGTGTGTGTGTGTGTGTGTGTGTGTGTCTTATTCTGTTGCCCAGGCTGGAGTGCAGTGGCATGATTTTGGCTCACTGCAACCTCCGCCTCCCAAGTTCGAGCAATTCTCCTGCCTCAGCCTCCTGAGTAACTCGGATTACAGGCGTGCACCACCATGCCCAGCTAATTTTTGTATTTTCAGTAGAGACGAGGTTTCTCCATGTTGGTCAGGCTGGTCTCAAATCCTGACCTTGTGCTCCACCTTGGCCTCCCAAAGTGCTGGGATTATAGGCGTGAGCCATCGCGCCCGGCCAGCTCATATTTTTTTCCCCAGCAAATTCTACAGTGCAAAAGGAAGAGGCCACTGACTCTGCAGCATGCAAATTCTTTATTTCACCATCCCGTTCTGTTGCAACAGCTACCAAGAGCTACCGTCACCCATTTGCCTTCTGCAGGCACTTGACTCCCTGTGGTCACTGGTGAGGACTGCAGCAAGCTTCCCACACCTTCCCCAGCCCCACCCTCCCGATTTCTATAGTAAGCCCCTTTTTCTTTCTGGAATGCATGGAGTGGCTCTGCTTTCCTCTCCAAACTCAGATGGATATGGTTTTAAATTTTTTAGTTAAAAAAATTTCTTTTTGAGACAGCGTTTTGCTCTGTCATCCAGGCTGGACTGCAGTGCAGTGGCACGATCATGGCTCTCTGCAGCCTCAACCTCCAGCTCAAGTGATCCTCCCATCTCAGCCTCCCGAGCAGCTGGGACCACAGGCATGCACCACACCCGGCTAATTTGTTGTATTTTTTGTAGAGATGGGGTTTTGCAGTGTTGGCCAGGTTGGTCACGAACTCGTGGGCTCAAGTGATCTGCCTGCTTCAGCCTTTCAAAATGCTGAGATTACAGGCATGAGCTGCTGTGCCTGGCCAAAAAAAAATTATCTCTTTTTTTAGAGATAAGACCCTACTCTGTTGCCCAGGCTGACTGCAGTGATGTGGTTGTAGCTCATTGCAGCCTCCACCTCCAGGGCTCAGGTGATCCTCCCACCTTAGCCTCCAGAGTAGCTGGGACTATAGGCAGGCCTATGCCACCACATCTATTTTTATAATTTTTTTTTTTTTTCTGGTAGAGACACGGTCTCACTATGTTGCCCAGGTTGATCTTGAGCTCCTGGCCTTAAACATCCCTCCTGCCTCTGCCTCCCAAAGTGCTGGGATTACAGGCATGAGCCACTGTGCCCAACCTTGATATAGTTTAAAAAGAAATAACAGAAGTGAGGTCTTGGAGAACCAAACCTTAAAGATAAGAATGTGAACGTTGTGGCCTGGCCTGATTATATAAAGGCAGGTATTGCTTCATTGCCACTAGCAAGCGGAGTGCTGTGTGCGGGAGGAGCTGGGGTGGGGCTGAGGGTAAAGGCACGGGAAGCTGCAGCCAGAGAACCAGGAAGTGGTCCCTGCTCATGCTGACCCGATGCCATGGAGCTGGTGGGAACGCAGAAGTCACAGAGTGGTACAGAAGCGACCACCTTTGGCCATCCTGGGCACAGAGTTGGAGCCCGGGCAGCGGGGAGGCTTCAGGGCCCTGGGATTACTCCCACGTGGGGCAGATTGGAGGCTGAGGGGGATCCGGGAAGTTACTGCATGGACTGTGTGGCCTCCAGAGAATAATGGCGTCTGCTTTACTTCTACCCCAGGTCTTTTTTTTTTTAGACAGAGTCTCACTCTGTTGCCCAGGCTGGAGTGCAATGGCGCGATCTCAGCTCACCGCAACCTCTGCTTCCTGGGTTCAGGCAATTCTCCTGCCTCAGCCTCCTGAGTAGCTGGGATTACAGGTACGCACAACTGTGCCCAGCTAATTTTTTGTATTTTTAGTAGAGACGGGGTTTCACCATGTTGACCAGGATGGTCTCGATCTCTTGACCTCGTGATCCACCCGCCTCGGCCTCCCAAAGTGCTGGGATTACAGGCGTGAGCCACTGTGCCCGGCCCTAATTTTTTTGGTTTTTAATAGAGACAGGGTTTTACCGTTGGCCAGGCTGGTCTTGAACTCTAGACCTCAGGTGATCCACCTGGCTTGGCCTCCCAAAGTGCTGGGATTACAGGCGTGAGCCACCTTGCCCGGCCTCCTATACGTCTTTTGAAAACCCCTCTCATTGTTAAACTCTGACCAGGAACCTTATAGAGAAAAGGGTTCAAGAGCTTGTAGCCTGAGAAGGGTGTGCTGGTGGGGCCACGTTTCTCTTTCTTGGTTTAGTGTAGATTTTGGTGTTGAGAACCTTTGTGTTTTTATTCATATAATTATGAAGGTATTGGGGGAAAGTAGCCACAAGAATCATCCCTCTTTTTTTTTTTTCTTGGCTTTTGTTGATTGGTTTTCTTTAATTACTCAGTTTTAAAATTTTTTATTTTATTATTTCAGGAAAATGTTCTTGAATTATTATTCTTATTATTTGTTCTGCTTCATTGCTTCGTTTTCTTCTGAGATTCCTACTACATGTATCTTGAATCTCACTGGCCTATTTATTCTCTATAGTTATAATTTTCCCTTGATATTTATTTTTTGGTCTGAACATTGTTCTTTCTGGTTTTAAATTTTTCTGCTTTCTTTTCTTTTCTTTCTTCTTTCCTTTCTTTCTCTTTCTTTTTTCTTCCTTCTTTTTTTAAATATTTATTCATTTATTTTTTATTGTGCTTTAGGTTCTGGGTACATGTGCAGATCGTGCAGGATGGTTGCATAGGTGCACACATGCCATGGCGGTTTGCTGCCTCCATCCCCCCATCACCTACATCAGGCATTTCTCCCAGTGTTATCCCTCCCCAATCTCCCCACCCCTACTGTCCCTCCCCTAGCCCCTCTTCCCCAACAGACCCCAATGTGTGATGTTCCCCTCCCTATGCCCATGTGTTCTCATTGTTCAACACCTGCCTATGAGAACATTTGGTGTTTGATTTTCTGTTCTTGTGTCAGTTTGCTGAGAATGATGGTTTCCAGATTCATCCATGTCCCTACAAAGGACATGAACTCATCATTTTTTATGGCTGCATAGTATTCCATGGTGTATATGTGCCACATTTTCTTTGTCCAGTCTATCATTGATGGGCAGTTGGGTTGGTTCTAGGTCTTTGCTATTGTGAACAGTGCTGTGATGAACATACGTGTGCACGTGTCTTTATAATAGAACAATTTATAATCCTTTGGATATATACCCAGTAATGGGATTGCTGGGTCAAATGGAATTTGTTTTTCTAGGTCCTTGAGGAATCGCCACACTGTCTTCCACAATGGCTGAACTAATTTACACTCCCACCAACAGTGTAAAAGTGTTCCTATTTCTCCACATCCTCTCCAGCATTTGTATTTATTTATTAAAAAATTTTTTTTCTTTTTCTTTTTTTTTTGAGATGGAGTCTTGCTCTGTCACCCAGGCTGGAGTGCAGTGGTGCGATCTCAGCTCACTGCAATCTCCAATTACCAGGTTCAAGCGATTCTTCTGCCTCAGCCTCTCAGGTAGCTGGGGCTACAGGCGCATGCCACCATGCCCAGCTAATTTTTTGTATCTGTAGTACAGACAGGGTTTCACTGTGTTGGCCAGGATGGTCTCGATCTCCTGACCTCGTGATCTGTCCACCTCAGCCTCCCAAAGTGCTGGGATTACAGGTGTGAACCACCGCGCCCGGCCTCCTTCCTTCCTTTTCTTTCTTCCTTCCTTTCTTCTTTCTTCCTCCTTCCCTCCCTTGCTTCCTCCCTCCCTCTTTTCTTTCCTTTTTCTCTTTCCTTCTCTCCTTTCTCCCTTCCTTTCTCCCTCCCTCCTTCCCTTCCTTCCTCCCTCCCTCACTTCCTCCCTCCCTCTCTCCCTCCCTTCTTTCCTTCTTTTTCTTTACTTCTAGATGAGAGTCTTGTTTTGCCCAGGTTGGACTTTAACTCCTGGGCTCGAGTGATCCTCCCTCCTCAGCCCCCAAGTAGTTGGGACCGCAGGGCTGAGCCCCTGCAGCCCAGTTTTCCAGGTCTGTTTCTCTGTAGCCTTTATTTGTGGCACTCATTTGCTCTTCTATTCCTTTCAGTTTCAGTCTTCATTTCTTAGTCTTCTCTGTTATTTTATTTTATTTTGATATGGAGTTTTGCTCTTCTTGCCCAGGCTGGAGTGCAATGGCGCTATCTTGTCTCACTGCAACCTCTGCCTCCCGGATTCCAGGAATTCTCCTGCCTCAGCCTCCCGAGTAGCTGGGATGGGCAGCATCACTGTCCCATCTTCACCAGTTTGCTTTCAAACCTGCTTACCAAAAAGTAGCAGAAACATTCATTATAAAAGCCAAAGAGTGGATGGCAGCCCCCGTGTTCTCCAGTGGAAATGAGAAGCTCCCAAGAGCAGAGCATGACAGGCCTCGGGGGCTGGGCCTTTCTGGACTCGAGACTGCAGAGACTCTGTGGATAGAACCCTAAGCAGGGCTGCCCTGTCCTGTTGCTGGGTTGCACACTCCTCAAGTGCACCTGGCTGAGAGGGTGAGTGGGGCTAAATTCCAGCCCATGCTGTTTGCTGAGTGTTGGGTCTGGTCCTGGGATGCACCCCTCCCACCTGGATAATGCATGCAGGACCTAGCAGCTTTCCTGATCATAGGGGAGGGTGTGGCTGCATGGTTTTGAGGTCTTTTTCTGCATGGGGGGGTCCCTGTAGGGAGACCTGCAACGACCGAGCTCTCTCCCTGAGATGGGGAGAGCCACCCCCAAGTTCCATGCACATCCTCCCGGGTCTGAGCTGTGCCAGAATCACTTCTGGCAGAAATGCGGAGCTCCCTCACCTCTGCCCCGGCCCGTGCTAGCTTCAGCCTCATCTGGGAAAGAGGCTTCAGAGAACAGGAGCAGGGGGACCCTCAGCCACACCAGGAGCTGGATGAGTCATGCTAGCTTGGCCCAGCCCGAAGGGGCTCCAGGTAGAGGGACGCTAAAGCCACACCCCTCCTGGAGGAGTTTCCCCAACTTTCCAGCCCTCGCCCCGCCATGGACCACTCGGGTCCCTGGCTGGTACAGGCCCTTTTCCGCCCCTCGGTTTGTGATCACACTGTGTTCTCTTTTTTTCTTTTCTTCCTTTTTGTTTTTTGTTTTTTTTTTTTTCTGGAGACAAAGTCTTGCTCTGTCATCCAGGCTGGAGTGCAGTGACGCCATCTCGGCTTCCAGGTTCAGGTGATTCTCCCGCCTCAGCCTCCTGAGTAGCTGGGACTACAGGCACCTGGCATCATGCCCGGCTAATTTTGTTTGCATTTTTGTAGAGGCAGGGTTTCACCATGTTGGCCAGGCTGGTCTCGAACTCCTGACCTCAGGTGATCTACCTGCTTCAGCCTCCCAAAGTGCTGGGATTACGCTGCCCCCGGCCCACACTGTTTTCTTTACCACTGTCCCTTGGAAAACTTTCAGGCATCCTTCAGGACCCAGCTCAGTTGTCACTTCCTCCAGGAAGGCTCCGCATGAAGCCTTGCTTCTTACCCCAAGCTCAGCTTGTCCCTTCAGTAAGTGCTGCTGCTCCTGACTCCATTCAACACGCTTGGGTTCAATCGTGCATCCAACAAACGTTTGCTGAGCAGCTGCTATGTGTGTAGTCTCTGTGTGTTACCCTGGGGTAAATGAGACAGATCCGGCTCCTGGCCTCTGGGGGTGTGCAGTGAGATTGTCACTGTTGTGAGCTTGTCTGCTTCTCCCCAGGGATGGGCACCGTGGCCCATATGCTGCTGACCCCAACAACCGGCAAGTACCTGGCACGCAGGAGACGCTTAATGGGGGTTTGGTGCAGGTGAACGTCCTCGGCGTGGGGGACTCAGCCAGCGCAGCAGGGGGGCAGACGCTGTCTTTGGCATCTATCCCTGAGCGCTTCCTGGTCCCAGCTGCTGGGCTGGGGGACACTACCCACCCTCTGAGCTGCTCAAATACCTGAGTAGTTGCTGGGGATGGACGGGGGCATCTCAGCTCCACGGGGCCAAGGCGCGGTGACAGAGTAGGCCTTGCCCGTGAACTGCCAGGGACCCCTAGCTGGCATGAATCCCCCTGGCAGGCTGTGGAAGGACCAGCCCTCCCTGGGCGTGTAACCCCCAGCCCCACCCGACCTCAAGTCTATCCCGGGCCTCCCCACCCACCTCCGGGCTCTGGGTCCTCTGTGTAAAAAGCCTGCAAGGCCGGCTCCATCTGGTCCCCAGGACGCTGTGGGGTTGGCTGCGGCCCCACCCCACCGGGTCTCACTCACCCTCAGCTCCCCTCAAAGCCCTGAGGTGGGACTCCCGTGGATCCCCTTTCCATGCCTGGGCACCCCCGGACTTTTCTCTCGCAGCCTGGGACTCATGGTCTGAGGGGAGGGTTGCCTTTAAGACACCGTGGGGTTCGACCACCCCAGAGCAAGCTGACCTCACCGCAGCCCCTCTTCAGGCCCAGGGGTCAATGGCTGCTTATACGAGGTAACCTCAGCGCAGTCTCAGCCATCGGGTCCCGGAGGCACCTGGTCCCCTGAAGGGTCAGCCTCCTTCCCCTCGATTCCCCCCAGGCCTCCCCCAGGGACCTCTTGAAAGCACAAATCCCATGGGTTTCTTTTCCTGCTCAAGACCCTCTGGTGGCCTTCTCCTTGCTCTCGAGTGAGGTCAAAACCCCTCAGCACGGACACCAGACCCACAGGGTCTGAGGCTGCCCCTCACCCCCTCTGGGCGGCCTCCCCTCCGGCTCACTGCTCCCAGCGCTGCCCTGCACACGGAGGCTCCTCCTGCCACCCCGAGCCGTCCGTACCCCCCGCGCGGAGGACCAGGAGCCCCTGCCAGCCCTCCGACTTCAGCCGAAGCAGCACCCAGAGGCTCTCCCTGTTCGTCTCATTTAAGGACGGTCCTGCTATGTGTGTGCTTTTGAAAACTGCCCCATAATTCACTTACTGTAAAATGGGCCCTTTTAAAAGGACACACTTGAGTGGGTTTTAGTTTATTCACGAGGTTGAACAACCGTGATCACTTTCCAATTTCACAACGTCTCTCATTGCCCCGAAAGGAAACCCTATCCCGGTTCGCAGTCTCTCCCTGTTCCTCCCTCCGCCCGGGCCCTGACAACTGTAAAGCTGCTTTCTCTCTCTTGGGACCTGCCTCTTCTGGACATTCCGTATAAATATAATTGTATAATATGTGGCCTTTCGAGCTGGGCTTCCCTCACTCAGCGTCACGTTTTCAAGATCCATCCCACGGAAGCAGGTGTCAGTGCCTCACCGCTTTCTGCGGGTGAATAACACACCGTCGGTGGGTAGGTCACTCGGTTCCTTTCATCAGTCCCTTTGTAGCACAGGTCCAGTTTGTACTTTGTATTATTTTATTTTATTTCTGAAATAGAGTTTTGCTCCGTCTCCCAGGCTGGAGTGCAGTGGCACGATCTCGGCTCACTGCAGCCTTTGCCTCCTGGATTCAAGTGATTCTCCTGCCTCAGCCTCCCTAGTAGCTGGGATTAAAGGCATGCAGCACCACACCCGGCTAATTTTCATATTTTTAGTAGAGACGGGTTTTCACCGTGTTGGCCAGGCTGGTCTCGGACACCTGACCGCCTCAGCCTCCCAAAGTGCTGGGATTACAGGCGTGAGCCACCGTGCCCAGTCCGTACTTTTTATTTATCTGTGTGCTTCTTTTCCTTTTTCTTTTTGTTTTAATAATAATAATAAAAAAAACTGGGAAAAGGGCGGCAGGCGCCATGTCCGGCTGGGAAGGTGGCAAGAAGCAGGCCAAGGAGACGGACGAGGAAGATCAGGCTTTCAAACAGAAACGAAAAGAAAAGCAGAAGAAACTCGAGGAGCTGAAAGCGAAGGCCACGGGGAAGGGGCCCTGGCCACAGGTGGAACTAAGAAATCTGGCAAAAAGTAAGCTGTTCCTTGTCGCTGAGGAGATGGCGACCCTTTATTTCATCTGTATTTAAACATCTGTATTCCCTGCCATAGCATCTTTTTTACCTATAGCTGGAATTAAGTGTTGTCTTGGAGCTGTTGTACATTTAAGAATAAACTTTTGTATTAAAAAAGAAACAAAACAAAAAAAAAACACGTGTTTTTGCTAAACGCAGTGGCTCACGCCTCTAATCCTAAAACTTTGGGAGGCCAACGTGGGAGAATCACAGCCCAGGAGTTCAAGACCAGCCTGGGCAACATAGCAAGACCCTGTCTCTACAAGCAAAAAACAAATTAGCTGGATGTGGTGGCACATGCCTGTGGCCCAGCTACTCAGGAGGCTGAGGTGCGAGGATGGCTTAATCTGGGGAGGTCGAGACTACAGTGAGCTGTGATTGCGCCACTGCACCCCAGCCTGGGCGACACAGCTAAACCCTGTATCAAAGAAAATAAAGAAACAACAACAAAAAAAGACGCGTGAAAGTCTTAACTGCTTCTGTCTCTAAAAAACTTTTTTTAGCTGGGCTCGGTGGCTCACGCCTATAATCCCAGCACTTTGGGAGGCCGAGGCGGGTGGATCATGAGGTCAGGAGTTTGAGACCATCCTGGCCAACATGGTGGATCCCTGTCTCTACTAAAGATACAGAAAATTAGCTGGGTGTGGTGGTGCGTGCCTGTAATCCCAGCTACTTGGGAGGCTGACGCAGGAGAATTGCCTGAACCTGGGAGGCGGAGGTTGCAGTGAGCTGAGATTGAGCCACTGCACTCCAGTCTGAGTGACAGAGCAAGGTTCCATCTCAAAAAACAAAAACAAAACTTTTTTTTAGAGACAATCTCACTCCTCTGTCGCGCTGCTGGAGCTCGCTGCGGCCTCAAACCTCGGGTGCTCCCTGTGTGGGTGTGTGGGGAGGGTCTGAGGTTGGCACTGCCTCCTGGCAGGAGTGCTTGGTGCCATCCACAGCATGTTTGTGCTCCCTGACCAGGACAGGCCGGTGGTGCCCTGCTGCCAGTCCCTGGGCCTCTCCACGCAGGGAGATTTGTGCCCCAGGAACAGCCCCCAGCCATGGTCAGGGCCTGTCGGGATGGGAACACCCTGCTTTCCGCCACCCTCAGATACCCCCCAGGCTTGTTTTGTGTGGCCTCCCAGAGGTCTCCATGGGGCCTGGCCCTGCTGCCACTGCTGAAAATCTGCCTTGTTTGGCTTCTCCCCTCCCCGTGTCCCTTCCCGCCTTCCCTCCCACCCTTCCCAGGCTCTCCACCCAAACGCACTACTTGTGCTCAAATTCTTGTTTCAGCGGGGGCACCCAGGGCCCCAGCCTAAGACTTGGCAAGGCCCCAGCTTCCACCCCACTGGCTGTCCTCCCAGCCAGGCCTGATCGGCCCCTGCCTCTCCTGGGGCCCTCCAGGGGCCCTTCCCAGCCTTCTCCCCTCTCTACACCCCCAAACCCACAGGCCTCTGGGCTCAAACTTCAGCCCTCACTTTCCTGTCACCACGCTGGTGACTCTCGTCCCCCATAGCCCCTTTCTTGGCTGCCACCACAAGCCACTTGGTTCCCAACATAGCAAATGGCCTGGGTCTCCCTGGATTCCTGTTGCTTGTGTCATATGCAAGAGAACTCAAAATAGCACGTGCAGCCCGTCCTGGCCTGGGAAGTATCTGGTTTTCCCAGAGGTTGGTCCCCAGGGCAGGACAAGGGGGTTTGCTCGCCAACGCCCTATTTTTGGGCCCTGTGCCCGCTCACACGCTCCTCTTCCCCTCCTGGGCCGGGCTTGGCATTCACTGTGCCCCTTACTCACAGTGTGACCTCAGAGAAAGCACACAGCCTCTCTGAGTCTTCATTTCCCAGCGTGCAACGGAGGGGTAATTGCTGGGCTGCTCTGGGTGGTAGTTTCAAGGCTGAAGTGTGAAGAGGGATGAGAGAATAGCTCATGAGATTTTTTTTTTTGAGACAGTGTCTCTCTTTGTCACCCAGGCTGGAGTACAGTGGTGAGATCATAGCTCACTGTAGCCTCGACCTCCCTGGCCCCAGTGATCCTTACACCTCAGCCTCCCAGATAGCTGGGATTACAGGCATGTGCCATCACACCCAGCTAATTAAAAAACTTTTTTTTTGTAGAGATGAGGGTCTCCCTATGTTGCCCAGGCTGGGTTTGAACTCATGGGCTCAAGTGATCCTCCTGCCTTGGCCTCCCAAGGGATTGGAGAATACCTGGTGATTTTAAAACACCAATTTTTTTTTTTTTTCCTCTCAGAGAATGGGGCTGAAGGGAAGGGGGTGGGAGAGCAGAAACCTGGCCTGGGGTCCTAACCATCATTATCCCCATTCTACAGATACAGAAACTGAGGTTCATCGAGACCCTGGGGTTGCTAGAGCTCATGGGGCTGGCAGTGGGTGGGACAGGGCCCAGGCTTTGCTCACGTGACCCTGAGCCTGATGGCTTTTGCTTTCTTCCATGTGACCTTAGCCATCATCAGAGACTGTTATGTGAGCACATTTAGTGTCATTCAGTAGTGCCTAGGACAGTTCATGATTTGTAGTAGGTGCTCAGTAGATGCGTGGGTGAATGACTGAATGTGGGAAGTAGAAAAGTTCCTTTTCTGGCTGGGCGCGGTGGCTCACGCCTGTAATCCCAGCACTTTGGGAGGCTGAGGTGGGTGGATCACGAGGTCAAGAGATCGAGACCATCCTGTTCAACAAGGTGAAACCCCGTCTCTACTAAAAATACAAAAATTAGCTGGGCATGGTGGCGCACGCCTGTAGTCCCAGCTACTCGGGAGGCTGAGGCAGGAGAATTGCTTGAACCCAGGAGGCGGAGGTTGTGGTGAGCCGAGATCGTGCCATTGCAATCCAGCCTGGGTAACAAGAGCAAAAAACTCCGTCTCAAAAAAAAAAAAAAGAAAAGAAAAGTTCCTTTTCAAAGTTTCCTTTCTTGTTGAAGAGTAAGTGTGCTAATAACTTTGTGAAGCCCGATTCTATGAAGCTGTTAAATATGCCATGCTTACAGGCACGTAGTACATTCTATGTCTTTGTACTTTAACCAAGATATCTGCTGGATGTGCTCACAGGCATGTCCCAGCTCTCCATTGCTTTGACATGTTTAGAAAAGTTTTAAGTTGTAGCCAATCAGGTTTTAGTTTAGATTGTGAGGTCTGGCTCCAGCCAATGGAGATCAGACACAGCAGTAAGGATGACCCCAAATGCATGAGAGAGAAATCTGTGTGTTTTCCTTTGTTCATTATACTTTCGTGGCACAATGCCTTGGGAGGATACCCTTCCTGTGTTGTAGTGGAGCAAGCAAAGAAAGTCAACACCAAGACAAAAGTATGCCAAATTGCAGGGTCTTTATTGCTGGCGGCCACGGAGGACTCGGTCTCTCCAACCTGTGGCCCCGAAAGGAGAGTGTCAAGAACTTTTATATCCGTAAAACTACCTCGGGAGTAAGGGTGAGGGGCAGGGGTGGGGTGAGGGGCTTCAGACATTCTGAGGACTAGTGGATTCTGTAAATCACCTCCTGGGTGAAGATGAGGGTGAGGGGCTCCGGACATTCCGAGGGCCAGGGGACTTTTGACATTCTGATTGTTACTTAAGTGGTTCACAAAAGTCAAGATAAGCATTTGTTTACACATTGTCTGGGTAGGGTGGAAATCACAGACCTTAATTACTTATTACAAGTAGCAAGGGCCAAGATGGCGTGAGTTTGGACTGCTTGCCTGTCACATTAGGGGTTACATAGAGCAGTTTCAACAGAAAGCAGAGGTATGGTTGAGGTATGCAGTTTTATGGGGCTTTTACCATGTCACACCTGTAGTCCAGGAAGTAAAAATTGCATTGCTGAAAGATCCTTTGTCTCAGTGCTAATTTTTCTTTGTGGCACTGAGCATCTATTTCCAGCAGTGAATGAACAAATAAAAACCGTGGCACTCCCCTTAGAAAGACCTATATGGGCACCTGCCCCCTGCGCATGCGATCAAACAGCGGAAACTCAGCTGCACATGCGCAGTCGGCCCGACGCGCCAGAGCCGGGTAAGTAAATATGGCCAAGAAGCATCTGGAGCAGGCCCAGGGTGCCCAATCTCCAGGCTGCGAGGATGCTCCCTCTTGGGAGGTTCCTGTAGGGGAGCGGCCCTCCTGCCTCCCCCAGGCGTCCTCCATCTTGGGAGACGTTGATTTCAGTGAGTGCAGTGCTGGTGCCTCCGCTCCTCGCTGGACCCGGTAGGAGCCTGGCAGCCTCCCCGGAAGACACCTTTTTTTCATCCTGTAAGGTAAGGGGGGAGAGATGGTGGACACTTTGCCCAACGTAACACAACTGGGGCAGTTTTTGGAAGCCCAGGGAGGTATTTCTGACATTCAAACCAAGTTAGGTGCAACCTCCGGGTGCCTTGGGAAAAAAAGCCCCCAGTCAACGGCACCAGCCATCGGCCCTGGCAGGACAGGACATAAGGGACCTTCAGGCTGAGCCAACGTTACTGTCCCCTCCAAGAGGACGTCTTTCTCCACTGCCAGTTCCAAAAGACATGCGTGGCGGGCAACAAAAGCCGCAGAGAGTGCAGCTGTGCTGTGAGGGTCGTTCTCGGTTCATTATGGGGTGTGGGGAGGGGAGCACTCAGCCCTCCTATGACTCTCTGGGTTGTTTTCTAGCCTAGGGGGAGGGCAGGGAATGGGGTTTCCGTGCCAGGGACCCCCTTTGTCATTGACCTCACACGACACTTGCTCACACAGCTGGGCCAGTCTCCTTCGTGAGAGGAAGCTGCTGTGTGGAGCCTTGGAAAGCAATCCTGTTACCAGAAAAGGGGCCTTGTCCCAGACCCCAAGAGCCGGGGCGTGATCTCTCATGGGAAAGAATTCAGGGCAAGTCTCAGAGTATAGTAAAGTTAAAACAGTTTATTACAAACCAGTCTAGGCTGGGCACAGTGGCTTGCACCTATAATTCCTGCACTTTGGGAGGCCGAGGTGGGTGGATCACCTGAGGTCAGGAGTTCGAGACCAGCCTGACCAACATGGTGAAACCCCGTCTCTACTCAAAATACAAAAGTTACCCAGGCGTGGTGGCGGGTGACTGTAATCTCAGCTACTGGGGAAGCTGAGACAGGAGAATTTCTTGAACCCTGGAGGCGGAAGTTATAGTGAGCCGAGATTGCACCACTGCATGCCAGCCTGGGCGACAGAGGGAGACTCCACTTCAAAAAAAAAAAAAAAGAAAGAAAAGGAAACCACTCATTGCAGAGTAGAGCGGCGTCCTCAGGAAGCAAGATGGGGAATGCTTCTATGTTAAATGTAGTGCTTCCTTATACAGGCTGTTAAAAACAGTGTGCTTTATTACAAAGACTTGTGATAGTTTGTGACAGACTATTAGCATTATTTTCCTATGTTACTATTGATTTTAATAAGAATTTACCAGTGTACTATTATCTTTAAGAGAAACGTCTTCTTGTTTTTTTTTTTTTTTTTTTTTTGAGACGAAGGGTTTCTCTGTCACCCAGGCTGGAGTGCAGTGGTGCAATATCGGCTCACTACAACCTCTGCCTCCTGGGCTCAAGTGGCCCTCCCTGCTCAGTCTCCTGAGTAGCTGGAACTACAGGCATACACCACCATGCCTGGCTAATTTTTAAATTTCCTGCAGAGACATGGTTTCACTATGTTGCCCAGGCTGGGCTCAAACTCCAGGGCTCAAGTAATCCAGCTGTCTTGGCCTCCCAAAATGCTGGGATTACAGGTGTGAGCCCACGATGCCTGACAAGAATTCGCTCTACCTGGTGACAGAGCAAGACTCCCTCTCAAAAAAAAAAAAAAAAAAAATCTGGTGATCAAAAGAGCCCAACCCCCTGGAATGTAACCCAGTAGGTTTGGCCTTATCCGGCCTTTACTCAAGATGGAGTCACTCTGGTTAGGACGCCTCTGACAATTCCAGTGAGCTGCTATGGGTTGACCAGTGTATTAGTCTGTGCTCATGTTGCTAATAAAGACATACCTGAGACTGGGTAATTTATGAAGGAAAGAGGTTTAATTGACTCACAGTTCTGCATGGCTGGGGAGGCCTCAGGAAACTTACAGTCACGGTGGAAGAGGAAGCAAACACGTCCTTCTTCACATGGCGGCAGAAGGAGAAGTGCTGAGCAAAAGGGGGAAAAGCCCCTTATCAAACCATCAGATCTTGTGAAAACTCACTCACTATCACAAGAACAGCAACATGGGGGCAACTGCCCCTACCCATGATTCAGTTACCTCCCACTGGCTCCTCCCACGATGTGGGGATGATGGGAACTGTAATTCAAGCTGAGATTTGGGTGGGGACACAGCCAGACTATATCAACCAGCCTGGGTTGGCCTCACCCTCCCGACATCATCCGACCCTGGGTGGGTCCTGGCCTCATGTGACACAGTGGATGGCATACCAGGGCTGCTTTCAGACACTGTGCCACCAGCCCACTGGGCAACACAACATCACAAAGTTCCCCTAGCCTCGGCTTCCTCATCTGCCAGCTAAGAAGAGTGACAGTGTCACCGGGCACGGTGGCTCACGCCTGTAATCCCAGCACTTTGGGAGGCTGAGGTGGGTGGATCACCTGAGGTCAGGAGTTTGAGACCAGCCTGACCAATATGGTGAAACCCCATCTTTAAAAAAAAAAAAAAAAAGAGTGACAGTGTCCTTGGCTCCAGGCTGGCTGTGAGGACTGGATGGGAAGAAGGGTGTGAAAGATGACTTTAGGAGGCATAAGAGCAGGCGTGTACCCACAGTCTCACTTAACTACTGTGAACTTCCACGCTGCATATTGTGGTCGGCAGCCTTCTAAGATGTACCCCAAGTGTTGAAGACAGTGAGTTCCAAGTTTCTCTTCAAAGAAGCAGTGTGCCAGTATGTTCAGTTTTCGTGTTATTTGTTCTCCATGTTAAAGTTTACCTTCCTCATTCTCTTAGTCTCCTTAGCCTTAGTTTCAGTAAACAACCTTCCTGCCAGCTCTGATCAATAGTTCACATCGGTTCCCCTGCACCCGTTCCTCTCACCAAAACCACACATCTCCCTCGCACTTCCCCTTCCTAATCCACATATTTAGAGTTCTGACTCATCCTAGTTACCTGCTCCATCCTCAGTCACCCCGGTCACCTGCTCTGGCCTGAGTTACCTTTAGTTGCTTGTTCTGTAACCATCTTTCCTGTCAAAACTGCCAGAGTGAAGGGTGTCACTCTGGCTTGTACCTTTGCTCAGTTTAAAATAGCCAATTAAAATTAGCTTAGACTGTGTGGTCCAACACTAGTCAATAGGGGAACACAGCAGTAGGGGCTACCTGCGTCAGGAGTAAGAGCCCCATCCCTTCCCTTGTCCAGGTATGTACTCACCATTGCTCCATCTGTGAGATGCACCCTTCTTCTTTTTTTTTTCTTCAGACAGAGTCTTGCTCTGTCACCAGGCTCCAGGCTGGAGTGCAGTGATGTGATCTTGGCTCACTGCAACCTTCGCCTCCCATATTCAAGCAATTCTCCTGCCTCAGCCTCCCGAGCAGCTGGGATTACAGGCACTCGCCACCACACCCAGCTAATTTTTGTATATTTAGTAGAGACGGGGTTTCACCATGTTGGCCAGGATGGTCTCGATCTCTTGACCTCGTGATCCGCCTGCCTCGGCCTCCCAAAGTGCTGGGATTACAGGTGTGAGCCACTGTGCCCGGCCAAGAGATGCACCCTTCTATAGAAGTAAATTGCCTTGCTGAGAAAATGTATATTCGAGGGCTAATTCTTTTGTGGCACCGAAAGTTTATTTCTAACACAAGGACTCCCACCTCTTGGTGGTCATGGCTTTGGTGGTTCCTCCCCTTGAGGGTGGGCTGGACCTGGTGACTTGCTTCTACCTGACAGAATACAGCAAGCATGATGAGATGTCACATCTGAGATTAGGTTGAAGGACGGGGACTTCCATCTTGTTAGTCTTCTCTTGGCCTCTTGTTTGTTTGCTCTGGTGAAGCCAGCCACCGTGTTGTCAGTTTCCCCGTGGAGAGGCCCATGTGGTGGGGAACTGAGGGAGGCCTTTGGGCAACAGCCTCTGAGAACCTGAGGCCCTCAGTTCAGTAGCCGGTGAAGAGCTCAATTCAGCCAACAGCCACTGAACAAGCTTAAAAGAGGACCCTTCCCTAGGGCAACTTGGTGCTATTGTAATATAATAGAGTGTATATCTGGTTTTCATTTAGGGTTCCTGTCACAGAGCTTCTAAAACCATTGGAATTTCCGAAGTGAAAGGGGTGAGAGAAGTGTCTTTTGTTCCTCATAATAAGCCCCTTTCAATCATACTTGAGTTTATTCTAAAGAGGTGACTCATGGAGGCTGGGGGCTGGTAGCCAGAGGAACTAACCACGTGATTGAGGGTTGCAACTTTCAGCCTCACCCCCAACCTCCAGGGAGGAGAGAGGGGCTAGAGGTTGAGTTCAATCACCAGTGACCAATGATTCAGTCAATCATGCCTATATAATGGAACATCCATAAAAACATCAGATCTCATGAGAACAACAGAATACAGGGTGCTGGTTTGGTGAACATATGGAGGCTGTGGCACGGTGTTGGGCTCACAGAGGGCGTGAAACCCCTTTCCCGTACCTTGAGCTAGGCATCTCTTTGATTTGGCTTTTCCTGAGTTGTATACATTATAATAAACTGGTAATGGTATGTAGACTGCTTTCCTGAGTTCTATGAGCCATTCTAGCAAATTATTTAACTTGAGGAGGAGACTGTGGGAACCTTCCATTTATAGCTGCTCTGTCAGTAACACAGGAGGCCCTGGACTTCCAGTTGGCATCTGAAGTGGGGGTAACCTTGCGGGATCCCTGAACATGTTGGATCTGCATTAACTCCAGGTAGATAGTGTCAGAATTAAATGGAATTGTAGGACACTCACTTGGTGTCCAGAGACTTGGCTGGTGTGTGGGGAAAAATCACTTGAACCCAGAAGGCTGAGGTGGTGGTGAGCTGAGATCGCCCCATTGCACTCTAGCCTGGGCAACAAGAGTGAAACTCCATCTCAAAAAAACAAAAACAAAAAGCAAACAAACAAAAAAACCGCCGGGCGCAGTGGCTCACGCCTGTAATCCCAGCACTTTGGGAGGCCGAGGCGGGTGGATCACGAGGTCAAGAGATCGAGACCATCCTGGTCAACATGGTGAAACCCCGTCTCTACTAAACAGACAAAAAATTAGCTGGGCATGATGGCGCGTGCCTGTAATCCCAGCTACTCAGGAGGCTGAGGCAGGAGAATTGCCTGAACCCAGGAGGCGGAGGTTGCAGTGAGCCGAGATCGTGCCATTGCACTCCAGCCTGGGTAACAAGAGCGAAACTCCGTCTCAAAAAAAAAAAAAAAAAAGAAAAAAACAAAACAAAACAAAAAACAAAAAAACCACTAGGTTTTGGGGTGGTTATATGACAATAGGTAACTAATACACATGTTTATTTTAACATCTCTTAGAAAAATACAGCTGACATGTCAAATTGAGTTTGTAGTGTTTATTACTTGCAAAGAAACTAAGTAGAGAAAATGAATCAATGTAAATCAATTTGAAGAGAACCGTCAGATACGGAGGTACAGATGGGTGTGGGATGGCAAACGGCAAGGGGTGGAGGGACAAGGTGAAGCTTGGTAAGCACGGAGCTGATTGAGCTGACCGTCATTCCGAGCCGTGGTGGGCATGCTCAGTGTTAGGAGTGACTAAGGCTTCATCTGTCTGGTGCAGCAAGGGCTTCCCCTCCCCGTGGTAACTTGTGCCCTGCAGAGGGGGCTGCATGTGAAAATCATCTGGGTTCCTCCTGCTGCCTGCCTCCCATAGCTCCTCCCCGCCCTACGCCCAGCCTCAGTGCAGGCAGCACGCTCATCAGGGAAGGGATTACTTTCTAACCTGTTGTCTATAGCCCTGTGTCCAGTGGGCTGAGGGGAATGGAGATCCAGGTATTCTGTTTTTGTTTTGTTTTGTTTTTTGAGATGGAGTCTCACTCTGTCACCCAGGCTGGAGTGCAGTGGCACAGTCTTGGCTCACTGCAACCTCTGCCTCCGGGTTCAAGTGATTCTCCTGCTTCAGCCTCCCCAGTAGCTGGGACTACGGGCGTGTGCCACCACACCTGGCTAATTTTTTGTATTTTTAGTAGAGATGGGGTTTTGCTATCTTGGCCAGATTGGTCTCGAACTCCTGACCTCAGGTCTGTCCGCCTCGACCTCCCAAAGTGCTGGGATTACAGGCGTGAGCCACCGCACCTGGCCAGCAACCCTGGTTCTAGGACAGCTTCTGCTATCACCTGAACAGGGACTGTGGAAGGGTTACCTCTCATCTCTGAGGGGTAGAGGAAGAGGGTTGGGCTGAGGAAGAGGAACAGCAGTGGGTAGGGTGGAAGAGAAAGCAGAGAGGAACATAAGGGATAGGTGGGAGGGGTTCAAAGGATGCCACTGCCCTGCCTCGAGTCCACTGCAGAACTGCCTCTGAGTCTGGGGCACCAGAAAGACCCAAGGATGGGGCAGGCAGGAGGAGACCGAGGACTTCATCCAACCTCGGCTGTAGATAAGGGGAGATCTTGGCCAAGCCCTTCTTGCCTCTGGGCTCAGTTTCTCCCTCCCTAAAAGGATTACTGGGGCCCTTCTGGATTGCATAGCCTTGCAGGGGATGTGGCCAGAGCTGCTGAGTCTGTGTCCCCTCTTCTCTGGGTCTGGGAAATGCGTTCATAGCCTCCTCTTTCCGGGTTCTGTCTCCTTCGCTGGACCAGACAGGTAAGAAGCTCTGAGGAGGGGGCAGGGTGCTCAGACTGTGCCTGCTGGAAGGGTGCCCCCTTCACCAAGTGCTTCCCATCGGCCCTGCTTCTGACACACGTCATCTTGTTCAAATCCTCCCAATAGCCATTCAAGGCAGGTGCAGTTTTCTCCCCACTTTATAGATGGGGAAACTGAGGCTTGGAGAGGGGGTGATATGCCCAGCATCTCACAGCTGGGCCAGTGTAGGCATGGAAGCAGCAGAGCCAGCAGGCAGATCTCCATTCTGCCTTCCCCACTGTCGTATCCACAGCACCTAGAAGAACGCACAGCACATACGAGGCGTTTGGTAAATGCTTGCTGGGCAGGGCTGGCTGGGCGGCAGATCCTGGTCAACCTCATAGAGCAGCTGGCCCCAAAGGAGCAGCTCAAGCCAGAGCCTGGGCCTCAGCCAAGGCAGCACATGTGTCTGGGAAGACCCCCTTCACCCCACATGGTGGCCTTGGGCTTGTTATGCTGTCACCTCACGGAGGAGGCAACTGAGCACCAAGAAGGGCTGTGACTTGCCTGAGGTCTTGCAGAGGCCAGGTTGGTGTCTCTCTTTTTCTTTTTTTTTTGGAGACAGAGTCTCACCCAGGCTGGAGTGCAGTGGCGCAATCTCGGCTCACTGCAACCTCCGCCTCCCAGGTTCAAGTGATTCTCCTGCCTCAGCCTCCCAAGTACCTGGGACTACAGGTGTGTGCCACCACACCCGGCTAAGTTTTTGTATTTTTAGTAGAGATGGGGTTTCACTGCATTAGCCAGGATAGTTTCAATCTCCTGACCTTGTGTGCTGCCCATCTTGGCCTCCCAAAGTGCTGGGATTACAGGTGTAAGCCACTGTGCCCAGCCCCTTTTTTTACTTTTCTGAGACAGAATCTCGCTCTGTCATCCAGGCTGGAGTGCAGTAGCTTGATCTTGGCTCACTGCAACCTCTGCCCCCTGGGTTCAAGCAATTCTCCTGCCTCACTCAGCCGCCCTAGTAGCCATGTTGACAGGCGTGGGCCACCATGTCTGGCTATTTTTTGTATATATATATATATATATATATATATATATATATATATATATATTTTTTTTTTTTGAGACAGAGTCTCGGAGGAAGATCCAAGATGGCTGGTTAGGAGCAGCTCAGGATTGCAGCTCCCAGTGAAAGCGCAGAGGGTGAGTGGACACTGCATTTCCAGATGGATTTTTATTGCCCACAGACCAGGAGATTTCCCAGGCGGAGGAGCCCCACGGGTTGCCAGCACAGCTGTTTTGCCGGTGCCCCAGTGCGACGATTCCCAGTGCAGAGTAAAAGGGACTGTGTCCCCACTTACCCAGCAACAGGAGCTGAAACAGGGAGCCAGGACGGGAAATTCCTGGGCAAAAAAGTGCCACGAATCTCAGAGCCGCGGTTTCAGCTGGCACAGTGGGTCGCCGCACGGGAAATCACACAGATCCCGGCGCCTTTTAAACAGGCGACCAGGATACCTGGGAGAGAGCCGACCATTCAACTAAAAAATAAAAGGCTCTGAGGCAGGGAGCCAGGTGATCAGGCCCGGCTGGTCCCACCCCCACAAAAACAAAAACAAAAAAACAGCAACTGGAAATGCTCTGGGCTGAGAGTTTCACAGCAAGCACAGCTGAACCCGGGACGGTCCAGCTCGGTGGGGGAGGGGCGTCCGCCATTACCGAGGCACTCCACCACTACGGAGGCAGTCTGTCATTGCTGAGGCAGCCTGCCGTTGCCAAGGCAACCCGCCGTTGCCGAGGCAACCTGCCATTACAGAGGCGGGCCACTATTGCCGAGGCAGTTCTAACTACACCCATATAAACAGGACTGCAGGGAAGTTCACACAGCAGCTGGACAGAGCCCATAGCAGCTCAGTGAAGCCTCTGCAGGCAGAGAGTGACTAGGCTGCCTCCTTGTCGGGCAGGGCAGCCCTGAAGAAAAAAAAAAAAAGGCAGCAGCATAGTGGAAACTCATAAATAAAGCCCTAACTCCCTGGGACAGAACACCTGGGAAAAAAAAGGGGTTTATGAGTTCTGCTGCTGCAGACTTAAACTTACCTGCCCAGCAGCTCTGAATGAACAACGGAGCTCACAGCTCAGTACTTGAGCTACTATAAAGTACAGACTGTTTCCTCAAGCAGCTCCCTGACTCCCGTATATCCAAAGAGTCACCTCGTAAAGGAGAGCTCAGACTGACATTTGGCAGGTATCCTTCTGGGACAAAGCAGAAGAAACTGGTAGCAACCTTTACTGTTCGGCAGCTGCTACAAGTGATCCCCAGGCAAGCAGGGCCTGGAGTGGACCTCAGCAGTCCTACTGCAGAGGGGCAAAACAGTTAAAAGGAAAACTAAGAAACAGAAATAACTTCATCATCAACAAACAGGATATCCACTCAGAGACCCAATCAGAAAGTCAGCAACTACAAAGTCGACAGGTGGATAAATCCACAAAGATGGGAAGAAACCAGTGCAAAAAGGATGAAAACACCTGAAACCAGAACACCTCTCCTCCTACAAGGGATCACAACTCCTCACCAGCAAGGGAACAAGACTGGATGGAGAATGAGTGTGATGAAATGACAGAATCAGGCTTCAGAAGGCGGGTAATAAGAAACTTCCATGAGCTAAAAGAACATGTTCTAACCCAATGCAAAGAAACTAAGAACCTTGAAAAAAGATTTGACGAAATGCTAATGAGAATGGACAACTTAGAGAGGAATATAAGTGAATTGATGGAGCTGAAAAACACAACACGAGAACTTCGCGAAGCATGCACAAGTTTCAACAGCCGAATTGACCAAGCAGAAGAAAGGATATCAGAGGTCGAAGATCAACTCAATGAAATAAAACGAGAAGGCAAGATTAGAGAAAACAGGGTAAAAAGGAATGAACAAAGTCAACAAGAAATATGGGACTATGTGAAAAGACCTAATCTACGTTTGATAGGTGTACCTGAATGTGACGAAGAGAATGAATCCAAGCTGGAAAATACTCTTCAGGATATTATCCAGGAAAACTTCCCCAACCTAGCAAGGCAGGCCAATATTCAAGTCCAGGAAATACAGAGAACACCACAAAGATATTCCTCAAGAAGAGCAACCCCAAGGTACATAATTGTCAGATTCACCAGGGTTGAAATGAAAGAGAAAATGCTAAGGGCAGCCAGAGAGAAAGGTCGGGTTACCCACAAAGGGAAGCCCATCAGACTCACAGCAGATCTCTCAGCAGAAACCCTACAAGCCAGAAGAGAGTGGGGGCCAATATTCAACATCCTTAAAGAAAAGAACTTTCAACCCAGAATTTCATATCCAGCCAAACTAAGCTTCATAAGTGAAGGAAAAATAAAATCCTTTGTGAAAAAGCAAGTACTCAGAGATTTCATCACCACCAGACCACGTTACAAGAGCTCCTGAAAGAGGCACTACACATAGAAAAGAACAACCAGTACCAGCCACTCCAAAAACATACCAAATGGCAAACAGCATCAACACAATGAAGAATCTGCATCAACTAACGGGCAAAACAGCCGGCTAGCATCAAAATGGCAGTATCAAATTCACACATAACAATATTAACCCTAAACGTAAATGGACTAAATGCCCCAATCAAAAGACACAGACTGGCAAATTGGATAAAAAGCCAAAACCCATCGGTGTGCTGTATCCAGGAAACCCATCTCACATGCAAGGATACACAAAGGCTCAAAATAAAGGGATGGAGGAAGATTTACCAAGCAAATGGAGAGCAAAAAAAAAGCAGGAGTTGCAATTCTCATCTCTGATAAAATAGACTTTAAAGCAACAAAGATCAAAAGAGACAAAGAAGGACATTACATAACGGTAAAAGGATCAATGCAACAAGAAGAGCTAACAATCCTAAATATATATGCACCTAATACAGGAGCACCCAGATACATAAGGCAAGTTCTTAATGACTTACAAAGAGACTTAGACTCCCACACAATAATAGTGGGAGACTTCAACACACCATTGTCAATATTAGACAGGTCAACGAGACAGAAAATTAACAAGGATATCCAGGACTTGAACTCAGACCTGGACCAAGCAAACCTAATAGACATTTACAGAACTCTCCACCCCAAATCCACAGAATATACATTCTTCTCAGCACCACATCATACCTACTCTAAAATTGATCACATAATTGGAAGTAAATCACTCCTCAGCAAATGCAAAAGAACGGAAACCGTAACAAACAGTCTCTCAGACCACCGTGCAATCAAATTAGAACTCAGAATTCAGAAACCAACCCAGAACCACACAGCTTCATGGAAACTGAACAACTTTCTCTTGAATGTTGACTAGATAAACAATGAAAGGAAGGCAGAAATAAAGATGTTCTTTGAAACCAATCAGAACGAAGACACCACATACCAGAATCTCTGGGACACATTTAAAGCAGTCTCTAGAGGAAAATATATAGCAATAAGTGCCCACATGAGAAGCAAGGAGAGATCTAAAATTGACACCCTATCATCAAAATTGAAAGAGCTAGAGGAGGAAGATCAAAAAAACTCAAAACCTAGCAGAAGACAAGAAATAACTAAGATCAGAGCAGAACTGAAGGAGATAGAGACACAAAAAACCCTTCAAAAAATCAATAAATCCAGGAGCTGGTTTTTTGGAAAGATCAACAAAATAGACAGACCACTAGCCAGATTAATAAAAAAGAAAAGAGAGAAGAATCAAATAGATGCAATAAAAAACGATAAAGGGGATATCACCACAGATTCCACAGAAACACAAACTACCATCAGATATTACTACAAACAACTCTATGCACATAAACCAGTAAACCTGGAAGAAATGGATAAATTCCTGGACACTTGCCTCCTCCCAAGCCTAAACCAGGAAGAAGTCGAAACCCCGAATAGATCAATAACAAGGTCTGAAGTCAAGGCAGCAATCAAGAGCTTACCACCCAAAAAAAGCCCAGGTCCAGATGGGTTCACAGCCGAATTCTACCAGATATACAAAGAGGAGCTGGTATCATTCCTTCTGAAACTATTCCAAATAATCCAAAAAGAGGGAATCCTTCTCAAATCATTTTATGAGACCAACATCATCCTGATACAAAACCCGGCAGAGACTCAGCAAGAAAAGAAAACTCCAGGCCAATATCCATGATGAACATAGATGCAAAAATCTTCAATAAAATACTGGCAAGCCGATTGCAACAGCATATCAAAAAGCTTATCCACCATGATCAAGTAGGATTCATCCCGGGGAGGCAAGGCTGGTTCAACATACGCAAGTCTATAAATGTAATTCACCACATAAACAGAACCAAAGACAAAAACCACATGATTATCTCAATTGATGCAGAGAAGGCCTTCAACAAAATTCAACATCCCTTTCTGCTAAAAACCCTCAATAAACTAGGTATTGATGGAACGTATCTCAAAATAATAAAAGCTATTTACGACAAACCAACAGCCAATATCATACTGAATGGGCAAAAACTGGAAGCATTCCCTTTGAAATCTGGCACTAGACAAGGATGCCCTCTCTCACCACTCCTATTCAATATAGTACTGGAAGTTCTAGCCAGAGCAATCAGGCAAGAAAAAGAAATAAAGGGTATTCAAATAGGAAAGGAGGAAGTCAAATTGTCTCTATTTGCAGACGACATGATTGTATATCTATAAGACCCCATTGTCTCAGCCCAAAATCTCCTGAAACTGATAAGCAACTTCGGTAAAGTCTCAGGATACAAAATCAATGTGCAAAAATCACAAGCATTCCTATACACCACTAACAGACTTAAAGAGAGCCAAATCAAGAACGAACTGCCATTCACAATTGCTACAAAGAGAATAAAATACCTAGGAATACAACTAACAAGGAACGTAAAGGACCTCTTCAAGGAGAACTACAAACCACTGCTCAACGAAATAAGAGAGGACACAAACAGATGGAGAAACATTCCATGTTCATGGTTAGGAAGAATCAATATCGTGAAAATGGCCATACTGCCCAAAGTAATTTACAGATTCAACGCTATCCCCATCAAGCTACCAATGACCTTCTTCACAGAACTGGAAAAAACCACCTTAAACTTCATATGGAACCGAAAGAGAGCCCGCATAGCCAAGTCAATTCTAAGCAAAAAGAACAAAGTGGGAGGCATCACAATACCGGACATCAAACTATACTACAAGGCTACAGTAATCAAAACAGCATGGTACTGGTACCAAAACAGAGATATAGACCAATGGAACAGAACAGAGGCCTCGGAGGCAACACAACATATCTACAACCATCCGATCTTTGACAAACCTGACAAAAACAAGCAATGGGGAAAGGATTCCCTGTTCAATAAGTGGTGTTGGGAAAACTGGCTAGCCATATGCAGAAAGCAGAAACTGGACCCCTTCCTGACACCTTACACTAAAATTAACTCCAGATGGATTAAAGACTTAAACATAAGACCGAACACCATAAAAACCCTAGAAGAAAACCTAGGCAAAACCATTCAGGACATAGGCGTAGGCAAGGACTTCATGACCAAAACACCAAAAGCATTGGCAACAAAAGCCAAAATAGACAAATGGGACCTAATCAAACTCCACAGCTTCTGCACGGCAAAAGAAACAGTCATTAGAGTGAATCGGTAACCAACAGAATGGGAAAAAATTTTTGCAGCTTACCCATCTGACAAAGGGCTGATATCCAGAATTTACAACGAACTAAAACAGATTTACAAGAAAAAAACAAACAAGCCCATTCAAAAGTGGGTGAAGGATATGAACAGATACTTTACGAAAGAAGACATACATGAGGCCAACAAACATATGAAAAAATGCTCATCATCACTGGTCATTAGAGAAATGCAAATCAAAACTACATTGAGATACCATCTCACGCCAGTTAGAATGGCAATCATTAAAAAATCTGGAGAAAACAGATGCTGGAGAGGATGTGGAGAAATAGGAACACTTTTACACTGTTGGTGGGAGTGTAAATTAGTTCAACCATTGTGGAAGACAGTGTGGCGATTCCTCAAGGACCTAGAAATAGAAATTCCATTTGACCCAGCAATCCCATTACTAGGTATATATCCAAAGGATTATAAATCGTTCTACTATAAGGACACATGCACACGAATGTTCATTGCAGCACTGTTTACAATAGCAAAGACCTGGAACCAACCCAAATGCCCATCGATGATAGACTAGACAGGGAAAATGTGGCACATATACACCATGGAATATTATGCAGCCATCAAAAACAATGAGTTCGTGTCCTTTGTAGGGACATGGATGAACCTGGAAACCATCATTCTCAGCAAACTGACACAGGAACACAAAATCAAACACCACATGTTCTCACTCATAGGCAGGTGTTGATCAATGAGAAAGGGACAGCGGGGGGTGGGTAGTTGGGGAGAGATAGCATGGGGAAAAACGCCACATATAGGTGAAGGGGAGGAAGGCAGCAAATCACACTGCCACGTATGCACCTATGCAACAATCTTGCATGTTCTTCACATGTACCCCAAAACCTAAAATGCAAAAAAAAAAAAAAAAAAAAGAGACAGAGTCTCGCTCTATTGCCAGGCTGGAGTGCAGTGGCACGATCCTGGCTCACTGCAACTTCTGTTTTCTGGTTTCAAGCAATTCTCCTGCCTGTCTCCCAAGTAGCTGGGACTAAAGGCATGCACCACTACACCTGGCTAATTTTTTGTATTTTTAGTACAGACGGGGTTTCACCATGTTGGCCAGGATGGTTTCGATCTCCTGACCTTGTGATTCACCCCCCTCAGCCTCCCGAAGTGCTAGGATTACAGATGTGAGCCACTGTGGCCAGCCAATTTTTGTATTTTTAGTAGAGACGGGGTTTCACCATGTTGGCCAGGCTGGTCTTAAACTCCTGACCTCAAGTGATCCACCCACCTCAGCCTCCCAAAGTGCTGGGATTACAGGTGTGAGCCACCTCACCTGGCCATATCTCTCTAGTTTTACTCCCGGGCTAGCACAGGGTCCTTGGTGGGGGTCCTTAAGCCAGGGCCCAGAAAACTCACAAACGGGGACTGCCAGGCTGCTGTGAGGACGGCGCTACCCAGAGGGGCCCCGACACTAGCCCTTTCTCTCCCTCCCGGCACCCACAAGTGCGTGGCGACAGACTCACTGAATGCCGGTGAGGGACGCAGCCCTGATGCCATCTGTCTTCGCCCCATTCCGGCCGTGCCAGCGACAGGACACTGCCATCCCAGCCTCAGCGCCCTCTTGCGGGACCTCACTGGGCCCCGCCCCCACTGTTTTTTTCTGCTGCTTCTGAGCTGCCCCTGCATCCGGCTCCACAGGGTGTAAACGCTTACTGAGAACCACATTCCACTGGGGCCTCTGGGGGTGTGTACACAATCATCAAGGGGATGTTTTAGTGGCAATAAAGACAATTCAGTGGGAGGTGCCGTTTTTGCAGAGAGCTGTGTGCATCGATTATTTCCTTTTTTCGAAATAAAAATATCTTACGCTTTTTTTTCATGTTTTAAGATGTATGCTCCTTGTTTTAAAAAAAAACCAAACAAACTCAAACCTGTGGCCACATCCTGGGATCTCTGCTCCCCAGAGCCGCGTCATCTATTAAATATTTGCTGACTTCGGAGTTCAGTGATTTCATTGTTATTTTAATTTGCATCCCTTTGTAGCCTAAGGAGGTGGAGCTTTATTTTAGGCATTCCTCATTGATATTTCCCCTTTCGGGAGCTTCTGGTTCAAGTCCTTTCCCATGTGGGGAATTTAAGGCTGAATTTATGGGATTTTAAAGACTCTGAGGGAAGCAGAATTTTGGCACCCAGGACCTTCACCCCCTGGTGTCCTGACCGTGATTGTGTTAAATGAGATGCAAAAAGGATTTTTAGATGCAATTAAAGTTACTAATGAGCTGATCTTAAGTTAGGCAGATCATCCTAGATTATCTGAAGAGCCTGATGTAATTGTTACCAGAAAGGGATTCCCCATCCAGACCCCAAGAAAGAGTTCTTGGGTCTTTCACAAGAAAGAATTCAGAGGGAGTCCACAGTGCAAAGCACAAACAAGTTTATTAAGAAAGTAAAGTAGGCCGGGCGCGGTGGCTCACGCCTGTAATCCCAGCACTTTGGGAGGCCTAGGTGGGTGGATCACTGGAGGTCAGGAATTTGAGACCAGCCTGGCCAACATGGTGAAAACCTATCTCTACCAAAAACACAAAAATTAGTCGGGCGCGGTGGCTCACGCCTGTAATCCCAGCACTTTGGGAGGCGGAGGCGGGTGGATCAAGAGGTTAAGAGATCGAGACCATCCTGGTCAACATGGTGAAATCCCATCTCTACTCAAAATACAAAAATTAGCTGGGCATGGTGGCGCGTGCCTGTAATCCCAGCTGCTCAGGAGGCTGAGGCAGGAGAATAGCCTGAACCCAGGAGGCAGAGGTTGCGGTGAGCCGAGATCGCGCCATTGCACTCCAGCCTGGGTAACAAGAGCGAAACTCCGTCTCAAAAAAAAAAAAAAAACAAAAAAACAAAAAAATTAGCCAGGCGTAGTGGCTCATGCCTGTAATTCCAGCTACTTGAGAGGCTGAGGCAGAAGAATCACTTGAACCCAGGAGGCAGAGGTTGCAGTGAGCCAAGATCACACCACTGCACTCCAGCCTGGAGGACAAGAGTGAATCTCCATCTCAGAAAAAAAGAAAAAGTAAGGGGCCGAGTGCGGTGGCTCACGCCTGTAATCCCAGCACTTTGGGAGGCTGAGGCAGGTGGATCATGAGGTCAAGAGATCCAGACCATCCTGGTCAACATGGTGAAACCCCGTCTCTACTAAAAACACAAAAAATTAGCCGGGCATGGTGGTGCATGCCTGTAATCCCAGCTACTCAGGAGGCTGAGGCAGGAGAATTGCCTGAACCCAGGAGGCGGAGGTTGCGGTGAGCTGAAATTGCGCCATTGCACTCCAGCCTGGGTAACGAGCGAAACTTCCTCTCAAAAAAAAAAAAAAAAAAAGTAAAGTGGTGAAAGAACAGGAGCACCCAGATACATAAAGCAAGTTCTTAATGACCTACAAAGAGACTTAGACTCCCACACAATAATAGTGGGAGACTTCAACACTTCACTGTCAATATTAGACAGATCAACGAGACAGAAAATTAACAAGGATATCCAGGACTTGCACTCAGATCTGGACCAACTGGACCTAAAAGACATCTACAGAATTCTCCACCCCGAATCCACAGAATATACATTCTTCTCAGCACCACGTCGCACTTACTCTAAAATTGACCACATAATTGGAAGTAAATAACTCCTGAGCAAATGCAAAAGAATGGAAATCATAGAGTAGGACCTCCCAGAAAGTAAGAGGAGGAACATGTCCACGCTAGGTATATACTCGCTATACACAGGATGAAGGAAGATCAAAGATCATGAAGCAGTGATAAAGAGTTAATTTTCTTAATGACTGTATTTTGCAAGAATCAATATTATTATCATTAAAGCAAAATTAGGAATGCTTCTCTTCTCAAGATATCAGGCTATCAGGGCACTCCCAAGTCTGGGTCTGTTTAGTAAACGTTACCAATCTGTTCCTTTAACCATGAACATCTGGAGGCTAGGAATGCCTGACTCTCCGGGAATTTGGTCCGGCAAGTCCCAGCCTCATTGTGCCTAGCCCTCACTCAAGATGGAGTCGCTCTGGTTCTAACGCCTCTGACATAATTACATGAGCCCTTAAAAATGAAGTAATCTTAGAAGAAAGGACTTATGATCAAAAACTTCAGCATAGATTTGGCATTGTTTTCTTGGATATGCCACCACAGGCACAGTCAACAAAAAGTGCCAAGTTAGACTTTATGAAAATTAAAAAAATTTGTGCATCAGGAGACAGTATCAGGCCAGGTGTGGTGGCTCACACCTATAATCCCGGCACTTTGAGAAGCTGAGGTGAGCAGATCACCTGAGGTCAGGAGTTTGAGACCAGCCTGGTTCAACCTGGTGAAACCCCCATCTTGACTAAAAATACAAAAATTAGTTGAGCATGGTGGTGTGTGCCTGTAATCCCAGCTACTTGGGAGGCTGAGGCAGGAGAATCGCTTGAACCTGGGAGGCAGAGGTTGCAGTGAGCTGAGATCCCACCACTGCACTCCAGCCTGGGTGACAGTGTGATACTCTGTCTCAAAAACACACAAACAAACAAAAAAGAGACAATATCAACAGAGGAAAAAGATAACATGCAGAATGGGAGAAACTATTTGCAATTGATAAAAATGATACTAGATTATTATCTAGACTATGGAGAAAACTCCTAAAACTCAACAACAAAAGACCAAACAGCCTGATTGAAAAATGGGCAAAGAACTGAAATTGATGTTTCCCCAGAGAAGATACACAAAAGGACAATTAACATGTGAATAGATGTTCAACTCATTGTCAGGGCAATGCACCTTCAAACTGCAATGAGATATACACTCCTCACGCCCATTAGGATGGCTACTATTACAAAAACCCTGCAACCTAAAAAGTAACGTGTTGGTGAAGACGTGGAGAAATTGGAAACGTTGTATGCTGTTGTTGGGAAGGTAAAAAGTGAATGGTGCTAATGGAAAATAGTATGGTGGTTCCCCAGAAAACTTAAAATAAATTACCACGTGATCCAGCAATTCCATTTCTGGGTCTATATTCTTTTTTTTTTTTTTTAAAGACAGGGTTCCACCATGTTGGTCAGGCTGGTCTTGAACTCCGGACTTCAGGTGATCTGCCCGCCTTGGCCTCCAAAGTACTTGGATTACAGGTGTGAGCCACTATGCCCAGCCTCTGGGTCTATATTCAAAAGAACTGAAAGCAAAGTCTTTTTTTTTTCTCTCTTTTTGGCACTCTTGTTGCCCAGGCTGGAGTCCAGTGGTGCGATCTAGGCTCATTGCAACCTCCGCCTCCCAGGTTCAAGCGATTGTCCTGCCTCAGCCTCCTGAGTAGCTGGGATTACAGGCACCTGTTACCATGCCCGTCTAATTTTCTTATTTTTAGTAGAGACTGGGTTTCTCCATGTTGGTCAGACTGGTCTTGAACTCCCGACCTCAGGTGATCCACCTGCCTCAGCCTCCCAAAGCGCTGGGATTACAGGCTTGAGCCACCACGCCCGGCCTATAGCTGTCTTATTAACGATTAAAAAGTGAGGCAGGTTTTCCCAACGCAGTTCCCAGCTTGACTTTTCCCTTTGGTTTAGTGATTTTGGGGTCCTGAGATTTATTTTCCTTTCACCAGTTATGATGGTAAATTTTGTGTTATATTGATTTTATTTTTTTATTTTTGAGACAGAGTCTCACTCTGTCACCCAGGCTGGAGTGCAATGGCGCGATCTCGGCTCACTGCAACCTCTGCCTCCCAGGTTCAAGCGATTCTCTTGCCTCAGCCTCCTGAGTAGCTGGGATTACAGGCGCATGCCACCTCCCCCAGCTAATTTTTGTATTTTTAGTAGAGACGGGGTTTCACCATGTTGGCCAGGCTAGTCTCGAACTCCTGACCTTGTGATCCACTCGCCTCGGCCTCCCAAAGTGCTGGGATTACAGGCGTGAGCCACCGCACCCGGCTATATTGATTTTAAACCCTTCCCCCGCAAAATGGGGGGAGGAAGCAAAGAGATGTGGCAGAAGGGGAGGTCACAGAGATTGGAAGCATCTTGTTGCATCTTGAGGAGTCTTCACTGTGCTCTTGCTTACTGCTCTGATGATGGAGGAGTTCAAGCTATCATGGAACGAATGCAGTGGCGTCTAGGAGCTGAGAATGATGATACCAGCCAACATTCAGCAAGAAAACCTGGATCTCAGTCCTAGGCCCATGGAAAGAATTCTGCCAACATCCTGGATGAGCCTGGAAGTGGGCTTTCCCCAGAGTCTGCAGATAAGAGCCCACGGCAGCTGACACTGTGACTTTAGCCTTGTGAGGCCCTGAGACAGGGACCCAGTCGAGTTGCTGGTTTCCTGTCCCATAGGACTGAAAGATAATGGCAGTTGTTTCATAGTTTAAGTTTGTGGTAATTTGTCACTGTAGCAATAGAAAATGAATACAAGTCTGTATGCATTAATGTTGGAAACACTTTTTACATATGTTGTAAATATTTTTTAAGTGTGTCATTTGTTTTTAAACTTTTCATTACATTTAGTCTTCCCAATTTCACTATCAGAGGGTAAACTCCAGTTCCATTCTGGGGGAGTCCTTTGCAGTCACCCCAGGTACTCAATACTCACATCCATCAGAATCACCCCGAATGCTTGTTGAAACACACCTTCCTGGGTCCGGCCCGCAGTGTTGCTGATTCAGTAGGTTTAGAAGGGCCCAAGAATTTGCATTTCTAAAATGGTTCCAGGTGATGCTGAGGCTTCTGGCCGGAAGCCCATCCTTTGAGAACGCATTTCTTCCCCAGCCCTCAACCCTTAAGCCCCAGAGAGCTGCCCTGCCCTAGGTGGAAGGAAGCTGAGCTCCACCCCTGAGGGGCGGGGCCCTTAAAGCTCCGCCCCGCGCAGGAGACCCCGTTCTCATTGGCTGGAAGTGCAGGCATCCCCTGCGTCACAGTGCTGTCCGCTCCCCTGCCAGAACGCTAGGGGCGGGGTCTCCGCGCCTGCGCAGTGGAGCCGGGCGCCCGCGGGACTTGCGCTTCTGAGAGTCGGGTCGCGTGCGCGGGCAATCGGATGGCGGAACCCCAGGCGGAGTCGGAGCCCCTGCTGGGCCGGGGCCGCGGCGGTGGCGGCGACTGTCCGGCGGGGCTGACCATTTGCCGCAGCATCCAAGTCGGCCCTGGTGAGCCGCCCGGGCGTGGGGAGGGGGCTGGCCCGAGACCCGGGTCGCGCGTGGGGGTCCCTGTCCACGCACCCCGTGTCCTGCCGGGCGCGCCCCCACCGGGTTCGAGTCCAAGCGGGGCCCGGGCCGCGCCGGGCGCCAGGGGAGCCAGTGTTCTGAGAGCGGGTGGGCTGCGTCCTGCGGACCCCGGCCCGGGGTCGGGGCAGAGCTGGGGTCGCTGCCAGGTCGCGTCCTGATCCCGACCAGACCGGCAGAGAGGCCCTCGCCCAGCCCTGGGCAGCTCCAAGGGAACCGGCCCCCAGCGGCAGGCACCTTCCGTGTGCCTGGGCCGGCCCAGACTCCCTGCTTCCCGAGGGTCACCGTAATGAGGGTCGCCTGATGGACTCAGAGATGGCGGCACTTTGATTTTTCCCGTTTCTTCTGGGGGAAAGCTGAGGCTCAGAGAGAGGCATTCCCTACCCAAGTCACACAGCCAGTAAGTGGCCGAGGTGGGATTCGAACCAGCTGGGAGCGAGGAGTCCTTTGTAGGGCACCTTTCCTGGTCCCACCTCCCGTGGGGCTGGGGCAGGTCCCCTAGACCAGGGCGGCTTCCTCCCCTTGCCCTCTGCCAGCCCAGAGTCTCCTCCCCACTCCCTCCTGCTCTTCCTGTTTCCTGTCCTGGCCTGAAGATTGCTGAGTCCCCCCAGGGTGGGGTGCGTCCGCCCCTCGCTGACACCGGGGGAATTAGGTTCTAGTTAGAGGTGGAAGGACCTTAGCTTCACTTTGCAGATGAGGAAACTGAGGCACAGAGAGGCCCTGAGACGTGCTCAAGGTCGCAGCCCTCTGTTCTGGTGCGGCTGCTGCTAGAATTGCTGTGAGTTCCCACCTGGCCACTTCCCTCTTTGGCCCCTCTTTTCTTCTTTCCTCCTCTGTCCGGAATCGTGACGCCCACCTGCTGGTCTGTAGCATGTGCCCATCCATGGAGTAATGGGGGGCCAAGGAGGGGACCCTGACAGATGAAAACCAGAGGCCGAGGTGGCCACCTGTCTGCACACCTTAGAAGCTGCCTCCAGGAAGTTCTTCCAGTGCTTCCTGGGGCCAGTCAGGAATGAGATCTTCGAGGAGCTGCTCTGGCAGGCCGCTTGATGAGACGCGCAGGATATGGCAGTGTTCAGGGAACATAGACTGTCTGTCTAGGGGTCTGGGTGCCTTTCTGGGGCTGTCACTCCCTGGCCGTGTGACCTTGGCAGTTGCTTAACCTTTCTGTTTTTTTTTTTTATTTTTGAGACGGAGTCTTGCTTTGTTGCCCAGGCTCAGGCTGGAGTGCAGTGGCGAGATCTTGGCTTACTCGACCTCCTGGATTGAAGTGATTCTCCTGCCTCAGCCTCCTGAGTAGCTGGGACTACAGGCGCCCACCACGCCTGGCTAATTTTTATATTTTTAGTGGAGATGGGGTTTCACCTCGTTGGCCAGGCTGGTCTTGATTCCTCACCTCAGGTGATCTGCCCGCCTTGGCCTCCCAAAGTGGTGGGATTACAGGTGTGAGACCCTGCGCCTGGCCACGCTTCACGTTTCCGAATCTCAGTAAAAGGGAGATAATACTAGGGACTGCCTGAGGGGTGTTGTGAGGATTCAGAGGGAATCCAGAGTTTGTCCTCCGCACGGGGCTCTGCGGGCTGGTGTGGGGTCGGTGGCCATCTTGGGTAGGAGCACCATGAGCCTTGCGGGTCCTCCCCTGGCAGGTGAGACCCGCTCTGCTGGGCAGTGTGGCTGGTGAGAGGGGCTCTCGGGAACTGCTCTTTGTCCCCATGCTGTGGCCTCGCCCAGGGCTTCTGAGAACGTGGATAGGACGCTCTGCATTCCGAATCCCCTTGGCCAGGCTCCCCGAGGAGACTCGCAGATCGTGGAACTGCGGAGACTCCGAAAGACTTAGTCTCTGTGCCGGGGTCCGTGCAAGGCTGTGAAGTGAAGGCCCTGTGCTCTGGTTTGCAAGTCCTGTGGTTGGTCTCTTGCCAACGGGTGGGGGGACCTGCTGCTGCGGGCGCCCTGAGGACGCCAGTGGACCCTGCCGTCGGGTCCTTTTGACTCAGCCCCACCTGATGGGGCCAGGGTCAAAGGTTGAGGACAGTTGTTTTCTCTCGTTTCTGGGTCAGAACATCACGCTTTTACTGGTTATGAAGAAAGAGGACAAGGGGTTGCTGTAGTGTAGAAGCTTTAAGAGCAACAGTGAGTGCTGATGACCGGCTCACTCGGCAAAGCACTCTAGCCATAGTAAGATGTTAAATTTGTACTTAGCTCCTGTGGGGTGGGGTCTGTGAGGACCTGGAGAACTGAGAGGTTAAGGGACTTGCCCAGGGTCACACAGCATGCTGGTCAGGGCACGGCTTGTGCAGCCTGGACCCTGGAGCAAGAGGGGAGCGGGAGCTCAGAGCCAGGTGTTGCGGCACGGAGGCTTGGGTTTAGGAGCTGTGTCCAGGCCTGGTGTGCCAGATGCAGCGTCCCAGCCCCTGTTGTCCTTTGTGCCCTGCAGAACCCTCCAGCCCCGGGGGCTGACGGTGTGTGGACAGGTGATTGCTTCCCAGGGCGTTGGACTCAGGGGTGGGTGAGCTGCCCCAAGGGAGTCCCTGGACCCACAAATTGGGGGATGATATTCCTGGCAGAAGCAGCAGCCTGGGTGAAGGGTTGGGGGTTTTGGAAAGTGTGGCGTTGGCAGAGCCAAGTTCAGAATGAGTGGCACGGAGGGTTGAAAGGCAGGAGAGGGGTGGGCCGGAGATGTGGAACCCGCGGGGTAGGCTGGAGTATGGGCCTGGAATGGGGGGGACCCAGGGGAAGCTGTGGGTGCTTCTGGGTGTTTGGAACAGGATCCTTGGGCTGCTGCAGGGTGGAACGGAGGATGGCCAGACCTGGACTTTTACACACCAGCAACCGGAAATCCAGGTGAAAGGGAGCTGCAGGTGCTGGCTGCCCACCACTGAGGCCTGGGATGGCTGGCCGGGGTGCGCCTGAGCGCCCTCCGTGGTCCTGGGGCTGCAGTGAGCCCGGAGCTCAGCAGCTCGTCTCTTGTAGTCTAAGGAGCTTGTACCACTAGATCTCTCCTGGTAGAGATTCTGTCTTTTCCCAGGGAATTTGGTGAGGTGGGCCTCTCAGGTCACCTGCTGCACTGGCAGCTGATTTATTCGTGGATAAATCAGCTTTGAGTCCTGTGTGCTTGAGTTCTGGGCTCTGCAGATACAGCTGGGAACAACAGTGTGGCTTCTGTTCACAGCGACCCCAGGACACGCTCAGGAGACAGAAACAGAAGCTACTTTCAGAGCTTCCCTGGGGAGACATTCGGTGTTCCCATGGTGGGTCTCATGGCTGTGTGTGTGGGCGCCAGAGCTGCAGGGAGGGAAGGCTCTTGCTTCCGGCGAGGCAGCAGGGCCGGGCAGAGCCAGGGTGGGGTCTGGGGCCACCCCACATCTATAATCGGTCCTGGGCCCAGCAACCTCTACCTCATGTCCCCAGGCACGAGCCCCAAGGACAGGAGCAGCTGCCTCCCCAGGGACCTCCACAGAGTCAGCCTCGTGGCCTGGAGCTCTGCCCAGGGTCCAGCACCTCCCGAGCCTCTGCTGCTGCCTCCCAGGTCACTGCCTGGTCTTAGTGCAGCTGTGGGCCTCGAGGGGCAGGCAGGTGTAAAAGCAGAGTCTCAACGGGAAAAGCAGCTGCTTCCCCTCTCCCTGGAAAGTGTCGGCCTCCCCCGGCTTCTCAGTTGCTGTGGTTCTGCCTTCACTTGCTGAGGGGCAGCTACGAAGCAAGGCCACAGAGGTGGCAGGAGCCTGCCATGCTGGTGGGTAGCCTGGGCCCCCACCATGGTCAGTGGACAGAGGTGGCATGTGTCTGCTATACGGGTGGGTAGCCCAGGCCCCCTCACTGCGGTCAGTGGACAGAGGTGACAGGAGCCTGCCATGCTGATGGGTAGCCCAGGCCCCCTCACTGCGGTCAGTGGACAGAGGTAGCAGGGGCCTGCCATGCTGGTGGGTAGCCCAGGCGCCCACCCTGGTCAGTGGACAGAGGTGGCATGTGTCTGCCATGCGGGTGGGTAGCTCAGGCCCCCTCACTGCGGTCAGTGGACAGAGGTGACAGGAGCCTGCCATGCTGATGGGTAGCCCAGGCCCCCTCACTGCGGTCAGTGGACAGAGGTGACAGGAGCCTGCCATGCTGATGGGTAGCCCAGGCCCCCACCGTGGTCAGTGGACAGAGGTAGCAGGGGCCTGCCATGCTGGTGGGTAGCCCAGGCGCCCACCCTGGTCAGTGGACAGAGGTGGCATGTGTCTGCCATGCGGGTGGGTAGCTCAGGCCCCCTCACTGCAGTCAGTGGACAGAGGTGACAGGAGCCTGCCATGCTGATGGGTAGCCCAGGCCCCCTCACTGCGGTCAGTGGACAGAGGTGACAGGAACCTGCCATGCTGGTGGGTAACCCAGGCTTCCTGCTGTGGCTCAGTGGCTGACCAGGTGTGCCCACTGGCTGCTCCTTGGTGGTGAGGGGCTTGCGAGCAGGCTGGGGTGCAGGGCCTTGGCTTCCGTGCCGCCTGACTTTTCCTGTAGGCCACTCTTAGTTAGGAGCCACTGCCACCTTGCCCAGACCTGCCAGGAGGCTCCACCCACTTGTGCTGTTGGTAAAGGTGGGCGGCCACCCTTCAACACGAAGGCATCAGCAGAGGCTGGGGAACTTGGGTGTTCCACGGCTCTGACCCTGGGAGTGATTTGGGTGGGCTTGCTTGGCGCATGGCCTGGGCCAGTGAGGGGATGGGACCTTGTAGCTCTCAAGAAGCCTCACAGCGGTACCTTTGGGTTCTAGATGCCAATTTTCTCTGTCAGTGTGGAATCTGAGGTCTGGGTTGATAGGGGTGGGCGGGGCACTAGGTGTGGTGTCCTGGCTCATGAAGGCTGTGCAGGAGCCAGGGTAGGGCTGGGCAGAGGAGGGATGACAGCAGCCCCGTGTAGTGAGCATGCTTGGGGACCCTGGCAGGGGGCTCCTGCACTCCCGTGTTGGACCTCATAGTACCCTCTGGGGAGTCGAGTTGGTGGCTGTGAACAGCCCCACTTGATGGAGGAGGAGCCAGCCCCAGCCTTCCTGCTAGCCTGTGGAAGAGCCGGGCTCCGAACCCCAAGCCTGGTGCCAGGGCCCTGCAGGACGTGCTGCTTCTCATGGGCTTGCTGGGTGTGCACTGCACGTGGAGCTGCCCTGCCTGGGCCTGGCTGGGTGTGTGTGCTGCACGTGGAGCTGCCCTGCCTGGACCTGGCTGGGTGTGTGTGCTGCACGCGGAGCTGCCCTGCCTGGGCCTGGCTGGGTGTGTGTGCTGCACGCAGAGCTGCCCTGCCTGGGCCTGGCTGGGTGTGCGCTGCACGCGGAGCTGCCCTGCCTGGGCCTGGCTGGGTGTGCGCTGCACGCGGAGCTGCCCTGCCTGGGCCTGGCTGGGCGTGCGCTGCACGCGGAGCTGCCCTGCCTGGGCCTGGCTGGGCGTGTGCTGCACGCGGAGCTGCCCTGCCTGGGCCTGGCTGGGCGTGTGCTGCACGCGGAGCTGCCCTGCCTGGGCCTGGCTGGGTGTGTGTGCTGCACGCGGAGCTGCCCTGCCTGGACCTGGCTGTGTGTGTGTGCTGCACGCGGAGCTGCCCTGCCTGGGCTTGACTGGGTGTGCACTGCACGCGGAGCTGCCCTGCCTGGGCCTGGCTGGGTGTGTGTGCTGCACGCGGAGCTGCCCTGCCTGGGCCTGGCTGGGTGTGTGTGCTGCACGCGGAGCTGCCCTGCCTGGGCCTGGCTGGGTGTGTGTGCTGCACGCGGAGCTGCCCTGCCTGGGCCTGGCTGTGTGTGTGTGCTGCACGCGGAGCTGCCCTGCCTGGGCTTGACTGGGTGTGCACTGCACGCGGAGCTGCCCTGCCTGGGCCTGGCTGGGTGTGTGTGCTGCACGCGGAGCTGCCCTGCCTGGGCCTGGCTGGGTGTGTGTGCTGCACGCGGAGCTGCCCTGCCTGGGCCTGGCTGGGTGTGTGTGCTGCACGCGGAGCTGCCCTGCCTGGGCCTGGCTGGGTGTGTGTGCTGCACGCGGAGCTGCCCTGCCTGGGCCTGGCTGGGTGTGCGCTGCACGCGGAGCTGTCCTGCCTGGGCCTGGCTGGGTGTGCGCTGCAGATGGAGCTGCCCTGCCTGGGCCTGACCTGCGTGCGTGATGCCGAGGCACCTACCTGGTTCGGTTCCTGCCCTGGGCAGGCATGGTTCGGCCCCACTGCTGGGTGGAGGCATCTCCTTGCAAACGGCCTTGGGAAGAATTGTAGCTGGCATCTTCCCTTGATCACGGGGGTCCTGAAGGGTGAGGCCATGTCATCCTGCTAGGTCACCTGATGTGTCCCCTCTGCCTGCAGGTGCCGCGGCCCAGTGGGACCTCTGCATTGATCAGGCTGTGGTCTTCATCGAAGATGCTATTCAGGTTGGTGGCACCTGCTCCCTGCGGCTGGGCCTGGGTGGTGGCCGCCCTCTGATTGGCTCGCCTGTCCAGGGGCGACTGACAGACCAAGGCCTCAGGTGCTGGACTGTAGGTGAAGGTAACTGAGGGCAGGGCCTCTGGGCACGACGCTCCCTCCGTCCCCGGAGGACTCGTCTTCTGCATCCTGCAAGCGTTTGCTACTTTGATGCACCGTGTTCCGAGGCCTGTGGTGGGCCACCCCGTTCTAGGTCCCGGGTGGGTGGGGGCATCCCGGAGGATGACACGGCTGCACGGGGAGTGGGAGGGCCAGCCCTACACAGAAAAGAGCACCTCACAGGCAGACCACGGCATGGCCGTGCCCTCAGCAAGTGTTCCCTGAGTGTTTGCACACCCACCCACCATGGGCGTGTGGCCTGAGAGTGCTTGTCTGTTGGGCAAACCTCGTGGTTTGTGATGGTGTGGGCCTGCTGGGTCGGGGCCGGCCATGTCCATGTGCTGAAGTGTACCCTATGATCCACAGCCTGAGGCTTGGGCCTGTTTGAATGAGGACAGGCACCTCGTGTGGCTGTGTGTGTGGGGCTTGGGTCCAGGCGCACCCTGCACGCACCCCGTCATGCCTCGTGTGACTTTTCACTTCCAGTACCGTTCCATCAACCACCGGATGGATGCCAGCTCGCTGTGGCTTTACCGATGGTATTACTCGAACGTGTGCCAACGGTGAGAACACACCCATGTGGAACTCAAGGTTCCTGTCGGCTTGCATGGTGGCGGGAGGCTGGCCCCCGAGCGGGAACCACAACTGATCTCAGGGTTCAGACAGGCTCCTCTCCCCACATAGACTGGGCCGCTACCATCATCCTCTCTGGAAAGGAGCCCGGCCTGTGGGTGGAGGGCTCCTTTGACAACAAGGGTTCCCTTCTGGAATGCAGGATCAGCCCTCGACAGTGGAGCTCTGAGCAGATGCGTGATCTTCCCAGTCACGAGTGTCTGTGCTTAGGCTGTGCCAGCTCCCGCGCTTCTGACCGGGGAGCCGCTGATCGGCCTCTGGGCCCCGAGGGCTGCTGGCTCCTGCCTGTTCATGTTTCTGTCCCCTTGCCAGGACTTTGAGCTTCACCATCTTCTTGATCCTGTTTTTGGCTTTTGTTGAGACCCCGTCCTCGCTCACGCGCACGGCGGACGTGCGCTACCGTGCCGCGCCCTGGGAGCTGCCCTGCGGCCTGACTGAGAGCGTCGAGGTGCTCTGCCTGCTGGTCTTTGCGGCCGACCTCTCTGTGAAGGTGAGGTGGGCACCGGGCCCTCCGCACGCTGCCCTGGCCTCCCAGTGCCTGGCCGCTGCTGTCCTGGTTTATTGCCGATTCTCTGGAGCAGGCTGCCTTTCCCCAGACTTTGCACTTTGACCTGCTGAGCAAAGCACGGTTTCTTGGACAAGCATGTGCCTGAGGCAGAGGCTGTGCCAGCCCTCCTTCCTCTCTTAAGGCGCACACTGAGGCCGTCTGCCATCGGGGGTGGCGCAGGCTGGCAGGGCCTCTGGGAATGGTCCAGGGTCCGCAGTGCTGCTGTGAGGAGAGGTCCCTAGTGAATAAGGGAGGCCCAGGTGGTCCCCCCTCAAGGCTCACCCTGCCAACCCACATTGAAGAGGAGAGGAGGTGAGTATGGGGCAGACAGCCGCTGCTGCACGTTTGACTCTGGATTCTGCCTGTGATGCACGTCCTTCCAGAAGCTGAGGTGGGCCTTTGGTGCTCACCTAAGCTTTGGAGCCTCGGCAGAGGCCTAACGACTTTCCAGGGAGGTACAGGCTACGTGTTCTGTTGTTTCTATGAAACGGTGATTCCAGCGCTGCCGTCCCAGGGCCCCCACGTCTATGCCCATGGTGTTAGGTTGGGCCCAGGCGGCAGCATTCCTCAGCGCCAGCCCTGCCGCTCCTTGGCTGGGCCTCAGGTTCACGTGGCCTCGTGGTGGGTGGGGCCCCCGCGCGGCGCTGCCCTGCAGTCCTGTGTGGCCGGGAGGGCTGCGTGCTGACCGAGGCTGTGGCTGGACCCGGGCAGTTTCTCACTTCTTCCTTTTCGCTCATCATGTGGTTAGCAGGTCTGGGGGTTTCTCAACTGGAACTGAAACTGGCAAGAAGTTGTCATTAGCGTTTTTTGAATAGTTGGGGTGTTTGAGAAGTGTCAAAAGGTGAGAGAGGGTACATCAGCAAGCTGTGACCTCTGGGGACTTTTAATTTTTTTTTGAGACAGAGTCTCGCTCTGTCGCCCAGGCTACGGTGCAGTGGCGTGATCTCAGCTCACTGTAACCGTCGCTTCTCGGATTCAAGTGATTCTCCTGCCTCAACCTCCCGAGTAACTGGGATTATAGGCATCCACCACGATGCCTGGCTGATTTTTGCATTTTTGGTGGAGACGGGGTTTCATCATGTTGGCCAGGATAGTCTCCTGACCTCGAGAGATCCACCTGCCTCGGCCTCCCAAAGTACCGGGATTACAGGGGTGAACCATCGCGCCCGGCCTCTGGAGACTTTCTTGACAGTGGGAAATGGCAGTTAGGTAAGGGAAGAACAGACCCGCTCTCACTTCCCAAACTGCTTTACTGTGGCAGTGCCCTGTGACTCGCCCAAACTGCTTTACTGTGGCAGTGCCCTGTGACCCGAAGCTGGCAGTGTTGCTGAGTCTTCCAAAGGCGCTGGGACCCTTCCTGCAGCCAGCTACTGTGGGGCCGTGCTGGGGCTGCCTGAGCTCTGTCACCTGAAGCAGCATTTGCAGGGCTGCGGGCGGGACAGAGTGCCACACTGAGTGCTCAGACGCCTGCCCGCCGAGCCCGTGCTGTTCTAGCCTTTTCCAGAATGCATTCCATGTCTTCTCAGCCTGCACAGGGTGGGGTCGGATCAGAGGGACAGGCAGGAGCCCCCCATTCCTGATGAGGACCCCAGGCCAGAGCTTCGGTGCTGCCTGAGGTTGCATAGAAAGTCCCTGGTAGGCTCGGGCGGGAGCTGGGGCCTCCTGACCGCTGCTCAGCGTCCCGTGGGGACCACGCTGTTGTGGAAGCATGCCCTGCCCCGGTCGCCTTGTCCCTGCCCTGCGCACCGTTGTTCTCTGGCTATAGGGCCAGCGTGTGGGGCTGCTTGCTGCTCACCGCCCTTCTCTCTTGCAGGGCTACCTGTTTGGGTGGGCACATTTCCAGAAGGACCTTTGGCTGCTGGGCTACCTCGTGGCGCTGGTTGTGTCTCTGGTGGACTGGACCGTGTCCCTGAGTCTCGTATGTCATGAGGTAGGTGGTGAGGTGGCCTGAGGCAGGCGGAGAGCTCTGGGGGGTGTGGGTGCAAGGCCCACGTGAGTGCTGGGATGGGGGCCCTGAGCCCGCCCGCCCTCCTGCCCAGCACTGGCCACCTTCCATGGCATTTTATAACTTGTTGGCTGCAGAGCCTTGTTCCCATCTTGCAGATGAAGACGGAGGCCTGGACAAGGCACAGGGCTCCCCCTGGCTCCCCCTGATGGTGAGGGCGGGCCTGGGAGTGGGCTCCAGGACTCCTGTTTCCTGGCTGCCCGCTCTCTAGCTGAAGGCCTTGGCTGTCTAGCCCCACATGAGAGCGCTGTCCCAGGACCTCACTATGCCCTGTCGCCACAAGCCCCCAGCTCTGTGAGGCCTGACAGTGAGAAAGCCCACTTACCCTGCCATGCTCAGCCCTTTCCACCACAGCATCTCGGCTGCCCCTCAGCGCCTAGAAGCACCCCCTGTGCTTTGGGAGAACAGAGCTGGGAGAGGTGGGTGTGGAGTCAGCAGAATTCACTGGGGCTGTCGGGGAAGCAGAGCCCTGCAGTTGCTTCGTGGAGAGAATGAACAGGGCTTTAGGCAGTCGCCAAGAACCAAACGGTGAAAGGAAGCCCAGTGGAACCCAGAAAGCAGGGAGCAGCCCCACCTGTGGGCCAGGGGGCACGGGGGAGACATGGCGATGTTAGCACCTGGAAGCCCAGGGTAGGGGCCCAGAGAGCTGGGACCTTGCCCTCTGCCTTCTGGGAGGGAGTGCTGCCTGGTGGGCACTGGTGCCTCCCAGAAGCTCAGTGAGGTTGGCCCCGGCAGTGCTGATGGGGAGGCTGAAAGCTTCGGGTGCAGCCAGTAGGAACAGCCAGTGACAGGAAGGAGGGAGCACATCTCCAGCTCCGCCTCCCCCAGGGACCTGCTGGCAGGACCTGGTTGGGAGTAGCTGCTGAGGAGAGCTGGAAGGGGCGGTGTGTTCATAACCTGCACGCCTGTCTGTTCGGAGACGACACATGAGTGCCTGGCACGGGCAAGGGCCCCATCTGTTGCCAGGGGGCTCTCGGGCCAGTGCCTGGCTCTGCCTTTGTCTGGGTAGCTGTGCTGTTGGCATCAGGCATAGCCTGCGTCTCTGTTGTGGATGCACTTCTCTGTGGTGGATGCATTGTGCGCGGTGGAGGGAGTTAGGAGCAGGGTGGCTGAGGGAAGAGGCCCCGCTGCATCCCCAGGACTCCTTGTCCTGGCCAGAGAGCCTCCTCCTTGAGATACCCATGGTGGGCATTCACGTGGGGCACCAGCTCCTCACGCCACGTGTCCATGAAGAGCTGCTTATTCAGAGCAGGCTGTCCACGTGCTTCCTCCCAGACCTCGTCCCCAGCTTTCTCCCTTCTCTTTCCACGCCCCTGTCTTCCACCTGGGAATCATCCCCTTCTTCATTCCACACCGGGGACCACCCTGCCCCGCCCACTGCAGAGCTTTCCCTTCTGGGGCATCCGTGCGGGGCTGTCTTGATGGAGGCTGGAGTGCACATATGTGCGTTTCTGGCACACGTGGGCTGGCCGTCACTCTGCATGTCTGCAAACCAGGCCTGAGGTTTTCCTTCGTGGTCATCCGTTTAGTCGTCAAGGGCTCCCACAGGCGTTGGGTGGCTTGCGCGGAGGACTGGGTGCCCCCCGCCTTGCACCTGGTGGGTTGGATAACACCCGGGCTGTCAGTCACTATTGGGTTTTGATCATTCACCCTTATCTTTCCACGGCTGTTTAGACATGGTTTCTCTCCAAGGCCTTGGGTCTGAGGGTCTGAGGGGCTTAACTGGCATTGTGGTTGCTTGTCATTGGAGGCGGGTCACCTGGACGCACCTTCCCATCCTCACAGAGGTCTCATGGCCCCAGCGTCACGGGACGGCCTCAGGCTTGGCCTGCTGTGTCTGGGGAAGCTGCACTGTATGTGTGCATCTGACTAGGTGAGGCTCCAAGTTCCCAGGCAGGGGAGGGGACGACCCAGCAGCACCTGCAGCCCCTCCTCGGCCTGTAGAGGGGCTGAAAGAAGCCTTTGTTTTCAGGGCCCAAGACCAGAGCTTCCCAATCAGTGGGCGGTGAGTGGGTTCTGGGTGAGCTGGGTGACAGGGCAGGGGCCAGAGCCCCATGCAGTTCTCTGTTCACTGCTGTCCCTTGGCCTTCTCAGTCCTGTGCCAGGCCCTGGGGTCCCTTTTGAGGATGCTAAGTACACCCAGGGAGTCGAGAGAGTGCCTGGGATTGGCCACCTGCAGACGCTCCGGAGGGCCCGCTGTGCTGGTGCTGGCTGGACCTTGGTGAACAGAACAGGCAGGTCCCTTGTCCTCGGGGAGCCCCTTCTGGAGTAGAGGGAGACAGACTTCCGGTGCATGGAAGCGCCAATGCAGAGTGTGATTCCCAGTGTGGTAGGTGCCAGAAGGGGGCAAGGCAGCACTGGCAGAGGCGGTGTTCTGCAGGGATGGGGCGCTGAGCCGGCCAGCTGCGTAGAGGCTGGTGGCTTGAGGGCTGTGGCCTGAGGCCTGGGAAGGGGCTGGACTGACTGGCGGGGCCTGCTCCGGGGACCCCGAAGGCCATGGGCAGAGCTGTGGGCAGCTGTTAGAGGGTTTTGTTTTTGTGCAAGGAGCTGATAGCTCTGTGTTTCTAAAACAAGGTACCGATGAGGATGCAAGACCGCAGTTGAGAGCGTGGATTTGAGATTAACAGAGGCCAGAGTATAAATGTGATACTTAAGGGACTGAATGCAGGTGTGAGGCCAGAGAGGAGGTGGGGGCAGGGAGGGGAGGTGGGGGCAGGGAGGGGAGGTGGGGGCAGGGAGGGGAGGTGGGGGCAGGGAGGGGAGGTGGGGGCAGGGAGGGGAGGTGGGGGCAGGGAGGGGAGGTGGGGGCAGGGAGGGGAGGTGGGGGCAGGGAGGGGAGGTGGGGGCAGGGAGGGGAGGTAGGGGACAGGGAGGGGAGGTGGGGGCAGGGAGGGGAGGTGGGGGCAGGGAGGGGAGGTGGGGGCAGGGAGGGGAGGTGGGGGCAGGGAGGGGAGGTGGGGGCAGGGAGGGGAGGTGGGGGCAGGGAGGGGAGGTGGGGGCAGGGAGGGGAGGTGGGGGACAGGGAGGGGAGGTGGGGGACAGGGAGGGGAGGTGGGGGCAGGGAGGGGAGGTGGGGGCAGGGAGGGGAGGTGGGGGCAGGGAGGGGAGGTGGGGGCAGGGAGGGGAGGTAGGGGACAGGGAGGGGAGGTGGGGACAGGGAGGGGAGGTAGGGACAGGGTGCCCAGCACAGGTGGATCAGGCAATGCGGGGCGGACAGGAGCGCCGATACAGCTGTGTCTGGTGCCAAGGGCGCCAGGCAGGATGAGAAGGTGTTCATGGGGACCCCCAGGTGGGTCCCAGTGGCTGGGAGGGGAGGATGGGCTGGGACAGGAGCAGGGGAATGGGGTGAGTAGAGGAGACAGCAGGGAAACATGGCATGATGGAAGGGGTGAACATACTCATGTGTGATGGTTGGGACAGGAGGTGGTGATGGAGCCAACCATGAGAAGGTGGGGTGGGTTCACAGGACTGTGGGTGGTGGCGGTGGGCGGGCCCTTCTGCCCCCACAGGAGGAAAGCAGGGAAGACAGGGATACTTGGGAGAGTGTGTGGGTGTGAGTCTGTGTTGCATGGCCATACGGGAATACCTGAGGCTGGGTATTCGTAGAGAAGGGTCTATTTGGCTCATGGCTCTAGGCTACATGGGAAGCATGGCACTGGTATCTGCGTCTGGTGAGGCCTCAGGAAGCGTCCACTCATAGCAGAAGGAGATGGGGAGCAGGTGTGTTACATGTTGAGAGGCCCCCAGACTCCTTTTAACAGCCAGATCTCTCGTGAACCCGTTACCTGGAGTCACTCTGGTAGGGAGGGCACCAGGCCATTCATGAGGCATCCGCCCCATGACCCAGACCCTCCCACTAGGTCCCATCCCCAACACTGGGCATCAGATTCCATGTGAGATTTGGAGGGACGCACAGTCACACGGTGTGAGTGTAGAGTGTGGGTGCAGTAAGCTTGGAGGGCGCTGTGTGAGTTTGGGGTAGGGGTGGGGCTCCTGGGGGCAGTGTCTGTGTCTGGGAGGGGAAGGCTTGGAGGTGGGGGCATGAGGAGAGGTGGGTTGACGGGGGAGGAGGCAGGGATGGTCCCCTGAGATGCTGGGTGTGCTGGGCAAGGCAGGAGGGTCCCGAGAGAGGCATGGGGCCTCCACCGTTTCCAGCTGTGTCCTGGCTGGGCAGAGGGGAGGATTGCCTTGGACAGGGATGAAGATTGCCTTGGACAGGTTGGGCAGCCCGTGTATGCAGTGCCCAGGAGATGGGAGATGACGGGGAGGCCTGTGACCGGGAAGGATTTCATGGCATGCAGCCTGGGGCAGCCCTCAAGGCCAGCTCTGGAGTCAGGCCCCCAACTCTGAGCTCAGTGCCCCTGGAGGGGCCCCCAGGGCACTGGGGTCTCTGAACTGTGTGCCCACCTGGGTGGTAGGTGGGGGGTGGATGAAGTGGGCGACGTGGTTCTCAGTTGCCCGGGTCTCTTCTAGCCCCTGCGGGTCCGCCGGCTCCTCCGCCCCTTCTTCCTGCTGCAGAACTCCTCCATGATGAAGAAGACCTTGAAATGCATCCGCTGGTCGCTGCCAGAAATGGCCAGGTGGGCTTGTGGCTCCCGGGGTGCGCAGGGTTGGGAAGAGGCTCTCTCTGCCCCAGGCCGTGCGGTTGCGGGCGGGGCCCACCGGAGTCTCATCGGCATTCCCGGCTGGCTGGTGACAGTGTGGGGTGGCTGCTGGGTGGGCATTTGGGGTCTCTGTGGTTCCAGCAGTCCCGCAGAGGCCTCCCTGCAGACACCCCAGCCCCAGCTCGAAGGCTGCTGAGTCCCGTGGGCCCTCCCTCCAATGGGTCTCCTCTTGTGCCCTCTGTCCCCGCTGTGGCTGTGACTGCCTCTCCCCTCTGCCGTCCCCTTCCACTCATGGTGTCTGCACGCCGCCAGCATAGACTATAAAGCCGAGCTGCTCCTGATGGCACCCCTGCTTGGGAGCCCTCGCGGCTCTTGTCACTGCTGGAAGTGGAGGGCTGTCTGCCTGCGCCCCAGGCCCAGCCTCTTTCTAGCCTCGGCTAGCCCCATCCCGGTCCCCCGCCGCCCTCCGCTCTTGCCAGGGGCAGCGTTGCCTGAGTCCCTAGTGGCCACATGCTGACCCCTCCCTATCCAGCTCTGGTAGATGTAAGTGTCCTCCCCTCTGAGAGCCCCGGGTCTGCGGATGCTGTCTCAGCTGGGCCCCCAGGGTTTCATTTGTCACTGTCAAAGGAGGGACCCCGCCAGGGCAGGACCAATCTTTCCTCTGGGTCCTGTGAGCTGAGCGTGAGGCAAGGCCCCTGGGGAGAGGGGGATCCTGCTGCTGGCATCCACCCCAGCTGCTGCAGACTCCAGGGTGCTCCTGTAACCGAGCCCCGCAGGCAGGTCAGGTGTTGCTGGGCCTGCCACCCGCCTGGCCCGGGCTGAGTGCCACACTCTCCCCAGCGTCGGGCTGCTGCTGGCCATCCACCTGTGCTTCTTCACCATGTTCGGGATGCTGCTGTTCGCCGGCGGGAAGGTAGGAAGGTAGGGCGCCCTCGGGCTGGGGCTGGGACTGCCCTTTGCTGTGACTGACAGAGGGCGCTGGGCCGGCGTCGGCTGCACACCGTCCAGTAGTTAGCAGTGGCCCATCCGGGGCTAAGGGGTCTGCTTCGGGTGGCCACAGTGCTCCACCACCCCGCTGCCCGCATACCTTTCTGTCCTGGGGTCTCCTGGGCTCCGGGCCACTTGTCCTGTGGGCTGCCCCTCTCCCACCCTCCCCTGTTCCCTCCCACCCTGACTCAGTTCCCCCATCCTCCTTCCCTTTTCCCTCCCGCCCTAGTCCCCTCCCTCCTCCCCTCCTGCCTTTCTCCCTGTCTACCCGCCCATCCCCACCAGGCCGTTCCCTGAGGGTGGTTCCTCTGGTTTCTCCTCCAGCCCCGTTCATTTTCCTCCTGGACATCAGGCTTGCCCTGCACCCTCTGCAGCTGCAGCTCCCAGGCTCGCTGGCCTGTAGGGAGGGCCCCCAGCTCCCATGCCCTGTCCCGCCACTAGTCCCACCGAATCCTCCTCTCCACCTGCCTGGGGCAGCTGCCCCAGCCGGCAGCTCGATGCTGTGTGGAGGTGTCTGCCTGTCCCCCACACCCTCCTGCAGTGCTGCGTGTCTGTCCTGTCCTGCCCAGGGGCACCATCCTCCTCGGGGCTGGGGCCACGCAGTGTCTCTGCAGCGTTGTCGTGGGAGTGAACAGTGCTCAGCCACACTGCTGTTCCTGCCTGTGGCTGTGTTGGGGTTTGGTGTGTGTTGTCCAGAGGGGAAGAGAAGCCCCGAGGCCTCTCACCCAGATGGAAGCAGTCTGTGAGCTCTGTGCGTGTGTTGTCTGTGTGTCTGTGTGCGTGTGCATATGTGTGCATGTCTGTGTGTGTGTGTCTTTGTGTGCGTGTCTGTAGGTGGTGGGGGCAGCTGGGCTGTGTGTGTGTGTGTCTTTGTGTGCGTGTCTGTAGGTGTTGGGGGCAGCTGGGCTGTATGTGTGCATGTGTGTGCGTGTCTGTAAGTGGTGGGGGCAGCTGGGCTGTGTGTGTCTGTGTGTGTGTGTGTCTTTGTGTGCGTGTCTGTAGGTGGTGGGGGCAGCTGGGCTGTGTGTGTGTCTGTGTGTGCGTGTCTGTGTGTGTGTGTGTGTGTCTGTGTGTGTGTCTGTAGGTGGTGGGGGCAGCTGGGCTGTGTATGTGTCTGTGTGCATGTCTGTGTGTGTGTGTCTTTGTGTGCGTGTCTGTAGGTGTTGGGGGCAGATGGGCTGTATGTGTGCATGTGTGTGCGTGTCTGTAGGTGGTGGGGGCAGCTGGGCTGTGTGTGTCTGTGTGTGTGTCTTTGTGTGCGTGTCTGTAGGTGGTGGGGGCAGCTGGGCTGTGTGTGTGTCTGTGTGTGCGTGTCTGTGTGTGTGTCTTTGTGTGCGTGTCTGTAGGTGGTGGGGCAGCTGGGCGGTATGTGTGCATGTGTGTGCGTGTCTGTAGGTGGTTGGGGCAGCTGGGCTGTGTGTGTGTCTGTGTGTCTTTGTGTGCGTGTCTGTAGGTGGTGGGGGCAGCTGGGCTGTGGAGGTGGAACTGGCGGACAGAATCTCAGGCCGTCCGTGTGACTGTCCAGTGACCACTGCTGTGGCGCTGTTTTCCAGAGCCCACGCCAGGTGGATGGCGTCAGCGTGGGGCACTGGAAGTGGCAGCAGCCTCAGCCTTGAGCCTGGGGTGTGGTCCTCCGCCCTGGGAAAGCAGAGGGTCCCGTCCCGAGGCACCTGGAAGGGTTGGCTCCTCCAGGCATGGGTTTCTGCCCCATGGAGGGGACCTGGGGGAGCAAGGGGTGCCTCGTATGAGGGGTCAGGCTGCTTGTCATGGTCTTGGCAGGAATCTGGATCCCTGTCCGAGGCAGGGCTTGAAAGGGGCATGGGGTGGTGGCTGGCCTGCCCTGCTTTCCTTCCCTGACCATCGTGCCCTGCCAGCCTGGCCTGGGACGGTAGCCAGGCTGTGCTTCTGGGTGGCCTTGCTGGCGTCCCCGGCTCCTGCTGGCTGGGTGCAGCGGCCGCCTTGCTTTCGCTTCCTTTGTGAGCACTGTCCAGAGCCAGCCTGCTTGTCCCCCGCTGGCGTTGCTCATTGTGAAGCTCCGGCCTGGGTTGGTTTTGAAGAACCAGGGTTGGCGTTGGGGTGTGCAGTCCCCAGCGGCGGTGATGCTACTATCCCGTTTTATAGACGTTTCTCAGGTTGGGGCGGGGGCTGGTTGTGGCAGGTTGGGTGGGAGCCCAGGGCTCCTCTGCGTCCCTGCAGAGCTGTGGCTCGGGCTGGGCTGTAGGTACGGGAGGTCACGCCTAGGGTCTGCCTGAGTAGGAGCTGAATTGTCGAGGAGGAGCGTGCGGCTTGCTGGGAGGTGCGCAGTGTGGGTTGGGAGATGGGCTGGGGCAGGGCCACCTGCCTTGGGGAGTTGTGTCGGCTCTGTGGACCTCAGTGTCCTTGTCTGTTAGGTGGTGTGGGTGTGAGAACCTTCCTCAGCTGACTCCAAGTCTGGCCCCAAACCTTGCTCAGTGGGCGCTCGGTGGGCCTGCTTTACATTTGGGAACGTGGTGGTTCTGACTGGGTTGGGCTGGGAGGGGCGAGGCCCAGGAGGGCTGAGTGCTCCGGTCCTGCCGTCCCCGGTGACTGCTGGAGGCCAGCCTGCCCTCCAGGCCTTGCTCTGCTCCTCCACTCTGGCTTGGGCTGAGGGCCAGGAGGGGCCACTTTGCTCTCTCCATCGGGGAAGCCTGTCCCCACCCGTGGCTCTGTGCCTGGCAGTGCTCCCCGCCTCGTGCCTTCCTCCCATGGCCCCTGTGCCCCTCCCCCTAGTGGATGTGGAGTCTTCACCACCAGTAAGCTCACGTGTCCTTGGGAGCCCCTGACTGGGCTGACGAGGGGGTAGTGCCATTTTATAAGTGAAGCCTCGGAGGCCTCTGTGCTATCCTGTGGCCCTGAGGCAGGAACGGTGGCCTGTGCGAGACAGAGTGGCCGTCACAGGCAGCTCCGTGCAAGGGCCTGCTTGCGGGGTTGTCCCTTGGCCAGCAGCTGGGATTGTGGCTTTGAAACGATCCCTAAGAGAGGAGGTTGCTTTGTGTGCTTGGGTGCCGAGTCCCGCTCTGCCAGCTGCCCACACACTTCATACAACCAGTCTGCTTTGCAGGGACCACCCATCTTCCGGCTGGGGGTCTGGAGGGTCGGTAGGCAGAGGGTGCCCACGAGCCCGGCCCCAGTGAGAGCCCTGGGCCCAGAGTCTCAGGTGGAATTGCTTTCAGAGCAGAAACATTGCATGTGTCCGCCGTGTTTTGTGGCTGGGACCCTTCTCCAGGGAGAGAGGATAGAGACTCCGGTGTGGATGCCACAGCCACGAGCATGGTGCCACTGGGTCCCGAGGGTGGCCGTGGGCCCGACACAGCCTCTAGAGCAGACTTCACGAGGGGTCCGACCTTCCCCGCCCTGGCAGCCTGGGCCCCTCCTGCCCCTTCTGCCCCTGACCTGCAGCCTCACTGCTCACACAGTGCACGGCAGAGTCAGCTTCGACCAGGCGCGCTGGCCTGAGGGAGGGCTGTGGTCACTAGGCCGGCCGAGGGCTCTTGCCGTGATCCTGAGCCAGCCTGCTTCTGGGCACCATGTCCATGCGGGTGAGCGGTCTCCCTGGGTACCTGCTCTTGTGCCTGGAGATCCTGAGTTTGGTCCCATCTGGCCGTGAGCTCAGCCTGCTGGGAGGCCACAGGGAGCTGCAGGCCGGGCATCGGGTGGATGGTACCAGGTGGTTGGGCCCGGGGCCTGGAGCTCAGCCTGTGGGGTGGGGACCCAGTGGTGCTCTAGAGCTGTGCTTCTGCTCTCAGCAGGATGACGGGCAGGACAGGGAGAGGCTGGCCTACTTCCGGAACCTGCCTGAGTCTCTGACTTCCCTCTTGGTGCTGCTGACCACGGCCAACAACCCTGACGGTGCGTGCAGGCCAGGGAGGGACCCTGGGGGTCGGCGAGCCTGGCATGGGGGGCTGGGGTGGGACGCTGAGCCTTCGACCCCAGTGGGAGTGTCAGGCCTTTTTATCAACAGGCGGGGAAGCAAGGGAGACTTTTCCTTCCTCCCTTCTTTTCCTTTCTCTTCTTTCTTGTCTTGGTTTTCTCCTCCCTCTCTCTCCTCTCTTCTCTTTCCTTCTTTCCTTTCCCTCTCCTGCCTTTGCTTTCTCACCTCCTCCTTCCTTTTTGTCTTCCTCTCCTCTTCCCCCGTCTTCTCACTTGTCTGAGAAGCTGAAAGTGGCTGGTGTTCTTCATAGGATGATGATGGCAGTGGTCAGTGGGGTCCCCCGGTGCCCTCCCGCTGGAGGTCGGTGGTCAGTGGGGTCCCCCGGTGCCCTCCCGCTGGACGTCGGTGGTCAGTGGGGTCCCCCGGTGCCCTCCCGCTGGAGGTCGGTGGTCAGTGGGGTCTCCCGGTGCCCTCCCGCTGGACTCCGGTGGTCAGGGGGGCCCCCCGGTGCCCTCCTACTGGAGATCCACAGCCCCACGCCTGTTGCTGCCGAGGTCCACTGTGGGAGCCACTGGGCAGCAGCATGTGAGGCCCAGAGTCTTACTGGCCACGATGCTCACCCTGTGTGGTGCTGATGGGGCCTCCGCTGCTCAGGGCAAGTGTGGCCAGGATGGAGGCCATGGTCCTGGGGTTGGCTGTGGCCTGGCCACCCTGGCTGGTGCCTTTCATTGGAGCTCACAGCCCCGGAGACCTTCCCTGGAGGGCAGCCCGGGAGTGTCCACACTTGGGGGAGTTGTGCAGCCTGACCCTGAGCGCTGTCCCTTGTGTCCTCTGAGTCCTAGCAGGTGACCACAGGGGGAGCAGGACTGTCCGTGGGGAGGGCTGCAGGGAGGCTTTCAGCCCTGTGCGCAGATGGATGTCCTTGATAGGTAGGGAGTTCCCCGTCCTGGAGGGTGTGCAAGCAGAGTTGAGGTGAGAGATTGAATTTGGACAGGAAGGCCTCTCAGCCCTCCCAGGAGACTTCCTTTTTTTTTTTTTATTCTTTCTTTCTTTTTCTTCTTCCTCAGCTTCCTGAGTAGCTGGGACTACAGGCATGAGCTACCACGCCTGGCTAATTTTTGTATTTTTAGTAGAGATGGGGTTTCACCATGTTGGCCAGGCGGGTCTCAAACTCCTGACCTCAAATGATCTGCTGCCTACCTCAGCCTCTCCAATTAACAGTCATGAGCCACCACGCTCAGCAGTGGAGAGACGTTTCTATTATGAAAGCAAATTGTGTAGAGTCAGGATGCAAGTGGGATCAGGTACTGAGGTTGTCAGCAAATTTTTAGTTCTGTGATTTCTTTTTTTTTCAGTGATGGTTCCTGCGTATTCCAAGAACCGGGCCTATGCCATCTTCTTCATAGTCTTTACCGTGATAGGTGAGTGCAGGTAGCGTGGCCAGCATTCTGTGACAGGGTCCTGAGAGCTCAGGGACTGGTATACCCTGCCCCCTCCATGACCCGGAACTTCACATCAGTGTGTTTCATTCCAGAGATCACCCGAGGGAGCCCCCACCTCACAGCCCAGGGAGCCCCCACCCCACAGCTTCACCCCAGGGAGCTCCCCACCCCAGAGCTCCACCCCAGGGAGCCCCCACCCCGCAGCTCCACCCCGGAAGCCCCAACCCCACAGCTCCATCCCAGGGAGTCCCCACCCCACAGCTTCCTCCCAGGGAGCCCCAACCCCACAGCTCCACCCCAGGGAGCCCCCACCCCTGGGAGCCCCCACCCCACAGCTTCACCCCAGGGAGCTCCCCACCCCAGAGCTCCACCCCAGGGAGCCCCCACCCCACAGCTCCACCCCAGGAAGCCCCAACCCCACAGCTCCATCCCAGGGAGTCCCCACCCCACAGCTTCATCCCAGGGAGCCCCCACCCCTGGGAGCCCCCACCCCAGGGAGCCTCCATCCCAGGGAGCCCCCACCCCACAGCTCCACCCCAGGGAGCCCCCACCCCACAGCTTCACCCCAGGGAGCCCCCACCCCAGAGCTTCACCTCAGGGAGCCCCCACCCCAGGGAGCCTCCATCCCAGGGAGTCCCCACCCCAGGGAGCCTCCATCCCAGGGAGTCCCCACCCCACAGCTTCATCCCAGGGAGCCCCACACCACACTCTGTTCTGTCACCGCCACTGACCTCGTGGTCCTGCCCATGACTGCACTGGCCCGGCCACGTTCCATTTGCTAGGGGACACCCCCACTGTGCCGTCCTGTGCCGGGCCGCCCTCGTGTTGGTTTTGCTGCAGCGTTGGTGGCCCCTCTGACCGTGCCTGTCTCCTCTTGAAGGAAGCCTGTTTCTGATGAACCTGCTGACGGCCATCATCTACAGTCAGTTCCGTGGCTACCTGATGGTGAGTGAGCGCCCCCGTGCCGGCTGTGCCTGGAGCTCCCAGAGGCCAGGCAGGGTGTGGCTTGAGCTGGGCAGCTGGTGACCCCTCGCCAGTGGACCTTTGCTGGCCTGGGTCCTGCTGGGACGGGAGGGCAGGGTTGCTGCCTCCAGTGGGTCAGCTGGGGATACTTGCGTGTTGTCGCTCCCACCACTCAGTGTCTCAGTCCCCGCCAGGGGAAGCTGCCAGCGATGGCAACTCCCGGGACAGCGGACCCTAAACCCTCTTGACGGGGAGCCGGGGGCTCTCCAGCACACAGAGAAGAAATGCGGCCCAGTGTGCTGCGCAGCGCACCTGTCGGGCGTCGCCCTGTGTGGCCTGTCCCGGGAGTCTATGGCCAGTGCTCTCATGCCCTTGGGGCAAGGGTTTGCCCCAGGCTGTGGGGGACTGTGCCCCCTCCAAGGCTTCCCTGGCTCCCCCTCTGCCTGTTCCCCAGGGGAGGCATGGGTGGGGGTTCTGAGCTGGGGGAGGGCTGATCCTGTCGTTCACAGCCTTCCTCTTTACAGAAATCTCTCCAGACCTCACTATTTCGGAGGCGGCTGGGGACCCGGGCTGCCTTCGAAGTCCTGTCCTCCAGGGTGGGGGAGGAAGGAGCCTTCCCTCAGGCGTGAGTGCTGGGCATGGACCCTCTTCCCCCTGAGGGTGGGCATGTGGCTGCCGTGAGTGTCAGGGCCGGGTGTTCATTCTGGGCTTCTCGTGCTCGGCCTGTGCCCGCCCCTGCTGGCTGGCACCCGACTCACAGAAACCACCATGCCCCTGGCGCTCCGTGGTTCCTGGCATCCTTGCCCTGAGTCTGCGCCTTTGTCTTCGTGTCCCCCCGCGGCCCCTGGGCTGGTGAAGGGCTGAGTGGCCTGGCCTCCTCCTTGTCCCCCTTTGTGGCTTTTGTGGCTCATGGCTGCAGAGTGGGTCCGTGGCAAAGCTCAGGCCAGATGCCAGGGCCGGAGGACCCAGGCCCGGGTTCCCAGGGGCTGAGCTGGCTGTGCTCACCGGGCTGTGGTTTCTCTGCAGAGCTGGCGTGAAGCCCCAGAACTTGCTGCAGGTGCTTCAGAGGGTCCAGCTGGACAGCTCCCACAAAGAGGCCATGATGGAGGTACCTGCCCCCTGTCCCCTGCCCCCAGCCACCTCTGGGCTCCTCCTGTGAGGTCACTGGGGCCAGAAGCCCCTTTTCAGGACTAGGGGTGTGGCTTCAGGTCACCTGCAGGGTTCACAGCCCATCGGGGTGGGGCTGGGGCTGAGCGTGCTCCCCTTCCCGTGCACCCTGCTGACCTGTTCTCCCTCTGCAGCAGGTGCGCTCCTACGGCAGTGTCCCGCTATCGGCCGATGAGTTTCAGAAACTGTTCAACGAGCTTGACAGGAGTGTGGTTAAAGAGGTAACTGGGGCCACGGCCGCCCAGGGAGGGGAGGGGGGGCTTTCCAGTTTCCACTGCCCTTGATCACCCAGGAGGGAACTCTTCTAATGATCAGTGCTAGAATTCACCTGCCCAGGGATCCCGGCTCCTAGGATGGGAACTGGGAATGGAGATCTCTTTGGCTCCTGGTGACTGGGGAGATTTCTGTGAAATTCACCAGACCCCAGGAACTATCCTGAGCCCAGCCTGACACAGAGGAATCTTCTGAATGGTTTTCTCTGTTTCCATGACAGACTCCTTTTCCTGTCTGTCCTTCCTCAGGAGGTCTGCACACTGGTCCTCTCCAAAGCCTTTGCCTTTCAGCCTTGACACTGGGTTACAGAGTTACCAGGTGGGCCTCAGCATTTGGCTAAGTTCTGTGTCTAGAAGGCTTGGGCCAGGTGGGCGGAGACATTGGGAAACAGCCCAGGTGCTCACAGGCAGTGTGGGGGCTGCATGGGGCTGCCGTTCCAGCCACTCATCTCAGAGGACTGAGCCTCACAGGCAGTGTGGGGGCTGCATGGGGCTGCCGTTCCAGCCACTCAGCCTCAGAGGACTGAGCCAGACCCTGAAACTTGAATGTGGCTGCGGACGCCGTCTAGTTCTGTCACTTTTCTTGTTTTCTCAGGCTGCTGGACGGTACCACAGACTGGGGCAGGGGTGGGGCTGAAGCAGCAGACATTTGTCCCCTCGCGGTCCTGGCCATCTGTCCGAGGTCAAAGTGTCACAGGCGGGTTCTTCCTGAGGCCTCTCCGGGGCTCGCAGACACCGCCTTCTCCCCGTGTCCTCACGTGGTCATCCCTCTGCGTCCTCAGCTCCTCTTCTTATGAGGACCCTGTTCAGATTGGATTAGGGCCCATTCTCATGGTCTTGTTTTAACTAAATTACCTTTTAAAAGACCCCGTCTCCAAATAGGGTCACATTCTGAGCTACTGGGGGTTAGAGGTTTAAGATAGGAATTTTGAGGGAGACAAAATTCAGCCCATAGCAACTGTCACCTGCTTCAGGGCTCGTCAGCCTCTGTGGCTTTAGGCCCCTATCAGAGGTGGTCTTCCAAATAACATTTTCCTAAGGTCTTCCCAGACCCCTGGAGTCAGGCCCTGCCCCAGCCTGAGCCTGAGTGGCATGTGCTCATTCCCATCACCCTTTTGAGCATCCCCTTTAGGGCTGCGTTTCTCCACAGGGTGCCCCCAACCCCTTGGGGGAGGGAAGATGAGTGTGGCGAGGATCAGCAGGCGGCGCTTTGAACATTCACGCCATCAAACCTCTGCTTGGGACAAGGCTGGGCAGTGCAGTGTCAACTTAAGGCTGACCTGAAGATAGGAAATTAACCTTACCAGGTGCAGATTTTGCAGAGACTGTGGAGATGGTTCTCAGATGACAGGAAATTAAGAGACACCATTCTGGTGGGGCACTGTGTCTCACACCTGTAATCCCAGCACTTTGGGAGGCTGAGGCAGGCGGATCACGAGGTCAGGAGTTCAAGACCAGCCTGACCAACATAGTGAAACCCCATCTCTAATAAAAATACAAAAAATTAGCCGAGTGTCATGGCAGGTGCCTATAATCCTAGCTACTCAGGAGACTGAGGCAGGAGAATCGCTTGAGCCCAGAAGGCAGAGGTTGCAGTGAGCCAAGATCATGCCACTGCAGTCCAGCCTGGATGACAGTGCAAGACTGACTTGAAAAAAAAAAAAGCACCATTCTAGATAATGGCTCTTGTCCTTGGGCCAGAGGTGTTTGGGGCTCAGGAAGCAACTCTTAGCAGCTGTGGTTGGCTGGGTTTGCTGTGATCCAGCCCCTTCCAGAGGCAGGTGGATGCAGGCTGGGAGAAGCCAGTCATCCTGAAGGTTCTGGAAAGGTGATTTTTTGTTCCTCAGGGTTTGCTCCTGGCGTCCTCTGGGCCCTCTGGGCTCTCTCTGGGCAGTTTCTGCCATTTCGGAGGGTACAGTTGAGTCCTGGTTGTCCAGAGCTGGCTTTCCCACCCCTTTCCAGTGTCAGGATTTAGTGAGAGCTGGAGAGGAGTTCCTCTCCTGTGAGACTACGGAGGAAGGGTGGGTGGATTGCTTTGCTCGTGACCCAGTAGAGCGGGCTCGTGTGCGCATAGGAGCGGGGAAGGCCCAACACGCAGGCCTGGCCCGATTCCCAGCCTGGCCGTCTCCCTGGAGGTCCCGGCATTGCTATTTCTTCCCAGGGCACCAAGCACTGGGCTTTGAGATGGGAGTTTGGGTTCCACAGGTTTTGGGAGCTATGATATCCTTAATCTGGTTTTCTGATACTTTCTTTCCCCAAAATGCTGACTGCAGAGGGGAGGCCATCGTCCCTGGGTATCTGCAGGGGATTGGTTCTAGGACTCCACATGGACACAAAGTCCATGGATGGTTAAGTCCTTTATGTAAGATGACGCAGTGTTTGCATATAACCTACACACATCCTCCCATATACTTTAAATCATTTCTAGACTGATGCTAGTACCTAGTACCTAGGAATGCTGTGGAAGTTTGGGGAGTAACGGTAAGGAAAGCCTGTACGTGCTCTGCACGGATGCCTCTTCCCGTGAGTGTTTTTGATCTGCAGTTGGTTCAGTCTCTGCACACAGAGCCCGCTGATGTGAAGGGCTGGCTGTGCTTCAGGTTTGGTAGGCAGATAGATGCTTCTGGGGTTGCTGAGATTTGGGGCAGCCTGTGGTTTTGGAAGCACAAAGAGGTGCTTTCTGGGCAGGCTGACGTCATGGGAGCCCCAGCCTTTCCGAGAGCCCTCCCGTGTGGGGTCGCTGCCTGGGCATCAGCCTGGCTGTGGCCGGGGGGTAGGTGGGTGCATGCTGGTGAGCTTCAGAGAAGGTGCCCTGGCTGCTGCCGAAAGAGGTCTCCTCTTCCTCTGAGAGGCTTTGGGGTTAAAAACAAGGAGTCATTCAATATAGACAGCAGGGAAAAGTGGAAAACCCCCCCTCGCTGTCTTTCTACCCAGAGACAGCCACTTCCGTCATGTCTGTCATTCCTCAGTTACACAGGTGACATATGAATGCTTCTCCTCGCGGCATTTAAACATAACAGGTAATGCTGAGTCTCTCTCTGGGCCAAGGTGTCAGTCTGGTTTACATAGAAACTGTGGCATGCGGAAGTGTCAACTATGATGAGAGTAACTGGAAGACGTAAGGAAACTGTGGTGTCCTTGGGCTCAGGGGAGTATGTGAGGAAGGATGAACCTGGAAGGGGGCCCTCCCAAAGCCAGGGTTCAGACCTCTTGAGAGAAGTTGTGGTTTAGACACAGGAACGCAGAGACATTCACTGGTGTCCCTGGGCTGCGGTTGGTCTGTGGTCACTGGGCAAGCAGGAGGCCACCCTCCTGGGTGCAGCAGGCCCAGGCTCTGAGCAGGCAGTGGCATGGGTCTGCTGAGGGAATTGGGTAGCAGGGTGGGCAGGTGGACTTGGGCACTGGTTTCTGCATTGAGGACTGTGGGAAGCTGGGAAATTTTAGGGAGGTCAGGCCATGACTGTAGGTGGCCTGGGGACTGTGTGTCCAGGACAGAGCATCTCCACATGTGCTTCACACCATACCCCGATCCCCTATGTGACATCCAGAAACCGCAGGGGAGCCTTGCTGTCCTGCTGCGTCCCTCCAGCGCCCCCCCCCCCCCCCCGCTGAGACAGCCTCAGCCCCGCTCGCTGTGGACGAGACACTGAAAGGGACTCTGCCTGTTGTGGCCGAATGCGTATCAAGGGGGAGATCGGGAGGTGAGAGGAAGGGCATCAGTCGTCGGCACTGCCCGTTTGGGTCTCACTCCAAAATAGCCTCTCTATTTAACTGGATATTTTGGGGTTTTCCTTCCAGACTTTTCCCTGTGTAATTTCAGGCATGTACAGGTACCTGCGGAAACACTTGCTCTGCTCTTCTCTGACATTTACATGAAGCGTCACAGTTTTCACTCTGCAGCCTGCCGGTTCACTCAGCCATGTCTCCACGCCCTCCATTTTCATAGGGACTTTTGTGGGGATGAGCTGTAGCCACGTGTCACTTGTAGCCGTGGAGCACTTGACACGTGGATGTTGTTGCTGATGAACCGAGTGTTGAATTTTATTGCGTTGAAATTTTCACGAACTAGCCACCGGTGGCCAGTGGCTCCTGCGTGGGACAGTGGCGTGGGTGCCCTTGCTGAGGAACATTTAGGCAGTTCCCGTTGCTGACCTCGTGCACACGTGGATGTGTTTCAAGGAGGCTGCTGAGCACGGATAGTGCTGGGTCTCACGAGGGTCCTGACGGTGGCAGTGGCTGCCGGCCTGCCCCACTACCCACACTGCCCTCCGCTGCTGCCAGCCACAGTCCAGGAGCTGGTTCTGTGCTAAGTTTCTGTAGCTATGAGCACATCACTTACATGTGTTTTTCACACAGCTTTTTTTTTTTTCAATCAGGGTGACACTTTGCATACATTTAAGGTGACTAATATCACAGCGTGGTTTACTTACGCTCTCAGTGGATGCTTCAGTTACTTCTGTCTCTCTCTTGGTGTTGCAAAGGCCCCTGAGATGAACACCTTTGTGTCTAGAGTGATTTCTGTGTCTGGGGTTATTTCCTGTGGCTGGATAGGTAGCACGGGGATGAGGTAGGAAAAAAAGTCAAATCCCAGAATGAGAGGGCATGGGCATTTTCGGGCTGTGACAGCTGTGGCTGCTGGACCGTGCTTCTGAGCGAGTGTGTTCTCTGCCCAGCATCCGCCGAGGCCCGCGTACCAGTCCCCGTTTCTGCAGAGCGCCCAGTTCCTCTTTGGCCACTATTACTTCGACTACCTGGGGAACCTCGTCGCCCTGGCAAACCTGGTGTCCATCTGCGTGAGTGCGGATTTGCCCCAGAGCTGGCGTGGAGGAGCCCGCCCACCTTGTGCACGAGCCTGCCCCTCCTGCCTCGCCCGGCGCTGTGCTGGGCCTGCGGTGAGCCTGCTCCTCTCGCTTCGCAGGTGTTCCTGGTGTTGGATGCAGACGTGCTGCCTGCTGAGCGCGATGACTTCGTCCTAGGGGTAAGCTCTGAGCTGCTCCCCGTCAGGGCCAGGGAGAGGCTGGGCAGGGCTGGCAGCCCTGGGGCCCCACGCTGGGCGCCTCTCCTGCCCTTTCAGATTCTCAACTGCATCTTCATCGTGTACTACCTGCTGGAGCTGCTGCTCAAGGTCTTTGCCCTGGGCCTGCGAGGGTACCTGTCCTACGCCAGCAACGTGTTTGACGGGCTCCTTACCGTAGTCCTCCTGGTAAAGTGGGCGCATCTGAGGCCGGCCTCTCCTGGGTGGGTGGGTGAATGCCACCTGGGCTCTGTGTGGGCCCATCTCAGGCCTCCTCTGAGGACCAGAGGCTGTGGGAAGGTGGGCTCCTGCTCTCAGTGATGAGGGCCGGCTTCCCTGCTGGCCGAGTTGCTCAGCAGGCAGCTGGTGGGGGCTCGAGGAGGCTGGGTTTCCACTGTATCCAACTGTCAGCATGGGTGGAGTGAGGGGCCAGGGGGCTCTCGGGCACCTAGGGTGTTCTCGGAAAATGCTTACACTTCTTCCCCAGACCCTGTGGGAGTGAAGGGATGTCACGTTCGGTGTGTGTGTCACAAGCAGCCACATCAGAGTGACGTTTGCTGTAGCTGGCAGGCCCTTGGGCACACGAGCAAAGAGAAATTGAAGGGCCCTGTGGTCTGTCCTTGACTCAGCATCTTCTCTGCCGTCCCCACCACCCCAATCTGTGCAGTCTTCCGATTCCTGAGGCCAGGGTGTCTTTCCAGCTGAAGGAAGTCCCGACATCTGGAACCAACTCATGGGGTCAAGGACCAAGCTCTGATTTCTCCCCAAAAGCCCCTTTTCGGGAGAATGTGCTAGAGATGAGCTTTATAATTCCTTTCAGGGCCTCCCAGATTAGCGTTGCTGTAGCGAAGCCTTCTTTTCTTTTGTAATTAAAGGTTTTGGAGATCTCGACTCTGGCTGTGTACAGATTGCCGCACCCAGGCTGGTATGTGACTGGGCAGAACTGAGGGCGGCTACAGCAAACAGCACCCCCACCTAGTGCCCCGGGAGGGTCTCCACAGTGTCTGGGGGTGCAGCCTGCCCGCTGGGTCTGCTCTGACGCTAGGGCAGGCCCTGTGATGGTGGAACGGGTGGGCCGATCCTGAGTAGAGGCTGTGTCGGGGCAGGGCCCTGCCGTTGCTCTGGGGCCTCTCTCCAGAAGTGGGCGCCTTGCAGGCTGTGGTGAGAAGCCGCCGTTCCCCCTTGGAGGTGCCTTCCAGGGTGGCAGTGGGCTCCCCTTCCCAGTGCATGTGCTGGGGGCTGGAAGCAGAGATGCCCAGGCTCTGGAAGCAGAGCAGCAAGGCTCAGGTCTCAGGGGACCTGTGATCACTGGGGTTGGGCTGGGCCCTTCTGTTGGTGGGAAGGTCCTTGGGAGAGCTCCCAGCTTGCGGTGTGACCTTCAGTCATCCCCTCCCACTCTGGACATCACTTTAGCCCCCTTAAAATAATGGAGCCAGGGGCCCGGGGCTCGGTGAACTCTAATGCTGTGTACTGATTCCCCACTGCCCAGGGTTCTGTCCACGAAGAGACTAACTGGGTGGGGACCCTGAGAGCCTCACGGCACAGCAGGGCCATCAGCCAGGCTGCTCTGCCCTGGGAGCGTGGCTCCTGGGTGCCCGTGATGAGACAGGAAGGGTGGGCACGGGGCCCAACAGGCACACATGCCAGTGTCGGCCCTGTGGTCAGGCCGGGCTCCTTGGATCTCTGTGCTCTGTCATCTATCCCACTGCCTGGTGAGCAGCTGGGAATCGCTTGTTGGGGGTAGGGACGGTGACCAGAAAGAGCCTTGCTGTTCCGTCACCTCCCCAGGAAGCCCCCCAGGACTTAGGAAGGCTGGTAGTGCACCATGCTGCATCATGGGGCTGGCGTCACCTCGTCTTTGATGTGCACTGAGCATGCTGGCTGTACTTCGGTCTGAGTCATTAGCTTGGGGGCCGACAATCTGGATGAGAATGGGTTTAAGTTTCAACAGAAATGAAAGCACAGAAAGACCAAGTGGCGTGTGGTTCAGGGACAGGGTCAGGGGTCAGGGTCATGGGACAGGAGATGGGTGATGGGGCAGGAGGTGGGGGATGCGGCCGGCACAGGGGAGAGGGGCAGGAGACATGGGCTCATGCAGTTCTGCCGGGGCCTGAGCTGGAGCAAGCCTCAGCGTCTGGAACCTCGGCCTCCCGTGTGGACGGTGGGTCTGTGTAGGAGGAGGGCTGCTGGCCTACCTTTGAGGGCTGGGTGGGAAGGTGTTGGGGCGATGGGGGTCACCCGGGGGCTGCAGGTGGAAGCCGAGCAGTGAGTGAGTGGCCCTGGCTCTGCCCTCTTGCCGCCCTGCAGAGGCTTTTCTGCTCGGGGTTGGCTGTGGGGTGGGCTCCTGTTGTGCCCTGTTGCCCTCTCTGTGCCTCCGTCCGTCCAGAAGCCCACCACGCATCTCCTCATCCCCTCCCTGTGGGGCTCCTGGGCCCCTCCCAACCCGCCTCCCTCCCTTGTCTGTCCCCAGGAGGCCGGAGATGCTGGGACTGCTGTCGCTGTGGGACATGACCCGCATGCTGAACATGCTCATCGTGTTCCGCTTCCTGCGCATAATCCCCAACATGAAGGTGCGTGCGGCCACCCCCACCCCCACACTCGCTTGCCCTCCTAGTTCACGCTACTGTGTTGCTCCAGGATGGGTGAGCCTGGGGCAGCGAGGGCCTGAGGACTGTGCCCATCACCCTGGGCCCCCAGGCCGCACCCTCATGTCTGCCGTGTTCTTATGATGCTGGGGTAGGGTCATCAGAAGCGGGAGAGCCAGCTCTGCGTCTCCGGGTGGGGACAGCAAAGCGGGCGAGGGTGTGGCGGGTGCGACGCTTTGGCCGGCGGCGGCGGGAGCAGCTGCATGCTCTTGGAACCTTGGGCATCCCAGCGCTTCCCCAGGTCTCTGAGGTTCCCAGAAAGGCCTTTGCCATGACTCCCAGGGTGCTAGTAATGAGGGGCAGAGTACCCCTGGCCAGGGAGCTCGTTTCCAGGATTCCCTCGTGTGGGCGCAGGTGGCTTGTGGCTGTCTGTGAGCCCTGGTTTCTCTTAATGCACCGGTTAGGAGCAGTGGGCACCTTGAAGGGGCAGGCAGGCGGGGTGGCAGGTTCTGGACCTCACTGCTCCTGCCTCCATGTCCTAAGACCCTTTTTCTGGGTGTCCAGGTCCTTCCTCTGTCCCTGTTCATCCTTCCTCTGAGCTGTGTACCTGTCCCACCTGGCAGTATGTCCCACTTGAAGGCAGCTCAGGAGTCCTGATCCTTCCTAGGGGGCTGCTGTGCTGGGGCCTGCATACACACACGTACACATGTTCACACGTAATTACACACAACCATACAGGCACACACAATCACACATATACACAATACAGCCATGCACATGTGATCTCACACATAGCCACAAATGTGACCATGCACATACATACACAAGCACTCACAGGCACATATGATCAGTTACACGTATACAGCCACATTTGCATGCAATACACATGCCATGATGCACACACACACATACATTAATACACCTATATCCAGCATAACCATACACACAGATCATCGCATACAAATATACATGTGAGCTCATGCCTGTATGAGATGCACGATCGTGTGTGCACACATAGGCAGTAAGGTGTCAGTGTCATCAGCAGGTTCTCGGGAACTGTGACTTTAACGGAAGTGGTGCACAACAGGCCCTGGAATAATGTCATTTTGATTGGTCACAGTTTCCTAGGACCTCTCACGATGACACACATGTGTGCAAATGTACATGCTTACTGGTCTCCACTGTGGCGTTCAGCTGTATTGTTTACTTTGGAGGGGTTGATGGGGCTGATTGCAAAGCCTCGGCTGCGCTGTGACTGGGAGGAGTGGCCCTTTGGAGCTGGGGCTCCTCTGCTGGGTCTCAGAGGCCCCTTCCCAGACTCGTTCCCTGTGGGTGGCTCTGCACCTCTAGCTCTGCATTTCTTTGGCACCTCCAGGCTGCAGAGTAGCTGACCCAGCCGTGGTGGGCAGGCAGAGAAGGGCTTCCCAGAGGGCGTGAAGTCAGTGCTTGAATAGGCTGGGGTGGAGGTGCTGGGACTGGGAGTGCATGAGTGACTGCGTGCGGGTGGGTGATGCCAGCGTGCGCGGATGCGTGGGGGATGATGCCGGTGCTGGGGTGTGGGGGTGTGTAAGGGTGGACGTGGGGGCCTGTCAGGCTATGTGGTGTGTAGAGCCGTGTGCGGGTGGCTGTGGGTCCAGGCGTGTGTGTGGGTTGGTGGTCATTGGCCTGCCCATCTTAACCTTTCTGTCGGTCAGGGTAGTGGGCCGGGATGGTGTCCCCTCAGTGGGGCCAGGAGGTGTAAGGGCTGTGCTCTCTTCTTGTCCTCAGCCGATGGCCGTGGTGGCCAGCACCGTCCTGGGCCTGGTGCAGAACATGCGTGCGTTTGGCGGGATCTTGGTGGTGAGTCCCGGCTGCTGCTGGCGGCCGGCGTGCACGGGAGTGGGAGGCTGGGAGGCTGGCGGAGGCAGTGCTGCGCCACTCACTGCTCTGTCTGCAGGAAGGTTCCTGGGTTCTGACGGCACCAGGTTCCTGAGGCCAGAGAAGTACAGGGTCGGGGCAAGAAGCCAGAGGTCTCCCTTTCTTTGCAGAGCAGGGAGCTCGGGGTGGTGTGGCTGGTGGCCCTGCCTCAGCGCACTTCCCTCCCATGCCAGAGACTGTTTGGGGAACTTAAGTCCCTTGTGTTTTCTGGGTTGTGGCCTCCTTGAGAAATGAATGACAGAAATGCAAGAGGCACAGGAGTTTGCCTCCAGGGACCCCGCAGCCCACACAAGCTCTAGGTGAGGATACAGTCAAGGCTCCTTTCTTAGAGGGATTTCAGGGACTCGCAGCCATGTTTGCTGAGCGAGAGCTGTGGACACCCGGGCCCTCCCTGCTGAGGAGCCGGTCTGCTCTGCCTGGTGGCCGGGCTCAGGCAGGAGAGGGGCCCGTGACCAGGCTGGCCCAGTTCCCGTCACTCCACATGGAGCGGCGGGAAGCCCGGCCCCGGCCCCAGAGCCGCTCCGCGTGGCGTGACGGAAAGCCCGGCCCTGGGAGCCGCTCCCGCGTGGAGTGACAGGAAGCCCGGCTGTGCTTGAGGCAGTTTTTCCTTTTATTCCGACCACATTGAGGTAGGGACCACCGGGTGGGAAGGTGTCCCCGGGGATCGCGGGGTGCTCTGGACTGGACCCCAGGTGTCCCTCGCGGCTCTGGAAATAGACGCCGGGAAGAGAATCTTGCCTCAGGCACTGTCTGCGCAGCCCCCTAACTTGCACAGCAGAGGAAACTGAGGCCCAGAAAGGGGACCAGGTTAGTCCAAGTCCAGGGCATGTATCCCTTCACTCTCTGCTGACGCATGTTAGGGACAGGCCTGGGGTGGGCGGGCAGCCTGTCCCCTAACTGTGGCTGCCAGGGTACCTGGGGGCAGGGCCCCGGTTCCCGTAGGAGCTCCATGACCACCCCTGTCTGAGCCCCACTGCCTCTGTGGAGCTGCCAGTCCGGGGGAAGGCCAGCTGCACGTGTTTTGAAGTGGCAGCCAGGCTGGAACTCCAGCCCTGGGCAGAGGGACCTGGCCTCACAGGCATCAGCCTGGCTTTGCGGTTGTGTCTGAGCGTGGGTGGGGCTGACCAGTCCCGGGCCCCTGTCCCCCCAGGTGGTCTACTACGTATTTGCCATCATTGGGATCAACTTGTTTCGAGGTGTGATTGTGGCTCCTCCTAGAAACAGCAGGTGAGGTGGGGTCTGAGGTGCCATGGGGAGTGTCTCGGGTGCCGGGGTTGGGGGAGGCCTTGGTGGGCTCCGTGTCTCAGGAGAGGAGGGTGTTCTCCTGGGTCCTTCATCTCCTCCCTCCACCCTCTTTTCCCCGACCCCCGATTTCCACCTCTGCTCCGCGCCTCTCCCAGGAGCCCTCGCCTGGAGTCCCTGCTGAACGCATTTCTCGTGGCCTGCTCAGAGCAGCACTCTCCCCGCCCCCCACCCCCTGCATTCCAGTCTGGACCTCAGGCCAGGCTGAGCACGCCAGCAGAGGAGTGGGTGGAAGGTGTCGGGCCTCAGAACCTGGAGCCCCGCCCTGACCCAGCTGTGCTGTGTCCCCCAGCCTGGCCCCTGCCAATGGCTCTGCGCCCTGTGGGAGCTTCGAGCAGCTGGAGTACTGGGCCAACAACTTCGATGACTTTGCGGTGAGCGCTGTGCCCTGCCCACCCCTGCTCCCCTGCTCCTCCCCTCCCCACCTCCGGGCCCTCCTGGACCGTTGGTTTTGGACCCGCAGGCCGCCCTGGTCACTCTTTGGAACTTGATGGTGGTGAACAACTGGCAGGTTCTCCTGGATGCCTTTCGGCGCTACTCGGGCCCGTGAGTCCTGTCTCCCGACGGCGGCGTGTTTCTCCGTGCAGCCTGCGGGCTCTCGCCTCCTGGCACGCTGCACGGGATGCCCTGAGCGGGGCTGGGACGGGGTCCGCCAGCGTGGCATCCTGGCTGGCCTTGCTCCGGCCCCCTGTGCGGCCACATCGTGACTCAGCGTGGTGGCTGCTGTCTCTGGGTTTACACTTCCTGGAGGTCGTCGGTGTGTCTGGGGCTTCTGAGGAATTCCATGGGGCTTGGGGAGCTGTTGAGGAGGAGATAGTTGAGGTATCTGTGAGCTTGAAGAGCTCAGATGGCCCCAGCGGCTGGTCCCGGCTTTTACTCCCAGCGCCGCCTCCTGCTGGCCCAGCTCCCGTGGCAGCTTGCTGCACGTTTCTAGACCTTGGCTGGGTCATCTCTGAGATGGAAATAGGGGTGCGCTCTGCATCCTGGCGTGCGTGGCTGGATGCCTGAGAACTGTCCCCACCACGCAGCGGCGGTGTTTCTGTCGGGTGGTCCCGCTCTGCTCACCGTGGTTCACGGGTGGGCCTCTGTCCTCTGCAGGTGGTCCAAGATCTATTTTGTGTTATGGTGGCTGGTGTCGTCGGTCATCTGGGTCAACCTGTTTCTGGCCCTGATTCTGGAGGTATTGGGAATCCCCACCCAGGCTGTTCTCCGTGGCGGTTTGTTTCAAATGTGCTCTCGATGGGCCTGAGGCCACCGGCTGGGCCTGCCTGGGACTTTGGTGGGAGAATTGTGCTGGGTTAGGCGGGTCCTGAGTGAGACCGGGCCTTCCTGTGGGGCTCAGTGCTGCCTGCCCTGGCTACTGGAGCCTCGGGGGACGCTCAGGCCCCCAGGCCAGCCTGAAGGAGGGACTTGGGCACCGGCTCCAGTAGGAGCCAGCAGCTTCGTGGGGCCTGCGCCTGGGTGTCCAGGGTGGATGGCTCAGCCCCCTTGGTGGGAGCCAGGCTGACCCTGGAGGGCTGGGGATGGGGCCAGGCTGCTTTCACTCAGGGCCCACGCTCACTGGCCACTTCCTCCTGCTTGCCAGAACTTCCTTCATAAGTGGGATCCCCACAGCCATCTGCAACCACTTGCTGGGACCCCAGAGGCCACCTACCAGATGACTGTGGAGCTCATGTTCAGGTGTGTGGGTGGGGAAGGCACTTCTGTGTGGCCCCTGGGGTGTGAAGCCAAGAGCTGGGGGTGGAGGGACCAAGGTGGTGGCAGGCCCTGATGGCCCTCCTCCCTCACCTTGCCTTCCTCCCCCTCCACTCCCTCCGCCCCCTCCTCCCCCTCCACCCCCTCCGCCCCCTCCTCCCCCTCCACCCCCTCCGCCCCCTCCTCCCCCTCCACCCGGTTATCTGGCTTTGGTCCTGTGCCACAGGGGAGAAGCTCAGAGCTGGCTCGGGGGACTTCCTTTTCCTGGCACTGGGGTCATGGCCTTTGTCCTGCTCTGCTGCTCTTGGATCGGGCATATTTAAGGAACCATCTTCAGGGTCCATTGGATTCTGTTGGATGTAAACAGGGGACCTGAGGAAACTGTACCAATCTCTTCTGGCAGCTTTGAGATGGTTCCTCTACTAGTCCAGAAAAGTGACCGCCCAGAGGCAGCCCTGCTCTGGAGCCTCTGTGCCTCCCATGAGGGGCTGCTGAGTTGCTGCGACCAAGCCCCTGGTCCTGCCAACCAGCGGGAAGACGTGGCCCCTGGGCTTTTAAGAATGCTGGGTAGACATTTCTAGTGGCCGCATCCATCCTGAGGCTGATTGGAATCCCCGCGTCCCTGTGACACTCACTCTGCTTGTGTTGCTAAGCTCTGCTCCCTTGTTCTGAGCGTGCCAGGGTCTCCCCACTTTAGAGGCCCCTGTTGTGCGTCTCCTCAATTCCACAGGGATGTTCTGGAGGAGCCCAAGGAGGATGAGCTGACAGAGAGGCTGAGCCACCACCCACACCTGCGGCTGTGCTGGTGACGTCTGGGCTGCCGTCCCAGCCCGGGTGGCAGGAGAGAGAGGCTGGCCTACGCAGGCGCCCATCATGAAGAGGCGGCCTTGCATGGCCAACCAAGCTAGAAGAGACCTTTCATTCGACGGCCTACTAAGCTGGGGAGGAGGAACCACGTCCTTTGTGCGCGGCCTGACAACCGGCCTGACAACCGTCTTCAGAACGGCTGCTGGGGCTTCCGGAAGGTGCTGCACCTCCGCCTGCTTTTAGGGCTGCGTCAGTGAGAATCCCTCACAGACTCCACAGGGACCTTTCAGACAGACGAGCAAGAAGCAGCGGCCTCCCCCGTGCCCTGCAGCTCCCGTGCTGCCTTCGCCGCCGGCGGCCCCTGGGGACCACAGGCCTGCCTGGGTCTGCACAAGTTAACTGGCAGAGTTCCAGGGCAGCCAGGTGGGGGTGCGGGTGGTTTGCCGTGGAGAGAACCTTGACTGTGTTCTGTTATTTTATGGCTTATATGAGTGTGACTGGGTGTGTGTTTCTTTAGGGTCCTGATCGCCAATAATTTTCATCAATAAGTCTTGCAAAGAATGGGATTGTCATTCTTACCTCAGCACAATTCCTGCTTCTCTGGAGTAGGGTTGTGTTGGTTGGGTTGTACACTGCACAAGGGCACGTGGCTCATGGGCTGTCTACCTGCGGTGAGGGGCACCTCTTTTGTCTTGCTCAAAGGCATGTATACCAATGGTGGCCTTACTTTCTGTGTTCTTAGGGTGTGTGGCAGGGGGCCTGGGGGGGAGGTGGGGAAAGTGAGCAGTGTGTGGAAAGCCACGTTGTCACGTGATGCACACTGAGTCCAGATTGACCGATAGTTTCTCACTTGGGTGCCGACTCACACAGCTGGTATTAGAATTCTCGGAGGTCTCTGCTGAGATTTGGAATCTCCATGGAGGAGGATGGTGGGATTGATTAGTGATGTCTGCCGTGGGCACTGGCGAGGAAGTGAGGGCTCAGGGGCTGGCTCCGGCAGGGCGTGATCTCTCTAGCCTTCCCCAGCCTGTCTGGAAAAGGGATTCTAGGAAAGTTTAAGCAAAGTAACTTCTAAAATGTCGTGGAACACCTGTGCGTGGGGTTTTGTAAGTCCCAGTGCTTTTTAATTTTTTTTTAATTTTTATTATATTATTATTTTTTATTTTTTTGTCCCCGTGCTTTTTGTATCTCAGCACATCGCAGCTTCCGATTGATCCTGAAGCTTATCTGAAATCCTGGGCACTGACCTGGCATCACTTGGGTGGGGCCCCTTGGGGGCAGTGAGGACTCAGAGCTGCCCTCTTCTGCAGGCCACCTTCCTGGAAAGCTGGTTTTGGGTGGGGAGGACCCAGTGGGGCTGCTTCATCGAGGGAATTAGTTGTAAGCCCTTTCAATGGCTGGGAGTCCACACCCAGCTCCCCTGGGCAGCTGCTTCTCTGGGGACAAGCTGCCTCCCTCGGCTGCTGTCAGCACTGGCTGTCCCCCTGCCCCCGCCCCTTTTCTGCTGAGGTTTGGGTGCCATCTAGTGGTGGGATGCGGTGTGGTTGACTATTTTGAAGGCAAGGTGGACCCAGCAACTCCCAGAAACAACTCTGGGACGCCACTCCCTGTCACATTTCCCACCCCCTCCCGCCGCCCCCAGCCTGGTACCTGGTCTGTGCCCAAGCTCAGCAGGACCAGAAGGGATGGCCCTGCCAGCGTTGCTCCTACACTGCGTTCTTGCCTGGGAGGTACAATTTCTTTAATCTGCTTTTCCTTCAGAGGTGCTGAGCCCACGCCCTAGCCCCTGTGGGATGGTGCAGGAGGGGTGACCCCAACCACAGCATGGTCGAAAAGTTGCAGGTACAGGAGAGAGAAGCTTCTGTATCACTCTAGTGGTTGCAGTTCTGACCCTGCACGCTCTGTGCTTTGGGAAGGCGTCCCGCCAGCATTCACATCAGGTGCGAGGCACACGTGACTTTGTGGTCATGGTGACTTAATCCGCCTGGATGGGACAGTGGCTCCGTCTGCCTGGGCGTGTGTGACCTTGACACCTCGGCAGATAAGTCTGAGGCTTTGCAGAATGGCTCCCAGCTTGTGTTCCTGTGACGTTTCCTCGTGGCTGGGTTCTGGGTGTGCGTCTTGTCTAGGAGTATCACAGGATGGACGCTGCCTCCTGGCAGGGGCTGAGACTGCACTTGGCCCCTGCTGGCGTTCTCTCTCATCGCTTGGCAAAGTGGCCCTGGTCAGCTTCTCCACTGCCCGGTCACAACCTATCGTAATGAATGAGTTGGGAGGTGCTGTGAGGTGATGTCAATGTCCCGTTCCCGTCAACCTTGCCTTAAGCTTCCTTCCTTGCATCCACCTGTGCGGGTCCTGGTCTCTTGTATTCAGGGCTGTGTTCTGTTTTGATGTTTACTCTGAGGCTCAGGTCATCTTTGTTCGGCTGTGGGAGCCCTTTCTTCTGCCTTTTGTGTGTGTGTGTGTGTGTCTTTTTTTTTTTTGGTATATACCTACAGTTCTTTAACTGTTTCTTTACTTTCTGGTGCAAAAAGATGTTCAAGCCTCATTTTATACCTGCCTGCCCCATTCCCTTTACGGGAGTGAGCCGCGTCTCCCAGGAGCTCTGCTCCTTTGAATGGACCACAGCGTCAGGAACCCGGATGTGGGTGTGAGGGGTGCTCCTGGCTGTCGGGATTGCTGCTTACAGGAGCTCTTGGTCGACGGAGCTAGGGGATATGTGCACACACTTCCACCTCTCCCATCTGTTAACAGCTGGGAATGACACTGATACCTCCGGTTTCAGCCCAGCAGCACAGGGTGCATTCCAGCTTCTCTCTTTCTGTAGTTGTGAGGCCCTTTCTGGAATGGCGTGGGATCCGCGAATCGGCTAAGGGAAGAGAGCCCAGACGCCCTGCACAAGCGCAGAACTGGGACGGACAGACGCAAACCCGCGGGCAAGGGATGGTTATTAATAAATGCGGCCAGAAATTCCGGCCCAGGTGGGAAAAGAATGAAATGGGTTTCCTGTCTCACACCTAACTCAAAAGTGCATACCCACTGGGTGAGCGCTTCAGTGTGAGAAGCAAGCGTTAGCACATTTAGAAGATCGTGAACTCAATATATTTCAATTCAGAACTTCTTTCTTTAAAAAATGCCATAAAACAGGAGAGCCACACACTGGGAGAAGATTTTGGTAACTGATAAACTAAACTTATATGCAGACCACATAAAGAGTACCTGCAGATTGGGAAGAAAAGGGCAAACCAATGGAAAGTTGGGCTTTTCGCAGAAAAGCAAACACCCAGGTTCCATAGTGATGTCAAACGCTGCCCCATCCTACCAGATATTAGGAACATGTGAAATGAAACAGAAACACGACCCCTTTCACTCGCTCCATGGCCCAGATGGAAGGAGTTGGACCGTCTTAATTGTTGGTACTCAGTGCTTATTCTTGGAGGCAAGCTGAGGTGAAACAGCCTCTGGGGAAAACAGTTGGGTGTTATTTGTTGCAATTGAATATGACATATCTTAGTAATTTTCTGCTAGATACACTCTCAAGAGAAACCCCTGCCCATGTGCACTGGAAGACAGTTGGCAGGGCAATCCTCAGGGCGGCATCAGTACTACCGATACACCTGCCAGCTGAAACGTCCTCAACAGAATGACAGGTACACTGAAGCTTGGGGACAGTGGAATATTACACGGCCGTGAACATGAGTGAACTCCAGCTGCAAACAGCTACATGGAGGAATCTTAGAAACATAACGTTGAGTGAACAAGTTCCAGAAGTCTCCACATGACACAGTGTTATTCATGTAAGATTCAAAAGCAAGGTCAGGCGGCATACCGTGCAGGCGCGCACATCAGTGATGAGATGATTTCAGTACAAGACAGCGAGAAGCCTGTGGTCTGGGGAGCGGCCACCTCTAGGGGACATGGGGATGGGCTGGGAAGGAACTGCAGCCCCAGGCTGTGGCTACCGTGGACAGGTTCCGGGGCATGTTCTCGTCCTGGTGCGGCTGGGCAGGCCTCATGGTCACGGTATTACCGTTTGGAATATACGTATGTTACATGTGTTCTTTTGCATGTGCCAAATATTAAAAGGAGAGTGAGTGGAGAGGCATTGAAGACAATGAAGATGGACAGGGAATCTCGCTGCAAAGGGGAGCTGGTGTCAAGAGGATATCGTGGTGGTTTTCATGTGGGAGGGTGTTGTGTGGGCTGATGGGGAAGGCCCAGGATTCAGCCAGGAAGGTGGCAAGGCAGGAATGAGAGGCAGGGCAGGGTCAGCCACAGGGACGCTGCTGGGCCATAGCAGGAGGTGCAGTGCCAGGGGCAGCAGTGGGGCGGGGGTGGGGCGGGGTGGGGCGGGGCTGGAGGTCCTCTGCACCCAGGGCTCAAGCACAGGGCTGACCAGAGCAGCGGTTCTGTTGGCCCCGCAGGCCTGGTGTCATCAGCGGGAGTGCTCAGTGGCCGTTAGGGTCCTCTCTCAGGTTCCCTCCCACGTGCTGTCCCCACTGCAGGTGGCTGGATGGGGCCCCAAACCCATGCCCAATCTGTGGCTGGGGCCTGGGAGCGGGGTCTTAATGAGCAGGGCTGGGGCCTTTCATGTGGTCTCTGCCCCGATCAGCACAGCAGGGGGAATCTTCCTACCACCAGAGCGGCTTGGATTGGGTTTCCTGCCTGAGATAATTGGTGGTTCTTAAGAAAAGGTTAGAACAGTTCCTTGCATGAAAACCACCAAATGGGACTGGGCGCACCGCACTGCTCCTAAGAATCAAAGAGGAGGCGTGGAGCCCAGGCGACGCTCCTCACATCAAAGTGGCCAGCAGACGGCCAGGGCAGCACACACGGCTTCCTGCACGCCTCTCCCCAGCCCTCTGATCACGTTTCAGGGTGTGTGTAGGGCGGACTATTCTTCTGAGTAATTCAATCGAAACCTCACTGGGTGGTGGGACCCACACCTGTGGGGGGTCTGGGTGGGCCTGGGTGCCTCCCTGGTTCCAACAGCAGTCAGCTAATCCACACCTGGGCCTGGGCCCCCGCAGCACCTGTCACCAGGTGAGCCTACCTGCCTGCCTCCCTCCCTGGCCCTGCAGGTTGTGGCCCTTTTAAGCACAGCTAACAGGCACACTGACTTGTGAGGTGGGCGGTGCCCGATAACCTGAATCCACGGTGAACATTCTCTGGTGGTTCTTATTTCTGAAGCTGAGACCTATGCAGCACTGGCAGGTGTCTGTCAGCGCCTCTCAGACTTGAGCATGTGCCGGGGCTCCCTGGGGAATGTTTACAATGCAGATTCCCGGGCTCTGCCCAGAGTTTCTGATCAAGATGGTCAGGCCTGAGGATGCACATGTGTGATAGTTCCCGGTGCTGCTGCTGGCAGGGGCCACACGTGGAGGACGGCAGGCCTAGGAGCGCCAGCTTCCCTCCCGCCTTTCCTTGTTTTCTTCCAGCAAATTGTAAAGAGCACCCATAGCTGCTAGGGGCCAGTGTTAAACCAGCAGTGCTTTGCGGGGAGTGGTTACAGAAAGGCCCCTTCTCTGGGTGGTTGGAATGAACCCAGCCTCTCTGGATGGAGGAATCAGAGGAAAGTGGTGGCTGCTCAGTCCTGCAGTGACCCGGGCACCCTGGCGGACACATGGGTTGGCCAGCAGGGGCCAGGAGAGACATTGGCCTGTCTGCTTTGGCTTGGATCTGTGTGCAGGGCGCACGGCTGGATGTGAAGAGCCTGGCTGTGCCCTGCCACGCCCGGGGGCACGGGCCTGAAGAGAGCAGAGATGGGGTCCCGGCCTCTGTGGGGTCTGGTGATTCCCGCCTGATGCCTCCCATCCCCCAGCCCAATGCTCCTGGGCTTTTGAGCCCCTCCACTCACCCTGTGGGGCCCTGTGGTGTGGAGAAATTTGTAGGTATTTGCGCCATTGAATGCCAGAAAGAACAGAAGGTATCTTACATCTGGTACTGTAGCAGGCACTCTGAGTGTTTATCTGGGGCTACTGCAAGCCAGGCACGTGGTACGTTCTCACCTGGACATACCAGGGGGATGACAACAGAGGAAAGGCTGGGACCAGGAGGAGGAGGAGGAACAGGCTGGAAATTAAGCCTGAAAACCCGCTGTTATCCAGGCCAGCTTGGAGCTTCCTGAGGGCCTCTGGGAAAAGGGAAAAGATTCCTACCTGAAGAGGCACGGGTCTTGTTGGTGAGCTCTGCCCTTCCTGTCAGAGACATGCCTGGGTGTGGTAGGCCTGGGGGTGTCTGCCACCCAGCGTTGGCGACCCGAGCACCATGTTGGGAACACTGGGATGGGAGCCAGCACCCACAGAAGCCTGGATTTGGTCACCTGCCGTTTTGAAGGCTCATGGTGGGAGGCCCAGGGGTGAGGGTGTGAAGGCACCGTCTAGTCTTGGAGGCAGGGAACACAGGCCCGTTGTCTGCATTTTATTTCCCTTGAAAGGAATCTCGAGAGCAGTAACAGTGGTAATTGATAATTGGTATTGACGGAAGTCAGGTTGCTGGGAGCCTGCCGGCCTCCAGGTGCTTTCCAGAGCCCTTTACCTGCCAGCCGGCAGATGGATGTGTTTAATCTACAGAGTCACCCTCTGTGGCCCTACTGACACATGGGGAAACTGAGGCTCAAAGAAGGTGGATAACCTGCCGAGGCTGCACGGCTGGTGGACGGTGCTGCTGCTGCGCCTCCCGGCCCCAGCTGCCTCTGCTTTCAACCTCCAGTACCTCCGGTACCTCCGGGTGGAAATGTGAGCTCCGCGTGCCTGGCCTGTCCTAGCCCCGGGTAAACGCTCGCTGAACGAATGCTGCTGCATTGGATGCAGCTCCTGGATGGCCCTTCGTCCACCGCGGCAGGGTGGCTAGTCTCAGCGGCTCCGTGTGTCGCCCTGGACGGTGGCAGGTGACACTCAGCCTAGAGTCTAAGGCTTGGTCTGGATTCTGCCTGCTGCTGACTGTGGTCTTGGACTTGAAATCGACTTTTTCTGGCACCCGTCCTGTCTTCTGGGAAAGGAGGCAGGTGGGCTTTTTGGAAGAATGGTAGTGAGGAAGCTGAGTCTGTGAGCGACCCCAGCGTGGTCTGTGAGCTTCAACCACCAGGTTCAACCCTTGGAGCTCCTCGTATGTGGGGTCATTGTCCCCATCTCGCAGGTGAGGAAACTGAGGCACAAGGAGATTCAGGGACCCACGCAGACAGGTGGCAAGGTGGCAGGGTGGAGTGTGAGCCCAGGGCCCCTCCGTCTGCAGCCCCAAGCTCTGGCCACGGACTTCCCATGGGGCAGCTCCTGGGTTTCCAGGCCTGGGCTCAGCCATGGCGACTGCGGTCTGGGTGAACCACCAGCCTTTCTGCACTCATGCCCTTGGCTGCCAGTGTTCAGCATGGCGGTGAGCATATGGCCCCTCTCCTCTCCCTTGTCCCACGGTGATGATCTTGTTAAGTGCAGAGTGGAGGAAGAGTGAGGGAAGGAGAAGGGGCATGGGTTGCAGCAGGCAGAACTTCCGGTAGCGATGCTCCAGGTTAGGGACCCTCGAGGCTGTGGCTGCCGCCCGCCTGCAGGACCCATCCCCCGTGTAGCCGGGCCCTCCCATTGCCAGGTGAGGGGCACCAGGCATGTCAGGAAGACGGGGGGTGTGAGTCAGCCATGGAACTCATGGGAACTGTGTTGGGACAGGAGTCCTGGGAGGAAGCCACTTCCTTCCTTTCTCCCGGCACCTCTCCCTTCCAGATTTGCTGACCCGGCACTGGTGGGAGTGGTCAGAGGCGAAGGGCCTTTCTTTCCTGGGTCGGTGGAGGTGGGCTCTGATGCCGGGTGATGTGGGCGGCCTGGGTTCCTGTCAGCTCCTCTGTTGGGCCCGTCCTGTTGGCCCGCACTTCTGGCACTGGGTCCCTGTCCTCCCATGGGTCCTCAAGCCAGTCTTCAAACAGCTCATGCAGTGCCCTCCACCCTCCCCATGGCCCCCACCTGGATCCTGGCAGCCTCAGGTGTTTGTGGGTCCACTGGCTAGAGGCTGGAGGTGATGCCGCCCCCAGCCTGCCCTCCCAGGCCCACCCCCCCACGGCTGTGCTGCCGTGGCATCAGGCACCATCTCCATATGGGGGCCCTCCAGGTGGCCCTGAGCCCTCTCTCCAGGCTGGGTGTCGGCTGGTGGAGTGGCCGCACCCTTTGCACTAACCCCACTTTCTCGGTCCCTCTGGGTGTTCTCTCGTCTCCAGAGGGTGAAGGGGCCTGCGAGTCGGGAGCTGGTTTTTATTCATTTCCTTTGTAAATTCTTACGTCCAGAGGGCTGCTGCCTTGGGATGTCGCATCTCCGGTGTTTAGGTGGAAATGCCCAGTTTAAATCCCGCGGCGGGTGTGTTTGCAGAGAAGCAAGACTGCAGACATATGACCGCGTCCTGTGGATGGGGGGTCGGTGGGGCACTTGCTCTTTTTATTGTCCTTTTTAGTATTTTATTTTATTATTATTTTTTGAGACGGAGTTTAGCTCTGTCACTCAGGCTGGAGTGCAGTAGCAGGATCTCGGCTCACTGCAGCCTCCGCCTCCCAGGTTCAAGAGATTCTCCCGCTTCAGCCTCCTGAGTAGCTGGGATTACAGGCGTGTGCCACCACACCTGGATAATTTTTTTTTTCTATTTTTAGTAGAGATGGGGTTTCGCTGTGTTGGCCAGGGTGGTCTTGAACTCCTGACCTCAAATGATCAATCTGTCTTGGCCTCCCAAAGTGCCACGCCACCATGCCTGGACTTGAATAATGTCTTTAAATCAGCCCCAAATCCATGAAGGCACAAGGAAAATAATTACATCGAGCAGCAGTTTGAACAGAGTATCCCAAGCCCCAAGGTGTGACAGAGTAAGGCCTCTGTGGCTGCTGCGTAGCACTGAGCAGGACAGGGAGGACGCGTGGAGATGCCGGCCATGGCAGCCACATAATTTGAAGGCACCTGTGACTTCCGCTCATGATGGGGCGGAGGCCCTAGGAACATCACTGTTGTCTGTGGCATGCTCACATCGGAGGGGTGCCAGGCAGGTTCCAGGTCCAGGACGGGGCTGTGGTGTGTGGTATGCTTACATCGGAGGGGTGCCAGGCAGGTTCTAGGCCCGAGACGGGGCTGTGGTGTGTGGCGTGCTCACATCGGAGGGGTGCCAGGCAGTTTCCAGGCCCGGGACGGGGCTGTGGTGTGTGGCGTGCTCACGTCGGAGGGGTGCCAGGCAGGTTCCAGGCCCGGGATGGGGCTGAGGTGTGTGGTATGCTCACATCAGGTGGGTGCCAGGCAGGTTCCAGGCCCCGGACGGGGCTGTGGTGTGTGGCGCGCTCACGTCGGAGAGGTGCCAGGCAGGTTCCAGGCCCGGGACAGGCTGTGGTGTGTGGCGTGCTCACATCGGGGGGTGCCAGGCAGGTTCCAGGCCCGGGACGGGGAAGCCTTCCTTTGGTCCATGGAGGACTCCTGCCTATCTTTCATGAGTGTAATGTCAGAGATAGCTTACCTCTGATTTTACAGCTCCGGTGTAGTTGACTGGCTTAGCCGTGGCAGGGAGGGGTTGGGGTCGGCCCAGCCCCCTCCTCCAGCAGGCTTTTGTGATCTCTCCATCAGGTCAGCCCCCTCTCAGCTCCTGCCTGCTCTATCTGTCACAACATTGATGTCGCCCTCCTGTCTCACAGCTGTCTGTGGGCCTGTGAGTGCTCCTGGGTGGACCGTCCCCAACACCCTCAGTCCCAGTAAATGAGCTGATAAGTGTGGCACCCGATCCAGCTGAAACGGAGACTCTGCAGTACATGTGGAAAGTGGGGTTGGCGGGAGGGGGCTTTCTGGGATCATTCCAGTGGTTCCCAAACATTAGAGTCTGTTGGGATTCCTGGAGGGCTCATGGAACAGGCTGCCAGGCCCTGCGCCAGGGTTCTGATTTGTCAGGCCTGGTAATTCCGCTTCTGACCAGCTCCCTGGTCGTGCTGATGCTGCTGGCTGGGGTCGCACTCTGATAACCGCCCTCCAGTGTTAGCGTCACCTGTAGTAGGCTGAGTGGGGAATCCCCTGAAAATATAACCAGGCCCAGGGTGGGGGGGTCCACGGGACAGGCGTGGTGGGGTGTGCTGGTGCAGAGACACCTGCCCAGGTGGGGAGTGTTAGAGCCACGTGGGGTGTCAGTCACCTTGGGTATGGCCCCAGGAGCTTGTGCCGAGCTCCACAAGACCTCACATCACAACCTCCAGTACCTTGAATGCAACCTTATTTGGGTAATAGGGTCTTTGTAGATGTAATTGGGTTAAACACCTTGATGGGGGGCCATGCTGGACTTGGGGTGGCCATGAATAGTTGGTGCCTTATAAGAAGAGAGAATGTAGAGACCACAGAAGAGACCACGTGAAGACAGAGGGCAGACACTGGAGCGATGTGGCCACAAGCCAGGGAATGCTGGGAGCCCCCCGGAGGCTGGAAGTGGCAGGAAGGACCCGCCTCAAAACCCCCCGGTGGGAGCACGGCCCTGCCAATGCCCGACTTCTGACCTCCGGCACCGTGGGAGAAGAAGCCCCTGCTGTTCTGATCCCCGGGTCGGTGGTGATTTGTTGTGGTGGACGGAGACTAGCGCAGCTCCTGAGTGGTGCTCATTAGCGGCTGCTCCTGCGTGCCGAGCTCCACAAGACCTCACTTTGTGACCTCCAGGCAGCCAAAGCCACCTGAGGCGAGTGCAACAATTTTATACTTCAGTGCCCTGCTGGGTCTCCATGAAACGGCCCAGATATGCTTCTGGAACACATCTAGGCCTGAGCCCCCGGGTCCTGGAAGCCTCTGGAGGGCTTGCGTCGGGGGCCGTCCACAGGGCTTCCCCCTCAGCTTTGTTTGGAAGCGGTGGCCTCGAATGCTGCCCGAGCCTGGGCTGGGGGTACTAGCTGGGCAGAGGGGTGACCTGTGACTTCTCAAGGGAACAGCCTGGCCCCGGGTGGGGGGTCCTCGGGACAGGTGTGGCGGGATGGTGCTGGTGCAGAGCTGCATGCCTGGGTGGGGAGTGCTCCAGCTGTGTGGGGTGCCAATCACCTTGGGTATTGTCCCAGGAGCAAGCAGTCTGGGAGACCTCAGAGGAGGCCTGCCGGCCGGTCCACTGGCTCATCAGTCACTGGCAGAGCAGAGGGCGATGAGCCGGACTGGGAGGGGACATGGTCTTGGGTGTGAGCACAGCTCTGTGGGCACGGGCCCTGTGGCCTCTTCCCTCCACTGCCTTCAGGTTCCTGGTGTGTGAGATGGGATGGAAGTGAGGGCAAGGAGCTCCCAGCAGGGCTGCAAGCCGCCTCCCTCTGGGTCTGCAGGTAGCTGCTGGGTCCCGATGCTCACTTTGTCTCAGGGGTGATGGCGTCACCTTTTGAAGAAGCCCCAGATGGTGCTGAGCAGGATCCCCACCCAAAACTGTGCGCCGGGGAGGCAGCACCTGAGCTGTAGACCCAGCAGCTGAGGGCAGGCATGACTGAGCCCATCCCAGTTGGGCCTGTAACCCACAAGATGCCCTCAGAGTATAATTTGCATACAGGTGAGGGCCTGCAACAGAGGCCCGGGACGTCCAGAGGCAGGGCCAGGTAGAGCAGGTAGGCCAGACACGCCTGGAGACGCTGCCTTGGGCACACGCAGTTCCTGGGCAGGCCAGCGGAGGGCAGCAGAGCCCAGGGTCAGGCGACCCGGTGCCCAAGCCCTGGTACTCTCCTTGCCCCGCTCAGCACCAGGCTCAGGAGGGCAGGGGGAGATCCCCCCCTATGCGGGAACTCCTCCTCCTCCTGGCAGCCTTCCTGCGCCTGTGCTGGGACCCTTATACAGCCCTTGCCTAAGGGACCCTAGGGGAATCTGCGTGGTGGAAGTGACAACCATGTGTTAGATTCTAGGCTGCAGGAGGAAGGGCAGCTTGCTCTTAGTGGGGAGAGGGTGTGATGAGGTAGGCTGCTGGTTCTCACCGCCAGGCCAGCCGGCTGCCTGGAGTGTAGGGCACTGCTGGGGCCCTCTCTGGCTGTGGGGTTCCCTCTGGGTGGGCCCGGAGCAGCCCCTGGGTCTGTCCACCTGCCCTCCACTGTGGGGACACTCACACTCCCTTCTCCCCAGGTGGGGCATGTCAGTCTCCCCAGGCATGTAAGGTGCTCACAAGACCCTGTAGTTCTGTGGGTATGTGACACACTCCACCTCATCTCCCTAGAAATCCGGGTCTCCAGGAGGCTCTTGCAGTGACCCCTTGCCAATGCACGTGCTTAGGGAGAGGCCATTTTCAGGCTTCTCTGGGGCAAAGCAAAGAGGCTCTGTGCCTTGGGATGCAGCGGGCCGCTGGTGAGGAGGGTCGCACTTTGCAGACGAGGCCAAAGTCCTGGGAGGGGAAATAGGTTGGGGGCTGTCGGAGGCCAAGTTGGACCCCTTCCGCTCACTCCCTAACTCCACAGCCCCTGCTCCTGGAAGTGGACAGGGCGGGGAGAACTGAGAGGGGAAACTGAGTCCCAGACCCGCCGGGCAGTTGCTGAGGTCACCCCAACGTCTGCTCCTAAAGTGCAGCAGTGGCTTGGGCCCCGGGTGTTCTGCCCGTTGTCAGCTCCGCCCCTGCCCCTCCCTGATTTTTCTCCTGGGCGTATCCCACCTAGCCCTGGAAAAATGGTCAAATAGAGCTCTGAGTGCTGGGCCAGCATCAGAGCAGAGCCTGGGGGCCCCTGGACCTCCGTCGGTGGCCGCAGCGGGAACGCTGTAGAAGCGTGCCGTGCACACTCATGCTTTCTCACTTCTGACTTACCGAGGAGGGAGCTGGGGCTCGGAACCTCCTGGAACATCCCTGCCCCCAAGCACACCTGGGCTGGCTGCCTCCAGAAACTAGGGTGGTGGTGGCCATTCTGATGGGTGAAAGGGATTGCATTTGTTTCAGGGACTGTCTGAGGTTAGGAGTCACCCAGTGAGGACAGGAGAACATGGGTGGGGATATTGTCTCAGTCCAAGTGCCCAAAGGTGGCAGTGTTAGCTCCGCTGTGGGGACAGGTGGTGCACAGCCCATGCTCAGGCCAGGAGGAAGGGGTTGCATCAGGGCTCTGTGGCTGGAGGCAAGGAGACCTCTCAGTAGTGCTGGGAAGGGGGAGTGGGCACCCCGCATGCCAGGCGAGGTCCCTGCTCCCGTGAGAGGTGGCAGGTGGGCAACGATGGCCACGGCTGGGCTGGTGGAGGGAAGCTGCTGACCCCATGTCACTCGAGCTGGAGCAGGATGTGGGACCAGCCCAGGCAGAAGGGACTGAGACTCCAGGGCCGTCATCACACGTTCGCTGGCTCCCTGGGGTTTCATCAAGGGTTCACAGGCCCGGCAGCGTGCCCCCTCTGGGAAGTAGTCTTGCCCGGCTCAGCCACCTCTGGCATTTGTTTCCGAAGCCAAGAATGTGTTTGGGGATGCCCGGGGCTGATGGTCCTGCCTTCTGCCTGGCAAGTAGTCCTGCCGCATAACAGAGGCAGCGACTCTGCGTGACCATGGGGCAGGCGGGATGGTGAACTCTGCTCTGGCCTGCACTGGGGCAGCGGCCCAGGAAGCAGACTCGGGGCTGGACAGGAGAAGCGAGGTGAAAGGGACTCTGGCAGAGGTTACAGAGAGGTCACCCACTTGGCCGGTGCAAGCAGGAATGCTCCCCAGAGCGGGCACCCTTCCAGGCTCTGGGGACCTGTGCACCCGATGGAGACTTCTGGCATTTTTTATTGTTAATTTTTTTGCAGAACAAAATTCACTCCCCTCCTCAGTTGGCAATAATGTGGTAGGAACAGGTGGGAGCTGGCCCCCATCGCGCGGGTGCAGGATGCTGGGCGCTGCACTGATTTCCCGGGGCTGCTGTGGGAAGCGCCGCAGCCTGGGTGGCTTTGGACAGTGGAAACGTGCTGTCTCGCGGTTCTGGAGGCCGGAAGTCCCAGGTGCTGGTGCCAGCAGGGCTGCACGCCCTCCCGAGGCCCTAGGGAAGCGTCCCTCCTTGCTGCCCCTGGCTTCTTGGGCTCTGGCATTCCTTGGCTTGTGGCTGCATCATCCCAGTCTCCGTCCCCCGCTTCCTGTGTCTTCTCCCGTGTGTCTCCATCCACGTTTCTCTCTGTGTATAAGGCCCCCATTATATTAGATTCAGGGCTCACCCTGCTCCAATATAACCTCAATTTAATGACATCTGCAGGACTCCTGTTTCCAAGTAAGGTCACATCTGAGGTTCCAAGTGGATGAGAATTTTGGGGGCACACGATTCTACCTTTCAGGTGTTTTCTCTCTCACAAGCATTCCCGAGCAGGCAGCTTTTCTCTTTGATTTTTGCTGTGAGGGGCGGAATCCAGCATTGCTTTCAATGGCTGCATGCTGGGCACTAAGAGGGCTGAAGGCCAGAGAGCGTCAAGGGATGGCGGCTGGGGAGGCGCTAGCATCCAGTCTTCAGTCTCATCCCAGCCTTGCCACTTGGCGGCTTTTTGATGTTGGGCAGATGACTGGACCTGCCTGAACTTTAGTTTCTGCATCTGTAAAATGGACCCATTATTTCTCTGCGCTGCACCAGCATCAGTTGCTGATTCTCTGAAGCGAATGGAGACGATGGAGCTGGTTTGCACGAGGCCAGGAATGGTGTCCTCAGAAACGTTCCGGAGAAGCCCCAGCTCCGCCTCCACCCGCTGGCTGCACAGACTCCTTGTGCCTTGAGTACCTCATCTGTAGAATGGAAATAGCCACAGTCCCCGCCCTGTTGGCTTAAGGTGAGGACGGGTGGGAGATGGGTACAAAGCCCTCCCAGGTGCCTGGCACAGGGCCAGCTTTGATGCAGATCAGCATCTGTGCAAGTCAGCTCTAGGACTCCGGCATCTGGAGAGGGCCGGGCAAGGCCACCTGGAAGACGCCCTTGCAGATCTTGCTTCTCTCCCTCGAGACTCTGGCTCCACCGTGGGTTTTGTCGGCATTATCGGTGGACAGGGGGACTGAGTGCCGGCAGGATGAACCTGGCAGCCGTGACGGTTGCCAGCCACATCTCCAAGGTGGACTTGGTCCCAGCCTGGCGGCACAGGTGAAACCGGAGTGTGCGTGCGGGGCTCTCTGCGTAAGTGACATCCCAGAGCCTTTCTCTTGGTTGCTGGCCGATGGGACATTGGGTCGCGCAGTGTCCACGCACAAGCACTTACCACCAGTTCGTCTGCAGCGAGAAGATGCCAGGGGCTCCTGTGACAGTGGGGTTGCCAACGCCCGCCTGCTGGGTTGAAAGAACCCGCCTCTGCCCAGAAGGGAGGGTCCTGTGGTGGGTGAATGAAGATTAGGTCAGTTTCATGGACCCCCCACCTTGTGCCCACTCTACCCGTCTATCTGTCTAGACCGAGGCCACGTCAGCTGGCAGGGCCTGTAAGTCCTCTGGCCTTATACTTCCTTGGTCTGGGCCTCTCTCTGTCACATGGCGAATGATCCCTGAACAAACAGTGCCGTGTCCTTGGGGAGCTTGGGTTTGAAGGGGCCCCGCCATGGGTCTTTTGTAACGGGAGCCATTGCCCTGTGGGTTGGGGTTTCCATGGATTGGTGGGGCACACCTGTGGTCAGCCCCCACCCACATCTTGGAGTCTGGGTAAGACAACTCTGGCCTTGCCCGGCCCCGGGTGCCCCCGCAGCTCATTCACCTGGCACAGAGAGGCAGTGAGCAACCAAGAAAGGCACTTTTGATCTGGGGACAGCCGGCGCATTTGCCAAGAGCCCCCAGACATCCCTGCCTGGCTCGGGCCCAAGCCAGCTTCTCAAAGGGTAGTTCCTTCGAGAGACTGTTGGAAACACCTTTGAAAAATGGCTTTGTGCAGCCGGCCTGGAGGGCTGTGGACCGAGCCCCAGGGCTCCTCCTTGGCCACCAGCCTGGGTCCCAGGACGCAGGGCCATATGGCAGGTTTAGAAATTAAACCAGGCCCCGACATTCCTGTGTGCAGCCCCGGAGCCCCCCACGCCTGCAGCCCACTCCCCACCTCTGCCAGCCCGGGGCTCAGCGCCTACCCTGCACTTGGGGTGGGTGAGGGTCTGGGCTTCCACACCCAGCCGACTGGGAAGCTTCTGCAAGTGGTGAAACCCAGAGGAAAGCCTCAGAGTCTTTCCCCGCCGCCACCCGCCTTGGTTCAGGGATGCTTCACTGGGCCACATATCCTGCTTTTGCAGTTCGGAAGGGACTTAATCTATTTTTGTCCCGTTTGGCCAGGCTGATTATCTTTAATAAGGCCATCTTGGACATTTCCTTGTAAGCTCGTTTTAAGGAAATGTTTGTGCATTAAGCATTTTCCCACAGTGGTGAGACAATGTGCTGTCCCTTGCCAAAGATCACATTTGCCATCCTCGGCGTTCCTGCCTCTGGATGGTGAGCCTGGAGGCTGGCCAGCCCAGCGCTGCCAGGGGCCCTCCATTGATCACTATCAGGATGTGTTTGATTAATATCTCCTGGAGGGGGAGGCCTGCGCTTGGCTGGCCCGGAGCTCCCTGCTGCCGAGCGGCTCTGCAGGCAGGGTCCCTGACCACCGGCGGTGGGGAGGGGCGGCAGCGAGGTGGTGCACAGGCCTCCGGCAGGTGGCCTGAGTGATGGGCCGAGCTTGGCCATGGCTGTGTGAACCGGCCGCCTGGTCCTGCTCCCAGCTCTTTGAAGCACGTCCAGTTTGCCCAGCTGGGTACGTCCAGTGCAGCCCTTTACATTTCCAGTTTATCCAGATCCACGAAGCAAAACCAAACTGTCCAGGTCCCCTGAGGCCCGCTGGCCCTGGCTCCCAGGCCCGGCCGCCCAGTGAGGCGCTGTGGGAAGGTGCCTCTGGGTGATTCTCTGAGCCTGTGGGTGGGGGTGGAGGGAGCTTGTCCCAGCCTCCTGTCCTTGGTGAACTGCTCCAGTGGACAGGCCTCCCTCCATATTCCCACTCAGGGTTACACAGAGGCCAGGCTCCCAGGGCCCAGCCCTCACTTGCTGAGTGGTTAGGGCAGGGGATAGCATCCGTATCTGGCTGTGTGGGGGACCCAGCCACAGACAGGCAGGTGGGACAGCCAGTGGCAGCGTCTGGGGTTTTCAGAGGCCACAGCTTCTGGGGAGAGGAAGGTCCCTGAGCATGAATGGTTGTAACAGGATGTGGGGAGGTAAGAGGAGGAACTGGTCCAGACAGAGAAGAAGGGCAGTGGACAGGGCTGTTTCCACTCTGTATCCGAGAGGTGATGCTGGGGCTGATACCTGCGGAGGGTGGGCAGCCCAGGAGCGCCTGGCCTGCTCGAGGAGCTAATGGCCAGATGGGTGGGGCCATCCAGTGAGGGTATTTTCTAAATTGGAAAGTCCCTGATTTTTTTTGGGAGTTGAAGAAGTTTAAAGTGGGAAGGGCCTGTGGAGACCTTGGCATCAGGCTCCCTGGTGCTGGGGAGGCTGAAACCTGGCATGGCAGGAATGGCCCAGGCCGTACTGCTAGGAGAGGACCAGCGGCTGCTGCACTGAGAGCTCACCTGGGGCAGGTCCCTGGGTCTCTCACGGTGCAAATCCCAGGGCTTGGCATGCAGTATTCATGCCAGAAACACTGAGGAAGTCTCTGCCATCCAGGCACTATGCTGTGAGGGTTTGCTGAGCACCAGGATTTGGTGAGCATTGGGGTTTGCTAAGCATCAGGGTTTGCTGAACACCAGGACTTGCTGAACACAGGTTTTCTAAGCACCTGGGTTTGCTGAACACTGGGATTTGTTGAGCAGTGGGGTTTGCTAACTACTGTGCTCCCTGGGATACCATGGTGAACGCTGGCACAGCCCCACCTGAATGCTGCTTCAGACAATTCAGCCTCCCCTTAGCTCTGTGAGATGGGGCTACTCTGACCCCACACTCAGGGTTGTCAAGAGGATCACACCTGGTCACACCCTCTTCCCCATCTTGGGAGAAGCCCTGTGCGACCCATCTGCTCATGCCCGTGTCCTGGGCTCAGTGTTGTTGCTTCCACCCACCCCACCGCATTGCAGCCATCAGGAAAGTCTGTTTGAACCTCCAAGCCTGTTTTTTTGGTTTACCCCTCCTCGTTCCCTCTCCCCTGCCTGAGCCCCGCCCGCCAGCACACCTGGAGGACTACAGCGGTCCCCGATGGTCCACCTGTTTCCCCCGCTGCCTTTTCTGATCTGTCTTTGCCCCCACAGCAGCTATTGGATCACGTTCCTCCCCATTGTGAAACTCAGCCATGGCCATCCACAGCCCTTCGCCCTGGCCCCCAGCCCTGCATGCATGAGCCCTTGCCCACCGTCCAGGCTCCTGTGGGCCTGCCACCCCTTCCATGTCACTGGTCAGCACCATACCTCCCAGCCTCAGGGCCTTTGTCCAGGATGTTTGGACTTGGCTGAATGATGACCCCCTTAAGATATGTCCAAATCCTAACTCAGAACCTGTGAGTGTGAACTTTTTGGAAAACAGGGTCTTTGCAGATGAGACTAAGGTAAGGGATGAGGACATCCTGGATTATCTGTGTGGGATCAAAATCCACTGCCGGGTGTCTCGGAGAGAAGAGGTGAAGACACGTAGAGAAGGAGGAAGATGCATGAAGATGGAGGCAGAGCCTGGAGTGATGAGGCCACAGCCAAGGGATACCTGGAGTCCCCAGGAGCCGGAAGTTGGGAAGGACCCTCTCCTAGCACTTTTGGAAGGAGGGAGGCCCTGCCGACTCCCGGGTCTTGGGCTTCTGGCCCCCAGAACTGAGAGAATAAGTCTCTGTTGTTCTGAGCCACCCAGTTTGGGATGGTTTATGACAGCAGCTGCAGAAAACTCGTACACATTTGTTCTGCCGACATGCTTTTCTCATTCTCACACGCCGTTCAGGTCCCAGACCCAATCCCTGGCGGAGGAGCTCCCTGGTGCCCATCCAAGCACCTGCCCCTGCCCCTTTGGGAGCCCCACCACAGTCTATGATCATGCATTTATTGATCACTTATTAACTTATTTATTGGTTAATTATACATTTGTTGATTATTGAAAATATGAACTATGTCTGGTTTACCTTTAAATCATCTGTACAGAGACAGCTCCTGTTGTTATTATTATTAGTAGTACTATTAAATGAATGAGATACCTCATTCATTCATTCATCCACTCAATCACCATTTATTGAATGCTGCTGGGTGCCAGGGGCTGGAGATACGACAGTGCCTGCCTTGGTGGGCTCTTCTAGTCGGGTGGCCAAGAGAAGCAGACGGAGTGTCTGATGCATCAGGCAGTGGTGGGCTCCAGTGGAGATTTCGGCCAGGCCAGGGCAGACCTTGCTGATGAAGGGACACACACCCGAGGAAAGGGAGGCAGAGAGCCCAGTGGAGACCTTGGGTCATGTGCCAAGACCCTGAGGTGGGGCATGCTCAGCTCCTTGAGGTTCCCTGAAGGGGCCTCGTGTGGAGCAGAGGAGCTCCTGGGGGTTCGAGTGGAGGCAGGATGAGATCCAGTGCACTCTGTTAAGGCTTGTCCTGAGCCCTGATGGCTGGGGTGTCCATGGCCTTTGAGTTGGTCAGTGGAGAACTGAGGATCTGCAGGGGTGGCTTCAGGTGCTTTTGAGTCTACAAGAGAGACAACCGATCACTTTAATCAGGTGCTGCAAACTCTTTAGATCAAAGGCTAGGAGACGTGGCCATTTTCTTGTTCATTCCGAGGTGGGAGATAGCTGAGGTGTTGATGACCCAGATCCAGGCAGGGCCGCACTGTCTGCTGGGCTCTACCATGTTTAAAGGCATTTCCCACCTGACTGCCTTGAAGAACAGTCACTCCCTGCAGAGTCTCAAATCTGTCAGTTGATAAATCAATCAGTACATCAGTCCTCGTGTTGCTTTGTTAAGCACCTCGTGTATCAGGCACTGCAGTGGCATCCGACACACATTATCAAATTTAATCCTTCCCATTTCCCCTCATGAGGTCGTTTGTACAGATGAGGAAACCAAGGCTCAGAGAGGAGAGTCTGTGGCTTCAGGGTTATCAACTGAGAAGCAGCCGACCCTGGCCTGGAGCTCAGGCCTGTGTGAGGCTGAGGTCAGTGTGTCCTGGCATGGAAGAGAGAGAAGTTGGTAGATGCAGTGCCCCAGCATCTGCATGGGGGAAGAGGTCAGGGTCCTTGGGAGAGAGGGCTTCTGGAAGTGCAGGTGTTCTAGGCAAGAACTGTGTGAGCAGTACACAGTGCTGAAAAACATGGGTTGAAGAGGTTGGCCTGGAGGGGTTCTCTGTCTCTGAGGCTAGGAGTGGGGGACCCGGCCAGTGGAGGTCCCTGACTGAGATCGTTGTAGAGTTCTAGGGAGAGAAAGGAAATATAAATTATTCTACCAAGACAGTTGTCTTTCTGGGGGATGACCAATTTTCTCCATCCATCCATCCATCCATCCATCCATCCATCCATCCATCTCTCCAAATATTCAAACATCCGTCTGTCTGTCCGTCCATCCATCCATCCAAACATCCCATCCATCCATCGAAACATCCATCCATCCATCATCCATCCATCATTCATCCATCCATTCATCTATCCATCCAAACATCCATCCATCCATCCACACATCCATCCATCCATCCATCCATCCATCCAAACATCCATCCGTCCATCTGTCCATCCATCCATCTATTGAAATATCCATCCATCCATCCATCCACCCACTCATCCATCCACCCACTCATCCATCCATCCACACATCCATCCATCCATTCATCCATCCACACATCCATCCATCCACACACCCATCCATCCACACATCCATCCACCCACCCATCCATCCATCCACACATCATCCATCCACACATCCATCTACACATCCATCCACACATCCATCCATCCATCCATCCATCTATCCACCATCCATCCATCCATCCACACATTCATCCATTCATCCATCCACACATCCATCCATCCATCCATCCACACATCCATCCATCCAAACATCCATCCATCCATCCATCCATCCACACATCCATCCATCCATCCAAGCATCCATCCATCCATCCATCCATCCATCCATCTGTCCAAACATTCATCCATCCAAACATCCATTTCCATCCATCCATCCATCCATCATCTACCAAATATCTATCCAAACTTCCTACTTCCCTCTTTGTAGTCTATGACAATCATTCTTGGCACTGGGGATACAGGATGGACCCTAGTTCCTGCTCTCAGGAAGCTGGGAAGCTCTGAACAAATGATTATGAAAATAATTCCACTAAAATTATGAGGACCACCAGGAAGGAGGGTACAGCACTCACTAAGAGTGCATATCCAGGCCCCACTCCCCTGATGCTCAGGGTGGGCTTCCCTGGCAAGTGAGTTGAGATGAATTGGATGAGCCAGTGTGACCTGGTGGGGAGCAGAGAAGCGCGATCCCAGTGGGAGGAACAGAATGTGCAAAGAAGGAAGGACTTGTTGAAGTGGGAAGAACAGAAGGAAAACTTGTGTCTGCAGGGGTGGGTGGGAACATGAAGGGACCGCGGAGGAGGCAGGGGGCTCAGGCACTGGGTTGGGGAGGTGATACTCTGATGATGCTGACACACTCAGGGTCAGTTTATCACTCGGGGGTGTGACCTCAGTGTGGCTCCATTCCAATTCTGTTTTGCAGTCTCTGCTTTCTCAAAAGGTTACTCTGAAAGGGGACTGCAAGGTCAAGATGGGCATGGGGAGGCTTTGGATGCCGAAGCAGTTTTATTTTGGCAAGTCAGCCGAAGGAGCACGTGCGTCTAAAATTAGGCAAGAGTGTGCGCTGCACACAAGTTCACACGCTCAAAACTCCTGTGGGCAGGGCCCACACGGCTCTCCTCTGTCTGCTCAAGGTACAATCTGTTCATACCTTTGGAACATTCCTCAGCTTTTATTTAATGTAAGAAGACTCATTTCTGGAATTAGCATATAAATTGGCAGGAGTCAGCAGCTCTGGCAGAAGGCGCTCCGTGTCAGGCCAGGAGAGCGAAGCCTGTGCGTGGATGGGGTATCCACTCCCTGGCACCCTCTCTTCCCCTTCCCGGGGCAAATACATGCTTCATTCAAAACACTCCAGCCTTCTTCCCAAAATGGGCAACTGTATCCCTTCGGCGGTGGCTGCAAGGGGAGTGGGGTCGTGGCCAGGGACGGGCTGCTGAGGAGAGCATGGGAAATCTTTTCGGCCAAATGGCTTGCTCTGGGAAAATTTTCCTGCAGGAGTGGCCCCACGGCCTGCCTCCCAGCACAAGGTTACCGAAGCGGGAGACAGAGAAACGTTCATTGCCCTAAGCTGTCTTGTCTGGTCTGGTCGGGGGCAGGTATTTTACACATTTTATAGCCCTATTAGTTTTAGGTCTTTTGGATAGGGGTGACCAGTTGATCATTAACTGTTTGCTACGTGTGGCATTCCAAATTCTGGCCCCAGATAGCTCAGCCCAGCGTGCTGGTTCCGCCTGGCCATTAGGCCATGGCTGGGTGGGCCGCCTTCCCCAGCGGGTGGGGTGAATTCCCCCGATGCCAGGGCTTGGGCCCTTGTGGAGGCCTCCCTGGCTCCCTTGGGCTCTGGCGTGAACCCTTTATTATCCTTCTGGCAGTTCAGTCCGCCCGTGGACCCTCCACCATGGTGTCTTCCCGAGACTATGGGCGTCTGCCCTAAAAAGGCACAAATGATTAGATTCTGACATCCCTATTCGGCATGCTTCCCCCAGAATAAAATAGCAATAAGGCCGGGCGCGGTGGCTCACGCCTGTCATCCCAGCACTTTGGGGGGCTGAGGCAGGCGGATCACAAGGTCCGGAGATCAAGACCATCCCGGCTAACACGGTGAAACCCTGTCTCTACCAAAAATACAGAAAATTAGTCAGGTGTGGTGGCGTGCACCTGTAATCCCAGCTACTCGAGAGGCTGAGGCAGGAGAATCGCTTGAACCCGGGAGGTGGAGGTTGCAGTGAGCCATGATCATGCCACTGCACTCCAGCCTGGGTGACAGAGTGAGACTCCGTCTCAAAAAAAAAAAAAAAAAGCAATAAAGTAGGGGCTCTCGCTACGTCCTGGACAACCATGGGGTCCTCTTCTCCGTCTTGACCTGACCAAGCCCGGCCAGGTCACTGTCCTGCCCTCATTGTAAGACCCGTGTTTTTGATGTTCTCTGCCTACAAAAGGTTCCTGCTGAAGTGCAGCTTTTGGTCGGGTTGGGAGTCCTCAGGCGGCTACTTGGACAGCAGGGTCGGGCAGGTCGGTGGGGGGCGGGGAGGTGGGGGCGGGGAGGTGGGGGGGCGGGGAGGTGGGGTGACCACACTCGTGAGTAGATACTCGTCTTGCGCTCATCTCATTTTCTACCAGAGCTTCCAGAAATGTTGTTCTCTTGCAGAATCCAAGGCGATGGCAAGGCGTTAAAACCCAGCGTGCCTTCGGTGTGTGGCTTCCGGGTCTCACCCCCGCTGGTTCACGTCACTGCCCAGTCCCGTCTCAGACCTCCTCAGGCCACCTGTTCTCCTGCCGCAGCCCCAGCGCGGTGCTGTCTCCCTTTTGCGTCTCCTCTCCTCCTGGGGCACGCGGCCTCCTGTGGGCACCTCCAAATGGTCAGTGTTGTCACTCACCCTGGGCTTAGAACTGTCTGTGGCTCTTCAGGATTCAATCTAAGAGCAAAGTCCCAGCCCCTGGTGTGATCCTAGAACGCCTAGAGAAGCCCGGCCCCTCCTTTCCTTAGCCTGTGCTCAGGGCGGCCCTGAGAACGTCCTGCAGCTCCCTGGACGTGGCACCGCTGTCTCTTTCTGTGCTTGTCCCTTGCTGTTCCCTCTGCTGTCCCCTCGTCCCTGCCTGGCCAGGCCTGCCCTGACGCCCCTCGTCAGGAAGCCTCCCCTGTGCCCGTCTCTGGGTTCTGGCGCCGCATTCCCCACGCGTTATTCCCTTTTCATGTCTCATTTTCTCCCGGTCTCCTTCCACCTCCGGGCATTCTGGGGCCAGAGGCAGCTCTGAGCACTGTGGCTGAGGGATAGACTGGCCAGTGTGTGTGGGGGTGGGTGAGGGGTGTGCAGTTTTATAGCTCAGTCCAGAGCACAGGCGGCCGAGCCACACAGACCTGGGCTTGAGCCCAGCCCCAGCAGCTGTGTGACCTGAGCAAGTTACCTAACCTCTCTGAGCCTGGTTTTCTCACTGGAGGAAACAGGCTATGCGATGGCACTTCCAGAAGGTCAGGGAACCTGTGGCCTGACCCTCACTTGGAAGTGCTGTGATGGGTTTTGAATATTGCGGGGGCCGAGGGGTGAGGACATTGTCCCTGTCTGCGTGAGGATGGCCCTGGTGTGTGGAGCAAAAAGACAAGCTGGCGCCGGGCGTAGGGGTCGGGGGTGTCATGGGAGGTGCTTTTGTGCTCCTGCCTCTCAGAAGGGGAGAGCCCAGGCCTCACACATGAAGGAGAAGGACCCGTGCCAGGTGCCGGCTTCATGTCCAGGTCTGCTACCCTCTTTCGTGGGGACCCAGGGCCACATTGTTCACATAGGGGTGGCTTCTAGGCTCTTGGTGATCTCTTGGGAGCTGCCCTTGGTGATGCTGAGCCCGATACAGGGGGCTTTTGGGGCCTGAGGCCAGGTGATCACTCGGCCCCTGCCCCTCGGCCCCTTTGTGAGCCCAGCAAAACCTGCACCTTTGACGTGTGACCTCCAGCTCCTTGGGAACCTCTGGCCGCTCTTCCAGAAGTCCCTCTACCTGGCCACGTGGCCTCTACCAAGAGCTCCTGGTGCTGAGACGGACGGAACATCATTTCCTTCTGCCTGCACCAGACTTTGCTTAGGAGAGAAAATGCTGGAAACAAAAAGTCTTGTCTCACCCTCAGCCTTAAAATAGGCTTTATTATGAATGAAGCCAACTCCCCTGCAGGGCAGTGGCTCTGCGGCCAGCCTGGCCTAGGAAGGTTCAGCTCCAGGTGACCAGCTCTGTCCTACAGAGATCAAAGCTTGGAGCAGCTGGTGGCGGCACCACGAGCACATAGGCTGGGTTGGGAGAGAAGGGGGTGGCGATCACTCGTGTTCGCGGAGCATTCGCTAGGGGGCCTGAGCCGGGGATGTTATCTTATTCATGTCCGTTATCTTGTTTAATCACAGCCTGCCAAACACCCCAGGCTGCCCCAAAGCCTCTGTGGGTGCCTGTCCCCCTGGCGTCATCATTCATACCCCTGGAAGGTGAAACCCTCCGAGTGCCCTGTGGAGCTGATAAGCAGCGTGTTTTTGTTGTGCGTAGTCCTCTGACGAGCCCTCTGGAATATGCCTATTATGTGGGTGAGCAAACTGTGGGTCAGGGAGACGGAGGGACTGCCCCAAGGTCAGCAGCTCGGAGGCAGGGCTGGCTTCCATGATTTATAATCTTGGAGGTGGGATTTAGAGCCACGGCCCTCTAATCCTTCCCAAGCACCAGAAGGCCACGGAGTGTATCTGCGGTGTCAGGGAGGGTGGTGGGAAGGCAGGGCGGGGGTCCCTGCAGAGGCCTGACCTTCTCAGGACCCCTCGCCAGCGGTCAACAGTCGGGGTCCCGGGAAGAATTCTGCCGAGAGAGAGCTTTTTCCCCTTCAAGGAATAAAAAGCACACACACGCATTCCTCCGAATCAAAGGTGTGTCCAGTGAGAGGGAGGGCAAGGCCCCTTGACCGGCAGCTGCCAGCAGCCTGGGCACATGACAGCCCCGCAGGCTGCTGGCACCAACTCCAGCCAGGCATTTGCAGTGGACGACAGTGCCAGGAGAGGGAGGGTGGCCTTTCACCAGCTTGGCACCTCTGCCATGTGACGGCCACCTCCCCCGGGGGAGGGCCAAGCCACTCCTCTCCGGGCAGGCAGGTGCAGCCCCAGGGGTGCCGCAGGCCACTGCTGGACCTTCAGGGTCCAGCTCCTGGCACTGGCTTCTGTGCCCTGGCCGTTCCTGGGGATGGACGTGGATCGGGAACTCACACTCTGTCACTCTTGGGAGACAGGAACTCATTCCCGTTCATACCCCCACCATGTAACCTGGAAGGTACTTTGCAGCTTACAAAGGCATTTGTGGGGACCCAGGGACCCATCGTTCACATGGAGGTGGCCTCTAGGCTCTTGATGATCTCTTGGGAGCTGCCCTTGGTGATGCTGAGCCAGATACAGGGGCCTTCTGGGGCCTGAGGCCAGGTGGTCACTGGCCCCTGCCCCTCAGCCCCTTTGTGATCCCAGCAAAACCTGCACTTTTGACACATGACCTCCAGCTCCTTGGGAACCTCTGGCCGCTCTTCCAAAAGTCCCTCTACCTGGCCACGTGGCCTCTACCAAGAGCTCCTGGTGCTGAGACGGACGGATCATCATTTCCTTCTGCCTGCACCAAACTTTGCTTAGGAGAGAAAATCACGGCTGCCCCTCGAAGGAGGTGCTGTCCCTCTCCACTCCCCAGAGAAAGCAGCCTGCATCATGGGACGGGGCTTCGCCTCCCCGACGTCACATGAGGGGCCATTTCCTCGTTGGGTTCCAGCGCAGGGCTGTGATCTGGAGTCTGGGCCTTGCTGGCTGGGACTCCCAGGGCAAAGGTGGCTGCGGTGTGTGTTCTGGCTCCTTCAGTACTTATGAAAGAAACGAGCCGGCTGTGTAAGTTGGGAGGTTTCCTGCGGCTGCCGTAACAAAAGATGACAAAGTGGTGGGGCTGAAAACCATGGAAATGTCTTCTCTCCCAATGCTGGGGCTGAGGCCTGATATCTAGACGCAGGCAGGGCTGTGCTCCCTCCGACGGCTCCAGGGAGGGCCCCTGCCTCTTTCTGCCCTGGTGCTGCCAGGTGCCCTGTGGTTGGTGGCTGCACCGCTCCCACCTCCACCTCGTTTTCACGTGACCCTGCCCCTTCTCCCTGTGCTTGTCATCTGAGCCCTGGGGAGGGGGCTGGCATTGGATTTAAGCTCCTCAAGGATGATCTCATCTCAATGTCCTTAACTGCATCTGCAGTGGCATTTTTCCAAATAGGGCCACATTTGGTTAGGACTTGGACAGTCTTTCTGAGGGCCACCATACAACCTGTGCTACAGAAGATGTCATGAGTTCATCTCCATTTCCAGAGGCCCTGGCGTTGCTTGGCCGGCCCCCTCCAGCAGTGGCAGGCCCTCACCTGTCTGCCACAGCATACCCCACCCCGACCCCCGACCCTTCCTGGGACCCCTGATCTGGTCTTTCCAGATCCATTTCACAGCCAGGTAAACTGAGGTAGCTCAGGGTGAGTTATTGCCAGGCCCGGGCTGTCCAGGGCACCTGGCCCATGGGGCAAACCCCAATGTGTCCCTCACTTTACCAAGGAGAAGCTGGGCTTCCTCAGGGACCACAGCCAGCTTCCTCGTTACATGGAAGCCACCTGCGGCCTTTCCAGGGTGTTCTCTCTGCTCCCCTGTCCCCAAGGGCGGCTTGCATCAGGTGGGGATGAATCAGAATGATCAAATACAGCCTTGTCTTTTGGAACCAGCAGCCGTTTATTGTTTATCCTGAGGATCGGGGTTTTTTCCTCTGTAAAGCTGAACAATGTCTCCTGGTGTAGCCCTAGGCATTGTTACTTTGAAAACTGAGACAGAGAACGTGAAAGCATTTTGGAGCCCGGAGAGACAGAGAGATGAGGATGGAAGGAAGAGCCCATGGTGATCGTTGGGACCATGCAGTGTCCCCTCCTGAGCTGCGTGGAGTGGTTAGGACAGAATTGGAGACTGGGGTGGTCCTCGGGGAGTGCAGCGTCCCCCCTCCTGAGCCGCGTGGGGTGGTTAAGATGGGAGGGAGACACTGTGGCGGTCATGAGGATGGTGCAGTGTTATCCACCTGAGCTGCACAGGGAGTGTCCTTAGAAACTTCAGGAACGCATTCCGTGGCGTTTCCCTGTTCTTTGCACCCATGCTGGGCTCAGCCCTGAGCTAGGCACCGGGGAAGGGCAGAGAGAAGGGCCTTTGTCTCTGTCCCTCTGGGCGTTACTCCAGGAGCTGGTTATTGAGCATCGCAGGCGTGGCTGCCCCGTGCTGCCCGAGTGGCTGGACGGAGGTGGTGGGTGTGCGGGGCATGAAGGGTACCCGGCTCAGGCTATCGGGGACAGCTGAGTGCAGGACCTGGGGCAACAGTGAGTCCCGGATGGAGGGTGCCTTGTGGGGAGACCATGGGGCACCCAGGGAAGAGCTACTGTGTGACTGGTCACCCACAGAGAGCTGGTGGTGAGGCTTCAGCATGGGTGGTTTACAGCCCCTTCCTGAAATGGCCTCACATCATGGTGGTACAAGAACAGAAATTTGTAGCAAGGGGGCGACTCCCATGCCTCTCTAATGCACTCCTGGGAGCAAGGCCAGAGCAGGAACTGGGTGTGGTGGGGGCTCCTGAGCTTGGGTTCTATGTTCACTCTCTCCTTCCATTTATTTATTCATTTTTGGGACAGGGTCTGGCTCTGTTGCCCAGGCTGGAGTGCAGTGGTACAATCATAGCTCACTGCAGCCTCGACCTCCGTGGCTCAAGTGATCCTCCCACCTCAGCCTCCCAAGCAGCTGGGACTACAACTATAGTCTAGGTACATGCCGCCACCTCTGGCTAATTTTTGGTATTTTTTGTAGGGATTGGGTTTTGCCATGTAGCCCAGGCTGGTATCGAACTCCTGGGTTCAAGTGATCTGCTCACCGTGGCCTCCCAAAGCCCTGGGACTACAGACGTGAGTCAGTGCATCTGGCCTAATTATTTATTTTTTTGGAGACGGGTCTTTGCTCTGTCACCCAGGCTGCAGTGGCAGCATTAAGCAATGATATTGTCACTGCACTCCAGCCTGGGCAACCCCAAATTCCTGGGCTCCAGTGATCCTCCTGCCTCAGCTGCCTGAGTAGGTGGGACTACAGGCATGAGCCACCACATCTGGCTAATTAAAACATTTTTTTTTTTTTTTTTTTTTTGGTGGAGACAAAGTCTTGCTATGCGGCCCAGGTTGGTCTCAAACTCCTGGCCTCAAGTGACCCTCTGAACTCAGACTCTTCAGTAGCTGGGATTACAGGCATGAGCCACGGGGCCCACTTCCTTTCCTTTTAGACTCAAAAATCCAGCATAGGAGCTCTGTGGTCCAGTGCGTAGACTACATTGCCTAGCCTCCCTGTTGCTGGAGAAGTGTATCACTAGCTTTTGCTGTGTAACAAACCACCTCAAAACGTGACTTAAAACAGCAAGGGTTCATTATTTCTCCTGGTTCTGTGAGTTGGCTAAGTGAGATTTCTGATCCGGGCTGGCCCGGCTGAGGCCGAATGGTTGGGGACGGCCTCTCTCCCACGTCAGGGCCCTTTACTGGGATGGCGATGCTCTCCCCATGTGCTCATTTATCCTCAGGAGACCAGCCTGGCCTTGAGCATGTGCTGGCGGGAGGTCCCGGCATCGAGGCAGCAGCCTGCGTGCACAAAAGCTTTTCCAGCCTCTGCTTGTATCCTGTTTGCTTTGTCCCTTTGGACAAAGCAAGTCACAGGCCAAGTCCAGACTCGGGAGGAGAATAAACTTCACCTCCTGGTGGGAGGAGTGATGGAGTCAAACAGTCATATGGGAGAGCATGAATAAATTAGGGGTCATTGCTCTCATGATCTACCACTGAGTGTGTGACTCAGTTCTGGCCAGTGAGATCTGAGCACAGTGGGTCTTCTAGGAAGTCTCCTTCCAGGGAATAGGCATACCATCTTTCTTCCTTCCACATTCCTTGCTGCTTGGAATGTGGATGTGATGGCTGGAGCTCTTGTAGCCATCTTAGACTGTGAGGTTGCGAGCCATGCCCTGGGGGTTGTGAATTAATTGGAAGGAAGCTTGGATCCTGCTGACTTCTTGGCGCCTCGGACTGCTTATTCCTGGACTTCTTTTACGTGACAGGAAAGTTACATGTGGTCACATTTCATCCCGACTGATACATTTGGCAAAGGCTCCTGTCTCTCAGAACGTGAGTATTTGGGTGGCCTCTCAGTGTCCCCTGGGTGTTATAGGGATGGACTTAACACACATGGAGAGGGCCGCTCAGGTGCTTCTTGGGACAGATACTCTGGGGGAACCTCTGTAGTTAGGGCACTATGGGCAAGCCGGCTTTGAAGGCCTGAGATCTGGATGGGGAGTGGCAGACCTGGTCCACCTGTAAAATATGGGCTGGCCGAGCCTGAGCCAGCCCATTCTTCCATTCACTCACTCACACGCTCATCCCTTCATTCAGGGCTTTCTCAACACCTCCCATGCGCCAAGCACCCTTCTCAGTGCTGGGGCGCCGCCGGGGACAGAACGGACCAAGTCGTATCCTTGCGGCTCGCATTCTCGTGGGATCAGAGACTCAGGCCCCTGGGAACGTGATCTTGGCCCAGAAGCAGGGTGGGGAGAGAGGGCAGGTCTGGGGGTCTTGCTGGGGAGGTCTGGGGGTCTCCTTGGAGTAGCGCGTCTGAATAGAAACCACGGCTAGCTTCGCATCCTGGCTGCAGCAGATTAGGTGGGTAACCTCCGGTGAGGGTCTGCTGTGTGCCTCAGTTTCCTCACCTGTAGAGTGGGGCCGTCGCCCTTCAGCTGGTGGGGTTGGTGTGAGGAGGGGGTACCCACGTTCACAGCAGCACACAGAGCCGCTCCCCTGCAGGGACTTGGTGGCTCTTTTGGTCTCTCGCGGAGACCTCAGTCTTGGTCTGGCTCTGTCTTTAGCAAAAAGCAGGAGACGAGGAGGTGGCCCTGGCTACATCACTGTTGCTTTCCCGGGGTCGTGCCGACGCCTGCTGGCTGGCAGGGGTCAGAAAGGCCCCAGTGCCATGTGGCAAACAGGCAGGGTACACAGGTCACGTGCGAGAGTCCGGCCACAAGAGCGACTCAGAGTCCAGCAGCTGGGCTTGAGTCCTTTGCTGCAGAGCCCTGAGTCGGGAGGCCACACGCGCCTGTCTGCTGGGTCGCTGACGTGCCAGGTGCAGGCTGGAATTCAATCCTAGCTGGGGCTCTCATTGGGCGAGTGCATGGCTGGGCACTCACGAGGCACCCAGAAGTGACCACTGCTATAATCATGGCAGCAATAAGTGTGACATATTCCAACGTGGTTCTAATTTAAGGAACTTCTTTTTTTTTTTTTGAGATGAAGTTTCACTCTTGTTGCCCAGGCTGGAGTGCAATGGCGCCATCTCAGCTCACTGCAACCTCTGCCTCCTGGGTTCAAGCGATTCTCCTGCCTCAGCCTCCTGAGTAGCTGAGATTACAGGCATGCACCACCACGCCCAGCTGATTTTGTATTTTTAGTAGAGACGGGGTTTCTCCATGTTGGTCAGGCTGGTCTAGAACTCCTGACCTCAGGTTATCTGCCTGCCTCGGCCTCCCGAAGTGCTGGGATTATAGGCATGAGCCACACATACACTTGCCCACATGCACACATGTGTACAACACACCTATACAAACATGCACTTACATGCTTCTGCACACCCCCCACACGCACAGGCCTGGGCATGTGTGCACACAGCACACGGCACGCTCCCGTAAGGCTCAAGCACGCACATGCCCTGTGTGCCTTTGGTCTCAGTCTTGAGCCTCACTTTCCAAACGTGCAGCAGGCACAACCATGCGCAGGCTGAGGGGGCTGAGCTGCAGGAGGGAAGGCCGAGCTGCTTTCACCAGGGAAGGAAGTGGCAGCAGCTGTTGGGTGTGTGTTATACCCATGCCAGGCTCCTGTTCAGGGCTCTTTGTAGATTTTCTTCCATAAAGAGAAGGTTTTCTCATCCCCATCGTACACATGTGGGCACTCAGCTTTAGGGAAGGGGTGTGACTTGGTCCCAACCAGGACACTGTGACCCTGAGAGGCAGGAGGTGCCCTGCCTGGGAGTGGCTGTCCTCAAGCCCAGCTGACCACCTCCCCTGGGATTTTTGGGCAGCTGGTGGAAGGTTGGCGCTGGACCACTCTGTACCACTGAGGCGTGGCATTGGTGGGAGCCCGGCAGAGGCACTGGAGGGAGAGAGATGGTGCCACCCTGCACAGTGCCCTGGGAGCAGCAGACTGTTATTCAATGCAAGTTGTCCTGAGCCCAGGGTTTTGGGAGCGCCCGCACCCACCATGACCCTGGGGTGCCCAGCGAGGGGCAGGGGGCAAGCTGGGCCTGAGAACAGGAGCAGAGGCAGCTGGCAGAGGGCAGCTGGGAGGGAGTCAGGCCCTGCCCATCTGTCTGAGCCTGGTCCCCAGGGACTCTGGGGAGGCCCTGGGTGGGCTGTGCCGCTCAGATGCCAGTGGGAGCCATTGCCTGGAGAATGAAAGAAGAGCGTGATCCCACCTGGCCGAGAACTTGGAGTGAAGAGTGGGGTGCTCAGGAACCATGTGGAAAATGGATCCGGGCTCAGTTATCCTTCCCCACCCCAGGGAACCTTCGGATCAGCCCTGTTCTCCCTGCTGCTGTATCCCCCTGCGTCCCCCTGGGCTCTGAGGGGCTCACAGGTGGGTTAAGGGTCCCATGCCCTCTGGAAGCCTCTGGAAGCCTCTGGAGGCACTGCACTGCAGAGGGCTTGAACCTGCATCTCTGGCCTTGCAGAAACCCTAACCCCAACCCCAACCCTAACCCCAACCCCAACCCTAACCCCAACCCCAACCCCAACCCCAACCCTAAACCTCAGGGTGTGGCTGACGGCAAGCTGGCCTCTCCATGTGCTGGTTTCTGCATCCCTAACATGGAAAGGGTGCGCCACAGACAACAGAGACCACGTGCAAAGCCCCTACCCAGTGCCTGGCACACAGTGGGTGCTTTGATTCTTATCTCATTGGAACTGTACATGTGCTTAGGGTGGTAGGAATTCGTGTCCTTTTCCAGGTGGGGAAACTGAGGGTCAGACCCATAAATGGCTTGCCCCAGGTCACACAGCCAGTTTGAGGCAGGGCCCCATGTCTGCGTACATCATCCTATTGTGAGAGAGCGTCTCCGAGCAGCCAGCCTTCCGGGGCAGCTAGAATACTCTTCAAATGCACAAGGTTCCATTTGTATCCAGGGACAGCCATGCCCAGGCGGTGCTTGGGCGAGAGGGAGCACTGTGCTGGGAGTCCAGTGTCTTGACTCTGAGTCCCTGGAGGACCCAGGGCCAATGCCTTCCCTCCTGGAGAGTGCCTTTCCTCCTCTTGGTCCTAGTTCGTTGTTACCTGGGCTGGGCCATGGAGAATTCCACCCAAGGGCTGGTCTTGGGCCACTATTTACCCTTTTTCTGCAGGGAGGGTTTGACCTCACACTGGCTCCCTACCTGCCCGCCCTGGTGTACGGCCTCCTCCCGGCCTGGCCTCGGCTGACTCACAGCTCTGCTATGCGTCCTGCAAACATTCTGGAGCCCTCACCCTGCAGCAGCCCTCTCTGCTTTGGTGGATAATAGGGCAGCACTTTGTACCCCGAGCAGGAGGCATTTGGGTCCCCGAAGGGGCATTAGTCACTCTGTCCCTGCCTCTGGGCTCCTTGCCTGTGATCTCAGAAACGGGGCTGGGTGTGTCTCAGCAGCCTTCCTGGGGAAGTTCTCTTTTAATTTTCTAGACCCATGGCGGTGGGGTGGGGGTAGGGGGGCCAGAACACCCTGATCTGTTCCTGCCAGCAAATCACGTCAGCTCCCTGTGAGAGGCAGGAGTGGGCGGCCTCAGTGGTTTGCAGAGACCGCGGTTGGCTGCAGAGCCGGTGAAATCTTGCGTGCAGCCCTGACCCTGCTGAGCAAAGGAAGTGTCCAGGCTGGGTGTGTGGGGTGGTGGGCCAGAGCTGGCCTTCCCGTGTGCTCTGTGGAGGCCTCTGAATCTCCTTTACCATGTGGGGGAAGCCCCAGAGTTCCCTGCATCTTCGAGGTCTCTCTCCACGCCAGCAGGCTGTAGCCCAGGGGCACACAGTGGGGTCCAGCTGGAGTTTGAGCCCAGAGCTTCATGTCCTTGCACCCTGCAGGCATTCCGCTGGATGTTAGGGTGGCCAGCACCTGTCTCTGCTGCTGCTAGATGCCAGCTCTGTGAGGTTGAGGCCCACCCACCACTGCACCCCAATACTGAACTCAGTGTTGGGTGCATGCCAGGTGCCCAAAAGTCCTTTGCTGAGTGGGTGAGGGGTGGGGGTCCTCCTTCTTCCCCTTGCCCTCCCTCCTGGCCTTGCAGGGGCTCAGTGCCTTGTATCCCTGGGAGCCCCCCACTTCCTCCCCCAGGTGCCCCCCACAACCCTCCCCGCTAGCCCACTTCCCCTTCCTTCCCCTGGGCACCCCCCCACAGCCCTCCCCCCGACCCCTTCCCCCCTTCCCTCCCTTGGGTGCCCCCCCATGCCCCTCCTTGCTGGCCCACTCCCCCCTTCCCTTTTCCGGCCTTCAGGATTTGCAGTCTCTGGTCTCACATCTCTTCCCGCCCTGCTTCTGGTAGACAGTGGCCAGAGGAGGCGCTCCTGGGGTTGGATTCACTGTTGGTTTTAGGAACTGAGAAAGGCCCCTCACCCCTCGGGGAAAATCCAGGCTGAGGGGCTGCAGGGAGGAGGGGAGGCCGGGCGCCCTCCCAGGGCCTCCACCTAGGTAGATATAAGGCCCCGCAAGGCCTTGCTGTGTGACCTGGGCAAGTTACTCCATCTCTCTAAGCCCGGGGAGGGATCAGTGGATCCTATCTTGTTGGGATGCTGGGAACATTCAGGGTGCTCGGTGAGGGTTCTGCTGTGTTTATTATGACCCTTATAGGCACGTTCAAAAGCAGCCAATCAGCAAAGGCCCGAAAACACTGGGGCCCAATCGACATGCAGTTTCCCCTTAAATGATGCACGTGTTAGGGGTGTGAGCCCCTCCCACGCGCAGCGAAAACCTGCATGTAGCTTGCAACTCCCGCAAAACTGAACTAGGAATAGTCGACTGTTGACCAGAAGCCTCACTGATAACATCAACAATATATTTCGTATGTTATGGGTGTTATATACCGTGTTCTTACAATAAAGCGAGAACATGTTATTAAGAAAATCATAAGAGAAATACATTTACTATTCATTAAGGGGAAGTGGATCATCATAAGGGTCTTCGTCATCTTACATCAAAGAGGCTAAGGCAGAAGAGGAGGGGGAGGAGGAGCAAGGAGGGAGGGGGGAGGAGGAGGGGGAGGGGGAGGGTAGCTGGAGGGAGAGGAGGGAGGAGGGGGAGGAAGGAGGAAGAGGAGGAGGAGAGGAGGAGGAGTGGGAGGAGAGGGAAGAAGGGGAGGGGAGGAAGGAGCAAGAGAAGGGGGAGGAAGGGGAGGGGAGGGAGGAGGAAGGATGGGGAGGAGGGGGAGGGGAGGGAGGAGGAAGAGGATGGGGAGGAGGGGAGGGGAGGGAGGAGGAAGAGGATGGGGAGGAGGGGAGGGGAGGGAGGAGGAAGAGGATGGGGAGGAGGGGAGGGGAGGGAGGAGGAAGAGGATGGGGAGGAGGGGAGGGGAGGGAGGAGGAAGAGGATAGGGAGGAGGGGAGGGGAGGGAGGAGAAAGAGGATGGGGAGGAAGGGGAGGGGAGGGAGTAGAAAGGATGGGGAGGAAGGGGAGGGGAGGGGGAGAAAGAGGATGGGGAGGAGGGGGAGGGGAGGGAGGAGGAAGGATGGGAGGAAAGGTAGGGGAGGGAGGAGGAAGAGAGGGAGGGGAGGGAGGAGGAAGAGAGGGAGGAGAGGGAGGGGAAGGGGTTGAGGTGGGGGAAGGAGGGGGAAGAGTGGAAGGAGTGGGAGGAGGGGTTGGTCTTGGTGCCTCAGGGGTGGTGGAAGTAGGAGAAAACCTGCCTCTAGGTGAACCCTCGTAGTTCAAACCCATGTTGTTTAGGGATCAGCTGTAGACAGATGGCTCCCAACTTAGGATGCAACTTAAGTATTTCTTGACTTCACAATGGTGTGAAAGCCACATGCATTCAGTAGAACATCAGTAAATCCCATGAAATAGTAAACATTATAAAACATGTTTTGCGTGAGATGATTTTGCCCAGTTGTAGGCTAATGGCAGTGATCTGGGCACACATGGAGGGCAGGCTGCGCTGTGGGGTTCAGTAGGTGAAGTGGCTTCAATGCAGCTTCCACTTAATATTTTCAGCGTACGATGGGTTTGTTGGGACATAACCCCATCATAAGTTGGGCAGCATTTGTTGTGCGAACCACGGAGATAATTTAAAATTTTTGAGTAGCCACGTTAAAAAGGTAAAAAGGAAGTGGTGAAATGAATTTTAATCACATTTTATTTAACCCGATCCATCCAAAACATTGAATTAGCATATAATTGATATTAACATCATTAGGATATTTTGCATTCTTTTGTATGTATTAATCTTAGAAATCCATTTTTTGGGGTGTGGGGTGCGGTGGCTCACACCTGTAATCCCAGCACTTTGGGAGGCCGAGGCAGGCGGATCACCAGGTCAAGAGATGGAGACCATCCTGGTCAACATGGTGAAACCCCGTCTCTACTAAAAATACAAAAATTAGCTGGGTGTGGTGGCGCTCGCCTGTGGTCCCAGCTACTTGGGAAGCCGAGGCAAGAGAACTGCTTGAACCCGGGAGGCGGAGGTTGCGGTGAGCTGAGATCGCGCCATTGCACTCCAGCCTGGGCAACAAGAGTGAAATTCTGTCTCAAAAAAGAAAAAAGAAAAAAATCCAGTATCTTTTTTTATATTGAGAGCACCTCTTACTTCAGACAGTACATGTCGAATGTCCTACCTAGACAATAAAGTTGTGTCAAACAAGAAGCCACTCCACATGGCTTCAGTTTTTAAAAATTAACTTATTTTTTCTGCAGGTCCGTAGTAGGTGTATGTATTTGTGAGGTACATGAGATGTTCGGACACAACATGCAATGTGAAATCAGCACCGCATGGGGAATGGGGTATCCATCCATCAAACGCTGATGCTTTGAGTTGCAAACAATCCAATTATGGCTTCAGTTTTTTTTTTTTTTTTTTTGAGACAGAGTTTCGCTCTTGTTGCCCAGGCTGGAGTGCAATGGTGCGATCTTGGCTCACTGCAACCTCTGCCTTCCAGGTTCAAGTGATTCTCCTGCCTCAGCCTCCCGAGTAGCTGGGATTGCAGGCATGCGCCACCATACCTGGCTAATTTTGTAATTTTAGTATAGATGAGTTTTCTCCATGTTGGTCAGGCTGGTCTCGAACTCCTGACCTCAAATGATCCACCTGCCTCAGCCTCCCAAAGTGCTGGGATTATAGGCGTGAGCCTCCGAGTCCAGCCTGGCTTCAGTTTTTAAATTTAAAATAATTAAAATTAAATACATTTAAAAAACCCACAGCTTATCAGTCTCACCAGCCATGTACAGAGTGATAAGCGGCCACGTGGTCAGGGGCTGCTGTGCGGGCGGCTGAACCTGTCTAGGGCCCTGTCCCTCTGGCCCATGCCTCTGCTGAGTGGCCCTGGCTCACCTGAGGGTCTCAGGCACACTTGTCTGTGAGAGGTTGAACCCCACCTCCCATTTAGAGGCATTTAGGGGACTTCTGAGGGCTGATCAGATGGTGCCTCAGGCTTTTCAAAAGGAAGACAGGCAGGGGAGGGACTTTGCCTCGGAGCCCTATCCGCTGTGAGGTTGAGGAGGGCACACACCTGGTCGGGTGAGTCCTTGGACTAGGCGCCTTGGGCCACACACATTCCCTCTCTGGGCCTGTCCGGAGGGCTCTGACGTCCACTCGGGCTCCAGCCTCTGTACCTTGTATCAGTGCCAGTGCCCACGAGTCAGGAGCTGGAGTCCTTCCCAGAGACCTAGCACCAGACGGTGCCTGGCGGACAGACGGCACTTCTCGGTGGCCGGGTTCATGGATGTGGGTGCTGGCCTCACTGGGGAGTGCGGCCCGGCCTGGCATTTGTGTCTCCTCTGCTGCAGGGGTCTGCCTCTGACCTTCCTCAGGGACCCTGCCATTCTGTGGTTCTGTACCCCGTGCGGTGGCCGTCCAGCCTTGCTCAGGGCCTGCCTCTCCCTGCACGCTGATGACACCATCGTCCTGACAACAGCCTGAGAGGCAGTTGCTGCGTAGGTTCCACTCTGTGGATGGGGAGACTGAGGCACAGAGAGGTGAAGTGATTTGCCTGGAGTTCCAGAGCTCATGAGTAGCAGAGCTGGGAATCAGACCCGCTGCCTGGCGCCCACGCTCCTGAGAACTGTGGAGCGACTGTGCCCTCTGACAGCCCAAATCCTGTCTCTAGTCTTCGCTGTTCAGCCTCCTGGTTCCAGCTGCAGTGTCCCCAACTGTCCCACCAGCGAACGGGACTCTCTGATGGCCAAGTTCCATCCAGCTCTGAGAGACTCTGCCTTGCCTGTTACGTTTTATTTTTAAAGTGATTTTGTTTTGGCAACGAGGCTGAGGGAGGGTGAGGCCAGGTGGGTGGGAAAAAACATGAAATTGCTCAGCCCCAGGCCCTGCTAGCAGCTCAGTCCCGATGGCCGGCCGGCCGGCCGAATAGACAAGAGGCCTTGCATACGTTTCCCAGAGGCCGTGCTGGGAAGCCGCCCAGCCGGATCCCGGCGCTCGGAAAAGCCCGCTCTGCGTCTTGGCACTCGGGCCTCGCAGCTGCCGGGGGCTGGCTGCGTGAGGTCCCGGGGCTGGCGCGGCTGCAGCCGGGTGGGTGGGGGGTGTGCCGAGGGGCAGGCATCCATCACTGCCAGCAGCTTGAGTGGGCCCTGCCAAGTCGTGGTGGAACCGGGCCCAGGTGCCAACGTGCTTGGTAACTGGATTGCTATTTGAAAAATTAAAGCGGTGTCAAGGAAAATCTAACCTCCGCATTCATATCAGGAGTCTGGAGCCGGGCGGGTGGCAGCCAGAGTGGGGCTGTTTGCGCAGGGCGGCCAGTGGGAAGGCGTCCTGGGAAGGAGCAGATTACAGCAAAGAACATTACCCACCCAGCGCCTGGAAGGAGGCACAGGTGATAATGGTGGGGGTTGGGGGGAGCAGAAAGCACTGGCCGGCGGACACCTCTCTAGCTGCCGGGACTCCTGTGGGAAGGTGGTCTGGTGCGTACCTGCTGTGTGCCAGGAGAATGTGCCATGTGCTGGGGTGGATAGAGATGGGGTGGCGCCTCCAGGATGCACAGCGCCTGGGTCCATGATACTTTCAGGGACCCACAGTGATAATATCTTTTAAAATCAGAAGAAAGAAACTTTTTTTTTTTTTTTGAGGCAGAGTTCACTCTTGTTGCCCAGGCTGGAGTGCAATGGCACGATCTCAGCTCACTGCTTGAACCTCACCTCCCGGGTTCAAGCAGTTCTTCTCTCTCAGCCTCCCAAGTACCTGGGATTACAGGCGCCTACCACCATGCCTGGCTAATTTTTTTGTACTTTTAGTAGAGACGGGGTTTCACCATAGTGGCCAGGCTGGTCTTGAACTCCTGACCTGAGGTGATCCACCCAGCTCGGCCTCCCAAAGTGCTGGGATTGTAGGTGTGAGCCACTGTGCCTGGCCAGAAATGAACTTTTAGGTTGAAGAAATAATGGTCAATAATGTCCCCACGTATGACCTAAACTGATCTACAGATTCAGCCTAATCCCTATCAAAATAGCGATGACATTCTTAACAGAAGTAGAAAAAACAATCCTGAAAGTCAATATGGAACCACAAAAGACTCCAATAGCCAAAGCAATCTGGTTCTAAAAGAACAAAGCTGGAGGCATCCCACTACCTGACTTCAAAATATACAACAAAGCTATAGTAACCAAAACAGCATGATAATGGCTAAAAACAGACACATAGACACATGGACCAGAATAGAGTCCAGATGCAAATCCACACATTTACAGCCACTTGATTTTCAACAAAGGCACCAAGAACATCTATTGGGGAAAAGACAGTTTCTAATAAATGGTGCTGGAAAAACTGGATATTCACATGCAAAAGAATGAAGTTAGACCCATACCTTACACCATACACACAAAAAACTCAAAATGGATTAAAGACTTATTATGAAACTACTAGGAGAAAACATAGGGGAACCACTTCAGGATTTTGGTTTGTGCAAAGATTTTATGGCTAAGATTTCAAAAGCACTGGCAACAAAAGCATATAAAGAACTCAAACAACTCAACAGAAAAATATTGAAATAAGATTAAAAAATGAGTAAGTATTCTGAATAGACATTTCTCAAAAGAAGACATACAAAGGGCCAACAGGTATATGAAAAAATGTTCAACATCACGATCATCAGAGAAATGTAAATGAAAACCATAATGAGGGCCGGGTGCAGTGGCTCATGCCTGTAATCCCAGCATTTTGGGAGGCTGAGGTGGGCAGATCACTTGAGGTCAGGAGTTCGAAACCAGCCTGGCCAACCTGGTGAAACCCTGTCTCTGCTAAAAATACAAAAAATAGCTGGGCGTGGTGGTGCATGCCTGTAACTCCAGCTACTCAGGAGGCTGAGGTGGGAGGATTGCTTGAACCCAGGAGGCGGAGGTTGCAGTGAGCAGAGATCGTGGCACTGCACTGCAGCCTGGGTGACAGTGAGACTTCATCTCAAAACAAAACAAAACAAAACAAAACAAAAAACCAAAACTAAATAACAAAACCACAATGAGATATTATCCCACTTAAAATAGAAATAAAATTACCAAAATGACAAAAACAACCAAACAACAAATGCTGGTGAGGATGCAGGGAAAAGTAACTTTTATACCCTCTTAGTGGGAATGTAAAACGGTGCAGCCGTATGGACAGCAGTGTATAAATTCCTCAAAAAATTAAAAGCAGAACTACCACATGACCCAGCAATTCCACTAGTGAGTATATTTACAAAGACTAGGAAATCAGCATGTCAAGTAGACATCTGTACCCACATTCTCACTGCAGTGCTACTCACAATAGCTAAGAGATGGAATCAACCTGCGTGTCCATCAATGGGTGAATGGATAAAGAAAATGAGGTGCATATACACAATGGAATACTATACAGCCATAAAAAAGGATGCAGTTCTGTCATCTGAGGAAAGTGGATGAGGCTGGGGGACACTATGGTGAGTGAAATAAGCCAGGCCCTATAAGACAAATACCTCATGCTCTCACTTATAAGTGGGAGATTAAAACAAAGTTGATCTCACCGAAGCAGAGAGTAGAATAGTGGTTACCAGGGAATGGGCAGGGTGATGGGGAGGGGGCAAGAGAGAGAGACTGGTTAATGGGTACATAATTACAGTTGGACAGAAGGAATGAGCTCTAGGATTCTATGGGACAGTAGGGGGACTGTAGTGCCTAATTTTTTATGTATTTTAAAATAGCTAGAAGAGAAGAATTGGAATGTTGCCAACATAAAGAAAAGCTACATGTTTGAGGTAAGGGACCTCCCAGGCACGCTGCTGTGATCATTACATGTTGAAATGGGATCATCTACATGTATTGAAATATCACATATGTCCCATAAATATGTATGTTATCTGTTAATTAAAAATAAATAAATAAATAATATTCCCACAAAATTCACTTCCACTCAGAGCCTCAGAATATGACCTTCTTTGGAGTTAGGGTCTTTGGAGATGTAGTCAAGTGAAGAGGAGGTTATCCTGGAGCAGGCTGGGCCCTGACCCCATGACTGGCATTCTCATAAGAAGAAGAGACCCAGAGGCACAGGCTGGGAAGACCACACACCATTGGAAGCAGAGGTTGGGGTGATGTGCCCACAAGCCAAGGAATGCCAGGCAATGGCAGAGGCTGGCAGGGGCAAGGAAGGACCTTCCCTGGGAGTCTTCAGCAGACCCAGCCCAGCCGACAACTTGCGTTTGGATTTCTGCCTCCAGAGCTGTAAGAGAAGAATTTCCACAGTTCTAAGCCACCTGTGGTAATTGGTTATGGTAGGCCCAGGAAATAGTACGACATATAATACTGATCAGTCTCTACTCCAACACAGTTAGAATAGATCAATAGAATTCTTTGCCGGGCGCGGTGGCTCATGCCTGCAATCCCAGCACTTTGGGAGGCCGAGGCAGGTGGATCACTTGTGGCCAGGAGTTTGAGACCAGCCTGGACAGCATAGTGAGACTCTGTCTCTACAAAAAATACAAAAGTTAGCTGGGTGTGGTGGTGTGTGCCTGTGGTCTTGGCTACTAGGGAGGCTGAGGTGGAAGGATTGCTTGAGGCCTGGGAGGTTGAGGCTGCAGTGAGCTGAGATTGTGCCGCTGCACTCCAGGCTGGATGACAGAGTGAGATCCTGTCTCAATAATAATAATAATAAATAAATTTTTTTTTTTAACAGAAGAAAGAATCTAAGTGTTCATTCAAGGTGATGAACCTTGTCATCCTTCCAGAAACCGACTTCCTGGGTGGGGGCCTCGATGGCGGTGATGGGGTAGGTGTGGGGGTTTCCTGGGTAGGTGGAATCTGCACGGCGCAGGGAGGAGGGCCAGTGAAAGAGTCGGAGCGCTAGAATCAGAATCTTAGGTTCTAGTCCTGGCTCTGCCATTTCTGACGCTGTGGCTTTGAGAGGGAACGTGACTTCCGTAAGCCTCAGTGGCCCCATCTGTTAACTCAGGCTCCCTAATGTAGAGGATACTCCTGGGGAGAAAGTACTTTCCAATCCCAGGAAATGCAGCTTGCAGAAGTTTGGTGGGGGGGCCTTGACGGCTGCCTGGATCTCCTGCCTGCTCAGGGATTGGGGCACCTCATAAATAAGGGTCTCTGTCTTCTGGAGTTTTCCATCCACATTTCAAAAGAGCCGAGCCCTCCTTCCATCAGCGTGGGTTCTCTCCGGCATCGTGTTCCCCTGTGACTGTGTTTCGATGTATTTGTATCTGTTCCTGACTTTGGAGGTCTGTGGATGTCAGAGGCCTGTTGGCTTGTGGTCCCTGCCGGCTCTTGTCCTGGAGGTCCTCTCAGCATCGTGCTGGTCCTAAACAGAGGCCCACAAGACCGTTCCCCACCTCGGCTATCCCGGAGCCCCTTCCCTCTGGGTGTCTAGGTCAGGCTTTGCCCGAGGAGGGCGCAGGCAGCCTGGCAGGGGAGCCTCCTGGCGTGAGCTGGCCGAGGTCCCTGGCACTGTCCCAGCTGCCCAGGGGTGGCCCAGAAAGGTTCCCAGACCGCGATATCTCGATGGGCCACCGTGTCTCAGCATGGGCTGCCTGGCTTTCCACGGAAGATGTCTGGCCAATCCCAGAGCCACCAAATTTCCAGGCAGTGGGCTGTCCCATGTTCCCAAGGGCAACCGTGGGCTGGCTGCCACATGGCTCCTAGCCGTGTGCCAGGCCTATGGAGACTGGGATGTAGATAGGATTGCAACCCACAATTCCCAGATGAGGAAACTGAGGCACAGAGAAGCTGGCAGGTGGCCCAGCCAGGATGGGAAGCCAGGATGGGAAGCGCTGAGAGACAGAGGGGTGGTCTCCTCTCCAGGTGTTCCGACCCGCCTGGTGGCGCAAGTGCCTCAGCCGCATTCCTGCCTCTAGGTGGGGCACCTTGCACGTGTGTTCCCGAGGGCTGTGCCGGCTGGCCCGCAATTCCTGGGCTAAAGAGCTGAGCACTTGCATTTTCTGACTCCAGAACTGTTGGTCAGAACCGAGATGGGGTGTACAGGTCCTGCTGCCAGCCCAGAAAGGTCTGGTGCATGACTCACCCACCGGCTGTTGCTTTTCCCTGCAGGTCAGGGAACGCAATGTGGACTCTCACTGCTTCTCTGGCGTGGAAACGGTACTCCTCTCTTCACCCTCTCCCTGGGGCTAGAATCCCTCCTGGACAGGCCTGAGGCATGTCATGGGTCCCCCTCCCTCCCTGCTGTAACCCCAGCCCCCCCACCCCCGCCATGGGGAACCTCCAGCTTCCATCATCACCAAGGTCCCAGGGTCACTCTCAGGAGGGAACTGTGGAGAGGTGTTTGCACTCCTGGGCGTGTCTGGCCCAGGAGTGTCCAGGGTCTGGGAGGTGACCTGGTGCCAGATGGGACTGGGAGCTTCCTGAGGGCAGGGGCAGGGCTCACCCTGGTGCACCTGTGTTGCGTTCGGCCTTGTTCCTGTCATGCCTTGGGGTCTTTTTTTTTTTTTTTCTGTTTTCTTTTTTTTGAAACGGGGTCTTGTTCTGTTGCACAGGCTGGAGTGCAGTGGTGCAATCTCGGTTCACTGCAACCTCTGCCTCACTGGTTCAAGCCATTCTCCTTCCTCAACCTCCTGAGTTGCTGGGACTACAGGCCACCACACTTGGGTAAGTTTTTTTTGTTTTTGTTTTTGTTTTTTTTGTATTTTCAGTAGAGACAGAGTTTCATTGTGTTAGCCAGGATGGTATTGATCTCCTGACCTTGTGATCCGCCTGCCTGGGCCTCCCAAAATTCTGGGATTACAGGCGTGAATCACCGTGCCCAGCCACATCTTGGGGTCTTTCCCAAGGTTGTCATAGGAAGGTGTTTATTGATAAATGAGACCTGGCTCCCTCCGGATTCTGATTCTGTCCCTCTCTTCGTGAGCCTGGCTGGGTCGGGCCCCCTGAGGCCTCATCCTTTCCTCTGGAAAACAGGAGAAGGAGGAACTTGCTGATCCCCGGGGTCTCTCCCAGGACAGCCTTAGTGGTTTGGGGGGTGACGCTGCAGTCAGGTCCGGGTGGAAGTCCCAACTCCATCCCAGCCTTCCTGGGTGGCACTGGGTGACCTGGCACCTCCAGGCCTCCGTTTACTCACCTGTAAAATGGAGAGAGCCCAGGGCCCTCTGGGTACGTGACCACAGGGAATGCGACTCCTCGGTCGTTGAGCACAATGTCTGCCATGTAGGGCATGCTCCTCCTCTTCTTCAATGTCATCACTTTCAATGATGAGGACAGTGAGTGACTTTTTTTTTGGTGGGGTGTTATTGAGCCATAATTAGCACACAGCAAAAGTGGCCCTTTTTACAGTTTGATGACTTCTGACAAAGACATAATCGTGCAACGACCACTGCCAGGCATAGGACAGCCCTGTCTCCCAGAAGTCCTTCAATGCTGCCTCTTGGCCAGCAACACCTGCCCCTGCCCCAGCCCCTAGAAACCAATGACCTGCTTTTCACTCCTGTGGTTTTCTAGCATGTCATACAAATGGAAGTGTGTAGTGTGCAACTGTCTAATGTGGCTCGATCACTTGTCATACGCATTTGAGATTCACCCGTGTGGTTGCGTGTATTTGTAGGCGGTTTCTTTTTCCTGCTGAATGTTGCGTGAACACTGCATGAAGGCTGGGTCATATGAGTGCGCGATAGCTCACTTTCCCACTCACAGTTAGTGGACATTTGGGTTGTTTCCCATTGTGGCTACTACGAATAAAAGTAGAATGTTTGCAAAAAAAAAAGTAAGAATGTTTGCAAAAGCTGCTGCAGACATTTGTGTCTGGGTCTTTGTGTGCACGTATGTTTTTGTTTCTCTTGGGTACATGCCAGAGTGGGATTATCGCTGGATTGTAGGTTAATTGTATATTTAACTTTATAAGAAACTGCCAAACTCTTTCCTGACATGGGTGCATCGTGTTAGGTTCCCAAAAGCAAGGTATGAGACTTCTAGTTGCTCCACATCTTTGTCCACACTTGGTATTGTCAGTTTTAAATTTTAGCCACTTTAGTAAGTGTACGGTGGTTTTAATTTGCCTTTCCCGACTCTCTAATGTTGTTGAACATCTTTTCAGTTTGCCATCCAGTTGCTTACTTGTCGTCTGTTTTCTTCTTTGGTGAAGCGTCAGTTCAAATTTTGTGTGTTTAAATAATAGGCATTGCTTATCTTATAACTGACTTGTAAGAGTTCTTCTGTATTCTGGATGAGAGATATTTATAATGTATGTAATTTGGAAATATTGTCTCCTAGCCTGTGGCTTGTCTTTTCATTTTATTAGCAGTGTCTTTTGAGGATATGTTTTTATTTTGATGAGGTCTAATTTATGATTTTTTTCTTTTATACTTTGTGCTTCTTGAGTCCTAGCTAAGAACTCATGCCTAACTCAAAGTTGCAGAAATGAGACCTGGCTCCCTCCGGATTCTGATTCTGTCCCTCTCTTTTCTGCTCTATTTTCCTCCAGGTTTGTAGTTGTAGGTTTTACGTTTAGGTCTGTGATCCATTGTGAGTTACTTTGGTGTGAATTTACTTTTGTCTATAGTGCCCTGCAGTGCCCACGTCCTGTGGCCACCAGCAGCTGGCCAGGCTGTCCCTGTCACAGCTGCCCTTGTCCACGTGGGCAGCTGTTGACCAGTGCTTTTCTGCCACCTGTGAAGAACAGATGTGAAGCTATTGGGCTGTCCTGGGGCTTTTGGTGCTGGCATCAGCTTTTGCCCAACTGTTTGCCCTCAGAACTGCAGGGTGACTGTATTAGTTCATCCCCACATTGCTATAAAGAAATACCTGAGACTGGGTAATTTATAAAGAAAAGAGGTTTAATTGGCTCACAGTTCCACAGGCTGTACAGGAAGCGTGGCTGGGAAGGCCTCAGGAAACTTACAATCATGGCAGAGGGTGAGGGGGAAGCAGACGTGTCTTCCATGGCTGGAGAAGGAGGAAGAGAAAACGAGGAGGAGCCACACATTTTTAAACAACTGGATCTCGTGAGAACTCACTATCGCCAGAAAAGCAAGGAGGAAATCCACCCCCATGACCCCGTCACCTCCCACCAGGCCTTCCTCCAGCACTGGGGATTACAATTCAACACGAGATTTGGATGGGGACACAGAGCCAAGTCACATCAGTGTCCTTGTCCAGGGGACCCCAAGGCTGAATCCTGCCCACTGCTTAGAAGGTGCAATTGCTGGATTGCTGCAATCAGCCACCTCTGCCGTCCTTTCCAGCCCTGGGCAGCTGCCACCTGCCTGTGCCCCAGGGGTTCTCCTCCTTCTCTCTGTTCAGCCTGGGGGCACCTTCTCCATTAGTGTGTGGGCTGAGCCACCCAGCCCACACACAAACATTGTAATCAGACTCTATCCACTCTCCTCAACCCCCAGCAGGTTCCTGGCCCTATTTCTTAGGGCTGGGAAACTGGATTTACAAGAGAACGAGTTTTTTGTCTAGATGGAACAGTATGAGTGGCAGGGCTGGGAATCGATCCCTTGACGCCGTGCAACTTTCCCAGGTCGGGTCTCACCACATCAGGCCACCTAGATCTGCACCCATGTGGGAACCTGGGTGTGATTCAACCAGCGTCATTGGCAGGTGGTTATTTCAGGGTGAGGGTACTGCCGCCCCCCCTCCTGGACAGTGGGTCTCTCCTGGGTTGTGAATTTCTTGTTTTGTGTCTCTTCCCTCAGTGACCCAGGGGGCTCTCATGTGGAGTCTCCAGAACAGCATCAACTCCTCATGATGATCCTGACAGTGGTGGATAGACTGTGTGCCCCAATGAGGGTGTGAGTCACACACATCCCTGTCCACGGCACCTGGTACACAGTAGATGCTCAATAAGTGTTTGTGGCACAAGTGAATGAACTTGGAATCATCCATCTGGTGGAAATCCTAAATTATAACAAAACCGTATGGATGTGAAAGCCAGGGTCAAGGCTGGTGCCTGCCAAGGTCTGTCACTGAGGATGTTTTGCTGCTGGTAAAGATGACTGCCCTGATGCAGGGCCCGTGTAGCCCAACATGTCTAGTCTGTGGCAGGCTCTTAGTGGGGATGAGGAGCCTCCAATAGGAGCCCTGGGTGCAGACTTCTGACCTGGGCACAGGGGAAGGGTGATGAGGGGTCATAGCAGTCTCTTGGCCTCAGGTCAAAGGACAGTCCTCCTGACTCTGCTGTGTCTAATGGCCACGGCGAACACTCTGCAGAAAAAGCAGTGCTTGACCCTTTTGTTTTCTCCACGGTTGGGATCCCTGATACAGTTTGGCTGTGTCCCCACCCAAATCTTGCCTTCAATTGTAATGATCCCGACGTGTCAGGATGGAGGGGCCAGGTGGAGATAATTGAATCATGGGAGGGGCACTTTCCCCTGTACTGTTCTTGTAGTAGTGAGTAAGTCTCATGAGATCTCATGATTTTATAAAGGAGAGTTCCCCTGCACATGCTCTCTCTTGCCTGCCGCCATGGAGGATGTGTCTTGCTTCCCCTTCGCTTTCTGCCATGATTGTGAGGCCTCCCCAGCCATGTGAAACTGTGAGTCAATTAAACCTCTTTCCTTCAAAAATTACTTTATCCTGGGTATGTCTTTATTAGCAGCAAGAGAACAAACTAATACAATCCCACAGAGAACAGTGTTAGTGGTCAGAAGGAAGGTTCTGCGTTTGAGCAGGGACACTCAGGTACCCTGCCCCAAGCACATGCTGTGACGTGGGTCAGGGCTCTGGTTATTTTGATTCCCATTATGTGGGGAACCAAGACCCAGAGCGGGAGGACACTGGCCTCAGACTTCTTAGCTCTGGAAGGAAGATCCTGCCCCTCAGCTGGGGAGGCTGGGGAGACCTGAATGGCAGTGGTGGCTGGGGAGGCACGGCAGGAGCAGGGCCTGATGGGTGAGTGCAGGCTGCATGTGGCCTTGCTGGGTCCTTGTGGTGGGGGAGACCCTGAGTCCTGATGGGGCTTTGAGATACCCAGGGCCAGTAGAGGTAAGGAACAGACCTGGGATGCTTTCCTCCCACTCATGAGCTGGCCTTGGGTTCCACTGACACGACCCTGCCCTGGGACCTGGGTGGACAGGCAGAGAGGCTGTGCATACAGCAATGGCCTGGGGCCCTACAGGGCTCAGGGTCCCCTGGTCTCAGCAAGGGCCTGAGGAATGGCTGGAGAAGGGAACACACCTTTGTCAGGGGCCGTCTAGCTGCCAGGCTCGGTGCTGTGGCCTTTCCACCTACAGCCTTGCCAATCCCTCCAAGTCAGAGTTTCTCTGCTGTGGCAGTGCTATCCACATGTTGGACAGAGTCATTCTTTGTGGGGACTGTCCTGTACATTGTAGGATGCTCAGCAGCATCCCTGGCCTCTACCCACCAGATGCCAGTAGCACCCCCACTCCTGCCTGGCATGACAACCAAATATGTCTCCAGCCATTACCAAATGTCCCTCTGTAGGTCCCCTGGGTGAGAGCCACTGCTCCCCATCACCTCCCTTTTTGAGAGGGGAAATCGAGACTCCAGAGAGGCTGAGGACTCACTCATGGGCACCTGGCACGTCCAGGGAGAGCTGGGACTTGGTTAACTCACAGTCTCTCCGTGGGATAGGGATGACAAAGATACCTTCTTTCCCCAGGGAGTCAGTGGGATACTTGTCAAGTGTGTAGCTCGGCTGGAAGCCCAGGAGAGCTTGTCGCATTCCCCGCTGCGTTTTCAGGGCTTAGCGCTCTGCCTGGTGCAGTAGGTGCTCAGGGACTTTGTCCACGAATGGCAAGTGAGTGAATGAGCTGACACAGGAACAGGTTCTGGGTTGGCCTCAGGTTCGCGACTCTGCCCTGCTTCCTCCTAGCATGGACTTCTGAGTGGTGTAGGTTCCTGGTGGAGGGTGTGGCTCTTGTCACCATGTGTTCCCCTGTGACCGTGGTTCAATGCATTTGTATCTCTTCCTGGCTTTCAAGGTCTGGTGACATCAGAGGCCTGGGGTGGGGCTGAGTGTGTGTGCTGAGTTTATGCAGGTTGTATGAGCCCCCAGCTTTGGTGCACGCCTGTGGGTGCATGGAGTGAAGGCCTTTGGAGCATTGGAGCACTGAGGAGCAAGCAAGGGTGGCAGTTCCCGAGACAGGGCAGGCAGGACTGGGTGGACACTGGAGCCAACAGCTGGTTCCAGTCCTGGCTCAGACATGGGCGAGTGGAGTGAACTTGGGCAATGAGCTGAAGCTGCCTTTGTCTGTGGGATGGGGATGACAGGGATACCTTCTTTCCCCAGGGAGTCAGTGGGATACCTGTCAAGTATGTAGCTTGACCCTGCCTCTACCTAGCAAGGGCCTGGTAAAAGCGAATTCTCATTCTTTCTAGAGGCAGGAGTTGCTCCAGTCACCCTCCTGCTGAGGCATCATGAGTCTGCTCTGCTCTCTGAGGCTATCATTAGTATCATCTGTGCTCCTGTACCAATGGCCCGGGTTCAGGGGCATGAGGGAGCCAGCAGGCTCTTGTCCTCAGGGGCTCCTGTGTTGTGGACGCTCTTTGAGGCTATAGGAGTGGACGCCATATCAAAGTGTATGTCAAGATCACTGCATGGGGCTCAGGGGAGGGTAAAATTGTGGTCAATCATCAGAGCAGTCTTCCCAGGAGTGGGAATGGAGGTGGGCTTGACTCTGGCTTCTGAGGAAGGGAAGGACTCTGAAAAACCAAGGGGGTGTGTATCAATTGTTTACTGTTGCACAACAAATTTCCCCAGCACTTAATGACTTAACACAATAAGAAACATCTGTGATCTCACACAGTTTCTGTGGGTCACGAATTTGGAAGTGGCTTAGCTGGGCAGTCCTGGCTCTGGGTCTCTCATGAAGTTGTGGTCAAGGCGTGGGCCAGGCTGCATCATTTAAAGGCTTGATCAAGGCCAAGGATCTGCTTCCAAATGCATTTTCTCATGTGTCTGGCAAACTGGTGGGAGGCCTCAGCTCCTGGCAACCGAGACTTCTCCACAGTAATGCTTGAGTGTCCTCACAACATGGTGGCTGATTTTCCCCAGAGCACATGATCCAAGAAGCTACAACATCTGTTACCATCTAGCCTGGAAAATCACACCCCATCATTTCTATTCATTGCAGAGGTCAATCTTATTAAATGTGGATGGGGGCACTACACAAGGGTGTGGATACCAGGGGGGAGGAATATGGAAGCCATCTTAGAAACTGGCTACAATGAAGAAGGAGATGCATTCCTGGTGGGGTCCCTGTGTGAGTAGTGGGGATGAGTCTGAGGAGCAGGGAGACTGGCCTGGACTGAGTGAGAGGCTGGCGTAAAGGATGAGGGTAGGAGGACTAGTCAGTGTGATGGGGACCTTGACATCCAGGTGAAGAGTCAGGGGCTTGGTCCTGTGGGTCTGAGGAGAGAGAGTGACTGAGAGGCTCACACAGACCTGTTTCCCTTCTGGCTTCACTGCTTAGGGAAGTGGTTCCACTGGCCAGCTGTGGGGCCTTTGTGGTGTTACAGAATCTCTCTGAGTCTCAAGTCTCAGTATTCTCATCTGCCCGGTGCAGGAGCCAATAAGTGGACATGCTCAGAGTCAGTCTCGAAAGGTTTAGAGTGTGAGGTGGGGGCGGCATGGAGGGGGAAGGGATGGTGGTGGTTCATGCACGTGGTATTTTGGGAAGGTTAATGTGGCAACGATGTGCCAAGAGGATTGGCAGGGGAAGACCCAGCCACCAGGAGCCTGGGTGCTGTTTTAAGAGAGCCTTGTGACATATCTCAGGACCTAGCACCCAAGTGATATGGCTCTTCTGCCTGGTTTCTCCCCATGTTACATTGTGACATATTCCTGGGGAAGCGCCTAGGTGGTGGGCTATCGTTGTGTGTCTGAGGCTTGCCTACTGGGGACACTGGGAAATATCTCTGAGCACATGACCTAAGTGATGTGACTCTCTTTTTCCGCCTGGGCCTTCACAATAGAAAGATTTTGACAAATTGTTGAGAGCAGCACACAGGATATGCGACCTTTGCCCTCCCGTGGCTTTATGGCACAGCATCTCTGTGTGCCCATTTGCAGGATGAGGGGACTGATGCCTGGGCAGTGGCTCTCAGCGCAGTGTGGGAGGTATCAAAATGGGCCAGATCTCAATGGAGTGGGAGGTGCCCGAAACAAGGGGAAGCTCCCACTGGTCCTGCCACCCCCTCCGCTGGGACCCCCACATCTAAGCTTCCGTGTGTCCTCATCCAGCACATCCTCTGAAGAGGCGGTGGGAAGCTGGGGCCACCACTTGGCCCTGCCCACTCCCCATCTGCTCCAAACACTTCCAGCTGCTCCCACTGCTTTTGGGGGTGTAGTGGCACCCAGATTTCTGCAGGCCTTGAAACCCCCTGACCTCTCCTTCTGACTCCACCATCCAGGTGCTCCAGGAGCTTCCGGAGGCGTGAGGCTGACAGTTTCAGGAAGAGCTGCCCCACGGCCGTGCCAGAACCCAGATGTTTGCTCAACAGGAAAGATCAGAGCAATGGACTGCCCTGCAGAGGGTTATCTTAATCCCTGGTTTCCTTTTCATACCTGCCTAGCTCCCCTCCTGCTCCTGAAACAAATCTCAGCGTTCCACAAGAGATTTTAGGAGCCAGTAGTGCCCAGGTCTCATAGACTTTCCATTGTGGCTGAAGGGGTTCATTTCCTGATAGATGGAGAAGCATCCTTGCTACCTTATGCAATGTGGCTTGGCTGGGGAGCCTGCATTGTGCTGAGCTCCCAACCACAGAAAAGGACATTATTGTACCGAGTTAGTTGGAAACATTAGACACATCATCCAGGCTTAGCCTACACAATGTGTAATTTCAGATTACCTGGGTGAAAGTCGGAAATGAGGTGGGGGGCTCGGGCAGGCAGGGGTGGAGAAGAAGAGGGAGGGAGACTAAAAATGCCTCCTGGCAGCCTTCCTGACCTGCGATAGCCAGATCTCTACCTAAAATGGCAGAAGCCAGGTTCAGAGAAAGAACCTGGAGACCCCTGATGTGGGCTCAGATCCCAGCTCTGGGGGGCTCGGTTCAAGTTCCTGAACTTCTTTGTGCTGTAGTTTGTTAAATACCTGCCGCGTGGGAATGACTGTGGAACCATCTCGAAATGCTGAGCACAGGGACCATGCTACCAGTTGTGGGCCCACTGGCTGTTCTCTCTTCTCCCTTCCTAAGAGAACTCTGGAGGCAGTGGTGTTAGAAATGGGCCCAGGGAAGTTTCCTGACCTTCCAGCTGCCTTGAAACCCAGGGCCTCTCTGAGAAGGCAGCGTGAACTCTGCAACCTGAAGGATTAGGAGCAGGCAGCAGGTGGAAGATCTCTTCTCTAGGTCAAGTTCAGAGCACTGACCAGGCCTGGGCAGTCGCCGTCACGTTCGACGTAACAGTGGGGGATTGGTCTCCACTCTTTGAGTTTGCCCCATAGGGACTCTACCTTTTCTCTCTTTTTGTAGCTTTGTCCAGATTGTTTTTCTTTTGAGATAGAGTCCCCCTCTATTGCCCAGGCTGGAGTGCAGTGGTGTGGTCTCGGCTCACTGCAACCTCCGCCTCCTGGGTTCAAGCAATTCTCCTGCCTCAGCCTCCCAAGTAGCTGGGATTACAGGCACCCACAACCATGCCTGGGTAATTTTTTGCATTTTTAGTAGAGGCGCGGTTTCATCATGTTGGCTAGGCTGATCTTGAACTCCTGACCCCGTGATCCGTCTGCCTTGGCCTTCCATAATGCTGAGATTACAGGCGTGAGCCACCAGGCCCAGTCCAGATTGTTTGTTTTTCTTCTCATTTTATTTTCCCTTCCTCTACTGCTTTGGAATTCATATATTCAATTTCTGTTCTCATGGTGGTGACCCTAGACATTTTGGATCAACTGAATAATTTGTCTCTCAGATGAAAAATTCGTCCCAGAATATTTGTACTAAAACATACTAAGACCAAAAGTCAAAACATCGTATTAGTTAACAGAAAATTGTTGTGATATATGCAATAAAAGGGAATTGAAAGCATTGTTATTATTTTTTTTGAGACAAGGTCTTGCTTTGTCATTCAGGCTGGAGTGCAGTGGCGTGACTTTTATTCACTGCAACCTCTACCTCCCAGGCTCAAGCATCCTCCTGCCTTAGCTCCCCCAGTAGCTGGGACTACAGGTGCACACCACCATGTGTGGCTAAATTTTGTATTTTTTGTAGAGATGGGGTTTTGCCATATTGCCCAGGTTGGTGTGGAACTCCTGGGCTCAAGCAATCCACCCACCTTGGCCTCCCCAAAATGCTAGGATTACAGGCATGAGCCACTGCACCCGGCGGAAAGCATTATTTTAAAATCAGTTGTGCCATATACATTTGGCTAAATATGAGGCCAGCAAATTGTTACTGAGCCATGGGCTCGCTATCCGATACCACGGCACAGGCTTTTGGAGAAAAGAAAGCTTTATTGCGAGTCAACGGCAAGGAGACAGGAGGCAGTGCTCCAATCTGTCTCTCTGATCTGGGGTAGGTAACGAGTCCCAGCTGATGCCCACACACCTGGTCTACCAGGTTGGCAGCGTTAACAGGCGGTTAAAGCGTTTTCTCTTGTGCACACCCGGGCAATTCTGGCTTTGCATCACCAGTAACAACTTACACAACAGTTTAGCAGTTTGAGCTGGTCTCACGGTTACAATGTATTGTAGTGTCCACATTACCTAAAACTCACACTTGCCTCTCTGTAGCACGGCTGCGATGATACTTGCTTTTGTGGCTGAAACAGGACTCTTGATTTGCCGGTAATGACCTGGACCACCAAACCGTGTCAGGTGCCATTCAAAATAACGCTTGCACACGTCACAACAGAAATGATAGATTCTGTCCACACGATGAGCTGAAATTCCAGTAATAGCAGTAGCTGCTTTCTCTGTGACTTCCGTAGACCATAAGAATAGAAGGTGGGTCCAGGTCAGGGCTTGCTTAGATTTCCCCAGATATTCCCCATGCTCTGTACTCGCAATGCTTTTTGCGTCTTAAACATTCCTTCTGTGGTAATTTCTCTTTGATGTGAAATATGTCCTTTGGAATTGTCTTTACTGATAGTTAATTAGTGCAAACATCTTAATTTTCGTTTGTCTAAAAATACATCGATGAAATTAGTCCATTCTTTTCCTTTTTGGTTCGTACTTTTTAGTGTGTTGTTAAGATGTCCCTGCCCTGGGGCTTTAAAGTGCTACTCTGTATTGCTCTCTAAATGTTTCGTAGGTCTGCCTTTTATGTTTAATTGTTAAACCACCTGAAACTGATTTTTGGGTGAGGTGTGAGGTAGGGGCCTATGGTGGTCATTAGCGTTCTTACCACAGTATTTGGAGCTTTAAATAGCTCAGGCACATGGTAGGATTTCCAATCTTTACCAAATTCCATATTAGTTATCTATGCTGTGTAACAAATTACACAAACTTAGTGGCTTAGAGAAATACCCACTTATTAGCTCACAGTTATCTAGGACAAGTCCAGGTTGGCTAGGTTTTCTGCCTGAGTTCTTACAAGGCTGAAATCCAGATGGTGGCTGGGACTAATGTCCCCAACTGGAGGCTCTGAAGAGAAATCTGCTTCCAAGCTCATGGGGTTGTTGACAGAATTTAGTTGCTTTTGGTGTAGAACTGAAGTCCTTGTTTTATTGCTAGCTATCATCCAGAGCCACCCTCAACTTCTAGAGGCTGCCCTCAGATTCTAGCCTGCGGCCCCTCCTCTTACAGTATGGTAGCTCAGTTTTTCAAAACCAGCAGAAGAATCTCACTCCACTTGGCTATGATGGAGTCTTACATGGTATAACCTAATCATGGGAATGACTATCCAGTCACATTTGTTAGGCTTGAACATGTGACTGGTGCAACCTAATCATGGGAATGACTATCCAATCACATTTGTTAGGCTTGAACATGTGACTTGGTGCAACCTAATCATGAGAATGACCATCCAATCACATTTGTTAGGCTTGAACATGTGACTTGCTTTGGCCAATGGCGTGCAAGCAGAGTGGGGCATGTCACTTCCTGAGAGAAGCTTTAAGAGCTGTCTGGGCACCTGCCACATGTCCTTCCCTTGGTCTCTGTAATTGGGGAAGTGTTTGTAGAGATAAAGCCTCAGGTCCCTAAGAGAGAGTGACAGGCAGTACTTTCTTCCCAAGTTTCCCACACTGACTTTCTAACTAGAAACCTTGATAGAGTCTGTTCTTATTTTGAACAACTTGTTTGTAGATTATTTTGGAATTTCAATGTAGATAATTGAATTATCTGTGAATAATGACAGGATTTTGTCTTCTTTTCCAGTCTTTACATGTTTATTTTTTTTGCCTTATTGTCCCAGTTGGGGCCTTCAGTACAATTGATGAATTTGACCACATTACAATTTAGAGTTTATGTTAATAAAAAAACACCATAAGGACCAGGTGCGGTGGCTCACACCTGTAATCCCAGCATTTTGGGAGTCTCAGATGGGTGGCTCACTAGAGGTCAGGAGTTTGAGACCAGCCTGGCCAACACGGCGAAACCTCGTCTCTACCAAAAATACAAAAATTAGCTGGGCATGGTGGCACATGCCCGTAATCCAGCTACTCGGGAGGCTGAGGCAGATGAATTGCTCAAACCTGGTAGATGGATGTTACTGTGAGCCAAGATTGTGCCACTGCACTCCATCCTGGGCGACAGAGGGAGACTCTATTTCAAAAACAAACAAACAAACAACACCATAAGAAGCATGAAAAGACAAACTGCAAACTGGGAGAGAAGACACTGCAAAGCTTAGAACAGACAAATAATTTGTATGAAGAAAATGAATGTTTCCATATAGGTTTTATTATTATTCAGATATGTCGAGGCCAACAGATCAGGAGATAACCATCATTGAAAAGATAGTTTGTTACTCACAGATCTGAAGAGGAGGGGGAGCATGCTGCACCCCAGAGTAGATCGGGGGCACAGTGAAGCACGGGAGTTGGTTGGGAGGGATAGGAACTGAGGGGAAAGTGTGGGCAAGAGCCTTGATTGTGGTTTCTGTAGGAAGAAACAAGTGAGGCAGGGCAAGCAGGCATAGGATGGGCTAGTTAATAATGTAACAGGCTCTGGGGCACAGGGGCTGTCCCTGCCTGTCTGATTCCTGGCCCTGGGGTGATTATGGCAGGAGGATGGTAGCCCTGAGTATGAGAACCTGATAGAGGAGGTAGTTGCAAGTGTGAACTCTGGATTAGTTGGATTGCATTTGAAAGGTGTGTGACATCATTTCTAGAAATTGGCTAATCCTGGGAGGGGCCATCCCTCCAGGGTCAGCAAGTTCCCAAATGTCAAAGAACCACTGTATAGGAAAAAAAGGTAATGGTTAATGCAATGAAGAATGCCTACACATTCCTAAGAAACAACAAAAGACTCAACTGGCGCTTCACAAGAGAAGAAACCCAAACTCAATCAGCAAAAGAAAAGCCAATATGAAAATGTAACCCCCAACTACACACGGAGACACCATGTCTCACCCGCCACCATTGGCAAGCACTTAAAAGCCCGCATTGGTGAGGATGAGAAGTGTCAACCTTAAACAGTGAGATTCAGAAAATACGATTTATCGTAGAGATTCTTTGAGCCCAAAGCTTGAGGATGGCCACTTGGGAAACACTGACCCCAAACGAATGGGATCAGTGTTCCAAGGTGGAGAAGTTAAGGTTTCTCTTACACAGGCAGAGACAGAGAAATTTCAGCAGGATCACATTTTTCATACAAGACCAGTACACACATTACAGTGATTTGATCGGCTACAGATTGCTATATTCCAAGAAAAATACTTTCTTACTCCACAAGGAGGGGTAGAAATTCGAGGGGTTCTTATCTCTGAAGTCGTTTGGTCTTCTGAATTATTTATGGGGGAAAAAAAGACAGAATTTGCAGTTGCATTCCACTTGACTCGAGTTGCATAGCCACACTCCTCTCAAGGCTCAGAATACAGTTCCAACAGCTTTAAGTCTGAATTCTTTAATTTCACAGAAGCAACTGGAATGAACTCCCCACCTCCAAAGCTATTATTGGAGGTGACCATGAAGCCAGATGCGGATTCTTTTCAACTAAGCCCATACACTCATCGGTATGTTCCCAAGAGAAACCTCTAGCATGTGTCTTTATTTAAGCATTTTTGGTGCAGTATACAATTCTAGGTGGTCATTTCACTATAGCACCTTGAAGATGTCATTCTACCATCTCCTGCTCATCCATTGTTGTTGAGAAGTCAGCTGTGGGTCAACCTTGCCTCTCTGGCTGCTTCTAAGCTATACTCCATTGTGATAACCATTCTTGATGTCCTGTAATTTGCTATCTTGAAATCATGGGCCAAACTATAGCCAGGCTTGTTTCTATCCTTACTATCCTTGTGTTTTCATAGGTGCACAAAATTCGTATCACAAATCCTTTGGCCACAACCCCCAACATCTGTGTTTTGTCTTCTGCCCCATAGAGGACACCCCCACTTAACTTTCCACCATCAAGGTGAGAGTCTTGGCTACTATGGTACTTTATTACTATTATTACTGTGGCAATAAAGACTCTCACCTTGTGTTTCCCTGCTCCCTCTTTCTCCTGGTGCTTCCCCATGTAGCCCTGCATGGTGTGGCATGCCCCCTACTCCTGGAAACTGTCAGTAATAAACTTCCTTCAAGGCAGCTGTCTCCATGTCTGCTATGTTAATAGACCTGATTAAAACAAAAGCCCAGGTACATTTAAAAACACCTCTTGATATCATATGGTGTCACTATGATGTCCCCAGGTATGGATTGCTTGTCACTCATCCTATGTTGGATTCTTTGGGATGCCTGAATCTGGGGATTGATATCTTTCATTTGTTCTGAAAAAGTCTCAGCCATTTCCCCTTCAGATCTAGCCTTTGCCCTATTCTATTCTCTCCTACTGGAGCTTCTAGGACCATGCGGTGTACCTTTTTACTCCACCCCCATGCCTCTTGGCAGCTTCTTTTTGTTTCCCATTGTCTCTCTGTGCTGTATTCTGGACCATAGCTCAGATCTATCTTTCAGTTCACCAACATAACTTTCAGCTGTCTGACCATCTGTTAAATATCAACATATTTTTCCTCTCTGGAATTACATTTAGGTCTTTCCAAATCTGCTTGGTCATTTTATAATCTCTTGCTCTTTATGTTTTATTTTATATTATATTCTGGTAATTTTGACAGGTCTTTCTGGGTCTGATTGTGCTTTCTGTTGTTTCTGTTGGCAGCAAAAAACCTTCTGATGGATGGATGTTCATTTAGGTGATTCATGGTAACCTCTCCAGCAGCACGATGGAGCTTTTCTTCTTCTTCTTTTTAAATTTTTGTTTTTTTTTTCTTTTTTTAATTCTTAGCATGGTGGAGTTTTATGGCATCTTCTGAGCAATGTCCTGGTTTCTTTTGCCTTCAGTCACATCGCCCAATGTGGGACAGGCAATCTCATGTGCACAACAGCTTCTTTTCAATGCTGCATTGTACTGCAATATTTTTGAAGTTATTTAAAGTGAAAATTAGGGATCCAAACTTAGCTTATGTGACAGCCAGGTGTGGGGATGCAAGGCAAAGCCTGGTAGAGGTGAATAGGTTATTGCTCATGCTCAGCTGAGTTCATACAAAAGCAGGGAATGGCAAGTTCATTTCTGTCTCCTCCTTTCTGAAGGATCTGGTAATTAGTTTTAACATCTACTAGAAGCTATACTTGATTTCAGAATTATCAAAGTATGAAAAATACGTGCCTCAGAACCGAGGGCTTACAGCATTCTAAGTGTGCTATGCCTTGGAGGGGACCCCAGTGGCCTTTGGTCCCACACGGGCCATCAAATAGAGAGTCATGTTCTGGGCCGGGCGCAGTGGCTCACACTTGTAATCCCAGCACTTTGGGAGGCCGAGGCGGGTGGATCACGAGGTCAAGAGATCAAGACCATCCTGGTCAACATGGTGAAACCCCGTCTATACTAAAAATACAAAAAATTAGCTGGGCATGGTGGCACGTGCCTGTAATCCCAGCTACTCAGGAGGCTGAGGCAGGAGAATTGCCTGAATCCAGGAGGCGGAGGTTGCAGTGAGCCGAGATCGTGCCATTGCACTCCAGCCTGGGTAACAAGAGCGAAACTCCGTCTCAAAAAAAAAAAAAAAAAGAGAGAGTCATGTCCCTACTTTGAGTGGTCATGTCCATTCTGAAAGGTCCACCAGTTCTCAGTGTTAGGTCCTCTGGATGTGTTGATGTCCAGTCACACATGGGGGATCAGTCAGGCCAGGCTAAGTCAGTTAGGTGGTGCACAACCCCATGGCGCAGTGGATCTCAGCAGCACGGGTGATTTCCCTGCCGTGTTACGCATCCCACCTGGGTCAGCTGAGACTGCTCCATGCTGTCTTCACTCCAGGACCCAGGCTAGTGCAGCAGCCTCCTTCTGGAATAGTGCTCTGCTCCTAGAAGAGGGAAAATGTGGCAAACCACACCCTGGCTTTTTTGTTGTTGTTGTTTTTATTTATTTTTTATTGCATTTTAGGTTTTGGGGTACATGTGAAGAACATGCAAGATTGTTGCACAGGTACACATATGGCAGTGTGATTTGCTGCCTTCCTCCCCATCACCTATATCTGGCATTTCTTCCCATGTTATCTCTTCCCAACTCCCCATTTTGAGACGAAGTCTTGCTCTGTTGCCCAGGCTGGAGTGCAGTGGCATGATCTCAGCTCACTGCAACCTCTGCCTCTTGGGTTCAAGTAATTCTTCTGCCTCAGCCTCCCGAGTAGCTGGGACTACAGGTGTGTGCCACCACACCTGGCTAATTTTTTTATTATTATTAGTAAAGATGGCTTTTCACCATATTGGCCAGGCAGGTCTCAAACTCCTGACCTCGTGATCTGCTGCCTCGGCTTCCCAAAGTGCTGAGATTACAGGCATGAGCCACCGTGCCAAGAAGCGACAGGAGTATTTCTTCCCTCATCTCACTGCCCAAAGTGAGTCTCATGGCCACTCCTGAGTTCAGCAGGGTGGTGACAGGGAGTCGGCAGGGCAAGGAGGCTGGGGCATGGGGGAGGAGTGATGGAGCCACCTCACCTGGCTCAGCATCTTCACCTGGGGCTCTGCTTGGTGACGGGAGCCTGGGTGTGAACCTTTAAGTCAGGGCTCCCAGAGGCAACAGATATGTCTCACCTCTCTGAGCCTCGCAGGCTTTACGTGTGCCAGAAATGGATGTGGATGTGGAGGCGCCATGTGAGCTGTCATGCTCTCTGTGACTATACGGGGTTGTTGGTGTTTTCATCTTTGTTAATAGCCCAGCAGTGCTTGCTGCTAAGGAAATGTAACGTGACATTCAGCAGGACTTGGGAAGGTGTTGCACCTGTGTGTGTACATAGGTTAGAGGCGGGGGCCTACCACATGTGCCCTGCTTCCTGTCTGCCTTCTTGGAGCCCCTGAAGCCATGTGGGTACCTCAGCCCTCAGCGGGTGTGTCAAGCTTGGACTCTGCCTGTGGAACCAATTCAGGGGCTGCTGGGCCCTTCCAATTCTCTATCTCAGGAGCCTGGGGCTGGGAGGCCAGGATGGCAGAGTGTGGGTGCTGGACTTATTTATGGGTGAAACTGACAGTGCCTTAGGCTCAGGCGGAGCAGAGGGAGCCGATGAGCAGAGAGAAAGAGAAGGTGGAAGAAGTCAGGCAGAGAGACCCAGTGCCTTAGAAGGATAGGTGGCCACTATGCTTCCTGGTGAGCTTCCAGGGGATGTGCCTGAGTTAGCCCCCAGCTAGTGGATGTGCCTGGGCTAGCCTCCAGCCACAGGATGGGCCTGAGCTAGCCTCCGGTGGGGGTCATGCCTGGGCTAGCCCCCAGCCACAGGATGGGCACCAGCTACCCTCTGGCCAGGAGATGTGCCTGAGCTAGCCCTCAGCCGGGGGATGTGCCTGGGCTAGCCCCCAGCCAGGATGGGCCCGAGCTACCCTCCAGCAGGGGTCATGCCTGGGCTAGCCTCCAGCCACAGGATGGGCACCAGCTAGCCTCTAGCCAGGGGATGTGCCTGAGCTAGCCCCCAGCAGGGAGTCATGCCTGGGCTAGTCTGAGCAGCCTCTTCTTCCTGGTAAGTGAGCACTGTCACCCGTTGACAATGGAGTCTCCGGGAGGCTCTGAACACACGTCACTCACGGTGGCTGTGAGACCACAGCGTTTCTTTCTTGCTCTCTTTTTTAAAACTTTTATTTTAAATTTAGGGGTGCATGTGCAGGTCTGTTACATAGCTAAACTTGTATCATGGGGGTTTGTTGTACAGATTATTTCATCACCCAGGTATTAAGCCTAGTACCCATTAGTTATTTTTCCTGATCCTTTCCGTCTTCCCCTCCCATCTTCCACCTTCCAAACAGCCCCAATGTCTGTTCCCCTCTTTGTGTCCATGTATTCTCATCATTTAGCTCCCACTTATAAGTGAGATATCATGCAGCATTTGGTTTTCTCTTCCTGTATTAGTGTGCTGAGAATAAAAGCCTATACCTCCATCCATGTTCCTGCAAAGGATGTGTTGTCATTCCTTTTCATGGCTGTGTAGTATTCCATGGTGTATATGTGCCACATTTTTTTCCTCCAGCCTATCATTGACGGACATTTAGGTTGATTCCATGTCTTTGCTATTGTGAATAGTGTTACAATGAATGTACATATGTATGTGTCTTTATAATAGAATGATTTATGTTCCTTTGGGTATATATCTTGTAATGGGATTGCTGGGTCAAATGGTATTTCTGTCTTTGGTCTTTGAGGAATTGCCACACTGTCTTTCACAGTGGTTGAGCTAATTTACGCTCACGCCAACAGTGTACGTGTTCCTTTCTCTCCACAGCCTCACTAGCATCTGCTGTGTTTTGACTTTTTAATAATAGCCATTCTGATTGGTGTGAGATGGTATCTCATTGTGGTTTTGATTTGTACTTCTCTAAGGGTCAGTGATGTTGAGCTTTTATTTATATGATTGTTGGCTGCATGTATGTCTTCTTTTAAAAAGTGTCTGTTCATGTCCTTTGCCCACTTTTTAATAGGGTTTTTCCTACATGAAAAGAAAAAATCCGGAGGCATCACTCTCCCTGACTTTGAAATATACTACCAGGCTACAGTGACCAAAACAGCATGGTACTGGTACAAAAACAGATACACAGACCAATGGAACAGAATAGAGAACCCAGAAATAAGACTGCACACCTGCAACTATCTGGTCTCTGACAAACCTGACATAAACAAGCAATGGGGAAAGGATTCCCTATTCAATAAATGATGCTGGGATAACTGGCTAGCCATATGCAGAAGATTAAAACTGGACCCCTTCCTTACACCATACACAAAAGTTAACTCAAGAGGGAGTAAATACTTAAATGGAAAACCCGGAACTATAAAAGCCCTGGAAGACAACCTAGGCAAGCCATTCAGGACACAGGCATGGGCAAAGATTTCACGAGGAAGATGCCAAAAGCAATTGCAACAAAAGCAGAAATTGACAAATGGGAATCCATTTCAGTGGAAGAGCTTCTGCACAGTGAAAGAAACTATCAACAGAGTAAACAGACAACCTAGAGAATGGGAGAACATTTTTGCGAACTACGTCTCGGACAAAGGTCTACTATGCAGAATCATGTGGAACTTAAATGAGACCCCAGCCTTTCTAAGGTGGCCGGAGATTCTCCTTGTGGCACACACTTGGTGACAACAGGGCCCCTCCCGGTAGCTCAGTCCCACTCAGAGCCCTGGAGGTCACGGGGTTCTCATGCCCATTGTCCTTGGGCCGGGGCGTTCCGAGGCTCCCTCCTGTTCACTTTCGCAAAAGTCACTTTGCATGCACATGGCAGGCTTCAAACGCGTCTCCCTGTTCCTGTCTCCGCTGCTTGCCTTCCTGTTTTATTTAGAAATCGAGAGAGAATCTAGGCTTGGGAAATGGCTGAGATTTCCCCCAGCTTAGTGCAATTCTTTTATCTTTTTTTTTTTTAATTTAATACCATTAGGTCATCTCCTTTTAAAAAACATTTCTGGGAAAATCCTTATTTTGTGTATTTCTCAAGCATCTTGACATTCCGTCTCAGAGTAATGGCCCAATCACTTCCTTCCAGCTCCCCTTCAAATTCCCTGTTGGCTTTATCTCTTGCAAATGCCTCGGTGCTGCAAAGCAAACTCCCCCTCCCCGGCCCCACCACCCCCCTCTCTGGGGACAAAGAAAGGGCCCCATACTCTCACTGAGGCCTTTGGGCAAACCAGATACATCATCACAGCCTAAGACGTGGAGGCCCAGGACCCTTCAAAGGTGCCTGCTCCAGAGTCGGCACAAACCTCTGCCTATTAACTCTTTCAAAGAGCGTTTGTCGGCTGTGAAAGCCGTCTGGGTTCACTGATTAAAAAAAAAAAAAAAGATATTGTCTTTAGGGCTGCTGAATATATTAATGAGTTGTCCTGGAGGGCAGTTGGGATTTGCAAAGGGCTACAGTTACCGGTCACCTACTTGTTGCCTTAAAAGATAAAATAATGTTCACATGAAGACAGAGCTTTCAGGCACCTCTGCCAGAACACGCTTCATCGGAGGCGCCAGCAGGATTCAACTCTTCCTAAAACCCCAAAGAGTTAAGCCGAAGTGGTTAATATGCCTGTGTCTGCCTCCTCCTCCTGTATTCTAATGTATGAACCCGCTCATTCAGATGAGAGTGGGGCTGGGGGACAGCTTGCCTTCCCTGGGCAATTGTGTACGGCCCCCGCTGAAATGTTCCTAAAAACACGATTTTGTAAACGCTTATGCTCCACTAGACATCCTATGCGTCTAAGTCCTTGTCGCCCAGTGTCCCGAGTGGGGTTCACTTTGTCTCTTCACACCCAGGGACTCTCAGTCTGAGGTGAGGAAAAGGAAGGGGGGTTATTAAGAATTCTGACAAGGTAGGCTGAATAAATTGTGTTTTCTTTGTGAGCCTTAATCCGGTGTTGTATTGGCTTCTTGGACATGGCTAATTTATTTGGAATTTCATTCTGTTCCTGACAGCGTCCTTGACTAGCTGTTTGATCACCCCGAGCAAAGTTACATACCAGCTTTCAGCCGTTGGGAGGGCAGCGGCGTCCTTTTTCTCAAGTACCTTCTCCTGGGTTGGGCTTTATGCCTGCAGCAGGACGTCTCAAACGGCTGGGGCCATCCCTTGTTAGGGAGAGAAACCGCCCGGGCAGGGGTCTCCCTCAATGAGGAAGCCCTCCACTTCCCCCCACTCGTCCCACTGTTCGTGATTTTAATCTGCTTTTGTGGCGCAGGAAGAAAGAAAATTAATTTTCTCCCGTCTGTGTGTAGGGAGCATTTCAGTGGAAACCCGGTTTGAAATGCATGTTCTGTTGATTTCGGCGGCCTGCGCCGGCTGGGTTTTGAGATGCAGCGTTCTCAGGGGAAGAGGTGTCTGGCTGCAGGCCTTCACGGGGTGCGAGCTCAGACTCCCCATGGGGCCTGGACGGGGTCCTCATGTCCTGTGCTCCATCTTGGCAGAAGTAAGAGTTGAGGATGTTGATGCTTTCCCAACTCACCCGTCTCCGTGATGGTTACCTTGTTTTTTTTTTGGTTAAAGCAAGCATATTTGCTTTTGCAAAAAAGAAACAAAGAAAAAAAATAATGATTTTCAACAGGACCCTGACATGTCTGGGAATGCCTCACTATCAACAAGGTTGTAGCTGATGGTCATATAATTTTGGCGGGATCTGCTCTAAAGAAAACATGCGCTTCCTTGGATTTGGCCTCCCCGCCCCGATGCATGCGGCCTTCCTTGCTAAGAGTCTTCTAGGTGCCTGGAACTGTGCAAATCCTGGGGGCTTCGGTGAGAGTTCGAGTTCTAGAAACACATGGAAAAGTGCAGAGGATGTTGGTGCTATGAAAATAACAAACAAAAACCAAGCAACCCACGGAAGCCGCAGGGGTGTGCCTGATGGTCCCTAGTGGAGGGCGTTCAACCGTGGTCCTGCGTTTGAGTCAAGTCCAGCTCATCTCTGTGACATTTGGGCAGGGATTTCCCCCGCAAAATGCTCTCATCCCCAGCCGTGCTTGCAGAAGCTGGGGAGGAATTATTATCCCCTCGCTTTTTTTTTTTTTTTTTTTGAGACAGGGTCTTTCCCTGTTGCCCAGGCTGGAGTGCAGTGGCTCGGTCGTAGCTCACTCAACCTCTGCCTCTCAGGTTCAAGCGAGCCTCCCGCCTCAGTCTCCTAGCTAGCTGGGACTACAGGTGTAGGCCACCACAACCAGCTCATTTTTGTATTTTCTTTTTTAGAGATGGAGTTTTGTCTTATCACCCAGGTTGGCCTCGAACTCCTGAATCTTTTCACCTCAGTCCCCCAAAGTGCTGGGATTATTTTCTCCTTTTACAAATGAGGAAACTGAGGCCCAGTGATGATTCAATGGAGACCAGCTTGCCTGGGGCTCATGGGAAGCTGCTCATGGGAAGCTGCTCATGGGGTTCTTGGGACTCTGTCTCTGGCTGTCACATGTACTGAGGGCTGGTCCGGGGTGGGGACCAGGCTTTGGGGGCAAGAACTTGCGCCTCCTCGTTGCTTCCACCCCAGGCCGTCCCCACGGAGCTCACCTGTGGAGCGGGTTTCCTCTGCCAGACATTTTTTCGGGAAGCCGTGAGAGAAGGCGCGTCACTCACTGCTGTATCAACGTTGAACATTTGGGTGCAGGAAGATGCCTTGGCTGTTTGAGGTCCTGATGGTAACTTGCATCCCCTGATCCATCCCCAGAGGCCCAGGGCTGGGAGCCCCCACCGCTCAGCTCCGTGCGCTCCATGCGTTCCCATTGGCGGGGTCTGGGTCTGCGCCCATGGGTCCCTCGTCATGCTTATCCCGGATTATAGTCATAGGTGGATGATTCGGGGGGATGTGATGGGGAATCACAGGAGGGAGTAGCAGGGAGGGCAAGATAAAGGGGAGCAGGCTGGGAAGGGGGTGACTCCAGGCACAGCCGCAAGTCCCTGGGATTTTCAGGGGGAGCTCTGGGGGCTCACAGTGGCCTCTAGTTTGTCCTGGCCCAAAGCAGGGACCTGGGCTATGTCCTGCCCAGGTAAGCCTTAGGTTGAGGGCTGCCTGTGGGAGGGAACTTCTCGGGCTTTTGGGTCTCTGTGCATCGGGGTGGCTTCGGTGGCCCAGGACGCCCTGGAGAAGAGTCGTGGTGGAGGCCAAAACGCAGGGTAGCGGCGGGTGAGGCACAGGAGCTGGCGGAGGCTTTGAGCACAGGTCTCGGCCACAACCACAGGCTGCTGATTTTGGAAGGACTTGGGGAGTTTCCCCCGAGATGGGAGGTTTCCCAGTACCCATGCTGCAATGCATGCTGTGTCTGCGGCATGCTCACGGTCACTCACGTTTTCCCTGCGGCCCATGCCACTTTATCCAGCAGGCAACCCGCTCTCAGGAGAAGCTGGGCCTGGACGCCCCAGGAGGAGCCTGCTCCCTTCCTCTCGTGAAGGGCACGCCGTCCTTGTCCTTGCTGACTCCCAGGGGCCCAGGGACGTCTGGGGGTGGGGGCCTCCTTGACCCCTGCGTGTGGACGCCAGGTGACTGGGGCGTGGTTAACTCTGTGTGTGTGTCCAATTGGGTGCTTGGCAAACAGAGAGAGTTTTGTCCAAGGCCACCTCGTCCCCACTTGTCCAGGTTGGGAGGGGCCCTGCCTCGTGTGGCCTGAGCTGAGTGAGCACCTCCGGCCTGAGCAGACGGCCCTGGCTCCCCCAGGACACGTCACCTGGAGAGGTGGCCCTCTCAGGTAAGGGACATGCCCGCTGACAGCAGCTTCTGCCCCCTCCCTGGGTGCACAGCCCCATCTGGGGACCCTCACCCCATGGGCAGATGGGCTTCCACGGGAAGTCGGCAGGACTTTCCCTGGTCTTCTGGAAGGCCTGATCCAGCAAATGCTCTACTGGATGACTCACTTCAGGATGGGGTCCAGAGAGCTAACTCCCCACCTATCTTTGAAGTGATCTTCAGACCTGTGTGCATGGAAAATAAGCCCAGAGCTAAGTGTTCCCTGAGAGAGTGGCCTTTGACAGAGGCACTGGGCAGGCCAGCAGGTGCAGGGGACACCACGGCGTGAGGAGGGGCCAGCCAGGCACGCTTCCCAGACGGCCTCTGCCAGTCCTTGCGGGGCTCCAGGGTGGCTGGAGGAAGGCAGCTTAGGCGATGCCCAGCCCATGTGAGTGAGATCGAGCTCTACTTCCCGTATGAACCTTCTGGAAAGGCTCGGCAGGGAGGACACTCATTTTGTAGCAGGGAAGAAACTGAAGACTGGCTTCCGGCAACTGGTGATGGGTCCCAGAGCCCTGCAGCCAGGAGGCCACCACTGCTGCTCTCTAGCTCAGGCTGGACATTGCCTGGTGAGAACTGGCTGGACTCCCAGGACCCAGCCGCCAGAGACCTCTGTTCCTCATGCTTATCCCCCCAGCTCCAACGGGGCCCCTTTGCTCTACGGGATGTGGGCTTGGACTTAGAGGGGGCAATGCCGGCAGTTTCTCTCTCACCCACAGAAACTCGGCTATGAGAGGCCAGAGGTGGACTTCAGGGGCAGAGCCTGTAGAGGTCAAGGTGTCCTTATTGTGTGTGCACACGTGAGTTTGTTTGTACACGTGTGTGCATACGTGTGTGTGTGCGTGTGTGGCAGGAGGATAAGGCTGGGCAGACACTGTTATTTCAGAAATGATGCAGAGGCCTTTCTGCGGGCACCCACTGAGGAGAGCCCGGGGCCAGGGTCTCTGTGCGCAGGCGCTGGGCTTGGGCCCTGAGAAACGCTCTCTGCCCCCCAGTCCTTCAAAGCAGGTATTTGCCTCACTTTCCAATGCAGAATCTGCAGCTCTGAGAGGTTGTGCAGCTTGCCGGAGGCCACTCAGCTAGTGGAAGGCAGGACTGGTGTCAGGCCCAGGGTCACTGGGGGATATGAGGGGACCCCAGGCCTGTGTGCTCCAGCTTAGGGCTACAGGTCCCATCTCAGTCTTCTTAGTGGGGGTGGTGGGGGTGAGCTGGAGGGAGGTGCTATCTGGAGCCCACTGGTCCCCTTCCTGGGGTGAAGCAGGTTTCCCGCACTGACCCCCTGCCATCAGAGGCCCGGGGCGCCAACCCTGTGCTGCTGAGCTGTGTTTGGGGCTGTAGCCGCCTGGCCTCATCTTCTCCCCGTCTCTCCTTGGCTTTTCATGCACAGGCTCCATCCTCCTTCCCTGCGGTGGCCCCAGCCTCCCCGCCAAGCTTCCCGGCCCCCGCCCCATCCCGGGCCTGCTGCTGCGGAGACCGTGGGCCGGTGCTGGACGGCGCGGCCTCCAGAAGTGATAGCTAATTGGGGAGAGAAAGGGCCCAATTGTCTGGCGGGGCCGGAAGAGCTGCGTGGGCTGCTGAAAGCGCCGGGAGGAGGTGGCCGCTTCGCCCAGCAGCTGCCACCGGGGATGTTTGCAGATTACGTCAGTGCTGGCGAGCAGGGGGCGCGGGGACAGCGAGGGGGGCGGGCTCCCGGCGGCCTCCCGCCCCCCAGGCCCCTGGACAATGCTGTCATTGTCGGCACAGAGAGTGGTTAATTCTGGATGAATGGTACACGGGCCTCTTGACCAAGGAGGCCGTTCGCCGCCCCCGTCTGTCCCCTCACATGCCAGGGAGGCCCCGGGCTGGAGTCTGGCGGGCAGGGCTGGCCTGCTTGGTGGCACCGGAGAGAAGCGGGCGGTCCCTTGGGGGCGCCGGCTGCAGAGGCCCCCTGCTGGACGGAGCTTGCTGACCCGGGGCTGCACGGCGGCCACTTGGCAGGGCCGGGTTTGGACGGCAGGGCCCCACCTCATCTTGGTTCGAGGGCAGAGGCCTCTGCTGCTCCGTGGGGCCGACCTTGGGCATGACCTCCTGGCCAGGTGGCAGCTCGGGCCCCGACCCGCTCCTGGCCCTGCTGGTGGTGATCCTGCTAGCACGCCTCATCCTGTGGTCCTGCCTCGGGACCTACATTGACCACAGACTGGCCCAGCGGCAGCCCCGGAGACCTAAGCAGGACTAGGCCTTGGCAGGCTGTGGCCTTCAGGTGCCCTGCACTCAGCAGACCCTTCCAGTGGTGGTGGGAGGGAGGGGAGCAGGGCAGGCTCATGATCCCCACGTCCCACCCTGGGGTGGGAGCTCAGTGAGGCCTGAGATGGACTGCGCATGCCCAGACCGACCAGGGCTGTTCCTTAGAGGCGGCCGGCCACGTGGTGAGATGGAAGAGCCAGCCTTGCGGGTCCCTTAGCAGGTTCTGGGGTCCCTGGTTGCAGGGGGTGGTCCTGGGGGTGGGTCTTGCTTTAAGATTTTCTGTGCCTCCAATTCCTTATAAGTATGCCTGCAGGAGTTGCTGGGTGAGCCAGGGGACTCAGGTGGAGGGCCAAAGCCAGCCCTGTGGCCCAAGGCCACATTCTGCCTCAGCTCACCACCATCATGTCCCTCCTGCCTCCCGAGGGACAAGACAAGTGCAGGTGGCTGTGATGGTTTCCCCAGAGCAGACCCCTGGGAGGGTCTCAAGACACACGCGTGAGGCTGAGTTCAAGTCTGGCTCTGGCTGACCCTCTGCACACTGTCTAACAGTCCAAAGCTCAGTGAGGGCTCAATGATCCCTACCTCCTTCCCTCAGCAGGACATCATGTGTGGGACGCTTTAGGGGACAAGCCTAGGGACCGGCCAATGCCCTCTGTTCATCTGTCCCTGCACACGTGTGGATGGGAGGTACCAGGAAGGCCGACAGGGCGGGGAAGTTGATTTGAGGCCAAGCACCCGTGCCCCTGCCCTCACCTCCCCAGCACATTAGCTGTGATGCGAACGACTTAACCCACAGCTTGCGGAAGCTCCATGGTTCTCATGCTGGCTCCACATTACAGCCTCTGGCGGGGAGTTCAGCGAACACCCATGTCCAAGCTCCACGCTGTATTTCCTGGGATTGTTCAGCAGATTCTGGATTGCGGCAAGGGCTGCTGACTTCACGTGGGACAGTGAGATGGAAAGGACCACGGTCAGCAGCTCCAGGGAGGAGCATCGAACCAGATACCGTTCCTGCAAGGCAGGGCCTGGTCATGTGGCTGCGTCTTGCTCCTTGCTCGGTGACGGGCATGCTGGGGACGCTCCCTCTAGGAACGTGGGCCAAGTCTTCTGAGCACGAAGCTCACACAGGGGGTGATTCCTGTGAATTCTGAAAGGACCTGGGAGCGTCCAGCAAAAGCAGGAGCTTAGGTGGTGATTCCAGGTCTGGTGTTGCTGACTGGGGTGAATGGCCCCCCTGGGGTGGGCATGGAGCGGGCGACTGGCCGGGAGCCTCTGCCTTGCTGTATCCTGGCTGAATGACCCCAGGGGAGGGCCAGAAATGCCCTTATCACTGTTTCCGTGGCATCTGATACACTCACCTACGCCAAGGACATTTTTTTTTTTTGGCTTCTGCAGGACCCGCTGTGCGCAGATCCTCTGTTCAAGAGAGCTACAGAGATGGGGGTGCTGGTGAGCAGGGGCTGAGACTGGCTGGGGTGGGACCGACCAAGAGTTTGAGGGTGGGGTGGTGTCCAGCGGGCCATGTGAGGATGACCTATCGCAGAGGGTCCCTTCTCGTTCACACCTTGAAGTCTGTACAGGGGCAGGGGCTACCGTGCTCCGTTTCCATTTGGCCTCTGTCGTGTCAGCCAGAGGCCAGCCAAACTCTAGGGCCACTCCCCCGCATAATGGACAGTTTGCCACCACCACTGCAGCCCAGGGCTCTGCCTGGATATTCTTGCCTGATCGCAGGACTGTGGGGAGGGATGATCTCATTGATGTCTAAGGAAAATACTGTTCAAGCTTGAGAAGCACCATCTTGTACATTTTATGGATCTCTTCAAGGAAGAAAAATCACCTTTGTTGTCATGAGCATGTACCAATGGAGCTGGGATGGCCAGCTGTTCTGGGCGGCCAGGGCTGTCTTGGTTTTAAGATGGAAAGTCCCATAGACTGGGAAACCCCTTAGTCCTGGTCACGTGGGATGGAGGGAGTTAGAAGTTCATATGATGTGCCCGTGCCTTGCCAGTTGTTGAGGTTTGTGTAAACCTGTGTGTGGCCTGCGTGTCCACACGGGTGGGTAGGATGGCACCTACGCACATACCTGAGGTCACCTCTTAGTCCAGTGAGCTAGAATCCTGGGACTTCTTTTTTTTTGACATGGAATCTCTCTCTGTCGCCCAGGCTGGAGTGCAGTGGCGCGATCTGGGCTCACTGCAACCTCTGCCTCCCGGGCTCAAGCTGTTCTCCTTCCTCAGCCTCCTGAGTAGTTGGGACTACAGGCATGTGCCACCAAGCCCTGATGATTTTTGTATTTTTTTTTTTTTTTTTTTTTACCACAGCACTGAGTTTTATTAGGGATTTAATTAAGGTTAAATTTCTAGGAATGAGGGAGTCCTAGTTAGAGGGCACAAAAGCCCATGAAGCCTCCTCAGATCTCATAGTGAACCACCGGCTTGGGTTCTTTGGAGGGATCGCCACCTCGTTCCAGGTACAGATCATTGTAAGGATACTGCTTTGGTGCCACAGGCTGGTAGACAGGGTACTTATGCCCTATGCACAACATGAACGTCATGAAAGCCACGAAGCTGAAGAGCTGCTTACACATGTCATCCCAAGAAATAGGTGTGGGGGACGTATCCACACGGTTCCTGGTATACATGTCTATATCCCAGTGCATCGTTTCACCCCAGTTCAACCTCAGGTCTGGTTGGTCCCAGTCATAACATGGATCCCTCTCATGCTGTGAGCGGTCAGGGAGCTTCGGGTAGTCGCCATACCCCATGCCTTCATCTGGGTAAGGTTTGTAGTCTTCCACACGCATATTATACTTCTTGGCGGCAGCGGCCCGTTCTTCTGGGGTCCTAGGATAGGGCCCCGGGAGCATGTCCTTGTTAAGGTGGAAGGCTGTCCGTGTGCCCAGCGGCACCACGTTCCGGGATGCCCTTTGGAGCCACCGGATTCCTGGGACCCCGGCCCTGGCCACTGCCATCTTCACCTTCTACATGGTTTCCTTCTGCCGATTTTTGTATTTTTTAGGAGAGATGGGGTTTCACCATGTTGGCCAGACTGGTCTCAAACTCCTGACCTCAAGTGATCCGCCTGTCTCAGCCTCCCAGTATGCTGGGGTTACAGGCGTGAGCCACCGCACCCGGCCTCAGACTCCTGGGACTTCTGTTGGAGGCAGGGGTCAGGACAGACTCCTCTACTGGGGCTGCCTGGCAGGGGACAGAAGCGGCTCCCTGAGAACACAGTGACCCGGAAAGACAGTGGAAGGGAGGATTCTACCAACCTTCTCTGACCCCCTATCTCAGTTACACTGGTCCACAATTTCTTTTTTTTTTTTTTTGCCAGTTTTTAAAAAATTATTGTGGTAAAATTTACATAGCATAATATGATTTTTTCTTCAATTTTTTTATTGCATTTTAGGCTTTGGGGTACATGTGTAGAACATGGAAGATTGTTGCATAGGTACACACATGGCAGTGTGATGTGCTGCCTTCCTCCCCATCGTCTATATCTGGCCCATAATTTCTTTTCTTTTTCTTTTTTTAAAGATGAGGTTTCACCATGTTGGCCAGGCTGGTCTTAAACTCCTGACCTCAGGTGATCCGCCTGCCTCGGCCTCCTAAAGTGCTGAGATTACAGGCATGAGCCACCGCGCCCGGCTTCTTTTTCTTAAACCAGTTTCATTGGTTTCTGTTCCTGGAAACACAATTCTGACGAATTCATGTATTCTGCATCCACGGGTCAGCATCTCCAGCCTTGTGACGAAGTTCTTGGCTCAGAACAGGCACTCAGGCCATGGCGACTGAATGAACAAGAGGGAGGGTGTGCCCTGGCTGTATCTCAGGCAGCAGCTGCATTCAGCTGCGGGTAACAGACAGGTAGACGAACAGTGGCTTAAAAAAGAGAAGCTTTAACAACATTTTGTTTTTCTTTCTTCGTGTAGCAAGAAGTTTGGCATTTGGCATTCCCAGGCTGCGGCATGGCAGCTTCATGATGTTATCAGGGTCTCAGATCCTGCCATAGTTCTGCTCTGCCATCCTCAGCATGTAGCTTTGATCTTCATGGCCATAAGAAAACTGCCGCTACTCCAGGCATCTTACATGAGTTCCAGGCAGGAAGAGAAAGGAATGCAACCCAGATACCCGTAGTTTTCCATCTCATAAGCCAGAAGGATGTCACATGGCCTCCCTGGGGGCACAGGAGGCTGAGAGATGGTGGCGTTTGTTAGCTGGCCTCATTGCCATCCTGAATGCAAAGTTTCTGTTAAAAAGAAACAGAGGCAAAGTGGCCATCCGCAGGCAACTGGAGGTCTCTGCCATGGGCCACCTGGCCATTCTTTGTAAAGGTCGTATTTGTCTTGGGTGGCATTTTGGATATTTGGGCATCTTTTGTGGTGCCCTTACATGCTGGCTTTGCTGCTGTCTGCCCTTCAGGAATAGTGGCTGCGCCAAGCTGTCCTTGGCCGCTCCAATCTGGAGTCAGAGGTTGGAGATTTCCATGGCTCCCCGTGGCTCCTGGGGGCCTCCTAAGAAAATGTTTTAATAAGGAAGTCCAAGGCTGAGACAGACACGCTCCTTTTTAGAGACACATGGGAACGGGCTTCTGCTCACAGCTGGTAGCCACAGATGCAAACTGCAGCCCATGGAACGGAGACAGTGAGAGCTGGTGGATAAATGAATGATGATCATGGACAGCAGATGCATAAAAGGCATACAAGCATAGTGTTAGGGCTAGAACCCCTTCTCCCGGTTCAGATGTTGAACCTCTAACGCCTAATACTTCAGAATGAGACTATATTTGAAGATATGGTCTTCACAGAGATAATTAAGTTAAAATAAGGTCATCAGGGTGAGCCCTAATCCAAAGGATGGGTGTCCTAATCAGAGGAGGAGATTAGGACCCAGATACACACACACAGAGAGAGAGAGCACAGGTGAGAGGACTCAGGAAGAGACAGTCCTGTGGACCCCTTGGTCTCAGACTCCTGCCTCCAGAATTGTGAGAACGTAAATGTCTGCTGTTTGAGCCACCTGTCTGCAAGCAGTCAGCAAGCATTCACCGAGGGCTTGCAGTATTCAAGGCACCACGGATACAACGTGGGATAAGACAGAGCACCTGCCCCCAGGTAGCTTGCAGTCAGGGAGGTCAAGGGGAGCAGGCAGAGAGACCTGGAAACAGGTATTAGACCTGCACTAGACATGTGTGGTTACTGGACAGTAAAACTGTGGCCATCACAAATTGCGATACGATGTAAGTAAAATACATTCTGACTCTCGAAGGCTTGGCACAGAAAAATAGTGTAAAATCTCATTAGTAATGGTTTTATATTGATTATGCATTGAAATGATACTATTTTGGGCACATTGGGTTAAATAAAATATTTAATTTGATTTCACCTGTTTCTTTTATTTTAATTTTTTATTGGACATGATATTTTATTTTACATTTATTTTAGGTTCAGTGGTACATGTACAGGTTTGTTGTATAGGTAAAATCATGTCAGGGGGTTTGGTGTACAGATTATTTGTCACCTGGAAACTAAACTCCGTACTCAAGCGTTATTTTGTGTGATCATCGCCCTCTTCCCACCGTCCGCCCTCAAGTACGCCCCAGCATTTGCTGTTTCCCTTTATGTGACCATGTGTTCTCACCCTTTAGCCCCCACAAGTGAGAACATGTGGTATTTGGTTTTCTGTTCCTGCGTTAGTTTGCTGTGGACATGGCCTCCAGCTCCACTCATGTTCCTGCAAAGGACAGGATCCCATTCTTTATTATGGCTGCATAGCATTCCATGGTGTATATGTACCACTTTTTCCTTATCCAGTCTACCACTGATGGGCATTTAGGTTGATTCACATGTCCTTCTAATAGGTGTTAATGTGGCTACTAGGAAATTTAAAATTACATAGGTAGCTTATATTATTTTTATTATGGACAGTGCTGTGCTGGGCCTTCGTAACGTAGCAAAAGGGTGGCAGGTGAATGCATGGTGTGTTATAGGAACACACGAGGGAGCTTCCTGGAGGAGGTTCTTTTTTCTTTTTTTTTATAGAGACGGGGTTTCACCATGTTGGCCAGGATGGTTTCGATCTCTTGACCTTGTGATCCACCCGCCTCGCCCTCCCAAGGTGCTGGGATTACAGGCATGAGCCACCGTGCCTGGCCCTGGAGGAGGTTCTTAACCCATTTGTGCCTGAGGTTGCCATTTTTTGAATTTTTGCAATCAGACCTTGGTGATGACCTTGAGCAGTAGGATATAAATAACTCCCACATGCTTAGTGTTCCAATAATGGAACGCTAGGCATAAATAGGCTGAGTAATAATGTTCATATTTCAAACAAGAATCTATGGGATGCAGCTAAAGCAATTCTTGAAGGGAAAGTTATAGCCCTAAATATTCATATTAACAAATAGGGAGAATGAAAATGTATGAATTAGGCATTAGGCTCAATATAGTGAACATAATAGAAATGAAACTAAGTAAAACAGAAGGAAGTTATAAGAGAGGAAATGGATGCATTAAGAAGTGAGAGAATTAAAAAATGTACCCAACTGCCAGATTTTTGAGGAGGCATAAAAAAGGATGCTGTTAGTCAATTCTATCAAGAAAAAAGAAGAAAAAATACGTGAAAGTAAAAGTCTATGGGGAAAACAACCACAGAGACATAACAAGGCAAATAACCACAGGAAACTAGCACTGGGATACAGAAATGATTTTGAGACTTTGAAAACATAGAAAACATCATTTATTTAAAAAAAAGACTCCAAAAGATATGTAAAGTCTAAACAAATTGATTACCGTAGAAGAAATAGAAAGTTGTCCAAGTCAATCTTTCTTAAAAAAAAAAAAAAAAAAAAAAGGCATGAGGCCCAGAATGTTTTATAGGAGGATCCAAACACACCAAAAAGGAACAGGTAATTAAACACTAGTTAAGCTGTTCTAAAACACAAAAGAAGGAATGTGGTTTAACTTCTTTTTATGTAACAAGCGTATCATTGATAACAAGATCCATCAAAGGTGGCATGGAAAGAGAAAACACACACCAGTATTGCTTGGGAACATTGATGTAAAAAGATTAAATCCCTGAATTAAGCAGCACATTAGGGGAATAAATCATCACAACGACTGAGTGGAATGGATTCCAGAAATGCAAGGATGGTTGGATATTAGAAAAACAATTAGAAAAGAGGAAGAAATCAGAGCTTCAGACATTAAGAAGGAAAACTATTATTTTCAGAGACATGGATGATTTTCTTGGAAAACGGAAGAGAGTCAACCGAAAGCAATTACAAATGCTAATAACAGAATTCAGCCAAGTGAGTGGGTCTTGATCAATATAGAGAAACCACATACATAGCAATCCATCAGGAGATGAGAAGCATGAAGCACCCCACTTATAAGAGCAACATACAGAGCAGAAACATGGTTGGCCATTGTGGGTGATCAAGTTATGGCTCACATTACTGGATTCCCTTTAGTCTGTTTTAGGGTGCAATCGCCATGGGTGCTGTAGACGAGATTTATTATGAGCATGAGACCCTGACACTGTCAGGGCTGGTGGAGAAGATCACACGAGGCTGGTGTCCAGCCTGGGGGCCCAGGTGACCTGCAGGGGAAGCTGGTGGCTTTGCCATGTTGCTGAGGCTAGGAGGACTGGAACCCGGATAGCTGGAGGAAGAGTCTTGCTATAGGGGGCTGCGGCTGGCGACCGTGGTGGGCTGGGGACTCCACTTGGACTTTCAGAGCACAGAAGCTGACTCTCCTTCCCCATGGCTGTCAAGTCCTGTGCTTCTGGACCTGTCACTACAGTAGAGCCAAGAAGATACAGAAAAAAGCCATCACAGTTTTTGGGGGTAGCGATGGTGGGTGCCTCCATGTAGAGTGAGTAATTGGAGTGGAGGGGTTCCCTGGGCCATGGGACTTTCAACACTAAAATGGGGGAGGGTCTTGGCCACATTGGAATGGCTAGTCATCCTGTTTATAGGACTTTCTGTGTAGTAAAGAATTAACCTGACCCAAAAAGAGGTCTAGTCTTTGTCCTTGATTCCCAGGAGGGGATCTCCAGGCACTCGGGATGGCCTGCTCGAGAAGAGCATCTTTGTTTGCCTGTCACGAGGGGTAATTTGTGCCACGCGGTCTCTGTTTGACCTCTGGAGGGGCAGAAGACTAAGGGTCAGCCATGTGGGCATCAGTCCATCAAGCCCACGTGATTGTGATCGAGCCCCAGTAAAAACTCTGGACACCAAGACTCCAGGGGCATCTCTGCTTGGCAACACTCCATGCATCTCGTCACGCGCCGTTGCTGGGAGGAATTCACGTGGTCCATAACTCCACTGGGAGGAGGAGACTGGAACTTCCTTGCACTCTGCCCCATGCATCTCTTCCCTTGGCTGATTTTAATCCTTTCACTGTAACAAACCATAACTGTAACCATCACAGCTTTCAGTGAGTTACTGAAACGGAGGAGGATAAACTTGAGGACTCCCAAACTTGCAATTGCTGTCAGAAGTGAGGGTGGTCCTGGGGACTGTTTCCTAATTTCTGCATCTTCCTTTCCTGTTTCTCCTTCTCTCTCTCCTCCTCTTCCTTGAAAACTGCAGAAGGATAAACCATGAGCAAGGATTCTGCCTCCCTCAAGCCATCTCGTCTCCCTCCATCAATGCAGCCTGAGCTGCCTGTTTCTTGTGTCTCATCCGGAGCGATCCCATGTGCTTCCAGGCAAATGCAAATGTCTTCTCCCACCAACTGGATTTTCTCCCATAATTAATAGCATGTTGTGCATACCCTATCCTTATTGCCCCATATGAATTTTTGGTGGATTTTCTAGTTTTCCTATGATGAGCATGCATTTTCTTTCTTTTAAAAATGAAGAAACCAGTGGGTTACACAGATGGGAAGGTACAGTGAGCAAGGCTCTAGGAAATGACTGTTTCAGGGAGAGGCTTAGGGAGCAGTTGTTCCCTTACTTTTTGAGACAGGGTCTTGCTCTGTTGCCCAGGCTGGAGTGCAGTGGCTCAATCACAATTGCACAGGCAGTGTGCTGGCGAGAGGGAGGCCCAGCACACACAAGTTCCACCTCCCAGGCTCAAATGATCCTCTTGTCTCAGCCTCCCTAATAGCCGAGACCATGATATGCACCACCGTGCCTGGCCACGTTTTTTTTTTGTAGAGATAGGGTCTCGCAGTGTTGCCCAGGCTGGTCTTGAACTGCTGGGCTCAAGCAATCCACCTGCCTTGGCCACCCAAAGTGCTGGGATTATAGGAGTGAGCCACCACACCCAGGGGTGAGGTGGACTGAGGCAGGGCAAAGGTGAGCTGTGGGCCCTCAGTCCTCGGCACAGATCACATCACTGGGAATTCCTGCCCGTTCTCCCACCAAAGGGTCCACAGCCCTGGGAAAGGGTGGCTCTTTTGGGCCCCCAGCCTGCTCCCAGCTTTTCCTCTGTGGAGGCAGGTGTGTGAGAAAGGATGTAGCCAGGCAGGTGCAACACACCTGGGCAGCCCGTGACTGTGGCCGTGGCCGTGGCTGGTCTGCACCTGGAGGAAAAGATGTTGAGGTGAGACCTTGACAAACAACTCCCTGATCTCACCACGTCTCCCCTCCAGGGTGGGATGAGACAATGCCTCCCCTCTTCTGCAGATGCCCGGCTTCTCCAGACTTGCTATTTTGGAGGGGCAGGTCGGTGGGAGCGACGGACTGTCTCGCCTCTAAGCCATTTGTGGGGCCCAGGCTGTGGGCAGGGGCAGCTGCAGCCCCCTCAGGCCTCTCACTCCCTGCTTGGCCTCTGTAAGACCGCCCGGGAGCAGCTCACAGAGCCCCCGTGGTGGAGATGAGTCACTTGTTCTAAAAATAAAAGGGGTGAAGTCATGAAATAGTGTATTTCCTTTTTAAGCCCGATGTGCCTGCAGAGGGATCCCCAGCAGTGTGCTGGTGGCAGGGAGGCCCAGGAACCCTGACAAGGTCTGGAGTCTCAGAGCGCTCCTGCCCCCACTCACAAGGCCGGGTCTCAGGGACTGGGTGGGGTGTCAATGGTTCCCAGCTGAGTGGGCAAAAGATGGCATGCAGGCTGGGAACAGGGGCTCACACCTGCAATCCCGGCACTTCGGGAGGCTGAGCTGGGAGGATCACTTGAGCCCAGGAGTTTGGGACCAGCCTGGGCAACATGGCAAAACTCCGTCTCTACTAAGAATAGAAAAAAATTAGCCAGGCATGGTGGCACATGCCTGTGGTCCCAGATACTGGGGAAGCTGAGGTGGGCTGATTGCTTGAGCCTGGGAGGTCAAGGCTGTAGTGAGCTGAGATTGCATCGCTGCACTCCAGCTTGGGCGACAGAGTGAGAGCCTGTCTAAACAAACAAACAGAACAATGGCCTGTAAATAGCACCCACATTGGGCAGACGGCCTTAGGCTGTAAGAGAGGGCAGAGCGTCCTGGAACACACACAGGGGAAGGGGCGCTGCTCTCTCTTGGGGTCTGCGGGAGGCTTTCTGGAGCAAGTGTTCCTAGAGGTAGAACATGGGGGACTCTGCTAGGCTGGTAGGAAGGGAACAGCATTCCAGGCAGAAGGAACGTTGTGAGCAAGGGCCTGGAGGCTGCAGAGCTCCTGGCAAGCTCAGGACATGATCCTCTGCAGGTCTCCCCAGACCACCTGGGGAGCTGGTGACACATGCAGATTCCCAGGCCCACAGACCAGCTGGACTCCAAGATCAGGGCCCAGGAATGAGACTAATAATTCCCCTGCATTATTCCCATATTCTGCAAAATTTGAGACCCTCTGGTTTGGATGCTGGTGCATAGAGGAAGGGATGAAGACGTACAAATGGAAAAGGCAGGTCGGGTCCAAACTGTGAGGGTTTTGAGGGTTGCCCAGGAGTTTGGATTTTGGCTTACAGGCAGGAGGGGCCTATCAAGGGCGTTTAAGTAAGGGAGTGCTGCTCCTGGACCTGCTCCTGAGAATGGCTCCTGGGAGTGATGTGGGTGACTGATAGATGGGGTGGGGGGAGGCTGGGCAGATGCCTGGGCAGAGGCTTAGGGGGCTGGGAGCGTAACAGTGTGTGAGAGGAAGCCGGGGTCTGAGAGGGTTACAGGGGCAGGATGTAGGCCCCCACCCCTGGTTCAGGGGAGAGCCCAGGGATAGTGACCAGGGATCCAGGGATGTGTGTGTGTGGAGTGTGAGCAAAAGGTAGGGAATTACATGCTTGGTACCAGAAGTGGTGTGTGGGGGTGGGGAGGGAGAGAGTGGTGCTGGGTCCTGGAGCAGCAGCGCAGAGGGTTCTGCAGATGGCAAGTGCTCAGGGCGTAGAACAGGGCCTGGATGCTTGATGGCGGTGTGGGGAAGTCCTTGGAGAAAACAGAGCCCAACGGTGGGCTTCAGGTACCCACTGAGGGTCTTGGGTGTGGTGGAGGAGGGGCCGGGAGGGAGGGAGGGAGAAGGGATTCTGCACAGACTTACCTGGTAGAGAGGGTGTTCCAGGTGCATGTTCGGAGCCAGCCATGGCCTCGGCTTGAATTCCACATCTTCCACCTCTGCCTGGGTGGCCTGGGCACGTGTGCTGAGCCCGGGTCCAGCTTCTGTGTATAAGAAAAGGACAGAACGACCATGTTCTGCAAAGCCCTCAGCACACGTCCTGTGCACACAGAGCCCTCCAGCGCTGGCAGGTTGCATTAAAGTTTTTGTCCACCCTCCAGGCCCCCGAGACAATGTCTCGCCCAGGCTGGAGTGCAGTGGCGTGATCTCGGCTCACTGCAACTTCCGCCTCCTGGGTTCAAGCAATTCTCCTGCCTCAGCCTCATGAGTAGTGGGGACTACAGGCGTGCACCACCACGCTCGGCTGATTTTTGTGTTTTTAGTAGAGATGGGGTTTCACCATCTTGGCCAGGCTGGACTTGAACTCTTGACCTCAGGTGATCCACCTGCCTCGGCCTCCCAAAGTGCTGGGATTACAGGCATGAGCCACCCTGCCCGGCTTGCATTAAGGTTTTAAAAACAAAGTACCCAAACTTCCCCAGGATGCACAGAGCAGCATGTCAGATGGGACATTCCTGTCTCGAGAACTGGATGAAGCTGCAAAGCTGAGACCCAGAGGTGACAAGAGCCCCTGCGTTCCTCTCCTGTCCTGCTGGGTCTGCGCCTGCCAACCCTTCAGCTACCTCCAGCCTAAAAGAGACTAGAAAAAGGGGAGGCTCCCTGAGGGGCTTCGGTGAGGCATCCAAGGTGACCGTCCCTTTCCTGGCCAAGCCACGGTGAGGCCTCCCAAGAAACCTACACTAACCCCCTCATCCACAGTTCCACTTTCTGCAGTTTCAGTTACCTGGAGTCACCTGCAGTCTGAAAATATTAAATGAAACATTTCAGAAATAAATAATTCCTCAGTTTTCAGTGGCGTGCCCTTCTGAGTCGTGTGATGAAATCCCGTTCCGTCTCGCTTGGTCCCCCTTGAGACGTGAATGATCCCTTTGTCCAGCTCCTCCACACCCTGATGCCACCCGTCCTCGAGCCACTTGGGAGCTCTCTCAGTTATGGGATCCACTGTCTCCATGTTGCAGGGCTTGTGTTTAAGATACCACTGCCCTTCTTTTACCTAATGATGGCCCCAAAGCACAAGAGTAGCGATGCTGAGGTCAGACGTGGTGGCTCACACCTGTAATCCCACTACGTTGGGAGGCCACGGGAGGTGGATCACTTGAGGCCAGGAGTTGGAGACCAGCCTTGCCAACATAGCAAGACCCTGTCTCTACTAAAAATACAAAAATTAGCTGGGCAAGGTGGTGGGCACCTGTAGTCCCAACTACTTGGGAGGCTGAGGCAGGAGAATCTCTTGAACCCGGGAGGTGGAGGTGGCAGTGAGCTGAGATCGCACCACTGCACTCCAGCCTGGGCGACAGAGGGAGACTCTGTCTCAAGGAAAAAAAAAGAGTAGTGATGTTAACATGTTGGTATAATTGTTTGATTTTATTATTGGTTATTGTTCATCTCATTTGGTGTCTAACTATTAGAGAAAACGTTATGGTACGCATGTACTGGAGAAATGTATACAGATATGTGTGTACATAAAAAGAGTATATGAAACTATTCACAGCTTCAGGCTTCCCTGGGGGTCTTAGAATGTCTTCCCTGTGGATAAGGGGGGCTGCTGTACTAATAGAGACTGGGGTGCCAGTTGCTGAGTTGTGGAGTTTTGTGAGCCCGGAACGTGGTGGGGTAAGAGAGGGCTTGGCCAGGCTCTGCTGGCATTGCATGGGACATGGGTCTTGCCTCGGGGCAGTGACTGGTGTCTGCATCTCTCCTTTCGAACTCTGGAGGTGGGAAGCTGGCTGGAGCCTCCCCCAGGCCAGAAAGAGGAGAAAGGGCATGAGTGAGCCCCTGCGCTACCTGTTAGGTGTGGCTAAGAATGGCCAAGATTCCACTTTTCCTGTAGGCAGGAGTTATTGCTCCCATTGTTAAGGATGGCGAAGGGGGATTCCATAGAGTGCAGATGGTGCAGGCAGCAGATGGAGGAGGATGAAGCTATTAACTGTTCTGAGCCTCTTTTGTTACACAGCTTCATCTAGTCCCTGACCTGTGCACCCTTCCAGGAAACCTCCTACCTCTAACCTCCTCGCTCATAAGATAGACACAGGCTGCCTCACCTCCATGACTCTGGAAACACTGAGGACACATGGACAGCCTTTGTGATGTCTAAAGGGCAGCTCTTTTCCCCAACTGCCCCATCCTCCGCCTCCTTGGAAGCATTTGCTGCCTGTCAGGAGCACAAAGCCCTCTGACCTTCAGCTGTTCCTGTCATGTCCTCAGAAGGACAGAAATTAGCAAGGGAATTAGGCAGTGAAAAATGGCCACCCTCTACCCCTACTCCCTCTTCTCAGAGTCAACAGCAGGGCAGAATGGGGGCATGGGCTTCGCTGCCACTGGGCATCTATTTGGGGTGTCTTTACAGGTGGCAGGGGGTTTCACAATCCACCTTTTGTAGCCTTCAGCTCACCGGAGTTTGAGGTAAGCTGAGGTGGGCTGGAGCTGGCATGGACTAGGGACATGTGATGCCATGTCCCAGGTGCCCTGAGGCCTCAGGCCTAAGTGAGCTGTCCCCAGCAGCCCGAGCCATCCCAGCAGTGATCTTAACATCTGTGGCAGCAGGTTTCTCAAGATGTCCTTCCTGAAGTCTTCACCCACATCCCCAGCACCCCCCACCCCCAGCCCCTGGTGTGATGGTTAATACTGAGTGTCAACTTGATTGGGTTGAAGGATACAAAGTATTGATCCTGGGTGTGTCTGTGAGGGTGTTGCCAAAGGAGATTAACATTTGAGTCAGTGGGCTGGGAAAGGCAGCCCTTAATCTGGGTGGGCACCATCTAATCAGCTGCCAGCGAGGCTAGAATATAAGCTAGATACATTACCCACGATGTCCTCCATGGCTGCTGCAGCCAAGCTGGAAGTTCCTGGCAGCCAGTGGGAGCGTGGAAAGAAGGAAAGGTTTAAGGTTCTCACGGCCGTCGGAGAAATTACCTCGGCTGCTCAGGGACAGTCAATCTTCCCCTAGCTCTCATTTGTAAAAGAAATTTTCCTTAAGGGGCTTCACCTACAAATCATCAGGAGTAATGGTGATTGGATTAGTCAGTGTCCTCAAGAGAAACTGAACCCATAGAATGTGCTGATATACAGATAGAGATTTATGATAAGTAATTGGCTTATCATAAGTAAGGAGGCTGGCAAGTCCAAAATCCACAGGGTGAACCAAGAGGCTGGAGAGCGAGGACAACCGATGCTGTGGTTCTAGTCTGAAGGCCACCTGTGGTAGAAGCAGGTAGAGATGACCTTGCAGATGGAGCCTGAAGGCCGTTCGCAGCAGAATTCACCCTTGTGTTTGGGTTCTAGCCAGGCCTTCCACTGATTAGGTGAGCCTCACCCACATTAGGGAGGGTTCATTGCTTTACTGAACATCCTCCAATTTGAATGTTCCTCTCATCAAAAACACCCTCACAGAAATACCCAGAATCATGCTTGACGGAATATCTGGGTACCCTATGGCCCATCCAAGTTGTATTGGTCTATTTTCATGTTGCTAATAAATACATTACCCAAGATTGGGTAATGTATAAAGAAAAAGAGGTTATATGGACTCACAGTCCCATGTGGCTGGAGAGGCCTCACAATCATGGCAGAAGCCAAAGGAAAAGCAAAGTCACATTTTGCATGGTGGCAGGCAAGAGGGAGCTTGTGCAGGGAAACTCCCCTTTGGAAAACCATCAGATCTTGTGAGACTTATTCTCTATCACCAGACAAACAGGGGAAAAGCCTGCCCCCATGATTAAATTACCTCCCACCAGGTTCCCTCCCACGACATGTGTGGACTACTACAATTCAAGGTGAGATTTAGGCTGGGGACACACAGCCAAATCATGTCACAAGTTGACACATAAAATTAACCCCCACAGGGATGGGGAGTGTTGCCCCTATCTCTACAACAGACACAGTCCTGGACTGTCCAAGGGGGTCCCCCAAATGCACTTGTGTGGGTGCATCATGGTTCCGATTGGAGGAGAGATGGGCTCACTACCCATCTCTGGGGCTGACGTGCATCTCAGGGAGGTATGAGATTCTTCAACTAGGCTGTTGACCATACAGTCATGTGGTGGCATCTTTTTTTTTTTTTTTTTTTTAAACTAGATGTTAGGTTTTCTTCTTAACAAGAAGAAAATGAATACATCAGATGCTCGAGTGATTTTAAGGGCAGAGCCTTAGGCAAATGCCTGTTGGGAATCTTTGGCTCCCCGAGTCAGCCAATCAGCTCCTTCTCAGCTATGAGCCAAGGGAGCAAAGGAGGATGGGGTTGAGGAAAAAGGTCAGGAAGGAGAGAGGAGACAGTTGAGGAGAAATGAAACCTTGCTTCACCTTAGAGCATTTGTGTCATGGTGGTATTGTGTCCCACACCAACCTGCTGGGGCTGCCACAGGGAGCAGGGAGAGAGGGGAGAAAGTAGCTGAGATTCTGCTTCCTTCCAGCCTCCACTCTTCCCCTGGGGCCTTCCATTGGCTGAACCTACCCAGAAACCAGAGGGAAAAGGACTCTGGGAAATGTAGTTCCCTTTGGCATGTGCACAGGTGGGACAGGGTTAGCAAACCACCTACACACCCAGAGGATGGCTCACTCATTTCCTTCAAGTGTCTTCTCAGATGTCACCTGCTGGAAAATGCCTTCCTTGACACCAAACCACCCCTTCAACCCTGCCAACCCGGCCTGGCTCAGGACTTTCTATTCTTCTGCTAGCCTGCCTTTATTTTTCATCATAGAACTTTGTACCAGCTGATGTTGCTTTATGTATTTATTTATTGGATTGTCTGGTTCTATTCTTCAATTGGATTGTCTAGTTCTATTTTTTATTTATTATGTTGTCTGGTTCTATTTTTTATTAATTGGATTGTCTGGTTCTATTTTTAATCAATTGGATTGTCTGTTTCTATTTTTTATTTGTTGCATTGTCTAGAATGCAAGCCCACAAGGGTAGGCCATCTGTCTGCCTTGCTCTGTCTTGCTCATTTGAGAACAGTGCCTGGAACATAGTAGGTGCTCAACCACCATTTCTGGGTAGACAGAAACTTCTCCCAGGTCTTCTTTTCTTTGGGTAAATATCCTTAGTTCCTTCAGGCATTCCTCGGGACTTGATTTCTGGCTGGTCCCTGCACCGGCTGGCTTCTCCTGACCCTGCCCCCTGGGCAAGGTAGGATGGATGGTGAGAGGAGTCACAAGGTGCCAGCACATGCTGCCTTGAATCTGGTGGTCAAGCAGCCATCAACAGACACAGTCTTAACTCAGCTCCTCTGTGGCTGGTCGAGCTCTCAGTTCTGTTCCATGCACTGCTCATTGAGCATTGCTCTCCAGGCCACTTACCAGAAAGAAGCATGTGGGCATCGCTCTTGAGAGGTTAACAGGTCATTGTGAGAGCCAGACACAGATGCAGTCTCCACTTCTGAGGACAGTCCCAGAGCCAAGGCTACTTAAACAATCCATATGGGCTGGGGGCCTTTCTAAGAACATTCCACGTATCCTTTCATCTGCTCTTCACAAACATCCTTCAGGAAGGGGCTGTCATTGTCCCTGGGTTTCAGAGAGGCAAGGCAACTTGCTCCCAGCCCCGAGCTGGTCAGTGGGCATCTGGGGTGTGGACCTGGGTGGTCTGTCTAGGGGGCCCTCATCCCTTCACTCCTAGGCAAGCAATCTTCTGGGCACTGCCAGGCTGAATGGGCAGATGCCCTCTACAGAGGGTCAAAGATCTGTGAGGACACAGGATGGGTGAAGAGTTCTGCACTGGTGACACTGAACTCAGCCTTGAGGCTGCAGAATGTGTTGTTGTGGTGGGGTGGGGGGCTTCCATCAAGGGGCAGGCTGAGGACCTTGTGTAGGGTGAGGCTGGGGAGGGTGGGGCTGGGGAGCTGGGCTGAGGACCTTGTGGAGGGTGGGGATGGGGAGGGTGTCTGGGGAGCCGGGCTGAGGACCTTGTGTAAGGTGGGGCTGGGGAGGGTGGGTTTGGGGTGCTGGGCTGAGGACCTTGTGTAGGGTGGGGCTGGGGAGAGTGGGTTTGGGGAGCTGGGCTGCTGGAGGAGGGGGATGCCTGGTTGCCGGATCCTGCCTGCTTTCGGGAGAAATGAGCTATTGCTTGCAAAGAAACATCTGTTTGGAGTGCTGCATGCCTAGATGTTTTTACGCATGCCACACAGAATGCGGGAGAGCCTGACTCCACATTCTCTACGTATTTATTGCAAAATAGCCTTATCCTAAGAATAACAGGAAAAATTTCACCCACATTCCCACTACCCTGACAAATCAGCTGTCTACATGTTTCCCGTTCCCCTCCAGGCCACACACTTGTGCGTACACGACTCTGAAGCCACAGACAAAGAGCAATTGTGTTTGTTCATTCATTTGTTCAGCAAAGACATTTCCTAACTGCCTACCTCCTCTGTATCAGGAACTGGCTTCTAAAACTAATGGCCTATATTTTCCTTTACAGTTTTACTACCTGTGGGAATATACTTTATTCATCAGGGTATATTAACTGTTTTAACAAGCAACCCACTCATTGTAGCACCTAATTCAATACACGTGTGTCTCTCATTCATGACAGTGCAGGGCAGGTTGGGTTGGGCTCTGCTCCATGCAGCCATGCAGGGACCCAGGCCTTCTGTTCTGAGTGGCTCTGCCATTCCCTATAGCCACGGAGTCCGCTATTTGGTGCACTGCATTGGATCGGCAGAGGCGCCCGTTAGGCCCATCCGTGGCGTGTGTGTATCTACCGTCCACTCTTTTTCATGGTGAGTGGGGTTCCACTGGGTGGACATATATACGGTCTACTGTGGACAGACATCTTGGTTGTTTTTGGGTTTTGATGATTTTGAATAAAGCTGCTATGAACATTCATGTACAAGTCTTTTGATGGCCACACATGCTAGTTTTTGTACCATGTGCTCTGTGCAAAGCTGCTGGGTCCCGTCAGTGTCCCCCTGAGGGGACTGCGCATGCTCAGAAGTTGCCTTAGCGATTTCCAAAGTGGCTGTGTCTACATACATGCCTGCAAGCATGCGTGAGTCCCAGTGGCTCTGGGGGGGTCTCCAGGAAATGGTCAGTTTGTGTATGTATGCACATATGCATGCATGTATGTATGCACATATGCATGTATGTATGCACATATGCATGTATGTATTTATTTATTTATTTTGAGATGGAGTCTCACTCTGTTGCCCAGGCTGGAGTGCAGTGGCATGATCTTGGCTCACTGTAACCTCCATCTCCCAGGCTTAAGAGATTCTCATGCCTCAGCCTCCCATGTAGCTGGGATTACAGGTGCATGCCACCATACTCGGCTAGTTTTTGTATTTTCAGTAGAGATGGGGTTTCGCCATGTTGGCCAGGCTGATCTTGAACTCCTGACCTGAGGCGATCCCCCCACGTTGGCCTCTCACAGTGCTGGGATTACTTGCATGAAGCACCGTGCTGGCTGGTCAGTCTGATGCTCACCATGCTAGTGGTGGTGTGGCTACCCTCTGTGGCCAGGATGTGTTTTAACCAATCCTTAAGTTCGTATTCAACACTAGTCCCATAAAGAGTCCTTTTCCAGGGGTCAGGAATGTGTTGTTTCTTCTGGAAGCCTTCGCTGGCCCCAGGAGGGATGAGGTGACCTCCTTGGGCCCCACGGCCCTGTGCATCCACCCCGTCACACGTCTTGTACTGGCACCATCACCTGCCTGAGTTTTCCTCTGGTCTGTGAGCTCCCTGTGAACTGAAGGGGAGTCTTATTGTTGAAATCTTATTGTATAACACAGATCTGGTGCAAAAAGGGTACCTAAACATCTATCCGTTACAGAGAAAGAAAGAAGGAAGGGGTGGAGGGAGGAAAAGAGGAAAGGGGGAATGAAGGGAGAAGAAAAGGAAGAAAGAGAAAGGAGGGAAGGGGGAAGACAGAGGAAAAGGGAAGGGAAGAGGGACGGAAGGAACGAGAAAAAGGAGGTTAGAGAGGAAAGAAGGAGGAAAGGAAAGAAGTAAGGAAGGGAGGGCTGGAAGGAGGGAAAAAAAGGAGGGAAGGAGGGAGAGAGGAAGGAAGAAGGGAAGGTGGGCAGAAGAGAAGGAAGGAGGGCGGGTGGGCGGCGCCGCGGGGCAGCCCCTGTGTGAGCCTCTGCACAGCGCTCCTGGCCACCTGTGCACACAGACACACGATCCCATGGGAGCTGGCGCCCAGCACTGCTGTGTGTAAACAGAGCCTGGCTCCTCTGGTGTGGCCCCTTCTTCCAACGCTGGCCTTCGCCTCCTGGTGGAAACCCAAGCCCCAGGCTGGGACAAGGGTTGGCAGATGTCTGTGAACAGGGCTGTCTGCCTTTGCCGATAAGAGTCCCCAGACAATGGAGCGGCCTGGCTGGGAACTCCCTCCGTGCAGAGACTTCGACAGACCCAGGTCCCCACTCTCCCACCTCCTGGAGCCATCTCTGTGGGCGGCACCAGCTCCATCCCCTCCAAACCCATTGCTGCTGGGTGAGGATCAGGGCTCCCACCTTGCACAGCACGGGCCAGAAGCTGGTCTCTCTGTCTGCGGCCTCATGACAGCCTGGTGTGAGGCTTTCCTCCAAAGCCTCCCTGAAAAATGGAGACACCGAAGTCAAGGAGGTCGAACAGCAGCCTCAGTCCCCGGTGTCTCTGCCGTGAGGCCAACTGGACCCAGATGTGGCTGCAGTTCTGAACCCGTCAGCGTCCCCCTCACTGTGCATGCTCTGAAGGCAGGCGTGGGCACCTGCAGGGCAACGGGGTACCCCAGAGAGAGCCCACTCCGACACCCCGCTTGCACTTACGTCCTTGAACACCGATTCTATGAGGACCGTCCTCTCCCCTGGAGACTGCGGAAGGGAATGCTGACATGTGGAGTGCCCTACAGAGCAACTCGTCTAATCCTCACAATCACCGTGGCCAGCGTCACCCCCGGGGTGTCTGTGAGGGCGTCAAGATGACTTTCTGAGCTCCAGGAGGCTGCAGTGTGCGGAGATGGGCCTGCCTGGTGCTACCCTCCCGGTTTCCTTCCCTCTGTGTCTGGACCTGTGGGAAGCGTCTCCTCCTTGGATAGCAGGAGAGATGGAAAGACCCCAGGGGTTCCTGCTCTCTTCTCAGTTGCCCACATAATTGGTCTGCACTTGCCCTGCCAGGGCTCAGAGGGGAGAATCAGATCAACGCCGAGAGCCCTCTAGCTCGGGCGAGCCCCCGCGGCTGCAGCTGTACCCGCTAGCTGTTCACGGGGCCATTACTCTAGGTCTCGGCTCAGAGGCTGTTCTTTCAAAGGGGACTCATTCATGAGCACCCTTCTCTGGGCCCTCCCTGGCTGTGCTCCCTCCCCTGCCCCTTCCTCTAAGAGCCGCTGTGAAGGCCCAGCCACAGGCTCTGGAACAGATCCACACGGGACTCAAGAAGGAGGCGTGGCTTTCTCCTGCTGGTGTTTTCACCAGCGCCTTTCCCCGAATCCCGCACCCCTACTCCACACAGAGGGGCGCCGAGTCTCAGGACCCGCAGCACAAATGCACACAAGGCTGGAAGGAAGCGGGGGCTCTATTTCCACTGTTGTCACCGAGCTGGTTTTAAAAACGAGGGCGAAACGAAGAGATTTGTTCTCACTGTGGCCGCAATAATGGTGTGTAATAAACCGTTCTTGAGCTCAGAGGCATGCAGCAATCAGGATGGATGTCCTGCTTGGGTCTGTCTGGCTGAAGTGGCTCGGCTCCAGGGGACAGGTCTCTGGGTTGGTTGGGGTTTGGCCCTGGCCCACCGCATGGTCCACGTGTCCCCTCTTCCTGGGACCAGCAGGCTCCCTGGGTGTGATCTTCTCACTGCACTGGCTGAAGTGCAAGAGGGCAAGCTTGGTCCCAAACCCTCTTCTTTTTCTTCTTCTTTTTGTTTTTGAGATGGAGTCTTGCTCTGTCAGCCAGGCTGGAGTGCAGAGGCGCGATCTTGGCTCACTACAACCTCTGCCTCCCGAGTTTAAGCAATCCGTCTGCCTCAGCCTCCCAAGTAGCTGGGATTACAGGTACCCGCCACCATGCCCGGCTAATTTTTGTATTTTTCATAGAGACAGGGTTTTGCTATGTTGGCCAGGCTGGTGTTGAACTCAAGTGATCCACCCATCTCAGCCTCCCAAAGTACTAGGATTACAGGCATGAGCCACCACACCTGGCCACAAAACCCATTTTCCAATCTTGTTTGCCTCTTATCAGCAAACTCACTTGCTTCAAGGTGAGTCCCGTGGCCAAGCCATGCCTGTGGGGAGACTGCAAAATCCTGTAGCAAGGAGTATGGATAAAGGGCAGCCTATAGGATGGGCACTGTGCTGCTGTCCGGCGCTTTACAAGGGCTTTGAGCTGAACTCTGCCCTGATTAAGTGTGGTTCTTGGTGGAGGTGGGGTTGGGTCTGTGGAAGCTGGAAATGGTGGATTTGTGTTCAAAGTCTGGTCTGGTCATTTCCAAGCTGTGGGACCTGGGCAAAGCTTGTCTGAGCCCCAGTTTTCCTGGGTGTAAAACCAGGGGTAATAAGAGTCTACACCTAAGCTGGTGCTGAGAATTGAGTGAGATGGACAGCCCAACAGAGTCCCTGCCACAAGGGATTCATGCAAATCGTGAGTGTCACAGTGTCCATATAGAGTGTGTTTTCACTGGTGAAGTTCTCAGGACATTAGTACCCAGGTGGAGTGGGGGCATCTGGCCTTAAAGTACAAGATAGGCAAAGAGAAATCACACAACTAAAGAAGGGTGGGACCGGGCACGGTGGCTCACGCCTGTAATCCCAGAATTTTGGGAGGCTGAGGCAGGCCGATCATGAGGTCAGGAGATCGAGCCCTCCTGGCCAAGATGGTAAAATCTCGTCTCTATTAAAAATATAAAAATCAGCCGGGAGTGGTGGCACGTGCCTGTAATCCCAGCTACTCGGGAGGCTGAGGCAGGAGAATCACTTGAACCAGGGAGGTGGAGGTTGCAGTGAGCTGAGATCGGGCCACTACACTCCAATCTGGTAACAGAGAGAGACTCCATCTCAAAAAATAAAACAAAACGAAAATAAAATGGTTTACCTTGTGGAAGTTTCAGAACTGAGGGGCCCCTGGAGCCCCCGAATGAGAGATGTTCTAGCTGCTCCTAAAGGGGTGAGGACAGTCACCTGCCTCAGTTCCTGCACGCCCAGCCTCCTCCACCCCTACAGCCTTGTCAGCGTCACGCCAGGCTGCGGCAGGAAAGTCGGCTGTAATGCCAGCGTCTCCATTCTGTCTATCACCGGTGTCTTAGGTGTGACTTGGAGGTGGCTGGGAAAACTGACAGGTTCACCCAGATCTGGGATCCAGAATTTCCTTGTCTTTACGGGAAGGCCCCTGTCCCCTTTTGAATCTGATGAAAACAATTGAACTTCCATCCTCTCGCAAAACATCTTTTGGGTATAATTTCAAGCAGCTCATGTACTCCCTGAAGCCTGCTTTCCGGGTGTCATGAAACCCCCTATCTAGGAACCAGTCAGGGGGCACAGGCAGATAAATGAATTTATAAATGGTAGGGAAAAGAAAGCCCCCTCCTTTTTTTTTGTTGAGACATCATCTCACTCTGTCTCCCAGGCTAGAGTGCAATGGCGTGATCTCAGCTCACTGCAACCTCTGCCTCCCGGGTTCAAGCAATTCTCTTGCCCCAGCCTCCCAAGTAGCTGAGATTACAGGTGCCCACTGCCATGCCTGGCTAATTTTTGTATTTTTAGTAGAGATGGGGGTTTACTCTGTTGGCTAGGCTGGTCTCAAACTCCTGACCTCAGGTGATTCGCCCAACTTGGCCTCCCAAAGTGCTGGGATTACATGCGTGAGCCACCGCGCCTGGCCGAGAAAGCCCTTGTTTACAGTGGAATGCCGGCTGACACACGTAGAAGGAACGGCAGTGTTAGGAATCTGCAGTTTTGCAACAATCAGAGTAATCTACGATTTAGGCAAGAATCACCATTATCAATGGATGTGAAGACTGTTGGGGCCAAGTTTAAGAAGGATCAGGTTATTTCAGTGGTCTCACAGTATCTTGCCACAGATGACTTACGACTTCCAAAGGGAAAAATGGTAACTTTGCAGTAGAAAACACCACCTTAACCAAGTGATGAGAGGCCACGTCACCAACGCTGGGGTGAGCTGACATCAAGTGCCTGCTGGGACTCAGGGAGGGCACAGCATCTATTCTGTGTGTCCTCTCTTCAAAGACACAGGACCTAAATCAAATCAAGGAAACGTCAGCCAGACACAAATCTAGGAACAAATGCAAACACCTCACTCGTCCTGTTCAAAATGCTAATGTAAGAAAAAGCAAGAAGCAAATAATCTTTCAAAATGAAAGAATGTGGGCCGGGCGTGATGACTCACACCTGCAATCCCAGCACTTTGGGAAGCCAAGGTAGATGGATCACCTGAGATCAGGAGTTCAAGACCAGCCTGGCCAACGTGGGGAAACCCCGTCTGTACTAAAAATACAAAAATTAGCCAGGCATGGTGGTGGGCGCCTGTAATCCCAGCTGCCTGGGAGGCTGAGGCAAGAGAATTGCTTGAACCTGGGAGGTGGAGGTTGCAGTGAGCTGAAATCGCACTGCTATACTCCAGCCTGGGCGACAGTGAGACTCTGTCTCAAACAACCATCACAAACAAACAAACAAAAGCAAAATAAAGGAATGTAAAGAAATGAGATGTCACATGCAATGATTGATCCTGTTTTGAAACAACATGCTGTGAAAACATTGGGCAAATTGGAAGAATGTGAGTGGGGACTCTTCACTAGATGATAATTTTGTTTCAATGGTGATTTTTCTGAATGTAATGATTATACGATGGTTGTGGTGGCTGGATAAGAATTGGAGCCCTTCCCTTTGCCTTCTGTCCTCTCAGTGGCCCCCTTGCTGGCAGAACAGGACCTGTGGTGACATAGGGCTTGACAGGGCCCCATTCCTTCTTCTCCCAGCTGGATGCCTCATGGTGGCCCCAGAGTACATGGGGCCCTTTCTGTCACTCTGCTGAGAATACCTTGTTCTCTCTTTTCACCACCCCTGCCAAGCGCCACCCATGCCCCAACCCCTTCTTCATCTTGAGGAATCTTGGCTTTTTCATGCATCCTGATGCCTGGCCCAAAGTGTTCCTGACAAGGTGACAAACGACACAGCCCACAGTCCACCCTCCTGTGCTCACGGGTGTGGGAGGACATTGTCCAGCTGTGCAGATTCCTTACACCAAGAACCGATACGAACGAAGACATCTGGGGTCCTTCCTGTTTCCTTGTGAGACCCTGTCACGGACACACCCCGACAAGGCAGGTGCCCACAGGGGCCTCTAAAGCTGTCGACTTGCTCTTCTTAAACTTGATGAAGACGCCACCAAACCTTCCCATCTGCCTAGCAACATAGAGAGACGGCTGTGAGCTCCCTTTACTCAGCTGAGATCTCAGGTTTCAGACCATGTGCTGACTCCTAATTTGCTGCAGGTAAATGTGTTTCAAACCCTGTGGTGGGCGCAGCCTTGCTGAGACGGGATGAGGGAGGCTTGGATCTGGCCAGGCAGATGTCTTCGGAGGGTATCTTTCTGCACAGACCGACAGCTGGGCTGCTATTGCGTTATCAGCTGGGCTCATCACACATGAGTGATGAAGCTGGGGACACATCATGTCATTCATAATGTCCTGCAACCCTTCAATCTTCGTACTTTGATGATGTCATTTCTGATCCCTGCATTTTTGCAGGAATCAGCGGTGAACTCATATATCTAAATGCCTCTTCCCTTTTATCTTTCACTTCGGTATCTGAGACCTCCCCAAATTGCCTTTATTTGTGGATAAAACAGACCATTTCTCCCTCCTAACGGTAAACAGTGTTTGCTAAGAAACGAAATATCTTCAACGATGAATTTTAGCGATTTTCCATTTTCCTGGACCTAATTGAATGAGCAGATGCTTTATCAGCAATGGCTCATGACAAAGTGGATGCGCCCTCCAAAGCGCAGCAATGCCAAGTGCATTTTGCTTCTTTAATGTTTTCTGATCATTTCCAGAGCGGCTTTTGTCACAGGAAGCTCCGTGGGTCCTGAGTGACTCTTCCCCATAACTGAATTCTTGTCCCCAGCATGGGGAGCAGCCTTGACAGGCTGGCATGTCCATTCTTTGGAAAGTCGTATTCCAGCATTGGAAATTGGGAAGCAAAGGTCTTTAGGACACCACAGCTGGCTTGAACCTTTTGACCTGTGGGGGTGTCCACTGGCGGGCACTGCCTCCCACTTAACCTTCTCACATTTCAAACTGTGTGCTGGATTCTAACCCCACACAGTATCATTCTCTGAATCCGCGTTGACCCCAGCTGCACACGGATTAATCATTGATGATAAAGAAGCCCCCGGCTAATGCTACAGAGAGCTCCGGGCTGAGCTGGACTCTCTGGGCAGACTTGTAGCATATTTATCGGAGAGGGTCAAGTTAGCATAGACTTTTAGTTTGCCCTGGGTTTTGAGAAATTATTTTCACCAAGAAACAACTGCAGCTGAGCACAGCCTGAGTGCAGGAGAGAGGCCAGGCCAGCAGGGGCAGCACAGGGTTCAAAAGGGGACCCGGGGGTGGTGGAGCCGGAGTGCATGGCGGGGCCGTTGCCACTTGAGTTTTATCCAGTGTCATGGCTCTACCTTTATTTCATCTTCTTGCTTACATTGGTGGCTTATTTTTCTTAGAGACCCCCCTGTCCAGTTATTTAAGCTCCAGAAGAATCTGTGACTTCCACAGCACCGCAGAACTAAGAGGACCTTGACCTGTGCTTTGTAACTTATGGGGCTGTGTGAGGGCTTCTGACGGTTTTATCCTGTTTCCAAAAATGTGGTGGAGGTAGGGGAAGGGGTTTCCTCTGGGAAATGGTCGGGGGTGGTGCAAGGTACAAGGGCTGCTTCTGCCCCCAACTCCTCTGAGCTGGCTGGAGGAATCCTTCAGCCTGAAGCTCAATCTTCATGACCCCCCACTGCAAGGGCCCAGGAATTCACTCTCACGATTGTGCGTGTCTTTATATTTACCAACATAAGATGTTTTATTAGCAGTGGGGAGAACGTCTGTCTCTTCTTTTAATTTCCCTCCACTGTGGGAGGGGAGGAGCCGGAGGGTTCAGGTGCTGACAGGGTCCAGCAGGGGACGTGGGTTTGCTGGACATGTTTGTGGGGTTCTGGTCATTTCTGTGGAGCTGAGCTGACGCTGGCCCCGGGCTGGCTTCCAGAGGCGCACCTGCACCCACTGGGATGACACTCTGGTGTGGCCACAGAGCGGTGCTGGTGGGGAAAGCATCTCACGGCCCAGGCCCTGGGTGTGTGTGGGCAGGGCAAGCTAAGTTTGAAATGCGTGCAGCTGCAGTTAGGTGGTAGAGCCTTCTACCTGCCACCCGGCGTGCAGGGTCACGAATGGCGATTCAGTGCTCACGGAAGCGTGGTGAGAGAGAAAGTTCTTTCCTTTCAGAAATATACTCTGCGTTGCTGAGGATTTGGTTGCAAACACACCACACTACGCTCCGTGCACTATTTCTCTTTCAGTGAGAATCATCGCAAAATAAAAATCAGCAGAGCTCCTGGGTTTGCAGAGCACCTTCGCAAAACCACATCTCTCTGTGAATCAAACATGCACACACATCTTAAGACACCCGATCCCCGCTGCCTATTTTTTAGAGGTGGAGTCTTGCTCTTTCGCCCAGGCTGGAGTGCAGTGGTGCGAACTTGGCTGGCCGCCACCTCCACCTCCTGGGCTCACACAATTCTCCTGCCTCAGCAGGAGAATCGGAGTAGCCGGGATTACAGGTGCCCTCCACCACACCCAGCTAATTTTTGTATTTTTAGCAGATACAAGGTTTTGCCATGTTGGCCAGGCTGGTCTCAAACTCCTGACCTCAGGTGATCCACCTGCCTCGGCCTCCCGAAGTGCTGGGATTACAGGCGTGAGCCACCATGCCCGGCCCCGATCCCTTTTAGAGTGTGTGTTGCATCTTGTCCTGACACAATCTGGTAGCTCCAGATGACAGAAAACACAAAACTGCCCCAGTGCAGTGAAACGGTCTGGAGACACAGGCACAGAACTTCCATGGCAGAGCCATCAATAACTCAAGGTATCATGTAGGAGAGAAATTCGATTCTGTGACTGCGCAGCTGAATCCAATGTAGTAACGGATGAAAAAATGCATCTGAATGGCTGTTGCATATTATTTAATTTCATATCACTTCTCTCTCTATATATATTTCAGAATTATTGAAATTCCAAAATTAAATGTGATAAGAAGTATCTTTGTAGAAGCCTAAAGAGTGAGCTGAAAGGCGTAAGGCCAATGGAACCTTTAAAATATCAAAATCCCTCTTCATATATCACAATAGAAACAAAAACTCAGTCAAAATCTTGAAAGAAACTGTTTTAATCCATGAATAATAATAAATTTCAATTACCCATGTTGGGAATAGAATCGAATTATCTTTCTATTCTCTTTACAGGAAAAAATTATAATTATAAAAATATTGTTGTGTTAGGAGTGGGTAAAACAGTCTGCAACCCAAAATAGAGAAAAAGAGCATTATGGAAATGGGTCAGGCAGCTAAGAAATACAAACATCAGCGTTTTCTTATGTTCTGTGGTGTTTGCAGTATTTCTGAGCTTTGTAACACTCGACTTGTGATTTTCCTTTTCATTCTAATAAATATTCAGGTTGGTGTCTAGTTTTGTAGTTGCAATTTTGTCTTCTTTTTCTTTTTTTTTTGGAGACAGAGTCTCGCTCTGTTGCCCCGGCTGGAGTGCAATGCTGTGATCTCGGCTCACTGCAACCTCCGCCTCACAGGTTCACGTAATTCTTCTGCCTCAGCCTCCTGAGTAGCTGGGATTACAAGCACGTGCCCGCCACACCTGGCTAATTTTTTGTTTGTATTTTTAGTAGAGACAGGGTTTCACCATGTTGGTCAGGCTGGTTTCCAACTCCTGACCTTGTGATCCACCTGCGTCGGCCTCCCAAAGTGCTGGGATTACAGGCGTGAGCCGCCGCGCCTGGCCTTACTTTTCTGAGTCCCTGTCCAGTTGTTTAAGCTCCAGGCTCCTTGGCACCTGCCATCAGCCCACCTTCTCAGCACCCCCTGCCCAAGGAATCCGCTTTACTGGAGTGGGGAGTGGATTCCAACCAGACGCTCTGCCTTCCTCCCGTAGGATGGGGCAGACCTTGTCCTCCTTCTAACCTTAGTGACCACCAAAACAGCTGCCTCATCCTTCAAGGATTGGCACCCACTTTTCGCATGTCTCCCCTCATTTAATCCCCTTAATTTCACGTCGCTTCTGTATATTTTTCAGAATTATTGGTTAATCCAAAATCGGATTATTGATCATTCCAATATTTCAAAATAAGGAACACCACCCAGGTTGCAGCAGAGGGATTTGAGGCAGGAGAGGTGAAGGCGCCCCAGCTTGCCAGTCAGTAACTGATCGTGCTAGGATGTGAACCCAGGACTCTGGTTCCCCTGCTAGTAGCCCTAGTGCCATTGTATTCTCCACTGCTGGTCACCAGGGATGACGGCAGCCTTGTCAATAGGAACATAAACTTTTTATGCATGCCCTCCCCTGTGCCCTGTGCCTTGCACTGGACCACGTTTCGGTCTCACAGCAGTTTTGGAAGATGGCTGCCCTGATACCCTGTGTTACAGATGAGCAGATTGAGGCTAAAATTGGCTAACCAATACATTCAGGGTGGCCCAGCTGATACGTAATGAGAGCTCGGTTTTGATCTCAGATCTACGAGCCCCATTCTCGTGACCCTGGCATCCCCAGGGAAGCCATCCCTGCCATCTCCCGATTGGTGCTGTCTGCCTCCCTGTGCAGAATATTCCAGAATGTCATCCCCTGCCTGGGAAAACTGAGTCTTTGAGTGGCTGACCAGCCCCCACTCCAAACCACTCTCCTTGGCTCTATTTGTAAAGTGAATTACTACATTATGGGAGGAACAAGAAGGTTCTTTATCTCCACTTGGGCAAATCCATTAGGATTAGAGGCTCCTCTGAAGCCCCTCTGAGGGGTGACGTAAGCCTGTCTTTGGTGATTTGCAGAGTGACAGCATGATAAGGAGTCTGGGCCTATTTTAGTGGTGACAGGACATCCTTCCCCTGCAGCACCCAAGAATTAGCGGGCCTATCTCTCCATTTATCAAGGCCCTTGGAGGGATGAGGCAATCGGGTGTGGGAGCATTGCAGCCTCTCTGTCTCGGAGTCTCCGGAGTCGCTTTCTTCCAGCTTGCCCAGGTCACACAGCTGCCTGGGATCTGTGGGGTCTGCACGACGTCCCACAGCAAGAACCATCAGAAGGGTCTTTAACTACCAGGCTTTGGTGGCCCAGATCCCTCCAGTGTCTGACCTGCATGGCCTGCCACCCACTAGACAATGCCCAGGCTTTTGCCCTGAAACACCATGAAAATGGGGATGCCATTATCTGGGAAGGGGACCACCATGTCTGGGGAAAAATTCAAGGGTTCTGCCTGGCCCAGGCTCAGTCTGAGGTGCTAGGGAAGATGGCAGTTCCCAAAGATGATGCTGTGTATCCCCCAGTCCACCGGCTCTTCTTACAAAGTAAGGTCGACACTCTCCCTTTCAGAGGAAGAGTGATCCTGTCCCTGAGCTTGTGCAGACCCGTTGAACGCTGACAGAGTATGTGGCAGGAGTGATGCCCCGTGGCTCCTGAGTTGAGGGCTGAAAAGGCAATATGGCTTCCATCTGGCTCTCTCTTTCTCGGAACTCATCCTCCATGTTGTGAGGAAGCCCAAGCCACATGGAGAGGCCATGTGTGGTTCTGGCTGGCAGCCCTAGCCAGGCCCCCAGGTGACATCAGTCTCGACTGGCAGACATGTAGGTGAATGAGCTTTCAGGTGGTTCTGTCTCTAGCCTCTGACCCCAGCTGAGGCCCCAGAAATCATGGGGTGGAGGGAAACCATCTCCACTGTGCCTGTTTGACCTGCAGAAGCTATGAGAGATGATAAATGATGATTATTGTTTTGAGTGACTTCATCTTGGGGCAGTGTTAGTCAAACAGAATAACCAGAACACATACTGTTAATAAAGACATACCTGAGACTGAGTGATTTATGAAGAAAAGAGGTTTAACTGGCTCACAGTTTCACATGGCTGGGAAGGTCTCACAATTATGGCTGAAGGCAAATGAGGAGCAAAGTCAGGTCTTACATGGCAGCAGGCAAGACAGCGTGTGTAGGGGCACTCTTCTTTATAAAACCATCAGATCTCATGAGACTTATTCACTATCATGAGAACAGCATAGGCAAGACTCACCCCATGATTCAATTACCTCCCACCAGATCCCTCCCACAACACGTGGGGATTATGATGGGAGCTACAATTCAAGATGAGATTTGAGTGGGGACACAACCAAACCATATCACCATGTGTCTGTGGAAGGCAGAATAGTGGCCCCACAAATGTCTTCATCCTAATCCTTGGAATTTGTGAACATGTTAGGTTACAGGACAAAGGGGAATTAAGGTCACAGATGGAATTAAGGCTAAGAATCAGCAGGCCTTGAGATAGGGAGATCATCCTGAATCATCCAGCTTGGCCCAGTGCATTCACAGGGTCCTTAAAAGTGGAAGAGAGCGAGTCAGAGGAGAATCAGAGGGAGCTGTGATGGTGGAGGCAAGGCACAGAGAGACGCAATGTTGCTGGCTTGGAACATGGGAAGGGGCACGAGCCAGGAAATGCTGGCCGCCTTCAGAAGCTGGAAAAGGAAAGGAAATGATTGCACCCAGAGGCTCCAGAAGGAACCTGGATTCTAGTCCAGTGAGACCTGTCCTGACCTCTGGGACTGTAGGGTGGTAAGCATGTGTTACTTTATCCTACCAAGTTTGCAGTGATTTTGTAGCAATAATAAAAACTGACACAGCCTCTATGTGCTCTTGGGAATGAGAGAAGGAGATATTATTAAAGAAAAAGAGGGGCTAGCTGCAGAAGAAATGTCTTGCATAGGTGAGAGGGCAGGGGGGCAGGACCCAAGTCATAGCCATTTGATAGTAATGTCATCAGCATTGTCATCAGCATCATTGTCACCATGGTCACCACCATCATCATCATCATCACCATCATCATCACCATCATCACTATCATCATCACCATCATCATCAACATTTGTCATCATAATCACCATTATCATCATTGTCACATCACATCACCATCATCATCACCATCATCACCATCATCACCACCACCATCATCACCACCATCATCACCATCACCATCATCATCACCATCATCACCACCACCACCACCACCATCATCACCATCATCACCACCATCATCACCATCATCACCACCACCATCATCACCATCATCACCACCACCATCATCACCACCATCATCATCACCATCATCACCACCACCATCATCACCATCATCACCACCATCATCATCACCACCATCATCATCACCATCATCACCATCACCACCACCACCATCATCACCATCATCACCACCACCATCATCATCACCATCATCACCACCATCATCATCACCATCATCATCACCATCATCATCACCATCACCATCATCACCACCATCATCATCACCATCATCATCACCACCACCACCACCATCATCACCATCACCACCACCATCATCACCATCATCACCACCACCATCATCACCATCATCACCACCACCATCATCACCATCATCACCACCATCATCATCACCATCATCATCACCATCACCACCACCACCATCACCACCATCATCACCATCATCACCACCACCATCATCATCACCATCATCACTACCATCATCATCACCATCAACATCACCATCATCATCACCATTTGTCATCATAATCACCATTATCATCGTCATATCACATCACCATCATCATCACCATCATTATCACCATCACAACCACTATCATCATCACCATCATCACCATCACCACCACCATCATCATCACCATCATCACCATTTGTCATCATAATCACCATTATCATCATTGTCACATCACATCACCATCATCACCACTAACATCATCACTGTTATCATCATCACTACTACAATCATTATCCTCACCACCACCACCACCATGTCACCACCATCATCATCATAATAATCACCATCATCGTTGTCATCATAATCACCATTATCATCATGTCATATCACATCACCATCATCATCATCACTGTCATCATAATCTCATTATCATCATCATCATCATCACTACCACAATCATTATCCTCATCACCACCACCATCATCACCATCATAATCATAACCATCATTGTTGTCATCATAATCACCATCATCATTGTCATCATCATCATCATTGTTATCATAATCTCATTATCATCATCAGCAGCACCACAATCATTCTCCTCACCACCACCACATCACCACCATCATCATCATAATCATCACCATCATCATTGTCATAATCACCATTATCATCATTGTCATCATCACATCATCATCATAATAATCACCGTCATTATCATTGTCATCATAATCATCACCATGTCGTCATCATCATTGTCATCATAATCACCATTGTCATCATCATCACCATCATCATAATCACAATCACCATTGTCATCATAATCACCATTATCATCACTGTCATCATCATCATCACCGCCACCATCATCGTCATCACTGTCATCAATACCATCATCTTCATTGTCACCATTATTGTCATCAACTTCATGTCATCATCATTATCAAGACTGTTCAGCAAAGACCCCAGGAGGTAGGACCCCATCAGGTGGGAGCATTTCCCCTGCAGGGATAAGGGACCTCTTAGTTCAACTCTTTCCTTTCTAGTGACATGAAGAGCTGGTCTGGGATGGGGGGGTCAAGAGGGAAAATCTAGGATCCCATCCAAACCCTCTGCATTTCATCTCCTGCTTCATTTGCCTCTTTCTCTCTTGCTTTATTTGAGGGCTGGTGTCCTCTGACCTCTTTTAGAACACTGTTGACAGGCAGCACAGGGCTGTAGGAACACACCAGCCCTACAGCTGACTGCCTGTGTTTGAATCCTGGCTCTAGCACTGATTATTTGGGTAACCTTGGGTGATTTAACCTCTCTGTGCCTAAGTGTTCCCATCTCTAGAAGGAGATGAATGCTCCTGCCTCATAGGGGAGTTGTGACTTACACCTGGAATGAACTTGGAGCTATAATTGGTGTGTGATAAGGCTCCTCCGTGTTGGACAGCTTCACTGCTCTGTGTCCAAGGCTGCCCTTGTCAGTGCTGGATGAATGAGGCCAGGAGGAGGGGGACAGAATGGAGGCAGGTGCCTAAGCTTGCGTTTGGGGCAGCATGGAGCTAAAGAGCCAGAAGGCAGGGCTGTGTGACCCCAAACTCTCCTAGAGGATTCATCTCACTGACTCCAAAGTTCCATAACCCTGGGCAGGTAGAAAGAAGGCAGGGGTCAAAGATGGAGATTCCCAATGGACAGCAATTGTGCCTGGCTGTTCCCGTGGCTGGAAATGGTCCCTCTGGCCTTGCCTGGGGACTGGCAGCCCCAAGACAGTGGAGAGAGGCTAGACTCCATCTTGCCACTGCTAGAACCTGACACTGGACATCAGAGGTATCTTGGAAGGTGGTGTCTTCCTGGCATGGTCTAGGGCAGGCATGTGGGACAGTTTTGCCCAAGAATGCAAGCACCTTCCTGGCCTTTGTAGGAGGCTCTGAAGAAAACCCTCTATCATGAGGGATAGTGTTGTTTACCATAGTAGTTTGCAAACTTAAATAAAAATAATAATTAAAATTGATGTATTATAGAAAGTTTTCATTGAATGGAGTTTTCAATAGAAAACTTAGTTTGAAAAAAACAGGCTGAGTGTGGTGGCTCACACCTGTAATCCCAGCAATTTGGGAGGCTGAGGTGGGAGGATGGCTTGAGCCCAAGAGTTCAAGACCAGCTTGGACAACATAGCAAGACTTCATCTCTACAGAAAAATTAAAAATTAGCCTGGTATGATGGCACACGCCTGTGGTCCCAGCTACTTGAGAGGCTGAGGTGGGAGGATCACTTGAGCCCAAGAGTTCAAGGCTGCAGTGAGCTATGTTCATACTACTGCACTCCAGCCTGGGAGACTGAGTGAGACTCTGTCAATCAATCAGTCAATCAATGGTTTTCCCAGTGGACACAGCCCTGTCTGGAAGGTGGGTTCTTGGCTGAGTTTCAACCCCAATCAACCACGTGATGTTGGGGAGGTGGTGAGATCTTTCTGAATCTCAGTTTCTCCATCTGCAGGGGCAGAGGAGCAAAATGGTACTGCTACACGACCACTGCTCCCTGGGCCGTCAAGGACAGGGTTCCTGGGTGGCACCGGCCATGTGGGCTTATGTCCCCTGGAAATCTTGCCAAGTCTTCTCCCGTTTCCACCTGGACATTGCTCATAGGTCCCTCTGTGGGTGGAAGCTTCCCTGTGATGCTGGGGCTGCAGGGTGCTCCTCCATGGTTCTGCCTGTGTCTGTGGGTGCTGCCCGTGCTCGGCAGGGCCGGAAGTGGCCACCTGGCAGCGCAGAGCCCTCTCCTTCCGGGGTAGGATGACTTTACAGCTGCAGCTGGGTCTCCTGGGCCTCTCGGACACGCCCTCAGAAGGATCACGGGGCTTTGCGGCTGGGCAGAGCCTGCATGACTTGTGGCACTATCCCTTTCTCCCTTGACTTCTCTGCACCTCAGTCCTCCCATCTGTACAGTGGGGATGCAGACAGCCCATGCAGTAGGGTGTTAGGAAAAGCAGGCAGAGGATGCACCAGGAATACCTGGTGGGTGGTCGACCCACAGTGAGTCCTGGTGAGGGGCAGTGATGCCACTTGAGGAACAGCGCTGAGAGAGACCAGGCGGAGGTGAGGCTTTGAGAGCAGGGAGATGTTCAGGGTGACTGGGGTGATGGGTAGTGAGAAGGAGAGACTGCAGTGTTGTTTGGAGCTTGGAAGGCTGAGGTAAGGAGCTTAGACTTCATGTCGTAAAATGGAAGAGCTGGTTGTAGGGCTGAAGAAACAGAAGCAGAGAGGGCAAGTGACGTAGCCAATGTCACACAGCACTTTAGTGGCAAACTGGGACAAGGATGGGCATCCCGTTTCCCAACCTCTCAACAGCGTCTGAGCCTGGGGTGCAGCCTTGCAGGTGAAGCCCTGGGCTGAGAGGAGAGGCTGCAGCACCCTTGGCCTTGAGTGCAGGTGACATTTCCAAGTTGTCTTTAATTTGCCTTGAAATCAGGCACAAATCCTTTGCAAAACAGGAACCTCTCTCTTTTGGCCTGATGTGAAATGGTATTCCTGTTGAATTAAAGAGTTAGAGCCGTCTCAAAGGAGTGGCATATTGAAATAGCCGGTGGGGTCAGCACAGCCTGGCTAAGCCTTTGATAGCACAGCTGATAACAGACCCTGGCCTATAAATACTGGGAATCAATCACGGGCCGGAGCTGCCGGCAGCCCGCGTGTTCACATATCATGGCAGATGGGCGGGAGGCAGGGACGGCTATTTGTCTTGCTTTTCAGATAGATTTCCTGTTTTTTAGGGAGCGGGAAAGGACCCATCTGGTCATCAGATTGTGGCCAAGATGGCCTCCTCCGGGTCACTGGCCCCTGCTCTGCGTGCCCCCCTCGGCCATGCAGCCCCAGCATTGCGGCTGTCGGGCGGCCGGGCCTCTGAAAATGGGAGCCACCAGGAGGCCCCTCGCCCCGTGGAAGCTTCCGGAGGCTGGGAGGCGGGGGCTCCTGCCTTTCATCTTCCCTTCTGCTTCCTTTCTGGGCACCTGGCTTTGCTCATAGGCATTTCATTATTTTTTTTTTTGCTTCAAAGGCTTGTCTCAACTTGCACATGGATGTGCAAAGTTCCACAAACACACACACACGTGTGTGCGCACACATGGGGTCCACAGCCTCCTCGGCAGGCCCTCCTGGGCTTCCCTGCCGACCTACAGCTCCTCCTAGATGCATGCTGGTGCCTTAGCCAGGTGGAGTTCTCTGTAACATTATTTGTTCTGATCGGCGCATTTTCACTACTCCTGACTTGCAATTTGCAACATAGCCCAAGGCCAGCCACAGCTCTGAGCCGCCTTTTTGTCTTGAGCGAGGTGTCCCAGAGCTGAAGGGTCCACACTCTCCTTGGCTACGCCAGGAGTCATGGTCCTTCCTCCCCCGACTTCCCCCAATCCCCAGGCATTCACAGAGTGGGTCCTTTGTGTGAGACCTCCGGCTGGCAGACACGTGGGTTCTCTTTCTTCCTGGGGAACTGGTGGGGGATGTGTCCATCCTGATTGCATCTCAGGTGTATTCTCTCCCCTGGCTCATGAAATCTCCTGCCCCCCAAATTACATCCAGATAGGGGTGGTAGCAGGCATCTCTCTCTTCCAGCCCAGGGGCCCACCCACCAGCCAAATGGGGCATTTAATTGGAAAGGGAGGCTGGCAGACTGCCCAGAAATCCTGCAGAAAGGACTGGAGTGACCTGCTTTGAAAACGTTGCCACATACCTGCCCCGCAGATTTCTGTTTCAGATATTTGAAGGAGTTCTTGGGACCATTTGAGAATTACACCCGAAGCCAGGCAATGGCAGACTGCCCCCCCCCGCCCCCGCCCCCCAGCCAAAGCCTGGTGGGGCCTGTGTGGTGGTGGGGCCCAATCACTTGGTATGAATGGGGAAACAGAGGCAGATCAGAGGTGGAGAAAGAATTGAGTTCAATTTGGTTCAGCGCTCCAGATGTCTGTTGAAGGCTCTTTCTGTGAGAGACCACACAAAATGCTTACCTGAAAGCCCCTCCCTGCCAAATCCTGAAGTTACAGCTTTTTCAGGGACTTCAGCCAGAACGCTCCCCAATATTTCAATCCTGCTGGATGACTCCTGAGCCTGCAGGAATGTGGGTGTGAGCCAGCAGGGTGGAGGGATGTGTGAAGGAAGGGGTGATGGTTGGTGTGGGAAGGAGAAAAGTTCTTCGAAGTTTCCTTTCTTGTTAAAGAATAAATCTTAAGTGTTAGAAATAATAGTTTGTTGTAAAGACTTTCTTTGAATCCTTCTTGCTTACATGCTCACAGGCACGTAGTACATTCTGTGTCCTTGTACTTTAACCAAGATATTTGTGCTATTACTTCTAAGTCCTTTCACAAGCAACTTCCTGTCCCCTCCTTATTTAGACTTCTCCTTTTCCTTTTGTTCTCCATCGCCTTTACCTATTCAAGAAAGTTTTAAGTTTTTAGCCAGTCAGGTTCAGTTTTAGATTGTGAGGACTGGCTCCAACCAACAGCGATCAGACACAGCAGTAAAGACGACCCCAAATGCACGAAGGATAAATGTGTCTGCTTTTTCTTTGTTTATTATACTCTCATGGCAAGACGGCTAACAGGAGCACCCTTTCTGCAGAAAGTAAAATTGCATTGCTGAGAGATTCTTTGTCTCAGTGCTGAGTTTTCTCTGTGGCACCCAGCATCTGTTTCTAACAGTTGGTGAGGGAGATTCATCCTAGAAGCCCCATGGGTTTATCTGCCAAGCAGATGAAGGCCCTCCTTTCAGAGCCAAAATCAGGGTTATCAGGGCTGGAGTGAGGCTATGGAAGGCAGGATCAGCTGTGTGTGCAAGACAGACTGACAGCAAGAGAAGCACTGGGGTGTGGAGGGATGGCTGAAGGCAACTGTCGGAAGGTCCAGGCCCTGAGGCCCCAGATGGTCCACTGCTCTTCTTCACAGAGACCATGGGGCTGGAATATCATCATCAGGGGGCATGTGGCCAGTGGAAGCTATGCAACTTGGTAACCATGGGTGAGTAGCTGGATCTCCTCTAGCCCTGGTTTCTTCCTTGGCAGTGCAGGAATGACCATAGTTGCTTTGCCAGGTGCCTTGAGATGAAATGAGGTGTGAAGGCAGAGGGCCACCCTGTGCTGTTCAGAGCTGGTCCATCAGTCCATGGGCTATTTCCAGAGCCCTATTCCAGCTCTGGCCTTTTCGAGTCACAGGGCTCTAGGCAAGTTTCTAAGCCTAGAGCCACATGGGATATTAATGAGATAGTAACAGTCCTACCTCTCAGGGTTGGGGCATGACATTGGTTCATCCATATACAGAACCTGGAATAGTGCCTGACTGGTACTCAAAGGGCAATAAATTGAACTGGTGCTATGATGGTAGTGGTGGTAGTGATAATGATGATGATGGTATGAGGATAATGGTGGTGTTGATGGTGATGGTGTTGATGGTGGTGATGATGGTGGTAAAGCTGGTGGTGGTGGTGATGATGGTGATGGTGGTGATGGTGGTGATGATGGTGGTGGCAGTGGTGATGGTGACACTGGTGATGGTGATGGTGGTGGTGGTGATGGTGATGATGGTGGTGGTGGTGATGATGGTGATCCTGGTGGTGGTGGTGATGGTGATGACGATGGTGATATGGTGATAGTGGTGATGGTGGTGATGGTGATGATGGTAATATTGTAATGGTGATGGTGATGGTGATGATGGTAATGGTGATGGTGATGATGGTAATGGTGATGGTGGTGATGGTGATGATGATGGTGGTGATACTGGTGATGGTGATGGTGATGGTGATGATGGTTATGGTGGTGATGGTGTTGATAATGGTGATACTTGTGATGGTGATGATGATGAGGATAGTGATGGTGATGGTGATGGTGATGATAACGATGGTGATAGTGGTGGTGGTGGTGATGGTGATGATGATGGTGATGGTGGTGGTGATGATGGTGATAGTGGTGGTGATGGTGGTGATGGCGATGATGGTGGTGGTGGTGATGACGGTGATACTGGCGGTGGTGGTGGTGATGGTGATGATGATGGTGATATGGCAATAGTGGTGATGGTGATGGTGGTGATGATGATGATGATGGTGGTGGTGTTGTTGATGATGATGGTGTGATCATGATGATAATGATATGGTGATAGTGATGATGGTGATGTTTGTGATAATGACAAAGAAATCATCAAAATGATACCACATTGTCTTGTTCATCATGGTATCCCCATGGTTGGGACAGATCTAAGAATGTTCCTGCTCTCCTGAGAATCACTATGAATGATGGCAATAGACACTGGGTAAGTTAACTGACCAATGCACAAAGTAACGTTTCAGAGGGAGGAGCTGGACCGTCATGTGAAGGGTGGGGCAGCCCAGTAGGCTCCTTGGAGGAGACGACATGCAGATGAAGAGTTGGGGGGTAGCCACCATCATGAGGGGAAGGCAGGCATTAACAATGCCCTCTCTTCTCCACTCCCGCCCCTCCTGGCTACCTTTTGACCTCCACCGGGACCCTGAATCAACGCCACTCCTATGGCTTCCTAGATCTGTCATTCTGGGCTGGCTGTGTCTCGTTCCTGGAACTTGGTGGTCCCATCTGGAAAGTGTGATGGGGAATGAAGCCAGACGCCCCTGTGGCCCCTTCCATCTCTGGGGTCTTGAGCGTCTGGCCCCGTGCTGGCGGCCTTGATGGGCCATGAAGTAATTGACAGTAAGCGGTGGGCATGTGGAGCCCTCCCTGCACCAGGGCCCTCAGGAGGGTGAACAGTTCACTTCACAGTAGGTCTCTGTGGCTTACCTGGAATGGAGCTGGCTCCAGGAGCAATTTCCCCTGGATGAAACAATCTCTGGAATCCACCGTATATCATTCGCCATGACGTCTTCTGTTTAAACAGCGGCAGCCGGCAGAGGGTGAGCGCTGAGGCCGTGCTGGGGGAGGGCCTGTGTCCCAGCCCCTTACCCTGGCCCCGTGGAAGGCCCCGCTGGGGGGAAAGCAGGCATATGGAACCCATTTGGGAAATTCTTTCTGCATAAACCACTTTTTCCAGGTAAGACACATGCCCGTATTGACTGGGAAAGATGCAATACCTCTTTCACTTTGCCGGCTACATTTTTATGGATCTTAATTAAACCCATGGTTTCCCGGGTTGGGAAATTGGACACTCTTTGTGCGGCCCCTTCTTAAGAAGTGCTGTTGGCCCAGGGGAGGCCAATTATAACCTCCCGTCCTCCCCACCTCCCAGGACCTCACAGACCCTCCAAGCGCTTGGAAAATGTGTGCTGGACAGAGGGGCTTTGATTCCGTGCGCCTGGACAGCGTTAGGCCTGTTTCCAGGCCCGAGGCAAGTGGTGGTCAGGGTCCCAGGCGGCCGGCGGAGGGGCTGCAGAGACCAGGGTTTTCAAACTTCATTGAGCACCAGCGCTTTCCTTTCATGCCCAATCGCATGGAGACTTCGGACAGAAACCAGATGAGCCTGCTAGGGCTGAAAGGGGGAGGGTGGTGGGGGGTGCACGTTGCCCCTTGCTCACCCCCAGCCCCTGCTTGTCATGGGATGACAGCAAGGAGAGCCGCCTGGGTGTTCAGTGAGTTGTTAACGCCTGGTTGGTTGTGCTCGGTACCCTGTTTAACAGGCACAGGCCAAGGAAGGTAGGTGCTGTTACCGCTGCCATTTCACACTCGAGGGAACCTAGGCACAGAGCAGCAGAGGGGCAGAGGAGTGGCGGCATTTGGGTCCCGAAAGCCCGTGTGTGTGGCTGCCTCTCCAGACGGCTGCTGGGGAGCTACTGATGGAGCCCAAGCCTCTCCCTGGATGGTACTCCCCACTCCGTACCGTGGGCCCCGGGGCCCCTGACCGTGCATGGTCTCCACAGGGCAACCTCCTTCCTGTGTCCGGTAGCGGCCTAGGCCCCTGTTACACTTGGGGTCATGGACCCAGCAGACTGGGGCGGGGTCCTCTCACAGCAGGAGGGGTCCTCTGCTGGCCTCACAGGTTGGGTGAAACCTGCTCTTGACTAGCATACATGGTCTGGGGCACCCCGGGATTTCTCAGGCATCCCTTTGGTTGGAGGAGAAGGTGTCCCTGCTTTCGCTCTTTTCACGCTCTGAGCTTCCACTAATATGTCATTTTAGGGAAGAGATTCATTAATCAAGAAAAGCATCCCCTGGATGAGCTCTTCCTGGGATGCTCAAGTCACGGCCCCAGAAACCCCAACGTGGCCAAGGGAGCATGTCAGGAAGCCAGGGTGACGGAGGGATGATTTACCTGTGGGAACATCCATTCTTTTACGGCGTACACTTTGGCGAGTGTACCAAAACATGGAAGATTCCTATCACTCCCAAAGCTCCCTCGTGCCTCCTCCTGCCCCAGCCCCCCAGGGGTGGATCTGTTTTCGGTCCCCATAGCTCTGTCTTTTCCAGAATCACGCCATTAGAGCCATGCAGTTGGCAGACTCTTGAGTCTGGCTTCTTTCACTTTGTATTATGCCTTTAACATCCAACCATAGTTACAGGGATGTTGTTGGCACCTCGCAGACTGGGTGGCCTCAGGGAGGACGAAGCTGGGCTGACCCCGGGGACCCTGGAGCAGTCATGCTCTCTGACAGGTGAAGCAGGGTGGGTCCAGAAGCTTCGGCTAGTCTTTGTTTCCCCGTTAACTCAGGTGTGTTAATCCGTGCTGACTTCGTGGGGTTGATGGGAGATGATGGGCCATTTAGATACCTGCTCATGGACTGCACACAGTGGCTCATGCCTGTGGTACCAAGGCTTTGGGAAGTTGAGGTGGGAGAACCACTTGAGGCCAAGAGTTGGAGACCAGCCTGGGCAACACAGCGAGACCCCATCACTAGCTAAGTGCTCTTGACCACATGGTACAGAGACCCAACCAGTAAGTCTGGATGAGGTGGGCTCCAGGGTAGCTTCATACAAGTACTGATGACCTCAGGGATCTGGGTGACTCCTCAGCTGCAAGATGGTGGCAGCTTCTTCTAGCATCACATCCTATGGGACAACATGCAAGGTGGGAGGGGCACCTCCCTGTGGCATTCCCCTCTGTTAGCGAGAACCCCTGTTCTGGGAGCAGCCCCCAGTTTTAGCAGTTTTCCCTGTGTCTCATTGGTCAGGGTGCATCCCATTGCCAAGTTGACACTAATCTCCAGCAACAGACAGGAGCTGCCAGGAGAGGGTGAAGCCTGAGCAGCCTTTGGTCTGGGTTGGAGAGGGGCTGGCAAAGCACAGAGCAGACAATGCCTGGCTAAGATGGGGGCTCTCCGGGCAAGGGAAGGAGGATGTGCCGGGAGTGGGCAACTGGCAGTCTGCTAGATGCCGGGTGTGAGTCTGATTGCAAGGAGGTTCTCTGTCTACAAAAGACCTGTGCAGGGGGAAGCCGTTAGGGAAGAAGGCCGCCACTATGGCTGGCTGACTGTGGTTGGTCTTCCTCAGGGCTGAGACTTACATGGGGTGAGCCTATCTTGTTCCTCAAAGGAGGGGGCACAAATGAGCAATTTGTAACCTTTGTGTGCTTGCTCTCCATACCTTCATCCCTCCACCACTCCATCTCTCCATCTCTCCATCCATCTCTCCATCCCTTCCCAACCCATGCATCCCTTCATCCATCCCCTTCATCCATCATCCATCAATCTCTCCATCCCTCCATTCATCCATCAATCTTTCCATCCTTCCATCCACCCGTTATCCATCCACTTCTCCGTCCATCCATCCATTCATCTATCCTTTATTCATTTATCCATCCATCTTTCTCTCTACTCTTCATCCATCAATCTCTCCATCCTTCATACATCCATTCATCACTTATCCTTCCATTAATCCATCCATCTCTCCATTCCTCCATCAGTCTCTCTATCCTTCCATCTCTCTATTCATTTATCATCCATCCACTCATCATTCATCCATATTTTCATCCACCCACTCATCCATCCATCCATCCATCCATTATCCATCTATCAATCCATCATCCATCCATCCATCCATCCGTTATCCATCTATCAATCCATCTTCCATCCATTATCCATCATCCATCATCCATCCATCCATCCATCCGTTATCCATCTATCAATCCATCTTCCATCCATTATCCATCATCCATCATCCATCCATCCATCCATCATCCATCCATCCATCATCCATCTATCTACCATCCATCATCTATCCATCCATCATCCACCATCCATCCATGCATCATCCATCATCCATCCATCCATCCTCCATCCATCCTCTATCCATCATCCATCCATCCATCATCCATCCATCCATCATCCATCCATCCATCTATCCATCATCCATTCATCCATCCATCCATCATCCATTGTCCATCCATCCATCCATCTATCCATCCATCATCCATCCATCCACCCATCCATCCATCTCCCATCTCTCCATGCATCCATCTCTCATTTCTCCATCCCTTTATCTCACCATTGCTCTATCTCTGCATCCCTCTATCCCTCCACTTCCCCATAAGCACTTGCTCTGGGGCCCTGTGCTGGGTCCTGGGGAGAAGGGGAGGAACTGCCCTGCCGTTGGGGACTTTGGCAAGGGCCCCTCATGGTGAGGGTGTGGAGGCGTGGCCTCTCCTAGGGCTTTCCCTGTGGTCAGCGTGCAGTGCTTTCAGGGGAACACTGCCTTTTAATTTTTGTCCCAAGATTCAAGCAGTGCAGATCCTCTCTTTCTTCACAGCCTGTGTCTAATCCTACCTTTCATTAACTAACTTTTGTAACTTTCCTCGCTGTGTTTAATTAAGATTCATACGAGCAAGACTTGAAGGAACACAAGCATCTCAGTGTGGCTGGGCCGGCCTTTAGTTTTGGGCTTTTTGCCTCTTGCCCGTGGTGGTGCCAGCTGCAGAGGACCCCTGAGCTGGGAGTAGACAGAACTCACCTTGGTTTTTTTTCTTGCTCTCAGACTTTTTGTGCGGCTCCGAAACGCGACTAAGTCTGTATCCGAAGGCCTCAAGCACTGGCCCGGGATGATCTAGGTGGAGAGCATTTGAGGACTGTGGAAGCCAAATTATTTGCTTGATTGTCTAATCTCCTTGTTAACAACATTTGTGAAAAAATGAAGGGCTTTTTTTTTTTTTTTTGGCTGCAATGGAACTTTCGAGACTTGCAAGGAAACAGTGTTTGCCTCTCTTAGGGCTTTCCAGCCTGACAAGAAAAGCCAGCAGCTTGCCCATGGGCAGTCTGGAGAGGTGGGAAGGTGGGCGAGGTAGGGATGGCATCGTATCACACGGGCATGAGGAGGCCCGTCCTGCAGCGTCCCTGTTCAAACATATTTAGGTGATTAGATGCCCACTTGGAAGCTGGAAGACCCCCAGCAGGAACTGCGAAGGGCTCCAGAGACCCGGATTTGAGTTTTCAAACGTTAAAAATGAATGAGGCAAGGGAGGGGCAAGGGGTGAAGGGTAGCAGCCTCATGCCGGGGAGCAGGGACGCAGGCGTCAGATCTGACGGAGGGCTCCCAGCTGTGTGCTGTGTGCGTGGCTCCCCTTTTTCTTGGACAAAACGGGGAGGCAGGAGCGAGGCAGATTGCTCTGGGACAATGGGCCCCTCTCCAGTCGGGTGGGAGCAGACAATAGGCCTGGGCCGGCCCCTCTCCTGCTGCCCACCGTCTGAGACAGATGCCCGGGAGCCGCCGGGAGTGCCCCAGAGGTCACCTTCGGGGCTGCCCTGTCACTTTGTGGAGGAGTCCTGGAGAGGGAGGGAGGCGGACAATAAGGGCCTCATGCCAGGCGCCCGCCTCCGGCACGGGCCGGGGCTCCCCAGGGAGAGCATGGCCTGGCAGGTGCTGCTATTGTCTCCGGGCTCAGGGGCCTTCCGCAGGGATCTCCCGGCAGGGAGGCAGGGCACCGGTCAGCACGCGGCAGGAGAGGCTTGGGCTGGAGGCCCTCTCGTTCTCCAGGGAGGATGCAAGGAGCTGACTCTGCTGGCTCCATTCAGGCTGACAGCCCCAGCCCAGCTCTGCCCTCAGCCCCTAAAAGTGTCATTCAGAAAAGCAATTAATGTCTCCTGGCCTCCAATGGCACTGGGACTCTGAGTGTCAGATTTTACAGCCAGACCTGCCCCAGGAAATGCCCGACCCTGAGCTGACATCCTCACTTGAGCTGGGGGCACAGGCGGAGCTTTCCAGAGGAAGGGCGTCAGCTCAGAAGGACAAGGGGTGAGCCCTGGAGTTGGCTTTTGTCTGCAAAGACTGTTGCTCTGGGAGAAGCACCGTGCCATAAGCTGAAAGCCGTGGACGAGCACAGCGCGGGGGGCTCCCATCCTGGGAGGATCAGTAGCTAGTGAGTGTGCATGTGCCCGTGTGTGTGTGTGTGCATACATGCATGTGTGTTTTTGTGGGTATGTGTATGTGCACGTGTGTGGCTATACATGTGTGCATACACATACGTACACTGCACATGTGTTCATGTGTGTGTGCACACGTGTGTATGGGCAGGTGTACATGCCTGCATGTGTACATCTGTGTATATATGTGCACGTGCACACGTGTGTTTGTGTGTGCGTGCCCATGTCTGTGCAACGACGTGCATATGTGTTTGGCAGGTGCATGCTTTTGCCAGGCACTGTGCTGGGGATATTTGCAAACGGCGTTCATGTGAGTTACGATCTGCTGGGAGGAGGCATGGCTCTCTTGACCACGGATGAAGACACAGACCCCTGAAATGCACATGACTTCACTGCACCTCCTCAAACTCCTCAGATGCCAAGGTGGGGCTGCGAGACCTCACAGCCTGGGCCTTTTCTGCTGTCCACTCATCTGCAGGCCCTGTCCTTCCTCAGCCTGCTGGCTCTGGGGTCTGGGAATATGTTTTGGTCACCTGTGTCTTTGAGACTGTCCTGGACCCTAAGGGAGAAGCTAGACTCAGTCTCTGCCCTTGTCCTGCAAAGGGGTAGGGAGCGTGGAGGTCAGAAGTGGCTCCTCTGGGCGGCAGGGAAGATGGTGGGGGAGTCCAGGGGAGGCCCATCTCCTGCCCTCAGGGGTCAGGGAATGCTTCTCGCGAGAATGACAGCCACGGCCAGGCTGCAAGTTGAGTAGATGTGACGCAGGTGAGGGAGACCTGGAGAAGTCCTGAGCTGGAGAGAAGGTACCTGCAGCCCTGAGGGAACCAGGGGTTACCCGGGGGGAGGCCTGAGGCTTGCCAAGGTTGGGTGCCTGCTGTCACCTGCTTCACTGTGGGGCCATACATGGAGCTGCGGAGTTCAAGGTTGGCTTTGCAGACACCCAGAGCAGCCTCACAGTGGAGCCTGTTGAGGGAGGAGGACCCTGTGGGCGCCTGGCAGGTGGTCCACGTGGCCCCTCAGCTGGAGCTCTGTCCTGCGCTGCCCTGGTTCCTTGTCCTGGGGTGGGCGCCTGGCAGGTGGTCCACGTGGCCCCTCAGCTGGAGCTCTGTCCTGCGCTGCCCTGGTTCCTTGTCCTGGGGTGGGCGCCTGGCAGGTGGTCCACGTGGCCCCTCAGCTGGAGCTCTGTCCTGCGCTGCCCTGGTTCCTTGTCCTGGGGTGGGCGCCTGGCAGGTGGTCCACGTGGCCCCTCAGCTGGAGCTCTGTCCTGCGCTGCCCTGGTTCCTTGTCCTGGGGTGGCTGTGCAGCGCCTCTCCGCTGGCCTCTGCTGTCCCTGGTGCTCCTTTCTGCTTCTCGGCCGCAGGAGCCTGTGCACTGCAGGGTGCGTGGTGGGGACGTGACTCTCACAGGCCCCACCATTACTGGCTCTGAGATTTCGGGCAACCTCCTCTCCGTGAGCTGCACTGTCCTCGTCTGTAAAGTGGGGGGATTGGCAGAGTCACGGACCGCTTCCCACTGTGCCTGCCATCACCACAGCCCAGTTCAGACAGTGCTGCCATTTCACCAAACTGAGGGCTCCCGCTCACCCCCTGCGGCTGGCATTTCATTAAACTGAGGGCTCCCTCTCACCCCCTGCGGCTGGCATTTCATTGAACTGAAGGCTCCCTCTCACTCCCTCTGGCTGGCATTTTACCAAACCGAGGGCTCCCTCTCGCCCCCTCTGTCTGCCAATTCACCAAACTGAGGGCTCGTTCTCACCCCCTCTGGCTGGCATTTCACCAAACTGAGGGCTCCCTCTCACCCCCTGCGGCTGGCATTTCATTAAACTGAGGGCTCCCTCTCACCCCCTGTGGCTGGCATTTCATTGAACTGAAGGCTCCCTCTCACTCCCTCTGGCTGGCATTTTACCAAACTGAGGGCTCCCTCTCGCCCCCTCTGGCTGCCAATTCACCAAACTGAGGGCTCGTTCTCACCCCCTCTGGCTGGCATTTCACCAAACCAAGACCTCCTGCTCACCTCTCCGCTGGCATTTTACCAAACGAAGGGGTCCCTCTCACCCCCTCTGGCTGGCATTTCACTGAGCAGAGGGCCCCCCACTCACCCCTCGGGCAGACCTGCCATCGCACCCGGACTTTCTCCTCGTGTGCGGCACCCGTCTGGGCCGGTGCTGACTGCCCTGGACATGGCAGTGTGGATGGTAACGGAGCTGGCGGCTGGCCTTCCCTTGGGGCACCGTCCCTGGCGGCTCTTGCACCTGCCGCCTCCAGTTCGACCTCCTGAGAGGGGCTCTGGCAGGTCCAGGTAGTTCCCACTGTGTGGCTTCTGCTCCTGATGGTTTCAGGCTGTCAGTGCCCGGGGGTTGCTGCTTCCCCTGAGTCCCTAGTCTCTAAGCTGACGTAGCTCCGGGCTCTGTGAACACAGCCCAGTCCCCGTGGCACCTCCCTGAGGGGCCTCTGAGCGTGGCAGGTACCCATGCACTGTGGGCGTTCTCTTTGAGATGCTGCCTGCCCGTTGCGAGCTGCTGGTCCAAGCTCCTCGCTGAGACCGCCTGGCATTTGGAGGACGACCACAAGGCTGTGAGCCGTCCGGGGTGCATTCGCGTCAAATACGTTCAGGCAGAACCCGCTGCGGCCCTCAGCAGCAGCAAGTGGCCACCCTGGGGCCTCTGTGGGTTTGGAGTTGGAGGAAGTTTCAGCCGTTTCCCATCTGCCCTGAGAATACTCACCAGTGGCTGCGGCAGCTGCGTTCGCCCCAAAGTAACTCCGCCACGAAATAGCTTGACTGCATTATGATTTTTGCGTCTCTCTAGTATACTGACTTTGGAAACAAAAGACATCATTCTCTTTATAGCCTTCTGTTTCTAGTAGCGGTGTTTCCATTTACAAAATAGAGTCATTCCCGATGGCTGAGAATGTCAGATCTTAGAACACACGGCATTCCTACGCGTGCCCGCTCCCGAACACTGGTGGGCCAAAGATTGATTTGATGAATCCGATTTTTCCAAAATAGGCGATTCCGATGATTCAGATGACTCTGATATTAGTTCTGTTTAGAGGGGATGCCAAGAACATTTTTCGTGTTTTATTTTCACATTGAAAAACAGTCAGATTTGCTTCAGTTTCAAGAAGCGCATCTATGTAAAATTACACGAATGCGGCCTCGAGCCGCACTTTTATTTTCTCCTAAACGAGCGAAGGGTGAAAACTGGAAGGGCCTTAGAAACGACCGCTCATGGCACAGATGCTGACACAGAGGCCCAGAGAGAAGGGCTTGGTCGGGGTCCCAGGCTGGGGCTGCTGGGGTGCTCATCCCCGGGCGCCCTGGCCTCTTCTCTGCGGGCTCCCAGGTGAGTGTTCGGGACAGCACCCAGGTAATGACTGATGATTTTCTAGGGCCTTCTACTTTGACTCTATGGGGTGTGGGGGCAGCGGGGCACAGGGGATGTTTGTTACATTTTACCAGAAGGAGCCAGGACTTGCTCGAAGTTGCTCATGAGGCCGGGGCACAGCTGTACCCAGGGTTCCTTTAGAACCGTCACGCTTGGTATGAGTCCTAGGCACGTGGGCCTAAAGGGATCTCAGGTGGGAGACTGGTGCCAGGGTGGGGGTTGGGGTGGAGTCCCCACCCAGCACCTCTTGGGGAGGCCTGGACTCCTGGCTGCCCGGTGCTGGGTGGAGGAGCGCTGTTCCTCTGGATGTGTGCAGGCAGGAGCAGAGGCTGTCTCCTACCCGACTGAACAGGCCCTTATGGTTGTGTCATGAGGCCCTGCTGGGTGACACTGTTTGATCTGACTGGCATGAGTGGATTTCAACAGGTCAAAGCTTGATTGCTGTGGGGTGTCTGGGGGCGGGGCTGGGTGTTCGGGGCTGGGGCCCAGAGATCATCCTGCCTGCAGATGCAAGGTGGGAAGGGGTTGCAGTGTCCTCATGGCCTCGTGGTGGGGGGGGCTCTGGGAACCTCCCTCTTCATGCTGCTCTGTTTGACCTGGGCTACTGGAGGGCGGAAGGAGAGCAGCAGGGCCTTGGAGGGACTCAGTGAACGACCAGCAGAAGGACTGGCTCCCGATGGCACAGGTGTCCAGGGAAGATGGCTCTGGCCCACTTACAGCAGGGTGAGACACGCAGAGGAAATGCCCTCGGAGCCAAACCCCTGCTCCTGGGTCAGCCACGGAGTTCCTCTAAGCCCCAGTTTCTGTATCTGGAAAGCGGATGATGAGATGCCCTTTCTGGAGCGAGTCAATGCTGGGGAAGCTGTCTACGCTCGCTGAGGTCGGCTCTTCAGACCTGGCCATGTTGTGGGACACTGAGCCAGTCTGGCTGGGGAAACCTGCCTTGACCTTGGCTGGAGGGAGCCCCACTCCTGGACAGTGATTGACTCATCGGAGGATGCAGTGCCGAGGAAGGGGTGGTGAACACGTGCTATTGAAGGGACATGGGTTTTTTCCTGGGGAAAGGCTGAATTTGGAGCTCCGTGGGCTGTTCGCTTGGTGGAGACTGGCTGGTGGGGTGTGTCCCCGCTGCCAAGGGAGGAAGGTGCAGTGCCCTCTTTTCCTGTCTGCACCTGAAGCCTCGTGGCGATCATGATGGTAGCAGGGGTGATGACAGCTCACACGGCCAGCAATGTGGCCTCCTCACTCAGAGCTCAAAAGGGAGGCACAGGTGAGCTTGGCCACCTGGCAACTTGCTGAGAGTCACACGTCTGCTCGGCCACAGTCGGGACTCCAATCTGCCCCGCATCCGCCTCTGCTCCTTTGGGGCCACACTGCTCAGGGAGAAGGACCTCGGCTGGGTGGAAGCCCTTGGCCTCCCTGCCTCAGTTTCCCCATCGTGTTCTCTGACTCAACCCTAGCGACCTTTGGCGCTTGTGCCTAAGTCTCGCTGTCTTTGCTGTGTCACCAGGCCTGGGTTCCAGAGGGCCCTTTCTCCCCACGGGGCCCAAGGGAGGGCCTGGAGTGAGGTGGCCAGCCTGAAGTTTGGCTGAGGCAGGACGGCGGTCCATGAGGCCTTGAGGGCTGCCCAGCACCAGCCAGCCAGCCTTGGAGAAGCCAGCCGACTTGGCGGCAGTCTCCAGCGCTTGGAGACGTTTGTCCCGCTCCTGCCCCCATCCAGCTATGACAAGCGGGCTTTCAGTAGTTATGACAGCCTCTGGTGGGGGTCCCTGGCCCCTGTCCATGTCTCTACACTTGACTTGCTCGGAGTTCACTGGCCTGAAATAATGTCCCCAGTGCGAGTCGGCGGATGGAACGTTCGGAGTGGACGGTTTGCTTCCCCCCCACTTTTTAATACATTAAACATGCATTACTGGAGTTCTACCCGATTCCTCTGACAGCTGTGGAAAAATAAAGAAAATTCAGTTTGAACTTAAAAAGCCGGGGCTTAATTTATGTCCCGCACCTTTGTCTGCTGGGCCCTTTTTCCTCTTCCGATGGAAAGGCCCCAGGGAGCGGGCGACAGAGGCTCGGCCACCCCACGTGGCCCCTCGGTGCCCGGGCCTTAATAGGGGCGCCCAGTGGCCAACACGGAGGGGAGTTTTCAGATGGAAATCGGACAAAACAATGCAATCATCTGTCTCGCAATCTGTTTTGAAGGGGAAAGAAAGAGCGGGCAGAGAGGAGAGAGTCGTTTTCTACTAGGGGAGGCTTCATTCAGAGAGTTTTATAGGAAAAGACAGATGTCATGAATACTGATGTGGAGAGCCTGGGTCTGGCAGAGTTTTTTTTTTTTTTACATTTTCTGAGTTGTAAAGACAAAGTGTTTTAATAACACGGGGAAACACATGTTGATGGGTGGGTCTTTAGCTCATTCTGGTTTCTCTAATGCCCTCTCTTTCTCCTCCTTTCTTTCTTTCCTTCTTTCTCCTTCCTTCCTTCCTCCCTCCCTTTCCTTCCTTCCTTTCCTTCCTCCTTCCTTTCCCTCCCTTCCTTCCTCCACCTCTTCCTTCCTTCCTTCTTCCTTTTTTCCTTCCTTTCCCTCCCTCCTTTCCTCTCTCCCTCTGTCCCTCCCTCCCTCCTTCCTTTCTTCCTCTTTCATTTCTTCCTTTCTTTTCCTCCCTCCCTCCTTCCCTTCCTCTCTTCCTTCCTTCTCTCCTTCCTTCCTTCCCTCCCTCCTTCCTTCTGTCCTTCCTTTTTTCTTTCTTTCCTTCCCTCCCTCCCTTCCTCCCTCTCTCTCCCTCCCTCCCTCCTTCCTTCCTTCCTTTCCCTCCCTCCCTCCTTTCCTTTCTTCCTTCCCTCCCTCCTTTCTTTTTTTGAGACAGGGTCTCACTCTGTTGCCCAGGCTGGAGTGCAGTGGTGTGATCTCCGCTCACTGCAACCTCCGCCTCCTGGGTTCCAGTCATTCTCTTGCCACAGCCTCCTGAGTAGCTGGGACCACAGGTGCCCATCGCCACACCTGGCTAATTTTTTTGTAGTTTTAGTAGAGATGAGTTTTGCCATGTTGCCCAGGCTGGTCTCAAACTCCTGACCTCAGGTGATCCACCCACCTTGGCCTCCCAAAGTGCTGGGATTACAGGTATTTTAAAAATCATGGTACAATATAACATCATATTTATTATTCTAACCCGTTGTAAGTGTACAGCTCTGTGGCATTTCATCCGTTCGTAATGAGGGGCAGCCATTGCCGCTGCCTGTGCCCCAACACTTCCAGCGTCCCCAGCAAAACCCGGGTACCCGTTAAACAGCAGCCCCTCCCAGCCCCTGGCAACGTCTGTTCTCCTTTCTGTGCCTGTGGATTTGACTTCTCCGGGCACCTCATGTGAGTGGAATCGGACAGCGTGTGTCTTCGCGTCTGGCTTGTTCACCTAGCAAACGTCCTCTAGTTTCACCCGTGTGGTCGTGTCCGAGTTTCCTTCCTTTTTAAGGCTGAATACTATTCCAGCGTGTGAAGAGAACACCTTTTGTTTATCTGTTCTTCTGTCTGATGATGGAGCTCCTCCCATGCCTGCCAACAATCACCCTGCTTCTCCACAGACAGGTGTCTGGGCCGATGATGTCGGAGACCCCCTGGCAAGCCGCCGCTACGGGAGGGGGCTTCTCCCTCTCAGGCCACCCGAGGAGACTCTGTGGGATCCCTGCAGCCCCCGAGGCATGGTCAGGGGCTCTGACTGGAAGCCGTTCCCTCCATCAGGACTCAGCAGCCAGCCAGGGGCTCCCTGGGCACCGGCTGTATGGGAGGACAGGTGGATCAGGGGTGGGGCCTGTCTGTCCCTCAGGAGCTGCTGGTCAGATGAATGACTGTCTCCTGCTGGGAGACACCTCTACCTCGGGCTCTCTGGGCAGTGGGGGACGAGTGTCCCTAAGGGAGGTACAGCCCCCGGCCTTGGTGCCTGGAGTCATCAAATCCATAGACACAGGGTGAGGGGCTGCCTGGGCACTGGTCATATGCAGGCTCTGCGTGAGGCACAGGATTCAGGACTCAGTGGTGAATAAACCGCCATCCCCTCGTGGGGAAGAAGGGCAGGTGCACCTGACTTACGTGTCCATGAGACAAGCGGGTATTAAGTGTCTTCTGTGTGCAGGTCTGCAGCTGGCGCTGGGGGCTGGCCTTTGGATCTGGTGTCCCCCCCATGACATGGGCCCAGAACCTCCCTGTCCCCCTCTGCCACGGGAGGTGTCAGAGGGCAAGTACCTTCCTCAGTCACCCCCATCACGTATGTAGTGGACATGCCTCTTTTGTGTGGCAGGGAGTTATCTTAATCACCCAGCAATTATTAAGTGCCTGCTGTGTTTTCAGGCTTCACACTGGAGGGTGCCTGCTACCCCGAGTGGGTGTGGGACAACCGCTTCTCTCCATGCTCCCCACGCCACCCAACCCCCTTCCCCACTCCACTCCCGGCTGCGCCCCTCCCACCTCTGCCCTGGGTCACCGTCTTCATTGTCTTCCTCAACTTCTTCCATGGGAAAGGTCAATGGCTTGAAACAGGACTGACGGGACACACGGGGCCTGCTTCACACCCGGGGGCTCCTGGGCGTGCACCCGAGTCTCTGCCCCTGAATGGCTGGCATCCAGGCGGGCCTCCCAGAGGGAGCCCTTTTCTGCAGGCCTGGGAGAGTGGGGAGCCTGTGTCGAGGTGGCCGGGAAGAGAAAGGACACCAGGTGCACCCTCAGTCCGGGCCTGTCTGACCCTGGAGACTTGTAGGTCACAGACCTGGAGCTCCAGCAGGAGGGCTGGCAGGGACCACGAGACAGGGGCATCGGGGAGGAGAGGATGCCTTTCGGGACCAGGCAAATCCTCGCTTCACCTTCTGCTGGGTGACCCCGGTGAACATCTTCAGCTCTCCTGTCTCAGTCTTCTCACCTGTAAAATGGATCTGACGAGAACCACATGGGAATAAAGGTGTGGAGAGCTCTCCGGTGCCAGGCTCATGGCCAGAGTGCAGTGACGCCAGCCATCGGGAGACAGGGAGGCTCCTCCATGGGCAGCTGGACGCCCGAGTGCACAGCAGGCGCTCAGGGGGGTGTGCCCGGCGCAGGCACAGGGGACGGAGCCGCTCAGGGTTGCAGAGCTTGGCTTGGAGGTGTCATCCCAGGAGGGTCTTCCCTTGCCTGGAAACCCCACAGAGGCCCTCCTCTTCCTTCAAACACAGCCCCTGACCCCTTTGCAAGGAAGTCCCCCCCGACGTTCCAAACCAGGGCAGACCCTCGTCCGGGCTCCCCCAGTCCCGATGTGGTTCCATTTCCCACTAGTGGGGCAGAAGCCTGTCTGCTTCCCTCTCCCTGTGTCCTCAAGCAATGGGGACTTGTGGAGCATAAATACTCATGAGCGACACATTTATATTGATAGGCGGGGCCACACCGCGAGAGGAGCTGGTGGCCTGAGAACCCATGTTAACAGCTGGGTGACACGTGGCCTCTGGCGATCCCTTTTGGGAAATGTCTGAGAGTCTGAGGCTGTCAGACCCCTGGCACTGACTCATGGCTGGGGCAACCTCGAGAGAGTCACTGCCCTGTTTCCCTGTCTGCCAGCCAGGGGCTTGGCATGGGTGTTCTCGGTGGGTCCTTCCAGCACTGAGGTTCTGGGGTCATTGTTGTAAGGGTGGGTGACTCTGGGGTGGCAGGTGGGGCTGCTGTGATCTTTCGGGGATGAGCTTGCTTTAGGTGAGGCCGCGTATAAGCGTGTCTGTGTTGAGGAGACCGAGGCCTGCTCTGCTCACCACCCTGCAGCCGGCCGGTCTCCCTGCTCTCCAAGGCTCCTGGACTTTCCTTCAGACCCAAGTGCAAGCTCTCTGTGACTTCCACCCACTGCTTCTCACAGGAGTCTCTGCCACCACCAGGCCCAGAGCACACACGCCATCGGCTGTCCGGGACAGGTACGTGGCCGCAGCTTCCTGGAGTGCAAGTCTGCGTGTGACCATGGCTGCTGCCCGCTGAGGGGCGAGCACGTGCCTGGAGACCACGAGAAGGAGTCATTCTCATGCTCCTGGGAGTTCAGATAAGGCTCTGTGCCCCTTGGAGCCAAACCTCTGAATTCCATGGAGTTGCTGGGTCAAAGGACATACTTAAGTCTGAGCTGTGGACACAAGTTGCCAATGAGCTCTCCAGAAAGGGGTTTCCATGATAGGTCCTACCACCTGTGCCTCCACTCTCCAAATTTCACCACCGTTCTTTTGCATCTTTGCCAATTTGGTAAGTGCAAAATAATATTTTAGTTGTCTATGCTTTAAGTGGATTGAAGGATGCTTTAAGTTTTATTATTTGTAAGTGAAACATTGTTACGTGTATTTACTGACCTACTTTCCTTTTAGGAATGTCCCAATTATATCTTTTGTCTGTCTTTCTATTATTGTGTTTCTTGTTCTTATTGATTTATAAGAGCTCTTTGTATATTCAGGATACAAAGAGGGTCAGAGTTTATTCATGAATGACATTTCTCTTCTCTGAAGGGGGCAAATGGAGCAGTCACTCCTTTCTTAACCTGAGCTGATGTTTGAATTTCTTATTGTCTATTTTTCCACTCTGGTTTACACTTTTCTTTGCACTTTGTGGTTGTCTGGGCACAGACATCACAAGGAGATCTTGGTCTGAGAGCAAAGGGCACGTATGTAACGGCTTTGTGGGTCCCAATGTGCAAGAGGGGATGTCTGAGGTCATGCTCTGGGTGCTTCCCCTGGCTGCAGATGATAGGGAAGGAGCCAGCCCCAGCCCCTCCCCAACACACACAGCCTCTGCCCCCGACCAAACACGAAGTCACTTCTCTGGGGACAAGCAGATTTTTCAAACAAAGTTTGCCAAATATGCACATTTTTTTTTTTCTCCAGGGCAGATGCAAACGGTCTTTTCAAATCAGTTTGGAGGAAAATAAATGAGCCCACGCTGAGGCTTCAATAAATCTTTGCGTAGCCACAAGGGTGAGTTTTGGGCACGATGAAGGGCCCAGTGTGTGGCTTATGAATGACGCCCAGTGACGGCTCTGCGGCCCCCGCCTTCCTCTCTCCCCCTTCTCTGTCCCCCAACCCAATTTAAAATTGGACATTAATGTTTGAAGACAAAGGGACCTTTGGGCATTTCTCCCCCTTGTGGAGGAAGTCTCCCCCGTGAAATATTTGTCGTGGCTGTGCTCGGCGTGTGACGGGGGCTCGTGTCTCTGAGCCAGGGCCTGTCTCCAGGAGATGATCCATGTGCCACCATCCTGCCCCGGGGGCTCCAGGACCCCCAGTCCCAGATGCAGACAAGACTCCAGTCCCCCAAGGGGATTATTCCTCCCTGCCCGCCATCCTTGCTGGATCCTGGATCATGCTGGCCACAACCTGGCGTGGCTCACACAGACATTGCCTCTTGACAGGTCTCCCTGCTTCAGTCCCCATCCATTCTCCAAAGTGGGGGTGGCCGGAGGATGGTGTAAGAGGCTCTGAGCCTGCCTTTCCCCGAGTATCCCTGGATCAAACACAAAGTCTTAGCTTGGCATCCTGGCGACACCTCTGCTCTCATCTCCCTTCCTCTCCCTGGCATGGACACTGCACCCACCACCGCCTCTGAGCATGTGGTCCAGTGGCTCTGCAGGCGCCCTCCCCTCTGTCTGTGGTGGCCACTGTGCCAGCAGGCCTGCCTGAAGAAACCATGCCCCTTTATGGACTGACCCCAGGGTTTGCCCATGCTTGGATGCCTGCTTGACTTTGCTTCACTGATGCCTGGCACTGGACTGCCATGCCCACTTGGTGGTAGCTGTGTAGCTGGTACTCACCCCACCTGGCAGTTTCCACCCAAGACCACTCATGTTTGTCCCACTCCATGTCTGCTGGTGGGAGGAGATGGTGCATCCCAGAAGCAATAGGAGCTATGGAGTTGGGGGCTGGGGGCGTCAGCCTGGGTGGGCCGGAAGGGGGCCTTGCCATGCCTGGTGGAAGAGTGGGTTGTCCCTTACTACCTCCAGGCCACTGGGCGGCTCACTTGCTCACCCCTGCCTGGGCATCTATAGTGGGTGTCCCTGCCCAAATTCATGTCCCCCTGGAACCTCAGAATATAACCTGATTTGAAAATGGGGTCTTTGCAGATACAATTAAGTAAGGATTTTGAGATATGGTCATTCTATACGGGGGGCAGTAAATACAATAAATTTCCTTGGGAAAGATAAAAGAGAAGACCCAGCCACAGAGAAGAAGCACATACAAGACGGAGGCAGGGATGGGGGTGATGCAGCTAAAAGGAATTTGGAGACCCCCAGAAGCTGGAGGAGGAAAGAAGTTCCTCCCCAAGAGCCTCCAGGGGTGGGGCAGGGTGGGGGTGGCATGGGGAATGCTCTGCTCACACTGGATGTATTTGTCCATTCTCATGCTGCTAATAAAGACATACCTGAGAATGGGTAATTTATAAAGAAAAAGAGGTTTAATAGACTCATTGTCCCATGGGGCTGGGGAGTCCTCATCATCATGGCAGAAGGCAAAGGAGAAGCAGAGTCACATCTTACATGGTGGCAGGCAAGAGCGAGAGTGTGTGTGGGGGAACTCTCCTGTATAAAACCATCAGATCTCGTGAGACTTACTATCACGAGAACAGCACGGGAAACACCCATCCTCATGATTCAGTCACCTCCCACTGGTTTTCTCTCATGACATGTGGGGATTATGGGAGCTACAATTCAAGATTTGGGTGGGGAACAGCCACACCATATCACTGGATTTCATGACCCTGGCCTCCAGGGCTGTGGGAGGGCAAATTTCTGTCATTTTGAACCACCTGGTCGGTGGCAATCTCTTCCGGCAGCCCCAGGAAATGAATGCAGGGTCCATTGCCAACAGTCCTGAAATCATTTCTGAAGGAAACATTTCTCAATTTCTGGGGTTTCCTTCAAGTAGAGCAGGTCTTTCCCATTGCTGCTGCCCAGAGCACTTGTCCATGAGCCCAGAGAGCTTCAGGCACCATCTCGGCCCCTTGCAGCCACCCTAGAAGAGAGAGGCCCATGTTTTCTCCCTTCATGGACTAAGAAATTGATGCCCAGAGAGGCAGGCACACAGTCAAGGCCTCAGAGCTTGACCACTTGGGCTGGCTCCCTGTGACTTGGCCCAGCTCCCTATGACTTGGTCCAGGCTACATGGGGAAGCAGCACCCGGGCCGTACACACTCACAGAATCTGGTTTTGTGGCTCCACATGCTGCTTGTACCCAGGTGGGAGCCAGTAGACTTCACTGCTACCAGCACGTTCATCCAGGAGGCAGTTGGAATGCACTGAATGAATGACTGACTACCTGACTATGAAGGAATGAATCAATGATGCAGCCAGTCTGGCAAGTTCCAGGGATGACGATTGCTTTTACCATTTGGACATAGCTGCTTCCAGTCTTCTGTGCGTGTATCACTGAAAAGCAAACAAAAAATCAAGATGAAACTGCACATGCAGTTTAACATGCTGCTATTTTTCTTCAATAAAAATGGCGTGATCACCACATTCCCATTATTTTGACACACTCCTTGACTTTAGATGGTTGCATTTCACTCCCTGAGGAGGATCGAACACATGGTGAATGGAAGGGAGGACACTGGGTTGAGGGCTGGCATGAGCAAGGCCTGCAGAGGGATGTTCTCCAGGACCCTGAAGCAGGGCTGTGGTGGGGAGATGTTGGTCAGGGACATCTGGAACTCAACTGCAAGGCGCTTTGAATATCCAGGAGAGGCACTCACAGATTTTGTTTTGTGGACAATGGAGATCATTGAAAGTTTTGAATAGAACAATAATATGTTTTGATCTGGCCTGGGGGAGGATAAACCCAAAGGGCAATATTGTACGTGGGACTTCAGGGAGAGGCTTACTGATGTCCAGGTTGCCAGGTAGGCCACTCTGCAAGTTGGTCACTTATGACTTCACTGACTGGCTGATTAAACAACCAATTAAATAACCAATGAATCAACCAACCAGTCAGTTAAATAACCATTCAACCAACCAACCAACCAACCAACCAACCAACCCGCCAACCAATCAATCCATTAAATAACCATTCAACCAACCAACCAACCAACCAACCCACCAACCAATCAATTCATTAAATAACCATTCAACCAGCCAACCAACCAACCCATCAACCAATCAATCCATTAAATAACCATTCAACCAACCAACCAGCCAACCAACCAACCAACCAAACCAACCAAACCAACTGACCAACCAAACCAACCAACCAAACCAACCAACCTACCAATCAAATCAACCAACCAACCGACCAGGCAAACCAACTAACTAACCAACCAACCAACCAATCAACCAACAAACCAACCAACCAATCAACCAACTAACCAACCAACCAATGAACCAACCAACCAACTAACCAATCAACCAACCAATGAAACCAACCAACGAAACCAACCAACCAATCAACCAACTAACCAACCAACCAATCAACTAACCAATCAACCAAATGAACCAACCAACCAACTAAACCAACCAATCAACCAACTAATCAACCAACCAACCAACCAAACCAACCAACCAACTAACCAGCCAACCAACTAACCAACCAACTAAAACCAACCAACCAATCAACCAACTAACCCACCAACCAACTAACCAACCAACCAACTAACCAACCAACCAACCAACCAACTTACCAAACCAACCAACCAACCAACCAACCAGTCAACCAACCAACCAACCAACCAACTAACCAATCAACCAACCAACCAACCAACCAACCAACTTACCAAACCAACCAACCAACCAACTTACCAAACCAACCAACCAAACAACCAACCAACCAACCAGTCAACCAACCAACCAACCAACCAACCAACTAACCAATCAACCAACCAACTAACCAACCAACCAGTCAACCAACCAACCAACTAACCAATCAACCAACCAACTAACCAACCAATCAACCAACTAACCAACCAACCAACTAACCAACCAACTAATCAACCAATCAACTAACCAACCAACCAACCAACTAACCAACCAACCAACCAATCAACCAACAAACCAACCAACCAATCAACCAACTAACCAACCAACCAATCAACCAACCAACCAACTAACCAATCAACCAATCAATCAACCAACAAACCAATCTACTAACCAACCTATCAACCAACCAACCAACCAACCAAACCAACCAACCAACCAACTAACCAACCCACCCAACCAACTAACCAACCAACCAACCAACTAACCAACCAACCAGTCAACCAACCAACCAAGCAACTAACCAGCCAACCAAACCAACCAACCAACCAAACCAACCAACCAACTAACCAGCCAACCAACCTACTAACCAACCTATCAACCAACTAACCAACCAACTAACCAACCAACCAATCATCCAACCAACCAAGCAACAACCAACCAATGAACTAACCAACCAACCAACCAACTAACCAACCAATGAACTAACCAACCAACCAACCAACTAACCAACCAACCAACCTGTTAAATAACCATTCAACCAATCAACCAATCAACCAACCAACCAACCAATTCAATAACCAACTACCCAGCTCAATAACCAACCAGCCAACCAACCAACCAATCGATTAACAAACTCATTTCTCTCTCCCTCCGTTTCTGCCATCCTGCCTGAGTGAGAGTGGTTCTTGTTCCCCCATCAGGGCTCCCAGTCCACAAGTGCCTTTGTCTTATTCCATTTGGGAAGTGGATAGCGCATCCCATTTTCTAAGAACGCCTTTGATCATGCCCTGTGGTGATGTAACCACTTTCCACCCAGTGATGGTCAACATCTGAAGATGTTCTCGGAAAACAGATGAATACAATCTTGGAGCAGGCCATGGGGTATTCTTAAAGACTCCATGTGTGTCTTGGAGTGGTCCATGTCATATCCAGAATCACAGCTGGGGCTCCAAATGCCACTGGCCTACCCATTAATCTACCAATGTAGACCAGTGGCAGAATTGGTGACCAGACCTTCTAGTACGAGACATGATCTTAGGATCTTAGAGAACTTTCCGCACTCCAAGGTCCGTTTCTTCACCCAGAGAAGGGGCTTCCAGGTATACCAGGAGAAGAGAGTTCCTCCACAGGGGAACACTATTGCAGCAGACATGACTATGGGCAGGAAGTCCTACTATCCTCATTTATGTATGAGGAAATCAAGACCTGGAGAATTCAAGTGACTTGCTGAAGGTAATGCAGCCAGCCTGCATTACCAGGAAGGGAGCCAAGATTAAAACCCAGGGCCACATGATCTAGAGCTGGGAGGCTTTCCTGTAGGGCCCTAAGGAGACAAGTTATATCTCCTGGCTGAAGGCCACCTCCCACCTCCCGGCCCCCACATCAATTACATCAGATATGAAGATTTGTTTCAGGGTGTCTGGCTGGTTTTCCAGCTCCAACCTGGCTCAGGATCTCATTTTGTTTTTTTGACTCCTTTCCAGTGCAGAGGTGCCTGGGCTATTAATAACAGAGGAATCTCGGCTCCACCACCAGCCTGTCCATCCATCTATCCATCCATCCATCCATCCATCCATCCATCCATCCATCCAACTATCCATCCATCCATCCATCCGCCTACTCACACACACAGTCTCCCACCCATTCACCTACTCATTCATCCATCCATCTATCCACCCATACATTCATACATACATATATGCATATACCCATCCATCCATACATTCAACCATCCATTCATCCACCACCCACACACCCATCCACCCATCCTTCCATCTATCCATCTCTCCATGCATACATCCACCCATCCACACGTCCATCCATCCACCCATCTATTCATCTATGTATCTATCCATCCATCCACCCACCCATTCACTTATCCATCCATCCATCCATCCATCCATCCATCCATCCATCCCATATCTATTTGTCTCCAACATCTGGTTTAGTATAAGCATTGATAGAATGAACAAATGCACCAGTGGGCCAGCCTGTCCTTTCTGCTCTGGGTTTCTCTGCTGCAATGCCTTTGGGAGCTGCTCAGCCATCTGACTCATGCTGGCAAGGTATGCTCTCTGCAGCAGCGCCAGCTCTGACACACCCTTAGATGGGCTCATCCTCTTGCCCTGTCTCATGTCTCCTGGTCCCTGTTTCTGGGCCTTAGCCCCAAAACGTGCCACTTGGGCAAGCCCTTTTTTTAGGCTCAGGCAGATCCACAAGCACATGGATTCTGCCAATTTAGAGCAACTAGGATTCCAAACAAGGAAAACTTAATCAGTTTATTGTCAGAGGGCCCACATTCATTCATTTGTTGGTTAATTCTTTCACTACCTCATTCATTCAGTTGGGCTGTAAGTTTCTTCAGGCCTGGGGTCATGCTTGTCCCCATTCTGTTCCTGAGGGGGGCTATCCACGTAGTAGTCGGCAGCAAATAACTCTTAGTGACTTAAGCTGAGGAGGCAAGATCATGATGAAGGGGGCAGATGCCGGACCGGGAAGACACTGCATTCCAATCCCAGCTCTACCACTTTGTAGAAGTGGGGTCTTGGGCATGTCATTTCACCTCTCTGAGCTTCAGTCTTCCCACATGCAAAATGGGCGTAAAGGGTTTTTTTGAGTGGCGTCTGTGGGGCTGCAATGAGATCTCATGCATCAGGCCCTTCACACAGAGCCTGGGGAGGAGAGCTCAGGGTGAGGGATGGGCTGTCACTAATGTGACTGGGAGCAAGCAGTCTCGGGCAGGTGTGCTGGATGTCTGGGGCCTGGCACCCCAATTCTGTTGGCCTGCCTCAGTACTCAAGGCTGCCCAACACATTTCTTGGCCTTGGAAACAGCCAAGAAAATCAGCAGCCCCTGGCTCGTCAGAAGAAACCCAAAGAAACAAACACCTTGGTGGCCAGGAGGCGACGGGCACCTTGCCCTCTCAGTGGGGCAGCTGACAGCAGGCCTGAAGCAGCGGTCACGGGCGTCTGTGGGGCAATTAGCCTTGCCCTGGCTGCGGGAGACGTTTCCTTGGGAAAAGTCTCACTCCTTTCTGTGCATGTCAGCTGGTTATGAAATGAGAACATCTGAGAGGCTTAAAGAAACCCAGCCAATCTTTGGAGAGCTCTGCTGCCCTCTTCAAGTCTCAACAGCATCTTTCTGCAGACAGCTCGTGACTCACATTTGTGACTTTCATACCCTCAGAATAGGATTTAAAGATAATTAACTTTCCAATAGGAAAAAGATGCCTGCTAAGCCTCCATCGACCTCATGCTAAGCCTCTGCCTTTTGGGGCTGAGTATCCAGTGGGGCAAATGTGGGTCACTTTCTTGACAGGCCCAAGGAAGTGTCTTCTTCCAGCATGAACCTTAGATTCTCAAACCAGGTATCTTTCCTGATGCCCAGCGTGGGGTGCAATTCTTGAAAGGACAGACCAGGTCAATTTTTTTTCCTGTTCTTTCCTTATCATCAGCTGGTTTTAGCTGTCTTTCAGCAAAAGCTTCATGCAATTTCATCTCAATATGCAGTCCTGACATCATCCCTAAGAGCAAGACATTGTCATCATGCCCATTTCACAGAGGGAGAAAGTGAGGCTCAGGAAGAGGAAATAGCTTGTTTAAAATAGTGCAGCTGGAAAGCAGAGGGGCTGGGACCTGAACCCAGGGCAGCCACCCTGCACCAGCCATGTGTCAGAGCCTTTCTCAGCGCCCACCTGGGCAGGTCATCCCCACAGCCCTCCATTTCCTGGAGCCAGCCAGTGGGGTCTGAGCTCAAGAGGGTGGGCAGAGGATGAGGCTGCTGGCTTGTGGGTGGCAGACCTGTACCCTACTGTGAGCTTCCATGAGCTGCTGGTGCCTCGCAGCCCTGGGCCTGAGCCTAGGCAGGGTCACTCGGGACATGTGCCCGCCTGCCGCCAAGGCCCTCATTCCTGGAGAGACAGCCCATGGAGGGGAAAGTTCATGGGGGGGGCACCTCGGGGTTGGAGGCCTGGGCCCCCAACATGTCTCATCCTACAGATGCTCCCTGCTGCCCAGGCTGACCATGGGGCCGTCCTGCCTGGTGCCAGCCAGCCCAGCCTTGTCTGGCCTGCCTCTGCCAAGTGGCCCATTTGACTGTCCCCATCTGTTTGCCTGTGGAGTCCGGTGGGTGTCCCCTGGCCCAGGGCCCAGCTATAGCTTGGGAAGCACCAAACTCCATCCACGGCTCTTTGTTTGATATTTTATCCAATCGGCAGTGAGGACCTCAGAGAGCATCAGGTCCAGACCTCTGGCCCTGCACAAACGCAGAAACTGAGGTGGAGAGAGGGAAGGGTCAGGTCAGAGGCAGAATGGGGTTGAGTCCAACGCGCTTTCAATATTCTGTTGGCTAAATGCATTGTTCCCATGGCTAAAGTCCTTGTCCATGTAGTTTTCCATGCCATGGTGGGGGCTGGGGTGCCCCTTGGCATCAAAGGGGCAAGTTGGGCTCTGCTGATGGGTCCACCTGCCCGGTGAGCAAGGGGCCAGGAGCCGGGGGTGGTGAAAATGGGGAGGCTCAGGGCCAGCTCCCCAGCTCCCCTGGGCAGCAGCTTTCTGCTGGCTTCACATACGGGGCTTCTACGCTTGCGCAAGGAACTCTATGTCTTGCTTTGCCCATTCGGGCCGCCGTAACAAAGCGCCATAGATGGGAGGGCGGCTCGTAAATAACAAGTTTTTTCTGGAGGCTGAAAGTCCAGGGTCAAGGTGCTGGCAGATTTGGGGTCCAGTGAGGGCCTACTTCCTGGTTCATAAACTGCACTTTTTCACTGGGTGGGAGGAGTGAGGCGTCTCTATGGGGTCTCTTTTATGAGGGCACTCATCCTTCCCGTGAGGGCTCTGGCCCCTAAGCTAATCACCTCCGAGAGGCCCTGTCTCCTAATACCATCGCCTTGGGGTTGGGATTTAACAGAGGAATTTGGGGGCAACATAAACATTCAGACCATAGCAATCCTGCACTCAGTACCCGTGCCTGGCTGCTGGGTACCCGTGACAGGTAGTGATACCCGTGCCTGGCTGCTGGGTACCCGTGACAGGTAGTGATACCCGTGCCTGGCTGCTGGGTACCCGTGACAGGTAGTGGTACCCATGCCTGGCTGCTGGGTACCCGTGACAGGTAGTGGTACCCGTGCCTGGCTGCTGGGTACCCGTGACAGGTAGTGGTACCCGTGCCTGGCTGCTGGGTACCCGTGACAGGTAGTGGTACCCGTGCCTGGCTGCTGGGTACCCGTGACAGGTAGTGGTACCCGTGCCTGGCTGCTGGGTACCCGTGACAGGTAGTGGTACCCGTGCCTGGCTGCTGGGTACCCGTGACAGGTAGTGGTACCCGTGCCTGGCTGCTGGGTACCCGTGACAGGTAGTGGTACCCGTGCCTGGCTGCTGGGTACCCGTGACAGGTAGTGGTACCCGTGCCTGGCTGGTGGGCACCCGTGACAGGTAGTGGTACCCGTGCCTGGCTGCTGGGTACCCGTGACAGGTAGTGGTACCCGTGCCTGGCTGCTGGGTACCCGTGACAGGTAGTGGTACCCGTGCCTGGCTGGTGGGTACCCGTGACAGGTAGTGGTACCCGTGCCTGGCTGCTGGGTACCCGTGACAGGTAGTGGTACCCGTGCCTGGCTGCTGGGTACCCGTGACAGGTAGTGGTACCCGTGCCTGGCTGGTGGGCACCCGTGACAGGTAGTGGTACCCGTGCCTGGCTGCTGGGTACCCGTGACAGGTAGTGGTACCCGTGCCTGGATGCTGGGTACCCGTGACAGGTAGTGGTACCCGTGCCTGGCTGCTGGGTACCCGTGACAGGTAGTGGTACCCGTGCCTGGCTGCTGGGTACCCGTGACAGGTAGTGGTACCCGTGCCTGGCTGGTGGGTACCCGTGACAGGTAGTGGTACCCGTGCCTGGCTGGTGGGTACCCGTGACAGGTAGTGGTACCCGTGCCTGGCTGCTGGGTACCTGTGACAGGTAGTGATACCCGTGCCTGGCTGTTGGATACCTGCGTCTGGCTGGTGATACCCGTGTCTGGCTGCTGGGTACCTGTGTCTGGCTGGTGATAACTGTGTCTGGCTGCTGGGTACCTGTGTCTGGCTGCTGAGTACCTGTGTCTGGCTGGTAGGTACTGTGTCTGGCTGGTGATGGGTACCTGTGTCTGGCCAGTGACACCTGTGTCTGGCCAGTGGGTTCCCATGCCTGGCGAGTGGGTTCCCATGTCTAGCTAGTGGTCAATACCCAGGGGCACCCAATTCCCATTTCGTCTCCTTTGGCAGAAGGTGGCTCGCTTGCTGACATGATCCCTCTTTTCTGGGGACACTCTCTGACCACCAGAACTTGGGTTGCTCTTATGCAGGGGGTGAGTTTTGATGAGATGGGAACAATTTCAGGAGGGAGTTCCTCATGGAGGAGAAAAAGCGCCTCACACAGGAAGAAGCACGGGGCTTAAAAGTCGGGGGAGAGAGAGTTAAAGTCAAGACTCAGGCATAGAGGCAGCCAGAAGTCCAAGGTGAAGCTCAGGTGTTAGCCTCTCCTATGACATCATGTTTTCCTGTAGGCATATTAAGAACAAAAAGAAGAACAAAGCGGTGAAGTGTATTTTAATAATATATTTCATTTACATTTAATATATCCAAAATGCAATTGTCTCAGCACATAACCACTGTAAAGCCTTTTTTTTTGGTATTTCTATTGATATATCATAGTTGTATGTATTTTGGAGTCATGTGACATTTTGATCAACATACACAATGTGTAATAATTAAGTCAGGTAATTGGGATATGCACCAATGCAAACATTTATCTTTTCTTTGTGTGGGAACATTACAATTCTTCTCTTCTAGGTAACATAAAGCATTACTAATGAGATATTTTACATCTTTTCTTTTTATTATTTTGTAAACAGACTTCCAAATCCGACACCTCTGTATTTGGACTAGACACATTTCACGTGCCCGGTGGCCATGGCTGGGCAGTGGCTGGCATGGTGAACTGCGCTATGCAGTGATTCTGGAGTCAGATAGAGATGGGTTTGAGGCCAGCCTGCACCACTAACTGCCCGTGTGACTTACAGGTGCCAGGTACTATTCTAAGAGCTTTACACGTGTGAATTCACCCAGTCTTATGAAGTAAAGTGCTGTTATCATCCCCCGCTTTTTAAGCTGAAGACATGGGGGAACAGAGCGGTTAAGTGATTTGCCCACAGTTACACAGCTATTGAGAGGTAGGGCCGAGATCTGAACCCCGAGCTCGACGTGTCAGAAGTGCTTTGTAAACTGTTTCATAAAGCCTGATCATTAATCAATCAGTGAGGCAATTCACAGAGTAGCTCCCTGGGAATGGAGCTGAGTCATTGAGTGTCGCCATGCCCTGGGAATTCACTGCAGCTCAGCAGACATTTATTAGCTGCTTGCTCCGTGCCAGCTATAGGGGAGCCTGGGGCAGACCTGGGTTTTTCTGCCAGTGACTGACTTTTCCTGGCCTTCCCACGGAGCCCCCTCCTGCTGCTGGGTGTCCACCCCAAGCCCTCGTGGGCTGGGCTCCCCCACCCTGGCCTCCACCCTGCCCTGGCCTCATCCGAGAACTCACATGTTCAGGCTGAGACCTGCGCCAGCCTGGGCATTCCTGTGTGGGGGAAGGCTGGGCCCACATCCACGGACAGAGACTTGCAGCCCAGCCTGCCCTGTGGCTGGGCAGGAATTTTGCCCAAGAATCTGCAGGGTGCTTCCTTGTATCTGGGGCCTCCTGGGTCCCTGGAAACAGGTGCTGGTTCTAATAACCGAGTCAGTTTCTGGCCTGGGTTTGATTCTTCTGACCCATGGAGCTCAGTCCCTCCCTTCTTCTCTTCTCCTGTGTCTCATTTATCCGCCAAAAAGCCATTGGAAACTATTTTCTACAGTTGAGTTTGAACGTATGTAAGTAGCATGCTCACATTTTAGGTGGACAGCCAGGGGAAATTGACGTATGTCTACACCCATGCAAACACCACCTAGATCAAGGCAGTAAGGACTTCCAGCCCCAGTGAGGTTGCCCTGTGCCCGTTCCCAGACAGTAGCCCCCACTGCAGGTCAGCACTCACCTGACTTTCGTCTCTGTGGATGGGTTCTGCCTGCCTTTGAACTTCATAACAGCGCAATCCTTTCATATGTGGTCTTTTCTACTGTTTTCTTTTGAGCAACATGAACTTTTTGAGATTCATTCATTTCGTTGCGTGTATCCACGATTTGTTATTTTATTTTTAAAAATTGCCGAGTAGTTTCCCTTCGTATGAGTTTACCATGGTTTGTTCATTCACTTGTTAAGGGCCATTTGACTTGTTTCTGGCATTGGGCTGGTTTTTTGTTTTGTTTTGTTTTTGTTTTTAGACGGGGTCTTGCTCTGTCACCCAGGCTGGAGGGCAGTGACATGATCTTGGCTCACTGGAGCCTCGCCCTCCAAGGCTCAAGTGATCCTCCTACCTCAGCCTCCCAAGTAGCTGGGACCACAGGCATGCGCCACCATATCCAGCTAATTTTTGTATTTTTTGTAGAGACAGGATTTTGTCATGTTGCCCAGGCTGGTCTTGAACTCCTGGGCTCAAGTGATCTGCCCGCCTCAATCTCCCAAAGTGCTGGGATTATAAGTGTGAGCCACCGTGCCCGGCCCTTGGGCTGTCATTCCTAAAACGTGTACAGCATTCCAGTGCGCATCCTGGGGGGACACGTGCATTATTTTCTAGGACTGGAAATGCTGGTCTGAGCACCATCCTTGTTTAACTTTAGTAGATCCTACCACTCAGTCTCCCAAAATGGTCTGTTTCCCTTCCTACGTCCAATGATGAGGCATGAGAGCTCTGGTTGTTCCATGTCCTCGCCTACATTTGGTATGGTCAGCATTTTAAATTTTAGCTGCTCTGTTGGGTGTGCTATAAATGTGGTTTTAACTGCATTTCCCTGAGGACTAACGATGTTGAGTACCTTCTCATATTCCCAGTGGACATCTAAACATCTTTTGTGAATTGTCTGTTCAAGCCTTTCCCTCACTTTAAAAACATTCAGTTGTCTGTCTTTTTCTTACTCATTTTAAGCAACTGTTTGTACACTCTGGTGACAAGTCTTTGGTTGAATCTATGTATCGTGAATATCTTCTTTCACTCTGTGACTTGCCCTTTCACCCTTTTGATGGTCTTTCTCCCTCCCTCCCTTCCTTCCTCCCTCCCTCCCTCCCTTCCCCCTTCCTTTCCTTTTCCTTCCTGCCTTCCCTCCTTCCCTTTCTTCCTTCCCTCCTTCCTTCCTTCCTTTCTCTCTCTCCCTTTTTCCTTCCTTCCTTCCTTCTTTCTTTGAGTTTGGCTCTTGTCACCCAGGCTGGAGTGCAATGGTATGATCTCAACTCACTGCAACCTCCGCTTCCTGGGTTCAAGTGATTCTCTTGCCTCAGCCTCCTGAGTAGCTGGGATTACAGGCACCTGCCACCACACCTGGCTCCTTTTTTTTTTGTATTTTTAGTACAGATAGGGTTTCACCACGTTGGTCAAGCTGATCTTGCACTCCTGACCTCAGATGATCCACGTGCCTCAGCCTCCCAAAGTGCTGGGATTACAGGCGTGAGCTACTGGGCCTGGTTTTGACAGTTTTTCTTTCATTCTTTTTTTTTTGATTTCTTAAACTTTTATTGGCTTTTTAAAATATTAAGCTTTTTATTTTGAGATAATTGTCAGTTCACATGCAGTTGTAAGAAATAATATCCAAAGGATTATAAATCTTTCTACTATAAGGACACATGCACACGAATGTTCACTGCAGCACTGTTCACAATAGCAAAGACCTGGAACCAACCCAAATGCCCATCGATGACAGACTGGACAGGAAAAATGTGGCAAATATACACCATGGAATATTATGCAGCCATCAAAAACGATGAGTTCATGTTCTTTGTAGGGACATGGATGAACCTGGAAACCATCATTCTCAGCAAACTGACACAAGAACAGAAAATCAAACACCGCATGTTCTCACTCATAGGCGGGTGTTGAACAATGAGAACACATGGACACATGGAGGGGAGCATCACACACTGGGGTCTGTTGGGGGGAGATAGGGGAGGGACAGTGGGGGGTGGGGAGTTGGGGAGAGATAGCACGGGGAGAAATGCCAGATATAGGTGAAGGGGAGGAAGGCAGCAAATCACGCTGCCATGTGTGCACCTATGCAACAATCTTGCATGTTTTTCACATGTACCCCAAAACCTAAAATGCAATAAAAAAAAAGAAATAATAAAAAAATACCGTGTACTCTTTCATCAGTTTCTCCCAGTGGTAACGTCTTGCAAAACTATAGCACAATATCACGACCAGGATGCTGTCATTGATCCAGTGAATCAACAGGGCATTTCCATCACCTCGAGGATCTCTCATGCTGCATTTTTATACACACGTCTACCTTCCTCCTGTCCCCTCCCCATCCCTAACCTTGGGCAACCAGTAATCTGTTCTCCATATCCATAAATTTGTCATTCCAACAATGTTATATAAATGGAGTAATACGTTTGCTTTTTTCCACTCAGCATAGTTGTTTGGTGATTCATCCAGGTCATCGTGTCTGTCAATAATTTCTTCCTTTATCACCAAGTATTCTTGGTTTGTTTAGTAATTTGCTTGTTAAAAACATTTGGATTGCTCTCCAGTTTCTGGCTATTATAATAAGGCAGCTATAAAAATTTGTGTCCAAGATTTTGTGTGAACATGAGTCGTCATTTATTTAGGGGTAACTGCCCAGGAATTCAATTGTTGGGTCACATAGTTCTTGCTATATGAAACTGCCAAACTGTGTCAAAGTGGCTGTACCATTTCACAGTCTCACCAACAATGTGTGAGTGACCCAGTTTCCTCACATCCTCATCAGCATTTGATGTCATTATTTTTTTATTTTAGCCACTCTGATAGGTGTCTAGTGATACCTCATTGTAGTTTGAATGTGTAGTTCCCTAATGGTTAATGATGTCAGACATCTGTTTATGTACTTATCTGCATCTAGTTGTCTTCTTCAGGGAAATGTCTTTTCATATCTTGTGGTCACGTTCTTTTTTTTTTTGAAATGGAGTTTCACTGTTGTTGCCCAGGCTGGAGTGCAGCAGAGCTATCTCAGCTCACTGCAACCTCTGCCTCCGGGTTCAAGTGAGTCTCTTGCCGTAGCCTCCCGAGTAGCTGGGATTATAGGCATGCACCACCATGCCCAGCTAATTTTGTATTTTTAGTAGAGACAGGGTTTCTCCATGTTGGTCAGACTGATTTTGAACTCCCAGGTGATCCGCCTGCCTCGGTCTCCCAAAGTGCTGGGATTACAGGTGTGAGCCAACATACTCGGCCTTTGCTCATGTTCTAATTGGGTTGTTTGCTTTTTCACCATTGAATTTTAAGGGTTCTTTCTATTGCCTGGACTTCTCTTTTGTAGGATTTGTGGATTGCAAATATTTCCTCTCAGTCTGTCTTGTCTTTTCATCCTCTTAGCAGGGTCTTTGGCAGAGCAGAGTTTCAAATTTGGATTAAGTCCAGTTTATCAAGTTTTGCTTTTATGGATCTGCTCTAAGAGTCAAGTCTAAGGACTCTTTGCCTAGCTCTAGATGCTGAAGATTTTCTCCTGTGTTTTTTGCTAAAAGTTTTATAGTTTTACGTGTACATAATTCATCATGAATTACTTTTGGTAAATAGTGTGAAACTTAGGCTGGAACTCATTTTATTGCCAATAGATATCCAGTTGCTTCAGCACTATTTTCTATAAATGCTATTTTTCTCCACTGAATTGATTTTGCACCTTTGTTAAAAATTAGTGAGGTGTATTTTTGTGAATCTATTTCTGGGTTCTCTGTTCTGTTCCATTGTTCTATGTGTTTATTTGTCTGCCAATACCGTGAACTTTTGATTATTGTATTGATTATTATTTGATTATATAAGACTATATATTAGGCTTAAAATCAGGTAGACTAAAGGCTCCCACTTTATTCTTAATTTTCAAAATTGTTTTAGCTTTTCTAAAACCTTTTCATTTCTATATACATTTTAGAATAATCTTGTTTATATCTGTGAAAAATCTTACTGATACTTTGACAGGAATTGCTGTACATCAACCAATACCTGTACACTGATTTAGGGAGAACTGACACCTTTATTATGTTGAGTCTTCTAATCCATGAACATGGTATGTCTCTTCATTTATTTAGATTTTCTTTGGTGTCTTTCATAGTGGTTGTGTAGTTTTCAGCATACAAGTTCTGTATATTAAAAAAATTTACATCTAGGTATTTAATTTTTGAAAGATTTCAATAGCATTGTATTTTTAATTTTAATGTTCACATGTTTACTACTAATATATAGAAATATGATCAATTTTGTATATTTATCTTGTCTGTCATCTTACTGAACTAACTTATTAGTTTCTAGGAGTTATTGTTTATGTAGATTCATTGGGATTTTCTACATAGACAACCATGTTATCTGTTTTATTTCTCCTTTCTCATATGTATGGCTTTTGAATTCATGTTAATTATTCTGCAAAAAATTGGTACATTTGTCTAATAGAATCATCTAGGCTTGGAGATTTTTGAAAATTTTTATGTAATTTCCTTAATAGTTATAAGGCTATGCAAATTATCTCTTTCATACTGGGTGAATTGTGGTTAAGAAGTCGATTTATCTAAGTTGTCAAATATATGTGTGCAGAGTGGTTTATAGTATTCTACTTTATCCTTCTGATGCCTGCAGGGTCTGTAATGATACTCCCTGTTTTATTCTTAATATTGGCAATTTGCATCTTCTCTCTCTTTTTCTCTTTATCAGTCTTGCTAGAAGTGTGTCCATTTTATTGCTCTCTTCAAAGAGACAGCTCTGTTTTCATTGATTTTCTTTCTTTTATTTTTTTTTTCAATTTTATTCATATCTGCTCTTCTCTGTTATTTCTTTCCTTCTGCTTTCTTTGGGTTTATTTTTCTCTGCTTTCTCTAGTTTCTTGAGGTGGAACTTAGATTATGGTTTTGAGGCTTTCCCCTCTGTGAGACTACATGTATTTCGTGCTATAATTTTTCCACTCAGTACTGTTTTAGCTATGTCCCACTAATACTGGTGTGTTGTATTTTCATTTTCATTAAGTTTGGTGTAATTTTTGGTCTTCCTTGAGACTTCCTCTTTGATCTAAATATAATTTAGAAATGTGTTGTTTAGTTTCCAAGTGTTCCAAGATATTCCTGTTATCTTTCTGTTACTGATTTCTAGTTTGATTTCATTGTGTTTGGAGAACATACTCTGTATGATTTCTATTTTTCTTTCTTTCTTTTTTTTTGAGATGGAGTTTTGCTGTTGTTGTCCAGGCTGGAGTGCAGTGATGCAATCTCAGCTCACCGCAACCTCTGCCTCCTGGGTTCAAGAGATTCTCCTGTCTCAGCTTCCTGAGTAGCTGGGATTACAGGTGTGTGCCATCATGCCCAGCTAATTTCATATTTCTAGAGATGGGGTTTCTCCATGTTGGTCAGGTTGGTCTCAAACTCCTGACCTCAGGTGATCTGCTTGCCTTGGTCTCCCAAAGTGCTGGGATTACAGGCGTGAGCCACCACGCCCGGCTGATTTCTATTTTTTAAAGTTTTTTAGATTGCTTTATGGCCCAGGATATGATCTATCTTAGTGTATCTTCCATGAGCATTTGAAAAGAATGCATATTTTTCTGTTATTGAGGTGAATGTGTTGTAAATATTGATTAGGTCCTGGGAGTTGATAGTGTTGAGTGCTTCAGTATTCTTGTTAATTTTCTGTCTAGTTCTATCAATTGTAGAGAGAAGAGTATTGAAATTTCTAACTATACTTCTGTAGTTGTCTATTTTTCCTTTCAGTTTTCTGAGTTTTTCTTTGGCTGCTTTGAAGAGTTTTTTTCTGTCTTTAGTTTACAGAAGTTTAATTAGTATGTGTGTCGGTGTGGATTTTTTTGGTTTGTCCTATTTAGGGTTTACTCAGCTTCTTGAATCTGTAAGGTTATGTCTCTTCAGAAATTCAGGAAGTTTCCAGCCATTATTTCGGTAAGTACTTTTTCACTGTTACGCTCTTTCTCCTTTCCTTCTGGGACTCCAGAAACTTAGATATTAGCCTTTTGGTTGTGTTCATTGGGTCCTTGAGGCTCTGTTAATTTTTACTTCAGTCTATTTTCTCTGTGTTGTTCAGATTCAGTAATTTCTGTTATTCTATCTTCCACTTCACTCTTTCCTCTGTCCTTCCTATTCTTCTGTTGAAGGGATCAGTGAGTTTTTTATTTCACATATTGTATTTTTCAGTTCTATAATTTTCATTTGATTCTTCTCATCTTCTAGTTCATTGCAAAGACTTTCTATTTTTTAATTTGTTTCAAGTGTATTCATAATGGATCATGGAAGCATTTTGTCATGGCTGCTTTAATTATTTGTCAAATCACTCTAACATCTCTGTCATCTTGTGTTGGCATCTATTGATGGCTGTTTTTCATGCAGCTTGAGATCTTCATGATTCTTGGTATGATGTGTGATTTCCAGTTGAAACCTGGATGTTTCTGTATTATTTAGATCTTGTGGTTTGTCTGGATTGTTTTTCTTTTGACATTGCTCTGGCAAGAGAAGAAGTCACTGCTGCCTCATTAGTGACAGGTGGAGATAAAATTAATCATTGTGCATGGCATAAATTAGAGATAAGAGTTCATTTTTCTCCACTGGCTATCTGGTCACCCCAGCATTATTTACTGAAAAGATCACCCTTCCTTCCCCCTGACTGCAGTTGTTCCTATGTTTTAAATCAGAAGACTATACAGGGGAGGGTCAGTTCTAGACTCATTACTCATTGCTTCATTGTTAGTGTCAACTGTGGGCCAGGATTCAGGCTTGGAACCAAGAACCTCTTGGGGAGCAAACCACAGCTGAAAGGTGAGGAGTCAAGAAATATTCTGACACCCGTGGGGCACTATTAGCAGTTTAACTTTACAGGAGCTGAAAGTTGAAGAAGTTTAAGAAGGAGTGTGTCCAGAGATGAGGCTGAACCTTGGCAGGGATGGGTCCTTGGACCACATCACGTGGTTGACCCTGTCACATACCTTGGACTTCACTCTGTGGGTGATGGGAGGCCATTAGGGCTGGCAGTAGAGGAGGAACATGGTCAGGGAATCCTTGAGAGAATTTTATTCATATCTGCTCTTCTCTATATTTCTTTCCTTCTGCTTTCTTTGGGTTTATTTTTCTCTTCTTTCTCGAGTTTCTTGAGGTGGAACTTAGATTATGGTTTTGAGGCTTCCTCTCTGTTAGAGTGCATGTATTTTGTGCTATAATTTTTCCTCTCAGTACCGTTTTAGCTGTGTCCCACTAATACTGGTGTGTTGTATTTTCATTTTCATGAAGTTCAGTGTATTTTTTTTGTCTGCCCTGGCCTTTCCAACTTAAAAGTTCAGTGTATTTTATGTGGGTGCATTGGAAAGGCCAGGGCAGAGGCCGAAAGACTCATCAGGGGAATGCAGCAGCGATCCACAGTGGTTGTTGGGGAACCAGTCATGAATGTGGCATGGGGCTGGGAAAACGGGCAGCTTGGCACCTGTTTTCACTTGTAGTATGATTGGACTTTAATGTGGGCCCTATGGCCATCCTGGTTGCAGAGTTGGAATGGACACCAGATCATCTCACTGCAGTCCTCTCAACACACAGAGACGGAAGATGCCCATGGGGGTCAGAGGCAAAGTGAGGAGAGTTCTCTAACTCCTGGGAGAACAGCAGCACCACCAATGGGCAGATCTGTATTAGTCAGGGCTCTCCAGAGTAACAACCAATAGGATGTATACATATACAGAAACCTACTATCTATCTATCTATCTATCTATCTATCTATCTATCTATCTATCTATCTTATAAAGAATTGGATTATGTGACTATGGAGGCTGGCAAGTTCAAAATCTGCAGAGTTTGAGCCTGAAGGCCAGAAACTACTGTAGAGCTAGGAAGAGCCAGTGTTCCCGTTCAAAGACTGTCAGACAGGAGAAGTCTTTTTTACTTGGGACAGAGCCAGACTTTTGTTCTATTCAGTCCCTCAAATGACTAGATAAGACTGACCTACATTAGGGAAGGCAACCTGCTTTACTCAGTCTATGGATTTTCATATTCTGCTCACCCAGCAACATCCTCACAGACACACCCAGAATGTAAGACCAAATAACTGCGCAACCGTGGCCCAGTCAGGTTGACAAATAAAATTAATTATCATGAGGCCACTCTTTCCCATCCCTGTCAGGGGCAGCAGGGGTGCACTAGAGATCACAGACTCTGTTCTTCTCAGCATTGACATATGCTATGTTTGTTTGTTCACTGTCTCTTCCCAGATAGGACGTTGTCAGCTCTCTCAGGGCAGGGGTTTTGGCTGAGATCACTGTGTGGAGACTCTGGGCTCTGAGGGGGTTCAGAGGGGAAGGGCACCATGATGGGAATTATCCTCTTCAACACGGAATGATGATGATGAGGATGGAGACGATAATATTATTGTATGATCACTACACAGCAGATCTGGTTCCAAGCAATTTATGTGTATTAAACTATGAATTCCTTCAATCTTCTAAGGCAGATATCATTCTTATCCCCACTTTAAGGATGAGGAAACCATGGCCCAGAGAGATCCAGTAATTTGCTGGGGAACTTGGTTTGTGAGTGGCAGAACTGGGATTCAGATGTAGAAAGTCTGGCTCCAGAACCCATACACTGCTAGACTATATTTCTGTTCAGTATTTATTAAACTCCTTCCATGGGTCTGAAACTCTGCTAGGCACCAGGGATTTTGGATGGAAAGAGCAGTCATTTCCCTGCCTGCCCTCGTGGAGTTTCTGATTTGGGAATGGAAGGCGTGAACATTGGTGTGGCGGTCATGGTGCCTCTGCCCTTGCCTCTCAGGACTGACCAGGAGCTGCTCATGTGCGTAGTGTGGGAACCTCCTCCTCACAGCAGTGTCCCCTGTGCTGGTGCGGTTCCCATCATGCAGACGGGAAGAGTGTCTGTGCACTCTGATCAACTGGAACCTGTGTATCACGCGGCTCAATTCCCTTTTCCTTTACTCAATAAAACTGACGTCAGACTGAAAAATAAAATGGTGCCTCCCAACTAAACCAGGAATTCTTTTGTTAGTTTTTTTTTACATCAGGTTTTTTGGGGAAGTTTTATTGAAAAAACAAAAAAACAAAAACTACTAAACAAAAGCTTTAAAAAACTCCTTTATTGGCCGGGCACAGTGGCTCACACCTGTAATCCCAGCATTTTGGGAGGCCGAGGTGGGCAGATCACCTGAGGTCAGGAGTTCAAGACCAGCCTAACCAACATGGAGAAACCCCGTCTCTACTAAAAATACAAAAAAATTAGCTGGGAGTGGTGGTGGATGCCTGTAATCCCAGCTACTTGGGAGGCTGAGGCAGGAGAATCGCTTGAACCTGGGAGCTGGAGGCTGCAGTGAACCGAGATTGCACCATGGCACTCCAGCCTTGGCAACAAGAGTGAAACTCCATCTCAAAAAAACAAAAACAAAAACAAAAAACTGCTTTATTTTTATCCTCTGACTATCAAACCAATGGAAAATCAGAAAAATACAAGTGTTGACACCAGCAATTAAACAATGTGATTCTCATCAACACTGCCCTTTGCCCTGAGCCCTAGAGTGTCTTTTTCCAAGTGGTCTAAGTTTCCCTCCAGTTCCCGGGACCGGCTGAGGGGACAGGGAGCCCACATTTGGCTCCACATGAGAGCTGGTTCCCTGTTTCTCTCCTTGGGGCATCTCTACAACTTCCCACTCTGCCCGAGTCACGTGTGGAGTTGACCAGGTATTAAAACAACAACAACAACAAACAGCATTATTTTTTAAGAGCAGTTTTAACTTCACAGCAAAAACGAGTGGAAAGCAGAGCGTTCCCACAGGTCCTCTCTCCCGACACGCACAGCCCCTGTTATCAGCACCCGCACCAGAGCGGGGCATCTGTTACCAGTGATGCAGCTACAGTGACGCGGCATTTCCACTGAGGTCCAGGGTCTGCGGTAGGGTTCCCTCTTGGGCCTGCGCCGTTTTTCTCACCAGCAGCTAATGAGAGTTCCTGCTGCTCCACAAGCTCAGCAGCCTCTGGTGCCATCCATCCCCTGGCGACATATGACGTGGGCACCTTTGCAAACGCTTACTTGCCTCTGTACATCTTCTCTGGTCAGGTGTCTGTTCAGGTCTTTTGCCCATTGTTCAGCTGAGTTGTGCTGATCAGGGACCTTGAGGAACTCCAGACCTGTGGCGATGGCATCATCCTGGGGCCCCCACAGGCCGGTTAAGGAGGATGGCTGCTGAGCGGGTCCCGCTTGCTGGCCTGTGCAATATTTACCAGTGTAGCATGTGACTGGCTGCCAGGACAGTGCTGACAGGCTGATTTTGGGTGACCCCATTCATGTCAGATGTGGGGTGAGCTCAGGGCTCTGAGCTGCCCATGCTCCTCTGCCCACACTCGAGTTTGAACGCGTGTGGCCTGTCGTGGACCCCTACCTGTCTGTGCTGCCACTGTGAGGCCTCCTCTGGCTCCCAGTCCCCTCCCTGCTGCTGGTCCCAGCTCAGGTCTGAAGTCAGGGCAGCACTGCAGGTGGCCTCTGACTCCAGCCTTGTGCATCTTTGCAGCGTCACCAACTGGATACACTGGGCAAAAGGCCCACGTGACATGGGGAGATGGCTGGAGCCTAAGGCTTTTGCGTCTCCCAGGCCTTTCAGTCCTCAAGCAAAGGAGACAGAACCCAAGTCAGGTCTAGCGCTAGCCTGCATGAAGGGTCAGATGACACAGCTGGTGATGGCGGATGGTGGATTTGTGAGAAGAGTTCCCCCTAGTGCTCAGGGCCAGTTTCTGACTTTTAAATACGAATCTTGCACCTTGCTTTGGCTACACACTTGCCACCTGAAAGAAGGACGTGCCACATGTCATGCTAATAAGACACACGGGTGTTTCTCGCATCCTTCTGTTCGAGCTGGCCTCTCCTGGAATCTCACTTGCGTGCCTACCAAGGGTCCTGGATGCTTCTCTTCATCACCGTCTCCCGCCATGACAAATGGAGCCAGGACCAGGATGGACCAACACTTGTGTTGGTGCCGTTATTTCTGAGTTGGTCTCTTGACCTGAAGAATTGAAATGACCACTTCCTGACTGCCAAGTACCCTAAGAAGCAGAGAACAGAGGAGTAAAGAGAAGCAGAGAGAAGGGACGGAGGTTCCAGTTCCTCCTGAGGCCTGCTGTCTCATGTCCTTGGGTTTTGAGAGACACCTCTGTGTCCTTGTAAAGAATTCACCATCTTGTTCAAACCAATCTGAGAAAGCTTCTTTATGGTAATCTCCAAGTGCAGCTGCTGCAATGATCCACAGTTAACTTCCTGGCCGTGCCAAAATGACTGATATTCCAAACTGCTGGGAGTCCCGGGACTGCGCCAGTTAGCTATCACTGTGTAACAAATTGTACCCCGACATAGTAGCTTCAAACAGCCATAAGTATTTATTACCTCCCAGGTTCTGAGGGCCAGGGGCCTGGGGGTGGGATGTTTCTGGCTCAGGGCCTCACAAGGCTGTAGTCAGGTTGCCCCTGAGGCTGCATCGTCTGAAGGCTTGGCTGGGGCTGGTGGATCTGCTTCCAAGCTCTCAGGCACTCTTGTGGACACATCTCAGGTGCTTGCTGAGGCTGGCTAGAGGCTTCAGTGGCTTACACGGGGCATCTCCACAGGGCTGCAGCATGGCTTCCCCCAGAGTGAGAGACGAGAGGGCAAGGGAGGGAGAAGGGTTAGAGAGAGAGAAGGGGTGGGTTGGGGGAGATGGAATCTGCAGTCTTTTATAACCTAAGCTTGGAAGTGCTATCCCATCACTTCTGCTACAGGCTGCTGGTCACTTGGATCATCCCTGGGGAATGGAAACTATGCAGAGCATGAAAACCAGGAGGCGGGGCTCACTGGGGGGTCTCTGAGAATGTGGCTACCAGCAACTTGCAGGAAGTGATGTCAGAGCCCCAGGTGGGTGTGTGGCATAGGGGTCTGCCACCTCCTCCTCAGATTATCTTCTGGGAGCTGCCCCTGGGTTAACAGGTGCTCATCACCTTTTTTTCCGGGTTCACATGGATCTGGGTTAGAAAGCTGCCTCTAACATTTACTAGCAAGTGACTTATTTATGCCTCTATTTTCTTATCTGCAGAATCAGGAGAAAAATATTGTCCTCATCAAGTTGTTTTGAAGCTTACATGAAGAGATCGTATCAGAAAGTTCTCGGCTGTTGTCTCAGAAACTCAGTCTCTCCTGCTTTAGGGGCAAAGATGGTTCATTCATGTACCTGTCGCTCTGTCTGACCATCTGTCCGGGCGGCTGTCCACCTCACACAGGTCTGATGAGCACCCCCAATGTGTCAGGCCCCAGGGGCATGGCGGCAAACACAAGCCATCGCTGGAGAGAAAACGGGCTGTGTGCTCAGTGTGACCAGGAGGCCCAGGCTCTGGGCTGCCTGAGCCCACCTGGTCAGGCTGGGAAGGGCTGTGAAGGGAGGGGCATCGGGGAGGCTCCAGGGAGCTGAACTTTAAGGCCAGCAGCATGGCGAGAGGCCAGGTGGCAGGCAGGAGGATGAGAGAGAAGTCACAGAATGGAGGCAAAGCACAGAGATGAGAGAGGACCTGCAGGCTCTGCAGTGCTGCTCAGGTCCCAGTGAGGAGAGAGGCGGCTGACAAGGAAGGTGGGAAGACCACACAGGGCCAGTGTTCTGATAAGGGGCTAGAGGGTGGGGACATCTGGGGGGTGCTGGAAACCCAGAAGGTTTAAGCAGGTGAACCGCAATTTCAGGTAACTCCCGGGTCGGTGTGTAGACAATGGAACTGGGAACCCTGCAAGGTGGGGCAGGGAGGTACTTTTATTGTCCTGTTTGCAGAAGTAGAAGCTGAGGCTTGAGGTGAAGAAGCTTGTGGGAGGCGTCACAGGCTGAGGTGTGGAGCGCAGCTTCATGCCCTGGCTGTTGGCCCCCAGCACAGGCCCCCACCCACCCGTCCTGAGCACCTGCTGTGGGTTGAATCATGTCCTTCAAAACGTTATGTTCAAATCCTAACCCCTGGCACCTGTGACCGTGACCTTATCTGGAAATGGCATCTGTGTCGTGTAATCTTGAGATGAGATGATCCTGGATTTAGGGTGGGCTCTAAATCCAATGATTGGTGTCCTCATAAGAGAAATGAAAGGGAGGCTTTAGACAGACACAGAGGAGAAGGCCGCGTGAGGATGGAGGCAGACACGGGTGATGTGTCTGCAAGCCTGAGAATACGGAGGACCGCTGGCAGCACAGAAGCTGGAGAGAGGCCTGGGTGATTCTCGCAGAGCCTCCTGAAGGAAGCACCCTCGACACCTTCATTTCAGACTTCCGGCATCTGGAATCGCAAGAGAATGAATTATTGTTTTAAGCCACCTGGTTTTGGATCATTTTTGTTAGAACGGCCCTAGGATATGAATCTAGCCCCCAAAGCCCCCTCTTGGGGAGAAGCCAGCCTCCTGGCCTGCCACAACTTCCGGAGTTTCCAGCCACTCAACAAGAAGGCAGGGAAGACTCTGAGCCCCAGACCCAGGTTGTACGATGGAGGGGCTCCTCCTCCTTTCTGCTCTCACCAGGAAAATTCCACGTCACTTGCTTTTCCAGGGCATGATCTGAGCTCCTACACACAGATAGAGGCAGATAGACAGTCACCAGGAAGAGCAGACGGGCCACCCCATCCAGGGACAGTAGCTCTGAAAACTTGGTGTCTAGAAGAGTCATCTGGAGCGCTTGAAACACATCCTGAGCCCCACCCTCAGTGGTTCTGATTCAGTCGGTGTGAGATGGGACCTGGGAATGTGTATGTCCCCCCAGCTCCCAGCAACCTTGACACTGCTGGTTTAGGGACCACACTTTGAGTAGCACTGTTCCAGGCAGAGGGGGCTGCTTGGACAGAGGCTGGGAGACAAGAGGGGGTGGAGCAGAGGTGCAGTCTGGGCAGACAGCAGCTATCACGGAGCTCGGCAATGAGGTTACAGGTGGGGCAGGTTATGCAGAGGGCAGGCGCTCACTAAGGCCAGGATGGTAGCACCAGGGTCTGCTTGAGGGAAGGGGAGCCATGCATGGACCAGCACATGCGGAACATAGAACTGGGACAGCCAAGGGGCTGAAGGGGCGTCCGTCAAGGGCCTTGAGTGAACGTGAAGGTCAGCGGTTGCCTGCATGGGGTTTAGAGAGGGCGCTCCATTCTCAGGCCTGCGGGGGGCTGTCAGCTCAGGAACATCAGTCCCCTCAACAGTGGCCCCATTCACCAAACTGGGTGTCAAAAACTTTCTCAGAATCTCCAGCCTGCAACCCGCAGTGCCCGGGCTCACAGGTAGACCTCGCCGAGAGGAGCCCAGATGCTGATAACACTGAAACCCGTCAAGAAGCTTGAAGGGCTTGCAGGCCCCCTTCCCCTTTGAGTTCTCAAAAGGCAAGACTCCTTCCATCTGCAATGCCAGGCCCCAGCTTTGCCCATGCCGCCCGCCCCCCGCGGAGCCCGGCTGGATCCAGAGCGCTTAATGCAGCACGCAGGGCCCTCCACAGACTTTTCCCAGCTGGTAAGAGCTGTTTTCTTTTCCCCTCTGAAAGGTTTGTTCCTGGTCATAAATTCTGCAGGCCCAGTCTGCCAGACTAGGATGTACACGTTGGTAAACACTGTAGTTCAAAACACGCTTCACGCTTCACGGCTGAAAAACGCAGCCTCGACAATGGAGCCTTGTCCCTGGCAGCAACTCTAACGGCCACCTTCTTTGATTCCTTAACCTTGCTGTGGGCTTGTATGAAATTGCCCCCATTCTCTGGGGTCCATCAAACGTGCATTTAAACGACTTCATTAGCATCTTCCTCTGATCCATAACCACTAGGCAAATCCAAAAGTCATTTCGGTGAGAGCAGCCGCGGTTTTCTATCTGGTGAACATCTAAAACTCCTTGACAAAGTTCCTTTTAAAATTTACTTCTTTTGTTCCGTCTTCGTCTTCTGTTGAGATCTTTAGTGGCCAATGTACTCCGAGATGATTTGGGGACAAAAATCCCGTCTGGCCCAGACAGTAAATCTAGCCTCCATTCAGACGGGTTAAATGCATGCTTTATGCCTATTGTCCCCGGCTCTCCAAAAGCTCCTGCGCCTTTAAGGGTTTCCTACAATAAATTAGGCCCATCGCAAGGCGGTGGAGGGAAAGAGGGCCTGCCTGGCTGCTGTCGGAAGGCCCGGCTGGGCCAGGCCACAGGGCCAGAACCTCACACAGCCCACCCATGGCCCTGGACCTCTGGCCTCAAGGTACCCGGAAGTCTACTTGTGAGACGCAAAAACCCCCAACTTGAACTAGATTCACCCAAAATGCACTGCATGAGGAAAACGAAGTGCAGGAAGGGAGCGGGGGTGTTAAGGACAGTCCTAGTTTAGGCCTCGCAGGCCCCAGGACACGGCTGCCCTCTCCCTGTCTGGTCACACCCTCCAGGGCTCTGCTGACCCCTCCCCAGCTTCCTCCCAGCATTCATAACATGGTGGCAGCAGAGCAAGCCTCACACCTAGCAGGAAGCAGCAAGAGTCTTTCCCAGCATTCCCAACAAGAACCTCATTGGCTGTGGTTGGGCCACGTGACAGTTCCTGACCAATCACTGAGGCCTGGGTCTGATTGGCTAGGCTTGGATCACATGGCCCACCTCTAGCCCAGGGCACGAACCCACTCTTGAAGGAGACGGTGGGCTGTAGGAGTCCTGCTCAGAGGAAAGTTGGGTTACGGTTCCCAGAAGAGGGAAAGGGATGCTGGGGAGCCAGAACAGACACTGGCTGTGGTCTCTAACCAAAGGCATTGGCTTTGTCCCACATTCCAAATTCACAGTGGCAGGTGGTGGTTCCCAGGCTGGAACCCGGCCTTGAGAGGCTCATTCATTGCCTTTCTCTGTTCTGTACCCTCTTCCCATAGAGATTTTTTTCCTGTGACCCTGTGGTCATCACGATGCCTCCATTCATATGCAGTTCCGACGGGCTCCTGATGCTTTCCTGGCATTTCTCCCCGGAGAGGCTGTTGGGTGTTGGGGTGTTGGGGAAGGGAATCAGTGTTCTGCAGTCTGGAGTTCACTAGTCTGGAGACTGCTAAAAATCTGTGGTCTGCCAGGGATGGTGGCTCTCGCTGGGATGGGGACCAAGGATGAAAGGATCAGTGATTTCAGCAGATGCTTTTGAACCCCGAGTCTCTGGCTGCAGACTAGTCCAGTAGAAAGAGTGTCCTGGAGTGTGACAGAGTCCCAGTCCCCTGTCTTTCTTAGTGTAAAAACCAAGGTTTGGGCAATCGTTGATCTAGGAAAAAAAAAAAGATGTTTTTCAGCCTTCTTTGCATATGTGGTGACAATGTGACACAGTTGTGGCTAATGACATGTAATAGGGGTTATTGGATGGGGCTTCTAGGAAAACTCCTTAATAAACTGAATGAGCTCCTGTGTCCTTTCTGGGCATCTTCTGTCCCAAACACGAATGTGAAGCAATGTACAAGAATCCCTATTCTACCATCACTGTATTTAACACTAGCAGGCTCCCCTTTTTTGCCAGTCTGATGGGTGATGGGGCGTCACTCACTGCTTCGATTCCCGTTTTCTTTATCATTACTGAGGTTGGTTGTGGTGTCTACTCTGGTTTCCTTCTCTATATTTTGACTGTTTGTATCCTTTGCTCATTTTTCACTTTTAAAAAAATTTGGAGACATTTAAAATATATTCTAATAGAAACCCTTTGTCAATTGTAAGTATTGCATATATCCATATATCTTCTCCTTCTTTGTGGCGGGTCTCTTCATTTTTCCCGCAGTATCTTTGGTTATACTAAAGTTTTTCTTTCTTTCTTTTTTTTTTAATTTCACATTTGATACAGTTAAATCTTGTCTTGGTTGTACTTTTTGTGTTAGTTTAATACATGTTTTCTTATCTCGGTGTCAGAAAGGTATTCTCTCAGGATTTATTTTAAAATTGTATGGATTCTCAGTGTACATTTTGATCTTTGGTTCAGCTGGAATTTATTTCTTTTTGTAGGTGTAAGGATCTATTTTTATCTTGTTTCCTTTTGTAAAGCCATTTGTCCCAAATCCGTGTATTGAATTCTTTTTCTTCTACAGATATATTCTTATATATTGTTTCTCTCTATTTAAAACTTGTCTATATAAAACTCTCTATATAAAACTCTCTCTATTTTGTCCCATTAATTTATGTATTCCTGCACTAATACCACACAATTTTAATTACAATAGTTTTACTATTAATCTTTATCTTGGGTATGACTCTCTCACTCTTTCCTTCCTTCCCTACCTCCTCTTCCTTGTCTTCCTTTTTCAAGACTTTCTTCCTGTTTTTAGTCCCTTAATCATTCACATAAATTTTAGAATTACCTTGTTAAGTTTGATGAAATCGTCTGTTGGAATTTTGGTTAGACTTGCCTTAATTCATACATTAACTGGAGTAGAATTGTCATCTTTACAATATTGAGTTCTTCTACTCAGAAGCATGGTATATATCTTAATTTATTTAATGCTTCCTTTCTTTCAATTAAGATTTAGAATTTTCTCCATAGGTCTTGAGTGTCTTTTGTTAGACTTCTTTCTAGGTGCTGCTCTTTATTTAATGCTGTTTTAAGTGTTATCTTTTTAGTTATTTTTTATGATTGTTGGTGAATTGGAATGTAATCGAATCTACTTAGATATTCTTACAAGAAAATAATTCATTGGTAAGTGATGGCAAATAGACGTAGTTAATTAAGTCAACAGATAAACAGAATTCCAAAAAATATTCTATTAAGGACCAAATGAAGCAAGCAAACAAACAAACAAACAAACAAAAAAAAAAAAAAAAAAAGGAAAGAAGAAACATAGGGGAATATAAAAGGGAAGACAAATAGACCTGAATACAACTATATAAAAAATTGTGCTAACAGATTTAACATTCTGAGAGAGAGAGAGAAAGGAAGAAGACCCACCCTGCTGTCAAGAAGAGACACATTTTAATATAAAGATCAGATAGATTGAAAGTAAATAGGTGGAAAACGATACACCATGCAAATGATAAGCATAAGAAGATTGGTTGAAGAGGTTGTATTAAAATCAGATAAATTTCCAGTCAAGGTGCAAACACTGAAATAAAGAGGAACGTTTCATAAGAACGTAATAAATAATATGTGTAATAAATTAATAATAGCAAAGGGAAATTCATAAGGAAGATACAATAGACAAAAATATACATAGCTGTTAATGGATCTTCAACATGAATGAAGCAAAACTTGGCAAAATTGTCTGGTGAAAAGAATCCACAAACATGATTGGAAACTTTAGTACCTCTTTGTCAGCAATTGATAGAACAACTAGACAGAAACTGAGAGAAGACATGGAAAAGCTGGGCATTGGTATCCTATTAACCACCTTTGTTGAACTGATACTTATAAAAACCAACATCCCCAAAGGGAGAACACACACTTTTTTCATATTAACTATGATGGACTGTATGCTGCACTGTACGTGAACATTGTTATTGTTCTTGTCTTTTTTCCTCTGTATTTAATGTGTCTTTTTTGCTGGCTGCTCTCAAGGTTTTCTCTTTGTCACCTGTTTGATTATAATATGCCTTGGTGTAGGTGTCTTTACCTTTTATTCTGCGTGGGATTCTTAGGCTTCTTGGCTCTGTGGGTTTATAGTTTATATTATATTTGGAAAATTTTCAGCCATTGTTTCCTCAGATATTTTTGCTGTCCCTTTCTATTAATCATCTTGTGCTACATAAATATTTACCCCAAAACTTAGCAGCTTGAAGCAATAAACATATTGTCTCATGCAGTATTTTGTGGGTCAGAAGTCTGGTAGAAACTGAGGTGGGCACCCCTGGCTCAAAGTCTCACACAATAAGTTTACAATCAAGGTGTTGGGCTGCAGGCATCTAAAAGTAACAGTCCTTCCCCAGATGGGTCTCTTCAGAGGGCTGCTTGAGTGCTCTCACAACATGGCGGAGGCTTCCCCAAGAATAAATTGGTGCAAGAGAGAATAAGACAGAAGCCACAGTGCCTTTTACTGGCTTGCTTCCCTTCCTGGGAGTTTGCTTTGGTCAAGTTGGTTGATTGTGTTAAGTCATCTGCATTCCTCTTAATTTTCTGTGGAGTTGTTCTGCCAGTTAATGAGAGAGAAGTGTTGACATCTTCACCTAAAATTGTGGATTTTTAAATTTTCTTTTTCAGTTGTGTCTGCTTTTGTCTAGTGTGTTTTGAAACGCTCACATTCATTGTGTACACATTTACAATGGTTACATCTTGGTTAAGTGACGTTAGCGTGATGAAACATCTCTCTATGTCTTTTTCCATCCTTTATCTGATGTGTCTATGTGTATCTAAAGTGGATTTCTTGTATACAGCACGTAGCTGGGTCTTGATCTTTTATTTAGCCTGACAACATCCATGCAGAATTTTGACTGTGACTTAAACTTCCCTCTAAGTCAAAATTGCCACAGTATGTTCTGTGTCACATTTTTTCAGGACTTCAGAGGATGTGTCTCTCCAGAGGATGTGTTATCGTTTCACATCCATCCTCTGCGGTCAGCAGGGATGCTTCCATTTTACAGATGAGGATAGTGAGCTTCCACGAGGGGAGGTGAAGGACATGAGTCCACTCCCACGGCCACCAGAGGCTGAAGCATGACTTCCTGGCTCCTGGCCAGCTCACCTTTTCCAGCCATAGCTGCAGCTGTGGAGAAGGAGATGATTCTGAACTGACCCTGTGGGTTGAGATGGACACCTCCAGCTTCCCATGAAGAGTTCTTCCTTCTTTGCAAAAGTAAATGAATTGATAGAGGCCATTTTGTATTCAAATTAGATTGATCAGGAGTTATTTAAGCAACCACATCAGAAGGCTTATTTTCCCTTTTGACATTAAAGTGTCTTTTCCAGAAACTGTAGGAGGTGGGCTTTCCCTAGAATGAATTGACAACTTGTACCTATTGTTAAAAAAAGAAAAGCCTCGTACACCTCTTCCCACATCTTCAGTGGTAGCAGAATGAGCACAATTGAAAGAGGTTTGTGATTATTTTTTTTTAAAGAGAAAACACTCACAGCCTTCTGCTTAGTGCAAGGCTGAAATAGGGCAAAAGGGGAAACTGAGCATGAGCAGGGGATAGAATATCAAAGGCAGTACATCCTTTCGGCCCCATCTGGACTCTTCTCCCATCCCACAGAAAACCTCCCCAGCCAGTCTGGAGGTGGGTGGACGGCGAGGGTCCCCTTTCATAGGTCACTTGATCTGCTCCCTGCTTGCCCCTCCCAACCACCCTCTGGCGGCTTAGGTTAGCCCTGGAAACCACCCACATGTTTCATCTGTCCAGAGAAATCAGGAGGGGATGAACACCTTTGTTGAGTTTATCAGTCAAACACTGGGGGAAGGGAGCATTTTAATCCTCAAGAAGCGCCTCACCAGCAAAGTGAACCCCTGCGAGACACTGTGGGTGCACCAAGCCTGCCCCTGATGGCCCAGTGCTAAGTGGTAGAGATGACACGGTCATGGGAACGCCGAGGCTCGGGCATGAGAGAAATGTCAGCTCCATCCTGGGACACTGACAGTGGGGACAAGGAAGACTGCTGATCAGAAACAGGGTTCAGAGACAAGGCTCCTACCTTGTAAGTATTGGCTGGGCCTGCCTCTGAACCCAGTTTCTGCTGTAGGAGGCAGGTTTGCTCTGGGATCATTTGGCAGCTTGTTAAATGATTGCTATTTAACAATTGTTCCTACTGTTAAAAAAGGAAAACAAAATATGGGAAACATCTTGCCACCTCTTCGGTGTAGGATGGCATGAGGTGTCATGAGCCCACTTCTTCCAAGCTACCCTGTATGAATGTCCCCATTTTGCAGCAGAGGAAACTGAGGCTCAGGGTCTCTTTGGGCATAGTTGCAAAGAAAGGCCTCCTAGAGAAAGGGGTCTGTGTCCAAGGCCGGGGGGATGGCGGTGAGGCCTAGAGCATTTCCCATGGGTGGAAACAGTGGCATGCCTCTGGAATTGATGTAGCCCATGACCTGCCTGGGGCACAGCAGGTGGTCTGGTGAGAACAGACCGAGTTCTGGGTCCTGAATAAGGATGAGATACACCGGGGCAGAGCTTGGAATCCCAGCCCACAGGGGTGGCCTGAGTCCAAGGCTGAGGGAGCATGTACCTGCTGGTTGCTGACACAGGTGAGCCTGGCTGTGTTTTTGTGAAGGTCGGCTTTGTCATAGCTCTGTGGAGCTGGGCAGGATTCAGAGATGTCTTCTTTCATGCTCATTTTACAGATGAAGAAATCAAGGCTTGGGGTAGTAGGGAACTTTCCAGAAGCAAAGCTGAGCCCTCTGCCCCCTTGTGGTGATCTCCTCAGCCCCATTCTCATCCTTCCAGGGCCATTGTCTTTCCTTGGAAGTAAGGTTGAGAGCCTCAGTTTGGTCCAGACCTTTGGCTTTTCCCAGTGGTGGCAGAATTTGTGCGATCAGTGTTCATGTGGTGGGGGCAGGGCAGGGGGCTGAGTTAGGAGTTTAGGGATGGGCAGCTTCTCCCACATCTATAAAATTGGGGCATTTACCAATTCCCACAGCTGGTGTGAATACCCTCCCTGGTGCTTAGCAAAGGCTGCTGGGGGTGTGGGCTGCCCCTTGCCCCCTCACATTCTCTGAAAGGCCCAGGAGACACACCTGCATTGCAATGAGGTCTCTATGTCTTCACTGGGCTGAGCGCCTCCCCATGGGAATGTCTGGAATTGCAGGTTTTGAAGGCCTAAATTAGGGCCATGAATGACTGTTCTTCAAAATTTAGGGGCCTCTGGGCATGGCCACAGCCCTCACCTGGATGCCTTTCCTCTGCTCACTCTCTTCCCTCTTTCCAGCAGAACATTCAGACCACTTCCTTGGGTGTTAGGCATGGGCCTGCCTCTAGGACCTCATGTCGGGGCCAGGCTGAGGGAAGGGAAAACTGGAAGAGTCTTTGGGAGCTGAGCCTCTGGGCATTTGTAGGAGGCACCACCAGGTTGTCAATGAAGATAATGACACTGAAGCTCTAGGCCCTTCTTTTGTGTGGGTCCGTCCCATAGTTCAGTGTGGACTTCCCTGCTCCCACACTGAAAGATGCTCCTGAGCTGTGGGTGGGGCTGTGGGCTGTGGCAACTTGGCAGGTGGACCTCATGGATCACTGACTCTCTCTCTTGACTCCAAGGAGGAAGACGAAGCAGTCACAGCTGTGCTTCTTGCTCAGGGCCATGGTGTCCAGGCTTCATGGCCACCTCCTCCCCCCAGGATCAGAGGGGATGAGGGCCTGAGTTGGCCTGGTTGCCCAACTGTGGTCAACAGGAGTGTGAATGATATCAAAGAACTGGAGTCTCTTAGACAGATTCCCTGACCTGGCAAGAAATTGTGGAGGACGTTTCAGATATGACCTTGCCAATAACAACCCATGTAATTGAAAGAAATTTCCCTAAGACATCAAAAGTAAACAAATTGCTTTTAAACAAAACAAACAAAAACCAACAAAAAACATGTGCTGGAGGACAGACTGACTTGTCTTTCATTCTCTCTGTGAAAAATCATATTACAAAATCATTGTCATACAAAGAAGCCATCAAAGAATATGCAGCTAAAAAAATGTAGGAAAAGGGTATTATTTTTAAAAAAGGGTATTATAGAGGCGGCTGAGGCAGTTACTTACTCATGGAATCATATGCTATTTTTCTCATTTGATATTTATGGTTTGCTCAGCTTTTTACAAATTTGTCATTTCTCATTCTAAATGATTTTTTTGCACTTTGTAGGTGTTATTTTTCTTAAACAGATTCTCCAGATTGCATAAAGTTTAGGCCCCAAAGTCCAGACCACGGCAGTTCCCAGCCTCACCATTTGCTCGGAAATGAGCTGCTTGCTTCCTACTTTCACTCAAGGTCTTGGGTGGTGGCTGAGGCTGTGCATTATTGCACTTCCCATAAGCGGGTCTGCCTAAAAGAGTATTTCCCATCCTCCTAAAAGAAACAAAAGCCATTGCAAGTATTCAATTCCCTGATCACAGGGTTTGTGGGGATCTTGGGTCCACTCAGAGGCCTCTGGGGAGAGGAAGGGAGGGAGGCAGAAGGGTGGGGGAAGGGCTCTGTGAGATCTGGTCAGACCAGATGGCAGAGCAGGTGGGCAGGTGAGAAGGGCTGAGGGATATCCTCCCCTCCCACTTCCCTGGGGATCTCCAGGCCCTGCCCTTGCCCAGCTCAGGACGAGATGCTAGGTGAAGCTGGCCTTGTGTGGCACTGTTGGCTCCAGTGAGGCTAGCATGGGGCTATGCAGGCTGCTTTATGACAGCAGCCTCCTCATGTCTGGGGCATGTGAGCATCCTTGTGGCGTGTCCCCATGTGCACACATGCATGTGTGCTCACTTGTGAGAAGGAGGTGGGGGCATTGCTGCCAGGAGGTAGATCATGGGCAGAGTAAGAAACTCTTTTTTACCAACTCTTGGAATCCAGGCCTGTTCAATAAATGATGGCATTGCTGGATCTGGGGATGTGTCTGTAGATCAATTTTGAGGTCTCTTTTGGCTTTAAATTTCTAAGAATCCCAAGAAATTACCTTGCAGGGGAAATATGAGAAAAGCCATTTTTTAGTCCATCCATTCATGCATCTGTTCATTCAAACACCCATCCATTCACTGATTTATGTATCCATCTACCCATGTACACATTCACCCATTCACTCATCCATTCATCCAACCATTCATCTATGCATCCATTCACTTGCCCATCGATCCATCCATCCATCCATCCATCCATCCATCTGTCCATCCATCCAACCACCCATACATCCATCTACTCATTCATCCATCCATCCACATGTCAAATCATACATCCGTATTTCTATCCATACCCCATCCATCTGCCAGTTTATGCATCTATCTACCCACTCACACATCCACCCATTCACCCATCTGTCCTTCCAAACATTCATCTATCCATCCATCCACCCATTCATTCACTTGTCTATCCATCCATCCATCCATCCATCCATCCATCCATCCATCCATCCACTCATCCATCCATCGACCCATCTGCTCATACATCCAACCACCCATTCATCCATCTACCCATTAATCCATCCGTCCATCCATCCACCCATAAACTCATCCATCCATCCATCCATCCACCTATCAACTCATCCGTCCATCCATCCATTCATCCATCCATCCATCCATCCATCCATCCACCCACCCACCCACCCATCCACCCACCCAACTGATGCTCATTGAACCACATATAGTGCTGAAACATGCTCTGGTTGCTGAGTGTCGGGGACAGAGGTGAGTCAGACATGGTCCTTCCCCTGAGTATAGTGCCATTCTTAAGAAAAGTCAGGGAGAAACAATTGCAACAGGATAGGATCCATGCTTTGATTGAGACCAGTGAAATGGGAACCCCAGGGAGCTCTTAACTCAGCCTGAAATACACCCAGGAGGAATTCACAGAGGAGCAGACCAAGGGAGACTGCTCAGCCTCTAGGGACAGGCACAGTGTGTGGCAGCCAGCCCCAAGTCCATGTGGGTCACCTCCTGGCATTCACACCCTTGTGCAGTGTCCTCTCACCTTGAGCCCAGGTTGGTCTGTATGATGGAGGCAGTGCAGCAGAGGTGGCAGCATGCGTCTAGGCCAAAAAGGCATTGAGCTTGTGCTCAATGAATCCCTCTCTGCTCATGAATCCCTCTCTCTGAGGGAAGCCAGCTCCTATGACATGAGGACACTCAAGAGGCATGTTGGTGAGGAACTGCAGACTCCTACCAGCAGTCAGCACCCACTTACCGGCTGTGTGAGGGAGCTGCCTCAGAAGCAGATCCTCTGGCCTGGTCAAACCTTCAGAGGACTACCCCTCCAGCTGACGTCTGCTTGTACTTTCACGAGAGACCCTCAACCAGCACTGCCCAGTCCAGCCCTGTGAGCCACAGAAACTGTGAGGGTAGCAAATGCCTATTGTTTAACCCTCCATGTTTGGGGTAATTTGTTATGCAGCAATGAATAACTGATACATGGGGCATGGAGAGAAACCTGGTGATGCCCTGGTGCAGTCTCCATGGGGGTGAGGGGGAAGGGATGTAGCTGGGGAGAGCCTTCCATACTGAGTTGAGGACCTCATCCCTCAGCGTCTGGGCCCTGGGGAGCCATGGCAAGCTGATGCATGATCAGCTTTTGTTTAATGAAGGTCACTCTGTATAGGGGGTCATTTACTTCAGGAAGCTGTCCTGTATCAGGCTGGGCCGCCTGCCTTTGTAGGACCCCCAGGCCCTGAACTTGCCCTGTACTGCACCTGTTATTAGTCAGTATTGTGATGGTCCAGCTGACTCTATGTCTCCGCCATTGGACTATGTGCTTGGGTTCTGTGTCCCCATTCAACTCTCATCTGGAACTATAATCCCCAAATTCCCACATGTCAAGGGAGGGACCAGGTGGGAGGTGATTGGGTCACAGAGATGATTTCTCCCATGCTGTTCCTGTGACAGTGAGACCTGATGGTTTTATAAGGCAGTTTTCCTGGCTCTTGCTAGCTCTCTCTTTCCAGCTTCCATGTGAAGAAGGCCTTTGCTTCTTCCCCTTCCCCTTCTGCCATCATTGTACGTTTCCTGAGGCCTCCCCAGCCATGCAGAACTATGAGTCAGTTAAACCTCTCTTCTTCAGAAATTACCTAGTCTCAGGAAATTCTTTATAGTAGTGTGAAAACAGACTAATGCAGACTTTTTACATGTTGCCGAGTGGACACTGGGTGAGTTACAATCTGGTGCGGCCCTCTGGGCTGTAGGGTAAGAGTTTCTGGAATCCTCATTTTAGAGCTGTGACCCAGGAGGAAGGATCTCCTACACGGGGCAACAGCAGCCTCCAGCCCTGCAGGATGTGGCCCATCGTGGGTCTCAGCCCCAAGCCCTGGCTTTTCCTCCTCTGCATCACCCACCATGACCAGGAATCTGGCCGCCATGGGCAGTTTCCATCAGAGCCAGTGTTTGGGTGGAAGGAGTTTCCCTCCTCACTCAATAGATATTCACTCAGGGTCCACTCTCCTGAAGAAACAAAGGAGTGAGTGCTAGGAAGAGGGATTCAGCAGGATGAGGGGATGCGGGTGTCTGGGGGTGGGTGTGGGGGCTGTTTGAGTTAGGGTGTCAGGGCATGCTGCACTGACAAGGGGCATGTGAACAGAGCCCTAAGAAACGGCTGACAGTAAGCCCTGTGGGGACCTGGGGATGCGTGCTCCTGGCTACAGCAGCCACAGCATGTGCAAAGGCCCTGAGGCAGGAGTTTGCTTGGTGTGTTGGAGGGGCAGCAAGTGGGTCAGTGTGGCTGGAGCAAAGTGACCGTAACCGGGAACTGGTGAGGTCAGCAGGTGAGGGGCCGGCAGGCCAGGGAGGGCCTTGTGATGTGGCTGGAGAAGGTGACATGCTTGTTCCCGGCGTGGGAGCTTATCTCAACAATTCCTGCACTCCCAGCTTGCTGACATTGGCCCATGGCAGCTCCAGAGTGGAGGCTCTGCAGCATTTGACAGCTTGGGGGCTAAAATTAGGTCCCCAAGCTGAGTTAGTGCCAGCAGAATGCCACTTCGTATGCTTGGTACTGCATGGCGAGGGGCAAACGTTGCCGCCGTCACTTGTCCATGGTGCTGTACCTCAGCAACTTCCAGAGTGAAATTCAGCGTCCTCAGCCTGGAGTTGGAGGCTTTTGTGAGGCTGGTCCCAGCTTGTGTTTCCAGCCCGAGCCCACCTTGCAGGCTGAGCTTCCCCTCCCCTCCAAGCTGTGAGCTGAGGTCCAGGCTGCTGCCTCCCTCTTCTTAAAACGCGCTTCCCAGATGCCTTGCCTGTTCTCCCTCTTGGAGTCTGAGCTCAAGGGCACCTCCTCTGAGATGCAGGTGGCGGCTTTTGTTCCTGCCCCGCAGCCCCGCCGCACACTGGTTTCTTCTGGCTTGAATTGTTTCTGATGAGATGTCTTCATCGTTCTTATCTTTGTCCCTCTGTAAGTGATGTGTAGTTTTTTGCTACTTTCTTGAGGTATAATTTATATCCTGCGAAGTTCCTGCTTTTGAGTGTATACTTCTGTGAGTTCTGACAAACACATGCAGTTGTTTAACTACCTACACAGTCAGGATACAGAATGTTTCCATCACCCCTGAAAGTGCCCCACTACCACCCTCAACTCCTAGAAACTACACTGAATTTAGTCTGTTTGGGCTGCCATAAAGGACACCATAACTAGGGGGTTTAAACAACAGACATTTATTTTTGCTCATTCTGGAGACTAAAAGTCCAAGATCATGTGTGATTAGGGTTGGGTTCTTTCTTTCTTTTCTTTTTTGAGACGGAGTCTTGCTCTGTCACCCGGGCTGGAGTGCAGTGGGGAGATCTTGACTCACTACAACATCTGCCTCCTGGGTTCAAGTGATTCTCCTGCCTCAGCCTCCCAAGCAGTTGGGATTACAGGCGACTGTCATCATGCCTAGTTATTATTATTATTTTTAATACTTTTAGTAGAGATGAGTTTTTGCTATGTTGACCAGGCTGGTCTCGAACTCCTGACCTCTGAGCCTGTCTAGGATTGGTTTCTTGTGAGGCCTCTCTTCCTGGCTTGGAGATGGCTGTCTTTCTGCTGTGTCCATACATGGTGGGGGGGGTGTGGAGAGAGAGGAGAGAGAGAAAGGGAGAGAGAGAGAGAGAGAGAGAGAGAGAGAGAGAGAGAGAGAGAGAGAGAGAGAAAGTGCTTGTATCTCTTCTTCTTATAAGGACACTTATCCTACCAGATTAGGGCTCCACAACCCTTATGACCTCATTTAACCTTTAACCTTAATTACCTTCCTAAAGACCTTGTGTCCAAATACAGATGCTCCCTAACTTACAATGGGGCCATGTCCCAATAAGCCCACCATGAATTGAAAATGCATGTAATGCTGGCAACACAGCAGACAGTCCTTAATTTATGATGGTCTGACTCATGACTTTTTGGCTTTCCAGTAGCGCGAACATGATGCACATTCAGTGGAAACTGTAGCCCATTGTATTAATAAGTTGTAAGGAGCACCTCGATTTAAAATGAGTTTACGTCTGGGTAAACCCATCGTGAAGGTAGACATCATAAGTCAGGGACTGTCTGTGGTGTCATATCAGGAGTTAAGGCTTCAACGTATGAATCCTGTGGGAGGCACAGTTCAGTCCACGTCACCACTGTTCTGCTCTTTGTCCTTATAATTTTGCATTTTCCAGAACATCATATAAGTGGAATTATGTTGTATGTAGCCTTTTCAATCTGAATTTTTCCACTGGGCATAATGTGTATCAGTATTTCAATGACTATATCAATATTTCATTTGTTTTTATTGCTGAATAGTATTCCACTGTATGGATGTACCACAGTTTATGCATTGATGAGGTGAAGGACATTTAATACAGCCACAAAAAATATTCACATACAGGTTTCTATGTGAACATAAATATTCATTTCTTTTGGGCAAATACCTGGGGTGGGATTTTGGGTTCAATGGTAAGTGTACACATTTGTAGGAAACTATCAAATTGTTTTCCAAAGTGGTTGAGCCATTTTGCATTCCTGCGAGCAATGTGTGAGACTGCCAGTTACTCCAAATCCTCAAAATTCTTGGTATAGTGAGGTTCCTCCTTACTACATAAATATTATTTTTTGGTCATTTAAAAGAGTTCTATAGTGGTACCTCAGTGTTTTATTTTTATTTTTGAGACAGAGTTGCTCCGTTGCCCAGGCTGGAGTGCAGTGGTGTGATCTTGGCTCACTGCAACCTCCACCTCCTGGGTTCAAGCAATTTTCCTACCTCAGCCTCCTGAGTAGCTGGGATTACAGGTGTATCCAACTAATTTTTGTATTTTTCCTAGAGATGGGGGTTTCATCATATTGGTCAGGCTGGTCTCGAACTCCAACTCCTGACCTTAAGTGATCCACATGTCTCAGTCTCCCAAAATGTTAGGATTGCAGGTGTGAGCCACTGCGCCCGGCCTCACTGTGGTTTTAATTTGCTTTTCTCAGTGGCTGTTGATGTTGAATGTCTTTTCATGTGCTTATTTGCCAGTCATTTATCTTCTTTAGTGAAGTGTTTGGCTAATTTGTAATTGTATGATTTATTTTCTTATTGAGTTTTGAAAGTTCTTTAAATATTTTTGAATACAAGGGTTTTTTTTTTTATTTTATTAGATACTTGATTTACAAATATTTTCTTCCAGAACGTAGCTTGTCTTCAGTTTTAAGACTTTCAATGAACAAAGGTTTGTAGTTTAGATGAAGTCCTATGTAACCATTTTCTTCTTCAGTAAATTTAAAAGATTTAGTTCCTGTGTTTTCATTTAGAATTTTTATAGCTTTAGATTTTACATTTAGGCCTATTATTCATTTTGAGCTTCTTACATAAATGTGTTTGTAATTTACATTAAATTAAAAACATATTTCTTCTAATACTTTTACTATCCTTCCCCTCCTTTCTGTCTAGGACTCCATAAACATGGTCACTAGACCACTCAATGTTGTCCTACAGAGCACTGAGTCTCCATTCATTTTTTTTACTTTCTTCTCTGTGTCTCAATATTGCTATGCCTTGAGGTCCCTAATATTTTTTTTCTGTGGTATTTAATCTACTATTAAGTCTATGCATTGAATTTTTTATTTTGGATATTGTATTTTTATTTCTATACGTTCCATTTATTTAAAAAGTTTCATTTAAAAATATATACCTTTCATTTCTGTTTTCATTATGTTCAAGATTTTTTTTTTAATTATTGAGCATATTTAAATAGCCATTCAAAGTCATTGTCTCTTAATGCCATTATCGCTATCGTATTTGAGTCTATTTCTTTTGACTGTTCTTTCTTCTGGTTATTGGTCAAATTTTGCCGCTCGTTGGCATGTCTAATAATTTTTGCTCAGCTGCTAGACATTATTTATGCCACGTTGTTCTGAGTTTCAATGTTGTTGTCTTCCTTTACAGCAGGGGCCCCCAACCCTGGCCACAGACTGTACTGGATGTTTCTAACATCCATGGCCTGTTAGAAACTGGACTGCACAGCAGGAGGTGAGCTGCAGGCAAGTGAGCATTACCGCCTGAGCTATACCTCCTGTCAGATCAGTGGCAGCATTGCATTCTCATAGGAGTGTGAACCGTGTTGTGAATCTGTGCATGCAAGGGCTCTAGATTGTATGCTCCTTATGAGAATCTAATGCCCGATGATCTGAGGTTGAACAGTTTCATCCTGAAACCATCCCTGACCCAACCCCAGTCCATGAAAAAATTGTCTTCCACGAAACCAGTCCCTGGTCCCAATAAGGTTGGGGACCACTGCTTTATGGTGTATTGAAATTTGTTTTGGCAGGGAGCAAAATCATTTGCATATTGGTTTAGCCCTTCTAAAGCTCATTTAAAGCTTTTGTAGGTCAGTTCTAGAGTAGCCATATTGTACAGCTAGTTTATATTTATGCCCCAGGTACTCAACACAGTTTCTCTGCTCTGGCTGGTAGGAACCTGCACGCATGTGTCTCAGCCCTGGGTGAGCTGTTTGTTGTTCAACTTGCTGCTCTCCAGCAGTTCTGCTTTGCCCAACCTTGTGCAGTTTACCCACACATACGTGTGGATTAGTCTTCATCCAAAGACTCAGGGTGATCCTGAGAATAGTTCTGGAATTCCTTTCCTGTGTAGTTCCTTCCTCTTTAGCACTGTGCCTCACAAATTGTAGCTGTCCTGACCTTTTTAAGTTCCTATACGTGGCTCCTCAACTCAGTGAGACTACTGAACACCCCTCCCCTGCACTGTGGTCTGGGACTTGCCCTCAGGCAGAAAGGCAAGGGGATTGTAGGGCTCAACTTTGTTTTCCTGTTCTCCAGGGATCACAACCCCAGGCTGCCTGTTTTATTTCATTCATTTTGTCCATTTTTCTTTCTTTCCTTCCTTCCTTCCTTCCTTCCTTCCTTCCTTCCTTCCTTCCTTCCTTCCTTCCTTCCTTCCTTTCTTTCTTTCTTTCTTTCTTTCTTTCTTTCTTTCTTTCTTTCTTTCTTTCTTTCTTTCTTTCTTTCTTTCTTTCTTCTTCTCTTCTTTCTTTCTTTTCTTCTTTTTTTTTAAATGCAGGATTTTTTTTTTTTTTAAATTCAATATTACATTTAAGTTTTTCCATCTGAGCAATGGAGATGACCTTACCTACCTTTTAGGGCCATCATGAGTCACACAAGAATATAAACAGGTGTATTCTACCCTATCCTCACACACCACTTCATATTACCTTCATTGCTTCTTTCTCTCTCAGTTGACACCTCACCCTTGCTGGACCACCCTTCAGTTTCACAGTTGGATGAAACACACTCCTGAGGGGAAGGGGTCCAGCTCTCTGAGCATCTTCTCCTGGGATCAAACACACTGGGGCTTAAACTTGACCCAAAGGAAATGAGACATGGGATGAAGACAGGCTGATACATCCTCCCACATTCCTCCCTTCTGTGGACTCTTTTAAGGTACAGAGGTGTGGAAGCCCTTCTATAGAAACCCATCCTGTCTCTTAAGAGCTTCTTGCACAGCTGCAGCCAGTGCAGTAATGTGTAGCATCTCCTTGTTTCCCATCTTCCTTCCTCTTTCCCCCTCATCCTCACTGACTTGGGTGCACTGAAACAAAGTGTTGAATCTTAATCTTTCATCCAGCTTTGATTTCTAGAGGGTTTGATGCAAGAGAGCAGGTGAAGCGCTTAGCACAGGGATGGGCTTCTATGCATGACAAGGAAATGGCAGCTCCTGCTCCTAATAAATGCGTCTCCTAAAGCACCTCTCACACTGCATTCTGGGTACTGGTGCACGTCTGTCTCCCTCAGTGGGCTGTAAGCTCCTTCAGGGTGAGATTGTGTCTTTTTTTTTTTTTGAGACAGAGTCTTGCTGTGTCACCAAGGCTGGAGTGCAGTGGTGCGATCTCGGCTCACTGCAACCTCCACTTCCTGGTTTCAAGCGATTCTCCTGCCTCAGCCTCCTGAGTAGCAGGGATATTACAGGTGCCCACCACCAGGGCTGGCTAATTTTTGTATTTTTAGTAGAGACAGGGGTTTCACCATGTTGGCCAGGCTGGTCTCAAACTCCTGACCTCAGGTGATCCTCCTGCCTTGGCCCCTCAAGTGCTGGGATTACAGGCGTGAGCCACCGCACCCGGCTAAGATTGTGTCCTAATTCAACACTGTGTGCCTTTCGTGTTGTGCAGTGCCTGGCATGTTGCTGTGTTTGTTCATTACCTGTAATTTACTAGATTCTTCTATTTCTTGATCTTCTGGAATTGAACATAACCAATTGCTACTCATTTTTTTTTTTTTTTTGCTTTTCTGTTTTTTTCTTAAGCTTGTGAGGTCTTTAGGTCAGAGTGGGAAGGGAGTGGCTCCAAACACATAAAACGTCCAAGGAAGAAGTCAGAGTTCCATCTATAAAACCTGAGGAAATGGCTTCTTTTTCTATTTTAAGTGAGGTAGTGGAGATGTTCTATTCTGAAGGTTGCAATCAACACTATCACAGGGTACAGGGACAGGTTGGAGGATTCCTTTTTATCATAGTCTTAGACTGGTAGAGTTAGCACTAAGAGGAATGCAACCCATTCATTTTACTGATGAGGAGACAGAAGGTCAGGTGGACCATGGTGGGTTTGACTCAGCGTTCTGGACTCCCCATCCCAATAGTTCCTTCTATATCACAGATCCTAGCTTACAAATACAAAGTCCAATTTTTCAAAGAGGCAAGTAATTAAAAAAAAAAATCTCAACACTCAGGTGTCTCATCCCTGATTCATCATTTCTTCCTGTGTGCTGAGATGACTTTGGCAGACCTGGAGGGAGCTTCTCCCCACTCTGTGGGGAAAAGAGTAGCGACACCAGCTCCTTCCTCCTCTGGGTCCCCTCAAGGGGGCCAAAATACCCACCATGTCTCTGCCACTTCCTCCCCACTCCTCTGGAACCTCACTCCCTCATCCCAGGAGGTACCTGGGTTTCTGATGCCCCAAACATTCATAAACTTAACACATATTTATTGAGAACGTACTGTATACTAGGCCCTTGTTAGGTGCCATGACTACAGCAGCCAGCAAGCCAGCCTGGGACCCTGGCCTGCTCATATGTTCACTCTTTCCTCTTCACTAGGGTCTGGGAGAGAGCTTTGCAGACAGAGACTCAGCCCAAGGTGAGTCCTGGATGGCACACAGCCCTGATGTGGACCTCATAGTTATTAAAAAAAAATTATTTAAGTATTTTTGATTTACAGAGTGATCGAACAGATTGTACATAGAGTTCCGTATACCTCCTTCCCACCCGCCCTCAGTTTCCCCATTACTAACATCCTGCACTGGTGTGGTATACTTGTTATAATCGACGAGCCAGTATTGATACATTACTGAGTCCTAATTTTTTACTAGAAAAATTACTACAATCCATATTTAGATTAGAGTTCACTCTTTGTGTCATACAATTTGTGGGTTTTGAAAAATGCCTGATGACATACATCCACCGTGATGGCATCCCACAGAAGACTTCCACTGCCCTGGAAACCCTTGGTGCTCCTTCTCTTCCTCCCTCCCTTCCAACCCCCGGCAGCCATTGCTGCCTTTGCTGTCCCCTTTGTGACCTTTTCCAGAGCATCACAGAGTGGAAACCATGTGGCGTGGAGGCTTTTCAGATTGTCTTCTTTCTCGGCACACAGGAAGAAATGATGAATCAGGGATGAGACACTTGAGTGTTGGGATTTTTTTTTTTTTTAATTACATGCCTCTTTGAAAAATTGGACTTTGTATTTGTAAGCTAGGATCTGTGACATAGAAGGAACCATCAGAATGGGGAGTCCAGAACATTGAGTCAAACCTCACCACGGTCCACCTTGACCTTCTGTCTCCTCATCAGTAAAATGAATGGGTTGCATTCCACTTAGTGTGAACTCTGCCAGTCTCAGACTTTGATAAAAAGGAATTCTCCAACCTGTCCCTGTCCCTTGTGATAGTGTTGATTTCCCTTCAGATTCCTCCATGTCTTGTTGCAGCTTGCCAGCTCGTTCCCTCTTGTCCCTCTATAATGTGGGAGTCTTTTCTATTGAGTCTCCCAGGAAGTTCAACTGGGGAGCTGGGCAGAGCCTCTGTGATCTAATGACCTAGTCCCCAGCATGGAGTGGTCGGAAGTGCCCTCCTGGAACATGTAAACACCTCACCAGCTTGTCTCCCTTCTCTCGATATTTCGACGTCTTGATATTTTGATCTTTCTGATGGTCTTTTCTTATTTCTGGGTCTCAGCCCCCAGAGACACTTTCCACCTTGTGTCCTAACCTACGCTCTGCAGCACACCGCACCTGTCTGGGGCGATCAGTCATTGCAGGCCCAGGTCCACGTCTCTGTTCTGCTTCTTGCTGGCCACGAGGCTGCGTGCTCCCTGCTGCACCTCTCGGGGCTCCGCGTGCTCGTCTGTCTAGTGTGCCGGAGCAGGAGCACCTGCCGGCAGACTTCTTGTGAGATTCTGGTTCCGTGGCCTCTAGACCGCATGGGATGAACCACCTGAGTCCCGCTGCATTTGCTCTGCTGCAGACCCAAGCCTGCTTCCTGCATGGGGTCCCTCACGGGTGGTGTGTGCCCCACGGGGTAGCAGGGAGCTAGGGGGCTGGGGCTGCCCGTGAGGAGTGTGTGAATCAAAGAAGCAGACGGAGGCTGGAGCCACCTCACGCAGATTCCTGAATGCAGCCTCTTGACAGACCGATTGTGTAATGCATTCCTCCCAAGGAAACACGCCTGCCCCCCTCCAAGAAGGTGCAAGAGCTTCCCAGACATGGAAAGGGCCCTGCTGGGTAAATTAATTCTTCATTATTCCGTTCCTGAGGCTCCCCGTTGGCTAAGTGCCCGGCACCAACAGACGCCTGCACGCATGGGGTGGGTCCACATGCAGCTGACACTGAGGCTCAGGTAGTCTCGTAGGTCCCACCGAGCCCAGTCGAGGACTCATTTAAAAAATGCAAATTCCCATCCATTTCCTGTCCCCCTTGCCTGGGTTAAAGGGCCTGTTGTGGCTGTGCAAACCGGCTTTCTGGTATCTAAATACTTCTCTGGTGAGGACACACCTGTTCACATTTACCTACACACCACAGGTGAGGTTTATCGTGTGAGGCTGGGGTTTGGCCAGCTGACTTCTGGAATTCATTGTTTATCTCTCCATCATTGCGACAAATAACTCCCAGACCCGGAAATGCCACCTTCGGCTAAGGCCTCAGTGTGAGGTCATCAGAAACAGCAAGCTGGCCAGCCCCGAGGGGTGGGTGAGAGCCAGCGCAGGCCTTGACCTCTCGGGGTCGGTAGGGCTGCTACTGGCAGGCGGCATGAGGTCTCTACTGCCTCCGAATGACCCCGCACCCCTTCTCCCTTCCTTTCTGTCCCTCCCTTTTTCATTCAGGATGGAGGCAGAAGAGGTGCCAAGTCTGGAACCCACGACCGCCCCGGAGGAGGAGCTGACCGATGCTTGGCTGGGCACCGTATCGCTCTCATCCCCAGTTTCCTGTCTGTGAAATGGGAACGGTGCACATGCTTCTCCATGGGATGTTGGGAAAGGAAGATGAGGGCACTCATGGCAGTGTTTGGGGCATGCCTGGTCCAGAGGGAAGCTCCAGAAATGACACCTATGATCCCCCAGCTCGGGGGGATCCCGTTAACAAACACTCGTGTGGCCTGGGGCTGGGGTCCGGCATGAGCATGACCTAGTCCCAGCCCCAGGAAGGTGGGCCAAAGGAAGGCCATGGGCATGAAAGATATGCTCGGGGGCCCCTTCCAGGTGTCACCAAACAGCCCCGGGGTGAGGCGTGAGCCGGAGGAGGGCAGGTGGGAGGTGGTGGGGCTCAGCACATTCTCAGGCCTGCCTGGGTTCACAGCCCGGGCCTGCCTGTTACCAGCTGAATGACTTCACCTCTCTGAACCTCAGTTTCCCCAAATGTGAAATGGAGTCGCTGCTGATAGCAGCTTCTGCTGGGGTTGTTGAGAGGCTAAAATGAGTATTTGTATGATACAAGTACTAAGTGCCTGGCAAAAGGTATCTAAGTGTGCTACATGTGTAACCGTGTCCACACATCGGGGGCTGACTTAGTGTGTTAAATATGTAACTGTGTCTACACATCGGGGGCTGACCTCAGTGTGTTAAAGGTGTAACTGTGTCTACACATCGGGGGCTGACCTCAGTGTGTTAAATGTGTAACTGTGTCTACACATCGGGGGCTGACCTCAGTGTGTTAAATATGTAACCGTGTCTACACATCAAGGGGCTGACCTCAGTGTGTTAAATATGTAACCGTGTCTACACATCGGGGGCTGACCGCAGTGTGTTAAATATGTAACCGTGTTTACACATCAGGGGGCTGACCTCAGTGTGTTAAATATGTAACCGTGTCTACACATCAGGGGGCTGACCTCAGTGTGTTAAATATGTAACCGTGTCTACACATCAGGGGGCTGACCTCAGTGTGTTAAATGTGTAACCGTGTCTACACATTAGGGGCTGACCTCAGTGTGTTAAATATGTAACCGTGTCTACACATCGGGGGCTGACCTCAGTGTGTTAAATATGTAACCGTGTCTACACATTAGGGGGTTGACTTCAGTGTGTTAAATATGTAACCGTGTCTACACATCGGGGGCTGACCTCAGTGTATTAAATATGTAACCGTGTCTACACATCAGGGGGCTGACCTCAGTGTGTTATATATTTAACCGTGTCTACACATCAGGGGGCTGACCTCAGTGTGTTAAATATGTAACTGTGTCTACACATCGGGGGCTGACCTCAGTGTGTTAAATATGTAACCGTGTCTACACATCGGGGGCTGACCTCAGTGTGTTAAATATGTAACTGTGTCTACACATTAGGGGGTTGACCTCAGTGTGTTAAATATGTAACCGTGTCTACACATCGGGGGCTGACCTCAGTGTTAAATATGTAACCGTGTCTACACATCAGGGGGCTGACTTCAGTGTGTTATATATTTAACCGTGTCTACACATCAGGGGGCTGACCTCAGTGTGTTAAATATGTAACTGTGTCTACACATCGGGGGCTGACCTCAGTGTGTTAAATATGTAACCGTGTCTACACATCGGGGGCTGACCTCAGTGTGTTAAATATGTAACCGTGTCTACACATCGGGGGCTGACCTCAGTGTGTTAAATATGTAACCGTGTCTACACATTAGGGGGTTGACCTCAGTGTGTTAAATATGTAACCGTGTCTACACATCGGGGGCTGACCTCAGTGTATTAAATATGTAACCGTGTCTACACATCAGGGGGCTGACCTCAGTGTGTTATATATTTAACCGTGTCTACACATCAGGGGGCTGACCTCAGTGTGTTAAATATGCAACTGTGTCTACACATCGGGGGCTGACCTCAGTGTGTTAAATATGTAACCGTGGCTACACATCAGGGGGCTGACCTCAGTGTGTTAAATATGTAACCGTGTCTACACATCGGGGGCTGACCTCAGTGTGTTATATATTTAACCGTGTCTACACATCAGGGGGCTGACCTCAGTGTGTTATATATTTAACCGTGTCTACACATCAGGGGACTGACCTCAGTGTGTTAAATATGTAACTGTGTCTACACATCGGGGGCTGACCTCAGTGTGTTAAATGTGTAACCGTGTCTACACATTAGGGGGCTTACCTCAGTGTGTTATATATTTAACCGTGTCTACACATCAGGGGGCTGACCTCAGTGTGTTATATATTTAACCGTGTCTACACATTAGGGGGCTGACCTCAGTGTGTTATATATTTAACCGTGTCTACACATCAGGGGGCTGACCTCAGTGTGTTAAATATGTAACCGTGTCTACACATCAAGGGGCTGACCTCAGTGTGTTAAATATGTAACCGTGTCTACACATCAGGGGCTGACCTCAGTGTGTTAAATATGTAACCGTGTCTACACATCGGGGGCTGACCTCAGTGTGTTAAATATGTAACCGTGTCTACACATCAGGGGGCTGACCTCAGTGTGTTAAATATGTAACCGTGTCTACACATCAAGGGGCTGACCTCAGTGTGTTAAATATGTAACCGTGTCTACACATCAGGGGCTGACCTCAGTGTGTTAAATATGTAACCGTGTCTACACATCGGGGGCTGACCTCAGTGTGTTAAATATGTAACCGTGTCTACACATCAGGGGGCTGACCTCAGTGTGTTAAATATGTAACCGTGTCTACACATCAAGGGGCTGACCTCAGTGTGTTAAATATGTAACCGTGTCTACACATTAGGAGGCTGACCTCAGTGTGTTAAATATGTAACCGTGTCTGCACATTAGGAGGCTGACCTCAGTGTGTTAAATATATAACCGTGTCTACACATCGGGGGCTGACCTCAGTGTGTTAAATATGTAACCGTGTCTACACATTAGGAGGCTGACCTCAGTGTGTTAAATATGTAACCGTGTCTACACATCAGGGGGCTGACCTCAGTGTGTTATATATTTAACCGTGTCTACACATCAGGGGGCTGACCTCAGTGTGTTAAATATGTAACTGTGTCTACACATCGGTGGTTGACCTCAGTGTATTAAATATGTAACCGTGTCTACACATCAGGGGGCTGACCTCAGTGTGTTAAATATGTAACCGTGGCTACACATCAGGGGCTGACCTCAGTGTGTTAAATATGTAACCGTGTCTACACATCAGGGGGCTGACCTCAGTGTGTTAAATATGTAACCGTGTCTACACATCGGGGGCTGACCGCAGTGTGTTAAATATGTAACCGTGTCTACACATCAGGGGGCTGACCTCAGTGTGTTAAATATGTAACCGTGTCTACACATCGGGGGCTGACCTCAGTGTGTTAAATATGTAACCGTGTCTACACATCAGGGGGCTGACCTCAGTGTGTTAAATATGTAACCGTGTCTACACATCAGGGGGCTGACCTCAGTGTGTTAAATATGTAACTGTGTCTACACATCGGGGGCTGACCTCAGTGTGTTAAATATGTAACCGTGTCTACACATCAGGGGGCTGACCTCAGTGTGTTAAATATGTAACCGTGTCTACACATCGGGGGTTGACCTCAGTGTGTTAAATATGTAACCGTGTCTACACATCAGAGGGCTGACCTCAGTGTGTTAAATATGTAACCGTGTCTACACATCAGGGGGCTGACCTCAGTGTGTTAAATATGTAACCGTGTCTACACATCAAGGGGCTGACCTCAGTGTATTAAATATGTAACCGTGTCTACACATCAGGGGCTGACCTCAGTTTGTTAAATATGTAACCGTGTCTACACATCAGGGGGCTGACCTCAGTGTGTTAAATATGTAACCGTGTCTACACATCGGGGGCTGACCGCAGTGTGTTAAATATGTAACCGTGTCTACACATCAGGGGGCTGACCTCAGTGTGTTAAATATGTAACCGTGTCTACACATCAGGGGGCTGACCTCAGTGTGTTAAATATGTAACCGTGTCTACACATCAGGGGGCTGACCTCAGTGTGTTAAATATGTAACCGTGTCGACACATCAGGGGCTGACCTCAGTGTGTTAAATATGTAACCGTGTCTACACATCAGGGGGCTGACCTCAGTGTGTTAACTATGTAACCGTGTCTACACATCAGGGGGCTGACCTCAGTGTGTTAAATATGTAACCGTGTCTACACATCAGGGGGCTGACCTCAGTGTGTTAAATATGTAACCGTGTCTACACATCAAGGGGCTGACCTCAGTGTATTAAATATGTAACCGTGTCTACACATCAGGGGCTGACCTCAGTGTGTTAAATATGTAACCGTGTCTACACATCAGGGGGCTGACCTCAGTGTGTTAAATATGTAACCGTGTCTACACATCGGGGGCTGACCGCAGTGTGTTAAATATGTAACTGTGTCTACACATCAGGGGGCTGACCTCAGTGTGTTAAATATGTAACCGTGTCTACACATCAGGGGGCTGACCTCAGTGTGTTAAATATGTAACCGTGTCTACACATCAAGGGGCTGACCTCAGTGTGTTAAATATGTAACCGTGTCTACACATCAGGGGCTGACCTCAGTGTGTTAAATATGTAACCGTGTCTACACATCAGGGGGCTGACCTCAGTGTGTTAAATATGTAACCGTGTCTACACATCAGGGGGCTGACCTCAGTGTGTTAAATATGTAACCGTTTCTACACATCGGGGGCTGACCGCAGTGTGTTAAATATGTAACTGTGTCTACACATCAGGGGGCTGACCTCAGTGTGTTAAATATGTAACCGTGTCTACACATCAGGGGGCTGACCTCAGTGTGTTAAATATGTAACCGTGTCTACACATCAAGGGGCTGACCTCAGTGTGTTAAATATGTAACCGTGTCTACACATCAGGGGCTGACCTCAGTGTGTTAAATATGTAACCGTGTCTACACATCAGGGGGCTGACCTCAGTGTGTTAAATATGTAACCGTGTCTACAGATCGGGGGCTGACCTCAGTGTGTTAAATATGTAACCGTGTCTACACATCAGGGGGCTGACCTCAGTGTGTTAAATATGTAACCGTGTCTACACATCAGGGGCTGACCTCAGTGTGTTAAATATGTAACCGTGTCTACACATCAGGGGGCTGACCTCAGTGTGTTAAATATGTAACCGTGTCTACACATCGGGGGCTGACCGCAGTGTGTTAAATGTTTAACCGTGTCTACACATCGGGGGCTGACCTCAGTGTGTTAAATATGTAACCGTGTCTACACATTAGGAGGCTGACCTCAGTGTGTTAAATATGTAACCGTGTCTACACATCAAGGGGCTGACCTCAGTGTGTTAAATATGTAACCGTGTCTACACATCAGGGGCTGACCTCAGTGTGTTAAATATGTAACCGTGTCTACACATCGGGGGCTGACCTCAGTGTGTTAAATATGTAACCGTGTCTACACATCAGGGGGCTGACCTCAGTGTGTTAAATATGTAACCGTGTCTACACATCAAGGGGCTGACCTCAGTGTGTTAAATATGTAACCGTGTCTACACATCAGGGGCTGACCTCAGTGTGTTAAATATGTAACCGTGTCTACACATCGGGGGCTGACCTCAGTGTGTTAAATATGTAACCGTGTCTACACATCAGGGGGCTGACCTCAGTGTGTTAAATATGTAACCGTGTCTACACATCAAGGGGCTGACCTCAGTGTGTTAAATATGTAACCGTGTCTACACATTAGGAGGCTGACCTCAGTGTGTTAAATATGTAACCGTGTCTGCACATTAGGAGGCTGACCTCAGTGTGTTAAATATATAACCGTGTCTACACATCGGGGGCTGACCTCAGTGTGTTAAATATGTAACCGTGTCTACACATTAGGAGGCTGACCTCAGTGTGTTAAATATGTAACCGTGTCTACACATCAGGGGGCTGACCTCAGTGTGTTATATATTTAACCGTGTCTACACATCAGGGGGCTGACCTCAGTGTGTTAAATATGTAACTGTGTCTACACATCGGTGGTTGACCTCAGTGTATTAAATATGTAACCGTGTCTACACATCAGGGGGCTGACCTCAGTGTGTTAAATATGTAACCGTGGCTACACATCAGGGGCTGACCTCAGTGTGTTAAATATGTAACCGTGTCTACACATCAGGGGGCTGACCTCAGTGTGTTAAATATGTAACCGTGTCTACACATCGGGGGCTGACCGCAGTGTGTTAAATATGTAACCGTGTCTACACATCAGGGGGCTGACCTCAGTGTGTTAAATATGTAACCGTGTCTACACATCGGGGGCTGACCTCAGTGTGTTAAATATGTAACCGTGTCTACACATCAGGGGGCTGACCTCAGTGTGTTAAATATGTAACCGTGTCTACACATCAGGGGGCTGACCTCAGTGTGTTAAATATGTAACCGTGTCTACACATCGGGGGCTGACCTCAGTGTGTTAAATATGTAACCGTGTCTACACATCAGGGGGCTGACCTCAGTGTGTTAAATATGTAACCGTGTCTACACATCGGGGGTTGACCTCAGTGTGTTAAATATGTAACCGTGTCTACACATCAGAGGGCTGACCTCAGTGTGTTAAATATGTAACCGTGTCTACACATCAGGGGGCTGACCTCAGTGTGTTAAATATGTAACCGTGTCTACACATCAAGGGGCTGACCTCAGTGTATTAAATATGTAACCGTGTCTACACATCAGGGGCTGACCTCAGTTTGTTAAATATGTAACCGTGTCTACACATCAGGGGGCTGACCTCAGTGTGTTAAATATGTAACCGTGTCTACACATCGGGGGCTGACCGCAGTGTGTTAAATATGTAACCGTGTCTACACATCAGGGGGCTGACCTCAGTGTGTTAAATATGTAACCGTGTCTACACATCAGGGGGCTGACCTCAGTGTGTTAAATATGTAACCGTGTCTACACATCAGGGGGCTGACCTCAGTGTGTTAAATATGTAACCGTGTCGACACATCAGGGGCTGACCTCAGTGTGTTAAATATGTAACCGTGTCTACACATCAGGGGGCTGACCTCAGTGTGTTAACTATGTAACCGTGTCTACACATCAGGGGGCTGACCTCAGTGTGTTAAATATGTAACCGTGTCTACACATCAGGGGGCTGACCTCAGTGTGTTAAATATGTAACCGTGTCTACACATCAAGGGGCTGACCTCAGTGTATTAAATATGTAACCGTGTCTACACATCAGGGGCTGACCTCAGTGTGTTAAATATGTAACCGTGTCTACACATCAGGGGGCTGACCTCAGTGTGTTAAATATGTAACCGTGTCTACACATCGGGGGCTGACCTCAGTGTGTTAAATATGTAACCGTGTCTACACATCAGGGGGCTGACCTCAGTGTGTTAAATATGTAACCGTGTCTACACATCAGGGGGCTGACCTCAGTGTGTTAAATATGTAACCGTGTCTACACATCGGGGGCTGACCTCAGTGTGTTAAATATGTAACCGTGTCTACACATCAGGGGGCTGACCTCAGTGTGTTAAATATGTAACCGTGTCTACACATCGGGGGTTGACCTCAGTGTGTTAAATATGTAACCGTGTCTACACATCAGAGGGCTGACCTCAGTGTGTTAAATATGTAACCGTGTCTACACATCAGGGGGCTGACCTCAGTGTGTTAAATATGTAACCGTGTCTACACATCAAGGGGCTGACCTCAGTGTATTAAATATGTAACCGTGTCTACACATCAGGGGCTGACCTCAGTTTGTTAAATATGTAACCGTGTCTACACATCAGGGGGCTGACCTCAGTGTGTTAAATATGTAACCGTGTCTACACATCGGGGGCTGACCGCAGTGTGTTAAATATGTAACCGTGTCTACACATCAGGGGGCTGACCTCAGTGTGTTAAATATGTAACCGTGTCTACACATCAGGGGGCTGACCTCAGTGTGTTAAATATGTAACCGTGTCTACACATCAGGGGGCTGACCTCAGTGTGTTAAATATGTAACCGTGTCGACACATCAGGGGCTGACCTCAGTGTGTTAAATATGTAACCGTGTCTACACATCAGGGGGCTGACCTCAGTGTGTTAACTATGTAACCGTGTCTACACATCAGGGGGCTGACCTCAGTGTGTTAAATATGTAACCGTGTCTACACATCAGGGGGCTGACCTCAGTGTGTTAAATATGTAACCGTGTCTACACATCAAGGGGCTGACCTCAGTGTATTAAATATGTAACCGTGTCTACACATCAGGGGCTGACCTCAGTGTGTTAAATATGTAACCGTGTCTACACATCAGGGGGCTGACCTCAGTGTGTTAAATATGTAACCGTGTCTACACATCGGGGGCTGACCGCAGTGTGTTAAATATGTAACTGTGTCTACACATCAGGGGGCTGACCTCAGTGTGTTAAATATGTAACCGTGTCTACACATCAGGGGGCTGACCTCAGTGTGTTAAATATGTAACCGTGTCTACACATCAAGGGGCTGACCTCAGTGTGTTAAATATGTAACCGTGTCTACACATCAGGGGCTGACCTCAGTGTGTTAAATATGTAACCGTGTCTACACATCAGGGGGCTGACCTCAGTGTGTTAAATATGTAACCGTGTCTACACATCAGGGGGCTGACCTCAGTGTGTTAAATATGTAACCGTTTCTACACATCGGGGGCTGACCGCAGTGTGTTAAATATGTAACTGTGTCTACACATCAGGGGGCTGACCTCAGTGTGTTAAATATGTAACCGTGTCTACACATCAGGGGGCTGACCTCAGTGTGTTAAATATGTAACCGTGTCTACACATCAAGGGGCTGACCTCAGTGTGTTAAATATGTAACCGTGTCTACACATCAGGGGCTGACCTCAGTGTGTTAAATATGTAACCGTGTCTACACATCAGGGGGCTGACCTCAGTGTGTTAAATATTTAACCGTGTCTACAGATCGGGGGCTGACCTCAGTGTGTTAAATATGTAACCGTGTCTACACATCAGGGGGCTGACCTCAGTGTGTTAAATATGTAACCGTGTCTACACATCAGGGGCTGACCTCAGTGTGTTAAATATGTAACCGTGTCTACACATCAGGGGGCTGACCTCAGTGTGTTAAATATGTAACCGTGTCTACACATCGGGGGCTGACCGCAGTGTGTTAAATGTTTAACCGTGTCTACACATCGGGGGCTGACCTCAGTGTGTTAAATATGTAACCGTGTCTACACATCAGGGGGCTGACCTCAGTGTGTTAAATATGTAACCGTGTCTACACATCAGGGGGTGACCTCAGTGTGTTAAATATGTAACCGTGTCTATATATCAGGGGGCTGACCTCAGTGTGTTAAATATGTAACCGTGTCTACCCATCAGGTGGCTGACCTCAGTGTGTTAAATATGTAACCGTGTCTACACATCAGGGGGCTGACCACAGGGTGTTAAATATGTAACCGTGTCTACACATCGGGGGCTGACCGCAGTGTGTTAAATATGTAACCGTGTCTACACATCAGGGGGCTGACCTCAGTGTCTTAAATATGTAACCGTGTCTACACATCAGGGGGCTGACCTCAGTGTGTTAAATATGTAACCGTGTCTGCACATCGGGGGCTGACCTCAGTGTGTTAAATATGTAACCGTGTCTACACATTAGGGGGCTGACCTCAGTGTGTTAAATATGTAACCGTGTCTACACATTAGGGGGCTGACCTCAGTGTGTTTAATGTGTAACTGTGTCTACACATTAGGGGATTGACCTCAGTGTGCCGAGAGGCCAACATGGAGAGAAAAGGAGGTTGCTGAGTTTGTCAAGGTGGGTTTCCTGGTGGACCCAGACTTTGGGGTTTCATTATGGGTGAGAGGGTTTCGGGCCAGGCAGGACCCCGGCGTGAGCAACATGATTCCTAAAGGTGGCTGGGACAAACCTTGGGACGTCCTTGTCTAAACTAGACTCCTGGCCTGTGGAGGGGCAGGGGCCCCTCCTCCCTCAGCCCCTGCCACCCGCCGTCTTGCTGGTGGCTTGTACATCCTGCTGCAGCCTTCCGAGAGCAGCCCGGCAGCGAAACCGGAGCTGCAGGCAGGAGGCGCGGCCCGTTTCATCCACCCAGGGATGAAGCGAGCTACAGGTGTGGCCTTTGTTCCTGAGCACAGGTGGGGCTAATGCGTCCTGACAGCCCAAGGATGGGCCCCTGGCCGCCTCTGCGGCCTGGCCCGAGCCCCAGGGCAGCCCTCGTGGGCACCTGAATTACAAAACGTCCTGTGAACTCTCTCCACGGTCCTGGCCTCTTCATGTGCTTCCAACGCCGGCGGCTTGGACACACCCGGGAGCAGCCGCGGCCCATTCACGGAGAGCTTTGGTGAAGGTCACCATCCGCAGGGACAGAGCAGGTATTGTCAAGGACGCCAGCCTAGCCTTTGTGCCCCGCCGTCTGCCCCAACCACAGGAATTCCTCACACTCACCCTCATTCACGCCAGGAGGGTGCCCACTGCCGCTGGGGGTGGCCGCCACCCCCTCCCTCCGCATGCTGTTTTCAGGCCGGAGGCTGGAGCCTCGGCCAAAGGAACCTCACCCACCATTTTCCAAAACCTAATTGCCATGGCTGTGTCTGTGATGGGCACAGTCCCAGGTGCCGGACCTGCCAAGAATCTCCCCGTGTGAATACCTGCACAGGGCACCTCCTGTGGGAACCGGGAGTCACACAGAGCCTGGCATTTGTCCCCAGCCTGTCTTGTGACATTAGGTAGATCAAAGCCCCATTGTAAAAAGTCATGTTACCTCTGTTCATCTGCTTGGAGCCTGTGTCCTGGGACGGCCCTTCCCTCGGCTCTGGCTTGGGGAGGGAGCTGACCGCTGAGACAGACATGTGCTCACATTTGGGCCCCAGCGTTCCTCCTGGAAGGAGCCCCACCGAAAGTGAAATTGCCTTTCATGGGTCTGAGGCTGGGGCACACCCTGAGAAAGAATGAGAAAGCGTGGGGCAGCACAGCTCCTCTCCAAAGCCTTCAGAGGAACAAGTTCCTACTTGGTTCTGCTAAGGAACAGCAAGAAGGCAGAGAAAAATGTCACCAATGCTAAAATCCTGGAGGCTTCCTGAATCAGCGATGGGGGTGGGGAGCTGGTGGAGGCTGGGGAGGGGGCAGCCTCTGTCCAGCAGCCCCTTGGGCATGGCAGGGAGGGGGCGATGGCAAAAGGTGAGAAGACACGAGGCTTTGACAAGAGTGAGTGCTGGGGCAGGATCAGCTCCTTCCAGAGGGCACAGCTTCCCCTTGACTCCTAGCCTGGCCATTGTGTGTCAGATGAGGGGGGCAGTGAAATTGCTCAACCGCCTGAGTGGCGACTTGAGAGCTGGAAGGATCTTTACCCATCACTAGTCCTTAGGTAGTCCATTGGTACAGGCTGCCTGGAGCATGTGCTGAGATGGGAAGAAATGTGCCAAGATGGATTAGTAATGTCTGCATGGCTGCTGGTCTCTCAGTGATGGTGTGTGTGTCGTGTGTTTGCCATCTCCAGTCAGGATAAGCTAGGTTTTGCTGCCATAACAAATAAATCTCCAAGCCTCAATTGCTTATTGCTGTGAGAACTCATTTTCTGTCACACAAAGCCCAAAGTGAGGGGGGTGACTTGTTAGGACAGCTGTGCTCTATGTAGTGATTTAAGGATCTAGGCTGTTTGTATCTTGTGCTAATGGAGGGTCTCATGGTGCTTCTCCTGACCTTAGCCTAGAAGTGACACACACGTCCCTTCTTCTTACTTTTCACCATCCAGAACAGCTTCTGTGCTCTTTGACCACTGACTCCCTCAGAAGCCAGCATGTGTCCAGAAGGGAAGAAAGTGGGATGGGGTCTGTGGGGCAAAGAACATAATCTCTACCACACTCAGACCCATCCTCTCTGTTACTGAGGATTGAGTCTCTAACGCAGTAGGGGCATGGGACATGGTTTCTAGACAAGAAAGTGACTTGAACAAAGTCAATAAGGGGTGTTGGCACCATTGGGAGCAGCCTAACTACCATGTAGGCATTTTTTGGATGTACCACAGTGACAAATTGCCTAAGTCATTTTTCTAAGTCTATCTCTCCTCTGCCCTGTGAATTTTGTCATCCCTGGAGGTACTTTCTCTTACTGAAAGTCTAGCGGAGGGACCCTGTGCCTTGGGTCCCTCCACTAGACTTTCCAATGGGTGCCCCTCTTAGAAGCCCCATGTTCTCTTTGCTGGGGTAAAGCCATTCAGGGCTGGATGACTTGATGAAGGTAAACCATAGCTGCCAAGGGTCCTGGATACATGAGGCCTGCCCTTGATTAAGCGATATCCTAATTCCTGAAAGAGAATGGCAAAATCCTGAAGCTATGCTCATGTTTGAGTTCTGTATTGGATAGGACCATTTTGGGTGTGACTGGCTTGTGAATTTACATACTTGAAAAGCTCAGGGATTTCAGCTTCAGGAATGGCTGGATTCAGAAGCTCAAATGATACCAGAACTCAATCTCACTTTCTCCATTTCCCATTTCTGTCTTCCTCTGAGGAGGCTTTAATCCCTGGATCCTCTTTGATTGGTGAGGCTGGGGTCACATGCCCAACTCTAAACCAACTACCATGGCCAGGAGGATAAGAAACACTGATTGACCAACCTGAAGCTTGCAGACCTCCTCTGTCCCTCTTGGTCCTCCTGGTCTGAGAAAGGCTTGCATTGGGAAGGGTCCCTGATGGACAAGACATGGTGCCCCACTTTGCTCTCACCTGTTGATAGTGACATGCGTTCCAGGCCTTCCGTGATAGAGATGTAGGAGATCATACTCCAGAAGCCCAGAGGAAGGAGGTGCTCACTCTGCCCAGGGAATGGATCATCAGGGACGGCTTCCTGGAGGAGATGTGTTTACCAGACAGCCAAAGGGGAATGGGGAGGGCATAGCAGCAGTGGGAACAGCAGGGGCAAAGGTAGGAGGGCAAAAAGACCAACCTCACCAGAGGACCCCGGTTGCTCAGTGTGATGTCCACTTGCCCTGGGGGGAGCAGTGGGAGGGACAGACAGGACCCAGGGCTGGTGAGGGTGTCTGGGGCCTGTTCTGACCATGCCTTGAGATTGGGTGAGCTGGGTGAGAACCCCAAGGGTCAAAAGCAAACTTAAATTTCAAGGGGAGAAGAATGGGATGTGGGCTACTGGAGACCTCAGATGGCTGGGCGGAGAGGCGATGGGCATTTCTTAATTGTGACCCTGGGGCAGAGATGGATCTGGTACCCAAAGAGGCTAGTCAGGCCAGGAAGCTCCTTGAAAGTCGACCAGAGGAACTGGGGTGTATCCTCCCCAAATGAAGACTCACTGAAGGGTTTCAAGCACGTGGGGCTGTTTTCTGCGTAGACAGATTGTTGCAGCTGCTGGGGTGTATGGTGTGGGTTGGAGGAGGCAAGGCTGGCTGGAAGGAGGTGAGGGGCTAGTGTGGATGGCTGATTTTGTTTTCACCAAGTGCATATAAAGTTCAGAACTAGGAACTGGGCTTGGTGAACCTGGGAGCTGGGGCACAATGAGGGATGAAGGGAGGGTTGAGGGTTAGGAGAGTCACTAACCCCCAGCTTTGAGAATTTCAGCCACTCTGTCCACAGACAAGGTGCAGGAAGGAAGCAGACAAGGTATGAGGTTTCCACAAACGCTCTGCACTAATATGCCCACCTCACATGGTGGTCAGTCACAGCCTGGGTACTCTTTCTTTACCACGAAATTATGACGAATATTCTAAACTTCTTTTCCGACTCCATAGTAAATTAGGAGCTCAAAAATTGGAAATTGTGTGTGTGTGCCAGAGAGAGAGAGGAGAGAGAGAGAGAGAGAGAGAGAGAGAGAGAGAGAGAGAGAGAGAGAGAGAACGGGAGCACTAAAGGCGGCAGCAGCTGAGATGGAGATAAAGTTCTGCTAAAGACATCCCATGAACTCATAAGGCATTTGGGCCACTGGTGTAAGGGTGATAGTTTTATGTAACTCAACCCTACAGAAGGATGTGCCATTAGAAGATGGAAACACTGTCATTAGTAGGTGCTGGCAGTTGCACCATTTGGCCACTTCAAGGCAAGCAAGATTTCTTGGATTTGCCCAGGGTCCCCAGGATGCTGGCACATCCCAGTGATTGTCACGTGGCTGAATGGATGCACATTCCAATTATACCCCCATTCTTCTAGCTGGTTGAAGTTGACATCCCAGAAGACCTGTCAGGCTGTTGCCTGCCCCACGCCCCAATGCAGTGCCCTCAGTAAGGAAAATGAACTACATGGCTTCTGTTTAGGAAGATGGGGAAGGTGCAATGTGAGTAGGAAAAACAAATCCCACCCCAAATGGGCTTGCATTTTAGAAAGTGTTTTGTTGTCCTAGCCAACTGATAGCGTGGACTCAGGGTGGGGGAGTACTCTAGACTTGGCAAACCAGGTGTATTAGTCTGTTTTCACACAGCTATATAGATACTACCTGAAACTGGGTAACTTAAGAAAAGAGGTTTAATTGGCTCACAGTTCCCCAGGGCTTGGGAAGCCTCAGGAAACTTACGATCATGGCAGAAGGTGAGAGGGGAAGCAAGGCACATCTTCACAAGGCGGCAGGAGAGAGAGAAGGAGAAAGAGAGAGAGAGAGAGAGAGATAGAGAGAGAGAGAGAGAGAGAGAGAGAAAGAGAAAGAGGAAGGAAGCACCACATTCTAAAATTATCAGATCTGGGCCGGGCGCTGTGGCTCACGCCTGTAATCCCAGCACTTTGGGAGGCCGAGGCAGGTGGATCACGAGGTCAAGAGATCGAGACCATCCTGGCCAACATGGTGAAACCCCGTCTCTACTAAAAATACAAAAAATTAGCTGGGCACGGTGGCACATGCCTGTAATCCCAGCTACTCAGGAGGCTGAGGCAGGAGAATTGCCTGAACCCAGGAGGCGGAGGTTGCGGTGAGCCGAGATCACGCCATTGCACTCCAGCCTGGGTAACAAGAGTGAAACTCCATCTAAAAATAAATAAATAAATAAATAAATAAATAAATAAAAATATCAGATCTCATGAGAATTTAGTGAATATCATGAGAACAGCATGGGGGAAACTGCCCCCATGATCCAATCACCTCCTTCCAGGTCCCTCCCTAACACATGGGTATTATAATTTGAGATGAGATTTGGTTGGGACACAGAGCCGAACCGTATCGCCGGGGGAGAAGGGCGTGAACACCATGGCTCCTCAGAGCAAAGCTGTCACTGCAGCTTGAGTGGCCACAGGAGATGGAAATACCCCTGCTCTGCTTAAGCCTCTCTGATGCTGGGGAAACTGTGAGTGCAGCCAAACCCACTTCTTAATCCCTGGGAATTGTGAATACATGACCTTACATGGCAAAAGGGACTTTGTAGTTGGATAAAGTGAAGGATCTTGACATGGGAGAGGATCCTGGGTCGGGAGCATGGCCCTCCCTCTGAGAGGGAGGCAGGGGAGTCAGAGCCAGGGGAGACGTGCAGATGGAGGCAGAGCTTGGAGAGCTGTACTTTGAGGAGGGAGGGAGAGGCCGCCAGCCCAGGGATTTGGTGACCTCTAGAAGCAGAAAAGACAAGACACAGATTCTCCTTGAGGGCCTCCAGAAGGAACACGGTTCCACTGAGGACTTCTGATCTCCAGGACTCTGGGATCAATAAGTATGTGCTGTTTAGAAGCTGCTGAGTATGTGGCCAGTTCTTATAGCAGCAATTGGAAATGAGTAGACCAGTCAACACACCTGCCACATTCTCAAGCGAGAGGCAGAGCCTGGCGATGGAAGGACGCAGCGGTTCGGGCCCTGGGCCTGCTGCAGCTTGAGTGCCCTGGGTGCTCCTGGCCCCTGGACATCATGCTCCTTTTGTCCACTGGGACCTCTGCTTCTCTGTTCCATGGATACCTGCCATTCACTCACTCATGACTTTTTCATCCCCCTACTAAGGCCACGGAGTGTAGGGATGAGGGAATGGAGGAAAAGAAGAGGAGCAAACCCTGCTGGCCCCGTGTTCCCTGCCTCTTCCTTTGGGTGGCAGGTCCTGGGGATGCAAACGCGACGATGCTGGGCCTCCAGCTCCCCAGCACACAGTTTTATGTGAGAGGCTCCTGCAAACAGGTGCCGTCATGGGCTGAATTGTGTCCCCCCAAATTTATGTGTTGCAGCCCTAACCCCCAAAACTCTGCATATGATCCCATTTGGAGATAGGCCTTTAAAGAGGCAATTATGTTTAAATGAGACCACTGGGGTGGACTCTCATCCAGTGTGACTGGTGTCCTTATAAGAAGAGGCGATTAGAACACACACAGAGGGACGAGTGCAGACTGGCCCCTGTGAGGACTCTGAAGGGCAGAGCCCTGTTCCTGGAACCTCTGCACTCCCATGGGGGGAGTAGGCAGGGCCCCCAGCCGAGGCTGAGGCCATCCCTCCTAGGCTTCCCACCTTACAAAGCAGAGAAGATGAGCCAGAGTCACCCTGCGATCCTTGATTCACTCTGTGGAGCCCCTTCCTGCCTTGGCCAAGCTTTGCCTGGGCTAGCCTCAGTGAGAAGGTACTTGGGAAGAGTTTTTACCCACTAAGGGCAGCTTAGGAGGAAGGGAAGGTAGCAGGTAGAGTGAGTACTGGGGGCTAGAGTCACAGGCAGGCACAGGAGGAGGCCACCAGAGTCCCACCTTTGTAACGCAGCACCGTAGAGTACCTGTGTTGGTCTCTGAGCCTTTGCCCATGTTGTTCCCTCTACCTGGAAGGCCTGCCCCTTCCCTGGGCCAGCTCTGAACCTCCTCATCAAGGCAGGAAGAGAGTGGGGACTACTGTTTGCCAGACCTCTGTCCACACCGTTGGCACCTTGTCCACAGAGCACTCCTGTGGCCACCCAGTGCCTTCCTCAGGCCATGCACCTGGGCCCATGGGGGCCACCCATGCCTGAGGGATGGGGGTAGAGCCGTATTTTCAGACCTGGGGTTGATTTCGTGAGATTTTCTGGGAGGGTATTTATTGAAAGGGGAAGTCCCAAGAGGTAAGAAATTCACCCAGTAAATTGAGGAATCTGATACTTAGAGAAAAACCCGCCTCCCACAAGGGGCTTGTATCTCCTGACCCTGCACACTTGTCTGTTCCTGGCATTCACTGTTTATCTGCTGGGAATTAGAAACACAACAAAAGAGAGCTGTTAGCATGCAAATCCTAGCAGAACTGGCCCTCTGGGCTTTGCATGACAACAAAAGCTCTTTCGAATGTCCTGGGGACCAAGTCTTCAGGATAGCTGTAACTTCCAAACCAGGCTGGGCTTCAAAGCCAGAACTGGGCAACTCTCCATGTGAGCTCTCTGGACCAGCAGCATCAGCATCACTTGGGCAGTAGGTAGAAAGGCAAGATCTCAGGGCCCTCCTCAGACTTGCTGAATCAGAAACCTTAGGAGTAAATGGAGAGATAGTCCATGTTCATGGATTGGAAGACTCCATATTAAGACACCAAGTCTTCCCAATTTCATTTGTAGATCAGCACAATTCCATTCAGAGTCCCAGCAAGCTATTTATAGTTATTATAAAACTGATTCTAGAATTTATATGAAAAGACACAGGTAACAGAGTAACCAATGCAATTCTAAAGAAGGAGCTTTAGGGGAGGGTTGGCCATCTGTACTTTAACAAGCCCTTCAGCTGGGTCTGATGCACACTACAGTTTGGGAACTATTGAGATGGTAAGGAAATTCTTGGGGAGGGGGTGGATTGGGAGGGAGCCATATCCAGAGGCCTCTTTATTCCCTGAGTCCTTCCTTGTTCCATCCCATCTCACCTTTCAGCCTTGAAGCTGAACTTCTCTTGGTGGGGTCTGAGGCTTTAGTGCCTTCCTGCTTCCTCTTTTTCATTATTCATCTCCTTAATAGAGGAGCTATATCAAGAAGCTCTCCAGGGCTGTCACCCACCTGACTCACCCAATAAAGCTGACATCTCCATTTCCCATCAAACACATGTTAAGAATTGCTTTTGGGGTGGAGAAGGAAGTAAATCTCATTAGGCAAAGATGAAGTTTTCTGTAGCATGAAGTGTTGGTGAGAAGAAAGGCAAGTTATGCCCATACATGATTAGAGCTTGTTTGTCGTATATATACTAAATAGCGAGGTAATATTGGCCCCTTTTGCAAACCCACAGCTGATTAATAATTCAAACAAATACTGCTCAATTGCATCTCTATCACCACTGGCCATCACCTGTTCTATTCTGACACCCTCCTAACAGGACCATGGCCACTTCTTTCCCCTGGACGCTGCCTTCCTTTCCAGCTGGTGTCATCCTCCAATCTTTCCTCCACTCCGGCCATCAGACTGGCTTTCCTAAACCATAGTCTTGAAAGACTTTTTTAAAAAAAGCGTTTTGTGCAGTTAATTCTTTTATTTTTTTCCTTAGTGGCTTCTTAGTTTCCTATCTTGCTTGGGAAGACTTCCTGCATGGTGAAGTTATAAAAATATTTTCCTTTTTTATCATTCATACAGTTATTGTTTGGGCTTTTTAAAATTTTTTTTGTTTTGAGATAGGTTCTCACTCTGTCACCCAGGCTGGAGTGTAGTGGCATGAAATCCTGGGCTCAAGTGATCACTGTAGCCTCAAAATCCTGGTCTCAAGTGATCCCCCCACATCAGCCTTCCCAGTACCTGGGACCACAGGTGCACACCACCACATAGGCTAATTTTTGTATTTTTTTTTTTGTAGAGATGGGGTCTCCCTGTGTTGCTCAAGCTTGTCTTGAACACTGGGCTCAAGTGATCTGCCTTCCTCAGCTTCCTGAAGTGCTGGGATTACAGGCATGAGCTACTGTGCCTGGCCTTTATAACTTTAAAAAACAACTCTTTCAGTTCATTTGAAAGTCATTTTTATATATGGTATGAGGTAGGGATTTAACTTGAACTTCTTCCAAATGAATAGTCATTGTCCCAACCCTTTTAAACTTAGAATTTGTCCTTTGTCATATTTTCAGTTTCTAAATATATTTGGAGAAAGGCCTGAACCCTCTGTTTTGTTTCACCGTTCTGTTTACCCCAGGAGCACAGTGTTCAATTACTGTAGCTTCAGTGTGGGTTCAAAATCTGGTTAGTCAAGCTCCACCCGCTTCCCTTTCTGAAGCTGTTTTGACAATTTTTGCAGGTTGATGATTTTTCATGTGAACATCAGAATCAGATAGTCCAATATCAAAACAATGAAGATTTCATCTAGTTTTAAATGAAATACACAAACCCAAACTAAGAACCTTGTTGGGATTCTGAATGGAAAAGAATAAATCTGTTAATCCATGAAAGCTTCACCAACTGTGATAATAAAGTCTTCTTGAAGATCATTTTTCTTCACTCCCTCAGGACTTGATTTATGTTCTTCAGGTACATTTAATCATTTTTGTCCTAGAGATCTTGTGCTTTTCTTATTAAACTTATTTCTAAGTATTTCATGGTTAGCTCACCAAGATTAGAAAATTGGAATGTGACAGGGCTGGGAAAAGCAGAGCAAAATCAATCACACATGACAACCAAGTATCTAGAAAGCACTTACTCTAGGAGGGTAGTGGCCACACCAGTTTTCACGCCAGGTTCACAGAAATTTCTGGAGTTGGACTCAGCTCTAAGTAAGATGTTCTCTTAGATTCCTTTCTAGCTCACACTGGCTGTTATATTACACTTGGGGTATCAGGGATCACCTGGAACTTGCCAGATTGTTGGTGGCATTAGGAATGATTGCTCCCCTGCACTCCCAAGTCCATTACCTTCTTGCAGTTACTGGTAGCATGTCTAGAACTCCTGCAGCCCCTTTAAATGATAAAGTGTCACATGATAACAGTGTTGGCTGGGGTGACTTGAAGAGTTATGAGGGGTATTTGAGGATGAGACTGGCATTCCTGGACCCTTCCACTTTTGCTCATTATATCTACATGCCAGTCTTCTGCCCCATCTCCTGAACACCCTACAAAGGAGGATACTGTTCTTTGGTCTCTGGCTGACCTTGAGGGATTATTCACAAACGTAGGAATCACATCCACATTTCACCACCAGCATAGTCCCTGGGACCCAGCAGCAATGTCAAACGGGAGGGCAGCCTGAAACCTGGGAGGATGTGATCTTTGAGTCTTCTCTTTTGCCTGCACCTGGAGGGCTGGGCCTCCAGGGTGGGTCCTGACTCCGTATCACAGTCTACTCCTCACACCAAACGTGTTCTAGACGCTGGTGACCCCAGTCGTACTAGATGACAGGGCAGTGGCAATTTTTCCAATTATCTCAGGGTCTCCCACCTCTGATCCCCAGGGTGGAAATCCATAAGATCACTTTTCTTTTGTTCCAGGCCTTCATTGCTGGGCCTCTATCCTGCCCACGTGGTTGGTAGGGCAGATTCGTGGTTCTCCTCACCACCTTCATGGATTGAAAAACAGTCTCATGCTCAGTAAATGGAAAGTTTGGTCCAATCTAAGTCAGAGCTTCAGTCTGTTATCTCAGGTACAGCCCCTTCCCTACTCCACAGCTCCTGCCAGCGTAGGCAGCTGTCATGGGAGGGCCTGGGCTATGGTCTCTGCTGCATTGTTCCTTTTGCCTTCTTCCTCTTGTGGGACTTGGAGTTCCTCCTCTGGTGTGTGCCTGTGATGTCTGGCTTTGGTCCTTTCCCCATTGGGCACCCCTGGCATGAGTCGCTGGCACTGGCCAGGTGCCTCCAGCTAAGGGCCTACGACTGCCCCCACCCTGGGCTCCTCTCTAAGGAGGGCCTCAGGTGGCTCCTGGTGGCCTCTCGCCCTCATGGGAAACGTCCTTTTAAGATGTCCCACTCATGGCTTTCTTTCATGTCTGTCCACCATGGCTTGCTTTCCCCTCCATGCCCGAATACGACACCCCCAGGGCAGCTCTGGCAACCCTTTATTTAGACAGCTGCAGGCAGGGGTCAGCACCAGGCTCTGGGTCCTCCAAAATTCTAAAATCTCCTGCAGACCCTGAGAGATGCTTCTGAGGAGCCCTCACCTAGCCTGAGATGGAAGTGAGAAGAACATCTCTTTCCTTACTGTAAACACAAATAAAAAACAAGTGTTGGTGAAGATGTGGAGAAATCAGAACCCCTGTACACTGTTGGTGGGAAGGCAAAATAGTGCAGTCACATTGGAAAACAGCTTGGCAGTTTGGCAGGTGGATGATCAATCCATCCATCCATCCATCATCCATCCATCCATCCAACCATTCATCCATTTTTCTGTCTGTCTGTCCATCCATCTGTCCATCTGTTCATCCATCCATCCAACCATTTTTCTGTCTGCCTGTCTGTCCATCTGTTTGTCCATGTGTCCACCTGTCTGTCCATCCAACCATCCACCCACCCACCCAGCCACCCACCCTCCCACCCATCCATCCACCCACCCACCCACGCACCCATCCATCCATCCATCCTTCCATGCCCATTTGTCTGTCTGTCTGTTAATCTGTCCATCCATCCATCCATCCACCCACCCACCCACCCACGCATCCATCCATCCATCCATACATCATCTATCCATCCATCCACACTCATTGAGACCTGCTGTGTCCTGCTCAGAGTCTGGTGGGAAGACGGGTGAGTAAACAGACAATGACAGCTCAACATCCAGGGCCATGACGGAGAAGCATTTCCCATTCTAGGTTCTGAAAGCAGTAGCCCAACACCCTTTTCCTGCTCTCGGCTGTGTCTCTGCCTAGCTGATATGACTCTACCGATGTCATCCTCTAGACCTAAATTGCTCTTCTGGAGGTACAGGAAGCAGAAGAAATTCATCACGTGTCTGAACTCGAGGGCAGGGCCCAGACCAGGGCACTCCTGGCCTGGGTAAGCCCTGGCTCCCTTCCTGACCAGCTGTGTGACCTCACATCTGTTGCTGCCCCCATCCCCAACCCCTGTCTTCACTGCCCCCATGTGAAGAGACTTGGCTGGTTGCTTTCCAAGATCACTCTGAATTCTTGTCTGGGAGCAGAGACATTTCTGCCATGTGCAGAGCCGGCCGTCCTGCTTCCCAAGCCCAGGGCTTTCTGCGCCTCCGTGGCTCCTCCTGCACTCCTGCGTCCTCCCATGCGTGCTGAGCCACAGCTGTACTCAGCCCTCCCCTCAATGTTGCACACTCGTGCCCTGAGTCCCAGTTCAGAAGTCATCTCCTGGGTGGATTCTCTGTGCCAGCAGGGCCCCTGCCCTGCATCCCAGTCATGGAATATCCTCCTTGTGTAGCCTTGATCTCGCCTCATGCTGGTCCTTTTGGCACTGGAGTTTGTGGGGCACCAGGACAAGCTTGAGGGGTTTGCCCTAGCGTGAGGCTCCATCCCTGCAGGTGCCCCAGACTTCCACATCTGGGGGCTCTTTTGGCTGTTCTGTAACCCCCCAACCCTGGGTCCTTGTCTCCCTGTGAGGCTATGTGTGGCTAAGCCCAGAGGCCCCTGCCCCTGTGATGGAGGCTTCCCCACACCTCCTGAGTAGAAAGAATGGAGCAATAACAGGGCAGATGGGGTGACTTTGCCCTTCAACCCTGGCACTGTGACATTTTCAAAGGACCAGAAGGATCAGAAGGGTCTGAAGAGAACCTAGCCCCAAGTGCCCCATAGCTGGCATCAAGGTGACTAGGAGGCTCTTAAGGGTGCTGAATCTCCAGCTTCTCTGGTTAGGCCTGGCTGGGGTAGGCGGGTTGTGGGTAGTAAGGAGGGAGGGAATGAGGGAGCACCCACAGGGAAAGCCACCCAAGGCCCAAGCTTTGGCCTGCCCTGGTCCCTGGGGAGGCAGCGGACACACCAGGGCATGGCCTTCAATCCTCCCCCAGCCGGCCGTTCCCCTTCAGCATGTATCTACTTTGGGGGAAAGTGGGAGGAGCAGGGTTACTGTCTTCCTTGCTGGGGTGACTGGGAGGAAATGTACCCTCTCTGCAGACACCCGGCAGCCAGGGAGACCCTGCTTGGTAGGAATGGTCTGGATGCAGCATAACCTCCAAGTTCACGACCAGGAGCTCACAGAGTGGAGGTCACACAGCCAGAAGCCAGGGGTAGATGTCGGGGATATGCACATGCCCCGTCTCTCGCTCTGCTGCCTGAGTCCTTCACTGGCCCCATGGCTCTGAGGCCCAGAGAACGCAGTGCAGGGGCTCTCAGCACTGCTGAGCACCTACTGTATGCCTACTATATGTAACCTGTCACTGGGTGCCTTGGGACCTCCAAAGCAAGGTCCCGTGACCCTGTTCTGGAGTTCACAGCTGTGACGCAGGGCTGGGATGAGGGGCAGGCTGGTACACAATGACAGTGACCAGCTGAGGGGCTCCAGGCCCTGCAGGAGCCTCAGCTGAGGAGCACAGAACACAGAGTGAGGGTCCTGCAGGTGAAGAAGTTGGGGATCCCCACTCTCACTCCCAATATGTGTTTATCCAGCACACAACAGTGGGGCCAGCAGTGCAGTGAACAATCCCACATGCATGCGTGACGTCACCCTCTGGAAAGGACAGAGAAGAGAGGGAGTGACCAGCTCTGGGCAGCCAGGAAGGCCCTCTGAAGGAGTGACAGGCAAGCTTCGGATGGTGGGGTCCTGGGAAGGCAGGGAAGAGGGGCAAGAGGTTAGACCACAGCTGGTGCTCGGTGGCACGGGGCTTTACGGGTCGTGTGAATGACAAGGATTTTTATCCTGGAGTTTGCTAAGTGCCTAGTGAGAGGCGAGTGACTTGTGTAGCTGCACCAGCCCCTAGGTCACTGGGGCCCTCACTGGGCTCAATGTTCTGCCATCACCATCTTCCTTCCTCCCTCCCTCCCCCGCCCTCCCTCCCTCCCTTCCTTCCTTTTTTTGAGATGGAGTCTCGTTCTGTCACTCAGGCTGGAGTGCAGTCAGGAGAACTCAACTCACTGTAATCTCCACCTCCCGAGTTTAAGCGATTCTCCTGCCTCAACCTCTCAAGTAGCTGGGATTACAGGTGTGCAACACCAGTCCTGGCTAATTTTTTTTTTTTTTTGTATTTTTTGTAGAGACGGGTTTTTGCCATGTTGGCTAGGCAAAAACTCCTGACCTCAGGTGATCTGCCCGCCTTGGCCTACCCAAGTGCTGGGATTACAAGTGTGAGCCACCACACCCTGCCCTGCTGTCACCATATAGATGCTATTTAATAACTTTGAACAAGGGGCCCCACATTTTCACTTTGCCCTGGGCCCCTCAGGCTCTGCCCACACAGCTGCTGCTCAGGAGCCCAAGTCCGACCGTCCCCTCATCTTCCTGACCTCATGTGAGAGAGGAAGGAGGGGGAGGGACTGCCCTCTCCACCAGGTGGGGATGGAAGCTTGCCAGCCTCAGCCTTTCAATTAATTGCTCACCCCCCGGAAGATAATTGCCAGGACTATTTATCTCCATGTGGGCATCGAGGTCAGTTGCCTGGGGAGTCTTGTTGGGGAGGAGGAGGCTCTGGCCTCTGTTTCTCATGAAGGTGCTGCCTGGGGTGCCCACGGCAGGTGAACAGGGTGTGTGTGTCTGGGCAGGGTCGGGGCATAATCTTTTGAAGACAGGACAATGTTGAGCCTGGGCTACATTCTATTGAGCGTGGCTTCCCTGGGACCCTGTGGCTGGTCAATGTGGACATCGGCAATGAAATGACAGAGCCCTGGAATGACAACTAGAACAGCCCTGCTGTGAACCAGTTAGAAAGTCAGATGCTCCTGCTCTTACACTCACAGCGGTGTGGCAATCAAAAATAACTCTAGCCTCAGCTGGACAGGGTGGCTCATGCCTGTAATCCCAGCACTTTGGGAGGCCAAGGCAGGCAGATCACCTGAGGTCAGGAGTTCGAGACCAGCCTGGCCAACATGGAGAAACCCCACCTCTACTAAAAATACAAAATTAGCTTGGCGTGGTGGCTCATCCCTCTAACTCAGCTACCTGGGAGGCTGAGGCAGGAGAGAATCACGAATCACTTGAACCCGGGAGGCAGAGGTTGTGGTGAGCCAAGATAGTGCCATTGAACTCCAGCCTGGGCAACAAGAGCAAAACTCCGTCTCAAAAAAAAAAAAGAAGGAAAAAATAGCTCTAGCTTCAATTTTCTCATCTGTGCAGTGGGTGCAAGTTCATCCGTCTGCAGGGTGGCGTGCAGAGGGCTGTGTGATCTCCCCGGTGGGCTGTGTGTCAGCCCCCTGCACATGTCTTTATTCAGTCTCTGCCTCCAGAGAGAAGCACTATTTTTGGAGAAGTCCACAGATGTTGGGGGGGCCCTGCACCTGGTGCAGAGAAAGCACTTAATCAAATGTTGGTTAGGTCAGGGGTCTCCAGCCCCGGGGCCACAGACTGGTACTGGTCTGCGGCCTGCTAGGAAGTGGGCTGCACAGCAGGAGGTGAGTGGCAGGTGAGCGAGTGAACCTTCATCTGCATTTACGGCTGCTCCCCATCGCGTGCGTCAGCGCTTGAGCTCCGCCTCCTGTCGGATCAGTGGTGGCATCAGATTCTCGTAGGAGCATGGACCTTACTGTGAACTGTGCACGTGGGGGATCAAGGTTGCGGCTCCTTATGAGAATCTAATGCCTGATGATCTGCCACTGTCTGTCATCACCCCCAGATGGAGCCTCCCTGATTCTACATTATGGTGAGTTGTGTAATTATTTTATTATATAATGTAATCATAATAGAAAGTGCACAATAAAGGTCACGACCTTGAATCATCCTGAAACCATCCCCCTAACCTGTGGTCCAGGGAAGAATTGTCTTCCATGAAACTGGTCCCTGGTGCCAAGAAGGTTGGGGACCACTGGGTTAAATGAAGGGAGGAAGGAAAGGCTGAATGATGTGTGCTCCAGGAAGGCACCCCAGACTCAAGGTTGCCTGGCTCAGGCAAGGCCACGACCAGGCGCGGAGGGTGGGAGGGAGAGAGGGAGACAGATGGGGCAGGAATGTCAAGGGGAAGAGAAGGAGTTGGCCCGCGCTCAGGAGTCAGCGATAAGTAAGCAGGGCCGAGGATTAGGAAAACACTGAGCGGAAGGAGGCGTGGAGGGCCCTTCGCAATCAGATGGGAAACCAGATTAGATGCTGAATCAATGGAAAAGATCCCCTGGATCAAAGGCGCTGCTGGGGAAATGTGAAAAGCTATTCAGGGTCAGGAGGCAGGCCCTGGAGGAGGGGCCCAGGCAGTGCGGCCAGCAGCTGGGGAGACCGGGGAGCCTGGGGAACGGGGCCTGAGAGAGCCAGCCTGGGTGTGCGTTACCCCCCTGGGCCCGAGGTAGCCACTCAGGCTGTTTGGGGCCAGATCTCCCAGATTCTGGGACACCTGGGCATTGGAGTCACCTGGCTGGTGGAGGGGGCAGAGATTGGAGGGGGTGGGAACAGACTGGCCTTTCTTCCTCTTCCAGGGACAGAGCCACCTGCGTGAGCTTTTTGGGTACCTTGGGAACTTTCCCTCCAGGTTGCAATCTGCAGGCTCTGCCAGTCTGTGGGGACTGCACCCTGTCTCCAGAACCCCGGGAGGGGCTGCGTTTGGCCCTCATACATCTTTGCTGATGGCGTCGTGGGCTTTGGTGCCATATCACCCCAGAGAGGCTGTGCCCGCTAGGCAGGGCGGGGGCCTTGCTCTATCCATCACTGTGTGTGGCCCAGGCCTGGTCCTTGGAGCTCTCTAAGCCTCCTCCCCAAACACGTCAGTGCTGGGCCAGAGCTCAGGAGCCGAGCACCTCAGGTCTGCAGGAGCAACATGGGCTGTGTTTCTCAAAAAGGGCTCCAGGGAGTGCTGGTCCCATAAGAGTCCAGGAATAGAACTTAGGAGGTTAAATCCGTTTGAGAAACTCAGCTTGCTCTCTTCTCTCAGAGAGGCAGCGTAAAGGCCCAGCAAGTCCTCGCCAAAGACTGCTTCATCCTGTGGTCCCCAGACTCCCTTATCCTGTTGACATCCAGTGGAACTGGAATACACTGGGAAGTGACGACTGAGCTTGGCCACGCACTCTCTGCACTCGGCGGGCGCCTGTGGTGACTGACCTTGGTTTTCTGGTCCTTGAGCCCTGGATGGGCTTGTTTGGCAGATGGGTGTGTGCTGCCCGCCTCAAATGCAGCTTCCACCTTCCTCTTCTGCCATGTGCCTGGGGGGCTTCACGGGGGAGGGATGCTTAGAAAGCTCCCTGCTATGAGGCATAGATGGGCGTCTGTTCCCCTTCCCCGGGTTGGGGGCCTCTTTCTGCCCGTGTAGAGGGAAGGAAAGTGGCTAGGCTTCCCAGAGTGGTGGGCTCTATCCTGGCCTTACACTTGGGGTCCCACACAGTTTCACTGAGATGGTAGAGGGAGCTTCTCCAGGCTGATGATCCCTGGGAGGCTGGAGCCACGGGGGTCCCTCATCCTGCCTAGGAAGGGAGTAAAGGAGGGTGGCCCAGGGAGGCCCTCTGGACCCAGCAGCAGTAGCCACACCACTGCTCCTCGTGTACGGAGGAGGCCAGGAAACGAGAGGCCTGGACACAGAGCGGCCTCCTGATGCCCAGCCTCAGAGCTGGGAATGACCCAAGGCACACCAGAGGCTGAGAGGGCTCAGGCCAGCTGGGAGCCACAGTGGCCTGGATGGGGCTCAGCACGGGGGGCTGGCAGGGGAGAGGTCCAGGGGGTCAGAGTTGGGGAGTAGGCGAGGTGCAAGAGGATGTGGGAAGGGATGGGGTCGAGGAGCTTTGGAGTTGAGCTCCGAATGCACCTTGGAGCCCTGAAGGCTGCTCCTGGGAAGAGAACCAGATTCATCTCTGAGTTTCGGGCAGAACCTGGACCCATCACGGGGAGGGTTACAGTAGCCCGGGATCCAGAGCGAGTGGTGAGCTCCCCGCTCCTGGAGGGATGTAAGCCGGAGCTAGACCCGGATGGCTGGCAGCCAGTCAGAGGCAGCATGGGGTCTCGATGGCTGAGATCATGGATGTTGTAACCTTCATGCATTCATTCAGCACCTGCTACATACAAAGCACAGTTGTAGGTTTGAAGCCCAGCTCTTCCACTTCCTTGCTGTGTGACCTTGGGCAAGTCACTTAACCTCTCTGAGCGCTTTTCCTTACCTCTAAAATGTCTGCATTTTTCATTTCTTGGCCAGGTGGAAAGACTGAGTCTGAAAACTGGGGCCTAAGACAACCCTCAAGGAATGTGGCAATTTCAGACCCCCGAGAGAGATGCCCTGTCCTGACCACCGAGAGGGCTGAGTGGTGGTGTGGGTGGGTAGGGTTCCCCATCCAGCTTGCCTCCAGGACCCAGCTGTACTGTCTCATCCTTCATGTGACCCCAGGAACTTCCAAAAGAGTGGCCCTTGGAGGCTCTCCCAGCCTCTGGTGGCCTGGCAGCCCTCCCGCACCCACAGGAGCCTGGGAACATCCTTGTGTGCTCGGTGTTGCAAGGGGCCCTGGGTGGGCTTGGTTTGCCAAGTGTGGAATGGGAGCACACGGGGCCTCCGGAGGAGCTGGGGCGGGGGAGTGCTCCGGCCTGGGCTCCTCCACCGTGGCTGTCCGGCGTGGGAATGGTCTGGCCCTGGCTTCCTGTGCTCCCGCAGATTGACAAGGTCTAGGGCCCACGCTGACTCCCAGGGGAGCGATTGACGGCTTATCAGTGGGGGGCAGGCGGCCATGGCAGACTGTGCTGGAAACAGTGAGCCCCCCAACTCCTCCAGGCCCCTCCCTTTCCTCCCAGGTCTATCCCAGGCCTCTGAGTTAAGGTACTGGAGGGAGTCCCACTGGGGCCCTGTGGTGGCCCTGAGATGGCAGCAGCATTGTAAGCAGAGGTCAGCCTGGCCCAGTGTCCTGCAAGCAAAGCAGTCTGGAGAATGGGATGGGGCGCTCTCTGAAGGGACCTGGGTCCCCTCAGCCTGCCCAGGTCCCCTCAGCCTGCCCGGGTCCCCTCAGCCTACCCAGGTCCCCTCAGCCTGCCCGGGTCCCCTCAGCCTGCCTAGGTCCCCTCAGCCTATACCGGTCCCCTCAGCCTACCTGGGTCCCCTCAGTCTATCCCGGTCCCCTCAGCCTATCCTGGTCCCCTCAGCCTATCCTGGTCCCCTCAGTCTGCCTGTGTCCCCTCAGCCTGCCCGGGTCCCCTCAGCCTGCCTGGGTCTCCTGAGCCTACTTGGGTCCCCTCAGCCTGCCCGTGTCCCCTGAGCCTGCCCGGGTCCCCTGAGCCTGCCCGGGTCCACTCAGCCTGCCTGGGTCCACTCAGCCTATCCTGGTCCCCTCAGCCTGCCTGGGTCCCCTCAGCCTACTTGGGTCCCCTCAGCCTGCCTGGGTCCCCTTAGCCTGCCTGGATCCCTTGCTCCCCGGGTCTGCCCCCTTTCCTCCCATCCCATGCTGGGATCGAGCGGCTCCCTGGATCTGGCTCTGGGACTCACTTGCCACGTTGTGGTTCCCATATCCCTTCCATGGCCACTGCAGCCCTTCCCACCAGACCCAGGATCCCCCAGACCCCTGTTCCATAAAAATCTCCAAGTCTAGCAGGGCGCAGTGGCTCACGCCTATAATCCCAGCACTTTGGGAGGCTGAGGCAGGCGGATCACTTGAGGTCAGGAGTTTGAGATCAGCCTAGCCAACATGGTGAAACCCTGTCTACTAAAAATACAAAAATTAGCCGGGCATGGTGATGGGTGCCTGTAATCCCAGCTACTCGGGAGACTGAGGCAGGAGAATCCCTTGAACCCGGGAGGCAGAGGTTGCAGTGAGCCGAGGTCGTGCCACTACACTCCAGCCTGGGCAACAGAGTGAGACTCCAGCTAAAAAAAAAAAAAAAAAAAATCACCTAGCCTCTCACCCATGCCAGCCTCCCAGATGGGCTTCAGGTGGAGATGGGAGCATGATACCCGTGGGGTGGCAGGGCTTGAGCAAGTTCGCGTCCACGCGACGGCCTTGGCCAGGGAGATCCGGGCCAGATGAACTGAGCTTATTTTCTTTGCTTCGCTGCTTTTCCCTTCAGGTCTGGGATGGCTCAGTTTCTGGGACCAGAATCTCAGTCCTCTGGAGTGGGAAGGGTCCTGGGTGTTGGTCCCAGCCACTGGGCTCCAGAGATTCCTGGAGCTCTGAGCGGGGTGTGTCAGGGACTGTGACCAGGGACTGGGGAGGCTCTGTCTGGATGCCTCAAAGCAACTCCAAGCTTCTCCACCATGTTTGCATTCCAGTCTGACTGCTGCCCATAGCAGAGACCAGAGACTGGCTGTGCCACCTCTCTGGTCACATGGCAGGCCAGTGTCAGACCTGGGAACGTTCCCAGACCCCTGTCTCTGTCCAGGACACTCCCCTGGCTTCTTTAGTGGAGTGGGAAATGGAGCGACTGGTCTACCTGTAGCTGCCCTGACTCAGGGAGGAGGGAGGAATGTCGGGCTGAGCTGGTAGCTGTGACCTAGGAGCCCTGGCTTGGCAGTGGGAGGAGAGAAAGGAGCAGCCTCCACAGCTTGGCTGGGGTCCTGTTTGGACCACTCCTTCCACCTGCCACACAGCTGTTTCACAGCAGCAAGGATATAGGCTCTGTGAGGTGACCTGACAGTCTTCAGGCAATGTCCATACCACAGAGCTGATATGGATGGCCTTTCAGTGTGGGTGCAGTCCCTCTCAGCTTGGTCTAGGCTTGGGATGTTTGAGAGTCTCTTCTCCAGCTGGAGTTGGATTGGAAGGAGAGCCACCCATCCACTCACCCACTTAACTTCTCATCTATCTCTCTCTTCAGCTTTCTAGCCTTCATTACAACCATCTTTGTAGCCATCCACAGGTCCAGGGTTCACTGACCCATTTATTTACTTGTTTATCTATCCCTATATCCAACTGTTGGTCATTCATTCAAAGCTCTTTCTATCCATCCATCTACATGCCCACCCACCCATTTATTCATCATCCAACCACCCATTTACCCATTCATCTAGCCATCCATCAACACTCTTATCCATCCATCCATCCATCCATCTATCCTTCCAACCATCCATCCATATATCCTTCCATCCATCAATCCATCCATGCATCCATCCATCCATGCATCCATCCATCCATGCATCCATGCATCCATCCATCCATCCATCCATCCATCCATTCATCTATTCATCCATCCATCCCATCCATCCATCCATGCATCCATTCATCCATCCATCCATGCATTCATCCATCCATTCATCTATTCATCCATCCATTCATCTATCCATCCATCCATCCATCCATCCATCCATTCATCTATTCATCCATCCATCCATCCATCCATCCCATTCATCCATCCATTCATCTATCCATCCATCCATCCATCCATCCATCCATCCATCCATCCATCCCATCCATCCATCCATGCATCCATTCATCCATCCATCCATGCATCCATCCATCCATTCATCTATTCATCCATCCATTCATCTATCCATCCATCCATCCATGCATCCATTCATCTATCCATCCATCCATCCATCCATCCATTCATCTATTCATCCATCCATCCATCCATCCATCCCATCCATCCATCCATCCATCCATCCATTCATCTATTCATCCATCCATCCATCCATCCATCCCATCCATCCATCCATTCATCTATTCATCCATCCATTCATCTATCCATCCATCTATCCATCCATTCATCCATCCATCCATCCATCCATCCATCCCATCCATCCATCTATCCATCCATCCATCCATTCATCTATTCATCCATCCATCCATCCATCCATCCCATCCATCTATCCATCCATCCATCCATCCATCCATCCATTCATCTATTCATCCATCCATTCATCTATCCATCCATCTATCCATCCATTCATCCATCCATCCATCCATCTATCCATCCATCCATCCATCCATTCATCTATTCATCCATCCATTCATCTATCCATCCATCTATCCATCCATTCATCTATCCATCCATCCATCCATCCATCCATCCATCCATCCATCCATCCCATCCATCCATAGAGTCACCCATCACTCCTGCAATCATCCACCCATCGTACCTATCTGTTTACTTCTCTAGTCCTCACTCATTCACTCATCCACCCATCTAGCCATTTATTCATCATTCATCCACTCATCCACCTGTTAGTCCATATATCAGTCTACCTGCTTATCAGTCGTCCTTCTATCCACCTATCCATCTCTGCATCCTCCCATCTTCCCACCCCACTCATAAATGTGGCACTCTATCCATCTATCTGTCCCCCTGTCCCACTGTCTCTCCACCTGTCCTCTCATTGATCCAGCCAAACATCTATGGACAGATGCCACGAGGCTGCCATTATTAGTCACAGAGCCCAGAGTAATGCCGTGTCTTGGATTATATGACTGCCCTTACTTGGTAGATGAAAACACTGAAGTGAAATATGGGGGCAGCATACTTATTGGGAATAACTACTTAGGGTCAGAGAAACCTGGGTTCAAATTCTGACTGTATCATCCCATTAGCTCTGTGGTCTTGGGTCAGTCATTTACTTCTCTGTGCCTCAGTTTCTTCCTGTGTAAAATGAGAATAGAAACATCTAGAATGTTATGGGAATTGAAGCTAAAACATGTATTATGTTTCTTTACAACAAAGTAAGTCCTTACTGAGTTAGGCTCCCTGGAAGAATCGTTGTTGCAGGTGGGGCTGGGCCTGTGCCTGGCTCCTGGGGACTCCTGGGCCCTGGCCCTGCCTGTGCAGATAGCCACTTGTCCTTCCTGTGCAGCTGACCAGCGCCAACAGCAGGGAGGCCTCTGGGGCCATTGGAGCCGTCAGACGCTTTCTGCTCAGATATGGCCCTAGCCTGCCAGGGAAGTCCGCTCTCCCCAACCCCGGGCTGGTGGCTGCAGCCTGAGCCTGCAACCCAGAGGCCTGTGGCCCATGCTCCCAGGAAGCAGAGTTTCCCTTGGCCCCCTCTGCCAAGCCCAGCTACCGGGCACAGGATGTGTGCACTTGGAGCAGAACAGAAATCAGAGCCAGAGGCCTCTGAGCTGCTGTCTCTCCGCCCACCAGGCAGGCCTGTCTCTTCCCCACGGTAGGTAAATACAGGGTTCTATTTACGTGGCAACGCATGGGGCAGCCAGTGGTGGCAGATTGGTGGCTTATGTAATGGCAATGTGGCTCTTGGCAGCTCCTGGGTGCCCCGGGAGAGGGAGGTCTCCTTCATGATGTGACTTGCACCCTGGTCCCGCCCTTGAGGGTGACACCCGTTTGCCCCAGACAGCCCAGGCAGCCAAGAATGGCTGGGCACAAGGCCTCCCCTGTGGCTTGTCTGCTGGGCTCCAGCCCTGTGTGCAGCACTTTGAGGGGACATGTATTATCAGTCACAGCAGCCCCAAGGGCCTCCACCCCTAAGGATTCCGCAGGTGCCGACATGGCTTCCACACTTTATCTCACTTCACTGTCCCTTTATAGACAGGGAGACAGACGGGAGGGTCGGCCTCACTCTCACCCATACTCTAGGGCTGAAGCCACTGCAATTTTCCTCATCTTGGCCAAGACTCTGCCTGGGTGCCCCATGGCCTTCCCAAGTCCCCTTTCCTCCCCGAGGCTAGTGGGGTAGCCGAGTGCCAGGCAGCAAAGGATCCTCTCCCTGCTTCCACCATCCCAACGTTCTAGTGGCTAAAAACACCCCCCGACACCCAGAACCCCTCAGCCTGAGGGACTCCTGGATGCCTTGTCCAAGCCAGCTTGAGGCTACCCCCTCTGGAAAGCCCTCCCTGACCTCCAAGTCCCAAGTTTGAGACTCCCATGAGACTCTGAGCCCACTTCTCTGGACTTTAGTCTCCTCTCTGCCACAGGTGGATAATGGCTTTGAACTTGGAGCTGTCTGGCAGATGAAAGGAGAAAATCATGGCAAAATTGCTCGGTATCCCACGGGCAGGAAGGGCTCAGCACCTGTAGCGTTCAAGCCATGTTCCGTGGCAGGTGGATAATTCTGCATCACCTGTCCTTGTCAGAAAGCCCTTTTGCAGGCAGCAGCTGCGTCTCGGTTCCCTTTGGTCCCTCTCTTGATGCAGGTCCACTGTGGAGAGAAGGGAAAGGCTGCCGGGCACCAGGTGGGTGGGTGAGGGGACAATGGAAAGAATAAATGGACATGTGATCTGATGGCAGGAATGGAGGAAGGAGGACGGCAAGGCAGGGAAGGGAGAGGAGAAGAGAAAGCTCCGGCCTTAGAGCGCGGTCTATCCCGCCGTCCCTGGAGCCAGTCTGGGGCTCTCCCAGCTCACCCCACAGTTGCTGCCCGGCTTTGGTTCATGACTACCCCTCTCTGTGTCTAGTTTTAATTTTTTCATCTATCAAAGGGAATATAACTGCACTAGTCCACTCTGTAGTGCCCTTGTGAGGATTAAACAAAATAATCATGCAAGAGGCCTGTCATGGCACAAGGAGGCCCTCAGTAAGTGACACTTGAGTGTCCTCCCTCCCTGAGCAAGCCGGCTCCAGTTCCCAGCGAGGCCGGGTAGCTGCACCACCATTCCTGCACGGGGCGTTCCCCCTGCCTGCCTCCCACGCCAGCCCTTCCCGCTTGCTTGTTAAAATCCCCTGGATCAGTGCCTCTCCCAGGTATGTCCTGGTTATGTAATCACCGCCTGAGCAGTTACACACCGACTTGAGCTCTTTGCTGGCTCCTGTTTACTCTTTGGCTCAGGGGAGAGTTCCATTCAGAAGAAATTGGTATTGCTTCTCAGCCTTCCCATGGGAAAGCAGCATTAGGGAGGGGTTCACTGAGCCAGCAGGAGTGGGGGCAGTGGAGGCAGGGGAGGAGCTGGGGGAGCAGGCCGTCACGCAGCTCAGGGCTTGCTCCGTACGCACAGCTTGCCAGCTACTTTATCTCTTTAAAAACAAAAGTCTCAAATAATTTTTTCGCATGACCTCATTTTCTGATATACCTGAATATGGTTAAGAGAAAGGTGGATGATGACCTCATCTCATTCCCGATTCATGACCTTTTACCATATTTTGTTGCCATCACATTAATTCACGAATGTCTGCCTGCATCTGTATACACATCCATCAATCCATCTAGACACCCACTGATCCATCCATCCATCCATCCATCCATCCATTTATCCATCCATCTAGTCACACACCTACACATTTATCCATCCATCCATCCATCCATACATGCATACACCTATACACTCATCCATCCACTCATCCATATATCCATCCATCCATCCATCCATCCACCTATACACTCATGCATTCACCCATCCATATAACATCCATCCATCCATCCATCCAACCAACCATCCATCCTTCCATCCACCCACCCATATATCAATCCATGTATCCATCTATCTATCCATCCACCTACACACCCACCCACCTACCCATCCACACACACACCCACCCATCCCTTCTTCCCTTCCATCACATAACATTTGTTGAGTTAATCATAAAAGAAATAGAAGATCGGGTGTCCTATGACCTGGTTTCCATTCTCAGCACGACCCCTGTGCTTAAGCAGGTTTGGGAATGACATCTACCGCAGTCTGAGTCTCAGATATGCCATTTTCTCTTTTGTTCTTTGCCAAACTCTTTCCCTCTTTGAACCTCAGCGTCCTCATCTGCAAAACAGGGCGATGAGGATTGTTGTCATAAAAAGAACATAGACTTGGGAGCTTCCCCTGAGGCCTACTTCAGGTCCTGCGCTTTGGGTGGAGGTGCTAAGATGGTGCAGGAGATAACCTTTGCCTTGGGGCTTCCTGTGCAGCAGAGCAGAGGAAGAACCAGCTGGCACTGGTGGGGTCTGTGCTGGGTGGAGGTGGAGAAGGTTGAGGGGGCTAGGCCCCAGAGGGGCACAGCCTCAGGATAGCCTTGGTGGCTATGGTATGGGGATTAGATTCAGGCTTTCAAGCAGGGTAGATAATGGCTGCATTGGTATTTTGGAAGGGCCCCTCTGGCTGCTGTGGAAGAAAACCAGTAAGGAGACTTGCAATTGCCCGACTAGACCGTGAGACTGAAGGGTAGCGGGTGACACTAAACTTCACAGTCACTTTTCCTCCTGAATGCTGAAATTGTGCACGCACCGGAATCACTGATTTAGGTCGCAAGTGATTTGGATCAACCAGATTTCTGGTCCTTTTGTAATATGGCATTTGTGCTTTATCTTCCCAGCCTGTGTCCCTGGCAGACGTTGCTAATCAATTGCAGCTCTCTTTCCCCCAGAGCCTAAAGCTGTGCTGTCTAGTATGGTAGCCACTAGCCATCATTTAAATATGGCTCTTTAAATCTAAATCGATTAAAATTAAATGAAATTAATAATTAAGTTATTCAATCGCCACAGTCACATCGTTTCGGTCTTTCTTTTCTTAGTTTAGAGGTGGGTTCTCTCCCCGTCACCCAGGCTGGATTGCAGTGGTGCAATCATCATCGCCTGTAGCAACGATCTCCTGGGCTCAAGCGATTCTCCTGCTTCTGCCTCTCAAGTGCCCAGACTAGAGGTCGGCACTACCAAGCCCAGCTAATTTTTTATTTTTTGTAGAGATGGGATCTCACTATGTTGTCCAGGCTGGTCTTGAACCCCTGGTCTGAAGCTATCCTCCCACCTCAGCCTCCTGAGTATCAGGGCTCACAGATGTGAGCTACTGTGCCCAGCCTACAGCCACATTTCAAGTGCTACTATAGCTGCTGGGTACCAGATAGGATGAAGCAGGTACAGAGCGTTTCTGTTGTCAGAAGAGTCCTCTTGGACCACGCTGAGCTCAGCCAGGCTCCATGGCCAATTCTGGGTTGGTGAGGAGGTGGGAAGGACGGTGAACACTTTCTGCATCTCCCTGGGCTAAGCAGCGGTGAATTCAGCCAAAGCTGACATTCCCCGGGGTCATATCTCACGGCAGTTTTTCTTTCTACCTGAATTTTGCATGTAAGGTCAGGCTTAAGAAAGCAAGGTCCTTCTGGGCTGACCCTTCTCAAGTTCACTTTCCTTTTGTCGCTCAATAAAAAATTTTTTTTAAAAAAGTAAGAAAAGCCCAGCTTTGCCATGTGGTCACAGACATCACCACAAGTGTCATTTCAGCCGTGCGCTCACCTGGCCTCTCCAGCCTCCGAAGGCTGCGTGCTTCCGTTTTCACATCTATTTTTAGTGCCCCTGGGTGAATGTCATTGCCACCAGAGGCTGACATTTCATACTCTGGGAATCTTGACCTGCTGCTTTTCTGGTTGCCAGTTGAACCTGCTTTTTTATGCCCTAGAAGGAAAGAACAATGATCATTAATAATCGGCATCTTCTGGAAAATCGGAAATGGAGCTTCTGTGATCCGAGGCTGCCCTTAACCCCGGTTGTGCTGCCTGCAGTGACCTCCGCATGGCTGGCCTCCAGAAGGCTCCGCAGTTGCCAGAAGGTTACACCCTGGGGCTGCCAGCCAGCCAAAGCAGGGCAGGTGGGCAGTAGGCAGTGGGCTGGCTGGGAGAGGGCAGACTTTGACCCTCAGCCATGTGACTGGGGTGGAGGAGGCGGAGGCAGAGTGACAAGATCTTGATGAAAAAAATGTCCAACTGCATAGAGACTTGTGGCCCACCTCCAGAGACCAGCACAGGGGACACACCTCTGGGGGGCAGGGTAGAGGACAGGTGGGAGGAGGGGAGGGTTCCTTGTTCTGGGTGGGTGGGTGGGTGGGGGTCTCGCCTGGGCTGGGGAGTTTGATTCAGCCAAGTGTCTAAGACCCTGACCCTGGGTTGGGTTTGGTGCTGGGTACTGTGGGGCATGGAGGGGAATGAGAACCAGGTAGGTGGTGGGAATTAGTGGGAGCCAGGAGGAGCCCTGGACAGCTGCTAGCTCACAGGTGGGGATTTGCGGCTGCAAAGCCTCACACCTGTTGCCAGGGAAGACGCTGTGGGTTCCCCCAGCACAGATGACTCATTCAGCCCCTTTGGGAGTGCGGACGGAACTGGGACTGGCCTGGCCTTTAGGGAAGAGGGGCTGTGCTTGTGTCTCAGGCGCCCAAGTCACCTTTGACAAGGGAAGCAAAGGTCCCGGGAACAATTCCTTCTTTTCACGCTGGGTGACCTGGCAGGAGCTCCTGCTGGAGCTGACGGAGGTGGCGGCCCCTCCCAGGCAGCCCAAGACAAACACGCTGTAGGAAGTTCCCACGCTCCCAGGGCCTCTCGCCTGGAGCTTTTGCAGTTACCTCCCGGAGACGGGGGCTGTGGGGGAGGGTGGGGCCTCAGGCACCCATAGGTGAGCTTGGAGTCCTGGGCCCTGGGGACACACCTGCTGGGCACCTACTCTGTGCCACGCATTTTGTAAACATCATCTTACCGAATCCTTAAAATAATCTTCCTAAATTAATATTATGATCTTCATTTCACAGAACAGGAACCTAAGGCTTGGAGAGGTTAAGGGATCAGCCAGGTCTAGGCACAGCTCAGCTCAGGCTGGAATGAGCGGCAGGCATCAGCTGCCGGAGCCCAAGTGAGGGTCAAAGCCAAGAGGAAGAGGCCCAGGCTGGGCCGAGGGGGGAGCCCTGGTGTTACCTGTGCTTGCCGGCCGGGTTCTCCCAATCTGGGGTCCTGCCAAAAACCCAGTGTGATCTCTATAGCCCTGCCACCTCTCAGATGCTAGTCTTCCAGGCAGCAAGCGTTCAAGAAACACCTGTCATCTCATTCACGTGCCTGACCAAGTCCTGCCCTCGCCAATCTCCCCCTCTCCATGGGATAATTGCAGAGGAATGGACAGTCACAGGCCCACAGTCAGGGGCTTGATTCTTGTGTCCTGAGGATGAGCTGACCCTGCTCACTCACGTATTCCACCACCCACGTTGACCCTACCCATCCATTGATCTGTTTTTTAATGGAGTTTTGTTCTTGTCGCCCAGGCTGGAGTGCAATGACACACTCTCTGCTCACTGCAACCTCCGCCTCCTGGGTTCAAGTGATTCTCCTGCCTCAGCCTCCCCAGTAGCGGGGATTGCAGGCACCTGCCACCATGCCTGGCTATTTTTTTTTTTTTTTAGTAGAGACAGGGTTTCTCCATGTTGGTCAGGCTGGTCTCAAACTCCCGACCTCAGGTGATCTGCCTGCCTCGGCTTCCCAAAGTGCTGGGATTACAGACGAGAGCCACCGTGCCCGGCCTGACCTGTCCTTCTAGCCAACGTGCACCATCAATCCATCCACACTCACTCATCTACCATCACCTTACCCACCAGTCACCTATGCACAAAGCATCTACCATCAATCTATCCACATTCACCCATCCATGCCATCCTCTTAACCACCAGCCGCCCATGCATGTAGTATCCACCATCAATCCATTCAGAGCCACTCATTCATGCCACCATGTTACCCACCGGCCACCCATGCACACAGCATCCATCACCAATCCATCCCCACTCACTTATCCATCCATCACCTTACCCGCCAGCCACCCATGCACACAGCATCCATCACCAATCCATCCCCACTCACTTATCCATCCATCACCTTACCCGCCAGCCACCCATGCATGCAGCATCCATCACCAATCCATCCCCACTCACTTATCCATCCATCACCTTACCCACCGGCCACCCATGCACACAGCATCCACCACCAATCCATCCCCACTCACTTATCCATCCATCGCCTTGCCCACTGGCCACCCATGCACATAGCATCCACCACCAATCCATCCCCACTCACTTATCCATCCATCACCTTACCCGCCAGCCACCCATGCATGCAGCATCCATCACCAATCCATCCCCACTCACTTATCCATCCATCACCTTACCCACCGGCCACCCATGCACACAGCATCCACCACCAATCCATCCCCACTCACTTATCCATCCATCGCCTTGCCCACTGGCCACCCATGCACATAGCATCCACCACCAATCCATCCCCACTCACTTATCCATCCATCACCTTACCCACCGGCCACCCATGCATGCAGCATCCATCACCAATCCATCCCCACTCACTTATCTACCCTCACCTTACCCACCAGCCACCCACGCACACAGCATCCACCACCAATCCATCCCCACTCACTTATCCATCCCCACTCACTTATCCAACCATCACCTTACCCACCAGCCACCCATGCACACAGCATCCACCACCAATCCATCCCCACTCACTTATCCATCCATCACCTTACCCACTGGCCACCCATGCATGCAGCATCCATCCTTCATCTCACTGCCAGTCTATCTGTTCACCTGCCCAGCATCCTCCATTGCTTGCCTATCCATCCACTTAATCTTCAGGAGCCCGTTTTGTTGCCTATTTGCCCACCCACTGATTTACCTGCACACCCATCACCCCCCTGAATTGCTAGTGTCAGACTTCGAGTTGCAGAGCGGACCCAAAGCAAGGCTGGTATTAATTCTAGGTGAAGTGACCAAAGCCAAGTCTTTTAAGGCTTTGCAGCTTATCGGCCAGAGACATGTGCCCTTCCTTTCCTGGGAGAGAGAACGGTGTTTGGATGGGGAGCACGGGCTTTGGAGTCAGACCTCTGCCAGACTTGAATGACGGGTCTGCGGTTTATTAGCTGCATGAGGTTGGATGAGTTAACCAACTTTTCTGTGTCTCCTAGAGTGTGAATTGTAATACTAGCACCTCTTCACTGAGTCATTGTAACAATGAAATAATAAGAGTAGCAACAAATAATACATGCTACTGACATAATTAATGATCAGTTACAGAGACTGCATTAATTATGTCTGATTGTACTGAGGGTGAGAGGTTTATTTTGCCTGTAATTACGGAATGCCACATTGATGAAAAACAATCTCTTTATACCATTTTTCATTTGTTCAGGCCTTTTTTCTAAATAGCATATCCTCCACCCATTTTGAATCATACATTTCTTCTTTATTTGAGCAGCACTGATAACCCCTTTTAGATAAAAGGAAAACAAAACTCCCAGCGGAGATAAAGGAAGGGCCTTTTCCTTTGTCAGCTATCCTTGAGAGGAACACTCCGTGCTCCATGTTATTTTCCCAATGGAATGTGAAAAAAGAGGTGTGAAATATTTGCCCAGATCATTTCTCATTCATGGGGCATTCCACTAACCACAAGCGGTATTGGCCCTTTCACCCAGGCACACCCAGGAGGGAGCGACTACTCAGTCTGACTAATCTGTGTCTGTGGGAGTGAAGGAGTCCTTCTGGCTGAACTGAGACAAGGACAGTCATGTTCCACTGGTGCAGTGTGTCTGGCCACGTCAACTGCTTGCCATGGACACGGTGTGGCAGAGCACAGCCTGGTCTGAGCTGTGGCTGTTGCTGCTTCTTGCTGGGCTAGAGGCTGAACCCAAGGCTCTGGTGTGTTCCAGGCTCCTTGACACATGTGACTTTATTCCCTCTCTTGCGTGGGAGAAACAAATATACCATTTCAGAGGAGGAGACTGAGGGTCAGAGTGGATGTGGGAAACTTGCTCCACGTCACACCCAGTGAACACATTAAACATCTATCTGACACCAACATCCAGCTCTTGCTGCCACAGCCAGGAGTGTTGTCATTCACCTGGTCACCCACCCCCAGGTCTCCGGTGTGCTTCTGAGCTGGCATGTGTCTGAGAAGAAAGCCTCCTGTGCCCGCACACCCATAATGTTTCCAAAATGTGATTATGGCCCAATGTGAGCTTCTCAGTTGAGACTCAGGCTCAGACCAGGTACCACTTCTGTCTCCTCTCAGTATGGCACTCCCACCTGGCCTGTCCCACTCCTCCAGAGTATCCCAATCCCAGTCTCTGGATGCCTTTGATGCCAGCCCCTCTGTGTGAGTGATCCCTGGTCTTGCAGCAGAACACAGACCCGTGGCAGGAGATTTGGATGGCACTAGGTGTGGCAGCTGATTTGAAATGGCATCTACTGATGCTCACCTCTGGCTATTCACATCCTTGTGTAGCCTCCTCTCATCTTGAATAAGACTGAGCTTGTGACCAACAGGATATTGTGGAAAGGATGGAGTATGGCTCTCTAGGCCACATCACAAAAGGCCTGTGGCTTCTGTCTTGCTTTCTTCTAAATCACGATGCCCGCCATGTTGTGAGGACGCTCAAGCAGCCCTCTGGAAAGGCCCATGTAGCAAGGAACTGAGGCCTCCCGCCCACAGCTGTGTGAGTGTGCCATCTTGGAAGTGGATCCCCCCAGTCGAGCCTTCAGACAAAACTGCAGCCCTGGCCAACATCCTGGCTGTGACCTCCTGGGAGACCCTGAGCCAGAATCACCCAGCTAAGCCACACACACAGACTCACACACTCACCCAGCCCAGGGCTCAGCACAGTGCTTCAGGGAGCACAGTGGGCGTTTGGTCGCTGCTGTAGAAACAGTGAATGAAGTGAACAGTTTCTTTTTTTTTTTTTAATTAAAAATTTTGCTGGGTGTGGTGGCTCACACCTGTAATCCCGGCACTTTGGGAGGCAGAGGTGAACAGATCACTTGAGGTCAGGAGTTCAAGACCAGCCTGGCCAACATGGTGAAACCCTGTCTCTACTAAAAATAACAAAAATTGGCTGGGCGTGGTAGCATGCACCTAATCCCAGCTACCTGAGGGGGCTGAGGCAGGAGAATCACTTGAACCTGGGAGGCAGAGGCTGCCGTGAGCCGAGATCATGCCACTGCACTCCAACCTGAGTGACAGAGTGAGACTCCATCTCAAACCAAAAAAAAAAATAATTATGGTAAAATATGCATAATATAATGTTTACCATTTTAATCATTTATTAGCGTGTAGTTCTGTGGCAATAAAGTACATTCAACCATCATGATGATTGTGCAATCATCATCACCATTCATCTCTAGAACTTTCTCATCTTCCAAAGTAGAACTCTCCCCGTTAAGCGCTAACTCCTCCTTCCCTAGCCCCTGGCACCCACTGTTCTGCCTTCTGTCTCCATGAATCCGACCACTCCAGGGACCTCCTGTAAGTGGAATCCCGCACTACCTGTCCTGCTGGGGCTGTCTTATTCCTCTCAGCTTGATGTCACAGGGTGTGTGGGAATCCTCCTTTCGAAGGCACAGTCATATCCACGGTGAATGGCATTTCCTCCTGTGTTCCCCTCCCTCCTGCCCTGAGATCTTTGAGGGCAGGAGTGAACTCGGGCTTGTCTGTTTCCAGCCCCTCTCTTGGAACCCAGCTCTGAGTAAGTCTGATTCAAGATGTATTTGTGGAAGAAATGACACAAGTCCAGCCCCTGGCATTCGTGTCCTGGTTCTGCCACTCCTTGGGTGTGGGGGGCAGGCGGGTGGCTTGTTCTCCTGGAGTCTCCACTTCCGGATCTATAACATAGGGATGAAGACTTGTTCATGGGGCTGCCATAGGCTTCAAGCCTGGTGACTGTGCCCCGAAACAGCGGGATTCGTGGGGGATGCAGAAGCTCCCTGGCTTGTCCCCTGGTTTGTCCCAAAGCAAGGACACCTCTTTGCCACTCCGAGGGGCCCAGGGTTGTCGTGGTAGTTGCCTTACTTTCAACATGGCGGCACAGGATACTTTAATTACTGCCCGTTCCCTGAGGTAAGGCTCCCAGGTCCCACATTCCGTACCTGGCAATTCCATCGATAAGCCACCGGGGTCAAGCTGAGACGTCTTACGCCCAGGAATGCTGGGTGAAAACCACAGCCGGGGAAGAATTCGATCCAAATTTGCAAGGTGTAATTTCAGCTATGTGCTGATAACTGCCCTGGTGGCTACAGGCTCTGGAATTCCAACTATCTGCTGAGGCAGGGAAAGAGCGCTGAAGCCGGAGTCAGGAGGGCCAGCTTTGTGTCCAGCCCAGGCTGCGTGACCTCGGGCAAGCCATCTGGTGTGACAGCATGGGCTGTGGGGCGGAGGTGGCCTGGATTAAATCTCGGGTCTACCACTGGCTACTTAGGTGGCCTTGGGGACCTGGCTGAGCTGCTCTGTGCCTCAGTTTCCCCATCTCAAAAATTGGGATAATGATGATTTCCACCATTTCCACGGGGCTAAGTATCCCTTGGGCTTTTGTGGCTTTATTCCTCTAATACAGATGGAGACGGAGATTTCGTCTTTCCATGGTGGGAAGCTTCTGGAAAGTGTTCCTTCCAAATCGCCAGTAACTGCCGTCCCCTGCGCTCCGGACAGCCCACCTCTACCTGCATCCTCATCTGGGCGGCTTGTGGGCACCACGCACCTGGCATTCCTGCCATGCGCTCCTGGTTTCAGCCTCACTGTCCCTCATTCCTGTCCTTGCTTCCCCCTTCAGCAAATGGCCATTGTCTAGCCAGGGGCTCAGGCCAGGACCTCCCCGTCCTCCTCTCCTGCATCTGCACACATGTACCCAGTTCATCACCCAAGACCGGGCGGCTCTCCCTCCGTGGGGTCTCTCACATCCTGACCTACTCAGATGATGCCATTTCAGTTAAGCCACCGCCTGAGTGAGTCTTGTGGGGGACGAGCACTGGGACACGAATCCCGTCTGGAAGCAAGGCTCAGGGGTTCCTTCCCAAGGAGGTGGACCTGGCTCATGCTGAGCCTAGAGAGGTTGTCCTGGAGACCTGGGTGTTTCTCTGCCTTCGTCCTTACTTCCTGCTGTCCATTCTCTGTATGGTGCCTTTTTTTTTTCAGATGAAGTTTCACTCTTGTTGCCCAGGCTGGAGTGCAATGGTGTGATCTTGGCTCACTACAACCTCTGCCTCCAGGTTTCAGGTGATTCTCTTGCCTTAACCTCCCTAGTAGCTGGGATTACAGGTGCATGCCACCATGCCCGGCTAATTTTGTATTTTTAGTAAAGATGGGGTTTTATCATATTGGTTAGGCTGGTCTCAAACTCCTGACCTCAGGTGATCCACCCGCCTCAGCCTCCCAAAGTGCTGGGATTACAGGTATGAGCCACAGCGCCCGGCCTCACACAGCACCTTTTGAAGTCCTGAAATTCAGCTGCTGTGGGGCCTCTCTGGACACACCTGCCCTGGCTCTCGCAGCATCCCTCCCAGTGACTCAGGTCCTGCTGGCCCCAGGGCCTTTGCACGTGCTGTTCCTCCTGCTGGGTGTGGCTTTGCCTCCATCCTACACTACGGGCTCCTTGTCATCCTAAGGGTTTCCCTGGAGAGCCTCTGCACTGCTTTTCCCTGGCAGGTTGGGGGCTGTGCTTCTGCTCCTCGCTGGCCGGTCCCCTCACTGACACACTTGTCATTGCTGACTTGCTTCCTCACCTGTTCAGAGTCTGCCTCTCCCACTAGAATAAGCTCCACGAGGGCAGGGACTGTGTCTTTTGGGGTCAGTGGCGGCTCCCCAGTGGTGCTGAATGGACTCTTCTTGGGTGAATGAGTGAATGAATGAATGGCTAGGAATGATGACCTTGGGCTGCAGGGAACAAGGTTTCCTCAGCTGGAGTCCAGTCACTGCCTCAGCAGTTTCCATGGATGCCTGTGTCCACCCTGGACCTGAGGAAGTGGCCGCGGTGTGCACTGGTGGGCCGGGACCATGGAAGGCCCGTGTGGGGTTGGGGCCAGGGCGGCTGTCTTTTCTCATTTGGTTTCCCACAGGGCTCTGCAGTGAGCTTGGAGGAGCGCTCTGTGGGCCTCCGCTCTCAGGGACACACGTTCAACTGTTCCTGCCCTGAGGCCCTGCCTCAGCCTGGCCCGGCAGGCATCCTCTGCAATCCTGACTGACCGCTCGTCAGATGCCCGGGGCAGCAACGTCCACTCTGGAGAGAGACCACGCTGCAGCTGCCCCTCAGCCTGAGCCATGGCTTTAGAGGACAGCGGATGTGGCCTCCCCAGCTCACAGGGGGCCCTGCTGGGGGTCTGCAGGGCTGTTCCTAGAGGCCCATTCCTGTACAGTCTGAGCATGTCACTCTCAGCCTAGAACACTCGATGGGTCCCACAGCCCTCCTCATGCAGTCCTTGCTGATCACCATAGCCTTCCAGAAACTTCTTGGCTGCCCCCTCCCCACTCTCCAACCTCATCTCTTTCTGTCCCTCCCCTTGCCCCTCACAGTTCAGGGCTTCTGAACAGCTGTGCTTCCCCTCACGTCTCTGGCCTCCAGGCCTGTGTGCACGCAGCTCCCTCCGCGTCTCCAGCCCTTTGGGAATGCGCCAGTGATGACACTCTGTGTTTCCCACACCCTCACCTCTTCCGGGGTTCAGAGGGTTCAAAGCCCCACTCCCCAGTCTCCCCAAGACCGTGGAACTCGATGCCTGCAGGTGGCACCCAGCCCGCGGGGGCTGGAACTGAACATGCATGTCTACATTCCTTCCACGGCTGGAGGTGGCCCAGACCCTCGAGCCACCGTGGGGGACACCCATCAAGGATGGCCTCTGTTGACGGCGTGACAGGAGTGGGGATGGGGCTTTGCAGCATAAAGGCTCTGAGGTCTGCAGGTGTGTTTGTCCCGTAGGCACAGCCGAGCTCATCCAGGCTCACTCAAGGTCCTGCTCTAGAGACAACGTTCCCTGGGGAGTTTGCTGTCCTGCCCCCGGGGCTTCCTCAGCTCTTGGCCTTTGCCACCATGGTCCACTTTGCTGGCATCACCCTCTCAGGGGACCACCTCTTGGTCTGGCTAAGGGTGCTCTGGGGCTGGGCCCAGTGCCTACCCTGCTTGCGCCTCCAGCTCCGGGGTCCTGCTTGAGCCTGGCCTCCTGGGGTTCATGCCCTGCCTGCTGAGCCTGCTGAGTGACTGCCCTTGGAAGCCACCCCCACCCCCGTGCCCGCGTGCACATTCTTCCTTCCAGAGGAATGTCCCAGACCCAGGTTCCCACAGAGGTGCCTGAACGGAGGGGAGCGACTCTCTGGACCCTGGCTGTTGTTCTGCTGCAGAAAAAGCCATTCTTTTGAACTCTGCCGAGTGAGCTCACAAATGGGGCATAACTGAGACGCGGGAATGCCTGGGTCGCCACGCAGTGACTGGGCAGGGCTGCCCTCCCCTGCGGGTCAGCAAAAACCGTGTCAAGTGAAACCCATTCTAATTAAAGGGAACATTAAGCAGGGGCCTTTTAAACATGGCCATTTCCTAAAGGTCTCTCTTGATAATTCCCAGAGGAAGGAGTCGAGCTGAGGGTGGGGGGAGGGTGCCGAAAGCCCTGGGAGAGCCTAGTCTCACTCTGAGTTTATCTAGAAATCCATCTCAGCAGCCATTTAAAGACCCCAGGAAAATTCCAGGCCCTGGCTCTTCAATGGTTTAATGAACGCTGCCCCACACCACCACCCTACCCCCACTTCCTGGGAAAAAGGATGAAAAGCAGAGGGGCCAAAACGTGGCTGAGATGTGAACCGGCCGAGAGGAGGTACTGGGGAGGATTGGCGGAGAGGCGGCTGGGTCGCACAGGTGTTCCTGCACTTGTCAGACATTGATGGAGCAACTTCCGCGTGCCAGGTACTGGCACCCACCTGGTCAGCCCACCAGGGTCTGACCGACCTCTCTGACCTCTTGGCCAAGATAGTTGGAAAATCATAGTAACTACCGCCATGGTCGCCACGCATGTCACTGTGCTCCAGATGATAAATGATGCACATGACCTTGCTCTGCCTCCATTCATGTGTGTGCGTGACAAACAAAGACAGAAAGAAAGAGGACGACAGCTCATCCTCGCTTCTGCTTGTTACACCAACTGTCATGGCCAAAAGTACCCAGAGAGCAGAAAGGAGGGCTGGACTCTGGTGGGCTTCATGTCGGCTTCATGATAAGCTGGGGAGTTGGTCCCATCGAGAAGAGTGGTTCAGACTCCAGATACCCACAATCCATCATCAGTTGCCTGAGCACTAAAGTGAGGATTCAGTGATCAATTAGTTATGTCTGCCACAAGAACAGCATGGCACAACCATAGCCCGTGTGCTGGGCCTGAGCGGGCACTGCTCTAAAATTGAAACTGAAGTGGTGTTTGAGGAAAAATTATGAAAGTGACTGGACAAAGCCTTTGAACTTTCTTATCTCAAGGACCTGGCGTAGCTTGTGACATGTCCTGAGATAAGAACCCATACTGTCCCCGCCCATTGCCTAGGGTCACCCGATGGCCTCAGACACCTGTGAAACCTAAACCCAGTCTGTGAACCACACCCTCTGGCTTTATGGCGCTGCTCCCGGCCTCTCCCTTGGCCCCCATGTGGCTGCCGGCTCACTGTCTATAGTGCATTTCAGTTAAGCTGTCATCTGAGTGAGTCTCGGAAGGGACACGAATTCTGTCCGGAAGCAAGGTCCAGGGGCTCGTGGCCCAAGGAAGTGGGCACGGCTCATGCTGAGCAGCCGAGGCTCCCTGACTTGCTGTGTCTGCTCCAGCCTCTGCATCCACCTGTTGCCTCTGCCTGGGCTGAGTCCCCTCACCTGGACAGCCTGGAAAGTTCTCCTAGCTCTGCAGGACTCCCAACAAAGCCCCCTGCCCCGCCGGCCCAGCTCCTAGGAGCTCCGGCAGCCTCCCACACAGCCTCGTGCTTTGCCCTCATCTCACTGTGTCGTAAATGACCTGTATGTGAAGAATCTCTCTCTTCTGCTCCATTCCGGGGTCCCAAGTCCCACCAGCCATTGTCCCTGAGTCTCTCTTCCAGAATGCACAGAAACAGGAATTGGGTTCCTTTTTGTTTCTCATGGTGCTGGCACAGGGCCAGGTGTCCAGTTCACCCTCAGTTCTGAGTCACAGAAGCAAGGCCCTCTTGGGTTCTAAAATGTTCTTTTACCGTTGAAGGAATACCTTCTTCAACACCTCTGCAAGCCTCTGGAGGATGTTGGTAGGTGGCTCTACCAGTGCGGATGGGCAGGGTCCCTGTCTGCCCCAGGAGCAGTAGGGGCCTCCAGCCAGCCTTCTCTGTTGCTCCTTTCAGGAGAGATTTCCATCTGGGGCTCCGGCCAGCAAGGCAGAGAGACAGGTTCCTGTTTTAGTGCTACAGGGCTTGGCCTGGACAGCCTCTGTCATGTGTGCGACAATCATAACACAAATAGCGTCAAGATCAGCATGTGATCACCATCCGTGGCTTCTTAAACGCTTACTATGCACCAGGCACTGAGCTACGCACTTTTTAATGCTTGCTTAGTTCACCCTCTCATAACTTGCTGGCATCAATCGTGCTTTACTGTTGGGAAATGGGAGGCCCAGAAAGGTGGTGCAAGGTGACGATTTGAACCAAGGCCTCCCTCCTGCTCACAGCTCATGCTCTCACTGTGGCACCTGCTAATTCTGCAGCACCCAAGCAGGTCTGGGTGGAGAGGCCATCGGCTCCCTGGCCCCCATCCCAGGAGGAACCCAGGCCTCAGGAACCTCCTGAGGAACCCCACTGACCGTGACCCTCAAAGATACCCTGGAGGCCACCTGCAGGCACACCTGTATTAGTTATCTATGTGCATAACAAATCGCCACCAACTCAGTAGCTTACCTCAGCCCCGCTTGCGAGTTCAAAGTGCTGCAGGTCGGATGTCCGGGCACTGCTTGGTGGGTCTTTTGCTCGTGGTCTCCCGTGGTGACTGGGCTCCTTCCGGGGGATCTGGGGAAGGGTCGGCTTCCGCACTCATCTGGGTCATTGTCTAAATGCAGTTGCTCGCAGTTGTGGTTTCAGGATTGATGTCCCTGTTTCCTGCTGGCTGTCGGCTGGGGCCACTCTCAGCTCCCGTGGCCACCCACATTCCTTGCCACGTGGTCCCCTTCCTTTTCCAAACCAGCTGTGCTTCTCATTATCCAACTCCCGACTTCCACTCTGGGGACCAGATGGAGAAACCAACCTACTTGTAAAAGCCTCATGGGATAAGATCAGGCCCATCAGGTGAATGTCCCTTTCTCAAAATGAACAAGTCAGCGGTGCCATCTAACCCAGTCTTATCGTGGAGTGGAGTTCATCATATTCACAGTGGCAGGGACAGTGTAGGGCATGTGCACCAGGGGTGTGGGGCTGGGGTCCATCATAGAATTCTGCCTCTCACAATGTTAAAAATTAATTCAGCATCAGTGCTTACTTTTCTCATGGAGACTGCACCCTGTTGGGCTGGGGCGGGGCATGGGGAGGGCCATTGGCTTCACACAGCTTTGGTGCAGAATCCTGGCTCTGATCTCCAACGGTTGATGGCCTTGAAGAAGCAGCCTGACCTTTCCAGGCCTCAGTTTACTAATCTGTAAAATGGAGTGAGGGCCACTGGCAAGGCAGCCGGAAGGTTAAATGGGATCATGCAGGTAGAAATTTTGGCAGAGCCTGGCCCCTGGGGCCTGGGCAATAGATGCTGCTGCTGCTGCTGCCGTGTGTGGTTTTTTAGAACAACCCAGCCTTCTGTTTTGTTTGAAGTGGAGTGGAACCAATGAAAAGTATGCTTTTAGGCTCAAACACATTTTGAGTCCACATCAGGATGTCTCAGAATCCAACTGTGGCCAGCGAGGCCCTGAGTGCTGGACAGGAGACATGCCATGTGCTGACCAGTGCCGACATGCTGCTGGCTGCAATCTGGGCTGGCTGCTGGCCAGTTGCTCACAGGGGGAAGGGTCAGGGCCAAGCCTGATCCCTCAGAGCAAGAGGGTTGGGCATGGAGTGGTGACAGGTGGAGCTTCATATGCCCATGCCAGTGGAGCCATGGTCCCTCCTTGGCAGTGCTCTGAGGGAAACTGGCACCCTGTGCCCCTCCCTTCAGAGCCTTTGGTTTCCTCGTTGTGTCTTACTGGGAAAGAGCAGCCAGACTCGTGTGGATGGTGGGAGGAGCTGCCCTTTGTCTCAGACAAGGAGTGTCAGAGAAGAGGTCACAAAGACAGCTCTGCAGGCTAAGCCAAAAGCAGTGTAGGGTGATGTTAGAAGCAGGTCTTGGTACAACTGCCTGGGTGTGAATCTAGGTTCCACTGCTAACTTATTATGTGACTGAGCCACTCATCACCTTAGGTTCCTCCTCTGTAAAATGGAGATAACGGTGGTCCTAGCTCATGAAGTTGTCATGAGGATTAAATGAAATAGTGTGGGTACACCACTGACATATGGTGCATGTTCAGTAAAAGTTATCCTCACTGTTATTATCATCACCACCATCATCATCATCGTCACCACCACCATCACCACCATCATCACTATCACCACCATCACCATCACTGTGATCACCACCACCATCACCACCATCACCATCACCATCATCATCACCATCACCACCATCACCATCATCACCATCATCACCATCATAATCACCATCACCATCACCACCACCATCACCACCATCATCATCACAATCATCACCATCACCATCATCATCACTGTGATCACCACCACCATCACCACATCATAATCACCATCATCACCACCACATCACCATCACCACCATCACTATCACCATCATCACCACCACATCACCATCACCACCATCACCATCACCACCATCACTATCACCATCATCACCACCATCATCATCACCATCACCATCACCATCACCAACAACATCATCACCACCACCATCACCATCACCACCATCACCATCACAGTCACCACCATCATCATCACCATCACCATCATCATCATCATTATCACCACCATCATCATCATCACCACCACCATCACCATCACCACCATCATCATATCACCACTATCACCATCATCGTCACCATCATCACCATCGCCATCATCATCACCATCACCATCACCACCATCATCATCACCATCATCACCATCACCATCACCACCATCATCATCACCATCATCACCATCACCATCACCACCATCACCATCATCACCATCACAGTCACCACCATCATCATCATTATCACCACCATCATCATCACCATCACCACCATCATCACCATCACCACCATCACTATCACCATCATCACCACCACATCACCATCACCACCATCATAATCACCATCATCACCACCACATCACCATCACCACCATCACTATCACCATCATCACCACATCACCATCACCACCATCACCATCACCACCATCATAATCACCATCGCCATCACCACCACCATCACCACCATCATCACCACCATCATCATCACCATCATCATCACCATCACCATCACCATCACCAACAACATCATCACCACCACCATCACCATCACCACCATCACCATCACAGTCACCACCATCATCATCACCATCACCATCACCATCATCATTATCACCACCATCATCATCATCACCACCACCGTCACCATCACCACCATCATCATCATTATCACCACTATCACCATCATCATCACCATCATCACCATCGCCATCATCATCACCATCACCATCACCACCATCATCATCATCATCATCACCATCACCATCACCACCATCACCATCATCACCATCACCATCAACGTCACCATCATCATCACCATCATCATCATCACCATCACCATCATCACCATCACCATCACCACCATCATCACCATCATAATCATATAACCATCATCACCACCACCATCATCACCACCATCACCGTCATAATCGTATAACCATCATCACCATCATCACCATCACCACCATCATCACCACCATCACCATCACCACCATCACCATCATCATCACCACCATCACCATCACCACCATCACCATCATCATCACCATCATAATCATATAACCATCATCATAACCATCACCACCATCACCATCATCACCCCCATCACCATCATCATCACCACTACCATCACCATCACCACCATCATCACCATCATCACCACCATCATCATAATCATATAACCATCATCATCACCACCATCATCACCACCATCACCGTCATAATCGTATAACCATCATCACCATCATCACCATCACCACCGTCATCACCATCATCATCACCACCATCATCACCATCAAAATCGTATAACCATCATCATCACCATCACCATCATCATCACCATCATCACCACCATCACCACCATCATCACCATTATCATCACCACCATCATCACCATCATAATCACATAACCATCATCATCACCATCACCACCATTATCCATCATCATCTCATTATTACTCTCACTCTCATCACTCTTACTATTATCATCATCACCATGTCCTTACCATCATCACCATCACTATCATCATCACCATCATCAACGCCATCATTATCACCATCATCACCATCATCACCATCATCATCACCATCACCAACTCATCATGATTTAACAGGTGAGCTGGCACTCTAAGTGTCGAAGACAGGGAGAAAATCAAACTGGGACAGTGAGATTTCTACAGTCCTCCCCAGCAGGACCCAAGTGGGCCGTTGGGAGTCCCAGCAGCAGATATCAGCCCAAAAGATGAGCCCTGATAATCAGAGCAAGGCTCTGGTGAGACTGAGTCACACTGAGGGGTGCCGAAAGAATCTAGGGTTGTTGGAATGCTGACAGCAGGCGAAGGTGAGGTGAGGTAGCCCCTGACACCACCCACTTCTATCTGCTCTTTGGAGAGGATCTGCCAAGCAGAACTGAGGTCTTAAGCCACTTCCACCTCTACATAGCCTCATACAGGCTTCATCTTGTCTCCTGGCCTCAGTTTCCCCATCTCTAAAATGGGGACGCATCAGGATCTACCCTCAGCAAGTTGCTGGGGGCCTGCCCTGAGTAGCCGGTAGGTGGCGCTGGTGGGCTGGTGGTTCGGTTGGGGGAGGTTTTCATAGGGGCTCTGGAGGTCCCAGTAGGGCACTGGGGAGACCTCCCCCGATTCCCTGGAGGCAGAGCAGAGCTCTTGCCTTTGGAGGAGCTGTAGAGTCTGCCTTGGGCATCTTAGAAGCTTTGCACAGGTATCTCCAGTTCAGCGGGGACCAAATGACATCCTGGCTCTCACCTCATGGAGTGGCGTCACCCCTTTCCTGGGCCCTCACCTTTATTGTCCCTGAGTCCTGTCAGGGTCACCGTCCCTCCCACCACCATCTCCCACCTGGGTGAGCATGGGAACCTCCTCTCCCACTCCCTCCAGTTCCCCTCCACTGCGGCTGAGGGAGGCTTCTAAAATGCCAATATAGTCCAGCCTCAGCAACATGCAGGATCCCCAGCCCTCGGGATAAAGTCCAAATCCCTGACAAGGCCTGTGAAGCCCCGCGAGGCCCTGTGGGTCTGGGGCTAGCTCTGGGCTGCAGGCCCTCCTCTGGTCAAAGCTGGCTTCCACCAGGGTCCAGGTGCACCGAGCTGCCGGCCCTCTCTTCCCTCCACAGGCTCCCTCCTCCTGACCGCCCTCTCTCCCCTCCAGCTTGCTCCCTCCTGCCTGCCCTTCTTCCCCGGCCTCTCTGTGCTTCCCGCTGGCATTGACCACAGTGTCCTGGAGAGCTGGGCAGGATGGGCTGCCTTGCGTTCCCTACTGTGTGCCCCGCCTGGTGCCTGGCTTTGCCCCTAGCAAGTCTTCAGTACACCCGTGTGGAACTGGGGGAAGGTGCAGGGAGGAGGAGGGAAGGGCCGAGAGCTCTCTGTGCTCAATGAAGAGTAGGAATTGAGCAAGTACCCAATTTTAGTGCTAACAAAGATATATACAACAGGCCTGGGGCCAGCAGAACCCCTTGCCCCTGCCCATCTCCTCCAGTCTGTGGGGTCTAACCCCAGCTGCCCAGCTGTGAGGCCTCCGTGGCTCAGCTCCTCAACTGTTAAGGGGGGACCCCTCACAGCGAGGCCACGTGGGTTACATAGCTTGTTCTTAGGGTGCCTACCCTGCAGGAGACCCCTAAGAAGGTTCTATATTCCTAGGGCCACTGTTCTTAATAGTACCCAGGAAGGGATGGTGAAGCCAGTAAATAAATGAATAATTGAATGAATGAATGAATGAATGGCACCCTAGCTCCATTGGTCCCCTGGGTGGCTTCAGGATCCTTGAGGGGGTTGGCTGTGTAGGTTCCCCTCAGGTAGGACCCAGGTGAGCTGGGGAGGGCTGACTCACCCAGGGCAGGCCTTAAGGTTGGGCACACCCATGTGTGGGCTCTGTCCTGGCCTTAAGCAAGAGAAGGAAATGTTGGCAGGGAAGAAAGCCCCACCTACCTGGGCTAGCCCCACCCCAAGCAGCCCCACCCACCAGGATTAGCCCCGCCCCCAAGCAGCCCCACCCACCTAAGATAGCCCCACCCACAAGCAGCTCCACCCACATGGGTTAGTCCCACCCACCAGGCAGCTCCACCCACCAAGGCTATTCTTGCCTTGATTCTCCTGTTATTGTCCCACAAACCCACATCCCTGCAAAGCAGGGAAGTATGTTTGGGAGAGGCCAAGCGAGTGGGGAGCCTGGGCTGAGACCAGGGCAGAAGCCAGGTGTCCAGAGGTCTCCCTCAACCAAAGCCAGGCATCCGGGGTCTCCCTCATCCGAAGCTGGCTTTTCCCCACTTTGGACAGTCGGAGGGTGGGACGCCCTCCCCACTGAACCCAGTGCTTTCACTGGCCGTATTAGCCCCACCCACACCACCGTCGTGGAAGCCTCGGCCATCACCCCTGCGCGGCTGGGGCGTGCGTGGCTTCAGGGATGGCCTGTTCAGCTGCTGGCTACTCGGGTGCAGGCGCCTCACTACCTGCTGAACCCTGCGTGCTTTCTGGGCACTTCTGCCTTTGGGCTCAGTGAAGACTCTGGAGTTGATCTAGAGTGAGGTGGCCGGGTCTTGGTGGGGTCTGAGCAGGTAAGAAGCAGGGTGTTTCTTAGGTTTTAAGGAGGGCCCTGTGGCTGCTGGGTGGGGGACCAGCTGGAGGGGCAGGAGGGCAGCAGGTGACTCCTTACGAGGCTGGGGCCATCATCCTGTGAGAGCTGGCATGACCAGTGCAGGCCGGTGGGGCTGCAGGAACAGACTGGTGGGACCCACAGATGACTTGGAAGTGGCCAGGCCTCTGCTGAGCTGCCCAGGTCCCCTCTAGTGGGCACCTCCCACCTGGAGCCCCCAAGGTGGTGCCAAAGCTAGAACACTATACAGCCAGAGGCCTCCAGGCCCCACCCACGACAGCCCACAGCTGGCTGCTGCCCAGCCACGGTCACACGCAGAGGGCAGCCGTCCCCATGGTCCCTAGAGCTGGTGAGGACCACTGTTCAGGGCAGCCGTCCCCATGGTCCCTAGAGCCAGTGAGCACCACTGTGCCTGGAGTCCTCTGTGGCCATAAACCAGGAGGAGAAGGCTGCCCACCCCCCTGTGCCAGAGATGGGGAGGCTGGGGCTGCCCCATGGATTTGGGCAGGTACCTCTGCTCCCAGGTTCCAGGCTTGTGAGGTGAAGACGTGAAGGGACCCTGGAGGCCGTGGGGACTCAGGCACAAGGCGGCAACCTCTTGCCCTTGCCTGGGTCAAGGAGGTCAGTGCCTTTCCCGGGTGGGTTATGGAAGGTAGGATCCTCCTTCTCTTCAGAGTCCATTCAGGAGCAGGAAAGTTCATCTCAGACCTTAAATCCAGCCATGTCATGCCACGTTTAACGCCTCCAGTGACTTCCCCTGGGACTTAGGACGTCTGGCCTCTTCCCTCGGCTCGTGGCCCTCAGGGCCTGCGTCACCCACACCCCAGCTCTCCCCGCCGGGTCTCACACTAGCTGGTCCCTCCGCCTGCGACAGTCTCCCTCCTGGTGTCATCTTCTCCGTGGTGTGTCCTTCCTGGCCCTGCACCCCCACCAGGTGTGGGCACTTCCCCGACCCCGGCATCCTCTTCTCTCGGAGGGGTGAATGCCACCTGCCAATGTCTGGTTTATTCATCTGTCTTCTTGTTTGTTGTCTGTCCCGCCTGAATTCAGGGACTGGTCGCTGTGTTCACCTGGTAGGCTGGACGCTTCGTGGAGGGCTCCAAAGCTGGCTGATCCTGGGCTTCCTCCATTTCTCCCAGGCCCTGCATGTTGCAGCGAGAGGAGCATTTGCGTCTCTGTGGTTTGCTGCCAAAGCTGATGACCGGAGAGAAGCAAGGGAGACAAGCCTGTCCAGACAGGTGTGGGGCTCAGCCAGGAGGCGGAAGACGCAGACCTGCCCCGGGCCAGGCGGGTCACAGATGTGCCACCAGGCACTCTGTGATGCACTGGGCACAGGAATTCTGGAATTCAATCTGCAAGGGTGGTGGGCATTGGTCGTCCCCTGGGAGAAGCCTTCTGAGTGGGCATTGAGCAGGCTGGTAGCTCGTGCCCTGAGGAGGTGCGTGGGTGGCATAGGCTTTCCACAGAAATTACGTGGGTGCTCATGGGTGTGGCTCTGCGCTCACCTGGGCGAGGACTGCTGGCCGGTGCTGGGGCGCTCTGTGTGACCCTGGCAGAATGTAGCTTCCCCTGACTGAAAGAGGAAGAAGAGCATGCCTGACCCCCACTGGCACCCCACCCCGCACTGCTCCACCTGGGGACTGCATCTGCGGGTGGCGGGGTCCTGGCCAACTGCTGAGGCCCTGGGGGTGTGGGGCGTGGGAGTTAGGAGGACTGGCCAGGTGGGGCCCACCACATGCCCACCCTCTCCCTGTCCACCTCCTCCTCCTCTTCCTCCTCATCATCCTCACTTGTTGAGGACGTCCTGTGTGCCACGTGGTTTATATGCCCAGCCTCATTTACTCCTCAGAATGACTCTATTAGGTAGTTACTAAAACCCCCCACTTAACAGATGAGGAAACCGAGGCCCAGAGAAGCTCAACCACTTGCCTAAGTTTCAAGTTTCCTCTCCCAATTCTCCCACCCTCTCCTCTTCTTCTCCTCTCTCCCGTCTTTCCCTGCCTCTTCCTTAACTAGACAATTTTTTTTTGAGCATTTGCCAGGTGCTGGGAAGATCATGATGACCCAGCTCCTTCTGATCCTTTCCTTAACTGGTTAGAGGCCGGGGAACGTGCAAGTTCAGCTCCAGCCCACGGGGGCATTGGTGGTAGCCCCAGAAGAACTTGTGCAATTCGGCTGTGAGGCTGAATCTGGCTGCAGGAAAGCATGTTGCAATCCATGAGTGATGTCTGCCCTGCGCACGGGCATGGAGAGGGAGGCACCTGTGCTGTGTTCTCGTAGACCCTAGACTGATGCGGCCTCTGAGGCGCATCCAGACACTGTGTATTGCATGCCCTCCCAACCAATTCAGTATTTTTCTCCCCATTTTCCAGTGAGAAAACAGAACCTAAGGTTCTTATTGGAACCCAGGATCCACAGACCTGGTTTTCTGTGACGTCATGCTGCAGGGCACTGTACTCTCTTTGCTTTGGCTGCTGGGGAGCTCAGAAGGGAGCTTTAGGCTTGCTCTCAGCCACCATATTAGCTCAGGGGTTTGGGCATTTTTGTCGCTGGCTCCTTTGGGCTCTTTCTCCTCCCTGCTGAGCTTCCCGGGGAGCAGGCCGGATGTAAGTTATCAACTATAAATAAAACCAAGACTTCCGTTCTGGCTCTCACTGTAGTTTCCTGGTGCATTTTTTTTAAAGTTCTTAATCAAGGGAGGGGGTACTGCTAACCGAAGATGACATCAGCATCAGCTGGTCCTGGGGGGCAGGCCCCCAGCCCCCAGGCCCGCGTGGGCCCTGAATGCCCCCATTATGAGGGGTAACCTCATTACACAAGACGCACTGCACGGCGGAATTTCAAATGGGGTTTTGTGGTTTCTGCCCTTTGCAGCAGAGCACACACAGGCAGCTGTGGTCGCCCGGCTTCCTCTCCCGCCGCAGCCCTGGCGCCTGGCCAGCTGGTGACCACCCCTTCCACCATGAGTCAGTTTCATTCTTAACTCTCTGACTCAGGTCCCTTTAAAGAGACAGCAGAGTCCATTCGTTCCAAGCAATGAGGGAGAGAGGAAGAACCTGCCTGGGTGGGGAACTGGGGTCAAGAGGAAGCTTGGGGGGTCCCAGGCAGGTGGCTGGGTGAGCAGCCCTGCCTCACACCCCAGCCCCAGACACCCGGGACGATCGGGGCTTTCCTGGCTGTTCCAAGGGAGATGGACTGCGACTTCCCCAAAACTGACTGACTGCAAGGCGGGAACCCCTGGCGTTCAGCATCCTTCCTTTCTGTCTGGTCACAAGCCTTGCCCAAGCTCTGGGCTCAGAAGGCCGGTGGGGGCTTTGCAAGCCACCCGCAGCACCCCACGTGCCCCACCTCATTCTCATGTTTGGCCCCGTCATTCCTTGTTCTTTCTTCGCAGCGACCTCTGCAGTTCACTGCTTCCCTGGGCCGCCCTCCCTGCCACCTGCGTGCACGTGACTCCACTCTTTGTGGTGGTCCGGTCTCCTCCTTCCGAGCCCAGAGGCACGCCACCTCCTCCCAGGTACACCCTGCCAGTCCGTCATAGCTACCTGTTTACCTCCATAGTAGCACTAGTAACAACCTCAGACAAACTCTTCAACTTGCTCCCGTGTTGCTCCCTTCTGGTCCTACCTGAGGGGACCTGGGCAGCTCAGCAGAGGCCTGGCTGCTCCCGAGCCATCTGTGGGTCCCACTGGTCTGTTCCCGAAGCCCCACCGGCCTGCACTGATCATGCCGAGCTCTCCCAGGATGATAGCCCCAGCCTGGCAACAAGTCACCTGCTGCCCTGTTAACAGCCACCAGTGTGGACTGTCGGCTCCATGAAGGCCGGGCCCTGCTTGCCTTGTTCACAGCACAAGGCCGGGCACACAGTAGGTGCTCAGTCAACATTCCTGGGATAAATGGGAAATGACTGGCCTGCAGCCGTCCTTGTCGAGGGCCCCAGACGGGGTGTGGGTGACCCCTCCCCATCCAGATGGCACTGGAGGGGGCCAAGGCTGCAAGCGGGCATCCCTGGGGCCGGGACTGCTGGGGGTCAGGCTGCAGCTCTGGCCCAGGTCGGGTCTCATGTGAGGCCTCTGTGAAACAAGAATTTCTCTCCCTGTTTCCTTCTCCTGTCTGTCTCATGCTTTCATTTTGAAGTTCCGCTTTCTGCCAGCGCTTTGCCTGAGGTTACGGAGTGGTCAAGCGCGGCAGGCAGGGTAGGGCGTGGAGACCCGGAGGAAGCCCGGCTGCAGTTTCATTCACAAAAACACGACCCGCCCGCTTCCTGTGTCCTGCCTGGGCTGCACAGCCCCGGCCCCACAGCCAGGTCACAGGGTGTTTGCAAGTTTGCAGCGGTCAGCGAGGGTGCTCCCGGGGTCTCAGAGGCTTGAGTTTGTCCACCCCAAGACCTCTGTCAGGACCTCCCCCTCCTGCCTCTATGCTTCTGTCCCCCACGGTGCCTCCTGGCTCACCCCAAGGGCCTGGAGCAGGGCCTCAAACCCAGGACTCCACAGGAGCTGAGGGCTGGGCATGCGCCTTGGTGCTCCCCCGGCCCCACTGAGCCATCCTTGTTTCAGCACAGGACTGGGAGGCCCAGGGAGGATGGCGTCGGCTGACGGGCCCAGGTCTGTCTGTGGTTCCCTCTCAGGCTGGGGTGGATCCAAGCAGGAGGGAAGAAAACGATGCCTGCTGGGCACAGACTCCTGAACCCAACCTCGTGTCTCCTACGGGTCATTGCTAGGTGTCCACAGGGAGCCCGGGTCACATAGCATCACTCATTCTCCAAGTATCAGATGATTCTGTGGCCCCCCAGTGCCAGGCCCCACTGGCCCTCTGGGCACATCAGTGATTTTGATGTGGTCCCCGTCCTCCCACACTGCCAGTCTGATGGTGAAGACAGAACAGCAGCCCTGGACGGTAAGGGCGCCCAGTGCATGTGCCTTAGCAGAGGAGATGCAGAGGAAGGGGAGCACCGAACCTAGGCATCAGAGAAGCCTCCCTGGAAGAGGGGGCATCTGAGCGGAGCCCTGAAGGATGAGATGCCAGCCAGGGGACGGGGCTGGCTGGGAGGAGAGGCAGGGAGGGGGCTCCAGGCAGAGGGACACTGTGCTCAAGTTTTGAATGCAGGAGAGCCCCTGGGGTGGGCTGGAGAGGAGTGTGTGGGGGGTCTGGGTGGTGTGGAGTGGGGACAGAGGCCAGGCCAGGAGGTTGGCCAGGCTGAGCAGCTTGGACCTTTTCCTGAGGACGGTGAGGAGCCCCTGAGGGCCTCTGTGCGTGGCTGGCCCTGCCCCGCTAACCACAACTTTGTTCAGCACAATTTCCATGGCGCAGCTCTGGGGTCTCCGATCCAGAGTCTCATTTCACCCTTGCACTGCCCTTCGAGGAGACGTTGACTCTCCTTCTGCAGTTGAGGAAACTGAGGCCTAAGAGGCAAGTTCTGTCCAAGGTCACACAGTTGGTGCTGGCATAGTCACCCGAGTTGCAGTCCAGTGGCCTCTCACCGCCCTCCTTGACCCTCCGGCCATGGCTGCTGCGGGGATTAAACCATCACAGAGGCGAGGCACTTGGAAATGCGAAAGCTGTACCATGTCATCATGATGATAAAAACACAGCAGGAAGAACGCAACTCATTACGGTTTTATGAGGCTGAGCTGCTCCTCTGGAATTCCCTCTTATCCGGGGATCTCAAAGTACTGGGCAGGTCCAGAATTAACGAGGCCCTGAAGCCAAGCACCACAGAACACTCCTAGGAGCACTGGGGGCCCGGCTCGGGCCAGGCAGGAAGTGGCAGGCGCTTCTCATTCTCTGCTGCCCCAGGCGTCCTCCCCTCTGCATCGACCCCTCTCCCTGAGCCAGCTGGTGCAAGAATGGGGAGCTCAGGTCCTCCCCGTCCCCAGCAGGTGAGGAACAAAGATCATCATCAGCAGGAGCAGGACTGAGGACTCCACCATCCTGGAGACGGGAAGGGGTGGAAGCACTGGCACTTCTGCCTGGTTTAGAGTTTTCTGGGTTCAGATTTTGTCTGTCCCATGAGACTAGGAGCTCCTGAAAGTCATGGACCATGCATGTCTGAGTCACTGGGGCCTGCTGGGATGAGTAGGGCTTGATGGCTGGAGAGGAAAGAGCAGGGTGTGGAAGGCTGGGGGTCAGGGGAAAGTCACAGGTCTGGCTACCCCGTCAAGGCTTACTAGGGTTTGTTTAATGAATAAGGAATTGATGGATGAATGACCCAGTAACTGAAGGGTATGAATTCCAGATGGATTTGTGGAAGGATAAATGGATAAATGGATAAACGAATGTGTGGATGCTCTGAGGGAAGATGGAGGAGTGGGTGGATGATAAGTGATGAATGAATGCATGGATGATGGATGGATGGATGGAAGGAAGGTGGGTGAGGGATGAACAGAGGGAAGGACGGATTGATCAATAATGGATAAATGTGTGCATGTGGATGGGTGGGTGAATGCGTGGACAGATAGATCATGGATAGATGGATAGGGGGTTGGTAAAGTGAAACAAGCACCTGGTCACCTCAGGCATACGGGCAATGTCAGATTCTTCTAGCAGAGACCCTGATGGGGCTTGCTCGGCTTCACAGATGGATCCTTGGGATATATGGGATGATGCTCATGTCTTCCACCAACTAGAAGACCGATGATGTGGCTAGGACCAAGAGGCATGGCCATTTTCTTGGTTCAGCCTTATCGGCCCCTTGACGGTGGCCAATCTTCTCCCTTCCTGGCCTTTGTTTCCCGTCTGGATTATGAGGATTTACCGGATGAGATGGGCCTCTAGGGTGGAGTGTCCAGGTTTTTCTAGGAGGAGGGGCAGCACCCCTGTCTCTCTCTTCTTCTCTCAGGCCCTCCCTCACTCCACTCCCAGGTTCAGCCTGGGCACCTGTCATGCACCCTCTTCCCCACCATTTTCTAAATGTCTGGGCATGAAGCCAGCAGGAGAGGCTGGCCCTGGGGAAAGGAGAACGGGTCCCTGCTGCAGGGTAGGCAGGCTGGGGGCCACTGTGACTGCAGACAGCAGCTCAGCAGGCCCTTGGCAGGCTCCAGCTGAGTCACCCTGAGTCACCACTGTCACCTCCTACCACGCATTCCTTCATTCATACATTCCTTCATTCATACCGAGGCCACCTCCCTGAAATTTCACTGGGCAATCGCCAAGGGTGTGGAGGGCACTCAGGCCCACCTGATGGGCCCCTGGCAGGGAGAGAGGGCTGGGCAAGATGACCTCCAGGAAGGACGCCCTCTGAATCCCTTCTAGCCTGGGGGCTCTCTGACCCTCACTGGGTTGGGTCCCTGGCAGAGGGGAGGGCTGGGTCCCTGTCTCGGTGAGGCCCCTCTACAGTCATTTGGAGGAACACTGGACCCCTCAGCTCACTGAGATTCACTGGGGTGGGGAAAGGAAAGTGACTCACCTGCCCCCCTTGCCTGTCTCCTCAGTAGCCACACCCAGGCTAGGATCTCCCCCAAGAGGGCCTGTGGCCCCTGGAGTGGGCAGTCCTGCTCTGTGTCTGTCCCAGCACTTCCTCATCGTGTGGTGTGGGGCAGGCCATGCAAGGCTCCAGGCCTCTGTGTCCTCATCTGCAGCTGGGGTGCAGCCAGGCACTGCCTCTGGGGACTTCCGTGGGCACCTGGTGCTCCTCTGTCCCTCCTGGGGCCAGGGGGACCCACAGCCCTTTGACCCGCAGGGCTCACCTCTGGCAGGCCCTGAGTCCTGGCACCAGACGCCACCAGGAATGCAGTTCTGGGCCTGGGAGGTGAACCTCTCTCCAACTGGAAGCCTGGGCTACACTGAGAGCTTAGGAACCCAGGTGATGACCGCTGACTCCTGGGCTCCCAGGGGTGGAAAGAGAGAGACCCAGGTGGTGGCCTGGCCCATATGTGGTAGGTGCCAGGTAGGGCAGCAGCTGGGAGCCTGGCATGGGGCTCAGGAACCAGGTTGTGGCTGGTGGTCTCGGGGTCCAGGAGGCCCATTTGGCAGCCTCGGCAGGAACCTGGGACACAGGAAGCCAGCACCGCTGAGCCCCCTGCCCTTTTCATTCATTTCCTCACCCGCTAACTGCGGTCAAGCCTTCTGCGGCAGGCACTGAGGGTTTGTAAGTCATGAAATGGATTTGGGTTCCTGTCCAAGGGGGTCTGCATTCTATCGAGGGGAGACGAAAGACAGGCAGTAATCACAGTCACGTGGCCTGGCCTGCTGTGGAGGCGATCAGAACCGCGGGCAAGAGAAAGGAGCGTGAGGGAAGAGGGTGCTCTCTGAGAAGGGCTCTGGATGGGATCAGGAGGGGCAGGGCGAGCAGGGGCAGGGGCACCTGGATGGTGGACCCTGCTGTGGAGTAGTAGGGAGGCCGACAGAGGGGACCGAGGCAGGGGAGTGGCTGGATCCTGCATGTGGGAAGTAAAAAAGTTCCTCTTTAAAGTGTCCTTTCTTGTTAAAGAACAAGTGTGCTAATAGCTCTTTGTGAAGCCCTATCCTGTGTAGCTGTTAGACACGCTGTGCTTACAGGCACGTAGTACATTCTATGTCCTTGTACTTTCACCAAGATATCTGTGCTGGACGTGCTCATAGGCATGTCCCGGCTCTCCACTGCTTTTACCTGTTTAGAAAAGTTTTAAGTTATCAGCCAATCAGGTTTTAGTTTAGATTGTGAGGTCTGGCTCCAGCCAATGGAGACCAGACACAGCAGTAAGGACAACCCCAAATGCATAAGGGATAAATTTGTGTGTTTTCCTTTGTTCATTGTACTCTCTTGGCAAGATGGCTAGCGAGGCTACCCTTCCTGCAGTCCAGGAAGTAAAAATCGCATTGCTAGAAGACTCTTTGTCTCAAGGCTGACTTTTCTCTGTGGCACCGAGCATCTGTTTCTAACACTGCGCAACCTCCCATGGGCTGACATGGCACCAGTTTTCTGGGATGGCCCCACGTGCTCTAGTGTGGCTGTTTTCTTTATTGAGACAGAATCTTGCTCTGTCACCAGACTGGAGTGCAGTGGCACGATCTCGGCTCACTGCAACCTCCACCTCCCAGGCTCAAGCAATTCTCCTGCCTCAGCCTCCTGAGCAGCTGGGACTACAGTCACCCACCACCACATCTGGCTAATTTTATTTGTTTTTGTATTTTAGTAGAGGCTGGGTTTCACTGGGTTGCCCAGGCTAGTCACAAACTCCTGAGCTCAGGCAATACGCCTGCCTCGGCCTTCCAAAGTGCTGGGATTACAGGTATAAGCCATCATGCCCTGCCTCTAGTGTGACATTTGAGGGGCCCCCTTCTCCTCCCAAAGGGCAAGTTCGTTGGTCCCACCCTTGTAGGATTTTTTAAGGCCTTTGGCTTTTGCTTGAATGAACTGGGGAGCAGGGGAAGGATGGGTCCGACCCAGGCTGCTGAAAGCATGCTCTGGCTGCCAGGTTAAGAAGGGACTGGGGGATGGGGTCAAGGGCAGATTTATGATCTGTGATCTTAATGTTTATTTTCTGATGCCCCTCAGCACTGGGGACACAGAAATGGGGCAGAAAAGGTCTTCCCCAGAGATTCCCTGTTGGAGGAAGGACACAGAAAGGCTGATGCACACCATGAAGGACCTGCAGGCTAAGGCCTCAGAAGCTTGAAGAGGGAGCAGCCAAGTTGGGGAGGAAATCCAGGAAGGCTTCCTGAAGGAGGGGGTGTTTGAGGTGAGTTGTGAAAGTTGGGCGGCAGTTTCCCCAGGCAGAGAGTCAGGAAGAGGGGAAGGCAAACATTCATGTGTAGGAACAAAACACCAAGCCCTTCCACTTCATTCATTCATTCATTCATTCATTCATTCTCTACTTCTTGTATGCACTGTTTACCTGGCACTAAGCTCGCCCTGGAGAAATACTAACCCCGTTCCTCACCCACTCTGTGGCACTTGTCCAAGGATGGGGTGGCCGTGGCCAGGAAGCCATCCTGGTTTAGCAGCCTTGCAAGCATCCCTCCCTCCATGAAACCCTGTGTCCCAACAAGGCTACATTTGTTTTGTATTTGAAATTCCACTAACTTTTTTTGTGTCTTTGCATTAATGATTCCTCTGTAAACATCAAAGGGACCCGTAGGGCGTTTTGACTCCTAACCGTTTTGTAAGAGAAGCGGCTGATCATTATCCCACGGCTCCAATGATAGGCTGTAGTCAGCTCGGATTCCCAAGATTACAAAAGGAAATTCAGCTAATTATAGTTTGATAGAAATTATGGTTCTGCCGACTCCTGATTGACAGGGTGGACTGGCGTGAATCACTGTGCTCTTTGATAAGATTTTATTAATCTCTCAGGAATCTCACAAGTGGCTCGTTGCAGGAGAAATTTCCATTACGTCTGTTTCCCGTGAAGAACCTGCTCATATCATGCCTGGAATAAATGGAGGGCCTGGAGCATGAGGGTGCAAGAACAGAGGGCTGGGAGTCGGGAATCTCGGGTCTGTACACAGCCAGCAGCTTGCTGTGCTCCCTTGCCTCTCTGGGCCTTCATCAGAAGGGAGGCAGTGTGGTACTTTAATTAACAGCATGAGTTCTGAGCTCAGGCTTTCTAGCTACGTGTCCTTGACAACCTCACTGACACATGGAAATGATGATACCAATAATTTCCCCCACATGGTTGTGGCAGATCACTTGAGGTCGGGAGTTCGAGACTTGCCTGACCAACATGGTGAAACCCCATCTTTACTAAAAAGACAAAAATTTGTCAGGTGTGGTGGCATGCACCTGTAATCCCAGCTACTGAGGAAGTTGAGGCAGGAGAATCGTTTGAACCTGGGGGGTGGAGGTTGTAGTGAGCTGGGATTGTGCCACTGCACTCCAGTCTGGGCGACAGAGCGAGACTCCATTTCAAAAAAAAAAAAAAAAGAATTCAATGGGCTACTATATGTGAGCTAATAATATAAATAAGCTAAGATCCGGGGTAGATGCAGAGCAGTGGGCACAGTGGGAGAGCTGGAAAGACACCGGTATTTGATAAGGAAGTGGCCCTCTTGAAAGCGGGGGACAGCCAGGCCGCACACACAACCTGCGGACGCCTTCTGCAGTCCCACATAAAGTAGCGTTCTGCGACGCTCAGGGCGGAGACAGAGGCGGAGCCGCGTCTCGCAGATGGGCAGGTGGAGGCGTGGGGGAGGCTCTGGGGCGTGTGCCTGGTCACATGGGGGGCAGGAGAGATCCCCAATGTTCTTGTTCCCGGCACTGTCCCCGGAGACCTCTCAGTGTGGACCTTGCCCAGAAGAGCACACGACCTTTTGAGTTATGTTGGCTTTGCAGAAAGCTGAACTCACGGCAGCACCCCCGAGGCCTTCTCAGTTCCCGTAGACGTTAGTCAATGTGGACACTCTCTCCTTTCTGGAAAAGCCCCAGTAACAAACGTGGGGGACACCGAGGCCCTGAGTAGTAAGGGGCCTGACCCAAAGGCACAGAGTCGGGTGCTGCGGGATGGCCAGGAGCTCGAGTCTCCTTCCTTCACACACAACAGTAGGTGCAGAACGCTGGCACCTGGCTTGACGATGCTCCTTCGCTTTGCTGCCGGGAAACTGACTGCAGAGTCCAGGGCTCGTAAAAGAAGCCAGTTGAGTACGAATGCACTGCTTCAGAAGCCAGCGGACCTCCAGCTCCTCACGGTGGCCCCCTCAGCCCGGCCAACAGGCCATGACTCCTAAACAACCTTGAGTCTGCCCCGAAAGATCAATTTCTGTCCACAAAGTGCCTGCCCCGCCACCTTGTTCAGCACTCTAAGTTCCAGCGACCACTGACCGGCCAAGATAAGGGCCATCTCTGCTCCCTCCATTCCCCGACGTGCCTGAGGCCCTGTGCACCTGCCCCGTGATGGGGGCTGGGGTCCCCAAGAGCAACAGGAAACTAGCTCTTGTCTTGGGAGCCCCGGCAGCATCTCCCAAGTCATCCTAATGCCCAAGCTGTTCTAGCCTCTGTTTGTCCTGAAGAAGAAAGAATCAGATTGAAAACAGAGCAGGCAGCAGTGGGGGAGTGAAGACTGAGGTCCTCCCAGGATCTCCAATGCCCTCATGTCCTCCCGCTGGGGTCCAGTGTCCCCTCCCCTCCTCCTGTGCGGGAGCAGCCTCTCTGGGTCTTGATTCATCCTCTGTAGAGTGCAGTGACCAATGGCTGCCATGCACGGCATGCTTGCCAGGGCGCCCTGTGGTGCCCACTTGCACAGCGGGCAGTCCGTGAACACCACTCCCTGTCTTTGCTGCATGGTGAGTCCTATCCAGGGCAGCACAGGCCTCCCTCACATCACCCGTCCTTGACCCGAACCTCAAAACTTATGCCTTGGTTTCCCCTTCCCACTGTCTTTGCCCAGTGGACGTGAACAGGCTGCTCTTTGATGGTCACACGTTTGCACTTTGATGGAGACAACAGTGGCCTTCACCTGCCAAGCAGGGTAGCTCTGTGGCGATTCTGGCCACTGTAGCTGTGAGGGTAGGTAGCTGGAGACAGTGCCAGCTCCCACAGAACCGTAACGAGGCCGAGTAGGAGCGGTCCTCCGTGCTTAGACGGAACACAATGGCCCCGTTTTCTGGTTGTGGAAACTGAGGCTCAGGGAACTGGTTTGTCTTCTCTATACCTCAGGGTGTGCTGGGGCAGACCTGTGCCTGTGATTCTGGGGCCCAAGTTGTCCCTGAAGCCCATGTGGGTGGCAGAACAGCCCAGATGAGCACTGGGGCCAGAGCTGGGGCCAGCTCTCAGTGGGGGGACGCTGCTGCAGGTCTCATGCTAACCACTGAGAGCCTCCCACCCCGCCTTCGCTGTTCCTTTCACCCCAGCCCCTTGGGGGGGCTCCAGGTCCTGCCCAACCAGGCCCAGGAGGGGTTGGGACTGGCAAAGCAGGAGGTAGGACAGGGAGCTTCCTCTGGTTTCTCCCGTGGGGATCACACGCTCCCCAAATTGTCCAAGCCAGCTTTCCTGTCCCAGCTGAGAGGCCACCTCTTCTGAGAGGTCCGCACGCATCGTCCTGGCCAGCAAGAGGATCTCTCACACCTTCTGTGCCTCGGCCGTGGTCCTTGTTATCACATCTTGCGGATTTGCTATTTTAACCTGTTACCGGCCAAACAAACTCCTCTCACACCCAAGTGCACAGTTTGTGCCAGGAGCACCGCAAAGCGTCTGATGTCCCCACACCCCATTTGCACAGCATTCAGACCCTGACCTCTCCATACCACCGCCCCAGTCCCCTCTGGCCCAGGCTGCCCTGGCTTACTGCAGCAGCCTCTCCGTGGCCCTTGGTCTGTGAACATCTGAGCCTCGGCCCTGCCCTCCCTCTGCTTACCCTCCAAGGTTCATCTCAGAGGAAGCAGCAAAGTCCTCCGCAGGCCTGCCTCCTCCTGCCTCATCTCGCCTCCCTGACCTCGTTCCTCCACTGCAGCCATGATGGCCTCCCTGTGGCTGCTCACACTTTGCGGGCAGCCGACACCCCAGGCCCTTGCCCTGGCTGGGCCCTCTGCCTGCCACGTTCTTTCCCAGACACCCACGTGATTTGCTTCCTCCTCTTCTTCAAGTGTTTGCTCCAATGAGGGCCTGCACAGCCAGCCTCCCCTGGCCCCGTATGTTTAGTTGCCCCCCAATATTTCGGGGCACTTGGCACCATCCGACACGCTGGACCTCTGTCCATGAGCGGGCCAGCTTCTGGGTGGCAGGGATTTGGGCTGTGCATTCCTCACTCTCGCCTCACTCCTACAACCACGCCTGGCACATCACAGGAGTGTCATCAAGCGGTGTTGGGTGAAGGCGGGAGTAGCTCTGTGGGCTGGGTCATGCCACCTCCTGCATTATATATGCACAGAAACTGCAGCCCTGAGACCCACTTGAGGCTGCCTGGCTCTTACTCCTGTGGATCCGAACCCAGCTGATGTGACTGTAAGACCCAGCTTTACAAAGCCTCCCACTGCCCACCAGGCAGCACCCAGGATTCCAGCTGCTCTGGAGATGCCCAGGGAGGAGGAGGTGGGGGGCATTTTCGGGAAGAGGTACCTGGGCTGTGATGGGTAGGAACTCAGCTTCCCTGGGGTCAGGGAGTGAGAGGACCTTTCTGGGAGGGGGAACAGCTCGTGCAAACATGGCTGACATGCAGGTGGGGGCAGATTTGGCAATGGCTGCCTCAGGCCTGATTGGAGGTCCCATGGGGGTGGGTGGCCTTGGGGCCCCTAAGCAGGGCCTGGAGGAGGCAAAGGGTGTGTGGGGGGTCTGATGGGCCATTGGGAGGTGCCTGAAGTGTGCAGGAGCAGAAGGTGGCACTGTCAGGGTCCTGTTTGAAAGACCCCTCTTCTGATAGGTGGAGGGAAGATCGCCGGGCGAGTTGGGGGTGGCGGCAGTTACCTGGGGAGAAGCTAGCATGGGGCAGGAGGTGCAAGGCAGATGTGAGAGCTCAAGGAGGGAGACCCAGTGCAGCTCAGTGACCCAGGTCTCAGTGTGTCCCCAGGTTTGCAGCTGGGGCTACTGAAGGAGGAGAGGGAAGTGGAGAAAAGAAGGTAAAGAGGTGGGCTCCTTTTGGGGTGCACTGAGGTTGAGCTGCTTGTGAGACTCCCACGGGTGAGGCAGAGGTCTTGGGCTGCTGGGTTAGCAGCTCCAGGCTCAGGGGAGATCTTGGCCGGAGGAAAAGATCTGGGGGGTCCTAGTGCTCATATAGTAACTTCAGCATGGGGGGCAAGGTCCCCCCAAAGGCAAGTGTCTGGAGGAGAGCGGGCTATGGCCTCCACTCCAGGCCCAGCCAGCCCCTAGCAGGCCGTCCCGCCCACAGCACCTGCCGCTCAGGGCCACAGAGGGCTGCTGGCATCGGGCTTGCTGGGAATGCTCTGGGGGTGATCTGCCTGCTGCTTGCAATTTCACAGACTTGGCAACCAGGACAGGATTGCTATTATTTTTCACCAGAAAAAAAATGTATGGATTTTGGGTTCTTGTTGATGATTCTAGAAGCAAACAGCTGAGAGGATGTGTGTTTTCAAGGGAACATTCCTCTTTGGACTCTGTCCACTCCGTGTCCTCTCAAAAGCACAGGGAGGGCTGGGAAGTGTCTCGGACTCATGGGAGTGGGAGCTGGTGGCCAGTCCCAGCTCTGTTTGTGGCTCTCTGTGTGATCCCATGAAGAGAGGAGCAGCAGTGACTCTCATGTCAAATGTGCCCAGCCAAATATGCCCTCAATCAAGCAGATGGCCTCCCTGCCCCAATCCTGGTCCTCCACGGGCTGTCCTCATCTCAGGGAAGGGGGCCACACCTCACACACAGGTGTCATGCATCCTTATGGGAATCCTGTCCCTTGTATCTCTTGAATCAGGCTCTTACATTCTTTAGCTTCATTCCACTGTCGTGACCTTCTTTCATGACTCTCAGATCCGTCTCCTTCTCTGTATCTCCGCTACTGTCCCTGTGTTCCCCTCTGACTTCGGCTCTGCACGGTATGAGCAGGTGCCCTCTGTCCAGCCAATGCGGGCCCTTTGCACATTGGCATGAGTGTTTCTAAGTCTCATTCTGGCTCTCAGCCTGACCTCTCCCAATCTCCTTGTGTCTTCTCACGGCATGTGGGGAGAAGACTGGGATGACGGGACTGGGGCCACAGAGATGAGTCCATTGTCCCTGCACTCCAGGGATCTGAGCCCGTGGGCCCCTGGCCTGAGTGTAATGTTGAAAGGGACCCTGGGGAAAGGCTCCAAGAGGCGGGTGCATCAGAACTGGGTCTCGAGACGTGGGTGTCCAGGCCATGGGGGTGGGAGGGGACATGCAGACAGAGAAACCAGGTGCTGCCTCTGCCTGGATGCAAGCTGTTGTCTCTCTGTCAGCTCCAGGACCGTTCAGAGCTTGGGAAGGAATGAATAACAGTCTTGGATGTGACACCGGCATTCAGGGAGTGCCTCCTGTGTGCCAGACCCTGGGCGATGCATTAACTCGCCAGTTGTCCCAGCAACCCAGATTAGTCCCAGTCTGCAGACGTGGAGGTGGAAGCTCAGAAGGGTTCAGACACTCGCTTGAGGCCACACAGTGAGGGGGGCAATGCCAGGCCACCTCCTTCAGAGCCCAGGCATGGATGGGGGTGGCGGGGAGTCCTGAGCCAGCGGGGGGTCCTGGCTGCTGCTGGCGGGGTGGCATGGAGGTCCCGGGCTCACTCTTGGCCGCGCCGAGTGATCCTCTCCCCTGGCTGTGGCTCTAGTACCAACAGGTGTTTCTGTTGACGCTACAGCTCCCACCCTTCATTGGCCCCCTTGGGCTCCTAGCTTTGCAGCAGGAGTGTGGCTGCTCCCTGACATTGACAAGGACTCCCACTGGGGCCTCCTGCCCACCGCCTCCCCGTGCCTGTGGCAAGCCTGTGAGTCAGGGTACCCATTTCACAGCAGGAACACAGAAAGCCCTTGAAACCAGGTGACTTTCCCAGCACAAAGAGTGTCCAGGGCTAGAAGCCAGCTCTGTCTCGGTCCAGCCACCTGCAGAGTGACCCACGTGGATAGTTGCCAGCCCTTGCTGAGCCGTCCCATCTCCCCTTCACACCCTTTCCCATAAGTCATAGAATCCTCCGGGTGACCCAGTGATGCAGGGCATGGTCACTATCCCCTCCTACAGACCTGGAAACCGAGTCACAAAAAGCAAGCTGCTTTCCCAGATTCCACTGCTCTGCTGGGTGGAGGCCAAGCTGGTGCGTGAACCCAGGACACTGCTCTGAGGATCTCCACACCACACCGCGTAGAGGAAATAAGAGCTGGGAGAATTCTCCCTTCAGGTGCTGCGTTTTTCCGAGAAGCCAGGAGGAAAGAACCTAACATTTATTGAGCACCTACTACGTGCGGGCTGATCTCATAGCATTACTTTGCAAAGTGAATATTCTTCATCTTATCTTATAGAAGAGGAAATGAGACTCAAGGAAGGAATGTTGACTTGCTCCAGGTCACCTCTCTAGTGAGGACGGGAGGAGAGGCAAGATTCGCCCCAGCCGCCTGGAACCCCAGATCCCCCTGCCTGGTCCCCTGCTCTGAGCCTGGCCCTTCCAGGGAGGGTAGCTCTCACTAGCAGGGCAGCCTCCTTCCTTCTCCCTCCTTCTCGCCTCAGGAGAATTAAGTGGTAAACGTTTTCAAAGTCAACTGTCAAAAGAAAATGGTTAGAGGAAGGAAATGTGCGATTAGGAGCTTCAGAGTAATTTTCATCGTGTGGTTTGAGCTCGACTGTAAACACTCAGGAAGGGGAGAACGCGGCTGTTTCCCCCCGGCTGGTTTCCTGCCAACTCTGCTGAGTCCCAGAACCGGGTGGGCTCTGGGGGGAGGCCCCAGCAGGGAGGCTGGTGGGCGGCCAGCCTTGGACTGGGGAGGTGCTGGGGGCTGTGGGGCGCTCTCATTCCCAAGAGAAGCTTCTTCCAGCAGAATGTGGCGGCATTGCAGAAAGGAAATATTAACATTATAATTATAATTCTGTTTATTTAATTAAGTTATTAAACAGGCCCAGCCTGGGGCGGGGCAGGGGGAGAAAAAAAAACCCATAGTTTCATTCTAATTGTTTCTCCCAGGATGTAATTAGAGCTTTATAGAAGGAGTCAGAGCCAGAGAAGGCAGAGGGCTCTGCCAGGCTGGGTCCAGGCCTGGTGCACAGCTCCTGGCAGGCTGGGCCTGGGGGAGCTGAAGGTGGAGGCTGGCCTTGGGAATGCAGCCTCTGTGAGGGCAGAGACCTGGGTCTGTGTCCCCATGCCTGGCATGTAGTAGGTGCTCAAGAAATAGTTGTGGAATGATTGCCTAGTGGGCAATGAGCAAGCAGCAGGGGCTGGGGAGTGACTTTCTCAGCCGCCCTAAAGACGTTTAGCAGATGATTTTTCTAGAAGAGACGCAGCAGCCTCTTTCTGGGGCTGCTCTTGGCCAACACCTCTGCTCTGGCCTCCCTGGTGGTCCACCCTGGCTTGCAGGTGACCATGCTGGGCAGCTTGTCTTAGATTGGGACTTTCACCTCTTCCTTCTGTGCCCTGGTCACTGTTGGCTGACCCCTGGGGCAGAGCCAACAAATGTCACCAGCTCCCTGGCTCCAGTGTGGAGGCTGTCCCCTGTGCATCCCAAAGGGACGGGAGTATGAGGGCCCCAGATGGTTCAGGAGGCTAAAGCCCCCGCTCCAGTTCCCCCAGTCTGAGGAGTCCTTTCTAGGACCCTGGGCCAGGCCCAGCAGAGCCTCTCCTGAGGGGATCCAGGGAGGCACTGGCCCTGAGCAGCCTCCAGATCCGGTCCGGTGCCCCCCGGGCTGACAGCTGCCCGCAGGCTCCATGCAGAACCTCCCGTCAGACGGGAAGTGTCTTGTTCCAGCTGGCACGGCCTTATCGAACAGTCCTGGCTTTGTAAGTGTGGACAGCTGCGGGGAGAGGAGCTGGCTCCAGGGAGGGGTGGGGGCCGGGTTGGGGGCTAGACTGGGGAAGCTGAGGAGGGGGTAGGTCAAAGCCAGAAGCATCTGCAAGTGGGTGGAGGGTCATGAAGTTTTGGTTTAGAGGGCACTCCCCGGAAATCTGAGGCCCTAAACAGGATGATGGGATGTGAGGCCAAATTGGGGAATGACCATGAAAGAGAGAGAAATGTGTGTGGGGAAGATGGGAGGGGCTGGGCCTGACCTCCAGAGCCCTTGCTCAGCCCTGGCACAGTCAAGAAGCTGTCTTCATATGGGCCACAGAGGCACCACACAACCAACAACTTCAGAGAGCTGGGAGGGCTTCTATATGCCACCCACCCATCCACCCACACATCCATCCGTCCATCCATCCATTCATCCATCCATCCATCCAACCATCCATCCATCCATCCATCCATCCATCCATCCATCCATCCACCCACCCATTTACCCACCGATCCACCCACTCATTTTCCCATCCCTCTGTCCACTCACCCACCCATCCGTCAATCCATCCATCCACTCACCCACCCATCCACCTTCCCATACACTCATCCATCCACCCTTCCTTGTACTTATCTATCTACTGGTATATCTATCCATTGATCCATCCATCCATCCATCCATCCATCCATCCATCCATCCATCCATCCTTCCATTCACCCATCAATCCACTAATTCATCCATCCATCCATTCATCCACTCAACCATCCATTCTTCCATCCATCCAATATTTGTACAAGGCTTGCAGTAGGCCATCTCTTTTACTGGCCTCCAAAGACCCAGAAAATAATCAAATTGTCCCTGACTATTGGGCATATATACACAAGTGTGTATATATGAGCAGCAAAGGCAAGGGAGACAAAAGACAAATAAATCCACATGATGGTTCAGGAAACTTCTATACCATTTACCCTAAGCCTCAGTTTCTCATCTGAAAAGTGGGGATAAAGTAATGCAATGGTGAACTGCTGTGGTGTTAGATGAGATAATAGACACAAGGTATTTGTTACTGTACCTGGCATGGAAGGTGTTAACTAACTGTTACGATTATTATTAGCATCACCATTTCCATCATTATTCTCTCTGTCTGAAGAGAATGGGAGAATGGGAGGATGGGAGTGGGCAGTTTAGGGAAGGCTTCTCAAGTGGGAGTCATTTGGATTGGGTGTTGAAGGATGAGTAGGAGTTCACTAGATACTGGTCTTGTGCTTCCCCACTAGCAGCCCACATTCATACTACACCTCTGCATCATACTTCTCACCCTTACTCCTCCTCCCCAGGGCCCCCTTCCTTTGAGTCCAGCTGTAGCCCTAACTCCCCCAGGAAGACTTCTTTCCTACTCCAGGCATTATCTTGCTCCTTCCTCTTGTCTTGTAGCACAAAGATCACACCCACATCAGGCCCTCAGAAATTCGTTCTGAATTTTGAAACGCTTCATCTGACTCTTCAAGGTGGAGCAGAGTCTTCTCCTCAAATCCCTGATATCTGGAGCCTAGGATCTGGTTAAATTTGTTGGCTCTGCCCCAGGGGTCAGCCAACAGTGACCAGGGCACAGAAAAAAAAGAGGTGAAGGTCTAAATCTCAGGCCCAAGAGGGCATAGACCTATATACAAACAGGAGCAGCCTCCTGGGAGGCAGAGGTTGAACTTTGAACTCCTAGAACTTTGCCTGCGCCTATCTATAAGGTTAGTGTAGTTTCTACCTGGAGCAGCTCATGGTATGGGGAACAGAGGGAACAGGAGGACAAGGCTGGGAGTTTCTCTAGGGTAGATTTCATGTCCTGGTTAAACCTCCGTGCTCAGCACCAAGCACAGAGTGAGTGCTAAGGATGGTTTGGTGGATGGGTACATAGGTGTATGTGTATGATTAGATGGATGCATGGAAGGATAAGTGCATGGACGGATATATGGATGGATGGATGGATGCATGCATGAATGGATGGATGGATAATGGCTGGATGAATGGATGATGGATAACTGAATAGGTGGGTGGATGGGTGATGGATGAACAGCTAGATGTGTGGATGATGGATAGATTGGTAGATGAGGAAGTGGAGAGTTAAACAATAAAACCAGAATCTTTAGACTCTGATTAAACAGTAGAACCAGGAACTTTGAGACTGTATAGATCAACCCAAATTAATTTACCTGATCAGTGTTTCTGAGTGTCTATTTGTGCCAGATATTGTACTAGGTACTGGGAATACCACAGGGAACAAGATACAATCCATGACCTCATGGATCTTGGCTTCTAGTTGAGAAGCTAGGAAATATGCAAATAAAGCCCAAACAAAATATTTTAAGGGTGATGACTGCTTGAAGCCTGCCGGGATGTACTTTAGTGAGAGGTGTCGGGGAAAGACTTGATGAGGGTATATAACATTGGAACTGAGACCTGAATGGCAAGTCAGCTGTATGAACATTTGGAGAAGACATGAGAACAGTAAGCACACTGGTCCTGAAGCGGGAACCAAGTTGGACTTGGTTCCATAATGCGAAAAGGTTTGAGCACTTGGAGCAGAACAAGAAAAGGAGCTGTGGCCTGAAACAGCAGTAGAGAAACAGGACAGGGAAGATCACACAGGATCTTGTAGATCATAGCCAGAGGTGCGGATTTTGTTCTACGTAGGCTGGAAGGCACAGGACAGTGTTAAACGGGAGGAGGACTGGTCTGAGTTCTGTTTTCAAAGGATCACTGTGGCTAGTCTGTGGGGCTCTACAGAATGGCAAGTGAGGGGAAACCAGGAAGGCAGTGAGAGAGCATCACCATGGACCAGGCTAGACAGGATGGTGGTGCAGCTGGGGACATGGGGCAGGTTCAGACAACATAGCTGATTTATGATTTGGCTGTTGGGGAGACGGATGCTTCCCAGCTGTTTGGCCTCAGCAACTGGGCCCAGTCCAACCCTAACCCTAACCCTGATCCTAGCTGCCACCCACCCGCTACTCCTCTGCTGAGACTCCCTGGGGCCTTGACCTCCCAGGCTCAAGTGATCCTACCACCAGTTGCTATGGTGATAGAGCTGTTGATGGTGGCAGTGTGGTGGGTTATTTCCTCCATTAGCAGGCTCTTCCACCATGACAATGAGCCATTTCCAGCCATTTCCAGGGACTCTGGAAGAAATGGGCTTGAAGAACAGTTGAACACACATCCAGTCTCAGAGCCTAGAGGTGAAACACATGGACTCTGGAGTCAGAGAGACCTGGGTTTGAATCCTAGTCCTACCACTTTCTATCTCATCCTTATGTTAGTCACTAACTTCTTTAAATCTGTGTTGTCACCTGGAGAGTGGGACTTTCCATCTCCTTGGGATGTTATGATGATTGATGTAACAAGCTTAGCACAGTGCCTGTACAGGTGAAAGCTCAGATAAAGACTGCTGCTAACAACTGCCTCTCCACTGATGGGGAGTTTATCACCGCATTTCAGCAGCCCTGCTCCTGTTCCTTGTTCCAACAGGCCCTGGGACCTGGGTTGCCAAGAGCAGCTCCTGACAGCTGCCACCCGCCCCTCACACTCCTCTGCTGAGGCTCCGGAGCCTAGGGGCATGGGGCATTGTGGAGGCCACACTGGTTTTAGAATCGAGCAATATCATAGAGCACATTTTGCAAGAGTGGGAGGAGGTGGAAGTAGCCCAATTCACAGTAGCTTTCCCAAACTGGCTCTAACTGGCAGAGAACGTCCCCTAAGGCCCCTCTGTGCTCTGTAAGGAGCTTGTAATTAGTAGGTAAGGATCCTGAGGGGCAAGGTTGACTGAGGCTCTGCTTGGGGGATGGTGCCCTCTGAGGGATGGGATTGAAAGGTGTTTTGTTTGTTTATTTGTTTGGTTGGTTTTACCTCCCCAGTGGGGCATAGGGTGAAGTGAGGATGGCACCAACGTCCACAGGTTTCCTGCATGAGTTCCTCCCATCTTACCTCTGTACTGATGACTTGCAATCACTTCTCTCCCAGCGTGGTCTCCCTCCTGGATTTCAGACCCATATCTCCCACTGTAAGTGTTAATGTCTCTGTTTGGATACCCTGCAGACATCATGGTGTGTTTCAAACTAAGGAATTCATTATCTCATTCAGTGACTTTTTCATTTCAGTTGTTGCTATTTTCAGTTCTAGAATTTCCATTTGGTTCTTCATTGTAGTTTTTGTTTCTCTGCTTAGATTCCTTATCTGCTCCCTTATGACAATCATGTTTTCCATTAATTTGTCAAGCACATTTTTCTCTTTTTTGGACATATTTATAGTTGCTACTTTGAATGATTTTTCTGCCAGATCTGTTATTCAGGCTGTGTCAGGATTGGTTTCTATTGACAGTGTCTGGTTTTCCTTTTGACTACGAGTCACATTTTCCTGTTTCTTTGTGTATTTGATAATTGTGGGATTATTTGTTGGATCTTGTGGGTGGCAAGTTGCAGAAACTCTGGGTTCCGATATGTGCTCTGAAAAGGGTTGATTTTTATTCCAGGAAGCATTTCAATTACGGTGGATTACTTGAATGTGTGTAGTCTTAGTCTTATTATTTGTTATGGCAGATCTGTGGGAAGCCTAATGCGTTTCCCAAATTTCTCTAAACTTGGTGAGAATCTGGCTCCAACATGCAAATCTTTCTGAGGCTTAGTTCTAAAGCCTTTGTTAGGGAAGATCTACAGTGGGCTTTACTCAAGGGTGTGGTCTTTATTACTAAGATGAGGCTTTTCTGGCCTTGCAGGTAGACGCCTGGTGTGTTCCTGAGGTCTCTGTACTCTGATTAGGAAAGAGCTTCAAAGTCCTCGAGCACTGCTTGGCATCTGGAATCTCTGTTCCACTCTCAGCCTTACAGGAGTTGTTCTTCGTTAAGCCTGAGGTGGTCTCACTAGCACCCAGGGGCCCTCCGCTGGACGTCTTCCTCCTTCCCCTATGCAGCTCCCTCTTCTCCAAGACCCTGCCCTGATGATTATAGGTGCTTTCGTGATACGGGTTGAATGTTTGTCCCCTACAAATCTCGTGTTGAAATGTAGTCCCCAGTGTTGGAGGTGGGGCCTGGTGGGAGATGTTTGGATCATGGGGGCGGGTCCTTCATGAATAGCTTAGTGCCAACCCCTTAGTGATGAGTGAGTTCATGTGAGATCGTGTTTAAAAGTGTGTGGCACCTGCCTCCTCTCTCTCTTGCTCCTGCTCTTGCCTGCTCCCACTTCACCTTCCACCATGACTGGATGCTTCCTAAGGCCCCACCCCCCCAGAAACAGATGCCAGCACTACACTTTCTGTGCACCCAGCAGAACTATGAGCCAATGAAACCTCTTTTCTTCATGAATTGCCCACTGTCTGGTATTCCTTTATAGTCATGCAATGGAGCAACACATTCAGCTATTCCAGACTGTAGTCTCTGCCTGCTCTGTTGTGTGGGGCCACTGTGTTCAATTTAGACCCAAGCTCTCCATACCATGATTGTGAAATTGTCCCCAAGGAGGGGACAGATCCAGGGAGATCATGGGGCTCATCTCATGATGTTTTTCTTCTTTTGGGGATTGCGGGCTTGTTCTGTCAGGGATACAATGGTGGCCTCCTATATTCTGTCCAGGCTTCTGACTGCTTATAGTTCCAGTTACTGTGCCACGACCAGACATGAGCAATGCACATTTTTACCCCAAACCTTCCTCTCTCATGTTCTTCATCCACTTGTTTCTCCAAAATAGAATCTTTGCCGCCACCCTCTCTATCACTCCCTATGGGTGATTCATCAGCAACATGGGCTCCTTACAACATTCACTGGAGCCCTTGCATCCGCCAAACGTTCCTTCTCTCCTCCCCTTGACCAGCTCCAGGTCACTGCCTGCCCTCACTAGGACCGACCGACTGTCTCCTCACTGACCGCTCACCTCCAGTCTTGCCCTGCTCTGGTCCCTTCCCCACTAGTAGCCAGAGGCCCCTCTTTAAACCATACGTTGGCTCTGCCTTACATAGAGCCCTGAAGTTGTCACCTTGGCGGGCAAAATTCTTGCAAACCGTCCCCCATGTAACTCTGTCCCCCGTTTATTGCCACTTCTCCGCATTCCTGCCACATGGATCTATTTGCAGCTCCCGGGTGCTATCAGGCCACCTGCTATCTGGGAGCCCTTACTCCATGTGTGACTGCTGTCCCTGGATATTCTGCCCAGCAAGCTTTCCCATTTAGTCCATTGTCGCCCACTCTGGGTGGTCTTCCAGACCCAGTGAGGTCTTTCTCTACGCACAGGCACAGCGTCTGCGTTTCCTCCGTCAGCAGGCTCTGAGCTCTGCTGAAGCAGGAAGGGAGGTGGGTTCACTGCCCTTCCCAGAGCCCGGAGGACACACCCCCTGACTGACGGGGGAGTAAATGTCAAAGGCTACCAAGAGGGGCAGAAGGCGGAGGTGTTCGTGCACCGCTGCTGGACGCGGAGCCTGGGGACTTCCCAACACGAGTGCAAGCTCTGCCGAGGGAAGCGGTGCTCCACAAGCTGACCACTGGCAACCATCTGGGGTTCTGCTGGTACCCACAGGGAAAGTGGCAGTGACAGCTCCTTGCAGCCCAGGATGAAGGGGTGCGTGTAGATGGGGCCATGTGCACACTGGTCCCCAGAGATACTTCCAGGGCCACCTGCAACCCCCCGAGTACCCCCAGATCTGCTGGAAGACCTGAGATTGGAAGGATTTTATGCTCCCCTGGCCGCTGCCACCTGTGTCCCCGACTTTGACCACCAATCGCCCCGTCCAATGGTACCCACCTTTGGTGAGAAACTCCAGCAGAGACCTCAGCTTCCTGTGCTTGTCAGGCCTCAGGCGCGTTGCAGGATTCCCCAGACCAAGGACGGTTCCTCTTCTTCCCACGAACCCTTGCACCCCAGGAAAGTCCACATTCCTGAGCCAGACGTTCCCCCGGGGGAACCTGGTGCCCTGGGTGCAGGTGCCGGGGCAGGGGATGTCCTTCCTTCCTGGGACTGCATGGGGTGCCCCCAGCCTGCCTCCCCAAAAGTCTTAGGTAACTCTCGGGTCCATTGCTTCAACGCCCACACAATCTGGGTCTGGATAAACAACAATGGAGGATCCTTCAGGGGATGGAGAGAGTAACTGAAGAAAAGAAAGAGAAGTGGGACGGAGGCGGGTGGTAGGAAGAGACAGGCCGTGAGGGAGGGAGGGAGGGAGGGAGAGGTGTGGACGGACCCTGTGTCCATCCCAGAGGTAACGCTGACCACCCCCAGGGCAGGGCAGGAGCCGCAAAGCAAGAAGACAGGAACCCAGGGAGCATTTTGGCCCAGGCTGAGGAGGCCCCAAGAGTCCCTGCACCCCAGGAGTGCTGTGGGTGTCCAGGACCAGAACCCCTGCCCTGGATCTGCCTTCTTTTGCCCCTCCAGACCTGCCCTCTGACCTGCTCTCTGCTTCAGGGGCTGAGCCTGATGGACCCTACTCCTTAGCTCCCATGCCCTCTGGCTTCCTGTTGGGAGTGCCCCAGCTGTAGGTGAAATGGAGATGGGAGGGTGAAATCAGGATATTCACATCACTGCATCGAATGCATCGAAAGAAGCTCTGGGGTCACCTTGGGTAGGCTGTGTCCCTAGACTGAAGGTCTTAAACTTCTCCCAAGGCAGACCCTTTTCCAAGATTCCCTCCTTTCCAGGTTCTGGGATGGCTTATGCATTCCCTTACACCTTCTGCCTGGGGGTGGCCCTTGCCCTGGGGCCTGAGGCGTGTGCACTGCCTGACCCCGATGGTTTCCCTGTACCTGGTAGTTTTTCTAACTTGAGTCGTTTTTACCTTGTAGAGACCTGACACTTTCCCATTCCGTGGCAGCCCAGGAGGTGGTCTGTATCCCAGAGAGCCCTCCAGCTGTGATGTGCCACTGCCTCCCCATGCAGGGGGTTCTGATGGGGTATACCCTAGGCACCCCCAGGACCACCCAGCCATCCTCCCGGAAAGCTGGGTGTAAGCCAGAGCAGGGCTCCCAGGTCCATGAGGGAGCAGCAGATGGAAGGCCAGCCTGGTGACCACATGGTGACATAGGTCAATGATGATGCAGGCTCTGGGGTCACAGGGATTTGGGTTCAAGTTCTGCCTCTACCTGTTACTCACTGTGAGCTCTTGGGGTGCCCCAGATTATCTCTCTGAGGCTCAGTTCTACCTCGAGTTCCATAAAGAATTCAGCAAGAGGCCGAGTGTGAAGCCCCCAGACCCGGCTCCAGCTCATAGCGGCCCCAGCACATGCTGGTGGGGCGCTTGTTCCCAGCTGCCCTGTTGGTTTTCCTGAGTGAATCGCTGCTGAGTCAAAGTTAGCAGGTCCCCAAAGTAGAAACTTTGTCAGATCCCAAGGAATGTCAGCCCCAGTGACTCACGTGTGTTTCTACCAAAAACACAATCGCTGGCCTTTGGGATCAGCTCAGCCATCTCTGAGAGACATTTCAATGCTGTGAGCAGGATGCTGGGTTCCGGCCACAAAAGCGCTGGGTGCAGGCCTGGCCTCCGTGAAAGGAGTTCCCACTGGAAAATCTGATTCAATTGACTTCTCCTTTTCAGTTTAGCTTCACAGCTCCCTGGCTATGTCTACAGCTGAGAACTATGGCTCCGTGATGAATCGCCTGGCAGATAGTGGTGGTGATGTTTGTGTCGTTGCTATGGTGATGGAGTTGTTGTTTCTGATGATGGTGATCCTGGCAGTGGTGGTGGGGTATTTCTAATGGTAATAGTGGGGTAACAGTGTGGTAGCATGGGGTGGTGATGATGGTGGCACTGATGGACATGGTGGTGAGGTGGTAGTTACGGTGATAGCATATTGATAGTGATGAGGTGGAGTTGATGGTGATGGTGAGGATGGTGTTGTTTTTGGTGCTGATTGTGAGGAGGTGAAGGTGGTAATAGCAGTAGTACTGGTGATGCTGCTGGTGGTAGTGGATTGTTGTTGGTGGTGATGAGACTGGTGCTCATCGTGGTGACAGTGGTGGTGGTCAGGATGCTGGAGGTGGAGGTGATGGTTTCAGTGATGGTGATGGTAGGTATGATGGTTTTGGTGATGTTAGTGGCAGAGGTGCAGGTCATAGTTTTGTGGATTGTGGTGGTAGTGATGGTGGTGGTGGAGGTGGGGGTGATGGTTTTGGTGATGGTGGTGTTGATGTTGGTAGTGGAAGTGGGAGTGATGGTGGTGATGGAGATGGCAGTGATAGGTTTATGGATGGTGATGGTGGTGGTGGTGGTGGTGGTTTTAGTGATGATGGTGGTGGAGGTGGGGGTGATGGTTTTGGTGATGGTGGTGTTGATGTTGGTAGTGGAAGTGGGAGTGATGGTGGTGATGGAGGTGGCAGTGATAGGTTTATGGATGGTGATGGTGGTGGTGGAGGTGGGGATGATGGTTTTGGTGATGGTGGTGTTGATGTTGGTAGTGGAAGTGGGAGTGATGGTGGTGATGGAGGCGGCAGTGATAGGTTTATGGATGGTGATGGTGGTGGTGGTGGTGGTTTTAGTGATGGTGGTGGTGGTGGTTTTAGTGATGGTGGTGGTGGAGGTGGGGGTGATGATTTTGGTGATGGTGGTGGTAGTGGTGATGTTGGCAGTGGAGTAGAGGTAACAGTTTTGATGATGGTGGAGGTGGAGTTGGGGGTAGTGGTTTTGGTGATGTGGTGGTGGAGGTGGGGGTGAAGGTTTTGGTGATGGTGGTGGTGATGGTGATGGTGGTGGTGGAAGTAATGATTTTCGTGATGGTGGTGATAGTGATGGTGGTGAGGATGAAGGTGATGGTTTTGGTGATGGTGATGGTGGTGATGTGATGATGATTGTTGTTGGTGGAGGTGATAGTTTTAGTGATGTGGTGGTGAAAGTGATGGTTTTAGTGGTGGTAATGTTGGTGATGGTGATGTTGGTGGTGGAGGTGGAAGCAATGGTTTTGGTGGTGGTGGTGGAGGTGGGTGTTATGGTTTTGGTGATGGTGGAGTAATGGTGGTGGAGGTGAAAGTAATGATTTTAGTGATGGTGGTGGAGATAGGGGTGATAGTTTTAGTGATGATGATGGTGGGGTGATTGTTTTGGTTATGGTGGTGGTGGTGATGTTAGTGGTGGAGGTGGAGGTGATTGTTTTAGTGATGTGGTGGTGGAGGTGATGGTTTTAGCGATGGTAGTGTTGATGACAGTGATGGTGGTAGAGGTGAAAGTGATGTTTTGGTGATGGTGATGGTGGGTGGTGATGGTGATGTTGGTGGTGGAGGTGGGAGTGATGGTTTTGGTGATGGTGGTGGTGCTGGTGATGTTGGCAGTGGAGGTGGAAGGAATGGTTTTGGTGATGGTGGTGGTGGTGATGGTAATATTGGTGGTGGAGGTGGAAGTGATGGTTTTGATGACGGTGGTAGTAGTGATGGTGATGGTGGTAGTGGAGGTGGAAGGGATGTTTTGGTGATGGTAGTGGTGGTGGTGGTGATGGTGGTGGTGGAGGTGGAAGGGATGTTTTGGTGATGGTAGTGGTGGTGATGGTGATGTTGGTGGTGGAGGTAGAAGGGATGGCTTTATTAATGGTAGTGGTGGTGATGGTGGTGGTGGAGGTGGAAGTGGTGGTTTTGGTGATGGTAGTGGTGATGGTGATGGTGATGTTGGTGGTGGAGCTGGAAGGGATGTTGTGGTGGAGCTGGAAGGGATGTTTTGGTGATGGTAGTGGTGATGGTGATGTTTGTGGTGGAGGTGGAAGGGATGGTTTTGGTGATGGTGCTGGTGGTGGTGATGTTCGTGGTGGAGGTGGAAGGGATGTTTTGGTGATGGTAGTGGTGGTGATGGTGATGGTGGTGGTGGAGGTGGAAGGGATGGTTTTGGTGATGGTGCTGGTGGTGGTGATGTTTGTGGTGGAGATGGAAGGGATGGTTTTGGTGATAGTAATGGTGGTGGTGGTGGTGATGGTGATGGTGGTGGTGGAGGTGGAAGGCATGGTTTTTGTGATGGTAGTGGTGGATGTGGGGGTGATGGTTTTGATGATGATGATGGTGATGGTGGAGGTGGAGGTGGAGACAGTGAGGTGGTGGTGGTGGTGACAGCATGTTAATGTGGTGATGGTAGAGATGAAGGTGGTAGTGATACCTCACAACCTCAGCCCAGGAGAAATGTAGCGAGAGAAGATTTGAAGTTGGAGGACCTTGCTTCTGGGTCCAATTCTGCTACTTTTACCTGGTGACCTGGGGCCACATGCCTGGTTTCTCTGAAGCTTTTTTCCATCAGTAAAGGGAGTGATACTACCTCCCTTTCTGGACAGTGTAGGGGTTAGAGCAGCCGAGGCTTGTGGTCGCCTGTGATTAACTGTACTTCTGGGACACTGTGGGTCTCGAGGATGGGCCAGCTCTGGCTGCTGTGCAGACAAGGGCAGAGTCTAGAGAATGCTGCTGCAGTGGATGGAGGCATCCGTGACTTTCTTCTGGGGAGCTGGAGCCCCTCCTTGCTCAGGGTGAAGCTCCTCTTTTTTTTTTTTTGGAGAATCTCACACAATGTATGTTCCCCTCGGTGTGGTTTAGAGGGGACTGGCAGTCCTAGGATCCACACTCCCTGGTCACAGGGACAGGCCTTTGATGCAGGCTGGGCCCAGTGTGTCTCTCCCTGAACTTCTTCTGCTTTGGCTGAAGAGCTACAAAGCTGCCCGAGGCTGCCAACAGTTTTCTTCCCCCTTGAAGAGTCCCCGTCTGCCACACGGAAAGTCTAAGGATGACTCGCTAAGACCAGCAGAGACAAGGAGCCCTGAAAGAGAAGGATGGGGAGAAAGAGGAGGAGAAAGAGAGATGGTGCCAAAGAGAACCCCACGGGCTGAATCCAGCTGTGCCTGAAGCTAGCACCATCCGCTCCTAACCTCTGAGTTACACAGGTCATAATGCCCTCAGGAGTTAGAGTTGGGCTTCTGTGTTTTGCAAAGCAAAGGGTCCTTCTCTACATCTCTTATCCCTTTAGTCTCCCAGAATCCCCAGAACCTTCCCAAGAAAGCAAAATTTATGACAGGGCTGACTTCCAAATTTGGGGACAAGAGACTCTTGTCTTGGCAGACCCGAATCTGGCTTCTTCCCTCTCTCCCTTTCCGAAGAACACTGGGACTGACTCAGCTCCAGGCCCCGATGTCAGGGAACAGAGGTTGAGATGTGCTGCCCACCCCCACATCCCCAGGCAGCCCCTGTATAGGAAGCCTTTTATAAACAGTGGAACAGACCAGACACGGTGGCTCACGCCTGTAATCCCAGCACTTTGGGAGGCCGAGGAGGGTGGATCACCTGAGGCCAGGAGTTTGATACCAGCCTGGCCAACATGGTGAAACCCTGTCTCTACCAAAAATACAAAAATTAGTTGGGTGTGGTGACTCGCACCTCTAATCCCAGCTACTAGGGAGGCTGAGGCAGGAGAATAGCTTGAACTCAGGAGGTGGAGGTTGCAGTGAGCTGAGATTGCATCACTGGACTCTAGCCTGGGTAAAATAAATAAAATAAAATAAAATAAAATAAAATAGAAACAGTGGAACACCGTGACTGCACTCATGGATTACATAAAGTCTCATTTGAAATGAGCGCGCTCCGAGCCACACTGAGGGGAACATACATTGTGTGACAAGAAAGAGGAGCTGCCCCCTGAACAAAGAGGGGCTCCTGCTCCCCAGGTTCAAATGACACAGGAAAATGCAAGGAAAAAAGTTCTTTAAAAGTCAGCTGACAGTCACCCCCTGCCTCCAGAGATGACCCGGGACACCTTGCAGACACTCTCCACGTCTCCCGGGCATACACATGCCACTGCTTGTCAGCAGAGTGGCTACGGGCTGTTCCGGAACTTGCTTTATTCCAGCATATTCCAGAATCTTTCTGGGCACTGAGCACAGCTCCCTGACTTGTTAAAGTGAAACTTCTTGGTCATCTATTACGAGAGCTTATTTGTTCAGTTCCCAGTGATGCGTATTTACGTTGCTGCCAATTATATAAATAAATAAAAAAAATATATATTAATAAACAAAAAATATTTTAATAAATAAAATATATATTTAAAAATAAAATATAAATATTAATAAATAAAACATATTAATAAACAAATATGTATATATTTTAATAAATAAAAACATATTTTAATAAATAAAAAAATATATTTTAATAAATAAAAAGTAGTTTAATAAATAAAAACATTTTAATAAATAATATATATTTTAACAAATAAAAAATATATGTATTTCAATAAATAAAATATATATATGTATTTTAATTAAAAAAATATATTTTTTATTGCATTTTAGGTTTAGGGGTACATGTGAAGAACATGCAAGATTGTTGCATAGGTACATACATGGCAGTGTGGTTTGCTGCCTTCCTCCCCATCACCTATATCTGGCATTTCTGCCCATGCTATCCCTCCCCAACTCCCCACCCCCAACTGCCCCTCCCCTAGTTCCCCCGCACAGACCCCAGTGTGTGATGCTCCCCTGCCTGTGTCCATGTGTTCTCATTGTTCAACACTCGCCTATGAGTGAGAACATTCGGTGTTTGATTTTCTGTTCTTGTGTCAGTTTGCTGAGAATGATGGTTTCCAGGTTCATCCATGTCCCTACAAAGGACACAAACTCATCCTTTTTTATGGCTGCATAGTATTCCATGGTGTATATGTGCCACATTTTCCCTGTCCAGTCTATCATCGATGGGCATTTGGGTTGGTTCCAAGTCTTTGCTATTGTAAACAGTGCTGCAATGAACATACATGTACCTATGTCTTTATGATAGAATGGTTTATAATCCTTTGGATATATACCCAGTAATGGGATTGCTGGGTCAAATGGAATTTCTATTTCTAGGTCTTTGAGGAATTGCCACAATTTTTTATGACCTTAAACATCCCTGCAGGGGACACACTTGTGTGTTCAGATTTTGCAGATATCCTATCATTTCTGAGGGGCGCTTTCCCAGACTGGGAATTGCTGTGTCAGCATACTTAGATTTTAGAGGGATTTGACACATTTTACTCGAGTTCACTGAGGACTGGAAAGCCCATGAGGGAGGATGCTGGTCAGCCCCAAATTTGCGACCACACTGGGTTTTGTTCTTCTGAAAGAAAAATGATTTTTTTTTTCTTTTTTGAGAAGGAGTCTCGCTCTGTTGCCCAGGCTGGAGTGCAGTGGTGCAATCTCAGCTCACTGCAACCTCTGCCTCCTGGGTTCTAGCGATTCTCCTGCCTCAGCCTCCTGAGTAACTGGGACTACAGGCACGTGCCACCATGCCTGGCTAATTTTTGTATCTTTAGTAGAGATGGTGTTTCCCCATGGTGGCCAGGATGGTCTTGATCTCTTGACCTCATGATCTGCCTGCCTCAGCCTCCCAAGGTGCTGGGATTATAGGTGTGAGCCCCCGCACCTGGCCCCCAAGAAATGATTTTTGAGGTGGGAGAGAGAAGTTGGTAAGAGGGCTCCACTTTTAGGAACCATAGCTTCCTCACTGCTCAGGACAGGCCCTGCTGCTGTTTGAGAAAAACAGGTGACAGTAGTGAGGGAGGAGGAGGAGGAGGAGGAAGTAGCGTGGAATGCGGTGGCTCTGTGAGAGTGAACAACCGTTCCGGCTCATCCGGGACTTTCCTGCTTGGTTTTTGTCATTGCGAAGTCCCCATCCTGGGAAGCATCTCCTCTGCGTGGGCAAATCAGAACAGTTGGTCACCTACTTCCAGCTTCCAGGGCAGTTTCCCAAGGCCAGAGGCCCTGCTGCTTTGCTCTGTGCCTTCCTTGGGGACAGCGGGTCCCGTGTGTGCCTCCCACGCTGGCTTCCGCGAAGGCGCATGCTGAGAAGCGGCAGGCCCAGTGCCCGGCAGGGTTGGCCCCCGGCTACCAGGGCTGGCAGCACAGACCGGCCCCAGGTCTCCTGAGTCCAGGAACCTGGGCAAAGCTGTGCCCATTCCCATGGGGGTGGCTCTGCTTCATCCACCTGGAGAGGCTGCTCACGGGCTGAAAAAACTGCTGTGTGATGCTGGACCGAAGGGGCTCACCTCTCCCCTGCCCTCACCCTGCCCAGTGGAGCAAACCGAGGCAGGGGAGGGGAGTGACTTGCTCGAAGTCACAAAACTCTGAGTCTGTGAGCTCAGACTGGAATCCAGGTCACCCTACTCCCAATGGGTCGTTCGACCCTGCACCCAGGGACAATATGTCCCGCTTTGGGAAAGCCACCTGGGACAAGGCTCTTATGGCTTTGTACCACCCCTGTCCCCTGGCCATAGGGCCGGCGGCTTCTCTCTGAGCTGTTGCCTGTTGGAAGTCCAACTCAGCAGTCTTGAACAAAAGGGGCTGGCCTGACACAGAACAGGTACAGCCGGGCCCAGGCTTCACAAGAGGTGGGGAACTTTCCCTCCAGGGAGGCTCACTCTCCTACCCCCATCTCTGCTGCTTGAGGACGGAAAAGTAGAATTAGCACACCCAGTGACCCTGGAGAAAGAGGCTTGCATCTCATTTCTAGAGAATCAACAGGTTCCTGTCTGGACTCCATATTGGCAAATGCAAGGCTCTCCTGGTCCGAATATAGATCCTGTACCTTAGTTTATCTTTCTCCTTCCTTTGGACTAGCTCCTCCGGATCAATCTTTACCTGTTCCATCGGTCCAATATGTTAGAAAAAGAAGGGTCATCCAAGTTATTCCTTTAATAGTCGCCTTAGGTATAACCTCCAGGCTTGGGCTGGGAGCAGGCAGATTGGCCACCTCCTTAACATACTTTAAAGCTCTTTCAGCAGAACTGCAAGGTTCATTAGAAGATACAGCCTGAAGCCTGATAAGAGTCCAAGACCAGGCTGGATGCAATGACTCACACCTGTAATCCCAGCATGTTGGGAGGCCGAGGCTGGTGGATCATTTGAGGTCAGGAGTTCGAGACCAGCCTGACCAACATGGTGAAACCCCATCTTTATTAAAAATACAAAAAATAGTGAGCATGGTGGTGCAATCCTGTAATCCCAGCTACTCTGGAGGCTGAGGCAGGAGAATCACTTGAACCTGGGAGGCAGGAGTTGCAGTGAGCTGAGATCACACCACTACACTCCAGTTTGGGCAACAGAGCAAGACTCTGTCTCAGAAAAAAAAAAAAAAAAGAGTCGAAGACCAACTAGACTCCTTGGCTGGAGTAGTCCTTTAAAATAGACAGGGATTAGATCAAGGGGGACTCTGCCTCTCATTGGGTGAAGAATGTTTCTCCTATCTCAACCAATCAGGCCCAGCAGGAGACACTGCTGAAAAACTTTAAAAAGCTAAGAGAATACCAAGACAACCAACTAAATTCTTGGTTGAAAAACAAAATCTTAACATTAAGACCAAACACAGTTTTCTTTCCTCTTGTCTTCATACCTGAAAGACAGATCGTTTTGTTCCCTTTCAATTGTTCGTTGAGGCAGAATTGACGTACAATAAACGGCGTATGTTTAAAGTGTCCAATTTGGAAGATTTGGCATCTTTATACATCCATAAAAATATCACTGTGATCAAAATAATAAATATGTCCACAACTGCCAAAGTTTCCCATGATCCTCCCCAGCCCAATCCCCAGGCAAACACTTCTCCGCTTCCTGTCATGATGCGTTCTTCGCATTTTCTAGAATTTTATATAAACAGGGTCGTATGGTACGTACTCTTGTTTTGCCTGGGTTCTCCTGCCTGGTATAATCCTTCTGAGGTTCCTCTACGTTGTCACTTGTATGACTAGCTCATTCCTTTTTACTGCGGAGCAGTGTTTCACTATGTGAGTCACTGGCTTGTTTTCATCTGCTCCTCTCTTCATGGACATCGGGGTTGTTTCTAGTTTGGGGCTTACAACAAGGCCGCTGTGAACATCTGCATACAAGCCTTTGCATGGACTTATGCTTTCATTTCTCTTTGGCACATACTGAGGAGTGGAATGACTGGGTTATACCTGCTGGTGCTGAGATTGGGATTGTTTTAAATCTGTAGATCAGTTTGGGGAGAACTGGCATCTTTTGACCCGTGAACACAGTCTACTTTGCAATTTATTTAGGTCTCCTTTAATTTCTCAGCAAAGTTCGGTTTCACCCAGGCTTTTGTCAGGCTTGCCTACGCGTGTATTTCCTAGTTTTGTTGTGTTTCTGTAGAAGTTTTTATTTCAGTTGCATCATGTTGCTGTCATACAGACACAATGGCTTTTTGTACATGGATCTTCTATATTGCAACCTTGTTAAACTCACTGATGACGTCTAGCAGCTTTTTTTATAGACTCCATAAGATTTTCTCTGTAGATGGTCAAATTGTTTGTAAATAAAGACAGATTCACTTGCTCCTTTCCAATTCAGACACTTCCTCCTTTCCTCCCTCCCTCCCTCCCTTACTTCCCTTCTCCTCCCCTCCTCCTTCTTTTTCCTTTCTTCTTAAAATCTTACTACACTGGCAAGAAGCTCCCATGCAATGTTGATTAGAAGTGGTTAGAGAGCACATCCCCGCCTCATTCCTGATCCTAGAGGGAAAGATTTGGTATTAAGTATGATGTGAGTTGTGGGTTTTTCACCGATGCCCTTTACCAGGTTGAGAAGGTTCCTTTTATTCCTAGTTTGTTGAGAGTTTTTTCAGCAATACATGTTGGATTTGGACTAATGCTTTCCTGCATCCATTGAGACAATGTGCTTTCATATTGTAAATATACTATTTTCACAACAATATTGTGAAATATATTGTTGTCTAATGTTAAATCAACCTTGTGTTTCCAGAATAAACTACACTTGATCATATGTATTCTTTTTTTTTTTTTTTTTTTTTGAGACAGAGTCTCGCTCTGTCACCAGGTGCCAGGCTGGAGTGCAATGGTGTGATCTCGGTTCACTGCAACCTCCGCCTCCACGGTTCAAGCGATTCTCCTGCCTCAGCCTCCTGAGCAGCTGGGACTATAGGTGCACTTCACCATGCCCAGCTAATTTTGTATTTTAGCAGAGATGAGGTTTCACTATGTTGGCCAGGATGATCTCAACCTCTTGACCTCATGATCCGCCCGCCTCAGCCTCCCAAAGTGCTGGGATTACAGGTGTGAGCCACAGTGCCCGGCTGTATTATTCTTTTATGTGTTGCTGGACTTGATTTTTAAAACTTTGTTTAGAATGTTTGCATCTATTTCATGAGGGATGTTAGTTTGTAGCTTTCTTTTCTTGTAATATATTTGCATGATTTTGATATTACAGTAATGCTGGCTTCATAGAATAAGTTGGAAATATTCCCTCTTCTTAAGTTATCTGGCAAATTTTGTGTAGATTGGAATTATTTCTTTCTTAAGTGTTTGGTAAAATTCACCAGTAAGGCCTAGAATTTTCTTTGTGGGAAAGTTTTTAACTTATAAAAAAAATATGGACTATTCAGGTTATCTGTTTCTTCTTGAGTGAGCTTTATTAGTTTTTGTCTTTCAAGGAATTTATCCATCACATTTAAATTGTCAAATTTCTTGGCATACGATTATTCATATTGCTTTTAATATGTGTGTACAATTGGTTGTAATGCTACCTCTCTCATTTCTAATATTAGTTATATAATTTTCTCTTTTTTTTTCTGATGAGTAGGGCTTGATGTTTGTAAGTTAGATTGATCTCTTCAAATTACCAGTTTTTGGTTTCATTGATTCTATTTTTTAAATTTTGTTGATTTCCATTATAATCTTTTTTATTTCCTTTTTTCTGTTTCTCTTTGGTTAAATTTGTCCTTTTTTCTCTAGTTTCTTAAGGTAAAACCTGGGATAGTTTAGCACTATCAATTACTTAGAGTGCTGTTTTAACTGCATCCCACAGATTTTGATAGGTTGTGTTTTCATTTTCAAATATCTCAAAATGTTTTCTAATTTCTATTTTCTAATTATCTTTTTGATTTCTTTAAACTGTGGTTTACAGAGAAGTGTTATTTAGTTTCCAAACTTTTGGGGATTTTACAAATATCATTCTATTATTTGATGTCTAATTTTGTTCTATTTTGGCCAGAAAACATATGTTGAATGATTTGAATCATTTTAAATTTATTGAGATGTTTTTATACCCCAGATTATGATATATTTTTGAAAAATGTTCTGTGTACTTGAAAATAATTTATATTTTGCTGTTGTGAGTGAAGTGTTCTAAACACGTCAGTTGGGTCACATTGATTGCTAGATTGCTAGTGTTATTCAAGTCTTTTTTTTTTTTTTTTTTTTTTTTGTGGAGACAGAGTCTCTCTCTATCACCCAGGCTGGAATGCAATGGTGTGATCTTGGCTCACTGTAACCTCTACTTTCTGGGTTCAAGCATTCTCCTGGCTCAGCCTCTGGAAGAACTGGGATGACAGGCATGTGCCACCACACCTAACTAATTTTTTTTTTTTTTTTTTTTTTTAGTGGAAATGGGCTTTTGCCATGTTGGCCAGGCTGGTCTCAAACTCTTGACCTCAGGTGATCTGCCTGCCTCGGCCTCCCAAAGTGCTGGGATTACAGGCATGAGCCACCCTGCCCAGCCCTATATTCTTACTGACTTCTGTGTATCCATCCTGTCAATTATAGGGCTGTTGAAACCTACTACTGTAACTGTGGATTTGTCTGTTTCTTTTGTAGTTCTACTCATTTTGGCTCATGTATTTTGAAGGTCTTATTTGCCACATAAACGTCTAGAATTGTTATGTTCAGTTGAGAATTGACACCTTTTGTTATTATGAAATGACTATCCCTGGCAGTATTCTTTCCTCTAAAATCTACTATTTTAATAGCAAGGTAGCAAATATTAATATAGCAAAGTAGGTTAGCATAGTAGTTAGAGTGATACATCTTTTTTATCCTTTTGCTTTAAAAGTATTTTTTTTTAATATTTAAAGTGGGGTTCTTGTAGGCAGCATGTAATTGGGCCTTGCTTGTTTTATCCAATCTACCAATCTCTGTTTTTTAATTGAGATGTTTCGACCTTTACATTTAATGTGATTGTTGATATAATTGCGATTAATCCTGCTACCATGTTTTTTGTTTTGTATTTGTATAACTTGTTCTGTGTTTCATTTTCCCTCCTTTCTACCTTCTTTGTGATTCACTGAGTATTGCTCAGTCCTTCATTTTATCTTGTTTGCTGGTGTATTAGCTATAATTCTTTGCTGTATTATATTAGTGGTTGCTAAAGTGTTTGCAATATATATCTTTAACTTATCACAGTCTACCTTCGAATGGTGTTATCTTCCAGTGATATTATACCACCTAACATCTAGTAAAAGCAATTTATAGCAGTATGCTTTCATTCCACATCTCCCCTTTGTACTACTGTTTTCACACCATTTAGGCGTCTGTTTGTGTCTCTGTATGTGTGTGTACAACAGTGGGAGGCAGCTATTATAGTTCCTATCTAGTTGTTAAGAAAAATTTAGCTTTCCCACTCATAAAAATCCTTCTTACCCTTCATTTCCAGCTCAAATGTCTCCTCCTCCAGGCAGCCTTCCCAGCCTCTGCCAATGATTAAATGGTTTCCCCACATACAAGCTCCCTTTGCCTGGGCTACCTTTTCTTGCAGCATCAGGGCATATCTTTTCTGTCTGCCCCATCAGATGGTCACCTACTCGAGGGCAGAGCCCAAAACCACAGGACTCTCCCTTGAGTCCTTTCAGCCCCTTGTCCACAGCTGGTGCTCCATACGCACTTACTGAATTGGCCTGAATGCCACGAGCCAGATTCAGCCCTGGCAGCAACCTCAGGACTTCTCAAGGTGAGGTGTTATGAAAAAAGCATGAGCTTTGAGATTGGAAAGACTTGGCTTAAAATTCTGAGCCCACCCCTACTTGGACATGTGTGACTTGGGTGAGAAGGAATTATCTGAGCCTTTGTCTGCTCATTTGTATAATGGGGATATTGACAGCTTTTTTTTTCCTGTTAGGCTGGCTATAAAGACAGCTAAAATGCACTAAAGGGGCCGGGCACGGTGGCTCACACCTGTAATCCCAGCACTTTGGGAGGCCGAGGCGGGTGGATCACGAGGTCAAGAGATCGAGACTATCCTGGTCAACATGGTAAAACCCGTCTCTACTAAAAATACAAAAAATTAGCTGGGCATGGTGGCAGCATGCACCTGTAATCCCAGCTACTCAGGAGGCTGAGGCAGGAGAATTGCCTGAACCCAGGAGGTGGAGATTGTGGTGAGCCAAGATCGCGCCATTGCACTCCAGCCTGGTAACAAGATCAAAACTCCGTCTCAAAAACCAAAAAAAAAAAATGCACTAAAGCCCTAGAACCGTGGCAGAAATGTGTGGGCACTCAGGGAAACACCAACTTCTCTGATTCTCTGCCCCACACTTCCTTTCTATTTGATCTCCTCTCTTGTCCTGGGCCAAAGCTTAAAGTCTCATGTCATGAAATCCTTCTGGCTACTGCAGTCCATTTGTCAATCCAATCTGCAGCCAGATGTCTATCCTCCTAAGAGTTCTGTTCTGCTGGGGCATTCAATAAATTTGTCACAGGGCACCTGTGAGACCACAGGCCAGTGCCTTCCCACGACACCTGATGTGGGCTGAAGCCTCACTGAAGCCTTGACCTAAATACGAAAAAATTATTTAGTTCACACCATCGCACCCTGTTTTTTTGTATTTTTAGTATAGACTGGGGTTTTGCCATGTTGGTCAGGCTGGTCTTGAACTCCTGACCTCAGGTGATCTGCTGCCTGCAGGAAGTGCCTCCGTGCCTGCCCCTGTGCCACTGGGCAGTACCACCTGCTTGCTTTGGTCAATGGAAGACAAGAAGATGGCATTGGCCCTTGGTCTGAGTGCAAGTGCTAGGTGCCATTGAGGGTGACTTGAGAAGAGCAGGTGCTACCAAGAACTGTGCCTTCAGCGTGAGCCCTGGAACGCAAGCCGTGGGCAGACTGTGCCTCCCATGCAAAGCGTAGGAGACATAAATCTTCACTGCTTTACACCTCTGAGAGGTGCGGCAGTTTATACCACAGCAAAACCACCAGGCAATGTGGCTTCCGAATGCGGAGTCGCAACTGGGTGAATGAGGGCCCCGTCTACGTGTACTTGGAATCCAGTCCTGGGCAAGGGCACTGAGGGGCGTCTGGATTTGGGCACATGAACTTAGCTGTATGTTACCTTATCTAGCCTAAGGTAGAGAGGGAAGACAAGATACTAAGCCCCATGCCTAAGACTTAAAATCAATTTTGCAGAGGAACAGTTTGCGTTGAATACATTATACATCTTTTAAGAGTAAAGTGCAATGATTTTTCTTTCTTTGTGAGACAGGGTCTCACTCTGTCACCCAGACTGGAGTCCAGGGGTGCGATCTCGGCTCACTGTAGCCTTGATCTCCCAGGCTCAAGTGATCCTCCCATCTCAGCCTTCCAAGGAGCTGGGACTACAGACATGTACCACCACACCCAGCTAATTTTTGTATGTTTTGTAGAAATGGAGTTTCTCCCTGTTGCCCAGGCTGGTCTCAAACTCTGGGCTCAAGCAATCCACTTGCTTTGGCCTCCCAAAGTGCTGGGATTACAGGTTTGAGCCGCCATGCCCGGCCACAATGATTTATTTTTGTTTTTATTTACTCATTATTTTTTATTTATTTTTTTTGAGATGGAGTCTTGCTCTGTCACCCAGACTGGAGTGCAATGGTGCGATCTCAGCTCACTGTAACCTCCGCCTCCCGGGTTCAGGAGTTTCTCCTGCCATAGCCTCCTGAGTAGCTCGGATTACAGGCACCTGCCATCACACCCAGCTAATTTTTTGTATTTTTAGTAGAGATGGAGGTTTTGCAATGTTGGTCAGGCTGGTCTCAAAATCCTGACCTCAGGTGATCCACCTGCCTCGGCCTCCCAACACAAAGATTTTAAAAAATCCACTTTGCGAAGGTATAATTTACATACGATAAAGTTCACTAAGTTAAACATGCAATTCAGTGAGTTGACAAATACACACAATTGGGTTACTGCCACTTTTACCAAGAGATGGAACACTTTCAGGAAGTTTCTGCACGCCTCTTTGCAACCAGTCAGCCACTTGCAACTACAGGTGACAACAGAGCTGCTTCCCGTAGCTACTGTGTGAATTTACGCGTCACAAAATGCCATACAAATGGAGCATTGTGCAGTGCGGGGTCTTTATGTCCTCCTGGCTCAGCACGACCCCAGTGACAGTGTGAGGCTGTGTGTATCTGCAGCCTGCCCCTTTTCACCATATTTATCCACTCACACGGTGACAAGCAGCGTGGGCCTATTTTCAGTTCCTGCTGCTATAAATATTTGTGTCTGAGTCTTTTCGTGGGCAGATGTCATTTCTCTTGGGAAAACACCTAGGAGTGGGTTGTATGGAAAAGATATATTTAACTTTATAAGAAACTGCCAAATGACTGCAGAATGGCTGTGCACCTTTCCACGGCCACTGTCAGTGCGTGAGAACTCAGATGTTCTCCATCCTGCCAATGCTGGGGGTGGCCCGTCTCATCTGAGGCGCTTTAGTGGGCGTGGAGTGGCATCTCACTGTGGGTTAATCTGCATTTCCATGATTACCAGTGCTGACAAGCACCATTTCATGAGTGTATTCACCAGTTAGATATTTCCTTTTGTGGAGTGTACATTCACACCTTTTGCTCAGATTTTTATTGGGTTATTTATGATTGTGTTATGAGAGTTCTTTAGACATTCTTTTTTTTTTTTTTTTTTTTTTTTTGAGTTGGAGTCTTGCTCTATCACCCAGGCTGGAGTGCAGTGGCACGATCTCAGCTCACTGCAACCTCTGCCTACTGGGTTCAAGTGATTCTCTTGCCTCAGCCTCCCAAGTAGCTGGGACTACAGGTGCCCACCACGGCCAGCTAATTTATGTATTCTTAGTGGAGACAGGGTTTCACCATGTTGGTCAGGATGGTCTCGAACTATTGACCTCGTGATCCACCTGCCTCGGCCTCCCAAAGTGCTGGGATTACAGGCATGCGCCACCGTGCCCTACCACTAATACCGATTTCTAATTAGGTTTCATTGTTGTCAGAGTACCCACTCTGCATGATTTCTGTTCTTTTAAAATTAATGAGACTTCTCATTCTGGCCCAGCATATGGTCTTTCTTGGTGAAATGCACCATGTACAGTTGCTGGGTGTAATGTGCTGTAATTATCAGTTAGATCAAAGTGATGAATAGTGTTGTTTATATATGGTTGGTGCAAGAGTAATTGTGGTTTTTGCCTTTACTTTTAATGGCAAAACCCGCAATCACTTTTGCAACAATCTAATTCCTTCTATGTCTTTACTAATTTCTTGTATATTTATTTTTTAATTACTGAGGAAGGGTATTAAAATCTCCCTTTGTGATAGTGGGATTTGTGAGCATTTCTTCATTTACTCTACGAATTTTGTTTCATATATTTTGAGGCTCTATTATTTGACACATCAAAATTTATACTTTTATGACTTTTTGATTAATCATTCTTAGGTAAAATGTCTCTTTATCTCTGATATTGCTATCTCAAAAGTTATTAATATTAATATTAATATAAGAATTAATATGAGTAATTTAAAATAATTACTTGTATTAATATATTGAGTAATTATTATTAACTAATCAATATGAGTATTATTAACATTAGTTAACATTATATTGAGTATTAATTAATTAACATGAGTAATTATTAACATTAGTTAACATCATATTGAGCAATTATTATTATTATTTTTGAATAGAAACAGGGTTTCTCTATGTTAGTCAGGTTGGTCTTGAACTCCCGACCTCAGGTGATCTGCCCGCCTTGGCCTCCTTAAGTGCTGGGATTACAGGCATGAGCCACCATGCCCAGCTGCAATTATTATTAATAATGCCTCTACTGATTAATTAATATAAATATAGCCACTCTGACATCTTCTGTTTCTTCTTTTCAGTTGATTTACTTTCAGCTTTTTTGTGTTTTTGCATTCAAAGTAAATCTCTTGTAGGCAGCACATAATTGGGTGTTGCTCTGAAAAATCCATATTGTCAATCTCTTTTTTTGCATTGGAGTGTTTAGAATATTAACATTTACTGCTGATCTTTTCTCTTTTTTGGTTCCTTTATTCCCCTCTCTCTCATGTTTTTTGGATGACTTGAATATTTTTTAGTATTCCATTTTAATTTATCTGTTGGCTTTTTGGCTGTATTTCCCTGTGTGTATGTAGTTGCTCTATGCAAGGTTTCTTTGATTCTATCCTGTTTGGGTTCTCTGAGTTTCTTGAATCTGTAAACTTATGTCTTATAGTAAATATGGAAGATTTTCAGCCATTGTGTCTTGAAAGATTTTTCTGCTTCCATCTTACTCCTCTGGACTAGTTATAATGTGTGAGAGCTTTGGATGTGGCTTCACAGGTTCCTGATGCTCTCTGTTCATCGCCTTCCTCAATCGGTTTTCCTCTGTGTTCTGGTTGGCTCATTTTATGACCTGTGGGTTTGCTGACTTTTGCCTTTGTCATTTCCATGCTGCTATTGATCCAACCAGTCATTTTTAAATATTTCAAATATTTTCTTTGTTATTTCTAAAATTCCAATATCCTCTTTTAATATTTCCTCTGCCAGGATGTCCTATTTGCTTATTCATTTCAAATGTATTTCCTTGATCTCATTGAGTAGAGTTGTAGTAGATGCTTTAAATTATTTGTCTGATAATTTCAATGTTTGAGTCAACTTGTTATTTTCATCTGTTAATTGTTTTATCCTTTGAGAATGGGCTGCATTTTCCTGTTTGTATGTCAAATAATTTTGGATTGTATCTTAGACAATCTTAATGTCATATTATATAGACTCTACATTCTGTTAAGAGCCTCTGAAGAATGTAGATGTTTTTGTTTAGCAGTTGATTGATTCATACAAGTGTGTGTATCCACACAACCACAACTATAATAGGATTTTCCAGAGAAATAAAACCAACATAAGATGTGTGTGTGCATGTGTATGCTTGAGCATGTGTGTTCATTTATTTGCCATAAGTTACTGATTCATAGGAGTATGGAGCCTGAGAAGTCCCCCAAGCTGCCCTTTGCAAGCTGGAGACCCAGGAAAGCCAGTGGTGTAGTTTGAAGGCCTAACAGTCAGATAACCAATGGTGTCGATTCCAATCCGGATCTGAAGACCTGAGAGCCATGAGTGCTGAGAGTGAGAGACGGGTGTCTCAGCTCAAACCATCAGGCAGAATTAATTCACCCTTCATCCATCTATTAGTTCTACCCAGACCCACAATGGGTCGGCTGATGTTCACCCATCCTGAGGAGGCCATCTGCTTGACCTGGGCCATCTGCCCATGAATTCAAATGCCAGGCTCCTCCAGACCTTCACAGACATGCCCAGAAATCACTCACCAGCTATCTGTGGCCCAGCCTGGCTGACCCACAAAGTTAACAATCACAACCACTTAGATCAATGCGTGCACCGTCTCTGGTCCCTCCAGGCTTCCCGCTCCAAGGGTGTGCTCACTTTGCAGGTCATCATCATCCTGACTTATTTAACCACTGGTTAGTTTTGTCCATTCCTGAACATCACATAAACAACCACACAGTGTGTCTTTTAAAGCATCTGGCTTCTTTCTTAAAACATAGTTTCAGTGGGATGCCTCCATGCTGTTAACTGTAGAGATAGGTCGTTACCTGTCATTACTGGGTGATATCACATTGCATGAACATACTGAAGCCTGCTGATCTCTTCCCTGGCTGATGGATGGCTGGGCTGTTTCCAGTTTAAGACAACAGGCTGGGCATGTCAGGAAGCAGCACAGAGCAGAATGGCTACAGGCACGTGTCTCTTAGAGCCACACAGTCCTGACTCAAATCCCAGCTCTGCTGCACACCAGCTGTGTGGCTTTGGGCAGGTGACTCACCCTCGCTGAGCTGCAGTTTCCTCTTGAGTGAAGTGGGGATTATGATAGCAGCACTTACTCAGAGGGCTGTCATGAGGATCAAATAAGAAGTCACATGAAATCGCAGCCTGCAGCCTACCAGAGCCAGAGCCCAATAAATGGCAGCAGTTAAATTGTTATTGTGGGAGGAGGCAGCAATAATGAGCGTCAGCTCTGAAATCTGATCCCGACTCGCATTTCAGGCTAAATGAAGCAATCATTATTGAACACTCAGCATGCGGCTAGCAAACAATAAGCTCACAATTTATTCTCCTAATTGATATCTGATCTGTAAATACTAACAGCCTTTCCATCAAGCATTCCCATGGTAGCTTCTGCCATTTGGTAGAGAAAGGAACTGTTTCTCAGGGATGGGCAGTGTTTCTGGTCACAGAGCAAGAACGAGGTGGTGTGGGGACCCTACTCATCCTACCTTGTCCCCCAGATGCAGGGACCCCGTTCCCACTCACCCCTACAGCCTCACCTTGAGTGTCAGAGAAGGCGGTGGTGGACAGCCACCTCCTGGACTGGCCTGGGCTGCTTCCCCAGCCCATTTCTGTCCCTTTCTGGGTTTCACAACTTCCCGTCCCACCCCAAGGTGCACGGGTGCCGGCCCTGGGCAGGCTGTGGGCAGTGAAGGCTGGAAGGGGTCCCTGAGTGACGGCAGGCTCTGAATTGCACCATGTGTGAACAGGGTAAAGTTTATTCCCTGCTCTGTGCCTCAGTTTCCTCATCTGTGAAGGGGGAATGGCAATAGCATCTTCTTCAAAGGGACCCTGCAGGGGCTAAATCAGAGGGCCCAGGTGAGATTATGCCCGGGGTCAGGATAGGGCCACCAGGGGTGTCCAGGGGCCACGCGGGCCTTTGAGAAGTGCCGCAGGCTTTGAGTCCACATACCAACTGCCACCCACACAGGCCGACGTCCCTTCCAACGGTGCAGCGGGGCTAAGGTCACTTGGAATCACAGAGAAGACAGAGTGACCTGGGGTTGGGGCAGAAGCCTGCGTCAAGATAGAGTCACTGATGGGCAGGGCTCAGCCTCTCCCTTCGAGGGAACCCCCAGGACTCTGGCAGACCCCCTTGAGAGGTCCTTGTTGGCTCCAGGGGCAGGTCTAGCCTCTGCCATTGGCATGAGGGAGAGTTGAGGACTCTGTGAGCCCCCCTGATAACTCAAGGCCCCAGGGGGAGACTTTGGGCTGAGATGGTGTTGGCAGGGGCTGGCCGGTAGCTGTGCAAAGCCCCAGGCCAGGCCCAGGAAAATTCAGCAGCAGATTCCAGGGCAGCAGCAGGAGGTCGGCTGGGAGTGAGGATTCTTGTGCCTCTCTCTGTCCTGTCCCCTCTGCCCGCCTCAGCTGGGGGGAGACACTGGAGCTCGGTGAGCAGCCCCAGTGGGCCTGCTATGAATTACAGGACCCCCTGCAGAGTCACACACATGCTTGCCCCCTGTCAGCAAAGGTAGAATCTGCGCTGCCGGAACTTGCCCAAGGCCACCAGCTGCAGATGGTGGAGCCGGACGGATCCCAGGCCACCTTCCCAGTCTCAGTGCAGCAAGGAACATAAAGGGTTAACTAGCGTTAGCACAGGGCTCAGCAAGTCACTCCCAGATACCTGCTCAAGAGAACAGAAAGCATGTCTGCACAGCCAAGCTCACAGCAGCACCGTCCACAGCAGCCACAGTGCCACAACCCAATGTCCACAGCAACTGATGCACAGATAAAAACCAACTGTGGTCTAGCCACACGAGGGAATATTATTCAGCCCTGAAAAGGAATTCACTCCTGGTCCATGCTGCAACATGGATCAACCTCAAAAACATTAGGGCAAGTGAAAGAAGCCAGTCACGACAAAACGAAATGTTGCGTGAGTCCATTTAAGGAAAGGCCCAGAGTTGGCACGTCTCTAGAGGGAAAGAGTAGACGGGGGGGGGTTCCTGGGGCTGGGGAATGAGTAGGGGGTGGGGAAGTGCTGGGGCATGGCTGGGAGCTGCGGGGTTTCTTCTTGGGAGAATGAAAATATCCTAACATTCGTTCTGGTGATGAATGCCCAACTCTGAATACACTGAAGACCACTGAATTGCACATTTCACATGGGTGGATTGCTGGTACGTGAATTCTATCTCCATGAAGCTGTGGGCAGATCACTTGAGGTCAGGAGTTTGAAACCAGCCTGGGCAACATAGTAAAACCCCATCTCTACTAAAAATACACACAAAAAATTAGCCAGGAGTGGTGGCAGGTACCTATAATCCCAACTTCTTGGGAGGCTGAGGCAGAAGAATCACTTGAACCCAGGAGGCGGAGGTTACAGTGAGCTGAAATCACACCACTGCACTCCAGCCTGGGCAACAGAGTGAGACTCCATCAAAAAAAAAAAAAAAAATGAAAAGAAAAGAAAAGAAAGAAAGAAAAAAGTAAGGAACGCTGGACCGTGTAGGAAGTGCCTCTCCTGGGATCAAGCCTCTTGCAGATGCCCAAGAGATGGACGGAGACCGCACGGAGGCATGCCCAGCCCAGCACCCTGCCCATTCAGCACCAGTAGTCATTAGTCCCCTTCCTTATTCTGTGCCTCCCAAAGCACCCACCCGGGTCCAGGCTCTGGGATTCTCAGGCTATGCCGGTGCCCTGCCCTGGGCCAGGTCATGGGTTGGGTGTGGAGAGCCCAGAGCCAACCAAACATGATGCCCTGGCAGCCTGTAGCTTGTTCATTTTGCTGGCAGCGAGACCCCTTGAGATCCATCTGCCCAAGTGAAACTGAAAGAGGCTGAAGCACATGTGATAAAAGATGCGAGTCCCAGATCAAAGCTTGGGGCGATTCTGCATGAGTTAGTCACACCGCTGCAGCAAAGATACCTAAAAACACAGGGCTCAATGGCTACGTGGAGATCTCACAAAAAGGGCAGATAGGCAACCCAGGGCTGATTGGTAAACTGACAGTGCCAGGGGCCTGGCTCCCCCTATCTTTCTACCTCACCAGCCTCAGCAATTAACTTCCATCTTGGGTTCAAGATGGGGAGGGAGGAGACACCTCTTGTCATTAAGGGTGAGGCTTGGAAGGGCTTATGGGAGCTTCAGCTGGTGTGGCCTCAATCAGAACTTATTCATGGCTGGGATGTGTTGCAAGGGATTCTGGGAAATGTAGTGTTTACATGGGAGGCCACTTGCCCAGCGAGGCATTATTATACTATTGTCCAGTAGGATGGGAGGGGAGGGGAAGGAAGGAAAGAGGGATGGAGGGGGATGGAGAGAAGGAAGGATGGAAGGAGGCGAAGGGAGAGAAGGAAGGAGGAAGCAAATAAGGGAGGGAGAGGAGAAGGAAGGAGGGAGGGAAGAGGGAGGGAAGGAAAGGAGGGACAGAGGAAGGAGGGAGGGAAGGGAAGGAGGGAGAAAGGAGGGAGGGAGGGAAGGAGAGTGGAAGGGAAGGAGGGAGTGAGGAAGGAGGGAGGGAGGGAAGGAGAGAGGAAGGGAAGGAGGGAGGGAGGAAGGAGGGAGGGAGGGAAGGAGAGAGGAAGGGAAGGGGGAGGAAAGAAAGAGGGAGAAAGGGAGGGAGGGAGGAAGAAAAGCTGGACTCTAGGCATGTACATTAAGCATCGTGAGCCTCAGTTTCCTCATCTGCAGAGAGGGAAGCAGTTTCGAAGGCTGCTTGGGATGGAGCACGGTGCACCCGCAGGTAAAGGAGGACAACCTCACTGTTCTTCCACCCCCGAGGACCTCCATGCTGGGCCAGGAGGACAGAGTGAGAGGTCTGCCCACTGCCCAGGGGCGCCCCAGTGGGTGGAGTGAAGATCGGCCTGGCCCACAAGTCTCTACCCTTGAGATGGCCCCTGAGATGGTGGAGCCCACTGGGAACTCAGGGGACTCAGGGCCTCTTTGGCCCCTACCTGGGAACCCACCCACTAGGGTGGGACCCCTGTGCCAGATCTGGCTCAGCTTGGGGAGGCCTCTGCACTGCCCACTTCCTGTGGTCTGGCCCAGTCTCTGCCAGCACCTGCTCATGGTAATGTCACTCAGTATGCCCAGTGTCTGCTGCACTTCCATGGGCTCTGGCCCCAGACCCACTGGCTGGCCGGACGCTCGATATATTCTGTTTTGAAAGAAAACAAACTCTTTTGAAACACTGCTGCTGGGAGCACAGATTGAAAGTCTCGCCCCACACTCTTTTCCCCTCCCTTGGGGGCTGGTGGACATCTGAGCATCGGGGAAATGTGACAGGTGGGGCTGCACGTGGGGCAGATGTCCCTTCCTCACCCTCCAAGGCAGCAGAGTGGGGCAGGGCCCCTGCTGTGTGACTCTGGAATGCAGAGACGGCATTGAGACTGAAGGCAACAGGCAGCCATTGAAGGATTGAGAGGGAGCTCAATAGGGTCAGAGAAGTGTCTCGGGAAGTTTGGGCAGTGGGACCTAGGGGCGCGATGGGATGATGAATGTGAGTGACATTTAACACAAGAATCCATGGAGTTAGTGGCCACTCAGGCCCAAAGGGGCCCCAGATCATGCCAAGGCCTCTCAGAGCCGCCTCAGCCTCAGGTCGTCATGGCAGGAACTGGGGGCTCCTGTTTGGGAGACTTTGGGGCCCCAGCAGAGCAGAGGGTGTGAGGAAGACTTGTCAGGGCAGGGCCTTTGCCACATCCATGGGGGCGGTCCTGACGGGTCTGGTGCTCCGGAAGCCCAGCCTGCTTGATCTCCCTCGAGTGTGGTCAGTCCCTGGGGGGACCTGGGAACTGGGGGTGAGAAAGCTGCCGCTTGCCAGCACCATGATGACCCCAGCCAGGCCCCCAAGCCAGTCCAGGGCAGCGGGACAAGGTGACCCCAGTAGCCTCAGATGGGCAGTCAATGGCGACCTCCTTCTGAGCTGTCTCTTGCACCAGGGACTCGGCACCAAGGACTTTCCCTGTGACGGCTTTCATCCTCTGGAAGCAAGTCCAGGTGAGAGAGGCTGTCGGGGCGGCACTCTGCAGGCGGAAGAAGGGTCCCACAGAGGAGGACGCTTGCTGGAGGTGACAGCCAGGGAGGGCCAGAGCCGGATCCAGCCCCCTGCAAACCCTCTGCACACAGCTTGCACCAACTGTGCCCCCATAAGGGCATGAATATAAGGGGTGCATGTGTGTGCATGTTTGTGTGTGCACGTGTGCGTGTGTGTGCCTGTGCCTGTGTGTGCATGTGTGTGTCTGCATGAGCACATGTGTGTGCATGTGCATGTCTGTGGATGTGTGTCTGCAGTGTGTGCTGTGCATAGGTGTGTGTGCATGCGTGTGTGTGTGCATGTGCATGTCTGTGTGTCTGCATGTGTATATGTGTGCATGTGTATATGTGTGCATGTGCAGGTGTGTGCATGAGCAACTGTGTGTGTGTGCGTGTGTGTGCATGTGTCTGGGTGTATATGTGTGTATGTGTATGTGTGTGTATGTGTCTGCATGTGTGCATGTGTGTGTGTATTTTAATATAGCCACAGTTGAGAGGCAGGATCTCGCTGGTGCCCTCGCTGTGTCGCCAGTCCTCACTGTGGGGTCGAGGATGGGCCACACATGGGGCTTCTTTTCCTGAAGCCCCATGCCTGAGCCAGCCCCTGTTTCCCCAAGGACCCCGGTTCTTTCCTTGAAGAAAATAGGGGTTCTTATGCCTACTTCTCACAGTATTCAAGGACTGAGTAGTGAGCTGTGAGGCTGACCACCCAGTGCCAGTCTGGAAGTCCCTGGGGGCAGTAGAAAGGGCTCCTTGGGAGCAGGGATGGGTGGGTTGCTCTTCTGGACCCCCCTCCCCCTTTGCAGCAGGTCCAGGCTAGAGCTCAGCTCCGGGCTCTCTGGTGACAGGCACCTGGACAGGTCTTTGTCCTCCAGCCTTGGGGAAGGACGGGTGACTTGTCTGCCTTCTTGGAAGGGGTGCAGAGGGTGTGCTGTGGTGGGCATGGAAGGAGGAGATGTGTAGGGTATGTGGGCTAGCCCCTCCTACCACAGGGCCTTAGCACATGCCACCCCCTCCAGCTAGCAGCTGTCCCCCTCCCACATCACACAGGTGACTCCCACTCCTGCCTAGTATCCCAGATCACGTGTCCCTTCCCGGGAAGCTGTCTCTGATTTCCCTGGCTAAGGCCACCCCCATGACCCCCAGGGCCCTCCTCTGTAGGAGCAGCAATGCCACACAGAGCTGTCTTCTAACGTCTGCCTGAGGGTGGGGCCTATGCCTTCCTGCCCAACACTTCATCTCTGTGCCCAGGACAGTGCCAGGTGCTTGGTGGGCACTAGGAAATATTTGTGGAATGAATGAAGAGACAAGTGAATTTGGCCATCTCCATGGCCTATGCCCCTGGCTAAGGCAGCTCAGAACTTAGATACTTTCCAAAGCAGCTCCAGGGAAGAGCCTCAGATGGTAGAAGAGGAGAAGATAGGAGCCGGGGCCTGGGTAGCCTATGAGGCTGGAGGGCTCCAGGGTGTCTGGGTGGAGTCATGTTCGGAGCTGCCTGCATGCTTCTATCATCTGGCTGAGTCACCACAGACAGGGGACTCAATTGCCCTGTGCCTCAGTTTCTCCCTCTGTACAATGGGAATACTAACACACCCCACAGCACTGCTGTGAAGCCTCGAGAGTTCATGTAAAAGTCCTGAGGACAGTGGCGGGCTCACTGTAAGAGCTGGTGTTTGTCAGTCTTCTTTATTTCTTCCTTATTTGCTTCTAAACCAAGTTTTTTTTAAAAAAATATGTAAATCACAGATAAATGTTCAAGACATACATGCAAAAGAAATAAAAAAAAATCTAAAATAACATTTAAATCCCTACAAATCTCACCTGCCAAAGCAACTACTTATATAGTCAGGGTTAGGTTCTGGTGTGAGTAATAGACACCTCCCCAAATAGCAGTGGTCTAAACCACACAGAAATTGGTTTCTGTCTCAAGTGAGAGTCTAGAAATGGGATAGGAGGTGGTCCTGCCCTGCAACGCCTTTGGAGACAGTCACCTCCTGAAAGTTCCCTGAGCCATTATCCTGGAGGTATGGTTCTTACCTTTGGGTCCAAAACAGCAGCCAGAGCTCCAGCCATTACATCCAAGTCCCAGGCAGAAGACAAAAGAAGGGATGAACAAGGTGCATGTCATTTGCCTTTTAAGGAAGAATTTTGGAAGCTACAATATGTTCTTTTCTTTTTCTTCCTTTCCCATATGTAACATGGCCACACCTAGCTGCCAGAGAGTCCAGATAGATGGTCTTTACTACAGGTGGGCCATGTACCTTTTTCACTGTAAAGCAGATCACAGGTAGCGTCCCATGTCTACAAATTAAGATTCACAGATCACTTTTAAAGGCTGTATGCAATTCCATCATGCAGAGGTTTGATGATTTCACCAATATCGACGGACACGTAGATCATTGCCAGTTTTCCGGTATTACGGCCCCTGACATCCCTGGATGTATCATCTTTGCACCGGGTTGGAACATTTCCTTCTCATAAGTTCCCAGAAGCAGAAATGCTGAGTCAAAAGGGATACACTTTTGACATTTGTACATGAATTGAGAAATTGCCCGTCAGAAAGTTTGGCCCAGGTTGCACTCCTCCTCACCATCCTGTGGGAGCTCGGGAGGGAGCTGAGAATGTCCCCAGACTTGAGGGGACATTTTTTTCATATCATTTTGGTTTATTGTACATTTTTTGGGTCCCTTGAGGACTCAACATTGAGACTAGAATGGCATTGTCCAATAGAAATTTAGTAAGAGTCACAAAAGTGGGCTATACATGAAAGGTAAAAATGTCTAGAAGCCAATTAAACCTTGAAAAAAAATCATGGCTGCCCCATCCTGGGTCCCTCTTGCCATAGTGGGTTTGCTTCCATATTTACTCCAAATCTAAGACTCTTTCCTCCCTTCTGCGTGGTAGGGGTCAGGGGAGGGTGCCCCCCATCCTCCCAGTGTACTCCTTTGGGGAGACCCTGCCTTGGACAATGCAAATCATGAGGTCCCACCCCAGACAGCAGCAAGGAGCAGGAGCCCCCCACAGTGCCTGGGGCTGTTGTTTGAGCTAAGCTGGGGCGGGTGCCTGGGGCTGTTGTCTGAGCTAATTGGGGCAGTGGCTGGGACCCTGAATGAGGGGCTGGGGCGGGCGTCCCGTGTGTGATCACCCTGTCCCCTCAATCAGATGGACCAGGAGTACCGCCACTGAGCCTAGAGATGCTGTGCTGTGAGCACCTGGAAATGTGCATCAGCCTGGCTGGGGCAGGCCTCACAGGTCCCAAACACAGCTGGCAGCAGGGTGCCAGATTTCCCTCCAAATAAAAATACAGGGTGCCCAGTTAAAACTGAATTTCTGACAAACAACAGAAGTTTTAGTGTAACCTAAATACTGTATGGACAAAGGATCGAAGAAAGCACATGCTGCTCGCCTGTTTAAGGAAGCTTCCTGGAAGATGTAACACGTCCTTCTCCTTTATCTCCCCTGGGTGACACAGACACACCCAGCGGCATCCTTTATTTTATTTGGCAGCCCTCACTGGCAGCACTGGGACCCTGGAAGCAGCGAACCCAGTGGAAAAAACCTGGACTTTTGCACCAGACAGCCTGGACTCAAATCTTGGCCTTTGCCTCTAGTAGCTGTGGACTTCTGGCCTAGTCACTTAACCTCTCTGTCCCTCGGTTTCCTCGTCTATACATATGGGGGCAATAGTTGCACCTACTTCATGAGGCTATAGTGAATATTACAGGGAAGACTTCTGCTCTCAGCGACATAGAAGTATAGATTCGCTCTACGCCTTTCCTCTCTGCAATGTTGAGAAGTGTTGTATACATTTTAATAAACATCCTTTTCAGTGCATAGCTAAGGGGCACAAGAAAACAAGGGAAATCCCTGGAGTGTGGAAATGAAGAAAGAACTAAAGTTAAGGGCAGGAAGCTCGTGAGGTGAGGCCGCAGCAGGCCTGGGAGGGGTTGCTAGTTATGGTGACCCAGAGACTATAGCCATGCTTAACAGCCATGGAGGGGCCATGGATGAGGTTCCTGTCCCATGTGGGGCAGAGTCAGAGCAGAGCACCCCATGAGAAGCTGGTATTTACAAAGTGCCTCCCTCTCAGGAAAGGGGTAAAGGAGGTAAGTCTGCCCACTGGTTCAGGGAAAGGAAAATGAAGTTGACAGAGGAAGAAAAGTCTCTCCAGGAGGAACCCATCGCCATTGGTCTTTCTTCACACTGCATTCAGATTGAAATGCCTGTTTACCTGATAGCCTGGAAACTCTCAAGTCAAGAAATTACCACACATAGAGAGTGAGCCTGAACCAGTGACCCCTGGGGCATCTACAAGAATCAAACCCAAAACCCCACCAAAGAGACTTCAGGACCATCTGGGATTTCTACAGATAAAGTCCCATGGAAGATGAGCTCACAATAATAAATTACAAACACAAAGGAACTGGTCACCAGGAGCAGAATCAGCATGCATGAGTTAAAACCTCTAAGGCACTGATGTTTGCAGGTGAAGATGATAGAATAATATGTTTTAAATGTTCAAGAAGCTACAAGGGGGAGTTGAAAACACAGAGATGGCGTCACTGTGAAGATGAAACAGACATGCTTCAAAATGAACCAAATAGTATTTCTAAAAATTAAAAGTTAAATTAAAGCTCCATGTCTTGAGACTTCTTTGTCTGGGCCGTGGTGGTGGAAAGGGTTGGGTTTATTCACCCACTGTAAACAACTAGAAAATGAGACAAAATAGATGGAGTAACATTTTTTTTAAAAAAGAACACAATACCAACAGGCAGAGCAGGACTGGGGCCCCCAGGAGAGGAAAACACACAGAGTGGGTGTGACAAGCACCCTGGCTTCCCACCTGGTGGCAAATATCTGGAGAGAGAAAGAGGGAGGGGCAGGCATGGGAGCAAAGCATGGTGGTCCCAGCGTTGAGGTGACAGAAATCCACCTGATAGAAAGTAAAGTAGATGACATACCTAGGAGCCCAGTTAGGCTGACCGTACAGATAGAAGCCAGAAGACAATAGAGATGACACAAGGGTGGAGAAAGAGCAATGACCAAATGCAGCTTGAAGAGCAGATACACCATCCTTCAAGAGCAAGGGTGACATAAAGACATGTTCGGACCCAAAATATTAATAGAACTTACCACTTACTTTGACGGATGAGTGGGTTTTATATAGTATATACACAATATATATATTGTATATATTATATGTAGTATATATAATATATTGTATATATAATATATATAGTAAATGTGGCATATATATGTATCTCACATTTTTAAAAACCCAAGCAAAATATTAATAGAATTTACCACTCACTTTGATGGATGAGTGGGTTTTATAAAGTATATACACTATATAGATATAATACATAATGTATATATATTATAAAGTAAATGTGGCATATATATATATGTGCCACATTTTAAAAACCCCATGCATCCATCAAAGTAAGTGGTAAATTCTGTTGATATTTTGAGTCCAAACATGTCTTTATGCCACCCTTGCTCTTTAAGGATAGTGTATCTGCTATATAAGCTGCATTTGATCATTATTTTTTCTTCACCTTTGTATCATTTCTATTGTTTTCTGGTTTCTATTTTTACTGTCAGCCTAATTAGGCTTCTTGGTATGTCTTCTGCTCTACTCTTCTATCAGATGAATTTCTGTCCCCTCAACGTGGGACCACCATGTATATATTATATATATAGTATATATAATAGATTATATATTATATATGCAATATAAATATATTAATATATAATATATTAGATATGCATTAATAAAATTAATATATATTTATATGTACAATATACAACATACAATATAATAAATACATAATAAATTATATAATTATATATTATATAATATGTAATTATATGTTATATATAATTACATAATATATGTGTACTATATAATATAGTATATATATAATATAGTATATATATATAATATAGTATATATATACTATATTACATATAGTATATTTTATATAATGTGCTATATAATGCACACACACACACACACAGAGGAATGTTATTGAACCTTAACACAAAGGAGACTCTGCAATATGTGACAAGACAGAAGAACGTAGAGGACACAACACTAAGTGAAACAAGCCGATCGCAGGACACATACTGCATGATTCCATGTATATGAAGGAGCTGCCAGAGTCAAACTCGCAGAAGCAAAGACTAGAATGGTGGGTGCTGGGGGGAGGTCTGGTTAGGAGGCTGCCAATCAACCAGTATCAACTTTAATTATGCAAGGTGAACAAGTTCTAGCGATCTCTATACAGCATTATGCCTTTAGGTAACCACACTGTGTCATGCACTTAAAAATCTGTCAAGAGGGTAGATCTCATGGTAAGTGTTTTCACCACAATAAAATGAAATAGGATTTACCACTTATGAGATCTTCACTGAAAGAAACCCATATATAAAGAAATTGGTAAGAATTTGAAGAATGTGTGAGTAAATCCAAACAAATATTGACAGCATAAAATACTATTATAATAAAGTCATACTCGGAAAAGTATGGAAATAATACTGAATAAAAATAACAAGATAAGGGGAAGACAATCTTAAGACTGTAAGTTCTTATATTCTTCAGCAAGTTCTGAAATTCTCCACCCAGTTGCATGGAGGTAGTTGATTTATACTTACTTAAGTCAAACATGCATGTCAAACATTGTAAATTAATTCCCCAAAGATTAGAAGTCTATTATGTAACTTCCAAGTGAAGAAGGGGCAAAAAAGGAACGAATAAAATTCAGTTAATCCAATATAAAATAAATAATGATAATCATAGAAATGCATCAAAAATGGGAAGTCCAAAATGACAACAGTAGAAATTGTTCCTATGACATCATTAACTACAGTAAATGTAAATTAACTAAAAATACAGTTTAAAAGAGTTTGTACAAACTGACTAGAAACAAAGAAAACATGGCTGTATGCTGTTTACAAGAGACACATCTACAATGTAAAGACACAGAAGCATTAATGCATGAAAAATATGTATTAAGCACAAACTAATCAAGAAGAATCTAATATAGCTATATTAATGTCAAACTAAATGGCTTTTAAGACTAAAGAAAAAAAGGTGTAGAGGATGCTAGGTACAGTTTGCCAAAAAGATACAACAGTTTTCTAGAATTGCTTGCATTCAACAGCGCAACCTTAGATGTATATTTTTTAAAATGGCGTGATTACAGAGAGAAATAGATAAATTCATAATTATAGTGATATTTTAATGGTCTGTTTCAATATTTGGTAGTACAACCAGGCAAAAAAAAAAAAAAAGAATAGAGCAGTTTAGAATCTCACAGCACAGAAGAGTTTCACGAAGGCAAACTCTGGCTAAACTACTTGGTTCAACTTCCAGCTCTCTCACTTACTGGCTGTGTGTTTGAGCTCAGGAAAATGATTTAACCTCTCTGTGCCACTTCCTTAAAATCTAGCTGTTTCTCTGGATAACCCCGATGAGTGTATAGTACATTTACAAAATGAATAAATGACAATCAAAGAGAGAGATAAAAAAGTAAAAGGGAACAAACCAGAATATTTAAAAGATAGTGCCTACTAAAGCAAACTATATGCTTAATAAGTCTGAAAATGTAAATGAAATGGTACATTTCTTACAAAATGGACTCAAGAGATTGAAAACTATACTAGCCCTTTAGCCTTTAAAGGGACTGAGTCGGTAAATTTGTTAAAGCCATAGTCTGCTTATCTCTAAAATGATGGTAATAACTGTTTTGCCCTCAAAGGAGTGCTCCGAAGATTAAATGACTCAGTAGTTATAAACCACACGGAATGAAGTCTGGTCCATTGTTAGCACTCTCTAAGTGTTTGTTAAACAAAATAAACTATCCTGAGCGAATGGACATAACCGTATCCTGCCCCTGACAATTAAAGAATAACATTCTGTGTATTCAAGAACGTATGAGATATTTATAAAAACTGGCAACGTGTCAGCCAGAGGAATTCAACAAATTCTAATAAGTGAAATAATATAGAACACAGTTTCTGGCTGCAATGAAATTAAGTTAGACAATCAATGACAAAATAACTCAAAAACTCCTACATATTAAAAAATTTTAGAATACACTTGTGATTTGACTCTTGAACAATGTGGGGTTTAGGAGTGCTAATCCCCTGTGTAGCCAAAAATCCACGTATGCTTTTGACTTCTTAACAATGTGACTGCTAATAACCTCCTGTTGACTGGAGGTCTTGCTGATAACAGTCGATTCACACATATTTTGTATGTTATACGTGTTGTATACTATATTCTTACAATATTACCATAAAATATGCTGGAGAAAAGAAAATGTTCTTTTTTTTTTTTTTTTGAGCCAGAGTTTTGCTCTTGTTGCCCAGGCTGGAGTGCAATGGCATGATCTTAGCTCACCGCAACCTCTGCCTCCAGCGTTCAAGCTGTTCTCCTGCCTCAGTCTCATGAGTAGCTGGGATTATGGGCATGCACCACCATACCTGGCTGATTTTATAATTTTAGTAGAGATGGGGTTTCTCTATGTTGGTCAGGCTGGTCTCGAACTCCAAACCTCAGGTAATCCACCTGCCTTGGCCTCCCAAATTGCTGGGATTACAGGCATGAGCTACCATTCCTGGCCAAGAAAATGTTCTTAAATGCATAAGGAAGAGAAAACACATTCACTATTGATTAAGTGGAAGTGTATCATCATAAGGGTCTTCATCCTCATTATCTTGATGTTGAGTGGGCTAAGGAGGAGGGGAAGGAGAGGAGGAGGGGGAGGGAGAGGAGGAGGAGGAAGAGGAGGAGGAGGAGTTGGAGTTGGCTTGCTGTCTCGGGTGGCAGAGGTGGGAGAAAATCTGCCTATAAGTGGACCCATGCAGTTCAAAGCCATGCAGTTCAAGGGTTAACTGTAATTCAAAGAGAAAACAATAAATTATTATGGAAATGTTATGATGCTTTTAATTGAAAGATGGTAAAATGCTATGGATCGACATTTGTGGGGTGCAGTGAAAGTGACATTTAAAGAAAAGTTAAAGTCTAAAACACTTATATTAGAAAAGAAAAAAACACATAAAAATAGAGTAAATTAAAAAAAGTATTAAGAAGGAAATAATAACAATCAGAGAAGACATTAATGAAAGAGAAAAGGAGGAAAAAGCAGGATCAACAAAGCTAAAACTTTGCAAAGACTGATTAAGTTAGAGATGAGGAAACAGAAACAGGTCAGGCCCCGTGGCTCATGCCTGTAATCCCAGCACTTTGGGAGGCCAGGGCAGGAGGATTGCTTAAGCCCAGGAGTTCAAAGCCAGCCTGGACAACATTATAAGACCCTATCTTTAATAGTTTCGCAGGCCAGTTCCTTAAAATCAATCTGTTTCTCAGGAATACCCTGACGAATATACAGTCCATTTACAAAATGAATAAGCAACAATAAAAAAAGACAGGAAAAGGGAACAATCAGAATATTTAAAAGATAGTGCCTATTAAAGTAAACTGTATGCTTAATAAGTCTGAAAATGTAAATGAAATGGTAACATTTCTTACAAAACGGACTCAAGAAATTGAAAACTGTATTAGCCCTTTAACCTTTAAAGAAATTGAATTGGTAAATTTAAAAAAACTCTCTCGTTTTTAGATTTTTTTTAAGAGACAGAGTCTAGTTGTGTGACCCAGGCTGGAGGACAGTGGCGTGATCATAGCTCACTGCAGCCTCGAACTCCTGGGTTCGAGCAATCCTCCCACCTCAGCCTCCTTAGCAGGTGCGACTACAGGTGTGCCCCACCACGCCCAGCCCTAAATTTCATTCTTGATAATTTTAATATTTTGTGTGTTTTCTAATGTTTTATAACTTATTAGTATGTTAGAAGTACAAATTAAAATAAATTTATATCTATTTTACTGGAGATGCAAGGTCGATTTTTTTTCCCAGTAATGGAAGACAGCAAAAGAAGTTTGGAGATTCCTGGTTTAAAGCATTTAAAGCCTCTGTGAAAATTTGCCCAGGCATTAACCTCACAACAGCTCTGAGTTTGGGATTATTTATCCCTTCTTACGGATGAGGCAGTCCAGGCTTGGAGGCAGGCGGTGGGGGGTGGGGGGGTGCTGGGACACTCTCTCCCCTGTCCGGCCAACACCTGCTTCCTGTTGATGATCCTCGCCAGGCGAACAACTGCACATTCCACACCCAGTGCCACGAAGTGCAGCCCTAAGCTGGGGATTTCTGTGTAGAAATGATCCAGTGAATGCAACTCACCACAGTGTGGACATCCCCCCTGCAGAATCATCTGTGAGAATAACCCTAGGCCCAGACGTAGGGGTGGGCTAAGCTGTGTAGCCCTGGAAATGCAGGGAGTGCCCCCTCCAGACCCACAAGCCTACAGTCCATTCACCATAGAGGGGTTTGCAGCTCCCCAGATAGTGCCTACCAAGGAAATGCCGTGTGGACACGTCTGTGTGGCAAACCGGCACAGGGAGAAAGCCGACTCCCACGGGTATCCACCAACTGTTACCTCTAAACTAGGACTTGCCTCTTAGTAGATGAAGACAGCCAGGGCTGAAGAAATGATCTCGTGTTGAAATGAACGATGAGCTTCAGAGTGAAGTGACTCAGGTCAAATGCTGTTGAATGTTGGTGTGATGGATTTTTACAAGAAATAAAACTGAGCTACACACATTATCCCCTTCCCCTCACTCGAGGAGGGAGATTCTATTCCCCCTCCCTTTCTTTCCCTCTCTTTCTCTCCTCTATATATACCAAAGGTCAAACCATTGGTATTTTGCATCGAGCCTTTAATTATTCATTCACTTTGACCTAGTAATTGCACTTTAAAAAAATAAAGGAAAAACTCGGGGCATAAGTGGTGGTTATGGGGGGCAGGGGAAGTGGGCATGTGGTTGTTTTTCTCATTTATTTTTAAAGTTTTTGCTTTTCCCGCATTGCTCAGGTTTGCCCTAATGAGATGCCTGACTTTAATAAGAGAAGAAACCATCAGTGTTTGCAAAGCCCTCTCAGTGTGCCCCACACTCCCTCTTCAGGCACAGCGGGCATCTTCCCTGAGTGCCAGGGCTCCGGTGACCACACACCCACACATACAGACCACCCACTCAACCCCTCGGGGGGCACTGCCACCCCCATTTGCTACATCAACTGCCTTTTCACCTTGTTTAGTAGCAAAAGTCAAGGCAGGGGCCAGGAGACCCTGGGCATGGGGCTGGGTCCGGGCAAGATCTCCAGTCTGGGAGAGAGGGGCAGGGAGCTGTGCCCCTCCCTGGGCAAGTCAGGGTGACTGGAGTTTGCTCTTCTGGAGGTGGCCCCCTGGAACTTGTTAGAGCATTTATAACCTCCTGCCTGCACCCAGAAAACCCACCCAGGAAGCATTTCTTGTGGTGAAGAGAGATTCCAAACTGGAACTTGGAGGCTGCTCTCTGACGCTGATTTCTTGAGTTGATTTTGCCTGTGCATTGAGCAGTTGGGGCTACGAAAGGTTTACGGGATTCTAAAATTATCATGACAATATGTCAGGCATATCAAAAGTGTAATGAATCGTAGAATACACACCTAGGCACATCCCTACCCAGGTGAAGAAGTGAAACAGTATCAAGGTAGTGGAAAACCCTCCCCATCCTCCATCTCCCACAACCCTCCTGCACCCCACCCCTGGCGGGGAGAAGATGACCCACAGCTCTCTTTATGTGCTCACTTCTTTTCTGTGAGCATCACTTTAATACAAGCAATCTGGTACTGTACATACTGTCCTGTAACTTGCTTTTGTTTTTACTTTTCCTTTTGAAATAATGTTGGATTCGCAGGAGAGTTGCACAGATGCCAAGTTCCCCTGCACCCTTCACCAGCTTCCCTTAGTCTTAACATCTTATATAACCACAGTCCATTGATCAAAACTGAGGCATTTACATTGGTGCATCTCCATCAACTAAGCCACACTTTGGCTCAAATTCCATCAGTGGAAGACAGCAAAAGAAATTCCTGCTTTAAAGCACTTGAAACCTCTACGAAAATTTGCCCAGGCATTTACCTCACAACAGCTCTATGAGTTTGGGATTATTTGTCTAATAATAGTTCTGGAATGTTATGTCTCCTTAGTCTCAACATCATGTTAGTGAGATTCACATGTGCTCATCTTCACTGTTCCACAGTATTTTGTTGTGTGAAAATAGCTCAATTTATCCAACCATTCTCCTATTGGTGGACATTTAGGCTGTTTCCAAATTTGCCATTGAAAATGCTGCAGTGGTCTTCCTTGTGCACATCCTCTCGTGAGCACTCGGGGCTGGAGTTAGGAGCGGAATTGCTGGCTCACAGGGAAGGCCCAGAGTTGGCTCCAGCAGGAGGCAAAGTTGCTTTCCAAAGTCCCTTGGCCAATTTACCGTGTCAAAGTCTGAGTTTCCATTTCTCTACATTCCTGCAGCACTTGCGAATGTCAGACTTCCAAATTTCTGTAAGTCTTGGGGGATGTGAAGTGACATGACTTGTTTGAATTTGCATTTCCTGTTAGGTTGAATAGTTTTTCGTTGATTATTCATCAAGCTTCTTCTCTAAATTTACTCTTCCGTTACAGTTTCCCCCCATTTTTCTATAGGATGATTTTTTTTTCACAGTTTAAGTGGTGTGTGTGCGTGTGTGTGTGTGATACTAAGAATTTGTTATCACAGCAGACATGAAGATGTGCCTCTGACATTTCCCTTAAGGAAAGGACTTGTTGATTGAGTTAAGGAGTCTGAGAGGAAGGGATCATCCTGGGTTATCTGGGAAGGTCTCAGTGATGATGTCTTTATTGACAGAGGGGCAGAGGGAGGTTTGAGACCGACACTCAGAGTAGAGAGTTGGACAGAAGATAAGAGACAGAGGAGAGAAGGTCAAGTGAAGGCAGAAGAAGAGATCAATGACCCACCTCCTCCCTGGCCAAAACCGATCAGGCAAGAGAAGGGCCCATGAGCCGAACCAACCCCTGTGGCTGACCAGTGGCCTGGCAGGCAATTGCCCACTGAGGAGAGGCGCTTTTACAGAAAGGCTGCAGTGTGTCAGGGTGGGGTGCCTGTGCTGGGCGGTGCATGGGACAAGGAGAAACAGAAGAATCTAGTCTTGGAGAAACGGTGGCCGGGGTGATGTGGAGAGAGAAGCAAGGATGAAGGAGGCCAGGGAAGCCCCAGCGTTTCCAGATGCGCTGAGCACCAGTGGCCTTCAGCTCCCGTCCATCGTCAGCTGTTGCAAGAGTTTCCTGGGGCTGCTGGAGCAAAGTACTCCAAACTGGGTGGTGTCGAGAAGACAGACTTATTCTCCCAGTTCTAGAGGCTGAAAGTCTGGGGCGAGGTGTGTGCAGGGCCGCGCTACCCCCAGAGGCTCTGGGGAAGGGCCTTTCTCACTTCTCCCAGGCTCCTGGAGGTTTCCTGTAGGTCTTTGGGGTTCCCTGGCTGGTTGAGGCTGGGACACTCCTGTCCTGGGTCTTCATGTGGCCACCTCCCTTCTGCGATTCTCTGTCCCTGTGTCTGGATTTCCGCTTTGTATGAATGACACCAGGCATCTTGGGTCAGGACCCAGGCTCGTGACTTCATTTCAGCTCCATTTCCTCCGTAAAAACTGTCTCTAAATGAGGCCACATCGAAGGTACTAGGGGTCAGACATGAACGGATCTTTTTGGGAAGACTCAGTTCCTTCCCGATACCTGACAACTCGCCTTTTGCGTCCTTGTAATAGTACCGCTCTTTTATTTGAGGAGTGAGAGTGGGTTTCTGTGCTTGTAAGTGGGGGGGGGTCTCCCCCACAACTGTTTCTGGGTGCTCACTTCCATGCGAGCGAGGAGCCGGGGGGTGCTGGAGTGTGGTCTGTCTGCACCACACAGCAGGTGACGGCCAAAGCCGTGGGCAGGAAGTAGAGAACTGATGCCAGCGTTTGCCAGGTTGGCCTCGGAATGTTAGATCAGCCTCTGGGCCCCCAAACCTCCAGGGAATGAAGCAGTGGTGGGCTTCAGCCTGAACCCTAACAACCTCCATGACTGCTCCTGTTTCTATTCCATTTTGTGGGTGGGGACTGGGCTGGTGTTTGAAGGTTTCTCACATTATTTTCCGTGTCTGTGCTTCCACAGTTTTCTGTGTTGCCTGCACACCTAGAACGGCTCCTGCCTTCGCGCCTTGCACCGTTTTCCTTGGTGAACTTCTACTCATCCTTCAAAGCCCAGCAGTAAGCATCCTTCAGAAAGTCTTCTTTCAGAGGGAACCAAAAAGGTAATCTCTGGAGACCGACAGGTGCTGCCTGAGTGCCTGTTGTCTTGTGTGGTTGTGGGAACGTTACTTCACCTCTCTCCGCCTCAGGCTTCTCAGCTGTAATGGGGATGGTACCCGTGTCTGGGGGTACCACTTGGGATGCACACAGGAAGAAGAGTGGAGGCCCAGCGTGGGCAGAGTGCAGGCGCAATTGCTGCTGGGACCAGCATGTAGCTCGCATCCGAGTCGCAACGCCCAGCCGCAGCAGGAGCCTCAGCATCAGGCAGAGTGTGGTCAGCACTGGCGGGGGCTGAGAGGACTGGAGTGGGGGCCACTCGTCTGTGATTCTCTCATCTCTTTTGAGGTTCAGGACCTGGTGTCTCCCCTAGAAGCTCTGGGGGACCTGACAAATCCTCCAGGAGGACACAGAGCGCAGGAAGGGCAGGCGCAGGGTCCACCAGGGTGGCTCCTATCTGAGGGCGTGGGTGGAATTGGGGAGAGGGCGGCTGGGAAGGCCATCCAGAGGAAAGGGCAGATGGCCGGGGCAGCGTCAGGTGGTATAGTTTTCCCTGAAAGTGAGGTAGGGAAGGGAGCGGAGGAGAGGGCCACACGCCTTTCAGACGTGGCCCTGAATGCTGGCTTGACTGAATCTCCTCTTTGCTGTTTGCAGAGTGGGGAGAATCGCTCCTGCCCATCCTCCTCCTTGAGGACTCAAGAACTGCAAATGCCCCGTGGCCTTGGAAGTTTATGGATGGCACAGATATGGGGTGGAGGGGATGCCCAGGACAGGGAAGGCTGTGAGGGAGAGGGTCTGTGGGGTTGTGGAGTGTGGGAGTCAGTCACCGACTCATTAGATGAACCAGGGTTCTGCACGATGCAGCCCACCTACCAAATCTCACCGCCACCTGCTTTTTAAAATAAAGTTTTATTGGAATACGGCCATGCCCATTCTTGTATATATTGTCCATGCTGCCTTGCTTTCCAACGCCAGAGTCAGGGAGTTTTGACAGAGACTTCAGGACCACAAAGCCAAAAACGTCTGCCATCTGCCACTCACAAAAATGTTTGCCGTTGCTTGAGAAAAGAATAGTGACTTGTCAGATGCAAGCAAACACTGAGCACCAGGCACTGTTTCAGGTTCTGGGCGCACAGCCCTGATGGAAACGGAACTTTCTACCCTCATGGAGCTGACATTTGGGTGGAGGGAGAAAGAACAAGCAAAATAAAGAAGGAAATCGTCTGGGCTGCAGGTGATACGTGTTAGAGAGAGACTCAGAGCAGGAAGCGAATCCGAGGGCGGGGAGGGTGACTGAAAGAAGGGTGTCAGGGCCTCACTTAAGACCTGGAGAAGGGGAGGGAAGAGCTCCGCGGGTGTCCCAGGTGGTGGGAACTACAGCCGTGCAAAGGCCCCGAGACAGGAGTGAGGAGTCCGGGCGGCTGGAGCAGGGGAGAGGGAGGGCAGCGGGAGACTCGGACAGCAGGTCACAGCCGCCTCCAGTAGGGCCTTAGGGGGCTGGTATGTGGACCTGGGCACTCACCCTGACGGCAACGAGCAACCATGGTGGTTCTGAGTAGAGGAGGGCTGTAGTGTGACGTAGGCCAGGCAGGACCCCTGTGCGCCGGGCTGAGGGAGCATAAGGTCAGTGGCTGGGCCAGGATAGAAATGCAAATGGATCAGAGTGGCGGTCGTGTGCAGAAGCCTGCAGGTTCTAGAAGGTTCTGGAGGCAGGGCTTACTAGACTCCTGCATCAGATGTAGGAGGCAAGAGAAGAAGGGGCCAAGCATGGCTCCCGACGTCTGGGTTCTGTTTCCTATCTCATCCGTCTTCTCTTTCTGCCTCCCAGTCTGTGAGTCCCTGAGATTGGGCCACCCCGGCCATCTCACCCCTCACGGCCCCCACCGTCCGCAGCTCTGCAGGGCACCCACCCAGTATCTGTGGGGTAAGTGAATGAATGAGTGCATCACTGGCGGTCTTCTGCTTCCTTAGTGTTATGGGCTGAGTTACGTTCCCCCCAAAATCCCCAAGTTGAAGCCCTAACCCTCTGTGACCCCCGGAATGTGACTGTATTTGGCGACAAAGTCTTTAAAAAGGTGATTAAGTTAAAATGAGGCCGTAAGAATGAGCCCTACTGGCGTTCTTATCAGGAGACTGAGACACAGACACGCGTGGAGGGACATTCATGTGAGGACGCAGGGAGAAGGCGGCCCCTGTAAGCCCAGGAGGGAGGCCTCAGGAGCACCAGCCTCTAGAATGTGGGAGGAGGCACGGCTGCCTGTCAGCCTCCAGCCTGCGGTGCTGCAGATGGTGGGCGTGGAGCAGGGCATGCCGCCATGGGCAAAGAAATAGATTCTTTGTGGAGTGCAGCACCAAGCCAGGCACCTGGGATTCGGTGGCTAGTGCCACATGTGGCCCCTGGGTGGCTATGAGACACTGCCCCTCGAAGCAGGGGGACACTACCTGATAACACTTGCTCAGCTGCGACCCACACCTGGCATTTTCGGCTGGCAGAGGAAACCAGGCCTGGTGGGTGTGGCCTCCTCCCCAGCAGCCTCCTGTGCCTAGGACAGGGTCCCTCAGGCCTTGGAGGCTCCTCTCCAGCCCACGCCGTTGGGTGCCTGCTGTGCTGGGGGTGAGTGGGGCGGATCTCGCTTGCAGCCGGGCGGCGGTTCATCCCACCAGCCACTACCCCTCACAGGTGACTTCCTGCAGGTCCTGGAGCTGAGCCACGCCCTCTCCACTCCCGTCCTCCACTCCATGCCGGGGGTGGCCGGGGCCTGGGGCCAAGAGGGACTAGCCCTGTGTGCTCCTGCACACACCCCCCCAGTGCTCTGCACACACACCGAGCGCTCCACACACACCTCGAGCGCTCCTCCACACACCCCGAGTGCTCCTGCGCACACACCGAGCGCTCCACACACACCTCGAGCGCTCCTCCACACACACCTCGAGCGCTCCTCCACACACACCCCGAGTGCTCCTGCACGCACACCCCGAGCGCTCCACATACACCTTGAGCGCTCCTCCACACACCCCGAGTGCTCCTGCACAGACACCTCAAGCACTCCTCTACACACCCCGAGTGCTCCTCCACACACAACCCGAGTGCTCCTCCACACACCCCGAGTGCTCCTGCACACACACCTCAAGCACTCCTCTACACACCCCGAGTGCTCCTCCACACACAACCCGAGTGCTCCTCCACACACCCCGAGTGCTCCTGCACACACACCTCAAGCACTCCTCTACACACCCCGAGTGCGCCTCCACACACCCCGAGTGCTCCTGCACACACACCCCGAGTGCTCCTCCACACACCCCAAGTGCTCCTGCACACGCACCTCAAGCACTCCTCTACACACCCCGAGTGCTCTTGCACACACACCCCGAGTGCTCCTCCACACACCCCAAGTGCTCCTGCACACGCACCTCAAGCACTCCTCTACACACCCCGAGTGCTCCTCCACACACCCTGAGCGCTCCTGCACACACCCCGAGTGCTCCTCCACACACCCCGAGTGCTCCCCACACACCCCGAGTGCTCCTGCACACACACCTCAAGCACTCCTCTACACACCTAGAGCACTCCTGCACACACCCCGAGTGCTCCTGCACACACCACCCATGAATGCACATGCGCACCCAGGGGGTGACGTGCCCTCTGTTTGGCATGGCATGCAGCTTCTCATCTAGAGTCCGAGCTGAACATGGACCTCTCTGGGTAAAAATCTACTTGATTTCAAAACAGAGAGCTCAAATGCCAATGCTGTGGGGGGCAGGGGACTTGGAGCAGGGGCGAAATGCCCTCACTCTGCGGCAGGCACCAAGGGTGGCGTCACACAGACTGTGGGATTAGGGTGGCAGGTTTTCCGAGGTGTGGGAACTGAGGGGGTTCCCAGGATGTGAGACTTTCGGTGCTGAAGCTGGGAAAGTCCTGGGCGAGCTGGGACAAGTCGCTTACCCTACTAGAGACAGCTGGGAGAAGGAGGACACATTGGGATCAGTCTTCCATGGCCTTCAAGTGTCAGGCCAGGGGCTGGGGACCTCCCATATAACGAGCAGCTCCAGGAGATTCCAGGCAGGCAGGGGCGCCGGGGGCTGCGACTCCAGAATGGCCATGGCCCCTTTGTCACACAGAGCACCCAACGGTGCCCCCACTGTGGACCCCGACTTCCTAGGGCTGGGACCTGCCTGGGGCTACTGACTCAGGTGCCTAATGTCCCATGCCACGGTGGCTGCCTCCTTCTTAAACGCGCTGCCCATGGGCTTCTTCCTGGATGTTCCGGGGAGTTTGCTTCCCTCGACCACAGGCTCCTGCTCCCCTTCCAGGCTCCCAGGGAGAAGACCTGAGCTCGGCAGATCTCTAGAAAAGGCTGCATAGAGGTCTGGGCCCAGGGGTCCTTTCAGGGTGGGGCACCTCCTGTTGTCACCCCCATGGCTGGCTGGGTGTCCCGTGCTGGACACACACGAAGGGTCCATGAATAAGCCATTTCTACCACAGGCCAGGCTGGGCTTCATGGAGGTGCCCTGGGGAAACCCATGGGAAAGCACAGCCTGGATTAGACAGGGAGGCAGCCCCCATCCATCAGATTGTTCCCTGGCACGCATTAATTGAGTATCTACTGACTGCAGAGCCCTGGCAGGCAGCTCTGGCGCTGAGGTGGACACTGGAGCTGCTGCTGGTCTCTCCCTGTTTGCTCTCCCCGAGCCAGGACCCCACACGGCCTGAACTGAGATTGCCCTACCCTGAGCCCTTCCATCCCTGAGGCCTGAGATTTGGGGTCTCTCAGCCTTGAAGACCCCCTGAGTCCATCAGAGCTGGCACTGCGTCTGCTGGCACCTGAGCTATCGGGACCACTGGCCTGGCGAGGGCTCTGCTCTGGGGGCAAGGGCTGGTAGCATGGGGCTTCTCCATCCTTCCATCCCAACAGGGCCCATACCCTCTGCACACAGGGAGTGAGTGAGCTCTGGACACAGGGTGAGGTGCGCACACCCCCATGGAGCTCAGAACCAGGTAAGGAGCACCAGCCACTGGTGTGACAAGGACCTCAGTGTCCCTGGGATTTGGCTTTCACCCCCGTCCGTTTCAAAGCTCAGCATCACCACACCTGCCAAGACTGGTCACTGTGGTACAGGCCACGGCTAAGGACGCTCCTTCCCCGCAGAGGTGGAGACCGTGGATAGCCACCCCCTTACTCAGCATCCTTCTGCCCTTCCCTTTTCATCCCCCCTCATCATTTTAAAGTCAGACACACGAGGTGAACGGTTTCCAGTTTCTTTTTTCTCATCTGTAAAAACTGAACAAAAATCCCTCCCCACTGGGCGCAGTGGCTCTCTCCTGTAATCCTAGCGCTCTGGGAGGCCAAGGTGGGCAGATTCCCTTCAGTCCCGAAGTTCGAAAGCAACCTGGCCAGCATGGCAAAATCCCGTCTCTACTAAAAATACGAAAATTAGCTAGTAGTCCCAGCTACTCAGGAGAATGAGATGGGAGGATCACCTGAGCCTGGGAGACGGAAGGTGCAGTGAGCCGAGATTGCACCGCTGCACTCCAGCCTGGGCAACAAAGACAGACCTGGTCTCAAAAAAGAAAAAAAGAAAGAAAAAAGAAAAAAATAAAGAACAAAACCCTGCCTGACAGCATTACTGGGAAGATAAAGTAGGAGCAGGCCCAGAAAGCACACGGCTCCCACCCCGCGCAAAGTAGGGCCTCAGGAAGTGCAGGCTGGGAGGACGGGAAGCCACTGCTGCCGAGGTGACGGGAGAGCAGGAGGAGAATCTTTGCCCAGGACCCAGTAGGTGCCGAATCAATGGGTTCCCTTCTAACTTTACGAAAAGCTCTCTCTCTCTCCCTCCCTCCCTCCCTCCCTCCCTCCCTCTCTCTCTCTCTCTCTCTTTCTTTCTTTCTTTTTTGAGATGGAGTCTCACTCTGTTGCCCAGACTGTAGTGCAGTGGGGTGATCCTGGATCACTGCAACCTCCACCTCTGGGGCTCAAGCGATTCTCCTGCCTCAGCCTCCCGAGTAGCTGGGACTACAGGCATGCACCACCACACCCAGCTAATTTTTATTTTAGTAGAGATGGGGTTTTATCATGTTGCCCCGGGTGGTCTCGAACTCCTGAGCTCAGGCAATCCTCCCTCCTTGGCCTCCCAAAGTGCTGGGATGAGAGGCATGAGCCACCGTGCCCAGCCTTTCCTTCCTCTTAAAACACGACTCAGGAATAATGAAACTCCTTGGCTGGCACCATCCCTGGAGGGGCTTAGCAAGAGCACTGCAGAGGCAGAGCGCTGGGGCCAGAGACCGAATTTCTCTGACACTGTCATGGAGCTCACCTGGGCCTCAGTTTCCCCATCCGCAAAGTAAGAATCGTCGTCAGATGTTGCATCATGGGTTGCTGTGGAGTCCGAGAGATGATAGGGCAGGGAAGGCCCCGGACAGTGGCTGATGTGCAGGCGTTCACACCAGCTACTGCTCAAGTATTTGCACTTACTAATCAAGGGTCCAGACCCAGAGGACAGACTGTAACTCGAACCGGCCCCTGTTGACTTCCCTGTGCCAGGAAGGCCTATGTAGGGTGCCCTGGTCTTTACTCCGCTGTCACAGTGACCCACGGCTGCTGGCACCATGAGGACCCTGACTCCAGGAGTGCCCGGCATGCAGCGGGCCTCAGGGCAGGCCAATCCCCCTCCTCCGGGCTCTCTCAACCTGCCTGCATGGTGGGCCCAGGGGCCCCTGCCGGGCGGGTGGCCAGGCTCCAGCAGAGGCCTCTGGTCCCTGTGTGCCCCATTGAACACAGACGCATCTGTCTCTGCTGGCTTCCCGGCGGCTGCAGGGCGTCTGGTCAGCTCCCTGCACACAGGCTGCGGCTTGTCTGCTGCCGAAGGGCTCCCTTTGGGGTCTCTCTATGTCCTGGCCCAGGCGGTCTGAACGGGGAGAGTTAGAGATGTTTCCACTGCTTGGAGCTATTTGTCTTTTCGGCGCCCACAAAGGGGCCCTGGGTGGCTCTGCTTGGAACTCAGGACTGTGTGGGGACCAACCTCGGTCAGCTGGGAAGCCAGACCACACTCAGGCCTGCAGACGGGGCCATGGGCTTGGTCACTGCCCTACCCTAGGGCCAGCCTGGAGTGGCCACTCACTGGCAGTGAGGCGTAGGAAGGCTGGACAGCCAGTGGGCACATTCCTGGGCACCTTCCCAGCCCTGTGACCTCCCTGGCTCTCAAGGCAACCTTCCCAGAGCCAGGGCAACCAGAACACTCCCTCCAGTGGGATAGGGGCCCCCTGGGAGGAGTAGAGAGGCTTTACAGCCAAGCTCACCCCAGTGGCTGGTTGGGCCAGGAGCAGAAGGGCCAGTCAGGATGCCCAGAGGTTCTGGCCGCTAGTGTGCCCTGGCCTGATGGCATCCAGCTTCAGACCCCAACGAGAGTCACCCAGCAAGGAACAACTGGTGCCAGGGCCGCAGACACCTGGCTGCCATCTTGGAATCTAGGGCTCGCAAACAACTTCAGGCCTTACTGGCCTGGGCAGCACAGATGAGAGCCACTGCCCTAGTGGGGAAAGGGGGTTTTGGATTCCTGGCTTGGGGGTGCTTTAAATGATCCCCATCCAAAACCGCCACCAGACTCACTTGCACCAAAAACTGTCCACAAGTCCTGCAGGCAGTGGCAGAGACAGTGTGGAGGACCAGGCATGGAAGTCTCATTCCAAGTTCCTAAGGCCCCAAACAGCCCAGAACTGGGCTTGGGTGGAGCGAGGTTGTGGGGGTGGGGGCTGGGCACAGAGCAGACACGAATGAGTGACGCAAAAGGAAGAGTCCAGGGGAGGGGGTGGGCAGGTTACTGGGCTTGTGGTGACCGTAGCAGCCAGAGGAGCCCGTCTGGGAGGCAGAGATCCACCAGCCCAGGGCACACAGGAGACGCCTTCAGTGCAGTCCCAGGTCGGTGTCTGGAGGACGGGGCCTCAGCTGCCAGGCACCTCAAGCAGCCCCACCTTCACGATGGCCCGGGAATCTCAGAGGAGAGCTGCTGCGCCGAGGCCTGAGCACGCCGCAGAGGGAATCAGAATAGGTGGATGGAGGACGGGCGCGGAGGACAGCCAGGCGACGCCCAAGATGTGTGTCTAGGAGGCACACGGGATCAGGGTTTGTGGCCACGTTGCGAGAGGACTAAGGGCTACCCAGCACAGGCGTTGTATGTGGCCTGTCCCAAAGCCCCAGGGCTCTGTTCTCAAGCAGGCAGACACTCAGGCCACCCCCTGGCTCAGCAGGCCTGACTCAGGCGGTGTTCACCGGTCAGCATGGGGGAAGCCGTGCTGCAGGAACAGATGACACCAAATCTCGGCAGCTCCAGACAGCAAAGGTTGATTCCTCATACACACAGCGTGACCCCCCACACACCTGCACAACAGCCCAGTCCCAGCAGCACAGAGGCCAGCGGAGCGCTGGCAAATCCTGCAATGAGATGCTCCAGTGGGACAGGAATGCCACGCCTCTGCTTGCAGCTCATTGGCTAGCTCCAGTCACATGACCCTCCCACCTGCAGAGAGACAGGAAGTGCGTCTCCCCCAGGCGGGGAGGTGAGAGCCAGGCGTGTATGGTGAACGGCTCCAAAAAGCACTGCGGTTAAGGGCCTGGCCTTCCCGGCAAGTGGACCTGGGCTTGAATCACAACCCTGGCACTGATCACTGGATGATCTTGACAAGCTGTGTCTCTCCTGAACTTCCCATTCCTTTGCTGGGGTGTGAAGACACAGCTTATCAAGGTCATCCAGGGATCAATGCCAGGGTTCCCTGAGATTTGAGCCCAGGTCCACTTGCCCCGAAGGCCGCCTGTGAGTTGTTGTGACGACTGAGCAGAAAATGGGTGGAAGTGGTTCAGCACAGTGAATGCTCAGCAGGGCGGTTGTCATTGATAATCTGTTGAGAAGGAATTCCTCATCAGCGTTGCAGAAGGCTCGGAGACCACCGCCTCCTCCAGGAAGCCTTCCAGGCTTTAAGCCTTGGGTGGGAACTCAAACCATGGATGAGTAGAGTCGGATTTTCCCTTCTGCAAGGTGTCTGTCACCCTGTGACTCTCACTGTCTATCTCTCGTCATGGGAAAGGGATGAGGCTGAATTCCTCTCTATGTCTCAGGGCTCCACTCAGACCCTGTCACAGAGTGGGCTTTGGGAGCTATTAGGTGAATGAATGAATGAATGAATGAATGAATGATTTGAAGACTCAGCACTGAGCATTCCTGGACACCATACCATTGTCCTGGGAGCCAGAGGTTGCCTCAGCCTCCCCTTCCTGGGGGCCAATGCCTCATTCACCACCTAAATCCTCACTGCAGTTCCTCCCTCTCTGAGGACTGGGGAGCATGTGGCCAAAGCCGCCCATCACAAGCTGGGTTCTATCAGCTCCACCACATCCTAGGTTGGACGTGCCCGGAAAGACTGCACCATTAGAGAGGATGGCCCCCTGGGATGGAACACCAGGAGGACTAGCAGGCACAAGCAGGTGTCCCTGACCCCTGCCTCATTCACCACTGCAGCTCCAGTGTCCCTCTGCTCACATCTAGGGACACATGTAAGCTCACTAGGGCCGGATGCCAGAGGAGAAAAAGCCTGGGCATGGCTCATGCAGGGTGAGCACAACCCGGGGTGGATGGTTGCTGAGCCGCAGCCTCCCTCAGGGGTGGCTTGAAAGAAAGAAACACCCTCCTGACAGGCAGGGCTTCAGGTGATGCACGTGGCCCTCTGCTGTGTATGGAAAGAGGAGCAGCCTGAGGTCAAAACACGGGCTGAGAGGCAGCGGTGAATGGCTTGGTCCAGCTCATCAGGGGCCCGGAAGGAGAAAGAGTGGAAGATGAGGGACAAGAGGCCTGGAGCGGAGGTCGATGGATGGGCCTACAGGAGTGCGAGTGAAGGAGGAAGGTCTTTGCACTCTCTCCAGGAAGCATCTGCTACCAAGCAGTCACCGACAATCAGGTAGGCAAGGTCCAGCCGTCTATCGTCAGCCGGTCTCATTGGCCATGCCGGGGCCGACACCATGGATCATTAGCCGGGGTGGCAGGGATGGGCCCTCACTTACTAAGGCTGACCTAGCGACTGCCTCTCCTGAATGTCCCCTGTAAGGGCTCTCCCTCGAGGAGACCAGCTGGCCGCTTGGCCAGTTGGCTGTATTCAGCCCTTGAAAGGCCAGAGATTCATCTGGACTAAAACAGACACAAACTCCAGGTCCGAGTTTGTCTCTTCTGTCCCAGACCGCCATCGGCACCATCCTTTGGGCTTACTGAGTGTGTGATCCACCAGCCTGGGAGCCCACACAGCCTCAAGTCAGACCAAGGGACCCACTTCGCAGCAAGGAGGTGTGGGAGTGGGGTGTGACCACGGGGATCTGCCGGGCATGTCAGACTGTGTGCTTCTCACTGCTGGGTTGGAGGGACCAGAGACTGGCCTGCAGAATGCACAGCTCTTGCCTGACGCCCCACGTTTTCCTGGAAAGCCTATAGCCCATGACAATAAAAGCAAAAGTTAAAAAAAGAAAAAACAGAATCTGCTGTCCTCTGCCCACCTAGGGCACCTGTGGTCACCCCACCTTGTGCATCTGTAGTCACCCCACCTTGTGCATCTGTGGTCACCCCACCTTGTGCATCTGTAGTCACCCCACCTTGTGCATCTGTGGTCATCCCACCTTGAGGCTGAGGAGGAGAGAGAGGGGCCAGATGAGACCCCTGACCTGGCTGGGACCTGCCAGCACACAGCCTTCCTCAAAGTCGACAGTGGGTGCTGTTCAGGGGATGGAGCCTGGTGTAGCGGCCCCAGCTTTCCAGCACACGCAGGAAAAGCTATTGCCTCCTGTGGCACTAAGTGGCCTGCCCTCTGACAGGTCTAAGTGACTAGAGGGCTGTGGACTCTAATTGGAAAAAGGTTGCATTGGAATAATGACCTGGGGTCCGCTGCTCCTGGGTGCTCTCAATCCTGTGCTCAGGGCCCCTCACAGCCCACCTAAGGGCCAGGCTGTGGGGAGAGATTGAATGAGAGATGGCAAGAGGGGGACAGAGAGACAGGGTCTCCAGCTGTCCTCAACGGGGCCAGCAGGCACCCTCCTCCTCCTCCTCCTGACATGAGAAACTCTGGAGGAGCCTGGGTTCTTCACCCACAGGTCCTGGGACCCTTGGCCTTCCTGCGTGAATTTGTGAGGGAGATTCTTACTCATCTGGGCCACTCAACATTGGCCCCTGTTGGGCCAGGGGGTCACTTTGGTCTCTGAAAGTCCCTCTGGGGACAGTTTATGCTGAGCCCAGTTGAAGCTTCAGGTTTATTCTCTGCAGAGCACCCCAGTGGGGGCTTCCCTGAAGAGCTCTGGTGCTAATACTCAGATAACAAGCTGTCATTTATGGCACCCTCACCTAAGCTGGGCCCCGTGGAAGACAATCCCATGAAGACAACACCAACCTGAACAGGTGGGATCTCTGGAGAGTCCAGCTTGCAGAGGGGAAACTGAGGCCCAGGCCGGCTCAGGTTCCCCCAGGGACCCCAGTCAGAAGTAGCATTGCCAGGGCTCCAGGTCTGAACTGGGGACTCCAGCTGCCCCTTCCCCATGCCTGAGGGCAGCAGCCTGGCTCCGAGCAGCCCTGCACACTGTTCCTGGAAAATAGGTTCCGGGGTGACACTTTCAGAGCCTCCCACTGTGACCTGTCCAGCCTTATCTTCCTCTGCGTTTGCAACAGCGTGTAGATGCCCTGATGTGGAAGCTAAAACAGGCCTCTGTTTTCACCAGGAAAAGTTTGAATGTTTCATTTTTTCCTGTCCTTTCTTCATGCACTTCCTGACGTGTAATTGGAGCAATTGTGCCCTGGAATGGACAAGTGCCTTCAAGGGAAAGGAAACGCTCTGCTGCCCTGGCAGAGGGAGGTGGCTGGGTCAGGACCAGCCAGGTAACATGAGGGCACGGGCACAGAGAAAGGCAGAGCCCGTTCTGAGATGAGGAGGAATTTCAAGAGTGTGAAGTGGTTTGGGGCCCTTCTGAGCCTCGGAGGCCCTGTGCACCCGCACACGATGGTCCCTGCTGGCAAGTCGCCTGCCCAGAGAACTGGGAAGTGTGTGAACTGGGACCCTGGCAAGCCCTTTCCTCTCTGGCTTCTGTTCCATGGCTGTGAATAGGAGCATGGTGGCCAAGGGTGGGGCAGGGGCTGTCCCCCGGGTTTGCCGACCCCAGCGTTAGCCTCCATCCTGTCTTGTCTGTACATGGCAGCCAAGTTGGGGGACCTGGCTCCCAGGAATGCCCATGCCTGGCTTGGCACCTCCTTGTTAGTGAGAATGAGAAGGGCATCCATTGGCAGCAGTCATGTGGCACAGGGAGGACAAGGACGGCTGATCTGATCTCAAAACCCCCGTGTGGGTGGCACAGGGGTTCCTAGCCATGTGGCCATTGACGGTCCGTTCTCTCTCTGAGCCTCTCTTTCCCTGGGGCTATTGAGGGAAACAGGTGAAATGACAGCCAATATTTAGGAAGTGAGCATGGCTCGATGCTTGCAAACAGAGGGCCCCTTTCGTTCATTCATTCATTGAGCATGCTGTGTGCAGAAGCCTATGCTGAGGTCCAGAGCCTCAGGTGAGGTGTCTGGGGCATCAGTGACTCCAAACCCCTGGCCAGTGAAGAGGCCTTCCCCACCACCACTCCGTGCTGACTGGGCTTCGTGGCCCAGGTGTCTGACCATAGCAGCTGGCTCCCTTTGTGACCCAGCTGCCGTCATGTCCTCTAAGCCTGGCCTTCAGGTGTCTGGCCATCTTCTTCTGCCTCCTTGCCCCCACTCCTAGCTCTTCTCCGACCCCTGTATCCCCATCCCTGCTCCTGGATCTGGTCCTCCACTTCTCTCTATGTCCTGCTGACCATACCTCCAGGCCTCTCTTCAACCCTTCATCCCTCATAAGTTTCAGACCACCGTCAACACCAATAGGACCGGACTGGCCCTCTCCTGAACAAGGAAGGATCATCTGCTTACTTCTAGCCTCGTGTTCCTCCTGGGACCTCCATCAACCCCTGGCATGTATTAGCCCCTGACATCCTTGGGACAGAGTTCAGCTCCTTACCCTGAATCAGACCTCCCACCACCCACTGTCTCTTCCTCCCTCTGTTTGGTCAAAAGGACTCACTGTGGTCCCCAGATGCACCAGGTGTTCTCATGCCCCTGAGCCTTTGCACATGCTATTCTTTCATGTCGGGCTGAAAGAATGTCCTCCCCTTTCTCCGTCTTTCAAACTTCTGTCTATCCTGTGGGCAGCCTGGGCAGATGTAAGAGGTTAGGGATGAGGATTATGGCAGCTACAGCCCCAGCTCCCAGCACAGTGCCCGGCACATAGTAGGTGCTAGGTTAATGTTTGTGGAATGATGAATGAATGAGTGAATGAGCTTTAGCCTCAGGTAGGCCTGGATGTTCATTTACTGAGCACTTACCCTGTGATCTTGGATCAGTGACGTTTTTCCTCCAGACCTCAAGTTCCTCATCAGTAGAACCACGGATGGATACAGGGCCTCCTTTAAAGATTGTTGCCTGGTGCTAATCCACTTGGCTCAGGGCTCCCAGGGCCTAGAACAAAGGAGGTGCTAAATGCATGGAAAAATGACTAAATGAAGCAATTTCCTGCTCCTGGAATCTGCTTTGCTTCACCCCCATATTTTCCTGGCAAAGTCCCTCTTGTTGGACATTAATAAGCAGATTTCAAAATTCACGGGAAATTGCAAAGAGCCGAGAATAGTCAAGCAATCATAAAGAAGAACAAAAGCAGAGAGCTGATGGCAGGTCCCAAAAGTGACTACAGGGCAACGGTAATTCAGATGGTGAAGCACTGACAGGCAGCTCTTCCATCAATGGAACAGAGACCCACAAACATAGGGTCCCCATGTTGTGGCAGAGGTGCCCCTGCAGAGCATGGGTTTGAATCAACAGGGTATCCCTAGGGAAAAATCATGTCTTAACTCTTTCCCTATAGCACACACAAAATTCAATAGCTGATGGATTACAGATTTAAATGTGAGGGTTTTAGGAGAAACATAAAAGAACATCATGACACATGAGGAGACAATGATTTCTTAAACAGGATGCAAGAAGCACCCATCATAAAGAGAAATGTTACAAGTTAAACGGGACTAAGATTATTGAGACAAATCTGTTCATCAAGTGACAATGGAAAGTGAAAATGCAACTCACAGAGCACAAGAAATTATCTGCAGTACAGTGTCTGAATATTTAGCGTATATAAAGAACTCATTTACAACAATAATTTTTGAAAAACAGCCACACTGACATCAAAATGGGCAACAGACTTGAACAGACACTTGGCAAAAGAGGATATTCTAATTGCGAATAAGCATACAAGAAAGCACTCAATTGTATCAGTTGCCAGGTAAATTCAAATTAAAACCACAATGAAATACCACATATGCTCACCAGACTAGTTAAAATAAAAAGAAGAAAGAAGACAGACAATAGCAAGTGTTGGAGGAGGTGAGATGGGGCACCCAGAGCATCCATGCAGTGTCTGCAGGTGGAACCACTTTGGACATTGTTTTCAGAATCTGCTAAGGCTGAACACATGATAACTCAAGACACAATTCCACTCCCATGTATATGCCCTACATAAATGCTTACATAAAGAGAAATGTGAGATTGTTCATAGCAACACTGACGTATAGAAATCCCAAACTAGAAACAACACAAATGTCCACCCACAATAGGATGAATAACCTGTGGAATATTTGCATAGTTGAATACCATGCAGTCAAGAGAAGCATGAATGATTAACAGCTACCTGCAGCAATGCGAAGGATCCTGCCTACATAATATTGAGCAAAGGAAGCCTGACACAAATGAATGTATGCTATATATCAAAAACAGGTGACATTTCCCATGGGGTTTAGTTAGGAAGGCATTTCTACTGTGGGAGAAAGAGGGACTGGAAGCAAGCACATGGGTGTGTCAGAGCTGTGTCAATGCTTTGCTCCTTGGTCTGTGATTTAGCTGTACCTGTGATTTAGCTGGTATATATTCGCTGATCTGTACACTTAAGACTGGCCATGTTTTTTGAAGCATGAGTTAGAATTCTCCATGATTATCCATTATGATTTTCAACCAGCTCTGCCAGGGAGCCCTCTCCGAAGCCCAGACCCAATTTATAAACAATCATAAAATATACAGTGCTTTCTGTTGTAAAATGCACACTGCCAATTGATTCTCTCTGAATGTTTTTATTGATTTTGCTGAATTCTGTATCTGTAGTCAACATATGGGTACAACTTATGAACAGGTGTAGTTATGTTGGTTGACACTTTTGTTCTACAAATAACACCTACATAACATAACAAAGGCATAATATTGGAACTTTACCTCATTTGTCAAGAAGGGGAGATACTTCTTTGATGAATTGGGTAATGATTTTTTTTTTTTGAGATGGAGTCTCGTACTGTTGCCCAGGGTTGAGTGCAATGGTGTGACCTCGGCTTACTGCAACCTCCGTCACCTGGGTTCAAATGATTCTCCTGCCTCAGCCTCCTGAATAGCTGGGATTACAGGCGTGCACCACCATGCCTAGCTAATTTTTGTATTTTTTGTAGAGACAGAGTTTCACTGTGATCAGACTGGTCTCAAACTCCTGACCTCAGGTGATCCACCCGACTCAGCTTCTCAAAGTGCTGGGATTACAGGTGTGAGCCATGCCCAACCATGATTCTTGAATACTGGAAGAATATTTTCTCTCTTTTTCTATGCTATTCATGGTGTAATAGCTACAGAATGATGTACTTTCATGTTTAATCTGCATTATTAACATTAATAACATTTTCTCCAGCAATTTCTGAAGTCTAGACAGTCGACAAAACAATCAAATCAGTGTTTGCCAATTTCCATGGTGTAAACACTCCCACAATGGCCAATTGCAAGCTACACAGATGTACAGTAGCACGTCATTGGATACTATTCCCACCATATAGATAGAATAGAGCAAAGAACCTCGGTAATAGCAAAATGTAGCAAAATCACTAGAAAGTGGTGAGTTTTGATGTTCTACTTACATTTATTTGTAACCCAATTATGTAACTATTTGCATAATTTAATTTTCAGTAATAGCATGATTGACAGCTAGCTCAAGAAATTTCTGAGAATTTAGTAATCAGCTGTTATGACCAGGCACAAGCTCTCCCCACTGGGGATTAATCCTCTCCTCTTCACCCTCTTGCCACCTCCAGATCTCTATTATCCAATTAAATGCAACCATTCCACTCTCTGCTTCCTCTTCTACCCAGTCTTCTGGGGCAGAGGATGGGCAATGCCATGCCTACTCACTCCTACCAGTGAATGAGCACATGGCATGGGTTATATGCCAGCTCACTTTCCTAATGAGGAAACTGAGGCCAAAGGGAAAGCATTTGCCAGCGCCACGTAGAGAGCCATGGCAGAGTTGGGCCTGGCCTCTCGGGCTCAGAGTTTTGAGGCCTGTGAGCCGTGGCCCCCAGCATCTCCCTCCATCATGGAAGAACAGAATCACACAGGTGACTTGGCCTCTGCTCCGAGCTGTCCTGCAGCCCTGGGCCCTGGGAGCCTTTGTCTCTTTCTCTTTCCCTTCCTCTTCAATGTGGGCAACAGGCCCTTCCCTGCTGAGTCTAGGGGTGGCTGGGAAGAGGGGTCATGTCGAGGCTCTTCACCTCCACATCCCCCACAACACATAGGGGCCAGATGGCAAAGCGGCCTGTAACGGGAGACTGGCATGAAGGTGAAGGGTCAGACAGTGAGAGGAAGGGAGGGAGAGGAGGAGGAGGAAGGAGAGGTAAGAAGAGATGGGGAACCCGGGAGGAGTGGGCACTGAGGAGGGGTAGGATGGGTCGTGATGGGGGAGTGGTGCTTGCAGCAGGCGAGCAAACAACCTAAAACCAAGACCTCGGACAGAGAGGGGATGGTGGCCCCGTCTAAGGTGCGCTGAGATGTGTTCTGGCCCAGGGCTCCAGGGGCCTCCCAGGTTCTCACTGCAGACCTAAATCCCCAGAGGATGGAATATGGATTGGGAAAGATCCATGGGGAAGGAAGAAGGAGCCAGGGGCTTGGGGTGTTGGGTTGTGGCCGAGTGTGAGCAGAGATTATTCTAGTAACTCAACAACACTGTCCTATCTCAAAGACCCAGATCCTGCCTGGAGGGCCGCCCAGGCACCACCAGACCCCAAGGTGGCCCCTTCCCTTTCTCCCTCTCTGCCTCCTTCTGTGTTAGGGGTCAGGGGACCCTGCTGCAAAGGCAGACGGGAGTGGAAGGCGGAGTGTGTGATGGAAACAAACAGGAAACCTGCCATTTGATGGCTGCCCTGGGTTTCTGAGGCTGGGGAGACTTGCAGAGAAAACGAGGCGTTTGGGGGACAAGGTCAAGGTTTGACGGGGCTGGGGAGGGCCAGGCATGTGGGAGGCAGCGACATGAGGGAGGGGGCAGGTCAGAACAGCAAAGGGTGCTGAGAATATTCCAAGTTGCCCATGGATGATGGGGCCTGGCTGCCCATGTCTCCCAGCACATCCGGGCGAGCTGAGGAAAAGGCTCAGGGGCTGACAGATACGGGGATTGGGCGCGGCGAGGACAGCCCTAGTCAGGCAGCCAGAGGGGCCCTGAGGAGATGCCTGGCCGGCCCGTCTCCTAGCGACTGGCGTCCCGCCGCCCCTCGGGCCCCTTGCACTGGGCACTGCCCACCCCTGACACTGGCTGTGAGCACTTTTCACTGCTGTTCTGCATGAATAAGCGCCAGGCCTCTTGCCAATTGTCCCCCTCTTAAAAGGCAGCCCCAGCGAAAGGCCTTTTCAAGTGGGATCGCACAGTGCCACCCAGGACGGGTGGGCATTGCTGGGGGGAGCCGGGGTCCTGCTCGGCGGCCGGGGTTGGGGGGTCCACGAAGCATGGTGGTGGCGGCTCCATGCACTCAGCGCAGCAGCCCTGCTTATTAATCTGCAAAACTCTCACCGATGTCTTTGGAGGAGAGATTGAGTGAAAACGATGGGCTTAGGGGAGTGGCCTCTGAAGGCGCAGTCCTGGGTTCCTCACTACGCTAATTTTAAAGGGCTGCAAAGACCCAGTGGCAGCCAGGTGTACCCAGAAGCCCCAGGCTGGGGTGGAGGCTGGGATTTGGGATCTGCCCAGGCTGTTGGGGAGCTTGGGACAGTGGTCAATCTCAGCTGTGCATTGGGCACACACACCCACCTTCCCCCACACAGCTGGGTCCCAGTAGATTGCTGGAAACTGGCCGTCCTAGACAAGCAAGCAGGAAACCCAGCAAGGGCAGAGAAGCAGGAGCCAGGATCCGGGCAGGGATCCCAAGGCAGGCCCAGGCCTCCCAGACCACAGGGGAGGAGGCAGAGACGGGGAGCTCTGCATTCCAGCCCATCCGACCCCGTGTCCAGTCCCCCAGAACACTGCCCCACCTCTCGGGATCTTCCAGGGTAGGTGGGTACCTCCAGTGATCCCTCAACCCAAGGAAGACAGTGGCCAGGCTGGCGTCCCCGGGAGGTAGACGTACGGGGGGCTCCTCTGGGCTGAGGGGCTCCCTCGGCCACTCCTGGAGGTAGCCTGTTTCTAAAGGCTCAGTCTGTGAAGTCAGTCCTGCCATACGTACTGAAATGCTTGCAGACACAACGCCTCCAGGGATTGGGGGTGGTTTCCACAGTTCGCTCCACTCTTCTCCTTTCGTAAATGTTTGCAATTTTCCATAGTCATTGTTTAAGGGCATTTGAATCATAGTTTCTTATAAAGCTGAGCCTTTGTCTACCTGACGACCCAGCAAGCCCGCTCCAAGGTATCTGCCCAGAAGAAACGAGTGCAGATGTATGCACGGAAGCTCCTCACACACGGGGGTTCACGGCATCTCTGTTACTCAAACCAGACTCACCCCGTGCCCACCGGCAGGCAATGGTTGGAGATACACCCAATAGAACATTGCTCAGCAGGGAAAAAGGACAAACCACTGATGCGACATTGACACGTCCCGAAAACACTGCGTTAAAGCAAAAGAAGCCAGTCAGAGACTGCACCATGTGAGTCTATTTATACAAAGTTCAAAACAGGCAGAGCTCATCTACAGCAACGGGAGGGACCAAGTATCCTGGGGACCGAGAGCACTTTTAGGGTTGATGAAATGGCTCCGTTTCTTGAGTCAGGGGTTGGTGACGTAGGCATAGACACGTGGAGGAAGTTGTGGAGCAGTCATGTGAGGTCTGGCTGTTTTACCACGACAACGGTACTGAATTTTTTAAAAATCAGTCAATTCTGATGGGAAAATGGAGAGAAAGGATGGCGGCCAGCAGAACCCCAGCATGTGGTGTGGGCGACACTGGCTCGTGGCACCAGGAGAAACCAGGACCACACAGCACCGTTCCCGTCATGTGCTGTGCCGCCCCAGGCAGGTTGCTGTCCCTCTCTGTGCCTCTCTTCCTGCACTGGGCGTGGTAAGGTGCGATGAGGCCTGGGAAGCACTGCCCAGCTGGTGTCTCCATGTGCTGTGCCGCCCCAGGCAGGTTGCTGCCCCTCTGTGCCTCTCTTCCTGCACTGGGCGTGGTAAGGTGCGATGAGGCCTGGGAAGCACTGCCCGGCTGGTGTCTCCATGTGCTGTGCCGCCCCAGGCAGGTTGCTGTCCCTCTCTGTGCCTCTCTTCCTGCACTGGGCGTGGTAAGGTGCGATGAGGCCTGGGAAGCACTGCCTGGCTGGTGTCTCCACCTTTTGTGGTGGCTGTTCTAGTTTCACCAGGCCTCCTCTGTGGGTCCTGGCGTTGTGTGCCTCACCCCGGCTCTGTGTGTAGCGGGTTCCAGAGGCCCGCCCCACACTGTCGGGACCCAGCTGTGGGAGGCAGATGGGCACGTGCTCACCAGTAGGGATCCTGACACTGCTCAGCTCTAGCATGCCCTGCCAGTGGCCTGTGGCACGGTGGTGCAGCCAGAGACGTCATGGTCCATGCCAGCTACTAATCCCTTTAAAGCTAATCTGTCCCCAGACTCCAGACAGCCCTGGAGGTGACAGAGACCCTGTGTGCCCTTCCCTCTTGTGGCAGACAGCAGGGCTCCAGGTGGTGAGGACCCTGCCCTCAGTGACAGAACCATCCAGATCGGGGCCAGGTCCTGGGATGGAGCCTAGGATGGAGGCAGCCAGAGACCTCACGGATGGGACCCAGGATTTCTGGGGAGCCTTCCCGCCCTTGTCCAGGGTGGGCAGCTGGCCCCAGGCTGCTGATCAAGTCCACAGTGGAGTCACTGCTGGTGGTGGGGCCCCAAGTGCTAACCTGCAGTAAGGTGGCTCCCAGGAGGGCAGGGGGACAGGCAGGGACAAGGTGTCCCAGGGTGGGAAGGCTCTGTGGAAGAACAGAATCAGACCCCCCATCTCGTGCTCTGAGCCCCAGTGGTGGCCTCAAGGCTGCCTCCTCCATCATTAGTGAGCACCTGTGGGGCCAATGCTTGGCGGGACAGCTGTCCTCTTTACCTCCTTCGGGAGCCTGCCGCTGGGAGGGCGCGAGGTGACTTCATGATGGCGGGAGGTAACGTTACAACCTGCTCTGAAGAGGGGTGGGCTGGCAGACAGCCTGTGGTCTGAACCGAGGCAGGGAATGGCATGAATGGAAGGATGGGAGGCAAAAGCAGAGGCAGATGAGTGTCCTGGGGCCAGAAAAACCCATGCAAAGGCCCTGGGGTGGCCCAGAGCATGGCCCACTAGAGGATCTGAAAGAGAAGAAGGAGCTGGGGAGGCTGGAGCACCTGGACCGTGAAGGAAGCTGGGCTTGCTGGTGGCAGTGGGAGCAACGGGGGTTTGCCAACCTGGGTGACCTGGCCTGACTCCCCAGGACTGCTGGTCCCAGCTCATCCTCCTGCACCGACCCCAGGGTTGGGAAGGAGAGGCTGGCAGGCGGTCTGCACTGCAGGACCCGCCCACGGCCCCTGCCCTTCCTTGGGCCTGGGAAAGCCAGCGGCTTCTGCTCCCATCCCCCAGAGGGCCGGGAAGGGCAGCGGGGCTGGGGAGGAACACTGTGGGAAACAGCACAGTCCCCCGGGGCTCTGCCTGGGTCCTGTGGCTTCTTGCACCAGATAAAGACTTTGTGACTCCACAGAGCAGCGGACCCTGGGAGCTGGCGTGGAAGTGGAATCCTGCCAGTCTCCTCCCAGGTCCCCCCACCGTGGGGACAGGAGCAGAGCAGTGAGGGGCTCAGGCCTCTGCCAAGGAAAGACACAGGGAACAGAGATCTGCCGTGGTCACAGGGCCACGCAGGGACAGGGCTAGATTTCGGTCCACGTTGCTGGACCCCCGAGAGGGACGTTTTCTATGAGCAGCCTGGAGAAGCCAGTGGTGGGCGTGGGCGGTGGTTTAATTCATAATCACACATCTGCTCTGTCAGTCCCCTGGTTCCTGGCTGCCTGGGACCCCTTCTAGACTAGAAAAACCACAGGGCAAGTATCTTTGTCTTTTTTCTTTCTTCCTCTTTTGAGTGGAGGCTTTGCTATGTCACCCAGGCTGGTGTGCAGTGGCACAATCATGGCTCATGCAGCCTTAAGCCCGGGCTCAAGCGATCCTCACTCCTCAGACTTCCGAGCAGCTAGGTCCGCAGCATCCACCACCATGCCTGGCTAATTTCTTTTATTTTCTGCAGAGGTGGTGTCTCGCTGTGTTGCTCAGGCTGGTCTTGAACTCCCGGCCTCGAGCAATGGATCCTCCCCTCTCCATCTCCCAAAGTGTTGGGATCACAGGCGTGAGCCACCGCACCCAGCCTTGGATCTTTGTCTTCTTGACAGAGAGGAACAAAGGCGGGGTGCTGCTGGCAGGGTTGGGCTGGAGTGAAGGAACCAAAATGCAGTGGCCGGTGGGGCAGCTGGCTGAGCTGGGAAAGGGCATTCGGCCAGAGTCTGTGTGTGGGGAGGGAAGGGTGGGGATCCTCGAGCCACCTCTTCCAGCCTCTACCATCGACAGTGAGAGGGTCCCAGGTTCCTCCCTCTCGCTGCAAACAACAGGGCTGCAGGTGGTGAGGACCCTGCCCTCAGTGACAGAACCAGATGGGGGCCAGGTCCTGGGATGGAGCCCAGGATGGAGGCAGCCAGAGACCCCGCAGACAGGACCCAGCATGCCTGGGGAGCTTTCCACACTTGTCCGGCATGCCCTGGCTGGGCCCACTGACTCCTAAAGCTTCTGTGATATTGCTCGGGGACCCCCCGATCCTTCCTCCAAGCTCAAGGCCTTGCAGTCCAGCACCCCTCCCCCACCAAGCAGAGCCCCCTTCTAGCCCTAAGTCTTGAGGCACAGGCTTCCTGAGTGGGCAACTCTGTCCTCCAGGGAAGCCCAGCAGCAAAAGCCCAGAAAACTCATTCTTGAAAGCCAAGAGATGCCCGGAGGCACAGCCATACTCCCCGGAAGGCCTCTCCAGAAAGCGGCTGGAGCCAGCATTTCTTCTGTAGAAACCTCAGGCATGCAGGGGACACACATGCCTCCACCTCAGACCTGCGGCCCTGTGGCCCCTTGGAGTGTCCAGTTACAGTACAAGGCACTGAGGCTAGATTAGAGGGCCTCAGCAGGGGGCGACCGTGCCCCAGGGGCCCTGTGGCAGTGCCTGGAGACATTTTTGACAGTCACAAGTCGGTAGAGGGGAGGAGTGCTATGGGCGTCCTGCAGGCAGAAGTCGGGGTTGTGGCTATGCATCCTATAAGGCTTAGGATATCCCCAACCCGAGAACAACTTGGCCCCAAATGTCAGCAGTGCAAAGGCCCAGAAACTCTGGCCTGCCCCCAGGAAGCTTGGGCCAACAGGGGACAGGGGAGCCACCAGCTGATTTTGATCTCTTGTTTTAAGGATTTTCTTTTAAACAGGTGCCCTTGGGTGAAAGATGGCCACAGGGCCGGTCTAGAGAAGGACAGGGTTGCCCTTCTGTTTTCTGGGCCATGGCCCACCCTAGTGCAAACGGCATAGGTCCTTTATCCATTTGTGGGCTCCCCTGCTCACCAGCGTCTGAGGCCACACCCATCCTCCCAGGTCCTTTATCCATTTGTGGGCTCCCCTGCTCATCAGCGTCTGAGGCCACACCCATCCTCCCAGGTCCTTTATCCATTTGTGGGTCCCCCTGCTCACCAGCGTCTGAGGCCACACCCATCCTCCCAGGTCCTTTATCCATTTGTGGGCTCCCCTGCTCATCAGCATCTGAGGCCACACCCATCCTCCCAGGTCCTTTATCCATTTGTGGGTCCCCCTGCTCACCAGCGTCTGAGGCCACACCCATCCTCCCAGGTCCTTTATCCATTTGTGGGCTCCCCTGCTCATCAGCATCTGAGGCCACACCCATCCTCCCAGGTCCTTTATCCATTTGTGGGTCCCCCTGCTCACCAGCATCTGAGGCCACACCCATCCTCCCAGGCCCTTTATCCATTTGTGGGCTCCCCTGCTCATCAGCATCTGGGGCCACACCCATCCTCCCAGGTCCTTTATCCATTTGTGGGTCCCCTGCTCACAGCCTCTGAGGCCACACCCATTCTCCCAGGTGTGGAATGACAGCTGTCCCACCAGAAGTCACTGACAGAATGGGCCAGCTGACACCATTTCTGTTTTCTGTCCTTGCTGCCATCCACCTCTGTTTTTATGTCCAAAGAACCCTGCCCAGGGCAATAGCCACCCTTGGCTTTTAGAGGCTGGGCACACGAATGGTGACCCCTGCCCAGGCCATGCCCAGTGCTTGTGGCTTCAGGGCCAAAAAGGGATCCATTCAGGTGCTGTGATCCAAAGGCAGAACAGTGGACCCTGGGTGGTGGAAAGCCCTGCCCACTGGAGGCAGGATGCCCAACAAGTGTGGCCCATCCCTTCCTGTAGCCACCAGAACTGGATCCACCCAGAGAATCCCACCCCCAAGAAGCCATCCCCAACCCCTCTGGAAACCCCTTGCTGTAGGCTTTTGTTGGAGGGTCCAGTGATTCATGCTGTGATATCCATTCATTCCCCTGGCTGGACCCTGGGCTTCAGGAGGGCAGGGCAGAAGTGTGGTTGTCTCCACAGCTCAGCACAGAGCAGTGGAGCAGCACAGCACTGGCCAGGGCACAGCCTTCCTCCTCCCAGTGGTGAGCAGATGAGTGAGACACAGTGCCTGTCCCTGCAGCTCCCAGTCTCAGTTGCAGGATCAAACACTACCACTCAAGTTAGAGTGTCCTGGGCCACCAGTGATCTTGGACAGAATGCTCGAGGGGTTGGACCAAGGAGGCTGGGGTCAGAGAAGCTGTCGGAACATGAAGGAGATGGCACCTAGAGCCCTTGCTCACCCACATGGCACATTTGAGTGAATTTTTAAAAGCTGCCTGTGATGGGCTGAATTGTCTCCCCCTGAAATTCGCACATTGAGTTCTTAACCCCCATATCTCACCATTTGGAGCTAAGGTCTTTAAAGAGGTAATCGAGTTAAAGTGAGGTCATTAGGGTGGGCCCTAATCCCATATGACTGTGTCCTTATAATAAGAGGAGTTGAGGACACAGACACACACAGGGGACAATCATGAGGACACAGGGAGAAGGCAGGGTCTACAAGCCACAGAGAGAGTCCTCAGGAGGAGCCAGTCCTGTGACACCTTGACCTGGGCCGTCCAGCCTCCCGGCTGTGAGGACATGAATGCCTGCTGTTTAGGCACTCATCCGTGCTGCTTTCTCATAGCAGGCTGAGCTTAGGCAGTGCCCACCCCTCTGCATGGACACAGCCCCATTCCCCCAATCAGGAGGATGAGGGAATTCACGGAGACTGCCTCTGCAAAGGCCCTGTGGTCAGAAAGAATGCGGTTCATTCAAGAAACTGCCAGAAGGACCAGTGTTTGTGGGGAGAGATGAGTGTGACTGTGCAGGAATATGCAGACATTGGTGATGAGCTGTGCCCTAAAGTCCAGACAGTGGGGGGCTCTTGCAGGGTATTAACCACAGGCAACTGATGCAGTCACATTTAGTGGCTTAGACATCCCTCTGGGGGTAAGAATGGCTGTAAAACCCTCACTTCCCAATCACTGTGATGTGGCTGCCTTGGAATCCCTCCTAGGGACCCCTCCTCAGAATTTCCTCCTCCAGATTCCTCCTCAGGATCCCTCTCAAGGTCCCTCCACAGGATCCCTCCTCAAGATTCCCTCCTCAAGATTCCCTCCTCAAGATTCCCTCCACAGGATCCCTCCTCAAGAATCCCCTCCTTGGGATCTCTCCTAACAACTCCCTCCACAGGATTCCCTCCTCAGGATTCCGCCTCAAGAACCCTCTGCAGGATCCCTCCTCATGGTCCCTCTCAAGACCTTACCTCAGGATTTCCTCCTCAGGCTCCCTCCACAGAATTCCCCCCTCGGGATCTCTCCTAACAACTCCCTCCTCAGGATCTCTCCTATTGATTCCCTCCTTGGAATCCCTCCTCAAGATCCCTCCTCAGCATGTCCTCCTCATGGCTCCTCCTCAGGATCCCCCCTTAGGGTTCCCTCTCAGGAAGCCAGCCTGTCCAGTTGGTTTCATCTGGAAACCAAACCCATTGCTAGGCCTGGCTTAGAATGACTTGTGAGTGACAGAAATAGCAACCCCATCATGAAAGGGATAGAGGAGGAGGAGGAGGAGGAGGCCAGGAGGGCAGGAGGAAGGAGGCAGCGCCCTGAGGACAGCCGAGGCCGAGGGCCCCGTGGAGCCTGGGAAAGCTGGAAAGCAGGGCGGCTGGAGGACAGTCCACTGTCCTCAGCCTAGCTGTGGATGCAGACCACCAGGGGACCTGCAGAGCCCCCAGGAGCATGCTTGTGTGGGGTGGGCAGAGGAGGGGACATGGGGAGAGAGGGGTCCACATCCAGGGGGCTCAGTGGGGCATAGGGTATGGGGTGGGCGTGGGGAGCAAGACAGAGGCCACAGTGAGGACCAGGAAGGGGAGCCCCTGGGCAAATGCTGACTCCGGGAGCCCTGGGCACCCATGGCCACGCCAACCACCCCACCCCTCACGTGCCCACAGCAGGCTGGGCACGGGCAGCGCCGAGCTGTGCCGTGTACCACACTGAGACATTTAAACGACAGGGTAAATGCATTCTCCCCTCTCCCTCCCGCTGCCAGCATTCCTGAGGCCAGGCCTGGGTTTTGGTTACCAGGCAGCCAAGGAACCAGAGGGCACCCCCGCGAGGTGGCCTGAGCCAGAAACTGCTGACAGCTCTTTCTGCAGCAGCAATTTAGCAAGTCCCAACTGGTGACCTCGGTTAGCAGCAAGGAACGTGTAAAATACCACCACCATGGATTACTGTGGGGTGACATGCATGTGCACACGTGTGTGTGTGTACATGTGTGTGTAGGGGCATTACGTGTCTGTGAGCCAGCCTGTGTGCTGTGTGAGTGGGTCAAGTGCATCTGTGTGAGTTTGTGAGCGTGCACACCCACGTGGGAGCACACATGTGTTTGCCTGTGTGCACTGGGGCATGGGCCTGTGTTTGCAGGGCATGTGCCTCGCATGGCCTGCAGCTACAGCTCTGCGTGGGCCCGTCAGTTCTCATGTCTCTGTGGATATCTGGGAACACACGTCTGTGCATGCATCTCTGCATGGACCTGCAGGCTGTGGCGTGTCTGTGGACCTGTGTGTGGGTACCAGGGCGAGTCTGTGTGCTTGTGTCTGGGCATGTGTGAACATCTGTGTGTGCTTCCATGTAAGTGGTGCGTGTGTTTGAGGAATTGCCCTGTTCTCACAGAGTCCCCACGTAGCCCACAGGACCCAGCACACGGAGGGGACACAGGAGGTGCCAGGATGTGGAGGGATGGGTGGGGCATGAGTCAGGGTTTTCCCAAGAAACAGAATCAATAGGGTGTGTGTGCATAGTAAAGATTTATGATGAGGGACTGGCTCACGCAGTGACAGAGGCCAAAGAGTTCTAGGCTCTGCCGTCAGGAAGCTGCAGTCCCAGGAGGGCCCGTGGTGTGGATCCAGTCCGGAGGCCGGTGGGCTCTCTGCCCGGGAGGTTCAGTTTGAATCTGAAAGCAGGAAAAGACCAACAGCTCAGCTCAGGGAGGCAGGAGAATCCCCACCGGCCTGGGGGTGGGTGGATCCGTGTGTTCTCTACAGGGTCTGGATGGATGGGGTGAGGCTGTCCCTGTGAGGGAGGCACACTGCTTACTCCATCTACACATCGTAATGCTAACCATGTCCAGAAACACCCTCCCAGACACACCCAGAATCATTGGCCCAATATCTGGGCACCCTGTGGCCCAATCAACTTGACCCATGCGGTTAACCATCACAGGTGGGAAGATGGCTGGGTGGGTGAGCGGGTGGATAAATGGGTGGATGTGTGGGTGTTCCAAGCTCTGTACCCACTGGGCCCCCTGAGGCAGAGGAGGGGTGGTAGGAAGGAAGAACAGGTCCATCTGGGGAGCACAAGAAGAATTTGGCTGATTATCAATCTGAGGGAAAACCCCAAACTGGAGAACATTCTGGATCTGTGTCACATGGTCACCCCATGTAGCAAGAAATGGACCAGAAATGCCGCTGCCTTCTCTGAGACAGGAGCATGCCTGATGCAGCTGCGACACCCCGCCCCAGCCCAGTGGGTCCTCAAGCTGCACCAAGCTTCCTTCAGTTCCCCCGAGAGCCAAAGCCCTCTTTGCCTCCAGATCTTTGCACACGCGGTGCCTCTTCCCCCCACCAACCCTCCCCTTCCCATGGCTGCTTCCTCGCAATCTTTTGGGTTATAGTGGGATCAACTCCCTCTTCTCTTGCCCCTCAACCGGTTCCCAGGCTGGGTGGGTGCCGTCCCTAGGGGCCGCCCCTTCCCTTTCCTGTCACTGCAGGATGGTGAGGGGTCAGGGCCTGACAGTGTGCTCCGGCTCCAGGCCTGCCCCACCCTGAGCCAGCAGCCCCCCATGCGTCTGTTTCCTTGTTTGTGACAAGTCACTCTCAGGGTTGCCTCGAAGATCCCCTGAGTCACACGAGAAATGTGCTCAGCACAGGGCTTAGGAGAAGGCAAGGTCACGGAAAATGCCGGCAATTCCCACGGTCATGACCGCGGTCCTTCCCATGCTGCATGTCCACAGAAGGCGAAGTGTTCTGTCCGCCAAGCCTGGCACAGAACGTGGCTCCTTCGGGGGTACAGCCCCCTCGGAGGTGGCAGGGACTGCAGTGAAGCAACCTGTCCTGCCTCTGTCCCGGACTTGCCTGCACCCCATTTTCCTGAAGGATGCCAAGCGGGAAGCTGCAGGTGCTCCCTGCTGGCACAGGCGCCTGGGAGGCTGTGGGCCCTCGGAGCAGGTGCCAGGCCCCGTGGTGGGGATCGGGGTGAGCTCCGTGTCAGGGTGACACGCATTTCCTTGGAGCCTTCATCCAGAGGAGGGAGACTTGGCAGGCAGCGGGCACCCCAGACCTGCCAAATCAGAGAAAAGAGAGATTCAGAGAGAGACCGAGAGGGAGGGAGGAACAGAGACAGGGTGTAAGAACGAGAGATGACACTGGAAACACGAAAAGCAAATAAGTCAGAGCCCCGAGTGCGGAGAGGCGGGGCCGGAGGGAAGGGGCGAGGGAGGGGAAGAGCAGATGACAGGCAGGCCCATAGCCAAGGGGGCATGGCCCGTCCGCCGGCAATCCAGACCCTGACTCCCGCCTGCTGAGAGAATGTCAGTGATGGCTCTAAAAGGGACAGCAACAATCCACTCTTGAAGCCATTTGCAGTAGACAAAGTGGGTCTGCTTCCAGGATCTCAGGTGCCTTCCTATCATGAGATAGAAGGTGAGATAGCACGAGGTGGTCGCAGGTGGATAGAAAAACCCAAAGAGCTGAAACAGGAATGAGGCGAACAAACCACAAGATAACAGAAAACCCAAAATAAGGGAGAGAAAACGGCCAGAACCCCAGTGGTCAGAGTGACATGTCCAGGACTTTTCCAGGCAAACCCAAATTAGAGAGAAAGAGGGAGTAACTGGGGGGGTCCCTGAAATTCCCTCCTTTTCCAGAACACCTGATGATTCCATCCCTTAATGAAAGAAATATCCATAAAATTAGAAATGCAGACTGCTCGTGAATACACTGCATTTCCCTCTTAAGTGCGTACTTTGACTTGCAATGAAAGCTCCTTGCCTTGTTCTTCACCTGACTTGTCCCCGAATTCTTTCTTGTGATGGCGTCAAGAACCTGGAAACTGGCTGGGGCTGGGGTTTCACCAGCATCCAGAGACCCTGATAAGCCTTCTGGCAACAGTCCAGGCAGGTGAGTTTCTCACCTTGACTGGAAAGGCAGAGACCCGAGCCTAGAAGGTGGAGGGCCTTGCCTGAGGTCTCCCTGTGGCAGCAGAGGCTGGATGCTGAGCCCCATCTTCTCACACAGAGTGGATACCATCCGGGGGCATGGGGACTGCAGAGCTACCTGGCTGGGAGGTCCCTAAGGCCCTGGGACTTGAACCACCGTGACTCCAAGAACCCTCCCCGTGAGAACAGCGGGGAAGAGGAAGCCAGATGGCAGGGATGGCTCTGACTTAGGGTTTTAGTCAACAAGGTGCTCAAAATGAACCAGTGATGTCATGCATCTGCCAAAGAGGTGGTGTGGAATGGGCGATCGCAGTAACAGAAGTCGAGATGCCAGGATGAGCACTTGAGAGCCCCCATAGCTCTGTGCTGATTGGAGCAAAGATAAAACTGGGTTTTGTTGTGGGGCTAGCATGGCAAGGGCATTCAGAAACCTCATGCTACTCCCACCAGAAGGACTAGACTGAAAAAGGCCAATTCAACCAAGTGTTGGAGACCATATGGAGCAACCGGAACGCTCACACTCAGCTGGCGAGAGTGGATGCAACTCCCACACTACAGAAGGGTTTGGTGGCATCTGCAAAGCTGCAAGATGCCTCACGATACGGTTTGGCTGTGTCCCCACCCAAATCTCGCTTCAGTTGCAGCTCCCACAATTCCCACATGTTGTGGGAGGGGCCCGATGAGAGGTCACTGAATCATGGGGGCAGGTCATGCCCATGCTATTCTCATGATAGTAAATAAGTCTCGTGAGATCTGATGGTTTTATAAAGGGAAGTTTCCCTGCACAAGTTCTCTTCTTTTCTGCTGCCATGTGAGATGTGCCTTTCACCTTCCACCATGTTGTGAGGCCTCCCCAGACAGGTAGGACTGTGAGTTCATTAAACCTCTTTCTTTTGTAAATTGCCCAGTCTCAGGTATATCATCAGCAGCAGCATGAAAACAGACTAATCCACCTGCTTTATGTCTCAGCTACTCCACCCTTCAGGAAACACCCAAAGAAACACACATATATGTGCCCCAAAAGACATGTATAACAATGTTCTTAACATAAAAAGCCCGTCAGTAGTGGAATGGGTAAATGGTGGTATTTTCATATAGTATTACTCATCAATGATGATGAATGGACTACATTACACATAACATCGTAGATGAATCTCACTGATACCATGTTCAATGAAAGAAGCTAGGCACGAGAGAGTACATTCTTCATGATCCTGTTAAGTCGAGTTCAAAACAGGCAAAACTCATCTGTGGTGGCAGGAGTCAGGCTGGTGGCTCCGTTGCAGAGTGTGATGCCTGGAAGGGATGCTGGGCTTCCTTCCTGGGGAGAGGTCTGGCCAACCTCTGTCTCAAGCTGTAACCTTCGATTTGTGCACTTTTCTCTCTGTGGGTCATACCCTTTCATAAAGCATGTGCTATAAAAATAGCAGAACAGGAGCTATAAGGAAACTTTGGAGGAACTGGGGGCAGATAGTCTGGGGACGAGGCCTTTTGGGGGATATCATACTGTCTTTGAGCATCTGGAGGTGAGTCCTGTGAAAGGACATTCACCTTTGTCTTTACAACTCCATGGAGGAGAACAGGACCCACAGTTGGAGCCGGTGGGGTCAGGGAGTTGCAGGGAGACTGACTTGGGGAAGTAACAGAAGAACTTTCTGGCATGCAGAACTTTCCAAAGAGAAGTCATTTGTGGCTTCCTGTCAAGTTTCAGTTGTGTGCTCCCCTGTAGGGACTGTGAACATCCAAGGCCCCCCACAAATCCAGGTGAAATGACCTCCACTTAGTCTGTGCTTCCTGCTAAGAGATCATTGTCACATAATGAGGACCCTAACTTTCCCAGCCAGGGCAGCAGAGCCCAGGGGTCCAGATCACCCTGGGTCTAACCCTGCCCAGCCTCTCTGTTAATAACCATTATTATCACAAGGAGAGCACCTTCCCGTCCTGGTACAGCTGGTGCATTTCATGTCTTGTGCTTAGATGTTGCCTCAAACCCACCAGTTTATAACCTTTGGGTGTTGCAGGCACATGCTTGAAGCAGAAGGCGGGAGGAAGGAGCCTAAGCCAACAGTCTCCTTTCATTATTATTATTATTATTTTGGGGAAACAATCCATTACTCTAACAGATTCACGTCTATTTTTATTGTGGTAAAAATATACATAAAATCATATTTATTATTTTAACCATTGTGAGTGTACAATTCAGAGTCATTAAATACATTCACAATGTTGTATGATCATCACCATCATTCATCTTTAGAAATTTTCCATCTTCCCAAAAGGAAACTGTACCCACAAAACAATATTCTCCCTCTCCCCCTCCCCCAGCCCTAGTAACCTGTATTCTGTCTATGAATTTCTGTCTATTTCTGTCTATGAATTTGCCTATCACGGGCACCTCATATTTGTGGAGTCATATAGTATTTGTCCTTCTATGTCTGCCTTATTTCACTTATGTATATATTTTAGACGGAGTGTTGCTTTGTCGCTCAGGTGGGAGCACAGTGCTGTGATCTTGGCTCACTACAACCTCTGCCTCCCGGGTTCAAGCAATCCTCCCACTTACCAGGTAGCTGGGACTACAGGAGTGCACCACCCAAGTAGCTGGGACTACAGGAGTGCACCACCCAAGTAGCTGGGACTACAGGAGTGTGCCACCACGCCCGGCTATTTTTTGTATTTTTAGTAAAGATGGGGTTTCACCACGTTGGCCAGGCTGGTCTTGAACTCCTGACCTCAGGTAATCCACCCGCCTTGGCCTCCCAAAGACACTTGCCATAATGTTTTTAAGGTCCATTCGTGTTGCAGCGTTTATCAACATTTTATATATTTTCATAGTTGAATAATATTCCATTGTCTGGATGTACTATATTTTGTTTATCCGTTCATCTGATGAACGCTCAGGATGGTTCCACCTTTTGGCTGTGAATAATGCTACTATGAACACTGGCGTGCTTTCAGTTCTTTTGAGTACATATCTAGGTGCAAGGCCGGTTGCCTCGCCGGGAGCTCTGATGCACACCGCCCCCCTTTTTTCCGAAAGCTCGGACAAGCCCGGACAAGCTCCGGCAAGCTCAGACATGCTCGGACATGTTCCCTTCTCCCATGCTCGCACAGCCTGGCCTTCCCTTAAAGAGCCCAGTATGCAAACAAGGTCTTGTAACCCTAGCCTCTTGCTAGCCAATAGCAGTCAAGTCTTATTGACCAATAGCAGTCAAGTCTTATTGACCAATAGCAGTCGAGTCTTACTAGCCAATAGCAGCCAAATCCTGTATGCAAACAAAGCCCTGTAACGATACCCAATGGTAGTTCTGCTTTTCCCACACCCCGCTCTCCCACAACCAATCGAGCTATTTCACTCCCTATAAAACCCCATGTCTGAGGGGAGTCTGTGCGACTTCTCCAGCCTCTCCTGTCAGGCCGCAGAACCTCACCCGGGAGCCTGAATAAACCCTTTGCATTGGATCTTCTTGTGCTGGCCTCAGTTTCTTCGTTTTAAACTCAGCGAGAACAAACCTTACACTAGGCATGAAATTGCTAGGTCATATTTAGTTCTATGTTTAAGTTTTTGAGGGACCACCAAACTGTTTTCCACAGCAGTTGTGCCATTTTACATTCCCACAAGCAATGCACAAGGGTTCTCCTTTCTCTACAACCTCACTAACATTTGCTATTTTCCTTTTTTTTCTTCAGATGACAGCCACTCTAGGAAGTATGAGGTGGTATCCCATTGTGGTTTTGATTTGAATTTCCCTAAGGACTCACGGTGATGTGTACCTTTTCCTATGCTTGTTGGCCGTCCCATTGTGGTTTTGATTTGAATTTCCCTAAGGACTCACGGTGATGTATACCTTTTCCTATGCTTGTTGGCCGTTTGCATATCTTCTTTGAAGAAATGTCTGTGTGTGTCCTTGGCCCATTTTCAATCGCACTGTTTGTTTTTATTGTTATTGAGTTGTAGTGGTTCTATATGTCTCCTGGATATTAATCTCTTCTCAGATATACAATTCGCAAACATTTTCTTCCATTCTGTACATTGTCTTTTCACTGTGCCTGTGATTTGTATTTTTTGTTTTTAGAGATAAGGTCTCACTCTGTCACTCAGGCTGAAGTGCAGTGGTGTGATCATAGCTCACTGCAGCCTCAAATCTCTGGGTTCAAGCAATCCTCCTACCTCAGCCTCCCGAGTAGTTGGGACTACCAGTGCACTCGACCACACCTGGCTAGTTTGTTAATTTTTTTTTGCAGAGACGGGGTTTCACTATGTCATCCAGGCTGTTCTCAAACTCCTAGCCTCATGCAATCCTTCTGCCTCATCTTCTCAAAGTACTGGAGTTACAGATGTGAGCCCCACACCGAGTATTTTTCACTTTTTAAATAATGTCCTTTTATGAAAAAAAAAAAAATCTTAATTTTGATGAAGTCCAATTTATCTATCTCATTTCTTTTGTTGCTTGTGCTTTTGATGTCATATCTATGAAGTTGTTATAAAATCCAGTGTTAAAAAGATTTTTCCACTGTTTTCTTATTAAGAGTTTTAGGATTTTAGCTCTTAAGTTTAGGTCTTTGATTCTAGTTACCTTTTTGCATATGGTGCAAGGTAAGAGTCCAACTTTATTCTCCTGTATGTGGATAGCCAGTTTTCCCAACACCATTTATTGAAAAACCTGTTCTTTCCCCCATTGAATGGTCTTGTCACTCTTGTCAAAAATCAATTGACCACATATGTGAGGGTTCATTTCTGAGCTATCTATTCTATTTCATCAGTCTATATGTCTGTTCTTACACTAGTATCGTACTCTTAATTAATGTAACTTTCTGGTAACTTTTGAAGTTGGGAAATGTGGGTTCTCCAACTTTATTCTTTTTCAAGGTGATTTTGGCTATTTAGGACACCTTGCAACTCATGCAAATTTCAAGACTGGATTTTCCATTTCTGTGAAAAAGGCTCTTGGAATTTTGATAGGAATTATGTTGTATCTATAGAACATTTTGGGTAGTATTGACCATCTTAATGTTAAATATTTTTATCCATGAACATGAGATGTCTTTGCATTTATTTAGATATCCTTTCATTCTGCTTATCAATGTTTTATAGTTTTTAGCATGTTAGTCTTTCATTTTTTTGGCTAGATATTTTTCTAAGTATTTAATTCTTTTAAATGCTATTACATATAGAATTGCTTTCTTAATTTTCTTTTCAGATTATTCATTGCTGGTGCATAGAAACACACTGACTTTTGTGTGCTGATGTTTTGCCATGAAGCTTTGATGAATTCATTTATTAGTCTGGTCACTTTTTTGTGGATTCTTTGGAATTTTCTTTATAAAAGATTATGAGGCCAGGTTCAGTGTCTCATGCCTATAATTCCAACAGTTTGGGAGGCCAAGGCAGGGGGATTGCTTGACCCCAGGAGTTTAAAACCACTGTGGTCAACATAGCAAGACTCTAGCTCTATAAAATTTTTCTTTAATAACTGGATATTGTGGAACACACCTGTAGTCCCAGTTACTTGGGAGGCTGAGGTGGGAGGATCACTTGAGCCCAGGAGTTTGAGGCTCCAATGAGTTATGGTTGTGCCACAACACTCCAGCCTGGGTAACAGAGCAAGACCCTGTCACTATAAAAAGGAAGGGAAGGGAAGGGAAGGGAAAGGGAAGAGGAAGGGAAAGGGAAGAGGAAGGGAAAGGGAAGGGAAGGGAAAGGGAAGGGAAGGGAAAGGGAAGGGAAAGGAAAGGGAAGGGAAGGGAAAGGGAAGAGGAAGGGAAAGGGAAGAGGAAGGGAAAGGGAAGAGGAAGGGAAAGGGAAGAGAAAGGAAAGGGAAGGGAAGGGGAAGGGAAGGGGAAGGGAAGGGGAAGGGAAGGGGAAGGGAGGAGAAGGGAAGGGGAAGGGAAGGGGAAGGGGAAGAAAGGAAGGTCATGTCATCTGTGAATATGGATACTTTTACCTCTTACTTTCCAATCTGGATGCATTTTATTACTTTTTCTTGCTGAATAGCTCCAGCTAGAACTGCCAGTATAATGTTAAATAGAAATGGTAACGAGGACATTTTTAGCTTGTTCCTGATCTTAGAGGGAAAGCTTCCAACCTTTCACCATTGAGTATGATGTTTGCTATCGATTTTCCATAAATATCCTTTATTATGTTGAGAAGTTTTCCCTTTATTCCTAGTTTTCTTAGAGTTTTTATCATAAAAAGTGTTGAGTGTTTTCAAATGCCTCTTGCACAACAACTGTGATGATCATGTAGGGTTTTTATTTTCCCTTCATTCTGTTAATTATTTATTTATTGGACATAGGATCTTGCTCTGTCATCCAGGCTGGAGTGCAGTGGCATAATCACAGCTCACTGTGGTCTCAAACTCCTGAGCTCAAGTGATCCTCTCACCTCAGCTTCCCAAGTTGTTGGCACTACAGGCACACACCACCAAGCCTGGATAATTAAAAAGAAAAAAAAAACTGTAGAGATGAGGGTCTCACTATTTTTTCCATACTGGTCTTGAAATCCTGACTTTAAGCAATCCTCCCACCTTGGCCTTCCAAAGTGTTGGGATTACAGGTGTGAGACGTTGTGCCCAGCCCCTTATTCTCCTAACGTGATACATCACATTGGTTGACTTTCTTGTGTTGAATCATCTTGCTTTCCGGAGATAACTCCCACTTGGCCATGGTGAATAATCCTTTTAATATGTTATTAGATTTAGTTAGTTGATACTTTGTTGAGGATTTTTGCATCTGTTTTCATGAGCGATATCGGTCTGTAGTTTTCTTTTCTTATGAGGTCTTTGTCTGGCTTTGGACTCAGAGTAATGCTGACCTCATGGAATGAGTTAAGAAGCGTTCCGTCCTCTTCACTTTCCTGGTGGAGTGTGAGAAGAATTGGTATTCATTCTTCTTTAAATGCTTGGTAGAATTCACTCATGAAGACATCAGGTCCAGGGCTTTCTTTTTTGGGAGGCTTTTGATTAATGATTCAACCTCCCTACTAATTGTAAGCCTATCAGATTACTAATTCTTCTTGAGTCAGGTTAGGTAATTCGTGTGTTTCTAGGAATTTGTTCATTTCTTCTAGGTTATCTAATTTGGTGATGTTCAATTGTTCATTGTATTTATTACCTTATCTTCCTTTTATCCTTGTCAGGTTGATAGTATTGTCCCGACTTTCTGATTTTAGCTATTTGCATCCTACCCTTATTCTGGAGAGAAATAACGTGGGCTTCACCCACTAACTATACCGAAAACACAGTTCTCCCCTGAACTGAGCCAGGTGAAGTTATTCCCATCCCACACCTGCCCAGGTCTACCATGAACAGTTTCCATTTCTGTCCTCCCACCAGCTACAGGCACCTCTGCTAGTATTCACTGATGACTCTGGGTCGAACCTGCCTCATCTGGACCTCCATCTGCCCCAGTGAGGGGGTTGGGGGGCCCTGGCCTTCCTCACACCTGTGCACTATTTCCAAGATGGAGAGTGGGGCCCCATTCCTGGGGAGACCCACCTTGTGGAGTGGCAGAAGAGGGACCCTCTTTCTGAGGAAGCCCTGCTTAGAGCTCCCCAGGATTCCCCCCGCCCCAGCACATCCTCCTGCCATGCCCCTTCTCAAAGCCTCACAGTCATGTGGTGTGGGAAGGGCTTACTCAGGCAGGAATCCACTCTCCCAGGCAGGCAGGTCTGTCTTCCTTGGGGACAGACCTGTGGATCTTTTGGGTGGTAGGGGAAGTAAAGTGCTTGTTCTTCCCAGGAGTTACTACACAATTGTTGAAACCACCTCAAATGCAAGAACTGTGGGGCATTACAGTATCATTGGCTTTCTTGGTGGGGCTAAAAGCCATGTATTTCCAGACATGTAACCTGTAAGATGGGGACCTCCAGAGTCCAAGGACCCCTCCTCACATAACTCTGAGCCCATCCCTGTCTCTCCTGGCTATCACCCCCTCCCCTTCATAGCACCTTAGGTGGGGACTCACAGGGACCCGGCAAAATGCTCTGGCACCTGCTATGCACACATTAACTTAGCACGTTGTGAAGGCATAATTTTAATTCATAGGGAAGATCAGAGGGTTTAATTAGGGGCTTGAGATTCGTTAAAGTGAAGTCCCAGTCTCATCTCTGATTCCAGAATGAGTTTCTGGGGCCTCTGCTGACAGACCACCTTCCTGTCCCCCGCCTGGAACGCTGACCCCCAACCACTGTGTGGTTCCATTACTTCAACCAGACCCTCCACAAGTGTCTCTGCTTGAATGGGCCTCCCCTTCCCCCTCTCCTTCCTACGTCTAAAACGTCCCACATCCTGCCCCACCCAGCTCTGTCCCCTGCCGGCTTCACACCCTTCCAGCTGCTGGGCTTATCTCATCCTCCCATGGTTGGTTGATTCTTCTTTCTTAAGTTCATCCATTGCTGAATCGCCAGTCTTGGCACTGGGAATGAATGAATGAATGAATGAGCAAACGCGGGACATATGAATAGTGGAAAATATAGAACCCTATAAAAGCTAGGACAAATGTGTGTCCCCAGGCCCCACCCATTTACAGATAGGAATGAACCCACAGGAGCGCACACATCTAGGCTACACTGTCCCATCACCCTCTCACCCCTACCCCACCTGCCACCAGCCCTCCCACCACAGCCAAAGGCTCCAGTCCTGGGCATCTGTTGGAGGGAATATAACTGCTACCAGCTTTCTGGAGGACAATTTGGCAACATGTAGCTAGACTTCATATCTAGCTTCTAAGAATTACTCTAAAAAACCCTTCCGCATGTGTGCAAAGACCCGTGTGCAAGGATGGCCATCCCAGCCCTGTCTGTAACACCTAAAAGCTGGAAACATCAAAAATGACTCACCGTTGAAGCATCTGCTCTATAAAATATGATTCAGCCATTAAAAGTCATGTTTTCAGAAATGACTTAGCGCCATGGGGAAATAATGACGTTCTGTTAAGTTAAATGCAGGAGACAAAACTGGTACCGCAGTGTGATACTCATTACGTAAAATAAAATGTCTGCACACCCATAACACATATACCACAGTGAAACATACCAGCCTGTAAACACGGACACTGAGTGGTTTCCGATGCTCTAAATTTTTCAAGTTTTCTACAATGAGCACGAGCTATGGTGAACTTTTTCTTTCTCTTTCTTTTCTTTGTTTTGTTTTGTTTTTTGAGACAGAGTCTTGCTCTGTCACCCAGGCTGAGTGCAGTGCCACTCAAGGATCACTGTAGCCTCCGTCTTCTGAGCCAAACGATCCTCTAACCTCAGCCTCCCATGCAGCTGGGACTACAGGAGTGCACCACCACACCCAGCTAATTTTTTTCCTTTTATTTTTTGTAGAGATGGGGACTTGCTATGTTGCCCAGACTGGTCTTGAACTCCTGAACTCAAGCTATCCTCCTGCCTCAGCCTCCCAAAGTTCTGGGATTAAAGGTGTGAGCCACAGCTCCCGGCCAAAGGTTTTGTTATTATTATCTTTTTTGAAGGTTATTTAACAACACAGGACTGTGCTTGTGTTAAGACATTTAATGAACCAAGTATTATACAAGATTAACAGATTAATAGGTTACCTCTGTGGGGAGTAACAGGGCATTTCAATTTTTAAATGATGCTCTGCCTGGCAGCAAAGGTGGGGAGTAGGAGAGGGTGCCTGTCAATAGTAGTTGGCAGACTGACTGACTGACTGACTCAATGAGTACTTTGCTGTACTTCCTGGATTCCCTACACTGAAGTGTATTACCTTTATAATCAGTTAAAGAAAAAAGATTTTTAGTCTGGGCATGGTGGCTCACACCTGTAATCCCAGCACTTTGGGTGGCTGAAGATCATCTGAGGTCGGGAGTTCAAGACCAGCCTGACCAACATGGAGAAACCCTGTGTCTACTAAAATTACAAAATTAGCCGGGTGTGGTGGCACGTGCCTGTAATCCCAGCTACTCGGGAGGCTAAGGCAGGAGAATTGCTTGAACTTGGGAGGTGAAGGTTGCAGTGAGCCAAGATCACGCCATTGCACTCCAGCCTGGGCAACAAGGTTGAAACTCCCTCCATCTCAAAAAAAGAAAAGAAAAGAACAAAGATGTTTAATAAAGAACAAGGCACTCCCTGAAATCATCAATAACCCTGTGGTCCAACGTTAAGGGCCCACCCTCTTGCTTTCCTCAGAAACACAGAGGTATTTCCCGTAGGAATCAACATGTAAAATGTGCAAACCCTTTAGCCCAGAAAGCCTCCCCTCCAGGAGCTTAGCTCACAACGCTATTCACCTGCATGTTAAAGGGCACCTGTCCAAGGTGGCTCCGCACAGAGTCGTTGGTAAGAGGGAAACTGGGAGCAGCACTCACATCCGTCAGCATGAGAACGGTCCACAGAATGATGACACAGCCGTGCAGGGGATGCTGCCAGGCAATTAAGATGATGCCAAGCTTTCTGTTTTTACTGACATGCAAGGATGCTCTCCCTCTATCAATCTGTGAGCAAAACAGATTTCAGGAAAGCATGTCTAGATGATCCCCATGCCCCTACTTTTATTTTTGAGATGGAATCTCACTCTGTCGCCAGGCTGGAGTGCAGTGGTGTGATCTCAGCTCACTGCAACCTCCTCCTCCCGGGTTCGAGCCATTCTCCTGCCTCAGCCTCCGAGTAGCTGGGACTACAGGCACGCACCACCACGCCCGGCTAATGTTTGAATTTTTTAGTAGAGACGGGGTTTTGGAATTTTTAGTAGATGGGGTTTTTGGATTTTTCTCTACTAAAAATTTTTGAATTTTTAGTAGAGATGGGGTTTCACCATGTGGGCTAGAATGCTCTCCATCTCTTGATCTCTTGATCCACCCGCCTTGGCCTCCCAAAATGCTGGGATTACAGGCATGAGCCACCAAGCCCGGCCAACAATCCCATTTTTTAAGCAGCCAACATGTGTCTCCGTGTGTCTCTAGGCAGGACGGCTGCCCACCAGGTCACCTCTAGCCCTCTGAGTGGTGTTGGGTGGTGATACCAGTGCCCTCCCCTGCATACATAGCATGGGTTGCCAGCTTGGCTGTGCTCACTGCACCACTTGCCTGGCCTCACTCCTGCCCAGTAGGGACCAGCAGCTTCTTCCACAGTGACAGCATGAGGACCAGAGATGGAGTGTGTGACTCCAAGTGAGATCTCCTAATACCTGCATGCTCTTACCTTGGCTCTTAGGCAGGCCCAGAGGTGATGTGAGGATTCATACCCAGACACTGGAACACTGAGATATTTTTAAAAAATGTGTTTGGGGCCTGGCACGGTGGCTCACACCTGTATCCCGGTGGACAGATCATGAGGTCAGGAGTTCAAGAACAGCCTGACCAATATGGTGAAACCCTGTCTTTACTAAAAATGCAAAAATTAGCCAGGTGTGGTGGCGCGTGCCTATAATCCCAGCTACTCGGGTGGCTGAGGCAGGAGAATCACTTGAACTTGGGAGGCATGGAGGTTGCAGTAGTCGAGATCGAGTCACTGCACTCCAGCCTGGGTGACAGAGCAAGCCTCTGTCTCAAAAATAAACAAATAAATTAAACAAAAATGTGTTTGGTATGGTCTGACTGTGTCCTTACCCGAATCTCATCTTGAATTGTAGCTCCCATAGTTCCCACGTGTCATGGGAGGGACCCAGTGGGTGGCCATTGCATCATGGGGGCAGGTCTTTCCTGAGCTGTTCTTATGATAGTGAATAAATCCCACGAGATCTGATGGTTTTCTAAGGCAGTGCTCCCCTGCACATGCTCTCTTGCCTGCCACCATGTAAGACGTGTCTTTGCTCCTCCTTGCCTTCCAGCAAGATGGTGAGGCCTCCCCAGCCATGTGGAACTGTGAGTCCATCAAACTTCTTTCCTTTATGAATTACCCAGTATCAGGTGTTGTCTCCATTAGCAGCGTGAGAACAGACTAATACAGTGCTCTAGAATTTAGACCTCTGATGACTATACCTGGAGCCACCAGTTCTCCATCTGTATCTTGTAGCCACACACACGACCATCCACTTACTCAAGAGGGTGAGCACAGGCACAGCCTGAAGCCCACTGCCTCTGTGGTTCGCTAACAATGTGGATTTGGGCAAATCACTTAGCACTCATTTTCTTGTCTGAAAACTTATAGAAAAGGTGCTTACACGTGGGCTGTTGTGAAGGACAAAATAAAGCCCAGTACATGTATTTGTTCCTCACTGCATTTCCAGAGCCTAGAACAGTGCTTGGCATGCAGTAGGCGCATAATGCATGCCCGTGGAACCAGCAGCAGGGCCCCTGCCTGCCTTCCAGTGCAGGCACCAGTCAGTCGCACCGACAAAGCTGATCTGTGGGGCCCTCACACGTTCGCTTCCCTGTCCATTCACTGGGCGGCAGCCTTCCCCGACACCCCTGGGCGCCCGGCCCCTGGGACACCCGTGGAGCTGCTAGGGAGGAGGAAATCCGAGGCCCCCACATCCTGCCCCGGGACCAGCTGGTCTTGTGGATTCCAGAACTTTCTGAAGCGGTCAGCCGGCCACCAGCCAGGAAGCGGAAGGTGCAGAAATAGAAACGCACAGAGAGGCAATTGCTCCTTTTGCCCTGCAAGGAAGGGAAGCCAGGGGGAGAGGGGCCAGGAGAGGAAGCTGAGAGGCAAAGGAGAGGATGGGGAGGCCAAGGACGCTGGGCTGGGTCCCAGAGCCTGCTGGCTATCAGCCCCTGCCTGCTCCCATGTACAGTGCCCTGGGTCAGGGCTGTGGGGAGCAGCTTCCAACACCTTCATTTTCCTGACACAGTCCCAGAATGAGGACCTCTGATTTGCTCTGAATGCGACTTGAAGCCAGGCACTGGTGAAAGTACTTATGGCTACTTTCAAGGGTTGATGCTCTGGCTGGCAGCAGAAGTGAGCGGGGGGAGGGGATGCTCAGTAATGGTCATGGGCGGACTGGCTGACTAAATGAATGAATGAGTGAGTTGTGGCCAACCCTCTACCCCCAGCAGAGCCACTGGGCTTGAAGACAGGCCCCCGCCTGCTGGCCATGTACCCAGACAGCCGCAGACAAAAGACACACTTAGCAGGCTTTGGAGAAATGAGATCTGGCCCCAGCTCAGCTCTGCCGCATCCCAGGTCATCCAGGGATGTCACTGGCACTCTCAGCCTCACGGCCTTTCTTCCCAGTCTGGAGTGAGATCTTTACATTCCACAGAGCACCCATGGGACCCCAGGGTGAGCCTGACTGGTTACTGGCCTACTGAGACCTGGGCTTTTTTTGTATTCTCACATGCAGAGTATAGCAGGAAGCCCCCCCAAAATTTCCTCCAGTCCAGACTCCCCCACTGAAGCCAGCCTGCATTCTAGAGCTGGCATGGGCCGAGGCCAGGCAGGCAGGGCCACCTTCCCTGCAGGACCCTGACTCCCCAACCACTGTGCTCAGCCGACCTTGTGAAGTTGGAAACACACTGCCCTCCCAGGCTGAGCTGAGCCCGTTCTAGCTCACAGCCCAGTGGGTCCCTGAGGTCCCACAGAGGGGGCTGGCAGTGGCTTCTCCCAGGCAGGGCTCCTGATGCCCACCAACCACCTTGGAAGGATTGGCTGGAGAGGCCTCTGAGGGCAGGGACCATGCAAGGTTCGCCTTGCCTCCCCCAGGCTGTGGCCCTGGCTCTCCTGCAGAGCCCACTCTCCTGGCCGGGACTACACAGGATCCCTGCACCTGAGACCCGACCACCAGCTTGGCCACCGCGCGCACAGCACAAGCATCTGCTCCCTGGCCTTCCTGACAGGCAGCGGGTAGCCTGGCACTGGCGGGTGGGCAGCGTGTGCAGGTTGGGACCGCCGGGGGCAGGGAGTGCAGGCCGGCAGTTGACAAGGCCTGGTTTCCTGCTCTCACCCTGGGGAGGAAGAGGAAGATGACAAGCAAGCCAGTGCCTGTCGAGGAGTCACCTAAACACACATTCAGAGACCACTTCCAAGGACCACCTTGGGGCAGTCCAGGGTCCATCGCCAACCACCCTCCCCAATAAAGAATGACATCAGCCTGGTGACAGCAGCAGGCAGGTACAGATGGGGTCCTCTGGGGATGGCAGATTTCCAGGGGGCCTGTTCGCTGTTCCCGAAAGGTCAACTCAGTTTCTCAGCCACGGATCAAGGTGTGCCTTTGCCCCGTGAACTTTGAGAAGCAGAGGGCCTTCTCCTTGGAGTTTGAGAGAACCCCAGGGGAGGATGGAGTGAAAGCCTGCGCATCTCCTCTGAAAATACAGATTCAGGCCTGTTTTTCCAAATCCATCACCAAACAAAAGGTCTTTCCAAATTAGGTGCTGAGCTGAGCTCATATTCCCAAATGCACCCTTCTCCCTCCCTTTTTTTTTGCTTGGGAATGTTAGAAAATAAAAAGTTATGTGACGTGTCTTTTTAAATAGCGCACACTTTTCCGCTAATCAAGAAAAATCGAGCCTGTGTTTTGCTGAAGTGATGTGATCCCCCCCTGATTTTATTGTCCAGAGGAATTCAAGTCAGGCAGCCACATCCAGAAGCAGGAAGGGTGTATAGAAAGTTCAAAATCAGCATTTCCCCAGACTCCCGTTCAGATGCAAGGGCGAAAACGGACTTGGTCTCAGAGCTGTTTTCCTCCTTGGAATCCAGGGGGTTTCATTAGCACGAGTTCCTTCTTTATGGCCTTGTTTTCCCACAAGTTAAAAGAACGGGGTTGGATTCGCTGAGGGCCTGGGCCCCCAGGGGGCCCCCTCCTATGCCCACTGCCCTGATCAATGTATTGGCTGCAGAGAAAACAAACAAGCTGAGCCCGTCACAGGTGATTTATAGAATCTGTGCCTGATGGGTGGCCATGATTCATGAGACTTCATTAAACCTGAATGCAGACGCTTCCTCTGCACCCGCCACTGGGGACAGGCCACCCTCCCTCCTGGTTGCTGGCCCCCTCTGAGCCCCAGACAAAAGGGCCTCTCAGTTGCTTACATATTTTCCCACATGTGAACAGCAATTGGAAACTTCCTCCCGATAACTGCAAACCTTGGAGCTGGAATTTATGAGAGGGGGCTTCGGGTGACGTCAGAGGCCGGGCACGCCCAGGCGCACAAGGGAGGCCTTTCATGAGGAGCTTCCCAGGCAGGCAGGGCGGCTGATCTGATGAGAAGAGTCCCCAAGGCCCACCTCCAGATCCAGGTGGGCTGGCTGCCACTTGGGCAGGAAGAGGCTCCGGGCAGCCCTGGGCCACAGGACAATGGCCAGGTGGCAGGAACGACAGTCAGTGTAGTTTCTGTCCCTGTGTGAGCAGTCCACTGTGTGGATGGAGAGGTGGGGATGTCACAGACATACCCTGCAGCCGGGGCAGCCTGCTGAAATTCTCCCAGGGATGCACCTGCCTGTGCCTGGTTACCTGGGTCACTGTGTCTCCTGCTTGGGAGAGGTGAGGAGGACGTGGGAACCCACTGGCTGAGACATTGAGCTGGAATTGTCCCACCTCTGTGCTGCGGGACTGAGGATGCTATAGGGTGATTCTTGTGCCTCAGCCTCCCGAGTAGCTGGGACTACAGGCGTGTGCCACCACTCCCAGCTAATTTTTTGTATTTTTAGTGGAGATGGGGTTTCACTGTATTAGCCAACATGGCCTCCTCCTGACGTTGTGATCCGCCCGCCTCAGCCTCCCAAAGTACTGGGATTACAGACCTGAGCCACTGCACCTGGCTGAAAGTTCCTCCTGGTTTTAAGCCAACACCAGGATCCTCTGAGGATATCATTCAGATTATTACTTTAGTTGGGGCATGGTCCCAGGCACAGCTCCAGGCATGGGTGCAGGGGACACACATGACACACCAATTCGGACCTTCCAGAGCCCCTTCCCTGCTGGAGGAGGCAGACACGGACGGCGGGGTGATGGTGCACAGTGGGGTAGCTGCGGCCCCCAGACGTAAGAAGAGGACCGGGACATTTTTCGGGTCTCCGGTCAATAAAATAGAACCCCAAGCAGAGTCCTGTTCTAAGCATCCATGTTTAGCTAATCAGTACTTTTAATGCGCACCCTCTCTGCTGAAGGAACACAGTCTCATGGCAGTATTTTTGCCTGATAGTGGGGATTAGAATTTCGTGGCAACATTACATCACTTTAGACCATAGAGAGTCTCCGGGAAGACAGAGCTTGTTCTGCACGTACCTCCGCTTCCCAGCCGCGGACACTGAGGTTCACAGGGTGGGTGCTCAGGATCACCGAGCAGACCTACGTGTCCCAGGCAGCAGGAGCCCCAGCAGTGCCAGTTCCCACACCGTCCAGCTGTGACAACCTCAGGTCCTTGGTGACAGGGAGCCTCTGCCAAGACAGCCTGAAAAATGGGAAGGGGCCCCACCCATCATTGTGGGGTCACTGAGGGCTTTGGAGATGTTTGCCAAGCACCGGTTTCCAGATCACATTTCACATCTGACCAAACGATGTTCCTCTGCAGCCTCCCTCTCTTGGTCCCCCAAATTGGCAGCACTTTCTAGAAGCTAGATGCAAAGGATGTTCTTTGTTAAAGGACAAGATGTGTTTTCTTTGGGATAAAAGGACACACATGCACACCCACGCACACACCCATGCATGCACACACCCATGTATGCACACACCCATGCACACATGCACGCATGCACATATGCATGCACACACACAGATGCACGCATGAGCACATACGCACATATGTACACACACACGTGCACGCATGCACACATACAGGCGCACACACACGCACACAGATGCACATATGTACACATGCACACACGCACATGTACACACGCGTGCACACACATGCACACATGCGCAGGCACACATATGCAGCTATGTCTGCTTCTCTGTGGACACATATAGAGATTTGGTTGTAGATGCATACATAACCCTGCATGGATACCCAGGAAACTGGTAACATCAGTTGCCTTTAGGTAGGAAAACTAGGGGTCTGGGAGTCTGGAGTAGGAGAATTTTTTAACCATATTTTATATATTTTAAAATTTAAAATATTAAATATTTTTAAATGTTCTACTCTGAGAAAATTCAAAAGTGTATGAAAATCAAGCTCTGAGCCCCTTGTCTTCAACCTCGGGGCCCCTGTTGCCTGAAGTCCGGCAATGACGATGAATCTCTGCCTGTGCACTGCTCCGTCGGACCCCTGCTGAGGCGTGAGCAGACGGTACCACCCCGAGGGGGCCACCATTGTCTCCCAACCTCAGTTCCTGGGACTCCCCTCCCCACAGCCCCTCTGGGCTCTGTGAGGCTGTGATTCTGGGCTGGGTGAAGCCGGACTTGCCACGGGCCGATGCTGGCCTTCGCCGAGCCAGCCCTGGAATCTCAAAAATGTCCTGTGGTCAGGCCTGAGCCTTGTTAGTGACTCAGCAGAAAGCACCCAGCCCTGGCCCTGGGGCAGGCAGGCCAGCCGCAACCTGGGTGCAGCCTCAGGCCTCCAGCGTCCAGAGCCAGGCCTGTGGGGATGTGGGCCCAGTGGGTGAGTGGCCACTGCCCAGACCCTTTGTCTCAAGAGGCATCAAAGGCTGGCAAAGTTGGCTGCTTGGGGAGCTCCTGGATGGGGCCAGAGCCCCAGCTCGGGGCTGAACTGTGTCCTGACCCACTGGCTGACCTCCAGGCCTCAGTTTCCCCATTCACAAGGGAAGGCCAGCTGCATGTAAGCAGAAGCCTGACTTCAGAAATGCAGTTGTTTTGCTATGCAGGCGGGTGCTTGTCGCAGGTAAAAGCACAGGACCCCAACAGGCCACTGAGGCTTTGTGGCCACAGGCAGCCTCCATGCCCTGGAGCCTGTTTCTCCTCCATGAAATGATGCTAATAAGCCTTCCTCCAGGCTGGGCACCATGGCTCACTCCTGTAATCCCAGCACTTTGGGAGGCCAAGGCGGGCAGATCACTTGAGGTCAGGAGTTTGAGATCAGCCTGGCCAACATGGTGAAACCCTGTCTCTACTAAAAATATAACAATTAGTCAGGTGTGGGGGCACACACCTGTGATCCCAGCTACTCGGGAGGCTGAGGCAGGAGAATTGCTTTAGCCCAGGAGGCAGAGGTTGCAGTGAGCTGAGACTGTGCCGGTGCATTCCAGCCTGGGTGACATAGTGAGACTGTCTCAAAAAAAAAAAAAAAAAAAAAAAAAGACTTTCTCCAGTATCTGTGCTTGGGATGCTTAAATGAGACAGTGCAGAGTCTTTGAGACATCAGCCTCCACCCGCACCTTGAGGCTGCTGAATACACCTATCCCATCACGCCATCACAATACAACACTTCCACTCTGCTGATTTTCCTTTTTTCTTTCTTTTTTTTGAGATGGAGTCTCTCTCTGTAGCCCAGGCTGGAGTGCAGTGGTGAGATCTTGGCTCACTGCAACCTCTGCCTCCCAGGTCCCAGTTCAAGCAATTCTCCTGCTTCAGGCTCCTGAGTAGCTGGGATTACAGGCATGCACCACCACACCCAGCTTATTATTAGTAGAGACGGAGTTTAATCATGTTAGCCAGGCTGATCTTGAACTCCTGATCTCGTGATCCGCCCACCTCGGTCTCCCAAAGAGCTGGGATTACAGGCGTGAGCCACCACGCCCGGCCGCTCTGCTTATTTTCTTAAATAAATGTGTTTTTAGAGGCTACTTGGTGGCACTGTCATATGTGGTGGATCAATGGATCAATGTCACTTGCCTTAAATAGATTACACATTAAAAGTCATCCTTCATAACAGTGCTAAAACTCAGCCATCTGTGTCCCACCCAAAATCAGCTCACACAGCCCCAGATTTGGAGACACTGTGAGATGTGGATGTAAGTAACAAGCTTCGTAGGCAACGATGGTAGAAAGGCAGGCAGAGGGGACACGACTTCTAATTCAATCCTGCAAGCTTGCTGTTAGGGTTCATGTATGGCTGCCTTTCTTTTATCTTCCTTCCTTCCCTTCTTCCTTCCTTCCTTCCTTCCTTCCTCCCTTTCTTCCTTCCCCTCTTTCTCTCTCTTTCTCTCTTTCTTTTCTGGCCCCCTTCTCTCCCCTCCCCTCCCCTCCCCTTCCCTCTTTTTGAGACAGAGTCTTGCTCTGTCACCCAGGTTGGAGTGCAGTGGTGAGATCTCGGCTGACCCCAACCTCCACCTCCCGGGTTCAAACAGTTCTCCTGCCTCAGGCTCCCCAGTAGCTGGGACTACAGGTGTGTGCCACCATGCCCAGTCAATTTTTTGTATTTTTAGTAGAGATGGGGTTCCACCATGTTGGCCAGGCTGGTCTCAAACTCCTAAGCTCAGGCAATCTGCCCATCTCAACCTCCCAAAGTGTTACGATTACAGGCATGAACCACTGCTCCTGGCCTGCCTTTCGTATTAGGTAATTTAAAAAATTACAGTTAAAAATCAGCAAAGGCAGGAGGGAGGTGTTTCATACCTTTACATTAATGACATTGTTTTAAAATGAGAAAAGCAGGTGCTGAAGAGGATGCGGGGAAGCCAGCGCTCACACAGGTTCAAGTGGCCAGGAAGCGTTGGCCAGGACAGATGGCAACCGACCCAGGGCCACGGGAATAGACACAGCCCCAAAGCTAATGATTCTAGGCCTGAACATTGATCCCAAGGAAACAGCCCCCCGCCCCATGTAATGAGACCCCTGCTGAGACTCAGACCTGCTGGTGGTCATCATCCACGTCCCGTTATTTCCATGTTCATCCTCATTCACCCTGCCCCGGAAACATCCGCATGTCCGCACCAGTCAAGCTCTCGTGTTGGGGGCTTTGTGCTTTCTTGAAGCAACTTCCCCAACCCTGGTATCTAGGTGTCCCCTCCCGTCCCCCTCAGAAAGGTCAGAGCTGGCCCTGGTGTCCACAGAGGCGCCTGCCCAATGCCCCCGCACTCCTTTGTGTGTTTTTCTCCAGAGCACTTATGCCCCCTCACCGTGGTCCAGCTCGTTGCTGTTCATTTGCTTTACTATTCATTGCCCAGAACTACAGAATGCCAGCTCCTGAGGATGGGGACTTGCTCACTGCTGCATCCTCAGCACCCAGAGGAGCATCTGGCGGGCAGGAAAGGCTCGGTGGATGTTTGTTGAATGAATAAATGATGCTAACAATGGAGACAGTCCAGACATCTGAGCCAGTGAGCGTGCAGACACTCAACCCACCATGTGGAAACGTGGGAACTCACAGAGAGGAAAATCTCGAGGTGGATGCACACCTGCGGCGATTAGTTACATCCCCGTGAAGGTGTTCACAGCCTTTGCAAGCAGCACCGACGCAGGGCGAGAGAGGACAGAGGACACATTCTCACTCCCTGTCTCTGAGATCTGAAGAGCCCAGGGTGAAACTGTCCACTCAGCAACCCCATAAAAGAAAATCCCACTGCCCATGCACTGCTTTGGTCTGTCGCCTTGCTGGCGGGAGGGACGGGACTGGCAGGGCCTGGCTCTGGTCAGCCACTGTTGGCAGGACCCTGCCGGGGGTCCATCGTGTGTCTCTCTGTTCTAGGTCCCTGGCTGGATGGCATCCAGAGTCCTTTCCATTTCCAACCAGCTTCAGCAACGTAGGCGCCTTCCTTTGAGTTGAGTCGCCTGGCCAGGGTGAGACGGTGGTGGGGGCCCGCCAGGTCCCGTCTTTGAGCTGGAAGCAGGCGGAAGGGTGACTCACCCCGGCCCAGCCCTGAGGTGAGTCTCCTTATGGATGCACCAAATGGGACAAGGCATAACTGCAATGCAATTATCAGGGTCCTTCAGGGGAAACTCCCATAAAAACCTGCTAGGGATCGAAAGCAGACCATGAGTCTTGGGTGAACAGAGGCGTCCCTCTCACTCTGCCTAGAGCGTGTGCATCTTCAGGGTCTTCACAGTGACACTGGGGACAGGGACCTTTGGAATAGTATTACGAGACCTGAAAAAAATAAAATGTGGGTGTCAGACCCATGCCAGGGCTCGATGGATCATTAGGTAGTCATCACCATTACCGTCATTGTTACCTCCATCCTGGCAACACGGGCTCACACTTGGTGGTGTAAGTTCCATGAAATTTGACAAATGTTATGGGGACATGATGCTCTTATTAATTGTTAATATTATTATTATTTTGCTTTGCGTATTATTATTATTTATTGACTATTAGTTATATCAATATTATTTTGGATTATTAACATTATTTATATTTATTATTGTTTTACACTGACAAATTATAATTTTATATTAATATTATTTTGCATTAACCAATGGTAATTGTACATTAATATTATTTCACATTGAAAGTATGTTTATTAATTGTATATTAAAATTATTTTGCACTGACAAATGGTAATTGTATATTTTTGTGATGCTTTGATACCTGTGAGCTAGACATGTTAATACCTTGATTGAATCATTCCTTATTGTATGTTTAACAAAACATTACACTTCACCCCCCCTAGACACTTGAATCTCATCCTCTCTTGGTGGGCTTTGGGCCAAGAGGGAAGAGTGGGGTGGCTGCTTCTGGAAGCCTTTCTTCTGATGATTGTAGGAGGAATTCTCCTAGCCAGCTCTCTTTCTCATTCTGAGAATATGTCTGAGCAATGTGGCAAGGCTGAGGAGAGTCCTTTGAGGGCTCAGCTATCCTGACTTGAAGGTCCTGGCACCTCCTTGGCATTGACTTAAGTACACCCAAAGATCTGCACACAGATGTATGCAGAGGCTGAATTCCTAATCACCCCAGACTAGAAACAAATCAAATGTCAACTGAAGAACTATGAACTAACTGGTACATCTATTCAATGGAATACTACTGAGCCATGAAAAAGAACAAGCCGAAAGGATGGTCCAAAATGCGTTGTGCTAAGAAGCTGACTCAAAGGCTACACACTGTATGATTCCATTTATGTGATGTTCTGGAAAGGGCAAGATTGTAGGTGCAGGAAACAGGTTCCGTGCTTCCCAGGAGCTGGAAGAAGGGAAGCAGGGTGAGGAGGTTTTTTGTGGTGATGAGACTGTCCTGGGTCTCAGTTGTGGCAATGGGTACACAGCTGTGTTTGTCAAACTCACCTAACTGTACACTTTAAAACAGTGAATTTTATTTGTATGTACATCTTACTCTAATAAAAAATGTTTAAAATAATAACATCATATGAATTTGTTGACAAAAAAGGTCCATGTAAAAACATTTGTCTTTGTTTTAGGAGTTTTGGTTGCAAGTGACAGAAACCTTAACCCTTCTGCAAAACTGGGAACATGCTGGCTCATGTTAACGAGAGAACCCAGTGGTAGACCTTAGGCACCACACGACCGAGAAGGTGACAATGACGGCATCGGAGCACCATCTCTGTGCATCTGCTGTCCTATGCTGGCTTCACTTTCAGGCCAATGCAAGGGACTTTTGTGATTCCCATGGGAAGAGAAAGTCTGTGTTCAGACCACTCTGGCCGAAATCCCAGGTAGAACTCTGATTGGTCCAGCTTGGGTCGTGTGGGCCATCTCTGGGCCAATCAGAGGGAAGAATATTTTTTCCTGTTAGAAAGCAATGAGCTCACAAGTCAGGGGAAGACTCGCAGGAAGGTTCAATGCATGTTGCTAGACAAAAGAACCAACCTGAAAAGGCTACTTTCTCTGTGATTGCAACTACGTGTCTTTCTGGAAAAGGCAAAACTATGGAGATGGTAAAAAGGTCAGTGGTTGCTAGGAGTCAGCGGGGAGGGAGGGACGGACGGGTGAGCTCAGGATGTTTGGGGCAGGGAATCTCTTCTGGAGGTTACTGGCGCGGTGGGCACATGTCCCCATAACGTCTGTCAAATTTCATGGAATGTACACCAGCAAGTGTGAGCCCTCATGTAAACTAGGGGCCTTAGTCTCGTAATAAAGTAATCCCAGGGGCTCCTCAGTCATGACAAAGGAGCCAATCAGCGCGGCCAGAGGGATGCCTGGCACCAAGGTGAGATGTTAGTAATAGGGGAACTGGGGTAGGGGGCGGATGTGGAAACTGTCTGCACTTTCTTCTCAATTTTTCTGTAAACTTAAGACTGCTAGCAAAAAGTAAAGTTAAAATTAACTTTAAAAACACTGAGATGAAGAAGTGGGAGGGATGTTGGACAGCAAGGGACAGAGGTTCAGGCAAATGCAGTGGGTGCCTGTGGGAATGCGCTACTGGACACCCGTGAGCCTGCTGATACCCGTGTGAGTGACAGCTTCGCCACAGCCTCCCCAGAGCCCACTTTTGTCTTTTTAAAACCCATTTTGTTAACGTCAAGGTATATAACAACTCCTTCTTGCCTCTGCTGATTTTCTTTTTTTGAGATGTAGTCTAGCTCTGTCACCCAGGCTGGAGTGCAGTGGCACGATCTCAGCTCACTGCAACCTCTGCCTCCCGGGTTCAAGCGATTCTTCTGTCTCAGCCTCCCGAATAGCTGGGACAACAGGCGCGTGCCACCACACCCGGCTAATTTTTGTATTTTTAGTAGAGACAGAATTTCGACAAGTTGGCCAGGCTGGTCTTGAACTCTTGACCTCAGGCGATCCGCCCACCTCAGCCTCCCGAAGTGCTGGGATTACAGGCGTGAGCCACCACAGCTTGCCACCTTCGCTGATTTTAACTGGAATTTTGAAAATTATCTAATAAGAGAGGCAGCTGTCACTAAACCCTCACCAAGTTTGCAGGATTGAATTAGTGCATAACTACACGCGTGTAAACACACACACAGCCATGCACACGTGAGCTGGTAAGAGGAATGGAAGGGCAGATGCTAACTCTTGATGAGGGTGATTAGTGGCTGGGAGGTTGCAGGTGCTTTTTTCCCCTCTGGGCTTGCCTATCTCTGCTTTCTGAGATGTGCCTACTGAACACATTTTGCTTGTGTAACTCAAATAAATGGACAGAAAGCCACACGCGAGGGAAGGAGTGAGGTCGAGCCTTTTCCTTTGCTCTGGACATCTGGAGTCAGCCGGAACCCGGGGTTGCCACTAACGATTGAGGGGAGCCTGGGAACGCGTCGAGGTGAAAGACGATGTGTTATTTTTGTAATTAAGTGTCAACAAAATGTTTTTAACGTGCTTTTTGTTTTGTTTTGTTTTTTGCCCTGCTAAGGTAAAATAAGTGTTTCGGTTTGGGGTCAGGGGAGAAGAAGCCAGAGATGCTGAGAAGGAACTTTCTTTTCCCTTTTCAGAGAAACAGATTTCTGCTTTCAAATCCACCGTTTCCTGAGGCTGGGTGCTGGGTTCAGCTGCCCCTGGCCAAGCCGCATCTTCTTGTAGGGACAGACTCCCTGCAGCCAGGGGAAGCCGCTCAGGCCAGCTGTCCTGGGATGCAACATCGGACACGCACGCTGGAATTTGACCCTTTTCCTGCCTGACACCCAGCAAAATAAACCCCAGGGCAGGGATCAATGCCTGCAACCAGAATCCAGAAGAAAGAGGAGTGACAGATACGCCCGGGGCCACAGGCCAGTGAGGTCAGGACCTCCCAGGGACAGACGCACAGCCCAAGGTTTGGGTGTGAGAGTTCAGGCCTCAGGTAATAAAAATAAAATGGTTAAGGTGCCTGGCCACTCAGGCCCTCACAGAGCTACCTGGGGCAAGGATGGAAGAAACCTCAGATTGCCGTGGCTGCTGTTGGTTGAATCATGTCCTCCCAAAATTCATATGTTGGAGCGTTTACCCTCAGTACCTTGGGACGCGACTTTGGAGAGAGGGTCATTGGAGAGGTAAAGTTAAAATGAGGCCAGGAGGGTGGCCCGATCCAGTGTAATTGGGATCCTCTTTAAAAGGGGAAATTTGGACACAGAGAGACACAGACGGAGGGCGCCCTGGAATCAGGAAGGCAGCCCCCTCCCATTTGGAACTTCTGCTGTCCGGAGCTGGGGGACGATACACTTCTGTGGTTTTAGCCATGCAGCCCCAGGAAACCCAACACCGTGGCTAAAACAGAGAGGGCAGCTGGCTTCTGACATCACACAGCACACTGTTGAGAGTGGGGCCTTCGACTCACCACTCAGGGACCCAGTGGTCAGAGGTGAGAGGGGCTGCCCTTCCAATATGGCTACTGCCAGACTGTCTGGGCCCAACGCCCAGCTCTGGACATGTTACTTAACCTCTCTGTGTCTCAGTTTACTGAGCTATAAAATAGTCATAATGACAGCACCTGCATGGTGGTGCTGTTGGGAGGATGGAAGAAGGCGATGGTGTGGGCTCCTGGATGGACGGCCCAGGCATTGCCCTGAGTGCTGGCCATGCCATGAATGCTCCATCCACACCCCAGCCAGGTGTTGCCACCCCACTCTTGCTGATGGGGACCAGGAGGGTCAGAGTAGAAGGCCGTGCCCGGGGTCTCACAGCCAGGAGCCCGCCTCCCACTGGTCCCTGTGCCGCCTGGGTGCTGCCGCTGTGCGCTGGAGAGGCCGCTGCGTGGAGGAGCCAGAGGAGTCGGTGCTGAGGACAGAGTGTGGGTGCTGCCCTGCACCTGGCTCCCAGAGGACTGGGTCTCGGAGCTGCTCCACACAGACCCTGACCTTGAGGAGAGTCAGAGGCACCACTCCCTGTTCCAGTCACTCAGGTGAGCATTCAAAGCCTCACAGGTAGCCAGGAGCATAGTTGCCCTGGAGATTCCAGAGGTGAGTCCAGTGTGGACCCTGGCCTTGGAAAGGTCACTGTTTGATGGAAGATGCCAGACTCACACCTTCACTCACTCACTCATTCCCTCATTTATTCCTTCCACAGAGCTTCCCTCATGACCTACCTGGGGCCAGGACTCAGTCTCAGAGCCAAGGAGAGTGTGGTTGGGAGGAGCTTCAGGCTCTCCAGCATCCCTGCCCCCAGGTGTGCACACACCTGCGTACTCCCCTCTGGAGTGTGGCAGGGCTGTGAGGAGGGTGGAAGTACTCCCAGGATGAGGTTACTTTATATGGCAAAGGTGGCCGGACTTCTGCAGGTCTTAATTAAGGTCCTAACCAGTTGACCTTGAGTTAATCAAATTGGAGGTTATCCTGGGTGGGCCCAAGCTAATCAGGTGAGGCTTTTAAAAATGGTCTTGAAGTCAGAGACTCTCCTGCGAGATTGGATGCAAGCCCCACGAGGCGCAGGTGCAGGGAGATAGCTTCTTCTACCGCTGCAAGAGCTTGGAAGAGGGTCCCAAATCTCAGAGGACACCCCAGGTCCGGTTGGTACCTTGACTTCAGCCCCATGAGACAGAAGACCCAGCTACGCCATGTCCTGACTCCTGACCCGCCCAAACTTTAGGACAATAGATAAATGCCATTTTAAGCTTTTAAACTGGTGACAATTTGTTATGTAGCAATAGAAAACCCACCCAGAGGAGACATTTCCTGAGCCAGGCACAGATTCTGCGGTGGAGAAGCTGGGGAGTGGAGAGGGAGAGATGCTTCATCTGTTCATTCACACCCGTCTCACTGTTCAGCTGGCACATGGGCTGAGCTCCTGCTGTGTGCTGGGCATAGGACCTGGCCTGTGGGAGCTCAGCATGTGGGTGGCTGGGGTCCTAAGGACTGACGCTGGGGCCACTGGGGCTGGCACAAGGTACCATGGGGAGAGGGACTCTCAGAAACACCAGGTGTGCCCTGCTTTGGCTGTGGAGCCTCAGCTGGGTCTGGGACAGTCACTCTGAACTGGCTACCAGGTAGGTCATGAGGGAAGCTCTGTGGAAGGAATAAATGAGGGAATGAGTGAGTGAGTGAAGGTGTGAGTCTGGCATCTTCCATCAAACAGTGACCTTTCCAGGGCCAGGGTCCACACTGGACTCACCTCTGGAATCTCCAGGGCAACTATGCTCCTGGCTACCTGTGAGGCTTTGAATGCTCACCTGAGTGACTGGAACAGGGAGTGGTGCCTCTGACTCTCCTCAAGGTCAGGGTCTGTGTGGAGCAGCTCCGAGACCCAGTCCTCTGGGAGCCAGGTGCAGGGCAGCACCCATGCTCTGTCCTCAGCACCGACTCCTCTGGCTCCTCTACTCAGCGGCCTCTCCAGTGCACAGCGGCAGCACCCAGGCGGCACAGGGACCAGTGGGAGGCGGGCTCCTGGCTGTGAGACCCCGGGCACGGCCTTCTGCTCTGACCCTCCTGGTCCCCATCAGCAAGAGTGGGGTGGCAACACCTGGCTGGGGTGCGGATGGAGCATTCATGGCATGGCCAGCACTCAGGGCAATGCCTGGGCCGGGATAGCTGTGGTCCCACCAACCTTCTCTGGTCCATCCACTCCCACCCAGGCTCCTCCCCAGGCTTTGGGTGCAGCCCTCAAACCATCCCAAATCCCAGCCCCCACACCATGGGTTAGATCTGCCTGTCTGCTCCCTCAGACGGCCCACCACGTGACTGGTCAGGTGCACGCCCAGGGCCTTGCTATGCTGTCCTGGCCATCCAAGGGGCCGCCTGCCCACGCCACTGGGACAGTGTGTGGCCTGGGGGTGCTGCCCTGGGCTCCCCCGAGTTTAAACATGACCCCTGACCCTGCCTGCTGCATGGAACACACGGAGCCCTTCAGGGAACAGGGCCGGAGCCCAGGCCCTGCCACCTCCTTCGGCTCCACTATCTGTCCAGACACCTCGTGCTCCATGGGGTCCCCAGAGCTGAGGCAGCCAAGGGTCAGCCCCAGTACTGCCAGCATCTGGGGCTGCTTGGAGCCTGGCATCCTCCACCCCTCTAATCTGGGCCCTTCACACTTGGCTGGGAGCTTCCCCCAGCAACATCACGCTGATCCTGTGCACCACCTCGAATCATGCCCACTCACTAAACCCACCTCACAGGAGAAGCCATCGAGGCTTAGCTTGGAGATGCTGCTTGCCCGAGGGCACTCAGAAAAACAGAAAGAGAGGCCAGCAGCGGAGCCCATGGCGACCCCAGGCCTTCGCTTACCCGAGCACCTGCACATGCGCATTTGGGTGGCGTCTGGCTTGGGGCTGTTACAAATAAAGCCACTGGGAACCTTTGTGTCCAAGATCTGGGGGGGCTGCGTGCTTTAATTTCCCTTTGGAGAAGACCCAGGAGTGGGATGGCTGTGCCACTCACAGACGGAAGAATCTGCAAAAGAGTTTTCCAAAGAGGTGGTACCCGTGGTGTGGGAGGGTCCCAGCAGCCCCGTGTCCTCTGGCACTGAATCGGTCAGTCCTTTTCATTTAGCGTTCTACCAGCGTTCTTCTTACCTGGTGAAGAGCAGGCAGGCGTTCTGTTTGGAGGGGTGTGGCTTTGAACCCTCGCCCTTCTGCCTCCACACCATGGCCACCGGCACGTCACTTAACCTCCTGGACCCCCTGCTTCTGGATGGTGGGATCTCATATGGCCCACAGTGGATTGTTGAGCTGATTCCCTGCCTTTCCCACTGGGCTGTATGTCCCCTGTCCTGTGGGTCTTGCCCAGACGCCATCACTCACAGTGTCTAGCCCACTGTAGCTGCCCAGCAAGGATTTCACTGAAAGGATGACCATCCCGGGGCTGAGGTCCCAGCAACAGCGTCCCTGCTCGTCCAGCTCCCCGTCTCCCTCTCCCCAGCACCTTCTCCCTCATCACTGCAGCTTCCATTTTGCCCTCACTCTCTGCAGAACAGCTGCAAGCAAGCCCAGGTCTCCCATGCCGGGGGCCTGGGCCCAGGGGAATGGCTGTTCCATGTGACTTGAGAAGTCAGAAGGGGAGTAGCCAGGTCTAGGGTGTGGCCTGGAGGAACGTGAGCTGCTGGAGGCTGCCACATGCTCGCAGCTAGTGACTGGGAAAGCTGTGCTGGCCCCCGGGGCCCTTGCTTTATGGCAACGTGACCTCGGTGTGAGCGTGGTTTCTGGGGACCTCCACTGTGCTTCTGAGTGGGGCCCCAGAAAAGACAGGGCCCTGTGCGCTCCTTCCAGAGTGAGGCTTGTCCACTTACTTTATGGTGCTAGGAACTGTCTGGAATGGGGGCTGTAGGGTCGGGAAGGAGACCGTGGGGAGGGCGTGTAGGGCCCTGAACAGGACTGCCCTGCTCTGCTGCTCACATCCAGGTAACTCCACTCCTCCGTTTTCTCCCCTGTCAAATGGGTGGCAAATTCACACCCCTTTGAACAGAATACCTGCCTGGGTCTTCACCAGGTGTGGAACCCAGCAGGTCTAGCCCATTCGCAGAAGAGTAAAGCAAGAAGAGTTTTCCTCTTAGGTGGTCACAGACGCCAAGTCCCGAGGCTGGGCTGCAAGGGCTGGGATGTTTCCTGTCACGCCTATCCCAGAGGCAGCCCCTTGTACTGCAGTGGAGGGCGTTCTTGACGCTCTCACTCTCTCTACCTATCAGTCTTTTCCACCCTCTGCCTCCCAGGGGACACAAGGCTCTGGGGCTCAGAGGGTAACCAGGGGCTCCACCCTGGGGCTGGGGGAAGCGGTTTTTCCCTGTGTGTCCCTGGAGGGGCCCTGAGTCTCCACTTCTCCCTGGCGGAGCAGCTTCCACGCAAACCCTGACTCTCATGACTAGAGGCGACATCCCCTTCCTCCCTCTGAAGCCTTATCTGTGTCACCAGGTCTCTCTTTATGGACCGGAGTGCTGATGGGGTGAGGCTGTGGATCTGCAGAGACAGGACGCACAGGTCTGTGGATGAATTCCTGATCGTGGATATGGACGGGGAGAAGCCAGGAGATCATAGAGCTTTCTGGATGGAGCTAGTGGAGGGGGGCGGGGTTTACTGAGATGGGGAAGATGGGGTGGGGGGTGGGTTGCCTGGGAAAGGACTGGACACCAGCTCGGACATGATGTGCTTGACATGTCTAGGAGACCCCAAAGGGAGATGTCAAGTGGATGGCCGGATATGTAGGTCCAGAGTTCAGAGGAGAGGTTGTGGCTGGAGAGACATATTTGGAAGTCATTGGCATAAGGATGTTTCAATCCATGGGAACAGATGAGGTCACCCAGGGAGAAGAAGGGTAGAAAGAAAAGAGAAGAAACCAAGGAACCCCCAAATCCCATGGGACCAGAAGCCCAGTGCAATCAGGGGTTGTAGTGTTTCATGCATCGCTGCACCCCAGCCTCAGAGGCGTGCCCCCCGAGGCACCCCCAAATCCTTGCTGATTGCAGGAGCGATGGCGTCTAGGGGTCTACAGGGGAGCAGCTAGTGGGGCAGCAGGAAAAGCGGGGAGTGGGGAACTAGAGATCCTGGGAGAAGAGAGTGCTGGGAGGACGGAGCAGCCTCCTGGAGGGGAGGGGAGCGTGGGCCTTAGGACGAGGGCTGCAGTGTCTGGGGGGTCTCTGATGGAAGCACCTGCATAGGTTTGTCGGCCAAGGCCAGGAAGTCCTTGAGAAGGGGGAGGAGCAGGTAGGATCACAAGGGGGAAACAGGGGAATGAGACCCGAGACGGACAGACATTGGACACACGGGGAAACTGAGGCCAGGGGAGCAGACACGGCTGCCCTAGCCACAGTGCCAGAGAGAGGAGCCGACGGGCACTCGGGCAGCCGAGGGCAAAGTGCAGAGGCTCAACCTCCAGGACATCTGCACAGCCAGGAGGATCAGCCACGGCTTTCGGGAGTTTTCTTTGTCTCTGTTTGTGAAATTAAAATTAAATGCTCAAATCAGCTAGGGAAGCCGGAGCGCTGGTCCCAACCCCGACAGGACCCACGCCTCCCCATGCCTCCCCATGCCCGGCCCCACCCCAGCCCAGGCAGGGCCCTCTGGATTTCCAGGGCCCGGCCCTTCCCCGCTCTGGCTCCAACTTCCAGGCCCTAGGCCCCGGGGCACCTACCTCGGTGCTGGGAAGCTGATGTGGGGAGGCACAGGCCGTCGGCAAGCCTAGGAGAGGGGCCTGGACCAGTTCCTTCCCCGCAGCCTCGGAAAGAGCCTGCCCTGCCGACACCTTGACCTTGGACTTCTGTTGATTAAGCTGCCTGGTCTGCGGCTCTTTGGGGCCAGGATGTGGGGCTTGCACTCTCCACGTCTCCAGGACCCTGCAGTCCAGTACTGGGGACCCCGCCCATGTTATGACCTCCACTCTCCAGGGTGGGGAACAGGCTCACAGAGGTGCAGTCACTTGGACAAGGCCCACAGACCACGTGGCCCAGGCTGGCTAGGCTCTAGGCACAGAGCGCTTCCTTCCCCTCCACAGGGCTGCTGACCTCACCAGGTGGACGGGGTTGGAGCATCGGGGAGTGAGCCCGCACACCTGCCTGGCCCGCGGGTCACCCACAGCGTGGCTCTAGCTGCCCGGTCCCTGCTGCATTTCTCACAGCCAACAGGGGCAGACAGGTGTAGACACAGGGGCAGACAGGTGTAGACACAGCCGCCCAGCCCTGCAGCCTGGCATCCCAGGAATGAGGTCAGCCACCCATGCCACTGCCCCCACCCCCGCTGGGCGTGCTGTGCCGGCCCTGGGCCCTCCTGCCCTTCCCTCCAACCGCCTCAGGTTGCCCAGCTCCCAGGGCTGCGCCGTTCACTATTCATTCTCCAGGGGAAGAAAGGCCAGGACCAGGGACTGGCCTGGGCCTGCACCACCCGTGGCTTCCGCTCAAATGGCCTGAGGACTGCTGCTTTGCCCTTGGAGGAAAGGAGGCTTTTAGAGAGGCAGGAGGAAAGAGAGAGCAAGAGAGAGAGAGAGACAGAGACACAGAGAGAGACAGAGACAGAAGGAGACTGGGAGAGAGGGAGAGAGACAGAAAAGGAGAGAGAGGCAGAGACAGAGACAGAGAGAGAGAGAGAAGAGTCAGAGAGTCAGAGACAGAGAACAAACGAACCCAAATATTCTGTTCCATTTTGAGCACAGCTTGGAGGTGTCTCCCTGCTAGGGGAGGGGGTTCCAGACTCCAGTGAGTGTTTTTAGTGAAGAATCCCTGAAAGCCCCCCTAGAGAATTGTGGGTGCCTCTCCCACCCACCCCATCTTGTTGGGGCGCTTGCTGATTGGATCCCTGGCTCCCCTGAATAAATCTCTGGAGACTGTGAGGCAGACACCAAAGCGACCCTCAGGGTGGGTCAGAGTTGGGGGGGCAGGAAGGTCACTCCCTTCCTTTGAAGACAAGGGGTCAACGGGAGTGGGGAGGGGACTTCCCCCTGAACACCTCCTCCCCTCCCCTGCTACACTGGGGCCCCAGCGGGCTTCCTGTCCTCATACAAACCAGGTTGTACAGCCTGATCTTCTAGGGAGAGTCTGGCGAGTGGGAGGGAGAGTCCGGTGTGTGGGAGGGAGAGTCCTGACCACAGTGGAGACATGCAAGTAAGGAGGGGTGGCCCTGAGGGAGGGTGGTCCGCAGAGAGACTTCAGCTTCCTAAGCCAGGTGGCCACAGCTCCCCTAAGTCACATCCCATCCCCGGGTCCAAAGCGCAGGCTCTGATCACAGTGAGGCCCCACAAAGGCTGGGCTTGTGTGGACACACTTCTTGCTTACTGCTTCCACTAACCCTGCAAAGAAGACAGCTCCGTTTCACCGATGAGGAACCTGAGTCATGAGAGGTTAAAAGACTCAGCTAGGGGCACGGGATTGCAGTGGGCAAGGCCAGGCTCTTTCCGCGGTGCACCCTGGCACTCAGCGGAGGCTCTGAATACCACACCAGGACTGCGCTGAGACGGCCCTGCTGTTTCCGTGTGGACGTGGAATGAAGTCAGCCTTGGCGGTGCCAGAGAGAGACAGGCGGAGAGGCGACCAGAACCTCCTGGCTCCCGGCGGCTCAGGTGTGGCCCGGTGTGAAAACCTCAACCCTCCCAGAATCGAGGTGCTGAAGGCTCCTCTTGTTCCCTGATCAGCCAGGCATTGGCTCCAGGACCAAGGCAGGGCCCACGTAGGGTCTGGTTTGTAGGCTGGGCCTGCCCACGGCCCTGACAGCCCCTGTTGTCCTAGGCAGGGAGTGGGGGACAGGTATTCAGGGCCTGGAGAGGTATTCCCAGGACAGGCGGGCTGTGGGGTGTGTGGGCGCTCCCGGGAGGTCCTGGCAGCCGCTGAGTGCAGACCAGCCCTGCAGACAAAGCAGAGAGCGCAGATGCAGTCAGCCCCCAGCCCCACCACTGGTGCCCAGGTGCACTGGGCCCTGTGTCTGAGGAAGCCCCTTGCTCCTTGAGTTTGCCTCTTATCCTTGGGAACACAGCAAGACAGAGCGGCCAGCTTCCCTGTCGCACTCGTTACAGACATCCCCACATGCTCACAGAGGCCCCCCAGGGACCACCCCAAGGCTCCAGCTCCCCTTTCACCCCTTGCAAGGCATACATTTACCCTCCTCCCAGGACAACCTCTGCCTCCCTGAACCTAGCCGGAGTCCATTAGGCCACCTTGGTCCTGTGGGGAACTCTCTCACTCCCAGCCCTAGAACCTCTGCTGGCTCCTGCTGTCTGCAGAACAAAGCCCTGAGACCTCCCACACCTGGCCCTCCCAGCCTCATCCTGAGGCACTCAGCCCTCCACCCTCAAGACCTCCAGCACACTTGCCATCTTGCCCCTGTAGGCCCCACGTGGGGCAAAGCCCTGTACCTCTGTCCATCTGAGTTTCCTGCCTGGACTCCTCTTCCTCCCAGCAATGACTCCCCTTAAGACCCAAGTTACACCCCCTCCTCCAGGAAGTCCTCCAGTTGTCCTGGTGGTGCCTTCTGCCTGTCCCTCCTACTTGGAGCCCTGGAGTGGCTGGATGCCGCACCCATTCGCCCCCACCAACACCAAAGAGTACAGCCAGGGGGAGCCTGTGAGTGTGACCTTATTTGCAGTGAAGGTGAAAGATCTCAGGATGAGATCATCCCGGACCAGGGTGGGCCCTAAATCCAATGACAGGTGTCCTTATAAGAAGAAAGGACAAAGAGGCACTGGGGAGAGGGTCTGCTGTGTCAAGCTGGCTTTGAGGCCGAGCAAGGAGCCAGTGACCTTGGGTGAACTTGGGCACGCTGGGTGTAGACTCTGGCCCAGGATCCTCTGTTCCCACCTCTCGCTTTCCTCAGAGAGGCCCATAAAGAGCGAGGCCACATGATGCCGGAGGCAGAGGGTGAAGTGATGAGCCCACAAGCCAGGGGACGCCAAGGGCAGCTGAAGCCACCAGAAACCAGGAGAGGAGCCAGGGATGCATTCCTCCTCACAGCCCTCGGAGAAGCCAACCCTGCTGACACCTTGATCTTTACTTCCAGCCTCCAGGACGGTGTGAGAGTAGGTTTCTGCGTAGGAAACCCCCAGGGTGTGGTGATGTGTCCAGTAGTCCCCGATACTCTCGCAAGCTCTATCCCCCTGACCTCTCCTCCCAGCAGCTGTGACCTCCCGTTCTTCTCCTGGACCCTGTTGGATTCATGGCAAGAACATCTCAATGAATGCGTGTTAAAGGAATGATCTGCTTGGGTGCTTCACCAACACCTGCTTCCAGCTGAAGGCTCAGCTCCTCCCAAGGGCTTATCTGGATGGTTCATCTGACTTCTGGTGAACATAATAAGAGCAGGAAGCCAAGGCTGAGGTCCTGGTGCGTAAGCAGGAATGATGTACTGATCAGCGTTCTGGCTGGGCTATTATAACAAAGACTGTAAAATATAGTAGCAGAAGCCAGGCTGTTCATTTCTCTCTCCCGTAGGAGCCCACGTAGTCAATCCAGGACAAATACGGCGGCATGGGCCGGGTGTGGTGGCTCAAGCCTGTAATGTCAGCACTTTGGGTGGCCAAGGCAGGTGGATCACCTGAGGTCAGGAGTTTGAGACCAGCCTGGCCAACATAGTGAAACCCCATCTCTACTAAAAATGCAAAAACTTAGCTGGGAGTGGTGACACACACCTGTAATCCCAGGTACTCGGGAGGCTGAGGCAGGAGAATTGCTTGAACCCCGGAGGTGGAGGTTGAGGTGAGCCGAGGTCGCACCATTGCACTCTAACCTGGGCAACAAGAGCGAAACTCCGTCTCAAAAACAGAAACAACAAAAAAACAAATGAAAAACAAATATGGCAGCATGACACTGGTGACCCAGGCTCTCTCACACCTCAGGGTTGTCTTGTCTACAAGGGCCAAATTGACTCATGCCTCATTTATACCCCAGGCTGTGGAGGGGGAAGAGGAAGGGAAAAGCTGATTGGCCAGAGGCGGGCTGTGGCCACTGCACGTGACCCCTTCACTCTCAGATCTATCATGCTGCCCGGCACACGGAGGACAGCTCACAGTCCATCCGCCAGGGCATCGTGTGGCCGGACCCAGCCACAAGAAGGCTGGGAAATGATGCTTTAGCCAGGCCGCCTCCGCCCAGCTCAAACTGCTCTCTGTAGGGCAGGTCTCAAAGTGTGGTTTCAGGAGGTCTGAGAAGTTGACGTTAATTTCATGGAGACACTGAGGCATGAATTGTCTTTTTTCCTTTCATTCTCTGATGAGCATCCAGTGGAGTTTTCCAGAGGCTGTGGGACCCACGATGACACCATCACTCTGACAGCTGATGGAATGTATGCTTGCAGAGTCATGCATTTGACACATTTCTATGTTTTCATTTCTAACTCAGTACGTATCAGTAGATAAAACCCATATCAACAAAATCTCTCTGGGGTCCTTAATAACTTTTAAAGGGAAAATGGGTCCAGAGACCAGAAATTTTACAAACTGCTGAACTAGAAGATTGAAAACAGATACTGGGTATTGGACTGGCAGAAACAGATGCTATAGGCCGGGCGCCGTGGCTCACGCCTGTGATCCCAGCACTTTGGAAGACCAAGACCAGTGGATCACCTGAGGTCAGGAGTTCGAGACCAGCCTGGCCAACATGGTGAAACCCCTTTCCTACTAAAAATTAGCTGGGCGTGGCACACTCCTGTAACCCCAGCTACTCAGGAGGCTGAGGCAGGAGAATTGCTTGAGCCCAGGAGGTGGAGGTTGCAGTGAGCCGAGATCACAGCATTTGTGGTCCAACCTGGGTGACAGAGCAAGACTCCATCTCAAAAAAAAAAAAGATGCTACAACTGGAAATCTACATGAATTTGTCAGGCCGACCTCTGCTGCATACTCATGGCCTCATAAAACTGCCTAGGAGACCAGAGTCTGGCTCATAGAAATTTGGGAACAGATACATTTCTCACCAGTTCTGATCCTAACCACTGCAGCAATGAGTCAGTGCCTGCCCCGGTCCTCAGTGATCCGCCTGAGTTGTTACTGAAGCCTCCTTGCTCCGGAGCGTGCAGCACCTGTGTGTGCCCATCCCCTGTGGCGTGAGGCAGAGCTAGGTTCCAGTCCTAGGCAAACCACGCCCAAACTGCAAGACCTTTGCAGATTACTCTGAACTTTAGTTTTTCTCATCTTTAAAATGGGGCTTGTCCAGGAGTCACAGGAAGCAGTTTGCACAGTTCTAATTCGGAAGTTCTGTAAAAGGTCAACCCCAGCCGTGTACCTGGGAGGTGTGTTGGCAGAGAAGTCCTGCGGGAGAGGAGTCAAGTTACTGAAATGCTCTGAAATCTCACTCTGCACCTCACCAGCCTTCCATGGCTCCCCAGGGCTCAGGACACTTCCTCACTTTGGCATTCAAGGCCTTTCTCATCCTGGCCTCAGTCCACCTTGCAAGAGCACTTTCTAGACAGCTTTGAATTCTGGCTTCTGCTGAGTCTAATTTTCCCAAGCAGGGGGTCTTCCCCTGAAGAGCAGGCCGTTCTGTCAGCCACACAATCACTTCATCTGGGGAGGGAGGCCGGAAGCTGGCCCATTCACCACGCTCTCCCCAATGAGCATTTGTAAACACATGCCTTCTTTATAACATCAGCAAACAGAACATGTTTTCCTACTTAACAGGAAATGCAGCGGAATGGCTGGGTTCCCCAACAGGGGCCCCAGCCGCTTCATGCACGTGGGATATGAAGCTAGGACAAGGCCAGTGACCAAGAGGGGTGGCCAAGGCCCTCTGATTTGCAGGAGGAGTTCCCAGCAGTTTGCATGTGTCCGCACCCCAGCACTGGCCAGGAAGGGGCCCCACCTCCTCCCCCCACCCTGCCTTTGTCCCCAGCAGGGTTGCCTGCTTACACTGGAAGGTTGCAATTCTTTCCCTGGAACTGGAGTCAGCCCAGGCCATAGGCAAACAAATTCATTTCTAACTATGCAAGCAAGCCCTTTTACTGTCACGAGATCTTAAATGTCAACCCTGGAAGCCCAAGGGCTATTGTCAGGAGCCCCAGCCAAGCCTCAGATTGACACAATTGCACCAGAACCCTGAACCGTCTAGGGAAAAAAAAAAAATCCCCTTTCCTCCTCCTTTGGGGGAGGGGGCCCCCGCAAGGTAGGCGGTGGCTGCAGGCAGCTGAGGCTGCGCCATTCATGTCTGCAGGACCGAGACCCCACGCAGAGCGGAGACGAGGCGGCCGCAGCCTCTGATTGGGCGTCTCGGCCGGGGACTCAGCCAATCGGCTGTCTGGGAAGCGAGGCCATTCAAGAAAGCGCCGCTGAGAGGAAGCGCGGGGGCGGGGAGCGCGGGTTATCACCGCGCGGGGCCAGCCCCATCAGGGTGCGGCGGCGCTTTCCCCGGGCCATGCTGCAGGCTCGGGCAGCGCTGGCCCCTCGCAGGGAAGACCCCGGCCAGAGGCTGCGGAAGAGGCCAGGCTTTCTGGAAGCGCCTCCCGGGCAGGGCCTGGCAGCCAAACGCCGCCTGCTTCAGTCGACTGTGGCCATGAAGTCATTTTTTTCCCCCTGCTGATTGAAATCATCTGTTTTCAGTTCCCTGACAAATTCATTGAGTTCCCTCTGAGGCTGGGGCCCCTCGGCTGCTGAGTCGCAGTCTGTAGCTGCAGCCCAGACCCACACAATTTCATCTTCTTGGATTTACGTGGTCTCTGGTTTCCAGAGCCCCAGTCAAAGGCGCATTTGTGTGGGAGATGTGGGGTTAGGTTCAGCAGCCCCAGCCCTGGGAGAATGCGTCTAAGATGGCTATCTGCTGGGCCCCGGGCCCCGAACCCTGGCCTTCGGGTCTGTGAGCTTCCTGGGGCCCCAGATGACGGTATGGCCAAGAACGGCCCAGAATCCTCCACATCAGCTCTCTGAAAAGGGAAATGGCCCAGTGGAATGCTGATCTCTCCCTGCAGGATGAGCGTTCATTTCCTCCTGGGATCTAGCAAGTGGCTGAAAAATACGCTCATGCAAGGGGCCCACGTAGAGCTGTACTTGTGTGGAGGAGAGGGGTCCAATTTTGCATGTACCTGGGGGAAGTGTGGGGTGGCAGCCTGCTGATGGCCGCCCCGACCCCACCGCCTTGCCTGTGTCCTCTTCTGTAAAATGGGCATCGGAGAACCTAGCCGTCGGTCATGCAAGCGTCCAGGGGCCCAGCGCAGTGCCTAGTGCAGAGCTTAGTCACCGACGTAATTGGTGGTGGTGGCGTGAGCAGTGACATAGAGGACAAAAGCGAAGTTTAATTTCATATCCGGGTGTGACACAGCTCCTGCAGCGGGGCGCTGGGCGCTGGAGCCCCGGGGACCCCCCACTTCTCATGCCACTGTCACCTCCAGCCACACACCTGAGACATTGGGAGGATGAGCACCAGGGAACTTTTCTCAATGGAAAGATTTCTTCACGGCAAGTGTTTCGCAAACCCCTTCCAGGCTGTCAATAATGAGTCTTTGCTTCTTGACTTCCAAGTGTGTTACATAAGCCTAAGTGGTTGGTCAAAACACACACACACACACACACACACACACACACACACACACGTGGCTAGAGACAGTGGATGGGCAGGCTCTGCAGCTGTTCAAACTTTCTCAGCCACCTTCCCAGGCCATGAGGACTCCCCGCTCCCGGGCCTGTCCAACCGTGCTGGGGAATGCAAGGTATGAGATCCAGGAGAGAGGAGCCCGGGAAGCCAGGGCTGCAGGGGAGGCAGAGGGCGGGGCCTGACACGGGCTCTTCCCGGCGGCCGGCACCCCTCCCGCAGGCGGGACCTCGGGTTTCACCCCAGCAGCCTCTGTGTTTGGTGGGGGCAGAGAGAGGCGTCCCTGCCTGCGGGCCCCTCATGTGGGCTCTGCAGCACCCATGCAGGAACAGAGTGCACGTAGAGGGATGCGACACCAAGGCCTGGCGCTGGACGGGATAGTGGCCTCCCACAGCTGGTCCCTCCACAGGCCACGTGGGCCGGGGAGGTGGGGGCTGCCTCCTGCAAATAGAGGAAGCAGACAGAGGAGCTGGGTGGCGTGGGGCGGCCAGATCCTACCCACTCCTCATTTCTGCTCTGGGCTGGACCGGCTTCCCTTTTCTTCTGTTGTTTTAAACGGATGGTGTTGGGGTAGAAAGGCCTGGGGTTGCCTTCTGCCTCCACGTTCTGGCTTCCACAATGCAGACAAAACTTAAAAATCTCTGGGGCTCATTTTAGCGTGGGTGGAAGAGACCTGGAGAAACCCGAGGTCACTTCAGACTGGCCACCTCCCTGGGCTTCCCCTTCCTCATGTACAAAATGGTGACGACGATGGTGGCTCTGCACCCAGCCACGGGAAACAGGTCAGAAACGCTTTACTACAGCGAAAACGCAGTGCGTCTTGCTCATGAGATGGCACTCAGAAGCTCTAGGCATGATTAGAAAGCGTATCGGTCAGAATGTGCTAGGCCACGCTAGGGCAGCAAACAGGCCCCCAGGTCTCAGTGGCTGCCAGCAGGGTCAGCAAATGGTTTCTGTAAAGAGCGACATGTACTTTTTTTTTCTGAGACACAGTCTTGCTCTTGTAGCCCAGGCTGGAGTGTAGTGGCGTGGTCTCAGCTCACTGCAACCTCTGCTTCCCAGTTTCAAGCAATTTTCCTGCTTCGGCCTCCTGAGTAGCTGGGATCACAGCTGTGCGCCACCACACTCAGCTAATTTTTGTATTTTTAGAAAAGACGGGGTTTCACCATGTTGGCCAGGCTGGTCTCGAACTCCTGACCTCAGGTGATCAGCTCATCTCGGCCTCCCAAAGTGCTGGGATTACAGGCGTGAGCCATTGCACCCGGCCTGAAGCTCCACATTCAACGGTGACTCTGGGAATAGTGTGTGGGCACAGCTGCTGCTCCTGCCAGCCAAGCATGACCTTCCAATGATGGACCCAGGTCTGGCTCTGGTTGGGGCTGGGTGAACTCCCAGGAGGGGAGGACAGAAGGGAAGTTGATTAATGAGGAAAGGATAAAAAGGACAGGAGAAAACGGGCTGATGGTGCGACTCATCCAGCTACTTGTCCAGGCCCCCTTGGACCATCCGGAGGGGGACAGCAAGGGGGTTCCAGTGGGCTTGGGGTCCTGTCTTCCATGCTGTTCTGGGAACTGCTCGGACATTGCACGGCCGTGGGGCCTTTTCGGGGTCTGTGGCTTTCCTGAGCTGTCCCTCTCCCTCACCTCTGTGTGCCCCTCTCCCTCACCTCTTACAGATTTTAGTCAACTGTCAAGGCTTTTCCTGACCACTCTCTCTAAAACAGAAACCCCTCCCCTCAGCTCCGGGGGCTCCTGGGTCCCCACTGCCAGAGATCGTCCTCACAGCTGTGATCTCCGTCAAATAACTCTGGAGTTTTATTCATTCTGACTCTGATGCTTCCACACTCCAGAAGCTGAGCTGCACTGACAGGAGCTTTCTCTTGTGATGTTCTCTGCATCACCCACCCTCTGCCCCTGGATGACAGCCTGGCACGGAGTAGGTCCTCCGTGTGGGGTTGCCGATTGAACGAATTTTTATCTCTGAAGCCAGGGGCCACAGGCTACCTCTGAGTCAGCTGTTAAGGAGGAAATAAAAGCAAACCCCAGGCCCAGCCGTGCCAGCCATGCCTGAGAAGCACCGTGGCTGCATGGAGCCTGCTCAGGTATGCAAAGCCTTGCATGACCATGCCAAGCCTCCCTGCAGCTCACCTGGCCATTTGGGGTGCAGCAACACTTGGGCAGCAGAAGGCACCCAGCTAATGGCCGAATGCAGTGTGACTCATGCCTGTAATCCCAGCACTTTGGGAGGCAGGAGGATCACTTGAGGCCAGGAGTTCAAGACCAGCCTGGGCAACATAATGAGACCCCCATCTCTATTATTCTTCTATTTTATTTTGTTTATTTTTTGAGATGGAGTCTCACTCGGCAGCCCAGGCTGGAGTGCAGTGGCGCGATCTCGGCTCACTGCAACCTCCGTCTGCCTCCTGGGTTCATGCGATTCTCCTGCCTCAACCTCTAGAGTAGCTGGGACTACAGGCACATGCCATCATGCCAGGCTAATTTTTGTATTTTTAGTAGAGACGGGGTTTCACCATATTGGCCAGGCTGCTCTCGAACTCCTGACCTTGTGATCCACCTGCCTCGGCTTCCCAAAGTGCTGGGATTACAGGCGTGAGCCACCGTGCCTGGCCTATCATTTTAAAAAATAGAAGGCAGCCCAGCTTAGGTCTAGAGGGGCTCCCCTCCTTAGCTTCCCAAGGAGCATCCTCTGCAGTTTTGCCAAACTTTCCTGTGTTCTCTGTGCCCTGTGGAAATGGCCAGACAGCTCCCAAGTGCCCCAAAACAGAATCATGAAAAAAGCAACTCGGCCGGTGGCAGTGGCTCACAGCTGTGATCCCAGCACTTTGGGAGGCCGAGGCAGGTGGATCACCTGAGGTCGGGAGTTGGAGATCAGCCTGACCAACATGGAGAAACCCCGTCTCTATTAAAAAAAACAAATACAAAGTTAGCCAGGCATGACAAAGCATGCCTGTAATCCCAGCTACTTGGGAGGCTGAGGCAGGAGAATTGCTTGAACCGGGGAGGTGGAGGTTGCAGTGAGCTGAGATTGCGCTGCTGCACTTCAGGCTGGGCAATAAAAGCGAAACTCCATCTGAAAACAAACAAACAAACAAAAAACACAGAAAAGAAAAAAAGCAACTCATAGTTCAAAACGGAAGAAGATGATAAAGGTCCCTCCGTGGGTGCGAAGAGGTTTCTCTTTTGCAGAGGAACCTTGGGTGGGGGAGGCAGATGTGGGCGCACACAGAACTGCTGCTGGATGCACAGAGGATCGTTCCATTAGCGAAAGGACGATCATTGCGTGAAACGTGAAAATTCTAAACTTAGAACCAGGAGGTGGGGAAGTGACATACGTTCTTCCTTATCTCCCCAACCCTTGTGGTTTTCACCCGTCTCAGCCCATATCTTTTGCCCCGGACTTCCCAAGTGTGGGGGTGGATTGGGGCTGTGAAATGTGTAGGCTAGAGAGGAGGGAGGATGAGGGCCTGTGTCGTTTTTGGAAGGATCGCAGACAAAACTGCAGCGTTATACAGCAGCCAGCAAGCACCCAGTTGTGGGGGCCCTGGCTGGCAGGCAGCGGCCAATGCCAGCCATGCCTTTCCAGAAGGTTCTGTTGGGCCTCTAAGGGACCAGGCAGCACCGGGGCTGCAGTGGAGCCCAGGAGGACAGGGGCTGGGCAAGCTCTGGTACCCATTTGTTGGGTTCTGAGAGGCTTGGGCCGCACTTCAGCCCCATGTGTCACGATGGACACTGAGAGGTGAACCATCTCTATCCCAAACCCAACTTTGTGGCTCTCGGAAAGGACAGGGACTGTCACGCGACGCTCTTGGTCCAGCACAAAGCTCTCAATAGAACGGGCCATGCTGTGTATCCACAGACGGCAGCGGAGACCGTGCCCTGAAGTCTGGGTGAATGCACGGCCGACCCCAGGTTATGACCATACGGATCGTGTGGTCTCTGCTCCAGGCTGGCTGGGTTCAGGGTTGGCTGAGTGCACCCTGGCCCCGCCCAGCTACCCCAACCCTGCATGCTACCGGAGGCGGAATTAGGCAGAATTCTGTGCCCCCCCAAATCAGGCGTTTCCTATGGCTCTTCCTGCGGGAGTCAGGGGGCAGGATGGGATGGGGTCAGCTGAGCCCTACCTCTGAAGCCTTGCCTCCGAAAATAGCCCTTTCTTCCTGTGACCAGGGCCCTGCCACGGGTCCTGCAGGAAAACGTCTGTTTCCAAGGCGGACGGAGCATCTGGAAGCTCCGAGCAGACACGCGCTTGTGCTCAGGCCACAGCCAAGTGTCACCGGGGCCCTCGGGGCACCATCTGGCCTTCACTTCCTCGAGGCTCCTGTCCCCTTCACTGAGCAAATCCTGCATGTCTGGAGCCTGAGTCACAGCCGATCCAGTGGGTGTGTTGGGGTGCAGCAGGTGTGCACCCCAGGGGCGCTGAGGCGAACCTACCATAACTTTCTCTTCCTGCTGCTCTGGAGCCTGTCTGCCCAAGCCCAGTCACAGGGCCGGGTCCACTGCCAGGGGACGGCTGCCCCTCAGCTGCTGCTGTGTCCCCACCGTGGAGGCTCGTCCAGCTGCCCGGGCATGAGTCACGGGCCAGCCCTGGGCGCTGCTGCGGATTCAGAAGCCCGAGCCGTTTCCTGCAGATAAGCGACAAGCGCCAGGGAAACCTGGCGGGGGCGGCCGCCCTGTGAGAGAGCGCTTCCTTCAAAGCCCCCCAAGCACTAATTAGCCATTCCAAGCATAGTTTCAACAGCATTTAGGGATTTCCTCATCAAAATAAACTTCCTCTCATGTTATCTTCATTTTTGGCATCTGATGGGATCCTTTTTTGTCTTATTTATTTATTTTCTTTCTCTCCAAGATTCAGGGCGGACACGCTTTGCCCCGCTGCGGGCGGATGGGCAGGTGCGGACGCCAGGATGCTGGCGGCTGGCCCACCCACCTCTCCTCCGTGGAACGTGGCAGGCCCCGGCCCTATCTCTGCTGTCAGAGCAGCTTCGGAGGGGCCTGGCTCTGAGGTGAGGACCAGGATGGGCACTCCACCGTGGCCTGTCCCACCTCTCCTTAGCTCCCCAGACCCAGGGGCCGGCTCACCCTGCAGGCCATTTTGAGCCTTGGGGCTTACAGGGTCAGCATCAGCTGGAATAATTGGGATGCCATGAAGGCAAATTAGTCCTGAGGGCCTCCCCTGGCCCCCCAGGCCTCCTGGCATGCTGGAATTGGGTGAAAGGGCTTGCCCTGGGCCCCGACAGGGTTGCTGTGGAGGGCAGAGCTTGAGATGAAACTCGAGCTGGAAAAGCTGTTCATTTGCAACTTCCTCCTGGAAAGAAGCCCCTCGATGGTGCCTGTGGGTTGAGCCTCCTCAGCCCGGCAGGGCAAAGGCCTGCTTTGTGTACCGAGTCTCCAGGCCTCCCGGCTGTTGCTTCCTGCGGGCAAATTGTAGCCACAATAGGTGATTTCCTGAAAGATCTGCTGATGCCTGGAGTTGACAGGCTGCTCTGAGATGGAACTAGATAAGACGACTTTTGTTTGGGGCTGGACAATTGGTCAGGAAATGAGGTAGTGGTTGGTATGGGACTAGTGTCACTGTGGATTATTTGCGGGGGAAGGTGTCCCTGGGAGGCCCCCACCAGCCTTCCAAACAGCGAGGTGAGGCCACGCATGCAACCTTGCTTCTGGGGGAATAGGATGTTGGCTGCAGGAGATGCTCCTGAGGACAGCAACGGAGTAGGTGGGGCCAGCTCTCCAAAGGACAGCTGCCAGGCCAGGCCCAGCTCATGGCAGGGTGCAGCCTTCACGTGACACCAAAGGCATTTTCTGCCATGGAGCACGGTGCTTGTGTTCTCAACCCAAGGCTGGCTGTATAGAGCCCAGGGTTGTAGTGCTCACAGTCCAGCAGAGAGCTGGGTTATCAGGAACCAATTAAAAAAAGGAGGGAAGAAAAGGGCAGACAGAAGGATGAAAGGAGCAATGGATGGATGGATGAATGGATGCATGGATGCATGGATGGATGGATGGATGGATGGATGCATGGATGGATGGATGGATGGATGGATGGATGGATGGATGCATGGATGCATGGATGGATGCATGGATGGATGGATGAGTGGATGCATGGATAGATGGATGGATAGATGAATGGATGGATGGATGCATGGATGGATGGATGAGTGGATCGATGAGTGGATGCATGGATGGATGGATGAGTGGATGCATGGATGGATGGATGGATGGATGGATGGATGGATGGATGCATGGATGGATGGATGGATGAGTGGATGCATGGATGGATGGATGGATGAGTGGATGCATGGATGGATGGATGGATGAGTGGATGCATGGATGGATGGATTGATGGATGCATGGATGGATGGATGGATGCATGGATGCATGGATGGATGCATGGATGGATGGATGAGTGGATGCATGGATAGATGGATGGATAGATGAATGGATGGATGGATGCATGGATGGATGGATGAGTGGATCAATGAGTGGATGCATGGATGGATGGATGAGTGGATGCATGGATGGATGGATGGATGGATGGATGGATGGATGCATGGATGGGTGGATGGATGGATGAGTGGATGCATGGATGGATGGATGGATGGATGAGTGGATGCATGGATGGATGGATGGATGAGTGGATGCATGGATGGATGGATGGATGAGTGGATGCATGGATGGATGGATGGATGAGTGGATGCATGGATGTATGGATGGATGGATGGATGGATGGAAGGAAGAAGAAATGGATGGATGGTGATGGATGGATAGATGGAAGGAAGGAAGGGAAAGAGAAAGATGAATGGATGGATGATTAGAAGGAGGGATTGATGGATGGATGATGGATGGATGAAAGGAAGAAAGGAAGATGGAAAGGAGGGAGGATGAATGGAAGGAAAGAAGGAGGGAGAGATCAAATTGGTTTTGTAGGACACTTCCTATCTTTGTTTTTTTTAGAAGAAAGAAAGAAACACATTAAATAAAAGTCAATTCTATTACCTTCCTGACTGCGGCAGCTCAGCCAGCAGTATGGGAAGCTATTTCCCAGGCATACCAATGGCTGGCGGCTTTACGGATAACGACCCGCTGTGGTTCCAGGAAGAAGTCCACACCTCTGTTCTCTGCCACCACCTCCCAGAAGCCTCTCCCAACCATGGTCCAGTCTCCCAGGCCCCATCTCTGACCACCACAGATCTGCCCAACAGAGGGCTGACCAGCCCCATCTGCAAGCCCCATCCCAGCCAGCCTCAGTCTACCTGCAGTGACTCCAGCCATGACAATAGTCACAGACACCGCACATGTGGCGTGCTCCCCACCTATCAGACCCTCAGCCCTCGCACACGGGGTCTCATTTCCTCCTCTAAGGATTATTGTCCAGATGATGTCAGCGAGGGCCAGTGAAGCCATTATGCGACCATTGGGTGCAGAGCTAGGACTGGAACCAGTCAGTCTGGGTCCAGACTCTCTGGACTCAGGAGGACGACACAGAGGTGGGAGAGGAAAGAAGGAAGAACCGGGGAATCAAGGCAAGAAGTGGAGGCTGTGGCGCGGGGGATCAACAAGGGGGAGTGTGGGAGGGAACGCCACCCCACAGTGAGCAGCTTGGAGGGAAAGGGAAGCGTTTAAAGGGGATTTTGAAGATTTTCTGCAGCATGAGCAATATCAGTCCTTCCTCATTACCTAGTAAAATCTACATGAGAAACTGAGGCAGGTGTTACCAATTGCCTACCCAAGGGTTCTCTCTCTGCTAACAGAACACTGCCACCGTTCAGACTGGCGTCACTACCAGCTAGAACATCCTATTTCCCAGCTTCCCTTGCAGCCAGGGTTGGCCATGAGGCTCAGCTTTGGCCAGCAGAATGCAGTAGAGGGGTTTCTAGGGAAAGGATTTGCAGCCCTCATCTAGCTCTGCTCCTTATTCTGTCCACGTTTTTCTTCCTGCGAGGAAAGCTGAAGCAATGTCTGGAGCACAGCAGCCATTTTGCAACCATGAGTACTGAAGTCACATATCAAGGATGATGGAGTGTAGAGGTAGAAGGAACCTGGGCCAGTGGTGGCATGGTGGAGCTGCCACGTCAGCCCTGAACAAATAAGCCACGTGTTGTAGACACTGTGGTGTGGCTTCCTGCTCCCTGCATCCAGATGTGGCCCCACACGACACGGCCATCAGTGAAAAGCCAAAGGCGCACATTAAAATTCCTCCCAATAATCCAGGGTAAGGCCACTACAAAGTCACAGAGGCCATGGGGGGCCCTTCCCACCAGCAGCTGCCCTGACTGAAGGCTCCACAGGGGAAGCCAGAGGCAGCGATGCCCGCTGGGAATCCACAGACCAAATCCCTTTGCATTTGCGTGGTTTGGGCATTCCTCTCTGCCCCCAGACTTCACTTGCCACTGGACTCAGCAAGAATGCCCCTTTGGTTGGCCTTGGGCCAGCTTTGTACCTACCCTCTGGTCCATGTGCCCACGGGGTCCTCTGTCCCTGTCAGCCTGGGTCCCAGGAGTCAGCTCCACAATTAGCCCTTGACGGAGTCCACACAAGGATGACCTCAGCAATGCCAGTGGTCAGACCTCAGCTGCCCCGGGAGACCCTGCAGGGGACTGCGTTAGTCAAGTTTCTCCAGAGAAACAGAACCGAGAGGGGGTGTGTGTGTGTGTGCGCGCGCGCGCGCGCGTGCGTGTGTGTGTGTGCAGAGAGAGAGAGAGAGAGAGAGAGAGATCCAAGATAGCCAGGGAAGGCCCTGGGAAGAGCTGGTGCGGTGGCTCGAGGCCGAAGGCTGTCTCTGGCAGAATTCCTTCCTAGTTGAGGGATCTCAGTCTATTTCTCATAGGGCCTTCTTCCGCTGATTAGATGAGGCCACTTACGCTATGGAGGGCCATCTGCTTTGCTCAAAATCTACTGATTTCCATGTTGATCTCATCTGAAAAATGCCTTCACGGTGGCCTGTAGAATAACGTTTGACCGAATAAAATAACGTTTGGCTACCGACGACTAAGCAAGTTGGCACCTACAGGTAACCAGCACAAGCCCCCAGGCTGTGTCTGCGCCCCAGAGCCTGCCTGCACCACCCACAGTCACAGAATTAGAGTCTAAGTCTCATATGTCCCAGGAGGGCCCCTAGTGCAGTCGCCTGCTTGATACACAAATGTCCCCTTCCTGGAACCTCCTAACCAGATGTGGGGACCCTCTCAGCTCCCCTTCCTGACTTTCCTGACAACCCTTCCGAAGCTACACTCACAGATGTACACGCACACACACACACAGACACACACAGACACATACACACAGACACATACACACAGACACACAAACACAGACACACACAGACACACACACAGACACATAGACACATACAGACACAAACACACAGACACACACAGACACACACAGACACAGACACACACAGACACACACAGACACATACATACAGACACACAGACACACACACACAGACACATACACACAAACACAGACACACACACAGACATGCACACACAGACACACAGACACAAACACACAGAATACACATGCACACACACAAATGCACACAGGCGCACACGCACATACACCTTCACATATGCACATGAGCACACAAGCACACAGGAACACATACACATGACATGCACACAGCTCTCAGACAACTCAGTCCCACCTGGGACAAAGGTCTCTGCAACCAGGAAGAAGCCAGGGCTGATCCACGCAATGAAGCCGCCTCTGCCCCAGGGACGTTACTTACAAGCCGACCAAGCTGCCATTCCTGCACTTTGGAGAGGAGGCTGCTGGCTCTGAGGTTCCTCCCCGAGCAGTGCGGGAATAAGGCAGACCCATCCATGCATTCTCTCAGGCGAGGAGGTCAGCCTACACAGACCTCGTGAGCTGATGGGTCTCGCCATCTTATGATTTATTCTTTATTATGAACAGAGCTAGACATGCATGCAGGAATCCCTGTGACCATTCCCAGGTGAGAAAGGAGACTTCCGAGAGCTGAGGTTCAGGACACCTAGTCCCACATCCTTGATGCTCAGCCCGTAGATTCCACGCAGGGAGAGAATCCCTCAGGCCCATAGCCACCTTTCCTTAGAGACAGCAGAGTTGAGAGCAAAGCAGGGATGCCGGCATTTAATGATCCACGCAGAGGCAGGGGCTGAAGACAGTACTGGTCCTTTCTGCCGATCTCGGGCCTGTGTTTTATGAATGGGATGGTGGCACCGACGACCATGCCAGACACTGGGGAATGCTGCTCGTTCTCTTGTGTTTCTCTGGCAGACTCACGATGAGGCCAGGTCAGCAGAGAGATCTGCGTTCCAGTTCCAGCCCCCTTACCTACCAGCCTTGGACCCAGCATGTATTGGGGGAAGAAAAAATCACTCTGTGACTCAGTGTCTTATTCTGTAGTATGGGAGCAGTAGTTCCACCCACCACCCAGACTGTAACACAAAGCCATCCTAGGCCAGAATAAATGATGTCTCTACATCCCCGAAGTTTGGAGTTCCCCAAACTTGTCTGATCCCCAAACTTATCTGATCTCCCAAGATGCTTGTGATACACAGAGGTTGTCTCACCCTGCCACTTTCGCATGGAAATCTGTGTTTTTACAAAGCACCCTTCCCGCAGTGGTTTTTTTTTTTTGAGACAGAGTCTTGCTCTGTCGCCCAGGCTGGAGTGCAGTGGCACAATCTCTGTTCAGTGCAATCTCCACCTCCTGGGTTTAAGCAGTTCTCCTACCTCAGCTTCCCAAGTAGCTGGGATTACAGGCATGTACTACCACACCTAGCTAATTTTTGTATTTTTAGTAGAGAAGGGGTTTCACCATGTTGGCCAGACTGGTCTTGAACTCCTGACCTCAGGTGATCCAACCGCCTCGGCTTCCCAAAGTGCTGAGATTACAGGCTCAGCACTTTATATGAGTGATTTATATAAGAAGGGAATTCTGGGAAATGCTGTTCTTACTTGACAATCCAGCAGAAGTGTACAGCCTGACTTCCCAGCAAGTTTGGACCCAGTATTCACGGAATCAAGGTGTGAGGAGTTTTGGGGGGAAGTCGTTTCTTGTGGGTTTAAGTTGTCGCCAGGGTTCCTCTGATACGGGAAGCAGGCATCCTGGGCCCCATTCCCAGCAGAGTATGGCTCAGTCCTCAGGTCACCCTCGCTAATGTGGATAGAGAAGCGCAGTCAGCTCTGGGCTATTCCAAGGCTGTGGCTTGGGAGTCTGGCAGGCCTTCGATTACAGCCTGATGCTGTGACTTGGGTTGGGGTGGTCTTAGGCACATCCTGACCCTTTTACTGACCAAGGCAAGGCCTCCAGGGCTAGCAGCGTCTATATCACCAGGAGCTTGCTAGACACACAGGACCCCAGGCCCCACCCCAGACCTACTGAGTCAGAATTCGCATTTCAGCAAGACCTGAAGGGGATCCTTGTGCATGTGAAAGCTTGAGGGCATGTGCTTACCTCTTCAGCTGCAAAGTGAGGAAAGATTGTATGTCAGTAACTATCCCTACAGCTCCAAGTCACACCAAGCCTCTTTCAAACTAGCTTGAACAATCAGGAAACGTGCTGACTGCTGTAAATGGCACTCTGGGGCCAGACAGGCATCAGGATCAGTGTGGTTCAGAGTACCACATCTACAGCACAGTGCCATGCCTCTGCCCTGCTCCACTGCGGCCGCAGCTCACCACGCCTCACACCTGCGCAGGGCAACGTCCAGAGGGAAGCACCTCTAGGATCCCACTGACCTGCACTGACGGACTTAGGCCTGTGTTCCCACAGCAGGTGCTGGCTGAGGGAGAATCACACTGAGGCCCAGCCATCTGAGAATACAGCTGCCTGCCACATCCCGTATCAATGGCAGGACCCCAAATCAGGACAGTGGAGGACAGGAGAGGAGCGGATGCTGGGTAGATGCCGATGCTGGTCACTACAGGATGGCCCTGTCTCACGGGGTGTTTTCCCACTTAACACGATCCCTGGAACACAAGAAGTAGTCATTGAAGAACTGCAGTTCCGAATCTCAGTCATTAAACAGCTCTGGCAAATTGGATTTTCCAAACGTGGCCACAGCTATATTGCTGTTCCCACATGCTCTTGCACTCCTCATTAAGAGATGGAGTCTATTTTCCCCTCCTTGACACTGGCTGGGACTTTGTGACAGGCTCGACAAATTGAATGTGCAGATGGGATGCTGCCTGACTTCCAAGGCTAGGCCACAAACACTGATTTGGCTTCCTCCTGGTTCTCTCTGTCAGAACCTTCACCTGTGGCACCCAGCTGCCATATTGTAAGGAAGCCCAGGCCACATGCGGAGGCTGTGTGCAGGCGTTCCAGCCAACGACCTCAGCTGAATCTCAGCCAAGAGCCCGCATCAACTACCAGACACATAAGTGACTGCACTCTCAGCTAAAGTCAGCTGATCTCAGCCCCCAGGCAAGGTCTCAGATATCATGGTCTGAGGCTAAGCTGCCCCTACTGTGCCCTGTCAGAATTTCTAACCCACAGAATCAATGAACTTTAGAAAAAAATGATTACTTTATGCCATTTATAATGGCTTTTTGTCATTATCTGTGGTAAGCAGACTAATGATCCCCAAAGTACCCATGTCTGTGCCTATGTGACCTCACATGGCAAAAGGGACTTTGCAGATGTGATTAAGCAAAGCATCTTGAGATGGAAAGGTTATCCTGTATTAACCAAGTGAGCAGAATGTAATCAAAAGTGCCTTCATAAGAGGAAGGCAGGGGGAATACAGTCAGTAGTAGGAGATAGGAGAACCGAAGCAGGAAGTCAGAGTGATGTGAGGAAGGGGCCCCAGGCTAAGGAATGTAGGTGGCCTCTAAAACCTGAAAAAGATTTTTCCCTGAAGTCTTCAGAAGGAATGCAGCCCTGCCAACTCCTTGATTTTAAACTTCTGATCTCCAGACATGTAAGGGGATCAGTGTGTGTTGTTTTAAGCCACCATGTTGGTGGTAATTTGTTACAGCAGCAATAACAAACTAATTAGAAGGTTTCTGACAATGGATTCAATTTTTAAAAATAGATATAGAGCTCTTCAGATTTTCTATTTCTTCTTGTGTCTGCTTTGCTAAGTTAAATTTTTTAGGAATTTTTTATTCCATCAATGTCATCGGGTTTTTTTGACATAATGCCGTTCGTAATATTGCTATATTGCCTTTGCCTTTTTAGTGTCTGTAGGATCTGTACTAATGGCCCCTCTTTTCATTCTTGTCATTTGTGATTTGTGTGCTCTTTTTTCTTATCTCTCTTTTCCTCTTGATCAATTTTGCTGATCTTTTCAAAGAACCAGCTTTTAGCTTTGTCAGTTTTCTCTGTTGGCTCTCTGCTTTGTATTTCATTGGTGTCTTATCTTTATTATTTCCTTCCTTTTGCTTACGTTGGGTCTATTTTGTTCTCCTTTTTTAGCTTTGTATAGTGGGATCTTAGGTTATTGATTTTAGATCTCTCTTATTTTCAAATATAAGTATTTAAAGATATGTTTTCCTTTAAGCAATACTTTAGCTACATCCTACATACTTTGGTATGTTCTTGTTATCGTTCAGGATTTCAATACTTTTAAATTCATTGAGATTTGCTTTAAAAACCAGCATATGACCTATCTTGGTGGGTGAACCACAAGTACTTCAAAAGAATGCTTATTTTATAATACTCAAAAGCAGTTTCTATAAATATCAAGTCATATGTTAAGATGATTATTATTGTTTTTCAGATCCTTTATATATTTACTGATTTTTGCTTTTTTACACAGAGTCTCACACTGCTGCACAGGCTGGAGTGCAGTGATGCGATCTTGGCTCACCACAACCTCTGCCTCCCAGGTTGAAGCAATTCTCCTGCCTCAGCCTCTCGAGTAGCTGAGACTATAGGCACGCACCACCATGACTGGCTAATTTTTGTATTTTTCATAGAGACAGGGTTTCACTGTGTTGGCCAGGCTGGTATCAAACTCCCGACGTTGTGATCTGCCTGCTTCCGCCTCCCAAAGTGCTGGGATTACAGGTGTGAGCCACTGTGTCCGGCTGTGTTTACTGACTTTTTAATCTAGTTATTCTATCAATTGATGAGAGAGGGGGAGTTGAATATGCCACTGTGATTGTAAAGTTATTTATTTCTTCCTTTAATACTGTTCATCTTTGCTCATGCATTTGTGAGGTTCTACTTTGAGGTTCTACTAAAATTGCTATAATTTCCCAATGAATTGTCCTTTTCATTATGATTAAATGTGCTTTTTCATCTCAAAGATTACACTTTTTGTCTCTAAGTTTATTTTATCTAATATTAATACAGCCACTTTGACTTTGCTGTGCTCGTTACTTGCATGGCATAACTTTTTGTCTTTTTTGAGACAGAGTCTCATGCTGTCACCCAGGCTGGAGTGCAGTGGCACAGGCTCGGCTCACTGCAACTGCTGCCTCCCGGGTTCAGGTGATTCTCCTGCCTCAGTCTCCTGAGTACCTGGGAATCCAGGTGCACCAATACGCCCGGCTAATTTTTGTATTTTTAGTAGAGATGGGTGTAAGGTTGGTTGCGTTGCTGGGAGCTCGTGCACACCCCACCCCTCGCCGGGAGCTCGGACGCTCCCCCCTCCCTCATGGAGAGCTCGGACACACCCCGCTCCCTCGTGGGGAGCTCGGACACACCCCCTTCCCTCTCGGGAGCTTGGACGCTTCCCGCTCCCTCACGGAGAGCTCGGACACACCTCCTTCCCTTGCCAGGAGCCCAGACACACACCCCCTACCCTGGGAGCCCGGGGAAAAAGCCCCGCCAGGACCTACCTGATAGCATTTTGTCCCATCCAGGCCCCACTCCCTACCATTTTGTCCTATCTGGGCCCCACTCCCTGCCATTTTGTTCCATCCGGGCTCCACTCCCCGCCATTTTGCCCCACTCACCTTGGGCACAGCCAATCAAACGCCTCCACTCCCTATAAAACCCCACGTCTGAGAGGAGTCCACGCGACTTCTCTGGCCCCTCCTGTTGGGCTGCAGAACCTCGTCCGGGAGCCTGAATAAATTCCATCGCATCAGATCTTCTTGTGCTGGCCTCCGTTTTTTCCCTTTAAACTCGGCGAGAACAGACCTTACAATGGGTTTTCTCCATGTTGTCCAGACTGGTCTCAAACTCCTGACTTCAAATGGTCCAACCACCTTGGCCTCCCAAAGTGCTAGGATTACAGGCATGAGCCACCAGGCCCAGCCACATGGCATAACTTTTTCCATCTAGTCACTCTTAACCTGTATTTTTACATTTAAAGTGCATCTCTTTTAGGCATCTGGTTGAGTCTTCTATTCAGATAACCACTTATCTTCAGTTGCAGTATTTGTATTGTTAGTGTTTACTGTAGTTATTGACATGGCTGGGTTTAGGTCTACGCTATTACAACATGTTTTCCATTTGTCCCTTGGAGTTGTTACTCTTCCATTTCCCTCTTCCTGTCTTCTTTTGACTATTTGAATTTTTTTCTTTTTCTAGTATTTCATATGTAGTTAAAATGTTTTCTTTTGGGTTATTTTTATATTTCTTATTCTTCTGCTGAGACATAATTTTTTCATTCATTTTTGGTGTATTTTTCTTCACTTCATTGAGCAAAATTATAGTAGTTCCTGTAAACGCCTTGTCTGATCATTCCCACATATGGGTCATTAGGGGTTGGCATGGATTGCTAATGGGTGACGTTTGATTGGTTCTTTGTACATCAGATGATTCTGAGTCACGTCCTAGATGTTGTGAATATTCCGTTGTGTCGCCGCTGGGCTTTGGCACTCTTCGGCAGAAGCACTCCTCCACTGGAGACTGTTTGACCGTTTTGTTTTAGCAGCAGTTAACCTGGTTAGACTCACACCATAAGCTCCGCCTTACCATCTGTGTGTGGTGTTGAATTTTTAGTTCAATTATTTAAGCCTTTGCTGCAGTGCTGTTGAGACCATCCTATGCATGGTTCTGGGCCAGCCTGCGTCTTGTGTGGTGCGCATGTGCAGGATCAGGAGAACCCTCCTCTGTCTCCCTTCTGAGTGAGCTCTCCCTTCACTCTCCAGTGGCAGCTGTGGCTGCCTGGACTGATTTCCCTGGTTCCTCCAGCCAGAAAGATGGTGGGGTTTCTCTTAGCCTCTTGGCCACTTGTCCCTTGCCTGACACATTGCTCTGAGACTGCATCCCACTCCAGAGGCAAAGTCACAACCAACGAAGAACTCACTTCCAGCCCATCACCACACCACGTTCTGACTCCTTTCAACAACCTTCCTGCTTTTGTTTACTTTTCAGTATCCCTGGGTAGTTTTCATTTTTGTCCAAAGTTCATACCTGTTATCAGTGGGAGAGTTGGTCTGCAGAGAATTTCATCCGTTGTGCCAGAAGCCAACACCCTACGCGAAGATGCTGGCAGACATCTTGCTGCTTATTATGCAAGTGAGGGACAGAGACAAAGAAGGGACACTGGATATCAAGAAGTTGAGACTTGCTGGCTTTGACAATCAAACTGTTTCTTATTTCCAACTTCTTCAAAATCCCCAGATTAAGAAAAGGCTTCACGGCAAAGGTCAAATTCACACTGAAATTTTAAGAGCCTTCGTTAAGCTCTCAGAAAGACCTAAATGGGTGCCACAGAGTACTGTCCAGCCAACAAAAGTCCCTCTAAGGACCTTAGGTGCGTGCCCCAAGGTCCTCTCCATGGCATAAAAGACTCTTCATTAATCTTAAGAGCAATTTCCCTCAGCATTCTTGCAGGAAGCCCCAGGTAGCGAAGAGTTTGTCTTGGAGAGGTGCGTGGCTCAAGCTCTTGCCTAGCAAAATGGATTATACATCGATGCCTTGAAAAACCACAAAGCTTTTTTTTTTTTTTTTTAAAGAAGTGTATCAGCTTGGACTAAAAGACACAGAGACAGCACAAAATACAAAGAGACCTTTGGATCCCCCAAACCTCTACAGCAGGAAGCAGGCTGAGAAATGACTCAATTGCAAACACAGGCTATGTTTTTGGGAAAAGGAAGGCTGATTCAGAGGGTGGAGCAAGAGCCTGAAGGACAGAGCTAAAAGCCACAGCGACTCACTCTCAGGTAGTAGGACCGAGCCCCAAACGGGGAACTGGTAACACATGCCCAGCTGGATTTCGGAATTGCTACGGACCAATTACTTCTGTGTGCTGGTCACAGTTACACATTCCGAACTGGAGTGTCTGGTGGCTCTCCTCCGCCTGGCTCACTACTGTATTTGGGTGTGATGGGCAGGAAAGCACATCTGAAGACCAGCCTTCACCTGTAGCTGATGGAGAGGATGCTTTACTGGACTTTGAGCCTGATGCGGTGATGGGATGACAGATTGGGGAAGTGCAATGTAGCTAAAAGGAAAGGTCTATTTTGCCTGCAGCAAAAATGAATGTAACTGGTGGAGTCCAGAGGGAAGCCTGTGTTTTATTTTCCAAAAATGGCCAGAACAGTATATCCAGGCCCATGAGCTCTTCCAGAACCCTGCCACTCCCCATCAAGAGGCAGAGTCTGGCATGTTCTTCACATGTACCCAAAAACCTAAAATGCAATTAAAAAAAGAGGCAGAGTCTGTTTCCTTTCTCTACGAACCTGGGCAGGATTCTGTGACTGTCTTGAATAGACTGAGGCAGAAGTGAAGCTATGACTTTCAAGTCATAAAAAACAGCGCGGCTTCCATCTCAATCCGTGTGTCTCCCTCTCCCACTCTCTCTCCACACCCACCTCTTCATTATCACCCTGCAAATCCAGCCACCATGTTGTGAGGCAGCGCAAGCCACAGGGAGAGGCCACATGTCGGTGTTCTAGCCAACAGCCCCAGCTGAGGTCTTAGCCTAGAGCCAGCATCAACTGCCAGGCGTGTGAGGGAGCCTCCCCTGCTGGGCTCCCAATTCCTGAGCCACAGAATCTGTGAGCACAACAAAGGGTGGCTTATGCCACCAAGTTTGGGGTCTTCTGTTATGCAACAAGCATGCCTGGAACAATGGATTTGCAGCAGATCCCGAGTCCCAGAGGTGCATACACTCCACAGATCACACTTCCAGGATTGGAAAAGGGAATGTCTCTTCAGGATAAGAAGCCTGGATAGCCACAGGAGAAGGCTGATTCCTGCCCGGAGTGGGAGAGCGAAGTCTCGCCCTGTTGAAGCCTCTCCCTGAGCCGGCCCAGCCCTCCCCAGGCCGTGGGAAGGGAGTGATTGTTTTCAGGAGAACAACCCTCACCCACTATTCCTCTCCCTTTAGCAACTGGAGCCTGGAAACACAGGGAAGGGGAAAAGCCCGGCGCATTTCTGAAAGAAGGAAGGAACATGGACCTGCGGCTTTCTACAGAACCTGGTTCTTCAGCAGGGGATGGAAAAACATCTCATCAAATCAAAATGCAAGCCTTGGCTCCATTGTGCGGTGTCTGGCATTTTTCTTCTTCCATTCTCTTCACCCGTGTTTCATTACTGCAGTGGTGTCTGCACCCTCGCTGTTCCCAGTGTCGTTCTCCAGCCAGCAGCCATGGCATCGCCTGGGGAGCTGAGGCTAGCTCCAAATCTGCAAGATTCACAGGCACGGAGCTTGAGAAAGGCGGCTCTCTGCAGCCTCACTGGCAAGAAGACTGCATAGACCTGGGAGCGCAGAGGGATGCTCAGCGTGGGGGAGGCCAGAGCATGGATAACCCACACAGCGGCAGCGCCAGCTCCACACCCACGGAAGGCTGGGGACCATCTGTGACCCTGAGGCTGAGGGGCAGCATCTGGCCCAGGGATGGCAGAAGGGTCCGTCTCACGTGCAAACCTGGTTGCCGGGTGTTGGCTGCGGTTGCTGGGCTGAGGATGATTTGGGAGGGAGAGTCTAGACGCTGCAGGAAAGAACTCTGTCATCAATTAGCCGTGTCCGCCGGCGCATGAGAGGGGAGTGGCGCCTCGTGGGTGTTATTTGCTCTCCTTGCCTAGAATGTGCAGAATTACTTTTGTGCATTTAAACTTTCTTTCCTCCCCTCCTTCCTGCTGGAAGATTTTCCAAGAGATGTCGCTGTTTATGAGCCCATCACTGCACGTGCCAGTCACCCATCACCCTTCCTTGGCTTCGTGTGTACAGCACTAATGTGGGACCCGTGGTGTCTCGCCTGAACCTGGCCCCAGACATCCATGGCCACACCAGTTGCTCGGGAGCCAAAGAATCTTGCAAGCCAGCAGTGTGGGCTCCCAGCCCGTGTGATTCCCCGCCGTGCGCATTCCTGATAGCGTGCCCTGAGCAGCCTCTGCTGCAGGATCCGGAAGCAGGGTGCCCAGGTATCTATATGCCTGGTCTCAGTTACTTTTCTGAAAAGCAAAACAGCTGTGTGTCTTGGATCTGGGGACACTGCACAATTCCTCTTATCCCCAAATGCCTGCTCCTCCATGGGACCTCTCAAGTCCCTCAGAAGAGGCCACTGAGTGGCTTGCAGAACCTCGTAGCTCAGACCTTGTCCCCTGCCCCCAGGCTGGGCAAGGAATGCTGTTCCCATTCACAGATGAGCAAATTGAGGTTCCGAGAGGTGATGGGGAGTTGTCGATTGCACGAGCACTCAGAGGCAGAGCTGGGATGGGCGAGTGGGGGCAGCCGTGGCTCCGTGTCCTGCACACAGGCTGAGTGTCCCAAGGGGCACCTCTCTGAGTTCACCCACACGGAATGCCAGCCGGTGGGGCTGGGCGCAGGCAGCGTGGCTGGTGGGAAACCTCCCCAGCTCCTTCTAAGGAGCACACTGGACCCACACCCTCCCACAGAAGCTTTTCTGGAAACAAGCCTGATGACCTCAGCACATTTTTTCCAAACACACCCTTCCTCCCGCTCCCAAAATCTCAGTGTCTTTGGACCATTTCCCTGTGGAGAGGCCAAGGCAGGGCTGAGGGCCCTCGCAGGGGACTCCCTCCTTGAGAGGCCCTGCAGACCCCATCCCACCCCCAGCCACCGTCCTGGCCTGCTCAGCTGGGATCCTCGACAGAAAAAACCACAAATAATGGAGCTGTTTAGGAGAACATCAGTCTGGGTTTCCATGGCAACAACCTCTGGAGCCAGCTGCCCCGACAGCTAACAGCTCGGGGCCAGGCCAACCAGCCTCCAGTTGGGCGGAAGACATGGGTCCATGCTGGCTTCTGGGGTTCCAGGCTAGGAGCCGCGTCCTCCACAACAGAGGCCAGGCTGGGTACCAGGAGGGGAAGCTTAGGGGGCTGGAGCCAGAAACCCCCAGAGCAATCCCCCACCCCAAAATCATCACACATGGGCCAGCTGCTGGGGTCTGGCACAGCTCCAAAGTTTCACTTCTTTCCTTCCAGCCTCAGCCTCGCCCTCCTGCAAAGCCAAGTCCCACTGCCCCCAGCAGGGCAGGTGGGGAAACAGAGGCCCCGAGGGAATCGGTGGCCTCCCCCAGCACACAGCAGGCGCCCGGTTCCAGAGCCCATTCTGCCAATCTCTCAGCCTGTGGCTGTTCCACTCCTCTCAGCCAGGAGTCTGTACCCACTTCTGGGGTACAGACAACCCCAGGGGACTCGGCCTGCCCAGCCTCTAAGGGGCAGAGGGTTTTCTGCCCCCGGGGGCCTCCTCAGGGTAGCAGAGGCTGCGAATGTTCCTTGGGCTTTATCTGCCCTTTCTTATTCTCTTCCCATAAAGAACCTACTCCTTACCCATTTTGCTTATGAGAAAAGGAAGGCACAGAGAGGGCAAAGAAGTCACCTGGAGTCACACAGCACTTTGGCAGCAGGGCCTGGGTGGAGCCAGGATGGTTCATAACCTGTGCCATCCGGGAGCATCTCTGATCCCACCACACCTGGGGTTGCTGGGCTGCCCACAGGCCCCCACCCAACACAGAACCGACCTTTGGGGGACGCAGCCTCTCAGAGACTCCGGATCCACTCAGCAGGCAACTCCCTGGTGCCCCACGGGGCTCAGGGCCTGTGCCCGGCACCCCAGCCGGGGGTACAGGGAGAAACGAGAGTGGACTGCTGCCAACCCAGACCTCGCCATTGGGTGGAAGGGAGAGTTTTGTGGACCAGCTGCCACAGAGCCATGAAGCAACATCGTAGGCGTGGCTCTACCTGGCAACCAGTCTCACCAGGGGAGAGGGCAGCGTGAAGTTCTCCTTGCGCTGGGACCAGGAGCCCACAGAACACCGGGAGGCCTGGCCAGAGGCCGCGGGAAACGCAGCTCTGCCGAAGCCACTGCTGAGTGGGAGGCGGGAGGGGCCGGAGCAGCACCACATGCAGAGAGAGAGGAGCCAACAGCTCCGCAGCTAAAGAGCAACCAGAGAAAAGAAGCCTGTCTTTTATCTGTAAATTTGTGACTTTATATCCCTACTTTGTCACAAAAAGAGGATGTGAAGTGGCTTTCAAAATTACAAAAATGCGCACAATACCATGTGATCTTTAGTAGATGAGGAAAACATAAGATGAAGCAGAAGTCAAAATATGTGCCCTAAGTCCTCAACATGTGCTGTTTGATGTAGTAGTGAAATTGACTCTGAGTTCCCCAGCAGCCAATGTGAAAAGGAAAACACACCCTGCCATTCAATTGTCAAGGAGCATGGGATTAAAACTAACGAGGTGCTGGGAGACACCGGGCTGTAGCTACTTCTGAAAAAGAAGAGGGACTTCTTATCAATATCATGTTGACGGTGTCAGCATAAATAGCAGCTGGACAGTGTCCCAGCACACACACACAGGGATGCCCCTGGCCAACCTTAATCATAGTATCCCTGGGGACAAGAGGTTGGCCCAGGCCCCCCTGCAAGGGCTAAGCTGAGGCAGAGGGGCTTGCAGCTGCCTGGTGGCTGGGCCTGAAGACGCTTGAGCACAGCTTCTCGCTGGGAGTGGAGCATATTGAAATTCAAACCTTACAACTGCTTCCACCCACAAGATTCTGCAAAATTCTCCTCCCTTGCCCCTGCCCTCCTTCCAGTTGGAAGTAAATTACAGAAGCACCCACCTCGAGCCTAGTGCTCAAGCTCGGCTGCAAGCTGCAATCACCTGGGAGTTTACAAAGTTACTGGTTGCTAGGCTCCACCCCCAGTTCTGATCTAATCTGTCCAGGGTGCGGTCTGGGCATGAAAAGTTGTTCAAGCTCTCCAGGTGATTGTTGTGTGCAGCCAAGTCAGAGAGCGCTGGCTCCCGGGGAGTTGGATTACCTGTCCTCCCGGCAAAGCGCAGGACTCGATGTCTGGCAAGCTTCCAGCAGCAGGGAGTTTGGATGGCTCCATGGGGAGCTTCGCCCCAAGGCGACAGCAGGGTGGAGGGCGCCCCAACAAGCCGTGGGGCTGAAGGGAAGCCACCTACCTCACAGTAGGGGTTCACCATCAGCCACGGGAGTCCCCCAAAAAATAATGTGGATGGGCTCTGCTTTCTAAGTGCCAATTAAATGAGTGATCGGGACCCCTAATTTTACTCCTTAGATAAGCTTTTCCCTGAGATTGTGTTCTGCGCGGCGCTCATGTCATCGTCGTTGGAGTCATTGACACGCCCTAAGATATTCCGTGGCAGAAGAGGCTGTGGAGCCCAAGATGCGACTCGGCTCTGGTGCCTGCGTCCACCCGGTTCCCTGAACTCTGGGCCATGAAACCCTAGTTTCCAGATCTAGTGTTTTTCAGGAACCGGGCTCATGGTGCTGTGTTCTGCGGCCCATTCATTGAGAAACGTTGCTGTAATAATTTCAGCCAAACCTGATTTTTTTTTTAAAATCAGTAATTAAGGAGCTCTTGAGGCCGAGAGAAGCAGAATACTGAGCTTTGAGCGCGGAGGCTTTCTGGAAAACTCTCGGAGATGAAGTAGTTGAAACGTGTACCCACAGGCAAGCCAGCAAGCCGAATCAGACATGTCAGTGCTACGCTGGCTGGATGTTGAAAGCGGTTTACTAAAAGTGACAATTCACATTTTGGAACAATTGAATCGATGCCATTCTTTCTGACAGTGGTCCAATGCTAGGTCCAATCACCTGTTTAAGGAGATTTTCAGCTGGTGACAAAATAATCCCATTATTAAGAGTTAGTATTTTTAATATGAGGAAAAAATACCATAAATCAACAGAAAAGGACAAACGACAAGAGAAAAACAATTAAAAACCTAAGAAATACAGGCAGCCCACAGAAGTGTGGTGCATAGGCTGGGTTATGCCACAGTAAGAAGCATCCCCCCAGAACCTGAGTGGCTTAAACCATAATGTCTGTATCTCGCTCACACTCCAGGGCAAGCCAGAGTCCCAGGTGTTTCTTCCCATCAATCTAGACAGAGGTTTTTGGAGGCTCAGTCTCAACACAGGCTCTCAGACTGCAGGAGGACCAGGGACGGTGAAAGGAGTGAACATTTACTGGCTCTTAAAGTTCCCTCCAGAAGCAACACACACGGCGTTCACTCGCACCTGCTTGGCCAAGAGTCCCGTGGCCACGCCCATCCTCAGAGCAGGTGGGGATGCGAGCTTACCTGAGCCCTGGAGCAGCATCCCAATTCAGTGGGAACAAAGCCGGCCACCTGGAGAGAAAGTGCTCCCACTCATTGCCAAAGAAATGCCAGTCAGAGCAGCCGGAAGCCGCTGTGTGACTGTTTGCCAAAGTTGACAAAAGCAAAAGTGAATGGAACCTTGGTCTTTAGGCAAGTGCTGATCTTTTGAGCCTTTTGGTGGAGAGAAGGGAAGGGAGAGGGCTGGGACCTGGGGAGGAGTGGGGAAGTCCAGCTCAGCGCCAGGGAAAGCGTTGTCAGGCACAGGTTAGGGAAGCGCAGGGCGGAGCCCCTCTCGCTGGCTGGCTCTGCTGGAAGGTGATTCGCGCAGTGCTTCTCCTTAGGATTAGGATGCAGGTGCCTTAGAAGTAGCCTCTGCCTTGCAGGTGCCCGTAGCTAATCCTCACGCAGAGAGAAATGCCGAGGGAAGGTCAGGAAAAGCAGGATAGCCTCGTCTTCCCCCAGGGTTCTCCAGGGCAGGATGACAGGAGAATAATCAATCATAGGAGACCGATAAGCAAAGACCCCCTGTCCCACGGAAGAAACTTGCAATGTGTGTATAAGGAAAGTGGCCATTGCAAGGGTTATCCAGCCCAGGGCGGGAGGCATGTAGGAAGCCAGGAGACCTGTGTGAGTGGGCGGTGCTGTGGGGTGAGGGAGTGTGGCTGTAGTTTATGAAAATGAGCTTCTGATCAGAGGGCCCTTATCTAGAGAGTCAGCAAGGCAAGGCGAGTAAAAGGCCAAGGTCAGAGCCGCCCTTCAGGGAGCCGCCCGAGGAGTGTCAGAGGCTGGGCTCTGGAGCCCAGGAAGGCACATTGGCTGGACCCAGGTGGAGAGACACTGGGGTGTGAACATTTCAGGGGAACTGGTCTCAGCTTCTAGACCTGGAGAAAGCCATCAGCCGTGACCTCACCGCCCAGATTCTCACTCTGCCCTGGTACTAGAGCACTCAGTCAAACACAGACAGAAGGGAGGAGAGAGGGCGCGGGAGGAGCAGCTGGAGGTGGGAAGGGGATGGGGAAGGCGCCACCAGGAAAATGAGGCGTTTCTGGAAGGTGGTGGCCTTCACGCCAAAGCCGGCAGCGCCAAGTACAAATGGGGCAAAAGACCCCCCTGGAGGTCCGCAGCAAGACAGGGCTCTGGGAGTCTCCAGGACAAAGGGCACAGAATTCCTTACAGCAAGAGCAGTTTTACGGATTTGCTAATAGGTCACAGTCAACAAGCATTGCCCCGCACTGGTCATGGGCCATGCGCTGAGTTAGGGATTGTCCGTTCATTCATTCATTCATTCATTCCTGTGTTTCCTGAGCATCCGCTGTGGGCCAGGCACTGTGGTAGGTGCTCGGAATGAGACGGTGAACCGAGTAGAGATTGTGCCTACACGCAGGCTCCGTTCACATAGAGGAGACAGACAGGAAGCACGAAAACCGCTAATAAGACAGAAAAAATGAGGTACGAGGTGACAGGGTGGGCAGGGAGTGATAGCGGTGAGAGTTTCCTAAGCACAGACTCAGTACCTTGAATGTGTCAAAGCCATTTTAATCCTCACCGCAGGAGAAAGCTCTGTTACTTCCTCCCTTCCACAGATGAGGAAGCTAAGTCACAGAGAGCCGAGATGATCCGCCTGGGGTCCCACAGCTCATAAAGGGTAGACCAGGAAGTCGAAGCCAGGCGGACTGGCTGCAGAAAACCTGCAGGAACCCGAGTGCAAGGTGGCTTTATTGGGGCTGAGGCCTCCAGCGGGGGAAGCAGCCTCCTGACCCTGCCCGAGGTGGGACCAGCGCGGCGGAGTGGCTGGAGCCCGGCGGGGAAGGGAAGGAGGGAGATGGCCTTGGCAGGGACAGACAGGAGAAGCAGGTTGATTTGACTCTACTTGAAATGGGATGCTATTGACGCCGCCTCGCTGCGGTGGAAGCGGACACGACGCAGCTGGAGCCAGGCGTTCCGGGGTCAAGGCCACGGTATATTTTAAGATGGTTGGAGACGGTGTAAGGCGCAGGTTTCTGGGCTTGCTTCCAGAGATTCTATCTCAGCAGGTCTGGGCAGGGGCCCTGGGGCCGCCTTTGAAACTCTCTCCAACGCACACACACCTGCTGGGAGCCCCTGGACGAACTCCTGCCCCCAGGAAACCGAAACTCCCTGTGGACACCAGGACCCTCCTCTCAGAGGAAGAACAGTTGAGCTGCTCCCCGATGGAAGAAAGACAGTTCCAGAACTCGGGAAGGTGAGGACAAGAATTTCAAGCCAGAGGGGAGATAAGAAGGAAGGCTCAGAAGGCCGGAGGTGGAAATTGCAGACCAGGGCTGAGCTGGAGGGGACTTCGGGGTGACTGGATCACAGAGGGAAGAAAGAAGTGAAGTGAGGCTGAGTCATAAGTTGGGGTTCCTTCAAAGCAGCCACAGACCCGGGGGAGCGGCTGTGGGCACAGCTAAGACTCTCATTTGGTTGGTGAACTCTGACCTTCCTGGGGCAATCCTAGTAATCACAGCAGCAATAATCATTGCATTTTCAGGGTGGGCCAGGCTGGGCAGTACACACATTCCAAGCAGTGATTGCATTTGATCTTTTTTGTTTTGTTTTGTTTGAGACAAGGTCTTGCTCTGTCGCCCAGGCTGGAGTGCAGTGGTGCAGTCACGGCTCTCTGAACCTCAACTTCCCAAGCCCAAGCAATCTTCTAGGCTCAGCCTCCCAAGTGACTGGGACCCCAGGTGTGTGCCACCATGCTCAGCTCATTGCTTCATTGTTTTGTAGAGATGAGGTTTCGCTATGTACCCTAGGCTGGTCTCAAATTCCTGGGCTCAAGTGATCCTCCTGCCTCAGCCTCCCAAAGTACTGGGATTACAGGTGTGAGCCACCGCGCCTGGCCACATTTGATCCTTTTAACAGCCCTATGAGCAGATGCAATAACGGTCACCTCTGTTCCATAGATGGAATGATTGGGGCTTGAGTCAGACCACGTGATTAACAGAGGCTAGGTCTCTTTGGGGACCAAGTTTTCAGATAATAAAAATAGTCATACTGAAAGTAACACAAACCCACCTCACTTATCCAAATTCTGAAATCCAAAAAGCTCTGAATCCCAGAATTTTCCTATCACTTACTTGGTATCAAAACCTGCCCCGGAATTTTTGGGAGCAGAAAAAGTTTCTCTGGAACAAATCTTCGTTTGTGTTCCTTAGGGCGATCATCCGTCTGTTTCACGGGTTTGAATATGTGACACCAGCCCGGCTGCGCTGGGAGGGTTGCAATCACAGATGACGTTCCATATTCTCACCCAATTGCCTTTCTAAAATCCGCAGAAGGGCTCAGTCTTTTGGCAGAAGGGTGGTCTTTGGTCCTTCTGGGAAGACCCTGCTGTCGCCTGGGGGAGGTCAGGAGCCCCCATTTCTAGTTCCCGTCCTGCCACTCCTCCCGATTTCTCGCTGTGGCAGAATGGGAGCAGCCCCCAGGTGAGGCTGCGGGGCAGGTGAATGAGAAGGTCCCTGCATGAAGCCCCCTGCACGAAGGGAGGCTGTCGGCCACCCTGTTCCTGGGACCGACGGCCCTTGAGGAAGGGTTGGTCTTGCTCCCCTGTGGGAAGGAGATTTGGGTCCCAGTGATGGCCTGCTCCACCACCAGACTCCCCGCTTGGCCTCATTTTTCTCTTTGCAGAGCATGAGGACTGGGAGCCAAGTTCAGCCGGCTCCGCAATGGGGCCCCCCGGGACGCGCTAAGTCGGACACAAGGCATTTTCTCAGACCCGGCCCCCCAGGCCCCCGGGCCCCCAGGTCCAGGGCGAGCTCTGCCCACCCTGTGCTCCCACTGGTGTGTGGGCAGGCCCGGCGTCCTCACTTTCCATGACTATTCCTGCTTTTCGGGGTGGGGAGCAGGGGCCTTCCCGGAGCCTCGATTCCCACGGGTGGGGGCCTGGGGGAGGCCGCGGTGGGCACTGAGCAGGCCCGGGGAGGCCTCGCGCCCCCGGCCCCCGCGCCACCCGCCGTCCAGGCGGCCCCGGAGCCGGCTGCGGGCAGCAAGGGCCGCGGGGCCCCGCGCTCAGTGTCTGCCCCACTCAAACCCCAGGGTGGGGAAGGATTTCCATGGGGCTTACGGTGATTTATAATGGGAAACCTCCGCTTTGCTCACACATTGTTCTCCCTGACAGAGGGAAGAAAGAGGGCACTAAATCTCCTCTCATCATCGTAATGATGAAGCCCGCGGCGTCCCGGCCCCATCCCCATGCCCTCCACGACAACAAAGTGCTCTATTGTGATCTATTACATTTTTCTCAAAAAACCTTCAGCCGCGCACAAGGCCAGCGCCATATCCTGCACTGGCTCTCCCTCATTGTCCCCGGCGAGGGAAACGGAATGTGTCAGTCTGAGTAATGCGCCTTCAATGCTTCTCAGGAGCCGCTGGCTCGGCCGGGATAAAGCCGCCCCCACCCTTTCTCAGGCCCGGCCGGGGATGAAAGCTGCCCTCGCCGCCGGGCAGCCACCGCGCCACCTGGTCCACGGGCCGGGGCCAGTTCGGCGGACAGGGCTGGTGGCCGGCCCCTTCCCTGCTCCCACCCCCCACCGTGGGTCCAGGGGTTACAATGGGGGCAGGGGGTACTCGGAGAGGGGGAGCTGGAGCAATAGGGAACCAGCCCTCAGGAGCTGGAGGGGAAACTTGGGGAGGACACTCAAGAGCTGGGAGGAAGTGGGTACCAGGGCGTGAGCCTGGCCACAGTCCTGGGGCAAACCCACCCGGCTCTGCCCTGTCCCGCCTGGCCCCAGTCCCTGCCCCGCCAGTTACCAAGAGGCAGCAGCAGCTCCCACCAACGTCTGAATGACAAAGCCCTTACACACACCCTTCCCATGACTTCCATGTACGTGGCTATCAAAATCAAACCTGGCTACCCACATCTTGTCATTCATTCATACACTCTTATGCATTCATTTCTACTCTGCCCAGTGCTTGAATGAGTGGGACATGGGCGGGTGCAGGTGGGGGAGGGGGTGAAAGGGATTCTGCCTGAAGCTTGGGTGGCGCCTGACGCTGTGATCCCCAGCAGGACCTGCTCCATCAGCCGCAGGGCCCCATGCAGAGTGAGGATGCGGACCTCTGCATTTCCCAAAACTGCTAAAGACTGTTCCTCTGTGGCTGCATAGCACTGAACCAAGCGCTGACGCCTTTTGAGGCTGGGCCTGTGTGACCGTGCCAGCCGGCTGGTGACACTGCCCTGTGCTTGGTGACTCTCCATTCCCTCCACGTGCTGGGGCTCGGTCCAAGCAAGGATGTTGACTCCAGGGTGGGGGGAGTCATCGGCCTGGGACTGAGTCTGGCCTCCTTCTCGCTGGCTGGGTGAGGCTGAGCCTACACACACTTGACAGCTCTGGAAAGTCGGGCGTTTAACCAGACAACCTCAAAGCCCTCCAGCCCAGCTCCGCACCCAGCGCCACACACAATGCAGTGTTCACTCCATGACTGCTGTGGCCCCCTGATCTGCAGCTGTGCACCCGTGATTGAGGGTTTGCAGTGGTAAGGGCCTTAAAGGTCACCCCGGCCAACTGCTTTATTGATTAGATGGGGAAACTGAGGCCCAGAGTCCGTCTCCAGCCCCCGCATGGCCACTTGCCTGCCCTAGTGAGCCTCCCCTCCCAGGAGTGGCAGGCTGTGAGAGGCACGCCCCAATCTCCTCTCCAGCTGGTCTTCAGCAGCTGGACCAGAGCAGAGCTGACCCAGGAGCAAGCCTGGGTCACAGAGTTGCACATGGTCCCCAGACCTCTGCAGTCACCACTCACTGTACCTGGAGGAAGAATAAGGCCAGTCTTCCAGAGAGCCGGGCCCTGGAGGAACCCAAGAAGAAGAGCCTGTCCCCAAGGGCCTGCCCTGTCTCGGCGTCCTTTTCCTGGGGAAACCAAGACTCCATGCCAGGGCCTCTGGGCCAGTGTGGACCCTCCGCCTTGGCAGCAGGACACAGCATTCTCACCAGGCTTCAAGCCTGAGATGCTGGGTGAGAGAGCAGAGGCACTGTGGCAGGTGAGAGCTTGCCCCAAGCTGGTACCTTCTTGTGGAAGAATTGAGGGAGCAGACTGAATACAAACACCCTACCCAGCCATGCCTTTTGTGAGGGGACTCTGCCGTGTCTCCCATTGAGAAGGAGGGTATGTCTCTCCATCCTGAGCCTGGACTTGATGTATGACTCACTGACCAACAGACTATAGTGGAAGTGTAGTGGAAGTGGCTGAGTGCTGATTCTAGCCCAGGGCTCCAGGGGTCTTGCATGCTGCCCTGTGGTTTCTCGTGCCTCCACACAGCCCTGGCAGCCTGCAAGAGAATGACGAATTTGTGGAGCCAAGCCTAGCTGATCCAGATATTCCAGCCAAAGCCCAGAGATGAGAGTGAACCCAGGCAGTATCAACGAAGCTGCCTACCTGACCTGCAGCTGATGCTGGACACACCAGTCAGCCTAGCCCAAAGCAGAAAACTACTAAGCTGAGCCCTGCCTCACCTGCCAAGCTAAAGATTCGGGCATTGTTTTAAGCTCTGTGTTTTGGGACGGTTTGTAATGCAGAAATTAATTGCGTCTAAGGTGCCAGGCAGCTAAGGAGGCCACTGTTCACACAGTTGCTGCCTTTTGCTCTTTTCTCCGCATTAATTCTTTCTCTACCCCCCTGGAAGCTCAGCTCAAGTACCCCCTTCCCTGGAGCCTGTCTGGTCACGACGGCCTGCAGTGCAGAGGCAGCGAAGTGTCATAGAAAGAGCCCTGCAAAAGGCAGTGGAAAGCCCTACTTCACGGCATCACTCACTCATTCCCTGAGATTTGTGCAGAGGAGATCCAGAAAGTAGGGCAGGGAGCCGGCCTTCACATAGCTTCCTGTCTAATGGCAGAGACAGGCTCGGAGACAGATGAGGACCACGTGGCCTCTTCCCTGCTCAAACCAGGTGAGCCCATGGGAATGCGAAAGCTGCCCCAGGGAAACAGGGTACCCAGACCTGAGCCCACATCCCTGGCTACCTCACTGGTCTACCTCTGACAATTCCCTGTGTCCCGTGGACTCCAGCCCCACTGGATTGGAAGGGCCAGGAAGGCAGACAAGGAGGCACTTCCTCTACATCTCACAGTGAAGACAGGACCCAGGCTAGCCCCTGGGTGCAGGCTAGTGTGCCACCCTCAAAGATACTTAGAAAGCCTTTGCTCAGTTGGTCTGGATGAGACTGGGTTGCATTGAATTGAATTAACTGAGCTGAATGGAAATGAACCAAATGAAATCAATAACACCCTTGCCTAGCAGCAACACAGTCACATCTCCAATGATGTCTCAGGGGTGGGGACCATGTTTCGCCCCCTCTGGCCTCCCCGTCCAGATGAGCACAGGGCTGGGAATGAGGCCAGGGCCCTGGGCTGTTTGGCTGACACAGGTTGACCATATTTGTAAAGACTGCCTTTCCTCTGGATCCAAAAACTCCAGAATAGGAATTGTCTACCCGTCTCCTTCATCCATGTTTATGTCGTGATTTTTGGAAGGTGGGGGGCTCCTCCCGTGGGCCAGAAGCTTAGCTGGGTCTTGGGGATGTCTGGGTAAATCACCGTATTTAAGTGATCTTGTTTGTGATGTATTATCATCTCATTTTCTTACCTTGCTGTCCCCAGGGCCCAGCAGAATTTGCTGAGCCCCAGAGCTCATGATCCGGCAGGTAAACACAAAGAAGCCTCAGAGGTGGGGGTGGAAGGGACTCGGCGAGGGAGCTCTGCAGAAGGTGCGAAGGGGTTTCCGGGGACACAGGGGGTGCTCCCATGCAGCAGTGGGGTCCAGGAAGGCTTCGTGGATGAGGGGACCCTGGGCAGAAGGACACGCAGGATTTGGCAGGATGGGCGCAGCAGGGTAGTGGTTCTGGAGGAGACAGAGCCTGAACCTGCGTGTCGGCACGGCACAACCAGAGCTGGCCAGGGAGGGGTAGTTCCAGGAGGCTTTCCTTGCCTCCTTAAGGAGTTGAGGATTGTCCCCGAAACAAGTGAGGAAGCCTGGAGGATGCCGTGATGGATGGCACCATGGCTCCCAGGCCTCCCCCACTCCCAGATCCATGCCCTCCACTGCATGACTTTGCTATTCCTTACCTGGACGTGCACACCTCCCGCCCCAGAGAGGCTGGGCTCCAGCTGAGGGCCACGGGCAGCAGTGTTGGGAACAGAGGTTTGCGTGGTCCCTGCGCAGAACCAACTCTGAGAGCAGATGCCCAGCAGCTGCTGGCCCCAGGAAGAGGGGAGGCCTCGTGCAGCCCCAGAGCCTCAGGCCAGCCCAGGCCCTGGAACCAGCCTCACCCCCTCCCATGCTTCCTGGTGCTATCCTCGTCAGTTCAGACTGCCAAGACAACACCACAAACTGTGAGATTGAAATTGCAAACGTTTATTTCTCACAGTTCTGGAGGCCGGGAGTCCAAGGTCAAGTCCCAGCGGATTCAGTGGCCGTCAGCAGACGGCCGTACGGTCTTCTTGTGGGGTCCTCGAGCGGCAGAGAGCAGAGAGAGAGCCGGTTCTCTGGGCCTCTTCCTCTCAGGGCACTAATTTCATCTCAGGGCCGCACCCTCAGGACTGAACTATGTTCCACAGGCCCCCTCTCCAAATGCCATCGCACTGGGGGTTAAGGCTTCAACATGTGGATCTGGGGAGGACACACATTTGGTCCATAGCAAGCGTGCAGACTCAAACCCTCATCTTAGGCTCTAATGCGCCCAAAACCAGCAGCCGTGCACTGCGCAGCCTGGAGGGCATGCAAGGGACTCCTGGGTGGGTGAGGACAGGTGTCAGGCTCAGGAGGTAGTCCCTGGGTTTGTCTTGCCATCCTTTGCCCACCTCTTGACCTCGATTGGACTTCCTGACCCAGAATGTGGGGATTGAGGCCTGGGAAGGTTGAGGGAAGCCTTAAGTGAGGCGACACTTGTCATGTATCCAGCACCCCATAGGTGCACAAACGGTGCAACCAGGAGGCCCCGGCCTTCACCTGCAAATACGTTTCCATGACTTCAGGCGGGAGGCAGTCAAGACACTTTCCCGCCTCCCTTCCCTGGGGCCCTGCCTGGCGGTCCCTGGAGGCTGCCCCTTGGCTTCTGCCTGGCCTCTCCTGGGCAGCCAGCCTGTCCCAGAGTCCCCACCCAGGCCTGGCGCCGGCAGGCAACAGACACTTGCTGGTGGGTGGTCAGGAGCACGTGCCTGGGAGAGCTGCCTCCGCACCATCCACTGATCTAATCAATACCCTGCTCCTCCCAAGACCCCGATCACAGGCCCATCCAAGCGGGGGTCTGGCTGTGACCCCTTCTTCACCCCGGACTTCCCTCATGACCGCCAGCTCCCCCTCCCCTCTCCCCAGCCCGCCAGGGTGGGCTGCTGGGAAGAAACCCACCTCCGACGTGGACCTTGCACGCAGGGGGTTGCGGGCCTGTCAGATTGGGTCACCCGAATCAACGGTGATGATAAAACCTGTCCCTCCAAATTAGGCCAGAGTCCCCGGAGCCCTGCTGATTACAGCCTGTGCACCGCTTACAAAGGGTCCCTCGAGGGTCATTAATATGGATTGAGGCCCATTGTTTTCTCAAATTAGGCCACAGGGAGTGCTTCTTGGGGAAGCACATAGCGGGTGGCAAGGCTGAGGGTTCCTGGGTTCCCGCCCAGGGTCCTGCCGGGCCAGGCTGGCAGCCGACGAGGGAGAGGCCAGACCATTCCCAGGCTGAAGGCTCGGGCTCGGGGGTGAGGCCAGGGCCGGTGGCCTTCCCCAGCTCACCTGCAGAATGTTTTGGAGAAATAAAAGCATTCCCCTGAGTAACCGCAGGGCCCGCGTGAGAATTCATAACTCACACAGAGGGTCTTGCTGTCTGCGAAGCATCTTAGATTCTCAATGCCTTCAACCTCCAGCACCCTGGGAATTCTACTCCAATTCACAGTACAGGAAACTGAGGCTCCAGAAGGTCCAAAGGCCGTCTAGTTGGTTCACAAGCCGGAATGCAGGCACCCCTCCTTTAGCTCGTGACATGCCACTTCACCGTGGGACTCACTGCTCGCGTTCAAGAATGGGGATGGCCCAGGTACATGGCATGCATGTGTAACCATGATGACAGACACAGGCCAAGCACATGGAAGCCTCCAGACCCCACTGGACGTTCCCCTCCCTGTCCTCTCCCCTGACTCCTAGCCCAGTGGCCCAGGGCTTCGCTGGGTCCTGGACACTTGTTCACACGTTCACTGCACTTTGCAGTTTATCATGTAACGTGGCTCCATTATTTCCCAAGAGCTTTGCAAGAGATCATTTTTCTCAGGTTGAGTTCAATGATGACACGGTGTTATCTCCATCCCAGGGGAGAGGAGGCTCTGGGAGCCAAGGGATCATCACAGGCTGTCACAACCTGGCTGCCTGTGGGGAAAAGCAGGGGTCAAGGCTGAAAGGATGAAGACCCCGACCTTGCCCTAGCCTGGCTGAGGTGCGGTGGGGCAGAAGGACTTGTAATCAGCTACCCAGCACCCCATGGGGGTGGAACTGGGCTCAGAAAAGGAGTGGGTCCCAAGCCACCACAGCCCGGGGTAGGAGGGTCCCTGCCCAGGACTTTAACGGGCAGGATGTGGGAACAGCAGGGCAGCTATGACATTCACGGAGCCCTGTGCAAAATGAAAATGCGAGAGCCTCCTTCTGGGACAATTGGAGCATCCGACCATGTGCAGGGCCCTTCTGAGCACGTGGCCCCTGCGGTGGGGACGGTTCATTCAATACCTGTCTGACAAGCACAATGGGTGCAAGTCCTTTCTCCATGGGTGAGGGAGGGGCTGCTAACAAATGAATAACAAGATGGCTGCAGATCATGCCACTGTGCCATAGAAGTAGATGGCGGGGGTGAGACAGGATGCTGCTGGGGGACCACTTAGTGGATGGGCTGATCAGACAGATGGAGGCTCCCAGAGGATGAGGGCCAGCCATTCGGGGCAGGGAGACAGGAGGAGGGAACAGCCCCGCAAGGGAGCGGAGGCTGAAAAGTTGCTGCTTGGTCCTCTGTCCTGCTGGCTCCCTGCACAGGCATCGAGAGGTGTCTGAGTCCCCAGCCCTGGGGAGGCCCTGCACCCCCACCCCCACCCCTGTGCTGAGCCCAAGCCTCCACCAGTCTCTGGGGACCTGCCTCCTGCACCCTGACCGCCTGCTCCTGTTTTCCCTCACTCACGCCTCTGCTCGGGGCTGGCTGGCGTCTTCCCTCCCCAGATGGATGTGTTTTCACATTTCACAAAGTAGTATGTTCCTAAAAAACAGCAACGGTGGCTCACGTCTGTAGTCCTAGCACTTTGGGAGGCAGAGGCGGGTTAGATCACTTGGGGTCAGGAGTTTGAGACCAGCCTGGCCAACACAGTGAAACCCCATTCCTACCAAAAAATACAAAAATAAGCTGGGTGTGGTGGCAGGCACCTGCAATCCCAGCTACTTAGGAGGCTGAGGTTGGAGAACAGCTTGAACCCAGGAGGCGGAGGCTGCAGTGAACCGAAATCATGCCACTGTACTCTAGCCTGGGCGACAGAGTGAGACTCTCTCTCAAAAACAAACACACAAACAAACAAACAAACCAGCGATCAGATGGCAAGATATCATAATATGCTCTTAAGTGAAAATATGAAGTTACAAAACAACACTGTGATGTGACTTAGGAAAAACAAGTGTGGGCCAGGCGCAGTGGCTCACGCCTGTAATCAGCACTTTCTGAGGCCAAGGCGAGTGGATCACTTGAGGTCAGGAGTTCGAGACCAGCCTAGCCAATGTGGCGAAACCCTGCCTCTATTAAAAATACAAAAATTAGCTGGGCGTAATGGCGGTCACCTGTAATCCCAGCTACTTGGGAGGCTGAGGCAGGAGAATCACTTGAACTGGCGAGGCGGCGGTTGTAGTGAGTTCAGATCGTGCCACTGTACTCCAGCCTGAATGACAGAGCGAGACTCCACAAAAAAAAGCCAAAAAAAAAGGAGAGAAAAGAAAAAGCAAATGGGGGGTATATGCGTGGAAGAGCATAGAAAAGACTAGAAAGAACATCTAATGTGAGCGCTGATTGTCTCTGCAGAGGCTGCCTGTGCTGCTCCAACCCTTCTGTTTTCTGATTGCTTTTGTAATCAACATGTATTATTCTCATGAGCAGATAAACACCCTGTTGTGCACATTTGGGATGAGAGAAGGGTGCTGCAGGTGAGGAGAAGTCAAAGGGGCAGAGCGGGCCAGCTTCTCCGTCCGGTGTGGCCTCTTCTCCTTACCTCGCTGCCTGGCTGCCTGGAGCCTGATCTCGGCCTCCAGCCACTCAGCTTGCACTCTCGGCCTCTACACGCAGCCTCACCTTCCCCAGAACGCACGCTCACCCTCCACTTCCCTCAGGATCTGCCGCCTCCAAACCTCTGTCCATGCTGGGTCCTCCTCCGGGCCACCCTCTTCTGCCCAGCTTGGCAGGTGCATGTCTTCCTAGCCTAGGGGGCCTGCTTGGAAGGCAGCTCTTTCAGGAAGCCTCTGTGGGTACCCTGGCTGAAGAGACCCCACCTTCTCTGGGCTCTCCTGCCACCTCCTCTCTGGTGAGCTGCCCCCTCTCTTCCTTGAGTCAGAGTTCAAGGTGTGGCTTCTTGCCTGTGAGGGCAAAGTCTGCCACCAACTCCTCTCCCTGGCTGTCAGCTCTGTGCAGTGGGAGGGTGCTCAGCAAACATTACTAAACTCATTAGCCCCCTTTGGGCAAACGGGACAGCGGGGCAAGGCCTGGCGTGGCTGGAAAAGCAGTCTGGATGCCCCACTTGTGTCTGCCTCAACGGCTTTATCTGACAGCTGTGGGCACCAGGACAAAGAGGCCTGCCCCGGCTGCCTTGGCCTCCTTTCTCCCCGGGGCAGGCAGGGTGATATGGCGTGTCTGGGCCACACCGAGAGCTCAGGCCGGAGCCAGCAGTCGGCTCCTAACACCAGCAAGGGCCCTTCTGTAGGCCTGACCCCCAGCATGTCCCAGGACCCTGCTGGCTTCCCAGGGAGAGTTCCCAGGAGTCTGTGCTGGCGTGGAGAGGGGTCACTGGTTGTGCGGCTGCTGACGTTGTGGGCACCCAGAACCCTGACCAGAGTCGTCCCCTTGGCATGTTGGCAAAAAGTTGCTCAGACAGGGCTGCAGGGCTCTCAGCCCCTTTGTATCTTCTTCTCTGAGTCTGAGTCTTGGGGAGCTTCCCTTCACCCGACAGTCCCACCCTCAGGATGGAGCTGCTTCTCTGTGAAACAGTCAGGAAAGGTCTGCAGACGGCATCATCTGGACTCAATTCCTCCTCCCTGCTGTGTCATGGACCGAAGTGTTCAGGTCACCACAGTGATGACTTCGGAGCTGAGCCAGCGCTGGGCGGGATCAACAGCTTGGATGGAACGCCGACCAACATGGCCTCACAGGCAGGGGTCCCACTGACCTCATGGCACAGAAGAGGCTCGAAGCGGTCAGGGGCTGCCAAGGGCTTGTGGATGATGTGGTGTGAGAAGGAGATGTGAGGTGGCATGGGCCTCTCCGATTCCCAAGGGAACCCTCAAATCACCCCTGTGCCACCCAGCCCGGGGACAGAGGGGACAGAGCCATGCTGAGTGCACAGCCCACTAGCAGCTGTGTGCCAGGTGCCAGGCACCTGCAGTGTGCTGGGCATGGGGCTGAGGCGGGGCTGTGCTGGCAACACTGTAGGCAGCATGTCCGCACCAAGCCCCGGACCAGCTTCCCTCCTTCTGCCCTCACAGCAACCCCTGGGGCAGCCAGTGTTACTAGATTCCCATTTGACGGGTGAGGAGGTGCCAGGAGGCTGTGTCACTCAGCTGATCTAGCAGTCCACACATCAGAGTCCACGCTCTGCCACCATTAGAATGGGACTTGCGATGGCTGCCCCACTCAGTTCAGGGGCCCCCACCAGAAGCTCTCAGGCCACACCCTGGGACTTCAGATATACTCCTGGCAAGTGGCAGGGGGCCCTGAGAGGTCCAGAGTCCAGCCAACTTCGGGTCTCCTAGGCCAGAGGAGCCAGACCTCTCACACATACCCTCAGACCCAGCAGTCACCCCAAGAGGATTCTCTGACAGTCCAGGTTGATGCAGCTCACCATGGCAAAAGACCTTCCCTGAACCAGGTCTGCACATAGAGGACCATGCAGCCCTCTGGGAATGCTGAGGCTGGGGGCAGCCATGGACACTGGAGCTCCTGCCCTGTAACAAGTGCCATCCATGGGGAGGAGCCAAGCCCAAAGAACATCCCAAGGTAAGAGGGAAGAGCTCTGTGGGGCAGAGGACAGCCTGAGCATCTGCTAACAGAGGGGCTTACATGGAGGCCCTGGAGACACCTGGAGGAGATCCCTACAGAGGAGGGGCTAGATCAGGCTCCATCCAGCAAGTAAGGTCTCTACCAGCTTGGAGATTGTAAGCCCTTTAGATAGAGAGGGAGAAGGTGGGCAGATGGATGGAAGGCTGTGTAGATGGAAGGTTGGATGGATGGATGGATAGGTGAATGGGTGGATGGATGGATGGATGAATGGATGAGTGAAAAGGTGGATGAATAAATGAGTGTATGGATGGATGAGTGGTGTATTAGTCTATTCTCATACTGCTAATAAAGACATACTTGAGACTGTGTGATTTATAAAGGAAAGAGGTTTAATGGACTCACAGTTCCACATGGCTCGGGAGGCCTCACAATCACACAATCATGGTGGAAGGCAAAAGAGAAGCAAAGGCATGTCTTACATGGCAGAAGGCAAGAGAGCATGTGCAGGGGAGCTCCCATTCATAGAACCATCAGATCCTGTGAGATTCATTCACTACCATGAGAACAGTGTGGGGGAAATGGCCCCTATGATTCCGTTATCTCCACCTGGCCCTGCCCTGGACACATGGGGACTATTACAATTCAAGGTGAGATGTGAGTGGGGACACAGCCAAACCATGTCAAGTAGCTAGATGGATGGATGAATGGATGGATGGATAAATGGATAGATGGATGAGTAGGTGGGTGGATGGATGGATGGATGGATGGATGGATGGAAGGGTGGATAGCTGGTTGAATGGATGGATGGATGAGTGGATGCACGTATGGATGTATGTATGGATGTATGGATGGATGAGTGGATGGATGGATGAGTGGATGGATGGTTGGATGGATGGATGGATGAATGGTTGAATGGATGGATGAGTGAATAGATGAATGGACGATTGGATGGATGAATAAGTGGATGGATGGATGGATGGATGGAAGCATGAGTGGATGGATGAATAGGTGGATGGCTGGATAGCTAGTTGAATGGATGAGTGGATGGATGAATGAGTAGATGGATGAGTGGATAAATGGATGTGTGGATGGATGAATGAGTGGATAGACAAGTGGATGGATGGATGGATAAATGGATGGATAAGTGGATGGATGGATGAGTGGATGGGTGGATGAGTGGATGAATAGGTAGATAAATAGATGGATGGATGAGTGAATGGGCGGATGAGTAGATGGATGGGTGGATAAATGGATGGGTGGATAAATGGATGGATGGATAGATGGATGGATAAATGGATGGATGGATGAGTGGATGGATGGATGAGTGGATGGATGGATGAGTGGATGGATGGATGGATGAGTGGATGGATGATGGATGGATGGATGGATGGAAGTATGGATGGATGAATGTATGGATGGATGAGTGGATGGATGGATGAGTGAATGGATGGTTGGATGGATGGATGGACGAATGGATGAATGGATGGATGGATGAGTGAAGAGATGAATGGATGATTGGATGGATGAATGAGTAGACAGATGGATGGATGGATGGATGCATGAGTGGATGGATGAATAGGTGGATGGGTGGATAGCTGGTTGAATGGATGAGTGGATGGATGAATGAGTAGATGGATGAATGGATGAGTGGATAAATGGATGTGTGGATGGATGAATGAGTGGATAGACAAGTGGATGGATGGATGGATGAGTGGATAGGTGGATGAGTCGATGAATGGGTAGATGAATAGATGGATGGATGAGTGAATGGATGGATGGATGCATGAGTAAATGGATGGGTGGATGGCTGGCTGAATGGATGAGTGGATGGACGGATGAGTGGATGGATGGATGAGTGGATGAATGGGTAGATGAATAGATGGATGGATGAGTGAATGGATGGATGAGTATATGGATGGGTGGATAAATGGATGGATGGGTGAATGGAAGAAAGGAAGAGAGAGAAGGAAGTTACACTGATTGATTTATGTAGTTTCAGTCTTACCAGAAAGTTCTGCAGACTGGGTTGCTTACAAACAGATGTTTCTTCCCTCACTATCCTGGAGGCTGGACGTCTGAGATCAAGGTGTGGCAGGGCTGGTTCTTCCGGAGTCTCTTTCCTTGGCTCGTAGACAGCGTCTTCTCCTCGGATTCATACAGGGGTGTTCCTCTGTGTGCATCTGTGTCCTAATCTCCTCTTATGAGGATGCCAGTCATATTGAATTAAGGCCCACCCTAGTGACCTCCTTTTAACTTGATTACATCTGCAAAGATTCTATCTCCAAGTAATGTCACGTTCCGAGGTCCTGGGGGTTAAGACTTCAACATATGAATTGTTGGGGGGACATGATTCAGCCCATAGCACATAGCTATCACAGACACTTCTGAGGTCCATGGAAGGAGAGACTGTGGATGCTCATTGCTCCCCAGAGTCCCAGCAACGCTGCTCAGCACAGGTCTGTGCAAGGGAGAATGGCCATCTGCTTTGCCACGGTCTGGAGTCCCGTTCTTTCCTTAGTCAGGACTCCGGTTCCTCTGTCCCGTGGACTCCTCTTCCCAAACTCCTCTCTGGCCAGTACTTACACGCTGGAGGCCACAGCCTGGAGTGGAATTCCACTTCCTCCACTTATTAGCTGTGTGTCTTTGGGCCTGTTACTTAACCTCTCTGTGCTTCAATTTCCTCCTCTATAAAGTGGAATCATAATATGCCCTACTTCAGAGGTTTTTATGAGGATAAAATGAGGGACATTCATGGGATATTGGAACAGTGCCAACCCCCAGCAAGCACTAGGTTAGCGTTTGCTAAATAAATGAAGAAACCAACTCCATGGGTAGGCTGAAGGTAGAAGAGCATTGAGACTTGTCTGTGAATTTGGAGCTCAGAGGGCTGTGGGCTCAGAGGAGGGGAAGGGCCTGCTGTGGTCAGACCCATGTCCGGAGGGGGCTTTTGCTTAGCAGGGGCTACTGGCCAGGCAGCCCCAGCCGCACCCCATTTTATGCATATTAGAGAGAAATCCAAGCGTGAGGGTCTGTAATTGTCCCGTTTGTTTACAGCATTTGTTGGAGCATATTTCTGGCAAGGAAGCTGACAATAAACCAAGGCCCGGGCCGGCCCGGTTGGCGGGCAGCAAATGAAGACAGCTGCCGAGGCGGGTGCCTCCCGGTGGGCTGGGGCCGGAAACCAGGGGCTCTGTCTCAGGCGCTTCAAAGAAGAGCCTTTGTCTGGGGCAGCCGAGCCAAGGGCTCCGCGGGGGCAGGCAGGCTGGGGCTCTGGGTGATGCCCGACTCACTCCTTGGGTCTCAGGTTTCCTACTGTGAAGTAACAGGGAGCTAGGAGCCTATGTGCCTGCTGCGAGCCCCACACTGGCTCCTGGGAAGGGAGGGTGCTCTCGGGGTGCTGCCTAACTCCTCAGAGCCTTCATTCTGCAGCTTCGAGATAGAGACTCTCAGAACACTCAGCCAAGCAGCAGGCAGGCCAGGGCATGGCCTCCAGACAGGAGGTCATGGGAGGAGGAGAGGCAGGGCCATCCGGTGAGAGAACACAGGTTCTGTGGGAGAAGGGAGGGGCAGTCCTGGCATGGGTGCGCACATTTGGTGAGGCCTGGCAGGACGGTCGGACTTCTGATGGCCACTGGGCCTGCGCCCCTCCCTTGGGCCCAGAACTCCATGCACCTGCTTCTCGTCTCCCTCCAGAAGGATGTGTCTGCATATCCTGGCTGAATGATGTCCCCAGGGCAGCCTGAGATGCTTCAACTTCAGGTGACTCCCCTGCCTCCCAATGACAGTTATTGAAGGCATTTTCACAAAGGACGCCTCACCAAGGCACAGTTTTTAAGAACCTCTAATGTGAAGTGGGTGTTTTTCAGGCACTAGAAAAGGCCTGGCAGTTTCTGTAAGGAGAAACCCCTCTGCCCCCACCAAGGGGCCGGCGCTATGTCTCATTTGCCCATGCAGCTGCTGAGCCCGGCCAGTGGGCAGCACTTGGCTATGGGTGGCCGTGGGCAGGTTCCCTGGGCTCCCGGGCCCTCGTCTTCAGTCTGTACTTTGCACTGTCCTCCTCCTGCTGGGTCAAACCCTGCACTAGGTCAAACCACCTGCAGGTCACCTCCTCCCTGAAGCCATCCACAGCACCAGAGACTTCGCTGGCCCCTTTGTTTTCTCGGAAGGCAGAGAATCTTCTAGTGTGTGTTAATTACAATGAGTTGTGTCCCGGTCTTATCTGCTGTGGCTGACCAGTAGCTTCGACACAGGCGGGTTGTGCTCAAACCTCTGAATCACACCCCGACACACACATCGCCGCCCGCCCCACACCTTGTCCGGAGCTCAGCGTGTCACTGAGTGTGGGCTGGTGTCGAGGGACATCACCCCCCGACACACACACGGCTGCCCGCCCCACACCTTGTCCAGAGCTCAGCGTGTCACTGAGTGTGGGCTGGCGTCGGGGGAGGTCACAGCCAGATCCTCCAAGCAAGTGGGTAACGCAGTACCCAGGCCACAGAGGAGGACACAGAGGGTTAGAGAGGCAAGGGGTTTCCCCCAGGAACATGATGGAGCCAAGAGTTGGCCCCAGACTCTTAGGGTTCCAAGGTCTTCTCATCCCCTCTCAGTCAAGGTCAGCCAGAGGGGAGAATAAATGCGCCAGGGGCCGAGGAGTTCTTGGAGTCAGGGTTGATGATGCCGCTGACCTCGCTGGACTTAACATTCATTCAACAAATATTTGTCCCAGACACCAGAAGAACCAGGGGAAGCCCCACCCCCAGCCCCGGGGGCCTGCCCAGACACAGGCAACACTGCTGACGAGGTGGACCCTCTTGTGGGGGCGTGGGCTAGAAGGGCAGGCATTGGCCATCGGCTCTGGCATGCTGCAGAGGTGCCCCTTGTTTGGTGAGGTGAGGACGGGGTGGGGGATGGGGTTGGCCCCAACCAGGACATCGCCTGTGTCACTCAGCAGCAGACTGACCGGCGCCTGCCACCCGGCCAGCACCACTGACCCCTCTGCCGGCTCTAGCCAATATTTGAGGTCAAGAGGCAAGAGCAGCACCTGTGAGCGGCCACAGGGCCAGCGGGGTTCCCCTCCCGGCCTTCTGCTGCCACTCTGCTTCCTGCAGCCAGGAGGCCCAGCTCAGCCGCTCCGCCAGGGCTCTCACGGTCCTAGCTGCAGGGGCGAGGTAGCAGGATCTCCTTCTTTAGCCTCTGTGCATCCTTTGCTGCAGCAGGGGGGCCTGCCAGGCAGGTGCGGGGTAGGCATTCCTTGCCAAGGCCCCCTAGGCACTCCTGCATCAGGTTGGTGCTGTCTGAGGTCCTGGAGGCATCTCAACTGGAAACTTTCTCAGCCACACAGACAGACTGGACTGCGATGTCTTCCCGTGTGTGGGATTTACAATGAGTTGTGTCCCGGTCTTATCTGCTATGGCTGACTAGTGGCATAACAGAAGGGGAAACTGAGGCCCAGAGTGATGCAGCCCAGGACCTCCCAGGCCAAGGTCCGTGCTCTTACCCCAGGTGTGGCGTTTCTGTGATAACCGTGGGTCGCTGTAGCCCCACTGCCAGGCTTGGGGTCGGCACTGTCACCAGCATCCCCAGGGACTCGAGGGATGGTACAGCTTTGGGACGAAATCCTACCTGTGGCAGGGTCTGTGCCCCGCCCAACTCAGACCAGCTCAGCACTAGATATGAGGCTAGCTGTGGGCCGCCTGGGGGAGCGTCTGGGAGCTGGGCCTGAAAACTCGGCTGGAGTTTGGCCCGCACCAGGAAGTCCACCTGCCCACTGGGGCCTCCACGCTCATCTCCCCAGGTGCTGCCTGAGCTTGGCTCCTAGTTCCAAAACCAGGCGCTGGTGCAAAAGCCATACCTCTGCCTCGAGGGGCCTGTGGGTCCTTGAACGCTCAGAGATGAGCGTGTTCCAGAGAAGACACGCAGGGCCAGGGAAGCTGGAGGAGCAGTCACCCTCCCGCTGCTGTCCTCGGGGGGGGGGTCTTCCTGAGGGAGGTGCCATCTGCTCAGAGACTGAGGATGAGGAGGGAGGGGACAGCCTATGGGAACAGGGGAAGGACCTCTCCCTGTCCCAAGGGTCATTTTCCAGGAAGGCTCAGCCCATCTGAGGAGCTCCATAAGCCCCTGTGATGGGTGGCAGGCCTGGGGCTCTGTGGCACGGCTTTGAACTCCCAGCCAGCTCCAGGATGGCTGCCTGGCTGTGTTGCTGGCCCTCCTCCTGGCCCTGCCCCACTGTCCCCGAACTGGATCCAGGCAGGCGGGGAAATGTGGATGTCAGCTCTGAACCACCACATTCCTGAGGTCCCTTCTGGGCCTGGAGCTGCACGACCTCCTCTTTTGAGTTAACCCGAAAATCCGTGCTGGGGGGTCCCGCCCCTGCCCCACTCTGCTGCCTCTGCATTCCCTGGCTCCTGCCAGCATGGCCTAGCCAAGGCTTGCAAGCGCATTCCCAGGGAGCCTGGGGCGGCTGCCGCCTCCCGCAGGCGGGGTATTTTGGGGGCGTCCCCTAAATGAAAACAGGGCAGGAATGCTGGAGGCCACACCGTGTCCCCAAGGCTTGGGTGCGGTGCTTGGAGCTGGCACAGAAGAGGGAAGGGGGAGGGAAGAGGAGAGCGGAGGATGGGAGGAGAGAGGGGCCCGGAGAGCCCAGGAGAGCCAGCGGGACAGGGTGGGTCGGCATGGGAAGAAGGAGCCCAGGGAGGGCTACAGGCCACCAGGGGCCTCAGAAAAGTCACTCTTGAGAACCAGGGTGGAAATCCTGCCTTCCATGATGCTCACCCTCTCTGTGGCCCATTTTCTTGTCTGTGAATTGGGAGATGATGTTTTGAGGTCCACACAGGGCAGGGCGCACATAAGGGCTGCCTCAGAGCTAGGCTTGGCCTCCGCCCTGTCCTTAGGAAGGGCCACATGGTGTCCACGTGTGCTGGCCCTGGTGGTCCCCCTGGGGTCCTGTTCCCCGTCAGTCATGGCACTGGGCCTCCCTGGGGCTGATTTCTCGTGGATCATAAAATTTCCAGTTTTAAGGGGACCAGTGTGGCTCAGCAGGGCGCTCCCCGGCAGGTGTAGGTGGGCGTCTCTTATCGAGGCCCCCCAGATACTCCTGAGTCAGGGGACGCTCCCCAGCAGGTGTGGACGAGCGTCTCTTATCGAGGCCCCCCAGATACTCCTGAGTCAGGGGACGCTCGCTGGCAGGTGTGGGTGGGCATCTCTTATCAAGGCCCCCCAGATACTCCTGACTGGCGGTGCCATCTGAGGTCCTGGAGGCAGACCCTGGCTCAGGCAGAAATCTCGTCCAAAGGGAATCTTGTCAGATGCCTCCCACCCCAACACCCCCAGTCCCCTCCCCCACAGTGACAGCCTGGTGACCGGCTGTGCCTCTGCGTCCCTTGTCCTCCCAGGTCCCAAAATGGGTTAAGATGGGAGCTGCTTTAGAGATCTCCATTCTACAGAGGAGGAAACTGAGGCACATACATGGATGGAGAGAATTTGCCCAGGGCCCTTCGGCCTCCCAGGCCAGGACTCCAGCCCTAGCCCCGTGGCAGGAAGAGGGTCTCATGCTGCCCCCTGTCCCCGATAATCCTGCATGCACGGCACAGGCCTCAGCCCTCCTCTCCCCTGGCCTGGTCCAGCCCTAGTGGGCCTGCCCAGAATGGCCATGGAGGCTTCCATCCTGCCTCTGTCACTGCCATGGAAGAACACTGTGAGGCATCCCGGACCTCTGTCCTTTGGGCCACGGGGGCTTCCTGAGCACAGCCACTCACCACACCCCCAGGTCTGGATCCCACGCAAGGACCAGCCTAAGCTCCTGGTCCAGGGTAAGAGGGAGACACAGCAAGGCCTAGAGGGGTTAATCGCATGCCCAGAATGTCTGGCCAATGGGCAGGGGGGTCATCTTGATCCCAGGTCTGGCCTCTCTGGTCTGCGGCAGGCAGTGTTGGGAAGCAGGCTTGGGCCTCTCCAACCACCCCAACTGCTCCTCTGAGTCCCCGAGGTGGGCACCAGACCCAGGCCTCTCCCAGAGCAACAGGAGGGCACAGAGAAGGCGCCTTTGTCCAGCCCTGGAGAAGGTCCCGCTGGGCAGGGGCAGTTAATGGACCGGTCCGGGGTGGGCCCCACACAATGGCACGTTGTGCCGCCTGTCGGGGGCAATCACTGTGCTCGCCCATCAGGGCCCCATCGCTGGGACACACAGTCATGGGTGCGGGCCCACAGAGGCCGCCCAGCAGCCAGGCCCTCCAGTCTGAGAACACAATGACCATCAGTCATCGGCATGGCACGGGGAACCGGCATGAGAGGGCCGACGTGAGCACCAGAAGCACCACCAAGACGCCCAGACTTGGGAGGGCGAGGCCAGCCTGGCCCAGCCCTGCACAGCCGTGGCCTTGACACGCGCCTCACCTTCCTGAGCCTGGGTTTTGTGTTCCCACAGCGGGGCCAAAGCCCCCTCTGCCACCCTGCCAAACTGTGGGCGAGATGATGGGAAATAAGGGAAGAGAAAGCTCATGGAAAGTGAGTGTGCAGATGAGGCTGCCGAAGGCTGACGGGAAGCTAAGTCTTGGTCTAAGAAGCCTGATCAGAACACGCACACCATGGCTGTGGCCCCAAGTGCCCTTAGGATGGCGGAGAGCTGGGGCAGAACAGTAAGGTTGGCAGGATTGCCAAGGCGTGGGATCCGGAGCATACACAGCCAACAGTCAGTGCTGTGAAGACAAAGAAGCTGGAAAGTGACAGGGACGGCCTTTCATCCCGTTCTTTTTGACTCTAAAACCTCCCGTGGCTCCCCAGTACCTGCGGCAGCTAGAAATATGATGCATCCTTGTTTCCTTCCAGATAAAAACTCACCTGGAACTCAAGTGGGGAGCAGTCCAGGGGTCTCCCTACTGCAGACCACACCGCGACCCCGGGTGCCCACTGGTCTCTCCACGGCAGACCGCACTGTGGCCCCAGGTTTCCGCTGGTCTCTCTACCTCTGACCACACTGTGACCCTGGGCACCTGCTCTCTGCTTGGAGCTGGTTTCTCTGAAACTGAAATGAGGGAGTTCAAGACTCCCAGGCCCTTCCTCCTACCTCCCTGAGCACCAGAGGTGGCTGCCGTTGGGTGCCGAGGACCCTGACACAGAAGGGTCCCAACGTGGACCGAGAGGGGGCCTGGGCAGTGCAGGCCGCAGTACCCTCCCTGCCCTGGCAGCGAGCAGGGACCCCAAACCTCCGGCACGAAATCTCTAAAATAGCCTGTAGCAGCTTTCCCACAGGCCTCCCGCGCGGTATTTTTAGCCCTGGAGTCGGAGGCTTGGCTTGTTAAGAATAGCCTGGGGCAGTGGGAACGTGCCCCGGCCAGAGGCAGGCTGCGGACTCCCATGCACCGGTCAGTGGGTGCTCCAAGGGCCGAGAGGCGTCCACAGGCCACGGCTGCCCCCGCAGGGACAAGGGCAGGTCTCACTTACAAAATCAAAAAGTTGCCATCCAATGCATCAGGCTTCCATCATGGCAGTCAGGAAAGAGGATGGCCATCCTCACAGACAGCCCCAGTGGCTGGGCCTCCCAGAGGCTGACAGGCTGGACTCGGCCTTCTACCTTGTGCCTCTGCGGCCCCAGCCTGACACTCTCAGCGGGTGATGAGGGTGAGCTTCCAGGGTCAGGTTGGGTGAGTGGTTCTAGCCCCAGGGGTTGGGGTGCCGTTCCCACATCACCCGACCAGGGCTTGATGCACCTGGGTCAGCTCCTGCACCTGGAGTGTCTGATAGTTCTTCCCCAGGGAGATGCTCTGCCACCGAATCGGTCAGAAAGGGGCCTGGAGTTTTGCAGGGGGAGCCCTGGGGCACCCCAGCCCCTTATACATACTCCTTGGGGGCTCGGTCCAGGCCCCAGGGATGGAGTGAAGCTGTCCCATCATCATCCCAGGCACATCTGGGGCAAGAGGCCCATCCCTAGTCAGCCCTGTTCTGCCAAATGGGCTGCTGTCCAAAGCTGCAGTGTCTGTGGGGCGGAGGGGTAAGGCCGGCAGGACAGCCAAAGCGTGGGATTCGGGGCACACACAGCCAACAGTCAGCGCTGTGAAGACAAAGGACCTGGAAAGTCAAGGGCTTCCAGGAGTGACAGGGATATGCCAGCCTTTCATCCGGTTCTTCTTGACTCTCAGACCTTCCATGGCTCCCCAGTACCTGCAGCAGCTAGAAATACGATTCACCGAGGAATCCTTGTTTCCTTCCAGATAAAAACTCATCTGGAAGCATTAAAACAATGGCAGCAGATGAAAGCAGAGAGGTCCTGAGCTCAGGTGAGCTGAGTTCCCTGAGGCGGGCTCAGAAGCTCCTTCCCAAGGCAGGGAGGCCCCTGTGTGCCCTCTGAGAGCACGGCCTGCAGACAGAGTCCAGATGTCTTCGGAAGGCCTTTGAAGACTTCATGTCAAAGCCCAGTTCTACCACTTTCTAGGGGTATACCTTCGGCCCTGTGGGAGCCCCTGATCCCCAGGTGGCGGTGTCACTGGGACAGTCCGGCGGTGGACCGCGGCACAGCAGGGCGCTCAGCAGTGCAGCGGTACCATTGCCTAGCCCCACCTCCCTTCCCAGACTCCGCATCCCTCCTCCCGCTTAGAGCAAGTGCCTCCCGCTGCCGCTCCACCCGGCCTCTCCTCACCTACCCCTGCGACTCTGCCCAAGCAAGATCTCCCCCTACAATTCATTCATTTGTCAACTCTATGCAGCCGGCCAGCCATCGTTTCTTTTTCGTCCTCGTTTTTCTGAGGGCCTGCTGTGCGTCGGCTGCTGGAGACGAGAAGACATGGAAGACCCCAGGCCTTGACCTCCAAGATCCCTCAGTTTGGTGGAGGAAGCAAACAAGGAGACTGCAAAACACACCCTGCGGCAGGGCGAGGTTACCGGTGGGAGAGCAGAGCTGCAGGGCTCAGCGGTGAGGGTGAAGGTGGGGCCAGGGGCGCAGCACGGAGGAGGGGATCCCCGGGCTGAGCTTTGCAGGCTCCAGGGGGAAGATGAAGAACAGGTGCTCGGTCAGTGCAGCCAGGACCGTCCCATCCCACACCCGCACCATGAGCCTGGGCCTTCTGGAAGCTCCCTGCTTATCCCAGCATCCACACATCCTTGACCAGAGCTGGAAACATTTGCTTGGTGAGTGAATGAATGAAGAGTTTGCTCCAAAAGGCTCCTTGATAGTGGAGCTAGCCCATGGGAAGCTGTGGAGTGAGGGAGGAGGGAGGGGCTTCTGACCTCCCAAGGAGGTGGGCTGTGGTCTGCCGCTCTGCCTGGAGCCAGCCCTGGGCCCTTGGCATGAAGACCCTGGGGATGTGCCAGCCCAGTGTTCTGCACCGTCCTCCTCCCTTGAGACCTCTGCCAGCCTCCTCTCACCCGTTCCTGCACGCGCCCCACCAATCTGTGTGGAGCGCCCACTCCAGCCAGCCCCGCTCTATTAGCAAACGCAGAGGGCAGACCCCCTGCACTGTGGCACCGCTTCAGCCTGGTGAGACAGGAAAGGAGATTGTGAGCAAGAGGGCAGCGGGCTCTGCTGGAAGTCACAAGTGATGCGGGATGAGCGGAGTGGAGCGGGGGCATCTGGAGCACGGGGGACAGTGATTCAGGAGATATAGGGCAAGGCAGCCCAGGAAGGGGGCGTGGTCAGTGCGAAGGCCCCGAGGCAGGAGGGCGTGGATGCCCGTGGGGCTGGAGCAGAGGGAACCGGGAGGATGGGCAGACGGGGTTGGACCTCATCGGCCATTGGAAGGATTTTGATTTTCCTCTAAGACAGAACTAGTGGGAAGCTCGGTCTCACATCTTCACAGGATCAGCCTGGGTGCTGGGGTGAGAAGAGACTGCAGAGAGGCCATGATAGAAGCCGAGGAAGCAATGAGGAGCCGGGGTGGTCCTCCCGGGAGACAGGATGTGGCTTGAGCCCCAGTGGAGGCGGCGGGGTGGAGCCAGCAGGGTTCCCGACTGAGTGGACGTGAGATGAGGGAAAGAGGGACGTTGCGGTCAGCAGAATCATGCCTCCCCCAAAGATGCCCATCCTAACCCTGCCACCCGTGACAGTGTGACCTCCGCTGCAAAGGGAACTTTGCAGGCATGAAGGTTAAGGACCCTGAGACGGGGAGATGGCCCTGGACTGTCCGGTGGACACAGCGTCATCACCAGGGTGCTGGTAAGTGGAGGAGGACGCATGGGGAGCTGAGCAGACGTGAGAACAGAAGCAGAGGTCGGAGGGATGTGCTGTTGGCCTGAGACGGAGGAAGAGCCACCAGCTGAGGAGCACAGGCGGCCTCTGGCAGCCAGAAAGGGCGAGGGTTCTTCCTGGAGCCTCCAGCAGAACCCAGCCCCGCTGCCACCTGGACTGTAGCCTGGTGAGACCGGGTCTGATTTCCAACCTCCAGAACTGAGATCATAAATGTGTTGTTTAAGCCACTGCAACTGTGATGTTTGTCACAGCAGGCATAGGAAGCTGTACAGGGGTCAGCGATGGCCTGCTGACCTCCGAGCTCACACTGAAGGCTCCTGGAATGCTGTGGGTTGTGAGCCGAGGTGAGACGGCAACATGGAGATGAAAGACGCCTGCACCCGGCAAGGCCCAGTGCCATCGCCATCTCAGGGGAGATTCCCCAACTGAAAAGAGAGAAAGTGGCCGGTGTGGCCCAGAATGCACAATGTCAAAGAATTGACACCCAAGCCGTCAGTCAGCCCCTTGCCCGCCTCGCAGACAGCACCTTGGACCCAGCAAGATGTCCCTTGCTGCACTGAGGCTGCTCACAGGCATCGCCTTCCTTTTCGCAGCTCTGCGTGAAATTTGCCAGCTTGGTTTGGTTCTGGGGCTGGATTAGAGCTGCCAGCCTACGAGCCCACCCTAGTTTTGTGTCTGCACTATTTCCATAACATTGGAATAAAAGGAATTTTGGCCGGGTGCCGTGGTTCCCAGCACTTTGGGAGGCCAAAGCAGGTGGATCACCTGAGGTTGGGAGTTTGAGGCCAGTCTGACCAACATGGAGAAACCCTGTCTCTACTAAAAATGCAAAATTAGCTGGGTGTGGTGGTGTGTGCCTGTAATCACAGCTACTCGGGAGGCTGAGGCAGGAAAATCTCTTGAACTCTGGAGGTGGAGGTTGCAGTGAGCCGAGATCGTGACATTGCACTCCAGCCTTGGCAATAAAAGGGAAACTCTGTCTGGTGGGGGGATTTTAACCAATACTGGGAACCATGGGAATCTTTTCAAAGAATCTGCACCAGATCACCACGAGGAACACTGCTGTCGGTGATGAAATCTGTTGAGGATGTGAAGCAGGCATGTGGTGCACGCAAATTTCTTTTTCTTCTTTTTTAATCAATGATTAGACCAATTCGTAGAGCGGTTTTAGGTTCTGCAAAATTGAACAGAAAGTGCAGAGTTCCCATATCCCACCTTCCCAGACACACACACAGCTTCCTCTGTGACTGACATCTTGCATCTTGTGGTATATTTGTTACAATTGAGGAACAATATTGACCCATGATTATAAACGTATAATGACACCATTACAGTATCACGCAGAAAAGCTTCACTGCCCCCAAAGTCCGTGCTCCATCCCCTCACCCCTTGCCTCCCCCAACCCCTGGCAACCACTGATCCTTTCCTGTCTCCATAGTTTTGCCTTTTCTGTACGTCACAGAGTTGGAATCATACAGCGTGTAGCGTTTTCAGGTCTACTTTCTCTGAGTAACGTGCAGCTAATTGCTCTTCATGTCTTTCCGAGACTTAAGAGCTCATTCTTTTTAGCACTGAGTAATAATATTCCGCTATCTGGTTGTACCACAGTTTATCACCCGCTTCGTGATGGGCATCTGGGTTGCTTCCAAGTTTGGGCAGTTATGAAGAAGGTGGATTCAAGCATGCTGAAAACATGGTTCACGCCCTGTGTCCGTGGCCCGTGGAGGGGGCGCTTCAACCATCAAAAGACGTTTGGAAAGAGGTGGAGTTTGGTGGCTTTGGGGCCCCGGGGGCAGCAGGAGTCCAGGGGGTGGGAGAGCTTTCTGGAAGGTGAGCTGTCCAGCAGTGGGGGGACTGAGGCGGCCAAGACATCTTGAGAAGCCCTTCCCTGACATCTCGGCTCCCCCACCAGGTCTAAGCAGAGGCCGGGAAGACCTGACAGGGACGTGTTCTGCTCTTCGAGAGGACTCGACACCACTGTGTCCTGGGACCCTGGGCCTGGGCTTCCCTTGGCAGAGGGCACTGCTCTCCTGCTGCCACTGTCACCTGCATGTCCTCACCCCAGGGGTGGCCCCCCGAGGGCAGGGTGTGAGAACCTTTGGTCCCCATCCCTGCTCCCCATCTCAGGACCTCCAGGTGTCCCCAGCCACACCTGAACCCACTGGCTTTGCCATCTGACCCCTGCTCTGTACAGGGAGAGGCAGGAGATGGCACAGATGGGCATGGAGCCAGAGCCACCCGGCCCTGCTGCAGGACCACCCCTCGGCGGCGTAATCAGTGCCCATCTGAGTCAACTGCGCACAAAAACAGGAAGGACTGGGACAAGATCTTTCACCTTCCTCCGATTGTCATCATCCGATTGTTCTTCCCGTGGTGACGCCATCCGGCAGTCTCACTGATATTCCTCTCTGGCATGGCCGGGCCAGGCCCACCCCCCACAGAGGAGAGAAGCGGGTGGAGAAGCCAGCCTCTCTGCAGAGCTCAGGGCCCAGCCCAGGCACGGCGCTGTGTGGTTGCCAGATGCACAGGAAGACCCCAACCACAACCTGCGCTTTCAGGGCAAACCCAGGGGGCTTTTTGTGACTATGCCGGGGGCATGGAAACGACCCTCAAAATGCCTCTGACTTGCAGAAACAGGGGGCAGCCCTGCCAGAGAGGTCCAAGTCCCGGGCTCGAGTGCCTGCCGCGTGGCAGGGGGTCCTGGCTAGCGATGGCCTATTCAGGAAAATGTGGCGAGACCTGGGATCCAGGCTTTGACTGTTGCCCAGTATGATGAGGCTGGCAGGCTTGTGGACGCGACTGGCCACTGCAGTCGCTGAACTCCTGGAAGAGCTGCCTGGGGAGCAGTGTGGCTTTCCTGGAGTCCCCACCCCCAGCAGGAAAGCATGGACAGGAACCAGAGAGCTGGAACCTCTGGAGACCCGGTAGGGAAAGACCACCCAACCCCTGGTGCTTCTGTGAAGATTTTTCAATGTATGATTGTGTCCAGTGGGAAACTGCCACAACCCCTGGGGCTGGGAGAAGCCGTGCACCAGGATAGCAGGTCTTAAGTGAGGAGGACGAGGACGGAAATGCCCAGGACGCCTGCCCAGAGCCTGGGCATCTTTGTCTTTGGAAGAAGCTGCCCTCGCCTCATCAGCCTCCGATAGATACTCGCACACTCACACACACACCAGTGTGCAGGCGCACACACACACACAGGGGCTGCTGGGAAGTGTGTCCTTGCTCCCTGTGGGATCTGTGAAGCCACCTGGGGCCAGCTGAGCTTGGCAAATCTTTCCCACCTGTGAAAGAGGCCTCTGAGGTCCTGGTGACACCTGGATGTTTAAAGCACATCCGGCCTGGGGTTGTGGCCCCACCAGGATCTTCCCCAGGGCTTCACCGGCTGCGCCTTCCCTGGCCTCCACACATGTCCAGCATGAACACATGGCCAGGAGGGGAGGCTGGTTTTGCTGAGCCCGAGGCCCAAACGTTTGCAAAAGAAACTGGGAACTTGAAGGGCGTGGGTTCAAGTCCAGCTCCTGCACCTCTGTTCTCATCACTGAACCGGGCCTAATGTCCCTGGTCCTAAGTACCTCCTGGGGATGGTGTGAGCTCCAGGAAGAAAAGAGAAGGCAGGGCTTCTTAACAGGAGTTCCTGGGGCAGGCGGGGGCAGCTGGGATGACGATGCTGGTGGCAGACATCAGCGGGTGCGGGATGCCTTGCTCTCCCCCACGCCCAGGGCTTTAAACAATACGCAGCAAGCTCAGCTGGGTTGGGGAGGCCATGACATCCCAAGCCCCTGCAGCATCAGCTGATGTTTTTCCTGACCAAGATTGGCTGGGAAGGGACAGCAGCATGCTGTCAGTGGGGAGAAGCCGGGTTGGTCCAGAACATTTCAGCGGCAAAAGACAGAATGCCAACTTAAACTGGTTATAGCCAAAAGGAGAGGGTTAATTGCTGTAGAACAGCTTCAGGCACAGCTGGTTCCAGGGGTATCATTGGAACTTGGGGTCTCCATCCCTCCTTCTCTAGCTCTGCTTTCCTGTCTTGGTATCATTCACAGGCAGACTCACCCCTCTCTCATTTCCTTCTAGTCCAAGATGGGCATGGGGCCAGAGCCACCCCGGTCCTGGGTGAACGCCTCACCAGCTGCAGAACCAGCTTCTGGCAACGTTATCAGTGCCTTCCTGAGTTGATGGGCACCATGCAGCCAGATTCTCTACCTTGCTTTCAGGGTGGTTTGGGTGTTCTCTCTTTCCTCTCTTTTCTTTCTGCCCCCAACAGAGACAGTTGCGGGGACAACTGAAGGGGCTTGCTACTGGCATCTGGAGGGCAGAGGCCAGAGATGCTGCTAAATGCCCTCCGGGGCGCAGGACAGTCCCCACAGCAGAGAACTATCTGGCAGTGGTGCAGGATAGAGAAATCCTGGGACAGCGGCTGTGGATGTCCGGGGGTGGTCATTCCTCCAGCCGCAGGGGGCTTTCGGAGGTTGTCCTGAGGCTGCAATATGGGGGGCTGTCTTGAGGAGCAGGGTGGTCCCCACCTGGGCTGAGGAAAGATCTTTGGGAGCCCTGGAGCAGGAAGCAGAAGTCCTGGCTCCATTTCCCCTCATTCCCCCTCTGCTTAAATGAGTCACTCCCCCCTCACCACCCCCATTTACTCATCTGAGGCAGGAGCTGGGGCACCACTCACAGGCCTTGGGTGAAGGTCAGTGCCTGCATAGACCTGGCCAGCACAGCGTGCTTGAACTTGGCATCTCAGCCTCTCACCACAGGGACCATGCGGCCAGGGAAAGTGCTGGCTTGCTTCCAGGTTGGTTTGAGTGTTTGCTATTTCCTGTCTTCTCGTGACCCCCCCCCCGCCCTGCCCCACCCCAGGTTCCCATTGAAATGCTGGCCAAACGGAGAGCTGCAGAGGCAGCCCCAGACCGCAGCCTTACAGGGCCCTGCTCTGAGCAGCTGCCTGAGAGTCCCAGGCTGGGCGTACATTGTTCCATTTTTGGAATTCTTCAGGAGTGAGAGCAGCTTCGGCTGTCAACAGCGCTCTGTTCACAGAGGCCGGCCCGGCAAAGGAGAGAGGGCGAGCTATTGTCCAGGCTGGGCTGCGGCCGCAGGAATGTGCTGGAATGCCGGCCGCATGGCACAGCCCCAGAGCGGGCCCTTTGTGTGCAAACACCACCGGGCAGCAGGGCCATCCCATAAATAACGATGACCTCACTCCCAGATATCAGGCTCTGTGGCAGGATGGGGTGGGGGCGGGGGCCGGCTCCCAGAAGGGAGACCACAGGGGAGGCTCACCCTTCCCCACACACAGCAGCAGCCTTTTGCTGGGAAATGCCAGCCAGAGTGGGGCTGGGGTGGATGCCTGCCCCTGAAAGACGGCTGCATTGACTGTCTGGGGCCAACTGATACCCCACAGTGCCTAAGACCCTGACATCAGGACTCAGAACCTCAACCCAGGGGTCCCTGATGAAAATGCTGGCATAGGTATAGGCGATTCAGGTATAGGTGCAGGTGTGGGCATGTGCAAGTGTGGGCACAGGGAAGAGGGGCAGGTGTGGGCATGTGCAAGTGTGGGCACAGGGAGGAGGGGAAGGTGTGGGCATGTGCAAGTGTGGGCACAGAGAGGAGGGGCAGGTGTGGGCATGTGCAAGTGTGGGCACAGAGAGGAGGGGCAGGTGTGGGCATGTGCAAGTGTGGGCACAGAGAGGAGGGGCAGGTGTGGGCATGTGCAAGTGTGGGCACAGAGAGGAGGGGCAGGTGTGGGCATGTGCAAGTGTGGGCACAGGGAGGAGGGGCAGGTGTGGGCATGTGCAAGTGTGGGCACAGGGAGGAGGGGCAGGTGTGGGCATGTGCAAGTGTGGGCACAGGGAGGAGGGGCAGGTGTGGGCATGTGCAAGTGCAGAGGGATGGAGGTATAGGTATATGGAAGTGGGAGTATCTGTGGATTGGTGTGGGTGTAGGCGGGGGGGGTGTAGGCGTAGGTGGAGAGGCTCAGGTACAGGTGGAGGGGTGAGGGTGTAAGCGGAGACGTGTAGGTATAGGTGAAGGGGTGCAGATATAGTGGAGAGGTGCGGGTGTAGGCGCAGGGGTGCGGCTGTAGGCGGAGGGGTGCGGGTGGAGGCGGAGGGGTGCGGGTGGAGGCGGAGGCGTGCGGGTGGAGGCGCAGGGGTGCGGGTGTAGGCAGAGGCGTGCGGGTGTAGGTGCAGGGGTGTGGCTGTAGGCGGAGGGGTGCGGGTGGAGGCGGAGGGGTGCGGATGGAGGCGGACGGGTGAGGGTGGAGGCGGAGGGGTGCGGGTGGAGGCAGAGGTGTGCGGGTGTAGGCACAGGGGTGCGGCTGTAGGCGGAGGGGTGCGGGTGGAGGCGGAGGGGTGCAGGTGGAGGCGGATGGGTGCAGGTGTAAGCAAACACAAATGTGGGCATATGCGGAGGACGGCAAGCTCTGGCTACATCTCCTGGGGGATAAGGCCCATTCCACCTCCTCCAGGCATGTCACCTCTGTGAGTTGCTACACCTCCTTCCTCCGTAGAAATAGGACGACAGGGACAAGTCATGCTGACACCACGTGCCAATGACAGGTGTGACAAGAAAGGTGTTTTCTCTCTGCAGTCTTCCTCCCCAAACTCGGTAACCCAGTCCAGCTGTAGATCAACCAGGGGACATCCTGTGAAATCCTCAAAACTGACTGAGATGTCACAAGCAAACAAAGACGGAGTAGCTGCCACAGCCCAGGGAGTGTCAGGAAACGGGGTGACCCAGTGTCACGTGGGCCCCTGGATGGGGATCTGGGACTGAAAAGGGTATTGTGGGAAACTCGAATAAACTCCAGACCTTAATGAACAAGAATGCATTGACATGGGTTTGTTAACTGTGACAAGCACACCCTACGGATATGAGATGTTCACAGTAGGGGAAGCTTGGGATGGAGCACACGGGAGCTCTCATGTGTCCCTACCTCCTCTGTGGAGCTGCAGCTGTTGTAAAGTGGAAGGTGTGAAAAGTTGAATGGGATGCGCAGCGGGCGCCCCGCCAGCGGCAGCCCTGACAATGGGACCTGCCACCCCTTTCATTCTGTCTACTCAGAGGAGCCTCCATGCTGTAACCCACACAGTGGTTGGAACTGTTCGGACTTCATCGTGAGGAGTAAGTGCAAGCGGGAGGCAGGAGTGCACTGGAGGGGCCTGCAGAGCCTGGGCCAGTGAGTCCCTGTTCTGTCACTTCCTCTCAGGCTTTGGGTGGATGGAGGAAAGGAGGGCCGGAGGAATAGATATGGGTAGATGGTTGCCTTTGTTGGGTTTGGGGGCGTGGGGCTGGCTGGAAGCTCTGCACACTCTACTCAGGCCGTGTCCTCCCTTTGCTGGAAGGGGATCTCTGGGGACCTACCAAGTCCTGGGCATGTGTCTTCCTGAACTGGTAAATGGGGCAGAGTGGGGGTGGTGAAGATGTCATAAGAACGCATTGACCCCCAAGTGATGTTGGCAGCACGGGCACCTGGGGTCACCAAAACAAGACAGGCGTGTGCCCGTTCATGCCAAAATCCCCTGCCAGTGTGGAAAGCACCAGAATCCTGGGGAATTTTCTAGCATGGATTTTATTTTGCCAACAAAAAAATAATCACAATCACGTACAAGTGGCCAGAGGAGGATGCCCAGCACCGAGGTGACCTGCTGGATAGAGAGCTCCACCCCTCAGGCCGGCCATGCATGTGACCACCCACCCCGGCCGTCCAGCCCCACTGCCCAGCAGAGGCCCCACCCCCCACATGACGCCAGCTTTGCCACCCAGGGCCGCACTCGGCACCGGAACGGCCCTCACCTGGAGGCTTCAGCATCCCACCATGGCCTGCCTGTCCACGGACCTCTGGCCCAGAAAAGAGTCTGGAGTGAGAGATGGGAGCTTCATGCTCCTCCTCCACCACATTGAAACAGGACGATCAGGAAGTGTGTATGTGTCTGCTGTTAAGTGGACAGGAGGGGCTGGTAGATCGAGTGTACAGTAGAATGACGATTCTGCAAATCTTCATCCACACGCAGAGAAACAGAGACTGAAAGACTGCAGACAGCAGGCCTCCTAACCTGCCCCACCTAGCTGGCCTCCACCAAGCTGCCTCTAAGCCAACCGGCCCCATTAACCCACACAGGCCTCCTAACTTGCCCCACCTAGCTGGCCTCCACCAAGCTGACCTCTAAGTAGCCAACCAGCCGCATTAACCCACACACCCCACTCTGGCTGCAGAGCTCCACTGATGCCCACGTGTAGCTGGCCGCTCCAGCTGGCACCTGCTTCCTGGCACCCTGCCTGCCTGCTCCCAGCTGCATCTGCCCACTGAGGCCAGTGGGTTCGCACATCTGCTAATGCCTCTGTGCTTCTAATCACAACTACAGTCACCCCTTGGAACCCAAGGAGGATTGGTCCCAGGACCGCCGAGCAGACTGAAGTCTACCAATGTCCAAGTCCCTTGTATACAATGATACAGTGTCTGCATAGAACCCAGCCACATCCTCCTGTATACTTTAAATCTAGATTACTTATCATACCTAGCGAAATGTGGCGTGATATTACAGGGGAGGTGGTCTTGTGGTGTCAGGCTTGGCAGAGGCAGAAGAAAATCCACGCGAAAGTGGACCCTCATAGTAAAATATAATACGCCACATCTTATTAGGCATTATAAGTCATCTAGATTTAAGGTAATTATAAAGTAATTATAATACTCTGCAAACAGCTGTTAAGCTGTCTTTTTTATGTTTCATTGTGTATATTTATTGTTGCGTTTTTAATTGAATTTTTCCCTTAAATCTTTTGGATCCAAGGTTGGGCGAATACATTGAGTCAGAACCCATGGATACGGAGGCTGACCATACATCACTTAATTTGTTGTGTTAACTGGTACATAAACCCATGAAATCCAAGTGCAAAAAAAACAGCTATTGATTCTACGAAAATGTAGCTGCGCACTTTAGAAAACGATACTGATTAAGTTGCTTAAAAAAAAAAAGCTTCGGCCTAGTAAAGGGTGAGGCAGCTGTAAACAACTGTGATGCCCGTTCGTATCATTCTAGAAAAATCCTGAATTCAGACTGTGTCAGGTGTCCGTAAGCTTCCACTTCACCTTAAAGAAACTCAAACTGAGAAAGAGCGCGGTCTGCGCTTGGAAGAAGACGCGGAACTCCAGGTGGCAACTTCATCAAATCAATGGACAGCTGATCCCCAAACAGCACGGGTTTGAACTGGAGGGTCTTTCCACTCCTACGTGGGTTTCTTCCGCCACTGTCACCCAGGAGATGGCAAGGCCAACGCCCACCCCTCCTCTTCCTCCTCCTCTTCCTCAGCCTACACAACGTGAAGATGATGAAGACGGAGACGTTTACGATGATCCCCTTCCACTTAATAAATAGTAGGTATCTTTCCATTCCTTATGGTTTTCTCTAGCTCACTTTATGGTGTGAATAGTCTATAGCGTACAAAACACGTGTGTGAATTGACTTCGTATGTTATAGACAAGGCTTCCAGTCAACAGTAGGGTATTCGTAGTTAAGTTTCGAGGGAGTTAAAAGTTGTACGTGGATTTTTCAACTGCAGGGGCTCAGTCCCCTACTCCACGTGGTGTTTAAGGGTCAACTGCACGTTTATGCTATTCGATGTTAAAATATAACGTAACCGTGGGCGTGTACCACGGTGCCACTCTCCCCACCCCACCCCTGCTTTAAATGATTTTTACTTTCTTTACACTTTTCTGTGTTCTTCACATTTCTTTCCAACAAGCACGCCTCACTCGTATCACCTAAAAGAACAGTGGATGTGTCTTCAGCCAGTGTCACCGCACTGGGAGAACTGCTGTGCTCACACGTCTTCTGCCACGGTCTGTGCCTCGTCCCTCCCCGGGATAGGATTGGGTTTCTCAGCCACAGTGTTGTTGGCCTGTTGGGCTGAGTCATCCTTTGTTGAGGGGAGGAGCAGACGCTGTTCTGTGCTCCTCGTCCCCTGCCTCCACCAACAAGAGGCCAGAAGTGTCCCCTCCAGTTGTGACGAGGGAGTGTCTCCAGATCCCGCCAAACGCCCACGGGGGCAGAATCACCGCAGGCTGAGAACCACTGGTACAGATTTTAAAAACCCCACCTGGGGACCCAGCCTCCACCCTGCTTCTGCCATGTCCTCGTCACACTGAACTTAAAATGCTCTCAACTACCTGCTGTGCTGGCTTCACAGAACCAAACCCTGCACCACTGGAAAACAGGGCACATCCACACTCCATCTTCAATGCTCATCACCGCTTCTGTAGGGCGAGGGCCCAGCTCTGTCACTCCCGAGAAGGCTATTCCCAAAGTGGGTGGAGCCCTGGGCGGGTCCCCTTCCCCTACAAGGCACCAAGAAACCAGCAGGCGGTCCGCTCCTTGAAGGCAGCTCTCTTCCCAAGCATTCTTCCTGGCTTCTTGGTTCCTGAAAAGATGCTGGCTTTCTCTGAGCCTGTGGAAGCCCTCAAAGTGTCCAGCAGAGGCCAGAAGGCTGAACAGGGGCTCTCCAGACTGGATGGGGAGTTGGGGTGGAGTAGATGCTGCAGGCATGCCCTGTGCCCACCCACCTCCAGCCGTGTGCCCTGGGCGAGGCCTCCACAGGGACTCTGACCCCTCTGCTTCCCGTAAAGCATTAGCTGTTGGTCTCAGGCAGCCTGTTTGGTGCATTAGTTCCTTTCACACTGCTATAAAGAAATAGGTATGGGTAATTTATAAAGAAAAAAGATTCGATGGCTCACACCCATAATCTCAGCACTTTGGGAGGCCGAAGGGGGTAGATCACAAGATCAAGAGATCAAGACCATCCTGGCCAACATGGTGAAACTCCGTCTCTACTAAAAATACAAAAATTAGCTGGTCATGGTAGTGCACACCTGTAGTCCCAGCTACTCAGGAGACTGAGGCAGGAGAATCGCTTGAATCCTGGGAGGCAGAGGTTGCAGTGAGTCAAGATTGAGACATTGCACTCCAGCCTGGTGACAGAGTGAGACTCCATCTCAAAAAAAAAAAAAAAAAATGGTTTAATTGGCTCATGGTTCCACAGGCTGTACAGGAAGTACAGTGGCTTCTGTGGAGATCTCAGGAAGCTATGATCATGGTGGAAGGTGAAGGAGAAGCAGCATGTCTTATACATCCCAAGCAGGAGCAAGAGAGAGAGGGCAGGGAGGAGCCACACACTTTTAAAAGCAACGAGATCCCGTGAGAACTCACTCCTTATCACGAGAACAGCACCAAAGGGGGACATCTGTGTCCAGGATCCAATCAACTCCCACCAGGACCCACCTCCAACACTGTGGAGTGTAATTCCACCTGAGATTTGGGTGGGGACACAGGTCCAGACCATATCCTCCCACCAGGACCCACCTCCAACACTGTGGAGTGTAATTCCACCTGAGATTTGGGTGGAGACACAGGTCCAGACCATATCCATTGCTTTCTCCACCAGTGAGCCCCTCCTGCCATATGCTGGCCATCCAGAGCAGCAGGAAGCCTCTGCCATCAGGGTCGGTCATGTGAACCCAGGGGAGGCCACTGATGAAGGTTGGTGGGTGAAGCTTAAAGTAAATGAAGGTGGGGCACAGGGTGGGAAGGTTCTGGAACATCTGTGAATCCTTCCCCGTGGGGTGCACACCAGGGGACACAGAGGGCTGCCCACATCACCAAGGGCCTCCAGTGGCCACTGAGTTTGGGATTAGTCAGCAGACCACGTGCCCAGGAGTGACGAGGCCAGCCACTGGTGGCAGATGGAAGAAAGGGCAGACATGTATCCTTATTTTCTCAGACCTTTTTAAAAATAACAGCGTTATTCACCCCTGAGAAACCCCATACCATTAGCAGCCACCCCATATCTGCCTCCCCACTTGAGCCCTGGCAATCAGGAATCCACCTTCTGTGTCTGTGGATCAACCTCTTCTGGACGTTTCACGTAAATGGAGCATACACTCTGTGCGGCCGTTTGTGGCTGGCTGCTTTCTGGGTTCATCCATGTTGTAGTTGTGGTGTGTGTCAATGCTAACCTTCTTTTATGGCTGAATAAGACCCCGTTGTTTGGCCACAGTAGAGTCTGCTCATCCATCATTTGGGGGTTGTTTCTGCTTTTTGGCTATTATTACTGGGGGGAATGTTCATGTACAAGGTTTTGTGTGGATGTGTGTTACTGTCTCTCTTGGGCAGATATCTAGGAGTGGAGTTGCCGGGTCACAGAGTAACTCTATGTTTAACGTTTTGAGGAACTGCCAGGTTGTCCCGTTTTACATTCCCACCACAACAATTGAGGTTCCAGCTTCTCCACTGCCTCACCAACGCCTGTCACCATGTGCCTTTTTTATTTTAGCTGTCCTAGTGGCTGTGGAGTGCCATCATAGTCTGCTTTGGATCTGTGATTCCCTAATGACGAATCGTGTTGAGCATCTTTTCATGTACTTACTGGCTATTAGCATGTTTTCTTCAAAGAAATGTCTGTTTAAGCCGTTTGCCCATTTTTGTTTGGGTTGTCTTTTTGTTGTTGAATTGTAAGAGTCCTCTGTACATTCTGGATACTAGACCTTTATCAGATGTGACATTTGCAAATACTTCTCTCATTCTGTGGGTTGTCTTTTCATTTTCATGATTGTCTCCCTTGAAACACACAAGTTTTTTTTTGTTGTTTTTTTGTTTTTTATTTTTTGTTTTTTTGAGACAGAGTCTTAAAGGACGTCCCTGTCCTCCAGGCTGGAGTGCGGTGGCTCAATATCAGCTCACTGCAACCTCTGCCTCCTGGGTTCAAGCAATTTTCCTGACTCCTGAGTAGCTGGTATTACAGGCACCTGCCATCATTCCTGGCTAATTTTTGCATTTTTAGTAGAAATACCGTTTCACCATGTTGGCCAGGCTGGTCTTGAACTCCTGACAGCAGGTGATCTGCCCACCTCAGCCTCCCAAAGTGCTAGAATTACAGGCATGAGCCACCACACCCAGCCCAGTTGTTAATTTTGATGAAATCAATCTATTATTTTTTGAATTGGATGAAATCCAATTCATCTAATTTTGATGACATCTAATTTATCTCTTTTCATCTATTCATGAGTTGGATGAATAAATCCAATTCATCTATTCTAGATCTTTTTTTTTTTTTGGTTACTTTTTTTTTTTAGTGTCGTATCTAAGAATGCAAGGTCATAAAGACTTGAACTTAAATTTTCTTCTACAAGTTTTATAGTTTTCTTCCATTCAGGTCTTTCATCTATTTTGAGTTAATTTTTGTATTTGGTATGGGGTAGAGGTGCAACCTCATCTATTTGGCAGGACCCTCAGGGGAGAGCCAACGATCTCATTTTGCAGATGGCAAGACCAAGGCTGGGCGAAGAGAAGGGTAGTCCAGAGGCCAGGTCTGTGGACTGAGCCTAGAGCTGCTTCCACAGCCCTGCTGGGTCCGGCAAGCCTGTGTCCAGGGCTCCAGCCCCTCCATGTAGATCACACCCACTTCTGACTCAGGCCCCAACAAGGCCTCGCTAGCCCAGCTTCCTGCTCCAGCCCAGGCAGTACGGGCTCCCACGGCCCTGCCTCTGGGGTTTGAGGCAGAATCCAGAGACCCAGGCCTGGGGCTCTTTCAGGGGGTGGGAGCATCTACCTGCAGGAAAGCGGGTGCTTCCAGCAACCTGTGATCACCTTGACCTGCACATCTGTACACCAACAAGCCCCAGAGGGAGGTAAGAGCCACTAGACCTGGTCAGCATCCCACCGGGACAGACTAAAAGTGAATCCAAGGATCCTGAACCCAAGCTCAGCACTGTCTGGGTCGCTGAGTTCCTTAAGACCCGATCATCTGGAGGACTCGATGAAGCCTGGCTGTGGCCACTGTGTGGGTCAGATCAGGCCAGACAGGGTGACTGGAGGCTCCATCTGATGCCCGTCTCCAGCCTGACTTCCTAGGTCTGAGCATGACAACCTCTCTTCTCTGAAGATGCATCTCTGTCTGGTGGTGGCCTGGCATCTTCCGGGGGTGCTTCTGGCGTCTTCTAACAGGACCATCCCTCTCGGTGACACAGTTTGGCCACTTGGAAATGGCCACAGCGGGTCAGTAAGGACCAAGGAAGCCTTGGGGCCAAACGGTGACTGGGCTTAGTTCACAAGAAAGTGGGGATCCCTGCCAGGCACCATGGCTCACATCTGTAATCCCAGCACTTTGGGAGGCTGAGGTGGGCAAATCATGAGGTCAGGAGTTCGAAACCAGCCTGGCCAACATGGCGAAAGCCTATCTCTACTAAAAAAAAAAAATACAGAAATTAGCTGGGCATGGTGGCGGAGGCCTGTAATCCCAGCTACTCGGGAGGCTGATGCAGGAGAATTGCTTGAACCTGGGAGGTGGAGGTTGCAGTGAGCCGAGATCATGCTATTGCACTCCAGCCTGGGCGACAAGAGCAAGACTCCGTCTCAAAAAAAAAAAAAAAAAAAAGAAAGAAAGAAAGAAAGAAAAAAGAAAGAGAAAGTGGGGATCCCTCGGACTTCAAAATTAGCAGTTCTGTGCACACGGAGGGATGGCCGAAGCAGAAGATCTGAAACTCATCAGCTCTGGGCCTGGACGGGGCGGCACTCCGCAAAGCTTTTGGAGGCGCAGGCCTGGAGGCAGCTTTGCAGGGCAGCGGCTCATGCCCACAGCCCCGGGCTCCCGCCTGGTTTTCCGGTCATCCAGCAAGACACTGCACAGATAGGGCAGGACGCTGCACGGAGCGTGGGGCCCGTCTCCTTTCACACGGGAAAGAAATCAAATCCCTCCAGTCCGAGTCTGATGGAAATATTTCAGTCCTTCATGGGAGACGCCATCATCCTGAACGTTTTATGGTATCCGGCAGTGGACGTGACTGCAACGTGACGTTATTCCAGATTCTCAGCCAAACTCCTGAGGTCGGACTTGCTCGCGTCACATGTGGCCAAGGAATCATCCCGTGAGGGCTTCTGCCTGCTTCTTGCCAAGCGGCCCAATGAGATCAATGACGGGGGTGTCTCCCGATTGCCACGGGGCTGCTTGTCACTGCTCAGTGCCGGAACCAGAAAGCCAATGAAGGTGGGGGATGCGTGTGTCTGGAAACAGCATCATTGCCATCCCGTTGTGGGGGGCGTGCCATGAGCCTGGCAGTCACACCGGGAGTTCTGAATGTGGTCCCAGCAACCGGTGGACGCCGGCGGAAGCGTCTGCTATCCTCTCCTCCTTCCTGCAGCCCCACCAGACGCCCGTGCTATGATTGCCATCCTGTTACTAACTTCCCAAGGGTCCTTTTCCCCCATCCAGAGGAAAGCGATGATTAGAATTTGCAACTCCCTTGTCCTTTCCATTTGCAAGTGTCAAGTGAGGATGCCTGCCCACCTGTCCGGGGTTGACTCTTGGCACTCAGCTGTGAATGCATAGTGGAGAGGTGGAGGCCAAGGACCAGGGGCCAGCAGGAGGGATGCGTCAGCTTGGCTGCCACTGCAAGGCCACTCAGCATCTGGAGGGTGACATTCATTTAGCCATGGTGGGGCACGGGGATCTTGTCTTCTCAGCCCAGGACCTGCTCTCACGAGTGGGAGTGTTTGAGGTCCAGGCAGAACTGGCAGCAGAGGTGGGGTGCCCTCCGAGCTTCCTCTTGGCATGACTTCGGCTCGGGTTTTGAAGCATGTTTTCTGGTGGAGCTCTAGGTGCACAGTGCACACACCTAGCCAGCGGCTGAAGGGCGAGAGACCCCAGGGCTACGGTCGGTGCTGATGGGTGCACCCTCGAAGGGCTGCGGCTTCTGCTTTGACCGGATGGTCAAAACTGGGGTGTCCTTAATCTGCCCGACAGCCTCCCAAGTACCCCGAGGGTTCCCGAAGCTGGTGCTTCCCACCACGTGGGCAGGGCTGGGAGAGTCCCTGAGACCACCCTGAAATGCAGGGACAGATTCAGGCACCTGGGGAAGTAGATACAGGTGGAGACTTTGCCGTGACTTGGTCCCAAGTGGGACACTTTCTCCAGCATCTGGGCTGGCAAGCTGCCAGTGACGGTGTCCTGTCCTCGGGCCGGGGCCCTCTGCCCCGGGGATGGAACTCTTCTGTTGGACACAACTCAAGATGGGACTCATCTTTCAGCTGCCAAGTTGTTCTGAACGCTGCGATGCTCAGAACCAGAAACTGAACCCAAGACGTTGACCTGCTCGTGGGACACAGCAGGAGGCCCCTCCACACCCACGAGTCCTCCCGAGAGGGCAAGCAGGTCAGAGCTGGCCTCGGCTTTTACCCGCCAACCTCTCTGGGGTCAGCGGAGAGGCCACCCTCTCACTGCTGCTCTCCCCACACGCCGGGCACGTCTCATGGGAAACCTCCCCCTCCTCCCTGACCCCTCAGCTCCTGAGGGCTCCCGGCCTGCAGGACGCCCGTCCCTGGTCTCCACACCCTTCCCTCCATGGGCCCGGGCCTTGCTGCAGGGTGTCTGTCACTGCCCTGCGCATGGATGGCGTCCAGGGCTGGGAAGAGGGGCTCACTTCTGTCACCTCTTACCTGACCTGGCTGAACAGGGGTAGTGGGGGGACAATTGAGGTGGCCTCTGCAAGACCCCCCAACCTGGTGACCGCCGGCATACAGCGCTTCCTGCTGCACAGAAGTCAGCTAGGTCAACCTCCGTCAGCCTCTACGAAGGGACAATGTTCAGGTCTTGCTTCTGGGGCCAAATTCCCCTTCACTCCCGGCCTCCTCCTCCCTCCCTGCTTCCTATCTCTCCTTGTTTCCTTCCTTCCCACCTTCCTCTCCCGCTCCGTCTCCTTGTCTCCTCCACTCCCTCATCCTCCTCCCTCTTTCCCCGTGGGGAGAGCTGTGATGACTCCCTCCTTACATAGAAGGGGCTGAGCCAGGCGTAAGGAGGAGACGTGAAGCCAGGGAACGAGCCTCTGCTTGAATAGCCCTGGGGATGGGGAGCTCGCTCCCTCTGCAGACGGTGCTCACCCCAACTGGAGACCTTGCCTTGAGCTGAAAGCTCAGTGCCGGCATCCCCCTGGCCCTGGTCCCCTTCCTGTCCACAGGAAGCTCAAGAGGTGTGCAGGCCCGAGCCTCTTTCTCGGCTTTTCCTCCTGCCCCGGAGCCTCTTCCCCGGGTTTTCCTCCTGCCCCGGAGCCTCTTCCCCAGCTTTTCCTCCTGCCCCGGAGCCTCTTCCCCAGCTTTTCCTCCTGCCCCGGAGCCTCTTCCTCGGCTTTTCCTCCTGCCCCACCTCTTGGTTTCTCTGCAACTCCCATTGCATCTTTTTAGGCCCAAATCCACCACCCAGGCCCCAAGAAGTCCGTCAAACCCCCGATGTTTGCCGACACCATGAGAGGCCCTGGATGTTCTAGAACACTCTAGGCCTGGAAGTGCTGTGTGGAAGGAACCCCTGGCAGATGGGCTGCTGAGTGGCTTTCCATAGATGCCAGACAATGGACAGAGCTACAGGGGCTCAGAAGGAGGGGGTAACTCCCTCCACCTCTGCCCCACTCTTCCTCAGGCACCCAGGCTCTGCCTCCTGGCGTCACAAGCTCCTGGGTCAAAGTCCCACTAAAACTCATGCATTGGGTGAAGCGCAGTGGCTCACGCCTGTAATCTTAGCAGTTTGGGAGGCCAAGGCAGGCAGATCACCTGAGGTCAGGAGTTCGAGACCAACCTGGCCAACATGACGAAACCCCATCTCTACTAAAAATACAAAAATTAGCAGGGCATGGTCGCACGTACCTGTAATCCCAGCTACTTGGGAGGCTGAGGCAGGAGAATCGCTTGAACCCAGGAGGCGGAAGTCACAGTGAGCTGAGATCATACCACTGCACTCCAACCTGGGTGACAGAGTGACACTCCATCTCAAAAAAAAAAAAAAAAAAACCAAAAAAACTGAAAAACACCATGGAATACTATGCAGCCATAAAACAAAAGACAATGTATCGATGAATGTCCTAATAGAAAGGATCTCAGGCAGAAAAAATAAAACTAAAAAATGAGAAGAAAAAAGGGGTGAAGGGACAACCGTCTGCCACACCTGGTCCTGTCTCACAATGCACTCTGGGTAGGAGGATGCAGGTGCTCACAGCTGGTGTGCAAAGTGCAGTGTGACTGGGACTTTGGTGGCTTTGAGAGTCAAAGGAGGGGCATCACCACTCCCAGATCATCTCTGGGAGCCCTGTGCAGAAGGCAGAGGCCCTGATGCTTCTTGCTTCACGGAGGAGCAAACCGGGGCTCAGAGAGGTTCTGCTACGGCGCTAGGAAAACACAGCCCAGCCGCAGAAGAGCCAGGCCTAGACACAGGGTCTGACAACCCCGCAGCGTCGCTCCAGCACTGAATGTGCCCAAGAGAGCTGATCCTGCTGTGCTCCCACATGGAGACGGGGAAACGTCCTCAGGGAAAAACGACTTTCTTTTTTTTCTTTTCTTTTTTTTGAGACTGAACCATTTCTTACCATTTCTTTAACACAGAATTCAAAAGCACTTTTACACATTTTTCATTTACAACTTATAAACAACCCTTTAAGAAAGTAGCTGAACCACTTCTCTTTTTTATGGTCAAATTATTTTCTTTTTTTATTATTATACTTTAAGTTCTGGGGTGCACATGCAGAATGTGCAGGTTTGTTACACGGGTATACATGTGCCATGGTGGTTTGCTACACCCATCACCCCATCATCTACATTGGGTATTTCTCCTAATGCTATCCCACCCCTATCCCCCCTCCCCCTGCTATCCCTCCCCTAGCTCCCCAGCCCCGACAAGCCCAGGTGTGTGATGTTGCCCTCCCTGTGTCCATGTGTTCTCATTGTTCAACACCCACTTATGAGTGAGAACATGTAGTGTTTGGTTTTCTGTTCCTGTGTCAGTTTGCTGAGAATGATGGTTTCCAGATTCATCCATGTCCCTGCAAAGGACATGAACTCATCCTTTTTTATGGCTGCATAGTATTCCATGGTGTATATGTGCCACATTTTCTTTATCCAGTCCATGAAGACTTTTGGATGGTTTGGATCTTCCCCAGATCTCCTGTTGAACTGCAATTCCCAGTGTTGGAGGTGGGGGCTGGTGGGAGGTGATTGGATCATGGGGGTGGAATTCTTGCAAATGATTTGGCACCATGCCCCCTTGGTATTGTATAGTGAGTGAATTCTCACCAGATCTGTTTTTTTAGAAGTATGTGTATCTCCCACTCCCCACACGGTGACTTCCGGCAGCTCCACTGAGCACTCCATATAGGAGGCCTGCACAGGTGCCCTGAGCCACCACGACTCCGCCCATGCCTTCTGAGATCCTGTAAAACCCACAGTAACCAGGGGTCTCAGGCATCTTGACCTGGAGCCTGCAGATTCTCCTCCACCAATAAGGTCAAATAAACCAGCTGCTTAATTTACGGGAAACGAGAGGCACGCCTGAGCTTCAGGTGTTCCCACCTCAGGAGCCATCCTCCAGCAGACGGCCCTGTGGCTGCGGCTGGGCTTGCTCTTCCCGGACACCTCGTGCCGTGTTCGGCATGTGTCCCACCTCCAAAACTCGTGCTGAAATGTCATCCTCGATGTAGCAGGATGGAGGGGTAGGGCCTTTAAGAGGTGATTGGGTCGTGAGACCTCTGCCCTCATAAATGGATTAAGCCATTCATAAATGAACGAATCAATAGGTCAATGGGTTGATGAGGTTGTCATGGGAGTAGAACTGAAGGCTTTATAAAAACAGGAAGAGAGACCTGAGCCAGCACGCTTAGCCCCGGGCCTGTGTATTCAGCAATTTCACATCAATATAAGGAAATTCCTAAGGCTGGGAAATCTGTAAGGGAAAGAAGTTTCATTGGCTCACAGTTCTGCAGGCTGTGAAGGAAGCATGATGTCCACATCTGCTTGGCTTCTGGTGAGGCCTCAGGGAGCTTTTACTCATGGTGAAAGGCCAAGCAGGAGCGGGCATCACAGGGTAAAGGTGGAAGCAAGAGAGAGAAGGGGGAGGGCCACACACTTTTAAGCAACCAGATCTTAAGAGAACTCACTCTCTCAAGGACAGCACCAAGCCATTCATGAGGAGTCCGCCCTGTGATCCAAACACTTCCCACCAGGCCCCACCTCCAACATTGGGGACTACGTTTCAATGTGAGATTTGGAGGGGACAAACATGCAAACCATATCTCCATGTGATTCCTTGCACTGTCTTGGGACGTGGCAGAGAGTTCCCAGCAGCAAGAAGGGCCTTGGCAGATGCAGCCCCTCAACCTGGACTTCTCAACCTCTGGAACTGTAAGAAACAGGTTTCTTTTCTTCATAAATTACCCAGTCTCAGGTATTCTGTTATAAGCAACAGAAAATGGGCAGAGACAACTAGTTCCTCTTAGTCTAGTCACAGCTGACAACAGAGACACAGACGAGAGATCCTGGCTTCTAACCAGGTGAGGAGGAGGAGAGGGTGCCGGAAGCTTCCTCCAAGCTGCAGCAGTGGTGCCACGTCCTGAGGGCAGGAGTGAGCTGCTCCAGTGCTGGGAAGAGCTTGGCTCAGGTCCATGGAAACATGGCAGCACTGACGCCATCTTTCTGGAAGGCCTCCTGCCTGACTCATTCACCTGCTTAGAACTCTTCAGCAGCTGAAGGTGACAAAAAGTGATGACTAAACATGATGCTGAGACAAAGAAGGGTCAGAAAGGACCACGTGTCATGTGATTCCACTTCCATGAAGGTCTAGAGCAGGAAATCCCCACCAGAAACCTGCAGTCCACCCAACACCTCCTGTCCTCCCTTCCACACTCCCTCTGTCCACAGGCACTGCCCACTTCACTCCTGCACCTCCTCTGAGCTGCCCCCTCCTGCCACCTGCATTGCCACTGCCTGAGCCCAAGCATCTCTTCCCTGGACGGCTCCACCGGCCTTCCTTGGCCTCCATTTGGGGCCCTCCAGCCCATTCTCTGGTCCTGCCAAGCCTTGCAGGAGTTCTCCCATTTCCCCTCCAGCCTTGTCCACCAGCCTTGGGCCTGTCAGCTGCTCTCCACTCACCCGGGCTCCTGGGCTTTGGCTACCCCGTGCTTCCTCCTGAAGCAGGGCGTTACATACCTAGTTCCTTCCCCCATCCATCCCCAGAGCTCAGCGAAACCATCAGTTTCTCTGGGAAGCCTGAGACCCTGACCTCCGTGGACGGTCAACTCCCAAAGCCCCTGTGTGCCTCCTTTGCAGAACTCACCACAATTGTAATTTTACATTTTTTCCCCCTTCCATGAGGACAGGAATTCCATGACAACAGAAATTGCATCGGGTTTTTTTCCCACTGCGCCCTAGGCCACCTAGCATAGAGACGATACTCGCTGAATTTTAGGAAGAAACTTTGTTTGTACCTCAACCTTCAACCCCAATGCTCCCCCAGTCATGCACTTCCTGGTTAGCTTGCGGGGTTGGGGGGGAGCTGCTCCCCAATGCGGCTTCATCTTCCCCTTGGTGAAATGCAGCGTTTCTAGTAGGCATCCTCTAAGACCCTTGCCCAATCTAAAATTCTGCAGCCATTTCCCTAACGTCTTCTTGTGCCTGGTACGGCTGAGAGGTTCATGCCATCAGATTCTCATTTCCTTGAATGTGACCTGTTTTTATCCTTGAAAGCTTTTAGGAGTTTCTATCCAAACTATCCTGAAATTTCACCCAACTAAATATTGTGTGTGTGTGTAGGGGGCGGGAGCAGGACAGGTTGTATGGGAGATGTAGAATCAAAGGATACAAAGTTGTAATCATATAACATGAAAAAATCCAGCGATCCAGAGACTTGCAGTACAGCAGGAAGACTCTAGCTAATAAAATTGCATTATATAATGAAAGTTTTCTAAGAGTGGATTTTAGGTGCTCTTACCACACATGAAAAGGTCACTATGTTAGATGAAGGATATGCTGAATTACCCACCTGTAGTAATCATTTCACTGTGCATTTGTGTATCAACACTTCACATTGTACACTTTAGATTTATGCAGTAAAAATTAATCTTTCAGGTGAATCATCTTTCAGGTTTCTTTTAGAATCTTTCCCCCTTTCACAACTGTCCTGTCCTGCCTGATACAAAGTAGATCCCAGCAATCTAAGACTCACAGCCTGCCCCACACTGGGGAAAACGTCTGCCATGATGATAAGGAACCTCACGTTGAAATGCAATTCCCGGTGTTGAAGGTTGGGGCCTGGTGGGAGGTGGCCGGATCATGGGGGCAGAGTTCTCATGAATAAGTTTTAGCACCAGCCCTTCTCAGTACTGTATAGTGAGTGAGTTCTCATAAGATCTGGTTTGTTTAAAAGTGTGTGGCACCTCCCACTCTCTCTCTCTTCCTCCTGCTCCTGCCTGTAAGATGCCTGCTCCTCCTTTGGCCTCTGCCATGATTGTAAGTTTCCTGAGGCTTCCCCAGAAGCAGATGGTGCTATGCTTCCTGTACAGCCTGCAGAACTGTGAGCCAAAATAAACCTCTTTTCTTTATAAACTACCCAGGCTCAGGTATTTCTTTATAGGAGTGTGAGAACAGACTAATACACACGATCTCTTCCATCATCACCTCATTTTTCTTTGCACTTTTCATTCTTGCTGGAAGTTCCACCAGCAGATGTGTGAACATCTGGATCTTCCTATCGGTTGTTTTCTTCTGGGTACTGGGAGAATTCTCCGGCTTGGAATTCCAGCTCATGAATTTGTTCTACAGCTGTGTCCATTATGTTCTTTTTTCCCATCAATTGATTTTCATTTTCTTTTTGACAATCAAATGTGTGATTCCCAAGCTCTGCAGCTGCTTCTCTTTTGGATATCCTCAGCATTCCCTGAAGATAGTAATGTTTATTCATGTGTATATTTTACATCTCTTCCATTTGCTGTTTTATTTTATTTCTGCAGCATGTGTTTTTCTGTTGTTGGGTCTGGTCTTCTTGTTACTCAAAGGCCTGGGGATCTCTGGTTGCCAGATCAGTGTTGTAGCTAGAACTGCTCATTCCTCTGCCCCCTGGTCTGAAGCTGCCCCCAACAACGGTGTGGGGCCCAGGAGGGGGTCAGTCTCTGGTCTTTCCAGAGCTCTGCCCCTCTGGGTACAGCACTCACTCTCACAGATAGTGAGGGAGCAAATGTCTCTGCTGTGGAAAACCACCATGCTGAGGTCAGGGACTCCCACCTGTGCCCTACCTGCCACTTCTCAGCTGCCTGGCTCTGAACTTGGCTCCCCTGCTCTCTAGGAAGCCTTCTACAAATGCTTCAGGGCTGTGGCTGTTTTTTTGTAGATGTTCATGTCTACTCCCCACCTTCTAAGAATCCCAGGTGTTTTTAAGTCACTAAAGATGATGTTTCTTATGACACATTCACAGCATTTCTTTGGACATCTCATGTGAGCTTTCGAGGGGGTAGCCTTTTGTGTGCTGACTGCCACCTGGATTAGATCTTTCCAACAGAATTAGTGAGAACCCATGAGACACAATCCCCACCCCACAGAGGGCACTTCAGGCTACTTGATGGTGGCCAGAGACAGAAAGTTCTCCCTCGGCTGGTGGGTCCTTTCAGTGGAAAGGTGTGAGGGGCACAGTTGAATTGCCTACCCTTTACAGCAGGACTTAATAAGGCTCAGCATTCCCATTTCCACATAAATTAGGGTGTTCTGGATACAAAGACATACCAGCTAGGCACAGTGGCTGAGGACTGTAATCCCAGGACTTTGGGAGGCCAAGATGGAAGGATCACTTGAGTCCAGGAGTTGGAGACCAGCCTGGGCAACATGGTGAAAGCTCATCTGTACAAAAAATACACACACACAAAAATAGCTGGGCATATGCCTCCAGTAGTCCCAGCTACTTGGGAGGCTGAGGTGGATCACCTGAGCCTGGGAGGTCGATACTCCAGTGAGCCGTGATTGCACCACTGGACTCCAACCTGGATGACAGAGAAAGACCCTGTGAAAAGAAAAGAAAAGAAAAAAGAGAAGAGAAGGGAAGAGAAGAGAAGAGAGAAGGGAAGAGAAGAGAAGAGAAGAAAGAAAAAAGGAATATGTGAGTCTGGGTAATTTATAAAGAAAAGAGGTTTAATCAGCTCATGGTTCTGCAGGCTGTACAGGATGCATGGTGCTGGCATCTGCTCAGCTTCTGGTGAAGATTAAAGAAGTTTTCAATCATGGCAGAAGGCTAAGGAGGGGCAGGCATCTCACATGACAAAAGCAGCAGCGAGAGAGAGAGAGAGAGAGAGAGAGTGGGGGTTGCCACACACTTTGGAATGACCAGATCTCACGAGAATTCACTGTTCCAAAGAAAGCACTGAGCCATGAGGGATCTACCCCCATGATCCAGACACCTTCTTCCAGGCCCCATTTCCACCATTGAGGATTACTGTTCAACACAAGATTTGAGTGGGAACAAATATCCAAACTATATTATTCCACCCCTGGCCCTTCCCAAATCTCTTCCTGCTCTATCTCTTCCTCCTGATCCTGCCATGTAAGCAGGAACATCATGAGGGGCAGAGACGTCTTTCTTACATTGCAAAATACAATCATGCCTTCCCAACAGTCCCCTAAAGTCTAGACTCATTCCAACATTAACTCAAAAGTCCAAAGTCTCATCTGAGACAAGGCAAATACCTTTCACTTATGAGCCTGTAAAATCAAAAACAAGTTAGTTACCCCCAAGATACAATGGGAGTATAGGCATTGGATAAACATCCACATTTTAAAAGAGAGAGATTGGCCAAAAGAAAGGGGTTAAAGGCCCCGTGCAAGTTCAAAGCCCGGCAGGGTAGTCATTACATTCTAAAATTCCAAAATAAACTCCTTTGACTTCATATTCTGCATCCAGGGCACATGGGTGCAAGGGCCTTCCAAGGCCTTGGGGAGCTCTGCCTCTGTGGATTCACAGGGTTCAGCCCCTACAGTTGCTGTCATGGGCTGGTGTTAAGTTCCTACAGCTCTTTCAGGTGCAGGGTGCAAGCTGCCAAAGGATCTACCATTCTTGAACCTGGACGATGGTGGCCCCCTTCTCACAGCTCCACTAGTCAGTTCTCCAGTAGATACTCTGTGTGGGAGCTCCAACCCCACACTTCCTCTCCACACTGCCCTAGTCGAGGTTCTCTGTGAAGGCTCCACCCCTGCAGCAGACTCCTGACTGGACACCCAGGCTTTTCCATGCATCCTCTGAAATCTAGGCAGAGACTGCCAAACCTCTTTCACTGTTGCATTCTGTGCACCTGCAGGCTTACCAACATGTGGAAGCCACCAAGGTTTACAGCTTGGATTCTCCAAAGTAGCAGCTTGAGCCATACCCGGGTCCCTTTGAGTCCCAGCTGGAGCTGGAGCTGGAGCAGCCTGGATACAGGAAGCAGTGTTCTGAGGCTGCACAGGGCAGGAAGGCCCTGGGCCTGGCCCCTGAAACCAGTCTTCCCTTCTAGGGCTCTGGGTCTGTGATGGGAGGGGCTGCCGTGAAGGTCTCTGAAATGCCTTTGAGGCATTTTCCCATTGTCTTGGATAGTAGCACCTGGCTTCCTTTTAGTTATGCAAATATCTCTAGCAAGTGGTTGCTCCATAGCCTGCTTGAATTTCTCTCCTGAAAAAAGCATTTTCTTTTGTCTTTTTTGTCACATGGCCAGGCTGCAAATTTTCCAAACTTTTACGCTCTGCTTTCTATTTAAATCTAAATTCCAACTTTAAGTCATTTATTTCCCCCACATCTGACATAGGCTGCTAGAAGCAGCCAGGCGACATCTGAAACACTTTTCTGCTTAGAATTTTTTTTTTTTTTTTTGAGACGGAGTTTCGCTCTTGTTACCCAGGCTGGAGTGCAATGGCGTGATCTCGGCTCACCGTAACCTCCGCCTCCTGGGTTCAGCCAATTCTCCTGCCTCAGCCTCCTGAGTAGCTGGGATTACAGGCACGCACCACAGTGCCCAGCTAATTTTTTGTATTTTTAGTAGAGACGAGGTTTCACCATGTTGACCAGGATGGTCTCGATCTCTTGACCTCGTGATCCACCCGCCTCAGCCTCCCAAAGTGCTGGGATTACAGGCGTGAGCCACCGCGCCCGGCTCTGCTTAGAATTTTTTTTCCCACCAGATGTTCTAGGTCATCACTCTCAAACTCAAATGTCCACAGACTCCTAGGGCATGAACACAATGCAACCAAGTTCTTTTCTAAGGTGTGACACATGTAACCTTTGCTCCAACTCCCAATAAGTTTCTCATTTCTATATGAGACTTTGGCTACCACTGCCTATATCACTATCAGCATTTTAGTTGCAACCATTTAACCAGTCTCTAAGAAGTTTCAAACTCTGCCTCATCTTTGTGTCTTCTTTTGAGCCCTCCAAGCTCTCCTACCCCCTGCTTATTACCCAGTTCCAAAGCTGCTTTCACATTTTCAGGTATCTTTATATCAAGACCTCCATACCCCACTCTTGGTACCAATTTTCTACATCAGGCCATTCTTGCATTGCTGTAAAGAAATACCTGAGACTGAGTAATCTATAAAGAAAAAGATCTAATTGGCTCACCATTCTGCAGGCTTTACACAAATTATGGAGCTGGTATCTTCTTGGCTTCTGGGAGACCTCAGGAAGCTTACAATCATAGCAGAAGGTGAAGCAGGAGCAAGTGAGAGAGAGTGGGGGGGGTGCCAGATAGACAACCAGATCTCACAAGAACTCACCATCACAAAGACAGCACCCAGCCATGAGGGATCTGCCCCCATGACCAAGACACCTTCCCACAGGCCCCACCTCCAGCCTTGAGGATTACGATTCAGCAGAGATTTGGGCAAGGACAAATATCTGAACTATATCACCACAGAACTCAGGAAGTTCAGGTAAGTTGCCAGGTTATAAGTGGTAGCTGCAAGACCCTAATCCAAGGGTTCTGTTTCTAAAACCTCAGCTTATCTGGGATGCTCACAATCTATAAGGACTCCATTATTGGCATAACACAGCATCCCCGATTCTAGAAGATTTCTATTCCAATCCCTCCCTCCACAGCTCACAGCCTCCTTGGAGTCAGAGGCTAATCAGGTCTGCCCACAGGCCGCCCGGAATCTGGAAGAACCCTCTCTGCAGCTCGCTTGCTGAGGACAGTGAGCAGACTACCTGACTTCACTGTGTCCATATCCTGACCTGCAAAGGGGCATCATGGCCCTACTGTGTGCCAACCTGTGCTGTCTCACCTGTGCTCACAAAGGTGAGACAGCACAGGTTGGCACACAGTAGGAGAGAATACATGTGCACTCCCTGCTCTGTTTTTCTCAAAGCTGTGCTTATGGGAGGGCACTGCCACTTTGGAGTCACATTCAGAGTCCAGATTCCAGGTCATCCCAGAAGGCTGAATGGATGGCCCCAGCCCAGAGACTGGATGGCTTAGTGTCTGATGGCAGGGGCTGACCCCATAGTAGGTCTAGAGCTCCTTAGACTGCCCGTGTGTGACAGGTTTCTGCAGGGTCCACCTCACTCCAAATTGCAGGAGTGGCCTCTGTTTGGTCTAAGATAGTCATGATCATCTTCACTCCTTTGCCAGAGTGACCTCTTTAGGGATCAAAAAGAACTCAGCTGATCAGCAAGCACACAGCACTTCCCTGGCCACAGTGATGAACTCAGGTTGGTCTAACCAGAACAAGTTTCAAGACTTCCATTAGATTAAGACCTCTCTCTTGCTCTGACAAGTGAGGGGTGCAGATGCAAAGCTTGGAGCTATGGCAGCTACTTTGTTGCCATGAGGCAACCCAGCCTGACAGCACCAACAACAAACAGCAGGCTCAGCGAGGGAACTGCTGAGCTGCGAACCAGAACCCTGGTTACCCTGCACCAGACGCCACCTGCCACCACCCTTCCCAGGGCGGGCCACCTGGGGGCAGGTTTGCTGTCTCCTGCCACAAAACTGCCCAAACTGACAGAGAAGCCCAGGATAGGCTTAACCAGTTCCACTACCAACTCAAGAGCTGAGCCTGAAGATATGGAATGAGGTTCCTCTACTAACATCTCAAGCTTTGGTCTGGGAAGACTTTTTTCTTCTGTGTCTTCTGTATGATCTGAACTAGTCAATCAATGGCTCCTGGGTGGTTTTCCACCTGAAAACCAGGACACCAGGGCCAGAAAGAGGCACAAACTTGTCTAATGTCACCCAGCTCTTTAATGCCAAGACCAGGACTCGAACCCAGGCCTTCTGAGCTCCAGACCATGTGCCACTCCTGAATAGAAATTCAACCAGCCGGCCTGCCCTGCCTGGCCAATTGAGCTAGTTGCTAAATTGATACCTTGCAAAACATGCATGTTTCCAATCGCAGAGCATCGCTGTGACTTTGAAGCAGCGTGCAGCCTTCCCCTGATGTGGTGAAGGACGGAGGTGGCTGGCCTGGTATGGAGAGGGATCTTAGGAAACTCTCCGCAGAAGCCCCAGGGCACCCACTTGCTGGAAAGAGATCAGAAAGCAGCCTCTCTCCCGAGGCCGCAGGCAGCCGGCTCCCCACTTAAAAAGGACCCGGTGGTATCAATTTCACTGTTTTTTCCTTATTGGTGCCTCCCTAATGAGATGATGTTAGATTTGGAAGTAAAGAGATGAGTGGCTGTGTGCACAGATAAATAGATAAATAAAGCCTGGGCTTCTTCCAGGAATGCCGCGCTCTCCCTCCCAGGGGCTGGAAGAGGCGTGGGCGTTGCCTGACAGCCGCCCGTCTTCTTGCTGAGGCGCTGGGGGTGGGGGCCTGAGGACACAGCCATCGGCCGCTGCTTCCTGCACACCTACTAGATGCCGGCCTCTGCTTTGCTTGCCATCTCTCCTTTAGTCTCTGCAGTGACTCGTGACATAGGCAGGCGTCACCTCCCAGGTTCCGACAAAACAACCGAGACCGAGAAAGGAGTGACGGAACCGGGTCGCAGCTTGCAAGTGACAGGGCAGAGATTTCAGGTCAAGCCTGTCTGTGTCCAAAGACGAACATCGCTGCTGTCGTGGAAGCTCCAAGGAGCTCACGGTCCCCTCGGGGACAAACGGCTCCCTCGGGAAAGGACAGAAAAATACCCAAGATGGAGAACTGTCCTCACCCTGCGAGGCGTGGGCTCCCTAGTTGGCGAGAGGATCTGACAAGGGTAACTCAATCCGTAGATGACGTGAGTCTGAGCACAGAGAAGCTGGGAAGAGATAAATGGGTGACGAGGGGCTGCGAGGGGCTGGGGCTGGTGTTGCCAGGGGGCCTGGAAGGAAGAGGCCGCACAGGTAGAGAGGTGTCCTGAGCCTCCCCTTGTCCTCGTGCCTGGCCGCCCCGTTCCCACGCTTGCCTCCCCTGCCCTCATGCCTGGCCAACTTGTCCCCACGCTTGTACCCCTGCCCTCTTGCCTAGCTAACCTGTCCCCACACTTGCCCACTCTGCCCTCATTCCTGGCCGCCCCATTCCCCATGCTTGTCCCCTCCCTCCCCACCATCGTGCCTGGCCATTCCATCCCCACACTTGCCCCTCTGCCCTTGTGCCTGCCTGTCCCATCCCCACGCTTGCCCTCCCTGCCCTCATGCCTGGCTGCCCCGCCCCCACGCTTGCCTCCATGGTCCTCTCCCGCACAGGAGGAGGGGCTGTTCCTGTCCCTCACCTCCGGTGGCCACTCTCTCACTCAGCATCACGGCTGTTGGTTCGTGATGCTCAGGGGTGGCTGTGCAGGCTGTTAGAATGTGTCCCTACATCCCCAGCGGTCAGCATGTACTGCTCCTGAGGGGCCCCCAGACATTCCCATCACCTGGCAACTAAAGGGTTGGCACCTGGCACAGGGAGTGGGGACTCCAGAACCTGCTAGGGGTCTGGTTGTGGCGCCCCACCTGGTAAACATTTGGAAGTCACCCTCGATTAGAACAGAACTCAGGGTCCCTGCTGGAGCCCACCACATCCTCAGAGCAGCCTCCTAGGCCTCCCCAGCCCCACTCCAGACAGGGCCTTGCTGCTGCTTCTCAGGACTCCAAGCACCTGCAGATCCAGCTGTGGGAATCGCTGCCCCCCTCCCATCAGCCTCTGTGCCGCATCGCCTTACTGGGGGTCCCCACCACCCCGTATCAAAGAGCAGCACCAGCACCCCCCACTCCCCACTCCTCCACCCCATTTATCTCTTGCCAGCTTCTCTGTGCTCAGACTCACATCATCTGTGGATTGAGTTACCCTTGTCAAATCCTCTCGCCAACTAGGTGAGCCCATGCAGGCCTCACCTTGCTCTCTGCCACACCCGTGCCTGGAACGGCACCTGGCACAGGCAAGGTACACTGGGGTGCTGAGCTGAGTGACTGAACAAATAAATGATGTTTCCACTCACCTTTCCTGAGCCCTACTGTGTGCATAACTCTGCACTCCAGGCTATGGGGCAGCCAGGCGGGGGTGCCGAGCTGTGCACACAGTAGGGACACTGATTTCCAGAACTCCTGAGAATGAGTGGGGTTGAGGCGGGAGGGGCAGAGGGGAAGAGCTGAGAGGCCAGCTTGAGCCCCAAGTGGAGGAGGACGGTGTCCTGAGCACACACCCTCTGGTAGGAAAGAGGCCCAGAGTACATGCTGGGACCAGAGAGCCCGGGAAGGGCCCCAGCATTGGAGCAAGTCAGGCCTCAGTGTCAGGACCTCCAGCAAAGGAGGGAGACTCCCAGTGCCCCAGGCCCCTCTGGGCATCATTCCTTAGAAACGAGGCCCTGCACATGTGTGTGGTGTCTGGAGCCCAGATTTTCTTGAAGAGAAGACTCAGCCTGCCACTGTGCCCCTTTCTTAATTTAAAAACACTCCCTTAGCAGTGTGCGGGGGCTCACACCTGTAATCCAGGCACTTTGGAAGGCCACGGTGGGCAGATTGCTGCACCTGGGGGTTTGAGACAAGCCTGGGCAACCTGGCAAAATCCCACCTCTACAAAAAACACAAAATGTAGCCAGGCGTGGTGGCGCACACCCGTATTCCCAGCTGAGGCGAGAGGATGCTTGAGCTCAGAAGTTCGAGGCTGCAGCGAGCCATGATCGTGCCACTGCACTCCAGTGTGGGCGACAGAGGAAAACCCGATCTCGACAAAAAATAAAAATAAAATAAAAACACCCCCAGACAGTGCTGTTGTGGGTGATGTTTATTTCTTTTTGGTAGTTTTTGGTATTTTCCAAGTTGTCCAGAATATTGGAACCAGAAAAAAGAAGCAATAATTGCTGTTAAATGTTTTTAAAATAAAACGCTACAGGAAGGGACAATCATTTGTGTTAATAAATTCACATGACAGAATTTCACAGAATCCTTAAAATTATATTTATGAATTAATTTTAATGCCATGGAAAATATGGAAGTGAGAAAAAGTCTAGATACTGAATTGTGGGCTCTGAGAGACGTAAAAGTGTATGTACTTACGCTGGGTGCGGTGGCTCATGCCTGTAATCCCAGCACTTTGGGAGGCCAAGGCTTCAAGACCAGCCTGGCCAACATGGCAAAACCGCATCTCTACAAAAATACAAAAATGAGCCAGGCATGATGGCAGGTACCTGTAATCCCACCTATTAGGCTGAAGCATGAGAATTGCTTGAACCCATTAGGTGGAGGTTGCAGTGAGCAGAGATTGAGCCACTGCACTCCAGCCCGGGCAACAGAGAGAGACTCTGCCTCGAAAGAAAGAAAAGTGTGTGTACATATATTTACATGCATGGGCGTGTGTGCGTACACATATATACGTACACGTACAGAATGTGCACATACAGGCATGTGTACACACATGCACACACATGCAGGCACGCACACCCAAACCAACATCTGGAAGGGAAAATCCCAACAAGGAGTGGTGATGTCAGGGTGATGGCATTCTGTGTTTATTTTCCTTTTTAGTTGTTTCTTCTGCTTTCCACATTTCTCTCCACTATTTTAAATTTTATCATCAAGACTGGGCAGCATAGTGAGACCCTGTCTTTACAAAAAATTAAAAAATTCGCCATGTGTGGTGGCGCACACCTGTGGTTCCTGCTACTCAGGAGGCTGAGGTGGGAGGATCACTTGAACCCGAAAGGTGGAGATTGCAGTGAGCCATGATTGCGTCCCCACACTCCAGCCTGAGTGACAGAGGGAGGCCCTGTCTCAAAAATAATTAATTAACTGAATGTTATAATCAGAAAGCATTTTTATTTCAAATAAGGGTTGAAGCATAAACACCAGCGAGGAAAGCACCCACCTCTCGTGTTTATTTGTCCAACCAACAGGACAGCCCTTGAACAGGACATGCAGGCGCCCAGGGAGACCCCCGCCACACCGTTTGGGCTAATAATGCCATGCCTAGGAGGCCCTAAGGAAGCAAGTCTACGGAAAATAACAACGGTACAACCTGCTAATGTGTGGATCGCAGAGCTGCTGATAAAGTGGTGGGGCGGGAAGCGAAACTGACCTACGACCAGGCAAGTACTGTTTGGAGAGACGACGGCTCTGGAGAAGTCAGGGCGCATTCGGGAGACAGCTACAAATTTGGCTGTCACAAAGCATGGTGCGATCTCAAAACACAAAAGATATTTTGTATTGGCTGGGTGCAGTGGCTCACGCCTGTAATCCCAGCACTTTGGGAGACCAAGAAGGGCAGATCACCTGAGGTCAGGAGTTTGAGACCAGCCTGGCCAACATGGTAAAACCCCTTCTCTACTAAAAATACAAAAATTAGCCAGGCGTGGTGGTGCATGCTTGTAGTCCCAGCTACTCAGGAGGCTGAGGCAGGAGAATCACTTGAACACGAGAGGCAGAGGTTGCAGTGAGCCGAGATTGTGCCACTGCATTCCAGCCTGGGTAACAGAACGAGAATCCATTTCATTTATATATGTGTATATATATGAAATATAAATATATATTTATATAAATATAAAATATAAATGTAGTTGCAAAATATAAATATATTTCTATATAAATCTATGAAATAATATATATCAATAAATGTATTGATATATAAATTAATATATAAATATAAATGTATACTCACTTATTTTGTGTTGGGGTGAAGTGAATATAGTGAAAGGTGTAGGTGGCCCCTGACACCCAAGCTATGCCAGCACAGGAGAGTGTGGACCAGGACCCACTCACAGAGCACCCAACGACCCCGTGATGTGTCTCCAGCACACGCGACTGCACCCATGGTGCTGCAGGCAGAGAAGACAGCAGTGAGCAGGACAGATGGGCTGGGCTTTCACGGAGTTTATCTTCTGCATGGGTCAGGAGGCTTGACAGACGGTCCATAAATACCGAACCAGTCCCAAGGCAGAGGCACTGGGGGAAAGCTAAGCCAGCGGGGGCCATGTGCTGCTGGCCCCCTGGGGGTGCCGCCCTCCCCCATCTCCCTGCTTTCTGCGGTCGCCGGTAGCTAACAGAGGAGAAGTGCAGTGACACACTCCTGCCCAGGCCCGGCTCATGGAGACCTCCCGTGAGCAAGTCTTTCTCTCTCCTGCTGACTGCTGGCCAGTGTGGGGGAATCAGGAGAGGACTCTGAGGCCTTGGGGTGACGGAGCCACAGATGGGATGTGCCTGGGTCCCTGAGGACTCTGAGACCTTGGGGTGATGGAGCCACAGATGGGAGGTGACTGTGTCCCTGAGGACTCTGAGATCTTGGGGTGACGGAGCCACAGATGGGGGGTGACGGAGCCACAGATGGGAGGTGCCTGGGTCCCTGAGGACTCTGAGACCTTGGGGTGATGGAGCCACAGATGGGAGGTGACTGCGTCCCTGAGGACTCTGAGACCTTGGGGTGACAGAGCCACAGATGGGAGGTGACTGCATCCCTGAGGACTCTGAGATCTTGGGGTGATGGAGCCACAGATGGGAGGTGCCTGGGTCCCTGAGGACTCTGAGATCTTGAGGTGACAGAGCCACAGATGGGAGGTGCCTGGGTCCCTGAGGACTCTGAGACCTTGGGGTGACGGAGCCACAGATGGGAGGTGACTGCGTCCCTGAGGACTCTGAGATCTTGGGGTGACGGAGCCACAGATGGGAGGTGCCTGGGTCCCTGAGGACTCTGAGACCTTGGGGTGACGGAGCCACAGATGGGAGGTGACTGCATCCCTGAGGACTCTGAGATCTTGGGGTGACGGAGCCACAGATGGGAGGTGACTGCATCCCTGAGGACTCCGAGACCTTGGGGTGACAGAGCCACAGGTGGGAGGTGCCTGGGTCCCTGAGGACTCTGAGATCTTGGGTGACGGAGCCACAGATGGGAGGTGCCTGGGTCCCTGAGTCACTGCTCAGAAGTGAGCTGCTCCCTGGTCAAGGTCACTCATGTGGACTTTACACGGCTGAGGAACTAGTGTGTATCATGTCATGCTAGCATAAGTTTCAAGAGTCTTTGGTGCAGCCACTTCCCTGCCTAATGGAGGGGCTAGGAAGTGTTTGCAGGGATGAGGAGGTGTTACCTTGGGAGAGGGTGGTCAGGAAGGCAGGCCCTGCAGCCCAAGAGGACATCAGAACCGAGATCAGAAGGAAATGGAGACCAAGCCACGGGGCTACCTGAAGGGAACCCACCCCGAGCAGAGGCCGTGAGTATGCCCGGAAGGGTCCACGAGCCACGGGGCTACCTGAAGGGAACCCACCCCGAGCAGAGGCCGTGAGTATGCCCAGAAGGGTTCAGGAAGGAGGAGGGGCCCAGTGGCAGGGGGGTGGAAGATGGCAGGGCAACAAAGCAAGGGGCCAGCTGGGTGGAAAGAGACGAGGTTACACGGGCCCAGGAGCCAGAGACGCAGAGCCTGGCAGTGTATTCAGAGCTCAGCACTGACTCTGGTGGGACAGAAGCCACGGCAAGGAGTTCATGACCCAGTCAACCTTCTCAAGAACCTGAAGGCATCGCTTGTGTTATTGGGGACACACTGCAGGAGGGCTGCACAGAGCTCGAGGGAGACCTGAGGGTGGAGCACAACAGGGAAGAAGAAGAGCCCAGGACGTCCCAGGCTGGAGCCCAAGTCAATGGTGACAGGGCTGCCACGGGGTCAGCTGCGGAGATGGAGAGATGAGCCGTCCTGTGTGGCTTTGGACTCAGGACGCTGCCAGGAGGTCTAGATGGTTGAGTCTCTGAGTCCAGAGTCCAGGAGGCAGATTGGGCTGGAAATACAGAGCGGAGCCTTCAGGGTACAGCAGGTGATGGAAACGGAGCAGAGGCACTGGCCTGGGGAGGAGGGAAGGAAGGGCAAAGGCTGGGGGCCCCCTGTGACCTGGAGGGTCTGGAGCCTCCGAAGGAGGGTCAGGGAGGTGGAAGGAGTGAGGAGGCCACAGTGACCACCAGCCAGGCCAAATCAGCCCTGAAGGCCGACCTGAGGGCCATGTGGGAGGGGCGGGCGGTGCAGCTTCTCCCAAGATGCTGGAGAGATGGCAGCCAGGGGTGCCCACGTGGTCAGACATGCTGTTGGAAAGAGGAACAGAGGGGGCAGTGGCCGGAAGGAGAAGCAGCACCTAGTGAGGCTGGACTTATTATTAAGGTGAAGGCGTGTTTATAAGCTGATGGAATCACCCAGCCAAGAGGGGGCTGGTAAGGTTCTGAGTCCGGCACGGAGCGGGGCTCCCGATTCAGGAGAAGAGTCACAGTGCCTACAAGCAGCAGGTGGGGTCCTGGTGGCTGGCAGAGGGCAGAGAAGGTGGGAAATCCAAGTCGGGGAGAGGCAACATCGGATGCCGAGGTCGGCTGGCTGGTCGGTCGGTGGTGGGAATTTCAGGTGACAGGTCTGTGCCCAGGAGCAGCAGGGTGAAGACGGAGACCACGGAGGGACATGAGAAGGGAAATGCAGAGGTGAGTCTGCGGGGCAGTGACCGTGTGGATGAGAGGAACAGGCGAGGTGGGACGTGGGGGGTGAGGTGCTGGAAGTTGACATGGAGAGATGGCAGCAAGGAGGGAGGGGAGGGGAGGAAGGAAGAGGAGGAGGTGAAGGTTCTGGGAGGCCGGGACCACCCAAAGGGATGTTCAAGAACTGGGCAGGAGTGATATGGGGAAGATCGGGGTTAAAATCTTCCGGGAGTGAGAGACGACCTGGGATTTGTAGATGACTCCAGAGCAAAAGGCAGAGTCTGATGGTTCCAGCTCAAAGCCTGGGTAGAAGGGAGGTAGAACCTTCTGGAAAGAAAGTGAGGATGCGGTGGCTCACACTCAGCACTTTGGGAGGCCAAGGTGGGTGGATCCCGAGGTCAGGAGTTCAAGACCAGACTGGCCAACATGGTGAAACCTCATCTCTACTGAAAATACAAACATTAGCCGGGAGGCTGAGGCAGGAGAATCGCTTGAACCCTGGAGGCGGAGGTTGCAGTGAGCTGAGATTGAGCCACTGCACTCCAGCCTGGGTGACAGAAAAAGACTCTGTCTCAAAAAAAAAAAAAAAAGGAGAAAAAGAAAGTGAGGTGTGAGAGGACACGTCCCCACTCCCCAGCACCAGCACCAGGGGAGACAGAACCTCTGGGTGAGTTGCAGCACAAGAAGCTTCAGGCAGAGCAAGAAGGTGAGGGGACCTGTGCAGGAGATGAGGAGGTGGCACCAGCACCACGGCGTCCCCTCCGCCTGTCTGCGCCTGTCTGCAGCAGCTGCCTTCTCCGCTCCTCTGCCTGCTCCTCTCCAGCTCAGACCCCTAGAGTTGCCCCATTCAGCACCTCAGAGGCACCCCTCAGCAGCAAGGAGAGGAATCCGTTGGGGAGGATCCCACGTCCCAGCCTCCCCACCTTCTGGGGGACCAAGAGTCTCCAGTGGCATGAAGCCCTGGGTTCCCATTGAGGCTACCTGCTCATCAAGGCACACACCTTGGGATTTTCTCCCTGTCTCACCTGAGCTTCCTGGGACTACCTCCCCTACCCCTATGTCTTTAGCTCAGGGTCAGCCTTGGGAGGAACCCTAACCAAGCCCAGGGACTCGCTGGACGCCAGATATTAGCTGCAAAGGCCACTGCAACCTCCACCTCCTGGGTTCAAGCGATTCTCCTGCTTCAGCCTCCCGAGCAGCTGGGACTACAGGCGCATGCTACCATGCCCAGCTAATTTTCGTATTTTTAGTAGAGTCAGGGTTTCACCATGTTGGTCTGGTCTCGAACTCCTGACCTTGTGATCCATCCGCCTTGGGCTCCCAAAGTGCTGGGATTACAGGTGCATGGTTGAGGATTAGGACAGAGGATCCAGAAAGGAAAGGTCTCAGCCAGTGGGAAGCAGGTGAACATCCAATGCCCGGGCTCCCTTGTGGGCAGGGTCGGGGGAGGTGACAGGGAGACAGGGCTTAGAGGGCTCTGTCCTGCCGTCCAGCTGCCAGGAGGGGCTTGCCCTCATTCACGCCAATGGCAGCGCCAGGTATTCAGGGAGCTCTTGCATTCAAACTATGAAGAAGACATACTTTAATGTCACCCCACTCAGATAAAGAGTAAGTCATTTTTTTCTATTTTAGAACGTCGTATTCATTTTTTTACGTCTAACAAAACCATTTTCTCACAAAACTAAACACAGTCTCACCGAATTTGCAATTCAGCAATTATGCTCCTTGCATTTATCCAAAGGAGTTGAGACATCCACACAGCAACCTGCACACCGATGTGTACAGCAGCCTTATTCATAATCACCAAAACGCGGAAGTAACCTCCGTGTCCTTCAGTAGGTGAAGAGATGAACCATGGTGCATCCAGACAATGCAATATTACTCAGCGCTAAAAAGAAGCGAGCTATCAAACCATGTGAAGACATGGAACCGGGCGCAGTGGCTCGTGCCTGTAACCCCAGCACTTTGGGAGGCTGAAGCGGGCGGATCACAAGGTCAGGAGTTTGAGACCAGCCTTACCCAACATGGTGAAACCCTGTCTCTACTAAAAATACAAAAAAATTAGCCGGGTATGGTGGCGCATGCCTGTAATCCCAGCTACTCGGGAGGCTGAGGCAAGAGAATCGCTTGAACCGGGAGGTGGAGATTACAGTGAGCCAAGATCACACCACTGCACTCCAGCCTGGGTGACAGAGCAAGACTCTGTCTCAAAAAAAAAAAAAAAAAAAAAAGACATGGAGGAAACTTACATGATACTAGCCTGAGAAAGAAAAGGCTACATACTATATGAGTCCAACTCTGTGACATTCTAGAAAGGGCCAAACGGTGGAGAAAGTAAAATAGTCAGTGGTTGCTAGGGATTTGGAGAGAGGGGTGAACAGGTAGAGACAGAATTTGTTTTTTTTTTGAGACAGACTCTCGTTCTTTCTCCTAGTCTGGAGTGCAATGATGCGATCTCGGCTCACTGCAACCTCTGCCTTCTGGGTTCAAGCGATTCTCCTGCCTCAGTCTCCCGAGTAGCTGGGATTAGAGGCACACACCACCATGCCCACCTTATTTTTATATTTTTGTAGAGATGGGGTTTCACCCATCTCTACTAGGTCAGGCTAGTCTCGAACTCCTGACCTCATGATCCACCCTCTTCGGCCTCCCAAAGGGTTGGGATTACAGGTGTGAGCCACTGCGCCCAGCCCAGAATTTTTAGGACAGTGAAACTCTTTGCATGATGCTATAATGAGAATGCAGGGCATTAGACATTTAGCAAAACTCACAGAATTTACAATAGAAAATTAGAGCAAACCCTGATGTTAACTATGGCCTGTAGGTAATAATAATGTATCCTCACTGCTCATCAATTGTAAAAATGAGCCATATCAACGCATGCTGTTAATACCAGGGGAAGCGGTGTTGGGGGAGAGGGTGACATGGTTAGGATCTGTGTCCCCACCAAATCTCATATTGAATTGTAATTCCCAATATTTGGGGGTTTTTTTAGACACAGTCTCGCTCTCTTGCCCAGGCTGGTGTCATCACCGCTCACCACAGCCTCCCCATCCCAGGCTCAAGTAATCCTCCCACCCCAGTCTCCCGAGTAGGTGGGACTACGGGCATGCACCACCATGCCCAGCTAATTTTTTTGTGTTTTGGTAGAGATAGGGTTTGACCATGTTGCCCCCAGGTTGGTCTTGAACTCCTGGGCTCAGGTGATCCACCCACCTCGGCCTCTCCAAGTGCAGGGATTACAGGTGTGAGCTGCTGCACCCAGCCAGGTATTTCTTTATGACCGTGTGAGAATGAACTAGTGCAGAGGAGTATATGGGAACTCTCTGGACTTTCTGCTCGATGTTTTTGTAAACCTAAAACTGCTCTAAGAAATAAAGATTATCGAAACAAAAACAAAAACAAAAACAAGAAAAGCTCTAAAACTGGATTACATAGGACCCATGTTTCCTGGCGACCACAGCGGCTGTGGAATCCTGCTTCGCTGAGGCCACCGTCCCTCTCCGTGGTCAGAACCCCGCCCTCGCCCTACCCACCCCTGACTCAGCCCCTTCCAGTGGCTCCGGAGGCTCGGAGACCAAAGCAGGGAGAGCTGGAACCCCTCACCCGCATCCTCACACCCTTGCCAGGGTCAGGCAGCAGTCAGGGCGCTGGTGGCAGCCGCCAGCCGATTTCTGGTCCAGGAGTCCATGGCCAACCCCAAAGATGGGGCTGTGGCCCCGCCAAGCTTCCTGGGCTGCACCCCCTGGAGGGGGACTCCGTCCCATAGTGTATGTCTTAGCCACACCTGGACAAATGTGTTCTGCCTCTGAGCCCTAAACCTCCATTTCCTCTGGTGGGAGAATAAGATCAGGACATCCTCATGCACGGTGTCCCTGCCCTGGCTACCCGAGTGGAAACCAATGGGGTCTTTCTGAGACTTGGTCACATTCCCATGAGACCCGTGGCTATGGCCTGGGTTCTGTGTTGAAATGCAAGTCACTGATGTCCTGACCCAAGGGACGTGCCAGTCTGACACAAGCCAGCAGCCGTCATGGGGGAGGCTTATCAGAGCTCTTGGGTTACCCCCGGGGAATGCCGCCCTGGCCATGCCCAGCCTCTAATCCAGCCGGACTGTGGGCCGCTTCCTGGAGGCCTGGGGTTCTGTGAAGGTAACCAGCAACTACCTGCAGGTGTGGGGTCGCTGCGTGGGAGGGACTCAGGACCCCAAGTCCCTTTATAACTGTTATCTCAGGACACCCCATGGGTGTCCTGACACTTTTTGAAAAGTGACGCTGGCTACCACATGGATGAACCCTGAGGACATGATGCTCTAGGATCCCACTTCCAGGATCTCCTCAAGCAGTCACATCCCCAGACAGGTGATGGGAGAGGGGTGCGGTCAGGAGCCGGGGGATGGGAGGGGGGTGAGTGTTTATGAGGGCAGAGTCTAGGTCAGGGAAGACAAGAATGTTCTAGAGATGACGGTGGTAACGATTGCCTAACCACGTGAATGTATGGTTAAGATGGCAAACTTTTACTACAAACGTAAAATAAAATACAAATGCTGCTCGCCCTAAACTCTAGAATAGGAAATAATAGTTTTTTCCTTTGAAATGTAGATGAGAGAGGTGCTGCTGAGAATTCCTTAAGACCTCTTCTTCTAAGCTCTGCACAAGAAGCTTGCGCAAGAATTCATCAACGTACTTGAAAAATAAAAAATGAAAATGCCTGGGCCGGGTGCAGTGATTCTCACCTGTGATCCCAGTGCTTTGGGAGGCTGAGGTGGGAGGATTGCTTGAGGTCAGGAGTTCAAGACTAGCCTGGGCAAAATAGCGAAACCTCGTCCTAACAAAACATTAAATCTAAAAAAATGAAAAATAAAAAAAGACTCTACTAATAAACTATAATTATTGTTTTAAGGGACAGGGTCTCACTCTGTCACCCAGGCTGGAGCAGCAGTGCGATCATAGCTCACTGCAGCCTGTGGGTCCTGGGTTCCAATCCAGGTTGTGACCCTCCCACCACAGCCTCCCATGTAGCTGTGACTACAGGCGTGCGCCACCACACCCAGCTAAGTTTTTTGTATTTTTTGTAGAGAACGAGTCTCACTGAGATGCCCAGGCTGTTCTTGAACTTCTCCGGGGCTAAGTGATTCTCCTGTATCAGCCTCCCAAAGTGCTGGAATCACAGACAGGAGCCACCGTGCCTGGCATAAAACACACTTTTTAAGAGTGTGAAAATCACCTGTTTTGTTTCACCCTCTAAAACAATGCAAGAATGTTCCAGAGTGTGAAGGAGCTGCTTGTGGCATCCCACGGTCCCTCGTCACCCATAAGAAACATCCACGCCCTTCATAGCGCCCGACCCTCCTGCTGCCCGGCCCGCTGCCCTACAGAGCCCCCACACTCGCCCCAGTGTTTCAGGCTGCCCAGATGGATTCGCCTGCTCCTGGCTAGCATTCCCCTCCTCAGCCCAGGCCCCTCCCTCCCGTCACGCCCCTCAAACCCCTCCCTCCCGTCTCCCGTCACGCCCCTCACGCCCCTCACGCCCCTCTCCCGTCACGCCCCTCCCTCCCGTCACGCCCCTCACACCCCTCACGCCCCTCCCTCCCCCGCGCCCCTCCCTCCCGTCACGCCCCTCCTTCCTGTCACGCCCCTCCCTCTCCCACGCCTCTCCCTCCCGTCATGCCCCTCGCTCCCCCACGCCCCTCCCTCCCGTCACGCCCCTCACGCCCCATCCATCCCCGCACCCCAGCCCTCTTTCCAGAAACCCCTGTCTGCAGGCTGTGCCACAGCTTCAGCCTGGCTGCTCACAAGCTCATTCTCCACCGGCAGTGCCGGTCTCGTGAGAAGGTCCTCGGGCCCTGCCCTGTCTCTCTTTGAACTGGGATGAACTGAACTGTCTCCTGGAATAGACTGAACCGTGTCTTCCCCACGATCCTATGCAGACATCCTCATCCCCAGAGCGACGGTATTTGGAAACAAGGCCTTTGGGAATGGATTAAGGTTAGGGAAGGGCTGAGGGTGGGGCCCCAGGATGGAATTAGTGCCCTTATGAGAAGCAGCACCAGAGAGGGAGTCCTTGTGAGCTGTCTCTCCACCCCCACGGTGTGATGCCACGCAGAGCGGAGGTAGCAAGCAAGGTCTGGAAGGCCCCAAACCTGGTTAGACCATGGCACGAAGAAGTAACGTGCCCAGCAGTGAGGCAGCGTTTGCCACAGCAGGATAAAGGAGGGAGAGGTAAGACGGCCTGTGCCCGCAGCCTCTCAGCCACAGTGGCCCCAGGGAGCCGTGGCTTCCCTTCATGGCCTACTTTCAGGTTTTGTGGCCACGCGATTGCTTCATCCACACAGAAAACTTAAACTTACGAACTTGCCAGAATTTGCCCCGGAGGAACTGAAGTCCCACGCCCCGCCCCTCCGTGAGGATGCTGCAGCTGTGCATGTGAGCAAAACCCTGTGGCTGTAGGGCCGACCTCTACACCCCTGAGCACCCACACCCATCAGCACCCACAGCCCTCAGCACCCACACCCCGCGGCGCCCACACCCCTCGGCGCCCACACCCCTCGGCGCCCTCACCCCTCGGCGCCCTCACCCCTCGGCGCCCTCACCCCTCGGCGCCCACACCCCGCGGCGCCCACAGCCCTCGGCGCCCACACCCCTCGGCGCCCTCACCCCTCGGCGCCCACACCCCGCGGCGCCCACACCGTGCGGCACCCTCACCCCTCGGCACCCACACCCCGCGGCACCCTCACCCCTCGGCACCCTCACCCCTCGGCACCCACACCCCGCGGCACCCTCACCCCTCGGAGCCCACACCCCGCGGCGCCCACACCCTGCAACGCCCACACCCCTCGGCACCCATACCCCTCGGCACCATCACCCCGTGGCACCCACACCCCTCGGCACCCTCACCCCTCGGCACCCACACCCCTCGGCACCCACACCCCTCAGCACCCAGGCTCCTCTGCAGATCCGGGGCTCCTCCCCTCCTCGGAGGCACTTCCCTGTCTCAGAAGGGAGGAAGTCTGCGTGAGAGCCACCTGACTGGACTCTCACAGGAGGAATTGAAAATCAGGGTCACACACCCCACTCCTGGCCTCCACCCCAGACCCGCTTAAAGCAGAAAATCAACACGCAGAAGGAAATGCCTATTTTGAGTGCTGGGAGCAGTTTCTCTCCTTTCTCCCTCGTCTTCCTCCCCCTTTCCAAGGGTCCGGCCCTTCCTGGGAAAGCAGAGAAAGGACAAAGACCCTGGGAGAGGGAAGCGCCTGGCACTGCCCAGCCTGGGCCGCAGAGTGACAGAGGCGCCGGAACTCTCTCTCGGCCCTGGCCTGGCAGGAAGGCCCAGCTGCCTGCTGGCCCGGCTCCTCCTGGGCAGCTTCGTGGGAATTCCCTGGGGGCACAGCGCATAGCAGGAAGCGGCGGCTGGGTGCAGGACGGGCTTCTCCAGTTCCCATGGACCATCCCCTCCTCATGAACCGGAGCAGGCTTCCCACGCAAGCCCATTTGCCATGCAAGTAGGAAATATCGCTCCTAGGTGCCGAGTTCTGCTGGAGAAAAGTCTCTGGGGCCCCACTCCCATCCCTGCTTCTTACCTGCCCCACCCACCCCGGCCGTCCCTCCACTTTCTCCCTTCTTACCCCCACTCACCCACACTCCACAGGGTCATGGCTGCTTTCTCTGAGCTGACAATGCTGGTGCCACCACACACAGGACAACCTTCTGTGCTCCTAAGGGGACAATGGCCAGTCACTGGGCTTGGTAAAGGGTCAGGGTCTTGAAAACCTTTTCTGGGCCGCCCCACCCATCGCAGACTGTGGCAGCCATCCCGGGGCCTCCATGGGAGGGGAGAAGAGTTTCCCAGGACGACGCACACCAGAGAAGCGAGGTCTGCCAAGCCAAGCCCTGCCTCGGTTCCACACCCCAGCCCCCACTGAAATCCCGGGGGGAAGGCTTCACTCTTAATCTTACTCTTAGCATTGAGCTTGCTCCCACTACGGGTGGGAATAAGGTGCCTGGCGTGGACAATGGGCGGGGGATGCAGGTTAGGGGCTCATCTTGAGAACCCTCCACCTCCTTAAGACACTTCTCAAGGACTTGGGTTAATGATGAGTGAGTCACAGAGGCGCATAACTGAGACAGGAAAAGTAGCTTTGCCAGGGCCTCGATTTGGACCAGAACATTCTACTTTTAGATTCATGCAACAATCACATCTCACTGGACCTGAGGCAAGTGAGCAAACTGAGGCCCAGAAAGGCAACCGTGGCTCTCGGTGGAGTATTTGAGGGGCAGGGACAAGGTGAGTGGGGATCCTGCATCTGCAGAGGTAAGGAGCTCTGGCCAACGCATGGCATCAGAAGTACCAGCAGCTGTAGGAAGGGAGGCTGCGTCTCCAGCCCCCCAGGGGGATATGGGGCCAGTCCAGTCCGAAGAGGGAGCTGGGCGTGGACCCTGAGGGTCAGCTCAGACCTGAGAGCAGCGGACAGCTGGGATCATGACTGGTTTTCTTCCATCTCAGACTCAGACACGTGCTTGAAGAACTGGAGCCTAAATGAGGCCAGGCTACCAGATCGGTACTCACACCCACTCCCGGAAGCCAGGCTGGCCTCTGGAGGCCTGAGGACCCGGTGCTCTGGGCTCTTCCTTCCAGTTATCGCTCTGAGGTGGAGATTGGTCTCAAATGCAGGGGCGAGGATGTTTAGACATCATGAGAACCCTATTGAAATTCCAGGGTTTGGAATTTCAAGCTGAGCCGGATTCCGGTAATATTCAGGTTCACTGGAGGTTGGCACTAATCAGCCTCCTGCTTACAATGGGTGGGGGGGGGAGGGTCAAGGAGAGCCTCTAGAAGGTTCCAAGGGCATCTCAGACACCAGCGAGTGTTTGGGACACGTGTCACTGAATGAAGTCTAGATGAATCAGCATGAGGATTACATTTCCCTTGGAATATGCTCTGACCTAATAATTAAACAAGAAATCCCTTGGCAAATCCACGTGGGGTTTTGGTGAACCCAAAACATCTAAGAAGATGTTTGACGAGTCCCATCTCTGGGCGTGGCCCATCCTCTCCAAAAGGGCGGGGGATGCTGTTAAACAACTATGGGCCACAAGCTTGCAGCCCACAAGGCCTGGCTGCTTTCAAAGAGCGTCTCCCTGCCCCTGGACACCTGGGAATCAAGTCTGCCTGGGAGAGGGAGTTTTTCCCAGGTGACTCCACAGGAATGATGTCTTGATTCTCCGGTTTTAAAGCTTCAACAGCATCCACTGGGAAGGTGGGGGGTGTGGATGAGAGGGGCAGGGAGCGGGTGACAGTGGCTCATGGGGGACTTGTTAAGAAATATTTTGGATGATTCAATGACTCTCCGGACTAGAAGACTTTTGATTTTGATTAACCACCAACAAAACTCCACCAGCAACAGTGAGGTCATCATGTGAGTGGGGCTGCTTTGTGTTGTCAGGAGGGTTTCATGAAGGATGCGAGGGCACTCCGGAATACCACAGTGGCTCCCAAGGAATTCTCTGCCAGCATCTACAGGTGGGAGGCAAAATGCTGCCCTCGGCCCATTTATGGGGCAAAGGCCATGACCCTCTGCACTCCACACTTGGTGCTCTGAGCTCCACACTCTGTACTCCCCAACATGCACTCTGCACTCCACACTCCACAGTCCACAGACCACGCTCCACACTGCACAGTCCACAGTCCACACTCCACCGTCTACACTCCACAGTCCAAACTCCACACTCCACGGTCCACAGACCACACTCCACACTGCACAGTACACAGTACACAGTCCACACTCCACAGCCCACATTCCACACTCCACACTGCACAGTACACAGTCCACACTTCACACTGCACAGTACACAGTCCACACTTCACTGTCTACACTCCACAGTCCAAACTCCACACTCCACAGTCCATAGACCACACTCCACACTGCACAGTACACAGTCCACAATCCACACTCCACCGTCCACACTCTACAGCCCACACTCCACACTCTACAGTCCACAGACCACACTCCACACTGCACAGTACACAGTCCACAGTCCACACTCCACCGTCCACACTCTACAGCCCACACTCCACACTCCACGGTCCACAGACCACACTCCACACTGCACAGTCCACAGTCCACACTCCACACTCCACCATCCACACTCCACAGCCCACACTCCACACTCCATGGTCCACAGACCACACTCTACACTGCACAGTACACAGTCCACAGTCCACACTCCATCATCCACATTCCACAGCCCACACTCCACACTCCACACTCCACAGTTCGCAGTCCACACTCCACTGTCCACAGTCCACACTCCACAGTCCACAGTCCACACTCCACATTCCACAGTCCACACTGCACACTCCACAGTCCACAGTCCACACTCCACATTCCACAGTCCACACTGCACACTCAGTCCACACTCCACATTCCACAGTCCACACTGCACACTCCACAGTCCACACTCCATACTCCACACTCTTACTTTCCACACTCCATACTCCACATTCCACACTACACATTCCACAGTCCACACTGCACACTCCACACTCCACATTCCACACTTCACACTCCACATTCCACAGTCCACACTGCACACTCCACAGTCCAGTCCACACTCCACACTCCACATTCCACAGTCCACAGTCCACACTCCATCATCCACACTCCACATTCCATACTCCATACTCCACAGTCCACACTCCACATTCCACAGTCCACACTGCACACTCCACAGTCTACACTCCATACTCCACACTCCACTTTCCACACTCCATACTTCACACTCCACACTCCACATTCCACAGTTCACAGTCCACACTCCACACTCCACAGTCCACACTGCACACTCCACACTCCACATTTCACACTTCACATTCCACATTCACATTCCACAGTCCACACTCCATACTCCACATTCCACAGTCCACACTGCACAGTCCACACTCCACATTCTACAGTCCACACTGCACACTCCACAGTCCACACTCCACACTCCACATTCCACAGTCCACACTCCACAGTCCACACTCCACAGTCCACACGCCACACTCCACAGTCCACATGCCACACTCCACAGTCCACACTCCACACTCCACATTCCGCAGTCCACACTGCACACTCCACAGTCCACAGTCCACACTCCACATTCCACACTCCACAGTCCACAGTCCATACTCCACAGTCCACACTGCACACTCCACACTCCACAGTCCACACTCCACACTCATAGTCCACATTCCACACTCCACACTCCACAGTCCACACTGCACACTCCACACTCCACAGTCCACACTCCACACTCTACTCTACTCCACAGTCCACACTCCACACTCACAGTCCACATTCCACACTCCACACTCCACACTGCACACTCCATACTCTACTCCACAGTCCACACTCCACACTCACTGTCCACATTCCACACTGCACACTCCACAGCCCACAGTCCACACTCCATACTCTATACTCTACTCCACACTCCATACTCACAGTCCACACTCCACACTCACAGTCCACACTCCACACTCCACATTCCACATTCCACACTCCACAGTCCACACTGCACACTCCACACTCCACACTCCATGCTCTACTCCACAGGCCACACTCCACACTCCACAGTTCACACTCCACACTCCATACTCACAGTCCACACTCCACACTCCACATTCCACAGTCCACAGTCCATACTCCACACTCCACAGTTCACTCCACAGTCCTCACTCCACATTCCACACTCCACATTCCACAGTCCACAGTCCACACTCCAAACTCCACAGTTCACTCCACAGTCCTCACTCCACACTCCACACTCCACATTCCACAGTCCTCACTCCACACTCCACACTGCACAGTCCACAGTCCACAGTCCACACTCCACAGTCCACAGTCCACACTCCACACTCCACAGTCCACAGTCCACAGTCCACTCCACAGTCCTCACTCCACAGTCCACGCTGCACAGTCCTCACTCCTCACTCCTCACTCCACACTCCACACTCCACACTGCACAGTCCACAGTCCACAGTCCACAGTCCACACTGCACAGTCCACAGTCCACACTCCACACTCCACATTCCACAGTCCACACTCCACAGTCCACAGTCCACACTCCACATTCCACAGTCCACAGTCCACAGTCCACTCCACAGTCCTCACTCCACAGTCCACACTGCACAGTCCTCACTCCTCACTCCACAGCCTGCACTCCACCCACCGCTGGCACGGCCCTGTGTGTTTTTGGTCAGCCCCTCCCAATCTGAAGCCCCAGCTGTCCTGGCTACCTGGGTGGCCTCCGAAGGTCTAAACAGCTTCCCATGCTCCTTTGCACTATACCTCTGGCTCAGGGCACAATCACTGCCATGTTCTGTGCCACATGGTCACCGGCACTACATGGCCAGATTTCCATAGGCGTCCACTCTGAAGATGTGCACTAAGGGTCTACCGGGTGGCAGAGACGCCTAGACAAAGCAGACCCAGCCCATGGCCTTGAGTGACTTCCGGGTGAGGGGCCCAACCACCTGGTCATGGCAAACCCTTGAGAGCAGCGGCACGCGCTGCCCTGCCCACCCTCCGCCATCCATCCATCCGTCCATTCATTCCATGAACAAGTGTTGGGGCATGTAAGACATGCTTTCCTTCCCTGTGGCTGCTGTGACAAAGTCCCACGAACTGGGTGTCTTCAAACAACAGACATTTACTCCCTCAAAGTTTCAGAGGCCAGTGATCCAAAATCAAAACATCAGCAGGGACAATGCTTTATGGTTTAACTGTGCCCCCCGAAAGTTCTTGTATTTGAAACATGATCCCCAGTGCAGCTGCCTTGAGAAGTAGGACCTTTCGGAAGTTGCTGAGTCCTGAGGACCCTGCCCTCCTGAATGAGTTAATCCACTCAGGGGATAATGGATTCACGGCTTATGGCAGAAGTGGGGTAGTTATCACCAGAGTGGGTCCATGATAAAAGTCAGTTCAGCCGTCTCTCATGAGCCCCCAGCCATGTGACGCCCTGTGCCCCCTTGGGACTCTGCAGAGAGTTCCTGCCAGCAAGAAGCCCCCACATCAGAGGCACCCCTCAACCTGGGACTTCCCAGCCTCCAGAACTCTGAGAAATAAAGACCTTTTCTTTATAAATCACCCAGGTAATTAGCCATAACAACAGCGAATGGACTAAGATGTCCACACTGTCTCTGAAGGCTCCGGGGAGGATCCTGCCTTGCCTCGTCTGGCGTCTGGTGGTTGGTGGCATCCTTGGCTTGTGGCCACAAAGTCTCAGCTCCAACAGTCACCTGGCCTCCTCCTGTCTGCTTCTCTGTCATCAAATGTCCTTCCTCTTCAAAGGACCCTTTGGAGTTAGGGCCCCCCGCCACTCCACTACGACCCCATGCTAGCTCATTACCTTGTCTTCTATCTGCACCCACCCTATTCCCATGGGAGACCCCTGAGGTCCTCAAAAGGCCATGGACTCCGTGGGGTCACCTTCCAGCCCAGCACAAGCGTGTTCCAGGAGCAGGCCCTATTCTAGCCCCGGCCATCATGGACCTTGCATTTACGGTAAGAGAGCTGGATTTGAAAACAATAATCCGGCCAGGTGAGGTGGCTCACACTTGCAATCCCAGCACTTTGGGAGGCCAAGATGGGCAGATCACGAGGTCAGGCCATCAAGACCAGCCTGGCTACATGGTGAAACCCCGTCTCTACCGAAAATACAAAAAATCAGCCGGGCACAGGAGTGCACACCTGTAGTCCCAGTTACTCGGGAGGTTGAGGCAGGAAATTGCTTGAACCCGGGAGGCGGAGTTTGCAGTAAGCCGAGATCATGCCACTGCACTCCAGCCTGGGCGACAGAGCGAGACTCCGTCTCGGAAAAAAACACAATAATTCACAAGTAACAGAATGCCCGGTGGAGCTCAGCTGTATGGAGAGAATGCAGCTGCACAAAGCTCCAGGGTGATGGGGACACCCTGTCTGCAGGGCAGCCCAGGAAGGCCTCTGTGAGGAGCTTACAACCGCAGAGGGGGTAGTGGGACCCGCCCCCAACCCCTGCCAGGGGAGGACTGCTCCAGGCGCAGAAAGCAGTCAGTGCCACGGAATGAGGAGCGTGCCCAATTCTCCAAGGCCCAGGAAGGAGGCGGAGTGGCGGCTGTGGAGGGACTGAAGAAGTAGGAGAGACGGGCAGGGCGGCCACCGCCAAGGCCCAGAGTGAGGCATCTTTCCCGACCATGGTGCTAAGGACGTGGGAGTTGATCTGTGGGCTTGGGGGAGCCTCGAGGGAGCCTTAAAAGGGAAGTGGCCTGGATGGAGTCTGTGCCAGGCCTGCCCTGGCCAAGATGGGGAGAGCCAGCCAAGCAGAGAGGAGGAAGGGCAGCCACGGAGAGGCCGGCAGCACCACAGGGCCAGGCCGAAGCAGGCGCGCGGCGGGGCTCTGGGCGCAGGTCTCCATCATGCTGATGGACCTCGCTGAGCTGCAGGATGGGACCAAGAGAGAAACATCATAAGCAACTATGAGGTTTGGGGCCTGAGCACCCGCCAGACGGCCGTGCTGTGGGCTGATGGGAGAGTAATCAAGCTGCAGATAAAACGCTCTGTGGTCACAGAGGAAACAGAGGAAACCTGCCTGGAGTCGACATTGAGGGTAGGGGATTTCTGAGCTGGGTTTTGGAGGATGTTTAGAAGTACCCCACTATGCCCAAAGTGAGCAGGTCCTTCGGGGGAGGGGTCAGTACATCTGATGAGGGCAGTTTCTGTCTCCTCTCCTGAGCCTCCAGCCCTCGAGGCAGGTCCTGCATCAGCCGGAGCAGCAGTGGGCAGGAAGAAGGTGGCAACTGTGATGTCTGCAGCCCAGTCCCACTCTTAGCTAGCAGCATTTCCTTGGGCCCCATATGGGTTGGATTCTGTCCCCCTAAAATAATATGTCCACGCCCTAAGCCCCGTGCCTGTGAATGTACCCTTCTTTGGAAATAAGGTCTTGGCAGATGTAATCAAGTGAAGCTGAGGTCCTTCCGAGTTAGGGTGGGCCCCAGGTGTAAGACCTGGCTTTGTTCTAAGGACAGGGAGATTCAGAGGCACGTGGACACACAGAGGGAAGAAGGCCATGCAAAGGTGGTGGGGGAGACTGGGGGGACGAACACTGAAGACTGCCCGCAGTCCCCGCGGCCCCTCAGAGCCTCCAGGAGGAACCAACCCAGCCGACACCTTGATCTTGGACTTGCAGCTTCCACAACTGTGAGAGAATGAAACTGCTGCTTTCAGCCCCCAGAGTGTGGAACCTTGTTTCAGCAGCCCAGGACACTCACATGCGCCCCAGTGCCATCCTCTAGAAGACAGGCACAGTGCCCGCCACTCATCCTCAGGCGCTGCTCCACAGGGCACTGTCCTGTGCTCCACCACCAGAGCTGGCACCTGTCTTAGTCGGGAGCCTCTGGAGCCAGGCACTCAAAACGTGGTCAAGCGACCAGCCACATTGCCATCATCTGGAAGCTCGTTAGGTTAACCCACGTAGACCCAGTGAACCAGAAGGTGCATTGCGATTAGACCCCTGGATCTCCCCTGCACTGCACACCTTGAGAAGCTCTGCTGTAGGATGCAGAGCCTATGGAAGTGATAGCCACCTACACAGAGCCAGGACGTCTGTGCTGACCCTGGCTGAGGGAGGGGCCTGCCAAGGTGGCGGAGAGAGGAAGAGGGCCGTGGAGAAGGCAGGGGACGGTGACAAAAGGGAACCAGAGGGGCCGTGGGCAGAAGAAGCAGGCCAGGTGTCCCAGCAGGAGCCGCACCCCCAAGTGGCCCCAGAGAGGAGGGAGGAGGGGGTTTGTCAGCCTGGCTGCCCGTCACTTCTCTTCCACTGTTAAAAGTTTACCCCATGGTAGAGGGTGGGAGAGGATGAGGCACAACTCCTCAGTGGGTCCAGGGCTTTTGGGGTGATGACAATGTTTTAGATCTTGGGGGAGGTGGTGGTTGCACAACTCATTAATGTACTAAATACCACTGAGGGCCGGGCGCGGTGGCTCATGCCTGGAATCCCAGCACTTTGGGAGGTTGAGGCAGACGAATCATGAGGTCACGAGTCCGAGACCAGCCTGACCAACATGGTGAAACCCTGTCTCTACTAAAACAAATACAAAAATTACCCGGGCATGGGGGTGCACGCCTGTAGTCCCAGCTACTCGGGAGGCTGAGGCAGGAGAATTGCATGAACCCGGGAGGCGGAGGTTGTGGTAAACCGAGATCGCGCCACTGCAGGCCAACCTGGGTGACAGAGTGAGACTCTTGTCTAAAAAAACAAAAACAAAAACAAAAACAAAACAAAACAAAAAAACAACTGAGTTGTTCACTTGAAAATGAGTAATTGATGTTAAATGAAGCTCACCTCAGTGTTCGTAAAGTTTATCTGTGGGATACTAACCTCTCCCGTGCTTCCAGGAGCTTCTCAGAGCTCCAGGTCCTGCACACTGAGCCGTGGTGTCTGGGTACCATCGAGGAGGGAGAGGCGCATTTGGTGACTACTTCCTCACTATAGTCACCATCCTCCCCCAAAGTTCAGCCGGTTTCACAGTGCATCTGGCAAGGCTCAGGCGCCCAGGAGTGTCCTCACAGCCTACAGCCAAGAAGGGAGCCCCCGCTGAGGAAGAAGCACGGAAGAAAAGAACCGTGCAACTGAGAGGACCGTGCTACACACAGCGGTGCTTCCAGGAGCACCAGAGGGTGATTGATCGCACTGATCACTCAACGCCAGGTGACTTGTGTGTCACAGGATGGCAGCTCAGGCGTGAGCCACACCACCTGAAGTCAAAGGGAAGCTTGGGCAAGTCACTCAGCCTGTCTGAGTTTCAGTTTTCTTATCTGCAAAATGGAAGTGATATCCACCTACGCAGAGCTGTTGGGGGCAACGAAAGTAGATGCAACTTCAAACCTAGCCCCAAAACTTCCTATAGAGACAGCAGAACAAACCCACAAAACTGAATTATCGAACACAAAAAATAATACAAATATGTTTAATATGTTTAAAGAAATAAAAGTGAAACTTGAAACATGATTGGAGGAGATTTATAAATAATGACCAACAAGTTTTGAAGAAAGAATTTCTAGAAATGAAAAATAGAATTACTAAAATTAAAAACTCCAGAATAAAAAGGGACATTACATTCTGATAAAAAGGATCAGTTTACTACTGACACAAAAACCCCAAATGTGCAACACCTAAGAGCAGAGCTTCCAAAGGCATAAAGCTTGCAGACTGACAGAAATGAAAAAAGAAACAGATAAATCCATAGTTAGTAGTTGGAAACTTCAACACTCATCCCTCAAGAACAGAACTGATAGAAAATCATAAAGGATAGAGAAGAATTGAACAATATTATCATCATCTGTATCTACCAGACATTTAGAACATTCTGCCAGCCAGGTGTGATGGCTCTTGCCTGTAATCCCAGGACTTTCGGTGGCTGAGGAGGGAGGATCGCTTGAGCCCAAAAATTTGAGGCTGCAGTGAGCTATGATCGTATCACTTCAACAGAGTGAGATCCTGCTTCAAAAAAAAAAAAAAAAAAAAGAATATTCTACCCCAAAAAAGCATAAAATATATTTTTCAAGTGCACATGGAGTGTTCACCAAGGCAGACTATATTATGTCATAAAACAAACACTAACAAAAGGGAATTAAAATTATACAAAATATATCCTATAATGCAATTAAACTACAAATTAATAAGAGAAAAATATTCAAGCACTTGGAAGTTAAACACCACACTTTGAAACAATGTATGACTCATAGAGGAAGTCTCAAGAGAAACTCAAAAACATTTTGAAGTAAACATAAATAAAAACATAACATGTCAAAACGTATGAAAAGCAGCTACAGCAGTGCTGAGAGGGACATGTATAGTGTTAAATGCTATATATAAGAAAAGAAGAAACATCTTAAATCAATAATCTAAGCTTTTATTCTTAAGAGACTAGAAAAGGAAGAGCAAAATAAATCTAAAATAAACAGAAGGAAGGGGACAATAAAGACAAGAACAGAAATCAGTGACATGGAAATCAGAAAAACGAAAGAGAAAACGCAATAAAATCAACAAAAGATGGCTCTATAAATAGATCGACAAAACTGATGAAGCTTCAGTAAACTAACAAAGAGAAAAGAGGACCTCACAGTCATCAATAATAATTTAAAGGAATACAATGAACAATTCTATGCACGTAAGTTCTACATCTTAGATAAAACTAATGGATTCCTTGGACACAAACTACCGAAATTCATCCAAGATTAAATAAATAACTTGAATACTCTCATAACTATTAAACACATTTAATGCATAGTTTTCTATTTGTTTCCAAACAACAAATCTTCAATCCCACATTTCACTGGCTAATTCTACCAAACATTGAAAGAAGAAGTAACATTGATTGTTACCCAGAAAATAAAAGATGAAGGACTACTTCCCAACGCATGACATGAGCATTGCCTCAAAACTAGAAAAAGATTGTACCAAAAACGGAAAAGTGCAGACCTGATTCCTACATAAACATAAGCACTAAAGTCCTCAACAAAATATCAGTAACTAAAATCCAGCATTATGTGAAATACACCACCGCCCAGTGCGGTTTGTTCTCAGAATGCAAGACTGGTTCAGTACTCAAATATCCATCAATGGAATCCACCCTATCAATGACTGAAGAAAAACCACACGATCATTTCGACAGACACAGAAAAATCCTTTAACAAAACGAAGCATCCATTCATGATAAAGTTCTCAGCAAAATACCGATAGAAGGAACTTCTTCATTCTGATAAAGGACATCTACAAAAATCCTACAGCTAACATCGTGCTTAATAAGGAAAGACTCCCCCAAAGATTGGGAACAAGGCAAGGATAGCCACTCTCATCATTCCATTTAACATCATAGTAGAAATCTTAGCCAATAAAATAAGGCAAGAAAAGAAAATGAAAGTCTTGCAGATTGGAAATAAATAAAACCGTCCCTGTTCTCAGACAACATAACTACACTGAAAATCCTAAGAAATCTTTATTAAAAAAAAAAGACTTCTAAAACTAATAAGCAGGTGTGCAAAGTCCTAAAATGGACACAAAAATTAATCCTATTTCTATATACTAGCAATGCACAACTGGAGTGATTTTTTTGTTTTTTGTTTTGTTTCATTTTGTTTTTTGAGACAGAGTCTCTCGCTGTGGCCCAGGCTGGAGTGCAGTGACACGATCTCAGCTCAATGCAACCTCTGCCTCCCAGTTCTAAGCGATTCTCCTGCCTCAGCCTCCTGAGTAGCCAGGATTACAGGCAAGCATCACCATGCCCAGCTAATTTTTGTATTTTCAGCAGAGACAGGGTTTTACCATTTTAGCCAGGCTGGTACTGAACTCCTGACCTCAAGTGATCCACCTGCCTTGGCCTCCCAAAGTGCTGGGATTACAGGCATGAGTCACTACACCCAGCCAAATTGAGTGATTTTTCAAAAAAGATTCCATGTCGCAAATTATCAGATGCAACACACGCAATACTTAAAAGGAAATTTAGAGTTCTAAATGATAAATAATAAATTACATACAAGTCAGATTTATCCCAGGGATACAAGCCTGATTCATAAAAATCTATTAATGTAATTTGCCACAATAGCAGATTAAAAAAGAAAACCCAAATGATGTCTTAGTAAATGAAAAAGAAAGCATTCAATAAAAGTTTATATCTAATTATTGTTTAAAAATTTTAGCAAAATAGGAATAGAAGGGAATTTCCTTAATCCGACCCTCTCCCAAAAACACCTACAATAATCATCACACTTGGAGAAAAGCTGAAAGTATTCCTGTTAAGACCACATTCCAGACACTTCCGTGTAACACCAAACTGGAGTTGCTAACCTGTGCAGTAAGACACGAAAAGAAAATATAAAGGAAGAAAGACACAGAGAAAACTCTTCTTGGATGCAAATGAAAATACTGTCTACATAGAAACCTGAAAAGAACCTATGGAAAATTATTAATAAGATATTTAAATAAGGTAGGTGAGTACAAAACCAGCATATAAACCTCAATTGCATTTCTATAAAGCAGCAACAACTAGAAAACACAAGTTTTAAAAAGATGCTGTTTACAACATCAACAAACACAGGGATAAGATGCGTACATAAACATAAATAACCTGGGAATCAACCTGACAAAGACGTATCCCAATGGAGCATGTTTTTTAAATAAAAGACTCAATATCATAAAGGTATTGCTTCTTCCCCAAACTGTATGTAGATTCAGCACAGTTCCAGTACAAAAAGAAATGCTTCCACTCTTGGATGTATTTCAGTGAAGTTCAATCATTTTCACCATAGAGGGATTATTACTCACTTGCCCTGTGATCTTGGATGAGATCTTGAGTTTTCTCAGCTGAGAAAATAAAAGGATGGGAACAGATGATCCCTAATGCTCCCTCCTGTGCTAAAAGCCTAAGATCCTTCCGGAAGAAGAGGCAGGTAAGATACATCTGACACTTCGGTGTGGCTCCTGCTGAGGGCAATGGAATGATAAAGCAGACTGGGGTGAGTATAAGACTCCACCCTACGACCTTGGTATCTAACAGGAGGTGAAATAGAAAGCAAATCATGACATGTCCCAAACATTATGTAATCATCGTAAATAGCTTTTAAAGGATTACGTAGACGTGGAAAATATTCACGACATGTTAAGTGGGAAAAAAATCGCACACGTCCTATAATTACAGTGCTAAAGGCAAAGACAAGATCCAGGAGGCAAGGCCGCCCAATCTCTCAAGTTTCACGGTTTGATCTGGTTGAGAAGCACAATAGTGACGAATGAGGAAAAAGAGCATCAGTAAATGCTTCTGCTTTCTAAGTCCTCTAAGCAGGAAGTCTTTATTTGCTTCCTGGCATGAGGACTGGGGCGCCAGGCATTTCAGGCCTAGGATTTGCTTCCTAGCAAGGTGCATGTATGTGTCTGGGAGCCCGAGGGTGCCTCCCCTTCATGCCTGGCTCCTGAGAACGTCATCAGATCCTGGTCTGTCTGTCTGTCTGGGACAGTGCACACTTTCCCATCCCACAGGCCTCAGGAAAAGTTGACGCTCCTGCAAGCACTTTCGCTCCCCAACAAGTCTCTTCCTGTGTCCTGGTTGTTTACTTATTGTCTCACCCTAGAAGGCAAGTGCCCAAGGCCAGGGCTGAGTTTGTCCTGTTCAGAGCTGCATCCCAGCATTCCTGTCCACAGATGTTTGCTGAATGACTGAAGGAATGAGAAGCACTGGGAGGGAGCAAAGGTCAGGGTTTTGGTAGAAAGTTCTGGATTAAACTTGAGGGTGCTGGCCCTAGAAAGCCCCAAGGTCACCCCCTCATGTCCTAGGTTGTGGCTACCCTTAAGTCTATCAATGTCACGTGCCCTGGGCTGCAGCTTCCCATGTCAGGAAGAGGCCAGCCAGGTCCCAGCCATGTCGCCAGCCCTGACCTTGGGCTAGTCCTTTGTTTGCTGGGCCCAGCCCCTCTGCTTAGGTCCAAGTATGTGAAGGCGAAGTTAGTCCTTCCTCTACCTGGCTGCAGCCCACCTGGTTCCAGCCCTTGGCCAGGCCCAGCCCCACGTAGACCTTTCCCAGACAGCTCTTCCCCTGTTGAAGCTCCAGAGGAAATTGGGAGGCTGAGGAAGGCGAATCACTTGAACCTGGGAGGCAGAGGCTGCAGTGAGCCGAGATAGCCCCACTGCACTCCAGACCAGGCCGGGTGACCAGAGAAACTTGCTGGGGTTCCGCCACCAGGCCTCGCCCTCCCAGGGTCCATCTGCCACAAGGCCCCGCCCCACCACCAAGCCCCACCCTCTCAGGGTCCATCTGCCATCAGGCCCCGCCCCACCACTAGCCCCCATCTCCCAGGGTCCTTCTGCCATCAGGCCCCGCCTCACTGCCAGGCCCCGCCCTCCCAGGGGTCCATCTGCCACAAGGCCCCGCCCCACCACCAAGCCCCAGCCTCTCAGGGTCCTTCTGCCATCAGGTCCCGCCCTCCCAGGGGTCCATCTGCCACCAGGCCCTGCCCCACCCCCAGGCCCCACCCCCAGGGTCCATCTGCCACCAGGCCCCGCCCCACTGCCAGGCCCCGCCCGCCCAGGGTCCACCCCCCGCCCTCCTGGGTCTTACTTTAAGGTCTTGATGGTCCCCTGCGGTGAAGTCCTGTGTTGCCAAAAGGGTGCACGCAACACGGTGATTAAGTCCTGGGGCCTGATGATGGACATGGAGCGGGGCAGCCTGTGTTGGGGCCGTAACACAGCAGCACGTTCCTCCGCACGTGCACACAGCAGTAGCTGAGGTTGGCCCCGTGCTGTCACGGGTGTTCTCACCTGTGCGTCTCCACAGTCGGGGAGCAGGAAAGTGAGGGTCACCACGCAGTTCTAGATGAGGAGCCCAAGGTGATGGGACCGTCAGTAGAGGAGCAGGACCTAGAACACGGGCTCCCGTCTCCCTGCCCAGGGCCCTCCCAGGGGCATAACTGATACGCGTCTACCACCTCCCTGCAGGAGCCAGAGGAGTGAGGTCAGACCCTTTGTGTCAACACTAAGAATGGATGATGGGAATCCGAAGAATGTGGCTAGGCTGAGTTGGTGCCAGGGGCCACACTGTCCTGCTTGTGTGTCCATCCACTGGCCCCTGACTCCCCTCCCTCCGGTGCCCCCAGCGGTCGCGGGCCCCATTCCCACCTGGGAAAGGAAGATTTGTGCAGGCCCCTCATCCCCGAGGCTCCTGCCTGGCCCGAGCCCATCACCAGACCACGGCATAAACACACAGGCTGCAGGGGAGACGCTTTGTGTGTCTCAGGAGGCTTAACGATGGTGACCCCCGAGAAGACGCAATAAAAAGACTACCTAATTTTGAAATTGGCAGAGGGACCTGAACAGACGTTTCTCCAAAGGAGTGACATAAATGGCCAACAAGCCCATGAAAAGGTGCCCAACAGTGCTCCTTGCATCCTGCAAACAAACAAGCCTTTTTGAAACCCAGCTAGGAAGTTCAGAGTCAAATCCGGAATTTCACGCTGGCAACATTAGCTCAGGGAAGTGGTGGGGCAGCCCCGGGGCAGCTGAGCCTTGCAGGAATGGGTATCCCGTGAAACATCAGCCGTCAAAGGCCCAGCGACCCGGGGTGTGGGGGTGGGGAGGTCACGCTGCTTCCGCCTCACTGCCGCTCTTCCCTGGGCAGCTTCAGGATTCCAGAGGGGTCATGCGCTCTGAGGAGTGACCCTAAATGTGGTGGAGGGATCTACTGACCGCCCAAAGCAAGCAGGACGGATCCCTGGAGGGCCAGCCCCCAGCCGTGGGTGAAAGGTGCTTCTGGTCTGCCGTTCTGGGTCAGAGGACCATTCGAGCCCCTTCCCAGTCCCAGAGCCTCCAACAGAGCGGCCACTTGCTCTGTGTTCCATCCATACCTGCGGAATCTGTCTCCGAATTTTCCTGCATGTCCCCGTCACTTCAGGGGATGGCATAAGGAAGGCAGAAGGTTTGCCCTGAATACTGGAAAAGAGTTCAAAAATTTGTTAGTCTACCATTTCCCCAGGGATACTTTGTAGATTTGTCTCTCTCCTCTCCTCTCTTCTTTCTCTTCTCTTCTTCTTTCCTTTTTTCCCTCCCTTTCCCTTCCCCCCTCCCTTCCCCTCTTCTTCCCTCCCCTCCCCTTCCCTTTTTTTTTGAGACAGAGTCACACTCCTTCTCCCAGGCTGGAGTGAAATGGCACCATCTCAGCTCACTGCAACCTCCGCCTCTCTGGTCCAAGCAATTCTGCTGCCTCAGCCTCCTGAGTAAAGGGATTACAGGCATGGGCCACCACGCCCAGCTAATGTTTGTATTTTAGTAGAGATGGGGTTTCACCTTGGCCAGGCGGGTCTCAAACTCCTGACCTCAAGTGATCCACCCACCTCAGCCTCCCAGAGCGTTGGGATTACAGGCGTGAGCCACCACACCCAGCCGACATCCCGCTTTTCTTAAGGCTTGTGTGATCGAATATGTCTGGAAAACACTAATGCCATTTTTTGGCCTTTTTTTTTTTTTTAATAAGGACTTTTTTGTTATTGTTGCAAGTCTACACAGATCCCTGAATATACAAAACTGCCCTGGATTTTTCCAAGAGAAGAATTTGCACCATTTCCCAAACTCACTTTTTGGAGAGACCTTGTCTCAGTGAACCGTGAGGGACCAGTGTTCCAGGAAATACACATGAGGAAATCCCAGTCGAGCCCTGCTCCTTCATCCTGCAGACGGGGAGACTGAGGCAAGAGGTAGAGGTTGACAGCCAATTAAGGCCACACGGAGAGGCAGGACGAGGGCCCTGGCCCCCAGGTGGCTGTCTCTCAGTTCCTTCCCTGTTCCTACATCATTTGCTGGGCCAGTGCAAAATGAAAATGCAAGACCCCTTGTTCAAACCCTAGTAAGAACTTCAAGATGGTGACCGCAGAGCATTGCAGCAGGTGCAGGCCCATCTGGGCACGCTTGGCTCACCTGTGCAGTCAGCGCTGCTCCCTCAGCAGCCCAGGAGAGCTCTAGCAGACACAGTCCTGAGTCCAAACCCAAACACCCCAGCTCTGCTCCTCACCAGCCCAGCCACATTGGATCCAGCACTCAGTGTCTCTGAGCCTCAGTTTCCACTTCCTGAAAGTGGGGCCGTAATGCCACCTGTCTCACTGCTCTGGAGGAGTGGTTGTACAACACTGCAAACAGAAACCAGGACTGGGCGCGGCAGCTCACACCTGTAATCCCTGCACTTTTGAAGGCCGAGGCAGGTGGATCACCTGAGGTCAGGAATTCGAGACCCGCCTGGCCAACATGGCGAAACCCCATCTATACTAAAAGTACAAACAATAGCTGGGCATGGTGGCACATGCCTGTAATCCCAGCTACTCAGGAGGCTGAGGCAGAAGAATCGCTTGAACTCAGAAGGCTGTGGTTGCAGTGAGCCAAGATCACTGCACTCCAACCTGGGTGACAGAACAAGACTCCATCTCAAAAAGGAGAAATCAGTTCCAGCCTTATTCAAAATGTGAAAAGATCCAAGCCTGTGCCTAGAGGGGGCTAGGCCTGCCCACTTCTTGGATTCTAGAGCCTGGAAATCCCCTCTGCCTTGGGCCTGAGGTCTTCATTCATTTCTGTTGCTATAAAGGAATACCTGAGGCTGGGTAATTGATAAGAAATCAGGTTCATTTGGCTCATAGTTCTGCAGGCTATACAGGAATCATGGTGCCGGCATCCACTTCTGGTGAGGCCTCAGGAAGCTTCCACTCGCCTTGGCAGAAGGCAAAGGGGAGCTGGTGAGAGAGGAAGGAAGAGAGAGCGGAGATCACTCACTGCACTCCAGCCTGGGCAACAGAACAAGACTCCATCTCAAAATTAAAAAAAAAAAAGAGAAATCAGTTCCAGCCTTATTCAAAATGTGCAAAGATCCAAGCCTGTGCCTAGAGGGGCCAGACCCTTCAACTGCCGGTTCTCACATAAACTAATAGTGAGAACTCACTCATTACCAGGAGGACACACCCAGACATTCACGAGGGATCCGCCTCTATGACCCAAACGCCTCCCAGCGGGCCCCACCTCCAAGCTTGGGGAGCAGATTCCAACATGGGATTTGGAGGAGACATGGGACCCATACCCAAACATGGCAGCTGGACGCCTCTGAGCACAGTGAGGGTGGCTGCTACCGGGGGGCAGAGCAGAGCCACAACAATCCCAGCTGTGGATTTGGTAAACACCTGCGGGTTCATCTCCCTGTGCCAGGCACTTCACAGTGTCATTCTGATTCTCAGGTGACAGGGCCACAAACATAGGAGCCAAGACTCCCTTCCAGGTTCGTCTGCTCTGAGGCCTCCATTCCCTCCTCTTTATGGGGGTTTAGTTTCCCACCTTACTTAAAGCCTCTGTGCAGTGAGTAAAGTCAGTGATGAAGGCGGTGCAGCCGGTGCCTGGGTACAGCAAGGGCTGAATGGCTCTTGGAAGTTATTGCTAGCATCATTCTTTTTTTTTTTTTTTTTTTTTTTGAGACAGATTCTCTATCTGTCACCCAGGCTGGAGTGCAGTGGCATGATCTCGGCTCATTGCAACCTCTGCCTCCTGGGTTTAACCATTCTCCTGTCTCAGCCTCCCGAGTAGCTGGGATTACAGGCACCTGCCACCACTGCCAGCTAATTTTTGTATTTGTAGTAGAGGCAGGGTTTCGCCATGTTGGCCAGGCTGGTCTCGAACTCCTGACCTCAGGTGATCTGCCCGCGTTGGCCTCCCAAAGTGCTGGTTACAGGCGTGCGCCACCGCAGCTGGCGTGTATCGTTATTGGTGGTTTTTCCAGTGCTGCTTGGGACTTGTAGCGTAATGTAACTTTTCTCATTGATTTTTACGTGCATCACAGCACCACTACTTTGCCACCATAACCTCGGGCAAGTCCCCTCACCCCTCTCTGCCTCAGTTTCCCATCTGTGACATGTCCATAATTCAAGTACCCATCTCGGAGGGCTGCAGAGCTGATTAAATCAGCAAAGACACGGAAAACTCCTAGCAGAGCATTTGGCAGAAAGAACATGTTTCGATAAATGTTGACTGTTCTTAGTACCCACGCCATGTAGAACAAGCTTCTGAGCTAACTGGGTGGCAGTCTTAGCGTGTTCATTCACCCTGTGCCCACAGCACTCGTTCCCTAGGCCTCCTGAAGGATGAATCGCTCACACATGGATGTGCTAGTCTGAGATCCTTTGGCCACCTGTCTCCTATGGGGTCCAGGAAAGGGCCCCATATCAACCAGCTGGATCTGGTGGATAGAGGCACCCAAACATGGGTTTCACCACTTTCTTGTTTTGTCCCCTAGATTCAGTGGAAATACCTGACTTTTTCCTCCCATGTTCTGCTCCTTGCCTGTGTCTCGGAAGTAATAACCCATTCTTGCTGGGCACAGTGGCTCACGCCTGTAATCCTAACACTTTGGGAGGCTGAGGCATGTGGATTGCCTGAGCTCTGGAGTTCAAGACCCGCCTGGGCAACATGGTAAAACCCTGTCTCTACTAAAATACAAAAAAGAAAAAAAAAAATTAGCTGGGCATGACAGCCTGCACCTGTAATCCCAGTTACTCGAGGAGGCTGAGACAGGAGAATCGCTTGAACCCGGAAGGCGGAAGTTGCAGTGAGCAGAGATCATGCCAGTTGCACTGCAGCCTGGGTGACAAAGCGAGGCTCCATCTCAAAAAAAATAAAATAAAAAGAAAGAAATAACCCATTGTCAGACTAGGAAGAAGCTGAGGCCACGCGGGCCTTTTCTATCCTTGTGAAACAGCACCCTGAAACCAACAGAGCGCTCTCTTCTCTTTCTCTGATTTTCCTTCCACTCCCCTAGCTTCTCCCACCACATCATCTGCCTGCCATCCGTCGTGCCACATCATCTAAGTCTGAGGATGCTTTTTGATCTACTGGTTACGTGATAAGAATAAAGACTTTTCTAAAGCGACTTTATGCGGTGCCGTTAAAAGAACACAAACCTAGGAAGTAGTTTCTTCTGTGCCTCACGCGTGATGCCACATCCTGGAAATGATGGCTCTGGGGTTTCTCTCCCTCCCGGGCCCCTCTCAGATCAGCCCTGGCCTCTGAACGTCAGGGGTTGTGGGGGCGAGGGGGAGGAATGGGAAATGTGCCCATTTCTATGAAAAATGGAACAAAAGAAGACTCAGTTCTCCAGTGCTAAAACAAAGTGTGCAAATGCCAGCCTCGGTCAGCAGGCATCCATCCGTGCACCTAGAGCCTTATTCTTAAGTCTGTGGATGTGTCTGGTCGAAAAGGGTTCACCTGGTCAGGAAGCAGCCGTGGGCTCTTTAGGAGGGCCAGGCCAATACACAAAGAGGAGACAGAGGCACCAAGCAGCCTCAGAGTCCGGCTCTTTCTCATTCTCGGGTCCAAGACGAGGACTCTTCACCAGAGAAAGAGCCCTGGAACTGAAGGGGCCTTGGAGGCTGCGGCTAAGATGGGCCAGACAGACATCTTTTCATTCCCACAAAAGTCTTCGCCCTACAGGGCTCTCCCAGCCACTCGTGCTGTTCTCAGACGTCTCCCCAACACTCCCCAAAAACAGGAAAAAAGAGGCCATGCACCCATAAAGACACCCTGTGTTTTCCTGTTTTCAAATGCTCTGGCTCTGCATTTTTTTTTTCTCATTCAGATGAAAATCACGTGACATAAAATTTACCATTTTAAAGTGACAAATTACTGTCTAGTCCCAAACGACGTCATCACCATCTCCAAAAACATCCATCCATCGGCAATCACACACCTGACCCCTAGCCTGGAGGCCACGCAGCACTCTCCCTCTCCACGGATTGGCCTGATCTGGACCATTCACACAAATAGAATTGTACAATGTGTGGTCTTTTGGATCTAGCTTTTTTTTTTTTTTGATGATGTCTCTATCACCCAGGCTGGAGTGCAGTGTTGTGATCTCGGCTCACTGAACCTCCGCCTCCTAGGTTCAAGTGGTTCTCCTGTCTCAGCCTCCTTAGTAGCTGGGATTACAGATGTGCGCCATCATGCCTGGTTACTTTTTGTATTTTTAGTAGAGACGGAGTTTTACCACGTTGGCCAGGCTGGTCTCAAATGCCTGACCTCTAGTGATCCACACGCCTCGGCATCTCAAAGTGCTGAGATTACAGGCGTGCATCACCTCTCGGCATCTGGTTTCTTTGATTTATGTTTTCAAGGTTCGTTCACATGGAAGGAGGCACAGGCAGACCTCAGAGATGTCACAGGCTCAGTTCCAGACCTGTGAATATCAGGATAAAGCGAGTCACATGAAGTTTTTAGTTTCCGGTGCATAAAAAAGTTGTGTTTACACTTGCTGTAGTCAATTAAGTGTTCAATAGCATTGTGTCTAAAAAATGTACATTTCTTTTCTTGAGACAGGGTCTCAATCTGTTGCCCAGGCTGGAGTGCAGTGACAAGATCTTGGCTCACTGCAGCCTCCGCCTCCTGAGTTCAAGCAATAATCCTGCCTCAGCATCCCTAGTAGCTGGTATTACAGGCCTGTGCCACCACACCTGGCTAAGTTTTGTATTTTTCGTAGAGACAGGGTTTCACCATGTTGCCCAGGCTGGTCTCGAACTCCTGAGCTCCAGTGAACCACATACCTCCAGCTCCCAAAGTGCTGGGATTACAGGCGTGAGCTACCTTCTGTGGCCTAAAAAATGTATATCTTAACTTAAAAATATTGCTAAATAGTCTAGGCATGGTGGTTCATGCCTATAATCCCAGCGCTTTGGGAGGCCGAGGCAGGCGGATCACCTGAGGTCAGGAGTTCAAGACCAGCCTGGCCAACATGGTGAAACTCCGTCTCTACAAAAACACAAAAATTAGCCGGGCATGATGGCGGGTGCCTGTAATCCCAGCTACTCGGGAGGCTGAGGCGGAAGAATCACTTGAAACTGGGAGATGGAGGTTGCAGTGGACTGAGATCAAGCCACTGCACTGCAGGCTGGGAGACAGAAGAGACTCTATCTCAGAAAAAAAAAAAAAAAAAAAAATATATATATATATATATAGAGAGAGAGAGAGAGAGAGAGAGAGAGAGAGAGAGAGAGAGAGAAAGAGAGGAGAGAGAGAATGCTAAATATTTTAAATATTGCTTTAAAAATGCTAACAATCACCTGAACCTTCAGCTGAACCTTCAGCAGGTTGTAATCTTTTTGCTGGTCGGGAGTCTTGCCTTGATGTTGATGGCTGCTGTCTGCTCAGGGTGATGGTTGCTGAAGGCTGGGGTGACTGTGGCAATTTCTTAAAATAAGATAGCAATGAAGTTGGTTACCTTGATGATTGACTCTTCCTTTCAGGAAAGATTTCTCTGTAGCATGCAATGCTGTTAGATAGCATTTTACCCACAGTAGAAATTCTTTTAAAATTGGAGTCAATCCTCTCAAGCCCTGCACTGCTTTATCCACTCAGTTTATGGAATATTCTAAATCCTGTGTTGTCATTTCAAAAATGTGCATAGACTTTTCACTAGGAGTAGATTTCATCTCAATAAACCACTTTCTCTGCACATCCCTAAGAGGCAACTCCTCGCCCACTCCAGTTTTCTCATGAGATTGCAGCAATTCAGTCCCATCTTCAGGCTCCACTTCTAATTCTAATTCTCTTGCTGTTTCCATCACATCTGCAGTGACTTCCTCCGCTGAAGTCTTGAATGCCTCAAAGTCATCAGTGAGGGTTGGAATCAACTTTCAAACTCCAGCTGTTGATATTTTGACCTTCTCTCATGAATCATGAATGTTCTTAATGGCATCTGGAATGATGAATTCTTTCCAGAAGATTTTTAATTTACTTTGCCCAGATCCATCAGAGGAATCACTATCTAAAGCAGCCATAGCCTTGTGAGATTTATTACATGTTTCTTAAATAGTAAGACTTGAAAGTTGAAGTGACTTCTTTATCCATGAGCTACAGGATGGATGTCATGTTTTCAGGCATGATTACATTAATGTCAACATTAATATCTGTGCACATCTCTATCAGAGCACATGACTGAGTGACCAGGTGCATTGTCAATGAGCGGTAATATTTTGAATGGAATGTTTTTTCCGAGCAGTAGGTCTTGACAGTGGGCTCAAAATATTCAGTAAACCATGCTGTAAACAGATATGCTTTGTTATTCCATTTATAAAGCACAGGCAGAGTAGATTTAGCATAATAGTTAAGGGCCCTAGGATTTCTGAAATGGTAAATCAGTGTAGGTTTCTATTTAAAGTCACCATCTGGGTTAGCCTCTAACAAGACGGCCAGCCTGTCCTTTGAAGCGTTGACTTCTCCTCTGACTATGAAAGTCCTAGGTGGCATCTTCTACTAGAAAGCTGTTCTGTCTACATGGAAAACCTGTTGTGTAGTGTAGCCACCTTCATCGATGGCCTCAGCTGGATCATCTGGAGAACTTGCTGCAGCTTCTCCATCAGCACTTGCTGCTTCACCTCGCATGTTCATGTTATGGAGACGGCTTCTTTCCTTAACCTCATGAACAACTTCTGCTAGTTTCCAGCTTTTCTTCTGCAGCTTCCTCACATCTCTCAGCCTTCATAGAATTGAAGGCCGGGTTGGTTGACTCACATCTCTCAGCCTTCATAGAATTGAAGGCCAGGTTGGTTGACTCATGCCTGTACTCCTAGCACTTCGGGACACCAAGGTGGGTGGATTGCTTGAGCTCAGAAGTTCAAGACCAGCATGGACAACATGGTGAAACATCATCTCTACAAAAAGAAACAAAAACAAAAACAAAACACAAAAATTAGCTGGGTGTGGTGGCACACAGCTGTAGTCCCAGGTACTTAGCAGGCTGAGGTGGGAATATCACTTAAGTCTGGGAGGCGAAGGTTGCAGTGAGCCAAAATCAAGCCACTGCGTTCCCACTGTCACTCCAGCATGGATGACAGAGCCAGACCTTATCTCAAAAATTTTTTTTAATTTAAAAGGATTTACAAAAAGAATTGAAGAGTTAGGGCCTTGCCTTGGGTTAGGCTTTGACTTAAGGGAATGTTGTGCCAGGTTTGATGTATTCAGAACGCTCAAACATTCTCCAAGTCAGCAATAAGTTTGGTTCACTTTCTTATCATTCATGTGTCCACTGGAGAAGCACTTTTAATTTCCTTCAAGAACATGTCCTTTGCATTCACAACTCAGCTAACTGGTACAAGAGGCCTCGTTTTCCGCCTGTCTCCTCTTTTGACATGCCTTCCTCACTCAGCTTCATCATTTCTAATTTGTGATTTAAAGTGAGAGGTGTGCAGCTCTTCCTTTTGCTTGTACACTCAGAGGCCATGATACGTTTGAAATACTATGAGAATTTCCAAAATGTGACACAGAGATGTGAAGTGAGCACATACTGTTCGGAAAACTGCACTGATAGACTTGCTTTACCCAGTGTGGCAAACCTTCAATTTATCAGAAACACAGCATCTGTGAAGCACAATGAAGTGAAGTACAATTAAACAAGGAATGCCTGTAGGAGTGCATTACTTCTTTTTCATGGCTGAATGATATTCCATCCCATGAACAGAACACGTTCTGTTGATCTGCTCATCCGCTGGTAGACGTTTGTGCCGTTCCCACCCTTCGGCTGCTGTAAACAATGCTGCTGTGGACATCTGCGTACGGGTGTTGTTTCGACATCAGCTTCCAGCTGTTTCAGGCGTATGCCTACGAGTGGAGGCAACGATGCTGCTGTGGACATCTGTGTACGGGTGTTGTTTCGACATCAGTTTCCAGCTGTTTCAGGCGTATGCCTACTAGTGGAGGCAACGATGCTGCTGTGGACATCTGCGTACGGGTGTTGTTTCGACATCAGTTTCCAGCTGTTTCAGGCGTATGCCTACTAGTGGAGGCAATGATGCTGCTGTGGACATCTGCGTACGGGTGTTGTTTCGACATCAGCTTCCAGTTGTTTCAGGCGTATGCCTACGAGTGGAGGCAACGATGCTGCTGTGGACATCTGCGTACGGGTGTTGTTTCGACATGAGCTTCCAGCTGTTTCAGGCGTATGCCTACTAGTGGAGGCAATGATGCTGCTGTGGACATCTGCGTACGGGTGTTGTTTCGACATCAGCTTCCAGCTGTTTCAGGCGTATGCCTACTAGTGGAGGCAACGATGCTGCTGTGGACATCTGCGTACGGGTGTTGTTTCGACATGAGCTTCCAGCTGTTTCAGGCGTATGCCTACGAGTGGAGGCAACGATGCTGCTGTGGACATCTGCGTACGGGTGTTGTTTCGACATGAGCTTTCAGCTGTTTCAGGCGTATGCCTACGAGTGGAGGCAACGATGCTGCTGTGGACATCTGCGTACGGGTGTTGTTTCGACATCAGCTTCCAGTTGTTTCAGGCGTATGCCTACGAGTGGAGGCAACGATGCTGCTGTGGACATCTGTGTACGGGTGTTGTTTCGACATCAGTTTCCAGCCGTTTCAGGCGTATGCCTACGAGTGGAGTTGCTGGTCACGTGGTCGTTCCGTGTTTAGCTCTGTTTTGTTTTGACTTTTTCCTCTTTTGGCTCCGTTGTCCCCAAACCTCGAGATGTTTCTTCCTCAGTGAGGTACCTTGACATGCACTTATTGGGGTCTGGTTGTGTTATTTGGACCTCTTTGGGGGTCCAACTATACCCTGAGGATGCTGGAGCTACTATTCCTAAAAAGGAAACCCCGGGTCCCCACCCAGGCCAGGGGCAGGGCTGCGGCTGCTGCCCTCCATACCTTTCAATGCTATTGCCTCTTAGATTCTTTGCCTTTGCTGTTAGGGGTCAGGTTGGGCCCAAGGAGGGTCTCCCTTCTCGTGGGACTCACTGCCTTCATGGTCACCACCACCACCCATTCAGGGCCTGTCACGATGGCCCCTCTGAGTCAAGAGCAGCAGGAGTCACTGGGAACCTCCCAGCCAAAGCAAGACCACCCATGTGTCCTCAGGGAGCCCTGTCCATTCGCTGACTTTGTTACCCAGGACATGAAGAGAACCCTGAACATTGAAAGGCTGAGAGCCCACGGACCTAGCTGTATTTCTTCTCCAAAGAACGGGACCTGTGCTGACAAAGGAGCCCAATTACAATGGGAAAGAAATGGGGGACCGGGCATGACCCCTGAAAGGCCTCCATGTCATCATGGCAGCTCTGAGTTGCAGAGGAGGGAAGCAAATGAAACATCATCTTCAGCATCTCCCTCCTGACACACCAGACGTGGCTCTGGGATTTGAAATGCAAAGGAGGTCCCAGCGTAGCGGGTCTGGGGGCTGGGCGTTTGCAGCAGGGGTCTGGCTGGGAGTTTGGGCAAAGGCCCATCCCACATTGCAATGGCCAGAGGGACCAACAAGAGGGGAGTAGCAACTGAACAAGTCAGCAAATGCGGAACATCCGACAGTCACCTTCATCTGCAGCAAATCTGTATGAGCCTTTGCTCTGTGCAAGACGCTGTGCTAAGAACTCTACCTACGTTGTATGGTTAAATTCCCTCAACGGGCCAGGCATGGTGGCTCACGCCTGTAATCCCAGAGCATCACCTGAGGTCAGGAGTTTGAGACCAACCTGACCACGTGGAGAAAACCCGTCTCTACTAAAAATACAAAGTTAGCGTGTGGTGGCGCATGCCTGTAATCTCAGCTACTCTGGAGGCTGAGGCAAGAGAGTCGCTTGAACCCAGGAGGTGGAGGTTGTTGTAAGCCAAGATCGTGCCATTGCACTCCAGCCTGGGCAACAAGAGTGAAACTCCGTCTCAAAGAATAAATAAATAAGTAAATTAATTAATTAACAGCCCAGGAGGCACATATATTATTATCCCTATTCTACAGATGGAGAAACTGAGGCTTGAAGAGGTTAAGGCCCTTACCCAAGGCCACGTGGAGCCCGAATGCTTATCCACCAGGCCACGCTGCGGCCTATGGTCCAAAGTGCCCGCGAGGACTCTGCTGCCATTCACTGTTTGATGATCATTCAACCACTGGGCAAACCCAGTTCAGTCTTGTGAAGAGCTGGTTGGTATCCCAGACCATGGCAAAAACAGAAATGAGCAGAATATAAAAAGAATAGATTTCTCAGCACTTCTTAAACTGACATTAAAGATCAGAGGGCTCCTGGGAAATGGGGTGTCCGAAGATGGTGCCCTGAGGTCACCATTTCCAGAAGTCCATGGTGGGGCCCCACGTGGCCGGGAGAGACGAGCACACTTGTTATTTGTTGAGTACCCAAGCCTGCAGTTCGAGGTCCACCCTTACCTCTCGGGGAGTGAAGCCTAAGAAGGCCCTCGTCCTGTCTAAGCCAGTGCTTCCTTCTCCTTAAAAAGGAGGTAATGTCCATCGTAAGTTGCATTGTGCCCCCTTAAAAGCTATGCCCATGCCCTGACCCCTGGTACTGGTAATGTGACTTTATTTGGAAAAGGACCTTTGCAGTGAAGTGAAGGCTCTTAAGAGATGAGATCATCCAGGCTTAACAGGGTGGGGCCTAAATCCCCTGTCCTAGGAAGAGGGGAAACAGGGTGGTGGAGGCCATGTGAAGAGGAGGCAGAGGTGGGAGTGATGCGTCCACAAGTCACAGAATGCCAGGAATCGCCGCCAGCCACAAGAAGTCAGGAGAGAGGCCTGGAGGAGACTCTTTCCTGGAGCCTCCAGAAGCAGACGCCTTAATTTCAGGTTTCTGAGCTGCAGAACTGTGAGTGAAGAAATTCCTGTAGCTTTAAGCCCCCAGGTGTGTGGTCATCTGTCAGGACAGCCCCAGGAGACGCAGTCCCCCAGGACTCAAATGTGCACCTCACACAGCGTGGACTCACGTCAGAGCAGGCGTCGGCTCACGACCAGGAGGCAGGTGGTCCACCTGCCCTGGGAGGCCCTTGACTGTCTCTACCTGAAACATTCCAAGTGTGCAGGATCGTCCCTTTGATTTAGAACTTCCCCTCTAGGAATTCATCCTAAGGAAATGAGCAGACGATGTGCAAAGATGTGTGTACAAGATCATCATGCTCCAATACATTGGTGAAATATGTTGGGATACATCTACTCCAGTGAAAACTATGAATCCATTTAAAGTGATCAAGTAGATGGATTTTTTTTTGACATGCAGAGATGTTCATTGTATATATTTTGAAATGGAGTTTTGTTCTTGTTGCCCAGGCTGGAGTGCAGTGGTGCAATCTCCGCTCACTGCAACCTCCACCTCTCGGGTTCAGGCAATTCTCCTGCTTCCGCCTCCTGAGTAGGTGGAATTACAGGTGCGCACCACCACGCCCAGCTATTTTGTTGTTGTTGTTGTATTTTTAGTAGATATGGGGTTTCACCATGTTGGTCAGGTTGATCTTGAACTCCAGACCTCAGGAGATCCTCCCAAAGTGCTGGGATTACAAGCATGAGCCAGTACATCCAGCTCATTGTATATTATTAAGGAAATGTATGATTCCAACTATCTGGCTTTTGGGAAAATGCAAAACCACAGAGACAATAGATAGATCACTGGCTGCCAGAGTCTGGGAGTTAGAAGGGATGTCGAGGTGGACGCAGCACAGGGGATTTTTAGGGCAGTGAACCAACTCCATGTGATACTGTAATTGCGGACATAGCACATTATGCTCAAAACCCATAGAATGCACAGCACCAAGAATAAAACTTAATGTCAGCTATGGACTTTAGTTAATAGTAATCTACCAATTCTGGTTCACTCATTGTAACACATGTCCCACACCAATGCATGACGTTGGTAATGGGAGAACTGTGTGCTCTGGAGGGAGTTATACAGGAACTCTCTGTACTTTCTATTCAATTTTTTTGTGAATCTAAAAATATTCTAGACCCCCAAACACAAGCAGCAGAAGCAAAAATCAACAAAATAAATAAACAAGGGACCTAGATAGACACTTTTCAAAAAAAAGATGACATACAGTTGACCAACAGATAAATGGAAATAAATGATCATGATTACTGACAACCAGGGCACATGAAAACCGCAATGAGATACCACCCTACACCTGTTAGAACGGCGATTATCAGAAAGATGAGAGATAACAAGTGCTGGCGACGATGTGAAGAGAAGGGAAGCCTTATGTTCTGTGCTAATGTAAATTATGTAACATGCTAATGTAAATGACATAATGCGCTGATGCAAATTAACACAGTCATTTTGGAAAACCGTATGGCAGTTCCTCAAAAAATGGAAAACAGAACAAGCATGTGATCCATCAATCCCATGTCTGGGTAGTGATGCTATCCATGGGAATTGGAATCAGTATGTTGAAGAGGTGTTTGCACTGCCAAGTTCATTGCAGCACTATTCACAACAGCTAAGATACAGCAACAACCAAGATGTCCATCATCAGAGGGAGAAAGACACGGTGATGCACACACATAACAGAATACAACACCTCCTTTAAAAAGAAGGAAATCCTGACATTTGTGACAACATGGACGAGCCAGAAGGACATGGCGCTAAGTGAAATAAGCCAGGCACAGAAACACAAACACAGATACAGCATGACCTCACTTACATGTGGAACCTCAAAAAGCTGAACTCATAGAAGCAGAGGGTAGGATGGTGAGTACCAGAGGTTGGGGGCTGGTGGGGTATGGATGAGGCAAGGAAAGCTGTTGACGAAAGACAACTTTCCATAGACAGGAGGAGTAAGCTTTAGCTACTGATTACACAGCATGGGGGTTATAATCACTAATCACACACTAGGTATTCCAAAACTACTAAAAGATTTGATTTTAAATGTTTTCATCACCAAAAGTAATAAGTATGTGAGGTTATGAATGTGTTAATCAGCCTGATTTAATCATTCCACCCTGTAAACATATCAAAACATCACATTGTGTCTGCAATGATTGTCAACTAAAATTTTAAGAAATAAAAATAAATGTTCTAAATTAAAGTCTACTAATTTTTTTAAATAATACATCTTACAGAAAAACGTGTCTTGAATTATCTCATGTTTTAAAGGAAATGTGTATCTTTCTGCAGAGGACCTGGACGCCAAGCCCCCGTGTGAAGGCACCCACCTCTGTGTGCTGCAATTCCAGGTGGCCGTCCTTCTGCTCACTTTATTTTCTCATCTTTTGAGACAAAACAGGGATGGCTTGGGTAGTAATTTTGTGTTGATTGACTTTGTAAAATGCTTGAAGTTTGTTTGCTTGTTTTGAGATGGAGTTTCACCTTTGTCACCCAGGCTGGAGTGCAGTGGCACCATCTCAGTTCACCGCAGCCTCCACCTCCCAGGTCCAAGCGATTCTTCTGCCTCAACCTCCCAAGTAGCTGGGATTACAGGTGTGCACCACCACACCCAACTAATTTTGTATTTTTTTGGTAAAGAAGGGGTTTCACCATGTTGGTCAGGCTGGTCTCGAACTCCTGACCTCAAATGATCCACCCACCTCAGCCTCCCAAAGTGCTGGAATTACAAGCGTGAGCCATCGCATCCAGCCAAATATTTGAAGTTTTATAACTTTATCCAATGTGTGCATGCATAAAATTGGAACAATCAGACATTTTGACTGGTGCAAGTTTTTAAGAGCAGGAAGGACAGTGGCCACACACCTGGCTGTTAGGACAGGACTCGCACCCTGGAGACGGGAGGCCCCAAACCCGGTGCCATGGTCTCAGGCTGAGATGCTTCCAGCTGGAGCACCCAATCCATGGCTCCGGGCTGCCCAAGGGTTTGTGCAGCTCTTGGAAATGTCAGGAATGTCCACCTGTCCCTGCAACCTGTGGGTCATGCAGCTGGTATTTCCTCAGCCCTTCTTTGGGGCCCCTTCATGCCCTCGAGGTGGTTGGCATGTCCTCCCAGCAGACCTCGCCCATCACATAATCACGCTCACTCAGTCATCATGGGCTACACCCGATCACATCACAAAATACTCCACACAAAGAGAGGCCTCGGTGCGGGGAACAGACAAACTCAGCGAGGACAGTGAGGTCAAGTCCCTCGGCTGAAATTGTTTCCTGCAGGGCCTGCTAGTGCCCAGCGTCAAAGGTGTCTGCAGAGCAACTCACATTGGTTCAGAGCAAAGAATTCAGACGTGAGAAAAGGGGATTTCACATGCACTATAGACTGGTGTGTGTGTGTGCACTACATATGAAAACCTCTGTGTGTGCGTAAACACTGCGTATGGAAACCTGTGTGTGTGTGCATGTGTGTGTGCACTGCATATAGAAACCTGTGTGTGTGTGTGCACTGCATATGGAAACCTGTGTGTGTGTGCACTGAGTATGGAAACCTGTGTGTGCGTGCACTGCATATGGAAATCTGTGTGTGTGTGTGCACTGCATATGGAAACTGTGTGTGTGCATGTGTGTGCGCACTGCATATAGAAACCTGTGTGTGTGTGTGCACTGTGTATGGAAACCTGTGTGTGTGTGCATGTGTGTGTGCACTGCATATAGAAACCTGTGTGTGTGTGTGCACTGTGTATGGAAACCTGTGTGTGTGTGCACTGCATATAGAAACCTGTGTGTGTGTGTGCACTGCGTATGGAAACCTCTGTGTGTGCGTAAACACTGCATATGGAAACCCGTGTGTGTGTGTGTGTGTGTGTACTGCATATGGAAACCCGTGTGTGTGTGCACTGTGTGTGGAAACCCGTGTGTGTGTGTGCCCTGTGTATGGAAACCTGTGTGTGTGTGTGCATGTGTGTGTGTAATTGCATTATTGTGGAAAATATCTCTGGGATATTTTTCATGCTCCATGGTGTGGCTGTACCCACGTCTCCCCTCTGCCGAGAGGACAAAACAAAGACGGCTGCATGGAAAGCACCTCATGAATTACTGCAGGCACGTAAAACGTAAGACGCCATTCCCTCTGACTCTTCGCAGCAGTGGTTCTAACTGGGGGTGCTTCTGCCCTCCAGGGCATCTTCAGCTGTATCTAGGGATGGTTTTGATTGTCTCATCTGGTGGATAGGTTGACAGTGGCATCCAGCGATGAGGAAGCCAGGAGGCTGCAGAGCACTCTCTACCTCCCGCCAGGGACTGGACCATCCCCTCGCCAAGAATTATCAGCCCCAAATGTCAGCAGCTGAAAAATCCACTTCAGGGATTCCATGAACCCGGCTTCTGTGGTTTTAGCATTAGCATTTACTTTTGCTGTTAGTTTTCAGGAAGCCCCTGAGTGCCACACGCAGGGCTCCCTGTGGGCACAAATGTGCGCCTTCCCCACTTTCCTGTGGCCTTGGGAGCCAGTTCTGGGCAAAGTCAAGGAAGTAGCCACCATGGGGCTCCCAGGAAAAGGAAGGCAGCTGCTGGTTTGCCCTGTAACCCTGTCTCTGTTCCCTTCTTCTTACCTGGGACAAGGACGGGTTATGGAGGCACCGTCCTGGAACCCTGGGGACACGGTGACATGGGAATAGCTTTGAACACCCTCCACAGGCCACCAGCTCCCACCTCGCACCTCACTCCTAGCCCCCTTCCCATGCCCGTTGGCGTCTTCCCTTGTATGATCCACGAACAGGCCTCCCGATCCTCCCTCCAAATCCGCATCACCCACACCCTCCACTGACCCAGCTGACGGCAGCTTCTACACATGCGCCAGGGTTGCTGAATGCATGGCTTTCCGGTTCTCCCCTCCAGCCGGCTGGGTAGGGCTCAGGGCCCACACCGGAGGCAGGCTGGAAGACACGGCCTCTCCATAATGCCATTGCTGTGACAACCTGCTCCAATGTCCCAGAAAGTCTATTCCAGCCCTCCTTTGGGGCTCTGGGCTCTGGGTTTGCCTCCTGCCTTTTGGAGGGATGTGAGGGAGCAGGGGCTGCCAGGGAGTCACGTCTTACACTCCTGCTGCAGGTTAGGGGTGCTGCAGTACAGGACAGAGGGCCAGGTCCAGACCTCAGCAGGACTGTGGCCATCTATCCGTCTATCTCCCGCCCTCGGAGGGGAGGCCTGGGGCAGGCTCCTGGTCAACCTATCAGCAGAGAGATAGTCAGAGAACAGTCAGAGAATTCCAACTCTCCTCAATCGCTTCATCTCCTCTTGCCAAACTCTAAGGACAGTTACCCAGGACTGCAGAGCTGAGTGGCTGGAGATCAGGACACGGTCCTGCCAGCTCTTGGTTTAAAGGGCTGCTTCTCTTTAACTCAGGAGCATCTGCACCTTAGGAAGGCCACCTGTGTGCATTCTCTCATTCCTGACAGCAGAGGCGGGATCAGTTCTCACTTGCCACAAACCACCAACTCAAAAAAAGCCTTTTGGCCGGGCGCGGTGGCTCACGCCTGTAATCCCAGCACTTTGGGAGGCTGAGGTGGGTGGATCACGAGGTCAAGAGATCGAGACCATCCTGGCCAACATGGTGAAACCCTGTCTCTACTAAAAGTACAAAAAATTAGCCGGGTGTGGTGGTGCATGCCTGTTGTCCCAGCTACTCGGGAGGCTGAGGCAGGAGAATTGCTTGAAATTGGAAAACGTAAGTTGCAGCGAGCCAGGATTGCACCACTGCACTCCAGCCTGGTGACAGAGAGACTCTGTCTCAAAAAAAAAAAAAGGCTTTTCAGCCTTTTTCCAGCTACTGCTAATGCCCAAGGGGCACTCCTAGTGGGCGCCCCAGAGGCCGTGTGCTTTCCATTTCCTCCACCAGGCTCTCAATTATCCCATTTCACATGTGCCTGTTGGAAGTGGGAGCTTCTGTGGCAATATCGTTATGACTAGACCCCAGTTGCCTGTGAGAATCAGTCTGCTGTCATGGAGTTCAGGGGCCTTGAAGCCGAAGAATTGGTCAAAATCCAACAGAGTTCCCAACCTCAGGTCTCCAGGCCCTGTGACTGGTGGACCAGTAGAATTTGCAACTTTTAAAGCAGCTCAGCTGGGATCCTGGTGAAGGTGCGAATTACTTACAAACGCAGTGCTCTTGGGATTTGTTCATTTGGTCATTGGGGTCCACGGGGTCTGCAACTTAGACAGCTGAGTTTCCTAAACCCCTCCTGATCCTCAGCCCAAAATGTGCTCCTTGGGTAGCAAATGCGCTTTTTCAGTGGTGACTTAGTAATCTGAAGAAGAAGGATCATTCTGTAGTCAGCCTCCAACAGCCACAGCCAGGCTTATTTTGCAAAGTTGAGCCAAAGGTTTCTGCAACCTGGGAACCCCATTCCTATACTGAACCTAAGGGCCTCTGGGGAACAGTGAAAATGCAGGTTCCTCGGCTGCCCCAGCAGTTCTGATTCGCTGAGTTTGAGAGGGGCCAGGAATCTGCATTTTTAACCAGCTTTTCATATGATGTTGATCCAAGAGGTCTGAGGAACTCTGCTCTAAGAAAAAAGATCTAGTGATTTTTTGAGGATGATCATCTTTAAACGAACCGTGTTCCCCAAAGACCTGTCCTTACAGATGGCGAGTACACCTTCCTGCTTGTGTTTAGAGTTTTGGCTGTGGGTCTGAGCCAAAGAAGCAGCAAATAATGAGGATCTTTCACGTTGTGTGATCAGCTTCCAAAACTGCAGTACGCTTTTGCAAACCAGATATTTGATGCCAAGGACTTTACCTGCCTCTTACCGAAGAAAATAAAAATATAGGGATATCGGTGGTCTCGTCCAAAGACTCACACCCAGAAATTCCTTCATCCAGGAATAAAATCCATTATGGGAGTGAAATCATTTGATTGAGGTCTATGTTAAATATCATCTAATTCACCGGCTTTGAGTGTGCCAGTCAAGTCAATGCGGTCTTTGTAAATTTACCAAGCGGTGCGATCGTCAACATAGGTTGGCTGCAGAGCCATTCCTCACCCTAAGACGTCTCCTACCGCTTCTCACCGGCGATTCCCACTGCACCCACTCCACCTCCCACCCCTGCCCAGCCAACCACCGCGTTCCTTTTTGCCTCTATAGATTTACCTTTTCTGGACATTTGATGTGAATGGCATCGCGCGGCGTGCTGTCTCCTGCGGTGGGCTTCCCTCTCCTGTGCGATGTTTTCTGGGTCCGTCCCCACCGTGGCATGTGGCCTTAGTGTGTTCTCCTCAAGTGCTGAACAGCGCCCCCTGTGTGCATGGACTGTACTACTCGATGATGCACATGTAGGTTGCTTTCAATTTTTGAAACCACCCCTTTTGAAATACCACAATCTGGCTGCTTCTCAGAAGAGATGTCACACATTGATGTCCTGTCCAGACAGACGGATGGGGAGGGTGGGCTGCTGGAAGTGCCCCAGTGGGTCACATCTTCTGGGCTCTCCTGTCTACCTAAGGGGCAGCTGTTGGCATCGGGGTACGGCAGACCTGGCACGAGGCACACATGGCCTGGGTGAGGCCAGGCTCTCTGGACACCAAACCCAAAGCAAGGTTGTGGAGTGCGGGCTCCTGGGGAGGCCTGCCGGGAGGGATCAGCCGGGTGAGGCAAGAGGAGGAACTGAGCCTGGTTGTGGCCTCAGTGAAAGGCTGGCCATAGCCCGGTGCTCTGGGCAGCTCTGGGGTATGAGTCCCATGGTACCCCTAGCGCCGAGGCTGGGCCAGGGTTTGACCCACCTCCAGCAGTCACTGGTCTGGGCTGCCCCTTGCAGTGGGGGATTACATAACCACCTGGGCAGCAGGATGGGGGGGCTCCCAACAGCACCTGCCGGGTCCTATTGATAGCCAAGACCCTCAGGAACTGGGGGGTGGGTGCCGCCACCTATACAGGGATCGGGGCAAGCAGCAATGGTGTTTGTCACAGCCTCACACAAACTCTGGGCCCCATGATCCCAGCAGCAGCAGCAGCTCGCTCCTGCCGGCTCCCCAACTGCCTGCTGCCTGGGCTGGGACCCCCAAGACAGTAGTCTGGTTCCCACCTCAGGGGTCCCACACACGGCTGCTGTCTCTTCCCCAACACACGCCTGGCCCCTGGTCCTCCCAATGTACGCAGCATACGTTCGTACACATGCAGATGTCCAGGGCGGGGGGCTCAGGAAAAGGCGGGATCACCCTGCCGGCAGCCTCCAACTAGCTCTGACCTCGTGACCTGTCTCACAAACGGCTTAGAAAAGGTCAACCGTGCCCAGTGAGCCTGCTCAGCCTGCACTGACATCCCGCCCTGTGTGCCAGCACGGAAGTGAAGACAATCCCAGGTCAGGGAGGGAAGAGATATCGGGAAGACACACTGGAGTGCCATGGCCATGCTGAGACAGGCCTGGACCATGCCTGCCGTGGATCTGAGAGGGCTTCCTGGAGGAGGTGTCTGTTGAGGAGACCCTTGGAAGGTAGGACTCAGTCCAGTGATGAAGGGGAGCCATGAAATCCAAGGGGGAGCAATTGGCAGCCAAGGTGAGGCAGCAGAAGGGGTCTTGCTCAGTTAGGGGCCCACAACGGGCTGGAGCTCAGGCTGAGGGCCGGGGACCAAGGGGGAGGCTAAAAATGGGGCCAGGAAGGGCCTTCTGTGTTTGAGTTTTAGCTCAAGGCCAGTGAAAAGCAGGGGAAGACTTGACCACATTGGTCATGACCTGCTCACCGGCCTCATTTTTCCCATGGAATTTGACACTCATCATCCACGTGGCTTTCACTGGGTGACTCTGAGGGTCCTGGGAAGACCCCGACCATCAGAACACAACGTGTTGAGTGTTCCTGTCTTAAGCTGGGCCCACCCTGAGATGCTTCTGGATGCTACCATCTTGTTAATTCAGAACTTAACTTCTGAAGGATGCAGAAAAGGGTCTCTGTACATTAAAATTGTTCTCTGCAGTATCCAGCGAAGAGGCCTTTGGAATGAATGCAATCCGTTCTTACTGTTTTAGGCTGCCAAACTCTTGCATGCAAAGGCTCTGGCATCCAACAGTGATTCATAGGCTTTTCTCCCTCAAATACCCTGTCTTTGCCAGGTGATAAGCCTGCTCTTCAGTGCTAGGGCCCGGCAGCGAAGTCCTGGGTCCTAACTGGGCTGGTAACTGCCTTTGGGAGGAAGGGAAAAAATAATCCATGCATTTCCCATCGGCTTTGGAGGGCAGCACCCCCTGCCTGGATCAGGGGCCGCTTGGTAGCTGAGTTCACTGAGACAGAAGCCACCACCAGCCCTGGAAGGGGTGACAGATATGAAGCTTTCAGAGCACCCTGGGGAGAATGCAGGAGCCGGGAGTAAGACCCACAGCTCTGCCGCTCTTGGAAAGAGTGAAGACGTCATGAAGTTCAACTACAAGGTAGAAAAACCCACCGGAGAGCTCTAGCGGCTTTCGACGGAAATTTCAACCGTATGTGTCTCTCCCTGTTAATGTGAGTCCGCGGGCCACCCAGATGAGCAGCTCAACGGTGGATCCCCCAGCCAAGCTCAGCCCAGCCCAGAGACAGGGAGGCGGCAGGTCCGCGGGACCAACAGGCTGTGCTCCAGCCCGGCTCTGTTCCCAGGGCCCTACTCCTGGCTGGACCCACCGCTGAGGCCTGGGAGCCTGGCTCCTCCCCATCATCCCAGCCAGGCCTTGTCGAGTCTGTCCCGGCACGGAGGCGGCAGATGTGCAGTGTGTTCAGAAGCTGAGAAGCATGCGGGAAGAAGAAGCAACCGAGGAGCATGTGGCTGGAGGGAGGCTGTGGCCCCACCCTTCCTCCCACCATCTGCTCAGGGTCCACATCACCCCCAGGTGTCCCTGGCTGCCTGTGACTCTCCCCTCACCCGGCCTGAGCCTGTGGCTTCCTGCCCCCACTCTCTGTCACCTGCTTTTGCTCCCATCTGCTCCCACCTTGACCTCCAAGCCAACAGCCTCATGTCTCAACGCCAGGGCCGCTGAGGCCCGGGGAGGTCGGAGGCAGGCCAGGGTGGCAGAGTGAGGGTGAGAACTCGGGCCTCCTTCGCCAGCCTTGGGGCCCTGCCTCTTCCTGCCAAGCTGCGGGTCCGGGCCATTTACACAGGGAGAGATGCTCATTGGCCCGTGTGTCCCCGCTGGGCCTTGGTCAGACCAAAGCCACTTGAAGTTGAGGACAGTTTTGGACGTGTTTACATCCCTCAGGGATGAAGTGGTGGATGCAGCTGGGATCCTGGGGGCACCTATCAGTACCCGCAGCCTCGTGGGGGCTGGGTTTCCGCCATTTCTCTCTTCTCTGTCTCTCTCTGTCTCTGTCTCCCTGTCTCTCTCTACTGCTATCTTGATATGTCTCTCTCTGTCTCCTCCTCTCTGTCTCTCTCTGTCTCCCAGTGTCCCTCTGTCTCTCTCACTGTGTCTCTCTCTCTGTGTCTCTCTCTGTGTCTCTCTGTGTCTCTCTCTGTGTGTCTCTCTCTGTGTCTCTCTCTCTGTGTCTCTCTCACTGTGTCTCTCTCTCTGTGTCTCTCTCTCTGTGTCTCTCTCTGTGTCTCTCTCTGTGTCTCTCTGTGTCTCTCTCTGTGTCTCTCTCACTGTGTCTCTCTCTCTGTGTCTCTCTCTCTGTGTCTCTCTCTGTGTCTCTCTCTGTGTCTCTCTGTGTCTCTCTCTGTGTCTCTCTCACTGTGTCTCTCTCTCTGTGTCTCTCTCTGTGTCTCTCTCTGTGTCTCTCTCTGTCTCTCTCTGTGTCTCTCTCACTGTGTCTCTCTCTCTGTGTCTCTCTGTGTCTCTCTCTGTCTCTCTCTGTGTCTCTCTCTCTGTGTCTCTCTCTGTGTCTCTCTGTGTCTCTCTGTCTCTCTGTGTCTCTCTGTGTCTCTCTGTGTCTCTCTCTGTGTCTCTCTGTGTCTCTCTCTGTGTCTCAAGGCGTTAAGTGGCAGGAGACACTGACTGGTGTGGGACTGAGCGTCCCCGTCCGCCTGGCTGTCAGGTACCCCGGAGGTAGAAAGCTCAGCTGCATGGGCACACAGAACCGCTTTGCCTGAGCGGGCAGCGTCTGGCCAGCTGTGAGGCCGCCCTGGGAGGGCAGTGGGCTCGTGGTCTGCCCAGGCCAAGCTCTCCTGGGTGCGTGACCCTGAGCCAGTCGCCCCACACTTCCAGCCTCCGTTTCCTCCAGGGACCCTTCCAGCTCCTCTCTGCTTCTTCTCGGTGCCAGGCTGGTTGCAGGGGAGGCGTGGGGCCCCCAGCACATTGCTTCCCCTTTTCAGGCTGGAACAGGGCAGGCTGCACTGCACGTCTGTGAGCTCCAGAGTAGAGGACCCAGCCCTCCCTGTGAAAGTTTCAAGAAACACGCCTGACCCTGCGTCTTTGGGCAGAGCCTGGCTGGCCAAGGTGCCCTGACTCTGACCTTAGCCAGGACAGGGCTGCCCACCCAGCCTGGACATCTCCGGGTATTTGCGGTTGGCCCCAAGAGGAACTGGAGAAAGACTGAGTGCAGACCAGCCTGAATGCATTCACTGCTTGCAAAGCAAACCCAAGTTCTTACCTTCCTGCTGGAGGGACGGTGCAGGATCCTTGAAGAACGGGGCCGCTGAGTGTGGGGCTCAGGGCACAGTAATGAGACTGGCCTGGGTCCAGCACACGAGAACTCACTCTGCAAAGAAGTCCGATTCGAGATCCTGATGCCAAGCCTGGCTCAGAGCAATGTGGGCACTGCTCGTGGGATGCTTAGCCATGCTGGGAAATTCTTCTGGTGACTTTATCATCACACATTAAAAGTGGCTCCCCACCCAGCCCAATACCCTCCTCCGCTCAGAGCTGCCGCCTCTTGCTGATCTGCCCTCAAAGCAGCGGCCACCTCCGAAGAGTCCCCCCAGGATGTACGCCCTGTGTAAGGTGGCCTTACTGTCCCAGAATCTACCCTCAGAAAAGAGAGACTCTTCTTTGTATCGGAGTCCTCAGGAAATCACTCATGCTGTAGGTCTCCCTTTCAGTGTTTTGTTTTATATCTAATAGGCTTAATTTTTTAGCAGTTTTAGGTTTACAGAAAAATGGAACAGAAAGTACAGAGAATTCCCGTCTACTCCCTCGCCCGCCCCAGGTTCCCCTATCACGAACATCTTGCACTGATTTGGTACATTTGCTACAGGTGGTGAACCAACCGCGATACACTATTATTTGCCAAAGTCTACAGTTTACAATAGGGTTCACTCTTGGTGTCGTGCGTTCTGTGTTTATGTTTCTTTGTGTTTTTGAGACAGAGACTTGCTCTGTCTCCCAGGCTGGAGTGCAGTGGCACGATCTCAGCTCACTGTAACCTCTGCCTCCCAGGTTCAAGTGATTCTCCTGCCTCAGCCTCCCGAGTAGCTGGGATTACAGGCGCCCGCCACCACGCTCAGCTAATTTTTGTGTTTTTAGTAGAGACGGGGTTTCACCATATTGGTAAGGCTAGTCTCGAACTCCTGACCTCAGCTGATCCACCCACCTCAGTCTCCCAAATTGCTGGGATTATAGGTGTGAGCCACCGCACCGGCCCATTCTGTGGGTTTTGATGACAGTACAATGACGTGTGTCCATCTTTACTGTGCCATATGCGATACGGTCAGCCCTCTGTGTCCGCGGGTTCTTCATCTGCTGATTCAACCAAGCATGGATTGGAAGTAAGGACTGGTGTCCTCCGAGTCCCCTGCCCTCCACCTATTCATCCCTTCCTCTCCCGAGCCCCCGGCAGCCACCCATCCTCCTCCTGTCTCCATGGTTTTGCTTTGCTGGAGTTAGAGGTGGAATCACGGTCTGCGGCGTTTTCAGGTCAGCCTGTTTACCCTGGTAAGATGCGTTTGCAGTGCTACCACGTCTTTCGCGGCTGCATAGCTCATTGCTTTTCATCACTACATAGTGTCCCATTGTCTGGATGGACCAGTTTGTGTGTCTCTTCACCTTCCAGAATACATCTGGGCTGCTTCCGAGTGTTGGCAATCGTGCATAAACCACCACAAACATCTGTGTGCAGGTTTTTGTGTGGACATAAGTTTTCAACTCCTTTGGGTAAATACCAAAGAGCGTGATCACTGGATCACATGAAAAGAGTGTGTTTAGTTTCATAAGAAACCAGCAAACTGGTTTCCAAAGTGGCTGCACCATTTTGCATTTCCAGCGGCAGTGATGAGGGTACCCGTTGCTCCATGTCCTCACCAGCATCTGCTGATTTAGGCATCGGCCACTCTCATACGTATCTGGTGGTGTCTCGTTGCTGTTTTAATTTTCAAGTCCCCAATGACATATGATGTTGAGCATCTTTTCATATGTTTATTAGCCATCTGTATATCTTATTTTTTTTTTTGAGACAGAGTATCTCTCTGTCACCCAGACTGGAGTGCAGTGGCCCATATCTCTGCTCATTGCAACCTCCGCCTCCTGGGCTCAAGCAATTCTCCTGCCTCAGCCTCACCCAAGCAGCTGGGGTTACAGGCACCTGTCACCACACACGACTAATTGCCATCTGTATATCTTCTTCGATGAAGTCAATCTTTTTAAATGAAGCAACACGGTTTGAAGATGGTGGGTAAGGATACCAGCTGCCTGCCTGGGCTCTGTTCTATTCTAATTCTTAAGTAAGAGAAACTCAGTTTTATTTGGGGGAGCAGCAGACCCTGCTGAAAGACTGTGGGCTTAGGAAATAATGATGAGCCGCAGTTGGTTCATCCCTCGTAGCAAACGTACCCACCGACTTCTGGACTTCTCGGGAGCAGGGCCCTTCAGCAAGAGCAGACCTGGCCCCAGTTAGCCTCTCTGGGGTTCCTACCCCAGGATGCGAAGGACATGGGACCCATTTCTCCCTTAAATTGCTCTCAGCAGCCATGAGTGTTCATCCTCATGGAGTCATAAAATCTCAGGCTATTGGAGATTTTATTTTCCCAGACTCTCCTTTGGCCAGATGTGGCCACATGGTAGGTCCAGGCCAATGACCCATAAGCAGAAGTGCTGGGTGGGGTTCAGGGACACTCTCTCAGATGGGAGCTGTGATCCTTTCTTCCTTCTGCTGCCTGGAACTCAGATGTGATGGCTGAACTCCAGCAGCCAGGTTAGACCATGAGGTGTCCTCAGGAAGGGAAATGGCACCCTAGGATGGTAAGAGCTGGAAGACTGAAGAAGGGGCAAGGTCCCTGGTGCCTGTGAAGCCCCCCTACAACCTCAGACTTCTCACCCCCAGGCTTCTTTTATGAGAAAGACAAAGAAAGTTCTATGCTCTGTAAGACATGCTTACTTTGGACTTTCTATTACAAGCAGACGAATGTACTCCTATGTGAAAGAGCTGCAGTAGCAGAAACAACGTCAGTCTCTGGAGACTCTCAGTGCCATCAAGAGGAGAGGACGTCCAGCACGGTTTTATAGCTTTAGAATTCTCCCTGGGACCGTGGCCTCATAACGGTAAATGTCCAGTGTGTGAGGCCCAAGCACTTTTTTTTTTTAGAGATGGGATCTCACTATGTTGCCCAGGCTGGATTCAAACTCTTGGACTCAAGGGATCCTCCCACCTTAACCTCCCAAGTGGCTGGGACAACAGGTGCATGCCACCATGGCCAGCCTGAGTCTTTTTTTTTTTTTTTTTTTGACGGAGTTTCGCTCTTGTTACCCAGGCTGGAGTGCAATGGCACGATCTCGGCTCACCGCAACCTCTGCCTCCTGGGTTCAGGCAATTCTCCTGCCTCAGCCTCCTGAGTAGCTGGGACTATAGGCGTGCGCCACCATGCCCAGCTAATTTTTGTATTTTTAGTAGAGACGGGGTTTCACCATGTTGACCAGGATGGTCTCGATCTCTTGACCTCATGATCCACCCACCTCGGCCTCCCAAAGTGCTGGGATTACAGACGTGACAGCCTGAGTCTTTTAAAGGCCACTTGGTTGTGAGGTTTTCACTATAGACCTATACAAGAAATGAGAGAGCATGTGCCCTACCTTATGAGAGGGGTTTCTTGAATGAGTGGACAGGTGCCCACAAGCCTAGACAAGAGAGGAGCCACGCTCTGCAAAGTGTTACCAAGAAACCATGTCATAATATGTGAGGTGGGAACAGCGATATTTCTACATCAAAGCATTTCGTGGAATACCTAATTGTAAGTGTGTGTATACGCACCCAGATCAGTGAGCTGGACTCAAGAAGTAGACGCCCCACAGTCTCAACTATATCCCTGAAAGCTCATGTGTTCAGGCTCATTGCTCATTACTCAAACTCCTTTTGAAGCTTCTCTTTGGGAAAACGGGTACCCACCACCACCTGTTCTGGGTCACCAGGCGTATTTGGCAAGACTGGGCAATGGCTGTCTTACGGGATAGGTGCATATCCTCCTTGGATGACTGCAAAGACTTGTTTTGTTAAATAATATATTTGTTTAAAAAAGGAATCACATTATTTTATCATTAGTAGCGTTTGATAAATCCTAATCATGTAGATAATTCTAATAATATATTCTAATCATGTGGATTCTTATGATAGCCTAATGATAGTGATAATGGCATTCTAGTGATGAAGCTAAAACCTCTCCTAACCATGCAGGTGTCCTGTTGGTATGAGATGCCGTGTGAAAGCATCCTTGATCACCCTTCTTACTTTGGATTTTAACTTGACACCTGTCCCTAGTGGGTCTTTTGTGGGTTTTCCGTAGAATGGCCACTGGTCACCTCTTGAAGGGACTCTGACTGGACTTAGATAATTCAGGCCCAGTTTTCCTGGCATCTCGAGCCACGTGCTGCCACAAGCGTGGTATTGATAACGTGCTCTAGCCATTGCCTGGACCCCAGCAGGACGGCCATACTGACTTCTGGACCTCTCGGGTGTAGGGTCCTTCAGCAAGAGGAGATCTGGCCCCAGGCAGCCTCCCTGGGGTTCCTACCCCATGACGTGAAGGACACGGGGTCCATTTCTCCCTTAAATGGACTCATGTCCCAGAAGCCATGAGTGTTCCTCTTCACAGAGTCATAAAATCTCAGGTTATGGGAGATTTTATGAGACCATTTCTCTCATTTAAGGCCCTCTGAAGGAATGCTGCGGCTTCAGACACAGCCTACGCTCTGTCCGTGCAATACAACCAAACTTACCAGGGGTGGAAGAAATAAGCAAATAAGTGATCTGCTGCTTACACGGTGCTGCAGGTCGAACTGTGTCCCCCGCCAAGAAGATATGTTATGTTCTGATCTCCGCTACCCATGAATGGGAACTTATTTGGAAATAGGGCCTTTGCATATGTAATTAGTTAAATTAAGATGAGGCGGTGCTAGAGTAAAGTCGGCTCTAATCCAGTAACCGGTGTCCTTATAAGAAGATAAAACACAGACACAGAGGAGAAAGCCATGTGAAGATGAGGCAGAGACTGGAGCGATTCGGCCACAGTCAAGGAATGCCAGGAGCCCCCAGAAGCTGGAAGAGGCAGGAAGTGTCCTCCCCGAGAACCTTCAGAAAGAGCCAACTGACACCTGAGTTCGAACTTCCAGTCTCCAGATCCATTAGAGAGTAATTTTGTGTTGTCTTACGCCACCAAGAAACCCTTAGTCCAAGCCCAAGACCCTGAGAATCTGGGTGGGGAGGGGCGGGGGGCACAGGTATAAATCTTGAGTGTGAAGGTCCAAGTATGTTAACAGCAGGAGCTCTGATGTCCGAGGGAGGAGGAGAAGTGTGTCCCAGTTCCAAGAGAAAAAGAGAATTCACCTTGCCTCTGTCCTTTTGTTCTACCCAGGCCCTCAGTGGATTGGATGGCGCCCACTCACACTGGGCGAGGGTGGATCTTCCTTACACAGTCCACTGATTCCAATGCCAATGTCTTCCAGAAGCACCTTCACAGACACACCGGGAATAATGCTTTACTGCTATCTGGGTATCCCTTAACCTGGTCAAATGGATACTTAAAATTACTCATTGTATTGTTTAATTTATTACTAGGAATTTTATAATTTGGGTTGCTATTGTGAATGTCTTTATTTTGTGTTACATTTCCTACATGGCTCTGGTTGGCATATAAGAAAGCTATTGATTTTTGTGTAATTACTTTCTAACCAGCCACCTTCTGAATTCTACATAACAGCTGGTAAGTTGTTCGTGAATGCTCTAGGACTTATACATAGATAAAATAATTACATTTTGCCTCCTCCTTACCAAAACTACACCTCTGTAGGAACTTGTAGCAGTAACAATAGGACCTTCTGCCCTGTCCCTGACTCTAGTGGAAATGTGTTTAGCAGCTGGTCACTGAGTGTAAAGGTGGTTGCTGATTTTAAATGGATATTTTCATCGTGGCAAGGAAATATCCTGCTGGCCTTCACTTACTAAGAATTTTCTTTTCTTTTCAAATCAGAAATAAATATTGAATTTTATCAAATGTCTCTCTGGAAATTATTCAAATGACAGTAGGGATTTTTTCTCCTTTTGACCCATTAATGAGAGGAATTATTAGTGGATTGTCTAATACTGAGTCCTGCTTCCTCTCTTTGAATAAAACCTGACTGCTGATGCTGTATGCCTTAAAATATTCTGTTGGAATTTGTTTGTGTTATTTTATTTGAAATCTTACTTTGTGAATTTATGAATCTATGTTTACAAATTGGTTATGTCTGCAGTTTCTGTGGTGTGAATAGTGAAACTCGTCATCCTGTTTTTCGGTAAGAGTGGTCTACATCGTACAGGGATGACTGATTGCTTGAGGGCTTGATGGAATTCAGCCTTTTTGGAGGACGATTCTTTGATAACTTTTCCATTTCTCCTATGGGTCTTGGTCTTTTCAGGTTTCCAATCCCTCCTTAATTCAGTAATTTTGCCACTCCTATTTTTCTAGTAGAAATAGTAGCCACATAATAGGCACCCAGTAAACACGAAGCCGTTTGTCAGCCGTGGGCCTTCCACAGCGTCTCCGTAGTTGTGCGAATTCTCCATCTCTGTGGCAGAGTCCCTGTTCACGTTCTTATTTGTTCTCCTTTTTTATTTCTTAATGATGAAAGTGTTTAATATGTCTCTAAATGCAGCCTCGGCCACATCCCATAAATTTGGATGTCTGTAATTTCAGTTTTTACTTCTGTTTTGACCTAATTTAGAAGAGTGTTTTTTAAAACCACGTGATTGGGTTATAAATTTCTCATTTTATTGCTTTGTAATCATAGAGTGTGATTTATGTAAACATAAAACTGTTACATTAAGAGCCAGAAAATGTGCATTCTCAACTGGTAAGGCACAAGATTTATACACACACGTGTGAAGGTGTTTATTAATTATAATTTTACCTGTTACAGTTACGATTATGTTGTATGCTCTATTTTTTGCCTGCTTTATAGGCCAAAGACTAAGAGAAGTATGTACAAGGTATCTTTAACACAGACCCACCAGATCTTACCCAAATCCACTGGAGTAGGCTATAAATCAAGACCCAAAGTGTTCGAGTTTTTAGAAAATTAATGTAGGGTATTCTATGTAAAGCCCCAGAGAGATCAGAGGCAGGATCCCATAATCAAATCCAGTGTTGTTTTCTCAGTGAAATACACAAACATCCATGTTGAGTAAGATAAGACTATAAATAGCCTCCTAACAGCTCAAGTCCAGTTTCATTGCCTAGCTGGTGTCAGACTTAAGAAAAGGTTTTGCCTTTCAGAGGTTTTTTGAAAATCAAATGATGAAAAGAAGATTTTTGGCCTTGATGTGGATTTCTGTCCATTTCTCTCCCTACCTTTTTTTTTTTTCTGAGACTGAGTCTCGCTCTTTTGCCCAGGCTAGAGTGCAGTGGCACCATCTTGGCTCACTGTAACCTCTGCCTCCAGGGTTTAAGCTATTCTCCTGCCTCAGCCTCCCAAGTCACTGGGATTACAGGCGTCTGCCACTGCGCCTGGCTAATTTTTGTATTTTTAGTAAAGATGAGGTTTCACCATCTTGCCCAGGCTTGTCTTGAACTCTTGACCTTGTGATCCACCCACCTCAGCCTCTCAAAGTGCTGAGATTACAGGCCTGATCCACTGAGCCTAGCTTTCTCCCTATATTTCTAACCATGCTTGCATTATATATTTTAGGGCATAATTATCTGTCACCAAGAAACTCAAGTCAGCGTATCTTTATTTTGAATTGTATCGTCTATAAACATAGCCAGTATTATGCACCTGTAGTTCTAGCTACTTGAGAGACTGAGGGAGGAGGATCACTTGAGCCCAGGAGTTCAAGTCCAGCTTGGGCAATATAACAAGACCTGTCTCAAAAAAATAAAAGTAAAAATAAAAATAAAATTATCTTCTTTGTTCTGCTTCTGTTTTTGCTATTGAATTTTACTTGGGCCAATATCAATATTGTAACCCTTCTTTTTTTTTTTTTTTGAGACACAGTCATATTGTGACCCTTCCTTTTATCTATTTCTTTTTCTTTTCTTTCTTCCTTTTATCTTTTTCTTTTTCTTTTCTTTCTTTCTTTTTTTTTTTTTTGAGACAGAGTCTCACCCTGTCACCTAGGCTGGATAGAGTGACATGTTCCTGGCTCACTGCAAGCTCTGCCTACTAGGTTCAAGCAATTCTCATGCTTCAGTCTCCCAAGCAGCTGGGACTATAGGCACATGCTACCATGCCCAGTTAATATTGTATACTTTTAGTAGAGACAGGGTTTTGCCATGTTTGGGTTTGTGCTGGTCTCAAACTCCCGGCCTCAAGTGCTGCGCCTGCCTCGGCCTCCCAAAGTGCTGAGATTATAGGCCTGGAGTCACGATGCTGGGCCCCTTTTTTCTTTGTATTTGCATTTACTTAGTATGTATTTACCTACACATTTTTTAACCTTTTGAGCAACTATGTTTTAGGGGTATCACCTGGAAATGACACATAATTGAATTTTAGAGTCATCTTAACAAAATAATCTATGCCATTTACATTTATTATTATAATCAAGATATTCAGTGCTATTTTGTCTCTTTATTCTGTGAGTGTGTGTGCATGCATTTCTTTTTTTTATTTTGTTTTCTGTCTTTGATATATTGGTTTAGCCTGTTTTCACACTGCTATTAAAGAACTACCTGAGACTGGGTAATTTATAAAGAAAAGAGGTTTAATTGACTCACAGTCATGCATGTCTGGGAGGCCTCAGGAAACTTACAATCATTGCGAAAGGTAGAGGCAAGGCATGTCTTACATGGCAGCAGGAAAAAGAATGTGCAAGGGGGGAGCTGCCACGCACTTTTAACCATCAGATCTCATGAGATGCTCGCTCACTACCACCAGAACAACATGGGGAAACCACCCCCATGATCCAATCACCTCCCACCGGGTCCCTCCCTTGACATGCGGGGATTACAATTTGAGATGAGATTTGGGTGGAGACACAGAGCAGAACCATATCTTATGTTGGCTATACATTAAGTTGAACCCTACGAAATTGCCTGTATTGAGCTGTTTTAGACTCACAAAAATGACAGTTTCATAGGATTTAATCAAATCAGTCTCCTGATCTTTATTTGAGTTGGGGGGATTCGGCAACAGAACATTTTCCGACTGTGTTCCTCATCTTTTAGATACTGTTCTGTTTCTCCTGCTTTGCCCCTTATTGGTGACCTCTTTTCTGGATGTTTGTTGCTTGCTTGCTTTACTGATTTGCTCGCTTACTAAAATCCCCGAACAAGGCAAGATCCGTAAAGGCAGTATGTGTTTAAATGATCAGGCAAATATTTCCACTTGGTGCATTTCCTTTCTCAGCTCCCAAACAGGGAAGCAAATGAAGTACTCAATTCTCAGTCTAATTCCCCGTTTCTTTGGCAGATCGTACCTAGTGCACTGCTCTCTGTGGAGTTAAATTTTTTTCCGTTTGTCTCTGATGTTGACATGAAGCTATCTCTGATGGTATCATATACTTATGATTCAGTGTCTGTGGAGACATTTCATTGAAACTTGGAGAATTATCTGTGGTTGGTGGTCTGTACCAGTTAGCCAACTCATATCCCACCAACCTATGTCACTGAGTCCCATTTAAAGTTTTATTCTTTGGCTAGGCATGGTGGCTCATGCCTATGATTGCAACACTTTGGGAAGCTGAGGAGGGAGGATTGCTTAAAGCCACCAGAAGTTCAAGGCCAACCTGGGCAACATAGCAAGACCCTATCTCCACAAAAAATCAGCCAGGCACAGTGTCATGCACCTATAGTTCCAGCCACTCAAGAGGCTGAAGTGGGAGGATCTGCTTGAACCCAGAAGTCCGAGGCTGCAGTAAGCTATGATGGCACCACTGCACTTCCGCCTGGGCAACAAAGCAAGACCCAGAATCAATAATAATAATAACCAAGTTTGGTTCTTTGGAGTCATCTTGAAATTTTAACATATGCTCATAAACATGAAATGCTGAAAGCAGAGGAGGCAGAAAGAAGCCCTTAACAAAAGCCAAAGGCAGATGGCTTCCTCCAGACACATAAAATAGAGTTTAATCTCTCATCCTCACAATGAAAAAAATTCTCTTACAAGTCCGGGGGACATACCTAGCAAATACTCTGAATAATTGTGACATCTGGTTTTAGACTTAAAAATAATGTTCACATATCAAAAGCTCAATGCCATTAGATGAGTCTGGCATGGAGGAGACTTGGCCATGTTCTCCGTTAAGAGAAGCAGGACTCCTGGCCCTGAGCTCCCCAGGAGCCCGCATTTGTTCTTTCTGAACATCAGGCTCATGTCACCATGTTCAGCCTGCACATCGACATCCATTGCAACAACTCTGCCTCCAAGTGTTACACACTCAGCATCACTCCACTGGGTTCATCACGATGTGAACCACGACAATGAATGAATGACTGTACCTGGCCTAGGCTTTTCCAAACAGAACCCATATGGTAAGTTATGGAGGACATAAGGTGGCTCTCAGTTTTCCCTCCTGGCTGCTGTCACAATGAGCTCTTAAAACTGTGAATCAGGGCCAGGCGTGGTGGCTCATGCCTCTAATCCCAGCACTTTGGGAGGCTGAGGTGGGCTGATCATGAGGCAAGAGATCAAGACCATCCTGGCCAACATGATGATACCCCGTTTCAACTAAAAATACAAAAATTAGCTGGGCATGGTGGCACGTGCCTGTAATCCCAGCTACTCGAGAGGCTGAGGCAGGAGAATCGCTTGAACCTGGAAGGCGGAGGTTGCAGTGAGCCAAGATCACACCAATGCACTACAGCCTGGGTGACAGCGTGAGACTTGTCTCAAAACAACAACAACAAAAAATTGTGAATCCGGCCACGCCAGTCTCTGCTTAAGAAACTGCAGTGTTTGCCACTGCTGGGGCACTGAGGCCAGCCTCCTTAGTGGAGCCCTAAGAGACCCTCTGGAATGACCCACTGGCCCCTGCAGCTCTTCTAACTCTTCTCTGAGGAAATGTTACAGCCATTTTATTATTTTAATTTTAATTTAATTTTATTTTATTTTTTCTTTGAGACAGAGTCTCACTCTGTCACCCAGGCTAGAGTACAATGGTGTGATCTCAGCTCACCGCAACCTTCACCTCCTGAGTTCAAGTGATTCTCCTGCCTCAGTCTCCCAAGTAGCTGGGACTACAGGTGTGCATCATTGCACCTGGCTAATTTTTGTATTTGTTTTTTTTAGTAGAAATGGGTTTTTGCCATGTTGGCCAGGCCGGTCTCAAACTCCTGATGTCAGGTGATCCACACGCCTCTGCATCTCAAAGTGCTGGGATAACAGGCGTGAGCCGCCGCACCCAGCCTAATTACAGCCATTTTAATCCCAGCCCTCCGCACTGTCCCTGGCTGTCACTCGACTTTCACAGGCTCTGCTGCTTCCAGATGGCTGGACAATCCAATGGGAGGCCATCCTCCCTCCTAGCCTCCTCCCTGTCTTCCTGCTAAAACCCAACACATCCCTGGGCACCTGCCCCTGTGTCTGAGGAAGTCTTCGTTGATAACCCAGTCTTCTGGATCCCCTCAGCATCTGTTTCCCCATACAGCAGGTGTCACGTGGTACTCTAGTCATGGCTTCATGCCTTCACCAGCATCATCACCCTGAGCTTCCAAGGACGTACTCATGCACCCATTGTATTGGGGAGGCAGCGTGGTGCAGAGCACGGGGCTCAGACTCCCCAGACACACACCCTTGGGCGACTTACTTCACCTCCCCAAGTCTATTTTCCTCATTTACAAGTTAATAGCACCTGCCTCCTTCTTCAGGCCCAGAGGGCACGTGTTTGTGACGTACCTCCCGGTAGAGCCAATGACAGAGAATGAGCATGTGTTTTTGTTGTGGCCATGATTGCATTGTTATTCTCAACACCTTTGCTGGCCCAAAGTCAAAAAGAGTGCCTAACATAGGTTCAAGGAATGCCTTTGCTCAGGATAGCAGAGCCACATTCTCCCTCCTTGTTTTATCTGATGTTTCATTCATCCTTGACTCATCCTCATTCTCCGTCTTGCCAGGACACATGGGCAAGGGCTGGGTCTGGGCTAGGAGACACGCCTTCCAAGAAGACGGACCTGAAACCGCTGTGGCCTGATGGCTTGCTTGATTTTTAAAGCTGTTTGCAAAGCAACAGCAAACGATGTATGTGCAGCATACACCCGCCCAACCCCCCCCCCCCCCCGCCGCTTTGGTTATCGCCGGGTGCTGCCACCCTGCCATTCGTGGCCTCCCGAAACTTCCTTTGCATCTCTGTCACACGCTTTTCTTTTCCGCCAGAAATCGACAAACACCAAAAAACACAATTCGACAGAAAACCTGGCCGAATTTTGATTTTTAAAAATTGCAAATAGCTCCTTTCCCTTCTGTTCCCTGAAATAACTAACCAGGGACAGGCCACGCTTCCTGCAATCCTGTTCAGGAAACAGATTTTGATGAGCAGAGTTCCGTGCATGTGTGGTATGCTCCCCATCCGTGGGAGCTCTCCGGCCGTGGGTACTTTTTTCCAGTCCCATAGAGAGCTTGTTGGAACTGGACACAGAAGAGTTGAGTCAAGTTCCTCAAGTCAGTTCTGGATCTTCGATTGACGAGCTGAAGTTCTCCGCATGACGAAAGGCTGAATCACCCGCAGTTTGGCCTCGGCCCAGTAGAGTGAACTTAGATACTGTGGAGCAGCTACATAAGTTTTATAATAGATTCTATCCACCAAGACAACTCATGGCTGGTGTAGGATTTGGTACCCAGTGGAATGGTTGTGGATCCTACTATACGAAAAGTTCTTGAAAAGCAATGGAGAAAAAGAGAGAAGCCTCTTGGAAAACTATAGGAAAGGCACGACTAGGCACTTCAAAGAGAAGGAAATACAGTTACCAGTAAAAATAGATAAAAGTGCCCAGTCCCATTATTGTATTAAAAACTGCGCATTTGGCCTGGAGCAGTGGCTCACACCTGTAATCCCAGCACTTTGGGAGGCTGAGGTGAGCGGATCACCGGAGGTTAGGAGTTCATGACCAGACTGAGCAACATGGAGAAATCCTGTCTCTACTAAAAATACAAAATTAGCCGAGTGTGGTGGCACGCGCTTGTAATCCCAGCTGCTTGGGAGGCTGAGGCAGGAGAATTGCTTGAACCCGGGAAGTGGAGGTTGCGGTGGGCCGAGATCGCACTGTTGCACTCCAGCCTGGGCAACAAGAGTGAAACCCTGTCTCAAAAAATAAAAAAATAAAAATAAAAACTGTGCATTTTTTAAACCAGTAGTATAAGAATTTGGGGTTTTGTTTTTGCTTTGTCTATCGGATTTGGTAAAGACAAAAAAGGTTGAAAATCCCCAATGTCACTGTTGGTGAGAGCATAAATTGATTCAGCCTCCATGTGGGGACGATGAGGATCCATTGAGCACATTTTAAATTGTGAATGATCTTTGGTAGCAACTATGCATCTATGAATTAACTGAAAAACTTGCATAAGTCTGCAAGTATAGAGAGGAAGGACGTTCATATGGCATTGTTTTTAACTCAAATTTTAGAACCCTCATCCCCAAAAAGGAACCAAGCCCAGAAGGTTCACAGGGGACAGTTCCTAAACCCTTCTTCCCAATGCTGTTTAAAACTTGAACATAAACCCAAAGAATTATGAATCATTCTATTATAAAGACACACACAAACGTATGTTTACTGTGGCACTGTTCACAATAGCAAAGACTTGGAACCAACCCAAATGCCCATTAATGATACACTGGATAAAGAAAATGTGGCACATATACACCATGGAATACTATGCAGCCATAAAAAAGGATGAGTTCATGTCCTTTGCAGGGACATGGATAAAGTTGGAAATCATCATTCTCAGCAAACTGACACAGGAACAGAAAACCAAACACTGCATGTTCTCACTCATAAGTGGGTGTTGAACAATGAGAACATATGGACACAGGGAGGGGAACATCACACACCAGGGCCTGTCAGGAGGTGGAGGGCTAGGGGAGGGATAGCAGCGGGTGGAGGGCAAGGGGAGGGATAGAATTAAAAGAAATACCTAATGTAGATGACTGGGTGATGGATGCAGCAAACCACCATGGCACATGTATACCTATGTAACAGACCTGCACATTCTGCACATGTACCCTAGAACTTAAAGTATAATAATTTTTAAAAATAAGATAGAAATGGACATAAAGATTATGTACTTTAGTCAGCTTATTTTACAGAAATAAGTGATAAGAAAACTGTGAGCTGAGACCTACAGAGGTTAGTTTATCTGACAAAAGTTTGTATAGCTAGTTACTGGCAGAATTATTACCAAGACCTGAGTTTTCTGAGCTCATTCCAGTATTCTGTCTACTATGCCATGTTAGACTTCTTATTTAATAAAACCAAAATCTTATTTAAAAAAAACTTGAGCATACAAGGACGAAACCTTTTAAGTTATTTTTATAAAGCAAACATAACATTGATACCAAAACTTGATGGAAGCTTTGGATAACATTTCTTATAAACATCCACGGGAAAATCCAAAGTAAATAATAAACAAATAGAATTCGGAAGTGCACAAAAAGACTACATTTACACTGGGAAATGTGTTAATAGAATTGATTGTATTAATTGACTTGAGAGGAGGTAATCAAATGATTGTTTCCATAGTTGAAAAACATTTGAAAAATTCCTGGTTCAACACTCAATAAAAAAGGACAGATACAAATATCTTTAATCTTACAAAATATTTCCATCTCAGCCAGCTTCTTCTTAATATAAGAAACATGAAAAGTATTGCCAGTAAGACAGCACAGGCATTATCAGCACTGTTATTTAATTGTTTCAGAATTACTAGCAAATACAACCAGAAAAGGCAAATAAGTTCAAAGTATAAAAATGGAAAAGAAAAAAAGTCTTAGTATTTTCAAGTGACATCCTTGTATTCCTGGAAAACCCCCAAAATGCATTGAAAGGCTATTATAAGCAATCAAATGCATCACAATCAAAGGGAGCAGACTGTGTTAAAAAAACAAATCAGTAGCTTTCACACACACACACGTGTACACACACACCACACACAATCCACAACCTGCTTCTCAGTTACTTGTTTTAAAAGATAAAATACTAGGAATAAGCATAAAAAGAATTTTAAAGATCTATATTATTTAAAACTCTTAAGAACTATTGAAGAACACAAAAGAAGATAAACAATGGAAAAATAATCCAAATTCTAGAAGCCAATTCCCATTACATTAATTTACAAAGTTAACTTGATCCCATTGAAAATACAAACAGCTTCTTTTACTCTAGCTAGACAAATCGATGCTAAAATTCATGTGGAAAAATAAATAAGATAGCCAGGAAAACCCTGAAAAAGAAGAGGAGGAAAGAGTGTGATAATCTTGGCAGATATTTAAACATATTATAAAGCATCAATCATTAAAACAGTGTGGTATCAGAAATAAATAGACCACTGACAAGGTATAGAAAGTCCAGATAGACCAGAATACACATGAGACTTCAGTACATGGAAAAGAGCGCATCTTAACCAATGGGAAAGAGATGCCACAAATGGTGTTGGGACAAGCAGGGACCTTGTCGCATAGCTCAGATGAATTCCACATCAATCAAAGGTTCAATGAGAAAAGAAAAAAATTATAAAAGTGCTACAAGGAAACATTAAATAATTCTTTTACAGCCAGACAATGGGAAAGGGCTTTAAATTATGACTAAACATTTAAAAGGGATAAAAAGTTTCAACTACATGAAAACAAAAATCGCCCAAATGGAAAAAAAAAAAAGCACCATAAGAAAAACCAAAAAGCAAGACTAATTGAAATCTTCAGGGTAGTCCCTAATCTGGTAAAAATGATGTCCTTACAAGAAGAGGAGATTAAGGGGCAGTTTCTAGTTATGAAGCCTAAACTGTGTTATCCAACTATCTACACATGTTGTCAATTCTGATGGTATAAAGTTAAAAGTACCGTTGGGAAGGGGAAGAGAAAATGACCCTAATCCAATATAACTGGTGTCCTTATAAGACAAGATTAAGACACAATCTTTCAATTTATGAAGCCTGAACTGTGGTTAGCTATCTATAAATGTCCATTTTGATGGTGTAAATTTTACAGTCAGGAAAGGGGAAGAGAAAATGAAGAAAGGTGGCTTACGGACTGAATGTCTGTGTCCCTCCAGGATTCATACATTAAAGCCTGACAGTGTGGCTGTATTTGGAGATGGGGCCTCTAAGGAAGTGACTAGGGTTAAATGAGGTCAGCAGGGTGGGGCCCAGGTCCAATAAGATTGTTGTCTTTATGAGAAGAGACACCAGAGAGCTCCCTCTCTCTCTCTCTTCATCTTCTGCTACTGGTGGCCACATGAGGACACAGCAGGAAGGCTGCTGTCTGCAAGCCAGGAAGAGAGCCCTCACCAACAACCAACCCTGCCACCTTGATTTGGAACTTCCAGCCTCCAGGACCGTGAGACAATAAATTTCCGTTCTTTTTTTTTTTTTTGATACAGAGTCTCACTCCGTCACCAGGCATCAGGCTGGCGTGCAGTGGCCCGACCTCGGCTCACTGCAACCTCCGCCTCCTGGGTTCAAGCAATTCTCCTGCCTCAGCCTCCCGAGTAGCTGGGACTACAGGCATATGCCACCACGCCCAGCTAATTTTTTTGTATTTTCAGTTGAGACGGGGTTTCACCATGTTGGCCAGGATGGTGTCAATCTCTTGACCTCGTGATCTGCCTGCCTCGGCCTCCCAAAGTGCTGGGATTACAGGCGTGAGCCACCGTGCCTGGCCTAAATTCCCGTTCTTTAGGCCAACCAGTCTGTGGCATCTTGTTATGGCAGCCATAAGCATCTCACAGAATGGTGAATGGAAAGACGCCATCAGCCCTTGCCGTGTCCTGTTCGTGTACCATCTCTTGTTCTGATAGATGTGGATATAACTCACTTACAACATCCCACCATCTCCTCCTGAAACAGTGAGATCAGATTTCATTTCCTCTTGAGGCTTATTTCTGATTCACTGATATCACTGTCACGAGATTGAAACAGGCTCTTAGGATTTTAGAACTAGAAGAAACGTTAGCCACCATCCCAGGCACCCTAGCAAATCATGCTGACGGGGAGGATCTGCTGGTGGGGAATGTCAGGGTTGAGTGGTGCTCCCCCAAAATGACTATGTTGAAGTCCTAACCGCCCCAGGGCCTCAGAGTGTGACTGCAGTTGGACATGAGGTCTTCACAGGGGTGATTAAGGTAAAATGAGGTCAGATAGGTGAGTCCTAATCCAATCTGAGTAGCATCCTTATAAGAAAAGGAGATGAGGCCACAGATACGCACAGGGGGGTGATCACATGGGGACACAGGGAGAATGCAAGTCTCCAAGCCAGAGACAGACCTCAGGGGAAAGCAGGCCTTGACTGCCCAGCCCTCCCCAAATGACCTCACGTCCACATTAATGTATCCCTCCCAGCCTTCCACCCACTCCCACCCACATGGAGTATCCCCCACCCGGAACCTGATGCTGAACAGATTTCAGGAATGGGACTCAATGGACAATAAGAACTGGCACAGACAAGCCAAGGGGAAAAGGCCAGAGAGGGCAGGGGCTCCCCAGACAGAGGGGCTGGGGCAGTCCTTGAAGGAGGGTGTCATGTACATCTGTGAAGAGAAGCAAAGAAAAGGAAAATCCTTTCTCAGAAGGAAAACAGGAGACCCGTTCTCTGGGAGCTTTACTCAGCTCCATCTTCCCCTCGAAAAAGCCTCCGAAAGCCGTTGTGTTCTTCACAGCCACGTTCTTTGCACCATCTTGGATTCTCTAGTATTCTGAGAAAAATTTAGTCCTTATGTTCCAGATTCATTTGTACCAAAATCATCCAAATGCTTTCGTCTGTCTAAGGGGACTTTGGTATTCTTTTTTATAGACCTATTTAAGCCCATTTTTGCTTTGAATCACATTCTAGCAATTACAGACGAATGCAATCTCCTGCTCCCTGAATTCCGTTCTGTTCCACGGTCGGAACTCTCAAGACCGGGGACGGCGCTCTGTGTGGCTGAATGAACGCCCCTCTCTTCCTACTGAGCTGGACTGTGCTGCATGCAGAGGGCCCGAGGAGTCCAGTCTGCTCCAAGGGCCCACGGGGTGCAGCGGGTCACTCGTGTTGCTTCCTGACCCTCTGGTGCCCACAGCGACCCCGGTGCAGACGATGAGCTGTCAACACCGGGGCCTGAACCCAGCGGCTTTGGCAGCTCCCCAGGGCAGTGAGGGCATCCCTCTGAGTGCCCACCGTGCCAGGCTGCACATGCTGTTCTCTCGGGTCCTGGTCTAAGACCCTCCCCTCAGTGTCTGTCTGGCTCAGTCCTTCCCAAAAGCAGCTGCATTTCAGAATCGCGGGAAGCTTTAAACAAACCCAGATGGATTCTGCCAGAATGACAGTGGGTGGCCTTTGTCTTGTGGCAAAACTGACCCCGGTGAGTCTTCTGTGCGGCCAGGTGAGAACCACCGGTCCAGCCCAGTTCTACGCACACAGTAAGTGCCTGCTGAATACGAAAATGGGAAACGCTTCCATGAATGAAGTGCTGGCATCCATGGGAAAGTGTCCAGAGGTACCTTCCTCCAAAGCTTACCCCATGCCCCCTGCACTGTGCCCCGTGGCCATGCATAGGCCGGTCATTGGGGTGACGGGAGGACAGCCAGGGAGCCTCCTTCTTGCTACCGGGTCCCCTTCCTGGTCCAGCCCTCCTTCCGCAGCCCATGGGGGAGCAGATTGGCACCTCTTTGAAGCTTTTTCTCTGTGGCTGAACTTTTAACTCTTGGTTTCCTGTGTCATTGCTTTGTCTCCCCAGCCAGGTGTAAAGCACTGAAAGCAGGGACCACGTCTCCAAGCTGCTGCCCTTCCCAGGGCCTGATTGGAGGCCGATCCAGGAGGCCACACAAGGCGGATGAGGATTTGGCCTTGAAGGCCAGCTCTGCCACTTCCAGAGACCTTGGAGAACGGATCCTCAGTTGGGTATGTTCAGTCCCGAGGTGGGCAGAGACAGGCTCAGCCAGCCATACTTCCTTTTCTTCTTCCCACAGGCACAGTGATTGGCCCAGGGTGGTCATGTGACCCAAGCAGGGCAAATCAGAGTCCTCCTTGGGATTGCGCTGAGTGGTGGCACAGACAAGTGTCCTTTCCACTAGGGCCGGAGAACAGCATAAGCCTGGAGCACAGTAGCTTCTCTGGCCATGTGACAGATGCCCATGTGAACCGGCAAAGAGAAAGGAGAGAACATTCTGGGGAAATCAGAGCCAAGGCAGAAAACAAAGCCTGATGGCATCACCTGAGCGCCTAGATTCAGCCGTCCCTGAAGCCACTTGACTCTGCCAGTCACAAGAACCAACTGGGATCCTTTTGGCTTACGCTGGCTTTTGTAGATTTCAACCCCCTGCCGCCAGGCATCTAACGGAGCACACTAAGGACTGTGTAGAGGAGGCCACCAGAGAGGCAAAGGGCCTGACACAGAGAGGCCGAAGGAGTGGGGTGCTTAGCTCAAAAAGAAGGGGCGCTGTGCTGGCTGACTCCAGGTATTTAAAGGGCAGATGACAGAAGAATTTGCTCAACTGAGCAGCCTCACAGTGCCAGAGGCCGGGGTGGGTGTGAGGGACTCTGTGTGAGAGGAGGCTGCTCCACACAGCTTCACCCTCTCCTTGATCAGCCCAGAGTTCTGTGGTGCAGACATGCACAGCTCAAACTTCCCCATTCCACAGCCTATTTCAGGGACGCAGATGACTCAGCCGGCATCTTACCCTCCCACCCACCCACCCACAGCCAGCACCCACCCAGCAGAAGTGGTTGCAATCCCAAAAAGTCTGCATTTGCTAGACGTACGATGGGCTCCTCCAGGAACCCACTCCACAGGCCCCGCTCTTTCTGCAGCTCGCCCCAGCCCATCACAGCTGTCGTGGCCCTAGCTGGGTGCCAACTGTTCTGCTGCCTGCAGGGTGTGGGTATGTCCCGGGTCACGTGGGCCCTTGAGGCTGTGGGGTCAGCGTAATAGACCCTACACAGGTGTAACAGACCCTACACAGGTGAAATAGACCCTACACAGGTGATTCCACATCTGGCATCAAGTGTGGAAGGCGTCTTCTGGGAGTGGAGACCTGGGTGAGAGGCGGTCCTGTCGCAAAGAATCGGGGACCTGAAGCCGTGTCTCCTGTCCTCTTTGGGCCTCAGACTCCTCAGGTCTGAATACTAATAAGACTTTGCGGTCACAAGACCTAGGACCTTGCCGCACGAGCTTCCCCTGGAGCTCATCCCACGTGTGACGGGCCCAATTGTGTCCCCAGAATTCATATGTAGACGTCCTAACCCCAGCGCCTCAGAATGTGACTGCATTAAAGATAGGGCCTTTAGGAGTAATTAAGTTAAAGTGAGGTCACCAGGGTGTCCCCTAATCCCATATGACTGTGTCCCTGTAAGAAGAGGTGAGGAGGACACAGACACACAAAGAAGGTTGACCCTGTGAGGACACAAGGAGAAGACACCATCTACAAGCCAAGAGAGAGGCCTTGGGGAAAACCAACCCTGCTGACACTTTGATCTTGGACTTCCAAGCTCCGGAACTGTGAGAGGATAAATCCCCATGGTGTAAGCCAGCCGTCTGTTTTGGTAGCAGTACAACAACTGCACCAGGTCATGGCTCCGCGCTGCTGCCCCTGCTGCGCCCTCGACACGGGGGCCCGCCCTCTCCCACTGGCCAGACGCCGCCTTCCTCTTCTGCCTTCAAGGCATAAGTTGGTGTCACTTATTCTAGGAAGGCTCTCTGGTACACACATGTTCACACATACACATACACATGCACACACACGCTCACATACACACAGACATGCTCACACATGCACACATGCTCACATGCACCACCCACACACATGCTCTTACATCCACAGGCTCACATACACACACATGCTCACACATGCTCAAAACACACATGCTCACACACATGCTAATACGCTCACACACAGACACACATACTCTCACAGACTCTCACACATGCTCTCACACCTACAGGCTCACACACACATTTGCATGCTCACACACAGACTCATATACGCTCATACACAGACACACACATGCATGCACTCACACACATGCTCACATCCACAGGCTCACACACATACACATACTCACACACATGCTTACAAACACACATGCTAACACATACACATGCTCACACACATGCACTCACACGTGCACATGCTCACACATGCTCATGCACACATGCTTACACACATGCACACACATGCTCACATGCATACATGGTCACATACACATGCATACATGGTCACATACACATGCTCATACATGCACACACGCTCACACATGCAGACATGCACACACACATGCTCACACACATGGACACACACGCACACACATGCACACACACTCACACATGCTTACACATACATGCACACAGGCTCACACGCTCACATGTGCACATGCTGACACATGCACACACATGCTCACACATGCTCACATGCATGGTCTCACACACATGCTGACACATGCTCACACACGTTCACTCACACACATGCACACAGGCTCACACACATGCTCACGTGCACATGCTGATGCACACAGATGCTGACACATGCTCACACACGTTCACTCACACATGCACACATGCTCACATACATCCTCACACACGCTCACACATGCACACATACATACATGCTCTCATGCGCACACACGTACACACATGCACACATGCTTACACATACGTGCATACACATGGTCGCACACATGCCCACAGGCACACACGTGCTCACATGTGCACATGCTGACACATGGACACACATGCACACATGCTCACATACATGCTCTCATGCACACACACTCTCACACACATACACACATGCACACACACACTCACAGACATGCTGTCTCACACACACATGTGTACACACACACCCTCACACACACAGAGAGTTGCCTCCAGAGTTGCACCACAGAACTCTTGAGTTTATCAAGGAGAGGGTGAAGCTGTGTGAAGCTTCTTATTACACAGACCCTACAGCCTCAAGGCACCCAGGAGCACCGGCATTTCTCTCCATGGACAGGCTAGCATCCCATCCTCTGTCCCCGGGGACACCTCTGTCCAAAGACCAGCTCCAACCTGTAGTGTCAGTGCCAGCCCCCACGGGTCAGAGCAGGAGGACTGGCCCATAGGATACAGTCCTTTGCTCAGGATGTCATTACAAGGCTCACAAACCGAGTGGCCTAACAGTCGGGATGTACCCTCTCATGGCTCCGGAGGCCCCAGGTCCGTAGTGAAGGTGCCAGCAGGGTTGGTTCCATCCGAAGGAAACCCGTGCCACGCCTCTCCTTTGCTGCTGGGGGCTCCAGGCGCTCCTTGGCTTGTCAATGGCCTCCGCTCCCTGTGTCTCCCCATGATCGCCCCTCTGTGTGAGTTCCCCTTTTCATGAGGGCACAGCCAGGTTGGATCAGTGCCTATCGTAATGACCTCATTTTAATCATTGCAGAGACCCGATTTCCAAACAAGATCACTTTGCTGTTCATGGGTACCAGGGCTCAGGACTGCAGCATCACTTAAGAGGGCACAGTCCAGCCCGTCCCACAGGATCAGGGAGGCCGGTGCTTCGTGTCCCTCCCCACCATGCCAGGAGGCGCATCGGCCCATGGGACGCCAGGCAGAGTGCAGAACATTCAGGAGAAAGCTCTCTCTCTAGTCCACCAAAATCTCCAGGCCTCTGTGCACTGGGAGCTGAGGAAATGGCATGGAATTTGTCTCATGGTGATTCCAAGTAGACACAGCATTGGTGCCAGACACGGGACACTGGCAATACCAGGCCAGCCTTTTAAAATTATTATTATCATTATTATTATCATTGTCATTGTTAGAATTGATGCAGCCTGAATTTTACTCTGAGCAAAAGAATCGCTGTGAGCTTTTGTGACAACTGAGGACTGACATCAGGACAGGGGCCCCCAAGGTGTGAGCACCTGGGGCAGGAAGGACTTGCTCGTGAGCTCACAGCCACTGACTCTGTGTGCTGTTGAGAGGAAGCAAAGTTCCCTGGAAACATAGCCAGAGGAACAACCACTTCCTCAGGCATGGCACGTGGGTTCTGGGTCCCCACAGTTGGCGCTGACAGGCACCCGGCAGGCAGGAATAGCAGGGCTCTGTTCACTCTTGTGGCAGGTTCAGGGTCCAGCCAGCAGCCTCAACCTCTAGCCTGGGAGGGTCTGGACAGGTGGTTGGTCATCCTTGGAGGGGCACTGACCAGGTGTGGGCCTGGTTGGATTAGGGCGTAGCTCTGTCAGATAGGACTGTGGCCCTATAGAAAGAGCAAGAGACACCAGAGAGCCTGCTCCCTCTCTTCCTCTACCATGCGAACACACGGTAAGAAGGTGGCAGTCTGCCAGCCAGGAAGAGAGCCCTCACCAGGACCAAAACCTGGCAGGAACCTTGATCATGGACGTCTGGCTTCCAGAATTGTGAGAAAATTCTGTTTTGTTTGTTTGTTTGCTTTTTGGTTTTTGAGATGGAGTTTCACTCTTGTTACCCAGGCTGGAGTGCAGTGGCTCGATCTTGGCTCACCGCAACCTCTGCCTCCTGAGTTCAAGTGATTCTCCTGCCTCAGCCTTCAGAGTAGCTGGGATTACAGGCATGCACCACCATGTCTGGCTAATTTTATACTTTTAGTAGAGACGGGATTTCACCATGTTGGCCAGGCTGGTCTCGAACTCACAATGTCAGGTGAGGTTTGGCCTCCCAAAGTGCTGGGTTTACAGGCATGAACCACCGTGCCCAGCTGAAAGTTCTGCTGTTTAAGCCACCCAGTCTGTGGCATTTTGTTATAACACCCTGAGCAGATGGAGACAGCTCTCCTTGCTTTGCTAATAATAATCATTTACCCGGGTACATGAATTCAGGTATTCAGAAAGCTTTTCCGGCCAAGCACAGTGGTTCACTCCTATAATCCCAGCACTTTGGGAGGCAAAAGTAGGACTGCTTGAGCCCAGGAGTTCGAGACCAGCCTGGGAAACACGGTGAGACCCCATCTCTGCTGAAAATAGAAAAATTAGCTGGGCGTGGTGGCACACCTGTCGTCCCAGCTACTTGAGAGACTGAGAGGTAAGAGGATCGCTTGAGCCCAAGAGTTCAAGGCTGCAGTGAGCCGTGACAGCAACAGTGCACTCCAGCACGGTGACACCCCTGCAATCCCAGCACTTTGGGAGGCCAAGGTGGGAGAATCAGTGGAGCCCAGGAGTTCAAGACCAGAAAGCTTTCCTTCCCCACCTCGCAATCTTAACACCCCATGGTGCAAACGCTTTGAGGGTGGTGGGGCCAGGCCAGAGCCCGGGGTTCAGCTCCCTGGCTCAGTACTACGTCCCATACTCCAAAGTTAGATTTCAGAGCCATTTGTGATCCATCTACTTGGGCACTTGAGAATGAAACCCTTTTCTCAGAGTGAAAATGGAAGCCAGAGGAGTTAAACAAATGCCTAGAAGTCAGAGAAGCATGCCTGTACATACTCATTTTCAGTGTAAGCGCACTGACCAATTGTAATAAAATGGGTTCAGGAGCCTGGAGAGGCAGAGAGAGTATCGGAATTCCTGCCCCCACCAGACACACCCTGCAGGTTCCGGAGCAGCCTACCAGAGACATTCCTGGGCGGCCACAGGCCACTGCTCTTAGCAGCCAGGGATCTCCCCCTTGGAGTTCCCAGCCCTGCACCTAACCCTGCCTCGTGAAACTGGATCCCACCAGACAGCTACCCCTTCGGATGCCTGTAATTCCTTGGCTAATGCTAGGCTTAATTAAGACATTGACTTTAATAGCATTCTCACCGATTACTTTAAGAAATGGCAGGTCTGTAAGATGATATTTCCTGGTGTGCAAAGATATCATGATGAAATCTCCAAGTCATCGTTTCAACACAGGAAGTTATCAGCTACCTGGGGCAGCGCCGGTCCAGCCGCACAATTGGCCCGCTGTTACCAGCGTTATTTAAGAGGCCGAGGCATCCATGTTTCCCAGGATCCGGTCGGTGGGGGTAAAAAAGGATCAATTGAGTATTTTAGCTCTGCACATAGGCCTTCTCGATGTTTGGTTTGCTTTGATGCGGAGGAAAAGTAAACGCTATACGTTTGAACTTGACGCTTTATCTTTTCCAGACTTCTGTCATGCCTCAAAGTCAGCTGAAAAAAAAAATAACTAAAAAATAGCCGGCTTGAATTAAATTAGCATTTCTGCCTCTCCTCCTTTGTCTGTCTTTATGCCTTTCAGTTTTAAAAATAAGTATTTTTATAAAATTTGAGTACTAGCATCTTTGCGGTTCCATGTGGCACGGCTGCCACCCACGTCACACGTGAAGCTGAGCGTCCATTGGATCTGCAGGTGTTCCCCATCCGTGTCCATGTGGTGTGTCAGGGTTGCGGGGGGCGTGGGAGAGGAAACGCAATTTCTATAAGGAATTGACTACAGTTTCTAAAACAAGCTATTTGTTTCCACCATTGAGACGGAGTCTTCCTCTGTCGCCCAGACTGGAGTGCAGTGGCTCGATTTCAGCTCACTGCAACCTCTGCCTCCCGGATTCAAGTGATTCTCCTGCATCAGCCTCACAAGTAGCTGGGACTACAGGCACCTGCCACCATGCCCGGCTAATTTTTGTATTTTTAGTAGAGACAGGGTTTCACCATATTGGCCAGGCTGGTCTCAAACTCCTGAACTTGTGATCTACCCAACTTGGCCTCCCAAAGTGCTGGTATTACAGGCGAGAGCCACCCTGCCTGGCCGGTTTGCCCTTTTATAACATGGGTCTCTGTTTCCAAAAGAAATTGCCCGATATGTGCAAATCATCACTTTTGGAAGGATAAGACCAAAATGTGAGTGCTTTCCTAAGCCTAAGTGCTTTCCTCCCTAGGGGGAGCAGGGAGGGGACTTTCCTGGGATCCTCCTCCATCGTACAAGCAGAATCAAAGTTGGGCAAGATTTAACCTGGGTCCGCACCACCCTCCACCCCGTGTCTCCATCCCTGGAGCCCAGATGGACTCAGTAGGGTGATGAGTCAATACCAGTTTCCTTCCTTAGCCAACTGGCCACTTACGGTCCAGAGAAGAGACCTTCTGAGGGCATTGACCAAGGCCAGCACCCACAGCAGGAAGAACTGCTGGCAATGGGCAGCTCCAGACCCCATATCCACGCCTCTTGGGAAGGACAGTGGCCTGTGGAGTGCCACCCACATGGTGGGTTCCCAACAGAACACTCGCCATGCAAACCCCGCCCTGCCTGGGACCCTGTGCCACATTCAGACCTCAGAAATTCATGTGTACTCAGGAAATTCAAACACATTATCCTTCTCCGACATGCGGTGATGACGGTAATGTCACTGGGAAGCCTTCACTCAAAGCAACCGTAGGTGGAGCTGAGCGGGCAAGTGTCAATAAGACCGCCGCTGATGAGCTGGGAAGGAAGAAAGTCAACCACATTTCCACTCCGCCTTGGCCCTCAATACTCCCGGGCTCCATACCTCCGACTGTCCCTCCCTGCATCGGTCTTGGGAACAGGACGTGTGCTCTGACCTATGCAGGAGCAGCTGTTGCTTGGAACCCCCTCTAGACCCCAGGACTGTGACCAGTCCTCGCCTGCCTTTGTCCTTTGGCAGGCCCACTGGCCTCTCCACCAGGCAGCTGCGTCCTCTGCAGAGATGCACATATTTGTTTATTTATTCAATTCATCTTGACTTATTCATCAGATTTAAATGACCTCTTTTTCATGAAAGCCCAAGGAGTCGAAGGGAGGCAGCTCTCCGGATGCAGGCACTGGGCCCCATGAGTTTCCTGTTAACCACTTGATGAGGTCCCTACATGGGCAAGACCACGGTGGCAGAGAGGAGACCAGGAGCAGAGCCATGGGAGCCAATGCTGCCTCACGCCCAGCTTCGAGGGCCAGCCTGGCCGGGAGAAACCTGAAGGTAGGGACCTGCAGCTTCCTAGGCTCAGCTGAGCCTGGGAAATCCACATGTTTACAAGAGGGTCCAGTGTGCAGGACAGGCCACATGGCTCAGGTGGAAACTCCCCTCCTACAAAGTCCAGATTCCTGGCTTGGCCTTTAAGTCTCTGTAGACCCACTACTTTTGCAGCGTCCACTCGAGGGCCCTGTGGTCCACAGAGAGCAGCCGCTTTCTCATCCCCAAGCTCACTGTCCAGGTCCCCTGTGTTTGCCTGGCTTCTGGAAGCATCGCCCAGCCTCTGATGAAAGCTGCTGAGGACTCACAGCCATGTCCTTAGCTGAGAATTGCCATCGACTGTGTGGGAGCCTCCTGGCCTGGACCCACCGGGACCACCCTGCCTGGGAGGGCCATAGACAGTGCCTGACTGACTGACTAACCCTGGGGGTCTAAGAGCCCCCACACCTCACTATGGAACTGACTCTGTGATGCAGGTCACACTCCAGAGCCCCCGGTGGGGCTGAAACCACCACCATGCTGTGCCTCCCCATTCCCTGTCTAGCCTCTCTCACTTTCTTTCTCTTGAGAGCCCTCTGTCAATCAATGCCCTGGACCCAAACCCTTGTCTCAGGCTCTGCATCCAGGAAGCCTGGCCTGGGACTCTGCCCTTTCATATCCTTCTGGCTTTGCTGCCTCTGTCCCCTCCATGGAAAGGCCTCTTTCTCCCTTATCATGGGTTCAATTGTGTCCTTCAAATATTTATGTGTTGATGTCCTAACCTCCCGTATCTCAGCATGTGACACTGTTTCTGGGAACAGGGGCTTTGAAGAGGAAATAAGTGAAATCACATGGGTGGGCCTTAACCCCATCTGATTGATGTCCCTATTAGAGAAGATGAGGACACAGACACGCATAGAAAGGCCACCCTGGGGGACACAGGGAGAAAGCAGCTATGTCTAAACCAAAGAGAGAAGACTCAGGAGCAGCAGCCCTGCCACACCTTGATCTGGGGCTTCCAGCCCCAGGACTGTGAGAGGACGAGTTTCTGCTGTTTAAGCCTCCCCATCTACAATGGCTCATCATGGCAGCCCAGCGGATCAAGGCCACATTCACTGACACCACCGTCCCTCAGGATCCAGCAGTCATCCATGCCTCTCCGCTTCTCCAAAACAATCATTTCTGCAGTGCATTCTTATGCCCCTCTTAATATACATACCACACCCCTACTTGCATTATGCTAGTTACTTACATTCCTACCCTCAGCAGAGACTTTGCCTTTTAACAGATTCATCCTTGCGTTCCATGCAAGACCTACTAAATTGTCAATCAATGTTTGTCAAGTTAAAAATGGACTTGGATTAAATTCCTCAACTCCCCGGGGCAGGCCACCTTCCTCCTCCCCAGCAGGCCAAGCTCAGTGGTGGGTCGGATGTTATCACACATGGGCACAGAGCAGGAACAGAATCACGCTCTGCTCTCCGACACCAGCCCCATTTAAATGACTCTGGGGACAGAGATTAGGAACTTAAATTTCTTTCCATGCAGCTGAAGCCTTCCTAGGAAGTCGCTGACTGAACACACCTCGCCGAAAAGACCACAGATGAAACTGAGACCCTGGACCCGTCTCAGGTCCCCCAGGGGCTCCTGATCTGCAGGACTGGCTTCCCCGAAGACCCCCTTCGGGAGCGAGGCTGCCGGGAGTCTGTGCACCAAGAGGTCAATTGTCCAATATCACTGAGCCAAAGCTATCTGTTTAACAGACAACATATCTGAGTGTCAGAATCAGCGACCATCATCCAAGATGCTGGGGTTTTTTTCTTCCGAGTTGAAATGGATCCTTTGAGAGTTAGTCAAGGGGAAAGAATGTGGCAGGATGAAGCGCAGTGGAGCACCTCGGTTATAAGGGGAACGTGAAAAGCAGGGAATTTCCTTCCCATCACACACTTCCTTCGGTTACCTGTACACCTCTCTGTAGAAATACCAATCATTTGTTTTTCTGAAGGCAGGAGGGCAGGGGGGTGCGGGGATCGTCACGGCAAGGCATGTTTCCTGAAAATGTTTTTGATTGTCAGGAGACTTTTCGAAGTAAACGCAGGAGAGTCTCCCTGCCCCCACCCTCCATAGGCATACTGGGCGCTGCTTTGCATAAGCAGCCTGTGGGGCTGGAGGAAGGCAATTCGGTGTATCACAGGATGAATGATAACCGGGCGGCCCTGGCCTGATGAACAGCAGCTTTCTGGCCAGACAACATTAGACACAGCCAGGTTGTATTTTTAAAAGAATGTTTGTGCATTTTTTTTCTCCTTCCTAAAACTCAGAAGTCTCTTAGAAGACATCAAAAGCGTTACGTGCAGATATTCAGAATAAATCAACCCTTTTTCCCCCCAGTATGGTTGTCGTCGTAATAACAGCCTTCTTATGTGTTGAATACTTATGTAACCTAAGATGAAAAGACATCTTAGAGGCTTCTGGCAACATGATGGGAAACCAAAGGCAGGCTGGAGGCTCCTTTCCACCCAGGAGGGAGTCAGTTTCAGGCCATGGGAAAGGGGCACTTCTCACTGCTTCTTGAGACCAGCGTCCTGCCTTTCAATATTTCAAACAGTGACTTTTCATAAGGCCATGTAAAAAAATACCTTGGTTAATTGGCTGTGATGAAAGAACATGATAAGACCGTGGTCACGGAGACCCATGGAGCGTTTGCCCAAGAATTTGTTAAGTAACTGGTTTCTGAGTAGATTTGTTTAAATTTGCATGTTCCTCTCTGATTTGGAGACATTTGGCAAGCTGGGGGTTAAGTCAGGAAAGTCAGACTCCACGGCTCTAAGCAAATCGGTTCGTCTTAATGGTCCTCAAACGACCCAGCTAAGAAATGGGTCTAATTAGACCCACGGCCTCAGATCGTTGTGAAGTTTAATTAATGCTTGAAAATGTTTTGAGATATTTGGATGGAAACAGACCACAGATGCAGGGTGTTATCATAGGCTCCTACCGGAGGCCTTCTTTTTCTGCAACACAATGCTGTGGGCGTTATCTGACCTTTGTCCCTGCCAGCAGTGGGGACTTCTGAGATGTGCTTCTGTCCACTACACCTGCTTTCAACCCTGCCCTTTCACTGCTCCAGGCTACTTATATGTAAATGCACCAAGACGATGGACATGAGATCTGAACGGACTCCTCAGCAACTCAACTTCCAAGAAGCGGCCAGGCGCGGTGGCTCATGCCTGTAATCCCAGCACTCTGGGAGCCCAGGCGGGTGGGTCACTTGAGGTCAGGAGTTTGAGACCAGCCTGGCCAACATGGTGAAACTTGGGGGGGGATAACATGGGGAGAATGCCAGATATAGGTGATAGGGAGGAAGGCAGCAAACATTTCCATGTATGTACATATGCAACAATCTTGCATGTTCTTCACATGTACCCCAAAACCTAAAATGCAATAGAATATATATTTTTTAAAAAATACAAAAATTTGCTGGGTGTGGTGGCAGGTGCCTATAATCCCAGCTACTCAGGAGACTGAGGCAGGAGAATCACTTGAACTTGGGAGGCGGAGGTTGCAGTGAGCCAAGATCACACCACTGCACTTCAGCTTGGGTGACAGAGTGAGACTCCATCCAAAAAAAAAAAAAAAATTCCAAGAAGCAAAATGTATCTTTGCTTTCTCCTAGAGATTTTGGTTAATTTTTCCACCATGAATGGGCTGGAAAGAAAGTGACCCTCACCTTCCTGATGTGGCCTCTCGTGTCCCCTCTGCCCAGGACACCCTGTTCCCATATGGCCACTTGGCTCCCTCTTTGGGCCACTTGGAGGTCCATACAAATCCCCTCAGCTCCCTGTGATAACTGCTCCCCTGCCCCCTCTCCTTCCACCCACTGTCACCTTCAATTTCTTACCTGGCCTTATTCTCTTTGTATTATTACTCATTCAGTTACATGGTATTATCTGTCCCTCCCTTGAGAATTCAGCATTCATAAGGTGATGAGGAGAGGTGGCTGTTTAATTCAAGTAATTCGTTACTTTTGGAAGGATGAGACCAAAATATCAGTGCTTTCCTAAGTCACCCTAGGGGGAGTGGGGAGGGGACTTTCCTGGGATCCTCCTCCATCGTACAAGCAGAATCAAGGCTGGGCAAGATTTAACCTGGGTCTGCACCACCCTCCACCCCGTGTCTCCATCCCTGGAGCCCAGATGGACTCAGTAGGGTGATGAGTCAATACCAGTTTCCTTCCTTAGCCAACTGGCCACTTAGGGTCCAAAGAAGGGACCTTCCATGGGCACTGACCAAGGCCAGCACCCACAGCAGGAAGAACTGCTGGCAATGTCCCCAGCCTGAGTATACTATGTCACGCATCTTGAGAGCCCTATCAGTATTGCCCGGTAAATGGCCTCAGCACCCAGCGGTGTGGAGGACGCAGAGGCTGAAACAAAGGATTGCCTGTGAGCCCTCTGTGGTGGGATGAGCAAGGCTGGAAAGACAGAGAGAAACACAAAGGCCTGGAACCTGCTCTTGCTACCCTTACTGGTGGCTCGAACCAAGGGATTTCCCGAGGAGCGTGTGACTGTGCTCCCGGACTTTCCTCTGGAGAAGCCAAAGCATGAATTCTACCTTCATCCATCAGCGACCACTCTCTGCTGGAGGCATCTCACAAACTCCAGTAAGGTGCACAAGTGGGTCACAGTGTGGCCACGAGAGGCGTCATTCCTACTGCCCACCTTTGTTCTGGAATCCATGAATACCTGGGCACACAGCCCCGTGTGCTGGCCATTAGCTCAGTGCATTCACCACACACTGGAAGATGGGGTCCCAATGCCACCGAGTGTTGCCCTGAGCTGACACCTTAGCAGAGTCTTTAGCAAGATGCTCTCAGATTCCCTTGGCTGATGCTTCTGGCTTATAGGAGCATATCTGTCATAAGCCCAACAGATCCCACCAGCGTGGGCTCCATAGAGTGTGTGTCTCACTGTAAGATGTGTCCTTGCTCCAGGCCATCTGACAATTCCTTGGAGACAAATTGTGTCAGCCCTTTGATGGACCGGGCAGAGCACTGTGAACAGAGAAGGCAAATGCGTGTCTAGAGGAAGGCCAGTTCCACAAAAGACAAGTGCTATCTCCTTTAGAAGAGGACCAATATAATCAACTTTCCACTAAGCGGTTGATCGGAGCCCTCAAGGAATGAGACCTTATTGAAGGTCTGACATTACCGTCTGCTTTTGTGCGTGTTTGCTTCTTTGTTTGAGACAGGGCTTCCCCAGTACCTGGGACCACTGATACATGCCACTACACCTGGCTAAGCTAATTTTTTATTTTTTGTAGAGATAGGATTTCACTATGCTACTCAGGCTGTGTCAAACTCCTGGGCTTGAGCAATCTGCCCACCTTGGCCTCCCAACGTGCTGGGATTATGGGCATGAGTCACCATAACCATCACCACCGCCAGGAATGGGGCCCTCATTGATGTTTGACTAGCGAATGATCAAACACCAAAATCCCATCCTGAGGTTCTGCTTTCAGAGGTTATTTTTTTTCGAACTATCTTAGCCCGATGTTCTTAGCAAAGCCTGAAACAAAGACTTAACTGCAAATACGTGTTTGGGAAGTGAGAATGGGTGAACAGGGCTGAGGGAGACGGGGAACAAGGCAGGGAAGAGGGGAAAGCCAAGTCAACCCGTGTCGTTTGGTTCGCCTCCAAACGCCTGCCATTGCAAATTGATAAACATCTGCTGGCTGATAGACAAACTGCAACGGTGCTCACGTCTTAACTGTGAGGCAGGAAACTAAGGCACCTGCCTGGATCTTAAATTCAGGAGCAAAGTTTAGGCAGAGGTGAAAGAGTTTGGGATCAGAATTATTCTCATCCTTGGCTCAGTTCCCTGAGTTTGAGGGGAAAGAGAAGAAGTCCTAGCCCACCTGTAAGTGTGACATTGGTTTTATTTCCAATTCCAGACCCAGCCAGCCCTCCAAAAAACCATGTACTTTGTTTTATTTAGGTAAGGACAGGAAATTTACATGAGCAGATGACATGCTGCTCATATTATAAGTAAAAATACTGGGATCTAAAGATATACAGGTATCCGTTAGAAGTTCCGAAATTCACACTAGAGTCTGCCTCATTCCAAAGTCCTTGCTTCCCCTACTAGACCATGCTGAGAACTTTGTCCTGAGAATCCAGAATCCATCAACCCCAAACAGACCCCAAATTATCTGAAGAATAATTTGGGCGAGGTAAGTGAGGTTCAGGGTCGTTTAAGGGAAATTATCCATTAAATCAGTGGATTCATCTGAGTCTGAGATCACACATGAGCCCACCAGAACCATATTCTGGCCTTCATGGCCAGGGAGATTTCTTTTTCCAAGCGATTGTTTTCTAAAGTGAAAACACAGCCTTTTTCTTCTTCTTCTGTATTCTGTGGGATTTCCCTCTTTGGCTGTACAATTTGCTGAAAATATACATTTTGATAAGAGAAATATTTGGACATCTGGGCAGGAGGGAAGTTGTGAAATCTCTGCCCACCCAGGAGAGAATGGAAAGTGAGGAGGAGGCAGCTGGACTTCCGGGCTCTGGGATCAAAGTGACTCTGCTTGTCTCCATCAGAACTTCCTGATGATGCCAGTGTGCCCAGCAATTTCCCTGTCTGCATGGGCACCCACCTGGCCGGGGAGCCCTCGCAGCAAGAGGGACAGGGAAAAAGACCAAAGCGCCCCTCGTAAGTGCTGTCCTCGAGGTCACAGCCTGCAGGGTCACCAGCCTCAGCCCACTCCCACTGTTAGGAAACAAAGGACCGCTGGCAGCTCAGGATGCCCTGGGCTCCGCACACCCTGACCCCAAGCAATCATTTTCTACAGGCATCACCATGGTGTTTGTGCACCAGCGAAGGGGTAGGGGCAGAAACCCCAAGCACATCCCCTTCCTTCAGGGTTCCCCAGCCTTGGAGAGAAGTCCAAGCATCTCAGGGAAACCATGTGGCTTAGACAGAACCAAAATTGAAGTCCAGGGAGCCCTGTTCAAGAGATTAGGGCCCTTGGCATCATGGCACCAGGGGAGACCGGGCCTGAGCAGTGAGAATGTGCTGTCATGACCTCTATAGATCCAGGTAGACTTCCTGGAGGAGGTGAGGCCCAGAAGAGCTTTGAGAAACATGAAACATTGGGATAGGTAGGGAGTGGTTGGGGCTGGGGGGAGGGCAGTGAACAATGTAAACGAAGCTAAGGAACCTCAAGAGAGTCTGTCCAGTTAGCTGAGAGTCAGAGGCCTGGAGGGCATATTCTTGGGTGAGTAGGCCACCCATGATTTCTCCATGAGGTTCTTAAATTTTGTGTTCATTACAGTGACCATGTCCTCCACACACCACACCCACATGGAATCATCTGGAATCATCTGGATGCTTCTGATTTCAGGGCTCAGATTGGCATTTCTCATTCGGTGGACACATAAAAAAGACAACCAGGACAGGGGCTCTGAGCCCTTTCTGCAACGTAGACATTATGAGAAATTTTTAAAGTACATGGACCCCTTTTAAATAACACTTAGCAGTGCAAAATATAAAATATATAGGACTACAAAGGAAGCAAATTACACTGGAATCAGTTAGCTGAATTGTTTTTAATTAAATAAGTGGGCTGGGCATGGTAATCCCAGCACTTTGGGAGGCTGGGGCGGGCAGATCACAGGAAGCCAGGAGTTTGAGACCAGCCTGGCCAACATGGGGAAACCCCATCTCTATTAAAAATAAAAAAATTAGCTAGGTGTGGTGGTGTCTGCCTGCAATCCCAGCTACTCGGAAGGCTGGGGCAGGAGAATTGCTTGAACCTAAGAGGTGGAGGTTGCAGTGAGCAGAGATGGTGCCTCTGCACTCCAGCTTGGGCAATAGAGTGAGACTCTGTCTCAACAACAACAACAACAAAAAAAAAAAAAAAAAAAAAAAGCCGGGCTCAGTGGCTTATACCTATAATCCCAACACTTTGGGAGGCCGAGGTGGGTGAATCACCTGAGGTCAGACTGGTCCATCATGGCAAAACCCCATCTCTACTAAAAATACCTGGCCAGTCTGGTCAACATGGCGAAAGCCTGTCTCTACTAAAAATGCAAAAATTAGCTGGGTGTGGTGGCGCAACCTGTAGTCCCAGCTACTTGGAGTCTGAGGCAGGAGAATCGCTTGAACCCAGGAGATAGAGGTTGCAGTGAGCCAAGATTGTGCCTCTGCACTCCAGCCTGGGTGGCAGAGTGAGACTCAGTCTCGAAATAAATTTAAAATAAAAATTTAAAAAAATAAGTGTATAATATGGAAACTGCCCTGCTTTTCCAGCACATGCGATAAAGCCAGTAGCCAGTCACTTCCATGACTTTGCAGGACACGTCAGCACAAACCACATTCCCAGATACCTGGGACAACTGTCCTGCGACCCAAAAAAAATCCACAATTTCTACAAACGACAAAGCCACATGCCCTGCTGCTGTGGCTGCGACTCATTGCCTGCCTTCAAATGCCAAAGTGCAATTAGAGGTTGGTAAAAAGAAAGATGTAGCTGTCCCCTGCCCCAGGTTCATGGGCCCCAGGGTAGGAGCTCCTGACCTCGTCACATGTTGGGAAATACGTGTCTGGCTGCCATCATATTAGCAAGTGGTGGTGGCAAAATCACGGTTCCACACACCCTGGTCCTCAGGGGGAATTCCTTCACCAGCTGGAAATGGAAAGATCCTCCCTTGGACAAAGCCTTAACGTGCCACACTGGGGCTGGAGCTTTAGTTCAGCATTTTGAAAATGGTGCCCTGTCTTGGCGTGTTATCATATCAGATCCCTTTCACAGACAGGGGCTAACAGTGGTGAACTTGATTCACAGACATCTTTGCTCCACAGATGGATATGCAAGGAATGCAGTGTGCCACCTCCCTTAAGCAGGTCCACATTTGTGGACAGTAAAAAAGTTCATCTTTAAACCTTTCTTTCTTGTTAAAGAATAAGTGTGATAATAACTTTGTTATGTCCTATCCTATGTAGCTGTTAGAGATGCCGTGCTTACAGGCACGTAGTACATTCTGTGTTCTTGCACTTTAGTCAAGATATCTGTGCTGGACATGCTCACAGGCATGTCCCAGCTCTCCATTGCTTTTACCTGCTTAGAAAAGTTTTAAGTTATTTGCCAATCGGGATTTAGTTTCATCTGTGAGGTCTGGCTCCAGCCAACGGAGATCAGACACAGCAGTAAGAACGACCCCAAATGCATGAGGGATAAATTTGTGTCTTCCTTTGTTCGTTGTACTCTCGTGGCATGATGGCTAGCGAGGGTACCCTTCCTGTGGTCCAAGAAGTAAAAATTGTGTTGCTGAAAGATCCTTTGTCTCAGTGATTCTCTTTGCGGCACTGAGCATCTATTTCCAATGACGGTTTACTCCTTAAGGGAGTGTGACGGTTTCAGGTGGGCTAGGGAAGAGGAGGCCAGCCCCGGCTGGGAACCTGGCTCTCCAATGCAGGGTCAGGGCCCCCCACCTCCACCCCAGCAGGGGTACCCAACCCAGGCCACTGCAGGATGCAGGAAGGTGCTCTCAGGTGAGTGCCTGACCCAGGGTGCTGGCCACAGTGGCAGAGGGCGCAGAAGAGACAGGAGCGGGGCAGGGGGCATTGGAAGGGCCCCCGAGCAAGGTGAGAGGGCAGTGTGCAGAAACCTGCCCCTCTGAGGTCTCAGGGAGGGGCACAAGAGGACCTCAGGAATGGACCTCCCTCTCTACCTTGAAATGTTCAAAGCTGTGAATGCCATAAGATAGGACAAAAAAGTAGCTTTGGGTGTCTGTGCTCTACTCGCCCACCACACACACCCTCAAACATTTTCTTCTTTTAAAAAAGCCATTTTTGTGGGCCGGGTGTGGTAGCTCACGCCTGTAATCCCAGCACTTTGGGAGGCCGAGGTGGGTAGATTACCTGAGGTCAGGAGTTCAGACCAGCCTGGCCAACATGGTGAAACCCTGTCTCTACTAAAAATACAAAAAAAATAGCCAGGCATTGTGGCAGCTGCCTGTAATCCCAACTACTTGGGAGGCCGAGGCAGGAGAATCGCTTGAACCCAGGAGGCGGGGGTTGCAGTGAGACGAGATCGCACCACTGCACTCCAGTCTGGGCAACAAGAGCAAAACTCTGTCTAGAAAAAAAGAAAGAAAGAAAGAAAGAGAGAGAGAGAGAAAGAAAGAAAGAAAGAAAGAAAGAAAGAAAGAAAGAAAGAAAGAAAGAAAGAAAGAAAAAAAGAAAGAAAGAGAGAGAGAGAGAAAGAAAGAAAGGAAGGAAGGAAGGAAGGAAGGAAGGAAGGAAGGAAGGAAGGAAGGAAGAAAGAAAGAAAGAGAAGAAGGCCACTTTTGACTGCACCTCTTCCGAAGGGCAGGGAGAGGGCTGGTGGCAGGCGGGCCCGTCTACGCATGGAAACTCCGCAGCGAGGGAATGCTGCCTGCGGTCTGCTGACCAAAACAAGCCCATTTGCAAATTGGCAGGTGGAATTTGCCCTGTGAAGATAAAAGGCTTGATTGAGGAATGTTTAAAAAAGCGATTTCAGGGTTTTTATGGAGTGCAAAAACAAGAGGGGAAAAAATTAAGTTAATAAAAATTTTACTGAATTAAGATAGAAACAATGGCAGCATTTACAGCAGCCACTTCCATTGAGGTTTCTAAAACAGACTTTTATGAGCTGTTTTTTTCTCTCTTTTTTTCTTTAAACCTTGCTTAGTGAAAAGCCTTCTAAATTACTGCTGACCACATTATTTTCGATTCCTGAGCCACGATTTTTCCCTGCGCTGGGGGAGGCTCCATCTCCCAATTTACAGATGGGCAGGCCAGTTGCCCTACCGGCGGCTTCTGCAGTTTGACTCTGAGATTCGTCACTGAGTCTGCCGTTTAATGGTAAAGCCATTTAATGGTAACCAAACTCCTCCGGGCTCCCACAGGGCTTTGATGGAAGCCCCAATGCTGTTGGCTGCTGCTAATTGCTCCCCAGAACTGGGCCAGGCTCCCCAGTTCTCCCCCACCCAGCACGCAGCCCCTCCAAAAAAGCAGAGATGGAGTGAGGATGTTCACGAGGAGACCTTTGAGACTAAAAGGAGTCGGGGCTCAAGAGAAAGACCGTGCGCACGCTGCAGATCAAGCCAGGATTCTCATCAACAGGCAAGAGACTAGGAGAACGGGGCTTCTCCGATGTCATACTGGAAACATTCGGTCGATTTTGGAGTAAGACGCCAAGACTGACCCGGTGCCAAACCCCAAAGGCTTGATTCACCAGTGTGACCGGATGCTGGGGAGGACCCATGTGTGCAGAGAGGCACAGTTACTGCCCGGGAAACCCCTGAACCAGGGGTCCCTAGAAACAGACCCAGACACTACACAGCCTCCACCTCCGGCCCCATCCTGCACGCCCTGGGCCAGGCAGCCGCACCGGAAAGGTGACACCTGCTGGGAGGCTGGGCCACGCAGGGGCTGGAGAGGCCTCTGGGAGCCCAGACTCAGGACCGGGGGCCTGTGCTGAGCACTCACCAGAACCACCAGCATGGCCCTGCGGCCACACACAGTCAACGGCGCTGGACTGTCAGCTCCAGCAGAGGGGCCCAGAGGAAATGAAGTTCTGGGGTATAAGTCCTAGACTTCGGGGTCCTGGAATTGACCCCCACCTGCCTTGGGTTTAACAGACACAAGTCAAGGACGCGGAATCGGAAAATGCTTGTCCTCACCTCCCCTGGGTCGGGAACCAGCGCCTGGGTCGTCCCCAGCCTGCCCTCCCCCAGGCAGCCCCCAGGAGGCAGAACCTCTGCCCTGTCTTCTGCCCTGGGTAGCGGCACACGCCCCAGCATGTATTTGAGTAGGGTCCTCTGAAGCATGTAAGGAGAGCGGGTGCTGCAGAGGCCCCTGGGCCGGGAGGGGCCTGCAAATGTGACCCGGGCCTCTCACGCTGCCCGTAAGACCTGGATAAACCCACACGCAAGGTTTCCACGGCAGGCCTTCCTGCTCCCAAAGAATGCTAATATTAGTGGGGTTTATTCCCTCTCGTGCCTTTGGCAATCAAATTGGAGAGAGCTCTGAGAAATGCATTCTTGAAGCAGAGTTGCGGGCGGACGCTGACTGCAGAGGGCTGGCTGGAGAGGCCAGGGGAGCGCCTTCCTGCCTCTCACGGATGCATCTTCCAAACGGCCCCACCCTGTCACGCAGCTCTCTAACCCGAACACCTCCAGTGCGTCCTGCTGACCAACAGGTGGACAGAGCCCAGCCCGGAGGCCCCCACACAGGCCTGGCCGACGCTTCCCACGTCCTCTCCTGACTCTTTCCTCAGACACTCCTGGAACCCCCCAGCTGCCCTCCAACATCCTTGCCAGGCCTCATAGTCTTTCAAAATCAAATTCAATTTAACTTTGAACCCAAAGAGGCAAGAATGCCATTTGGGGATGAAGAATCCAGGTAAAAGGGTCATCCTGGCAACACGCTTTGCAAAATCCTTCATAAGACACCTGGGGCATCCTAAGCGCTCAAGGCGTTGATCTACTCGACAAACTGGCAGAGAGCTGCTTCCGTGAGCACCTGCTCATACCTGAGCCCGAACCCAGGCCCTGCCCCACGGAGTGCACGGTCTAGTGCGAGGATTTACACAATAAATACCATACATTACAGAGCATGCTGGAAAGCAGTGCATCCACAGAGCAGAAGAAGATGGCAAGGGGGTGGGGTGCATGGGGCAAGGGGTGCCCCACAGCATCAGATGGGGTGACCGGGACAGCCACACCCAGAGCACTGCATTTGAAGAGTTAAGACCAGGAGGAAGCCAGCCGTGCAGCTATCTCGGGAAAGAGCCTTCCTGGCTAAGGGAGCAGCTGGTGCAAGGGCCCTGTGGCAGGAGTGTGCCTGGTGCATCGGAGGCTCAGCAGAGAAGCTGGCTGGGCTCAGCGGGGTGAATGTGGGGGAAACTAGGGGCAGAGGCCACAGAGAGTGGGAGGACCCACCGAGGCTGGGGAGAAACTGCGCAGGACCTCGGGGCAGCAGAAGGAATTGATCTTTTCTCTGAGTGAAACAGAGAACAGCCTGCGGGATGAGGGGCATGGGGACCAGCCACAGATGTCCTAGCTCCGGCTCACACCAGACACAGGATAGATCGCACTATCCTCCCCACTCGAAGACCAACGAAATGTCAGTAAGGGTGATGTCCCTTGAGTACACGCGTTCACTTTCAGAGCCGGGATGGCTCGGCCACACCCTCTCTTCCTCTGACATGGTGAAAGCTGGTGGCCAGGGCCCCGAGCCCCTTGCACACAGCGGGTTCCCAGCATGAAAGAGAAAAGAGACTTTGTTGTTTCCAGCCACTGAGATGGGTTTTTTTTGTTACTGCAGTGAAACCCAGCCTGACTCTGATATGGGGACAGAGACAGAGGGGCAGCTAGGGGACTGTGGCAGTAATCCCAGTGACAGATAATGTAGCTAAGGCCAGAAAAGGGGCAGAAGAGGTGCTGTAAAGCAGTCAGGGATAGGTGCATTCTGAAGAGAAAGCTGGGAGCTGGGGGGGCATGGGGTGTGAGGGGAAAAGATGAGTCAGGGATGACTGCAAGGTTTGGGCTTGAACAGCTAGAGAAATGGAGTCTCCACCAGCTGAGATGGGGAGGCTGGAGCAGGGAGGGGATCGCGGGTTCACTTGCAGACGTGTTTGGGATGTCTCATTAACATGAGGTCCGAAACGTTCACGAGGTGGCCGGGGCAGGTGTCCCATGAATGAATGTGAGGACCGGGGATGCGTCCAGGTGGGAGACATTAATGTAGGGGTGGGTGGTTAGTGTTGAGATGGGGCTTAAATCCCCGAGCTGAATGAGATCACTGAGGGAATGCATGTCCACAGAAGAAAGGCCAGGTTCAAGGACAATCGTGGGAACCAGGAAAGTTAGCATCATCTTGGTCACAGGAGCATTTGGTAGGTTACACGGTTCCGGGCTGGGAGAGAGGCTGCTGGTCTTTGGTCCTTCTGGGCTGCCCACGAGTGGCTCTCATTGGTCAACTGAAGGTGGGTCCATCCTGCCATGCCAGGTAACAACACAGGGATCCTAGGAAGTAAGCCCCACCCCAAAACTGCCCCCTTCTCCCTCCCCCACTTCTCGGAGACCTGCTGCTTTCCTGGGTGCCCTGGAGGACCCACCACATGGGTCTTTCCCACTCTTGGAATGTCCCCTCTTTTAAATAAAGCCTCCATCTTGCCTGCCAGGTCTGGCCACATTTAGTTAGGCCACTCCTTCCCAGGCCCTGCTGCAAACCCTAGAGCTTCCGCTAACCCTTGAGAAATTTCAAGCCTTTTCTAAAAGAAGAGTGTCTTAACTCTTCCCTGGGGCCAGAGCGGCTTGGTCTTCTTATCTCAGGGACTCACTTGCCCTCTGGAAGGAGAAGTAGGAAAGGGAAAAATAGTTCTTGTTTTCTTTGGATCCTTCTAGAATAGCAAGAACACAGAATATATCACAGCATATTAACCTTCCACATATGTTCATCAACTTTGCTCAAATCATGAAAAATGAGTGTCCTTCAAGGAACAAATAAGCCTTCAACTAAATCAATCATTACAAAAATATACCAAATGGGGGACTCAATGGGAGTATGGCACGATTAGAGTTTTGAATCAAGCTGAGAACAGTGAAGCTTTAAAGGTTAGTCTACAACATGAACACGGACCTTGGCAATCCAAACACAAATAAGAAAACCAGCCAAATCCAATGAAGTCTGGGGTTCAACAAACCGTATATTAATGCGTTCTCACATTACTACGAAGAGATACCCAAGACTGGGTGATTTATAAAGAAAAGAGGTTTAATTGACTCACAGTTCTGCATGGCTAGGGAGGCCTCAGGAAACTTACAATCATGACAGAAGGAACCACTTCGCAGGGCGGCAGGAGAGAGAGAATGAGTGCAGAGCAAAAGGGAAAGCCCCTTATAAAACTATTAGATCTCACGAGAAGTGGCTCGTTCTCACGAGAACAGCATAGTGGAAACCACACCTATGATTCAATTATCTCCACCTAGTCCCACCCTTGACATGCAGAGATTATTACAATTCAAGGTGAGATTTGGGTGGGAGCACAGAGCCACGCTATATCAAACAGTAATACACAAATGTCGGTTTCTTAGCTTTGACCAATGTACTGTGGTTATGTGAGACATTAACAATAGAAGAAATTGGGTGAGAGGTCTATGGGAACTCTCTGTACTAGTAAAAGTTATTCCAGAATGGGCTGGGCATGGTGGCTCATGCCTGTAATCCCAGCTCTTCAGGAGGCTGAGGTGGGTGGATCACCTGAAGTCAGGAGTTCAAGACCAACCTGACCAACATGGTGAAACCTCGTCTCTACTAAAAATATAAAAATCAGCTGGGTATGGTGGCACATGCCTGTAATCCCAGCTACTTGGGAGGCAGAGGCAGGAGAATTGCTTGAACCCAGGAGGCAGAGGTTATAGTGAGCTGAGATCACACCACTGCACCCCAGCCTGCATGATAAGAGTGAGATTCCATCTAAAAAAAAAAATTATTTCAGAATAAAAAGTTTATCTTAAAATTCCAAATACAAACAGAGACTCTTGCCACTTAAAAGAAAAACGTGTCTATAGCAACCAAGAGGAGTTTATCCCAAGACTACATCAGTGGCATTAAAGCAGGAAAATGATTTACATGATTTATTATATTAGCATGAGAAATAGTAAAGGCCACTTAATTATCTCAATAAATATCAAGGAGGCATTTGAAAAAAAGTCACTAGAAATTTGTATGACAGGTTTTATTCTAAATATGATAAAGATTATGGAATTTTATGTTTATTTTTTGAGACAGGGTCTTGCTCTGTCACTCAGGCTGAAGTGCAGTGGCACAATCTCAGCTCACTGCAGTCTCAACCTCCCCAGGCTCAGGTGATCTTCCCACCTCAAGTCTCATGAGTAGCTGGGACTACAGGTGCACTCTACCACCACCAGCTAAGTGTTTGCATTTTTTGTTGCCTGGGCTGGTCTTGAACTCCTGGGCTTCAGCAATCCTCTTTCTTTGGCTTCATTAAATGCTGGGATTGCAGGCCTGAGCCACTGCACCCGGCCAAGATTATGTATTTAAAATCAAAAGCCACCAGACACAGTGGTGCGTGCCTGTAGTCCCAGCTACTCAGAAGGCTGAGGTAGGAAGATCAACTGAGCTCAGGAATTCAAGGCTGCACAGTGAGCTATGATTGTGCATGTAAATTGCTACTGTAATCCAGCCTGGGCAGCATAGCAAGACCTAGTTCTTTAAAAAAAAAAAAAAGAAAAAGAAAGAAAGAAAGGCCAATTATTGCTTAAGGAATAGAAAGTCTTAGCACTAAAAATCTGGACATGCTCTCGCTTGTCCAGTTACACTCCTATTTTAATATAAAACTGAATTAAAATTAGAAATACTGGCAAAAGCTATACAATAAGAAAAATCAATAACAGCTAAACATAAGAATAGAAGACATTAAAATGTCAATTTTCTTGTAGCCATGATTATAAACCTAGGAAAGTGACCAAAAGCACCAGTAAATTAATTCCAGAAGATATAGTACATAAGAAAAAATTTAATCAACTGTCTTATATGAATGTAATGCAACTAGAAAATGCATGTAAAATAAAAGACAATTGAAGAGCAATTTAAAAATCAAATAACTGTATATCCATTTACTTGGGGATGTAAGACGCTTACCCCAAGGGCATTGTGAGACCCTAATAGGAGAAATATAGAAAGATAAATAAAAAACAGAATTTTCCCCACTTCAGTTAGGAAGAAGCAGCATAATAAAGATGACAAATTTATCTCTGCCAGCTGGCAAGAGACAACACTTAAATATTCAGAAAATTTAGCCGGGCACAGTGGCTCATGCCTGTAATCCCAGCACTTTGGGAGGCCAAAGTGGGCAGATCATGAGGTCAAGAGATAGAGACCATCCTGGCCAACATGGTGAAACCCCATCTCTACTAAAAATACAAAATTTAGCCGGGCGTGGTGGTGGGCGCCTGTAGTCCCAGCTACTCCGGAGGCTGAGACAGGAGAATTGCTTGAACCAGGGAGGCGGAGGTTGCGGTGAGCCGAGATAGCGCCACTGCACTCCAGCCTGGCGCCTGGTGACAGAGCAAGACTCTGTCTCAAAAAAATAGATAAGTAAATAAATAAAATTTTCAGAAAATTTGCCAGCCATTTGTTAAGTCATGTATAGCTTGAAAGTGGCCACAGTGTGGATACTTCAACCAAGCAGTCAACAAATGCCCCAGTCAGGGCTTTTCTTTCCAGAGGGCCGTTTTTCCTACATACCGTCACATTTAGTAAAGGCCAAAAGATTTTGTATTATTACTCTTAAGAACGTAATAAATTGACGAAAAAATCACAAATTCCTCTTTTTAGTCATTCATTCATTTATTTATTTTTTGAGACAAGGTCCCGCTCTGTTGCCCAGGCTGGAGTGCAGTGGTGTAATCATGGCTCACCTCTGGGACTCAGGTGATCCTCTGACCTCTCAATCTCCAGAGTGGCTGGGACCACAGGTGCGCAACACCATGCCTGGCTAATTTTTTGACGTTTTTTAGAGATGAAGTCTCACCATGTTGCCCGGGCTGGTCTCAAACTCCTGGGCTCAGCAATGGCCCCACCTTGGCCTCCCAAAGTGCTAGGATTACAGATGTGAGCCACCACACCTGGCCCACTATATTATTTTAAACTTTTACTTAAAATTGCTCTAGCTTGAAGTACCATTGACATCAAGCTGATTGACATCTCTATCCCCTCACAGAGTTGCTGCTTTGTCTTTCGCGGTGAGAACATTGAAGATCTCTCTTCGCAATTGTCAAGTCTGTGACACATTATTACCAATTCTAGTCATCATGTGGTACGAGAGAGATCCAGAATTTACTCATCCTGGGGGAAAAAATTAATTCGTATTTAAACATTGAAAGAAGTTTGAAAAGATCTACAAAAAACATCACCAATGCTGTCTGAGTGCTGAGATTTCAAGTGCTTTTTTCTATTTATTTATTTATTTATGAGACAGCATCTCGCTCTTGCCCAGGCTGGAGTGCAATGGCACGATCTCAGCTCACTGCAACCTCCACCTCCCAGGCTCTAGCAATTCTCCACCTCAGCCTCCCTAGTAGTTGGGATTACAGGCGCCCACCACCATGCCCGGCTATTTTTTGTAATTTTAGTAGAGACCGGGTTTCACCATGTTGGCCAGGCTAGTCTCAAACTCCTGACCTCAGGTGATCTGCCCACCTCAGCCTCCCAAAGTGCTGGGATTACAGGAGTGAATCACCATGCCTGGACCCCTTATTTTTAATTATTTTTATTTTTTCTATCATAAACATGTAATAAACAAACATATAATAAACATTACTTGTGTGATGAGAAAACATTCTCCTTTTTTTTTTTTTTATTTATTTTAACAAGCTAGAAGAAAACAGAATCACGTTTTTTGCCCATCTGTGTAAATGAAACAAATTCTGACTAAAGAAATGGAAGCAGGAGGCTGAGGCAGGAGAATTGCCTGAACCCAGGAGGCGGAGGTTGCGGTGAGCCGAGATCGCACCATTGCACTCCAGCTTGGGTAACAAGAACTAAACTCTGTCTCAAAAAAAAAAAAAAAAGAAAAGAAAAGAAATGGAAGCATCTCATTAGAGACAAGATGAGGGGGGCCTGTGGGGCATCGTTAAAAAGTTGGGAACTTCTTACACAATCATATGCATAATAAAACACAAATAGAACAACAGCATTGGAAAATATGTAATAAATGTAACTCTCTAGAGATATGAAGTATTGCCATGAAATATACGAGCTCAAGATCCAGTTTCGAGTTAATGAGTGATCAGAGAATTAAAAAAATACGATTTATACACCAGAAAATTCGAACAACAAAGCATCCCATGAAAAAATGCAAAGCGTCACTAGCAATTTGAGAAAATACAACTCAAAACAATTTGAAAGTGTCGCTAGACACCTGTGAACCAGCTGGAGGAAACAGAACCTGTGTCGTTTCCACACTGTCTAAGGTGCTCACCGCAATTGGGTTTTTTTCTGGAGAATATACTAACAGCCCTTCTTGGCTTCTTGAGAAAAGAACAGAGAAACTATTTATATCCTTTTTTTTTTTTTTATCACTTTGGAAAATATGTTCTGGGCAGCATTTTCCAAGTCATATTTCTGGAACACTTCCAAAGGATGTCGATAGATATTACATTAAAAGAGTATTCTGATCACAAACACGGATGTTTCTATATTTCAGGACGTGTCAGTGCCTTTTACATGCTAATGTGCATTGTGCATCTCCCAAACGATGTAGCATTTACCCAATTAATTTGACCCCAGAATCTTTTTCATGGTAACTTTATTAACAGCTTACAGAGCATTAGGCTGCTGGCGATCAGACTGAGAATAAGAAAAGTATTTTGTTTTGTTTTGTTTTGAGATAGAATCTTGCTCTGTGGCCAGGCTGGAGTGCAGTGGTGCTATCTCAGTTCACTACAACCTCTGCCTTCCAGGTTCAAGGGATTCCCCTGCCTCAGCCTCCCGAGGAGCTGGGATTACAGGCTTGCACCACCACACTTGGCTCGTTTTTTTGCTGTTGTTTTTTAGTAGAAATGGGGTTTCAACATGTTGGCCAGGATGGTCTTGATTTCCTGACCTCGTGATCCACCTGCCTCAGTCTCCCAAAATGCTGGGATTACAGGTGTGAGCCCCCACACCTGACCAAGAAACTTATTTTGTGTAAAGATGTTATTGGAATAAGAAAAATCTTTGAAACAATCTAGATTTCTGCCAGCCGAGGGAAGTTTATCCAGTTCATCTGCACTTAGTAACAGTTCTTTGAGTGTAAATTTTCTCTCGTTTGCCAGTTAGATAAGCAGGCTTTGTAGACTTCTACTTGAGTCGCTGAGCCAGGAATTGAACAGGAACAGAGAGCCCCGTGGCTTGTCACTAGAGACCCATTTCCTTGGTTGCCACTGCTCAGTGGTCCCTGCTTAACTGGGAATACCCACAGGACTGTATTCTCATCTAGCCCAGAGATGTTATCAAAAATCACATGCCCTGCTGAAGTCAAACCGGAAAGTATATTTGGCGCCAGAGGTTTGTATGTCTTTGTTAACCTTTAGAAAGGGGAAGAAGCTGGAGCCCGGTTCCCCATCAGTGGTATCAGCTCGGCTCACTGACCCCTGATTAGATCTTAAAGTCAGGATGAGGAGCTTGCACCGTATCAACTCATTCATGTCTTATTCATTCTATTCATTCTTGTGTCATGTTGGTTTGGTTGCCTTCAATTTCCTAGGACTCATTTCTGTTTGAAAGTGTCCGATCTTCTCCCAGCCAAATGGAGGGGCAGCAGAAATTTAGCCCATATTGGTCACAATTGGTTAGGAGGAGTTGAACCACAGAAATATCAATGTAAAACCAGAGCCTAGAAGGCTCTACGAACGCCGATGTGTGACATATGCTCGCAAAGACACTGTGCTGAATGCAGGGCCAGGGGTGCTCTGCAGGGGCAGAGAGAGGGTAGGAAGCCTGGGCCTCGGCTGTGGATATTTAACCTTCCACCCCACCCCACTCCATCCCTCCCTCCCTCACCCATCCTGCTTCCACCTCATCCCTCCCTATTTTCCACATTTTCTCTCTCTCTCTCTCTCTCTCTCTCTCACACACACACACACACACACACACAAACACAAAGTTTGTCTTCTCAGTAGCCTCTGATCTTGGTGATGTAGAAATCAAGTAAAATGCACAAAAGCAGTCATTAGCCAAAAAGAACCCATGTGTTCCTGGCAACATTCAAATGGCCCTGGTAATCAGGAAGGTTTCTTGGGCAATTGCCCTACCTGGAATGACCATCAATCCTCAAGCCCAAAACATGTCTTCAAACACCAGTCCATTCAGTCCTTCATTCCTTGGTCCACCACATCTGTGTGAAGCTCCTATGGTGCACAGCACCCCAGGACACACATGGTTTCCCTCCTGCCTCGAAATGTTTCTAGTCTAAGGCAAACCTGTCCAACCCACGGCCCACAGGCTGCATGTGGCCCAGGACAGCTTTGAATGTGACCCAACACAAATTCATAAACTTTCTTCAAACATCATGAGATTTTGGGGGGATTTTTTTTTTTTAGCTCATCAGCTATGTTAGTGTTAGTGCATTTTCTATGTAACCCAAGACAATTCTTCTTCTTCCAGTGTGGCCCAGGGAAGCCAAAGGATTGCACAGCCCTCGTCTGGGGCATGGATGATATCAAACACTGATCTCCAGCAAATATGAAACTCAATAGCCGGGTGCATTTAGAACTAGATGATAAACATGACCAGTGACTTTTATCTCCAAACTCCCAAAGCCAGCCAGAAAGGGGCTCTTCCCAGCTGCCTGGGAGAGTGCTGCCTGCCCGACCCGGCCCAGCCCAGGAGTGTTTGCAGTATGTCTTTGATGACTGCTCATGGTGGCCATGCGCTTCGGTCACAAGCAGAGGTTTGCAAGGTTATCACATTAACTGTGCCTGATCCTTTGCACTCAAATTACAGGCTGAAGCCACAAAATTGTCTCCCAATCAGAGGCCTCTTGCCGAACGCCCCCACGAACACCGAGGCTCCTTAATCAGGAGTGGATGAGCCGGTGAACTCTGTGATGGGGAGAATGCTGATTTTTCCAATTTTGCAAAGTACCTCAGCAGGCTCCCTCTAATTTTCTTTTTCATGTTCTTTTGAGGAGGTTTGTGTATTGCCAGTCGAGGTTCTATGGTAAAAAAAAAATTTAAAAACCCACAACAGGGACAATAACGAGGACAAAATGCAGAAAGCGGCAGAGAGCTGCCTGCTGAGCCTCTGCCTGAGCCGAGGCTCCCGGGGAGTCTGGCTCCATCCAGCCCTGGTGCTCCAGTTGGGCATCTTAGCATGAGAAGCTGGAAGGCCATGATCTCTGTGTTTTCATAACCTGTCACCAGCTGACTTTGCAGATAGACTCCCTACCTCCTGGTCCTCCATGCCTGCTTCAAAACTCAAGCAGGGCCCGGTGCAGTGGTTCATGCCTGTAAAATCCCAGCACTTTGGGAGGCTGAGGAGGGCACATCATGAGGTCAGGAAATCGAGACCAACCTGGCCAACATGGAGAAATCCCATCTCTACTAAAAATACAAAAATTAGCCAGGCGTGGTGGCATGCGCCTGTAGTCCCAGCTACTTGGGAGGCTGAGGCAGGAGAATCACTTGAACCCGGGAGGCAGAAGTTGCAGTGAACTGAGATAGCACCACTGTACTCCAGCCTGGTGACAGAGCGAGACTCCGTCTCAAAAAAAACACAAAACCTCAAGCCACTTCACCTTCTCTAAAGAGAAGTCTCCCCTGAGCTGCCAGCCATGTAGGATCCCTCTCCAGAGCTAGTTAACAGAAAGCTCTTGGAGAGCCCGGGATGGTGGTGGGAGGGAATGGGTGGTCACAGACTTGAGGAAGTCAGTCTTCCGTAGAGCAGTGCAGGTAGCTGTGCGAGCTGCTGAGCCACGTCGTGGTGGGGTGGGACTGCAGTGGGGTCTCGTGTTGAAGGCCCAGGTGCCGGGCTTTTAGGGGCAGGGGCACCTCTGCAAGGACAGCTGAGTCCCATGGGCTGGAAAAGAGGTGTGGTAGGCCTGTGGGGGTGGGGAGAAGTTGACTTGGGTGAAGAGGGTCTTGGAATGCCAGGGAGTGATTTTAGAACACCTTCAGGGGTTCCCGGGGAGCCACTGACGGTGCCTGAGTGCAGAGTAGCATCGTGAGACAAGTCCTCGGGTGTAGCCTGCCAGGCAGATGGGCAAGGGGAGTGGTGACATACAGCAAGCTTCACAGGCCCAATGCCACACCGCGTGATGAGGGTAACAGCAGCCGACACCTTCTTCGGCACCAGCTGTGTGCCAGGCCCTGGTTGGGCACTTTACAGGAATTGACTTGTTAAATCCTCCCATTGTTATCACCCCATTTTACAGAGAAGTAAAGCAAGGCACATGGAGAAAGCAACTTAATCAAGGCCACACAGCCAGCAAGCAGCAGAGCTGAGCCAGAAACCAGGGGTCTGGCCCCAGAGCCACACGCACCATCGCTGCACATCCTTGCTTGGCTGAGCTGTCATCCCTCAGCAGACCCAGAGGCGAGGAGGAGGACAGGCCTGTATGCTCGCTTAGAAATAAAAGGACTAAATCAGGAAGTGGAAACATGCCTCTCCTTTTGTATTAGTTAGTCACTGCCGCATAACGAGCTGCCCCAAAATGTTGTTTAAAACAATGCCCATCTGTTATCACCTAGTTGACATGGGTCAGGAATCGGTGCGGGGCTTAGCGTGGTCCCTGGCTCAGGGTCTCTCACAGGATGCAATAAAAAGGTCTTGGGGGGCTGCAGCCATCTCAAGGGTGGACTTTCAGGCCCGCTCCCATGGCTGTCAGCAGCCTGCAAGGCCTTGCTGGCTGTAAGCTGGACACTGCAGTTCCTGGCCATGTGGACCACCCAGAGGACAACTCACAACACAGCAAATGGCTTCTCCAAGGGCAAGGGCTCCCAGACAGCCAGCAAGGCAGAAGGCACAGCCTTTTCAGAACCCAGTCTTGGAAGGGATGTCCTATCACGTTTCCTTGGAAATCACAGGCCTCACCCACAATGAAGGAGTGGGGGGTTGCAAAAGGAGACTAGTGTCAGGAGACAGGACCATCAGGTGCCATTCTGGAGACAGTCTGCCACAACTTTTAAAATCAGAGCCTATTTGTGTTATTTAAAAAATTCATGATCAGCCCTGAAAAACACAAAAAATTCCTGAGTGTAAAATTAAAAACTCTCCAGCTTTCCCGTCTCCTCTTTTATCATTAGCCCTTGTTGGACCTCCTTTGTCCCTAGTGGCTGCTGTGGCTCAGAATGGGTCCCGCTTCATCCCTCAGACCCAAGACTTTTCTCCTTGTCTGGGCACTTTGTCCTCATATGCACCCCACACTCCCAGAAGCCCCTCATCCCTGCATTTGTGCCCACTGACTCTCCTGTCTCTTCTACGGAGGCAGACAAACCATTCACATTCCCAGCTAGAGCCAGCCCCTCTGCCTGTGCACTGTGCCCCCTCCACAGCCTCCTGAAGGACTTTGCAATGTTTACCTCTCCCTGAATCATTTTCCCTTTCTCCTGGAATGTTCCCATCAACAAACAAGTATGCTGCTATTTCTCCCATTGAAAAGAAAATAAAAAAAACCCCTGTGACCCATTCTCCTCATCAACTTCCTTCCCTTTCCAGCAAAGCTGGTTTCTCCCCTGGCAGCTCTGCTCTCAGACTTCCTGCTCCTCCCCACAAATACTGACCCTGCTAACGGCCACTGTCCTTTGTCATTGACTGAGTCTCTGCCATGTCAGTGTTCTTGCTTCATATTCTTCATAGCAGAGGACAGGCCTCACTGAGGGCCAGGAAACCTAAGGGGATCACAGTGTGGAAGGGAACAGATTAAGTGTCAAACCTTGAGTCACTGCCCATCATTCCTGGGAAGCATCGCAGGAAGCTCAGCCCTGCACACGGCCCCCTCATCCTGGTCCCTGTGCCCTAAGACCTAGCGTGGGCAATTCCAAGTCTCTTCCTCTCATCTAGAGCACTGCCCTCTTCAAGCCTCTTGCCCTTCCAATCTCTGCCTGTCTTCAAGGAAACTGCTCCCACTGCCAATATCACTAATACAAAGTGGCTGAAATAAGAGATAAATCTATTTTTTCCTCTCGTGTACAAGTATGACTTGGTATGGTGGCACTACTCTGTAATTGAGTAAAGCACCCCCATTGCTGTGACGTTCTTCATCCACATCATTCAAGAAGTCACTGCTATGTTTGCGCCTCATCAGGAAGAGGAAAAGAAGGGAAAGGCATGTCCCTGTCTTTTAATGCCCCAACCCAGGAGTTTCAATCAGCACTGGCTCTCACTGCCCTATTGGCTAGGACTTAGTCACATGGTCATCCTCTGCTACAAGGGATGCTGGGAAATATAGTCTTTAGCTGAGCAGTAGGTGCCCTGTTAAAAATTCTATTGCTATGGAAGAAGGAGAGTATCAAAGGTATCAAAGGACACTGAGCAATGCCTGACACCCAGAACCCTATCCCCCAGCTGTACCTTTCCCCATCAGTCTGTACAATGCTCCTGGGAGGAGTCGAGGGGCTGGGAGACTCTGGCAGTCCGGCGGCCTTCAAGGTGTCCTGATTTGCCCTAGTAGACAGCAGGCTGCTGGATCAGACACACATGTGTCTCCCAAGGACCTCATGAATTCTTAAAGGTAGTGTGGTCAAAGTTCACGCTAAGGAAAACATGGCTGCCCTACTGCTTCTTTCTCAGCAGCCACCCCACCGGCCCTGTGGCAAGAGCATTGTACGTTGATGCTGTGTCTGTCATTTCTCTTTGCATTTCCTGCTGCTTTTGGCCTGTGCTCTGCATCTTAGGAGGCAGAATCCAGGCCTCCTGTGCTTCTAAGTTGTCATCATCCAGTGACACGTTTACATGCAGCATCTGCCCTGGGACCAGACCAATTAAATTCTACCTGAAACACCAGCCTCCCATTCCACTGTCTGCTGGAAAGGAGGTTATGGGGAATTTAGGATCCTCCTGATCCTGGTAACTGGGGGGCTGGGCAAGTGGCTCCTCCCTCTGTGATGGAGAGAATCCCATGTGACTACTGCCCAATAAACCACAAGGGATTTGGCTCTGGTGTTCCCAGGACAGCAAGGGAGCCTGGGGCCTGGAAAATACCTTGGTGTCTTTTGCAGTTGTTTCTAGTTGGATTCTTTTCTCTACTATAAAGGTAGTGTTTGTTCAGAATAGAATACAGTATGTGGAAGCACATAACTGAGTATAGAAAAGGGAAAATTTGGCTGGGTGCGGTGGCTCACGTCTGTAATCCCAGCACTTTGGGAGGCCAAGGTGGGTGGATCTCCTGAGGTCAGGAGTTCGAGACCAGCCTGGCCAATACGGCAAAATCCCATCTCTACTAAAAATACAAAAAAATTTTTAAAAAGCTGGACATGGTGGGACACACCTGTAACTCTAGCTACTCGGGAGGCTGAGGCAGGAGAATCACTTGAACCCAGGAGGTGGAGGTTGCAGTGAGTTGAGACCACATCACTGCACTGCAGCCTGGGTGACTGAGCAAGACTCTATCTCAAAAAAAAAAGAAGCGGGGTCGGGGGGAATCACTCCGATCACTCCAAAAGTCTCAGCTCCTACTCTTTTGCTGTATGTCCTTCAAAGCAGCTATGGATTTATTTTGCTGAATTGATGCTGGTTTTATCTTTTGTATCTGGCTTTTGTTTGGCTGAATGTTCTTCCACCCAATGAACACACCGTAATTTACTATTCCCGTGTCCTTGAACATGAGATTGTTTCTAGGGTGTCTCTTGCAAATATAATTAGCAATGATGTAACAGATCTCCATGCAACTTGCAAAAGTGATCAATCCTGGTATCTTCCTCATCCTAGTTTTTGGTTCCAAGCAACAGAAACCAGTGCTGGCAGATTTCAGCAGAAAAGGAAAACCAGATGCAGAAGATAGGCGGGAACAAGGGAGGCAAGACAGCATGAATCACAATGAAATCATGCTGCATATCTAATCTCATGAGGAGCCAGGGCCACCCCTCCCCACCCCGACACCAGACCCTCCAGTAAAACTGCCGTGGCCCAGACCTTGTCACCAGAGCCCATGACTCTGTGAGGCACACCACAGATACTGCTGCTCCTAACCCGGGATGCCCCACCCAGTTCTACACTAGAGGACATTTCCTACTTTTTCTGATTCTTTCCACCCCCAGCTCCCAATTCAAAATCTCTATCAAAAAAGACAAAATGTATAAATAATACTATTTATAATGACATCAAAATATCAAGTACTTAGGAAGAAATCTAATAAAAGATGCTCAACACAAAACACACACGATGAAATTAAAGATGACCTAAACAACCACAGAGGGCTGCAGCACGCCCAGGAATCACTAGATTGAATGACTCTTCCCCCAAATTGATCTGTAGATCCAATACAATCCCCGTCAAAATCCCAGCATCGTGTGTCTGTGTGTGTGCGCGCGCACGCGCATGTGAAAACTGATTCTGAAATGTTTATGGAGCCCTAAGGGCCAGGAGTAGCCCCAGGCAATCGTAAAGGAGAAATGAGCTGGAGGACTTAAACTGCCTGATACCAAGAGTTCATAGTATACAGCTTCAGTGATGCTCCCGGGTCAAGGACTGAAAAAGAGACCAGGACAGAAAGACCAGGAACAAGAGATTCGTGTTAAATAAGTAGATCTTAGCTGCTCTTTTCACACAAAAAAAGGAACTACGTGAGTTGACAGGTATGTCCATCTGATTCACTGTGGTAGCCATTTTACTATGTACATGCATCTGACAATATGCTGTAAAGTTTATTCCACAAATACATTTTTGGCAGCATTATTCATAATAGCTAAAAAGTGGAAAAATTCTCTTTCTTTCAAGTGCAGAAATTTTATTCCTCAAAGGGGAAACAGGTTGATAATAAGAGGAAAAAGGAGAATTAAGGCCAGGCGTGGTGGCTCTTGCCTGTAATCCCAGCAGTTTGGGAGCCCAAGGTCAGAGGATTGCTTGAGCCTGGGCGTTTGAGACCAGCCTGGGCAACATAGTGAGACCCCATGTCTACAAAAATTAAAAAATTAGTTGGGTGAGGCGGCAAGCACCTATAGTCCCAGCTACTTGGGAGGCAGAGGCAGGAGGATTGCTTGAGACCACGAGGTCAAGGCTACAGGAAGTTCTGATCATGCCACTGCACGCCAGCCTGGGCAACAGAGCAAGACCCTGTAGCTAAGGGGGAAAAAAGGATGAACCTTGTGAGAGAGAAATGAAAACAGCATCCACACATACACTTCCACCTCTGTGTTCATGGCAGCATTGTCCACAGTAACCAAAGGTAGAAACCGTGCAATGGCCCATCTGCTGATGAATGGATAAAGCAACTGTGGTCTATCAATACTATTGATAGTATTCGACCATTAAGACGAACGAAGCATGGACACATGCTACATGTGGGCCTTGAAAATATGATGCTAAGTGGAAAAAGCCGGACACGAGAGGCTGCAGCGCACACGATTCCATCTATTGGAAATGTCCAGAGCAGGCGGATCCACAGAGAAAGGACATGAGTGTTTGTCAGGGGCTGCAGAAAAGGGTGAGGGAAAAGGTGCGTAACTACGAATGGGTACAGGGTTTCTTCGGCGGCTGATGAAAATGTTCTCAGAGGGTGATGGCAGCTGTCCAGTATTCCAAAATCCACTGAACTGCATGCTTGAAATGGGTGAGCTTTATGGTATGCAAATTATTTTTCCATAAAGTTATTTTGTAAAAAATAAAAAGGTGATCTCTGTTCTTTCTAGGTGCTTTGTAGCTTACCGTTTTTCTCTGCATTTTGGAGTCAGAGTGAGAAGGTATCTCAGCTGTACCATAGCTGAATGATGTGGTGGGCTTTAGTTTTCTCATCTGTAAAATGAGGATAAAGGGCCTCTCCTTGGAGCTGCCATGAAGATTGAATTAGACGCCCTCTGTGAGGGCGCAGTGCAGCTAGAGAGCACAGTAAGCATCTCAGGGGACTAAGCTATCACCGCTAGCAGGACTCATCGGTATCTTTGCCTGGGGAGCAGCCAGGATCTAGGGAGAAGGGCTGCTTCCCTGTGTAGGCGCCTGACTTTCCCATCTCCTCCCTGTTTCTCGCCCGCCCACCCACCCTCCTGGCAGTGTGACTCCCCAAGTCCTCCGGTGCCTCCCCTATATTGCACCTCCCCAGTTACTGTCTTACCTCTCATCTCTTCTTTCCAAAAAGCCTCTGTCTAGCACCTTGGAGCTGGCATGGGAACTCACTGGTGGGTGGATTCCAAGCTTGGCTTCATCAGATGGCAACCAAAGGGCAGAGGCCTGGGAGGCAAGGGAGCTCCAGGATCTCTCTCCCTTTGGAGAAGCCCCGGTCCATCTTCCTAGAAAGCAGCTCTGGCCTCACCGCCATGACCCCACGCCCCTGGCCCCTCAATAACCTTCAGTGGCTCCCTTCTTGCAGTTGTAATTCCCCTCCTGGGATGCTATAAAAGGGATTCCGGGAATTTTTTTTTTCAATAACTCAAAAGGGATGGAGGAAACAATATATTTTCCCTGGACAAGGCAGCTAAGGGAAGGCCTCAGGATACCTTTGCCTTTGCCTAGAAGTATACCAACCCTCAGCCCAGAGGGCCAGCAGATAACTGATGCTCAGAGTCTAGGGGCACAGGGAATGCCTTCCAGGCTGGCGGGCCCAGGAGCCCTCTCTCCCCAAGAGCCCCCCGTCCGCCTGCCCCCTACCTTCACCATAGCAAGATACTAAGAGCAGAGGCTGGCCTGGCAGTCTGTGTCCAGGTCCTGAACAACTTGGCCTTGGTGACTTCTTGACACCAGTGTCTTTTTGTTTCCAGCGGTGATACTTACTGACCCACACCTTTGGCCAGCGTCCCTTGTGACTGCCCCCTCTTGCTTGAGCAGGATGGCTCCTATTATGCAACGGTGCCAGGAACCCGGCCAGTCCATCCAGAGACAGGGCAGAGCTCTTGGGCCAGCAGAAATTCTCCCTCTGTCTCTGCCTCTCATCTTGGCATTGAAACTTGTGCCCTTAATTCAAAGACTTCTTTTTTTAAATCAACGTTTCTACTCCTTTTGCAGAGTAAGAGAAAGAAGAGTTGGGGGAGAAGAAGCAAAGATTCATGTGATTATTTTTTTTTTCAGGTAAAAGTTTGTTCCATGATTTAAATCTCATGTCCACAAACAGCTCAGGAGAAGTCAGCATAGAGAAGCAAGCTGACAGATTATAAAGTCATTTGTAAAATCCTCTTTCTGAATATAAACTGAACATTTAATTAATTCCACATACTGCATGTGGCACATGGCCTTCATCCTGCCTAAGAACAAATACATGAATGAATAAATCGGGCAGGCCTTGACACACGCCAGGCCCTGTGCTAAATGCTTTCCACATATTACCTTAATTACTCCTCACCACGGCCTTGCGAGGAAAACTATCATAGCCCGTTTTACAGATGGGGACAGAGATTTGTCCAAGGCCACACAACTAGTGGCAGATGTAGGTCTATGTGTGACATTCTTGTTCAGTTTCATAAATGTGGCTGCCACCTGCCTGAAATTTTGAGAAAAAAAAAAAAGTGGTTTGGCTTTGCATAAATTCTTGAAAAAGTAGATTTTTATCTTTATCAGCTTCTAAGCAAGCTGGATTTGTTCTGACAGTGCCCATGAGATGGAGGAGGGTGTAGCCCCGGCAGACCATCACCATTGCCAATGCCGTGAACCTGAACAAGGCACCTGGTTTCTTTGTGCCTCCATTTCCTTGCCATTAAATGCATTTCCCTGAAATTCAGTGTGTGAAAGTGTAAGTTGGCTGGAGGACACAGCTCATAGTAGTATGTGGTGAGTGAAGGCTTTTTCTCCAAACCCTACAGGAGATGAACCTCAAAGCAAATGACCATGCTCCCTTAGACTGAGTGAACTGTGTTGCTCAGGGCTAGAGGTGTGTCTAGGAGCATGGGGACCAATGCAGCCCCCTCCACCCTAGGGCACATAACCTGTCTCCCTCCCATGAGATAGCAGAAACAGCCCTCTGTCCAAGCCAGGATTCAGCGAGATGGTCCAGGAGGGGTCTGAGGATTCCTCTGACCCATCCAAGCCTGGGGAGGCAACATGACCTAGCCTGGGTCTCAGGGGCCCCAATCATCCATCCCCTGAACCTCATGAGCCCAGGCAGGCATCCTGTTGGTTAAGGTCGGGCTCACAGGGTCCAGGGATGCACTAGATTCTTCATCTTAAACTGACCCTCAGGCAAAAAAAAAAAAAAAAAAAAAAAAAAAAAAAAGCCACTCTTCAGGACTTAAAAAAAAAAAAGTAGCTATAGGAGTTTCTGGACGTTTTCGTATTTGTTAAGCACCTTCTTGCTCCGTGCTTTCCAACCACAGTGCACTGGACACCATCAGAAGGCTGCAGCTGCTCTTCGGTGCTTTACCGGCGGCTGAGAAGGTGGAATAGTCACGGCCCGGTTCTGTCACATTCCTCAACCAGACAGTTGCCCTATTACAGATGTTCGATCTCCCTATTACAGATTCCAGTAGGGCCAAGCACCCTTCTTCCTGCCGGTCTTTACAGATGAACATGCCATCGCTCCAGCAGTACAACCCGCCTTATTACGTAAAAAAGCAGTCCCCATCTACCAGCAGGGAAGGACTAAGTTCGGCACCACCGTGGAACCGGCACTAGCGTTCAGCGTCCTGGGAGGTCCGCATGCGCTCGGGAACCGTAATGCGCGCCTTTTCTAAGCCTTACGGTACAGGCGGACGCAGGGCAACCACGTGGCGGTGGAACCGAGGCCCGGCGGGAATGCGCGGAATGCGCGGCGGGGCCTCGCGCGGCTCCCGAGCCTCGGCCCGGGGTCTGGCGGCGCACGCTCTCGCCTCCCCTTTACCTCTCCTGGCCGCACCCCGGCCCTGGCCCTGCCACCCAGGACTCGCTGAGCAAGTCGTGCCCCGCGTGAACACTGGGAGGGGATTGGGGACCGAGCGCGGCCCATCGGTCCCTCAGACCCTGTGAACCCAGAATTCCCTAAGGGGTCCGAATCCGAGTCCTGCCCCCGGCCCTTAAAGCACGGGCTCGAGGGACCCCAGGGGAAGGGCGCGGGGCGTTAGGTAGGCAACCAGTCTCCCGGCAAAAAAAAAAAAAAAAACCCTCCCTTTCCCTCCCCTCCCCTGCTGGGTGAGTGTCCCGAGAACCAGAACTCCGAGGCGCCCCGCAATGACGACCCTGTCCCTCCATCCACCCCGAAGTGCCAAGGCGAGGGATGAAAGCGCTTTCGAACGTTCCAAGGGCATTAAGGCGCACACTGGAGAGGCGCGGGCATGCGGGGTCCTCCCTGCAGTCTTCCGGAAAGGGTGGGGGAGGGCGTGGCAAGTTCCGTAGTGGGGCATGCCGTGGGAGCCCCCGAGGGCCTCGGCGCGGATCCTCCGCCGGGAAAACTGGCTCCGGTAAGCCGCCGCAGGTTTCCTAGGCCCCCCGAGGCCCGCAGCGTCGCCCTGCGTCTCCGTGCGGCGCGGAAGTCTGCTCAGCCTCTAGTGGGCCGCGGCCAGGCCTGACTGCAGGGGAGCAGGGTGGGACGTGACCTCCGGGGTCACCCCCAGTCCGCTTTCTCTCCCGTGGTCCTAGGTGGTTTTCTTCTCAATCTGGGCGCCTACTCCCCACCACTTGGTCTGAGATGGGCCGGGGCCAGCTGGAAGGCCAGGAAATCCCTAGTGGATTTGGGGGTTCATATTGCTCAGGGTACCACGCGAAGCGTCTTGAGGGGCGGGAGTCAAGGAATTAGGATCGCCTTTAGCCTCGGGATCCCAGTTGTGTCGCTGTAGCCAGGGTCGCCCCCTACCTGTTGGGTTTGAATTTTAACTCCCGCGCCCACCGCGCCCGCAGCCTTCGGAGCTGGGGGAAGGGTCTCGTTTCCCCGCGGCCCGCCGGACAAACGACTGGGGCGCTGGAGGAAGGGGTGGTCTGTGTGTGACTGAAACTAATTGATCAGGAGCGGAAACGCACGTCTGCGGTTGGGGCGATAGGGGGTGCAGCTGTCCATGTGCCGAGTGTGTGGCTGTCCCGGGTGGGCACTGGGACCGGAGTTCGCCCCGGCCCTCCTCGCAGTTTTGGGGCGCTCGGGATCGGCGCTAGGTAACCCAAGCAGAGCTGCCGAAGCACGTGGGCCGCCACGCGCACCCCAAAAACGAGTCGTGTGGGGGGAAGGGGAGCTCGAGCGCCCTCGGAATCCAGGGGCCGGCTTTCGGAAGCGTTTTCCCGGGCGACTTAAGGGCTTAACAATGGAAAACTCGCGGAGCGGGAGCCAAGTCCTTTCAAGTCGCCGCCAGGTATGCGGCTGCAGGTGAACCCACATGGGTGCGCCCGCCCGCCAGCCAGCCGCCCTGGTCCCACAGTAGAAAGGCGGGTGCCGGAGGTCGCCGGCGAAAGGTCGGCGCTGGGCCCCGCACCACCCGCCCCCAACCCAAGCCCCCAGCCCCGCGGCGCGCAGTCGCGCTGAATCCCGGGGTCTGCGCCGCGGCGCGCCGGTTCCTGAATGAACGCGCTCCCTTCCCCCGCTTGAATGAAGGTTCCCACAGCCAGGGACGGTGGCGAACACGCGCCTGCAGCGGAATTCGCCCTCTCGGGGCAGACCTTCCGCCCGGGCCGCGGGCACCGGGGCGGGGGCCAAGGGGCGAGGAAAGCGGGAAGGTGATTTAAGTCACTTTTGGATTCTCTTTCAAACCAACGTTGGGCCACTTGCCCTTTGTCTCCAAATGGTCACCAAGAAATAAGAACAGAGTACTTTAAATGAGCCCAGAATCCGCAATTCCTGCTTCGTGGTGGGTTTTTAAAAGACAGTGTAAAGTAAAACTGCAACAGAAAAGTTTTTTAAAGTTGCTTTTCTCTTTGGAAAAAAATAAAATCAAAATGCTTTCTCTTGAAGCAATGGCCCTCAAAAGCCCAGAGCTGTTGGCCCCCTCGAAAGACCCAGGGGCCCCGAGCAGGGCTCCCTGGGGTGGGGGCTGGGCAGCTGCCGCGCCCCGCCGGGCCCCAAATTCCAGCGCCTCCCCCGCGGGTTCCTGGACGGCTCTTTACGCTCGCTAGCCGGGCTTGCAATTTTGCGCCCGTCCCTGAGCCGGGAAATCAACGAAGTTCCTAGTCGAGATCTGCCTGGTCCGCCTAGTAACAGCGCCGCGCCCCCATTGGCTCATGCTAATTCCAGTTTCCTCTGTCTTGCGCCCGGGATGGGGGGTGAAGCTCCCTCCTGGACCCAGAGCCGGTTTTGCCGGAGTGGGCGAGCCTCTTTATGCCCTGCTGCCCCTACCCGACTCCAGCCGCTTCGCGCCTCCGGCTGGGCTAGGGCGCACGCGGGGATCGGGGCCCCTAGCCCCCTGGGATGGGAGAGGCCGGGTGATAGCTCGGGGCCCCATAAATCATCCAGGCGGCCGCCGGGTCGGGATTTTATGAATGAAAAAGCAGCTGGGCCGCCCTCGTGCGCGGGCGGATGCTCTGAGGCTTAGCTATACCGGGGCCGACGCGATTGTGGGTGCCCGGGGCGTGGGGAGGCACGTCGGTGGGTGCTCCCTTCTGGGGCCACCTACCGCTCCCCATGCGCAATCTAGGGGTAATTACCCCCCAGAACCCGGAATATTAGTAATCCTAGTTCCCGGCGGGGGAGGGGACGCGGGAGGAATTCGCCCTGAAAGGTAGGGGTGGGAGGGGGGTCGCATCTTGCTGCGAGCACCCTGGCTAAGGGGAGGGGACTTTTTCTATACGTTTTCTTTGAGCTTTTACTGTTAAGAGGATACGGTGGTTTGATGACACTAAACTATATTCAGAAGGAAGTAAATGAACAGTTTTCTTAATTAGGGGCAGGTATTGTAAAACAAAACAAAACAAAAAAGTTAAGACAGTAAAATGTCCTTTTATTTTTTTAATGCACCAAAGAGGCAAAACCTGTAATTAAAAAAAAAAAAACATGTATTTTAATTCACATTTGCTTAAGTTTGCGATAATATTAGGGACCCTCTCATATAACCACGAACGCCTATCGATTTTGTTAAAAATCAGATTAGTACACTCATTTGTTTAATTGATAATTGTCCTGTATTATGCCCGCCCTTGCCAGCCCCCTCACGCTCACCAATGCAGACCCAGGGCAAATTATAAAGGTGAAGGGACGTCTACACCCCCAACAAAACCAATTAGGAATCTTCCGGCGGTCTTGTCCCAGGCAGAGGCGACTAATATTTCGAGCAATTTAATTCCTTTTTTAATTAAAAAATGAGTCAGGACGGAGATCACTGTTTCTTAGCTTTCCTTTCAGAGGTGTGTTTGGCCCGGTTAAATTGCCGGCACCGGAAGGGAGGGGGTGCGTTTGGGGACCCCCGCGAGGATGGACTGGTCAAGGTAGGAAGACAGCCCGAAGAGTCTCCAGGCTAGAAGGACAAGATGAAGGAAATGCTGGCCACCATCTTGGGCTGCAGCTGGAATTTTCGGGCATTTATTTTATTTTATTTTTTGAGCGAGCGCGTACTAAGCTGAAATCCCTTAAATGTTTAGGGTTACCCCCTTGGGCATTTGCAACAACCCCCATGTGCGCCGAAATGAAAAGTGCACCGGGTGGTGTGCCCTGTCCTCCGTCCCTGCATGCTAAATGGTTCTTGAAATTTACACGTGTTAATGAAAATGAAAGAAGATGCAGACGCTGAGATTCTTTGGCCGTCTGTCCGCTCGTGGGTGCCCTCGTGGCGTTCTTGGAAATGCGCCGGTTCTGCCGGCTTGGATATGGGGTGTCGCCGCGCCCCAGAGTACCCCCTCCTCGTGGTCTCCCTCGGCTGCGTGTGGCCTGTCGGAGTTCCCAGTTGTCCCCTACTGCAGAGCCACCTCCACCCCACCCCCAAATCCCGGGGGACCCATTCGAGTCGGACGGGGCCCCCTGCACCCCTCTTTTCTGGCGGGGAGAAAGGCTGCAGCGGGGCGATTTGCATTTCTATGAAAACCGGACTACGGGGGCAACTCAGCCGCAGGGCAGGCGCGGCGCCTCGGGGATGGCTTTTGGGCTCTGCCCCTCGCTGCTCCCGGCGTTTGGCGCCCGCGCCCCCTCCCCCTGCGCCCGCCCCCGCCCCCTCCCGCTCCCATTCTCTGCCCGGCTTTGATCTCTGCTTAACAACAGTAACGTCACACGGACTACAGGGGAGTTTTGTTGAAGTTGCAAAGTCCTGAAGCCTCCAGAGGGCTGTCGGCGCAGTAGCCGCGAGCAGCAGAGTCCGCGCGCTCCGGCGAGGGGGCAGAAGAGCGCGAGGGAGCGCGGGGCAGCAGGAGCCAGAGCCGAGCGCGGACGCAGCCGGAACCCACAGCCCTCCCCAGCTGCCCAGGCAGAGCCCCAGCCATGGAACACCAGCTCCTGTGCTGCGAAGTGGAGGCCATCCGCCGCGCCTACCCCGATGCCAACCTCCTCAACGACCGGGTGCTGCGGGCCATGCTGAAGGCGGAGGAGACCTGCGCACCCTCCGTGTCCTACTTCAAATGTGTGCAGAAGGAGGTCCTGCCGTCCATGCGGAAGATCGTGGCCACCTGGATGCTGGAGGTGCGGGGCTTCGGGCGGCTCTCTTAAGACCTCCCTGCAACTTGTTGCCCAGACCCACGTTTCTTTGCTCCTCACTCCCCTCTCTTCTCCCGCTAGACCTTTGAAGTTTGCCGGGGTGTTGCTAGGGATCCGTATTTTCAAAATAAAAATTGTGGGTATTTTCTGAAGGAGGAAGGGGTGGGGGTGGGGGTGCTAGGAGTTGCGTTTCCTGGGACGGGAGGAGGGGGTCGGGGAGGGGTGCCTTCAGGAGAAGCCAGTGCCAGGAGCACCCCAATTGGCCCGAGGGTACGGGCTGGCAGGCTAGGTGCGCTTTGTGCCCCCCGCCTGCGCCCCAGCCGTGCTGCGGCTCCTCTCCCGGCCGCAGCGGCCGAGAGCCTCCAACTCCGGGGGGAGGGGGCATAGATTTGATTTTTAAATTAATATCCATGGACACGTATGCAAGGGCTGCTCGTGCCAGTATTATGCGCCATCTTTGCTCTTTTATTGCACAGCAAAAGTGTTTATTAATAATTGGGGGCAGGGTGGGGGCGGGGAGCGGCCGCCGGGCGCTGGGGCCGCAACTAGGGGCCCGGCGGCCGCCCGGAGCCCGCAGGAGGGGCGCAGGGACGCAGCATGGGTAGTTTTGGGGGGACCCCGCTGGGGAAGGGGGAGGCCTTTGTTCAAGCAGCGGGTCCCGGGGCGCCCCGCACGGGCAGCCTGGGCCGGAGAGCACGCCGAGTTGCAAGGTCGCGTGGCCCCCAAGACGCCAGGGCTGGATCCCCGTCTGCAGGGATCTCGGCTTGGGGGACCTTCTCCGAGAGAGCCAGGGGCCTGGGTGCACATTTTCAGACCTTCAGTGGGAGCCTGAGGGGCCCGCAAGTATTTTTAAATAATTTTTGAAAGTGCGGCGTGGTGCCCTTGCGAGAGGGAAACGCCGCCCGCGCCTAGGGGAAAGGGGGTCCCCGGAGTTTGAATTCCTGGGGCTCCCCCCGGAGCCTGTAACAAACTCTCGACCCCCGGCCTGGGTAAAGGGCCGTCCGAGGGTCATTTTCAGGGTATTTTTACGCACTTAGTTATTTTTTAAATATTTTTAAATATTTTTTGAAAAGATGACGTCTGGGGAAATGCGGCGCGGCGGCCTGGGACGCCACCTTTGTGTCTCGCAGGCGCGGCGCCCAACCCCGCGGCCCTTTGCGCGGCCCCGCACCCCAGTGGGTGTCGACCCCCAGCCAGAGGGGCCATGGAGCTCCAGGGCGGGCCGGGGTCCCCGGGGCCGGCAGCCCGCGCCGCCGCCCAGCTGTGCCAGCTCCCGCCCCCACCATGCCAGCCTTGCGGGGACTTTCCCTTTCAGTTTCGGGGAGGGTGGATACTGGGGACGCGCGCGAGAGGGGGCGCATCACAGGAAGCTTCTGCCGCCCCCGGCCCCGACCCCTCAGCCCTCCAGAACTGGTGGTCCTGCCAAGCGCGATGGGCGTGCGAGGGCGGGGGGGTGGGGTGGGGGTGGCGCGACCGGGCGGCGGCGGTCACGGGCCCCGTGCCCCCGCAGGTCTGCGAGGAGCAGAAGTGCGAGGAGGAGGTCTTCCCGCTGGCCATGAACTACCTGGACCGCTTCCTGTCGCTGGAGCCAGTGAAAAAGAGCCGCCTGCAGCTGCTGGGGGCCACCTGCATGTTCGTGGCCTCTAAGATGAAGGAGACCATCCCCCTGACGGCGGAGAAGCTGTGCATCTACACCGACAACTCCATCCAGCCCGAGGAGCTGCTGGTAACCGCGGGACCCCCGCCGCCCCCCGCCCCCCGCCTCCCGCGAGCCTCAGGACCACTGAGCTGGGGAAGGTGCAGGGGATGGCAGCCGGCCGCCTAGGATACATCCGTCCGTCCCGAGGGAGGGCGGCCCCTCTGCCGGTTGTCCCTGTCCGGGGAGCGGGTGGGATCCTAGCCGCCCCGCTCGCGCTTGCCTGCGACTCCCACCGCTTTCGCGCTCCGCCGTGTGGCCGAAAAGTGGGCGGCGCGCGCCCTCCAGCGGCTGCACCCGGAACGCCGCGCTCCGCGCTGAGCCTCCGTTCCAGGTGGTGGGAGGTCTTTTTGTTTCCACTTGCAGAGCCTTTTCACGTGGCGGGCGCCTTTTCTGTTTTGATCTGGGATCGTGTGTTGCCCCAGCTCCTTGGACCCCCCAGCATTCGCCAGTCCTGCTCCCCCACCCCCAGGACCGCACGAGACTCAGGGGCCAGGGCCATGCTGCCGACTTCCCCTCGTCCCCGGGCCGGCCCGCACCTCCCCTGATAGCCGCTCACCCTGTGTTCGCAGCAAATGGAGCTGCTCCTGGTGAACAAGCTCAAGTGGAACCTGGCCGCCATGACCCCGCACGACTTCATCGAACACTTCCTCTCCAAAATGCCAGAGGCGGAGGAGAACAAACAGATCATCCGCAAACACGCGCAGACCTTTGTTGCCCTCTGCGCCACAGGTAGGGCAGGCCCAGCAGCCCCCAGCCTCCCCTTGAGAGCCAGCGCCTTAGGTGGCCTGGCCAGCTTCTTGCTGTGCACCTGGGTGCTGTCCGGGAGGACGTCCCTAGGCCCCCTCCTGCGCTGGGAAGAGTTCTTCCAGCTCTGGTGAGCAGAGGCGCTGGCTTGTTTGCGCTGGATTGAAGGGGATTTGCCCTTACGGCCGTGCCACCACGCAGCCAGCCTGCCTGTGTCTAGATGCTGTGGCCTCATCCTCTAGGCCAGGCAGCCTGTGGCCACTCCATGCCGAAAGGGGTTTACCTTGGCCGCCGGGCCGCCTCCTTTCCCCACCCACCTCCAGCCCTTCTTGTGTCCTTAAGGAGCCTGAGCTGCGGGGGCCCCCTCCTGGCCTCTCCCAGGCTGGGCCACTTGCCAGAGGCGCCTCCAGGGGCGAGGAGAGCTGTCGGCCCGCCTGCACCACGTGTTCTGGGCAGCTGAGTGCAGGGGTGTCCAGCAGAGGAGCTCAGCTGCCTGAGGCCCTGCCAGGGGTGCTGCCAGTCTGCTGGGCTCAGCTGAGCCCTGGGGAGCACTTCAGAGCAGTCTCAGCTTGGGCCACCACTGTGGGCAGCAGAAGTACCCAGTCCTCACCTCCGCTGGCATCGCCCCCAGGCCCCTCCCTGGCATGGCCCTGGCCCCAGAACCCAGTAGGGACAGACACATGCATACACAGGGTGCTGCCTCCTGCTGTCCCCAGCCCTGCCTCTGACCCCCCTGTGACTGTCTCCTTCCCTGGTTACCCTGATGGAGGGCCCATGCCCCCATCCCACCCAGCTCTGCTGTGGCCCACTTTTGGTTAAGCCTCAGTTGTCACATCTGTTTGTGGGCTCACTCTGGGTGACCTAGGCCACAAGGTCCGGGACATCAAAGAGGCAATAGCATCTTCTCCCCCTATCCTGTGAGGGCAGAGCCCCCCAAGCCTATTTCAGCACACCCTCTGACAGGTAGCCAGCAGCTGGTATTCCAGAATGGTTTCTGGTTTAGGCATGAGAGCTCCCCCACCTCCTCCACCTGCTTGGGGCATGAACCCCTCCCCCACATTTCCAAGCAAGTCCCCACAGTGGTCAAATGAAGATGCCAAGAATGCCATCCAGCCTGGATGGATCTAAGGGGTGGGGGTGGTCCTGCGGCAGACAGGGAGGCGTTCTCTGGCTGGTGCTCCTCAGAGGAGAGAGGCCTCCAGAGACTCCACGCAGCCTTTTATGGAGCTGAAAGTGGCTTCAGAGAAATGCAGAGTTTCCTGGAGACATGGTGGGGCACCGTCCTTGCACAGCGTCCCTGCAGGGTGGCTCCAGCGGCGGAGCTCCCCTCCCAGGATCCCTGGGTGTTGGTGGGAGGCAGGGGGCAGGTGCAGAGTCTTGCCCTCCCCGCTACTGCACACGCTTTGTCTGCAAAGGCTCCCCTGGTGGTGGGTAAAGGAAGAGGGACACTCGGGGACCCAGCTGCTCTCCGTGGCTGTGGAATCTGCTCCAGGGTGGGCCCCGAGGGAGGGGCAGGAGGCCGGGGGACCCACCCCTGCAAAGTGCTCCAGGTCCTGACCCATGTGCACCCCATTGAGCATAACAGCCTCAGACATAACTGCCTGGGCCCTGCTGGACGTCCGTGGAGAGTGACTCAGGGCTGCTTAAAGTCAGAAACGGGTTGAAGGAGATGGAGGCGTGGAAGAGAGTCTAGGAAGGTGTTTCTGCCCTCCACGTGGCACGGGTTACATTTAAAGGTGATGCCAGGGCAGCTTCTCCCTGCGCCAGGCATCCCTGGCCCCGGGTCCCCGGCAGGTGTGCACATGCCACATACACTCACACATGTGGGTTTTGGGGCACGTGCCCTCGGCGCTGCAGGGGGCCAGGTGAGAAACATCCAGTGCCACAGAGCTGTCAGGACAGCTGTCACCTCCCTTTACAACTGGGCAATCCTGGAGCTTTGGTGTTTCATTCTGGGTGGCTCCTAATCTAAACACACTGCTGCACACTTGCGGGGGCAGGAGCTTCCGGAATGATGTGGGAGTGACTCCACTCTGCGTGTGCCCCTGGATGAGATGGTGCTCTCAGGGTGCAGGGCCAGCTCAAGCCCGCCGCTCCCTGCAGAAGCGGTCTCTGTGTGCAGTTCTGATTTGCCTCAATGAAAAGGTTTTCATTCATGGCTCCCGGCTCTCAGACTGTGTGGAACTGCTCCCATTTAAAGGGGAAAGAGGTGGCTCAGCTCGTTAAGGATTTCTTTTTTTAAGTCGTTGCGGCGCCCAGCAGCCAGCTTTGTCTCCCCTTCAGGGTGGCTGCCTTTCTTCCCAGCCCCTCGCCGGCGCCCCTCTCTCTTTAACAAGGCCGAAGTTGTTTATTCTCTCGGGATGAAGTCTCCGATGGGCCGCCGCACCCCTGGCGGCCCGTGGGGGCCCCTTTCCCTTTGTGCCTGGGTCGGCTCCCATTCAGCTCCCCCGACCCCCCTTGTTCCCGGGCGCTCAGTGGCGCGAGATGAGGCGATGGGGCCGGCAAAGATGCCACACACGGCCCGGTCGGCGTCCAGCTCCTGCACCAGGCCCCTGGTTCCTGTGCAGAATTCCTTGTGGGTGCGACCCAAAAGCTGCCCCCAGGCTCCGCTGGGGTAGGGGCCAGACCGAGAGGCACATTCCACGCTAGCCCACCTGTCCACCGTAGGTGCGCGGCTGCCCTGAGGAGGGGTGGCCAGCGTTCCCTGCCACAAATGGGGACATGATTGGTGGCAACACTCTCTATGGAAACAGCCGGCCTGCTCTTTGGGAGGTCAGTCGTGGAGTGACGGGGCAGCCCTCAGGCACCCACTGCTGTGGCCTGGTGGGCAAATGAGCTCCAGTGTCTGACGGTGACCAGGGGGAGTTTTTTGCAGACTACAGAGCCTGATGAGCCGCCCTGGATTGGTGTCCCCCTTGGAAGTGGGCCCAGATGTGGGGAACAGTCCCCAGGAAGCCCCAGGGTGGGGGATGGGCACCTTCCTAGGAAAGCTGCTCCCTCCTGGCCCCGGCTCCTGGCCCAGTCCTCCAGGGGTGTCCCACGGTGACTGGGGGTGGGAACCCCACACCTCTTCCCTTACTTAGGAAGTCGCTGGAATTGCTGGGCTACATCAAACGGCCCAGAGAAGCCTTTATGTCACCTGCCAGATAGCGTTGAGTGGAGGGCCGGGGTGGAGTCGGGTTGTACTTGATCTGCATTCTGAAAGTCACTGTGACAGTCATGGTCCCATGGTAAGGGCCGTGGGTTGCTGGAGAGCTCTTCCTTCCCCAGTGAGCCAAGCCAGGCTCTCCTGGTGCCAGGGCCTGAGAGGGTGCCACACCATCATGGGCACCGGGAATGGCTTCATCAGTGCCCTACAGCCTTGTGGCCTGGCCCAGGCGTCATCCACGTGATGTCCCTTCAGAATATGACTTGTCTCCAATCCCTGCTGCTGGAGGGTGGCAGGTACTAGGATTAGGGTCACAGAGGCACCATCTCTGTGTCCTCGTGTTAATATCATCTCATTTTGTTTCTGTGAATAAGTAATGATGTTCACAGGCTCGAGATGCTGATAGTGATGTCCCCGTCTCCCTTCCCGTGGCTTTCTCTTTGCTTGATTGTGTTTGAGTCAACAGCGGGGCTGACGTTCCAGGAGGGTCCCTGGGCCGGGCTCCTGCTATGGTTCCCTCCAGGCCGGGTCGCTTGCCCAGAGCCAGCACTCAGGGACGCCCAGATCACCGAGGCCCTGTGTGAGGGTCCCCTGCCCACAGCCCCCTTGCCTCTCTCCTGCTGCAGATGTGAAGTTCATTTCCAATCCGCCCTCCATGGTGGCAGCGGGGAGCGTGGTGGCCGCAGTGCAAGGCCTGAACCTGGGGAGCCCCAACCACTTCCTGTCCTACTACCGTCTCACGTGTTTCCTCTCCAGAGTGATCAAGTGTGACCCGGTGAGTGAGGGCGATGGCCAGGCGGGCTGGCGGGCTGCAGACATCCAGTGCCATGGAAATGCTGAGGCTGGTGCCAAGGCCCCCAAGGGTGACAAGGTTGGGCTAGGCCCCTTGGACCCCAGGCCATGGACTCGGAGGGCCACCAGCTTCTTCCCCTGCTCCTAGAACTCACTGACCGGCGGGGGGTTCTCACAGGTTTCTCGCATCCCCTGGGGCTTCCAGGAGCTGTAGAGTCTTCCTGGGCGAAGCGTCCAGGACGGAGGCCCCACGCGGCCCCAGCCAATGATCCGTGTGGTGATGGTGTGTGGGGGTAGGCCCAGGCGAGCTTTGTTTGGGCCACAATGTGCGTGGCCAATAAATAGATGCTTGAAAGGGGCTCCTGTGAGGTCCGAGACGCCGGACAGCGGGCGGATAGCGACAGCCTTGTTGTTCACGGCCTCTGAGAGGCGGCTGCTGTCAGACCCGGGGATGACTGTGTCTTTCTTCTTAAAAATGCCATTGTTTTATTCCCGAGTCTTTTCTTAAAGAATTAAAATGACAATCAAAAGGGTTTGTGGCATTTACCAAATTAGACCAGAGAGGTGGCCGGGTCAGCCGCAGGCCCCACGGTGTGTGAGGGAATGACCGCCTGACCCCTGCTCGGGGCCGGGTGGACCTGCGAGGCTTGTTTGGGCTCTGGCCTGGGCCATCTCTTGGTGGTCCGCCCTCCAGTCTCCTGGGGGCTCTGCACAGGTCTCAGCAGATGCTGTCTCGGGTCCACCTGCCTGTCCCCTGCCGAGCGGTGCCTCTGGAAGAGGAAGTGTTCTTGTCACGGGACGCTGGAGGCGGCCGGGGCGCTGTCCCCTCCCTCCTGCGTCCTGTGCCATGGCCTCCCTCGCACCCTGCCCCATGTTATCCTATGGGGGTGGTGAGGTGTCCTCACTTGCTGGAGGGTGGAAGGCAGCAGCCCACAGTTCACTCAGAAAAATGGTTCAGAAACACCAACAAGGCCTCCAGAAGCCCAGCAAAGGGAAAGCGCCCCCCCGCACCCCCTTCCCATTCTTCATGAAACTCAGCATCTGCACTTCTCACTGTAAACTCCACACCCTGAATGGAAACCGCATCCCCCCAGGGGCATCTGCCCTGCGACGCTGCTGTCTTCAGGCAGCTGTGGGAAGCCGGGCGCCGGCCCTTGCTTGAGTAGAGACATCTTAAGTACACCCGAAGCAGGTGCCTCACGGCTGGCACATGGGTAAAGTTCCCCGAGGCCGAGTCCACTCTGCCTGGTTATCCAGTGACCCACTTAGCTGAGCCCAGACTCAGAAAACCCTCGACAGCAGAAGCCCCCACATTTTCTCTGGCGTGTTCTAGAATTTTCTTTGGTGGGCAAATGTTTATCTGTGTGAATCGGGTGTGCTGTGCCACACACCAGTGGATTTTTGCTGATAAGCCTGCTGCCTCCTCGGAGCTTCTGGCTGTAGGGGAAAGGTTCTGTCCACCAGGGCAGACTTGCACGCAGCTGTGGGGCCAGAAGGATGAGGGAAGGGCCTGGAGTCCAGCTGCAGGTGTGGGCCTGGAGTGGGTCATAGGGGGGCGGAGGGCTGCAGGTGAAGGGTGCCTGGGTGGAGCTGCCAGGCCCCTGGGGCTGGGAACTGAGGGTGGCTGGAGTTTTAGGTTGAACATCAGGAGCCTTGGGTCTCACTCCGGGTCTCTGGCCTCAGTTTCCCCATCTGTACAGTGAGACTGTTTGCGCTGCCAACCTGGCCAGCTTCATTTGCCATGATGAGAATGTATCTGAAAGGCAGGAGAGGAAAGGCCTCCCCATAGAGGCTTGGGGCTCTAAAATGTCATGACTCCAGGGGTCTAGCTAGAAGCCCTTCTGGCCTGGGTCCTCGCCTGTCATGCCATGCCTTCATCCAGCACCTCCAGTCCCATCTGGTTGTGAGTTCCACGGCCCCTGCGTGGCGCGTGGAGGGCTGTGGCCCCGCTCTGCTCCTAGTGGAAAGTCTGTTTCCAGGGCTGCCTAGAGACCTGGCTTCAAGCCCTCGTGTGGCTTCCTGGCAGTTGGGACGCACATAGCCCCAGCATGTGGAGCTGGTTCTCTATCCAGAAGCCCCCGGGGCAGTAAGCAGCTGCTTAAGGCTGCCTGGGACTTGCCCGTAGGGGAGCCTGGGAGAGGCCCCTGGGCACAGGGGTTCCATATTTCACGGCTGCCCCTTCCCACTGCCAGCATGGTGTGGCCGCTGCCAAGGAAGTGTGGAGCCCCCGAGGGTGCAGGAAGGACTTCCAGGAGCTTCTGTCTTGACCTCCGCCCTGGGCCAAGCATCTCTGCGGCCACAGCAGGTGGATGCGTGCTGTGCCGGGCTGATGGGTGGCCCAGGACGCAGGTCTGAGCAGGAGAGGTTGGAGGGGGAGAGATCAGGGTTCCAGGTCCCTCTGGCCGCCCAGCATTCATCCTCAGTCATGCACGGCCGAAGGCTTGGTCAGCAGCTGATCATGGAAGGCCAGGTTCACCTCGAGTGCCGCCACGTGGAGAGGTTAAATCTGAAAAAGCAGGGCTCAAAGGGCCTCTGTCCAGATCAGATCAGATGGCACTGAATTCCCCAGGGAGCTGGCAGGCCAGTGGGAACAGAAGGTCTAGGCGCTGTTGGGCATGGGGACGGGCAGGGGCGGTGCGGGGTAGGTGGGCAGCATCTGGTGTCCTGAGGCTCGGGAGGCCAGGTGGGAGGTGGAGACATTCGGTCCTGAGTGCCCCGTTGACAGGTGATGGCAGCTCCGTCGTCTCACTCGGGTTCGGGGTAGGCAGCATGGGCCAAGGAAGAGTTTTTGGCTTAGTCTTGCCCTTATAAAAGCCTTCCAGGTCATGGCACCGGGGAAGGGGCCCTTGCTGCAGGCCCCTTCTAAGGCCCCCTCTTCCCGCCTCTCCCCACCCCATCTCAGGACTGCCTCCGGGCCTGCCAGGAGCAGATCGAAGGCCTGCTGGAGTCGAGCCTGCGCCAGGCCCAGCAGAACCAGGACCCCAAGGCCTCTGAGGAGGAGGAAGAGGAGGAGGAGGAGGTGGACCTGGCCTGCACACCCACCGACGTGCGGGACGTGGACATCTGAGGGCGCCAGGAAGGTGGGCGCCACCGCCACCCGCAGTGAGGGTGGAGCCGGCCCCAGGTGCTCCCCTGACAGCCCCTCCTCTCCGGGGCATTTTGATACCAGAAGGGAAAGCTTCATTCTCCTTGTTGGTTTTTTTTTTTCCTTTGCTCTTTCTCCCTTCCATCTCTGACTTAAGCAAAAGAAAAAGATTACCCAAAAACTGTCTTTAAAAGAGAGAGAGAAAAAATAGTATTCGCGTAACCCTGAGCGGCGGGGGACAGGAGAGTTGTGCTACAGAAATGGAGGATTTTACACCCCAATAATCAGCTAGTTTCTATATTAACATACTTGTTTCTCTGTTGTAAGCGTAGGTATTAACACAAAGGAGAGGTCTCGGGGAGGATTAGGTTCGATTCTTTGCGTGTTAAAAAAAAAAAGCATAAAAACATTTTTAAAAAAATAGAAAAATTCAGCAAAGCATTTTTAAAGTAGAAGAGGGTTTTAGGTAGAAAAAGGTAGCGCGGCTGTAGCGTCTGTACCTTGCTTGCTCATCTGCATGTAGTCACTTTATAAGTCATTGTATGTTATTATATTCCGTAGGTAGATGTATAACCTCTTCACCTTATCCATGGCTGAAGTCACCTCTCGGTTACAGTAGCGTAGCGTGCCCGTGTGTGTGTCCTCTGTGCCTGTGGCCACACCACAGCGGAGGTTTGTCAGGCACAGCCGGCATGGCGGGGTCGGGAAAGCCCACCTGTCCCACTCCTGCGATACGCTACTGGAAAGAGAAGACGAAATAGTGACATAATATATTCTATTTTTATACTCTTCCTATTTTTGTAGTGACCTGTTTATGAGACGCTGGTTTCCTACCCAGCGGCCCTGCAGCCAGCTGACGTCCAGGTTCAATCCACAGCTACTTGGTTTTTTCCTTCTCCATATTCTAAAACCATTCCATTTCCAAGCACTTTCAGTCCAATAGGTGTAGGAAATAGCGCTGTTTTTGTGTGTGCGGTGGGAGAGCAGGTTTCTAATGGAATGGTTTGGGAATATCCGTGTACTTGTGTGTGAGTAGGACTGTGAGGCGGGTGCAGGCCACTGTGGTGGCAGCGGAGGTGGGCGTTTGGGAGGCTGCGTGCCAGTCAGGAAGAAAAAGGTTTGCATTCTCACATTGCCAGGATGATAAGTTCCTTTCCTTTTTTTTTTTTCCTCTTAAAGAAGTTGAAGTTTAGGAATCCTTTGGTGCCAACTGGTGTTTGAAAGTAGGGACCTCAGAGGTTTACCTAGAGAGCAGGTGGTTTAAGGGTTATCTTAGATGTTTCACACCGGAAGGCTTTTAAACACTAAAATATATAATTTATAGTTAAGGCTAAAAAAGTATATTTATTGCAGAGGATGTTCATAAGGCCAGTATGATTTATAAAGTAATGCAATCTCCCCTTGATTTAGACACACACACACACACACACACACACACACACACACACCCCTTCTGCCTTTGACGTTGCAGGTATAATACAGTTTGTTTTAAAGCTAGGTCCTTTTATAGGTGAGAAAAACAATCTGGAGGAAGACCACACAAAGACTGTTCGGCGTTTCCCAAAGTCTTCTGATTGGAAAGGTGTCACAAGGAAAATTAGGGTACTTGACATAAGTTCAGTTCCTAGATATTCTTTTCCCTTGCCCCCTCCTTTAAAAAAACTTAGTGACAAAGTAGACAATTTGCACATCTTGGCTATGGAATTCTTGTAATTTTTATTTAGGAAGTGTTGAAGGGAGGTGGCCAGAGTGTGGAGGCTGATGTGTGAGGGAAGATGGGCGGGAGGAGTGAGGAGGAGGCTCCCGAGGGGACGGGCGGTGCCCATGCCAGGGACGGGCTGCAGCTCCCGGGGGGACGGGGCGGTGCCCACGCCAGGGACAGGCTGCAGCTGCGTTTTCTTTCTGCGCTGCTACCGTTGACTTCCAGGCACGGTTTGGAAACATTCACATCGCGTCTCTGTATCTCTTTCACATTGTTTGCTGCTACTGGAGGATCAGTTTTTTGTTTTACAATGTCATATACTGCCATGTACTAGTTTTAATTTTCTCTTAGAATATTGTATTATGGATGCCTTTTTTGTAGTTTTTTTTTTTATGTGATCAATTTTGACTTAATGTGATTACTGCTCTATTCCAAAAAGGTTCCTGTTTCACAATACCTCATGCTTCACTTAGCCATGGTGGACCCAGCTGGTAGGTTCTGTCTGCTTCGGCACACAGACACGCGGGCGCGATCCTGCACCGGTGTCCCCGGAGACCAGGCTGTGTCCATCTTCTCTTCCTTGCGCCTGTGATACTGGGCTCTTCATCGGATCGTAGCGTCATCATAGTTTTTACAGCTGTGTCATTCTTTGCGTGTAGCTATGGAAGTTGCATAATTATTATTATTATTATAACAAGTGTGTCTTACGTGCCGCCACGGTGCTGGGCCCGTAGGACTCTGCTTTGGGATGATTGGAATAGCTTCTGGAATTTGTTCAAGTTTTGGGTGTGTTTAATCTGTTATGTACTAGTGTTCTGTTCGTTATTGTTTTGTTAATTACAGCATAGTGCTGATTTAAAGAGACTCCAAATCTCAATGAAGCCAGCTCACAGTGCTGTGTGCCCGAGTCACCTAGCAAGCTGCCGAACCAAAAGAATTTGCACCCCCCCCACTGCCACCGGGCCCGCATGGCTGGAGCCCTGCCCTGGCAGGGTCATCCTGTGCTCAGAGGCCATCGCGGGCACAGGCCCGTCCCGCCCCACCCCTCCGGAACATGGCTCACGCTTACCTCAACCATCCTGGCTGCGGCGTCTATCTGAACCACGCAGGGCCCTTGAGGGACACTTTGTCCATCGTGATGGGGCAAGGGCACGAGTCCTGGATGTGTGTGTCAAGAGGCCAAAGGCTGGTGGCAGGTGCACGGGGCATTGCAGAGTCTGTCCTGTGACGCACAAGTCTGAGAGTCTGGGCGGCGGGCGGCTGGGTCTGTTTCTGGTTGCACCGTGGCGCTTCCCAGCACCAACATGTAACCGGCATGTTTCCAGCAGAAGACAAAAGACAAACATGAAAGTCTAGAAATAAAACCGGTAAAACCCCAGCATGGTGCCAGCCTGTTTGTTTCCTGGGCTGGCGGGAAGCCAGGGGCGTGCATCCTGGTGCCTCGGAACCAAGGCAGGGTGGCAGGCTCAGCAGTGCAGGAGCCACATGTGTGCTGTGGGAACTTCAGCAGCACCCCAACCTCCACCCGCAAGACGATCGTCACGCCACCCACTGTGACAACCATGAGTGTCTCCTGACACTGCCACAAGCCGGGGGCTGGGGACAATCCAGCCAGGATCGGGCACTCCTCCAACTGGTAGGAAGCCCTGAGCCCAGGTGTGAGGTGGGAAGGGGTCTCCTGTCCCAGGGAGGCTCCAGAGAAGTTTGCAGGCAGCCTGGCTGGGTGAATCCACCCACGAGAGACAACAGGTCTGGCCCAGGTGACATGAGCGGTGCCCATCGATTGGGACTGTCTCCCGCCCCTTGCCTCAGCAGTTTGTCTTCCCAGGTTATTTGCAGATAGGAGAATAAATACAGCCCGCATTCGTTAACCCTCTTCCGGCGCAAACTTCTGTTTGCTCTGGGTGAAACACGGTCCTTTGGTGACGCCTCCAGGAGAGCAAAGTTTTTTAAAAAAAAATTTGATCAAGAGTGTCAGGGTCATGATCCAGGGACCTGGAGGCTGCCTTATAGGATGTCCATGACGTTCCCCCTTTGGATTTTAGGGGCACGTGACTGGACTTAACTTCAAACCCCGGGTGGAGGTGGGCAGTGGGAGTGCCCTGGGAAGGTGTCCATGGACCTTGGTCACACCTCCTGGACCCATCCTCACCCCAAGCCAGGTGGAAGCCCAGGTCCCACGCCACCGATGGGTGCTACTTGTCAGCTGTAGGTCAAATCTCCATGGCCTTTATGAAGTACCTGCTGTCTGCCCTTTCTGCCTCATAGAGCGCTTCTCCCAGGGCCCACAGTGGGGCCGGGGTGGTCAGTGTGTTGGCTCCACAGGCGGCTGCCCTGGGAGGAAGGTGGGGTGTGGAGGGGACACCTGGCCCTTGTAGGTCACCAGCCTCTCCCCTGAGGGTGGGGGCTCCAGGAGCCTTCCCCAAGGGAACCCCATATTGAGTGGGTGGGGGGCCTGCAGGTGGCCCCGACAGGTCACGTCAGCAAGAGCTCAAGGGACAGTCGGAGCCAGAGGGGACACTGGTGGCCACTCGGGTGGCTTCCGAGGCCCAGCTCCTTTCTCCTGGGGCAAATCGTCCTGAAGGCAGGGGCCAGGTCAGCATCATTGCAGCTGTCCAGACATCGGGCAAGGGCCAGGCCCTGTGTCAGGGCTGAGGTCCTAGAGAACCCACACCCCCGGCCTGCAGCTGGATTCACATCCATCCCCCGAGAGCACACGGGTGTAGCAGGAGGCCCGAGCAGGGAGCTCCAACCATCGCACAGGGAACCTCTTTGGTTGTTTCATGGAGCAGGCAAGGTCGCCAGCAGATCCTGCTAGGTTTGAGCAAGGATGTGGGGAAGAAGCCCAAGAGCCACTTTGCCGGGCAAGGAGAGGAGCCACATGGGTCTAGGAAGGTACTTCAGTGTCTGGAAGTTTTTTTTTTTTTTTTTTTTGAGACGGAGTTTCATTCTTGTTACCCAGGCTGGAGTGCAATGGCGCGATCTCGGCTCACCGCAACCTCCGCCTCCTGGGTTCAGGCAATTCTCCTGCCTCAGCCTCCCGAGTAGCTGGGATTACAGGCATGCGCCACCATGCCCAGCTAATTTTTTGTATTTTTAGTAGAGACAGGGTTTCACCATGTTGACCAGGATGGTCTCGATCTCTTGACCTGGTGATCCACCCGCCTTGGCCTCCCAAAGTGCTGGGATTACAGGCGTGAGCCACCGCGCCCAGCCCCTGGAAGTTTTTTAAGATGGAAGAGGGATGTGCAGGCTGATAGGTCTGGCAGAGCCAAAAGGCAGCGACGCATCTACTGGGAGAGAGGGAGCCGAGTGCGGGGCTCAGGCAGGCTGGCAGCGCAGGGCAGGGGCCCTGTGTGGGTCAGGCGGGTTCATAGCCAAGTGTAGAGAGGGCTTGGGGCCAGAGTGAAATGATTGCAAGCTCCCCCTCACCCCAGCCCTGTCTCTCTGTCTTGGTATCTGTGGCATCCGGTGATGAGTGGGTCTGTACACCCCACCCCGAGCTGTGCCAAGATGGGTGGGTCTGTACATCCCCCTGGTTATGCCATGAGCTCCAAGGCTGTATTAGCCCTTTTTCACACTGCTGATAAAGACATACCCACCTTAGAGGCAGACATTGTGGTGAGCTGAGATCGGGCCACTGCACTCCAGCCTGTGCAACAGAGCCAGACTCCGTCTCAAATAAAATAAAATAAAATAAAAGACATGCCCAACACTGAGTAATTTATAATTTATAAAGAAAAAGAGGTTTAATAGACTCACAGTTCTATGTAGCTGGAGAGGCCTCACAGCCATGTCGAAGGCAAAAGGCCCGTCTTCCATGGAGGCGGGGAAGAGAAATGAGTCAAGTAAAAGGGTAACCCTTATAAAACCATCAGATTTCACCCAATGAGTCAATGATCTCCCACGGGGTCCCTCCCATAACACGTGGCTACAATTCAAGATGAGATTTGGGTGGGGACACAGCCAAACCGTATCAAAGGTGTCATCTGGCCATTCTGGGCCTTCGTTCCCAACTCTCAAACTCCAGTGACATCACCTGGGTGCCTGCCCCCGCCTCCTGGGATACAGTGAAGACCTTGTCCCTTGTTGGGGTATCTGCGCTGCCCAGGAGGTGACAGTAAAAACTGACCCTTGAGGAGCTTCAGAGACAAAGCCCAAAGCAGTCGGCCCTCCCCGCAGCCCCTTCCCAGAAGCCTGCTCACATGCACCCTGCCACCCCTATGGCTCATTAGGGGCCCTGCCCTGCCTCCTGACCCATCTTCCTGCAGACAGCCCTTATCCACTCTTCGCCCTCTGCCCACCTGCTGCCACCTTCCTATTTCCCCTCAGCTCCACCCAAGGTCCCTGGGACTCAGCCCATCTCTCCCCAGCCTTGACGCCCGCCAACCTCGATGTCTTTGCCCAGGGGCTCCTGACACACCAGATGGCATCACGTGTCCGTCCTCTGCCCACAGGAACCTTCATCTCCACACTCCCTGTGAGGACAGTCTTTGAAGGCTTCCCCACCTCACACCGGACAGGTGGCTCTGGGAGCCCAGGATTGTCATGCTTGGGTGCTTTCCTGCTCGGGCTGAGCCCCTCCAGGATGGAAATCTCACCGCTTCCTCTCTGCCGCCCTTCGTCCCACCCTGAAAAACAGTGGGTCCTAGGAAGGGGGTGGAATGGAAGGGAGGAGTGCCAGTTTCCACAGGGCAGCCCCAAGCTGCTGGGCTGAGTGGCAGGGCCGTGGGTCCGGCCTGCCCTGCGTACTGGCTGCTGGCTCCACAGCTGGAAGGGCTGGGGGCTCCCCAGGGACCCAGACAGCACCTAGAGTTATCACAACGAGGACTGAGAGGCCCTGAGGGGACAGAGGAAAGCGGCTGGGCAGAGTGGGCACTGGGACTTCAGATGGCGCTTGTGGGATAACAGTGGGTGGGGCTGCTGCAGGGGTAGGGCAGTGCCCGCCCGTGGGATTCCAGAGCAGCCAGGCCCAGCAGCGGCACAGTGGCGTGCGTCCGGCACTCTCTCCAGCCACCCTGCATGCGGTGTGACCCTCCTCGAAGCACCCCAGGAAGCAGTCACAGCCTCGCTCCGCACAGCGCCGGGGGCCTGGCCTCCAAGTTTGGTGGGGAAGGCTGGGTTGCCTCTTGGCACCCGCTCCTTCACCGGTCCCACCATAAGGCTGGTCTCCAGAGTCAGCGCTGCAGCCAGGGCCAGTGAGGGCCAGCGAGGGCCAGCAAGGGCAGGCCTGTGCAGGGGCAGCAGTGTGGGGCGTGTGTCCCGCACGCTGGGCCAGCCTCGCAGCTCACAGGGCTCTGTCATCCCAGGAATGTCTTTGATCAAGAGTTTATGCAAGACGAGGAAAGCAAGCCCGAGACCTCTAATCCGTTCCCACAGTCCCCTGCCTGCCGGGGCCCCACAGACCCAGCGCCACACCGCCAGGCCGGAGCAGACAATAGCCAGCGGACGGGTGGGCGGGCAGCTCCGGGGCCGCTGGCCTTGGGGCCCACATCCGGGAGCATTGTCACCGCCACTCTCAGGGGCACACAAGGAGGGCTGGGGAAGACAGAATGCGGAGCCCTCTGCTGAAGGGGCTTCGGTGGGCCTTGAGCCTTTCAAAGACGGCCGTGTCCATTAATCCTTTTAATTTGCACCTAGCGGCAGCTGAGACAAGCCTCTCAACCGACAGCCACTTTAAGAGCTGAGTGGTCTCACCCGAGGCTCAGCTTCTATTCGGGACCCTGGGCCCTCTGAGCCCGTCGGGCAGTCCCCCTTGCCTTTGTTTAATCATGGGAGGCACCGTGTGTACCAGGCCTGTGCAGCAGGCCTGTGCTCAGTGCCGAGCAGTTTCTCTCCACGTGTTGAAACAACCCCATGGCTTGATGACAGGGAGGGGACACCACCCTGGTGAGCGCCACCGACACAGCCCGGCCCTCCCAGCGCCTGCACTCTGCTGCACACAGTCATCCCATCTGTTAGGTCAAGGACTGGCGGGTTTTCCGTAAAGGCCACACAGAGGCTTCAGGCTCTTGCCCTGTGCCAAAGCAGCCGCAGCCGCTCTGTGAATGAGTGAGCCTGGCTGTGTGCCAATAAAGCTTTATTTACAAAAATAGGCAGCAGACTGGATTCGGGCTGAGGGTGGTCGTTTGCCGACCCCTGTTGTAGATGAGCAAACCGAAGCCCAGAGAGGTAAAGTGACTGAGCCAGGACCGCACAGCTAGCGTGCGATCCAGCCTGCCTGCTGGGTCGGCTGCATGGAGAAGAAAGGGCTCAAGCTGCAAAAATGGAAACACGGAGCCTTCGTCGGGCCATCTGCAGCCAGGCCCCACGCACACAACCCAGGGCCCTGCTTCGCCAGCTCCACCTGTTTCGAAGCTCCCAGGCAGCCGCCCCTGTGAGCAGTGTCTTGGCCGCTGGCCTGGAGAAGGGCAGCCAAGCAGGTTGGCAGTGGACGTCAGAGGGTGAGCAGCTGTTTAAAACTCACAAGCATGTATAGTCGCATGTTAGGCACATGTTTTGGAGTAAAAGGCCCTGGGGTTGGATCTCAGATCTGAGTGGCCTCGCCTCTCCCGGCTTCAGTGGCCACATCTGTGGCATGGAGAAAGCCTGCGAGAACGCAGCCCGTGATGGGGAGCTGTCTCCATCTGGGACCCACAGTGACCAGCACAGAACAGGGGCTCCATATAAATGAATTCTTTCTCGGGTGCTGAGGATTTACTGGCTCAGGGTGTGTGGAGCACTGCGGAGCATGAAGCCTGGGTGCAGTGACTGCTCCAGGAACGCCATCACCCCCTCGGCGCGTCGGCATAATCACCATCGCCGTTCCACGTGCCACCCGGGCCTGGAAGCACAGGCCCCATGCCATGGTGGCCCCCTGGGTGGTGGCACTGAGGCCAACCTTACGTCCCTCCTTTGGTCCATCAAGTGGGCAGTTCTGGGTTTTCTTGCCACCACGATACCCACTCCTGCTGTTGACAGTGCTCAGATTTTGCTCCACCATTGCCAGATCTGTGGCTTGAGTGGGACCAACGCCATCCCCACCTCCAGGCCAGGACCTGATAGGCTCTAACCAACAGCACATCCACGCCCACCAGAAGAGCGGCAAGTTCATGGATGGGTGAGAAATCAAACAGAGCCAATGAGTCTTGGGGAGACATTTTCTGGGGCTTCTGAAAAAGAGAATGCTTCCCCATCTTCCTCAGGATTCCCAGCAGAGGAACATGAGCCCGGGGAGGGCGCTGCCCCTCTGCAGCCCCAAGGGAAGACTGGGTTGCCCCCAGGACCTCTGAGTGGAGCCTGAGCACAAGGCCAGTCCTGAGGGAAAGCCGAGAATGGGTAATGGGTCTCCAGACAAGCTGCTGGATCAAGCCTCTCCTGAAATCATCCCCCTTTTGTTCTAAGAGCCAATCATTGTCCTTTATCAAGTCAGTCTGATGTGGGCACTGTGTCACCTGGTTTTCAAAGACCCTTAACTATGACAGCTTGTGTGTTTTCTACCTCTTCTAGATTTAACTAGTATGACCGATATAAACAACAGGAGCTGCTGACAGTTACCGTCTGATCTTGGAATTTTAACATGTCCATCTTGCTTGGCTGGGAGTTCCACAGGGTCAGGGAATGACTCCTCCTGGGGCCACCAGTGCCCAGAGGTATGCCTAGAACTGCTGTCTCTGAAGGGATAGGTCCGTCTTCCACAGCACACTCTGTGACCAAACTGACTTGGAGACAGGGCCTGCCCACACCCGTCTCCCGAGTTCCGAGGCCGGAGAGTGCCCGCAGGGGCTGGGACTGGGGGGCAGCTCAAGCCAACCTGCTCTGGTGGAGACTGACTCAGGCCCCTGTGCAGGGCAGCTGCGCCTCCCAGAAGGCAGAGGCCTCTCCGGGAGGGAGCCTTGAGGTAACAGCGTCCTTTGGGGGCTCCTGCCACCTGCCCTCAGTGGTGGCCGAGACCAGGGGAGCCAAGGCAAATCCCTGAAGAGGTCCGGCGTGCAGGGCCGGAAGGGTCTGGATCCTATGGTGCAGCCGCCTGGCACAGGGGCTCCACCAGAGCAGGCTTGAGCTGCCCCTGGCCCCATCTCAGCCCCTGCAGGCGCTCTCCGGCCTCGGAACTCGGGAGATGGATGTGGGCAGGTCCTTTCTCCAAGTCAGTTTGGTCACATGTGTGCTCCATTACACACAGAACGTGCTGTGGAGAAGGGACCTGTCCCTTCAGACAGAGCAGTTCCAGACCAGCAAACAAACGCCCAGGCACAGAGAGGGGCCTTGTAGGTTTTTTCTATGGCTGCTGTAATGAATTGTCACAAACTCAGTGGCTTAAAACACCCAAAATTTCTCTCATCATTCCAGATGCCAGCAGCATGTGCAGGGCCCAAGGTCTCCTGCTTCCGCCGGTTTCGGGCCACCTTCGGCTCTTCTCGGCTGCTCCATGTGCTGCTCCGAACTCTGCCTCCATCCTCACAGGGCCAGCAGCCGTGTCTCATATGGCAGTGTCTCCCCTGTGCCACCAGCTCCCCTCTCCTCAAAAAGACACCAGTCATATTGGACGAAGGGGCCACCCAACTCTAGTTTGATGTCACCTTAACTTATATCTTTTTTTTTTTTTTTTTGAGACAGAGTCTTGCTCTGTTGCCCAGGCTGGAGTGCAGTGGTGTGATCTTGGCTCACTGCAACCTCTGCCTTCTGGGTTCAAGCGATTCCTCTGCCTCAGCCTTCCAAGTAGCTGAGACTACAGGCACGTGCCACCACACCCAACTAATGTTTTGTATTCTAATAGAGATGGGGTTTCACTATGTTGGCCAGGATGGTCTCAATCTTCTGATCTTGTGATCTGCCTGCCTTGGCCTCTCAGAGTGCTGGGATTACAGGTGTGAGCCACCGTGACCGGCCAATTTACATCTTAATAAAATCTACAAAGACTCTATTTCTTATTTCCAAATAAAGTCACAGGTAGCAGAGGCTGGGACTTCAACGTTTCTCTTTGTGGATACAATTCAATTTGCAACAGACTTGAGCTCTCAAAGCCTGGAAGCAGGCTCCACAGTCCCCTCGAATTCCAGGGGCACATGGTCACTGGAGCCAGCCGAAGGACGTCAGTCTGTGAGCCTCTCCCTCAGCGTGTATCACATGCTCTCCACGTTCAGGCATCGCCTGAAATAGAGGCTGCCATCGCTGCAATCCAAGGCCCCGCCACTCTGGTAAAGGGTGCCAGGGAGACACAGCCAAGGCGCTGTCCTGATGGGGTCACTAAGGGGCAGACGGGGCAAGGGCTCGATGCCAGCTGAGTGTGCCAGCCAGAGAGTTACGGAAAAGTTTATGAGCAAGGAGCGACTAACCTTCTTGGAGTTAATCTGAGAGGTCCCGGCTGAACTCCTTAGTCACGTTGGCTTGGACAGCTCACTGAACGCTCGGGGCCTGGCTCCTCGCCTGCAGGCCCCATGTCCTGTGAAGCACCGAACACAGTGACCCATTTTTCTCAGATCTTAAGAGTTCTATGACTTCAGTTTCCTGAGTCACAATCCAGTTCCTCATTTGATCCATTCAGGATCAGAATAACTGTGGGAATTAGGATAAACGTGCATATTAATTACACTTTTGGGTATCTCCAGATGACACTGGTGTTTTCAGGTAGAGTGGAAGAGACTCCTCTGTGGTGGCGTGAGGCCAGATGAGTGCTCGCAAAGCTCAGTATGAAGGCCGCCTCCTCCTTTCCCCATCTTCTCATTCCCTCCCCTCCCCTGGGCTCCCAAAGTGCCACGGGTGTCCCTAGGTGAGATCTGCTCACAGGGTCTGGGGCAGCTAAGGACCCATTCAGTCACTGCCTCTCCTCCAGGCAGCCAGCGTGGGTCTTCCATAAACTCGTTTTTGCCTCAGTCTGGCCTCAGTCTGCTAGATCACGGGTCCCCCATCCCCAGGCCGTGGGCCGGCACCAGTCTATGACCTATTAGGAACGGCCACACAGCAGGAGGTGAGCAGCAGCCCAGTGAACATGACCGACCGCCTGAGCTCCGCCTCCTGTTAGATCAGCGGCTGCATTAGATTCTCATAGGAGCGTGAACACTGTTGCGAACTGCTTACGTGAGGGATCGAGGCTGCACGCTCCTTATGAGAATCTACTGCCTGATGACCTGAGGTGGAACAGTTTCATCCCAAAGCAACCCCACCCCCAAGCCCCAGCCATGGAAAAACTGTCCCCCATGTCAAAAAGGCCGGGGATGGGTCCCAAAGACGGGCTGCAAGATTCTCAGAAAAACAAGGTTCTGCTTCGGTGAAGAAGACGTATGTAAAATAACGGGTCAGGAAGCGAGCAATTGAAGCAGTCTGCACAAGCCCTGCTGCAAGCCTGAAGTCCGCCACTTACTGCGACCGCTGGACTCGTCCTCAGCCGGGCCGCCTGTCTCTGCAAAGCGAGGGCGGTAGCCCAGCCTCCAGCACTGGTGGGTCATCAGGGAAAGGGTGGGCCACCAGCAGCCACCCAGCAAACAGGCCTCTCGTTCCTTCTTCTGTATCTCCTCATTCTTTTCTTGTCGCTGGTCAGAGAAAACATTTCAAGGGGTGAATGTAAAATGAAGCGAAACGTGGCCGTGTTTTAGGACAGCAGCATGGTCCCTGGGCAGTTCCCTTTGGCCACCCAGTGAGGTGACTCTGAGGTGGGGACTTCAGCAGAGGGCTGACTACTCTTGCTGGCGCCTCGAGGTTAACATTCTAGAAAAACTAATTGAAGTAACTTCAACTTTTACACGAAATGGCTTTCTTTTCTCCCAATTTAACAATGTATCCAGCAGCACAGCCAGGGTCCTGGCAGGGGCTGAACTGTGTCCCCACAAACCTTGTGTGGAAGCCTCAGCCCCCAGTGCCTCTGAATGTGACTGTGTTTGACAACGAGGTTAACTGGTAACTTGGTTCAAATGAGGCCGTAAGGGTTGGCCCGAATGCAGTCTGACTGGGGTCCTTGTAGAGATGACACACACAGAGAACGACCACGTGAGGACACGGGTCGTGATGGCAGCTGCCTGCAAGGCACGGAGAGAAGCCTCGGGAGGCGGCGGCCCGGTGACGCCTTGGTCTCGGACTCCAGCCTCCAGAACTGGGAAAATGGACTGCTGCTGAAGCCACCCCAGTGGTGCTGTTACAGCAGCCCGAGCTGAGACCGTGGCAGGAAACACGCTGGAGCTCCGACAGGAAGGCAGGAGCAGGTCGAAGCCTTGGGAAAGCAACCAGAAGGGATGAGTCCAACCCCAGGAGCTCCCAAACCCCAGGCCACGCTGGACAAAGGCTGACACCCAGAACTAGTGGGACAGGATGGGACCGGCAGGGATGGGGAAGACAGCCAAAGACTTCGTCCGCAAACAGCGCAAACCCGGGGCAACAGCATCCAAGGACTGGGACGTGCGGCGCTTACAGGTGCGAGCCAGGCGGCTCGAGGCTGGTGGGAAGGCACTGCCGGCATCGAGGACGCAGGTTCTCCCAGCTCTTTGCTCTGCCAGGCTCAGGGGTGGCTGCAGCGGTCGCCAGCTTGCAAGATGCCTGCAGCAGTTCTAGTTGTCACAGCCCAATGGGATCGTGTCCAAAATAGCACCAGCACCTTCTTTGGCATGATGTAACTTTCCCAGCAGCCCCTGCAGGACCTCCTGCCAACTCATCTCCTTAGCTCAGCACAGACACAACCCACCGTGCTGGGGACTGGTCGGGCCCTCTACCACCACCTCATTAGCGGAAGACGAGACACAGAACTGCTCATTCCTGGTGCGACTGCTGAGGATGGCGCCGCCTGGACGGGATGGAAGCGCCTGTTACTGCAGGCTCTGTCTGCAACGTCAGGGGTGACCCAGGGATCCTGGAAACGGGGTCTCGTCCTCTAGGAAGAGGGCAGGCAGGCAGGCACAGGTCAGGAGAGTGTTTGAGAACCTTGAAGACGATGAGGCAGCCCTGCCTCCATGTGGCGCAAAGCAGAGGAGGAAGTGGCAGCCTGCTACTCAGCCAGCTGCTGGGGGAGAGGCAGAGAGGGAACAGGGAGAGGCTGAGAGGGAGGAGGGAGAGAGAATAGGAGACCTAGGGGAGAAGAAAGAAAAAAGAGAAGAGGGGAGAGAAGGTGGGGATGGGGGATAGAGATGTCTCGGGGAGGGTGGGTTAGTAATAGCTGCTGACAGGTGGCCTCGCAGGAGCTGACCAGTCCCCACACAATGGGACCACTCTGGCAGTGGCCGTGCCTACGCTGGGTTAAGGAGACGAGCTGGTGGAAATCTAAGGCACGTCTTCCATCGTATCCGGATCCTAAATACCTCGGAGGAGGAAGTAAACTGGCTGGATGTTGTGTTATAAATGGTCCCAGACAAACTTTCGCTTTAAAATAATACTATTTATTTTTTTTCCAATTATAAAAATAACACATTATCAAAACAGAAAACTTACAAAACGCAAAATCCACCAAGAAAAACACAACAGAGGCCCCCCGGTCCCACCATCTAGAAAGAACGGGAGTCTTTCTGGCCAGAAGGCAGCAGCTGGGATGAAGGCACGAGGCAAAGCCCAATGCAGACTTCCCCAGACGCGAAGCGAGGCTGCAAACGAGGGGTGCACAGCCACACATGCGGGTTTAGAGTTCGGGGGGAGGAGACCTAAGTCTTATCTTTAAAAACAAAACAGCAGGCCGGGCGCGGCGGCTCACGCCTGCAATTCCAGCACTTAAAACAGCAGGCCGGGCGCGGCAGCTCACAACTGCAATTCCAGCACTTTGGTAGGCTGAGGCAGGTGGATCATTTCAGGCTAGGAGTTAGAGACTAGCCTGGCCAACATGGCTAAACCCCATTTCTACTTAAAATACAAAAGTTAGCCGGGCATGGTGGCAGGCCCCTGTAATCCCAGCTACCTGGGAGGCTGAGGCAGGAGAATCGCTTGAACTCGGGAGGTGGAGGTTGAAGTGAGCGGAGATCACGCCCCTGCACTCCAGCCTGGGTGACAGAGTGAGACTCCATCTCAAAACCACCCTCTCTCTCCTCCTGAGCCACTGGCAAGGTCTGCCTGCTGCTGCCCCCGTGGGAGTCCCTGCTCTGGCTCTTGCAGCCAGCAGCTGCACAATCCATAGGACATTCGGAATGGTTTTAAAACCGAAGTGCATTCCTGGCGACTCCTTAGTAATCTCATGGACTACTTTCAGACATGCTTCCTGGAACAGGAGAGGTGGGGAGAGCCAGCGTGTGGGGACTTTGTTGACCCTGGAGTACACACAGGAGGGTGTGTGAACACATGCCATTGCATAGGACCACTTAGCTCATGGGGACCCACGGAACCACCCACTGCGCTCATCTGTGCCCACCTCACTGCCTCTGCATGACACCTTGTAAGGACCGACAGAGACAGAAGAGCTCCTAACAGCGGGGAGAATGCAGGAGCCTGCACACACGTTCTCAGAGTTTCTGCAAATATTATGATGGCCTAACATTTGGTCTTTGGTTCAATACATTTCCCCCCTTCACCACTTTCTAACGCTGCAAAGTTCATCGCCCCTCTGGGGACAGTGTGAAGGATATGTCCGGGTCCCCTCGGGATTGGGCTGGCCTCTCTTCCTCTCAGCGAGACGCCCAGGCAAGCTGGCCCCACGGACTCCCCTGTGCTCCATGAGGCTCGGCAGGACCTGTGTGGCCTGGGAGGGAGGGCAGTGACTCCCAGCACTGTAGGTGGCGGCCTGTGCATTCCAGAGGAGGCTGTGCCTGGTGGTGGCGAGAGGCATGGGCCTCGGGACAGAAGTCCCAGCTCCACTGCCGGGTGCCCTCAGGCCAGGCAATCCCTTCACGTCTCAGCTTCCTCCTCTGCAAAATGGGAATAACAGCCACCTTGCGGGCTCCGCAAGGGATTAAATAAAACACAGGACGCATGTCCTGCAGCGCCGGGCGCACACAGCCTCAACATGCGGCACAGCACCCGTCAAAACCTCCCACGAGCCTAGTTCAGGGCAACCGCCTCTCTCACTGGAAAAAAAAACCAAACTGCCTCAAGTCCAGGCCTAGGGAGTGACCCTCACCAGAGCCAACCCCAGCCCAGAACCAGCCAAGCCTGTGCTGCCGGGGCGGCCACCAGGAGCAGCCAGCAAGGGCTCCGCCAGGGACAGCTTCGGCCCAACGACGGGCACCGAGCCGACGGGCTGAAAACCCTGGGAAGGAGGCTCTCCCACGGCCGACTGGAACCCTCGCCCTCCCCACTCAACAGTCCCCTCCCAGCACCACCTGGCCCTTCACTGCGTTTCTAAACACTTCACACATAGACAGCTGGTCCTCAATGTCTGGTCTTTGTTCATCCATCGTCCTCAAAATGAAAGTCCGGAACCTTCTGCACTAATTTTAAAGTCTGGCTGAACGTTGAGTAATGAACAAAACTAAAAACACGAAAGAAAAGAGATGGTATTTTTAATCTTGTGCATTTTTACTGAAAAATGAGAAGACAACTCTATCTCTAGCTAAAGCTTTTCCTGTCTATGTGGCCAACCCAAGAGTAAGTTCTAACTCCTGTTCTCTGGACCGTCTTCAGTTTCCCTACACTGCGACTCAAGGATGAGGCGCCTCTGTGGACAGTTCCACGGGGCACGCAGCCCCAGGCCACTGCTGCAGCGGCCACGGGAGCGCATCGCCCCACCCGGGAAAGGCACAATCAGGCGTTCCCAGCAGGAGGAAAGCACAGCGCACGCACCTGTTTAAATTTCCCTCTGATTTTGTCTAAGTCTTCGTGGAGTTTATCGTAAGTAGGGTCATCATAAGGGAATTTCTGGATCATTCCAATCAATGATTCTAAGACTTTCATCTTTCTGCTGTAACGCATAGAAACACAGATTCTCTCAGTCATGTGCACACAACAGGCTCAACTTACACAATGGCTATGTCGCTCGCTTACTGACGCCCAGCAGGTGCACTAAGAATGTCGTTCCGAAGCTGATGATTTTCTCATTACACGAAATCGAATTTATTTACCTAGCAACATGCTTATGCCCACACCCGGCGCCTCAACAGCAAGTGTGTGCCTCGCTTACACACATGCCTCCATCCCGGCCACGGGGCTGCATGGCTGAGGCCGCCTGAAGCCCTGCTGACTCTTGAGGTCACACAAGCAGGAACAGACAGAACCGGGCAAGAGGAACTGGGGCAGGACACAAGCGGGACTGGGGCAGGACACAAGCGGGACTGGGGCAGGGCACAAGCAGGCCTGCTCTCCGTCTGCGGATTTTCCAGTATCTGGAATCTTTGTGCACAAAGCCTTCTGGAGGTCAGCTTTAGGTAAACCAGCAAACCGCTCCCTCCAAAGGGCGGAAATCGGCACCGTCCCCTCCCCAGGGAGGACAGAGCTTTGCTGGGTAGGCAAGGAGGTTCTGCAGAAAGGGTGTGTGCCCAGGAGACAGCAGCCCTGGGCATGACTGCTCCCCAGCACCTATCTTCTTGCTCTCAATCCTTCTGGCCTCGTCTGTAAAATGGGGAGCATCCCAGCCTCCAGACTGTGAGAAATTCATTTCTGTTATTTTTTTTTTTTAATGGGGAAAGTAACAGCAACGTCATAGGCTTTCAAGAGGATTAAATAATTGACATGGGCCTGGCGCAGTGGCTCATGCCTATAATCCCAGCACTCTGGGAGGCCAAGGAGGGTGAATCACCTGAGGTCAGGAGTTCAAGACCAGCCTGACCAATATGGTGAAACCCCGTTTCTACTAAAAATACAAAATTGAGCCGGGTGTGATGAGCCCCTGTAGTCCCAGCTACTCAGGAGGCTGAGACAGGAGAATTGCTTGAACCTGGGAGGTGGAGGCTGCAGTGAGTTGAAATTCTGCCACTGCACTCCAGCCTGGGTGACAAAGTGAGACTCTGTCTCAAAATTAATTAATTGATTAATTAATTAACTGACATGAAGCCTGGTCTCTAGCACAGAGTAGGCGCTCAATAAATGTTAGTCTCTTGGTTTCCACCGGATCCTGGAGATGACGGCTCTCATCTGCAGGAGTTTAGAAACAGTCCACACACGTGCACATCTGGTGGGGCCAGGTCTGGTCAATGAACCACAGGTGGTCCTGAGAAGCATGCTGCCCCTACACCACATCGGACCACGTGAGTGGCCAGAGTATGCAAGATACTCAATTAACGGGATTTTTTTTTTTTTTTTGAGATGGAGTTTCCCTCTGTTGCCCAGGCTTGAGTGCAGTGGTGTGATCTCAGATCACTGCAACCTCTACCTCCTGGGTTCAAGCAGTTCTCCTGCCACAGCCTCCCGAGTAGCTGGGATTACAGGCGTGCGCCACCATGCCCAGCTAATTGTTTTGTATTTTTAGTAGAGACAGGGATTCACCATGTTGGCCAGGCTAGTTTCGAACTCCTGATCTCAAGTGATCCACCCGCCCCAGCCTCCCAGAGTGCTGGAATTACATGTGAGCCACCACACCTAGCCGATTTATGGGAATTTTAAAGAACTGATGGTTAGGATGAATCAACAGCAATTCAAAGCATCCAAGACCTCCTGTGTCCATGTGAATGGCCGGTCCTTCTGGATACAGAGAAGAGTAAGTTTGCAGCAGCAAACCAGTTCACAGGAGCTAACAATGGCCACCTCTCTGAGAAAATACAAAACTGTGAAAGGTCAAAGCAAGTCAATTTTAGCAACAAAGCACCTGGTTTCCAGGGAGACAAAAGGGAGATGCCAAAACATGGGAGGTGGCTGGATGCCGACCCGATGGAGTACCACCCCCTTTCCACTGGGCAAGCAGGGACTTCTTTGGTCAGCGATGCTGCTCAGACACACCGAACCAGGCGCATCTTCAGAAGCGGCACACATCAGCCAGGTGTGAGCAGCTCAGGGCCAACGAAACAGAAGTGATGGTGCTAGAGCCCCCATGCTCAGCCCTGGAGCGTGCTGTTCTGCAGAAGGGTTTCACCAGAAGCTAGTTACTCCATGGAAAGCACCATCTTTTGGCCTGAGATGCCGCTCTCCATGGTTTCCCTGGTGTTAAAATGCCCAGCATTTTGCTGAATGACAGTGCAGTGGGGCAGGTGTTTTTCTCTTAACATCCTTATGTGGAAAAACTTACAGGTAGAAGATGCAATGTCAGCCCTTCACCACTAAAAAAAAAAATACTGGCCAGGTGTGGTGGGTCCCGCCTGTAATCCTAGCACTCTGGAAGGCCAAGGCAGGCAGATCACGAGGTCAGGAGTCGAGACCAGCCTGGTCAATATGGTGAAAGCCCGTCTCTACTAAAAATACAAAAATTAGCCAAGCGTGGTTGCAGGAGCCTGTAATCCCAGCTACTCGGGAGGCTGAGGCAGGAGAATCTCTTGAACCTGGGAGGAAGAGGCTGCAGTGAGCCAAGATCGTGGACTGTGTCTCAAAAAAAAAAAATACTGACATGTAAGATCCAAATATCCGTGAACCACTGCCTACATAAAGGCTCAGGTTCCAAAGAGACCTCTGGGTACTGCCAAGGGGTGAGGGCGGCCCTCGAGGGGACTTGGCAGGGCTTCCACCAGCTCTTCATCAACCAAAGCGCTTCTTCTCTATTAGCTAAGCTGAGTGTGCTGCTTTAAGAAGTCAGCAAACCCTGCTTTGGGGTAAGGGCTGGCGACCTCCTGGCATGGGACGGTGGACACAAAGCCAAGCACTTCCCCAGGAGCAGACAGACTCTGATGTTGTGGGAGAAGACAGGTGAAGAACTTCAAGAACACACGACCTCTCGTGGCCTGAGTTGAGAACCAAGCCCAGCTTTGACTGCCACCCAGTGGCAGCCCAGGCTGCCAACAACGATTCCCGTCGGAGCCCTCGCTGCCTGCTGCTCCCTGAGAACCAAGCAGAAAATGCCCTCCAGTGCCCCTCTGCTAACCCAGAATCCCACCAACCCCCAACTGCTCGTACAAACGGAGGAGAAAGAACCACCCGTATCACTTGCAAGCATCCTCATTCTTAAGCATTTGAATATTCAAGATACTCAAGGTATTTCTAGAAATTCAAGCTATTTCAAATAAAAGCTCAGGTCACATGGTGAGGGCAAGTGTTACCCACTCTCCCTGTGCCCCTCCCATGCTAGGCGAGGCCACCAGGTGTCACAATGACTGATGCAGAGCACCAGCACAGGCCCCGTGTCTGCTGCCGCCCATAAGCGGCAGTGTCCAAACCATCTCTGCCTTTTACTTAAGGGTTCATTTGCAGCTTCAGAATGAAGACAGATAAAGAGGGTCACGTGGGGCTTCAGTAAGTAGAATGTAAGAAGAAGAGTTCTGAAAGGCTGGAAACAATTCAAACGACAGCTAACCGTTACTGAGTGCTGACGAGTTCCAGAAAGGAGTTAAACACACGTAAACGCGTTTTCTTGTTAACAGACTTAGTTGGCTGTGTCAAAAAGAAACTGGTGACAATGGCGTCATCATTTCTGAGCCCAAGTCACACCAAAACTGTTGTAATCTGTTTATTAGAAGCTCTGGGGAAAGATGAACGGGAAAATAGAATCAATGTCAACCTTATTTTATTGGCAGGGTACCTAAAAGCCACCTGGTGCACGAATGACTCCAGGTACAAGGCAGGAGCACAGACCTCTTGAGAAGCAACCATGGCCAGCGTTCCTCAAACACCCCAAATGTGCCTGGCACTTTCTATTTGGTATTTCCATGAAACCTCCTAACAACACTCAAGCTTGACATTTATTATTTTCTCCATTTTACAGATGAGGAACAGACAGATTGATTATTCAAGGTCATGTTGGTAGCCTATGAAATTGGAACTCCTGGTTCCTACGCTGAAACAGTAAGACATCTCCAACTTTACCTGTCTTTCTCAGTGGTGCAACTGTGCAGCAGACACTTCCATGCAAAAGCAAAACCTTGGTAGCACCCGATCTGTGAATTTGAAAAACATTTAAGAGTGAAATTCATAAGCAACTAAGTACACTTTAATTACCAAGATCTCAAAACAAAAGGTGGGAGCAGAGGGCAGCGGTGCTTCTGACATTACTGTTCCGGAAGTACCTGTTGAGCACTGGGCAATGTGGGGCAGCCAGCCTCCCAGACACCCCAGTCCTCGTCTCCTGGTACCCATGCCCTGTGCAGGTCCCTCGACACTCTACCAGGGTGGCTTTCATAACCAACAGAATGTGTAGGAGCAGCACAAAGCTCCTGAGTCCAGGGACAAAAGCCAATGTCACCTGCCTCACCAGCTCTCTCCGATCACTCGCTCTCGAACATCACGAGGACACACAAGCATCCCTATGGAGACATCCATGCCCACAGTCAGGTGACAGCACCACCTTGGAGGCAGATCCTCCAACCCTAGTCCAGCCTTCAGGTGACGCGGCTCTGGCTGACACCCTGAGACAGCACCACCCAGCAAAGCTGCTCCTGAGTTCCCAGCCCTCAGAAACAATGTGAGATAATCAATATTTGCTGTGTTAAGCCCACGCATTTTGTGGTGATCTGTTTCGGAGCATCAAACATCTAATATGCTCGTAACTGCCTCAACTCAGACTTTGCCAGTAAGGACCACTTATCTGTAAGTGAGGTCCAATCTAGCACAAAGACAAGAAAAGAAAAAATATCACGAAGTTAATGAAATTTCAACGTACATAAATGGAATATTTTCACATGACAGAGGGCACCCATTCTTTGGACAGTGATTCAGCTGGCTTGGTGTATGAGCCAGCACCATGACACTCCCAAGTAAACTAAGGAGACCAGGAATTTGTTTTCTCTTATCCAGCCTGCATAGTTTAATTATGTCTACACAGCAAAATGCATTCTTGGTTCTGTACTAAGAATACTCCACCAACAGAACATGTAGTCAATTAACTTCCACACAAACGCTGGGATTTTTTTTTTTTTGAGATGGAGTTTCACTCTTGTCGCCCAGGCTGCAGTGCAACGGTACAATCTCCGCTCACTGCAACCTCCGCCTCCCGGGTTCAAGCAATTATCATACTTCAGCCTCCCAAGTAACCGGGAGATTACAGGCATGAGCCACCACACCCAGCTAATTTTGTATTCTTAGTAGAGACAGAGTTTCACCATGTTGGTCAGGCTGGTCTGGAACTCCTGACCTCAAGGTGATCCACCCAATCCCACCAAAGTGCTGGGATTACAGGCATGAGTCAGGCACTGTGATTGTAAAAGGCCCGACATTCTTACTCCATCACACTGAATATCAAAATAAATTATAAACTGTAAATGAAGAGGCTTCATCTCCAAAAGGGGGTTCCCACTTACCTCAGACCCGATTTTGGCTCCATGCAGCCTGCCATGCTGCCTTCCCTCCGTCACACCCAAACTACTGCCTTCTTCATAGCCTTCCCGATACCCTTCCCCATGAAACCTGTGAAGGAGAAGCATGCTTCATCAAATCAACAGGAGAAAGAATACCTATTCCAGAAAAAGTTTTTTCTATATATTACCCAGAACCAGTAAGACAAGTCAGAGTAAAATAGGAAAAGCCTAAAATTCAATCAGAAGACACAGATTCCAGTGCCAGCTCTACCCCTTCCCGAGTCTCCTCTCGCAAGTCACTGTACCTCCTGTAGCTCAGTTTCTTCATCTACAACAAAGGGCTAAATTAGTGAATCCCAAACCTGATAGAGTACTAGAAACAAACAAGGAAAATTCAAAGATATTAACTCAAAAGCCTCAGCCCCAGTGATTCACTAAGTCTGGAGATAGGGTCTCTGTTGCCCTGCCAGGACTGCAGTGGTACGATCACAGCTCACTATAGCCTCAAACTCCTGGGCTCAAGCAATCCTCCAGCTCTGGCGTCTCAAAGTCTTGGGATTACAGGTGTGAGTCACCACACCTGGCCGCGAATCTACTTTTCAGTCTCCTGAGTCTGGTTTGCAGCCAGCGGGAGGGAGCCACAGTTCTGTAGTGGACACAAGTATCACTAGCTCAGGTCAACCACTTCCAAAAACCTGCAACATTCACAGGGTTTTACATCACATCAGTGGACAACAGCGAGAAATGCCATCCAATCACCACAAATGTTCTACGACCGACCCTGAAGACCAACAGTGGGACTAGCACTATCTTAACCTGCAGTCACCAAAGAGGCAAGGAGTGGGCTGCAGCACCCCATGAAGCAGACTGCACAGCTCCCCACGTATTAGTTGTGTGACTCTGGAAAGTGACGGTGCCGCCTCCTCCGTAAATTCCAAAGAAGAATAGGATCCATTTACCAAGTAGGGCTGAAACGGATAACCAGGGTGGAACGTTTAGCTCAGTCTGACTCACAGCGCGAGCTAAATAAACGTCAGCGACTGACTGCTAAATGTTCCATCGCTTTCTGAACTAACATTTATGGGCGTGTTCTGCGGGCCGGGCACTGGAAGTCAGCCAGGAGGCACCTCACAGCTCCCCCACTGTCGCAGCAGGAGGGGCTCCCCGGGGGCTCTGGAGGAAAAGGGGTGGGGTCGGGCACATCTATCAGCACATCCATGAATACTGCCGTATGTCCTACGATCGAGGAACAAGAAAAAGAGGCAGTTCCCAGATGGCAAAGGTCTGTCCTCCCAGAGGACGGGGCGGCCCCGGAGGAGGGCAACCACAGACCGAGCAGATGCTCAGGGCAGCCCCGACAGGGTAGGCGGGTCTGGAAGAGCAGCTGGGCACGTGCCCCGCCGGGGCTGGCGAGGAGAGGAGGAGGACCAAAGCATCTCGGCCCACACTTGTCCCAGCGTCCACGGCCATCAGACGCTCGCCCAATGCGCACGCCCGCGGGACGCCAGGCTCCAGCAGCCGCCCTGGACCACAGCCGGCGGTGAATCCGCTGGGGGAGAACCAGACAGAGCAGGGTGCGGGCCCGACCTCGCCACCCACCTCTCATCCGCCATCACGATGGCGTCGAACATGTCCTGACTCCCAGCCATTGCGGCAACCGGCCCGCCCCTGACCCCAAGGCTTCTCCAGCCCTTCGGTGCCGTAGCAAACCCGCCAAGCTCAGGCACAAACGCTCCACTTGGGAGGAAACGAGGTCCACTTCCGGAAGCAGCGGCGCGGGGCAGGCCGGGTAAGAACGGCACGCGGGAGGGTCCAGAAGCAGCCGGCTCGGGGCGCACAAGTGGCTGCGGCGGTGGGAGGGGCCGGGCTCGGGCGGAGCCCCGCCCTGGGGCCCCTTCGCCCCGCCCCGCTCCCGCAAAGGGCCGGTCTGTCCTCACTGGGAGCGTCCATTGGCCGCGCGAGGGGGGCAACCGACCTGTATTTTACAGATGGAACCGAATTTCCCAAAGTGACTCCGAAAAAAAACCAAAGAAGAAATGAGAAGTCATCACCTGGGTGGCTCACTTCTGTAATCCCCGCACTTTGGGAGGCCGAGGAGGGCGGATCACAAGTACAGGAGTTCGAGACCAGCCTGACCAACATGGTGAAACCCCCGTCTCTATTAAAAATACAAAAATTAGCTGGGCGTGGTGGAGGGCGCCCGTAATCCCAGCTACAACGAAGGCTGAGGCAGGAGAATTGTTTCAACCCGGGAAGCTGAGGTTGCAGTGAGTTGCGATCACGCCACTGCATTCCAACCTGGGTGACAGAGCGAGATTCCATCTCAAAAAACAAACAAACAAACAAACAAACAAACAAAAATCTAGGTGGAACATTCAGATGAGTATGAAGATGCTCTTTTAACACATACAAGCCATGAAGGAATTCTCCACCAGCAAAACCAACATTTTGCCGTGTGAAAATGCAAACTTGTGTGTACCAAAAGTGATAATAAGCAAAATTTAAAGTTAAAGAATATGAGGAAATCTTTGTCATAAATATTGTAACTAAAGGAATAATATTTCTGGTAAAGAGTTTATTTACAGCTACTCAGGAGGCTGAGGCAGGAGAATTGCCTGAACCCAGGAGGCGGAGGTTACGGTGAGCCAAGATCGCGCCATTGCACTCCTGCCTGGGTCACAAGAGCGAAACTCTGTCTCAAAAAAAAAAAAAGAAAGAAAAGAAAGAAAGAAAGAAAAAGAAAAAACTCTACATATACTCAAATTCCAATTACACTGAACACTTTAAAAGAATGAAAGTAGCCAGGTGAGGTGACTCATGCGTATAATCTAACACTTTGGGAGGCTAAGGCGGGAGGATCACTTGAGCCCAGAGTTCAGGACCAACCTAGGCAACATAGACTCCATCTCTACAAAAAAATAGAAGAAAATAGCCAGGTGCAGTTGTGTGCACCTGTAGTCCCAGCTACCTAGGAGGCTGAGGCAAGAGGATCACTTGATCTCGGGAAGTTGAGGCTGCAGTGAACCGTGATCATGCCACTGCACTCCAGCCTGGGCAACAGAATGAGACTCTGTCTAAAACAAACAAACAAACAAACACAACAACAACAAAAAAAAACAGAAAAGAGAAAAGGAAACGATAGAAAAGAGTGAAAGTCAGTACACCAAAGTGTTAATAGAGAGTATAGCTAGATTTTGGAATTACAGTGATTTTTTTAAAGTCCTCATTTATATTTTTTGGAACATCTCATGTTTGTTTACACAATGAATGTAAGTTATTTTATAAGCATGATAAAAACAAAATTTTTTGGTGGATGAAATTAAATAGACTTTTATTCTTAAGATGTCTTTAATTTTTAGGATTTTTTAATAAGCAAATGAAATCACAAAACACTGGGAATGTAGGGAAAAGGCAGAGACAAACAGCAACAAAAATTCACTCTGTCCCCCAACTGATTGTTGCTAATTTGTTATTTTTCCCTTGAATTTTCACATAAACATAATTTTAATATATAAACAATGTAATATCCTTCCCCCTGCCCGCCTAACATTAGATTACACACACCCCACAAATAAGGGAACTCTTCTCTTATCAGCACATATTTAAAACACAATTTCACCATAAATTTCATTAGCTGAAATAAAATAGATACATCTTTTGGCACAGGAAAACAGCTAATGTTGTGAGAAAAATAAATGACCACTCACAGAATAAAGCCAGTGGACACGGAGGCTTATACAGAAAAGCATAGGTTTTAATTTCCAACTTTAAAAAAATTTGCAAAGCATTCAACGATTATATGTGCTCTATACAAATCAGCACTATTGATTCCAACTATTAATCTGAAATAAAGCTTTGGAGAGATTTCCCGTCCCTAGTCGTCAATTTGTTCCTTGGTTTTGTTCCTAAAATATTTTGTTTTGAAGCCAGACTGTCCTAACATTAAAGACAAAGAAGGACCGGGCGCGGCGGCTCACGCCTGTAATCCCAGCACTTTGGGAGACCAAGGCGGGTGGATCATCTGAGCTCAGGAGCTCAAAACCAGCCTGACAAACATGGCGAAACCACGTCTCTACTAAAAACACAAAATTAGCTGGGCCTTATGGCGCATCATTGTAATCCCAGCAACTTGGGAGGCTGAGGCAGGAGAACTGCTTGAACCTGAGAGGCGGAGTTTGCAGTGAGCCGCGATCGCGCCATTGCACTACAACCTAGGCAACAAGAGTGAAACTCCCTCTCAAAAATAAAAAAAAAAAAGAGAGCATTTTTAAAATTCCAGTAATTCCAAAATCTAGATACAGCGTCCATTAACATTTTGGTGAACTTTCTTCTAGCAGCAAAATACGAGGCAGTTTTCAAACCACACTAAACCTGACGATATGTATCTACTGTGTAACCTGGAAACACACCCATTTTATCAGAAAGAGGGGGAAAAAGCAAGTTAAAAACATATATCATTTGTTCTTATTTTGGTACAGGGAAAAGGGAAAAAGCCCTCGAGCATGGCAACAGGTTTTTATCTACATATAGAATAATCTGCAAGGATTGCGCCCCTGAGGTTGCAGTGGTCACGTTTGGGTGATGAATTATGTGTCATCTTAATTATTTTCCTTTGTATGCTTCTGTATTTTCTGATTTGGGTTTATTTTTTAAAGCGTGAAGCCGCTGGGCATGGTGGCTAATGCCTATAATCCCAGCACTTTGGAAGGCAGAGGCAGGTGGATCACCTGAGGTCAGGAGTTTGAGACCAGCCTGGGCAATATGGTGAAACCCCGTCTCTACTAAAAATACAAAACTTAGCCAGGCATGGTGGTGTGTGCCTGTGGTCCCAGCTACTCAGGAGGCTGACATGGGAGGATCACTTGTGCCCAGGAGGTCAAGGCTGCAGTCAGCCATGATTGCACCACTGCACTCCAGCCTGGGTGACAGAGCAAGACCCTGTCTCAAAAAAAAAAAAAAAAATAGCATGAAGCAAGTGCAGCTTTCATAATCCGAAAGAAAAAGAAGTGGTTTTAAACTCTGAAAAGGAGTCATTAAATGACAATTCACTTCAATGAACGAAGGCTTCATCTCATGCTCTGTTCATCACAAATAAATAACACATTTGGAAAAGGAGGCCAGATGCAGGCAGGCTTCCAATCCAAGTCCGACCCCATGGGGCAGGTGGAGGAGAACCCGAGGCCTGAGTCACACTCTGTCTTTCCAGCTGAGCCTCCTCTCTGCTCCTTCCCTAACGGACCTGCTTGGGTTTGGGAGCCTGCCAAGTGCCGTCTTCCACCTGCTTCCCTGGTGGCCAGGACGCACAGTGGCTCCCGGAGACCCAGCCCTGCCACGGCCTGAGGTGTTGTCCCTCTAGGTGGGAGTGTGTAGGAGTCATGCACCCCCAGGGAGGCTCTAAGAGGGCTCCCCATTTGACCAACACCCCTTCATTCTTAGAAGGCCCTGACCCTGGGCCTCCAGCGTCTGTCTCGAAGGGCTGTGGCCTTCCTCCGGCCAGGGCTCCTCCCTGGCTTTTCCTCTCCTCTGCCCTCTGCCTCCCAGGCTCAGCCCCTCCTCCTCCACCTGTCCCCTATCATCCCTGCAGCCTGGGGGAGCTGCCTCCTTCTTTCCTCCCTTGGTGGAGCAGAAATTCTTGCTGGGCTCCTTCTCCCACACCAGGAGGGCTGTGAGGAGCGGCCTTGCCGTTTCCACCTTCTTTCTTCTGCACTGACCGTTCCCCTCCCCAACCGGACAGCAGCATCCCAGAGGCAGGGCTGTGGGCCTTCCAAACCTCGGTGCCCCCAGCCTTGTCCAGTGCGGGGCCTCCGACATGAAGTCTGGTGCAATAAAGGATGAGCGGTTCTCCTTACCCGCCTTTCCGTGTCCTCCCCTGGTCGCGGGCTGTGCTGGTCCAGGAAGCCAGGGATTTTTGGCTTCTGAGATGCAGTCTCCACCACTCCACATGTTTTTTTGGTCTTTGTTTTGTTTTGACAGAGTAGCACTCTGTCACCCAGGCGGGAGGGTAGTGGCATGATCACAGCTCACTGCAACCTCTGCCTCCCAGACTCAAGTGATCCTCCCACCTCAGCCTCCCAAGTATCTGGGACTATAGGTGCATGCCACCGCACCCGGATAATTTTAATATTTTTGTGTAGAGATGGGGTTTCGCCATGTTGCCCATGCTGATCTCGAACTTCTGGGCTCCAGTGATTCACCCACCTTGGCCTCCCAAAGTGCTAGGGTTACAGGCGTGAGCCACTAAGCCCTGCCAAACTCCGAACGTTTCTTGACAGCGTTAGTGAAATTCATGTTCCTGCACCTCAGTTTGCTCATCTGTAAAATGGGAGTGATACCGGTACCCCCTTCTCAGAATCAACATGAGGAGGAATACCTGCACGTAGGAAATAGAAGAAATATATTGATAGATAAACACTGTGAACATAATAAATTCCTAACACATCAGCAGAAGTTGTGGAGGTGACGGCGCCTGCCCCTCGCTTGCCCTTTGCTGCGGTCTAGGCACACAGCAGGGGCTTTGTCGGTGCTTGTGTATATCCAGTGTTCTTTTGCTTCCTGGAGGGCTTGTCTGTAAAAGTTGTGGAGCGGGGTGGAGGGCAGCTGGTCAATCCCCAAATCGGCCTGCGGGAGGGGCGAGAGTGAGCGCGCAGCTGCTGGGTGCGCTCGGGGCAACCTCGTGGCTTCCGAGTTCCCGGCCCCGCGCGGTAAAGGGGCACCCGGGGCACCTTGCGGACCCCGCCCTGCACATCCTGCCCCTCGGCCTTGAGCGGGGCCCATTCCAGGCACCGCCACCAGGGGCCGCCATTGCGCCGCGGACGGCCCCGCTCCTCCGGGGAGCTGCCTACCCGCCTCCCTCCCCGGCACTCTCCTCGCCGCCCTGGGACGGTGTCCCTGTGTCTGCTGGAACTCTCTTCTGAACCTCCATTGCCCCAGCCAGACGTCATCCTCATAATCAGACCTACGGGGGATCTGACCATTTACTTTATTTATGATTTATTTTTTGAGAAGGAGTCTCTATCTGTTGCCCAGAGCTGGCTCGAGTGCAGTGGCACGATCTCGGCTCACTGCAACCTCAACCTCCCGGGTTCAAGCAACTCTCCTGCCTCAGTCTCCCAAGTAGCTGGGACTATAAGCGCATGCCACCACACCTGGCTAATTTTTTTTTTTTTTTTTTTTTTTTTTTTTTTTTTGAGACGGAGTTTCGCTCTTGTTACGCAAGCTGGAGTGCAATGGTGCTATCTCGGCTCACCGCAACCTCCGCCTCCTGGGTTCAAGCAATTCTCCTGCCTCAGCCCCCTGAGTAGCTGGGATTACAGGCATGCGCCACCATGCCCAGCTAATTTTTTATATTTTTAGTAGAGACGGAGTGTCACCATGTTGGCCTGGCTGGTCTCGAACTCCTGACCTCAGGTGATCCGCCCGCCTTGGCCTCCCAAAGTGCTGGGATTATAGTGAGCCACGCCCAGCCAGGACAGTTTTCTCGGATCCTCACTTGAAGATCCTAATAGCCTGCTTTGGAGATGGACATCACCAGCCTCACTGGAGTAGACACCTGCTCGGGGGGACACATCTCCTAGAGGCAGGTGGCAAGGCTGGGCCACACCAGGCTGCCCCTCCCATCGCAGTCACCACTGGCCCAGTCCCTGCCTCCTCCACACCATTAGGCTGAGGCTGACCAGAGGGGCCCTGGTCTACTGCTGGGGTCCCTGCTCAGAGGCCCCACATGGCTCATGGGAAGACGGAGACGTGGGCCCAGTGACCGGTTACCCAGTTCTGAGGGGAGAAGCGAGGTCATGGAGCCCTGCCTGTTCTGGTTCTGCTTCTTTTCATCAGCCTGCTTGGGGCTGGGCTGCCCCCCACCAAGTCTCAGCCTCCCCAACTGGGTCGGGATTGGGGACCAGGCTTCAGCCAGGTCTAGACTCCCCAGGCCACTTAGGTATCAGTCACTCCACTTGGGGCCCCAGGAGCCACAGGGCAGGACAGCTGACAAGGAAGGGGGCCCCCACTTCACCCCAGCCTGCCTTGAGCTGCCCCTGCCTGGCGAGGACCCCACCACCACCAGTGTCTGGAGAAGGCAGGACTCCCTGAGACAGGGGCCTCCCAGCCCCGGAAAGTGTTGGTGGCGGGGAAAACTCAGGGCCTGGAGATGTCATGATCATTCTCAGTCTTCCCAAAAGTAAGCAGAGCATACACGGTGCTGATGACTCAGGATCCATGCCCAAGTGAGCATTAAAATTTCCCTGGGGAATGGCTGGGCGTGGTGGTTCACGCCTGTAATCCCAGCACTTTGGGGGGCCAAGGCAGGCAGATCACGAGGTCAGGAGTTCAAGAACAGCCTGGCCAACATGGTGAAACCCCCCATCTCTACTAAAAATACAAAAATTAGCCGGGCATGCTGGCACACACCTTGCCGCCCCTGCTACTCAGGGGCCTGAGGCAGGAGAATCGCTTAAATCCAGGAGGTGGAGTTTCGATGAGCCGAGATCACACCATTGCACTCCAGCCTGGGAGACAGAGCAAGACTCCATCTCAAAAAAAAAAAAAAAAATTCGTGGGGGAAAATTGAGAGTGTGATTTGGCAGACTCTGGGGGAGATTTTAGAGGTACACACTCTTCAGTCTAGCATCACTCGTGTCTTTCCATGGTGCGACGGTGTCCCCCAAAGAGACATGTCCAAGTCCTAAGCCTGGGAACTGAGAATGCGACGTTATTTGAAGAAAGGGTCTTTGCCAATCAATGTAACTAAGGGAAGGAGCTTGAGATGAGACAGTCCTGGATTGCTCAAATGGACCCTAAATGCAATGACCAGTGTCCTTATAAAAAGAGGAGAGACAGAGCGGAGGGGACCATCTGATGGCAGAGGCAAAGACTGGGTGATGTGGACACAGCCAACAAAGGCCTGGGGCTACCAGAGCTGGAATAGGCAGGAAGGAGCCTCCCCCAGGGCTTTCCAGGGGAGCACGAGCCTGCTGACTCTTGTTTTTGTGGAAGCATCCATGCCTGTTCTCAGCCTCCCAGTCTGTGGTATTTGTATGGCAGCCAAGGAAATATATACGGCAGCTTAGAAAAGTCCTTGCCCATGTGCACAGTGAGTTATACTCAAGGACATTTCCAGAGTGTGGGCGGCAACCGTCCGTGTGCTCCCAGCTTGCCCATCTGTGGCTTAACCAGTGCTGCCAAGGTGGGGCTGTTTTAGTCGGCATGATCCGGGAAGAAACACTGGAATAACTAGATGAAGTTGGGCAGCATTTGGGAACTTTCTAGGCAGAGGCAATGAAAGACCCTAAAGATGAGTGGTCAGGTCGGAGGCACAGCAAGGAGCCCAGAGGAGCTGGAGCAGAAGGAGGGTGGGCTGGGGTCCTCCAGAAAATGGAGCGTTAAAACCTGCCTGTGCAGAGAACGTTCTAGGAAAGAAGGGAGAAGTGCAGGTTCCATTTTCTCGCTTATTTTTCATTCTTAACGGAAAGTATAGAGATGAATGTGTGTATTAGCCAGGGTTCTCCAGGGGGTGGGGATAATAAGATGTACATGTGAGAGGGAGTTTATTCAGGAGAATTGACTCACATGATCACAAGGTCAAGTCCCACGACAGGCCGTCTGCAAGTTGAGAAGCAAGGAAGCCAGCGGCGGATCAGTCTGAGTCCCTAAACCTCTGAAGTTGGGAAGCCAACAGTGCAGGCTGCAGTCTGTGGCCGAAGCTAGGACAGGCATGCACCACCACACCTGGCCGATGTTTACGTTTTTTGCCGAGATGGGCTCTCACTAAATTGCCTAGGCTAGTCTCAACTCCTGGCCTCAAGTGATCCTCCCACCTCAGCCTCCCAAGGTGATACATGTCCTTTGAAATGTCAAATTATACTATAGACGTTGTCCTGAATTCACTTTACTGCACAATATACTTCAGATAACAAACCAACTATGAAATTTCCAAGACTCAATATAACAAAGGTTTATTTCTCCGCTGTTCTCCTCCAAGTCCAGCACAGGTCATTGGGGGTTCTGCTCCACGTGGTCACGCAGGAATCCAGGCCTAGGAGGTTCACCAGTTTGTGGCAGTCATTGTAGCCTCTTCCACGTGGCTTGGTGGAGAAAGACAGAGCGTGAAGAATCCACATCTGGTTTTGGTTTCCTTTTTAGTTTCTGTTATAGTCATTTCAAACATTCCCAAGTGTAGGTAATATAATCAGACCCCTGTCTACTAATATCCAGCCTCAGCAAGAGTCAATATTTCACCGTTCTTGTTCCAACAATGACCTCATTCCCCACCCCTGCCATTTTTGCTGAGTCATTTCACCTATAAATACTTCAGTGCATATCTAGCAAATAATAGGCTTTTTACACAACCATCGCACATGATCCCACCTAGCAAATTAACAATATAATTCAATTTCCAGACCATTTTCATTTCTTTCAGTGGTTAAAAACTGCCTTTTTAAGGTTTTTTTTTTTTCACAGCCTCACTCACATGACTTCATTTAATTATCTTTCAAAGGTCGTATCTTCAAGTACAGTCATACTCTGAGGTGCACTAGAGGTCAAGTTTTTAACATATGAGCTTTAGGGACACAATTCAGTCACATGTGTGCATACAAACATACACATATATATGTATATACATACACACATACATATATACATGCATACACACACACACACATATGGTTTTGGAAAAAAGAAACTCAAACTGGAGAAAAAGCTTATAGTGAAAGTTCTCCTTCCAACCCTGTCTCCATCCTCTAATTCCTGTCCCAGAAGCACCCACAGTTTTGTCATTTTCTGTACTTCCTTCCAGAAAGTTTATCTTCATATACAAACATACAGATGTGTAGGCCTTTTTTTTTTTTTTTTTTGAGACAGGGCCTCACCCTGTCACCTAGACTGGAGATGAACGGCATGATCATAGCTCACTGCAGCCTTGAACTTCTGGACTCAAGGAATCCTCCCACTTCACTTCCCAAGAAGCTTGAATTACAGGCATGCACTGCTACACCTGGCTGATGTTTGCATTTTTTGTAGAGATGATATCTTACTATATTGCCCAGGCTAGTCTCAAACTCCTGTCCTCAAGTGATCCTCCCACCTCAGCTTCCCAAAGTAGTACATGCTTTTTTAAATGACAAATTATGTTACACTATAGACAGTGTCCTGAATTTACCTCTTCTACTCCACAATGTACCTTCAATAAAAAACCAACAGTGAAATTGGCAAGACTCAATATAACAAAAGTTTATTTCTCCACTGTTCTCCTCCAAGTCCAGCACAGGTCACTGGGGGCTCTGCTCCACGTGGTCACGCAGGGATCCAGGCCTAGGAGGTTCACCAGTTTGTGGCACAGTCATTGTAGCCTCTTCCACGTGGCTTGGTAGAGAAAGACAGAGCATGAAGAATCCACATCTGGTTTTGGTTTCCTTTTTAGTTTCTGTCATAGACATTTCAAACATTCCCAAGTGGAGGTAATATAATTGGACCCCCATCTACTAATACAGCCTCAGCAAGGGTCAATATTTAACTGTCCTTGTTCCAACAATGACCTCATTTTTGCTGAGTCATTTCACGTGTAAATACTTCGGTGCATGTCTAACAGACATGGATTTTTCACACAGCCATCATACATAATCCCACTGAGCAAATTAACAATATAATTCAGTTTCCAGATCATTTCTATGTATTTCAATAGTTAAAAACTGCCTTTTTAAAGTTATTTTTAAATAGTCTCACTCATATGACCTCATTTAACCTTAATCAACTCTTCAAAGGTCATGTCTCGAAGTACAGTCATACTCTGAGGTGCACTGGAGGTTAAGGTTTTGTTTGTTTGTTCTTGAGATGGAATTTCACTCTTGTCATCCAGGCTGCAGTGCAATGGCAGGATCTTGGCTCACTGCAACCTCTACCTCCTTGGTTCAAGCAATTCTCCTGCCTCAGCCTCCCAAGTAGCTGGGATTACAGGCGTGCGCCACCACGCAGGGCTAATTTTTTTGTGTTTAATAAAGATGGGCTTTCACTATGTTAGTCAGGCGGCTCTCAAACTCCTGACCTCAGGTGATCCACTTTCCTCGGCCTCCCAAAGTGCTGGAATTACAGGTGTGAGCCACTGCGCCCAGCCAGGTCTCTTTATTTTCAACTTCAGTGATGAGACTGCCGGGAGGAGAGTGGCACAGGGAGGACACAGAAGGGAAAATCTGAACCGTGGGCGGTTTACAGAGAAGGATGAAAATTGGTGATGTTTTGCCTTAAGCTGTAAATGAAAGCAAGGGAAAGCAAGCAGGCAGCCTTGACGTTAGTGTGGAAATGAAGAAGATGGAAGAAAGGAAGGAAGGAGCAGGGAGAAAGGGAAGGCGGGTGGGAGAGAGGGTGGAGCGGGGGTGAAGGAAGCTATCAAAATTCACACATCAGGCTGGGTGTGGTAGCTCACGCCTGTAATCCCAGCACTTTGGAAGCCAAGGAGGGCGGATCATCTGAGGTCAGGAGTTCGAGAACACCCTGACCAACATGGAGAAACCCCATCTCTACTAAAATTACAAAATTAGCCAGGTGGTGGCGCATACCTGTAAGCCCAGCTACTCCGGAGGCTGAGGCAGGAGGATCGCCTGACCCAGGAGGCAGAGGTTGCAGTGAGCCGAGATTGCGCCATTGCACTCCAGCCTGGGCAACAGACCAAGACTCTGTCTCAAAAAACGGCGGGGAGGGGGAGGCATTAGTAAAAATATGAGACTGTCTTTCTCACGCCTTTTAACAATCATCTTTGATGGCTGACACCAAAAATCATGGCATCTGATGTGGTGCTCCGTGTTTGGACAGGGAAAGAGGCCTAAGTAAAAGAAATGTCCTTGCGCCTCACTCACAACGTCGAAGTGCTGCTGGCATCAGACCATGGTACGTTACACATACAGCCATGTATGTGCACAACCACGCAAAGCTGAACGGTGGGGACGCATCCCGAGAAGTGCATCGCTGGGTGACTCTGCCGTTGTGCGAACACTATAGAGTGGACTCGAACAACCCCAGGTGGTGTTGCCTGCTACACACCTGGGCTGTCCAGTCCAGCTGATTGCTCCCAGGCGACATTGCACGGCGTGGTACCACACCGAACACTGCAGGCAAAGCCAGCACAGGCCCAGGTGAAATGATTCCCTCTCCCTGAGTACAAAGCGCCCAGCTGAAGCCACAGCAGCCCTGCGGAGACGAGGCCACAGCATGACAGAGACACCGAGGGGAGCTCAGAGGGCACAGCCCGGGCATCGCTGGGCCATTGGGTCCCTCTGGATTTCTTGCTGGACAAAAAAGAAAATCCTAGGCCTGGCGCGGTGGCTCATGCTTGTAATCCCAGCACTTTGGGAGGCTGAGGCGGGTGGATCACGAGGTCAAGAGATCGAGACCATCCTGGTCAACATGGTGAAACCCCATCTCTACTAAAAATACAAAAAATTAGCTGGGCATGGTGGCGCGTGCCTGTAATCCCAGTTACTCAGGAGGCTGAGGCAGGAGAATTGCCTGAACCCAGGAGGCGGAGGTTGCGGTGAGCCGAGATCGCGCCATTGCACTCCAGCCTGGGTAACAAGAGCGAAACTCCGTCTCCAAAAAAAAAAAAAAAGAAAATCCTATCTGTTCAGACCAGTGGTTCTCTGTCAAGGGTGATTTTTATATCTAAACATATCTAAAAATATAGTGTTTTAGATATGTTGACATATGTTTAGATTTTTGTACCTAACACATCTAAATATATTTAAAAACATAGGGCATTTGTGTATCTAAACATGAGCTAAAAACATAGAAAAGGCATAGTCATAATGTGGAATTGGAATCTCATGGGCCCACTGTGGTATATGTGGCCACCAGGAACAGGTCATCACCACGGGGTGCACGGCTGTATCAAAACACCCAGTGTCTGTCCATCTGTCTTTCTCTCTCTCTCTCTTTCTGTCTCTTTCTTTGCCTCTGGTAGCAAAAGGTATACCTTCTCTCCCCACTCCCCTAATTGAATTCCTTTTTGGTCACCTTGACAGTGGGGTAGGGAGTGTGAGACTAAGGCAGGAAGGGTGCAGTGCCCTGCCCTCCGTAACTGAATGGACAATTCCTGCATCTGGGTGGCCCTGTCCCCACCCACTGCCTCTCCTCTTTGGTCTTAGAGAACATTTCTGGCTGGCCTTTCCCAGTCTCAGGAGGGAAGCTTGCCCAGTGGATGCTGAATTGTAGGAGCTTGGGGAATACCTGTGCCCTGGGCTTTCCTCCGGGGAAGTGTCTCTCCCACTTAGTCCTCGCATCCCATGGGGGCTGACTCTTCCCTGGGTTGCAGAAGGGGACACAGCCCAGCCGGTCGGAGCCTCCTGTGCCCAGCTGGAATGAACAAGGGACACAGGAAGGATCCCTGAGACCCAATCCAGGGCTCTTGCTGGAGTTGTTGGTGAGAGAAGAAAACTGGCCATCACCTCCGCAGCAGCTGCTGGGGCCAACCTGTCACCACAAAGGGGAAAGATACCTGAAAGCTGACAGACAGACAGATGATGCCTGGTGTCATGCCAGCGGCCAGATCCTGCACACTTAAAGCCCGGCACCAGCTGGCCTTTTCAGTAAGGTGAGCCAGTAAGTTCCCTTTTTTTCCCACTTCAAGTCAATTTGAGTTGTGTTTTCTTTTCTTTTTTCCTTTTTCTTTTTTCTTTTTGAGACAGAGTCTTGTCTGTCGCCAGGCTGGAGTGCAGTGGCACGATATCAGCTCACTGCAGCCTCCTCCTCCCAGGTTCAAGCGATTCTCCTGCCTCAGCCCCCTGAGTAGCTGGGACTACAGGTGCGCGCCACCACGCCTGGCTAATTTTTGTATTTTTAGTAGAGATGGGGTTTCGCCATGTTGGCCAGGAAGGTCTCGATCTCTTGATCTCGTGATCTGCCCACCTCAGCCTCCCAAAGTGCTGGGATGACAGGCGTGAGCCACCGTGCCCGGCCTGAGTCGTGTTTTCTGTCACTTGCAACCATGAGAGTCCTAATGCCAGGGTCTGGGTTCCAGCCTTCTTGGATGAGAGGCCTTGCCTAGCTCCTGGGCGCTTTGCCAGAATCTCCAGAAGTGAACAGGCCTTGAGGCGATGAAAGGCTCTCAGTTTACAGATGGAGAAACAGGCCCGAAGAAAGAATTGGATTCACTGGAGGCCTCCCAGCCCATGGGATCTTCTGAATTCCATTTTGGGTTCTCAACAGCGGAGAGGCTTGTTCAACGGAAAGACTTTTGCCCCCTTCCTCTCTTACTGTAAACTCCAGGTCAGTGGTGTGGGCCTAAAGCTAGGCGTGCCAGAGAAAACACAGGACACCTGATTCCATTTGAATTTCAGATCAGCAACAAGTAACTTTTTAGTATGCATGTGTTCCAGATACTGCACAGGCTATATTCCTACTGAAGGAATGCATTGCTCATCATGTGTTCCAAACACTGCACAGGCCATATTCCTACTGAAGGCATGCATTGCTCATCATGTGTTCCAAATACTGCACAGGCTATATTCCTACTAAAGCTATGCATTGCTGATCATGTGTTCCAAATACTGCACAGGCTATATTCCTACTAAAGGCATGCATTGCTCATCATGTGTTCCAAACACTGCCCAGGCTATATTCCTACTAAAGGCATGCATTGCTCATCATGTGTTCCAAACACTGCACAGGCTATATTCCTACTAAAGGCATGCATTGCTCATCATGTGTTCCAAACACTGCCCAGGCTATATTCCTACTAAAGGCATGCATTGCTCATCATGTGTTCCAAACACTGCCCAGGCTATATTCCTACTAAAGGCATGCATTGCTGATCATGTGTTCCAAACACTGCACAGGCTATATTCCTACTAAAGGCATGCATTGCTCATCATGTGTTCCAAACACTGCCCAGGCTATATTCCTACTAAAGGCATGCATTGCTCATCATGTGTTCCAAACACTGCCCAGGCTATATTCCTACTAAAGGCATGCATTGCTCATCATGTGTTCCAAACACTGCACAGGCTGTATTCCTACTAAAGGTATGCATTGCTGATCATGAGTTCCAAACACTGCCCAGGCTATATTCCTACTAAAGGCATGCATTGCTCATCATGAGTTCCAAACACTGCCCAGGCTATATTCCTACTAAAGGCATGCATTGCTCATCATGTGTTCCAAACACTGCACAGGCTATATTCCTACTGAAGGCATGCATTGCTCATCATGAGTTCCAAACACTGCCCAGGCTATATTCCTACTAAAGGCATGCATTGCTTATCATGTGTTCCAAACACTGCACAGGCCATATTCCTACTAAAGGCATGCATTGCTCATCATGTGTTCCAAACACTGCCCAGGCTATATTCCTACTAAAGGCATGCATTGCTGATCATGTGTTCCAAACACTGCACAGGCCATATTCCTACTAAAGGCATGCATTGCTGATCATGTGTTCCAAACACTGCACAGGCCATATTCCTACTAAAGGCATGCATTGCTCATCATGAGTTCCAAACACTGCCCAGGCTATATTCCTACTAAAGGCATGCATTGCTTATCATGTGTTCCAAACACTGCACAGGCCATATTCCTACTAAAGGCATGCATTGCTCATCATGTGTTCCAAACACTGCCCAGGCTATATTCCTACTAAAGGCATGCATTGCTTATCATGTGTTCCAAACACTGCACAGGCCATATTCCTACTAAAGGCATGCATTGCTCATCATGTGTTCCAAACACTGCCCAGGCTATATTCCTACTAAAGGCATGCATTGCTGATCATGTGTTCCAAACACTGCACAGGCCATATTCCTACTAAAGGCATGCATTGCTCATCATGTGTTCCAAACACTGCCCAGGCTATATTCCTACTAAAGGCATGCATTGCTGATCATGTGTTCCAAACACTGCACAGGCCATATTCCTACTAAAGGCATGCATTGCTCATCATGTGTTCCAAACACTGCCCAGGCTATATTCCTACTAAAGGCATGCATTGCTTATCATGTGTTCCAAACACTGCACAGGCCATATTCCTACTAAAGGCATGCATTGCTTATCATGTGTTCCAAACACTGCACAGGCCATATTCCTACTAAAGGCATGCATTGCTCATCATGAGTTCCAAACACTGCCCAGGCTATATTCCTACTAAAGGCATGCATTGCTTATCATGTGTTCCAAACACTGCACAGGCCATATTCCTACTAAAGGCATGCATTGCTCATCATGTGTTCCAAACACTGCCCAGGCTATATTCCTACTAAAGGCATGCATTGCTTATCATGTGTTCCAAACACTGCACAGGCCATATTCCTACTAAAGGCATGCATTGCTCATCATGTGTTCCAAACACTGCCCAGGCTATATTCCTACTAAAGGCATGCATTGCTGATCATGTGTTCCAAACACTGCACAGGCCATATTCCTACTAAAGGCATGCATTGCTCATCTGAAATTCAGCTTCAGCTCTGGAGGCTGTATTTTTATTTATTCGGCAGTGTTATCTAAAGCAGGGTCGGAGGTGCAGGAAGGAAGCAAGCCTATCTCTTTATGAGGAGCAGAGGAAAGGTGAGGGAGGGTGGGTGCTAAGATGTAGCCTCAGAAAAACCATCTTCCCCGTCTCCTGCCAGGATGCCTGCATTACCCACAGTCTGTCGTCAGGGCTTCGCAGCTGCCAGGTCAGTAAAAATGTGGCCTAGAGAGCAAACATCTTAACCATCAACACTCTAGTGTGAATTAGTTTGTGAAGCCATACATTTACTTGTTATCATCAGCTGTGCAGAAGGAATAAGACTCCAGAGAGAGGTGCCGATGAGCCTCTTTCTTCATTTCCCCCGATAATGTAATGATACTTTAAAAGTGGAGAGAGAAAGAGACCTAAGTGAAGGTAAGGTTCTTGTACCTCACTAAAAATGTCGAAGTGGGTAGGGGGTGCAGGAGTTTGGGGAATACCTGAAGTGCTGGTCTTCAGAGCACAAATATGGAATTCGAACTGGTTCCCTGTGGTTCCTTGCACATTAGAACCACAGGGGAGCTTTGAAAAAAAATCCCGATGTCCAGACCACACCCATTCCCATTAAATCAGAGTCTTGGCCAGGCACAGTGGCTCTTATCTATAATTCCAGCACTTTGGGAGGTCAGGCAGGAGGACCACTTGAGCCCAAGAGATCAAGACCAGCCTGTGCAACATAGCAAGACCCCATTGCTACAAATTTTTTTTTTAAAAAAAACAAGCTGGGCTTGGGTCTTTGGTCCCAGCTACTTGGGAGGCTGAGGCAGCAGGATCACTTGAGCCCAGGAGGTGAAGACTGCAGCCTTCCGTGATTGCGCACCGCACTCCAGCCTGGATGACAGAGTGAGACTGTTTCAAAAAACAAAACAAAACAAAGAAAAACAAAAAACCCAGAATCGGCCAGGTGTGGTGGTTCACGCCTGTAATCCTAGCACTTTGGGAGGCCGAGGCGGGTGGATTATGAGGTCAGGAGTTCAAGACCATCCTGTCGTCTCTACTAAAAATACAAAAATTATCTGGGTGTGGTGGCATGTGCCTGTAATCCCGACTACTAGGGAGGCTGAGGCAGAGAATTGCTTGAACCCAGGAGGTGGAGGTTGCAGTGAGCTGAGATTGCACCTGCACTCGACTGGGCAACAGACCAAGACTCCATCTCAAAAACAAAAACAAAAACAAAACCCAGAATCTCCATGAGTGGGTTCCAGCCATCATATTTTTCCCGAGGTGACCCCAGTGTGCAGCCAAATTTGAGAACCAGTGGATATAATAACTCTGGACAGCTGGTTGTATCCTTGGCAAGGGCTGCTGTGGGTAGGCAGCCGGCTCTGTGCCAGGCGTCATGCAGACGCCATTTCACTGGATTCCTCTATAGCCCCACCATGGAGACCCTGTTAACCTCATGCCCGCAGCAGGACAGGGTCCGCGTGGTGGGGCTACAGAGGAATCCAGTGAAATGGTGTCTGCAGGGAAGGGCCTCATGTGGGCAGGGCCCTGCCCACGGCCCCTGTGCTGCCCCCAGGCTGTGTGGCTCCAGGTGAGTGCCTTTCATGTCTGGCCCTGCCAAATGTTGAGAAGTCTGTGCCCACAAGTGTCATCCAGCCCTGCCTGCCAGCTCTCCAGTCAGTGTGGCCACGTGGCGAGGGGCTCAAAGAGTGATAGGGGCATCTTTGTTTTTTTGAGAAAGAGTCTTGCTCACTCTGTTGCCCAGGCTGGAGTATGGTGGTGCGGTCTCTGCTCACTGCAACCTCCACCTCCCAGGTTCAAGCGATTCTCCTGCCTCAGCCTCATAAGTAGCTGGGATTACAGGTGCATGCCACCACGCCCAGCCCATTTTTTTGTATTTTTAGTAGAGATGGGGTATCATCATGTTGGCCAGGCTGGTCTCGAATGCCTGACCTTGTGATCTGCCTGCCTTGGCCTCCCAAAGTGCTGGGATTACAGGTGTGAGCCACTGCGTCCAGCCAAGAGGGCATCTTGATTGGCAAATGGAGACAGGGAATGACCCAAGGGTCAAATCTGGGTGTCCTGGGAGTGTCATCAGTGAGAATGAGGTCCCCTTTGCTGGAGGGCTTGGAGGCTTATCTGAAATGGCCTTCATAGGCTTGAACAATGACCTTATCCGCCTCACTGCCAATGGAAGCACCTGGGAGCTACTGCCATGAGCGACCCAACCCTCCTCCGGGCTCTCTCCAGCAGCCCTCATCCCTGCAAACACTCGCTTGGAATCATGTTTCCTGCACACTTTGGTCTGCGGTTGCACCTGCTCCTACTTGCACTCAGGCTGTGGACCCACACCTGGTCACCCTGACCGCTGGTCTGCCTTGCAGCTGGGGCTGGCCTGGCCCTGAGATGCAAGCCTGGCTCCTAGGATGTAACTGGAATTTGCTGAAAGGTTCTAAAGAAGTTTTGGCTTTCTTGGCGAGAGAGGCCCAGGCAAAATGATTCCCTTTCCCTGAGTACAGAGCGCTCAGCTGAAGCCAAAGCAGCCCTGCGGAGACCAGGCCACAGCATGACAGAGACACCGAGGAAGCTCAGAGGGCACAGCCCGGGCATCGCTGGGCCATTGGGTCCCTCTGGATTTGTCGCTGGACAAAAACCATCCTATCTGCTCAGGTCAGTGGTCCTCCGTCAAGGGCGATTTTGCCCCCCAAGAATGTGCAACAACTTCTGGAGGTATTTTGGTCCTCGCAACTTGGGGGTTGCTACGGGCATCTAGTGGGTGGGGGCTGCAGGAGCACCTTCCCCCCAGTGAAGAGGGCGGAGGGTGAGAGGCCTGGACTGAGTTCTGTGTTCCTTGGCGTTTGTTTCCTGCAGCCTAAAACACTCCTGGTGGAGAGGCCGCCCTAACCACTGAGATTGCTAAAGGGAAGGTGGTCTGGGGAAGCCAAGCCCCTAGGCATGAGGAGAGGGCAGGACAGCAGGGCCCGAACTAGCCTCTGCCACTAGTGCCAGCTAGCCCAGACCTGGTGAACTTCTCACCTGAGCTTTTGGTGTCAAGGGGCAAACACATCAAGGGTTTCCTCCTGTGGACGGCACTGCCCCCACCAGCCCCTTCCGCGCCCTCCCCAACATTCCAGGCGGATAACAGAATGCAACTTTTGATATAAACAAACTCCGTCTTAATGTAGAAAACAAACCTCACTGACATACATAAATATAATTTGGGGGCATAAATAATGTAAGAAAATAAGAGATGTACATATCAAAATAAATTACTCATAAATAGCATGTCGGAAAACTAAGTGCCGGGGAAAAGGGTGGAAGTCTTTCCCCGCTGCTTCCGCACCGCAAGTCGCTGGCAAGACTTGAGGTCTTCAAACCTTTTCTTTTCCTGATTTTTGAATGAGACGTGCAGGTTGATAAAAAGCAGGGGCCTAGGAAACCCCAGTCCACGGGGAGACGTGTGAGGACGGCAGAGGGCCAGGTGGGCCGGGAGGTGGAAGCAGTGACACCTGGGACAGCAGTTATTCTCAGGACAGCATCCACAGCTCTCATGAAAGGAGGGAGAGAGCCCAGGTGAGGTGTGGGAGATTTAGGAAGGGGTGCAGGCCTGTGGGTTCCATCCCAGAGGGCCCCTTACATCCACACGAGCTGGGCAGATCCTATTCCCTGGAAACCCCGTGTCACCATGGCTGGGACTGGCTGTCCTTACCGCTCGTCCCTCTGAGCTGGAGGTAAAGGTGGCAGCTCCACCGTCCGCCTTCGGGGAACCAGCTCTGAGCCCTACAAGAGTCAGCTATATACAGGATGATGGTGTTCAAGAAGAGGAAGGGAAGTAGGAGAATGATCTTATCTGCCTTGGGGCAGACTAATGAGTAGCCCAGGGAAGTTTATCCACGGCAGAACCGACTTTAGGGGGAATTCTCAGACGTCCCAGGGCTGGAGTGGGTCTCTGGGCTTGCCCTGCTCCGGAAGCCTGGTGGGCCATGCCTGCTCCAGTCAGTTCTGGCCTGGAGGGTCCGGGAAGGGCAAACAGTCCCTGGAAGTTGAGATCTAGATCAATTCCCACATGGGGTTGAGTGAAATTTACCTGCTGTTTTATGGCGCTGATCACCTGTTCCTGAAATTAAAACCACTGCCTGTTTCCTGGCTGCTCCTGGGGAAGTGATGAGAAAACATTAGAGAATTTCAGCTCAACATGGGAATTTTTCCAAAGGAAGTAAGTTCCCCATCAGTGCAGGTATTCAAGCACAGCAGCTTGTCCGGCAACCTCGGGGGAGTGGGATGGGGACCTGGGCAGCAGCTGGGCAGGCGTCAGGCTTCCAATGTTATGCTCAGACAAGTCTATTGGCTAGAAACTGGCACGGCCAATGGATAACTCTGCATATATACAACTGCCAGATGTTTCTTCCTAAAGCTAAACAGAGCGTGGACTCAGGACGGTTCTTGTAGACGCATGGCCCCCACTCTGCTGGTTCCACAGCCCCTGGCAGCAGTGAGGGGGCCCGGGCCTGGCCTGAGTTACTTCTCAAAGCTGGGACTGTTCACCGCTTCCAGTCCTGTGACAAGCCCAAATGGGTCCATGCTGTCAGTCTCCAGCGGTGAAGAGAACACGTCAGATTCCAAGTGGCCCCTAAGGTCCTCAGGCTCCTCTGGGGCTATGGGCAGCATGGGCAGGAAATGGGACAGTGGAAGAAAGCCTCGTTTCTTGTACAGCTGCCGCTGTTTGGCGCTGCTCAGGGAGACCGGGAGGCGGTGCTTCTCGGATCGGTACACGTTGTAGCCATCGGGGCGGATCTCCTCCTCAAAAGAACAGTCTTCCTCCGAGTACTGGAGCTGCAGAGAAAACAGGCAGCTCTGAGCAATCCACAGTGGACGAGGAACACGGGGACACGTGGACATTTGTGCTTCGGACTGTCCCTGCTGGCCACCAGCAGTGGCCTTCCACATGAGCGTCACTTGCATGCTTTATATATGCTTGCTGATATATGCACTGTATATGTAAGTATATATAAAACATGCCTTTACATGCATAAATATATATGATATACAGTGTATTTTAAGGCCAGGCACAGCAGCTCATGCCTGTAGTCCCAGCTCTTTGGGAGGCCCAGGCAGGTGGATCACTTGAACCAGAATTTGAGACCAGCCCGGGCAATGTGGTAAAATTCCATCTCTACAAAAAGCACAAAAATTAGTGGGGCATGGAGGTGGGAGCCTGTAGTCCCAGCTACTGGGGAGGCTGAGAGGTGGGAGGATGAGTTGAGTCTTGGGCGGGGGGTCAAGGCTGCAGTGAGCAATGATCATGCCACTGCACTCTAGCCTGAGTGACAGAGCAAAACCTGTCTCAAAAAAAACCCCATATATATATGCATATGTATATATATATGTGTGTGTGTGTGTAAATATATATATACATACACATAAACACAACACATACATATAATATAAATGTACTGTATATGTAAGTATATATAATATGTACATTATATTAATACAACATACATTAAATATATTTATATATCTTTATACATTCTTTATAATCTTGATATATATACATGCACACACACAAAATTGAGGTATATATTTCATATATGTATATTTTATGCATATACGTAATACTACATATAGACCCAAATAATTTCCACTAAATTGCCTCACTTTTTCAAGAGTCTTGTCCTGAGCAATAGTATCCATCAGCTCACAGGAATGCTGTCCATGTTTCCCGTACCCTTTGCATTAAATACATAACTCCTGGCATTTAAAAAGTTCCTGGGTATTTCACTGGCACTTTGGGAAACACAGAAACACCGGGTTATCATCTCAGGATAGGTCTTTTAAATGACGTGTAATCCGATCTGGAGCCCAGACTAACGCATGGGTTCCTCACCTATCTCAGAAATCACTGTGTGCCTTTATCATTCTAAGGCCTTCTGGTCTGCAGCAGTTCTGAGAACCATCAGCATCAGCCCTCCTGTCTCCTCCATTTAGTCACCAAGGGCCTTTCAGGCCTGCTGCCAGAGCCAGATCTCAGCAGCCCCTCCCCCAGGCCAGGCCAGGCAGGCGCCCAGCTGGTGGCCGGAAATGTGTGCTGAGGGAAGCCAGTGCCTGGTCTTAGAACACTCATAGTCCATGGGGTTGAGAGGTGCCAGTGGGCAAGTGCAGTCCCACACTGGTGTCATGACCCCTTGACGACCCAGGACAGGCAGTAAACACACGGCAGGCCGGCCTCAGTCAGGTTTCTGCCTAAGTCTGCAAAGGTCACTGAACTGCAGGTGAGTGAGGATGTGCCTGTGCCAATAAGCTCCTGATAAGAGCCGCATTGCAGCAACCAGGCTCCTGCCGAGCCCACGGACAGCTGGGACAAAGCACCGGACAGCACGAACGATTTCTCCCAAGCTCCCAGAAATGCCAACTGATAAACAAGGAACAGAAAACCGAATGACTGGAGACCTGCTTCTATTTACTCAGCTAGTCCTTTGGGAGAAATTAGTATCGCTTTCTCCATACAAAAATGAAATGACTTCAAGCTTCTAGAAGAATGTGGAATTTCTATTTAAGAAAGAAAGAGACCGGGTGTAGTGGCTCATGCCTGTAATCTCAGCACTTTGGGAGACTGAGGCGAGTGTAGTGGCTCATGCCTCTAATCTCAGCATTTTGGGAGACTGAGGCGGGCAGATCACGAGGTCAGGAGTTCAAGACCAGCCCGGCCAGCATGGTGAAACCCCATCTCTACTAAAAATACAAACAATTAGCTGGGCAAGGTGGTGTGCGCCTGTAGTCCCAGCTACTTGGGAGACTGAGGCAGGAGAATTTCTTGAACCTAGCAGGTAGAGGTTGCAGTGAGCCATCACACCACTGCACTCCAGCCTGAGGGACAGAGTGAGACTCCAGCTCAAAAAAAGAAAGAAAAAGATCCTCAATCCGTGTTAGACCATGCACAGGGGATCAAGAGGCACAACGGTGCCAGGTCGGTGGCTCACGCCTGTAATCCCAGCACTTTGGGAGGCCGAAGCAGGCGGATCACTTGAGGTCAGAAGTTCGAGACCAGCCTGGCCAACATGGTGAAACCCCGTCTCTAGTAAAAATAAAAAAGTTAGCTGGGCATGGTGGTGGGCACCTGTAATCCCAGCTCCATGGGAGGCTGAGGCAGGAGAAACACTTGAACCCAGGAGGGACAGGTTGCAGTGAGCTGAGATCGGGCCACTGCACTCCAGTCTGGGTGACAGAGAAAGACTCTCAAAAAAAAAAAAAAAAAAAAAAAAAGGCACAAAGGGATTTTAGGTGATCTGCACCCCCATCCCCAATTTGGACAGAATGGCGGGTTAGGTTGACGTCCCCTGCTGCCCTCCCATCATTAGGAGCCCCCCCCATAATAAATGTCAAATTAAAGTTGCAAGGGTGGGTTTGAGCGGCTCTGAGTGGGAGTCAGAGTTCAGCGGGCCGACCACCCCCTTTCCCTGCAGTCTTCTAGCGCAGGGCTCCGCCATAAAATCTGAAACAGGCACTCTGAATACACGGAGCACCGCACAAGCACCGAGCAATTTGGAGACTCTAAAATGCTTTGTCCCACTGTTCACAAAGGGGCTGGTTGGACCGGAGGCGGCCCCGCCTCTGCATCCTTTCTGGGGTGGGGGGCCCGGGCAGGGGCGGCCACGCCCGCCCTGGCCCCTGCTCCGCCAGGGAGCCCAGGGCTGCGTGTGAGGCCTGCGCGGGCCAGACCTCACACAGCCTCCTCTGCGCGCGGGGCCGCGGGAGGGGCGCGGGTTCGTTCCTTTGAACTCCCAGCCTTTGTTCCCGGCCATCAGAGCCTCGGCGCTCATACACTTCCGGCGGGGACCTCTGCAGTTACCTGGGCCTTCCCAGCCAGCCCCCACCCCCGCCCCCACCAGAAAGCGTTCACAGGACAGGTGAGGCCCGCGGGAGGAAAAGCCCTCCTCGGGTGGAACGTGACTCCAGCGCATCTGCGTCTGAGCCACATCATGCTCCTGGTGGATTACAAATTCATTCTAAAAAAACTCGCCCATCCCCAGTGCACTGTCTTCTGCCTTACTTGACAATCGATTTGTTCTTAAACGATAGTTGCGGATAGACCCTCTTTTTTCTTTTCTGTTCTTTTTTTCTTATTTTTATGCCAGAGGGAGGGAAACGGAGGCGAGGACCACACACGAGCAGGCCGAGGCTGAAAAAGCCCGAGATGGGTTTTCATGCTTAATATCAAAGGAGGCCGAATAATGGGTTTCCTCGGTCCGGCTGGGCCGGCCTTTGGCTCAACTGGAAATGCAAAGGCAGCTTTTGCCTCTTCTCCAGCTACTGGCGGAGACCCCAAATTTCCGTAGAAAATCGTGGGACATGCGCTTAGTCGATCCTTGCAATCTTTCCTTCGAAGCTACACACGGATCTGGGCGGAGGAGGTGAGGAAACCCTGGATTCGAACCAGCACCTTTCTCCCGTGCAGGCCTCTGCCCAGGGACAGTGGTCGGTCCCCTGCCCCGGGGCATCCTCTCCGTAGGGACACTTACCAGCCCCTGCAGCCTGCCGTCGGCACCCATGCAGAGGTACCGCACGCTGTGCACGCCCTTGATGGCCACGGTCCGCAGAGCGACTGCCTTGATCTCCAGCAAACCTGGGCGCAGGGAAAGCGAGAAGCTGCAGCCTGGACTCGCGGGGCCCGCACCAAGTGGGTGGGGTCGGTCCACGCGCCTGTGCCCCTCTCCAGTGTCCCGCACTGTTTGGGGACTAAGGGAGGGATTCTAACGCTCAGGTACCAAAACTTGGGGTTTTTAGGAGTTGAGGGGTCCTCGGGGGCTTAAGGTGGCAAAGGAAGGAAGGGCGCTGGGGTGGGGCGCGCGTTGCGGGGCGGGGGTGAGGTACCGGCGGGCACTCACTGTGCGCGCTCTGGCCCCGCGCGCAGTCCACGACGCCGTCGGTGCGGATGCGCAGGAAGCAGCTGGAGAGGCCGTGGGGACCGGAGGTGTACAGGTGCCGCAGGCGGATGGGGTCGCCCCAGCCATAGTGCACATGCGGCCCCGCGTCCGAGAAGGCGAGGGGGCGCCCGACCACAGCGAGCCAGAGGCCAGCCAGGATCCAGGCGTGGACCACCACACACCCGCTCCGCATGGCACCTCCCTGGAGCACTCGGCGTAGCTCCGGCGACGGGGGTGCGGGAGGGAGGGAGGCGACCGGGATGCGCTGCAGGGCTGCGAGTGCCGGGTTGGGATGGCCGTGGCCCGCGATCCTGGACGCAGCACTCCTGCTCCGACGGCGCGGCAGCCCCGGGCCGGCAGCCTTATATAGCGCCTTACGGGGCCCGCGTAGGTGCCCAAGGCACCCTAGCATTTCTTATCGGGATTGCATCACGCCTCCGCCCCCCGCACACACCCACTCACACTCCGCCTCCGGCCCCAGCCCCCCGCCCCCGGGACCCGCGGCAGTCAAGCAGGCGGCGGCTTCTCGTCCCAGCCCGGGTGACCCCGCCCAGGCTGTTCCGATCTGCTGGAGGAGGAGGCCTCGCTCAGCGGCTGGGTTTCGGGGAACTTCTCACCGGCCAACGGCCCCGAGGTTCTCGGCTGGGAGAGTTTGATTCTGTAAAGCAATCGACCACTGGGGCCCCTCCCCAGGCCTGGGGCTCCCGGTTGATGCGCTCGGCGCTGGGCACTAGCAGGGGCGGGGTCAGGAACCCCGGGGTCAGAGGCTGGGGGGGCCCCCGAGCTTCGCCTCCTTCACCCTCTGTCGGGAAAAGCCTCACCTCGGCCTTAGGGCCCCTCCTCGTAAAAGTCCACTCGCCCTCCCCGCCCCGGCCCCACCGCGCGACTTTCCCAGCCCCGCACATCTGATGCCAAAGCCGTCCAATAGAATTTCACCCGCAGTTCCGACCGTCTCAGGTTCACTTGGCTTTATCTTCCTGCAATTCCTGCCCCGCCCCTTTTATCCGGGTTAATTGCCCCCCGACGGGGGGCCCGGCGCGCTCTCGGCGCTGGCGGGGAAACAATGGGAGCAGCGCGGGCTGTAGGTGGCGCCGCAGCCTCGGCATCGACCTGGGCTTTGCGCTCCTGGCCGCGCGCCCCTGCCTGCTCCGCGCTCGCCCAGGCCCCGCGGCTGTGCCGGGATGCAACGTGAAAGCGGGCACTGGGAAGGAGGCTCTCGGGCAGGGTGGGCGGGTCAGCGGCGGGACTGAACCCCAGCTTCTCGGCTGGAGGGTGGTGGAGGCGGGGGCTCGAAGAGGGAGGCCTGGGCCTCCGTTTCCCGGTTTTTGAGCTGTCTTGTGTCGGGGGTCTGGTCCTTGAGTCCCCGAGTCCCTGCGCGCAGGATGAGGGGAGCAGCACGGTCTGGGAGGTCCGGAGCGCCTTACCTGGTGGGGAAGGGTCGGGAAGGGGGTAAGGAACGGTGATGAGCGCTCCTGGCGTCCAGACAGGTGCCAGGTGAAGAAAGAAACAGGGCCCACTCCATGAAGTGGTTCCTGCAAATAAAGAAAACGACATCCAGAGAATACCCTGGCGGGGAATAAAGGGGTCATCCCAGGGGTCTTTGGCTTCACTCTAATTATTTCTTGTTATTCTTCCAAACCCCCAGCTCCTGGATGTGAGGCCCCAGGAGCTGGGGTTTTGGGGCAGAGCTCTCCTGGCCTGGCGCACAGGCGATGGGGAGGGCAAACGGGAGAGACAGCAAGAGAAATGCCAGGCCTAATGAATTTCAACGATCAGAGGCCACATTCATCCTCTAGTCAGTGACTGGCGTTAATGACTGAGGGCGCAGCAAATGTCACCAGGAAAGTCTTTACAAAAAGACATCATCCCAAAGGCTTTCTAGACCAGGGACCCTCACGCTGTGTGTCTTGGTTCAGAAAGCCGTGGCTTCTGTTAAATCTAATTACTTCCCCCCTGTAGCTTTAAATCGACGGCGGCTCCTATTAAAGTTAATTATCCTCCCCTGCAGCTTCGTTTTAAAGATCCGTAGTAAATGCGTGATAAATGCTCTTGAGGGCGATGGCAGAGGCTGCACTGGGGGACACGACCCAAAACAGTGGGGGCGATGGCAGCCTCTGGTTCCACCCCTACCCATCCACAGCCCTTTCCAGGGACATGGGAAAGAGAGTGACCCATGCGATCAGGGAGCGTGGGGAAATGATGAAGGTGGCCTCTGTGCCCTAGGCGCTGTTCTGAGCACATTCGTGTAATCAATGAAGATTGGATGTTCTCAGCTCAAGCCTTCACAAGAACCCCCACGAGATTCTATTCCCCACTCCCCCATGGAGCAGGAGGGAAATAGGGGCCCCAGAAAAGTGGCCGAGTGACCCAAGGTTGCACACCCTGTGAGTGGTAAAGTTGGAATTTGAACCCAAACAGTGGGGCTTGTAAATCCAGGCTGTGCTAGTCTCATCCCGGGACAGGGGCTCCCCAGGTCAGACCCACCGTGGCCACGCCCTGGGCAGATTGTGATTGCTGGCTTGTTGCCCTCTCAGCTTGCTCTCAGGCTTGTCCTGAGGGTCACAAAGAAGAGGGGACAGAGAGGGCCTGGGATGTAGTGCTTATGAAGGTAGTGATGGCAGGCCTTGAGGTCCGCTGTGTACCGGCCATTTCACAGGCACAGCACTGCTCTGAGGACTTAGGGGATGGATCCTGCTCATATGAGGAAGCTTCGGGTTACAGAGATGGATGGCCAGGCCTCGAGGGTTTGCCCCAGGTGGACCCGGTACCCAAGCCTGGGTGTTTGCTGGGCTCCCTGGTGTATGTGGTTGGAGGGAGCCAAGCAGGCAGAGGGCAAGGCAGCGCTGGCCAGCAGGGGGCTCTCCAGGTGACATCGGAGGTGTGGTGAGGGCTGAGGTCCTCCTCCCATGCTGCTCTGTGCATCCCGGGGCCTCCAAAGCCACTTGGGCTGCAATGGGCTGACTTCGCTTTTCAGATTGCATTTGATTTGCCTCAGGTGGCTAGGCTGGCTGAATTGCCCAGGTGGGGTTTCATTCATTGAGTGTCATGGGCAATGGCGAATAGAATCTGAGGCACCCCAATGTCCTGCTCACCCAGGCAGGGGCACGGGGTCTCCCGCCCAGGTCACCAGAAGGACTTGGCTTGGTGGCTTTGTTCTGGATTTGATGTTAGCTATTACTTTTTCTTTAACTGCCCTGTAGAACTGTAAATCCTTTCTCGGGGGTCTTCCTTCTTCTATCTGGGGCTGTAGAGGTTCCTTCTTCCTGACTGGGCAAGTGAGTGACTTCCATTATTTCTTTCTTTTTTTTTTTTTTTGAGACGGAGTTTCGCTCTTGATACCCAGGCTGGAGCGCAATGGCACGATCTCGGCTCACCGCAATCTCCGCCTCCTGGGTTCAGGCAATTCTCCTGCCTCAGCCTCCTGAGTAGCTGGGATTACAGGCACGCGCCACCGTGCCCAGCTAATTTTTTGTATTAGTAGAGACGGGGTTTCACCATGTTGACCAGGATGGTCTCGATCTCTTGACCTCGTGATCCACCCGCCTCGGCCTCCCAAAGTGCTGGGATTACAGGCTTGAGCCACCGCGCCCGGCCGACTTCCATTATTTCTAAACCCGTGTCCCAACGTCTAAGAGAATCTCGTTTGAAAAAAATGAAAAGTAAAATCCTGTTTGGCTTCACCTCCAATTTTCACATTATGAAAATAATGGTTTTCCTTTCATTTTACAGTTAGAAATGTACGTTACGCTGTCAAATGTGCATTCTGCTACATAAGCACTCCCTGGAGCCCCTCCCAAACCCCCTGCCCCCAACTTGTGATTGAAAGCTATTTTGTCGTTGGAGAAACTTCTGGGTGTGGTAAAAATCTTTATCAGAAAATAAGAACTGCAGGATAGCGTGGGACGAAGAGAGCTGTGAACGCTGAGGTGATCGAGGCCACACCCCACAGCTGGTTCTTGGCTACGCGGAGGCTGAGACCCAGGGGTTTCTGAATCTCAGCCCAGTATTTTTGCTAGAACCTGCTAGAACATGCATTATTTCCCCCAAGACTTTCTGATTCGCCAACACCCATTTTTTCCCCCTATACGCATCGTTATTCCAAAATGAGGCCACCCAGCTAGCCCAGAAATTGGCAGAGACTATGACAGGGTAGAAAAAGGAAGACGTCTTTGAGATTCTATTTTCTCATTTGTAAAACAGCAAAAGGAATGCCTAATTTACAGGGTTAATACGAGCATTAGAAAAGACATCCCCATCTATCAAGTGATCAGTATGGATAAGCTAGAGGCTGCTGGGCACATGTAAAGCTCGTAACAGAAGGGTGGCTGTTGTTATCTGTGGAAATGCTGCTCTCTGGCGATCTTTGCTACATTTATGACTTATTTTAAAATGTAATGGCAAGTCTAGAAGAAGATATATAGTGACAAAAAGTTGGATGGAGATTCACTGGCAAAGGGTAAACGGAAGATGAAAATATCCTCTCTCGATTGCGGTGATGGATAAACAGCCAATGACCTTTGTCAGCACTCATTGAGCTGTTCCCTTCAAATTAAGGTGCATTTTTGTGTTTGTTTCAGAGTCATTTCTATTAAATTCTAGAGTAAATTGTGTCTGAATTTTAAATAAGCATTAACAGATACTTTTTTTCTTTTTCCAATCGTCTTACCGTGTTTAAACACAAACAACGTAAAATTTACCATCCTAACCACTTCTAAACGTACAGTTCAGAGGAACGAATACATTTATAAAGTTGCGTCAAACGTCATCACCATCCATCTCCAGAATTCTTTTCATCTTCTAAAAATGAAACTCAGCTGGCGCCGTGGCTCAGGCCTGTAATCCCTGAGATCAGGAGTTCAAGACCAGCCTGACCAATATGGTGAAACCCCATCTCTACTAAAAACACAAAAATTAGCCAGGCATAATTGTGTGAGCCTGTAGTCCCCAGCTACTCGGGAGGCTGAGACAGGAGGAGAACTGCTTGAACCTGTGAAGCGGAGGTTGCAGTGAGTCAAGATTGAACCATTCCAGCCTGGACGACATAGCAAGACTTTGTCTCAAAAAAAAGAAAAGAAAAATAGAAGAAAAAGAAAAAGAAAAACTCTACAAAGAGTGCATTGTATTTTAAGTTATACCTCAATATGGTTGACTTCCAGCATTTTCATTGTAAAAGTAGTTCTATTTGGGTGAACTTCTTCCTCAGACTTTAAAAAAGCATGTATGGGCCCAGTGCAGTAGCTTACACCTGTAATCCCAGCACTTTGGGAGACTGAGGCAGGCAGATGACTTGAGGTCAGGAGTTTGAGACCAACCTGGCCAACATGGCGAAACCTTGCCTTTACTAAAACAAAACAAAACAAACAAACAAACAAAAATTAGCTGGACGTGGTGGCACATGCTTGTAGTCCCAGGTGCTACAGAGACTGAGGCTCACTTGAACCCAGGAGGCAGAGGTTGCAGTGAGCCAAGATTGTACCACTGCACTCCAGTCTGAGCAGCAGAGTGAGACTGTCTCAAAAAAAAAAAAAAAAAATTGTATGTATGTACTTAAAAAAAAAAAGAATCGTAACCTCCTTTCCCCTAATCAGCTGTAAACATTTCCCTTGGGATTAAATATCCAGGCACATCCTTTGACACCAGCAGATCCGAGGGATGCGATCTGTTGTCCCCCACTGCTGGACATTCAGACAGTTTCTCGCGTCCCCTGCCAGACCATGCAGGGAACACATTCTTGGAGACACATCTCACACCTATCCACTCTTGGAAAGGTAATTACTGACCCTGCCGTCTCTCCCAGGTAGGCCCTGGCCCTGTGTAAATGCTGGATCAGGGTGGAGTTCAGGAAGCCGCTCCACTTCTGTTCACACAAAGGGCAGCAAAGCTTCCTCCAGACATCTGCGGTGAGCCTGGGTCTGCCTGTGTGTGCCCCCACCAGCAGGCACCACGCAGCATAGCAGCTGGGATCGGAGCCCTCCTCTTACTGCCAGTTCAGAAGGCCCAGGACGTGAGCTCCACTAGCTGGGAGGGCCTCCGTGTGGTGTGAGCCTTACTGTCCTCACCTGTGAGGACGGGAGCTGACAGAAGCAGCCACAAAGGGTTATTTCTGGTATGTGAGTTCTCTTTTCCCTCTGGTCTCCATCAACGAAACAGAAATGAGTTCCCATAGCAAACGTGTTGAGCTGTCAAGAGTAGCAACGTCGGGCCGGGTGTGGTGGCTCACGCCTGTAATCCCAGCATTTTGGGAGGCTGAAGCAGGCAAATCACGAGGTCAAGAGATCAAGACCATCCTGGCCAACATGGTGAAACACTGTCTCTACTAAAAATACAAAAATTAGCTGGGTATGGTGGTGCATGCCTGTAATCTCAGCTACTCGGGAGGCTGAGTCAGGAGAATTGCTTGAACCTGGGAGGCAGAGGTTGCAGTGAGCAGAGATGGCGCCAGTGCACTCCAGCCTGGTGACAAAAGAAAAAAAAAAAGAGCAGCAACGTCATAGAAGAACGCAGCCAGGCTTTGAATGTCCCCTATTGAAAGAAAACACAAAGTAGCTTAATGAGGAGACGTTAACAGTGTTCATGCTGATTTCATGAAAACCCGTGAAGTGAAAATAGCGAGGCTGGGAATTCTAAGCAGCCCTGGCCTCTGCCGGCTTCACAAACCTTTTGTGGAGAAGGAGGAGTCCCATGACTGTACACATTGACGGTTCTTCAAACTTCATGCACAAAAAGATGGTCCTTTCTCTCCAGAACTTCAGCCACCTTTCCATGGTGTCCTTTTTCTTTCTTCTGCCAGAGATTGTTAGGAAATCCTGGGACAGGCCTGGCTAGCACCATTTGCTGGGTGCTTGAAATCCTCTGGTCATGGCAGCGGTGGTGGTAATGGCTGGCACCAAGTGTGCGGAAGTGCTGGGCGTTCACGTGTCTCATGGTGTGTGAGCCTCACGGCACCCGTTCTAAAGAGGAGGAAAGTGAGGCTCAGAAACTGCACCTTGCCCAGAGTCACCAATAAAGCCAATAAACAGCAGAGTTGGGATTTGAACACAGTTCCAACTGAATTTCAGTCACAAAGCTGTTTAATCATTACTCTCTTTATGTTTTTTAAAAAAGAAGCAAAACCGGGCTGGGCGCAGTGGCCCACGCTTGTAATCCCAGCATTTGGGGAGGCCAAGGCAGGTGGATCACTTGAGCTCAGGAATTCAAGACCAGCCTGGGCAACATGACAAAACCCCAATTCTACAGAAAATACAAAAATTGGTTGGGCGTGGTGACGTGAGTCTGTAGTGCCAGCTACTTGTGATGCTGAGGTGGGAAGTTCACTTGAACTTGGGAGGCAGAGGTTGCAGTGAGCAGTGAGCCACCACTGCAAAAAGAAAAAAAAAAGCAAAACTCAAACAGCCGCTCTTTCAGAAAGTTAGGAGGCCTGACCAAACTCAGAGCCTGAGCTAGGGCTTGACCCTACCCTCCATTCCTTGGCCCCACGACCTGCCCAGGTGCTTCCCAGAGTGGTCATTGGAGACCCTGGGGTGACTCCAGCAAGATGGCCAGAGAGCCCCCCTTCTGAGTGCAGCTCTCAGCTCCACGTGCTCTGCCATGTGGCACCTGGACATCATGTCTTGGGGTGGAGATTGACCCGACGTGTCTCCTCTTCATCCCTGGGGCAGCTGGGGGTGCAGGCAGGGAAGTCTCGTGCAGGCTGATGTTCCATTCTCTGCCGAGGGCTGTTTCGGGCTAATGGGGGTTCCATAAACAAGAACTCTCTTCAAAGTCCACAGCAGAACACATGCCGGGAGCTGTCCCCGGCACACAGTTTCATTTCAGAGGTGCTTCCAGATGCTGAGTTCCCCACGGGCATCGTCACTGTGACTTTGTAAATGCCAGTATTCCTCTTGAAGAAAAACTGACAGGAGAGAAAGTAACCTGCCAGTATCCTGTGGCGGGGTGAAGACGGAGACTTCCACTTGAGTCAGATTCAGCCTGTCCGCCTCCGCTTGCGGGTACCCAGGCCTCGCCCCTGGAGAGCGGGATGCAATTATTCCTGCAGCAAGGCCGAGGGCCAGGTGCTGTTCCGTTTTACAGGTGAGAGATCCACACAGCCTGGCTGGCTGTAGGACCCACCTGTGGGTAAGGGGACCAAGAGCAGGCTCTGAGAGGCCATGTGCCTGGCCTGTGGTCACCCAGGGAGCAGACGCCTCATGGACAGGGTTTACCCTGTCCAGCTGCCCCTAGGCCTGGCCAGAGATCAGCAGGCCAGACAGAGATTCCAAGAGGCTAAGCTTGAATGAGTCTAGATGGTGTTACTCCAGTTCACTTGAAACAGATGAGCTCAGAATTCCAGGCTTGGAAAGGACCTTCAAAAAGATTTTCTCAGCCAGGTGTGGCAGCTCACACCTGTAATCGCAGCACTTTGGGAGGCTGAGGCAGGAGGATCACTTGAGTCTAGGAGGTCGAGACCAGCCTGGGCATAGGGAGATCCCATCTCTCTCTCTCTCTTTTTTTTTGTTTTTTTGTTTTTTTAGACGGAGTCTGGCTCTGTCTCCTAGGCTGGAGCGTAGTGGCGCGATCTCAGCTCACTGCAACCTCTGCCTCCCAGGTTCAAGCGATTCTTCTGCCTCAGCCTCCTGAGTAGCTAGGACTACAAGTGCGTGCCACCGCGCCTGGCTAATTTTTGTATTTTTAGTAGAGACAGGGTTTTACCGTGTTACCCAGGATGGTCCCAATCTGCTGATGTCATGATCAATGTGTCGGCCTCCCAAACTGTTGAGATTATAGGCATAAGCCACTGCCCCCAACTGGGAGATCCCATCTCTACAAAAAAATTTTTTAAATTTAGCCAGTTATGGTGGTGTGCACCTGTAATACCAGCTGCTCAGGAGGCTGAGGTAGGAGGATGGCTGGTGCTGGGAGGTCGAAGCGGCAGTGGGTTGTGAGTTGTGCAGTGAGTTGCACACTGCACGCCTGCCTGGGTGATGGGGCAAGACTCCTGTCTCAAAAACAAAACAAAACAAAGATTTCCTCCAAGCCCTTTATCCTCACCCAAGCAAAATAGAAGCAGAGAAAACAAAGGATTTGCCCAAAGACATCCAGCCACCCGGCTGCAGCAAAGAGGCTGGAACTACTCAAAAACAGCAGGCCTTCCCCCCTCAAAATAAGCACACACGTGGCACAGCTCCACATTTAATTTGCTCTTGTCTCACAAGCTGGAGTGCAATGGTGTGATCTCGGCTCACTGCAACCTCCGTCTTCCCGGTTCAAGCCGTTCTCTTGCCTCAGCCTCCCAAGTAGCTGGGATTACAGGCATGTGCCACTACGCCTGGATAATTTTTGTATTTGTAGTAGACAGGGTTTCTTCACGTTGGCCAGGCTGGTGTCTAACTCCTGACCTCAAGTGATCCACCCACCTTGGCCTCCCAAAGTGCTGGGATTGTACGTGTGAGCCACTGCACCTGGCCATAAAGTCTTTTTTAAATAAGAAAGCCCCAGGCTGCACACTTAGAAGGGACCTTACAAAAAACCCCTGCCTGAGCAGATTGGGGGTTGCCAGAGGTCGGGCAAAGGGAAGGGGAGTCACTGCTTCATGAGTCAGGGACTTTCTTTTAGCATGATGAAGATATCTAGAGACTTGATGAAGGGAGTTTGTGGGAAGGTACTAAGTGCCATGGTGAATTGTACACTTTAAAATGGTTAATTTTACGTTATGTGAATTTCACCTCAATAAAAAGAAAGGAAACAGCCTGTGAGGTGGCTCACGCCTGTAATCCCAGTACTTTGGGAGGACAAGGCGGGTGGATCACCTGAGGTCAGGAGTTCAAGAGCAGCCTGGCCAACACAGGGAAACTCCATCTCAACTAAAAATACAAAAATTAGCTGGGCACGGTGGCTACTGGGGAGGCTGAGGCAGGAGAACCCGGGAGGTGCAAGTTGCAGTGAGCTGAGGTCGTGGCACCGCACTCCAGCTTGGGCAACAGAGTGAGACTCAGCCTCAAAAAAAAAAAAAAAAAAGAAAAAAGGAAAGAAAGAAAGGAAAGAGCTAGGACCTCACTGAGACACTGAGACCCTCAGGGTAGCTTGGTTATGGAGTGGGAGTTGGTAGCAGCCCTCATATGGTTGAACTTGCTGGCTTGCTGCTTGTATGAGGATTATGTAGCGAATGTCCTGGTAAGAAACAAGCGCGGGAGCGTTTGGAGAGAAAAGTGTCGTATCCACAACTAACTTCCAGATGACCCAGGAAAACCCAGGTGTGTGCCTAGGTGTGTGTGATGAGAGTGAACGCAGGGGACTGGAGGTGGAGGCTGCGCAGGTGTTTGTCATACTATTCTTGAGACTTCTCTGTGGGTTTGAAATTTTCAAAATAAAAAAAAAGATGGAGGGGAAGAAACACAACCCCCCTGCCAGGTACTGGCCTGTGTCATTCTCCAGAGCCCTCAGCAGCCGCGATGGGCAGGTGCGTGCAGCTCACACATCGGTTTCCAGACACGCTCCTGCGGAAGCCCAGCAACCGCTCTGGGAACCCACTCAGGTGACTGTCACTGGCCCCAGCTTCCAGAACAGGAAACCGAGGTTTGGGAGGCTACACGCCGACCCACGTGGCAAGGCCCAGCACCCAAGAGGGTGCAGAGAGGACCATGCAAACTATTCCGGGTTCCTGTGGGGCATGTCATGGGAGTCATGTTGCATGCCCATTGTGACAGGCAGGGGGCGTATTTTCTGAGGCAGTTGGTCCCTGGGGAGTGACCCAAGTTCATCCCTCCATCCTCATCCTGCCCTGAACAAGGACAGGGGACTCAGTCTTTTCTCAATTGCCAGCTTCCTTTTGGGTTAGAGGCACGCTTTGAGTGTTTTTTTTTTTTCAAACAGGAAAGTTTTACAAACTTGGTTGTTGGGTCTTCCTCAGCACGGAGGAGTCCGTGTCCCCTCTGAAGTCACTCTCAGATAGGAAGCTGAGAGGCCAATCCACGCCCAGGCCAAGGCCAGCTCCCACGTCCTGTGATCCAGAGCTTTCTGCAACTGTTTTCTTATTATTGAGAAGCACCATACAGCTGAAGGCTCTCTTGGGGCCAGGCTCTGTGTGTGTGTGTGTGTGTGTGTGTGTGTGCTCTCATGTGTGTGCCGTTTGAGTATGTGTGCACATGTGCTTATGTGTACATTTGTGTGAGTGCATGTGCTCGTGTGTGCACGTATGTGTGCGTGAGTATACACAGCCGTGTGCTCATGTGTACATTTGTGTGAGTGTGTGTGCACGAGTATACACAGCCGTGTGCTCATGTGTACATTTGTGTGAGTGCATGTGCTCATGTGTGCACGTGTGTGTGCACGAGTATACACAGCCGTGTGCTCATGTGTACATTTGTGTGAGTGCATGTGCTCGTGTGTGCACATGTGTGCATGAGTATACACAGCCATGTGCTCATGTGTACATTTGTGTGAGTGCATGTGCTCGTGTGTGCACGTGTGTGTGCGTGAGTATATACAGCCATGTGCTCATGTACATTTGTGTGAGTGCATGTGCTCGTGTGTGCATGTGTGTGTGCGCGAGTATACACAGCCGTGGGCTCGTGTACATTTGTGTGAGTGCATGTGCTCGTGTGTGCACGTGTGTGTGCGTAAGTATACACAGCCGTGGGCTCGTGTACATTTGTGTGAGTGCATGTGCTCATGTGTGCACGTGTGTGTGCGTGAGTATACACAGCCATGTGCTCATGTACATTTGTGTGAGTGCATGTGCTCGTGTGTGCACGTGTGTGTGCGTGACTATACACAGCCGTGGGCTCGTGTACATTTGTGTGAGTGCATGTGCTCATGTGTGCACGTGTGTGTGCGTGAGTATACACAGCCGTGTGCTCATGTGTACATTTGTGTGAGTGCATGTGATCGTGTGTGCACATGTGTGCGTGAGTATACACAGCCGTGTGCTCATGTGTACATTTGTGTGAGTGCATGTGCTCGTGTGTGCACGTGTGTGCGTGAGTATACACAGCCGTGTGCTCATGTGTACATTTGTGTGAGTGCATGTGCTTGTGTGTGCGTGTGTGTGCGTATTACACAGCCGTGTGCTCATGTGTATACGCCTGTGCTGTGTAGTTCAACAGCGGCTCTTCAGGCTCCTTCTCCATGTTGCAGAAGAGCAGACAGAGGCTCAGAAAGGCCCAGCGAGAGCTCTTGTCTCCTTTGCTGCGCTTGCCATAATTCCCTTAAAATAATCAACTGCGTGATTTTTTGTCCGTGATCTGCCTGGTGTCTGTAAGCTCCACGGTGGTGCACACGTGTGTGTGTGTCTTGGTCACTCCTGACTCCCTTGGCCCAGCATAGCCCTGGAAGGGCATGGGTGTGATGAATCTCCTTCAGTGGAGGGGAGAAGGGTGGGAGGGAGGGAAGGAGGAGGGCAGAGAAAGCAGGGGCTGCAGCCTCCTTCTCGCACTGCCTTTCGAGCAGGTCAGGGGAGGACAGGGGTGTTCCTGAGCAGGTCAGGGGAGGACAGGGGTGTTCCTGCTTTAAGGCACTTATTTATTTATTTATTTGTTTGTTTGTTTATTGTTATTTTTGAGATGGAGTCTTACTCTGCTGCCCAGGCTGGAGTGCAGTGGTATGATCTCAACTTACCACAACCTCCTCCTCCCAGATTCAAGTGATTCTCTCACCTCAGCCTCCCAGGTAGCTGGGATTACAGGTGCCCGCCACAATGCTAGGCTAATTTTTGTATTTTTAGTAGAGACAGGTTTCGCTATGTTGGTCAGGGTGGTCTCAAACTCCTGACCTCATGATCTGCCCGCCCCAGCCTCCCAAAGTGCTGGGATTACAGGTGTGAGTCACCGCGCCCAGCCGCTTTGAGGTATTTAAACAGATGCTCTGGACTCAGCTCCAGCTAGGGTTTCTGGCTGCGCACACCACACATCAAGGGGGCTGGAGAATTCCTGCCGAAGGCTCCCACTGTGTGCCTTGGGACAAGCCCTTGGCTCAGTTTTCCCACCTAGGAAACAGGATGGACACGGGGTTGCAGAGGGTGGTCAGAGGGAGCCAGGCAAAATGGCTGGGATGTGGGAGACTGGACAAGGAGGGGCCTCTTCCCAAAGCCCCAGCCAGGGCTGCCAGTCCCCCCAGGACATGCCATGCTTTGCCACCCTGCAAGGAGCTCTCGTCAGCTGCTCAACCCTCTGCCCCAGGATGGTGCCTGCCCTGAACCCTTGCCATCCCCTCCCCCACCATCCTCTCCCCCCGACCATCTCGCTTCTTGTTTCAGGTCCTCCGTGGGACTGGGAACAGATGCAAGTGCCTGGCCTAGGCTGTGTGCGGAATCTAGCACAGCCCCATTCTGCAGATGAGAGCACTGAGGTGAAGAGGCCGTCAGCCTTGATCAGTGGAGACTGAAAAAGACCTCCTTCCTTCCTCCTCCCTACCCCGCTGCCTCCAGTCTTCCCCCTCCTCTCCCCTCCTCTCCACCTCCTCCTCCGTCCTCCTCTCCCCCTCCTCCTCCTCTCCTCCTCCTCTCCCCCTCCTCCTCCTCTCCTCCTCCTCCGTCCTCCTCTCCCCCTCCTCCTCCTCTCCTCCTCCTCCTCCTCTGTCCTCCTCCGTCCTCCTCTCCCCTCCTCTCCTCCTCCTCCGTCCTCCTCTCCCTCTCCTCCTCCTCTCCTCCTCCTCCCCTCCTCCTCCGTCCTCCTCTCCCCTCCTCTCCTCCTCCTCTCTTCCTCCTCCTCCATTCTCCTCTCCTCCCTCCTCTCCTCCCCCCTTCCCTCTTCCTCCCTCCTCCCCTCCCTGACTCTCACCCGCCCCTCCTCCTCCTTCCTCCCTCCTCCTCCTCCCACCTTCCTTCTCCTCCTTCCTGCCTCTCCCTATACACTGCCTTCACTGCTGGGGCTTGAGGTCCTTTGCTGGGATTAAATCTGTGGTCCTGGTTGCAGCTAGGGGCTTATTCCCAGATGTTCCGTAGCCAGGGTGGAAAACACATGGATTTCCTTTTAAGCCTCATTTATGATGGTGCAGTCAGCCTGTACACAGCCTGATTCCCGGTGGGTTATTGGGTGCCTCTCATGGCAAGGCTGGCAAGGTGAGCCAAGCGAGGATGGGGTGACCCCGCCAGTGTGGAACACCTGGCCTCTGTGAGCGGTGCTTCCTCTTCCATCTCCAGCATCTGATTCTCATGAACTCTGTTTAACGGTTTCTTCTAGAAGCTTCCACACGTGACAGTCGGAGTCACAGTCTCTGCTCCTCTTGAACTTGGGACCAATGACCCTGATTGTTTATGTGACATCCCGATGAGACTTGGTTGAGCTCTGGGCTCTGCTGAGCTGAGCTGGGGTCTTGTGAGGGGTGGTGGCAGCTGGGGCACCTCCTGTACCCACGAAGACCCCCAGGGAGCACCCCACCCACCAGGCATCAGCAGCACTCGGGGCTTTTCTGAGTGGTAGCAGCGTGCATTGGCGTTCCAGGTCCGGTCTTGAGAACAGCGAGGGCCGCCCACCGGGCCCCTGGCCCCTCAGGCTCTAATCAGCGGAACAAGTGACCGCAGGTCTCACGCCAGCCCACAAGGGGGCAGGTTTTCCTGCCTGAGGCCACACAGCTCTTCAGCTGCAGGGTGGGGACTCACGGCCGGCCGACGGTGGGACTCTGATGAGTCCCCTGGGCTCCTGCGACAATGATCACAGATGGTGGCTTCAGCAACAGAGATTTCTGCTCTCACCATGCTGGAAGCTGCAAGGCGTTGGAGGGGTCAGGGCTCCTGGGGCCCGAGGGCAGAGGCTTCCTGCTCTCCAGTGTGGGGTCAGCCTCCCCCTTCCCTGCCTTCCCTGCCTTCTCTGTCTCAGCTCTCGCTCTGCCATTCTCTTCTGCGGATAACTTCTCTTTTGCGGAGTCTCATCATTTGATTTAGTCCCCCCTGCCCAATCCAGGATCATTGCATCTTGAGATCCTTCACTTTATGACATGCACAAAGACCCTCTTTCAAATCAGGGGACACCCACAGGTTCTGGGGGACACATCTTTTGGGGGCATCACTCAGCTGACTCCATGAGTCAGTGCTCATCCTTCTCAGCACATGGACCCCAATCCCGGGAGCTCCTCTGCTCCCCAAAGAGGGGGAGTGGGCAGTGGGTCCCCAGAGTGTCCCGGAGCACACACTGTGGGGAGCACATCTGCAGAGAGCACACCTGTCGGGGACTCTGGGGGACCTTGGGCAGAGGCAGCTTGGAGGGAGATGGCAGGTCCAGATGCCCCTGAGGATGGACTCAGAGAGGTCCTCCCAGCAGAGGTCCTCCTAGCAGAGGGCCAGGGACACCTTTGATGTTGGTTCACGAGGGGCCCAGCTCCAAGCACCCTGGGAGCCGATAGGCTCATTGGCCCTGTCCTCTCTTGGCCTGGCAGCCTTGCAAAGCTGCCTCCCAGGTCCCCAGCAACTGCAGCCTGGGTGTGTCCCCATCGAGTGAAGCCACCCACGTTTGGAAGCTGGCCCTTGGCTTCCCTTGGCAGGGGAGGTGTGGTGTAGTTTGCTAACTTCCCCCTCCTGAGGACGGTGCATGCAGAGACAAACTCCATGCAGAATCAAGCAGGGGTGAGGATGGAGGTTTGGCTTCCTTTCTGAGCATCCCTGTTTTCTGCAAAATCATTCAACAACTTCCCAAATCCGCCTGGAAAGTCACGAGAAACTGTTTGCAGAAGAAGAAATACACGGAACCAACAAAGATGAGGATGTTCAAACCGGAGGGGAAGCCTTCCTTCTTACCTAGCAAACCGACAGAAACTTGTCTGAGAAGTCCTGCTAGATAGAGCTTCCTGGGTGTCAGGGGAGCAGCTTTTCCCGAGGCCAGTGGGTGGAGATGCAAATTGGTGAGGGTCTCCAGCCTGGCAGACCCCTGCAGCATCCATCGCAATCCACTCCCGTGGGAAACCACACTGCCATCACGATGAGTCCAGAGTCCCGGCCAGGGCCCAGGAGACCCTGCCTGATGCCCACGGACTTCCCCAGCTGGTGCCTGGCTTTTTCGGAATGAGACAAGCTGAGGAGAGCAGGGCCTAGTCTCATGGGCTTCGCCGCAGCTCCCACCCTGGCACTGGGATCAGCACAAAGTGAGCTGATTCAGGGAATGAATACATTCAAACTTCATCCTCTTTAACCACACAATTCTACTTGTAGGAGTTTAACATAAAGTACGTCCTTAAAGAAATACGCAGGGCTCAGTTTTGTGCAGGGATCAGCCATTTCTTCCTGTAAGGGGCCAGACAGTAAATTTCAGCTTTGAGGGCCACAGGCCTTTCTCGCAACTCCTCAAGTCTGCTGTCGTGGCATGAAAGTGGCCACAGGCAATGCATTCACCAGTGGACATGGCCGTGCGCCAATAAACCTTTATTTTTAAAAACTGAAATCTGGGGCCAGGCTCCGTGGGTAGCTCACTCGTGTAATCCCAGCACTTTGGGAGGCTGAGGCGGGTGGATCATGAGGTCAGGAGTTCAAGACCAGCCTGGCCAACATTGTGAAACCCCATCTCTACTAAAAATACAAAAAATTAGCCAGGCGTGGTGGTGGGAGTCTGTAATCCCAGCTATTCAGGAGGCTGAGGCACGAGAATCACTTGAACCCAGGAGGCAGAGGTTGCAGCGAGCTGAGATCAAACCACTGCACTCCAGCCTGGGCAATAGAGTGAGACCCTATCTCAAGAAATATACAAATTTTTTTAGAAAGTTTAAAAAACCTCCTTAGCTTGTATGTAAAGAAGCAGCAGGCTGGATTAAGGCCCATGGGCCACAGTTTGCCACCCGGGTTTAGAGTAGGAGACAGACTAAGAAAAGCTAAGTTTAATGGGTTTGATTTAACGTGAGGCAAGGTGAAGACAGCAGGACACCCAGCTCTACAGCAAAATTGATTCTATAGGCCAGCACGGTGGCTCACACCTGTAATCCCAGCACTTTGGGAGACCGAGGTGGGAGGATCACGAGATCAGGAGTTCGAGACCAGCCTGGCCAACACAGTGGAATCCCATCTCTATTAAAAATGCAAAATTAGCCTGGCATGGTGGCAGGCATCTGTAGTCCCAGCTACTTAGGAGGCTGGGGCAGGAGAATTGCTTGAACCTGGGAGGTGGAGATTATAGTGAGCCAAGATTTCGCCATTGCACTCCAGCTTGGGCCACAAGAGGGAAACTCTGTCTCAAAAAAAAAAAAAAAAAAGTTTGATTCTGTAAAAGCAAGAGAAAAAAAGAGAGAGAGAGAAAAGAACAAAACACCCATCCCAGTACATCCTTTTTAGGAGTAAGAGAATGCACCCATTTAATCCTTATTTTTATCCGCCTCTTTTTTCCTGCGTTTCCTACACTGAAAATGGATCACTTTTATCATCACAACACAGGAGCTATTAAACCAGGAAGAGATATTTTAAAAATGTCAACTTGGGGCCAGGACAAAAGAGGCCTGTGGAGTGGTTGAGTGAGTCCCATCAGTCAGCAGTGAGCGACCACATGCCGGGACACCGTGCAGCTTCAGTGGTCAAAGGTGTGCAGACAGCGCTGTCTTGCCCGTCCCCGAATGTCACCTTCCTCCCAAACAAATACCCAGGCTCCAGCACAATGGCCTTCTACTCAGGATCCTCCAGCCGGAACCTCCCCGATGTTTTCCTTAGAGGGTCAGAGGAGCTGGCCTCCTGGGATGGAATCCACCGCTCCCTGGCTCACTGGCTCGGCTGCCCAAGGCTGTGACCTCTCGGAGCCAGGCTCTCCGGGCCACTTTGTGCTTGCGAAGGAGGCTTTTAACTTTTTCAAATGCTTTCGCAGCTCGTGATGGTGTCTTCTCCAAAGGGCTCCATGAAATTCTCGGAGACCTGTCAAACCTGGCGAGTCTGGAAGTGCTTTGATTTACAGGACAGATGTTTGCCAGTCGACACTCGGAGGGGCGGAGGGAGGCGGGGCGGGGTTACATAAGAATAGGGGTGTCAGCTCCCAAAAGGTGGCAATCTCGGCTCTAATTCCTTAACGCCCAATATGGTTCAGAGGTCGGCTGTTAATGGACGGGGAACAAATTGGGGATCACCACCTGTGCCTCCGCCAAAGGGGGAGGGGACCCCCTTTACAGGCCAGGGACCGGCTGCCAAAGCTGCTGCGCTCCTGGGTCTGCCACTGGCCAGCTTTTCCGTGCTGTTTGTCCTCTCTGAGCCTCAGTTTCCTAACCCATAAAAGAGAACCACCTGGAGAGTAAATGAAAGCTGGCGGAAACACCCAGCCCCCTACCTGGCACACTGCAGGTGCTGTTCTTCTCTCGCGGCACCTCCCAGCAACCCAGAGAGGCCATCGGAGGGCAGAGTGGTGCCCTTCCTGTGTGCTTTTTCTGTAATGCAGAAGCTTCCAGGAAGGGTGGGCTGGCAGACACCAGGCCTTACGAACCTTTGGTTACCAGCTTCCTGGTCTCTGAGAGACAAAGGGGCGAGGGAGGACGAGGACCCTCGTACAAGGCTGCCGTGCACAGTGGCACAGGCTTCGCACTGCATAACCCCACAGTTGGTGGACAGATGGGAGGGGGTGTGATATGGCGGCCTGGGGGGCTCAGGCAAAGGGTAGATGTAGGGAAAGAACAGAGTGCAGAGTGCCTGACTTTTGGCTCTAACATGACGTGACCTGACTTTTTTTTTTTGAGACAGGGTCTCGCTGTCACCCACCCAGGCTGGAGTGCAATGGTGTGATCTCCGCTCACTGTAGCCTCGACCTTTCAGGCTCAAGGGATCCCCCTGCCTCGGCCTCCCAAGTAGCTGGGACTACATGCCACCACACCAGGCTAATTTTTGTATTTTGGGTAGATACAGGGTTTCACCACGTTGCCCAGGCTGGTCTTAAACTCCTGGCCTCAAGCAATCCTCCTGCCTTGGTCTCCCACAGTTCTGGTATGAGCCATTGCGCCCGGGCTGAATTCTTTATTTGTGCATTTACTTAGTGACTCAGTGTGCTTCTCCTGCTGGGGACTGTGACCTCATGGGGCAGGCAGGGAGCTTGCTCACCTGAGCACTGCTGTTTCTTCAGCACTCGTTCAGCGTTCAGATCATTGGAGGTGCCCGATGATTGTCTGTGGCGTGAGTGAAGTCAGAGTCGGGGAGATGACATAGGAGAAAGAGAAACTTTCTGAGCTCCTGGCTAGCCCAACAAACACCCCAGGGAGAGGAGCTCAGGGTGAACTGCCTTGGGCACTGGCCTGAGCTTATTGCCACAGATGAGGAAGCTTAGACTACCTTCAACCCCAAGCAGGAGGGTCATGGCGGTAGGGTTTCCCAGGGCCGCTCTGCCTGGGTTCTAAGCAGCAGGAAAGACTGTGGCTTAGAATGCAAACCTCGGTGCAGAGTGGCTCCCAGTTCAGGGAAAAACACACGCCCAGCACATCAGGTCATTGGTGGGGAGCTCCTGGTGGGCTCTTCTCTTTAGTTTTTTTTCTAATTTTCTCTAAAGACTGTGCAGTGCTTTTATTTTTTTGAGATGGAGTCTCGCTCTTGTTGCTCAGGCTGGAGTGCAACAGCACGATCTCGGCTCTCCGCAACCTCCGCCTCCCGAGTTTAAGCAATTCTCCTGCCTTATCCTCCTGAGTAGCTGGGATTACAGGCATGCACCACCACACCTGGCTAATTTTGTATTTTTAGTAGAGATAGGGTTTCTCCATGTTGGCCAGGCTGGTCTCGAACTCCCAACCTCAGGTGATCCACCCGCCTCAGCCTCTCTATGTGCTGGGATTACAGGCGTGAGCCACCGTGCCGGGCCTTGTGCAGCACTTTCATAATACTTGAAAAATATAACAGCTGGAAGTTGGGTGGGGGAGATCACCTGAGTGTGTAAAAATGTCTATCCGATAAACAGGTTACACTCTTCTTTATCATAGTGAAACAATGGAGCTGATCTCAATGTGCAGTCTCAGGGGACACTTCGGTACCCAAACCCTGAGTGGCTGTGCCAGTCTGTAGCAATAGCAAGATGTTTGCTGACAGAGACGATGTCCCTGGCATTCCATAAAACCAGGCTTCAGAACGTCACCTGCCATATGAGCCCATAAAGAGGGTATAAAATGAAATAAGAAAGCAACCCCCGCACTGCGCTCAGTGGTCCTGCTGTTACCAGATTTTTGTTGTATGTGTCCAAGAGTGTTCTCTGCACACACAGCATTTATACGAAAGCCTTTTTGTTTGATATCTGTGTAGCCACATACTAACCCTAACTTTTCTTTTCTTTGAGACAGAGTTTCACTCTTGTTGCCCAGGCTGGAGTGCAACGTCTGGATCTCAGCTCACTGCAACCTCCACCTCCCAAGTTCAAGCGATTCTCCTGCCTTTGCCTCCAGAGTAGCTGAGATTACAGGCTCCTACCACCACGCCTGGCTACGTTTTGCATCTAACTTTCCTTTTCAAAGATCTATACATATCTGAAGGGCAAAATAGTCTGCTTAAAACACGAAGTGCAGTGGTGTGATCATTCACTGTAGCCTCGACCTTTCAGGCACAGGGGATCCCCCACCTTAGCCTCCCAAGTAGCTGGAACTACGGGTGCATGCCACCACACCTAGCCAGGTTGGCATCATTTGGTAAAGTTGAAGATCCTTGTGCTGTATGAGTGCTGGGTGGATTCCCCTCAGCACCCAGCTGAGCAGTCAGATTCCAACAGCTCCAGACTAGGACAGCCCATGTGTCCCAATCTCAATTGTATCACATTGGTGCAAAAGTAATTGCGTTTTTTTGCCACTGAAGGTAATGGCAAAAACCGTAATTATTTTTGCAGCAACCTAACAGCACATTCACACTGTGGAATGATACAGCAAGGAAAAATAAACGAACTACAAGTTCACTCATTCACACAAATAAACCTCACAAATATAATGAAGCGGGAAAAGGCAAGAGCCACAATAGGGAAAAGTTAAAAAAGACATCTTTTAGAGAAGCATGCCTAGGCTGTAAAGCGATCAGGAAAGCACGGCAAAGTCAGAACAGCGATTCCCTTGGGGAGAGACGGATCAGCTGGGATCAGGAAGGAGATGGGAGGGTCTGTCTCCTGCACGGCCATTGGTTCTGTGAGTTTTCTCTTTAAAATTATTTACAAAACCACTGTGTGGGCCAGGTGCGGTAGCTCATGCCTATAATCCCAGCACTTTGGGAGGCCACGGCGGGCGGATCACCTGAGTTCAGGAGTTTGAGACCAGTCTGGCCAACATGGTGAAACCCGGTCTCTACTAAAAATACAAAAATTAGCCAGATGCGGTGGTGGGTGCCTGTAATCCCAGCTACTTGGGAGGTTGAGGCAGGAGAATCGCTTGAACCCGGGAGGTGGAGGTTGTAGTGAGCCAAGATCACACCACTGCACTCCAGCCTGAGCGACAGAGCAAGACTCCATCTAACAAAACAAAACAAAACAAAACAAAACAAAACAAAACAAAAAGAAACGAAACAAAAAACTGCTGTGTGCCTTTTATGCACCTTCAGTATGCATGATATCTTAGCCAGGACAGGTCTGCAAGGCGCAGCCATAAACCAGTGGCCATGCCTACCCCTGGAAGGTGCGATTCCTGGCCGTTTCCACTTTGATGTTAATAAAGCCATCACCATTTATGAAGTGTCTGCAACGGGCCATTGCTTGACAGCTGTCGACTAATTTCAACCCCGTGACAATTTTGAAGAATCGCTTTTCTTGTCTCCTTTTCACACCTGGAAACCTGAAGCAAGAGACGGGGGGATTCACGCTCCTGTCCCTCTGAAGAGCCACGCCCTTTGATGCTTTTGCTTAAAGAATGACGGTGCATGACTGCAATGCCGGGCAGAAGAGGGGAGGCGGCTGTCTCGGTGACTGGGCTCAGGGCAGCTTCCAGGCCTGCCTGGCCCTGGGTGCCAAATGGCGGGGCCACCAGGGTTTCGGGCTGTCCAGGGGGGCCAGTTCCCTTTCTCGGTGCTATAAGCAGGTTGTAAAGGTTGTAAAGCACTTCGGAGGCCAATTGGCACCAGGGCAAGGAATTGCACCCTTGAGGTGGTTCGTGACCCCATAAATTGCCCAGAGGTGGGAGGCAAGCTCATTGGAAGCTGCTCCTTTCTCGAGGTGTGGCATTCCACAGGGCGATGGCCCTCGGACCCCCAGAGAGGGAGAGGAACCTGGAGGAGAGGTGGACGCAGACGAGACCCCAATGGAACGGGCCAGGTGGCAGGCACCCCAGGACGTTGTGAGTCAGGGTGGACCGGGCGCCTGCCCTGCTGGGGCCTCTCCCTGGGTCCCTGCGGAGGCTCCCTAGGCCTGCAGCAAAGGGGGTTTAGGTTTCAGAGTACACGCACATCAGAGGGACCACATCAAGCGCCTGCAGCTTCCAGGTGTAAATAAACCTATGGGGAGCGCTGGCGCTGGGCGTGGGCCCTGGGAACGGTTTAGATTCTGAGGTAACCCGGTAAGCATTTGCTAACACCTGCACTCACTACCTGGAATATGCAGAAATATCCATCCCTGTCCCCTTGCCGTCAGGAGCCGCGGTTGCGATTTCATGCTTGGGGTGAACCTACTTCCTGTCTGCAAAGTCCCGGCCGCATCCACCATCAGAGGGGGAAGGAACACTGTGTTTCTGAGGGGAAACTGAGGCCCAGAGAGCAAGCCCTACTCTCCGAGGCCAAGCAGGGCTGGCACCCAAGGCCTCCAGCTCCCACTATGCTGTCGCCCCACTGTGGGCATCCATCTTCTCTGGGTTGTTCGGCTTCTGAGGAGCACACGCAGGAGCTCCCAGGGACAGGGTGTGTGGCTCTCTGCCTCCCAGCAGTGTTTCAGGGGTGGAATGATATGGGCAGAATTATATGCCCATTGTGCCATATGACTCCCAGAACAGCCTACAGAATTGCAGGTGCTATGACTGTCCCCATTTAGCCTTGTGTTAGGTGTTTGTCCTGGGCCAGCTCAAAGGCCACACAACCGTGTCCTCCGGTGCTTGACAGGCTGCCCTCCATGGCACCGGATGGGTGCTAGTGGCAGGCCTGGCTCTGAGGCATCTCCCGGACAGAGCCAGCTTGCCTCTCTTGCTCCCATGGGATGGCCCAGTCTGTGTGTCCAGGCCAGGCCCAGGGACGTGGAGCCCAGGGCGTGAGTTCCACCTGCCCAACCGCCGCACTCCACTGGCGCTGCCTGCCTTCAAGGGTGCCGCAGATGAGCAGGGCAGGTTCTGGGCAGTCAGAGCCACAATGAGGGTGGCACACCCTAGGGCTGAGGCTGAACTGAGGGCAGCTGGTGAGAATGAGAGGTCATAGAACAGGAGGTGGGGAGCGACCTATATGGCTGGAGCCGCAAGTGTGAGGAGTGGGGCTGGGGGTTGGGGAAGCCAGAGTCAAGCCTTTGAGAGAGATGGGCATCACCAGGAGGGGAAGGCAGGCAGGTGCTCTGCACTCGCAGTGTCTGTGCAACAGAGAAAAAGGTGCCCCTCGCTCTGGGCATGCAGCTTGGCAGGCAGTGGGAGGCTGGACGTCAGCCAGGAGGGGTCCTGGGGCAGGTGCAGCCCGCGCAGCTGTACCGGGCTGGCCTGCCTGGGCCTGTGTGCATGTGTGTGTGTGCGTAAGGGTGCGGGCTGCCCAGAGAAATGCCTCGACGGGTGCACAAACTTGCACACACCATCCTGCACACAAGCCCAGGAGAAAGACTGCAAGAACGACGGGGCGCTGGAAGTTCCCTGGGCCAGTTGAGCTCACCAAGCCTTCTCTAGCCTGGTTGGTGGAACCGACTTGGGAACTGGGAGGGATGGTGGTTCTAGAGCGGCCAGGAGCTTGGATTCACTCTGCCTCATGTGTAGAAAGAATGGCATGCCCATAGAGCCATACGACCCTCAGAACAACACTACAAAGCTGCAGGTACCCTGACCGTCCCCATTCTGCAGATGAGGAGACTGAGGCTTGCCGATGTTTGCAGACTTGCCCAGGTCCAGGCGGCAGGTAGGAGGTTGGAATGGCAACAACAGTGGCTGCTGCAAGATGAGCCTCAAGTCCATGAGAGAGGGTGCTGTGGCCTCCTGGGCTGGGTGTGGGATCTGCGTGCGTTTCTGTCCCTTGGGAGCTCAGGGGCAGAAGGAAAGGGTGACCAGCACAACGCTGGCGCAGGGGGACATTCTGTAGGTTCCACGCACTCGAGAGGCCATCCCCACACTGCATCCTAGGGCATTTCCTAGTTGGCCATTTGCAGTGAGTCTCTTGGGTCTGAATCACCAGGGTCAGGTTTAAGAGCTGAGGGTCAGAGGTTACCAAGGCTCCTATGCCAGGCCAGAGGGCTGACCTTTGTTTGACTAAGTCGAAGGACCCCCAGGACCCCAAAGAGGGACTTCAGATCCCTGTCCGCCATCTGAAATGATGCTTTGGGGTTGATCCTAATCACCCCTAATTTAAGGGCCAAATGGCCAATTAAGGGACCATTTGAGAGTCAGAGAAGCAGAAGGTGAACTGAGGGGACAGATGAGAAGCAGCTGATGTCTCCGTCATCAGAGCTGCACATGGGTTCTGCCGGCCAGCCCGGGCCTGGGAGGGAGGGTGGCTGCCTCCTCCCCTGGCACTAGGGGGCTGGGCCTTGTTGTCAGCATGCCCCAGAGACCTGATGGCAACATTCTCTGAGGCCTGCTAGCAGCCAAGTGCCAGGCAACATGCCCCATTGCCATTTCCTCAGTTAATATTCAGATAGGCTAAATATCTACCGAGTGCCTCAGTAACCAGCCAAACACCAGCGTCTAGGTGCTGGGGACTCATCAGGGAACGAAGTCAAGTCCCTGCCTTTGAGGAGCTATCATTCTGGTGGAGGGGGTGGGGACTGAAAAATAACTGAACAGCTAAGTGTGCAATACATCAGGAGCTGCCGCCTTCCCAAACTCAGTGGCTTCACACAAAACCCTAGCATTGCTCACAATTCTGTGCACAGGAACTGGGGACTCAGCAAGGTCAGCTCATGCCTGCTCTATCTGCCCACTGGCCTCCCTCCGTGACTTCCATCCTCAGGAGGCCGGGCTTGGTCAGAGGTCTAAGGCAGCCGCCCCCCTCCACCAAGGACCCCAGGGCTCTTCCACACGTGGGTTTCTCCACAGCATGGCTGCTTGAGATTGGGCTCTGGCTCACAGATCTGTGGGGGCCTGGAAGCCTTGTAAGAACCCTGGCTTTTGTCCTGAGCAAGAGAGTCCCAGAGTGTAAAGCACAAAGGAGAGTGCACAGAGCAGGGAGGGGCACAGGTGGACCCCGATGGTGGCTGGGACCAGGCGTGGTCAGATTCTGCCTCCATCCTGATGGATGAGGGGACAGGGCCCACTGCTGGACGCGGCTTCTGGCCTGGGGGCCGGAGGGTGGAGTGGCTGAGTCCCTAGCTGGGAGGTGGGTGAAAGGGGCAGGTTTGAGTGGGAGGTCCTGGCACAGTTTGGACTTGTGGAGTTGGAGATCCTGTGAGACCTCCATGCAGCAATCTCCGGGCAGCTGGAGGTGAGAGTCTGGAGTCCAGAGAGACAGACATTCGGGGTCGCCAGAGTCAATGAATTTCAACTCAAGGGCGTTGGGAAGTGCATTAGTTCATTCTCACACTGAGAATGCGGGTCTCCTCTCGATGGAGAGATAGCTCACAAGAGGAGTCTCTTGTGAGACTCGTTCACTACCACGAGAACAGCATGGGAGAAACTGCCGCCATGATTCAGTCATCTCCCACTGGGTCCCTCCCACAACACATGGGAATTGTGGGAGCTACAATTCAAGATCAGATTTGGGTGGGGACACAGCCAAGCCATACGAGGGAGCTTGCCTGGCCGGTGAACATGGGGGAGAGGGGTCAGATGGAGCCGCAGCCCTGTGGCCTTAGGAGGTCAGCGAATGCAGGGAAAGCAGCACAGGGGACAGAGGAGGAGGTGACTGGGGGTGAGAGGCACCCACATTGCATGAAGCATGTAGGGACAAGGGGTGATCAGAGGTCTTGCAGGCTGAGGGCTGAGGAGCAGCTGCTGGATGTGCCAAGAGCAGGTCGGGGATCCCAGGGAGGGGCCCGCCTGGCTGGGTGGGTTTCACGGGGCTGGGGAAGGACAGTGCAGAGGACAACACCCAATGCTGTAGGAGAGAGGGGCAAGCGTAGAGTTGCGTTCTGGGGCCGGGCAAGAGATGGGGCAAGTGTGGAGCCGTGTGCTGGGGTCGGACACAGGCGGGAGCCACGACAGTCAGGGGCCAGGCATCTGGGCCCAGAGCAGGAGGCAGAGGGTGAGGAGGGGCTGCATACAGGCTGTCTGGAGGAGAGGAGGCGTGATGGGAAAGAATCTTCTAAAAGATTCTTTGTAGACTCTGCGGGCCCTTTCTGCATGTACATGGAGGCTCTGGGGCTTTTTCTGTGGGGTTTGTTTTTTATTTTTTGAGACAGGGTCTGGCTCAGTCACCCAGGCTGTAGTGCATGGCGCAGTCACAACCCATAGCAGCTTCAACCTCCTGGCTTCATGCGATAAGACCAGAGGTTAAGCCACTTGTCCAAGGGGCCCTGTGTGGATTGGACCTCATGTCCCAAGGCTAGGGCTAGAAAACCTGGGCTCACCCTGAGGGCTGTGGAGTGAAGCTCATGGGACGGCGGCTGCCTCTTCCTCTCTGCACTCCTGCCTCCAAGCTCGCCTCACCTCTACCTGTCCTGGCCACCGCAGAGGTCCTGGCCACCGCAGAGTTCCTGCCCGCCCACAGACCAGTGGCAAACCTGTGGCCAGGACCAGTGCCCTCCAGCTAGGAATGGCTGTGGGGGGCCCTGGATCTGGCCACCTGTGACTTTGCCTGACATTGCTGGTCTCTGCCCTGGAGGCCCCTTCCCTGGGTCACTAGCCCTAACCTGGGTCCTCTCAGGGATCCCCTGAACCAAGGGGCTGCTGCCTCAAGGGTGCCCCTCCGTCCTTGGGCCACGCATCCACTGTGGCCAGTTGGCCTCTGGTTATACCCTCGCCTCCTTACGAGGCCGTGGGGGGCTCGATGACTGACCCCCACCCGGGCTGGGTGCTGGCCTGGTCCCCAGAGGTGCTTCACTAAGTGCTTGCTGAGCAGATGAGAGCCTCGGCGCATCTCCCTTGTGCAGGCAGGTGGGAGCCTCCCACACCTGGGCAGGAGGTCAGCCCTGCCTGATTCCATTTGCCAACCCGGGCCTAGCTCTCCTTGCTCCTGGCAGGACCTCCGACCTCCTCGCCATCCACAGAGGCAGAGATGGGGCAAACACCTCCAGTGTCAGCCAGCCTGGAAGCCGGAGCAGACCCTGGCTTAGGGGTGGAAGATTCTGGGGGTCCACCAGGTGAGCTGCCTATACCCGCAACAGGAGCTCCCTAGACCACCTACATCCTATAGACGTGGACTGTGTAGGTCCCTCCTGCATGTGCACAGAGGCTCTGGGGCTTTGTTTTTTGTGGGTTTTTTGTTTTTTTGAGGCAGGGTCTAGCTCCGTCAACCAGGCGGTAGTGCAGTGGTGCAATTACAACCCATTGCAGCCTCAACCTCCTGGGCTTATGTGATCCTCTCGTCTCAGCCTCCTGCGTAGCTGGAACTGGTCACCTTATTTGTAACATGACCAGTGAGTCTGAGTGGGATTCTCTCTTTAGGATACACCTGGGAGGTATCAAAGCACCTGCCTCCCAGGGCTGTGCTTATGATTCGCTTGGGAAACAGCTATCTCTCCATCGAGAGGAGACCCGCAATGTATTCGTATACAATAGACAGGGCCTCTCACCGAAAACTTAGTGACAGCTTGACCAGGGAACACCACTGCCTCCCCCAAAAAACAAAGCATACACACACTTTGGTCACAGGTAAACCCAGCCCAAGACTGGCCCCCAGCCCTGGCCACTGGATAGGGGGAAGGAGGCCTGGCTTGACATCATCTCTGTGCTGTGATCAGCCCACTGTCCCAGGTCTCCCAACCCCTTGTCTGTTCCTTAAACTGTGAAAGGCTTTGTGGTTTGCGGGGTCTTATATGTTGCTCTGTGATTGAAAGTTATTTGGTTTGGCTGAAAGTAATTTGTTTTCCAGGCTAATTTGATTACCCCCAGGGGGGCTTTCTACCTGGGGCCCCAGGCTGCCTGCTATTACCATCAATTACCATAAAGACCCTCTTCAAAGGGCAGGACCCCTGAGGTAGGCCCATTAGGGCAGGGCTGAGCCCCTGTGGGCCAGCAATAAACTTTCTGATGTTAAATGATGGCTGAAGTGTCAGACGCAGGTGACAGGGAGCTGGGGCCAGGGCTGCTGTGGCTTATGAGGGTGAGACAGCTACTCATTGAAAACCGGGTCTCTGTGGGGTTTCTGCAACCCCAGCAGGAACACCCTGAGCCAGCCCTGGAGTAACTGACAAGGTCTGTCTATGAAGAGAGTGAGAAAGAAAGGGGAGAGAAAGGAAAGAAAAGAGAAAGAAAAAGGAAGGAAAGAGAGAAGAGAGAACGAAAGGTCTCTTTCTCCCCAACCCCCTGCAGCTGGAGTCCATCTTCCACTACAGCAGCGAATGTTTGGGTGGAGCCAAGAGAGGAAGAATAAGGACTTTCATAGATGCTGTGGTGGCTGGAAATGCAGTGAAAGAATGCAGGAGATGGGGTGACCCTTTACAGAAAAAATTCTCCCCTCTCAGACCGCCCAAGGCTGTGCTGGCTTTTCCTGTGGCTTTCCCAGGGATTCCCCATGAACCACTTCCTTTTGCCCCAGTTGGAATATTTGGGAGGAAAAACTTGTATGGGGACCCCTTGGCTGGGGTTTGTGCCAGGGACCCTCTCAGATCTTCCTTGAAGATGAAATGTATCAGCATCCGGCATCAGTGTCCTGCCCAGGCTGTGGATTTCCTCCTGGCAGGTCAAGACCTAGCTCTGCTGCCCACCCACCTCTTCCAACCAAAAGGAGAGTTGATTGTGGGGGCAGTGTAGATGGAGCATGATCAAGTTGGCCATGGGATGGGGAAGGGCTACATATACTTAGTGATTGTATCTGGGGCAGGATAAGGCTCATGGTTTGCTTTTATGACCAAACTTTTGGAGTGTTTACAGGGTGGCTAACGTTTTCCATGACATCTTATTACATAGTAAATCACGCCAAAACTTAGGGACTTAAAACATCCATCTTTTTTTTTTTTTGCTCATAATTCTGCAGCTTGGGGGGGGCGCTCAGCAGGGACGGCTCATCTTGGATCCGTGTGATGGGCTGGGTCACTCCCATGGGTACATTCAGCTGGGAGCTTGGTTGGGATTGAAAGTTCCAAGACGGCTTCATCCACATGCTAGGTGCCTCCTCTGGGCTGGCTGGGCTGGCTGGACAAGCTGGGAGCTGGCTGGGCATTTTCTCTGTCTCTCTCTCTCTGTCTCTCTCTTTCTCCCTCCATCTTTTCCTCTTTCCCTTTCCCTCTCCCTCTCTCTCTGTCCTGTTGCATGGTCTTTTGCTGCCCAGTCTTTTCAGCAGGGTACCTGGACCTCTTTACCTGATGGCTCAGGTCTCCAAGAGGGAGATACTAGAAGCCGACAGAGCCCTTCAGACCCAGGTCTGGAACTAGCCAAGCATCATTTCCACCACATTCTGTTGGTCTAAGCAAGTCTCAGGCCAGCCCAGACTCAGAGGAGGGAGAGATGGATGCCACCTCACGATGGGAGGAGCAGAAAATAATTTGTGGCGTGAAATGGACTTTTTCTGAGAACAAGTAAATCCGTTTTCACAGCTGATGTCTTGTGCTTCAGGCAGTTCTCTTCCCTTTTCAGCAGTAAGTCACTTCTGGAGGTTGTGGGGGGCAGGGGCATGCTGCCCCATGTCATTGTCCTCTACCCTGAGAGACAGAATATTAGCATGAGACTTACCTGGAGGGACCCCACTCCCTGTAGGGTCTTGGCCCCTGTTCACAGGTCCAAAATGTCCAAAGTAAGTTGGGCTTAGGAGAACCCATTCTCACCTTGGCTGCAAGAGTGGGAGGAATCAGTGCAAGCAGGCAGGGCTAGGGGCCCCATTCTAGCACCATTCATTTTCCGAAAGGTGGGCTTGGCCCTGCCTTAGACTCTATATTCTTCAGTAACTGTTTCAGTTGTTGTGATTGTTGTTAAGTCTCCAAAATAACTGAGCCTTAAGTTAGAAGCTTGTTTCTTTCTCTTGGAATGGTCTGAGTTAAACGGTAGCTCAGCTCCCTGGGATCACCCAGATGCCGAGGCTCTCTCCATCTTGCTGCTCCCCCTTCCCTAGGGATTTGGTCGTCGCCCATTTGATAGAAGATGGTTCCCCTACATAACTGCATTTCAAGTGCTAGGACACACAAATAGGAGAATGAGAAAGCTACTGTGCATCACCTCCACTTGAAGGATATAACGTTGAAGTTCTCTCTACTCATAGCCCATTGGTCAGAACCTTCTCACATGGCTGCCCTTAGCCATAGCCCATTGGGCAGAACTTAGTCACATAATTCACATTTAGCTGCAAGGGAGTCTGAGAGATGCAGTCTTTATTCTGGGCAGCCATGTGCCCAGCTCAAAGTTGGGGATTCTATTACTTTACAACAGAGATTTTCAACCTATTAATATTTTGAATTGGCCAGGCGCAGTGGCTCACGCCTGTAATCCCAGCACTTTGGGAAGCCGAGACAGGTGGATCATCTGAGGTCAGGAGTTCGAGACCAGCCTGGCCAACATGGTGAAACCCTGTCTCTTAAAAAAAAAAAATAAAAATAAAATAAAAATATTTTGAATCATGAAAGCCTTTGGCACCTGGGAAGGTTTATGGACCCTTTCTCTGAACAATGTTTTAAAATGCTTAAAGTAAAATACATAGTCTGACAATAGTAACCAATTTTACTGTCATACAGTTACCAAAATATATTTTAAAAATAAGTTTGTGATTTAGTGCCATTTATGCTTCTTTAGTAATATTTCCTACAGCAGGATCACGTGGCAAATCTGCTAACCACAGTTTTGAAGTGACGATGAGGATAAGGAATATTTTGGAATTATACAACAACTGCAACATAACATGAAAATACCTGTAATTTTTCATGACGACAGAGTCAATGGTATTGTTAACATACTGTGGTTTGCCTACACTCACAAGTGAAGAAAATGGCAATAAACAAATAAATAAATAAGAAAATGGCACATTTCATTGAGTTAGTGAAAATAAATATGTCCCCTTTTTCTCTTCCCAGTTCACAAGCCCTATGAACTCCACCTCCAGGTTCCCACTGGAGGGCTCACAGCCTCTTTTAATAGCTCCTTCCCAGAGGGAGGGTACAAACAAGGACCTGATGAACTCCCCTCTGCTTTGAGATCTCAGATGCCTCCCTGATCCTGCAGTGCCCGTAGACCCCAGCTGGCCCTCAGTGCATCCTGCTGAACCAGTTTATTGGGGCTGCCGTCACATGTGGCCACAAACTGGGCTCCTCAAAGCAATGGAAATTTATTCTCTCATGGTTCCAGAGGCCAGCAGAGCTGTGCTCTCTTTGAAGGCTCTAGGGAACGAAGGTTTCTTGCTTCTTCAAGCTTTTGGTTGTTGCTGGAAGTCTTTGGGTTCTGGATGCATCACCCCAATCCCTGCCTCCATTTTCATCTCATATTCACCATTGTGTGTCTCTGTATCTCTGTTTTCTTATAAGGACAAAGTCAGGACAGGGGTGGTGGCTTATGCCTGTAATCCCAGCACTATGGGAGGCCAAGGCAGGAGGCTTGCTTGAGGACAGGAGTTTTAGACTATCCTGGCCAACACAGCAAGACCCCATATCTATTAAAAAAAAAAAAAAAAACAACAGACCAGGCACGGTGGCTCACGCTTTTAATTCTAGCACTTTAGCAGGCCTAGGCAGGCAGATCACCTGAGGTTGGGAGTTCAAGACCAATCTGACCAACATGGAGAAACTCCATATCTACTTTAAAAAAAAAAAGAAAAAAAATGACAGGCTGGGTGCAGTGGCTCACACCTGTAATACCAGTACTTTGGGAGGTGGAGGTGGGTGGATCATTTGAGGTCAGGAGTTCAAGACTGGCCTGGCCAACATGGTGAAACCCTGTCTCTACTAAAAATACAAAAATTAGCTGGGCATGGTGGCACGTACCTGTAATCCCAGCTACTCAGGAGGCTGAGGCAGGAGAGTCACTTGAGCCTGGGAGGCGGAGGTTGTGGTGAGCTAAGATTGTGCTCCTGCACTCGAGTCTGGATGACAGAGTGAGACCCTGTCTCCAAATAATAATAATGGTACTATTTTTAAAAGAACAAAGCCAGTGGATTAGAGGCCCACCCTAATCCTGTATGAATTTAGCTTAATTTATTGATTATATCCGCAAAGACCATATTTCCAAGGTCACATTACCAGGGAACAGGGCTTAAGACTTGAACATATATTTTGGAAGGACACAATTCAACCTATAATATCTGCCTTGGACAATTTCAGACTCAGGACCAGGGTCTCTAAAGGGATACCTCCTCTTACAGGGAGGAAACAACTTGTCCCAGCTTACAGAATTAGCAGCAGAGTCTCAACTGTCTCATCACACTGCAAGGTCTGAGGGCAGAAATGGTATCCAATGCAATGCACGTGCCTGGGACGCAGCTGGTGCTCACTAATAATATTTGCTGAATGAATGAATGAATGAGTGGAAGAAACCAGGTCTGGGGCGCCCAGGCCAGTGTTCTTTTCACTGCCCCATGGCTGCTGAATTCATGTCACCACTGGAGTGTTGGAGCCTGTGTTAATTACTGTAATGCCAGTTTATGTAACAGACTCTCGAATTTCAGTAGTTTAACATAATAAAAGTTGCACAAGGGGAGTGCAATGTGATGACTCAGGGATCTAGGTTCCTGCATCTCTTCGTTCCACTATTTCCTAGGTCAGGGGTCAGCAAGCTTTTTTTTTTTTTTTGAGATGAAGTCTCACTCTGTCACCCAGGCTGGAGTGCAGTGGCACTGTCTCAGCTCACCTCTGCCTCCCGTGTTCAAGTGATTCTCCTGCCTCAGTCTTCTGAGTAGCTGGGACTACAGGTATGCGCCACCACATCTGGCTAATTTTCGTATTTTTTTTTTTTTTTAGTAGAGACGGGTTTCACCATATTGGCCAGGCTGATCTCGAACTCCTGACCTCGTGATCCACCTGCCTTGGCCTCCCAAAGTGCTGGAATTACAGGCATGAGCCACCGTGCCCAGCCTCAGCAAGCTTTTTGTGCAAAAGAATAGATGGTAAATTTTTTTTTTTTTTTTTTTGAGACAGAGTTTCGCTCTCGTTACCCAGGCTGGAGCGCAATGGCGCAATCTCGGCTCACCACAACCTCCGCCTCCTGGGTTCAGGCAATTCTCCTGCCTCAGCCTCCTGGGTAGCTGGGATTACAGGCACGCGCCACCATGCCCAGCTAATTTTTTGTATTTTTAGTAGAGACGGTGTTTCACCATGTTGACCAGGATGGTCTCGATCTCTTGACCTCGTGATCCACCCGCCTCGGCCTCCCAAAGTGCTGGGATTACAGGCTTGAGCCACCGCGCCTGGCCGATGGTAAATATTTTTAACTGTATTAGCCACATTGTCTCCATCACAACTGTTCAACTCTGCACTGTGGCTTGAAAGCAGCCACAGACAAGAGATAAACAAATAGGTGTGACAGATTTGACCCATGGTGAGTAAGAGCTTGTCCACTTGCCGTGGTTTGCCAAGCCCTGTCTTGGGGTCTCATGATGCTTCACTCTCTGCTGGCATCCAGGAAAAGAGAGGGTGGAGAAGGCACTCATAGCTTAATCACATTCTACTGGCAAGAAGTAGTCACCTGCCTGCACCTAGATCTGAGGGTGGCTGGGAAATACACTCCCTGATGATCAGCTGTGAGCCAGCAACAGTTCTGCCCTGTGGACAATGTAGCAGTCAGGATGGCCTGGGTTATGCTGCAGCAACAAACATCCCCCAAACCTTAGTACTTGAAACAACACACTTTCTCTTTCTTTTACCCTCTGTGACCTGCCAGGGCTAAAAGGGTGTTGTGCTTATTTTAGCCACTGAGGGGCCTAAGCTGATGGTGTTCACCTCATCCACGACTGCAGAGGCAGGGACATGGTGAAGCGTTCCCTGGTTCTGGCAATTTCTGCCCAGCTGACGAGGCGTACTGGCTCATACTTGTAATCCCAGCACTTTGGGAGGGATCGGAAGGAGGATCACTTGAGTCTAGGTGTCCCAGACCAGCCTGGGCAACATAGCAAGACCCAGTCTCTACAAAAAATTAGCCAGGCATGTTGATGTGTGCCTGTGGTCCCAGCTACTTGGGAGGCTGAGGTGGGAGGATCACTTGAGCCCAGGAGATAAAGGCTGCTTATTAAACTTGGTAGTGGGTTTATGCGTGTTTGTTTCATTGGTGTTTTTTACACATTCTACCTGCGTGACACAGCACCTGGCTGAAAAAAGAATTTTTAGCCATTGGCAGGGATGAATCTCCCACACAGTATATGAAGTGGAAAAAGCAAGTCTCCAAATGCAGAAGAGCAATTACCTCTGGGGAAAGAGGGCACCTTAGCACCACACTGTTGGTGATGTTTTGTTTATGTGTGTTTGTTTCGTTGGTGTTTTTAGCACATTCTACCTGCATGACGTGTAATTTTTTTTTTAAAGATCCCATTCAGGAAAGAATGCACATTCACATTTATTTTATTTATTTATTTTTAAAGCAAATGACCAAGACCCAGTTGACCAGCTTTACTTTTTTAAGCCTAATCTTAACATTACATATTTAAACATGTAAACAATTGTCAAAACTTACCAAGTTGCCAGCATTCATGCACAACTAGAAAACAACCTTATTTTATATTAAACCAGAAATGTATTACCATTAATGCAGTAATATCTTTCACTACTGAATACTAAAAAACAATTGAAATGACTTCTGTAGAAGATTTGTCCTGGCACTGTGAACGTCACAGTAGGCCAACACTACGCAGCTCACTTTTCAGACATGGTGGAAAAGCAGGTCCATGCTGGTGTTAGTGAGCAATCTTGTCCTACACTAAAGAGTCAAGGCTCACCTTGCAGTACATTTGATGAAAAAAGCAAAGTGCATGCACAGATTTACAATTTAAAAAAAAAAAAGGACCACAGACAGTGGCTCACACCTATAACCCCAGCACTTTGGAAGGCCGGGGGGGGCAGATCACAAGGTCAGGAATTTGAGACCAGCCTGACTAACATAGTGAAACCCAGTTTCTACTAAAAATACAAAAATTAGGCGGGCGTGGTGGTGGACACCTGTAATCCCAGCTACTCAGGAGGCTGAGGCGGGAGAATCGCTGGAACCCAGGAGGCGGAGGTTGCAGTGAGCCGAGATCGCGCCATTGCACTCCAGCCTGGGCGACAGAGTGAGACTCCATCTCAAAAAAAAATAGTCCTATTATGTGGTCCCAACAATAAACTCAAAAGTCTATGACAAATAGAGGCTCCAGTGAGCTGTTTATAAATAGACTAGGTACTATTATACTGAAAGTTGAGTTCCTTTGAAATCTTCAAAAAAAGTTCCTGTTAATCCTCAGATGGTGCTCGTTCCAGTCTACCATTTCTGTTCAGAGCCTGCGTGGAATTACTTGTTATCCAGGCGCAGCAGCTGCTCTTCACCGTGGATTGTTAAGGACTTTGACTGGCCGTCTTCTTCAACTTCTCTTTCTTGACCACTCTTGACAATTCTCTCTGTGGTGACTTCCGCCATTGGCCATTTTAGCAGAGGTTGATAGTGATCACAAGTTGCCCATTCCATCACCACCAAAGGACGTGGAAGAGAATGAAGCGAGGCCCCCATGATGCGGGGACCCAAATGAAGTAAATACCATATCAAAAGAAGAAAATCCACTTCCAAAAGATGGAAATCCACTGAACGTGGAGAAAAACGACCCCAGTCCCTTGGCTTCTGCTTCCTCGGGGACCCCTTTGATTCCCAAAAAAGTCCTCAAAAGGGTCTTCAAAGAAGTCAAATGAGAACGGGTCCCTTCCACCAAAAAAATTCCCTTAAGATACCAACTGGGTTACAAAATGTGAAGCCAGACTTGAACGAACTGTCACAGTGACTTCCACCTCTTCCTCCACCAATTCATCCTTCTTCGCCATATTTGTCATAGATGTTCCGTTTCTTAGCATCTGACAACACCTCTTACACCTACACTACTTGTTTGAATTTTCAGTCTGCTTCTTCTTTATTCTCAGGATTTTTATCTGGGTGGCACCTCCGTGCCAGTTTCTGACAGGTCTTTTTACTCTCCTTGGGTAAGCCATGTCTCTGCATGCCTAGAACTTCATAGTAATCCACCATGTTTTGAGTGATTGTTGGAATACGTCTGAGAACAGAGACAGCCGGTGGCGGGAGGCAGGGGAGGCGGGGTGGCGGCCTGGATCTCCTGTCGGCTCCAGCGCTGCTGTGCTTGCAATGTTTTGTATGTGTGGAAATGTCCAAAATGGAACAGATTCCAGTTGTGCTGGTGCACGAGTCTCCTTGCACACACCTTGACCTTCAGGTCTGCACACGATGCACCCACACGTGAACACTCATACAACACACTCAGGGAGCTGCTGCAGGGCCCTGGTGAGTGTCCGGGACACTGTCCCTCCAGAACTCAGGCCTGCCCATTGGGCCCCGAGGTGTCTCTGGGGCTCTAATCTTTACACTGGGCTCCCAGGAGAAGAGGTGAGGCTCCGGGTGGGCTGCTGACATGGGCTCTGGGTTGGAAGTCTTTGTGACTCAATGTTGGCCCTAAGTGCCCACATGAAGGAGCCCCAGTGAGACATGGAGAGGCCATAGACAAATGAAATGACAGGGGAGCAGCTGGGCACGTGGCCAGATCAGGCTCCCAGCTCCCAGGCGGCTGGCCCCAGAGGCAAGTCTGGACGGCAAAGCCACCTGTCAGGTAGGCTTCTGCCTGGCAGCATCCCCAAGAACACCTTGCCCTCTGAGACACAGTGGTAGCCAGCCCCCGCGGTGGCCTCCAATGCGCTACCCTCTGGTGTCAATGCCTGTGTAGAGTTCCCTCCCTCATTGTTTCAGGGTTGCTCTCTAGGACCAGTAGAGTGTGGCAGAAGTGGTGGGGTATGACACCCAAAACACTGCCACTTGCACCTTGCTCTTTCTTGGATCACATGCTCTGGGAGAAGCCAGCTGCCATGATGGGAGGACACCCAAGCAACCCCATGGGAAGTCCGGGTGGTGAGGAACTGAGTCCTCCTGCCCACAGCCATGTGAGTGAGGGATCCTAAAGGTGGATGCTCCAGCCCCAGTCAAGCCATCAGATGAGACTACAGCCCTAGCTGACATCTTGATTTCAACATCATGAGAGATCTTCAGCTGAAAACATCCAGTTAAGCTGCTCCCACATACCTGATGCAGAGCTATAACACTATGTGAGATAATAAAGGTCCATTGTTGTTTTCAGCCTCTAAATGTTGGGAAACTGTGCTATGTAACAGTAGATAACTAATATAGGCCAGGCACAGTGACTAATGCCTGTAATTCCAGCACTTTGGGAGACCAAGATGGATGGATCACCTGAGGTCAGGAGTCTGAGACCAGCCTGGCCAATATGACAAAACCCCATCTCTACTAAAACTACAAAAATTAGCTGGGCGTGGTGGTGCAGGCCTGTAATCTCAGCTGTTTGGGAGGCTAAGGCAGGAGAATCACTTGAACCCAGGAGGCAGAGGTTGCAGTGAGCTGAGATGGCACCATTGCACTGCAGCCTGGGCAACAGAGTGAGACTCCATCTCAAAAATAAATAAATAAACTAATATAGACACCCTCCCCGTTTACTGAAGACTTATGTGTGAATGCTTTACATCCAGATCTAGTCTCGTCATCACAGAATTCTTGGTGGTGGATACAATGGTCCCCATTTCATAAAGAGACAGAGGTTCACAGAGGACCAGTTACTTGTCAAAGTCCTACAGCTAGGAAGGGACTCAGAGCTGCATTTCAAATCAAGATCCGTCTTTCCCTTATGTATCTCTCCTTCCTTTTCAGTTGCTTTGGAGACAGAGGGAGCCGCCCACCTACAGAAGTCACTGTGGGCCTAAGTGTCTGCTAAGACAGTTCAGTGGTTCAAAGAATTCTTTTTTTTTTTTTTAGATGGAGTTTCGTGCTTGGTGCCCAGGCTGGAGTGCAGTGGCCCTATCTCAGCTCACTGCAATCTCCGCCTCCTGAGTTCAAGCCATCCTCCTGCCTCAGCTTCCTGAGTAGCTGGGATTACAAGCATGCGTCACCATGCCCAGATAATTTTTGTCATTTTTGGTAGAGACTGGGTTTCACCATGCTGGCCAGGCTGCTCTCGAACTCCTGACCTCAAGTGATCCACCCGCCTTGGTCTTCCAAAGTGCTGGGATTACAGGCATGAGCCACCGCGCCCGGCCACAGAGAATTCTTTAGAGTAACAAGTACAAGAACAATTACTTGTATTTGTTATTAATTTCTCAAGGCTGCTAAAATAAACAACTGGAAACTTGATAGCCTGAAAAATCAGAAATTTATTCTCACAGTTCTGGAGGCCAGGAACTTCAAAATCACGATGTCAACATGGCCCTGCTCCCTCTGAAAGCTCTAGGGAAGGACTCTTGCTGCCCTTTCCAGCTTCTGGGGGCTCCAGACATTCCTTGGCTTGTGGCTGCATCACTCCAGCCTCAGCCTCCAGCCTTACAGGGCCTTCTGAATATCTGTATCTTCTCCTTGTCTGTCTTTTTTTTTTTTTTTGAAACAGAGTTTCCTCCTGTTGCCCCGACTGGAGTGCAGTGGCATGATCTCGGCTCATTGCAACTTCTGCCTCCCAGGTTCAAGTGATTCTTTTGCCTCAGCCTCCCGAGTAGCTGGGATTACAGGCACATGCCACCACGCCCTGCTAAATTTTTTTGTATTTTTAGTAGAGACAGGGTTTCACCATATTGGCCAGGCTGGTCTCAAACTCCTGACCTCAGGTGATTAGCTTGTCTTGGCCTCCCAAAGTGCCGGGATTACAGGTGTGAGCTACCGCACCCCACGTCTGTCTCTTATAAGAATACCGATCACTGGATTTAGGGCCCACCTAGTCCAGGATGATCTCATCTTGATTTTTACCTTAATTACCTCTGCAGAGATCCTTCTCCCAAATAAGGTCAGCTTCTGAGGTTCCAGGTAAGCATACATTTTTGGGGGAGACGATTCAACTCAATATGTATTTCCTCAGGGTATTGTCACTTACAAAATGCCCACGCTTTGGAGCAAAACCGAGAAAGGTCTGTTTTTATTCTCCATAGGCGATTGCAAAACGGGGACTCAGCAAGGTGGGGGTACCTGCCCAAGTTCTCACAGCAAGCAAGCGGCCGAGGTGGGGTTCGCATACAGGGAATGGGACTCCATGGCCCAGGAAAGGGGGCTGGGCAACCTAGGCCCTGAAAGTTGTGGCTTCTGACTCCAGGTCCAGCGCTCAGCCGGATGGAATCCTAGCCTTCCTGGGAGCCGGCTTGGCAAGCGCTCACACCGCAGTAGCTGCCCCTTGGGCCTCCCCAGGTGGGCTCTGAGGCCATCAGAACCTGGTAATGACTGGGGAGTTCTCCTTGCTGTGTTCCCTGATGGTCCATTAAAGGCAGTTGGGGCCCAATGATTACAGGGAAAGTTCAACTGGCTTCCCCTTTGAAATACACAAAGGCTGCGCAGGTAATGGGCTTGAGCCCTGGCGTTTGAAGTGGCAGTCCTTCCAGGGAACATCTGGTGGGCTGTGCCACTGCACTACAAACGCTCGGAGCACGGCTGGCCCTCAGAGGCTGCTTGGGCCAAACATCGGGCCGGGTTCTGCTTTTTTCTTTGGTTTTGATGCGCCCCAAATTCTAGGATGCTCACTTGTGTCTTTGGTGATGGGTAGGTGGCTGGCGGCCCTTCTTTTATTTTTCTCAGAGCTGAACTTCAGAGAATATCAACACCAAAGAACCAGTGTGGCCTCATTAAATCAGGATTAGTGCCGAGCCAAGTGATTACCGCAGATTCTCACAACAGTTTAAAAAAATAAAAATGGGCAGTTGAGAGCAGAGAGCCACCCTGATCAGAGAGCCCTGTCGCAGGAGCCCTGGAGATCAGCAACCTCCTCCGCTTCTGGTCGCCTGTGCGCTCTGCACAATACTTATCAAGCACCTACCATGTGCCAGGGGATGGGGACACGGCAGCCACAAAACACTTGGTCCCTGCGTCAGGGCCACAGCATCTGGGGGAGAAATAATAATCAACAAGAGAACCCATGCCCGAGATGGTTTGGATGGTAATAAATGCTCAGAAGAAAATCAAATAAGTAGCCAGTCACTGTGGCTCGCACCTGTAATCCCAGCACCTTGGGAGGCCAAGGTGGGAACATCATTTGAGGTCAGGAGTTTGAAACCAGCCTGACCAATATGGTGAAACCCTGTCTCTGCTAAAAATAAGAAAGAAAAAAAAAAATTGGCTGGGCGTGGTGGCAAATGCCTATAATCCTAGCTATTCAGGAGGCTGAGGGAGAACTGCTTGAACTCAGGAGGTGGAGGTTGTTGAGAGCCGAGATTGCACCACTGCACTCCAGCCTGGGCAACAGAGCAAGACTCTGTATCAAAAAGAAAGAGAGAAAGAGGAAAGAAGAAAGAAAGAAAGAGAAAGAAAGAAAAAAGACAGAAAGAGGAAGGAAGGAAAGAAAGAAAGAAAGAGAAAGACAGACAGACAATCAAATAAGCAATGATAATGGTGGTGTTTGGGGGAAATCACTTTAGCACTTTACTATAGAGGTGGGAGGAGCCAGTATTTCAGCCGAGATTGCCATGAGATGGGGACTCAGCTCCTCAGAGACCTGGACAAGGGCATCTGAGACTCGAAGGCCCTGAGGCAGGCAGTGTTTAGGGCATTGGGGCACCAGCCTGGTAGGGTGGAAGTGCTGAGGGTGGTGGGCTTGGGGAGGCTGGAGCGTGGCTGGATCAGGGGATGAGAGGACACGACCGAGGCCCGGCTCTGCAGAACACATGGCTCTTGTCCTGTGTGGGGTACCACTGGAGAGGTGGGCAGGGGAATGACCTGGCTTTAAGCAACTTACCTGGGAGCATCTGGTTTTTCAGATGGCTTTCCCGGAGGGCACTGTCACACAGGGAGCTTCTGTCCGACTCCTGTCTAAAGTCCTAGCACCCAGGTGGGGGCCTGGCACACAGGAGGGCTTCAACACGAGCTGGCCCACAGGATCAGGGTCAGCAATCAGGAAGAAGTCACCAGTGAGCCCAGGAGTGTCCCCAAGGCTGGTTCCAGAAGAGGATATGGCTGGCATGGAGAAGATAAGGCTGCTCTCTGGGAGAAAGCCTGATGCCACCGGGAAGGGAAGCCCAGAAGGGAAGGGCAGTGCTTACCACCACGGAGACCAGGCTTGCAGAGGGAGTGGGAGCTGGTGCAAAGGGCTGAAGCCTCCTCTTCCTGCCTCAGCCAGTCTCCCAGGCTTCCCAGGCCCTCACATGGGGTCTGAGTGGGCACTCACCAGGTGTTAGGTCCGACAAAGGTGTGAATGAATGAAGAAATGAATGGGTGATCCTATCCCACTGTACCGGGGAGGAATGCTGCTGGTCTTCCCTGGTCCTGGAACACCTTCCCCTGCTCGCATCCTGGCTGGAAGGGATGATGGCCAGGAGATATGCAGACCATTTGGGGTGGGGGAGAAGGGTCTGTTTGCCCATTCATCTTTGCCCACTGCCCTCGGGGACTAGAGAGGGGCCGCCCACAATGGCTTTTACTCCACGCTTCCATATGCTGGGATGGGGGATGGGACCTTTAAAGAAATCTTGATACTTCTTGCTTTTTTTTTTTGAGATGGAGTCTCACTCTGTCACCCAGGCTGGAGTGCAATGGCGAGGTCTCTGCTCACTGCAACCTCTGCCTCCCGGGTTCAAGCGATTCTCCTGCCTCAGTGCCCCAAATAGCTGGGATTACAGGCGCCCACCATATTAGGCTGTCTCAAACTCCTGACCTCAGGTGATCTGCCCACCTCAGCCTCCCAAAGTGCTGGGATTATAGGCGTGAGCCACTGAATCTGGCCTACTTCTTCCTTTCTTCCTGCTCTGAAACTTTCTCTGGTTACAAAAGTTTGCTGTGGAAATTTTAGAAATAGCTGAGAACAAACGTGCAGGCACAGGACTTTCGCACAAAAATGCTCTGCGTCCCATCACCCAGAGTGATAAGCGTGAACACTGCGGTGTCTGTCCTTCCAGAACTTCCAAGCTCAGTCATGTGTACATTTATCTTCTTCAAACACCTTTTCATCACCCCAGAAGAAAACCACGCTACCCGCTAGCAGTTACACCTTTCTAACCCGCTTCTTTGACTTGATAGCTTGGGAGCATCTTTCTGTGTCACTGAATAGCTTTCTGCATTATTTATTTATTTATTCATTTATTTATTTTGAGACAGAGTCTTGCTCTGTTGCCAGGCTGGAGTGCAGTCGCACAATCTCGGCTCACTGCAACCTCTGTCTTCTGGGTTCAAGCCATTCCCCTGCCTCAGCCTCCTGAGTAGCCGGGACTACAGGCATGCACCACTGCGCCTGGCTAATTTTTTGTATTTTAGTAGAGACGGAGTTTCACCATGGCCAGGATGGTCTCGATCTCCTGACCTCATGATTCACCAGCCTCAGCCTCCCAAAGTGCTGGGATTACGGGCGTGAGCCACTGCGCCCGGCCTTCTGCATTCTTTTCAATGCTGCGGAATAGAAAGTCCAGAATTACTTCACCCGTTCCCTTTAGATACACACTAAAGTTGTTTCTTTTTTTCTTTTTTTCTGATAGAGTCTTGCTCTGTTGCTCAGGCTGGAGTGCAATGGGGTAGTCTTGGCTCACTGAAACCTCCGCCTCCCGGGTTCAAGTGATTCTCTTGCCCAGCCTCCTGAGTAGCTGAAATTACAGGCACCCGCTACCACGCCTGGCTAATTTTTGTATTTTTAGTAGGGACAGAGTTACCCATGTTACCCAGGCTGGTCTCAAACTCCTGACCTCAAGTGATCCACCCCCCTCAGCCTCCCAAAGTGCTGGTACTACAGGCGAGAGCCACCGCGCCCCGTCCAGGGTAACAGATTTTCTCACTGTGGAAAATGCATGCCATGTAAGACTTCCCATCGTATCCCTTTTAAAGTCGGGAGTTCAGTGGCATTGAGCACACGCCCAGTGTTTTGCAACCACCGCCACCATCTAATTCTGGAATGTTCCCATCACCCCCCAAAAAACCGCCCTTAGCGGTCACTCCTAACTCCCCTGCCCCAGCCTCTGGCTTCCTGCCTGTTCTGGGCGCTTTGTAGAGCAGAATCACCCAATGCGTGGCCTCCGAACCGGCTTCTTTCCCTCAGCATGATGCTGTCAAGGGCCACCCACGCTACACCGTGCGTCCAGGCTTCATTCTCGTCCGTGCTGAGCGACACTTCCATTGCATGAGAGACGGTGTTCCGTAGATCCGTGCGTCACTGACACGACACTTCCATTGCATGAGAGACGGTGTTCTGTGGATCCGTGCGTCACTGACGGGTGCTCCAGTTGTCTCTGCATTTGGTTGCTGTGAGTTCTCTGCTGCGAACACTGTGTATAGGTCGTTTTCGGACGCATGTCCTTCAGCAGAAGCACCGAGGGATGGTATGGGCCGTTCTGTTTGAGTTTTTGAGAAACCCCGTTCCACATCCCCTCCGGCCTCCCATGTGAGCACGCGCTGCACGTCCGCCCGAGGTCACTCCCTCAGGCTCCAGGCCGGGAGTGCGAGTGTCAGGTGGGAGTGAGATCCGTGCTTTGCTTATTTTGCTTTGCACTGCCTGGCACGGCCAAATTGCCCTCCAGAAAGCCTGTTCCACGCCCACCAGGTGGGAGCTTGCTTCAGTGCCTGCTGGGCCTTGTGTGATGGCACCTTGAGGTGGCATGGACCACGCCGGGGGGCCAGTGACATATCCTTCCCTCTCTGGGACCTCATTTCAGTCTCTGGGGGCCCTGGCACATCTGGAGGTTGCCCCTAGTGTTGGTGAGGCCACTCAGGGAGAACTTGTCCTTGTGGGGTTGGGCCCCAGCAGGCGGCACTGGCCCATGCACTATGGGGGGGATGGCTGGCCTGCAGGACCCCGCCAGTGAAGCCAGGGCCAGGGAGGGCCTGCACAGCCTCTTCCCGAGCAAGCCCTGGTCATGCTAGGACTGTGGCCTTTGTAAGTCACTGGTGTGGAGGGTGGGAAGGGCTGGGCAGAAGATGGGGAATGAAGGAGGTAGGGTCCCCAGCCCCTCCAGCGGTGGTTGAGGGGACTGGAGCTGACTGCCACTGCAGTGACGTGTGAGCCATTTTAGCAGACATTCCCCAAGTGCAGGGGGCCAAGAGATGAGGGAGGGGAGTTCGGACTCTTCCAGACAGAGGACATGGGGTTGCTTCTGTGTAGAAAGATGGCAGGGGAGGTCAGAGATCAGGGAACAGCCCTAGTGCCTGAGGTCGGTGGGCTCCGCAGATGTGAAGGACCCCAGGGCTGAGGGGATACACACACACACACTCCCAGGCCAGGATCCTGAGCACCCACGTGCTACAGCTACAGAGGCCAGAGGTCACCACGGGTGTCGGGGGCAGGGAGTCTCCCCAGAGCTGGGCCTCCAGGGGAGGAGAGGACCTCTGGGCTGGAGGAGATCAAGAGGAAGCTCGAAGGTGGCTTGTGTAAGGACAGCGAGGGCCAGGCTGGCGGGGACCACACGTCGGAGCCTCGAATGCTGGTCTAAGGCTGGGCAGCTGTCTCAGAGGGTTCTGATCCATCTCCATGCCCCGTGCAGATGGGCCTGCTGAGGGAGGCCAAGGTCCTGGGCTGCTGCCTAGTGAGGGACAGGGAGGGGCAGGAGCTGGTGGTGATGAGCCTGCTGCCGAGAGGCGCCTCTCAGGGCCTGATTCTGCCCTGGTCTAGTCTTACTGGCCTCTGTGCTTGGGGCCAAATGCCCTTGGCCACCTCTTTCCTTCTTTTTTTTTTTTAGCTGCTGAGACAGAGTTTCCCTCTGTCACCCAGGCTGGAGTGCAGTGGTGTGATCTTGGCTCACTGCAACCTCCGCTTCCTGGGTTCGAGCGATTCTCCTGCCTCAGCCTCCCGCGTTCTTGGGATTACAGGCGCCTGCCACCACGCCCGGCTCATTTTTGTATTTTTAGTAGAGACGGGTTTCACCATGTTGACCAGGATGGTCTTGATCTCTTGACCTTGTGATCTTCCTGCTTTGGCCTCCCAAAGTGCTGGGATGACAGGCATGAGCCACCGTGCCCGGCTTCCTTCTCCTTGTGTGGGTCTCTAGTCCTGCCTGGGATGGAGAGAGTTACTGGAGACAACGCTTTGTACTTCAATAGGCGCTTTCATCTGCAGCCTTGGAGGACTTTGCAAACGTGGCTTAATTAAGGGTCCCAGCCTCCAGCCTCCTAAGCACTGTTTTGAGCTGGATGCACGCAGAACAGAAGGATTAAGTGATTTGTCCAGGATTGCACAGTAGAGCTGGGTGGATTCCCCTGCCGTCCCCTGGGGCTCAGGGCTGTCTTGGGCCATACTGCGGCCTTCCCTCTCTGCTTGCTGGGTCTTGTCCTTTGGGAGCCCCCGAGCTCTCAGCTGATGGCCTTCAGCCCCTGGAAATCCATGCAGCCCCTTGCTTGCCAGCTGCCAGCCCACGAACAAGCCTGGCAAGGCAGTCTCTGATGTCGATGGCCGAGCAGGGGACCTTTTGGGAAGGAGTGGCCACAGGTAAAGGTTGATGGCTGGGCCTGGAATCCGCTCCCACAGGGCCTGTGGGGCCTCACAGGGCTGCTACTGGCTTCAGCCTCTGGGCGCTGGCCTGGCAGGGGTGAGGGGGCTTAGCAGAGATGCCTGCGTGCCGGGTGGGGTGAGCCCGGCCCCTGTCCTGCTGGGAAATTCCTGCCGTTCTCTCTTTGGGTCTGTGAGCTCATGAGCAAGTATGGTGGGTGCATTTTGTAAACTGGAAAATAAATCGTTCATTGAAATGGAGACAAACCCATTTCCAACCCAAAGTGTCAGGGGTCATCAAAGTCCAGGGCAGAGAGGCAGCCTGGCCGTCCCTCGAGCTGACACAGCATGACGAGTGCAGGGTCCTGGCCCCCACGCCAGCTCTGGTCTCCACCCGAAGCTCCCCCAGTGAGGACAGGAGCCTCCTGGTGGTCTCTGCTTCTTGTCCCACAGTGATCTATCCAGTTCCACAGTCAGGAGACCCTTTCACAGCCCGCGTCTCATCAGGCTCCTGCTCGGCATAAAATTGCTCCACGGTTCCCACTTCAAGGCCCTTGCTCCTGCAGCTCCACGTGCCCGACTCGTGGTCCGCCCCCCACCCGCTCTTGCAGGCACTCTGGCCTTTGCCCCACCGTGTCCTCTGCCTGAGGCGCCCTCACTGGATCCAGTTGCGGGCTCCCCTCTCGACGCCCAAGGGACACTTTCTCTAGCAAGGCTTCTCCTGACCACTCGAATTACAATTGCAGCCCCGCAGCCCTTCCTTTTCTTCTCCGTTCTGCCTCTTGCCACCTCCTGGGACGTCGTCATTTTCTTACTTGCACTTGTCTCCTGTCCCCCGCCGGGGCGTCAGTGCTGTTGGAACAGATATTTGTTCATTCAGAACAGCGCCCCGCCTATCGCAGGCAGCAAGAAGCCTCCGCTCAACCCTGCACACCCCACTGACCCCTCCTGGCAAGAGCTGAGTGGGCCCCGGGAGGCCTGGGAGGTCCTCAGTGTGCTAAATTTCCAGAGTTGGCTTTGGGACCATTTGCTGAGAATCCTAAACTGGAGAGATAGGTCCCCAGGGGTGAAAGGGGAGGGTCAGGGGCAGAGCCAGACCCTGAACTCCCCAGGAAAAAGGGGTGACTGGCTGGCCTGCTCACCTCCGACTGGGGTTTGGCAGATGGCAAGTCAGCCAGACAGAGGAAGACTCCAGAAGAAGGCGAGAGGGAAGAGAACAGTTAGCAGAGCTTTCAAGCAAAGGTTTCCTGTAGCTGTGCCTGGAGATCCTGGACGCCAGAGGGAGGTGCACGGCAGAGGGACACTGCTCGGGACCCTGCTGGCTGCACCCCAGCATGGACACTGTGATCCCAGGGGACCCACAGCACAGCCCCTCAGGAGCACGCATTTCTCTCTCCCAGGCTGCAGCTGGCGGTGAAACTGCTTATGCTCGGCCCTGGGTCAGGACCACGCAGAAGCAGGATCCCAGTAGCTCAACCCAAAGCCCAGGGCAGCCCTCATTCCTTCCTGCCCTGGTCCTAAAAGTCACAGTCCCGGCCAGGCGTGGTGGCTCACGACGCCTGTTATCCCAACACTTTGAGAGGCTGAAGCAGGTGGATCACCTGAGGTCAGGAGTTTGAGACCAGCCTGACCAACATGGTGAAGCCCTGTCTCTACTAAAAATACAAAAATTAGCCAGGCGTGGTGGGGCGCACCTGTATGCCAGCTACTGGGGAGGCTGAGGCAGGAGAATCTCATGAACCTGGGAGGCGGAGGTTGCAGTGAGCCGAGATCATGCTCCAGCCTGGGCAACAAGAGCGAAACTCTGTCCTGGCCACCAGAAAAAAGAGTCACAGTTCCTCTGTCAAACCTGCCCTGGAAAAAGGGGTGTGGAAGAGTCCCCAAGGCTCCAGAAGGAAGAGCTACATGTTGGAGTCACCAGACTTAGCAAGTAAAACAGAACACCCAGTTCGATGTGAACTTCAGATAAACGCTAAGGAAGTTGTTAGCGTAAGTACGTCTCCTGCAGTTGTTGGGTTATACTTACACAAAGAAGTTGTCGTCTATCTCAAATTCAAACTTAGCTGGGCATCCCGGATCTTATCTGGTAACCTGGGAGAGATGATGGTCGAGCCTCTAGGGATGCCCGTGGGGGTTCCCAGAGAGGACAGGTCACAACCAGAGTGTCCAGCAGAGAAGCCGGCCATGCTGTGTCCCCTGCGTCCAGCCCCTTTGGTCCTGAGAGTGAGTGCCCCTCACTGAGAGGGTTCAAAGAAAGAGGAGGATTCCTGTGCTGGGCAGGAGATGGAGATCCTGGAATCCTAAGATTTTCAGGGCCAGAAATGAACAACAGAACTGACCAAGTTCCATTTGACAGAGAAGGAAACTGAGGCCTGAGGAGGTGGGCTGACTTGCTGAAGGCCCCCCTTGGAGCCAGCAGCTAAGCTGGGGCTGAATCCAGGCATCTTGACCCCCGCTGTCTTTCACATGACCAGCTGCCTGGAGCAATGTGGCCCCAGCACTAGTGTGACCTGGACGAGAGGCCTGTCATCCTCAGCCCCATGCCCAGCAGATTCAGACTGGGACCTCCTGGCCAGCCTCCCAGCCCTGGACTTCTGGTCTTGGCTCCTGGCCCTGCACGGGACAGGCACACAGCCCTGCCCACACCTTGATTCAAAGCTCCAGCCGCAGCGGACCCCAGAGGCCCGATGTTTTGCACATGAAGAGCTGGAGATTTCCTGAAAGCACCTTGCCATGAAAATGCACATTTCTCACCAAAAGGCTCCAAATCTGGGCACCACGGACTCCAGCAAACAGCCAGGCTGGGGTGCCCCAGGTGTGAAGGCGGCCGGACCTTCCCAGGGGTTGCCTGGATCCCAGCCAGCTGGAAGAAGCCACCCAGGTGTCTGCGGGGAGCCAGCACCCTGAGGTTGCCAAACGAGCCCACGGCCGTCTCGACAGACAGGAGGAGGCGTGGCGTTTGGAGCCACCTCCCCAGACTCCAGCAGCCTGGCAGAGATCTTCAGAGCTGGGGCTGAACCTAGAAACCAAGCACCCCTCTGTGTGTGCTCACGCATTCACTTAACAAACATTCATCCCGGCCCGGCTGCATGCTGGGCTCTTCTAGATACGGGACGCAGCTGGGATAGGGACAAGTGAGACAGGCGAGGGCTTGCTGTCAGGGGGCTCGGAGTCAGGAGAAGACGTTCAGTCAATGGGAACTTGACGGTTTGGGCTGCTCACGCAGGGTAGGGAGGAGCAGAGGCCAGGGTTGGGAGAGGGAGTGCTTGGGAGGCTGCAGCTGTAGCTGGGGTTGGGGAGGATGCCTTCCCGGTGTGGGGGAGCCCAGCCCACCTGTGAAGATCAGGGCGCAAACACTCCAGGTGGATGTCAGGTGCAAAGGCCCTGAGGCTGGACCGGTTACAGGAAGAAGACAGCTCGTACCACTAGGACTTGGGGGAGAGTGGGAAGGGGCACCGGCCTGCGGGCTGGTGAGGAGGGTGGCTGGGCTTGCTCCCACCCTCTCGCGACTGGCTTTTTTTTTTTTGAGGTGGAGTCTCGCATCGTCACCCGGGAGTGTAGTGGCATGATCACAGCTCACTGCAACCTCCGCCTCCTGGGTTCAAGCAATTCTCCTGCCTTAGTCTCCTGAGTAGCTGGGACTACAGGCCTGCACCACCACACCCAGCTAATTTTGTATTTTTAGTAGAGACGGGGTTTCGCCATGTTGACCAGGATGGTCTCGAACCCCTGACCTCGTGATCCACCTGCCTCAGCCTCCCAAAGTGCTGGGATTACAGGCATCAGCCACTGAACCCAGCTAGGACTGACTTTTAAGGGCCTGCCTTCCTCTGGGTAATGTTACTCCTCTAATCACATGGCCCAGGCCGGGTGGCTGCTCTCTCCACGCCGGGCCTCAGCCCTGGTCTTGCGGGGGTCAACCAGGCCAGCTTCTGTCTCTTGCCTCCAGAGCCTAGGAGGGAAGGCCCCTCCCAGCAAGGCTGGCTGATATGGGGATGGGTTTGTTCCTCCTCAGCTATGGGAGGTAGAATGGTGCCCCTCCCAAAAGTTATGTCCATGTCCTAACCCCTGTGGCCTGTGACTGTGATCTCATTGGAAAATAGGGTCCTAGCAGATGGAATGAAGCTTAGGATGGAGATGAGGTCCTCTTGGATTTCAGGCGGGACCTAAATTGAATGTAGGCACTTTTATCAGAGCAGAGGGGAGAAACAGAGGCAGAGAAGCCCATGCCAACATGGCGGCAGACACGGGAGTGATGTGGCCGTAGTCCAGGGACAGCGGGAGGGCACAGGAGCTGCAAAGGCTGGAGGGAGCCTCCCCCAGAACCTTTGGAAGGTGCACGGCCCTGCCCAGGCCTTGGTTTTGGACTTCCGGTTTCCAGAACTGTGAGGAAACAGAGTTTTGAAGTTTTCAGCCACCAAGTTTGTGACGTTTGTTAAGGTGGTCCTGGGAAACCCCTACACTGGCCTTTGACTCCTCTGGGACTTGGTCAGTGGAGATGAGGCCCAGGTACCTCTGAGCTCACCTCCGTTTCCAGCCCGGTCAGTCTCTTGAGCTTGTCGCTGGGGAGAAGGCGACTGATGAGAGTTTAGGGTTAAAGAGATCTGGGAGGCCGGGCGCGGTGGTGGCTCACGCCTGTAATCCCAGCACTCTGGGAGGCCAAGGCAGGCGGATCACTTGAGGTCAGGAGTTCAAGACCAACCTGGCCAACATGGAGAAACCCTGTCTCTACAAAAAATACAAACATTAGCCGGGTGCTAGGGTGGGCGCCTGTAGTCCCAGCTACTTAGGAGGCTGAGGCAGAAGAATCTCTTGAACCTGGGAGGTGGAGGTTGCAGTGAACGGAGGTCGTGCCACTGCACTCCAGCCTGGGTGACAGAGCAGACTTCATCTCAAAAATAATAATAAAGAGAGATATGTGAGGTCTGATTGCAGGCCTTGCCTCTACCCATGGGAAGAACTGGGCAGGTAATTAACTTGCCTCTAGCCCGACTTTCCCCACAACCCCCACCTCATGGGTCTTCAGGGCCTCTCCAGAAGACCCCAAAGAGAGGATTTTAGCACAGATGGAGCCCTGCCCCAGCCCATTCCCTGCCCAGAGCCCAAGCTGGGCTCCAACCACCGCAGGCAGCCCCCCTTCCCCAGGTAATCGGGGGCTATCGGAGTCCATTAACACACTCTGGCGACAGTCCTGGCCGTAATCACATTAGCTCTGAAGTACAAATCAGGACCTGGGTCTGGAGCTGGTTCAAAGCTCAGGGGGCTTGAGGGTTCTGGGGCTTTCCCCTAGCTCTGTTTGCTCCTCTCTTGAAATCCACAACCTCCCGGGCTGCTGTCAAGGAACTGAGAAGAGCCCAGGGGCCTCCCTGGGAAGTGTGAGTGTGTCTGGGGAGGCAAATCCGGAGGAGGAGAGAGATCGCCCACCTGCTCAGGGCATGTCTGGATGCCCCTGGCGTGGCCCCAGAGCCTGCGAGGGGCTTGGGCGGTCCCTGCACCTGGATCTGGGGGGTTTGCCTGAGGTACAGTTGTGCGGATGTATTCATGGTGGGTCAAGGGCGCCTGCATTGGAAACTCACCCTGTGGTGATGGACAAGGGCTCCAGAAGCGTAGAGTCCAGTGGTGGCTCTGCCGCTCACAGCTCTGTGACCTTGGACGAGTGGCTGCACAGTCTGTGGGGTGGAGATGACGGTGGTGGCCCACCCTGGAGGAGCACAGGGAGGGATAATGCATGATGCAGTGAGCTGACTGTGCTCAGCACCCCACTTCCATGCTGACCCTGAAAGGCACTTCGTGGGCCGAATCGTGCCCTCAATTTCATAGGGCAAAGGCGAATCCCACTGCCCCCAGGATCTGACTGCATCTGGAAATGGGCTCTTCACGGACGCAGTTAAGGCAAAATGAGATTATATGTGGACTCTCATCCTACCTGACTGGTGTCCCTGTAAGAAGACGTGAGGGCCAGGCGTGGTGGCTGACGCCTGTAATCCTAGCATTTTGGGAGGTCGAGGCAGGTAGATTGACTGAGCTCAGGAGTTTGAGACCAGCCTGGGCAACGTGGTGAAACCCTCCTCTACTAAAAAATACAAACATTAGCCGGGTGTGGTGGTGCATGCCTGTGGTCCCAGCTATTTGGGAGGCCGAGGCGGAAGGATCTCCTGAGCCTGGAGGCCAAGGCAGCAGTGACCCAGGATCACGCCCCTGCACTCCAGTCTGGGCAACAGAGTGAGACGCCCTGTCTCAAAAAACAAAAACAAAACAAAGCAAAAACCCAAGATGGGATGAAGACACAGACACGCAGAGGGAGGACCACAGGAGGGCACTGGGGAAGGCGGCAACCACAGACCAAGCGGGGAGGCCGGAGACCACCCCTGCCCCACCTTGATGTTAGCCTCCAGCCTTCAGGGTGGGGAGAGGATAAAGGTCTGTTGGGGAAGCTGTGGTCTGTGGTGCGGAGGGAATGCATGTGGGACGCCCCTCCCAGCTCTTCTTTCCCTTCTGTAGAAGAGTCTCCTTTCTTGGAAGGTGTGAACATAGCAAGCCACTTGTAGTTCCTTTCTTTGGTGGCAGCTTAGACGTGTAAGCAGAGATATGTTTCCCTTCTAATTCTGTCATGAGTTGAACATTATACACCTTTGCAATGAACAAATACGCAACCATGATAAAAGGGATTGATGCCTCTGCCATCCCCAGAGGGTGTCCACGTGGGCTGCCTGGGGACACGCACTACCCTCTGCTCTGTTCATTCAGATGCGCACATGCTCATGTGTCGAGTTTTTGTGACTCTTGGGGTTTTTTTTTGTTTGTTTGTTTTTTGAGACAGAGTTTCACTCTGCCGCCTAAGCTGGAGTATTGTGGCTCAATCTCAACTCATCTCCACTTTCTGGGTTCAAGTGATTCTCATGCCTCAGCCTCCTGAGTAGCTGGGATTACAGGCATGCATCACCGCACGCAGCTAATTTTTGTGTTTTTAGTAGAGATGGGGTTTCACCATGTTGGCCAGGCTGGTCTTGAACTCCTGACCTCAGGTGATCCTCCCACCTCGGCCTCCAAAGTGCTGGGATTACAGGTGTGAGTTTTACATGTGTTGCTGTAGCGGTAGGGTGTCCATGTTTTTTTTTTCCTCATATCTATTAATTCCTTTTTTTATTGAGGGTTGTAACCACTTTCTCATTCCTACGTTTGTAACTTTTCTCTTTCTCTTTTTCTTTTCTTAACTGGGATTGCCAGGAATTGATTTTTTTCCCATTGTACTGACCTTTTCAATGAACCAACTTCTGATTTTCTTCATGCTTTCTGGTATTTTTTTATTTTCAACTTAAATAATTTCAGCATTTGTTTGTTTGTGTGTTTGTTTTTGAGACAGAGTCTCACTCTGTCTCCCAGGCTGGAGTGCACTGGCACGATCTCGGCTCATTGCAGCTCTGCCTCCTGGGTTCAAGCGATTCTCCTGCCTCAGCCTCCCGAGTAGCTGAGACTACAGGCATGCGCCACCACACCTGGCTAATTTTTTTACTTTTTAGTAGAAACGGAGTTTCACCACATTGGACAGGCTGGTCTTGAATTCCTGATCTCGTGATCTGCCCACCCTGGCCTCCCAAAGTGCTGGGATTATGAGCATGAGCCACCTTGCCCGGCCTAATTTCAGCTTTTAATGCTATCAGAGGATCACTTCATTCTAAATCATTTTAGTTTGCTTTCCTCTTCTTCTTTTTTACCTTGAATATTCAATAGATTTTATCTGTAGGCTCTTGTAACAAAGCCATGCTGGGCTGTGGAAGTGCCCTCTAAGTATGGCTATTGCTGCACACCCACGTTTTGTCATGAGGTGTTCTCTTTCTAGCTTTCTGGATAATTTAGAGTATTCGTTTTTATTTCACCTTTGGTTTGGGAGTTACTAAAAAGAGCAGATGATGTAACTTTTGTTGTGTGACAAGCCAGTGCCAAACCTCGTGGTGTAAAAAGCACAGCTATTTCTTTAACTCAGGGTCCACAGGTTGGCCGGGTGGTTCGTCTGCCGCGGACTGGCTCTGCTCCTCTCTCTGGACACTCTCATGATGGAATTCCAAATGAGTACTGGTTCTTCCAAGAGCACCAGCCTGTGTCTTTGCACTCTCTGTGTTAAAGTGTGAGAATCAGCAAGCACTAGCAGGGTGTGAGGGGGACACTGGCATGAGTGTCTTTGAGACTCATCAAAAACCGTCAAATGAAAGTTTTCCATTTCCAGTCAGAAGGATGAAGGAGAAAGAAAAGGGAACCATCGCACCACTCCATAGTTCAACAAGACTCAGTGCTGTCTGCTAGCCTGTCCATAGCCATTTCCCAAGCCACCAGAACTGTGTGCCCGCCCTGGGAGACACTCCCAGCACTTTAGGGGGCTGAGGTGGGTAGATCACCTGAGGTCAGGAGTTCAAGACCAGCCTGGCTACTAAAAACACAAAATTAGCTGGACATGGTGGTGCACGCCTGTAGTTGCAGCTACTTAGGAGGCTGAGTCAAGAGAATTGCTTGAACTTGGGAGGTGGAGGTTGCAGTGAGCCGAGATTGCACCATTGCACTCCAGCCTGGGTGACAGAGCGAGACTCCGTCTCCAAACAAACAAACAAACAAAAACCAAAGATCTGTCCTTAACCTATATGACAAATTCTAGTCCAGTTATCACAAGATGTTCAGACTCCATTTGCTCATTCACTTAACAAGCTTACACTGTGGGGCCACCATGAACCCTGCTCCCCCACTGGGGTACAGCAATGAACAACCCCTGCTAAGGGGACGGAGCTTAAAAATGTGCCATAACAAATGCATATGGTCACTTGGATAATTCTAGGTGCCACAATCAGGGCGTGACCTGGAAGAGGGGCCATCTTACGAGGTCTTCAAAAGTGTCCCTGAGCCAGAGGTGAGTGCTGGGTGATGGAAAGAAGCCACCAGGCATGGAAGGTCTAGCAGGGGCTGTGTGCAAAGGCCCAGGGGCAGGACCGAAAGAGGGCGTGTGAGACTGGGCGCAGACAGAGGGCAGCCGACTGGGCAGTGGGTAGGGAGGTAGCTTTCCCAGATGCCCTTGTGGTTCTCAGACTCAGCTGTCATCCTTTTTCTTGTTTAAACCCATCTATTGAACATTTAAAAGTTATTTTGAAAATCTAAACGTTATTTTAGGAGTTAATTGCTCAGTCATTTCTTATTCCATCTCTTCTAGAAATGCCCTTCCTTTCCCTTATTGGTTAGAATTCTCAGCTGAGTCTCCCCGTCGCACTCTGGGCTGGGTCTTCCTCCCCCAGGCAGCCGAGAGCCCCAGGGCAAGTCGTTGTCTTTGCTCAATCACGGCTTTGCCTTCTCCCAGGCCCCATCTGGTCAGGGAGACAGACAGGGGACAACCCAGCAGCCTCTGACCGGAGGCTGGGAAGCTCAGGACAGGATCAGCCATCCCCTCTCTGCTGGCTCTGGGAGAGAGGCTCTCAGTGCCCGGGACACAGGTGTAGGTGAAGGCCTTCTGCCAATTCTGGGGGCTGGGGACAATTCATCCCTCTCCAAGAGCCCCCTCCTGGTCCTCAGGGTTCAGCAGGCACTGTTAGCCATCCGAGGACACCAGCAAGGGTTTGCACTGGCCCTTCGTACTGGAATCCCTTCAGGACATGAAAATCCTGGATTCTGCCAGGAGCCACAAAGACAGGCAAGTTTTGTTCTCCACCACAGGTCCCAGTTCCCCGTCCAGCCCAAAGAAGCCAAACGCCCACTTGGCCGTCCTGCCTTGGATGTCCCAGGGTCCCGGGGAGAAAGTGGGCTGCAGGCAGAATGGGCTGAGTGCCTCACCGTCCTCTTCCCCACCTCTCCGTTAGCACCTGTCCGTCATCTCTTGCTGCATGACAAACTGACGAAAACCTCAGTGGCACGCAGCAACCACCATTTTATTGAGCTCACTGGTTCTATTACAAGGAGCTTGGACAGGACACAGCAGGATGGCTTGTCTCTTCCATGACATCTGGACCTTCAGCTGGGAAGACTCAAATGGATGGGAGGGACCATCACGGAGGCTTCTTCACATGTACGATGTCTGGGTTGGGACAATTTGAAGTCCAGATCTAGCTGGGACTGTGGCCAGAACACCTGCACTTGGCCTCTCTGTGTGGCTTGGGCTTCCTCCCAGTATGGCCTCTTCGGGTGGTTGCACTTCTGACACAGTGGCTCAGGGCTCCAAGCATCACCTGTGGTGGGCCAGCCTCAGAAATCACAGGGTGGTACTTCTGCCAGAGCTACCGGTGGGAGCAGTTAGAAGCCCACTCAGATAGAAGTGGAAGGATCATAGACACCCACCTGTCAGTGAGAGGAGAGGCAAAGAAGTCACCACCACTTAGCTTTGTCTATCATTTTATCCGGACTCTGACATTTGCAGAGAGGCCCGTGCAAGGAAGTCCTAAGTGGGGTGCTCTGGGACAGCCCAGGGCTGCAGGGTCTCTGGCCGATTCAGGTCCCTGGTGACAGGGAGCCCTTTGAAGATATGAGGTCACTTGCCAAGTGCAATTTCCCTCCTGGGTCAGATGCCTTGGGAGCTCCTGCAGAAACCTGCCACTGCTTCGTCTGGGGAGGCAGTGTCCGCTGCCTCTGTGGCCACAGAGGCGTCCAGCGAGCCATACAAGTCACTGAAGTCGCAGCTTACCCTTGTGAGCACTTGGCAGTCTGGGCTTGTGCTGAGCCCTTTCTGTGGATTAACACGGTGCTGCCCCAGGTGCCACGGTGGCCGCAGCAGGAGAGGCACATCTAGGCGGAACATGGGTGGGTCGTTAAGTCACACTGAGTTGCCCAGTGAGAGAGCTATTCCCTTTCAGCCATTCTCACTCCCAGGAGAAAGTCTCTGTTTGGTGACAGTAAGTCCTTATCGCCTCTCTAACACTTGCAAATCTCTCTTGCGGGGAGAAAAAGAGGCAGCGAGCCCCGAGGCTCTGTGCTTTAGGCAGACAGCTGCATCTTGCAAGAAATTGTCAACATCATTTTGTGTTTCTTGTCATGGACTACCTTCTGTGTACGGCAAGGGACAATGTTTTTCCACTGAAGCTCTTGCTGTAAAATTTTAAAACAAGATTATGTAAATAACGAAGGAATGGATAAAAACAAAAATTCAGGTAGATAAAAGAACACATGATAGGCAGGCGTGGGGACCAGGGCCCAGTGGAGCCGCAGCAGCCCTGGAGACACTTGGAGGTCTGAGTGTTTAGAAGCTCTGCCTCAGCTCCTTCACAACAACCATGAGAAGGGTTTGTTATTGTAATTTCCATTTAATATTCAATTTCTATTCCTTTCCCAACCGTGGGTGAAGGAACAGGACTCAGTGGGGTTCAGTCTCATTGCTCAAAGCTCACAACAAGTGCAGGCAGCCCCAGGGGTCCTGCTCCCTGAACCCAGGCTGTCGCCCACAGGGCTTGCTGCCCAGGTCCACTGCTAAGATCAAGGTCCACCCCAAGCTGGAGAGTCAGGGGCTGATCACACAGAGAGACATTTCAGGACCAAACACGGGGAAGTTCCAGAGAGGGCAACTGCCCGGAGGCATCCAGAGGCAAAGACGTGGGCATCGGGGCTTGGGGTCCAAAGAAACCAGCCCTGAGTGGTAACCAGGGGTCACTAAGCCACTTGGTCCCAAGATGACCCACAGGAGTAAGTCCTGAAGTTCCTCCAGTCATTGGGTCCACCCTGCGTGTGTGTGTGGGAGGGTTGGGGGGAGATGTTGCAGAGCATCCCCCAAGGGAAGAAATGAGGACTCAAGCTCACACAGGCCCCAGGTCCAGGGTTAGGACATCCCACAGGATGGAACCTGCTAGCCCCAGCCAGTCCCAGGCACCAGAAATGTGGACGGCAGCTTGGTGCGGGAGGCCTCCCAAGGCCTGGGGTCTGTGGAGCTGCTCCAGCCAGAGCTCGCTGTTCCCAAAATACACATGCCATGGACCGGTGTGGGAAGCTGGGCAGAGTGGAGTAAGAGTTGGCTCAAGGCCGGGTGCAGTGGCTCACGCCTGTAATCCCAGCACTTTGGGAGGCTGAGGCGGGTGGATCACAAGGTCAAGAGATCGAGACCATCTTGGTCAACATGGTGAAACCCCATCTCTACTAAAAATACAAAAATTAGCCAAGCTTGGTGGCAGGTGCCTGTAGTCCCAGCTACTCAAGAGACTGAGGCAGGAGAATCGCTTGAACCCAGGAGGCAGAGGTTGCAGTGAGCCCAGATTGCACCATTGCACTCCAGCCTGGCAACAGAGCAAGACTCCGTTTAAAAAAAAAAAGAGTTGTCTGAAGAGTCAAAGTGTGTCAGCTGACTTTGGATGTGACTTCAGGAAAGGAGTCCCAAGGCAACTAGGCCTCTGCCCAAGAGCCACTGGGGGTGACCCCCATGGTGGGTGAGACCAGGAAGGGGAGATGCTGCTTCCTCCCTTCCTGATCCCAGTGGGTGCCCTGACATCCTATCCCACCTGCTATGGTCTGATGTCTGTGTCCCCCCAAAATTCGTATGTTGAACCCCAGTCCTTAATGTGATGGTGTTAGAAGACAGGGACTTTGGGAGGCACTTAGGTCATTAGATGGAATTAGGGACCCCAGGCTGGGCACAGTGGCTCACTCCTGTAATCCCAGCACTTTGAGAGGCCGAGGCAGGCAGATCACAAGGTCAGGAGTTCAAGACGAGACTGGCCAATATGGTGAAACCCTGTCTCTACTAAAAATACAAAAATTAGCCGGGCGTGGTGGCACATGCCTTTAGTCCTAGCTACTTGGGAGGCTGAGGCAGGAGAATCACTTGAACCCGGGAGATGGAGGTTGCAGTGAGCCGAGTTCATGCCACTGCACTCCAGACTAGGCAACAGAGTGAGACTTCGTCTCAAAAAATAAAAAAATAAAAAAGGGACCCCAGAGAGCCCCTTTTCCCCTTTGCCATTTAAGGACACAGGGAGAAGCCGGCAATGTGCAGCCTGGAAGGGGCTAATAGGGTTTGGATCTCTGTCCGCCCTCAAATCTCTTGTCCAGTTCTAATCTCCAGTGTTGGAGGAGGAGCCTGGTGGGAGGTGATTGGATCCTTGGGGCAGATTTTCCTCTGACTGTTCTCCTGATAGCGAGTGAGTTCTCACAAGATCTGGTTGTTTAAAAGTATGTAAACCCTCCCCCTTCTCTTCCTTCCTCCTACTCTGCCATGTGAGATGTGCCTGCTTCCCTTTACCTTCTGCCAAGACTGTAAGTTTCCTGAGGCCTCCCTAGCCGTGCCTCCTGTATAACCTCTGGAACCATGAGCCAGTTTGACCATTTTTCTTTATAAATTACCCAGTCTCAGGCAGTTCTTTACAGCAGGGCAAGAACGGACTAATACAAGGTCCCTCATCAGATCCCCACCATGCCAGCACCCTCATCACAAACTTCCAGCCTTCAGAACGCTGAGAAATAAATGTCTGTTGTTTCTAAGCCTCTGGGTCGATGGTATTCTGTTATAGCAGCCTGAATGGACTAACACACCATCCAACAGGAAAACCCTGTTTAGCTGGAAACGCAGGAGATGAGGGGAAAGGAGGACTTGGAAGTAAGCGAGCTACCGAATGCGCTAAAGGTAAATCAACAGTGGCCGGGCGCGGTGGCTCACGCCTGCAATCCCAGTACCTCGGGAGGGCAAGGCAAGATGATCAGGAGGTCAGGAGTTCAAGACCAGTCTGACCAACATGGTGAAACCCCATCTCTACTAAAAATACAAGAAAAATTTAGCCGGGTGTGTTGGCGGGCGTCTGTAATCCCAGCTACTTGGGAGGCTGAGGCAGGAGAATTGCTTAAACCTGGGGAGGCGGAGGTTGCAGTGAGCCGAGATTGTGCCACTGCACTCCAGCCTGTGCAGCAGAGCAAGACTCTGTCTCAAAAAAAAAAAAGACTCACCAACCTCCTGAGCCAGCATTGTTCTGCCTCCCACGGGCCAGCCGGGTGTGTCTGCCAGGTGTGCTGGGTCACTGGCTGAACCTGGCTCGGGGTCTCCTCTTTGGCTGGGGCCAGCACATGGATCAGATGCTCAGTGGTGGGGACGAACACCTGATGACATCATGAGAGGCTCGGAGCAGCTCCCAGGTGCCTGGCGGCGCACCGGGGATCCATATATAGACAGAAGAAAGGGCAGATTGGGGACGGCTGTGATTGGGTGTGGACCCATGGAGGCTGAGGTACCTTGGCAGCTTCCCAATGGAGAGGATCTGAACGGCAGAGGAGTCTTGCTGGGGGCAGGGATGGGCCAGAAAATGATGCTGGGTGGCCTAGCAAGGGTGTCCCAGGCCCTGGGTCTCCTGGGCAGTTTGATTCATTACGGTGGCCCCAGTTCTTCTAGCTGATCTAGGATGCCTCCTGCATGGGGGCCGGGGGAGGGAGGGCCTATGCTGGGTTGCTGTCCTCCTTCCTCACCACAGGACGTGGACCAGCACAGACGCCACTCTACTCAATCACAGCTCACTGCAGCCGTGACCTCCCAGGCTCAAAGGATCTTCTCACCTCAACCTCCCAAGTAGCTGGGACTACAGATGTGCACCACCACACCCAGATAATTTTTAAAACTTTTTGTAGAGATGGGGTCTCACTTGAACGCATCTGTTGAGCAAAAACAAAAAAAAAGAGCGAGACATGGGGTCTCACCATGTTGCCCAACCTAGTCTTGAACTCCTGGGCTCAAGTGATCTTCTCAATTTGCCCTCCCAAAGTGCTGGAATTACAGGTGTTTTTCTGAGCCATTGTGTCCAGCCTCCTTCCTTCCTTTCATAAGAAGCATATAGAGGCCGGGCGTGGTGGCTCAAGCCTGTAATCCCAGCACTTTGGGAGGTTGAGGCAGACAGATCACAAGATCAGGTGATCGAGATCATCCTGCTAACACGGTGAAACCTCGTCTCTACTAAAAATACAAAAAATTAGCCAGGCACGGTGGCATGCACTACTTGTAGTTCCAGCTACTTGGGAGGCTGAGGCAGGAGAATCACTTTGAACCCGGGAGGCGGAGGTTGCAGTGAGCCAAGATCACTCCACTGCACTCCAGCCTAGGCGACAGATTGAGACTCCATCTCAAAAAAAAAAGAAAAGAAAAAGAAAAAGAAAGAAAGAAACATACAGAATTTGAATGATGAATTGAGAACACTTACAAATTATTCATGTTGAAGAAACACTGAGCTCATGAGCCCTTGATCTTATTTTAAAGTAGACCAGAGTAAGCCAGCACAGGCTGCATTTGAAGGGAACTGTCTTTCCAAAGGGCTTTTTTTTTTTTTTTTGAGACCGAGTCTTGCTCTGTTGCCCAGCAAGCTGGAGTGCAGTGGCGCCATCTCAGCTCAATGCAACCTCCGCCTCCCGGGTTCCAGCTATTCTCCCATCTCAGCCTCCTGAGTAGCTGGGAATACAGACACCATGCCCGGCTAATTTTTGTATTTTTAGTAGAGATGTGATTTCACCGTGTTGGCCTGGCTGGTCTAGAACTCTTGACCTTAAGTGATCGCCCACCTCAACCTCCCAAAGTGCTGTGATTACAGGCATGAGCCACCGCCCCCCGCCCCCTAAAGGGCCATCTTCAGAAACAAGGCAAGTGGCCCTGGGCAGGTTCCACCAGACCAGCCTCTCAGGAGAAAACCCTGGCCGCACCCTAAGGAAGGGCCTTTTCTTGGCATGACGGTGTCTCCTAACACTAGGCTAGAGCACCATCCCATTAACAGGAAGTTAGAAAAGCACTGGGACGTTAAGACCGTAATTAAGTCTTTTAAGGGAATGACAGTAATACAGTAGTCCCTCCTTATCCACAGGGGACAGGTGCCAAAACCCCCGGATGCCTGAAACTACAGATAGTTCTGAACCCCATGCAGGCATCCCTTGGGATCTGAGGGGACTGCTTCCAGGGCCTCCCTCGGATACCAAACTCTGGGGATGCTCGAGTCCCTGATATGAAATGGCATTGGATTTGCAGATAACCTATGCATGTCGGTCCTCCCATGTCCTCTAAATCATCTCTAGATGACTTACAATAGCTCATAAAATGTAAATGCTAGCCAGGTGAGCTGGCTCATGACTGTAATCTCAACACTTTAGGAGGCCGAGGTGGGCGGATCACCTGAGGTCAGGAGTTCAAGATCAGCCTCACCAACATGGAGAAGCCCTGTCTCTACTAAAAATACAAAAGCCAGGCCTGGTGGCACATGCCTATAGTCCCAGCTACTCCAGAGACAGCCTGGGCAACAAGAGCGAAACTGTCTCAAAAAAAAACAAAAAATGTCAATGCTGTGTAAATAGTTGTTACACTGTGCTGTTTAGGGGATAATTACAAGAAAAAAAAATAACCTGTACACGTTCAGTACAAACCCAGCTTTTTTTCCGAAACGTTTTCTCCTTTCTTTCTTCCTTCCTTCCTTTCTCTCTCTCTTTCTTTCTTTTTCTTTTTCTTTCTTTCTCTCTCCTCTCTCTCTTTCTCTCTTTCTTTCGAGACGGAATCTTGCTGTGCCACCCAGGCTGGAGTGCGATGGTGCAATCTTGGCTCACTGCAACCTCTACCTCCTGGGTTCAAGCGATTCTTTTGCCTCAGTTTCTGGAGTAGCTGGGACTACTACAGGCACCCACCACCACGCCCAGCTAAATTTTGTATTTTTAGTAGAGAGGGGGTTTCGCCATGTTGTTCAGGCTGGTCTCAAACCCCTGACCTCAGGTGATCCGCCCACCTCAGTCTCCCGAAGTGCTAGAATTACAGGTGTGAGCCACTGCGCCCAACCCTCCAAATGTTTTCAGTCTGCAGGATGCAACACCCACAGATAAGAGCACCAACTGTGTACTCTTTTTTTCTATACATACCAACAATGAAGTTTAATTTCTAAATTAGGCACAGTAATGAATGAGTGACTTTTTAATCTCTCTTGGGTCCTGTCCTTCACTCCCCATCGTCCCTCTATGCTAGGAGCTGGAAAACCAAGACGAAAGCTCAGTTCCACTGAGAGATTTTGCCAATGATGGGCAGACTTTAACCCCAGAAGCTGGATGAGCCATTCCTTGTCTGGCCGGGACAGATGTGGACAGAGACCCGCAGGGTCTGCATGCATGAAAGGCTGCAGGTCCAGATGGCTGGATCCTGCCGGTTGCAGTACCCTCCCCACCCCAGTGTGAATGGCCGCGGGTGGCAGCAAAGTATCACACTGTGGGCTTAAACGACAGCAATTGATTATCTCACAGCCCTGGAGGCTACAAGTCCCAGGTCAAGGTGTCTGCAAGGTTGGCTCCTTCTGAGGCTGGGAGGGAGCCCCTGTCCTGGGCCTCTCGCCTGGCTGTTGGGCATTTGCTGGCACCTCTCAGCAGTCCTTGGCTTGTGGAAGCATCACCCGTCTGCCTCCATCTTCACGCCACCTTCTCCTTGTGTCCCTTTACATGGCCTCCTTTGTAGCAGGGCACCAGTCATAGCGGATTAGGCCCCACCCCCATAGCCTCATTTTACCTTTATAAAGATCCTATTTCCAATAAACCCACATACTGGGGTCCTGGGGGTTAGGACTTCAACCTATCTTTTGGAGGAGGACAACATAATTCACCCTCTAACATCATCTACTTATTTTTTGTCATATCTAGATCACAGGTGTCAAGAAACAAGGAGAGAAAAGGGCTGGGCTCAGTGGCCTGCACCTGCAATCTCAACACTTTGGGAGGCCAAAGTGGGAGGATCATTTGAACTCAGGAGTTCAAGGCCAGCCTGGGCAATGAAGTGAAACCCCATCTCTATAATAACTTTTTTTTAAAAAAGGGAAGAATATGATGCCTTGGAGAGCAAATTAAGTACAATTAAGGATCTTCCAACCCTGATTGCCTTTCTGCAAAGCAATTGGATATGTCTTACAGGAAGAGGGGAACCCCAGATTCTAGGTATATTAGGTGAGCATTGAGCTTTCTTCAGTGCAATCTACTACACTCATGAGTACTTCCTAGTTAAGACTAGTCATGAATACACAGCGTACATAACTAAACTCAAGTTTTCACAAAACAGTTTGCACCTCTACTGCGATTGATACACTCAGATAATTTTGATTATATAAGATTTAGTTCCATTTCCTTCTTATAAAAGACTAGCTGCTAACAGGGCATGGTGGCTCATGCCTGTAACCCCAGCACTTTAGGAGGCCCAGGCAGATGGATCACCTGAGGTCAGGAGTTCGAGACCAGCCTGGCCAACGTAGTGAAATCCTGCCTCTACTAAAAATACAAAAATTAGCCAGGCATGGTGGTGGGTGCCCGTAATTCTAGCTACTCAGGAGGTTGAGGCAGAGGAATCGCTTGAACTCAGGAGGCGGAGGCTGCAGTGAGCTGAGATCATGCCGTTGCACTCCAGCCTGAGCAACAAGAGCAAACAAGACTCCATCTCAAAATAAGTAAAAATAAAAGACTAGCCAGGCGAAGTGGCTCACGCCTGTAATCCCAGCACTTTGGGAGGCCACGGCAGGAGAATCACAAGGTCGGGAGTTCGAGACTAGCCTGGCCAATATGATGAAACTCGTCTCTACTAAAAATAAAAAAATTTGCCAGGCATGGTGGCACACCCCTGTAGTCCCAGCTACTCAGGAGGCTGAGGCAGAAGAATCGCTTGAACCCGGGAGGCAATGGTTGCAGTGAGCAGAGATCCCCACTGCACTCCAGCCTGGGTGACAGAGTGAGACTCCTTCTAAAAAAATTTAAATAAATAAAAATAAAATAAAAGACTAGCTGCAGTTCATTATATTGAGTTCAATACCCATGGATGGTGTCTACGCAGATTTTGAAGAATATTCGAGGCTGCCTTCTAAAGACCAGCCCCGGAGCTTCACTGCTTCCCCTAGGGAAGTGCAAATTGCTTTTGAGAACAGGAGGCCGATGGGAGGGGCACAGCGTCTGGGCTAGTTACAGTTGTGGGGATGGCGTGAATTAGCCCCATCAGGAGAATGAGAATCAACTGCAGGACTCAGTGTCACGGCAAAACTTTGTGACACTTACACCCCCCAGGCTCCTGTTTTCAAGGCTGCATTTGTGTGGACACAGCTGGCTAAAATTCGTCTCTCCTGCCCCCATCCCCACCCCCAGCCATGTGAGGCTCAGGCCTCAAATAGAAAGACCTCTGGAAGACAGGGGGAGGGAACCAGGTCTTGGCATTTCAAGGCACATTTTTAATAGTTTTTGATTCCTTTCCCAATTGTGTACATCCAGTCCAGTGGCGTCTTTCTATACACGATAAACGCTTATCGTGGCGGTCAGCATGGCAGTGTGCACAGCACATACATCACAACGAGGGTCAGTCGGCACCTGTATAAAACTACAGATTCTGAAAACAGTGGCACATACAGGAACCTCGAATCCCCATCACAGCAATATGAAAACAATATTTGAAAGGTCCAGTTACGTCCCTACAGGCATCACATATGATTTGTTGAAGAACTATCTACAGAAGTGGTCAAGGGTGATCAAATGCTGCACCTAACACGTGTTAATTCTGACAACCTGATTGGGCTCAGAGACAAGAAATTCCATGATAATTTAAGGCATTTAAGACAATCATGGTTTGTTTTTAGGTGAATACATTAAAATCCAAAAAGTCCTCAGATTATCCCTCCACACCCCCATCCCAAACAGCATGGAGACCTACAAAGGTCATCTTTCCTCAACAGTCCTGGAGTCTGGGTGTGGTTAAAAACTGAGAACATTTTATTACATTGTAGGAACAGCAGTTGAAGACGTGTGGTCCTGTCTTAGTGGCTTTGCAAGTGTCTTCTTTCTTCCAGGCCTCGGTTAAGAATAGTATTTTAAGTCGATGATTTGCATTCGAACAAAGCGTTTTCAGAAGGAATGTGAAAGACAAAAACTCCAATCAGATTCTCCAGTCTTGCTGTCTGTAGACTCCCATAAAGTTAATTCGGGAGACAGTTCAGAAACATCCTAGGAGAGTATTAAAGTCTTGACGAAACATTCGGAGCATTTCTGGTAGCAAGCTAAGGTCATTTTGTATAAACTCTAAAAAGTCATTCATTAAAATTAAATGTTTGCCATCACCTCGGAACTGTTTTTAAACCTCACCCACCCTGCCTCTTCCACGGTTGCTTCAACGACAGGGGTTACATTTGTAAAATATATAAAGAAAAATATAAGGTTACTTGGTGACCATATAGTGTGCACTGTAACAGCTGTCTGCAAATATTTTCACCATGATCACCCTTACTAAAAGTAAATCACGGGGTAAAGATAGCTCAAACGTGACAAGGTTCGAATGGGACGCACCGACGCTATCTGCAATCTTTTTTGGCTCCATATGGACAAAAAAGCCACTTGGGATGGCAAACGCCTGCACCGGGTCTGAGCTTTCTGCAGGTTTCAGGGCTTGTGAGGTAGATGTTAAACGCACTTAAGCAGGGAATGCATCAGAAAGCAGCAGGCTCCTCCACGCAAACACTGCATCAAGTGTTTTGTACAATTACAAGGACATTTCACCTAAAAATAATAGCTAGCTCTAGCCCGAAGCTCCCTAAGCACAGGGAAGCCCGTTTTGGGTGGGGGTGGGGGGTTGTTTGTTTTAAAAAATATATTCTATCACACCATCAGAAGCATCTGCTATCACAGATTATTTTTCATCACTAGGGTTTTGTCTTGATTGCAAATATACCATCTTCTCCATTTCTAGCCTTCCAGTGGGATACCGATTCCTCTTCTTGGAATTTATGAAATAGCTTCGTCCTTTCCCCAATGATCACAGCGATGGGGGCTGTCGCTGATCCAAAAAAGGCAAACAGGAGTTTATAAAGTTGTCCAGGGGTCTCTCCCATCTGGTAGATCAAGGAAGATTGACTACAGGAAAGTTCAAAGGTCAGTCTTGGCAGATCTAAAAACAGAGTGGTAGCCAGGACTTCGACAGCGCACTTTCAGTGCCCAAAGTAAACCGATATGTCCCGATTAATAGCAACAGGGCACAAAGGAAGCAGCCTCTAAGGATACTAGCCGGGAGCCCCCTGAACTGGCTTCCCAAGACTTTGGCAGGCCTTTCCGGACAGAGAGATGCTCCACACCATACGACAGGGGTTGACATCAGAATCCAACGTCACCTTATTTTAAAACACAGAATAGCAGCACACTCCTGACAACTTTTTGACAAGTTAAAGAAATTCAATGGTAAGATTCTCCACTGTTGCACCAGAAAAGTCAGAGTTGGTTTTTTGTTTTTTGGTTTTGTTGTCTTTTTTTTCCCCCCAGAAAATTACAAAACACACCCTCAGAACCATAAATAATTTGGTGGCAATATATACACATTTAAATAATTAATTTAAATATCTTACACCTACTCTTGCATTAAACTCTTCATCCGAAGAAAGTGCACCAAGGCGGCCCTCGGTGCTCCCCTCCCGGGGGCTTCCCGAGGCTGAGGCAGGGGTCTTCCGGAGGGTCACAGCCTGGGGAGGAAGTGGGTGACCTTATTGGTGGGTGACACTCGGTTCCCATTCTTGGTCTTCCCGTTCTTTCTCAGAGCGATGAACATGCTGGGGTATTTGTAGGACTCATAGGCGTTGTAGTTGTTGGGGAGGAGAATCTCCTTGAACTTGCACTCACTGGTGAAGAAGGGCTGGAGCAAAGCAGGGCCGTGTCAGGGCTGGGCCACCTCTTGAGCAAGGTACCCAGCCTGGGGCCAGGGGTCAGAACCCCCTTCTGTCCCAGCCCCCACTCTGGGCTGAGATGTCTCTCCCGAGCAGTTAGGGTGTCAAGACCCTCACAGGGTGAGAAGGGGACATGGCCAGCCCACAACAGCTGGTGCTCCTACCACCTGCCCTGCACCTAGCAGCCAGAGAATTTACCCTTCCTCGAGCCTAAAGCCGGCCGTTCCACCGCTGGGACTCACCCCTCTGAACTAGAGAAAGGAAGGGCTCTCAAAATCGTCCTTTCCTGGGGCCGAGAGGGGCTCACTCAGGGATGGCAGGAACCTCATTGTTACTGCCTCGGGGCTGCCTCCTTTGTCTGGGCAGGCCTGACAGTCCGGTGACCCGGTGACCCTGCCACCCCTCCAAGACCCAGGCACAGGTGGGGCTGGAGGAGCCAGGATCCCGCCAACCATGACTGCTGTTCCCAACGACGTGCCTGGCCAGACCCTGCGGTACTCACCGAGCCATAGAGCTTGCCCTTGCTGCTCATGGCCACGAAGAACCGGCTGGCAACGCCGAAGATGCTCACCACGCCCCGCTCCACGGGTGAGAGCTCCAGCAGGCCTGGGGGCGGTGCGTAGGTCATTGCGGGGCAGGTGACCCTTGGCCCACTCCGCCCCTCGCCCTGTTCGCCTCCGGGGACCCTATTTCTGGGGTGGGGGTGGGGATAAAGGGCCCGGGGTCCCTGGCGCAGGCCGCCCTCAAGGGCCACCGGGGCCCAAGCTTGCACTAGCTCAGATTAGCATGCCGGTGTAGGGGACCCCCGGCGGCCGCACCCAATCCCGGACCTTCAGAGGCGAGCCGAGCCCGGCGGTCCCCCGGCCTGGCCCAGGCCGGGGCGCGTGTCTCCGGCCACCTATGGCTGCACCGCGCGCCCTGTGCCCACGGGCAAAGGCGCTGGAATTCGGCGCTGGGAGCCCGAGCTTCTGAAGGCGGGAGTCGGCGCCCGGCCTCAGGGGTTGCTCTGGGCTGCTAGAGCCAAGAGTGTCTGCGTCCCCAGCTCCGCGTCAGAAGGGACCCGAGCCCAAGTCCGCCCCGGCTCCCAGGGCCCTCGAGCAGGTGCCCGCCGGGATCTCAGCGTGTGACCGAGCGCGTGGACAGGGGCGGCCGTTGTCCCCAGCCCCCGCCCCTTCCCGCCCGGCCGCTCCACTCACTGTCGCGGGTGTCCGCGTGCGCGCCGCCGATGCGGCCGTCGGGGAGCACCTGGAGGTGGAAGCCGATGCCCACGTTGCAGTAGAGCCGCCGCAGCCGCTTGATGCCCAGCAGGTAGTCGCCGGCGCCGCTCTGGACGGCCGCCTCCTTGGGCTGCGCTGCCACCGGCAGGCGCGTCAACGAGCGCGCCAGCAGGCTCTCCCAGCTGCGCTCCAGCTCGGCCTCCAGCGTGCCGTTGGGTGCGGTGGGTGCGGCTGCGCCCCCTCGGCCCGCCCAGGGCGCCAGCAAGGCCAGCAGGACCGCGGGGAACAGTGCCACCGCGGCCGTCCCGGGGCCCGACATCCCGGCCCGAGGGCCGCGCGTCTGTCAGGCGATCCGTGCGCCTGGGAAGCTGGGGGTCAGAGCTGCGCCTGGGGTGGCCCGCGGGAGCGCACGGCCGAGTTCGGGCGGGAGTGCGCAGCGGAGGAGGAGTGCGAGACGAGCGACGGGGCCCCCGGTCGCCAGGCGCTACCCCGGCTGCATAGAGCGGGGACCCGGGCAGAAAGCGCACGGCCGAAGCTGGGACCCTGCGGAGCAGTGCGCGCTTCCCTGCGCGCCGGGCCCGTCCGAGGCCGAGCCGCTATATATATAGCCCGGCGCCCCCCCTACTCGCCCGCTCCCGCTGGGGGCCGTTCGCGTTCGCCTGGGCGCCCGGGGCGCTGTGGCGTTCGCGGCTGGTCGCAGGCCGCCTGCCAATCAGGGCCGGGGGAGGGGAGGAGGCCGGGGACGAGCGCCGCGAGTGCCACCTGGAGGGACCCCGGCCCCCACCCTCGGCTCCGCCCGGCCCACGGACCTGTTCGTCCCGCCCCTCGCGGCTCCTACACGTCTGGCTTTTCAGCCCGTTTGCCTCTGGCACTTTGTCCCTGCCTGTCCCCTTCCCCGTCTCCCTCTCTGCTCCGGCCGCCTGGGCGCAGCCCTAACCCAGGCACCCTAAGCTCCGAGTGGACGCAGAAGTCAGCGACTGCTGCCTGCCCTTCACCTTTCGGAGGCTCACGGGAACTTGGTTCCTCTGCTGGGTCCTTGAGGACCGGCCTGGGAAGGAGGGGTGGGTAAGAGCAGAAAGCGACACTGGGGCCTGGCTGGGCAAGGGAAGACCCTGTGGCTACAGGCGGGAGGGAGGCCACCCCTACCTCCTATGTCTTGGCCCTACAGGCGTGGCGCGTTTCGGAACTGGAGTTCTGAATACCTGGTGGAGGTCCACCTGCGCCAAAGGGCAAGGTGGCAGAGACCCACCCAGGGAGGCCTGGCCCTGCAACCCCCTCGCACACACCCCTCCTTGAAAGGACAGGTGGCAGGGCGCAGGGCCAGAGGGGATATTCACCATCCCCTGCTCCTTTGATTCTGCAGCAGAGATATGCGTGCACCACAGCCAGAGCCCTCGGTCTAGCAGGGACCCAGCCAGGCCTCTGGAAGGCTCCCCTCTCCGGCTCATATTCCACCTCCTGCTGTGCCCATTATGACCTGATGGGGCCTGGCCCAGCTAGATGCAGACCCACCTAGGTGTGAAAAGCCCTGTTCTTTGTGGTTCCTGAGGAGCTGGCCCTCCCTGCAGGCCTGCCTGGCCGCAGCTGCAGGGGGTTTGGTGCCTACCCCACCCCTCGTACTACCAGCACCTGTGACCAGAGATGTCTGAAGGCCACCTCCGCCTCCTCCACCTCCACCCCATCCGCACATCCAGAGCCCTGGGACCCCTTCAGAAGTCTGCTGAGGCTTGTTCGTTCCCCTGGAGGAGACCTGGGAGGCTTGAGGGCTCTACTCGGAGGTGCAGACAGGGGGGCACTTGGGGGTCATCAAGTGGCTTGGCAGGACCAGAGCCTCAGCTCAGGATCTCTCGAGAGGCTCTTTGCTCCTCCTTGGGCCTGCAGCCTGCCTGGGCAGCACCACCCAGACCTGGGCCTTCCTGGTTTCCAGCTCACAGCTGCAAGGTACAGCCTGGCTGCCTCTGGGCCCCTGGGCTCCCAGATGAACCTGCAGATCTGGTGCCAAGAAGACATCCCTGGCCTGGGTGCAGGGTGCAGGGGATCTGGAACCCACCCCTCACTTGCTGTGTGGTCTTTTCATCTCTGGGTCCCTGACTCCCCATTTGCAAAAAGGCATGGGAGGTGGGCGTTCCTCCCTTGGCCTGGGTCCACCTGAACACACCCTCTGGGGAAGTGAGAGCCAGGCCTGGAGACCCACCTGTGCCAGCTGACCTGAGCAGAGGGCCTCTGATGTCTTCCCCCAGCTTTTGATAGGATGAGGCCCCTTTCTTCCCAGGACTCCCACAGCAAGCTCAATTTAGGGCTCCCCAAGGACCCCTCCCTGTCTCTCCTATTTGCTGTGAGTTCAGCAAAGGACGCTGCGGGCGGCTGATTTATCTCCCAGAACTGCAGGCACACCCACACAGGATAGATGCTCTTGGTGACGAGAGGGCTAACAGGCAGCAGGGCTTTTAGGAGCTGGGAATTCCCAGCAGAACTGATCTGGAATCTGGCTTCCACCTTGCCACTGGGGGTCCCTGAGCACACTGCCAGCCTCTGCAGGCCCTGGCCTCCTCCACTGTCTGACAGAGACAACAGAGACCGCGGGTGAAGGATGCTCCAGAAAGCACTCGCTGATCTGCACCTGACCCCTTTCCCTGCCCCTGGCCCCTGACCCGGCTTCCTACCTGCTTCCCTTCTGCTCCTGCATTCCCCCCACACTGACCACGTCATCTCTCCCCATTCCCACTGGACGTCCCCTGGCCCCAGACCTTCCTGCCAGTGACTCTTCCCATTCAGGTTTGCCCTCAAAGAGTAGCTGCTCGGGGATGCCTTCTGGCCCCCCAACCCCATCCTTCTGGTTGGAGCTTCTTTGAGCTCTTAAAGAACCTTCTGCCCGGATTTGTGTTGTTGACAGTTGTACCTCCAGTGCTGGGCACACAGTAGGTGCTCAGTAGGTGTTTGTAAATGGCTGGCTAAGTGCACTGGGAGCTCTTCCATCAGCAGTCCTCTCTGCAAGCTGCCCTGCCCAATCTGCCACTGCGCCTGGGGCGGATGGACAGAGGTACCTGCAAAGGCCTCAAGCCCAGCTGCCGGGTCCCCATAGAAAGCTCTGCACTGGTTGTTTCTTTTTCTTTTTTATTTTTTTGAAACAGAGTCTCCCACTGTCACCTGGGCTGGAGTGCAGTGGTGCGATTTCGGCTCCTGCAACCTCTGCCTCCCGGGTTCAAGCGATTGTCCTGCCTCAGCCTCCCAAGTGGCTGGGATTACAGGCACCCGCCACCAAGCCCAGCTAATTTTTTTGTATTTTACGTAGGGTTTCACTATGTTGGTCAAGCTGGTCTTGAACTCCTAACCTCGTGATCCACCTGCCTCGGCCTCCCAAAGTGCTGGGATTACAGGTGTGAGCCACTGCACCTGGACCCTCACTTAGCTTGGCCCCAAAGTTCTTCTGCCATGCTACACCCCAGGAAGCCCACTCCGCCAAATCCTGGGAGTTCGAGGAAGGCTTGGGGCCATGTTGGGCTTCCGGCTGGGTTAAAGTTTAGGCGTCTCCCTGTTAATTGTGTAACCTTACACTCTCTCACTTCTTAGCATTACCAGTTTCCCCATCTGTAAAATGGGCATCGGCTGATGTCAGCCTTAGCAAGACAGCGCCTGACCCCAGGAAGAGGCTGAGCAAAGTGAGCTGTTTAGACTGCAGGCCCCTTGGGGATGGTTTGGACTGGGCCTGGTTAACAGTAAACGCTGGGAATTTGTGAAATAAACAAAGCCATGCCTTTATCCGGTGGAAGGCTCCCTGTTCATCATAGCTACTGGAGGGGAACTCATTGAGAGAGGAGCAGAGGCTCGGAAAGCCCCTCACAATGACCTTTTTCGACCTCCAAAAAATCTGAATGGTCCCTTCTCCTGTGAAAACGTGAAGGAACTTCTCAGACCCACCAGCTCAGCTGTTAAGAACTCACTTGGCTTAATAGTAATAATAATAAAGAAGAAAGTGCTGCATAAGACTCTGCATCTAGTCCTCAGGGCAAAATAACTGAGCTCAGCCCGGGGCAAGGGCTCAGACTGTGGAGACCTTGTAAATAGCTCAACTACTTTCACAATTGCACTTCCCTTTCTTGGCTTCAGCAAGACACCTTCACAATGACATCGTTCTTCAAAAGTCCAGGGGCATGATAAGACTGGCGGGATCAACTGGTCTACACTGAGCAGAAGCATCCCGAGAGAAGTGGCTCGTTTTTCTTTAGGACCTTCAGAATAAGGGGAGATTGAGCCAATTAAAAAAAGAAAAACAGTTTTAAAAAATGGTGTTAATTGGATTCGGTGGCTCACACTTGTAATCCCAGCACTTTGAGAAGCCGAGGTGGGCAGATGACTTGAGGTCAGGAGTTTGAGACAAGCTTGGCCAACATGGTGAAACGCCATCTCTACTAAAAATACAAAATTAGTTGCCAGGTGCGGTGGCTCACGCCTGTAATCCCAGCACTTTGGGAGGCCGAGGCGGGTGGATCACGAGGTCAAGAGATTGAGACCATCCTGGTCAGCATGGTGAAACCCTGTCTCTACTAAAAATAGAAAAAATTAGCTGGGCATGGTGGCGTGTGCCTGTAATCCCAGCTACTCAAGAGGCTGAGGCAGGAGAATTGCCTGAACCCAGGAGGCGGAGGTTGCAGTGAGCCGAGATCGTGCCATTGTACTCCAGCCTGGGTAACAAGAGCAAAACTCCGTCTCAAAAAAAAAAAAAAAAAAAATACAAAATTAGCCGGGCGTGGTGGCGTGTGCCTGTAATCCCACCTACTCAGGAGCCTGAGGCAGGAGAATTGCCTGAACCCAGGAGGCAGAGGTTGCAGTGAGCAGAGATCATGCCACTGCACTCCAGCCTGGGCAACAAGAGCAAAACTCCGTCTCAAAAAAAAAAAAAGGTATTAAAATATACGTAATACATAACCTAAAATTGATGTGAGCCATTTTTAGAATACTTTTTTCAGAGCAGTTTTAAGTTCATATCAAAACTGAGAGGAAGGTACAGAGAGTCCCCATATACCATCTGCCCCCTCCCCCCACAGCCTCTCCCATTTTAGCCATTGTTAAGTGCACGGTTCAGTGGCATGAAGGATATTCACTTTCTTTTTTGAGACAGAGTTTCACTCTTGTTGCCCAGGCTGTAGTGCAATGGCACGATCTCGGCTCACTGCAACCTCCACCTCCCAGGTTCCAGCGATTCTCCTGCCTCAGCCTCCCTAGTAGGTGGGATTACTGGCGTGTGCCACAAAGTCTGGCTAATTTTGTATTTTTAGTAGAGATGGGTTTTCACCATGTTGGTCGGGCTGGTCTTGAACTACCAACCTCAGGTGATCCGCCCACCTCGCCTCCCAAAGTCCTGAGATTATAGGCGTGAGCCACCACGCACAGCAGATACTCACATTTTAGTCCAACGATCACCACCGTCCGTCTCCAGCCAGTTTTCGTCTTCCCAAACGGAAACCCCATGCCCATCAAACACTCTCCCTTCTGCTCCCCCAGCCCCGACACCCACCATCTTTGCTTTCTGTCTCTGCCAATTTGACTACTTGGGGACCTCATGAGTGGAATCACACGTTTGTCCTTTTTGTGTCTGGCTTATTTCACTTAGCATGACATCATCAAGATTCATCCATGATGTAGCATGTGTCAGAATTTGCTTTTTTTTCTTTCTTTCTTTCTTTCTTTCTTTCTTTTTGAGGCTGAATAATATTCCAGGTATGGATTGGCCGAGTTTGATTTCTTTTGTTATCTGTCAGTGGTGACCGAGCCGCTCCCACCTTTTGGCTCCTGTGGACGGCGCTGCAGTGAACCTGGGTGCGCATGTTTGAGTTCCTGCTCTCTTTTCTTGTGGGGATATGCCCAGAAATGGAGTTGCTGGAAGAGGTGGTAATTCCATGTTTACATTTTTGAGGAATTGTCATACTTTTTTCCATGTTTTTTTTTTTTTTCCAAGTCACCTTGATCCTGGGGCATTAAAGAGACAGCAGGTCACTCCTTAGCTCATAGTGATGTCCTACCTAGAGGGGCCTCCGTGTCCAGGAGAGTCTCCCCTCTCCCGTTATCCCGCCCTGTTTCTCTTCTACTCTGGAGGTGGCCCAGCCAGGTCTGGGCCACAGCCTTTGGGGACAGTTTCAATGACTGCGAATCAATAAAGCTGCCTGTCTCCCTGTGCACAGATCTTTTGCACATATCAGATACTCAACACTGAGATGATGGAAGAGAAACCGTGCCTCAGTTGCCTCATCTGTAAAATGCGGAAAATCCGAGTTCTCACCTTGGAGGGCTGCTGGAATAGTTGAATGAGAGGATGCGCATTCAGCCCTTAGAACAGGCAGGTACCCAGTGATATGTGCCCATAGGCATCACCGCATGAGCGATGTGGCTGCCCAGCTTGGGCGCAGAGCTGGGGAGCCAGGTCCTGGCCTCTCTCACTCACCGAGGGATTGTGGGTGGTTTGCTAAGCCTCACAGGGCCTGAAGTCTGCCTTCGCTGCTTGCTAGGGAATTAGAAGAATTAGACATGTAAAGTGCCCAGTGTCTTATCCACGGGCTGTGAGCCACTGTGATAGCCAGAACCTCTCCAGATAAAAGTCATTACTGCTATGTTCATTAGGCGCTGGCAGGGAGCGGGCTTGGTGCAGGGTGGGGCTGCTTAGCAAGGATGATCGTCTTTTCTTCTCACTCAGCCCTGTAGGGTGTGGCCCTGCTGGTCATCACCATTTTGCAGAAGAATTAACCCAGGCTCAAAGCCTCCGACCAGCTCACTCAAGGTCATGGAGCTAGCAAAGAGCTGAGCCAAAACTCAAACTCCAGCTGCGGGTGCCAAAGTCAGGCTCCTGACCATGCTGCTGTCTGCCTCAGTTTCCCCTGCAGCAAAATGGAGCTCTTGGTCTGCACTTTGTCTGCCTCACAGGGCTGTCAGGGGTTCGAACTGTGCAGGTGAAACTCTTCTGACAGCTTCAGAGTGGGGCTCAAGCTCCGTGAGCTGGTATCACAACCCCAAGTGGTTTGCTTATTTGGAGGATCACAAAACAGACCACCAAGCCCCCAAGTCCCTGCAGTCTCTTTAATATTTCAAATAAAAAAATGGTCAGAGGCCAGACGTGGTGGCTCATGCCTATAATCCCAGCACTTTGGGAGACTGAGGGGGCGGATCACAAGGTCAGGAGTTCGAGACCAGCCTGACCAACATGGTGAAACCCCGTCTCTACTAAAAATATAAAAATTAGCCGGGTCTGGTGGCACATGCCTGTAATCCCAGCTACTCAGGAGGCTGAGGCAGGAGAATCACTTGAACCCGTGAGGTGGAGGTTGCAGTGAGCTGAGATCCGCCACTGTGCTCCAGCCTGGGCGACAGAGCAAGACTCCATCTCAAAAAATAAAAAAATAAAAATAAAATGGTCAGAGTCAGAAGGGACTCACCCAGGGGCTGCTAAAATGACCCTCTCCTTTCACAGAAGACAGTAGAAGGCCAGAGAAGGAAAGGGCTTTCCCCATGTTACCTAAGGACCCACCCTTCCCACTCAGGGGTCCGCCACCCCGCCAGCTGAGCAAGTCTTTATGGAGTGCCCACTCAGGAGAGTCACAGGGTCTAGGGACAGGGTCATTTCAGCTGAGACCTAAAGAAAGGGTGAGTAGGAGCCAGTCAAGGCAGAAGAATTGGAGCTCCAGAAGTCAGTGTGTGGAAGCTGGTGGATGCGTGAGGTCGAAGGGGTGAGCAGGACTTTGCGGACCAGGAAGGGTTTCGGCTCCCTTTGAGGGGTGCTGACAGCCGTGTCATGGGCTCAGCTCACCCCATGGGTCACAATCCTCCAGGTCACAGCCATCCCCAGCAGAAGGGGCGCCAGGGGCCTGGTGGGCTGACCCTCAGGAAGGCTGGGTGGGGGCATCAAGAGGGGGGTGGGGGTGTGCCTACCCCATCCCTTGCTTCTTCCCTTCCCTCCTGCTCAGGGTCTCCCAGCAACAAGGAAGAAAGGCCTACTCTCCTCCCGGACGCCGCCACTGGGCGTGGGATTCCACCTGTCTCCATGAGAGAAGATGGGAAATACGAGTGGGGAGGCAGAGAGGCTCCTCGTTCCCCAGATTTCAGACCACAGGCCCCTCAGTGGAAGCATCCTGGTGGGGGGGAGGCAGAAGAAAAGTTCTATTCAAAGTCAGTCTTGACAACTGTACTCTCCCTTCCCCCTCCCTCTCCCTGGATCGACTCGAGGCCTGGGGAAGGCCTGACCACCTGGTCCTGGTTGTGTGAGACATCCGTGCCCCAGGCGGGTTCCTTCTCTTTCCCCCTCTCTCCCTCTAGGACGGCAAAGCCAGTTTCCATCCCAGCCCCTGGGACAGGTGTTACCTGGGAACTAGATTAGGGGAGACCCTAGGAAAGGTGTCTTTGGGGCACCTAGATGGGAACATCCTGCAATCCTGCCATTGGGACACTCAAGTGATCATAGGATAAAAACTAGAATGAAGCTTGGGGACCCACCCTCCCCTATCAGGGAGGAGTCCGCTGTTCACATAGAAGTCAAGTCTCCTCTGCTCTCGGGCAGTTCTGAACTTGGTGCTGTAACTTATGCGGGTTCGTAAATCTGGATCACTGAAGGCAGGATACATCTACCCCTTCACTCAGATTTGGATTTAGATCGACCTCAGTCTGAAAGTATTACTTGTTTCTTGGGAGATGTGTGTGTTTCTTTGCCCAAAGGGACAGGACCAGGTGGGAGGACTTCAGCAGGGACGAGGGCTCAGGGTGACAAAATGCTCTTGCTGGCTTTTGTTGTTGTTGTTGTGTTGAGACGGAGTCTTGGTCTATCGCTCAGGCTGGAGTGCAGTGGCACTATCCGGGCTCACTACAACCTCCGCCTCCCGGGTTCAAGCGATTCTCCTGCCTCAGCCTCCCGAGCAAATGGGATTACAGGCACCCGCCACCACGCCCAGCTAATTTTTGTTTTTTTAGTAGAGAGGGGATTTCACCATGTTGGTCAGGCTGGTCTCGAACTCCTGACCTCATGATCCACCCGCCTCGGCCTCCCAAAGTGCTGGGATTACAGGCGTGAGCCACCGAGCTCAGCTCTTTTTTTTTTTTTTTTTGAGACCAGGTCCCGCTCTGTTCCAGGCTGGAGTGCCATGGAACAATCATGGCTCACGCTCACTGAAGCCTCAAACTCCTGGGCTCCAGGGTTCCTCCCGCCTCAGTCTGCCAAGTAGCCGGGGCTACAGGTGCACACCACCATGCCTGACTAATTTCCTTTTATTTTGTATTGAGTTGGTGTCTCACTGTGTTGTCCAGGTTAGTCTGGAACTCCTGGACACAAGCGATCCTCTGCCTCAGCTTCCCTAAGTGCTGGGATTACAGGTGTGGGCCACTGCACTGGGCCTTCTGTTACTTTTAATTAATTAATTAATTAATTAATTTTGGGAGACACAGTTTCACTCTGTTGCCCAGGCTAGAGTGCAGAGGGGCTAGATCTTGACTCACTGCAACCTCCAACTCTCGGGTTCAAGTGATTCTCCTGCCTCAGCCTCCTGAGTAGCTGGGATTACAGGCGTGTGCCACCACATCCACCTAATTTTTGTATTTTTAGTAGACACAGGATTTCACCATGTTGACCAGGCTGGTCTTGAACTACTGGTCTCCAGTGATCCACCCGCCTTGGCCCCACAAATTGTTGAGATTACAGGCGTGAGCCACTGCACCCAGCCTCTTCTGTTACTTTTAACAATGTGTCCAGTGGAGTCTACAAACCATACCAGTTTGATATCTGCCATCTTTTATTTTAGAAAAAATACATAAATAAGCTTTACTTCAGCAGACAAAAATTATAAACCTTTACCCATTATCTTTGTATTTATATTTTCGTTCTATTTCCCACATCAATTTCACCCAAATAGTCAAGATATTCAAGGGTAATTTAAACCTTGAATGTCTTTTATTGATCACTTTATCATTATTATTATTATTATTATTATTATTATTATTTTTGAGAGTAGTCTTAATCTGTCACCCAGGCTGGAGGGCAGTGGCATCTCAGCTCATTGCAACCTCCACCTTTGGGTTTCAAGCGATTCTCCTGCTTCAACCTCCCTAGTAGCTGGAATTACAGACGTGCACCACCATGCCTGGCTAATTTTTGTATTTTTAGTAGAGATGGGATTTTACCATGTTAGCCAGCTGGTGTCAAACTCCTGACCTCAAATGATCTACCCCACTCGGCCTTCCAAAGTGCTGGGGCTACAGGTGTGAGCCACAGGACCCGGCTGATCACTCTATTACTATTCTTTGCAATAAAAATATTTCTTTGTATTGAAATATTTAAAAAATGAATTTCCTCAGCCAGGTGCGGTGGCTCACACCTGTAATCCCAGCACTTTGGGAGGCCGAGGTGGGTGGATCACCAGGTGAAGAAATCGAGACCATCCTGGCCAACATAGTAAAACCCTGTCTCTACTAAAAATACAAAAATTAGCTGGGCCTGATGGCATGTGCCTGTAGTCCCAGGAGGCTGAGGAAGGATAATCGCTTGAACCTGGGAGGTGGGGCTTGCAATGAGCCAAGATCGCATCACTGCACTCCAGCCTGGCGACAGAGCAAGACTCCATCTCAAAGAAAAAGTAAATAAATAAAATCAATAATTAAGTCTTATACTAACTAAATAAATAAATAAAATCAATAAAAATAAAGTAAAAAAAAAAAGACAGATTGGACATCCCTGCTCTAATGCATTTTTGTCAAGGGCGTGGGTTTGGGAGGCACAGGTCATTGAAAGAAATGGGCAGGTCTCTGGCCCTACACTTCCAAGACAACTGTTAGGAGCTCCCCAGGGCAGCCCAGAGAGTGGTCACTTCTCCCTCCACCCTGCACCCTCCCAGGGGCTGCTTGCGGCCTGGGAGCGCTGGAAGGAGTGTCACACAGTGCGGCTGTTTCGTGCCCTGAGGCGCTAGCACCTAAGGAGCGCTCCTTTCTTTTGCAAAGTGGGAGAAGGAGGTTGTGAAAAGGAGGCTGGGGAAAGGGAACCGAGGCTGGGCTGGGCGCTCTGTTCCTCTCATTCACAGGCAGGGGGAAGCGGGGGCTCCAGCTGCAGGCATGGCCTTGGGACCGAGCAGAGATGTTTTGGAGAACTGTTCCCTCCCCTAATGTGCCTGTCAGACCTCAGCTCAACCTTGACCTTTCCGGGAAGCTTTGCCTGACTTCTCAAGTCCAGTCGCCTGTGGCAAGGTGACCACAGGTCAGTCCAAACCAGGCCTTTTCAGAGAGAAAGGAGGTCCCCTTCACTATTGCCCCAGGACAAGGGGTGCAGCCCTGCACAGTTCTGGGCAAGCACGGTGACTGGGGCTGTCTGACTTGCTCCACTGTCACCACCAGGCACCCCGAGACCGATCGCAGGCTGTGTTGCTGGCCCATTCACTTGGAGCTCACCAGGAGGGCTTGGGGACTCACCTGTGCCTGGACACCTGCAGCACTTTCTCAACTGTGCACGAAAAGGCTGATTTCTGTCTTGCACGCTGGTGGTTTAAAGGGCTGCATTTGGCTCCGAGGGACCCACAGGATAGGGTGGATTGCAGCAGGATCCAGCAATGCTGGGTAGAGGGCGAGGGTGCAGGGAAGACGGCCCAGCCCTCAGGTGGGCACGGTGCCCCCCATCAGCCTGCCAGTGGGAGCCCCGTTTTCCATTCACTCACCAGCCCCAAGATGTGGGTGGGGATGCTCCACCTCAATTCACCTGTGAAGAAACTGAGGCCCAGAGAGGAAGTGACTACCCTAAGCATATGTGCCAGGTACCAAGCAGTGCCTTAAGGTCAGCGTGGGCAGAGGAAGACATTGCTGAGGCAGCGTCCTGGAAAACTCCTTCCAGAAGTCAGTTCCCATCAGGTCCTAAAGGTGGTTTGCCCTCCAGGGTTGCCCTTTTAATCTGGATTGGATGAAGCAGGCAGGGTGCCTTTAGGGGCCATGCTGGATAAAAAACACTCTTCGAGGCCAGCTGCGGTGGCTCACGCCTGTAATCCCAGCACATAGAGAGGCTGAGGTGGGTGGATCACCTGAGGTCAGGAGATCGAGACCATCCTGGCCAACATGGTGAAACCCCATCTCTAGTAGAAATACAAAAATTAGCCGGGCGTGAATGGTGGGTGCCCACAATCTCAGCTACTCGGGAGGCTGAAGCAGGAGAATCTCTTGAACCTGAGAGGTGGAGGTTGCAGTGAGCCAAGATCGTGCCACTGAACTCCAGCCTGGACAAGAGAGCAAGACTCCATCTCACAAAAAAAAAAAAGTACTCTCTACACTGCATGCTACTCTCCTATGATGGGGAGGCCAAGCTGAGCCCTGCCTGGGGGAGTAAGGGCTCCCACACCCCCTTTCCTATCCCCGCCCCAGGGCTCAGGGAACAGCAGGTGGAATCTCCGTGTTAGTGAATTGTTATTTCCCCACCTGCCCTGCTCATTATGATTGCCGCCATTGGATGGGGGACGTTCCTGGGCTCAACGTAGCCTCCGAGGCCTGTAAGGACCGCCTGGCTGTCCCTCACTCTGGGTGAAACCTTGGGCAGATTCTGACCCTCGGTCTTCTCATTTGTAAAGCGGGCAATATTAACAGTCATTCAGGTCTCAGGGCAGTGGGGTGGCAGCTGGTGTTAGGTGAGCTCCCACCCGAGATAGCCGGGGTCCATTCCCGTCTGCTCTCCCACGCCAGTCCTGCCTCTCTGACATCAGCCTCTTCGAGGCCAGGGATGCAGAGTCCTAACAGTCAGTCAAGGGCCATTCCTGGGCCTCTGGCCGCGGTGACAAGAGGCCTTTTTCTGCCACTGCCGCCTGCTCCCTGACATCCCACGCGCCTGCTTAAGCCTGAGATGCGGCTTCTAAGCCGGGGCAGACCCAGCCTGCTATTCTGGGGTCTTCTTTCAACTATTTTGGCAAAGACCAAATGGCAGCCTCCTTTAAAATAGCTGCTGCAGGCCAGGGGGTCATTCCCTGAGAACCAGGTCAGGCCAGCCCCGGGCTTCTTCCTAGCAGCCCATTCAAGTTAAATACGGCCCCTGGCATGTGCAGCTTTGAGGAGGGCTCAGCTGAAATTCCGACGTGCAAACACGGGGTGGACACCAAAATAAAACCTGACTGGCCCTCCGAGGTGCCTGTGGCTTCTCAGTTTCACAGACGCGCTTACATTTTTCGTGAAATCATAGGGCTGGTCACAGGAGGTGGCCACAGTGCCCGAGCGAATGAGGAGTGGTGGCCGGTGCCCTGGCCCCATGGCGGGTCAGTCCATGAAGTCTCCCTGGAATGTGGGAGCCCAGGAGCCCCCCCATTGTAGCCGAATTCCCTGGGAAGCAGCAGCTCCCATAAATGAGTTCACCTCCCCTGGATTTCCAGGACCAGATGGCTGCTGGCTTTGCTCACCTAAATTTTGGGAGGTCCTTTAAGAGAATATACACATAATAACTGAGGAAACTTTTTTCTTTTGAGATGGAGTTTCATTGCTCTTGCTGCCCAAGTTAGAGTTGAATGGCGTGGTCTCGGCTCACAGCAACCTCTGACTCCTGGGTTCAAGCGATTCTCCTGCCTCCCAAGTAGCTAGGACTACAGGTATTCGCCACCACACCCAGCTAATTTTTTGTATTTTTAGTAGAAATGAGATCTCACCACATTAGCCAGGCTGGTCTCGAACTCCTGATCTCAGGTGATCCTCCTGCCTCAGCCTCCCAAAGTGCTGGGATGACCCACATGAGCCACCGTGCCTGGACCAAGGAAACTCTTTTTTAAAAAAGGAAGCAGAGCCAGGTGTGGTGGCTCACGTCTGCCATCGCAGCACTTTGGGAGGCCAAGGTGGGCAGACCACTTCAGGTCAGGAGTTCAAGACCAGCCTGACCAACACAGTGAAACCTTGTCTCTACTAAACATATAAGAATTAAGTGAGCGTGGTGGCGTGCACCTATGGTCGCAGTTATTTGAAAGGCTGAGGCAGGAAAATGACTTGAACCCCAGAGGTGGTTGCTGTGAGCCGAGATCGCACTACTGCACTCCAGCCTGGGTGACAGAGTAAGACTCTGCATTTAAAAAAAAAAAAAGGCGAGCAGAAAGGACTCCCACCGATAAAGTAATGCCACTTCAAATTCCACTAAAGAGATGGCACCCTGCTCCAAAGACAGCAAATTGCCAAGTGATTGAGGTGTGTGTCCTTACCACCCGGAAGCAGAAGTGCTTAGGCGGTTCACGTCTCAGGGCTGCCCCCTCCACGTTCCCACCTTGGGGAGCCGATCTCTGGATGAGGGCCCCTCAATGCCTCAGGTGGGTCCCAGTATCAGAACGACAAGAGGTGGCAGCCGTGAACCCTCCCGAGCAGTGGGCGCGGAAGCCTGGTGGGTGTGTGAGGTGTAGGAGCCAGCCCTGGAGTGGGGCGCCTCCCTGCAAAGCCACCCTGGGGTGGTAAGTTCGAGACTGCGTCACCCGCCTCTCTTACTGGCCTGGTGATGACACCAGGCCTCGGTCTAGGGAGTACGTTGCCCACTTTGAGTCCTGGCAAGTCGTTCCACAAACGTTGGCTGTGCTTCTTCTTCGGGTGCAAGCTTGGCTCCGGGCAGTGTGGACACAGCAGAAATGCCGCCATGCCCACCGTGGGGAAGCTGACCTCCCAGGGGAGAAGCAGACACGGAGCTAGGAGTTACCTGTAGGGTGAAGATTCAGAAACAGGATGAGAGGGTTCTACAGGTGGGGTCCAAGGGAAGTCAGGGAGGCGTTCTCCAAGAAGTGGCATCTGGTCAACCTACAGCCGGGTTAGGCGGTGAAAGTGCTCTGGGCAGGAAGCGCAGCATGGGCAAAGGCCTGGAGGAGACACGGGCAGCCTTGCTTACCGAAGGAAGAGCAGGCAGCCTGGGGGCTCAATCCAAGAGGCTGCGAGGTTAGCAAGGCTTTAAAAAGGCTGGCTTGGCTGGGTTTTGGCTGCGGGCTTGGTCAGCTTTGTGTTAAAAGCAGAGCTTTCGGCCAGGTGCGGTGGCTCATGCCTGTAATCTCAGTACTTTGGAAGGCCAAGGCAGGTGGATCACAAGGTCAGGAGTTCTAGACCAATCTGGCCAACGTAGTGAAACCCTGTCTCTACTAAAAATACAAAAGATTAGCCGGGCATCGTGGAACGTGCCTGTAATACCAACTACTCGGGAGGCTGAGGCAGGAGAATCGCGTGAACCCGGGAGGCAGAGGTTCCAGTGAGCTGATCGCACCACTGCACTCCAGCCTGGACGAGAGTGCGAGACTCCATCTCAAAAAAAAAAAAAAAAAAAAAAAAATGAGCAGAGCAAGCACCTCCCAGCAGGTCAGAGGCATGAGTCACTGACAAAAATTCTCCTTGAAAGTAGCCACTGGTGCCAAGAAATGGAGAATCCCATTATGCACATCATCCAGAAAGACAGCGGAGACTCCGGTACGGTGAGCCACACAGAAGCGAAGCCGGTAGTTCAGGACAAGCCGTTTTAAGAGGCTCACCAACAACCTGGGAGCAGGATCCGGACGACGTGTCTGTGAGTTTCTCCCTCATCTTCCCCTGTCGTCCCCACTGTCCCAGCTGGCCAGCATGACTTTTCGGTAACTCATCTGCACTGAGTCTTTCCAAAGCAGACAACGTTTCCATGAGAACATCAGCTCTCTCTCGCGGAGACTCATATTTCATCAGTGAGTTTTAGGATTCATTTAATTTCCTGGTTGCCGTTACAAGTACGGTGGGCCCAGGCCGAGCTGGGAACAAGTCAGGCCAACTGCTGCTGGGCCGGGAATGAGCGTGAGCATCCGGACCCTGGCCTTGAGTGGCTGAGGAGTGGGGGTCACTAGCCTGGTGAGCCCGTGTGGCGGAAGTCAGTGGAGCCTCGGTTGACTGGCTGAGGCCGCTCCGGGTGCTGTGGACACACTGTGAGCTGGTTTGCTGCATTTTTAGAAGCAGCCGCATGGCCTCCTTGGTGGGAAACCTCTGAGGGGCTCTACTTTGCTCACTGCTTGCTGTGTGGCCATAGGCAAGTTACTCACCTTCTCTGAGGCTCACTTCCTCCTACCCTTGCAGTGAGGCTGCAACAAGAATGCGGACAAAGGAGGCAGAGTCCCGTGCACGGGTTGACTACGCGGTCTGATCTCTATCTACCTGGCGTCTTTTGGAGCCAGTGGGCATTTGCGGGCGGCAGGTCCTGCCCTGGGTCGCAGCCGAGGGGCCCCCCGGAGCCCATAGGGCTCCCTCTTCCACACAGATGTGTGTGCTTTGGATCGGGGGTAAGCAGGCTCTCTGGTATCCTCTGTCTCGCCCCCATGCCCTAACTGTGCAACTCTGCCTCCCCGAACCCAGGGCCTGGCGGAGGCGGGAGGGCCTGGGATGGCCGTCAGGTCAGCCTGTCGTCGGAGGTGTCGGGCTGGAGCCACAGGATGTTTGGTTTCTCACGAGACATTGCAGTCCCAGGGGAGGGGCTGTTGGGCTCTGGGGATGTGGACACGCCAGAAGCAGTGACCGTGGCACTCCAAAGGGGCCCTGACTCTGTCCATCTTGATCACCCAGGCCAGGAATGTGGTGGCAGAAAGGCCCCTGAGATGAAGGCCCTGATAGGTCCTGGGGTGGGGGCGGGGGCGCCTTCCTCTTACAAAGGATGTGGGTCACGGTGAGTGGTCTTGCCACAATGTGGGAGGACAGGCAACTCAAGGTGGCTCCTGAGAGATGCTCCCAAGGCAATCTGATCTCACTGCTGCCTCCTTAACCCTCCATGGCTCCCCAGTGCCAGATAAGAAGGTCTGATGGCTTTGGCTGGACTCTGGCTGCCTCTGTACGGCTCCCCACCCACATGACCATCTGGTCACACCCCACTCCTCAGATTCGGAGTGCAGTGGCACAATCTCGGCTCACCACAACTTCCGTCTCCAGGGTTCAAGTGATTCTCCTGCCTCAGCCTCCCAAGTAGCTGGGATCACAGGCATGTGCCACCATGTCTGGCTAATTTTTTGTTTTTAGTAGAGACAGAGTTTCTCCATGTTGGTCAGGCTGGTCTTGAACTCCCAACGTTAGGTGATCTGCCCACCTTGGCCTTCCAAAGTGCTGGGATTATAGGCGTGAGCCACTGTGCCCAGCCCACTCCTCAGATTCTAACCCTTCTATGTGCCCCCTGCAAAGGCTGTCCCCACCTTCTCTGATGCCACCATTTCAAAGGCATCTCATCTTTGAAAATCTGTTGGCTTTCCTGCTCCAGGGCCCAGCAGGGCCGCCGTCGTCGGTGCTGGCTCCAGGCTCTGCTTCTCCCACCGCATCCCCGCTCTGAAGTTTAGGGCCTCCCTGGCACAGCCAAGCCTTCCATAAATATTTAGTTGCTGAATTGATCGACGGACGAATGAATCATCCTGCAAATATGACTTTTTACCACTTAATAAGTATACTCTGCCATTTTCCCACAATATTACATGATCTTTGTAAACATTGTGGCTTCTGTCTAGAGGGCAGATATAACAAAACATGGTTTATTTCACCGTTTAACTACTCTGCTCTGTTTCTAATATTAGATGGTTTCCAACTTTATTTCTATTATAAACAAGGCTGTGATGAACATCTTTGTGCATAAGGGTTTTTTTTGTTTTTTGTTTTTTGTTTCCCTATATTTTGGATATGATCTTCCAAAGCAGAATCTCTGGATATGGGGCTATAAATTTAAGGTCCTCAAAAGTATCCATTTATATAGAAAACAATAATGTGTTTTATATTTCAAAGTAGCTAGAAGAGAGGACTTGAAATGTTTCTAGCACATAGAGATGACCAGTTCTCAAGGTGACTGACACCCCAAACACCCTGACCTGAGCGTTCCATGTTCTATGCGTAGGGCCAGGCACGGTGGCTCATGCCCGTAATCCCAGCAGACGGGAGGCGGAGGCAGGAGGGTCACTTGAGCCCAAGACTTCAAGAACAACCCGGGCAACATAGTGAGACCTTGTCTCTACAAACAAACAAACAAAAAATTAAAAATTAGCCGGGTACAGTAGCACACTCCTGTGGTCCCAGCCACTCAGGAGGCTGAGGCAGGAGGATCGCTTGAACCCAGGAGGTCGAGGCCTCAGTGAGCTATGAGTACACCAGTGCACTCCAGCCTGGGTGATAGAGCAAGAACCTGTCTCAAAACACAAACACACACACACATACACACACACACGAGGTGCGTGCCACAGTAAAACCCCACAAAGACCTTCTATGCACATAAAAAATATCACGGTACCACATAAACGGTAAAACATTGTGTATGAATTGAAAAGCATCAGCTGATGCTGTTTGGAGCATACGGGGCGGGGCGGGGGCGGGGGCTGCCTGTTTAACCACATTCTCACCAGCATTGGATACGTTTTGTGTTTGTATTTGTTTTTTCCTACTTTGTTTTGTCTTTGTTAATTGGCAAGCAGGCAATGATACTTAACTTTTAGGTTTTTGGGGTTTTTTTAGGGACAAGGTTTCACCATGTTGGTCAGGCTGGTCTCAAACTCCTGACCTCAGGTGATCTGCCCACCTCAGCCTCCCAAAGTGCTGGGATTACAGGCCTGAGCCACCATGCCCAGCCAACTTTTAGTTTTTAATAAGGTTTTTTTTCTGTTTGTTTTGTTTTGAGATGGAATTTTGCTCTTGTCAGCCAGGCTGGAGTACAACAGCGCCATCTTGGCTCACTGCAACCTCCGCCTCCCGAGTTCAAGCGATCCGCCTGCCTCTGCCTCCTGAGTAGCTGGGATTACAGGCATATGACATCATTCCTGGCAAATTTTTGTATATTTAGTAGAGACAGAGTTTCACCATGTTGGTCAGGCTGGTCTCGAGCTCCGGACCTTGTGATCCACATGCCTCGACCTCCCAAAGTGCTGGTGCTGGGATTACAGGCATGAGTCACCACGCCCAGCCTTTTTTTTTTTTTTTTTTGAGATGGGGAGTTTCACTCTGTTACCCAGGCTGGAGTGCAGTGGTGCAATCTCAGCTCACTGCAGCCTTAAACTCCTGGGTGGAAGCAAGCATTTCACCTCAGCCTCCAGAGCAGCTGGGATTACAGACATGCACCATCACACTTCACTTATTTTTAATGTATAAATTTTCTGTAGAGACAGGGCCTCTCCATGTTGCCCAAGTTGGATGGCAGGGTTTTTTGTTTCTTTGCTTTTTTGGTTTTTTTGAGACAGTGTCTCGCTCTGTTGCCCAGGCTGGGGTGCAGTGGTGCAATCTCTGCTCACTGCAACCTCTGCCTCCTGGGTTCAAGTCATCCTCCCACCTCAGCCTCCCAAGTAACTGGGAGTACAGGCCTGTGCCACCATGCCAGGCTTACTGTTGTATTTTTAGTAGAGGTCAGGTTTTGCTGTGTTGGCCAGGCTGATCTCGAACTCCTGACCTCAAGTGATCCACCTGCCTCAGCCTCCCACAGTGCTGGGATGACAGGCGTGAGCCGCCGCGCCCGGCCTGGGTGGCAGTTTTGAGACAATACTTGGTTTCTGTTCCTGCACCGAAGGTGACTGCAGGGCTGGTGCGCCTCTATGAGTTGCATTGATGTTGGGGTTTCTCCTCCATGTGCCTTTATCTCCTGGGGGTCTTTGTAGCTTTCCTAGAAATGTGACTCTAGAGGGTGTAAACATGAGCCCTTTCCTGTCCTGAGCAGAGAGTTCATGCCAGTCTGTGTTCCTTTTACTCGGGCCTGTCACCTGACACACCACGGTACTTGCTGATGAGTTTTCCATAAGACGGGTGCTGGAGGTCTCATGGGCCAAACCCTGGGGATATTTCTATTCCTTGGCTCTGTGGGAGGTCAGGGAGGGCCTGAGGGGAGCAGAGGGCGGAGGAACCTTGAGGCAGGGCGGTAGTAGCTCCAGGAGCATCTCAGGCAGCCCCGTTGAGAGCAGCGAGGGTCTCTATTTTTTTATTTTTATTTTTTTGAGAGAGTCTCACTCTGTCACCCAGGCTAGAGTGTAGTGGTAGGATCTCAGCTCACTGCAACCTCCACCTCCTCCCAGGTTCAAATGATTCTTCTGCCTCAGCCTCCTGAGTAGCTGAGAGTACAGGCGCCTGCCACCACACCTGGCTAACTTTTGTAATTTTAGTAGAGATGGAGTTTCACCATGTTGGCCAGGCTGGTCTCAAACTCCGGACCTCGTGATCTGCCCACCTCAGCCTCCCAAAGTTCTGGGAGGGTCTGTTTTTCAGGGTGGGCCACAAGCAAGATCCCCAGTCAAAAGTAGAGGGGCTTCTCCACCTGCCCATACAGCCATGGCCCCAGACTTAGCCCCTGACTACACTCGGAACAAAATGCAGAGTCCCTGGCTCAACCCTGCAAGGGCCATCCTGCCTGCCTTTATCACCCCAGCCCTCTGCAGGTTCTGGGCAGCCTCACCGCTGGCCTGGCTGGAACTCCTGCACCCCAGGGCTTTTGCAGTTGATGGACACCCTCCCGGCAGGGTGGCTCCTTCTTGGATGTCACCTCCCTAGGCAGGTCTTCCTGGTCAAGTTGTCACCTGCCTCCCTGGCCGCGTCGCTCTCACCACTCAGGCTTCGGACCTGTGACATGCTCACCACCACCTGGAGTGGCTTTTTGGGCTCTTTGTTTCTTATATTGTCCGAGTGTGTCACAGGTACGGGCCTCACAGACCCAGGGGCAGGCCCGTCTCACGTCCTCTCCCTGCAGGGACCGGTGCCAGGCTGGCACGAAGAGGAGGTCAGTGAGCAGAGAAGGGCACTGGGCAGGAAGAGTGGATGGCACTGCGTGGTCTTCCCTGCCATCAGAGGTATAGCCCCATCTGCTGCTGCAGGCAGTCGTGCTGACTGGCCACTGCCCGGCTCCATCCTCATGGACAGGGGAGCTAGGGGTGGGGCGGGGCATAGAAGGGTGGCCTGGAGCTAGGCCATGACATTCCCCAAGGACAGGGATCATGCTCTTCTTGGACCAGGACTCAAGTTCTAGCTTCATCCCCACTCAGCAGCCTCTCCTGCAGGACCAGCCATCAGGGTGGCCAGCTGTCCCAGAGGCCCGCCTGGTCGGTCTAGAGAAGACATCAGATCCGGGGTTGCTACTAGTGACCTCTGTGGTCCCGTTTGTGCAGAGACCCTAAGACCTTCTCACCTGAGTCTCTCACACTGCCTGCTCTGCAATGCTCCCTATGAGGGGTGTGGGGCAGGGAGGGGCAACCCCCATTTTACAGGGAAAACCAGGCTCAGAGGGGCAGAGGAACCGTCCCGCTCACGGCGAGGGAAGAGGTACAGCCAGGTTGGAAATTGGGTCTGTCTGACTGTTCAACCTCTGCTTTAACCATGAAGACTTAGTGCTGTGTGACCTCGGGCAGATGGCTTCACCTCTCTGAGCTGTTTCCTCATTGGTAAAATGAGGATGATAGTGACCACACATACCTCCTGGGATAATCCTGGGGCCTGAGTGAGAGAGCGCACTTCCGGGACTCAGTGAGGCGAGCTTCACATCACACTGTGGCTCTTGGCTCTGGCCTGCGGGACAAGCACCTGCTCCTGGTCCAGCGCTCTCCTCCCTACACCCGATCCCTCCTGGGCCATGACAAGGCCACCCTTGGGGAACTGCATCCCGGAGATCACGGAGGGAAGCTGACTTCTGAAAGGCTGGTCCCTGTCTTTGTTCAGCTATAGTAGTCCAGGACCTCAGCTCTGGGTCCCGAAACCCAATCACCATCCCTGCAGGGTCTCCGGGTGGGTGGAGCATAGCTGGCACCTGGCCGGCCAGGATCGGGGGCTCCCACCTGTGCTGGGCTGGGTTCGAAGTCATGCTCTGGGGGAGGAGGGCTGCCTGGTCCCCTGTGCCAGGAAGAGGCTGCATGGCTGGAGCAGAGGTCTACACGGGGCCTGGCTCAGATGCAAGTCCCTCTGTGTGCCGGGTGAGGGCCCCTGGCTCAGCCTCCTCATCTAAGGAGAGGAGACCTCCAGGAAGGTGGCAGATACCACCAACACACTGCAGCCACGGCGCCTACCAACACTGTGGGAGGAGCGGAGGGCCCAGGCCGGGGGACCGAGCACCAGCACTCGGGTGGAGACCACCACTTCCGGTGTCCAGGGCTGGGTCAGCTCGGCCAAGGTGCACAGCTACCCTCGGAGCCTGCTAGCCCTGAAGTCTTTCTTAGTCCTCAGGACTGTGGTTTTTATTTATTTATTTTTTTGGGGGGATGGAGTTTCGCTCTTGTTGCCCAGGCTGGAGTGCAATGGGGCGATCTCGGCTCACTGTAACCGCTGCCACTCAGATTCAAGCAATTCTCCTGCCTCAGCCTCCCAAGTAGCTGGGATTATAGGCGCCCTACCACTCTGGGCTAATGTTTTGTATATTTAGTAGAGACAGAGTTTCATCATGTTGGCCAGGCTGATCTCAAACTCCCAACTTCGGGTGATTCTCCTGCCTAGGCATCCCAAAGTGCTGGGATTACAAGTGTGAGGCACCGCACCAGGCTGGGACAGTGGTTCTGTGGGAGATGCTGGCCTGGCCAATCCCCCCTACCTGGCCCCACTGGGAGGAGGGTGGGAGTGACAGGTGAGGACACCAGCCCAAAAAACTTGCCGCTGCCCAGGGAGGAGCCTCTGGTGACAGCCACTCAGCGTCTTGCTGGAAAAGCATCTGATGGAGGTTGTCAGGCTTGGGCTGGGGAAGCTCTGATGGCTGGGCTTGAAGTGGGACCGGCAGCACTGTGACCTCCAGCAGGTGGGCTCTGGCTGAGCTGGCAGTAAATAACATCACTCCCGCAGCAGGTCAGAGGACATCCGTACACCAAGCATTCTCCTGTGCTCTTGACATTTAAAGAAGCTGCCAAGAAAAAAACAAAACAAAACAAAAAAACCACTTGACAGCCCCAGGAGGCACACAGGTGGGTGGATGAGGAACTGTGATGCCCACTCTAAGGAAGACTGTGTCACTGGCCCCGAATATCCCTTTTCTCTTTTCTCCGCAGCAATAGAAACCCTGAATTTTGGCTGGCACTGGCTGCCTGGAGTAAAAACTACATTTCCCAGCCTCCCTTGCAGCTTGGATTGGCTGTGTGACTGAAGGCTGGCTAATGGAAGGTACATAACAGTAGTGGGTGTGGCTTCTAGGAGATGACCTTTGAGGAAGGAGACCAACCTGTCTTCTTTGCTACTGCTGGTTGGAATGTGGATGGGATGGCTGGAGCCTAAGCAGCCATTTTGTACCATGAAGTCAAAGCTACATGACAAATATGAAGGAAAAAGATGGAGGGACCTGGGTCCTTGATGAATCTGAGCAAGCTCATCACCCTGGACTTCCTTTACATGAGAAACACCAGTTTTATCTTATTAGGGTACATGTATCTTAAATTTGCTGGCCTGCATAGCTAGGCTGAATTATATTACAACTCATAGAGGGAAAACAGATACTCTGGGAGGTTCAACTTGGACCAAGATGAACCGTGGCCCCAAACCCATTGGATCCTGAAAGGAAGTCTTTCCTGTGCACCTCGAGGTGGGGTGCAGGTCGGGTGAGCATTGGGAGGACCCACCCTCCTGCCAAGGGGTCTGGGGATGCCCCAGATGAAGCCTCAGTGAGCCTCAAGGGGACTGTGACTCCTCCCCCACTCTGGCCTGTCTCCCTTATGCTCAAGGCCTGAGGTGTCCCGAAACAATGATGCCCATATTTCAGTGGCAATGCCTTCCCCTGAACCTCCACTCCATAGTGAATGTGTGTATGTTGGGGGTGGCAGTTACTGTGCCTGGTGCAGAGTGGCCTCTCAGACCCAGCCTCCTGTCTAAGCTCTTCCCTCACAGCTAGGAACTTCAGGCTTTACCCCTGGGCTTCAGTCTCCCTACCTATAAAATGGGAATCATAGTGGCCATCCTTGCAGGGTCACTGGGTGAGTTCAGTGGATGACGGGTGAAAAGCACCCAGCCCATAGCACAGCACTGTGTAGGCTAACTCAGTCAGCGTGAACGACCCATGGGATGCCCCTTTAAATCACAGGTTCCTAAATTCTAGGGCATCTAAACCACCTGGTGTGCTTGAAACACACAGATTGCTGGGCATCACCTCAGGGTTCTGGTTCAGCAGATCTGGGGTGGGGCCTGAAATGCAAATTTCAAGACCCACTGGTTTAAATCAAGAACCCTAAGACACGCCAGGCATGGTGGTTCATGCCTGTAATCCAAGCACTTTGGGAGGCCAAGGCTGGTGGATCACTTGAAGTCAGGAGTTCGAGACCAGCCTGGACAACGTGGCAAAACCCCGTCTCTACTGTGTGCCTGTAATCCCAGCTACTCAGGAGGCTGAGGCATGGGAATCACTTGAACCTGGGGGACAGAGGCTGCAGTGAGCCGAGATTGTGCCACTGCACTCCAGCCTGAGTGACACAGCAAGACTCTGTCAAAAAACAAGCAAACAAACAAACAAAATAGCCTAAGACAAAAAAACATGGAGTCAAGATCCTGCTAAGACCATTTGAGCCCAAGACCAGCCGGGCAGCTGGGTGTGTTTGGCTTCAGTTCTTGCAAGCTGTGTGACCTTCGGCAAGACTTTCTTCTCTGATGCATCTGTCACATGGGGAGAATTAGAGTCCAACTCAGAGAGCTGAGGTGAAGTCAAAGCAACATGGCCCCAGGTGGGAAAGGCACCCACTAAATGCGCCCCTTCCTCCTCTCCCCACCACGGTCATCATCATCATCATCACTATTTAGCATAACTCTGCTGCCCATCCTTCCTCCAGTGGCAAGAATGGGCACCTGCTGCACACCCTACCCAGGCCACAGGCCCACTGCCTCCTCCTTCTCTGTGCCAGACTTGGCCCTTGTGCCTGGGGAGGGGGCCCTCTGCCCTCCGCGTGCCACTGGGGCATGCCGGGATGCCCAGGCATGGTCCGTCCTGACTCCTTCCCCGACTGCCTGGCCAGGGTGAGTCAGCAGCTGCCACAGCATGTCACCAGCAGAGAGAGAGGCACCATTGCCCGCCAGCTGGAAAGATGGATGGATGGAAAGACCCAGCGAGGCGTCCTCAGCCAACTCTGCGATACCTGAAGCTTGTCCCTGAGATCGCTGCCATCTGCTGGTAGGCCTCAGTACTGCATGTATTGGTGCCCTCCCAGACCACCTGGGACAACCCCGCTCCCACCTCCGATGCCACAGATTGTCCCCAAGGGTGGGGAGGGCCTGCCCAGCCCCACTCTCCTAGAAATACTTGCAGGCCACATGTCTGTACCAGCAGATTCAGGGAGGTGTCATTCATATGTGACACCATTCACATACCATACAATCCACCCATTTAAGGAGTGCAATTCATTATTTTATTTAGTGCGCTGTGACCATCACCACCATCTATTCCAGAACACTTTCATCGTTTCAAAAGAATCTCCATACTGTGAGCTGGGCGCAGTGGATCATGCCAGCAATACCAGCACTTTGGGAAGCCGAGGCTAGTGGATCACAGGGTCAGGAGTTCGAGATCAGCCTGGCCAATAATATGGTGAAATCCTGTCTCTACTAAAAATACAAAAAATTATCAGGGCATGGTGATGGGTGCCTATAATCCCAGCCACTCGGGAGGCTGAGGCAGGAGAATTGCTTGAACCTGGAAGACGGAGGTTGCAGTGAGCCGAGATCGTGCCATTGCACTCCAGCCTGGGCAATAAAGTGAGACTCCGCCTCAAAAAAAAAAAAAAAGATAGAAAAAGAAAAAGACAAAAAACCCATACCAATGAGCAGTATCTCCACTTTCCCTATCAGCTCCTGGAAGTCACTAATCTACTTTTCATCTCTGTGGATTTGCCTATTGTGAACATTTCATAGGAATGGAATCGTAAGTGTGTCCCTCTGGACTGGCTTCCTTCGCTTAGCACCCGGCCCTCCAGGCTCATGTGTGCTGTAAGACGTATGAGCACTTCATTCCTTCTGCTGGTGAGCACCATTCCATCCTACGCCCATAGCACTGCACACATAGAGCACTGTGTATGCTAGCTGCCGTAGAGAGTGGATACGTTCCATTTATCCGTCAATCGCTTGGTGGGCACTTGGCTTGCTGCCACGCGCTGGCTGTCATGAATGATGCTGCTAGAAACGTTGGCACACAGGTTTTTGTGTGGGCGAGTGTTTGCGCTTCTCTGGGGTAAATACCCAGGAGTGAATTGCCGGGTCATACGTGGATCTCTGCTCTGCAGTTTCAGAACTGCCACACGATTTTCCCGCCTCTCACTTCTTGGCATCTGCCTGTTCTAGCTCCCGTCCTTAGGCTCCATGTAACATAAGCACTGGAGCCTGAGAGATCTCGCAATCAGCCCTGGCATGTCCCTCACTGGCTGTGTGACCTTGAGAGAATTGCTTCATCTCTCTGAGCCTCAGGTTTCTCGTCTGCCAAAGGTGAATCACGGCAGAATGCAGGAGACACTGGCCTTGTTCCACCCATAACCCTTCAGTCCTCACCTTTCTGCACAAAGGGGCCCCAGGCTTTCCCATCACGAGCCCTGGGATTCTTGTCTGAGGGGAGCAGGCTGGAAGTTCGGGGAGTGTCTGTCCCCGGGAGTACTCCTCAACCAAAGGCAGACTTGAGTTGGTGGAAATAAAGAGCCCAGGTGCCTCACCTGCGTGTGGGGGACTGGTGGGGACAGCAGTGCGTGGACAATTCACTAGATAATTACAGATTATGTTGGGTTCTTTGAAGGAAACTAACAAGGCACCGTAAGAACAAAATGAGAAGGGGCCCCAGTTTGAAGTAGGAAGATCGTGGTAGATCTCTCTGAGAGGCGACACCTTTAGAAGGAAAGATTGTAAAAGGACCCAACTGGTGAAGAGTGGAGGGAGGATTGTTTTCAACAGACGTCATGTGCAAAGGTCCTGGGGCAGGGAAGAGCTTGGGTCAACAGATATGTCAGAGTGCTTTATCTGGCCTCAGCCTGTGAAGGGAGCTTTGAGCCTGGGGCCCAGGTTGATCTGATTCCAAGACCTGAGACTGTAAACACTCCTTACCAGGCAGCCAGTTCTCTCTGCCCTGTCTTCTCCACTCTGCCTTCAGCCCTGCGATCTGGGCCTTTCCACATTCCAGGGCCACCCTGGGAAACTGCAAGGTTCTGATGCACAAGGAGAGGGAGCACCACCTCTGTCCATCCTGTCCAGCAGAGGGTCTGGCATTTGGCTGCATGGGTGCCTGCTGCACTCTCTACTGAGGCTCCAGGCCCGCCGATGGATGCCCATATGCTTGCTGGATGGATGGTAGATAAGTGAATGGATGGGGGCTGGATGAATGCATAGATGGATGGAAGGATGGAAGAATGGGTGGATGGATGGACGAATGAAGGATGGATGGAAGGATAGAAGGATGGATAGGTAGATGCCTGTGCCCACCCTGGAGAGCACCGTACAGGCCAACTGGGCAGGCAGGGGGCCCACTAGCCACTCCAAGAGGACCCTTTTTCCTTATTTCCTTCATTCAGCAATGGCTGTTGTGTGCCACCAATCCTCTCAACTAGTGCTTTCCATGGGGAGGGCATGAACATGAATAACAGCACCACTGCCGTCAAGGCGCTGTGGAGTGTATGATTGAGTGTGTTGAGGACTTCCACAACCTGTAACCATCACCATCACAATCACCACCATCAACACCACCATCACGACCACCACCACCATCACCATCATCATCACCATCACCATCACCACCATCATCATCACCATCATCACCATCATCACCATCACCACCATCACCATCACCACCATCATCATCACCATCATCACCATCACCATCACCACCATCATCACCATCACCATCATCACCACCATGCATACCACTACATCTGGCTAATTTTTGTGGGTTTTGTTTTGTTTTGAGACAGAGTCTCACTCTGATACCCAGGCTGGAGTGCAGTGGTGTGATCTCAGCTGACTGCAACTTCCACCTCCTGGGTCCAAGTGATTCTCCTGCTTCAGTCTCCCAAGTAGCCAGGATTACAGGTGCCCGCCACCACGCCCGGCTAGTTTTGTATTTTTAGTAGAGATGGGGTTTCTCAATGTTGTTTAGGCTGGTCTCAAGCTCCCGTCCTCAAGTGATCCGCCTGCCTCAGCCTCCCAAAATGCTGGGATTACAGGTGTGAGCCGCCGCGACCGGCCACCTTACCATTTTTCACAGACTGCGTAACTTTTCCATTCCTACTCCTGACAGGTTCTAGACCCAAAGTCCCAGAGACTCACCAGGCAAAGGCCTGCCCCACCTGCTCAGCCTCTTTCTCTCCCTTCTGGTTCCCTCTGGGTCATGCAAATGCAAGCAAGGAGGTCACTGTCCCTGGAGCCCCTGGGGCGGCCTCTCCCGACTCACAGGGCCACAGGTGTGGGGTCTCCAGGCACTGCCTGTCCCGAGTGCACGTGGAGCAGGTGAACCATCTAACTGCAATGGATGCTGGGTCCCAGGCCCCTCCAAACCCCCATACCCTTTTCCTTTTCAGTAGAATTCTACCTGCCTCCAGCCCTTCCTGTATGTAAGGAAGCAGGAGTTTCCACCATGGCACCTGAAGCAGTGGCATCCCCTGACCCCTCCCAGGGAGCCTGCGCTCTCAGCCTGGGGCCCGCCTTCTCTCCCCTTCCCTTCATCCAGCAAAAGTGGGTTCGCTCTCCTTTTGGAGACCAGCAGCATCCTTGCCCTTGGTGCCTGATGTTCAAGCTATGGTAACACAGCCCCACGCAGGGTGGGCGACTGAAACAGACGTTTGTCATCTGCAGGCCTTGGGGGATGTCCAAGACCAGGGTGTCGTCAGGGTTGGCTTCTTCTCAGGCTATGGGGCAGAGTCTGTTCCTTTCTTGGCCCTTAGGGGCTGGCATTTGCTGGCAAACTTTGGCACTCCTGGGCTTGTAGGAGTTTCCCCCTTGTCCCCACCTTCACGCTCTTGTGCCGTCCTCCTGTGTGCATGGCTGTGTCCACATGTCCCTTAAGGAGGACCCTGGTCACAATGGATGCAGGGCTCATTCTACTCCCGTGTGACCTCATCTTCACCAACTGCATCTGTAATGACCGTAGTTCCAAATAAGGTCACATGCTGAGGTACTGGTGTTAGGACTTCAATGTATGAACTCTGGGGAGGGGACATAATTCAGCCCCCTAATGCACACACAAAATGAAGCCCCTTGGACTCTGGTGTGGGGAGAAAGGTGACCCCAGCACAGCTGTCAGCTGCAAAAAATCTACATTCTCTTGTCAAAGCTGTTTTACGGGTTAAACAAGAGCCCCCAGTGTCTCCTGTGCCTTCATCAGGGACCACCTGCTGATCCTGCAGCACTGACTGTCACGGCTTCCCCTGTATCCACACAACCCCTGGGCAAGCTCTCCTCGCCAGGCCTCAGGGCCATCATCTGCAAGCTGGGAGTGATGGCAGCCCCTGCCCCATCTCACTTTAGAGAAACAAAACCCACAGCAGAGCTCAGCCTGCACACTGCTCCTGCTGACTGCCATGAATACTCAACCCTGCAAGGGAGCGATTCCGGGAAACCTGACATGTGCTGGGGGCTGAAGGAGGCACCAAGATCTTTCACTTGTGTTGCACACATGCCAGTGAGGAGCTCAGCCTCCCTGTGGGTTTGGCGAGTGTGCAGTGACCAGGCAGGGGTCTCTAACCCTGGGCCTTTGAGTCTGGGCTCTGTGACCATAAGCTCTCTGTTCCTGGGCTCTCTGAGTCTCGGATCTCTGACCCTGGGCCCTCTGACCCTGGGCCCTCTGACCCTGGGCTCTCTGACCCTGGGCTCTCTGACTGTGGGCTCTCTGACCGTGTGGGCTCTGTGACCCTGGGCTATTTGGGTCTGAGCTCTGTGACCCTGGGCTCTGTGACCCTGGGCTCTGTGACCGTGGGCTCTCTGACCATGGGATCTCTGACCGTGGGATCTCTGACCCTGGGATCTCTGACCGTGGGATCTCTGACCCTGGGCTCTCCGACCGTGGGCTCTCTGACCGTGGGCTCTCCGACCCTGGGCTCTCTGACCGTGGGCTCTCTGACCCTGGGCTCTCTGACCGTGGGCTCTGTGACCCTGGGCTCTGTGACCCTGGGCTCTCTGACCGTGGGCTCTCCAACCCTGGGCTCTCCGACCGTGGGCTCTCCGACCGTGGGCTCTCCGACCGTGGGCTCTCTGACCGTCGGCTCTCCGACCCTGGGCTCTCCGACCCTGGGCTCTCCGACCATGGGATCTCCGACCCTGGGCTCTCCGACCGTGGGCTCTCCGACCCTGGGCTCTCTGACCCTGGGCTCTCTGACCCTGGGCTCTCTGACCGTGGGAGCTCTGACCCTGGGCTCTCTGACCGTGGGATCTCTGACCCTGGGCTCTCTGACTGTGGGATCTCTGACCCTGGGCTCTCTGACTGTGGGCTCTCTGACCGTGGGATCTCTGACCCTGGGCTCTCTGACCGTGGGAGCTCTGACCATGGGCTCTCTGACCCTGGGCTCTCTGACCATGGGCTCTCTGACCCTGGGCTCTCTGACCCTGGGCTCTGTGACCCTGGGCTCTCTAACCGTGAGAGCTCTGACCCTGGGCTCTCTGACCCTGGGCTCTCTGACCCTGGGCTCTCTGACCGTGGGAGCTCTGACCCTGGGCTCTCTGACCCTGGGCTCTCTGACCGTGGGCTCTCTGACTGTGGGATCTCTGACCGTGGGAGCTCTGACCCTGGGCTCTCTGACTCTGGGCTCTCTGACTCTGGGCTCTCTGAGTCCTGGGAGGGAATGAGAACACAGAACCGTGGTCCTCATGGCCCCAGGCTCAGCACAGACTCCTCACGTGGGCCGTGCCCTCCCTGCCAGGTGCCAGGAGAGTTGAGTATGCTGCCCACATTGGCTCTTATTTCCGCTGGCCCAGGTGACAGCGCCCATGCCATTGTTGGGGAGCAGGTGTGAGGAGGCGCCTAGTCCAAGGTGGGGCCCGGCCACTGAGTAATCGCCTCTCTGAGCCTCACCGTCTTTTTTTGTGTTTTTAAGACTCAGTGTTGCTCTGTCACCCAGGCTGGAGTGTGATGGCGCGATCTTGGCTCACTGCAAGCCCCACCTCCCAGGTTCAAGTAAGTCTCCTGCCTCAGCCTCCCAAGTAGCTGGGATGAGAGGCATGCACCGTCATACCGGGCTAATTTTTGTATTTTTAGTAGAGATGGGGTTTCACCATGTTGGCAAAGCTGGTCTCAAACTCCTGACCTCAGATGATCTGCCTGCCTCAGCCTCTCAAAGTGCTGGGATTATAGGCGTGAGCCACTGCGCCAGGCCAAGCCTCACCTTCTTAGGCAAAGACAGGGTGCACAGGACCCAAGAGCAGGTTGCAGGGATAGAGGAAGTTTCTGTGCTGCCTGACCTGACACAGTTGCTCTAAAGGGTCCCTGGAGAAGCACACAGCTTCCAGAGGGAGGAGCTTTTTAGAGCCCTAGAAGAAAGTAAACCTCTCTCTCTCTCTCTCTCTCTCTACACACACACACACACACACACACATCACATATTCAGACACACCGAGGAACATACATACATACATATATACACACAGGCACACACTAACACAAGAACGCGTCCCCCCATGCACACTCATGCTTTTGGAAATATAGAATCTTCTCTCCATGCACACACATGCACAAACACGTCTTAGCTTGTTTCCATCAATCCAAAAAAAATCGTAACTTTCTAAAACCAGGGGCCGGAAATGCACCTTTAGCCCGATTTCTGGGAATACCACGTTCCTCTAAAGCAGCAGGGGACGCAGGCTGGTGCCAGCACGGATTCTGCTGTGCTCAAAGCAAGCGCGTCCCAGCAAAGGCGGTAAGTGCTCCTCAGCCGGCATCGCCATCTACCAAACGGCAGAGTAGAATAGAATACTTTAATGTTTTCATGCCACAAAGCCCCACGCTGCCCTGCTGTTGCTGCTGGAGACATGTCGGTCTGCCAGGGCGGGCACTGAGAGCCTTCCCCAGGGCTTCTGGCCACACAGATCCACAGATGTCCTGCACTGCAGGCAGTGTTCTCCGAGCTCCCACCGGGGTGCTTTTCAGTTCCCACTGGACCCTGGGACCCTGATGTGGGCTGGCTCTGGAAACAGTGGCCAACCCAGACGCAGGGGCAGGACGAGGCGGCACGTGCTCAAGGAGGAGGGTGAGAGTCGAGACGCTGCCACACCGAGATGTTGCCAGGAGCTCTGGCGGCGGCCACCAGGCCCAGCTAGCGCATACTGGCCTCCAGCTGGGAGCCCAGTCCCGGGGCCTGAACATGTGAGGGCTCCAGGCCATCCGGGCTCTGCTTCTGCCGCCGCCGCCGGGTCTGGACCCCCTTACCAGGGAGTCTGGGCAGGTCACCCTGCAGCTGCCGCACCATCTCGTGGTCCCTGTGGTCCAGCACTCGGGGCAGGAACAGGGAGGACTTCTGAGTGCGGCGCGTCTTGAAGCCCCTGCGTGGCCGACCCTTGCCGTTCACAGACACGTACCACAGTCTCTCCGCGCTGGGCTGCCGCAGGGGCCCTGGCGTACTGGACACCGTCCGGTACAGCCGCGACGCGTATGTGTTATAGCCCAGCTCGTGGATCCGCTCCACAAACTCGCACTCGGCGCTGTAGTGCTCCTGCGGGGACGAGATGTCACAGCCGGTCAGTGGCCCGGGAAGACCGTGCCGCGGCAGGGCCCAGGGTGGCCCGATGCCTCCCTCCCTTCCTCTGAGGCTGCTCGGTCCAGGGCCACACCCCGGCACACTTGCAGCCTGACACACCTTTGCCTAGGCCTTGCCCTCTGCCCGGCGTGCCCTTCCTCCCCTGTGTGCCTGGTGAGCTTGGCCTTCTGCTCAAAGGTCGCCTTCTCGCACAGCTGTCCCAAGCAACTTCCAGCTCCTGCTCTCTCGGTTCCACCAGCCTCTGTCTCCCCATCTGAGGGCACTGACCCAGTAAAGGGATGTGTAGGGTTGTCTGTGCAGCAGAGGACGGGCTGGCCAACCTAGGTGCCCTGGTGGTCTGCTGGCAGTATGGATGGCAGCAAGGACTGGGCATTTGGACAAAGGAAGATGATAGCACCCAGATCACTTTTAAAGAAATTGCAAAAAAGAAAAAAGAAGGCAGGATGCAGTGGTCACGCCTATAATCCCAGCATTTTGGGAGGCCGAGATGGGTGGATCACGAGGTCAGGAGATCGAGACCAGCCTGGCCATCATGGTGAAACCCTGTCTCTACTAAAATACAAAAAATTAGCCTGATGTGGTGGTGGGTGCCTGTAGTCCCAGCTACTCAGGAGGCTGAGGCAGGGGAATCGCTTGAACCTGGGAGAGGGAGGTTGCAGGGAGCCGAGATCGTACCACTGCACTTCAGCCTGGCAACAGAGCAAGACTGTCTCAAAAAAAAGAGAAAGAACACCAAAAGCAGGAAGGGAAGGGAAGGGGACACAGCCGGGTTTGATGAGCCCAGATGCTCCGTTAAACACTGCATTCAGGGGTCCCCTCTGGAGTCACTGATCTCTGAGCAGCATTCTCTTAAGATGGAGGGTCCCCACTCTGCAGGTTGATGAGGTTACAACACAGAGCGGGGGCCGGGGCTGGCACGAGGCAGAGGCTCTAACAGTGCCACGGATGTTGCTATTCTTAGGATGAGAGCAGAGGGCAGGCTGTCCCACCACCAGCAGGACAGAGAGGACACTCACTTTGTCATCAGAGATTAATGGGACCCTTGTCAGGCCTGGGGTGAGATTGCGGAAGGGCAGAGGGGACGCTGCCCTCTCAAAGGCACAGTGAAGCTCTGCACTGAAGGAGCTGACACCAGTGTCCCCAAGGCCTGAACATGGGAGTTTCCCTCAGGGGCTGACTCATGGGGTCTTCTTAGTCTGTGGGGTAGGGAAGGGGTGGATATGCCTTATGCAGACCCACTGGGCTTCAGTACCAGCTACAGGCAAGTGGCAGCGCCTAGGGCACCTCCCCCAGAGGGTGACTGACAGGAGCTGCTTCCTCCGAACCAGAAAGGGTGGTGGGAGGTGGAAGCAGCAGGGGCAGGGCAGACAGCAGACCACTCCTTCCTCCTGGGGACTGGCCCCAGGGAGGAGCCGGAGGCCCTTGTGGTCTGTCCCCATCTGGGGTGTGGTGTCCCAGGGGAGTGAGGGAGAGTGGAAATGGCCTCCAGGGGCTCCCAGGCTGGACCCCACAGCATCTGACCCAGCAGGACCTCAGGGAGCAAGATGTTTCAAGCACCCCATCCTCTTTTCCAGCGACATGAAAGCCCAGGGCAGGGAAGGGTGGAAGGCTCGACCTGCCTCTCCCCATAACCCGAAGCGCCCTGCTCGCCAGCCCTCTTGGAGGCCCAGAGTCCCCTGGGTCGCAGTATAGATGTCACCATCCAAGACCAGTCTCCATGCTGATTGATGGAGAAACTGAGGCCCGGGGCGGTGCCAGAGCCTACATCACAGGGGGTGGAAGTGCCCGACCTGTGCCTGGTCCCTGCACAGCCTGGGGCTCAGGGCCGACTTCCCCCACGCCCACACTGGGTGCACCATGCTAGTGTCTGGCTCCCACGCCAGACTGTGGGAAACTCAGGGCGGGTCCCAGGCTTCTCCCAGGTCCCTCCCTCCTGCAGGAGGTGCGTCCTCCCACGGCCAGGGAGGCCACATGGTCAGCTTTCTCTTTGCAGGGCCACTTGGGGGGTGGGCCACTGAAGGATACAGGCCTGTGAGCCTCCAGTGGCAGGGGACTCAGGCCCTCCCAAGGTGGGAGATGGGGGGAGTGTAGATCACTTGCTGCCACGTTGGGGGGCACCTGAGACAGCCTAGATGACAAGGGCAGGTGTCGGCTCAGGGACCAGGGCCATAGACCCCAGAGCTACTGTGGTTGGGACTCGCTGTGACAACAGAATCCAATCTAATGTGTGTCCTGACCCTGCCATCCCACCAGACCTGGTTCCACAGTCCCCTTCCACAGGGGAAGTGGACTCTGAAGTCACCGTGTTGAGGAGGTGACTTCTGAAGAGCTGTAGGGTGGGGCGGGCACTTCCTAGCGGGCATTTTCTGGGAGGAGGGCGTTCCAGGCAGTGAGGGTGTGGGGTGAGCAGCACAGATGGCTTGGAGAGTCGAGGGAGCTTCCAGAGGCTGGAGGAGCCACGACCTGTGGATGATGACCGCCCTGGGAGCAGATGGCACCTGAGATCTGCTCTGTGGGAGGAGCTAAGGTGCATGGGGGATGCCTGTGCATGATGGGAGTCCTCGGAAGCCATGACCTGGGCCAATCTGCTTTTTTAGCAAGTCCCCTTAACATGTACCAAGCAGAGTGCAGCACATGGTAAGTACCCAGGACACTGCTGAATGAGGGACCAAATGTCGGATTCATGGGTGGATGGGCAGATGGAAGGGAGGAAAGAAGGAAGCATGGATGGATGGGTGGAAGGGAGGAAAGAAGGAAGCATGGATGGATGGGTGGATGGATGGGTGGATGGATGGATGGATGGGTGCATGGGTGGATGGAAGGGAGGAAAGAAGGAAGCATGGATGGATGGGTGGACGGATGGGTGGATGGATGGGTGGATGGGCAGATGGACAGAATGGACAGAAGGATGGATGGAAAGAAGGATGAGAGAAAGGAAAGAAGGAGGAAGGAGAGGCGTATGGGCGAAGGGTGAATGGAATGAAGGAAGAGGGAAGGAAGGAAGGAACAAATAACGGAAGAAAGGCAGAGAGGGAAGAAGGGAGGGAGGGAAGTAAGTAGGAAGGAAGGGAAGGGGGAAGGAAAGGTGGATGGATGGATGGCTTGACAAACAGATGGACTGGCTGAAGAGAGAGATGCAGGGGCGTGGTCTGAGGGCTGGAGATGGGGTCTACCATGCCTCCCAGCCCTCTCTGGGTGAGAGTTAGTGGCCAGTGGGGCGATGATTAAGGTGGGGAGTTGGGGAGCTGCTGAGCTCTGTTGGAGTGTCTGAGGCAGAAGGACTTTGCGGGAGGGTGGTCTATACCTCAGAAGGGAGGTCAGGGCCAGACCCAGGAGTGTCGGGTGTGGTGGTCACTGGCCCCCAGAGGGATGAGCTGGCCTGAGGACCGGCATGCTGCTGGCAAAGTCCAGGGAGCCCCACAGTGGGACAGCACTCCTAAGCAAGCTGGCCACATGCAGGTCTGTGGCACCAGGCAGCAGGTGACAGGGTTGGCATCCAGGCTATGTGCCTCCCAGGGTGTCTGCAGGGCTGTGGGAACTTCTCTGCTGGGCACTCAGGAAAGTTCCACACCTGCCAGCCAGACTGCTCGGCTACCCCTGGCTTCAGCAACCCTGGTGGGGCTAGGAGCCTCTGTCTACCCTTCCCAAAGCCAGGCTGTGAGCTCTCAGGCATGGAAGCCCCTAGTGGGCTCTGAACCACCGGGACCCCCTCACGTCATGTTTTGTTCTGTCTCCCCAAATCCTGAGCCTCCCATGGCAGAAGCTGGCACCAGGAGGGCCCCTGCTCCCAGACACAGTTTCCAGTGAGTGGCCTCTGAGCCAGAGAAAACCAAGGGGTGGGCCGGGCGCGGTGGTTCACACCTGTAATCCCAGCACTTTGGGAGGCTGAGGCGGGTCATCGCGAGGTCAGGAGTTCGAGACAAACCTGGCCAACATAGTGAAACCCCATCTCTACTAAAAATACAAAAAATTAGCCGAAAAATTAGCCAGGCATGGTGGCGGACACCTGTAATCCAAGCTACTCAGGAGGCTGAGGCAGGAGAATCGCTTGAACCCAGCAGGCAGAGGTTGCAGTGAGAGGAGATCGTGCCATTGCACTCCAGCCCGGGTGACAGTGCGAGACTCTGACTCGGAAAAAAAAAGAAAGAAAAATAAAAAGAAAGGCAATGTCACTTTGTAGAGTAGATCTTGATATTACAAAAAAAAAAAAAAAAAAAAAAGAAAGAAAGCAAAGGGCCGCGTCCCAGCTTTCCGGCCCTTCATTTAGCAAAACGGTTAAAAATCTGCTGAAATCCTCAGCTTATGCGAGAGAAGAGGCGGGCTGTTTCCCCGTTGAGCCCGACTGCGCAGAGCGCTCACTGCAGGGAGATCGTCCTCGGGCTGCATCGTCCAGGCTACAAGTGGATGGAGAACCTCTCATTGCCCAAGGAAGTATCAGCCAAATTGCATGTAATGCATAGCTGGAGGTAGCACATTCCCCTTACATGTATTTCACTGTGTATTCTCCACCCCCACCCCTTATGGGGAGGGGCACTGCCATACCCACAGAGTAAGGAGGCTCTTTTTGGTTACACGGAAGCCCAGGCAGTAGATAGACTGGGACCCAAACCCGGGCTCCAAGGCCCCTGTGTGCCTGGGACGTGGGCCCCACCTTCCTTCCCCTCCTCTGCTTCAGCTCTCACCTTTCCACCCTTGGAGAGAGCCAGCAGAGCCGGGCCAGCGCCCTCCTCTCCACGCTCCCAGGAGCGCTCTGGCTGCCTCAAGGAACACTCCCGGCTGGTCTTGGGTCCATTTATTTTGGTGGAAATTTGGGGACAATCACTTCCTTGCTCTCAGCTACTCTCAGGGAAGGGTGGTGGTGATGATCAGGTTGGCGGGAACTTTTGCTAGCCCGGCATTCTGCAGAACCCAGGACCCCAGGGCCAGGCTCCAGGTCACTCAAGGAGCAGCTTCTAAGAGACACAGCTAAAGATCACTGCATGTGGAGCCCCGGGCCGGGGTCTGGTCCCAGCTCGGGTCCCACATACCCTGGGCTGGGCAAAGCGTTCTTCTGCCCACATCTCCTATCCCCTGGCATGATGTGCAGGCCAGACCGCTGTTCCCTCAGCACCCACCCACGTGGAAACCTGGACTTACCGAAGCATACAGCCGACCCCTCTTGTTCATGGCCAGGTACCGCCCAGAGAAGAGCCCCCTGATGGCCACAATGCCCACCTCCACCGCCGTTATTTCCAGGATACCTGGAAGAAGTGAGAGGAACATCACTCCCGCTGCCCCACACAAAGCCACGGAGGAGTTGGCTGAGGCCCAGCTGGCCCTGCCCAAAACCACACCCCAGGCTCAGGGCTGGGGAGGGTAGCACACACCCCACAGGTGGGGGAGTGACTGGAAGTTCAGGGAGGGAGAAGTCACCAGATAGGAGGTAGAGAAGGGAACGTCAGGGGAGCCTTCTCCAAAGGGAGTCATTCAAACCTAGGAGGGAAGAATAAAATGAACCTTTCCACCCGCTGACTCTGCCAGCACCACGGTTTCCATGCCAGCCTCACAACACCTTGCCAGCTGCCTCCATCATCCGACAGACAAGCAAGTGGAGACCACTATGGTCAGGTGACTGCCAGGCCCCCGCACTTGTGCCTGAGCGGGAAGTCAAGCCCTGGCGGCAGACACGTGAGTCTGAGCTCTGGGCCTGCAGGGTCCCCAGTGCCTGTGCCCCATGAACCAGGCTGATAAAATAACCCACTGGCGACAACACAGCCAGGGCGCCTGCCACCCACACCCAGCTGGCAATGGACCTGGTGGGAGATCATTGTACCCGCCAGGGAGCCTGGAGGGGCAGGAAGCGGGTTTAGTCCCTGAAACCCATAGAGGGAAGCTGGGCGGGTCTCACCCACTCCCCAGGGGTAAGAAAGTTTAAATCTCCCCTCCCGCCTTTCCTTCTGGATATACGGGTGCTGTGGTGGGGTTGGGGCTGGGGGACTGCACCAAAGGCCAGGTTGGGGTCATTGTCTCCCCACAGAGGCTCTGAGGGGACTGGGGCGACTGCCTGCACCCTCTCCGAGGGATGACTCGGGAGCGCGCTCCTGGCACGCGGTCCCAGCAGCGCCGCGGTCAACGGGCTTTTGCTCCAGCCTAGGGCGCTGGGGTGCAGGCTGAGAGCCTCCCGCCTTCCCAGTGCGCAGGCTGGGCGGCCTTGGCGGTGCCCACCCGGGGACCAGCGAAGCCCGAGTCTCAGGGACTGGGGCGGCTGCGGGCGCGCGCCTTCCTCTGCCCCTGAACAGCCAGCACCAAGAAGAAGTTTGAATGCTGTGCGACTCCGAGAGGGAGCCTGGCTTTGGAGAGGAGCGGGGTATCTTTGTGAGACCAGTTCCGCGCACTGGGACCCCCTGGCGACAGCTGGTGCCCGCCGTGCGGCCCTGGAGGCGCGTCTCCCCAGGATGCCCTCGCAAGGCTGAGGCTTTCCTGGAGGAAGCCGCGGTTTCCCGCCGCCACCTGGAGTGCACCGCACCGTTTCCTGCGCCAAGGCCGGAGCTGAGCGCCGCGCGGCGCACCCGAGGATCGCGGTGGCCCTGACCGCCCTCCCACGCTCCCCACGCGGCCCTCCCGGGCCCTGAGCTTGGCTCTCCTGCTCCTCACAGGGCTCGGAGTGGGCCCCAGGTCCCTGCGACCAGAGGAGCCCAACCGTGGATCCCGGCGGACTCCCGCGGTGAGCGCAGCCCGGGACGCCGTCCTGCGTTCGGGCAGGAGTGTGTGTGTCTGCGACCCCAGGCCCGGGCGGACACGGCTCCGCGCTCCACAGCCGCGTGTCCCAGCGGCGAGGGCCCCCACCCTCCTGTGACAGTGCGGCCAGGGCGGAGGCGGGAGCGGTGCAGATTCCAGCGCGGGGAATAACTGTCGGCGGCGGCCGCGGCCGGGAACCGAGCACCGCCAGGCTAGAACCCTCCGCGCAGAGGCAGCGGCGGGGGCGGCGACCCGGGCGGCCGCGAGCGAGGAGGGCGGAGGGAACGGCGGGGCGTCCCGGGGTCGGCAGGAGGAGGAGAAGTCGTCAAAATAATAAAGACGATGATAAATGCCTTATCTAGCTCCTTTTCTCCGACACATTCAAAGGGCTTAAACTTGTCAGAGCTGCCAAACGCAGCAGAGCCGGGAGTCCCGGAGTTGTCTAGCTCGCGTCCCCCCAGACTAGCGGGCCGGGCCGGAGACGAACTCTGACAGCCGGTCCCGACCTCGGGCAGCGGCCTCCCGCGCCCTCTTCGGACGTGAGCGCCCATCCCCCCGAGTTCTGCTCGGACCCCAGCGCGCGCTCTTCTCCCCGACGTGGAGGGCGGGGAGGGCTCCCCGGCAGTCGCCTTCTGGCCGCGGGAGGCAGCCGGTCTTCCCGGACACCTTGGGCGCGCCGTGCCTTCTCCCGGGCCCGACCTCTCCCTCCCGGCGCCGCTTCCCCCGCCGGGCCCCGCAGCGCCGGGCACTCACTGTAGGCGCTGTTCTCCAGGCTGCCGTTGACGCGGCCGCTCGGGTGCAGCTGGAGGTGATACTTCGTGGCGCAGTAGAGCTTGCGGCGCCGGGGCGCCCCGCCGAGGTGCTCGTAGACGCCGCCGCGGCCGCCGGCATCGCGCCGCAACCGCGCCCCAGGGCCCGCCGCGGGCCAGCCGGGCTCCAGCAGGCTGAGCAGCAGCAGCCAGATCAGGCCCATCGTGGCATCGCGCCCGCCCCGCGGCGGCGGCTGCAGGCGAGCGCGGCGCCCATGGAAGGGGCGGCAGCCGGGCCGCGGCGAGGCGCTCGGAGCTGGCTCCCGCGCCTGGCGGTGCTGACTCCGGCTCCGCGGGAAAGGTGGGGGAAGAAGAGGGAATGGTGGGCGAGCGAGAAAGAGAGAGGGAGAGAGGGAGAAAGGGAGAGGGAGACAGCGAACGCGAGTCCCTTTAATTTCCACCCAGGAGCAATGAAATTTCCGTTGCTGCGCAAAGCTCTGAAAGAAAGGACGGTTCGGCAACAAAAGGCCGACGTGGTCCCCAGGCGGAGGCGAGGGAGGGGCGGGAGGCCGGCGGGTGGGGAGCCCCGCGGGGCTCGGGGTTCGTGCCGGGCGCCGCCTGCGAACGCTCGTCGCCAGCGCACCGCCGTCGAGCCGTGGCTCCGCTCCGCAGCGCGCCCCACGCCCCCGAACGAACCTCTGAAAGGTCCCCTCCCGGCCCCTCCCCCTCCCCCAGACCAATTATGCCTCCGAAAATTATAGACCGAGGCCTTGAGGCGGCCGCCCCAGGCCCTGTCACCCCCTCCCGCTCCCCATCAGTCCCCAGGCACAATGGGACCGCCGCCGATGACTGATGTCCGTGAAAACAACTTGCGGGGAAGTCGAGCTGACAAACGCCCATTAAAGGCGGCGCATAATGAAGGGGACCGCGGAGGGCGGCGGCGGGGAGGCTCTGGGGCGCAGGCACGCGTGGGGAGCCCCGGGTTTGTGTCTGCGCCCTGCGCTTTCTGCAGGAGCCGCGGCGCTGTCCTCAGCGTGGCGGGCGGGGCTGGGAGATGCTATCTCCTGCCGCGCACCGCAACCTGGCGCCCGGGGTGGCGGGGTTCGTGCACATCGGGCGGGCCTCAGAGGATCCTGTCCCAGTGGCGGTCCAGAGAGGGGCCTGGGGAGGCGGGAGGAGGGACACGAGAGCCAGAGAAGTGGGCGCAGAGAGCCCTAGAAAGAGATGCAGAGACAGAGAAAAGCGGAGGAGGAGAGGACGGGAAAGACCAGGGGAATGTGAGTGATGGAGATCGGCCAAGAAAGGAGGCCGGGGAGACGGGAAGCAGAGAGATGAAGTGGACGAGAGAGCCGCAGAGGACACCCAGAGAAAAGCACTGGGAGGGTGGCAGCCACAGCGGGTCGGGGATGAGAAGAAGGAGCCGTGCAGGGGCCGGGAAGGGGTGTCAAGGGAGTCCCGGCATGGAGGGTCTGAAGCAGTGCAGATGTGGGGGTCCCCTGGACTGTGTGGGGGTCAGGGTGTATCTCAGGGGGCCTCGCAAAGAGGGGCTTCAGAAAGTATCCAGAAAAGCTACGTCCCCACCCACTTCCCTTGCTTCCCAGTGCTCTGTCCCCCAGGGTCCTGGAGCCAGCAGGAAGCAGGGGCCAGCACAGGGGCTTTGCTCCTCTTGACCCCACCCCAGAGTAGGGTACCCTGTGGGGCCCAGGGGTCTAGGCCACAGCTTTGGCTCCAAGTTGACCAGGGGCTCTGGGGTGAGTTGGGGGGCTGACATTCCCCACCCTGCCATCTGCATCGGTGCTTGGGGTCAGACAAGTGTGCAGGGCGCCCTGAGCTGCTGCAGCGATCACACGCCCCTGGGACATGCCCAGCCCCCATGGCCCAATACACACAGGGCAGCGTGTCCCCCTGAGCTCACTCCAGCGTGCACAGGGTCCAGGTGGCCCTCCTGAGGAAGGGCACCCCCAAGCCATCCCCAAGTACCTAAGTCTCAGTCAGGGTCTCTCTAGCCGCTGTCCCAGCTTGTGAGAGTCCTGGAACAGTCCTGGAACACAACCACCCAACTGATGGAGCCTCAGGCCCGTGTTGATGGAGACTGTAGTACGGGGGTCACAGGGCGGTGCCAGGAAAGCCCTAGAGGACAGAAGCAAGAGCAGAGCTTGTCCACCGCAGGCCCTGTGCTGAGGCATGGCCGGAGACTTTGCAGGGGTGATGCCACTCAGTTTCCGGCCTGGACTGGGGCGTGTGGTCACCTGGGCTTCCTAAGAGGCATGGAAGAGGCGCTGGAAGGAGGTCCCTGCTCTAAACGCCTTAGCTCTGCTGCCTCCTGATGCCAGGCCAAGAAGAGAGGAGATATAGTCGGGGGTGGGGACACAAGAAATTCAGAGAGAGGGACACGGTCAGGCAGAGAGAGGAGAGAAGATATATTAACATTTGAAGAGAGAGAGCAAGAGCAGCCTGCGGGGCTGGGGTACTTCCGATGCCCCCATCCTGTCTAGGCCCCGGCCGCCTCCCTCCTTGGCAGGAACCCCTCTGGAAGACTGGGAGGAGCCAGAAACATCTGACCAAGGCAATCTGTGTGGACCTGCCCCTTCTGCTCCATGCCTCGGACCCCCCAGCAGTTCCCAGGGAGACTCCCAGGCTCTGGTCTCCCCTGCCCACCATCCGGTTCCCCTGTGCCCGAGAACCTGAGATGAGGGCAGGAGCTGCTTTCCTGGAGACGGAGTCCGAGGGTGACCCCCCATAGGTGGGAAGCTCAGGGGGAGGGCAAGAGGCTCTCGGCTCCTAGGCAGCGCCTGACACACTAGCCACTCAGTGAATACTCCTAGAATGAATGAATGAATGGGTGAATGAATGAAAGAAGGCTTGGCCACTTCCTTGCCATGAGGCCGTGGCCTCATACTGTTGCTCCTGAGATGCTGGTTTCTGCTGTGTGTGATGCCCCAAAGGTAATGCGGGAAACTGAGTGGCATTACCCCTGCGAAGTCAGTCTCTGGCCACGCATCAGCTCGGGGCGTGCTCCAGCCACAGGGTACAACAGTTTATTACGCAATTCGTTGGCTTTGAGAGTGAAAGGGGGTGCCATTCGCAGTTACACCAGGACAGCCGGTGCCCTGCCTGTGGTCCCTCCCGGCAGCCCTGGCTCACTGTCTACTGTTCCGGTGAGCGTGACTTTCCGAGGCAGCCAAGCTCTGTGGGCCAGATTTTCCCTTCTCCTCCCCTCGCTGGTGACAGCCTTCAGCCTGGGCCTTCCATCCGCCATCCACCCCACAGTCAGAGGAAGTTGTCTGCAGCCCAAGGCTGCCTTCTCCAGCTGCCCCAGCCCTGCTGGGGAACCCTGGGGATGCCCACCCACCCGCGTGGACCTCCAGGTCACTCCCCACAGCTTCCGGGCCGGCCTCCAGCCCCTTCCTCACCCACCTAGTTAGCTCTGCCTCCTCATCTAAACCTGCCGAGCTTTCCAGCCCAGAAAGCCCCACAGACCCCACCCTGAGACTCTGGGACCCTCAGGCCCAGCTGAGGAAGGGGAACCTGATTCCTCCACATCTGCCTGGCAGGGGCAGGGGTCTAGGCCACAAAGTCTTGTGAGTGGGGCTGGGCAGAGGCACCCACATAATGGCGACCTCACCCCTCTCTCTCCCATACAGAGCCAGGTGGGGGGTGCGCCATGCGCTAATAGCGACTCTGTTAATTGCTTCCAAATGGTCAACCATAGCCATTTGACTAATTGGTCTCTTCCAGAGCCCAGCCTGGACGCTCCAGGCCCAGCCCAAGTGCTCCTACTGGCAGTCCCTGAACCTCTGCACTGGGACCTTGTCCCCCAGAGCACCCCCAACCCTATCTGGTACCTGAGTCCGCCACTAGCCCCTTCCTCTGGAGAGAGAGCTGGAGCGGAGACAGGGCAGAGAACAGGGTCCCGTGGTGTGGCTGCAGCTGGCCGGCCAGGGACTGTCAGATGTGGTGCTGACTTCCAGCCCCAAACTCACTCTAATTATGTTGCCCCTCCATCCTCCCACCCCTTTCCTTGTCCCCAAGAGCAGTGGAGAGAGACCCAGCCTGCCTGTGTCACTCGGAGACCAGACTGGTGGTCCTTGAAATCCTAGGATCAGCTCCGTTCAGCCCCGCCTTACAGATGAGAAAGGGAGGCTCAGAGAGGTGAAGTGCTTTGCCCGGGGTCACACAGCTGGGAGATGAGGCGAGAAGACTGGAATGCTCCTTCTGGCCACGGGGCTGGGACCTGAACAGTGGGGAGAGGGAAACCACTGATCCTCCAAGTCCCTGGTTTTGCTTCTGGAAAAGTTAGAAGCCACTGCAAAGGGGTGGGATGGAAGCCACACCTCCCCCACCACGCGGCCTGCGTGGCATTTTGAGGCTTATTCTCGTTGTGACATGTGCCAGGGCGTCCTCCCTTTTTCTGCCCAAATGGGCACACATTCCTTCATGTGCATGGACCTTAGGCTGTTTACTTTTCATCCACTGATGGATGTTCAATGTTATTTCCTGGCTACTTGGCGATTTTGAATCTTCAAGCTGAGACGTAAAGGAGGCATTCCCTCTGGGTAGAGGAGAGGAGGAAGCAGAGGGCTCCTGGCGCAGGGACAGACACCTCTAGCTGCTGTTTTTCTTTCCCACAAGACCGGGGGCAGCCACCAGCCTCCGTGCCCGCTGCACCTGTCAGTGCCTGGCATGGGGCTCCAGGCAGGGCAGCTGGCAGGGCTCAGAGATGCCGTCTTCTCCCTGTGTCCTCACAGGGTCGTCCTCTGTGTGTGTGTCCTCACTGCTTCTTTTAAGGACCCTAGGCGGATTGCACCGGGGCCATTCCACAGAGCTCGATTTACGCTAGTCTCCTTTGAAAGACCCTAGCCGCAACTGCAGCCACAGTCTGAGGTCCTGGTGAGTAGGGCTCCAACGTCCACATTTTGGGGGACACAGTTTAGCCCAAAACAGATGCAAATGATGAGGTACACCCCCAGTCCTGTGGATGAGGTGGGGTGGAGGGAAGGGGGGCCATTCACACCCTTACCTCCTCCCACCATGAAGCCAGCCACTGCTGGGCACGGCCAGGCTTGAGGAGGGGCTGCGGTGGCAAGCCTACACCAACGCAACCACTCCGTGCCCCCGCCCTGCACCCCCCGCCCCTCTCCACCCTTGCCCAGGCCAGTCCCTTCACCTGGGGGCCCTCTCACCCTTTCCATCAAGAAGCTCCTGCCATCCCTGCAAGACCCGGCACGTGGGCCCTGGACGTGGCCACCCCCCAGGCAGAGCGGGTGTCCTCCTCTGGCCTCCCGGGCTCTTGCTCCCTCCATGCTGCCCTGATCCCGAGGCCTGTTTCCCGTCAGTGGTGGCTCAGGCGGGGCAGCTCGCTCTGGGGGGGCAGGCAGGCCTTGTCCACCTCCCCCCACTGCTGACCTGTGCAAGATGTGGCCAGGACGCTTGGACAGTGGACAGGGGGCAGGGATGGTGTCTAGCCCATTCCTCCTCCGCACCTGCGTGTTCTGTGTTCTCTTTAAACCATCACGGTGCCGCCTTCAGGTTCCCATGTCTGCTAGGGAAAAAGGGGGCTGCGCTGCTGGGGCTTCACTCAGCCACCTGCAACTGGGGGAGGCTGCGGAGCACTTGAAATACAAGCTCGGGAGCTGGCATCAATGGACTGACGGGCTCAGATACGCGTGGTCTATCTTGGGGGTGGCAGCACGTGGGTCCAGCACCACTCAGGTTCCATTTCCTGCTCCATTCATTACCCTGCAGAAGCACCCTACAGCTGGCAGCCTCTGGTATCAATTCCGAGTTGCTGGATTTTTTTTTTATTTTTGAGACAGGGTCTCACTCTGTCATCCAGGCTGGAGTGCAGTGGTGAGATTTTGGCTCACTGCAACCTCCACCTCCCAGGCCCAAGTGATCCTCTTGCCTCAGCCTCCAGAGTAGCTGAGACTACAGGCATGTGCCACCACATCCAGCTGATTTTTGTAGTTTGCATAGAGATGGGGGTCTCACTGTGTTGCCCAGCTTGGTCTCAACTCCTGAGCTCAAGTGATCCACCCACCTCGGCCTCCCAAAGTGCTAGGACTACTGGCATGAGCCACCGTGCCCAACCCCTATTCCAAGTTTAAAGGACAGGCAGGATGTCTAACCTTTGCCTCAAGTCCCAGAATAGCACACCCCACTTCCAACACAAGGACTGAGCGTGCTCCGACCTGTTTCCCTGAGCTAAGGAAGGGGCCGAAGAGCTGAGAAAACACCCACCAAATTTCTAGGGAGGGAGTTTCTGGGGCCAAGTGCTGGCCTGGCCCTGAGCTCAGGGTCTGCGGCCCGGTGACTGGCCGTCGATAACCAAGCTGCAGGGACTCTCGAGGAAGTCTGCTAAAGGCTGTTCTCGGGTGGCCGGGAGGGGCACGTCACAGAGGTGGCCGGCAGTGCCGGGGCACCAGCTTCCCGCTCTGGCTCTGACTCAGACCTCGTGGCCCTGCCTGGCCCAGCCCCACCCTCTCACCAAATCAAAGCCATGCCCTTCAGATGTGGTTTCCCAAGCCTCCCTTGATTTCATGACTGCGAGGGACCTCCTGCAGCCACCTGGGCTGGTGCGGGGATGGCACCTGTGGCCGGAAACACCAGCCCCACAAAGGTGGTGAGTGTGGGACGTAGCAGGGCACAGCCAGGCACACACATTCCTTAATGGGAAACATTGCTCACTTCCAGACTTCCAGAGGCTGGCACGAGAGACTCGACTGTCACTGAGTAAGCTGTATGCAGTGAGCTGTACTGAGGCCCTGTACAACTGACTGCGCCCACCCGACTGCTGCCCTGGCCCCTGCCTCAGGAAGCTCCTTTGCTGCCAGATGCGTGAGGGTGAGTCACCCTTGAGCATGCCGCATGCTTCTGTTCTTTGAGGCCAGGCTGCAGCCCTTCACCTCTGGGGTGAAGCCCATGCTCCTTGCTTCAGCTTGGGCATGGTCTGGGCCCTGTCCATCTCTCCAGCTTCTCCTGGCTCACCCTTGGCTTTGAGCAGCCACTGTGACCCAGACTTTCCCTGTGAGCACCGGCTCCTCCCCACTCTGGGGTCTCTGCACCGACTGTTCCCGCCGCCTGCAGCTCCCGCTCCCGCTTCAGCTCCTGCCTTTGGCTCGTCTAGATTCTTCATGTCCTTTAGCTGATAGAGTCTTTCCTCAGGGTTGGGGAGGTCCTTAAACCTCTTCTCTCTGCCACCACATTCCTGGGCTGGTCCAGGGTCCTCCTCCTGGCTCTCTCAGCCTCCTGGGCTGCACAGTCAACCTGCCTCTCACCTGCACCGCCACCCCTGGCCCTCGGCGTGAGTTCTGCAGCAGGCAGGTAGGGTCTGCTTTCCTCCTGGCCTCTGCCCAGGGTTGGCCCAGAGTCCCCCTGAGATGCTCCGGAAATGATTACATGACAGCTCCGTGGCACGTACAGATTCTTCATGTCCTTCCAGATGCAGCTTTCCTCCTGGCTCCTTCCCAGGACCTGGCCCAGAGTCCCCCTGAGATGCTTCAGGGACGATTGCACAACACCTCCTGGCGTCCCTGACCTGACAGTGTCAGTCATTTAAGTGAAAACAGAGAGCGAGAAAGGTCCTTACATGGATCCCTACAAGGAGCGGGAGGGTGGCCAGGGACGAGCAGCCTCATCCCCTCTCACCCTCTGACAGGGTGGTGTGACCCACTTGGAGACGTTTCAGTACGGATGAAGGAAGCTTTCTGCAAAACTCGGTTTGGTGAAACTCCAGAAAAACGATAGACTAGGAAATCGCTGACAAAAAAACTCCTCAGAAGCACAGAGCGAATCCCAGGCACTTCTCAAACTTGAAGGAGTTCATCCAATAGATAAACCCATCAGGGCAACAAGGACCAAGAATGGGCCTTGGGACTGTCTCTGCAGAGGTGAGGGGACGTGCAAACCAGGGTCATCATCACAGGGGACACGGGGCCATGACTGTGACAGTGTCCATCGCAATGCCTTTTGCTCGAGGAACGCCACACCTGACACTCTAACACTTTACCCTGCAGAGTCTGTAAAGACATAACGCACAAGCAGTGTCCTTCCGCACGGTTTCAGACCAGAAAGAACCTTCCAGTAGGAGACTGGTGGCCACACAGGGGTGTGCTGTGATGCTTTCGGGACGGCAGCCAGTCGGAGTCATGCTCAGGATGGCCAGGAAGGGAAGCGACACAGTAGTAACCAGAGTGCCCTCCCACGTGTGACTTGCTGGGTTGGAATCCAGATTCTGTCACGTATGACCCATGAGGACTTGGGCATAGTAACCTTTATGGGTCTCGATGTCCTCATCTGTAAAGTGGGATGCCATAATGTTCTTTTTTTTTTGAGACGGAGTCTTGTTCTGTTGCCCAGGCTGGAGTGCAACCTCCGCCTCCCAGGTTCAAGCAATTCTCTGCCTCAGCCTTCCGAGTAGCTGAAATTACAAGTGCCTGTCGCCACACGCGGCTAATTTTTGTAGTTTTAGTAGAGACAGGGTTTCACCATCTTTGCCAGGCTGATCTTGAACTCCTGACTTCATGATCCACACTCCTCAGCCTCCCAAAGTGCTGGGATTACAGGTGTGAGCCACTGCGCCCAGCCAAATTAAAAAAATTTTAAGAGATGGGGTCTTGTTATGTTGCACAGGTTGATCTTGAACTTCTGGCCTCAAGCGATCCTCCTGCCTCCACCTCAGGAAGTGTTGGGATTACAGGCCTAAGCCACCGCTCCTGGCCTGGAGATGTATTTTAAATTGACATCATGGGAGAAATGAAAGCCTTCTATTTCCCTACATGTCAGTAGCATAAGTGGTGACCTGGGAAGGATTTCTCTGAGCCCCAGCCCCTGAGCTCCCAGACCTTCTCTACCATGTTACACAACAAAATCTGACTCTGGAAGATCAATTTGGTCCAGCTCGGGGTCTGATGGACAGACGGGCTTTAGCAAAGCCCCCACTTGACTTCAGGAGAGGAACCTGGGGCCCACGTAGACGTGGCCGAGGCCTGTTTGTCCCAAGCCTGCACGGTGTGGCTAATTGGCCCTAATATTTTTCTTTCTTGAATTTTAAATCCTTTCAGCAACAGATTATGCAACAAAGGCTGAGCTCATTGAGGCCGTCATTAGGCCTGCGGAAAACGCTGGCTTGGCTGTTCCTGGACAAGTCTCGTTACAGGGTTATTTAGAGGGACCGTGTGTCTCTCTTGGGGACATGCACACAAATGTAAAGAATGTCTCCCAGCCACAATGACATTTTCATTACCCGGCGCTCACAAAGGAGTCTCTCCTCGCAGTTCCAATCCGGAAGGTTCTTATCCTGCTCACTGGCTCTCTTGCTCCGGGTGAAAGGCAGGCACCATAATCCAAGCCAAACACCCCGACCTTTGACCCCCACGTGGTGCTTGCTCTCAGGGCAGGGGTTCCTTTGGGGTGCCTGTCTGAGGCCTGGCTGGGCTGCAGGCCCTCCCAGAGGGCCTTGCCTCTGGGCAGGACAATTCACCTCAGCCCTTTTGTCCCAACAGCTTTTGATCTCACCTGCCTGTCACCCAGGGAAAGAGCCTGCCTAGGCCCTGTCCCGCCCGCCTGCCTGCCTGCAAACTGACAGCCTTGGCTCCCCCAGCTCCGCTGCAGCAGTCTTAACCCTTTCCCTGCCTGACCTGCAGGGCCTGCACCACCTGTCTGCAGGGCGCTGGGGCAGTCGGCCTCGGCAGGACCAGAATAGGACTAGACAAGAATTCTTCTGAGGGTCCAAGGCCTCAGCCTACTGACCCCACTGAGAGTGTGGGACCGACAAGTGAGTTTGGAGAGCACGGTCCCCTAGGATGGAGCTCCCAGGAAAAGCCAAAGAGAAAGCCCCAGGCCACTGGGCCTGGACTGTGCCCCATGGCAAGGCCCCCGCTCGCTGGCTGGACAGATGCTTTTGTGAAACTGACATTTTCTCAGCTGCACCTCGACCACTGCTGACGAGCTTTTCAATACGCTTTTTCTCGTATTGAGACAGAGCCATATTTTCGTAATTGCACCACAGCAAAGAAAGACATGGAGTCCTTGCTGCTCAGCCCTGGTGCCCGGCCCAGTGCCTGGGGTGGACAGCCTGGCCAAGTCGCCCACCTTGCCCAGTGTGTGCTGAGAATGCGGAGGCACCTCCCTAAGGCTGATACCTGGGAGCTTTCCTCCAGGCCAAGATGCAAATCTCTCTGTTTTTAATGGCAGCTTTGTGGAAATGCAATTTACATACCATGAAATTCACCTGTTGAAGGCGTGCCATTTAGAAGATTTTATTCATAGAGTTGTATGACCATTACCACTATCAGCTTCAGAATGTTTTAACCACCCCAAAACCCCTCTATCCATTAGCAGTCACTCCTCTTCTCCCCATCCCCCCAACCCCTGGCATCCACAAATCTACTTTTTGCCTCTATGAATTCACCTGCTCTGGACATTTTATTGATTGATTGATTGATTGATTGAGACGGAATCTTGCTCTGTTGCCCAGGCTGGAGTGCAGTGGCATGACGTTGGCTCACTGCAACCTCCACCTCCTGGGTTCAAGTGATTCTCCTGCCTCAGCTCCCAAGGAGCTGGGATTCCATGCGCCCGCCATTATGCCCAATTAATGTTTTGGTCAGGCTGGTCTTGAACTCCTGACCTCAGGCCATCCACCCACCTTGGCCTTCCAAAGTGCTGGGATTACAGGTGTGAGCCACCACACCTGGCCATGTTCTGGACATTTTATGTATATAGATCGACCATACAATAATCTCTTGTGACCTGCCAAACTTGTTGAATCAAAGAAAAGGCACCCGCCCCTCCCCAGCGCCCTTACCTTGGCATCCAATGGTGTCCGCATGTTGCAGGCTGCAGGGTGCCAGGGACCCAGCCCTGACCTGGTGTGCACCGGGCAGGTGTTTCTGCCACTTCTTTTGAGCTAGAGTCTGAAAACCAGGGCCAGAGACCCGTGGGGGGCTCTCAAGCGCCTGCCCACTTCTGACCAGGCTGCCTGAGTCCCTAGGGAAAGGATGGTCCTAATGGCAGATGAGCCCCACAAGCTGTGCCAGATCGGGGTTGGGCATTTGAAATGGCACATGAGCCTCATCGACATAAGCCCCTGGTCACCCGCTGAGACCCGGCAGTGCCAGTATTTGGCCCCATCTCTGTCTTCTTCCAAGAGCTGGGCTCTGACCTCTGCAACCCTGGAGGGTTTTTCCAGATGTAGGGCAGCCTTTTCCTCTCGCCTCCCTGCTCTCGTTCTCCAGAGCCTTCGCTGCCCAAATATGGGGAGCCAGGCAGCGACAGGACCAGCCTCAGCTTCTACATCTGAAAAATGGGTGCAGCAGTCGCAGTGTGAGGCTTGTACACGACGGGCACAGGGAGCCTGTGCTGAGGAGGTGCCAGCCAGGACTTACTTCTCCTCTCTCCTTCCCTGTCTCCCCCTCCTCTCCCTGTCCGGACCCCTCAAGAATGCAGACCCCCCGGGAGAGCCAGGGAAGCTCCTCATCACTCTGCCTCTCCCAGCCCCAGCCCCAGATCTCTTCTTTTGCTGAAGCTGAGACTCGACACAGTCCTCCTGTCCTTAAAGCAAAACCCACAGAGGGCCAAAATGTGCTGGCCTTGTGCCCTAGAAAATCACTGACATCTTCTGATAGCGTGGCGCCCGCGGCGCTGACCCCATGGCCAGAGGCAGGCTTCACTGGACTGTGAGCCCTGGTGCGGGGCGAGGTCTGTCTCTGTGGCTCCCCCAAACCCAGATGGATTTGGGGAAGGAAGGCACAGGGGTAGGCACCCTGGCTCTGCCCCGCAGAGAAACTCTATGGACATGAGGCTTGAGGGTCAGCGTTGTTGGCTATGACAGACCCAGTGGACAGATGGAAGAGCCAAAGAAAAGCCGAACAGAAAGCCCCAAGCCGCCTGGGCCTGGACTTCACCCCATGGTGAGGCTCCGCCATCCCAGCTGGGCAGGCGCATTTGTGAAACTCATTCTCTTTTTTCTTTTTTTTCCTTTTTTTTGAGACAGTCTTGCTCTGTTGCCAGGTGCCAGGCTGGAGTGCAGTGGCGCGACCTCGGCTCACTGCAACCTCCGCCTCCCGGTTTCAAGCAATTCTCCTGCCTTAGCCTCCTGGGTAGCTGGGACCACAGGCTGCGCCACCACGGCCAGCTAATTTTTGTATTATTTAGTAGAGACGGGGTTTCACCATGGTCTCCATCTCTTGATCTCGTGATCCGCCCTCCTTGGCCTCCCAAAGTGCTGGGATTACAGGCGTGAGCCACCGCGCCCGGCCTGTGAAACTCATTTTCTCCGCTGCTGATGAACTTTTAAATACGGTCTTCCTCTTACTGAGACAAAGCCACCTTTTCGTAACTTGGCACCACAGTGAAGGGGGAGACACAGTGTCCTCGCTGCTCAATCCTGGTGCCTGGCCCAGAGCCCGAGTGTCCAGGACACAGTGTCAGAGCAGGAAGCTACAGCCAAGAGCCAGCAGTGCTCCAGACCCTGTGAGGGCTGCTCAGGGCGTCTCTGAGGCCAGCAAGGCTGGGAGGAAACACAGCGGGTCAAGTACCCCCGGCTCCCCCGAGAACACACCCCTCTTCCTCCTGGAGGCTTCCTAGCCACAAAATACAGATGGGAATTGTCTGTTTCCCAAGGTCAATTTTTTTTTTTAATATAAAGGTAATCTATGTTCACTGTGGACAATGCAAACAATTCAGAAAATATACCATGAAAAGTGCACACTCTCCGTTTATCCATTCATTCAGTAGCTGTTGTTTTTTTCTTTTTCTTTCAGAGAGAGCCTCGCTCTTGTCACCTAGGCTGGAGTGCAATGGTGTGAATGGTGTGATCTCAGCTCACTGCAGCCTCTACCTCCTGGGTTCAAGCAATTCTCCTGCCTCAGCCTCCTGAGTAGCTGGGACTACAGGCACTCGCCACCACACCCAGCTAATTTTTGTATTTTTAGTAGAGGTAGGGTTTCACCATGTTGGCCAGGCTGGTCTCAATCTTATGACCTCAGGTGATCTGGCTGCTTTGGCCTCCCAAAATGCTGGGATTACAGGCATGAGCCACTGCGCCTGGGCTCCGTATCTGTTTCTTAAGCACCTACTATATGCCAGGGTCTGCCCTAGGCGCTTTGGAAACAACAGCAACACGAAACAGACCAAAGTCCTGCCTCATGGGGCTTCAATTCCAGCGTGGGGAGGTGGTCAATAAATAGTACAAATTAGCCCATTATGGAGCAGGCTAGCGGGGCTAACCGTTTCTAGTGCGGACTCCTCCAGACGTTTCCAGGTGTTGCAAGTGCACGCCTGCATCCGACCCACCTGCTGCTCCACTGAGTGCTCTGTCAGGAGCAGAATGTCGAGGACACGTGTGTGTGACAGTGCCCAGGCCACTGCTCCGTCCCTTTCACAGCTAAGGTGGGATTCCACTGTCCTCCAGTTAATTCAGTGATTCTTGTGGGGGTTGCTGCCTGGATTCTATTTAATATCAAAACGCAAACTAGGGCTGCACTGAATAGTCTCGTCCTCTTACGTTTGCGCTCTTGGAAAGTGCCCGAGAGGGCAGGAGGCAGATCCCATAGGCACCCAATATATTCTCTTTCCCCCTTTCTCTTTCCCTCTCCCTACCTTCTGTCTCTCCTTTCCCTTCCAGCAATCCCCCCGCCCCACCAAGTACAGCAGCTGTAGCTTCCTGGGATCATTTTGTGCCTGGGAGCAGGAGCTGGGGGCTATGTGAGCCCTGCATCATTATCCAGCCCTCCTAGATGAGCAGTGGGCTCTGGAAGGGCTGAGCAGCCTGGGAGAGGAGGAGGAAGAGGAGGAGGAGGAGGAAGAGAAAGAGGAGGAGGAGGATTAGGAGGAGGAGGAAGAGGAGGAGGAGGATTAGGAGGAGGAGGAGGAGGAAGAGGAGGAGGAGGAAGAAGAGGAGGAGGAAGAAGAGGAGGAGGATGAGGAGGAGGAGGAAGAGGAGGAGGAGGAGGATGAGGAAGAGGAGGAGGAGAAAGAGGAGGAGGAGGAAGAGCAGGAGGAGGAGGAAGAGGAGGAGGAGGAAGAAGAGGATGAAGAAGAGGAGGAGGAGGAAGAGGAGGAGGAGGACACCACCTCAAAAGGGCCAGACTCCCAGACTTGAAATTGGTACAGGCCACCTTTGTCCTGGGATGTAACCGCAGAAACCAGAGCTCCGGGGACCCATCCTGGACTCCCATGTACCCAGCAGTGCCAGTCCATCTGGGATGATGCTCCAGGAGGGGAGTGTCCTCACCACAAACCTCTTGCCAACATGCTCTAAAAATGTCGGAACCTACTTTCCTTCCCAGAAGAGAGTTCACTGAAGCCGTTGAGCATCTGCGTCTGCAAACCTTCCGCTGTGATAGCTTCGCAGGGTACCACCTCTCAAAGTAGCCTCAGGAGAATGTGTTCAAACCACCGGAGGTCCACTCTATGTCCGAAGTCTGACAGCCCCGAGGTTCTACACACACCCAGGGCCACTGATACCCACGTAGAGGCCACTGACACCCACCTGGGGCCACTTAGACCCACCTGGGGGCCATCGATGCCCACCTGCAGCCCCCACTTGCAGTAGGATTCCCCCAGGCTGCCGCCTGGCCACCTCCTCAGAAGGCACACAGTGTGGGCACCAAGGGGATGCTGCCTTCTTCATGGTGAGCAACCCAGGCTCCAGCAGCATCCGAGCGGCTGTCAAGATTCTCCAGGCAAACCTGAGCTCTGCCAACTATGGAAATTGCTGCCGTCAGCCATCTGTGAGACCAAAATACAGTCTGATAACTCCTCCACTAACTTTAAAATTTTTATTTATTTATTTATTTATTTCCTTGTTGTTATTTTGAGATGAAGTTTTGTTCTTGTTGCCCAGGCTGGAGTGCAATGGCGCGATCTCGGCTCACCGTAACCTCTGCCTCCCAGGTTCAAGCGATTCTCCTGCCTCAGCCTCCCGAGTAGCTAGGGTTACAGGCATGTGCCACCATGCCCAGCTAATTTTTGTATTTTTAATAGAGACGGAGTTTCTCCAGGTTGATCAGGCTAGTCTTGAACTCACGATCTCAGGTGATCTGCCTGCCTCAGCCTCTCAAAGTGTTTGGATAACAGGCGCGAGTCACTGCGCCCTGCCTACTTTTTTATTTATTTGTTTGTTTTTTGAGATTAAGTTTTGCTCTTGTTGCCTAGGCTGGAATGCAATGGCACAATCTTGGGTCTCTGCAACCTCTGCCTACTGGGTTCAAGCAATTCTCCTGCCTCAACCTCCCAAGCAGCTGGGATTACAGGCATGTGCCACCACACCTGGCTAATTTTTGTATTTTTAGTAGAGACCAGGTTTAACCATGTTGGCCAGGCTGGTCTCGAACCCACGACCTCAGGTGATCTGCCTGCCTTGGCCTCTCAAAGTGCTGGGAATACAGATGTGAGCCACCGCCCCTGCCTCCTCCACTCTTTGTCACCCATTCATTCATTCATTCACCCACTCATTCATTCACCCACTCATTCATTCACCCACTCATTCATTCAGCAATATTTTGTGTTCCTATTTTTTTTTCTTTTGAGTTGGAGTCTCTCTCTGTCGCCCAGGCTGGACTGCAGTGGCATGATCTCGGCTCACTGCAACCTCCGCCTCCCGGGTTCAAGCAACTCTCTGCCTCTGTCTCCTGAGTAGATGGGATTACAGGCATGGGCCATCATGCCTGGATAATTTTTGTATTTTTAGTAGCGATCGGGTTTTGCCATCTTGGCCAGGCTGGTCTTGAACTCCTGACCTCGTGATCCACCCACCTCAGCCTCCCAAAGTGCTGGGATTACAGGCATGAGCCACCGCACCTGGCCTGTGTTCCCATTTCGTGCCCGGCCATGAACTGAGGTCACAAGGATGCAGTGGGCAGCACGTCCTTCTAGGCATTTTATAAATATTGACTCATTTAATCTGTATAACCCAGGGAGAAGGACTTTTAATAGCCCCATCCCAGAGATGAGAAAACCAAGGCACAGAGAGGCGGAGTAACTTGCCCGCAGTGCTCAGCAGCTGAGAGGCAGAGCTGGGAGTCGCAGCAGGGAGCTGAGTTCCTGACTGCCAGGCCCTGCCACCTCTCTCTGGACTACTTTTAATGCAACTTTAAGGACAATAACGAAGGTCGTGTGTTGGGTAGGGAAGAAGTCATGGTAAGGGAAAAAAGCAGCATCGGACATTGTATATATAGTTTGCAAACAGGAGACACACACGTATTTTTATATAAAAAATGATGACATGCATATATCACCTGGGGCACGTCCTGGCAGGGAGCAGACACAAAGCAGAAGGCAGCAGAGTGATTAGCGTGGAGGAATGCAGCGGGGAGTGACTGACCCCATTGTCTGACAACAAAAATAACTCCTTTCCCCATGAATGGGTTTCCTTAGAGTGTCGCTTCGCAATTCCTTTCTGATTCTCCAGCCTTACTCAGGTGCTTGCCATGGGAGTGAAGGCAGCCCATTTATCCAGAGACAGGGGACAGCATTCCCGCCTCTCCCGGGCTTTGATGCTCAGAATGCATCACCTGAAAGAAAAACGGCGTTTCCCTGGGCACGCTGGAACGTCCGGAGGGTAACCAGACCCGGGTAAAGAAACTCTGTGGCCTCCATGTGACGAAGTGGGCAGGAGCTCGGTGGCCCAGGCGAGCTCCTGGTCAGCCCTGTGTAATTCTGTACGGGCATTTCTCGGAGCCTCAGAGGCTCCTGAAGCACCGAGGCTCCCAGGTTCCTGGCCGTGGGGCAGCTGACCATGCGCCAAGATAGGAACGACTCCACAGCCCACTAGGCAAAGGTGTGTGAAACGGAAGTGTTCCCTGATAGGGCTGGCAGCTTCAGGACGTGAAGGGGATTAAGGCAACAGTCCCTACAGGTGGGAAATTGAACAGATATTCCAGCAGATCCCATCTACAAAGGATGCTGCAGCCACTGGCACTGTTAACAAGGATTTTTTTTTTTTTTTTGAGATGGAATTTTGCTCTGTCACCTAGGTTGGAGTGCAGTGGCACAATCTCGGCTCACTGCAACCTCCGCCTCCTGGGTTTAAGTGATTCTCCTGCCTCAGCCTCCCAAGTAGTTGGGATTACAGGCGTGCGCCACCAAACCTGGCTAATTTTGTATTTTTAGTAGAGATGGGGTTTCTCCATGTTGGTCAGGCTGGTCTTGAACTCCTGACCTCAGATGATCCGCCCACCTTGGCCATCCAAAGTGCTGGGATGACAGGCGTGGGTCACTACGCCCAGCCTACAACAGGTTTGAAGAGTCTGGAGATGCTTCTGCCCCTGCTGCTGCTGCGTGGTGCAGGATGGAAGATTTGAAGGGACCTTGCCCCCATGAATGAGTGAGTGCCCACACAGTCCTCAACACGGTGACCACAGCACAGAGCTTCAGAAGTCCCACCTCAGCCTCACACTGACTGTCCTGTGACCGCTGTGTGCCTCAGTTTCCCCATCACATTTACTTCATGGGTTTTTGTGATAAAATCTTTAGAACCACCCAGACGTGTATGAAATATTCAAATGACTCAGCGTAGACCAGAACTCAAAGAGGAGAGAAGCTGGGTCACCAGCCCGGGTTGGCAGCTGTGGCTGGATGTCTACTTGGGCCGTTCATTGATTCTGTCTCCCAGCAAGAGTGAGCACCACAGAGCTCTCAGCAGCTAAAACGCCCCAGCACACATCTTGCCAATAAGAAAATATCGGCGAAGAATACATGGATTCATTGTTATTTTTTTAAATTCAAATTTATTTGAAAGCAAACTCTGAACCCTCATCAACAGTAGACACCAGCCTCACTTGCCCTAATTCAAATGTAACTGTAAAAACAAGCTCAACGAAGCAGTTTTTTTTTAATTTTTATTTTTGAGACAGAGTATCACTCTGTCACCCAGCCTGGAGTGCAGTGGTGTGATCTTGGCTCACTGCAACCTCTGCCTCCTGGGTTTGAGCGATTCTCCTGCTTCAGCCTCCCGAGTAGCTGGGATTGCAGGTGCACACCACCCCGCCCCCCAGCTTATTTTTGTATTTTTAGAGAAGGGGTTTCACCATGTTTGCCAGGCTGGTCTCGAACTCCTGACCTTGTGATCCTCCCACCTCGGCCTCCCAAGTGCTGGGATTACAGGCGTGAGCCACTGCGCCCGGCCCAAACAGTATTTTCAAATGCTAACGAAATGCCAGGCTGAGACATGGGCACCTGCTCTTGTTTGTGTAAAGGGCAAGCAGCTGGTGTTGGGACACAGGTGGACCTTGGTTAGAAAACTTGAAAGAGGCCCAGCACGGTGGCTCACATGGGTAATTCCAGCACTTTAGGAGGCCAAGGTTGGTGGATCACCTGAGGTCAGGAGTTTGAGACCAGCCTTGCCAACATAGTGAAACCCCATCTCTACTAAAAATACAAAAGTTAGCCGGGCGTGGTGGTGCGTGCTTGTAGTCCCAGCTGTTCAGGATGCATCACCTGAGCACCCCACCCCTGGGCTCACCCCCACCCATCAGCCTTTTGTTGGCATCTGCAGCATGGCGTAAATGAGTGCCCACACAGTCCTCGACACGTCCACACAGTCCTTGGCACAGAGCTTCAGAAGGCCCACCCTGGCCTTACACTGAGGACTCATACTGAGCCCACTCTGGGCTGCTGGGCAGGACGGGGGTCGACAGAGCGCACCGCTCCCCGCCTTGGAGCGCTCTGCCTTCCAGCCGTCCGCCCTCATTTTTCTGGCTTTAGCAAGATGCTGTGGTCTTCAAAAACCATTGATCTTCAAAGCTGGGGGAGAGAAAAGGCTCCAGAGCGGCTGAGCGTGTGTTGTGAGCGGCTGGGAGGACATCACTTAAGGCCCTTCAGTGACGACTAATTGGAACCCGGGCGGCCGCTTTCAAGGGGCCGAGTGGAGCCGCATTGTGAGCTCCGCGCGGTGGCGGTGGAGGGAGGGCGGGCGCGGTGGCGGCCAGAACCGCATCCCCTTCCCAGGCTCGGGAGGCTGGGTCTGGCCTGGCCGAGGGCCCACAGTCCAGCTGAGCGGTGTTTGCAGCCCCAGGTCCCGCTCCTCGGCTTTGGTCTGAGAAACTGGGGGAACCCCTGGGTCCGGCCCACTGGGCTGGGCTCTCTGGTGCGCCTTGCTGGGATGGAGATTAGAATCAGACCAATTTTGTCTTAACGTCCTGGGACTGCTGTCACCTAGTCCCACAAAGTGAGGGGCCTAAAAGAGCAGAAATGCATCCACCCACTGTTTGGGGGCCGGAAGTCTGAGACTCAGGTGCCAGCAGGGCCGCGCACCCAGGAGGCTCCTTCCAACAAATTCCCAAGGGGTTTCTTGGCTGCAGGCCGCATCCCTCTGCTCTCTGTCCCTGCCCACCGTGGCCTATTCCCCTTCGCACGCCAATGTCTCTCGCTTTCCTTCTCCCGGGCACTGGTCATGGGAGCAGGGCCCACCCTTTCCAGAACGCCCTCATCTTAATTCATCACATCCACAAAGCCCTTCTTTCCAAATAAGGTCCCATTCCCAGGTACCGGGAATTGGGACTGGGACATGTGTTTGGGGGGACACGATTAGAACTGCACACACTCATCTGGCTCCCACGGCACCGGTCCCCTCCCCCGAACAGTGGTGGTGACTCTCTCCCATACAACGGTCCTACAGGGAAGGCTCACCGGCCTCATCTGCCCTGTTCCCATTTTACAGATGCAGAAACCAAGGCACAGAGGCCCTGCCGTCAGCCACTAGCCCAGGCAGCTCGGCTATCTGAGAAGGAACGAGCGCTCCTTTCCACAGATGGGGACAGTGCCGCACTGGGGGGCTTCAGGAGCCCTCTGGCCGGCAGCCATGGCTGTCAGGCTCCATGCCCGGGCACTGCCCACCGCCCCACGCGGCCGCCGCATCCGAGGAAAGCTGGTGGCTTCAGAGGATTGTAGACTGGATGGACATGGGGCATTTAGTACCTCAGCCAGGCTGAGTTGTGAATTCACGAGGCATAACAACAGGGAGCAGGAGCCAAAAAGTGCGATCTGGTGCCCACTCAGGCAGAACCTGATACGAAGCCTTGGACAAGACACTTCACTTCTCTGGGCCTCAGTTTACCCAACCAGGACAGCAGGCAGCCTCTGGGTCTGCACTGTTCCATAGCTATAGCCGTGTGTGGCCATTGAGCACCTGAAATTTGGCTGGTGTGACTGAGGAACTGAATCTTTAATTTTACTGTGTCTTAATTAACTAAAATTTAGTTTTAGTTTTGTTTTGTTTTTATTTTTGAGACAAGAATCTCACTCTGTCACCCAGGCTGGAGTGCAGTGGCACAACCTCAGCTCTCTACACCCTCCACTTCCTGGTCCCACCAATACTCCTGCCTCAGCCTCCTGAGTAGCTAGGACTACAGGCACACACAACTACCCCCAGCTACTTTTTGTATTTTTAGTAGAGACGGGGTTTCACCATGTTGGCCAGAATGGTCTCGATCTCCTGACCTTGTGTTCTGCCCACCTCGGCCTCCCAAAGTGCTGGGATTACAGGTGTGAGCCACTGCACCCGCCCTAAAATTTAGTTTTAAAAACAGATGCTCTGGGTTGGCGTGGTGGCTCACACCTGTAATTCCTTCACTTTGGGAGGCTGAGGCGACAGGATCTGTTGAGCCCAGGAGTTTGAGACCAGCCTGGGCAACATACTGAAACCCTCTCTCTACAAAAAATACAAAAACATTAGCTAAATGTGGTGATGTGTGCCTGTGGTCCCAGCTACTCAGGAGGCTGAGGTGGGAGGATCACCCAAGCCTGGGAAGTCAAGTGGGCAACCAGCCGAGCTGTGATCACATCACTGCACCCCAGCCTGGATGACAGAGTCAGACCCTGTCTCTAAATAAATAAATAAAATAAAAACAGATGCTCAATTTAGTTACTGGAAAACTTTTATGTAGGTTTGGAACAACTTGGGTTTGTGAATCTACTTTTTCAACCATAGATTTATGAAATTTGTATCTGAGATATAAGATATATCTGAGCAGGTATAGCTGAAGAAAATTTAGCATCTGAATTGGGATGCTTTACAGCACTGGATTTCAAAGACTTAGTACCCAAAAAAGAATGTAAAATAGCTCATTAGTATTTTTTTATTGATAACATTCTGAAATGATCATGTTTTGCCTGTGTCGAGTTAATTTAAAAATATTATTAAAATTAATTTTACCTATTTCTTCTCACTTATTTAAATGTGGTTGCCAGAAAAAGGAAAAATGACATATTTTCATTGGAATAGTCTAGATCCACGGTTTGCATTTCAGAGGTCGCAGGAGTTGAGGAGTTATTGTGTCTTCCAGGTGGGTTCTTGCAGCCTGGTGCACACAGTGGGTGCATCCTGTCTCCCAGGTGCATACAGTAGGCATCCAGCAATGCTCAGAGAGCGCTCTGGAGGCCGTTCACGGAGTTCAGACGGGGCGATACCGTTGTCAGGTCCAGGCAGTGCTGCTGTTCCCACTGCCTCCAACCACACCTGCACTCGTGTTTCCAGCATGTGTTAGTGGGATCACTAAATGATTTATCACCCAACCCAGGACAGAGGAACAGGGTGCTAGGACCCCATGCATGAACTGCGGCTGTCCTGAGCAGACCAGGATGTAGGGGCCTCTGTGACTAAGCCATGTCAGCCTTCAAACCACTACACTATGTCCCCACCCCATGGGGAGTCATCTCAGACCCCGCTCCCACCTGCTGTCCTCCAGAAATCACTCAATTCTTTTCACCACTGTGACAAAGAACGTGGTTCATGGTCTCGGTTATGTCTTCCTGCATAACAAACCACCCCAAAACAGAGTGGCTTACAAACCACAATTCAGAAAACCAAACCATAGCACAACTATTTACAGTTGGCTTTCTGCATGCTTGGGTTCTGTATCTGCAGATTCAACCAACCTGGATCAAAAATGGTTTTGTTTTTTTTTTTTAAAGGATAATTGCAACTCTACTGAGTATGTACAGACTTTTTTCTTTTTTTAAATACACGGCTAATGTATATTTATGAGGGAGCAAAGTCACAAAACTCTCCACACTGAATACAAATGGATTATGGTGACTTAAGGTCCCTTTTGGGCCCAGTGAGGAGCAGTAGAGATTTTCCCTTGTCTTTTTCAAGGGTGTTTCAGGAGGAAATTTGTAAAGAGTGGTAGTGTCTACAAGAGCCTGGCCTTGGGGGTTCTCATTGGAGGTGAGCTGATCTGTCAGATTTGTTGCTCTGTCTGAGGAGGGAAAAAGGAACCAGAGAGTGATAGAGAGATTGATGTGATGAGGGGGGTCAGAGGAGCAGCTGGCATGCCCGGTCTTCGGCATGGTAAGGATGCCTGTATCCAGAACTAGCTACATACATGTTCATGGCTCACTGCAAAATGAAATAGTGGGGTCTCTTGTTAAAAAATGATTAAGAATACTGGGTGTGGTGGCTCACGCCTGTAATCCCAGCACTTTGGGAGGCCGAGGCGGGAGAATCACCTGAGGTCAGGAGTTTGAGACCATCCTGGCCAACATGGTGAAACCCCGTCTCTACTAAAAATACAAAAATTAGCCAGGCGTCGTAGTGGGTGCGTGTAATCTCAGCTACTCGGGAGGGTGAGGCAGGGAGAATCGCTTGAGCTCAGGAGGTGGAGGTTGCAGTAAGCCGGATGGTGCCCTTGCACTCTAGCCTGGGCGACAGAGCAAGACTCTGTCTCAAAAAAAAAAAAAAAAAAAAAAAAAGATCGAGAATTTCAGGATGGCACCAGCAAACATCAGACCAATCACACGCTGTTGCACCAGTTGCAACACCATGATGCAGACCCCGCCTGAATCTCTTCTGGACAGATTTGCTTTTTTTCCTTATTCTTTTTGTCCTTATTCCCTAAGCAATATAGTACAATCACTACTTATATAGCATGTACTTGCATTAGGAGTTATAAGTAATTTAGAGGTGATTTAAGGTCTATGGGAGGTCATATGCAAACACCAGGCCATTTTCTATCAGGGACTTCTAGAACGAATCTCCCACAAACACCAAGACTGTTGCATTTCTTGCAGTCCTGTGAGTTAGAAATCTGGGCGACTCTCCTGCTGGCCTTGCCTGGGTCCACTCACGTGGCTGAGGTCACCTGATGGTTTGACTGGGGCCACAGAGTCACAGGTGGCCTCACCCCCATATCAGGTGGTTGGTTGGCGCTGGTTTGTGGCGGGGGCCTTGGTTCTCCTCCATGAGGCCTCTCATCCCCCAGGGGACTAGGCCATCCCCCACCTCCCCCAGCAGGCTAGCCCAGGCTATCCAGAGCCTCAGGGTCTTAGAAGGTCTCAGTGCCATGTTCCACAGTGGTGAAAAATGGAAGTCATGAGGCTCCTTAAGGCCTCTTCTCGGAAGGTGCCCATCATCACTTCCAGCACGTTCTGCTGGTCAAAGCAAGTCACAGGTCTGTCCAGTATCGGGGTTGGGAAAGTAGGCTCCGCCTCTTGATGGGAGGAGCTTCAGAGTCCCATGACAAAGGGATGTGGCCAGAGGGATGAGGAGTCTCAGTCCCACCTTTGTATACCATGGATCCTGAGAGCCCTTTTGAGAACCTGAAGGACACCGAGCCTCCCTCTTCCAAACATTCACATATACAGCATTTTGTGTATGATTTTTTTTTTTTTTTAGACAGTCTCACTCTGTCGCCCAGGCTGGAGTGCAATGGCACAATCTCGGTTCACTGCAAACTCCACCTCCTGGGTTAAAGCAATTCTCCTGCCTCAGCCTCCTGAGTAGCTGGGTTTACAGGCGCCCACCACCACGCCTGGCTAATTTTTGTATTTTCAGTAGAGATGGGGTTTCACCATCTTGGCCAAGCTGGTCTTGAACTTCTGACCTCGTGACCTACCTGCCTCAGCCTCCCAAAGTGCTGAGATTACAGGTGTGAGCCACCATGCCTGGCCTTGTGTACAATTTTAAACCATTCACACACCCTGTTCCTGGCCCATCCAAGGAACCCCCATCTACACCAGCAAGCTCCTTGTGGGCTAATCTAACTGGCAGCATCAGGGCTATTGGGTGGCCTAAGCCAACGGTTTATTGTTAAGCCTCCTCTTCTGCCCGTGGGAGATTGTTCCAGTCACCATGGCTGTGTAACAAACTACCCCAAGACTCAGTGGCACACAGCAATCATTTCATTACGCTCTCAGCTTCTGCAGTGAGAAACTAGGAGACGCCGTAGTGGAGATGGCTTGGGTGTTTCTCACACAATCTGGGCCTCAGCTGGGGAGCAGGAAGGCTGGGGGCAACTGCAGAGCTGCATGCCAGGCCATCGGGTGGCTCCATCTCTCATTGTCTGGTGCCTGGGTGGGGATGGCCCTGAAGCCTGGCTGGGCCCGGTCTGTGTGTGGCCTGCTACATGGCTTGGGCTCCTTCTAGCATGGCCACTGGGTTCTGAGAGCGAGTGTTTCCGGAGCAAGCTTGGCAAGAGAACAAGGCAGGGGCTGGGTACCACCTCTGACCTCACCTCACAGGGCACACGGCATCACTCTGGCTGAATTCTACTGGTTAGGAGCGGACTTGGCCCACCTGGGTTCAAGGGGAGGGGACACGGGCCCTGCCTCTCAATGGAGGAATGTCAAAGATCTTGAGGCCATTTTTGAAAACCTCCACCGAGACCTCTCTGTGTGAGCCAGCTGCAGTGGCGCTCCATCTCCCAGCACCTCCTCACGGTGCAATGTGGCTAAGAGAGGGGGCTTCCTGGACTCCCAGGGACATGGGCAAGTCCCCCATGTCACCACCCCTGCCCGGGCTCACGGGGAACCTGAGGATCCCTGATGGCTGCCCTTCCACGAGATGGGCTCTCAGTTTTCTGAGTCCTGGGCTGCTCGTGCTCTCAGCCCAGTGGGTGCAGCGGGTAGAGTGTCTCTTCCTGCTCAGAGGTGCAGGCTTAAGCTGCGTGGTGACCTGGAGTGGCCAGACAGGCACGGGCTTCCCTAGTTAAGCCAGGCATGGGATCCCTCTGTCTGGGTTCAAAGCCCAGCCCTGCCACTCCTAGCTCTAAATTTAGCCAAGACATGTTATCCCCAGCCTCAGTTGCGTCATTTGGTAAAATGGAGTTAGTGACAGCTCCAGCCTCCAGGGAAGGAGTAAAGGGTAATGTAAGTGAGGTTCTCAGCACTTCGCCTGGGCCACAGCAGACATCACCTATCAGTACTATCCCAAAGATGAGCAATCTGAAGTTTCCCTGGCTTCTTCTCTCCAATGGGTCGTAAAGTCATAACCTTTTTGAGAACGAACGGTCTGCCTGAAAGGGGCTCTGTTGATCTGGCAAATTGCCTCTGGCTTCATTGACGGTTTGCCCAGGTCCTCCCCTACACCTACAACACAGCAGGCTTGCAGGTGCTGAGAGCTTCAGGGCATCAGGCAAGGTCACATCGGGTCCTCACAGCACCCCACAAGGAGCTGGAGATGTGGGTGCCTCCGTGTTATCGAAGAGGAAGCCGAGGCTTGGAGGTGAGGAGTGACTTGTCCAAAGTCACTCAGCCACTCAGAGTGCGCCCAGGATCTGAAACCAGCTGCGTGACCCCAAAGCCGGCTGCCATGCTCACTGGGCTTTCCTGCCTCTAATGAGCTAAGGTCAGCCCACAGCCCTCCCTTCAGTCACACGTAGAAATCTTTGTCACAGGCCGTACACGGTGGTTCATGCCTGTAGTCCCAGCACTTTGGGAGGCCGAGACAGGTGGATCACTTGAGGTCAGGAGTTCAAAACCAGCCTGGCCAACGTAGTGAAACATTCTCTCTACTAAAAATAAAAAAATTAGCTGGGCATGGTGGCGCATGCCCATAATCCCAGCTAGTAGGGAGGCCAAAACAGAAGAATTGCTTGAACCCAGGAGGCGGAGGTTGCAGTGAACTGAGATTGCACCACTGCACTCCAGCCTGGGCACCAGAGCAAGACTCTATCTCAAAAAAAAAAAAAAAATCCTTGTCACAGAAACAGACCTGGGGAACAAGAGTCTTGAAAGAGCCAGGCTGGCACCAGGCCCTCTCTGTGGAATATCTCATTCAATCCCTAAACAGCCCAGGCAGGCTGGCATGGCCACCTTACCTGCTTTGACATAGAGAGAGGCTGAGCACGGGGCCCAAGGTTGCAGCAGGACCGCCGAGCCTGCATCTCGTGTTCCTCACTGGGCCCTCCTCCTGCACCAACAAACAGCAAGCCGGTGAGGAGGTGACTTCAAAACACAGGGTAGGCCTGGCATGGTGGCTCACGCCTGTATCCCAACACTTTAGGAGGCCAAAATGGGCAGATCACTTGAGGTCAGGAGTTCGAGACCAGCCTGGACAGCATGGTGAAACCCCGTCTCAAAATACAAAAATTAGCCAGGCTGGTGGTGCACTCCTGTAATCCCAGCTATTCGGGAGGCTGAGGCATGAGAATTTCTTGAGCAGAGGAGGCAGAGGTTGCAGTGAGCCGAGATCACACCACTGCACTCCAGCCTGGGTGATGGAGCAAGCCGCTGTCTCAAAAAAAAACAAAAGAAATCCACAGGGTAACCATTAAAAACCTCTTCACTTGCACTACATAGGTGTTTCTCTAAGTGCTGTATGGGCATCCGATGTTCACCCTCACGGTACCCGGTTGAGAAGGATGCTCCATTCTACAGATGGAGAAACTGAGGCACAGAGAATCAGGATAGTTGACTTAAGACCCCATGGCCAAGGGAGTCCAATTCTGTTTCCACGTGGGCCTCACACCTATTAGAGGCACGAGTGACAGCCAAGGGAGTTGTGGTCCCCAGTTGTCCTGCTTCACTGCTGGCCTTCCTCCAGTTTCTGCCTCCCGAGCAGCTCCCTGGGCTGCCTAGAGCCCTTCAGGCTGACTCACCCGGCCCTGGGCTGGAGGCCAAGCCTCTCTCTGCCTAGAAACTTCTGGCCAGAGCAGCCTTCACGTGCATCCCCTGGGAAGCCTCAGGAACGAAGGGCAGGTGGGAGCCGGCGGCCGACCACAAAACCCTGAGGCAGCCACGCTGCTCAATGTCATCCTTAAGAGTCCGGGGTCACAGGCCAGTCCTCCCGCCGAAATGGAATAGTCCTCCTGGGAGAGGGGCTCCCTTTCAGCGGGTGCACCACCCCCCCAGCAGCCCTCGCGGGCAGCATCGCCTTGCCACCGCGGCTCCGCTTTGCTGCAACTCCCACTTAAGATATCAAAGCTGCGGGGCCACAATGCACCACTGAAAGTTGAGTCACCCAGGTTTTGTGACACCACCAAATCCCTCCTGCTGTCTCGCTCCCAGCCCGGGGCTCCCAGTGCCAGATGAAAAGGAAATCCCCAGCCACGGGTGGGACAGGGAGGCCTGGCGGCCGGCGCCACATAAAGGGGCCTTGTTCCCAAATCAAAAGGGCTCAAACAAAAAGCAGGGAGAAGAAAGGGCTGGTGGGGGGCAGCTGCAGTCTGGCGCACCTTGAATGGCTCGGTGTGCCAGGCCGGCCCACAGCTCCTGGCTGGCAGGCCATCCCCTCCTCCACCACTTCCCTGGCAGCCCTGGGCTTTTCCAGAAGCCCTGCAGCAGGAGGAAGGGAGGGACCACGCTGGGGTCACACATGGAGCCAAGTAGCAGAGCCTGGGACCCCCAGGCAGCCGGCACCCTCCCAGCAACAGCAACAACCACCAGCACCACCACAACACAACAGCATCATCAACAACAGCAACAACCACCACAACAATAACAATAGCAGAAGCAACAGTAACAACAAGAGCAGCAGCAGCAATAGCAGCAACCACCACAAAACAACAGCAACAACCACAACAATAACAATAGCAGAAGCAACAGTAACAACAGCAACACCATTATCAGCAACAACCACCACAAAACAACAGCAACCACCACAACAGCAACATCATCATCAACAGCAGCAACAACCACCACAGCAGCAGCCACAACAACAATAACATCATCAGCAACAACAACAGCCACCACAAAGCAGCAACAACCACAACATCAGCAACCACAACAATAACAACAGTGGCAGCAACAAGAGCAATAGCATATTCAACAACAGCGACAACCACATCAACAGCAACAACCACAACCCCCAACAACAGCAGCAACGACAGCAACGGAAGCAACAACATTAGCAGCAATAACACAGGCAGCAGTGACATAACGCCAGCAAGGACGGCAGCGCCCCGACGACAGCAGTCACAGTGGCACCCGCTCACCAGCAGCAGCCATGGCAACAACCCAGGTTGCTGGTCCATGAATGAGCATGCTCAAAGTGGCCCTGGCTCTGCAGGGCTGTTGTCAAGGTTAAATGCGTTCATAGTACACATGGAGCTCTTGGACGAGTGAGGGCAGAGAGTAGCCAGCACTTTGGAAGCTTTCACCGCGCCCCAGGTTCCTTTTGAAACGCAGAACTCCAGCTGCTTCCTTCAGAACAACCGCAACAGCAGCAACAGCAACAACCATCACCACCATCACCACCATCACCACAACAGCAACAACCACCACCACAACAGCAACAGCATCAATGACAGCAACAGCATCAACAACAGCAGCAGCAACAACCATCACCACCATCACCACAACAGCAGCAACCACAACAGCAACAACCACCACAACAACAGCAATAGCATCAACAACAACAGCAGAAGCAACAATAACAACAGCAACAGCATCATCAGCTGTTGTCATCACTCTCGGTTCACAGATGAGGGCACTGAGGTCTGGACAGGTGCAGGAGATTTCCCTCTGCTGGAAGTCGGCCACTCGAGTCCGAACCACAGGTAATGTGATTCCAGAACGTGCACCTGGAACCAAGCCGCCAGGCTGTCTCCTAAGAGGATGAGCCAGGAGAGTGCAGTGTGCAAAGGAGGCCATGCTCGCTGGCAGACCCCGAGTCTCTGCCCAGTCCACACCAGTGCTGCACTGCCGGGGCAAACAGGAAATATCTGCCCAGACTTTTGAGAGGGGTTTCCAATTCAACCTACAGTGCAGAAAGAAGCCACAAAGAAATCTGCACTGGGAAATTGTTCATCCATTGGCTGCTAACTTAAAAACCCTGAAAACACAATACTGGCCAAATAAAGCTGGCCTGAGGACTAGAGCTGGCTTGGAGACTTCAGTCTGGGACTTCTGAAGACAAAGAGACAGGGCCCAAGGCCCAGAGCCAGGCTTCGTGGGTCTAGATCCCAGCTCTGCCAGGTGCCACCTGAGGGGACAAGAAATGGGCCAGAAATGAAACTTCTATGCCTCAGTTTCCCAATCTGCAGAATGGGGATATTGACATTTAAGGATAGCCTAAGGCTTAATAGGACAGATGTCAGCACAAGGAGCCATAGCTCCAGGGCCTTTGCCCTAGAGACCCCAGACCCTATGCCCCTGAGGGCACTCTTCCTGGCTTCTGAGGAGGTGCGGGCTTGGCGCTTTCCTCAGTTTACCTGCCTCCACTGAGCCGGGGATGCCTCCACCCCTGTGTTCTGACTCGTGCATGGACAGGTACAGCCTGGAGCCCAGGTCTCCACATCTCAATGTGCAGATTTTGCAGCGGTGGGGGTGGCTCTGTGACCTCTTTTAGCAGCAAAACTAACTTTTTATCCAACACTTTCAAGGCAGACTTCACCAAGTCAGCCCCACAGCTCCCCACAGCCCAGGCATCTTTTTTGTTTTGTAAATTGCCTTTCAGAAAGCCACCCTGGCAGGCTTTGATGTGGCCCTTTGACAATTTAGCCTCATCAATAGGCAGGCCCTGCCCAGGGAGGTCGACTTTGAAGAGGGAGTCTTCTCCCAAGGCAGGAAAGGCAGGGGATCCTATCTCAAGCCTGGGGGGAGCAAAGGAGTGGGCAGGGGAAGGGGTTAACTGGCTATGAAGGAATTTGCATAGCAACTCTGTCAGCACTCTAGGGCTCTGAGGTTCCCGGGTTATGGAGTGGGTGGTGGCTGAGGATGGAACCTCACAGAGGGAATCCAGCTGGGGCCTTTGGAGATGTGAAGGTCTGGTTTGCATTTCAGCTCTGGCACTTTTCAGCCATATGCTCATGGCTGGTCCCTTATTCTTCATGAACCTCAGTTTCCCCATTTCAAAAATGAGGATGGGGTGGGGGAGGAAAATGGCATCTATTGATATCATTGTAGTGAAGATTTAATGAGATGATGCACATGACAGTTTGGCACAGTGCCAGGTACACAGTAGGTGCTCAGAATGAGCTGGAAAGATGATGATGTGATGATTATGGTGATGAAGATGGTGGCGATGTGATGATGATTATGGTGATGAAGATGGTCGTGATGTGATGATGATTATGGTGATGAAGACGGTGGTGATGTGATGATGATTATGGTGATGAAGATGGTGGTGATGTGATGATTATGGTGATGAAGATGATGGTGATGTGATGATTATGGTGATGAAGACGGTGGTGATGTGATGATTATGGTGATGAAGATGGTCGTGATGTGATGATTATGGTGATGAAGACAGTGGTGATGTGATAATTATGGTGATGAAGATGGTGGTCATGTGATGATGATTATGGTGATGGAGATGATGATGTGATGATGATTATGGTGATGAAGATGATGATGTGATGATGATTATGGTGATGAAGATGATGGTGATGTGATGATGATTGTGGTGATGAAGATGATGATGTGATGATGATTATGGTGATGAAGATGATGGTGATGTGATGATGATTGTGGTGAAGATGATGGTGATGTGATGATTATGGTGATGAAGATGATGTGATGATTATGGTGATGAAGATGTTGATGAGATGATGCTGATTATGGTGATGAAGATGATGGTGATGTGATGATTATGGTGATGAGGATGGTGGTGATATAATGATTATGGTGATGAAGATGGTGGGGATGTGATGATGATTACGGTGATGAAGATGATGTGATGATGATTATGGTGATGAAGATGGTGGTGATGTGATTATTATGGTGATGAAGATATGATGTGATGATTATGGTGATGAAGGTGATGGTGATGTGATGATGATTATGGTGATGAAGATGATGATCATGGAGATGACGTTTATCAGATGATAATGATGATAGTACTGATTATGATGAAGATGACAATAATGTCAACAAAGATGACAAAGAAGAAGATGATGATGGTGGGAGAAGATGGTGTGATGATGAAGATAATGATGTCAGTGAAGATGATAGTGAAGAAGTTCATGCTCCCTTGTGATGTGAAGATGATGTTATTATGTGAAGAAACGGATGACAGTGCTGGATGGTCTGAGATGATGAAGATTATATCAACAAAAGTGGGAAAGGTGATTAGTGATGATGAAGATGAAGTTGATGAAGATGATTATAAATACGGTGAAGATGATGGTGATAAGGATGTTAGTGAAGAAGATAAAGATGGTGAAGAGATGAAGATGGTGACGATGAAGATGGTGATGACGATGATAGTGAAGAAGATGAAGATGGTGGTGACGATGATAATGAAGATGGTGAGGATTATGGTGCTGCTGCTGAAGATCTAATCCAATTCTCTCTTTAGAGGTGCAGAAAATGGAGAAAGTAACCAAAAGTCGCAAAGCAATTAGTGGAGAGCCAGACCTGGCACCTCAGGCTCCTTACTCCCACTCCAGTGCTCTCTCCTCTGCCCTTGTTACCACCTTGAATTGAAGCAACGGGTCTAATCCTTGCATGAACTCCTGGGATTCATGAGACGATAGGGCTTAGCTCCTCAGATGTGCTGAGTCTGCCAGTTCCCTCCTTCCCCATATCTCTCTCCCACTTCCTTCTTTAGTCACAGTAGCCCTTGGACTTTGGTGTGACCATATGACAGAGATCTGGCCAATGAGATATGAGCAGAAGTTCTTGGATGGGGTTTTTAAGAGACTCCCTTTTGCCCTCCCTCCAGCTCCCTTCTCTCTGCCTGGGATGCCAATAGAATGGCTGGAGCTGGAGAAGCTACCTCGGATCATGCAGCCATGAGAAAGGAAGTCACAGGCTTCCTTGGGAGCAGACAGGCAGAAAGGGCCAGGGTCCCTGATGGCCACAGAACAGTGCTGAGTGCTCACCTGTGCTGCAGAAACAAAGGCCCTGCCCTGTGGAGCATTTGTGCTGGTTGAGGGAGACGGGACATAAAACAACAGACAAGCAAATATATTCAAGTCAGCCATTGTAAAGCCAAGTGCAAGGGTGAGGAATGATCAGATCATTTTGCTTTCGATGGGTAGGCTGTGGGGAGGCAGTCTGTGCAGAGGGAAGAAGGGCCTTGGAAATGTGTCTGAGGAACAGCCAGGGGTCAGGGAGCTGGGGTCATGTGAACACTGGAATGTATAGTGGGTGGGGTAGTGGTTTCCCAAAAGACACATCCATGCCCCAATTCCTGAAACCTGTGAGTATTACTCCATATGGCAAAAGAGTGAATACTACCTCATTGGAGAAATTCAGGATACGTTAAGAACCTTGAGAAAGGCTTATCCTGAAGCACCCAGGTGAGCCCTAAATGAAATCACATGTATTCTTTTTTAAAGTTTTTTGAAACAGAGTCTCACGCTGTGGCCCAGGCTGGAGTGCAGTGCCACCATCTCAGCTCACTGAAAACTTCACCTCCCAGGTTCAAGCAATTCTCGTGCCTCAGCCTCCCCAGGAGCTAGGACTATAGGTGACCAACACCAGGCCCCACTAATTTTTGTGTTTTTTGTAGAGATGGGTTTCACCATGTTGGCCAGGCTGGTCTTAAACTCCTGGCCTCAAGTGATCCACCTGCCTCGATCTTCTGAAGTGCTGGGATTACAGGTGTGAGCCACTGCTCCCAGCCTCACATGTATTCTTATAAGAGAGACACACAAAGGAGAAGACACAGAGGGGAAAAGGATGCCAGAAGATGGATGCAGAGATTGGAGTGACACCCACAGCCATGCTAAGCTTCAAGAAGCAAGGAAGGATTCTCTCTTGGAGACTTCAGAAGGAGTGTGACCTTTCTGTGGCTTCTGTGGCAGAGATGCAGTTGTTTGTAAACATCTAGAAAACTGGGTGTGATATGTTTATATTTTTAAACATTTCACTTCCTTTTCAGTCAATGATTTTTTGAATTACAAAGTGAAACCTCTAAGTTGTTTTTACACCAATTTACAGAGAGTTCATTGAGGTGTAGTAAGATGAGGCAGAGGAGAAGAAAAGAAGAGAGAGACCTAGAACAATTCAACCCACAGTCTTCCATCAGGGCAACAAAATAATCTGGCTCAGCTGATCCTGTAGCTTAAATCCTAGGAATCTACAAGGTATGGGCACCAACAGGAGCTCCATAGGCACAAAGCCCAGTTCTTAGGACACAAGGCCCAGCAGGTAAATACTCTTGTCCATCATTTTATCAAAGGCCTTTTAGCTGAGAAGGCAAATCTACCACAATTAAAATGAGTTTGGATAAAAGATCATTTTTTTCTCACAATCCCTGCCCCTTCTCCCTCTTCACTGTTGTATATACCACATTGCCTCTTCTCTGCTCTTTAACTAATTCCTGTAAGTATTACTCCATATGACAATAGAGTGAATACTACCTCATTGGGGAAATTCAGGATAAGCTAAGAACCTTGAGAAAGGGTTGTCCTGAAGTACCCAGGTGGGTCCCAAATGAAATCACATGTATTCTTTTTTTTTATTTTTTTGAAATAGAGTCTCACTCTGTTGCCCAGGCTGGTGTGCAGTGGCTCCAGGTGAGCATATACCCAAAGAGAGTACAGTATCTAGAAGACATCAGGCTTTGGATGAAAAAAGACTTTCCTTTGGGCCACCAAGAGGAGGAGTAAAATAAAAACCCATCAAGGCAACTGGGTCGTCTATCTAAGGAGTTGAGAAGAGCAGGACTCAGGAATGAGCAGCAGGACAGGAACTTGGAAAGTAATTCCAGACAGAGCAGGATAACTCATTCCAGTGTGTATTAGTCTGTTTTCATACTGCTATAAAGAACTGTCCAAGACTGGGTATTTATAAAGGAAACAGGTTTAATTGACTCACAGTTCAGCATGGCTGGGGAAGCCTCAGGAAACTTCTAATCATGACAGAAGGTGAAGGGGAAGCAAGGCACCTTTTTCACAAGGCGACAGGAAGGAGAAGTGCCAACCAAAGGGAGAAGAGCCCCTTATAAAACCATCAGATCTCGTGAGAACTCACTATCACAAGAACAGCATAGGGGAACCACCCCCATGAGCCAATTACTGCCATCTAATCTCTCCCTTGACACATGGGGATTATGGGGATTATAATTCAAGATTTGGGTGGGGACATAAAGCCTAACCATATAAGACTGAATCTGGAGGCCTCTACTGTACCTCAGAAATATGATACTGTACTCACTATAGTTGGGGGAGCTTTTAAGGGCACCAAAACACTGCAGCATCACCCAGACTTCCCTCAGCTTTGCTCCAAACCCTACACGTCCAAGGTCGTCACTTCTATAATGCATAACTTCCCTCTTCTTGTGCTCTTTTAGCTCTCAGAAGGCAAACGCACAGAGCTGTCACACATGCTGAGCATTTATTATGTGCCAGGCTCTGTGTCAGGGGCTTTATGTATTTTATAACACTTAATTCTCACCACACCTTTGTCATATAAAAACTATTGTGATCCTCCTTTTGCAGATGAAGAAACTGAAGCTTAGAAAAGTAAAAACCTGTTGATACTCATATAAGTCTGTACTTACAGTCTTGGAATTTATCCACTTATTCTCCAAGTATTTGTTGAACGCTGCTTGATGTCAGGCACTGTTCCAAGCACAGTGTATATTATAGGTAACAGAAATCCCCTGCCTCCTGAGGGAGGTTTCAGGATGCTGGAAGCATTCTGATTCTTTTCTTTCTTTCCTTTCCTTTCTTTCTTTCTTTCTTTCTTTTTCTTTCTTTCTTTAAATGGGCTCTCTCTAAGTTGCTCAGGCTGGCCTTGAACTCCTGAGCTCAAGTGATTCTCCTGCCTCAGTCTCCTGAGTAGCTGGGACCACAGGCATGCACCACCATGCCCAGCCTAACATTCTGATTCTTCAGCACAGGTGTGTTCAGTTCGAAATCATCAAACTCTACCCTCATGATTTGTGTATTTATTGTATATATGTTGTACTTAGAATTTTTTTAAAATTCCTGCCATCATGGAAGTTATGTTCTGGTGGAAGAATTGGGGGTTGGGAGAAGCAATAACCAGTATGTGGCAGACTGAATCATGACCCTCAAAGATGCCCAGGTTCTCTTCTATGGAGCCTGTGAAAGTGATCTTATATGGCAAAAGATACTTTGCAGATGTGATGAAATCAAACGTATAGAGATGGGGAGATTATCCTGGATTAGTCAGCGGGCCCTAAATGGAACCATGTGTGTCCTTTTAAGAGGGAAGGAGAGGAAAATTTGACTACACAACAGGAAGTAGAAGGTGGGATGATAGAAGCAAGAGATTGGAGTGATGCAAGGAAGAGGCCACAAGCCAAGGAACTGGGGCATCTTCCAAAAGCAGGAGGAGACAGAGAAACAGTTTTTCACCTGGAGCCTGCAGAAGAAACCAGTCCTATTCACACAATGGCTTTAGCCCAGTGAGACCAACTTTGGACTCTGGCCTCCAGAACATGGAAACAATGAATCTGTGCTGTTTTAAACCAACAATCAAATCTGCGGTAATTTGGTACAGCAGCGAGAAGTTAATACACAAGTTAATTAAATACACTATGCAACATTACATATCACATTTGTTCCTCACGATTTTATTCTGTCGACTTTTTTTTTTTTCTGGAGTCTCACTCTGTATTCAGGCTGGAGTACAGTGGTGTGATCTCGGCTCACTACAACCTCCACACCTGGGATTCAAGTGATTCTCCTGCCTCAGCCTCCCAAGTAGCTGGGACTACACGCATGCGCCACCACACCAAGGTAAGTTTTGTATTTTTTTAAATTTAATTTTTTTTAAACTTTAAAATCCCTCAAAAACTGTTTATTAAACAGGTGAATTTTGATCGTCATGATAGGCTTATCGGCAGGATTTCTGGTAGCAAGCACGGGCACCAGGGCCTCCAAACATTTTGGACTCACAGCGACAGGGATCAGCTATCAGCAGGGTCCAGTCATATAAGATGAGGATGTCTTTGATCTCCTTCTTGGAAGCCTCATCCACATATATCTGGTAATAGGCCACCAGGGCTTTGGAGATGGACTGACAGATACATAAATCTGGGCCACGTGACCACCCCCAGTCGCACGGACCCGGATGTCCGCACCAGCAAATCGCTCCATGCAGAGAAGCAGAACTAGCTCCAGAAGCTTGTACTGTAGCATGTGCTGCTCCGTCATCTCCAGGGAGCCGCCCATTCACCTCGAGGAGGCCATTGCTGCGTTTGCAGTGCGTCACAGCTGTGGCTGTCTTCTTGTGTCTGAAGACCTGGACAGACTGCAGTGGACCCTTGGACGGCATGGCTGTGAACATGGACTAGAGAACCTCACCGTGCAGTGCTGTAACTGGAAAAACAATTTTTATATTTTTAGTAGAGATAGGGTTTCACCATGTTAGCCAAGATGGTCTCGATCTCTTGACCATGTGATCTGCCCGCCTCAGCCTCCCAAAGTGCTGGGATTAAGTGCACGAGCCACCATGCCTGGCCAACTATTTTACTGCTTAAAAATTTTCATGGGCTGGGTGCAGTGGCTCATGCCTGTAATCCCAGTACTTTGGGAGGCCAAGGTGGGCAGATCACTTGAGGTCAAGAATTTGAGACCACCCTGGCCAACATGGTGAAACTCTCTCTCTACTGAAAAGTTAGCTGGGCATGGTGGTGTGCACCTGTAATCTTAGCTACTCAGGAGACTGAGGCACAAGATTCACTTGAACTCAGGAGAGGGAGGCTGCAGTGAGCAAAGATCATGCCAGGGTACTCCAGCCTAGCCAGTGAGACAGTGAGACTCTGTCTCAAAAAAAAAAAAAATCAAAATACAAAGTTGGAGATAAACAAAGATTAGGAGGCAGATTGAGATTGAGTTTAGATCGTCCTTTCAAAGGAAGGAGCTGAACAAGATACAGGAGAACCATAGCTTGAGTGAAGAGAGAAACTCTGACAGTTTTTAAATTGTGGTAAAATACTCATAGCATAAAATTTACCATCCTCATAATATTTAAGTGTACCAGTTCAGTGGCATTAAGCACATTCACATTGTTGGTCAACCATCACCACCAACCATCTCCAGAACTTTCTCATCTTCCCAAGCTGAAAATCTGTCCCTATTAAACACCAACTCTCCATCCCTTCCCCCAGTCCCGTGCACCCACCATTCTATTTTCTGTCTCTAGGGATTTGACTACTCTGGGCACATCATATAAGTGGAGTCATATAGTTTTTTTTAAACCAGCTTTCAGGTTTCTTTCAAATGAGAGAAATAATAATGTGTGTATATATATATATATATATATATATATATATATATATATATTTTTTTTTTTTTTTTTTTTTTAAAAAGGCTGAAGGTTCAGTGGCTCATGCTTGTAATCTCAGCACTTTGGGAGGCCGAGGCAGGAAAATCACTTGAGTCCAGGAAGCCGCGGCTGCAGTGAGCCATGATCATGCCACTGCTCATTAGCCTGGGTGACAGAGCAAGATCCTATCTCAAAAATAAATAAATAAATAAAAATAAGAAAGAAATGTGGTTAAGAGGGACAAATAGAGGATTCTAGAGAGAGGGGAGCATTAGTGGAGCTGTGATTCTGGGTAGGACGCAGGCTGGCATCCGACATCAAGTGCAGAGACCAGAGTCTGACATCTGTGCAGAGTAACCAAGAAGTGGATGCATGTGGGGACAGGTGTAGGAGCCTGGGGGTCAGAGTGGTGTTGGCAGCTTGTGACCATTCTCTCTGATGGCGCCTACAATTCTCAGTGAAGCAGAGAACAAGGTTATCAGCTGAGAATAAGGACGGGGGAGGAGGCATCAGAGGTTCATGCAGAGGAAAGGACCCTGTTATCCATTAGAAGACCGAGGAAAGAACAGAACCCAAGAATTAGGGTGAAGCTGGCTGTGGCTAAGCCTAGCCTGTCCCGTTTTCCAAGCGTTATTAACATTTGTCTCTGTTTTCCAAGCTCCCTGGGAGCTGTATCCTCCAAAGTCCTCATAAGAACAGAAATTCAAAGGAGAGCCGTACTCAGGGTACATGATGGTCTTTGGATCAACTTTTGCTGAATCTTCAGCACAGTTGGGGCTCTGTACATTTGCAGCTAGGTATAAGCAACACACGTCATTTGAGGCTGACTTGCAGCAGGTTCTCCAACTGTTGGCAGGTTCCTCACCAGCCTGCTCTCCCTCCTGAAAGCCTCAGTCTCCAAGTGGGTCTGAGCAAGCAGCAACCCCCTTGGTCAGAAAAGAGACAGTTCTAATGCCAGTGGATGGTTCTAGAAACTAGAAATCCCCTCCTTGGCAGGTCACAGGAGTGCCTGGGGGAGCCAGAGGCTGGAGAGACTCCAAACTGCTCCCTGCTCCCCACCCTCCATGCCCCATGGACTCCTCCAAACATCCAACGGGGTGGGCATCTGGGGTTTGTGATTCTACGAAAGCTCTAACCCTTACTGAGTTGTGCAGCAGAGCACCTCTAAGAGACATGGCACCAAAGCCTGCACTGGTCATGCTGCCTGTTAAAAGGAGAATCTCTCCCTTTTGCACACTACCTAAAGTCAAAGCTTACCGTTTTGTCTTCTATTCGAGTCAAAGAGGCAATGAGGCTGAGGCTCTAGTCCATTTCCTGCCTCCAGGCTTTTGGACACCCCGCTCCTTTACCTGGGACACCTGCCTTCCTTTTTGCCTGGAGGACTCCTTCTCATCTTTCAGGATCTGGCTCCCTTGCCTCCTTCTCTGTGAAGGGTCAGGGAGTCCCCGAGACCACCCTCAGTTTCAATAATTCACTAGAAGGGCTCACAGAACTAAAAAAAAAAAAAAAAAAAGTGTTACACTTACAGTTATGGTTCATTACCGTAAAAGGCTACACACTGTAATCAATAGAAATAAGAGGGTCATGGGGCAGCATCCTGGAAGGAGCAGGCACCAGGTCCTGGTTGGTCTCTTTCTGTGAAGTCGCATGAACAGTGTTTAATCCTCTGGTAACAATGTACAGCAACACAGATGGAGGACTGCCAACCTGGCAGTTCTCCAGAGCCTCAGAGTGCTGGGTTTCATAGACGGTCCATCTCACAGACGTGCAGAATCCGTGTGACTGACCTTAGCTACTCATCCTCCAGCCTCTCCAGAGCTCAAACAGACCTGAGAGGCTGAAGCTCTCAGGTAAACAAATCTAATGAGACGATCACATGATTTTTCTCATTTATTAATATAGTAAGTTACATTAATTGGTTTTCAAATATTAAACCAACCTTGCATTCCTAGAATAAATTTCACTAGGTCATGATGTATCATCATTTTTTTGTATTGCTAGGCTTGATGTGTTATTATTTTCTTCAGGATTATTACATTTGTGTTCATAAGGGATCGTGTTTTGTACTTTCCTTTTCTTATAATGCACTTCCAGAGTTATGCTTGCCACATAAAATGAATTGGGAACTGTTTCTCCTCTTCTATTTTCTAAGAGCATTTATGTGGGACTAATATGAATTCCTCCTTCAATTTTTGATAGACTGCATCAGTGAAAATACATTGTGGAGGGGATTTTAATAACAAATGAATTTCTTTAATAGATATAAGGCTAATTTGTATTTTCTATTTCTCTTCTTGAGTCAGTTTTAATAATTTATGTCCTTCAAAGAATGTGTCTATTTTGTTTATGTTGTCAAACATATTGGTCTAAAGTTGCCTACAATGTGTTCTTATTATTCTTTTAATATTTGTAGGAATTATATGATGCCCCTTCTTTTATTCATTGTAATCTGTATTATTTATCTTTCTTGATAAATCTAGCTAGGAGACTGTAATTTTTAAAAAACTCTTTACAGAACCAATTTTTCTTTTGTTGTCAACCTCTATTTTTAAAAAATTTCATTCTAATGTTCATGATTCCTTTCTTTTTAAACTTATTTTAAGCTTAATTAGTCATCTTTTTCTAGTTTCTTATGGTAGAAGTATAAATAATTAAATTTATATCTTTGCTCTTTTCTAATGTAAGAATTTAAAACTGTAGCTGCCTCATTCAATTAAAAATATTTCTAATTACCTTTGCAATTTCTTTTTTGATCTACATATTAATTAAAAGTTTTTTTGTAGGCTGGGTGCAGTGGCATAATCCCAGCACTTTGGGAGGCCAAGGCCAGCAGATCACCTGAGGTCAGGAGTTTGAGACCAGTCTGATCAACATGGAGAAACCCCATTGCGCAGTGGCTCACGCCTGTAATCCTAGTACTTTGGGAGGCCAAGGTGGGTGGATCACCTGAGGTCAGGTGTTCAAGACCAGCCTGGCCATCATGGTGAAACCCCACCTTTAAAAAAAAAAAGAAAAGAAAAGAAAAATACAAAAATTAGCCGGCTGTGGTGGCACATGCCTGTAATCCCAGCTACTTGGGAGGCTGAGGCAGGAGAATCGCTCAAACCTGGGAGGCAGAAGTTGCGGTGAGCCAAGACTGTGCCATTGTACTCCAGCCTGGGCAACAAGAGTGAAACTCCATCTCAAAAAAAAAAAAAAAAAAAAAAAAACAGATTTTTTTTGCTTAATTCAATAACCAAAAAAGTCACCAAATAACCAATTCAAAAATGGGTGAGAAACTTAAATAGGCATTTTTCAAAAGAAGATACACAAATTGCCAGAAAGTACATGGAAATACATTCAACATCTTTCATTAGGGAAATGAAAAGCAAAGCCACAGTGAGATACCCCTTCATGCCCTCAGGATGGCTGCTATTTTTAGAAAAGGAACAGAGAAGATGTGATGGCAAGGATGTGGAGAAATCAGAACCCTGGTAGACTGTTGGTGGAAATTGGAACACTGTATGTTGCTGGTAGAAATGTAAAATGATGCAACCACTGCAGAAAACAATTTGATGGTTCCTCAGAAAGTTAAACATATAGTAACCATAAGATCCAGCAATTTTATTCCTAGGATGCCCAAAAGAATTGAGGCCAGGTGTGGTGGCTCACACCTGTAATCCCAGCACTCTGGGAGGCTGAAGTGGGAGGATCACTTGAGCCCAGAAGTTCAAGACCAGCCTGGCAACATAGTGAGACCCCATCTCCACAAAAAGTAAAAAAATTAGCCAGGCATGATGGTGTGTGATCACAGCTCACTGTGGCCTCAACCTTCTGGGCTCTGGTGATCCTCCCACCTCAGCCTCCCGGGTAGCTGGGACTACAGGGATGCACCATCATGCCTGGCTAATTTCTGTATTTTTTGTAGAGATTGCTTTTCACCACGTTTCCTAGGCTGTTCTCGAGCTCCTGGGCCCATGCAAACTGCCTGCCTCAGCCTCTCAAACTGTTGAGATTACAGCACTCAGGTGTAGAAGGAATCACTTGAGCCTGGAAGTCAAGTCTACAGTGAGCTATGATTGTATCATTGCACTTCAGGCTGAGCAACAGAGCAAGACCCTGTCTCAGGAAAAAAAAAAAAAATAGAAGCATGGACTCAAACAGATATTTGTATGCTAATATTCATACCAGAATTATTCACAATAGCCAAAAGGTGGAAACAATTCATGTGTCCATCAGCAGCTGAACGGATAAACAAAATGCACTACAGTAGTCCTCCCTTACCTATGGCTTTGCTTTCCATGGTTTAAGTTTTCTGTGTTCAACTAACGTACAAAAATATTAAATGGAGAACTCCAGAAGCAAACCATTCATAAGTTTTAAATGGCATGCCATTCTGAGTAGTCTGACAAAATCCCACACCGTCCCGCTCCATCCCGCCAGAAACAAACCATTCATAAGTTTTAAATGGCACGCCATTCTGAGTAGTCTGACAAAATCTCACACCGTTCTGCTCCATCCCGCCAGAAACAAACCATTCATAAGTTTTAAATGGCATGCCATTCTGCGTAGTCTGACAGAATCCCACACCGTCCTGCTCTGTCCCGCCCAGGACATGAGTCGTCCTTTCGTCCATCATATCCTCATTGCCTGCCCCTCAGTCACTTAGTATCTGACTCCGTTATGAGATGGAAAAATGTAATACATACAGGATATTATAGTATCCACAGTTTCAAGCATCCACCAGGGGTGTTGAAATGTATCCCCCACAGATAAGGGGGTACTACCGTTTCTATATAAAATGGAATACTATTCAGCCTTAAAAAGGAATGAAACTCTGATGCATGCTACCATATGGATGAACCTTAAAAATATGCTGCTGAGTCCAATAAGCCAAACACAAAAGGACAAATCATATGATTTCATTTATGTGAGGTACCTAGAAAATGCAAAACTATTCAGACAGAAAGTAAAGCATACATTACTAGGTTACTAAGGGCTTGAGGGAGGAGGAGGGAATGGGAATCACTGACTTGTGGTTTACAGAGCTACAGTTTGGGATGATGATCAAGTTCTGGAAATGGGTAGTGGTGTTGGTTATATGACATTGTGAACGTACTGAATGCCACTGAGTTGTACACTTAAAAATAGCTAATAACTAGTTAACTAATATTTAGTTAAATACAAAATAGTTAAATAATAAAATAAATAGTTGATAATTTTTTGATATCTCTTTATCACCAATTTTAATCTTATTCCATTGTGGTGAGAAAACATACTCTATATGACTTCAGTCCTTTGATATACATTGACTCGTTTTATTGCCCAGAATGTGAGCTATGAGCCATATTAGTGAATGTTCCATGTGCCCTGATAGAAATGTGTGTTCTCTTTAATTTTAATACTGCGTCCTGTAAATGTCACTTAGGTCAAGTTGGTTGATAGCATTGTTTAAATCTTGCACACTAATTTTTCCTGCCTTTTACTGATTTTTGTTAATGATTTAGTGGAACTTCAATTTCTCAACTACAGAGTAGATTTGTATGTTTCTCTCTGGTTTTCTCAGATTTTGCTTTGTGTATTTGGAAGCTGTGTTGTTAGATGCATATAATTTTAGGATTGTTATGGTTTCCTCAAGGCAATCCTCATAATAATTTCTGAAGAAATAACCTCCTATATCTCTGATAATACCCCTTGCCTTGACATCTACTTTGTTTGATATCAATGTAGTAATACCAGCTTTCCTGTGTTTATCATTTGCTTATGTATATTTCCATCATTTCATTTTTGACCCGTCTTTATAGTTAAAGTACCTTTCTTATAAAGAACACACAATTGATTCTCATTCTTAAATCCAGGCTTACCACCTTTCCCTGTGAATATGAGTAGTTAGACAATGAATTTAATGTTATTATTTGTACGGTTGATTTGGAGTCTACCATCTTGCTGGTTGTTTCCATTTATCCTATCTGTTCTTTTCACGTTTTTCTCCTTTACTTTATTTTGAATTAATTGAATTTTTTTTAGTATTCCGTTTTATCTTTATGCATTTTTTAGCTATACAACTTTGCTTTAGTTTTTCTGGTTGCCCTAGTATTTTAGTGTGTATCCTTAACTTATCATGATCTACCTTGAATTAATATTATACCATTTCACATATATTGTAAGACCTACACAACAAATTTTTTTTTTTTGAGACAGAGTCTCGCTCTGTCACCCCCGCTGGAGTGCAATGGCATGATCTCAGCTCACGTGCAACCTCCACTTCCCAGGTTCAAGCAATTCTCGTGCCTCAGCCTCCCAAGTGGCTGGGATTACAGGAGTGTGCCACCATGCCTAGCTATTAACAATATACTTCTATTTATTCTTTCACCTTGCCCTTTGTGCCATTATATAATACATTTTATTTCTGTGTATGTTATAAACCTATAATATACTGTGATTATTTTTGCTTCGTATCAGAGATACCTTCAATGATCTCTGTTCTTGTCTGGGTCATTTCTGTTGCGCTGATTTCAAGTTCGTGATACTTTCTTCCGCAGTGTTAAATCTGTTTTTAGGACCATCCGGTGAATTTCTGAATTTGTCATTTCAGACATTGTATTTTCAGATCTGGGAATTTCCATGTACTGATTTTTTTTTAGTTTTCATGTATCTTCTGAGATTCTTCATCTCTGTATTCATTATGTGCATTTTCTTCTTTAAGGCCTGGAGCGTATTTATAATGCAGTCGACCCTGGAACAACTCAGGTTTTAATTGTGCAGTTCCACTTACAAGTGCATTTTTAAAAATAAAAGTTACAGCAAGTGCACCTGCCTCTCCTGCTCCCCCTTCTACCTCCTCCACCACTTCCACTCTGGCACCCTTGAGCGAGCAAGACCAACCCCTCCTCTTCCTCCTCCTTTTCCACAGCCTACTCAAAATGAAGACCCTGATGACGAAGTCCTTTACGATGATCCACTTCCACTTAATAAACAATAAATACATTTTCTCTTCCTTATACCTGCCCTCCCTTCCCTCCTTCCTCCCTCCCTCCCTCCTTCCTTCCCTGCCTCCTCCCTTCCTTCCTTCCTTCTCTCCCTCCCTCCCTCCTTCCTTCCTTCCTTCCTTCTCTCTCTCTGTCTGTCTCTCTCTCCCCTTGCCTCCCCACTCTCTCTCTCTTTCTTTTGAGAAGGAGTCTCACTCTGTCCCCCAGGATGGAGTGCAGTGGCACAATCATCGTTCACTGCAGGCTCAAACTCCTGCATTCAAGCTATCCTCCCATCTCAGCCTCCTGACCACAGGTGTGTGCAACCACACCTGACTAATTTCTAAACGTTTTGTAGGGATGGGGTCCTGCCTTATGGTTTTCTTAATAACATTTTCTTTTCTCTAGCTTACTTTATTGAAAGAATACAGTGTATAACACATATAACTTACAAAGTATGTGTTAATCAACTATTTGTTCTCGGTAAGGCTTCTGGTCTACAATAGGCTATTAGTTAAGTTTTCAGAGATTCAAGAGTTAAGCACGGATTTTTGACTGCATGGGGTGTTGGCATCTCTGACTCTCATGTTGTTTTAAAGTCTTTGTCTGCTAAATTGTCTGTGTCATCTCTGCATTTGTTTCTATTAATTACTTTTTCTCTTCTGATTATGGGTCACATTTTTTCTGCCTCTTTGAATGTCTAGTAATTTTTCTACTGTATGCTAGACATTGCAAATGCTATGTTGTTTCAGTCTGGATTTCATTGTCTTCCTTTAAAGAATCTTGAGGATCCCTTTAACAGGTTGTTAATGTACTGGTGAAGCAGTTTGATCTATCAAAGATTATTTTTTGTTCCTTGTTAGTGTGGGCCTGGAACAGCCCTTGCTCTAGGGCTGCAGTGGAAAGAATGCTGCTTTAGGTGTCAGTTTAGAAATTTCCCTCAAGTATAAAGCCAGGATGAATGCAGAGCTTATCCTGCATGTCTCTCCCCATCAAGGAAAACAGCCCTGTACTTCCATTGTCTGATACCTTCAAAAGCTGTTTTAAATACTGTTGAACAGCTTGTTACAGGGAAAGGGTGATCTTAATACTTAATAGAGCACAGTTAGAACCAAAATTACTTTGCTTCACATAGTTTTGTTTTTTTTTAACTTTTCCTTTTGAAATAATTTTCAACTGCAAGAAAAGCACAAAATAGGCCCAAAACTTCCTTACCCAGCTTCCTTTAATGTTACTATCTCAAGCAACCAAATATAATTATCAAAACGAAGAAATTAACATTGGTTCAACACTATGAACTAAACCATAGACACGACTCGGGTTTCATAAGTGTCATTGCTGTGTCCTTTCTTGGTTCCTGGACCCAGTGTGGGACAGCATGTTGTATTTACCGGTCACGTCCTCCCAGCCTCCTCAGCCCGCCACACTCCCTCAGCCTTTCCTTATCTTTCATGACGTTGACACTTTTAAAGAGTGACGGTCAGTCATTCAGCAGAACTTTTCTCAATTTGGGTTTATCTGACGTTATCTCATGATAAGGTGGAGGTTATGCATTTTTACAAGAATACCCTAGAAGCAACGTCCATGTCACCGTATCTCATTAGTGGCGAAGTCAACCTAGTGGCTAAGGTGGTGTCTTCCAGTTTCGTTACTACACACTTAGTACTCTTCCTGTTGTAATTAATAAATTGAGGAGCAATACTTTCAGACTATGCAAATCTCCTCTTTCTCCTCAAACTTTTACCCACTAATTTTAGCCTCAACCCGCAGACATTACCTGCAACAATTATGAATGTATTGGTCTAACGGTGATTTTCTATTTTCCAAATTCTTTCTACATGTATTAATTGGATTCTTCAGTAAGGAGGAGCTGTCTCTTCTCATTTATCCCTTCACTCCACAGTTCTAAGGTACTAGATCTGTTTCTTCCCATGCAGCAGGGGAGGCTTTTGTGTTACACAAACTTGCAATTCTTCTCTCTTCTACAGACTGGCCCATGCGTTGGCCACAGCGACACACCTTCTGCCTTCCTACAGAAACCCTCCGATGTTCTCACAGGGGAAAAGCTGAGACTGTGATCACAAGCACAATTTTGCCTAGTCTGAGAGAACGTTTTCTTCTTTAAAAAACATACAGAGCCTGTAATCCCAGCACTTTGGGAGGCCGAGGCGGGTAGATCACGAGGTCACGAGATCGAGATCATCCTGGTCAACATGGTGAAACCCCGTCTCTACTAAAAATACAAAAAATTAGCTGGGCATAGTGGCGCGTGCCTGTAATCCCAGCTACTCAGGAGGCTGAGGCAGGAGACTTGCTTGAACCCAGAAGGTAGAGGTTGCGGTGAGCCGAGATCACGCCATTGCACTCCAGCCTGGGTAACAACAGCGAAACTCCGTCTCAAAAAAAAAAAAAGAAAAAAAAACCATACAGATAAGGGGACGGGTAACTCTGGGAAGAGAAAACAGCCGCGTGTTGTTTCGGAGGACAGTGTGAGCTCTGCCTCTGAGCCGGGCCACGTGCTGCTCTCTGGAGAGGATGCTGTTTACACTGCAGCTCCCTGCTTCTGGCCCCACTCTGCTTCAAGTCTTGTTTGTCGGTTCTCATGGTTAAATGACTGCAGAAATACCCCTAATTATTTTCCTCCCCAACTCAACACTCCTGGTTGCAGCAGTTCCCAGCAAAAGGCAGTCTATTTCCCTGTCCCTTAAATCTGGGCTGGTCTTGTAACTTGCTTTGTCCAATAAAATGTGGCAGCAGTGGCCGGGTGCAGTGGCTCATGCCTGTAATCACAGCACTTTGAGAGGCTGAGGACTACAGATTGCTTGAGTCCAAGAGTTCGAGACCAGCCTGGACAACATAGTGAAACCCTGTCTCTGCAAAAGATTAGTTTGTATCTAGTTTGGCATGGTGGCATCCACCTATAGCTCCACCTACTCAGAGACGGAGGAGAGAAGACTGCTTGAGCTTGGATGGCGAAGGTTGCGGTGACCCGTGACTGCACCACTGCACTCCAGCCTGGTCAACTGAGAGAGACTCTGTCTCAAAGAAAAAATTGTGGCAGCAGTGACCAGTCACCAATTCTGAGCCTAGGCCCTAAGAAGACCCAGGACTCCTGCCAGGGCCTAGCCTGCGGGAGGAAGAGAGACAGTGACTCAGAGGTCTACCGTGATTGCCCAAGCTTCAGGCATGGGAGCGAGGGCATCCTAGACCAGCCAGCTCACCTGCTGTCGGCAGACATATGGTGAGTCCAGCCAAGATCCTCCAAGCCTCATCCAGATGAGCAGGACTGCCCAGCTGACCCCTGGGCTTGTGAACGGAAGAAACGCTCATCATATGAAGTCACCAAGTTTGGAGTGGTTTGCTGTGCAGTGACAGCTACCTGAAACCGTCCTGAGCCACTCTCACGCCAAACCCAGGTCCTGCAGCAGCTCCAGCAGATCCCCGGGGCTCCTGGGCTGCAGTGCAGCCTGGAGGGATGACACCAAGAGGAATCAAATGACCTGTTCAAAGGGAGGCAGCAAGGTACAGGCAAACTGTGGGGCTAGAACACCGGCCTCCAGCTTCCTAGTCCAGTGCTTTTTCCAGGATGCTTTCTGCTTTCACTTTGACAGCTTCTTCTTCCCCAGAGCTCAGCTCTCACTCCTCAGACCAAGTAGCTCCAAACCCTCGGGCTCCCCTGCACAGACCCAAGGCTAACCCTGGCAATCCAGAACTCCTGCCCACCTGGTGGGGGGAGTGTCAGAAACCAGGGCTCCTCCTGCTCCCCATGGGTAGGGGCCACCTCTGCCCCTCCCTCATCTTCCTCCTGCCAGCCCCCGCTTTTGGAGGGGCCTCTGACACTGTGGGCAAACACGATTCCTGAGGGCACATTGCCCCAGGGGCACTGGCTTAGTGAATGATTAATGAAGAGAGGGTTGTAGGATCCGGAAAGGCTTCTAACTGGTATGATCTGAGACTAAAGATTAATGACAATGGCAGCCGCAATGTAATAGCTGTGGTTTATTGAGGTCTTACTGTATCCCCGGCAAAGCTGGGCATGTCTCATGCTGTACCCCATTTCATGCGTGCAACAATTGTGTGATACAACAATTACTATCATCCCTGTTTTACGGGGAGGAAGCTCAGAGAAATGCGAACATTGTCCAGCATCACCCTAGATCACTCCCTTGGAGAAGCTTCCCTGACCACCCTAGCAAGGACACAAGCCCCATGACTGCCTGCCCCCGAGCACTGATCACATTGGACACTTCACCCATGGCTTGGTTTGCTGTCCGGTTTTCCCTGGTGGGACACACGGCCACAGGAGCCCAGTCTATCCCACTTACAGGAGCATCCGAGGCCTGGAGTGTGGCAGCAGCCAAACAGAGACCCGTGGAGCGAATGGTCGGGGAATACTGGGGCTGGAAGAACAGCCCGCGTGGAGGTTCCATTTCAGTGGGGAGGAAGCTGTCGACCAGCCGATGACACAGGGTGCAGGGCGCTGGGGACCTGGTGCTATCAAGGCTTACAGCAGAGCTGGCAGGCCCCTTCTCTCCCACAGAATCAAGCACGGCCGGCAAAGGTTGCCCCTGAGCCGGCCTGCAGTGGACCCGGCCAAGCAACGTCCCGGCTGCAGCCAGGGCCTTTGGAAACCTCACCAAAATGAAGTGTGGCCTCGTGCATGCTGGCCGGGGGGCTGGTGACCCACGGGGACGGCCTTCCTGGAGACTACAAGGAGCCGGTGGCCCTTTCTTCCACCGCCAAACAACGGCCAACCCCGGCACCACAAAGACGGGTGCATGAATCACTTCTGCAGAGGCTGCATTTCCTTTGAGGGGCTGTCACTGGCACCGGGCGGTAAGAAAACATTTTGTCATGCACGTCAGCCGCCTTTCTCCGGGCCTCGGGTGGCCCAGGGCCACTCCCCTACCCAAGGGGATGGCTGTCCTGGTCAGCACTCATCCATCAAGCTCATAAGAAGGTGGCAAATTGCTGTCTTGGAGAGACACTCAAAAGCCAGCTACTTCAGCCTGTCCACGGAGGTGTCAATGGCTGGCCCCGGGAGATGGCTCTCTCCAGGAGGCCTTCTATAGGGGCAGAGGCGGGAGGTTTTACTGATCACTAAAGAAGTCACAGCGACCACCAGCAACTCCCTGGTCCCATGGGGATCAGGCTGCCCTGGCCCCACTTACTGCAGGCGGGGCGCCATTGCAGCCAGGGGCTGACATCTGTCCCCACCCCTGGGATCCCCATAACCCTGAGTCCTTGTTGGCTTCAGAGTCAGCTGAGAAGACCTCCTCTTCCTCCCCTAAGCTCCAGACCTCTGTGACAGCCCAGCAGAGCAGCAGCAAAGCCTTCCCTGGCCTTTGACCTGAAGACATCAATGATGGTGATGAAGATGGTGGCTCCGGGGTGGGCAGCAGCTTCCTTCACTCATAGCCAAGCCTTCCACACGCTACTAGCCCTCATGACCACCCAGGACGGAAGTAGTCCTGTCCCTGCATTTCACAGATAAGAAAGGGAGAGGTCATGTGAGCTGCCCTCTCTCCAGAGCCAGCCCCCTCCAGAGCCCGGGCAGCCGCACACTAGCTCTCAGATGACACCCACCCAGGCCACGAAGAGACCAGTGTCCCGCCAGACCACCCGCTCCCCAGCCCTGACCTTTGGGGACTCACTTCCCTGCCCATCTGTGTAGCGTGACCGCCCACCTGTGTCCCGAGCAGGCTCCTTTGGGCTCTTTTCAGTCGTCTGCACGCAGGACCCCCTGGACGTGCTCCTCTGTGGCCGCTCTGTGGCTTCTTCCACCCAGGTTACTTGGGAAGTTCTGTCTGAGCTGCCGCGTGAGTCCACACGTCACTGGGCCCGCTGCTGTGTCCTGTGTCCCAGCATGGATGCTTCCAAGCCCACACCCTCATCATTTCCCAAAGCCAGGAAGGGCTCCCAGCTCTGAGGCCCAGGCGCCGGTGAGCACCTTTTGCAGCTGGGCCTTCTGAGCCCCCCAGGACCCCCTGAGGCTTCCTTCTTCCCCAGTGAGGTTTGGTGGGGTGGGGTGGGGCAGAGAGAGGTGCAGCCACAGCAGGACGGCCCCCGGGACCCACCCACGGCAGTGCTCTGGCTTTGCACACGAGGAAGCTCTGGTCCTGGAAGAAGCAGCCTCCATCGTGGCTCCCTCTGGCTTTCAAGCCCTCGCTGTGGTGCCAGACCCGGGTTCACAGGGCAGCTGGGTGCAGAGGGCCTCCCACCACCTGCAGAGCCACAAATAGCCACGCACAGCTGGGGCCCCAACTGTCCACCTTGATTTAGGCCAATGCCGCCTTCTGTCCTCCACCTTCTTCCATCCCACCACCCCCTTAAATGGCAGGCCAGGCGTGGCACCCTTGAGGCCACTACTCCTTTTGCTCCAAGTTTTCGGCTCCATGGGCTGTGGGGCAGGCCAGCAGGTGCCCTGCATTCTGCTAGGAAAACTCAATTTCCTAGACATTTGCCAGACTGCCACTGAGCATGCCAGGTGTTGTGGGGAGTGTCAGGGCGGGGTGGGGGGAGTGTGAGGGAGGGTGTGTGGGGGGAGGGGCAAAAATGGCACAAGTAAAGGCCTTGCAGTGGCCAGGCTGTGGGGGAGGGAAGGCAGGGAGGGAGCACGGTGGCCTCCATCACCTCTGGGAACTGGCAGAGCCCCAGGGAGGCCCCTTTGACCTGCAGGGTGACCTCGGGAAGGCCCCTCCACATCTCCGGGCTTGGGTGAAATCACTGAAAATACAAGGGCATCAAGGGGCGCCAGAGCCAGGTGCATCGTGAGGGCCAGAGGTGCTGTGGGGCCATGCACGTGGTCTCATTCCCCGAGCTCACGCTGCAGGGAGGGAGGGAACTGTTGCCCAGGCTGGTTTCCGGGGAGGGGAGAAGCAAGAGGAAGAATGCAAAGCAGAGGTGAACAGGAGGCAGCTGGAGCAGAGTAGGGGGGAGCAGGGAAGCAGCGTTAGGGTGGGGAGGGGGACCTCTGAGCGAGAAGAGCCCGGCCGTGCCCCGGAGTGGGGGTGCAGGTGAGGCTATGGGCAGAGGCAGCTGCTGGAGGTGAAGCTCAGGGCTGGCTGAGCACCTTCCCCAGTGGGGACTGAGCTCCTGGTGCCCAGCAGAGGATAGGGGATGATGTGACGGGGGAGGCTCAGTCAGGAGGGTCCCCGGGCCTGTGGAGGCAGCTGCTGGGTCGTCAAGGTGAGTGGTGGCAGGAACACAGTGGGTGAAAAGAGCCTGACTTTGAGGATCAGAGCCCTGGGTTGGCATCCGCCTCCTCTCTCACTGGGGTGGGGACACTGGCAAGAAAGGGGCGACAGTCTGAACCCTGGACATCAGGAGGGAGATGCTGTCAGCCCAGAGAAGGGCAGCTTCCTACCCACAGTCACACAGCCGGTGAGTCACAGAGCTGGGTTCTCAGCCCCTCTCTTCGGCTTGGACCCGTCGAGAGACGGCCGTGGGACCCCCACATACAGCAGGCACCCGTGGAGGGAGAAACTGAGGCACCTGGCAAGGTGGGTGTATTGAAGAGAAGAAACCAGGGCCAGAGCCGACTCAAGCCTCCGTCCAGCGACCAGCATCCTGCAGTGGAGTCCCATGAGCCTGCAAGAGACAAGCCTGGCCATGCTGCCTCCCGGAACCCGGCCTGCTGCAGCCCACCTTTCCTTCTGCCTTCGGGGCTCAACTCCACCACGGCCACCTCTTCCGGGAATTCTGCCTGGATTATCCCTCCCCTGCTGGTGCTCCAGTAAGCTCCTGCTGTCTACACGCCCATCACCCCGCTGGAGCACAACCCCCGGTGTGGGGTTTCATTTCCAGTTCCCTTTGGCTGCACCCAGGAGATGTGACTTCGAACTAAGTAAGTGGATGTGTGGAAGGCGGGGGCGTCACAAAATGGCTCACCCCAGGACCCCTGCGGTCAAACCTGACTCCCTGATTCTTGTTTGCCATGGGAACTGACCCCCGAAAACTCAATTTCCTAGACATTTGCCAGGACTGCCACTGAGCATGCAGTGGGTGGGGGTGCAGGGGGAGAAATGGCAGGAGTAGGGGCGTGCAGTGGCCAGGCTGTGGGGGAGGGGAGGAAAAGCAGGAAGCACTGTGGCCTGGGCAACCTCTGGGAATGGGCAGAGCCCCAGGGAGGCCCCCAGCCCCATGCTCACAGTCCCCTCCCTCATCTGCAGCTCAGAGACTCAGTGCATCATGTGACCACAAGTTTGACTTCCTCCTCTTTCTGCCTCAGTTTCTCCATCTGGAAAAATGGGCAGCTGTTGCCAATCCTTCCCAGGTTCAGAATTCCAAGGGAAGAATTTTAGAAATGTGGCCGCCGGAGGCCCCCTGGGGCTCACTACGTCCTCCTGCATCTTTAGCTGAAAACTCTGGCAGCTCTCAAACTCCCCTGCTCACTGAAAGGCACCTTCTGGAGTGTGCCATGGTCTGTCAGGTTTCTTTTCACCCTCAGTGGAGTATAAAATCATGTTGTATCTTACAACAATTGGTGATGCCTTATATTCTGTGAAATACGGTGATACCAACGGGTTCCCATGTCTAATAGTGCTGTTATCTTCATGTCATTCTAGTTGCAACCCCAGGAGGTAGTTACTGTTAGTATCCCGTTTTACAGAGGAGGGTAAGAGAAGTTCACACCTCACCGAAGGCCACGCAGCAGGTTCCCCATGAGGCTAGGCAGCCTCAGACAGCCTGGGCAAGGTGCTGGGGCAGCCTCCTGAGTGGTGATGTTTTCACAGGGCCTTAATGCATGGTGCGCTTTCTGGTGGAGAGACATTTGTTCTCTATGACTTTCTGGACGGAAGCGTGACTTATCAAAAGGGCAGAGGCAGGACCAGGGACACGTTTAGGAGCCGGGAGGCTCTCGGTGGGCTGAAGCCTAAATGGAATGTCTGGAGTCTTGATGATCAGGGGTGTTAGGTCCAAATTGTACAGGGCCTTGAATCCCTGTTCAAGAAAGAGGTCCTTTGGGAGATAAATGGGAGCCATTGAAGGCTTTAGAGAAGGGGCATTGCAAGGTTAGAGCAATGTCTGAATAGCCCCTGTGCATTCAGGCTAAAACCAAGCCCTTTTTGCTGGCATGGAAGGCCCTCCACAACCAGGCCCTTGCCAGTCACCCCTGCCAGTGCCTCCCACTCCACACCCTCCCACACGCAGCACACTTTCTCTGTTCCTCAGCTGACAAATGTGTTCTTCCCACAGGTCGTGCCGGGCTCACCTCCCCAGAGCGCCCCATCACGTTCCTCACCTTCCCTTCCCACCATCGCCCAGCTTCACTGTCTTCAGCACACCAGTCACAATCTCAGACCACATGTTGTCTCTGTCGTCATTACCTGCCTTTCATCAAGCACAAGGTCACTCAGGGTGGGCTGTCCTGCTCACCAGGCTGTGCACAGGTCACTCAGGGTGGGCTGTCCTGCTCACCGGGCTGTGCACAGGTCCCCTCAGGGTGGGCTGTCCTGTTCACTAGGCTGTGCACAAGGTCACTCAGGGTGTGGCCGTCCTGCTCACCGGGCTGTGCACAGGTCCCCTCAGGGTGGGCTGTCCTGCTCACCGGGCTGTGCACAGGTCACTCAGGGTGGGCTGTCCTGCTCACCGGGCTGTGCACAGGTCACTCAGGGTGGGCTGTCCTGTTCACTAGGCTGTGGACACGGTCACTCAGGGTGGGCTGTCCTGCTCACTGGGCTGTGGACACGGTCACTCAGGGAGGGCTGTCCTGTTCACTAGGCTGTGGACACAGTCACTCACGGTGGGCTGTCCTGCTTACTGGGCTGTGGACACGGTCACTCAGGGTGGGCTGTCCTGCTCACTAGGCTGTGCACAGGTCACTCAGGGTGCGCTGTCCTGTTCACCAGGCTGTGCACAAGGTCACTCAGGGTGGGCTGTCCTGTTCACTAGGCTGTGGACACGGTCACTCAGGGTGGGCTATCCTGCTCACCAGGCTGTGCACAGGTCCCCTCAGGGTGGGCTGTCCTGTTCACTAGGCTGTGCACAAGGTCACTCAGGGTGGGGCTGTCCTGCTCACCAGGCTGTGCACAGGTCCCCTCAGGGTGGGCTGCCCTGTTCACTAGGCTGTGCACAAGGTCACTCAGGGTGGGGCTGTCCTGCTCACCGGGCTGTGCACAGGTCACTCAGGGTGGGCTGTCCTGTTCACCAGGCGTGCACAAGGTCACTCAGGGTGTGGCCGTCCTGCTCACCGGGCTGTGCACAGGTCACTCAGGGTGGGCTGTCCTGCTCACCGGGCTGTGCACATGTCACTCAGGGTGGGCTGTCCTGCTCACCGGGCTGTGCACGGGTCACTCAGGGTGGGCTATCCTGCTCACCAAGCTGTGCACAGGTCCCCTCAGGGTGGGCTGTCCTGTTCACTAGGCTGTGGACACGGTCACTCAGGGTGGGCTGTCCTGTTCACTAGGCTGTGGACACGGTCACTCAGGGTGGGCTGTCCTGCTCACTGGGCTGTGGACACAGTCACTCAGGGTGGGCTGTCCTGTTCACTAGGCTGTGGACACGGTCACTCAGGGTGGGGCTGTCCTGCTCACCAGGCTGTGCACAGGTCCCCTCAGGGTGGGCTGTCCTGTTCACCAGGCTGTGCACAAGGTCACTCAAGGTGTGGCCGTCCTGCTCACCGGGCTGTGCACAGGTCACTCAGGGTGGGCTGTCCTGCTCACCGGGCTGTGCACAGGTCACTCAGGGTGGGCTGTCCTGTTAACTAGGTTGTGCACAAGGTCACTCAGGGTGGGGCTGTCCTGCTCACCAGACTGTGCACAGGTCCCCTCAGGGTGGGCTGTCCTGTTCACTAGGCTGTGCACAGGTCCCCTCAGGGTGGGCTGTCTTGTTCACTAGGCTGTGCACAAGGTCACTCAGGGTGGGGCTGTCCTGCTTACCAGGCTGTGCACAGGTCCCCTCAGGGTGGGCTGTCCTGTTCACTAGGCTGTGCACAAGGTCACTCAGGGTGGGGCTGTCCTGCTCAGCGGGCTGTTCACAGGTCACTCAGTGTGGGCTGTCCTGTTCACCAGGCTGTGCACAAGGTCACTCAGGGTGTGGCCGTCCTGCTCACTGGGCTGTGCACAGGTCACTCAGGGTGGGCTGTCCTGCTCACTGGGCTGTGCACAGGTCCCCTCAGGGTGGGCTGTCCTGTTCACTAGGCTGTGCACAAGGTCACTCAGGGCGGGCTGTCCTGTTCACCGGGCTGTGCACAGGTCACTCAGGGTGGGCTGTCCTGCTCACCAGGCTGTGCACAAGGTCACTCAGGGTAGGCTGTCCTGCTCACTGGGCTGTGCACAAGGTCACTCGGTGTGGGCTGTCCTGTTTACCAGGCTGTGCACAGGTCACTCGGGGTGGGCTGTCCTGCTCACTAGGCTGTGCACAAGATCATTCAGGGTGGTCTGTCCTGTTCACCAGGCTGTGCACAGGTCACTCAGTGTGGGCTGTCCTGTTCACCGGGCTGTGCACAAGGTCACTCAGGGTGGGCTGTCCTGCTCACCAGGCTGTGCACAAGGTCACTCGGGGTGGGCTGTCCTGCTCACTGGGCTGTGTACAAGGTCCCTCAGGGTGGGCTGTCCTGCTCACCCGGCTGTGCACAGCACATGCCATACAGAGGGCTTTGAAATGAGTCAATCAATCAACAGATGGGCCTATTCCTTTCACGGGGCATGTGTGTGTCTATTTTACGAGGACGTGGGTAGCGGTTGGCTGGGACAGGGACGAGCTTGGACATCCCACCACCGTCCTCTTCCTCTGCTTGTTCCTGCCGACACAGCCCATGGAGAGCCTGGGGTCGGACGATCAGGTGTGGTCCTAGCCGGGTCCTAAGCGTATCTGAGTAACAGGGAGTAAGGAATAGATCCACACAGGCTTAGCCACAGGCAGCTGTGCCAGGCATTCGGCCCCTCCCCCATCCTAAGGCTCCATCAGCGTCTCTGGAGCGGGAAGTGGAGGCTGGGAAGCGACGTTTCTGAGGGCCTCTCCTGTGCAACGCTTTGGCTCTTCTCTGTTGTTCCGAGCAACAGCCTTGTGCGGCACCAGTGGCTGGCCGTTTCATGAGTTCCGTTTTTTGGATGAGACTCAGTGAGACCTCAAGGCTTGTCCTCAGCCACTGGGCCATGGACTCAGCAGGATGGCCTCTGGGCCAGTGACTCCCACTGGCTTCTCCTCCCGGACCCCACTGCTCCAGCTGCCCCATGTGTGACCTGGAGCGAGTCCCAAAACCTTGTCTAGCCTGCTCTGTGAACGGGCGTCCCTCAGGGCCGAGGCCTGTTGGACGTGCCCGGCACAGGGCCTGAGACCAACACGTGCACCCCCAGCAGTGCAATGACGTCATCATTGTCGTCGTAGGCGTCACCGGCTTTGACTGGGGAGTTGGCATCTTACTCAAAGTGAAGCTCGCCTTCTAGAAGGAGGGGCTCTTTATGGGGAACAGGAATGCAAAGCCACCCTTGTACGGGGGCAGGAACCCAGGCCCGAATGAGCATGCGGGGAATCTCTGGCACACCCCACTCATGGGGCCTGTGCACCCTTGGAATCCCTGGGGAGTAAGTGCTTTGCCCCTTCTTCCGTCCACCACCAGAGCCAGGTACCCACATAAAAAAGACTGGAGGTGGGCGAGCGCCTGCCTTTGTCATCCAGTGCCATTAAGGCCGGAATTTCTCACGGGGAAAGACGCGTTTTGGCTGCATGAAAGGTGGGGGGTGCAGCGCGGCCTGGGGTTCCAGGGGCGCCCGACCTGGAGCCGTTTGAAGTCCACCCGTTATCTGCCGCTGGGCTGTTTGGCTTCTGTGGGGCATAAACAGGGTGATTGAAGTAGGCGGTTGTGTCTTTCCGGACGACAAAAGTCCCCTTGCTAATTGCCACATCAAATGATTGGGAACCCCCCAGTGGAAGCCTTCAAATTACCGTGAATGCTCACTGCGGCCCCTAGGCCGCCGCGGAGCCCCCACCCCGGGCGGCCGCACCGCACACCGGCTCGGGTTGCAGCGGGGGAGGCACAGGAAGGTTTCTGAGGATTTGTTCTGCTTGGCTGCCGGCTCGCTATGCCAGCCCCCGGCCCGGCCGCAACCCCCTTTGTCTCTGGCCGCCGAAGCCAGCACACAGGCCAGCGGCACAAAGTCCTGGGCAGCGGGGGGAAGTCTTCTTTCTGTGGTCATGCCTTGGGACAGGGTCCCCACTCAGCCCCAGCCTCTGCACCTTCGAGGAGACCATCACAGAGCTGAAGTCACCCTGTCCCCATGCCCACCAGAAGCATCCAAGCACACAGTTTCTTTGGGTTCCTTTCTGTACCTGCCTGGTGGGAGGCTGTGGACACCCGGTGGCCAGCACCCCTTACTGTCCCATGCCTGTAACAGGCACCCGGTGGGCCTGGCCACTTTATCAATCTAGGGTGCACTTCTCTGAACGCTCCCCATGCTGGCCGGGCCCTTCATGCCTGTTCCCTTGCTCAACCCCATCAGATGGGACTATGGTCCTTTCCCCATTTAATAGAGGGGACACTGAACCTTGGGGAGGTCAAGTTCTCACCCCAGGACCCCAGGACATGCTCCCCACCTGTACTCTCTGGTTGCTCTCAGGCTGGCAGGGAAGAGACCCTTGTCACCCAGTGGTGATAAGTAACCCATCCCTACCACCACCCGTGGGATTTCAGGGTTGCGTGAACGCTGCTCCTGAGGAGCGCACAGCCCCCAGTGACCCTGCTGGCTGCAGCCCATGTCCCAGGCTGCCCCATCCCTACTAAACCCCATCTCTACTAAAAATACAAAAACTAGCTGCGTGTGGTGACCACTGCCTGTAATCTCAGCTACTTGGGAGGCTGAGGCAGGAGAATGTCTTGAACCCGGGAGGCGGAGGTTGCAGTGGGCCGAGATTGCACCATTGCACTCCAGCCTGGGCAACAACAGCAAAACTCCGTCAAAAAAAAACAAAACCCTGTCTGAGGCGGGCCACCTCCTGAGGCCTAGCACTGATTTCCTCCTGGGTGGCCCTGACTCCCCCTGGGCCCACTTCCTGGCCACCTGGCATCCAGTGACAGGCAACACCTGCCTTGGTCCTTACTCACCAGCCCTCAGCATGATGGGAGATGATACAGCTACAGAAATGGGTGTGATGAGAGCCCTGGAGCACAGGACACGAGACAAAGCCACCCGGCCTCACTGAAGGAGGGCAGGTGTCAGCCAGGGCAGGGGTTGAGGGACGAGGGCCAGGAGACCAGCATGTGCCAAGGTCCTGGGGCAGCGGAGTGGGGCATGCAGCTGGAGCCCTGGAGAGTCAGGACAAGGCTGGAGTGGCATTGGCTGCCCCCGGCAGACATCTCAGTAGTGGCTCATGCAGGTGGCCTCTGTCATGTCCTGGTTGGTCTGGGCTTCCTGGGTGAGGGGGGCACCCACGGGGAGCCCTCATGCTGCCTGTCAGCAGTGGGAGCAAGACGGGGACACTCTCTGGGTGCCTTTCTCATATGTAGAAATACACATAATAACAGAGGCCACCTTGTAGAATTGTTTTAGGGAATCAGTAACTTCATTAACACAGATGGTGCGGTAGACGCCATCACATGACGAGTGTTCAATCAGCGTTAAATATTATTAATCTATACAGTGTAAAAACAATCAACGCTCTGAAATCAAAGGAATGCCCACTACAACCACATTTTTTCCCCAAAGGGTACGAAGTTTTAGTTACATAGAATAAATTCTGGAGATCTTTGTGCAGCATGGGAACTGTACAAAGTTAATAATAACGTGTCATAGAATTGAAAATTGCCACGCACGTAAATGATAACGTGTGAGATGATAGGTGTGTTAATTACCCTGATTGTGGTAATCTTTTCATGATGTCTACATATATCAAAACATCACACTGCGCATCATAAATATGTACAATTTGTACTCATCAATTATGTGTCAGCAGAAAAATGCAAAAAATAAAGAACTTTAAAACGCCACTACATTTTGGCTGGGCACGGTGGCTCATGCCTGTAATCCCAGCACTTTGCGAGTCTGAGGCCAGTGGATTATCTGAGGTCAGGAGTTCGAGACCAGCCTGGCCAGTATGGGGAAACCCCATCTTTATTAAAAATACAAAAATTAGCTGTGTGTGGTGGCAGGTGCCTGTAATTCCACCTACTTGGGAGGCTGAGGCAGGAGAATCACTTGAACCCAGGAGGCAGAGATTGCAGTGGGCCGAGATTGCACCATTGCACTCCAGCCTGGGCGACAAGAGCGAAACTCTGTCTCAAAAAAAAAAAAAAAGCCACTACATTTTTTTGTCTACTTAACTGTCAGATAGTTTTTGAAAAATCATAATGCCCAGAATTAGCAAAAAAAAAAAAAAAAAAAAAAAATCAGGGAAACAGGGTCTCTCATGTGTTGCTTCTTAGAGGCAGTGAAATAAATGAAGCAACATTTTCCTTTTATTTTTAAAGCCTCCTTAACACATAATTGGTTGTATAAAGGCAAGGTCGTAGTAGAATGTTCTGGAGTTTGTAAAATCTGTGGAAGTAAAGCAGATGACAACTATTGCACAAAAGATGAGAGAATAGTCTGGGTGCCGTGGCTCACACCTGTAATCCCAGCACTTTGGGAGGCCGAGGCAGGCGGATCACCTGAGGTCAGGGGTTCGAAACCAGCCTGGCCAATATGGTGAAACCCTGTCTCTACTGAAAATACAAAATTAGCTGGGAGTGGTGGTGTGTGCCTATAATCCCAGCTACTTCGGAGGCTGAGGCAGAAGTATTGCTTGAACCTGGGAAATGAAGGTTGCAGTGAGCCGAAATCACACCATTGCACTCCAGCCTGGGCAACAAGAGCAAAACTCCATCGCAAAAAAAAAAAAAAAGCTGAGAGAATAAATATGTTCCATGATTCTTCCACCATGTGTGAAATTGTGCAGCATTCTGGAATGGTAAATTGTAACATAGAAACTTCAAAGCAAGTGCTAAATGAGGAGTGTCTGACGTTTTGGCTTCCTAGGCCACACTGGAAGAAGAATTGTCTCGGGCCACACGTAAAATACACTAACACTTACGATAGCTGATGAGCTAAAAAAAAAAAAAAAAAAAAAATGCAAAAGAAATCTCATAATCTTTTAAGGAAGTTGACGAGTTTGTGTCAGGCCGCATTCAAAGCCGTCCTGGGCCATGTGCAGCCCAAGGACCACGAATTGGACAGCCTTGTACTCAGAAATAACCAAAGAAAGAAAGCAAGGAGGCAAAGCTGTTCAGCAAGAGGAGAAGATGAAGTGGAATCATAAATACTCAATCGATCCAAAAGAATGCAGGGAAAGAGGGAGGACAGGGACCAGGAACGCAAGACAGCAATGGAGAACACCACGGGAGGTGCTGGCTCAGCCGCGGCAGGAACCAACGGAACGGCCCAGGTACAAGGCAGAAGCAGACAGAGGGGATGAAAAGGTGAGGCCCAATCACGTGCAGCCTGTAGCTAACCCGCCTTAAATACGGAGACAGAGAGGTGAAAAGTACAAGGAGAGATTATGCACCATCTGGACCCACCACGTCCACCTGGACCCGTCTCACCTACCTGAACCAATGCATCACATCCACCTGAACCAGTCATTTCTACCTAGGCCCATCACGTCTACCTAAGTCCATCACATTCACCCGAACTCATCACATCCACCTGGCCCATGATGCCTACCTGGACCCATCTCATTCACTGAACCCATTATATGTACCTGGGCCCATCATGTCTACCTAAACCCATCTCACCCACCTGGACCCATCACATTCACCTGACCCAACACACCCACCTAAACCCATCTCACCCACCTGGACCCATCACATTCACCTGACCCAACACACCCACCTAAACCCATCTCACCCACCTGGACTCATCTCAGCCACCTAAACTATCTCACCCACCTAAACCCATCTCACCCACTTGGACCATCTCACCCACCTGGACCCATCTCACCCACCTAAACCCATCTCACCCACCTGGACCCATCACATTCACCTGACCCATCACACCCATCTAAACCCATCTCACCTACCTGGACCCATCACACCCAACCTGAACCCACCACACCCACCTGGACCCACCATGCCCACCTGGACCCATCTCACCCACCTTAACTATCTCACCCACCTAAACCATCTCACTCACCTGACCCATCACACCCACCTGCACCCATCTCACCTACCTGGACCCATCACAGCTAACCTGAACCCATTACACTCACCTGGACCCATCACACCCCCTGGACCCATCACACCCACCTGTACTCATCACACCCACCTGGACCCATCACACCCACCTGGACCCATCACACCCACCTGTACTCATCACACCCCCTGGGCCCATCACACCCACCTGGACCCATCACACCCACCTGTACTCATCACACCCACCTGGACCCATCACACCCACCTGGACTCATCACACCCACCTGGTCCCATCACACCCACCTATACTCATCACACCCACCTGGACCCATCACACCCACCTGGACCCATCACACCCACCTGTACTCATCACACCCCCTGGGCCCATCACACCCACCTGGACCCATCACACCCACCTGTACTCATCACACCCACCTGGACCCATCACACCCACCTGGACTCATCACACCCACCTGGACCCCTCACACTCACCTGAACCTCATCTTTGTGGATCGGGTTTGTTTGGAACACCTGTTTAAGTGCACCCACCTGGCTCACATGTCAACCAGAGCCTGGCTTTGTGCCCATTTTTTAAACAGTGCAATGCAGGGGATTTCTAGGGTGATGAAACTACTCTATATGACACTGGATTTGAAATTACACATTTGTCAAAGCCCATGGAATGGTGCAACACCGAGAGTAAACCCTAATGTAAACTATGGGCTTCTTTAGAGAATAACAATGTGTCCATATTGGGTCACCAGTTGTAACAAATGTCCAAGGCGAGATGTAAACAGTAGGTGAACCTGTGGGTGGAACCCTGTGTAAGGTCTGATCAGTTCTTCTGTGAATCAAAAACTGTACTAAAAAGAGTCTATTGATTATTAAAACACCAAGCAACCAATCAAAAGGAGGTGGTGCGAGGTGTCCAAGAAGTGGACGAGGCTGTGGCTTGACCTGGAGGCTGAGAGCAGAGGCAGAGTTCTGGCAGTGACCACATGCTTTCCACCTGCTGGAGCTGCCAGTTTCGTGATTCTCTCTCTGCCAAGTTCTCCTTCGGCTACCCCACGTACTTCAATACTTACCACTTAACAGCATTAATTATCACAACTCCTCCCCATTTACACTTAGCTTATCAACAAACAGCTTGGGAGTCTGATAAAGCTACATGGCTGGAGCGAGCTTCCAGGACCTTCCAGTCCCACAGTAGGCACCGGCTCCAGAACCCATTTCACCACCGGGCCCTGCACTCCAGTCCTCCGGAGACGGGAGGCAAGAGGTTAAATGCGGGACTCGGATGCTGTGTGAGGCTGGGCCAGTTACTCAGCCTCCCTGTGCCCAGGTTGATTTTGCAAGTTAGACTTAAAAGCAGTCCCTGGATCACAGGAGAGCATGTGGCCAGCATATTCAGAGAACTTCATGATAGGCGTCCTGTTTCTTGGCAGCTCATGTGCCCTAGCTGGAGAAGTGAAGGCAAACGGTGGAGAACCTTCTCAGAGAGATCGGAAGAGAAGAGCGTGTCCCCAGCTGTAGTCATCAGCTTGAGCTGCTGGAACAAAGTACAGCTTCCACAACACAGACGGATTCTCCTTGGCTTGCAGACCCCTCTGTGTGCGTCTGTGGCCTCACTTCAGCTTAATTACCTCTTTATAAATCCATCTCCAAATACAATCACATTCGGAGGCACTGTGGCTCAGAACCCCAACATACAAACTTTTGGGGGGACACGATCCAGCTCATAACCTCAGCGAATTTCTAAAACACCCACAGACCTGGCCCCACCATGAGGATGGCCAGGCGCAGCTGAGACGTGAACTCGGGAGCAGGTAAACGGGGGTGGAGGGTCTCCTGTGAGGCTTTGTCCCGGGGTGGGGTGGGGGCTGCTGCAGAGAAGAAGGTGTGATGCGGCTTCGTCTTAGGTCCAGCCCTGGGCTGGCCCAGCTGCCATGTGGCCCTGACGGCTTTCTGGCCCCACGTCTGCACCTGTAGAATGGGTGAACACTCTTCAGACCCCACTGGTTTTCATAAGGGTACATGAGGCTGAGGACATGGGCGGCCCCTGAAATGCCGCGAGGAGGTGGGATCCTTTCTAATAATTGGCATCTGAGCAACCCCAAGACAGGGAGCAGGAGGCCTGAGTTCCCATCCCAGACAAGCCTGCCTGTTTCCAAACCTCCCTCCTGCCATGGCAGTTCTGAGAGCCACGGCTGGCATCAGAACAGCAGCCACAGGACGCTTCCCACACTCCCGCCTTTGAACCCCACAATGCTGTGGGAGAGGCCCCCCCAAGCACCCACTTTTATGGAGGAGAAGCAAGGCTCAGAGGTTAAATGTCCCTCCCGGGCTCACCCTGGGCTGGGATCAGAACTCAGATGCCGGGCTCTACTGAGATTTGCCAGGAAGACCTTAGATGGGAGGGATACCTCCCCGGAAGGGCCCATGGGGACCGCTCATGAGCCCCCCGGCTCCCTGGAGTCTTTGTGTGTGTGTTGGCTTTGGAACTACAAAGGACTCGCCAGTTATTTTGAGTTAACTCAGTTATTTTGCTGCAGCGGCCGGGAGCTTTTACATCCACCACAGCCGTGTCCCAGCAGCCAGGAGGGCCTCTTGTCCTGCAGAGGGCTCCGGCGGCGTCACCACCAGAGCAATGGAAATAACTTATTTTTAGGAAAACGGGAAGCTACCTACCACTTAGTGAGGAATCCGGGTTAATTGTGAAGCTGTTCTCAGTTTCTTTATTTAGCTATTTATTAAACTGGCTCAAACTAGAATTAATGGCTGTGCCAGCCTCGCGGCTCCTCGTGTGCCTGTTCAGGGCGGCCACAGCAATTTTGGCCTGATTAAAGGCTCCGCCAACCCACTTCCACACTCAGACACACAGCTCGAAGCCCCCGGCTCAGGAATGCGTGGCCCATAGCTCACAGGCCCGGCTGCAGCGAAGAGCCATTTTTGCCTGAAATCCACACCTGGGCTTTCCCCCGCACAAGGCATGTCGCTGGGCCTGTCCGGGGGCACCAGCCTTGACCCCAGATGCAGCCCCAGCCCATTGCACCCCACCCCAGACCCCCTGGCCCCAGATCCCTCCTGGTGTCACCCCATTGCCACCTTTAGGCACTTTATTCGATTTGAATAAGCTCATGCATTTATTTTCCTGCCCCACCAGAATATAAGGTCCAGGAGGCCAGGTCCCTCACCCTTCCATTCACCCTGAAACTCTGGCTTCTAGAACATGGCCAGATGTACAGCAGGTGTTCCATTACGAGGTGCTGAGTTTCTCATTCCTGTTTGAAAACAGGTTTCAGAGACCAGCCCCAGGGGAACCTCAGCCCTGAAGAGCCGCTCACAGCGGAAATTTGAGAGACACTGCTTAATGGCTCCACTGCTTGGAGGCTCCAGATCCTGCCTGGGGACAGCAGGGGGCATCACAGAGGCCTGACATTAGGGATGACCCCAGATCCCAGAGCCTCCCAAGCTGGAGAGAAATGGGAAGGGGCGCTCCTGTCCCGCAAGAAAGCCTGTTGGGTGGTGTTGTAACCTGCACATCCAGGCAAGAGCGACAGCCTAACCACTGCACGGCCCCAGGGTGGTGATGGCCAGAAAGTCAGATAATGTAGAGTGTTTGTGCCGATGTGAGAAATCGAAGTCCTCCTATGTGGCCAGTGGGAAGGCTACGTGCTGTGGCTGCTTTAGAAAATGATCTCTCTGTTCCTCGAAAGCTTAAACACAGACTTACCATATGACCCAGTAATTCTGCTCCCAACTGCATACCCAAGAGAAAAAAAACACGTGTCCACGCAAAAACGTGTTTCGGAATGCTCACGGCAGCATTACTGGTAATAGCCAAGGAGGAGAAATGAGCCAAATTTTCATCAACTGACAGGGATGAATGAAATGTGACCCGCCCACACTGTGGAATATCACTCAGCCTTCAAAAGGGATAAAGGGCCGTTGCAACATGGCGCTGGCAGACAGTGTGTTCGGTGGAAGACTCAGCCACAGAAGAACACACGTTACATGATTCCATTCACATGGCAAATCTATAGAGACAGAGGTAGATTAATGGTTATGCAGAGCCGGGAGAGATGGAAGAAAGAGGGGTGGGTGGTTCATAGCTCAAGGGCTTCTTTTTGACATGACAAATATGGTCTCTAATTGGCTGTGATGATGGCTGCACAACTCTGTTAAATGGACCAAAACCAGTACACTGTGCACTTTAGATGGGTGAATTGTGTGGTGTGTGGATTACATCTCAATAAAACTGCTACCAGTGAGACTTGCCCAGCCCGTCTGCTCCCAACGGCTATCCAGCAGAGGTGTTTACCTTCCCACATCAAAGGGCTGTGCTGGGGCGTTCACTGCAGCTTCAAGCAGAGTTCTGAGCTGGACTCTACACAGATGCCTTGGATGGTTGAACAAGTAAGGAGACTACGGGGTCTGCCTGCACCGCACCTGAGAACAGGGCTGCATCTGACACGCGTTGGGTGAATGAAGCCCGACATGAGAGTCAGACAAGCAATTCCTGTCCATGAAGCACAGAACCAGGCGAGCCTTGGAGGGTATTAGAAGCAGGATCGTGGTTAGCCCTGGGGGAAGCTGCTGGGTGGTGATAGGGTGTCCTGGGTGCTGACGGTGTCTGTGTCTTTTTTTTTTGAGATGGAGTTTCTTCCTTTTTGCCCAGGCTGGAGTGTAGTAGTGCAATCTTGGCTCACTGCAACCTCCATCTCCCAGGTTCAAATGATTCTCCTGCCTCAACCTCCCAAGTAGCTGGGATTACAGGCACCTGCCATCATGCTCAGCTACTTTTTGTATTTTCAGTAGAGACAGGGTTTCACCACATTGGCCAGGCTGGTCTCGAACTCCTGACCTCAAGTGATCCGCTCACCTCGGCCTCCCGGAGTGCTGGGATTACAGGTGTGAGCCACCGAGCCCGGCCTGTGTTTGTGTCTTGATCCCTAACGATGACCTGTGAGTAGCTTGGTGAGTTCTACTGGCCAGAACGCTGGCTATCGGGTGGGCTTATCCGAGAAAAAGCTGCACACTTTTCTGTATGTACATCATATGCCAATTTCTTTTTTTTTTTTTTTTTTACCTAAGGCTAAAACCAAGCACAGGCTGCAGGGCTGGGCCACAATGGTATGTGGGTCGTGGGGTCAGATGTTCCCCACTCCATTGGCCAGACTGAAGGCCCGGCTGCCCTGGGTTTGGTTACAATTCTCACCTGTGCAACAGGGATGATATTGACACTTGCCTGAGAGGGCTGTTCTGGGGACCGGGGAACTGCTGCTGGCAAGAGGGCAGCCAGGGCCCGACACGGCAGCGGGAGGACCCGGGGCCCGACACGGCAGGGGGAGGACCCGGGGCCCGACACGGCAGCAGGAGGACTCAGTCCTGCTGACACTGAGTTTAGCCCACTGAGCCAATGGAAAACTTCCGATCCCCACATCAGGAGAAGACACTTGTGCTGTCTTCAGCCAGTCTGTTTGGGATCGTTCATGACAGCAGCCACAGGAAACACACACAATGGGCCTCATCCTGCCTGTGCAGGCCTCAGACGGCCCAGAGCTGTGCCCTCCACCCCAGGTCCCCTCTCCGAGCCCCAATCTCCTCGTGGGCCTTTGAGGTGCTGGGCAAAGTGCAAAGCCTCCATCTTTGTCTCTGGCTGGGCAGGTGCCCGCCAGTGGAGGAAGGGCTGGAGTAGGTTTCAAGCTGGAAACCCCAGGGCTCTGCCCAAGGAGTCACCTGGGACCTCAGCTGCCCCAGCCCCGGGCACATCCCTCCCTCAGAGGGAGGAGAGGCTGGGTCCTCTCCAGACAGGTCTCCGCTGGGCCCCCTCAGCCTGTCTGAGCACAGAAGGCCACAGCCTCAGCCAAACAGGCAGAGTTGACCAGGGCACTTGCAAACACCCTGCCCCATCCTCGCTCCAACCAACACACCTGCCATGCCCAGCCTGTGCTGTGGGGTTGGGGGCGCAGAGGTGAGCAAACATTCACAGGGCCTCTCCCCCAGGGAGCCCAGAGTTCAGGAGGGAAGACAGATGTTCATCCAATCATCACGTCTGTAAAGCGGTGTCAGGCTGAGGAGAGGCACCTGGGGAACGAAGGGGGTCAGGAAGATCGGGAAGACCTACCTGGGAGGTGCTAATTGCACTGCTATCAGCGGAGGCGGATGTTCAGGCACGATGCTGGAGGAGGTCGAACAGGGCCTTGGGAGCTGGGGGAGGAGACCTCGCGGAAGAGGCCACAGTGTCGGTGCAGCCAGAGCCCAGTGGAAGGCTCTGGAAGGCTGTCAGCTGAGAGCCTGGTGATCCCATCCACGTTTGCAAAGACCAGTTTGGCTGCCCTGTGGAGACTGGCTGGGCTACGCCAGAGTGGCCGCAGCGACCCTGGGGCAGAAGGCCGCCATGCATCCCCAGCTGCTGCCGCTTCTTGCAGGGAGCAGGGCCTGGCACGCCCACCTGTGGCCACATCCCAGGCCTGTGACCCTAGCTGCATTCTGGGGGCTGGCTCTGAGGGTCCACCCTCCTGCTGGCCCAGGGGGAGGTGGGGTGGGACCTGCACAGGGAGAAAGAGCCCAGCAGCAGCCCCAAAAGGTGCCAGCTCTGCAGGCTCCAGCTTCCTGGGGCCAGGACCCAGGGCTGCGCTGCCGCCCCTGCCCCCGTCATAAATGCATCTCAGCTCCTCTTGGCCTGTTCACTGACCTGCAACCAGGTGTGAATTGGGCCTGACCAGGGACAAAATGGCTTTGATGGGCCAAATGGTGGGACCTTTTCTGGTGGGGGGAGGGGCATTGGAATCTCCACAGTTCATCCAGGCATGGTGTCCTGCAGAGACCCAGGCCCAAGAAGGGGCCCGGAAGGTTTCTTTTACAAACCCACTCCTCCCATGGCCTGCTGGGCACCGCCCCTCCCCAGGCCGCTGTCCCCACTGCTGGCCAGGCCTCTTTGGAGAGCAGGGAGGCTGGGCTGCCCCAGGCCAGGCCCCTTCCTGGGCACAGAGACGAGCATCTGCCACGCCAGCCCATTGCACTTTCCTGGAGGGCAAGGCTTTGAGAAAAAAAAAAAAAGAGGCTTTCAAAATGACTAAAATGTTTGTTTTTAAAAAATGGCAAATGAACCCTATGCATCTCAAGGCCTTTTCAGAAGCCTTAAGAAAAGGAGGGAGTGGAGGACGCTGGGCCCCTTGCCAGGGTCGGGGGTGGCCCTGCCTAGGGTCAGCTGCCCATGCTCAGCGGGGCAGTGGCTGCCCGTCAGCCCCAGTCCCTTGTTCAGGCACACAGACTCTCGGGCAGCTGGTGGGAAGGTCAGGTCCAGTACCTGGTTCCTGCCCCTGGCAGACACTCTGTTTGCTCAGTGGCAGCCAGGCTAGCCAAGACTCTTCCTGGGCATCCACCCAGCACAGATTCCATGAGGGGGAGGGCAGGGCCAGCTCTTCCTCACTTCACAGTTGGGAAAGCTGAGGCTCCAGTCACTGGGGATAGAAGCTGGGGGCCCCGGGTCTTTCCCTGCCCTCTTCTCATCAGACCTGCCCCGTCTCGTTCTTGAGGAATTCCATCCACCTCCTGGCTCCTGCAGAGAGCGGGTGGGCTACACTGGGTGGTTTGACCAGAAATGACGGCCCCACCAGCCCCAGGCCGCCCATCTGGTGGGGCTCCTGCCTCCTCCGCAGTTGTCCGTGGGAACTGATGGCCTCCTGCTCCATGTAGGCGCTGCAGCGTGGGCCTGGCCCTCAGTGGGGTTCAGGCCAGACAGCCCCCAGGCCTTCTCCAACCCCCAGTCCAGAAGAGCCCCAGCCACTGTCTGGGTGCCCCCGCTTTGCCACCTCCCTCTTTTTCAGGCGTGTGCATATTTACTTATGTTTCTGGTCGGTGAGCTCTGTGAGGCACACAGTAGGCAATCAGTAAATATCCCTCTAAGAATTGGATGAGGGGACCCTGGGCACAGCTCAGCAGCAAGGTAAAGTGAGAGGCAGGATGCTCTAGAACCTTCCATTCCTGGCTGCGCTGCACGTCAGGAGAACCAGCCAAGAGGCTCTGCCTGAGAGGTGTCCCGCCAACCCCAACACCCAGACCCAGCACTGCCCTTCCCTGCTCTGTCCAGTGGGGCAATGCCATATCCCTGCTCACCTTGCCGGATTGAGAGGGACTCAGGATTTGAAAGTGCTCAGACACTCTCCTGGGCTGTATGTAGGATAACGTTGGGGTCCCAGGGTGATGACAGAGGGCTGACATTTGGGGTTTTCAGGGAAGGCCACCCTGATGCCAGCTCCCTGTGAGCTGCCCTTGGCCTGGTGTCCTGACCATACTCTGTGACCACCAGGCCCTCTGCCTGAGTGCCATCGGGAGCCGCTGCCCTGCCCTGTCTGGGTGCTGCTGGCCGTGCCCCTCCTGGCTGTGGGGGGGCACCAGTGCAGCCTGAGCCCCACGGCCCGCTCAAACCCACACCACCACCCAGAAGCTGAGAAGCGCAGACAAGTGATCCAGGCCTCCTGGGACCAAGGCTGGTTCCTAGGCCGGGGGGGGTGGATAGGGAAGATCACCTGCCACCATGGGTGACATTGGGTCACGTGCGTGGGAAACGCTGGGCTCCGTCCACCCGATGAGATGGGAAGACGCTGACGCACGTGAGCATGCCCTGTATTCTAATTAGAATTTCCCTGGAGCCAGCTTTCTGGGGCAGAGTCTGGGCGCCCCAGGAGAAGAGGCCCCAGGGCCCACACCACCTCCAGGCCAGAGCTGCCCCTGCCTGGTTGAGCAGGTTAGCGGCACAGGGCTCTGGAAAGTGGGCTGGCCTCACTCTGCCACTGGACGCAGGCAGTGTGGCCTGGGACACGGGACCAAGCCTGCTCAGGGCTCAGCGTCTGCGTGGCCAGGTGTGGTCAGGCCACCCAGAACCTCTCTGAGGCCCTTTCCTGGGCCCCGCCCTGCTCACTGGCACTCACCCCACAGCCCTGATGAAGGATTGGTGGCCAGAAGCTTTTCTCAGGTGTGCGTGATCATAGCTGTCAATGCTGGCCTGGCCTGTGCCTGCCGCCCACCCCTCGGAGCCCATCAGAGCAGCCCCTGGCCAGGAGGCTGCTGGGGACAGGGCAGGAGGAGACGGCCACGCTGGCTTCCCCAAGTGCCTGCCAGCCTCCTGTCCGCCCTCTCACACGAAGACCTCTGCACCACACAGGCCTCTGCTCGGGAATCCCGCAAACCGGCGCCCACCCACAGACCCCTCTGCTGGGTACTTCATATTGACCTCAGATCCCCGTGTGGGATGGGCTTTGGGGGTCCCCCTTCCCCTCCCTGACTCGTGTGTGTCTTCAAAGACATTCCACCCCTGCCACACACATGACTGGGCTAGAGACCCCCATTACTGCCTCTGTCCCTGAGCCACAGCACTGGGCACTATGTGCCAGACCCAGTCAGAAGTGCTGGGGATGCCGGCAGTCACTGGACCACGCTCCTGCACTCCTGGACCAGGCAGTTCCTGAACTCCATGTGGAGCCTTTCAGCTTAACCAGTGGCACCTTTAGTGACCCGTCCATGTGTGCTCATTTTTAAGGTGTGCCACAAAGACCTCACGAGCATGGGCCTTGGTTGCTGACTGACCTGGGTTGAAATATGATCTCCCACTACGAGCTGAGCGACTGGGCAAGTTAGAAAGATTCACGGCCGATCAGTGAAAACGGGTGCCACGTGAACTGGGGCACGTGCTGCTGCAGCTCCGTGAGTGATCGGACTGTTTAGCCATCCCCACACCCTACGGGGCAAGCCCGTCGCCTCCTGAGCTGCAGGGAAAAGGAAGTGGGGGCGTGGGGAGAAGGGTGTTGCTCGTGGCCAGGCCTCCACTCTCTGAGCCTCAGTTCCCACCCCGGCAGCCTGCGCCAAGGTGCTCTCAGTGCCCCGCAGCTGCCATGGTGAAATCCCACAGACCCGGCAGTGTGAACAGCAGGCATTTACCCCTCGCGGTTCTGCCGGCCACAAGTCCAAGATGGAGGTGTCAGCAGGGCCACGCACGCTCTGAGGTCGCTGGGGGAGGACCCTCTTCGCCTCTTCCAGCTTCCGGGGCTCCAGCTGCTCCTTAGCTGTGGCCGCCTCCCACCAGCCCCTGCCTCCGTGGCCACATGGTGGCCTCCCCTCTGTGTCTTCTCCTTTTGTTGCGTGTTATAAGGACCCCACATTGGATTTAGGGCCCACTGGGGTAACCCAGGATGATCTCATTTCAAGCTCCTCACCTTCACTACATCTGCACAGACCCTTATTTCCAGTAAGGCCACCTTCTGAGGTCCCAGGTAGCTGTGGCTTAGGGGCCGTCAATCAACCCTCTACCAGACCTGAAACTAATGGGACAGGGCAGGAGCGTCTCTAGCTCAGATCTGGGGAATCTGTCTGATCCTGCAGACAGGGTTTTCATCAGAGGCATCGAAGGCGCCCACACCATGCCCAGAGGCACCCACACCGCCCCGTGAACTGCACTCCCCAGGCTGGCACCCCAGGCCGGCTGTCTCAGGGCAGACTCGCCTGTGGACCCAGTGTGGAATTCCAGCCACCATGGGATGCTGGGTGTGGGCTCTGTGGAATCCTTGGTGGCCCGAAATCATCTGTGCCTATGTGCTGTGGTCACCAGGGCCGTCCCGCCACCACGAAGCCAGCTCAGAGGGCACACGGCCACGAGAGGGACTGGCATTCTGACTGCATTTTGGGGAACGGCCTTGGCATCTAAGGGGCTCTGAGGCAGGGACTTGGTGTACCCACGGTGGGGGACAGCAGCTGCCTCCGGCCAGGGGAGCCCAAGCAAGGAAGCCCAGGCAGCCCAGCTCCTTTCCAGTAATGCTGAGTGCCAAGCTCAGGCCAGACACAGGAGCAGGGAGCTGGCAGGGATGCAGCCGCCCATGGGGCCCTGGGACTTGGTCAAGGGAGGGGGTGGCACAGGCCAGCATGCCATGGTTCCACTGGAGGGGAAGGAGCCTGGAGACAGAGAAGCACGTCACCGCCCCCATTCCAGGTGCAGCAACAAAGGAACAGGACGAAACAAGGCCCGTCCTTCAGGGAGCCGGGGCCTGAGTCCGGCTTGGCCAGCACTTGCTACGCGGCCGGAGGCCTGTGGCTTCCTTTCTCTGTGGCTCTGCGTTCAGTCACATCTGAAGCTGGAGCGGGTGACCTGAGAGAACGCAGGGCACTGACTGTAGGCTGCACATGCCACACGCCCGTCGCCAGCACGGCCTGCATCAGCACAGGGCCATGACTGGAACAGCGCTGGGCAGAGTCTGTGTTCAGTAACCAGCCCTGGCTGCTGTTATCACGGAGGCACTAGAACTCCTGGTTCCCCAGGGAAGCAGTGACCAACTGCATTTGTGCAGGAGGGAATAAGGAAGCCGGAGAAGAAATCGGGGACAGCTGAAGGGTGAGTGACACACGAACAGAGAGAGCAGAGGCCCAACCACACATTTTGTAGGAGACCAGCTTGCCTGGGGGTGGCTCCACCGGGATTTTGAAGTTCACAGAGGAGTTCAAACCTTTGTGCCGAAGGAAGAAATATTTAGAATAGGAAGCAAGAATAGACCAGCACTTGGAAATGTCACAGGGGACTCTGAACAGAGCAAGTCTGATTAAGATAAGAGAATTACGGGGACCCCTGGCTCTGGGTGTAAGTTTCCCTCCAAACGCTCCCTCGAGGCCCCTGCTCAGACCCAGGCAGCATCCCTGGTCTTCTCCTGTCGGTCTCCTCACCAGCCTTTGCTGCTTCTGCTCCAAATCCTCTGGCTTGAGAGTCTCCACCCTGGTCTCCTGGACACCACTAACCGGGGTCCCTGCTCGCTGGTGTTCCGGTTACCCCCACCTCCGGGCTTGGCTGCACAGGAGCACAGGGGTGAGAGATCACTGCAGCGCACTGGCGTGGCCAGAGCCGGGACTTTTCATTCAGGGCCACGGGGACCAGCCGTCCCCTCCCCGGGAGGCACCTACAGCCCCACAACTGGAGACACAGCCAGTCACTGAGGCCTTTCTTCTCGGCGCGGCCCCCACCCCACCCCGGCTGTCCGTTCTTCAAGCAAATGTTTTTGATTTTACGGGAAGTAGAGCAAGGACCTAATCTGAGTTTAATTTTTGAAGCAAGGCCTTTGATTTAATACTTATTCATTTAAGTAATTAATGCCTCCGAGTCCAGAGTCAGAAGCCATCTCAGTTTCGCCCGTCTCTTTCGTTACACGCAAAGGCAGACCTCACAGCACTTGGGACCTCCAAACCATTAATTTATACCAACGGGGACATTCCAAGGCCCGGAGCAGTTACTGAACATGACTGTGCAGCCTTCTTTGCTGTCGACAAATAGACCCCATTATGATGCACTTCTGCCCCCAAAGACCCGACTGGGACAGCAGCGGCTGCAGAGTTAGCAACGCCTCTGCTCACAAGCCCGGTCCTCTTGTGGGTATAGAATATCCTGGGTTATGAGACATGTTTTCAAACCCAGACTTCATTCATTCAGTCAACAAACATATATGAAGCACTATCTACCATGTCCTGAGTACACCCTAGAGAGACAACTCTTATCCCCAAGGAGAAAACACACAGGCATCGGGTCTGTAGGAATGAGGGCGCAGCGGGGAGGGCTCTCCGGGGCAGGGATGGGCAGGGCCACGTGGTGGAAAGACGTCCTACAGGGGACCTTGCAGAGTGGGGAGATGAAGGGTGATCGGGAGGGGATGGTGACACAGAGGAGCCAGCAAAGGGCAACAGCCAGCTAGAAAGGGGGGCGTCGAGGTGCAGGGTGGGATTCAGGAGGGCTTTTCCTATTGAGTTCCTGGGGGAAGTTTGTTTTTCTTTTTTTTTTCTTTTTCTTTTTTGAAACACAGGATGGATGTGCCTGTCTCCTCTGGCCAGTTCTCCTCTCCTTAATCATGTTATAACCGTGTTCGACCTACGATCATCCCAGGCAGGCCAGGAAAACAGGGCCATGACTCTGTCCTCTGAGACCCCCTGATTTTATAGTCTGTGTACAGCTTGGGGATTGTTATAGCAATTACAGCTCTTATTTTATAAATGGGTAAACTGAGTCCTGGAGGCAGGACTGTCCCTAGATGGCTGTGGGTTCCTGGAGTTACCTGCCCCCAACTTGCAGGAGGCTCCACTGTGGGCATTTTGCCTGGGGATCTGGGAATACTATCCAGAGTCTAAAGTCAAGATTCGACCAAACTTGGCTGGGGTGTGGTTCACGCCTGTAATCCCAGCACTTTGGGAGGCTGAGGAGGGTGAATCATTTGAGCTCAGGAGTTCGAGACCAGCCTGGGCAACATGGCGAAACCCCATCTCTATAAAAAAAAAAAAAATTAGCTGGGTGTGATGGCCTGTGCCTGTAGTCCCAGCTACTTGGGAGGCTGAGATGGGAGGATCACTTAAGCCCAGGAGGTCAAGGCTGCAGTGAGCTGTGATCACACCACTACACTCAGCAGGCAGAGCATGAGACCTGGGGGGCAGACCCCATCACCCCACAAAAGGAGGGTCCTGCCTGTGGTCCACACCTGGAATTTAGCCAAGGACAGCTTTTCTAGGGGGGACAGAACAACTACCTGGTCACATGGGTCCATTAATCTGCTGATAAACAACCCATTAAGAAGAGCGGTGAACACACGTTTGGCAAAGCTGTGGACGTTGCAGTCCTCTCTGGCCACTCCAGATGTTTGAGGGCGTGCACAGCTGTCTCAGGCACCGCAGGGAGGAGGGCACTCGGTCCCTTGGTGGCTCATAGGCTGGGGGCTCCTATGGAGCCTGTGGTCACCAGGGCCGTCCCGCCACCACGGAGCCAGCTCAGAGGGCACACGGCCACGAGAGGGACTGGCATTCTGACTGCATTTTGGGGAACGGCCTTGGCATCTAAGGGGCTCTGAGGCAGGGACTTGGTGTACCCACGGTGGGGGACAGCAGCTGCCTCCGGCCAGGGGAGCCCAAGGAAGGAAGCCCAGGCAGCCCAGCTCCTTTCCAGTAATGCTGAGTGCCAAGCTCAGGCCAGACACAGGAGCAGGGAGCTGGCAGGGATGCAGCCGCCCATGGGGCCCTGGGACTTGGTCAAGGGAGGGGGTGGCACAGGCCAGCATGCCATGGTTCCACTGGAGGGGAAGGAGCCTGGAGACAGAGAAGCACGTCACCGCCCCCATTCCAGGTGCAGCAACGAAGGAACAGGACGAGACAAGGCCCGTTTCCCTTTCGCTCGTGGCCAGGCACAGCGTTTCCCTTTCACAGACACAAGACTTGCTTGAGGGCCACAGAGAGAGTGCGGGGTGCGAAGTGGCCTGAGCTCCCCCCAGCAGACATGCAGACAGCCGGCTGCCCCCTGGCTTAGGACACAGGCAAGGAATGGCAGGGGCCTGGGAAGGCCGGGCGGCTGCTCCCCCTCTCCAAGGGCTGTGGCTTCCAGGAGCCCAGCAAGCCACTCCCTGGGACCCAGGACAAGGATTTCTGCCTCATTTTCTCACTGCTGCACAAAGCTTGGCCCACGATGGGCACGCAAGAGTATCTGTGAAGTGACTGAAGCAGAAGACTCCAATGCCTCGCTCCCCTCTCGGAAACAGGGGCTCCACTGGCCGGCGCCAGCTGGGTTTCAAGTTGGGCAGGTGCCCCTACAATCTCAGGGCTCTAACCAAGGCCCGGCATTGAGCTGCATTGTCAGTGAACCCTCTGAAACTGGGGTGATTTTTGTGCACACCTGCCTGATTCCAGCACCTTGAGCTCTGAACAGGTTTCTTCAGATCCTCAGCGGCTCCCCAAAACCCTGACTTCCTGCTCACAGGCCTGGAAAGAATTGGTGCACCTTATGACCTCCAAGTGGAACCCTGAAGTCTGCAGGAACAGAGAAGCGGAAATTTTCCCTGAGACAGGTCAGGGTGGCTTCCTGGAGGAAGAAGCATTTAAGCAGGATTGTCTACGGCCTCCAGCTCTGGGCACAGAGGGTTATGCTCCCTTTGGTAACAAAATGCAGGTAAAGCACCTCCTACTAAAAGTATATATTCTATTCAGGCCAATGGAATAATTTATTCATCTCAACCCACAAACATCAGTTCAAACCTGTGCTGGATGCTGGCTCTGCCACTTCAGACTGGTGGGTTTGGGTGAGTCACTTAACTTCCGTGCCTCTGTTTCTCCATCACAAGATGGAATAATTATAGAGGTGGGAGGATGACTCAGGACTGTCGAACGAATTAAATGAACCTTCAGAGATTGCTGACAACGGGACCTGGCTGATACAAAGCACCCTCCGCATTCAGCATCGGTTGGTCTCTGGGGAACTTCTTACTCTAGGCCAGGTCCCGTGCCCAAACCCAGGGAGCCCCGGTTGAGTGCCACCCAGACCTGGCCTCAAGGAGCTCAGAGTACAGTAAGGAAGACAGACAGCAGGCAGCGCTCAGGCGGCGGGTGTGAGTGGCCACAGGGCGGCATGGAGCAGAGCCGGGAGGAGCCCCCAGCCAGGCCCAGCTTTCTCCTGCCGATGCAGGCTCCCAGCCACATTAGCCAAGAAAGAGAGGAGGGGAAGGGCCACTGAGGAGAGGAGATAGGTCTTGCTGCTTCTTGCTGTCCGGCAGACACACACAGACGTAGGTGCACGCCATGAATGCAAACAGGCGTACACATGTGCCTCTGCACACATCCTCACACAGGCCAAAATACACACATGCACACACTGGCACACACATGCACCATGCAGGCAAACACACATGCACACAATACCTACTGACACACAGGCACACATGCACACATGAGCACAGGCTCACACATGAGCATACACCATGCATACGAATATGCACATTTCTGCACACAGGCATACTTCACACATAGGAGCATATACCACACACACTCACATGTATGTACATGCACATACATAAGCACGTGTGCACACACAGGGCAAATGCCATGCATATGAAGATGCACATGGGTACATAGGAACACACATGCACATGCATACAGGATCACACGTGGTAACACATGATCACACATGTGCATACACCCTTCAGGAAGGCGTCTTCTGCCCTCTGCACCAGGTCGACAGAATTACCTTCAGTGCCATAAACCCACGAACATCAAAAGTGGCAAAGGCCTCTGGGGTCAATGCACTCAGGTTGCAAAAAGAGAAACAGAAACCCTGCAAAACAGCGCCATCTTGTGGTCGCAGTGGGACCAGGCCAGAGGTCGGCGGCACCCTTCTTCCTTAGGGGAGGGTTTTTCCTAGAACCTGGCTTCCAAGGTGGGCTGAGCCGACTGCAACTCCCAGGCAGTACTGAAGCCACCCTTTTATTCAGGGGAGGTAAGGATGCTGTGGACCAGCAGCTCTCCCCACCCGCACGGCCCCTGTGCTGGATCCTGGCCAGCCAGGGGTCACCAGTGCCCTGAGTCCGGCTCTGCTGGGGATTCTGGGAGCCTCCTTCTGTCCCTGGGCTTTCTTCACCCGCTTCGTGAAATGAGGTCATTACACTGATGCCTGACAGCCTGGGCCCACCTGTGTCTAGAGCCGTGTCCCCTAGCCTGGGGCATCCATGAATAGACTGAGCTGCCCCTTATGTCAAACTGGAAAGCAAAGCTTCCCTGGCGTCTCCACCTGGCTGGTTTAGAGACCCACTAGGAATTTGACACTGGGGTCCCCCTTGCTGGAAGCTTGGGAGGGATGTGAGATCGCAGGCCCTGCTTGGGCCTCCTGACCCCTCATCTTCATCTTAACAAGAGTGCAGGGGATCTGGGCAGTACCTCAGAACTCCTGTCAGCACCCAGCACCCCTCACGTCCCCTGGGCACCCCCTTCCCCCATGAAAGCCTCAGTTCTGAGGCATAGACTCTGTTCCCCACCTGGTCCTCAGCCCCCTCCCCACCCCTCAGCCTGCAGGGACAAGGGATCGTAATCATTTAGTGAACAGAAAACCAAGACACTTTTCTGGTGGAAATCGAGGCATGGCGTTTCTCTCTGCCTTCCCGTTCAGATCACTCTCCTGAAAGGGCACTGGTAGGGACCCAGCTCAGAGACAGGCCGCTGGGCCAGACTCTGGTTCTGCACTCCCTGAATGGGTCGTCTGAAGCAAGTCGCACTCCCTCTCAGGGTCCTCATATGTAAAATGGGAACAACAGAATTTCTCTCAGAGTTGTTGTAGGAAATAAAGGAAATATAATCCATGCAAAGTGCCTGGTCCACAGTAAGCGCTGACTCACTGTAAGTGCCAGAGGTGATGCTGGCTTTGCAGAGCTGTTCGACCCTCTGCCCTCTTCTAAACACACTTAACTTTGGGAAGGGGCCTCTTGGAGAGGACAAAAGGAGGAGGCTGGGGCTTCCACTGCCCTCCACGGAGCTGGTGTGCCATGGGGCCGCAGTGGCGGACTGCGGTTTCAAAGGCATCGTTGGCAGGAACAGTCTCACGCATTTCCATAATTCACTCCGCACCAATTAATCTTTCACTGTCAGAGGGAACCTGCGGCTAAATTCCCTCCCCGGGAGGACTTGCCATTCTCAAACTCTGAGGGCCCGCATCATGCTAATTTCCCTTGAGTACCCTTGGAAAGAGGTTTTAGAACAAGACATGGAGATTGGCAGGAATCTGACATCTGAAACAACTGTCGCTCAGGGAGGAGGGGTTGTGACATTTGCTAATTGCCAATCGAGCGCTAATGTGAGCTTGAGACACTTGGAGAAAAGTTTCTTCCCGCTGAGGCTGAATGGAGCTGGCTCACCAGCCGCAGATACACCTGCAGGGCGTCATCCTTTGCCATTGATAAATACCCTTCATGGATCTAAGGAGGGACATAATGGGGAAATTTCCTTTTGGAAAATCAGGGGTGGGGGGCCCAGGTTCTGAAGCCATCACTGCCAGAAGCCAGCTGAGCTACCCAGGGTGGGACCCTGCTCTTCCCCGCGTCTGTGAGATGAGGGCCATGGCGTTGCAGTCCTCTACCTTGCCGTGACCCCAGACCCCGGCCTCTGCTGGAGCTGTCCCTTGTCTGAGGATGCTCGGAGCCAATTTTAGGGGCCTCAGAGCCCTACCTCCAAACCTCCCCCAGCAGAGTCCCAAAGGTCCACTGCCTACTCTGGCCTGCCTGCCAAGGGGTGCTGGCAGAAGGCAGGCAGGCGGTGCAGCCTCGCCCTCTCCCACCATGGGCATGGGTCATGCCTGCTTCCTCGATGCCAAACCCCTACTTCCAAGAGAAGCCTGAGGCCTGTCCTGAGAGGGCCCAGCCCCTCCTGGCACCCCTGGGTCATTTCCTTCTTCTCAGGCCTGGCAGCCTTTAAGCTCGGCTCCTGGGAGCCGGGGTCCACCAGGAAGGAGCTTTCCCCACTGCCAGCAAGAAGCAGCTCCAGCTCGTTCTGTAGGCTAATGAGAGGGAAAGCTCCAGAAATGCGGCCGAACAGGACTGTGTTGGGATCCTCTGGAGAACCCACGAGGCAGATATCTTTGTGTTCCAACCCGATTTCCTCTTGTAGAATCTCGACTTCAAAATCAGCACAACAGCCATGCTAGTAACAAAGTGAAGCAGCGATGATGAACCACCTATGCCGTGCCAGGCTCTGTGCTAAGCACTTCATTCTATGAAACCTTCTGGAATCTTCTCAACAGCCCCACAAAGGGGGCTTTGTCACAGCTCCTACTTTATGCAAACCAAGGCTCTGAAAGGCTCAACCGTCTTCCCAAGGTGAGTTAGAGCCCCACCTGCTGAAATAGTAACCAAGACATTTGCTGGGGGTTAAAAGCCTGATAATAAAGACTGGACTAGGTGCCCCCTACATTCTCCTCCAGTCCTGCACCGATGGCCCCCAGCCCCACTGTGGGCGAAAGGGCAGGAGGGCCCTCCCTGTGAAGCGGCATCAGCTCCTTGGCACCCATATCGCCCTGCCCCGAGTTCACGCTGATAACACACCTGAGGGCAATCACATCATAACCGCCCGGAATGGTTCTCAGTCTGGACAATAAACCTCCCGGGCAGAAAGTGTCCTCATCCCTCTGCCGCCAGCCAATGGGCTCCCAGAGTCATCATCTTGAACTTGTGCCCAACTCAAGGTGGCGGCCCGGGCTGGGTCACGGGGCCACAGGGCACTTTCCAGGAAGGCATGCGGAAGGCATTCCAGCCACGGAAGGTGAAGCCGCCGAGGAGGTGAATGAGTTGACTCGGGTGATTTTGCCCGGCGTACCCCACAGGACACTGGCACCCTGTGTCTCCGGCATGGCATTCTCCATGCAATCAAACCCACAGCCATAAACGGTGGCCTTTGCACACCCGGAATTGCTGTCTCATGGGATTTGGATCACTGAGCTGCTTTGTTTATTTATTGAGAGTATTTTTAGCTTGCCTTCGATTACCCCCGGGGTCACCAACTTTCCTTTTTAATCTTCTCTTTGAATAGAAAGGAAACGGAGAGTAATGTACCTATCACCCAAACGCTGGGGTCAGTCTGGGGCGGTGCGCAGGCCACCGAGGTCACACGTCAGGGACGACACCGTCACAGCAGGCAAATCTCACTCAGCTAGCCCTCGAGGGCACCAGTCTGTGAGCCGATCCCGGGCCTGGCCAGAGAAGAGGGTCACGGTGTCTGTGCAGGGATTCATCGAGGGTCCGGATCCCAAAGGAGCAAGCGTTCAGTGCCACTGTCTCACCCCGCAGCGCTGGCCCCAGGGTCAGTGGACCCCCCAGCCTCCCTGCCAGAGCCCTGAGGTCATCCCCGCATCCCCTGCAAGACCAGGTCGCTGGAGAAGCCTCCCAGGTCGCTCCAGCTTCCTCCTGGAGCTGGTGTCCTTGACTACTAGCTCTGCCATCCAGCACCCTCATGCCTCAGTTTCCACCTCTGTAAAGTGGGGGCTGATAAGAGGGCCTATCCCATAACCTTGTCCCCAGGAGTGAGTGTGGTGAAGTGTTCCTGTGCGTGGTAAGCAGGGGTGACTGTTCTGGCCATCACTGTGGTCGTCAGTTCCTGACACATGCATCCGTCAAGGGCCCCCAGGAAGCAGATGACCCACCCTGGGGGCTGGATGAGGTCAGGAAGCCGGGAAAGGGTGGTGAAGCCCCTTGTTACTGTCTGAGGCTAGAAGGAGGCAGTTACAGAACCCAGCAAGAGAGGGGCCTGTCCATGGAGCTGGACGGGAGCCGCCGTGGCGGCACGTAGAGGAGGAACCTCCGGCCCCCGGCAGTCCGGCGGGAAAGAAGCCAGCCCCTCTCTCCTTCCCAGCTCTGATCTGTTATTGGCAACCACGACTGGCCGCTCTCAGTGGAAACTCCAAAGCCAGGAAGCTGGGGGACCAGTTGGTCTCCTGTGGCAGAGAAACAGGGTGGGGAGTGGAGGGCTGGACCTGGAGGGGGAGGCAGAGAAGGACCAGCAGAGTGAGTGTCCAGTTCCTCCTGCCCAGGGGCTCCCTGTCCAGGTGACTTTCTGTCAGCCACGCCCCAGGTTCTGCAGGGAAGAAAAGCTTTGAGTAGGGGTCTGGGGAGGCCCAGGCCTGGTGCGTGTGGCCCCTGTGTCATTAGCCCCTGGAGGGAAGCAGGGCTGCAGTGACCTGCCACGGAGCCTCCCTGACCTGCCTAAGCAGGGCTTTGTGCACCTTGTGTCAATAAATCCAAGGACAGGAATGTGAGTCAGCAAGTGGCTGGCGGTGCCATCTGGACAAAGCGGGAGGCGGCCTCTGGGACAGTCACACAGACGATGGGCCCAGGTGTGGCTGCACCCTGTCTCTTGGGACCCCTCCCTTGGGAACCAGAAGCACTGACTGCCTCTCAGCCAGACAACCCTCCGGGATGCTGAACAACAATGAGGAATCAAACCCCAAAATGCCCTCCTGGCCTCCTTCCAACAGGAAGAGCCGCCTGCGTCCTGCTTCTGCGGCGCCAGGGCTGTGGCCTTGCTTTTGCGCTAATAATCCCGGCTTGCTTCGGGCCGTCAGAGCTGGGCACAAACTGCGTTTTTGGAAATTGAAGAACGATTCCCCACCCACACTTCATTTCAGGGACATGCGGATCACTCTTGGAGTGAGACACTGTGACCAGCAAGCACGATGTGTCCATGCGTCCACCTGTCATTTGAGTTGCTTCCAGTTTGTAGCTATTATCAACAAAGCTGCTTTGTAAACGTTTTCTTGACACATGGTTTCACTTCTCTTGGGTAAGCGCTCAGGAGTGGAATGGCTAGATTATATGGTAGATGTGTGCTTCTTTCCAAGAAACTGCCGAACCAGGTTTCAAAGTGGTTGCGCCATTTTGCATTTCCATAAGCAATGGATGGAGTTGCAGTTTCTCCCCCGCGTGCTCGCTTCGGAATTCCAGTCGCTCTACTGGCTAAAACTCTGCTACTGTAATATCTCACCTTGGTTTTAGCAGGTATTTCCCTGATGTCTAATGACACCGAGCATCTTTTGATGGGCTTATTTGCCATACATATCTTTGTTAAAGTTGTCGCAAACCTTTCACCCATTTAAAAACTTGGATTGATTGTTTCCCTGTTTTTGAGAATTAAGAGTCCTTGATGTATTCTGGATACAAGCTCATCATCAGACGTTTGACTCGTAAATATTTCCTCCCCTTCTGAGGTTTATCTTTACATTCTCTCAACAGAACTGTGTCTTTGAATGAGAAGGCATGTAAAATTCTGCCTAAGTTCACTTTAGTAATTATTTCATTGTATGGGTCATGCTTTTGATGTCTGTCTTAGCCTGCTTCGTGCTGCTATACCAGAATACCAGAGACTGGGTAATTTATAAAGAACAGACATTTATTTCTTATGGTTCTGAAGGCTGGGAAGTCCAAGATTGAGGAGCTGTGTCTGGCAAGGACCTTCTTGCTGCATTATAACATAAAGGAAGAACTAGGGGAAAGAGAGAGAGAGCAAGAGGGGCTAAACTCATTCTTTGATAACAAACTCACCCCATTGATAACAAGCCCACTCCCATGATACTGGCATTAATCTATTGATGAGGGTGGCGCCCCCATGACCCCAACACCTCCCATTAGGCCCCGCTTCCCAATGCTGCTGCACTGCGATCCAGTTTCCAACACACGAACTTCAGGGGACACATAGCAGTGCCATAGCACAGTCACGTTATCCTAACCCAAAGTCACAAAACGTCCTCTTATCTTCTTGTTGAAGTTTTATGTTGTAGGTTTCATATTTAGGTTGGTGTTACGTGTGAGTTCATCTCTGTATGTGACGCGAAATATGAATTCAGCTTCTTTTTGGTGGTTTTCCTTTGCTTTGTTTCAGCACACAGCTATCCAATTGTTCTAGCACCATCTGTTGAAAAGACTATTCTTTCTCCACCGAACTGCAGTGGTGTCAATTGTTTAAAACAAGTTCTCTGTGTGTTTTGGTCTAGATCTGGACTCTCCATTCTGTTCCTTGATGTATTTGTCCACATTTATGTCCATACACACCTTGACTTTGGATTTAATTGGCTTTTCTTTTTTCTAGTTTCTTAAAGTAGAAACTTGGATCATTGATTTGAGACTTTTCCACTTCTCTAATATAGACCTTTAGTGTTATATAGAATTCCCTCTAAATACTGCTTAAGTGGCATCCCACAATTTTTGGCATGCTGGTTTTTTTTTAAATTTTCATTCAATTCCAAATACTTTCTAATTTCCCTTACAATTTCTTCTCTGACCTGTGTATTACCTAAAAGTGTATCTGTGTCCTAAATATGTAGGGATTTTCCAGTTGTTTTTCTGTTATTAATTTCTAATTTCATTTCCTTTGTCCAGAAAACATGCTCTGTATGACTTGCAGGGTCTGAGGGTGTGGGATCCTGGCAGTCCCCGTGGTCTTCCTTGGAAAGCTCAGGGCCAGAGCTTGGCAAGGGAGCAGATTCTGTGGCAGAAACTGCTGGAGAGGAGCAGGACACTGCAGACACGATGTGGCCCAAACAGCAGCTGCTGAGCAGATGGAACCTGCACCTGCCCAGTTTGGCTAAAGAGCCCCATATTCCCCGTGGAGACTTCCAGAAGCTATCGCATCCATAACCAAGTCACATACTCACACACAAACACTAAAGATCATTCTTTGTTGAGAAATGCTGAGTGTATGATGAAATTATAGTGTTTGCCAAGAAGAATGATGGCAAGGATAAACCTAGCTGGTCCCGCCGACACCAACTAGATTAAAAAAAGAATTGTTTTAACCGGTGTACGATATACATACTCTGTCTAAAGTAGCAAGACAGTGTATGTATATCATACACCGGATAAAGCAGTTCTTTAAGCATGGGATATGTGACCCTGCCCCTGGGGCTCCCTTATGGAGAATACTTTTAGTCTGTCTGTGATCAGTGGTAAGCAGGCACCAGCTGCCTACCTAATTTATCTTGGTTCTATGAGAAAACACAGAACACCTGTTTGTGAATAATCATCACCTGTTCAGAGAGACTAAATGCGAGGGTCAGAATCAGCTCGAGGCCCTCAGCCCAGAATGCTGTCAGCCCCTGAGGCTCTCAGCTCAGAAGGCTGTTGGCCCCCCAGATAGCAGTTCTATCTGGGTGTCTGCTTCTTAATGCCTTCAGCGCCGCCTGGGTGGGAGTCTCCACCGAAGAGCTGGTCTCAGTAATTCTTAAGTCTGATTTGAAAACTACAGTCAAGTTTTGCAGAGGCATTTGAGTAGTAAGATAGCACCCCAAAACACACACACACACACACACACACACACACACACACACACACAGTCACCGAGGCTGGAGTGCAATGACACAATCTTGACTCACTGCAACCTCCGCCTCCTGGGTTCAAGTGATTTTCCTGTCTCAGCCTCCCAAGTTGTTGGGATTACAGGCACCTGCCATCATGCCTGGGTAATTTTTATGTTTTTTGCAGAGACTGGGCCTTCACCATGTTGGCCAGGCTGGTCTTATACTCCTGACCTCAGATGATCTGCCTGCCTTGGCCTCCCAAAGTGCTGGGATTACAGGCATGAGCCACGGCACCCCACCTATATATTTTTAATTGAAGTGAATAGGACTTTGTTATAGATTTCAATCTGTTCTTAACTTTCAACAGAGTGTTGTTTTTAAATAAACTTGTACCTTTGGAATAATTATAGAGTTATTAAACAGTTGCTAGGATGGTGCTGACAGTCCCCAAGTGCTCTTTGCTGAATTTGCCTGCGTGTTAACATCTTACACAGCCATGGAAACATTTAGAACATGAAAAGACTGACATTAGTACGGAGCTGTAACTGAATTCCAGACTTTATTCCTGAGGGCTGCATTCTAACGATGCAGCCATGTTCTAGGCGCAGGGCCCCTGGCTGTGCTCCTACTATGCGATGCCTGCCCACTCCGCTGGGGGGAGCCCCTGGCTGTGCACCTGCCATGCAGTGCCTGCCCACTCTGCTGGGGGGGGCCCTGGCTGTGCACCTGCCATGTGGTGCCTGCCCACTCTGCTGGGGGGGGGCCCTGGCTGTGCACCTGCCACGCGGTGCCTGCCCACTCTGCTGGGGGGGGCCCTGGCTGTGCACCTGCCATGCGGTGCCTGCCCACTCTGCTGGGGGGGCCCTGGCTGTGCACCTGCCATGCTAGGGGAGCCCCTGGCTGTGCACCTGCCATGCGGTGCCTGCCCACTCCGCTGGGGGGGCCCTGGCTGTGCTCCTGCCATGCGGTACCTGCCCACTCTGCTGGGGGGGCCCCTGGCTGTGCACCTGCCACGCGGTGCCTGCCCACTCTGCTGGGGGGAGCCCCTGGCTGTGCATCTGCCATGAGGTGCCTGCCTACTCCGCTGGGGGGGCCCCTGACTGTGCATCTGCCATGCGGTGCCTGCCTACTCTGCTGGGGGGAGCCCCTGACTGTGCATCTGCCATGCGGTGCCTGCCCACTCTGCTGGGGGGGGCCCTGGCTGTGCACCTGCCATGCGGTGCCTGCCCACTCTGCTGGGGGGGCCCCTGGCTGTGCACCTGCCATGTGGTGCCTGCCCACTCTGCTGGGGGGAGGCCCTGGCTGTGCACCTGCCATGCGGTGCCTGCCCACTCTGCTGGGGGGGGGCCCTGGCTGTGCACCTGCCATGCTAGGGGAGCCCCTGACTGTGCACCTGCCATGCGGTGCCTGCCCAGTCTGCTGGGGGGGGGCCCTGGCTGTGCATCTGCCATGCGATGCCTGCACACTCCACTGGGGGGGCCCTGGCTGTGCTCCTGCCATGCGGTGCCTACCCACTCTGCTGGGGGGGCCCTGGCTGTGCTCCTGCCATGCGGTGCCTGCCCACTCCGCTGGGGGGGCCCCTGGCTGTGCACCTGCCATGCAGTGCCTGCCCACTCTGCTAGGGGGGGCCCTGGCTGTGCTCCTGCCATGCGATGCCTCCCCATCCTGCTGGGGGGGCCCTGGCTGTGCACCTGCCATTCGGTGCCTGCCCACTCCACTGGGGGAGCCCCTGGCTGTGCACCTGCCATGGGATGCCTGCCCACTCCGCTGGGGGTGAACACTGGCTGAGGCCCCCTCCCCAGTCTGGTTACAGAGCTGACACCTTAGAGCTTCACCTGCCTTCCAGCTGAGAAGAGAGCAGGGGAAGTGGCCTAGATATCTTTTTGCTATATTCATTTCCCACTGCTCTTTTCTGAAAGGTGTTAATGACCTCTAAGGCCATGACGGCCTAGACTGGCGGGTGGGTGCAGTTCCACCAGGGCAGCCCTGGACCACCTGTAGGCACTGGAGCACTCGAGCTGTGGCGAGTCGAGTTGAAGACATGCCGTGAGTGTAACATGCACTTGGGATCATGAAGACATTGCATGAAAATGCGGCCGAGTGCGGCGGCTCATTGCCCGTAATCCCAGCGCTTTGGGAGGCTGAGGCAGGTGGATCACCTGAGATCAGGAGTTCAAGACCAGCCTGGTCAACACGGCAAAACCCCTTCTCTACTAAAAATACAAAAAATTAGCCCAGCGTGGTGGCACATGCTTGTAGTCCCAGCTACTTAGGAGGCTGAGGCAGGAGAATCACTTGAACCCGGGAGGCAGAGGTTGTAATGAGCCATGATTGCGGCACTGCACTCCAGCCTGGGTGACAGAGTGAGGCTCTGTGAAAAAAAAAGAGGAAGGGAACGGGAGGGGAGGGAAGGGAAGGAGAGAAAGGAAGGAAGAAAAAAGAAAGGAAGGAAAGAAAGAAGAAAGAAAGAAAGAGAAAAGAAAGGAAGGAAGGGAAAGAGAGAATGAAAAAGAAAGAAAGAAATTGAAAGAAAGGCAGTATTTCACAAATACTGTTTAAATGTTGATTTTATGGTGGAATGTTAATATGTTGGGTATATTGGGTTAAACAAAATATAGGGTTAAAATTAAGTTGACCTGTTTCCTTTTACAGGTCTTTACTGTGGCTAGCAGAAATCTTTGAATTACCTATGTGATCAGCCCTGGGAAGGGGCAGGTTTGAAGTGGCCGCTTGTGCTGGTCTAGCCCAAGCCAACCTTTGCTATCCTGCCAGGGTCCCGGCCACCAGCACACCCTGCCATCCTGCAACCAGACGCCAATCACAGAAATGCTGGCGTGGCCACTGAGATGACACTGGAGTCTGGCTCCCGAGGGCTGTGAGAGCAGAATGAGTGCCCAGCTGGCCAGCCGGGGTCAGTGACCAGCAGTGTATGTCCCTGGTCACTACCGGGTGCCTGTTCGCTGCTGCTGAGTCACAGGAACGAGAAATTTTTTGGCCAAACTACAAGGAAATTGCTTCCCTATGACTGGTGTCTCTATGTCGACAATGGTTAACAGGTCACCTGCCGGTCATATCCCCAGGAAACCCAGACTTGGGGGCTGTCACAGATGCCGGGATTGCCTCCACTGCCAGAAAAAGGTGTGTGTTGTAGGGGGTGTCTTTCACAATATATTTTACATTTTGACTAGTTTAGAAAATAACAAAGCAAGCCAGGTGCAGTGGCTCACGCCTGTAATCCCAACACTTTGGGAGGCTGAGGTGGGTGGATCACTTGAGGCCAGAAGTTCAAGACCAGCCTGGCCAACATAGTGAAACTCCATCTCTACTAAAAATACCAAAAATCAGCTGGGTATGGTGGCATGTACCTGTAGTTCCAGCTACTCAGGAGGCTGAGGCAGGAGAATCACTTCAACCCGGGAAGCGGAGGAGGCAATGAGCCAAGATTGTGCCACTGCACTCCAGCTTGGGCAGCAGAACAAGAGTCCTTCAGAAGGAAGGAATGAAAAAAGGAAGGAAGGAAGGAGGGAGGGAGGGAGGGAAGGAGAAAGGGAGGGAGGAAGGAAGGAAGGTAGAAAGGGAGGGAGGGAGGGGAAGGAAGGAAGAAAGGAAGGAGGGAGGGAGGAAGGAAGGTAGAAAGGGAGGGAGGGGAAGGAAGAAAGGAAGGAAGGAGGGAGGGAAGAAAGAAAGAAAGGAAGGAGGGAGGAAGGGGAGGAGAAAGGGAGGAAGGGGAGGAGAAAGGGAGGGAGAGAGGGAGGAAGGTAGAAAGGGAGAGAGGGAGGGAGGGAGGAAGGAAGGAGGGAAGGAGGGGAAGGAAGGAAGGAAGGGAGGAGGGAGGGAAGGGAGAAAGAAAAAGTGGGAATCATCTCTATTTCTCATCCAGAATTAATCATTTTAAACCTAATATTTTAATAGCTTATTTCCTTAGTCCTTTAAAATATGTATTTATTTTCTTGAAATCATAGAATGATTAGATAAGAATATGTTGCACTGAAAAAAAGAATGAAGAAAAGATGATATTACCAATCATGCTAAAGCTCCCTCTCCCTTCCCCCCAACTCTCATCCCCTCTCCCTTCCCAGGGAATCCTGTCTGTGTGTTCCAGGCAATGCCCTTCATTCCTTTAAAAATATCTATTGGCACCTGACTTGTTTGGGGGTCGGTTCTTTTCTTTTTCTTTTTCTTTTCTTTTCTTTCTTTCTTTTTTTTTTTTTTTTTTTTTTGAGACCAGGTCTTGCTCTGTGTCACCCAGGCTGGAATGCAGTGGCATGATCTCGGCTCACTGCAACCTCCGCCTCCCGGGTTCAAGTGATTCTCCTGCCTCAGGCTCCCAAGTAGGTGGGATTACAGGCGTGCGACACCACGCCAGGCTAATTTTTTGTATTTTTAGTAGACACCGCCATGTTTCGCCATGTTGTCCACGCTGGTCTTGAACTCCTGACCTCAGGTGATCCGCCCGCCTCAGCCTCCCAAAGTACTGGGATTACAGGCGTGAGCCGCCGCACTAGGCCTTTTCATGTATGAGACAGCATCGCGCTGATGTTTTCAGCTTGTTCTTGGAGCAATGGGCCCTGGTGTGCCCTGAGGTCACAATCCACCCGCTCCTGCCCCGTCGCTGCTCTGGACAGTCCATTTGGACAAGCTTTTCAGAGGGCAACATGCCTGTGTAGACCAGTGTTTAAATGAGCACGCCCTTTGAGCAGGCCTCGGTGGTCTCGGAGTTTACCGCCACCAATATCTTCCCGCCTCTGCACAGAGGCAGAGGTTCCAGAGTGCTGCTGCTGCATTGTTGATAGAAAAACAATGACCACAAATGTGACAAATTACGACAATTGATGGAACAGACTCTCTTGGAACCATGAAAAAGAACAAGCGTAATCTATCCGAGAAGAGCCAGAGAGCTCTCAATCAGTCAAGCAAGGCAGAGCGAGGGCAGAGCTGGGCGTGCCCGGCCCGGCCGTGTGTTCCCGGGATGACTGTGTCTGGAGCATGTGTTTGGGGACACATGGGAGCACTGGGCATGGACCCACGAGGAAGCGGTGGGCAGGCCTCATCCCTGGAAATGCCGTCCGGGACCTGAGTGAGGGGAAGGGAGAATTGTACACTTCCGGAAGCATGTGATTATCTTCGGTCTCACTACGCAGGAATGGTTTGCTTTTATTTCAGAACAACTGAGCACATCTCTGAGGAATGTCACCAGGCCCCGGGGCCGGGGAGGGGAGGCTGGATGGGTGGTCATCATGGTCTCTGGCTTCACCCGAGAAACAGAGCTGGCAGCCCAGAGGCCCCACGAGGCCCCGCTCACCATCAGGGCGTTTGGCCACGACAATTTGAGTGGACACGTGGGGCACGTACCAGCTCCTGGCTCAACCTGGCCGCTCCAGAAATCCCGGCCTCCAGACACCCTGTATCCTCAGGCCTCCTCCAGGGGAGCCCAGAGGCCGGGCCCAGGTGACCCGTGGGCAGCCCCGGGAAGGAGCTTCTTTTTCTGTTTTCCTCAGATGGACGAGGAAGCAGAATGAGTGGGAGTTTGTGTTCAAGCACATCCCTGAATTCCCAGGAGCTTGCGGAGCCGCCCAGCTCTACCCTGTATTAGTGAGGGGCCTGGGGCAAGTCTCTGGCCTCAGTTTCCTCCTCTGCAAAATAGGGACAGTGACCGCCTCACAGGACACAGGAAGAAGGACCTGGGACTTGCCACTGGCGGTCACTGCCTGCCTTGTCCTCAGGGGACGTCACCTCCCTGATCACCTCACTCCCTCTCATCTTGGCCCCTGTATCTGCATCCTCGGGGGGACGTCTCCCCATCACCTCACTCCCTCTCATCTTAGCCCCTGTATCTGCATCCTCGGGGGGACGTCTCCCCATCACCTCACTCCCTCTCATCTTAGCCCCTGTATCTGCATCCTCGGGGGGATGTCCCCCCATCACCTCACTCCCTCTCATCTTGGGCCCTGTATCTGCATCCTCGGGGGGCGTCCCCCCATCACCTCACTCCCTCTCATCTTAGCACCTGTATCTGCATCCTCGGGGGGATGTCCCCCCATCACCTCACTCCCTCTCATCTTGGGCCCTGTATCTGCATCCTTGGGGGGACGTCCCCCCATCACCTCACTCCCTCTCATCTTAGCCTCTGTATCTGCATCCTCGGGGGGATGTCCCCCCATCACCTCACTCCCTCTCATCTTGGGCCCTGTATCTGCATCCTTGGGGGGACGTCCCCCCATCACCTCACTCCCTCTCATCTTAGGCCCTGTATCTGCATCCTCGGGGGGACTCCCCCCATCAACTCACTCCCTCTCATCTTAGCCCCTGTATCTGCGTCCTCGGGGGGATGTCCCCCCATCACCTCACTCCCTCTCATCTTGGGCCCTTTATCTGCATCCTCGGGGGGACTCCCCCCATCACCTCACTCCCTCTCATCTTAGCCCCTGTATCTGCATCCTCAGGGGGATGTCCCCCCATCACCTCACTCCCTCTCATCTTGGGCCCTGTATCTGCATCCTCGGAGGGACGTCCCCCCCATCACCTCACTCCCTCTCATCTTAGCCCCTGTATCTGCATCCTCGGGGGGACGTCTCCCCATCACCTCACTCCCTCTCATCTTGGGCCCTGTATCTGCATCCTCAGGGGGATGTCACCCCATCACCTCACTCCCTCTCATCTTAGCCCCTGTATCTGCATCCTCGGGGGGACTCCCCCCCATCAACTCACTCCCTCTCATCTTGGCCCCTGTATCTGCATCCTCGGGGGGACGTCCCCCCCATCACCTCACTCCCTCTCATCTTGGCCCCTGTATCTGCATCCTCGGGGGGACGTCCCCCCCATCACCTCACTCCCTCTCATCTTAGCCCCTGTATCTGCATCCTCGGGGGGATGTCCCCCCATCACCTCACTCCCTCTCATCTTGGGCCCTGTATCTGCATCCTCAGGGGGACGTCCCCCCATCACCTCACTCCCTCTCATCTTAGCCCCTGTATCTGCATCCTCGGGGGGACGTCCCCCCATCACCTCACACCCTCTCATCTTGTCCCCCTCCCCTTGAAAAAAAATACAAAGACAAAGAAGTGCCAGGCAAAGCCTTTCCCAGACGCTGCTACCTCAGGAACCGCACTGCACCCCACTCAGCTGAATCTCCAGGGCAGGGAGCTGGCAATCTGCCCCTTCATGAGATCCTGGGGTTCCGAGGCACACAGGTTTGAGAACCATCCTCCCAGGATGTATGATCAAACTATGAAGCGCTCACAGGACATGGTGAGTGATAACCTGCATCAGGCAGAGCTGTGACCCTTGCTCCATGCTCCCTGACAAGCACTGAGCCAGCACCCTCTAGAATCCTCTAGAACCCTCTAGAACCCAGGGCATGGGGTCCCAGGAGAGCAACAACGTCAGCCCTGATCCCCACACCAAGCTGCTCCCTCAGCCTCTGGCTTCGTGGGGTGTCTGTCACCTCTGCAGTTTTGGCCGGAGGTCTCTCAGCATCCAAGGGTGCTGCCTGCAACCTCGTCCCAGTTTTCCATGGAGACCACTGTCCCTCCCCAGGTCCTGGTGGGCAATGTGGCCTCCCCATCCTCACAGTGTCCCCAGGTCCCAGTGGATGGTGTGGCCCCCCATCCTCACAGTGTCCCCAGATCCCAGTGGATGGTGTGGCCCCCCCATCCCCCAGTGTCCCCAGGTCCCGGTAGATGGTGTGACCCCCATCCTCACAGTGTCCCCAGGTCCCGATGGCTGGTGTGGTCTCCCATCACCACAGTGTCCACCAGGCAGGCCTGGGATCGGGCTATGCGCCTGACCTTGAGGTGGGTGGAGCTCCCTCTCCCTGAACTTTTGCAGAAACGTGGGGGCAACACACTGGCCTTCTGCAAAACTCAGAGGTGGGAGATGCTGACCTAGAGGTGCCAGGGGCTTCCTACTGGGTGACGGGGAGAAGGTGCCTGCCCCAGAGTGAGGCCAGCAGAGACCAGACTCGCACAGTCACAGACACCAGCCACTCACTCAGCGGCAGGCCAGATGCGCATAGTCTCTCTGAGGTGGTTTTTCCCTCACCACCAAGAAAAGAACCAAAACACATACAAAGCCACTGGGCTAAGTCCTTCACCTGGAGAAAACACTTCAAATGCCACCAGTGTTCCAGGGTCCCCCACCCCATCCAATGTCACCAATGTTCTGGGGTCCCCCTCCCTATCCAATGTCACCAGTGTTCTGGGGTCCCCCACCCCATCCAATGTCACCAGTGTTCTGGGGTCCCCCACCCCATCCAATGTCACCAGCGTTCCAGGGTCCCCCTCACAATCCAATGTTACCAGTGTTCTGGGGTCCCCCATCCAATGTCACCAGTGTTCTGGGGTCCCCCACCCTATCCAATGTCACCAGTGTTCTGGGGTCCCCCACCCCATCCAATGTCACCAGTGTTCTGGGTCCCCCTCCCCATCCAATGTCACCAGCGTTCCTAGGTCCCCCTCACAATCCAATGTTACCAGTGTTCTGGGGTCCCCCATTCAATGTCACCAGTGTTCCGGGGTCCCCCTCCCCATCCAATGTCACCAGCGATCCAGGGTCCCCCTCCCCATCCAATGTCACCAGTGTTCTGGGTCCCCCTCCCCATCCAATGTCACCAGCGTTCTGGGGTCCCCCTCCCCATCCAATGTCACCAGCATTCTGGGGTCTTCCTCCCCATCTAGCCCCCACCCCACAGCCTTCCGCTGGGTGTCCCACAACTCTGTCCCCCAGGGGAGTGGTGGGGACAGGAAGCCCCCGGCTCTGTCCTCTTATTTTTCGCAAGCCCAGTTGGCCTCTGCTGCAGCCCAGGCCTGGTGCTGGTGCGCATGGAGAAGGGCTGGATGCTATGGTGGCCTATCAGGGCCTGCAGGGCCACCTTATCTCCCACAGCTTTTCATCGCCAGTCCCTGGTTTACGCTTTTAGGAGCGCAGTTCGCTCCTTCCAGGGAAGCACAGAGCAATCTCTGGAGGAGCCTGGCCATGGGGGCAGCAGGGTTCCTTCCTCCTAAAGCGCAGGTCCCATGCCAGCCCTGGCTCTGCAGCTGCTCTGGGCATCTCGCATGGGTGGGTGGCCTGAGTGGAGGCCGTGGTGGTCTCAAGGGGCTTTTGCCAGGGAAGGCGATCTGAAGAGGAGCCTTCAGGAGGGACACCCCAGGTGGCCCGCACACCTTCTCGTTTGCCCATTTCATCTACCCTATTCTGGGCACACCTTGATGCCACCAGCCCAGTCTCCGAGGTCCTGCCTGAGAGGGTGGGGCAGGTCCTGCACTGGAAGCCACAAGGCTGGAATCAGATCCTCACGCTGTGCCTCCACTGGCCTCCGAGCCTCAGTTTCCTCTCCTGTAACATGAGCAGCAGGTATGGAGCCACCCCGCCTTGCAGGATGGCTGTGGGGAACCCCAGGAGGAGCAGCGTCGAGGGTCCCATGGCCAGCCAGCATGGGCCATAGTCCACAGAAGGTCCTAGGAGCCTGGTCCCTCCCCGCTCCCTCACCCTCCCCACGACATGTTTATAGGGTGAGGCACGCATCAGGGGTCTGGCTAAGCCCCGGGTCTGGAGAAGGGTTTCTAACTCCACGCCTCCTGCCAAGGCCTCCACCTCCTCCCTAGGGCCCCGAGTGTCTGTTGGCTCCTTCCCGCTTTGAGAGTCAGATTATAATGGGAGCCTGGGTCCATTTCTGGATTTGTGGGCTCAGTACCTCCCTGGAGCAGCAGGGCAGAAGGCAGAGAGCCTGGCTCCTGTCACCACTGTGTGGCCACAGGCCTGCCACTGCACCTCTCCAAGCCTCAGCTTCCTCATCTTCCAAGCAGGGAGAGTCCTTAAAATAGACGCTGCCACCATCAGATTCATTCATTCAACAAATATCTGCTGAGCGTCTAACGTGCCGGGCATGTGTGCTGGGGACACAAAGGAGGCCTAAACAGACAACAGACAAGATGTTACTTTTAATGACAAAACCGTGTTGCCATTCATTTTAATGGCATTTAATTCATTTAACGGCCGTTAATAACTCTTTGTGAAGCCCTATCCTATGTAGCTGTTAGACATGCCATGCTTACAGGCAAGCATTCTATGTCCTTGTACTTCAACCAAAATATCTGTGCTGGACGTGCTCACAGGCATGCCCCAGCTCTCAGCTAATGCCCCTCACCTGTTTAAAAAAGTTTTAAGTTATCAGCCAATCAGGTTTTAGTTTAGATTATAAGGTCTGGCTCCAGCCAACAGAACTCAAACACAGCAGTGAAAAACAAAACCCAAATGTGTAAGGAATAAATATGCCTGCTTTTCCTTTGTTCGTTGCAGTCTTGTGGCAAAATGGCAAGCAAGAGTGCCCTTCCTGCAGTCCAGGAAGTAAAAACTGCTTGCTAAAAAATCCTGTCACAGTGCTGATTTTTCTTTGTGGCACCAAGCATCTGTGTCCAACACCTTTAATGGCAGAAACCGCGATTACTTTTGCACCAATCTAATATGTAAGTAAAATGTGTGGTGACAACAGCAAAACAGGAAGGCTCAGTAGGGAACGGGGACAGGCACGTCTGGGGTGGAGGTGGAAACTCGATTTTCAACTGTGTGCTAGGAAAGGCCTCGCCAGGCAGGCGACAACTGAGTCAAGACTCCCAAAAGAGACGGGAGTGTGAGCTGTGGAGATTCTGGGCTCTGGACACCATCACAGCAGGTGCTCAGGCCCTGGGGCAGGGCTGGTGTGTGCAAAGGAGGGCAGGGAGGCCAGCGGGACTGCAGGGGATCCGTGCCAGGTCCGGAGAGGAGGTGGAGGGGCAGATCACGGTCATGGTATGTACTTGGCTGTGAAGCCAGTGGGATGGAGCCTGGGGGATGATTCTGAGCCCAAGAAAGACAGGATGGGTTTTCAGGCTCAGCACCTTGCTTTTTTTTTCTTTTTTTTTTTTGACACGGGGTCTCATTTTGTCACCCAAGTTGGAGTGCAGTGGAGCAATCCCAGCTCACTGCAACCTCCGCCTCCCAGGATAAGCAATCCTCCCACCTCAGCCTCCTCAGGAGCTGGGGCCACAGGTGCATGCCACCACGCTCAGCTAATTTTTTGTATTTTTTTGTAAAGATGGGGTTTTGCTATGTTTCCCAGGCTGGTCTCAAATTCCTGACCTCATGTGATCCACCCACCTTGGCCTCCCAGACTGCTGGGATTACAGGCGTGAGCCACGGTGCCGTGCCTAGCACCTTGGTTTTGAGAGATGAATTCACTGCTGGGCAGAGTAGACTGTAGGCCAACGCAGATGCAGAGGGAGCAGGCAGGAGGCCCTTGCAGCTACTCAGGTCACAGCGGGAGCTCAGAGACTAGAGGCAGCAGAGAAGGAGGCGGGGCCCAGCGGCTGCACACGGGGCCTCCGGGGAGGCCGGAGCAGATTGGCTGATGAACGTCCATGCGACTCAGAGGACACAGCATCGAGCCCTCGGTTGTGGGGGGGCGGGTAACAGGCACTGTTCTAAGCACTCCACATGTCCTTGACTCACAGAATCCTTTCTACCAAGAAGGTATTCTTATCCCACTTTCAGGGTGGGGAAACTGAGGCAGAGAGAGGCCACAGAGTTTCAACTCTGGTTGGGCCTGGCATTCTTGCCCCTCAGGGCTCCTGTCCCTGACAAGGAATTCCTGGGGGTCATTTTCCTTTGAAACACTGCCGAGCACTGTGGGGCACCGTGACATGTGTCATACAGACCGTTTCTCGTTTCATCTTCATCCCCACTCTGGGAGCTGCAGGGCCGCTTGGTAGGCCAAGAGGGGACACCAAAGCTTGAGAGGAAGGATTAAAAAACGGTTTTTAAAAAACATTCGTAAAACACACAAACACGAATGTACCAGGTACCGATGTTACCACGTCACAGTATTTTTTATCACGAATTTTGTGGGAGGTAAAGTGGGTTGAACCGTAGCCCCCCAGAGATACATCCATGTCTTAGCCCCTGGAACTCAGCAGCTGGCTTTGTTTGGAATCAGGGTCTTGCAGGTGTGATGAAGGTGAGGATCCCGAGCTGAGATTCGTCTGGATTAGGGTGGCCCTAACACGATCATGTGTGCCCTTACAGATGAACAGAAGAGCCGCAGAGACGGGGCACAGGAGAAGGCAGAGGCTGGAGCAACGCCGGGGACCCACGAGCTGGAAAGGCAGGAAGGCCCCTCCCCTAGAACCCGTGGAGGGAGCGAGTCTCTGCCCACACCGTGATCTCAGACTTCTGGCTTCCAGGCTGCAAGACAATGGATTTCTGTTCTAAGCCACCAAGCCTGCGGTCCTTCGTTACACACCATGGGAAACTCACGCAGGGGGTGTGCACCCAGCAATTTGGGTCTGCGAAGTCTTAACTCTGGGTGAGGTGAATGCACGTTACAGGTGCAGGACACGGAGGTCTATAGAAAACCTGCACCCTGCAACGGCCACCGTGTGGTCAGCTCTGGTGTGGCCATGGCTGGTGCGGGTGAGGCGGGGGTGACCTGGACTTTGGAATCCCTCAGCCCCGGATGGGTCCTTTCATCTGCCCAGGCGTCCACTTCTTCATCTGGAAAACAGACTTAGCCCCATAGATGGTGGGGAGGTGGCAGGGAGGGAGCCACGGCAGTGCCCCCGCGGAAGGCTGGCCCAGAATTAGTGCTCCAAGGCGCTCGTGGCCCACCCTGAATAACAGTAGTAATTAGTAAGCACTTACTGTGTGCACAGGGCCAAGCCCCTGAACAGCAGTGGCACAGGTAATTGTCACAAAAGATGGACATGCGTGCCATTGGACACCAGCTCCTCCCTGTGTCACCATGAGAGATTCCTGAACCCCAGCTCCCTTGTCAGCGCCCTTCCAGGAGGGAGGGATGTGGCAGCGCTACCCCCATAGAACAGAGGAGGAAACTGAGGCACGAGAGATGAGGACATGGCCCACATCTGGTCAGTGACAGAGATGGACCGGGTGCGGTTGTCCAGCATTGCACCTGGATAGGGGGAGGTGCTCGGTGAATAGTGAAAGGGGTTTTGTGTGGGAGCAGAGAGGCGCCTGCTGGGTGACCCCAGCCCCTCCCGGAAGGCGGGCTGTGGGTGACTGGCTGGCCCTCCTCCTGGCCCTCCCACAACACGTGTGGTCAGCCCTCAGTGGGCGCCCACCCACCACGAGCCCCTTCCCTGAGCCAGCGTGCACAGCTTCCTGGAAGGGACCCGGGGCGCACAGATGTGCACTGCAGGTGGCCTGCTGTGCTCTCCCTCCAGCCTGACAGGGCCGGGATGCAGGACTGGCAGAAGGGCCTGGCCAGCCACGGCTATGAACGCTGAGGAAACGCTTTCTGGAGCAGCCAGGGCCTGGGAAGTTGATCCTGGGAGTGGATCCCCACATCTGGGCTCCTGGTGCCAACCAGGGCTGTCTGGAAGCCTGGAGGGAGATCCAGTGAGGTTTCAGGAGACTCAGTGCCCACCCACATGCCCTGGCCCCAGGATGAGGCCGTGGCTCCCTACAGTCCCTCCCAAGGAGCCTCTCCCCTCACCCACGCAGTGTGGCCAGGCAGGGTGGCCCAGCCAAGAGCTTCCGCTTGGTCCCTAGGGGCCACAGCCCTTCTGTTAGGGCTCCTCTCTGCCACTGTCTCCCTCCCGACAGGGTCCTTTACCTCTCTGACCCCTCCACTGTCACTGAGTGGGTCAGGAGAGTGGGTCCCCATCCTCGGCAGAGGTCCTCCTGCCAGCCCTGGCTTGCATGGTATTAAAACGCATGAGCTTGGGGAGGCCACTTACTCCTTCTCCTGGCCACCAGCCATCTGGCTGCCAGCTGGACCCTCTTCTTCCCCCACAGAGGCCCAAGTCACACCTTTCAGCGTGAGATCCCAGATCCTGCATCTCAGAGCTAGAAAGGGAGGGCCACCTAAGAGACCCAGCATGTCTCTGGGACTCCACCCCAACCTCTGATTTCCTGCAGGGAGGTACACACCAGGCTTTCCTACCCCCACGGTACGGACGAGGAAACAGGCTTAGAGAGCTTCTGCACCTGGGGGGTCCCCCTTGCCCACTCCCCACCCCCGGGGCCCCCGTTGCAGGCGCCCACCCAAAAGGCCTGAAAGTCTCCACAGTGACCTGACAGTGAGCGGGGGGCGGGGCACACAGCCCTGGGGACCCCGACCCCCCTCGGGCAGACACCCTCTGGCTTTAATTCCTATTTAAGCAGGGCTGGGACTATCGTTAAGTAGGTGGGAGTGAGACTTTAGCAGCAGTCCCAGCCGAGGGGTCCTGCGGATCCCCAAGTGCTGATGGCGCCCCGGACAGACCCCTCACAGACACCAACCAGTGTCGCCAGTAAGTCCCCTCCAGCTCCTTGGATCGGGTGCTGTGCCCTTGTTTGCTGACAAGGAGGCTGAAGTTCAGGACTCTCTCACGGCAACACAGTGAGGGCTGGGCGGCCGCCAGCACACGGGCCCACTGGGCATCCGCAGTGTGGGACTGACGGTCACCGAGAAGCCCCGGCCCGGCGGAGCTTGTGCTGGGACACCGGGTGGCGGTCAGTGTCCAGCCACAGGTCCATCCTAGCAAGACTCCAGCAGAGACACCCCCCAAAGGCTTGGGTCCCTCCCCACCCCTGGGAATCTTGACCAGCCCCAGGAAAGGCCACTTTCTTCCGACCTCTCTGCCACTGTCTCCCTCCCAAGGGGTCCCTCCGACGCCTCCTGGTGAGGGAAGTCAGATCATTGCCTCTGAGTGGGTCCGGAGAGCAGCTCCGCCAACCTCGGCAGAGAAAGGGACAGTCCCTCACCTGCAATCCTCCAGCCAGCCCTGGCTTGTGTGGGGTCAAAAGCATGAGCTTGGGGAGGCCACTTATTCCTTCTCCTGGACAGAAGGTTTGTGGGGGAGGCACCTCCTGAAAATGACCTTCGGGCAGCAGATGTGATGAGGACAGGGCCATATACAAGTCCCCTCCCCAGGATGCCACAAGACCCCTCGGCCAGGAATGCTGACATGCCATGCACGTTCATGTGGGACCCCGGGCCTCCCTCCCAGGCCTGCCCTTCCCTCTGCCAGCAGAAGCCACCGGGGGCCACTCCCTCCCTTCCCCTGAGAGGTCAGAGCAGCACGTGCTGGGTGAGCCGGAGCCCTGCAGGCTCCAGGCAGATCTGCCCAGCTCTGAGCTTGGCAACACTGAGTGTCTGCATCGGGGGCACACAGGGTCGTGAGGGGTTCTCCCCAGATCTGAAAGCAGCCCCTTCCCCAGACAGTGCCTGGGAGAGGAGCCAGAGGAAGCAGGTCCAGAAGGACGGACATCACCACCCGCTGGGCAGCTCTGAGCAGGCGAGGAGAAGGTCACACCAGACTCAGGCAGGGCCAGTGGCCTGGTGACCCCTGACTCTCTCCTCCTGACAGGGGGGTGGGCAGGAGGTGGCGGGGGCTGCAGTGGCCCCAGAGGGCAGGGCAGAGCGGAGTGCTGGGCCGGAGCAGGAAGGGTGGGCTTCACTTGGGAGCTGAGGCACTGAGCCTTGCAGGACTCACTGCGACCACAGCAGGAGGACGAGTCTGCCCCAGGGAGGCTGATGGGGAGGCCAGTGTGAGCCCCAGGGGAGCTGCTGGCCCCTGGACCCGGGGCTGGGCACAGGGATGGTGAGAAGCTGGTTTTGACTCTGGGCCAGGCCAGGGGCCGAGGGGCGTGGACCCAGGACAAGAGCCCCGTGGCCCACCTGGGGTTCCTGCAGGGGAAGGCCAGGCAGAGGCACAGTTTCCCGGCTCCAGTGAAATGGGGTCGGAGGGGCGAGGGCAGTGTCTTCTTCCGCGGCACCACAGAGACCTAAGCAGACAACTCACAAGGTACTAAAGGAAAATGTGCGGCGATGACAGCAAACAGGAAGGTTCCGTAAGGAACGGGGACGGGCAGGCCTTGGGTGCCGTGGCCCACGAAGCCAGAGAGCGGGTGTGGAGGCGGCGGCTGCCCCGCTTTGGCCAGACGTGCTCAGGTTCCGGAGGACTCGTGGGCAGGGCCTGCCAGCGGGCAGGTAGATCGGCGGACCCAAGCCGGGGGAGCTGCCGCCACGTCTGCCCTCCTTGCTGGCCCCCAGGACACCGTTAGGCACCCATTCTGCCCCTTCCCCCTCCCCCCCACTATGGCACACAATTGGTGCTCAATACATGTCCAACGAGGGAGAGTCGCTCCGTAGACATCCAGCCAGAGACGCCACAATACCCAGAGATGGCACGTTTTCCCGGCCAGAACGAGGGCCCGGGTGGGGTGTAGGTCACTTGCCCTGGTGTCCACATGACTTGGGCCCTAGCCTAGCCCAGAGCCAAAACCAGCCAGCATTCCAGGCCCACAGCCCCCAAGACTCTAAAGTCCACCCTGGCGGTCTCCATTAAGCGTGTCCTGTTTGTCCAGAGCTGCAAGCCCAGGGCAGGGACAGAGGTGGAGACACAGCAGAGCGAAGGCCTGATGTGGTGTCTAAACGGATTTGCGCATGGAGGGACTCCGTGGCACCAAGGCGCACGGAGGAGCCAGTGTGGACTCTGGGGCCGAGCAGTGCCGCGCTGTGCTGGAGAGCAGCTCCCGCCTCCTGTGATGGCAGCTGAGGCCGAGGCAATCCCAGAGGAGGCGGCTATGGCATTAGGAGGCCAGATGTGGCCCTCGCCAGCCCTGTGGCCCCAAGCAGACTCTGGCCTCCGGCAGGGCTGGATGAGGAGTGAGGAGATGGTGTGACACTGCCCTCTGCTGCCCGCACTATGGCGCTCACTCCCATGTGCCACGTGGTAGGACCTGCTTCTGTCGCAGCTCCTCGGTTCACAGACCTTGAGTTTAGGCCTTGGGAGGAGGCGACTGCTCCCTTCCCTTAGTGAGGACAACCACCAGGGCCCCGCTGTGTAGCCCCTTCAGCTGGTGGGTTCAAAGGGCTGCAGGGAGCAGGTGGCCAGTGGTCATCTGGCTGCCAGCTGGGTGCTGCTCCTGCCCCCATGGAGTCCCTAAGTCACACCTTCCAGGGTGAGATCCCAGAACCTGCATCTCAGGGCTAGAAAGGGAGGGACTTCTCTAAGAAACCCAGCACGACTCTGGGACTCCACCTCAACCTCGAGTTTCCTGTGGGGAGGTACACACCAGGCTTTCCCGTCCCCATGGTATGGACGAGGAAACAGGCTCACAGAGCTTCTGCACCTGGGGGTGCACTGCACCTGGGGGGGCCTGAACCTTGGGGGGACCTGCACCTGGGGGGATACTGCACCTGGGGGACCTACACTTGGGGGGACACTGCACCTGGGGGGCCTGCACCTGGGGGGGACCTGCATCTGGGGGAGGCCTGCACCTGGGGAGGCCCTGCACCTGGGGGGCCCCTGCACCTGGGGTGGCCCTGCACCTGGGGGGACCCTGCACCTGGGGGGACCCTGCACCTGGGGGGGACCTGCACCTGCGGGGCCTGCACCTGGGGGACACTGCACCTGGGGGGGGACCTGCACCTGGGGGCTCTGCACCTGGGAGGCCTGCACCTGGGGGGGACACTGCACCTGGGGGGGACACTGCACCTGGGGGAGACACTGCACCTGGGGGGAACCTGCACCTTGGGGGGACCTGCACCTGGGGGGGACCTGCACCTGGAGGACCTGCACCTGGGGGGGACCTGCACCTGGGGGACCTGCACCTGGGGGGGACCTGCACCTGGGGGGACACTGCACCTGGGGGAGACCTGCACCTGGGGGGGACCTGCACCTGGGGGCCCTGCACCTGGGGGCCCTGCACCTGGGGGACCTGCACCTGGGGGGGACCTGCACCTGGGGGCTCTGCACCTGAGGGACCTGCACCTGGGGGGGACACTGCACCTGGGGGCAACCTGCACCTGGGGGACCTGCACCTGGGGGGGACACTGCACCTGGGGGGGGACCTGCACCTTGGGGGGCCTGCACCTGGGGGGGACCTGCACCTGGGGGAGACCTGCACCTGGGGGGAACACTGCACCTGGAGGGGACCTGCACCTGGGGGCCCTGCACCTGGGGGGGCCTGCACCTGGGGGGGACACTGCACCTGGGGGGGACCTGCACCTGGGGGCCCTGCACCTGGGGGACCTGCACCTGGGGGCCCTGCACCTGGGGGGGACACTGCAGCTGGGGGGGACCTGCACCTGGGGGACCTGCACCTGGGGGGGACCTGCACCTGGGGGGGACACTGCACCTGGGGGGGACCTGCACCTTGGGGGACCTGCACCTGGGGGCTCTGCACCTGGGGGACCTGCACCTGGGGGGGACCTGCGCCTGGGGGGTGAACTGCACCTGAGGGGGAGCTGCACCTGGGGGGGCCCTGCACCTGGGGGCCCTGCACCTGGGGGGGACCTGCACCTGGGGGGAACCTGCACCTGGGGGACCTGCACCTGGGGGCCCTGCACCTGGGGGGGACACTGCAGCTGGGGGGGACCTGCACCTGGGGGACCTGCACCTGGGGGGGACCTGCACCTGGGAGGACACTGCACCTGGGGTGGACCTGCACCTGGGGGACCTGCACCTGGGGGGGACACTGCACCTGGGGGGGACCTGCACCTTGGGGGACCTGCACCTGGGGGCTCTGCACCTGGGGGCCCTGCACCTGGGGGGGACACTGCAGCTGGGGGGGACCTGCACCTGGGGGACCTGCACCTGGGGAGGACCTGCACCTGGGAGGACACTGCACCTGGGGTGGACCTGCACCTGGGGGACCTGCACCTGGGGGGGACACTGCACCTGGGGGGGACCTGCACCTTGGGGGACCTGCACCTGGGGGCTCTGCACCTGGGGGACCTACACCTGGGGGGGACCTGCGCCTGGGGGGCGAACTGCACCTGAGGGGGAGCTGCACCTGGGGGGGCCCTGCACCTGGGGGCCCTGCACCTGGGGGGGACCTGCACCTGGGGGCCCTGCACCTGGGGGACCTGCACCTGGGGGCCCTGCACCTGGGGGGGACACTGCAGCTGGGGGGGGCCCTGCACCTGGGGGCCCTGCACCTGGGGGACCTGCACCTGGGGGGGACCTGCACCTGGGGGCTCTGCACCTGGGGGACCTGCACCTGGGGGGGACACTGCACCTGGGGGCAACCTGCACCTGGGGGACCTGCACCTGGGGGGGACACTGCACCTGAGGGCAACCTGCACCTGGGGGACCTGCACCTGGGAGGACACTGCACCTGGGGGCAACCTGCACCTGGGGGACCTGCACCTGGGAGGACACTGCACCTGGGGGGGACCTCACCTGGGGGACCTGCACCTGGGGGACCTGCACCTTGGGGGACCTGCACCTGGGGGGGACCTGCACCTGGGGGAGACCTGCACCTGGGGGGAACACTGCACCTGGAGGGGACCTGCACCTGGGGGCCCTGCACCTGGGGGGACCTGCACCTGGGGGGGACACTGCACCTGGGGGGGGACCTGCACCTGGGGGCCCTGCACCTGGGGGGACCTGCACCTGGGGGGACCTGCACCTGGAGGGCAGTGCACCTGGGGAGGCCCTGCACCTGGGGGGCACTTGCCACGAGCCAGGCTGGAACCCAAATCCCAGGCCCCATTGCAGTGCCCAAATTGTGGGTCAGTTGCTGCCCGAGACTCCCACACTGGCACCCCAAGGCCACTCACTCACTGGGGACCTCACAGGATTCTTTGGGACTCCAGGGGCCCCGAGTGCCCCATCTCTGGGGCAGGGACTCCCCAGAGGCTGTGGGACAGCCAGCAGCAGTGTCCATGCACCAGGCAGATGGGGATGGCTCACGGCCCTGAGTTCCCAGGTACTGGGCCAGGCAGAGAAGGCAGGAGCCTCCCCAAATCCCTCCTCCCTACAGCCCCACAGCCCTGCCCAACCCCACCCCTGCCAAATGGGACTCTTTGGAGCCGACCCCAGGGACCCCAGTTTTGATCATCTCGCACCTGAGTGGGAACACAGCAGGTGTGGCTGGGGCTCAGGCCTGGGCTCCTTCTTGGACCTGGGGCCAGGTCCAGCTGATAGGAAGTAAGCCCTTCAGAGCATGATGGCGGTGTGGCGGGGAAGGGGGGATCGTGGGGACAGGAAATGAATGACAAGGCACCCACACTCTAGAGGGCTGCCCTGCAGCAACTCTGAGACCCCCTCCCTGTGACCATCAGCCTCTCCCTGGCCAGAAGCAGGGAGCAGCTGAGAACACAGGGTCTCAGGCTGAAATAGCCGGAGCCCCTCGGCCGAGCTCAGGAGCCCTCTGGGGCAGCACTGGGAGCTGCTCCTCTTCCCTCTACTCATCTAGGCCCCAGAAAGCCGCAGCCAGGGAGGGCCCAGGAGGTCAGGCTGCGGCTAGAGGTGCGGGGACTCCAAGGCTGACCCCGGGGTGGGGACGGGTTTGGAATTTCCTCTTCCTCCTCACCTTTGAGAGGTGTCCCGGCCGGGCTGTGCCAGGCTGGGAAGTCTCTCCTGAGGCTCCACACCCACCCGCACCTGGTATTTTTATTCCCAGGTGGGTCTGATGCCAGGAGGATGTGGTTTAGCTGCAGGCCCTGCTGTCTCCTTCCATGCCCAGGGTCAATGGGTCCTTATCTGGAGAGATCTTATCTGTGTGTCCTTGATGAACTCTGGAGCCGGCTCCTGGAGGTACAGGGAGGCCCAGGTGGGTAATCACAGGTGCCAAGGACTGGCCTGTGAGAGGGGCCCCCACCTTGGGACCCCACCCCAAAGCCCCCTACCCCCAGGACTGCTTCTCAACCATGCCTTCCCCTTGCCCTGCTCCTCACTCCCTGCTGAATAGAAGGCACGGGCAGTGTGCTAGCAAGCTGGACATAGAAGGCCCAAGCAGAGCAGGGAAGGGAGGGCGTCCTCCAGGGCCCAAGGGGCAAAGCTTCAGACCTCACTTACACAGACTGGCTGGGAGCTTCCTAGCAGCCAAGGCAAAGAGGAAAGAAGTTGAAGGTGGAGGTAGTGTAAGAGACCGGTCTGATGGATGGACCCCAGGACGCTCCCCGGAAGTTGTCTGAGTCATCCTTGGAACATAACAGGACTCAGTACGTTCATTGAACAAAGCACTCATTGCTGCATTTTTTTTTTTTTTTTTTTTTTTTTTTTGAGACGGAGTTTCACTCTTGTTACCCAGGCTGGAGTGCAATGGCGCGATCTCGGCTCACTGCAACCACCTCCGCCTCCTGGGTTCAGGCAATTCTCCTGCCTCAGCCTCCTGAGTAGCTGGGATTACAGGCATGCGCCACCATGCCCAGCTAATTTTTTGTATTTTTAGTAGAGATGGGGTTTCACCATGTTGACCAGAATGGTCTCAATCTCTTGATCTCGTGATTAAGGCCCCTCATTGAAATGAATCACAGCCTGGTTCCCAGTCTCCGGGGCTTTCACCCTGCTCCACGGACAGGGTGCTGGCTCTTCCCTGTCGCCCCACATTGTGACCGGCTGTGCTCCACATGGCACAAACTTATTCCCTAATTGACCCATGGGGTCAGCTGGAGCTGTAGAGCTGCCCACAGGGGCTGCAGGGGATGATGGTCGTCCTGGGACCCCTAGGGATGGTCATCCCCGGATCCCCTGCAGCTCAGGTCCACCTAGCACTTTCTGGAAAAGCAATCGCCTCTGGAGGGCAGCACAGTGTCACCAGGAAAAGCCAGACGTGGCTTCCGGGCCCTGGGCTTGTATCCAGGACCCCAGCCCCTGCCGCTCCAGCAGGGGAGTGACGGGGCCCACTTCCGCCCCAAGCCTCACTGTCCCCCTGCACCCCTCCACTCCCATAAAGTGAGTCTAAGCGTGTTCCGAGCCAGGCTTCCAGTGAGGTGGGGGTGGGGAGGGCAGGACAGACGGGGAGCGTCCTGCTCCCGGCCCCTTTTTCACGTCTGATGCTGAAGTTAAACATTCAAACAAATTATGACAAAAATGAAGCAACAGTTTAAAAATAGGAGAGAATGTATCCCAAAAGAATGTTCTGTGATTTCCGGCTGGGTCACTCTTGGCGGGCTGTGGCAGGGAGGGGCAGGGCAGGGCTGGGCATGGCTCGGCTCGGGAAGCGGGGAGCTCTGTCTCTAAGCGCCCAGCCCAGCCCTCAGGACGCCAGGAGCAGGCACAGCCTGGGATAAGGCAGCCTCCTTCAGCTTCCCTGCCAAGGGCACCCAGAGGCCTCCAGCCAGCCCCTCCCCTCCTCGCCCCAGCTTGGGCTCTGGGCAGAGTGGGTGTGGAGTCCACCTGCCGGGCACTGGGAGGACAAGGGGGCTCTGGAAACAATCTCAAGGGACCTCTTTCCATTAGAGGACACAGAATGCCTGCCTAGAGTGGGACCTGTGTTCCTTTCCAATGACCACTGCAATCTACGCCTGCAAACCCACAGGCTGGACACCGCACAGGCAGCTGCTCCTGAGAGTTCTGAGATCAGAAATGCCATGGTCTAAAACCAAGGTGTCTGCAGGGCTACACTTCTCCTGGAGGCCCCAGGGACAGTCCAAGCCTTGCCTTTGCCGCCTTCCAAGAAGGCTCTCTCCCTCTCTCTCTCTCTCCCCCCCTCTCTCTCTATCTTCCTCTCTCTCTCTCCCTCTCTCTCTTCCTCTCTCTCTCCCTCACTCTCTCTCCCCTCACTCTCTCTCTTCCTCTCTCTCTTCCTCTCTCTCCCTCTCTCTCTCCCTCTTTCACTCCCTCTCTCTCCCTCTCTCTCTCCCTCTTTCTCTCTCTCCCTCTCTTTTTCCCCTCTCCCTCTCTCCCTCTCTCTTCCCTCTCTCCCTCTCTCTCCCTCTCCCCTCTCTCTCCCTCTGCCTCTTTCCTCTCTCTCCCTCCCTCTCCTCTCTACCTCTCTCTCCCTCTCTCTCTCTCTCTGCCTCTCTCTCTCCCTCTCTCTCTCCCCCTCTCTCCTCTCTCTCTCCCTCTCTCTCCTCTCCCTCTCTCCCCCTCTCTCCCCTCCCTTTCTCTCTCCCTCTCTCCCTTCTCTCTCTCTCCCC